>NC_092143.1:25763331-30563331 GCF_043159975.1 Macaca nemestrina
CCCAAAAAAGATTTTTTGAATTGAATCAAATGATGCTGATGTTCATAATGGGATAAAAAGGGCTGGAGAAAATGTTGAAAAACAGAGAGGGATATTCTTTATCTAATACTAGAAAGTACTATACATCTGCTATTAAACAACATGGTATAGCAATAGAAAAAAAAATCAAAGAAACAGAATTGAGACTAGAAATAGATCAAAGAGTAGTGGTCCCCAACATTTTTGGCACCATGGACTGGTTTTGTGGAAGACAATTTTTTCATGTTGGTTCGGGGTGGTTTGGGGGTGACTCAAATCCATTACATTTACTGTGCACTTTATTTTGATTATTATTACGTTGCACTAGATAATGAAATAATTATACAACCCACCATAATGTAGAATCAGTAGGAGCCCTCAGCTTGTTCTCCCGTAATGGTCCCCTCTGTGGGTGATGGGAGACAGTAACGGATCATCAGGCATTAGATTATCATAAAGTGTACACTTTTAGATCCCTCAAATGCACAGCTCACAACAGGGTTCGTGATCCTATGAGAATCTAATGCCGCTGCCAATCAGACAGGAGGTGGAGCTCAGGCGGTAATGCAAGTTGTAGGGAGTGGCTGTAAACACAGACGAGGCTTTGCTCATTCACCCTCCACTCACTTCCTGCTATGTGGCCCTGTTCCTAACAGGCCACAGACCAGTAGAAGTCCATGTCCCAGGTGTTGGCAATTCCTGTCTTAGAACATAGAACTTAGTGTATGATGGCCAGGTGTGGTGGCTCACACATGTAATTCCAGAACTTTGGGAGGCCAAGGTTGGTGGATCACTTAAGGTTGGGAGTTTCAGACCTGTATTGCCAACATGGTAAAACCCAGTCTCTACTAAAAAGACAAAATATTAGCCAGGCATGGTGGTGCACACATGTAATCCCAGTTACTCAGGAGGCTGAGGCAGGAGAATCACTTGAACCCAAGAGGCAGAGGTTGCAGTGAGCCAAGATTGCACAATACAGCCTGGGAGACAGCAAGACTTTATCTCAAGCAAAAAACAAAAAATAAAAGAAGAACTTAGCATATGATAACAGTTTTATTTAAATTCAGTGGAGGAAAAATGTGGTTTATTTAATAGATAGTATTGGTCCAATGGACTGTTTAACTAGAAAAAAAATGAAACCAGACCCCTGGTTTACATTATATAATACAAAAACAAATACCACATGGATTAGAAACTTAATCATGTATATAAAACCTTAAAATCCTGTAAGAATATCTAAGTAATCACATGGAAGACCTTCTTAACCACAACTGGAAACCCTAATAGTGTAAGCAAAAAGATACCAGATAAAGTTAGATCTTTTGTATGGCAAAATATGCTACTAACAAAATCATAGACTTTGAATAAATATTACTATTGCAGAGGATAGAAAAGAGCTCTCAAAAATTAGCAAAAATAAAAAAATAAAAACAAGACGGACAAACAAAAGAGGCTATTTCTAGAAGATCAAATTGAAATGGTAAAGAAATATACTTTTAAAAAGATGTTCTTATGTAATCATCAGATGGCATTTTACACACAGTGGACTGCCCCAGACAGATGTGAGCCATGGAATCAAAGGAAATTATTTTGGAATTTTAAGGATTACCCTATTGGATTTCTGACTTGCATGGGGTCTGTAACTCCTTTCTTTTGGCCAATTTATCCTATTTGGAATGGGTGTATTTATCCAATGGCTGTACCTCTGTTGTATTTTGGAAGTAACTAACTTGCTTTGATTATACAGGCTCATAGACAGAAGAGACTTGCCTTGTCTCAGATGAGACTATGGACTGTGGACTTTTGAGTTAATGCTGCAATGAGTTAAGACTTTGGGGGACTTTTGGGAAGGCATGATTGGTTTTGGAACGTGAGAAGGACATGAGATTTGGGAGGGGCTGGGGTGGAATGATATGGTTTGGCTCTGTGTCCCCACCAAACCTCACCTCGAATTGTAATCCCCATAATCCCTACATATCAAAGGGAGGACCAGGTGGAGTCAATTGGATCATGGGCGCAGTTTCCCCATGCTGTCCTCATGATAGTGAATGAGTTCTCATGAGATGTGATTGTTTTATAAGTGTCTGTCATTTCCCCTGTTGGACTCACCTTGTCCTGGTGCCCTGTGACAAAGGTGCCTGCTTCTCCTTTACCTTCCACCATGATTGTAAGTTTTCTGAGGCCTCCCCAGCAATACAGAACTGTGAGTCAATTAAACCTCTTTCATTGATAAATTACCCAGTCTCAGCTATTTATTCATGGCAGTGTGAGAATAGACAATAAATCCTGAGAAAAACATGAGAGGTTGCTGACACTGATTACCTTGAGAAAGTAGTTTAGTAATGACAATGAAGAGGCAAAGGTGGAATCAAATAAGGAAAGCCTGCATATGACCACTTTTAGTCATATGAAAATTATATATCTATACATAAAGAGTAGGAAAAAAAGTTGCAAGTTACCAATGGCTCTTCAGTACCTTTGAACAATGATTTTTTTAAATTAAAATTTGTTTGCCATTCAATACCTTTCACAATGCAGCCATTGCTACATATTGCTACTTCCAGCCACAAGCCACATATCGCTACATTTTACAAACATCTTTGTGCTTTATCCATAGGAACATTTTTGTGTTCCCATAACACAGCCCATTATCTAATCCCCTCTTTTGGATTTGCTGTTATATCTGAAAAGATTCCCTTTTTAATTACCTAATAAATTTCTACTCATCCCACAAATGCGAGCCCAAGTTTTACCTCCTCCAGGTATCCACCCACTCTCCCCGTATCTTCCTTGTCTCTCCTCTGCATTGGCCCCTACTAGACAGTACTGTAATTATTGCTGTCCCCATCTTTCCTCTCCAAGTCTCTATTAGCTGGGATTCTTGGAAGAAGGGACTCTCTCTTATTTATTACTATATCCCTGATCATTATTTAATTTTCCCACTACCTCCCCCAACACAAGCATTCCCCGAGATGATTCTAGGTAACTTTACGGAACAAACATCCCTTTACAATCTGATTACTTGCTGGAGATAGGTTGATCTTACTGAGTCCACACAATAAGCAGAACTCAAGTCACACAATTATAGCAACATTCCATGTGTCAAGGGTGGCATTTATGCTTATTTTGTGTATATTGTGGGAAACAGGCAAAATAATCAAGGTTTGACTTCAGCTGGTTGTGGACAGACCACATGGAATGAAATCAGTATATATTAAATAAGATAAACATTGAAGATAAACAACATCATTGACTTCATACTATTATTCATGGTCATCATCTAAGCACAAAAGTGAAGTGATTTTCTAATTGTGTTTATGAACACCTTGATACGAAGAGTCCTTTCCTACATTATTTTTAGTTGTATCTTGCTTTTCAAAAAGAGTCACTAATTAATCACCATCTACTGTGGTATCTCAAAAATACAGAGTTGAATAACTATGGCAATTAAATACCCTCATGACCATTACCCTACCTGAGAACTATACTATGACCTTTAGCCATTTTAGTTAAAAGAGCTGTATAACTCCTGAAAAATCAATACTGCCCACCACACATTGGCATGAGCTACTGGGTAAACAGTTGTGTGTGGAGTTATTTGCCTTTCCAGGTTATTTGCCCAAGCAAAAACCTGTTTTAGGAGTATTAGAGCAAACATTTAGGAGGGCAAATGGAGAAGGTATTTGGGTGTTTCATTCTTGTAAGCAATCTGTTAAAAATGCAAGATAAAAGAAAGGAAAATCTTTGGTTCCTAGAGTGGGAAAATCTGTAATTGACTAAAATTTCCCTACCTTCCCCCCTATGTGTTTAGAACTCAAATTTGTGGTCACTCACAACTTAGTGAATTGGATGGTCCTCGAAAGTTCCTGGTCAGCTTTGGCCAAATGCCTGCATTCTTGTCATTTGGCACAATTTAAGGAGGAGCCAAAACTGAACCAGTCATAATCTTCCACAAGGCTCCATTAGAAAAGTCACATTACAATGCATTAGCGATGACTAAGCTCCATACATCACATTAAAAATTCCCTAGGCAGCCATTGTTTCCTCACTTCAGAATGAATAACAGAAATGACATTTCACAACTAACAACCTGAGTTTATTATCTCTAGAGAACCAGCACAGAAACTACCAGAGGGGATATGCAACATCAGCCAGTCATTTTCAGGAGTTCCTCACCATAGATTACTAATATTTCATTCACTACGCCTATGTCTTTAGGCATATTTCACGGATTTGTATGCAGAGGTAAAGCCCGACTAAAATGTAAAGAATCTGCATTGCAGAAACATAAACATTAGATCTAGGAGGTATTTTAGCACTTATTTAATCTAATCTCTTCATTATATAAATGGGAAAACACACCAAAACAAAACAAAAACCAAACCAAACAAAAAGGAGATGTGGAGACGTTCAACGATCTGCTCAAATTTTAAGGCAATTGAAGGCAAAGCCAGAAATGAAACCCAGGTCTCCCAAATCCTAACCTGATTCTCTTTGCATATGCCTGCCTGCTTCTACTCAACTGCAAAACAACCTCTTTAGCTTCAATTTACAGGGCCATCACTGTCCTTTCACTCATCCATAATGACTCCATTTACTGTGTTTCCTGTTGACTTTGCTTTATATTTATTTCTATTATTTCCTGCTTTGATTATTTCTGGAGGGTCTACCATGAAGATGATGAAGTAGTAAGATGGAAGAAAGTCATATGTTATTCCGTGTAACAATTACAAATCTCAGACTGAACTCCAGGAATTCTCAGGCAATTCTGGACGTGTGATTGTTGCCCATTCATTCTAAAAATGTGTCTTCACCAAAAAGTTGGTGTTTTAAAAATAAGTTTGGAAAACTATAATTTCATCTAGAAGAAATTAATGTCCTGCTGTAAATACATTGGTTTAACTTTAACTCAGAATTTCCCAAATATATTTGAATATGGAAACTCTTCTTGTGTGTACCTAAGTTTCTGAAACAACTAACCTTCCACAAAACAAACATTAGTAAGTTGCTTTATCACAGTGAGCAATGGGGTGTGGGCCAATATCTCCTCCTTCAATACTTTGTTTTACTAAAAAGAATTTACAAAATGTTTCCTGTAGGCAGCTCATTGTGTGGTTGAAGTGGGTATGGGGAAAGGAAAGGAAGAAGGAGATATAAGAAGTTAAAAATGACTCTGGATTTCTTGAGTTTATAATTGTATTGGGTATAAACAAAACATGCAACAAGTAAGCAAAACCCCAAGGCAGTAAATAATTCAGTGTCCAGTATCTCCATAAGGTACAGATGAAGGCACTGGGATTTTTCATTTGAACTTAACTGGAACAAAGCATATTTTAAATTAGATCCTGAAGGACATACAGAAATGAAAGTGCCTGGCACAAGGTTGACCAATGCATATTTGCTTAACAAATGAAGGACATTCTGGGTTAGGGAACAGCACGAACAATATCTTGAAGTCAAATGGAATGAAACATGTTATTCATGGGAATGTAGAACCTAGGGTGTCTGGGACAGGAGTGAGGGTGAGCATTGGCTCCAGGGGATGGGAAATTAAGATCAGAGAGGGGCCGGGCACAGTGGCTCACATCTGTGATCCCAGCATTTTGGGAGACTGAGGCAGCAGGATCATTTGAAGTCAGGAGCAAAATAAAGATTGAAGTAGAGGAATTTAAGCAGAATGTAAAAATCGTTATGCTAATGAGAACCCCAGAATCTTCCCAAAATCATTTTTTTATTTTTATTTTTATTTTTTGGGTTTTTGTTTTGTTTTGTTTTGTTTTTCCTTTTCCTCCCTAGCATCTTACAACCTGCCTGGGCATGAAATAGGAATTTAAAAAATGTTAGTTAATTAAAATAACAAATGAGCACGAAGAAAAGAAGCACAGTGGAGAAGAACTGGAGAATTTCTGTTTGGGAAGTAAAATGACACAAGCAGTCTTCTTCAAAAACATTTCTGGTTGGTGATGTCTGATGGGAGTTGAATTGTGAGATGCTACAGACAGCATGCAGCAGTTAGAAGACAAAGTTTGGAGTTTAGGACAAACACCTTCCCTGGAGTAGATAAATTTGAAATGCATTTTGAAAGAAGAATGAATAAGCCCAAGGAACAATGAAATAAAAGGGACAATGGAAAAACAGCATCCAAGTTTAGACTTAAGATAGTGGTAGGGTCAGTCACAGAGAAAGGAAAATTCTAAGAAGGAATAGGATTCGTAGAGGGATTCTATGTTGGGAAATAATGACAAATATCCAAAGGGAGATGTTCTGTCACCTAATGGTGGCGTAGGGAAGGCACAACTACTCAAATAGCTACTCTCACATCTTAGCCTATTTCCCAAATGATATATGGATATGATTATTATCATCCCCATTGTGCAGACGAGAAAAGTGAGTGGCAGAGATATCAGATGTTTGCTTTAAAATACACTCACTCAACAGGGAGTATGGCTAAGACTTTAATTCCTACAATATTTACAATATTGCATTTCAGGAGATACAGAATTGAATTACAAAGTCTGGTCAGAGACAGAGTATTGAAATTTACCCATATGCATATGAGAGTTGAAGTAGCAAAATAATGCTTATTCCTTGAGCATTTAACCAAGTTTGATGGGTGTTCATTAGGTGTCTGGTCTGTGCTTGGCTCTGTGGCAAAATGAGGCAATGCAAAGATGGTAAACACAGGGTCAATGACATCTAGGGAAAGCTAGGAGGAAGAAAGAGGAATCCATAAACAAACTGCAGTAATAAAAATCAAGAACTACTGCTTCATAAGTATCTACTACAGGCAAGACAGAGAATAGTCTCCTGAAAAGAAATGTGTGCATGAGAAAGAACAACGTTCAGACATCAGAGCTGGCAGAGAGATGACTTGATTAGAGGTGACAAATGTCACAGATAACCAGGGAAAGAGAACTTATAAAGTTTCCCCTTTTCAATACTTAACACAAACCAAGAGTTGAAAACCAGGCTCCATCATACCTCTCATTCATCCAATTTGCCAGTTTCTACCGAGACCAGACACTTGCTGGAGTCTTGAATTGAGTGTGGGACTTTAGTACTTAAAATGGATATGCCCAGAGGAGAAGAAACAAATAAGGCACAGGGATTTAAGGATAAAAGCCTGAGTCATAAAGTTTTTCAAATACATTCAAATGACAGAGACTCTTCCTACCTGTTTCTCTCTCCTTCGAATAGAACTGGAGGAATCCACTTCACATAGTACCATAGGCAGAATATTTCGGCCTGTATTTCCAGGCTTCTCTCCCACTAAACCTGGACACAGTACACACATGTTACATCCATGATCTCATTTGCTGTCCCTGGAGCATGTACTGATAATCACCGCCTACCAAAATCATGCATCCCATCGTAGCTTTGCTCAAATACCACCTCCCCCATGAAGCCTTCCCTGAACAACTTGGCCTGAAATGGCCTCTCCCTTCCTGGGCTCTATGGCAATTTATGGTTTTGGAAGGCGCTTGTCCCTCATTGGTCTGTTTCGTGACTTCTCATAAATAAATAAATAAATACATACATACAGACATATACATAAAATGATGAATTTATTAAAATACATTAAAATATTTCAAACACTAAAAATACCAGCACAGTATGTGAACCATAATACTCTCACTTTAGATTGCTTTCCCTTGCCCTCCCTTACTGCTTTTTGTCTATATTATTTACTTACTCTTTGAAGTTTTAAGTTTTCTGAAAGTTTTCCTTGCCTTCAGAAAACTTAAAACTTTAAGCGTTGTTTTAAAAAAGCCTAATATTCATCAAAGCCTTGAGCTTAGAGACTCAATAAATATTTGATGAATGAATGAATGCATTAAGTAAAAATAAATTTAAAGTAAAATACATATCTTTAATTTGCACATTTATTCCTTTATGCCTGTGTACACTCATTGTGATACACGCTGAACCCCCCAGGTGTGAGGGATATAGGTACAAGCAAAACAGTAAAAAATCCCTGCCCACAGAGCCTGCAAACTGGAGGAAGGAGCTACAATATGCAAATGGAGGAGTAAAATATTTGTCAGAGTGGTAGGTGCTGGGAAGAATAATAAACAGGGAAGACGGATAAGGAGTGGGGCCTCCTTATCTGTATATGGGGAGGAGGAAGGTATGTGATTTTTCAAGATCACCAGGGAAGACCTCAGAGACAAGTAATCTTTCAGAGTGTTAAAGACGTTACTGAGAAAGCCTAGCACACATCTGAAGGAAAGATACTCCCAAGAGAGGAAATAGCAAGTGTCAAGGCTCAAGTCAGGATTGTGCTTTGGATGGTCTAACTTATTGCAAAGTACACAATGTAGCAGAATGAACAAGGGCTGGAGTAGAAGGAAATAAAGTTAGACTATTGGGGAGTGTATTCATTTCCCAGGGCTGCCGTAGAAAATTACAACCAACTGGATGGTTTAAAACTACAGAATTTCCCGGCCAACATGGTGAAACCCTGTCTCTACTAAAAATACAAAAATTAGCCAGGCGTGGTGGCACAATTCTATAATCCCAGCTACTCAGGAGGCTGAGGCAGGATAATCACATGCACTCAGGAGGTGGAGGTAGCAGTGAGCTGAGATGGTGCCACTGCACTCCAGCCTGGGCAACAGAGCAAGACTCCATCTCAAAAACAAAACTACAGAATTATCAGAAGTGTGAAATCAAGAGGTCAACGGGGGGATTCTTGAGGAAGTTCACAGGGAGAATCTATCTCATGCTGCCAATCTTTGTTGTTCCTTGGCTTGTAGATACATTACTCCAATCTCTGCCTCCATCTTCACATCTCCTTCTTTGCTGTGTTTCTGTATCTTCTCCTTTTCTGTCTCTTACAAGGAGATTGCCACTGGATTTAGAGCCCATCCTAATCCATCAGGATCTCATCTCAATTCTTACCCTAATTATATCGGTAAAGACTTAATCCCAAATAAAGTCACATTAGGAGACTCTGGGTGGGCATGGATTTTGGAGTGATGCTAATCAATCCACTACAGGGAATAAGCGTGAAGCAGCCAGAGCAGTTAAGAGACCATTCAGATGTCAATAATCCATCAGAGGCATCGTCTGGTGACACAGAAGTGCTTCTATTTCAGATTTTCAAATAGAGCCAATGAGATTTATTAACACATTGGATTATTGCCTCTTGAGTTTTTCTTCTTCACCACTTTAGAAATAAGAGAAGCATTGGTTTTTGGAAGAGAAAGGGCTATGTGGTAGCCCAGTGATTGTTATTGCCTACTTGAGTCGGCTGTGAACAGAGGATAAACTGAGATGAAGGTTTATAACCGTTGTATGTTAGCAGGGAAGTAGGGTACCTTTCCAGTTTTACTGTTTGGTATTTCTTATTAAAAATACCCATAGCGTAATACATTTTGCTGCAATTCAAATAGAGCAAAGTTTTGAAGATAAATTGTTCTGAAGATAGGAAATGCATTTATGTGGCAGAGATGAATAAATGTGTTGAATTTCTCATGCAAACTTTAGTACTGTAACAACTCTATATTTTGATTCACTCTATCTATTTGAGTGAAAATATTTCTTTTTAGGGCAGGAAACTGATCTCACCTATCTAAAAGCAAAGCAAAGACTTACATCTTAAAGAGTTTAAGGAGTTGAGCTCAGCCTGAAAAACGACGATGTTGCTAGGTATGAACTTCTGAGTTCTCTGGTGTCAATTTAAGCTGAAATCTTGATTTACTTCCCAAGTTATAACTTCTGGGAGACAAGGCATGCAGGGAGAATGAAGGAAATGAAACACTATAAATTATCCCATTTATGATATCAGATTCTCAAGCAAATATCTTGATATTCAGTACAAAAAAAAAAAGAATACCTCTCTTTTAACAGCTGTCTCTCCATAGACCTTTCCCATTGATTCAACAATGATCTCTTCCTATATATGATCCAAAGAATATTCTCCTATTTCCTAACAGTAGTATTCAAAGACCTTCCATCTAGCTGTAATGCTTTCTCTACCTTCCACAGTTACTAACACAATGCCCTAAACATAAGGGCTCAGGTAAGCATTAAGTATGTTGAATGGAACGAATGAGAAGTTACTGAATTTTCTTTTTTTTAATTACAGTGAAGGCAGCGTCTGTATCAAATGACCAGGGAATTGACAACAATCTTAATTGTCATACCTCTACCTTGAAATTGAATTAAAAAACACTTGATTGTTATCTAACAGAGGGAAACACATTGTCTAGAAAATACAGGCTTAAAAAAACCTAGGTTACAAAGTACAACATTGATCTTATACCTAACACTCAAGAGCTGAGATCACGCCACTGCACTCCAGCCTTGGCAACAAGAGTGAAACTCCGTCTCAAAAAAAGAAAAGCAAGTATTGTAGAGGCATGTCAGATAATTCACTAATAAAAACATTTCTAGATTTTGTGAATTTTTTTGCATTTGTCAATTTTTAAAAGAATTTGTAATTTATGGGATTTTTGTCATTTTGAAAGATTATTTTCATACCTAATCAAAACAGTTACTATTAATAGGTTGAAGTCTTTGTTGGTTGTTTTTTATTTCAAACATGGCTGTGACAAAGGACAGATTTTGGTGGCACTGGTATTAGCTTTCTATGTAACATTCAGCTTCCCCTTGTGCAATAGTTTAATAAGATCATTGCCCACTGATACCAGGATGATTTTCCTACATATTCATTTGGCTGATGGAACTCTGATGGCTGTGCTAAAACAGGGGCATTTGCTATTATTGATTTTTCCTTTCAGGAATTCAAACTAAATGTTAATAAAGACGGAGATCTGGTGTCAGATGAGGCATCAGATGAGGCATTTGCACAATAAAACTACTGCAAAGTAGTGATCTGATGCGGATCATACTGTTGGCCTGTTTTATCTGACTTCTCCTTAGCTCTGAAAAGGGTGAAATGCCAAAGTGCCTGGAAGGGGAAATCACCAACTTGTAATGTATCATGGTCTTTAATTGTGAGGATTACATTGTCATTATCATATAGGGGAAGAATTCTGGAGACTCTCCCTTAAACCTGATGCCACAGAGAAACTATTTTTGAATCCCAAATCCTTTTCAGGTGAAAGTTTTAAGTTATTTATTCATTTATTTAATTTTTTGAGATAGAGTCTTGCTCTGTTGCCCAGGTTGGAGTGCACTGGTGTGATCTCGGCTCACTGCAACCTCTGCTTCCCGGGTCCAAGTGATTCTCCTGCCTCAGCCTCCCAAGCATCTGGGACTACAGGTGCGCACCCCCACACCTGGCTAATTTTTGTATCTTTAGTAGAGACGGAGTTTCACCGTGTTGGCCAGGCTGGTCTCGAACTCCTGACCTCAGGTGATCCGCCTGCCTCGGCCCCCCAAAGTGCTGGGTTTACATGTGTGAGCCACCATGCCCAGCCTTAATGATATGTTTAAAAATGCAAGTAAGCAAGCGTTTACAAAGTGCCAACAGAGCAATATGCTGTGTACTGAAAATGTGCTATTCTCAACCTTTTTCTTTCACAGAAGAGTCAATAAATCAGCATCCTAATAGCAATAATGTCAGGGATGCAGGAGCCCAGGAGAGTCAGAGTTGACACTATTTTAAAGTCAACTCTATCTCAAAACTAGTAAGGCACATTTATTGCCAGTCACATGGTCATAAGATATTTACTACTCAGGAAACAATATAAAGATACCTACAAGGACAAACTCCTACAACAACAGAAAGTCCAGATGTCTCAATACTCATAACAATATATGCTTTCAGGATAATTATAGTTATGCTTTGATGCATTTACACATTAAAATGTCAGGAATAGTTTTCTTTAAATCAATAAAATGATAAGTTTTGTCATGCTGTCAGCCCACCTACACACAGGCATAGCTTAAGCTTAGTTTACCTTTACATAGACAAGATCCCTATATAAGAAAAACTTGAAACAAAGACGGTGCGTTCCTCCACTTGCTGTCTGAGGACACCCTATTCTGTAATGGAGGAGCTTTCAATAAAGCTCAATTTCTTCTCACTGTACTTTGCAATTTGCCTTGAATTCCTTTCTGCACTAGATCCAAGAACCTTCTCTTGGGGTCTAGATCAAGACTCCTTTTTCTGCTAACAATAACTTATATTCATATAGCTAATATTATTAGTCCATTCTCACACTGCTATAAAGATACTACCTGAGACTGGGAAATTTGTAAAAGAAAGAGATTTAATTGACTCACAGTTTGCCATGGCTGGGGAGGTCTCAGGAAACTTACAATTATGGTAGAAGGCGAAGGGGAAGAAAAAACCTTCTTCACATGGTGGCAGGAGAGAGAACAAGAGAGGAACAAACAATTATAAAACCAACAGATCTCATGAGAATTCGTTCACTATCCCGAGAACAGCATGGGGCAAACTGCCCCCATGATCCAATCACCTCCCACCAGGTCTCTCCTTCAACACCTGGAGATTACAATTCAAGATGCGATTTAGGTGGGGACACAGAGCCAAACCATATCATTAATGCAATTTATAAAGCATTTTTTTAAACAAGTGTACACATTCAAAAAGAACAGTCCTGTTTAACCCTCATTCTGTAAACAGGGCACCATTTTCTTAGTCTAATCTCTCTAAGTGGAAGTAGAGAATCCATAAACAGTTGGGTCTGCTGGTATAAATATTTATTCTAAACACCAAGTGTGTGAGTGTGTATGGCTCCAGTGGGCTGGAAATTAACTTAGTATTTTATGAAATAGCGAAACTATTGGGTGTGATAAGTGACATAAATTATGCGTTGAGATAATTTATGTGCAAATTACCAAGCAATTAATGTACACAGATATCTTTCTTATTTCTTCTGTTGTTCATTACATTGGACGTACCTGTAAAAGCTTATAGACATGTTTTTGTTTTAGGGAAAAATCTAGGTGAAGAAGAAAACAAATAATAAAATAAATAATAAATAATGCATAGAACTGCACTGCCACTTGATTTACACAAGATCAGGCTACATTATTGTGGTTGCCATTAAAAAGAAAAATCACCATTTTTTTCTCTGGGCTTAATACAATCTGTTTACCACTGAGATGGGTACATTAGATGTGTTATCTGATTTTACCCTCACAGCAAACTTATGTACAGATGAAGAAATACAAAGTAGAGGAATTAGAATAACTTGCCCAAGGCCAAACAATGATTAACTAGTTAAGCCTGCAGGTTCAACAAGGTACTAGAATACAAGGCATGGAAGAAAAATGGTCCATGAATATGCTGCTGGTTTCTCACTCAACCTCACTTCTGAGTTTTGTAGGGGCATTGCCACATTCCAATGACTTCCTAAGTTCATTGTGTCCAAAATTAAACTCAGAGTTTTTAAAATGATCCCTTTAATCTTGTGACCCCCAAATCTATTTAATATTTCACATGCCTAGACTCCCACATTCAAATTTCTAATTACCTGTGATAGCTCTTCCAAGGTGACACAGGCACCTCAAATCAATGTTAAGCAAATTGATCATTTTCTTCATGCCTGCCTCACCTCCAAAATTCTCAGTCACTAGCACTGCCCTCCATCTAGTCACCCAAGCTAGAACTTGGGGTGTCCTTCCTGACTTTCCCCCTCTATATCACTTCCCCTATCAGTCAGTCACCTCCTTTATATCTCTCTGGAGATAGATGCAACAAGTAGACAGCCAAGTGGACAGCTTGGAAAAAGAGACAGACTCCCCAAGGCAGGCAACTATAAATATGCGCTGGTGGAACTCTTCCATGGTGGGATCAATGTCCTGTAGAATGCCTGCCACAGCAGCATCTCTGCTCTGCTGATAAGGGACTTTCATAGACCTCCTGGCTGCTGGGAGGAACATAGAAACTTCTAGGTTGCCTACTGCTCCAGTCAATTGCCTACCTGCCACAGGTAACTTTAAATGTTAAAAATAACAAATAAACCCCAAACAGAAAACCTTTCTTGCTGCTTTCTTAGGACTTTGCTATTTCACTCCTCAATGCCCCCACCATGTGAATACACTCTCCCACACATTCCCTATTTTATTCAATTTCTTCGCAACTACTCTGATTTGGTAAAGCAGGTGTTTTCTTACTTTACAGCAATGATTCTCAATCTTGTTTGCACATGAGAATCACCTGGTGGTTATTTTTAAAATTTATGAGACCTTGGGCCCCACCCCAGAGCAATTAACTCATAATCTTTGAGGCGTGTATTATTTCATCAGTCTTTAATTAAAGCTCCCCAAATGATTCCAGTTGCTAGCCAGAGTTGAGAGTCACCACCCATAAGACTGAATGAACCGAGGCTATGGCTTAATGTGACAGTTAGTGCCCATAAATATAGAAAATTATAAGTTGTCAGCTTACAATTTAAAAATAAATTTTAAAAAAGTGAGCTCACCACCCACTGTGTTCACCACTGCCTCAATTTACATGCAAAGCAAGTACAGAAAAATGCACACCTGTATGTCATGAAGTGCTAAATTGAATGGCTGCAAGTAGTAATAACTTCTGTGATGGGAAGAACAAGCTCCTTATCATAACGCCACAATTTGGATCTAAGGGCATGAGCCTGTTGGGGCCACTGAGGACTATGAAACCCCAGCTAGTGTAAATTGTTACTTTGTAGCCCAAGAGAAGTGATAACCAGAGAAATTTTCATTTCAGGAACTGGCTCAGTATTTTCTATAATTTCCTGGCTCAGTGTTTTCTGTAATGACTCTGTCATCTCCTCAACTGCTTTCCCACATCCTCATACATGTGATGCTCAATTTCTTATTGTGCTTCTTTATTCTATGCTTCATCAATTTCCCTGTATCTCTTACATCTTCCTCCATCACCTGGGTAGATTTAACTGCCTAGTCAGTCCTACTTCGGGTATTCTCAGAGAAATACAGTCCATGAATATGCTACTGTTTTTTTACTTAACCTCACTTCTGAGTTTTGTAGGGGCATTGCTACATTCCAATGACTTCCTAAATTCGTTGTGTCCAAAATAAAACTCAAAAGAGTTTTTCAACGATCCCTTTAATCTGTGACCCCCAAGTCTATTTAACCTCTCAAATGCCCACTCCAACATTCAAATATCTAATTACCTGGGATGGCTCATCCAAGGATACACAGCCACCTCAAATCAACGTGTCCAAAAGCAAAGTAATCATTTTCTGCATGCCTATTTCACCTCCAACAGTCTCAGTCACTAGCACTGCCCTCCATCTAGTCAACCAAGCTAGAACTTGGGGTGTCTTTCTTGACTTTCCCCCTCTACATCACTTCCTCTTATCAGCGAACCAGTAAGTGCTACAGATCTCACCTCTTTTATATCTCTGCTACTATCCTCTTCAGCACTACTGTCCCTGCCCTCTCACATGAACTTCTCCAGTGCCCCAAGCTCCTAGTATTGTCTTTCTCAAACCAATTGGCTATACAACGGCCAGGGTGTAAAAGGTAAAGTTGTCTGACTGTCCTCTTAACTTCAGTGTCTCTCCAGGGCAGGATAAAGTCCTTTCTCTTCAGGTGGCCACGGGCCTCTCTACAGACTGTCATCTGCCTTATTCTCCACTTACAACTCTCTACTCTCCGCATAGAACTCAATTCCCCAGAAGTAACATTTTGTTTGTTGCTCCTCTCCAACATGCTTTATAACCTGTGACTGTGGCCTTCTGCTTTTTGCTTGGCTAACTCCTGCCCATCACCAAAGACTTATTTCTGTTATATTCTCTTCCAGAAAATGGCACCTTGTTTCCATTGACTTACAGGTTCTTTGCTTTTTGAAATATTCAGTGCAATTTTCTATCATTAGATTTATAGCATTGTATTATAATTAATCATTCTTCTCTGTAAGCTGAGTGTCTTGAATTCAGTGAATGTACTCTGCATCCTCAGCACTGAGACAGAGCCTGGCACTCCAAAAATGAATGAATTCCTTCAGTGAACTCAGTATCTGATGCTTCCACAGTACTTACTAACTTCTATTGGGTTTACTGTGTCCTTCCTCTGCCTCTGCAACTAGATCATTAACTCCTGGAGATCTGTCAAAGGCTGGGTCTTTGTTTCTTTAGTGTTAGCCAAATTGACTGACAATGAATAGGTGTTGTATCAGTGACAATGAAAAGAAAGGAGGAAAAGAAGGAAGGAAGGGCGGTCCAATTTCTATATAGTTGTTCAGTGCAATTTAAAACTTTATACATTAAAAATTCAAGTAAAATTTGTAATGTTATCCTTCTCTATTCAAGCAAATAAAAAACAAAGATTCCTAACATTTCAAGAGATAGTTACATCTTCAGATTGCTGACTGTTAATAGAATATTTGTTTTATAATATTCTAGCACTGGATCATTATAAGATTCTGAAAATGATCATTAATTTAAATGATAAAAAATGGAAAGAAGCAGTTCCCTTCACATATATGAATGGATAGAGACATACTAGAGTGACTAGTGAGGAAAGCTGGAACTTCTGTTGTACATAAATATGGCATGAGTCATTTATCTTTTTAGTTCAAGCACAGAATTGTTGAAATTATGACATTAATTGATGCAAAATCCCAAACATCAATGATGGGCCATTCAATAACAGGAGGTAACTTCTGTTGTACATAAATATAGCATGAGTCATTTATCTTTTTAGTTCAAGCACAGAATTGTTGAAATTATGACATTAATTGATGCAAAATCCCAAACATCAATGATGGGCCATTCAATAACAGGAGGTATATTTAAAAGTTTTTCTCTATAGATTTTTAAACAGTAGTTATTCTTAAAATTCCAAAACAAAGAGCACAATTACTAAGAGGTATTAATTGACAGTAAAAATACAGCTAACATTATTAGAGCTTGAGGCAAAAAAAAAAAAACAACCCCCCACCCAAATCCAAAGCCTCTATTTTGCACTTATGAATATTAGAAAAATGTTATTCCTTTGTTCCTTCTGTATTATCTCTCCTTATGTCAAGATAAGTCGCTAATAACTGTAGCTTTCTTTGGACTCTCTCATCCTACTCAGTAGCTTTTAAAAAATATAACATTCTATTTAGAAATTAAAAAAAAAAAACCTGTTTTTCAGTTTTCTTTGTAGGTGGAAGTGAAATACAATCTAGAGAATCCCTCTGCAATCTCCCATAATAGAGTTGAGTAGGAGGGTAACTCATTAGGAATTAGCAGATGTCAGCACCTGTTGTAAGGAATTAGGCTCTGTGAGCCAAAACTCCTTTGGCTGAGAATATACCCCAGCAGGTCCTAGAGACTGAGAGTTAGAGTAAGGGATTTGGGTTGGAAGGAAGTTAAGAGGTCTCTTTGAGATTGGTGAAGTCAAGCTGCCATTGGGCTCAGAAAATGACTCTCCAAAACCTGGCTCTTCAGCGTGCTGAGTGCTTTCAAAATAGAAAGACCATAGAAATAAGCCTAAGAACCAAGGTCTCTCTCTGACTTTCCCCTACCTCCCTGTCTCTCAGATCCTCTTTCCAGAATCACTGGGAGGGACTCTGTCTGAAATTTTCTTATCTAAGGAAGATTCTTTCTAAAGAAATCCAATTGTCTTAAGGCCCCCTCCCTAGGAACCCCATCAATACCCAGGAAGGATCACACCAAGGAAGAAGAAAAGAGACTGGAAGTCATCACCATGCCCAGACAGTCTTCTCAGCTATTCTTCTAATGGCAGCTCCCAGAGGTTACCTGGGGAACTTTACCTGCATAATAAGACAACCTGTGTTCTGCCCCTCACCTTCCGTAATTTGTTCCATCTATCTTCCAAAGAGAATAGTTTACAAAATGATATCTTCTTCCTGGGTCTGTACACCTTTCTTCTACAAAGAGCATATGTGAACCTCAACCATTTAGCTCCTTTTTGAGTTTCATATTTTGGGTATGGCTTCTGTGTCCATATACGCATTAAAATAAATGCTGTTTGCCTTTTTCCCCTATTAATCGGTCTTTTGTCAGTTCATTTTCAGTGAACCTATAAAGGACAGAGGGGAAGCTTTCCTTTGACCCCATCACCACTGTTTGTGAAAATGTGATGTCTATGCATCTGTATCAGAATCACCTGAGTTACTCGTTAAACATGCAAATTTGTGCCTCAACCTAGGTTGGGTCCATCTATCTGCATTTTATCAGCCTCCCCAGGGGACTCATAGTCCCACTATAGTCTGAGACCATGTTTTAAGCCATACACAAAATATCTGTAACTACTGCCTTTTTTCACACTTAAGAGGACCACGTTGTTTTAGGGAGAGTTTTAAATCAATGTAAACTTAAGCAACTCATTTGGAAATGTTTGTACTTTATTAATAAGAAATTATTTGTGACATATGTCATAGTGAATCCCAGTATGTTAAGGCATAGAAGTGAGAACTGCTGTGAGGTTCTGGGAGAATCGATCTCATCAAATTCCGACAATAATCATTCTGACTTTTCTAGAGAGCACTCCAAAGTCCCTTTAGTGCTTATATCTTTATCACAGCATCCTCACAGGAAATGTGTAAATTCTTAAGAGAACTCAAATTATTTCGTAGATATAATGAAATATTATAATTTTAAATAGAATAGGATCAACCACTGAGAGAAAGTCTTTTGTTTTTGTTTTTGTTTTGTTTTTTGTTTTTGAGGCAAGGTCCACTCTATTGCCCTGGTCGGAGTGCAGTGGCACCATCTCAGCTCACTGCAACCTTCACCTCCCTGGGCTCAAGTGATCCTCCCAGCTTAGCCTCCCAGGTAGTTGGGACAACAGGTGTGCATCATCAAGCATGGCTAGTTTTTGTATTTTTTGTAAAGATGGGGTTTTACTATGTTGTCCAGGCTGGTCTCGAACTCCTGGGTTCAAGCGACCTGCCTTCCTTTGGTTTCCCAAAGTGCTGGGACTATAGGCTTGAGCCACCGTGCCCAGCCGAGAAACTTTTAATAAAGTCTTTATGCACAAAAGTCTTTATGCATAAAGTCTTTATGAGAATATAAAATACGTGAGCTGCAAAGTCTAATTACACAATTTAATAACTAACATTGGCTCTGAAACCCATGCATATTTTGGAATATCATAATTATTTGGTAGGCAAAGTGTGAGAAGCAAAAGAATTTAAATGAACTCATATACATGCATGTGGGCACATACACACAAACACATGTGCACTGAAATGTCAAGACCTATTATTCAGATTTTGTTTAAAAGTCTTCTCACATTCCTCAGACTGAATTATCCACTGTGGTCATTCGTTAAGCCTCACCAGCCATCTTTCTCAATTTACAACTCATATTCATGGCAAAATGGCATTGATCTTACCCAGGTTTTTATTTTTTTTTAAATCTATTTAATACTAAAACAAAGCCAATGTATTAAAAGGACTTGTTAGTTTATCCATGTCATTTGGAAGTAGGCCATAGATATTAACAATTACTATTATATTAACTAGGATTCTTCTATAAGGTAATATGGAGAGTGAGACATTGAGCTGTCAAATTTTCATTATCAGGAGGGGACAGAAAAAGTTATACAAGATAGAGTTCTTCTTTCACAAGCAAAAATGAAGGCAGTTGAGGAGAAACTTGAGGCTATATAGGATTGGAGATTGTGGGGAGGAAGTGCTACTCTTTGGAGAGCAGGCTAGGGTATAACAAAGCCAAACATAAAAATCCTGTCTTGGTCTTGCCTGGTGAAACTTTACAAAAGAATCTGAAGCACATACACAAGTTTTAGATATATAGACACTGATTTTATTTTACTTACAGAGAAACATTAAATCTCTGTACTGTTTTTCTTCACTATCAGGAAGCATATTCTATCATATCCCCTAAGCCAGAATTCTTAGATAAAGGTTGGTTTGTGTTATATAATTTAGTGTGTTACTTGAGGCAAAATCATTATGAATGCAAGTGTACAAAAAGTGAACTGGGGATTGAGTATAATAAGAAATCTTACGCATTAAGTACTTAACACATGCCAGCCATTTTGCTAAGTGCTTTACGTATATTGATTGTGTTTCCATCATAATTCTGTGATGAAGGCACTATTATTCTCTCAATTTTTTGATGACAAAACAAAGGCTAATTAAAGTAAAGAAGGATAGCAGGTAGGTACTAGAGCCAGAATCTGCATCAAAGCTGATTTATTTCAGCCTCTCTATCTTAATAGCAAGCTTGAATGCCTCCAAAGACGAAAAGAGTGTTAACTACATAAAAACAATTAGTTGCAAGATTCTTATATCTACAAGCATCTCTGATCTGTATAAAATAAGGCCAAATTTGTTTTTCAAAAACCCTTGCAATATTTCAGGAAACTTTTCATGGAATAAAGTATGACCCATATAGCAATACTTCAAAACAAGTCTTTAAAGATTATTGACACCACTGAGGGCTCAGGTCTTGTCACGAATCCTCCCAGTAGCAGTAACATGTTTACCATCCAGAAACCACAGTCAACCTCACGATTTTTGTCTCATCCAATTAGCAATTAGGAGTCTTACCTCACACCTGAGACCTAACCTATGGATATTCTTGCCATCTGATGACACTGGCATAATCTTCAAGTTTTTCTTCAGTTGTGGACTATTTCATTTTTAGAGGGAGTCCCTACTAATTTCAGTCTTCTCAAACAAAGACTAAAACTTGTCAGTGGACCTGCTTGTCCACGTGCACCTCCTTGAAGCCTCATCTCACATATCAATATCTTGTGGCATGCTTCACCCATATAGAGTGAGACCGCCTCCCTTCTCTAAGTTTTCATAGCATCCTACGCATCTGTATCCTGTGGATGGCATCACTCTTCTATGTAGCTGTATATTGGTTGCTATTTCATCAACCAGACTGCAGTATCCACCTTTGTATCTATTTATCTTGGCCAGCATGGTAGCTAATAAATATCCATAAATATTTATGAATACATATCCCAATAAATATTTATAAATACTGATTGACAGTGTGAATGCTTCTAATGACTTTTAAAAATACTTTTTTGCTTTTATTATTATTAATATTTTTAGAAACTGATGGTTGTTTTCCATCAAGCTTATTTCCATCTTGCTTTAGAGTCTGTGAAAGAACAGCTTAAGACCTCTCAGTGGTTGTTCCTACCCATCTGGTGGCCTGAGGAGTCGAGTTGCAGACCAGGCTTCTGTGGCAGGCCAAGAGCTCCAGTCTTGAGTAGGGAACTGCTGAGTGGGCCCAGGGGTATCTGCAGGCTGAGTAGCACTGGACTCAAGAGATGCAGCAGTCCAGTTACCCTGAAATTCCTCCTGGGAATTTCAGCCACAGCCTGCTCTTCCTATTCAATCTCTTCAGGATTCCTGTAGAAGTAGCAATCAGGCATGACCTCCCATGGGCATTTATGGGAGATGATGCCATGCTTATGCAGAACTTCCCAGGCTGGCATCCACCATGTCAGGCCCAGTGAGGGGCCTCTCATTGTTGCATGGGATGACAATGTCCACACAGCAAAGAGGAGAACCTGTGTGACCCAGAGCAATGGTAGGCAGGTTAGTTTAAGATGCTTCTGTGACAGACTGGGATCAGTAACCACCAGCAGTCATGGCTCCTGGAAGGCTGCCTGGATCTGGTGCAGGAAGGTTCCAGGAGTGAAGTGGCCAGCAATAGGAGTGACTCAAGTGGTAGCAGCAAACTTCAGCACAGCCCACTTGCCAGTGTTCCTGGAGAATATGACACAGATATCAGCAGGGCTTTCAACAGTGATGATGGCATGAGCCACCAGCAGAAGCTTCTCTCAGGTCCTCTTCAGATTTAGGATGCAGATGTCATCACTTTTCCTTTTGCAGATGTACTGTTCCATTTGGAAGTCAAGCTTGGTGCCACTCAAGTGAGTTCCTGCTGCAAGAAATTTGAGGACATCCTCCTCTTTCGTGTTCAGGACATCACAGTCTCTGGCCATTGTAAAAGTTTCCCTTTAAGTTCTGAGGGGAATTCAGAATAATGCCATATGGACCCTCTCTGGGTAAATGGAAAGGCTATTATAATTTTTAATTGACACATAATTACTGTACATAATTGGGGGTATATTGTGATAGTTCAATACATGTATACAATGTGTCCATGTAATGATCAAATAAGAATAATTATCATATCCATTACCCCAAACATATGTCATTTGTGTGACTGTGATGAAAAGAACATTTTCTGAAATATTTTTCTTCCTCGGATAGCCTTGGGCCTGACCCGCTCTACATTCTCCTTCAAAAAGAAACAAGTTGTTGGGTCTAGATTGCTAATGATGAGATATAGTCACCTACTGTCTAAGCCTCAAAATGCTAGAATATCAGTATAGTCCAAATCTTAAAGGAAAATAAAAACAGGTTTTTATCTTCTCTTAGAAGATTTCTTTATCACATTTTGAAATAAAAATAAATAACTAGAACTTTATCCTAAAATGTGACATGAAAGGTAGAAGAAATATTAAAGATCCAAATCTGCTAATCATTTTGTCTCAGTCCAGTATGAGCTACCTAAGAGATGTACAAGTAGCCATGGCTCACACACTTTCCAATGAATGAAATCAATCTATCTTCTTAATATAACATTTATTCACTGTCTATTTTAACAGATTAGTACAACGGTAAAAAGCACAGATTCAGGCAAATTGCTTGGCCCAAATTCTCTTGAGGGATGATTGCTGGATATAAATTACATCAGAAACACCCCTCTAGGCACTAGTTTTCACCACTAACATCCCTTGTCTGGACTGTGATGTGGTATCTCTGTAACTGGTCTGTGTTTCACCCCGGCTCCCTTACAGTCAATTTCCTAAGAGCCTTCAAGTGAACCGTTAACATGTGACAGTGCATGTCTCTCATCTGTCCCACCTCTTCAAGGGTTTCCCATCTCACTGGGCATAAAGGCCACAGTTCTATCAAGGATCTATGAGCTGATTCGCTCTGTCCTCTGTGGCTCTTTGTTGTGTATCTGATCTCACCTCCTATTACTCTCCCCTCTCCCTCTTTATTCTAGCCATATTTACCTTCTTGATCTTCCTGGAATGTGACAAACACACTGCTATGCAAGGACCAGGCATCCACCAATCATCATTCTCTCTGCCTTAGGTGCTCTTTCCCGTATTTATTGTCTGAATGGCTCATTCCCTCACTAAACTCAGGACTCTGCCTAGTTCCACACAGACTGAGTTTTCTTCCCTCATGATTCAATGGAAACCAGCTCCTACTCTCTTGGCCCTTGATCTTCATTAATTATTCACATCTGACATATTATAGATGCATTTCCATATTTGCATTGTACTGTCCGGAGCTCCAAGATAACAGGAACTCTATTATCAGCCCCTAGAAGAGGATCTGATTCATAGTAGGAACTCAATCAATATGGGCTGAATGAATAATAGAATATTGCCACAAAAGAGCTTCTAATTCAGTTATGTTAATATAGTGACATAAAGTGTTGAAAACTACAGTATGTAAAAGCTAAATAGCACAATAGCTGAATGAGATGCTGCAGAGTAGTGTGGAATTAAGGGCCAGATACACAATAATTGGCTTAGGCAATAAGAGTGGGCATCCAAGAAAGCTTGAGATTATGTTATACAGGACCCGGAAGAAAAGTGATTTTCTCTGTTTCTATCTAGGCTTCAAAATCTTGTTCCAAATTGGAAGACACACTTCTGAGGATTGCCAGCAACTTCTGCAGGCTTCCAAAAGTAGTACATGGTCTGGTCATCCTGCCAAAAGCTGACCTCACAGGGTGAGTTGACATAGATGCAAAATTTGCAAGGCTTTCCTGCACAGTTTAGGAGGCATGAGCCCTATTATCAAGGTCCTGGGATATGGCCAACATCCACAGAGGTAAGCACAGTGTTATGCAACTGGAAGCTTTTGGTCTTCATATGCAAGTGGGCAGCATCCTCCTTGTGGTTAGACTCCAGGGATTTGCTGTTTTCTCTCTCACAATCTAGAAACATAGAAAATCTGGAAGCCAGACTGCCTTACACCTACCACTCAGCTGTCTTCAGGGCACTTGTTCTCATAATTACTTGCTTTATACTCAGAAAATGCAAATAAACTTGATTATCAGCAAAGGCAAAACACAGAAATGAAGGCCAATCTATTGCAGACATAGCAAATGTATTCTTTCATTTAAATCATTACGAATGATTTAAATGACCTTATACTCTATGATATTAGTATCACTGACCCCAACTTCCTCCTGCCTTCCGTTCTGATAGATTTAAGTAACATCATATACATGTACTTTTAGGTTATTGAAAAACAAGCTAGGATGCTTACAAACTCAGAAAGATGAAACTGCTTCCAGGCAGTTTAGTCATCAAATAAACTGCATGCACAATAATGACTTCAACACTGTGCTCCACCCACCATTACGACTGCCAGAAAGGTCTCTCCTATAAATTTCCTGAAGGACAGTGTTTCAAGAGGCTTACAGTTTCCTCTAGGGTGACAATTAAGTCACCTTGCAAACAATTGCCTTAAAGGCCTTCTCCTGGTCATTTGTCCTAATCAGAAAAATAAGACTGCTTTAGATTCTCTTTCCCTTTCAAGCTTTGCATATGAAAACATTCACTCCTCTATTAAAAGCTGCATTAACTTTTACGCTGAAATATACTTTGATTTGTAGCACAAGCCTTCAGGCTAAAACAAACCCCTTAAGACTGATTTTGCCAGAAGGTAGAATGTCAGAATCCTCAGGGCTTGTTTTCACAAGTATTTAACTCTAGATTATGTCTTCAGACATTGTAGAGGCCTTGACTTTTTACCTACTGTCACCTTCTGTCTCTAGGCAAAAGGAGAACTAAGTCATTGCCAGTAGGTAGGTCACTTTTTACTTAAAGAAAGCTTAGAGG
Source organism: Macaca nemestrina (assembly GCF_043159975.1). Taxonomy (NCBI): domain Eukaryota; kingdom Metazoa; phylum Chordata; class Mammalia; order Primates; family Cercopithecidae; genus Macaca; species Macaca nemestrina. The sequence continues at coordinate 25,788,113 of NC_092143.1, forward strand.
CAAGGTACAGTGGCTCACCCCTATAATCCTAGCACTTTGGGAGGTAGAGGTGGGTGGGCTACTTGAGCCCAGAGTTCGAGACCAGCCTGGGCAATATGGCAAGACCCTGTCTCTACAAAAAATACAAACAAACAAACAAACAAAAAATTAGCTGGGCATGGTGGTGCATGCCTGTAGTCCCAGCTTCTTGGGAGGCTGGGGTGGGAGGATGGCTTGAGCCCAAGAGTCAGAGGTTGCAGTGAGCTGAGATTATACCTCTGCACTCCAACCTGTGCAACACAGCGAGGCCCTGTCTTAAAAAAAGAAGAAAAAAAGAGCTTAGAGTTCTTGGTTCAGCAGCACAGTACCTAAGATTGGAATGATTCTTATTGGCTTCTCATGGCCACTATATTTCTTAAAAGCCAGATGCGCAACAGTGAGTTTAGTACACTAACTTTTGTGTGACAAAAGGTAGGAAAGAATATACATTTATCTTTGACTGTATTGGCAAAAGGAAACCCTGAATAGGTAATAAACCACTTTGGCTTTAAGGAACAGGGCTGTGGGTGACATGGTGGGATGGGCAGAGGAATGTAGGTGAGTGTTCTAATGTAGTCCTTTTGTATTTTTCAAGTTTTGATTTACTAATTAAAAATTTAAAAGGTGTCATAGGGAGATAAGGTCTTAGTAACATTTAACTGTATTTCGCCTTATCTTTGAAAATTATTGTGATACCACTTGCCTCTTAGGTTTTGTATGCCAGGGACATTATTTAGTATCCGTGACTTCCAGAATAAATGCTTCTTATGAAAGCAGGTTATTAGATTATCATCATGACCAAAAACCTAGGTAGAGTTTATTGAAAATGAAGACCAAGTTTTAGTCTTATTATATGTTTTCATCAATTTCTCAGCCTCCTTTCTTCTGTTAATAAAAATGTACTAGCAATAAAATCTCCTCATTTCATTCTTTATATTATCTATCTATCTATCTATCATCTATCTCTATCTATTTATTATCTATCTATCTATCTATCTATCTATCTATCTATCTATCTATCTATCATCTGTCTATGTCTATCTGTCTATCACTTAGTGAGAGCCTGCTATATACTGGCTTATATATCCCAAGCTTTACATTTTACAAATGAAGAAAACTGTGGCTCAGAATATTTAAGAGACTTGCCAAAGTTGCTAATCCAGCATGCATACCTAGCTCTAATTAATTAGAAAGCTCTCACTGTGCCAACAGGACCACTTTAGCCACTGCCGGGTCATGATTCTACTTGAGAGAAGGTGATACGTTGACTAGAGACATTCCACTGTCAAGCTGTGGAAACTCAGGCAGGCATCCTATAAATAAAACACTGGAAAGAAGGTACTCATTTGCTTTCTTCTTCTAATATCCAGATGAGTTATGCTACATTGCTCTCTTTAATAAAAATACGTTCTGGAAATTTGTGTTGGAAAAATAGTCTGAATACTAAAATATTTATTCAACGTAAGGATAGCAAGAATGACTTATTTCCTTCATATCCCTGAGGCTCTATAACTCTTTCTATTTAGACATCTAAGGGGTTAGGAGGACAATGTCTGAGAATTGTTTCATTATCTGGGGGATTAGCTAATAGAAAACATAAGATACAATCATTCTTATAGAAAGGTCCTTAATATTACTGCCTTATGCAGAATCAATCAAGTAACTGAATTTTAATAATTGTAGCCTTGAGATGAATTCTTCCTCTGTGAACTTGTCACCAGACCATGAAAAACCATAAAAGACAATAATAGGTAAGTGGGACTATATCAAATTAAGCTGTTATGAAAATAAAGAGGCAAGCTACAGAATGAGAGAAGAACACATTTGCAATACATATATCTTACAAATAATTTGTATCCAGAATATATAGATAACTCTTACACATCTACATGGGCAAATTATTTGAGTAGACATTTCTCAAAAGAAGACATATGCATACCTAATAAGCTCGCATAAAGATACTGAATACCATTAGGCCTTCAAAGAAATGCAAATTAATCATAATGAGATACCACTACATACCCACTAGAAGGGTTAAACTTAAAAATATTAAGAATACAAAATGCTGATGAGAATGTAGAGAAACTATTTGTACTGGAGAAAGTAAAATGCAATAATCACTTTGGAATACAATTTGGCAACTTCTTACAAAGCTAAATGTACACTTAGCATGTGACTCAGCCATTCCACTCTTAGATATTTATCAAGAGAAATAAAAATATGCCACACAAAGATTTGAAGATCAAAGTCATAGCAACTTTATCTGTAGTAGAAAAGAAAGAAGGAAAGAAAGAAAGAAAGAAAGAAAGAAAGAAAGAAAGAAAGAAAGAAAGAAAGAAAAAGATTAAGTGTACATCAACAAGAAAAATTGATTTTAAAAAGGTAGTATTTCTGTATTTCTTTTTTTTTTTTTTGAGACAGAGTTTCGCTCTTGTTGCCCAGGTTGGAGTGCAATGGCGCGATCTCAGCTCACTGCAACCTCCGCCTCCTAGGTTCAAGCAATTCTAGTGCCTCAGCCTCCCGAGTAGATGGGATTACAGGTGCCCGCCACCATGACTGGTTAACTTTTTGTATTTTTAGTAGAGATGAGGTTTCACCATGTTGGCCAGGCTGGTCTCGAACTCCTGACATCAGGTGATCCACCTGCCTCAGCCTCCCAAAGTATTGGGATTATAGGCATGAGCCACCGTACCTGGCCAAAAGGTAGTATTTCTATATGGTGGAATACTATTGAAAACTAATCAATTAAAATGAAACAAAACACATGACACCGAGTGAAAGCAGACATATACAAAAGAGTACATATTGTATGATCCATTTATATGTAATTCCAGAGAAGGCAAATCAACTTATAGTGACAAATAGCATATTAAAGGCAGCCCAAGATGAGGGTTGACTGCAAAGAAGCATCAGGGAAATTTGGGGGGTGATAATATTCTCTATCTTGAAGACACCCATGGTTGCACAGAGATATACATTTTTCAAGACTCATTGAGTTTACAATTAAAATAGGTGAGGCTTATTTTAGGTAAAGTATATTACAACAAAATTGTTTTATGAAAAACATTCAGGTAAGTTTTGTTCCACAACTAGCAAAAGGTACAGATTAAATTAAAAAACAGATGAATGTGGTTATGTTCTAAAAAGGGATTTAAGGTAGAGGTACATTATGGAAAAATCTGATTGCAATGCCTGGGATATGATAGGTCTATTAGTCTATTTTCACACTGCTGTAAAGAACTTCCCCGGGACTGGGTAATTTATAAAGAAAGGGGCTTAATTGACTCAGAGTTCTGCATGGCTGGGGAAGCCTCAGGAAACTTACAATCATGGCGGAAGGAGAATCAGGCATGTTTTACATGGCAGCAGGTGAGAGAGAGAGAAAGAGAGGAAACTGTCACTTACAAAACTATCAGATCTCAAGAGAACTCATTTACTGTCATGAGAACAGCATGGGGGAAACCACCCCCATGATCCAATCACCTCTCACAAGATCCCTCCCTCAATATGTGGGGATTATGGGGATTATAATTTGAGATGAGATTTGGGTGGGGACACAGAGCCCAACCATATCAATAGGTGATCAATAAATATTCATTTCCTCCTCTTTTCCAGTTCTTCTTATGCGGAAAATGTAAGCAATGTATTCAAAGGCAGTCAGCTATAAAATAAATAATAAGAAATATATGCAGAAAGACAAGATTATGACTCAGTGGTTAGTCATCTAAGAACAGAGGAGTGTGGTATAATATGTAAGCTCTTCTCTCTTATAAACCTGTGATTTGTAAGACATTTTCTCTTTACCTTCCAAAGTCTGGCATCTCTCACTTTTTATTGTACCCATTCATCAGTTAATATACATTTTCTACATTGGCCATTACATTTTTAAGCACACATTTTTCTTGTTCAACTTTGTCACAAGTTTCCAGAAGGCCAAGAAGCATATCTGACACCTCTTTTTATGGCTGATTTGAACCTAGTTGGTGTTCAATAAAAGTTGAACATATTATGAATGATTATATTGATATTCTTATGTTTGAAAATTCTTGCTTCTTCAATATTATTTAGTCAAATAATTTAGATGTGATCACATACATTTGAAGTGAAAAATTCATTTATTTAAGAAAATAATTTAAAGATTTCTCCTTTCTCCTGGTATGTTCACATTCATTTTTTCCCTTGTTTATTCTTTCAATAAACATATATTGAGCATCTCTCTTTGCCAGGCACAGTGGTAAGTGCTGGAAATACAAAGATTATTATGTGCTCACATTCAAGAAAGAATGCCAAACCCAGCAACATATATTTCTAACAGAGTTGGATAAATATATCATAAGAGGTATGTGGAAAGGGAGAATGATGCCAAGATATACCCGATAAACTTCAAAATTAAATTTTGATCAATCTACTCATTAGCTAATATAAAACTCTGCAATCAAATTTAATGTTATTTACGTATCTTAATGTAGATGCCCTATAATTGAAACTATAAATAAAGGTTGAGTACTTTTGGCAATAAAATTGTGGTTGTTATTCTAGACAAAGGGAGTAGCCTCTTTCTCTTCTCGATGCCTAAAGCCAATAAGCCCATCCAAGACTTAACTCTTAACCCATCCAGGGAAGAAGCCTTGTGTGCATAAGACAACCCAGAGAGTCAACAGTGAATAAGTAAACTATGATACGGTTCAAAACTGACCTTTGTGGAAAGTCCATGACTATGTAAGTAGTTTTTTCTTCCACAGAGAGAATCATTTTGAGCAATTGTGAATGAGAAGCATGTCATTTGGAGGTGGTTTATTTATGCAGTTTTCTTCTGCAATCTGATGTATGAAGATAATCTGTACCAATTTGTTCTCTTTCTTTTTGCCACAAAAGGAAATAACATTTAAAAACTGTACTTTCAAGTCCCTAAAGCTTCCCATTCCTGATGATTACATTCCCGTGGGTGAGTGTACATTTCTGTCTGGCAAAACATAGCTTATTTGTTCATACTTTGCCATTACATACGACCCTCCGGCAGTGTCCCATACAATGAAAAACTCAAATGCTTATGCTATCTCTTTTGTCAGGGCTTATCTACCTGATATCTCCTTCCTGAAATTCCTCACTCAATTCCCTCCACAACCCCCCTTAGCCTAGAAAATCCCTGCTTATCCTCAGGTCTTCTTGAAATATCACTCGCTTGGAGATGACTTACTTGACTGCATCCTCCATACACACACACCCAGAGACTAGAGTCTTCCCTTTGTACTTCTTCATAAAATTTATTAATTAGTTATTCATTTTCTGTCTTCCTTATCAGTCTGCACCCTCCAGATGGGAAGACCCGGTTTCTATCTTGTTTATGTAATGGGCACCTAATAGCTATTAATAGCCATTTTTTTTACTAAATGAAGAAATTTACAACAATAATGAAATTCAGGGAAATAAGACTTTCATTTTGCTAATGAGAAAACCATTGTAAAGTAGTTCTTTATTATAAAGTTAACTATCTTCATTTTAATAACATCCAATCAGATAATGTATTTCCTTACTGCACTATTGGGTGCTATTATAAAACTAGGTTCTATTGAATACGAAAGTTACTTTTGCAGCAATATTTGTAATTCCATTTCATCATAATCGAGCATAGAAAAATAAAATTCTACATGAAGCAAAAGGCAGCACAAATTTTCTTAGATACTGCGGTTGCCTTACCTCACATCTTCCCATTTTGACCCTACTCAGTTTTACCAGACCATTCACAAATATCCCAACTTGCATGGTTTTGTAGAGGTTGACTGAATCAACCCCTATAAAACCAAGTAAACCAAGTAATACGTACTATATTTTGGTAATATTATACATTTTTAAAAGTATGTGTTGCTCTAAAGCCACTTCTCTATAATGTGACACTACCAAAAATTATTATGTATAATTTGGTTTACTCATACAATTATCCAGTTTGGCATCATCATGATATATGAAAAGATCTTTCATGCAACAGGCATTTACTACCTAGTTTTACTTTTAAATTGTTATAAATTCTATCACAAAAGTGTCGGCCAGGAGTGGTGGCTCATACCTGTAATTCCAGCACTTTGGGAGGCCAAGGCGGGTGGATCACCTGAGGTCAGGAGTTTGAGACCAGCCTGGCCAACATGGCAAAACCCTTTCTCTACTAAAACTACAAAAAAAAAAAAAATAAATAACTGGACATGATGGCAGGTGTCTGTAATCCCAGTTACTCAGGAGGCTAAAGCAGGAGAATTGCTTGAACCCAGGAGGCGGAGGTTGCAGTGAGCTGAGATGCACTCCAGCCTGGGCAACAGAGTGAGACTCCATCTCAAAAAAAAAAGTGTTAGAAAAATTATCTGAAATAAGGCAAAAAGGTGGTCAGCATGTCCCAGTAATATCATACAAGGGCCATGGTCACCAAAGCACTGTCTAGATAGGCACAGCTTTGTCCCAAAGACATTTCTGTAATGTGCAGTATGGTAGCCTCAGAAAGTATAGCTACTGAACACAAGAAAAGTGCAGAGTGTGACTGAAGAACTGCTTTTTTTACATTAGATTTAATTTTAATTAAAGTTACATTGAAGTAGCCACGTTTAAATAGCTAGGGGCTACCTTACTGGACAGCACAGGTATAGAGGAATGCACTTTTGTCTCATTTATTGTTATTAATGAAAGGTTCTAGTCTTTGTAAAATTACTTGTTAATCTGTAGAATTTTGTCTGTTAGATACGCAAATAATTTTTGCCTGATGGAACAAGTAATGTCAAAGATTTATGGTAGATATTGGCCAGTTTTATAATGTGACTCAGTCTTTGTTAAATTGTCTAGATACACATAATTTCTCACATTTTCCCAAACCATAAATCTAGTTCTTATTAATTAATGTGTTATACAAAATTATTCACATATGTACATTTATGTTTGAGATTCATAATTTGAAAATTGTCTTTCAGCTTTGGATCCCCTAAAATTCACCCATAGAATTATTTCTCAGGTTTCATAGAGGGCACCTGAGAAATTTGTTCTTTTATCTTATAAAATGAAAGATGCTAGAAATACTTAGGTTTGTTTGGTGGCTTCCTATTTACTAACTTGTTCAATACCATTCCAAGAGATTTGTAGAAAGAATAATAAAACCAAAGAAGATGCCCAGGCTTCCTTAGGCTGTTTATATAACTAAAATATTCATATAAATATATCAGAAATTATGTGGTTTTTAAAAAGGCTTTGGAGATTCTTCAGTGCCTTCCATAATCTAATCTTACCCTCCGAGAAAACATTGATCAAGTCATTATGAAAACCTATTGGAAGATTTTACTGTCGTTTGTTCTTATATTATTGGTTATTGTAATAAATTAACCACAGCCAATACATCTCTGCTTCCTGGTGCTTGCCTGAAGTCTCTGCTCTAAGGTATAGGCTAGAATTGGTATCTGGCACAAAAGACAGTTCCAGAGTCTCATAGAAGAGACAGTATCAAGTACTCTGCAAAGAACAGGCTCTTAGGGATAGGTTTCCAAATTCTCACGGCTTAGACAATTCTCCGACTCTACAGTGGGGTGAGTCATCATCTCCTAGGCTCCTTTCAGTCCACTAGCAGACGTATTATATGAAGGCAGACCGCTGACCTCAGATCCAAGGTGAGAAAAATTAATCACCAGGACAAAATGAGCTCATGAGGAAAATTTAATTGTGATTATTTGTCTGGGATATGACTGACATTGTTTTAATTTTCTACTTTTAGTAAGTATATAGAGAATCACTATCTTTCTTCTTAAGCTATATTAGTAGATTATGCTTTTGTAAACTTAAGTCAAATGTTCTAAATGATATCTAAGTGTCACTGACCCACTCAAAATTTGGAAGCAAATATTTAGAGTCTTCTTACTTTCCAAGGTAATAAGTTATTTGCATAGGATTGATAAGAATCTCTGCCTATTTTTACCAGAACTTAACTGCCTAAATCACTGTAGCAACCAAATCTACACTTGGAGTGTCATATTTGAGAGGGATTCATATTTAATCAAGTATGGCAGCAACTCACCATTAAGGAACATATGTGAGTTGATGCAGGACCTGCTTCTAGAGTCCTAGGACAGGGAATAGGAAAGAAGTAAAATTCTGGAAGGCTAAAGAACTTAGCAAATTTGACGGGCCTCTAGAATAGAAGATTTCACCTAAATTTATAGGTACTACGGGCAAAATCTAGTGGAGGGAATGTTTTTGGGTTGGTTTCCTAGCCTTAGAAAACAACAACAAGAGAGATCAAGAGTCCAACCCAAGTTCCTTCTGAAAATTTCTAGACAGAAGTGAATTTTGTGGCCTTAGTAGTTGCTCAATATTGTAGAGTTCTAGATTGGCAGAGCAAACTCAAGAAGAACTGTATGATTAATTAATGTTATTGACACACCCCCAGAAATAATCAAATCAAACCTGGACTCCAAGAAACCTTCATTCATAGCTGGGTATGGTGGCTCATGCCTGTAATCCCAGTGCTTTGAGAGGCAGAGGCAGGAGGATCACTTGAGCTAAGGAGTGTAAGACCAGCCTATGCAACATAGCAAGACCCCATCTCTACAAAAGATTTTAAAAAATTAGCCAGGCATGGTGGTGTGCACCTATAGTCCCAGCTACTTGGGAAGCTGAGGCAGGAGGATTGCTTGAGCCCAGGCGTTTGAGGTTACAGTGAGCTATGATCATGCCACCACACTCCAGTCTGGGTAACAGAGCAAAATCCCATCTCTAAAAGAATAAAAAATAAAAAGACTTCATTTACAAAACAGGTGATGAGCTGAATTTGACACATAGACCTAGTTGGTTGACCTAATCTAAACCATGAAAATAATGCAAAAGATGAGCAGAAAGTCCTTTCAATAATATATGAGGGAAAAAGCCACTTAGGATTGTCTAGGGGAAGGGATTTAGTTCGTATCAATGTTATTATTGATTAAAAGTCCCAGAATTGGTGAAGTTGCTTGTTAACCTGTAGAGGTTTGTCCTGTAGAAATATAAATTACTTTTGTCTAGTGGAACAGAAAACTTCCATACCTTTTATTTTTAACTCAGCAATCTTATCCTAATATTTGTTTTTAAAATTGATAATTAATATCTAATTTCTTAAATGCTCTCTGAGCTGGTCATTATATCTTACTGATATTCTTTATTAACTAATAAGCTAAAGAAAATCTTTTACACATGTTGATTACATATTTCCTGAGAGTTATGATTTTTTTTATTTTAAAATTATATTTTAACAAAACTATATTCTGGTACAAAAATACCTGGTTAAGAATCATAAGCCATGGCTTCTGTTTCCAGTAATGATGTGTCACACTTAGAACCTCAGGCTTGTCACCTCTAAACTGTGGGTGTTGGCCAAGATCTCAAATGTCTCCTTCAAATGTCACTTTATATATTATAAAACTGAAAAGTTTGAAATATATTAACAGAGACGGAATATTATTGAAAGAAATAAACTTGAACATTCTTAAGACAACTCAAACAGACCTGGAATACACCAAATCTTTTCATTGTAATAACAACCATCATGATCCATTCTAAATGAAAAAGTACCATTTAAATAACTTTGCCAGGAGCAATTGCTCTTTTATTGAGCCATTTGTTCTTTAGATATATAACTTTTGATATGCACATAGAATGAGACAAGATTTATGTCTTTCCTAGAGTTTTCTTCTTGCCAAGACATAAAAAATGGTAATTCTTTATCAGAGAGCTTACACAATACTCAGTATGTCTTTCCACCTTTTTTATACTGACAGCAAAGTTGCTAAAGATCTGGAATAAAATTTTGATCTAGTTTGAATTTAGACAAATGGGAAATTTTAAACAACTAAACTTATCAAGGAAAGACATTGAAATAGTCTGTTAAGGGCCATACAAACTTCTATATCCTAAGATTCTGTTACAATAGCCTACAAAATAATTTTTTAATATTGTGAGTAAAATATGTTAATTGTATGATATTGATCTTGGTCATTTGTTGAGACTTGCTTTGTGTTGGAACCTAGTACATTTTTGGAAACATTTATGCATAAAAAGAATTTGTATGTATACTTAAAAAAGAATAACTTCTATTGGTTGAAGATTTCTTTTTTTGTTGTTGTTATTTTTTAAGATGGAGTTTCACTCTTGTTGCATCTCGGGTTCAAGCAATTCTCCTGCCTCAGCCTCCCAAGTAGCTGGGATTACAGGCGTGTGCCACCACACCTGGCTAATTTTGTATTTTTAGTAGACACGGGGTTTCTCCACATTGGTCAGGCTGGTCTCGAACATGCAACCTCAGGTGATCCGCCTGCCTCGGCCTCCCAAAGTGCTGGGATTACAAGCATGAGCCACTGTGCCCAGCTGATTGGGTGAAGATTTCATATGCATCCATTGGATTGAGATTTAAATTGTGTTGGTCAAACTTCCTATCTCCTTATGAATTTTTGCCCCGTTTCTGAAAGAACTTTGGTCAAATCTCTCACTATGATTGTGAATTTGCCCACTTTTCCCTGCTCTGTATATTCTGTTAATACATTTTAGGCTGGCTACATCATTAGGTGCTTACAGGTTCAGTATGTATTGAACCAGTGAATTATAACTTTTATCATTATTTCACAATCCCTTGAAATCCTAATTGTTTTCTGCTTTAAAATTTTTTTCCCTACTATGATTATTGCTATTCCAGCTTTCATTTCATATCTGCTTGTTAGACGTTTGTGTATTATACCTATCCCTTGTTTAGTGATATGAATTTATTCCTAAAATCCTTATTGCCAAATTAAATAATTTCAAATGAAAAAATACATAAGACTATTACTTCGGTAACAAAAGTGACAATGTGTTTCATCCCAATCCAAGATTCTCAAAAGCTTTCACAGCACAGCCAGAAAAACAGTAATAATGTAAACAAAGTCATATAGTGTGTTAGTGCGTTCTTGCATTGCTATAAAGGAATATCTGAGACTGGTTACTTTATAAAGAAAAGTGGTTTATTTTGACTCATGGTTGCGCAGGATGTAGAGGAAGCATGGTGCTGGCATCTGCTTCTGGTGAGGGCTCAGGAAGCTTTTACTCATGGCAGAAGGTGAAGTGGGGCCAGCACATTACATGGCAAGACAGGGAGCGAGAGAGTGAGGAGGAGCAGTCAGGCTGCATAAACATCAGCTCTCATATGAACTCATAACCACGGGAGGGCACTAAGCCACTCATGAGGCATCAACCCCCGTGACCCAAACACCTCCACCGGGCCCCACCTCCAGCACTGAAGGTCACATTTCAACATGAGATTTGGAGGGGACACACATCCAAACCATATCATATAGGTAATTAAAAAATAAAAAGAAATAATTGCAGCACAAATATAACTACAGCATGATGACAGTTTATTGTACTTGTCAAGTGAGGAGGACATGATGATGGGGGGGCATTGGCGGAGAACCATGCATTTGTCAGAAGCTGCAGTCTATATCAACACCTGTTTTTCAACTTTTCGGAACTTATGGTTAGCTTTTCATTCCAAATGCACTTGAACATAGTTATAGGCACAGATAACGTCTTCAGGACAAAATAAAAACTAAACACAAGAGCACTTCCTAAATCTATGGAAACAGTGATGTACATGACAGACTAAAATGTCATAAAAGATATGACCTCTTCACCTCTCTCTTTGGGTTTACCCAAACACAATGTATAATTAGAATTATGAATATATAAATTTGTTTTTTAAAGATATTTTCTGATCAGAAAATGTTATATTAAGTAAACTGGTAGGCATGACTTTACCTTAAAAAAACCCAAATTATCACTTCTTATTGCATCCTTCTCTAGTGAATTATATCAAATGGAGAAAAAGAGTCTTCAGTAAATTAGAACTCTTGGAGAGTCATTTAAAGCAAAAGGCATTAACTGAACAATCACTAATGTGAGGCTGGGCTTAACTTTCAACATTTTTTTTCTGGTCCTTTTGTCTTAAAGGTATCTCTTATAAGAAGCACATAAGTGGATTTTTTTTTTTAAATCTAAAGTTGTTTTGATTAATTCACTTATAGTATCATGTTCTTTGATGGGGGATTTATTTTGTGCTTTCCGTTTACTAAGTTTTGCATGTTTTTACTGTTATACTTGCCTGTTTTGCTTGTTTTTACTATTATACTTGCCTGTTTTCTGTGGATTAATTAGGCTTTAAAAATTCCCTCTTATTCCTTTTCAACAACTTTATAACACACTTGACTTAACAATGTCTGAAGTTAACTAACAGAATTAACCTTTTCTCAAGCAATACAAAATACTTTAGAATGCTATAAATCAAACGATTGCCCCATTTCCATGTTATTGTTTTCTAGTAGTTTAATTCCACCTTGCTTTTAAACTCATTCAAATTTTCTCTTGTCATTGGTGTTCCACGATCTAACTGTAATATATTGAGGATGTAGGCTCCTTTCTAGATACCCTTCTTGGGGTTAAGTGTGCTTATTGTCTTTCTTCTGGCCTTTTTCAGGAAAGCTATTGGTCATCAACCCTTAGAATATCACTCTTCTGCTTTTCTCCCTAGTCTCTTATCTTGAAATTCTTACTAGGTAAATATTTAAACTTAATAATTCTAGGTTCCTTGTATTTTGTGCTTCCCTTTTAATTTTCCTGAATCTCCTTAGAGTGATATTTTATATTCCAAATGGCACTAATAAATAGACACTTTACAAATATATAAGTCCCTGTAGACTGTCTCCTTGATGTTACAGTTTTCACAGGTAACTATGTCAGCCTGTTACAAAGTCCATCAAGCAATGTTATGCTTTTTGCTTTTAACAGTCGTATACGTTATAATGAATATAAGAGGTGAAAAATAGCCCATGTTGTTTACTCAGATATTGAAGATTTCTACTAATTTTTAAACAAAAATTCCTGAATTTGTAGGCAGGTTTCCTTTGTTTTTTTGTTTTGTTTTGTTTATGAGACAGAGTCTTACTCTGTCTTCCAGGCTGAAGTATACTGGTGTGATCTTGGCTTACAGCAACCTCTGTCTCCCGGGTTAAAGCAATTCTCCTGCCTAAGCCTCTCAAGTAGCTGGGATTACAGGCGTGCACCACCAGGCCTAGCTAATTTTTTGTATTTTTTGTAGAGACAGGATTTTGCCATGTTGGCTGGGCTGGTCTCAAACCCCTGACCTCAAGTGCTCAGTCTGCCTCTGCCTCCCAAAGTGCTAGGATTACAGGCATAAGCCACCACAACCAGCTGGTTTCCCCTTTTAACCATTTCCCTTCCACTCAAAGAACTTCCTTTAGTATTTCCTTTAAGTAGACCTACTAGTGATGAATTTGTTTAGTTTTCACTTGATAATTTTCTCAATTTGCTCTATTTCTGAGAGATTTAATTTTGCTAGATAGAGGATTCTGGATTGACAGTTACCATGGGCTTCACCCCTTAGGGTCTGAGATTGTCTTTCTAGCTGAGGGGGGCAAGAGTAAAAGGTAACAAAAACTTCACCCCACTGAGGCTGCCATCCGCACTGCCACCCCCATGATAGGGAGGGGAGGGCTACTAGTTCTTTGTTGACACTTGGATGGAGATGGCCAAGAAGAGTCTAAAGGCTTTTCTGTAGCCTCCCCACCCCTATCCCACTCCCATCTTCTGGGCAGAGGAAGTGAACTTTTCTGAAGCTTTTTTGGTGTGTTCCTGTTCAAAGATCTGCAGTTTAATCTGATTTGGAGCCTGTTGGGATATACAGAATGTAATAACCTCAGGAAATACATTGCTCACTCTCCCCTCTATTTCTGACATTCCTATGAGTCCCCTTATTCTTATTCACTTTTCAGAGTCCTTTCAGAGACCTTCAAACCTGTCATATTTTATGCAGAGTTTTTAGTTGTAGTCAGGGAGCTGTAGCATGGAGTGTGACTATTTCATCTGCAGTTGTTAAGGTGATTTTAATATTCCACATATGAAACAAAACACTATATAAAATAAAGGAGTACCAGCATTTTAAATGGTGGCAAAATAATGTGTATTTTCTCACTGATGCTGAAACAAAACATATAACTATAAACAGTTTTATCCAAAGGTGTGCTGTTGCTAAATGCTGTGGATTTTTCCTGACTATATTAAAAGGGAAAAAATTAATTTATAGTAATGCATGTGATTATATCTAAAAGGCAAATCTAAATTTGTTTAAAACAATATACAAATATCTTTATTTAGTATTAAGAACTCACCCACAAATATTTAGTTTTTTGTCTAACATCCTTTACACAAAGCTTGTTTTAATGCATACATTTTGCTATCTGCCTCCGAGGCACCCCACTACCAGAACTGAAGCTCTTGAAAGTAAGAGAATGGACCTTACCTGCCTGCCCTTATTCACCCACTAAGAAAATCCCAAATCATATTTATGAAGTTGAATTTGAAATCAAAGTTAGCTTTCCAAAATTTTCTGTCTTGGACTTACATTTTGCTTTTTATTTTATATATACACCTGACTTTCTACTCTTCTGTGTCAATTTGTATTTAACAAATTTAGATTATATATGTGTGTGTGTGTGTGTGTGTGTGTGTGTGTATATATATATATATATATATATATATATATATATATATATATATAAAAACTCTGGGCTGGGCGCAGTAGTTCACACCTGTAATCTCAGCATTTTGGAAGGCCGAGGTGGGCAGATCACGTAAGGTCAGGAGTTCGAGACCAGCCTGGCCAACATGGTGAAATTCTGTCTCTACTAAAAAATACAAAAATCAGTTGGGCATGGTGGCACATGCCTGTAATCCCAGCTATAGGCTGAGGTAGGGGAATGCTTAAACCCGGGAGGTAGAGGTTGCAGTGAGCTGAGATTGTGCCATTGCACTCTAGCCTAGACAATAAGAGCAAAACTCTGTCTTAAATCTGTTTTTTTTAAAATAAAGTCTTATTTTGATATGACAATGATGACAACAGGTCAACGTGGATTTTTAGTTATTGTTTATTCTGCTGTATCCTTGCCAACAGGCAAACCCATTAGCAGTCTAGAGATTCTTTACCAAATAGATGTATTTCAAAACTGGCAATATAATGGTTGAAAAGGTAGAATTGCCCTTACAGAATAAATGAAATTACCACAAAATTAATGACACTGAATCACAATTTGAAGGTAGAAGTGTTTATATAAAGAAAATCATACAAATCATAATATATTTTACAAGAATCTAAAACAATGTTTCCTCAAGTATTATTACTGTAGAATTAAATCTATGTGCCCTTCAAAATATGGGTTAAAAGGCCTTTTTGTGTGTTTACTTTTAATCATGTGTGAAATTAGAAATCCACTTCCTAACAGGGTTTTTTTTGTGAAACAATTTGAAATCAACTCTGCTGAATGTTAGCGAACAGCAAGAACAGTGGTGTAGTCTGTGTGATAGATGTTCATAACGCAGGCTAGTTTAAAAGGCAGACTGTGGGGAAAATCTTACTGCTAAACATCATGAATTTTTTGGAAACCTGAAAACAAGCAAAAATGATATCATACTTCAGTGTGAGATGTGTTAGAAATTCTCTTCGGCCAACCACTTTTTCTTAATGTTGTGGTCACCAGTTTAATGACAGTATCACCTAGATAATTTAAACTGGAATACTAAATATACTTTGCAACCATCAGATTTATGATACTTGAGTTTTTATTTAAAAATACAATAGGCTATTGAGGAACTTGGGGTAAAGAGTGGGCCTAGAGTCTTTCTTGCTTGAATTATTATTCAACTTAACTTTAAAAAGTAGATTTGTAGTATATTGGACCTTGCTTATGAAAATACAGGCTGTTTCATGTAAAGTGAAATGTTCTAAATTAGTTCCACTCTAACTTTCAGGACATCTGCAGGTCTCATAGATGAGCTGTCATGAGGTATCAATATATTGAAGCTGTCTTCTTTCACTTTATTATGCAGCAGGTTCACCAATTATTTCCATAACAAGTTAGATTCCAAAGAGTTCTTTAAATTTTCTGTAAGCTAGTGTTTATGAACACATTGCATAGACTATGATATGATTTGGCTGTGTCCCCACCCAAATCTCATCTTGGATTGTAATTCCCATCATCCCCACATGTTGTGGGAGAGACCAGGTGGAGATAATTTAATCATGGGGGTGGTTTCCCTCATCCTATTCTCGTGATAGTGAGTTAGTTCTCACCACATCTGATAGTTTTATAAGGGGCTTCCCCCTTCACTAGGCCCATTCTCCCTCCCGTCACCCTGTGAAGAGGTGCCCTCTGCCATGATTGGACGTTTCCTGAGGCCTCTCCTGCCATGCTGAACTGTGAGGCAATTAAACCTCTTTCCTTTATAAATTACCCAGTCTCGGGCAGTTCTTTATAGCAGCATGAGAATACACTAATACAAGCTACAAATATTACCTTTTAAAGAACATACACAACTCCTATAAAGAAATCCAGTATTGTATTTTTACATGGAATTTCAATGAGGTAAGTAAGGTACATTAAAGTCATGTAGTTCAGTCACTGTTTGGAAACTTGAATCCTTAGTAAACTCACCCTAAAATGGTTCTCAAAGGTTGATCACCACCAGAGACAGAAGGAAGAAAAAAAAGAACTAATGTTTACTGGATACCTATTGTTTTCAGTGCTTTACATATATAATCTCATGTAATCATTCTGGTAACCTTGAAAGGCAATCTTCCCATTTTCCTTTTAAAGAAGTATAGATCACAGAGATAAGTCATAAGTGGCACCCTTAAGAGGTGCCTACAGATCTGATTCCTCAAACCACGTTCTTCCCTCTACACCACATTGCCATGAAACATACCTCTATGCCACAGGAGTCACCATCCCTAATGAGGTCCACTGAGATTACACTATTGGTCTAGAAAAGTTATCTTACTGTGCCCTGAAGTACAAGTCTCATTCCTCTTTCATGTAATAGCCGTTCAAATCGTTAACGACAGATCATAAGTAAGAATCAAGGTTACTCTTAACCATTCTGTTCACGAAACAAAATATCCTCTGTTCATCCTTTGAAAAAGTTTGAAACTTCTCCATCCTCTTAAAAATCTCCTTGATATGGTTTTTAATGAATCTAGAGCCCTCCTAATGTGAGAAGCCCAGAACTGGACACAGAATCACTGAGTAATACAGTAGTACAGTAGGTTTTTGTTTGTTCGTTTGTTTTTGACACAGGGTCTTACTCTGTTACCCAGGCTAGAATGCATGTGATCTCGGCTCACTGCAACCTTTGTCTCCCAGGTTCAAGCAATTCTCCCACCTCAGGAGCACACCACCACACCTGACTAATTTTTGTACTTTTATTAGGGATGGGGTTTCACCATGTTGGCCAGGCTGGTCTTGAACTCCTTATCTCAAGTTATCCACCCACCTAAGCCTCCCAAAGTGCTGGGATTACAGGCATGAGCCATGGCACCCAGCCAGTAATACATATTGGGCTGTCATCTCTCATGTTCTAGATACCTTGCTCCCTTTAATGTAGCCTAAGCATGCATTAACTTTTCTAGCAGCCACATCATATTGTCCACACAAATTGAGTTTACTGAGAATTCAAACTACTAAGTAATTTTATATACATGCTCTTGCTAAGTCATGTCTTTCTTGACCTGGTTGAATTTTTGGATGCTTCTAAAATATTTTAAATTTTTCCTGCTTCATCAGTATTTTTGTGAGACTCAGCCAGTTTTACCTCTATTTTGACATTCAACTTTTGATGTAAATAAAAATTCCCCACATTTCCACACATGATACTCCTCATCACTAAAATCACATTTGAAAAACCAAGTGTGAATTTATAAAATATGTTCCCTAAAGAGTACACATTTTGGCCACTATGCCATGGTTCTGGTGCCATCCAACAGTTGTATTACAGTCTCATCTTTGCAAATAAATATTTATATGAACAAATATATTTATATTTCATGACCTGTTGCCCTTATTGCTTTATGACATTTACTGGTAGATTAATTGGTAGTGACACTGAAAGGAATCATAGCTATCATAATTAAAACAAAGTTGTAAATAATTTGGTGTTTTAAATAAATACTCAATTGTCTGAATTAAAATGTGGGATAGAAAGAATTATGCAAACTGCTAGATGCATACCTTGAAGATTGTCTTTAAAAGCTGATGTGTTACTAGGGACTTTATCTGTCTGTTTATCTACTGATCTATCTACCTATCTATCTATCTATCTATCTATCTATCTATCTATCTATCTATCTAATTCTCTATTGTTTCTCTCAGAATTACATAATCGATAAAATTTTTTATTATTTACAGTCAATATTACTACTTATATTCAGGATTATATTATATGTGGCATTAGTAGACCTCCTGTACTGACTTATTCCTTCCAGATTTCTAATGTTGTATTTGCAATAAACATAAGTTCCAGAGTTGTTCCAAGCATAATAGTTGAATAATAGATAAATTTTTGAAGAAAATGACAAAATACCTGAGAATGTTGATTATCATAAAATCCAATCCCAATACAAAGCAATAAAGAATAGGACCCAAGTAGATCAAGTTACGTCTCTAATAACGTGCCAGTGGGGCACCTCAGATTAGCAGGTAGATTTTCAACAAGTAGCAGCACAAAGTCTCATAAACTTGAATTTTACTTACTGCCCTAACTCTCTCCCACTGCTTCTTTAATCCCCAGCAAGAGGCTTTGCTCCTTCCTGGTTCTGAACAAGGACACATTTTAGTCTGAACATGTCAATTTGTCTGTGGCTGCCACTCAGGGGAATTCCGTTTTCTTTTATAAGATTTGAAAGTTGTCCCAATCAAGTCCAAACCCATCACAGACATTTTCCCCCAACCATGCCTCTTTTCTTTGCCAGACTTTTCCATTTTTAAAAAATTTAGTTTAGTTTTCTGTTTTGACTTTTGTTTGATAAAGTACCTTCAAATACAGCCAGCTGATAGACTCTAGGAGGAAGGTTTTCCTTTGAAATAACTGGGGGAAAAACATTGTTGAACAATTTTGATCCTATCCATCCATAACTGTAGTGTCAAGAACAATAGAAGGAAAATACTTAAAATCATAACATAGCAATTTTCTACTTTAAAAAAATGTATAGCTGTTACTTGGGGGAATACATGTGCATGTTTGTGTGCAGGTATGTATTTCTGCATGCCTATGAGATGACAAAACCCGAAGCATCTTTAGATGTGAATTTTCCAAGTGTCAATGAACTACCTTCTTTATCCATAAATTTATCAAAGAATTACTTATTTTTATCAATTGCCTCTTCTACTTGAGCTGAAAACTGTGCTGTGCACTATGAATGCCATGTGCATCTCACTCAGCTTCTCAAGAAGGCGGATGTGATGGGCTGAGCCCAGTAAGCACAGTCCTGCCAGAGGCTATGTCTAACCTCTGTGGATGTAGTCATCTCACTCCAGTATTGCCTGAGAGGAACAGCACCATAATTAACACCCATCCACCAGTGTGTTGGTGGTTTCTGGGGAGATGAGCAGAATTAATAACATCTGCATCTAACAAAGATCCTAGTTGAGGCTTGCTCTTTAGAAGATTCAGGAACAATGCTTTCTTTTTCTGTTGTCTGTGGAAGTGCCAGTCTTTTCTCCCTCAACTCTGTGATAGAATTCACCCAAAAAAATTAAAGAAAGGGGCACAGAAGTGGTAAAACAGTCAAATACTTGTTTATTGGATGAAGTATTTGAAGGAGTTAGTTCATAAAGTCTCAGCACTTCGTAAGTCATCATGGAAATTAAATTCTTCCATAGTGTCACGGACACTCAATGTATATCATCTCATTTTTCCTCTTGTCAAAATTCTGTAACATTTTATCAAACGGGCTCCAAGGGTAAATTGCTCAAGATTTCAAGGTTTAAGAATGACATAGAATGAAATTAAACTGCAGCAGGTTTGCTTCTATATCCATACTCTTGCTGTCATAGCATCGTGCCTCTCATTATCTGGTTAACTTTTTCACCTGGATCCCTGATGATACATCACTTTTTCAGGAAGTCTTCCAAACAACCCTAACTGAAAATGCCACGAAGTCATTCATTATCACAGTATTGTCTTTTAATTTTCCAGTTAGCACTTATCAGATAAATTCTGGTTTATTTAATTGGTAATAAATTATAGCAATAATAACAACATAATTTTAGTAACAATGCCTTTGGTTAATAATATTTAATTGCTTGCTTTTTGCCTCTAGTCCTTCATGAAATGATGGAAACTGTGCAAAGGGGGACATAACTTGTTTACTGTTCCAACTCCCATACTTGCGATATAGCAAGAGATCATTAATACATATTAATGAAAAATAATCCAAAGACATTAAATGCTGTGTCCAAAAAACCTTACACTGATTGCAACATGCAAACTCCAATGATCACTATTATGTGAAAGAGCAAATCTTATTTGCAATTTAAACATCTGTGAAATCATGATTGATATTTATCGACAAGCTTCCTTAGTGTTAACTTCCTCCCTATCAAATAATATATTTAAGGGAACAGGAGTGAAGGTATATTAATCATCTCCCATGTTCACATCAGTTACAGTTGTGTCAACCAGGAGGGACAAGTTAAAGCAATGTTTTGGATCAACGTGCATATCAACAAATGCATCAACACATTGCACATATGTCCTTTACACTCAAAAACTGAGTCTCACATATTAAAAGCTTTCTGCTATATCTCCAAACTTATTTCTTTATAAGTAATATCCAGTTCTGGAAACAACAAAACCTTTGCTCTGAGAAAATCTTCTTCCAAAACTATATGGATAATAACTTTGCCTTTTGCCAAACTCCAACAAAATACATTATTTGTGCCTCCCAGTTCAGACAACTATAACTGATGTGAAGATGACACATCACTCATATACTCTCATTTTCTTTCCTTTAAGTCTTTTATTTAAGGGGAAATCATAATGGGAAAATCTCAAGTTACATGTAATTCCTATTTATTGTGGCATGTGTATGTATGTGGCCAACAGATTCTTAAAAACTCATATTAGAACTGCAATTATCTTTCATGACAAATAAAAAAGGATCGTTTGTTATTCTTCTGCATTTCTTTTTTTCATCCATTCAGTAAACACTGTCTCCCACTGGCCTACCATTTGTCCCTGGATGCCTTATTGCATTTTTCTGTGGTTTCTACTAGGAGATATGTTTTCCTGCTTATACAGATGCTCAGAAAAAAACTTTTTTTAAGCAAACTGCAATACCAGAATAATTTTACTGATAACTTCTTCCTTTATGTTAGCTTCTTCTGGATGGCTTAGACCTGTAAATGCTATATTTTCCTATGTAGAAATAATGTAAAAGCTGTCTTTTAGAAATGTCTTTCTAAGTATTCTATTCATGAAAAAGTTTCTATTAGGGAATATTGTCTGTCTTTGCGGATGGAAAAGGACTGCTGTTGGTGAAATTGGTGGAATGAGATTTACTATTTATTGGAACTCTTTTAGCTAAAAATATGCATGTTAAAATCCATCTGTTAGAAATGTCTACCTTAACACTAGCCAGTAAATCTATATAATATTGATATCCACCTGAATCTCTTGGGCTGCACGACTTTTCAAGGCCTTGGGATATCCTCAGGCATCAAACTCATTGACAAATTGTCAACGAGTGTCAGTGAAAGAATACTTTCACATTCTAACAAATTTGTTTTAGCCTTTACATTTTATTTCTTAGCTTAAGTCCCATTTGTTTGCTAGTAATTCTGAACTTCTGCTAAGTACTGTGCCAACTGTGTTCATTTGACTAGGTCAAGCCAGTGGACTTAATTTTAGGACCTAAATTCAGGAAGAAAGTTCAAAATTCATGTTCTGAAAAGTGTGTCTGTCAAATTCTGAATAAAAACATACATTCTTGGGATTTTCCCCCTGTCATCATTGAATTCAATGAATCTTTATAGACATGAAACCGAAGTTTAAGGCTGCAAATCATTATATGATGGGTAAAAATTTTCAAAACTAAGTTTTAATTTGAAAAATTGAGTCATCTTCACAGACTTGGAGTATAGGAAGTATTTTTAAAAGAGAAAGGAGAAAACTTTAGTAACACAAAGTTTATGAAGATATGTAATATACACAAACTTGAAAATAAATTGTAGGTGCACCAATGCAAAAATAAGTTTAAAAAATTACTTTGCCTCAGAAACTAACGAAAGTTTATTACTGCCCCAAATCTAATTTCCCTAACTTCCTTCAGAAGCAAGTCATTGTCTATAAAAAATGACTTTCTCTGCCTAAGAAATGTTATATAGCAATATAAACATGTTTTTTAATATATTTCTTTTCATTTGCTAAAGATATTGCAAATTAATGATTACAATCATTTGTAATTTTACTTACATTTAAAAAGTATAGGTGTCATACTTATATAGTAAATATTATATCAGAATATTCAAAATATAAAATACCAGTAAAGCAAAACTTTGTCTCTTTCTCCCTCATATCCTCTGCCCCTCTTTTGTTTACCAAATAAAGAGTTTTAAGGGAACTATAGGCACATTTTCAAAAATTTGATACCTAAGCATTTTGAAATCACATTTAGGGTGTTTCAATATATTAAATATAAGAAACTTAAACATATACCTTTTTGAACCATTAAAAGTATTTTAAAAATTCTTTAACAAATGCTTGTCATTCAAGCCACACTTTTCATGTTGATGCCTTGCATTGTGTCTTAGTTAAATGTTTTCTTTCCTGAAATAAATTTTGAGGGTACTGTTTATCTTACAATTTTTCATGAACTGACCACTAGCAGAACTTAATATTTTGTTCATTTATGAATACATTTACCTATTACATTTTGGCATAATATATATAAATTTAAACTAATTACTGTGGTCAAAACCACATCTAACAGTTTGGGAAGGCTTTAAACTTTTAAAAGAGACTTGAATGCATAAAATTGGCGCCAAGGCTCTTAAAAAGCACCTTCAATTGATTTGTAAAATACTCAAAAAGAATTTTCCATGTCTGCCATAGAATCATAATCATTGGGTTTTCTAACAGCAAACTACTCCCTTATCACGCCTAATCAAGATTATTTTTGAAAAGGAAAAACGAATCTTAGATTAGCATTGCTTTTTAATGCTGCTGTGTGCCATCTACTAGCTGTGGTATTGAGTCAGGAAAAAGTGTATGGTATATTGTTAAGAAAAGGCAAACTAGATTTCTCTTCAGTGGCTTTACACTGTGAGGCACCAAATGGCTTCATAGTTTTCTGGCAGTCCACATCTATGATAGGAGTATTTGCAGAAATAAAGAAAGCATAAAAGGACTCCTACACTGCACCATGGCAATGATTAGAAAGGACAGTCTTTGAGCTTTGAAAACAGAAAGCAGAATCCAAGCATGCAGTCTACAGCCCTGAGCATAATCTCTTTCCCATCCAAACTCAGTTGCAAACCCAGCTTCTCTTGCAAACCCACAGGCTGGAAGAGGAAACCACAGCCACTCCAAAGTAGAGTTTCAGGCCCATCATTAGTGGTTTCTGTCACCATCTAATTGCATTTGCTTTATGAATGATTTTTTTATGCAGATAGCATCTCACATTGGCTCTTTCAACGAAGAAGAGGAAGGTCAAGAGACACGACTAAGACAGCCAACACATTAGAGATCTGTGACCAACGTACTCACATCTCCAAATGCCTCCAGATTGCAGCCTCTGGAAATATCTAGCCCATTTCTTTATGGCACTGTTGCTTCGATCAGCTGTGGGAATTAACATAAAATAATATAGTAACCCAATAGGTGCTGGACGGCATTTCAGAGCATCATTTTAAGGGAACACTAAAGGCACATGACAGTATTCAAAGTCTGAGTGATAAATAGCAAGTAAATACCTTCTAATCGAACAGAAAGGGGAAGGATGCTGAGCCGATACTGATGCTGCCTGCTCTCTTCCTGTGTAACAGCAAAGGCGGCTCAGTCCCTCTGACGGGCTGTGAAGCGTCGCTGCCTATCGGCTCCTGGGCGGTCCTAGTGCCTGCGCCAGGTTAGCACACAAGGTAGCTCCAAAGAGCCTCCCTGTTTCTACTAATTCTTCTAGTGATTATCACCAAAGATTTTCAGGGATGTCAGCCAGCTAAGCATCAGGGCAGTGGGGTTTGGGTTTGGGAAAAATAATAAGTGAATACAGTTTGCTACTGTCAATCAGAAACTGCTGTTGAAACTAGAAAGGATTATAGGTCTTGTCTGTTAAATAAATGATGTTCATGAAAATGTTGAAGCCAGAGGGCTGTTAAAAAGAAAACTAATTTGATAATATACTGTATCTACTAAAATCCATTTGTTTTATTTTATTTTTTCCATTTTTAATGTGTAAAGGATAAAAATTAAGAAGTAGGAGGTTTTTGAAAGTCTGATATATTTACATAACAATTTCAAAAAGTATTTGCTAAAAGCCTAAAGTCCATTAGTAGCCTATGCTGTTCAAACATTTAAAATGAAATAGAAGGAATAGCAAACAAAATGGAGACCTCCAGAAGCTTATCCTATAAAAGAGGGAAAATGTTCAAGTGCTGCTTCATGTAAACACCACACTTCATCTTTCTCCATTCATTTCCCCAACTTTTTTACCCTCATGACATTTATATTTTTTAATTTAGTTATTGTTGAACTCCCCTGCAATATAGTATCTGTGAAGGAATCTGTTCTACTGACTCTTTTTTTTTTTTTTTTGAGACAGGGTTTCCCTCCTGTCACTCAGGCTGGTGTGCAGTGGTGCCATCTTGGCTCACTGCAACCCCCTTCTCCTGGCTCAAGCAATTCTCCAACCTCAGCCTCCAGAGTAGCTGGGACCACCAGTGTGTGCCACCACACCTGAGTAATTAATTGTATTTTGGGTAGAGACGGGATTTCACCATATTGCCCAGGCTGGTCTCGAACTCCTGAGCTCAAGCAATCCACTTGCCCCAGCCTCCAAAGTGCTGGGGTTACAGGCATGAGCCACCACGCCCAGTCTCTTTGACTTTGAAAAGTTAACCCCTGGAAGATTACCAGAATGTAACAGGCCCTCAGTAAATATTTGTGAAAAGATGAAAGAGGCAGTAAGCTGAGAAATTACACTACAGAATGCAGGTACAGAAGTTAATCTCATAAGCGATTAAATTCAATTTAGCATACTTCTCTGCACAACTACTTTTAATAAGGGACTGTGCTAAGTATATGTTTGCCTCTAAGGAGCTTATAATTTTTTATTTTTTATTTTTTGAGTCAGAGTCTCGCTCTATCGCGGAGGCTGGAGTGCAGTGGTGCAGTCTCACCTTACTGCAGCCTCCCGCCTCTCAGGCTCAAGTGATTCTTGTGTTCATGCCATGCCCAGCTAATTTTTGTAGTTTTAGTAGAGACAGAGTGTCACCATGTTGGTCAGGCTGGTATTGAACTCCTGAGCTGAAGTGATCTGCTCACCTTGGCCTCCCAAAGTATTGGGATTATAGGTGTGAGCCACTGTGCCCAGCCAGGAGCTTATAATTTAAATGTAGAGAAAAATATTAGTGTATGTCTATAATCAAATAATTACATGTATATAAAATACTTGCCATAAAAGAAAGGACAATATGAGTCAGAATATGCTATATTTGCTAAGGGCTTCTATGTCTGGATGTTATAAGTATGGAGTGGAGCTGAGGGATTGGGTTTGAGAAATTCAACCCAATTGATTTCTTTTTTTTCCCAGAGTATATAGAGTTCGGGTGGCAGTGGGCAGGTTGGTACAGAAGAGACTAGAATCTGGAAAGTTAACTCTAGTAAGATTGGTTAGTAGAGTAAATACAGGTATTAAGACAGGTGAAGAGAGGGAGTACAGGTACAGGTATGTGGGCACTGTAGGCCCTGGATCAAAGCCTAACATTGGCAGGTAGTCAGTAGGAGAGTGTTCCTCTCCACCAAGAGATGGTTGCCTTCCAGAGCAGGGAGGGCAGCTCATAGGTTGTGGTCCAGGCATTCAGACCATGTGATGAAGTGTAGCAGCAGTAACAAAGTATATCACCCCATAACAAGGCAACGTGCTATTGAGGCTGAGACTCAGGGCTTCTGCAACCAAAAAGGGAGGGAGAAAAAAAATCAAGGTAAGACTCTTGCTATGAAGAACTCGAGGCTGGTGTTTCTCATGGGAAAAGTACGGTTCCAAAAGGCATGGGGTGACAGTGAACCCAGCCACAAGGGACAGTGATGTTTTATATGATATAAGGATCCAGAAATCAATCTGCTTGTCATGTGCAGGTCAAACAGCTTTGACTGTGGTTGAAGAACTTCAAGACTAGGGAGCTATGTTGATCACTAGAGTCAGGCGAACCCCAGAGTGATTAGTGATCAATGAAAGAATGCCTTGTTGAGCCCTGAGGATTGTGATTTGCTTATCCATTGCACTTCTTTCCGCTTCTTCCTAATTCAGCATGTTTTCTGAAATGAGACTTTTTTTATTTGTAAAAAAGTTGATCAGCAACAAAAGACACTAATGTACCCTCAATGAGATCCTTGTTACTACAAAGTGGTGAATGGGCTGGACTGTAGAAGGGGAGTGGCTAGTGTGTGAGGGAGGCAATGCCCCATCATTAAGCATTTCTCTGTGGCTACTGGTTTTTATAATGTTGGAGAGCTCCCTGAGAAACAAAGCACTATGTCCGTAATTGGGCCTCAGACATACACTGACATGTCATCTGTGCAATGACTCCAGGTGGAGTGAGGAAAAGTGGGGCAGCTGAGAGACATGTCACCATAAGTCAGAAAGATCCCAGCATGAGGAAACAGACCTCACCACAGGACCTGGGAGCAGAGGGGAGTGGTGGGTCTCTGTAGAGCTTTGTGACTGAGATGGACACACTTGTAATAGAAAAAGACTCCACACGAACTTAAAACACAAAGATACTGCAATGGACTGAATATTTGTGTCTCCCCAGAATTCACATGTTGGGATTCTAACCCTTAATGTGATGGTTTCAGAATGTGGTAGTTGTTGAAAGATTAGGTCATAAGGGTAGAGCCCTAATGGGTGGGATTAGTGTCCTTATCAAAGAGACTCCCAAGAGCTCTTTCACCCACTTTCTGCCATGTGAGGATCGAAAGGGAAGTTGGCAGCCTGCAGCTCAGAAGAAGACCCTCAGCAGAACCTGACTGTGCTGGCAGTCTCACCTTGGACTTCCAGTCTCCAGAACTGTGAAAAGAAAATTTATGTTATTTGTAAATCACCCAGTCTACACTTTGTTACAGAAGCCTGAATTGACTAAGATAGATAGCTCATAAACTCTATAGTATTTTGGCCCTGAGAAAACTTGAAATGTGTGGGTGCTGATATCATCTTCCCTTTCAGGCTGTTTGGCCAACACAGGTGTGTGAGATTCGGTGCCTGGAAGAATCATCGGGGACCCCCGTCAGTCCAGGAACTGCTGGTTCTGCAAGGACAGCTGTGTCATAGTGCCCAGGTTTGTAAAGGGGGGTGCTGGTATCACAGATCTTGGGCTCAACTTGCCAAAAGCCAATGGTGACTATAAGCACAGTGTGACTTGGACCAGTCTGTGGCTTTTCAAGATGACTCTGAAGTGAAGGACATTGTAAGGAGCTAGAATTCATGGATGAGCCGGTGAAGGGGGGCTCAGATCCTATGGGACTGGTTATCTATTACATGTGACCTTATGTGTACTCATGTGCTAGTGAATTGTAGCAGTCAGGTGCCATATGCAAATGCACCTGTTATATAATAGGGTGGGATAATCACTGACTTTGAGACTATAGACCTGGATTTAAATCTGACTCTTTGTGCTTCCATATAGTTGAATAAATAGTACTTCATAGGCTTCTTGTGATGACTCCACGTCAACTACATTTAAAGGCCTAGCACAGAACAGCCGCCCATTACAAAAAGGAAACTGGCCGGGCATGGTGGCTCACGCCAGTTATCTCAGCACTCTGGGAGGCCACAGCCACTGGATCACCTGAGGTAAGCAGTTTGAGACCAGCCTGGCCAATATGGTGAAACCCCATCTCTATTAAAAATACAAAATTAGCCAGGCATGGTGGCACATGCCTGTAATCCCAGTTACTCAGGAGGCCAAAAAAAGAGAATCACTTGAACCCGGGAGGCAGAGGTTGCAGTGAGCTAAGATCATGCCATTGCACTGCAGCCTGGGCAACAAGAGCGAAACTCCATCTCAAAAAAAAAAAAAAGTGTTTATTTTTAAAAAAGGAAACTGCTATATTTAGCAGCATAAAGCCAAAGGCTGCCAGTCTGGAGATGTGCAGCATTGACAACAGCAATGACTTTCAAGCTTCTTGTACTTCGAAGCTTTACAAAGTGAATCTCAGTTTCCTCATAAGTATAATCCAGTAATAATACCTCTGTGAAGAGTTTGTTTAGGATTAGATAGGATCATGCATGCAGAGTGCTTAGCATGAATATTCTACATGTGGATCAAAGAATGGTTAAATAAATTGTGGTGGTTATTAAAATAAAACGGAACCTCTACCTCTTGAAGGTGATACAGGCGGAGGGCAGGGAAATGCTGGGTAGAGTAAGGCAGTTCCCTGGCTAGGGCCCTAACCCCATAGACCCCCCAGACCTAGGTGAGGACAGATGCTTCTGCCTTTGTGCCTAAATGTTGCATTTTCCAAGACCACCCTGGCCCACCATGCCCTCATTTTGGGCCTATAAAAAGCCAAGACCCTCGCAAGGCAGAGACAGAAGCTGCTGGAGAGCGAGGGGAACACATCAGTGGAAGAAGACAAGCTGCTGGACATTGAGAGGACATGGAGGGAGCACGCCGGTAGAAGAGTACACCAACACTGAGAATAATTCGTATTTGTAGATAGAGTAAAGCCCTTTTAAGGAAACTTCAATAAATCATCATTGCCATCACTTTTGCCTCACCTCCAGTCCCTATGCCCCTCATTTTAACTGACTTACTCCAATCTGCTCAACAAAACATGCTGACTGATGTCCACACATGCAGAAGGCTAGTGTTTACTCTCAAGCATGTCCATGTTCTTCCACTCTCACTATTTGAGTTGCACATAAACCAAGATTCATTAGCATATCGTACCAAACCTGTTAATGTTGAATGTACTTTTAGTGTAACTATATAATTTAATTGAAAGGTGTTTATACTGATAAAATATGAGTGCACAAGGAAGTTATTATTTCTAAGAAAAATAAATGTAATGCTTTGTAATAAGTAGATAAAGATGAGTTGCTAAAATAAATTGTTGCCAAATCCGGTATGGGCCCAAAATATTCTAGGGAATTCAAAGTAAAATTTTATGCCACGGTGGCTCATGCCTGTAATCCCAGCACTTTAGGAGGCTGAGGCAGGCAGATCACTTGAGGTCAGGAGTTCCAGACCAGCCTGGCCAACATGACGAAATCTTATCTCTACTAAAAATACAAAAATTGGCTGAGTGTGGTGGTGCACACCTGTAATACCAGCTACTCGGAAGGCTGAGGCACAAGAATTGCTTGAACCTGGGAGGTGGAGGTTGCAGTGAGCCAAGGTCACATCATTGCACTCCAGCAAGAGTGAAACTGCTAGTTACATTAGAAAGCATAAGACATATACTTTAAATCTTTTACCTCAACTTAAAATAGATAAATGTTAACTTATTTGCCACTGTTTTACAATGGGGACAAGTTCTTTCCTTTGAGTGTGTATGAGTATTAACGAGTGTCT
This sequence comes from Macaca nemestrina, assembly GCF_043159975.1. Classification (NCBI taxonomy): domain Eukaryota; kingdom Metazoa; phylum Chordata; class Mammalia; order Primates; family Cercopithecidae; genus Macaca; species Macaca nemestrina. The sequence continues at coordinate 25,817,791 of NC_092143.1, forward strand.
ATAATTTCTAGTTTTAGTTCTGTTAAGTGGAGCAAGAACACAAAACCCTTGCAAAGCCATCTGAATATATAATGTAACTAGCATTTTTGTTTTAATGACCAAGGTGGCATCCTGATCACATCAGACTTCCCTTGTAATATATCATGTGCTTTGTTTGGATATAACTTCAATAGTCTTCCTGTCCTGAACCAAATTAAACATTTATAGTGGCACAAGGAAAGGACTTAATATGGACTTTGCTCCACTATATGTAACAGAAATTAAAGCAGTATCATCTAATATAAATGCTTTTAATCACATAGCATAGAGCATCTTTGTCAATAAGCTAAGTAGAGTCCAGGAAATGTACATAGACAGGAGAACTCTACACAAAAATTCCTAAACAGATGGAAGGAGTCGTACCCAGTTTGTGTGTATATTTAATGGCACGTAAGGTATGCTCTACCGAGGAAAGGTCACCTTGAAAATATCTTGAAAATATATTCTCTAAAGTCTATGAAAATGAAGACCAAAAAATGGCCACAAATAATCTCATCAGCTGCCATCAGTGATTTTTTCATTATTTACATAACAAAACCCCATTATTAGGAACTTCATCATCATCATCATATAGTTTTTACTTGTCATAAAAACATGATGGAAATGAATATAGTTATGTTAGCGGTGGTGAATCCATAGAGGTCTGCATCAACCCCAATTCTTGCCTCCTCAGAAGAAAGAATTCAACCGAGGGGTCATAAGGCAGAGTGACGGACCAAGACAAGTTTTAGAGCAGGAGTGAAGGTTTATTAAGACGTTTTAGGGCAGGAATGAAAGAAATTAAGTACACTTGAAAGAGGGCCAAGCAGGTGGCTTGGGAGATCAAGTGCACAGTTTGACCTTTGACTTGAGGTTTTATATGTTGGCATATTTCTGGGGTCTTGTTTCTTTTCTCCCCTGATTCTTCCCTTGGGGTGGGCTGTCTGCATGCACAGTGGCCTGCTAGCACTTGGGAGGGGCCCTATGCACAGTGTGTTTACTGGAGTTGTATGGATACTCACTTGAGGCATTCTTCCCTTACCAGCTGAATGTTCCTAGAAGGAACAGTTCAACTCCATCACTTTACCTCTTAATGCGCATGCTTGAGCCCACTCACCCAAATCCTGAGATCTTATCAGGAAGCTACTAATCACCTGTTTCAGGTTTTTCTATTGGTAGACTGCCTTTCCCTGGCACCAGCGGTGACCAATTATTATTTTAGAGAAACAGTGTAATAACTGCTTGGCCATCACCTGATGGTTGCCTGATATTCCTAGGGAGGCAGAGGCTCTCCTGCTCCACTCATGCCTGACTAGCTACCTGCTGTAACAGTTATAGTATATCAATGTTTAATCTACTTTCCAAAACACTTTCATCTTCACTGAATTCTTTGTTAAAGGTGTTGAAGTTATTTTGTATTCTTCAGAATTTTCATGATTGCAGAATAATTGCTAAAAGATGTGTAGTGAGTATGCCTTATTGCTTCTTTAGAGCAAAGCCTTCTCTTGCCTTCACAAGAAGTTGTAGCAGAAAGTTTTCGGAAAGACCCCAGTTCATATTTCTACCATTTAGTGTACCTGGCATTCACACTATCAGAAGGGCTAAACTGGAGGTCATTATTAAAAGAATTCTTGGTTGGGTGCGGTGGCTCACTCCTGTAATCCCAGCACTTTGGGAGGCCGAGGCAGGCAGATAACTTGAAGTTAGGAGTTCAAGACCAGCCTGGCCAACATGGTGAAACCCCATCTCTACTAAAAATACAAAAAAAAAAAAAAAAAAAAAAAAATTAGCCAATCATGGTGGCACGTGGCTGTAATCCCAGCTACTTAGGAGGCTGAGGCATGAAAATCGCTTGAACCTGGGAGGCAGAGGTTGCAGTGAGCTGAGATTGCACCACTGCACTCCAGCCTGTACGATAGAGAGAAACTTTGTCTAAAAAAAAAAGAATTGTCAAATTTTACTTTGAGCTGCTGTGAGTTTCAATAGGGGAAGCCTTTTTATTCCATCTGTATTCAATCACTGTCCCAGTTTTGTGAAAACTAGGAATGTGCTTTTGTGATTTAAAGAGTTAATTCACAGAAGAGCTTGCACATCTAGTCAAACAAGATGCCCTCAATCTGCTCATCACACCCCATGGGGTGTTCCAATATTGCTGGTTTCACTAAAATGAGTTCACATGGGAAGATTTCATGATAAGACACATTCATTTATTTAACACATATTTATTAAGTGCCTACTATGCTTCAACCATTGTGTTAGGCACTGAGGATACGAGAATGAACAAATCTATGGACAGTCTATTTTCATGGAGCCCACAGTCTGCTGTGGGAGACAGACATCAATCAAACAATATCACTGGGAAATTTCATTTACAATCTGAGGTGAAGTCTTGAAAGTAAAGGGAAATGAATCTTGAAAGCAATTGACAATAGAACCAAATCTATCTGAGTATGATGAAGGCTTTCCTTAGCAAGTAACATTTGAGCTGACATTTAAAAGATGGGAGAGAGTTAATTACGTGAAAAAAGGAAGGCAAAAGAGGAAGACTTCTGAACCAATAGCTCTCAAACCTTTCTGTAACCACAAATATGTATTAAATATTTTAAATTATCATACCCATGCAAACATATACATACATAAAATTTAAACAAAACTTTCTTACAATGACACTAACCCTTACTACCTGCAATCCACACTAATTTTTTTCTATTACTTTCAATTTCATTTTAAAAATTTAGTTATGACTTATTAATCTGCAGTTAGACTGTAATAATGGTATTCAACTTCCACTTTCGCATCAGGAACAAAAACCTTAAAACACACACACTCTCTCTCACACGCGCGCTCTGTCTCTCTCTCTCTCTGGTATAGCAGTGTTCTCACAGGTGACTATCCAAAGAAGTCTCCATGGATATCCCATGGATATCATATTTGTTGAATATGAAACAAATAAGAAACACAAAACTAATTACATCAGCTAATGCCAGGATAATAAGGAGCTGCCCGTAGGCCAGTGACAGGAATGGGTGCCTGGAAAGGGCAGGGTTACCCCAGGATGGATGCTCACAGCATTTCTTCTGTCTGCAAACTGGTCTTTAGGTCATCTGCAATATGCATAAGGGTATCCTGGGGACAGGTGTTGGTTTGAAGCCCTTCTTTTGACAGGAAAAAATTCTCTCGGGAGGAATTCTTTCCAATTCCCAACTTAGAAACTCAGCACTCCCAATGACTAAAATCAAGTATTAATACACAATTAAATATCACCAAATGCAAACTATAGGTTGGGAGAAAATTTTTACAATCAATCCATCTGGCAGAGGTCTAGTACCCAGAATCTACAAGGAACTTAAACAAATTTACAAAAAATAAATAAACAAATAAATAAATAAATAAATAAATAAAGTTGACAAAGGACATGAATAGACATTTCTCAAAAGAAGACATTCATGCAGCCAACAAACATATGAAAAAAAAGCTCAACATCACTAATCATTAGAGAAATGCAAATCAAAACCACAATGAGATACCATCTCCTACCATTCAGAATGGCAATTATCAAAAAGTGTAGCAACAACGGATGCTGGCAAAGTTGTGGAGAAACAGGAATGCTTTTACACTGTTGGTGGGAATATAAATTAGTTCAACCATTGTGGAAGACAGTGTGAAGATTCCTCAAAGATCTAGAACCAGAAATGCCATTTGACCCAGCAATCCCATTACTGGATATATACCCAAAGGAATATAAATCATTCTATTATAAAGATACATGCACACATATATTCATTGCATCTCTGTTCACAATAGCAAAGACATGGAATAAACCAAAATGCCTGTCAATGATAGACTGGATAAAGAAAATGTGGTACATACGCACCATGAAATACTATGCAGCCATAAAAACGAAGGAGATAATGTCCTTAGCATGTACATGGGTAGAGCTGGAGGTCATTATCCTCAGCAAACTAATGCAGGAACATAAAACCAAACACTGCATGTTCTCACTTATAAGTGGGAGCTGAACAATGAGGACACATGGACACAGGGAGGGAAACAACACACACTGGGGCATTTTGTGGGGTAGGTGAGGGGAGGGAGAGCATTAGGAAAAATAGCTAATGCATGCTGGGCTTAACACCTAGGTGATGGGTTGATAGGTGTAGCAAACCACCATGGAACACGTTTACCTATACAACAAACCTGCACATCCTGCACATGTATCCCAGAACTTAAAACAAAAATAAAAATAAATATCACCAAACGTACAAAAAAGCCACAATAAGAAAGAATCACTCAAATGTTCAAAATACCATATTTAAATGATCAAGAACTGTAATTTGAAACAACTAGGTACAGAATACAGAAGAGCTGCGTATTTCATGCTTAAAAAAATAAGGAATATGATAAACTGACCAATGAAGAAGAAATAGCCAAGGAATAATCATGCAAGTTTGAGGAAAAATGATGTTTCATAAAATAAAAATATAATTGTTGAAATAATATCTACATCCATCAACCTAATAACATAGTACATATAGCTGAAGAAAGACTACATGAGTTGAAATATATATCATTAGAAATTATCCAAAATGCAATATAGAGTGATAAAGAGGTAGAAAATGAGAGACATTAAGAGATATAGGGGCTAGAATAAGAAAATCAAAAATATATCTAGTGAAAAGCCCAAAATTAAAGATTAAAGAAAGTGGAGATGTAACAACATTTAATTTGATAATGGATCTAAATTTTCAAAGCTTAAAAAGAATCTGTATGGATCTAGAAAACACATACACTAGGCAGGATATAGGACAATAACAATAAAAATAAAAATTCACAGTTAGAATCATCATAGTGAAACTACTTAACATCAAAGACAGAAGCTCTTAAAAGTGGGGGTAACAGATCACCTATAAAGAAATTAAAATTAGATCAGATTCCTCTACAGCATCCGTGGAAGTCAAATGACAGTAGAATCAATGTAGAATCGAATATCCAGAAAAAAAACATCCTTTAAGAATTAGGATGAGGCAAAGACTTTTATAGATTTAAAAATGTGGGTGTTTATCACAAAAAGAACCATATAAGACAATTTCTAAAGGATCATAAATAGGAAAATAATTCAAGGAGAACATCAGAGATGCAATAAAGAATGATACACAAATTAAATTATAATTATGTTGTATATCCATGGGGGAAAATGCAGACAATGAAGTCTAATTTGTGTAGCTAAGAAGAAAGAATTATCCCAGCTACTCGGGAGGCTGAGGCAGGAGAATGGCGTGAACCCAGGAGGCGGAGTTTGCAGTGAGCCGAGATCACTCCACTGCACTCCAGCCTGGGCAACACAGCAAGACTCCATCTCAAAAAAGAAAAAAGAAAAGAAAAAGGAAAAAGAATTAAATAGCATGCAAATAGAAAGGGAGTTTTGCAAATTAAATTATTCCACAGATATTTTATTGTTTGGAAGGATAAGAGATGTTTAGGTTTATTCAGATTTTTAAAGAGAATATGCATGATAAAATTTTGAGGGCAATCACTGAAAGAGTAAAATCTACACTGAATGCATTCAATCAAGTGACAGGAATAAATAAAATTAAATAAATATAAATGCAAAAAACCTCAACAATTCCTTAAACTGTATCAGCTTAGAAAAAGTCATACAATTACAAAGCAAAAGTAACACAAAAGAAACAAGTACAAATAGATCAATATCCATAGTAGTAAATGTCCTAAACTCACCATTTTAAGGACAAAGATTATCAGATTTGATTTTTGAGAAAAGGATACAGCTCTATATCATCAGCAAGAGATATTGCTTAAAGCATAAGAACACAGGTATTTTGAATGAACAAAAACAAAATAAAGCAAAATATAAATCAGTCAAATACTAACCAAAATGAAGCTGACATGGCTTGTTAGTATCAGATTAAAGAGGCATTAAAATAGAAACTTTATAGGAAGAGAGATGAGCACTATACACTGATGAAAATTTTAGTGTATCATTATGTTTTAGGAAGACATGTATAATCTCAAGATCTATCGCTCAAGAAGAGAAAGTTCTATGTCATGAATAAAATAGTCTGAAAATTTGTAGAGCAAAAATGAATAGGAACACAGAGTTCTCATTTATCAATAGGTCAATAAAATTATTAGAAAAATCAAAAAGACCCAACATTAAAAAAAAAATCTTGATTTAGTAGATATGAAGAAAAACAGAGAATATATCTCCTTCTTATATAGACATGTTACATTTATCAATATAGATCAGACTGGCACAGTGTCTCACACCTGTAATCCCAGCACTTTGGGAGGCCAAGGAGGAAGGATTGCTTGAGCCCAGGAGTTCGAGACCAGCCTGGGCAATGTGGCAAGACCCCACCTCTATAAAAAATACAAAAATTAGTTGGGCATGGCGGGGCATGCCTGTAATCCCAACTACTCAGGAGGCTGAGGTGAGAGGATTGCTTGAGTGTGGGAGGTCGGGGCTACAGTGAACCGTGTTCATGTCACTGCACTCTAGACTGCATGACAAAGCGAGACCCTGACTCAAAAAAAGAAAATTGATCATGTGCTTGGTCCTAATTCAAATTGTAAAAACTTTTTTGTTGTTGTTTTGAGACAGGTTTATGGCTTGCTCTGTTGCCCAGGCTGGAGTGCAGTGTCATGAACATGATTCACTGCAGTCTTGACCTCTCAGGCCAAGTGATCCTCCCATCTCAGCCTCCTAACTAGCTGGGACTACTGGCACATGTCACCATGCCTGGCTAATTCTTGTATTTTTTTTTTAGAGATGAGGTTTCTCCATGTTGTCAAGGTTGGTCTTGAACTCATGAGCTTAAGGGATCCTCCTGCCTTGGCCTCCCAACATGTTGGGATTACAGGCATTAGTCACCATGCCCAGCCACAAAATTTTCTGAAGAATCAGTATCACACAGGCTGTGTTCTTTGGCCAGAGTGCAATTTCATACACACACACACACACACACACACACACACACACACACACACACACACATATATATCATATACATGTATCGTATCATATGGTATCATGTATATATCATATGATATATATAGGAGATATATATGATATATATGAGATATATATGATATATACATATGAGATCTATATATATCAGAACAAAATGATAAATAAACCTTTCCTGTACAGTTCATAAATACAACCATGCTTCTCAAAAATTAATAGGTCAAAACCCAAATCACAACATAAGTTTTAAAATAATTAGAAATCAGAAAACACTACATATGGAAATCCATGAAAGCACACTTAGAGATAGATAAATTCCAGGTCTTAAATTCTTACATTAGCAAATAATAAGGCAGAAAATCAAGCTAGGAGATAGTAAATATTAGAGAAGAAATCAATGAAATAAGAAAGAAATCTGTAGTAAAAAGAAAGAAATAGTATTGAGAATCAACAAAGTCAAAAGTTATTTTTTATGTAATATAAGAGAGAAAAGGCACAAAAATCATTTAAAAACACTTTAGAAAAAAGTTTTTCAGTTTCTTAAAAATTTAAACATACATCTCTCATATGCTCCAGCCATTCATTCTACTTCTAGGTATTTGTCCAAGAAAGATAAAAACTATACAAAGACTTATACGTAAATTTTCTTAGCAACTTCAGTTTCACTTTAACTTTTATTAGTTTCATTTTAACTCACTTTAGTTTAGTTTCCATTATCACAACTTTAATCATGATTATTGAAAATGGAACACAACATTAATCTCCATCAAGAGATTATCTCATAATAAGCAACTGGATAATGGATAACAATGGATAAACGAGTTGTGGTATATCTGTACAGTAAAATGCCACTGAGCAGTAAAAAGGAATTAATGATTGAAAGATGTAACAATGTAAAAGAATCTCAAAATAAGTATGCTGAATTTTTAAAACCATATTTTAAAAAGGGCACAGATTGTATGATTTCATTTCTATAAACTACCAGTGGATGGAAATTAATCTATAGTGGCAGAAATTAGATCCGTTGTTGCATGATGACAGGGGCAGAAGAAAGGATGGATTACACAGGGCAAGAAGAGACTTTGGGAAACAATGCCTGATGGATGTGCTCATTGTCTCGATTGTGGTGATGCTTTCATAGAGTGTACTTGTGTCAGTGTTAAGTGGAGTCCTCAAGAAGCAGATATCATCACAGAAGCAGATAGATACCATGACAGGACCAGATCATGAGAGATCTACTGGGGTAATAGACTGCAAGGGAGTTGGAGAAAGGATCCGGGGGAGGCTGGGAGAGCCCGCAGACAAGTGGCAGAACCGACCCAGGTGTAGGGGAGAGAAACCTGAGGAAAGCAGGATGGAAGATAGGAAGGTCATGGGCTAGAGTGGAGCTCTAAGAAAGGTTGGCAAGGCTGATGGAGAGTGCTGCCTTTTGCAGGAATGGACCTATCTCAGTTCCCTACTGCACTTTGTCCCTGGGTGGAAGAAGCAGCCTTGGGAAACTGTGGCCTTGGCACAAACACAGCGATGGATTCAGAGCCCAGTGTTGGTGTCCTCATTCGCTCACTCTCCTAGCAGTAGAAGATGTGAGAAGCACATCCCCATGGTTGCCAGCCTCAGCCAATTAGACGCTTTAAATATGTGTGGTTTACTGTATGCAAATTAGGCCTGATTAAAATTTTAAAAACATAAAGACAGATAATGGCAGATAAAGGTAACAAGAGAACACTATGGACAACTTCATGCCAATAGATCTGGAAACTTGAAAATGGACAAATTCCTAGAAAAAATACAATTTACCAAAACAGATTCAAAAGAAACAGAAAGTCTGATTCATTATGAAAGAAGTTAAAACGAATATCCTATAATCCAGTAACTCTGCTCATGGAGTAATACCCAAGAGACATATACAAGAGTGCTCATGAGAACAATATTTGAGTAATAAAAACTCAAACATTCCAATTGCCGTGAAAAAGAGACTAAATAAACCATCAGCACTCTTTTTACACAAAAAATAACATCCAATAGTAAAAATGTAGAATAATATACAACAGTAAAAATGTAGAACCTTAAACTATACACAACCAAATTTTGGAAACATAACGTTAACTAAAAAAGTAAATTCCAGAAGAATAATTTCAATACAATGCTTATAGAAATTTTTTTTAAATTAGCAGAATTAAACAACTAAACATACATGCAAATGGGATAAAACTATGTATTCAGAAAAAGCAGGGGATCATTAGGCCAGTGATTACTTTCAAGATGGGATAGTAAAGCATGACAAGCAATCTATTTATTACTAATGACCTAATTCTTGGGTTTATGGGCATTCCTTATATTATTATACTTTAACTCTTATGTGTATCTTATATTAATCCTTTGTACGTAACAAATAATTTTTATCTTCTCTAAAAAGAAATGAGAGAGCAAAGTCCTATTCCACTCAGAGGAAAGAGCATGTGCAAAGACTTTAAAGCAGCAAGTTCGAAGAATAACATGGAACAATGAGAAATAGAAAGAAAGCTCTGAAAGATGTTAGGATGGTAGTAGGGAGGAGGAGTTCGGCGTGTGAACACCTCTGAAATACCAATGCCAGTGCTATCATAGACATTATTTTATCACCTTGTTAGGAAGATGGTCCTTGTAAACTTGATCTTGGGCTGGGTTTGGTGGCTCATGCCTGTAATCTCAGCACTTTGGGAGGCCAAGGCAGGCAGATCATGAGTTCAAGAGTTCGAGACGAGCCTGGCCAACATGGTGAAACCCCACCTCTACAAAGAATACAAAAATTTGCTGGGCCAGGTGGTGTGTGCCTGTAATCCCAGTTACTCAGGAGGCTGAGGCAGGAGAATCGCTTGAACCCGGGAGGCAGAGGTTGCAGTGAGCCAAGATCGTGCCACTGCACTCTAGCCTGGGTGACAGAGCAAGACTTCATCTAGAGAAAAACAACAAAAACAACAGCAACAAAAACTTGATCTTGCTAATTAGCAAGTGTTGATTAGGCTTGCCGTGACTGGCTAAGTTCCTCAACAGACAGAGCTCCTGGAGAAGGCTTTAAAGTTATGGACCATTAACTCAGAATTCATGTATCAATGGAATTTTTCAACTCTTCATGAAGACCTGCTGGGTTTTCAGTTTGGAACCATCATTTAAGGTACCATTTCAGTTGTAATCTCATTTTACTTTTCTTACTACAAAATTTTATATAAAAATAGCATTTTTTCCTGATTACAAAAAAGGAGTAAATAGTTATTGTAGAAAATGTGAAAATACAAATAGGCATTAAAGAGAAATAAAATTCACTGTGATGCCAATATTCAAAGTTACACTCTGTTTAAAGACTGGTATACACACATACACACATGCCACATTTTATTTCACTAATTTGGAAAGCCTGTCATTTCTCACATGGTTAATTGTAATTATTTAAATTGTCATATTGTCTTCAACTCACTACATATTCTTCAAAGAAAGGTGTTGACAAATCATGGCCTTTAGGTCAAATGTAGCCTGCCACCTGCTTTTGTAAACCAAGTTTTATGAGGACACAGCCATGTTTATTTGCTCACATATAAACCAAAGTTTTAGCAATAGAGTTGAGTAGCTGTGATGGAGATTGCACCATAAAGCTAATTGGCCTTTGCAGAAAAGGTGCTAAAATTTGCTAAAAGACATACTTTAGTGCCTATCTATTAATAGTATTCTGTTTTATGAATGTATTATAAATTAACAATTCCTCATTATTATATATTTTAATCTTTGCCACCACTCTTACAATGAAATTGCTGGATCAAAGTATATATGTCCTGTGTAAAGAGTTTAAGCACGTAGCCAGCCACATTTTCTTCCAGAAGGTTGTACCCATTGATATCACCACCGCTATTCACAGCCAAACTTCTGGAAAGAATACATCCAAATCCTCTGCAAGGACACTGTCAGCACCTCCTTGTGACCCTTTGCTTTGTCATTGCTGCTAGTTACAGTGAGAATTCCTCGTTTACTTGACCTCTCCAGGCCTTTGACATGACAGATCCTTTTTTCTGGCTCTCTTTTTCTTGGATTCCAAAGCCCTCCAGTTTTCGCTTTTCCTCTGCTCCTTCTTTTTCTCCTTAGGTGTTCTTCCTCTTGTATCTTACTGGTGGAAATTTCCCAAGAAGAGGCTTTGGCTCTTTTTTCTCTCACAACTCACACCTGATCTTTTCTCACATCAGCTTCTTAGCATCCTACCATCAGTCTCCTCCTCACTCTGGCATATTTTACCTCTAGACTATACCACTGAAGTAGCCTCCTTACTGGTCTACTTCTTACAGTCACATCTTCCTCAACTTTTTTCTTTACATACTTGTGCCAGATTAAGTTTTCTTTTTAAAAAGTTCTAATTAACTTAATGTCCTGTGTATTAGTCTGTTCTCACACTGCTAATAAAGACATACCTGAGACTGGTTAATTTATAGAGGAAAGAGGTTTAATTGACTCACAATTCCACATGGCTGGAGAGGCCTCGCAATCATGGCGGAAGGTGATGGCGGAGCAAAGTCAAGATTGTTGGAAGTATAAGGAAAGTGTCTTACACGGCGGCAGGCAAGAGAGCTTGTGCAGGGAACTCCCATTTATAGAACCATCAGATCTTGTGAGACTTATTCACTACCACGAGAACAGTGTGGGGGAAACAGCCCCCATGATTCAATTATCTCCACCTGGCCCTGCCTTTGACATGTGGGGATTATTACAATTGAGATTTGAGTGGGGACACAGCCAAACCATATCAACCTGCTCATAAATCTTCAATGAATTTAGATTGCTTAGAGAATAAAATTAAAATTCCTTTAATTCGTTGTTAATACTCTTTAAATCAGCCTCAACTTGCCTTTCTGACCATAATTTCCTTTCCTAGTCTGAATGTTTAAGCCCTTATACATTTGTGGTACATTCTATGTGCATAAGATGTCTTTATATCATTTACCCTGATACCTGCTGCACAGTCATTCAAATCATACCAATTCCTCAAGGCCTATGTTGAAAGTCATTCATTTACTTTTGCTTCATCCCATCAGCCAGAAAATGTTATCTCCCTCCTATCAACTCTCCATAGTAGTTCTATTTTATCTGTACCTGTCATATGTAATATTTTCTTACACAGTGATTCCTGAAAGTATTTTATCTTGCTGTTTATTTTTATACTACATTACTATGTGCTTTGAGCCTTCTTTTTCCTTGAATCTTCATTGTGCTGTGGCTTCCACAAGATGGAGATATTAGTATCGAATGAATGACTCGGTGAATGAACTGATTATTACCCTAATAGACGATAGAGAGTATGAAGGTAGTTCAATACCTTGTGATTTATGCAACATTGAAATAAAAACCAGGGAATGGTAGATTCGGGCCTTCAACGGTATTGCATAACCTATTACATCAATGTTGCTACAGCTTACTCATGGAAAAAGAGGTAAATATTAGCACAATATACTCACCTCATAATACATCAAGACACAGTAGTAGCACTTCAAGTCAACCAGGGACAAGGGAAGTTCCTGCTCGTCCATTGCACTGAATAGATGATGTGTGGTATGGGGCTGACGTGGCCAATTGAGAAGCAGTGTAGACTTCTCTATTCTAATTCATTACATTAGACATTAACTAAATCATGGGTTTTGCCATATCTTTATAGTGTCAAAGATTTGTTTATTTGCAAAGTTCCAGATGATAAAGGGACAAGAAAGTATACTGTTCATACTTAATATTATCTATGAACTATAACTGAGTTCAATGATAAAGAAGCTTTCGTTACTGGAGGAAGTAAAAACTTCCCCACCATGGTATATTAGTACATTCGTGCATTTTTTACAGAACATTGGCTTTATTTTGATTCTTTTGTAAAATGTGGAGAAAAAACAATCTGTACAACCTATTTTTTTTCCTAGGGTCATTCATTGTCCAGTTGTGTAATCTTGGGTAAGTTATTTCACTTCTTTGGGCTTCTTTTTCCCTACTAGTAAAGTGAAGGGGCTCAACTAGGTGATATCTGAGACCCTTTCCACCTCTGAACATCTAGATTCCATGTCACCCTATGTAGACAAGGAAGGACAACATCTCAGATAGACATTCTAAACCCACCGCCGTAAAGCCTACCTTATGCCCTGTGGCTGCCACTGGAAGTTTTTTTGTTGGAAGATCTTTTTGGACATCTCCCTCCTTACCCAAAACTGAACCCTCATTGTTCAGTGGCTTATACAGACTATGTGTGCTGGGAAGGCCCCAAATCAACATGCTGGGGAATTCGATTTTCTTAGAAGCCACTGAGCTATCAAGGAATTTCTTAATATGAAAAATATGCTATTTTCTATTTAGAAATCCTTTGGAGTTCAGTGTTCTGGCAGCAAAGTAGATACCATGTCCTGGTCAGAAGCATGAATTAATGAATTCATGAAGCCCACCTTTTTTCAATGACTCTGTCAGCATCAGTCATGTGTTTTCAATGAATTTTTATATAATCTTTCTTTCTACGTCTATTTTCACAATAGTGCAATTTCAGTGACTTTTCTGAGAGCCATGATTAAATCATCTTCATTATAGTAGTCATCAGACCAGGGCAACCCTTTTTGCAAGTACCCGTTCTCCCCAGATTGCATTAGCTTATTTTCCTTATACTTCCACCAATCTTGATTGTGTGTGCCACCAGAGTCAGCTTTCTATCATACTTCCTTGCACAAAAATGTTAGTGGCTAAATTATAATAATGGTATATCTAGTGCTGAAAGGATCATAGAAATAATTTAGGTAAATCCCTTCATTTTACAGTCAAGAAAACTGAGGACTGGGAGATTTAGTAGCTTCAGGTAAATGTATTAGCCTACGTTTCCCAGAAAATATTATAGAACCTGAGGCATGGCTTAAATACTAATGCTTTATTGGGAAGGAAAACCCTGCTTAGTAAGAATTTTTAAAATGGTAATTGAGGGAAGCAAAGAGTGAAAGCAAATGCATTATCAAGCTGACCACTGATTCCCAGAAAGCTGGCCACTCAGCAATACATATGTTCAGTCTAGTAAGAGAATTCCAGACATTTGTACCATGCCTCAAAATAGTATGTCAGAGCAGGGAAGAGAGGATTTACTGCTGGATCCAACATGTTTCTCTTTCTATCACTCCTTGAGGTTTACCATGAAGGGAGTTCACACTCTCCTACACCTCCAGGTTATGTCACCTGGCCACTTCGGCATCTTCTGGGAAAGACGAATCCCATGCACTGTGACGTGTTGCCTAGAAGTATTGGTAGGAGCCAGAGGCTCTGGATGTGGAACTGGAAGCCACAGGGAACAGAAACACTAGAGCCCAAATGGAGTTTGTTTCTATTTTAACTGCCAAAGCAGAACAAGTAGCTGAGGATTTGGGAGACAGGGAAGCCCAAGAACAAACTGAAGAGGGCTCCAATATTGCCAAATAGCTTCATAGTAGCAATGTCTACTATCCTGAAACAAATTTAATACTCAGAAGAACAATCAAGTTTTTCAGCATCTTTCAAGATTCTCTGTATTCTTATTTAGTTAGCTTATTGCAGCTACACTGCTTTATGTGAATTAACGTCACCTGCCTGAAAACAACTCAACCATAAGGATTGAGAACTAAGAACACTTGTGTCAACATGACGACTATTTGTTCTGGAAAAATGCTTGTCCAATTTTTTTCAAGTCTCTGTTTACATTAGAAAAATAAACCAAAAATTTTTTTAAAGTCTCTGTTTACATTAGAAAATTCTTGCAAACCCATCTGTCTAGGAAAAGTTTGCTCATCTGGGCAAACAGCTTACTTATAAAACAACAATTTATCAACATTCTATTCAAGCCCATCCCTCAATGGACCCACCAAACCTAAAATGCTCTGTCACAAACTACCCAATTTCTGTCTTCCACCTTGAAGGCTCTACTTTAAATCCTGGTGCGTAGATCACTGTCCTTTGAGACAAACATTTTATTGACTCTGTTGCCCCCCAAACCTATCAAGAAATAAGCACTTATATGTTTCATAGCAATTCAGGTATAAATGCCCAATTAATCCACAGAAACAAAGAAATCATTGCCTGAACCTCTAAATAAGGTCAGAAAAGACCCTAGTTGAAAGGAATAGGATCAACTCCCATTCAATTCTAAAAATTCAAAATGCCACAGAAAAGAAAATTAAAAGAAAATATATCTAATTAGAATTATATGACTATCACCCCAATTTTGTTGTGCATATTCTCCTATTTTATTGTATAAACTCATATTTTACTTAAATTTTCTATTTATAAAACAGTGTGAAAATTTTCCCCAAAAGTAGACTGAAGTGAAAGTCAGTCAATTCAATAAAAGCTTCAGGCTCTGAATTATTTCATCATAGCTGCAGGTTGATTTATCACAGACATTTAGTCATGGGTGATCATTGTGGAACTAGTAGAAGCACTCTCTCTACTGGTCTTCAGCCATACCTCCTACAGAATTTTTCAAACTACAGTGTTAGGAAACACCTTTTCTCTTGCAACTCTTCCTTGTCCACTGAAAGTCACATGTGTTAGTATAACACCAAAAATATAATTTTAAAATTGCTACCTAAAGTGGGGCCCTTAAAAAACATAATTTTATTTGGGAGGCCAAGGTGGGTGGATCACGAGGTCAGGAGTTCAAGACCTGCCTGGCCAAGATGGTGAAACCCCATCTCTACTAAAAATACAAAACATTAGTCGAGCGTAGTGGTGGGCGCATTGTAATCTTAGCTACTCGGGAGGCTGAGGCAGAGAACTGCTTGAACCCAGGAGGCGGAGGTTGCAGTGAGCCAAGATCGCGCCATTCACTCCAGCCTTGGTGACAGAGCAAGACTCTGTCTCAAAAAAATAAATAAATAAAAATAAAAAACCATAATTTTAAAATTGCTACCTAAGGTGGGGGTTGTGGTGGGTGAGCTCAGGAGAATGTGGTGTACCAAGAGACAACTCTGTTTCTTTGTTGAATCTTTCCTTTTCAGGTCTCCTTCCCTGTTATTCTGAGAAAAGCTCAGAATAAAATTTAAAACCATAACAATAAAAGATTTATTAAAACTCTTCATTATTTATACTTGTAAAATCATGTAGCTTAGTAATATGCTAAATATTAAAGAAATGGCTCTGAGACAAATGCAGCATTGATTCAGACATGGCAGAAAACTGCAAGGAGTCTAAGAAGGATGTGTGGGACAAGTGGGTGGAGGTGGAACTTGGCTTGAATAATAGTTACAGTCAGGTCAGGGTGGGAAGGCCATGAAGTCAGTCACATGGAATAGCTAAGTAAAGACAGGAGTGTGAGCTTGATCTCAGTCAGTTAGAGAAGCTAAATAAATAGATCCATAAACCCTCAATAACCCATGAGATTAAAATGTTATGTAAGATAAATATTCCTAATAGCAACAAAAATACATGAAATTCCTATGTACAAACTCAACTAGAAATGAGCATGAAGAAATGAGCAGAATTACATGAATAAATTCATGAAGAAAAGTATTGATCTTTATTAAAGGACATAAAAGAAGACTCAATTAAAACAGACAGTGAGAGAAAAATTGAGAGAGACTAACTTCCTGTATTGAAATAATTTAACATTATAGGGATAAGTTTCACTAAATTCATCTATAAACATAAGGCCAATGAATATGATATTACCAAAAGTATTTTTATGGGAATTAAAAGCTGATTTGGAAAAGAATAATTAGCTTTCCCTTGCTAATTCTCTATTAAATATCAAACCACACCATAAAACTAGAATAATTTTTTAAAGTGCGGCATTGATGCATAATCTACAAATTTCACAGTGGAACAATTCAGCATGAAAAAGAAAGATATATATGAAAATATAATATGAAAATATTATTTATGACTAAGGTACAATTTAAAATCAGTAGAAAATGACGGACTATTTAAGGAATAGTATGGGTACAATTGGCTATCCATTTAGAGAAAAGGTATCAGATATCTATGTCATACAAGACACAAAAATAAATCTAAATAGATTAAGTAACTAAAAACTTAAAAATGAATACAAAGAAACTATAATGGATTATCTTTATAATCTAAAGAGTTTTTCTAAGCAATACACTAAACATAGAAACTATAAGATTGATAAATAAGAATTTTAAATACATACAAATCTAAATGAAAACTATAAATCAGAGCAAAGATTGATCTCCATAATTAATACAGAACAAATTAAATCAAATTAAAGAAAGTAAAAACAGGTCACCTAATAGAAAAATGGTCAAATTACATGAACAGCAAATTTTCAAAAGAGGAGGTAGTAAGATAAAAGATGCTCAACCTCATTACAAATCTGGGCCATGCTAACTGAAATGAACTAAAATCATGTTTTGTTTATCACATTGTCCAAAATTCAAAAGATTAATTACATTGTTAAGTAGCAAGAGAGTGGGGATACTCACTCTCGTACTTTATTTGTGGCACCCTAGTGACATTCCAGAAGGTTTCTCCTGTTTCCTCCCCACCCCTCCCCACTATGGGAGGTAATCATCATCCTGACACCTACAATTAATATTATTTTTGCGTATTTTGTTATTTTATATAAAAGGAATCATGTACTGTAATTTTTTTGTACCTGGCTCCTTTGCTCAATATTATGATTTTGAGTCACTATTATTGCAGTTTTAGATTTTTCAGTCTCATTGCTTTCTACTAGATGTGCATACCAGAATGTATTGTCCACTCTATTATTGATGGTCCTTTGGGTAGAGCTGCACTGATCATTCTCCCACGTCTTTTGGTGAGTGAACATAGGTATACATTTATGCTAGGGAAACACCCAGAAGTGGACCTACTGGCTATAAGCTTTTCATGTATTCTTCTTGAGAAAGATGTTGCCAAGCATTTTTCAAAAATGGTGTTTATCAATTTCCACTTCAACTTGTGGTGGATGGAGTTCAGTTTACTCTATATTCTTGCTGACACTTGGTATCATCTGCCTTTTTCCTTTGCCCATTTTGGTGGTTACTTGATGGCATCTTGTGTTTTTTTTCTTTTTTTTTTGAGACGGAGTCTTGCTCTGTTGCCCAGGCTGGACTGCAGTGGCCGGATCTCAGCTCACTGCAAGCTCCGCCTCCCGGGTTTACGCCATTCTCCTGCCTCAGCCTCCCGAGCAGCTGGGACTACAGGCGCCCGCCACCTCGCCCGGCTAGATTTTTGTATTTTTTAGTAGAGACGGGGTTTCACCGTGTTAGCCAGGATGGTCTCGATCTCCTGACCTCATGATCCGCCCGTCTCGGCCTCCCAAAGTGCTGGGATTACAGGCTTGAGCCACCGCGCCCGGCCGGCATCTTGTGGTTTAACTTGCATTTAAAAAAAATAACTAATGAAGTTGAACACCTTTTTACAGATTTAAAGGACACTTAAACATCCTCTTTTATGTAGTATCTGTTCAAGTCTTTTGTTCATGTTTCTATCAGGGTATTTTGGTTTATATTTTTTCAAATATATATAGATATAAACTATATAGATATATATTACATATTGTATATATTGTATATCTATATAGATAATATAGATATATATTGTATATCTATATAGATAATATAGATATATATTGTATATCTATATAGATAATATAGATATATATTGTATATCTATATAGATAATATAGATATATATTGTATATCTATATAGATAATATAGATATATATTGTATATCTATATAGATAATATAGATATATATTGTATATCTATATAGATAATATAGATATATATTGTATATCTATATAGATAATATAGATATATATTGTATATCTATATAGATAATATAGATATATATTGTATATCTATGTATACATATATAGTATACCTATGTATATTATTATATTGATTATAATATATCAACATATACATATATACATATATATATATATAAAAAATCTGCTTTCATTTTGTGGGTTGCTTTTCCTAACTTTTTAAAGATATTGTTTGAAGAAGTTTTTTATTTTAATGTAATTCATTTATCATTTTTTTCTTTCATGCTTAATGCTTCTGGTGCCCTGATTAAGAAACCTGTCTACTCCAAGGTGACAAAGATGTTCTGTGATGTTTTGTCTTACTTATCTCATCTTTGAAAAGCAATACAAATATAAAAGATTAGTAAAATGTCAGATGTAGTAAAATGGTGAAAACACCAGAAAATTAGAACATTAACCATCTATAAAATTTCATCAGGAAAGTCAGTGCTTTCTTATGACATGATATTACCAGAGGAGATTTATCACTCCCAGTTAAAATTATGAAGCTTAATTCCACTTCAACATTTATAAATGAAATGCATCATTGCTTGACTATAAGACTAATAACTACAGTGAGTAGGCATACACAGAAGGCGTAGGTGAATGCATTGGAAAAATAATACCTTAGAGTATCTTCAGATTAGCGTTCATTATCCTGACAACTAAAGAGAAAGACATGCTCATCACTGTATGGAATACAAAAATAGGACTTAAAAGATACAATCTGCCTTCAGTGTTAAATTGAAAATGGTTATTGGATTTAGCCAGCACAAACTGGAAAGCTCATTCTCTATCTTACTTTAAACGCTCTTTATTTTCTATCTTTAAAAAATAAATGTCCTCTTCCTCATTTTCTTGGATTAGCACAAGGAATATGCTAAAGATGAACTTTACTGAATGAAATAAAGGGTTTTTTTTCTTGTTCTCTTCGTTCTTTTCTTCCTAATGCTGGGTGATATTTTTGTTTAGAGTTTCACAGATTTACAGAGCTCAAAGAGATTGTAAAATTTTACCCTATCCATCCTCAAAAACATCTAAGCCATATGAAAACCAACCCTGTCTGTATGACAATTTGCCAAGACTTCAACTATAGGGAACACAATCATCTGGTTCTTTTTTTATTTTGATTAAATAAAATGTGAAGACTATAAACAGTACTTAAAAATCACTGAAGTAAACTAGGAAAATTGATTCATTCTATGTCTGTTTTTTAAAATAATTATTTTTACTACTCAATGTATTAAATTATGATTGTGAAGTATTACAAGATTAAATATGTTTTAGTGTCTTAATGAAGAAAGTGGGTTGCATTATTCTCCTAATGGTTTGGAAAGAAATTCTATTGAGTTGCTTGATTTCCTATGTATAATGTTTCTTGTATTTATCTTCCTTTTTTTGAAAAAAAAATCCACTTTTATACTTATTTGTCATTGAAATAGCTCCTAACTATTCTTTCCTTTAGTCTCCTAAACCTCCAATCTACCCTATGTATTTTCAACTTCCTCTTAAAGTACCCATTTTTATGTTGTTTCGTTTTGCTCATTAACCATCAATGGCTCCCCATTATTGGGGAGCTAAAACTTTAAATGTCACAATCTAGCATCTAAGATCTTTTAAAAAATGGTGTGAACCTACTTTCCTATCCAATGCTTATAGCATTCCTTTACACAAAACTTAATGACTACTGGTCTTCAAACATCACAAACATAAATATTCCCTCTTTGCACCTGTATTCAAATAATTTCCTCTCTGTCTTAAATACTCTGCTTTTAAGGGGAGACTTGTCACCTTTTCTCTAAGTAAAATAATAGATCTGGTGGAATTTCACCTGAGGGAGGTCTTGGTCCTGGAGTAAGCTCCAACAATGGATTAGAAGGCCACCTGGGGTTGCTGGAAAGGTAGTCTGAACCTATAGGGATTTAGTTGTAGACAAATGGGCAAATTCTTGTTCTTTCTCTGAAGCCTATTTATGAGAATGTATGTTGGTTCTGAAGCCCAAGATAATCCAAATGCAAGAAGTTTCTTGCCTTTAGATAAAGGCCAGAAAACAGTGAGGGAAATATCCAGATAAAGGCCAGAAAACAGTGAGGGAAATATTTAAATACGCTTTCACCATTATTCTTAAAAGAGAAGATTATTTGTCTTCTGTTGTCTACAATTTACTTCTCATTGTGATGAAAAGAACTATGGTACTTTCTGGCCAGAGTGTGTAAGGAAGGATCCCTAATTTGGGCAGATACTAAAACTCCAATAAATTAATATATAAATGTTGAGTAAATGTATAAGATATTCTGTCACCCTCACCATGATTAAATATTGGAAAAGATTCCATATATGCAAAGATATTTGACCCAATGTATAATTTAAAAACAAGCAAGGAAACTAAGGTATGGAGTCAATCAATGACAGTTTTAACCTAGTTTCTTTGTTTGTATTTGTCCTAAATTCAGCACTTTTCATTTGCTACAGCACAAATATGCAAAAATGGGAGGTATTTATGTTTATATTTAAAACCAGTATTTTATTTTTCTTGTGTAAAATGTTTCTCTTAGCAGATCTATATTTTAAGCAAATCTAAAATGACTTCCAAAGGAAATCTCTGTATGATTCTTTATGAAACTTGAAACTACTTTCTATTGGACTAAGAGGTTTGAAAGCTAACAGTTTCTGAAATTACATGATTAGAAGTCATTGAAATGAGTTTCTGAAGCAATCTGAGAGAATTTTTAGAGATCAGAGAGAGAATTAGAGGCAGGTTTTTTTTTTTTTTTTTTTTTTTGTATTTCCTATATTTCTTCTTGTTTCTTTCATTTTGATATTGAGTCACCAGGCTTGCTCACATCCTGAATTAATTTCTTTTCATCTCTCTTCTATGTTGAAGCTATCCATATAATTGTTAGTATGTCATTCTTCATCTACATTTTGTAGACAACTGAACTGAGGTTGAATGACTCGGTTTGGGACCAAGTTGTTAGCCTGGGTATACTCTGAGCTCTCAGCTAGAAAAGGACTAACCGTTGTAAGATGTTGTAATTACAACTTACAGCCCCTGATTCTGCAGCACATTGCTTGGCTACTAAGTCATCCTCCTTGTACTGTAATCTATACTTTCCCTTCTGGGCTATTTCTCTTCTCACAAAAGCTATCATCTGCATACACCTCATTGTAACTCTTGTCTTCTCTATGTACGAAATGAATAATTCTGACCACAATTTTATTTCCTAAGAAAACAAAAATAATCCATGAAGAAAAGTGCCTATTCAATTTTTAACCCTTCATTTTTAAAATGACATGTCTGTTGTATCTTTAATATTTGTGCAATGCTGCAAAATTTTCTCCATAAAATGGTGCATATACAGGTTTGGGCTCATGCTTGTGAGTAAAGCTTTAAATTAAATGATTATCAATGCTTTTGGAATACATCCATAGCACATTGACCATCTGTCTTCTAGACTGCATTTTTCAGTAACTGACTCATGAAAAGCAATTCTTCTCAAATTCAGCAATATGTGTAAATAATATTTAATAATATTTTTATTTCTGAAAATGTTAAATACTAAAATATCTTATGGTCTTTTTGTTTCCCTTTATATGATGACTGATGAATTTCAAAAATAATTTTATGTAATAATATTGTGTTGAATGGAAAACAGACTGTCCCTGTCATTTAGAAGACTAAAATCTAAATGCAAAAATAAGATTTAAAGAAATTACATGAAACTGCACATCACTGTCACTATAATAGTAAGTACATAATAGTATGATTCAGATCCTCAATAGTGTGAGGAAATCAAGACTAGGAACAGATTCCATAAAGTTCAACTAATCCAGTAGGACTTCAGAGAGCAGAGAAATATAAAATTTTATTTGAATAAAATGTAAGATGAATAATGTCAGAAGGTGATGACAGTGGTGGGAAGAAAGTTTTTACACAGTAGAACAACAGAGAAATAAATGAAGAATGAACAGAGATGGTAAAGAAGTGTGTTATGTGATTTGAAAGTTGTATACTGGGATGATGAGTCAGATAACAACAGTTGATGGAGAACTTTAATTACCAGGCAGATTAAAAATTTAAATTAATCAAATAAGAAGGTAAAGTTTAACATAAATTAATAGGAAAAATACAGGAGCTATTACATGATAAAAGTGAACATAATTTTTGCATGGGCATTTTGATTGGTATATAGAACTGAGTAGTGGAAGATGTTTTCTAATCATCTTAATGAGCTGGAGACATGGATTGTTTCTATGATAGGATGAGCATAAAGAACAGATTTTGGCATTTTATAAAGTAGTAATAAAAATAAACTTAGAATATACTACCAAAGAATTTAAGAAATGAGAATGAATTCTATCTTAAACCTTAATTAAATTTACTATACTAGGTCTGTATTCTTTTTTTTTTTTTCCCAGACAAAGTGTCGCTCTGTTGCCCAGGCTAGAGTGCAGTGGCTCACTGCAACCTCTCCCTCCCGGGTTCAATCAATTCTCGTGCTTCAACTTTCCAAGTAGCTGGGATTACAGGTGAGCACCACCACACTAGTTTTTGTATTTTTAGTAGAGACAGGGTTTCACCATGTTGGCCAGGCTGGTCTTGAACTCCTGACCACAAGTGATGCGCCCACCTTAGCCTCCTAAATTTCTAGGATTACAGGCGTGAGCCACCATGCCTGGCCAGAATTCTTTAGTTTGTACTATAATATTATTTGGGTGAAAGTTTTCTGAAGTTGTTTGCATCCAGCTGTACAATGATAAATAATAGGAATTTATTTATTAGGAATGCAAAACTTGGAAGAATAGGAATGCAAAACTTGGAAGAAGTTTGATTGATAGCCATAAATTATTGACCACTATTTGGTTTAATATTGTGGCTAGATAGTTGCTACTCACCACATATCTCATCTGCTGCCCGACATTCTGCAATTCCCATGTAATTAGTTTACAGTCACATGACTATTTCTGGCCAATGAACTGTGAACAATAATATGTGATGTGCATCACTTCTAGGTCAAGACAGTTAAGTGTACGTGTTCTCCTTTCATTCTTCCTTTCCCCTTGCTGCAGTGACTTTGGGAGCTGTACGCTGAAATAGGGACATTGCAAGGTGAAGAAATTATGGATCTCCAAGTCACTAGATGGAAGAGAGCACTTCAAAAACTTTATAAGGAAGAAGTAAGCTCTTCTTGTGCTAAGCCAGGAGTTGGCAAACTATGACCCATGAGCCAAATATGGCATACTTTGTATGGTTTGCATGCTAAGAATGGTTTTTAAATTTTTACACAGTTGGGGAAAGAAAAGCCAAAGAATAATATACCGTGATATGTGAAGTTATGTGAAATTCAACCTCAATGTCCACAAATAAACTTTTTTTTTTTTGAGATAGTGTCACCCAGGCTGGAGTGCAGTGGTATGATCTCAGCTTACTGCAACCTCCACTCCTGAGTTCAAGCAATTCTCCTACCTCAGCCTCCCAAGTAGCTGGGATTATAGGCATGCACCACCATGCCCAGCTATTTTTTGTATTTTTAGTAAATATAGGGTTTCACCGGGTTGGCCAGGACAGTCTCGAACTCCTGACCTCGAATGATTCACCTGCCTCGGCCTCCCAAAGTGCTGAGATTACAGGCATGAGCTACCGCACCTGGCCCCACGAATAAATTTTTGTTGAAACACAGATGCTCTCATTTGCTTATGCATTGGCTGCTTTTGTGCTGCAAGAAAACTTGAGTATTTGTGACAAAGACTATCTGGACCACAAACCCTAAAATGTTTACTATCTGGCTCTTCATAGAAATCTTGTGGGGTCAATGCCCCCCATCTCCTAGGCACACACGGGATGGGTCCCTATCATCATGCCCTAGCATCATATTTCTACTAGTTGATTCCCCCCTCCCTAAGATAGCTGGTTAGACAAGAGTTGAAAACTGACCCAGAATGAACAAATACAATTATCTATTTATGGATATTGGAGTAAAACTTGGAATTGAGGAGATTATAAAGATATGTCAGGTGTTTATAACTGCTGAAAGTGAGACCAAGATTATTTGGGAGCTAAGTTCAGTTGTTGTTCCACATGGGTTCAGAGGAGCAGAGATGAGAGTCACAGAATTACAAGAAGGAAAGTGTGAGAGAAGAATTCTTGGTCCCTTGATAGCTCTTCCATTCTTGGTTACAGGTATGGCATATTTCCTTTGCTCACATAAAATATCCCTTTATCTTTATTTTCAATACTCTTTAATTAATTGACTAATTTACCTACTCGAGCTGGTGTGTATGCATTTCTTATACTTTGAGTGGAAAAAAGCATTCACAGATACTGATTTCAAAAACTTGTAATTAAAATTTCCAGAAAGCTTTCATAGATAGTTAGAGATAGATAGGTAGGTGGGCAGATAGATAGATAGATAGATAGATAGATAGATAGATAGATAGATATAGATAGATAGACAGACAGACAGACTGATAGAGTCTTGCCCTGTCACCCAGGCTGGAGTGCAATGGCATGATCTCGGCTCATTGCAACCTCTGCCTCCTGGGTTCAAGCGATTCTCCTGTGTAAGCCCC
Source organism: Macaca nemestrina (assembly GCF_043159975.1). Classification (NCBI taxonomy): domain Eukaryota; kingdom Metazoa; phylum Chordata; class Mammalia; order Primates; family Cercopithecidae; genus Macaca; species Macaca nemestrina. The sequence continues at coordinate 25,843,141 of NC_092143.1, forward strand.
CCGAGTAGCTGGGATTACAGTCGTGCGCCACCACGCCTGGCTTATGTTTTCTATCTTTAGTAGAGATGGAGTTTCACCATGTTGGCCAGGCTGGTTTCGAACTCCTGACTTCGTGATCTGCCCGCCTCGGCCTCCCAAAGTGCTGGAATTACAGGCATGAGCCACCGCACTTGGCCCTTTCATCAATATTTAATAGAGGAAAACTCTAGTGGAAAAGAGGCAATCTATCACAGAGACAACAACATCCTAGAGATAGTCTAGAGCCTCTTGCAAAGTTTCTAATACATTCTGCAAGGTTCAAGGTAATGTTTATAAGTAAGTTTTATATATATTTCCTTGTATAGTTTGACATATTAACTACAGAGGTTTCTTACATGTAATAAAAGAGGCATTTGAGCCCCAAATCCATTACTTACTTGCTATATGACTTTATAGAGTAACTTAGGCAGGTAAATTGCTAGGCTCACTTTTAACCTTAATTAATGAGAGCAATGATCCATAAGCCTAATAGCAGAATTTCTTAACTTGAAATTCATGGATGAAATTCAGCAAGTCCTCAAATCTCCTGAATATTGTAAACAATATTTTCTATGTGTACATATTTTCATTTTTTCTGTAGAAGACACATAGCTTTCATCAGATTCTCGAAGGTATCCATGACCCAAAACAGGGTTAAAATACATTAATGTCAATAATAGTTACAAAGATTAATGAAAAATGTACGAAAAGTTATTAGCACAGTACACAGAACACTCCATGCATGTTTGTTCATTTCCCTTTCTCTCTCTCTCTTTTTTTTTTTTTTTTTTTTTCGACACAGAATCTCTCTCTGTTGCCCAGGCTGGAGTGCAGTGGCGCGATCTGGGCTCACCGCTACTTCCGCCTCACGGGTCCACGCCATTCTCCTGCCTCAGCCTCCCGAGTAGCTGGGACTACAGGAGCCCGCCACCACGCCCGGTTAATTTTTTATATTTTAGTTTCACTGTGTTGCCCAGACTGGTCTCAAACGCCTGAGCTCAGGCATTCTGCCTGCCTTGGCCTCTCAAAGTGCTGGGATTACAGGTATGAGCCACCGCGCCCAGCCTCCTTTCCCTTTTATCACTTATTCAAACTTCCCACCTATTGGAGCCTTATTCTCCCAATTATGTTACAATCCTCTCGAGGGGAGGGCAGAGGATACCTTATATTTCTTTGTACAGCTCCCATTGTGATAAAGTACAGTAGAATACTATCAAGTATTTATTGAATAGATTGCAAATGCAGTGATCCCGGGCATGTGTATGTGTGTGTATTACTTGATATTGAAAATATCAAATGGTCCTTTTCCTTCTTTTTATTTTATTTTTTTTCTTTTGGCTTTTTAGACATGGAATAAAATGTGGGTAAATGTGAAAAGAAATGTTTCAGCAACTAGATCTCTTTTGATTCTTATCCATAATTGCATTCTCCTTTAAAACCTTAGGGATCTTCCTGTCCAGTAATTTTGCTCAGAAATTCTGCTGCTGCCCTGTTCTGAGGAAATTCCTTTGCCACGTCAGGACCGCTGACCTGCTGCCTTCCTGGCTTAGACCTTTCCTGCTACTGCATCCCTCTTTGGTTGCTATGCAACCAGTCCCGGGAGGCGGTTTTACTGTGCGTGTGCTTTCCCTCAGATGGATGATTTGTTTTACTGTTTTTTATTTGTTTTTACAATTTGAATCTCATTTTTTTCCAACATTCTCAACTGTAGCCCTGAATCTTGAGTTTTGATAAACTATTTTGAGTTTTGATAAACTATAGTATACAATGCCTTATATTTTTAAGCTTGATTTCTATCTGATTTCTTCTTTAGGAAGCCACCTTTTTTGATGTCTCCCAGGATTTTTTTTTTTTAATTATTAAATGTTGGAATGAGTCTCATGGGCAACCAGTTAAGATTTCTCAATCTTACATTTTTTTTCACTATGCTATGTTCATTTTTGACCTGATTATTTAATTGTAGATTGCATTATAAGCACTGAAACAAGTACATTTAAGAATCACACATAATTTATTGACTTTTCCTCTAGATTTTACATCATATTCTGGAATTTTTCCACACTTAAGTCAAAAACTCAATGACAAAATTGCATTCATTAGTAACTCTTTTTCCTTCAAACATTCATAAAACTAGCTACAAGCTGTGTGTGGTCATTTGAGAGACTGCACTAAACAATTAAATATGTTAAAAGCTAAAATTATTTGTATTCCCCCCAATGAATTACCATTAAAACCTAATTAAATGTAATACATTGATTTATTTAAACATGTAGTTTCCTTTCTAAATATGTTAAAATAAACCCCTTATTATTTAACAAAAATCTGAAAAAATCTGAGAAAGAAAAATTTAAATATCCAGCATTGTGATTTGGACTATCCTATGCTAGCATTAAATCAAACAACAAAAAATAGATCGCTTCTAACCTACCAAACTGCCAGTTTTTGAAAGGGTAATAACTAGTGTCCATACGACATGATGAAATGTTTGTTTTGTACTTTTCGAAGCTTGATAAACCAGTATAGGCTTTCTGGGAGTAATTGTGATACCAAGAGTCTGAAATCATAGTTTCATTTTACTTCCCAACTTTTTGACCCAGCAAATTGACTTCCAGATGTCCATCCTAAGAAAATAAATGAAATTCAGGCAAATTATTAAGCTTAAGAATGATCATTATATGGTTGTGATAATGAAGTCTGTAATGACAAATTACATCATCCTAGCCAAGCTTCCATCCGTTCATGTTCCCCTTCCACCACCCCCCGGGGGTGCACATGATCTAAGCCTGGCTTCTTGGAGTTTCTCTCGCAAGTTATTTGAGTTTTGAAAGCATGCACAACACACAGGGATGAATGATGAGTGAAGCCAGTCTTCTGACAGCAATGTGCCAGAGAGAAATTCCAGTGAGCTCTTTCTACTGTGATTCCTACAGCTGCCCTGGTTCCTGTCTTTCCCAAGACTTAAGCACGTAGTTCTTAGTTTTTACAGTTTTTCTAGTGATCCAGTCTTCTTATTTATTTATTTTGGTGTTAATTTAATAGAATCAATTTATTTGTCTGAAAAAAATCTTAATGGATCCAGAAATTAGGACCATAATGTGCATTATAAGCACACTCCCTTAGGGAATTCTGGAATGTTTGGGATGAGTTACAGAATCACAATGGGGTCAAAGGCAGAGAAACTTTGGCTATAACCGAGGAAAGAAAAATAACATCCTTAGGTGAGCAGTGGAGAAACTGTTAACCATGTTACCTACCATCCATCTCTTGAAACCATGTACCACCCCAAGAGGGAGTTCTGGGAAGGTCAACCAATTTCAAAGTCACTATGAATATCAAGACCAGAGGGCGGAAACAAAACAAGACATTCCAATCTCAAAATTATTACTTTAAGACAGCACACAATAAAACTCAAGATCACTATGTGCCCAGGTGCCAGAATTTCTCTCTGCTTAGCTAAGAACATTGAAAAACAGAGTTAGATTTCACTTTAGAGATTGGTCTGTAATTCAAAGGCTCTGAGTTATAGCTTCACTTGAAAGAACAAGCTTGCCAGATCTCCCATGTGAGGATTAGAGAATGATGCAGAAAGGTTGAGATCTCAGTTAGGGGTTTCTAAAAACTAGGACATGCCAGTAATACTCTGTCTCTGTAACATGTAATACTCAGTAAGTTTGAAATGTAGAACTATGAATCTTTGACTACAAATAACAAGTTATTATAAAACAGAAGTTAACATTAAATAAACCTGGAAGAGATACATAAAGAGTTATGGTACTATAGTGAGATTAATCATCAACCCTGAAAGAGAACTTAGAAGTGGGGGAGAGCATGAAAGTTGAATGTGAAATAATGAATAAAAATGTTAATATATGGAGAAGGAGAGGGGAGATTATATATATATATATATATATATATATATATGATTTTAATAAAATTTAGACAATAAAATTTATACTTCAAATTGATCAGTGGAACACAACTGAGGACCAAGAAATAGGCCTAGTCAACTATGCTCAGGTTATTTTTCACAAAGGTAGAAAATCAATTCAAAGGTACTAACGCAATTTAATATCCATAGGCAAAATTGGACCTTGACCTAACTCTCATATTTTATACAAAATTAAATCAAAATGAATCATAGAATTACATATAAAATGTAAAATTATAAAATCTTTAGAAAAATATAAAATCTTTGGGATATAAGACTAGACAGAGTTTTTAGACATGACACCAAAAAATATGATCTATAAAAGGGAAAATTGATACATTTTCTTCAAAAAAAAGTTCTTGTTTTTGAGATGGAGTTTCGCTCTTGTCATCCAGGCTGGAATGTAATGGTGCTATTTTGGCTCACTACAACCTCCCCATCCTGGGTTCAAGCAATTCTCCTACCTCAGCCTCCCAAGTCACTGGGATTACGGGTGCCCACCACCATGCCCAGCTAATTTTTGTAATTTTTTAGTAGAGACGGGGTTTCATCATGTTGGCCAGGCTGGTCCCAAACTCCTGACCTCAGGTTGATCCGCCTGCCTTGGCCTCCCGAAGTGCTTGGATTACAGACATGAGCCACTGCACCTGGCCCAGAATTTTTAAAATTTGCTCCATGAAAGCTCATATGAAGAGTATGCAAAGATAAGTTTTAGCCATAAGAAAATAATTGCAAACCACATATACAACAAAGGCCTGGTATCCGGAATATATGAGAAATTCTCAAAAGTCATAGTAAAACTCCCAAATAATCATTGCAATTAGAAAATGGACAAAAGACACAGCAGACATTTCATTGAAAAGATTAATAAGTATATAGCAAATAAGTATACGAAAAGATGTTCGACAGCATTAACTACTGGGGAAATGTAATTAAAACTAGAACAAGGAATTACTACATACCTATCAGAATAGCTAAAATGAAAAACAATGACAACATCAAATGCTGGCATGGATGCAGAGAAACTCAGATATTGTAGGTAGGAACTTAAAATGATACAACACTCTTGAAAACAGTTTAGGAAATTGCTAAAAAACTACGTATACCCTGTGACCCAGCAATTACAATCCTCAGCATTAATTCCAAAGTAATGAAAACTTGAGTTTATACATAAACTTGTCTATGAATCTTTGTAGCAACTTTCTTTGTAATAGCAAAACCTTTCCACATGTCCTTCTAAAGGTAAGTTGTTAAACATGCTGTGGTATATACATATGCCAGAATGCTACTGAGCAATGAAAAGAACAAACCACGGATACACATAACAACTTGAGAGTGGATCTCCAGGGAATTATGTTGACCCAAAAATGCCAGTCTCCAAAGATTACATGCTGTATAATTCCACTCATATAACATCTGAGAAATGAAGACTTGTAGAAATGGAGTATTGATGGATGATTGCCAAGGTCTGATGGGAGTAAGGGGAGCTATGATGCGGGTGGAGGGAGGTGGATGTGATTAAAACTGAACAGTTATAAAAGCACAGGAGGGTCCTGTTTAGTATCTCTCCTGTAGTGATGGATACACAAAACTGCACATTTGATAAAGTTACATGGAACTAAACACATACACACGTGCATACATACTAAGTATACACAGATGAGTACAAGTAAGATTGGAAAAATCTGAAAAAATTGGGGGATTGTATTAGTATCACTATTTTGTTTATGTTGGTATCGTTTTGAAAAATTATAGTATTGGGAGACACTGGGTAAAGTGTGCAAGGGATCTTTCTTTATTATTTCTTATAACTGCATGTGAATCTATAATCACCTCAACAAAAATATCAATTTAAAAATTGATTTAAAAATTCACACCTATAGGAAAGACATATTAGGGGTTTATTATTCCCTTGACTAAATGAAGAAAAAGATTTTAACCTCACAAGATAATTCTCATAGATATATTTAAACTAAATTTACATACGCATTTTTTTCTTTGATAAATTCACAAGGTGGAAAAAGTGTAGACTGTGCAGATATATACCCTTTGTTTAAAGTGAGTCATGTGTTTCTAAAATTTTACTTTTATTATTAGAGAGCAGGCAAGCCCTGACAGAAAGGGATGGTGGCTTTGGTCATCCCTGCCTTGTGATAGGCAAGTCCTTCTCTCTAATGATTTTGCTTCAAATATTTTCTTTACAAAATGGACTCAGGGTGATTGCTTTAGTGTTAGCAAAATCTAGAAAATCTTAACCCTGACATGCTAAAGAGGGTTGGGGAGAGTCTTTAGTAGCATGTGATTTTCCCAAGGACAGATACCCAGCATCTCAATGCTCCAAGCTCCATCTCAGGGCCCACCACTGGGGTGAACAGGAAAATGTTTAAAAGGTAAAACAGACAGAAACATGAGTTCTCAGTGGTCCCCAGAATTCTGAGTCGTCTGTACTGTTGGACATTCTTTAATGCTGTCCTGTTTCCTTCCATAGAACTACTTCCTCTTCTATTCGGGGGTTGGAACTGTTTCATAGGAAATGAGGTATTTTTTCTCAGCATAAACTTCTTTTACCTGGATACACACTTCTGAAGTTACTAATGTGATCGTTTTACAAAATTTTTTCAAAGTTTCATACTGGCTCATCTTTGTAAGTAAAACACACTTTTAAAAAAGATAGACGTGCAGATGTTAGGTTTATTTTCAGAAAGTATAGAAAGCTTATTGTTGAAGAGTTTTGATATATTTCTAGAGCACTTTGGTCTCTCCTGCTACTTGCCCCAAATAAAAGGTACAAATGTTCATATCGTTGCATTTCCAAACCTACGGACATCTGTGGCTAATCGTGCAAGAACATGATCAACTGAAGCACCACAGAGACATCTACTGGTTGGTTTCTTTTCTTGTGGTCTGTCTTTTTAGAGATTAATTTCTGTGTCATAAGGAATCCTAGCTCAACAGCACTGTTCAGCAATGAATAAAGGTACTGTGTAATTCAACTCTGCAGACAACTATATTGTACAAAACCTGGGACGATTAATTGGAAGTCTGGAGGGACTGATGTACTCACAGTCCAATCTTTCCATGACAGGCATTCTACTGTTTTTTATAGCATTTCTGACAGTCAATGGCAAAGAGCCAACTCTGTTAAATCCAGCAAGTGAGGCGGAGGATAGGCAACAACAGGAAAATTCACAAATACAGCCCACTTAGAAAAATCTGTAGATGCCATTCCAATCTTTTCATGGATTATTTTCTATCACTCAGGAAGCAGGCAATAATTATGAAAAGGGTTAGAAATACTTGCTTGAGACATTTTCTTAGAATCACATCTGAAGCTGAGACCCTAAGGTTTACTTTTAAGAGGAAAGATCAGGTAGTAAGTCTCCAAGGCTATTGGGCTCTGCTTTAGAAGGAGCTGACCTCTTGGACAGAAAGGGATCGTGGCTTTGGTCATCTCTGCCTTGTGATAGGTTAATCTTTTGCAAGCCTATTTTTACTTTTCTAGAATTGCTCAACTGTTGTTCTGTATTTTTATACTCCATGGACGTCTTTGGAGGCCTGGTGGTTTTAGGTTTCACTCCACGGAATACTTTAACCCCAAATACAATTGTGGAGAACAGTGATAGCCCTAGCTGAGCTGTGCAATACTTGATTGAATTTTGAATCAATTGTAGAATGAATTTGGAACATATGAGGTGATTCATGGATTTGCTTCTTTGTTTGTTTGAGACGGAGTCTCACTCTGTCCCCCAGGCTGGAGTGCAGTGGCGCGATCTCTGCTCACTGCAAGCTCCGCCTCCCGGGTTCATGCCATTCTCCTGCCTCAGCCTCCTGAGTAGCTGGGACTACAGGTGCCCGCCACCACACCTGGCTAATTTTTTTTGTATTTTTAGTAGAGACAGGGTTTCACCATGTTAACCAGGATGGTCTTGATCTCCTGACCTCGTGATCTGCCCGCCTCGGCCTCACAAAGTGCTGGGATTACAGGTGTGAGCCATCGCGTCTGGCCGATTCATGGATCTTAAGTCATCATAGGCCTAACTATTTGACACAATAGTTATGATTTATTCCTATGGCCTTTCTCTCCCACATGAAGAGAAAGCATATGTTTATACTAGAACCAAAGAGAAGAAACATTATCTGTGTAGCAGATTTCATATAAATACATCTCCATTACCATGTAACAGAAGAGTAACAGTACATTGATATTGATTTGCAGAAGAGAAATGAAGAGGCACACAAAAGAAAAGACACATTTCCTTTGGTTTACTTAATTTTAGAATTGATCATATTGCCATAAGTATTAGCCATGAAAAATGATTCCTATTGTTTTTGATGATTATGAAAGCACATGCACATTGTAAAAATTCAGACCTCTCATTATCCTACGATTTTCCAGAGAAGACCACTGCAAAGAGATTGCTATATGTTTTTCATTATTTACATGTATATATAAACATACATATACACACATAAACATAAATGTGAAAACCTACCATAGTACTCATTTGTCACCTGGTTGCTGCTTGCTGCTTTGTTTTCTAAACTAAGTATGTTTAGGATATATTTGCTTGTAATACAGATAATATTTACTTCATCCTTTCTAAATGCAGTCTATATTTACCTAGATTTGGATCTCCCCTCATTTCCCTTTTGAGAGGACAGGGTTCTTTGACACAAAGTGTTGAGCAGAGGGTATGATCTTTCTACTGAGGGTCTTTCCATTTCTCGTAGCTCTGCTATGATCCTCTATCTCCTTTATCATCTATCACCTCCTATACAGTTTTCCTCCAAATCCAGAAAGTAGATGGATAGTCTTCTCTCCTCACAATGCCACGATTCATTCTTCCTCTTGCCTCTGGAGTCATTCAACAAGTAGGACATAGAGTGCTTCACATATCTCAAGACCTTTGCTGCACATTTAACAGACATGAGTCAGCAAAACAGACATGAGCCCTGTCCTCATAAAACTTAAAGTTAATGTTGTATATCTTTCTTTTTCTTTTTTTTTTCTTTTTTGACTGAATTTCGCTCTGTCACCCAGGCTGGAGTGCAATGGCATGTTCTTGGCTTACTGCAACCTCTGCCTCCCCGGTTCAAATGATTCTCCTCTCTCAGCCTCCCAAGTAGCTGGGGTTACAGGTACATACCACCATGCCTGGCTAATTTTTGTATTTTTAGTAGAGTCAAGGTTTTACCATGTTGGCCAGGCTGGTCTCGAACTCCTGAACTCATGATCTGCCCGCCTCAGCCTCCCTCACACCAGGCCTATATTTCTTGATTAAAAGAATGTATGAGGCCAGGTACGGTGGCTCATGCCTGTAATCCCAGCACTTTGGGATACCGAGGTGGGTGGATCACTTGAAGTCAGGAGTTTGAGACCAGCATGGCCAACGTGGTAAAACTCTGTCTCTACTAAAAATACAAAAAATTAGCCAGGCATGGTGGTACACGCCAGTAGTCCCAGTTACTTGGGAGGGTAAGGCCTGGGAGGCACAGGTTGCAGGTTGCAGTGAGCCGAGATGGACCACTACACTCCAGCCTGGGAGACACAGTAAGACTTTGCCTCAAAAAAAAAAAAAAAAAAAAAAAAAAAAAAAAAAAAAAAAAAAGCTTTCTGTATATTGCTTAGAGGGTGAGGCTGTTGACTGTGGATTTTACCATTAGATGATCAGAAAGAAAACCCCCAGTATCTGTAACTATAGGTCTTTTCATTTGGGCAACTCAGAAAGTTAAACTCTCCTATCCTGGTGTAATGTATGAGGTGTGGATGCAGCCTCCCCCTGCCCCAGATTGCTGTTAAATAGAGATGCTGTTTATTAAGTATAGTTCACATTTTGCTTATTGGTATAAGATCCCATCTTTATTACTAATTCTTATATTGGGAGAGGGAATCTCTTTCTAGATTCTATATGCTTTTGCGTGGGTCTCTGTTTGTGTACCAGTACCACACTGTTTTAATTATTAGTTCTTGATAGCATGTTTTATTATCTGGGAGTTACTCTTGATTGCTCTACTTTTTCAGAATGTATAAAAAACATCTGGATATTGACACTTAGAGGAAATAAGGCCCTTTCCCAGAGTAACTCAGATAATAAGTGGCAGAACTGACATTGGAACCTCTGTCATAATCACTGCCTTTCATGGATTGAAATGCCTTTTTAAAAATATCTCCTCATCTCCTTTGGGAAAAATTCAGAGGAAGAGATATTTCTTCCTAACTCTTTCAAATGCCTCAAAACTCAAATTTCCTTTGGGAACCCCTGGGGACCTGGGTCATATGTCCACTGAGGCTCATGGCCAACTCTCTAGAAATAGCTGGAAGGTGGTGAAACATAGTGAGAAAGAGAGCTCATGTCTTCACATCCAATGAGCAAAGCTAGTAGCAGAGTCTGCTGATATCTTACTTTTTAGTGTATATTTCAAGAAGTGTTCTTACAGGCATGTTCCTTTTCATAGTGGGGCCACAAATATCAAATAGTTATGTCTTCCTAAAAAGTCACTAATTTTCAGAAAATTTGTCTAAACCTGGTAATAAAAATATATCACTTTCATTGTAATTTCTATGTATTTAACTATAATGAGGTCAAGTATTTTACCCTCTGTTTTTATTCATTACATAGACTTCTTCTGTGACGAGCACATTAATGTCCTTTGTTCCTCTTTCTCAGTGTGTGTCTATAAAAATCTTATTAATTTGTAAGTACTCATTATATGTAAGCAATATTTAAAATTTTTTTCTATGTGTTGAAAGTATTTTTTTCCTGGTTTGTTATTGACTTTGGTTTATTGTGTCTTTTCCATGTGAAAATGGAAAGACTTTCACGGATTAACATTTACTAACATTTATGTTTATAATTCTTAGTTTTGGTATAAGAGATACAGTGTGTGTGTATAAACAGGAATTCAATTTTGACTCTAATTTTTAATGAAGTAGCGTAACATAATAAGCTAGGTATATTTTTTTAAATTTACATCTCTCTCAAAATATTTGTTATACACCGTATCAGTTAAAGTACTTAGAAACTGCTCATCATATTTCACTTTAGTTCTTTCCTTGAATTTATACCTAGGTGAATTCTGGCAGAGATAAATTTGGGGCAGAGCCTTGGATCTAAAGAATGTGAAAAAAGTTCCCTATGTTCAAAGAGAAAATCAGCAAAAGCTAAAAGAAAACAAAAAAAATGAAGTGCAGGAATAGAGGATTTAAAATGTTATCCTCTCTTGCTTTCTCAGATGGCCTGGTTTGTGTGAAGTACAAAAGCAGCCTCTGTGTGTGACTAATGAATCTCCCAAGGCATTCTGGGGACTGTGTTGTCAGCCATTTTAATGGACTATTAAGCACAGGATTGAATAGATTAAGCATGCAGCCATCCAAATTAGACTTTGAGTAATCTGACTGAACATGTTAGACCTTGTGTGACACAGCATCCCTTAGGCTGATGTTAAGGACTCAGACAAGGTGAGAAAAGTCTGTACTCTAGAAACACTGTCCTTCCCAGGACAAAATAAGCCAACAAATATGGAAGGCAAAGGTTAGTTGGATGGAGAGCATCATAGGACAAGTACTTCACTCAAAGCCCAGTTCTGCTTGTTAATAACAATGTGACCTTGGACAAGTTATTTAATTTTTTTTTCTCTCTTTTTTTTTTTTTTTTTTTGAGACAGAGTTTCACTCTTTCACCCAGGCTGGAGTGCAATGGCACAGCCTCGGTTCACTGCAACCTCTGTTTCCCGGGTTCAAGTGATTCGTAAATTACCCAGACTCAGGTAGTTCCTTTCAGCAATGAGAGAATGGACTCATACAGGCTCCTTCATGAGCTTCTCTTCCTGTCTCCTTTTCATGTTTCATCATCTCAAGGCCTTGCCATTCTCTTATCCATTCAAAATCACTTTTGAGTGCTTCCTTTGTGTTAAGACACTATGCCATGGGCTACTAGACTAGTACACTGTTGAATAAAACATGAGTTTTGCTCTAAAAAAAGCTTATAGGTTAGAGAGATGATAATAAAAGTTAATATTTATTGGGCAATTATTCTGTGCTAGATGCTTAATTCTCAGTTAATTCCCACAGCTACACTGAGGGCTACATTCTCTCTTTATCCTCATTTTACAGGTGAGACAAAGTCATGCAACATGTCTAAAGTCACATAACCTGCAAGTGTCTGAGCAAAAATTCAAGCCCAAATATCTATGAATTCAGAGCCCAAGTTTTTAATTAGAATTAAACACTATGTTATACTAAAAAGTAATTACACCGTGGTGTAATATAACTAGAATGTGGTGAATGACATATGAACTACAAACACATTTGCATCGACATTTAGAGGAAGGAGTGGCCACTTTTGGCCACAAATCAGAGAAGACTTTGTGTAGGAGAGATTGGAGATGTACCTTTAAAAGAAATATTAGTCTATGTTCTGCCAAGATTATTATTATTTTTTAACAGAAATGCTTTCAAGTGAGACTGGGAGCCCATCCAATGACAAACCAACATGAGTAAAACACAGCCTTAGAAGTAAAGAGCCCACTGTTGTGAAATCAATGCTCTTGACTTAGACCTCCAAATGCCAAACTTGGAAAGTGGAAATTTTCCACAAAGAAGCAAACACCATTTCACCCTTGGTTAACCATGGGCCAATCTGTGAGCGTGTCCAACATTTTAGCTGGGAGGATGAACTCTGTGTGTGCTGGTGTTGATAGGCCAGCAACTGTGTGAACAAAGACAAGGGTTGCTCTTGGTGCCATCCAAAATAATCTCTTTGAAGCCAGGATTCCCTACAGAGCAGTGGTCCCCAACCTTTTTGGCACCAGGGACCAGTTTCATAGTAGACAAGTTTTCCATGGATAGGAGGGTGGTAGGATGGTTTTGGGATGATTCAAGCCCATTACATTTATCATTAGATTCTCATAAGGAGGGTGCAACCTATATCACTCACATGCACAGTTCACAGTAGGGTTCACACTCTTATGCGACTCTAATGCCACCACTGATCTGACAGGAGGCAGAGCTGAGCTTTGGTCGCTTGCCCGTGGCTCACCTCCTGCTGTGCGGCCCAGTTCCTAACAGGCCATGGACTGTTAGGGGTTGAGGAGTCCTGCTATAGAGCATAGAATTATATTATCTATTTCAGGGAAAGGAGAAAAGGATTTCTCCAGCCTGTGATACGCTAATATTTTTGTGAACTATGTATCAGAAGATATTTTTTATAATACCATTAGAAGCAAAACACAGTGCTGCTATTTTTTTTTTTTTTTTGATGAATACATTTCAAAGTCTAGGTCCCATCAGACAACTGCTAATGGGTATGAAAGGGAACTCATTCCAATCCTACTCCTGCGCCTCCCTGAGCTGTGGATTTTTAGTATCAGCCAAGGTCCATGCCAGGGAGTCATTGCCTCTGAATATCCCTGGTTATATTTTGTAGATGTTTCAGCTAGAATCGCTAAAGACTGACTCTTAATGGGGTAGACAGTGAAAAATAGGTAAAACTCTTCTCTAATTGCCTGTCCTCCCATTCCTGAGACACTTAACCATGCTGATTGGAAGCAGGCATTTGTGGCTGACAGTCTCTCTTGGCCTGACCCCTGACACACACGTGCCCTGCTCAGCCCATGTCATCTTCTTTTGTTTGTTCAACCTGTTTTGTTGCCTTGCACGCCCACGTTACTATGACCCTTAGTCTCAGGAGCACAGATTTCTTACTCTGCTTCTTCAGTCCTCTCAGTCTAAACAGGTGGGAAAGTCCTGAATGGAGGGCCTTGTTGCTCATTTATCAGATGTTGAAATCAAAGTTGACCTCAGTGCAAATAATATTTTCTACTTAAATGTTTGACTTCTATATTTTGACATCAGTGCAAAGAATATTTTCAACTTAAATGTTTGACTTCTATATTTTGACACATAGTACCCATCTTACGGGTATCATTTTGCAAATACAGACTCAGATAAGAAAGAAATGACTTATTATTTTATTTAATTTGCATAAAATGAAATAAAACCTTATTATTATTATTATACTTTAAGTTCTAGGGTACATGTGCATAACATGCAGGTTTGTTACATATGTATACTTGTGCCATGTTGGTGTGCTGCACCCATCAACTCACCAGCACCCATCAACTCGTCATTTACATCAGGTATACCTCCCAGTGCAATCCCTCCCTCCTCCCCCATCCCCATGATAGGCCCCGGTGTGTGATGTTCCCCTTCCCGAGTCCAGGTGATCTCATTGTTCAGTTCCCACCTATGAGTGAGAACATGCGGTGTTTGGTTTTCTGTTCTTGCGATAGTTTGCTGAGAATGATGGTTTCCAGCTACAACCATGTCCCTACAAAGGACACAAACTCATCCTTTTTTATGGCTGCATAGTATCCCATGGTGTATATGTGAATCCTTTTACCACTTGGCTCTTGGGAAATGTAATCACATCACTGCTGGCTTCCCTGTCTTTCACCCTCTGTTTCAGCTGTCAAAATCTGAAGGAAATTAGTGAGAAAGCTATCATTTATGGTTTAAATAATCTAATTGAGCATGAGAATGTGTATTGTAATATGCAAAAAATATTGCAAGACTATCTTCTTAGCTATGTTGAGAACAGGACACATTAATAAATCATATTCACATGATGAATACTACCGTGTGAATTGGTAGTTAATATAATTCATGATTAGGAATAGGTTAATATAATTCATGAAAAGCAAGAGAACAGTCTTGGTACATGATTGTCATCATCATCATCATGCAATTACTGTTTGAACATATCTAGTGAAAGAGAGATCCATATCTCACAAGACAAGTCATCTCAACATTGTGTAGCTCTCATTATTACCAAGTTCTTGTCAATTAAGGTAAGAGAAAGGCTTCAGATTTTAGTATGTGTGAACTCTAGTTTTTTGCATCCCAATATATTTTCAACTGTGCTCATGCACTAGCACCATTGCCAAAGATGTTTTTTATCTATTTATCACTCTGAAGCACCTGCTATTCAATAAATGATGCTGACCAATAAGCATGCACATATGTTCTGTGTTGAGCTAGAAAAAGTGATTATTTAAAAAGAAATTTTATTTAATAATGGTAAAATATAACTTGATACCCTGTTTCTGAAACTAATGAACAAAATTTTATGGAATTACCATC
This sequence comes from Macaca nemestrina, assembly GCF_043159975.1. Classification (NCBI taxonomy): domain Eukaryota; kingdom Metazoa; phylum Chordata; class Mammalia; order Primates; family Cercopithecidae; genus Macaca; species Macaca nemestrina. Next base: position 25,858,227 of record NC_092143.1, read on the forward strand.
ATGATTGTTATGCTGAAATATGCTAGATTATTCCCCTGAAGTATTTATTTGTAGTAAATCATATGCTATCTAAACTAAGTAATTTGGTGAGAAATTACATTCTTTATTAACACTTGTACACTTAATAGCACTATCAACTCACTTCTTCTGCATAGAATAATTTAAAATTTTGAATTAATGAGAAATATATGTTGTGGAGTTTTATATTAGGTTTGAAAACTTCAATTTTTTTCAATAAAAGAGAGTGATTGTAAGCGGTTTGGGCAATCTTAATGTATTTTTTAGCTAATTGAAAAACAAGTTATTTAATGTAATAGGAAACAATTCTAAAATTTGATAGTTCTATTATATCCTAATTTATAAAATCTGAAATTAAAATTGCATACAGTGATTTTATAAATAATAAAATGCAACAAGCCTTTCTGTTAAGTAAGATTTTTTTATTGTTCACAAGAAACTAACCACTAGATGGCACTAAACAACTGTCAAAATTTTTCTGACAATGCCTTTATACCAGGTCAAGAAAATGATCCAAGAATTCTAATGATTAATGAGACAGTTGTTCCAGACAGACACATCTAGTCTCAAAGTCACTAAATTACACATAAGGTGATATTGAAATCTATCTACTCTATATTCTCTATATGCAGGGCAAATAGCTAGATCTTAACACAAATGGAAAAATGTAAATGGTTCTTACGATTAAATTGCACTAATCTGAATTCCACTAAAATTCCAGTATCCGACCAAAGCCTGGATTTTCTTAGTATTTACGAAGAAATAGACTTTGCTAAACTGCACTAACAAAAAAATGAAAAAGAATTCCAGGAGCAATAATTTTTATATAGTTTGAACTGATAATTATAACTATTCTTGACCAAGGGCTGGTAAGGGGAGATGAATGTAAAAAAAATTTCACTTCTTTAGGGTTTTCTGGCATTTAGAGCCACCTTTGTAGAAGGTATTGAACTTGTAAATTAAATCATAAAACTGGAAGTTTTATAACATAGTTGCACAAAGCCAAAATGTTAGACAAAAGCTCCAGGTTTCAGATAATGGTCAGGATATTTGTATGTGTTAGCCTATGGAAGCATTCCACTAACGTATTTGGAAATATTCCACTAACTTATTTGGAGGTTGATGACATTCAGCTACAAAATGCATAGTCAAATACTAGATGGCTTTGCAAGCAGTGCATTTGTTACCTTGCACCCATTTTGTTGTATAAAGATGGGGTAACCTTAATGGTGATCACTTTGATGGCACTTCATTTGTGCCCCTAGTTGTGCATGCAGGACCTCAGCTCCCTGAAATGTGCACCCCTTCTAAAGGGTTCAGAAAGATCCTCATGGTCTCTTATTCAGTTACCATCGTGCTCTCTGCCTTTTCGTTTCTCGTCTAAACTAGCGCCATCTCTGCTGGATACCTAGGGGCCTCCTGGGCGCTTCTGCCACTCTTGCCACTATGTGTACTGGGCACTGAAGTTCACCATCACAACTGAGCCACTGAGGCCATGGAGCCATTTGGTTTTGTGGGAGGTAGTTTGCACTGGGTGCTGGGCTAACTTCTGGGGACACCATGGTGAAACAGAAAAGCATGACCCTTACCTCATGGAATTTACTGGTAGTCATTTCTTTTTCTCTACTCTCTATCTCCTTTACTGATTGTAAATAGAATTCCTAAGAATGTGGTAGCTTCATTAAATTATCTTACTTGCATTATGAACAGAAAAAGCAATTAGGTGGTAAATGGTATGTTTTAATTTGGATTCAACTTGTGATTGTTTATATGAGTTTTTCTTGTATTTCTACTAATTGGTATATAAAAGTACTATATATTTATTCATGGTAGAAAATTTGGGGGAAAATACTAAAATATACAAAGAAAAACTAACAGTGATAATCCTATCTCGCAGCGATAATTGCTGCTAATATTTGGGTGAACATCCTCTAAATAAAATAGCATCCTCTAATAAAATAAAATTATTATTTTATGTGTATATTTGCATGCACTATCATTTGCTCATATGTGCACATTTCCAGTTCAGATTAGTCTGAACTTGCTAGAGGTCCAGTCATTAGTTTCATTTATTTACTTTTCCATTTACAATCATTTCAACAACTACTCTCAAATCTCCTTCTTCAGTTCTTAACATGTAGAAAGGTTGTATCATGTAGTGGTAACCCAAGAGCTAGCTAGCCTGCCAGTTTAAGTTGTGTGACCTCTGGAAAACTGATTACATCTCTCTGTGCTTCAGTTCCCTGTGTCTGTTAGAGTCATTATGAGTTGGATGAATTAATAGTTGTAAAGCAATTAGAATAGGGTCTGCTACAAAACAAGGCTGAGTTCCTTAAAGTTACAGGAATTTTTCCTTCTAGTTAAGCTCTAATCTCATCCTTTTCTTTCTCTCCAGCTTCTGCTTGAAATTGGAGGGGAGGAGGCTATCATTTGCTCTTCCATTTCTTTCCTGGTGTAGCTCTACTGTTACTAGGGCATAGGGAAACAGGAGAGTGTAAAATTTGGAGTAAACGGCTAAAAAGATTTTTGCTTAGCAGGAAGAGAGACTGTAAACTCATCAGGAAGTTGTTGCAGTTTCTCTGGGATGTCCCTGGTGGCAGGTGCTCAATGCTGGCTCTTCCACAGAGCATATGTAAAGTTATTGGATGAGGGGAGACTTTCTGGGGCCTCTGCCAGCATCATGAGAGCAGGCTCCAGCCCAGGATGAATCTTCCCACCAACCCTCACCAGCACATCACGCACAGATCCTTGCAATAGGGACCCCCTTTGCTTCTCAGCTATCTACATTTATATGGACAAAAAGGCTCATGCCTGGCTGCTTCCCCTGCATAAACTCCCTGTTCACCCTTGCCATGAAATACAATGTAATGCTGGCCATCTTATTGTTCTGTAGTCTCTTTCTTGTCCTCTTGCATAGGTAGGCATAGGGCAGACCAACAAATCTAAGTAAACATCCAACCAGGGCATGAGATGCCAGTTTCCTCTCCTTACTTGCTTCTTATTGGCACCACTACTCTTTCCGAGAGATTGTTTTTGGAGCCCTTCTCACATGGTTTTGAGATGGGGGTGGGCCACTTTTTCCTCTTTCCTGTAGGGAATAGAAATGAAAAGCCTCTTCAGCCTCTTCATTGTGAACTCTGCACATCCCTGGCTCTGCACATCCTTGCACATCCCCAACATCTGAGAGGTTGAAAAGTCATAACTATAGTACACTCTTATAATTTCTAATCCTATGTAGCAGGGAAGTGGGTGATAGGGTGATGGTCACAGAACCACTTTGGTCACTTTGCAGTAAGACCTGCAGGGCTGCCTGGCCCCTCCGTGACGCTCTATGATATAAGCATCTTAGGATGTGGCTCATGCCTACTGTGTTCAGCTTTGGGGCTTCAGTGAGAATTAAGGCAACAGAAAAAGTGTCACTCAATATCCTATTAAATATGTTTATTTTTATTTTTATCAAAAGTTTGCATCTTTAACCCAGACATCTCTTCAAAGCTCCAGGTATATCTGACATCTTCTCTAGAGCTTCTCAAGGATAACTCAAACTGAACATGTTTAAGATGGAATTTTCCCACAAACTTGATCAGCTTCCATTATTCATCCTCACCAAAAACTAACTCCATGGAGTCTCTCTTTTTTACATTGTAGATTTCACTTTTGAAAGATTTCTGAAATCAGTCCACTTCTCAGTCTCTAAAACTAGCCCATTTGTCAAATGTCCTACACCTCCCATTTAGTTCACTTCAATAGTTTTGTTTTATGATGTCTGCTCCTGACCTTTCCCCATCTCCATCCCCATTCCCAGACGGATCTTTGCAAAATGCACACATAATCTAGTTCTTCCTCTGCTTAAAATGGTTTGATACTCTTCCATTACTCTTTAGAACTAAAACTAAAAATTAAACTTTAATTTTAATTAAAGTAAAACTAGAAATCGTAATTGATAAGATGATTGAGTTCTTACCTATGGAGGTTTTAAATCATGTCCACAAATTCTTTAGCATTGTCCCATTGAAGGCTGAGCATTGAACCTACACCATTCATTACTGGTCAATGAGTGGAGTAGGCAGAAATGGTGTTATATGACTTTTGAGGATAGGTCATAAAAGGCAATGTAGCTTCCACTTGGTTTGCTGGAATAGTTGACTCAAGTCCTGAGCTGTGACATAAGAAGTCCTACTATCCAATGAGAACTTGGCATTGGTGTGGAGAAATCCTTGCAAATAAACTTGTGGGACGAATACACTCCTAACACTCTAAAAACCTGGGTTGAGATAACCGTTAATGGTAACCGTATTAGTCCATTCTCACACTGCTATAAAGACATACCTGAGACTGGGTAATTTATAAAGGAAAGAGGTTTAATTGACTTATAGTTTGGCAGGGCTGGGGAGGCCTCAGGAAACATACAATCATGTCAGAAGGCGAAGCAAGCACATCCTTCTTCATATGGTGTCAGGAGAGAGAAGAATTAGAGCCAAGTGATGGGGGAAGCTTGTTATAAAACCATCAGATTTCACGAGAACTTACTCACTATCATGAGAATAGCATGGGGGAAACTGCCCCCATAATTCAATTACCTCCCACTAGGTCCCTCCCACACATGTGGGGATTTCGGGAACTGCAATTCAAGATGAGATTTGGGTGAGGACACAGCCAAACCATATTATAACTTTGAAATCTGATCTATATCAGTCTATTTTTCCCATACCGTCTGCATTTTATCACAGGGCCCATCATATTAAATTTCATGTAGTTGAAATTCAATAAACATTCTCCAATAAGTAAATGAATGATTACATATAACATCAAGGCAATATTCCACATACTATTTTTTCAGCTCCTTTCTTCACTTTTCCATGTCATTAAATATTCCTCTACGATACCATTTTTGGCAAGGATATTTTCTATATGCTATAGGTTAATTTATTTAATGAATCTCCTTTTGATGAGCATTTTAGTGGTTTCTTATTTTTTCAATATAAGTAGCACTAGCTTGAACATTCTTATGCAAAAATCATTTTTCATCTCACAGATTATTCCTTCGGGATAAAATTCCTAGAAGTGTAATTTCTTGGTCATGAACCACTTGTATTTTAAAGTTATTGAGATATCCAATATGGCATTTTAAAGTAAATATGTTTTATCTTCAGAGTAGGAAGCCTTCACTGGGTTTCAGCCTGGCTTATATGATAATTTTCAGGGGCATTTGATAAACTGAGTTTCAACTTGATACTCAAGGACAGAATTATACTGCTTTTTAAATTAAATTGCTGTAGAAACATGGAACTGACAAGTCTGCTTGCTGAGAAATAAGACTATTTTAATGAGAAATAAGACTATTTTAATAGCCAAGTGACTTGAGAAAATCATCTTCTAAGGATGTAGAACCATAGAAAAAGGATCTTTTCAATTATTCTTTTTTAAAAAGGCAAAAGTTAAAAGTATTAATGAAAACCCATATGTTCAGCTCCAATCAATTAGAAGAACTTATGAACAGTAATTATAGTAAGTGGCCAAGCAGTTGAATTTGCTTTTACATATCAGTGTGTATTTCATACTTTTATAGCATCAACTACCTTAGATCTTTTATCTTTTACCCTTGAATGTAAGTATTGTTTACAACTCTTCCTGACGATGTAACACTCTGTTGAACAAGCTCAAGGATAAAATCACAAAACGCTACCAAGAACTAAATAGTTGAATTTTGACTAGGGTTCCTGTGTGTCTTGGTCATTTGAAGGATGCTAGTTATGGGACAATAAAATAGTATCACTTGGTTTCATCAAGAACTGTTCTTACCCTCTGCTATAAAAACCTGAACATGAATTGCTGGTATCAGACCCATGGGGTGTCTGCAGTGGAGATCATATTTAAGATACCATCAGCTAGGATCCCACCACAAGGACATTTGGAGTAGAAGTTCTAGCTTCTGTGTATGATGGACATGCAACATATGAGGAAAGAAAAAAAAATCTTTCTCATTTTTAAGCCACTAATTTTATGGTGCTGTTTGTACTGCAGCAAAGCCTAGTTTGCCCCAACTAATACACCAAGGAATAGTGTGATGTTCCCTGAAGCCACAGTTGTGCCTCATGGGAGAGCCAATATTTGAACACTTGGCAAAGAGCAGATATTAATTAATGCTAACCAGACAAGAATAACAACAAACTATGCCATTTCATAACGAGTTAAATATTTGTCACCACCGCTGCCCATTATCCATCTTTCCTCTTGTTCCTGGAAAATCCAGAACAAGATGAAGGAGGGAGAATGACCTGAAAGAAAAGACTGGAACTTCCTTTCCCTTTCAGCTTCCTGGAGCTATGGAACAAGTTTGAGCTGAACAAAGATATGATCAGGAGTTTTAACTGAAATATTCTCTTTTAGAAAGTGATCACCCTGAGGGATGTTTAAGAAATAGGAAAGAGAAATAAGGGGGGCGGAGCAAGATGGCTGAATAGGAACAGCTCCAGTCTCCAACTCCCAGCGCGAGCGACACAGAAGACCGGTGATTTCTGCATTTTCAACTGAGGTACTGGGTTCATCTCACTGGGGAGTGCCGGACGATCGGTGCTGGTCAGCTGCTGCAGCCCGACCAGTGAGAGCTGAAGCAGGGCGAGGCATTGCCTCACCTGGGAAGCACAAGGGAGAAGGGAATCCCTTTTCCTAGCCAGGGGAACTGAGACACACAACACCTGGAAAATCAGGTAACTCCCACCCCAATACTGTGCTTTAAGCAAACAGGCCCACCAGGAGATCATATCCCACACCTGGCCGGGAGGGTCCCACACCCACGGAGCCTCCCTCATTGCTAGCACAGCAGTCTGTGATCTACCGGCAAGGCAGCAGCGAGGCTGGGGGAGGGGTGCCCGCCATTACTGAGGCTTAAGTAGGTAAACAAAGCCTCTGGGAAGCTCGAACTGGGTGGAGCTCACAGCAGCTCAAGGAAACCTGCCTGTCTCTGTAGACTCCACCTCTGGGGACAGGGCACAGTAAACAATAACAAACGCAGCAGAAAACTCTGCAGATGCAAACGACTCTGTCTGACAGCTTTGAAGAGAGCAGTGGATCTCCCAACACGGAGTCTGAGATCTGAGAAGGGACAGACTCCCTGCTCAAGTGGGTCCCTGACCCCTGAGCAGCCTAACTGGGAGACATCCCCCACTAGGGGCAGTCTGACACCCCACACCTCACAGGGTGGAGTACACCCCTGAGAGGAAGCTTCCAAAGCAAGAATCAGACAGGTACACTCGCTGTTCAGAAATATTCTATCTTCTGCAGCCTCTGCTGCTGATACCCAGGCAAACAGGGTCTGGAGTGGACCTCAAGCAATCTCCAACAGACCTACAGCTGAGGGTCCTGACTGTTAGAAGGAAAACTATCAAACAGGAAGGACACCTACACCAAAACCCCATCAGTACATCACCATCATCAAAGACCAGAGGCAGATAAAACCACAAAGATGGGGAAAAAGCAGGGCAGAAAAGCTGGAAATTCAAAAAATAAGAGCACATCTCCCCCGGCAAAGGAGCGCAGCTCATCGCCAGCAACGGATCAAAGCTGGACGGAGAATGACTTTGACGAGATGAGAGAAGAAGGCTTCAGTCCATCAAATTTCTCAGAGCTAAAGGAGGAATTACGTACCCAGCGCAAAGAAACTAAAAATCTTGGAAAAAAAGTGGAAGAATTGATGGCTAGAGTAATTAATGCAGAGAAGGTCATAAACGAAATGAAAGAGATGAAAACCATGACACGAGAAATACGGGACAAATGCACAAGCTTCAGTAACCGACTCGATCAACTGGAAGAAAGAGTATCAGCGATTGAGGATCAAATGAATGAAATGAAGCGAGAAGAGAAACCAAAAGAAAAAAGAAGAAAAAGAAATGAACAAAGCCTGCAAGAAGTATGAGATTATGTAAAAAGACCAAATCTACATCTGATTGGGGTGCCTGAAAGTGAGGGGGAAAATGGAACCAAGTTGGAAAACACTCTTCAGGATATCATCCAGAAGAACTTCCCCAACCTAGTAGGGCAGGCCAACATTCAAATCCAGGAAATACAGAGAACGCCACAAAGATACTCCTCGAGAAGAGCAACTCCAAGACACATAATTGCCAGATTCACCAAAGTTGAAATGAAGGAAAAAATCTTAAGGGCAGCCAGAGAGAAAGGTCGGGTTACCCACAAAGGGAAGCCCATCAGACTAACAGCAGATCTCTCGGCAGAAACTCTCCAAGCCAGAAGAGAATGGGGGCCAATATTCAACATTCTTAAAGAAAAGAATTTTAAACCCAGAATTTCATATCCAGCCAAACTAAGTTTCATAAGTGAAGGAGAAATAAAATCCTTTACAGATAAGCAAATGCTTAGAGATTTTGTCACCACTAGGCCTGCCTTACAAGAGACCCTGAAGGAAGCACTAAACATGGAAAGGAACAACCGGTACCAGCCATTGCAAAAACATGGCAAAATGTAAAGACCATCGAGGCAAGGAAGAAACTGCATCAACTAACGAGCAAAATAACCAGTTAATATCATAATGGCAGGATCAAGTTCACACATAACAATATTAACCTTAAATGTAAATGGACTAAATGCTCCAATTAAAAGACACAGACTGGCAAACTGGATAAAGAGTCAAGATCCATCAGTCTGCTGTATTCAGGAGACCCATCTCACACTCAGAGACATACATAGGCTCAAAATAAAGGGATGGAGGAAGATTTACCAAGCAAATGGAGAACAAAAAAAAGCGGGGGTTGCAATACTAGTCTCTGATAAAACAGACTTTAAACCATCAAAGATCAAAAGAGACAAAGAAGGCCATTACATAATGGTAAAGGGATCAATTCAACAGGAAGAGCTAACTATCCTAAATATATATGCACCCAATACAGGAGCACCCAGATTCATCAAGCAAGTCCTTAGAGACTTACAAAGAGACTTAGACTCCCATACAATAATAATGGGAGACTTCAACACTCCACTGTCAACATTAGACAGATCAACGAGACAGAAAGTTAACAAGGATATCCAGGAATTGAACTCATGTCTGCAGCAAGCAGACCTAATAGACTTCTATAGAACTCTCCACCCCAAATCAACAGAATATACATTCTTCTCAGCACCTCATCGTACTTACTCCAAAATCGACTACGTAATTGGAAGTAAAGCACTCCTCAGCAAATGTACAAGATCAGAAATTATAACAAACTGTCTCTCAGACCACAGTGCAATCAAACTAGAACTCAGGACTAAGAAACTCAATCAAAACCGCTCAACTACATGGAAACTGAACAACCTGCTCCTGAATGACTACTGGGTACATAACGAAATGAAGGCAGAAATAAAGATGTTCTTTGAAACCAATGAGAACAAAGATAAAACATACCAGAATCTCTGGGACACATTTAAAGCACTGTGTAGAGGGAAATTTATAGCACTAAATGCCCACAAGAGAAAGCAGGAAAGATCAAAAATTGACACTCTAACATCGCAATTAAAAGAACTAGAGAAGCAAGAGCAAACGCATTCGAAAGCTAGCAGAAGGCAAGAAATAACTAAGATCAGAGCAGAACTGAAGGAGATAGAAACACAAAAAACCCTCCAAAAAAATCAATGAATCCAGGAGTTGGTTTTTTGAAAAGATCAACAAAATTGACAGACCACTAGCAAGACTAATAAAGAAGAAAAGAGAGAAGAATCAAATCGATGCAATTAAAAATGATAAAGGGGATATCACCACCGACCCCACAGAAATACAAACTACCATCAGAGAATACTATAAACACCTCTATGCAAATAAACTGGAAAATCTAGAAGAAATGGATAATTTCCTGGACACTTACACTCTTCCAAGACTAAACCAGGAAGAAGTTGAATCCCTGAATAGACCAATAGCAGGCTCTGAAATTGAAGCAATAATTAATAGCCTACCAACCAAAAAAAGTCCAGGACCAGATGGATTCACAGCTGAATTCTACCAGAGGTACAAGGAGGAGTTGGTACCATTCCTTCTGAAACTATTCCAATCAATAGAAAAAGAGGGAATCCTCCCTAACTCATTTTATGAGGCCAACATCATCCTGATACCAAAGCCTGGCAGAGACACAACAAAAAAAGAGAATTTTAGACCAATATCCTTGATGAACATCGATGCAAAAATCCTCAATAAAGTACTGGCAAACCGGATTTAGCAACACATCAAAAAGCTTATCCACCATGATCAAGTGGGCTTCATCCCTGGGATGCAAGGCTGGTTCAACATTCGCAAATCAATAAACATAATCCAGCATATAAACAGAACCAAAGACAAGAACCACATGATTATCTCAATAGATGCAGAAAAGGCTTTTGACAAAATTCAACAGCCCTTCATGCTAAAAACGCTCAATAAATTCGGTATTGATGGAACGTACCTCAAAACAATAAGAGCTATCTATGACAAACCCACAGCCAATATCATACTGAATGGGCAAAAACTGGAAAAATTCCCTTTGAAAACTGGCACAAGACAGGGATGCCCTCTCTCACCACTCCTATTCAACATAGTGTTGGAAGTTCTGGCTAGGGCAATTAGGCAAGAGAAAGAAATCAAGGGTATTCAGTTAGGAAAAGAAGAAGTCAAATTGTCCCTGTTTGCAGATGACATGATTGTATATTTAGAAAACCCCATTGTCTCAGCCCAAAATCTCCTTAAGCTGATAAGCAACTTCAGCAAAGTCTCAGGATACAAAATTAATGTGCAAAAATCACAAGCATTCTTATACACCAGTAACAGACAAACAGAGAGCCAAATCAGGAATGAACTTCCATTCACAATTGCTTCAAAGAGAATAAAATACCTAGGAATCCAGCTTACAAGGGATGTAAAGGACCTCTTCAAGGAGAACTACAAACCACTGCTCAGTGAAATCAAAGAGGACACAAACAAATGGAAGAACATACCATGCTCATGGATAGGAAGAATCAATATCGTGAAAATGGCCATACTGCCCAAGGTAATTTATAGATTCAATGCCATCCCCATCAAGCTACCAACGAGTTTCTTCACAGAATTGGAAAAAACTGCTTTAAAGTTCATATGGAACCAAAAAAGAGCCTGCATCTCCAAGACAATCCTAAGTCAAAAGAACAAAGCTGGAGGCATCACACTACCTGACTTCAAACTATACTACAAGGCTACAGTAACTAAAACAGCATGGTACTGGTACCAAAACAGAGATATAGACCAATGGAACAGAACAGAGTCCTCAGAAATAATACCACACATCTACAGCCATCTGATCTTTGACAAACCTGAGAGAAACAAGAAATGGGGAAAGGATTCCCTATTTAATAAATGGTGCTGGGAAAATTGGCTAGCCATAAGTAGAAAGCTGAAACTGGATCCTTTCCTTACTCCTTATACGAAAATTAATTCAAGATGGATTAGAGACTTAAATATTAGACCTAATACCATAAAAATCCTAGAGGAAAACCTAGGTAGTACCATTCAGGACATAGGCATGGGCAAAGACTTCATTTCTAAAACACCAAAAGCAACAGCAGCAAAAGCCAAAATTGACAAATGGGATCTCATTAAACTAAAGAGCTTCTGCACAGCAAAAGAAACTACCATCAGAGTGAACAAGCAACCTACAGAATGGGAGAAAATTTTTGCAATCTACTCATCTGACAAAGGGCTAATATCCAGAACCTACAAAGAACTCAAACAAATTTACAAGAAAAAAACAAACAACCCCATCAAAAAGTGGGCAAAGGATATGAACAGACATTTCTCAAAAGAAGACATTCATACAGCCAACAGACACATGAAAAAATGCTCATCATCACTGGCCATCAGAGAAATGCAAATCAAAACCACAATGTGATACCATGTCACACCAGTTAGAATGGCGATCATTAAAAAGTCAGGAAACAACAGGTGCTGGAGAGGATGTGGAGAAATAGGAACACTTTTTCACTGTTGGTGGAATTGTAAACTAGTTCAACCATTATGGAAAACAGTATGGCGATTCCTCAAGGATCTAGAACTAGATGTACCATACGACCCAGCCATCCCATTACTGGGTATATACCCAAAGGATTATAAATTATGCTGCTATAAAGACACATGCACACGTATGTTTATTGCAGCACTATTCACAATAGCAAAGACTTGGAATCAACCCAAATGTCCATCAGTGACAGATTGGATTAAAAAAATGTGGCACATATACACCATGGAATACTATGCAGCCATCAAAAAGGATGAGTTTGTGTCCTTTGTAGGGACATGGATGCAGCTGGAAACCATCATTCTTAGCAAACTATCACAAGAACAGAAAACCAAACACCGCATGTTCTCACTCATAGGTGGGAACTGAACAATGAGATCACTTGGACTCAGGAAGGGGAACATCACACATGGGGGCCTATCATGGGGAGGTGGGAGGGGGGAGGGGGGAGGGGGGAGGGATTGTATTGGGAGTTATACCTGATGTAAATGACGAGTTGATGGGTGCAGCACACCAACAAGGCACAAGTATACATATGTAACAAACCTGCACATTATGCACATGTACCCTACAACTTAAAGTATAATAATAATAAATAAATTTTAAAAATAAATAAATAAATAAATGAATACAAAAAAAAAAAAGAAATAGGAAAGAGACCTTCCAACAGAGCATTGTTGTAGGCAGTAAGTTTTACTCCTAATATACATGTTCAATTCAGCAATGAATCACATTAGCAAAAACTAGCATCATTGAAGAATATTCTGGAACTCAAAGCATATAGGAAGTACATTTTAATCTTATTCATTGTTGTTAATGAGGAAATGATCTTCAAGCAATATATATTATGACTTGTCTATGTTGCATTTATATTATAATAGGCACAGATAACCATAGTATTTGTGCTTTGTCTTTAAATAATAATCGGTGAAACAGTAGATAAAAACCTTTCTCAAATACTTTTCCAAAAATAGTAATAATTTTGGAATAATTTTTGCATTATTCCTGTGTCTTCATAACAAAAACACCAACTTCTCCTTCACCAGAAATAAAAATTATATATAAATATTATGTTATCAATTTATATAATACAGTGTATTAATATACTATATATTAATCATATTTAAAACAGCTTGATTGCAATATGATTCACATACCATACAGTTGACTCATTTAAAGTGTGCACTTCAGTGGCTTTTTAAAACATTTTAAATTTTATTTTCAAATTGTAATCTATGTATGTACGTATTTACGTATTTATTTATTTGGAATCCAAGTCATGAGACCAGCTAATTTTTGTATTTTTGGTAGACAGGAGGTTTCACAATGTTGTTAAGGCTGGTCTCAAACTTCTGAGCTCAAGCAATCCACCCGCCTTGGCCTCCCAAAGTGTTGGCCTTACAGGCTTCAATGGCTTTTAGTATATTCATGGAGTTGTGCAACCATTACCATGACCAATTTTAGTACATTTTTATCATCCTACAAAGAAGTCCTGTACTCATTGGCAGTACTATTCATTTTCTCCAACCCTCTCAGCTCTAAACAACAACTAATCTACTTTCCATCCCTGGAGAATTGCCCATTCTGGACCTTTAACATAAATAGAATCATAAAGTCTGATTCTTCTGTAAGTTGCTTCTTTCACTTAGCATACTGTTTTCAAGGTTCATGTACGATCAAGCACATAAAATGGGTACTTCTCATTCCTTTTTACTGTCAAATAACATTGTGCTGAATAACATTCCATTGTATGGCTTTTTAAAATCATATTTATCCATTCATCAGTTAATGGACATTTGAGTTGTTTACATTTTTGGCTATTATGAGAAATGCGCTTTGAATGATCGTACAGGTTTTTGTAGGGATATATGTTTTTACTTCTATTGAGGCTATCTGTAGAAGTGGAATGACTGGGTGATATGATAGCTCTATGCTAGATCTTTTTAAGAACTGCCAGACTGTTTTCCAGAGCATCTGCACCATTACATTCCCACCAGCAATGCATGAGGTTTCCAATTTCAATAGTGTTTTAATGATGAAAACAAATGAAGATGCTGCAGGTGTATTGATTAACTCCTCTAAATGATGTGCATTTTTTCTAGTTGCAGTGAAGGAAGATATTGGAATTCTCTCAGTTTATCAAGAAAAAGATTGACTCCCCCAAAGTGCCTGAATTGCTAGCAGGGAGCAATTTAAATCCTGAAACAATCTAGCTCAGAGTCAGGGACAACATGAATGCTTTCACCTGTTTTCATTTGTAACTTAATTTTAACTTCTATTCAGCAGCTTTGGTTAAATAAGGACATATGAATTATTTTTATGTGGATAACAGTTATCATCTGGGTTTTCATAATGTTGAAGCTATCAAACTATTCATTGGAAGACATGACTTTCCTTTGAAGTTAAAACCAGAAAAAAATATTTAAGTCTTTTCTCTTTCTGTCGTCTGGGCTGGAGTACAGCAGTGCAATCATAGCTCACTACAGTCTTGAAATCTTGAGCCCAAGAAATTCTCCTACCTCGGTCCTCTGAGCAGCTGGGACTATAATTATGCATCACCATGCCTGGTTAATTAAAAAAAAAAAATCATAGACGAGTGTCTTGCTTTGTTTCCCAGGCTGGTCTTGAACTCCTGGCTTCAAGCAGTCCTCCCGTCTTGGTCTCCCAAATTATTGAGATAATAGGTGTGATTATTTGGCATGTGGTCAAAATCTGAATCTTAATGCATAAAATTCTTAAAGTATTTCTACCCATATGATCTAATTCCTAGTGGGTCCTCATGCCACTTTGAAAAACAGCTTAATCAAGTGTCAGTAATGATTTCACATCCATTAAAAGTGGAAATCAAATATACCATCCTACGTGCCAAGACATTAGAAACCAATATAAAAGGAGAAATCTGCATATTATAGAATGGATATGAGAATTATAAGTTCATTTATCAAAAAAGATTACCTGTTCACGAGTCCTAATGAGAGATCCCATTTGGTGAACATTTGGATAATAACTCAGCAGCTGTGGAACATTATTACTTAATCTACTTATTTCCAAAGATGTGTAATCTATGTACTACAAACAAAAATGAAGGCCAAACAAATAAATGGGTCTCTATGTTTCTAACTATTTCAAATTAATGACAGAATGTACAAAAACAATGTTCACCTATGAGCCCCCTGTATTCCCAATGTAATGTTAAGTCCAGATCGTCCGTGACAAGGTATCTTGGAGAATAAAAGCAATTAGGCAGATAATTAAAGGAAAAGCAATCATTTGTCCCCTCCTCCCTTTTTACCTCTTTATCTCTTCAATTATCAGAAAATTAACACGATTTTTTTTCTTTAGAAAGTGAACTGTATGAGTAATTGCTTTAATTTTCTGCTTAATTTTTCCAGAAAGTCCCACCAAATGAGAAGTCAACTGAGAGGATTTATTTACTACCCAAAATGGTTAATTTAGGGATTAATGAAGCACCCATACTTCCACATGTAGAAAACTGTATTAAAAGCCTCTACCTGCTTGGGAATCATCTGGGACTTAAGATACAACTCTTTTAACAACTAAGTGCTTGTTTATTTATTGTTTCCTGGGCCAAAAATTAAAAACTCTAACAAACAGTTTTGTATCAGTTGGGAAAATTTGAAGGTGGATTGTATACTAGATGCTATTATGGCAGTGTTTTTAATATCCTTGAGTTGTGATGATGTCTTTGGAGATGCATGCTGAAATATTCAGGGGTCAAATGTTAAGTTAGCTACAATTTACTTCCAAATTATTCTGCAAAAAGATAAAAATAAAAAGACTGGCAATAAAGAAAATGTGGCAAAACAGTGATAGTGGGGAATTTAGGTCAAGGGTATATAGGTATTGCTTCTTTTCATTTATATAGGATTGAAATTTTTCAAAGCAAAATATAATTTGGGGATGGGATGGGAAGAAGACACACTCTTGCTACCTATGAAAAGTCTAAATATCCTTTAGATTCTGCCTTAAATGCTGCTCCGTGTGTGTGTGTGTGTGTGTGTGTGTGTGTGTGTGTGTGTTACTATGAAATCTTATCCACGCCATGTGAATTCTACCTCTCTAAGTTATTATAACATTTTTTGGCTAGCTACTGAATTAGCAATTAGCCAAGTTGTGATCCCATAAAACACCGTTAATTGATGAATTGATTGATGTAGGTTTGAAGTTCCTACAATCAGTCTCTAAGAAGATTTTGTAAGAGCTGATAATATCAAAGATAACAGTGGCAGCTCCCATTAATCACATGCTCATTGTGTGCCTGGCACAGAGCTAAATTTTCACATAAAGCATGCTACATTATTTCATTTACTTTTGATGTAGATTCCTGGATTATCTAATTATGCATGAAACAAAATTCTGATTTACCTTAAGGAAGGAGTTCTTAGTACACCATGGTATTAAAAATGAATGAAACCCAGGATGTTTGCTTTCCTTGGGTGTCACACAATTGAGAGATGTTTACTGGAGTTTGTGTGACTTTAAAACCCAAGGAATAAGCCACTGAGGGAGTAAAGCTACTGAGAAATAATTTAGGCAGGACAATGCAGTCCCTCTATTTATGTATGGTGATTACACTTTCAGGGCAAACAGCAGTGGTATAACCCTGAGGCAATCAGCATCCCAATTCATCAACATGCTGGGATGAAAGCTTTGTAGATCCTGAATCTGCCCAACAACCTGCTGAATGCTTTTCCAAATTGTCCCTATCAATCAGTAAGATTCATTAATAGGAAGAAGTCTGAGGTCTATTTCCAGGATGGAAGATTGCCTTTTCCGTCTACATAAAGCTGTTTAAATGACATCCCATGGTTTTTATAGTAGGTATACTTAACTCATAATGTTCAAGGAAGAATCCCTTAGGCAAAACATTGTGCATAAAACGTGAGGAGTCTGTGGAGATCACTGTACAAGTAGTTACTGGCAAGACAATTTGTCACAGCAGCACTGAGGCTAACCTTAGGTTGGACATGGTTAAGAAAATCATTGAAATGGATATTGTAGAAATGGGAAGTCATTGGAACATTTAAGAAAATGATGAAGAATACAATTATTACTTCTGGTCTCAATGTCTTAGATGTGTGATATTATCTTTGGGTAATCAAATACGAATAATTATAAAGTCATTAAAATGAGTGATAATTTTCTATCAATAAATTATAATGATATATTGTTGAATGATGTAATTCACAGAAGAGAGAAAGTGTTTACTTATATTTTGAATGATTTACTTTGATCAGTAAAGTTATGTGGCTATGCACAAGGCAGAGTAAAAAATATTTTTATAGAACAAAATTCTTTTTTTGTTTTAGAAAATTTCTGTAGTAATTCTGATGGTCCTTAATTGAAAAAAAAAAAAAAAAAAAAAAAAAAAAGGACTCAAATACATTGGAGCATTTTAGCTTTTGACCCTGGTGTTTTTCCTGCTCAGTAATGTCGCTCTACATAGGACAAAATAATTGCGTAAAGCAAATAGAATATGAATGCAAGTGTCCTTGTCTTTGGCTTGTCTGAGAGTAGATTTGTAAATGAGGAACCAGAATGTTGGCACATTCACAAGGCTGAAAAATGCTACGAAGTTTAGCTTTGCTCAACCCAACATAATCTCTTGTTCCATGTACCACATTGGCTTTTTCAGTGCTTTAGACCTACCAAGTTATTTCCCATGTTACGACCTTTGCAAGCAGCTCCCTTGCCTACAATGATTTTAAACTTCACATCCATGGGCCTTCTCATCCTCTATGTCTTGGCTTAAATGTCACCTTCTCAGGGAGATCTTTTCTGAATCTTCCCCCATCTAAAACCCTTCATGTGCATGCTTTTAATTTTCTATTCTCATATACTGTTTGTTTCCTTCACAGAAGTTACGATGACTAAAAAATATTTAGCTTTTGTCGTTTCTTAATGTTTTGATCATTTGTATCTTTATGTCTTTCCCACTATTCTTTACAGCCTATGAAGGCAGGATCCATGCATTTCTTATTCACTATTACATCTTTAGCATGCAACAGAGAGTGCAGAGATGGTGGATACTCCATTGATACAGGCTAAATGAGTGGATTAAATTGGATGAATAGTTTGGTCTGAATTAGGGAAGAGGACTAACTCAGACAGTCAATATCTCTTCAACCAATACATTAGGGTAGTCTAATTAGGCTATGATAAAAAATAGTTGCAAGCATTATGACTTAACATGATATAAGTTTGTTTCTCACTCATGAAACAGCAAAGGTGGGGGTGGTGTTCTAAGTCAATGGGGGTGAGGGCTGAGTGGCTACATCAACTCTGACATCATAAATGACTCCAAGCTTACAGCAGGGTTTCCCCATCAGCCAGAGGGGATGAGCACACCAAGGAGTGTGCATGGGAGATGTTCACGGGCTCAACTTGCAAGTGGTGTGCACCAATTCTGCTTGCTAGGACTCAGTCGCATGGCAACCTTGGCTGCAAATAATACTGGGCAATCTAGTGTAGTTGCCTCTTCTCAAACATTTTGGGTCAGCATGATAAAAAATGGGGATTCTTTTATTTATTCATCTAGCAAATGCCTGTTATAGGTCTGTCTTTATAAACATGAATAGATCCCTCCCAAGAAGAGCTTATGGACCAACAGGAAAATATACATGTAAATAATGAATAGCAGTGTACTATGACACACGCTTTGATAAAGATATCTATGAGTGCCGGGTGAGCACATACCAAACACAGGAGAAGACATCAAAGAGGAGTTGTAATTTGAGTCAGGCTATGGCACATGAGCATAGTTCTCCAGGTGGAATAAGAAGTAATGGTGAGAACAATATTAAATATAGTGTTGCAGAATTTCAAACTGCAATGTTCTGGTACTAAATATTTTAAACAAATGTAATTAATACAAAGTAAACATTATATGTTTCTTACTGTAAAGATAATTCTCTGAAACTTTTTAAATAGGCTGTACTATCTGTTATAGTCTATAGAGTATGAAATTTGGAAGGGAATGAAATAGAGTGTTTCAAAAAAAAAAATCCAACCCCCTGGGCAAGGCCAAAGCTAATAATCAGAATTTTTAAAATAAAAAACTTTCTGAATAAACTTTATTCGACATTATACATTCTGCTTTTGCATCATCACTTAGGAAATATGTTGCAGTGCGACTGGATGCATTCAGGTTATTCTCAAATATTAATTACATCAATACCAATTTCTAAGGATTGGGGAACAATAGGGGTCTCCCAGGTAAAAAGTGGTCCCTGATGACTTAGAAAAAAACTAAACTTGTGTTGCTTTTATTACCAATGGCTTTGTCAGGGAAAAGCCAAGATAAAATGTCTGGGTACTTTCTGAATAATAAAGACTAATAAGTAAAGCCAACTATAACTCCACTTCTATTCCAGTGAAGCTAAAGAATGAAACCAGCGATGTCACAGAAAGATAATTAACATAAAATTGTTGAGTAAAATCAAACTATATGACAAGCATATGCTGTTTAATATTTTGGTTTTTTACATTACTCCAGCAGAGCAGGCTGGAAGAGGATGCAGATGATGAAACAGAAAAAGAAATACAGGTGGTTTAAGTGCTATAAAAAAAGAGAGGTACAGGTGCTAGACCAGCAAAAAGGGGAAAGAAAATGCTGCTTTGGGACAGGCATGGTGGCTCATGCCTGTAATCCCAGCACTTAGGGAGGCTGAGGCAGGTGGATTGCCTGAGCTCAGGAGTTTGAGAGTAGCCTGAACAAAATGGTGAAACCCCATCTCTACCAAAAATACAAAAAATTAGCTGGGCTTGGTGGTGTGTGCCTATAGTCCTAGCTACTCAGGAGACTGAAGTGGAAGGACCACTTAAGCCAGGGAGGCAGAGGTTTCAGTGAGCCAAGATAGTACCAGTGCACTCCAACCTGGGTGATAGAGTGAGACCCTCTCTCAAAAAGAAAAGAAAACAAAAAAGAAAATGCCGCTTTGGCAGGTCAAGTAAGACTTCCTTGAGAATGTTGAAGGGAAGTTTTGTCCTGAAGGATGAGCACTGTGATGGTTAATATTAAGTGTCAAGTGGATGGATTGATGGATGTAAAGTATTGTTCCTGGATGTGTCTGTGAGGGTGTTGCCAGAGATTAACATTTGAGTCAGTAGACTGGAAGAAGAGGACCCACCCTCAACGTGGGTGGGCACCATCCAATCGGCTGCCAGTGTGGCTAGAAAAAGCAGGTGGAAGAAGGTGGGAGAAACTGACTTGCTAAGTCTTCTGGTTTTTATCTTTCTCCCGTGCTGGGTGCCTCCTGCCCTTGAACATCAGACTCCAGGTTCTTTGGCCTTTGGACTCTTGGACTTAACACCAGTGGTTTGCTGGGGGATCTTGGGCCTTGGGCCACAGACCGAAAGCTGCACTGTCAGCTTCCCTACTTTTAAGGTTTTGGGACTCGGACCAATCTATCACTGGCTTCCTTGCTCCTCAGCTTGCAGATGGCCTAGGGGACTTTACCTTGTGATCGTGTGAGTCAATTCACCTTAATAAACTCACTTTCATATATACATATATCCTATTAGTTCTGTCTCTCTAGAGAATGCTGACTAATACAAGGAGGAAGGTAAAGAATGTTGATGAGGGAAGAAAAGGAACGCTCCAGGTGCAAGCCCTTGGAGGGGCGTTGCCAATGCTG
The DNA here is from genome assembly GCF_043159975.1 of Macaca nemestrina. Classification (NCBI taxonomy): domain Eukaryota; kingdom Metazoa; phylum Chordata; class Mammalia; order Primates; family Cercopithecidae; genus Macaca; species Macaca nemestrina. Next base: position 25,878,907 of record NC_092143.1, read on the forward strand.
CAGTGGAATAGAAAAAAAAATGTACTAAGTGCCATCTTTCAGCTTCTATGGAAACACGTACCATCCCCATATCAAAGAACCAATGTTAATCACAGGTGGAATTAGAGATGGAGGAAGACCGGAGACACCTGGGCAGCATTCAGGGCCCCTTGGAGGGTCAGGAGAAGAAGAAATGACAGTGCAGAGGGCAGTGGTTCTCAAGATCTCTTCACCCTAAAGTTTACTGAGGATTCCAAAGTGCTCTTGTTTATGTGCATTACAGCACTCCAATTCACCATGTTAAAAATTAAGATGGGTGTCTCAGTCCTATAATCCTAGCACTTTGGGAGGCTGAGGCAGGCAGATCACCCAAGGTCAGGAGTTCGAGATCAGCCTGGCCAACATGGTGAAACCGCCTCTCTACTAAAAATACAAAAATTAGCCAAGCATGGTGGTGCATCCCTGTAGTCCCAACTACACAAGAGGCTGAGGCATGAGAACCACTTGAACCCAGGAGGCAGAGGTTGCAGTGAGCCAAGATCACGCCACTGCACTCCAGCCTGGGTGACAGAACAAGACTGTCTCAAAAATAATAATAATTAAGATGGAAAATTTATGAAAATATGTATTTTTAATTAGCTTAAAATAATAATATAAATCCATTCCTTATTAACATATGTAATGTCATTATTGATTAACAATAACTGTGTTTTCTGAAAAAACAAAACAGAAAATAGAGGGAGAAGAGTAGTATCGTGTTTGTAAATCTCCTTAATGTCCAGAGTAATAAAAGACAGCTGGATTATCATGGCACTCTACATTTGACGTGCCTTTTATGCTGTTTTGGTTGAAGTAAAATGAAGAAAATCTGGCTCTTAGAAATATGGAGGTGAAAATTCCTTGAGAATGTTGAAGAGAAGCTTTGTCCTGAAGGATGAGCAGCGTGATGTTTAATATTAAGTGTCAACTTGGTTGGATTGAAGGATGTAAAGTATTGTTTCTGGGTGTGTCTGTGAGGTGTTGCCAGAGATTAACATTTGAATCTTGAAAGTAAAGAGATTGAAGTAAAATAGGAAAATCTGGCTCTTAGAAATATGGAGAAGTAGTTTAAATAAGTATAAATAAGGATTTTAGATTATTGCAGATACCGTTCTGCAATTCTAAAGATGCCAAAACCCCACAGGTGGTATTTCTTAAAGATTAGTCCCCATGTGAAAAATCTGAAACCTTATCAGTGAACTTTTCATGCTGTTATATTAAATTTCATTGCTCTATATTGCATCTCTCAATGGATCTTTTACCCATGTTTGATTTTGTAACATGATACGTTAGGTTACTTAGAAAATATTGGCTCACTGAGTTATGCAGATCTTTTAAATGTTGCATCATTTTATTATTGAATACTTTAAAAAGCGTATGTGACTATCACCACCAATCTCATCTGAAAATCCTACACAAGAACAGAAAACCAAACACCACATGTTCTCACTCATAAGTGGGAGCTGAACAATGAGAACACATGGATGCAGGGAGGGGAACCTCACACACTGGGGCCTGCTGGGGGGCGGGGGGCTGGGAGAGGGATAGCATTAGGAGAAATACCTAATGTAGATGATGGGTTGATGGGTGCAGCATACCACCACAGCACGTGTATACCTATGTAACAAACCTGCACATTTTGCACATGTATTCCAGAACTTAAAGTATAATTTAAAAAAAAAAAAGAGAATCCTTTATATTTTGAGAAAGTGTGTTTCACACAGTGGTAGATACAAATTTTCCAAAATTCAAATTTTCACTTAAAAGTTAATTTTTAAAAATTTCTGGTCATAAATACTCTCAGTTGCTTCCGACTTCCATTTTCATTTTTGAGAAAATACCTGTCAAACAACCAAATCTGGATAATCATAGTCAATTCTGTGAAAAATAACAGTGAGTTCAGTTGTAGTTCAATTCACAATTTAAATAATTATCCAAGTGCTTCATGCCAAATACATAATGTGTACTTTCCATTCCATCTCACAGAATCTTAAAAGGTCGTATTTTATTTACATGACTACTCTTCAATTGCAGCCACTATCCTTGTGGTGGTGTGATGTCCTGCATTTCTCTGCTTTATCCTGATGTATTGGGCTAGGAAATGACCGTGCCACCCTACTTCCTTTATAAAGGTGCTCCAGAAAGTGGCTAAAGTCCATATAGAAAAATGTAAGCACAGATTTTATTTTTTTTTTTTTTGAGACGGAGTCTCGCTCTGTCACCCAGGCTGGAGTGGTACAGTGGGCATGATCTGGGCTCACTGCAACCTCCACCTCCCAGGTTCAAGCCATTCTCCTGCCTCAGTCTCCCAAGTAGCTGGGACTATAGGCGCATGCCACCACACCCGGCTAATTTTTTGTGGTTTTAGTAGTTACGGGGTTTCACCGTGTTAGCCAGGATGGACTTGATTTCCTGACCTCATGATCCGCCTGCCTCAGCCTCCCAAAGCGCTGGGACTACAGGTGTGAGCCAAGGCACCCAGCCAGAAAAATATAGGCACGGACTTTTTCTTAAGCACTCTCTACAAGGCTGAGGCAGAATGAATTTAGAGTCTTCTATATTAGTATGGAATAATTTTTCAAGGAATCAGGATAACTTCTGAAAAGTGACCATTCTTTATAGAGAAGATAGAACAGAACTTGCATGCTTCCATCTTTGATGAAATACTCTCATTTTTTTTTCATTATTTGAGATAATTAGTGGTGACTTCTATTTAAGACAAATTCAATGAAAATTTGTATTAGAATCCCTATTTTCTCATATTAACATAAACAGACATTTTAAAAGGCATTAGAGGCTGGGCACAGTGCCTCACACCTGTAATCCCAGCACTTTGGAAGGCCAAGACGGGTGGATCACTTGAGCCCAGGAGTTCAATACTAGCCTGGGCAACATGGCAAAACTCCATCTCTACCAAAATACAAAAATTAGCTGGGCATGGTGCTGCATGCCTGTAGTTCCAGCTACTTGGGAGGCTAAGGTGGAGGATCACTTGAGTCTGGAGGTGGAGGTTGAATTGAGTCGAGATCATGCCACTACACTCCAGCCTGGGTGACAGAGTGAGATGCCATCTCAATAATAATAATAATTACTATTATTATTTAAAAGCATTAGAGAAATACTATGAAATATTCACACTCTATGCTGTATTGTAACCTCTCTTCCAATGAAAACAGACATTATTTAAATTATATTTTATAAATAGAAGTCTGCAAAATGTGAATGAAATTGTAGAAAGCCCTGAAAATGTAACTTTTTGCAAATATGAAAAGGGGTGCCTAAGATTTCTCTTTTTTGTGTGTCATATAAGTACAATAAATGCAGTAAAATGTTCTCCTTTTAATAACCTATTCTCCTTCTTGGTTAAGCTAGGAAAAGGTCTTACTTAATTGAAGGACTTCTGCTTTCATCTACATGGTGCCTGACTCCTTTTTTCAAGTCATCAGTCCGCTTCTGACTGATTAATCTTATTCCTAAGCCTGAAGGGGCTGTGTCTGCCCTTGACCCAGATCCTGGATGACCTAGAACTCCACAACCCTCTCTCCACAAGTAATTGTAGTCGTCTCTCTCTATCTCTCTACTCTTTTTTTTTTTTCAAGATCATTTTCAGATAGGATTATCAGAAAGATAGCATTCAGGGAAGATCTGGCTTCCCCCACAGGAGGAAAAGGAGCTGCCACCTAATATCCAAACTGGATATCCAAAACCTGCAGGAGCCTACAGAAGTGGAGATGGCATTATTTTCCCCAAAATCCTTCACTTAGGACATTATACCTTTTCTTGTTTTTTTTTTTTTTTTTGTTGTTGTTGTTGTTATTTCCTTCCTTCCTTCCTTCTTTCCTTCCTTCCTTTTCTTTTCTTTCTTTCTTCTTCTTTTTTTTTTTTTTTTTTATTTTTTTGACAGAGTCTTGCTCTGTCACCCAGGCTGAAGTGCAATGGCTCTACCTCAGCTCACTCCAAGCTCTGCCTCCCAGGCTCAAGCGATTCTTATGCCTCAGCCTCCCGAGCAGCTGTGATTATAGGTGCCCACCACCACACCCTGCTAACTTTTGTATTTTTAGTAGAGATGGGCTTTCACCATGTTGTCCAGGCTGGTCTTAAACTCCTGACCTCATGATCTGCCCACCTTGGCCTCCCAAAGTGCTGGGACTACTGGCGTGAGCCACGACGCCCAGTCAACATTATACCTTTTCAGGGATAACATGTCCACATCATCTTTAAGGTGCTCCTGCTGCTTTTCAACATGTGCTCTTTATTCTCTCGTTACTGACCACCTTCCTCATTTCTCATCCCTACTCCTGCCCTATTGCTGTGTACATGTGTAGACACATACACACACTCCTTCCCCCTGACTCAGAGAGTGGATCAGAGAATTTGTCCTTCATATCTGGTCTTTCAGTTGCTCATCTGGCCCTGCCAATCCCTCTCTACATCCTAACTTTCCAGCTTTGGCTCCTACTGATAACTGCTTTTCTCTCCTGGCATGTTTTAGTTCAAATTCCCAGTACAGACAATCTCATTAGCCCAGCTTTTCATTTTTCAGAGAACCATATCTAAGTTGCAAAGTGGTCTGTGTACCCAGTGAGAGGCATAGCCCTGAGGGAAGCAGCCACAAGGAGGAGTCAGTATGGTGAGGGGACATGATGCTATAGCACCAAACATGAGCCCTAAGCCCACGGCTGTAGGGGACACTCCGCACGAAGAAGTTCTAGGAGGTGGCTGTGGGTGAGCAGGCACGGAAATTGCACCTCTAGTTAAAGCTAGAGAGTAATTATTATCATAGGTCTTGTGCTTCCTGAACCTAACAAATCTCTGTTGCATAGTACAATTCACAAATATTTGTTAAATCAGTGAATGACTGAATGAATGAATCTTCTTCTCTGAACACCAGAACAGCAAGCAGGTTCTGTTTTATTTTTTACACTGTGGCATAATTATATTTAACTCTGTGTTTCATATATACTTAGCTCCTAAACCAGATACATTATAATATAGCTTAAATTATTTATTGACTAATCATATATTCACTAATATAATTAAAGTTAATTAGGTTGGGCACAGTGGCACATGCCTGTAATTCCAGCACTTTGGGAAACTGAAGTTGGCGGATCACTTGAGGTCAGGAGTTCGAGACCAGCCTAGCCAACGTAGTGAAACCCTGTATCTACCAAAAAAAATACAAAAATTAGCCGGGTGTGTTGAGCTGTGCCTGCAGTTCCAGGTACCCGAGAGGCAGAGGCAGGAGAATAACTTAAACCCAGGAAGCGGAGGTTGCAATGAGCCGAGATCACACCACTGCACTGTAGCCTGGGTGACAGAGCAAGACCCTGTCTCAAAAAAAAAAAAAAAAAAAAAAAAAAAAAAAAAAAAGTTAATTAAACATAATTGAATACCTAAGTGGAAAAATAACTTTTAAAAAATAGGTTGTATTTAGCTGTAATATTATTAACTATTATATTAAAATAAACTTTATAGTACAAACTTTAACAATATACTGACCTAACATAAAATGTTTTTACTCAAAATAACTTCTTTTTATACATCACACAAAACTATAAAATTATTTGAAAGAATTCTGAGAGGACTTATTAACATGTATTTTTATAAAAAGGCTTAGTAAGTAAATTTTTGAAAAATTAACAATCGTACCAGAAAAATTTGAAACTTCTTTCCAGCTTTTTTTTTTTTAACAGGAGTTTTGCTCTGTCACTCAGATTGTAGTGCAGTGGCATGATCACAGCTCACTGCAGCCTCAAACTCCTGGGCTCAAGTGATCTTCCTGCCTCAGCCTCCCATGTAGCTGGGATTATAGGGACATGACACCATGCCCAGCTAATTTTTTCAAGCTTTGAATGTCTATAGTTTATGTTTCTTCTGTTAATTTAGTAGTATGTATATAAATTAAATCCTTTAATCATTCAATATTCATTAAACATCTAATATAGTGATAGCATAGTAATTTATATTATTGTTTGTAAAATAGTATATGCTTTATCTAGTTTTCGTAATGTATAGTCTTTATGGATCCATTTTAATTTTTAGCTCTGTAATTCCAGTTAGGCTATAAGTCTTTGAAGAAAAATTTCTATGTGAGAATTCTTCACATCCTTTAGGGAACAAATTAAAAGGAATATGTCAATTTTACTTCTCAAATTTCTTGATGGAAAAAATCCAAAATCATGAGCATGAAACTTTAACCTATTGAATATTTTTATTATGTCTTGGCAAAGTAAAACTTGCAGTATTTCCTCTTGATTGAAGATCAAGACATAATAAAAATATTAAATACGTTAAAGAAAAATAATCAGAATAAGAAAAATGAGAAATCCAAAACCTATTTTGTTCTTACTATTCAAATTTCAAACCAACAGATTTCATGAAAAATGTTCTAAGGCAATTCCTTATAGTTTTAAGTCTATGGCACCTAAAATTTATGCAAAACCTTGCAAAATTATTGCACAAACTTTCAGTTTTAAAACTCAGATACAATGATCTATTTAGAGAATGGATTACTTAACACTTATCCTGAATTATAGTCTGCTGTACAGAGGTTAAATTACATTATAAGTTGTGCAGTTTGAAAATGCAAATATCGGCCGGGAGCAGTGGCTCACGCCTGTAATCTCAGAACTTTGGGAGGCCAAGGAAGACAGATCACCTAAGGACAGGAGTTCAAGACCAGCCTGACCAACATGGGGAACCCCATCTCTATTAAACACAAAACATTATCCAGGTGTGGTGGTGCATGCCTGTAATCCCAGCTACTTGGGAGGCTGAGGCAGAAGAATTGCTTGAACCTGAGAGGTTGAGGTTGCAGTGAGCAGAGATTGTGCCACTGCACTCCAGCCTGGGCAACAAAAGTGAAACGCCATGTTGAAAGAAAGAAAGAGAGAAAGAGAGAAAGGGAGGAAAGGAGGAAGGGAAGAAGGGAGGAAGGAAAAAAGGAAAGAAGGAAAGGAAGAAAGGAAGGAAGGAAAAATGCAAATATCTCCTTAGTATCATAAATGTGTAAATAAAGTGACTATCAGAGCAACTTATCAGTGTCAATACTAAGACTTATTTTATCTGTTCTACAATATTGAACTCTAATATTTTCCACTAGAATTTTAATAATAAACATTTCATCATTAATGAATTTAATAAAATATGATAATTTTCTTTTATCCAAGAAATTCCTTCTCTTAATGTGATGTTTGGCTTTAGCCTTAGCCTTATCTGAATATGAATTTTTAACTCTTGGTCATTCAATAGTCAGTCAAATATGTATTCTGTAAGCTTCTAAACAAATTCACATGTATACATGTTCTTTTTACACAAATGACTTATTAGCATACTACTCTTCAGAAAATAGTTCAATGATAACATAGATCTATCTCACTCTTTCTAACAGTTACATTTTATTACGTTGGCATCCTCTAAAGTATGTAATCACTCTCTCAGCAATGGAAATCCAAGTAGTTTCTAGGTTTTTCTTTTTCACAAACGATGTTTAATGAATGTGCCTTTATATTTATCTTTGTGTACTTTTCCCAGTGTATGAGTGTCATATTTTCCTCAAAGTGGAATTGCTTTTTTTTCTATGTGCATTTTAAACTTTGATAGAGATTACCAATAGCAAATAACAATAGATTATAAGAAAGCTATTCCTCATATCCTTGAATAGCCTGTCATTGGCTTTATTTTCTGATAAAAATGTATTCATCTTTGTGTCAAGGATTAAAAATGGTAACAAAAACATTAGAGGTGCTAGCTAGCCAGAGAAGAAAGAAAAAAAAATATGTATATATATATATATATATATATAGTTAAAATTCAATCTCATTTAAAATAATTTTAACTGTTGCTAACAAAGGCAAATCAGTAAATATTAAGACTTTTAATATATTTTTCCTCTGCCACTTTTATTTAGCCAGTATTATCTTACAAAGATACATAAATTAAAACCTCCTTGCTAGGTCCTCTTACCTGGTGACTCTTTTGCCTTACTTCCAACTGGTGTCCACCAGATGTCTCCCCTCTCCATCAAGGTGTTCTTTTCAAAAACGCCTACTGCTTTCAGAAACACATACTGGCAGAGTAAATCTTAACAATATTTCCTCATAGAATTTGTCTTCTTTTTTTTTCAGGACACAGATCATCTATCTACAAATAAAAAATGGCTTGACATTAATAGCATTTCTTCCATTTTGGAAAAAAAAAATAAGGACTGATAGCCATAAAAGTAAAAAAACTAAAAACTTCAGGAAAACATCATTACATAAGGGGGTGGTATGTACCTTGATAACATGAAACAATTTTACCTAAGAGAATCTACCAACTGAACCCATTTGTTTGGGTACAATAAAGATATATATCTCCTTATAATTTAAATATATTTAACTCTGCTTACATTTTTATGAAAGTCCTGTTTAATACTGTCAATGTTTCTCAAAGGTAATCTCTTTCTGGTATTGCCAAATTACAAACATTGAGTGTTCAATACATATTTTAAGACCTTCTGTATCGCTTGATATTGGCAGGTGATTTATAAGAACAAAACAAAATCTCTACATTGACAAAGGAGCTGTGGCAGCAGAAGGGGAGGCAAGTAGAGGAGAGCCTCAAATAACACAAGAGAAAATGCAGTTTTTCAATTTAGTGTCCTATTTATAGTATTGTGCACTACATAGTCATGGTAGAAGTACAAACATGAGAAAACACACAGGCCAAAGATCTCTTAAGATACAGTCACATCATTCTCATTCTCAAAACAGGAATGTGGGAGAGGAAAAGAACCACATGAGTTCTTTTATTTTTTTACCCCCAATTTTTCATTACCTTTCATCTTTCTTATCTACCTGCAAGAAGTTTCTTTTGAATTAAGCTTGCAAAAGAAAAATGAAGTTGCATACCCCTACCCTCTTTGCCATTCCAAATCCTCTAATATAAGAAGACAATATTTCCATTCCTATTTTTCAAAGTATCACCTCCTTTAATCCTCATGACAACTCTGCAGGCATTATTGAACTTAGAGGGACAGGTTAAGGAACGTGTCTACCACATACATTTGGGCAGACTAGAACACAGAGCTCCCAGTGCTTTCCACTTCAGAGCATCTACTTTACATGTAGCAACTTTGCCTATGGTATCTCCAAGTCCGTAAACTTCTGGCTCTTCAAAAATAAAGATATTCATGACCAGTCTGGGCAACATGGCAAAACTCTAGCTTTACAAAAAAAAAAAAAAGAAAAATTAGCTGGGAATGGTGGGGTGCACCTGTTGTCCCAGCTACTCGGGAGGCTGAGATGGGAGGCCTGCTTGAGCCTGGGAGGCAGATGTTGCAGTGAGTTGAGATCACGCTACTATACTCCATAGTCTGGATGACAGATCAAGATCCTGCCTCAAAAATAAATAGAAAGATAGATCGATATAACTGAACTTTATAAAACCCACCAAAATAAATTATAATGGATTAAAGAGTGCAATAAAAATGGCACTTTAAAGGAGAAAAAAATTTGGATATTGACGTAATATTTAGTGTTAGAGAAAGATTTTAGAGGCATAGCACTAACAGCAAAAAAATAAAGGAAGAAAAGGTAGATCTGTAGATAAGAACAGTTTTATACTTCTTAATTTAAAGCACCATAACTAGGCTGGGCACGGAGGCTCATGCCCGTAATCCCAACACTTTGGTAGGCGAGGTGGGCGGATCTCATGAGCCCAGGAATTTGAGACCAGCCTGGACAACATGGTGAAACCCTATCTCTGAAATTAAAAATAAATAAATAAATAAATAAAGCACCATAAATAAATAAAAATATAAATTACAGTGTGAGGAAGTACTTGCAACATATATGACAGGTAAGAGGTTTATTCTTTCCATATTTAAAATTCATTTACAAATCAATAAGAGAAGATAAAGAACCCATTCAAATGGACCAAAGACACAATAAACAAGACAGTTCCAGCCAATAATACATGTGATAAACATGAAATAACATAAACAAGCATGAAAACATATCCAATCTCACTAGTTATAAAATTTTTAAAAACTTAAGACAATTGACGTTAAACTGATCTTGTATCAGTTTGGGCGATAATTTAAAACAATACTCTTTCAATGGTGTGAAGAAACTAGACACTCATATTGTTGATGGGAAGTAAATTTATATAACTTTTCTGAAGAACAATTGGGTAAAATATTTTAAAGGTCTTATAAATATACATAAACTTGAACCCAGAAATTTTTAGTTAACAGGATTTATCTAATGTTAAAATTATTAATGCATTCAAAGATGTTTATTGCAATACATGTATTTTAAATACCATAAAAATAGGATTCAACTTAAATGCCCAAATATAGGAAATTGGTCAAATTACACTGCATCCTTACAATAGATTATTTTAAAGTCACTGAAAAATATCATGGTGCAGGATAATATCGGATTTTTCCTTTGTTCTTTTTAAACTTTCAATTGACAAGTAATAATTGTATGTGTTTTGGGATGCAATGTGATGTTTTGATATATGTTTATAACATAGATAGAATTATTAAATCAGGTTAGTTAACAAATCAACACCTACTTATCTTTTGTGATGAAAACACCTAAAATCTACCCTTTTAGCTATTTTAAAATATGCAATGAATTATCGTTTATTATTGTCACCATGCTATGCAATAGATTATTAAAACTCATTCCTCCTGTCTAACTAATACTTCATATCCTTTGATCAACAGCTCCCTTTACCCATCCACACCCCTTCCTTGGCCCTTGGTGGCTACCGTTCTCCTCTCTACTTCTGTGAGCTCACCTTTTCACATTTTCTTTATCCATTCTTCTGATGATGGACCCCTAGATCTCTTCCATATCTTAGCTATTGTGAATAACACTGTAATGAACACGGGAATGCAGACATTTCTTTTGCATATCAATTTAAATTCCTTTCAAGATATATCCAGCGGTGGGACTGCTGGATCATATGGTTGTTCTATTTTTAGTTTTTTGAGGACCTCCACACTGTCCTTTATAATGGTTCTATTAATTTACACTCCTACAGACAGTGCACAAGGATTCCCTTTTTGTCACACCCTCACCAACATTCTTCACACCCTCACCAAAATGGCTATTTGATAATAGCCATTCTAACAGGTGTGAGGTGATATCCCATTGTGGTTTTAATTTGCATTTCTTTGATGATTAAAAACTTTTCCTCTAATGTCAGTAACCAGACAAAGATGCCCACACTCATTACCTTTATTCAACATAGTACTGGAAGTTCTAGCCAGAGCAATTACATAAGAAAAGGCATTCAAATAGAAAAGAAAGAAGTGAGATTGTTTGCTGATGATATGATCTTATATGTGGAAAAAAAGACTGCACACAAAAAACTGTTAGAACTGATAAACAAATTCAGTAAATTTGCAAAGTACAAACAAAAATCAACAGTGTGTCTTTAGGCTAAAAACAAATCACCTGAAAAAAATTAAGAAATCAGTCTCATCCACAATAACATAAAAAATACTTAGAAGTAAACTTAATCAAGGAGGTGAGAGATTTGTATACAGACCATGTCCAACTTATGATGGTTTGACTTACAATTTTATGCTGGTGTGAAAGCAATACACATTCAACAGAAACCGTACTTTGATTTCTCATACAACCATTTTATTTTTCATTTTCAGTGCAGTATTCAATAAATTACATGAGCTCTTCAACACTGTATTATCAAATAGGCTTTGCCTTAGATTATTTTACCCAACTGTAGACTAACATAAATGTTCTGAGCACATTTAATGTAGGCTAGGCTAAGCTACGATGTTTGGTAGATTACATGTATTAAATGCATTTTCAACTTACAATATTTTCAACTTATGATGGGTTTATCTGGACATAACTCCATCATGAATTGAGGATCATCTATACTGGAAACTAGAAAACATTGATGAAAGAAATTGTAGTCCACACAAATAAATGGCAGGCAACAAAAACAAAAAACAAATAAATGAGATTGCATCCACTAAAAAGCTTCTGCATCGCAACGGAAGCGACAGAATGAAGAGAAAATAGAAGGATTGAGAGAAAATATTTGTAAACCATAATCTGATAAGAGGTTAATATACAAAATGTTTAAGAAACTCAAACAACTCAATAGCAAGAAAACAAATAAACTAATTGAAAAATGTACAAAAGACCTAAATAAACACTTCTGAAAAGGAGACACAAAAATAGGCAACAGCTATATTAAAAATGCTCATAATTTTGTTTTTGGCTTGGGTAGAGTTTGTGATACATTGCTAAGTGAGTAAAAAGTAACAGACAATACCCTGGAGGCAGAGGTTGCCATGAGCCGAGATCGCACTATTGCACTCCAGCTTGGGCGACAGAGTGAAGCTCTGTCAAAAAAAAAAAAAAAAAAAAAAAAGGAAAGAAAAAGAAACAGACAATAGAAATAAGGTAGACACTTAATTCCATGGTTTGGGGGAAAACATGATACCTATGAACAAAAATAAACTTAAAAAGTCTAACAGGACCATATACAGTCCTGTGCCACATGATAATATTTTAGTCAATGATGGACCACGTATATAATGGTGGTCCTATAACATTGTAATGAAGCTGAAAAACTCTTGTTGCCTAGTGATTTTGCATTGTCCTAAACGTGATAGCACAACACATTAGTCACATGTCTGTGGTGAACATACATACTGTTATCAGTCACATAAAATATAGTACATACAATTTTGTACAGTGTATATTACTTGAAAATTATGATAAATGACTATGTTACTGGCTTATATGTTTACTATACTGCAGTTTTTATGATTATTTTCGAGTATAATCCTTCTACTTATCAACATACATTAACTGTAAAACAGCCTCAGGCAGGTTCTTCAGGAGTTGTTCCAGAAGAAGGCATTGTTAGTATTGGAGATGACAGCTCTTTTGATCCTCAAATAAAGATGTGTCTATGAAAGTTTGAGGTAGATTACTACTGAGCAAAGATATTTATGTTTGAAGATATGACTCGATCTGTAAGGTTTCCTTAATCATATCTGTGGTGATTCAAGATTATTAAAGAAAGTGATGGAGATATCAAGCCTAAGGATCTCTGATGGGTGTGGAGGACAGGGCGTGAGCTGGGGTGGGAGAGGAGAATCTCTAGGAGAACTCCTGACCTCTGGGAGCTGCTGAGAAATTGGGCAGGGCATGGCCGTGGGTCCACACTGTCTTGTAGACTCCATCTCAGAGTCAGAATGGATGCTGGTTGCCTCAGTTTCCCCACCAGACATGACTTTGGCTTCACTGGTTGATTTCTGGCTGTCCCAAGTTTCAGTGTGTTCTGGTGCCAATGTCTTAATTTTAACAAAATGATTTTAATGTTGAAAGACATAATAAGGCAGCTGATTAACTTTCTTTTGCCAACTTTATTCAAGAAAAATAATGGATTAACATGATAATCATATCCAGACTACAATCAAGGAGAACAATCTGCGACTACTCAGAGACAGATATGTGTGTTTTTCACCAGCATGCAGTGTGAAGTTTTATTATAGCAACTGTTTATCTTTAAAGAAATATACTAAAAAAGAAGCCAATGATCATGAATAACATATAGTTAAGGGGAAGGAGGGAGAGAAAAAGGAAGAAATGAACTAGTGACCTCCTCCTAATGTAGTTCGCTGACAACAGGTTGAAAGGGTGGCAGGAAAAGTTAGTAAATCCACTACTTAAAATTCTCTAACTTTGGATTTTGTAGTTTAAGATTTCTTGTTTAAAATTTTTTTTGATTTTTCAGAAAATCTGGACAAATTTATTCCCATTTGGCCAGATCTTTTCAGTAACATACTTTAAAAATTTTCAGCAGGCACACTCCATTACCAAATTTGAAATTTGTACTGTCACATTGGTTAGCGTTCTATTTTCTTTTCTTTTCCTTTTTTTTTTTTTTTTTTTTGATACAGAGTCTCACTTTGTTGCCCAGGCTGGAGTGCAGTGGTGTGATCTCAGCTCACTGCAACCTCTGCCTCCCAGGTTCAAGCAATTTTCCTGCCTCAGCCTCCCGAGTAACTGAGATTACAGGTGCCTGCCATCACACCCAGCTAATTTTTGTATTTTTAGTAGAGATGGGGTTTCACCATGTTGTTTAGGCTCGTCTCAAACTTCTGACCTCAAGCAATCCACCTGCCTTGGCCTCCCAAAGTGTTGGGATTACAGGCATGAGCCACTGTGCCTGGCCAGCATTCTGTTTTCTATGTTTAGGGAAACTCAGTTCTATTTACGATTCTGTGATTTTGGTTACCTGTGCTCACAAGAGCTATTCTTTTTTTTTTTTTTTTCCAGATGCTTCTCACAAGCCAATATTATTAGTCTTTCTCTAAAGAATCACTAGGGGACTCCTGGATTGTGGATGAATTATCAGCTCCAAAGTGACTGGGGTAGTCTGCAATGTGTTCACACGTATGAAAGCTGGTGAGTATAAGGAAGGCACCCAACATTTTGTACAATCTTCGAAGCTTTGCACCTGTCAACTTAGTGCATATGGTATTTTGTCATTTTTTAAACATTTCACCCCCAAATTGACCATTTTTCTCCCTTTCCTTACGTGATCTTATTCCAAGAAAAAAGGAAGCTACTCATAGAAAACAGACGGTATATGCACCATGATTAGAACCCCTGGGCAAAGCTGAAGGCCATTTGGTGACCTTAATTCCAGGTATCAGTTTGGTGTTTTGCCCATGGTAAATACCTAAAAAAAAAATTTTGTGGTTTTTAAAAGATACAGTCACAAAATTCATAAAAAGTATTCCTCTCACTTTCTTAAAATACATTTAACTTTATCAGTTTACAAAAAAATTCCTCTCCACACTAATTTTTAACCATATGGAATTTTAGGAAAGATATTTTATTTTTATTTTATTTTTGTTGCTATCACTAATGACTTATCATCATTTAATAATGTACCTGTGTTTAGTAGATTTTGGATGTTTGGAATTAACTGCCTAGGGTTGACACAGGTTCCTAATCTTGATCTGCCTGTTGGATGGACAGAGTGATAGTGAATCCCTGGTCTTCGGAGTTTTCTCTTTGTCCAGAAGTGATGGGCAGAGTGATCATGGTACAAGGTCTTTGGGGTATGAGCCTTCTCAGGGCTTTGTAACAGAGGGAATTCATTATCCCTTCTTCTACTTCCCTGCTTTTCCTCTTTCTCTCCTGCCATGAGAGTACATGGGGAGGGCTGACAGTGAGATTGAGGACAGATAAGAGTTTGTGGCTACTATCTTGCCCACATTCATCATGGTGCAAAGGTGAATGCCATCACAACATGATGCTCAACTCCTTAGGCAAACCAGTTCTGGCTGGCCCAGTTTAGAAGGTGGAAATTAGAGTGGGTAGAACCCAAGACAGGGCAGTGTTGGGACCGAGGTGAAGCATACAAAACCAAAAATCTCTCAGGTTTGAGCTCCAGGGTCTTGCTGACTTCAGTACTTGTCTGTGTGTCTGTCAACTAGAATGAAGCAAAGTTTTTGTCTATAAAGCAAATGCAAAAAAAAAAAATCATAAGGGAGCAGAGATTGAGAGAGGTTGTCCATTACTCCCATAGAATAATAAACTATACTGTGGTCTCTTGTAAGAACCAGACACAAAGGATTGATCAGACTGAATTACAGTTAATTCACAAAGTAGGAGCACAGACTGTTCATCTGGTGCTGTGGTTAGGCTGAATAATGACCCCTCAAAGATGTCTCCATCCTAAATCCCCAGAACCTATAAAAGTGCTACCTTACAAGGTGAAAGGGGCTTTGTAGATATGATTAAATTAAGGTTACCGAGACAGGGAGATTATCCTGGATTATCTGGGTGAGCTGATGTAATCACAAAGGTCCTTATAACTGGAAAGCAGAAGGTCAGAGAAGAGAAGGTGATGTGATGGCAGAAACCACCCTGAGAAAGCAGATCTGATATGGACTTGCAAGCATGCATACTGATGATCTGTGAAATTAATCAGTAATGGCCAGTCAAAATACCAGCGTTCTGATCAGCCCTGAGAGCAAGTGGTCATCATAAAACTGACAATCTAAGCAGAACACAAACTTTAAGCAGTAGTCATACAAACAAATATAAAATTATAAAGTATGCTAAATGCTATAAAGATAAAATTCAGGGTGTTACAAAAGAATATAAAGAAATAATATGATTTAGGATGTAGGGTCAGGCAAGAACTTTTGGAAATTAAGTAGCAACTAGCCAAGAGGAGTTTGGAAAGAGCATTCCAGACGGGAGGGCGAGCAAGCACTGAGGCTCTCACATGAGATACAGCTTGGAACGTTCAGAATGCCAAAGAAGGCCAATGTGGCTGTTGTTGGTGAGCAAAAAAGAGAAGGTGGAAAGTCATGCTGGAGAAGGATGGGAGGCACTGGAGGGAGTGGCAAGTCAGGGGAAGGATTTGGAATTCCCTGTGTTCAGCAGAGCATGCCGACCTGCAGGAAACACACTTAGCCTGGCCCTTCCTCTGCTGTCTTTCGTGTCCTGGTGACGGGTAACCCTTCATAGTCAACCGGTCCAATAAATGTCAGGAAAGAGTAAAATGGCTTAATCCAAGCTCCATAAAGTTCAAGTAATGCTGCCAATCTGTGAGTCCAGGAAATAGTAGTCATCATTGCCCTTTCTTTAGTTCTTGTGCCATGTCTTGAAAGAACAAAGGCAGAGCATTCTCTTTGATCACAGGGATATCTATTGCTTGGGGAGACCCTACCCATAGTTCTATTTACCAGAGCTTAACGTCTATGTGTTCGGGTTTTTAGGTTCTCTAGAGTAGATAAATGAATGAAAATTGCTCTAGTAGAATATAGATGCTTACTAATAATGCAGAGTAACTTATCTATTTCAACGGAGAATTTACAAAGAAGAATAAATACTAGTGTTCTATATCAGGTGGGTTTTGAACCATATTGCCAAAAGGTTACCCCCATCTATGCCTGTCCAGTAATTAATCAAGGATCCTTGCTTTAACACCCTTTTCTCTCTTCATTGATATGTCAGCATTCTGTTTGGAATCCTGAGCCTCCATCATAGAAATCATCAACTGATAAAATAAACTGCACCGAAGCGGTAAAAGAGTTTTGAAGCTAAGGATCCTTCATTTCTACAGAATTAACCACTGATATTTTAGTATTTGGTCTCTTGCATCAAGAGCTCTGTAGACTAGAATCCTTTGGAAACACAGTGGGGAAAACAAATTCTGGTCTACTTTCAGGCAAGAGGATGCTTTTAAGAAGGGAAGAACTGAAGTTCAAGATTTAACTACTAATAATTCTTTGGGCTAATCTGAAGCAGGGCCTTTCAAACTCCTGCTGGCTTTAGAATCAAGGGGAGAACGTGATTCTAATGCTCTGGGTGGGTGACTCAGTAACCTGTGTTATAGTACAGGATGTGTCACAGGTTACTGGGTCATCCACCCAGAGTCTCTGATTCAGTAGATCTGAGAAGGATCTGAATATTTGCATTTCAAGTTTGAGATGATGCTGATGCTGTTGGTAAGAGATACCCCTATTTTGTGAAGCACTGATCTAGAGAGGGGCAAATTCCTCTAATTCTATAGGACTGAGCCTTCTGATAACCTGCTTGCTCATTCTGGAGGAATCTTTTCTTACCTCCTGCGATCTACATGGATCTTCTACCTTGTCCTACTCTCTTCTTAGGCCTATCTTTCTCACTGTTTTTGGTCCTTCTCCCTCTTCTACTCAGATAACTTGATGGAGATTCAGAGGTACTGGCCTCTCCCTCCTATGAGCTCTAGACTGTAGCACCTCACTGACTGACAAACCTCTTTCACCAGCCGCTGACCACATAGCTGTCTGTATTGACTCTCTGCTCTGGTCTTTGTGATTAAGAGCTGAATTAAATGATGCACTTTGGCCCAGTTCTTGTAAGCAGTACCTTCATTAAAATGAATGACTTTAAAGAAGAATAATTTATGTCTTATAGGGCTTTAGAGATCACACTATGTAGAAAACTACACAATTCACCTGTGTGTTCATTAATGCAATATAATTGAAGCAATGAAATGAGACGGGAATGCATGAGTGAAAGGCATGTAACGAGATGTACATTTAATTGCATAATAGAAGATGAGGTACTAGAAAGCATTACATCAGCCTGGATAAACTTCTCCTTCTGGAAAAGATTCCTGCTAACCTAGTCTACAAAGCTCTTGATACAATAAACTGAGAACACCTTTGCATATGAGTCTTTTTGTTACTACAGCCATTTGCAGAGGAAGCCAAAAGATGTCTCCTGATTGAATGTAAGGAGAAGTCATTGGAAATACGCATGGATACTGGATACTAAGTATTCTAGAAGAAGGAAATGTTCATGCTGCCAACAATATTTACTGAGAATTTATTTTTAATTCAGATCAAATGGCAACACTAGGAAGATTCTTGATTAGGGTTTAGGAGCTAAGTTTCTGTCCTCTTGATGTACATCTGCAAATTTCTGAAGGATTTAGGTTAAATAAGGAGTGTCATTATTCTGTAGATCTCTAATAAGATATTGTCACTCCCACCTAAACATATATTGTTACCAGCAAGACACTTCAATGACCAGGAACTCCATGCCTTTGCGTAAGGCTTCCTGACTCAGGAGCTGCTATAGAGATTAGGGGCCTTCTCATTCAGAGTTATAGATAATGTAGTAATGGAATCTGGTCAACAATACATGGGGTAGGGAGGATGGGTGGGCAGAGAGGAAAGGGTGTAGGAAGTAGTCTGTGCATGATATTGTATTATTTCAAATTGAATTTTTGATGTAAATGAGTATACATAATAGAACTGATATAGCCAGGGTTCAGAAGCAAGCTTCCTCTCCCTTCCTCTGGCTGGTAAAAATCTCTGGGAGGTCCAGACCTGGAAAGAGATGATTAGAAATCTAGACTATGAGCCAAGCTATTACCCAGTTTTCTTGAAACCTCACTTTAGCATTCTCAACTGGGTCTTTGCATTCATCTTTTCTTTCAGGAAGTCCTACTTGACAGCAGCTAACCACATAACCATATTCATGTTCAGGTATAAAGTCTGATAATAACTTCATGTTCTGTCCCTGTTCTGTACTCCCATAACTTAGTGTATGTTATACTATTACATACTCCATGTGATATAGTTTGGCTCTTTGTCCACACCCAAATCTCATGTGGAATTGTAAACCTTACATGTCAGGGGAGGGGCCTGATGGGAGGTGACTGGGTCATAAGGCAGATTTCCCCTTGGTGTTCTTGTGATAATAAGTTCTCACAATATCTGATGGTTTAAAAGTGTGGGCACTTCCCCCTTCACTCTTCCTATCTCTCCTGCCACCATGAGAAGAATGTGCTGTGCTTGCTTCCCCTTTGCCCTTCCACCATGATTATAAGTTTCCTGAGGCCTCCCAGACATGCTTCCTGTTAAGCCTGCAGAACTGTGAGTCAATTAAACCTCTTTTCTTCATAAATTACCATATCTCAGGTAGTTCGTTACAGTAGTGTGAAAGCAGACTAACATAGCAAATTGGTCCCAGGGAGTGGGGCACTGCCATAAAGATGACTGAAAATGTGGAAATGACTTTGGAACTGGGTAATGAGCAGAGGTTGGAACAGTTTGAAGGGCTCAGAAGAAGACAGAAACATGTGGGAAAGTTTGGAACTTTATAAGACTTGTTGAATAGTTGTGACCAGAATGCTGATAGTGATGTGGACAATAAAGTCCAGGTTGAGGTGGTCTCAAATGGAGATGAGGAACTTATTGTGAACTGGAGTGAAGGTCACTCTGGTGATGCTTTAGCAAAGAGACCTATGGTATTGTGCCTCTGCCCTACAGAACTGTGGAACTTTGAACTTCAGAGAGAGATAATATATGATATCTGGTGGAAGACTTTTTTTAGCAGCAGTGTTAAAGATGTGACCTCCTGGCCGTTTCTAGAAGTGTATGCTCGTATGTGCGAAGAAGAAGATGGTCTGAAATTGGAACTTACAT
Source organism: Macaca nemestrina (assembly GCF_043159975.1). Lineage (NCBI taxonomy): Eukaryota > Metazoa > Chordata > Mammalia > Primates > Cercopithecidae > Macaca > Macaca nemestrina. Next base: position 25,898,912 of record NC_092143.1, read on the forward strand.
TTAAAAAGGAAGTGGAGCATAAAAGTTTGAAAAATGTGCAGCTTGACCATGTAGTAGAAAAAGAAAACCCACTTCCTGGGGAGAAGTTCAAGCTGGCTGCAGAAATTTGTATAAGTAACTAGGAGCCAAATGTTAACAGCCAAGACAATGCAGAAAATGTTTCTAGGGCAGATCAAAGATCTTCCTGGCAGCACCCCCCATGACAGGCTGGAGGCCTAGGAGGGAAAAATGGTTTCATGGACTGGCCCAGGACCCTGCTGCTCTGTGCAACCTCAGGACATGGCATCCTGTGTCCCAGATGCTCCAGCTCCTGCTGTGGCTAACTAGGGACCAGGGACAGCTTGGGCCATTGATTCAGAAGGCATAAGCCTTTGTGGCTTCCATGTGTTGCTGGGCCTGAGGGTGCACAGAAGGCAAGAATTGAGGTTTGGGAACTTCCACCAAGATTTCAGAGGATGTATGGAAATGTCTGGATGTCCAGGCAGAAGTACAATAATGCAGTGGAGCCCTCATGAAGAACCTCTACTAATGCATTGTGGAGGAGAAATGTGGGGTTGGAGCCCCCACACAGAGTCCCCACTGGGGTACTGCCTGGTGGAGCTATGAGAAGAGGACTACCATCCTTCAGACCACAGAATGGTAGATCCACTGACAGCTTGCACTGCTTGCCTGGAAAAGCTGCAGGCACTTAATGCCAGTCCGTGAAAGCAGCTGCAGGGGCTCCAGCCTGCAAAGCCACAGGGATGGAGTTGCCCAAAGCCTTGTATCAGTGAGCCCTGGATGTGAGACATGGAGTCAAAGGAGATTATTTCAGAGCTTTAAGATTTAATGACTGCCTTGTTGGTTTTTCACTTGCATGGGGCCTGTAGCCCCTTTGTTTTGGCTAATTTCTCCCATTTGCAATAGGAGTATTTACCAAATACCTGCACCCCACCCCCACTGTATCTTAGAAGTAACTAACTTGTTTCTTATTTTACAAGCTCATAGGTGAAAGGAACTTGCCTTGTCTCAGGTGAGACTTTGGACTCGGACTTTTGAGTTAATGCTGGAATGAGTTAAGATTTTGGGGGACTGTTGGGAAGGCATGATTGGTTTTGAAATGTGAGAAGGACATGAGATTTGAGGGGGTTGGGGTGGAATAATGTAGTTTGGTTCTGTGTCGCCACTGAAATTTCACGTGGAATTGTAATCCCCTTGTGTCAGGGGAAGGGTCTGGTAGGAAGTGATTGGATCATGGAGGTGAGTTTCTCCCTTGCCATTCTCATGATAGTAAGTGAATTCTCACAAGATCTGATTGTTTAAACATGTGTGGCACTTCCTCCTTCTCTCCCTCTGTGTCTCTTGCCACCACGAGAAAAAGGTACTTGCTTCCCCTTCACCCTTCCACCATGATTGTAAGTTTCCTGAGGCCTCCCAGCCATGCTTCCTGTTAAGCCTGCATAACTAACTGTGAGTCAATTAAACCTCTTTTATTCATAAATTCTCCATAGCAGTAGTTATCTATAGCAGTGTGAGAATGGAAGTACACCATCCTTATCTTCTTTAACTTACAGTTTCAGGGGACATATTACTATGCCTCCTGTCCAAGGCAAGTCCTACATCCTCAAGAATTTTCCAGCTCTGGCCATTCTTAGTCATTTCCTTTGGGGGAGCAGTTAGATTGTTTCTATGGTTCACTATTTATAAAATTCCATGATGAATAGTGTTGTGCATGAGTCTTTACTTGCATTCCTAATTATGCTCTTTGAGGATTCTATAAGCAGAAGTGTATATTAAAGGCTATGAGCATTTTAAAATTTTTGTTAAATGTGTCCAAAGTGAGATGTGGTACCACAAAGAAAACATATTAATAGTGATTTCTTCTGGAATCTAGAAAATTGGTGGGTTTTTCCTCCTGCTCCCATTCTGCTTTGAACTCTGCAGTTTGTTTTTCACAATGAACGTGTACTTTATTCACATTAGAAAAACAAACAAACAGAAAACCTAAAGAACAAAATCCTAAACACTCTTCAAAGCTCAGCTCAAATGCTGTCTCTTCCATGAAGTCTTCACTGTTTTCTCTGAAAGAGGGCATCTGCAAACCAACAGAACCCTCTGTTTCTACCACTCTGATCCCACAAATATTTGGTACTTCTGTTTTTTACCCAAGACTAAAGGTCTCTGGAGACAGAGATTATTTCTAATTGTTCTTTTATGCACCCAATGTCTTTAACATAATAAATATGTGGGCAACCAAATGAAAATTGTTAATTAGCAGTGTCTGGTTCTTGGGAAAAGTCTGGTGTCTGCCATTCCAGCTCAGTGAAGTTTTGCTAAAATTTGACTAATTCTTCTCATTCCACTGACTAATGGAACAAGCTTTCTTGAAAACGGTGAGGAGTAATAACATAAGGCACAAACCCCTGAAGAATGATTTCTAGTAGAGTTATTCTTGTATATACACAGGCTGCTGGGCCTGAAGCAGTGGTTCCTTAGTAGATGTACTAATCAGCATTTCCTGGGGAAAGTTAATATGGTTAAAACTAGGCTGCAGTTGTGTTCAGTCCTCATTGGCTGTTGCTAAGGTTTGCCAACAAGAACAATGTAGAAAATAAAATCTCCTAGTGCAATTTTTGCTCTCCTTTCCTCTGGATTGTTACTAGCTTGAACATTACAGGGAAGTTCCTCGTCTGCAGTTTGTAATTCAGGTGTAGAGCAATGGATAAAGTCTCAGATGACTATCATTGTAAAAGTATCTTGCTTCATGTAAGCCACCATCACCATTCTGTGCACTGGAATTTTGTAGCCTTTTTGTCAGTAACTTAACATCAGTGCATTACATGTCATAGCTATTTTTGAGGCTGCTATAATCTTCCATAATCCACTCAAGACTTGGAAAACGTTTCCTTTGAAATGCTTTATTCACTTGGATGAGTAAAATGGAGATTAATAACTTGTTCATAGATGACAAATAAGAAAAACAAAGAAACCCCACCTCCTCAAAAGCAAGGTTGACCTTGCCAATGGCCATTGGAAGCAAGATTAATATGGGGTATAGGTGATGAGAAATGGCAAGGCAAAATAATGAACCAAGAGTTTGAGTCAAAAATGAGTTTAGGGCAGAGTCATATATAAAATTCCTCTGCTCAAAGAAGCACAGGAGATAGTGACCTGAAGAGAAGCAGGTCACTAAAGACTGGGACAATGTAATGTTAAGGAGGAAAAATAATTTATAGTCCTGTTGAAATGCCTAAACTTCCCAGCATCAGAGACTACCTTGGGTTAAAGTACTAAATGGTCACTTTTAAATGCAAAGTATTGGGCTCTTCCTAGTCTGCTCATAATACCAGAGGCCCTGGACCCCGTAAGGAGGTCAGTTGGACATTGGGATTGCATGGTGGACACAGTCCAGAGCACCAATTGCTGCCCACAGAGAACAAACCTAGACCCAAAGAGGGACATTAAAAAAAGAAAGTGGGTTGTTTTGGAATTGCTGCTGCACCCCTGGCAGGGTGGAAGAAACATGGAAAAGGCATTCTAGAAAAGTCTGAGTTGTCACTGAAAAAAAAAATCACCTACTCCACAATCCTGTTTTGGAGGATCCCTGAGACAAATTATGAACAATCTAGCAATTCAAAATGAAAACCATAATAACTACTGACACTTGGTAAGCATTTAGTATATATTACTACTATTCTACAGCAGAATATTAACCTATTTAATCCTCAGAACAACTCCATAAATTATATACTACTATTCCTTCCATTTTGCAAATAGAGAATCTATGTTTGGATAGTTTAAGGGCCTTGACAATATAAGTCACAACTTACACATTGAATGGAAATCCAAACCCAACTTTCTCTGACCAAAGAGCCTGTTACTAACTACAGTGAATCACTATCTCACTCTTCTAGAATACAAGAGCCATACTACACCTAAAGTGGAAATCCCAGTGTTTCTTCTTTCCCCAAAATGAGTAAAAATAAAAATAATACCATCCTTCATTGGTATGATCCTTGCCAGCTACAAAATGCTTTTGTGCCCATGATATCCGATTATCTTCAAATCAAATTTAGAAGCAAGTTTTAATATCTCCATTTCATAGATGAAGAAGCTGATAACCAATGCATTTGAAAGATTTCTCCCATGGCCATACAACTGTTAGGTGGAAGAAGCAAGGCCCCAACTTTCAGTGGTTCCGTATGCTGTGCTGCTTCCTCCCATGATGCTGTTCTAGGGAGAAAATGGCGGTGGGGATATTCTTTGTGAGATGCTGCCATTTTCTCAAGAGAAATCTGGTATAAGAATATTCCCCCAGAAAGAAGAGAGGTATGAAGAAGTATTTGAGCTCACTTTCTTGCCTATTGTCAGGAAAATCTAACCCATTTGTTAAGAGCCATTGATTTAACTGCATGTATGTTACTAAGATGTCCTTGAGGAAAAGTGTCCTTGAGAATCTGAAGTATTATGTAAATAAAAACATACAAAGATATACATTTCATTCACTAAAATATGTATTAAAGATGTTTTTCAATCTTAATATTCTGTATTAAGTTGGCCCTCACTGGCTCACATCATAAAATAGCTAACATTTAAAAAAATATTATTAGTAGTATTTGAGGCAGGATCTTGCTCTGTCATCTAGGCTGGAGTGCCGTGGCATGATCTCAGCTCATTGCAGCTTCGACCTCCTGGGCTCAAGCAATCCTCTTGCCTCAGCCTTCACAGTAGCTAGGACTACAGGTATATGCCACCATGCCCCGCTAATTTTTTGCATTTTGTTAGTAGAGACAGGGTTTTGCCATGTTGCCCAGGCTAGTCTCCAACTTCTTGGATCAAGCAATCCACCCATGTTGGCCTCACAAAGTGCTAGGATTACAGGTGTCAGCCGTTGTGCCTGGCCAAAATTATGTTTTGATTGGAGATGTGTTTAGTGTATTTCTCTTAATGTGATTTAGCCAGCTGATAGCACATTCTCTCTTGCTTTTGTAGGAAGGAAGGTAAATCCTTTTATTTCCCACCCATCCTTCACCTCCAATCACGGCAGAGTCTTTTACACACAATTTATTTTTTATTACACAACCTCTGACTCTATTCAGCTTTGAGGTAGGCATATAATGATACTTCTTCAGAAGCTTCAACCGTCTTGTGACACTTTTCTTAGTTGAATGACAATATTAGTTGTAATTTTCTGAATATGTATCAATTCTTAATTAAAAGCAGAAAATGGCTAGAAATATACTAGGTAGCAAGGGTAAATCCATTCTCACTTAAGAAGTCACCACTTACAAGAAAAAAATACCATTAAAAAGTGGGAAAAGGACATGAACAGACACTTCTCAAAATAAGACATTAATGCGGCCAACAAATATGAAAAATAGCTCAACATCACTGATCATTAGAGAAATGTATATCAAAACTACAATGAGATACCATCTTACATCAGTCAGAATGGCCATTATTAAAAAGTAAATTACAGATGCTTGGTGAAGTTGCGGAAAAAAAGGGTATGCTTATATATTGTTGATGGGAGTGTAAATTAGTTCAACATTGTGGAAAGTAGTGTGGCAATTCCTTAAAGAGCTCAAAACATCTACCATTCAACCCAGCAATCCCATAACTGGGTATACACCCAAAGGAATATAAACCATTCTGCCATAAAAGACACGTGTGCATGAATCTTCATTGAAGCATTATTCACAATAGCAAAGACATGGAATCATCCAAAATGCTAATCAATGACAGATTGGATAAAGAAAATGTGGTACATAAACACCATCAAATATTATGCAGCCATAAAAAAGAACAAGATCATGTCTTTTGTGGGAACATGGATGGAGCTGGAGATCATAATCCTTAGCAAGTTAAGGGAGCTAAATGAAGAGAACTCCTGGACACAAAGAAGGGAACAACAAACACTGGAGCCTACTTGAGGGTGGAGGTTAGGAGGAGGGAGAGGATCAGGAAACAAACCCCTGTGACATGATACCTATGTAACAAACCTGTACATGTCTCCCTGAACCTAAAATAAAAGTTAAAAAAAATAAGTCACCATTATCTTCAGATTGATTGACAGTGACAGCACTAGCTAACATTTATTGAACATTTTCCACATGACAGGACACTGTCTTAAGTGCTTTACATTTATTAATCTATTCACTCTTCCCAATAGGTCTTTGAAATAGGTGATCTTTTTATTGCTACTTGCTAGATGAGGAAACTGAGAAAAAGAAAATTTAGATAATTTGCCAACGGTCACATAGTAACTAAGAGAGCTAGGTTTCAAATCCTGACTGCCTGGTTTTAGAGTTTGTATACTTTAACTTCTATATTACTTTATACAATATATTGAGAGATAAACATAAAACCCTTTGAGACCTAGAAAGAAGAAAACCTAATGCACTTTCAAGCAAGATCATAGGAGAAAAGTCCTTTACACTGAGCCAGGACATACCCAGAGCTTTCCAAAGGTTTTAGTTCTTTCATCTGAAAGGAGAAGAGCTTAGATAGCTAATCTCTAAGGTCTCTTCCTACCTGATGTTGCTGTGCTGTTGTCAGCAAATTCTTGCTTTGTTTTATATTTCTTCTAGGCACATGGCTGGGCTCTGTGGGGCTAAACAAAAGCAGAGGGCATGGACTACCTCTTCGGGGTGGGGCTCTTGATGCTCACTTGTGCCAGGTGAAACCCCTAGAGACATGAATCCACAGTCAGTCAGGTTGGCCCCTGAGGCCAGCTCCCTTTGATGTTGTAATTGACTCCCAAGTTTTAGACATGTTAGAGTTTTGCTATTGACAGAATATTTATAAAAGAGTTTTAGAGTACCTGGGGCTCGTGAAGGGATTAGGAATTTGGAGTGAACTGCTTCTTCCTCTAAAAGTGTTTGGATTCAATTGTTGTGGCAGAGATTCTTGGTTGTCCCCTGATATTCGTTCTCCCTGTTGTCCTTCTAAATGGAATCCTTGGTTTTAGTTGGTCACATCCAGAATAATTATTACATTCTCCAGCCTTCCTTACAACTAGGTGTGGCTGTATGACTAACTTCTGGCAATGAGATATAATAGAATTATTGTATGCAACTTCTAAGAAGTATTCTTAAAGTGAAGGATCAACTTTTTTAGCCCCCTTTTTTTCTGTTGGCTGGACATAGACATAATGACTGGAGCTTAAGCAGCCACTTTGAACTAAGAAATGGAAGCTATGTGTTGAGGATGTGGTGCAATAACACAAAGGAGTCCATGTCTTTGATGATATTGAAATTGCTTTTTCCAACTCAAACCAGCTACCATGAGTCATTTAATGTGTCTGGGGGATAAACTTCTCTAGATTATTTTCTATAACTTCTGTAACTTCACTATTGTTCAAGAACATTTGTCAATTACAGTTGAACCTTATCTTAACAAACACAGGTGTCCTTGGTGCAGTAAGTAGTTAGCTATGATTTGGGGTCTCTTGTTTATTTGTAAGATAAGCTCATGCCTTCCATTTATAACAGATGCAAATGTAGAAACAAATACGTCTGATACAAAGGCACCTGTGCTTACCGTATTTCTTACAAATGAAAGTACAATTTGAAGCAAAACCACATCCCCTCTGCTGCTGGAAAAGATGACATGTGTTGTTGGGCACAATCATTTCAGTTTCTCCTTTCTACTGTCAATTTGATCCATTTATGTTGTTGGTGCTTTGTCTTGAGGTATACCGCAGGCATTTTTTAAACTCATTTTGTGTAATAAACGCAAAAGCAATATGAAGAGAAAGACTTATATGAAGTAAACATGAATGGAAGAAACAACAATAAGTTCAAAGTGGTGGGAAAAAATGATAAATGTTGCAAGTGACTTTAGGAAGAAATTGTTGGATGGCTGGGATAATTTTCAGTGATAGATGACTGGAAAACTTGGAAGATGCTCTCATGATGCCATTGCAAAAGCCAGCAAGTGATGTGGCAAAATGGAGTCATGCTTGACTTGAGAAGAACACTAGCATGAGATGCTTTTCACTATCACAGCAATTAATGAGAAGCCTAGGAAGCTATTAAAGAACTTAAGGACTAAGCAGATGAATGTCCACAAATTAGAACATTTTACAAAGTACAGATAATTCAAGAAACTTTTGAAACTGCACAATATCAAAGTGATTGGTTTAAGTAATATACCTTCTAAATACATCTTAAGTAATATACCATGTCCAAAAGGTTTCCCTAAAATACTCATTGACATCATTAGGGAGCAGGGCTACTGGTTACAACAGATTTTCAGTGTAGATAAATGAGCTGATTTTGGAAACAAAATGCCAAATAGCACGCTTTTCAGTAAAACATCTAAAAGCATAAATTATATATACTCTAGTTTGGTGGAAGTATATTTGAAAACTGAATGTTTTAATCCCATATGAAGTTACTTAAATTTAAGAACAAATGATGGACTCACAAAAGCGCTTGTAGAAAATATTCTAAACAGAGAAACTTCTGGACTGATTTAAAATATAGGACTATCATTCAAGTTTAGTGAATCAATTTTTGAAAATATAAATATGGCTGAGCACCATGGCTCACACCTGTAATTCCAGCACTTTGGGAGGCTGAGGCTGGAGGATTCCTTTATGCCAGGAGTTTGAGACCAGCCTGAGCAACAGAGTGAGACCCTATTTCTAAAAAAAAAAAAAAAAAGATTAAAAAATTTAGTAGGGTGTTATGGTGTGCACCTATAGTCTCCACTACTTGGGAGGCTGAGGTGGGAGGATTACTTGAACCTAGGAGGTTGAGGTTGCAGTGAGCTATGATTAGAATCTCCTCCAACCCAACATTTAACCTAGGAAATTGCCTGCGGAAAAAAAAAAAAAAAAAGGTACTCCTCAAACACAAAGAAATCCTTCCATATGACCATTCTGCATTTGGTATTATCACTAAAAGTAAGAGATGAGAATGGCTCTTACCAATCATCAGGTTATTTAGAATGGCTTCTAGAATACAAAGTATTGTTTATTATTCTTTACTGGGAGTAAATTTAGGTCTTTAAAAAAAGGTTTTAAACTTTTGTATTACAAAGCAAAACTTAAGTTATATAAGAAAGCACATTGAACCTAATGAATTTAAGCTTTCTTCTTCACAAATATTTGAATCAAAGCACAAAAAAAAAATACTGGGGAAAATGTATGCACACTTACTCCCTTGTATTAATCTTACCTAGAGCTTCATTAAATTTCTTTTCTAAAATTTACATAATATCCCTCATCATTCTTTAATTCTACTAGACCAAATAATGTTTGAGGAATATAAAATTATTCTTCAAAGACTCAAATTCCTACATTTACCAGTATCTAAAAGATAATAGTAACTCCCCATAAATAACAACTATGTGTAAAGAATGATCACCTTCCTAATCTTTCTTTTGCAGAGCTTAACGACTCAACAAGGCCTGAAGGTCTATGCTAATTTAAATGGCCTATTATTGACTTCAGCAAACCAACCTGTAATTATATAGAATACAAAATCTTTTGCTCTGGGAAATGTTGAAACACTAAATGAAGCTTTTAGAACCTGTGTAGAATCTCTAATGGTGTGCAAAAGAAAATCAGATGTTGTAAGCTTGAGATGTGGGTTCTAGTGTCAATTCATTTGGTCTGGGTCTTTGGCTAGGAGCACCCATTCTCTGGAACAATCTCCTCCTTCTACAGAATTAGAAGGTTGGGGGTAGGGTGAGCAGGTTTCTTTACTTTTGAAGTCTTTTCCAGACTGAGGAATCATACTTCTAGGTAGTGTTAAGCACTCAGAATATAAGTAGCATTGAACAAGTTTTGCCTTTCACAGCAAATTATAAGCAATGTGTTCTCAAAGTTACAATGTGAAGTATAAAGTCTAAGTAGCAGTTTAAAGTAGTTTAGAAATTAAGCTAAATGTCAAGTATAGAAGATAATATTGACAATATCAATGAGAAAGTACAGATACATATACATCTGTCACTGGTTAACATTTCAAGTCTTTTTCTGTGTGTGCCTTTAGTTTTAAATCTATTAAATTCCCCTGGTGTTCTCATTTTCCATGTTAATTACTTCTTCTTAAATCCAAACCTTCACCCTTTTCTCATGTTCAACATTTTGCTGAAATCTTCCTTCTTTATTCCTACCCTCACTGATCACTGTTTTCTGATTTCTCTAATAGAGGGAACCCTCTGTAAAAATCAATAGGTGTTTAATAAATTAGGCTTTTCAATAACCTCACTTGAACATTTGCTTTTTTCTCTACTGGTATACAAATGTTGAAAGTAGTCAAGTTTATGAGACTGAGAGATAATCAACCGTGACTGGATGGTAGATACTGACTTAAGAACCTCTATGCAGAGAGCTCAATAGAGCAGGGTGCACTTGGCAGCCTCTTCATTTGTTTACACCCTCATTAGTGATTAGTAAAGTTGGTTGTACAGGAAAGATAAAAAGAATATTGTATGCCCTAGCCTGGATGAATCACCCAGGCTCAGCTGTAATTTTTTGTTTCCAATCATTTGAACACAAGTGGGTGCCAGACAGAGTCATCACCATGTAGGAAGTCAGCAAAGAACTGAACAAGAGGGTGAGATCTCAGGAAGCTAAGTGCTTTGGAAACTGGTGGCAGGTGGGAGAGAAGCTGGGCGTGCCTCCTTTGGAAGAAGGGTGTTGATCTGGCTCGAGAAGGACTGAGGGCTCAAAAATGTAAGTTATTGTACTCAGTGATAACTTCGCAACCCCATATTGTGATTTTCGTTGTCACCATAGCAGATGGGTTACCTTGGTAGTGAAGCTTTGGTTGGCCACAGGAGCAGAAGGCAGGGTACTCTTAGATCCAAGGAGGGGTGATGGGGAAAGGGATGGGGGATAGAACCAGAGAGGCAGGTGGCAGGACTGGACTTTCTGTCTGCATGAATGATGATGGCAGTGTCACTGGTGGGCTTGCCAAAGTGGACAAAATACAAGACCTGAACTACAAGAGTTATGGTAATTAGGCCAATAGACACACCATAAATGATTTTAAGAGTGACCAGGGTTTTACGGAAACCTGCAAAGGTTTATGAAAGGTGAATATTTCAGCGAATTACATAGTGATGACTTAGGTAACTGATTTTATTTAGAATAAGACTGACGTTCTTCATCACTTCAAATGCTGTAATCTGTGACAAAACATCCCCTCTTAGTTCTTCCTCCTTTGTACCAAGCAATAAGGCTTCATATCCAATGCCAATAGGTTGCCTCAGGAATAAATTACATTAAGTTTTTCTTAGCTACTAACATCTCAATATAAATTAAATTTTCTAGTTAGTCCTAATGTGTAGAAAAATAATGGAAAGATATATCAAAACATACGGATTGATTATCTTTGGATGGTGGAAAAATTGCAGGATTTTTTTTGATCATTGGCAATTATTTATAATTTTCACATTACATGTTAAGATTTTGTAATTATAAAATTATTTCTTAAATATATCTGGATATGTGAAACATAAATACAAATTCCATTGAGTTTAGAAATATATAAAAATAGAAAAATATTCGCTCTGCTGTGGAGCAGGATCTTACAGGAATAGAATGCAGCTGCAGCACTGATGCACCGTTAGGGACCTGGAGCCCAGGTGTTGTCTGGAGATTACATAGTGGCAGCTGGAGCCCTGCGGAGGATCTGATGGAGAAGGGGCTGCCTGTTCCATTTTACCATTATTCCAAAGACTACTGAGGACTTCCCACCTCTTCCCCAACCCCTAAACCTTACCCACTCTGGCTGGAAGGCCACATTGTACAATCCACAACCACAGTGTGTTCTTTCATTTGAACAGTATGGATTTCTGGGTAACTGGGTATTAATCTGTAGAGAACTACAGATAAATAAATAATCAAGCAAAAAAAAAGTCCTGATGGTTAAGGGTGAGGAAAGTTTATCTTATCCAGGACCGTAAGCATATAAAAATATAAAATAATATAAATATGTGTATTAAATAAAGAAATAACCAAGTTCTAGGAGAATCTGAAACTTTGATAATGGTTTCCTGATATAAAATATACAAACATTTTTTCACATGAAATGATCAAAGAAGAAAAATAAAATGATAATCTCAACAGATGTTTAAGTATCATGTAACAAATTTCAGCATTGAGCCTGATAAAAGCAGACAAAACAAATCTCAATAAACTAAAAATGTAAGAATAATTTCTAAATGTGGTAAAACATGTGATAAGATTTGGCTGTGTCCCCAAATCTCACCTTGAATTGTAGCTCCCATGATCCCTACATGTTATGGGAGGCAACCAGTGGGAACGAATTTAGTCACAGGGGTGGGTTTTTCCTGTGCTGTTCTCATGATTGTGAATAAGTTTCATGAGACCAGATGCTTTTATAAAAGGACCGTTCTCCTGCACACAATCTCTTGCCTTCCACCATGTAAGCTACCCCTTTGCTCTTCCTTCGTCTTCTGTCATGAATGTGAGGACTCCCCAGCAATGTGGAACTGAGAGTCCATTAAACTTCTTTCCCTTATAAATTACCCAGTCTCAGGTATGTCTTTATCAGCAGCCTGAGAACAGCGCCTAATACACCATGTTTATCTCAGAACAATGGCCAACATCATATTTAACAGTGAAACCTCAGAGGCATCCCATTACAGTCACGCTGGCATGAGGAATGTCTCCTGCCACCACTATTAGGTCATGTTCTCTTGAAAGTCCTAGTTAGTACATATGAATAATAAAAATATAAAGACAGAATTATCCTTATTTGCAGATGATATGATTTTCTGCCATTGGAATTCCAAATAATCAACCATATAGTCTATCAAAAGTAGTAAGAACCCATTAAGTTGGCTGGTTATAAAAACATGAAAAATATATACAGTGCTGGGCGTGGTGGCTCACGCCTATAAATCCAACACTTTGGGAGGCCGAGGTGGGTGGATCACGAGGTCAGGAGATCAAGACCATCCTGGCTAACATGGTGAAACCCCGTCTCTACTAAAAACACCAAGAATTAGCCGGGCGTGGTGGTGGGTGCCTGTAGTCCCAGCTACTTGGGAGGCTGAGGCAGGAGAATGGCGTGAACCCGGGAGGCGGAGCTTGCAGTGAGCTGAGATTGAGCTACTGTACTCCAGCCTAGGGGGCCAGAGCGAGATTCTCTCTCAAAGAAAAAAAAAAAAGAAAGAAAAATATATACAGTGTAGCAACAACTGTTTGTGTGTGTGTGTTGTGTGTGTTGCCATTCACAGTAGGAATAAAGTATATAAAATGCTTAAGCTTATAAAATACCATAGGATTTATATTTAAAAACCCATAAAACTTTACTGAGGAACAAAAGATACAACTTAAATAAATGTTTTCTCATAAAAAGTTTCAGTAATATAAACTGTAAATTTCCTGGATTTCAATTAAGAACTTTATAGAACTTTTGGAGGAAAATCTTAAGTAATTTGACAAGAATTAATAAATCAATGAAAAGATTTTATGGCAAAAAATCTTTGGCAAAATAAATCAATGAAAAAAATAAAATTATATGAGATTAAAGAGAGAGACAGAGGAAGGAGAGGGAGAGAATGGGAAGAAAAAAATAGTAGTGAATTTCTCTGGGTAGAAGCATGGGTAATTTTTAAAAATTTTTCTTCATAATTATCTATATTTTCCAAATGCTCTAAAATGAGAAAACAACACTCATATAAACAATTGTCCAAAAAAAGGCATCTTTTACCCCTTTTTTGGGGGGATATAAGAGGTAATTGTCATATTACTGTAAGATGAGAAGTTCTATTCTTTTTCTTCACAGTCTTGGAAGTTTATCTCACTGTTTTTTGTTTGTTTGTTTGTTTGTTTTTAGTATAATTAGGTAATTGACTTAATGGACTACATTGTATAAATGTTTTGTTATTGTGGGAAACACCGTAAGTCATATTTAATATATTACAGAAAGAAAAAGGAAATAAAATGATGTGTATATGGTGTTAAAGCAATGACATTTTGCTGCTTTCATGAAATATGAGGCAGGCTGGGTGCCGTGGCTCACACCTGTAATCCCAGCCCTTTGGAGGCCGAGGTGGGTGGATCACCTGAGGTCAGGAGTTCAAGACTGGCATGGTCAACATAGTGAAACCCTGTCTCTACTAAAAATACAAAAACAAATTAGCCGGGAATGGTGGCAGGCACCTGTAAACCCAGCTACTCAGGAGGCTGTGGCAGGAGAACTGCTTGAACCCAGCAGGCAGAGGTTGGGGTGAGCCAAGACTGCACCACTGCACTCCAGCCTGGGCGACAGAGCAAGACTCCATCTCAAAAAAAAAAAAAAAAAAAATGACATATGAGGCAAATGTTAGTTGAGTTTATTGTGGTCTAATTATTGAATCCCCAATCTAGTCACAAATACAAATTTCAAGTTTCAAAACAGTTATTACATCAAATCCTATCATAGTTTTTATTTTGTCTGTAACCTCAAGTTGATAATAAAATTAATTTCCTTCCTTGGGAATATAATAGTCAAGTTGTCTGAAAACTACTTTTTTATAATGAAAAGATTGTATGTGAGAAACCTGAGGGTAATTTCTGACTCTGCTACTAGCTATGTGGCCTCCTAATATTTCAGTTGTAAAATAAGAGAATACGTTTCAATGATGTATAAGACCTTTATAACTTTGTTTCTATGATTTTCAGAAGCATGATTTATACATTAGCAGAGTAACACTTCTTTTTAGGTGCTTACATTTGTCTTTATTTTTTTTACACTTGAAAATATCTTTGTTTTTTTTTGTTTGTTTGTTTGTTTTTGAGACGGAGTCTCGCTCTGTCGCCCAGGCTGGAGTGCAGTGGCGCAATCTTGGCTCACTGCAAGCTCCACCTCCTGGGTTCATGCCTTTCTCCTACCTCAGTCTCCTGAATAACTGGGACTGCAGGCGCCTGCCACCATGCCTGGCTAATTTTTTTTGTATTTTAGTAGAGACGGGGTTTCATCATGTTAGCCAGGATCGTCTCGACCTCCTGACCTTGTGATCTGCCCGTCTCAGCCTCCCAAAGTGCTTGGGATTACAGGCGTGAGCCACCGCGCCAGGCCTATTTTTTTATTTTTTAAGGCTTATTTTTTTTTTTAATTTTACTTTAAGATCCAGGATACCTGCAGAGAACATGCAAGTTTGTTACATAGGTATACATGTGCCATAGTGGTTTGCTGCCCCTATGGACTGATCCTCTAAGTTTTCTCTCCTTGTCCCCCACTCTGTAACATGCCTTGGTGTGTGTTGTTCCCCTCCCTGTGTCCATGTGTTCTCATTTTTCAACTCCCACTGATGAGTGAGAACATGCAGTGTTTGGTTTTCTGTTCCTATGTTTCTGTTCCTTTATGTTTGTCCTCAGTTTGCTGAGGATGATGGCTTCCAGCTTCATCTATGTCCCTGAAGGGGACATGATCTCATTACTCTTTATGGTCAAAAACTTATCCACCATGATCAAATTGGCTTCATCCCTTCGGATGCAAGGCTGGTTCAACATACACAAATCAATAAACATAATCCATCACATAAACAGAATCAAAGACAAAAACTACGATTATCTCAATAGATGCAGAAAAGGCCTTTGAGAAAATTCAATAGACCTTCACGTTGAAAACTTTCAATAAACTAGGTATTGATGGAACATATCTCAAAATAATAAGAGCTATTTATGACAAACCCACATATGAGCAAAACCTGGAAGCATCCCCTTAGAAAACCAGCACAACACAAGGATGCCCTCTCTCACCACTCCTATTCAACATAGTATTGGAAGTTCTGGCCAGGGCAGTCAGACAAGGAAACAAATAAAGGGTATTAGAACAGGAACAGAAGAAGTCAAATTGTCTCTGTTTGCAGACGACATGATTTTAAATTTAGAAAACCCCATCATCTCAGCCCCAAAACTCCTTAAACTGATAAGCAACTTCAGCAAAATCTCAGGATACAAAATCAGTGTGCAAAAATCACAGGCATTCCTTTACACCAACAATAGGCAAGCAGAGAGCCAAATCATGAATGAACTCTCATTCACAATGGCTACAAAGAGAATAAAATCCCTAGGAATACAGCTAACGAAGGATGTGAAGGACCTCTTCAAGAAGAACTACAAACCCCTGCTCAAGGATATAAGAAAGGACACAAACAAATGGAAAAAATTCCATCCTCATGGATAGGAAGAATCAATATCATGAAAATGGCCATACTGCCCAAAGTAATTTATAGATTCAATACTATTCCCATCAAGCTACCATTGACATTCTTCATAGAATTAGAAAAAACTACTTTAAATTTCATATGGAATCAAAGTAACACATTTTAAGCATTTAAGTACCCCCACCATGAGACATTTTCCAAAATTGCTATTCTAAATATAAATAGGTCACAATAAGGAAGGAGTTATCAGAAATATTTTTATCAAATGAAAATATATAGAAATAAACATAATATTGTTAGCATTTGCTAGGAACATATTTTAAATCATCTACTAAAATTTTGTCTGCTGATACGTTATTGTAGGTTCCTGATATAAATACCAAAATTTAAGCAGAAACTCTAACGTACAATTCTCAAAAGATGTGGAAGCACTGTTTGGTATACTAATAACTTCCTCAGCACTATGATTACTGATATTAACATCTCAGATTTCATAATCCTGTAATAGCCAACATTATAAAAAATGCAACCTAATATTCTTGAAGGGTTCAATGTTAAATGTCGAAAGGAAGAATATTAGACATAAAGGCAATTAAACAGTATTTACAGTACTAACCAGCTCAGCCTTATGTTGTTCAATATCCACAGCATGTTTTCTATCTATTCTGAAGATGCTGGTATCTCAAATGCCACGTCAAAAATGTCTGTGCTGACTTTGTGAATTAGAAGTAAGGAAATAGTTAATAATTATATATTTATTCAGTGTGGATTATGCAAACTAGCAATTATTTATTTTCTGGAAAAACTTCCAAATTCAACCCAAAAGTACAGAATTTATGTTAGCTAGAGAAAAATTAATAGAAATATCTGCTCCCTTCAAAAAAACAATGGCAGGAAATTATCTCATCTGTATGAATGATTCTAGGATTCTGAGCAAAAGTAAGGCCTTGCCCTCTTTATTTCATAGAACTTATTTTAAATCACTGAAATTTGATTTCTCACAGGTTAGGAATTTAGTTTTTGCTTCTAAAAAAGCCCACAAAGCCTACCCTTTATTATTAATATTGCAGAATTCTATGGCTAAGCAAACAGAAGGATTTTGGTAATCACTAATTTCAAAACTGTCCAGTGATAAGACAATATTACTGGACCATTATAAGTTCAGGTGAATGATGAATAAAATCTACTGTACTATTGAAGTCAGTGGCTGCACTGAGATGGACAAGGAAAACAGATAATTAAAATGGTTTTAGCTAAAGTTAAAGATAAAAATAGGAGATAATTGTATTTCAGTAGCTCTTGATTATATGAATTAAGGATTAGCAAAGGTAAATCTTGTCTGCTTTTTATGACATTATATCTTGCTTTAGGCTATGTAATTATTAACAATGTTCCTGGTTAATCTTAATCTTTTAGATCTGCAGGGACTAAGGGAAAAAAAGAATGTCTTTGGTACTTTTTTTCACTCCTCACAAGAGAAAGTGTACACTATATAGCATGTAAAATTGAGGTGATGTTTCCTATCCACCTCAGAGTTGATGTTCTCTGACTCTGTCAGAGTGGCATTGTAGTAAAGAATGAAGAAAAAATGACTTTAAAGACCGTTTTTAGCCATATATTTCTTCTAAGCCAACCCCTTTTAAGGAAGTTAGTGATGTGCATTTCCAAAATATTAATAGACTTATATCCCAATTCAAGAGCAGACCTGTCTTTTTGTGTATAATACATACACTCATGAAAAATAGAATGTAACTGAATTTTAGACCTCAGGACTTCTTATTAAGCAAACAATACATGACTTTATGCTTTAGGTCACTGTTACTTGTTAATTTGTACCTCATGGCCAAAACACACCCTGCCTGATTAAGCCAGTGTTGCTATGATTGTATCTGAACCTACTACTATGTAATGGTTAGATAACTTGAGATTGTCATATTATAATTCTAAATTATTTACGGTTTAAATCTTAGAGTATCAAAGAATGAGACAAAATATCTTCATAAGTTAGCATCAGGAACCTAGCTTCACCCTTTTTGCTTAAAACATATATATATGTTTTAACATATATATTTATAGCCTAGGCCAGGCACTGTGGCTCACGCCTATAATCCCAGCACTTTGGGAGGCTGAGGTGGGTGGATCACTTGATGCCAGGAGTTCGAGACCAGCCTGGTCAACATGGCGAAACCCCGTCTCTATTAAAAAACACAAATATTAGTTAGGCATTAGTAGTCCCAGCTACTCGGAAGACTGAGGCAGGAGACAGCTTGAACCCAGGAGGCAGAGGTTGCAGTGAGCCGAGATCATGCCACTGCACCCCCGCATGGGTGACAAAGTGAGACGCCATCTCAAAAAAAAAAAAAAAAATCAGTCTACTACATTTCATTAAAATGATATATGACCTCTCAAAAGCAATAATGAAAGTCAGAAGACAGTGAAAATTATCTGCAATGTAGTGAATTGAACAATTACTGCCAAACTAGGATTCTGTACTCAGCAAAAGTATCCATCAAGTAAAAAGTTATAATGAGAACATCTTTAGTTAAACAAAATTTGAGAAAGTGTACCACCAGCAGACACTCACTAAAAGAAATGCAAAATGTTAGAAAATGCCAGTGGAGAGAAATCTCGATTGGAAGCGTTGAGCTGTAAAAAAGAAAGTTGAGCAAAAAAAAGTATCAAATATGTGAGCAGATAAACATTGATTATATAAAAAATTATTAATAGTGTTATACGGGAAAAATAAAACATGATGGAATTTAGTACCAAATGACAGCCAGGATCTGTAAATTGGAAGAGGAGTATGAGGAGTTGAAATATCTGAAGATTCTCATGTTATAAGAGAGGAAGATAAAAATTTTGAGTTCGGTTGAATACACACACGATGATTTCTCAAGAAATCATTAGGATGAGAGGCAGATTCAATGCAGAATTGACAGAAGATGGAATAGTTTAAAAAATCATTATTTTGTTCTAGATCCTTGAGGAATCGCCATACTGTTTTCCATAATGGTTGAACTAGTTTACAATCCCACCAACAGTGTTTGGACTCGGGAAGGGGAACATCACACACCGGGGCCTATCATGGGGAGGGGGGAGGGGGGAGGGTTTGCACTGGGAGTTATACCTGATGTAAATGACGAGTTGATGGGTGCTGACGAGTTGATGAGTGCAGCACACCAACATGGCACAAGTATACATATGTAACAAACTTGCACATTATGCACATGTACCCTAGAACTTAAAGTATAATAATAATAAATTTAAAAAATAAAATAAAAATAAAAATAAAAATAATAAAAATAATAAAAAATCATTATTTTAAAAATTATTTTTTAAAATTAAAGTGTTTAAATAGTTTAAAAGAAGAAAAGTAAGAGAGAGAAAAAATAGCATTGGATAAGTGGACAACTAGGAGGTACAAAAATAGCATTGGGTAAGTGGACAACTAGGAGGTTTTGAGCTAATGTACGTTGATCATTGCATTGAATGTGGATTAAGTGACTGCTCCCTTTGGAAATGAGATTGTCAGACTAGATGGAAGAACAGAATCCCACTGAGTGTTCTTTAGAGAAGATAATCTAAAAACTAATAATCAAAACATTGTTAGTAAAAATGATAGAAAAAGATGACATAAATACACAAATATTCATATTAGCATTGTTTGTAAACTTTAAAAATGATGACCCCAATACACATCAACAGCAGAATGAATAAATAAATTGTGATATAATTAGATAATTATAGACTTTTCACCAATTAAAATGGATGGACCATTGATAAACATATCAACAAGCATGAATATCATAAATACAATGTAGTGGAAAAAATAATAGAAAATTAAACTGTCTAGTTTAGAGACACATACATAAGTGATGCAGCTATAGAGAAAAACAAGAAATGATTAAGGCAAAACTCATGGTGGTGGTTATCTCTCAGGGGAAGGAGAAAAGCCAGACTGGGGCTGGACAAAACATGGAAGGGCTCTGGGGTTCTGAAATGTTCCGTTTTGACCTAGTGGTGTTAACTTGAATGTATTCATTCAATAAATATCAACCACACAAGAAAGTTTCTCTATGTGTGATATATTACATATTAAATAACATGTTAAAAATAAGAACTTGTTAATAGATGTTTGTGAGATCAAATGAAATTCATATCACACAAGTCATTTTGAATTCTTTTTCAATATCCTTTCTTTCCTCTGTCTTCATAGCAGCTGAATAATACGGAAAGTTTTTTAAATAATACAGAAGGCTTTTTTAAAAAAGTCATTGCCTTTAAAAATTTTTTTCATTTACAAATAATTGTGTATACTTATGGGGTATTATGTGACATTATGATACATGTATACATTGTGGAATGGCTACATTAGGCTAATTAACATATCTATCACCTCACATACATATCTTTACTATGTGGTGAGAATACTTAAAAATCTATTCTTTCAGTAATTTTGAAATCTACATTAATTATATATATTTTATTTATATATGGATATACATACTCATTATTAACTATAGTCACCATGCTTATGCAAAGATCAATATAAGTTATTCCTCCCATCTAACTAAACTTTGTACTCTTTGACTAACATCTCCTTTATTCCCATCCATCTTCTTCAGAACCCACAGCTTCTGGTAACCAGCATTCAACTCTCTACTACTGTGAGTTCAACATTTTTAGATTCCACACACAAGTGAGATCATGTGGTCTTTCAGTGTCTGCTTTATTTCACTTAGCATACTGTCTTCCAGGTGAATCCACGTTGTCACAAATGAAAGAATTTCCTTCTTTTTTAAGGTCGAATAATATTTCATTGTGTATATATACCACATTTTCTTTATCCATTTATCCATTAATGAGAATTTATGTGGTGCCCATATCTTGGCTATTGGGAATAATGTTACAATAAGCACAGGAGTGCAGATATCTCTCTGACATACTGATTTCAGTTCCTTTGGATATATACCCAGAACTGGGATGCTAATCATATAATTCTATTTTTAGTTTTTTGAGGAACCTCCCTGCTGTTTTCCAAAATGACTATACTCATTTACATTCCCATCAACAGTGTACAAGGGTTCCCTTTTCCCCACATCCTCACCAACATTTGTGATCTTTTTCTTTTCTTGAGATAGTATCACTTTTTTGATAACAGCCATTTTAATAGATGTGCAGTGATCTCTCATTCTGGTTTTAATTTGCATTTCCCTGGTGACTAGTGATGTTGAACATTTTTTCATATTCTTATTGGCTATTTGTATGCCTTTTGAGATATGTTTATTCAGGACCTTTCACCATTTTTTAACAGGTCTAATTTTTTCTTGTCACTGAGTTATGTGCGTTGCTGTGTTGCTTGTTTATTTTAAAATAGGTATTAGGCCTTTATGAGATGTATGATTGGCAAATATTTTCTCCCAGTGTCTTTTTACTTTGTTAATTGTTTTCTTTGCCATACACAAACTTTTTAGGTTGATGCAATTCACATTTATCTATTTTTGCATTTGTTGCCTGTACTTTTGGGGTCATATCTAAGAAATCATTGCCCAGACCATTGCTTTTCCCCTATGTTTCCTCTAGTAGTTTTACAGTTTCGGGTCTTGCTTTAAGTCTTTAATTTCTTTTAAGTTGATTCTTGTACATAGAGGGAGATAAAGATTAACTTTCATTTTTCTGCACGTGGATATCCAATTTTCCCAACACTATTTATTTATTTATTTATTTATTTATTATTATTATACTTTAAGTTCTAGGGTACATGTGCATAACGTGCAGGTTTGTTACATATGTATACTTGTGCCTTGTTGCTGTGCTGCACCCATCAACTCGTCAGCACCCATCAACTCATCATTTACATCAGGTATAACTCCCAATGCAATCCCTCCCCTCTTCCCCCTCCCCATGATAGGCCCCAGTGTGTGATGTTCCCCTTCCCGAGTCCAGGTGATCTCATTGTTCAGTTCCCACCTATGAGTGAGAACATGCGTTGTTTGGTTTTCTGTTCTTGTGATAGTTTGCTAAGAATGATGGTTTCCAGCTGCATCCATGTCCCTACAAAGGACACAAACTCATCCTTTTTGATGGCTGCATAGTATTCCATGGTGTATATGTGCCACATTTTCTTAATCCAGTCAGTCACTGATGGACATTTGGGTTGATTCCAAGTCTTTGCTATTGTGAATAGTGCCGCAATAAACATACGTGTGCATGTCCCAACACCATTTATTAAAGAGACCATTCTTTCTTCACTTTGGGTTCTTGGCACCTTTGCCAAAAATCAACTGACCATAAATGCATGGGTTGATTGCTGGACTTTCTATCCTGTTCCATTGGTCAATGTATCTGTTTTTATGCCAGTACCATGCTGTTTTGATTAGTGTAGCTTTGTAACATAAATTGAGATTAGGTACTCTAATGTCTCCAACTTTGTTCTTTTCACTGCAGATTGCTTTGGCTATGTGAGGCCTTTCGTGATTTCTCACAAATTTCAGGATATTTCTGTGAAGATTGATATTGGAATTTTGGTAGAGATTGCACTAAACCTATGGAATGCTTTGGATAGTATGGACTTTTTACAATATCAATTTTTCTAATCCATGAACATGGAGTATCTTTCCATTCATGGGTACTTTTTCCTTTTGATTAGGTTTGGTGCACTGAAACCACCATTTTCAAGGCTTGATGGCACGGTAAGAAATAAAACAGAAATAAACTAGTTGATATACCTGTGGTCTGGCAGTCAGTACAATTGCTTTAAGATGATTAGAATTGACATTTGACTGATGTTTGTTCCCTCTCTCAACACCACTCTCAGTGACCTCTAATCCTGGAGCTTCAGCCCCTCACTTCACAGAAGGTACTGAGAACACTTGACTTTGGAGGCTCTCAGCAGGGAACAGGCTGGCACCATGAATCCACATTATTTGTATTAGGGAACATGTACCTTGAGTTTAGTTAAATCTTTTGCTTTGATTGTTTGCTAATTCAGCAAGTATATCAATTACTGTCAATCCTTGAACCTAAACCTGAACCTTAAACTTTATGGTCTGTTCTAAGCTCTGAAGTCTTAAGCTGTTTTGTTCTGTTTTGAAGTTTGGTCTCACCAGACACGGTGGCTCATGCCTGTAATCCCAGCACTTTGGGAGGCCGAGGTGGGTAGATCACGAGGTCAGAAGTTCAAGGCTAGCCTGGTCAAGATGGTGAAACCCCATCTCTACTAAAATTACAAAAACATTAGCCAGGAATGGTGGTGGGCACCTGTAATCCCAGCTACTTGGGAAACTGAGGCAGAGAATTGCTTGAATCTTGGAGGCAGAAGTTGCAGTGAGCTAAAATTGCACCACTATACTACAGCCTGGGTGACAGAGTAAAACTCTGTCTAAAAAAAAAAAGCTTGGTCTCCACTTTAACCATCAAAGACTGAAGCACTGCTCCTCAGAAAAGATGGCAAGAGAATAGGGTTTTTCCTTTTCCCAAGCTACTGCATGGGCAAGCTACTGCAAGTTGAAAGCAGTCAGTATTAGTCTGATTTTGCATTGCTATAAAGAAATACCTGCAACAGGGTAATTTATAAAGAAAGGAGGTTTAGTTGCTTACAGTTCTACAGGCTATACTGGAAGCATGATGCTGACACATGCTCAGTTTCTGGGGAGGCCTCAGGAAACTTACAATTATGGTGGAAGGTGAAGAGGGTGTAGGCAGGTCACAAGGCCAGAGCAGAAGCAAGAGATAAAGTAGGGAGGTGCTGTACACCTTTTAAAAAACTAGATCTCACAAGAAATTACTCACTATCACTAGGAGAGTACTGAGGGGGATGATGCTAAACCATTCATGAGAAATCTGCCTCCATTATCCAATCACCTCCCACTAGGGCCCATCTCCAACACGGGGGATTACATTTCAATATGAGATTTAGGTGGGGACACATTCAAACTACATTAGCTGGAGATCACTAGAGCATAACAGCCAGTCTTCATCTGGATTTCTGGTGATATTTCTTGGGCTTAATTTGCTTTATCCATGAGAAAATAAAGAGAGAGATTATTGTTCAAAATCCTTAGAAAAACTGAAGATATTCTGTTTCTGGATTCTGTTGTAAATATCTTTGAGGTGAAAAGTTTATCTGTAAGTCACAATTATGAAGCCAATTGTAAATCCCAGAGATGTCAACTGTTCAAAGCAGTTGATAATAGTATAAGGAAATAAAACATATTGCCCATAGATCATGAATATTGGTACCATAATGGCACTTCTTAGCTCTGATGATCAGATGGAAATCATAAGAAAAGACGAATTTCTGATTCTCTCCTATTGCTCTGTTGACTTGCTTATGAAATCCCTAATAGAGAAATGCAGAATTTTGAGAAAATTATCTGGAAGCTGAGTAGAGTAAAAAAAGTAATGATAAGCCAAATAATAGAAGTGAGAACACCTTGGAATAAATGAAGTTTTATTATACATTACACATATCTACTAAAGTATTAATGACTCTGGAATATCCATGCTTATGAATAGTTTATGTACATTATTTTATTATATATGTTATATATATAATTTACTGCCTCTGTGAAAGCAATTTGACTCTTCTTATAATAATAAGAAATATTTATTTTTCAGAAACTGTGACGGGTACAAAAGCTCCTGAAAAAGTATTATTAGGTCCATATGATAGATGACGATAGATGAAGGAAGACTCAATGAATTTAAGAAATTTTCTTCAGGTTACAAAACCAATAGTTGCTGCAGAGCAGAAATTTCAATTCTACTCTAAATTGAAAAGCCTGTGTTGAACCAGCAAATTGATTGATTTCACAAGGGAATTGAATAGACAAATCACTTAGTAGAAGATAGGCTGATACAAATAAGAGGTAACATATGATCTCATTAGGTTTCTTTTGTACCTCAGCTTTGAAATAATGTTCTATAACCACTATTTGAAAATTTAAAAGAAGTCGAGTATCTACACATGAGGCCAAATTCACTATTCTATTTTAAATCTAGGAACTTCAGTTTCCATTACTCACTGATCCCAAATTACTGTCTGGTCTCTTTTATTGCTTTTTCATTCATTTGTGAAACATTTGAATGCAAAATGTCTGATTGTTTATTTAGGTTTCAATCTAAAAGTAGAATTAATTAGATTTAAAAATCTATTGATAAATATTGCCAAGTAATGAAGAAAATTGTACCAGTTTACACTGTTACTAACAATGTAGTAACACTACCCTACTCACTGTTTCCCCTTGCTTTTGCCATTTTGTTAGACTCTGCTAATTGAGTCAGGAAAAAAATGTAAGTGTGTGTGTGGTCACTTCCTTTGTTTTGTAGCTCTGAGAGTGAACATAGTAACTATTTACATATTATTCATTTTGTATTTATAAAGTATTCATATTTATATATTCATATATGCTTATTCATATACATATTTTGTTTTATTTAATGTTTCATGGTAGTTTAACTATTGTGGTTCAGTATTCTTTTCTTTAAAGAACACCTTATATATTAAAATACCAGTGACTTTTTTTATCCCATGTGTGGCAAATATGTTTCCAATAGTTTTTTTTCTTGTTATTTTTTAGAATTTTTTTTTACTTACAGAAATGTTAAACACTTTTCAGGTTGAAATAATTATGCCTAATTTTTATATTTTGATTTTCATTAATTAACTCATTAACACATTTGAAATCAATTTCTGGTTTTCCCCAAATATTTAATCAATTTTCCTGGAACATTTATTGCATTCTATTTTTGTCTTCCTTGACAATTTATAATATATCTGAGTTTTTCCATCATACATTATTTTGCTCATTTTCTTACAAACAATTTAACCTACTTATGAGCTAATTTTTTTATTTAATCAAGAGCCCAATACAAATAAAGGTTTTTGGACATTCTGGCTACCACATATGGGACATAAATATTTTGACAAATATGGCATGAACATCCAAACTTTTATACTTTTAGCTTTAGGATATTGGTCTACACATGTTATATCTTATGAAGCTTATTAATAATTGGTTATACATCTGGATGGCATCCAGTTACACCCAGCTGTCTATTCTTCACAATAATCTTTCTGATTTGCATCAAATAATATGGGCACTTAATTTTAATACTGCCTTTTTCTGAAAACGTTTTGTCATTTTAATTCTCATCTGCATTTCTGCATTTTTATCCTGTGACTCTTAATTCTTTCTCTGCACATAGTGCAGTCCCAGGTCAGCTCTGCCCTAGGACTGAGCATAACCAATTGTAAATTACAAATATGATAATACTAGTTCCTCTAGGGTGGGGGCCAGGTCTATTATTTGAGATGAATTTCCTGAGTGGTTAGTATCCAACTGCACAATTTATAAGAACTTAATACCAGGTGACTAACTGATAAGTTACTGGCTCAGGATTACAAATTTTAGTAAATATGTAGTTCATGATCATTACAAACAGTCTGTCTTTTGTTTGAGAATACATATAACCAAAAGACTTGGAGTATACAATTTAATTAGTACATGCATGTTCAATATCACCTTTTAACTCTGAGAGTTCTGACCACCCAATAAAATGCTTCATTATAAAAAAGGTTTCAAACTTCCAATTTCTGCTATCTTCATAGGAGTCTTCAATCCTGTATTTTCTTATACGGCTATATCTGCTTTGTGCTGATCAGCAGCAAGGGAAGGCTAAAGTCCCTGCAAAAATGGAACCTAGAACTTTTGTGACATTGCTCTGATAACTGCAACTATGTTTTAAAACCATCCACCCAAAGTGAATCAAGCTATCTACTTTCATATAGTGACATGAGTTGGGGAAGGTAAAAGGGTAATTACATTTCTTAAATTATTAGATTTTTCTAGGCATTCACCAAAAGAATATTTACCAGTAAAAAAAAAAAAAAAAAAAAAAAGAGTGATAAGATGGTTACATGTCTACTGCCCATCATAATAAACAGAAATTACTAATATAACTGAAGCCCCAGAATATGCCTCCCAGATAATATTCCCTCCTCACAAACATAGGCAACACTCCAAATTATTTGTTTATTTTCCGTTTTCCCTTATGGACATCCAAACTATTATACTTTATTGGAGTTTTAGGAAATTGGTAGACACATGTTATAGCTTATAAGCTTAACCAATAATAATTGGTTATATAGCTGGTTAGATTCCATAACTGTGCAGCTTTGTAGACACAAATGGTAAAAATATCAAACGGTGTGTGTCTGGACTTGCCTTTATTTCATTGATGTGGTTTGGCTGTGTCCCCACCCAAATCTCATCTTGAATTGTATCTCTCACAATTCCCATGTGTTGTGTAAGGGAGCCAGTGGGAGGAAATTGAGTCATGGGGGCAGGTTTTTCCCATGCTGTTCTTGTAATAGTGAATAAGTCTCATGAGATCAGATGGTTTTATAAAAGGCAGTTCCCCTGCACCTGCTCTCTTGCCTGCTGCCATGTCAGAGATGCCTTTGCTCTTCCTTCACTTTCCATCATGGTTATGAGGTCTCCCCAGCCATGTGGAACTGTGAGTCAATTAAATGTCTTTCCTTTATAAATTACCCAGTCTCAAGTATATTTTTATCAGCTGCGTGAGAATGGACTAATACATTAATTTTATTTTTTAAGATAAACAATGTTTCTATGAACACCTTGTTCATATTTCCTGGTACTTCTCTAGGGTATATATACCTAGAAATGAAGTTTCTCTGTTTCAGGGTATGCCCATTTCAAATTTGCTAGGAAATTTCAAAATATTTTTCTATTTGTGCTATTCTGCATTCCTACCAGCAATGCATAAAAGTGGCCTTTGTTTTAAATCACTGCCAGTGTTTCAGATTTATAGGGATTTAAAAAAATATTCTTCATCTTAGACTAGGTAATAATAATAATAATAAAAAGAAAAATATTTTCCAATCTAGTGAGTGTAAACTATCACAGTATGACTGAGAAATTTGCATTTTCCTGGTAAGTAATGAGGCTGAACATCTTAGGATAAGATGTTTATTGGCCATTTATATTTCCTTATAACACAAGGCAGGAATCCCCAATAGTCAGGAGTCCTGGACAGTGCCCCAGTACAGGATGGCTCATATTCCTGAGAGACACTTGGAAATGTCATAAGTTGCTCTATAAATTACCACATTCTGGATAAGCTGGTAATTTGGTTGTCCACAGTAATTCACTAATCCCAGCAATTATTTCCCAGCTTGAGATTCCTTTATTAGAGCCACGAAATGGGCCACAGATAGATAGCTTTACTCTCTGAAAGAATGACAGTGTAAAAATCAATAAGTTAGACCAAAGCAAGCATATAAAGTCAGAAAAGCAATAGACAAAGAACAGAAGCTTAGAAATCACAATAGTTTAAGTGCTTGGTTAAATGGCCTTGAAGAAACAAGGAGAAATAATCACAGCTGGAAGGAAGAGCAGGAAAGAGAGATGGGACAGAAAACAAGACAAAAAGAGCAAAATGTGCAAAAAGGAGTGAAATGGGCATGTCAGTGACAAAAGATTAAGAAAATAAGTTTCAGGAATGAGGTGGGTATAAAGTTATCAGGTAGGAGTCAAGGCTTCGGGGCCATGTGAAATAAATTACATCTGTTCCAGTTATCTATTTTTCACAAACAGTGCTCTTTTTTCTTCTCACAGTTTTCTGTGTTATGTACCAGATACTTCAAATATGGTTTTGAAATTTGACCAGGAATCAAACGATTTGATATTTCTTTCAGTCATATACTAACTGGGTCAAAGACTCCTTGACTTCAGATCTCTGAGTTTTCTCCTTTCCATCTCTACCACCATGACTCTGAGTGATTTCAACAGAGTCTTAGTGATTCTTTCTGTCTTTTCTCTTTTTGCTCTCCAATCCATCCTACACACGGCTTCCAGGGAGAAAAGCCCTAAATGTAGGTTTTAAGACACTGAGTGGCCTCCTGTTACCAATAAAGGGCAGATTCCCTCATTAGGCACTCTCCAGTCTCCTCAAGGTGACTCCAACTTATCTTCCTTTCCCTAAAACTCAATTGTGAGCATATGTAATTTCCATTTGTTAATTGAAAATCTTCTAAAGGCAGTGTCTAATAATAGGTTTGTCTTTGTATCTCTTGAAATACCCAGCCCAAATAAATATACTTAAATTTAAGATATATCTCTGACATATACTGTGTATCATTATATGAAGTTTTTTCTTTGGTCTTGCCCTGCCATGACTTTCAAGATTATATAAAAAGGCAAGATTACCCAGAAGGCAGTCAGATAGATGTGCTATCTTACCACCACCACCAACAACAAATGAGAGTGCATGTTTACAAATGACAGTTTGCAGAAATAAAATGTGGAAGGCCCGTTGCAGTAGCTCACACATGTGACCCCAGGCCTTTGGGAGGCCAAAGCAGGAGGATTTCTGGAACCCAGGAGTTCAAGACCAGCCTGGGAAACTTTTGTAGAGACCCTGTCTCTACAAAAAAATAAGATTAGCTGGGTGTGGTGGCATGCGCCTGTGTTCCCAGCTACTCTGGAGGTTGAGGTGTTAGAATCATCTGAGCTCAAGAGGTGGAGGCTGCAGTGAGCCATGTTTGGACCACTGCATTCCAGCCTGGGCAACATAGCAAGAACTTGTCTCCAAAAATAAATAAATAAACAAACAAACAAACATGAGCATTGATAGTTTACAAGATTCCCCAAACAAGATATTTACTAATATTCCTCTCCCCTTCTTCATAGTAGTGAGACCCCCTTCAAAGAAGAGGCCCTTTTCCTGCCCTCCTTATTCTTAGCTAATTGGAAAAATGTTCATCATAGCCACCACTACTACCAGTGGAGACCATGGCATTTTAGTTTCTTATTGCTGCTGTAACAAATTAGTACAAACTTAGTGGCTTAAGACAACATAAATGTATTGGCTTTCAGTTCTGGACATCAGAGGTCGAAAAACAGCCTCACTGAACTGAGTCAAGATGTTGGCATGGCTGTGTTCATTTTAGAGGCTTGGTGAAAATTTCTTTACCTACTTTAGCTCCTAGAGACCACCTACATTCCTTGGCTTGTAGTCCCTCCCTCACATCACTCCAACATCTTGTTTCTGTCATCCCATCTGCTACTAATTATTGACTCTTCTCTTTTATAATAAGCCCTGTGATTACATTTGGCCCATTGGATAAACCAGACAATCTTCCCATCTTAAGATCTTTATTTTGATCACATCTGCAAAGTCTTTTCTGCTGTGTAAGGTAATATTCACAGGTTCCAGGGATTAGGACATGGACATGATTATTCAGCCTTCCACAATCGTAACTAAAAGTTTACTACCAGACAGTTCGGATCAAAATGATATTGGGACCAAAAATAGTTTATTTCCAGACTTGTTTAGTCAAAAGCCAGCATCCATTTTCTAGGGCTGCTGCTGCTCTTCCTATGTGTCTGCAGCATCCAGGGCTTGCTGCTTCCACAGCCTTTATTACCCAGCTTTGAAATGCTCAGTTCATCATTTCATATTCTCTTTCAAATTCCCAACACTTACCACATAGGAAATATTTAATAAGTGCTTGTGGAATAAAATGATTGTATTATAAATATTTCAAATTAAAAGATAATGATTAGCATAGGACCTTGAAAATATTAACATTCAATACATGCTTTCTCACTAACATGATGAATCTAATAGATTAAAGGCTCTTTTCAGGACAGAAAAATCCTCTTTAAGTTAGACCTTGCCAATTGTTAAAGACACACCTCTTTGTTCACTGGTCCCTCAATGCTTATGACATGCTGCCTTATTTTTTATATTCATTATACAGTGATTTACAACCAACCCAAACATATTTTAGGAGTTATCTATTGTCTTTTCCAAAAATACAATTAGGAGGCATAGAAAGTATTTAATTAGGATTAAGAACCTACTGTAAATTAACAATGAGGCACATTTGTATGAATTATACTAAGTAGACATTTGCTGAAGATTCCACCTTTGGATTTTTGGCTTAATAAACAAAAACAGAGAAACCCAGATAAACTGATGTTAAATAGAACTAGACAATAGAAATGTGACCTTCATCAGTTCCTCAGGCTTAAATAAATTTTTGTCTCTCATATTGATCCTGGATTATAGTTGTAAAGTGTCTTTCCAAGGAATCTAATGCCATCATCTTAAAGCACAAAGCAGACTCTTTATAAAACCCTTTTGCAACTTCATGTTTCACTGAAAATGAAATCTATAAAAGCTCAGTATAATGTGGTCACTGTGTCTTTCCCAATTCATCTCCTTCCACTTAATAACTCTGACCACACAAGCTTTGTGTTAGGGTACTGAATATGTCAAACTTTTTCTTGTGTGTTTTTTGTGTCTGCAAAACTCTTACTCAGGGTTCTCAGTGCGTCAATTCTTGCAACGACCAAATGAGATACAATAATTATCACTGATTTACACAGGAGGCTAATAATGCATCCAAAATAACAAAGCTAGTATTGGCAAAACTCAGATTTACACCAGCGGGAATACTGGTTCCAACCTTTGCTTGTCCCATACAAGACAGGTGTCTCCATCTGAGATTGTGATATGCCCACCTCACTAGCAACTAATATCCCCAAGTCAACAACTTTGTCTCTTTTGATTACTACTGTACAACTGACACTTAAAACAGGGTCAAAAAAGTGTTCCATAGTTGAATGAATGGATGAATTAATTAATATACCCTTAGAATCACTGGCGTTTACAATATAAATGGAGAAAATCAATGACTTCAATGTGTGGAGAGAACTATCAAATTTAGAAGTTAATTTGTAAGGGTCTCTGAGCAGGAGTGAGGGTTGAAGACTGTTCTGTGGTTTTTAGTGAGAAGAATAAGTCACTCTGCCTCACTTTAATTTTCTATTTTCAGTGGCATCACTTGAAAGAGACAGTTCCCCTTTTGGGACCTTGTTTTGTAGAACAAACGAACAGAGTGGAGAAGGGAAGAGGAAGAGTCTACCTCAAGAGGTCTCTTCCTCATTCCCCACTCCACCCTAAAGCTTTTCCTGTGTCTTTCAGGATAACATCAAAAAGACCTGGCTCACATAAGCTCTGGGAAGAGCCCCTCTAAAGCGTGAAATGAGAAGATGCAGCATAACATGAGGAGAAGAGGGGCCTGGTATATCCCAGAGCCTGGGATAAATGGACAGGGGCCCTGCTTTGTCAGCTTTGGAATGGAAGTCTTACACAGCCAGGGAGAGTTCTGGCTGGGTTGGTGGTACCTCATGGCTGCTGGGTCACCCAGAAGAACTGGCACCCTCCCAGCAGCCAAACAGCTCAGGGAAATGAGCCACACCATCACCCACCATTGAGGGAAGCCATATTCACAGCCATACACCTTACATTCTGCCTTGTAAGACAGTCCTGGAAAGTCAGCAGAGGGAGGGCATGCTGGTATCTCAATCTGGGGAGATGCCTGGGTGACCCAACACAGCATCCACATATGCAAACATTTTCAAGTTAAGCCATGTTAGAGATACTGACAGAAGGTTTCTATTATTTAAAGTCAACCATCCAACAAACAAAAGACTAGTAGTTGTGTATCAATAAATAATGTGTTGATAGACTTGATAAAGGAAAGGAAAGCAATTAAATAATATGTGCAAAATCCTTCAAAATTTTATGGTTGGTTGTCCTAAATTTATTTATGGTCATTTTTTTTCCATTGCTCAAAGACTATTTTTTTAACTGAAGAAATCTCTCTGGAAAGTGGGCACATTCACCTGTCAACAGTGTTTGACCCTGTTGATGGCTCTGCCTTTCTCCATACAATATATTCACTTGGCCCATTGGATAATGGCTTGGCTTCCAAGGGCACCACTTTTCTTGATTCTCCTCCTGGGTCACAAGGCACACACTCTTTCTCAGAAGGTTTTTCTGGCTCCTCCTCATCTCTATAACCTTTAATGCCTGAAGCACCAGGGCTCAGTTCTTGTACTCTCTCCCATCTCTATGCTCATGCCCTAGGTGAGCCTATCCAGTCTGTGGTTTTAGGAATCATCCACAAGCTGATGACTGTAAAATTTCTATCTAAAGCCTAGGATTATCTTCTGAACTCCAGACACTTATATCTGTCTACCCATATATAACAGACAACTCAAACTTATTTGCCCCAAATAAATTCCTTAGACCTCCTTTCATCCTCCCCACCCAGCCCATTTAACTGATTTGTTTCTGTTGTAGATGTCCTTCATAGGTGAGATGGACCTCACACCCCAGGAGGGTTTGAAGGGATTTACTACTCACATAACGAGACTTTCTGGGGAGAGCACTGCAGGGTTGCAAGCAGGCCTGAAAATGGCTTGAGAAAGAAAGAAAAGAAAGGTATTTGGCTTTCCTGTGATTAGGGAGTGAGGTCAGAGTGAGAGTTTCTGCAAGCATGGCTTGAACTTCCTGCTAGTGCAAAGAAGGGGGCACCCAGGCTTTCTTATCAGCTTTCCCAGATGTGGACCACGGAAGAGAAGAATCTCAAAGTCTATACTCATTTCAGTAAATGACAATCTATCTATCCTTTCTTTCGAAAAAGGCAAAACATGGGATGCCATCCTATTTCTCCTGTATCCCATAACCAATCCATCAGCAAATTCTGATGGCTCTATTGTCAAATAGACCCGAAATACTAGCACTTATTACTTCCACTGCTGCGATCATGGTCCAGGCCTGAATCATCTCTTGGGTTATTTCAATTCTTTCCTAGTCTCTTTGCTTATACTCTTGCCCCTTTATCATCTGTTTACATCTGTAAAGTAGTCAGGATCTCCTGGCCTCATGATCTGCCCTCCTCGGCCTCCCAAAGTGCTGGGATTACAGATGTGAGCCACCGTGCCCAGCCTATTTTTTTTTTAATTTTTAAAATTATGGCCATTCTTGTAAAGGTAAGATGGTATCGCATTATGGTCTTATTTCAACTCTTAAAGAAAAGACTCCTTCTCTCTAGGATCATTCCTGTGTGGTTTATATGGGGGGATTATAGGAACAGATTCACTCTGCTGATCCTCTAGAAGAAAATCTAGGAAAAGCATTAGTGTTCTACTGTTTGCCTTGCATGTGGTACCATTCATAATAAACTGGTAATAAACTAGCTGTTTCTTAAGAAGTTTTCTGTTTAGGCTGTGAAAACTATGTTCAATTTGAAACTGTCATGTAAGAACTTAGCTGAATCCTGAAGAACTGTCAGGAAATTTTCTCAGAAATCATGTACTCTATCTTCTACCTGGTTATGTTTGCATAATGAATACTACGGAAATGCAGCATTGAATCTGGATTCTGAAAAAAAATAGCCTCTCTCAAATGGCTGAAATAGAAAAGCAATTTAATAAAGTATATAAGCTATTTAGTCATACAGCAAGTTCATATATTAGAAATGCATTTCCCTATGAAATCATGGCTATTTTAACCTTAATACAAGTAAAGTAAAAATCATTGTAAAATATTTTGATTTACCATCAGAAAGCTAGATATTTGATGATAAGTGGAAAGCTCAGGTTAATAGAGAGTTAAAAATATTTGTACTACTCATTGTTTAGATGTGAAGTTGTTTAGTACATGTAGGATTATGTCCTGTATTTTCCTTCCATCCCATAGCAACCAATTTCATAATCCCAGCTCTAGAAATATTTACTTGGTTTGATGCCTTTTATAATCACAGATTTCAATAATATTGGACTTAACACTAGGTGAACTATGATACATCTATCCAGGAGTGAATTCAATTCGGTAATTATGATTTCCCATTGTAGGTTACACCTTTTTCAGTATATATTTTATGTAAAACAATAATATTAACCATGCCACCATTTGACTGAAAAAATATCTAATTTCTTTCTCATGAGCCTTCTTCACAAGAAAATAACTCTGTAATCTGTATAAAATTTCTTCCATTAACATACTAGTGTGTTACTGTTGACATATACTACAATTCCCAAAGAGAAAAAGATGAATCATTTGTTTTGGCAAAAGTCCAAACCACTTGGTAAAATTATTAGGAAACTCTAGTGGCAACTGCCAAAACCACTTTCAGTGCTGTGTTGTTCCTCCCAATATCTCTCAGGTAAACTTTTTCTTATCCTCAAAACATTGTTTGAGTAAAGCTATTCTACCTCCTACTGAAAAGGAAAAAAGAAAACAAACTTCTAGCTTACTTGTCAGCTTCCCACTTAAAAGCATGCCTCCAGCCTATGGATTCGTGGAATGACTCAATTGTTTCTTGTTTAATTGAAGAATAATATTATGAGACTAGAGAAATTATCTAGCCCCATTTTCTCATTTAATAGATTTGCAGAATTGTGACAAAATGGAGGTTCACTGACAACCGTGGTCACCTTTCATGATTTTTTGTCCTTTTGGTTTTATTTTAAACATTTACTAAGTCAGAAGTTATCATTTCTTCGAGAGGTTACAGGTAAGTAAACAAATTGAAAAAAATTATCAGCGTAAGTTGAGAAGCCAGTTCATCTAAAATGAAGTAGAAAGATGGGGTAAGAAGATCCCCTTCCTAATTGGAAGTAAGCTGACTTGGCAAGTTTAATTGTGTATATTGCATAAATAAGTTCTACTGGGTGAGTTCATTTATAGTGATGT
Organism: Macaca nemestrina; assembly: GCF_043159975.1. Lineage (NCBI taxonomy): Eukaryota > Metazoa > Chordata > Mammalia > Primates > Cercopithecidae > Macaca > Macaca nemestrina. Next base: position 25,934,609 of record NC_092143.1, read on the forward strand.
TTTTACTCCAGAAAATCCAGGTTTTCTTTGAACGGGAAATCCTGCTCACAATGTGCATTCTCCGCTCAACCATGACTGGAACTTGACAAAGGCTCTATAATCAACCATGACTGGAACTTGACAAAGGCTCTATAGTCACCACACTTTCTGGTGACTTCACCTTCTAGTTTCTATTTGTAGTCGAACAATTGAAGAGATCTGTTGTAATGTGACACTTTGGCATTTTGCATTTAGTTTGTTTAACACTTTGTCACATAATGCCTTTCACCAGAGATGAGTTAGTTGGCAAGACTTGATTCATTAAAGACAATCTTAGTCATTCATTTATTCATTCATTTAACAATTACCTACTGACATCGGCTTTGTGCTGGTTAAGTCATATGCTGAGTGCTGTGTACTCAGAGCTAAAAACCAGTGAGCTCAGCCTGGAGAGGAGACTGACACTCAAGCAGGTGATTCCACTGTGGTGTGGCATGTATTACCTCTGTGGCAACTCACAAGAGGTGTGGTGGATCCATCAGAGTGGTGGAAGAAGCTATAGGGAAAGAAAAAGCCTTTTGAAAGGTCAGAATGCTCTGCAAAGCATCGGGGGAGAATAAGCTGAAAGCAGCCGTTCTCTTACCCTGAGGCAGAGGGTGAGAAATAGGTACAAGGAAATATAGGGGAATTTATCTCAAAGGGCTTGTTTACCCATGTTGTCCAGAAACCCACCTTTGACCATCCACGCATGACTGCTCCCTATAAAGGGGAAGAATATTGTTAATTACCCACAGATTGTATTTGCTCCAGGCTTTCAGCATTATGTCTATACTAAATTAAAACCAACCAGTGCTAGCTTATCGAGTCTGCTCTCTCTTTGGCCCCTTAGTGCAGGCAAGTCCCTTGGCGGCTCTTATACTGCATACCTGTGTCTGAGCACTCCTTTCATCCATGGTGTGTGGGACAGATCTGGCAGCTGGTGGTCCCTGTGAGAAACACTACAATGAATCACGACTGCACCCCTGAAAACAAAGGTGAAGAGACTGCGCTGTCCGTAGATCACCGGTGCCTAGTCGGGCTTCCCATGTTAAGGAAAATTTTCAAGCTAAGGTTTCATCGTGGGACCAGTTATCCACTCAACAGAAACAGTATATAAAAGTATTGAAACAGCTGCTTAAAGCTAGTGGAGGCTCAGTTTCACAGGTTCAATTAAGGGACCGAATGTAAACTGTTGTTTCCCATAACCCATGGTTCCCAGAAGAAGGCACACTAGACCTAGAGCTCTGGGAAAAAGTGGGGAGAAATCTTAAACAACATCATGCACAAGGACAACAGGTCCCAGTAACATCCTTGGTGTTATGGGCCTTAGTTAGGACTGCTTTGAGCCCACTCTACACAGAAGAGCATCAAAAGGGAAGGGAAGAGGAACCATCATCTACCTTACTGTCTGCTTCTCCTCCCTCAGCCCTGTCATTACTGGGTAAAGGTACAAAAAAAGAAACAGAGGTTTCTCCTGAGCCCCGCTCTCCCAATAAATTGGAAACAAGACAAGGGATACACTAGTTATGGGACCCTGTCTTAGGCAAGTGGTGTTAGAAGGGCAGCTCTTGGCCTGCCCGATGATGCAAGATCAATGAGGCAATTGGGTATATGAACCCATTACTTTTGACACTTATAAAGAGATAAGGAAAAGCATTAGAGAAAATGGAGCCTCTAGCCCATTTATGAAAGGATTAATTGAGGCCATGGCAGACAATTTCTGTATAACCCCAGGGGACTGGTCAGTAATAGCTAAAACAACTGTAGAGGCCAGTCAGTACCTCCTCTGCAGAGCAGAATTTGATAAATTGTGTGGATGACAGGCCAACCAAAATCAATTGGCTGGGCAAAACATAACAGCTGCGATGCTCCAGGGAAGGGGTCCCTATATTATTATCCAACCTCTAATGATGACCATCCCTGTTAATCTTTGGGGATGAGACCTATTAGCCAAATGTGGGGTCACTCTGCAGACTCCTTTCTAATAATAGCCACTGTTGTTATTTCTCCCCTACCCCGACGTGGCTCTCTCAAAATCCTATTTGGGTAGAACACTAGCCTTTAAAGGGAGAGAAATTACAAACAGCCCGTGAATTAGTTGAGAAACAATTAAAAGCCAGCCATATAGAACCATCAAACAGCCCTTGGAATTCACCCATTTTCATCATTCCCAAAAGGTCTTGTAAATGGAGACTTTTGCATGACTTGCACACTATCGATGCTAATTTCCAACCTATGGGGCCCCTTCAACAGGGGCTCCCTTCCCCATGGCAATTCCTCGAGATTAACCTATATTCGTTATTGACTTAAAAGACTGTTTTTATACTATTCCTCTTGCAAAACAAGACAGAGAAAAATTTGCATTTACAATACCAGTTATCAATAATGAAAGGCCAGCTCCCTGATTTCATTAGAAAGTACTTCTTCAAGGAATGCTGAACAGTCCTACCATGGGTCAGTATCATGGAAATCAGACTTTGCTCCCAAGTAGAAAAGAATTTCCTAATTGCAAGATCATCCATTTCACGGATGATATCTTACTGGCAGCCCCAACTGAGCCAATACTTTTGAGTTTATATACCTCTATCAAAAAGAATTGACAGTTAAGAGGTTTAATCATAGCACCTGAAAAAGTACAGATGTCCTCTCCTTGGATATATCTTGGATATATACTAACTTCTCAGTCAGTAAGACCTCAGAAGGTTAAATTAAATACTAACAACTTACACACCTTAAATGATTATCAAAAATTACTTGGCGATATTAACTGGCTTCACCCCACCTTGGGTATAACTACTGACAAGTTACAAAACCTGTTTTCTATCCTAAAGGGCAACGCAGCCCTGAACTCCCGCCGGTATTTAACTGCCACTGCAAAAAGGAAAATTGAGGAAATAGAGCAAGCCGTTTCTTAGAGGCAACTAGACTGCATAGACCCACAATATTCAGTCCAGTTATTTGTTTTTCCTACTAATCATTCCCCAACAGAATGAATAGGACAGATGGCCCCAGGGCTACGCGTCCTAGAATGGGTTTTTTTCTCATATACCGGGACCAAAACCCTATCTTGCTATGTCCAGCTAGTTGGTAAAGTCATCTACACAGGCTGCCGATGATGCAATCAATTGCTAGGTTATGACCCTGATGTCATAAGAATTCCCTTAAGTAAAGAAAAACTCAAAGCAGTCCTGTCCCTATCTCTAGACACTCAGGATAGCACTGTCTGATTATGTGGGCCATATAGAACATAGCCTTCTCGCTGACAAACTACTTCAGTTCTTATCTCATACTCCTGTAGTTATGCCTACAAAGGTAGTTCACTCCCCTGTACCTAACACTTTAACACTTTTTACTAATGGCTTTGGTAAAAATGGAAAAGCAGCTATCTGGTGGGAACCGCTTAACTCCCTCACTTGATCTGGATTTACTAGCACTCAGAGAGCTGAGGTCACAGCCCTAATATTGGCCCTAGAAACCTTTTCTGCTCAGCCTTGGGGCCCCGTAGGTTGGAAATTAGCACTGATAGTGTGCAAGTCATGCAATATTGTTAGTGACCCTGCTTACTCTGTTTATTTATTACAGAACCTTGAGACAGTCCTCATTAAGTTCACTCTTGAGCCCACCCTGTGTGCACTTTTTCTTCAACTTCCACAATTGCTAGATCAACATACACATACTATTTTTATTACACACATTCAGGCCCACAGCTCACTGCCCAGCCCACTGGCTTATGGCAATGATCAAGCAGACCTGCAGGTTATGATATCACTGCTTGACCAAGCCACCCAATCACATCAATTTTTCCACCAAAATTGGAGTAATTTATCTAAACAAGTTCAACTTACCCAAAGACTAGCTAAAAAAGTTATTTTACAATGCCCAGATTTCCAGCTCACAGGTAATCCCCTCCTTCAACAGGTGTTAACCCTAGAGGACTGGAACCTAATCAGTTATGGCAAACAGGTATTACACACATCCCTGAATTTGGAAAACTAAGATATGTACATGTGTCCATCGATACCTGTTCAAACCTAATTAGCACTCATGCTCTTCCTGGAGAGTCCACCTGATATATCATTAAGCTCTTCTCTTAACTTTTACATTTATGGGGTGGCCCACAAAAATTAAAACTGATAATGGCCCAGTTTATATCACTTCACAATTTCAACAGTTTTATCACACATGGAACATCCAACATTCCACGGGTATCCCATACAACCCCCAAGGACAGGCCATAGAACATGCCCACTCCACCCTTAAGAATATCCTCAGAAAACAAAAAAGGGGGAATATGACACTACTGGCAAAAGCCTTATTTACCCTTAATTTCTTAAATTTAAATGACAAATTTCAATCAGCCATAGAAAAGCATTTTGTAAAAGCCCCTGAAAACATAAAACCTGCAGTTTTATGGAAATATGTAAATAGCAATGGTGCAGTTCAAATGATTTGTTAACATGAGGAAGAGGATGTGCTTGTATTCACACTCACTCAGGTCCTCTTTAGATTCAGCACGATGCATCAAACCCTACCATAGCATGGCTAGAACCCAACCCAGTACCAAAAATAAAGGAAATGACCCTGCAGGACCTGCAGCCCTGGATGAGGCAGCTTCCTTGGATGACACAGGCCCCAGACATTATACTGAAGAAGACAACTCAGGAGGCTGAGCGAATCCTGCTCTGGACATAGACACCATTCACTCCAGATAATTTGTTCCTTGCTATGCTTTATTAACCTTTTTCAGTTCTCTCACTTTGCCTGCTACCTGTACCTGCTACTCTCTATTAGGCCTATCTTCTAGATCCGCCTTTCTTCTGCCCTGTTACTTGGGTAAACACCCCCTTCCCAGCCTCTAACAACGTGACTGTTTAGCTAGGAGGGGTTAACATACCCCCAGTGGGATTCCTCAGTAGCAGCTATAAAACAATGAGCAAAAACACCTCTCCTGGATAGACCTCCACTCCTGGGGGTCACTCTTTGATTGGAAAAGAATATTACTGATTATACTCATGTTTGTCTCATGTTATTTACTAATTCTAGGATGCAAAGCTGGAAAATGAGTTGTAGCCGCTACACCTGACAAATCTGTTGCTGCACACATCTGTACTCTTCAATCAACAAGACCTGATGCAAAAAACAGAAAAGGGAGAGATGTGGGGGATTGGTCAGAGTGGTGGAAGAAGCTGTAGGGAAAGAAGCAGGCTTTTTGAAAGGTCAGAATGCTCTGCAAAGTTTCAGGGGAGAGTAAGCTGAAGGCAGCTGTTCTCTTACTCTGGGGCAGAGGGTGAGAAATAGGTACAAGGAAATATAGGGGAATTTATCTCAAAGGGCTTGTTTACCCATGTTGTCCAGAAACCCACCTTTGACCATCCACGCATGACTGCTCCCTGTAAAGGGGAACAGTAATGTGAATTACCCATAGATTGTGTTTGCTCCAGGCTTTCAGCATTATGTCTGCACTAAATAAAACCAAGCAGCGCTAGTTTATCAAGTCTGCCCTTGCTTTGGCCCCTAGTGCCGGCAGTCCCTTAGCAGCTCGTACCCTGCCTACCTGTGTCTGAGTACTCCTTTCATCTGGCCCTCAGCCAGGGTCTGCAGGACAGACCCATCAAAGAGGGTGCCAAACCACCTAACCCCATTGACGATAACAGGAAGGGCTTTCTGTAGGATTCAGCAGCTCAGCTGAGTTTTAAAGGCTTCATAAGGAGCAAGCCAGGTGAAAGAAAAGGAGTGAGTGCTCCAGGAAGAGCTGGCTGCCTGCGAAGAGACTGATGGACATTTTGAGAGCTCGTTAGGAGCAAGGACAGATGGAAAGGAAAGAAGGAGGCAGATCACGTGGAGCACACTGGGTCTCATTCTGAAAGCTATTTGAAACCACAGGATTCATTTAAGTATACAAATAGCAAAATAGAATTTGTAATTTTGAAAGCTCCCTCTAGCTGGTGTAGGGAGAATGGTTTGAAAAGGCAAGAGGAAAGAGAAGGAGCTCATGCTTAAAGCTGAGAGAAAGAAATGATTTTAAGAAATAAAAAAGCAGTGTTGTGTAGTTTTCCTTTTAGATCACCTTTATGGTTACGTACATTCCTAAGTTTTTTTTTGTGTGTGTGTTTTGTTTTGTTTTTTCCAGCTATTGTAAAAGGGGTTGAGTTTTTTATTTTATTCTCAGCTTGGTTGCTGTTGGTGTATAGAAGAGCTACTGATTTGTGTACATTAATTTTGTATCCAGACACTTTGCTGAATTCTTTTATCAGTTCCATGAGCTTTCTGGAGGAGTCTTTAGGGTTTTCTAGGTAAATAATCATATCATCAGCAAACAGTGACAAGTTTGACTTCCTCTTTACCAATTTGGATACTCTTTATTTCTTTATCTTGTCTGATTGCTCTGGCTAGGACTTCCAGTACTATGCTGAAGAGGAATGGTGAGAGTGGGCATCCTTGTCTTGTTCCAGTTCTCAGAGGGAATGCTTTCAACTTTTCCCCATTCAGTATTACACTGACTGTGAGTTTGTCATAGATGGCTTTTATTATATTAAGGTATGTCCCTTGTATGCTGATTTTGCTGAGACTTTTAATCATAAATCCATGCTGGATTTTCTCAAATGCTTTTTCTGCATCTATTGAGATGGTCATGTGGTTTTTAATTCTGTTTATGTGGTGTATCACATTTATTGACTTGCATATGTGACACCATTTCTGTATCCCTGTATGAAACCCACTTGATCATGGTGGATTATCTTTTTGATACCACCTGTTCCCCAATAACCTATGGTAATAAAATTTTTTTTCAAATAAAGAACAGTGTCTGGCACACAGCAGGAATTCAATAAATATTTAAAAAAAGAAAACTTTTCATGTAACCAAACACCACCTGTTCCCCAAAAACCTTTTGAAATAAAAAAATAAAATTTTTTAAAATATTACATTATTAAAAAATAAATAAATATAAAAGAAGACTGGGTGCAGGGGCTCACGTCTGTAATCCCAGCACATTGGGAGGTCGAAGCAGATAGACTGATTGAGCCCAGGAGTTTAAGACCAGCCTGAGCAACATGGTGAGACCCCATCTCTACAAAAAATACAAAAAAATTAGCTGGCATGCTGGCGCATGCCTCTGATCCCAGCTACTCAGGAGGCTGAGGTGAGAGGACCACTTGAGGACAGGAAGTCAAGGCTGCAGTAAGCCACAATCGTGCCACTGCATTCCAGCCTAGGTGACAGAATGAGACCCTATCTCAAATGAATCTTTAAAAAGAGGTAAAATCAATGTATTTTATAAATTTAATTATGGGTTAACTCAATTTCTGAAATTAAAGTTTCAGCTACATGATTTATAATCCTTTGGGTATATACCCAGTAATGGGATGGCTGGGTCATATGGTACATCTAGTTCTAGATCCTTGAGGAATCGCCATACTGTTTTCCATAATGGTTGAACTAGTTTACAATCCCACCAACAGTGTAAAAGTGTTCCTATTTCTCCACATCCTCTCCAGCACCTGTTGTTTCCTGACTTTTTAATGATTGCCATTCTAACTGGTGTGAGATAGTATCTCATTGTGGTTTTGATTTGCATTTCTCTGATGGCCACTGATGATGAGTATTTTGGGGGGAGGGATTGCATTGGGAGTTATACATGATGTAAATGATGAGTTGATGGGTGCTGACGAGTTGATGGGTGCAGCACAGCAACATGGCACAAGTATACATATGTAACAAACCTGCACGTTATGCACATGTACCCTAGAACTTAAAGTATAATAATTTAAAAAAAAACAAAAAAAAAAACACACAAAAAAATGTTTCAGCTAATGGGATTTTCAATGTACATAACTCTTGTGATTAACCTAGATTATTCTAATAGCTAAAAATATCCACTAGTGTAACTAACCATTTATTGGGGAATCCAAGTTTGTATAATTTACACATGAATTAGCTATATATTTTATCAAAACTATTCAATGTCGAGTCCCTCCTTGACAATGGGTAACACAGTGCTTAATGACACTTTAGCCAGTCTATAATTATTCTTTCTTTTGTTATTAACAGTCTTATTTTGGCATTTAGGTTCCAATCTTGACCAATTAAAAAAAATAAAAATAAAAACAAAAAAATCCTTTAATCTCAAATTCAATTCACTACTCATCTCCTTCCTTTCTCCATCTGGGTCCATATTATTTTCTCCAGTATCTCTAAGATACTGAGGATGTATCAAGGGTAGCACACAGATCGTGGTGGGTGTGGGAATCTTTTCTCTGAGTCACCTCCTCCCCTTCTCTCTTACCAACTCTAGCTCCCTCCAGTTGGGAGCAGGGAAGCAGGAAAAAGGGCAAAAGTGGTTTAGCTATGATTTCAGACAGCTCCACCCTTTGCTGGTGGCCTATACCCATACGGTCTTCACTGTATGAAGGGCATGTACAATTTTGGGGTGGGTGCTGTATTCAGCTTCACTCCAGACCCTCTGTAGCTGAAGAACCTATGAAACTCTACTAATGTCCTTAGCACTATCAGCAGTCTCAACATATCTGGGAGTATTTTCCTTATCCCAGAGGCTGACAAGGTCAAATACTTCTGCCCCTTCACTAACCCCATGCTCCTTTATCTGCAGCTAAGATTACTCAGATTCTCTTCCTACCTTCAAGAGCCTCACAGATGCTGCCATCAGGAGATGTTGCCATGGCTTTCTTAAGTAGATTCCAGTAAATTGATCTTTTCAAAAAACCAGCTCCTGGATTCACTGATTTTTGAAAGGTTTTTTGTGTCTCTATCTCGTTCAGTTCTGCTCTGATCTTAGTTATTTCTTGCCTTCTGCTAGCTTTTGAATGTGTTTGCTTACTCTTGCTTCTCTAGTTCTTTTAGTTGTGGTGTTAGTGTGTCAATTTTAGATCTTTTATGCTTTCTATTGTGGGCATTTAGTGCTATAAATTTCCCTCTACACACTGCTTTAAATGTGTCCCAGCGATTCTGGTATCTTGTATCTTTGTTCTCATTAGTTTCAAAGAGCGTCTTTATTTCTGCCTTCATTTCGTTATGTACCCAGTAGTCATTCAGGAACAGGTTGTTCAGTTCCCATGTAGTTGAGCAGTTTTGATTGAGTTTCTTAATCCTGAGTTCTAGTTTGATTGCACTGTGTTCTGAGAGACAGTTTGTTATAATTTCTGTTCTTGTACATTTGCTGAGGAGTGCTTTACTTCCAACTATGTGGTCAATTTTGGACTAAGTGTGACGTGGTGCTGAGAAGAATGTATATTCTGTTGATTTGGGGTGGAGAGTTCTATAGATGTCTATTAGGTCTGCTTGGTGCAGAGCTGAGTTCAATTCCTGGATATCCTTGTTGACTTTCTGTCTCGTTGATCTGTCTAATGTTGACAGTGGGGTGTTAAAGTCTCCCATTATTATTGTTTGGGAGTCTAAGTCTCTTTGTAGGTCTCCAAGGACTTGCTTTATGAATCTGGGTGCTCCCGTATTGGGTGCGTATATATTTAAGATAGTTAGCTCTTCTTGTTGAATTGATCCCTTTACCATTATATAATGGCTTTCTTTGTCTCTTTTGATCTTTGTTGGCTTAAAGTCTGTTTTATCAGAGACTAGGATTGCAACCCCTGATTTTTTTTTGCTTTCCATTTGCTTGATAGATCTTCCTCCATCCCTTTATTTTGAGCCTATGTGTGTCTCTGCATGTGAGATGGATCTCCTGAATACAGCAAACTGATGGGTATTGACTCTTTATCCAATTTGCCAGTCTTTGTCTTTTAATTGGAGCATTTAGCCCATTTACATTTAAGGTTAATATTGTTATGTGTGAATTTGATCCTGTCATTATGATGTTAGCTGGTTATTTTGCTTGTTAGTTGATGCAGTTTCTTCCTAGCAATGATGCTCTTTACAATTTGGTATGTTTTTGCAGTAGCTGGTACCGGTTGTTCCTTTCCATGTTTAGTGCTTCCTTCAGGAGCTCTTGTAAGGCAGGCCTAGTGGTGACAAAATCTCTCAGCATTTGCTTATCTGTAAGGGATTTTATTTCACCTTCACTTATGAAGCTTAGTTTGGCTGGATATGAAATTCTGGGTTGAAAATTCTTTTCTTTAAGAATGTTGAATATTGGACCCCACTCTCTTATAGCTTGTAGAGTTTCTGCCGAGAGATCCATTGTGAGTCTGATGGGCTTCCCTTTGTGAGTAACCTGACCTTTCTCTCTGGCTACCCTTAACATTTTTTCCTTCATTTCAACTTTGGTGAATCTGACAATTATGTGTCTTGGAGTTGCTCTTCTTGAGGAGTATCTTTGTGGCATTCTCTGTATTTCCTGAATTTGAATGTTGGCCTGCCTTGCTAGGTTGGGGAAGTTCTCCTAGATAATATCCTGCAGAGTGTTTTCCAACTTGGTTCCATTCTCCCCATCACTTTCAGGTACACCAATCTGATGTAGATTGGTCCGTGGGCGTGGGACCCTCTGAGCCAGGCACGGGATGTAATCTCCTGGTATGCCGTTTGCTAAGACCATTGGAAAAGTGCAGTATTAGGGTGGGAGTGACCCAATTCTCCAGGTGCTGTCTGTCATGGGTTCCCTTGGCTAGGAAAGGGCATTCCCCAACCCTTTGCGCTTCCCAGGTGAGGTGATGCCTGGTACCTCAGTTAGAAATGCAGAAATCACCAGTCTTCTGTGTTGCTCATGCTGGGAGCTGTAGACTGGAGCTGTTCTTATTTGGCCATCTTGGAACCTCCCCTCAACCACAAAGATTTTCTCATAGAAATTTCCTAGTTCTAGGTTTTACATTTAGGTCTATAATCTATCTGGAATTACTTTTTGAAAGTGTGGGAATTATGAGTCAAGGATCTTTTTAAAAGACATATGCATATTTACATACACTGAAAAATTAGACAGTTGTACGTATGTATGTATGTATATAAAATTGCCCGATTGTTCAGCACCAACTATTGAAAAGACTATTCTTTTCTCATTGAATTGTCTTTGGACATTTGTGAAAGTTGAATTGACCATATGTTTGTAGATCTTTCTAGATTCTCTATTCTGGGCCATTGATCTATGCTTCTTTCCATTTACCTATATAAAACTCTCGATTGCTACAATTTACGGTAAGTCTTGAAATCATTACTGTGATTCTTTCAGCGTTTCTTTTTCAGAATTGTTTTAGTTATTCTAGTTCCTTCCCCCTTCCACATAGTTAAAAACTAGTTTCTTGATTTCACAGAAAATATTTCTGATATTTTGATTGGGATTACATTGAAACTCTAGACCAATATGGAGAAATCTGAACATCTTAACATGACTCTTCCAATCCATTAACACAGTATATTTCTCTATTTAGGTCTTCCCTGATTTATTTCAAAAGTGCTTTGTAGTTTTCAGCAGATAGCTCTTGCACATATTCAGTTAGATTTGTATCTATGCATATCATGTTTTCATGTTACTGTAAATGTTATTAGCAACTCCAATGGTATATAGAAATACAATTAATTTTTGTCTGTTGACTTTATATCCTACACCTTTACTCAACTTGTTAATTGTAGAAGCTATTTTGAAGATTCTATGGATTCTCTTATTTTTTATTTTTATTGATGGAGAATATAATCTCTTTTTATTATATTTACTGATATAACATATTTCTTTTTTGATATTAATTTATTTTTTAAAGACTGAGGTATGATTGATGAAAAATTTGTATATTTTATATACTTAAGGTGGAAAACATGTTTTTGTTTTTTCATAAACACAACAATTCAAGGAATACACCATGGTGTTTTCATATAAATATACCTTTATAATGATTCCCACAATGGAGCTAATTAACATATTTTTCACCTGTCATAATTATCATTTTTCTTGTGTTTGGATTGAGAACACTTGAGATCTATTACCTTAGCAATTTTCAAATATGCAATACGTTATTATTAACTATAGATACCATATTGTACATTAGATCTCTAGAACTTATTGATCTTATAACTGATAGTTTGTACCCTTTGATCTGTATCTGCCTATTTTCTCTATTCCCCATCCACTGGCAACCACCTTTCTGCTCTCTGTTTCTCTAAGTTTGACTATTTTAGATTCGACATGTAAGTGATATCAAGCAATATTTGTCTTTCTGTGTCTGGTCTATGTTACTTAGCATAATAGTTTCCAAGTTAATTCATGTTGTTGCAAATGTCAGGCTTTCCTTCTTTTTAAAGTCTGAATAGTATTCCATTGTGCATACATATATAGTACATAGTTATCATATATATGATAAATTGTGTGTGTGTATATATCTATATATATACACACACACACACACAATGGAATACTATTCAGCCTTTAAAAGGCTGAATATAGACAAATATTTTATATATATCACATGTTCTTTATCCATTCATTCATTGATGGAAGCTTAGATCAGTCCCATATCTTGACTATTGTGAATAATACTGAAGTGAAATGGAAGTGCAGATATATCTTCAAGACAATGATTTCATGCCCAGAAGTGGGACTGTTGGATCATATGGTAGTTCTGTTTTTAATTTTTTGAGGAACCACCACACTATTGTCCATAATGGCTGTATTAATTCACATTCTCACCAACAGTGTACAAGGGTCCCTTATTCTCCACATCCTCAATAACACTTGTTATCTACTTACTTTTTGATAATAGTCAAACTAACAGCTGTGAGGTGGTATCTCATTGTGATGGTTAGTGCTGTTGATCACCTTTTCACATACCTGTTGGCCATTTGTATGTCCTCTTTGGGAAAATGTATATTCCAATCTTTTGCCCATTTTTAAATCAGGTTTTTTTTTTTTTTTTTGCTATTGAGTTATGTGAATTCCTGATATATTTTACATATCAACCACCTATTAGATATACCATTTACAAACATTTTCTCCTATTCTGCAGGCTGCCTTCTCGTTTCCTTCCCTTTGCTTTGCAGAAGCTTTTAATGTTGGCAATAATGTTATGTTGGCTAGAACTAGACTCAGATACTGTACAATTTCAATTTTGGGGAAGAGCCAGTGTGGGGAGTAGTTGTAGGCTAATATTACTGGTGATAACTAAAAGTTAACTTAATATAGAACAGGTCATTTTGATGACTGATGCTAGTTCTATCAAATTTTAAGTGGTAGTGGTGGCATTTGTGGTTGCAGGTTTGGATGTATTGACAAAAAAAGTCAAATGCTGTAAAATATTTTAAGAGATTTATTCTGAGCCAAATATGAGTGACCATGGCCTCAGGACACAGCCCTCAGGAGGTCATGAGAACATGTATCCAAGGTGGTTGGGGTACAGTTTGGTTTTATATATTTTTAGGGAGGCACGAGACATCAATCAAATACATTTAAGAAATACATTGGCTTGGTTCAGAAAGGCAGGACAACTCAAAGTGGGGGCTTCCAGGCGAGAGGTAAATTTAAACATGTTCTGGTTGATAATTGGTCTAGTTTATCTGAAGACCTGAGATCAATGGAAAGGAATGTTCAGGTTAAGATAAAGGATTGTGGAGATCAAGTTTTATTGTTCAGAGGAATCTCTCAGAAAGCAGACTTCAGAGAGAGAGCAGGTTGTAAAATGTTTCTTATCAGACCTAAAAGGGTGCCTGGCTCTTAGTTGATTATCTCTTGGATCTGGAAAGAAAGGAAGGAAAACAAAGGGGGAAGGATGTTCTCTATAGAATGTGGAGTTCCTCCACAAGAGACTTTGCAGGACAATTTCAAGGTATAGCAAGGAAATATACTTTGGGGTAAAACATTTTGATTTTTTTGCCCTTGTTATGCCAGAGTCAGATTAGAAAGTAAGTCACAATATATGGGGTTAAATAAAACCCATCTGATGAGAATATGGTTTGTAGGGCATGACTCCCCAGACCCCCTAGAAAGGAATTTGGGCAAGATAAAAAATCAGAGCTTAGTCCTCAGATGAATAGGTGGAGATTATACATTGTTGGAAAAGAGTGATGAGCATTGTTACTGTAGGCTAAGTAGAAGTTACAGTAGTTATAGGTTAAGTGGAAGTAGTTGCAGATTCAGTTGAAGGGAATGTAGTTGTTGATTCAGTCAGAGATGGTAGAAGTGCTGATTGTTTGAGTTGTCAAGTAAGTTTAAGTTGAAGTAGGACTTGATATTGTTGAAGTTGTAACAGTTAGAGTCTGTTAAAGTGACTGCAGCCATGGTTCCACTTGAAGTGATAGGAGTAGCTGTTATAGTTGCAAACTGAGTTGAAGTGGTAGAGGCTGAAGTTTCAGTTGAAGTGATGACTGTGGCTGTTCAAATTATAATTGATTGGCAGCTGCAGCAGATGTAGGTTCTGTGGAAGTGGTGGCAGTTGTAGCTGTTGAAGTTGTAGTTTCAGTGGCTGTACTTGCAGGTGCAGTCGAAGTGGTGGTCATTGTAGGTGGACAAGCAGGAGAGGGTGTTCCAGGTTTGACAGTCACACACTCTCCATTGTTTGTGGATAGTTGGATAACAAGGGAGGAATTGGCAGATCCTTTGTTATTCACCAAGCATACTATAAGTACTCCAATTGCTGTCATTATCACACAGGCTAAGAGACAAGCCAGGAAGACTTTCCACATAGACCAGTCATTGCAGCAATGCTCTTTTACCTAAGCATGTATATAAAAATATCAGCAATGAGAAAGAAAACTGCTTGTAATTTATCATCTCTTTTAAATTACTTATAACTTATTGCGTTAACATCATTTGAGTCACTATGTGTCTCTGAAAGTTGGGCTTGAAGTCCATGTTTTCATGCAGGTAGAAATAATTGTCCCTTACATTAGAAGAAAGACAAATCTGCAAAGTCTCATCTTCTCTTATCCTATTTTCCATTTGTCTTTTTAACAGACTTTATTTTTAGAGCAGTTTTAGGTTGACAGCAAAACTAAGCAGGAAATACAGAGATTTCCCATATCCCTCCTGCCGTCACACATGTTCAGCCTCACCAATTGTCCACTTCTCCAATCGGAGTAGAACATTTGTTACAATTAATGAACCTACAATGATATACCATTATCAGATTACTTTAGGGTTCACTCTTGGTGGTGTACACTGTATGGGTTTGGACAACTATATAATGATATGTATTTACCATTATAGTATCATGCAGAGTAGTCTCACTGCCCTAAAAAATCCTCTGTGTTCCTCTTATTCTTCCCTCTCTCACTCCTACCTTTTTTTTAATGTGAGCACTATATCTTATATTGTTGTTGAGAAGATTAAAAATAACATACATAAAGTTACCACTTTTCAAAAATATTATATTTGGTTTTGATGCAGTATAATATAGAATTTAGAAACAAGGGCTTTGGAGTCCAACAGATTATTTCATAATTACCTGGATGAAAGCAAGATCTTCAAAGAATAGAATACAAAACTTGTACCTTTCAGACAGCATACAGTAGGTCTGAAATATTACAAAACATGGGCCACGGTATTTGTTGGAAGACTAGAGTTTCATGAAAAGCCTGATGACACCAAGACAGCAGCAAAAGAATGAGGGCAATGGTCACCAAGGCCAGGGAAATGAGGGCCACTGAGACCAAGTTAACCCTAGGACAAATAACATCCTCTTTCCTTGATGGGAGGCACTGAAAACGAGGTTCAAGAAAAGAAAGTGGCAAAAAGGCTTATGTACATCTGGGAGAGGATTCTATAATACTGCATTACACAAACTTAAAAAGAGCCCTTTAGTGACATTAAATGCGCATGATCAGACAGAAGGAAACTATGTTCTCCTCCTGCTTTGGCCCCTTCTGGCAAAAACCGTGTGAGTTCTAGCAACTCTCTAAACTTTCCTGAGCCATATTTTCCCTAATTGTTAAATAATTTAACGGGACTAGATCAGCCATTCTCATCACTAGTTGTACATTAGATTCATCTGGGTAACTTTTAAAAACTATTGTTGTATGGGCCCCACCCCCAAGAGTTTCTGATTTAATTGGTCTGGGGTGGGGCTCAGGCATTTGGTTTGTCCTAAACAGTCCCCAGGTGATTCTAATATGCAGTCAAGTTTAAGAACCAGCAGAGGCTGGGCATGGAGGTTCACGCTTGTAATCCTACCATTGGGGGAGGCTAAGGTGGGTGGATCCTTTGAGCCCAGGAGGTTGAGACCAGCCTGGGCTACATGGCAAGACCTCATCTCTACAAAAAATACAAAAAATAGTCAGGCATGGTGGCATATGCATGTGGTCCTAGCTACTTTGGCAGGCTGAGATGGGAGGATTGTTTAAGCCCAGAAGGGTGAAGCTGCAGTGAGACGTGATTGTGCCATTGCGCTCCAGCCTAGGTTACAGAGTGAGACTCTGCCTCAAAAAACAAAAAATAAAAAATAAAAATAAAAAAAGAGCCAGCAGACTTGATGTTATTGAAGACCTCCTTCAATTCCATGATTGATATGGATTACTTTACCTCTGCAAACAAGAAGAAACATTTTCTAACTCCATCCTACTGAGCTTATTTATTATTTCACATTGTCCCAGAAACAGTATAAAGTTCATGTTGTTTTGTCCAGAATCAAGAAACAAGGCTCAGAGGCTCTCTACTAAGTCTCTGTAACAAGACTAAGCAGGGAAAGGAAGGAATGCCAGAGTTTGTGGAACCAAACCAAACTGCGAAGCATATTGGTAATTTATAGTCAATGTTAAATTTCTATACAACGGCTGAAGACTTAAAGATACAGTCACGAGGTAAAGTTCATTCAGCCTACAGGACATGAGGTCAGGAACCAAGGAGAGCCAAGTCTGGTCTCCAACGCTAGTGGAGACACTCCAGAGAACAGTAAGGTTTCTGTGTCAAGGTCATATACACCAGAGGACAGAACCCAGGGAGTTAAAGAAAGTGCCACACACAGGTTCAGAGGCTGCACAGAGTAAGAAAATAAAGTGATCACCAAAATAATAGGACCTGGGAAACTTTAAATATGACAGTCTCCCATCAGAGCCTAATGGTGAATTAAACCCTAATATTGCCAACATTCTTATTCACCCGCCCCTCCCTAACCTTGCATTTGCACCTTACACTTATTCCTTTGATTTTCATGTATGTTTTGTATCTATTATGGATATTTGAGTCCCCAGTTAGAACATTAGCTCTTGGAAAACAGAGACTAGCAAATATTTATTTTCTTGTGAATTGCCTCACAGTGACTTGTACCTATACTGAGAATACAGCAGATGCTTAATACAAATGTAAATGAATTAAGTAATTAAATACATTTCTTGGGAAATAATAGGCAAAGTACATGCCCTTATAGAGCACATCCCAACCTGAATAAAAGCTCCTGCGCTAAACATTACCTGTGTGTTACCGGATTCTGATTGTAGACATCTTGAATGTGCAAGGACCCCTGGGCTCATGCAGACCCCAGTTAAGTTGGGAGAGACATCACTGGTTATATCATTTGAAGGTGGACACCAGCGTATGGAACTGTGAGCCTCTTGGTCATTTGGACATGTGGTTGGCTACAAAGGCAGACTAGAAGTGAGTAGGAAGCCTAGGAAACCATGGCGTTGAATTGCTAAAATAAAACTCTTCTATCAAACATACCTAAGAGTATGACTTTTAAAAGTAATAAATGTTTTCTCATGCCCTGAAGATAAAAAAAAAATCTAGACATTTATTATATATTATACTTTAATTTTGGTAAGTTACTAAAGTTCTAGTTCAGGAATGTGTATCCTCATATTACACAAATGGATTGAATATCCTTAACGTTGCAAGCTGACATATGTGGAACATATATTAAGAAGCCTCTATAAAGAAGAGGATGGTGAGCTGAAGTCCTTGCATCTTATTGGGTACAACCTGCTCAGGTCATTTTGGAAATGAAAATATTGAAGTAAAAAGAGTTGAAATGATTTGTCATTATGACACAACAGCGAGCATGGGAGCTCGGACCTTCTGGTGTTAAGGCCCATGTACTCCACTACACTATACTAGGAATAGTATATTGTTATGCTACACCATGCTATGCTAGTATAGTAATGTAGTATATACTATACTACATGATACTAGTGAAAAATTCTTACACAAAGTGACTGCTTTACATAATTCATACCATGCTCTATCCAATGGAACTTGCAAGCCTATGACAGTGACACAGAAGACAAACCATTGGTCAAATTTACAGTATGCTTTTGCTGGGTCCCTCTTGGGCATAGAGCAATGTAAAAACAGTCCACAATAATACAGGTTTCTACTCTCAAGGAGTCTATATGCTAACAGGGAGACAAAACAGGTTAGTGTATAATTAACAAATAAATGCAATAATTGTAAATTATTCAGAAGAGGTGAATATGGATTGAAAATGACTGAGTTGGCGGGGAAAGACTTCAGGGAAGGGGTGTGTTAAAAGAGGGGAAGGATAAGATAAAGTGAATATGAGAGAGGAGTAGATTCAGGAATTTATGGATCTTGTGGAAATGTTTTTTGTTAGTTTCGTTTTGTTTTGTTTTGTTGAGATGGGATCTCTCTCTGTAACCCAGGCTGTAGTGCAGTGACACAATCATGGTTCACTGAAACCTTGACCTCCCAAGGCTCAAGCAGTCCTCTCATCTCAGCCTTCTGAGTAGCCATGACTACAGGCGTATGCCATTATGCTCATTTAATTATTTTTGATGTTATTTTTCATAGCGATGGGGTCTCCATATGTTGCCCAGGCTGGTCTAGAACTCCTGGGCTCAAGCAATCCTCTGGCTCTGCCCCCTCAAGGTGCTGGCATTGTAAGCATGAGCTGCTATACCCAGCCAAAAGTTTTATTACATATGAAACATAATGTAGAATTATCTAAGGCTCTTCATCTCACAAGAAGATAATGTTTACTTTGTAGCTGTGAATCAAGGTGATCTTGGGTCACTCCTCAATCAGCTTCAAAAGGAGAATACGGTTGATTTAATAAACCATTACTAATAGTTATAGAAATTACTGGCCAATGAACCAGTGAGTTCCATGTAAATTGTCAAACCAGAATGGTATATAATCATTGACCCATTAGGAATTATCATTAAAAATACAAAAATTTAAAATTATCATTAAATAAGATGGGATACTCCTGGCAGTAGACAATTAGCTAAGTTAAGTTTTTCTGTAAGTATAATATCAAAGAAATAGATATCAGTCCCATGTTTATCAAATATGAATAAACAAAATTCTACTTAATATTCATTACGCAAATTTGAAGAAGTTGAATTTACCTTTGTTAATACCCTTGCTTATTTAACTAGATGCTGATCCTGTTGTTTTCATTACATCCGATTTGCTTGTGGCTGGTGAACCTGAACATTTTAATGCACTTTGCAAACAAAGTGAAACTCACTCAGCGGGGCAGTTTCCCAGAATTTTCTGGCCCTGTTAGAATCCTAGCCCTTTCAGAGAGGAAGGTGATGGGTGGGTCTACACTAAGGATGGGGAATCTGTGATCTAGGCCTAGTTTGCAGCTTAAGTAATAATTTTACTGTGTCAGGTTGCTCTGACTCTTAGTACAGGTGGAGTCTCTTTTCCAAACTGGAAGAGTTGAAGAGCTGTAAATAATGTTTAACCAGCATTAGCGTAATCCGCATTAGCTAATAATGGCCACAGGCAACTGAAATGCGTTAGTTGTACTTACTAAAGTACATTCTATAAGTTTTTTACCCTGACTTTATAAGAATTAACTTGAGATTTCTTAGATCCCTAACGGAAAAACAAAGACACCAAAATTTATTTTTGTTGTGTTTATAATCTTCAAATACTTTTAAAATTCCATTATTGAATTTGGTCTGAAGAGAAAAATATTGTCGTATCTATGCCTGAATAATATAATAAAGTAAAATATTTAGTCAGCTATCCAGATATATGCTGTTAAAAAAAACAATGTAAGCTAATATTTGTAAACATCTTTACATTTGTTATTATCTAGAAAAACTATCAAGATGATACATACCTGGCCAAGTATATGTTTTTTTTCCATCTGAGTATTTGGACAACCTGAAGATCCAATTACAGGGTTGCCTGAGCAACTGACCAAGCAAACTTCCAGACACTAACCCAGGGACTGAAGATCTTGTTTCTTTTGGTGAACCAGAAATCCTCTATAGGAGTTTTGTATTAACACGTACTGAGAAACAGGACTTTCTTCTTTGGTTTATCTCGTGAGTTATACAGGCTGATTACCACAGCTCCATATGACAAAAGCAAGCTATTTCTTCACACATGTTTCATTCATTCTTCAGGCAGTGAATTTTAACTCACCATTTTAATTTTCATTACATGTCCTTCCTTTTTTCTGAAGTCAAAGGTTATTTGGTTGGATATAAATAGATACATAAAATCTGCATATGATACAGATATATGATTATGAAACTATACACTGAAGGCTTGGTTTTTGGTATAAAATATTTTTTAAAAAGCAGACAAAATAGTCATATTTTGACATGGTATTTTTGGAGGATTTCTTTCTTAGGAATATTAATATCTAGGATTAATATCTGGTTTTTCAGCATATTTAGAAATCTGAGTTCTGACAAGTCTAAAAATTCTAAGCATCAAATTGTAAAAATGGAGCTTAATAAATACTGACATCAGTTTATGTTTACGTGAATGTGTATATAGAAAGTTAAAGGGTCTATTTGTATATCCTATGGCCATAGAAACATTTCTAATACTTTATATCTATACATATTTAAATTAATACCTAAATATATAACATAGCAAAATAAAACATGAAAGTTACAGCACAAAAATTGATACAGGGTTGCTCTTTATTTTGGAGGAGAATGCAAAATTATGATCTTGGTTACATAGTAATAAAGAGATTAAATTGCTTTTAAATTCTGAAAATGAAATTGTAATATAGGCAAACTATCAAAATGGAGCAAGGACACTCACCCGCTGGTTTTCAGAGTGTTCAACGTTCAGTATGTATTTTCCATGTTTTCTGTCCATTCTAGAGCTGCCAATATCACAAGCTTCTCTCCAAAAATATTTTTCAATTTGTTCATTGCCCTTTATATCTGCAACCAGGAAACAATTAAAACACTGGTGGAAATCAACTATGATGCATCAGTACAAGTGTGGATTAAACTAAATACTAATTATTCACTAAAACAGGATCCACCTCAGAGGAGGAAATGAAATGTTAATTGCAGAAAGATGCAAGAAAACCAATACTTCTCTGAGAGCGATTGTGACTGCTCCCTCTGAAAACCTTACATTATTCTTCCATCTCTCCTCTTTGGCCCCATCATTCAGGAACTCACCTTTTATTTTAGGACTGACCCCAGAAAAACATTCTGAGATAGAAATTTACCATTGCTTGCTTCCTACTCAAGCACGAATGTCTCTCTCCCCTTGTTGGCACCATCTCTTAGGTACCCATGACCTCAGGGAAACTTCACCTTTTCAGTCCCTGGGTTGGTGTCTCTTTTGTCAGTTGCTCAAGCAATCCACACTCATTAAAAACTATTAGAATCAATGTCTTAGGCAATAATGTCAAAGGAGTGATGGAATATTGAAAATCTTTAAGAAGAGAGTTTTTTTATTTTGGTCAAAAAATCTAATTTGTCTTAAATTGCAAAATGATCAACTCTCGTATTGGTTTATTCACTCAACAAGTGAGAATTTGGAGTTTCAAAAGTGTGCCAGGTATTTTTGTAGAGCAGAAAGTTCCATAATAAAAAACAAATTCCTATTCTCTTTGTATGTGACACTTTTGGATTCGGAATATTTTTAAAGTTTAATCTTTTAAAGTTTAATCTCTTATAAATGTATTCAATACCTTCAGGTTGTAAGCTTTACCTTTGAACTGTAGAATATAAAGAACATGGAAAGCTGTCTAGGAATTGAAAAACTGGGGAAAAATTGTTCCAAAGAAGAGTTTAAAATATGATGATTTGCTACCACATGGATGAAACTTGAGGACATTGTGCTAAGTGAAATAAGTCATCACAAAAAAGACAAATAGTGTAGATTTCACTTATATAACATACCTAGAATAGTTAAAATCATAGAGACAGAAAGTAGAATGTTGGCTGCCAGAGGCTAGGAGGAGGGAAAAATGGGGAGTTATTGTTTAATGAATATACAATTTCAGTTTGGGATGATAAAAAGAGATCTGGAAATGGGTGGCAGTGATGGTTACAGAATATTGTGAACGTATTTAATACCCCTAACTGTATACTTAAAATGAGTAAGATGATGAACTTTGTGTTGTGTGTATTTTACCACAATTTAAAAAGTGAAACAGAAACGTAAAGATTTACTCTTCTTGAAGGAAAGCAAACAGCCAGTGTATAGCCATGGGGTACAAGGGACGAACATGGGTTGAAGGTGTCAATAATATTAAAAATGACTTTTGAATGACTTTTTGATTCATTTGAAAATCAGAAGAATATTATTGTTAAACCAATAATATACATTTAATTGTATATTATTTAAAATATTACTACAATTTTATCCTGCAAAAACATTTCATTTGTCACTAGAGCCACATAGCCACGGTGGAAGTGAAACTCCATTACTATTGATGGCATCCATACATTACATCAGTGGCATAAAGAGTGGAAGATTATTCTTGTCACTGGAGTCTCACCCTCACAATCTCTAACTGGCCAAGCAGTTACATGACTCAGTCACAACATTTTGGAGAAAATTTTAAAATTTAAAATTAAAAGAAACAGTAACATAAAAATAAGACAACACATTATTCTGTAGCTAAATATATCATGTGAAAGTCAGATTTTTCTTTATTTTACAAAGAATATTTCTTCACCTTGTATTATGAGGAAAAATTCTTTGAATTCCTCAATCTAAACCTTAACAGAAAAAGCAGAGCACACCTGAATTGTTAGAATGACAGAGAGCGTGGATACCTCTCATTACCCTGTTAGAGTTGCCAATAAAGGATCCTTTTTATGAGCGGGATTTATAATGAAAAAAAGAAATCTGAAAGTCTTGCTGGCTGACACGTGGCTGAGAGAACTCTGGTAGCTGGCCATTTTTTTGCACTCTAAGGTGGCAAGGGGAGGAGGCCGTTTTTCGGTCATCCAATAAAGAAGTGAATTGGCTGTTGTCTCAAAGCCTAGGTCAAAATTGATTTTTAAAAATCATCTTACTCAAAAATTTTCTTACCTGAAATTTTGGTAAGCTCTGATTATTATTTCTTTGGTCTACTGATAAACTGAGAGCCAGCATGACAGCTTCAGCCATGTCATGCTGGCTCTCAGTTTATCAGTAGACCAATGATTTTAGACATTTTAGGGAAAGGGGTTATTATATTTCATCTTTTTGTCAGACACGGAATTTCAAAGCCTAAGTAAAATGCTGGCATGCAACCAAAAAAGCATGAAAGAGCCTTGTGAAGAAGATAGAAACTGAACAATAAATTTCCAAACTGCCCTGTCAAAATTACCAAAGAAATTTGAACCAATCATTAAAAGTAAAAATAAAAACTGAAACATTCTGTAAATTCATATATATTTTTTCACAACACATTTAGCATGTTCTTTATTGTATTGTTTACAAAGCTGAGCCAATACTTATACCAATTATTCCTTTACTGAATCAAAAGTAACGAAAAAGTATTTAAGCAATACAATTGGATTAGAATAATTAGTCCTATTCAAAATAGAAACTTCAGGAAGAAAACATGTTTTGATTTATATCATTGAATTTTCTAATTCCAAATGTAAAGTTTACTTATAAATTTTAAATATGGTTGTATTGACAAAGCACAGTCTTCCATTAATTTATTCCCAACTGTTTATTGAGTGCCTAATGTATCACAGGCATATCTGAAACCTGGATATCAAATTAGCAGCAACCAAGACAGACAAGACCTCTGCTGACACTCTATTCTTTGTTAATGAAAGCTTGACTTTTGATTTTAATTTTCAAATTTGTTTAAAGTGTTAATATTTTTGTTCAACCAAAGAAAATGTTCTCTTTCAGCTTTTTGTATGTTGGAATTAGAGGAAGGACCATAATGATAAATATATATCAACTTCTACAGAATAAAAGGCAACTGTATAATTCACCTGTGTTTGAGGACAGTGACTGGGAATTCATGACTTACCTAAAAGTTGGTATTCCATTTTTGGATGACCTTTGCTATTTGAAAGTTCTTTCTCTTATAGAGCCAAAATTTTCCTTGTTTCTCTGGCTGACTTACACCCTGGTCCTCCTATCTGGAGAGACCCAAAATAAAACTATTTTTTCTTCAGAATATGGATCTACAATCCCTGATAGACAATTCCAAAAATCCAAAAGGCTTTGCAAACTGAAAATTAATG
Organism: Macaca nemestrina; assembly: GCF_043159975.1. Lineage (NCBI taxonomy): Eukaryota > Metazoa > Chordata > Mammalia > Primates > Cercopithecidae > Macaca > Macaca nemestrina. The sequence continues at coordinate 25,958,885 of NC_092143.1, forward strand.
TGAATGTTTGGCACAAATTTATTTGGCAGTAAAAATTAATATAAACAAACAAGGATATTTTGAGTCTTTAATAAATTTAGCATTAGCATGGTTATCTATATGTTCAATTACAAAAATATTAATGTGTGTTGCAGGCTACCAACATGTATTGTATAATATGCAACATACATACCATATTTCATCGAATTTTAAAAATTTTGAATTATGAAACATATCTAACTCAAGCTTTTCACATGAGGGATGATGGGTTTGTAGAAATGTTACATTTTTTTTTTTTTTTTTATAGCCAGGACCTCACTGTGTTGCCCAGGCTGGACTTGAATTCCTGGGCTCAAGTAACTCTCCCATCTCAGGATGCCAAGGAGCAGGAACTCCAGTTGTGCACCATCACACTCATTTGTGTAAAAGTTTACAATTTTTTAAAGACAGTTACATCCCTCCTTATTCTCATTGTGCTGAAAAACTATTTCATAAAAGACTTGCATTACTAAACTGACTCTCATGACTGGCATTTTAAAACTGTGAATGAGAAGAAGAAAATACAGCTTCATCAATTGTGAAAAAATATACCACTCTGATGGGAAATGTTGACGACGGGGGAGGCTATGCATGCGGCAGGGACCATCAAAACATATTTTTCCTCTCTGTACCTTTTACTCAATTTTGATGTGAATCTAAAACTACCCTAAAAAATAAAGTCTATTTGAAAAAATAAGAAAAATAATAGCTTTAATTGATGGATCGCAGGAAATGGTGCTACCCTTAGGCAACCTCTGACATAGATTTGATTTTACCATAGTATTACTGACATTATAGAAATGTTTATGTCCCCTCCAATGGGCGTACCACACTGCCCAAAGCTAATCCTTGTAACACCTACAATTAAGTAGTACTATCCCCACTTTTCTGATGAGACATATATGCTTTCAGTGACCTTTTACAAACTCAAGATTAGAGTGTGTGGCTCTCAGGATATCCACTCGTTTCTTGTCTGTGGCCATTTATTAGTGTCTAGTGTATACCACACTGAGCCCTAAGAAGGATAGGGAGAAAAGGTGAAAGACAACTCAGAGCTTGACTTCATTGTCAAGATCATACAACTGTGGCACCTTTAGAGATTCTGATGACATGTATCAAGATTCATCAGGGAGGTATGGATATTTACTGGAAACACAGCAAGGGTGGTGCTGCCACCTGGAATTAGACCGGCCCACGAAGACAGAGATGGCTGGAATTCAGGTTTTAAGTAACACAGAATTTAGCAACTCCCAGGGCGGAGACATGTCTCATCATCCTTGCTGACTCTCCAAGTTCTGTCCAAGCATGAAACAAACGTTAGGACGTTCACAGAGCATGAGGATTGCCAATCAGCTGCGTGGGCCTTATTTTTGAGAACATGAAGGCCCCAGCTTTTGCAGCTGAGGTTTACTCATCAGTGGGATTAGTTTACAGGGATGAACACAAAAAGATTAAGGTAGGGCTCCAGAACTCATGAAAAAAATGCAGCAGATAGACTGCTTATTAGAATCAGAGCTCAGAATGAAAATCTCAGAAAATGTCAGGTTTAAAAGATAGGGCAAATAGAGAAACTGGGATTCATAAGGTACAGAACCATAACTGGGTTATCAGATCTGGACCCGAAATTGGGGTCAACTCAACCTAGGATTAGAGTGGGGTGCAAAGGCTCAGCGGTGGGACATCATAGCCCTGTTCAGGGCTGCAGTAGCCAGGCTCAGCGTACAGTGAGCAGTGCAAACCCAGTAGTCTCATAGTTCAAAGTTAAGACTTGGCTCCTTTCATCAACCTCACTATGGATGGAGGATGCTGTGGTAAAAGACGAGAGCTCATGAAGCTGGAGCGGCTCGTGGAGTCAGGTTTGGATGTGGAACAATGATGGGAACTAAGGCAGGACTGAAGAAGGCTGTGATGAATTCAGCTCTGAGGAGCTGGTGAGGAGTGGCAGGTAGGCAGGATAGTGAGAGGAAGTGAGAATTAACCACTGGGACAGTGTTCAAAATATTAGGAAAACAAAGGAAGTGATCTTTGAGGGAGGAAGGTGGTGATAGTTTGGAAGAGGCAAGTTCACATTGAAATCTTAAAGGTCCTCAATGCACGTGGATGGACAGAGAGAAGGAAGGAGAAATTGTAGAAGAGAGAAGTAAAGACCACCATGGAGTGGCAGAAAGAGGCAAGGCACTGGGGGAAAGTAGGAAGAGTGGTCTGGAGGTAGAGTAAAGGCTAGAACGAAAATCGGTATTAACTAGATTACACAGGCAAAGAGGAAAGAAACGTCAGGATGTGAACTTAAAAATATGCATTGAGAAATGAACAATACAATACTCTTTGGAGCAAGAGAATACATGAAAATTAGATGTACAATAACCAGTTTTATGGCCCTAGTGTTAAAAAAGAAAATATTATAAATATCCCTAAATTAATTTAGATTTTAATACAATCTATTCACACTGTTGACTGCCCTTTACATCCCCTGTTGGGCATTGGATGTTGAAATAGAAATAAAGATTCCACCCTCACACCTGAGGAGGACCACATATGATGGTCCTCCCACTTCCATGTTTGCCCCTCTTTGATTCATTCTTCACAAGGTCACCAGAATACTGTTTCCAAAATGTTAACCTGTTTATATCGCCATCTGGTTCAAAATGCCTAAATGGCATTCATTGCCCCAGGTCGAAGTCCTCTCATGGCCCACGTGTCTCTGAACTTTCCGGCCTCTGCCTGCCTCTGAATCCCCATCCTGCACTATTTTACACGTCACATACCACGCCCCAGCCACACCATTTTTAAAAAATGCATTAACAAAAATTGCAACCACACAAAAAGGTATAAATAGCCACATTCCCATTGGTAAATAGCCACATTCCCATTGCCCAGCTTAAGTGATAACACTGTTTTACTTGCAATGAGAGCTACTGTGTCCCTGGGCCTGAGCACAGTCCCCTCCTGCCCTTTTCTCTCTTCCTACCAGGTATCAGAACTCTCCTTAATTGGTGTTTATATATCTCATGGATGTTTTAATGTTTTAATATATTCTAAAAATATACAGTATAGTTTGCATGTTTTAAAATTTGTATGAATCCTATTATACTGTATTTTTTCTCAATGCAGGTGTGGAGTTACCCAGATTATATTTATACAACTCAATTACATAGACTCTTGTAACTCTATTTTATTCACTTTCATGTTTTATAGTATTTCATTTGATTATTAACCTATTGTCCTAATAATGGAAGTTGAGTTGGGTTCCCTTTTATTAGCATAATGAACAATGAGGCTATGAATACTCTAAAATATGCCTTGAATATGCCTTCTTGGGCATATATATTAAATATTTAAATAAATATTTATTTTAAATATTTAATATTTAAATATTTCTAAATGTGTAATTAAAAGCGAAATTTCTGTATCATCAGGTGTATATTTTATTAACTTTACCATATATTTCCAATATTGTTTCCAAAGAACTTTGCTCATTTGTATGGTATAAAATACTGTTTTTTTCACCTTTTCTTTCACGCTCCTTATATGTAAGTTGGAGTTTTTAGTCTTTGTTTTTGAGTTGCACAACAGATGTTTGTTGTGGTAATTTTTGTTTACTCTTTTTTCTGCCTTGTATGTAAATACTGGAAGGTATTATTATCTGTATTCCAAGCTATTTTCAGGTGACCAGTTCCCAGAAGGTGGGATTACACAATCAAAGGGTATTTTATCACCCTTAATACAAACTGATTTCCAAACTGCTGAAAAATTTTTGATTTGCTAAAAATATTGACAGCACATGTTCAAACACATAATTAGCAGTGCTGAGTAAAATATTTAAATATAGTACTGATTAAGTAGGTAAAGAGTGTGTAATTTTATTGTTATTTTATTTGTTATTATTGAGTTTAAGCATGTTACCATAACTCTGTAAATAATTGTAATTTATGGGCTTTTGCTCAGTTAACTATGAAGATGTAGGTGATTTTCTTCCTCTAGAAGATGTAGTAGACATTTTGATTGGCAGTTAACATTCATTCTTATTCATTCTTAGTTCCTTCTCTGTACTCCTGTTATACCAACAGCTGAAATTCTGGAACTACATTCCCAGAACACCTAGGCTCTGTCAATGAGATGTATTCACATGAGATTTATAAAGTCAAAGGGAAATGCCAGCCCTTCTTACCCCAGCAGTGGGGGCGTCTGATATATACAAGCTTCAAAGATAATAAATAGGTAGCTTTTGTGGTGACAGGCTGCACTCTACCTTTCAGTCTCTGGTTTGGGAGCTGCAGGAAAATGTGACTTGGCAGGAGTTTTCTGCAGCCCTCTGACCACCCAGCAGGTCAGAGAAAACCTACAGATAGTCTTCTTTATTTTACTCCTTATACTATATTCAGCACGATAACCGTATTCCTTTCTGTTTACATTACCTAAACCAGTTTCTGTTATCCTAAGGTGTGCCCAGAAAAAGAGTGATTCCAAAAAATTGACCCTCAAAGATGAGAATCTTAGACTGTATATCTGTTATCTGACTTGGTATAGGATGATCAATGAAATGTGTATTAAAAAGCATTGATGGTTGTTGAAGCTGGATAATAAGTACTTGTTTGTAAATTGGAAATTTTTGTAAAAACGTTAAAAAATATATAGGTCACTGGCAAAACAATGATTATGTCAGTAAGAAGATAAGACACTGGAAAACATGAATAATGAAAGCTAGGGTAGCTTAAGAGTAAAATGAATGTGGTGGAAAATAAAAGACATACGAGGTCAAAGAAGAAATAGCTCAAAAGAGAGATGAGCAGCGCTTGGTGGAGGACACAGGATTGATTGAGTCCCAGAGTACAGATGAAATTCTAAGAGAGGAAGGAGAGGGACAACAGCATATTTGAAGAACAGGACATGTGCCAAGTAGATGGCTTAGTACACAGTAGAGGCTCAAAGCCTTTTTTTGAATAAAGAGTTGATGATTAATTGACTGATTGGCTAATTATTTTGTTCACTGGATGTGCCAGGGTCTGAAATATTCACTCAGCCATTTATTAAACAAATACATATTTACCACTGACTAAGTATAAGTCTGGGAGAAAGTTACCATTGTTATGAAATCTAAAATTGAATTCATTTCCAGAATATTATTTCTGACTTATAACAGAAATTACAAATTAGAAAACACATTTCTTTTTAAATAGAAAAGCGCAGCCACAAATATCTGTGTACAGTAACATCACAGATGGAAACGACTTGGATCATTTCAATTGTATTTGTATTAGTAAGAAAGAAACAGAAATTTATACTAATAAAATATAAGTTAAAAGATTTTAGTACAACTTTAATCTTTTATTAAAATTGCTGGCAGCACTTTTTAAAAAGTATTCTTGCAGAGCTAAGTGGAAGAACTGTTAAAAATTAATTCTTATTAGCTTAATAGATATTGAAATATATTTTTTCAATTTTTGCTTGCAAATAAGTTTTTCCTTTATCTAAGTGAAACATTTCTTCCCATGTGATTATATTCTTGACAGTATTTATATATAGTTCTTTCTTCATAGATTGGATTAAGAGTAGTATTAATTTTTTCATGTTTCTCTTGCTTATCTTAAAAATTGATTTTTTTCTTTTTATGATTTAAAATAAGATTGTATAGTTTGTATCAGCTTCACCAAACCCACCAGTAAGATATAGCATGTCAGAATGCTTTCATTGATTTACTGATTGGACCATGACTGTTAAACCTGCCTATGCATTAGAATCAGTTGTGAAGGTGTTTATAAACATATATTCCTGCCGCACTCCTGCGGTTATAGTACAGTAGGCCTGGGGAAGACCCAAGCAATATCCATTAAAACCTCCTTGATATCCAGGAAATGTAAACAAAGCGGCATGTTCACGTTAATTATTTTAGTGATTATCTTGCATCGTTATTTCTTCTGCATCTCCTTCAGTATTTTGGGAGATAGACATATAGTAAATGTCTGACATTTAACTAAGTGACTATAAGGTTACATAAAGAATAGCAAATAATTAATTCTAACAACTGTGGTGCTAAACAGCAAAATAATCTGAAGAAAACTTATATAAATAAAATAATTTTACACATCAGGAAACAAAATGTGGTACTTAAAAAACATACATAGTAAGTACACGGATCCAATACATAGAGAATTGTCATACTAAATGAAATATTCTGAACAGATAAAAACTGCGTTCCCACTGAGGAATCATTTAATTTTATAAAAACAAAAACAATATTGGTAATGAATACCCAACCAATGTTAATAAAGATTTCTTTGTGAGATTTTATCAAATTACTTGGAGGGTAGTTCCTAGATTTTTTTTTTCTAGGAAAATTACATGATCTGAAATTTTAGAAAAATTGTTAAACTATTATAAAATAAAATAACAATTCTAATAAAATGGAGGTATGTTAAATATAAAAGACAAATGAGTTGGATTTGATGTCATGGTGCTGGTGCTTGGAAATGGGCTAAATTGTTATCATTGACCATTGCTACAGGCTCCGTTGAAGTATTTGTGTTAGCTAAACAAATCACCTGTGATAGCATTTGTAAATTCAAATTTATCATATGAGCAGCTATGGAAATGATCAAAGATAACTTAATCAAAGTACTTAATGGTCTGGTTGCCTTATTGGAGGCCACCACATTGTTGTAGTTTCTGTGAGAATAGTGACTTAGCACTTCCATTAATAGATTCACTGGAAGGGAGGATAGAGGTTGTGCTGTCTCAGCTGATGTGCTGGTTTCTGTTGCTGGTGTACATTTAGTTGAAATAGTGGTAGCTGTAAAACTTGAAGGCTCAGTTGAAGTGGTAGTTGCAGCTTAATTTGACATGATCATAGTGGCATATTCACTAGACATTGTGATAGCTACATTTTAGCTAAAGTCCTGGTAAGCAGAAGGTTCATGTGAAATATTCATCGTGGACCATGACAGGTGGTGTCTATCAGTGGTGAAAAAACAGTGCTGCTGAAGGAGTGTTTTGTTATTTGTCACAAATATTGCAGCCCAAGTCATAATTTTTACTGCCATTTTGCTCTGGCTCTGTTCTGACTCTAAATTTTAAAATTTGAATAAGTAGAGAGCTGAGGATAATGTTTAATCAACTGGTCAAAAATAGTCACTAATATCATTCAGTGCAGCTGAAATGCATTTGGTATATTTACTGAAAAGTTATGATGTAAGATGTACTATTTCTCCAAGAAGAAAAAAATACCTAACTTGCCTTTTTGAATCTAATTTTCAAGTGACATTTTATTTCATTGGTCAAAATTGACCTCATTACATCAGAATATCCAGATGGAAGTAAAATTTCTAGAGTACTGTATATAGTACTGTTTTTATAGGATTTGAAACATATCTAAATTTACTACTAACCCAAGAAAAGGTCAACATGATCAATTAATGCCTTATCAAAGGCAACTACTTTTTTATTTAACCAGAGTGCTTTCAAATAATGAAAATTCCATCAGAGAACTGAGGATTCAGAAAGATCTGGAGACCATCTTTGAGGATCACATAAACTAAAACAAAAAGGGGGAAATCTACTTTTGAGATGGAAGTATTTTTCTTGATGTTCAACCATTCAACAAATATACTTATTGAGCAACATGACTTTCTGCTTTGGTATATCTCTCGGATGAAGAAAAATACTTCTCCACTCACTTTCAAATTGTTCTTTAAACTGTCCATTTCAGACTACATATCCACATTTGTTTCTGTTATCAAGGCAACTGTAAAAACTAAATAAGAGTTTGGCTCTTGGGTATGGAAAACATGATGATGTCTATATATAAACCAGATTTTCTTGACTTATGTATTGGACTTGTAGAGCATATATAAGATTAATTTCTGGTTTTCAAAGATATCAGAAATATTTGAGTTTTGAAAGTTCTAGAATGAGTCTCAAAAATCTGAGAATTCTATACCAAAACCTAGATATCAAACTTTAAAAATACTTTCTAAAGTAGCTGAAGCCAGCATTGCATGGGTTTTAACTGCATATTATTATTTTAACTCATTAAATTACATTCCAGACAATACTAACATTTTAGTTTAATAAATACATAGAATAAATTTCAAACTATTCCTTTGGTACCATAGAGTAAAAAAAAAAAAAATACAAAATTTCTGATTTTTAGAGAATAGTTGAGAAGTTAATTAATTGCCTTTTCTAGCTGGGCACGGTGGCTCACGCCTGTAATCCCAGCACTTTGGGAGGCCGAGGCAGGTGGATCACAAGGTCAGGAGATCAAGACCATCCTGGCTAGCATGGTGAAACCCCGTCTCCACTAAAAATACAAAAAATTAGCTGGACATGGTGGTGGGCACCTGTAGTCCCAGTTGCTCAGGAGGCTGAGGCAGGAGAATGACATGAACCCGGGAGGCAGAGGTTGCAGTGAGCCAAGATCGCGCCACTGCACTCCTGCCTGGGTGACAGAGCAAGACTCTTGTCTCAAAAAATAATAATAATAAAAATAAAAAAATAAATGGCCTTTTCCTCAACCATTAAAATGATGCATTCTTTTTTTGTGAAGAACGTGTAAGCATTACTTCTATTATATTAAAAGCCATAGAGTTTCTCTTAAAATCAGGCAAAAGATTCATATAAACACAATATCCAAATGGACCAATAGTTACTCATGGGCTGGTTTCTAGGGGAGTCAATATTTACCACGTATTCCCCATGTTTCCTCTCCATTCTTGAGCTGCCATTATCACAAGTTTAACTAATTTGCCTTTTGATCAGTGATTACTCCTTTTTTTTTTTTTTTGAGACAGAGTCTCGCTCTGTTGCCCAGGCTGGAGTGCAGTGGCCAGATCTTGGCTCACTGCAATCTCCACCTCCCGGGTTCAAGAGATTCTCCTGCCTCAGCCTCCTGAGTAGCTTGGATTACAGGTGCCCACTACCGCACCAGGCTAATTTTTGTATTTTTAGTAGAGATGGGGTTTCACCATATTGGCCAGGCTGGTCTCGAACCCCTGACCTTGTGATCTGCCTGCCTTGGCTTCCCAAAGTGCTGGGATTACAGGCGTGGGTAACACTTTCTTAGACTCCAACTCTATTTTTTTTCTTTTCTTTTTTTTTGAGACAATGTGTTATACTGGTTTTTTGTGTGTTTTTTGTTTTTTTTTAAACAATATTTTACACTTTTTTTTTTTGTAGATAAGGTCTTACACTGTCCAGGCGGGAAGTGCAATGGTACAATCATGGTTCACTGTAGCCTTGACCTCCCCGACATGAGCAATCCTCCCATCTCAGCTTCCCAAGTAGTTGGGACCACAAGGGTGGGCCACCATGCCCTTCTAATTTTTTTTTTTAGAGATAGTATCTCACTATGTTGCCCAGGCTAGTCTCAAACTCCCAGGCTCAAGTGATCCTCTTGCCTTGGTCTCTCAAACCACTGAGATTTTAGGTGTGAGCCACCACGCCTGTACTCCAACTCTGTTTTCTAGATGAAGCTTAATAAATCAATAACTGTTGATTCATTTACCAAGTTTCTTCTCTCTTGCCTAGTAATATATAAATCTAATCTTGGAGATTTTTAATGTACTTTTGGCAACTTAAAAGTGATAGTTAAAGGATATTTAGGGAAGCATTTCTTTCAAGCTCTTCCATTTTGCTTCAGAGAAAACCTTCTTTATTTCTCTTTACAGAAATTTCTTTTTAAAATTAGGCATTTGTAGAAGTTAAGAAATAAGTTAGCTACTACAAACACATACATCCAAAGATAAGATACATAAAACTAGCAGTTTTTTGCCAAGAATGATATTAGAATATTTTAAAGTTTTCAAATAAATTAATCTGATGGGCTAACTAATCAAAAAAAAAAAAAAAAAAAAAAACCCAGATGCAAATAGAGGAATCAAGGCAAAGTAGTTTTGTTCTTTTTGTTTTTGTAGGTTTTTTTAGTTGTTGTTGTTGTTGTTGTTGTTGTTAAGGTCTCACTCTGTCATCCAGGCTGGAGTACAGTGGTGCAATCATGGCTCACCGCAGCCTAGACTTCCTGGGCCCAAGCAATTCTCCTGCCTCAGCCTCTGGAATAGCTGACACTACAGGTGTGCACCACCAATCTGTTAATTCTTTTTATCGTTTTTATAGAGATCAAGTCTCACTATATTTCCCAGGCTGGTCTCAAACTCCTGGACTCAAGGGATCCTCCCACCTCAGCTTCCCAAAGTGCTGAGATTACAGGTGCAAGCCACTGTGCTGGGCTAGTTTTGTTATTTTTGGAAAATCCTTATGTCATTAGCACTCACTGCCTAGATACCCACAAAACTTAGATCAAAATCACCCACTGACAGATGAAAATTAAAAGATTGGCATTACCAAGTCTTGGTGAGATATGGATCCACTGAACCCTCATTATTACTGGTGAGAGTGGAAAATGATACAATTGCTTTGTTAAGTTGTTTGGCAGTTTCTATGAAGGTTCTATATACATCTACTCTATGACCTAGCAGTTCCACTCCTAGATATACCCCCAAGAGACTGAGTGTATATGTCCAAAAAAGACATGCACAGGAATATTTAGACACCTTTATTCATAACATTTATAATCCAAATGCCCACAATTTATAAATAAATTTTGGTATACTGATACAAGGAAGTACTGCACAGTATTAACAACAGGGACATACATATATAATTAAAAATCAGCTATTATTGCATGTAGCAACATGTTGCATATTAATTCACTATGTCTAGTGAGAGATATCAGACATGTATGATTTCAATACATGAAGTTCAAGAATGAACAAAAGTAATCAGATGATGAGAGAGATTAGAATATTTGTTTATTTCAGAGTGGGCTGGGAGAAGTTGATGGGGAAAAGACATGAGAAAATTGTTGAGGTACTGGAAATATTCTATATCTTGATGTGGGTGGCAGGCGTGTGTGTGTGTGTGTGTGTGTGTTTGTGTGCATGTTACGTTAATGATCTTTATGAATGTTAGCCCTCAATAAAAAACGAAAAATAAAGAAAGAGGCCAGGTACCTGCAAAGGCTCACGCCTATAATCCCAGTGCTTTGGAAGTCTGAGGTGGGAGGATTGCTTGAGGCCAGGAGTTCGAGATCAGCCTGGGCAACATTGTGAGACCCCTGTCTCTACAAAAAAAGGAAAAAGAAAGGACTAAAACGAACCATTAGCAGTGAATTTGAGATCAGGAACCCAAAGTCTAGGAAAGAAAAGTAGCGCAATCCGTGTTCTGTGGATTCAGGTTGACTGTGTTTCCCGACAGTTAGTCTAGCGCCCCTCCCAGGTTACCTAGCACAAGAGAGATCATGTAGAAATGTAAACACCACGGTAGATATCAATTACAGGTCTTTTGGAATACAAAGAAAAGCAAGGATTAAAGTCTCAGTATTGGAAAACATCCCAGCTGACAACTCATTTTCTAGACAGTGACCATTTCTGTTGTGGACATATGTTCAGTTTAAGTAACTATAGTTAAATGGGTTCCAGAATCAATGGAAGAGGTGATACTTACAGATTCACTTGAAATGGGGATGGCTATTGTGGTAGGTTCAGAAGTTAGGATAGTTGTAGGTTCAGGAGTTGTTTGTTCCATTAAAGAGTTTATTGTTGTAAGGTCTGTTGGAGTAATACTAGGTATAACTTCTGTTGACATGGCCATAACTGTTGTGGTGCTATTATGCTCATCTGAAGTGATAAATTCTGTTGGAGTGGTGGTATTATTCATTGTAGTAGAAGATTTCATTGAATTGCTGATGATTTTTTCCATTATGGTAATAGCTTCCATTGAAGTGAAGGTTACTGAGGTTATGTTTGTAGGTTCAGTTGAAATTGTGTTGGCTGCAGGTTCAGGTGACATGGTGGTAGAGGACCTTATGGTCGTAAGTTCAGTTGAAATTTTAGAATTATCTGTTGTGGTAGTTGTACGTACAAGTGCTGTAGTTAGTTCTGTTGTGGTGGTCACTGTAGATTAAGAGACAGGCAATGTGGTTGTTCCAGGAATGATTATTCTAGGTTCCCCATCATCTAGGGGTACATGGATAATAACAGAGGCACTGTTGTCCTCATATTTATTGACCAGGCACACAATGAGCACTGCAATTGCTGCTGTTATTACACAGGCTAAGAGACAAATAAGAAAAATTTTCCACAAAGACTACTAGATATATTTTGTGTCACCTAAAAACAATTTAAATAAAAATAGTAAAATTGAAATAAAACATTTCAAGAAAAATGAAGGTCAGCTTTATAATTTTAATTTGTGCTTGTTATTTATAATTTGCCACTTACATGTAATTTGCCTCACCAAAAGTGTGTAAATGTCACTATTATTTATTCTTTTCGTAATAAATATGAAGTTAAATTTCTACATTTCATCCTGGGCAATGATTGGGCTTAAGCTTTTCCTACCACTGGAGTAAAGAACTTGCACACAACTCTCGTCCTTTCTTATTCTTATGTCTGAATCTTATAAAGAAAATCTTGCTAAAAACCCAAAATCCTCAAAGATCAGTACACAGGTAGATTGTTGACTTTATATTGTCAATAAGGAATCGCCTAAATTCTCCTGATAAAAATTTTCTCCTTTCTAAGCCTATTAAAACTCAAAATTCTTCCATTAACTACACTCCCTAGGAATTTTCCAGTGGCTTACTTTTAAATTATTAGACAAAACCCATTCATCTGCTAATCTTCAGCTCATATTAGGAGTCATCAGCATGACAATTTTCAGACAGACCTTAGGAGAGTCTAGCTTCTGCAAGCTACTAGCTTGGAAAATTGCTTATCCTCTTTGAGTGTATGTCCTCATCTGTAAAATTAGTAAGAGTAGTGCTAGTAGACGTAAAATACTGGCACAAAGACTCATGTGGATGAAATAGCTTTGTGAACTCTAAAGAGCTGTTCAAGTGAGAGGTTGAATACATGGTGGTTGGACGGCATAGAGTCTGGAGCCAGAAACAACTTGGCTTCCAACCTGGCTCTGCCATTTACAGTGTTGCTTGAGCAAGTTATTTCAATTCTGCTTTTCACAGTCTTCATCTGTAAAATAAGGATAATAATATAACCTGGCACATGGGGTTGTTGTGCAGCTTAAATGAGATACATGTGTAAAGTTCTTATCTCACTCTCCGGGATTTAGCGCATGCTATACAATGCTTGTGATTATGTTGGTACTGATGATTATCGTGACATGGCAACAAATCCTTTTTGTTATTATGAAGCGGACAGGTAGCACGAATGGTGGAAAAGAATAGGCTTTTTTAAAAAAATCAAACATTCTTAAGTTTAAGTCTCAAAACTATGATATTTAGTAGAAGTTTCTAAGTTTGCCTGATACTAGTTCATCTCAGCCACTAACTAGTTGTATAAATTCTAGCAAAATATTCAACTTTCCTGAAGGTGTATTTCCAGTTATTAAATGAAGAGGCCAGATTAAATGGTAGGTAAAATAACTTTCAGCTTGAAAATCAAAATGTTTTATTTCACTTTTGCAGACAAGGAGACACATCCTCTTCTCTTTAAGCTCACTCCAACATCCACATTGCCTCAGCTCTGCTAAAGTTGTATCAAGGACCAGGACCCTCCAGAAGATGCTCCATAATGGCAGGAAAAAGAGGAGGGGTGGATTTAAAGCCAGGATAACCCAACTGAGCTGCCAAACATGTCACCCACAGAGCAATGGCAGTTTTCTGCCAGGTTCGGGGCTTAGGGTCATGGTATGAGGTGAAGTAAATATAGCAATATGACAGGAGCTCAGAAATATGGGAGATCTGAGCCTAGGCAACAAACCAAAGTGAAAAACACAGGGAAACAAAGTAAGGTTTCTAAGTCAAGGTTAAAAATACTAAGATTATCACACCTGTAATTCCAGCATTTGGGAGGCCGAGATGGGCGGCTCACTTGAGGTCAAGAATTCAAGACCAGCCTGGCCAACAAGACAAAACCCCGTCTCAACTAAAAACACAAAAATTAGCCAGGCATGGTGGCAAGCACCTGTAGTCCCAGCTACTCGGGAGGCTGAGGCATGAGAATTGCTTGAACCCAGGAGGCAGAGTGAGCCGAGATCACACCACTGCACTCCAGCCTGGGGACGGAGCGAGACTTTGTCTCCAAAATTAAAGCAAAACAAAAACAAAAAGAAAACTGCTAAGATTAGAATCAGGAGGGCAAAAGAAAGTTTGTAGTACAAGATGATTTTCCTAGGACATTCCTTCCTTCAGCAAGAGATCTATCAAAGATTAATGGGATTCTGCCAATATGACACAAGAGTCAACTTGAAGGGGCTCCTAACTGGCCAGAAGGGAAAATTAAACCATCAAAAAAGGAATTATAACATTGACTCTTAAAAATCAAACCTCACGATTCACCACTGGAGGTTGCTACAGTAGCAGCAAGCTCATCTCCTTGAAAATTAATAAATAAAATGAAATATTGAAATATTTCTGCAGTCCTTTATTTAAGGATTGCATTTCAAGGTAATAAAATAGTTGATTCATCCTTGTCAAAGAACTCTAATAATTGTAGAGGGAAATATATAATCAGAAAATCACCAGTTTCCAACCCTTAATGAGAAAACAAAAGTGAATCTAGGTAAAGATTATCAGTAGATACTAAAGCCATTATGTGGAAGAGTGAAGGAACTTTATGATAGTGCTATCAGCCTGATACCACATGAATCTGTAGACTTAGCATCACAGTAAGTGGAAAAAAACAGACTTTGTGTGCAGTAAAATGTAGAATGCATCACCTATACATTTTTCTTGCCTGTGGCTTGCAGGAAATACAGAGGATAAAGTAACAAGTCAAAAAGTATCAGCAAGAAACAACCAACCCAATCCTGAATGTGGGACATTCTACATGGAAAATGACCTAGTTTCTTCAACAAATCAATGCCATCTAAAAAAAATGGTGGGTGGGCGGGGAGGAAAAACTATTTTAAACTAAAAGAGATTCAGATATATAACAATCAAAGAAATGTGTAGACTTTATTTAGATCCTCATTAAAACAAAAAATTATAATTTGGGGGATAATAGGGACAATTTGAATATAGATTGGCTATTAGGTAATATCAAGGAGTTACTGTTAATTTTTATAAGTATGGTAACAGAAAAGTGGTGATGTTATTTAAAATGTCCTTATCAGATAGAGAAGTATGTGGAGTTACCTGCAAGTCAAAGGACCTAAAGTGAATGAAAGAAGATAAATGAAACACATTTGGGAAAATGTTGATACTTGTTGAAACTGAACGATATAAATATGAGGTTATTTTATACGATTTGCTCTACTTTTCTGCAGGTCTTAAATTTCCCATAATAAAAAGTTTAAAAAGAAAAAGAAGTCAGAGCCCAGACGGGTAAAGAAAGGACAGTCACGCTGACTCAGAAGCTGGATTGGAATTGCAGCAAAAGGCAGTTTCCTACAGAGCAGGGCCTTTAGAGTCTTGGAGCACACTGACACCTCTCTCATGCTATTTGAGCTTAGTTTACCTGCCCATTCCATATATATATGGGATATGTGTGTGTGTGTGTATATATATAGGATATTAGATATTATACACATGCACTCATATATGCATACACACATATATATGTGTATACATATGTATATATACATACACACATCATTCTATAGAAATATAGACTCTCTCCATGTATATATATATGTAATTCCTAATATATAATACCTATGTTATTATATACCTATACCCATTCAATAAATACTGAGCCAGGAGTTTTGCCACGGAAGTATCACTGAAGAAACAAGCAATATTATCACAAACATTATCTGGCCCTTCTGGAATAGTCTTTCTGGGAGTTCTGAGGGTTCAGGGGTTCCTGGATTGATGCAGACAGCGTTGATATTGGAGCAAGCCCCACTGGTGACATTAGTAGAAACTGACATGCTGAACTATGAGCTTCATGGTTGTTTGGACTCTGGAGTGTCTACAGGGACAAAACAATGGAACAAACAGGAAGAAAAAGAAGCTGCTGTGTTGCATTTTTTAAGCAAAATTATCCCCAAAATTTTAAACCATCTCGTGACATGTAATAAAATTATTAGTAGAAGATCAATATTTAAAACAAGACTTGTACTGAATAAATCAAAATTTTCATTTTATTTAATGATAAATATAGTCTTTAAATAAAATTATCTCTCAAAGTAATTAAATCCAGTCAGGTCACTAGCTTTTATTATTTCACGTACTTTATTAATATTATGAGGCAAGATCACCCATCATCTGTTATCATCATATTATGATGCATATTTATTAAATATCCCCATATTTCAAGCATAGGTGCATCCTACGAAGATATACCACAACAGAGTTTCTATTAGGTATAAAAACAAGGGGTCATAGATGATCAGAGCTAAAAGAAAACCAATTGCTTACCAAGAGCAATACCTGCCGGTTATTTCAGAAATAAAATTATTGAGACCAAAAGTGGTGTGGAGACTTCCCATAATAACAGTTCAGAAAGTTCTATCATCCAATTTTTTCCTGCTAATCCTGGAGTGCCTGCAACTAAAACCACCATTTAAAACCCCCCATGCAAAGACACGTTCTGTATTAGCAGTAACTCAATGCTCTAACAGAATACCAGAGTCCAAGTTCAAGGCAAAGCTAAGAAAGATCAAGTATTTTGCGAATGATCAACGTGTTGTGGGGTCTCTATCTCGCCTCAAGGGCTTCATGCTCTGTTATAGGGAATAAAGAAGGGATATGTCTCTGTGTGTAATAAATCAGGTTATTCATCTATAAAAAATAATAAGGCACTGTTATGAGTGAGATGGGATTAAGAGAGATGAAGAAATTTGAGCTCAGCCAAACAGAGGACAGAGGCTATAATCAGAGCAGGAGAGGGCTGGGGAGGAAGGACGCCATTCTTTATGATGTGTCACTCCTGAAACAGGATGGTTAATTCATTGTATGATAATCAGCTTACTTACTCCTTATGCGTTGACTTTGACTCAACATAGAGAAGAATGATCTAATAGTATAAGTCAACTCAAGAGATCAAGGCAATATCCTATGAATCACAGAGTAGCAAAGTGAAAGAAGCTTGAAGCTCTAAAACCTTCATAAAGAAGAATTACTGCAGCACTGTAGACTTTTATAACAGTTGAATTACATCTTTATAATACACTAACATATTATGGCAGGGAGGAGATACTATCTTAATTTGGCCCTGGGGCACCATAACCACAGCATAGATAAAATTTTGCAAGCATTCTTTAGTATTTATACCTTATTTTGACAGCCTACAGATGAATAAATTATTTCTGATGCTTGTACAATAATTGGCATGTTCCTCTTTCAGAATGCCTAATTAATTACACAGTTGCAAGACTAAATTACAACGTACCAAAAAATATGTATCTGCGAAATTCATCTAATCTTACATTGTCAAAGAACATTTCTTATGCAGGTATTAGTATATTATTCAGAAGAGAACACCCGGATTAACATGATGTGCAAATAACGTATGGGTAAATCCAGGATTGTTACTTTGCCCAATACCAGGGGCAAAAAAAGTGCACCTTAAATTATTTTGCACCTTAGATCGTGAATATGATGCCACTTGCAGTTGCGTATCCCACCGTCTTCATAGTCAAATTTTTTTTTTTCCAAAAGAATTTGGAAACACTTATTAGTCAGTAAAGTAGTGAAAGTGCTTTGATATTTGGTCGTTCTTTAGCCAAAGAAACTTGGTGGTCTCTTTTAGGTTCATCTATGAACGCTATGTCAGTTTGTTTTCTATTTTGACTAACACACACACAAACTCCTTGACTGAAATTTCACTATGGTCTGATGACAATTAAAGCAACTTAGTTCATTCATTGGCTGAGACCAATATGACAGCTCCAGTTCTTTGATTTTTGACAATATTCAGGCAAAGAGTTTATCTTAGTTCCCTTTTTAACTGTTTGATTGGCATAGTAACTAACAAGCCAGACAAGAGGTTTTAAAATATAGTGCAGTTAGTGATAATTATATTTCCAGTGTTATTCAATTAATTTAATGTATGAAAAGTCATTATAAAAATACACAGAGGTGCAAAAAAATTTTCAAAAATCTTCTCAGATTGGTATTAATTCAGTGAGTGCTTTGCATAAAATCACTAAATGTAGAAGTTAAAAAAAAAGGAAAATTTTACACATTCTCTTATGTAATTATCATAAAAAACAAGAGTGGTTCTTTATTTTACTCAACTTTCAATACCAGTGACAGGGTGTCCTTTCAACAGATTAAAATTAATGAAAAATAAATTAGATAGTATCTTATAATACTAATAATTAATACTACTCAAAATGGAAACAAGCAGCTGAAAAATACTTCTTGAATGATTGATTAAAAATGCCAAATGCATTTTAATGATAGTGTCTTTTCTTCATTCATTCAGAAAATGTTTATTGAAAATGTAATACAAGTCAGATTTTTTGGGAAATAGTAATCTAAAAAGCAATAAATAAAATAGATTAATTACTTGTGTTATTGGAGCTTACATTCTAGTCTTAATGCAGCTGGTAATGTATATAATAATTGACTTTTGATTATAAATGTAAAAGTTCTTTTAAGTAACAGTAGTTGTATCTTTCTTATTTTAAGGCAGAGTCTTAGTCTGTCTCCCAGGCTAGAGTACAGTTGGCATGATCATGCTCACTGCAGCCTCAACCTCCTGGATTCAAGCAGTCCTCCCACCTCAGCCTCCTGAGTAGCTGGGACTACAGGCACATATCACCATACTTGACTAATGTTTTGTATTTTTTATAGAGGCAGGGTTTCGCCATGTTGCCCAGGCTGATCTGAAACTTCTGAGCTTAAGCGATCTGCCCGCCTCAGCCTCTCAAAGTAGTTGTATTTTATTACGGATAATACTCTGCTTTTAAAAAATGTATGCAATTATATTTTAGATAAAAGGACCTAGAAATACGATCAAACTCCAATGAACAAAAGTCAACTCCATCTTCCAGACTCTATGTCAACTTACAATGACCTGGAGTTCATTCATTTTCTAGGGTGCAACATTTTCTCTTGAGTTGACTAACACTACTAGATCATTCTTCTCTACGTTGAGTCAAAGTCTTCTCAGTAACTTTAACTTATTGCCCCAGGTTCTGTCTTGTAGAGAGACACACAGAATAAATCAGCTTATTCTTCTACACATGCACTCATATATGTTCACTGCTGAATGATTCACAATAGCAAAGATATGGAATCAACCCCGGTGTCCATCAATGATAAACTGGATAAAGAAAATGTGGTACCTGTACACATGAAGTGTTATACTGCCATAAAAATAATGAAATCATGTCCTTTGCTGCAACATGGATGGAGCTAGATACCATCATCCTAAGCAAATTAATGTAGGAACAGAAAAACAAATGCTGCATTTTCTCACTTCTAAGGGGGAGCTAACATTAAGTACACACAAACATAAATATGGAAACAATGGACACAATGGAGTACTGTATGGTAGAGGGAGAGGGTGTGGGTTTAAAAAGTACTTATCAGGTACTATGCCTACTATCTGGGTGATGGAATCCATACTCCAAACCTCAGCATCATGCCATATTCCTACATAACAAACCTGCTAATGTATCCCCTGTATCTAAAATAAAAGTTGACATTTTAAAAATTCTTCTAAATGGTAGTTCTTAATTATTTTAGCACCACAAACACGCCCCCTCATTACTCAAATTTAAAAAAAAACTTCTTAAAAAATAAAAATTACAATTTGACTTTTACCTAAGTCACTTATTTTTAATGCGGAAGAGGTAAGGGAATGAATAGCACCATCTGTTATTGCAAAATGTCACTGCAGCCTCCTAAATGATTGTTAACAGCTGAGCAGTATTTTCCACACTTGCCAGTACTATTACAATTGTAATAATAATCATAAATACCACTCAAAATGGAAACAAGCAGCTGAAAAATATATTTTGACCCATATGAGTAATATTTCTAATTCCACATTACATTAGATTAAAAATGTCAAATGTGTTTTTATCAATAGAATATTGTCTTTTCCTCCTTCATTCAGAATAAATAAATTCACCATAAAAAGATGTGTGCTTAATGAGTAGGTGCACCTCTCTGTTCATAATTTAATTCTTATAACCCCTCTAAGAAGGAAAGATTATTATCCCCATGTCTTGATGAGACATCAACTCTGAAACATTCAATGACTCCCCAGCTAAGTTTAGTGTGAGAATCTTAGGTTACCTCACTCATCCAACAATCATTTAATTAAGGTCATTCTATAATTATTGCACACCTTTGTTAAGAATAATAGGAGAAGAAAAAGTGTACACTGTAAATTGGCAAATTTTATGATGTGTGAATTATATCTCAATAAAGTTGATATTTGAAAAGTATATTGGGGGAGATGGTAAAAGGGAATTAGAAATGAAAGATATTTAGAAGTGATTCATTCAAAGAGACCAAACAAAAGCACTGAAAAAATACAAATACTGGTGACTTATCTTCAAATGCATCAGGGAGGCCTAGATGTTATTAACACAAGACAGGGCAGCAAAACAGTGGTAGTGTTGAGGGCTGGAAATAGAACATCCACGGGGCAGTATATGCAGGAGTCCAGGCTGTAAGTAGTAGCAATGGCTTAGCAAAGCTAATTGAGGATGCCAGGTTTCCTATTCATGCAAACACTCCAATCTCCAACCCAGATTTAAACAGATGATCAGCACTAAGGCATCCCCATTGGAGAAGCCCATCCTCTCACTGACTACAATAATCATGAATCCGTCAAGAGCCCTGCAGGTCTTGCAGTCTTAGTCAAGGTCTGCAGGAGACAGAAGGTCTTTAGCCTTTGGAGGTAAAGTTTATGGAAAAGACCTAGACTCGCAGGAATGAGGCCTGAAAAGAACAAAGTATGGCTGTAAGCACTATTGGGAAAAGAATGGGAATCAATCAGATATTCATCGGCAACACAAAAGGGATCCTCTAATTATCAGAGGCTACAAACTAGCTCACAGAAAAGGGATTAAAAGCTGTAGGGCCATGATGGAGTTGTCCAATCTGAGGTCCCATGGGAGCTGGGGACAGCTCTAACCCTACAATCACAATGGGACTGCAGGAATCAGCACTGGGACATTCAACCCCCACTCAGGACCACAAGGAAAGTTTTGAGCAGAATGTCAGGGTAGGACTGTGCTGTCAGGGGTCAGAGTATGGGATTTGCCACCTAATCTGAGTTGAAGGTGGCAGAAGACGAGTATGAAGCAACCCTGCCAAACAGCAGAAGATAAGGGGCAGTAGCACTAATGTAATTGTTTTCTCGGACCCAGTTCTGCCTGGGACTAGGGCAGACGCTGGGGCAAGATAGAGGTTACAGGTGAGGTGTTTTGGTGGATTCAGTGGTGAGGATCTGAAAGAGGCTCAGGTGAGGCCCAAGGGATGGAGCTGGAAATAAACATATTCAGAGTGATGATTTTCAACCTGTAAAAAGGCAAAGAAGATCAGATCGAAGATGGCCGAATAGGAACAGCTCCAGTCTCCAACTCCCAGCGCGAGCGACACAGAAGACCGGTGATTTCTGCATTTTCAACTGAGGTACTGGGTTCATCTAACTAGGGAGTGCTGGACAATCGGTGCTGGTCAGCTGCTGCAGCCCAACCAGTGACAGCTGAAGCAGGGCGAGGCATCGCCTCACCTGGGAAGCGCAAGGGGAAAGGGAATCCCTTTTCTTAGCCAGGGGAACTGAGACACACAACACCTGGAGAATTGGGTAACTCTCACCCCAATACTGCGCTTTAAGCAAACAGGCACACCAGGAGATTATATCCCACACCTGGCCAGGAGGGTCCCACACCCACGGAGCCTCCCTCATTGCTAGCACAGCAGTCTGCGATCTAACCGCAAGGCACCAGCCAGGCTGGGGGAGGGGCGCCCGCAATTGCTGAGGCTTAAGTAGGTAAACAAAGCCGCTGGGAAGCTCGAACTGGGTGGAGCTCACAGCAGCTCAAAGAAACCTGCCTGTCTCTGTAGACTCCACCTCTGGGGACAGGGCACAGCTAAACAACAAAAGCAGCAGAAACCTCTGCAGATGCAAACGACTCTGTCTGACAGCTTTGAAGAGAGCGGTGGATCTCCCAACATGGAGGTTGAGATCTGAGAAGGGACAGACTGCCTGCTCAAGTGGGTCCCTGACCCCTGAGTAGCCCAACTGGGAGACATCCCCCACTAGGGGCAGTCTGACACCCTACACCTCACAGGGTGGAGTACACCCCTGAGAGGAAGCCTCCAAAGCAAGAATCAGACAGGTACACTCGCTATTCAGCAATATTATATCTTCTGCAGCCTCTGCTGCTGATACCCAGGCAAACAGGGTCTGGAGTGGACCTCAAGCAATCTCCAACAGACCTACAGCTGAGGGTCCTGACTGTTAGAAGGAAAACTATCGAACAGGAAGGACACCTACACTAAAACCCCATCAGTACGTCACCATCATCATCAAAGACCAGAGGCAGATAAAACCACAAAGATGGGGAAAAAGCAGGGCAGAAAAGCTGGAAATTCAAAAAATAAGAGCGTATCTCCCCTGGCAAAGGAGCGCAGTTCATCGCCAGCAACGGATCAAAGCTGGACGGAGAATGACTTTGACGAGATGAGAAAAGAAGGCATCAGTCCATCAAACTTCTCAGAGCTAAAGGAGGAATTACGTACCCAGCGCAAATAAACTAAAAATCTTGAAAAAAAAGTGGAAGAATTGATGGCTAGAGTAATTAATGCAGAGAAGGTCATAAACGAAATGAAAGAGATGAAAACCATGACACGAGAAATACGTGACAAATGCACAAGCTTCAGTAACTGACTCGATCAACTGGAAGAAAGAGTATCAGCGATTGAGGATCAAATGAATGAAATGAAGCGAGAAGAGAAACCAAAAGAAAAAAGAAGAAAGAGAAATGAACAAAGCCTGCAAGAAGTATGGGATTATGTAAAAAGCCCAATTCTATGTCTGATTGGGGTGCCTGAAAATGAGGGGGAAAATGGAACCAAGTTGGAAAACACTCTTCAGGATATCATCCAGGAGAACTTCCCCAACCTAATAGGGCAGGCCAACATTCAAATCCAGGAAATACAGAGAACGCCACAAAGATACTCCTCGAGAAGAGCAACTCCATGACATATAATTGCCAGATTCACCAAAGTTGAAACGAAGGAAAAAATCTTAAGGGCAGCCAGAGAGAAAGCTCGGGTTACCCACAAAGGGAAGCCCATCAAACTAACAGCAGATCTCTCGGCAGAAACTCTCCAAGCCAGAAGAAACTGGGGGCCAATATTCAACATTCTTAAAGAAAAGAATTTTAAACCTAGAATTTCATATCCAGCCAAACTAAGATTCATAAGTGAAGGAGAAATAAAATCCTTTACAGATAAGCAAATGCTAAGAGATTTTGTCACCACTAGGCCTGCCTTACAAGACACCCTGAAGGAAGCACTAAACATGGAAAGGAACAACCGGTACCAGCCATTGCAAAAACATGGCAAAATGTAAAGACCATCGAGGCTAAGAAGAAACTGCATCAACTAACGAGCAAAATAACCAGTTAATATCATAATGGCAGGATCAAGTTCACACATAACAATCTTAACCTTAAATGTAAATGGACTAAATGCTCCAATTAAAAAACACAGACTGGCAAATTGGATAAAGAGTCAAGATCCATCAGTCTGCTGTATTCAGGAGACCCATCTCACATGCAGAGACATACATAGGCTCAAAATAAAGGGATGGAGGAAGATTTACCAAGCAAATGGAGAACAAAAAAAAAGCAGGGATTGCAATACTAGTCTCTGATAAAACAGACTTTAACCCATCAAAGATCAAAAGAGACAAAGAAGGCCATTACATAATGGTAAAGGAATCAATTCAACAGTAAGAGTTAACTATCCTAAATATATATGCACCCAATACAGGAGCACCCAGATTCATAAAGCAAGTCCTTAGAGACTTACAAAGAGACTTAGACTCCCATACAATAATAATGGGAGACTTCAACACTCCAGTGTCAACATTAGACAGATCAGTGAGACAGAAAGTTAACAAGGATATCCAGGAATTGAACTCATGTCTGCAGCAAGCAGACCTAATAGACATCTATAGAACTTTCCACACCAAATCAACAGAATATACATTCTTCTCAGCACCACATCACGCTTATTCCAAAATTGACCACATAATTGGAAGTAAAGCACTCTTCAGCAAATGTACAAGAACAGAAATTATAACAAACTGTCTCTCAGACCACAGTGCAATCAAACTAGAACTCAGGACTAAGAAACTCAATCAAAACCGCTCAACTACATGGAAACTGAACAACCTGCTCCTGAATGACTACTGGGTACATAACGAAATGAAGGTGAAATAAAGATGTTCTTTGAAACCAATGAGAACAAAGATACTACATACCAGAATCTCTGGGACACATTTAAAGCAGTATGTAGAGGGAAATTTGTAGCACTAAATGCCCACAAGAGAAAGCAGGAAAGATCTAAAATTGACACTCTAACATCACAATGAAAAGAACTAGAGAAGCAAGAGCAAACACATTCAAAAGCTAGCAGAAGGCAAGAAATAACTAAGATCAGAGCAGAACTGAAGGAGATAGAGACACAAAAACCCTCCAAAAAATCAATGAATCCAGGAGTTGGTTTTTTTTAAAAGATCAACAAAATTGATAGACCGCTAGCAAGACTAATAAAGAAGAAAAGAGAGAAGAATCAAATAGACGCAATAAAAAATGATAAAGGGGATATCACCACCAACCCCACAGAAATACAAATTACCATCAGAGAATACTATAAACACCTCTACGCAAATAAACTAGAAAATCTAGATGAAATGGATAATTTCCTGGACACTTACACTCTTCCAAGACTAAACCAGGAAGAAGTTGAATCCCTGAATAGACCAATAGCAGGCTCTGAAATTGAGGCAATAATTAATAGCCTACCAACCAAAAAAAGTCCAGGATCAGATGGATTCACAGCTGAATTCTACTAGAGGTACAAGGAGGAACTGGTACCATTCCTTCTGAAACTATTCCAATCAATAGAAAAAGAGGGAATCCTTCCTAACTGATTTTATGAGGCCAACATCATCCTATTACCAAAGCCTGGCAGAGACACAACAAAAAAAGACAGTTTTAGACCAATATCCCTGATGAATATCGATGCAAAAATCCTCCATAAAATACTGGCAAACCGTATTCAGCAACACATCAAAAAGCTTATCCACCATGATCAAGTGGGCTTCATCCCTGGGATGCAAGGCTGGTTCAACATTCGCAAATCAATAAACGTAATCCAGCATATAAACAGAACCAAAAATAAGAACCACATGATTATCTCAATAGATGCAGAAAATGCTTTTGACAAAATTCAACAGCCCTTCATGCTAAAAACGCTCAATAAATTCGGTATTGATTGAACGTACCTCAAAATAATAAGAACTATTTATGACAAACACACAGCCAATATCATAGTGAATGGGCAAAAACTGGAAAAATTCCCTTTGAAAACTGGCACAAGACAGGGATGCCCTCTCTCACCACTCCTATTCAACATAGTGTTGGAAGTTCTGGCTAGGGCGATCAGACAAGAGAAAGAAATCAAGGGTATTCAGTTATGAAAAGAAGAAGTCAAATTGTCCCTGTTTGCAGATGACATGATTGTATATTTAGAAAACCCCATTGTCTCAGCCCAAAATCTCCTTAAGCTGATAAGCAACTTCAGCAAAGTCTCAGGATACAAAATTAATGTGCAAAAATCACAAGCATTCGTATACACCAGTAACAGACAAACGGTGAGCCAAATCATGAATGAACTTCCATTCACAATTGCTTCAAAGAGAATAAAATACCTAGGAATCCAACTTACAAGGGATGTAAAGGACCTCTTTAAGGAGAACTACAAACCACTGCTCAGTGAAATCAAAGAGGACACAAACACATGGAAGAACATACCATGCTCATGGGTAGGAAGAATCAATATCGTGAAAATGGCCATACTGCCCAAGGTAATTTATAGATTCAATGCCATCCCCATCAAGCTACCAATGAGTTTCTTCACAGAATTGGAAAAAACTGCTTTAAAGTACATATGGAACCAAAAAAGAGCCCGCATTGCCAAGACAATCCTAAGTCAAAAGAAGAAAGCTGGAGGCATCACACTACCTGACTTCAAACTATACTACAAGGCTACAGTAACCAAAACAGCATGGTACTGGTACCAAAACAGAGATATAGACCAATGGAACAGAACAGAGTCCTCAGAAATAATACCACACATCTACAGCCATCTGATCTTTGACAAACCTGAGAGAAACAAGAAATGGGGAAAGGATTCCCTATTTAATAAACGGTGCTGGGAAAATTGGCTAGCCATAAGTAGAAAGCTGAAACTGGATCCTTTCCTTACTCCTTATATGAAAATTAATTCAAGATGGATTAGAGACTTAAATGTCAGACTTAATACCGTAAAAACCCTAGAGGAAAGCCTAGGTAGTACCATTCAGGACATAGGCATGGGCAAAGACTTCATGTCTAAAACACCAAAAGCAACAGCAACAAAAGCCAAAATTGACAAATGGGATCTCATTAAACTAAAGAGCTTCTGCACAGCAAAAGAAACTACCATCAGAGTGAACAGGCAACCTACAGAATGGGAGAAAATTTTTGCAATCTACTCATCTGACAAAGGGCTAATATCCAGAACCTACAAAGAACTCAAACAAATTTACAAGAAAAAAACAAACAACCCCATCAAAAAGTGGGCAAAGGATATGAACAGACATTTCTCAAAAGAAGACATTCATACAGCCAACAGACACATGAAAAAATGCTCATCATCACTGGCCATCAGAGAAATGCAAATCAAAACCACAATGAGATACCATGTCACACCAGTTAGAATGGCGATCATTAAAAAGTCAGGAAACAACAGGTGCTGGTGAGGATGTGGAGAAATAGGAACACTTTTACACTGTTGGTGGGATTGTAAACTAGTTCAACCATTATGGAAAACAGTATGGCGATTCCTCAAGGATCTAGAACTAGATGTAGCATATGACCCAGCCATCCCATTACTGGGGATATACCCAAAGGATTATAAATCATGCTGCTATAAAGACACATGCACAAGTATGTTTATTGCAGCACTATTCACAATAGCAAAGACTTGGAATCAACCCAAATGTCCATCAGTGACAGACTGGATTAAGAAAATGTGGCACATATACACCATGGAATACTATGCAGCCATAAAAAAGGATGAGTTTGTGTCCTTTGTAGGGACATGGATGCAGCTGGAAACCATCATTCTTAGCAAACTATCACAAGAACAGAAAACCAAACACCGCATGTTCTCACTCATAGGTGGGAACTGAACAATGAGATCACTTGGACTCGGGAAGGAGAACATCACACACTGGGGCCTATCATGGGGAGGGGGGAGGGGGAAGGGGGGAGGGATTGCATTGGGAGTTATACCTGATGTAAATGACGAGTTGATGGGTGCTGACGAGTTGATGAGTGCAGCACAGCAACATGGCACAAGTATACATATGTAACAAACCTGCACGTTATGCACATGTACCCTAGAACTTAAAGTATAATAACAATAAAAAATAAATTAAAAAAATAAAATAAAATAAAATCATACCTTCCCAACAGTCCCGCAAATTCTTAACTCATTCTAGCATTAACCCAAAAGTACAAATCCAAAATCTCATCAGAGACAAGTCCCTTCCACCTATGAGCCTGTAAAATCAAAAGCAAATTAGTTACTGCCTATAGGGGTAACAACATTGGGTAAATACACCCATTCCAAGTGGGAGAAATTGGTCAAAATGAAGGGACTACACACTTCATGCAAGTCCAAAATCTAGTGGAGCTTCAAATCTTAAAGCTCCAGAATGATCTCCTCTGACTCCATGTCTCACATCCAGATCACAACCCCATGGCCTTGGGCAGCTCCACCCCTGTGGTTTTCCAAGATATATCCCCCCTCCTAGCTTCCTTCATGGGCTGTCATTGAGTATTTGTGGCTTTTCCAGGTGTGCAAGGCTAGCTGTTGGCAGGTCTACCATTTTGGTGTCTGGAGGACAGTGACTGTCTTCTCACAGGTCCACTAGGCAGTGCCCCAGTGAGGACTCTGTGTGGGGGCTCCAACCTCACATTTCCCTTCTGCACTGCCCTAGCAGAGGTTTTCCATGAGGGGCTCAGCCCATACAGCAAACTTATGCCTAGACATCCAGGCATTTCCGTACATCCTCTAAAATCTAAGCAGAGATTCCCAAACCTCAATTCTTGACTTCTGTGCACCTGCAGGCCCAACACCACATGTAAGCCACCAAGGCTTGGGGCTTGCAACCTCTGAAGCAATCGCCTGTGCTGTACATTGGCCCCTTTTAGCTATGGCTGGAGCTGAAGCAACTGGGATACAGGGCACCATGTCCCAAAGCTGCATAGAGCAGGGGGGCCTGCCCAGGAAACCACTTTTTCCTCCTAGGCCTCCAGACCTGTGGTTTAAAATCAAGGGCTGCTGTGAAGGTCTCTGTCATGCCCTGGAGAGATTTTCTCCATTGTCTTGGTGATTAACATTTGGCTCCTCCTTACTTATGTGAATTTCTGCAGTTTGCTTGAATTTCTCCCCAGAAAATGGAGTTTTCTTTTCTATCAGATTGCCAGGGTGCAAATTTTTCAAACTTTTAAGCTCTGCTTCTTCTTGAATGCTTTGCTACTTAGAAATTTCTTCTGCCAGATACCCTAAATCATCTCTCTTAAGTTCAATGTTCCACAGATATCTAGGGGCAGAGGCAAAATGCCACCAGTCTCTTTGCATAGCAAGAGTGACTTTTACTCTAGTTCCCAACAAGTTCCTCATCTTCATCTGAGACCACCTCAGCTGGGACTTCATTGTCCATATCACTATCAGCATTTTGATCAAAGCCATTCAACAAGTCTCTAGGAAGTTCCAATCTTTCCCATGTTTTCCTGTCTTATTCTGAGCCCTTCAAACTATTCCAACCTCTGCCTGTTACCCAGTTCCAAAGTCACTTTCACATTTTTGGGTATCTTTACAGCAGCATCCCACTCTACCAGTACAAATTTACAGTGTTAGTCCATTCTCATGCTGCTATGAAGAAATATCCAAAACTGGGTAATTTATAAAGGAAAGAGGTTTATTTGACTCACAGTTTCCACAGGGCTGGGGAGGCCTCAGGAAACCTAAAGTCATGGTGGAAGGGAAAGAAAACACATCTTTCTTCACGTGGTGGCAGCAAGGAATGCTGAGCAAAAGGGGGAAAAAAAACCCTTATAAAACCATCAGATCTCATGAAAACTCATCCACTATTATGAGAACAGCAGCATGGGGGTAACTGTCCCCATGAATAAACTATTTCCTGCCAGGTCCCTCCCATGATATGTGGAGTTCATGGGAACTACAATTCAAGATGAGATTTGGGTGGGGACACAGTCAAATCATATCAGGCTTTATTAGCAAATTGTATACAATTAAGGAGAGAGATTAGCATACTAGAAGATGCATCAGAAAAAATACAGAGTGAAGCACACAGAGACAAAAAAATGGGGGAATAGTATGAGTCCAAATGGACATGATTTCCATCACAGAAGACGGAAGAGAGAGGATAAGCAGAAGCAGTTATGTTAAGGAAATATGATTTCATATTTTTCAAACTAATATAAAAACATTAAGCCAAAAACTCAAGATCATTAAAATATAAATCAATAAAAGTTTCATCGCTAAATAAATACAAGTAAAACTATGACAGAGGCAGATCACACTGGAACTTCAAGAAACCCAAAACAAAAAAAGAAAATCTTTAAAGCAACCGGAGTAAAAGATAGTTTTTTTTCAAAGCAGGAACAATTGATTGATAATTTTCTTATCAACAGGAAAAGTTTGAGAAAAAAGAGTAGCTCAGAGCAGTGTGAGCTATGTGAGGTATGCAAAATTGATCAGGTTCAGAGAAACATGAATATGAGACTTGAATCTGGACAGGAGTCCCACCCCACCCCACCCGCACACGGCATTTTTTCTTTCTTTTCTTCCTTATAGTTTCCAGACTAGTTGATAAATTACCTAAAATGTCATCACAAGTTGCACAGTGTGACCTTCACTCAGTATCTTCGCAAGATTAAATAAAGATATCTCATGAAGATAACTTATAGCCAATCAATAGTTTATGTTATTTTAATGAACAATGTAGGAACGGCTTTCTCTTTTTTCCTTTAAAAATTCACTTTTGCTAGCTGCTAATTAGAGCATATATTCAGGGAAAATTGAATCTGTGTCTCACAGGTTTCAGTCCTCAAATTTGGTCCAAATAAACTCTCTACTTATTTCAATTTTGCCTCAGTTTCTTTCTTTAAGTTAACAACTTTGAGGCCAATTTCATATGGAGAAAGTAAGATAACTTCAAACCACATAAAAACCTTCGGCTCTTGCTTTTACTTTTTCTTTCTCTTCTTTTTCCTTCCCTTTCTGAACTATTCAGCCCTAAATCCCACTAGGTGGGACAGAGTAATGAAGGCATCTGCTTTGAAAGTGAAAAGGGCCAGAACAGCTCTGGGAGGACAGTCAGAGGCTGAACAGGGTAAAGAGGATGTTACAAGAGATGACGCTGGGTTTTGTAGCTGAGTGGCTGAAGGGGGCATCTGTGTCACTGAAGGAGTGGCAGGAGTGTCATGGAATGGGACCTTGGTTACACACAGGGAGAATTAATCAAGCAAATTCAGGATAATAGGAGTCAACAGGCAGATGTGATTTGACAGGTAAGACAGCAGAGAAGTGGGAAAGGATAGCCTTTTAAATAAATGATGCAGGGTCCTTTGGATAACCACATGGATCAGTACCTAACACTAGGAACCACTGGCATAAGCAAAAACATATATGAATCTCACAAATATAAGGTTGAGTCAAAGAAGCCAGATGAAGAGACAGATGAAGAGAGTTCATGTGATACCGTTTCATTTCTACTATGTTCATAATCAGACAAAGTAATTAACAGTGTTAGAAATCAGAACAGTTTTTACCTTGTGGGGAAGAAAAATGAAGTGGTGATTGGGGAATAGCACATGAGAGTTTCTGAAGTGCTGATAATGTTCTATTTCTTGATTTGCATATGGGTGTGTTCACTTGGTGATAATTCATTGCATTGTGTCTAATGATTTCTGCATTTTCTGCTAATATGTTGTACTTCAGCTAAGAAAATTAGAAAACAAATAATACTAATAGGAATAGATTAACATAAACAAAAGTAGACTAAAAATTGAAGTAACAGCATAATTCCAATTCTAGTCATCTTAGTTTGGTAATAAATTCTTACATTGATCACTATTTTCTTTTGTGGAACAAATATTTATTATCTACTAGATGCCAGGTACACATAGTGGTTAAACATAGAGGCCAGGTCCCTGGCTCTGAAAGTTTACCTCATATTTCCTTCCTATGATGCATTTACGTGCTCACAGTTGACCCTTGAACATCATGGGACTTAACTGTGCTGCAAATTTCTTATGTCTCCACCACACTGAGAAAGCAAGAC
Organism: Macaca nemestrina; assembly: GCF_043159975.1. Classification (NCBI taxonomy): domain Eukaryota; kingdom Metazoa; phylum Chordata; class Mammalia; order Primates; family Cercopithecidae; genus Macaca; species Macaca nemestrina. The sequence continues at coordinate 25,990,483 of NC_092143.1, forward strand.
CAAACCCTCCTCTTCCTTCTCCTTAGCCTACTCAACATGAAGACAAGAAGGAAGAAGTCTATGATGATCTACTTCCACTTAATAAATAGTAAATGCATTTTCTTTTCCTTCTGATTTTGTTAATAATTTCTTTTATCTAGCTTACTTTACCTAAGAATACAGTCTGTAATACATATACAAAAGATGTGTTGATTTGTCATCAGAAATGCTTCTGGTCAACAGTAGGTTATTAGTACTTAAATTTTTGGGGAGTTAAAAGTTCTATGCAGATTTTAGACTGAGCAGAGATCAAGGGTCAACTGCATTAAATAAATATCTATTAAGCACCTACAATGTGTTAAACTGGGAAAATCTTCTATCTTTTAAAAAAACAAACTTGTATTTATTTACATAATGAATTTACTCTGGAACATTTCTCATCCTAATTAGCAGCTGAAATGTGGAACTAGAAAAAAGTAAATGTTATAACTAATAAAAGTTATTTTACTGTAACTTTTACTAACTAAAATTTACTGTGAAAGAATTTGCAGAAAAAGTTTTATCAGTGATACATTTAATAACAAAGAAATACTAATTGAAAATATAATGAGGAAAGGAAAGAAATAGACTTAAAGTGTTTGAATACAGTTTTGTTAAATTAATTGCATATAATGACAGTAAGCAGGCTAGCCAAATGGGGGAAAACACTTTTATAGGAATGACATTAAAAAAACAGTTAAATATGATTTCTAAGTAGCATAAAGTCTATCAAAATCTTTGTTTTATATTTCTTGAGAACACTTTTTTTTCATAAATAAAGCATTTTCACCCCCACTCCCAACCACGTGCTCAAGTGAAGTGCCTATATACCACCATCTTTTGTTTATAGTAACACCAAAAAGTGACTGAATTTTCTTAGTGCTTAAAAACTGTTAGATGATTTGTATCAATCTCATCAACACCATCCAAAAGCTATAGCAAGTCACAATGTCATCCTGAGTTCAATGCTTCATTGGGTAGTTATGAGCCCTGGCTACACACTTTTTGAAAAATATGGAATTCTGGCCCATCCTTGATGATTTTGATTTGGTATAACTGTACTGGAATTCAAGTACCATCAACATTAATTTAAATCTGTCAATTACCAAGAATTCTAAATAACAGAACCCAAATTTCTAAGTTTTTTATTGTTTTCTGCATTTTTTTTAGAGACTTGCTCTGTTACCCAGGCTTGAGTGCAGTGGCATGATCATAGCTTTCTGCAGTCTAGAGCTCCTAGGCCAAGCAATCCCCCCACCTCATCCTACCGAGTAGCTGGGACTACAGGTGTGCACCGCCACGTCCACCTAATTTTTTTATTTTTTATAGAGGCAGGGTCTCACCCTGTTGTCCAGGCTGGTCTTGAACTCCTGATCTCAAGCAATCCTCCTGTCTTAGGGTCCCAAAATGTTGGAATTACAGATGTGAGCCTCTGTGCTTGGCCTGCATTGCTATTTTCTTTTTCTAAATTTTCTTCAGTATTTCAGCAAATAGGCACACAGAAAATGGTTACTCAAAGTTTTAAATTGAATGATTGTAAAAGATTACTGAAAATCTAGCGAAAATAAATTTTTAAAACCAAAAATAGTGAGAACACATTCATAAATATTACTTAAATAGCAAAACAATTTAAACAGTAAATAATGAAATGGAAATAATTTCATACAGTCTGAAAAGGAAATGTGGTACTTCATACATTTAATATACCCTCACCATACAGAATGTTCTTTCTCTATTACATAATGAGTATATGTATTAAGCACTAAAATTTTGGAATAATAAAAGACTATATTCATATTTGGTAACTTATTTATTTAATCAGAAGAGGTTTCCAACATAAATAAATAGATTGAACTTACTTTGTATGAAAATTGCGTTATCTAAAACTTCACAGAGAAAATAGGAAAACTCCACATTTAGTGTGCAGGTCTGCTAAGTCATATTTTTAAATCTAAGTATAGGCATGAAAATGATTTCATTGTCATGCTAGTAATAGCTGAACTGGTCAATAAGCAATAAGTAAGTCTTGTTTAAGAAGTGGTTGTTTCTGGTAACCACTATAACCCCACGTTTTTCGAGTTACACGTTGGCAGTGATATTGGCCATATAATTCCTTATGGTACTGGTGGCAGATACAGAATTTGGTATAGGAATGATGATAGTAGGTGTTAGGATTTAATTTGTAGGTATACTAACCACAGTTGCCCTAGAATAGGTCATTAGAGAGTTGCCATTTTTGTCAAGTGAGAGTAGTAATCAGACTTAGTCAATTTACTAGAAAAAATGAAAGCTTTGCATTTATGAATAAGTGGTGAATGGCTTTGAATAACATGAAATAGAAATTGTAATGCTTTTAGATTCCAGTGATAGGCTATTAAAAGGTTCAGTAAAGTTTTGTCTGTTGTAGGAGTACATAGAGTAGAAATGTGGTGGTCTCTATTGTGAAATTTCAGTAGATGTTATGAGAGTAGCACCTTTTGTTGATGTAGCATGGTTGTTGTGGCTATGAATGGACTCATTTGAAGGGGCAGTGGAAGAGCTGGCAGTATTGTGATAGCAGAGTATGTAGAAACTATAACTGTGATTTCATTTTCTATTAACAGGTAATGATGCTCATGGAGATTGTAAATTGAGCTGACATTGCTAGAGAGTTGTGATCAAAGAGTCAGTTGAGTTAGTAATGTATGTGTTGGCTTTCATTTAGTTGAGTTGGTGGCAGTGAAGGTTAAAGATGTTGTTTTAGTTGTATCAGAAAACAGAAGAGACTCATTAACTGAGTTGGAGGTAGCTATTGTGAGGGTTGTAAATTCAATTAAAGTGCAGGTAGTAGTGTCTGATGATTTTGTTAAAGTAATAATCATTTGTAGGTTCATTTGATATGAGAGTAATTCAGGGTTGAGTTAAAAGTTGTTGTATGATTTATGTAGTTGTAGCTTCAACCGAAGTGGGAGTTTTGGCCACTGTGGATACCAATGAGTGAGACTGTTATTGTAATCTTATGATACTAGATTCAGTAAAAGTTACAATGGTCATAGACTTAGCTAATATGAACCTGGTTGTCATGGCTGTGGCCTCAATTGAAAAGATAATTGTGATTGTGGTAATACATTCAGTTGAAGGAACAAAGCTTGGAGTTACAGTGATAAGTTTGGATTAAGAGATGGTGCTCACAATTATGCTGACATGTTCAGATGAGGTGCTACCAGTAGATGTAGTTATACTAACTTCAGTTAAAGTAGCAGCTGCTGTTGTGGTTATTAGCTTATTTAAAATGGTAGCAGGCCAGGTGCGGTGGCTCATGCCTGTAATCCCAGCACTTTGGGAAGCCAAGGCAGGTGGATCACGAGGTCAGGAGATCGAGACCATCCTGGCTAACATGGTGAAACCCCATCTCTACTAAAAATACAAAAAATTAGCCAGGCATGGTGGCACAGGCCTGTAGTTCCAGCTACTCGGGAGGCTGAAGCAGGAGAATCACTTGAACCTGGGAGGCGGAGGTGGCACCACTGCACTCCAGCCTGGGTGACAGAGTAAGACTGTCTAAAAAAAAAAAAAATGGTAGCACTACCATTAGTGTCTACAGACTCATTAGATGAAGTCCATGTTGCTGTTCTGTTAAATTCAGCTGAAGTGTTATATGTGGTTGTGTGGTTTGCGGTTAAATTGAAGGAATGGTTGCTGTTGTGATAACTGGTTCTTTTGAAGCAATAGTCCTGACTCTTATACTTACAGGCTAGTAGAGATGCTGCCTATGATTGTTATGATAATGACCATAATCAAAATGGTGGCTATTTCTGTTTTCCAGGTTTAGTTGAGTCAAAGTGATGGATGCTGTTGGAGTAGTGGGTTCAGTAGAAGTAGTAATGGGGACTTTTGTGGTTGTAGCCTGAGTGGGAGTGCCTGTGGTTGTTGTGGTGGTCAGTTCAGGTGAACCGGTGGGTACAGTTGTGGTTAAAGATTCAGTAGAAGCAGAAGTTGGGATCATTGTGATTGATGGCTCAGTGGAAGTCCCTACAGTTGTTGTACTAGTCTGTTCAGTGGGCATCATGGCTGCTATTGTGGTTGTAGACTCAGTGAGGGCAATCGCAGTGGTAATTTTGGTTGTACCCACAGTAGAAGTACCAACAGTCATTGTGGCAGTCTGTTTAGTTTCAGTGCTAGCTGCTATTGTGATTGTAGGTACAGAAGAAGGGAGAGTGGTGGCTGTTGTAGTTGTAGCCACAGTGGAAGGTTATTGATGGCAGTTGTTTCAATGGAGGTGCTGGCTGCTATTGGTGTTGTCGATCAAGTAGAGGAGGTAGTAGTGCTCACCATGGTGGTAGCCTCAGTAAAAGTGCTGGCAATTAGGTGGTTGGTTGGATTGAAGTGGTGACTTCTGAGGAAGAAGTGGTGGGGGCCGATGTGGTTGAAGACCCAGCAGAAACTGCTGCACTTGTGGTAAACCATTAAGTTTCAATGCTGGCTGTTGAACTGCCAGGATCAGTAAAGGTGGCAGTGGTGGTAATTATGGTAGCAGTATCAGTGGAAGTGCCTGCAGTTGTTGTGGCAGAGTGTTCAGCTTCAGTGCTGGCTGTTGTTGTGGTTTTAGGTTCAGTAGAGATGGCAGTGGTGGCTGTGGTGGTTGTAGCTTCAGTGGAAGTGCCTACAGTTGTTGTGGCAGACTGTTCAGTTGCAGTTGCTGACTGTTGTTGTGGTTGTGGGTTCAGTAAAGGTGGTAGTGGTGTCTGCTGTGGTTGTAGCCTCAGAGAAAGTGCCTGCAATTGTTATGGCAAACTATTCAGTTGCAGTGCTGTCTGTGTTGTAGTGTTTGGTCCAGTAGAGGTGGTAGTGGTGGCTGTGGTCATTGTAGTCTCAGTGGAAGGGTCAGCAGTTGTGGCAGACCGTTCAGTTGCAGTGCCAGGTGTTGCTCTACTACTGAACTCGCAAGAGATGGCAGTGGTGGCTATTGTGGTAGAAATGTCAGTGGAAGTGCCTGCAGTTCTGGTGGCAGAATGTTCAGTTGAAGTGCTGGCTGTTGTGGTTGTGGGTTAAGTAGAGGTGGCAGTGGTGGCCACTGTAGTTGTAGTCTCAGTGGAAGTGCCTGAAGTTGTGGTGGCAGACTGTTCAGTTACAATGCTGGCTGCTGTTGTGGTTATGAGTTCAGTAGAGGTGGTCGTGGTGACTGTAGTGATTACAGCCTCAGTGGAAGTGCCTGCAGTTATGGTGGGACTCGGTTCAGTTGCAGTGCTGGAGGTTGTAGTGCGGGTTCAGTAGATGTGGCAGTGGTATCTGTTGTGGTTGTAACTGCAGTGGGAGTACCTCCAGTTGTTGTGGCAGTAGTGTCTGTTGTGGTTGTAACTCCAGTGGAAGTACCTTCAGTTGTTGTGGCAGCCTGTTCAGTTGCAGTGCTGGCTGTTGTTGTGGTTGTGGGTTCAGTAGAGGTGGCTGTGGTTGCTGTTGTAGTTGTAGCCTCAGTGGAAATGTCAGCAGTTGTGGTGGCAGACTGTTCAGTTACAGTGCTGGCTGTTGTTGTGGCTGAAGGTTCAGTAGAGGTGGTAGTGGTGGCTGTTGTGGTTATAGTCTAAGTTGCTGTGGCTGCAGTAGTGGTGGCAGACTGTTAAGTTACAGTGCTTGCTGTGGTTGATGTTGTGGGTTCAGTAGAAGTGGTATTGGTGGCTTTGTGCATGTAGCCTCAGTGGAAGTGCCTGCAGTTGTAGTAGCAGACTATTCAGTTGCAGTGCTGTCTATTGTTGTGGTTGTGGGTTCAGTAGAGGTGGAAGTGGTTGGTGTTGTGGTTGTAGGCTCAGTGGAAGTGCCTGCAGTTGTGGTGGCAGACTGTTCACTTGCAGTGCTGGCTGTTGTAGTGATGGTTTCAGTAGACATGGCTGTGATGTCTGTTGTGGTTGTAACTCCAGTGAAAGTACTTCCAGTTGTGGCAGACTGTTCAGTTGTAGAGCTGACTGGTTTTGTAGTTGTGGGTTCATTAGAGGTGGCAGTGGTTGCTGTTGTGGTTGTAGACACAGTGGAAGTGCCTGCAGTTGTGGTGGCACTGTTCAGTTGCAGTGCTTGCGGTGGTTGTCACTGTGGGTTTGCTAGAAGTGGCAGTGGTGTCTGCTGTGGATGTAACCTCAGTGGAAGTGCCTGCAGTCATGGTGGCAGACTGCTCAGTTACAGTGCTGGCTGTTGTGGTGGTGGGATCAGTAGAGATCACAGTGGTGGCTGTTGTGGTTGCAGTCTCAATGGAAGTGCCTGCAGTTGTGGTGGCGGACTGTTCAGTTGCAGTGCTGGCTGTTGTTGTGGTTGTGGGTTCAGTAGAAGTGGTAGTGGTGGATGATGGGGTTGTAGTCTCAGTGGAAATGCCTACAGTTGTGATGGCAGACTGTTCAGTTGCAGTGCTGGCTGTTGTTGTGGTTGTGGGTTCAGTAAAGTTGGCAGTGGTGGCTGTTGTGGTTGTAGTCTCAATGGAAGTATCTGCAGTTGTGGTGGCCTACTGTTCAGATGCAGTGCTGGCTGTTGTTGTGGTTGTGCGTTCAGCAAAAGTGGTAGTGGTGGATGAGGGGGTTGTAGTCTCAATGGAAGTGCCTACAGTTGTGATGGCAGACTGTTCAGTCGCAGTGTTGGCTGTTGTTGTAGTTGTGGGTACACTAAAGGTGGCAGTGGTGGCCATTGTGGTTGTAGTCTCAATGGAAGTGTCTGCAGTTGTGGTGGCAGACTGTTCAGTTGCAGTGCTTGTGGTGGTTGTCACTGTGGGTTTGGTAGAAGTCGCAGTGGTGTCTTCTGTGGATGTATTCTCAGTGGAAGTGCCTGCAGTTGTGGTGGCAGACTGATCAGTTACAGTGCTGGTGGTGGGATCAGTACAGGTGGTAGTATTGGCTATTGTGATTGTAGTCTAAATGCAAGAAAGTTTACATAGAAATGGTGTAACTCGGGGCGGAGCAAGATGGCCGAATAGGAACAGCTCCAGTCTCCAACTCCCAGCGCGAGCGACACAGAAGACAGGTGATTTCTGCATTTTCAACCGAGGTACTGGGTTCATCTCACTGGGGAGTGCCGGACGATCGGTGCTGGTCAGCTGCTGCAGCCCGACCAGCGAGAGCTGAAGCAGGGCGAGGCATTGCCTCACCTGGGAAGTGCAAGGGGGAAGGGAATCCCTTTTCCTAGCCAGGGGAACTGAGACACACAACACCTGGAAAATCGGGTAACTCCCACCCCAATACTGTGCTTTAAGCAAACAGGCACACCAGGAGATCATATCCCACACCTGGCCGGGAGGGTCCCACACCCACGGAGCCTCCCTCATTGCTAGCACAGCAGTCTGTGATCTACCGGCAAGGCAGCAGCGAGGCTGGGGGAGGGGCGCCCGCCATTGCTGAGGCTTAAGTAGGTAAACAAAGCTGCTGGGAAGCTCGAACTGGGTGGAGCTCACAGCAGCTCAAGGAAACCTGCCTGTCTCTGTAGAATCCACCTCTGGGGACAGGGCAATAACAAACACAGCCGAAACCTCTGCAGACGCAAACGACTCTGTCTGACAGCTTTGAAGAGAGCAGTGGATCTCCCAACACGGAGGTTGAGATCTGAGAAGGGAAAGACTGCCTGCTCAAGTGGGTCCCTGACCCCTGAGTAGCCCAACTGGGAGACATCCCCCACTAGGGGCAGTCTGACACCCCACACCTCACAGGGTGGAGTACACCCCTGAGAGGAAGCTTCCAAAGCAAGAATCAGACAGGTACACTCGCTGTTCAGAAATATTCTATCTTCTGCAGCCTCTGCTGCTGATACCCAGGCAAACAGGGTCTGGAGTGGACCTCAAGCAATCTCCAACAGACCTACAGCTGAGGGTCCTGACTGTTAGAAGGAAAACTATCAAACAGGAAGGACACCTACACCAAAACCCCATCAGTACATCACCATCATCAAAGACCAGAGGCAGATAAAACCACAAAGATGGGGAAAAAGCAGGGCAGAAAAGCTGGAAATTCAAAAAATAAGAGTGCATCTCCCCCGGCAAAGGAGCGCAGCTCATCGCCAGCAACGGATCAAAGCTGGACAGCGAATGACTTTGACGAGATGAGAGAAGAAGGCTTCAGTCCATCAAATTTCTCAGAGCTAAAGGAGGAATTACGTACCCAGCACAAAGAAACTAAAAATCTTGAAAAAAAAGTGGAAGAATTGATGGCTAGAGTAATTAATGCAGAGAAGGTCATAAACGAAATGAAAGAGATGAAAACCATGACACGAGAAATACGTGACAAATGCACAAGCTTCAGTAACCGACTCGATCAACTGGAAGAAAGAGTATCTGCGATTGAGGATCAAATGAATGAAATGAAGCGAGAAGAGAAACCAAAAGAAAAAAGAAGAAAAAGAAATGAACAAAGCTTGCAAGAAGTATGGGATTATGTAAAAAGACCAAATCTACGTCTGATTGGGGTGCCTGAAAGTGAGGGGGAAAATGGAACCAAGTTGGAAAACACTCTTCAGGATATCATCCAGGAGAACTTCCCCAACCTAGTAGGCCAGGCCAACATTCAAATCCAGGAAATACAGAGAACGTCACAAAGATACTCCTCGAGAAGAGCAACTCCAAGACACATAATTGCCAGATTCACCAAAGTTGAAATGAAGGAAAAAATCTTAATGGCAGCCAGAGAGAAAGGTCGGGTTACCCACAAAGGGAAGCCCATCAGACTAACAGCAGATCTCTCAGCAGCGACTCTACAAGCCAGAAGAGAGTAGGGGCCAATATTCAACATTCTTAAAGAAAAGAATTTTAAACCCAGAATTTCATATCCAGCCAAACTAAGTTTCATAAGTGAAGGAGAAATAAAATCCTTTACAGATAAGCAAATGCTTAGAGATTTTGTCACCACTAGGCCTGCCTTACAAGAGACCCTGAAGGAAGCACTAAACATGGAAAGGAACAACCGGTACCAGCCATTGCAAAAACATGGCAAAATGTAAAGACCATCGAGGCAAGGAAGAAACTGCATCAACTAACGAGCAAAATAACCAGTTAATATCATAATGGCAGGATCAAGTTCACACATAACAATCTTAACCTTAAATGTAAATGGACTAAATGCTCCAATTAAAAGACACAGACTGGCAAACTGGATAAAGAGTCAAGATCCATCAGTCTGCTGTATTCAGGAGACCCATCTCACATGCAGAGACATACATAGGCTCAAAATAAAGGGATGGAGGAAGATTTACCAAGCAAATGGAGAACAAAAGAAAGCAGAGGTTGCAATACTAGTCTCTGATAAAACAGACTTTAAACCATCAAAGATCAAAAGAGACAAAGAAGGCCATTACATAATGGTAAAGGGATCAATTCAACAGGAAGAGCTAACTATCCTAAATATATATGCACCCAATACAGGAGCACCCAGATTCATCAAGCAAGTCCTTAGAGACTTACAAAGAGACTTAGACTCCCATACAATAATAATGGGAGACTTCAACACTCCACTGTCAACATTAGACAGATCAACGAGACAGAAAGTTAACAAGGATATCCAGGAATTGAACTCATCTCTGCAGCAAGCAGACCTAATAGACATCTATAGAACTCTCCACCCCAAATCAACAGAATATACATTCTTCTCAGCACCTCATCATACTTACTCCAAAATCGACCATGTAATTGGAAGTAAAGCACTCCTCAGCAAATGTACAAGAACAGAAATTATAACAAACTGTCTCTCAGACCACAGTGCAATCAAACTAGAACTCAGGACTAAGAAACTCAATCAAAACTGCTCAACTACATGGAAACTGAACAACCTGCTCCTGAATGACTACTGGGTACATAACGAAATGAAGGCAGAAATAAAGATGTTCTTTGAAACCAATGAGAACAAAGATACTACATACCAGAATCTCTGGGACACATTTAAAGCAGTATGTAGAGGGAAATTTATAGCACTAAATGCCCACAAGAGAAAGCAGGAAAGATCTAAAATTGACACTCTAACATCGCAATTAAAAGAACTAGAGAAGCAAGAGCAAACACATTCAAAAGCTAGCAGAAGGCTAGAAATAACTAAGATCAGAGCAGAACTGAAGGAGATAGAGACACAAAAAGCTCTCCAAAAAATCAATGAATCAAGGAGTTGGTTTTTTGAAAAGATCAACAAAATTGATAGACCACTAGCAAGACTAATAAAGAAGAAAAGAGAGAAGAATCAAATCGACACAATTAAAAATGATAAAGGGAATATCACCACCGACCCCACAGAAATACAAACTACCATCAGAGAATACTATAAACACCTCTACACAAATAAACTGGAAAATCTAGAAGAAATGGATAATTTCCTGGACACTTACACTCTTCCAAGACTAAACCAGGAAGAAGTTGAATCCCTGAATAGACCAATAGCAGGCTCTGAAATTGAGGCAATAATTAATAGCCTACCAACCAAAAAAAGTCCAGGAGCAGATGGATTTACAGCTGAATTCTACCAGAGGTACAAGGAGGAGTTGGTACCATTCCTTCTGAAACTATTCCAATCAATAGAAAAAGAGGGAATCCTCCCTAACTCATTTTATGAGGCCAACATCATCCTGATACCAAAGCCTGGCAGAGACACAACAAAAAAAGAGAATTTTAGACCAATATCCCTGATGAACATCGATGCAAAAATCCTCAATAAAATACTGGCAAACCGGATTCAGCAACACATCAAAAAGCTTATCCACCATGATCAAGTGGGCTTCATCCCTGGGATGCAAGGCTGGTTCAACATTCGCAAATCAATAAACGTAATCCAGCATATAAACAGAACCAAAGACAAGAACCACATGATTATCTCAATAGATGCAGAAAAGGCTTTTCACAAAATTCAACAGCCCTTCATGCTAAAAATGCTCAATAAATTCGGTATTGATGGAACGTACCTCAAAATAATAACAGCTATTTATGACAAACCCACAGCCAATATCATAGTGAATGGGCAAAAACTGGAAAAATTCCCTTTGAAAACTGGCACAAGACAGGGATGCCCTCTCTCACCACTCCTATTCAACATAGTGTTGGAAATTCTGGCTAGGGCAATTAGGCAAGAGAAAGAAATCAAGGGTATTCAGTTAGGAAAAGAAGAAGTCAAACTGTCCCTGTTTGCAGATGACATGATTCTATATTTAGAAAACCCCATTGTCTCAGCCCAAAATCTCCTTAAGCTGATAAGCAACTTCAGCAAAGTCTCAGGATACAAAATTAATGTGCAAAAATCACAAGCATTCTTATACACCAGTAACAGACAAACAGAGAGCCAAATCAGGAATGAACTTCCATTCACAATTGCTTCAAAGAGAATAAAATACCTAGGAATCCAACTTACAAGGGATGTAAAGGACCTCTTTAAGGAGAACTACAAACCACTGCTCAGTGAAATCAAAGAGGACACAAACAAATGGAAGAACATACCATGCTCATGGATAGGAAGAATCAATATCGTGAAAATGGCCATACTGCCCAAGGTAATTTATAGATTCAATGCCATCCCCATCAAGCTACCAACGAGTTTCTTCACAGAATTGGAAAAAAACTGCTTTAAAGTTCATATGGGACCAAAAAAGAGCTCGCATCTCCAAGACAATCCTAAGTCAAAAGAACAAAGCTGGAGGCATCACGCTACCTGACTTCAAACTATACTACAAGGCTACAGTAACCAAAACAGCATGGTACTGGTACCAAAACAGAGATATAGACCAATGGAACAGAACAGAGTCCTCAGAAATAATACCACACATCTACAGCCATCTGATCTTTGACAAACCTGAGAGAAACAAGAAATGGGGAAAGGATTCCCTATTTAATAAATGGTGCTGGGAAAATTGGCTAGCCATAAATAGAAAGCTGAAACTGGATCCTTTCCTTACTCCTTATACGAAAATTAATTCAAGATGGATTAGAGACCTAAATGTTAGACCTAATACCATAAAAATCCTAGAGGAAAACCTAGGTAGTACCATTCAGGACATAGGCATGGGCAAAGACTTCATGTCTAAAACACCAAAAACAACGGCAGCAAAAGCCAAAATTGACAAATGGGATCTCATTAAACTAAAGAGCTTCTGCACAGCAAAAGAAACTACCATCAGAGTGAACAGGCAACCTACAGAATGGGAGAAAATTTTTGCAATCTACTCATCTGACAAAGGGCTAATATCCAGAACCTACAAAGAACTCAAACAAATTTACAAGAAAAAAACAAACAACCCCATCAAAAAGTGGGCAAAGGATATGAACAGACATTTCTCAAAAGAAGACATGCATACAGCCAACAGACACATGAAAAAATGCTCATCATCACTGGCCATCAGAGAAATGCAAATCAAAACCACAATGAGATACCATCTCACACCAGTTAGAATGGCGATCATTAAAAAGTCAGGAAACAACAGGTGCTGGAGAGGATGTGGAGAAATAGGAACACTTTTACACTGTTGGTGGGATTGTAAACTAGTTCAACCATTATGGAAAACAGTATGGCGATTCCTCAAGGATCTAGAACTAGATGTAGCATATGACCCAGCCATCCCATTACTGCGGATATACCCAAAGGATTATAAATTATGCTGCTATAAAGACACATGCACTCGTATGTTTATTGCTGCACTATTCACAATAGCAAAGACTTGGAATCAACCCAAATGTCCATCAGTGACAGATTGGATTAAGAAAATGTGGCACATATACACCATGGAATACTATGCAGCCATCAAAAAGGATGAGTTTGTGTCCTTTGTAGGGACATGGATGCAGCTGAAAACCATCATTCTTAGCAATCTATCACAAGAACAGAAAACCAAACACCGCATGTTCTCACTCATAGGTGGGAACTGAACAATGAGATCACTTGGACTCAGGAAGGGGAACATCACACACAGGGGCCTGTCATGGGGAGGGGGGAGGGGGGAGGGATTGCATTGGGAGTTATACCTGATGTAAATGACAAGTGATGGGTGCAGCACACCAACATGGCACAAGTATACATATGTAACAAACCTGCACGTTATGCACATGTACCCTACAACTTAAAGTATAATAATAATAAATAAATTAAAAAAACACACACACACACACAAAATAAAAGAAATGGTGTAACTCTGTTAGATGAAGTCACACATCACAAAGCACTTGCTTAGAAAGCTTTCTTTCTAGTTTTTATCTGAGGATATTTCCTTTTTCACTATAGGCCTTAAAGTGCTGCCAAATATCCCTTGGCAGAGACCACGAATACAGTGTTAAGAAACTGCTCAATGAAAAGAACAGTTTAATTCTGTGAGATGCACTCACATAACACAATGCAGTTTCTCAGATAGCTTCTTTCTAGTTTTTATAGGAGGATATTTCCTTTTTCATTCTAGGCCTCATATTGCTGACAAATATCGCTTTGCAGATTACAGGAAAACAATGTCAGCAAACTGCTCCCTGAAAAGAAAGGTGTAACTCTCTGAGATGAATTCACACATCACAAAGAACTTTCTCAGAAAGTTTCTATCCAGTTTTTATCTGAGGCTACTTCCTGTGTCACCACAGGCTTCATTGGGCTAAGAAATATCCCATTGTGATTTCACAAAAACAGTGTTAGCAAATGGCTTCATGCAGAGAAAGGTGTAGCTCTGTTAAATGAATTCACACATCACAAAGAACTTTCTCAGAAAGCTTCTATCTAGTTTTTATCTAAGGATATTTCCTTTTTCACGATACGGCTGAAAGGTCTTCCAAGAATTCCCTGGCATATTACACGAAAACAGTGTTAGCAAACTGCTCAATGAAATGCAGAGTGTAACAATGTGAGACGGATTCACACATCCCAATGTGGTTTCTCAGAAAGCTTCTTTCTAGTGTTTATCTGAGTAGATGTATTTTTCACCATAGGCCTCAATGAACTCCAATATATCCCATTGGAGATTTCATGAAAAGAGTGTTAGCAGACAACTTCATGAAGAGAAAGCTGCAACTCTGTGTCATGAATTCACACATCACAAAGAAGTTTCTCAGAAAGCTTCTTTCTAGTTTGTATCTGAGTCTATTTCCTTTCTCGCTACAGGCCTCAAAGGGTTGCCAAATATCCCTTGGCAGAGTCCATGAAAACAGTGTTAAGAAGCTGCTCAATGAAAAGAACAGTGTAACTCTATGAGATGCACTCTCATAACACAATGCAGTTTATCAGATACCTTCTTTCTAGTTTCTATCAGAGGATATTTCCTTTTTCTTTCTAGGCCTCATACTGCTGACAAATATCCCTTTGCAGATTACAGGAAAACAGTGTCAGTAAACTGCTCCATGAAAAGAAAGGTGTAACTCTCTGAGATGTTTTCACACATCACAAAGAACTTTCTCAGAAAGTTTTTTTTTAATGTATTTATTATTATTATACTTTAAGTTGTAGGGTACATGTGCATAACGTGCAGGTTTGTTACATATGTATACTTGTGCCATGTTGGTGTGCTGCACCCATCAACTTGTCATTTTCAGAAAGTTTTTATGCAGTTTTTAACTGCAGATATTTCCTTTGTCAATGTAAGCTTCAATGCCATTTAAAATATCCCATCTCAGATTCCCAAAAATAGTGCTTACAAGCTGCTCCAAGATAAGAAAGTGCATCTCTGTCGGATGAATTCAAAATAACAATGCAGTTTCTCAGACACTTTCTGTCTCATTTTCCTCTGAGTATATTTTCTTTGCCACTAGAATCTTCAAAGCACTCCAAACATCCTATTGTAGTTTCCACAAAAACAGTGTTAGCAGGCTGCTGCTGGGAAAGAACAGTGCAACTCTGTGAGATGTACTCACACATCACAGAGAACTTTCTCAGAAATCTTCCATCCCATTTTCATCTGAGGACAAATCCTTTGTCACCGCAGGCTTCATTGCCTTATGAAATACCCCATTGCAGATTCCATGAAAACAGTCTTAGCATACTGCTCAATGAAAAGCACAGTGTAATTCTGTGAGATGCATTCCCACACCACAATACAGTTTCTCAGAAAACTTCTTTCTGCTTTTTATCTGAGGATATGTCCTTTTTCACATAGGCCTCAATACATTCCCAAATATCCCTTTGCAGTTTCCACAAAAACAGTGTGAGCAAACGGCTTCATGCACAGAAAGGTGTAACTCTGTGTGATGCATGATGCATTCAAACATCGCAAAGAAGGCTCTCAGAAAGCTTCTTTCCAGTTTTTATCTGAGGATATTTCCATTGTCAGTGTAGGATTCAATGCGATCTAAAATATCCCATCTCAGATTCCCCAAAAATAGTGCTAACAAACTGCTCCATAAGAAAGTGCATCTCTGGGATGTGAATTGACAAATCACAAATCAGTTTCTCAGAAGTCTTCCTTTTGGTTTTTATCTGAGGATATTTCGTTTGCCCCAAAGACTTCAATGCGCTCCCAAACATCCTAATACAGTTTCCACGGAAACAGTGTTAGCAGACTACTGTATGAAAACAATGGTGTAACTCTGTGAGATGAAGTCACACATCACAAAGCAGTTTCTCAGAAAGCTTCTTTCTAGTTTTTACCTGAAGGTATTTCCTTTTTCGCTATAGGCCTTAAAGTGCTGCCAAATATCCCTTGGCAGAGACCATGAAAACAGTGTTAACGAACTGCTCAATGAAAAGAACAGTTTAACTCTGTGAGATGCAGTCTCATAACACAATGCAGTTTCTCAGATAGCTTCTTTCTAGTTTTTATCAGAGGATATTTCCTTTTTTATTCTAGGCCTCATAGTGCTGACAAATATCGCTTTGCAGATTACAGGAAAACAGTGTCAGCAAATTGCTCCCTGAAAAGAAAGGTGTAACTCTCTGAGATGAATTCACACATCACAAAGAACTTTCTCAGAAAGTTTCTATCCAGTTTTTATCTGAGGCTACTTCCTGTGTCACCACAGGCTTCATTGGGCTAAGATATATCCCATTGTGATTCCACAAAAACAGTGTTAGCAAACGGCTTCATGCAGAGAAAGGTGTAGCTCTGTTAGATGAATTCACATATCACAAAGAACTTTCTCAGAAAGCTTCTTTCTAGTTTTTATCTGAGGATATTTCCTTTTTCACGATAGGGCTCAAAGGTCTTCCAAGTATTCCCTGGCATATTGCATGAAAACAGTGTTAGCATACTGCTCAATGAGTAGTATCACAATCACATTGGATTCTGCAATGTGATATCATGGATCGCATTGAAAGCATACAGTGACAAAGGAATTATCCTCATATGAAAACTAGAAAGAAGGATTCTGACAAACTGCTTTGTGATGTGTTAATTCGTCTCACATCGTTGCATAATTCTTTTCATGAATCAGTGTTATCACTGATTTTGGGGAATTTAGGAAAGGATATTTTTTATCGCTTTGAAGCCTATGGTGATAAAGGAAATATCCTCAGGTAAAAACGAGAAAGAAGCTTTCTGAGAAAGTTCTTTGTGATGTGTGAATTCATCTCACAGTGTTACACCTTTCTTTCCATGGAGCAGTTTGCTAACACTATTTTCATGGAATTGGCAAAGGGATATTTGGGAGCGCATTGCTTCCTATAGTGAAAAAAGAATTATCCTCAGATAAAAACTAGAAAGAAGCTTTCTGAGAAATTTCTTTGTGATGTGTGAATTCATCTCACAGAATTACACTGTTCTTTTCATTGAGCAGTTTGCTAATACTGTGTTCTTGGAATCTGCGTTGGGATATTTCATAGCACATTGAAGCTTATGGTGACAAAGGAAATACATCAGACAAAAACTGGAAAGAAGCTTTCTGAGAAACTACTTTGTGATTTGGGAATTCACCTCACGGAGTTACATTATTCTTTTCAAAGAGCAGTTTGGTAGCACTGTTTTTGGGGAATCTGAGAAGGAATATTATGGATCGCATTGAAACCTGTGGTGACAAAGGAAATATACCCTGATAAAAATTATAAAGAAGTTTTCTGAGAAGCTACTTTGTGATGTGGGAATTCATCTCACAGTGTTGCACTTTTCTTTTCATGGAGCAGTTTGCTAACACTCTTTTCATGGAATCTGCAAAGGGATATTTATGAGCACATTGAGCCCTATGGTGAATAAGGAAATATTCTTAGAAAAACACTGGAAATAACCTTCCTGAGAAACTGCTTTGTAATATGTGAATTCATCTCACAGAGTTACAATGTCCTTTTCATTTAGCAGTCTGTTAAAACTGTTTTCTTGGAATCTGCAATGGAATATTTTGCAGTGAATTGAAGCTTAACATGACTAAGGAAATATCTTCATATAAAAACTAGAAAGAAGCTTTCTGAGAAACCACTTTGTGATGTGTTAATTCATCTCACAGAGTTACACGATTCTTTTAATGGATCAGTTTGGTAGAAATGTTTTAGGGTAAACTGAAAAGCTATGTTTTGTATCACATTGAAGCCTATGTTGACAAAGGAAATACACTCAGATAAAAACCAGAAAGAGGCATTCTGAGAAAGTTTTTGGTGATGTGTGAATTCATCTCACAGAGTTATACTGTTCTTTTCATTGAGCAGTTTGCTAACACTGTTTTCATGGAATCTGCAATGATATATTTGAGAGCACATTGAAGCCAATGGTGACAAAGAAAGTATAATCAGATAGAAACCAAAAAGAAGGTTTCTGATAAACTGCTTTGTGACATGTGAACTCATCTCACAGACTTACACTGAATTTTTCATTGAGCAGTTATCTCACACTGTTTTCTTGGAATCTGCAATGGGATATGTCAGAGTGCATAGAAGCTTATGGTGACAAAAGAAATATCCTCAGGAAGAAGCTAGAAAGAAACTTTCTGGGAAACTGCTTTGGGATGTGTGAATCCATCTCACAGAGTTCCATGATACTTTTCATGCAGCAGTTTGGTCACACTGTTTTTGGGGAATCTGAGAAGGGATATTATGGATTGCCTTAAAGCCTATGGTGTCAAATGAAATATCCTCAGATTAAAACTAGAAATAAACTTTCTGAGAAAGTTCTTGGTGATGTGTGAATTCATCTCATAGAGTTACAAATTTCTTTTCATGGAGCAGTTTGCTAACACTGTTTTTGTGTAATCTGCAAAGGGATATTTATGAGTACATTGAGTCCCATGGTGAAAAAGGAATTATCCTCAGATAAAAACTAGAAAGAAGCTTTGTGAGAAACTGCTTTGTGATGTGTGAATTCATCTCATGGGGTTACACTGTTCTTCTCAGTGAGCAGTTTCCTAAAACTGTTTCCTTGGAATCTGCAATGGGATATTTCGGAGTGCATTGAAGCTTAGGGTGACAAACAAAATATCATCATATAAAAATTAGAAAGAAGCTTTCTGAGACACTGCTTTGTGATGTGTTAATTTATCTCACAGAGTTACATGATTATTTCTATGGAGAAGTTTGGTACCACTGTTTTGGAGGAATCTGAGAAGGGATATTTTGGATTGCATTGAAGCCTATGGTGACAAAGGAAATATCCTCACATAAAAGTTGAAAGAAGCTTTCTGAGAAGCCTCTTTGTGATGTATATATTCATCTCACAGAGTAACATCTTTCTTTTCATGGAACACTTTGCTAACACTGTTTTCAAGGAGTCTGCATAGGGACATTTGTGAGCACTTTGAGGCTTATAGTGAAAAAGGAAATATCTTCAGATAAAAATTAGAAAGAAACTTTCTGAGAAACTGCTTTTTGATGTGTGAATTCATCTCACAGAGTTACACTGTTATTTTCATTGAGCAGTTTGATGACACTGTTTTCTTGGAATATGCAATAGGATATTTGGGAGCTCATTGAAGTCTACTGTGACAAAGGAAATATCCTCAGATCAAAACCAAAAAGAAGCTTTCTGAGAAACTGCTTTGTGATGTGTCAATTCACCTCACAGAGTCACACCATCACTTTCATTGAGAAGTTTGTTAACTGTTTTTCCCTGGAATCTGCAATGGGATATTCCAGAGCTCATTGAGAAATATGGTGAAAAAGGAGATATCCTCAGATAAAAGCTGAAAATAAGCTCTCTGAGAAACTGCTTTGTTATGAGTCAATTCATCTCGCAGAGTTACAGTATTCTTTTCATGGAGCAGTTTTGTAGCACTGTTTTGGGGGAGTCTGAGAAGGGATATTTTGGATGGCATTGAAGCCTAAGGTGACAAAGGAAACATCCTCAGATTAAAACTAGAAAGAAGCTTTCTGAGAAGCTTCTTGGTGATGTGTGAATTCATCTCACACAGTTACACCTTTTTTTTCATGGAGCAGTTTGCTAAAACTGTTTTCATGTAATCTGCAAAGGGATATTCATAAGTGCATTGAGTCCCATGGTGAAAAAGGAATTATCCTCAGATAAAAACTAGAAAGAAGCTCTGTGAGAAACTGCTTTGTGATGTGTGAATTCATCTCACAGGGTTACACTGTTCTTTTCAGTGAGCAATTTCCTAACACTGTTTCCTTGGAATCTGCAATGGGATATTTCCGAGTGCATTGAAGCTTAGGGTGACAAATGAAATATCATCATATAAAAACTAGAAAGAAGCTTTCTGAGAAACTGTTTTGTGATGTGTTAATTTATCTCCTGATTTGCACGATTATTCTCATGGATCAGTTTGGTACCACTGTTGTTGGGGAATCTTAGAAGTGATATTTTGGATTACATTGAAGCCAATGGTGACAAACGAAATATCCTCAGATAAAAAGTAGAAAGAAACTTTCCAATAAAGTTTTTTGTGATGTGTGAATTCATCTCACAGAGTTACACCTTTCTTTTCATGGAACAGTTTGCTAACACTGTTTTCGTGGAATCTGCAAAGGCATATTTGTTAGCACATTGAGGCATGCAGTGAAAAAGGAAATATCCTCAGATAAAAACTAAAAAGAAGCTTTCTGAGAAACTGTTTGTGGTTTATGAATTCATCTCACAGTGTTACACGATTCTTTTCATGGAGCAGTTTGGTAGTACTGCTTATGCAGAATCTGAGAAGGGATGTTTTGGATCGCATTGAAGCCTACGGTGACAAAGAAAGATCCTCAGATAAAAACTAGAAAGAAACTTTCTGAGAAACTGCTTTGTGATGTGTGATTTCATCTCACAGAGCTACACCGTTCTATTCATTGAGAAGTTTGATAACACTGTTTTCTTGGGATGTGCAATAGGATATTATGGATTGCATTGAAGCCCATGGTGACAAAGGCAATATCCTCAGATAAAAACTGGAAAGGAGCTTTCTAAGAAAATTGCTTGTGATGTGAGAATTCACCTCAAAGACTTACACCTTTCTTTTCATGGAGCAGTTTGCTAACACTGTTTTCATGGAATCTGCAAAGGGATATTTGGGAGCGCATTGAGGCCTATGGTGAAAAAGGAATTATCCTCAAATAAAAACTAGAAAGAAGCTATCTGAGAAAGTTCTTTGTGATGTGTGAATTCATCTCACAGAGTTACACCTTACTTTTCATGGATCAATTTGCTAACACTGTTTTTGTGGAATCTGCAAAGGGATATTTGGGAGCGCATTCAGGCATGTAGTGAAAAGCAAAATATCCTCATAGAAAAACTAGAAAGAAGCTTTCTGAGAATCTCCTTTGTGATGTTTGAATTCAAGGCACAGAGTTACACTGTTCTTTTCATGGAACACTTTGCTAACACTGTTTTCTTGGAATCTACAAAGGCATATTTCGGAGCGTACTGAAGCTTCTGATGACAAAGGAAATATCCTCATATAAAAACTAGAAAGAAGCCTTCTGAAAAACCGCTTTATGATGTGTTAATTCATCTCACAGAGTTACACGATTACTTTCATGCATCAGTTTGGTAGCACTGTTTTTTGGGAATCTGAGAAGGGATATTTTGGATCACCGTGAAGCCTATGTTGACTAAGGAAATATCCTCAGATAAAAACTTGAAAGATTTCTGAGAAAGTTCTTTGGGTTGTGTGAATTAATCTCACAGAGTTACACCTTTCTTTTCATGGAGCAATTTGCAAACTCTGTTTTCGTCGAATCTGCAAAGGGATATTTGGGAGTGCATCGAGGCCTATTGTGAAAAACGAAATATCCTCAGATAAAAGTAGAAAGAAGCTTTCTGTGAAACTGCTTTGTGGTGGTGAAGTCATCTCACAGAGCTAAGCGGGGCTTTTCTTTGAGCCTTTTGATAACACTGTTTTCATGGAGTCTGCCATATTATATTTGGGAGCACATTGAAGCCTATGGTGACAAAGGAAATAGCCTCAGATAAAAAATAGACAGAAGCTTTCCAAGAAATTTTTTTGTGATGGGTGAATTAATCACACAGAGTTACACATTTGCTTTCTTTCAGCAGTTTGGTAGCACTGTTTTTATGGAATCTGCAAAGGGATATTCGGGAGCTCCTAGAGACTTATGGTGAAAAAGGAAATTACTTCAGATAAAAACTTGGTAGAAGCTTTTCGAGAAATGGTTTTGTGATATGTGTATTCATCTCATAGAGTTTAACCTTTTTCTTCATTGAGTAGTTTGGCCTCACTGTTTTTGTGGTATCTGAGAGGAGATATTTGGGAGCGCATTGAAGCCAGTGTTGAAAACGGAAGTATCCTCAGATTTAAACTAGAAAGAAGCTTTCAGAGAAACTGCTTTGTGATGGGTGAAATCACCTCACAGAGTTACACCTTTCTTTTCATTGAGCAGTTTGTTAACACTGTTTTTGTAGAAACTGCAAAGCGACATTCGGGAGCGCATAGAGTCCAACAGCAAAAAAGGAAATATCTTCAGGTACAAACTTGAGAGAAGCTTTTAGAGAAACTCCTTTGTGAAGTGTGCATTAATCTCATAGAGTTAAATGTTTCTGTTGAGGGAGCACTTTGGTCTCACAGTTTTTGTGGTATCTGAGAAGGGATACTTAGGAGTGCATTGAAGCCTATGGTGGAAAAGGAAATATCCTCATGTAAAAACTAGAAAGAAGCCTTCTGAGAAACTGCTTTGGGATGTGATAATTTATCTCACAGAGTTACACGATTCTTTCTATGGGGCAGTTTGGTACCACTGTTTTTGGGGAATCTGAGAAGGGATATTTTGGATCGCATTGAAGCCTATGGTGACAAAGGAAATATCCTCAGATAAAAATTGAAAGAAGCTTTCTGAGAAGCCTCTTTGTGATGTGTGTATTCACTTCACAGAGTAATACCTTTCTTTTCAAGGAGCAGTTTGCTAACACTGTTTTCATGGAATCTGCATAGGGATATTTGTGAGTGCTTTGAGGCATATAGTGAAAAAGGAAATATCCTCAGATAAAAATTAGAAAGAAACTTTCTGAGAAACTGCTTTTTGATGTGTGAATTCATCTCACAGAGTTACACTGTTATTTTCATTGAGCAGTTTGATGACACTGTTTTCTTGGAATATGCAATAGGATATTTGGGAGCACATTGAAGTCTATTGTGACAAAGGAAATATCCTCAGATCAAAACCAAAAAGAAGCTTTCTGAGAAACTGCTTTGTGATGTGTCAATTCACCTCACAGAGTCACATTGTTCCTTTCATTGAGAAGTTTGCTAACTGTTTTTTCCTGGAATCTGCAGTGGGATATTCTGGAGCTCATCAAGAAATATGGTGAAAAAGGAAAAGTCCTCAGAAAAAAGCTGAAAAGAACAAACTGCTTTGTTCTGTGTCAATTCATCTCACAGAGTTACAGCATTCTTTTCATGGAGCAGTTTTGTAGCACTGTTTTGGGGGAGCCTGAGAAGGGATATTTTGAATGGCATTGAAGCCTAAGGTGACAAAGGAAACATCCTCAGATTAAAACTAGAAAGAAGCTTTCTGAGAAACTTCTTTATGATGTGTGTATTCATCTCACAGAGTAACACCATTCTTTTCAGGGAGCAGTTTGCTAACACTGTTTTCATGCAACCTACAAAGTGATATTTGGAAGCCAGTTGAGGCCCATGGTGATAAACAAAATACTCTCAGAAAAAAACTAGTAAGTTTTCTGAGAAACTGCTTTGTGATGTGTGAATTCATCTCACAGAGTTACACCACTCTTTTCATGGAGCAGTTTGGTAGCACTGTTTTTGGGGAATCCGAGGAGGAATATTTTCAATCACATCAAAGCCTATGGTTACAAAGGAAATATCCTCAGATAAAAACTAGAAAGAAGGTTTCTGAGAAAGTTCTTTATGGTGTGTGAATTCATCTCACAGAGTTATACCTTTCTTTTCGTGGAGCCATTTGCTCACTCTGTTTTCGTGGAATAATCAAGGGATATTTGGGAGCACATCGAGACCTATGGAGAAAGAGGAAGTATCCTCAGATAAAAATCAAAAAGAACCTTTCTGTGAAACTGCCTTGTGATGTATGAATTCATCTCACAGAATTACCCCGTTCTTTTCATTGAGAAGTTTTCTAACACTTTTTTTCATGGAATCTGCAATGGGATATTCCAGAGAGCATTGAGGAATATGGAGAAAAAGGAAATATCTGTAGATAAAATCTGCAAAGGAGTGGTCTGAGAAACAGCTTTGTGATGTGTGAATTCATCTCACAGATTTACACCATTCTTTTCATGGAACAGTTTGGTAGCACTATTTTTGGGGAATCAGAGAAGGGATATTTTGGATCGCATTGAAGCCTAGTGTGACAATGGAAATATAATCAGATAAAAACTAGCAAGCAACTTTCTGAGAAACTTCCTTGTGATGTGTGTATTCACAGAGTAACACCTTTCTTTTCATGGAGCTGTTTGCTAAGACTGTTTTCATGGAATCTACAAAGTGATATTTGGGAGCAAGTTGAGACGATGGTGAAAAAGGAAATATCCTCTGATAAAAAACTAGAAGAAAGCTTTCTGAGAAACTGCCTTGTGATGTGTGAATTCATCTCACAGAGTTACACCACTCTTTTCATGGAGTAGTTTGCTAACACTGTTTTTGGGAATCTGCAATAAGATATTTGGGAATGCATTGAAGCCTTTGGTGACAAACGAAATATTCTCAAACAAACAAACAAAAAAAGCTTTATGTGAAACTGCTTAGTGATGTGTGAATTCATCTCACAGAGTTACACCTTTATTTTCATGGCGCAGTTTGGTACCACTCTTTTGGTGGAATCTGAGAAGGGATATTTTGGATCTTATTGAAGCCTAAGGTGACAAAGGAAATATCCTCAGACAAAAACTATAAAGAAGCATTCTGCGAAACCGCTTTGTGATGTATTAATTCACCTCAGAGAGTTACATGATTCTTTTCATGGATGAGTTTTGTAGCACTGTTTTTGGGGAATCTGAGAAGGGTTATTTTCGACTGCAATGAAGCCTATGGTGACAAAGGAAATAACCTCAGATAAAAACTAGAAAGAAATTTTCTGAGATAATTTCCTCATGATGTGCGAATTCATCTCACAGAGTTACACCTTTCTTTTCATGGAGCAGTTTGCTAACACGGTTTTCATGGAATCTGCAAAGGGATATTTGGGAGCTCACTGAAAAAGGAAATATCCTGAGGAAAAAACTAGAAAGAAACATTCTGAGAAACTGCTTTTTAATGTGTGATTTCATCTTACAGAATTATACCGTTCTTTTCATTGAGCAGTCTGATAACACTGTTTTCATGGGATCTGCAATATGATATTTGGGAGTCCATTGAAGCCTATGGTGACAAAGGAAATATTCTGAGAAAAAAAACAAAAAGAAGCTTTCTGTGAAACTTCTTTGTAATGTGTGAATTCATCTCACAGTGTTACACCATTCCTTTCATTGGGATGTTTGCTAACACTTTTTTCCTGGAATCTGCAATGGTATATTTGGAAGTGACTTCTGTGGTGAAAAAGGAAATATCCTCAGAGAAAAACTAGAAAGAAGCTTTCTAAGAAACAGCTTTCTGGTTTGTGAATTCATCTTTTCATTGAGCAGTTTGCTAACACTGCTTAGTTGGAATTTGCAATGGGATCTTTTGGAGCACATTGAAGCTTATGGTGACAATGGAAATATTCTCAGACAAAAGGTAGAAAGAAGCTTTCTGAGGAACTGCTTTGTGATGAGTGAATTCATCTCACAGTGTTACACAGGTCTTTTCATTGACCAGTTTGCTAACACTGTTTTCTTGGAATCTGCAATCAGATAATTTGGAGTGTATTGAAACTTATGATGACAAAGGAAATATCCTCAGAAAAATACTAGAAAGAAGCTTCCTGAGGAACTGCTTTGTGATGGGTAAATTCAACTCACAGAGTTACACCTTTATTTTTTTTTAGCAGTTTAGTAACACTGTTTTTATGAAATCTGCAAAGGGATATTCAGGATCGCTTAGAGTCCAAAGGCAAAAAAGGAAATACCTTCAGGTAAAAACTTGAGAGAAGCTTTCTGAGAAACTTCTTCGTGAAGTGTGCATTCATATCATAGAGTTAAATGTTTCTGTTGATGGAGCACTTTGGCATCACTCTTTTTGTGGTTTCTGAGAAGGGATATTTGGGGGCCCATTGAAGACTACATTGGAAACGGAAATGTCTTCATATAAAAATTAGAAAGAAGCCTTCTGAGAAACTGCTTTGTTATGTGTTAATTCATCTCACAGAGTTATGCAATTCTTTGCATGGAGCAGTTTGGTAGTACCGTTTTTAGGTAATCTGAGAAGGAATATGTTGGATCGCATTGAAGCCTATGGTGACAAAGGAAATATCATCAGGTGAAAACTAGAAAGAAGGTTTCTGAAAAAGTTCTTTCTGATGTGTTAATTCATCTCAAAGAGTTACACCTTTATTTTCATAGAGAAGTTTGGTAACACTGCTTAATTGGGTTCTGCAAAGGGATATTTGGGAACCCATTGAGGCCTAAGGTAAAAAAGGAAATATCCTAAGATAAAAACCAGAAAGAAGCTTTATGAGAAACTGCTTTGTGATGTGTGAATTCACCTCACAGAGTTTCACTATTCTTTTCATTGAGCAGTTTGCGAACACTCTTTTCTTGGAAGCTGCAGTGGGATACTTCAGAGCTCATTGATGCTTATGGTGATAAAGGAAATATCCTCATATAAAAACTAGAAAGAAGCTTTCTGAGACACCACTTTGTGATACGTTAATTCATCTCAAAGTGTTACATGATCCTTTTCAATCAACATTTTGGTAGCACTGTTTTTGGGGAATATGAGAAGGGATATTTTGTATCATATTGAAGCCTATGGTGACAAAGGAAATAACCTCAGATGAAAACTAGAAAGAAGCTTTCTGAGAAAGTACTTTCTGATGTGTTAATTCATCCCACAGAGTTACACCTTTATTTTCATGGAGCAGTTTGCAAACACAGTATCCCTGGAATTTGCAAAGTGATATTTTTGAGGGCATTGAGGCCTACAGTGAAAAAGGAAATATCCTCAGATAAAAACTAGAAAGAATATTTCTGAGAAACCGCTTTGTGTTGTCTGAGTTCATCTCATAGAGTTACACCATATTTTTTATGGAACAGTTTGGTAGCACTGTTTTTGGGGAATCTGAGAAGGGATATTTTGGATTGCATTGAAGTCCAAGGTCACTAAGGAAATATCCTCAGATAAAAACTGGATAGAAGCTTTCTGAGAAAGTTCTTTGTGATGTGTGAATTCATCTTACAGTTTTACACCTTTCTTTTCATACAGCAGTTTGCTAACACTGTTTTTGTCTAATATTGGGAGTGCATTGAGGCCTATAGTAGAAAAGGAAATATCCTCAGATAAAAACTAGGAAGAATCTTTCTGAGAAACTGTTTGATGATGTGTGAATTCCTTTTGCAGTGTTACACTGTTCTTTTCATTGAACAATTTGCTCACACTGTTTTCGTGGAATCTGAAAAGGGATTTTTGGCAGAGCATTGAAGCCTATGTTCACAAAGGAAATATCCTCAGATAAAAACCAAAAATAAGCTTTCTCAGAAACCACTTTGTGATGTGCTAATTCACCTCACAGTGTTACACGATTCTTCTCATGGATCAACTGGGTAGCACAGTTTTTGGGGAATCTGAGAAGGGACATTTTGGATAGCATTGAAGCCTATGGTGACAAAGGAATTATCATCAGATAAAAAGTAGAAAGAAGCTTTCGAAGAAACTTCTTTGTGATGTGTGAATTCAATTCACAGAGTTGCACCTTTCATTTCATGGAGCAGTGCTAACATTGTTTTCTTGGAATGTGCAAATTGATATATGGGAGCGTATTCTGAGAAACTGCTTTTTGATGTGTCATTTCTTCTGAGAGAGTTACACCTTTCTTTTCATTTCAGGTTTGTTGTCACTATTTTTGTGGAAACTGCAAAGGGATATTTGCAAACACCTTCACACTTATAGTGAAAAAGGAAATATTTTCAGATAAAAACTAGAAAATAAGTTTTTGGGTTGTTTGAATTCATCTCACAGAGCTACACCTTTCTTTCAAGGAGGAGTTTGCTAACACTGTTTTTGTGGAATCTGCAGTAGGATATTTCGGAGGGCATTGAAGCACATGATGACAAAGGAAATATCCTCAGACAATAACTAGAAAGATGTTTCAGATAAAAACTAGAAAGAATCTTTCTGAGAAAGTTTTGTGTGATGTGTGAATTCATCTCACAGAGTTACACCATTCTTTTCATTGAACAGTCTTATACCACTCGTTACGTGGGATCTGCAACAGGATTTTTGGGAGTGCATTGAAGACAAAGGTGACAACGAAAATATCCTCAGATAAAAACCAAAAATATGCTTTCTGTTAGACCATTTGGCAAAGTGTGAATTGAACTCACAGAGTACACTGTTTTTTTCATTGAGGAGTATACTAACAATGTTTTTCTGGAATCTGCAATGAGATATTTTGGAGTATGTTGAAGCTTATGGTGACAAAGGAAATATCCTCAGGTAGACACTAGAAAGAAGCTTCCTGAGAAACTGCTTTGTGATTTATGAATTCATCTCATGGGGTTACACCTTTGTTTTCATGGAGCGGTTTGGTAGCAATGTTTTTTGGGAACCTGAGAAGGGATATTTTGGATGACATTGAAGCCTATATTGACAAAGGAAATATCCTCACATAAAAACTAGAAAGAAGGTTTCTGAGAAGCTTCTTCATGATGTGTAAATTCAACTCACAGAGTTACAGCTTTGTTTTCAAGGAGCAGTGTGCTAACACTGTTTTTGTGGAATCTGCAAAGGGATATTTGGGAGCACATTGAAGCCTATGGTGACAAAAGAAATATCCTCAGATAAAACCAAAAAGAAGTTTTCTAAGAGACTGCTTTGTGATGCGTGAATTGAACTCACAGAGGTACACTGTTCTTTCCATTGAGCAGTTTGCTAGCACTGTTTTCTTGGAATCTGCAATGAGATATTTTGGAGCACATTGAAGGTTAGGGTGACAAAGGAAATATCCTCAGGCAAAAACTAGAAAGAAGCTTTCCGAAAAACGTCTTTGTGATTTGTGAATTCATCTCACAGAGTTACACAATTCTTTTTATGGAACAGTTTGGTAGCACTGTTTTTTTTTTGGAATCTGAGAAGGGATATCTTGAATCGCATTAAAGCCAAGAGTGACAAAGGAAATATCCTCAGATAAAAACTAGAAAGAAGCCTTCTGAGTAACTTCTTTTGATGTGTGAATTCATCTCAGAGAGTTACACTGCTCTTTTCATTGAGCAGTTTCCTAACACTCTTTTTGTAGACTCTGCAAAGGTATATTTTGGAGCGAATTGAGGCCTATGTTGAAAAAGGAATTATCTTCAGATAAAACCTAGAAAGAAGTTCTCTGAGAAACTGCTTTGTGATGTGTGAATTCATCTCATGGAGTTACACTGTACTTTTCACTCAGCAGTTTGCTAACACTACTGATTCTTGGAATATGCAGTGGGATATATCGGAGCGCATTGAAGATTATGGTGACAAAGGAATTATCCTCAGATATAAACCAAAAATAAGCTTTCTGAGAAACTGGTTTTCTTTTCATTGAGAAGTTTGTTAACACTTTTCTCATTTCATGTGCAAAGGGATATTCAGGCACACATTCAGGAATATAGTGAAAAAGGAAATATCCTCACATAAAAATTACAAAGAAGCTTTCTGAGAAAGTTATTTATGATGTATGAATTCATCTCACACAAAGCTACAGCTTTCTTTATGTGGAGCAATTTGCTAACACTTTTTCTGTGGAATCTCCAAAGGGATATTTGTGAAAGCAATGAGGCCTATCTTGAAAAAGGAAGTATCCACAGATACAAAGTAAAAAGAAGCTTTCTGAGAAATTGATTTGTGATGTGTGAATTCATCTCACAGAGTTAAACCATTCATTTCATTAAGTAGTTTGCTAACACTGCTTTCAAGGAATCTGCAAAAGGATATTTGGGAGTGCATTGAAGCCTATGTTGAAAAAGGAAATATCCTCAGAGAAAAACTAAAACGAAGCTTTCTGAGAAACTGCTTTGTGATGTGTGAATTCATCTCACAGAGTTACACCATTCTTTTAATTGAGCAGTTTGCTGACACTGTTTTCATGGAATCTGTGAAGGGATAATTCAGAGCACATTGAAGCTTATGGTGACAAAGTAAATATCCTCAAAGACTAGAAAGATTCTTTCTGAGAAACTGCTTTCTGATTAAGGATATTTTGAATTGCATTGAAGCCTATGGCGACAAAGGAAATATCCTCAGACAAAAATTAGAAAGAAACTTTCTGAGAAAGTTCTTTGTGATGTGTGAATTCATCTCATAGAGTTACACTATTCTTTTCATGGAGTACTTTGCTAACACAGTTTTCGTGGAATCTGCAAAGGGATATTTGGGAGAGCATTGAGGCCTATTGTGAAAAAGGAAATATTCTCAGATAAAAATGAGAAGGAAGGTTTCTGAGAAACAGTTTTGTGATGTGTGAATTCAACTCACTGAGTTACACTGTTCTTTTCATTGAGTAGTTTGCTAACACTGTTTTCTTGGAATCTGCAATGGGATATGTCAGAGTGCATAGAAGCTTATGGTGACAAAGGAAATATCCTCAGACAAAAACCCGAAAGATGTTTTCTGAGAAATCGCTTAGTGATGTGTTAATTCACCTCACAGAGTTACACGATTCTTTTCATGGATCAGTTTGGGAGCACTGTTTTTGGGGAATCTGAGAAGTGATATTTTGGATCACATTGAAGCCTACGGTGACAAAGGAAATACTTTAGATAAAAAAGAGAAAGAAGCTTTCTGAGAAACTGCTTTGTCACGTGTGAATTCATCTCACAGAGTTACACCTTTCTTTCCATGGAGCAGTTTGCTAACACTGTTTTCGTGCAATCTACAAAGGGATGTTTGGGAGTGCATTGAGGCCTATGTTGAAAAAGAAAATATCCTCAGATAAAAACTAGAAAGAAGGTTTCTGAGAAACTGCTTTGTGATGTGTGAATTCATCTCACAGAGTTACACTGCTTTTTTCATTGAGCAGTCTCCTAACACTCTTTTCATGGAATCTGCAGAGGGATATTTTGGAGTGAATTGAGGCCTATGTTGTAAAAGGAATTATCCTCAGATAAAACCTACAAAGAAGCTTTCTGAGAAACTGCTTTGTGATGTGTGAATTCATCTCACTGAGTTACACTGTACTTCTCACTCAGAAGCTTGCTAACATTGCTGATTCTTGGAGTCTGCAGTGGGATATATCAGAGCACATTGCAGATATGGTGACAAAGGAAATATCCTCCGAAAAGAAAACAAAACTAAGCTTTCTGAGAAACTGCTTTGTGATGTGTGAATTCATATCACAAAGTTACACCATTCTTTTCATTGAGAAGCTTGCTAACTTTTCTCATTTAATCTGCAATCTGATATTCGGGTTCACATTCAGGAATATAGTGACAAAAGAAATATCCTCAGATAAATCTAGAAAGAAGCTTTCTGAGAAAGTTCTTTGTAATGCACGAATTCATCTCATAGAGTTACACTGTTCTTTTCGTGGAGCAGTTTGCTAACACAGTTTTCATGGAATCTGCAAAGGGATATTTGGGAGAGCATTGAGGACTATTGTGAAAAAGGAAATATTCTCAGATAAAAATGAGAAAGAACCTTTCTGAGAAACTGCATTTTGATGTATGAATTCGTCTCAGAGTTACATTTTTATTTCACGGAGCAATCTGTTACCTCTCTTTTAGGGGAATCTGATAAGGGATATTTTGGATCACATTGAAGCCTACTCAGATGAAGGAAATATCCTCAGATAAAAACTAGAAAGAAGTTTTCTGAGAAATTGCTTTCAAATGTGCGAATTCGTCTCACAGAGTTACACCCTCTTTTCATGGAGCAGTCTATTCCAACTGTCTTTGAGGAATCTAAGAAGGGATACTTTGGACCGCATTGAAGCCTATGCTGACAAAGGAAATATCCTCAAATAAAAATGAGCAAGAAGCTTTCTGAGAAACTTCTTTGTGATGTGTAAATTTATCACACAGAGATTCACCTTTCCCTTCATGTAACAGTTTGCTAACACTGTTTTCGTGGAATCTGCAAAGTGATATTTGGGAGTGCTTTGAGGCCTATGGTGAAAAAGGAAATATCCACAGATAAAAACTGGCAAGAAGCGTTCTGAGAAACTGCATTGTGATGTGTGAATGCACTCAAAGAGTTACCCATTCTCTTCATGAAGCAGTTTGTGAACACTGTTTTCATGGAATCTGCAAAGTGATATTTGGGAGCACATTGAGGCCTAAGGTGAAAAAGGAAATATCATCGGATAAAAACTGGAAAGAAGTGTTCTGAGAAACGGCATTGTGACGTGTGAATGCAACTAATAGAGTTTCAGTTTTCATTGATCAGTTTGCTAACACAGTTTTCTTGAAACCTGCGGTGGGATTCTTCTTAGTGCAATGAAATTTATGGTGACAAAGGAAATATCCTCAGATAAAAACTAGAAGGAAGATTTCTGAGAAATTGCTTTCTGATATGTGACTTCATATTACAGAGTTACACCACTATTTCATGGAGCCGTTTGCTAGCACTCTTCTTGTGGATTCTCAGAAATGATATTTTGGATGGGATTGAAGAGTATAAGGACAAAGGAAATACCTCAGTGAAAAACTGGTATGAAGCTTTTTGAGAAATTTCTTTCTGATGTGTGAATTCATCGCACAGAGTTACACCTTTCTCTTCATGAAGCCATTTGCTAACACTGTTCTCGTGGAATCTGCAAAGTGATATTTGGGAGCTCATGGAGGGCTATGGTGAAAAAGGAAATATCCTCAAATAAAAACTGGAAAGAAGCGTTCTGAGAAACTACATTGTGATGGGTGAATGAAACTCAGAGTTATACCTTTCTTTTCATTGAGCAGTTTTTCCAACACTGTTTTCATGAAAATCTGCTATGGGAAATATCTTAGCACCATGAAGCTTACGGTTACAGAGGAAATATCTTCAGATAAAAACTAGAAAGAAGCTTTCTGAGAGACTGCTTTGTGATGTGGGAATTCATCTCACAGAGTTACGCTTTTGTTTCATGGAGCAGTCTATTACCACCGTGTTTGGGGAATCTGAGAAGGGATACCTTAGACAGCATTCTGCCTACACTGATAAAGAAAATATCCTCAATTAAAAACGTGAAAGAAGCTTTTTGAGAAACTTCTATGTTATATGTGAATTAATCTCACAGAGTTACAACTTAGTCTTCATGAATCAGTTTGCTAACACTGTTTTCGTGGAATCTGCAAAGTGATATTTGGGAGCGCATTGAGGCCTATGGTGGAAAAGGATGTATCCTCAGATAACAACTTGAAAGAAGATTTCTGAGAAATTTCCTTCTGATGTGTGAATTCATCACACAGAGATTCATTTTTCCCTTCTTGTAGCAGTTTCCTAACACTGTTTTTGTGGAATCTGCAAAGTGATATTTGGGAGCACTTTGAGTCCTACGGTTACAAAGGAAATATCCACAGATAAAAACTGGAAAGAAGGGTTCTGAGAAACTGCTTTGTGATGCGTGAACTCATTTCACAATGTTACACCACTCTTTCATGTAGGAGTTGCTAGCACTTATTATGTGGAATCTCAGAGGTGATATCTTGGATATCGTTGAATCCTATGGTGAATAATGAAATATCCTCAGACAAAAACTACAGAGAAGCCTTCTCAGAAACTGCTATGAAGTGAGTGAATTCAGCTCAGAGAGCTACATCATTGTTTTCACTGAGAAGCTTGCTAACAGTGTTTTCGCAGAATCTGCAATGGGACACATGGTAGCCCTTTGAGACCACAAAGATCCTCAGCTCAAAAAAGAAAGAAGCTTTCTGAGAAACTACTTTGTGATGTGTGAATTCAACTCACTGAGTCACACCTGTATTTCGTGGAGCCATTTGCTTGCCCTGTTTTTGTGAAATCTGAGAACTGATATTTCGGATCACTTTGAAGACTATACGGCCATAGGAAATATCCTCAGATAAAAGCGAGAAAGAAGCTTTCTGAGAAACTTATTTTTGATGTGTGAATTCATTTTAGAGAGTTACACTTTTCTCTTCAGGAAGCCGTTTGCTAAGACGGTTCTCGTGGAATGTACAATGTGATATTTGGGAACGCTTTGAGGGCTATGGTGTAAAAGGAAATATCCTCGGATAAAAACTGGAAAGAAGCTTTCTAAGAAACTGCATGGTGATGTGTGAATTCAACTCACAGATTTAGACTTTTCTCTTCATTGATCAGTTTGCTGACACAGTTTTCTTGAAACCTGCAATGGGATACTTCTTAGTGCAATGAAGCTTATAGTGACAAAGGAAATATCCTCAGATAAAAACTAGAAGGAAAGTTTCTGAGAAATTGCTTTCTGATATGTGACTTCATATCACAGAGTTACACCACTATTTCATGGAGCTGTTTGCTAGCACTGTTTTTGAGGATTCTGGGAACTGATATTTCAGATAGGTTTGAAGAGTATAAGGACAAAGGAAGTATCCTCAGAGAAAAACCGGAATGAAGCTTTTTGAGAAACTTCTTTGTGATGTGTGAATTCATCTCACAAAGTTACACCTTTCTCTTCACGAACTCTTTGCTAGCACTGTTTGGTGGAAACTGCAAAGTGATGTTTGGGAGCACATTGAAGGCTATAGTGAAAAAGGAAATATCCTCAGATAAAAACGAGAAAGAAGCTTTCTGAGAAACTTCTTTGTGATGTGTGAATTCATCTCACAGATTTACACCTTTCTCTTCATGAAGCTGTTTGCTAAGATGGTTCTCGTGGAATGTACAATGTGATATCTGGGAATGCATTGAGGGCTATGGTGAAAAAAGAAATATCCTCGGATAAAAACTGGAAAGAAATGGTCTGAGAAACTGCATTGCGACGTGCGAATGCAACTCACAGAGTTATACTTTTCTCTTCATTGATCAGTTTGCTAACACAGTTTTCGTGAAACCTGCAATGGGATACTTCTTAGCGCAATGAAGCTTATGGTGACAAAGGAAATATCCTCAGATAAAAACTAGAAAGAATCTATCTGAGAAACTTCTTTGTGATGTGAGAATTCATCTCACAGTTACGCTTTCATTTCATGCAGCAGTCTATAACCACTGTCTTTGGGGTATCTGAGAAGAGATAATTTGGACCGCATTCTGGCCTACTCTGATAAAGGAAATATCCTCAATTAAAAACGTGAAAGAAGCTTTCTGAGTAACTTCTTTTTGATACGTGAATTTATCTCACAGAGTTACAACTAAGTCTTCATGAGCAGTTTGCTAACACTCTTTACTTGGAAGCAGCAAAGTGTTATTTGGGACCGCATTGAGGCCTAGGTAAAAAAGGGAGTATCCTCAGATAATAAAGAGAAAGAAGCTTTTGGAGAAATTGTTTTCTCATATGTGAATTAATCACACAGAGATTCACCTATCCCTTCTTGTAGCAGTTTGTTAACACTGTATTCTTGGAATCTGCAAAGTGATATTTAGGAGCGCATTGAGGGCTACCATGAAAAAGGAAATATCTTCAGATAAAAACTGGAAAGAAACGTTCTGAGAAACTACTTTGTGACGTGTGAATGCAACTCACAGAGTTGCACTTCTCTTTTCAGTGATCAATTTGCTAACAATGTTTTCTTGAAATCTGCAATGGGATATTTCACAGCGCAATGAAGCTTACGTTGACAAAGGAAATATCCTCAGATAAAAACTAGAAAGAAGCTTTCTGAGAAACTTCTCTGTGATGTGTGAATGAAACTCACAGAGTGACACTTTTCTTTTCATTGATCAGTTTGCTAACACAGTTTTCTTGGAATCTGCTATGCAATATTTCATAGCACAATGAAGCTTACGGTGACAAAGGAAATATCTTCAGATAAAAACTAGAAAGAAGCTTTCTGAGAAAGTGCTTTGTGATATGTGAATTCATCTCACAGAATTACATTTTCATTTCATGGAGCAGTCTTTTTCCACTGTCTTTGGGGAATCTGAGAAGGGATACTTTGGATCGCATTGAGGCCGACGCTGATAGAGCAAATATCCTCAATTGAAAACGTGAAAGAAGCTTTCTGAGAAACTTCTTTATGATATGTGAATTCATCTCACAGAGTTGCAACTTAGTCTTCATGATGCAGTTTGCTAACACTGTTTTTGTGGAATCTGCAAAGTGATATTTTGGAGCACATTGAGGCCTAGGGTGAAAAAGGAAGTATCCTCAGATAATAATGAGAAAGAAGTTTTCTCAGAAATTGCTTTCTGATATGTGAATTCATCACACAGAGATTCACCTATCTATTCTTGTAGCAGCTTGCTGACACTGTTTTCGTGGAATCTGCAAAGTGATATTTAGGAGCACTTTGAGGCCTATGGTGAAAAAGGAAATATCCACAGATAGAAACTGGAAAGAAGCATTCTGAGAAACTGCATTGTGATGTGTGAATGCAACTCAAAAGTTACACTTTTCTCTTCATTGGTCAGTTTGCTAACACAGTTTTCTTGAAATCTGCAATGGGATATTCCTTAGCAAAATGAAGCTTACGATGGCAAGGGAAATATCCTCAGATAAAAACTAGAAAGAAGCTTTCTGAGAAACTGCTTTGTGATGTGTGAATTCATCTCACACAGTTACTCTTTCTTTTAATGGAGAAGTCTATTATCATTGTCCTTGGGGAATCTGAGAAAGGATACTTTTGATTGCATTGAGGCCTATGCTGATAAAGGAAATATCCTCAAATAAACGTGAAAGAAGCTTTCTGAGAAATGGCTTTCTGATATGTGCCTTCATCTCACAGAGTTACACCACTATTTCGTGGAGCCATTTACTAACACTGTTTTTGTGGATTCTGAGAACTGATATTTCAGATGGGTTTGAAGAGTATAAGGACAAAGGAAATATCCTCAGAGAAAAACTGGAATGAAGCTTTCTGAGCAACTGCTTTGTGATGTGTGAAT
The DNA here is from genome assembly GCF_043159975.1 of Macaca nemestrina. NCBI lineage: Eukaryota > Metazoa > Chordata > Mammalia > Primates > Cercopithecidae > Macaca > Macaca nemestrina. The sequence goes on from NC_092143.1 coordinate 26,026,778, forward strand.
TCATTTCACAATGTTACACCACTCCTTCATGTAGGAGTTGCTAGCACTGATTTTGTGGAATCTCAGGAGTGATATCTTGGGAATTGTTGAATCGTATGGTGAATAATGAAATATCCTCAGACAAAAACTGCAGAGAAGCCTTCTCAGAAACTGCTTTGATGTGGGTGAATTCAGCTCACAGAGGTACATCATTGTTTCCATTGAGAAGCTTGCTAAAAGTGTTTTTGCAGAATCTGCAATGGGACACATGGTGGCCCTTTGAGACCACAAAGATCCTCAGCTCAAAAAAGAAAGAAGCTTTCTGAGAAACTACTTTGTGATGTGTGAATTCAACCCACTGACTTACACCTGTATTTCGTGGAGCCATTTGCTAGCCCTGTTTTTGTGGAATCTGAGAACCGATATTTCGGATCGCTTTGAAGACTATCGGCCAAAGGAAATATCCTCAGATAAAAACGAGAAAGAAGCTCTCTGAGAAACTTCTTTGTGATGTGTGAATTCATCTCACAGAGTTACACCTTTCTCTTCATGAAGCCGTTTGCTAAGACGGATCTCGTGGAATGTACAATGTGATATTTAGGAACGCATTGAGGGCTATAGTGAAAAAGGAAATATCCTCGGATAAAAACTGGAAAGAAGCGTTCTGAGAAACTGCATTGTGAAATGTGAATGCAACTCACAGTTACACTTTTATCTTCATTGATCAGTTGCTAACACAGTTTTCTTGAAACCTGCAATAGGATACTTCTTAGTGCAATGAAGCTTACGTTGACCAAGAAAATATCCGCAGATAGAAACTAGAAGGAAACTTTCTGAGAAATTGCTTTCTGATATGTGAATTCATATCACAAAGTTACACGACTATTTCGTGGAGCCGTTTTCTAGCACTGTATTTGTGGATTCTGAGAACTGATATTGCAGATGGGTTTTAAGAGTATAAGGACAAAGGAAATATGCTCAGTGAAAAACTGGAATGAAGCTTTTTGAGAAACTTTTTTGTGATATGTGAATTCATCTCACATAGTAACACCTTTCTCTTCCTGAAGCCATTTGCTAACACTGTTCTCGTGGAATCTGCAAAGTGATGTTTGGGGGCGCATTGAGGGCTATGGTGAAAAACGAAATATCCTCAGATAAAAACTGGAAAGAAGCATTCTGAGAAACTGCATTGTGAAGGTCGAATGCAACTCCCAGAACTGTACTTTCCTTTTCATTGAGCAGTTTGCTAACACTGTGTTCCTGAAATCTGCATTGGGATATTTCTTAGCCAAATGAAGCTTACTGTGACAAAGGATATATCCTTAGATAAAAACTAGAAGGAAGCTTTCTGAGAAACTGTTTTGTGATGTGTGAATTCATCTCAAAGAGTTATGCTTTCGTTTCAAGCAGCAGTCTATTACCACTGTCATTGGGGAAACGGAGAAGGGATACTTTGGACCGCATTCTGGCCTATGCTGATAAAGGAAAGATCCTCAATGAAAAACGTGAAAGAAGCTTTCTGAGAAACTTCTTTGTGATATATGAATTCATCTCACAGAGTTACAACTTAGTATTCAAGTATCATTTTGATAACACTGTTTTCGTGGAATCTGCAAAATGATATTTGGGAGCGCTTTGTGGCCTATGGTGGAAATGGATATATCCTCAGATAACGTGAAAGAAGCTTTCTAAGAAATTGCTTTCTGATGTGTGAATTCATCACACAGAGAATCATCTTTCCCTTCTTGTAGCAGTTTGCTAACACTGTTTTCGTGGAATCTGAAAAGTGATATTTGGGAGCACTTTGAAGCATATGGTGAAAAAGGAAATATCCATAGATAAAAACTGGAAAGAAGCATTCTGAGAAACCGCATTGTGATGTGTGAATGTAACTCACAGAGTTACACTTTTCTCTTCATTGATCAGTTTGCTAACACAGTTTTCTTGGAATCTGCAATGGGAAATTTCTTAGTGCAATGAAGCTTATGGTGGCAAAGGAAATATCCTCAGATAAAAACTAGAAAGAAGCTTTCTGAGAAAGTGCTTTGTGATGTGTGAATTCATCTCACAGAGTTACATTTTCGTTTCATGGAGCAGTGTATTACCACTGTCTTTGGGGAATCTGAGAAGGGATACTTTGGATCGCATTGAGGCCAACGCTGATAGAGGAAATATTCTCAATTAAAAACGTGAAAGAAGCTTTCTGAGAAACTTCTCTGTGATATGTGAATTCATCTCACAGAGTTGCAACTTAGTCTTCATAATGTAGTTTGCTAACACTCTTTTCGTGGAATCTACAAATTGATATTCGGGAGCACATTGAGGCCTAGGGTGAAAAAGGCAGTATCCTCAGATAATACCGAGAAAGAAGCTTTCTGAAAAATTGCTTTCTGATATGTGAATTCATCACACAGAGATTCACCTGTCATTTCTTGTAGCAGTTTGCTAACACTGTTTTCGTGGACTCTGCAAAGTGATTTTTGGGAACGCTTTGATTGCTAAGGTGAAAAAGGAAATATCCTCAGATAAAAACCGGCAAGAAGAGTTCTGAGAAAGTGCAATATGACGTGTGAATGGAACTCACAGAGTTACACTTTTCATTGATCCGTTTGCAAACACTGTTTTCTTGAAATCTGCAATATGATATTTCATAGCGCAATGAAGCTTATGGTGACAAAGGAAATATCCTCAGATAAAAACTAGAAAGAAGCTTTCTGAGAAACTGCTTTGTGATGTATGAATTCATCTCACAAAGTTACACTTTCGTTTCATGGTGCAGTCCATTACCACTGTCTTTGGGGAATCTGAGAAGGGATACTTTGGATGGCAATGAGACCTACGCTGATAAAGGGAAGATCCTCAATTAAAATTGTGAAGGAAGGTTTCTGAGAAATGGATATCAGACATGTGACTTCATCTCACAGAGTTACACCACTATTTCGTGGAGCCGTTTGTGAGCACTGTTTTTGTAGATTCTGAGAACTGATATTTAGGATGGGTTTGAAGAGTATAAGGACAAAGGAAATATCCTCAGAGAAAAACCGGAATGAAGCTTTCTGAGAAACTGCTTTGTGATGTGTGAATTCATTTCACAGTGTTACACCACTCTTTCATGGAGGAGTTTGCTAGCAGTGTTCTTGTGGACAAAGGAAATATCCTCAGATAAAAACTAGAAGGAAGCTTTCTGACAAATTGCTTTCTGATATGTGACTTCATATCACAGAGTTACACCACTATTTCGTGGAGCCGTTTGCTAGCAGTGTTCTTGTGGATTCTGAGAACTGATATTTCGGATGGGTTTGAACTGAATAAGGACAAAGGAAATATCCTCAGAGGAAAAATCGGTATGAAGCTTTTGGAGGAATTTCTTTGTGATGTGTGAATTCATCTCACAGAGTTACAAAGAAGTTTCTCAGAAAGCTTCCTTCTAGTTTTTTTCTGAGGATATTTCCTTTGTCACTGTAAGCCTCATTGCACTATGAAATATCGCATTGCAGATTTCAAGAAAATAGTGTTAGCAAACTGATCAATGAAAAGAAAAGTGTAATTCTGTGAGTTGTTTTCACACGTAACAATGCAGTTTCTCAGAACGCTTCTTGCCAGTTTTTATATGAGGAAGTTTCCTTTTTCACCATAGCGATAAATGCGTTCCCAAATATCCCTTTGCAGATTCCATGAATACAGTTTTAGCAAACTGCTACAAGAAGGGATAGGTGAATTTCTGTGTGATGAATTCACATATCAGGAAGCAATTTCTCAGAAAGCTTCTTTCTCGTTATTATCTGAGGATACTTCTTTTTTCACCACAGGACTCAATGCACTGTCAAATATCACTTTGCAGATTCCAGGACAACTGTGTTAGCAAACGGCTTCAAGAAGAGAAAGGTGTAACTCTGTGAGATGAATTCACACATCACAAAGAAGTTTCTCAGAAGGCTTTTTTCTCGTTTTTACCTGAGGATTTATCCTTTGGCCGTATAGTCTTCAAAGCGATCCGAAATATCAGTTCTCAGATTCCACAAAAACCAGGCTAGCAAACGTTCCACGAAATACAGGTGTAACTCAGTGAGTTGAATTCACACATCACAAAGCAGTTTCTGAGAAAGCTTCTTTCTTTATTGAGCTGCGGATATTTGTGGTCTCAAAGAGCCACCGTGTGTCCCATTGCATATTCTGCGAACACACTATTAGCAAACTTCTCGATGGAAACAATGATGTAGCTCTGTGAGCTGAATTCATCCACATCAAAGCAGCTTCTGAGAAGGCTTCTCTGCAGTTTTTGTCTGAGGATATTTCATTATTCACCATGGGATTCAGCGATACCAAAGATACCACTTCTGAGATTCCGCAAAATCAGTGCTAGCAAACTCCTCCATGAAGGAGTGGTGTAACATTGTGAAATGAATTCACACATCACAAAGCAGTTTCTTAGAAAGCTTCATTCCGATTTTTCTCTGAGGATATTTCCTTTGTCCTTATACTCTTCAAACCCATCCAAAATGTCAGTTCTCAGAATCCACAAAAACAGTGCTAGCCAATGGTTCCACGAAATAGTGGTGTAACTCTGTGAGATGAAGGCACATATCAGAAAGCCATTTCTCAGAAACCTTCTTTCACGTTGTTAATTGAGGATATTTCCTTTATCAGCGTAGGTCTCAATGCGATTCAAAGTATCCCTTCTCAGATTCCCCAAAGACAGTGGTAATAGACTGCTCCATGAAACGAAAGCGTAACTCTGTGAGATGAATTCACACATCATAAGACAGTTTCTCAGAAAGCATCTTCTAGTGTTTATCTGAGGTTATTTCCCTTGCCGCCATAAGCTTCATTGCTCTTAGAAATATCCCATTGCAGATTTCAAGAAAACATTGTTAGCAAACTGATCAATGAAAAGAAAAGTGCAACTCTGTGAGTTGCATTCACACGTCACAAAGCAGTTTCTCAGAATGCTTCTTTCCAGTTTTTATCTGTGGATATTTCCTTTTTCACCATAGGCCTCAAAGCACTCCCAAATATCACTTTGCAGATTCCACAAAAACAGTGTCAGTAAACTGTTACAAGAAGGGAAAAAGAATCTCTGTGTGATGAATTCACACATCAGAAAGCAATTTCTCAGAAAGCTCCTTTCAAGTTATTATCTGAGGATACATCCTTTTCCACCATAGGCCTCAATGTGCTCCCAAATATCACTTTGCAGATTCCACGAAAACAGTGTTAGTAAACTGTTACAAGAAGGGAAAAAGAATCTCTGTGTGATGAATTCACACATCAGAAAGCAATTTCTCAGAAAGCTCCTTTCAAGTTATTATCTGAGGATACATCCTTTTCCACCATAGGCCTCAATGTGCTCCCAAATATCACTTTGCAGATTCCACGAAAACAGTGTTAGCAAACTGCTTCATGAAGACTAAGTTGTAACTCTGTGAGATGAATTCACATATCACAAAGAAGTTTCTCGGAAAGCTTCTTTCACATTTTTATTGAGGATCTCTTCTTTGTCAGCGTAGGCTGGAATTCGGCCCAAAGTATCCCTTCTCAGATTCCCCAAAGACAGTGGTAATAGACTGCTCCATGAAACGAAAGCATAACTCTGTGAGATTAATTCACACATCACAAGGCAGTTTCTCAGAAAGTATCTTTCTAGTTTTTATCTGAGATTTTTTCCCTTGCCACCATAAGCTTCATTGCACTTAGAAATATCCCCGTGCAGATTTCAAGAAAACTGTGTTAACAAACTGATCAATGAAGAGAAAGTGTAACTCTGTGAGTTGCATTCACACATCACAATGCAGGTTCTCAGAACGCTTCTTTCCAGTTTTTACCTGCGGATATTTCCTTTTTCACCAAAGGCTCAAAGGGCTCTGAAATATCACTTTGCAGATTCCAGGAAAACAGTGTTAACACACTGCTACAGGAAGGGAAAGATGAACCTGGGTGTGATGAATTCACACATCAGAAAGCAATTTGTCAGAAAACTTCTTTCAAGTTATTATCTGAGGATACTTCCTTTTTCACCATAGGCCTCAATGCGCTCCCAAATATCACTATGCAGATTCCACGAGAACAGTGTTAGCAAACTGCTTCATGAAGACTAAGTTGTAACTCTGTGAGATGAATTCATATATCACAAAGAAGTTTCTCAGAAAGCTTCTTTCACGTTTTTATCTGAGGATATTTCCTTTGTCCTTATATTCTTCAAAGTGATCTGAAATATCAGTTCTCAATTTCCACATAAACAGGGCTAGCAAACGGCTCCACAAAATACAGGTGTAACTCAGTGAGTTGAATTCACACATCACAAAGCAGTTTCTCAGAAAGCTTCTTTCTAGTTTTTATCTGAGGTTATTTCCCTTGTCACCCTAAGTTTCATTGCACTAAGAAGTATCCAATTGCAGATTTCAAGGAAACTTTGCCAGCAAACTGATCAATGAAGAGGAAAGTGTGTCTCTGTGAGTTGCATTCACACATCACAATGCAGTTACTCAGAATGCTTCTTTCCAGTTTTTATCTGAGGATATTTCCTTTTTTACCACAGACCTCAATGTGCCCCAAATATCACTTAGCAGATTCCACGAGAACAGTGTTAGAAAACTGCTTCATGAAGACGAAGTTGTAACTCTGTGACATGAATTCATATATCACAAAGAAGTTTCTCAGAAAAGTTCTTTCACTTTTTCATCTGAGGATATTTCCTTTGTCCTTATATTCCTCAAAGCGATCAGAAATATCACTTCTCAGATTCCATAAAAACAGGGCTAGCAAACGACTCGACGAAATTCAGGTGTAAGTCAGTGAGTTGAATTCACACATCACAAAGCAGTTTCTCAAAAAGATTCTTTCTAGTTTTATCTACGGATATTTCCTTTGTCACCCTAAGCTTCATTGTGCTAAGAAGTATCCGATTGCAGATTTCAAGAAAACTGTGTTAGCAAACTGATCAATGAAGAAGAAAGTGTATCTCTGTGAGTTGCATTCACACATCACAATGCAGTTTCTCAAAACGCTTCTTTCCAGTTTTTATCTGTGGATATTTCCTTTATCACAATAGCCCTCAATGCGCTCCCAATATCACTTTAGAGATTAAACGAGAACAGTGTTAGCAAAAGCCTTCATGAAGAGAAAGTGTAACTCTGTGAGACGAATTCACACATCACAAAGAAGTTTCTCAGAAAGCTTCTTTCTCATTTTTATCTGAGGATATTTTCTTTGGCTGTATAGTCTTCAAAGCGATACGAAACATCAGTTCTCAGATTCTACAAAAACAGGCCTAGCAAATGTCTCTATGAAATACAGGTGTAATTCAGTGAGTTGAATTCACACATCACAAAGCAGTTTCTCAGAAATCTTGTTTCTTGTTTTTATCTGAGGATGTTTCCTTTGTCACCGTAAGCTTCATTGCGCTAAGAAGTATCCGATTGCGGATTTCAAGGCAACTGTGTTAGCAAACTGATCAATGGAGAGGAAAGTGTATCTCTGTGAGTTTCATTCACACATCACAATGTAGTTTCTCAGTATGATTGTTTCCAGTTTTTATCTGTGGATATTTCTTTTTTCACCATAGCCCTCCATGTGCTCCCAAATATCACTTTGCAGATTCCATGAGAACAGTGTTAGAAAACTGCTTCATGAAGACTAATTTGTAACTCTGAGAGATGAATTCATATATCACAAAGAAGTTTCACAGAAAGTTTCTCTATCGTTTTTATCTGAGGATATTTCGTTTTGTCCTTATGTTCTTCACAGCGATCCCAAATATCATTTCTCAGATTCCACAAAGACAGGGCTACCAAACGGCTCCATGAAATACAGGTGTAACTCAGTGTGTTGAATTCACACATCACGAAGCAGTTTCTCAGAAAGCTTCTTTCAATTTTTTATCTGAGGATATTTCCTTTTTCACCATAGGCCTCTATGCGCTCCTAATATCACTTTACAGATTCCACGAAAATAGTGTTAGCAAACTGCTAAGAGAAGGGAAAGGAGAAGCTCTGTGTGATGATATCACACAACCGAAAGCAAGTTGTTAGAAAGCCTTTTTCTAGTTATTATCTGTAGATATTTCCTTTATCACCGTAGGTCTCAATGTGCTCCCAATATCACTTTACAGATTACACGAGAACAGTGTTAGAAAAAAGGCCTCATGAAGAGAAAGGTGTATCTCTGTGAGATGAATTCACACATCACAAACAATTTTTTCAGAAAGCTTCTTTCTAGTTTTATCTCAGGATATTTCCTTTGGCCGTACAGTTTCAAAGAGATACGAAATATCAGTTCTCACATTCCACAAAAACAGGGCTAGCAAACGGCTCTACAAAATACAGGTGTAATTCTGCCAGTTGAATTCACACATCCCAAAGCAGTTTCTCAGAAAGCTTCTTTCTAGTTTTTCTCTGAGGATATTTCCTTTGTCACCCTAAGCTTCATTACTTTAAGAAGTATCCGATTGCAGATTTCAAGAAAACTGTGTTAGCAAACTGATCAATGAAAAGTGTAACTCTCTGAGTTGCATTAACACGTCACAATGCAGTTTCTCAGAAGGCTTCTTTCCAGTTTTTATCTGAGGATATTTCCCTTGTCACCCTAAGCTTCATTGTACTAAGAAGTATCCGATTGCAGATTTCAAAGAAACTGTTCTAGCAAACTGATCAATGAATAGGAAAGTGTATCACTGTGTGTTGCATTCACACATTACAATGCAGTTTCTCAGAACGCTTCTTTCCAGTTTTTATCTGTGGATATTTCCTTTTTCACCATAGCCCTCAATGCACACCCAAATATCACTCTACAGATTCCACGACAACAGTGTTAGCAAACTGCTACAAGAAGGAAAAGGTGAATTTCTGTGTGATGAATTCACATATCAGAAAATAACCTCTCAGAAAGCTTCTATCTAGTTATTATCTGAAGGTACTTCCTTTTTCACCATAGGCCTCAAAACGCTCCCAAATATCACTTTGCAGATTCCACGAGAACAGTGTTAGGAAATGGCTTCATGTAGAGAAAGATGTAACTCTGAGAGATGATTTCACACGTCAAAAATAAGTTTATCAGAAATCTTCTTTCCAGTTTTTATCTGAGGATATTGCTTTTTTCCTTATATGCTTCAAAGCGATCTGATATATCAGTTCTCAGATTCCACAAAAACAAGACTAGCAAACGGCTCCACGTAATACAGGTGTAACTCAGTGAGTTGAATTCACATATCACAATCAGTTTCTCAGCAACTTTCCTTCTTATTTTTATCTGAGGATATTTCCTTTGTTACCGTATGCTTCATTGCGCTAAGAAGTATCCGATTGCAGATTTCAAGAAAACTGTGTTAGCAATTTGATCAATGAGGAGGAAACTGTATCTCTGTGAGTTGCATTCACACATCACAATGTAGTTTCTCAGAACGCTTCTTTCCAGTTTTTACTGTGGATATTTCCTTTTTCACCATAGCCCTCAATGCACTCCCAAATATCACTTTACAGATTCCACGACAACAGTGTTAGAAAACTGCTACAAGAAGGGAAAGGTGAATCTCTGTGTGATGAATTCTCACATCAGAAAGCAAGTTCTCAGAAAGCTTCTTTCTGGTTATTATCTGAGGATACTTCCTTTTTCACTATAGGCCTCAATGCGCTCCCAAATACCACCTTGCAGATTCCATGAGAACAGCGTTAGCAAACTGCTTCATGAAGACTATGTTGTAACTCTGTTAGCTGAATTGACATATCACAAAGGAGTTTCTCAGAAAGCTTCTTTCACGTTTTTATCTCAGGATAATTTTTCTTGTCCTTATACTCTTCAAAGTGATCCGATATATCAGTTCTCAGATTCCAAAAAAATAAGACTAGCAAACGGCTGCAAAAAATACAGGTGTAACTCAGTGAGTTGAATTCACACATCAAAAAGCAGTTTCTCACAAAGTCTCTTTCTAGTTTTTATCTTAGGATATTTCCTTTGTCACCATAAGCTTCATTACACTAAGAAGTATCCGATTGCAGATTTCAAGAAAACAGTGTTAGCAAACTGAAAAATGAAAAGAAAAATGTAGCTCTGTGAGTTGCATTCACTAGTCACAGTACAGTTTCTCAGAAGGCTTCTTTAAAGTTTTTATTAGAAGATATTTCTTTTTTCACCCTAGACCTCAACGTGCTCCCAAATATCAATTTGCAGATTCCACGAGAACAGGGTTAGAAAACTGCTTCATGAAGACTAAGTCGTAACTCTGTGGGATGAATTCACACGTCACAACGAAGTTTCTCAGAAATCTTCTTTCTCGTTTCTATATGAGGATATTTCCTTTGGCCGTATAGTCTTCAAAGCGATCCGAAATATCAGTTCTCAGATTCCAGAAAAACAGGGCTAGCAAATGGCTCCATGAAATGCAGGTGTAACTCAGTGAGTTGAATTCACACATCACAAAGCTGTTTCTCAGAAACCTTTTTTCTTGTTTTTATATGAAGATATTTCCTTTGTCACCCTAAGTTTCATTGCACTAAGAAGTAAACGATTGCAGACTTCAAGAAAACTGTGTTAGCAAACTGACCAATGAAGAGAAAAGTGTATCCCTGTGAGTTGCATTCACACATCACAATGTAGTTTCTCATAATGCTTCTTTCCAGTTTTTATCTATTTATATTACTTTTTTCACCATAGGCCTCAATGCTCTCCCAAATATCACTTTACAGATTCCACAAAAACAGTGTTAGCAAACTGCTACAAGAAGGGAAAGGTGAATCTCTGTGTGATGAATTCACACATCAGAAAGCAAGTTCTCAGAAAGCTTCTTTCTAGTTATTATCCGAAGATACTTCCTTTTTCACCATAGGCCTCAAGGTGCTCCCAAATATCACTTTGCAGATTCCACGAGAACAGTGTTAGCAAACTGCTTCATGAAGACTAAGTTGTAACTCTGTGGGATGAATTCACACGTCACAACGAAGTTTCTCAGAGATCTTCTTTCTTGTTTTTATCTGAGGATATTTCCTTTGGCCGTATAGTCTTCAAAGCAATCCAAAATATCAGTTCTCACATTCCACAAAAACAGGGCTAGCAAACGGCTCCACGAAATACAGCAGTAATTCAGTGAGTTGAATTCACACATCACAAAGCAGTTTCTCAGAAAGCTTCTTTCTGGTTTTTCTCTGAGGATATTTCCTTTGTCCCCATAAGCTTCATTTCGCTAAGAAGTGTCCGATTGCAGATTTCAAGAAAACAGTTTTAGCAAACTGATCAATGAAAAGGATAGTGTAACTCTCTGAGTTGCATTCACTCATCATAGTGCAGTTTCTCAGAAGGCTTCTTTCCAGTTTTTATCTGAGGATATTTCTTTTTTCACCATAGATCTCAATGAGCTAACAAATATCACTTTACAGATTCCATGAAAACAGTGTTTGCAAACTGTTTCATGAAGATTAAGTTGTAACACTGTGAGATGAATTCATATATCACAAAGAAATTTCTCAGAACGGTTCTTTCCAGTTTTTACCTCTGGATATTTCCTTTTTCACGATAGGCCTCAATACGCTTCCAAATATCACTTTCCAGATTCCACGAAAACAGTGTTAGCAAACTCTTAACTGAAGTTAAAGGAGAATCTCTGTGTGGTGAATTCAAACATCAGAAAGCAAGATCTCAGAAAGCGTCCTTCTAGTTATTATCTGAGGGTACTTCCCTTTTCACCATAGGCCTCAATGCACTCCCAAATATCACTTTGCAGATTCCACGAGAACAGTGTTTGCAAAAGGCTTCATGAAGAGAAAGTTGTAACTCTGTGAGACGCATTCATACGTCACAACGAAATTTGTCAGAAATGTTTTTCTCGTTTTTATCTGAGGATATTTCCCTTGGCCATAAAGTCTTCAAAGCGATCCGAAATGTCAGTTCTCAGATTCCAGAAAAAGAGGGCTAGCAAACGGCTCCACGAAATACAGGTGTAACTCAGTGAGTTGAATTCACACACCACAAAGCAGTTTCTCAGAAATCTTTTTTCATGTTTTTATCTGAGGATATTTCCTTTCTCACCATAAGATTCATTATGCTTAGAAGTATCCGATGGCAGATTTCAAGAACACTGTGTTAACAAACTGATCAATGAAGAGAAAAGTGTATCTCTGTGAGTTGCATTCACACATCATAATGTAGTTTCTCAGAACGCTTTTTTCCAGTTTTTATCTGCGGATATTAGTTTTTTCACCATAGGCCTCAATGTGCTCCCAAATATCGCTTTACATATTCCACGAAGGCAGTGTTAGCAAACTGCTACAAGAACGGAAAGGTGAATCTCTGTGTGATGAATTCACACATCAGAAAGCAAGTTCTCAGAAAGCTTCTTCCTACTTATTATCTGAGGCTACTTCCTTTTTCACCATAGGCCCCAATGCACTCCCAAATATCACTGTGCAAATTCCACGAGAACAGTGTTAGCAAACTGCTTCGTGAAGACTAATTTGTAACTCTGTGAGATGAATTGACATATCACAAAGAAGTTTCTCAGAAAGTTTCCTTCACGTTTTTATCTGAGGACTTTTTTTTTTGTCCTTAAACTCTTCAAAGCGATCCGTTATATCAGTTCCCAGATTCCACAAAAACAAGACTAGCAAACGGCTCCAAGAAATACAGGTGTAACTCAGTGAATTGAATTCACACATCCGAAGCAGTTGTCAGAAATCTTCTTTCTAGTTTTTATCTGAGGATATTTCCTTTATCACCGTAAGCTTCATTACGCTAAGAAGTGTCTGATTGCAGATTTCAAGAAACAGTGTTAGCAAACTGATCAATGAAAAGAATAGTGTAACTCTCAGAGTTGCATTTACTCATCACAGTGCAGTTTCTGAGAAGTCTACTTTCTAGTTTTTATCTAAGGATATTTCTTTTTTCACCCTAGACCTCAATACGCTTCCAAATATCACCTTGCAGATTCCACGAGAACAGTGTTAGCAAACTGCTTCATGAAGACTAAGTTGTAACTCTGTGAGATGAATTCATATGCCTCAAAGAAGTTTCTCAGAACGCTTTTTTCTCCTTTTTATCTGAGGATGTTTCCTTTGTCCTTATATTCTTCAAAGTGATCAGAAATATCAGTTCTCAGATTCCACAAAAAAAGGGCTAGCAAATGGCTCCACGAAATGCAGGTGTAACTCAGTGAGTTGAATTCACACATCAAAAAGCAGTTTCTCAGACAGTTTCTTTCTAGTTTTTATCTGAGGATATTTCCTTTGTCACCCTAAGCTTCATTGCACTAAGAAGTATCCGATTGCAGATTTCAAGAACACTGTGTTAGCAAACTGATCAATGACGAGAAAAGTGTATCTCTGTGATTTGCATTCACACATCACAATGCAGTTATTCAGAACGCTTCTTTCCAGTTTTTATCTGAGGATATTTCCTTTTTCACCATAGCCCTCAAAGCGCTCCCAAATATCACTTTGCAGATTCCACAAGAACACTCTTAGCAAATGGCTTCATGAAGAGTAAGATATAACTCTGTGAGATGAATTCACACGTCACAACGAAGTTTCTCAGAAATCTTCCTTCTCATTTTTATCTGAGGATATTTCCTTTGGCCGCATAGTCTAAAAGCGATCCGAAATATCAGTTCTCAGATTCCACCTTAACAGGGCTAGCGAATGGCTCCACGAAATACAGGTGTAACTCAGTGAGTTGAATTCACACATCACAAAGCAGTTTCTCAAAAACCTTTCTTTTTTGAGCTGAGGATATTTGTGGTCTCAAAGCGCCACCGTGTGTCTCATTGCAGATTCTGCGAAAACACTGTTAGCAAGCTTCTCAATGAAAACAATGATGTAACTCTGTGAGCTGAATTCACCTACAAAAAAGCAGTTTCTGAGAAGACTTCTCTGCCCTTTTTGTCTGAGGATATTTCATTATTCACCATGAGATTCAACGAAATCCAAGGCATCACTTCTGAGATTCCACAAAATCAGTGCTAACAAACTCCTCCATGAAACAGTGGTGTAACACTGTGAAAGGAATTGACACACCACAAGCAGCTCCTCAGAAAGCTTCAATTCGGTTTTTCTCTGAGGATATTTCGCTTGTCCTTATACTCTTCAACCCCATCCGAAATATCAGTTCTCAGATTCCACAAAAACAGGGCTAGCTAAAGGCTCCACGAAATACAGGTGTAACTCAGTGAGTTGAATTCACACATCACAAAGCAGTTTCTCGGAAAGCTTCCTGCTAGTTTATATCTGAGGATATTTCCTTTGTCACTGTAAGCTTCATAGCGCAAAGAAGTTTCCGATTGCAGATTTCAAGAAAACTGTGTTAGCAAACTGATCAATGAAGAGGAAACTGTATCTCTGTGGGTTGCATTCACACATCACAATGTAGTTTCTCAGAACGCTTCTTTCCAGTTTTTATCTCTGGATATTTCCTTTTTCATCATAGGCCTCAATGCGCTCCCAAATATCACTTTGCAGATTCCACAAGAACAGTGTTAGCAAACTGCTACCAGAAGGGAAAGGTGAATCTCTGTGTGATGAATTCACACATCAGAAAGCAAGTTCTCAGAAAGCTTCTTTCTCGTTATTATCTGAGGATATTTCCTTTTTCATCATAGGCCTCAAGGCTCTCCCAAATATCAATTTGCGGATTCCACAAGAAGAGTGTTAGCAAACTGCTTCATGAAGACAAAGTTGTAACTCTGTGAGATGAATTCATATATCACAAAGAAGTTTCTCAGAAAGCTTCTTTCTAGTTTTTGTCTGGGGATATTTCCTTTGTCCTTATATTCTTCAAAGCGATCCAAAATATCATTTCTCAGATCCCACAAATACAGAGCTAGCAAACGGCTCCACGAAATACAGTGAGTTGAATTCACACGTCTCAAATCAGTTTCCCAGAAAGCTTTTTTCTAGTTTTTATCTGAGGATATTTCCTTTGTCACCATGAGCTTCATTACATTGAGAAGTGACTGGTTGCAGATTTCAAGAAAACTGTGTTAACAAACTGATCAATGAAGAGGAACGTGTATCTCTGTGAGTTGCATTCACATGTCACAATGCAGTTTCTGAGAACGGTTCTGTCCAGTTTTATCTGTGGATATTTCCTTTTTCACCAGAGCCCCCAATGCACTCTCAAATATCACTTTGCAGATTCCACGAGAACAGTGTTAGCAAACTACTTCATGAAGACTAAGTTGTAACTCTGGGAGATGAAATCATATATTACAAAGAAGTTTCTCGGAAAGCTTCTTTCACATTTTTATCTGAGGATATTTCCTTTGTCCTTTTATTCTTCAAAGCGATCAGAAATAATACTTCTCAGATTCCACAAAAACAGGGCTAGCAAACGGCACCACGAAATACAGGTGTAACTTAGTGAGTTGAATTCACACATCATAAAGCAGATTCTCAGAAAGCTTCTTTCTAGTTTTTATCTTGGAACATTTCCTTTGTCACCATGAGCTTCATTGTGCTAAGATGTATCCGAGTGCAGATTTCAAGAAAACTGTGTTAGCAAACTGATCAATGAAGAGGAAAGTGTATCTCTGTTAGTTCCATTCACACATCACAATGCAGTTTCTCAGAACGCTTCTTTAAAGTTTTTATCTGTGGATATTTTCTTTCTCACCTTAGGCCTCACTGCGCTCTCAAATATCACTTTACAGATTCCACGAAAACAGTGTTAGCAAACAGCTAAGAGAAGGGAAAGTAGTATCTCTGTGTCATGAATTCACACATCCGAAGGCAAGTTCTCAGAAAGCTTCTTTCTAGTTATTATCTGAGGATATTTCCTTTTTCACCATTGGCCTCAATGCGCTCCCAAATATCACTTTGCAGATTCCACGAGAACATAGTTAGAAAACCGCTTCATGAAGAGAAAGATGTAACTCTGTGAGGTGAATTCACACGTCACTACGATGTTTTTCAGAAATTTTCTTTCTCGTTTTTATCTGAGGATATTTCCTATGGCCTATAGTCTTCAAAGCGATCCGTTTTCAGATTCCACAAAAACAGGGCTAGGAAAATTCTCCACGAAATACAGGTGTAACTGCGTCAGTAGAAATCACACCTCACAAAGCAGTTTCTCAGAAAGCTTCTTTGTTTTTTTGAACTGAGGATATTTGTGGTCTCAACGCGCCCCCATGTGTCTTATTGCAAATTCTGCGAAAACACTCTTAGCAAGCTTCTCACTGAAAACAATAATGTAAATCTGTGAGCTGATTTCACAACAAATCAAGTTCTGAGAAGGCTTCTCTGCACTTATTGGTGAGGATATTTCATTATTCACCATTCGATTCAACGAAATCCAAGGCATCACTTCTGAGATTCCACAAAATCAGTGCTAACAAACTCCTTCATGAAAGATTAGTGTAACACTGTGAAAGGAATTCACATATCACAAAGCAGTTCCTCAGAAACCTTCATTCTGGTTTTTCTCTGAGGATATTTCCCTTGTCCTTCTACTCTTCAAACCCATCTGAACTACCAGTTCTCAGATTCCACAAAAACAGGGCTAGCTAAAGGCTCCACGAAATACAGGTGTAACTCAGTGAGTTGAATTCACACATCACAAAGCAGTTTCTCGGAAAGCTTCCTGCTAGTTTATATCTGAGGATATTTCCTTTGTCACTGTAAGCTTCATAGCGCAAAGAAGTTTCCGATTGCAGATTTCAAGAAAACTGTGTTAGCAAACTGATCAATGAAGAGGAAACTGTATCTCTGTGGGTTGCATTCACACATCACAATGTAGTTTCTCAGAACGCTTCTTTCCAGTTTTTATCTCTGGATATTTCCTTTTTCATCATAGGCCTCAATGCGCTCCCAAATATCACTTTGCAGATTCCACAAGAACAGTGTTAGCAAACTGCTACCAGAAGGGAAAGGTGAATCTCTGTGTGATGAATTCACACATCAGAAAGCAAGTTCTCAGAAAGCTTCTTTCTCGTTATTATCTGAGGATATTTCCTTTTTCATCATAGGCCTCAAGGCTCTCCCAAATATCAATTTGCGGATTCCACAAGAAGAGTGTTAGCAAACTGCTTCATGAAGACAAAGTTGTAACTCTGTGAGATGAATTCATATATCACAAAGAAGTTTCTCAGAAAGCTTCTTTCTAGTTTTTGTCTGGGGATATTTCCTTTGTCCTTATATTCTTCAAAGCGATCCAAAATATCATTTCTCAGATCCCACAAATACAGAGCTAGCAAACGGCTCCACGAAATACAGTGAGTTGAATTCACACGTCTCAAATCAGTTTCCCAGAAAGCTTTTTTCTAGTTTTTATCTGAGGATATTTCCTTTGTCACCATGAGCTTCATTACATTGAGAAGTGACTGGTTGCAGATTTCAAGAAAACTGTGTTAACAAACTGATCAATGAAGAGGAACGTGTATCTCTGTGAGTTGCATTCACATGTCACAATGCAGTTTCTGAGAACGGTTCTGTCCAGTTTTATCTGTGGATATTTCCTTTTTCACCAGAGCCCCCAATGCACTCTCAAATATCACTTTGCAGATTCCACGAGAACAGTGTTAGCAAACTACTTCATGAAGACTAAGTTGTAACTCTGGGAGATGAAATCATATATTACAAAGAAGTTTCTCGGAAAGCTTCTTTCACATTTTTATCTGAGGATATTTCCTTTGTCCTTTTATTCTTCAAAGCGATCAGAAATAATACTTCTCAGATTCCACAAAAACAGGGCTAGCAAACGGCACCACGAAATACAGGTGTAACTTAGTGAGTTGAATTCACACATCATAAAGCAGATTCTCAGAAAGCTTCTTTCTAGTTTTTATCTTGGAACATTTCCTTTGTCACCATGAGCTTCATTGTGCTAAGATGTATCCGAGTGCAGATTTCAAGAAAACTGTGTTAGCAAACTGATCAATGAAGAGGAAAGTGTATCTCTGTTAGTTCCATTCACACATCACAATGCAGTTTCTCAGAACGCTTCTTTAAAGTTTTTATCTGTGGATATTTTCTTTCTCACCTTAGGCCTCACTGCGCTCTCAAATATCACTTTACAGATTCCACGAAAACAGTGTTAGCAAACAGCTAAGAGAAGGGAAAGTAGTATCTCTGTGTCATGAATTCACACATCCGAAGGCAAGTTCTCAGAAAGCTTCTTTCTAGTTATTATCTGAGGATATTTCCTTTTTCACCATTGGCCTCAATGCGCTCCCAAATATCACTTTGCAGATTCCACGAGAACATAGTTAGAAAACCGCTTCATGAAGAGAAAGATGTAACTCTGTGAGGTGAATTCACACGTCACTACGATGTTTTTCAGAAATTTTCTTTCTCGTTTTTATCTGAGGATATTTCCTATGGCCTATAGTCTTCAAAGCGATCCGTTTTCAGATTCCACAAAAACAGGGCTAGGAAAATTCTCCACGAAATACAGGTGTAACTGCGTCAGTAGAAATCACACCTCACAAAGCAGTTTCTCAGAAAGCTTCTTTGTTTTTTTGAACTGAGGATATTTGTGGTCTCAACGCGCCCCCATGTGTCTTATTGCAAATTCTGCGAAAACACTCTTAGCAAGCTTCTCACTGAAAACAATAATGTAAATCTGTGAGCTGATTTCACAACAAATCAAGTTCTGAGAAGGCTTCTCTGCACTTATTGGTGAGGATATTTCATTATTCACCATTCGATTCAACGAAATCCAAGGCATCACTTCTGAGATTCCACAAAATCAGTGCTAACAAACTCCTTCATGAAAGATTAGTGTAACACTGTGAAAGGAATTCACATATCACAAAGCAGTTCCTCAGAAACCTTCATTCTGGTTTTTCTCTGAGGATATTTCCCTTGTCCTTCTACTCTTCAAACCCATCTGAACTACCAGTTCTCAGATTCCACAAAAACAGGGCTAGCTAAAGGCTCCACGAAATACAGGTGTAACTCAGTGAGTTGAATTCACACATCACAAAGCAGTTTCTCAGAAAGCTTCTTTCTAGATTTTATCTTGGGACATTTCCTCTGTCACCATAAGCTTCATTGCGCTAAGAACTTTCCGATTGCAGATTTCAAGAAAACTGTGTTAGCAAAGTGATTAATGAAAAGTCAAGTGTATCCTGTGAGTTGCATTCACAAATCGTAATGCAGTTTCTCAGAACGCTTCTTTCCACTTTTTACCTGTGGATATTTCCTTTTTCACCACAGGACCCTATGCGCTCCCAAATATCACTTTGAAAATTCCACTAGAACAGTGTTAGCAAACTACTTCATGAAGACTAAGTTGTAACCCTGGGAGATGAATTCATATATCACAAAGAAATTTCTCAGAAAGCTTCTTTCACGTTTTTATCTGAGGATATTTCCTTTCTCCTTATATCCTACAAAGCGATCAGAAATAACACTTCTCAGATTCCACAAAAACAGGGCTAGCAAACAACTCCAAGAAATACAGGTGTAACTCAGTGAGTTGAATTCGCACATCACAAAGCAGTTTCTGAGAAAGTTTCTTTCTAGTTTTTATATTGCGACATTTCCTTTGTCACCATAAGCTTCATTGCGCTAAGAAGTATCCAAGTGCACATTTTAAGAAAACTGTGTTAGCAAACTGATCAATGAAGAGGAACGTGTATCTCTGTTAGTTGCATTCAAACATCAAAATGCAGCTTCTCAGAACGTTTCTTTCCAGTTTTTATCTGTGGATAATTCCTTTGTCACCATAGGCCTCAATGCACTCCGAAATATCACTTTTCAGATTCCACGAAAACAATGTTAGCAAACTGCTAAGAGAAGGGAAAGGAGAATCTCTGTGTGATGAATTCACACATCAGAAAGCAAGTTCTCAGAAAGCTTCCTTCTCGTTATTATCAGAGGATACTTCCTTTTTCACCATAGACCTCAAAGCGCTCCCAAATATCACTTTGCAGATTCCACGAGAACATAGTTAAAAAATTGCTTCATGAAGAAAAAGATGTAACTGTGAGATGAATTCACACGTCACAACGAGGTTTCTCAGAAACCTTTCTCGTTTTTATCTGAAGATATTTCTTTTGTCCTTATATTCTTCAAAGCGATCCGAAATATCAGTGCTCAGATTCCACAAAAAAAGAAAGGCTGGCAAAAGCTCCATGAAATACAGGTGTAACTCAGTCAGTTGAATTCACACATCACAAAGCAGTTTCCAAGAAAGCTTCTTTCTAGTTTTTGTCTCAGGATATTTCCTTTGTCACCCTAAGTTACATTGCGCTAAGAAGTATGCGATTGCAGATTTCAAGAAAACTGTGTTAGCAAACTGATCAATGAAGAGGAATGTGTATCTCTGCGAGTTGCATTCAAACATCAAAATGCAGATTCTCAGAACGCTTCTTTAAAGTTTTTATCTATGGATAATTCCTTTGTCACCATAGGCCTCAATGCCCTCCCAAATATCACTTTACAGATTCCACGAAAAAAGTGTTAGCAAAATGTTACAAGAAGGAAAAGGTGAATCTCTGTGTGATGAATTCACATATCACAAAGTAGTTTCTCAGAAAGATTCTTTCTAGTTTTTTTCAGGGGATATTTCCTTTGTCACGCTAAGATTCATTGCCCTAAGAAGTATCCAATTGCAGATTTCAAGGAAACGCTTCTAGCAAACTGATCAAAAATAGGAAAGTGTATCTCTGTGAGTTGCATTCACACATCACAATGTAGTTTCTCAGAACGCTTCTTTCCAGTTTTTAGCTGTGGATATTTCCTTCTTCACCATAGTCTCCCAAATATCACTTTACAGATTCCACAAAAACAGTATTAGCAAACTGCTACAAGAAGAGAAAGGTGAATCTCTGTGTGATGAATTCACACATCAGAAAGCAAGTTCTCAGAAAGCATCTTTCTAGTTATTATCTGAGAATATTTCCTTTTTCACCATAGGCCTCAAAGCGCTCCCAAATATCAATTTGCAGTTTCCACGAGAACAGTGTTAGCAAACTGCCTAATGAACACTAAGCTGTAACTCTGGGAGATGAATTCACATATCATAAAGAAGTTTCTCAGAATGCTTCTTACATGTTTTTATCTGAGGATATTTCCTTTGTCCTAATATTCTTCAAATTCCACAAAAAAGGGGCTAGCAAACGGCTCCACGAAATACAGGGTTAACTCAGTGAGATGAATCCACACATCACAAAGCAGTTTCTCAGAAAACTTCATTCTAGTTTTCCTCTAAGGATATTTCCTTTGTCACCCTAAATTTCATTTCATGTCACCATAAGCGTCATTGTGTTAAGAAGTTTCTGACTGCAAATTTCAAGAAAACTGGCTAAGGAAACTGATGAATTAAGAGAAAAGTATATCTCTGCGAGTTGAATTCACACATCACAATGTAGTTTCTCAGAATGCTTCTTTCCAGTTTTTATCTGTGGATATTTCCTTTTTCACCATAGGCCTCAATGTGCTCCCAAATATCACTTTACAGATTCCACGAGAACAGTGTAAGCATACTGCTTCGAGAAGGGAAACGTGAGTCTCTGTGTGATGAATTCACACATCAGAAAGCAAGTTCTCAGAAAGATTCTTTCTAGTTATTATCTGAGGATACTTCCTTTTTCACCATAGGCCTCAAAGTGCTCTCAAATATCAATTTGCAGATTCCATGAGAACAGTGTTAGCAAACTGCCTCATGAAGACTAAGTTGTAACTCTGGGAACTAAAATCATATATCACAAAGAAGTTTCTCAGAAAGCTTCTTTCTAGATTTTTCAGAGGATATTTCCTTTTTCACCCTAAGCTTTGTTGCACAAAGAAGCATCCAGTTGCAGATTTCAAGGAAACTGTTCTAAAAAAACGGATCAATGAATAGGAGAGTGTATCACTGTGAGTTCCATTCACACGTCACAATGCAGTTTCTCAGAACGCTTCTTTCCAGTTTTACTTGTAGATATTTCCTTTTTCACCAGAGCCCCCAATGCGCTATCAAATATCACTTTGCAGATTCCGCGAGAACAGCGTTAGCAAACTGCTTCATGAAGACTAAGTTGTAACTCTGAGAGATGAATTCATATATCACAAAGAAGTTTCTCAGAAAGCTTCTTTCATGTTTTTATCTGAGGATATTTCCTTTGTCCTTATATTCTTCAAAACAATCAGAAATAACACTTCTCAGATTCCACAAAAACAAGGCTAGCAAACTGCTCCATGAAATACAGGTGTAACTCAGTGAGTTCAATTCACACATCACAAAGCAGTTTCTCAGAAAGATTCTTCGTAGTTTTTATCTTGGAACATTTCCTTTGCAGCCATAGGCTCTATTGCTCTAAGAAGTATCCAATTGCAGATTTCAAGAGAACTGTGTTAGCAAACTGATTAATGAAGGGAAAAGTGAATCTCTATGAGTTGCATTCACACATCACAATGCAGTTTCTCAGAAAGTTTCTTTCCAGTTTTTATCTGGGGATATTTCCTTTTTCACCATTGGCCTCAATGCGCTCCCAAATATCACTTTACAGATTCCACGAAAAGAGTGTTAGCAAACTGCTACAAGAAGGGAAAGGTAAATCTCTGTGTGATGAATTCACACATCAGAAAGCAAGTTCTCAGAAAGCTTCTATCTAGCCATTATCTGAGGATACTTCCTTTTTCACCATCGGCCTCAATGTGCTCCCAAATATCGATATGCAGATTCCACAAGAACAGTGTTAGCAAACTGCCTCATGAACACTAAGTTGTAACTCCGGGAGATGAATTCATACATCACAAGGAAGTTTCTCAGAAAGCTTCTTTCACGTTTTTATCTGAGGATATTTCCTTTGTCCTTTCAATCTTCAAAGCGATCTGAAATATCAGTTCTCAGATTCCACAAAAAAAAAGTCTAGCAAATGACTCCACGAAATACTGGTGTAACTCAGTGAGTTGAATCCACATATCACAAAGCAGATTTTCAGAAAGCTTCCTTTTAGTTTTTGTCTGAGGATTTTTCCTTTGTCAACCTAAGTTTCATTGCCCTAAGAAGTATCAGAATGCAGATTTCAAGAAAACTGTGTTAGCAAACTGATCAATGAAGAGAAACGTGTATCTCTGTGAGTTTCATTCACACATCACAATGCAATTTCTCAGAACGCTTCTTTCCAGTTTTTATCTGTGGATATTTCCTTTTTCACTATAGGCCTCAATGCGCTCCCAAATATCACTTTGCAGATTCCATGAGAACAATGTTAGAAAACTGCTACAAGAAGGAAAAGGTGAATATCTGTGTGATGAATTCAAACACCACAAAGTAGTTTCTCAGAAAGTTTCTTTCTAGTTTTTTTCAGAGCATATTTCCTTTGTCATGCTAAGATTCACTGGGCTAAGAATTATCCGATTGCAGATTTCAAGTAAACGGTTCTAGCAAACTGATCAATGAGTAGGAAAGTGTATCTCTGTGAGTTGTATTCACACGTCACAATGCAGTTTCTCAGAATGCTTCTTTCCGGTTTTTATTTGTGGATAATTCCTTTTTCACCAGAGCCCCCAGTGCGCTCCCAAATATCACTTTGCAGATTCCACAAGAACAATGTTAGCAAACTGCTTCATGAAGACTAAGGTATAACTCTGGGAGATGAATTCATATATCACAAGGAAGTTTCTCAGAAAACTTCTTTCACGATTTTATCTTAGGATATTTCCTTTGTCCTTATATTCTTCAAAGCAATCAGAAATAACATTTCTCAGATTCCACAAAAATAGGGCTAGCAAACGGCTTCACGAAATACAGGTGTAACTCAGGGAGTTGAATTCACACATCACAAAGCAGTTTCTCAGAAAGCTTCTTTCTATTTTTTAATCTTGGAACATTTCATTTGTTACCATAAGCTTCATAACGCTAAGAAGTATCCGACTGCAAATTTCAAGAAAACTGTGTTAGTAAACTGATTAATGAAAAGAAAAGTGTATGTTTGTGAGCTGCATTCACACATCACAATGTAGTTTCTCAGAACGCTTCTTTCCAGTTTTTATCGGTGGATATTTCCTTTTTCACCATAGGCCTCAATGCGCTCCCAAATATCACTTTTCAGATTCCACGAAAATAGTGTTAGCAAACTGCTACAAGAAGAAAAAGGTGAATCTCTGTGTGACGATTTCACACATCCGAAAGCAAGTTCTCAGAAAGCTTCTTTCTAGTTATTATCTGAGGATACTTCCTTTTTCATCATAGGCTTCAAAGCGCTCCCAAATATCATTTGGCAGATTCCACGAGAACAGTGTTAGCAAACTGCCTCATGAAGTTTAATTTGCAACTCCTGTAGATGGATTCATATATCACAAAGAAGTTTCTCAAAAAGCTTCTCTTACATTTTTATCTGAGGATATTTCCTTTGTCCATGTACTCTTCAAAGGGATCCGAAATATCAGTTCTCAGATTCCAGAAAAACAAGGCTACCAAACGACTCCAAGAAATACAGGTGTAACTCAGTGATTTGAATTCACAAATCACATAGTAGTTTCTCAGAAAGCTTCTTTCTAGTTTTTTTAAGATGATATTTCCTTTGTCACCCTAACTTTCAATGCGCTAAGAAGTATCCGATTGCAGATTTCAAGAAAACTGTGTTAGCAAACTGATCGATGAAGACGAACGTGTATTCCTGTGAGTTGCATTCACACATCACAAAGCAATTTCTCAGAACGCTTCATTCCAGTTTTTATCTTGGATATTTCCTTTTTCACCATGGTACTCAATGCGCTCCCAAATATAACTTTGCAGCATCCTCGAGAAGAGTGTTAGCAACCTGCCTCATGAAGATTAGGTTTTAACTCTGAAAGATGAATTCATATATCACAAAGAAGTTTCTCAGAAAGCTTCTTTCACGTTTTTATCTGAGGGTATTTCCTTTGTCCTTATATTCTTCAAAGCGATGCGAATTATCAGTTCTCAGATTCCACAAAAAAAGGGCTAGCAAAAGGCTCCACGAAATACAGTGGTATGTCAGTGAGTTGAATTCACACATTACAAAGGAATTTCTCAGAGAGCTTCTTTCTAGTTTTTCTCTGAGGATATTTCCTTTGTCACCCTCAGTTTCATCGCAATAAGAAGTATCCGATTGCAGATTTCAAGAAAACTGTGTTAGCAAACTGATCAATGAAGACGAACATGTATCTGTGTGAGTTTCATTCACAAATCACAATGCAATTTCTCAGAACGCTTCTTTCCAGTTTTTATCTGTTGATATTTCCTTTTTTCACCATAGGCCTCAACGCACTCCCAAATATCAATTTGCAGCTTCCACGAGAACAGTGTTAGCAAACTGCTACAAGAAGGGAAAGTTGAATGTCTGTGTGATGACTTCACACATCAGAAAACAAGTTCTCAGAAAGCTTCTTTCTCGTTATTATCTGAGGATATTTCCTTTGTCACCCTAAGTTTCATTGCGTTAAGATGTATCTGAATGCAGATTTCAAGAAAACTGTGTTAGCAAACTAATCAATGAAGTTGAACGTGTATCTCTGTGAGTTGCATTCACACATCAAAATGCAATTTCTCAGAACGCTTCTTTCCAGTTCTTATCTGTGGATATTTGCTTTTTCACCATCGGACTCACTGCGCTCCCAAATATCATTTTGCAGCCTCCACTAGAACAGTGTTAGCAAGCTGCCTCATGGAGACTAAGTTGTAACTCTGGGAGATGAATTCATATATCACAGAAGTTTCCCAGAAAGCTTCTTTCTAGTTTTTCTTTGGGGATATTTCCTTTGTCAACCTAAGTTTCATTGCGCTAAGAAGTATCCGATTGCAGATTTCAAGAAAACTGTGTTAGCAAACTGATCAATGAAGCAGGACATGTATCTCTATGAGCTGCATTCACATATCACAATGCAATTTCTCAGAATGCTTCTTTCCAGTTTCTATCTGCAGATATTTCCTTTATCACCATAGGACTCAATGCGCTCCCAAATATCACTTTGCAAAATCCACGAGAACAGTGTTAGCAAACTGCTACAAGGAGGGAAAGGTGAATCTCTGTGTGATGAATTCACACATCAGAAAGCAAGTTCTCAGAAAACTTCTTTCTAGTTGTTATCTGAGGATACTTCCTTTTTCATCACAGGCCTCATACCGCTCCCAAATATCAACTTGCAGATTCCAGGAGAACATTGGTAGCAAATTGCCTCATGAAGACTAAGTTGTAACTCGGGGAGATAAATTCATATATCACAAAGAAGTTTCTCAGAAAGATTCTTTCTAGTTTTTCTCTGAGGATATTTCCTTTGTCACCCTAAATTTCATTGCGCTCAGAAGTATCCGATTGCAGATTTCAAGAAAACAGTGTTAGCAAACTGATGAATGAAGAGGAACGTGTATCCATATGAGTTGCATTCACACACCGCGATGCAATTTCTCAGAACGCTTCTTTCCAGTTTTTATCTGTGGATATTTCCTTTTTCACCATAGGCCTCAATGGACTCCCTAATATCACTTTGCAGATTCCACGAGACTTGTCTTAGAAAACTGCTACAAGAAGGGAAAGGTGAATCTCTGTGTGATGAATTCACACATCGGAAAGCAAGTTCTCAGAAAGCTTCTTTCTCGTTATCTTCTGAAGATACTTCCTTTTTCATCATAGACCTCAAAGCACTCCCAAATATCAATTTGCAGATTCCACGTGAACAGTGTTAGCAAACTGCTTCATGAAGATTAAGTTGTAACTCTGGAAATGAATTCATATATCACAAAGAAATTTCTCAGAAAGCTTCTTTCACGTTTTTATCTGAGGATATGTCCTTTGTCCTTATATTCCACAAAGCGATCCGAAATATAAATACCCAGATTCAAAAAAAAAAAAAAATGGCTAGCAGATGGTTGCACGAAATACAGGGGTAACTCAGTGAGTTGAATTCACACACCACAAAGAAATTTCTCAGAAAGATTCTCTCTAGTTTTTCTCTGAATATATTTCCTTTGTCAACCTAAGTTTCATTGTGCTAAGAAGTATTGGATTGCAGATTTCAAGAAAATTTTGTTAGCAAACTGATCAATGAAAGGAACGTGTATCTCTGTGAGTTGCATTCACACATCACAATGTAAATTCTCAGAACGCTCCTTTCCAGTTATTGTCTGAGGATACTTCCTTTTTCACCGTATGCCTCAAAGCACTCCCAAATATCACTTTACAGATTCCACGAGATCACTGTTAGCGAACTGCCTCATGAAGACTAAGTTGTAACTCTCGGAAATGAATTCATATATCACAAAGAAGTTTCTCAGACAGCTTCTTTCTAGTTTGTCTCTGAGGATATTTCCTTTGTCAACCTAAGTTTCATTATGCTCAGAAGTATCCAATTGCATATTTCAAGAAAACTGTGTTAGCAAACTGATCAATGAACAGGACCGTTTATCCCTGAGAGTTGCATTCACACACCACAATGCAATTACACAGAACACTTCTTTCCAGTTTTTATCCGTGGATATTTCCTTTTTAAGCAAAGGCCTCAATGCGCTCCCAAATATTACTTTGCAGATTCCACAAGAACAGTGCTAGCAAACTGCTACAAGAAGGGAAAGGTGAATCTCTGTATGACGAATTCACACATCAGAATGCAATTTCTCAGAAAGTTTCTTTCCAGTTATTATCTGAGGATACTTCCTTTTTCACCATAGGCCTCAAAGGGCTCCCAAATATCAATTTGCCAGTTCCACGAGAACAATGTCAGCAAACTGTCTCATGAAGACTAAGTTGTAACTCTGGAAGATGAATTCATATATCAAAAAGAAGTTTCTCAGAAAGCTTCCTTCACGTTTTTATCTGAGGATATTTCCTTTGTCGTTATATTCTTCAAAGCAATCCGAAATATCATTTCTCAGATTCCACAAAAAAAGGGGTAACAAATGGCTCCATGAAATACAGCTGTAACTCAGTGAGTTGAATTCACACATCACAAAGCAGTTTCTCAGAAAGCCTCTTTCTAGATTTTCTCTGAAGATATTTCCTTTGTCACCCTAAGTTTCATTGCACTAAGGACTATCCAGTTGTAGATTTCAAGAAAACTGTGTTAGCAAACTTATCAAAGAAGAGGAAAGTGTATCCCTGTGAGTTGCATTCACACATCACAATGCAATTTCTCAGAACGCTTCTTTTCAGTTTTTATCTTTGGATATTTCCTTTTTCACCATAGGCCTCAATGGACTCCCTAATATCACTTTGCAGATTCCACGAGAACCGTCTTAGAAAACTGCTACAAGAAGGGAAATGTGAATCTCTGTGTGATGAATTCACACATCAGAAAGCAAGTTCTCAGAAAGCTGCTTTCTAGTTATTATCTGAGGATACTTCCTTTTTCACCACAGGCCTCAAAGCGCTCCCAAATGTCACTTTGCAGATTCCACAAAAACAGTGTTAGAAAACTGCCTCATGAACACTAAGTTGTAACTCTGGGAGATGAATTCATATACTACAAAGAAGTTTCTCAGAAAGCTTCTTTCACGTTTTTATCTGAAGATATTTCCTTTGTCCTTATATTCCTCAAAGCGATCCGAAATATCAGTTCTCAGATTCCACAAAAAAACGGTTAGCAAATGGAACGAGGAAATACAGGGGAAACTCAATGAGTTTATTCCACGCATCAGAAAGCAGTTTCTCAGAAAGTTTCTTTCTCGTTTTTCTCTGAGGATATTTCCTTTGTCACCCTAAGTCTCATTGCTCTAAGAAGTATCCAATTGCAGATTTCAAGAAAATTTTGTTAGGAAGCTGATCAATGAAGAGGAACGTGTATCTTTGTGAGCTGCATTCACACATCAGAATGCAATTTCTCAGAACGTGCCTTTCCAGTTTTTATCTGTGGATATTTCCTTTTTCACCATACGCCCCAATGCGCTCCCAAATATCAGTTTGCATGTTCCACGACAACAGGGATAGCAAACTGTAATAAGAAGGGCAAGGTGAATCTCTGTGTGATGAATTCACACATCAGAAAGCAAGTTCTCAGAAAGTTTCTTTCTCGTTCTTAACTGAGGATATTTCCTTTGTCACCCTAAGTTTCATTGTGCTAAGAAGTTTCCGAGTGCAGATTTCAAGAAAACTGTGTTAGCAAACTGATCTATGAAGACGAACTTGTATCTTTGTGAGTTGCATTCATACATCACAATGCAATTTCTCAGAATGCTTCTTTCCAGTTTTTATCTGTGGATATTTCCTTTTTCACCATAGGACTCAATGCGCTCCCAAATGTCACGTTGAAGCTTCCACGAGAACAGTGTTAGCAAACTGTCTCATGAAGACTAAGTTGTAACTCTGGGAGATAAATTCACATATCACAAAGCAGTTTCTGAGAAAGTATCTTTCTAGTTTTTCTCTGAGGATATTTCCTTTGTCACTCTAAGTTTCATTGTGCTAAGAAGTATCCGATTGCAGATATCAAGAAAACTGTGTTAGCATACTGATCAATGAAGAGGAAAGTGTATCTCTGTGAGTTGCATTCACACATCACAATGCAATTTCTCAGAAAGCTTCTTTCCCCTTTTTATCTGTGGATATTTCCTTTTTCACCTTAGGCCTCAATGCACTCCCAAATATCACTTTGAAGATCCCACGAAAACAGTGTTAGCAAACTGCTTCAGGAAGGGAAAGGTGAATCACTGTGTGACGAATTCACACATCAGAAAGCAAGTTCTCAGAAAGTTTCTTTCTACTTATTATTTGAGGATACTTCCTTTTTCACCATAGGCCTAAAAAGCCCTCCATAATATCAATTTGCAGATTCCACGACAACAGTGCTAGCAAAGTGCCTCAAGAAGATTAAGTTGTAACCCTGGGAGTTGAATTCATATATCACAAAGAAGTTTCTCAGAAAGCTTCTTTCACGTGTTTATCTGAGGACATGTACTTTGTCCTTATATTCTTCAAAGCGATCAGAAATATCAGGTCTCAGATTCCAAAAAAAAAAAAAAAAAAAAAGGCTAGCAAATGGATCCACGAAATACAGGGGAAACTCAGGAAGTTGAATTCACACATCACAAAGCAGTTTCTCAGAAAGCTTCTTTCTAGTTTTTCTCTGGGGATATTTCCTTTGTCACCCTAAGTTTCATTGTGCTCAGAAGTATCCGATTGCAGATTTCAATAAAACTGTGCATTCACACATCACAATGCAATTTCTCAGAACGCTTCTTTCCAGTTTTTATCTGTGGATATTTCCTTTTTCACCATAGGCCTCAATGTGCTCCCAAATATCGCTTTGCAGATTCCACGAGAACAGTGTTAGCAAACTGTTAAAAGATGGGAAAGGTGAATCTCTGTGTGTTGAATTCACACATCAGAAATCAAGTTCTCAGAGAGCTTCTTTCTCCTTATTATGTGAGGATACTTCCTTTTTCACCATAGACCTCAAAGCGCTCCCAAATATCATTTTGCAGAATCCACGAGAAGAGTGTTAGCAAACTGCCTCATGAAGACTAAGTTTTAACTCTGGGAGATGAATTCACACATCACAAAGCAGTTTCTCAGAAAGCTTCTTTCTAGTTTTTCTCTGGGGATATTTCCTTTGTCACCCTAAGTTTCATTGTGCTCAGAAGTATCCGATTGCAGATATCAAGAAAACAGTGTTAGCAAACTGATAATGAAGAGGAACCTGTATCTCTGTGAGTTGCATTCACACATCGCAATGTAATTTCTCAGAACGCTTCTTTCAAGTTTTTATCTGTGGACATTTCCTTTTTCACCATAGGCTTCAAAGCGCTCCCAAATATCAACTTGCAGATTCCATGAGAACAGTGTTAGGAAACTGCCTCAAGAAGACTAAGTTGTAGCTCTGGAAGCTGAATTCATATATCACAAAGAAGTTTCTCAGTAAGCTTCTTTCACGTTTTATCTGAGGATATTTCCTTTGTCTTTATATTCTTCAAGGCGATCCGAAATATCAGTTCTCAGATTCCACAAAAAAGGGCTAGAAAACGGCTCCACGAATTACAGGGGTAACTCAGTGAGTTGAATTCACACATCACAAAGCAGTTTCTCAGAAAATTTCTTTCTAGTTTTTCTCTGAGTATATTTCCTTTGTCACCCTAAGTTTCCTTCCGCTAAGAAGTATGCGATTACAGATCTCAAAAAAAAAAAAAAAAAAAAACTGTGTTAGCAAACTGATCAATGAAGAGGAGGATGTATTTCTGTGAGTTGCATTCACATATCACAATGCAATTTCTCAAAACCCTTCTTTCCAGTTTTTATCTGTGGATATTTCCTTTTTCACCATAGGACTCAATGCGTTCCCAAATATTGCTTTGCAGATTCCATGAGGACAGTGTTAGCAAACTGCTACAAGAGGTGAAAGATGAATCTCCGTGTGATGAATTCACACATCAGAGAGCAAGTTCTCAGAAAGCTTCTTTCTAGTTATTATCTGAGGATACTTCCTTTTTCACCATAGGCCTCAAAGCGCTCCCAAATATCACTTTGCGGTTTCCACGAAAACAGTGTGAGCAAACTGCCTCATGAAGACTAAGTTGTAACTCTGGAAGATGAATTCATATTCACAAAGAAGTTTCTCAAAAAACTTCTTTCTAGTTTTTCTCTGAGGATATTTCCTTTGTCACCCTAAGTTTCATTGCGCTAAGAATTGTCCAACTGCAGATCTCAAGAAAACTGTGTTAGCAAAATGATCAATGAAGAGGAACGTGTATCTCTGTGAGTTGCATTCACACATCACAATGCAATTTCTCAGAATGCTTCTTTTCTGTTTTTATCTGAGTATATTTCCTTTTTCACCTTAGGCCTCAATGTGCTCTCAAATATCACTTTGTAGATTCCACAAGAACAATGTTAGGAAACTGCTACAAGAGGTGAAAGGTGAATCTCCCTGTGATGAATTCACACATCAGAAAGCAAGTTCTCAGAAATCTTTTTTCTCTTTATAATCTGAGGATAATTTCTTTTTCACCATAGGCCTCAAAGTGCTCCCAAAAAACAATTTGTAGATTCCACGACACAGTGTAAACAAACTGCGTCATGAAGACTAAGTTGTAACTGTGGGGGATGAATTCATATATCACAAAGGAGTTTCTCAGAAAATTTCTTTCATGTTTTTATCTGAGGATATTTTCTTTGTCCTTATATTCCTCAAGAAGAACCGAAATATCAATTCTCAGATTCCAAAAAAAAAAAAAAAAAAAAAGGCTAGCAAACGGCTCCACGAAATACAGCGGTAACTGAGTGAGTTGAATTCACTCATCACAAAGTAGTTTCTCAGAAAGCTTCTTTCTAGTTTTTCTTGAGGATATTTCATTTGTCACCCTAAGTTTCATTGCACTAAGAAGTATCCGATTGCAGATATCAAGAAAACTGTGTTAGCAAACTTATCAAGTAAGAGGAACGTGTATCTCCGTGAGTTGCATTCACACATCACAATGCAATTTCTCTGAACGCTTCCTTCCAGTTTTTATCTGGGGATCTTTTCTTTTTCACCATAGGATTCAAAGCGCTCCCAAATATCACTTTGCAGATTCTACGAGAACAGTGTTAGCAAACTGCTTCAAGAAGGGAAAGGTGAATCTCTGTGTGATGAATTCACACTTCACAAAGCAAGTTCTCAGGAAGATTCTTTCTAGTTATTATCTGAGGATACTTCCTTTTTCACCATAGGCCTCAAAGCGATCCCAAATATCAATTTGCAAATTCCACAAGAGCAGTGTTAACAAACTGCCTCCTGAAGACTAAGTTGTAACTCTGGGAGATGAATTCATATATCACGAAGAAGTTTCTCAGAAAGATTCTTTCACGTTCTTTTCTGAGGATATGTCCTTTGTCTTTATATTCTTCAAAGCGATCCGAAATATCACTTCTCAGATTCCACAAAAAAAGGGCTAGCAAGCAGTTCCACGAAATACAGGGGTAACTCAGTGAGTTGATTTCACACATCACAAAGCAGTTTCTCAGAAAGCTTCTTTCTAGTTTTTCTCGGAGGATATTTCCTTTCTCACCCTCAGTTTCATTGCGTTAAGAAGTATCCGCTTAAAGCTTTCAAGAAAACTATGTTAGCAAACTGATCAATGTAGAGGAACGTGTATCTCTGTGAGTTACATTCACACATAACAACGCAATTTCTCAGAACGCTTCTTTCCAGTTTTTATCTGTGGATATTTCCTTTTTCATCATAGGCCTCAATGCACTCCCAAATATCTCACTTTGCAGATTTCCCGAGAACAGTGTTAGCAAACTGCTACTAGAAGGGAAAGGTGAATCTCTGTGTGATGAATTTACGTATCTGAAAGCAAGTCCTCAGGAAGTGTCTTTCTACTTATTATCTGAGAATACTTGCTTTTTGACCATAGATCTCAAAGCGCTCCCAAATATCAATTTGCAGATTCCACAAGAACAGTGTTAGCAAACTGCCTCATGAAGACTAAGTTGAAACTCTGCAATTGGATACTTCTTAGCGGAATGAAACTTAGGGTGACATTTTCTTGAAATCTGCAATCGCATACTTCTTAGAGCAATGAAACCTAGAGTGATAAAGGAAATATCCTCAGAGAAAAAATTGAAAGAAGCTTTCTGATAAACTGCTTTGTGATGTGGAATTCAACTCACTGAGTTACCCCTGTATTTCGTGGAGCTGTTTGCTAACTCTTCTTTTGTGAAATCTGAGAACTAATATTTTGGATTGCTTTGAGGAATATAAGGACAAAGGAAATATCCTCAGACAAAAATGTGAAAGAAGTTTTCTGAGAAACTCCTTTGTGATATATAAATTCATCTCCCAGAGTTACAACTTAGTCTTCATAAGGCAGTTTGCTAACACTGTTCTCGTGCAATCTACAAATTGATATTGGGGGGTGCTTTGAGGCCTGTTTTGAAAAAGGAATTATTCTCAGGTAATAACTAGAAACAAGTTTTCTGAGAACTTGCCTTTTGATGTGTGAATGCAACTCACAGAGATACACTTTCCTCTTCATTGATGAATTTGCTAACACAGTTTTCAGGAAATCTGCAATAGGATACTTCTTAGCACAATGAAACTTAGGGTGACAAAGGAAATATCCTCAGAGAAAAACTAGAAAGAAGCTGTCTGAGAAACTTCTTTGTGATATATGAATTCATCTCCCAGAGTTACACCTTACTCTTCCTGAGGCAGTTAGCTAAAACTGTTCTGGTGGAATCTGCAAATTGATGTTTGAGAGCGCTTTGAGGCCTATAGTGGAAAACGAAGTATCCTCAGATAATAACTAGAAAGAAGTTTTCTGAGAACTTGCTTTCTGATGTGTGAATTCATCACACAGAGATTCACCTTTCCCTTCTTGTAGCAGTTTGCTAACACTGTTCTCGTGGAATCTGCCAGGTGATATTTGGGAGTGCATTGAGGCCTATGGTGAAAAAGGAAATATCCACAGATAAAAACAGGAAAGAAGCATTCTGAGAAATTGCATTGTAATGTGTGAATGCTACTGACAGAGATACACATTCCTCTTCATTGATCAGTTTACTATCACAGTTTTCTTGAAATCTGCAATCGTATACTTCTTAGCTCAATGAAACATAGGGTGACAAAGGAAACTTCCTCAGAGAAAAACTACAGAGAATCTTTCTGAGAAACTGCTTTGTTATATGTGAATTCAACTCACTAAGTTCTCTCTGTATTTCGTGGAGCCATTTGCTGGCCCTATTTTTGTGGAATCTGAGAACTGATATTTCAGATCACTTTCAGGAATATAAGGACAAATGAAATATCCTCAGATAAAAACGTGAAAGAAGTTTTCTGAGAAACTTCTTTGTGATATATGAATTCATCTCCCAGAGTTACAACTTAGTTTTCATGAGTCAGTTTGCTAACATTGTTCTTGTGGAATCTGCAAATTGATATTTGGGAGCGCTTTAATTCCTATGGTGAAAAAGAAAATATCCTCAGATAATAACTGGAAAGAAGCGTTCTGAGAAATTGCATTGTGATGTGTGAATGCAACTCAAAGAGATACAGGTTCCTCTTCATTGATCTCTTTGTTAACACAGTTTTTTTGAAATCTGGAATCGGATACTTCTTAGTGCAATGAAAGTTAGGGTGACAAAGGAAATACACTCACACAAAAAGTGGAAAGAAGCTTTCTGAGAAACTGCTTTGTGACGTGTGCATTCAACTCATTTAGTTACTCCTGTAATTCGTGGAGCCGTTTGCAGGGCCTTTTTAGGTGGAATCTGAGAAATGATATTTCGGACCGCTTTGAAGAATACATGGACAAAGGAAATATCCTTAGAAAAAAACGTGAAAGAAGCTCCCTGACAAACTTCTTTGTGATATATGAATTCATCTCCCAGAGTAACAACTTAGTCTTCATGAGGCAGTTTGCTAACACTGTTCTGGTGGAATCTGAAAATAGGTAATTGGGAGCGCTTTGAGGCTTATGGTGAAAAAGGAAGTGTCCTCAGATAATAACTGGAAAGAAGCATTCTGAGAACTTGCTTTCTGATATGTGAATTCATCACACAGACATTCACCTTTCCATTTTTGTAGCAGTTTGCTAACACTGTTCTCGTGGAATCTGCAAAGTGATATTTGGGAGCGCATTGAGGCCTATGGTGAAAAAGGAAATAACCACAGATAAAAACTGGAAAGAAGCATTCTGAGAAATTGCGTTGTGATGTGTGAATGGAATTCACAAAGATACACGTTCCTCTTCATTGATCAGTTTACTAACACAGTTTTCTTGAAATCTGCAATCGGGTATTTCTGAGCGCAATGAAACTTAGGGTGACAAAAGAAATATCCTCAGAGAAAAACTAGAAAGAAGCTTTCTGAGAAACTGCTCTGTGATGTGTGAATCCAATTCACTGAGTTACCCCTATATTTCATGGAGCTGTTTGGTAGCACTTTTTTTGTGGAATCTGAGACCTAATATTTTGGATCACTTTGAAGAATATAAGGACAAAGGAAATATCCTGAGATTAAAATGTGAAAGAAGCTTTCTGAGAAACTTCTTTGTGATATATGAATTCACTTCTCAGACTTACAACTTAATCGTCATGGAGCAGTTTGCTAACACTGTTCTCCTGGAATCTGCAAATTGATATTTGAGAGCGCTTTGAGGCCTATGGTGAAAAAGGAAGTATCCTCAGATAATAACGAGAAAGAAACTTTCTTAGGACTTGCTTTCTGATGTGTGAATTCGTCACACAGAGATTCACCTTTCTCTTCTTGTAGCAGTTTGCTAACACTGATCTCGTGGAATCTGCAAAGTGATATTTTGGAGTGCATTGAGGCCTATGGTGAAAAAGGAAATATCCACAGATAAAAACTGGAAAGAAACGTTCTGAGAAATTGCATTGTGATGTGTGAATGCAACTCACAGAGATACACGTTCCTCTTCATTGATCAGTTTGCTAACGCTGTTTTCTTTTTGTTTGTTTGTTTTTTATTTATTTATTTTTATTATACTTTAAATTCTAGAGTACATGTACATAACGTGCAGGGTTGTTACATATGTATACTTGTGCCATGTTGGTGTCCTGCACCCATCAACTCGTCAGCACCCATCAACTCATCATTTACATCAGGCATAACGCCCAATGCAATCCCAACCCCGAGCCCCCTCCCCGTGATAGGCCCCACTGTGTTTTGTTCCCCTTACCGAGTCCAAGTGATCTCATTGTTCAGTTCCCACCTATGAGTGAGAACATATGGTGTTTTGTTTTCTGTCCTTGTGATAGTTTGCTAAGAATGATGGTTTCCAGCTTCATCCATGTCCCTACAAAGGACACAAACTCATCCTTTTTGATGGCTGCATAGTATTCCATGGTGTATATGTGCCACATTTTCTTAATCCAGTCTGTCACTGATGGACATTTGGGTTGATGCCAAATCTTTCCTATTGTGAATAGTGCTGCAATAAACATATGTGTGCATATGTCTTTATAGCAGCATGATTTATAATCCTTTGGGTATATCCCCAGTAATGGGATGGCTGGGTCATATGGTACTTCTAGTTCTACATCCTTGAGGAATGCCCACACTGTTTTCCATAATGGTTGAACTAGTTTACAATCCCACCAACAATGTAAAAGTGTTCCTATTTCTCCACATCCTCTCTAGCACCTGTTGTTTCCTGACTTTTTAATGATTGCCATTCTAACTGCTGTGAGATGGTATCTCATTGTGGTTTTGATTTGCATTTCTCTGATGGCCAGTAATGATGAGCATTTTTTCATATCTCTGTTGGCTGTATGAATGTCCTCTTTTGAGAAATGTCTATTCATATCCTTTGCCTACTTTTTGATGGGGTTGTTTGTTTTTTTCTTGTAAACTTGTTTGAGTTCCTTGTAGGTTCTGGATATTAGCCCTGTGTCTGATGAGTAGATTGCAAAAATTATCTACTATTCTGCAGGTTGACTGTTCACTCTGAAGGTAGTTTCTTTTGCTGTGCAGAAGCTCTTTAGTTTAATTAGATGCTATTTGTCAATTTTGGCTTTTGTTGCCGTTGCTTTTTGTGTTTTAGACATGAAGTCCTTGCCCATGCCTATGTCCTGAATGGTATTACTTAGGTTTTCTTCTAGGGTTTTTATGGTATTAGGTCTCACATTTAAGTCTCTAATCCATTTTGAATTAATTTTCTTATAAGGAGTAAGGAAAGGATCCAGTTTCAGCTTTCTACTTATGGCTAGCCAATTATCCGAGCACCATTTATTAAATAGGGAATCCTTTCCCCATTTCTTGTTTTTCTCAGGTTTATCAAAGATCAGATGGCTGTAGGTGTGTGGTATTATTTCTGAGGCCTCTGTTCTGTTCCATTGGTCTATATCACCGTTTTGGTACCAGTACCATGCTGTTTTGGTTACTATAGCCTTGTAGTATAGTTTGAAGTCAGGTAGTGTGATGCCTCCAGCTTTGTTCTTTAGACTTAAGATTGTCTTGGAGATGCGGGCTCTTTTTTGGTTCCATATGAACTTTAAAGTAGTTTTTTCCAATTCTGTGAAGAAACTCATTGGTAGCTTGATGGGGATGGCATTGAATCTATAAATAACCTTGGGCAGTATGACCATTTTCATGATATTGATTCTTCCTATCCATGAGCATGGTATGTTCCTCCATTTGTTTGTGCCCTCTTTTATTTTACTGAGCAGTGGTTTGTAGTTGTCCTTGAAGAGGTCCTTTACATCCCTTGTAAGTGGGATTCCTAGGTATTTTATTCTCTTTGAAGCAATTGTGAACGGAAATTAATTCATGATTTGACTCTCTGTTTGTCTGTTACTGGTGTATAAGAATGCTTGTGATTTTTGCACATTAACTTTGCATCCTGAGACTTTGCTGAAATTTCTTATCAGCTGAAGGAGATTTTGGGCTGAGACAATGGGATTTTCTAAATATACAATCATGTCATCTGCAAACAGGGACAATTTGACTTCTTCTTTTCCTAACTGAATACCCTTGATTTCTTTCTCTTGCCTGATTGCCCTAGCCAGAACTTCCAACACTATGTTGAATAGGAGTGGTGAGAGAGGGCATCCCTGTCTTGTGCCAGTTTTCAAAGGGAATTTTTCCAGTTTTTGCCCATTCAGTATGATATTGGCTGTGGGTTTGTCATAAATAGCTCTTATGATTTTGAGATATGTTCCATCAATACCGAATTTATTGAGCATTTTTAGCATGAAGGGCTGTTGAATTTTGTCAAAGGCCTTTTCTGCATCTATTGAGATAATCATGTGGTTTTTGTCTTTGGTTCTGTTTATATGCCGGATTACGTTTATTGATTTGCATATGTTGAACCAGCCTTGCATCCCAGGGATGAAACCGACTTGATCATGGTGGATAAGCTTTTTGATGTGCTGCTGGATCTGGTTTGCCAGTATTTTATTGAGGATTTTTGCATCGATGTTCATCAGGGATATTGGTCTAAAATTCTCTTTTTTTGTTGTGTCTCTGCCAGGCTTTGGTATCAGGATGATGTTGGCCTCATAAAATGAGTTAGGGAAGATTCCTTCGTTTCATATTGATTGGAATAGTTTCAGAAGGAATGGTACCAAATCCTCCTTGTACCTCTGGTAGAATTCAGCTGTGAATCCATCTGGTCCTGGACTTTTTTTGGTTGGTAGGCTATTAATTATTGCCTCAATTTCAGAGCCTGCTATTTGGTCTATTTAGGGATTCAGCTTCTTCCTGGTTTAGTCTTGGGAGAGTGTAAGTGTCGAGGAAATTATCCATTTCGTCTAGATTTTCTAGTTTATTTGCGTAGAGGTGTTTATAGTATTCTCTGATGGTAGTTTGTATTTCTGTGGGGTTGGTGGTGATATCCCCTTTATCATTTTTTATTGCGTCTATTTGATTCTTCTCTCTTTTCTTCTTTATTAGTCTTGCTAGCGGTCTATCAATTTTGTTGATCTTTTCAAAAAACCAACTCCTGGATTCATTGATTTTTTGGAGGGTTTTTGTGTCTCTATCTCCTTCAGTTCTGCTCTGATCTTAGTTATTTCTAGCCTTCTGCTAGCTTTTGAATGTGTTTGCTCTTGCTTCTCTAGTTCTTTTCATTGTGATTTTAGAGTGTCAATTTTAGATCTTTCCAGCTTTCTTTTGTGGGCATTTAGTGCTATAAATTTCCCTCTACACACTGCTTTAAATGTGTCCCAGAGATTCTGGCATGTAGTATCTTTGTTCTCATTGGTTTCAAAGAACATCTTTATTTCTGTCTTCATTTCATTATGTACCCAGTAGTCATTCAGGAGCAGGTTATTCAGTTTCCATGTAGTTGAGTGGTTTTGATTGAGTTTCTTAGTCCTGAGTTCTGGTTTGATTGCACTGTGGTCTGAGAGACAGTTTGTTATAATTTCTGTTGTACATTTGCTGAGGAGTGCTTTACTTCAATTATGTGGTCAATTTTGGAATAAGTGTGATGTGGTGCTGAGAAGAATGTATATTCTGCTGATTTGGGGTGGAGAGTTCTGTAGATGTCTATTAGGTCTGCCTGCTGCAGAGATGAGTTCAATTCCTGGATATCCTTGTTAACTTTCTGTCTCGTTGATCTGTCTAATGTTGACAGTGGGGTGTTGAAGTCTCCCATTATTATTGTATGGGAGTCTAAGTCTCTTTGTAAGTCTCTAAGGACTTGCTTTATGAATCTGGGTGCTCCTGTATTGGGTGCATATATATTTAAGATAGTTAGCTCTTCCTGTTGAATTGATCCCTTTACCATTATGTAATTGCCTTCTTTGTCTCTTTTGATCTTTGATGGTTTAAAGTCTGTTTTATCAGAGACTAGTATTGCAACCCCTGCTTTTTTTTGTTCTCCATTTGCTTGGTAGATCTTCCTCCATCCCTTTATTTTGAACCTATGTATGTCTCTGCATGTGAGTTGGGCCTCCTGAATACAGCAGACTGATGGGTCTTGACTCTTTATCCAGTTTGCCAGTCTGTGTCTTTTAATTGGAGCATTTAGTCCATTTACATTTAAGGTTAAGATTGTTATGTGTGAACTTGATCCTGTCATTATGATATTAACTGGTTATTTTGCCCGTTAGTTGATGCAGTTTCTTCCTAGACTCGATAGTCTTTACATTTTGGCATGCTTTTGCAATGGCTGGTACCGGTTGTTCCTTTCCATGTTTAGTGCTTCCTTCAGGGTCTCTTGTAAGGCAGGCCTGGTGGTGACAAAATCTCTCAGCAGTTGCTTATCTGTAAAGGATTTTATTTGTCCTTCACTTATGAAACTTAGTTTGGCTGGATATGAAATTCTGGGTTGAAAAGTCTTTTCTTTAAGAATGTTGAATATTGGCCCCCACTCTCTTCTGGCTTGGAGAGTTTCTGCCGAGAGATCTGCTGTTAGTTTGATGGGCTTCCCTTTGTGGGTAATCCGACCTTTCTCTTTGGCTGCCCTTAAGATTTTTTCCTTCATTTCAACTTTGGTAAATCTGGCAATTATATGTCTTGGAGTTGCTCTTCTCTAGGAGTATCTTTGTGGCGTTCTCTGTATTTCCTGGATTTGAATGTTGGCCTGGCCTACTAGGTTGGGGAAGTTCTCCTGGATGATATCCTGAAGAGTGTTTTCCAACTTGGTTCCATTTTCCCCCTCACTTTCAGGCACCCCAATTAGACGTACGTTTGGTCTTTTTACATAATCCCATACTTCTTGCAGGCTTTGTCCATTTCTTTTTCTTCTTTTTCTTTAGATTTCTCTTCTCGCTTCATTTCATTCATTTGATCCTCAATCGCTGATACTCTTTCTTCCAGTTGTTCGAGTCGGTTTCTAAAGCCTGTGTATTTGTCACTTATTTCTCGTGTCATGGTTTTCTTCTCTGTCCGCTCGTTTATGGCCTACTCTGCATTAATTATTCTGGTTATCAATTCTTCCACTCTTTTTTCAAGATTTTTAGTTTCTTTGCGCTGGGTATGTAATTCCTCCTTTAGCTCTGAGAAGTTTGATGGACTGAAGCCTTCTACTCTCATCTCGTCAAAATCATTCTCCATCCAGCTTTGATCCGTTGCTGGCGATGAGCTGCATTCCTTTGGAGGGGGAGATGCGCTCTTATTTTTTGAATTTCCAGCTTTTCTGCCCTGCTTTTTCCTCATCTTTGTGGTTTTATCTGCCTCTAGTCTTTAATGATGGTGACGTACTGATGGGGTTTTGGTGTGGGTGTCCTCCCTGTTTGTTAGTTTTTCTTCTAACAGTCACGACCCTCAGCTGTAGGTCTGTTGGAGATTGCTTGAGGTCCACTCCAGACCCTGTTTGCCTGGGTGTCAGCAGCAGAGGCTGCAGAAGATAGAATACTGCTGAACAGCAAGTGTACCTGTCTGATTTTTACTTTGGAAGCTTCCTCTCAAGGGTGTACTCCACCGTGTGAGGTGTGGGGTGTCGGTCTGCCCCTAGTGGGGGATGTCTCCCAGTTAGGCTACTCAGGGGTCAGGGACACACTTGAGTAGGCAGTCTGTCCGTTCTCAGATCTCAACCTCCGTGTTGGGAGATCCACTGCTCTCTTCAAAGCTGTCAGACCGAGTTGCTTGTGTCTGCAGAGGTTTCTGCTGCTTTTTTTGTTGTTGTTGTTTTTGTTGTTGTTTAGCTGTGCCCTGTCCCCAGAGGTGGAGTCTACAGAGAATGGCAGGCCTCCTTGAGCTGCTGTGATCTCCACCCAGTTCGATCTTCCCAGGGCTTTGTTTACCTACTTAAGCCTCAACAATGGTGGGCGCCCCTCCCCCAGCCTCGCTGCGTCCTTGCAGAGAGATCACAGACTGCTGTGCTAGCAATGGGGAAGGCTCTATAGGCGAGGGACCCTGCCAGACAGGTGTGGGATATAATCTCCTGGTGTGCCCATTTGCTTAAAGCACAGTAATGGGGTGTGAGTTACCCGATTTTCCATGTGTTGTGTGTCTCTGTTCCCCTGGCTAGGAAAAGGGATTCCCTTCCCCCATGTACTTCCCAGGTGAAGCGATGCCTCGCACTGCTTCAACTCTAGCTGGTTGGGCTGCAACAGCGGACCAGCACCAATAGTCTGGCACTCCCCAGTAATATGAACCTAGTACCTCAGTTGATAATGCAGAAATCACCTGTCTTCCGTGTGGCTCGAGCTGGAGGCTGGAGACTGGAGCTGTTCCTATTCAGCCATCTTGCTCCACCCCCACAGTTTTCTAGAAATCTGCAATCAGATACTTCTGAGCGCAATGAAACTTAGGGTGACAAATGACATATCCTCAGTGAAAAACTGGAAAGAAGCTTTCTGAGAAACTACTTTGTGATGTGTGAATTCAACTCCCTCAGTTACCCTTGTATTTCGTGGAGTCATTTGCTGGCCCTTTTTTTTTTGTGGAATCTGAGAACTGATATTTCGGATCACTTTGAGGAATATAAGGACAAAGGAAATATCCTCAGATAAAAACGTGAAGGAAGCTTTCTGAAAAACTTCTTTGTGATATATGAATTCATCTCCCAGAGTTACAACTTAGTCTTCATGAGGCAGTTTGCTAACATTGATCTTGTGGAATCTGCAAATCGATATTTGGGAGTGCTTTGAGGCCTAAGGTGAAAAAGGAAGATTCTCAGATAATAACTGGAAAGAAGCGTTCTGAGAAATTGCATTGTGATGTGTGAAGGCAACTCACAGGGATACACGTTCCTCTTCATTGATCAGTTTGCTAACACAGTTTTCCTGAAATCTGCAATCAGATAGTTCTTAGCGCAATGAAACTTAGGGTGACAAAGAAAATATGCTCAGACAGAAAGTGGAAAGAAGCTTTCTGAGAAACTGCTTTGTGACGTGTGAATTCAACTCACTTGGTTACTCCTGTATTTCGTGGAGCCGTTTGCAAGACCTTTGTTTTGTGGAATCTGAGAACTGATATTTCGGATCACTTTGAAGAATATATGGACAAAGGAAATATCCTCAGATAAAAACGTTAAAGAAACGTTCTAAGAAACTTTTTTGTGTTATTTGAATTCATCTCCCAGAATAAAAACTTAGTCTTCATGAGACAGTATGCTAACACTGTTCTCCTGGAACTGCAAATTGATATTTGGGCATGCTT
Source organism: Macaca nemestrina (assembly GCF_043159975.1). Taxonomy (NCBI): domain Eukaryota; kingdom Metazoa; phylum Chordata; class Mammalia; order Primates; family Cercopithecidae; genus Macaca; species Macaca nemestrina. The sequence continues at coordinate 26,070,103 of NC_092143.1, forward strand.
TGAGGCCTATGGTGAAAAAGGAAGTATCCTCAGATAATATTGAGGAAGAAGGTTTCTGAGAACTTGCTTTCTGATGCGTGAATTCATGACAAAGAGATACACCTTTCCCTTTTTGTAGCAGTTTGCTAACACTGTTCTCGTGAAATCTGCAAAGTGATATTTGGGAGCGCATTGATGCCTATGATGTAAAAGAAATATCCACAGTAAATACTGGAAAGAAGCATACTGAAAAATTGTATTGTGTTGTGTGAATGCAACTCACAGAGATACACGTTTCTCTTCATTGATAAATTAGCTAACACAGTTTTCATGAAATCTGCAATTGGATACTTCTTAGCACAATGAAACTTAGGGTAACAAAGGAAATATCCTCAGAGAAAAACTAGAAAGAAGTTTTCTTAGAAACTGCTTTGTGATGTTTGAATTCAACACACTGAGTTACCCCTGTATTTTGTAGATCCCATTGGTAGCCCTTTTATTATGGGATCTGAGACATGATATTTCGGATCACTTTGAGGAATATAAGGACAAAGAAAATATCCTCAGATAAAAACATGAAAGAAGCTTTCTGAGAAAATTCTTTGTGATATATGAATTCATCTCCCAGCGTTACAACTTAGTCTTCATGAGGCAATTTGCTAACACTGTTCTCCTGGAACAGCAAATTGATACTTGGGAACGCTTTGAGTCCTATGGTGAAAAAGAAAGTATCCTCCGATAATAATGAGAAAGAAGCTTTCTGAGAATTTGCTTTCTGATGTGTGAATTCATCACACAGGTATTCACCTTTCCCTTCTTGTAACAGTTTGCTAACACTATTCTCGTGATATCAGCAAAGTGATATTTGGGAGCTCATTGAGACCTATGGTGAAAAAGGAAATACCCACAGATAAAAACTGGAAAGAAGCGTTCTGAAAAATTGCATTGTGATGTGTGAATGCAACTCACAGAGATACAAGTTCCTCTTCATTGATCAGTTTGCTAACACAGTTTTCTTGAAATCTGCAATCGGATACTTAACGCAATGAAACTTAGGGTGACAATGGAAATATCCTCAGAGAAAAACGAGAAAAGATTTCTGAGAAACTGCTTTGTGATATGTGAATTCACCTCACTAAGTTACACCTGTAATTCCTAGAGCCGTTTGCAAGCCGTATTTTTTTTTTTTTTTTTTTTTTTTTTGGAATCTGAGAGCTGATATTTCCGATCACTTTGAGGAATATAAGGACAAGGGAAATATCCTCAGATAAAAACATGAAAGAAGCTTTCTGAGAAACTTCGTTGTGATATATGAATTCATCTCCCAGAGTTACAACTTAGTCTTCATGAGGCAGTTTGCTAACACAGTTCTCGTGGAATCTGCAAATTGATATTTGGGAGCGTTTTGAGGCCTATGGTGAAAAATAAAGTATCCTCAGATAATAACGAGAAAGAAGCTTTCAGAGAACTTGCTTTCTGATGTGTGAATTCATCACTCAGAGATTCACCTTTCTCTTCTTGTAGCAGTTTGCTAACACTGTTCTCGTTGAAGCTGCAAGGTGATATTTGTGAGCCCAGTGAGGCCTATGGTGAAAAAGGAAATATCCACAGATAAAAACTTGAAAGAAGCGTTCTGCAGAATTGCATTGTGATGTGTGAATGCAACTCACAAGATAGACGTTTTCCTTCATTGATCAGTTTGCTGACACAGTTTCTTGAAATCTGCAATCAGATACTTCGTAGCACAATGAAACTTAGGGTGACAAAGGAAATATACTCAGAGAAAAACTGGAAAGAAACTTTCTGAGAAACTGCTTTGTGATGAGTGAATGCAACTCACTGAGTTACACCTCTATTTCGTGGAGCCCTTTCCTAGCCCTTTTTTTATGGAATCTGAGAACTGATATTTCGGATCGCTTTGAAGAATATAAGGACAAAGGAAATATCCTCAGATAAAAACGTGAAAAAGGCTTTCTGAGAAACTTCTTTGTGATATATGAATTCATTTCCCAGAGTTAAAACTTAGTCTTCATGAGGCAGTTTGCTAACACTGTTCTCGTGTTAACTGCAAATTGATATTTTGTAGTGCTTCGAGGTCTATTTTGAAAAAGGAAGTATCCTGAGATAATAACGAGAAGGAAGCTTTCTGAGAACTTGTTTTCTGTTGTGTGCATTCATCACAGAGAATTTCACTTTTCCCTTCTTGTAGCAGTTAGCTAACACTGTTCTCTTGGAATCTGCAATGTGATATTTGGGACCGCATTGAGTCCTATGGTGAAAAAGGAAATATGCATAGATAAAAAACGGAAAGAAGCATTCTCATAAATTGCATTGTGATGTGTGAATGCAACTCACAGAGACACACGTTCCTCTTCCTTGCTCATTTTGCTAACACTGCTTTCTTGAAATCTGCAATCGGATACTTCTCAGCACAATGAAACTTAGGGTGACAAAGGAAATATCCTCAGAGAAAAACCAGAAAGAATATTTCTGAGAAACTGCTTTGTGATGTGTGAATTCAACTCACTGAGTTACCACTGTATTCCGCGGAGCCGTTTGCTTGCCCTTTTTTGTGAAATTTGAGAACTGATATTTCGGATCACTTTGAGGAATATAAGGACAAAGGAAATATCCTTAGAAAAAAACATGAAAGAATCTTTCTGAGAAACTTCTTTGTGATATATGAATTCATCTCCCAGAGTTACAACTTAGTCTTCATGAGACAGTTTGCTAACACTGTTCTCGTGGAATCTGCAAATTGATATTTAGGAGTGCTTAGACGCCTATGGTGAAAAAAGAAGGATCCTCTGATAATAACTAGCAAGAACCTTTCTGAGAACTTGCTTTCTTATCTGTGAATTCATCACACAGAAATTCACATTTCCCTTCTTGTATCAGTTTCCTAATGCTCTTCTCGTGGAATCTGCAAAGTGATATTTGGGAGCGCATTGAGGCCTATGGTGAAAACGGAAATATCCACAGATAAAAACTGGAAAGAAGCTTTCTGAGAAATTGCATTGTGAACTGTGAATGCAACTCAGCGAGTTACCACTGTATTTCGTGGAGCCGTTTGCTAGCCCTTTTCTTGTGGAATCTGAAAACTGATATTTCGGATCACTTTGAAGAATAGAAGGATAAAGGAAATATACTCAGATTAAAATGTGAAAGAAGCTTTCTGAGAAACGTCTTTGTAATATACGAATTCATCATCCAGAGTTACAACTTAGTCTTCATGAGGCAGTTTGCTAACACTGTTCTCATGGAATCCGCAAATTGATATTTGGGATCGCTTTGAGGCCTATGGTGAAAAAGGAAGTATCCTCAGATAATAACTAGAAAGAATCTTCCTGAGAACTTGCTTTGTGAAGTGTGAATTCATCACACAGAGATTCACCTTTCCCTTCTGGTAGGAGTTTGCTAACACTGTTCTCGTGGAATCTGCAAAGTGATATTTGGGAGCGCATGGAGGCCTAAGGTGAAAAAGGAAATATCCACAGGTAAAAACTGGAAGGAAGCGTTCTGAGAAATTGCATTGTGAAGTGTGAATGCAACTCACAGAGATACACGTTCCTCTTCATTGATCAGTTTGCTAACAAATTTTTCTTGAAATCTGGGATCAGATACTTCTTAGCGCAATGAAACTTAGAGTGACAAAGGAAATATCCTCAGAGAAAAACTGGAAAGAAGTCTTCTGGGAAACATATTTGTGATATATGAATTCAGCTCCCAGAGTTGCCACTTACTCTTCATGAGGCAGTTCGCTAACACTGTTCCCGTGGAATCTGCAAATTGATATTTCGGAGTTCTTTGAGGCCTATAGTGAATAAGTAAGTATCCTCAGATAATAACTAGAAAGATGCTTTCTGAGAACTTGCATTCTGATGTGTGAATTCATCACACAGAGATTCACCTTTCCCTTCTTGCAGCAATTTGCCAACAGTGTTCTCGTCGTATCTGCAAAGTTATATTTGGGAGCGCACTGAGGCCTATGGTGAAAACGGAAATATCCACAGATAAAAACTGGAAAGAAGCGTTCTGAGAAATTGAACTGTGAAGTGTGAATGCAACTCAGTGAGTTACCGCTGTATTTCATGGAGCCGTTTGCTAGCCCTTTCCTTGTGGAATCTGAAAACTGATATTTTGGATCGCTTTGAAGAATATAAGGATAAAGGAAATATCCTCAGATTAAAATGTGAAAGAAGCTTTCTGAGAAACTTCTTTGTGATATATGAATTCATCTCCCAGTGTTACAACATAGTCTTCATGAGGCAGTTTGCTAACACTCTTCTCGTGGAATCTGCCAATTGATATTTGGCAGCCCTTTGAGGCAAACGATGAAAAAAGAAGTATCCTCAGATAATACCTAGGAAGAAGCTTTCTGAGAACTTGCTTTCTGATGTGTGAATTCATCACACAGAGATTCAGCTTTCCCTTCTTGTAGCAGCTTGCTAACACTGTTCTCATGGAATCTGCAAAGTGATATTTGGGAGCACATTGAGGCCTACGGTGAAAAAGGAAATATCCAAACGTAGAAACTGGAAAGAAGCATTCTGAGAAAATACATGGTGATGTGTGAATGAAACTCAAAGATACACGTTCCTCTTCATTGATCAGTTTGCTAACACAGATTTATTAAAATCTGCAATTGGATACTTCTTATTGCAATGAAACTGAGGGTGACAAAGGAAATATCCTCAGAGGAAAACTAGAAAGAAGCTTTCTGAGAAACTACTTTGTGATCTGTGAATTCAACTCACTGAGTTACCCCTGTATTTCGTGGAGCATTTTTCTTGCCCTTTTTTGTGGAATCTGAGAACTGATATTTCTGATCGCTTTGAAGAATATGGGGAGAAAGGTAATATTCTCAGATGAAAAAGTGAAAGAGGCTTTTTGAGATACTTCTTTCTAATATATGAATTCATCTCCAAGAGTTACAACTTAGTCTTCATGAGGCAGTTGGCTAGCACTGTTCTCGTGGAATCTGCAAATTGATATTTGGGAGCCCTTTGAGGCCTATGGTGAAAAAGGAAGTTACCTCAGAAAATAATGAGAAAGAAGCTTACTGAGATTTTGCTTTCAGATGTGTGAATTCATGACACAGAGATTTACCTTTCCCTTCTTGTAGCAGTTTGCTAACACTGTTCTCGTGGAATCTGCAAAGTGATATTTCGGAGCGCATTGAAGCCTATGGTGAAAAAGGAAATATCTACAGATAAAAACTGGAAAGAAACGTTCTGAGAAATTGCATTGTTATGTGTGAATGTAACACAGAGATACGCGATCCTCTTCTTTGATCAGTTTGCTGACACAGTTTTCTTGAAATCTGCAATCAGATACCTCTTAGCGCAATGAAACTTAGGGTGACAAATGAAATATGCTCAGAGAAAAACTAGAAAGAAGCTTTCTGAGAAACTGCTTTGTGATGTGTGAATTCAACTCACTAAGTTCCCCCTGTATTTCGTTGAGCCGTTTATTGGCTGCTTTTTTTTTTTTTTTTTTTTTTTGAATCTGAAAACTGATATTTCGGATCCCTTTGAAGAATATAAGGACAAACGAAATATCCTCAGATAAAAACATGAAAGAAGATTTCTGGAAACTACTCTGTGATATGTGAATTCATCTCCCAGAGTTACAACTTATTCTTCATGAGACCGTTTGCTAACACTGTTCTCCCGGAATCTGCAAATTGATATTTGGGAGCGCTTGAGGTCTATGGAGAAAAAGGAAAAACACTCAGATAATAACGAGAAAGAAGCTTTCTGAGAACTTGCTTTCTGATGTGTGAATTCATCACACAGATATTCATCTTTCCCTTTTTGTAGCAGTTTGCTAACATTGTTCTCGTGGAATCTGCAAAGCGATATTTGGAATCGCTTTGAGGCCTGAGGTGATAAAGGAAATATCCACAGATAAAAATTGGAAAGAAGTGTTCTGAGAAATTACACTGTGGTGTGTGAATGCAACTCGCAGAGATACACGTTCCTGTTCGTTGATGAATTTGCTAACACAGTTTCCTTGAAATCTGCAATTGGATACTACTTAGCACCATGAAACTTAGGGTGACAAAGGAAATATCCTCAGAGAAAAACTAGAAAGAAACTTTCTGAGAAACTGCTTTGTGATGTGGGAATTCAACTCACTGAATTACCCCTGTATTTCGTGGAGCCGTTTGCTAGCCCTTTTATTGAGAATCTGAGTACCCATATTTCAGATCGCTTTGAGTAATATAAGGACAAAGGAAATATTCTCAGATAAAAACGTGAAAGAAGCTTTCTGAGAAACTCCTTGTGACATATGAATTCATCTCCATAGTTACAACTTAGTCTTCATGAGGAAGTTTGCTAACACTGTTCTCGTGGAATCTGCAAATTGATATTTGGGAGCGCTTTGAGGCCTATGGTGAAAACGGAAGTATACTCAGATAATAACGATAAAGAAGCTTTCTGAGAACTTGCTTTCTGATGTGTGAATTTGTCACACACAGATTCACCTTTCCCTTCTTGAAGCAGTTTGCTAACACTGTTCTCGTGGAATCTGCAAAGTGACATTTGAGAGTGCATTGAAGCCTAAGGTGAAAAATACCCACACATAAAAACTGAAAAAAAGCATTATGAGAAATTGCATTGCGATGTGTGAATGCATCTCACAGAGATACACGTTCCTCTTCATTGTACAGTTTGCTAACACAGTTTTCTTGAAATCTGCAATCGGATACTTCTTAGCGCAATGAAATTTAGGGTGACAAAGGAAATATCCTCAGAGAAAAACTAAAAGAAGCTTTCTGAGAAACTGCTTTGTGATGTGAGAATTTAACTCACTGAGTTACCCCTGCATTTCGTGGAATCGTTTATTAGCCCTTTTTTTGTGGAATCTGAGAAGTGATATTACGGATCACTTTGAGTAATAGAAGAAGAAAGGAAATATCCTCAGAGAAAAACGTGAAAGAAGCTTTCAGAGAAACTTCTTTGTGATATATGAATTCATCTCCCAGAGTTACAACTTAGTCTTCATGAGGAAGTTTACAACCACTGTTCTCGTGGAAGCTGCAAAGTGATATTTGCGTGTGCTTTGAGGTCTATGGTGAAAAAGGAAATATCGACAGATAAAAACTGGAAAGAAGCGTTCTGAGAAATTGCATTGTGCAGTGTGATTGCAACTCACAGAGATACACGTTCGTTTTCGTTAACCAGTTTGCTAACACAGTTTTCTTGAAATCTGCAATTGGATACTTCTTAGCACAATGAAACTTAGGGTGACAAAGTAAATATCCTCAGAGAAAAACTACATAGAAGTTTTCTGAGAAACTTACTTGTGATATATGAATTCATCTCCCATAGTTGCAACTAAGTCCTCATGAGGGAGTTTGCTAACACTGTACTCGTGGAATCAGCAAATTGATATTTGAGAGCGCTTTGAGGCCTATGGTGAATAAGGAAGTATCCTCAGATAATAACTAGAAACAAGGTTTCTGAGAACTTGCATTCTGCTGTGTGAATTCATCACACAGAGATTCACCTTTCCCTCCTTGTAGCAGTTTGCCAACACTGTTCTCGTCGAATCTGCAAAGTGATATTTGAGAGTGCATTGAGTCCTATGGTGAAAAAGGAAATATCCACAGATAAAAACTGGAAAGAAGCGTTCTGAGAAATTGCATTGTGATGTGTGAATGCAACTCACAGAGATACACGTTCCTCTTCATTGATCAGTTTGCTAACACAGTTTTCTTGAAGTCTGCAATCCGATACTTCTAAGCGCAACGAAACATAGGATGGCAAAGGAAACATCCTCAGAGAAAAACTAGGAAGAAACTTTCTTAGAAACTGCTTTGTTATGTGTGAATTCAACTCACTGAGATACCCTTGTATTTCGTGGAGCCATTTGCCAGCCCTTTTTTTGTGGAATCTGAAAACTGATATTTCGGATCGCTTTGAGAAATATAAGGACAAAGGAAATATCTTCAGATAAAAACGTGAAAGAAGCTTTCAGATAAAATTCTTTGTGATATATGATTCAACTCCCAGTGTTACAACTTAGTCTTCATGAGGCAGTTTGCTAACACTGTCTGGTGGAAATTGAAAATTGATATTTGTGATCGCTTTGAGGTCTATGGTGAAAAAGGAAGTATCCTCAGATAATAACTAGAAAGAATCTTCCTGAGAACTTGCTTTGTGAAGAGTGAATTCATCACACAGAGATTCACCTTTTCCTTCTGGTAGGAGTTTGCTAACACTGTTCTCGTGTAATCTGCAAAGTGGTATTTGGCAGCGCATTGAAGCCGATGGTGAAAAAGGAAATATCCACAGGTGAAAACTGGAAAGAGCCGTTCTGAGAAATTGCATTGTAATGTGTGAATACAACTCACAGAGTTACACGTTCCTCTTCATTGATCAGTCTCCTCACACAGTTTTCTTGAAATCTACGATTGGATACTTCTTGGCACATTGAAACTTAGGGTGACATGGAAATATCCTCACAGAGGAATTACAAAGAAGCTATCTGAGAAACTGTTTTGTGATGTGTAAATTAAACTCACTGAGTAACCACTGTATTTCGTGGAAACTTTTGCTAGTGCTTTTTTTGTGGAATCTGAGAACTGATATTTCGGATCGCTTTGAAGAATGTAAGCACAAAGGAAATATCCTCAGAGAAAAACGTGAAAGAAGCTTTCTGAGAAATTTCTTTGTGATATATGAATTCATCTCCCAAAGTTACAACTTAGTCTTCAAGAGGCCGTTTGCTAACACTGCTCTCGTAGAATCTGCAAATTGATATTTGGGATCCTTTTGAGGCCTATAGTGAAAAAGAAAGTATCCTCAGATAATAACTAGAAAGAAGCTGAGAACTTGCTTTCTGATATGTGAATTTATCACACAGAGATTCACGTTTCCTTTCTTGTAGCAGTTTGCTAAGACGGTTCTCGTGGAATCTGCAAAGTGATATTTGGGAGCCCATTGAGGCCTATAGTAAAAAAGGAAATATCCTCAGATAAAAACTGGAAAGAAGCCATCTGAGAAATTGCATTGCGATGTGTGAATGCAACTCACACAGATACACGTTCCTCTTCATTGATCAGTTTGCTAACAGTTTTCTTGAAATCTGCAATCTGATAATTCTGAGGGCAATAAAACCTGGGGGGACAAAGGAAATATCCTCAGAGAAAAATTAGAAAGAAGATTTCTGTGAAACTGCTGTGTGATATGTGAATTCAACTTATGGAGTTACCCCTGTATTTCGTGGAGCCTTTTGTTAGCCCTTTTTTTTGTGGAATCTGAGATCTGATAATTCGGATGTCTTTGAAATATATATGGATGAAGAGAATATCCTCCGATAAAAACATGAAAGAAGCTTTCTGAGAAAATTCTTTGTGATATATGAATTCATCTCCCAGAGTTACAACTTAGTCTTCATAGGCAGTTGGATAACACTGTTCTCCTGGCATCTGCAAATAGAGATTTGGGATCGCTTTGAGGTCTATGATGAAAAAGAAAGTATCCTCCGATAATAACTAGAAAGAAATTTTATGAGAACTTGCTTTGTGAAGTGTGAATTCATCACACAGAGATTCACTTTTGCCTTCTTGTAGCAGTTTTCTAACACTGTTCTCGTGGAATCTGCAAAGTGATATTTCGAGCGCATTGAGGCCTATGGTGAGAAAGGAAATATCGACATATAAAAACTGGAAAGAAGCGTTCTGAGAAATTGCATTGTGATGTGTGAATGCAACTCACAGGGATATACGTTCCTCTTCGTTGATCAGTTTGCTAACACAGTTTTCTTGAAATCTCCAATCCGATACTTCTTAGCGCAATGAAACTTAGGGTGACAAAGGAAATACCTTGATAGAAAACCTAGAAAGAAGCTTTCTGTGAAACTTTTTGGTGATATATGAATTCATCTCCCAGAGTCACAACTTAGTCTTCATGAAGCAGTTTGCTAACATTGTTCTCGTGGAATCAGCAAATTGATATTTGGGAGCGCTTTGAGGCCTATGGTGAAAAAGGAAGTATCCTCAGATAATAACGAGAAAGAAGCATTCTGAGAACTTGCTTTTTGATGTGTGAATTCATGACACAGAGATTCACCTCTCCCTTCCTGTAGCAGTTTCCTTACACTGTTCTCGTGGAATCTGCAAAGTGATATTTGGTAGCGCATTGAGGCCTATGGTGAAAAAGGAAATATCTACAGATAAAAACTGGAAAGAAGCATCTGAGAAATTGCATTGTGATGTGTGAATGCAACTGACAGAGATACAAGTTCCTCTTCATTGGTCAGTTTGCTAACACAGTTTTCTTGAAATCAGCAATTAGATACTTCTTAGCGCAATGAAACCTAGGGTGACAAAGGAAGTATCCTCAGAGAAAAATAGAAAGAAGCTTCCTGAGAAGTGCTTTGTAAAGTGTGAATTCTTCTCACTGAGTTACCCCTGCATTTCATTGAACCATTTGCTAGCCTTTTTTTTTTTTTTTTTTTTTTTTTTTTTTTTTTGGTATCTGAGACCTGATATTTCAGATCGCTTTGAAGAATATATGAACACGGGAATTATATTCAGGGAAAAACGGGAAAGAAGCTTTCTGGGAAACTTCTTTGTGATATATGAATTCATTTCCCCCACTTACAACTTAGTCTTCATGAGGCAGTAGGCTAACACTGTTCTCGTGGAATCTGCAAATTGATATTTGAAAGTGCTTTGAGGCCTATGGTGAAAAAGGAAGTAATCTCAGATAATAACTAGAAAGAAGGTTTCAGATAACTTACTTTCTGATGTGTGAATTCAACAAACAGAGATTCACATTTCCCTTCTTGTAGCAGTTTGCTAACACTGTTCTCATGGAATCTGCAAATTGGTATTTGGGAGCCCTTTGATGCCTATGGTGAAAAAGGAAGTATCCTCAAATAATAACTAGAAAGAAACTTTCTAAGAACTTGCTTTCTGATGAGTGAATTCATCACACAGAGATTCACCTTTCCCTTCTTGTAATAGTTAACTACCACTGTTCTCGTGGAATCCGCAAAGTGATATTTGGGAGCACTTTGAGGCCGATGGTGAAAAAGGAAATATCCACAAATAAAAACAGGAAAGAAGCATTTTGAGAAATTGCATTGTGATGTGTGAATGCAACTCACAGAGATACACGTTCCTCTTCATTGATCAGTTTGCTAACACAGTTTTCTTGAAATCTGCAATCGGATACTTCCTAGCGCAATGAAACCGAAGGTGACAAAGGAAATATCCTCAGAGAAAAACAAGAGAGAAGTTTTCTGAGAAACTGCTTTGTGATGTATGAATTCAACTCATTGAGTTGCCCCTTTATTTCGTGGAGCCATTTGCTAGCTGTTTTTTTTTTTTTTTTTTTTTTTTTTTTTGAATCTGAGACCTGATATATCGGATTACTTTGAAGAATAAAGGACAAGGGAAATATCCTCAGATAAAAACGTGAAAGACGCTTCCTGAGTCACTTCTTTGTGATATATGAATTCATCTCCCAGAGTTGCAACTTAGTCTTCATGAGGTGGTTTCCAAATACTGTTTTTGTGGAATTTGCAAATTGATTATTGGTAGCGCTTTGAGGTCTATGGTGAAAAAGGAAGTATCCTCAGATAATAGCCAGAAAGAAGTTTACTGAGAACTTGATTTCTGATGTGAGAATTTGTCACACAGAGATTCACCTTTCTCTTCTTTCAGCAGTTAGCTAACACTGTTCTCGTAGAATCTGCAAAGTGATATTTGGGGGCTCATTAAGGCCTATGGTGAAAAAGGAAATGTCCACAGAAAAAACTGGAAAGAAGTGTTCTGAGAAATTGCATTGTGATGTGTGAATGCAACTCACAGAGATACACTTTTCTCTTCATTGATCAGTTTGCTATCACATTGTTCTTGAAATCTGCATTCAGATACTTCTTAGCGCAATGAAACTTATGGTGACAAAGGCAATATCCTCAGAGGAAAAATGAGAAAGAAGCTTTCTGAGAAACTGCTTTGTGATGTGTGAATTCAACTCACTGAGTTACACCTGTATTTCCTAGAGTCTTTTGCTATCTCTTTTTTTGTGAAAACTGAGAATTGATATTTCGGATCGTTTTGAAGAATATAAGGACAAAGGAAATATCCTCAATTAAAAACGTGAAAGACGCTTTCTGAGAAACTTCTTTGTGATATATGAATTCATCTCCCAGAATTACAATTTAGTCATCATGAGGCAGTTTGCTAACACTGTTCTCGTGGAATCTGCCAATTGATATTTGGGAATGCTTTGAGGCTTAAGGTGAAAAAATAAGTATCCTCAGATAATAAATAGAAAGAAGCTTTCCGAGAACATTCTTTCTAATGTGTGAATTCATCACAGAAAGATTCACCTTTCCCTTCTTGTAGCAGTTTGCTTACACTGTTCTCGTGGAATCTGCAAAGTGATATTTGGGTGCGCATTGAGAAGTGATATTTGGGTGCGCATTGAGGCCTAGGCTGAAAAAGGAAATATCCACAGATAAAAACTGGAAAGAAGCGTTTTGAGAAACTGCATTGCGATGTGTGAATGCAGCTCACAGCGATAAACGTTCCTCTTCATTGATAAGTTTGCTAACACAGTTTACTTGAAATCTGCAGTCAGATACTTCTTAGTGCAAGGAAACTTATGGTGACAAAGGAAATATCCTCAGAGAAAAACTAGAAAGAAGCTTTCTGAGAAACTGCTTTGTGAGGCATGAATTCAACTCACTGAGTTACTTCTGTATTTCGTGGAACCGTTTGCTAGCCATTTTTTTTTTTTTTTTTTTTTTTTTTTGGAATCTGAGACCTGATATTTCGAAACGCTTTGAAGAATATAAGGACAAAGGAAATATCCTCAGAAAAAAACGTGAAAGAAACTTTCTGAGAAACTTCTTTGTGATATATGAATTCATCTCCCAGAGTTACAATTTAGTGTTCATGAGTCACTTTGCTAACACAATTCTCGTGGAATCTGCAAATTGATATTAGGGAGCGCTTTGAGGTCTATGGTGAAAAAGGAAGTATCCTCAGATAATAACGAGAAAGAATCTTTCTGGGAACTTGCTTTCTGATGTGTGAATTCATCACAGAGAGATTCACCTTTCCCTTCTTGTAGCAGTTTGCTAACACTTCTCTCGTGGAAACGGCAAAGTGATACTTGGGAGTGCATTGAGGCCTAGGGTGAAAAAGGAAATATTCACAGATACAAACTGGAAAGAATGGTTCTGAGAAATTGCGTTGTGATGTGTGAATGCAACTCATAGAGATATACATTACTCTTCATTAATCTGTTTGCTAACACAGTTTTCTTGAAATCTGCAATCGAATATTCCTTAGCGCAATGATACTTAGGGTGACAAAGGAAATATCCTCAGATAAAAACGTGAAAGAAATTTTCGGAGAAACTTCTTTGTGATATATGAATTCATCTCAGTGAGTTACAACTTAGCCTTCATGAGACAGTTTGCTAACACTTTTCTCGTTTAATCTGCAATTTGATATTTGAGAGCGCTTTGAGGACTATGGTGAAAAAGGAAGTGGCCTCAGATAATAACTAGAAAGGCGCTTTCTGAGAACTTACTTTCCGTTGTGTGAATTCATCACATGGAGATTCACCTTTCCCTTCTCTAAGCAGTTTACTAAGACTGTTCTCCTGGAATCTACAAAGAGATATTTCAGAGTGCATTGAGGCCTATGGTGAAAAAGGAAATATCCTCAAATAAAAACTGGAAACATGCGTTCTGAGAAATTGCATTGTGATGTGTGAATGCAACTCACAGAGATACACGTTCCTCTTCATTAATCAATTTGCTAACACAGTTTTCTTGAAATCTGCAATCAGATACTTCTTAGCACAATGAAACATAGGGCGACAAAGGAAATATCCTCAGAGAAAAACTGGAAAGAAGGATTCTGAGAAACTGCTTAGTGATGTGTGAATTCATGTCACTGAATTGCCCCTGTATTTCATAGAGCCGTTTGCTAGTCCTTTTTTTGTGGAATCTGAGAACTGATATTTCAGATAGATTTGAAGACTATAAAGACAAAGGAAATATCCTCAGAGAAAAACATGAAACAAGCGTTTGTTGAAACTTTTTTTGATATATGAATTCATCCCCCACAGTTACAACTTAGTCTTCATGAGGCAGTTTGCTAACTGTTCTCCTGGAATCTGCGAATTGATATTTGGGAGTGCTTTGAGGCCTATGGTGAAAAAGGATGTATCCTCAGATAATAAGAAAAAGGAGATTTCTGAGAACATGCTTTTTGATGTGTGAACTGCTCACATAGAGATTCACCTTTCCCTTCTTGTGGCAGTTTGCCAACACTGTTCTCGTGGAATCTGCAAAGTGATATTTGGGAGAGCATTGTGGCCGATGGCGAAAAAGGAAATATCCACAGATAAAAACTGGAGAGAAGCACTCTCAGAAATTGCATTTTGAACTGTGAATGCAACTCACAGAGATACACGTTCCTCTTCATTGATCAATTTGCTGACACAATTTTCTTGAAGTCTGAAATCGGATACTTCCTAGCGCAATGAAACATAGGGTGACAAAGGAAATATCCTCAGAGAAAAACTAGAAGGAAGATTTCTGAGAAACTGTTTTGCGATGTGTGAATTTATCTCACTGAGTTACCCGTGTATTTTGTGGAGCCGTTTGGTAGCCCTTTTTTTGTGGAATCTGAGAATTGATATTTTGGATCGTTTTGAAGAATATGAGGACAAAGGAAATATCCTGAGATAAAAACGTAAAAGAAGCTTTCTGAGAAACTTCTTTGTGACATATAACTTCATCTCCCAGAGTTACAACTTCGTCTACATAACGCCGTTTGTTAACACTCTTCTTGTGGAATCTGCAAATTGATATTTGGGTGCGCCTTGGGGCCTATGGTGAAAAAGGAAGTATCCTCAGATAATAACGAGAAGGAAGCTTTCTGAGAAGTTGCTTTCCGATATGTGAATTCATCACACAGACATTCACCTTTCCCTTCTTGTAGCAGTTAGCTAAGAGTGTTCTCATGGAAGCTTCAAAGTGATATTTGGGAGCCCATCGAGGCCTACGGTGAAAAAGGAAATATCCACAGCTAAAAACTGGAAAGAAGTGTTCTTAGAAATTGAATTGTGATGTGTGAATGCAACTCACAGAAATACACGTTCCTCTTCATTGATCAGTTTGCTAACACAGTTTTCTTCAAATCTTCAATTGGATACTTCTGAGTGCAATGAAACTTAAAGAGACCAAGGAAATATCCTGAGAGAAAAACTAGAAAGAAGCTTTCTGAGAAACTGCTTTGTGATGTGTGAATTCAATTCACTGAGTTACCTCGAGCCGTTTGCTAGCACTTTTTTTGTGGAATCTGAGAAGTGATATTTCAGATCGCTTTGAGGAATATAAGGACAATGGAAATATCCACAGAGAAAAACGTGAAAGAAGCTTTCTGAGAAACTTTTTTGTGATATATGAATTCATCTCTCAGATTTACAACTTAGTCTTCATCAGGCAGTTTGCTAACACAGTTCGTGTGGAATCTGCAAATTGATATCTGGGAGCACTTTGAGGCCTATGGTAAAAAAGAAGTATCCTCAGATAATAACGAGAAAGAGGTATTCTGAGAACCTGCTTTCTGATGTATGAATTCGTCACACAGAGATTCACCCTTCCCTTCTTGTAGCACTTTGCTAACACTGTTCTAGAGAATCTGCAAAGTGATATTTCGGAGCGCATTGAGGCTTATGGTGAAAAAGGAAATATCCACATTTAAAAACTAGAAAGAAGTGTTCTGAGAAATTGCATTGTGATGTGTGAATGAAACTCACAGAGATACACTTTCGTCTTCATTGATCAGTTTGCTAACACAGTTTTCTAGAAATCTGCAATTGGATAGTTCTTAGCGCAATGAAACTTAGGGTGGCAAAGGAAATATATTCAAAGAAAACTTAGAAAGAATCTTCCTGAGGAACTGCTTTATGACGTGTGAATTCAACTCACTCAGTTACCCCTGTATGTTGTGGAGCCATTTGCTAGCCGTTTTCTTTTTGGAATCTGAGCCTTGATATTTCAGATCGCTTTGAAGAATATGAGGACAAAGGAAATATCCTGAGATAAAAACGTAAAAGAAGCTTTCTGAGAAACTTCTTTGTGATATATAACTTCATCTCCCAGAGTTACAACTTAGTCTACATGACGCAGTTTGTTAACACTCTTCTTGTGGAATCTGCAAATTGATATTTGGGTGCGCTTTGGGGCCTATGATGAAAAAGGAAGGATCCTCAGATAATAACGAGAAAGAAGCTTTCTGAGAACTTGCTTTCTGATATGTGAATTCATCACACAGGCATTCACCTTTCCCTTCTTGTAGCAGTTTGCTAACACTGTTCTTGTGGAATCTGCAAAGTGATGTTTGAGAGCGCATTGAGTCCTATGGTGAAAAAGGAAATATCCACAGCTAAAAACTGAAAAGAAGCGTTCTGAGAAATTGCATTGCGATGTGTGAATGCAACTCACAGATATACACGTTCCTCTTCATTGATCAGTTTGTTAAGACAGTTTTCTTGAAATCTGCAATCAGATACTACATAGCACAATGAAACTTAAGGTGAAAAAGGAAATATCCTCAGAGAAAAATGAGAAAGGATCTTTCTGAGAAACTTCTTTGCAATATATGAATTCATCTCCCAGAGTTACAACTTAGTCTTCATGAGGTAGTTTGCTAGCACTGTTCTCATGGAATCTGCAATTTGATATTTGGTAGCGGTTTGAAGCCTATGGTGAAAAAGGAAGTATCCTCAGATAATAACGAGAAAGAAGATCTCTAAGAACTTGCTTTCTGATGTGTGAATTCATCACACAGAGATTCACCTTTCCCTGCTTGTAGCAGTTTGCTAACACTGTTCTTGTGGAATCTGCAAAGTGATATTTGGGAGCGCATTGAGTTATATGGTGAGAAAGAAAATATCCACAGATAAAAACTGGAAAGAAACGTCCTGAGAAATTGCATTGTGATGCGTGAATTCAACTCACGGAGATATACGTTCTGATTTATTGATCAGTTTGCTAAAACAGTTTTCTTGAAATCTGCAATCGGATAGTTCTTTGCGCAATGAAACTTAATGTGACAAAGGAAATATCCTGAGAGAAAAATTATAAACAAGCTTTCTGAGAAACTGCTTTGTGATGTGTGAATTGAACTCACTGAGATACCCCTGTATTTCGTGGAGCCTTTTACTACCCCTTTTTTTTGTGGAATCTGAGAACTGATATTTTGGATCGCTTAGAGGAATATAAGGATAAAGGAAATTTCCTGAGATAAAAACGCAAAAGAAGCTTTCTGACAAACTTCTTTGTGATATATGAATTCATCTCCCAGAGTTACAACTTAGTCTTCATGAGGCAGTTTGCTAACACTGTTCTCATGGAATCTGCAAACTGATATTTGGGAGCGCTTTGAGGCCTATGGTGAAAAACGAAGCATCCTCAGATGATAATGAGAAAGAAACTTTCTGAGAACTTGGTTTTTGATGTGTGAATTTATCAAACAGAGATTCACCTTTCCCTGCTTGTAGCAGTTTGCTAACAGTGTTCTCGTGGAATCTGCAAAGTGATATTTGGGAGCTCATTGAGGCATATAGTGAAAAAGAAAATATCCACAGATAAAAACTAGAAAGAAACGTCCTGAGAAATTGCATTGTGATGTGTGAATGCAACCCACAGAGATATACTTTCCTTTTCATTGATCATTTTGCTAAAACAGCTTTCTTGAAATCTGCAATCGGATATTTCTTAGTGCAATGAAACTTAATGTGACAAAGGAAATATCCTGAGAGAAAAACTCGAAAGAAGCTTTCTGAGAAACTGCTTTTTGATGTGTGAATTCAACTCCCTGGGTTACCCTGTATTTCTTGGGGCCTTTTAGTAGCCCTTTTTTTTTGTGGAATCTCAGAACTGATATTTCAGATTGCTTTGAGGAAGATAAGGACAAAGGAAATATCCTCCAACAAACACGTGAAAGAAGCTTTCTGAGAAACTTCTTTGTGATATAAGAATTCATCTCCCAGAGTTTCAACTCAGTCTTCATGAGGCAGTTGGCTAACGCTCTTCTCGTGGAATCTGAAAATTGATATTTGGAAGCGCTTTCTGGTCTATGGTGAAAAAGGAAGTATCCTAAGATAATATCTAGAAAGAAGCTTTCTGAGAAGTTGCTTTCTGATGTGTGAATTCATCACACAGACATTCCCCTTTCCGTTCTTTTAGCAGTTTGCTAAGAGTGTTCTCGTGGAAGCTGCAAGGTGATATTTGGGAGCTCATTGAGGCCTACGGTGAAAAAGTAAATATCCACAGCTAAAAACTAGAAAGAAGCGTTCTTAGAAATTGAATTGTGATGTGTGAATGAAACTCACAGCAATACACGTTCGTCTTCATTGATCAGTTTGCTAACACAGTTTTCTAGAAATCTGCAATAGGTTATTTCTTAGCGCAATGAATCCTAGGGTGACAAAGGAAATATATTCAAAGAAAAACTAGAAAGAATCTTTCTGAGGAACTGCTTTGTGACGTGTGAATTCAACTCACTCAGTTACCCCTGTATGTTGTGGACCCCTTTGTTAGCCATTTTCTTTTTGGAATATGAGCCTTGATATTTCAGAACGCTTTGAAAAATATAAGGACAAAGGAAATATCCTCAGAGAAAAAGGTGAAAGAATCTTTCTGAGAAATTTGTTTGTGATAAATGAATTCATCTCCCAGAGTTACAACTTAGTCTTCATCAGGCAGTTGGCTAACACTGTTCTTGTGGAATCTGCAAATTGATATCTGGGAGCACTTTGAGGCCTACGGTGAAAAAGGAAGTATCCTCAGATAATAACGAGAAAGAAGTATTCTGAGAAATTGCTTTCTGATGTTTGAATTCGTCACACAGAGATTCACCCTTCCCTTCCTGTAGCAGTTTGCTAACACTGTTCTCGTGGAATCTGTAAAGTGATATTTGGGAGCGCATGGAGGATTATGGTGAAAAAAGAAATATCCACAGATAAAAACTGGAAAGAAGCGTATTGAGAAATTGCGTTGTGAGGTGTGAATACAACTCACAGAGATTCACGTTCTTCTTCATTAATCTGTTTGCTAACCCAGTTTTCCTGAATTCTGCAATCAGATACTTCCTAGCGCAATGAAACATAGGGTGACAATGGAAATATGCTCAGAGAAAAACGAGAAAGAAGCTTTCCGAGAAACAGCTTTGTGATGTGTGAATTCAACTCACTGAGTTACGCATGTATTTCGTGAATCCGTTTGCTAGCCGTGTTTTTTTGGAATCTGGGACCTGATATTTCTGATCGCTTTGAAGAATATAAGGACAAAGGAAACATCCTCAGATAAAAATGTGAAGGAAGCTTTCTGAGAAACTTCTTTGTGATATATGAATTCACCTCCCAGAGTTACAAATTAGTCTTCATGAGGCCGTTTGCTAACACAGTTCTCCTGGAATCTGCAAATTGATATTTGGGAGTGCTTTGAGGCCTATAGTGAAAAAGGAAGTATCGTCAGATAATAATGAGAAAGAAGTAGTCTGAGAACTTGCTTTCTGATGTGTAAATTCATTACACAGAGATTCACCCTTCCCTTCTTGTAGCAGTTTTCCAACACTGTTTTCGTGGAATTTGCAAAGTGATATTTGGGAGCGCTAAGACGCCTATGGTGAAAAAGGAAATATCCACAGATAAAAACTGGAAAGAAGTGTTCTGAGCAATTGAATTTTGAGGAGTAAATGCAACTCAGAGAGATACACGTTGTTCTTCATTGATGAGTTTGCTAACACAGTTTTCTTGAAATCTGAAATCTGATACTTCTTTGCACAAAGAAACATAGTGTGACAAAGGAAATATCCTCAGAGAAAAACTAGAAAGAAGCTTTCAGAGGAACTGCTTTGTGATGCGTGAATCCAACTCACTGAGTTTCCCCCGTGTATCCTGTAGCCGTTAGCTAGACGGTTTTTGTTTTGTTTTGTTTTTTGTTTTTCTTTTTTTTTTGAATCTGAGACCTGATATTTCGGATCGCTTTGAAGAATATACGGACAAAGGAAATAACCTCAGATAGAAACGTGAAAGAAGCTTTCTGAGAAACCTCTTTGTGATATATGAATACATCTCCCAGAGTTACAAATTAGTCTTCATGAGGCAGTTTACTTACACTGTTCTCATGGAATCTGCAAAGTGATATATAGGAGCGCCCTGAGGCCTATGGTGAAAAAGGAAATATCCACAGATAAAAACTGGAAAGAAGCGTTCTGACAAATTGCATTGTGATGTGCGAATGCAACTCAGAGAGTTACACGTTCCTCTTCATTGATCAGTTTGCTAACACAGTTTTCTTGAAATCTCTCAATCGGATACTTTTTAGTGCAATGAAACTTAGGGTGAAAAAGGAAATATCCTCAGAGAAAAGAAGGATGAAGCATTCTGAGAAACTTCTTTGTGTTTTATGAATTCATCTCCCAGAGTTACAACTTAGACTTCATGAGGCAGTTTGCTAACACTATTCTCGTGGAATCTGCAAATTGATATCTGGGAGTGCTTTGAGGCCTACGGTAAAAAAGGAAGTCTCCTCAGATAATAACTAGAAAGAAGCTTTCTGATAACTTGCTTTCTGATGTGGGAATTCATCACACAGATATTCACCTTTCCCTTCTTGTAGCAGTTTGCTAACACTGTTCTTGTGGAATCTGCAAAGTGATATTTGGGAGCGCTTTGAGGACTATGATGGAAAACGAAATATCCACAGATAAAAACTGGAAAGAAGCGTTCTGAGAAATTGCATTGTGATGTGTGAATGCAACTCACAGAGATACACGTTCCTCTTCATTGATCATTTTCTTAACACAATTTTCTTGAAATCTGCAATTGGATACCCACTAGCGCAATGAAACCTAAAGTGACAAAGGAAATATCCTCAGAGAAAAACTAGAAAGAAACATTCTGAGAAGATGCTTTGTGATGTGAGAATTCATCTCACTGAGTTTCCCCTGTTTTTCGTGGAGCCGTTTTTCTACCCCTTTTATTGTGGAATCTCAGAATTGATATTTCAGATCGCATTGAAAAATATAATTACAAAGGAAATATTCTCAGATAAAAACGTGAAAGAAGCTTTCTGAGAAACTTCTTTGTGATATATGAAATCATCTCCCAGAGTTACAACTTAGTCTTCATGAGGCAGTTTGCTAACATTGTTGTTGTGGAATCTGCAAATAGATATTTGGGAGCACCTTGAGGCCCATGATGAAAAAGGAAGTATCCTCAGATAATAACGAGAAGGAAACTTTCTGTGAACTTGCTTTCTGATGTGTGAATTCACCACACACAGATTCACCTTTCCCTTCTTGTAGCACTTTGCTAACACTGTTCTCGTGGAATCTGCAAGTGATATTTGGGAGCGCATTGAGGCCTATGGTGAAAAAGGAAATATACACAGATAAAAGCTGGAAAGAAGAGTTATGAGAAATTGCATTGTGATGTGTGAATGCAACTCACAGAGATACACATTCCCTCTTCATTGATCAGTTTGCTAACACAGTTTTCTTGAAATCTGCAATCGAATACATCTTAGTGCAATGAAACTAAGGGTGACAAAGGAAATATTCTCAGAGAAAAACGTGAAGGAAGCTTTCTGAGAAACTGCTTTGTGATGTGTGAATTCAACTCCCTATGTTACCTCTGTATATCGTGGAGAAGTTTGCTAGTCCTTTTTTTGTGGAATCTGAGAACTGATATTTCGGATCTCTTTGAAGAATGTAAGGACAAAGGAAATATCCTCCGATAAAAACGTGAAAGAATCTTTCTGAGAAACCTCTTTGTGATATATGAATTCATCTCCCAGAGTTACAACTTAGTCTTCATGAGATAGTGTGCTAACACTGTTCTTGTGGAATCTGTAATTGATATTTGGGAGCCCTTTGGGGCCTATGGTGAGAAAAGAAGTATCCCCAGATTATAACTAGAAAGAATCTTCCTGAGAACTTGCTTTGTGATATGTGAGTTCATCACACAGAAATTCACTTATCCCTTCTTGTAGCAGTTTGCTAACACTATTCTCGTAGAATCTGCAAGGTGATATTTCGGAGCACATTGAGGCCTATGGTGAAAAAGAAAATATCCACAGATAAAAACTGGAAAGAAGCATTCTGAGAAATTGCATTGTGATGTGTGAATGCAACTCACAGAGATACACGTTCTCCTTCATTGATCAGTTTGCTAACACAGTTTTCTTGAAATCTGCAATCAGATACTTGTTAGCGCAATGAAACTTAGGGTGACAAAGGAAATATCCTTAGAGAAAAAATAGAAAGAAGCTCTCTGACAAACTGCTTTGTGATGTGTGAATTCATCTCACTGAATTACCCTGTATTTCGTGTAGCTGCTTACTAGCCTTTTTTTTGTGGAATCTGAAAACTGATATTTCTGATCGCTTTGAAGAATATAAGGACAAAGGAAATATACTCAGAGAAAAACGTGAAAGAAGCTTTTGGAGAAACTTCTTTGTGATATATGAATTCATCTCCCAGAGTTACAACTTAGTCTTCATGAGGCAGTTTGCTAACACTGTTCTTGTGGAAACTGCAAATTGATATTTGCGAGTGCTTTGAAGTCTATGGTGAAAGAGCAAGTATCCTCAGATAATAACTAGAAAGAAGCTTTTTGAGAACTTGCTTTCTCATGTGTGAATTCATCACACAGTGATACACCTTTCCCTTCTTGTAGCAGTTTGCTAACACTGTTCTCGTGGAATCTGAGAAGTGATATTTGGGAGTGCATCGAGGCCATCGGTGAAAAAAGAAATATTCGCAGAGAAAAACTGGAAAGAAACATTCTAAGATATTGCATTGTGATGTGTGAATGCAACTCACAGAAATCACGTTCCACTTCAATGATCAATTTGTTAACACAGTTTTCTCCAAATGGATATTCTTAGCGCAAAGAAACCTAGGGTGACAAAGGAAATATCCTCAGATAAAAACGTGAAAGAAGGTTTCTGAGAAACTATTTTGTGATTTATGAATTCGTTTCCCAGAGTTACAACTTAGTCTTCCTCTGGTAGTTTGCTCACATTGTTCTCATGGAATCTGCAAATTGATATTTGGGAGCACTTTGTGGCCTGTGGTGAAAAAGGAAGTATCCTCAGATAATAACTAGAAAGAAGCTTTCTGAGAACTTGCTTTCTGATGTGTGAATTCATCATACAAAGATTCACCTTTCCTTTCTTGTAGCAGTTTGCTAACACTGTTCTCGTGGAAGCCGCAAACTGATATTTGGGAGCGCATTAAGGCCTATGATGAAAAAAGAAATATCCACACATAAAAACTAGAAAGAAGGGTTCTGAGAAATTGCATTGTGATGTGTGAATGCAACTCACACAGATACACGTTCCACTTCATTGATCAGTTTGCTAACACATTTTCTTGAAATCTGCAGTCAGATACTTCTGAGCGCAATGAAACTTAGGGTGACAAAGGAAATATCCTCAGAGAAAAACTAGAAAGAAGCTTTCTGAGAAACTGCTTTGTGATGTGTGAATTTAACTCACTGAGTTACCCCTGCATTTCGAGGAGCTGTTTATTAGCCCTTTTATTTTGGAATCTGAGAACTGATATTACGGATCGCTTTGAGTAATATAAGAAGAAAGAAAATATTCTCAGATAAAAACTTGAAAGAAGCTTTCTGAGAAACCTCTTTGTGATATATGAATTCACTTCCCAGAGTTACAACTTAGTCTTCATGAGGCAGTTTGCTAACACTGTTCTTGTGGAATCTGCAAATTGATATTTGGGAGTGCTTTGAGGTCTATGATGAAAGAGCAAGAATCCTCAGATAATAACTAGAAAGAAGCTTTCTGAGAAATTGCTTTCTCATGTGTGAATTCATCACACAGAGATTCATCTTTCCCTTGTAGCGGTTTGCTAACACAGTCCTCGTGGAATCTGCAAAGTGATATTTGGAATCACTTTGAGGCCTATGGTGATAAAGGAAATATCCACAGATAAAAATTGGAAAGAAGCATTCTCAGAAATTACTCTGTGCTATGTGAATGCAACTCGCAAAGATACACGTTCCTGTTCATTGATGAATTTGCTAACACAGTTTTCTTGAAATCTGCAATTGGATACTACTTAGCGCCATGAAACATAGGGTGATAAAGGAAATATACTCAGAGAAAAACTAGAAAGAAACTTTCTGAGAAACTGCTTTGTGATGTGAGAATTCAACTCACTGAATTACCCCTGTATTTCGTGGAGCCGTTTTCTAGCCCTTTTATTGAGAATCTGAGTAGAGATATTTCGGATCGCTTTGAGTAATATAAAGACAAAGGAAACATCCTCAGATAAAAACGTGAAACAAGCTTTCTGAGAAACTTCTTCGTGACATATGAATTCAACTCCCATAGTTACAACTTAATCTTCATGAGGAAGTTTGCTAACACTCTTCTCGTGGAATCTGCAAATTGATATTTGGGAGTGCTTTGAGGCCTATGGTGAAAACGGAAGTATCCTCAGATAATAACGATAAAGAAGCTTTCTGAGAACTTGCTTTCTGATGTGTGAATTTGTCACACACAGATTCACATATCCTTTCTTGTAGCAGTTTACTAACACTGTTCTCATGGAATCTGCAAAGTGACATTTGAAGCACATTGAAGCCTAAGGTGAAAAATAAAATACCCACACAGAAAAACTGGAAAGAAGCGTTCTGAGAAATTGCATTGTGATGTGTGAATGCATCTCACAGAGATACACGTTCCTCTTCATTGATCATTTTGCTAACACAGTTTTCTTGGAATCTGCAATCGGATATTTCTTAGCGCAATGAAACTTAGGGTGACAAAGGAAATATCCTCAGAGAAAAACTAGAAAGAAGCTTTCTGAGAAACTGCTTTGTGATGTGAGAATTTAACTCACTGAGTTACTCCTGCATTTCGAGGAGCTGTTTATTAGCCTTTTTTTTTTTGGAATCTGAGAGTTGATATTACGGATCGCTTTGAGTAATACAAGAAGAAAGAGAATATCCTCAGAGTGATATTCAGGAGCTCATTGAGGCCTATGGTGAAAAAGGAAATACCCACAGATAAAAACTGGGAAGAAGCGTTCTGAGAAACTGCTTTGTAATGTAGGAATTCAACTCACTGAATTACCCCGGTATTTCGAGGAGCCGTTTGTTAGCTGCTTTTTGTTTTTGGAATCTGAGATCTGATATTTTGGATCGCATTGAAGAATATAGGGACAAAGGAAATGTCCTAAGATAAAAACGTGAAAGAAATTTTCTGAGAAACTTCTTTGTGATATATGAATTCATCTCCCAGAGTTACAACTTAGTCTTCATGGGGGAGTTTGCTAACATTGTTCTTGTGGAATGTGCAATGTGATATTTGGGAGCGCTTTGAGGCCTACGATGAAAAAGAAAATATCCTCAGATAACAATTGGAAAGAAGCGTTCTGAGAAATTGCATTGTGATATGCGAAGGCAACTCACAGAGATACACGTTCCTCTTCATTGATCAGTTGGCTAACACAGTTTTCTTGAAATTTGCAATCGAATACTTCTTAGTGCAAAGAAACTTAGGGTGACAAATGAAATATCCTCAGAGAAAAACTAGAAAGAAGCTTTCTGAGAAACTAATTTGTGATTTATGAATTCAACTCACTGAGTTACCCCTGTATTTCGTGGAGCAATTTGCTAGCCCTTTTTCTTTGGAATCTGAGACCTGATGTTTCGGAACGCTTTGAAGAATATAAGGACAAAAAAAAAAAACCTCAGATAATAACTAGAAAGAAGCTTTCAGAGAACTTGCTTTCTGATGTGTGAATTGATCAAACAGGGATTCACCTTTCCCTTCTTGTAGCTGTTTGCTAACACTGTTCTCCTGGAATCTGTAAAGTGATATTTGAGAGCCCTTTGAGGCCTATGGTGAAAAAGGAAGTACCTCAAATAATAACTAGAAAGAAACTTTCTAAGAACTTGCTTTCTGAATTCATCACACAGAGATTCACCTTTCCCTTCTTGTAGCAGTTAGCTACCACTGTTCTCCTGGAATCTGCAAAGTGATATTTGGGGGCACATTGAGGCCGATGGTGAAAAAGGAAATATACACAAATAAAAACAGGAAAGAAGCGTTCTGAGAAATTGCATTGTGATGTGTGAATGCAAGTCACAGAGATTCACGTTCCTCTTCATTGATCAGCTTGCTAACACGTTTTTCTTGAAATGTGCAATCGGATACTTCTTAGCGCAATGAAACTTAGGGTGACAAAGGAAATATATTCAGAGAAAATCTAGAAAAACTAGAAAGAAACTTTCTGAGAAACTACTTTGTGATGTGTGAATTCAACTCACTCAGTTACACCTGTATATCCTGGAGCCGTTTGTTATCCGTTTTTTTTGTTTTGTTTTTGTTTTTTTTGAAATCTGACACCTGATAATTCGGATGGCTTTGAAGAGTATGAGGATAAAAGAAATATCCTCAGATAAAAAAGTGAAGGAAGCTTTCTGAGAAACTTCATTGTGATATATGTATTCATCTCCCAGAGTTACAACTTAGTCTTCATGAGGCACTTTGCTGACACTCTTCTTGTGGAATCTGCAAATTGATGTTTTGGAATGCTTTGAGGCCTACAGTGAAGAAGGAAGTATCCTCAGACAATAACGAGAAAGAAGCTTTCTGAGAACTTGCTTTGTGATGTGTGAATTCATCACACAGAGATTCAACTTTCCCTTCTTGTAGCAGTTTCCTACCACTGTTCTCGTGGAATAGACATAGTGATATTAGGGCCGCGTTGAGGACTATGGTGAAAAAGGAAATATCCACGGATAAAAACTGGAAAGAAGCGTTCTGAGAAATTGCATTGTAATGTGTGAATGCAACTCACAGAAATACACGTTCCTCTTCATTGATCAGTTTGCTAACAAAGTTTTCTTGAAATCTGCAATCGAATACTTTTTAGCGCAATCAATCTTAGGGTGACAAAGGAAATATCTTCAGAGAAAACAAGAAAGAAGCTTTCTGAGAAACTGCTTTGTGATGTGTGAATTCAACTCACTGAGTTACCCCTGTATTTCATTGAGCCGTTTATTGGCCTTTTTTTTTTTTTTTTTTTTTTTTTGGAATCTGAGGTCTGATATTTCAGATGTGTTTGAAGAATATAAGGACAAAGGAAATATACTCAGGGAAAAAAATGAAATAAACTTTCAGAGAAACTTCTTTGTGATATATGAATTCATCTCCCAGAGTTACAACTTAGTCTTCATGAGACAGTTTGCTAACTCTGTTCTTGTGGAATCTGCAAATTCATATTTGGGAGCCATTTAAGTCTATGTGAAAGAGGAAGTACCCTCAAATAATAACTAGAAAGGGGCTTTCTGAGAACTTCCTTTCTAATGTGTGAATTCATCACACAGAGATTCTCCTTTCCCTTTTTGTAGCAGTTTGCTCACACTGTTCTGGTGGAATCTGCAAATTGATATTTGGGAGCACTTTGAGGCCTCTGGTGAAAAGGAAAGTATCCTCAGATAATAACTAGAAAGAAGCTTTCTGAGAACTTGCTTTCTGATGTGTGAATTCATCACAGAGAGATTCACCTCTCCCTTCTTGTAGCACTTTGCTAACACTGTTCTCGAGAAATCTGCAAAGTGATATTTGTTAGCGCATTGAGGCCTATTGTGAAAAAGGAAGTATCCACAGTTAAAAACTGGAAAGAAGCGTTCTGAGAAATTACATTGCGATGTGTGAACTCCTCACACAGAAATTCATCTTTCCCTTCTTGTAGAAGTTTGCTAACACTGTTTTCGTGGAAACTGCCAAGTGATATTTACGAGTGCAATGAGTCCTCTGGTGAACAAGGAAATATCCACAGATAAAAACTGAAAAGAAGCGTTCTGAGAAATTGCATTGCGATGTGTGAATGCTACTCACAGAGATACACGTTCCTCTTCATTGATCAGTTTACTAACACAGTTTTCTTGAAATCTGCAATCGGATACTTCTTAACGCAATGAAAGAGAGGGTGACAAAGGAAATATCCTCAGAGAAAAACTAGAAAGAAGCTTTCTGAGAAACTGCTTTGTGATGTGTGAATTGAACTCACTGAGTTACCCCTGTATTTCGTGTAGCCGATTGCTAGCCCTTTTTTTTGTGGAATCTGGGAACTGATATTTCTGATCGCTTTGAAGAATATAAGGACATAGGAAATATCCTGAGATAAAAATGTAAAAGAAGCTTTCTGTTAAACTTCTTTGTGATATACGAATTCATATCCAGAGATAAAACTTAGTCTTCATGAGGCAGTTTGCTAACACTGTTTTCATGGAATGTGCAAATTGATATTTGGGAGTGCTTTGAGGCCTATGGTGAGAAGGGAATTATCCTCAGATAATAACCAGAAAGAAGCTTTCTAAGAACTTGCTTTCTGATTTGTGAATTCATCACACAGACATTCACCTTTCCCTTCTTGTAGCAGTTTGCTAACACTGTTTTCCTGGAAGCTGCAAAGTGATATGTGAGACTGCATTGTGGCCTATGGTGAAAAAGGAAATATCCACATATAAAAACTGAAAAGAAGTGTTCCGAGAAATTGCTTTGCAATGTGTGAATGCAACTCACAGATATACACGTTCCTCTTCATTGATCGGTTTGTTAAGACAGTTTTCTTGAAACCTGCAATCTGATAGTACTTAGTGCAATGAAACATAGGGTGAAAAAGGAAATATCCTCAGAGAAAAACTAGAAAGAAGCTTTCTGAGAAACTACTTTGTGATGTGTGAATTCAACTCACTGAATTCCCCCTGTGTTTCGTGGAGCCATTTGCAAGCCCTTTTTTTCTAGGTTCTGAGAACTGATATTTCAGATCGCTTTGAGGAATATAAGGACAAAGGAAATATCCTCAGATAAAAATGTGAAAGAAGCTTTATGAGAACCTTCTTTGTGATATATGAATTCGTCTCGCAGAGTTACAACTTAGTCTTCATGAGGTAGTGTGCTAACACTGTTCTCCTGGAATCTTCAAATTGATATTTGGGAGCGCTTGGATGCCTATGATAAAAAAGGAATTATCCTCAGATATAAACGTTAAAGAACCTTCTGAGATACTTCTTTGTGATATATGAATTCATTTCCCAGAGTTACAACGTAGTCTTCATGAGGCAATTTGCTAACACTATTCTCGTGGAATCTGCAAATTCATATTTGGGAGCGCCTTGAGGCCCATGGTGAAAAAGGAATTATCCTCAGATAATAACTGGAACGCAGATTTCTGAGAACTTGCTTTCTGATGTTTGAATTCATCACACAGAAATTCACCTTTCCCTTCCTGTAGCAGTTTGCTACCACTGTTCTCTTGGAATCTACAAAGTGATATTTTGAACTCATTGAGGCCTAGTGTGAAAAAGGAAATATCCACAGATAAAAACTGGAAAGAAGCGTTCTGTGAAATTGCATTGTGATGTGTGAATGCAACTCACAGAGATACACGTTCCTCTTCATTGATCAGTTTGCTAACACTGTTTTCTTGAAATCTGCAATCAGATACTTCTAAGCGCAATGAAACTTAGGATGAGAACGGAAATATCCCCAGAGAAAAACTAGAAAGAAGCTTTCTGAGAAACTGTTTGTGATGAATGAATTCAACTCATTGAGTTACCCCTGTATTTCGTGGTGACGTTTACTAGCCCTTTTTTTGTGGAATCTGAGAATGATATTTTGTATCGGTTTGAAGAATATTAGGACAAAGGAAATATTCTCCAATAAAGACGAGAAAGAAGCTTTCTGAAAAACTTCTTTGTGATATATGAAATCATCTCTCAGAGTTACAACTTAGTCTTCACGAGGCAGTTTGGTAACACTGTTCTCCTGGAATCTTCAAATTGATACTGGGGAGTGCTTTGAGGCCTATGGTGAAAATGGAAGTATCCTCAGATAATAACTAGAAAGCAGCTTTCTGAGAACTTGCTTTCTGATATGTGAATTCATCACACAGAGATTCACCTTTCCCTTCCTGTAGCAGTTTGCTAACACTGTTCTCTTTGAATCTACAAAGTGATATTAGGGAGCTCATTGAGGCCTGTGGAAATTGCATTGTGATGGATGAATGCAACTCACAGAGATACACATTCCTCTTCATTCATCAGTTTGCTAACACACTTTTCTTGAAATCTGCAATTGGATAGTTCATAGTGTAGTGAAATTTAGGTTGAGAAATAAATATGCTCAGAGAAAAACTAGAAACAATCTTTCTGAGAAACTTCTTTGTGATGTGTGAATTCAATTCACTGAGTTACCGCTGTATTTCGTGGAGCCGTTTGCTAGCCCTTTTTTTCTGGAATTTGAGAAGTGGTATTTGGGATCGCTTTGAGGAATATAAGAAAAAAGGAAATATCCTCAGATAAAAAAGTGAAAGAAGCTTTCTGAGAATCTTCTTTATGATATATGAATACACCTCCCAGAGTTAAAACTTAGTCTTCAAGCGGCCGTTTGCTAACACTGTTCTCGTGGAATCTGCTATTTGATATTTGGGAGAACTTTGAGTCTTTGGAGAAAAAGGAAGTAGCCTGAGATAATAATAAAAAAAAAAAAAGGATATTTCCTTTTTCACCATAGCCCTCAATGAGCTCCCAAATATCACTTTGCAGAATCCACGAACACAGTGTTATCAATCTGATGCCTGAAGAAAAATGTGGAACGCTGTGAGTTGCATTCACACATCGCAGTGCAGTTTCTCAGAACACTACTTTCAAGTTTTTATCTGAGGATAAAAATTACATGGGCTTCCAAATATCACTTTGAAAATTCCACAAGAACAGTCTTAGTGAACGGCTTCTTGAGGGGAAAGCTGTAACTCTGGGAGATGAATTCACAGACACAAAGTAGTTTATCAGAAACCTTCTTCATCTTTTTTATCGGAGGATATTGCCTTTGGCCCTATAGTCTCCAAAGGGTTCCGAAAGATCAGATGTCAGATTCCACAGAGAGGGCTGGCAAACAGCTCCATGAAATACAGCTGTAACTCAGTGAGTTGAGGTCACACATCACAAAGCAGTTTCTCAGAAAGCTTCTTCGCCATTTTTCTCCAAGGATATTTCCTTTTTCGCCATAGCCCTCCAAGGGCTTCCAAATATCACTTTGGAAATTCCACAAGAACAGTCTTAGTGAACGACTTCTTGAGGGGGGAGCGGTAACTCTGTGAGATGAATTCACAGATCACAAAAAAGTTTCTCAGAAAGCTTCTTTCTCTTTTTTATCGGAGGATATTTCCTTTGTCCCTGTAGTCTTCCAAGGGATCCGAAATATCAGTTCTCAGATTCCACAGAAATAAGGCTAGCAAACAGCTCCCAGAAATACAGTTGTAACTCAGTGAGTGGAAGTCACACATCACAAAGCAGTTTCTCAGAAATCTTCTTTCCAGTTTTTATCTGAGGATATTTTCCTTTACACCATAGCCCTACATGGGCTTCCAAATATCACTTTGCAAATTCCACAAGAACAGTCTTAGCGAAAGGGTTCTTAAGGGGAAAGCTGTAACTCTGTGAGATGAATTCAGAGATCACAAAGCAGTTTCTCACTAAGCCTCCTTTCAGTTTTTATCTGAGGATATTTTCTTTTTCCCCATAGCACTCCATAGGCTTCCAAATATCATTTTGCAAATTCCACAAAAACAGTCTTAGCGAAAGGCTTCTTGAGGGGAAAGCTGTAACTCTGTGAGATGAATTCACAGATCACAAAGAAGTTTCTCAGAAAGCTTCTTTCTCATTTTTATTGGAGGATATTTACTTTGGCTCTATAGTCTTCAAAGGGATCCAAAATATCCGTTCTCAGATTCCACAGAAATAAGGCTAGCAAACAGCTACACGAAGTACAGCTGAAACTCAGTGAGTGGAAGTCACACATCACAAAGGAGTTTCTCCGAAAGCTTCTTTCTCATTTTTATCGGAGGATATTACTTTGGCCCTAGAGCCTTCAAAGGGATCCGAAATATCAGTTCTGAGATTCCACAGAAATAAGGCTAGCAAACAGATCCACGAAATACAGCTGTAACTCAGTGAGTAGAAGTCACACATCACAAAGCAGTTTCTCAGAAAGCTTCTTTCAAGTTTTTATCTGAGGATATTTTCTTTTTCACCATAGCCCTCCATTGGCTCTCCACATATCACTTTGCAAATTCCACAAGAACAATCTTAACGAACGGCTTCTTGAGGGGAAAGTTGTAACTCTGTGAGATGAATTCGCAGATCAAAAAGAAGTTTCTCAGAAACCTTCGTTCTCAATTTTATCGGAGAATATTTCCTTTGGCCCTAATGTCTTCAAAGGGATCCGCAATATCAGTTCTCAGATTCCACAGAAATAAGGCTAGCAAACAGCTCCACAAAATACAGCTGTAACTCAGTGAATGGAAGTCACACATCACAAAGCAGTTTCTCAGAAAGCTCCTTTCCAGTTTTTATCTGAGGATATTTTATTTTTCAACGTATCCATCCATGGGCTTCCAAACATCACTTTGCAAATTGCACAAGGACAGTCTTAGTGAGCCGCTATTTGACAGGAAAGCTGTAACTCTGTGAGATGAATTCACAGATCACAAAGCAGTTTCTCATTAAACCTCCTTTCAGATTTTATCGGAGGATATTTTCTTTTTCACAATAGCCCTCCATGGGCTTCCAAATATCACTTTGCAAATTCCACAAAACAGTTGTAGTTAACGGCTTCTTGAGGGAAAAGCTGTAACTTTGTGAGATGAATTCAAAGATCACAAAGTAATTTCTCAGAAAGCTTTTTTCCAGTTTTTATCTGAGGATATTTTCTTTTTCACCATAGTCCTGCATGGGCTTCCAAATATCACTTTACCAATTCCACAACAACAGTCTTAGCGAACGGCTTCTTGAGGGGAAAGCTATAACACTGTGAGATGAATTCGCAGTTCGCAAAAAAGTTTCTCAGAAAGCTTCTTTCTCATTTTTATCAGAGGATATTTCCTTTGACTCTATAGTCTTCAAAGGGATCCAAAGTATCAGTTCTCAGACTCCACAGAAATAAGGGTAGCAAACACCTCCAAGAAGTACAGCTGCAACTCAGTGAGTGGAAGTCACACACCACAAGCCAGTTTCTCAGAGAGCTTCTTTCCAGTTCTTATGTGAGGATATTTTCTTTTTCACCATAGCCGTCCATGGGCTTCCAAATATCACTTTGCAAATACCACAAGAACAGTCTTAGTGAAAGGCTTCCTTAGGAGAAAGCTGTAACTCTGTGAGATGAATTCACAGATCACAAAGCAATTTCTCATTAAGCCTCCTTTCAGTTTTTATCTGAGGATATTTTCTTTTTCACCATAGCCCTCCATGGGCTTCCAAATATCACTTGGCAAATTCCCGAACACCAGTCCTAGTGAAAGGCTTCTTGAGGGGAAAGCTGTAATTCTGTGAGTTGAATTCACAGATCACAAAGAAGTTTCTCAGAAACCTTCTTTCTCTTTTTTATCGGAGGATATTTCTTTATCCCTATAGTCTTCAAAAGGTTCCGAAATATCAGTTTTCAGATTCCACAGAAATAGGGGTAGCAAACAGCTCCACGAAATACAGCTGTAACGCCGTGAGTTGAATCACCCATCACAAAGCAGTTTCTCAGAGAGCTTCCTTCCAGTTTTTATCTGAGGTTATTTTCTTTTTCACCATAGCCCTACATGGGCTTCAAAATATCACCTTGCAAATTCCACAAAAACAGTCTTAGTGAACGGCTTCCCACGGGAAAGCAGTAACTCTGCGAGATGAATTCACAGATCATGAAGTAGCTTCTCAGAAAGCTTCCTTTCAGTTTTTATCTGAGGATATTTTCTTTTTCATCATAGCCCTCCATGGGCTTCCTAATATAACTTTGCAAATTCCACAAGAACAGTCTTTGCGAACGGCTTCTTGAAGGGAAGGCTGTGCTTCTGTGAGATGAATTCACAGATCACAAGGCAGTTTCTCAGAAAGCTTCCTTTCAGTTTTTATCTGAGGCTATTTTCTATTTCACCGTAGACCACCATGGGCTTCCCAATAACACTTTGCAAATTCCACAAAAAGATTCTTAGCGAATGGCTTCTTGAGGGGAAAGCTGTAACTCTGTGAGATGAATTAACAGATCAAAAAATAGTTTCTCAGAAACCTTCTTTCTCATTTTTATTGGAGGATACTTCCTTTGGCCCGAGAGTCTTCAAAGGGTTCCGAATTATCAGTTCTCAGATTCCACTGAAATAAGTCTAGCAAACAGCTCCAGGAAATACAGCTGTATCTCAGTTAGTGGAAGTCACACATCACAAAGCAGTTTCTCAGAAAGCTTCTTACCAGTTTTTATCTGAGGATATTTACATTTTCAACGTGGCCCTCCATGGGCTTCCAAATAACACTTTGCAAATTCCACAAGAACTGTCTTCGTGAACGGCTTCCTGAGGGGAAAGCTATAACTCTGTGAGATGAATTCACAGATCACAAAGCAGTTTCTCAGAAAGCTTCCTTTCAGTTTTTATCTGAGGATAATTTCTTTTTCACCATAGTCCTACAGGGGTTCCAAATATCACTTGGCAAATTAAACAAGAACAGTCATAGTGAAAGGTTTCTTGAGGAGAAAGCTGTAACTCTGTGAGATGAATTCACAGATCACAAAGAATTTTCTCAGAAAGCTTCTTTCTCATTTTTATTGGAGGTTATTTCCTTTGGCCCTATAGTCTTCAAAGGGATCCGAAATATCAGTTCTCAGATTCCACCGAAATAAGGCTAGCAAACAGCACCATGAAATACAGCTGTAGCTTAGTGAGTGGAAGTCACACATCACAAAGCATTTTCCCAGAAAACTTCTTTCCAGTTTTTATCTGAGGTCATTTTCTTTTCACCGTAGCACTCCATGGGCTTCCAAATATCACTTTGCAAATTCCACAAGAACAGTCTTAGTGAACGTCTTCCTGAGGTTAAAGCCGTAACACTGTGAAATGAATTCACAGATCACAAAGCAGTTTCTCAGAAAGATTCCTTTTAGTTTTTATCTGAGGATATTTTCTCTTTCACCTTAGCCCTCCATGGGCTTCCAAATATCACTTTGCAAATTCCACAAGAACAGTCTTAGCGAAAGACTTCTAGAGGGGAGAGCTGTAACTCTGTGAGATGATTTCACAGAACACAAAGTAGTTTCTCAGAAAGCTTCTCCCTCATTTTTATCGGAGGATATTTCCTTTGGCCCTGTAGTCTTCAAAGGGATCCGAAATATCAGTTCTCAGATTCCACAGAAATAAGGCGAGCAAACAGCTCCACGAAATACAGCTGCAACTCAGTGAGGGGAAGTCACACATTACAAAACAATTTCTCAAAGTCTTCTTTCCAGTTTTTAATTGAGGATATTTTCTCTTTCACGTTAGCCCTCCTTGCATTTCCAAATATCACTTTGCAAATTCCACAAGACCAGTCTTAGCGAATGGCTTCCTGACGGTAAAGCTGTAAGTCTATGAGATGAATTCACAGATCACAAAGAAGTTTCTCAGAAAGTTTCTTTCCAGTTTTTATCAGAGGATATTTTCTTTTTCACCATAGCCCTCCGTGGGCTTCTAAATATTACATTGCAAATTGCACAAGAACAGCCTTAGCGAGTGGCTTCTTCTGGGGAAAGCTGTAACTCCATGAGATGAATTCACAGATCACAAAGCAGTTTCTCAGAAAGCCACTTTCCAGTTTTTATCTGAGGATTTTTCGTTTTCACATTAGCCCTCCATGGGCTTCCAAATATCACTTTGCAAATTCGATAAGAACAGTCTTAGCGAACGGATTCTTGAGGGGAATGCTGTAACTTTGTGAGACGAATTCACAGATCACAAAGCAGTTTCTCAGAAAGCTTCTTTCTCTTTTTTATCAGAGGATATTTCCTTTGGCCCTATAGTCTTCAAAGGGACCGGAAATATGAGTTCTCAGATTTCCAGAAATAAGACTAGCAAACAGCTCCACGAAACACAGCTGTTACTCAGTGAGTGTAAGCCACACATCACAGGGCAGTTTCTCAGAAAGTTTCTTTCCAGTTTTTATCTGAGGATACTTTCTTTTTCACCATAGCCCTCCATGGGCTTCCAAATATCACTTTAAAATTCCACAAGAATAGTTTTAGAGAACGGTTTACTAAGGGGAAAGTTGTAACTCTTTGAGATGAACTCACAGATCACAAAGCAGTGGCTCAGAAAGCTTCTTTCCAGTTTTTAACTGAGGATATTTTCTTTTTCACCGTAGCCCTCCATGGGCTTCCTAATATCACTTTGCAAATTCCACAAGAACTGTCTTAACCAACGGCTTCTTCAGAGGAAAGCTGTAACTGTGTGAGATGAATTCACAGATCGAAAGAAGTTTCTCAGAAAGCTTCTTTCCTATTTTTATCAGAGGATTTTTTCCTTGGCCCTATAGTCTTCTAAGAGATCCGATATATCAGTTCTCAGATTCCACACAAATAAAGCTAGCAAAAAGCTACATGATATATGCCTCTAACTCAGTTATTGGAAGTCACATATCACAAAGCAGTTTCTCAAAAACCTTCTTTCCAGTTTTTAACAGAGGATATTTTCATTTTCACCATAGCCCTCCATGGGCTTCCAAATATCACTTTGCGAATTCCACAAGAACAGTCTTAGGGAACGGCTTCTTGAGGGGAAAGCTGTAACTCTGGGAGTTGCATTCACAGATCACAAAGCATTTTCTCAGAAAGCTTCTTCCTCATTTTTATCAGAGGATATTTCGTTTTTCCCTTTAGTCTTCAAAAGGATCTGAAATATCAGTTCTCACATTCCACAGAAAAAATGCTAGCAAACAGCTCAACGAAATGTAGGTGAAACTCGGAGAGTTAAAGTCAAACATCACAAAGCAGTTTCTCCGAAAACTTCTTTCCAGTTTTTATCTGAGGATATTTTCTTTTTCACCACAGCCCTCCATGGGCTTCCAAACATCACATTGCATATTGCACAAGAACAGCCTTAACGAATGGTTTCTTGTGAGGAAAGCTGTAACTCCGTGAGATGAATTCACAGATCACAGAGCACTTTCTCAGAAAGCCACTTTCCAGTTTTTATCTGAGGATATCTTCGTTTTCAAATTAGACCTCCATGGGTTTCTAAATATCTCTTTGCAAATTCCACAAGAACAGTCTTAGCGAACGGAATCTTGAGGGGAAAGCTGTAACTTTGTGAGATGAATTCACATATCAGAAAGCAGTTACTCAGAAAGCTTCTATCTCTTTTTTATCGGCGGATATTTCCTTTGGCCTTATAGTCTTCAAAGGGATCGGAAATATGAGTTCTCAGATTTCCAGAAATAAGACTAGCAAACAGCTCCACGAAACACAGCTGTAACTCAGTGAGTGTAAGTCACACATCACAGGGCAGTTTCTCAGAAAACTTCTTTCCAGTTTTTATCTGAGGATACTTTGTTTTTCACCATAGCCTTCCATGGGCTCCCAAATATCACTTTGCAAATTCCAGAAGAATAGTTTTAGTGAACGGCTTCCTGAGGGGAATGCTGTAACTCCGTGAGATGAATTCACAGATCACAAAGCAGTTGCTCAGAAAACTTCTTTCCAGTTTTTAACTGAGGATATTTTCTTTTTCATCGTAGCCCTCCATGGGCTTCCAAATATTACTTTGCAAATTCCACAAGAACTGTCCTTAGGAACGGCTTCTTCAGGATAAAGCTGTAACTCTGTGAGATGAATTCAGAGATCACAAAGAAGTTTCTCAGAAAGCTTCTTTCTCATTTTTGTCAGAGGATATTTCCTTTATCACTATAGTCTTCAAAGGGATCCGAAACATCAGTTCTCAGAATCCACAGAAATAAGTCTAGCAGACAACTGCACGAAATACAGCTGTAACTCAGTGAGTGGAAGTCACACATCACAAAGCATTTTCTCAGAGGACTTCTTTCCAGTTTTAATCTGAGGATAGTTTCTTTTTCACCATAGCCTTCCATGGGCTTCCAAATATCCCTTTGCAAATTCCACAAGAACAGTCTTAGCGAACGCCTCCTTGAGGGGAAATCTGTAACTCTGTGAGATGAACTCACAGATCACAAAGCTGTTTCTCAGAAACCTTCTCTCCAGTTTATTTCGTAGGATATTTTCTTTTTTACCATAGCCCTCCATGTGCTTCCAAATATCACTTTGCAAATTCCACAAAAACAGTCTTAGCCAACAGCTTCTTGAGTGGAAAGCTGTAACTCTGTGAGATGAATTCACAGATGACAAAGATGTTTCTCAGAAAGCTTCCTTCTCATTTTTATCGGAGGATATTTCCTTTGGTCCTATAGTCTTCAATGGGATCGGAAATATTAGTTCTCAGATTTCATAGAAATAATGCTAGCAAACAGCTCCAAGAAATACAGTTGTACCTTAGTGACTGCAAGTCACACATCACAAAGCAGTTTCTCTGAAATCTTCTTTCCAGTTTTTATCTGAGGATATTTTCTTTTTCACCATAGCCCTCCATGGGCTTCCAAATAACACTTTGCAAATTCCACAAGAACTGTCTTAGCGAACGGCCTCTTGAGGGGAAAGCAGTAACTCTGTGAGCTGAATTCACAGATCACAAAGAAGTTTCTCAGAAAGCTTCTTACTCACTTTTATCAGAGGATATTTCCTTTGGCCCTATACTCTTCAAAGGGATCTGAAATATCAGTTCTCAGATTCCACAGAAATAGGGTTAGCAAACAGCTCCACGAAATACAGCAGTTACTCAGTGAGTGGAAGTCACACATCGCAAAGGACTTTCTCAGAAAATATCTTTCCAGTTTTTATTTGAGGATATTTTCTTTTTCACCATAGCTCTCAATGGACTTCCAAATACCACTTTGCAAATTCCACAAGAACAGTCTTAACGAACGGCTTCTTGAGGAGAAAGCTGAAACTCTGTGAGACGAATTCACAGATCACGAAGAAGTTTCTCAGAAAGCTTCTTACTGATTTTTATCAGAGGATATTTCTTTTGGCCCTATCGTCTTCAAGTGGATGCGAAATATTAGTTCCCTGATTCCACTGAAATAAGGCTAGCAAACAGCTCCACGAAATACAGCTGTAACTCAATGAGTGGAAGTCACACATCCCAAAGCAGTTTCTCAGAAAGCTTCTTTCCAGTTTTTATCTCAGGATATTTTCTTTTTCACCATAGCCCTCCAAGGGCTTCCAAATATCACTTTGCAAATTTCACAAGAATAATCTTAGTGAACAGCTTCCTGAGGGGAAAGCTGTAACTCTGTGAGATGAATTCACAGATCATAAAGCCTTTTCTCAGAAAACTTCCTTACAGTTTTTATCTAAGGATATTTCCTTTTTCACCATAGCCCTCCATGGGCTTCCAAATATCGCTTTGCAAATTCCACAAGAACAGTCTAAACGAACGACTTTTTGAGAGGAAAGCTGCAGCAGTGTAAGATGAATTCACAGATCAATAAGAAGTTTCTCAGGAACCGTCTTTCCCTTTTTTATCAGTGGATATTTCCTTTGGCCCTCTAGTCTTCAAAGGGATCCTAAATATCAGTTCTCAGATTCCACAGAAATAAAGCTAGCAAACAGCTCCACAAAATACAGCTGTAACTCAGTGAGTTGAAGTAGCACATCACAAAGGAGTTCCTCAGAAAGCTTCTTTCCAGTTTTTATCTGAGGATACTTTCTTTTTCACCATAGCCCTCCATGGGCTTCGAAATATCACTTTGCAAATTCCTCAAGAACAGTTTAGAGAACGGCTTC
The DNA here is from genome assembly GCF_043159975.1 of Macaca nemestrina. Classification (NCBI taxonomy): domain Eukaryota; kingdom Metazoa; phylum Chordata; class Mammalia; order Primates; family Cercopithecidae; genus Macaca; species Macaca nemestrina. The sequence continues at coordinate 26,109,826 of NC_092143.1, forward strand.
TTGAGTGGAAAGCAGTAACTATGTGAGATGAACTCATAGATCACATAAAAGTTTCTCAGAAAGCTTCTTTCTCTTTTTTATTGGAGTATATTTAATTATGCCTTATAGTCTTCTAAGGGATCCGAAACATGAGTTCTCAGATTCCACAGAAATAAGTCTAGCAGACAGCTACACGAAATACAGCTGTAACTCAGTGAGTGGAAGTCACACATCACAAAGCATTTTCTCAGAAGGCTTCTTTCCAGTTTTAATCTGAGGATAGTTTCTTTTTCACCATAGCCCTCCGTGGGCTTCCAAATATTCCTTTGCAAATTCCACAAGAACAGTCTTAGCGAACGCCTTCTTGAGGGGAAAGCTGTAACTGGTGTGAGATGAATTCACAGATCACAAAGCAGTTACTCAGAAAGCTTCTTTCTCTTTTTTATCAGAAGATATTTCCTTTGGCGCTATGGTCTTCAAAGGGATCCGAAATATGAGTTATCAGATTTCCAGAAATAAGACTAGCAAACAGCTCCAAGAAACACAATTATAACTCGGTGAGTGTAAGTCACACATCACAGGGCAGTTTCTCAGAAATCTTCTTTCCAGTTTTTGTCTGATGATACTTTCTTTTTCACCATAGCTCTCCGTGGGCTTCCAAATATCACTTTGCAAATTCCACAAGAATAGTTTTACTGAATGGCTTCCTGAGAGGAGAGCTGTAACTCTGTGAGATGAATTCACAGATCACAAAGTAGTTTTTCAGAAAGCTTCTTTCCAGTTTTTAACTGAGAATATTTTCTTTTTCACCATAGCCCTCCATGGGCTTCCAAATATCCCTTTGCAAATTCCAAAAAAAACTGTCTTTACGAACGGCTTCTTCAGGATAAAGCTGTAACTCTGTGAGATGAATTCAGAGATCACAAAGAAGTTTCTCACAAAGCTTCTTTCTCATTTTTGTCAGAGGATATTTCCTTTATCACTATATTCTTCAAAGGGATCTGAAACATCAGTTCTCAGATTCCACAGAAATAAGTCTAGCAGACAACTCCACGAAATACAGCTGTAACTCAGTGAGTGGAAGTGACACATCACAAAGCATTTTCTCAGAAGTCTTCTTTCCAGTTTTAATCTGAGAATAGTTTCTTTTTCACCATAGCCCTCTGGGGGCTTCCAAATATCCCTTTGCAAATTCCACAAGAACAATCTTAGCGAACGCCTTCTTGAGGGGAAAGCTGTAACTCTGTGAGATGAACTCACAGATCACAAAGCTGTTTCTCAGAAAGCTTCTTTCCAGTTTATATCGTAGGATATTTTCTTTTTCACCATAAACCTCCATGGGCTTCAAATATCACTTTACAAATTCCACAAGATCATTCTTAGCTACCGGTTTCTTGAAGGGAAAGCTGTAACTCTGTGAGATGAATTCACAGATCACAAAGACGTTTCTCAGAAACCTTCTTTCACTTTTTTATCGGAGGATATTTCCTTTGGCCCTATAGTCTTCAAAGGGTTGCGAAATATCAGTTCTCAGATTCCACAGAAATAGGGCAAGCACACAGCTGCACGAAAAACAGCTGTAACTCAGTGAGTTGAGGTCAAATATGACAAATAAATTTCTTAGAGAGGTTCTTTCCAGATTTTATCTGAGGATTTTTTTTTTTTGATATTTTCTTTTTCACCGTAGCCCTCCATGGGCTTCCAAATATCACTTTGCAAAACCTCAGGAACAGTCTTAAGAAACAGCTTCGTGAGGGGAAAGCTGTAACTCTGTGAGATGAATTCACAGATCACAAAGAAGATTCCCAGAAAGCTTCTTTCTCATTTTTATCGAAGGATATTTCCTTTGGCCCTATAGTCTTCAAAGGGATCGGTAATATAAGCTTTCAAATTCCAGAGAAATAAGGCGAGCAAACAGCTCCACGAAATACAGCTGTAACTCACTGAGTTTTGTCACACATCAAAAAGCAGTTTCACAGAAAGGTTCTTTCCAGTTTTTATCTGAGGATATTTGTTTTTCGCCATCACCCTCCATGGGTTTCCAAATATCTCTTTGCAAATTCCACAAGAACAGTCTTAGCGAACGGCTTCCTGACTGGAAAGCTATAACTCTGTGAAATGAATTCACAGATCACAAAGCACTTTCTCAGACAGCTTCTTTCCAATTTTTATCTGAGTATATTTTCTTTTTCAGCATAGCCCTCCATGGGCTTCCAAAATCACTTTGCAAATTCCACAAGAACAGTCTTAATGAACGGCGTCTTGAGGGGAAAGCTGTAACTCTGTGAGATGAATTCGCAGATCACAAAGCAGTTATTCAGAAAGCTTCCTTTCAGTTTTTATCTGAGGATATTTTCTTTTTCTCCATAGCCCTCCATGGGCTTCCAAATATCACTTTGCAAATTCCACAAGAACAGTCTTAATGAACGGCCTCTTGAGGGGAAAGCTGTAACTCTGTGAGATGAATTCACAGATCACAGAGCAGTTTCTCAGAAAGCTTCTATCTCATTTTTATCGGAGGATATTTCATTTGGCCCTATAGTCTTCAAGGGTTTCCGAAATATCAGTTCTCAAATTCCACAGAAATAAGCCTAGCAAACTGCTGCATGAAATACAGCTTACCTCAGTGAGTTGAAGTCACTCATCATAAAGCAGTTCCTCAGAAAACTTCCTTCCAGTTTTTATCTGAGGATATTTTCTTTGTCTCCCTTCCCCTCCACGGGCTTCCAAATATCAATTTCCATATTCTACAAGAACAGTCTTAGCGAACGGCTTCTTGAGGGGAAAGCTGTAACTCTGTGAGATGAATTCACAGATCACAGAAAAGATTCTCAGAGAACTTCTTTCTCTTTTTTATAGGAAGATATTTCCTTTGGCCCTATAGTCTTCAATGGGATCCGAAATATCAGTTCTAAGATTCCACAGAAATAAGGCTACCAAACAGCTCCACGAAATACACCTGTAACTCAGTGAGTGGAAGTCACACATCACAAAGCAGTTTCACAGAAAGCTTCTTTCCAGTTTTTTTCTGAGGATATTTTCTTTTTCACCATAGCCCTACTTTGGCTCCCAAATATCACTTTGCAAATTCCTCAAGAATAGTCTTAGCGAATGACTTCTTGCAGGGATAGCTGTAACTCTGTGAGATGAAGTCACAGATCACAAAGAAGTTTCTCAGAAACCTACTTTCTCCATTTTATCAAAGGATATTTCCTTTGGCCCTATAGTCCTCTATCGTATCCGAAATATCAGTTCTCATATTCCACGGAAATAGAACTGACAAACACATCCACGAAATACAGCTTAAACTCAGTGAGTTGAGAGCACACATCACAAAGCAGTTTCTCAGAAAGCTTCTTTCCAGTTTTTATCTGAGGATATTTTCTTTTACACCATAGCCCTCCATGTGCTTCCAAACACGACTTTACAAATACAGCAAGAACCGTCTTAGGAACGGCTTCCTGAGGGGAAAGCTGTAATTCTGTAGGATGAATTCACAGATCACAAGGCAGTTTCTCAGAAAGCTTCCTTTCAGTTTATATCTACGGATATTTCCTTTGTTACCGTAACCCTCCATGGGCTTAAAATATATCACTTTGCAAATTCCACAAGAACAGTCTTAGGGAACGGATTCTTGAGGGGAAAGCTGTAACTCTGTGAGATGTATTCACACATCACAAAGAAGTTTCTCAGAAAGCTTCTTTCTCTTTTTTATCCGAGGATATTTCCTTTTGCCCTATAGTCTTCAAAAGGATCCAAAATATCAGTTCTCAGATTCCACGGAAATAAGGCTTGCAAACAGTTCCACGAAACACAGCTGTAACTCAGTGAGTGGAAGTCACATATCACAAAGCAGATTCTCAGAAAGCTTCTTTCCAGTTTTTATCTGAGGATATTTTCTTTTACACCATAGCCCTCTATCGGCTTCCAAATATCACTTTGCAAATTCCACGAGAACAGTATTAGCGAAATTCCTTTTGTCGGGAAAGCTGTATCTCTTTGAGATGAATTCACAGATCACAAAGCAGTTTCTCAGAAAGCCTTCTTCCAGTTTTTATCTGAGGATCTTTATTTTTCACTATAGCCTTCCATGGGCTTCCAAATATCACTTTGCAAATTCCAGAAGAACAATCTTAGCGAAAGTCTTCTTTTGGGGAAAGCTGTAACTCAGTGAGATGAATTCACAAATCTCAAAGAAGTTTCTCACAAAGCTTCTTTCCAGTTTTTATCTGAGGATATTTTCTTTTTCACCATACCACTCCATGGGCTTCCAAATATCACTTTGCAAATTCCACAAGAACAGTCTTAGCGAATCGCTTCATGAGGAGAGAAGTGTAACTCTGTGAGATGAATTCAAAGATGACAAAGACTTTTCTCAGAAAGGTGTTTCTCATTTCTTTCGGAAGATATTTCCTATGGCCCTATAGTCCTCAAGGGGATCTGCATTATCAATTCTCAGAATCCACAAAAACAGGGCTCGCGAATGGCTGCACGAAATAGTGGTGTAAATTCGGGAGACCAAGTCACATATCATAGAGCAATTTCTCAGAAAGCTTCTTTAACGTTGTTATCTGAGGATATCTCCTTTTTCACTGTAAGCTGCCTAGCGCTAAGAAGTAACCTGTGGTAGATTTCAAGAAAACTGTGTTAGCAACCTGATGCCTAAAGAGAAATGAATAACTCTGTGACGTACATTGACACATCGCCGTGCATTTTCTCAGAACGCTTCTTTCCTGTTTTAATATGAGGATATTGCCTTTTTCGCCGTAGCCATCAATGAGCTAACAAATATCACTTTGCATAGTGCAGTTTCAGAGAAGACTTCTTTCCACTTTTAATGTGAGGATATTCCCTTTTTCACCGTAGCCCTCAATGAGCTCCCAAATATTACTTTGCAGAATCCACGAACACAGTGTTAGCAAACTGATGCCTGAAGAGAAATGTGAAAGTCTGTGAGTTGCATTCACATGTCACAATGCAGTTTCTCAGAAGGCTTCTTTCCAGGTTTTATCAAGTATATTTCTTTTTTCATCTTAGCCCTCCTTGTGCTCCCAAATATCACCTTGCCAATAACACGAGAACAGTATTACCCAACCGCTTCATGAGGAGAGAGGTGTAACTCTGTTAAATTAATTCACAGAGGACAAAGAAGTTTCTCAGAAAGATTGTTTCTCCTTTTAATCCGAGGATATTTCACTTGGGCCTATAGTCCTCAAAGGGATCCGAAATATCAGTTCTCAGATTCCACAAAAACCGAGGTAGCCAACGGATCCACTAAATATAGCTGTAACTCAGTGAGTTGAATGCACACATAACAGAGCAGTTTCGCAGAAAGTATCTTTTTTCAACTGAAGTTATTTGCGGTCTCGGATCGCCAAGGTGTGTCTTATTGCATATTCTGCGAAAACACTGTTAGCAAGCTTCTCCATGCAAACAATGATGTTACCATGTGAGCTGAATTCACCCACACCAAAGAAGTTTCTGAGAAGGCTTCTCTGCAGATTTGTCTGAGGTTCTTTCATGATTCACCATGGGATTCAACGACATCCAGGATATCCCTTCTGAGATTCCACAAAATCAGTGCTAGCAAACTCCTCCATGAAAGAGTGGTGTAACACTGTGAAATGAATTCACACATCACAAAGCGGTTTCTCAGAAGGCTTCATTCCGGTTTTTCTCAGAGGATATTTCCTTTGTCCTTCTACTCTTCAAACCCATCCGAAATATCAGTTCTCTGAATCCACCAAAACAGGGCTAGCAAACGGCTGCACGAAATAATGGTGTAACTCTGGGAGACGAAGTCAAATATCAGAAAGCAATTTCTGAGAAAGCTTCTTTCACGTTTTTATCTGAGGAGATCTCCTTTGAAACTGTAAGCTGCACAGGGCTAAGAAGTGTCCTGTGACAGATTTCAAGAAAACTGTGTTACCAAACAGATGCCTGAAAAAAATGTGTAACTCTGTGAGTTGCATTCACACATCGCAGTGCAGTTTCTCAGAACGCTACTTTCCAGGTTTTATCTGAGGATATTTCCTTTGTCACCCTAGCACTCAGGAGCTCCCAAATATCACTTTGCAGAATCCATGGACACAGTACTAGCAAACTCATGCCGAAAGAGAAATGTGTAACTCTGTGAGTTGCATTCACATATCGCAGTGCAGTTTCTCAGAACGCTTCTTTCCAGTTTTCATCTGAGGATATTTCCTTTTTCACCATAGCAGTCAATGAGCTCCCAAATATCACTTTGCAGATCCATGAACACAGTGTTAGCAAAATGATGCCTGAAGAGAAATGTGTAACTCTGTGAGTTGCATTCACATGTCACAAGGCAGTTTCTCAGGAGACTTCTTTCCAGGTTTTATCTGAGGATATTTCTTTTTTCACCATAGCCCTCCATGGGCTCCCAAATATCACTTTGCCACTTCCACGAGAGCAGTCTTAGCCAACCGCTTCATGAGGAGAGTGGTGTAACTCTGTGAGACGAATTCACAGATGACAAAGAAGTTTCTCAGAAAGCTTCTTTCTCATTTTTATCGGAAGATATTCCCTCTGGCCCTATAGTCCTCAAGGGTATCCGACTTATCAGTTCTCAGAATCCACAAAAACAGGCGTAGCAAACGGCTGCACGAAATAGTGGTGTAAATCTGGAAGACGAATTCATATATCAGAAAGCAATTTCTCAGAAAGCTTCTTTAACGTTTTTGTCTCAGGATATCTCCTTTGTTACTGCAAGCTGCATAGCGCTAAGAAGTATCCTGTGGCAGATTTCAAGAAAACTCTGTTAGCAAACTCATGCCTGAGGAGAAATGTGTAACTCTCTGAGATGCATTCACACATCGCAGTGCAGTTTCTCTGGAGGCTTCTTTCCAGGTTTTAATCTGAGGATATTTCCTTTTTCACCATAGGCCTCAATGAGCTTCCAAATATCACTTTGTAGAATCCACGAACACAGTGTAAGCAAACTAATGCCTGAAGAGCAATGTGTAACTCTGTGAGTGGCATTCACAGGTCACAATGCAGTTTCTCAGAAGGTTACATTCCAGTTTTAATCTGAGAAAATTTTCTTTATCACCATAGCCCTCAATGAGCTCCCAAATATCACTTTGCAGAATCCACGAACACAGTGTTAGTAACCTGATGCCTGAAGAGAAATGTGTAACTCTGTGAGTTGCATTCACATGTCACAATGCATTTTCTCAGAAGGCTTCTTTCCAGGTTGTATCTGAGGATATTTCCTTTTTCACCATAGCCCTCCATGGGCTCCCAAATATCACTTTGCCAATTCCACGAGAACAGTCTTAGCGAACCGCTTCATGACGAGAGAGGTGGAACTCTGTGAGATGAATTCACAGATGACAAAGAAGTTTCTCAGAAAGCTTCTTTCTCGTTTTTCTCGGAGGATATTTCCTTTGGCCCTAGAGTCCTCAAAGGGATCCGAAGTATCAGTTCTCAGATTCCACAAAAACCGGGCTAGCCAACGGATCCACGAAATACAGCTGTAACTCAGTGAGTTGAATGCACACATCACAAAGCAGTTTCTCAGAAAGTGGCTTTTTTGAGCTGAGGTTATTTGCGGTCTCGGAGCGCCACCGTGTGTCTTATTGCAGATTCTGCGAAAATACTGTTAGCAAGCTTCTCAATGAAAACTATGATGTAACTCTGTGAGCTGAATTCACCCACACCAAAGAAGTTTCTGAGAATCCAGGATATCTTTTCTGAGATTCCACAAAATCAGTGCTAGCAAACTCCTCCATGAAAGAGTGGTGTAACACTGGGAAAAGAAATCACACTTCACAAAGCGGTTTCTCCGAAAGCTTCATTCCGGTTTTTCTCGGAGGATATTTCTTTTGTCCTTCTACTCTTCAAACCCATCCGAAATATCAGGTCTCAGAGTCCACAAAAAAAGGGCTAGCAAACGGCTGCAAGAAATAGTGGTGTAACTCTGGGAGACGAACTCACATATCAGAAAGAAATTTCTCAGAAAGCTTCTTTCACGTTTTTAACTGAGGAGATCTCTTTTGTCACTGTAAGATGCATAGCGCTGAGAAGTATCCCGTGGCAGATTTCAAGAAAACTGTGGTAGCAAATTCATGACTGAGGAGAAATGTGTAACTCTGTGAGTTGCATTCACACATCGCAGTGCAGTTTCTCAGAACGCTTCTTTCCATTTTTAATCTGAGGATATTTCCTTTTTCACCATATCCTTCAATGAGCTCGCAAATATCATTTTGCAGAATCCATGAACACAGTGTAAGCAAACTGATGCCTGAAGAGAAATGTGTAACTCTTTGAGTTGCATACACACATAGCAGTGCAGTTTCTCAGAACGCTTCTTTCCCGCTTTAATCTGAGAATATTTCCTTTTTCACCATAGCCCTCAATGAGCTCCCAAATATCACTTTGCAGAATCCACGAACACAGTGTTAGCAAAGTGATGCCTGAAGACAAATATGTAATTCTGTGAGTTGCATTCACATGGCACAATGCAGTTTCCTAGAAGGCTTCTTTTCATGTTTTATCACTTTTCCAATTCCACGAGAACAGCCTTAGCGAACCGCTTCTTGAGGAGAGAGGTGGAACTCTGTGAGATGAATTCACAGATGACAAAGAAGTTTCTCAGAAAGCTTCTTTCTCTTTTTTCTCGGAGGATATTTCCTTTGGCCCTACAGTCCTCAGAGGGATCCGAAATATCAGTTCTCAGATTCCACAAAAACCGGGCTAGCCAACGGATCCACGAAATACAGCTGTAACTCAGTGAGTTGAATGCACACATCACAAAGCAGTTTCTCAGAAAGTTTCTTTCTTTTTTGAGCTGAGGTTATTTGAGGTCTCGGAGCGCCACCACGTGGCTTACTGCAGATTCTGAGAAAACACTGTTGACAAGCTTCTCAATGAAAACTATGATGTCACCCTGTGAGCTGAATTCACCCACACCACAGCAGTTTCTGAGAAGGCTTCTCTGCAGATTTGTCTGAGGTTCTTTCATGATTCACCATGGGATTCAACGATATCCAGGATACCCCTTCTGAGATTCCACAAAATCAGTGCTAGCAAACTCCTCCATGAAAGAGTGGTGTAACACTGTGAAATGAATTCACACTTCACAAAGCGGTTTCTCAGAAAGCTTCATTCTAGTTTTTCTCGGAGGATATTTCCTTTGTCCTTCTACTCTTCTAACCCATCCGAAATATCAGTTCTCAAAGTCCACAAAAAAAGGGCTAGCAAACGGCTGCACGAAATAGTGGTGTAACTTTGGGAGACGAAGTCACATATCAGAAAGCAATTTCTCAGAAAGCTTCTTTCACGTTTTTATCTGAGGAGATCTCCTTTGTCACTGTAAGATGCATAGCGCTAAGAAGTATCCCGTGGCAGATTTCAAGAAAACTGTGGTAGCAAACTGATGCCTGAAGAGAAATGTGTAACTCTGTGAGTTGCATTCACACATCGCAGTGCAGTTTCTCAGAACGCTTCTTTCCCGTTTTAATCTGAGGATATGTCCTTTTCAACCTTAGCCCTCAATGAACTCCCAAATATTACTTTGCAGAATCCACGAACACAGTGTTAGCAAACTGATGCCTGAAGAGAAATGAGTAATTCTTTGAGTTGCATTCACATGTCACAATGCGGTTTCTCAGAAGGCTTCTTTCCAGGTTTTATCTGAGGATATTTCCTCTTTCACCATAGCCCTCCATGGGCTCCCAAATATCACCTTGCCAATTCCACGAGAACAGTCTTAGCGAATCGCTTCCTGACGAGAGAGGTGGAACTCTGTGAGATGAATTCACAGATGACAAAGAAGTTTCTCAGAAAGCTTCTTTCTCGTTTTTCTCAGAGGATATTCCCTTTGGCCCTACAGTCCTCAGAGGGATCCGAAATATCAGTTCTCAGATTCCACAAAAACCGGGCTAGCCAACGGATCCACGAAATACAGCTGTAACTCAGTGAGTTGAATGCACACATCACAAAGCAATTTCTCAGAAAGTGTCTTTCTTTTTTGAGCTGAGGTTATTTGAGGTCTCGGAGCGCCACCGTGTGTCTTATTGCAGATTCTGCGAAAACACTGTTAGCAAGCTTCGCAATGAAAACTATGATGTCGCTCTGTGAGCTGAATTCACGCACAACAATGAAGTTTCTGAGAAGGCTTCTCTGCAGATTTGTCTGAGGTTCCTTCATGATTCACCATGGGATTCAACGATATCCAGGATATCCCTTCTGAGATTCCACAAAATCAGTGCTAGCAAACTCCTCCATGAAAGAGTGGTGTAACACTGGGAAATGAATTCACACATCACAAAGCGGTTTCTCAGAAAGCTCCATTTCGGTTTTTCTCGGAGGATATTTCCTTTGTCCTTCTACTCTTCTAACCCATCCGAAATATCAGTACTCAGAGTCCACCAAAACAGGGCTAGCAAACGGCTGCACGAAATAGTGTTGTAACTCTGGGAGACGAAGTCACATATCAGAAAGCCATTTCTCAGAATGCTTCTTTCATGGTTTTATCTGAGGATATCTCCTTTGTTACTGCAAGACGAATAGCGCTAAGAAGTATCCCGTGGCAGATTTCAAGAAAACTGTGGTAGCAAACTGATGCCTGAAGAGAAATGTGTAACTCTGTGAGTTGCATTCACACATCGCAGTGCAGTTTCTCAGAACGCTTCTTTCCCGTTTTAATCTGAGGATTTGTCCTTTTCAACCTTAGCCCTCAATAAGCTCCCAAATATTACTTTGCAGAATCCACGAACAGAGTGGTAGCAAACTGATGCCTGAAGAGAAATGTGTAACTCTGTGAGTTGCATTCACATGTCACAATGCAGTTTCTCAGAAGACTTCTTTACACGTTTTTTCTGAGGATATTTCCGTGATCACCATAGCTCTCCATCAGCTCCCAAATATCACTTTGCAGAATCCACGAAAACAGTGTTTGCAAACTGATGCCTGAAGAGAAATGTGTAATTCTTTGAGTTGCATTCACATGTCACAATGCAGTTTCTCAAAATGCTTCTTTCCACGTTTTATCTGAGGATATTTCCTTTATCACCATAGCCTTCTATCAGCTCCCAAATATCACGTTGCAGAATCCACAAACAGAGTGGTAGCAACCTGATGCCTGAAGAGAAATGTGTAACTCTTTGAGTTGCATTCACATGTCACAATGCAGTTTCTCAGAAGGCTTCTTTCCAGGTTTTATCTGAGGATATTTCCTCTTTCACCATAGCCCTCCATGGGCTCCCAAATATCACCTTGCCAATTCCACGAGAACAGTCTTAGCGACCGCTTCATGACGAGAGAGGTGGAACTCTGTGAGATGAATTCACAGATGACAAAGAAGTTTCTCAGAAAGCTTCTTTCTCGTTTTTCTCGGAGGATATTTCCTTTGGCCCTACAGTCCTCAGAGGGATCCGAAATATCAGTTCTCAGATTCCACAAAAACCGGGCTAGCCAACGGATCCACGAAATACAGCTGTAACTCAGTGAGTTGAATGCACACATTCCAAAACAGTTTCTCAGAAAGTGTCTTTTTTGAGCTGAGGTTATTTGCGGTCTCCGAGCGCCACCGTGTGTCTTACTGCAGATTCTGCGAAAACACTGTTAGCAAGCTTCTCAATAAAAACTATGATGTCACCCGGTGAGCTGAATTCACGCACAACAATGAAGTTTCTGAGAAGGCTTCTCTGCAGATTTGTCTGAGGTTCCTTCATGATTCACCATGGGATTCAACGATATCCAGGATATCCCTTCTGAGATTCCACAAAATCAGTGCTAGCAAACTCCTCCATGAAAGAGTGGTGTAACACTGGGAAATGAATTCACACATCAAAAAGCGGTTTCTCAGAAAGCTTCATTCTGGTTTTTCTCGGAGGATATTTCCTTTTTCCTTCTACTCTTCTAACCCATCCGAAATGTCAGTCCTCAGAGTCCACCAAAACAGGGCTAGCGAACGGCTGCACGAAATAGTGTTGTAACTCTGGGAGACGAAGTCACATATCAGAAAGAAATTTCTCAGAAAGCTTCTTTCAGGTTTTTATCTGAGGAGATCTCCTTTGTCACTGTAAGATGCATAGCGCTAAGAAGTATCCCATGGCAGATATCAAGAAAACTGTGGTAGCAAACTGATGCCTGAAGAGAAATGTGTAACTCTGTGAGTTGCATTCACACATCGCAGTGCAGTTTCTCAGAACGCTTCTTTCCAGTTTTAATCTGAGGATATTTCCTTTTTCACCATATCCTTCAATGAGCTCCCAAATATCACTTTGCAGAATCCACAAACACAGTGTTATCAAACTGATGCCTGAAGAGAAATGTGTAATTCTGTGAGTTGCATTCACATGTCACAATGCAGTTTCTCAGAAGGCTTCTTTCCACGTTTTATCTGAGGATATTTCCTTTTTCACCATAGCCCTCAATCAGCTCCCCAATATCACTTTGCAGAAACCACGAACACAGTGTTAGCAACCTGATGCCTGAAGAGAAATGTGTAACACTGTGAGTTGCATTCACATGTCACAATGCAGTTTCTCAGAAGGCTTCTTTCCAGATTTTATCTGAGGATATTTCCTTTTTCACCATAGCCCTCCATGGGCTCCCAAATATCAGTTTGCCAATTCCACGTGAATACTCTTAGTGAACCGTTTCATGACGAGAGAGGTTGAACTCTGTGAGATGAATTCACAGATGACAAAGAAGTTTCTCAGAAAGCTTCTATCTCGTTTTTATCGGAGGATATTCCCTTTGGTCCTACAGTCCTCAAAGGGATCCGAAATATCAGTTCTCAGATTCCACAAAAACCGGGCTAGCCAACGAATCCACGACATACAGCTGTAACTCAGTGAGTTGAATGCACCCATCGCAAAGCAGTTTCTCAGTAAGTGTCTTTCTTTTTTGAGCTGAGGTTATTTGCCGTCTCAGAGCGCCATCGTGTGTCTTATTGCAGTTTCTGCGAAAACACTGTTAGCAAGCTTCTCAATAAAAACTATGATGTCACCCTGTGAGTTGAATTCACCCACACCAATGAAGTTTCTGAGAAGGCTTCTCTGCAGATTTGTCTGAGGTTCCTTCATGATTCACCATGGGATTCAACGATATCCAGGATATCCCTTCTGAGATTCCACAAAATCAGTGCTAGCAAACTCCTCCATGAAAGAGTGGTGTAACACTGGGAAATGAATTCACACATCACAAAGCGGTTTCTCAGAAAGCTTCATTCCGGCTTTTCTCGGAGGATATTTCCTTTGTCCTTCTACTCTTCAAACCCATCCGAAATATCATTCCTCAGAGTCCAGAAAACAGGGCTAGCAAACGGCTGCACGAAATAGTGTTGTAACTCTGGGAGACGAAGTCACATATCAGAAAGCAATTTCTCAGAAAGCTTCTTTCACGTTTTTATCTGAGGAGATCTCCATTGTCACTGTAAAATGCATAGCGCAAAGAAGTATCCCGTGGCAGATTTCAAGAAAACTGTAGTAAAAAACTGATGCCTGAAGAGAAATGTGTAACTCTGTGAGTTGCATTCACACATCGCTGTGCAGTTTCTCAGATCGCTTCTTTCCAGTTTTAATATGAGGATATTTCCTTTTTCACCATATCCTTCAATGAGCTCCCAAATATCACTTTGCAGAATCCATGAACACAGTGTTAGCAAACTGATGCCTGAAGAGAAATGTGTAATTCTCTGAGTTGCATTCACATGTCACAATGCAGTTTCTCAGAAGGCTTCTTTCCACACTTTATCTGAGGATATTTCCTTTATCATCATAGCTCTCAATCGGCTCCCAAATACCACTTTGCAAAATCCACTAACACAGTGTTAGCAATCTGATGTCTGAAGAGAAATGTGTAACTCTTTGAGTTGCATTCACATGTCACAATGCAGTTTCTCAGAAGGCTTTTTTCCAGGTTTTATCTGAGGACATTTCCTTTTTCACCATAGCCCTCCATATGCTCCCAAATATCACTTTGTCAATTCCTCGACAACAGTCTTAGCCAACCGCTTCATGAGGAGAGAGGTGGAACTCTGTGAGATGAATTCACAGATGACAAAGAAGTTTCTCAAAAAGCTTCTTTCTCGTTTTTCTCGGAGGATATTCCCTTTGGCCCTACATTCCTCAAAGGGATCCGAAATATCAGTTCTCAGATTTCACAAATACCGGGCTAGGCTACGGATCCACGAAATACAGCTGTAACTCAGTGAGTTGAATGCACACATCACAAAGCAGTTTCTCAGAAAGTGTCGATCTTTTTTGAGCTGAGGTTATTTGAGGTCTCGGAGCGCCACCGTGTGTCTTATTGCAGATTCTGCGAAAACACTGTTAGCAAGCTTCGCAATGAAAACTATGATGTCACCCTGTGAGCTGAATTCACCCACACCAAAGAAGTTTCTGAGAAGGCTTCTCTGCAGATTTGTCTGAGGTTCTTTCATGATTCACCATGGGATTCAACGATATCTAGGATATCCCTTCTGAGATTCCACAAAATCAGTGCTAGCAAACTCCTCCATGAAAGAGTGGTGTAACACTGTGAAATGAATTCACACATCACAAAGCCGATTCTCAGAAAGCTTTATTCCGGTTTTTCTCGGAGGATATTTCCTTTGCTCTTCTACTCTTCAAACCCGTCCGAAGTATCAGTTCTCAGAGTCCACAAAAACAGAGCTAGCAAACGGCTGCATGAAATAGTGGTGTAACTCTGGGAGAGGAAGTCACGTATTAGAAAGCAATTTCCCAGAAAGCTTCTTTCACATTTTTATCTGCGGATATCGCCCTTGTCACTGTAAGATGCATAGCGCTAAGAAGTATCCCGTGGCAGATTTCAAGAAAACTGTGGTAGCAAACTGATGCCTGAAGAGAAATGTGTAACTCTGTGAGTTGCATTCACACATCGCAGTGCAGTTTCTCAGAACGCTTCTTTCCCATTTTAATCTGAGGATATTTCTTTTTTCACCTTATCCTTCAATGAGCTCCCAAATATCACTTTGCAGAATCCACGAACACAGTGTTAGCAAACTGATACCTGAAGAGAAATGTGTAATTCTGTGAGTTGCATTCACATGTCACAAAGCAGTTTCTCAGAAGACTTCTTTCCACATTTTATCTGAAGATATTTCCTTTGTCACCATAAACTTCATTTTGCAAGGAAATATCCCACTGCAGATTTCTAGAAAACTGTGCTCTCAAACAGATCAATTAACAGAAATGTGTAACTCTGTGAGTTACATTGACACGTCACAATGCAATTTCTCTGAATGGTTCTTTTCAGTTTTTATCTGAAGATATTTCCTTTCTCACTGTAGCCGTGAATCCGCTCCGCAACATCACTTAGCAGATTCCACGAGAACAATGTTAGCAAACAGCTACATGAACGGAAAGGTGGGACTCTGTGAAATGAATGCACAGGTCACATAGAAGTTTCTCAGAACGGCTCCTTTAGTTTTTAGCTGAAGATATTTCCTTTTTCACTGTAGCCCTCAATGTACTCCCAAATATCACTTTGCAGATTCCAAGAGAAGAGGATTAGCAAAGAGCTACATGAACAGAAAGGTGGAACGCTGTGAGATTAATGCACGGTTTACATAGAAGTTTCTCAGAACACTTCTTTTCAGTATTTATGAGAAGATATTTCCTTTTTCAGTGTAGCCCTCAATGCGCTCCCAAATATCTCTTTGCAGATTCCACGAGAAGAGTGTTAGGAAACAGCTACATGAATAGAAAGGTGGAACTCTGTGAGGTGAATGCACAGGCCACACAGAAGTTTCTGAGAACGCCTCCTTTCAGTTTTTATCTGAAGATATGTCGTTTTTCAATGTAGTCCTCAATGTGCTCAAAAATATGACTTGGCAGATTCCACGAGAACAGTGTTAGCAAACAGCTACATGAAAAGAAAGGTTGAACTCTGTGAGATGAACTCAGAGATCAGAAAGACATTTCTCAGAAATCTTCTTTCTCGGTTTTATCTGGGGATATTTCCTTTGGCTGTATACTTCTCCAAGCAATCTGAAATATCGGCTATCAGATTCAACAAAAAATGGCCTAGCAAACAGCTTCATGAAATACAGCTGTATTTCAGTGAGATGAATTCACACATCACAAAGCAGTTTCTCAGAAAGCTTATCTCTACTTTTTTATTATTTTTTTTTAATTATTATTTTTTTAAATTATTATTATTAGTATAAGTTCTAGGGTACATGTGCATAAAGTGCAGTTTTGTTACATATGTATACTTGTGCCATGTTGCTGTGCTGCATGCATCATCTTGTCAGCACCCATCAACTCGTCATTTACATCAGGTATAACTCCCAATGCCATCCCTCCCCTCTCCACCCTCCCCATGATAGGCCCCAGTGTGTGATGTTCCCCTTCCTGAGTCCAAGTGATCTCATTTTTCAGTTACCACCTATGAGTGAGAACATGCGGTGTTTGGTTTTCTGTTCTTGTGAGAGTTTGCTAAGAATGATGGTTTCCAGCTGCATCCATGTCCCTACAAAGACACAAACTCATCCTTTTTTATGGCTGCATATTATTCCATGGTGTATATGTGCCACATTTTCTTAATCCAGTCTGTCACTGATGGACATTTGGGTTGATTTCAAGTCTTTGCTAATGTGAATAGTGCCGCAATAAACATACGTGTGCTTGTGTCTTTATAGCAGCATGATTTATAATCCTTTGGGTATATACCCAGTAATGGGATGGCTGTGTCATATGGTACTTCTAGTTCTAGATCCTTGAGGAATCACCATACTGTTTTCCATAATGGTTGAACTAGTTTACAATCCCACCAACAGTGTAAAAGTGTTCCTATTTCTCCACATCCTCTCCAGCACCTGTTGTTTCCTGACTTTTTAATGATTGCCATTCTAACTGGTGTGACATGGTATCTCATTGTGGTTTTGATTTGCATTTCTTTAATAGCCAGTGATGATGAGCCTTTTTTCATGTGTCTTTTGGCTGTATGATTGTCCTCTTTTGAGAAATGTCTGTTCATATCCTTTGCCCACATTTTGATGGAGTTGTTTGTTTTTTTCTTGTAAATTTGTTTGAGTTCTTTGTAGGTCTTGATATTAGCCCTTTGTCAGATGAGTAGATTGCAAAAATTTTCTCCCATTCTGTAGGTTGCCTGTTCACTCTGATGGTAGTTTCTTTTGCTGTGCAGAAGCTCTTTAGTTTAATGAGATCCCATTTGTCAATTTTGGCTTTTGTTGCCGTTACTTTTGGTGTTTTGGACATGAAGTCTTTGCCCATGCCTATGTCGTGAATGGTACTACCTAGGTTTTCTTGTAGGGTTTTTATGGTATTAGGTCTCACATTTAAGTCTCTAATCCACCTTGAATTAATTTTCGTATAAGAAGTAAGGAAACGATCCAGTTTCAGCTTTCTACTTATGGCTAGCCAATTTTCCCAGCACCATTTATTAAATAGGGAATCCTTTCCCCATTTCTCGTTTCTCTCAGGTTTGTCAAAGATCAGATGGCTGTAGATGTGTGGTATTATTTCTGAGGACTCTGTTCTGTTCCATTGGTCTATATGTCTGTTTTGGTACCAGTACCATGCTGTTTTGGTTACTGTAGCGTTGTAGTGTAGTTTGAAGTCAGGTAGCATGATGCCTCCAGCTTTGTTCTTTGACTTAGGATTGTCTAGATGTGGGCCCTTTTTTGGTTCCATGTGAACTTTAAAGCAGTTTTTTCCAATTCTGTGAAGAAACTCATTGGTAGCTTAATGGGGATGGCATTGAATCTATAAATAACCGTGGGCAGTATGGCCATTTTCACGATATTGATTCTTCCTATCCATGAGCATGGTATGTTCTTCCATTTGTTTGTGTCCTCTTTTATTTCACTGAGCAGTGGTTTGTAGTTCTCCTTGAAGAGGTCCTTTACATCCCTTGTAAGTTGGATTCCTAGGTATTTTATTCTCTTTGAAGCAATTGTGAATGGAAGTTCATTCATGATTTGGCTCTCTGTTTGTCTGTTACTGGTGTATAAGAATGCTTGTGATTTTTGCACATTAATTTTGTATCCTGAGACTTTGCTGAAGTTGCTTATCAGCTTAAGGAGATTTTGGGCTGAGACAATGGGGTTTTCTAAATATACAATCATGTCATCTGCAAAGAGGGACAATTTGACTTCCTCTTTTCCTAACTGAATACCCTCCATTTCTTTCTCTTGCCTGATTGCCCTAGCCAGAACTTCCAACACTATGTTGAATAGGAGTGGTGAGAGAGGTCATCCCTGTCTTATGCCAGTTTTCAAAGGGAATTTTTCCAGTTTTTGCCCATTCAGTATGAAATTGGCTGTGGGTTTGTCATAAATAGCTCTTATTATTTTGACGTGCGTTCCATCAATACCAAATTTACTGAGCGTTTTTAGCATGAAGGGCTGTTGAATTTTGTGAAAAGCCTTTTCTGCATCTATTGAGATAATCATGTGGTTCTTGTCTTTGGTTCTGTTTATATGCTGGATTATGTTTATTGATTTGCGAATGTTGAACCAGCCTTGCATCCCAGGGATGAAGCCCACTTGATCATGGTGGATAAGCTTTTTGATGTGCTGCTGAATCCGGTTTGCCAGTATTTTATTTAGGATTTTTGCATCGATGTTCATCAGGGATATTGGTCTAAAATTCTCTTTTTTTGTTGTGTCTCTGCCAGGCTTTGGTATCAGGATGATGTTGGCCTCATAAAATGAGTTAGGGAGGATTCCCTCTTTTTCTATTGATTGGAATAGTTTCAGAAGGAATGGTACCGTCTCCTTCTTGTACCTCTGGTAGAATTCAGCTGTGAATCCATCTGGTCCTGGACTTTTTTTGGTTGGTAGGCTATTAATTATTACCTCAATTTCAGAGCCTGCTATTGGTCTATTCAGGGATTCAACTTCTTCCTGGTTTAGTCTTGAGAGAGTGTAAGTGTTCAGGAAATTATCCATTTCTTCTAGATTTTCTAGTTTATTTGTGTAGAGGTGTTTATAGTATTCTCTGATGGTAGTTTGTATTTCTGTGGGGTCGGTGGTGATATCCCCTTTATCATTTTTTATTGCATCGATTTGATTCTTCTCTCTTTTCTTCTTTATTAGTCTTGCTAGCGGTCTATCAATTTTGTTGATCTTTTCAAAAAACCAACTCCTGGATTCATTGATTTTTTGGAGGGTTTTTTGTGTTTCTATCTCCTTCAGTTCTGCTCTGATCTTAGTTATTTCTTGCCTTCTGTTAGCTTTCGAATGTGTTTGCTCTTGCTTCTCTAGTTCTTTTAATTGTGATGTTAGAG
Organism: Macaca nemestrina; assembly: GCF_043159975.1. Taxonomy (NCBI): domain Eukaryota; kingdom Metazoa; phylum Chordata; class Mammalia; order Primates; family Cercopithecidae; genus Macaca; species Macaca nemestrina. The sequence continues at coordinate 26,129,056 of NC_092143.1, forward strand.
TGTCAATTTTAGATCTTTCCTGCTTTCTCTTGTGGGCATTTAGTGCTATAAATTTCCCTCTACACACTGCTTTAAATGTGTCCCAGAGATTCTGCTATGTTGTATTTTTGTTCTCATTGGTTTCAAAGAACATCTTTATCTGCCATCATTTTGTTATGTACCCAGTAGTCATTGCGGAGCAGGTTGTTCAGTTTCCATGTAGTTGAGCGGTTTTGATTGAGTTTCTTAGTCCTGAGTTCTAGTTTGATTGCACTGTGGTCTTAGAGACAATTTGTTATAATTTCTGTTCTTGTACATTTGCCGAGGAGTGCTTTACTTCCAATTGTGTGGTCAATTTTGGAGTAAGTGCGATGTGGTGCTGAGAAAAATGTATATTCTGTTGATTTGGGGTGGAGAGTTCTACAGATGTCTATTAGGTCTGCTTGCTGCAGAGATGAGTTCAATTCCTGGATATCCTTGTTAACTTTCTGTCTTGTTGATCGGTCTAATGTTGACACTGGAGTGTTGAAGTCTCCCATTATTATTGTATGGGAGTCTAAGTCTCTTTGTAAGTCTCTAAGGACTTGCTTTATGAATCTGGGTGCTCCTGTATTGGGTGCATATATATTTAGGTTAGTTAACTCTTCCTGTTGAATTGATTCCTTTACCATTATGTAAAGGCCTTCTTTGTCTCTTTTGATATTTGATGGTTTAAAGTCTGTTTTATGAGAGACTAGTATTGCAATCCCTGCTTTTTTTTTTTTTTTTTCTCCGTTTGCTTGGTAAATCTTCCTCCATCCCTTTATTTTGAGCCTATGTATGTCTCTGCATGTGAGATAGGTCTCCTGAATACAGCAGACTGATGGGTCCTGACTCTTTATACAATTTGCCAGTCTGTGTCTTTTAATTGGAGCATTTAGTCCATTTACATTTAAGGTTAAGATTGTTATGTGTGAACTTGATCCTGCCATTATGATATTAACTGGTTATTTTGCTCGTTAGTTGATGCAGTTTCTTCTTAGCCTCGATGGTCTTTACATTTTGCCATGTTTTTGCAATGGCTGGTACTGGTTGTTCCTTTCCATGTTTAGTGCTTCCTTCAGAACGTCTTGTAAGGCAGGCCTGGTGGTGACAAAATCTCTAGCACTTGCTTGTCTGTAAGGGATTTTATTTCTCCTTCACTTATGAAACTTAGTTTGGCTGGATATGAAATTCTGGGTTTAAAATTCTTTTCTTTAAGAATGTTGAATATTGGCCCCCACTCTCTTCTGGCTTGTAGAGTTTCTGCCGAGAGATCTGCCGTTAGTCTGATGGGCTTCCCTTTGTGGGTAACCCGAGCTTTCTCTCTGGCTGCCCTTAAGATTTTTTCCTTCATTTCAACTTTGGTGAATGTGGCAATTATGTGTCTTGGAGTTGCTCTTCTTTAGGAGTATCTTTGTGGAGTTCTCTGAATTTGAATGTTGGCCTGCCCTACTAGGTTGGAGAAGTTCACCTGGATGATATCCTGAAGAGTGTTTTCCAACTTGGTTCCATTTTCCCCCTCACTTTCAGGCACCCCAATCAGATATAGATTTGGTCTTTTTACGTAATCCCGTACTTCTTGCAGGCTTTGTTCATTTCTTTTTCTTCTTTTTTCTTTTGGTTTCTCTTCTCACTTCATTTAATTCATTTGATCCTCAATCGCTGACTCTCTTTCTTCCAGTTGATCGAGTCGGTTACTGAAGCTTGTGCATTTGTCCCGTATTTCTCGTGTCATGGTTTTCATCTCTTTCATTTCGTTTATGACCTTCTCTGCATTAATTACTCTAGCTATCAATTCTTCCACTTTTTTTTCAAGATTTATAGTTTCTTTGCACTGGGTACGTAATTCCTCCTTTAGCTCTGAGAAGCTTGATGGACTGAAGCCTTCTCTCATCTCGTCAAAGTCATTCTCCGTCCAGCTTTGATCCATTGCTGGCCATGTGCTGTGCTCCTTTGCCGGGGGAGATGTGCTCTTATTTTTTGAATTTCCAGCTTTTCTGCGCTGCTTTTTCCCCATCTTTGTGGTTTTATCTGCCTCTGGTCTTTGATGATGGTGATGTATTGATGGGGTTTTGGTGTAGGTGTCCTTCCTGTTTGATAGTTTTCCTTCTAACAGTCAGGACCCTCAGCTGTAGGTCTGTTGGAAATTGCTTGAGGTCCACTCCAGACCCTGTTTTCCTTGATATCAGCAGCAGAGGCTGCAGAAGATAGAATATTGCTGAACAGCGAGTGTACCTGTCTTATTCTTGTTTTGGAAGCTTCCTCTCAAGGGTGTGCTCCACCCTGTGAGGTGTGCGTGTCAGACTGCCCCTAGTGGGGGATGTCTCCCAGTTAAGCTAGTCAGGGTCAGTGACCCACTTCAGCAGGCAGTCTGTCCCTTTTCAGAAATCAACCTCCGTGTTGGGAGATCCACTGCTCTCTTCAAAGCTGTCAGACAGAGTCGTTTGCGTCTGCAGAGGTTTCTGCTGCTTTTGTTGTTGTTTACTGTGCCCTGTCCCCAGAGGTGGAGTCTACAGAGACAGGCAGGTTTCCTTGAGCTGCTATGAGCTCCACCCAGTTCGAGCTTCCCAGCGGCTTTGTTTACCTACTTAAGCCTCAGCAATGGTGGGCACCCCTCCCCCAGCCTCGCTGCTGCCTTGCAGTTAGATCGCAGACTGCTGTGCTAGCAATGAGGGAGGCTCCGTGGGTGTGGGACCCTCCTGGCCAGGTGTGGGATAAAATCTCCTGGTGTGCCCGTTTGCTTAAAGCGCAGTATTGGCTGGGAGTTACCCGATTTTCCAGGTGTTGTGTGTCTCAGTTCCCCTGGCTAGGAAAAGGGATTCCCTTCCCCCTTGTGCTTCCCATGTGAGATGATGCCTCACACTGCTTCAGCTCACGCTGATCCAGCTGCAGCAGCTGACCAGCACCGATTGTCCGGCACTGCCTAGTGAGCTGAACCCAGTACCTCAGTAGAAAATGCAGAAATCACCGGTCTTCTGTGTTGCTTGCGCTGGGAGTTGGAGACTGGACCTGTTCCTATTCGACCATCTTGCTCCCTTCCTTTTTCAATGTAGCCCTCAATGCGCTACCAAATATCACTTTGCAGATTCCACGAGAAGAGTGTTAGCAAACAGCTGCATGAACAGAAAGGTAGAACTCTGTGAGATGAACTCAGAGATCGAAATACATTTTTCAGAAATATCCTTTACCGTTTTTATCTGGGGATATTTCATTTGGCTGTATGCTCCTCCAAGTGATCCGAATCAGCTCCCCAGAACGTTTCTTTTCAGTTTTTATACTGAGATATTTCCTTTTTCACTGTAGCCGTCAATGCGCTCCCAAATATCACTTTGCAGATTCCACGAGAAGAGTGTTAGCAAACAGCTGCATGAACAGAAAGTTGGAACTGTGTGAGGTGAATGCACAGGTCACATAGAAGTTTCTCAGAACCTTTCTTTCAGTTTTTATCTGAAGATATTTTCTTTTTCAATTTGCCGTCAATGGACTCCTAAATATCCCTTAGCAGATACCATGAGAAGAGTGTTAGCAAACAGCTACATGAACAGAAAGGTGGAACTCTGTGAGATGAATGCATAGATTACATAGAAGTTTCTCAGAACGCTTCCTTTCAGTATTTATCCGAATATATATCCTTTTTCACTGCAGCCTTCAAAGCGCTCCAAATGTCACTTTGCAGATTCCACGAGAAGAGTGTTAGCAAACAGCTGCATGAACAGAAAGGTGGAACTCTGTGAGATGAACTCAGAGATCGAAACACATTTTTCAGAAATATCCTTTACCGTTTTTATCTGGGGATATTTCATTTGGCTGTATACTCCTCCAAGTGATCCGAATCAGCTCCCCAGAACGTTTCTTTTCAGTTTTTATATTAAGATATTCCCTTTTTCACTGTAGCCATCAATGCGCTCCCAAATATCACTTTGCAGATTCCACGAGAAGAGTGTTAGCAAACAGCTGCATGAACAGAAAGTTGGAACTGTGTGAGGTGAATGCACAGGTCACATAGAAGTTTCTCAGAACCTTCCTTTCAGTTTTTATCTGAAGATATTTTCTTTTTCAATTTGCCGTCAATGGACTCCTAAATATCCCTTAGCAGATACCATGAGGAGAGTGTTAGCAAACAGCTACATGAACAGAAAGGTGGAACTCTGTAAGATGAATGCATAGATTACATAGAAGTTTCTCAGAACGCTTCCTTTCAGTATTTATCCGAATATATATCCTTTTTCACTGTAGCCTTCAAAGCGCTCCCAAATATCACTTTGCAGAATCCACGAACACAGTGTTAGCAAACTGCTTCGTGAAGACAAAGTTGTAACTCGGTGAGATGAATTCACATATCACAAAGAAGTTTCTCTGAAAGCTACTTTCTAGTTTTTATTGGAGGACATTTCCTTTGTCAGCGTAAGCCTCATTGCGCCAAGAAATGTCCCAAAGCAGATTTCAAGAAAACAGGGTGAGCAAACGGATCAATGAAAAGGAAAGTGTACCTCTGTGAGTTGCATTCACATGTCACAAAGCAGTTTCTCAGAACGCTTCTTTCCAGTTTGTATCTGAGGATATTTCCTTTTTCACCATAGCCCTCCAGGGGCTCCCCAATATCACTTTGCAGAATTCCACGAGAACAGTCTTAGCGAACCGCTTCAGGAGGAGAGAGGTGGAACTCTGTGAGACGAATTCACAGATCACAAAGAAGTTTCTCAGAAACCTTCTTTCTCATTTTTATCGGAGGATATTTCCTTTGGCCTATAGTCCTCAAAGGGATCCGAAATATCAGTTCTCAGATTCCATAAAACCGGGGCTAGTCAAGGGCTCTAGGAAATAGAGCTGTAACTCAATGAGTTGAATGCATGTATCACAAAGCAGTTTCTCAGAAAGCGGCTTTCTTTTGGGAGCTGAGGTTTTTTGTGGTCTCGGAGCGCCATCGTGTGTCTTATTACAGATTCTGCGAAAACACTGTTAGCAAGCTTCTCAATGAAAATAATGATGTAACCCTGTGAGCTGAATTCACCCATACCAAAGAAGTTTCTGAGAAGGCTTCTCTGCAGATTTGTCTGAGGTTCTTTCATGATTCACCATGGGATTCAACGATATCCAGGATACCTCTTCTGAGATTCCACACAATCAGTGCTAGCAAACTCCTCCATGAAAGAGTGGTGTAACACTGTGAAATGAATTCACACATCACAAAGCAGTTTCTCAGAAAGCTTCATTCCGGATTTTCTCGGAGGATATTTCCTTTCTCCTTCCACTCTTCAAACCCATCCGAAATATCAGTTCTCAGAATCCCCAAAACAGGGCTAGCAAATGGCTGCACGAAATAGTGGTGTAACCCTGGGAGATAAAGTCACACATCAGAAAGCAATTTCTCTGAAAGCTTCTTTCACATTTTTAACTCAGTATATCTCCTTTGTCACTGTTAGCTTCATAGCGCTAAGAAGTAACCCGTTGCCGATTTCAAGAAAACTCTGTTACCAAACTGATGCCTGAAGAGAAATGTGCAACTCTTTGAGGTGCATTCACACATCGCAGTGCAGTTTCTCAGAACGCTTCTTTCCAGTTTTTATCTGAGGTTATTTCCTTTTTCACCATAGCCCTCAAGGAGCTCCCAAATGTCACTTTTCTGAATCCACGAACACAGTGTTAGCAAACTACTACAAGAAGGGAAAGGTGAAACTCTGTGTGATGAAGTCACACAGCAGAAAACAATTTCTGAGAAAGCTTCTTTCTCGTTATTATCTGAGGATATTTCCTTTTTCACCATAGGCCTCAAGGTGCTCCCAAATATCACTTTGCAGATTTCACGAAAACAATGTTCACAAACTGCTTCAGGAAGACTAAGTTGTAACTCTCTGAGATGAATTCACATATCACAAAGCAGTTTCTCACAAAGTTTCTTTCACGTTTCTAATTGAGGATATTTCCTTTATCAGCGTAGGGCTCATTGTGGTCCAAAGTAGCCCTTCTCAGGTTCCTCAAAGACAGTGTTAATCGACTGCTCCACGAAACGTAAGTATAACTCTGTGAGATGAATTCAGAGGTCACAAAGAGGTTTCTAAGAAAGCTTCCTTCTAGTTTTGATCCGAGGATATCTCCTTTGACACCGTAAGCTTCACTGCGCTAAGAAGTATCCGATTGCAGATTTCAAGAAAACTGTGTTAGCAGACTGATGTCTGAAAAGAAATGTGTAACTCTGTGAATAGCATTCACACATCTCAGTGCAGTTTCACAGAACGCTGCTTCCCAGTTTGAATATGAGGATATTTCCTTTTTCACCATGGCCCTCATTGAGCTCCCAAATATCACTTTGCAGAATCCACAAACACAGTGTTAGCACACTGCTTCGTGAAGACAAAGTTGTAACTCGGTGAGATGAATTCACATATCACAAAGAAGTTTATCAGAAAGCTACTTTCTAGTTTTTATTGGAGGATATTTCCTTTGTCAGCGTAAGCCACATAGCGCTAAGAAATATCCCAAAGCAGATTTCAAGAAAACTGTGTGAGCAAACGGATCAATGAAAAGGAAAATGTACCTCTGTGAGTTGCATTCACACATCGCAGTGCAGTTTCTCAGAATGCTTCTTTGCAGTTTTTATCTGATTATATTTTCTTTGTCACCAAAGCCCTCAATGAGCTCTCAAATATCACTTTGCCGAATCCACGGACACAGTGTTAGCAAACTGCTACAAGAAGGGAAAGGTGAAACTCTGTGTGATGAAGTCACACATCAGAAAGCAATTTCTGAGAAAGCTTCTTTCTCCTTATTATCTGAGGATATTTCCTTTTTCACCATATGCCTCAAGATGCACCTAAATATCACTTTGCAGATTCCACGAAAACAATGTTAGCAAACATCTTCATGAAGACTAAGTTGTAACTCTCTGAGATAATTCACATATCAGAAAGCAGTTTCTCACAAAGCTTCTTTCACGTTTCTAATTGAGGATATTTCCTTTATCAGCGTAGGGCTCAATGCGGTCCAAAGTAGCCCTTCTCAGGTTCCTCAAAGACAGTGTTAATCGACTGTTCCATGAAACGTAAGTGTAACTCTGTGAGATTAATTCAGTGGTCACAAAGAAGTTTCTAAGAAAGCTTCTTTCTAGTTTTGATCCGAGGATATCTCCTTTGTCACCGTAAGCTTCACTGCGCTAAGAAGTATCCCGTCGCAGATTTCAAGAAAACTGTGTTAGAAGACTGATGCCTGAAGAGAAATGTGTAACTCTGTGAGTAGCATTTACACATCTCAGTGCAGTTTCTCAGAACGCTTCTTCCCAGTTTGAATCTGAGGATATTTCCTTTTTCATCATGGCCCTCAATGAGCTCTCAAATATCGCTTTGCAGAATCCATGAACACAGTGTTAGGAAACTGCTTCGGGAAGACAAAGTTGTAACTCGGTGAGATGAATTCACATATCGCAAAGAAGTTTCTCAGAAAGCTGCTTTCTAGATTTTATTGGAGGATATTTCTTTTGTCAGCATAAGCCTCATTGCGCTAAGAAATATCCCAATGCAGATTTCAAGAAAACAGTGTGAGCAAACGGATCAATGAAAAGGAAAGTGTACCTCTGTGACTTGCATTCACATGTCACAATGCAGTTTCTCAGAACGCTTTTTTACAGTTTTTATCTGAGGATATTTCCTTTTTCACCACAGCCCTCCATGGAATCCCAAATATCACTGCCAATTCCACTAGAACAGTCTTAGTGAACCGTTTCATGAGGAGAGAGGTGGAACTCTGTGAGATGAACTCACAGATCACAAAGAACTCTCATCACAAAGAACTCTCACAGATTACAAAGAACTCTCATCTCCATGAGAAGGGTGTTAGCAAACAGCCACATGAACAGAAAGGTGGATCTCTGTGAGGTGAACGCACAGGCCACATAGAAGTTTCTGAGAACGCTTCCTTTCAGTTTTTATGAAGATATTTCCTTTTTCACTGTAGCCATCAATGCACCCCCAAATATCACTTTGCATATTCCTCAAGAAGAGTGTTAGCAAACTGCTAATGAACAGAAAGGTGGAACTCTCTTAGATGAATGCACAGGTCACATAGAAGTTTCTCAGAACGCTTCCTTTCAGTTTTTTTCTGAAGACATTTCCTTTTTCACTGTAGCCCTCAATGTGCTCCCAAATATCACTTTGCAGAATCCACGAGAAGAATGTTAGCAAACAGCTACATGAACAGAAAGGTGGAACTCTGTGAAGTGAATGCACAGGCCACATAGAAGTTTCTCACAACGCTTCCTTTCAGTTTTTATCTGAAGATATTTACTTTTTCACTGTAGCCCTCAATGCGCTCCCAAGTATCACTTTGCAGATACCCCGAGAAGAGTGTGAGCAAACAGCTACATGAAAAGAAAGGTGGAACTCTGTGAGATGAATGCACAGGCTACATAGAAATTTCTCAGGACGCTTCCTTTCAGTTTTTATCTGAAGATGTTTCCTTTTTCAGTGTACCCCTCAATGTGCTCCCAAATATCACTTTGCAGATTCCACGAGAAGTGTGTTAGTAAACAGCTGCATGAAAAGAAAGATGGAACTCTGTGATATGAACTCAGATCAGAAAGACATTGCTCAGAAATCTTCTTTCTCGTTTTTATCTGGGATACATCCTTTGGCTGTATACTCCTCAAAGCCATCGGAAATATCAGTTCTCAGATTCTACAAAAACTGGACTAGCAAACAGCTCCGTGAAATACAGGTGTAACTCAGTGAGTTGAATTCACAAATCACAAAGCAGTTTCCCAGAAAGCTTCTTTCTACTTTTAACCTGAAGATATTTCCTTTGTCACCATAAGCTTCATTGGGCAAAGAAATATCTCACTGCTGATTTCAAGAAAACGGTGCTAGCACACAGATCAATGAACAGAAAAGTGTGACACTGTGAATTGCATTCACACGTCACTCCTCAGAATGCTTCTTTTCAGTTTTTATCTGAAGATATTTCCTTTTTCACTGTAACCGTCAATGGGCTCCTAAATATCACTTAGCAGACACCACGAGAAGAGTGTTAGCAAACAGCTACACGAACAGAAAGGTGGAACTCTGCGAGATGAATGCATAATTTACATAGAAGTTTCTCAGAACGCTTCCTTTCAGTATTTATCTGAACATATTTCGTTTTTCACTGTAGCCCTCAATGTGCTCCCAAATATCACTTTACAGATTCCAGAACAAGAGTGTGAGCAAACAGCTATATGGACAGAAAGGTGGAACTCTGTGAGATGAACTCGGAAATCAGAAAGACATTTCTCAGAAATCTTCTTTCTCTTTTTTATCTGAGGATATTTCCTTTGGCTGTATACTCCTCCAAGTTATCTGAAATATCGGTTCTCAGATTCAACAAAAACTGGACCAGCAAACAGCTCCATGAAATACAGCTGTAACTCAGTGAGTTGAATTCACACATCACAAAGCAGTTTCTAAGGAAGCTTCTTTCTACTTTTTATCTGAAGATATTTCCTTTGTCACCATAAGCTTCATTGGGGAAAGAAATATCCCACTGCAGATTTCAAGAAAACAGTGCTAGAAAACTGATCAATGAACAGAAAAGTGTAACTCTGTGAGTTGCATTCACACGTCACAGTGCAGTTTCTCAGAACATTTCTTTTCAGCTTTTATCTGAAGATATTTCCTTTTCACGGTAGCCCTCAAGGTGCTCCCAAATATCACTTTGCAGATTCCACGATAAGAGTGTTGGCAAACAGCTACATGAACAGAAAGGTGGACCTCTGTGAGGTGTACGCACAGGCCATATAGTAATTTCTCAGAACACTTCCTTTCAGTTTTTATGAAGATATTTCCTTTATCACTGTAGCCATTAATGTGCCCCCAAATATCACTTTGCATATTCCAGAAGAACAGAGTTAGCAAACTGCTACATGAAAAGAAAGGTGGAACTCTGTGAGATGAACTCAGAGATCAGAAAGACATTTCTCAGAAATCTTCTTTCTCGTTTTTATCTGGGGATATTTCCTTTGGCTGTATACTCCCCCAATTGATCCGAAATATCGGTTCTCAGATTCAACAAAAACTGGACTAGCAAACAGCTCCATGAAATACAGATGTAACTCAGTGAGTTGAATTCACACATCACAAAGCAGTTTCTTAGGATGCTTCTTTGTACCTTTTATCTGAAGATATTTCCTTTGTCACCTAAAGATTCATTCGGCAAAGAAATATCCCGCTGCAGATTTCCAGAAAACTGTGTTAGCAAACTGATCAATGAACAGAAAAGTGTAACTCGCTGAGTTGCATTCACACGTGACTATACAGTTTCACAGAACGCTTCCTTTCAGTTTTTATATGAAGATATTTCCTTTTTCACTGTAGCCCTCAATGCGCTCCCAAATATCACTTTGCAGATTCCACGAGAAGAGTGTTAGCAAACAGCTACATGAACAGAAAGGGGGAACTCTGTGAGGTGAATGCACAGGTCACATAGAAGTTTCTCAGAACGCTTCCTTTCCGTTTTCATCTGAAGATATTTCCTTTTTCACTGTAGCCCTCAATGTGCTCCCAAATATCACTTTGCAGATTCCACGATAAGAGTGTTGGCAAACAGCTACATGAACAGAAAGGGGGAACTCTGTGAGGTGAATGCACGGGTCACATAGAAGTTTCCAGAACTCTTCTTTTCAGTTTTTATCTGAAGATATTTCCTTTTTCACTGTAGCCCTCAATGTGCTCCCAAATATCACGTTGCAGATTTCAAGATAAGAGTATCAGCAAACAGCTACATGAACAGAAAGGCGGAACTCTGTGAGATGAACTCATAGATCAGAAAGACATTTCTCAGAAATCTTCTTTCTCGCTTTTATCTGGGCATATTTCCTTTGGCTCTATACGCCTCCAAGTGATCCGAAATATCGGTTCTCAGATTCAACAAAAACTAGACTAGCAAACAACTCCATGAAATACAGCTGTAACTCAGTGAGTTGAAATCACACATCACAGCGCAGTATTTCAGGAAGCTTCTTTCTACTTTTTATCTGAAGGTATTTCCTTTGTCAACATCAGCTTCATTGGGTAAAGAAATATCCCACTGCAGATTTCAAGAAAACTCTGTTAGCAAACTGATCAATGAACAGAAACGTGTAACTCTGGGAGTGGCATTCAAACGTCTCAATGCAGTTTCTCAGAACGCTTCTTCTCAGTTTTTATCTGAAGATATTTCCTTTTTCACTGTGGCCATCAATGCGCCTCCAAATATCACTTTGCAGATTCCACAAGAAGAGTGTTAGCAAATTGCTACAAGAAAAGAAAGGTGGAACTCTGTGAGAAGAACTCAGAGATCAGAAAGACATTTCTAAAAAATCTTCTTTCACGTTTTTATCTGGGGATATTTCCTCTGGCTGTATACTCCCCCAATTGATCCGAAATATCGGTTCTCAGATTCAACAAAAACTGGACTAGCAAACAGCTCCATGAAATACAGCTGTAACTCAGTGAGTTGAATTCACACATCACAAAACAGTTTCTCAGGAAGCTTCTTTCTACTTTTTATCTGAAGATATTTCCTTTGTCACCGTAAGATTCATTGGGCAAAGAAATATCCCACTGCAGATTTCCAGAAAACTGTGTTAGCAAACTGATCAATGAACAGAAAAGTGTACCTCTGTTAGTTGCATTCACAGGTCACAATGCTGTTTCTCAGAACGCTTCTTTTCAGTTTTTCTCTGAAGATATTTCCTTTTTATTGTAGCCATAAATGCACCCCAAAATATCACTTTGCTGATTCTACGGGAAGAGTGTTAGCAAACTGTTACATGAAAGGAAAGGTGGAACTCTGTGAGATGAATGAACAGGTCACATAGAAGTTTCTCAGAACGCTTCCTTTCAGTTTTTATCTGAAGATATTTCCTTTTTCACTGTAGCCCTCAATGCGCTCCCAAATATCACTTTGCAGATTCCACGAGAAGACTCTTAGCAAACAGCTACATGAACAGAAAGGAGGAACTCTGTGAGGTGAATGCACAGGTCACATAGAAGTATCTCAGAACTCTTCCTTTCAGTTTTTATCTGAAGATATTTCCTTTTTCACTGCAGCCCTCAATGAGCTCCCAAATATCACTTTGCAGATTACAGGAGAAGAGTGTCAGCAAACAGCTACAAGAACAGAAACGTGGAACTCTGTGAGGTGAAAGCACAGGTCACATAGAAGTTTCTCAGAACGCTTCCTTTCCGTTTTTGTCTGAAGATAATTCCTTTTTCACTGTAGCCCTCAATGCGCTCCCAAACATCACTTAGCAGATTCCATGAGAAGAGTGTTAGCAAACAGCTACGTGAACAGAAAGGTGGAACTCTGTGAGATGAACTCATAGATCAGAAAGACATTTCTCAGAAATCTTCTTTCGCGTTTTTATCTGGGGATATTTCCTTTGGCTCTATACGCCTCCAAGTGATCCGAAATATCGGTTCTCAGATTCAACAAAAACTAGACTAGCAAACAGCTCCATGAAATACAGCTATATCTCAGCGAGTTGAAATCACATCTCACAAAGCATTTTCTCAGGAAGCTTCTTTCTACTTTTTATCTGAAGGTATTTCCTTTGTCAACATAAGCTTCATTGGGCAAAGAAATATCCCACTGCAGATTTCAAGAAAACGGTGTTAGCAAACTGATCAATAAACCGAAAAGTGTAACTCTGTGAGTTGCATTCTCACGTTACTACACAGTTTCTCAGAACGCTTCCTTTCAGTTTTTTCTGAATGTATTTCCTTTTTCTCTGTAGCCATCAATGCGCCTCCAAATATCACTTTGCAGATTCCACGAGAAGCGTGTTAGACATCTGCTACATGAAAAGAAAGGTGGAACTCTGTGAGATGAATGAACAGGTCACATAGAAGTTTCTCAGAATGCTTCCTTTCAGTTTTTATCTGAAGATATTTCCTTGTCCACTGTAGCCCTCAAAGCACTCCCAAATATCACTTTGCAGATTCCACGAGAAGAGTGTTGGCAAACAGCTACATGAAAAGAAAGGTAGAAGTCTATGAGATTAACTCAGAGATCAGAAAGACATTTCTCAGAAATCTTCTTTCTCGCTTTTATGTAGGGATATTTCCTTTGGCTCTATACTCCTCCGGTTCTCAGATTCAACAAAAACTGGACTAGCAAAACAGCTCCATAAAATACAGCTGCAACTCAGCGAGTTGAATTCACACATGACAAAGCAGTTTCTCAGGAAGCTTCTTTCTACTTTTTTCTGAAGATATGTCTTTTGTCACCATAAGCTTCATTGGGCAAAGAAATATCCACTGCAGATTTTAAGAAACCTGTGTTAGCAAACTTATCAATGAAGAGAAAAGTGTAACTCTGTGAGTTGCATTCAAACGTCACTATACTGTTTCTCAGAACGATTCTTTTCAGTTTTTATCTGAAGATATTTCCTTTTTCACTGTAGCCATGAATGCACCCGCAAATATCACTTTGCAGATTCCACGAGAAGAATGTTAGCAAACTGCTACATGAACAGAAAGGTGGAGCTCTGTGAGATGAATGAACAGGTCACACACAAGTTTCTCAGAACGCTTCCTTTCAGTTTTCATCTGAAAATATTTCATTGTCCACTGTAGCCCTCAAAGCACTCCAAAATATCACACTGCAGATTCCACGAGAAGAGTGTTAGCAAACAGCTACATGAACAGAAAGGTGGAACACTGTAAGCTGAATGCACAGGTCACAAAGAAGTTTCTCAGAACGATTCATTTCAGTTTTTATCTGAAGATATTTCCTTTTTCACAATAGCCCTCAATGTGCTCCCAAATATCACTTTGCAGATTCCACGAGAAGACTGTTAACAAACAGCTACATGAACAGAAAGGTTGAACTCTGTGAGATGAACTCAGAGATCAGAAAGACATTTCTCAGAAATCTTCTTTCTCGTTTTTATCTGGGCATTTTTCCTTTGGCTGTATACTCCTCCAAAAAATCAGATTTATCGGTTCTGAGATTCAATACAAACTGGACTAGCAAACAGCTCCATGAAATACAGCTGTAACTCAGTGAGTTGAATTCTCACAACACAAAGCAGTTTCTCAGAAAGCTTCTTTCTACTTTTATCTGAAGATATTTCCTTTGTCACCATAAGATTCATTGGGAAAAGAAATATCCCACTGCAAATTTCAAGAAAAGTTTGTTAGCAAACTGATCAATTAACAGAAAAGTGTAACTCTGTGAGTTGCATTCACACGTCACAACGCAGTTTCTCAGAACGCTTCTTTTCAGTTTTTATCTGAAGATATTTCCTTTTTCACTGTAGCACTCAATGCGCTCCCAAATATCACTTTGCCGATTCCACTAGAAGAGTGTGAGCAAACAGCTACATGAACAGAAAGGGGGAATTCTGTGAGATGACCTCAGAGATTAGAAAGACATTTCTCAGAAATCTTCTCGTTTTTATCTGGGGATATTTCCTTTCGCTGTATACTCCTCCAAGAAATCAGATATATCGGTTCTCAGATTCAACAAAAACTAGACTAGCAAACAGCTCCATGAAATACAGCTGTAACTCAGTGAGTTGAATTCTCACATCACAAAGCAGTTTCTCAGAAAGCTTCTTTCTACTTTTCACCTGAAGATATTTCCTTTGTCACCATAAGCTTCATTGGGCAAAGAAATATCCCACTGCAGATTTCAAGAAAACTTCTGTAGCAAACAGATAAATGAACAGAAAAGTGTAACTCTGTGACTTGCATACACTCGTCACAATACAGTTTCTCAGAACGCTTCTTTTCGGTTTTTATCTGAAGATATTTCCTTTTTCACAGTAGCCATCAATACGCTCCCAAACATCACTTAGCAGATTCCACGAGAAGAGTGTTAGCAAACTGCTACATGAACAGAAAGGTGGAACTCTGTGAGATGAACTCAAAGATTAGAAAGACATTTCTCAGAAATCTTCTTTCTCGTTTTTATCTTGTGATATTTCCTTTGGCTGTATACTCCTCCAAGTGAACCAAAATATCGGTTCTCAGATTCAACAAAAACTGGACCAGCAAACAGCTCCATGAAATACAGCTGTAACTCAGTGAGTTGAATTCACACATCACAAAGCAGTTTCTCAGTAAGCTTCTTTCTACTTTTTATCTAAAGTTATTTCCTTTGTCACCACAAGAACAGAAAGATGGAACTCTGTATGGTGAATGCACAGGCCACATAGAAGGAAAGCTTTCTCAGAGAGCTTCCTTTCGGTTTTTATCTGAAGATATTTCCTTTATCACTGTAGCCTCATCATGCTCCAAAATATCACTTTGCAGATTCCAGGAGGAGGGTGTTAGCAAACAGCTGCATGAACAGAAAGGTGGAACTCTGTGAGATGAACTCAGAGATCAGAAAGGCATTTCTCAGAAATGTTTTTTCTTGTTTTTATCTGGGGATATTTCCTTTGGCTGTATACTCCTCCAAGTGATCCGAAATATAGGCACTCAGAGTCAACAAAAACTGGACTACCAAACAGCTCCCTGAAATACAGCTGTATCTCAGTGAGTTGAATTCACACATCACAAAGCAGTTTCTCAGGAAGCTTCTTTCTACTTTTTATCTGAAGATATTTCTTTTGTCACCATAAGATTCATTGAGCAAAGGAACATCCAACTGCAGATTTCAAGAAAACTGTGCTAGCAAACAGATCAATGTACAAAAATGTGTAACTCTGTGAGTTGCATTCACACGTCACAATGCATTTTCTCAGAACGCTTCTTTTCAGTTTTTATCTGAAGATATTTCCTTTTTCACTGTAGCCGGAAAAGGGCTCCCAAATATCACTTAGCAAATACCACGAGAAGAGTGTTAGCAAACAGCTACATGGAGAGAAAGGTTGAACTCTGTGAGATGAATGCATAGTTTACATAGAAGTTTCTCAGAACGCTTCCTTTCAGTATTTATCTGATGATATTTCCTTTTTCACTGTAGCCCTCAATGTGCTCCCAAATGTCACTTTGCGGATTCCACGAGAAGAGTGTTAGCAAACAGCTACATGAACAGAAAGCTGGAACTCTGTGAGGTGAATGCACAGGCCACATAGAAGTTTCTCAGAACGCTTCCTTTCAGTTTTTATCTGAAGATATAACCTTTTTCACTGTAGCCCTCAATGTGCTCCCAAATATTACGTTACAGATTCCACGAATAGAGTGTTAGCAAACAGCTACAGTAACAGAAAGGTGGAACTCTGTGAGATGAACTCAGAGATCAGAAAGACATTTCTCAGAAATCTTCTTTCTCATTTTTATTTGGGATATATCCTTTGGCTGTATGCTCCTCCAAGTCAACCGAAATATCAGTTCTCAGATTCAACAAAAACTGGACTAGCAAAACAGCTCCATGAAATACAGCTGCACCTCAGCGAGTTGAATTCACACATGACAAAGCAGTTTCTCAGGAAGCTTCTTTCTACTTTTTCCTGAAGATATGTCCTTTGTCACCTTAAGCATCTTTGGGCAAAGAAATATCCACTGCAGATTTCTAGAAACCTGTGTTAGCAAACTGATCAATGAAGAGAAACGTGTAACTCTGTGAGTTGCATTCACACGTCACAATACAGTTTCTCAGAACGCTTCTGTTCAGTTTTTATCTGAAGATATTTCCTTTTTCACTGTAGCCATCAATGCACCCGCAAATATCACTTTGCAGATTCCACGAGAAGAATGTTAGCAAACTGCTACATGAACAGAAAGGTGGAGCTCTGTGAGATGAATGAACAGGTCACACACAAGTTTCTCAGAACGCTTCCTTTCAGTTTTTATCTGAAAATATTTCCTTGTCCACTGTAGCCCTCAAAGCGCTCCCAAATATCACACTGCAGATTCCACGAGAAGAGTGTTAGCAAACAGCTACATGAACAGAAAGGTGGAACTCTGTAAGGTGAATGCACAGGTCACAAAGAAGTTTCTCAGAACGCTTCCTTTCAGTTTTTATCTGAAGATATTTCCTTTTTCACAATAGCCCTCAATGTGCTCCCATATATCACTTTGCAGATTCCACGAGAAGACTGTTAACTAACAGCTACATGAACAGAAAGGTTGAACTCTGTGAGATGAACTCAGAGATCAGAAAGACATTTCTCAGAAATCTTCTTTCTCGTTTTTATCTGGGGATATTTCCTTTGGCTGTATACTCCTCCAAGAGATCCGAAATATCGGCACTCAGAGTCAACAAAACTGGACTACCAAACAACTCCCTGAAATACAGCTGTAACTCAGTATGTTGAAATCACACATCACAAAGTAGTTTCTCAGGAAGCTTCTTTATACTTCTTATCTGAAGATATTTCCTTTGTCACCATAAGATTCATTGGGCAAAGGAATATCCCACTGCAGATTTCAAGACACCTGTGTTAGGAAACTGATCAATGAACAGAAAAATGTAACTCTCTGACTTGCATTCACACGTTACAGTGCAGTTCCTCAGAACGCTTCTTTTCAGTTTTTATCTGAAGATATTTCCTTTTTCACTATAGCCATCAATGCACCTCCAAATATCTCTTTGCAGATTCCACGAGAAGAGTGTTAGCAAACTGCTACATGAACTGAAAGGTTGAACTCTGTGATTTGAATGCTCAGGTCACATAGCAGATTATCAGAACGCTTCCTTTGAGTTTTTATCTGAAGGTATTTCCTTTTTCATTGCAGCCCTCAATGCGCTCCCAGTTATCTCTTTGCAGATTCCACGAGAAGAGTGTTAGCAACAGCTACGTGAACAGAAAGGTGGAACTCTGTGTGTGGAATACAGAGGCCACATAGAAGTTTGTCAGAACGCCTCCTTTCAGTTTTTATCTGAAGATATTTCCTTTTACACTGTAGCCCTCACCGTGTTCCCAAATTTCACTTTGCAGATTCCACGATAAGAGTGTTAGCAAACAACTACATGAAAAGAAAGATGGAACTCTGTGAGATTTACTCACAGATCAGAAAGGCATTTCTCAGAAATCTTCTTTCTCGTTTTTGTCTGGGGATATTTCCTTTGGCTGTATACTCCTCAAGCAATCAGAAATATCGCTTCTGAGATTCAACAAAAACTGGACTAGCAAACAGCTCCAGGAAATACAGCTGTAACTCAGTTTGTTGAAATCGCACATCAAAAAGGACTTTCTCAGAAAGCTTCTTTATACTTTTAACCTGAAGTTATTTCCTCTGTCACCATAAGTTTCATTGGGCAAAGAAATATCCTAGTGCAGATTTCAAGAAAACTGTGCTAGCAAACATATCAATGAACAGAGAAGTGTAACTCTCTGAGTTGCATTCACACGTCACAATGCAGTTTCTCGGAACGCTTCTTTTCAGTTTTTATCTGAAGATACTTTCTTTTTCATTGTTGTCAACAATGCGCTCCCAAACAGCACTTAACAGATTCCACGAGAAGAATGTTAGCAAACAGCTACATCAACAGAAAGGTGGGAATCTGTGAGATGAATGCACAGGTCACATAGAAGTTTCTCAGAACGCTTCCTTTCAGTTTTTATCTGAAGATATTTCCTTTTTCACTGTAGCCATCAATGTGCTCCCAAATGTCACATTGCAGATTCTACGAGAAGAGTGTTAGCAAACAGCTACATGAACAGAAATGTGGAACTCTGTGAGGTGAATGCACAGGTCATATAGACGTTTCACAGAATGCTTCCTTTCAGTTTTTATCTGATGATATTTCCTTTTTCACTGTAGCCCTCAATGTGCTCCCAAGTATCACTTTGCAGATTCCACTAGAAGAGTATTAGCAAACAGCTACATGAACAGAAAGGTGGAACTCTGTGAGATGAACTCAGAGATCAAAAAGACATTTATCAAAAATCTTCCTTCCGATTTTATCTGGGGATATTTCCTTTGACTGTGTACTCCTCCATGTGATCCGACATATCGGTTCTCAGACTCAACATAAACTGAACTAGCAAACAGCACCATGAAATACAGCTGTAACTCAGTGAGTTGAATTCACACATCACAAAGCAGTTTCTCAGGAATATGCTTTCTACTTTTAATATGAGGATATTTCCTCTGTCACCATAGGCTTCAATGGGCAAAGAAATATTCCACTGCCGATTTCAAGAAAACTGTGTTAGCAAACTGACCAATGAATAGAAAAGTGAACTCTGTGAGTTGCATTCACACGTCACAATGCAGTTTCTCAGAACGTTTCTATTCAGTTTTTATCTGAAGATATTTCGGTTTTCACTATAGCCATCAAGGCGCCCGCATATATCACTTAGCAGATTACACGAGAACAGTGTTAGCAAACTGCTATATGCAGAAAAAGGTGGAACTCTGTGAGGAGAATGCAGAGGTCACATAGAAATTTCTCAGAACGCTTCCTTTAAGTTTTTGTCTGAAGATATTTCCTTTTTCACTGTAGCCCTCAATGCGTACCCAACTACCCTTTGCAGATTCCACGAGAAGAGTGTTAGCAAACAGCTATATGAAGAGAAAGGTGGAACTCTGTGAGGTGAATGCACAGGTCACGTTGAAGTTTCTCAGGACGCTTCTTTTCAGTTTTTATCTGAAGATATTTCCTTTTTCACTGTAGCCCTCAATGCGCTCACAAGTATCACCTTGCAGATTCCACAAGAAGAGTGTAAGCAAACAGCTACATGAACAGAAAGGTAGAACTCCATGAGATGAAAGCACAGGTCACATAGAAGTTTCTCCAAACGCTTCCTTTAAGTTTTTATCTGAAGATGTTTCCTTTGTCACCATAAGATTCATTGGGCAAAGAAATATCCCACTGCAGATTTGAATAAAACTGTGCTAGCAAACTCATCAATGAAGACAAAAGTGTAACTCTGTGAGTTGCATTCACACGTCACAATGCAGTTTCTCAGAATGCTTCTTTTCAATTTTTATCTGAAGATATTTTTTTTTTCATCGTAGCTGTCAATGGGCTCTCAAATATCACTTAGTAGGTTCCCCGAGAAGAGTGTTGGCAAACAACTGCATGAACAGAAAGGTGGAACTCGGTGAGATGAATACATAGATCACGTAGAAGTTTCTCAGAACACTTCCTTTCAGTATTTATCTGAAAATATTTCCTTTTTCAATGAAGCATTCAATGCGCTCCCAAATATCACTTTGCAGATTCCACGAGAAGAGTGTTAGCAAACAGCTACATGAACAGAAAGGTAGAACTCTGTGAGATGAACTCAGAGATCAGAAAGCCATTTCTCAGAAATCTTCTTTCTCGTTTTTTCTAGGGATATTTCCTTTGGCTGTATACTCCTCCAAGTGATCAGAAATATCGGTTCTCAGAGTCAACAAAAACTGGACTAGCAAACAGCTCCCTGAAATACAACTGTAACTCAGTGAGTTGAATTCACACATCACAAAGCAGTTTCTCAGAAAGCTTCTTTCTAGGTTTTATCTGAAGATATTTCCTTTGTCACCATAACCTTTATAGGGCAAAGAAATATGACACTGCAGTTTTGAAGATAACTGTGTTAGCAAACTGATCAATGAACAGAAAAGTGTAACTCTGGAGTTGCATTCACAAGT
Organism: Macaca nemestrina; assembly: GCF_043159975.1. Taxonomy (NCBI): domain Eukaryota; kingdom Metazoa; phylum Chordata; class Mammalia; order Primates; family Cercopithecidae; genus Macaca; species Macaca nemestrina. Next base: position 26,149,536 of record NC_092143.1, read on the forward strand.
CACAATGCAGTTTCTCAGAACGCTTCCTTTCAGATTTTGTCAGAAGATATTTTCTTTTTCACTATAGCCCTCAATGTGCTCCCAAATATCACTTTGCATATTCCAGGAGAAGAGTGTTAGCAAACAGCTAGATGAACAGAAACGTGGAACTCTGTGAGGTGAATGCACAGACCACATAGAAGTTTCTCAGAACGCTTCCTTTCAGTTTTTATCTGAAGATATTTCCTTTTTCACTGTAGCCCTCATTGCGCTCCCAAATATCCCTTAGCAGATACCACGAGAAGAGTGTTAGCAAACAGGTATATGAACAGAAAGGTGGAATTCTGTGAGATGAATGCATAGGTTACATAGAAGTTTCTCACAACGCTTCCTTTCAGTATTTATCTGAAGATATTTCCTTTTTCACTGTAGCCTTCAAAGCGCTCCCAAATATCACTTTGCAGATTCCACGGGAAGAATATTAGCAAACAGCTACATGAACAAAAAGGTAGAACTCTGTGAGGAGAATGCACAGGCCACATAGAAGTTCCTCAGAATGCTTCCTTTCACTTTTTATCTGAAGATATTTCCTTTTTCACTGTAGCCCTTACGCCCTCGTAAATATCACTTTGCAGATTCCACGAGAAGAGTTCCACTTTTTTGTTCATTAATCAGTTGGCTAACACAGTTTTATTGAAATCCGCAGAGGGATATTTCTTTGCCCAATGAAGCTTATGGTGACAAAGGAAATATCATCAGATAAAAAGTAGAAAGAACCTTCCTGAGAAACTGCTTTGTGATGTGTGAATTCAATTCACTGAGTTACAGCTGTATTTCATGGAGCTGTTTGATAGTCCAGTATTTCTTGAATCTGAGAACCGATATTTCCAATTGCTTGGAGGTGTATACAGCCAAAGGAAATATCCCCAGATAAAAACGGGGAAGAAGATTTCTGAGAAATGTCTTTCTGATCTCTGAGTTCACCTCACAGAGTTCCAAATTTCTGTTCATGTAGCTGTTTGCTAACACTCTTTCGTGGAATCTGCAAAGTGATATTTGGGAGCGCATTGAGGGCTACAGTGAAAAAGGAAATATCTTCAGATTAAAACTGAAAGGAAGCATTCTGAGAAACTTCTATGTGACCTGTTCATTCATCTCACAGAGTTCCACCTTTCTGTTCATGTAGCTGTTTGCTAACCTTCTTCTCGTGGAATCTGCAAAGTGATATTTGGGAGCCCTTTGAGGGCTACAGTGAAAAAGCAAATATCTTCCGATAAAAACTGAAAGGGAGCGTTCTGAGAAACTTCTATGTGGCCCGAGCATTCACCTAACAGAATTCCACCTTTCTGTTCATGTAACTGTTTTCTAACACTCTTCTCATGGAAGCTGCTAAGTGATTTTTGGGAGCGCATTGTGAGCTATAGTGAAAAAGGAAATATCTTCAGATAAAAACTGAAAAGAAGCATTCTGAGAAACTGCATTTTGACCTTTGTGCACTTTTCTGTTCATTGATATGTTTCCTAACACAGTTTTCCTGAAATCTGCAGTGGAATATTTCTTCCTGAGAAACTGCTGTGTGATGTGTCAATTCAACTCACTGAGTTACAGCTGTATTTCAAGGAGCTGTTGGCTGGTCCAGTTTTTGTTGAATCTGAGAACCGATATTTTGGATCTCTTGGAGGAGTATACACCCAGAGGAAATATCCCCTGATAAAAAGCAGAAAAAAGATTTCTGAGAAATGTCTTTCTGATCTCTGAGATCATCTTACAGAGTTCCACCTTTCTATTCATGTAGCTGTTTGCTAATACTCTTCTCGTCAAAACTGCAAAGTGATATTTGGGAGCGCATTGAGGGCTACGGAGAAAAAGAAAATATATTCAGATAAAAACTGAAAGGAAGTGTTCTGAGAAACTTCTATGTAAACTATGCATTCATCTCACAGAGTTGCACTTTTCTTTTCCTGTAGCTATTTGCTAACACTCTTCTCGTGGTATCTGCTAAGTGATATATGGGAGCACATTGAGGGCTACAGTGAAAAAGGAAATATCTTCAGATAAAAACCGAAAAGAAGCGTTCTGAGAAACTGCCTTGTGACGTGTGAATGCAACTCACAGAGTTTCACTTTTCTTTTCATTAATCAGTTTGCTAACACAGTTTTCTTGAAATCTGCAGTGGGATATTCCTTTGCCCAATGTAGCTTATGGTGACAAAGGAAATATCTTCAGATAAAAGTAGAAAGAAGCTTTCTGAGAAACTGCGCTGTGATGTGTGAATTCAACTCACTGAGTTACAGCTGTATTTCATGGAGCTGTTTGCTAGTTCAGTGTTTGTTGAATCTGAGATCAGAAATTTCGGATCATTTGGAGGAGAATACAGCCAAAGGAAATATCCCCAGATGAAAACTAGAAAGAACATTTCTGAGAAATGGCTTTCTGATCTCTGAGTTCATCTCACAGAGTTCTACCTTTCTGTTCATGTAGCTGTTTGCTAACACTCTTCTCGTGGAATCTGCAAAGTGATATTTGGGAGCGCATTGAGGGCTGCAGTGAAAAGGGAAATAACTTCAGGTAAATACTGAAAGGAAGCCTTCTGAGAAACTTCTATGTGATATATGCATTCATCTCATAGAGTTCCACCTTTCTGTTCAAATAGCTGTTTGATAACACTCTTCTCCTGGAATCTGCTAAGTGATGTATGAGAATCCATTGACAGCTACTGTGAAAAGGGAAATATCTTCAGAAAAAAAACTGAAAAGAAGCGTTCTGAGAAACTGCATTGTGAGGTGTGAATGCAACTCACAGACTTCCCCTTTTCTGTTCATTGATCAGTTTGCTAGCACAGTTTTCTTGAAATCTGCAGTGGGATACATTTTGCCCTATGAAGCTTATGGTGACTAAGGAAATATCTTCACAAAAAGGTAGAAAGAAGCTTTCTGAGAGACTGCTTTCTGATGTTCGAATTCGACTCACTGAGTTACAGCTGTATTTCATGGAGCTGTTTGCTAGTACATTTTTTGTTGAATCTGAGAACCGATATATCGGATTGCTTGGAGGTGTATACAGCCAAAGAAAATATACCCAGATAGAAACGAGAAAGAAGATTTCTGAGAAATATTGTTCTGATGTCTGAGTTCATGTCACAGAGTTCCACCTTTCTGTTCTTGTAACTGCTAACACTCTTCTCGTGGAATCTGCAAAGTGATATTTGGAGTGCATTGAGGGCTACAGTGAAAAGGAAATATCTTCCGATAAAAACTGAAAGGAAGCAATCTGAGAAACTTCTATGTGGCCTCTGCATTCACCTCACAGAGTTCCACTTTTCTGTTCATGTAGCTGTTTGCTCACACTCTTCTCGGGGTATCTGCAAAGTGATACTTGGGAGTGCATTGAGGGCTACAGTGAAAAAGGAAATATCTTCAGATAAAAACTGAAAGGAAGCGTTCTGAGAAACTTCTATGTGACCTGTGAATTCATCTCACAGAGTTCCACCTTTCTGTTCATGTAACTGTTGGCTAGCATTCTTCTCGTGGAATCTGCTAAGTGATGTTTGAGAGTGCATTCAGCGCTACAGTGAAAAAGGAAATATCTTCAGATAAAAACTGAAAGGAATCGTTCTGAGTAACTTCTACGTGACCTGTGCATTCACCTTACAGAGTTCCCCATTTCTGTTCATGTAGCAGTTTTCTAACATTCTTCTCTTGCAATCTGCTAAGTGATATTTGGGGGGCATTGACGGCTACAGTGAAAAAGGAAATATCTTCAGATAAAAACTGAAAACAAGTGTTCTGAGAAACTGCATTGTGACGCGTGAATGCAGCTCACAGAGTTACACTTTTCTGTTCATGGATGAGTTTGCTAACACAGTTTTCTTCTAAACTGCCCTGGCATATTTCTTTCCCAATGAACCTTATGGTGACAAACGAAATATCTTCAGATAAAAAGTAGAAAGAAGCTGCCTAAGAAACTGCTTTTTGCTGTGTGCATTCAACTCACTGAGTTACAGCTGTATTTCAAGGAGCTGTTTGCTAGTCCAGGTTTTGTTGAATGTGAGAACCGATATTTCGGATCACTTGGAGGAGAATACAGCCAAAGGAAATATCCCCAGATAAAAAGAAGAAAGAAGATTTCTAAGAAAATTCTTTCTGATCTCTGAGTTCATCTCACAGGGTTCCACATTTCTGTTCTTGTAGCTGTTTGCTAACACTCTTCTCGTGGAATCTGTAAAGTGATATTTGGGAGCGCATGGGGGCTGCAGTGAAAAAGGAAATATCTTCAGATAAATACTGTAAGGAAGCGTTCTGAGAAACTTCTATGGGACCTGTGGATTCACCTCACAGAGTTCCACCTCTGTTCATGTAGCTGTTTGCTAACAGTCTTCTCGTGGAATCTGCAATGTGATATTTGGGACCACATTGAGGGCTCCAGTGAAAAAGGAAATATCTTCAGAAAAATACTGAAAGGAAGAGTTCTGAGAACCTTCTATGTGATCTGTGCATTCATCTCACAGAGTCCCACCTTTCTGTTCATGTAGCTGTTTGCTAACATTCTTCTCGTGGAATCTGCTAAGTGATGTTTGGGAGCGCATTGTCGGCTACAGTGAAAAAGAAATATCTTTAGAAAAAACTGAAAAGAAGCGTTCTGAGAAACTGCCTTGTGACGTGTGAATGTAACTCACAGAGTCACACTTTTCTGTTCATTGATATGTGTGCTAGCACAGTTTTCTTGAAATCTGCAGTAGGATATTTCTTTGCCCAATGAAACTTATGGTGACAAAGGAAATAACTTCAGGTTAAAAGTAGAAAGAAGCTTTCTGAGAAACTGCTTTGTGATGTGTGAATTCAACTCACTGAGTTACAGCTGTTATTCCTGGAGCTGTTTGCTAGTCCAGTTTTTGTTGAATCTGAGAACCGATATTTCTGATTGCTTGCAGGAGTATACAGCCAAAGGAAATATCCCCAGATAAAAACGAGAAAGAGGATTTCTGAAAAATGTCTTTCTGATCTCTGAGTTGGTCTCACAGAGTTCCACCTTTCTGTTCATGTAGCTGTTTGCTAACACTCTTGCCGTGGAATCTGCAAAGTGATATTTGGGAGCGCATTGAGGGCCACAATGAAAAAGGAAATATCTTCAGATAAAAAATGAAAAGAAGCTTTCTGAAAAATTGCATTGTGACTTGTGAATGCAACTCACACAGTTACACTTTTCTGTTCATTGATGAGTTTGCTAGCACAGTTGTCTTCAAATCTGCAGTGGGATATTTCTTTTCCCAATGAAGCCTATGGTGACAAAGGAAATATCATCAGATAAAAAGTAGAAAGAAGTTTCCTGAGAAAATGCTTTGTGATGTGTGTATTCAACTCACTGAGTTACAGCTGTATTTCATGGAGCTGTTTGCTAGTGCAGTTTTTGTTGAATCTCAGAACCGATATTTCAGATCGCTTGGAGGAGTATACAGCCAAAAGAAATATCCCCAGATAAAAACGAGAAAGAATATTTCTGAGAAATGACTTTCTATCTCTGAGTTCGTCTCACAGAGTTTCACCTTTCTGTTCATGTAGCTGTTTGCTAACACTCTTTCGTGGAATCTGCAAAGTGATATTTGGGAGCGCATTGAGTGCTAGAGTGCAAAAGGAAATATCTTCAGATAAATACTGAAAGGAAGCGTTCTGAGAAACTTCTATGTAACCTATGCATTCATCTCACAGAATTCCACCTTTCTGTTCATATACCTGTTTGCTAACACTTTTCTCGTGGTATCTGCTAAGGGATATTTGGGAGCCAATTGACAGCTACAGTGAAAAAGGAAATATCTTCAGATAAAAACTCTAAAGAAGCGTTCTGAGAAACCGCATTGTGATGTGTGAATGCAACTCACAGACTTACACTTTTCTGTTCATTGATCAGTTTGCTAATAGTTTTCTTCAAAACTGCAGTGGGATATTTCTTTGCCCAATGAAGCTTATGGTGACAAAGGAAATATCTTCAGGTTAAAAGTAGAAAGAAGCTTTCTGAGAAACTGCTTTGTGATGTGTGAATTCAATTCACTAAGTTACAGAAGAATTTCAGGGAGCTGTTTGCTAGTCCAGTTTTTGTTTAATCTGGTAACCGATATTTCGGATGGCTTGTAGGAGCCTATAGCCAAAGGAAATATCCCCAGATAAAAACGGGAAAGAAGATTTCTGAGAAATATCTTTCTGACCTCTGAGTTCATCTCACAGAGTTCCACCTTTCTGTTCATGTAGCTGTTTGCTAACACCCTTCTCTTGGATTCTGCAAAGTGATATTTGGGAGCGCATTGAGAGCTACAGTGAAAAAGGAAATATCTTCAGATAAAAACTGAGGAAGCGTTCTGAGAAACTTGTGTGTGACTTATACATTCACCTCACAGAGTTTCACCTTTCTGTTCATAGAGCTGTTTCCTAACAGTCTTCTCCTGCAATCTGCAAAGTGATATTTGGGAGCACTTTGAGGGCTACAGTGAAAAAGGAAATATCTTCAGATAAAAACTGAAAGGAAGCGTTCTGAGAAACTTCTATGTAAGCTATGCATTCATCTCAGAGATGTCCGCCTTTCTGTTCATGTAGCTGTGTGCAAACAATCTTTTCGTGGAATCTGCTAAGTGATATTTGGGAGCCCATTGACGGCTACAGTGAAAAAGGAAATAACTTCAGACAAAAACGAAAAAGAAGCGTTCTGAGAAACTGCATTTTGACGTGTCATTGCAACTAACAGAGTTACACGTTTCTGTTCATTGATGAGTTTGCTAGCACTATTTTCTTGAAATCTGCAGTGGGATATTTTTTTGCCCAATGAAGCTTATGGTGACAAAGGAAATATCTTCAGGGAAAAAGTTGAAAGAAGTTTTCTGAGAAACTGCTTTGTGATATGTGAATTCAACTCACTGAGTTACAGCTGTATTTCAGGGAGCTGTTTGCTAGTCCAGTTTTTATTAACTCTGAGAACCGATATTTCAGATCACTTGGAGGAATACATAGCCAAAGGAAATATTTCCAGATAAAAAAGAGAAAGAAGATTTCTGAGAAATGTCTTTTGATCTCTGAGTTCATCTCACAGAGTTCTACCTTTTGTCACCATAAGCTTCATTGGGCAAAGAAATATCACACTGCAGTTTTGAAGAAAACTGTGTTAGCAAACTGATCAATGAACAGAAAAGTGTAACTCTGTGATTTGCAGTCACACGTCACAATGTGGTTTCTCAGAACGCTTCTTTTCAGTTTTTATCTGAAGATATTTCCTTTTTCACTGTAGCCGTCAATGCGACCCAAAATATAACTTAACAGATTCCACGAGAAGAGTGTTAGTAAACTGCTACATCAACAGAAAGGTGGAACTCTGTGAGATGAACTCAGATATCAGAAAGACATTTCTCAGAAATCTTCTTTCTCCTTTTTATCTGGAGATATTTCTTTTGGCTATGTATTCCTCCAAGTGATCCGAAATATCGGTTCTCAGAGTTTACCAAAACTGGACTAGCAAACAGCTCCCTGAAATACAGCTGTAACTCAGTGAGTTGAATTCACATATCACAAAGCAGTTTCCGAGAAAGATTCTTTCTACTTTTTTTCTAAAGATTGTCCTTTGTCACCATAGGCTTCATTGGGCAAAGAAATATGCCAGTGCAGTTTAGAAGAAAACTGTGTTAGCAAACTGATCAATGAACAGAAAAGTGTAACACTGCGAGTTGCATTCACACGTCACAATGAAGTTTCTCAGAACGCTTGTTTTCAGTTTTCATCTGAATATATTTCCTTTTTCACTATAGCTGTCAATGGTCTCCCAAACATCACTTTGCATATTCCACGGGAGGAGTGTTATCAAACAGCTACATGAACAGAAAGGTGGAACACTGTGAGGTGAATGCACAGGTCACATAGAAGTTTCTCAGAACGCTTCCTTTCAGTTTTTACCTGAAGATATTTCCTTTTTCACTGTAGCCCTCAATGTGCTCACAAGTATCACTTTGCAGATTCCACGAGAAGAGTGGATAATGGTGACAAAGGAAATATCTTCAGATAAAAAGTAGAAAGAAGCTTCCAGAGAAACTGCTTTGTGATGTGTGAATTCAATGCACTGAGTTACAGCTGTATTTCAGGGAGCTGTTTGCTACTCCAGTGTTTGTTGAATCTGACAACTGATATTTCGGATCACTTGGAGGATTATACAGCCAAAGAAATATACTGAGATAAAAAACGAGAAAGATTTCTGAGAAATGTCTTTCTGATTTCTGAGTTCATCTTACAGAGTTCTACCTTTCTCTTCATGTAGCTGTTTGCTAACACTCTTCTCGTGGATTCTGCAAAGTGATATTTGGGAGCGCATTGAGGGCTACAGTGAAAATGGAAATATCTTCAGATAAATACTGAAAGAAAGCGTTCTGAGAAACTTCTATGTGATCTGTGCATTCATCTCTCAGAGCTCCACCTTTCTATACATTTACATGTTTGCCAACACTATTCTCGTGGAATCTGCTAAGGGATATTTGGGAGCCCATTGACAGCTACAGTGAAAAAGGAAATATCTTCAGATAAAAACTGAAAACAAGCGTTCTGAGAAACTGCATTGTGTCGTGTGAATGCAACTCACAGAGCTACCTTTTCCTGTTCATTGATCAGTTTGCTAACACGGTTTTCTTCAAATCTGCTGTGGGATATTTCTTTGCCCAACGAAGCTTACGATGACAAAGGAAATATCTTCAGGGAAAAAGTAGAAAGAAGCTTCCTGAGATCCTGCTTTGTGATGTGTGAATTCAACTCACTGAGCTACTGCTGTATTTCATGGAACTGTTTGTTAGTCCAGTGTTTGTTGACTCTGAGAACCGATATTTCAGATCACTTGGAGGAGCATACAGCCAAAGGAAATATCCCCAGGTAAAAACGAGAAAGAAGATTTCTGAGAAATATCGTTCTGATGTCTGAGTTCATCTCACAGAGTTCCACCTTTCTGTTCTTGTAGTTGCTAACACTCTTCTCATGGAATCTGCAAAGTGATATTTGGTGTGCATTGAGGGCTAGAGTGAAAACGAAATATCTTCCGATAAAAACTGAAAGGAAGTGATCTGAGAAACTTCTTTATGGCCTCTGCATTCACCTCACAGAGTTCCACTATTCTGTTCATGTAGCTGTTTGCTCACACTCTTCTCGGGGTATCTGCAAAGTGATACTTGGGAGCGCATCAAGGGCTACAGTGAAAAAGGAAATATCTTCAGATAAATACTGAAAGGAAGCGTTCTGAGAAACTTCTATGTAACCTATGCATTCATCTCACAGAATTCCACCTTTCTGTTCATATACCTGTTTGCTAACACTCTTCTCGTGGTATCTGCTAAGGGATATTTGGGAGCGCATTGAGGGCTACAGTGAAAAAGGAAATATCTTCAGATAAAAACTGATAAGAATCATTCTGATAAACTACATTGTGACGTGTGAATGCAACTCACAGAGTTACACTTTTCTGTTCATTGATGAGTTTGCTAGCACATTTTTCTTCAAAACTGTGGTGAAATATTTCGTTACCCAATAAAGCTTACAGGTGGAATCTGCAAAGTGATATTTGGGAACGCATTGAGTGCTAGAGTGAAAAAGGAAATATCTTCATATAAAAACTGAAAGGAAGCGTTCTGAGAAACTTCTAAGTGACCTGTGCATTCACCTCACAGAGTTCCACTTTCTGTTCACAGATCAGAAAGACATTTCTCAGAAATCTTCTTTCTCGTTTTTGTCTGGGGATATTTCCTTTGGCTGTATAACCCTCCAAGCAATCCGAAATATCAGTTCTCAGAATCAACAAAAACTGGACTAGTAAACAGCTCCACGAAATACAGCTGTAACACAGTGAGTTGAATTCCCATATCACAAAGCAGTTTATCAGGAAACTTCTTTCTATTTCTCTCTGAAGATATTTCCTTTGTCACCGTAAGCTTCATTGGTTAAAGAAATATCCCATTGCAGATTTCAAGAAAATTGTGTTAGCAAACTCATCAATAAACAGAAAAGTGTAACACTGTGAGTAGCATTCAAAGGCCACAATGCAGTTTCTTAGAACGCTTCTTTACAGTTTTTATATGAAGATATTTCCTTTTTCACTGTAGCCGTCAATGGGCTTCCAAATGTCACTTAGCAGATTATAAGAGAAGAGTGTTGGCAAACAGCTACATGAACAGAAAGGTGGAACTCTGTGAAATGAACGCGTAGATCACATAGAAGTTTCTCAGAATGCTTCCTTTCAGTATTTATCTGAAAATATTTCCTTTTTCACTGTAGCCCACAATGCGCTCCCAATTATGACTTTGCATATAACATGAGAAGAGTGTTAGCAAAAAGCTACATGAACAGAAAGTTGGACTCTGAGATGAACTCAGAGATTAGAAAGACATTTCTCAGAAATTTTCTTCCCCGTTTTTACCTGGGGATATTTCCTTTGGCTGTATACATCTCCAAGTCATCGGAGATATCGGTTCTCAGATTCAACAAAAACAGCTCCATGAAATACAGCTGCAACTCTGCGATTTGAATTCACACATCACAAACCATCTCTCAGGAAGCTTCTTTCTACTTTTAACCTGAAGATATTTGCTTAGTCACCATAGGCTTCATTGGGTAAAGAAATATCCCAATGAAGATTCCAAGAAAACTGTGCTAGCAAACATATCAATGAACAGAAAAGTGTAACTCTGTGAGTTGCATTCACACGTCACAATGCAGTTTCTCAGAACGCTTCTTTTCCGTTTTTATCTGAAGATATTTCCTTTTTCAATGTACCCATCAATGCACCCCAAAATATCACTTAGCAGATTCCACGGGAAGAGTGTTAGCAAACAGCTACATGAACAGAAAGTGGAACTCTGTGAGATGAACGAGCAGGTCACATAGAAGTTTCTCAGAATGCTTTCTTTCAGTTTTTATCTGGAGATAATTTCTTTTTCACTGTAGCCCTCAATGTGCTCCAAAGATCACTTTGCAGATTGCACGAGAATAATGTTAGCAAACAGCTACATGAACAGAAAGGAGGAACTCTGTGAGGTGAATGCACAGGTCACACAGAAGTTTCTGAGAACGCTTCCTTTCAGTTTTTATCTGAAGATATTTCATTTTTCACTGCAGCCCTCAATGCGCTCCCAATTATCACTTTGCATATTCCACGAGAAGAGTGTTAGCAAACAGCTACATGAATAGAAAAGTGGAATTCTGTAAGGAGTGTTCACAGACCACACAGAAGTTTCACAGAATGCTTCCTTTCAGTTTTTATCTGAAGATATTTCCTTTTTCACTGAAGCCCTCAAGGCACTCCCAAATATCACTTTGCAGATTTCACAAGAAGAGTGTTAGCAAAAAGCTACATGAACAGAAAGGTAGAACTCTGTGAGATGAACTCAGAGATCAGAAGGCATTTCTCAGAAATCTTCTTTCTCGTTGTTATCTGCGGATATTTCCTTTGGCCCTATAGTCTTCAAAGGGACTCGAAATATCAGTACTCAGATTCCACAGAAATAAGGCTAGCAAACAGCTCCACGAAATACAGCAGTAACTCAGTGACTGGAAGTCACGCATCACAAATCAGTTTCTCAGAAAGCTTCTAACAAGTTTTTATCTGAGGATACTTTCTTTTTCACCATAGCCCTCCATGTTCTTCCAAATATCACTTTGCAAATTCCACAAGAACAGGCTTAGTGAAAGGCTTCTTGAGGGGAATGCTGTAAATCTGTGAGATGAAATCACAGATCACAAAGAAGTTTCTCAAAAAGCTTCTTTCGCATTTTTATCGGAGGATATATCCTTTGGCACTGGATCGTTCTAAGGGATTCGAAATATCAGTTCTCAGATTCCACAGAAGTAAGGCTAGCAAACAGCTCCATGAAATACAGCTGTAACTCACTGAGTGGTAGTGTCACATCACAAAGCAGTTTCTCACAAAGCTTCTTTCCAGTTTTTATCTGAGGATATTTTCTTTTTCACCATAGTCCTCTAAGGGCTTAAAATATCTCTGTGCAAATTCCACAAGAACAGTCTTAGCGTACGGCTTCTTGAGGGGAAAGCTGGAACTCTGTGAGATGAATTCACAGAACACAAAGCAGTTTCTCAGAAAGCTTCTTTCCAGTTTTTATCTGAGGATAATTTCTTTTTCACTATAGTTCTCCAAGGGCTTCCAAATATCTCTTAGCAAATTCCTCAACAACAGTGTTAGCGAAAGGCTTCTTGAGGGGAAAGATGTAACTCTGGGAGATGAATTCACAGATCACAAAGAAGTTTCACAGAAAGTTTCTTTCTCTTTTTAATCGGATGATATTTCCTTTGGCCCTAGAGGCTTCAAAGGGATCTGAAATATCAGTTCTCAGATTCCACAGAAATAAGGCTAGCAAACAGCTCCACGAAATACAAGTGTAACTCAATGAGTGGAAGTCACACATCACAAAGTAGTTTCTCAGAAATCTTCTTTCCAGTTTTTATCTGAGGATATTGACTTTTTCACTATAGCCCTCTATGTTCTTCCAAATATCACTTTGCAAATTCCACAAGAACACTCTTAGCGAACGGCTTCTTGAGGGGAAAGCTGTAACTCTGTGAGATGAGTTCACAGAACACAAAGCAGTTTCTCAGAAAGCTTCTTTCCAATTTTTATCTGAGGATATTTCCATCGGCCCTAGTGTCTTCAAAGGGATGCGAAATATCAGTTCTCACATTCCACAGAAATAAGGCTAGCAAACAGCTCCACGAAACAGAGAAGTAACACAGTGAGTGGAAGTCACACATTAAAAAGAAGTTTTTCAGAAATCTTCTTTCCTGTTTTTATCTGAGGATATTTTCTTTTTCACCATAGTCCTCCATGGGCTTCCAAATATCACTTTGCAAATTCCACAGGAACAGTCTTAGAGAAGGGCATCTTGAGGGGAAAGCTATAACTCTGAGAGGTGAATTCACAGATCACAAAGCAGTTTCTCAGAAAGTTTCTTTCTCATTTTTGTTGGAGGATATTTCCTTTGGCCTTACAGTCTTCAAAGGCATCCGAGGTATCAGTTCTCAGATTCCACAGATATAGGGCTAGGAAACAGCTTCACGAAATAGTGTTGTAACTCAGTGAGTTGAAGTAACACATCACAAAGCAGTTTCTGAAAAAGCTTATTTCCAGTTTTTATCTGAGAATGTTTTCTTTTTCACCATAGCCCTCCATGGGCTTCCAAATATCACTTTGCAAATTCCACAAGAACCGTGTTAGTGAACGGCTTCCTGAGGGGAATGCTGTAACTCTGTGAGATGAATTAACAAATCACAAAGTAGTTTCACAGAAAGCTTCTTTCCTTTTTTGTATGAGGATGTTTTCTTTTCCACCATAGTCCTCCATATTCTTCCAAATATCACTTTGAAAATTCCTCAAGAACAGTGTTAGTGAACGGTTTCTTGAGAGGAAAGCTGTAACTGGGTGAGATGAATTCACAGATCACAAAGAAGTTTCTCAGAAACCTTCTTTGTCTTTTTTATCAGGGGATATTTTCTTTGGCCCTATAGCCTTAAAAGGGATTCCAAATATCAGTTCTCAGATTCCACAGACATAAGGCGAGCAAACAGCTCGACGAAACACAGCAGAGTTTCAGTGAGAGTAAATCACACATCACAAAGAAGTTTCTCTGAAACATTTTTCAGTTTTTATCTGAGGATAATTTCTTTTTCACCATAGCCCTCCATGTGCTTCCATATCACTTTGCAAATTCCACAAGAACAGTCTTAGCGAATGGCTTTTTGAGGGGATAGCTGTAACACTGTGAGATGAATTCACAGATCACAAAGTAGTTTCTCTGAAAGCTTCTTTCCTGTTTTTATCTGAGGATGTTTTCTTTTTCACCATAGCCCTCCATGGGCTTCCAAGTATCACTTTGCAAATTCCAGAAGAACAGTCCTAGCGAACCGCTTCTTGAAGGGAAAGTTGTAACTCTGTGAGATGAATTAACAGATCACAAAGAAGTTTCTCAGAAAGATTTTTCTCTTTTTCGTCGGAGGATATTTCCTTTGCCCCTATAGTCTTCAAAGGGATCTGAAATATCAGTTCTCAGATTCCAAGAAATAAGGCTAGCAAACAGCTCCTCGAAAGACAGCTGTAACTCAGTGAGTCGAAGTCACATTTCACAAAGCAGTTTCTCCGAAAGCTTCTTCCCAGGTTTTAAATGAGGATATTTTCTATTTCACCATAGCCCTCAATGAGCTTCCAAATATCACTATGCAAATTCCACAACAACAGTCTTAGCGAATTGTTTCTTGAAGGGAAAGCTGTAACACTGTGAGATGAATTCCCAGATCACAAAGAAGTTTCCCAAAAACATTCTTTCCCTTTTTTATCGGAGGATATTTCCTTTGGCAGTATAGTCTTCAAAGGGATCCGAAATATCAATTCTTCGATTCCAGAGAAATAAGGGGAGTAACCAGCTCCATGAAATGGAGGTGTAACTCAGTGAGTTGAAATCACACATCACAAGGCATTTTCTCAGAAAACATCTTTCCAGTTTTCATCTGAGGATATTTTCTTTTTCCCCATGTGCTCCATGGGCTTCCAACTATCACTTTGCAGATTCCACAAGAACAGTCTTAGCGAACGGCTTCTTGACGGGAATGCTGTAACTCTGTGAGATGAATTCACAGATCACAAAGAAGTTTCTCACAAAGCTTCTTTCTCATTTTTATCAGAGGATATTTCCTTTGGCCCTCCAGACTTAAAAGGGATCCGAAATATCAGTTCACAGATTCCACATAAATAGGGCTATGAAACAGCTCCAGGAAATACAGCTGTAACTCAGTGAGTGGAAGTCACACATCAGAAAACAGTTTCTCAGAAAGCTTCTTTCCAGTTTTTATCTGAGGATATTTTCTTTTTCACCATAGCCCTCTACGGGTTTCCAAATATCACTTTGCAAATTCCACAAGAATATTCTTAGCGAACGGCTTCTTGAGGGGAAAGCTGTAACTCTGTGAGATGAATTCACAGAACACAAAGTAGTTTCTCAGAAAGATTCTTTCAAGTTTTTATCTGAGGATATATTCTTTTTCACCATTGCCCTCCAAGGGCTTTCAAATACCCCTTTGCAAATTCCACAAGAACAGGCTTAGCGAACGGCTTCTTGTGAGGAAAGCTGTAATGCTGTGAGATGAATCCAGAGAACCAAAAACAGTTTCTGAGAAGACATCTTTCCAGTTTTTATCTGTGGATATTTTCTTTTTCACCATAGGCCAAAATGAACTTCGAAATATCACTTTGCAAATTCAACAAGAAGAGTCTTCGCAAATGGCTTCTTGAGGGGAAAGCTGTAACTCTGTGAGATGAATTCACAGATCACAAAGAAGTTTCTCAGAAAGCTTCTTTCTCATTTTAATCAGAAGATATTTCCTTTGTCCCTAGAGTCTTCAAAGGGATCCGAAATATCTGTTCTCAGATGCCACAGAAAAAAGGCTAGCGAACAGCTCCAGGAAATACAGCTGTAACTCAGTGAGTGGAAGTCACACATCACAAAGCAGTTTCTCAGAGCGTTTCTTTCCAGTTTTTATCTGAGGACATTTTCTTTTTCACCGTAACGCTCCATCGTTTTCCAAATATCACTTTGCAAATTCTACAAGAACAGTCTTAGCGAACGGCTTCTTGATGGGAAAGCTGTAACTCTGTGAGATGAATTCACCGAACACAAAGCAGTTTCTCAGAAAGGTTCTTTCCAGTTTTTATCTGAGGATATTTTCTTTTTCACCATAGCCCTCCATGGGCTTCCAAATATCACTGCAAATTCCACAAGATCAGTCTTAGCCAAAGGCTCCTTGTGGGGAAAGCCGTAACTCTGTGAAATGAAGTCACAGAACACAAAGCAGTTTCTCTTAAAGCTTCTTTCCAGTTTTTATCTGAGGATATTTTCTTTTTCATCGTAGTCCTCCACGGGCTTCCAAATATCACTTTGGAAATTCCACAGGAACTGTTTTAGTGAAAGGCCTCTTGAGGGGAAAGATGTAACTCTGTGAGATGAATTCACAGATCACAAATTAGTTATTAAAAAAGATTCTTTCTCATTTTTATAGGAGGATATTTTATTTGTCCCTAGAGTCTTCAAAGGGATCCGAAATATCAGTTTTCAGATTCAACAGAAATAAGGCTAGCAAAAAGCTCCATGAAATACAGCTGTAACTCATTGAGTGAAAGTCGAATATCACAAAGCATTTTCTCAGAAAGCTTCTTTCCATTATCTCTCTGAGGATATTTTCTTTTTTACCATAGCCCTCCAGGGTTTCCCAAATGTCAATTTGCAGTTTCCACAAGAATAGTCTGAGCGAATGGCTTCTGGAGGAGAAAGCTGTAACTCAGTGAGAAAAATTCACAGAACACAAAGCAGTTTCTCAGAAAGCTTCTTTCCAGTTTTAATCTGATGATATTTTCTTTTTCACGATAGTCCTCCATGGGCTTCCAAATATCACTTTGCCATTTCCACAAGAACAGTCTTAGCGAAAGGCTTCTTGAGGAGAAAGCTGTAACTCTGTGAGATGAATTCACAGATAACAAAGAAGTTTCTCAGAGAGCTTCTTTTTCATTATTATCGGAGGATATTTCCTTTGGCCCTAAAGACTTCAAAGGGATCCGAAATATCAGTTGTCAGGTTCCACAGAAATAAGGCTAGCAAACAGCTCCAGGAAATACAGCTGTAACTCAGTGAGTGGAAGTCACACATTACAAAGCAGTTTCTCAGAGAGCTTCTTTCCAGTTTTTATTTCAGGACATTTTCTTTTTCACCGTAGCCCTACATGGGCTTCCAAATATCAGATTGCAAATTCCACAAGAACAGTCTTGGCGTAAGGCTTCCTGAAGGGAAAGATGTAACTCTGTGAGATAAATTCACTGAACACAAAGCAGTTTCTCAGAAAAGTTCTTTCCAGTGTTTAACTGAGGATATTTTCTTTTTCACCATAGCCCTTCATGGGCTTCAAAATTTCACTTTGCAAATGCCACAAGAACCGTCTTACCGAAAGTCTTCTTGAGGGGAAAGCTGTAATTCTGTGAGATGAATTCACAGATCACAAAGAAGTTTGTCAGAAAGCTACTTTCTTTTTTTTATCAGAGGATATTCTCATTGGCCTTATAGTCTTCAAAGGGAACCGAAATATCAGTTCTCACATACACAGAAATAAGGCTAGCATACAGCTCCACTAAAGAAAGCTGGAATTCATTGAGTGGAAGTCACACATCAGAAAGCAGTTTCTCAGAAAGTTTCTTTCCAGTTTTTATCTGAGGATATTTTCTTTTTCACCCTAGCCCTCCATGGGCCTCCAAATATCAGTTTGCAAATAAAACAAAACAGTCTTAGCGAAAGCCTTTTTGAGGTGAAAGCTGTAACTCTGTGTGATGATTTCACAGAACACAAAGGATTTTCTCAGAAAGCTTCTTTCTCGTTTTTTTCGGAGGATATTTCCTTTGGCCGTAGAGTCTTCAAAGGGATCCAAAATATCAGTTCTCAGATCCCACAGAAATAAGGCTAGCAAAAGCCCCACGAAATGCAGCTGTAACTCAGTGAGTAGAAGTCACACATAACAAGGCAGTTTCTCAGAAAGCTTCTTTCCTGTTTTTATCTGAGGATATTATACTTTTCACCATAGTCCTCTATGGGCTTCCACATATCACTTTGCAAATTCCACAAGAACAGTCTTAGCGAACGACTTCTTGAGGGGAAATCTGTAACACTGTGAGATGAATTCACAGAACAAAATGCAGTTTCTCAGAAAGGTTCTTTCCAGTTTTTATCTGAAGATACTTTCTTTTTCACCAAGCCCTCCATGGGCTTCCAAATATCACTTTGCATATTCCATAAGAACAGTCTTTGTGAACGGCTTCATGAGGGGAACGCTGCAACTCTGTGAGATGAATTCGCAGAAAACATAGCAGTTTTTCAGAAAGCTTCTTTCCAGTTTTTAACTGAGGATGTTTTCTTTTTCAACATATCCCTCCATGGGTTTCCAATATCACTTCCAAATTCCCCAAGAACACCCTTAGCGAAAGGCTTCTTCATGGGAAAGACGTAACTCTGTGAGATGAATTCACAGATCACAAAGAAGTTTCTCAGAAAGCTACTTTCCCATTTTTATCGGAGGATATTTCCTTTGGACCTCTAGTCTTCAAAGGGATCTGAAGTATCAGTTCACAGATTCCACAGAAATAAGATAGCAAACATCTCCACGAAATACAGCTGTAACTCAGTGAGTGGAAGTCACACATCACAAAGGAGTTTCTCAGAAAGCTTCTTTCCAGTTTTTATCTGAGGATATTTCCTTTTTCACCATAGCCCTCCATGGGCTTCCAAATATCACATTGCAATTTCCACAAGAACAGACTTAGCGAGTGGCTTCTTGATGAGACAGCAGTAACTCTGTGAGATCAATTCACAGAACAGAAAGCAGTTTCTCAGAAAGCTTCTTTCCAGTTTTTATCTGAGGATATTTTCTTTTTCACCCTACCCCTCCATGATATTCCAAATATCACTTTGCATATTCCACAATAACAGTCTTAGCGAAAGGCTTCTTGAGGGGACAGCTGTAACTCTGTGAGACGAATTCACAGATCTCAAAGAAGTTTCTCAGAAAGCTTCTTTCCAATTTTTTGTCGGAGGATGTTTCCTTTGGCCCTATAGTGTTCAAAGGATTCCGAGATATCAGTTCTCAGATCCACAGAAAAAAGGCTAGTATACGGCTCCACAAAATACAGCTGTAACTCAGTGAGTGGAAGTCACACATCACAAAGCAGTTTCTCAAAAAGTTCTTTCCAGTTTTTAACTTTGGATATTTGCTTTTTCAAGAAAGCCCTCCATGGCCTTCCAAATACAACTTTGCAAATTTCACAAGAACAATCTTAGCGAACGGCTTCTTGAGGGGAAAGCTGTAATTTTGTGAGATGAATTTACAGATCACAAAGAAGTTTCTCAGAAAGCTTCTTTCTCCTTTTATCGTAAGATATTTCCTTTGGCCCTATAGTCTCCAAAGGGATCCGATATATCAGTTCTCATATTCCACAGAAATAAGGCTATCAAGCAGCTCCACGAAAGACAGCTGTTACTCAGTGTGTGGAAGTCACACATCACAAGGCAGTTTCTCAGGAAGCTTCTTTCCAGTGTTTATCTGAGGATATTTTCTTTTTCACCGTAGCCCTCCATGGGCTTCTAAATATCACTTTGCAAATTCCACAACAAGAGTCTTAGCGAAAGGCTTCTTGAGGAGAAAGCGGTAACTCTGTGAGATGAATTCAAAGATCACAAAGAAGTTTCTCACAAAGCTTCTTTCTCCTTTTAATCGGAGGATATTTCCTTTGGCCCTATGGTCTTCAAAGAGATACGAAATATCAGTTCTCAGATTCCACTAAAATAAGGCTATCAAGCAACTCCACGAAATACACCTGTAACTCAGGGAGTGGAATTCACAAATCACAAAGAAATTTCTCAGAAATCTTTTTTCTCATTTTTATTCGAGTATATTTCCTTTGGCCTTATAGTCTTCAAAGGGATAAAAATATCAGTTCTTACATTCCATAGAAATGAGGCTAGCAAACAGCTCCACGAAATACAGCTGTAACTCAGTGAATGGAGTCACTCATCGGAAAGCAGTTTCTGAAAACTTCTTTCCAGTTTTCATCTGAGGATATTTTCTTTTTCACCATAGCCCACAAAGGGCTTCCAAGTATCACTTTGCAAATTCCACAAGAACAGTCTTAGCAAAAGGCTTCTTAAGGGGAAAGCTGTAACTCTGTGAAATTAATTCACAAGTCACAAAGAAGTTTCTCAGAAAGCTTCTTTTCATTTTTATCGGAGGATATTTCCTTGGCCCTATAGTCCTCAAAGAGATCCAAAATGTCACTTCTCAGATTCCACAGACATAAGGCTAGCAAACTGTTCCACGATATACAACTGTAACTCAGTGAGTGGAAGTCACAGATCACAAAGCAGTTTCTCAGAAAGCTTCTTACCAGTTTTTATCTGAGGATATTTTCTTTTTCACCATAACCCTCCAAGGGCTTTGAAATATCACTTTGCAAATTCCACAGGGAACAGTATTAGCGAAAGGCTTCTTGGGGGGAAAGCTGTAACTCTCTGAGATGAATTCACAGATCACAAAGCAGTTTTTCAGAGAGCTTCTTTCCAGTTTTTAACTGAGGATATTTTTCTTTTTCACCATATCCTTTTATGGGCTTCCAAATATCACTTTGCAAATTCCACAAGAACAGTCTTAGCGAAAGGCTTCTTGAGGGGAAAGCTCTAACTCGGTGAAATGAATTCACAGATCACAAAGAAGTTTCTCAGAAAGCTTCTTTCTCATTTTTATTGGAGGATATTTCCTTTGACCCTATTGTCTTCAAAGGGATCCGAAATATCAGTTCTCAGAGTCCACAGAAATAAGGCTAGCAAACAGCTCCACGAAATACAGCTGTAACTCAGTGAGTGGATGTCACCCATCACTAAGCACTTTCTCAGAAAGCTTGGTTCCAGTCTTTATCTGAGTATATTTTCTTTTTCACCTTAGCCCTCCATGTGCTTCCAAATATCACTTTGCAAATTCCACAAGAACAGTGTTAGCGAACGATTCCTTGTGGGGAAAGCTGTAACTCTGTGAGATGAATTCACAGAACACAAAGTAGTTTCTTGTAAAGCTTCTTCCCATTTTTTATCTGAAGATAATTTCTTTTTCTCCAAAGCCCTCCATGGGCTTCAAATATCACTTTGCAAATTCCACAAGAACAGTGCTAGCGAAAGCCTTCTTGTGGGGAAAGCTATAACTCTGTGAGATGAATTCACAGATCCTAAAGAGGTTTCTCAGAAAGATTCTTTCTCTTTTTTTATGGGAGGATATTTGCTTTGGCCCTATAGTCTTCAAAGGGATCCGAAATATCAGTTCTCAGATTCCAGAGAAAGATGGTTAGCAAACAGCTCCACGAAATACAGCTGTAACTCTGTGAGTGGAAGTCACACATCACAAAGCAGTTTCTCAGAAAGCTTTCTCCCAGTTTTTGTCTGAGGATATTTTTTTGCCCATAGCCCTCTGTGGGCTTCCAAATATCTCTTTTCAATTTCCACAAAAACAGTCATAGCGAACGGATTCTTGAGGGAAAAGCTGTAACTCTGTGAGATGAATTCACAGACCACGATGCAGTTTCTCAGAAAGCTTCTTTCCAGTTTTAATCTGAGGATATTTTCTTTTTCACCATAGCCTTCCATGGGCTTCCAAATATCACTTTGCAAATTCCACAAGAACAGTCTTAGCGAAAGGCTTCTTGAGGGGAGAGCTGTAACTCTGTGTAATGATTTCACAGAACACAAAGAAGTTTCTGAGAAAGTTTCTTTCTCATTTTATTTTATTTTATTTTATTTTATTTTATTTTATTTTTTGAGACGGAGTCTCGCTGTGTCGCCCAGGCTGGAGTGCAGTGGCGTGATCTCGGCTCACTGCAAGCTCCGCCTCCCGGGTTCACGCCATTCTCCCGCCTCAGCCTCCGAGTAGCTGGGACTACAGGCACCCGCCACCACGCCTGGCTAGTTTTTTGTATTTTTAGTAGAGACGGGGTTTCACCATGTTAGCCAGGATGGTCTCGATCTCCTGACCTCGTGATCCACCCGCCTCGGCCTCCCAAAGTGCTGGGATTACAGGCTTGAGCCACCGCGCCTGGCCTTCTTTCTCATTTTAATCGGAGGATATTTCATTTGGTATTATAGTCTTCAAACGGATTCGAAATATCATTTCTCAGATTCCACAGAAATAAGGCTAGCAAACAGCTTCACGAAATTCAGCTGTAGCTCAGTGAGTGGAAGTCACCCGTCACTATGCAGTTTCTCAGAAAGCTTCGTTCCAGTTTTTATCTGAGGATATTTTCTCTTTCACCATAGCCCTCCAAGGTCTTCGAAATATCACTTTGCATATTCCACAGGGAAAAGTCTTAGGGAAAGGCTTCTTGAGGGGAAAGTTTTAACTCTGTGAGATGAATTCTCAGATCACAGAAAAGTTTCAGAGAAAGCTTCTTCCTCATGTTTATCGGAGGATATTTCCTTTAGCCCTTTAGTCTTCAAAGGGATCTGAAATATCAGTTGTGAGATTCCCAAGAAATAAATCTAGCAAAAAGTTCCACGATATACAGCTGTAACTCAATGAGTGGAATTCACCCATCACAAAGCAGTTTCGCAGAAAGCTTCTTTCCAGTTTTTATCTGAGCATATTTTCTTTTTCATCATAGCCCTCTAAGGGCTTCCAAATATCACTTTGCAAATTCCACAAGAACAGTCTTAGCGAACGGCTTCTTTAGGTGATAGCAGTAACTCTCTGAGATAAATTCACAGATCACAAAGCAGTTTCTCAGAGAGCATCTTTCCAGTTTTTATCTGAGGATATTTTTCTTTTTCACCATATCCTTCCATGTGCTTCTAAATATCACTTTGCAAATTCCACAATAACAGTCTTAGTGAAAGGCATCTTGAGGGGAAAGCTGTAACTCTGTGAGATGATTTCACAGAACACAAAGAAGTTTCTCAGAAAGCTTCTTTCTCATTTTTATCGGAGGATATTTCCTTTGGCCCTATAGTCTTCAAAGGAATCCGATATATCAGTTCTCAGATTCCACAGAAATAAGGCTAGCAAACAGCTCCACGAAATACAGCTATAACTCAGTGAGTGGTAGTCACCCATCACTAAGCAGTTTCTCAGAAAGCTTGGATCCAGTTTTTAGATGAGGATATTTTCTTTTTCACCATAGCCCTCCAAGCTCTTCGAAATATCACTTTGCAGATTCCATAGGGAACATTCTTAAACAAATGCTTCTTGAGGGGAAAGCTGTAATGCTGTGAGATGAATTCTCAGATCACAAAAAAGGTTCTCAGAAAGCTTCTTCCTTATGTTTATCGGAAGATACTTCCTTTAGTCCTATAGCCTTCAATGGGATCCGAAATATCAGTTCTCAGATTCCCCAGAAATAAGTTTAGCAAAACGTTCCACGAAATACAGCTGTAACTCAGTGAGTGGAAGTCACCCGTCACTAAGCAGTTTCGCAGAAATCTTCGTTCCAGTCTTTATCTCAGGGTATTTTCTTTTTCACCATAGCCCTCCATGGGCTTCCAATTATCACTTTGCAAATTCCACAAGAGCATTCTTAGAGAAAGCCTTCTTTAGGGGAAAGCTGTAACTCTGTGAGATGAATTCACAGATTACAAAGAAGTTTCTCAGAAAGCTTCTTTCCCATTTTTATCGGAGGATATTCCCTATAGAACTATAGTCTTCAAAGGGATCGGAAATATCAGCTCTCACATCCCACAGAAATAAGGCTAGCGAACAGCTCCACGAAATACAGCTGTAACTCAGTGAGTGGAAGTCACACATCACAACGCACTTTCTCGGAAAGCTTCTTTCCAGTTTTTATCTGAGGATACTTTCTTTTTCACCATAGAATTCCACGGGCTTCCAAATATCACTTTTCAAATTCCACAAGAACAGTCTTAGCGAAAGGCTTCTTGAGGGGAAAGCTGTAATTCTGTGAGATGAATTCACAGATCACAAAGCAGTTTCTCAGAGAGATTCTTTCCAGATTTATTTGACGTTATTTTCTTTTTCACCATATCCTTCCATGTGCTTCCAAATATGACTTTGCAAATTACACAAGAACCGTCTTAGCG
Organism: Macaca nemestrina; assembly: GCF_043159975.1. NCBI lineage: Eukaryota > Metazoa > Chordata > Mammalia > Primates > Cercopithecidae > Macaca > Macaca nemestrina. The sequence continues at coordinate 26,173,180 of NC_092143.1, forward strand.
AATGGCCTCTTGAGGTGAAAGCTGTAACTCTGTGAGATGAATTCAGAGATCACAAAGAAGTTTCTCAGAAAGCTTCTTTCTGATTTTTATCAGAGGATATTTCCTTTGGCCGTATAGTCTTCAAAGGGATCAGAAATATCAGTTCTCAGATTCCACAGAAATAAGGCTAGCAAACAGCTCTACGAAATACAGCTGTAACATAGTGAGTGGAAGTCACCCATCACTAAGCAGTTTCTCAGACAGCTTCGTTCCAGTTTTTATCTGAGGATATATCCTTTTTCACCATAGCCCTCCAAGGTCTTTGAAATATCACTTTGCAAATTGTACAGGGAAAAGTCTTAGAGAAATACTTCTTGAGGGGAAAGCTGTAACTCTGTGAGATGAATTCTGAGACACAGAAAAGTTTCTCAGAAAGCTTTTTCCTCATTTTTATCACAGGGTATTTCCTTTAGCCCTATAGTCTTCAAAGGGATCCGAAATATCAGTTCTCACATTCCACAGAAAAAGGCTAGCTAACAATTCCATGAAGTACAGCTGTAACTCAGTGAGTGTAAGTCACCCATCACAAAGCATTTTCTCAGTAAGCAACGTTCAAATTCTTATCTGAGGATATTTTCTTTTTCACCATTGCCCTCCATGGGCTTCCAAATATCACTTTGCGAATTCCACAAGAACAGACTTAGTGATCGGCTTCTTGAGGGGAAAGCTGTAACTCTGAGAGATGAATTCACTGAACAAAAAGCAGTTTCTCATAAAGCTTTTTACCAGTTTTTATCTGAGGATATTTTCTTTTTCACCATAGCTCTCAAAGGGCTGCCAAATATCACTTTGAAAATTCCACTAGACAAGTCGTAGTGAACGGCTTATTGAGGGGAAAGCTCTATCTCTGTGAGATGAATTCACAGATCACAAAGAATTTTCTCACTAAGTTTCTTTCTCATTATAATCAGAGGATATTTCCTTTGTCGTAATAGTCTTCAAAGGGATCCAAAATATCAGTTACCAGATTCCACAAAAATAAGGTTAGTAGACAGCTCCATGAAATACAGCTGTATACTACTGCCCTCCAACCTGGGTGACAGAGCTGTCTCAAAAAAAAAAAAAAAATTTAGCTCCAACTCCCAGCACGAGCGACACAGAAGACCGGTGATTTCTGCATTTTCAACTGAGGTACTGGGTTCATCTCACTGGGGAGTGCCGGACGATCGGTGCTGGTCAGCTGCTGCAGCCCGACCAGCGAGAGCTGAAGCAGGGCGAGGCATTACCTCACCTGGGAAGCGCAAGGGGGAAGGGAATCCCTTTTCCTAGTCAGGGGAACTGAGACACACAACACCTGGAAAATCGGGTAACTCCCACCCCAATACTGCGCTTTAAGCAAACAGGCACACCAGGAGATCATATCCCACACCTGGCCGGGAGGGTCCCACACCCACGGAGCCTCCCTCATTGCTAGCACAGCAGTCTGTGATCTACCGGCAAGGCAGCAGCGAGGCTGGGGGAGGGGCGCCCGCCATTGCTGAGGCTTAAGTAGGTAAACAAAGCCGCTGGGAAGCTCGAACTGGGTGGAGCTCACAGCAGCTCAAGGAAACCTGCCTGTCTCTGTAGACTCCACCTCTGGGGACAGGGCACAGTAAACAACAACAAAAGCAGCAGAAACCTCTGCAGACGCAAACGACTCTGTCTGACAGCTTTGAAGAGAGCAGTGGATCTCCCAACACGGAGGTTGATTTCTGAAAAGGGACAGACTGCCTGCTGAAGTGGGTCACTGACCCTGACTAGCTTAACTGGGAGACATCCCCCACTAGGGGCAGTCTGACACCCCACACCTCACAGGGTGGAGTACACCCCTGAGAGGAAGCTTCCAAAGCAAGAATCAGACAGGTACACTCGCTGTTCAGAAATATTCTATCTTCTGCAGCCTCTGCTGCTGATACCCAGGCAAACAGGGTCTGGAGTGGACCTCAAGCAATCTCCAACAGACCTACAGCTGAGGTTCCTGACTGTTAGAAGGAAAACTATCAAACAGGAAGGACACTACACCAAAACCCCATCAGTACATCACCATCATCAAAGACCAGAGGCAGATAAAACCACAAAGATGGGGAAAAAGCAGGGCAGAAAAGCTGGAAATTCAAAAAATAAGAGCGCATCTCCCCCGGCAAAGGAGCGCAGCTCATCGCCAGCAACGGATCAAAGCTGGACAGCGAATGACTTTGACGAGATGAGAGAAGAAGGCTTCAGTCCATCAAATTTCTCAGAGCTAAAGGAGGAATACGTACCCAGCGCAAAGAAACTAAAAATCTTGAAAAAAAAGTGGAAGAATTGATGGCTAGAGTAATTAATGCAGAGAAGGTCATAAACGAAATGAAAGAGATGAAAACCATGACACGAGAAATACAGGACAAATGCACAAGCTTCAGTAACCGACTCGATCAACTGGAAGAAAGAGTATGTTCGATTGAGGATCAAATGAATGAAATGAAGCGAGAAGAGAAACCAAAAGAAAAAAGAAGAAAAAGAAATGAACAAAGCCTGCAAGAAGTATGGGATTATGTAAAAAGACCAAATCTACGTCTGATTGGGGTGCCTGAAAGTGAGGGGGAAAATGGAACCAAGTTGGAAAACACTCTTCAGGATATCATCCAGGAGAACTTCCCCAACCTAGTAGGCCAGGCCAACATTCAAATCCAGGAAATACAGAGAACGTCACAAAGATACTCCTCGAGAAGAGCAACTCCAAGACACATAATTGCCAGATTCACCAAAGTTGAAATGAAGGAAAAAATCTTAAGGGCAGCCAGAGAGAAAGCTCGGATTACCCACAAAGGGAAGCCCGTCAGACTAACAGCAGATCTCTCGGCAGAAACTCTCCAAGCCAGAAGAGAGTGGGGGCCAATATTCAACATTCTTAAAGAAAAGAATTTTAAACCCAGAATTTCATATCCAGCCAAACTAAGTTTCATAAGTGAAGGAGAAATAAAATCCTTTACAGATAAGCAAATGCTTAGAGATTTTGTCACCACTAGGCCTGCCTTACAAGAGACCCTGAAGGAAGCACTAAACATGGAAAGGAACAACCGGTACCAGCCATTGCAAAAACATGCCAAAATGTAAAGACCATCGAGGCTAGGAAGAAACTGCATCAACTAACGAGCAAAATAACCAGTTAATATCATAATGGCAGGATCAAGTTCACACATAACAATCTTAACCTTAAATGTAAATGGACTAAATGCTCCAATTCAAAGACACAGACTGGCAAACTGGATAAAGAGTCAAGACCCATCAGTCTGCTGTATTCAGGAGACCCATCTCACACGCAGAGACATACATAGGCTCAAAATAAAGGGATGGAGGAAGATTTACCAAGCAAATGGAGAACAAAAAAAAGCGGGGGTTGCAATATTAGTCTCTGATAAAACAGACTTTAAACCATCAAAGATCAAAAGAGACAAAGAAGGCCATTACATAATGGTAAAGGAATCAATTCAACAGGAAGAGCTAACTATCCTAAATATATATGCACCCAATACATGAGCACCCAGATTCATCAAGCAAGTCCTTAGAGACTTACAAAGAGACTTAGACTCCCATACAATAATAATGGGAGACTTCAACACTCCACTGTCAACATTAGACAGATCAACGAGACAGAAAGTTAACAAGGATATCCAGGAATTGAACTCATGTCTGCAGCAAGCAGACCTAATAGACATCTATAGAACTCTCCACCCCAAATCAACAGAATATACATTCTTCTCAGCACCACATCGTACTTACTCCAAAATCGACCACGTAATTGGAAGTAAAGCACTCCTCAGCAAATGTACAAGAACAGAAATTATAACAAACTGTCTCTCAGACCACAGTGCAATCAAACTAGAACTCAGGACTAAGAAACTCAATCAAAACCGCTCAACTACATGGAAACTGAACAACCTGCTCCTGAATGACTACTGGGTACATAACGAAATGAAGGCAGAAATAAAGATGTTCTTTGAAACCAATGAGAACAACGATAAAACATACCAGAATCTCTGGGACACATTTAAAGCACTGTGTAGAAGGAAATTTATAGCACTAAATGCCCACAAGAGAAAGCAGGAAAGATCTAAAATTGACACTCTAACATCGCAATGAAAAGAACTAGAGAAGCAAGAGCAAACACATTCGAAAGCTAGCAGAAGGCAAGAAATAACTAAGATCAGAGCAGAACTGAAGGAGATAGCGACACAAAAAACTCTCCAAAAAATCAATGAATCCAGGAGTTGGTTTTTTGAAAAGATCAACAAAATTGACAGACCACTAGCAAAACTAATAAGGAAGAAAAGAGAGAAGAATCAAATCGACACAATTAAAAATGATAAGGGGGATATCACCACCGACACCACAGAAATACAAACTACCATCAGAGAATACTATAAACACCTCTACGCAAATAAACTGGAAAATCTAGAAGAAATGGATAATTTCCTGGACACTTACACTCTTCCAAAACTAAACCAGGAAGAAGTTGAATCCCTGAATAGACCAATAGCAGGCTCTGAAATTGAGGCAATAATTAATAGCCTACCAACCAAAAAGAGTCCAGGACCAGATGGATTCACAGCTGAATTTTACCAGAGGTACAAGGAGGAGTTGATACCATTCCTTCTGAAACTATTCCAATCAATAGAAAAAGAGGGAATCCTCCCTAACTCATTTTATGAGGCCAACATCATCCTGATACCAAAGCCTGGCAGAGACACAACAAAAAAAGAGAATTTTAGACCAATATCCCTGATGAACATCGATGCAAAAATCCTCAATAAAATACTGGCAAACCGGATTCAGCAACACATCAAAAAGCTTATCCACCATGATCAAGTGGGCTTCATCCCTGGGATGCAAGGCTGGTTTAACATTCGCAAATCAATAAACATAATCCAGCATATAAACAGAACCAAAGACAAGAACCACATGATTATCTCAATAGATGCAGAAAAGGCTTTTGACAGAATTCAACAGCCCTTCATGCTAAAAACGCTCAATAAATTCGGTATTGATGGAACGTACCTCAAAATAATAAGAGCTATTTATGACAAACCCACAGCCAATATCATACTGAATGGGCAAAAACTGGAAAAATTCCCTTTGAAAACTGGCACAAGACAGGGATGCCCTCTCTCACCACTCCTATTCAACATAGAGTTGGAAGTTCTGGCTAGGGCAATTAGGCAAGAGAAAGAAATCAAGGGTATTCAGTTAGGAAAAGAAGAAGTCAAACTGTCCCTGTTTGCAGATGACATGATTGTATATTTAGAAAACCCCATTGTCTCAGCCCAAAATCTCCTTAAGCTGATAAGCAACTTCAGCTAAGTCTCAGGATACAAAATTAATGTGCAAAAATTACAAGCATTCGTATACACCAGTAACAGACAAACAGAGAGCCAAATCAGGAATGAACTTCCATTCACAATTGCTTCAAAGAGAATAAAATACCTAGGAATCCAACTTACAAGGGATGTAAAGGACCTCTTCAAGGAGAACTACAAACCACTGCTCAGTGAAATCAAAGAGGACACAAACACATGGAAGAACATACCATGCTCATGGGTAGGAAGAATCAATATCGTGAAAATGGCCATACTGCCCAAGGTAATTTATGGATTCAATGCCATCCCCATCAAGCTACCAATGAGTTTCTTCACAGAATTGGAAAAAAACTGCTTTAAAGTTCATATGGAACCAAAAAAGAGCCCGCATCTCCAAGACAATCCTAAGTCAAAAGAACAAAGCTGGAGGCATCACGCTACCTGACTTCAAACTATACAACAAGGCTACAGTAACCAAAACAGCATGATACTGGTACCAAAACAGACATATAGACCAATGGAACAGAACAGAGTCCTCAGAAATAATACCACACATCTACAGCCATCTGATCTTTGACAAACCTGAGAGAAACAAGAACTGGGGAAAGGATTCCCTATTTAATAAATGGTGCTGGGAAAATTGGCTAGCCATAAGTAGAAAGCTGAAACTGGATCCTTTCCTTACTCCTTATACGAAAATTAATTCAAGATGGATTAGAGACTTAAATGTGAGACCTAATACCATAAAAATCCTAGAGGAAAACCTAGGTAGTACCATTCAGGACACAGGCATGGGCAAAGACTTCATGTCTAAAACACCAAAAGCAACGGCAGCAAAAGCCAAAATTGACAAATGGCATCTCATTAAACTAAAGAGCTTCTGCACAGCAAAAGAAACTACCATCAGAGTGAACAGGCAACCTACAGAATGGGAGAAAATTTTTGCAATCTACTCATCTGACAAAGGGCTAATATCCAGAACCTACAAAGAACTCAAACAAATTTACAAGAAAAAAACAAACAACCCCATCAAAAAGTGGGCCAAGGATATGAACAGACATTTCTCAAAAGAAGACATTCATACAGCCAACAGACACATGAAAAAATGCTCATCATCACTGGCCATCAGAGAAATGCAAATCAAAACCACAATGAGATACCATGCCACACCAGTTAGAATGGCGATCATTAAAAAGTCAGGAAACAACAGGTGCTGGAGAGGATGTGGAGAAATAGGAACACTTTTACACTGGTGGTGGGATTGTAAACTAGTTCAACCATTATGGAAAACACTATGGCGATTCCTCAAGGATCTAGAACTAGATGTACCATATGACCCAGCCATCCCATTACTGGGTATATACCCAAAGGATTATAAATTATGCTGCTATGAAGACACATGCACACGTATGTTTATTGCAGCACTATTCACAATAGCAAAGACTTGGAATCAACCCAAATGTCCATCAGTGACAGATTGGATTAAGAAAATGTGGCACATATACACCATGGAATACTATGCAGCCATAAAAAAGGATGAGTTTGCGTCCTTTGTAGGGACATGGATGCAGCTGGAAACCATCATTCTTAGCAAACTATCACAAGAACAGAAAACCAAACAACGCATGTTCTCACTCATAGGTGGGAACTGAACAATAAGATCACTTGGACTCAGGAAGGGGAACATCACACACAGGGGCCTATCATGGGGAGGGGGGAGGGGGGAGGGATTGCATTGGGAGTTATACCTGATGTAAATGATGAGTTGATGGGTGCAGCAGAGCAACATGGCACAAGTATACATATGTAACAAACCTGCACGTTATGCACATGTACCCTACAACTTAAAGTATAATAATAATAAATAAATTAAAAAGAAATACAGCTGTATCTCAGTGAGTGGAAGTCACACATAACAAAGCAGTTTCTCAGAAATATTCTTTCCACTTTTTTCTGAGGATATTTTCCTTTTCTCCATAGCCCTCTATTGGCTTCCAAATATCACTTTGCAAATTCCACTAGAACAGTCTTAGTGAATGGCTTCTTGAGGCGAAAGCTGTAACTCTGTGATATGAATTCACAGACCAAAAAGCAGTTTCTCACACAGCTTATTTCCAGTTTTTATCTGGGGGTATTTTCTTTTTAACCATAGCCCTCCATGGGCTTCCAAATACCACTTTGCAAATACCACAAAAACACTCCTAGCGAAGGCGTCTAGAGGGGAAAGCTGTAACTCTGTGAGATTAATTTACAGATCGCAAAGAAGTTTCTCAGAAACTTCTGTCTCATTTTCCTCGGAGAATATTTGCTTTGGCCCTATATTTTTAAAAGGGATCCGAAATAACACTTCTCAGATTCCACAGAAATAAGGCTAGCAAACAGCTCCACGAAATACAGCTGTAACTCAGTGAGTGGAAGTCACACATCACAAAGCAGTTTCTCAGAAAGCTTCGTTCCAGTTTTTTCTGAGGATATTTTCTTTTTCTCCATAGCCCTCTATTGGCTTCCAAATATCTCTTTGCAAATTCCACTAGAACAGTCTTAGTGAACGGCTTCTTGAGGGGAAAGCTGTAACTCTGTGAGATGAATTCACAGAACACAAAGCAGTATCTCACAAAGCTTATTTCCAGTTTTTATCTGGGGGTATTTTGTTTTTCACCATAACCCTCCATGGGCTTCCAAATACCACTTTGGAAATTCCACAAAAACAGTCATAGCGAAGGCTTCTAGAGGGGAAAGCTGTAATTCTGTGAGGTGAATTTACAGATCGCAAAGAAGTTTCTCAGAAACTTCTGACTCATTTTCATCAGAGAATATTTGCTTTGGCCCTATATTTTTAAAAGGGTTCCGAAATATCAGTTCTCAGATTCCACAGAAATAAGGCTAACAAAAAACTCCACGAAATACAGCTGTAACTCAGTGAGTGGAAGTCACACATCACAAAGCAGTTTCTCCGAAACCTTTTTTCCAGTTTTTATCTGAGGATATTTTCTTTTTCTCCATAGCCCTCTATTGGCTTCCAAATATCACTTTGCAAATTCCACTAGAACAGTCTTAGTGAACGGCTTCTTGAGGGGAAAGCTGTAACTCTGTGAGATGAATTCACAGAACACAAAGCAGTATCTCACAAAGCTTATTTCCAGTTTTTATCTGGGGGTATTTTGTTTTTCACCATAACCCTCCATGGGCTTCCAAATACCACTTTGGAAATTCCACAAAAACAGTCATAGCGAAGGCTTCTAGAGGGGAAAGCTGTAATTCTGTGAGGTGAATTTACAGATCGCAAAGAAGTTTCTCAGAAACTTCTGACTCATTTTCATCAGAGAATATTTGCTTTGGCCCTATATTTTTAAAAGGGTTCCGAAATATCAGTTCTCAGATTCCACAGAAATAAGGCTAACAAACAACTCCACGAAATACAGCTGTAACTCAGTGAGTGGAAGTCACACATCACAAAGCAGTTTCTCCGAAACCTTTTTTCCAGTTTTTATCTGAGGATATTTTCTTTTTTACCATTGCACTCTATGGGATCCCAAATATCACTTTGCAAATTCCACAAGAACCGTGTTTGCGAATGTCTTCTCGAGTGGATAGTTGTAACTCTGTGAGATGAATTCACAGATCACAAAGATGTTTCTCAGAAATCTCCTTTCTCCTTTTTATTAGAAGATATTTCCTTTGGCACTATAGTCTTCAAAGGGATGTGAAATATAAGTTCTCAGATTCCACAGAAATTAGGCTAGCAAAGAGATCGACGAAAGACAGCTGTAACTCAGTGAGTGGAAGTCACAAACCACAAAGCAGTTTCTCAGATAGCGTCATTCCAGTTTTTATCTAAGGATGTTTTCTTTTTACCATAGTTCTCTATGGGCTTCCAAATATCACTTTGCAATTTCCACAAGAACAGTCTTAGCGAAAGTCTTCTTCGGGAAAATATGTAACTCTGTGAGATGAATTCACAGAACAAAAAGCAGTTTCTCAGAAAGCTTCTTTCCAGTTTTTATCTGGGGATATTTTCTTTTTCACCATAGCCCTCCATGGGCTTCGAAATACCACTTTGCAAATTTCACAAGAACAGTCTTAGTGAAAGGCTCTAGAGGGGAAAACTGTAACTCTGTGAGATGAATTCATAGATCGCAAAGAAGTTTCTCAGAAAATTCTGCCTCATTTTTATCGCAGGATATTTGCTTTGGCCCTATATTCTTCAAAGGAATCCGAAATATCAGTTCTCAGATTCCACAGAAATAAGGCTAGCAAAGAGCTCCATGCAATACAGCTGTAAGTGAGTGAGTGGAAGTCACACATCACTAAGCAGTTTCTCAGAAAGCTTCTTTCCAGTTCTTATCTGAGGATATTTTCTTCTTCACCATAGCCCTTCATGTGCTTTTTAATATCACTTTGCAAATTCCACAAGAACAGTCTTAGTGAACGGTTTTTGTAGAGATAGCTGTAAATCTCTGAGATGAATTCACAGAACACAAAGCAGTTTCTCAGAAATCTTCTTTCCAGTTTTCATCTGAGGATAATTTCTTTTTCTCCATAGCCCTCCATGGGCTTCCAAATATGACTTTACAAATCTCATAAGAAAAGTCTTAACGAAAGGCTACTTGAGGGAAAAGCTGTAACTCTGTGAGATGAATTCACAGATCACAAAGAAGTTTCTCAGCAAGCTATCTGTGGATATTTTCTTTTTCACCATAGCCCTCTATGGGCTTCCAAATATCACTTTGCAAATTCCACAAGAACAGCCTTAGTGAACGGTTTCTTGAGGGGAAAACTGTAACCCTCTGAGATGAATTCAGAGATCACAAAGAAGTTTCTAGGCAAGCTTCTTTCTCCTTTTTGTCAGAAGATATTTCCTTTGACACTATAGTCTTCAAAGGGATGTGAAATATCAGTTCTCAGATTCCACAGAAATAAGGCTAGCAAACAGCTCCATGAAAGAAAGCTGTAACTCAGTGAGTGGAAGTCACACATCACAACACAGTTTCTCAGAAAGCTTCGTTCCAGTTTTATCTCACGGTATTTTCTTTTTATAATAGCCCTCTAATGCCTTCCAAATATCACTTTCAGAATTCCACAAGAACAGCCTTAGCGAACGGCATCTTGAGAGGAAAGCTGTAACATTGTGAGATGAATTCACAGAACACAAAGCATTTTCTCAAAAAGCTTTTTTCCAGTTTTCTGAGGACATTTTCTTTTTCACCAAAGACCTCCATGGGCTTCCAAATATCACTTTGCAAATACGTCAAGAACAGTCTTAGCGAAAGGCTACTTGAGGGGAAAGATGTAACTATGTTAGATAAATACACAGATCACAAAGAAGTTTCTCAGAAAGCTTCTTTTTCATTTTTATCAGAGGATATTTCCTTTGGGCCTATAGTCTTCAAAGAGATCTGAAATATCAGTTATCAGATTCCACAGAAATAAGGCTAGCACAGAGCTCCACGACATACAGCTATAACGCACTGAGTGGAAGTCACACAACACAAAGCAGTTTCTAAGAAAGCTTCTTTTCAGTTTTTATCTGAGGATATTTACTTTTTCACCTTTGCCCTCCATCGGCTTCCAATATCACTTTGCAAATTCCACAAGAACAGTCCTAGTGGTTGGCTTCTTGAGGGGAAAACTGTAACCCTGTGAGGTGAATTAGAAGAACACAAAGAAGTTTCTCAGGAAGCTTCTTTCTCATTTTAATCCGGTGATATTTCCTTTGGCCCTATCGTCTTCAAAGGGATCCGAAATATCAGTTCTCAGATTCCACAGAAATAAGGCTAGCAAACAGCTCCATGAAATACAGCTGTAACTCACTGAGTGGAAGTCACACATCAGAAAGCTGTTTCTCAGAAAGCTTCTTTCCTGTTTTTATCTGAGGATATTTTCTTTTTCACCATAGCCCACCATGGGCTTCCAAATATCACTTTGCAAATTCCACAAGAACAGTCTTAGCGAACGGCTTCTTGAGGGGAAGCTGTAACATTGTGTGATGAATTCACAGAACACCAAGCAGTTTCACAGAAAGCTTCTTTCCAGTTTTTATCTGAGGATATTTTTATTTTCACCATAGCCCTCCTTGGGCATCCAATTATCACTTTGCAAATTCCACAAGAGCAGTCTTAGCTAAACGCTTATTGAGGGGAAAGCTGTAACTCTGTGAGATGAATTCACAGGTCACAAAGAAATTTCTCAGAAAGCTTCCTTCTCATTTTTACTGGAGGTTATTTCCTTCGCCCTATTGTTTTAAAACGGATCCGAAATATCAGTTTACAGATACCACAGAAATTAGGCTAGCAAACTACTTCACGATATAGAGCTGTAACTCAGTGAGTGGAAGTCACAAATCAAAAAGCAGATTCTTAGAAAGCCTTTTTGCAATTTTTATCTGAGGATATTTCCTTTTTCATCATAGGCAACTAAGGGCTTCCAATTATCACTTTGCAAATTCCACCAGAAGAGTTTTAGCGAACGGATTCATGAGGGGAAACCTGTAACTCTGTGAGATGAATTCACAGAATACAAAGTAATTTCTCAGAAAACTTATTTCTAGTTTTTATCTGAGGATATTTTCTTTTTCACCACAGCCCTCCAAGGACTTCCAAATATCACTTTACAAATTCCACAAGAACAGTATTAGCGAAAGGCTTCTTGAGTGGAAAGCTATAACTCTTTGCGATGAATTCACAGATCACAATGAAGTTTCTCAGAAAGCTTCTTTCTCATTTTAATCGGATGATATTTCCTTTGTCCCTATCGTCTTCAAAGGGATCTGAAGTATCAGTTCTCAGATTCCACAGAAATAAGGCTAGCAAACAGCTCCAGGAAATACAACTGTATCTCACTGAGTGGAATTCACCCATCACTAAGCTGTTTCTCAGAAATCTTCGTTCCAGTTTTTATCTGAGGATATTTTCTTTTTCACCAAAGCCCTCCAAGGTCTTCGAAATATCACTTTGCAAATTCCACAGGGAACAGTATTAGACAAAGAATTCTTTAGGGGAAAGCTGTAACACTGTGAGGTGAATTCTCAGATCACAGAAAGTTTCTCAGAAGCTTCTTCCTCATGTTTATCGGAGGATATTTCCTTTAGCCCTATAGTCTTCAAAGGGATCCAAAATATCAGTTCTGAGATTCCCAAGAAATAGGGCTAGCAAAAAGTTCCACGAAATACAGCTGTAACTCAGTGAGAGGAAGTCACCCATCACAAAGCAGATTCACAGAAAGCTTCGTTCCAATTTTTATCTGAGGATATTTTCTTTTTCACCTTAGCCCTCCATGGGCTTCGAAATATCACTTTGCAAATTCCACAAGAACGGTCTTAGCGAAAGGCTTTTTGAGGAGAAGGCTGTAATTCTGTGAGATCAATTCACACATCACAAAGAAGTTTCTCAGAAGGTTTCTTTCCAGTTCCTATATGAGGATATTTTCTTTATCACCATAGCCCTCCATGGGCTTCCAAATATCCCTTTGAAATTCCGTTAGAACAGTCTTAGCGAAAGGCTTCTTGAGGGGTAAGCTGTAACTCTGTGAGATGAATTCACAGAAAACAAAGCAGATTCTCAGAAACCTTCTTTCCAGCTTTTATCTGAGGATATTTTCTTTTTCACCATAGCCCTCTATGGGCTTAAAAATATCACTCTTCAAATTTCACAAGAACAGTCTTAGGGAAAGGCTGCTTATGGGGAAAGCTGTTACTCTGTAAGATGAATTCACAGATCAAAAGAAGTTTCTCAGAAAGCTTCTTTTTCATTTTTATTGTAGGATATTCCCTTTGACCCTATAGTCTTCAAAGGGATCCGAAATATCTGTTCTCAGATTCCACAATAATAAGGCTAGCAAAGAGATCCACGAAATACAGAGGTAACTCTGTGTGATGAATTAACAGAACACTGAGCAGTTTCTCAGAAAACTTCTTTCCAGATTTTATCTGAGGATATTTCCTTTTTCACGACAGCCCTCTATGGGCTTCCAAATATCACTGTGCCAATTCCACAAGAACTGTCTTAGCGAAAGGCTTCTTGAGGGGAAAGCTGTAACTCTGTGAGAAGATTTCACAGAACACAAAGAAGTTTCTCAGAAAGTTTCTTTCTCTTTGTTATTGGAGGATATTTCCTTTGGCCCTATAGTCTTCAAGGGATCCGAAATATCTGTTCTCAGATTCCACAGAAATAAGGCTAGCAAAGAGATCCACGAAATACAGATGTAACTCTGTGAGATGAATTAACAGAACACTGAGCAGTTTCTCAGACTGCTTCTTTCCAGATTTCATCTGAGGATATTTCCTTTTTCACCATAGCCCTCTATGGGCTTCCAAATATCACTTTGCCAATTCCACAAGAACTGTCTTAGCGAAAGGCTTCTTGAGGGGAAAGCTGTAACTCTGTGAGATGATATCGGAGAACACAAAGAAATTTCTCAGAAAGATTCTTTCTCTTTTTTATCGCTGGATATTTTCTTTAGCCCTATAGTCTTCCAAGGGATCCGAAATATCAGTTCTCAGATTCCACAGAAATAAGGCTAGCAAACAGCTCCAGGAAATACAGCTCTAACTCTGTGAGTGGAAGTCACACATCACAAAGCAGTTTCTCAGAAAGCTTCTTTCCAGTTTTTCTCTGAGGATATTTTCTTTTTCACCATAACCCTCTATGGGCTTCCAAATATCACTTTGCAAATTCCATAAGACCAGGCTTAGCGAACGGCTTCTTGAAGGGAAAGCTGTAACTCTTTGAGATGAATTTACAGAACACTAGGCAGTTTCTCACACAGCTTCTTTCCAGTTTTTATCTGAGGATATTTTCTTTTACAGCATAGCCCTTCATGGGCTTCCAAATATCACTATGCCCATTCCACAAGAACAGTCTTAGCGAAAGGGTTCTTGAGAGGAAAGCTGTAACTCTGTGAGACGGTTTCACAGAACACAAAGAAGTTACTAAGAAAGCTTCTTTCTCTTTTTCATCGGAGGATATTTCCTTTGGCAATATAGTCTTCCAAGGGATCGGAAATACCAGTTCTCAGATTCCACAGAAATATGGCTAGCAAAAAGCTCCACGAAATACAGCTGTAACTCTCTGAGAGGAAGTGACAGATCACAAAGCAGTATCTCGGAAAGCTTCCTCCAGTTTTTTTCTGAGGATATTTTGTTTTTCACCATAGCCCTCTATGGGCTTCCAAATATCACTTTGCAAATTCCACAAGAACAGTCTTAGCGATCGGCTTCTTGAGGGGAAAGCAGCAATTCCGTGAGATGAATTAACAGAACACTAAGCAGTTTCTCAGAAATCTTCTTTCCGGTTTTTATCTGAGGATATTTTCTTTTTCAGTATAGCCCTCCGTGGGCTTCCAAATATCACTTTGTAAATACCACAAGAGAACTCTTAGCGAAAGGCTCCTGTAGAGGAAAGCACTAACTCTGTGAGGTGATTTCACACAACACAAAGAAGTTTCTCCAAAAGTTTCTTTCTCTTTTTTATTGGAGGATATTTCCTTTGACCCTATAGCCTTCCAAGGGATCTGAAATATCAGTTCTCAGATTACACAGAAATAAGGTTCGCAAACATCACCACGAAATAGACCTGGAAGTGACACATCACACAGCAGTTTCTCAGAAGCCTTCCTTCCAGTTCTTCTCTGAGGATATTTTCTTTTTCACCATAGCCCTCCATGGGCTTCCAAATATAACTTTGCAAATTCCAGAAGAAAAATCTTAGCAAAAGGCTTCTTGAGGGGAAAGCTGTAAGTCTGTGAGATGATTTCACAGAACACAAAGAAGTTTCTCAGAAAGCTTCTTTCTCCTTTTTGTCTGAGGATATTTCCTTTGGCCCTATAGTCTTCCAATGGATCCGAATATCAGTTCTCAGATTCCACAGAAATAAGGCTAGCAAACAGCTCCACTAAATACAGCTGTCACTCTGTGAGTGGAAATCACACATCACAAAGCAGTTTCTCAGAAAGCTTCTTTCCAGATTTTCTCTGACGATATTTTCTTTTTTACCATAGCCCTTTATGGGCTTCCAAATATCACTTTGCAAATTCCTCAATAACTTACTTAGCGAACAACTTCTTGAGGGGAAAGCTATAACTCTATGAGACGAATTAACAGAACACTAAGCAGTTTCTCAGAAAGCTTCTTTCCAGTTGTAATCTGAGGATATTTTGTTTTTCATCATAGCCCTCCATGGGCTTCCAAATATCACATTGCAAATTCCATAAAAACAGTCTTAGAGAAAGGCTTCTTGAGGGGAAAGCTGTAACTCCATGAGATGATTTCACAGAACACAAAGAAGTCTCTCAGAAAGCTCTTTCTCTTTTTTATCGCTGGATATTTTCTTTAGCCCTATAGTCTTCCAAGGGATCCGAAATATCAGTTCTCAGATTCCACAGAAAAAGGGCTAGCAAACAGCTCCAGGAAATACAGCTTTAACTCTCTGAGTGGAAGTCACACATCACAAAGCAGTTTCTCAGAAAGCTTCTTTCCAGTTTTTCTCTGAGGACATTTTCTTTTTCACCGTAGGCCTCTTTGGGCTTCCAAATATCACTTTGCAAATTCCACAAGACCAGGCTTAGCGAACGGCTTCTTGAATGGAAAGCTGTAACTCTGTGAGATGAATTTACAGAACACTAGGCAGTTTCTCACACAGCTTCTTTCCAGTTTTTATCAGAGGATATTTTCTTTTTCAGCTTAGCCCTTCATGAGCTTCCAAATATCACTTTGCCCATTCCACAAGAATAGTCTTAGCGAAAGGCTTCTTGAGAGGAAAGCTGAAACTCTGTGAGACGATTTCACAGAACACAAAGAAGTTTCTCAGAAAGCTTCTTTCTCTTGGTTATCGGAGGATATTTCCTTTGGCAATATAGTCTTCCAAGGGATCCGAAATATCAGTTCTCAGATTCCACAGTAATATGGCTAGCAAACAGCTCCCCCAAATACAGCTGTAACTCTCTGAGACGAAGTGACACATCACAAAGCAGTATATTGGAAAGCTTCCTTCCAGTTTTTTTCTGAGGATATTTTGTATTTCACCATAGCCCTCTATGGGCTTCCAAATATCACTTTGCAAATTCCAAAAGAAAAGTCTTAGCAGAAATCTTCTTGAGGGGAAAGCTGTAACTCTGTGAGATGATTTCACAGAAGACAAAGAAGTTTCTCAGAAAGATTCTTTCTCTTTGTTATTGGAGGATATTTCCTTTGGCCCTGTAGTCTTCCTATGGATCTGAAATATCAGTTCTCAGATTCCACAGAAATAAGGCTAGCAGACAGATGCACGAAATAGAGCTGTAATTCTGTGAGTGGAAGTCAGACATCACAAAGCAGTTTCTCAGACAGCTTCTTTCCAGTTTTTCTCTGAGGATATTTTCTTTTTCACCATAGCCCTCTATGGGCTTCTAAATATCACTTTGCAAATTCCACAAGAACAGGCTTAGCGAACGGCTTCTTGAGGGGAAAGCCGTAACTCTGTGAGATGAATTAACAGAACACTAAGCAGTTTCTCTGAAAGCTTCTATCCAGTTTTCATCTGAGGATGTTTCTTTTTTCACCATAGCCCTCCAGTGGTTCCAAATATCACTTTGCAAATTCCTCTAGAACAGTCTTAGAGAAAGGCTTCTTGAGGGGAAAACTGTAAGTCTGTGAGATGATTTCACAAAACACAAACAACTTTCTCAGAAAGCTTCTTTCTCTTTGATATCGGAGGATGTTTCCTTTGGCCCTATAGTCTTCAAAGGGATCCGAAATATCCGATTTCAGATTGAACAGTAATAACGATAGGAAACAGATACATGAAATACAGCTGTACCTCTGTGAGTGGAAGTCACACTTCACAAAGCAGTTTCTAAGAAAGCTTCTTTCCAGTTTTTCTCTTCGGATATTTTCCTTTCACCATAACCCTCTATAGCCTTCCAAATATCACTTTGAAATTCCACAAAAAACTGGCTTAGCAAACGGCTTCTTGAGGGGAAAGTTGTAACTCTGTGGGATGATTTAACAGAACACTAAGCAGTTAATCAGAGAGCTTCTTTCCAGTTTTAATATGAGGATATTTCCTTTTTCACCATAGTCCTCCATGGCCTTCCAAATATCACTTTTCAAATTCCACAAGAATAGTCTTAGCGAAAGGCTTCTTGAGGGGAAAGCTGTAACTCTGTGAGATGATTTCACAAAACACAAAGAAATTTCTCAGAAAGCTTCTTTCTCTTTGTTATCGGAGGATATTTCCTATGGCCATATTGTGTTCCAAGGGTTCTGAAATATCAGTTCTCAGATTCAACGGATATAAGGCTAGCAAACAGCTCCACGAAATACAGCTGTACGGCTGAGTGTGGAAGTCACACAACACAAAGCAGTTTCTCCGAAAGCTTCTTTCCAGTTTCTATCTGAGCATATTTTTTTTTTTCCGCCTAGCCCTCCATGGGCTTCCAAATATCACTTTCCCCATTCCACAAGAACAGTCTCAGCGAAAGGCTTCTTGAGAGGATAGCTGTAACACTGTGAGATGATTTCACAGAACACAAAGAAGTTTCTAATAAAGCTTCTTTCTCTTTTTTATCGGAGGATATTTCCTTTGGCCATATTGTCTTCCCAGGGGTCTGAAATATCAGTTTTCAGATTCCACAGAAATAATGCTAGCAAGCAGCTCCACGAAATACAGCTGTACCTGTGAGTGTGGAAGTCACACATCACAAAGCATTTTCTCAGAAAGCTTTTTTCCAGTTTTCTCTGAGGATAATTTCTCTTTCAACAAATCCCCCTATGGGCTTCCAAATATCACTTTTCAAATTCCAAAGAACAGTCTTAGCGAACGGCTTCTTGAGGAGAAAGCTGTAATTCTGCGAGATGAATTATCAGAACACTAAGCAATTTCTCAGAAAGCTTCTTTCCAGTTTTCATCGGAGGACATTTTCTTTTTCACCATAGCCCTCCACTGGCTTCCAAATATCACTTTGCCAATTCCAGAAGAACAGTCTTAGCGATCGGCTTCTTGAGGGGAAAGCTGTAACTCTGTGAGATAATTTCACAGAACACAAAGAAGTTTCTCAGAAAGCTTCTTTCTCTTTTTTATCACTGGATATTTTCTTTAGCCCTATAGTCTTCCAATGGATCCGAAATATCAGTTCTCAGATTCCACAAAAATAAGGCTCGCAAACAGCTCCAGGAAATACAGCTCTAACTCTGTGAGTGGAAGTCACACATCACAAAGCAGTTTCTCAGAAAGCTTCTTTCCAGTTTTTTTCTGAGGATATTTTCTTTTTCACCATAGCCCTCTATGGGCTTCCAAATATCACTTTGCAAATTCCACAAGAACAGTCTTAGCGATTGGCTTCTTGAGGGGATAGCAGCAATTCTTTGAGATGAATTAACAGAACACTAAGAAGTTTCTCAGAAATCTTCTTTCCAGTTTTTATCTGAGGATATTTTCTTTTTCACTATAGCCCTCCATGGGCTTCCAAATATCACTTTGCAAATTCCACAAGAAGAGCGTTAAGGAAAGGCTCCTGTAGAGGAAAGCTGTAACTCTGTGAGATGATTTCACACAACATAAAGAAGTTTCTCAGAAAGATTCTTTCCCTTTTTTATTGGAGGATATTTCCTTTGGCCCTATAGCCTTCCAAGGGATCTGACGGATCAGTTCTCAGATTACACAGAAATAAGGTTAGCAAACATCTCCAAGAAATAGACCTGTAACTCTCTGAGTGGAAGTGACACATCACACAGCAGTTTCTCAGAAGCCTTCCTTCCAGTTCTTCTCTGAGGATATTTTCTTTTTCACCATACCCTCCATGGGCTTCCAAATATGACTTCTCAAATTCCAGAAGAAAAATCTTAGCGAAAGGCTTCTTGAGGGGAAAGCTGTAAGTCTGTGAGATGATTTCACAGAACACAAAGAAGTTTCTCAGAAAGCTTCTTTCTCTTTTATATCTGAGGATATTTCCTTTGGCCCTATAGTCTTCCAATGGATCCGAAATATCAGTTCTCAGATTCCACAGAAATAAGGCTAGCATACAGCTACACTAAATACAGCTGTTATTCTGTGAGTGGAAGTCACACATCACAAAGCATTTTCTCAGAAAGCTTCTTTCCAAATTTTCTCTGAGGATATTTTCTTTTTCACCATAGACCTTTAGGGGCTTCCAAATATCACTTTGCAAATTCCACAAGCACTTACTTAGCGAACGGCTTCTTGAGGGGAAAGCTATAACTCTGTGACATGATTTCACAGAACACAAAGAAGTTTCTCAGAAAGCATGTTTCTCTTTTTTATCGGAGGATATTTCTTTTGGATCTATAGTCTTCCAAGGGGTCCGAAATATCAGGTCCCAGATTCCACAGAAATAAGGCTAGCAAACAGCTCCTCGAAATTCAGCTGTAACTCTGTGAGTGGAAGTCACACATCACAAAGCAGTTTCTCAGAAAGCTTCTTTCCAGTTTTTCTCTGAGGATATTTTCTTTCTCACCAGAGCCCTCAATGGGCTTCCTAATATTTCTTTGCCAATTCCACGAGCACAGTCTTAGTGAAAGGCTTCTTGAGGGGAAAGCTGTAACTGTGTGAGATGAATTAGCAGAACACTAAGCAGTTTCTCAGAAAGCTTGTTTCCAGTTTTCATCTGAGGATATTTTCTTTTTCACCATAGCCCTGTATGGGCTTCCAAATATCACTTTGCAAATTCCACAAGAACAGGCTAAGCGAACGGCTTCTTGAGGGAAAGCTGTAACTCTCTGCTACGAATTAACAGAACACTAAGCAGTTCATTAGAAAGCTTCTTTCCAGTTTAAATCTGAGGATATTTCCTTTTTCACCTTAGCCCTCCATGGGCTTCCAAATATCCCTTTGCATATTCCACAACAACCGTCTTAGCAAACGGCTTCTTGAGGGGAAAGCTGTAACTCTGTGAGATGATTTCACAGAACACAAAGAAGTTTCTTAGAAGAATTCTTTCTCTTTGTTATCGGAGGATATTTCCTTTGGCCCTATAGTCTTCAAAGGGATCCGAAATATCCGTTCTCAGATTCCACAGAAATAAGGCTAGGAAACAGATCCACGAAATTCAGCTGTAACTCTGTGAGTGGAAGTCACACATCACAAAGCAGTTTCTCAGAAAGCTTCTTTACAGGTTTTCTCTGAGGATATTTTCTTTTTCACCATATCACTGAATGGGCTTCCAAATATCACTTTACAAATTCCACAAGAACAAGCTTAGCGAACGGCTTTTTGAGGGGATAGCTGTAACTCTGTGAGATGAATTAACAGAATACAGAGCAGTTTCTCAGAAAGCTTCTTTCCAGTTTTCATCTGAGGATATTTCCTTTTTCACCATCGTCCTCCAAGAGCTTCCAAGTATCGCTTTGCAAATTCCACAAGAATAGTCTTAGCCAAAGGCTTATTGAGGGGAAAGCTGTAATTCTGTGAGATGATTTCACAGAACACTAAGTACTTTCTCAGAAAGCTTCTTTCTCTTTGTAATGGGAAGATATTTCCCTTGGCCCTATGGTCTTCAAAGGGATCCGAAATATCCGTTCTCAGATTCCACAGAAATAAGGCTAGCAATCAGATCCAAGAAATACAGCTGTAACTCTGTGAGTTCAAGTCACACATCACAAAGCAGTTTCTCAGAAAGCTTCTTTCCAGTTTTTCTCTGAGGATATTTTCTTTTTCACCTTAGCCCTCAATGGGCTTCCAAATATCACTTTGCAAATTCCACAAGAATAGTCTTAGCGAAAGGCTTCTTTAGGAGAAAGATTTAACTGTGTGAGATGATTTCACAGAACACAATGGACTTTCTGAGAATGCTTCTTTCTCTTTGTTATGGGAAGATATTTCCTTCGGCCATATAGTCTTCAAAGGGATCCGAAATATCTGTTCTCAGATTCCACAGAAATAAGGCTAGCAAAGAGATCCACGAAATACAGTTGTAACTCTGTGAGTGGAAGTCACACGTCACAAAGCAGTTTCTTAGAAAGCTTCTTTCCAGTTTTTCTCTGATGATATTTTCTTTTTCACCATAGTTTTCTATGGACTTCCAAATATCACTTTGCAAATTTCACAAGAACAGGCTTAGCGAACGGCTTCTTGATTGGAAAGCTGTAACTCTGTGACATGAATTAACAGAACACTAAGCAGTTTTTCAGAAAGCTTCTTTCCAGTTTTCATCTGAGGATATTTCCTTTTTCACTTTAGGCCTCCATGTGCTTCCATAAATCACTTTGAAATTCCACAAGAATAGTCTAAGCGAAAGGCTTCTTGAGGGGAAAGCTGTAACTCTGTGAGATGATTTTACAAACACAAAGAAGTATCTCAGAAAGCTTCTTTCTCTTTGTTATGGAAGGATATTTCCTTTGGAACTATAGTCTTCAAAGGGATCCGAAATATCCAATCTCAGATTCCACAGAAGTAAGGCTTGCAAAGACATCCACGAAATACAGCTGAAACTCTGTGAGTGGAAGGCACACTTCACAAAGCAGTTTCTCAGAAAGCTTCTTTTCAGTTTTTCCCTGAGGATATTTTCTCTATCACCATAGCCCTCTATGGGATTCCAATATCACTTTGCAAATCCACAAGAACAGGCTTAATGAACAGCTTCTTGAGGGGAAAGCTGTAACTCTGTGACATGAATTAACAGAACACTAAGCAGTTTCTCAGAAAGCTTCTTTCCAGTATTCATCTGAGGATATTTCCTTTTTCACCACAGCCCTCCATGGGCTTCCAAATATCACTTTGAATATTCCACAAGAATAGTCTTAGCGAAAGATTCTTTAGGAGAAAGCTGTAACTCTGCGAGATGATTTCACAGAACACAAATGACTTTCTCAGAAGCTCTTTCTCTTTGTTATTCGAGGATATTTCCTTTGGCCCTATAGTCTTCAAAGGGAACCGAAATATCCGTTCTCAGATTCCACAGAAATAAGGCTGGCAAACAGATACACGACATACAGCTGTAACTCTGTGAGTGGAAGTTACACATCACAAAGCAGTTTCTCAGAAAGCTTCTTTCCAGTTTTTCTCTGAAGATATTTTATTTTTCCCCGTAGCCCTCTATGGGCTTCCAATTATCACTTTGAAATTACACAAGAACAGGCTTATCCAACGGCTTCTTTCGGGGAAACCTGTAAGTCTGTGAGATTAATTAACAGAACAGTAAGCAGTTTCTCAGAAAGCTTCTTTCCAGTTTTCATCTGAGGATATTTCCTTTTTCACCATAGCCCTCCATCGGCTTCCAAATATCGATTTGCAAAATCCCCAAGAATAGTCTTAGTGAAAGGCTTCTTGAGGATAAAGCTGTAACTCTGTGACATGACTTCAAGAACACAAAGGACTTTCTCAGAAAGCTTCTTTCTCCTTCTTATGGGAGGATATTTCCTTTGGCCCTATAGACTTCAAAGGGATCCGAAATATCAGTTCTCAGAGTCCACAGAAATAAGGCTAGCAAACATATCCACGAAATACAGCTGTAACTCTGAGATTGGAAGTCACACATCACAAAGCCGTTTCTCAGAATGCTTCTTTCCCGTTTTTCTCTGACGACATTTTCTTTTTCACCATAGCCCTCTATGGGCTTCAAAATATCACTTTGCAAATTCCACCTGAATAGGCTTATCGAACGACTTCTTGAGGGGAAAGCTGTAACTCTGTGAGACGAATTAACAGAACACTAAGCAGTTTCTCAGAAATCTTCTTTCCAGTTTTCATCTGAGGATATTTCCTTTTTCACCAAAGCCCTCCATGGGCTTCCAAATATCACCTTGCAAATTCCACAAGAAGAGTCTTCGTGAAAGGTTTCTTTAGGAGAAAGCTGTAAATCTGTGAGATGATTTCACAAAACACAAAGGACTTTCTCAGATAGCTTCTTTCTCTTTATAATGGGAAGATATTTCCTTTGGCCCTATAGACTTCAAAGGAATCCGAAATATCCGTTCTCAGATTCCACAGAAATAAGGCTAGCAAAGAGATCCACGAAATACAGCTGTAACTCTGTGAGTGGAAGTCACACATCACAAAGCAGTTTCTCAGAAAGCTTCTTTCCAGTTTTTATCTGAGGATATTTTCTTTTTCACCGTAGCCCTCTATGGGCTTCCAAATATCACTTTTCAAATTCCACAAGAACAGGCTTAGCGAACAGCTTCTTGAGGGGAAAGCTGTAACCCTGTAGATGAATTAACGGAACACTAAGCAGTTTCCCTGAAAGCTTCTTTCCAGTTTTCATCTGAGGATATTTCCTTTTTCACCTTAGCCCTCCATGGGCTTCCAATATCACTTTGCAAATTCCACAGGAATAGTCTTAGCGAAAGGCTTCTTTAGGAGAAAGCTGTAACTCTGCGAGATGGTTTCACAGAACACAAAGAACTTTCTCAGAAAGCTTCTTTCTCCTTCTTATGGGAGGATATTTCCTTTGGCCCCATAGTCTGCAAAGGGATCGGAAATATCCGTTGTCAGATTCCACAGAAATAGGGCTAGCAAAGAGATCGACGAAATTCAGCTGTAAGTCTGAGCTTGAAAGTCACACATCACAAAGCAATTTCTCAGAAAGCTTCTTACCACTTTTTCTCTAAGGATATTTTCTTTTTCACCTTAGCCCTGTATGGGCTTCCAAATATCACTTTGCAAATTCCACCTGAATAGGCTTAGCGAACGGCTTCTTGAGGAGAAAGCTGTAACTCTGTGAGATGAATTAACAGAACACTAAGCAGTTTCTCAGAAAGCTTCTTTCCAGTTTTCAACTGGGGATATTCCTTTTTTCACCATAGCCCTCCATGGGCTTCCCAATATGACTTTGCAAACTCCACAAGAACAGCCGTAGCTTAAGGCTTCTTGAGGATAAAGCTGTAACTCTGTGATATGATTTCACAGAACACAAAGGACTTCTCAGAAAGCTTCTTTCACTTTCCTATGGGAGGATATTTCCTTTGACCCTATAGGCTTCAAAGGGATCCGAAATATCCGTTCTCAGATTCCACAGAAATAAGGCCAGCAAAGAGATCCACGAAATACACCTGAAACTGTGAGTGGAAGGCACACGTCAGAAAGCAGTTTCTCAGAAAGCTTCTTTCCAGTTTTTCTCTGAGGATATTTTCTCTATCACCATAGTCCTCTTTGGGCTTCCAAATATCACTTTGAAAATTCCTCAAGAACAGGCTTAACGAACAGCTTCTTGAGGGGAAAGCTGTAACTCTGTGAGATGAATTAACAGAACACTAGCAGTTTCTCAGAAATCTTCTTTCCAGTTTTCATCTGAGGATATTTCCTTTTTTAACCATAGCCCTCCATGGGCTTCCAAATATTACCTTGCAAATTCCACAAGAAGAGTCTAGCGAAAGGCTTCTTTAGCAGAAAGCTGTAAATCTGTGAGATGATTTCACAGAACACAAAGGACTTTCTCAGAAAGCTTCTTTCTCTTTGTAATGGGAAGATATTTCCTTTGGCCCTATAGGATTCAAAGGGATCCAAAATATCCGTTCTCAGATTCCACAAAAATAAGGCTAGCAAAGATATCCACGAAATACAGCTGTACCTCTGTGATTGGAAGTCACATATCACAAAGCAGTTTCTCAGAAAGCTTCTTTCCAGCGTTTCTCTGAGGATATTTTCTTTTTCACCGTAGCCCTCTATGGGCTTCCAAATATCACTTTGCAAATTCCACAAGAACAGGCTTAGCGATCGGCTTCTTGAGGGGAAAGCTGTAACTCTGTGACATGAATTAACAGAACACTAAGCAGTTTCACAGAAATATTCTTTCCAATTTTCATCTGAGGATATTTCCTTTTTCACCATAGCCCAGCATGAGCTTCCAAATATCACTTTGCAAATTCCACAGGAATAGTCTTAGAGAAAGACTTCTTTAGGAGAAAGCTGTAACTCTGCGAGATGATTTCACAAAACACAAATGACTTCCTCAGAAGCTCTTTCTCTTTGTTTTTCGAGGATATTTCCTTTGGCCCCTTAGTCTTCAAAGGGATCCGAAATATCCGTTCTCAGGTTCCACAGAAATAAGGCTACCAAAGAGATTCACGAAATACAGCTGTAACGCTGTGAGTGGAAGTCACCCGTCACAAATCACTTTCTCAGAAAGCTTCTTTCCGTTTTTTCTCTGTGGATATTTTCTGTTTCACCTTAGCCCTCTATGGGCTTCCAAATATCACTTTGAAATTCCACAAGAACAGGCGTATCGAACGGCTTCTTGCGGGGAAACCTGTAAGCCTGTGAGATGAATTAACAGAGCAGTAAGCAGTTGCTCAGAAAGGTTCTTTCCAATTTTCATCTGAAGATATTTCCTCTTTCACCGTAGCCCTCCATGGGCTTCCCAATATGACTTTGCAAAGTCCACAAGAACAGTCTTAGCGAAAGCCTTCTTGAGGATAAATCTGTAACTCTCTGAGTTTCTTTCACAGAACATAAAGGAGTTTCTCAGAAAGCTTCTTTCTCTTTCTTATGGGAGAATATTTCCTTTGACCATTTAGTCTTCAAAGGGATCCGAAATATCCGTTCTCAGATTACACAGAAATTAGGCTAGCAATGAGATCCACGAAATACAGCTGTAACTCTGTGAGTGGAAGGCACACATCACAAAGCCGTTTCTCAGAAAGCTTCTTTCCAGTTTTTCTCTGAGCATCTTTTCTTTTTCACCATAGCTCTCTATGGGCTTCCAAATATCACTTTGCAAATTTCCCAACAACAGGCTTAGTGAACGGCTTCTTGATAGGAAAGCTGTAACACTGGGACATGAATTAACAGAACACTAAGCAGTTTTTCAGAAAGCTTCTTTCCAGTTTTCATCTTAGGATATTTCCTTTTTCACCGTAGGCCTCCATGTGCTTCCAAATATCACCTTTCAAATTCCACAAGAAGAGTCTTAGCGAAAGGCTTCTTTAGGAGAAATCTGTAAATCTGTGAGATGATTTCACAGAACACAAAGGACTTTCTCAGAAAGCTTCTTTCTCTTTGTTATGGGACGATATTTCCTATGGCCCTATAGGATTCAAAGGGATCCGAAATATCCGT
The DNA here is from genome assembly GCF_043159975.1 of Macaca nemestrina. NCBI lineage: Eukaryota > Metazoa > Chordata > Mammalia > Primates > Cercopithecidae > Macaca > Macaca nemestrina. The sequence goes on from NC_092143.1 coordinate 26,199,515, forward strand.
TCTCAGATTCCACAGAAATAAGGCTAGCAAAGAGATCCACGAAATACAGCTGTAACTCTGTGAGTGGAAGTCACACATCACAAAGCAGTTTCTCAGAAAGCTTCTTTTCAGTTTTTTTTGAAGATATTTTCTTTTTCACCGTAGCCCTCTAAGGGCTTCCAATATCACTTTGCAAATTCCACAAGAACAGGCTTAGCGAACGGCTTCTTGAGGGAAAAGCTGTAAGACTGTCAGATGAATTAACAGAACACTAAGCAGTTTCTCAGAAAGCTTCTTTCCTGTTTTCATCTGAGGATATTTCATTTTTCACCATAGCCCTCCATGGGCTTCCAAATATTACCTTGCAAATTCCACAAGAAGAGTCTTCGCGAAAGGCTTCTTTAGGAGAAAGCTGTAACTCTGTGAGATGATTTCACAGAACACAAACGACTTTCTCAGAAAGCTTCTTTCTCTTTGTTATAGGAAGATATTTCCTTTGGCCCTATACTCTTCAAAGGGATCCGAAATATCCGTTCTCAGATTCCACAGAAATAAGGCTAGCAAAGAAATCCACGAAATACAGCTGTAACTCTGTGAGTGGAAGTCACGCATAACAAAGCAGTTTCTCAGAAAGATTCTTTCCAGTTTATCTATGAGGATATTTACTTTTTCACCATAGCCCACTATGGAATTCCAAATATCACTTTGCAAATTCCACAAGAACAGGCTTAGCGATTGGCTTCTTGACAGGAAAGCAGTAACTCTGTGAGATGAAATAACTGAACACTAAGCATTTTCTCAGAAAGCTTCTTTCCAGTTTTCATCTGAGGATATTTCCTTTTTCACCATAGCCCTCGATGGGCTTCCAAATATCACTTTGCAAATTCCTCAAGAATAGTCTTAGCGAAAGGCTTCTTTAGCAGAAAGCTGTAACTGTGTGAGATGATTTCACAGAACACAAAGGACTTTCTCAGAATGCTTCTTTCTCTTTGTTATGGGAAGATATTTCCTTCGGCCATATAGTGTTCAAGGGGATCCGAAATATCCGTTCTCAGATTCCACAGAAATAAGGCTTGCAAAGAGATCCACGAAATACAGTTGAAAATCTGTGAGTGGAAGTCTCACGTCACAAAGCAGTTTCTCAGAAAGCTTCTTTCCAGTTTTTCTCTGAGTATATTTTCGTTTTCACCATAGCTCTCTATGGGCTTCCAAATATCACTCTGCAAATTTCACAAGAACAGGCTTAGCGAACGGCTTCTTGATTGGAAAGCTGTAACTCTGTGACATGAATTGACAGAACACTAAGCAGTTTCTCAGAAAGCTTCTTTCCAGTTTTCATCTGAGGATATTTCCTTTTTCTCCGTAGCCCTCCATATGCTTCCAAATATCACTTTGCAAATTCCTCAAGAATAGTCTTGGCGAAGGGCTTCTTTAGTAGAAAGCTGTAACTCTGCGAGATGATTTCACAAACCACAAAGGAGTTTCTCAGAAAACTTCTTCCTCTTTGTTATGGGAGGATATTTCCTTTGGCCCTATTGTCTTCAAAGGAATCCGAAATATCCCTTCTCAGATTCGACAGAAAAAAGGCTACCAAAGAGATCCACGAAATACAGCTGTAACTCTGTGAGTGGAAGTCACACGTCACAAAGCACTTTCTCAGACAGCTTCTTTCCGTTTTTTCTCTGAGGATATTTTCTTTTTCTCCATAGCCCTCTATGGGCTTCCATATATCACTTTGCAAATTCCACAAGAACAGGCTTAGCGATCGGCTTCTTGAGGGGAAAGCTGTAATTCTGTGACATGAATTAACAGAACACTAAGCAGTTTCACAGAAATATTCTTTCCAATTTTCATCTGAGGATATTTCCTTTTTCAAAGTAGCCCTCTATGGGCTTCCAAATATCACTTTGCAAATTCCACAAGAACTGTCTTATCGAAAGGCTTCTTTAGGAGAAAGCTGTAACTCTGTGAGATGATTTCACAGAACACAAAGGACTTTCTCAGAAGCTCTTTCTCACTGTTATTCGAGGATATTTCCTTTGGCCCTATAGTCTTCAAAGGGATCCGAAATATCCGTTCTCACATTCCACAGAAATAAGGCTAGCAAAGAGATCCACGACATACAGCTGTAACTCTGTGAATGGAAGTCACACATCACAAAGCAGTTTCTCAGACAGTTTCTTTCCAGTTTTTCTCTGAGGATATTTTATTTTTCACCATAGCCCTCTATGGGCTTCCAAATATCACTTTGAAATTCCAGAAGAACAGGCTTATCGAACGGCCTCTTGCGGGGAAACCTGTAAGTCTGTGAGATGAATTAACAGAACATTAAGCAGTTTCTCAGAAAGGTTCTTTCCAATTTTCATCTGAAGATATTTCCTCTTTCACCATACCCCTCCATGGGCTTCCCAATATGACTTTCCAAAGTCCACAAGAACAGTCTCAGCGAAAGCCTTCTTGAGGATAAAGCTGTAACTCTGTGAGATGATTTCACAGAACACAAAGAAGTTTCTCAGGAAGCTTCTTTCTCTTTCTTATGGGAGGATATTTCCTTTGGCCCTATAGTCTACAAAGGGATCCGAAATATCAGTTCTCAGATTCCACAGAAATAAGGCTAGCAAACAGATGCACGAAAAACAGCTGAAACTCTGTGATTGGAAGTCACACATCACAAAGCAGTTTCTCAGAAAGCTTCTTTCCAGTTTTCATCTGAGAATATATTCTTTTTCACCATAGCCCTCTAAGGGCTTCCAAATATCACTATGTAAATTCCACAAGAACAGGCTTAGCGAACGGCTTCTTGAGGGGAAAGCTGTGACACTGTGAGATGAATTAACAGACCACTAAGAAGTTTCCCTGAAAGCTTCTTTCCAGTTTTCATCTGAGGATATTTCCTTTTTCACCTTAGCCCTCCATGGGCTTCCAAATATCACTTTGCAAAATCCACAGGAATAATCTTAGCGAAAGGCTTCTTTGGGAGAAAGCTGTAACTCTGCGAGATGATTTCACAAAACACAAAGGACTTTCTCAGAAAGCTTCTTTCTCCTTCTTATGGGAGGATATTTCCTTTGGCCCTATAGTCTGCAAAGAGAACCGAAATATCCGTTGTCAGATTCCACAGAAATAAGGCTAGCAAAGAGATCCACGAAATACAGATGTAACTCTGTGAGTGGAAGTCACACATCACAAAGCAGTTTCTCAGAAAGCTTCTTTCCAGTTTTTCTTTGAGTATATTTTCTTTTTTACCTTAGCCCTCTAAGGGCTTCCAAATATCACTTTGCAAATTCCACAATAACAGGCTTAGCGAACGGCTTCTTGAGGTTAAAGCTGTAACTCTGTGAGATGAATTAACAGAACACTAAGCAGTTTCTCAGAAAGCTTCTTTACAGTTTTCATCTGAGGATATTTCCTTTTTCACCATAGCCCTCCAGGTGCTTCCAAATATCAATTTGCAAATTCCCCAAGAAAAGTCTTAGCGAAAGGCTTCTTTAGGAGAAAGCTGTAACTCTGTGAGATGATTTCACAGAACACAAAGAAGTTTCTCAGAAAGCTTCTTTCTCTTTGTTATCAGAGGATATTTCCTTTGGCCCTATACTCTTCAAAGTGATCCGAAATATCCGTTCTCAGATTCCACAGAAATAAGGCTAGCAAACAGATCCACGAAATACAGCTGTAACTCTGTGAGTGGAAGTCACGCATCACAAAGCAGTTTCTCAGAAAGCTTCTTTCCAGTTTTTCTCTGAGGATATTTCCTTTTTCACCATAGCCCACTATGGGATTCCAAATATCACTTTGCAAATTCCACAAGAACAGGCTTAACGAACGGCTTTTGCCGGGACACCTGTAACTCTGTGAGATGAATTAACAGAACACTAAGCAGTTTCTCAGAAAGCTGCTTTACAGTTTTCATCTGAGGATGTTTCCTTTTTCACCATAGCCCTCGATGGGCTTCCAAATATCACTTTGCAAATTCCACAAGAATAGTCTTAGCGAAAGGCTTCTTTCGGAGAAAGCTGTAACTGTGTGTGATGATTTCACAGAACACAAAGGACTTTCTCAGAATGCTTCTTTCTCTTTGTTATGGGAAGATATTTCCTTCGGCCATATAGACTTTAAAGGGATCCGAAATATCCGTTCTCAGATTCCACAGAAATAAGGCGAGCAAAGAGATCCACGAAATACAGTTGTAACTCTTTGAGTGGAAGTCACACGTCACAAAGCAGTTTCTCAGAAAGCTTCTTTCCAGTTTTTCTCTGAGGATATTTTCTTTTTCACCATAGCTCTCTATGGGCTTCCAAATATCACTTTGCAAATTTCACAAGAACAGGCTTAGCGAACGGCTTCTTGATTGGAAAGCTGTAACTCTGTTACATGAATTGACAGAACACTAAGCAGTTTTTCAGAAAGCTTTTTTCCAGTTTTCATATGAGGATATTTCCTTTTTCACCAGAGGCCTCCATATACTTCCAAATATCACTTTGCAAATTCCACAAGAATAGTCTTAGCGAAAGGCTTCTTGAGGGGAAAGCTATAACTCTGTGAGATGATTTTCCAAAAAAAAAGAAGTTTCTCAGAAAGCTTCTTTCTCTTGGTATGGGAGGATATTTCCTTTGGAACTATAGTCTTCAAAGGGATCCGAAATATCCGATCTCAGATTACATAGAAATGAGACTAGCAAAGAGATCCACGAAATACAGCTGTAACTCTCTGAGAGGAAGTCACACATCACAAAGCAGTTTCTCAGAAAGCTTCTTTCCAGTTTTTCTCTAAGGATATTTTCTTTTTCACCGTAGCCCTCTATGGGCTTCCAAATATCACTTTTCAAATTCCACAAGAACAGGCTTATCGAACGGCTTCTTGAGGGGAAAGCTGAAACTCCTTGAGATGAATTCACAGAACACTAATTAGTTTCTCAGAAAGCTTCTTTCCAGATTTCATCTGAGGATATTTCCTTTTTCACCATAGCTCTCCATCGGCTTCCAAATATCACTTTGCAATGTCCACAAAAACAGTCTTAGCGAAAGGCTTCTTGAGGATAAAGCTGAAACTCTGTGAGATGATTTCAGGAACACAAAGGACTTTCTCAGAAAGCTTCTTTCTTCTTCTTACGGGAGGATATTTGCTTTGGCCCTATACTCTTCAAAGGGATCCGAAATATCCTTAGTCAGATTCCACAGAAATAAGGCTTGCAAAGAGATCCACGAAATAGAGCTGAAACTCTGTGAGTGGAAGGCACACGTCACAAAGCAGTTTCTCAGAAAGCTTCTTTCCAGTTTCTCTCTGAGGATATTTTCTCTATCACCATAGCCCTCTATGGGATTCCAAATATCACTTTGCAAATTCCACAAGAACAGGCTTAACGAACAGCTTCTTGAGGGGAAAGCTTTAACTCTGTGAGATGAATTAACAGAACACCTAGCAGTTTCCCTGAAAGCTTCTTTCCAGTTTTGATCTGAGGATATTTCCTTTTTCACCTTAGCACTCCATGGGCTTCCAAATATCACTTTGCAATGTCCACAAGAACAGTCTTAGCGAAAGCCTTCTTGAGGATATAGCTGTAACTCTGTGAGATGATTTCACAGAACACAAAGGAGTTTCTCAGAAAGCTTCTTTCTCTTTCTTATGGGAGGATATTTCCTTTGTCCTTATGGTCTGCAAAGGGATCCGAAATATCCGTTCTCAGATTCCACAGAAATAAGGCTAGCAAACAGAGGCACGAAACACAGCTGAAACTCTGTGATTGTAAGTCACACGTCACAAAGCAGTTTCTCAGATAGCTTCTTTCCAGTTTTTCTCTGAGGATATTTTCTTTTTCACCTTAGTCCTCAATGGGCTTCTAAATACCACATTGCAAATTCCACAGGAACAGGCTTAGCGAACGGCTTCTTGAGGGGAAAGCTGTAACTCTGTGACATGAATTAACAGAACACTAAGCAGTTTCTCAGAAAGCTTCTTTCCAGTTTTCAACTGAGGATATTTCCTTTTTTACCATAGCACTCAATGGGTTTCCAAATATGACTTTGAAAACTCCACAACAACAGTCTTAGCGAAAGGCTTCTTAGGATATAGCTGTAACTCTGTGAGATGATTTCACAGAACAGAAAGGACTTTCTCAGAAAGCTTCTTTCTCTTTGTTATGGGAGAACATTTCCTTTGGCCCTATAGTCTTCACAGGGATTCGAAATATCCCTTCTCAGATTCCACAGAAATAAGGCTAGCAATCAGATCCAAGAAATACAGCTGTAACTCTGAGAGTGGAAGTCACACATCACAAAGCAGTTTCTCAGAAAGCTTCTTCACAGTTTTTCTCTGAGGATATTTTCTTTTTCACCGATGGCCTCAATGGGCTTCCAAATATCTCTTTGCAAATTCCAAAAGAACAAGCTTATCGAACGTCTATTTGCGGGGGAAGTTGTAACTCTGTGAGATGAATTAACAGAACACTAAGCAGTTTCCCAGAAAGCTTCTTTCCAGTTTTCATCTGAGGATATTTCCTTTTTCAACATAGCCCTCCAAGTTCTTCCAAATATTACCTTGCAAATTCCACAAGAAGAGTCTTAGTGAAAGGCTTCTTTAGGAGAAAGCAGTAAATCTGTGAGATGATTTCACAGAACACAAAGGACTTTCTCAGAAAGCTTCTTTCTCTTTGTAATGGTAAGATATTTCCTTTGGCCCTATGGGCTTCAAAGGAATCCGAAATATCCGTTCTCAGATTCCACAGAAATAAGTGTAGCAAATGGATCCACGAAATACAGCTGAAACTCTGTGAGTGGAAAGCTCACGTTACAAAGCAGTTTCTCAAAAAGCTTCTTTCCAGCTTTTCTCTGAGGATATTTTCTTTTTCACCGTAGACATCTATGGGCTTCCAAATATCACTTTGCAAATTCCACAAGAACAGGCTAAGCGATCGGCTTCTTGAGGGGAAAGCTGTACCTCCGTGAGATGAATTAACAGAACACTAAGCAGTTTCTCAGAAAGCTTCTTTCCAGTATTCATCTGAGGATATTTCCTTTTTCACCATAGCCCTCCATGGGCTTCCAAATATCACTTTGCAAATTCCACAAAAACAGTCTTAGCGAAATGCTTCTTGAGGATAAAGTTGTAACTCTGTGAGATTATTTCACTAACCACAAAGAAGTTTCTCAGAAAGCTTCTTCCTCTTTGTTATGGGAGGATATTTCCTTTGGCCTTATAGTCTTCAAAGGAATTCGAAATATCCGTTCTCAGGCTCCACAGAAATAAGGCTAGCAAACAGATCCACGAAATACAGCTGTAATTCTGTGAGTGGAAGTCACACGTCAGAAAGCACTTTCTCAGAATGCTTCTTTCAGTTTTTTCTCTGAGGATATTTACTTTTTCACCATAGCCCTCTATGGGCTTCCAAATATCACTTTGCAAATTGTTCAAGAACAGGCTTATCAAACGGCTTCTTGAGGGGAAAGCTGTAACTCTGTGACATGAATTAAGAGAACACTAAGCAGTTTCTCAGAAAGATTCTTTCCAATTTTCATCTGACGATATTTCCTTTTTCACCATAGCCCTCCATGGGCTTCCAAATATCACTTTGCAAATTCCACAACAATAGTCTTAGCGAAAGGCTTCTTTAGGAGAAAGCTGTAACTCTGAGAGATGATTTCACAGAACACAAAGGACTTTCTCAGCAGCTCTTTCTCTTTGTTATTCGAGGATATTTCCTTTGGCTCTATAGTCTTCAAAGGGAACCGAAACATCCGTTCTCAGATTCCACAGAAATAAGGCTAGCAAACAGATGCACGAAATACAGCTGTGACTCTGTTAGTGGAAGTCACACATCACAAAGCAGTTTTTGAGAAAGCTTCTTTCCAGTTTTTCTCTGAAGATATTTTATTTTTCCCCATAGCCCTCTATGGGCTTCCAATTATCACTTTGAAATTCCACAAGAACAGGCTTAGTGAGCGGCTTCTTGCGGGGAAACCTGTAAGTCTGTGAGATGAATTAACAAAACAGTAAGCTGTTTCTCAGAAAGCTTCTTTCCAAGATTCATCTGAAGATATTTGCTCTTTCATCATAGCCCTCTATGGGCTTCCCAATATGACTTTGCCAGGTCCACAAGAACAGTGTTAGCGAAAGCCTTCTTGAGGATAAAGCTGTAATTCTGTGAGATGATTTCACAGAACACAAAGGACTTTCTCAGAAAGCTTCTTTCTCTTTCTTATGGGAGGATATTTCCTTTCGCCCTATAGTCTGCAAAGGGATCCGAAATATCCGTTCTCAGATTCCACAGTAATACGGCTAGCAAACAGATGCACGAAACACAGCTGAAACTCTGTGATTGGAACTCACACATCACAAATCAGTTTCTCAGAAAGCTTCTTTCTAGTTTTTATCTGAGGATATTTTCTGCTTCACCATAGCCCTCTATGGGCTTCAAAATATCACTTTGCAAATTCCACCTGAATAGGCTTAGCGAAAGGCTTCTTGAGGAGAAAGCTGTTACTCTGTGAGATGAATTAGCAGGACACTAAGCAGTTTCTCAGAAAGCTGCTTTCCAGTTTTCAACTGAGGATATTTCCTTTTTCACCATAGCACTCAATGGGCTTCCAAATATGACTTTGCAAACTCCACAAGAACAGTCTTAGCGAAAGGCTTCTTGAGGATAAAGCTGTAACTCTGTGAGATGATTTCACAGAATACGAAGGACTTCCTCAGAAAGCTTCCTTCTCTTTCTTATGGGAGGATATTTCCTTTCGCCCTATACTCTGCAAAGGGATCCGAAATATCAGTTCTCAGATTCCACAGAAATAAGGCTAGCAAACAGATGCACGAAACACAGCTAAAACTCTGTGATTGGAACTCACACATCACAAAGCAGTTTCTCAGAAAACTTCTTTCCTGTTTTTTCTGAGGATATTTTCTTTTTCACCATAGCCCTCTATGGGCTTCCAAATATCTCTTTGCAAATTTCACCTGAATAGGCTTAGCGAAAGGCTTCTTGAGGAGAAAGCTGTTACTCTGTGAGATGAATTAACAGGACACTAAGCAGTTTCTCAGAAAGCTGCTTTCCAGTTTTCAACTGAGGATATTTCCTTTTTCACCATAGCACTCAATGGGCTTCCAAATATGACTTTGCAAACTCCACAAGAACAGTCTTAGCGAAAAGCTTCTTGAGGATAAAGCTGTAACTCTCTGAGATGATTTCACAGAACACAAAGGACTTTCTCAGAAAGCTTCTTTCTCTTTCTTATGGGAGGATATTTCCTTTCGCCCTATAGTCTTCAACGGGATCCAAAATATCTGTTCTCAGATTCCACAGAAATAAGGCTAGCAATCAGGTCCCAAAATACAGCTATAAGGCTGAAATTTGAAGTCACACATCATAAAGCAGTTTTCAGAAAGCTTCTTTCCAGTTTTTCTCTGAGGATTTTTTCTCTGTCACCATAGCCCTCTATAGGATTCCAAATATCACTTTGCAAATTCCACAAGAACAGGCTTAACGAACAGCATCTTGAGGGGAAAGCTGTAACTCTGTGAGATGAATTAACAGGACAGTAAGCAGTTTCTCAGAAATCTTCTTTCCAGTTTTCATCTGAGGATATTTCCTTTTTCACCATAGCTCTCCATCGGCTTCCAAATATTACCTTGCAAATTCCACAAGAAGAGTCTTCGCGAAACGCTTCTTTAGGAGAAAGCTGTAAATCTGTGAGATGATTTCACAGAACACAAAGGACTTTCTCAGAAAGATTCCTTCTCTTTGTAATGGGAAAATATTTCCTTTGGCCCTATATTCTTCAAAGGGATCCGAAATATCCGTTCTCAGATTCCACAGAAATAAGGCTAGCAAAGAGATCCACGAAATACAGCTGTAACTCTGTGAGTGGAAGTCACACATCACAAAGCAGTTTCTCAGAAAAGTTCTTTCCAGTTTTTCTCTGAGGATATTTTATTTTTCACCGTAGCTCTCTGTGGGCTTCCAAATATCACTGCAAATTCCAAAAGAACAGGCTTAGCGAACGGCTTCTTGACGGGAAAGCTTTAACTCTGTGAGATGAATTAACAGAACACTAAGCAGTTTCCCTGAAAGCTTCTTTCCAGTTTTCATCTGAGGATATTTCCTTTTTCACCTTAGCCCTCCATGGGCTTCCAGATATCACTTTGCAAATTCCACAGGAATAGTCTTAGCGAAAGGCCTCTTTAGGAGAAATCTGTAACTCTGCGAGATGATTTCACAGAACACAAAGGACTTTCTCAGAAAGCTTCTTTCTCCTTCTTATGGGAGGATATTTCCTTTGGCCCCATAGTCTGCAAAGGGATCGGAAATATCCGTTGTCAGATTCCACAGAAATAGGGCTAGCAAAGAGATCCACGAAATACAGCTGTAAGTCTGAGATTGGAAGTCACACATCACAAAGCAGTTTCTCAGAAAGCTTCTTACTTTTTCTCTAAGGATATTTTCTTTTTCACCTTAACCCTGTATGGGCTTCCAAATATCACTTTGCAAATTCCCCCTGAATAGGCTTAGGGAACGGCTTCCTGAGAGGAAAGCTGTAAATCTGTGAGATGAATTAACAGAACACTAAGCGGTTTCTCAGAAAGCTTCTTTCCAGTTTTCAACTGATGATATTTCTTTTTTCACCATAGCCCTCCATGGGCTTCCCAATATGACTTTGCAAACTCCACAAGAACAGTCTTAGCTTAAGGGTTCTTGAGGATAAAGCTGTAACTCTGTGAGATGATTTCACAGAACACAAAGCACTTTCTCAGAAAGCCTCTTTCTCTTTGTTATCGGAGGATATTTCCTTTGGCCCTATAGTCTTCAAAGGGATTCTAAATATCAGTTCCCAGTTTCCACAGAAATAAGGCTACCAAACAGATCCATGATATACAGCTGTAACTCTGTGAGTGGAAGTAACACATCACAAAGCAGTTTCTCAGAAATCTTCTTTCCAGTTTTTCTCTGAGGATATTTTCTTTTTCACCATAGCCCTCTAAGGGCTTCCAAATATCACTTTGCAAATTCCACAAGAATAGGCTTAGCGAACGGATTCTTGAGGGGAGAGCTGTAAGAGTGTGAGATGAATTAACAGAACACTAAGCAGTTTCTCAGGAAGCTTGTTCCCAGTTTTCATGTGAGGATATTACCTTTTTCACTATAGCCCTCCAGGGGCTTACAAATATCACTTTGCAAATTCCACAAGAACATGGTAAGGGAAAGGCTTCTTGAGGGGAAAGCTGTAACTCTGTGAAATGATTTCAGAGACCACAAAGGACTTTCTCAGAAAGCTTCTCACTCTTTGTTATCGGAGGATATTTCCTTTGGCCCTATTGTCCTCATAGGGATCCGAAATATTAGTTCTCAGATTCCACAGAAATAAGGCTAGCAAGCAGATCCACGAAATACAGCTGTAACTCTGTGAGTGGAAGTCACACATCACAAAGCAGTTTCTCAGAAAGCTTCTTACCAGTTTTACTCTGAGGATATTTCTTTTTGCACCACAGCCCACTATGGGCTTCCAAATATCACTTTGCAAATTCTACAAGACAGGCTTAGCGAACGGCTTTTTGAGGGGAAATCTGTAACTCCGTGAGATGAATTAACAAAGCACTAAGCAGTATCACAAAAGATTCTCTCCCGTTTTTATCTGAGGGTATTTTATTTTTCACCATAGCCCTTCATTGGCTTCCAAATATCACTTTGCAAATTCCACAAGAACAGTCTTAGCGAAAGGCTTCTACAGGGGAAAGCTCTACATCTGTGAGAGGATAAAACAGAACACAAAGGAATTTCTCATAAAGCCTCTTTCTCTTTGTTATCGGAGGATATTCCCTTTGGCCCTATAGTCTTCAAAGGGATTCTAAATATCAGTTCCCACATTCCACACAAATAAGGCTACCAAACAGATCCACGAAATACAGCTGTAACTCTGTGAGTGGAAGTCAAACATCACAAAGCATTTTCTCAGAAGGCTTCCTTCCAGATTTCATCTGAGGATATTTCCTTTTGCAACATAGCCCTCTATGAGCTTCCAAATATCACTTTGCAAATTCCACAAGAATAGGCTAAGTGAACGGCTTTTTGATGCGAAATCTGTAACTCTGTGAGATGAATTAACAGAACACTAAGCAGTATATCAGAAAGCTTCTTTCCAGTTTTATCTGAGGATATTTTCTTTTTCACCATAGCCCTTCATTGGCTTCCAAATATCACTTTGCAAATTCCACAAGAACAGTCTTAGCGAAAGGCTTCCTGAGGGGAAAGCTGTAACTCGGTGAGATGATTTCACAGAACACAAAGGACTTTCTCCGAAAGCTTCTTTCTCTTTGTTATCGGAGGATATTTCCTTTGGCCTTATACTCTTCAAAGGAATCCGAAATATCAGTTCTCAGATTCCACAGAAATAAGGCTAGCAAACAGATCCACGAAATACAGCTATAACTCTGTGAGTGGAAGTCACACATAACAGAGCAGTTTCTCAGAAATCTTCTTTCCAGTTGTTCTCTGAGGATATTTTCTTTTTCACCATTGCCCTCTGTGTGCTTCCAAATATCACTTTGCAAATTCTACAAGACAGGCTTAGCGAACGGCTTTTTGAGGGGAAATCTGTAACTCCGTGAGATGAATTAACACAGCACTAAGCAGTATCACAAAAGATTCTCTCCCGTTTTTATCTGAGGGTATTTTATTTTTCAACATAGCCCTTCATTGGCTTCCAAATATCACTTGCAAATTCCACAAGAACAGTCTTAGCGAAAGGCTTCTACAAGGGAAAGCTCTACATCTGTGAGAGGATAAAACAGAACACAAAGGAATTTCTCATAAAGCCTCTTTCTCTTTGTTATCGGAGGATATTCCCTTTGGCCCTATAGTCTTCAAAGGGATTCTAAATATCAGTTCCCACATTCCACACAAATAAGGCTACCAAACAGATCCACGAAATACAGCTGTAACTCTGTGAGTGGAAGTCAAACATCACAAAGCATTTTCTCAGAAGGCTTCCTTCCAGATTTCATCTGAGGATATTTCCTTTTGCAACATAGCCCTCTATGAGCTTCCAAATATCACTTTGCAAATTCCACAAGAATAGGCTAAGTGAACGGCTTTTTGATGCGAAATCTGTAACTCTGTGAGATGAATTAGCAGAACACTAAGCAGTATATCAGAAAACTTCTTTCCAGTTTTTATCTGAGGATATTTTCTTTTTCACCATAGCCCTTCATTGGCTTCCAAATATCACTTTGCAAATTCCACAAGAACAGTCTTAGCGAAAGGCTTCCTGAGGGGAAAGCTGTAACTCGGTGAGATGATTTCACAGAACACAAAGGACTTTCTCCGAAAGCTTCTTTCTCTTTGTTATCGGAGGATATTTCCTTTGGCCTTATACTCTTCAAAGGAATCCGAAATATCAGTTCTCAGATTCCACAGAAATAAGGCTAGCAAACAGATCCACGAAATACAGCTATAACTCTGTGAGTGGAAGTCACACATCACAGAGCAGTTTCTCAGAAATCTTCTTTCCAGTTGTTCTCTGAGGATATTTTCTTTTTCACCATTGCCCTCTGTGTGCTTCCAAATATCACTTTGCAAATTCCACAAGAACAGACTTAGCGAACGGCCTTTTGAAGGGAAATCTGTAACTCTGTGAATTGAATTCACAGAACACTAAGCAGTTTCTCAGAAAGCTTCTTTCCAGTTTTTATCTGAGGATATTTTCTTTTTCACCATAGCCCTATATTCGCTTCCAAATATCACTTTGCAAATTCCACAAGAACAGTCTTAGTGAAAGGCTTCTTGAGGGGAAAGCTCTAACTCTGTGAGATGATTTCACAGAACACAAAGAACTTTCTCATAAATCCTCTTTCTATTTGTTATTGGAGCATATTTCCTTTGGCCCTATAGTCTTCAAAGGGATTCTAAACATCGGTTCCCAGATTACACAGAAATAACGCTACCAAACAGATCCACGAAATACAGATGGAACTCTGTGAATGGAAGTCACACATCACAAAGCAGTTTCTCAGAAAGCTTCTTTCCAGTTTTTCTCTGAGAATATTTCTTTTCGCAAAATAGCCCTCTACAGGCTTCCAAATATCACTTTGCAAATTACCCAAGAACAGGCTTAGCAAACGGCTTCTTGAGGGGAAAGTTGTAACTCTGTGAGTTGAATTATCAGAACATCAAGCAGTTTCTCAGAAAGCTTCTTTCCAGTTTTCATCTGAGGATATTTCCTTTTTCACCACAGACCTCCATGGGTTTCCAAATATCACTTTGCAAATTCCACAAGAACAGTGTAAGCAAAAGGCTTCTTGAGGGGAAAGCTGTAACTCTGTGAGTTGATTTCAAAGAACACAAAGGACTTTCTCAGGAAGCTTCTTTCTCTTTGTTATGGGAGGATATTTCCTTTGGCCCTATAGCCTTCAAAGTGATCCGAAATATCACTTCTGATATTGCATAGAAATAAGGCTAGCAAACAGATCCACGAAATACAGCTGTAACTCTGTGAGTGGAAGTCACACATCACAGAGCACTTGCTCAGAAAGCTTCTTTTCAGTTTTCTCTCAGGATATTTTCTTTTTCACCATAGCCCTCTAGGGGCTTCCAAATATCACTTTGCAAATTCCACAAAAACAGGCTTAGCGAACGGCTTCTTGAGCGGAAAGCTGTAACTCTGTGAGATGAATTAACAGAACACTAAACAGTTTCTCTGAAAGCTTCTTTCCAGTTTTCATCTGAGGATATTTCCTTTTTCACCATAGCCCTCCATAGGTTTCCAAATATCACTTTTCAAATTCCACAAGAACATGGTAAGCGAAAGGTATCTTGAGGGGAAAGCTGTAACTCTGTGCGATGATTTCACAGAAAAAAAAGGACTTTATCAGAAACTTCTTTCTCTTTCTTATGGGAGGATATTTCCTTTGGCCGTATAGTGTTCAAAGGAATCCGAAATATCACATCTCAGATCCCACAGAAATAAGGCTAGCAAACAGATCGACGAAATACAGCTGTAACTCTGTGAGTTGAAGTCACACATCACAAAGCAGTTTCTCAGAAAGCTTCTTTCCAGTTTTCATCTGAGTATATTTCCTTTTTCATCATAGCCCTCCATGGGCTTAGAAATATCACTTTGCTAATTCCAGAAGAATAGTCTTAGCAAAAGGCTTCTTCAGGGGAAAGCTGTAACTCTGTGAGATGATTTCACAAAACACAAAGAAGTTTTACCGAAAGCTTCTTTCTCTTTGTTATCGGAGGATATTTTCTTTGGCTCTATAGTCTTCAAAGGGATCCGAAATATCCTTCAGCAGATTCCACAGAATTGCGGCTAGCAAACAGATCCACGAAATACAGCTGTAACTCTGTGAGTGGAAGTCACACATCACAAAGCAGTTTCTCAGAAAGCTTCTTTCTAGTTTTTCTCTGAGGATATTTTATTTTTCACCATAGCCGTCTATGGGTTTCCAAATATCGCTTTCCAAAATCCACAAGAACAAGCTTAGCGAACGTCTTCTTGAGGGGAATGCTGTAACTCTGTCACATGAATAAACAGAACACAAAGCAGTTTCTCAGAAAGCTTCTTTCCAGTTTTGATTTGAGGATATTTCCTTTTTCACCATAGCACTCCATGGGTTTCCAAATATCACTTTGCAAATTCCACAACAACAGTGTAAGCGAGAGGCTTCTTGGAGGTAAAGCAGTAACGCTGTGAGATGATTTCACAGAACACAAAGGACTTTCTCAGAAAGCTTCTTTCTCTTTCTTATGGGAGGATATTTCCTTTGGCCCTGTAGGCTTCAAAGGAATCCGAAATATCCGTTCTCAGATTCCACAAAAATAAGGCTAGCAAAGAAATCCACGAAATACAGATGTAACTCTGTGAGATGAATTAACAGAACACTAAGCAGTTTCTCAGAAAGCTTCTTTCCAGATTTCATCTGAGGATATTTCCTTTTTCACCATAGCCCTCTATGGGCTTCCAAAAATCACTTTGTGTATTCCACAAGAACAGTCTTAGAGAAAGGCTTCTTGAGGGGAAAGCTGTAACTCTGTGAGATGATTTCACAGAACACAAAGAAGTTTCTCAGAAAGCTTCTTTCTCTTTGTTATCGGAGGATATTTCCTTTGCCACCATAGTCTTCAACAGGATCCGAAATATTAGTTCTCAGATTCCACAGCAATAAGGCTAGCAAAGAGATCCTCCAAATACAGCTGTAACTCTGTGAGTGGAAGTCACACATCACAAAATAGTTACTCAGAAAGCTTCTTTCCAGTTTTTCTCTGAGGATATAGTCTTTTTCACCATAGCCTTCTATGGCATTCCACATACACCTTTGCACATTCCACAAGTACGGGCTTAGCGAACGACTTCTTGAGGGGAAAGTTGTGTCTCTGTGAGATGAATTAACAGAACACAAAGCAGTTTCTCAGAAAGCTTCTTTCCAGTTTTCATCTGAGGATATTTCCTTTTTCACCATAGATCTCAAAGGGCTTCTAAATATCACTTTTCAATTTCCACAAGAATAGTCTTAGCGAAAGGCTTCTTGAGGGGAAAGCTGTAACTCTGTGAGATGATTTCACAAAACACAGAGAAGTTTCTCATTAAGCTTCTTTCTCTTTGTTATCAGAGGGTATTTCCTTTGGCCCTATAGTCTTCAAAGGGATCCGAAATATCACTTCTCTGATTCCACAGAAATAAGGCTAGCAAACAGATACACGAAATACAGCTGTAACTCTGTGAGTGGAAGTCACACATCAGAAAGCAGTTTCCAGAAAGCTTCTTTCCAGTTTTTCTCTGAAGATATATTCTTTTTCACCATAGCCCTCTGTGGGTTTCCACATACAACTTTGCAAATTCCACAAGAACAAGCTTAGCGAACGGATTCTTGAGAAGAAAGCTTTAACTATGTGAGTTGAATTAACAGAACACTAAGCAGTTTCTCACAAAGCTTCTTTCCATTTTATATCTGAGGATATTTCCTTTTTCACCATAGCCCTCCATGGGCTTCCAAATATCACTTTGCAAATTCCCCAAGAACCGTGTAAGCGAAAGTCTTCTTGAGGGGAGAGCTGTAACTCTGTGAGTTGATTTCACAGAACAGAAAGGACTTTCTAAGAAAGATTCTTTCTCTTTGTTATGGGAGGATATTTCCTTTGGCATTATAGTGTTCAAAGGGATCCGAAATATCACTTCTCAGATTCCATGGAAATAAGGCTCGCAAACAGATAGACAAAATACAGCTGTAACTCTGTGAGTGGAAGTCACACATCACAAAACAGTTACTCAGAAAGCATCTTTCCAGTTTTTCACTGAAGATATATTCTTTTTCACCATAGCCCTCCATGGGCTTCCAAATAACACTTGGCAAATTCCACAAGAACCAGCTTAGCGAACGGCTTCTTGAGGGGAAAGCTGTAACTCTGTGAGATGAATTAACAGAACACTAAGCAGTTTCTCAAAAATCTTCTTTCCAGTATTCATCTGAGGATATTTCCTTTTTCACCACAGCCCTCCATGGTCTTCCAAATATCACTTTGCAAATTCCACAAGAAGAGTCTTAGGGAAAGGCTTCTTGAGGGGAAAGCTGTCACTACGTGAGATGATTTCACAGAACACAAAGGACTTTCTCAGAAACCTTCTATCTCTTGGTGATCGGAGGATATTTCCATTGGCTCTAGAGTCTTCAAAGGGATCCGAAATATCCGTTCTCAGGTTCCACAGAAATAAGGCTAGCAAAGAGATCAACGAAATACAGCTGTAACTCTGTGAGTGGAAGTCACACATCACAAAGCACTTTCTGAGAAAGCTTCTTTCCAGTTTTTCTCTGAGGATATTTTCTTTTTCACCATAGAACTTTATGGACTTTGAAATATCATTTTGCAAATTCCACAAGAACAGGTTTCGCGAACGGCTTCTTGAGGGGAAAGCTGTAACTCTGTGAGATGAATTAACAGAACACTAAGCAATTTCTCAAAGATCTTCTTTCCAGTTTTCATCTGAGGATATTTCCTTTTACACACTAGCCCTCCATGGTCTTGCAAATATCACTTTGAATATTCCACAATAAAAGTGTAAGCGAAAAGCTTCTTGAGGGGAAAGCTGTAACTCTGTAAGATGATTTCACAGAACACAAAGGACTTTCTCAGGAAGATTCTTTCTCTTTGTTATGGCACGATATTTATTTGGCCCTATAGTCTTCAAAGGGATCCGAATTATCCATTCTCAAATGCCACAGAAATAGTGGGCTTCCAAATATCACTTTGCAAATTCCATAAGAACAGGCTTAGCGAACGGCTTCTTGAGGGGAAACCTGTAACTCTGTGAGATGAATTAACAGAACAGTAAGCAGTTTCTCAGAAAGCTTCTTTCAAGTTTTCATCTGAGGATATTTCCTTTTTCACCATAGCCCTCCATGGGCTTCCAAATATCACTTTGCAAATTCCACAAGAACAGTCTTAGTGAAAGGCTTCTTGAGGGGAAAGCCGTAACTCTGTGAGATGATTACACAGAACACAAAGGACTTTCTCAGAAAGCTTCTTTCTCTTTGTTATGGGAGAATATTTCCTTTAGCCCTATAGTCTTCAAAGGGATCCGAAATATCCGTTGTCAGATTCCACAGAAATAAGGCTAGGAAAGAGATCCACGAAATACAGCTGTATCTCTGTGAGTGGAAGTCACACATCACAAAGCAGTTTCTTAGAAAGCTTCTTTCCGGTTTTTCTCTGAGGATATTTTCTTTTTCACCATAAACCTCTGGGGCTTCCAAATATCACTTTGAAAATTCCACAAAAACAGGCTTAGCAAACGGCTTCTTATCGGGAAAGCTGTAACTCTGTGAGATGAATTAACAGAACACTAAGCAGTTTCTCAGAAAGCTTCTTTCCAGTATTCATCTGAGGATATTTCCTTTTTCACCATAGTACTCCATGGTCTCCCAAATATCACTTTGTAAATTACACAAGAACAGTCTTAGGGAAAGGCTTCTTGATGGGAAAGCTGTCACTCTGTGAGAAGACTTCACAGAACACAAAGGACTTTCTCAGAAACCTTCTCTCTCTTGGTTATCGGAGGATATTTCCTTTGGCCCTAGAGTCTTCAAAGGGATCCGAAATATCCGTTCCCACATTCCACAGAAATAAGGTTAGCAAACAGATCCAGGAAATACAGCTTTACCACTGTGAGTGGAAGTCACACATCACAAAGCAGTTTCTCAGAAAGCTTCTTTCCATATTTTCTCTGAGGATATTTTCTTTTTCACCATAGCCCATCATGGGCTTCAAAATATCACTTACAAATTCCACAAGAACAGGCTAAGCGAAAGGCATCTTGAGGGGAAAGCTGTAACCCTGTGAGATGAATTAACAGAAACACTAAGCAGTTTCTCAGAAAGCTTCTTTCCAGTTTTCATCTGAGGATATTTCCTTTTTCACCTCAGCCCTCCATGGGCTTCCAAATATCACTTTGCAAATTCCACAAGAACATACTTAGCGAAAGGCTTCTTGAAGGGAAAGCTGTAAATCTGTGAGATGATTACACAGAACACAAAGGACTTTCTCAGAAAGCTTCTTTCTCTTTGTTATGGGAGGATATTTCCCTTGGCCCTATAGTCTTCAAAGGGATCTGAAATATCCGTTCTCATATTCCACAGAAATAAGGTTAGCAAACAGATCCACGAAATACAGCTGTAACTCTGTGAGTGGAAGTAACACATCACAAAGCAGTTTCTCAGAAAGCTTCTTTCCAGTTTTTCTCTGAGGATATTTTCTTTTTCACCATAGCCCTTATTGGGCTTCCAAATATCACTTTGCAAATTCCACAAAACAGGCTTTGCGAACGGCTTATTGCGGGGAAAGCTGTAACTCTGTGAGATGAATTTACAGAACACTAAGCAATTTCTCAAAAAGCTTCTTTCCAATTTTCAACTGAGGATATTTCCTTTTTCAACACAGCCCTTCAGGGGCTTCCAAATATAACTATGCAAATTCCACATGAACAGTCTTAGCGAAAGGCTTTTTGTGGGGAAAGCTGTAACTCTGTGAGATGATTTTTCAGAACACAAAAAGTTTCTCAGAAAGCTTCTTTCTCTTTGTTATTGGAGGATATTTCCTTTGGCCCTATAGTCTTCAAAGGGATCCGAAATATCCGATCTCACATTCCACAGAAATAAAGTTAGCAAACAGATCCACGAAATACAGCTGTAACAAAGTGAGTGGAAGTCACGCATCACAATGCAGTTTCTCAGAAAGCTGCTTTCCAGTTTTCATCTGAAGATATTTCCTTTTTCAGCATTGCCCTCCATGGGCTTCCAAATATCACATTATAAATTCCACAAGAACAGTGTAAGCGAAAGGCTTCTTGAGGGGAAAGCTGTAACTCTGTGAGATGATTTTACAAAAGACAAAGGACTTTCTCAGAAAGCTTCTTTCTCTTTGTTATCAGAGGATATTTCCTTTGGCCCTATAGTCTTCAAAGGGATCCGAAATATCTGTTCTCAGATTCCACAGAAATAAGGCTAGCAACGAGATCCACGAAATACAGATGTAACTCTGTGAGATGAATTAACAGAACACTAAGCAGTTTCTCAGAAAGCTTCTTTACAGATTTCATCTGAGGATATTTCCTTTTTCACCATAGCACTCTAGGGGCTTCCAAATATCACTTTGCCAATTCCACAAGAACTGTCTTAGCGAAAGGCTTCTTGAGGGGAAAGCTGTAACTCTGTGAGATGATTTCACAGAACACAAAGAAGTTTCTCAGAAAGCTTCTTTCTCTTTGTTATCGGTGGATATTTCCTTTGGCCCTATATTCTTCAAAGGGATTCTAACTATCAGTTCCCAGATTCCACAGAAATAAGGCTAGCAAAGAGATCCACGAAATACAGATGTAACTCTGAGAGTGGAAGTCACACATCACAAAGCACTTTCTGAGAAAGCTTATTTCCAGTTTTTCTCGGAGGATATTTTCTTTTTCACCATAAACTTCTGGGGCTTCCAAATATCACTTTGCCAATTCCACAAGAACAGACTTAGTGAACGGCATCCTGAAGGGAAAGCTGAAACCCTGTGAGATGAATTAACAGAAATATTAAGCAGTTTCTCAGAAAGCTTCCTTCCAGTTTTTCTCTGAGGATATTTTCTCTTTCACCATAAACCTCTAGGGGCTTCGAAATATCACCTTGCAAATTCCACAAGAACAGTCTTAGCGAAAGGCTTCTTGTGGGGAAAGCTGTAACTCCGTGAGATGATTTCACAGAACACAAAGAAGTTTCTCAGAAAGCTTCTTTCTCTTTGTTATCGGATGATATTTACTTTGGCCCTATAGTCTTCAAAGGGATCCGACGTATCCGTTCTCACAATCCGGAGAAATAAGGTTAGCAAACAGATCCACGAAATACTGCTGTAACACTGCGAGTGGCAATCACACATCACAAGACAGTTTCACAGGGAGTTATCTTCCAGATTTTCTCTGAGGATAATTTCCTTTTCACCATAGCCCTCTATGGGCTTCCAAATATCACTTTGCAAATTCGACATGAACAGGCTTAGCGAACGGCTTCTTGAGGGGAAAGCTGTAACTCTGTGAGATGAATTAACAGAACACTAAGCAGTTTCTCAGAAAGTTTCTTTCCAGTTTTCATCTGAGGATATTTCCTTTTTCATCATGGCCCTCCATGGACTTCCAAATATCACTTTGCATATTCCACAAGAACAGTCTTAGCGAAAGGCTTCTTGAGGGGAAAGCTGTAACTCTGTGAGGTGATTACAGAGAACACAAAGGACTTTCTCACAAAGCTTCTTTCTCCTTGTTATGGGACAATATTACCTTTGGCCCTATAGTCTTCACAGGGATCCGAAATATCCGTTCTCAGATTCCACAGAAATAAGGCTAGCAAAGGGATCCGCGAAATACAGCTGTAACTCGGTGAGTGGAAGTCACACATCACAAAGCAGTTTCTCAGAAAGTTTCTTTCCAGTTTTTCCTTGAAGATATTTTCTTTTTCAGCGTAGCCCTCTATGGGCTTCCAAAAATCACTTGCAAATTCCACAAAAACAGGCTAAGCGAACGGCTTCTTGAGGGGAAAGCTATATTTCTGTGAGGTGAATTAACAGAACACTAAGCAGTTTCTCAGAAAGCTTCTTTCCAGTTTTTCTCTGAGGATATTTTCTTTTTCACCCTAACCCTCTATGGACTTCCAAATATCACTTTGCAATTTCCACAAGAACAGGCTTAGCGAACGTCTTCGTTAGGGGAAAGCTGTAACTCTGTGAGATGATTTCACAGAACGCAAAGGACTTTCTCAGAAAGCTTCTTTCCTTTTGTTATGGGACGATATTTCCTTTGGCCCTGTAGTCTTCAAAGGGATCCGAAAAATACGTTCTCAGATTCCAGAGAAATAAGGCTAGCAAAGGGATCCAGGAAATACAGATATAACTCTGTGACTGGAAGTCACACATCACTAACCAGTTTCTCAGAAAGCTTCTTTCCAGTTTTTCTCTGAGGATATTTTCTTTTTCACCATAAACCTCTGGGGCTTCCAAATATCACTTTGCAAATTCCACAAGAACAGGCTTAGCGAACGGCCTCTTGAGGCGAAAGCTGTACCTCTGTGACATAATTTCACAGAACACAAAGGACTTTCTCAGAAAGCTTCTTTCTCTTTGTTATGGATCAATATTTCCTTTGGACCTATAGTCTTCAAAGGGATCCAAAATATCAGTTCTCAGATTCCACAGAAATAAGGCTAGCAAACAGGTCCACGAAATACAGCTGTAACTGTGTGAGTGGAAGTCACACATCACAAAGCAGTTTCTCAGAAAGCTTCCTTGCAGATTTTCTCTGAGGATATTTTCTTTTTCACCATAAACCTCTAAGGGGTTGGAAATATCACTTTTCAAATTCCACAAGAACAGGCTTAGCAAACTGCTTCTTGAGGGGAAAGCTGTAACACTGTGAGATGAATTAACAGAAACACTAAGCAGTTTCTCAGAAAGCTTCTTTCGAGTTTTCATCTGAGGATATTTCCTTTTTCACCTTAGCCCTCCATGGGCTTCCAAATATCACTTTGCAAATTCCACAAGAACAGTCTTAGCGAAAGGCTTCTTGAGGGTAAAGCTGAAACTCTGTGAGATGATTACACATCACACAAACGACTTTCTCAGAAAGCTTCTTTCTCTGTGTTATGGGAGGATATTTCCCTTGGCCCTATAGTCTTCAAAGGGATCCGAAATATCCCTTCTTAGATTTCACAGAAATAAGGCTAGCAAAGAGATCCACGAAATACAGCTGTAAATCTGTGAGTGGAAGTCACACATACCAAAGCAGTTTCTCAGAAAGTTTCTTTCCAGTTTTTCTCTGAGGATATTTTCTTTTTCACCATAGCACTTTATGGACTTCCAAGTATCACTTTGCAAATTCCACAAGAACAGGCTTAGCGAACGGCTTCTGGAGGGGAAAGGGGTAACTCTGTGAGATGAATTAAAAGAACACTCAGCAATTTCTCAGAAAGCTTCTTTCCAGTTTTCATCGGAAGATATTTCCTTTTTCACCATAGCCCTCCATTGGCTTCCAAATATCACTTTGTAAATTCCACAAGAACAGTGTAAGCGAAAGGCTTCTTGAGAGGAAACCTGTAACTCTGTAAGATGATTTCACAGAACACAAAGGACTTTCTCAGAAAGCTTCTTTCTCTTTGTTATGGGACGATATTTCCTTTGGCCCTATAGTGTACAAAGGGATCCGAAATATCCGTTCTCAGATTCCACAGAAATAAGGCTAGCAAACAGATCCACGAAATACAGCTGTAACTCTGTGAGTGGAAGGCACACATCACAAAGCAGTTTCTCAGAAAGCATCTTTCCAGTTTTTCTCTAAGGATATATTCTTTTTCACCATAGCCCTCTAGGGGCTTCCAAATAACACTTTTCAAATTCCAGAAGAACAGGCTTAGCGAACGGCTACTTGAGGGAAAGCTGTAACTCTGTGAGTTGAATTAACAGAACACTAAGCAGTTTCTCAGAAAGCTTCTTTCCAGTTTTCATCTGAGGATATTTCCTTTTTCACCCTAGTACTCCGTGGGCTGCCAAATATCACACTGCAAATTCCACAAGAACAGTCTTAGCGAAAGGCTTCTTTAGGAGAAAGCTGTAAATGTGTGAGATGATTTCATAGAACCCAAAGGACTTTCTCAGAAAGCTTCTTTCACTTTGTAATGGGAAGTTATTTCCTTTGGCTCCATAGGCTTCAAAGGAATCCGAAATATCCGTTCTCAGATTCCACAGAAATAATGCTAGAAAAGAGATGCAAGAAATACAGATGTAACTCTGTGAGTGGAAGTCACTCATCACAAAGCAGTTTCTCAGAAAGCTTCTTTCCAGTTTTTCTCTGAGGATATTTTCTTTTTCACTGTAGCCCACTATGGGCTTCCAAATATCACTGTTCAAATTCCACAAGAACAGGCTTAGGGAACAGCTTCTTGAGGGGAAAGCTGCATCTATGTGTGATGAGTTAACAGAACACTAAGCAGTTTCTCAGAAAGCTTCTTTCCAGTTTTCATGTGAGGATATTTCCTTTTTCACCATAGCCCTCCATGGGCTTCGAAATATCACTTTGCCATTACCACAATAATAGTATCAGCGAAAGGCTTCTTTAGGAGAAAGCTGTAACTCTGTCAGATGATTTCTCAAAACACAAAGACGTTTCTCAGAAAGTTTCTTTCTCTTTGTTATGGGAGGATATTTCCTTTGGCCTTATAGTCTTCAAAGGGATCCGAAATATCCGTTCTCACATTCCACAGAAATAAGGTTAGCAAACAGATCCAGGAAATACAGCTTTAACACTGTGAGTGGAAGTTACACCTCACAAAGGAGTTTCTCAGAAAGCTTCTTTCCAGTTTTTCCCTGAGGATAATTTCTTTTTCATCATAGCCCTCTAAGGGCTTCCAAATATCACTTTTCAAATTCCACAAGAACAGGCTTAGGGAACGGTTTCTTGAGGGGAAAGCTGCACCTATGTGTGATGAATAAACAGAACACTACGCAGTTTCTCAGAAAGCTTCTTTCCAGTTTTCATCTGAGGATATTTCCTTTTTCACCAGAGCCCTCCATGAGCTTCCAAATATCACTTTGCAAATTCCACTAGAACAGAATTAGCGAAAGGCTTCTTGAGGGGAAAGCTGTAACTCTGTGAGATAATTACACAGAACACAAAGGACTTTCTCAGAAAGCTTCTTTCTCTTTGTTATGGGAGGATATTTCCTTTGGCCCTATAGTCTTCAAAGGGATCCGAAATATCCGTTCTCAGATTCCACAGAAATAAGGCTAACAAAGATATCCACGAAATACAGTTGTAACTCTGTGAGTGGAAGTCACAAATCACAAAGCAGTTTCTCAGAAATCTTCTTTCCAGTTTTTCTCTGAGGATATTTTCTTTTTCACCATAGACCTCTATGGGCTTCCAAATACCACTTGGCAAATTCCACAAGAACAGGCTTAGCGATCGGCTTCTTGAGGGGAAAGTTGTAACTCTGTGAGATGAATTAACACAACACTAAGCAGTTTCTCAGAAAGCTTCTTTCCAGTTTTTTCTGAGGATATTTTCTTTTTCACCCTAGCCCTCTATGGACTTCCAAATATCACTTTCTAAATTCCACAAGAACAGTCTTAGCGAAAGGCTTCTTGAGGGGAAAGCTGTAATTCTGTGAGATGATTTCACAGAACACAAAGGACTTTCTCAGAAAGCTTCCTTCTCTTTGTTATGGGAAGATATTTCTTTTGTCCCTATAGTCTTCAAAGGGATCCGAAATATCCGTTCTCAGATTCCCCAGAAATAAGAATAACAAAGAGATCCACGAAACACAGTTGTAACTCAGTGACTGGAAGTCACAAATCACAAAGCAGTTTCTCAGAAAGCTTCTTTACAGTTTTCCTCTGAGGATATTTTCTTTTTCACCATAGCCCTCTATGGACTTCCAAATATCACTTTGCAAATTCCACAAGAACTCGTTTAGCGATCGGCTTCTAGATGGGGAAATCTGTAACTCTGTGAGATGATTTCACAGAACACTAAGCAATTTCTCAAAAAAATTCTTTCCAGTTTTCATCTGAGGATATTTCCTTTTTCACCACAGCCCTCCAGGGGCTTCCAAATATCACTTTGCAAATTCCACAAGAACAGTCTTAGCGAAAGGCTTCTTGTGGGGAAAGCTGTAACTCTGTGAGATGATTTCACAGAACACAAAGAACTTTCTCAGAAAGCTTCTTTCTCTTTGTTATCGGAGGATATTTCCTTTGGCCCTAGAGTCTTCTAAGGGATCCGAAATATGCGATCTCACATTCCATAGAAATAAAGGTAGCAAACAGATCCACGAAATACAGCTGTAACACTGTGAGTGGAAGTCACACATCACAAAGCAGTTTCTCAGAAAGCTTCTTTCCATATTTTCTCTGAGGATATAGTCTTTTTCACCATAGCCCTCTATGGACTTCCAAATATCAATTTGCAAATTCCACAAGAACACGTTTAGCGAACGGCTTCTTGAGGGGAAAGCTGTAACTCTGTGAGATGAATTAACAGAACACTAAGCAGTTTCTCAGAAAGCTTCTTTCCAGTTTTTATCTGAGGATATTTTATTTTTCATCCTAGCCCTCTATGGACTTCCAAATATCACTTTGCAAATTCCACAAGAACAGGCTTAGCGAACGGCTTCTTGAGGGTAAAACTGTACCTCTGTGAGATGATTTCACAGAATACAAAGGACTTTCTCAGAAAGCTGCTTTCTCTTTGTTATGGGACGATATTTCCTTTGGCCCTATAGTCTTCAAGGGGATCTGAAATATCCGTTCTCAGATTCCACCGAAATAAGGTTAGCAAACAAATCCACGAAATGCAGCTGTAACTCTGTTAGTGGAAGTCACACATCACAAAGCAGTGTCTCAGAAAGCTTCTTTCCAGTTTTTCTCTGAGGATATTTTCTTTTTCACCATAGCCCTCTATGGGCTTCCAAATATCACGTTTCAAATTCCACAAGAACAGGCATAGCGAACGGTTATTGAGGGAAAGCTGTAACTCTGTGAGATGAATTAACAGAAGACTAAGCAGTTTCTCAGAAAACTTCTTTCCAGTTTTCATCTGAAGATATTTCCTTTTTCACCCTAGCCCTCCATGGGCTACCAAATATCACATTGTAAATTGCACAAGAACAGTGTAAGCAAAAGTCTTCTTGAGGGTAAAGCTGTAACTCCGTGAGGTGATTTCACAGAACACAAAGGACTTTCTCAGACAGCCTCTTTCTCTTTGTTATGGGACGATATTTACTTTGGCCATATAGTCTTCAAAGGGATCCGAAATATCCGTTCTCAGAATCCACAGAAACAAGGCTAGCTAACAGGTCCACGAAACACAGCTGTAACTCTCTGAGAGAAAGTCACAAATCACAAAGCAGTTTCTCAGAAAGCTTCTTTCCAGATTTTCTCTGAGGATGTTTTCTTTTTCACCATATCCCTCTACGGGCTTCCAAATATCACTTTGTAAATTCACAAGAACAGGTTTAGCGAACAGCTATTTGAGGGGAAAGCTGGAATTCTGTGAGATGAATTTACAGAACACTAAGCATTTTCTCAGAAAGCGTCTTTCCAGTTTTCATCTGAGGGTATTTACTTTTTCACCACAGTACTCCATGGGCTGCCTAATATCATTTTGTAAATTCCACAAAAACAGTCTTATCGAAAGGCTTCTTGAGGGGAAAGCTGTAACTCTGTGAGATGATTTCGCAGAACACAAAGGATTTTCTCAGAAAGCTTCCTTCTCTTTGTTATGGGAAGATATTTCTTTTGTCCCTATAGTCTTCAAAGGGATCCGAAATATCCGTTCTCAGATTCCCCAGAAATAAGAATAACAAAGAGATCCACGAAATACAGTTGTAACTCTGTGACTGGAAGTCACAAATCACAAAGCAGTTTCTCAGAAAGCTTCTTTACAGTTTTCCTCCGAGGATATTTTCTTTTTCACCATAGCCCTCTATGGACTTCCAAATATCACTTTGCAAATTCCACAAGAACACGTTTAGCGATCGGCTTCTAGATGGGGAAATCTGTAACTCTGTGAGATGATTTCACAGAACACTAAGCAATTTCTCAAAAAGATTCTTTCCAGTTTTCATCTGAGGATATTTCCTTTTTCACCACAGCCCTCCAGGGTCTTCCAAATATCACTTTGCAAATTCCACAAGAACAGTCTTAGCGAAAGGCTTCTTGTGGGGAAAGCTGTAACTCTGTGAGATGATTTCACAGAACACAAAGAACTTTCTCAGAAAGCTTCTTTCTCTTTGTTATCGGAGGATATTTCCTTTGGCCCTAGAGTCTTCTAAGGGATCCGAAATATGCGATCTCACATTCCATAGAAATAAAGGTAGCAAACAGATCCATGAAATACAGCTGTAACACTGTGAGTGGAAATCACACATCACAAAGCAGTTTCTCAGAAAGCTTCTTTCCATATTTTCTCTGAGGATATA
This sequence comes from Macaca nemestrina, assembly GCF_043159975.1. Lineage (NCBI taxonomy): Eukaryota > Metazoa > Chordata > Mammalia > Primates > Cercopithecidae > Macaca > Macaca nemestrina. The sequence continues at coordinate 26,227,970 of NC_092143.1, forward strand.
GTCTTTTTCACCATAGCCCTCTATGGACTTCCGAATATCACTTTGCAAATTCCACAAGAACACGCTTAGCGAACGGCTTCTTGAGGGGAAAGCTGTAACTCTGCGAGATGAATTAACAGAACACTAAGCAGTTTCTCAGAAAGCTTCTTTCCAGTTTTAATCTGAGGATATTTTATTTTTCACCCTAGCCCTCTATGGACTTCCAAATATCACTTTGCAAATTCCACAAGAACAGGCTTAGCGAACGGCTTTTGAGGGTAAAACTGTACCTCTGTGAGATGATTTAACAGAATACAAAGGACTTCCTCAGAATGCTGCTTTCTCTTTGTTATGGGACGATATTTCCTTTGGCCCTATAGTCTTCAAGTGGATCTGAAATATCCGTTCTCAGATTCCACAGAAATAAGGTTAGCAAACAGATCCACGAAATACAGCTGTAACTCTGTTAGTGGAAGTCACACATCACAAAGCAGTTTCTCAGAAAGCTTCTTTCCAGTTTTTCTCTTAGGATATTTTCTTTTTTACCATTGCCCTCTATGGGTTTCAAATATCACCTTTCATATTCCACAAGAACAGGCTTAGGGAACGGTTACTTGAGGGAAAGCTGTAACTCTGTGAGATGAATTAACAGAATACTAAGCAGTTTCTCAGAAAGCTTCTTTCCAGTTTTCATCTGAGGATATTTCCTTTTTCACCATAGTACTCCATGGGTTGCCAAATATCACTTTGTATATTCCACAAGAACAGTCTTAGCATAAGGCTTCTTGAGGGGAATCTTGTAACTCTGTGAGATGATTTCACAGAACACAAACGACTTTCTCAGATAGCTTCTTCCTCTTTGTTATCTGAGGATATTTCCTTAGGCCCTATAGTCTTCAAAGGGATCCGAAATATCCGTTCTCGGATTCCACAAAAATAAGGCTAGCAAACAGATCCACGAAATACAGTTATAACTGTGTGAGTGGAATTCACACATCACAAAGCAATTTCTCAGAAACCTTCTTTCCAGTTTTCCTCTGAGGATATTTTCTTTTTCACCGTAGCCCTCTATGGACTTCTAAATATCACTTTGCAAATTCCACAAGAACACGCTTAGCGAACGGCTTCTGGATGGGGAAGCTGTAACTCTGTGAGATGAATCAACAGAACACAAAGCAGTTTCTCAGAAAGCTTCTTTCCAGTTTTCATCTGAAGATATTTCGTTTTTCACCATAGCCCTCCATGGGCTTCCAAATATCACTTTGTTAATTCCAAAGAACAGTGTAAGCGAAAGGCTTCTTGAGGATAAAGCTGTAACTCTGTGAGATGATTTCACAGAACACAAAGTACTTTCTCAGAAAGCTTCTTTCTCTTTATTATGGGAGGATATTTCCTTTGGCCCTATAGTCTTCAAAGGGATCCGAAATATCAGTTCTCAGATTCCACAGAAATAAGGTTAGCAAACAGATCCACGAAATATATCTGTAACTGTGTGAGTGGAAGTCACACATCACAAAGCAGTTTCTCAGAAAGCTTCCTTGCAGTTTTTCTCTGAGGATATTTTCTTTTTCACCTTAAACCTCTAGGGGCTTCGAAATATCACTGTGCAAATTCCACAAGAACAGGCTTAGCAAACTGCTTCTTGAGGGGAAAGCTGTAACACTGTGAGATGATTTAACAGAACACTAAGCAGTTTCTCAGAAAGCTTCTTTCCAGTTTTCATCTGAGGTTATTTCCTTTTTCACCATAGCCCTCCATGAACTTCCAAATATCACTTTGCAATTTCCACAAGAACAGTCTTAGCGAAAGGCTTCTTGAGGGGAAAGCTGTAACTCTGTGAGGTGATTACACAGAACACAAAGGATTTTCTCACAAAGCTTCTTTCTCTTTGTTGTGGGAAAATATTACCTTAGGCCCTATAGTCTTCAAAGGCATTCGAAATATCCGTTCTCAGATTCCACAGGAATATGGCTAGCAAATAGATCCACGAAATACAGCTGTACATCTGTGAGTGGAAGTCACACATCACAAAGCAGATTCTCAGAAGGCTTCTTTCCAGTTTTTCTCTGAGGATATTTTCTTTTTCACCATAGCCGTCTCTGGGCTTCCAAATGTAACTTTGCAAATTCCACAAGAACAGGCTTAGCGAACGGTTTCTTGAGGGGAAAGCTGTAACTCTGTGAGATGAATTAACAGAACACTAAGCAGTTTCTCAGAAAGCTTCTTTCCAGTTTTCATCTGAGGATATTTCCTTTTTCACCATACCCCTCCATGGGCTTCCAAATATCACTTTGCCATTACCACAAAAATAGTCTCAGCTAAAGGCTTCTTTAGGAGAAAGCTGTAAATCTGTGAGATGATTTCACAGAACACAAAGGACTTTCTCAGAAAGCTTCTTTCTCTTTGTAATGGGAAGATATTTCCTTTGGCCCTATAGGCTTCAAAGGAATCCGAATTATCCATTCTCAGATTCCACAGAAATAAGGCTAGCAAAGAGATCCGCGAAATACAGCTGTAACTCTGTGAGTGGAAGTCACACTTCGCAAAGCAGTTTCTCAGAAAGCTTCTTTCCATTTTTTCTCTGAGGATATTTTCTTTTTCACCGTAGCACTCTATGGGCTTCCAAATATCACTTTGCAAATTCCACAAGAACAGGCTTAGCGAACGGTTTCTTGAGGGGAAAGCTGTAACTCTCTGACATGAATTAGCAGAATACTAAGCAGTTTCTCAGAAAGCCTCTTTCCTGTTTTTATCTGAGGATATTTCCTTTTTCACCATAGTACTCCATGGGCTGCCAAATATCACTTTGCAAATTCCACAAGAACAGTCTTAGCGTGATTCTTCTTGAGGGGAAATTTGTAACTCTGTGAGATGATTTCACAGAACACAAAGAACTTTCTCAGAAAGCTTCTTTCTCTTTGTAATGGGAAGATATTTCCTTTGGCCCTATAGTCTTCAAAGGGATCCGAAATATCCGTTCTCCGAATCCACAGAAATAAGTCTAGCAAACAGATCCACGAAATACAGCTGTAACTCTGTGAGTGGAAGTCAACATCACAAAGCAGTTTCTCAGAAAGCTTCTTTCCAGTTTTCCTCTGAGGATATTTTCTTTTTCACCGTAGCCCTCTATGGGCTTCCAAATATCACTTTGCAAGTTCCACAAGAACACGCTTAGCGAACAGCTTCTCAATGGGGAAGCTGTAACTCTGTGAGATGAATTAACAGAACACTAAGCAGTTTCGCAGAAAGCTTCTTTCCAGTTTTCATCTGAGGATATTTCCTTTTTCACCATAGCCTTCATGGGCTTCCATATATCACTTTGTAAATTCCAAAACAACAGTGTAAGCGAAAGGCTTCTTGAGGGTAAAGCTGTAACTCTGTGAGATGATTTCACAGAACACAAAGTACTTTCTCAGAAACCTACTTTCTCTTTGTTATGGGAGTATATTTTGTTTGGCCCTATAGTCTTCAAAGGGATCCGAAATATCAATTCTCAGATTCCACAGAAATAAGGCTAGCAAAGAGATCCACGAAATACAGCTGTAACTGTGTGAGTGTGAAAGGACACAAAGATAGATGTGTACCCGCCCCCCACCCGCTACACCCTTGTTCTGCTCTCTAATCTTTGCACATACCAGAGATTTCGTAAGTTCTGTGAGTACCTGGTTTTCTGCACGTACCAGAGATTTTGTTTTGCACATACCAGAGATTTTGTAAGTTCTGAGGCAAGGTCACAAGACGCGTTTAAGTAAGATAAACTCTTCCTGCCATAAACCTGCTCTCCCGCCTCAAAGTTTGAACCAAAATATCAGAAATGGCAGGAACCAATCATAGTTAGCCAAATCGCCTTGTTCAAACACTAGCCAATCATATATCTGATTTGTATAATAACTCTATGCCCATTTTTCTTAGACTATATAACATTGTTCGGAGCTGAGTGGGGGAGCTCTCCTGCCCGTCTCGTTTCACGAGCGAGGGAGAGTTCCAGGTTCGAACCTGTAATAAAGATCCTTGTTGCTTAGCTTTGACTCTGGACTCTGGTGGTCTTCTTCGGGGAATAAATGGTCAGGGCATAACAAATGGGGGCTCGTCTGGGATTTCCCCCAAGCCCACCAGACCCCCAAGTCAACGGATCTTAATCTGTACGTAAGCCGGCTTTGTCACTGTCTCTGTCTTTGTCTCTGTCTGTCTCCCTGAAATTTCGCGAAATCCGTAATCTGTAATCTGTATTGGTCTGTTCTGTAAGTGGCACGGTCTTGGCGGACACGCTAGAAGACAGCCACTCGGGACTGGTGGGAGACGTTCCCCAGTGCCCATCTGGGGGCCTCCATCCTTGGTTGCCGTGTCTGACTCAGGTCGGAAGTCCGACACATGCTCGCGAATGCTCATCGTTATTACTGTCTGTCCGTTATTGTTAAGTGTTAAGTGTAAGCCCAAAACGAAACATAAAACCTTTTCTTCCCCTTCCAGGACCGGACCTGTCGGATACTCCCCTCTGCTTCACACTCATTTTCATCCCGCCTTCTCTTTGTAGGAGCAGTCCAAAGATGGGCAACAACCAGAGCACGCTGCTCTCACTCCTTGTTACCAATTTTAAGGATGTGAAGGCTCAGGGGCGTAACTTAAGCGTAGAACTAAAGAAGGGAAAGCTAGTTACTTTCTGCCGTTCGGAGTGGCCCTCTTTCGGTGTAGGGTGGCCCTCCGAAGGAACTTTCTGTCTCTCTATTATTACTAAGGTAAAAACTAAGATTTTCCTGCCAGGGCAGTCAGGACATCCTGATCAAATTCCTTATATTCTAGTGTGGCAGGATCTTGTGGAAAACCCACCACCCTGGATAACTCCATTCATCCCTGAGCCCTGCAAAGTCCTAGTAACGCGACCTACAAGACAAAAGACTCCCTCTGCTCCCTCGGCCCCTGTGCTGCCGGACAGCCAGGACCCCCTAACGTTAGAACCCACATTTCCCCCACCATATCCGCACCTTATCCCGCAGGACCCAGTCCCCCAGGGTGGTGCTTCCGTAGAGGGAAACCAAGAAGCGGAAGCAGCCGAGAGCGAAAGTAACCTGGGGGGGCCGGCCGGCCGAACACGAGGCCGCGTACAGCGGGCCAAGCTTCCCGACTCCCTGACTCCACTGTAGCCCTGCCTCTCAGAGAAATAGGATCGCTCGATGATACCGGGCTCTCCCGCCTCATGTATTGGCCTTTTTCCACCAGTGATTTATACAATTGGAAGTCCCAAAATGCTCGGTTCTCAGATAATCCCAAAGATCTAACCTCGTTGTTAGACAGTGTCATGTTTACTCACCAGCCGACCTGGGATGACTGTCAACAGCTCCTCCGAATCCTGTTCACAACGGAGGAGCGGGAAAGAATCCAAGTTGAGGCCAGAAAACGGGTTCCAGGAGATGACGGCCAGCCAAGTGCAAATCCTGACCTCATTAATGCTGCTTTCCCTTTGACCCGGCCCAGATGGGACTACAACACGGCAGAAGGTAGGGGACGACTGCTCATTTATCGCCAGACTCTAATGGCGGGTCTCCGGGCTGCAGCTCGCAAGCCCACCAATTTGGCTAAAGTATATTCTGTGTTACAAGGTAAGACAGAAAGCCCCGCTGTGTATTTAGAGAGATTAATGGAAGCCTTCAGACAGTTTACCCCTATGGACCCGGAAGCACCGGAAAATCAGGCAGCGGTAGTAATGTCCTTTGTAAACCAGGCAACACCAGATATTAAAAGAAAACATCCAGGGAGCACTGGGCCACAGGCATCAAAAAATACCCCTGGACAACCCAGAGGACTGTAGACTTAGGAATGGGAAAAGTCTCCCATTCCTTCCCAGTCATCCCAGAGAGCCCCTGCCCTCTACTAGGGAGGGACTTGCTGACAAAGATGGTGGCCCAAATCCACTTTGAGCCAGAAGGGCTCAAGATAACTGATTCCCAAAACAGGCCAATATCTATCCTGACTGTCACCTTAGAAGATGAGTACCGACTCCATCAAGAGCAAAAGCCCCCCAATCAGGGAATTGACTCTTGGCTCCAGCGTCTCCCTGAAGCGTGGGCAGAAACTGGGGGCTTGGGGCTAGCTAAACATCGACCTGCCATATTTGTGGAAGTTAAGCCAGGGACGGACCCGGTTCGGGTTCGGCAATATCCTATGCCCCTGGAGGCAAGAGAAGGAATTACGCCCCATATCCGCCGACTCCTAGACCAGGGAGTCCTACGGTCTTGCCACTCATCCTGGAATACTCCACTGTTACCTGTTTGTAAACCCAACAGTACGGACTACAGGCCAGTACAGGATTTAAGAGAAGTTAATAAAAGGGTCATGGACATACATCCCACTGTGCCCAATCCATACACCCTTCTGAGTGCCTTACATCCCAAAAAACAGTGGTATACCGTTCTTGATCTAAAAGACGCTTTCTTCAGCCTTCCTCTGGCTCCCAAAAGTCAAGAACTCTTTGCATTTCAATGGACGGATCCTGAGAGGGGCATCAACGGTCAGCTAACATGGACCAGACTGCCACAAGGGTTCAAGAACTCGCCAACCCTGTTCGATGAAGCCCTTCATGAAGATCTGGGTGAGTACCGGTGGCAACACCCTGAAATAACTCTTTTGCAATATGTTGATGATCTCTTAATAGCGGCCAGGTCCCCGGAAACTTGTGTTCGAGGGACTGAGGACCTCCTGAAGACTCTGGGGGAGCTAGGCTACCGAGCCTCAGCAACAAAGGCTCAGATCTGCAAGTCGGAGGTAACTTATCTGGGGTACCTATTAAAAGGGGGGCAACGCTGACTAACCAAAGCCCGAAAGGAAACAGTCCTACGCATCCCTAGACCCAGTCAACACGGCAAGTGAGAGAATTCCTGGGGTCGGCAGGGTTCTGTAGGTTATGGATACCCGGATTTGCTGAGTTAGCCAAGCCCCTATACCAGGCAACAAAGGAACGGCAGCCCTTCAATTGGACGGAAGAGGCTGAGCTGGCCTTTCAGCAAATCAAAACTGCCTTGTTATCAGCCCCCGCGCTGGGGCTCCCTGATGTCTCCAAGCCCTTCCACTTATACGTGGATGAAAGTAAGGGTGTTGCAAAAGCCGTGTTAACACAGTACCTAGGCCCCTGGCAGAGGCCAGTTGCCTATTTGTCAAAAAAATTAGATTCAGTGGCTGCTGGCTGGCCACCCAGCCTCCGGATAATCGTGGCGACCGCCCTAATGGTCCGAGACACTGATAAACTTATCATGGGGCAAGAGTTGCGCATTATAACCCCGCATGCCATTGAAGGCGTCCTCCGGCAGCCGCCGGACCGATGGATGAGTAACGCCCGGCTCACCCACTATCAAGGACTGCTGTTAAACCCCCTCAGAATAACTTTTCTGCCCCCAACCTCTTTAAACCCTGCTTCACTGCTGCCAAATCCAGACTTGGACGCCCCGTCCCATGAGTGCACTGAGATACTGGCTCAGGTGCATGGGGTGCGGGAGGACCTGCAAGATCGTCCGCTCCCCGACACAGAACTCACCTGGTTCACTGATGGCAGCAGCTACGTCCACCAAGGCCAGCGGTATGCAGGAGCGGCTGTAACGTCAGAGACTGAGGTAATCTGGGCGGAACCCTTGCCTCCAGGGACATCGACCCAAAGAGCCGAACTGATAGCCCTTACACAGGCCCTCACCTTAGGGGCAGAGAAAAAACTAACAGTATACACGGATAGCCGCTATGCTTTCGCTACTGCGCACATACATGGGGCCATCTACAGAGAAAGGGGACTATTAACAGCCGAAGGCAAAGAAATAAAAAACAAGCAAGAGATCCTAGCTCTATTAACTGCTTTGTGGAAACCAAAGAAATTGGCTATCGTACATTGCCCTGGGCATCAGAAACCAACTACGCCAATTGCTCGAGGCAACTTCTTAGCCGACCAAACCGCAAGGAGCACAGCAAAAGCTCCCAGTCAGCTCCTCGCGCTCCAGCTCCCCGATCCTGGCCCGTGAAATTTGCCATGTTTTCCCGACTATACCGAACAGGATCGCGAATGGATGAACACGCTTCCCCTAAAACAGGTTCAAAATGGGTGGTGGACTGATATAAATGACCAAACCATCCTACCAGAAAAATTAGGACGGCAGGTGTTGGAACACATCCACCAGACAACCACCTGGGTGCCCGGTGAATGATGGACTTAATCAGGCACGCCAAGTTTAGAATCAGGCGCATAGCTGAACTGGCCAGCGATGTCACAACAAATTGCAAAGCCTGCCAACTAAACAACGCTTGCCCCCAAATCCAGACCACCGCAGGAATTAGGTGTAGAGGAACTAGGCCTGGTATCTATTAGGAAATAGACTTTACTGAGATAAAGCCTGGAAAATATGGGTATCAGTACTTACTTGTCTTTGTAGATACTTTTTCAGGATGGACAGAAGCGTTCCCAACTAAGAGAGAAACTGCTCAGGTTGTAGCAAAGAAAATTTTGGAAGAAATCCTCCCCAGGTATGGCTTTCCCATCCAAATAGGGTCAGACAATGGACCAGCCTTCGTTGCTAAGGTAAGTCAGGATTTGGCTTCCATTCTGGGGGCAAATTGGAAATTACATTGTGCTTATAGGCCCCAAAGCTCAGGACAGGTAGAAAGGATGAATCGGACTCTGAAGGAGACCTTAACTAAATTGACCATGGAGACTGGCGCTAATTAGGTAGTACTTCTCCCCTACGCTCTGTTCCGGGCCCAAAATACCCCTTACAGACTAGGCCTCACACCATATGAAATCATGTATGGCAGACCCCCACCCCTGGTCCCCAGTCTAAAAGATGACTTACTCAAACCTGAAACTGAAAATGTCTCTGAGCTCCTGTTCTCCTTACAAGCCTTACAGAAAATTCACCAGGAAATTTGGCCCAGACTACGAGAACTGTACGAGGCAGGACCTCCGCCGACGCCTCATCCGTTCCAGCCGGGAGACTGGGTCCTAGTCAAGCGCCACCGGCAAGAAACTCTTCAACCCAGGTGGAAAGGACCACTGCAAGTACTCCTGACTACTCCCACCGTTCTCAAAGTAGAAGGCATCGCTTCGTGGATCCACTACACACACGTCAAACCAGTGACCCAACATCCGACCTTCTCGAGCCGTCTGGAGCACCAGTTACATGGACTGTAGACAAAGCTAAGAACAATCCCTTAAAGCTAACCCTGCGCCGTCATCCCCATAGCCGTAACCATGTCTAGCTTACCTATGCTTTTATGCCTTATGCATCTGACTCTCCTCACTGCTGCGCCGTCTAATCCCTATGTCTGGAGGTTCTGGCTCTATGAGAACAAAACTCACCCCGGGGAAACCCCCCAAGCGGGTAAACTGCTAGCTAGCGCAGACTGCTCCCCCTCAGGGTGTAATGCTATAGTTTACCTCAATTTCACTAGGTTCCAGATTGCCCAACCAGCAATACCCATGATCTGTTTTGAATATGATCAAACTGAATATAACTGTAAAAATTATTGGTGGCACCAGAGTGCAGGTTGCCCATATAGCTACTGTAAGACGCACTCTGTCCGATACTGGAGAGAACGACAAAGGTGGTATTTTTACAAAACTGAGTCTCCCGTCACTTACACTTGGATAATTAGAGACCCATGGGACTCTCGGTGGACAACCCCACAACATGGAGGAGTATATTACTCATCAACTAGTACCTGGCCCAGTAGCCATTTATATCTGTGGAGAAGTCTAGTCCAGATTCAACCCTTAATCAACACACAAATCCACAGGCAAGAAACCAAGCTATCACAAGACTTGCAGCCCTTCTCCTGGCTAACTCTATTACGGGAAGGGCTAGCATTCGCCAACCTCACTGGTTTAGGTGACCTGTCCTCTTGCTTTATGTGTGCAACCCTAGGAAGACCACCATTAACGGCTGTTCCTCTATCCTCCCCTCCCACAAACTATACAGGTTTTAACTCATCGATAGTCACGATACCCGAAGTAGCCCTGTACCGTGACCCATACCAAGAGAAATACCCCTATTGTTATTCGGCATTTAGCAACAGCCTCTGTAACCAATCGGCTACATACCCTAATAGTCCCATATATGCTCCCCCTGGTGTGTTCTTCTGGTGTAATATGACTCTGTTAAAAACTCTGTCCAAAAGCATCTCGGACGGACAGTTGTGTATCCCTGTTACCCTAGTTCCCCGACTGACACTGCTAACCCCGGCAGAGTTCATAGGCTGGGCAGGGACCGCCCCAACTAAAACTGTGCGACATAGACGAGCAGTTTTTCTACCACTAATTGCCGGAATATCCTTAACCACCTCTGTCGTCGCAGCGGGGTTAGCAGGAGGGGCCCTACAACACTCCATGATAGAAAACGACAAGCTGTTACAACAATTCTCTGTTGCTATGGAAGACTCCGCCTATTCCCTAGCCTCCCTTCAGCGGCAGCTCACCTCCCTAGCAAAGGTCACCCTTCAAAACCGCAGAGCCTTAGACTTACTCACGGCTGAGAAAGGAGGTACCTGTATGTTCCTCAAAGAAGAATGCTGTTTCTATATAAATGAGTCAGGGTTAGTTGAGGAAAGAGTCCAACGCCTACACGAACTAAGCTTAGAAATGAAAAAGCAACAATTCACTACAGCCGCTAACAATTGGTGGAGCTCTTCAATGTTTTCCCTTCTGGCACCCCTTTTAGGCCCCCTAATGTCTTTACTACTTCTATTCACTATAGGCCCCTGTGTGGTAAATAAAATTTTACAATTTGTCAGAGAAAGGTTTGATACCATCCAACTAATGGTCCTCCGTAGCCATCACCAGCCTCTCCTGCACCCAGAAAGTGAGGCTATATTATAAGACTCTGGAAATCCAAGATTGGACATCCAGTTATTTATGAGAAGGGAGAAATGAAAGGACACAAAGATAGATGTGTACCCGCCCCCCACCCGCTACACCCTTGTTCTGCTCTCTAATCTTTGCACACACCAGAGATTTCGTAAGTTCTGTGAGTACCTGGTTTTCTGCACGTACCAGAGCGTTTTGCACATACCAGAGATTTTGTAAGTTCTGAGGCAAGGTCACAAGACGTGTATAAGTAAGATAAACTCTTGCTGCCATAAACCTGCTCTCCCGCCTCAAAGTTTGAACCAAAATATCAGAAATGGCAGGAACCAATCATAGTTAGCCAAATCGCCTTGTTCAAACACTAGCCAATCATATATCTGATTTGTATAATAACTCTATGCCCACTTTTCTTAGACTATATAACATTGTTCGGAGCTGAGTGGGGGAGCTCTCCTGCCGTCTCGTTTCACGAGCGAGGGAGAGTTCCAGGTTCGAACCTGTAATAAAGATCCTTGTTGCTTAGCTTTGACTCTGGACTCTGGTGGTCTTCCTCGGGGAATAAGCGGTCTGGGCATAACAAGTGGAAGTCACACATCACAAAGCAGTTTCTCAGAAAGCTTCCTTGCAGTTTTTCTCTGAGGATATTTTATTTTACACCATAAACCTCTAGGGGCTTCAATATATCACTTTGCAAATTCCACAAGAACAGGCTTAGCAAACGGCTTCTTGAGGGGAAAGCTGTAACTCAGTGAGACGAATTAACAGAACACTAAGCAGTTTCACAGAAAGCTTCCTTCCACTTTTCATCTGAGGTTATTTCCTTTTTCACCATAGCTCTCCATGGACTTCCAAATATCACTTTGCAAATTCCACAAGAAACGTCTTTGCGAAAGGCTTCTTGAGGGGAAAGCTGTAACTCTGTGAAGTGATTACACAGAACGTAAAGGACTTTCTCACACGCTTCTTTCTCTTTCTTAATGGATAATATTACCTTTGGCCCTATATTCTTCAAAGGGATCCGAAATATCCATTCTCAGACTCCACAGAAATAAGGCTAGCAAAGAGATCCACGAAATACAGCTGTAATTCGGTGAGTGGAAGTCACACATCACAAAGCGGATTCTCAGAAAGCTTCTTTCCAGTTTTTCTCTGAGGATATTTTCTTTTTCACCCTAGTCCTCTATGGACTTCCAAATATCACTTTGCAAATTCCACAAGAACAGGCTTAGTGAACGGCTTCTTGAGGGGAAAGCTGTAACTCTGTGAGATGATTTCACAGAACACAAAGGACTCTCTCGGAAATCTTCTTTCTCTTTGTTATGGGACGATATTTCCTTTGGCCCTATAGCGTTCAATGGGATGCGGAATATCCGTTCTCAGATTCCACAGAAATAAGGCCAGCAAACAGATCCACGAAATAGAGCTGTAACTCTGTGAGTGGAAGACACCCATCACAAAGCAGTTTCTGAGAAAGCATCTTTCTAGTTTTTCTCTGAGGATATTTTCTTTTTCACCATAGCCGTCTATGGGCTTCCAAATATAAATTTGCAAATTCCACAAGAACAGGCTTAGCGAACGGTTTCTTGAGGGGAAAGCTGTAACTCTGTGAGATGAATTAACAGAACACTAAGCATTTTTTCAGAAAGCTTCTTTCCAGTTTTCATCTGACGATATTTCTTTTTCACCATAGTACTCCGTAGGCTTCCAAATATCACTTTGCAAATTCCACAAGAACAGTCTTAGCGAAAGGCTTCTTTAGAAGAAAGCTGTAAATCTGTGAGATGATTTCACAGAACACAAAGGACTTTCTCAGAAAGCTTCTTTCTCTTTGTAATGGGAAGATATTTCCTTTGGTCCTATAGGCTTCAAAGGAATCCGAAATATCCATTCTCAGATTCCACAGAAATAAGGCTAGAAAAGAGATCTGCGAAATACAGCTGTAACTCTGTGAGATGATTTCACAGAACACAAAGCAATTTCTGAGAAGGTTTCTTTCTCATTGTTATCGGAGGATATTTCCTTTGGCCCCGTAGTCTTCAAAGGGATCCGAAATATCCGTTCTCAGATTCCACACAAATAAGGCTAAGAAAGAGATCCACGAAATACAGATGTAACTCTGTGAGTGGAAGTCACACATCGCAAAGCAGTTTCTCAGAAAGCTTCTTTCAAGTTTTTCTCTGAGGATATTTTCCTTTTCACCATAGACCTCTATGGGCTTCCAAATATCACTTTGCAAATTCCACAAGAACAGGCTTAGCGAACGGCTTCTTGAGGGGACAGCTGTAACTCTGTGGGATGAATTAACAGAACACTAAGCAGTTTCTCAGAAAGCTTCCTTCGAGTTTTCATCTGAGGATATTTCCTTTTTCACCATAGCCCTCTAAGGGCTTCCAAATATCACATTGCAAATTCCACAAAAACAAGCTTAGCGAACGGCTTCTTGAGGGGAAAGCTGTAACTATGTGAGATGAATGAACAGATCACTAAGCAGTTTCTCCGAAAGCTTCTTTCCAGAGTTCATCTGAGGATACTTCCTTTTTCACCGTAGACCTCTATGGACATCGAAATATCGCTTTGCAAATTCCAAAGGAACACTCTAAGCGAAAGGCTTCTTGAATGGAAAGGTGTAAGTCTGTGAGATGATTTCACAGAACACAAAGAAGTTTCTCAGAAAGCTTCTTTCTCTTTGTTATCGGAGGATATTTCCGTAGGCCCTATAGACTCCAAAGGGATCTGAAATATCCATTCTCAGATTCCACAGAAACAATGCAACAAACAGATCCACGAAATTCACATGTAACTCTGTGAGTGGAAGTCACACATCACAAAGCAGTTTCTCAGAAAGCTTCTATCCTGTTTTTCGCTGAGGATATTTTCTTTTTCACCATAGCCCTCTATGGGCTTCCATATATCACTTTGCCAATTCCACAAGAACAAGCTTAGCGAACGGCTTCTTGAGGGGAAAGCTGTAACTCTGTGAGATGCATTAAGAGGACACTAAGCAGTTTCCCAGAAAGCTTCTTTCCAGATTTCATGTGAGGATATTTCCTTTTTCACCATAGCCCTCTATGGCCTTCCAAATATCACTTTGCAAATTCCACAAGAACAGGCTTAGCGAAAGGCTTCTAGAGGGGAAAGCTGTAACTCTGTGAGATAATTTCACAGAACACAAAGAAGTTTCTCAGAAAGCTTCTTTCTCTTTGTTATCGGAGGATATTTCCTTTGGCCCTATAGTCTTCAAAGGGATCCGAAATATCCGTTCTCAGATTCCACAGAAATAAGGCTAGCAAACAGATCCACGAAATACTGATGTAACTCTCTGAGTGGAAGTCACGCATCACAAAGCAGTTTCTCAGAGAGTTTCTTTCCAGTTTTTCTCAGAGGATATTTTCTTTTTCACCATAGCCCTCTATGGGCTTCCAAATATCACTTTGCAAATTCCACAAGAACAAACTTAGCGAACGGCTTCTTGAGGGGAAAGCTGTAACTCTGTGGGATGAATCAACAGAACGCTAAACAGATTCTCCGAAAGCTTCTTTCCAGATTTCATCTGAGGATATTTCTTTTTTCACAGTAGCCCTCTATGGCCATCGAATTATCACTTTGCAAATTCCACAAGAACAGGCTTAGTGAAAGGCGTCTTGAGGGGAAAACTGTAACTCTGTGAGATGATTTCGCAGAACAGAAAGAAGTTTCTGAGAAAGCTTCTCTATCTTTGTTATCGGAGGATATTTCCTTAGGCCCTATAGTCTTCAAAGGGATTCGAAATATCCGATCTCAGATTCCACAGAAATAAGGCTAGCAAAGAAACCCACGAAATACAGATGTAACTCTGTGAGTAGAAGTCACACATCACAAAGCAGTTTCTCAGAAAGCTTCTTTCCAGTTTTCATCTGAGGATATTTTCTTTTTCACCACACCCTCTATGGGATTCCAAATATCAGTTTGCAAATTCCACAAGAACATGCTTAGCGAACGGCTTTTGGGGGGAAAGCTGTAACTCTGTGAGATGAATTAACAGAACAGTAAGGAGTTTCTCCGAAAGCTTCTTTCCAGATTTCATCTGAGGATACTTCCTTTTCCACCGTAGCCCTCTATGGACTTCGAAATATCGCTTTGCAAATTCCACAAGAACAGTCTTAGCGAAAGGCTTCTTGAGGGGAAAGCTGTAACTCTGTGAGATAATTTCACAGAAAACAAAGAAGTTTCTCAGAAAGCTTCTTTCTCTTTGTTATCGGAGAATATTTCCTTTGGCCCTATAGACTTCACAGGGATCTGAAATATCCATTCTCAGATTCCACAAAAATCATGCAACAAACAGATCCACGAAATTCACGTGTAACTCTGTGAGTGGAAGTCACACATCACAAAGCAGTTTCTCAGAAAGCTTCTTTCCAGTTTTTATCTGAGGATATTTTCTTTTTCAACATAGCCCTCTAGGGGCTTCCAAATATCACTTTGCAGATTGCACAAGAACAGGTTTTGCGAACGGCTGCTTGAGGGGAAACTGTAACTCTCTGAGATGAATTAACAGGACACTAAGCAGTTTCTCAGAAAGCTTCTTTCCAGATTTCATCTGAGGATATTTCCTTTTTCACCGGAGCCCTCTATGGGCATCGAAATATCACTTTGCAAATTCCACAAGAACAGGCTTAGCGAAAGGCTTCTTGAGGGCAAAGCTGTAACTCTGTGAGATGATTTCACAGAACACAAAGCAATTTCTGAGAAGGTTTTTTTCATATTGTTATCGGAGGATATTTCCTTTGGACCCGTAGTCTTCAAAGGGATCCGAAATATCCGTTCTCAGATTTCACAGAAATAAGGCTAGCAAACAGATACAAGAAATACAGATGTAACTCTGTGATTGGAAGTCACACATCACAAAGCTATTTCTCAGAAAGCTTCTTTCCAGTTTTTCTATGAGGATATTTTGTTTTTCGCCATAGACCTCTAGGGGCTTCCAAATGTCACTTTGCAAATTCCACAGGAATAGGCTTAGCGAGCGGCCTTTTGAGGGGAAAGCTGTAACTCTGTGAGATGAATTAACAGAACACTAAGCAGTTTCTCAGAAAGCTTCTTTCCACTTTGTGTCTGAGCATATTACTTTTTCACGATCGCCCTCTACGGGCTTCCAAATATCACTTTGCAAATTCCACAGGAACAGGCTTAGCGAACGGCTTCTTGAAGGGAAAGCTCTAACTCTGTGAGATGAATTAACAGAACACTGTGCAGTTTCTCAGAAAGCTTCTTTCCAGATTTCATCTGAGGATATTTCCTTTTTCACCGTAGCCCTCTATGGGCATCGAAATATCACTTTGCAAATTCCACAAGAACACGCTTAGCGAAAGGCTTCTTGAGGGGAAAGCTGTAACTCTGTGAGATGATTTCACAGAACACGAAGAAGTTTCTCAGAAAGCTTCTTTCTCTTTGTTATTGGAGGATATTTCCTTTGGCCCTATAGTCTTCCAAGGGATACGAAATATCCGTTCTCAGATTCCACAGAAATAAGGCTAGCAAACAGATCCACGAAATAGAGATGTAACCCTGTGAGTGGAAGTGACACATCACAAAGCAGTTTCTCAGATAGCTTCCTTCCCCTTTTTCTCTGAGGATATTTTCTTTTTCACCATAGGCCTCTATGGGCTTCCAAATATCACTTTGAAAATACCACAACAACAGGCTTAGCGAACGGCTTCTTGAAGGGAAAGTTGTAACTCTGTGAGATGAATTAACAGAAGACTACTCAGTTTATCAGAAAGCTTCTTTCAAGATTTCATCTGAGGATATTTCCTTTTTCAGTGTGGCCCTCTATGGGCATCGAATTATCACTTTGCAAATTCCACAAGAACAGGCTTAGTGAAAGGCGTCTTGAGGGGAAAACTGTAACTCTGTGAGATGATTTCGCAGAACAGAAAGAAGTTTCTGAGAAAGCTTCTCTATCTTTGTTATCGGAGGATATTTCCTTAGGCCCCATAGTCTTCAAAGGGATGTGAAATATCCCTATTCAGATTCCACAGAAATACGGCTAGCAAACAGATCCACAAAATACAGATGCAACTCAGTGAGTGTAAGTCACACATCACAAAGCAGTTTCTCAGAAAGCTTCTTTCTAGTTTTTCTCAGAGGATATTTTCTTTTTCACCATAGCCCTCTAGGGGCTTCGAAATATCACTTTAGAAATTCCACAACAACAGGCTTAGCGAACGGCTTCTTGAGGGGAAAGCTGTAACTCTGTGAGATGAATTAACAGAACACTAAGCAGTTTCTTTGAAAGCTTCTTTCCAGATTTCATCTGAGGATATTTCCTTTTTCACCGTAGCCCTCTATAGGCATCGAAATATCGCTTTACAAATTCCACAAGAACAGGCTTAGAGAAAGGCTTCTTGAGGGGAAAGCTGTTACTCTGTGAGATAATTTCACAGAACACAAAGAAGTTTCTCAGAAAACTTCTTTCTCTTTGTTATCGGAGGATATTCCCTTTGGCCCTATAGTCTTCAAAGGGATCCGAAATATCCCTACTCAGATTCCACAAAATTAGTCGAGCAAACAGATCCATGAAATACACACGTTACTCTGTGAGTGGAAGTCACACATCACAAAGCAGTTTCTCAGAAAGCTTCTTTCCAGTTTTTCTCTGAGGATATTCTCTTTTTCACGATAGAATTCTATTGGCTTCCAAATATCACTTTGCAAATTCCACAAGAATAAGCTTAGCGAACGGCGTCTTGAGGGGAAAGCTGTAACTCTGTGAGATGAATTAAAGGAACACTAAGCAGTTTCTCCGAAAGCTACTTCCCAGATTTCATCGGAAGATACTTCCTTTTTCACTGTAGCCCTCTATGGGCATCGAAATATCGCTTTGCAATTTCCACAAGACCAGTCTTAGCGAAAGGCCTCTTGAGGGGCAAGCTGTAACTCTGTGAGATGATTTCACAGAACACAAAGAAGTTTCTCAGAAATCTTCCTTCTCTTTTTTATCGGAGGATATTTCCTTTGGCCCTATAGGCTTCAAAGGGATCTGAAATATCCATTCTCAGATTGCACAGAAATAATGCAAGGAACAGATCCATGAAATTCAGATGTTACTCTGTGAGTGGAAGTCACACATCACAAAGCAGTTTCTCAGAAAGCTTCTTTCCACTTTTTCTCTGAGGATATTTTCTTTTTCACCATAGCCCTCTATGGGCTTCCAAATATCATTTAGCATATTCCACAAGAACAGGCTTAGTGAACAGCTTCTTGAGGGGAAAGCTGTAACTCTTTGAGATTAATTAACAGAACACAAATCAGTTTCCTAGAAAGATTCTGTCCAGTTTTTCTCTGAGCATATTTTCTTTTTCACCATAGCCCTCTAAGGGCTTGCAAATATCACTTTGCAAATTCCACAAGAACAGGATTAGCGAACGCCTTCTTCATGGGAAAGCTGTAACTCTGTGAGATGAATTAACAAAACACTAAGCAGTTTATAGAAAGCTTCTTTCCAGATTTCATCTGAGGATATTTCCTTTCTCACGGTAGCCCTCTAAGGGCATCGAAATATCACTTTGCAAATTCCACAAGTACAGGCTTAGCGAAAGGCTTCTTGAGAGGAAAGCTGTAACTCTTTGAGATAATTTCACGGAACACGAAGAAGTTTCTCAGAAAACTTCTTTCTCTCTGTTATCGGAGTTTATTTCCTTTGGCCCTATACACTTCCAAGGGATCCGAAATATCCATTCTCAGATTCCACAGAAATAAGACTAGCAAACAGATCCACCAATATTCAGATGTGAATCTGTGAGTGGAAGTCACACACAACAAAGCACTGTCTCAGAAATCTTCTTTCCAGTTTTTCTCTGAGCGTATTTTCTCTTTCACCATAGCCCTCTAGGGGCTTCCAAATATGACTTTGCAAATTCCACAAAAACAAGCTTAGTGAACCTCTTCTTCAGGGGAAAACTGTAACTCTGTGAGACGAATTAACAGAACACTAAGCAGTTTCTCAGAAAGCTTCTTTCCAGATTTCATCTGAGGATATTTCCTTTATCACCGTAGCCCTGTATGGGAATGGAAATATCACTTTGCAAATTCCACAAGAACAGACTTAGCGAAAGGCTTCTTGAGGGGAAAGCTGTAACTCTGTGAGATGATTTTACAGAACACAAAGCTATTTCTGAGAAAGTTTCTTTCTCTTTGTTATCGGAGGATATTTTCTTTGATCCCATAATCTTCAAAGGGATCCAAAATATCCGTTCTTAGTTTTCACAGAAATAAGGCTAGCTAACAGTTCCACGAAATACAGATGTAAATCTGTGAGTGGAAGTCACACATCACAAAGCAGTTTCTCAGAAAGCTTCTTTCCAGTTTTTGTCTGAGGATATTTTCTTTTTCACCATAGCCCTCTAGGGGCTTCGAAATATCACTTTGCACATTCCACAAGAAAAAGCTTAGCGAACGGCTTCTTGAGGGAAAAGCTGTAACTCTGTGAGATGAATTAACAGAATACATAGCAGTTTCTCCGAAAGCTTCTTTCCACATTTCATCTGAGGGTACTTCCTTTTTAAACGTAGCCCTCTATGGACATCGAAATATCGCTTTGCAAATTCCACAAGACCAGTCTTAGCGAAAGGCTTCTTGAGGGGAAAGCTGTAAGTCTGTGAGATGATTTCACAGAACACAAAGAAGTTTCTCAGAAAGCTTCTTTCTCTTTCTTATCGAATGATATTTCCTTAGGCCCTGTAGACTTCAACGGGATCTGAAATATCCATTCTCAGATTAGACAGAAATTATATAACAAACAGATCCACGAAATACACATGTAACTCTGTGAGTGGAAGTCATACATCACATAGCACTTTCTCAGAAAGCTTCTTTCAAGTTTTTCTCTGAGGATATTTTCTTTTTCACCATAGTCCTCTATGGGCTTACAAATATCACTTTGTAAATTCCGAAAGAACTGGCTTAGCGAACGACTTCTTCATGGGAAAGCTGTAACTCTGTGAGATGAATTAACAGAACACTAAGCAGTTTCTCAGAAAGCTTCTTTCCGGATTTCATCTGAGTATATTTCCTTTTTCACCGTAGCCCTCTAAGGGCAACAAAATATCACTTTGCAAATTAAACAAGTACACGCTTAGCGAAAGGCTTCTTGAGGGGGAAGCTGTAACTCTGTGAGATAATTTCCAAGAACCCAAAGAAGTTTTTCAGAAACCTTCTTTCTCTTTGTTATCGGAGAATATTCCCTTTGGCCCTATAGTCTTCAAAGGGATCCGAAATATCCCTTCTCAGATTCCACAGAAATAAAGCTAGCAAAGAGACCCACGAAATACTGATGTAACTCTGTGAGTGGAAGTCACACATCAGAAAGCAGTTTCTCAGAAAGCTTCTTTCCAGTTTTTCTCTGAGGATATTTTCTTTTTCACCATAGCCCTCTAAGGGCTTCCAAATATCACATTGCAAATTCCACAAAAACAAGCTTAGCGAACGGCTTCTTGAGGGGAAAGCTGTAACTATGTGAGATGAATGAACAGAACACTACGCAGTTTCTCCGAAAGCTACTTTCCCGATTTCATCTGAGGATACTTCCTTTTTCACCGTAGACCTCTATAGACATCGAAATATCGCTCTTCAAATTCCAAAGGAACACTCTAAGCGAAAGGCTTCTTGAATGGAAAGGTGTAAGTCTATGAGATGATTTCACAGAACACAAAGAAGTTTCTCAGAAAGCTTCTTTCTCTTTGTTATCGGAGGATATTTCCGTAGGCCCTATAGACTTCAAAGGGATCTGAAATATCCATTCTCAGATTCCACAAAAATTATGCAACAAACAGATCCACGAAATTCACGTGTAACTCTGTGAGTGGAAGTCACACATCACAAAGCAGTTTCTCAGAAAGCTTCTTTCCAGTTTTTATCTGAGGATATTTTCTTTTTCACCATAGCCTTCTAGAGGCTTCCAAATATCACTTTGCAAATTGCACAAGAAGAGGTTTAGCGAACGGCTGCTTGAGGGGAAACTGTAACTCTCTGAGATGAATTAACAGGACACTAAGCAGTTTCCCAGAAAGCTTCTTTCCATATTTCATGTGAGGATATTTCCTTTTTCACCATAGCCCTCTATGGGCTTCCAAATATCACTTTGCAAATTCCACAAGAACAGGCTTAGCGAAAGGCTTCTAGAGGGGAAAGCTGTAACTCTGTGAGATAATTACACAGAACACAAAGAAGTTTCTCAGAAAGCTTCTTTTTCTTTGTTATCGGAGGATATTTCCTTTGGACCTATAATCTTCAAAGGGATCCGAAATATCCGTTCTCAGATTCCACAGAAATAAGGCCAGCAAACAGATCCACGAAATACTGATGTAACTCTCTGAGTGGAAGTCACGCATCACAAAGCAGTTTCTCAGATAGTTTCTTTCCAGTTTTTCTCAGAGGATATTTTCTTTTTCACCATAGCCCTCTATGGGCTTCCAAATATCACTTTGCAAATTCCACAAGAACAAACTTAGTGAACAGCTTCTTGAGGGGAAAGCTCTAACTCTGTGGGATGAATTAACAGAACGCTAAACAGATTCTCTGAAAGCTTCTTTCCAGATTTCATCTGAGGATATTTCCTTTTTCACAGTAGCCCTCTATGGCCATCGAATTATCACTTTGCAAATTCCACAAGAACAGGCTTAGTGAAAGGCGTCTTGAGGGGAAAACTGTAACTCTGTGAGATGATTTCGCAGAACAGAAAGAAGTTTCTGAGAAAGCTTCTCTATCTTTGTTATCGGAGGATATTTCCTTAGGCCCTATAGTCTTCAAAGGGATCCGAAATATCCGATATCAGATTCCACGGAATAAGGCTAGCAAGGAAACCACGAAATACAGATGTAAATATGTTAGTGGAAGTCACACATCACAAAGCAGTTTCTCAGAAAGCTTCTTTCCAGTTTTCACCTGAGGATATTTTCTTTTTCACCACACCCCTCTATGGGCTTCCAAATATCACTTTGCAAATTCCACAAGAACATGCTTAGCGAACGGCTTCTTGGGGGGAAAGCTGTAACTCTGTGAGATGAATTAACAGAACACTAAGGAGTTTCTCCGAAAGCTTCTTTCCAGATGTCATCTGAGGATACTTCTTTTCCACCGTAGCCCTCTATGGACTTCGAAATATCGCTTTGCAAATTCCCCAAGAACAGTCTTAGCGAAAGGCTTCTTGAGGGGAAAGCTGTAACTCTGTGAGATAATTTCACAGAAAACAAAGAAGTTACTCAGAAAGCTTCTTTCTCTTTGTTATCGGATAATATTTCCTTTGGCCCTATAGACTTCACAGGGATCTGTAATATCCATTCTCAGATTCCACAAAAATTATGCAACAAACTGATCCACGAAATTCACGTGTAACTCTGTGAGTGGAAGTCACACATCACAAAGCAGTTTCTCAGAAAGCTTCTTTCCAGTTTTTATCTGAGGATATTTTCTTTTTCAACATAGCCCTCTAGAGGCTTCCAAATATCACTTTGCAAATTGCACAAGAAGAGGTTTAGTGAACGGCTGCTTGAGGGGAAACTGTAACTCTCTGAGATGAATTAACAGGACACGAAGCAGCTTCTCAGAAAGCTTCTTTCAAGATTTCATCTAAGGATATTTCCTTTTTCACCGTAGCCATCTATGGGCATCGAAATATCACTTTGCAAATTCCACAAGAACAGGCTTAGCGAAAGGTTTCTTGAGGGCAAAGCTGTAACTCTGTGAGATGATTTCACAGAACACAAAGCAATTTCTGAGAAGGTTTTTTTCATATTGTTAGCGGAGGATATTTACTTTGGACCCGTAGTCTTCAAAGGGATCCGAAATATCCGTTCTCAGATTTCACAGAAATAAGGCTAGCAAACAGATACAAGAAATACAGATGTAACTCTGTGAGTGGAAGTCACACATCACAAAGCTATTTCTCAGAAAGCTTCTTTCCAGTTTTTCTCTGAGGATATTTTGTTTTTCACCATAGACCTCTAGGGGCTTCCAAATATCACTTTGCAAATTCCACAGGAATAGGCTTAGCGAGCGGCCTTTTGAGGGGAAAGCTGTAACTCTGTGAGATGAATTAACAGAACACTGTGCAGTTTCTCAGAAAGCTTCCTTCCAGATTTCATCTGAGGATATTTCCTTTTTCACCGTAGCCCTCTATGGGCATCAAAACATCACTTTGCAAATTTCACAAGAACACGCCTAGCGAAAGGCTTCTTGAGGGAAAGCTGTAACTCTGTGAGATGATTTCACAGAATACAAAGAAGTTTCTCAGAAAGCTTCTTTCTCTTTGTTATTGGAGGATATTTCCGTAGGCCCTATAGTCTTCCAAGGGATACGAATTATCCGTTCTCGGATTACACAGAAATAAGGCTAGCAAACGGTTCCACAAAATAGAGATGTAACCCTGTGAGTGGAAGTCACACATCACAAAGCAGGTTCTCAGAATGCTTCTTTCCAGTTTTTCTCTGAGGATATTCTCTTTTTCACGATAGCCCTCTATTGGCTTCCAAATAGCACTTTGCAAATTCCACAAGAATAAGCTTAGCGAACGGCTTTTTGAGGGGAAAGCTGTAACTCTGTGAGACGAATTAAAGGAACACTAAGCAGTTTCTCCGAAAGCTACTTTGCAGATTTCATCGGAAGATACTTCCTTTTTCACCGTAGCCCTCTATGGGCATCGAAATATCGCTTTGCAAATTCCACAAGACCAGTCTTAGCCAAAGGCTTCTTGAGGGGAAAGCTGTAACTCTGGGAGATGATTTCACGGAACACAAAGAAGTTTCTCAGAAAGCTACTTTCTCTTTGTTATCGGAGGATATTTCCTTTGGCCCTATAGGCTTCAAAGCGATCTGAAATATCCATTCTGAGATTCCACAGAAATAATGCAAGGAACAGATCCATGAAATTCAGATGTAACTCTGTCAGTGGAAGTCACACGTCACAAAGCAGTTTCTCAGAAGGCTTCTTTCCAGTTTTTCTCGGACGATATTTTCTTTTTCACCATAGCCCTCTAAAGGGCTTCCATATATCATTTAGCATATTCCACAAGAACAGGCTTAGCGAACAGCTTCTTGAGGGTAAAGCTGTAACTCTGTGAGATGAATTAACAGAACACAAATCAGTTTCTCAGAAAGCTCCCCCCAATTTTTCTCTGAGCATATTTTCTTTTTCACCATAGCCCTCTATGGGCTTCCAAATATCACTTTGCAAATTCCGGAGGAACAGGCTTAGCGAAAGGCTTCTTGAGGGCAAAGATGAAACTCTGTGAGATGATTTCACAGAAAACAAAGAAGTTTCTCATAAAGTTTCTTTACCTTTGGTGTCGGAGGATATTTCCTTTGGCCCTATAGCCTTCGAAGGGATCCCATATATCCGTTCTCAGATTCCACAGAAATAAGGCTAGCAAGCAGATGCACGAAATACAGATGTAACTCTGTGAGTGGAAGTCACAGATCACAAAGCTATTTCTCAGAAAGCTTCCTTCCGGTTTTTCTCTGAGGATGTTTTCTTTTTCACCGAAGACCTCTATGGGCTTCCAAATATCACATTGCAAATTCCACAAGAATATGCTTAGCGAGCGGCCTCTTGAGGGGAAAGCTGTACCTCTGTGAGATGAATTAACAGAACCCTAAGCAGTTTCTCAGAAAGCTTCTTTCCACTTTTTGTCTGAGCATATTTACTGTTTCACCATAGCCCTCTATGGGCTTCCAAATATCACTTTACAAATTCCACAGGAACAGGCTTAGCGAAAGGTTTCTTGAAGGGAAAACTGTAACTCTGTGAGATGAATTAACAGAAAACTAGGCAGTTTCTCAGAAAGCTTCTTTCCAGATTTCATCTGAGGATATTTCCTTTTTCACCGTAGCCCTCTATGGGCATCGAAATATCACTTTGCAAATTCCACATAACAAGCTTCGCAAAAGGCTTCTTGAGGATAAAGCTGTAACTCTGTGAGATGATTTCACAGAACACAAAGAAGATTCTCAGAAAGTTTCGTCCTCTTTGTTATCGGAGTATATTTCCTTTGGCCCTATAGTGTTCCTGGGGATCCGAAATATCGGTTCTCAGATTCCACAGAAATAAGGCTAGCAAACAAATCCACAAAATACAGATGTAAATCTGAGAGTGGACGTCACGCAGCACAAAGCAGTTTCTCAGAAAGCTTCTTTCCAGATTTCATCTGAGGATATTTCCTTTTTCACCGTAGCCCTCTATGGGCCTCGAAATATCACTTTGCAAATTCCACAAGAATAGGCTTAGCGAAAGACTTCTTGAGGGGAAAGATGTACCTCTGTGAGATGATTTCAGAGAACACAAAGAAGATTCTCAGAAAGTTTCTTTCTCTTTGTTATCGGAGGATATTTCCTTTAACCCTATAGCCTTCAAAGGGATCCGAAAAATCCGTTCTCACATTCCACAGAAATAAGGCTAGCAAACAGATACAAGAAATACAGATGTAACTTTGTGAGTGGAAGTCACGCATCACAAAGCTATATCTCAGTATGCTTCTTTGCAGTTTTTCTCTAAAGACATTTTCTTTTTTTCCATAGCCCTCTTTGGGCTTAAAAATATCACTTGCGTATTCCACAAGAACAAGCTTAGCGAACGGCTTCTTGAGGTTAAAGCTGTAACTCTGTGAGATGAATTAACAGAACACTAAGCACTTTCTCCCACAGCTTCTTTCCAGATTTCGTCTGAGGATAGTTCCTTTTTCACCGTAGCCCTCTAGGGGCATCGAAATATCGCTTTGCAAATTCCACACGAACAATCATAGCGAAAGGCTTTTTGAGTGGAAACCTGTATCTCTGTGAGATTATTTCACAGAACGAAAAGAAGTTTCTCTGAAAGCTTCTTTCTCTTTGTTATCAGAGGATATTTCCTTTGGCCCTATAGACTTCAAAGGGATCTGAAATATCCGTTCTCAGATTGCACAGAAATAATACAACAAACAGATCGACGAAATTCAGATGTAACTCTCTGAGTGGAAATCACACATCACAAAGCAGTTTCTCAGAAAGATTCTTTCCAGTTTTTCTCTGAGGATATTTTCTTTCTCACCATAGCCCTCTATGGGCTTCCAAATATCACTTTGCAAATTACACAAGAACAGGCTTAGTGAAAGGCTTCTTGACGGGAAAGCTGTAACTCTGTGAGATGATTTCACAGAACACAAAGAAGTTTCTCAGAAAGCTTCTTTCTCTTTGTTATCGGAGGATATCTCCTTTGAAACTATAGTTTTCAAAGGGATACCAAATATCCGTTCTCAGATTTCACTGAAATAAGGCTAGCAAACAGATCCACGAAATACAGATGTAACTCTGTGAGTGGACGTCCCACATCACAAAACAATTTCTCAGAAAGCTTCTTTCCAATTTTTCTCTGAGGATATTTTCTTTTTCACCATAGCCCTCTATGGGCTTCCAAATATCACTTTGCAAATTCCAGAAGAACAGGCTTAGCGAACGGCTAATTGAGGGGAAAGCTGAAACTCTCTGAGTTGAATTAACAGAATACTAAGCAGTTTCTCAGAAAGCTTCTTTCCAGATTTCATCTGAGGATATTTCCTTTTTCAGCGTAACCCTCTACGGGCATCGTAATATCACTTTGCAAATTCCAGAAGAACAAGCTAAGCGAAAGGCTTCTTGAGGGTAAAGCTGTAACTGTGTGAGATGATTTCAAAGAACACAAAGCAATTTCTGAGACAGTTTCTTTCTCTTTGTTATCATAGGATATTTCCTTTGGCCCCATAATCTTCAACGGGATGCGAAATATCCGTTCTCAGATTCCACAGAAATAAGGTTAGCAAAGAAATCCACGAAATACAGATGTATCTCTGTGAGTGGAAGTCACACAACACAAAGCAGTTTCTCAGAAAGCTTCTTTCCGGTTTTTCTCTGAGGATATTTTCTTTTTCACCATAGCCCTCTAAGGGCTTCCAAATATCACTTTGCAAATTCCACAAGAACAGGCTTAGCGAACGGCTTCTTGAGGGGAAAGCTGTAACTCTGTGAGATGATTTCACAGAACACAAAGAAGTTTCTCACAAAGTTTCTTTCTCTTTGTTATCGGAGGATATTTCCTTTGGCCCTCTAGTCTTCAAAGGGATGGGAAATATCCGTTCTCACTTTCCACAGAAATAAGGCTAGGAAACAGATTCACGAAATACAGATGTAAATCTGTGAGTGGAAGTCACACACAACAAAGCAGTTACTCTAAAAGCGTCTTTCAAGTTTTTCTCTGAGGACATTTTCTTTTTCACCGTAGCCTTCTATGACCTTCCAAATACGACTTTGCATATTCACCAAGAACATGCTTAGCGAACGGTTTCTTGAGGGGAAAGCTGTAACACTGTAAGATGAATTAACAGAACACTAAGCAGTTTCTCAGAAAGCTACTTTCCAGATTTCATCTGAGGATATTACCTTTTTCACTGTAGCCCTCTATGGGCTTCCAAATATCACTTTGTAAATTCCACAAGAACAGGCATAGCGAAAGGCTTCTTGAGGGGAAAGCTGTAACTCTGTGAGATGATTTCACAGAACACAAAGAAGTTTCTCAGAGAGTTTCTTTCTCTTTGTTATCGGTGGATATTTCCTTTGGACCCGTAGTCTTCAAAGGGATCCGAATTATCCGTTCTCAGATTCCACAGAAATAAGGCTAGCAAACAGATCCATGAAATACACATGTAACCCTGTGAGTGGAAGTCACACATCACAAAGCAATTTCTCAGAAAGCTTCTTTCCAGTTTTTCTCTGAGGATATTTTCTTTTTCATCATACCCCTCTATGGGCTTCCAAATATCACTTTGCAAATTCCACAAGCAGAAGCTTAGCGATTGGCTTCTTGAGGGGAAAGCTGTAACTCTGTGAGATGAATTATCACAACACTGAGGAGTTTGTCCGAAAGCTTCTTTCCAGATTTCATCTGAGGATACTTCCTTTTCCACCGTAGCCCTCTATGGACATCGAAATATCGCTTTGCAAACTCCACGGGAACAGTCTTAGCGAAAGGCTTCTTGAGGGGAAAGCTGTAACACTGTGAGATAATTTCACCGAACACAAAGAAGTTTCTCAGAAAGCTTCTTTCTCTTTGTTATCGGAGAATATTTCCTTTGGCCCTATAGACTTCAAAGGGATCTGAAATATCCATTCTCAGATTCCACAAAAATTATGCAACAAACAGATCCACGAAATTCACGTGTAACTCTGTGAGTGGAAGTCACACATCACAAAGCAGTTTCTCAGAAAGCTTCTTTCCAGTTTTTATCTGAGGATATTTTATTTTTCACCATAGCCCTCTATGGGCTTCCAAATATCACTTTGCAAATTCCACAAGAACAGGCTTAGAGAACGACTTCTTCATGGGAAAGCTGTAACTCGGTGAGATTATTATCAGAACACTAAGCAGTTTCTAGAAAACTTCTTTCCAGATATCATCTGAGTATATTTCCTTTTTCACTGTAGCCCTCTATGGGCTTCGAAATATCACCATGTAAATTACACAAAAACAGGCTTAGCGAAAGGCTTCTTGAGGAGAAAGCTGTAACTCTGTGAGTTGATTTCACAGAACACAAAGAAGTTTCTCAGAGAGTCTCTTTCTCTTTGTTATCGGAGGATATTTCCTTTGGAACCGTAGTCTTCAAAGGGATCCGAAATATACGTTCTCAGATTCCACAGAAATAAGGCTAGCAAAGAGAAACACGAAATACAGATGTAACTCTGTGAGTGGAAGTGACACATCACAAAGTTATTTCTCAGAAAGCTTCTTTCCAGTATTTCTCTTAGGATATTTTCTATTTCACCATAGCCCTCTATGGGCTTCCAAATATCACTTTGCAAATTCCACGAGAACATGCTTAGCGAACGGCTTCTTGAGGAGAAAGCTGTAACTCTGTGAGATGAATTAAAAGAACACTAAGCAGTTTCTCTGAAAGCTTCTTTCCAGATTTCATCTGAGGATACTTCCTTTTTCACCGTAGCCCTCTAAGGGCATCGAAATATCGCTTTGCAAATTACAAAAGAGCAGTCTTAGCGAAAGGCTTCTTGAGGGGAAAGCTGTAATTCTGTGAGATGATTTCACAGAACACAAAGAAGTTTCTCAGAAAGCTTCTTTCTCTTTGTTAAGGGATGATATTTCCTTTGGCCCTACGGTCTTCCAAGGTATCCGAAATATCCGTTCTCAGATTCCACAGAAATAAGGCTAGCAAAGACATCCACGAAATACTGATGTAACTCTCTGAGTGGAAGTCACGCATCACTAAGCAGTTTCTCAGAAAGTTTCTTTCCAGTTTTTCTCAGAGGATATTTTCTTTTTCACCATAGCCCTCTATGGCCTTCCAAATATCACTTTGCAAATTCCACAAGAACAAACGTAGCGAACGGCTTCTTGAGGGGAAAGCTGTATCTCTGTGGGATGAATTAACAGAACACTAAACATTTTTTCACAAACCTTCTTTCAAGATTTCGTCTGAGGATATTTCCTTTTTCACCGTAGACCTCTATGGGCATCGAAATAACACTTTGCATTTTTCACAAGAACAGGCTTAGGGAAAGGCTTCTTGAGGGCAAAGCTGTAACTCTGTGAGATTATTTCACAGAACACAAAGGAGTTTCTCAGAAAGCTTCTTTCTCTTTGTTATCGGAGGATATTTTTTGGCCCTATAGTCTTCAAAGGGATCCGAAATATCCGTTCTCAGATTCCACAGAAATAAGGCTAGCAAAGAGATCCGCGAAATACAGATGTAACTCTGTGACTGGAAGTGGCAAATCACAAAGCAGTTTCCCAGACAGCTTCTTTCCAGTTTTTCTCTGAGGATAATATCTTTTTCAACATAGTCCTCAACTGGCTTCCAAATATCACTTTGCAAATTCCACAAGAACAGGCTTAGCGAATGGCTTCTTGAGGGGAAAGCTGTAACTCTGTGAGATGAATTAACAGAGCACTAAGCAGTTTCTTCGAAAGCTTCTTTCCAGTTTTTCTCTGAGGATATTTTCTTTTTCACCATAGCCCTCTATGGGCTTCCAAATATCACTTTGCAAATTCGACAAGAACAGGCTTAGCGAGCGGCTTCTTGAGGAGAAAGCTGTAACTCTGTGAGATGAATTAACAGAACACTAAGCAGTTTCTCTGAAAGCTTCTTTCCAGATTTCATCTGAGGATATTTCCTTTTTCACCATAGCCCTCTATGGGCTTGTAAATATCGCTTTGCAAATTCCACAGGAAGTGTCTTAGCGAAAGGCTTCTTGAGGGAATAGCTGTAACTCTGTGAGATGATTTCACAGAACACAAAGAAGTTTCTCAGAAAGCTTCTTTCTCTTTGTTATCGGAGGATATTTCCTTTTGCCCCATAATCTTCAAAGGGATCCCAAATATCCGTTCTCAGATTCCAAAGAAATAATGCTAGCAAAGAGATCCACGAAATACAGATGTAATTCTGTGAGTGGAAGTCACACAGCACAAAGCAGTTTCTCAAAAAGCTTCTTTCCAGTTTTTCTCTGAGGATATTTTCTTTTCACTGTAGCCCTCTATGGAGTTCCAAATATCACTTTGCGAATTCCTCAAGAACAGGCTTAACGAGCGGCCTCTTGAGGGTAAAGCTGTAACTCTGTGAGATGAATTAAGAGAACACTAAGCAGTTTCTCAGAAAGCTTCTTTCTAGATTTCATCTGAGTATATTTCCTTTTTCACCATAGCCCTCTATGGACTTCCAAATATCACTTTTGAAATTCCACATGAACTGTGTTAGCGAAAGGCTTCTTGAGGGGAAAACTGTAACTCTGTGATATGATTTCACAGAACACAAAGAAGTTTCGGAGAAAGCTTTTCTGTCTTTGTTATCGGAGGATATTTCCTTCATCCCTATAGTCTTCAAAGGGATCCGAAATATCTGTTCTCAGATTCCACAGAAATAAGGCTAGCAAAGAGAACCACGAAATACAGATGTAACTCTGTGAGTCGAAGTCGCACATCACAAAGCAGTTTCTCAGAAATCTTCTTTCCAGTTTTTCTCTGAGGATATTTTCTTTTTCACCATAGCCCTCTATGGGCTTCCAAATATGACTTTGCGATTTCCACAAGAACAGGCTTAGCGAGCGGCTTCTTGAGGGGAAAGCTGTAACTCTGGGAGATGTATTATCACAACACTAAGCAATTTCTCAGAAAGCTTCTTTCCATATTTCATCTGAGGATAATTCCTTTTTCACCATAGCCCTCTATGGGCTTTCAAACATCACTTTGCAAATTCCACAAGAAGAGGCTTAGTGAGCGGCTTCTTGAGGGGAAAGCTGTATCACTGTGAGATGAATTAACAGAACACTAAGCAGTTTCTCAGCAATCTTCTTTCCAGATTTCTTTTGAGGATATTTCTTTTTTCACCACAGCCCTGTATGGGCTTCCAAATATCACTTTGCAAATTCCACAAGAACTGTATTAGCTAAAGGCTTCTTGAGGGGAAAGCTGTACCTCTGTGAGATGATTTCGCAGAACACAAAGAAGTTTCTCAGAAACCGTCTTTCTCTTTGTTATCGGAGGATATTTCCTTTGGTAGTATAGTCTTCAAAGGGATCCGAAATATCTGTTCTCAGATTCCACAGAAATAAGGCTAGCAAAGAAATCCAGGAAATACAGATGTAACTCTGTGAGTGTAAGTCACACATCACAAAGCAGTTTCTCAGAAATCTTCTTTCCAGTTTTTCTCTGAGGATATTTTCTTTTTCACCATAGCCCTCTATGGGATTCCAAATATAACTTTGCGAATTCCACAAGAACAGGCTTAGCGAGCGGCTTCTTGACGGGAAAGCTGTAACTCTGTGAGAGAAATTAACAGAAAACTAAGGAGTTTCTCAGCAAGCTTCTTTCCACATTTCAACTCAGGATATTTCCTTTTTCAATATATCACTCTATGGGCTTCCAAATATCACCTTGCAAATTCCATAAGAACTGTCTTAACGAAAGGCGTCTTGAGGGTAAACCTGTAACTCTGTGAGATGATTTCACAGAACACAAAGAAGTTTCTCAGAAAGCTTCTTTCTCTTTGTTTACGGAGGATATTTCGTTTGGCCCTATAGTCTTTAAAGGGATTCGAAATATCTTTTCTCAGATTCCACAGAAATAAGGCTAGCAAAGAGATCCACAAAATACAAATGTAAATCTGTGAGTGGATGTCACACATCAGAAATCACTTTCTCAGAAAGCTTCTTTCCAATTTTACTCTGAGGATATTTTCTTTTTCACCATAGCTCTCTATGGGCTTCTAAATATCACTATGCGAATTCCACAAGAACAGGCTTAGCGAGCGGCCTCTTGAGGGGAAATCTGTAACTCTGTGAGATGAATTAACAGAACACTAAGCAGTTTCTCAGCAAGCTTCATTCCAGATTTCATCTGAATTTTTCCTTTTTCACCTTTGCACTCTATGGGCTTCCAAGTATCACTTTGCAAATTCCACAAGAACTGTCTTGGCGAAAGCCTTCTTGAGGGGAAAGCTGTAACTCTGTGAGATGATTTCACAGAACACAAAGAAGTTTCTCAGAAAACTTCTTTCTCTTTTTTATCGGAGGATATTTCCTTTGGCCCTATAGTCTTCAAAGGGATCCAAAATATCTGTTCTCAGATTCCACAGAAATAATGCTAGCAAAGAGATCCACGAAATACAGATGTAACTCTTTGAGTGGAAGTCACACATCACAAAGCAGTTTCTCAAGAAGCTTCTTTCCAGTTTTTCTCTAAGGATATTTTCTTTTTCACCATAGCCCTCTATGGGCTTCCAAATATCACTTTACATATTCCACAAGAACAGGCTTAGCGAGCGGCTTCTTGAGGGGAAAGCTGTAACTCTGTGAGATGAATTAACAAAACACTAAGCAGTTTCTCAGCAAGCTTCTTTCCAGATTTCATTTGAGGATATTTTCTTTTCCACCATAGCCCTCTAAGGGCTTCCAAATATCACTTTGCAAATTCCACAAGAACTGTCTTAGCAAAAGGCTTCCTGAGGGGGAAGCTGTAACTCTGTGTGATGATTTCACAGAACACAAAGAAGTTTCACAGTAAGCTTCTTTCTCTTTGTTATCGGAGGATATTTCCTTTGGCCCAATAGTCTTCAAAAGGATCAGAATTATCTTTTCTTAGATTCCACAGAAATAAGGCTAGCAAAGAGGTCCACGAAATACAGATGTAACTCTGTGAGTGGAAGTCACACATCACAAAGCAGTTTCTCAGAAAGATTCTTTCCACTTTTTCTTTCAGGATATGTTCTTGTTCACCGTAGCCCTCTATGGGCTTCCAAATATCACTTTGCGAATTATACAAGAACAGGCTTAGCGAGCGGCCTCTTGAGGGGAAAGCTGTAACTCTGTGAGATGAATTAACAGAACACTAAGCAGTTTCTCAACAAGCTTCTTTCCAGATTTCATTTGAGGATATTTTCTTTTTCACCGTAACCCTCTAAGGGCTTCCAAATATCACTTTGCAAATTCCACAAGAACTGTCTTAGCGAAAGGCTTCCTGAGGGGGAAGCTGTAACTCTGTGTGATGATTTCACAGAACACAAAGAAGTTTCACAGCAAGCTTCTTTCTCTTTGTTATCGGAGGATATTTCCTTTGGCCTAATAGTCTTCAAAGGGTTCAGAAATATCTGTTCTTAGATTCCACAGAAATAAGGCTAGCAAAGAGGTCCACGAAATACAGATGTAACTCTGTGAGTGGAAGTCACACATCACAAAGCAGTTTCTCAGAAAGCTTCTTTCCAGTTTTTCTCTGAGGATATTTCTTTTTCACCATAGCCCTCTATGGGCTTCCAAATATCACTTTGAGAATTCCTCAAGAACAGGCTTAGCCAGCAGCCTCTTGAGGGCAAAGCTGTAACTCTACAAGATGAATTAACAGAACACTAAGCAGTTTCTCAGAAAGCTTCTTTCCAGATTTCATCTGAGGATATTTCCTTTTTCACCATAGCCCTCTACGGGCTTCCAAATATCTCCTTGCAAATTCCATAAGAACTGTCTTAGCAAAGTCTTCCTTAGGGGAAAGCTCTAACTCTGTGTGATGATTTCACAGAACACAAAGAAGTTTCTCAGAAAGATTCTTTCTCTTTATTATCAGAGGATATTTCCTTTGGCCCTATAGTCTTCACAGGGATCCGAAATATCAGTTCTCAGACTCCACAGAAATAAGGCTAGCAAAGAGATCCACGAAATACAGATGTAACTCTGTGAGTGGAAGTCACACATCACAAAGCAGTTTCTCAGAAAGATTCTTTCCACTTTTTCTTTCAGGATATGTTCTTGTTCACCGTAGCCCTCTATGGGCTTCCAAATATCACTTTGCGAATTATACAAAAACAGGCTTAGCGAGCGGCCTCTTGAGGGGAAAGCTGTAACTCTGTGAGATGAATTAACAGAACACTAAGCAGTTTCTCAACAAGCTTCTTTCCAGATTTCATTTGAGGATATTTTCTTTTTCACCGTAACCCTCTAAGGGCTTCCAAATATCACTTTGCAATTCCACAAGAACTGTCTTAGCGAAAGGCTTCCTGAGGGGGAAGCTGTAACTCTGTGTGATGATTTCACAGAACACAAAGAAGTTTCACAGCAAGCTTCTTTCTCTTTGTTATCGGAGGATATTTCCTTTGGCCTAATAGTCTTCAAAGGGTTCAGAAATATCTGTTCTTAGATTCCACAGAAATAAGGCTAGCAAAGAGGTCCACGAAATACAGATGTAACTCTGTGAGTGGAAGTCACACATCACAAAGCAGTTTCTCAGAAAGCTTCTTTCCAGTTTTTCTCTGAGGATATTTCTTTTTCACCATAGCCCTCTATGGGCTTCCAAATATCACTTTGAGAATTCCTCAAGAACAGGCTTAGCCAGCAGCCTCTTGAGGGCAAAGCTGTAACTCTACAAGATGAATTAACAGAACACTAAGCAGTTTCTCAGAAAGCTTCTTTCCAGATTTCATCTGAAGATATTTCCTTTTTCACCATAGCCCTCTACGGGCTTCCAAATATCTCCTTGCAAATTCCATAAGAACTGTCTTAGCAAAGTCTTCCTTAGGGGAAAGCTCTAACTCTGTGAGATGATTTCACAGAACACAAAGAAGTTTCTCAGAAAGATTCTTTCTCTTTATTATCAGAGGATATTTCCTTTGGCCCTATAGTCTTCACAGGGATCCGAAATATCAGTTCTCAGACTCCACAGAAATAAGGCTAGCAAAGAGATCCACGAAATACAGATGTAACTCTGTGAGTGTAAGTCACACATCACAAAGCAGTTTCTCAGAAATCTTCTTTCCAGTTTTTCTCTGAGGATATTTTCTTTTTCACCATAGCCCTCTATGGGATTCCAAATATAACTTTGCGAATTCCACAAGAACAGGCTTAGCGAGCGGCTTCTTGACGGGAAAGCTGTAACTCTGTGAGAGAAATTAACAGAAAACTAAGGAGTTTCTCAGCAAGCTTCTTTCCACATTTCAACTCAGGATATTTCCTTTTTCAATATATCACTCTATGGGCTTCCAAATATCACCTTGCAAATTCCATAAGAACTGTCTTAACGAAAGGCGTCTTGAGGGTAAACCTGTAACTCTGTGAGATGATTTCACAGAACACAAAGAAGTTTCTCAGAAAGCTTCTTTCTCTTTGTTTACGGAGGATATTTCGTTTGGCCCTATAGTCTTTAAAGGGATTCGAAATATCTTTTCTCAGATTCCACAGAAATAAGGCTAGCAAAGAGATCCACAAAATACAAATGTAAATCTGTGAGTGGATGTCACACATCAGAAATCACTTTCTCAGAAAGCTTCTTTCCAATTTTACTCTGAGGATATTTTCTTTTTCACCATAGCTCTCTATGGGCTTCTAAATATCACTATGCGAATTCCACAAGAACAGGCTTAGCGAGCGGCCTCTTGAGGGGAAATCTGTAACTCTGTGAGATGAATTAACAGAACACTAAGCAGTTTCTCAGCAAGCTTCATTCCAGATTTCATCTGAATTTTTCCTTTTTCACCTTTGCACTCTATGGGCTTCCAAGTATCACTTTGCAAATTCCACAAGAACTGTCTTGGCGAAAGCCTTCTTGAGGGGAAAGCTGTAACTCTGTGAGATGATTTCACAGAACACAAAGAAGTTTCTCAGAAAACTTCTTTCTCTTTTTTATCGGAGGATATTTCCTTTGGCCCTATAGTCTTCAAAGGGATCCAAAATATCTGTTCTCAGATTCCACAGAAATAATGCTAGCAAAGAGATCCACGAAATACAGATGTAACTCTTTGAGTGGAAGTCACACATCACAAAGCAGTTTCTCAAGAAGCTTCTTTCCAGTTTTTCTCTAAGGATATTTTCTTTTTCACCATAGCCCTCTATGGGCTTCCAAATATCACTTTACATATTCCACAAGAACAGGCTTAGCGAGCGGCTTCTTGAGGGGAAAGCTGTAACTCTGTGAGATGAATTAACAAAACACTAAGCAGTTTCTCAGCAAGCTTCTTTCCAGATTTCATTTGAGGATATTTTCTTTTCCACCATAGCCCTCTAAGGGCTTCCAAATATCACTTTGCAAATTCCACAAGAACTGTCTTAGCAAAAGGCTTCCTGAGGGGGAAGCTGTAACTCTGTGTGATGATTTCACAGAACACAAAGAAGTTTCACAGTAAGCTTCTTTCTCTTTGTTATCGGAGGATATTTCCTTTGGCCCAATAGTCTTCAAAAGGATCAGAATTATCTTTTCTTAGATTCCACAGAAATAAGGCTAGCAAAGAGGTCCACGAAATACAGATGTAACTCTGTGAGTGGAAGTCACACATCACAAAGCAGTTTCTCAGAAAGATTCTTTCCACTTTTTCTTTCAGGATATGTTCTTGTTCACCGTAGCCCTCTATGGGCTTCCAAATATCACTTTGCGAATTATACAAGAACAGGCTTAGCGAGCGGCCTCTTGAGGGGAAAGCTGTAATTCTGTGAGATGAATTAACAGAACACTAAGCAGTTTCTCAACAAGCTTCTTTCCAGATTTCATTTGAGGATATTTTCTTTTTCACCGTAACCCTCTAAGGGCTTCCAAATATCACTTTGCAAATTCCACAAGAACTGTCTTAGCGAAAGGCTTCCTGAGGGGGAAGCTGTAACTCTGTGTGATGATTTCACAGAACACAAAGAAGTTTCACAGCAAGCTTCTTTCTCTTTGTTATCGGAGGATATTTCCTTTGGCCTAATAGTCTTCAAAGGGTTCAGAAATATCTGTTCTTAGATTCCACAGAAATAAGGCTAGCAAAGAGGTCCACGAAATACATATGTAACTCTGTGAGTGGAAGTCACACATCACAAAGCAGTTTCTCAGAAAGCTTCTTTCCAGTTTTTCTCTGAGGATATTTCTTTTTCACCATAGCCCTCTATGGGCTTCCAAATATCACTTTGAGAATTCCTCAAGAACAGGCTTAGCCAGCAGCCTCTTGAGGGCAAGGCTGTAACTCTACAAGATGAATTAACAGAACACTAAGCAGTTTCTCAGAAAGCTTCTTTCCAGATTTCATCTGAGGATATTTCCTTTTTCACCATAGCCCTCTACGGGCTTCCAAATATCTCCTTGCAAATTCCATAAGAACTGTCTTAGCAAAGTCTTCCTTAGGGGAAAGCTCTAACTCTGTGAGATGATTTCACAGAACACAAAGAAGTTTCTCAGAAAGATTCTTTCTCTTTATTATCAGAGGATATTTCCTTTGGCCCTATAGTCTTCACAGGGATCCGAAATATCAGTTCTCAGACTCCACAGAAATAAGGCTAGCAAAGAGATCCACGAAATACAGATGTAACTCTGTGAGTGGTAGTCACACATCACAAAGCAGTTTCTCAGAAATCTTCTTTCCAGGTTTTCTCTGAGGATATTTGCTTGTTCACCGTAGCCCTCCATGGGCTTCCAAATATCAATTTGCGAAATCCACAAGAACAGTCTTAGCGAGTGGCTTCTTGAGGGGAAAGCTGTAATTCTGTGAGATGAATTAACAGAACACTAAGCCGTTTCTCAGAAACCTTCTTTCCAGATTTCACCTAAGGATATTTCCTTTTTCACCATAGCCCTATATGGGCTTCCAAATATCACCTTGCAAATTCCACAAGAACTGTCTTAGCGAAAGGCTTCTTGAGGGTAAAGCTGTAACTCTGTGAGATGATTTCACAGAAGGCAAAGAAGTTTCTCAGAAAGCATCTTTCTCTTTGTTGTCGAAGGATACTTCCTTTGGCCCTATAGTCTTCAATGGGATCCGAAATATCTGTTACAGATTCCACAGAAATAAGGCTAGCAAAGAGAACCACAAAATACAGACGTAACTCTGTGAGTGGAAGTCAGACATCACAAAGCAGTTTCTCAGAAAGCTTCTTTCCAGATTTTCTCTGAGGATATTTTCTTGTTCACCGTAGCCCTCTATGTGCTTCCAAATATCACTTTGCGAATTATACAAGAACAGGCTTAGCGAGCGGCCTCTTGAGGGGAAAGCTGTAACTCTGTGAGATGAATTAACAGAACACAAAGCAGTTTCTCAGCAAGCTTCTTTCCAGATTTCATTTGAGGATATTTTCTTTTTCACCATAGACCTCTAAGGGCTTCCAAATATCACTTTGAAAATTCCACAAGAACTGTCTTAGCGAAAGGCTTACTGAGGGGGAACCTGTAACTCTGTGTGATGATTTCACAGAACACAAAGAAGTTGCACAGTAAGCTTCTTTCTCTTTGTTGTCGTAGGATATTTCCTTTGGCCCTATAGTCTTCAAAGGGATCAGAAATATCTGTTCTTAGATTCCACAGAAATAAGGCTAGCAAAGAGGTCCACGAAATACACATGTAACTCTGTGAGTGGAAGTCACACATCACAAAGCAGTTTCTCAGAAATATTCTTTCCACTTTTTCTCTGAGGATATTTTCTTTTTCACCATAGCCCTCTATGGGCTTCCAAATATCACTTTGCGAATTCCACAAGAACAGGCTTAGAGAGCGGCTACTTGAGGGGAAAGCTGTAACTCTGTGAGATGAATTATCACAACACTAAGCAGTTTCTCAGAAAGTTTCTTTCCAGATTTCATCTGAGGATATTTCCTTTTTCAACATAGCCCTCTATGGGCTTCCAAATATCACCTTGCAAATTCCATAAGAACTGACTTAATGAAAGGCCTCTTGAGGGGAAATCTGTAACTCTGTGAGATGATTTCACAGAACACAAAGAAGTTTCTCTGGAAGCTTCTTTCTCTTTGTTATCGGAGGATATTTTCTTTGGCTCTATAGTCTTCATAGGGATCAGAAATATCTGCTCTCAGATTCCACAGAAATAATGCTAGAAAAGAGATCCACGAAATACAGATCTAACTCTGTGAGTGGAAATCACACATCACAAAGCAGTTTCTCAGAAAGCTTCTTTCCAGTTTTTCTCTGAGGATATTTTCTTTTTCACCATAGTCCTCTATGGGTTTCCAAATATCACTTTGCGAATTCCATAAGAACAGGCTTAGCGAGCGGCTTCTTGAGGGGAAAGCTGTAACTCTGTGAGATGAATTAACAGAACACTAAGATGTTTCTCTGAAAGCTTCTTTCCAGATTTCATCTGAGTATATTTCCTTTTTCACCATAGCCGTCTATGGGCTTGTAAATACCACTTTGCAAATTCCACAGGAAGTGTCTTAGCGAAAGGCTTCTTGAGGGAATAGCTGTAACTCTGTGAGATGATTTCACAGAACACAAAGAAGTTTCTCAGAAAGCTTCTTTCTCTTTGTTATCGGAGGATATTTCCTTTGGCCCTATAGCCTTCAAAGGGATCCAAAATATCTGTTCTCAGATTCCACAGAAATAATGCTAGCAAAGAGATCCACGAAAGACAGATGTAACTCTGTGAGTGGAAGTCACACATCACAAAGCAGTTTCTCAGAAAGCTTCTTTCCAGTTTTTCTCTGAAGGTAATTTCTTTTTCCCCATAGGCTTCTAAGGGCTTCCAAATATCACTTTGCGAATTCCACAAGAACAGGCTTAACGAGCGGCTTCTTGAGGGGAAAGCTTTAACTCTGTGAGATGAATTTACAGAACACTAACCAGTTTCTCAGAAAGATTCTTTCCAGATTTCTTCTGAGGATATTTCCTTTTTCACCATAGCCCTCTATGGGCTTCCAAATATCACTTTGCCAATTCCACAAGAACTGTCTTAGCGAAAGGATTCTTGAGGTGAAAGCTGTAACTCTGTGAGATGATTTCACAGAACAGAAAGAAGTTTCTCAGAAAGATTCTTTCTCTTTGTTATCGGATGATATTTCCTTTGGCTCTAAAGTCGACATAGGGATCCGAAATATCTGTTCTCAGATTCCACAGAAATAATGATAGAAAAGAGATGCAAGAAATACAGACGTAACTCTGTGAGGGGAAGTCACTCATCACAAAGCAGTTTCTCAGAAAGATTCTTTCCAGTTTTTCTCCTAGGATATTTTCTTTTTCACCATAGCCCTCTATGGGTTTCCAAATATCACTTTGTGAATTCCAAAAGAACAGGCTTAGCGAACGGCTTCTTGAGGGGAAAACTGTAACTCTGTGAGATGAATTAACAGAGCACTAAGCAGTTTCTCAGAAAGATTCTTTCCAGAATTCATCTGAGGATATTTCCTTTTTCACCGTAGCCCTCTATGGGCTTCAAAATATCACTTTGCAAATTCCCCAAGAACTGTCTTAGCGAAAGGCTTCTTGAGGGGAAAGCTGTAACTGTGAGAGTTGATTTCACAGAACACAAAGAAGTTTCTCAGAAAGCTTCTTTCCTTTGTTATCAGAGGATATTTCCTTTGGCCCTATAATCTTCAAAGGGATCCGAAATAACTGTTTTCGGATTCCACAGAAATAAGCCTACAAACAGATCCACGAAATACAGATGTAACTCTGTGAGTGGAAGTCACACATCACAAAGCAGTTTCTCAGAAAGTTTCTTTCCAGTTTTTCTCTGAGAATATTTTCTTTATCACCATAGCCCTCTGTGGGCTTCCAAATATCACTTTGCGAATTCCACAAGAAAAGGCTTAGCGAGCGGCTTCTTGAGGGGAAAGCTGTAACTCTGTGAGATGAATTAACAGAACACTAAGCAGTTTCTCAGAAAGGTTCTTTCCAGATTTTATCTGAGGATATTTCCTTTTTCACCATCGCCCTCTATGGGCTTCTAAATATCACTTTGCAAATTGCACAAGAACTGTCTTAGCAAAAGGCTTCTTGAGGGGAAAGCTGTAACTCTGTGAGATGATTTCAAAGGACACAAAGAAGTTTCTTAGAAAGCTTCTTTCTCTTTGTTATCGGAGGATATTTCCCTTGATCTATAGTCTTCTTAGGGATCCGTAATATCTGTTCTCACATTCCACAGAAATAATGCTAGAAAAGACATCCCTGAAATACAGATGTAACTCTGTGAGTGGAAGTCACACATCACAAAGCAATTTCTCAGAAATCTTCTTTCCTGTTTTTCTCTGAGGATTATTTATTTTTCACCATAGCCCTCTATGGGCTTCCAAATTTCACTTTGCGAATTCCTCAAAAACAGGCTTAGTGAGCGGCCTCTTGAGGGGAAAGCTGTAACTCTGTAAGATGAATTAACAGAACACTAAGCAGTTTCTCCGAAAGCTTCTTTCCAGATTTCATCTGATGATATTTCCTTTTTCACCATAGCCCTCTAAGGGCTTCCAAATATCACTTTGCAAATTCCACAAGAACTGTCTTAGCGAAAAGCTTTTGAGGGGAAATCTGTAACTCTGTGAGATGATTTCACAGAACACAAAGTATTTTCTCAGAAAGCTTCTTTCTCTTTGTTAATGGCGGATATTTTTTTTGGCCCTGTAATCTTCAAAGAGATCCAAAATATCTGTTTTCAGATTCCACAGAAATAAGCCTAGCGAAGAGATCCACGAAATGCAGATGTAACTCTGTGAGTGGAAGTCACACATCACAAAGCAGTTTCTCAGAAAGCTTTTTTTCAGTTTTTCTCTGAAGATATTTTCTTTTTCCCCATAGACCTCTAAGGGCTTCCTAATATCACTATGCGAATTCCAAAAGAACACGCTTAGCGAGCGGCCTCTTGAGGGGATAGCTGTAACTCTGTGAGAAGAATTTACAGAACACTAAGCAGTTTCTCAGGAAGCTTCTTTCTAGATTTCATATGAGGATATTTCCTTTTTCACCATTGCCCTCTAAGGGCTTCCAAATATCACTTTGCAAATTCCACAAGAACTGTCTTAGCGAAAGGCTTCTTGAGGGGAAAGCTGTAACTCTGTGAGATGATTTCACAGAACACAACGAAGTTTCTCAGAAAGCTTCTTTCTCTTTGTTATAAGAGGATATTTCCTTTGGCTCTATAGTCTTCATAGGGATCTGAAATATCTGTTCTCAGATTCCACAGAAATAATGCTAGAAAAGAGATGCACGAAATACAGATGTAACTCTGTGAGCTGAAGTCACACATCACAAAACAGTTTCTCAGAAATCTTCTTTCCAGTTTTTCTCTGAGGAGATTTCCTTTTTCACCGTAGCCCTCTACGGGCTTCCAAACATCACTTTGCAAACTCCACAAGAACTGTCTTAGCGAAAGGCTTCTTGAGATGAATGCTGTAACTCTGTGCGATGATTTCACAGAACACAACGAAGTTTCTCAGAAAGCTTCTTTCTCTTTGTTATCGGAGGATATTTCCTTTGGCTCTATAGTCTTCTTAGGGATCTGAAATATCTATTCTCCGATTCCACAGAAATAATGCTAGAAAAGAGATCCACGAAATACAGATGTAACTCTGTGAGTGGAAGTCACACATCACAAAACAGTTTCTCAGAAAGCTTCTTTCCAGTTTTTCTCTGAGGATATTTTCTTTTTCACTATAGCCCTCTATGGGCTTCCAAATTTCACTTTGCGAATTCCTCAAGAACAGGCTTAGCGAGCGGCCTCTTGAGGGGAAATCTGTAACTCTGTGAGATGAATTAAGAGAACACTAAGCAGTTTCTCAGAAAGCTTCTTTACAGATATCATCTGAGGATATTTCCTTTTTCACCGTAGCCCTCTATGGGCTTCCAAATATCACTTTTCAAATTCCACAAGAACCATCTTAGCGATCGGCTTCTTGAGGGGATAACTGTATCTCTGTGAGATGATTTCATAGAACACTAAGAAGTTTCTCAGAAAGCTTCTTTCTCTTTGTTATCGGAGGATATTTCCTTTGGCCCTATATTCTGCAAAAGGATCCGAAATATCTGTTCCACATTCCACAAAAATAAGGCTAGCAAAGAGATCCAAGAAATACAGATGCAACTAGGGAGTGGAAGTCACACATCATAAAGCA
The DNA here is from genome assembly GCF_043159975.1 of Macaca nemestrina. Taxonomy (NCBI): domain Eukaryota; kingdom Metazoa; phylum Chordata; class Mammalia; order Primates; family Cercopithecidae; genus Macaca; species Macaca nemestrina. The sequence continues at coordinate 26,271,095 of NC_092143.1, forward strand.
GTTTCCAGAAACCATCTTTCCAGTTTTTCTCTGAGGGTATTTTCTTGTTCAACATAGCCCTCTATGGGCTTCCAAATATCACTTTACGAATTCCACAAGAACAGGCATAGCGAGCGGCCTCTTGAGGGGGAAGCTGTAACTCTGTGAGATGAATTAACAGAACAGTTTTCAGTTTCTCAGAAAGCTTCTTTCCAGATTTCATCAGAGGATATTTCCTTTTTCACCATAGCCCTCTATGGGCTTCCAAATTTCACTTTGCAAATTCCACAAGAACAGGCTTAGCGAAAGGCTTCTTGAGGGGTAAGCTGTAATTCTGTGACATGATTTCACAGAACACAAAGAAGTTTTTCACAAAACTTCTTTCTCTTTGTTATCGGAGGATATTTCCTTTGGCCCTAATGTCTTCAAAGGGATCCGAAATATCCGTTCTCAGATTCCGCAGAAATAAGGCTAGCAAACAGATCCAGGATGTACACATGTAACTCTGTGAGTGGAAATCACACATCACAAAGCAGTTTTTCAGAAAGCTTCTATCCAGTTTCTCTCTGAGGATATTTTCTTTTTCACCGTAGCCCTCCTTGGGCTTCCAAATATCACTTTGCAAATACAACAAAACAGGCTTAGCGAACAGCTTCTTGAGGGAAAGCTGTAACTGTGTGAAATGAATTAATAGAGCACTATGCAGTTTTTTCAGAAAGCTTCTTTCCAGATTTCATCTGAGGATATTTCCTTTTTCACCGTAGCCCTCTATGGGCATCAAAATATCACTTTGCAAATTCCACAAAAACAGGCTTAGGGAAAAGCTTCTTGAGGTCAAAGCTGTAACTCTCTGAGATGATTTCAGAACGCAAAGAAGATTCTCAGAAAGCTTCTTTCTCTTTGTTATCGGAGGATATTTCCTTTGGCCCTATAGTCTTCAAAGGGATCCAAAATATTCGTTGAAAGATTCCACAGAAATTAGACTAGCAAACAGATCCACGAAATACAGCTGTAACTCTGGGACTGGAAATCACACATCACAAAGCAGTTATTCAGAAAGCTTCTTTCCAGTATTTCTCTGAGGATATTTTCTTTTTCACCATAGCCCTCTATGGGCTTCCAACTATCACTTTGCAAATTCCACGAGAAGAGGCTTAGCGAACGGCTTCTTGAGGGGAAAGCTGTAACACTGTGAGAGGATTTCACAGAACACTAAGCAGTTTCTCAGAAAGCTTCTTTCCAGATTTCCTCTGAGAATATTTCCTTTTTCACCGTAGCCCTCTACGAGCATGGAAATATCACTTTACAAATTCCACAAGAGCAGGCTTAGCGAAAGTCTTCTTGAGAGGAACGCAGTAATTCTACGAGATGATTTCACAGAACACAAAGAAGTTTCTCAGAAAGCTTCTTCCTCTTTGTTATCGGAGGATATTTCCTTTGGCCCTAAGGTCTTCAAAGGGATCCGAAATATCCGTTCTCAAATTCCACAGAAATAATGCTAGCAAAGAGATGCACGAAATACAGATGTAACTCTGTGAGTGGAAGTCACACATCCCAAAGCAGTTTCTCAGAAAGCTTCTTTCCAGTTTTTCTCAGAGGATATTTTCTTTTTCACCATAGCCCTCTAAGGGCTTCAAAATATCACTTAGCAAATTCCACAAGAACAGGCTTAGCGAACGGCTTCTTGAGGGGAAAGCTGTAACTCTGTGAGATGAATTAACAGAACACTAAGCAGTTTCTCAGATAGCTTCTTTCCAGATTTCATCTGATGATCTTTCGTTTTTCACGGTAGCACACTGTGGGCATTGAAATATCACTTTGCAAATTCCACAGAAACAGGCTTAGCGAAAGTCTTCTTGAGGGGAAAGCTGTAATTCTGTGAGATGATTTCACAGAACACAAAGAAGTTTCTCAGAAAGCTTCTTTCTCTTTGTTATTGGAGGATATTTCCTTTGACCCTATGGTCTTCAAAGGGATCCGAAATATCCGTTCTCAGATTCCACAGGATTAAGGCTAGCAAACAGATCCACGAATTACAGATGTAACTCTGTGAGTGCAAGTCAGATATCCCAAAGTAGTTTCTCAGAAATCTTCTTTCCAGTTTTTTTCTGAGGATATTTTCTTGTTCACCGTAGCCCGTTATGGGATTCCAAATATCACTTTTCGAATTCCACAAGAACAGGATTAGCGAGCGGCCTCTTGAGGGGAACGCTGTAACACTGTGAGATGAATTAACAAAACACTAAGCAGTTTCTCAGAAAGCTTCTTTCCAGATTTCATTTGAGGATATTTCCTTTTTCACCATAGCCCTCTATGGGCTTCCAAATATCACTTTGCAAATTCCAGAAGAACTGTCTTAGCGAAAGGCTTCTTGAGGGGAAAGCTGTAACTCTGTGATATTATTCCACAGAACACAAAGCAGTTTCTCAGAAAACTTCTTTCTCTTTGTTATCGGAGGATATTTCCTTTAGCCCTATAATCTTCAAAGGGATCAGAAATATCTATTCTCAGAAACCACAGAAATAAGGCTAGCAAAGAGATCCAAGAAATACAGATGTAACTCTGTGAGTGGAAGTCACACATCACAAAGCAGTTTCTCAGAAACCTTCTTTCCAGTTTTTCTCTGAGGGTATTTTCTTGTTCAACATAGCCCTCTATGGGCTTCCAAATATCACTCTACGAATTCCTCAAGAACAGGCTAAACGAGCGGCCTCTTGAGGGGGAAGCTGTAACTCTGTGAGAAGAATTAACAGAACACTAAGCAGTTTCTCAGCAAGCTTCTTTCCAGATTTTTGCTCAGGATATTTCCTTTTTCACCAGAGCCCTCTATGGGCTTCGAAATTTCACTTTGCAAATTCCACAAGAACAGGCTTAGCGAAAGGCTTCTTGAGTGGTAAGCTGTAATTCTGTGAGATGATTTCACAGAACACTAAGAAGTTTCTCAGAATGTTTCCTTCCCTTTGTTATCGGAGGATATTTCCTTTGGCCCCTTAGTCAGCAAAGGGGTCCGAAATGTCCGTTCTCAGATTCCACAGAAATAAGGCTAGGAAACAGATACACGAAATGCAGCTGTAACTCTGTGAGTGGAAGTCTCACATCACAAAGCAGTTTCTCAGAAAGCTTCTTTCAGTTTTTCTCAGAGGATATTTTCTTTTTCACCATAGCCCTCTATGGGCTTCCAAATGTCACTTTGCAAATTCCACAAGAACTGTCTTAGCGAAAGGCTTCTTGAGGGGAAAGCTGTAACTCTATGAGATGATTTCACAGAACACAAAGAAGTTTTTCAGAAAGCTTCTTTCTCTTTGTTATCGGAGGATATTTCCTTTGGCCCTAATGTCTTCAAAGGGATCCGAAATATCCGTTCTCAGATTCCACAGAAATAAGGCTAGCAAACAGATCCACGAAATACAGATGTAATTCTGTGAGTGCAATTCAGATATCCCAAAGTAGTTTCTCAGAAATCTTCTTTCCAGTTTTTTTCTGAGTATATTTTCTTTTTCACCATATCCCTCTGTAGGCTTCCAAATATCACTTTGCAAATTCCACAAAAACAGGCATAGCGAACGGCTTCTTGAGGAGAAAGCTGTAACTCTGTGAGATGAATTATCAAAACACTAAGCAGCTTCTCAGAAAGCTTCTTCAGAGATTTCATCTGAGGATATTTCCCTTTTTCAACGTAGCCTTCTATGGGAATCGAAATATCACTTTGCAAATTCCACAAGAACAGGCTTAGCGAAAGGCTTCATAAGGGGAAAGCTGTAACTCTGTGAGATGATTTCACAGAACACAAAGAAATTTCTCAGAAAGCTTCTTTCTCTTTGTTATCCAAGGATAATTCCTTTGGTCCCAGAGTCCTCAAAGCGATCGGAAATATCCGTTCTCAGATTCCATAGAAATAAGTCTAGCAATCAGATCCAAGAAATACAGGTGAAATTCTGTGAGTGGAAGTCACACATCACAAAGCAGTTTCTCAGTAAGTTTCTGTCCAGTTTTTCTCTGAGGATACTTTCCTTTTCACCTTTGCCCTCTATGGGCTTCCACTTATCACTTTGCAAATTCTACAAAAACAGGCTTAGCGAACGTCCTTCTTGAGGGGAAAGCTGTTACTCTGTGAGACGAATTAACAGAACAGTAAGCAGTTTCTCAGAAAGTTTCTGCCCAGATTTCTTCTGAGGATATTTCCTTTTTCACCCTAGCCCTCTATGGGCATCGAAATATCACTTTGCATATTCCAAGAGAACAGGCTTAGCGAAAGGCTTTTTGAGTGGAAAGCTGTAAACTTTGAGATGATTTCACAGAACACAAAGAAGTTTCTGAGAAAGCTTCTTTCTCTTTGTTATCGGAGGATATTTCCTTTGGCCCTCTAGTCTTCAAAGGGATCCGAAATATCTGTTCTCAGATTCCACAGAAATAAGGCTAGCAAAGAGATCCACGAAATGCACAAGTAACTCTGTGAGATGAATTAACAGAACACTAAGCAGTTTCTCAGAAAGCTTCCTTCCAGTTTTTCTCTGAGGATATTTCGTTTTTCTCCATAGCCCTCTATGGGCTTCCAAATATCACTTTGCAAATTCCACAAGAACTGTCTTCGCGAAAGGCTTCTTGAGGGGAAATCTGTAACTCTGTGAGATGATTTCACAGAACACAAAGAAGTTTCCCACAAAACTTCTTTCTCTTTGTTATCGGAGGATATTTCCTTTGGCCCTATAGACTTCAAAGTGATCCGAAATATCTGTTTTCAGATTCCATAGAAATAAGCCTAGGAAAGAGATCCACGAAATACAGATGTAAATCTGTGAGTGGAAGTCACACATCACAAAGCAGTTTCTAAGAAATATTCTTTACAATTTTTCACTGAAGATATTTTCTTTTTCACCGTAGCCCTCTATGGGCTTCGAAATATCACTTTGCGAATTCCTCAAGAACAGGCTTAGCGAGCGGCTTCTTGAGGGAAACCTGTAACTCTGTGAGATGAATTATCAGAACACAAAGCAGTTTCTCAGCAAGCTTCTTTCCCGATTTCATTTGAGGATATTCCTTTTTCACCATAGCCCTCTGTGGGCTTCCATATATCACTCGGCCAATTCCAAAAGAACTGTCTTAGCGAAAGGCGTCTTGAGGGGAAAGCTGTAACTCTGTGAGATGATTCCACAGAACACAAAGAAGTTTCTCAGAAAGCTTCTTTCTCTTTGTTATCGGAGGATATTTCCTTTGGCCCTATAGTCTTCAAAGGGATCCGAAATATCTGTTCTCAGATTCCACAGAAATAAGGCTAGCAAAGAGATCCACGAAATACAGATGTAACTCTGTGAGATGAATTAACGGAACACTAAGCAGTTTCTCAGAATGCTTCTTTCCAGATTTCATCTGATAATATCTCCTTTTTGATCATAGCCCTCTATGGGCTTCCAAATATCACCTGGCAAGTTCTCCAAGAACTGTCTTAGCGAAAGGCTTCTTGAGGGGAAAGCTGTAAATCTGTGAGATGATTTCACAGTACACAGAGAAGTTTCTCAGAAAGCTTCTTTCTCTTTGTTATCGGAGGATATTTCCTTTGGCCCTATAGTCTTCAAAGGGATTCGAAATATCTGTTCTCCGATTCCACAGAAATAAGGCTAGCAAAGAGATCCACGAAATACAGATGTAACTCGGTGAGTGGAAGTCACACATCACAAAGCAGTTTCTCAGAAAGTTTTTTTCCTGTTTTTCTCGGAGGATATTTTCTTTCTCACCATAACCCTCTATGGGCTTCCAAATATCACTTTGCGAATTGCTGAAGAACAAGCTTAGCGAGCTGCTTCTGGAGGGCAAAGCTGTATCTCTGTGAGATAAATTAACAGAACACTAAGCAGTTTCTCCGAAAGCTTCCTTCCAGATTTCATCTGAGGATATCTCCTTTTTCATCATAGCACTCTATGGGCTTCCAAATATCACTTTGCAAATTCCACAAGAACTGCCTCTGCGAGAGGCTTCTTGAGGAGAAAGCTGTAACTCTGTGAGCTGAATTCACAGAACACCAAGAAATTTCTCAGAAAGCTTCTTTCTCTTTGTTATCGGAGGATATTTCCTTTGACCCTATAGTCTTCAAAGGGAATCGAAATATCTCCTCTCACATTCCACAGAAATAAGGCTTGCAAAGAGATCCATGAAATACAGATGTAACTCTGTGAGTGTAAGTCACACATCACAATCTTTCCACTTTTTCTCTGAGGAAATTTTCTTTCTCACCATAGCCCTTTATGGGCTTCCAAATATCACTTTGCGAATTCCACAAGAACAGGCTTCGCGAGCTGCTTCTTGAGGGAAAAGCTGTAACTCTGTGAGATGAATTCACAGAAAACTAAGCAGTTTCTCAGAAAGCTTCTTTCCAGATTTCATCTGAGGATATCTCCTTTTTCACCATAGCCCTCTATGGGATTCCAAATATCACTTTGAAATTTCCACAAGAACTGTCTTAGCGAAAGGCTTCTTGAGAGGTAAGCTGTATCTCTGTGATATGATTTCACAGAACACAAAGAAGTTTCTCAGAAAGCTTCTTTCTCTTTGTTATCGGAGGATATTTCCTTTCGCCCAATAGTCTTCAAAGGGATCCGAAATACCTGTTCTCCGATTCCACAGAAATAAGGCTAGCAAAGAGATCCACGAAATACAGATGTAACTCTGTGAGTGGAAGTCACACATCACAAAGCAGTTTCTCAGAAAGCTTCTTTCCAGTTTTTCTCTGAGGATAATTTTCTATTTCACCATAGCCCTCGATGGGCTTCCAAATATCACTTTGCGAATTCCACAAGAACAGGCTTAGCGAGCGCCCTTTTGAGGGGAAACCTGTAACTCTGTGACATGTATTAACAGATCACTAAGCAGTATCTCAGAAAGCTTCTTTCCAGACTTCATCTGAGGATATTTCTTTTTTCACCATAGCCCTGTATGGGCTTCCAAATATCACTTTCCACTTTACACAAGAACAGGCTTAGCGAGCGGCTTCTTGAGTGGAAAGCTGTAACTCTGTGAGTTGAATTAACAGAACACCAAGCAGTTTCTCAGACAGCTTCTTTCCAGATTTCATCTGAGAATATCTCCTTTTTCACCATAGCCCTCTATGGACTTCCAAATATCACCGGGCAAATTCCGCAAGAACTGTCTTAGCGAAAGGCCTCTTGAGGGGAAAGCTGTAAATCTGTGAGATGATTTCACAGTACACAAAAAAGTTTCTCAGAAAGCTTCTTTCTCTTTGTTATCGGAGGATATTTCCTTTGGCCCAATAGTCTTCAAAGGGATCCGAAATACCTTTTCTCAGATTCCACAGAAATAAGGGTACCAAAGAGATCCACGAAATACAGATGTAACTCTGTGAGTGGAAGTCACACATCACAAAGCAGTTTCTCAGAAAGCTTCTTTCCAATATTTCTCGGAGGATATTTTCTTTCTCACCATAGCCCTCCATGGTCTTCCATATATTACTTTGCGAATTCCACAAGAACAGGCTTAGCGAGCGGCTTCTTGAGTGGAAAGCTGTAACTCTGTGAGATGAATAAAGAGAACACCAAGCAGTTTCTCAAAAGCTTCTTTCTAGATTTCATCTGAGGATATTACATTTTTCTAGATAGCTCTCTGTTGGCTTCCAAATATCACTTTGCAAATTCCACAAGAATTGTCTTAGCGAAAGGCTTCTTGAGGGGAATGCTGTAACTCTGTGAGTTGATTTCACAGAACACAAAGAAGTTTCTCAGAAAGCTTCTTCCTCTTTGTTATCAGATGATATTTCCTTTGGCCCTATAGTCTTCAAAGGGATCCGAAATATCTGTTCTCTGATTCCACAGAAATAATGCCAGCAAAGAGATCCACGAAATACAGATGTAACTCTGTGAGTGTAAGTCACACATCACAAAGCAGTTTCTCAGAAAGCTTCTTTCCAGTTTTTCTCTGAGGATATTTTCTTTCTCACCATAGCCCTATACCGGCTTCCAAATATCACTTTGCAAATTCCACAAGAATAGGCTTAGCGAGCGGCTTCTTGTGGGGAAAGGTGTAACTCTGTGAGATGAATTAACAGAACACTAAGCATTTTATCAGAATACTTCTTTCCAGATTTCATCTGAGGATATCTCCTTTTTCACCATAGCCCTCTAGGGGCTTCAAAATATCACTGGGCAAAATCCACAGAAACTACCTTAGCGAAAGGCTTCTTCAGGGCAAAGCTGTAACTCTGTGAGATGATTTCTCAGAACACAAAGAGGTTTCTCAGAGAGATTCTTTCTCTTTGTTATCGGAGGATATTTCCTATGGCCCTATAGTTTTCAAAGGGATCCGAAATATCTGTTCTCAGATTCCACAGAAATAAGGCTAGCATAGAGATAAACGAAATACAGAAGTAACTCTGTGAGTGGAAGTCACACATCACAAAGCAGTTTCTCAGAAAACGTCTTTCCAGTTTTCCTCTGATGATGTTTTCTTTCTCACCATAGCCCTCTGAGGGCTTCCAAATATCACTTTCGAATTCCACAAGAATAGGCTTAGCGATCGGCTTCTTGAGGGGAAAGCTGTAACACTGTGAGATGAATTAACAGAACACTAAGAAGTTTCTCAGAAAGCTTTTTTCCAGATTTCATTTTAGTATATTTCCTTTTTCACCACAGCCCTCTAAGTGCTTCCAAATATCACTTTGCAAATTCCACAAGAACTGTCTTAGCGAAAGGCTTCTTGAGGGGAAAGCTGTATCTCTGTGAGATGGTTTCACAGAACACAAAGAAGTTTCTCAGAAAGCTTCTTTCTCTTTGTTATCGGAGGATATTTCCTTTGGCCCTATAGTCTTCAAAGGGATCCGAAATATCTGTTCTCAGATTCCACAGAAATGAGGCTAACAAAGAGATCCAGGAAATACACATGTAACTCTGTGAGTGGAAGTCACACATCACAAAGCAGTTTCTCAGAAACTTCTTTCCAGTTTTTCTCTGAGGATTTTTTCTTTCTCACCATAGCCCTCTATGGGTTTCCAAATATCACTTTGCGAATTCCACAAGAACAGGCTTAGCGAGCTGCTACTTGAGGGGAAAGCTGTAACTCTGTGAGGTGAATTAACAGAACACTAAGAAGATTCTCAGAAAGCTTCTTTCCAGATTTCATCTAAGGATATCTCCTTTTTCACCATAGCCCTGTATGAGCTTCCAAATATCACTTTGCAAATTACAGAAGAACTATCTTAGCGAACGGTTTCTTGAGCGGAAAGCTGTAACTCTGTGAGATGATTTCACAGAACACAAAGAAGTTACTCCGAATGCTTCTTTCTCTTTGTTACCGGAGGATATTTCCTTGGCCCTATAGTCTTCAAAGGGATCCGAAATATCTGTTCTCAGATTCCACAGAAATAAGGCTAGCAAAGGGATCCACGAAATACAGATCTATCTCTGTGAGTGGAAGTCACACATCACAGAGCACTTTATCAGAAACTTCTTTCAAGTTTTTCTCTTAGGATATTTTCTTTCTCCCCGTAGCACTCTATGGGCTTCCAAATATCACTTTACGAATTCCACAAGAACAGACTTAGCAAGCAGCTTCTTGAGAGGAAAGCTGTAACTCTGTGAGATGAATTAACAGAACACTAAGCAGTTTCTCAGAAAGCTTCTTTCCAGATTTCACCTGAGGATATCTCCTTTTTCACCATAGCCCTCCGTGGACTTCGAAATTTCACTTTGCAAATTCCACAAGAACTGTCTTAGCGAAAGGCTTCTTGAGGGGAAAGCTGTAACTTTGTGAGATGATTTCACAGAACGCAAAGAATTTTCTCAGAAAGCTTCTTTGACTTTGTTATCGGAGGATATTTCCTTTGGCCCTATACTCTTCAAAGGGATCTGAAATATCTGTTCTCAGATTCCACAGAAATAAGGCTAGCAAAGAGATCGACGAAATACAGATGTAACTCTCTGAGTGGAAGTCACACATCACAAAGCAGTTTCTCAGAAAGCTTCTTTCCGGTTTTTCTCTGAGGAAATTTTCTTTCTCACCATAGCCCTCTACTGGCTTCCAAATATCACTTTGGGAATTCCACAAGAACAGGCTTAGCAAGCAGCTTCTTGAGGCGAAAGCAGTAACTCTGTGAGATGAATTCACAGAACACTAAGCAGTTTCTCAGAAAGCTTTTCTCCAGATTTCATCTGAGGGTATTTCCTTTTTCACGGTAGCCCTCCCTGGGCTTCCAATATCACTTTGCAAATTCCACAAGAACTGTCTTAGTGAAAGGCTTCTTGAAGGGAAAGCTGTAACTCTGTGAGATGAATTAACAGAACACTAAGCAGTTTCTCAGAAAGCTTTTTTCCGTATTTCATCTGAGGATATTTCGTTTTTCACCATAGCCCTCTATGGGCTTCGAAATATCACTTTGCAAATTACAGAAAAACTGCCCTAGCGATAGGCTTCTTGAAGGAAAAGCTGTACTCTGTATGATGATTTCACAGAACAGAAAGAAGTTTCTCAGGAAGCTTCTTTTTCTTTGCTATCAGAGGATATTTCCTTTGGCCCTATAGTCTTCAAAGGGATCCGAAATATCTGTTCTCCGATTCCGCAGAAATAAGGCTAGCAAAGAGATCCACGAAATACAGATGTAACTCTGTGAGTGGAAGTCACAGATCACAAAGCTGTTTCTCAGATAGCTTCTTTCCAGTTTTTCCCTGAGGATATTTTCTTTATCACCATAGAACTCTATGGGCTTCCAAATATCACTTTGCTAATTCCACAAGAACAGGCTTAGCGAGCGGCTACTTGAGGGGAATGCTGTAACTCTGTGAGATGAATTAACAGAACACTAAGCAGTTTCTCAGAAAGCTTCTTTCCAGATTTCATCAGAGGATATTTCCTTTTACACCATAGCCCTCCATGGGCTTATAAATATCACTTTGCAAATTCTACAAGAACTGTCTTAGCGAAATGCTTCTTGAGGAGGAAAGCTGTAACTCTGTGAGATGATTTCAGAGAACACAAAGAAGTTTCTCAGAAAGCTTCTTTCAAGTTTTTCTCTGAGGCTATTTTCTTTCTCACCATAGCCCTCCATGGGCTTCCAAATATCACTTTTCGAATTCCACAAGAACAGGCTTAGTGAGCAGCTTCTTGAGGGGAAAGCTGTAACTCTGAGAGATGAGTTAACAGAACACTAAGCAGTTTCTCAGAAAGCTTCTTTCCAGATTTCCTCTGAGGACATTTCCTTTTTCACCATCGCTATCTATGTGCTTGGAAATATCACTTTGCAAATTCCACAAGTACTGTCGTTGTGAAATTCTTCTTGAGAGGAAATCTCTAACTTTGTGAGATGATTTCACAGAACACTAAGAAGTTTCTCAGAAAGCTTCTTTCTCTTTGTTGTCGGAGGATATTTCCATTGGCCCTATAGTCTTCAAAGGGATCCGAAATATCTGTTCTCAGATTCCACAGAAATAAGGCTAGCAAAGAGATCCACGAAATACAGATGTAACTCTGTGAGTGGAAGTCACACATCACAAAGCAGTTTCTCAGAAATCTTCTTTCCAGTTTTTCTACGAGGATATTTACTTGTTCATCATAGCCCTCTATGGGCTTCCGAATATCACTTTGTGAATTCCACAAGAACAGGCTTAGCGAGCGGCTTCTTGAGTGGAAAGCTGTAACTCTGTTAGATGAACTAAAAGAACACTAAGCCGTTTCTCAGAAAGCTTTTTTCCAGATTTCATCTGAGGATATTTCCTTTTTCACCATAGCCCTCTATCGGCCTCCTAATATCACTTTGCAAATTCCACATGAACTGTCTTAGCGAAAGTCTTCTTCAGGGGAAAGCTGTAACTCTGTGAGATGATTTCACAGAACACAAAGAAGTTTCTCAGAAAGCTTCTTTCTCTTTGCTATCGGAGGATATTTCATTTGGCCCTATAGTCTTCAAATGGATCCGAAATATCTGTTCTCAAATTCCACAGAAGTAAGGCTACCAAAGAGATCCACGAAATACAATATAACTCTCTGAGTGGAAGTCACACATCACAAAGCAGTTTCTCAGAATGTTTCTTTACAGTTTTTCTCTGAAGATATTTTCTTTTTCACCATAGCCCTGTATGGTCTTCCAAATATCACTTTGAGAATTCCACAACAAGACGCTTAGTGAGTGGCTTCTTGAGGGGAAAGCTGTAACTCTGTGAGATGATTTAACAGAACATTAAGCAGTTTCTCAGAAAGCTTCTTTCCAGATATCATCGGAATATATTTCCTTATTCACCGTTGCCCTCTATGGGCTTCCAAATATCACTTTGCAAATTCCATAAAAACTGTCTTAGCGAAAGGCTTCATGAGGGGAAAGCTGTAACTCGGTGAGATGATTTCACAGAACACAAGGAAGTTTCCCAGGAATCTTCTTTCTCTTTGTATTCGGAGGATATTTCCTTTGGCCCAATCGTCTTCAAAGGATTCCGGAATATCTGTTGTCAGATTCCACAGAAATAGGGCTAGCAAAGTGTTCCACTAAATACAGACGTAACTCTGGGAGTGGAAGTCACACATCACAAAGCAGTTTCTCAGAAAGCTTCTTTCTAGTTTTTCTTTGAGAATATTTTCTTTCTCACCATAGCCCTCTATGGACTTCCAAATATCACTCTGTGAATTCCACAAGAACAGGTTTAGCGAGCGGCTTCTTGAGGGAAACGCTGTAACTCTGTGAGATGAATTAACAGAACACTAAGCAGGTTCTGAGAAAGCTTCTTTCCCGATTTCATCTGAGGATATTTCCTTTTTCACCATAGACCTCTAGGGGCTTCCAAATATCACTTTGAAAATTCCACAAGAACTGTCTTAGCGAAAGACTTCTTGAGGGGAAAGCTGTAACTCTGTGAGATGATTTCACAGAACACAAAGAAGTTTCTCAGAAAGCTTCTTTCTCTTTGTTATCGGAGGATATTTACTTTGGCCCTATAGTATTCAAAGGAGTCCGAAATATCTGTTGTCAAATTCCATAGAAATAAGGCTAGCAAAGAGATCCAAGAAATACATATGTAACTCTGCGAGTGGAAGTCACACATCATAAAGCAGTTTCTCAGAAAGCTTCTTTACACTTTTTCTTTGCGGATATTTTCTTTCTCACCATAACCCTCTATGGGCTTCCAAATATGACTTTGAGAATTCCACAAGAAGAGGCTCTAGCGATCGGCTTCTTGAGGGGAAAGCTGTAACTCCCTGAGATGAATTAACAGAACACTAAGCAGTTTCTCAGAAAGTTTCTTTCCAGATTTCATCTGAGGATATTTCCTTTTTCACCGTAGCCCTCTAAGGGCTTCCAAATATCACTTTTCAAATTCCACAAGAACTGTCTTAGCGAAAGGCTTCTTGAGGCTAAAGCTGTAACTCTGTTAGATGATTCACAGAACACAAAGAAGTTGCCCAGAACCCTTCTTTCTCTTTTTTATCAGAGGATATTTGCTTTGGCCCTATAGTCTTCAAAGGGATCCGAAATATCTGTTCTCAGATTCCACAGAAATAAGGCTAGCAAAGACATCCACGAAATACAGATGTAACTCTGGTAGTGGAAGTCACACATCATAAAGCAGTTTCTCAGAAAGCTTCTTTCCAGTTTTTCTCTGAGGATATTTTCTTTCTCACCATAGCCCTCTAGGGGCTTCCAGATATCGCTTTGCGAATTCCACAAGAACAGGCTTAGCGAGCGGCCTCTTGAGGGGAAAGCTGTAACTCTGTGAGATGAATTAACAGAACACTAAGCAGTTTCACAGAAAGCTTCTTTTCAGTTTTCATCTGAGGATATTTCCTTTTTCAACATAGCCCTCTATGGGCTTTCAAGTATCACTTTGCAAATTCCACAAGAACTGTGTTAGTGAAAACTTCATGAGGCGAAAGCTGTACATCTGTGAGATGACTTCACGGAACACAAAGAAGTTTCCCATAACGTTCCTTTCTCTTTGTTATCAAAGAATATTTCCTTTGCCCTAGAGTCTTCAAAGGGATCCGAAATATCAGTTCTCAGATTCCACAGAAATAAGGCTAGCAAAGAGTTCCACAAAATACAGATGTAACTCTGTGAGTGGAAGTCACACATCACAAATCAGTTTCTCAGAACGCTTTTTTACAGGTTTTCTCCAAGGATATTTTCTTTCTCAACATAGCCCTCTATGGGCTTCCAAATATCACTTTGTAAATTCCACAAGAACAGGCTTAGCGAGCGGCTTCTTGAGGGGAAAGCTGTAACTCTGTGAGATGATTTCGCAGAACACAAAGAAGTTTTTCAGAAAGCTTCTTTCTGTTTGTTATCGGAGGATTTTTCCTTTGGCCCTATAGTCTTCAAAGGGATCCGAAATATCTGTTCTTAGATTCCAAAGAAATAAGGCTAGCAAAGAGATCCACGAAATACAGATGTAACTCTGGGAGTGGAAGTCACACATCACAAAGCAGTTTCTCAGAAAGTTTGTTTCCAGTTGTTCTCTGAAGATATTTTTTTTTTCACCATAGCCCTCTATGGGCTTCCAAATATCACTTTGCGAATTCCACAACAACAGGCTTAGCGAGCGGCTTCTAGAGGGGAAAGCTGTAACTCTGTGAGATGAATTAACAGAACACTAAGCAGTTTCTCAGAAAGCTTCTTTCCAGATTTCATCTGAGGATATTACCTTATTCACCGTTGCCCTCTAAGGGCTTCCAAATATCACTTTGCCAATTCCACAAGAACTGTCTTAGCGAAAGGCTTCTTGAGGGGAAAGCTGTAACTCTGTGAGATGATTTCACGGAACACAAAGAAGTTTCTCAGAAAGCTTCTTTCTCTTTGTAATCGGAGAATATTCCTTTGTTCCTATAGTCTTCAAAGGGATCTGAAATATCTTTTCTCTGATTCCACAGAAATAAGGCTAGCAAAAAGAACAACGAAATACAGATGTAACTCTGTGAGTGGAAGTCAAACACCACGAAGTAGTTTCTCAGAAAGGTTCTTTCCAGTTTTTCTCTGACGATATTTTATTTCTCACCATAGCCCTCTAGAGCTTCCAAATATCACTTTGCGTATTCCAGAAGAACAGGCTTAGCGAGCGGCTTTTTGAGGGGAAAGCTGTAACTCTTTGAGATGAATTACCAGAACACTGACAGTTTCTCAGAAAGCTTCTTTCCAGATTTCATCTGAGGATATTTCCTTTTTCAACATAGCCCTCTATGGGCTTCCAAATATCACTTTGCAAATTCCACAAGAACTGTCTTTGCGAAAGGCTTCTTGAAATGAAAGCTGTAACTCTGTGAGATGATTTCACAGAATACAAAGAAGTTTCTCAGAAAGTTTCTTTCTCTTTGTTATCGGAGGATATTTCCTTTGGCCCTATAGACTTCAAAGGGATCCGAAATATCTGTTCTCTGTTTATACAGAGATAAGGCTAGCAAAGACATCAACGAAATACAGATGTAACTCTGTGATTGGAAGTCACACTTCACAAAGCAATATCTCAGAAAGCTTCTTTCCATTTTTTCTCTGACGATATATCCTTTCTCACCATAGCCCTCTATGAGCTTCCAATGATCACTTTGGGAATTCCACAAGAAAAGGCTTAGCGAGCGGCTTCTTGAGGGGAAAGCTGCAACTCTGTGAGATAAATTAACAGAACACTAAGCAGTTTCTCAGAAAGTTTCTTTCCAGATTTCATCTGAGGATATTTCCTTTTTCACCATAGCTCTCTATGGGCTTCCAAATATCACTTTGCGAAATCCACAACAACAGGCTTAGCGAGCGGCTTCTAGAGGGGAAAGCTGTAACTCTGTGAGATGAATTACCAGAACACTAAGCAGTTTCTCGGAAAGCTTCTTTCCAGATTTCATCTGAGGTTATTACCTTATTCACCGTTGCCCTCTATGGGCTTCCAAATATCACTTTGCAAATTCCATAAAAACTGTCCTAGCAAAATGCTTCTTGGGAGAAAAGCTGTAACTCTGTGAGATGATTTCGGAGAACACAAAGAAGTTTCTCAGAAATCTTCTTTTTCTTTGTTATCGGAGGATATTTCCTTTGGCCCTATAGTTTTCAGAGGATTCCGAAATATCTGTTGTCAGATTACACAGAAATAAGGCTAGCAAAGAGATCCACGAAATAGAGATGTAACTCTGGGAGTGGAAGTCACACATCACAAAGCAGTTTCTCAGAAAGCTTCTTTCCTGTTTTTCTTTGAGGATATTTTCTTTCTCACCATTGCCCTCTGTGGGCTTCCAGATATCACTTTGCGAATTCCACAACAACAGGCTTAGCGAGCGGCTTCTTAAGGGGAAAGCTGTAATTCTGTGAGATGAATTAACAGAACACTAAGTAATTTCTCAGAAAGCTTCTTTCCAGATTTCATCTGAGGATATTTCCTTTTTCACCAGAGCCTTCTGGGCTTTGAAATATCACTTTGCAAATTCCACAAGAACTGTCTTAGCGAAAGGCTTCTTGTTGGGAAAGCTGTAACTCTGTGAGCTGAATTAACAGAACACTCAGCAGTTTCTCAGAAAGCTTCTTTCTCTTTGTTATTGCAGGATATTTCCTTAGGCCCTATAGTCTTCAAAAGGATCCAAAATATCTGTTCTCAGATTCCACAGAAATAATGCTAGCAAAGAGATCCACGAAATACAGATGTAACTCTGTGAGTGGAAGTCACACATCACAAAGCAGTTTCTCAGAAACTTCTTTCCAGGTTTCTGTGAGGATATTTTCTTTCTCACCGTATCCCTCTATGGGCTTCAAATATAACTTTGTGAATTCCAAAAGAACAGGCTTAGCGAGCGGCTTCCTGAGGGCAATGCTGTAACTCTGAGAGATGAATTAGCAGAACAAAAAGCAGTTTCTCAGTAAGCTTCTTTCCACATTTCATCTGAGGATATTTCCTTTTGCAGCATAGCCCTCTGTTGGCTTGCAAATATCACCTTGCAAATTCCACAAGAACTGTCTTAGCGAAAGGCTTCTTGAGGGGAAAGCTGTAACTCTGTGAGATGATTTCACGGAACACAAAGAAGTTTCTCAGAAAGCTTCTTTCTCTTTGTAATCGGAGAATATTTCTTTGTTCCTATAGTCTTCAAAGGGATCCGAAATATCTTTTCTCTGATTCCACAGAAATAAGGCTAGCAAAAAGAACAACGAAATACAGATGTAACTCTGTGAGTGGATGTCAAATATCACGAAGTAGTTTCTCAGAAAGGTTCTTTCCAGTTATTCTCTGACGATATTTTCTTTCTCACCATAGCCCTCTAGAGCTTTCAAATATCACTTTGCGTGTTCCAGAAGAACAGGCTTAGCGAGCGGCTTCTTGAGGGGAAAGCTGTAACTCTGTGAGATGAATTACCAGAACACTAAGCAGTTTCTCAGAAAGCTTCTTTCCAGATTTCATCTGAGGATATTTCCTTTTTCACCATAGCCCTCTATGGGCTTCCAAATATCACTTTCCTAATTCCACAAGAACAGGCATTGCCAGCGGCCTCTTGTGGGGAAAGCTGTAATTCTGTGAGAAGAATTAACGGAACACTAAACAGTTTCTCAGAAAGCTTCTTTAATATTTCATCTGAGGATATTTTCTTTTGCACCATAGCCCTCTATGGGCTTCCAAATATCACTTTGTGAATTCCACAAGAACAGGCTTAGCGAGCGGCCTCTTTAGGGGAAAGCTGTTGCTCTGTGACATGAATTAACAGAACACTAAGCAGTTTCTCAGAAAGCTTTTTTCCAGATTTCTTCTGAAGATATTTCCTTTTTCACCATAGCCGTCTAGGGGCTTCCAAATATCACTTTGCAAATTCCACAAGAACTGTCTCAGTGAAAGGCTTCTTAGGGGAAAGTTGTAACTCTGTGAGATGATTTCACAGAACACAAAGAAGTTTCTCAGAAAAGCTTCTTTCTCTTTGTTATCAGAGGATATTTCCTTTGGCCCTATAGTCTTCAAAGGGATCCGAAATATCTGTTCTCAGATTCCACAGAAATAAGGCTTGCAAAGAGATCCACGAAATACCGATGTAACTCGGTGAGTGGAAGTCACACATCACAAAGCAGTTTCCCAGAAAACTTCTTTCCACTTTTTCTCTGAGGATATTTTCTTTTTCACCATAGCCCTGTATGGGCTTCCAAATATCACTTTGCGAATTACACAAGTACAGGCTTAGCGAGCGGCCTCTTGAGGGGAAAGCTGTAACTCTGTGAGATGAATTAACAGAACACTAAGCAGTTTCTCAGAAAGTTTCTTTCCAGATTTCATCTGAGGATATTTCCTTTTTCACCATAGCCCTCTATGGGTATCCAAATATCACTTTGCAAATTCCACACGAACTGTCTTAGCGAAAGGCTTTTTGAGGGGAAAGCCGTACCCCTGTGAGATGATTTCACAGAACACAAATAAGTTTCTCAGAAAGCTTCTTTCTCTTTGT
The DNA here is from genome assembly GCF_043159975.1 of Macaca nemestrina. Lineage (NCBI taxonomy): Eukaryota > Metazoa > Chordata > Mammalia > Primates > Cercopithecidae > Macaca > Macaca nemestrina. Next base: position 26,289,449 of record NC_092143.1, read on the forward strand.
TATCGGAGGATATTTCCTTTGGCCCTACAGTCTTCAAAGGAATCCGAATTATCTGTTCTCAGATTCCACAGAAACAAGGCTGGCAAAGAGATCCACGAAATACCGATATAACTCTCTGAGTGAAAGTCACACATCACAAAGCAGTTTCTAGGAAAGCTTCTTTCCAGTTTTTCCCTGAAGATATTTTCTTTTTCACCCTAGCCCTCTATGGGCTTCCAAATATCACATTGCGAATTCCACAAGAACAGGATTAGCAAGCGGCCTATTGAGGGGAAAGCTGTAACTCTTGGAATTGATTTCTCAGAACACTAAGAAGTTTCTCAGAAAGATTCCTTCCAGATTTCATCTGAGGATATTTCCTTTTTCACCATAGCCCTTTAGGGGTTCCAAATATCACTTTGCAAATTCCACAAGACCGTCTTAGCGAAAGGCTTCTTGAGGGGAAAGCTGTAACTCTGTGAGATGATTTCTCAGAACACAAAGAAGTTTCTCAGAAAGCTTCTTTCTCTTTGTTATCGTAGGATATTTCCTTTGGCCCTATAGTCTTCCAAGGGATCCGAAATATCTGTTCTCAGATTCCACAGAAATAAGGCTAGCAAAGAGATCCATGAAATACAGATGTAACTCTGTGAGTGGAAGTCACACATCACAAAGCAGTTTCTCAGAAAGCTTCTTTCCAGTTTTTCCCTGAGGATATTTTCTTTTTCACCATTGCGTCTATGGGCTTCAAAATATCACTTTGCGAATTCCACAAGAACAGGCTTAGCGAGTGGCCTCTTTAGGGGAAAGATGTAACTCTTTGAGATGATTTCTCAGAACATAAAGAAGTTTCTCAGAAAGCTTCTTTCTCTTTGTTATTGGAGGATATTTCCTTTGGCCCTATAGTCTTCAAAGGGATCCGAAACATCTATTCTCAAATTCCACAGAAATAAGGCTAGCAAAGAGATCCACGAAATACAGATGTAATTCTGTGAGTGGAAGTCACACATCACAAAGCAGTTTCTCAGAAAGCTTCTTTCCAGTTTTTCTCTGAGGATATTTTCTTTTTCACCGTAGCCCTCTATGGGCTTCCAAATATCACTTTGCGAATTCCACAAGAACAGGCGTAGCGAGCGGCCTCTTGAGGTGAAAGCAGTCAATCTGTGAGATGAATTAACAGAACACTAAGCAGTTTCTCAGAAAGCTTCTTTCCAGATTTCATCTGAGGATATTTCCTTTTTCACCATAGCCCTCTATGGGCTTCCAAATATCACTTTGCAGATTCCACAGGAACTGTCTTAGCGAAAGGCTTTTGCGGGGAAAGCTGTAACTCTGTGAGATGATTTCTCAGAACACAAAGAAGTTTCTCAGAAAGCTTCTTTCTCTTTGTTATCGGAGGTTATTTCCTTTGGCCCTATAGTCTTCAAAGGGATCCGAAATATCTGTTCTCAGATTCCACAGAAATAAGGCTAGCAAAGAGATCCACGAAATACAGATGTAACTCTGTGAGTGGAAGTCACACATTAGAAAGCAGTTTCTCAGAAACCTTCATTCAAGATTTATCTGAGGATAATTTCTTTTACACCATAGCCCTCTTTGGACTTCCAAATATCACTTTGCGAATTCCACAAGAACAGGCTTAGCGAGCGGCCTCTTGAGGGGAAAGCTGTAACTCTGTGAGATGAATTAACAGAACACTAAGCACTTTCTCAGAAAGCTTCTTTCCAGATTTCATGTGAGGATATTTCCTTTTTCATCATAGCCCTCTAGGTGCTTCTAAATATCACTTTGCAAATTCCACAAGAACTGTCTTAGCGAAAGGCTTCTTGAGGGGAAAGCTTTAAGTCTGTGAGATTATTTCACAGAACACAAATAAGGTTCTCAGAAAGCTTCTTTCTCTTTGTTATCGGAGGATATTTCCTTTGGCCCTATAGTCTTCAAGGGATCCGAAATATCTGTTCTCAGATTCCACAGAAATAAGGCTAGCAAAAAGATCCACGAAATACAGATGTAACTCTGTGAGTGGAAGTAACACATCACAAAGCAGTTTCTCAGAAAGCTTCTTTCCACTTTTTCTCTGAGAATATTTTCTTTTTCTCCATAGCCTTCTAAGGGCTTCCAAATATCACCTTGCGAATTCCACAAGAACAGGCTTAGCGAGCGGCCTATTGAGGGGAAAGCTCTAACTCTGTGAGATGAATTAACAGAACACTAAGCAGTTTCTCAGAAAGCCTCTTTCAAGATTTCATCTGAGGATATTCCTTTTTCACCATAGCCCTCTATGGGCTTCCAAATATCACTTTGCAAATTCCACAACAACTGTCTTAGCGATAGGCTTTTTGAGGGTAAAGCTGTAACCCTGTGAGATGATTTCACAGAACACAAAGAAGTTTCTCAGAGAGCTTCTTTCTCTTTGTCATCAGAGGATATTTCCTTTGGCCCTACAATCTTCAAAGGGATCCGAGTTATCTGTTCTTAGAATCCACAGAAATGAGGCTGGCAAAGAGATCCACGAAATACAGATGTAACTCTGTGAGTGGAAGTCCCACATCACAAAGCAGTATCTCAGAAAGCTTCTTTCCAGTTTTTCCCTGAGGATATTTTTTTTTTACCATTGCCCTCTATGGGCTTCCAAATATCACTTTGCGAATTCCACAAGAACAGGCTTAGCGAGCGGCCTATTGAGGGTAAATCTGTAACTCTTTGAGATGATTTCTCAGAACACTAAGCAGTTTCTCAGAAAGCTTCTTTCCAGATTTCATCTGAGGATATTTCGTTTTTCACCCTAGCCCTCTATGGGCTTCCAAATATCACTTTGCAAATTCCACAAGAACTGTATTAGAGAAAGGCTTCTTGAGTGGAAAGCTGTAACTCTTTGAGATGAATTAACAGAACACTAAGCAGTTTCTCAGAAAGCTTCTTTCCAGATTTCACCTGAGGAGATTTCCTTTTTCACCAAAGCCCTCTATGGGCTTCCAAATATCACTTTGCGAATTCCACAAGAACAGGCTTAGCGAGCGGCCTATTGAGGGTAAATCTGTAACTCTTTGAGATGATTTCTCAGAACACAAAGAAGTTTCTCAGAAAGCTTCTTTCTCTTTGTTTACGGAGGATATTTCCTTTGGCCCTATAGTCTTCAAAGGGATCCGAAATATCTGTTCTCATATTCCACAGAAATAAGGCTAGCAAAGAGATCCACGAAATACAGATGCAACTCTGTGAGTCGAAGTCACACGTCACAAAGCAGTTTCTCAGAAAGCTTCTTTTCAGTTTTTCTCTGAGGATATTTTCTTTTTCACCATAGCCCTCTATGGGCTTCCTAATATCACTTTGCGAATTCCACAAGAGCAGTCGTAGCGAGCGGCCTCTTGAGGTGAAAGCTGTAAATCTGTGAGATGAATTAACAGAACACTAAGCAGTTTCTCAGAAAGCTTCTTTCCAGGTTTCATCTGAGGATATTTTCTTTTTCACCGTAGCCCTCTATGGGCTTCCAAATATCACTTTGCGAATTCCACAAGAACAGGCTTAGCGAGCGGCCTATTGAGGGGAAAGCTGTAACTCTGTGAGATGAATTAACAGAACACTAAGCAGTTTCTCAGAATGCTTCTTTCCAGATTTCATCTGAGAATATTTCCTTTTTCACCATAGCCCTCTATGGGCTTCCAAATATCTCTATCCAAATTCCACAAGAACTGTCTCAGCGAAAGTCTTCTTGAGGGGAAAGCTGTAACTTTGCGAGATGATTTCTCAGAACACAAAGAAGTTTCTCAGAAAGTTTCTTTCTCTTTGTTATCGGAGGATATTTCCTTTGGCCCTACAGTCTTCAACGGGATCCGAGTTATCTGTTCTCAGAATCCACAGAAATAAGGCTGGCAAAGAGATCCACGAAATACAGATGTAACTCTGTGAGTCGAAGTCACACATCACAAAGCAGTTTCTCAGAAAGCTTCTTACCAGTTTTTCCCTGAGGATATTTTCTTTTTCACCATTGCCCTCTAAGGGATTCCAAATATCAGTTTGCGAATTCCACAAGAACAGGCTTAGCGAGCGGCATCTTGAAGGGAATGCTGTAACTCTTTGAGATGATTTCTAAAAACACAAAGAAGTTTCTCAGAAAGCTTCTTTCTCTTTGTTATCGGAGGATATTTCCTTTGGCACTATAGTCTTCAAAGGTATCCGAAATATCTGTTCTCAGATTCCACAGAAATAAGACTAGCAAAGAGATCCAGGAAAGACAGATGTAACTCTGTGAATGGAAGTCACGCATCACAAACCAGTTTCCCAAAAAGCTTCTTTCCTGTTTTTCTCTGAGGATATTTTCTTTTTTCACCACAGCCCTCTAAGGGCTTCCAAATATCACTTTGCGAATTCCACAAGAACAGGCTTACCGAGCAGTCTCCTGAGGGGAAAGCTGTAACTCTGTGAGATGAATTAACAGAACACTAAGCAGTTTCTCAGAAAGCCTCTTTCCAGATTTCATCTGACTATTTCCTTTTTCACCATAGCCTGCTATGGGCTTCCAAATATGACCTTACAAATTCCACAAGAACTGTCTTAGCGAAAGGCTTCTTTAGGGGAAAGCTGTAACTCTGTGAGATGATTTCACAGAACACAAAGAAGTTTCTCAGAAAGCTTCTTTCTCTTTGTTATCGGAGTATATTTCTTTGGCCCTACAGTGTTCAAAGGGATCAGAAATATCTGTTATCAGATTACACAGAAGTAAGGCTAGCAAAGAGATCCACGAAATACAGATGTAACATTGTGAGTGGAAGTCACACATCACAAGCCAGTTTCTCAGAAAGCTTCTTTCCAGTTTTTCTCTGAGGATATTTTCTTTTTCACCATAGCCCTCTAAGGGCTTCCAAATATCAATTTGCGAATTCCACAAGAACAGGCTTAGCGAGCGCCCTCTTGAGGGGAAAGCTGTAATGCGTTGAGATGAATTAACAGAACACCAAGCAGTTCCTCAGAAGGCTTCTTTCCAGTTTTTCTCTGAGGATATTTCCTTTCTAACCATAGCCCTCTATGGGCTTCCAAATATCACTTTGCGAATTCCACAGGAACAGGCTTAGCCAGCGGCCTCTTGAGAGGAAAGATGTAACTCTTTGAGATGATTTCTCAGAACACAAAGAAGTTTCTCAGAAAGCTTCTTTCTCTTTGTTATCGGAGGATACTTCCTTTGGCCCTATAGTCTTCAAAGGGATCCAAAATATCCGTTCTCAGATTCCACAGAAATAAGGCTAGCAAAGAGATCCACGAAATACAGATGTAACTCTGTGAGTGGAAGTAACACATCACAAAGCAGTTTCTCAGAAAGCTTCTTTCCAGTTTTTCTCTGAGGATATTTTCTTTTTCAACATTGCCCTCTATGGGCTTCCAAATATCAATTTGCGAATTCCACAAGAACAGGCTTACCGAGCGGCCTCTTGAGGGGAAAGCTGTAACTCTGTGAGATGAAATAACAGAACACTAAGCAGTTTCTCAGAAAGCTTCTTTCCAGATTTCATCTGAGGATATTTCCTTTTTCACCGTAGCCCCCTATGGGCTTCCAAATATCACTTTGGAAATTCCACACGAACTGTCTTAGTGAAAGGCTTCTTGAGGGGAAAGCTTTAAGTCTGGGAGATGATTTCACAGAATATAAAGAAGTTTCTCAGAAAGCTTCTTTCTCTTTGTTATCGGAGGATATTTCCTTTGGTCCTATAGTCTTCAAAGGGATCCGAAATATGCGTTCTCAGATTCCACAGAAATAAGGCTAGCAAAGACATCCAGAAAATGCAGATGTATCTCTGTGAGTGGAAGTCACACATTACAAAGCAGTTTCTGAGAAAGCTTCTTTCCAGTTTTTCTCTAGGATATTTTCTTTTTCACCATAGCCCTCTATGGGCTTCCAAATATCACTTTGCGAATTCCACAAGAACAGGCTTAGCGAGCGGCCTCTTGAGAGGAAAGCTGTAACTCTGTGAGACGATTTCACAGAACACAAAGAAGTTTCTGAGAAAGCTTCTTTGTCTTTGTTATCGGAGGATATTTCCTTTGGCCGTATAGTCTTCAAAGGGATTCGAAATATCCGTTCTCAGATTCCACAGAAATAAGGCAAGCAAAGAGATCCACGAAATGCAGATGTAACTCTGTGAGTGGAAGTCACACATCACAAAGCAGTTTCTCAGAAAGCTTATTTCCAGTTTTTCTCTGAGGATATTTTCTTTTTCACCATAGCCCTCTGTGGGCTTTCAAATATCACTTTGCGAATTCCACAGGAACAGGCTTAGCGAGCGGCCACTTGATGGGAAAGCTATAACTCTGTGAGATGAATTAACAGAACACTAAGCAGTTCCTCAGAAAGAATCTTTCCAGATTTCATCTGAGGATATTTCCTTTTTCACCATAGCCCTCTATGGGCTTCCAAATATCACTTTTCAAATTTCACAAGAACTGTCGTAGCGAAAGGCTTCTGAGGGGAAAGCTGTAACTCTGTGAGATGATTTCACAGAAGACAAAGAAGTTTCTGAGAAAGCTTCTTTTTCTTTGTTATCGCAGGATATTTCCTTTGGCTCTATAGTTTACAAAGGGATCCAAAATATCCGTTCTCATATTCCACAGAAATAAGGCGTGCAAAGAGATCCATGAAATACAGATGTAAATCTGTGAGTGGAAGTCACACATCCCAAAGCAGTTTCTCAGAAAGCTTCTTTCCAGTTATTCTCTGAGGATATTTTCTTTTTCACCATAGCCCTCTGAGGGCTTCCAAATATCACTTTGCGAATTCCACAAGAACAGGCTTAGCGAGCGGCCTCTTGAGGGGAAAGATGTAACTCTTGGAGATGATTTCTCAGAACACAAAGTAGTTTCTGAGAAAGCTTCTTTCTCTTTGTTATCGGAATATATTTCCTTTGGCCCTATAGTCTTCAAAGGGAACCGAAATATCCGTTCTCAGATTTCACAGAAATAAGGCTAGCAAAGAGATCCACGAAATGCAGATGTAACTCTGTCAGTGGAATTCACGCATCACAAAGCAGTTTCTCAGAAAGCTTCTTTCCTGTTTTTCTCTGAGTTTATTTTCTTTTTCACCATAGCCCCCTATGGGCTTCCAAATATCACTTTGCGAATTCCATAAGAACAGGCTTAGCGAGTCTCCTCTTGAGGGGAAAGCTGTAACTTTGTGAGATGAATTCACAGAACACTTGGCAATTTCTCAGAAAGCTTCTTTCCAGATTTCATTTGAGGATATTTCCTTTTTCACCATAGCCCTCTATGGGCTTCCAAATATCACTTTGAAAATTCCACAAGAACTGTCTTAGCGAAAGTCTTCTTGAGGGGAAAGCTGTAACTCTGTGAGATGTTTTCTCAGAACACAAAGAAGTTTCTCAGAGAGCTTCTTTCTCTATGTTATCGGAGTATATTTCCTTTGGCCCTATAGTCTTCAAAGGGATCCGAAATATCCGTTCTCAGAATCCACAGATATAACGCTAGCACAGAGATCCAGGAAATGCATATGTATCTCTGTGAGTGGAAGTCACACATTACAAAGCAGTTTCTGAGAAAGCTTCTTTCCAGTTTTTCTCTGAGGATATTTTCTTTTTCACCATTGCCCACTATGGGCTTCCAAATATCACTTTGCGAATTCCACAAAAACAGGCTTAGCGAGCGGAGTCTTGAGGGGTAAGCTGTAACTCTGTGAGATGAATTAACAGAACACTAAGCAGTTTCTCAGGAAGCTTCTTTCCAGATTTCATCAGAGGATATTTCCATTTTCACCATAGCACTCTATGGGCTTCCAAATATCACTTTGCAAATTCCACAAGAACTGTCTTAGCGAAAGGCTTCTTGAGGGGAAAGCTGTAACCCTGTCAGATGATTTTCAGAACACAAGGAAGTTTCTCAGAAAGCTTCTTTCTCTTTGTTATAGGAGGATATTTCCTTTGGCCCTATAGTCTTCAAAGGGATCCAAAATATCTGTTCTCAGTTTCCACAGAAATAAGGCTAGCAAAGAGATCCACGAAATACAGATGTAACTCTGTGAGTGGAAGTCACACATCACAAAGCAGTTTCTCAGAAAGCTTCTTTCCAGTTTTTCTCTTAGGATATTTTCTTTTTCACCATAGCCCTCTATGGGCTTCCAAATATCACTTTGCGAATTCCCCAAGAACAGGCTTACCGAGCGGCCTCTTGAGGGGAAAGCTGTAACTCTGTGAGATGAATTAACAGAACACTAAACAGTTTCTCAGAAAGCTTCTTTCCAGATTTCTTCTGAAGATATTGCCTTTTTCACCATAGCCCTCTATGGGCTTCCAAATATCACCTTGCAAATTCCACAAGAACTGTCTTAGGGTAAGGCTTCTTGGGGGGAAGCTGTAACTCCGTGAGATGATTTCACAGAACACAACGAAATTTCTCAGAAAACTTCTTTGTCTTTGTTATCGGAGGATATTTCCTTTGGCCCTATAGTCTTCAAAGGGATCCGAAATATCCGTTCTCAGATTCCACAGAAAGAAGTCTAGCAAAGAGATCCACGAAATACAGATATAACTCTCTGAGTGGAAGTCACACATCACAAAGCAGTTTCTCAGAAAGCTTCTTTCCGGTTTTTCTCTGTGGATATTTTCTTTTTCACCATCGCCCTCTATGGGCTTCCAAATATCACTTTGCGAATTCCACAAGAACAGGCTTAGCGAGCGGCCTCTTGAGGGGAAAGCTGTAACGCGTTGAGATGAATTAACAGAACACTAAGCAGTTCCTCAGAAAGCTTCTTTCCAGATTTCATCTGAGGATATTTCATTTTTCACCATAGCCCTCTATGCGCTTCCAAGTATCACTTTGCAAATTCCACAAGAACTGTCTCTGCGAATGGCTTCTTGAGGGGAAAGCTGTAACTCTGTGAATTGATTTCGCAGAACACAAAGAAGTTTCTCAGAAAGCTTCTTTCTCTTTGTTATCGGAGGATATTTCCTTTGGCCCTATAGTCTTCAAATGTATCCGAAATATCTGTTCTCAGATTCCACAGAAATAAGGCTAGCAAAGAGATCCACGAAATACAGATGTGACTCTGTGAGTGGAAGTCACATATCACAAAGCAGTTTCTCAGAAAGCTTCTTTCCAGTTTTTCTCTGAGGATATTTTCTTTTTCACCATAGCCCTCTAGGGGCTTCCAAATATGAATTTCCGAATTCAACAAGAACAGGCTTAGCGATCGGCCTCTTGAGGGGAAAGCTGTAACTCTGTGAGATGAAATAAAAGAACACGAAGCAGTTTCTCAGAAAGCTTCTATCCAGATTTCATCTGAGGATATTTCCTTCTGCACCATGGCCCTCTAGGGGTTTCCAAATATCACTTTGCAAATTCCACAAGAACTGTCTTAGCGAAAGGCTTCTTGAGGGGAAAGCTGTAACTCTGTGAGATGATTTCACAGAACACAAAGAAGTTTCTCAGAAATCTTCTTTCTCTTTGTTATCGGAGGATATTTTCTTTGGCCCTATAGTCTTCAAAGGGATCCGAATTATCTGTTCTCAGATTCCACAGAAATAGCGCTAAATAAGATATCCACGAAATACAGATGTAACTTTGTGAGTGGAAGTCACACAACACAAAGCAGTTTCTCAGGAAGCTTCTTTCAAGATTTCATCTGAGGATATTTCCTTTTTCACCATAGCCGTTTATGGGCTTCCAAGTATCACTTTGCGAATTCCACAAGAACAGGCTTAGCGGGCGGACTCTTGAGGGGAAAGCTGTAACTCTGCGTGTTGAATTAACAGAACACTAAGCAGTTTCTCAGAAAGCTTCTTTCCAGATTTCATCTGAGGATATTTCGTTTTTCACCCTAGCCCTCTATGGGCTTCCAAATATCACTTTGCAAATTCCACAAGAACTGTATTAGAGAAAGGCTTCTTGAGTGGAAAGCTGTAACTCTTTGAGATGAATTAACAGAACACTAAGCAGTTTCTCAGAAAGCTTCTTTCCAGATTTCACCTGAGGAGATTTCCTTTTTCACCAAAGCCCTCTATGGGCTTCCAAATATCACTTTGCGAATTCCACAAGAACAGGCTTAGCGAGCGGCCTATTGAGGGTAAATCTGTAACTCTTTGAGATGATTTCTCAGAACACAAAGAAGTTTCTCAGAAAGCTTCTTTCTCTTTGTTTACGGAGGATATTTCCTTTGGCCCTATAGTCTTCAAAGGGATCCGAAATATCTGTTCTCATATTCCACAGAAATAAGGCTAGCAAAGAGATCCACGAAATACAGATGCAACTCTGTGAGTCGAAGTCACACGTCACAAAGCAGTTTCTCAGAAAGCTTCTTTTCAGTTTTTCTCTGAGGATATTTTCTTTTTCACCATAGCCCTCTATGGGCTTCCTAATATCACTTTGCGAATTCCACAAGAGCAGTCGTAGCGAGCGGCCTCTTGAGGTGAAAGCTGTAAATCTGTGAGATGAATTAACAGAACACTAAGCAGTTTCTCAGAAAGCTTCTTTCCAGGTTTCATCTGAGGATATTTTCTTTTTCACCGTAGCCCTCTATGGGCTTCCAAATATCACTTTGCGAATTCCACAAGAACAGGCTTAGCGAGCGGCCTATTGAGGGGAAAGCTGTAACTCTGTGAGATGAATTAACAGAACACTAAGCAGTTTCTCAGAATGCTTCTTTCCAGATTTCATCTGAGAATATTTCCTTTTTCACCATAGCCCTCTATGGGCTTCCAAATATCTCTATCCAAATTCCACAAGAACTGTCTCAGCGAAAGTCTTCTTGAGGGGAAAGCTGTAACTTTGCGAGATGATTTCTCAGAACACAAAGAAGTTTCTCAGAAAGTTTCTTTCTCTTTGTTATCGGAGGATATTTCCTTTGGCCCTACAGTCTTCAACGGGATCCGAGTTATCTGTTCTCAGAATCCACAGAAATAAGGCTGGCAAAGAGATCCACGAAATACAGATGTAACTCTGTGAGTCGAAGTCACACATCACAAAGCAGTTTCTCAGAAAGCTTCTTACCAGTTTTTCCCTGAGGATATTTTCTTTTTCACCATTGCCCTCTAAGGGATTCCAAATATCAGTTTGCGAATTCCACAAGAACAGGCTTAGCGAGCGGCATCTTGAAGGGAATGCTGTAACTCTTTGAGATGATTTCTAAAAACACAAAGAAGTTTCTCAGAAAGCTTCTTTCTCTTTGTTATCGGAGGATATTTCCTTTGGCACTATAGTCTTCAAAGGTATCCGAAATATCTGTTCTCAGATTCCACAGAAATAAGACTAGCAAAGAGATCCAGGAAAGACAGATGTAACTCTGTGAATGGAAGTCACGCATCACAAACCAGTTTCCCAAAAAGCTTCTTTCCTGTTTTTCTCTGAGGATATTTTCTTTTTTCACCACAGCCCTCTAAGGGCTTCCAAATATCACTTTGCGAATTCCACAAGAACAGGCTTACCGAGCAGTCTCCTGAGGGGAAAGCTGTAACTCTGTGAGATGAATTAACAGAACACTAAGCAGTTTCTCAGAAAGCCTCTTTCCAGATTTCATCTGACTATTTCCTTTTTCACCATAGCCTGCTATGGGCTTCCAAATATGACCTTACAAATTCCACAAGAACTGTCTTAGCGAAAGGCTTCTTTAGGGGAAAGCTGTAACTCTGTGAGATGATTTCACAGAACACAAAGAAGTTTCTCAGAAAGCTTCTTTCTCTTTGTTATCGGAGTATATTTCTTTGGCCCTACAGTGTTCAAAGGGATCAGAAATATCTGTTATCAGATTACACAGAAGTAAGGCTAGCAAAGAGATCCACGAAATACAGATGTAACATTGTGAGTGGAAGTCACACATCACAAGCCAGTTTCTCAGAAAGCTTCTTTCCAGTTTTTCTCTGAGGATATTTTCTTTTTCACCATAGCCCTCTAAGGGCTTCCAAATATCAATTTGCGAATTCCACAAGAACAGGCTTAGCGAGCGCCCTCTTGAGGGGAAAGCTGTAATGCGTTGAGATGAATTAACAGAACACCAAGCAGTTCCTCAGAAGGCTTCTTTCCAGTTTTTCTCTGAGGATATTTCCTTTCTAACCATAGCCCTCTATGGGCTTCCAAATATCACTTTGCGAATTCCACAGGAACAGGCTTAGCCAGCGGCCTCTTGAGAGGAAAGATGTAACTCTTTGAGATGATTTCTCAGAACACAAAGAAGTTTCTCAGAAAGCTTCTTTCTCTTTGTTATCGGAGGATACTTCCTTTGGCCCTATAGTCTTCAAAGGGATCCAAAATATCCGTTCTCAGATTCCACAGAAATAAGGCTAGCAAAGAGATCCACGAAATACAGATGTAACTCTGTGAGTGGAAGTAACACATCACAAAGCAGTTTCTCAGAAAGCTTCTTTCCAGTTTTTCTCTGAGGATATTTTCTTTTTCAACATTGCCCTCTATGGGCTTCCAAATATCAATTTGCGAATTCCACAAGAACAGGCTTACCGAGCGGCCTCTTGAGGGGAAAGCTGTAACTCTGTGAGATGAAATAACAGAACACTAAGCAGTTTCTCAGAAAGCTTCTTTCCAGATTTCATCTGAGGATATTTCCTTTTTCACCGTAGCCCCCTATGGGCTTCCAAATATCACTTTGGAAATTCCACACGAACTGTCTTAGTGAAAGGCTTCTTGAGGGGAAAGCTTTAAGTCTGGGAGATGATTTCACAGAATATAAAGAAGTTTCTCAGAAAGCTTCTTTCTCTTTGTTATCGGAGGATATTTCCTTTGGTCCTATAGTCTTCAAAGGGATCCGAAATATGCGTTCTCAGATTCCACAGAAATAAGGCTAGCAAAGACATCCAGAAAATGCAGATGTATCTCTGTGAGTGGAAGTCACACATTACAAAGCAGTTTCTGAGAAAGCTTCTTTCCAGTTTTTCTCTAGGATATTTTCTTTTTCACCATAGCCCTCTATGGGCTTCCAAATATCACTTTGCGAATTCCACAAGAACAGGCTTAGCGAGCGGCCTCTTGAGAGGAAAGCTGTAACTCTGTGAGACGATTTCACAGAACACAAAGAAGTTTCTGAGAAAGCTTCTTTGTCTTTGTTATCGGAGGATATTTCCTTTGGCCGTATAGTCTTCAAAGGGATTCGAAATATCCGTTCTCAGATTCCACAGAAATAAGGCAAGCAAAGAGATCCACGAAATGCAGATGTAACTCTGTGAGTGGAAGTCACACATCACAAAGCAGTTTCTCAGAAAGCTTATTTCCAGTTTTTCTCTGAGGATATTTTCTTTTTCACCATAGCCCTCTGTGGGCTTTCAAATATCACTTTGCGAATTCCACAGGAACAGGCTTAGCGAGCGGCCACTTGATGGGAAAGCTATAACTCTGTGAGATGAATTAACAGAACACTAAGCAGTTCCTCAGAAAGAATCTTTCCAGATTTCATCTGAGGATATTTCCTTTTTCACCATAGCCCTCTATGGGCTTCCAAATATCACTTTTCAAATTTCACAAGAACTGTCGTAGCGAAAGGCTTCTGAGGGGAAAGCTGTAACTCTGTGAGATGATTTCACAGAAGACAAAGAAGTTTCTGAGAAAGCTTCTTTTTCTTTGTTATCGCAGGATATTTCCTTTGGCTCTATAGTTTACAAAGGGATCCAAAATATCCGTTCTCATATTCCACAGAAATAAGGCGTGCAAAGAGATCCATGAAATACAGATGTAAATCTGTGAGTGGAAGTCACACATCCCAAAGCAGTTTCTCAGAAAGCTTCTTTCCAGTTATTCTCTGAGGATATTTTCTTTTTCACCATAGCCCTCTGAGGGCTTCCAAATATCACTTTGCGAATTCCACAAGAACAGGCTTAGCGAGCGGCCTCTTGAGGGGAAAGATGTAACTCTTGGAGATGATTTCTCAGAACACAAAGTAGTTTCTGAGAAAGCTTCTTTCTCTTTGTTATCGGAATATATTTCCTTTGGCCCTATAGTCTTCAAAGGGAACCGAAATATCCGTTCTCAGATTTCACAGAAATAAGGCTAGCAAAGAGATCCACGAAATGCAGATGTAACTCTGTCAGTGGAATTCACGCATCACAAAGCAGTTTCTCAGAAAGCTTCTTTCCTGTTTTTCTCTGAGTTTATTTTCTTTTTCACCATAGCCCCCTATGGGCTTCCAAATATCACTTTGCGAATTCCATAAGAACAGGCTTAGCGAGTCTCCTCTTGAGGGGAAAGCTGTAACTTTGTGAGATGAATTCACAGAACACTTGGCAATTTCTCAGAAAGCTTCTTTCCAGATTTCATTTGAGGATATTTCCTTTTTCACCATAGCCCTCTATGGGCTTCCAAATATCACTTTGAAAATTCCACAAGAACTGTCTTAGCGAAAGTCTTCTTGAGGGGAAAGCTGTAACTCTGTGAGATGTTTTCTCAGAACACAAAGAAGTTTCTCAGAGAGCTTCTTTCTCTATGTTATCGGAGTATATTTCCTTTGGCCCTATAGTCTTCAAAGGGATCCGAAATATCCGTTCTCAGAATCCACAGATATAACGCTAGCACAGAGATCCAGGAAATGCATATGTATCTCTGTGAGTGGAAGTCACACATTACAAAGCAGTTTCTGAGAAAGCTTCTTTCCAGTTTTTCTCTGAGGATATTTTCTTTTTCACCATTGCCCACTATGGGCTTCCAAATATCACTTTGCGAATTCCACAAAAACAGGCTTAGCGAGCGGAGTCTTGAGGGGTAAGCTGTAACTCTGTGAGATGAATTAACAGAACACTAAGCAGTTTCTCAGGAAGCTTCTTTCCAGATTTCATCAGAGGATATTTCCATTTTCACCATAGCACTCTATGGGCTTCCAAATATCACTTTGCAAATTCCACAAGAACTGTCTTAGCGAAAGGCTTCTTGAGGGGAAAGCTGTAACCCTGTCAGATGATTTTCAGAACACAAGGAAGTTTCTCAGAAAGCTTCTTTCTCTTTGTTATAGGAGGATATTTCCTTTGGCCCTATAGTCTTCAAAGGGATCCAAAATATCTGTTCTCAGTTTCCACAGAAATAAGGCTAGCAAAGAGATCCACGAAATACAGATGTAACTCTGTGAGTGGAAGTCACACATCACAAAGCAGTTTCTCAGAAAGCTTCTTTCCAGTTTTTCTCTTAGGATATTTTCTTTTTCACCATAGCCCTCTATGGGCTTCCAAATATCACTTTGCGAATTCCCCAAGAACAGGCTTACCGAGCGGCCTCTTGAGGGGAAAGCTGTAACTCTGTGAGATGAATTAACAGAACACTAAACAGTTTCTCAGAAAGCTTCTTTCCAGATTTCTTCTGAAGATATTGCCTTTTTCACCATAGCCCTCTATGGGCTTCCAAATATCACCTTGCAAATTCCACAAGAACTGTCTTAGGGTAAGGCTTCTTGGGGGGAAGCTGTAACTCCGTGAGATGATTTCACAGAACACAACGAAATTTCTCAGAAAACTTCTTTGTCTTTGTTATCGGAGGATATTTCCTTTGGCCCTATAGTCTTCAAAGGGATCCGAAATATCCGTTCTCAGATTCCACAGAAAGAAGTCTAGCAAAGAGATCCACGAAATACAGATATAACTCTCTGAGTGGAAGTCACACATCACAAAGCAGTTTCTCAGAAAGCTTCTTTCCGGTTTTTCTCTGTGGATATTTTCTTTTTCACCATCGCCCTCTATGGGCTTCCAAATATCACTTTGCGAATTCCACAAGAACAGGCTTAGCGAGCGGCCTCTTGAGGGGAAAGCTGTAACGCGTTGAGATGAATTAACAGAACACTAAGCAGTTCCTCAGAAAGCTTCTTTCCAGATTTCATCTGAGGATATTTCATTTTTCACCATAGCCCTCTATGCGCTTCCAAGTATCACTTTGCAAATTCCACAAGAACTGTCTCTGCGAATGGCTTCTTGAGGGGAAAGCTGTAACTCTGTGAATTGATTTCGCAGAACACAAAGAAGTTTCTCAGAAAGCTTCTTTCTCTTTGTTATCGGAGGATATTTCCTTTGGCCCTATAGTCTTCAAATGTATCCGAAATATCTGTTCTCAGATTCCACAGAAATAAGGCTAGCAAAGAGATCCACGAAATACAGATGTGACTCTGTGAGTGGAAGTCACATATCACAAAGCAGTTTCTCAGAAAGCTTCTTTCCAGTTTTTCTCTGAGGATATTTTCTTTTTCACCATAGCCCTCTAGGGGCTTCCAAATATGAATTTCCGAATTCAACAAGAACAGGCTTAGCGATCGGCCTCTTGAGGGGAAAGCTGTAACTCTGTGAGATGAAATAAAAGAACACGAAGCAGTTTCTCAGAAAGCTTCTATCCAGATTTCATCTGAGGATATTTCCTTCTGCACCATGGCCCTCTAGGGGTTTCCAAATATCACTTTGCAAATTCCACAAGAACTGTCTTAGCGAAAGGCTTCTTGAGGGGAAAGCTGTAACTCTGTGAGATGATTTCACAGAACACAAAGAAGTTTCTCAGAAAGCTTCTTTCTCTTTGTTATCGGAGGATATTTTCTTTGGCCCTATAGTCTTCAAAGGGATCCGAATTATCTGTTCTCAGATTCCACAGAAATAGCGCTAACTAAGATATCCACGAAATACTGATGTAACTTTGTGAGTGGAAGTCACACAACACAAAGCAGTTTCTCAGGAAGCTTCTTTCAAGATTTCATCTGAGGATATTTCCTTTTTCACCATAGCCGTTTATGGGCTTCCAAGTATCACTTTGCGAATTCCACAAGAACAGGCTTAGCGGGCGGACTCTTGAGGGGAAAGCTGTAACTCTGCGTGTTGAATTAACAGAACACTAAGCAGTTTCTCAGAAAGCTTCTTTCCAGATTTCATCTGAGGATATTTCGTTTTTCACCCTAGCCCTCTATGGGCTTCCAAATATCACTTTGCAAATTCCACAAGAACTGTATTAGAGAAAGGCTTCTTGAGTGGAAAGCTGTAACTCTTTGAGATGAATTAACAGAACACTAAGCAGTTTCTCAGAAAGCTTCTTTCCAGATTTCACCTGAGGAGATTTCCTTTTTCACCAAAGCCCTCTATGGGCTTCCAAATATCACTTTGCAAATTCCACAAGAACTGTCTTAGCGACAGGCTTCTTGAGGGGAAAGCTGTAACTCTGTGAGATGATTTCACAGAACACAAAGAAGTTTCTCACAAAGCTTCTTTCTCTTTGTTATCGGAGGATATTTCCTTTGGCCCTAGAGTCTTCAAAGGGATCCGAATTATCTGTTCTCAGATTTCACAAAATAAGGCTAGCAAAGAGATCCACGACATATAGATGTAACTCTCTGAGGGGAAGTCACACATCAGAAAGAAGTTTCTCAGAAATCTTCTTTCCAGTTTTTCTCTGAGGATATTTTCTTTTTCACCATAGCCCTCTATGGGCTTACAAATATCACTTTGCGAATTCCACAAGAAAAGACTTAGCGTGCAGCCTCTTGAGGGGAAAGCTGTAACTCTGTGTGATGAATTAAAAGAACACTAAGCAGTTTCTCAGAAAGCTTCTTTCCAGATTTCATCTGGGGATATTTCCTTTTGAAACGTAGCCCTCTATGGGCTTCCAAATATCACTTTGCAAATTCCACAAGAACTGTCTTAGGGAAAGGCTTCTTGAGGCGAAAGCTGTAACTCTGTGAGATGATTTCACAGAACACAAAGAAGTTTCTCAGAAAGCTTCTTTCTCTTTGTTATCGGAGGATATTTCCTTTGGCCCTACAGTCTTCAAAGGGATCAGAAATATCTACTCTCAGATTCCAAAGAAATAAGGCTAGCAAAGAGATCCACGAAATACAGATGTAACTCTGTTAGTGGTAGTCAAACATCACAAAGCGGTTTCTCAGAAAGCTTCTTTCCAGATTTCGTCTGAGGATATTTTCTTTTTCTCCTTAGCCCTCTATTGGCTTGAAAATATCACTTTGCGAATTCCAGAAGAACAGGCTTAGCTAGCGGCCTGTTGAGGGGAAAGCTGTAACTCTGTGAGATAAATTAAGAGAACACTAGACAGTTTCTCAGAAAGCCTCTTTCCAGATTTCATCTGAGGATATTTCCTTTTTCACCATAGACATTTATGGGCTTGCAAATATCACTTTGCAAATTCCACAAGAAGTGTCTTAGGGAAAGGCTTCTTGAGGCGAAAGCTGTAACTCTGTGAGATGATTTCAGAGAACACAAAGAAGTTTCTCAGAAAGCTTTCTCTTTGTTACCAGAGAATATTTCCTGTGGCCCTATAGTCTTCAAAGGGATCCGAAATATCTGTTCTCAGATTCCACAGAAATAAGGCTAGCAATGAGATCCGCGACATACAGATGTAACTCTGTGCGTGGAAGTCACACATCACAAAGCAGTTTCTCAGAAAGCTTCTTTCCAGATTTCTTCTGAGGATATTTCCTTTTTAACCATACCCCTCTATGGGCTTCCAAATATCACTTAGCAAATTCCACAAGAACTGTTTTAGCAAAAGTCTTCTTAAGGAGAAAGCTGTACATCTGTGAGATGAATTAACAGAACACTAAGCAGTTTCTCAGAAAGCTTCGTTCCAGACTTCATCAAAGGATATTTCCTTTTTCACCATAGCCCTCTATGGACTTCCAAATATCACTTTGCAAATTCCACAAGAACTGTCTTAGCGAAAAACTTCTTTATGGGAAAGCTGTAACTCTCTGAGATGACTTCACAGAACACAAAGAAGTTTCTCAGAAAGCTTCTTTCTCTTTGTTATCGGAGGATATTTCCTTTGGCCCTATAGTCATCAAAGGGATCCGAAATATCTCTTTTCAGATTCCACAGAAAGAAGGCTAGCAAAGAGACCCACGAATTACAGTTGTAACTCTGTGAGTGGTAGTCACACATCACAAAGCAGTTTCTCAGAAAGCTTCTTTCCAGTTTTTCTCTGAAGATATTTTCTTTTTCACCATAGCCCTCTATGGTCTTCCACATATCATTTTGCGAATTCCACAGGAACAGGCTTTGCGAGCGGCCTCTTGAGGGGAAAGCTGTAACTCTGTGAGATGAATTAACAGAACACTAAGCAGCTTCTCAGAGAGCTTCTTTACAGATTTCATCTGAGGATATTTCCTTTTTAACCATAGCCCTCTAGGTGCTTCCAAATGTCACTTTGCAAATTCCACAAGAACTGTCTTAGCGAAAGGCTTCTTGAGGTGAAAGCTCTAACTCTGTAAGATGATTTCACAGAACACAAAGAAGTTTCTCAGAAAGCTTCTTTCTCTTTGTTACCGGAGAATATTTCCTTTGGCCCTATAGTGTTCAAAGTGATCACAAATATCTGTTTTCAGATTCCACAGAAATAGGCTAGCAAAGAGATCCACGAAATACAGATGTAACTCTGTGAGTGGAATTCACACATCACAAAGCAGTTTCTCAGAAAGCTTCTTTCCAGTTTTTCTTTGAGGATATTTTCTTTTTCACCATAGCCCTCTATGGGCTTCCAAATATCACTTTCCGTTATCCACAAGAACAGGCTTAGCGAGCGGCCTCTTGAGGGGAAAGATGTAACTCTGTGAGATGAATTAACAGAACACTAAGGAGTTTCTTAGAGAGTTTCTTTCCAGATTTCATCTGAGGATATTTCCTTTTCACCATAGCCCTCTATGTGCTTCGAATTATCACTTTGCAAATTCCACAAGAACTATCTTAGCGAAAGGCTTCTTTTGGGAGAAGTTGTAACTCTGTAAGATGATTTCACAGAACACAAAGAAGTTTCTCACAAAGCTTCTTTCTCTTTGTTACCAGAGGATATTTCCGTTGGACCTATAGTCTTCAAAGGGATGCGAAATATCTGTTCTCAGATTCCACAGAAATAAGGCTAGCAAAGAGATCCACGAAAGACAGATGTAACTCTGTGAGTGGAAGTCACACATCACAAAGCAGTTTCTCAGAAAGCTTCTTTCCAGTTTTTCTCTGAGGATATTTTCTTTTTCACCATAGCCCTCTATGGGTTTCGAAATATCACTTTGCGAATTCCACAAGAACAGGCTTTTCGAGCGGCCTCTTGAAGGGAAAGCTGTAACTCTGTGAGATGAATTAACCGAACACTAAGCAGTTTCTCAGAGAGCTTCTTTCCAGATTTCATCTGAGGATATTTCCTTTTTCACCATAGCCCTCTGTGGGCTTCCAAATATCACTTTGCCAATTCCACAAGAACAGGCTTAGAGAGCGTCTTATTGAGGGGAAACCTGTAACTCTGTGACATGAATTAACAGTACACTAAGCCGTTTCTCAGAAACCTTCTTTCCAGATTTCATTTGAGGATATTTTCTTTTCCACCATAGCCCTCTATTGGCTACCAAATATCACTTTGCAAATTCCAAAAGAACTGTCTTAGTGAAAGACTTCTTGAGCGGAAAGCTGTAACTCTGTGAGGTGATTTCACAGAACACAAAGAAGTTTCGTCGAAAGCTTCTTTCTGTTTGTTACCAGAAGATATTTCCTTTGGCCCTATAGTCTTCAAAGGGATCCGAAATATCTGTTCTCAGATTCCACAGAAATAAGGCTACCAAAGAGATCCACGAAAGACAGATGTAACTCTGTGAGTGGAAGTCACACATCACAAAGCAGTTTCTCATAAAGCTTCTTTCCAGTTTTTCTCTGAGGATATTTTCTTTTTCACCATAGCCCTCTATGGGCTTCCACATATCACTTTGCGAATTCCACAAGAACAGGCTTTGCAAGCGGCCTTTTGAGGGGAAAGCTGTAACTATGTGACATGAATTAACAGAACACTAAGTACTTTCTCAGAAAGCTACTTTCCAGATTTCATCTGAGGATAATTCCTTTTTCACCATAGCCCTCTATGGGCTTCCAAATATCACTTTGCAAATTCCAGAAGAACAGGCTTAGCGAAAGGCTTCTTGAGGGGAAAGCTGTAACACTGTCAGATGATTTAATAGAACACAAAGAAGTTTCTCAGAAAGCTTCTTTCTCTCTGTTATCGGAGGATATTTCCTTTGGCCCTATAGTCTTCAAAGGGATTCGAAATATCTGTTCTCAGATTCCACAGAAATAAGGCTAGCAAAAAGATCCACGAAATACAGAAGTAACTCTGTGAGTGGAAGTCACACATCACAAAGCAGTTTCTCAGAAAGCTTCTTTCTAGTTTTTCTCTGAGGATATTTTCTTTTTCACCATGGCCCTCTATGGGCTTCCGAATATCACTTTGCGAATTCCACAAGAACAGGCTTTGCGAGCGGCCTCTTGAGGGGAAAGCTGTAACTCTGTGAGATGAATTAACGGAACACTAAGCAGTTTCTCAGAGAGCTTCTTTGCAGATTTCATCTAAGGATATTTCCTTTTTCACCGTAGCCCACAAAGGGCTTCCAAGTATCACTTTCCTAATTCCGCAAGAACTGTCTTAGCGAAAGGCTTCTTGAGAGGAAAGCTGTAACTCTCTGAGATGATTTCTCAGAACACAAAGAAGTTTCGTCGAAAGCTTCTTTCTCTTTGTTACCGGAGTATATTTCCTTTGGCCTTTTAGTCTTCAAAGGGATCCGAAATATCTGTTCTCAGATTTCACAGAAATAAGGCTAGCAAAGAGATCCAAGAAAGACAGATGTAACTCTGTGAGTGGAAGTCACACATCACAAAGCAGTTTCTCAGAAAGCTTCTTTCCAGTTTTTCTCTGAGGATATTTTCTTTTTCACCGTTGCCCTCTATGGGCTTCCACATATCACTTTGCGAATTCCACAAAAACAGGCTTAGCGAGCGGCCTCTTGAGGGGAAAGCTGTAACACTGTGAGATGAATTAACAGAACACTAAGCAGTTTCTCAGAAAGCTTCTTTCCAGATTTCATCTGAGGATATTTCCTTTTTCACCGTAGCCCTCTATGGGCTTCCAAATATCATTCTGCAAATTCCACAACAACTCTCTTAGCGAAAGATTTCTTGAGGGGAAAGATGTAACTCTGTGAGATGATTTCACAGACTACAAAGAAGTTTCTCAGAAAGCTTCTTTCTCTTTGTTATCGGAGTATATTTCCTTTGGCCCTACAGTCTTCAAAGGGATCCCAAATATCTATTTTCAGATTCCACAGAAATAAGGCTAGCAAAGAGATCCCCGAAATACAGATGTAACTCTGTGAGTGGAAGTCACACATCACAAAGCAGTTTCTCAGAAAGCTTCTTTGCATTTTTTCTCTGAGAATATTTTCTTTTTCACCATAGCCCTCTATGGGATCCCAAATATCACTTTGCGAATGCCACAAGAACAGGCTTTGCGAGCGGCGTCTTGTGGGGAAAGCTGTAACTCTGTGAGATGAATTAACAGAACACTAAGCAGTTTCTCACAAAGATTCTTTCCAGATTTCATCTGAGGATATTTCCTTTTTCACCATAGCCCTTTAGGGGCTTCCTAATATCACTTTGCAAATTCCACAAGAACTGTCTTAGCGAAAGGCTTCTGGAGGGGAAAGCTGTAACTCTGTGCGATGATTTCAAAGAACACAAAGAAGTTTCTCAGAAAGTTTCTTTCTCTTTGTTATCGAAGTATATTTCCTTTGGCCCTTCAGTCTTCAAAGGGATCCGAAATATCTGTTCTCAGATTCCACAGAAATAATGCTAGCAAAGAGATCCACGAAATTCAGATGTAACTCTGTGAGTGGAAGTCACACATCACAAAGCAGTTTCTCAGAAAGCTTCTTTCCAGTTTTTCTCTGAGGATATTTTTTTTTTCACCATAGCTCTCTAAGGGCTTCCAAATATCACTTTGCGAATTACACAAGAACAGGCTTTGCAAGCGGAGATTTGAGGGGAAAGCTGTAACTCTGTGAGATGATTTCACAGAACACAAAGAAGTTTCTCAGAAAGCTTCTTTCTCTTTGTTATCGGAGGATATTTCCTTTGGCCCTATATTCTTCAAAGGGATCCGAAATATCAGTTTTCTTATTCCACAGAAATAAGGGTAGCAAAGAGATCCACGGAATTCAGATGTAACTCTGTGAGGGGAAGGCACACATCACAAAGCAGTGTCTCAGAAAGCTTCTTTACAGTTTTTCTCTGAGGATATTTTCTTTTTCACCATAGCCCTCTATGGGCTTCCAAATATCACTTTGCGAATTCCACAAGAACAGGCTTAACGCGGCCTCTTTATGGAAAAGATGTAACTCTGTGAGATGAATTAACAACACTAAGCAGTTTCTCAGAAAGATTCTTTCCAGATTGCAACTGAGGATATTTCCTTTTTCACCATAGCCCTCTAGGGGCTTCCAAATATCACTTTGCAAATTTCACAAGAACTGTCTTAGCGAAAGGCTTCTTGAGGGGAAAGCTGTAACTCTGTGAGATGATTTCACAGAACACAAAGAAGTTTCTCAGAAAGCTTCTTTCTCTTTGTTATCGGAGGATATTTCCTTTGGCCCTATAGTTCAAAGGAATCCGAAATATCCGTTCTCAGATTCCATAGAAATAAGGCTAGCAAAGAGATCCACGATATACAGATGAAACTCTGTAACTGGAAGTCACACATCACAAAGCATTTTCTGAGAAACCTTCTTTCCAGTTTTTCTCTCAGGATATTTTCTTTTTCACCATAACCCTCTATGAGCTTCCAAATATCACTATGCGAATTCCACAAGAACAGGCTTAGCGAGCGGCCTCTTGAGGGGAAAGCTGTAACTCTGTGAGATGAATTAACAGAACACTAAGCAGTTTCTCAGAAAACTTCTTTCCAGATTTCATATGAGGATATTTCCTTTTTCACCATAGCCCTCTATGGGCTTCCAAATATCACTTTTCCTATTCCACAAGAACTGTATTAGCAAAAGGCTTCTTGAGGCGAAAGCTGTAACTCTGTGAGATGATTTCCCAGAACACCAAGATGTTTCTCAGAAAGCTTCTTCCTCTTTGTTATCGGAGGATATTTCCTTTGGCCCTATAGTCTTCAAAAGGATCCGAAATATCTGTTCTCAGATTCCACAGAAATAAGGCTAGCAAAGAGATCCACGAAATACAGATGTAACTCAGTGAGTGGAAGTCACACATCACAAAGCAGTTTCTCAGAACGGTTTTTTCAATTTTTCTCTGAGGATATTTTCTTTTTCACCATAGCCCTCCATGGGGTTCCAAATATCACTTTGCGAATTCCACAAGAACAGGCTTACGAGCGGCCTCTTCATGGGAAAGCTGTAACACTGTGAGATGAATTAACAGAACTCTAAGCAGTTTCTCAGAAAGCTTCTTTCCAGATTTTATCTGAGGATATTTCCTTTTTCACCATAGCCCTCTAGGGGCTTCCAAATATCACTTTGCAATATTCCACAAGAACAGGCTTACGAGCGGCCTCTTCATGGGAAAGCTGTAACTCTGTGAGAGGAATTAACAGAACCCTAAGCAGTTTCTCAGAAAGCTTCTTTCCAGATTTTATCTGAGGATATTTCCTTTTTCACCATATCCCTCTAGGGGCTTCCAAATAACACTTTGCAAATTCAACAAGAACTGTCCTAGCGAAAGGCTTCTTGAGGGGAAAGCTGTAATCCTGTGAGATGATTTCACAGAACACAAAGAAGTTTCTCAGAAAGCTTCTTTCTCTTTGTTATCAGAGGATATTTCCTTTGGCCCTATAGCCTTCAAAGGGATCCGATATATCTGTTCTCAGATTCCACAAATAAGGCTGGCAAAGAGATCGATGAAAAACAGATAAAACTCTGTTAGTGGAAGTCACACATCACAAAGCATTTTCTCAGATAGCTTCTTTCCAGTTTTTCTCTGAGGATATTTCCTTTTTCACCATAGCCCTCTATGGGCTTCCAAATATCACTTTGCGAATTCCACAAGAACAGGCTTAGCGAGCGGCCTCTCGAGGGGAAAGCTGTAACTCTGTGAGATGAATTAACAGAACACTAAGCACTTTCTCAGAAAGCTTCTTTCCAGATTTCATCTGAGGATATTTCATTTTTCACCATAGCCCTCTAAGGGCTTCCAAATATCACTTTGTGAATTCCACAAGAACTGTCTAAGCGAAAGGCTTCTTGAGAGGAAAGCTGTAACCCTCTGCGAAGATTTCAGAGAACACAAAGAAATTTCTCAGAAAGTTTCTTCCTCTTTTTTATCGAAGGATATTTCCTTTGGCCCTATAGTCGTCAAAGGGATCCGAAATATCTGTTCTCAGATTCCACAGAAATAAGACTAGCAAAGAGATCCATGAAATAGAGATGTAACTCTGTGAGTGGATGTCACACATCACAAAGCAGTTTCTCAGAAAGCTTCTTTCCAGATTTCATTAGAGGGTACTGCCTTTTTCACCATAGCCCTCTAGGGGCTTCCAAATATCACCTTGCAAATTCCTGAAGAACTGTATTAGCCAAAGGCTTCTTGAGGGGATAGCTGTTAGTCTGTTCGGTGATTTCCCAGAACACAAAGAAGTTTCTCAGAAAGCTTCTTTCTCTTTGTTATCGGAGGATATTTCCTTTGGCCCTATAGTCTTCAAAGGGATCCGAAATATCTGTTCTCAGATTCCACAGAAATAAGGCTAGCAAAGAGATCCACGAAATACAGATGTAACTCTGTGAGTGGAAGTCACACATCAAAAAGCAGTTTCTGTGAAAGCTTCTTTCCAGTTTTTCTCTGCCGATATTTTCTTTTTCATCATAGCCCTCTAAGGGCTTCCAAATATCACTTTGAAAATTCCACAAGAACAGGCTTAATGAGCGGCCTCTTGAAGGGAAAGTTGTAACTCTCTGAGATGAATTAACAGAACACTAAGCAGTTTCCAAGAAAGCTTCTTACCAGATTTCATCTGAGGATATTTCCTTTTTCACCATAGCCCTCTATGGGCTTCCAAATATCACTTTTCAAATTCCACAAGAACTGTCTTAGGGAAAGGCTTCTTGAGGGGAAAGCTGTAACTCTGTGAGATGGTTTCACAGAACACAAAGAATTTTCTCAGAAAGCTTCTTTCTCTTTGTTATCGGAGGATATTTCCTTTGGACCTATAGTCTTCAAAGGGATCCGAAATATCCCTTCTCAGGTTCCACAGAAATGAGGCTAGCAAAGAAATTCACTAAATACAGATGTAACTCTGTGAGTGGAAGTCACACATCACAAAGCAGTTTCTCAGAAAGCATCTTTGCATTTTTTCTCTGAGGATATTGTGTTTTTCACCATAGCCCTCTACGGGCTTCCAAATATCACTTTGCGAATTCCACAAGAACATGCTTAGCTAGCGGCCTCTTCAGGGGAAAGCTGTAACTCTGTGAGATGAATTAACGGAACACTAAGCAGTTTCTCAGAAAGCTTCTTTCCACTTTTTCTCTGAAGATATTTCCTTTTCACCATAGTAATCTATGGGCTTCCAAATATCACTTTGTGAATTCCACAAGAACAGTCTTAGCGAGCGGCGTCTTGAGGGGAAAGCTGTAACGCGTTGAGATGAAAAAACAGAACACTAAGCAGTTCCTCAGAAACCTTCTTTCCAGATTTCCTCTGAGGATATTTCCTTTTTCACCATAGCCCTCTATGGGCTTCCAAATATCACTTTGAAAATTCCACAAGAACTGTCTTAGCGAAAGGCTTCTTGAGGGGAAAGCTGTAACTCTGTGATATGATTTCACACAACACAAAGAAATTTCACAGAAAGCTTCTTACTCTTTGTTATCGGAGAATATTTCCTTTGGCCCTATAGTCTTCAACAGGATCCGAAATATCTGTTCTTAGATTCCACAGAAATAAGGCTAGCAAAGAGATCCACGAAATACAGATGAAACTCTGTGAGTGAATGTCACACATCACAAAGCAGTTTCTCAAAAACCTTTTCCCAGTTTTTCTCTGAGGATATTTTCTTTTTCACCATAGCAATCTAAGGGCTTCCAAATATCACTTTACGAATTCCACAAGGAGAGGCTTAGCCAGGGGCCTCTTCAGGGGAAAGCTGTAACACTGTGAGATGAATTAACAGAACACTAAGCAGTTTCTCAGAAAGCTTCTTTCCAGATTTCATCTGAGGATATTTCCTTTTTCTCCATAGCCCTCTATGGCCTTCAAAATATCACTTTGTAAATTCCACAAGAACTGTCTTAGCGAAGGCTTCTTGAGGGGAAAGCTGTAACTCTGTGAGATGGTTTCACAGAACGCAAAGAAGTTTCTCAGAAAGCTTCTTTCTCTTTGTTATCGGAGGATATTTCCTTTGGACCTATAGTCTTCCGAGGGGTCCGAAATAACTGTTCTCAGATTCCACAGAAATAAGGCTAGCAAAGAGATCCAAGAAATACAGATGTAACTCTCTGAGATGAATTTACAGAACACTAAGCAGTTTCTCAGAAAGCTTCTTTCCAGTTTTTCACTGACGATATTTTCTTTTTCACCATAGCCCTCTTTGGGCTTTCAAATATCACTTTGAGAATTCCACAAAAACAGGCTTAGCGAGCGGCCTCTTGAGGGGAAAGCTGTAACTCTGTGAGATGAATTAACAGAACACTAAGCAGTTTCTCAGAAAGCTTCTTTCCAGACTTCATTTGAGTATATTTCATTTTCCACCATAGCCCTCTAAGGGCTTCCAAATATCACTTTGCGAATTCCACAAGAACTGTCTTAGCGAAAGGCTTCTTGAGAGAAAAGCTGCAACCCTCTGAGAAGATTTCAGAGAACACAAAGTAGTTTCTCAGAAAGTTTCTTTCTCTTTTTTATCGAAGGATATTTCCTTTGGCCCTATAGTCGTCAAAGGGATCTGAAATATATCTTCTCAGATTCCACAGAAATAAGGCTAGCAAAGAGATCCACGAAATAGAGATGTAACTCAGTGAGTGGATGTCACACATCACAAAGCAGTTTCTCAGAAAGCTTCTTTCCAGTTTTTCTCTGATGATATTGTCTTTTTCACCACAGCCCTCTTAGGGCTTCCAAATATCACTTTGCGAATTCCCCAAGAAAAGGCTTGCAGAGCGGCCTCTTGAGGGTAAAGCTGTAACTCTGTGAGATGAATTAACAGAACACTAAGCAGTTTCTCAGAAAGCTTCTTTCCAGATTTCATCTGAAGATATTTCCTTTTTCACCATAGCCGTCTATGGGCTTCCAAATATCACTTTGCCAATTCCACAAGAACTGTCTTAGCGAAAGGCTTCTTGAGGGGCAAGCTGTAACCCTGTGAGAAGATTACACAGAACACAAAGAAGTTTCTCAGAAAGCTTCTTTCTCTTTGTTATCGAAGGATATTTCCTTTGGCCCTATAGACTTCAAAGGGATCCGAAGTATCCGTTCTCAGATTACACAGAAATAAGGCTTGCAAAGACATGCACGAAATACAGATGTAACTCTGTGAGTGGAAGTCACACATCACAAAGCAGTTTCTCAGAAAGCTTCTTTCCAGTTTTTCTCTGAGGATATTTTCTTTTTCACCCTAGCCCTCTATGGACTTCCAAATATCACTTGGCGAATTCCACAAGAACAGGCTTAGCGACCGACCTCTTTGGGGGAAAGCTGTAACTCTCTGAGATGAATTAACAGAACACTAAGCAGTTCCCCAGAAAGCTTCTTTCCAGATTTCATCTGAGGATATTTCCTTTTTCATCATAGCCCTCTATGGGCTTCCAAATATCACTTTGCAAATTCCACAAGAACTGCCTTAGCGAAAGGCTTCTTGAGAGTTAAGCTGTAACTGTGTGAGATGATTTCAGAGAACACAAAGAAGTTTCTAAGAAAACTTCCTTCTCTTTGTTATCGAAGGATATTTCCTTTGGCCCTATAGACTTCAAAGGGATCCGAAGTATCCGTTCTCAGATTACACAGAAATAAGGCTTGCAAAGACATGCACGAAATACAGATGTAACTCTGTGAGTGGAAGTCACACATCACAAAGCAGTTTCTCAGAAAGCTTCTTTGCAGTTTTTCTCTGAGGATATTTTCTTTTTCACCATAGCCCTCTACGGGCCTCCAAATATCACTTTGCGAATTCCACAAGAACATGCTTAGCGAGCGGCCTCTTCAGGGGAAAGCTGTAACTCTGTGAGATGAATTAAGAGAACACTAAGCAGTTTTTCAGAAAGTTTCTTTCCAGATTTCATCTGGGGATATTTCCTTTTTCACCATAGCCCTCTATGGGCTTCCAAATATCACTTTTCAAATTCCGCAAGAACTGTCTTAGGGAAAGGCTTCTTGAGGGGAAAGCTGTAACTCTGTGAGATGATTTCACAGAACACAAAGAAGTTTCTCAGAAAGCTTCCATCTCTTTGTTATCAGAGGATATTTCCTTTGGCCCTATAGTCTTCAAAGGGATCCGAAATATCTGTTCTCAGATTCCACAGAAATAAGGCTAGCAAAGAGATCCACGAAATACAGATGTAACTCCGTGAGTGGAAGTCACACTTCACAAAGCAGCTTCTCAGAAAGCTTCTTTGCAGGTTTTCTCTGAGGATATTTTCTTTTTCACCGTAGCCCTCTATCGGCTTCCAAATATCACTTTGCGAATTCCACAAGAACAGGCTTAGCCAGCGGCCTCTTCAAGGAAAAGCTGTAATTCTGTAATATGAATTAACAGAACACTAAGCATGTTCTCAGAAAGCTTCTTTCCAGATTTCATCTGAGGATATTACCTTTTTCAACATAGCCCTCTATGGGCTTCCAAATATCACTTTTCAAATTCCGCAAGAACTGTCTTAGGGAAAGGCTTCTTGAGAGGAAAGCTGTAACCCTGTGAGAAGATTTCAGAGAACACAAAGGAGTTTCTCAGAAAGTTTCTTTCTCTTTTTTATCGAAGGATATTTCCTTTGGCTCTATAGTCGTCAAAGGGATCCGAAATATCTGTTCTCAGATTCCATAGAAATAAGGCTAGCAAAGAGATCCACGAAATACAGATGTAACTCTGTGAGTGGATGTCACACATCACAAAGCAGTTTCTCAGAAAGCTTCTTTCCAGTTTTTCTCTGACGATATTGTCTTTTTCACCATAGCCCTCTAAGGGCTTCCAAATATCACTTTGCGAATTCCACAAGAAAAGGCTTGGAGAGCGGCCTCTTGAGGGGAAAATTGTAATTCTGTGAGTTGAAGTAACAGAACACTAAGCAGTTTCTCAGAAAGCTTCTTTCCAGATTTCATCTTAGGATATTTCCTTTTCACCATAGCCCTCTAGGGGCTTCCAAATATCTCTTTGCAAATTCCACAAGAACTGTCTTAGCGAAAGGCTTCTCAAGGGTATAGCTGTTAGTCTGTGAGATGATTTCACAGAACACAAAGAAGTTTCTCAGAAAGCTTCTTTCTCTTTGATATCGGAGACTATTTCCTTTGGCCCTATAGTCTTCAAAGGGATCCGAAATATCTGTTCTCAGATTCCACAGAAATAAGGCTAACAAAGAGATCCACGAAATACAGATGTAACTCTGTGAGTGGAAGTCACACATCACAAAGCAGTTTCTCAGAAAGCTTCTTTCCACTTTTTCTCTGAAGATATTTTCTTTTTCACCAAAGCAATCTATGGGCTTCCAAATATCACTTTGTGAATTCCACAAGAACAGTCTTAGCGAGCGGCGTCTTGAGGGGAAAGCTGTAACGTGTTGAGATGAAAAAACAGAACACTAAGGAGTTCCTCAGAAAGCTTCTTTCCAGATTTCCTCTGAGGATATTTCCTTTTTCACCATAGCCCTCTATGGGCTTCCAAATATCACTTTGAAAATTCGACAAGAACTCTCTTAGCGAAAGGCTTCTTGAGGGGAAAGCTGTAACTCTGTGATATGATTTCACAGAACACAAAGAAATTTCACAGAAAGCTTCTTACTCTTTGTTATCGGAGGATATTTCCTTTGGCCCTATAGTCTTCAAAGGGATCCGAAATATCTGTTCTCAGATTCCACAGAAATAAGGCTAGCAAAGAGATCCACGAAATACAGATGAAAGTCTGGGAGTGAATGTCACACATCACAAAGCAGTTTCTCAGAGACCTTTTTCCAGTTTTTCTCTGAGGATTTTTTCTTTTTCACCATAGCCTTCTGTGGGATTCCAAATATCACTTTGCGAATTCCACAAGAACAGGCTTAGGGAGCGGCCTCTTGAGGGGAAACCTGTAACACTGTAAGATGAATTAACAGAACACTAAGCAGTTTCTCAGAAAGCTTCTTTCCCGATTTCATCTGACGATATTTCCTTTTCCACCATAGCCCTTTACGGGCTTCCAAATATCACTTTGCGAATTCCACAAGAACTGTCTTAGCGAAAGGCTTCTTGAGAGGAAAGCTGTAACCCTGTGAGAAGATTTCACAAAACACAAAGAAGTTTCTCAGAAAGCTTCTTTCTCTTTGTTATCGGAGGATATTTCCTTTGGCCCTATAGACTTCAAAGGGATCCGAAATATCCGTTCTCAGATTCCTTAGAAATAAGGCTAACAAAGAGATCCACGAAATACAGATGTAACTCCATGAGTGGAAGTCACACATCACAAAGCAGTTTCTCAGAAAGCTTCTTTCCAGTTTTTCTCTGAAGATATTTTCTTTTTCACCACAGCGCTCTATGGGCTTCCAAATATCACTTTGCGAATTCCACAAGAACAGGCTTAGCGAGCGGCCTCTTGAGGGGAAAGCTGTAACTCTGTGAGATGAATTAAAAGAACACTAAGCAGTTTCTCAGAAAGCTTCTTTCCAGAGATCATCTGAGGATATTTCCTTTTTCACCATAGCCCTCTATGGGCTTCCAAATATCACTTTGCAAATTCCACAAGAACTGTTTTAGTAAAAGGCTACTTGAGGGGAAAGCTGTAAACCTGGGAGATGACTTCACAGAACACAAAGAAGTTTCTCAGAAAGCTTCTTTCTCTTTGTTATCGGAGGATATTTCCTTTGGCCCTATAGTCTTCAGAGGGATCTGAAATATCTGTTCTCAGATTCCACAGAAATAAAGATACCAAAGAGATGCACTAAATACAGATGTAACCTGTGAGTGGAAGTCACACATCACAAAGCAGTTTCTCAGAAAGCTTCTTTCCAGTTTTTCTCTGAGGATATTTTCTTTTTCACCATAGCCCTCTATCGGCTTCCAAATATCACTTTGCGAATTCCACAAGAACAGGATTAGCGAGCGGCCTCTTGAGGGGAATGCTGTAGCTCTGTGAGATGAATTAACGGAACACTATGCAGTTTCTCAGAAAGCTTCTTTCCAGGCTTCTTCTGAGGATATTTCCTTTTTTACCACAGCTCTCTAGGGGTCACAAATATCACTTTGCAAATTCATCAAGAACTGTGTTAGCAAAAGGCTTCTTGAGGGGAAAGCTGTGAATCGGAGAGATGATTTCTCAGAACACAAAGAAGTTTCTCAGAAAGCTTCTTTCTCTTTGTTATCGGAGGATATTTCCTTTCGCCCTATAGTCTTCAAAGGGATCCGAAATATCTGTTCTCAGATACCACAGAAATAAAGGTATCAAAGAGATCCAAGAAATACAGATGTAACTCTGTGAGTGGATGTCACACATCAGAAAGCAGTTTCTCAGAAAGCTTCTTTCCAGTTTTTCTCTGAGGATATTTTCTTTTTCACCACAGCCCTCCTTGGGATTCCAAATATCACTTTGCGAATTGCATAAGAACAGGCTTAGCGAGCGGCCTCTTCAGGGGAAAGCTGTAACTCTGTGAGATGAATTAACAGAACACTAAGCTGTTTCTCAGAAAGCATCTTTCCAGATTTCATCTGACGATATTTCCTTTTTCACCAGAGCCCTCTAGGGGTTTCAAATATCACTTTGCAAATTCCACAAGAACTGTCTTAGCGAAAGGCTTCTTGAGAGGAAAGCTGTAACTCTGTGAGATGATTCCACAGAACACAAAGAAGTTTCTCAGAAAACTTCTTTCTCTCTGTTATCGGAGGATATTTCCTTTGGTCCTATAGTCTTCAAAGGATCAGGAATATCTATTCTCAGATTCCACAGAAATAAGGCTAGCAAAGAGATCCACGAAATACAGATGCAACTCTGTGAGTGAAAGTCAGACATTACAAAGCAGTTTCTCAGAAAGCATCTTTCCAGATTTCATCTGACGATATTTCCTTTTTCACCAGAGCCCTCTAGGGGTTTCAAATATCACTTTGGAAATTCCACAAGAACTGTCTTAGCGAAAGGCTTCTTGAGGGGAAAGCTGTAACACTGTGAGATGATTTCACAGAACCCAAAGAAGTTTCTCAGAAAGCTTCTTTCTCTTTGTTATCGGAGGATATTTCCTTTGGCCCTATAGTCTTCAAAGGGATCCGAAATATCCGTTCTCAGATTCCACACAAATAAGGCTGGCAAAGAGATCGATGAAACACAGATTTAACTCTGTGAGTGGAAGTCCCACATCACAAAGCAGTTTCTCAGAAAGCTTCTTTCCAGTTTTTCTCTGAGGATATTTTCTTTTTCACCATAGCCCTCTATGGTCTTCCAAATATCACTTTGCGAATTCCACAAGAACAGGCTTAGCGAGCGGCCTCTTGAGGGGAACACTGTAACTCTGTGAGATGAATTAAGAGAACACTAAGCAGTTTCTCAGAAAGCTTCTTTCCAGATTTCATCTGATGGTATTGCCTTTTTCACCTTAGCCCTGTATGGGCTTCCAAATATCTCCTTGCAAATTACACAACAACTGTCTCAGCGAAAGGCTTGTTTAGTGGAAAGCTGTAACTACGTGAGATGATTTCACAGAACATAGAGAAGTTTTTCAGAAAGCTTCTTTCTCTTTGTTATCGGAGGATATTTCCTTTCGCCCTATAGTCTTCAAAGGGATCCGAAATATCTGTTCTCAGAAAGCACAGAAATAATGCAGGCAAAGAGATCCACGATATACAGATGTAACTCTGTGAGTGGAAGTCACACATCACAAAGCAGTTTCTCAGAAATCTTCTTTCCAGTTTTTCTCTGAGGATATTTTCTTTTTCAGCATAGTCCTCTATGGGCTTCCAAATATCACTTTGCGAATTCCACAAGAACAGACTTAGCGAGCGGCCTCTTGAGAGGAAAGCTGTAACTCTGTGAGATGAACTAACAGAACACTAAGCAGTTCCTCAGAAAGCTTCTTTCCAGATTTCATCTGAGGATATTTCCTTTTTCACCATCACCCCCTATGGGCTTCCAAATATCACTTTGCAAATTCCACAAGAACTGTCTTAGCGAAAGGCTTCTTGAGGGGAAAGGTGTACCTTTGTGAGATGATTTCACAGAACACAAAGAAGTTTCTCAGAAAGCTTCTTTGTCTTTGTTATGGAAGGATATTTCCTTTGGCCCTATAGTTTACAAAGGGATCCAAAATATCCGTTCTCAGGTTCCACAGAAATAAGGCTAGCAAAGACATCCACGAAATACAGATGTAACTCTGTGAGTAGAAGTCACACATCACAAAGCAGTTTCTCAGAAATGTTCTTTACAGTTTTTCTCCGAGGATATTTTCTTTTTCACCATAGCCCTCTATGGGCTTCCAAATATCACTTTGCGAATTCCACAAGAACAGGCTTTGCGAGCGTGCCCTTGAGGGGAAAGATGTAACTCTTTGAGATGATTTCTCAGAACACAAAGGAGTTTCTCAGAGAGCTTCTTTCTCTTTGTTATCGGAGGATAATTCCTTTGGCTCTATAGTCTTCAAAGGGATCCGAAATATCTGTTCTGAGATTCCACAGAAATAAGGCTAGCAAAGAGATCCACGAAATACAGATGTAACTCTGTGAGTGGAAGTCACACATCACAAACCAGTTTCTCAGAAACATTCTTTCCAGTTTTTCTCTGAGGATATTTTCTTTTTCACCATAGCCCTCTATGGGCTTCCAAATATCACTTTGCGAATTCTACAAGAACAGGCTTAGCGAGCGGCCTCTTCAGGGGAAAGCTGTAACTCTGTGAGATGAATTAACAGAACACTAAGCTGTTTCTCAGAAAGCATCTTTCCAGATTTCATCTGAGGATATTTCCTTTTTCACCTTAGCCCTCTAGGGGTTTCAAATATCACTTTGCAAATTCCACAAGAACTGTCTTAGCGATAGGCTTCTTGAGGGGAATGCTGTAACTCTGTGAGATGATTTCACAGAACACAGAGAAGTTTCTCAGAAAGCTTCTTTCTCTTTGTTATCGGGCGATATTTCCTTTGGCTCTATAGTCTTCAAAGGGATCCGAAATATCTGCTCTCAGATTCCACAGAAATAAGGCTAGATAAGAGATCCACGAAGTACAGATGTAACTCTGTGAGTGGAAGTCACACATCACAAAGCAGTTTCTCAGAAAGCTTCTTGCCAATTTTTCTCTGAGGATATTTTCTTTTTCACCATAGCCCTCTATGGGCTTCCAGATATCACTTTGCGAATTCCACAAGAACAGGCTTTGCGAGCGGCCTCTTGAGAGGAAAGCTGTACCTCTGTGAGATGAATTAACAGAACACTAAGCAGTTTCTCAGAAAGCTTCTTTCCAGATTTCATCAGAGGATATTTCCTTTTTCACCATAGCCCTCTATGGGCTTCCAAATATCACTTTGCAAATTCCACAAGAACTGTCTTAGCGAAAGGATTCTTGAGGGGAAAGCTGTAACTCTCTGAGGTGATTTCAGAGAACACAAAGGAGTTCCTCAGAAACCTTCTTTCTCTTTGTTATCGGGGGATATTTCCTTTGGCCCTATAACTTCAAAAGGATACGAAATATCTGTTCTTATATTACACAGAAATAAGGCTGGCAAAGAGATCCACGAAATACAGATATAACTCTGTGAGTGGAAGTCATACATCACAAGCAGTTTCTCAGAAAGTTTCTTTAAAGTTTTTCTCTGAGAATATTTTCTTTTTCACCGTAGCCCTCTATGGTCTTCCAAATATCACTTTGCGAATTTAACAAGAAGAGGCTTAGCGAGCGGCCTCTTGAGGGGAAAGCTGTAACTCTGTGAGATGAATTAACAGAACACTAAGCAGTTTCTCAGAAAGCTTTTTTCCAGATTTCATCTGAGGATATTTCCATATTCAACATAGCCGTCTACGGGCTTCCAAATATCACTTTGCAAATTCCACAAGAACTGTGTGAGCAAAAGGCTTCTTGAGGGGACAGCTGTAACCCTGTGAGATGATTTCACAGAACACAAAGAAGTTTCTAACAATGCTTCTTTCTCTTTGTTATCGGAAGATATTTCCATTGGCCCTATAGTCTTCAAATGGATCCCAAATATCTGTTTTCACATTCCACAGAAATAAGGCTAGCAAAGAGATCCACGAAATACAGATGTAAATCTATGAGTGGTAGTCACACATCACAAAGCAGTTTCTCAGAAAGCGTCTTTCCAGTTTTTCTCTGAGGATATTTTCTTTTTCACCACAACCCTCTATGGGCTTCCCAATATCACTTTGCGAATTCCACAAGAACAGGCTTAGCGTGCGGCCTCTTGAGGGGAAAACTGTAACTCTGTGAGATGAATTAACAGATCACAAAGAAGTTTCTCAGAAAGCTTCTTTCCAGATTTCATCTGAGGATATTTCCATTTTCACCATAGCCCTCTATGGGCTTCCAAATATCACTTTACAAATACCACAAGAACTGTCTTAGCGAAAGGATTCTTGAGGGGAAAGCTGTAACTCTCTGAGGTGATTTCAGAGAACACAAAGGAGTTCCTCAGAAACCTTCTTTCTCTTTGTTATCGGGGGATATTTCCTTTGGCCCTATAACTTCAAAAGGATACGAAATATCTGTTCTTATATTACACAGAAATAAGGCTGGCAAAGAGATCCACGAAATACAGATATAACTCTGTGAGTGGAAGTCATACATCACAAGCAGTTTCTCAGAAAGGTTCTTTAAAGTTTTTCTCTGAGAATATTTTCTTTTTCACCGTAGCCCTCTATGGTCTTCCAAATATCACTTTGCGAATTTAACAAGAAGAGGCTTAGCGAGCGGCCTCTTGAGGGGAAAGCTGTAACTCTGTGAGATGAATTAACAGAACACTAAGCAGTTTCTCAGAAAGCTTTTTTCCAGATTTCATCTGAGGATATTTCCATATTCAACATAGCCGTCTACGGGCTTCCAAATATCACTTTGCAAATTCCACAAGAACTGTGTGAGCAAAAGGCTTCTTGAGGGGACAGCTGTAACCCTGTGAGATGATTTCACAGAACACAAAGAAGTTTCTAACAATGCTTCTTTCTCTTTGTTATCGGAAGATATTTCCATTGGCCCTATAGTCTTCAAATGGATCCCAAATATCTGTTTTCACATTCCACAGAAATAAGGCTAGCAAAGAGATCCACGAAATACAGATGTAAATCTATGAGTGGTAGTCACACATCACAAAGCAGTTTCTCAGAAAGCGTCTTTCCAGTTTTTCTCTGAGGATATTTTCTTTTTCACCACAACCCTCTATGGGCTTCCCAATATCACTTTGCGAATTCCACAAGAACAGGCTTAGCGTGCGGCCTCTTGAGGGGAAAACTGTAACTCTGTGAGATGAATTAACAGATCACAAAGAAGTTTCTCAGAAAGCTTCTTTCCAGATTTCATCTGAGGATATTTCCATTTTCACCATAGCCCTCTATGGGCTTCCAAATATCACTTTACAAATACCACAAGAACTGTCTTAGCGAAAGGCTTCTTGAAGGGAAAGCTGTAACTCTATGAGATGATTACACAGGACACAAAGAAGTTTCTCAGAAAGCTTCTTTCTCTTTGTTATCGGAGGATGTTTCCTTTGGCCCTATAGTCTTCTAAGGGATCCGAAATATCTGTTCTCAGATTCCACAGAAATAAGGCTAGCAAAGAGATCTACGAAATACAGATGTAACTCTGTGAGTGGAAGTCACACATCACAAAGCAGTTTCTCAGAAAGCTTCTTTCCAGTTTTTCTCTGAGGATATTTTCTTTTTCACCATAGCCCTACAAGGGCTTCCAAATATCACTTTGCGAATTCCACAAGAACAGGCTTAGCCAGCGGCCTCTTGAGGGGATAGCTGTAACTCTGTCAGATGAATTAAGAGAACACTAAGCAGTTTCTCAGAAAGCCTCTTTCCAGGTTTCATCTGAGGATATTTCCCTTTTCACCATTGCCCTCTATGGGCTCCCAAATATCACTTTGCCAATTCCACAAGAAATGTCTTAGTGAAAGGCTTCTTGAGGGGAAAGCTGTAACTCTGTGAGATGATTTCACAGAACACAAAGAAGATTCTCAGAAAGTTTCTTTCTCTTTGTTATCGGAGTTTATTTCCTTTGACCCTATAGTCTTTAAAAGGTTACGAAATATCTGTTCTCAGATTCCACAGAAATAAGGCTAGCAAAGACACCCACGAAATACAGATGTAACTCTGTGAGATGAATTAACAGAACACTAAGCAGTTTCTCAGAAAGCTTCTTTCCAGATTTCATCTGAGGATATTTCCTTTTTCACCATAGCCCTCTATGGGCTTCCAAATATCACTTTGCGAATTCCACAAGAACAGGCTTAGCGAGCGGCCTCTTGAGAGGAAAGCTGTAACTCTGTAAGATGAATTAAGAGAACACTAAGCAGCTTCTCAGAAAGCTTCTTTCCAGATTTCATCTGTGGATGTTTCCTTTTTGACCATAGCCCTCTATGGGCTTCCAAATATCAATTTGCCAATTCCACAAGAACTGTCTTAGCGAAAGGCTTCTTGAGGGGAAAGCTGTAACTCTGTGAGATGATTTCACAGAAAACGAAGAATTTTCTCAGAAAACTTCTTCTATTTGTTATCGGAGGATATTTCCTTTGGCCCTATAGTCTTCAAAGGGATCCGAAATATCTGTTCTCATATTACACAGAAATAAGGCTAGCAAAGAGATCCACGACATACAGACGTAACTCTGTGAGTGGAACTCACACATCACAAAGCAGTTTCTCAGAAAGCTTCTTTCCCGTTTTTCTCTGAGGATATTTTCTTTTTCTCCACAACCCTCTACGGGCATCCAAATATCACTTTGCAAATTCCACAAGAACAGGCTTAGCGAGCGGCCTCTTGATGGGAAAGCTGTAACTCTGTGAGATGAATTAACAGAACACTAAGCAGTTTCTCAGAAAGCTTCTTTCCAGATTTCTTCTGGGGATATTTCCCTTTTCACCATAGCCTTCTAAGGGCTTCCAAATATCACTTTGCATATTACACAAGAACTGTATTAGCCAAAGGCTTCTTTTGGGAAGAGGTGTAACTCTGTGAGATGATTTCACAGAACACAAAGACGTTTCTCAGAAAGCTTCTTTCTCTTTGTTATCAGAGGATATTTCCTTTGGCCCTGTGGTCTTCAAAGGGATCCCAAATATCTGTTTTCATATTCCACAGAAATAAGGCTAGCAAAGAGATCCAGGAAATACAGATGTAGCTCTGTGAGTGGAAGTCACACATCACAAAGCACTTCCTCAGAAAGCTTCTTTCCAGTTTTTCTCTGAGGATTTTTTTTTTTGTTTTTCACCATAGTCCTCTACGGGCTTCCAAATATCACTTTGCGAATTCCACAAGAACAGGCTTAGCGAGCGGCCTCTTGAGGGGAAAGCTGTAACTATGTGAGAAGAATTAACAGAACACTAAGAAGTATCTCAGAAAGTACCTTTCCAGATTTAATCTAGGGTATTTCCTTTTTCACCACAGCCCTCTATGCGCTTCCAAATATCACTTTGCAAATTCCACAAGAACTGTCTTAGAGAAAGGCTTCTTGAGGGGAAAACTGTAACTCTGTGAGATGAATTAACAGAACACTATGCAGTTTCTCAGAAAGCTTCTTTCCAGATTTCATCTGAGGATATTTGCTTTTTAACCATAGCCCTATATGGGCATCCAAATATCACTTTGCTCATTCCACAAGAACTGTCTTAGCAAAAGGCTTCTTGAGGGGAAAGCTGTAACTCTGTGAGATGACTTCACAGAACACAAAGAAGTTTCTCAAAAAGCTTCTTTCTCTTTGTTATTGAAGGATATTTCCTTTGGCCCTATAGTCTTCAAAGGGATCCGAAATATCTGTTCTCAGATTCCACCGAAATAAGGCTAGCAAAGATATCCACGATATACAGATGTAACTCTGAGTGGAACTCACACATCACAAATCAGTTTCTCAGAAAGCTCTTTCCAGTTTTTCTCTGAGGATATTTTCTTTTTCACCATAGACCTCTATGGGCTTCCAAATATCACTTTGCGAATTCCACAAGAACAGGCTTAGCGAGCGGCCTCATGAGGTGAAAGCTGTAACTCTCTGAGATGAATTAACAGAACACTAAGCAGTTTCTCAGAATGCTTCTTTCCAGATTTCATCTGAGGATATTTCCTTTTTCACCGTAGCCCTCTATGGGCTTCCAAATATCACTTTGCTAATTTCACAAGAACTGTCTTAGCGAAAGGCTTCTTGAGGGGAAAGCTGTAACTCTGTGAGATGAATTCACAGAACACAAAGATGTTTCTCAGAAAGCTTCTTTCTCTTTGTTATTGAAGGATATTTCCTTTGGCCCTGTAGTCTTCAAAGGGATCCGAAATATCTGCTCTCAGATTCCACAGAAATAAGGCTAGCGAAGAGATCCACGAAATGCAGATGTAACTCTGTGAGTGGAAGTCACACATCACAAAGCAGTTTCTCAGAAAGCTTCTTTCCAGTTTTTCTCTGAGGATATTTTCTTTTTCACCATGGCCCCCTATGGGCTTCCAAATATCTCTTTACGAATTTCACGAGAACAGGCTTAGCGAGCGGCCTCTTGAGGGAAAAGCTGTAACTATGTGAGATGAATTAACAGAACACTAAGCAGTTTCTCAGAGAGCTTCTTTCCAGATTTCATCTGATGATATTTCCTTTTTCACCATAGCCCTCTACGGGCTTCCAAATCTCACTTTGCAAATTCCACAAGAACTGTCTTAGTGAAGGGTTTCTTGAGGGATAAACTGTAACTCTGTGAGATGATTTCACAGAACACGAAGAAGTTTCTCAGAAAGCTTCTTTCCAGTTTTCATTTTATGATATTTCCTTTTTCACCGTAGCCCTCTATGGGCTTCCAAATATTACTTTGAGAATTCCAGAAGAACAAGCTTAGGGAGCGGCCTCTTGAGGGGAAAGTTTAACTCTGTGAGATGAATTAACATAAAACGAAGCAGTTTGTC
The DNA here is from genome assembly GCF_043159975.1 of Macaca nemestrina. Taxonomy (NCBI): domain Eukaryota; kingdom Metazoa; phylum Chordata; class Mammalia; order Primates; family Cercopithecidae; genus Macaca; species Macaca nemestrina. The sequence continues at coordinate 26,330,404 of NC_092143.1, forward strand.
AGAAAGCTTCTTTCCAGATTTCATCTGAGGATATTTCCTTTTTCAACGTAGCCCTCTACGGGCTTCCAAATATCTCTTTGCATATTCCACAAGAACTGTCTTAGCGAAAGGCTTCTTGAGGGGAAAGCTGTAACTCTGTGAGATGATTTCACAAAACACAAAGAAGTTTCACAGAAAGCTTCTTTTTCTTTGTTATCGGAGGATATTTCCTTTGGCGCTATAGTCTTCAAAGGGATCCGAAGTATCTGTCCTCAGATTCCACAGAAATAAGGCTAGCAAAGAGATCCACGAAATACAGATGTGACTCTGTGAGTGGAAGTCACACATCACAAAGCAGTGTCTCAGAAAGCGTCTTTCCAGTTTTTCTCTGTGGATATTTTCTTTTTCACCATAGCCCTCTATGGGCTTCCAAATATCACTTTGCAAATTCCACAAGAACAGGCTTAGTGAGCGGCCTCTTCAGGGGAAAGCTGTAACTCTGTGAGATGAATTAACAGAACACTAAGCAGTTTCTCAGAAAGCTTCTTTCCAGATTTCATCTGAGGATATTTCCTTTTGCACCATAGCCCTCTAGGGGTTCCAAATATCACTTTGCAAATTCCACAAGAACTGTCTTAGCGAAAGGCTTATTGAGGGGAAAGCTGTAACTCTGTGAGATGATTTCACAGAACACAAAGAAGTTTCTCAGAAAGCTGATTTATCTTTTTTTCCGGAGGATATTTCCTTGGGCCCTATAGTCTTCAAAGGGATCCGAAATATCTGTTCTGAGATTCAGGGAGAAATAAGGCTAGCAAAGAGATCCACGAAATACAGATGTAACTGTGTGAGTGGTAGTCAAACATCACAAAGCAGATTCTCAGAAAGCTTCTTTCCAGTTTTTCTCTGAGGATATTTTCTTTTTCACCACAACCCTCTAAGGGCTTCCAAATATCACTTTGCGAATTCCAAAAGAACACGCTTAGCGAGCGGCCTCTTGAGGGGAAAAGTGTCACTCTGTGAGATGAGTTAACAGAACACTGAGCAGTTTCTCAGAAAGCTTCTTTCCAGATTTCATCTGAGGATATTTCCTTTTTCAACACAGCCCTCTAGGGGCTTCCAAATATCATTTTGCAAATTCCACAAGAACTGTCTTAGCGAAAGGCTTCTTGAGGGGAAAGCTGTAACTCTGTGAGATGATTTCACAGAACACAAAGAAGTTTCTCAGAAAGCTTCTTTCTCTTTGTTATCGGAGGATATTTCCTTTGGCCCTATAGTCTTCAAAGGGATCCGATATATCTGTTATCAGATTCCACCGAAATAATGCTAGCAAAGACATCCACGAAATTCAGATGTAACTCTATGAGTGGAAGTCACACATCACATAGCAGTTTCTCAGAAAGATTCTTTCCAGTTTCTCTCTGAGGCTATTTTCTTTTCCACCATAGCCCTCTATGGGCTTCCAAATATCACTTTGCGAATTCCACAAGAACAGGCTTAGCGAGGGGTCTCTTGAGGGGAAAGCTGTAACTCTGTGAGATGAATTAACAGAACAGTAAGCAGTTTCTCAGAACGCTTCTTTCCAGATTTCATCTGAGGATATTTCCTTTTTCACCATAGCCCTCTATGGGCTTCCAAATATCACTTTGCAAATTCCACAAGTACTTTCTTAGCGAAAGGCATCTTGACGGGAAAGCTATAACTCTGTGAGATGATTTCACAGAACACAAAGAAGTTTCTCAGAAAGCTTCTTTCTCTTTGTTATCGGAGGATATTTCCTTTGACCCTATAGTCTTCAAAGGGATCCGATATATCTGTTATCAGATTCCACCGAAATAATGCTAGCAAAGACATCCACGAAATTCAGATGTAACTCTATGAGTGGAAGTCACACATCACATAGCAGTTTCTCAGAAAGATTCTTTCCAGTTTCTCTCTGAGGCTATTTTCTTTTCCACCATTGCCCTCTATGGGCTTCCAAATATCACTTTGCGAATTCCACAAGAACAGGCTTAGCGAGGGGTCTCTTGAGGGGAAAGCTGTAACTCTCTGAGATGAATTAACAGAACAGTAAGCAGTTTCTCAGAACGCTTCTTTCCAGATTTCATCTGAGGATATTTCCTTTTTCACCATAGCCCTCTATGGGCTTCCAAATATCACTTTGCAAATTCCACAAGAACTGTCTTAGCGAAAGGCTTCTTGAGGGTAAAGCTGTAACCTTGTAAGATGATTTCACAGAACACAAAGAAAGTTCTCAGAAAGCATCTTTCTCGTTGTTATCGGAGGTTATTTCCTTTGGCCTTATGGTCTTCAAAGGGATCCGAATTATCTGTTCTCACATTCCACAGAAATAAGACTAGCAAAGATATCCACGAAATATAGTTGTAGCTCTGTGAGTGGAGGTCACACATCACAAAGCAGTTTCTCAGAAACCTTCTTTCCAGTTTTTCTCTGAGGATATTTTCTTTTTCACCAAAGCCCTCTATGGGCTTCCAAATATCACATTGCGAATTCCACAAGAACAGGCTTAGCAAGCGACCTCTTGATGGGAAAGCTCTAACTCTAGGAGATAATTAACAGAACACTAAGCAGTTTCTCAGAAAGCTTCTTTCCAGTTTTTATCTGAGGATATTTCCTTTTTCACCATAGCCCTCTATGGGCTTCCAAATATCACTTTGCAAATTCCACAAGAACTTTCTTAGCGAAAGGCTTCTTGAGGGGAAAACTATAACTCTGTGAGATGATTTCACAGAACACAAAGAAGTTTCTCAGAAAGCTTCTTTCTCTTTGTTATCGGAGGATATTTCCTTTGGCCCTCTAGTCTTCAAAGGGATCCAAAATATCTGTTATCGGATTCCACAGAAATAAGGCTAGCAAAGAGATCCACGAAATACAGATGTGACTCTGTGAGTGGAAGTCACACATCACAAAGCAGTGTCTCAGAAAGCGTCTTTCCAGTTTTTCTCTGTGGATATTTTCTTTTTCACCATAGCCCTCTATGGGCTTCCAAATATCACTTTGCAAATTCCACAAGAACAGGCTTAGTGAGCGGCCTCTTCAGGGGAATGCTGTAACTCTCTGAGATGAATTAACAGAACACTAAGCAGTTTCTCAGAAAGCTTCTTTCCAGATTTCATCTGAGGATATTTCCTTTTGCACCATAGCCCTCTATAGGCTTCCAAATATCACTTTGCAAATCCCACAAGAACTGTCTTAGCGAAAGGCTTCTTGAGGGAAAAGCTGTAACTCTGTGAGACGATTTCACAGAACACAAATAAGTTTCTCAGAAAGCTTCTTTCTCTTTGTTATCGGAGGATATTTCCTTTGGCCCTATAGTCTTCAAAGGGATCCGATATATCTGTTATCAGATTCCACAGAAATAATGCTAGCAAAGACATCCACGAAATTCAGATGTAATTCTGTGAGTGGAAGTCAAACATCACATAGCAGTTTCTCAGAAAGATTCTTTCCAGTTTTTTTCTGAGGATATTTTCTTTTTCACCATAGCCCTCTATGGGCTTCCAAATATCACTTTGCGAATTCCACAAAAACAGGCTTAGCGAGTGAACTCTTGAGGGGAAAGCTGTAACTCTGTGATATGAATTAACAGAACACTAATCAGCTTCTCAGAGAGCTTCTTTCCAGATTTCATCTGAGGACATTTCCTTTTTCACCATAGCCCTCTAAGGGCTTCCAAACATCACTTTTCAAATTCCACAAGAACTGTCTTAGCGAAAGGCTTCTTGAGGGGAAAGCTGTAACTCTGTGAGATGATTTCACAGAACACAAAGAAGTTTCTCAGAAAGCTGATTTATCTTTTTTTCCGGAGGATATTTCCTTGGGCCCTATAGTCTTCAAAGGGATCCGAAATATCTGTTCTGAGATTCAGGGAGAAATAAGGCTAGCAAAGAGATCCACGAAATACAGATGTAACTGTGTGAGTGGTAGTCACACATCACAAAGCAGATTCTCAGAAAGCTTCTTTCCAGTTTTTCTCTGAGGATATTTTCTTTTTCACCACAACCCTCTAAGGGCTTCCAAATATCACTTTGCGAATTCCAAAAGAACACGCTTAGCGAGCGGCCTCTTGAGGGGAAAAGTGTCACTCTGTGAGATGAGTTAACAGAACACTGAGCAGTTTCTCAGAAAGCTTCTTTCCAGATTTCATCTGAGGATATTTCCTTTTTCAACATAGCCCTCTAGGGGCTTCCAAATATCATTTTGCAAATTCCACAAGAACTGTCTTAGCGAAAGGCTTCTTGAGGGGAAAGCTGTAACTCTGTGAGATGATTTCACAGAACACAAAGAAGTTTCTCAGAAAGCTGCTTTCTCTTTGTTATCGGAGGATATTTCCTTTGGCCCTATAGTCTTCAAAGGGATCCGATATATCTGTTATCAGATTCCACCGAAATAATGCTAGCAAAGACATCCACGAAATTCAGATGTAACTCTATGAGTGGAAGTCACACATCACATAGCAGTTTCTCAGAAAGATTCTTTCCAGTTTCTCTCTGAGGCTATTTTCTTTTCCACCATAGCCCTCTATGGGCTTCCAAATATCACTTTGCGAATTCCACAAGAACAGGCTTAGCGAGGGGTCTCTTGAGGGGAAAGCTGTAACTCTGTGAGATGAATTAACAGAACAGTAAGCAGTTTCTCAGAACGCTTCTTTCCAGATTTCATCTGAGGATATTTCCTTTTTCACCGTAGCCCTCTATGGGCTTCCAAATATCACTTTGCAAATTCCACAAGAACTGTCTTAGCGAAAGGCTTCTTGAGGGTAAAGCTGTAACCTTGTGAGATGATTTCACAGAACACAAAGAAAGTTCTCAGAAAGCATCTTTCTCGTTGTTATCGGAGGTTATTTCCTTTGGCCTTATGGTCTTCAAAGGGATCCGAATTATCTGTTCTCACATTCCACAGAAATAAGACTAGCAAAGATATCCACGAAATATAGATGTAGCTCTGTGAGTGGAGGTCACACATCACAAAGCAGTTTCTCAGAAACCTTCTTTCCAGTTTTTCTCTGAGGATATTTTCTTTTTCACCAAAGCCCTCTATGGGCTTCCAAATATCACATTGCGAATTCCACAAGAACAGGCTTAGCAAGCGACCTCTTGATGGGAAAGCTATAACTCTAGGAGATAATTAACAGAACACTAAGCAGTTTCTCAGAAAGCTTCTTTCCAGTTTTTATCTGAGGATATTTCCTTTTTCACCATAGCCCTCTATGGGCTTCCAAATATCACTTTGCAAATTCCACAAGAACTTTCTTAGCGAAAGGCTTCTTGAGGGGAAAACTATAACTCTGTGAGATGATTTCACAGAACACAAAGAAGTTTCTCAGAAAGCTTCTTTCTCTTTGTTATCGGAGGATATTTCCTTTGGCCCTCTAGTCTTCAAAGGGATCCAAAATATCTGTTATCGGATTCCACAGAAATAAGGCTAGCAAAGAGATCCACGAAATACAGATGTGACTCTGTGAGTGGAAGTCACACATCACAAAGCAGTGTCTCCGAAAGCGTCTTTCCAGTTTTTCTCTGTGGATATTTTCTTTTTCACCATAGCCCTCTATGGGCTTCCAAATATCACTTTGCAAATTCCACAAGAACAGGCTTAGTGAGCGGCCTCTTCAGGGGAAAGCTGTAACTCTGTGAGATGAATTAACAGAACACTAAGCAGTTTCTCAGAAAGCTTCTTTCCAGATTTCATCTGAGGATATTTCCTTTTGCACCATAGCCCTCTATGGGCTTCCAAATATCACTTTGCAAATTCCACAAGAACTGTCTTAGCGAAAGGCTTCTTGAGGGAAAAGCTGTAACTCTGTGAGACGATTTCACAGAACACAAAGAAGTTTCTCAGAAAGCTTCTTTCTCTTTGTTATCGGAGGATATTTCCTTTGGCCCTATAGTCTTCAAAGGGATCCGAAATATCTGTTATCAGATTCCACAGAAATAATGCTAGCAAAGACATCCACGAAATTCAGATGTAATTCTGTGAGTGGAAGTCAAACATCACATAGCAGTTTCTCAGAAAGATTCTTTCCAGTTTTTTTCTGAGGATATTTTCTTTTTCACCATAGCCCTCTATGGGCTTCCAAATATCACTTTGCGAATTCCACAAAAACAGGCTTAGCGAGTGAACTCTTGAGGGGAAAGCTGTAACTCTGTGATATGAATTAACAGAACACTAATCAGCTTCTCAGAGAGCTTCTTTCCAGATTTCATCTGAGGACATTTCCTTTTTCACCATAGCCCTCTAAGGGCTTCCAAACATCACTTTTCAAATTCCACAAGAACTGTCTTAGCGAAAGGCTTCTTGAGGGGAAAGCTGTAACTCTGTGAGATGATTTCACAGAACACAAAGAAGTTTCTCAGAAAGCTGATTTATCTTTTTTTCCGGAGGATATTTCCTTGGGCCCTATAGTCTTCAAAGGGATCCGAAATATCTGTTCTGAGATTCAGGGAGAAATAAGGCTAGCAAAGAGATCCACGAAATACAGATGTAACTGTGTGAGTGGTAGTCACACATCACAAAGCAGATTCTCAGAAAGCTTCTTTCCAGTTTTTCTCTGAGGATATTTTCTTTTTCACCACAACCCTCTAAGGGCTTCCAAATATCACTTTGCGAATTCCAAAAGAACACGCTTAGCGAGCGGCCTCTTGAGGGGAAAACTGTCACTCTGTGAGATGAGTTAACAGAACACTGAGCAGTTTCTCAGAAAGCTTCTTTCCAGATTTCATCTGAGGATATTTCCTTTTTCAACATAGCCCTCTAGGGGCTTCCAAATATCATTTTGCAAATTCCACAAGAACTGTCTTAGCGAAAGGCTTCTTGAGGGGAAAGCTGTAACTCTGTGAGATGATTTCACAGAACACAAAGAAGTTTCTCAGAAAGCTTCTTTCTCTTTGTTATCGGAGGATATTTCCTTTGGCCCTATAGTCTTCAAAGGGATCCGATATATCTGTTATCAGATTCCACCGAAATAATGCTAGCAAAGACATCCACGAAATTCAGATGTAACTCTATGAGTGGAAGTCACACATCACATAGCAGTTTCTCAGAAAGATTCTTTCCAGTTTCTCTCTGAGGCTATTTTCTTTTCCACCATAGCCCTCTATGGGCTTCCAAATATCACTTTGCGAATTCCACAAGAACAGGCTTAGCGAGGGGTCTCTTGAGGGGAAAGCTGTAACTCTGTGAGATGAATTAACAGAACAGTAAGCAGTTTCTCAGAACGCTTCTTTCCAGATTTCATCTGAGGATATTTCCTTTTTCACCATAGCCCTCTATGGGCTTCCAAATATCACTTTGCAAATTCCACAAGAACTGTCTTAGCGAAAGGCTTCTTGAGGGTAAAGCTGTAACCTTGTGAGATGATTTCACAGAACACAAAGAAAGTTCTCAGAAAGCATCTTTCTCGTTGTTATCGGAGGTTATTTCCTTTGGCCTTATGGTCTTCAAAGGGATCCGAATTATCTGTTCTCACATTCCACAGAAATAAGACTAGCAAAGATATCCACGAAATATAGATGTAGCTCTGTGAGTGGAGGTCACACATCACAAAGCAGTTTCTCAGAAACCTTCTTTCCAGTTTTTCTCTGAGGATATTTTCTTTTTCACCATAGCCCTCTATGGGCTTCCAAATATCACATTGCGAATTCCACAAGAACAGGCTTAGCAAGCGACCTCTTGATGGGAAAGCTATAACTCTAGGAGATAATTAACAGAACACTAAGCAGTTTCTCAGAAAGCTTCTTTCCAGTTTTTATCTGAGGATATTTCCTTTTTCACCATAGCCCTCTATGGGCTTCCAAATATCACTTTGCAAATTCCACAAGAACTTTCTTAGCGAAAGGCTTCTTGAGGGGAAAACTATAACTCTGTGAGATGATTTCACAGAACACAAAGAAGTTTCTCAGAAAGCTTCTTTCTCTTTGTTATCGGAGGATATTTCCTTTGGCCCTCTAGTCTTCAAAGGGATCCAAAATATCTGTTATCAGATTCCACAGAAATAAGGCTAGCAAAGAGATCCACGAAATACAGATGTGACTCTGTGAGTGGAAGTCACACATCACAAAGCAGTGTCTCAGAAAGCGTCTTTCCAGTTTTTCTCTGTGGATATTTTCTTTTTCACCATAGCCCTCTATGGGCTTCCAAATATCACTTTGCAAATTCCACAAGAACAGGCTTAGTGAGCGGCCTCTTCAGGGGAAAGCTGTAACTCTGTGAGATGAATTAACAGAACACTAAGCAGTTTCTCAGAAAGCTTCTTTCCAGATTTCATCTGAGGATATTTCCTTTTGCACCATAGCCCTCTATGGGCTTCCAAATATCACTTTGCCAATTCCACAAGAACTGTCTTAGCGAAAGGCTTCTTGAGGGAAAAGCTGTAACTCTGTGAGATGATTTCACAGAACACAAAGAAGTTTCTCAGAAACCTTCTTTCTCTTTATTATCGGAGGATATTTCCTTTGGCCCTATAGTCTTCAAAGGGATCCGAAATATCTGTTCTCAGATTCCACACAAATAAGGCTAGCAAAGAGATCCACGAAATACAGATATAACACTGTGAGTGGAAGTCACACATCACAAAGCAGTTTCTCAGAAAGCTTCTTTCCAGGTTTTCTCTGAGGATATTTTCTTTTTCACCATAGCCCTCTTTGGGCTTCCAAATATCACTTTCGAATTCCACAAGAAAAGGCTTAGTGAGCGGCCTCTTGAGGGGAAAGCTGTAACTCTGTGAGATGAATTAATAGCACAATAAGCAGTTTCTCAGAAAGCTTCTTTCCAGATTTCATCTGAGGATATTTCCTTTTTCACCATAGACCTCTAAGGGCTTCCAAATATAACTTAGCAAATTCCACAAAACCTGTGTTAGCGAAAGGCTTCTTGAGTGGAAAGCTGTAACTCCATGAGATGATTTCACAGAACACAAAGACGTTTCTCAGAAATCTTCTTTCTCTTTGTTATCGGAGGATATTTCCTTTGGCCCTCTAGTCTTCAAAGGGATCCGAAATATCAGTTCTCAGATTCCACAGAAATAAGGCTAGCAAAGAGATCCACGAAATACTGATGAAACTATGTGAGTGTAAGTCACACATGACAATGCAGTTTCTCACAGAGCTTCATTTAAGTTTTTCTCTTAGGATATTTTCTTTTTCACCATAGCCCTCTAGGGGCTTCCAAATATGAATTTGCGAATTCCATAAGAACAGGCTTAGCGAGCGGCCTCTTGAGGGGAAAGCAGTCACTCTGTGAGATGAATTAACAGAACACTAAGCAGTTTCTCAGAAAGCTTCTTTCCAGATTTCATCTGAGGATATTTCCTTTTTCACCATAGCCCGCTAGGGGCTTCCAAATATCACTTTGCAAATTCCACAAGAACTGCCATAGAAGAAGGCTTCTTGAGGGAAAAGCTAAACCTCTGTGAGATGATTTTACAGAACACAAAGAAGATTCTCAGAAACCTTCTCTCTCTTTGTTATCGGAGGATATTTCCTTTGATCTTATAGTCTTCAAAGGGATCCGAAATATCCGTTCTCAGATTCCACAGAAATAAGGCTAGCAAAGAGATCCACGAAATACAGATGTAACTCTGTGAGTGGAAGTCACACATCACAAAGCAGTTTCTCAGAAAGCTTCTTTCCAGTTTTTCTCTGAGGATATTTTCTTTTTCTCCATAGCAATCTATGGGCTTCCAAATATCACTTTGCGAATACCACAAGAACAGGCTTAGCGAGCGGCCTCTTGAGAGTAAAGCTGTAACTCTGTGAGATGAATTAACAGAACTCTAAGCAGTTTCTCATAAAGCATCTTTCCATATTTCATCTGAGGATATTTTCTTTTTCACCATAGCACTCTAGGGGCTTCCAAATATCACGTTGCAAATTCCACAAGAACTGTCTAAGCGAAAGGCTTCTTGAGGGGAAATCTGTAACTCCGTGAGTTGATTTCACAGAACACAAAGACGTTTCTCAGAAAGCTTCTTTCTCTTTGTTATCGGAGTATATTTACTTTGGCAATATAGTCTTGAAAGGGATCCGAAATATCCGTTCTCAGATTCCAGAGAAATGAGGCTAGCAAAGAGATTCACGAAATACAGATGTAACTCTGTGAGTGGAAGTCACACATCTTAAAGCAGTTTCTCAGAAAGCTTCTTTCCAGTTTTTCTCTGAGGATATTTTCTTTTTCACCATTGCCCTCTATAGGCTTCCAAACATCACTTTGCGAATTCCACAGGAACAGGCCTAGCGAGCGGCCTCTTGAGGGGAAAGCTGTAAATCTGTGAGATGAATTAACAGAACACTAAGCAGTTTCTTAGAAAGCTTCTTTCCAGATTTTATCTTAGGATATTTCCTTTTTCACCATAGCCCTACTTGGGCTTCCATATATCACTTTGCAAATTCCACACGAACTGTCTCAGCGAAAGGCTTCTTGAGGGGAAAGCTGTAACTCTGTGAGATGATTCCTCAGAACACAAGGAAGTTTCTCAGAAAGCTTCTTTCTCTTTGTTATTGCAGGATATTTCCCTTGGCCCTATAGTCTTCAAAGGGATCCTAAATATCCGTTCTCAGATTCCTTAGAAATGAGGCTAGCAAAGAGATCCGCAATATACAGATGTAACTCTGTGAGTGGAAGTCACACATCACAAAGCAGTTTCTCAGAAAGCTTCTTTCCAGTTTTTCTCTGAGGATATTATCTTTTTCACCTTAGCCATCTACGGGTTTCCAAATATCACTTTGCGAATTCCACAAGAATAGGCTTAGCGAGCGGCCTCTTGAGGGGAAGGCGGTAACTCTGTGAGATGAATTAACAACACTAAGCAGTTTCTCAGAAAGCTTCTTTCCAGATTTAATCTGAGGATATTTCCTTTTTCACGTAGCCCTCTAGGGGCTTACAAATATCACTTTGCAAATTCCACAAGAACTGTCTTAGCGAAAGGCTTCTTGAGGGGAAAGCTGTAACTGTGTGAGATGATTCCTCAGAACCCAAAGAAGTTTCTCAGAAAGCTTCTTTCTCTTTGTTATTGGAGGATATTTCCCTTGGCCCTATAGTCTTCAAAGGGATCCGAAATATCCATTCTCAGATTCCACAGAAATAAGACTAGCAAAGAGATCCAGGAAATGCAGATGTAACTCTGTGAGTGGATGTCACACATCACAAAGCAGTTTCTCAGAAAGCTTCTTTCCAGTTTTTCTCTGAGGATAATTTCTTTTTCACCATAGTCCTCTATGGGCTTCCAAATATCACTTTGCGAATTCCACAAGAACAGGCTTAGCGAGTGGCCTCTTGAGGGCAAAGCTGTAACTCTGTGAGATGAATTAACAGAACACTAAGCAGTTTCTCAGAAAGCTTCTTTCCAGATTTCGTCTGAGGATATTTTCTTTTTCACCTTAGCCCTCTACGGGCTTCCAAATATCACTTTGCGGATAACACAAGAACAGGCTTAGGGAGCGGCCTTTTGAGGGGAAAGCTCTATCTCTGCGAGATGAATTAACAGAACACTAAGCAGCTTCTTAGAAAGCTTCTTTCTCTTCATTATCGGAGGATATTTGCTTTGGCCCTATAGTCTTCAAAAGAATCCGAAATATCTGTTCTCAGATTCCACAGAAATAAGGCTAGCAAAGAGATCCAAGAAATATAGATGTAACTCTGTGAGTGGAAGTCACACATCACAAAGCACTTTCTCAGATACCTTCTTTCCGGTTTTTCTCTGAGGATATTTTCTTTTTCTCCATAGCCCTCCATGGGCTTCCAATATCACTTTGCGAATTCCACAAGAACAGGCTTACGAGCGGCCTCTTCATGGGAAAGCTGTAACTCTGTGAGATGAATTAACAGAACACTAAGCAGTTTCTCAGAAAGCTTCTTTCCAGATTTCATCTAAGAATATTTCCTTTTTCACCATCGCCCTCTAGGGGCTTCCAAATATCACTTTGCAATATTCCACAAAAACTGTCTTAGCGAAAGGCTTCTTGATGGGAAAGCTGTAACCCTGTGAGATGATTTCACAGAACACAAAGAAGTTTCTCAGAAAGCTTCTTTCTCTTTGTTATCGGAGGATATTTCCTTTGGCCCTACAGTCTTCACAGGGATCCGAAATATCGGTTCTGAGATTCCACAGAAATAAGGCTACCAAAGAGATCCACGAAATTCAGATATAACTGTGTGAGTGGAAGTCACACAACACAAAGCAGTTTCTCAGAAATCTTCTTTCCAGTTTTTCTCTGAGGATATATTCTTTTTCACCGTAGATTTCTATGGGCTTCCAAATATCACTTTGCGAATTCCACAAGAACAGGCTTAGCGAGCGGCCTCCTGAGGGGAAAGCTGTAACTCTGTGATATGAATTAACAGAACACTAAGCAGTTTCTCAGAAAGCTTCCTTCTCTTTGTTATCGGAGGATATTTCCTTTTGACCTATAGTCTTCAAAGGGATCCGAAATATCTGTTCTAAGATTCCACAGAAACAAGGCTAGCAAAGAGATCCACGAAATACAGATGTAACTCTGTGAGTGGAAGTCACACATCACAAAGCAGTTTCTCAGAAAGCTTCTTTCCAGTTTTTCTCTGAAGATATTTTCTTTTTCACCATAGCCCTCTATGGGCTTCCAAATAACACTTTGCGAATTCCATAAGAACAGGCTTAGCGAGTCTCCTCTTGAGTGGAAATCTGTAACTCTGTGAGATGAATTAACAGAACACTAAGCAGCTTCTCAGAAAGGTTCTTTCCAGATTTCATCTGAGGATATTTCCTTTTTCACCATATCCCTCTATGGGCTTCCAAATATCACTTTGCAAATTCCACAAGAACTGTCTTAGGAAAGACTTCTTGAGGGGAAAGCTGTAACTCTGTGAGATGATTTCACAGAACACAACTAATTTTCTCAGAAAGCTTCTTTCTCTTTTTTATCGGAGGATATTTCCTTTGGCCCTATAATCTTCAAAGGGATCCAAAATATCTGTTCTCAGATTCCACAGAAATAAGGCTAGCAAAGAGATCCAAGAAATACAGATGTAACTCCGTGAGTGGAAGTCACACATCACAAAGCAGTTATCAGAAAGCTTCTTTTCAATTTTTCTCTGAGGATATATTCTTTTTCACCATAGCCCTCTATGGGCTTCCAAATATCACTTTGCGAATTCCACAAGAACAGGCTTAGCCAGCGGCCTCTTCAGGGAAAAGCTGTAACTCTGTGAGATGAATTAACAGAACACTAAGCAGTTTCTCAGAAAGCTTTTTTCAGATTTCATCTGATGGTATTGCTTTTTTTACCATAGCCCTCTATGGGCTTCCAAATATCTACTTGCAAATTCCACAAGAACTGTCTTAGCGAAAGGCTTCCTGAGTGGAAAGCTGTAACACCGTGAGATGATTTCACAGAACACAGAGAAGTTTTCAAGAAAGCTTATTTCTCTTTGTTATCGGAGGATATTTCCTTTGGCCCTATATTCTTCAAAGGGATCCGAAATATCAGTTCTCAGATTCCTCAGGAATAAGGCTAGCAAAGAGATCCACGAAATACAGATGTAACTCTGTGAGTGGAAGTCACATATCACAAAGCAGTTTCTCAGAAAGCTTCTTTCCAATTTTTCAATGAGGATATTATCTTTTTCACCTTAGCCCTCTATGGGCTTCCAAATATCACTTTGCGAATTCCACAAGAACAGGCTTAGCGAGCGGCCTCTTGAGAAGAAAGCTATAACTCTGTGAGATGAATCAAAGGAACACTAAGCGGTTTCTCAGAAAGCATCTTTCCAGATTTCATCTGAGGATATTTCCTTTGGTCCTATAGTGTTCAAAGGGATCCGAAATATCTGTTCTCAGATTCCACAGATATAAGGCTAGTAAAGAAATCCACGAAATACAGATGTAACTCTTTGAGTGGATGTCACACATCACAAAGCAGTTTCTCAGAAAGCTTCTTTCCAGTTGTTCTCTGAGGATATTTTCTTTTTCACCATAGCCCTCTATGGGCTTCCAAATATCTCCGTGCGAATTCCAAAAGAACAGGCTTTGCGAGCGGCCTCTTGAGGGGAAAGCTGTAACTCTGTGAGATGAATTAAACGGAATTCTAAGCAGTTTCTCAGAGAGCTTCCTTCCAGATTTCTTCTGAGGATACTTCTTTTTCACCATAGACCTCTATGGGCTTCTAAATATCACTTTGCAAATTCCACAAGAACTGTCATAGCGAAACGTTTCTTGAGGGATAAACTGTAACTCTGTGAGATGATTTCACAGAACACAAAGAAGTTTCACAGAAAGCTTCTCTCTCTTTGTTATCCGAGAATATTTCCTTTGGCCCTATAGTCTTCAAAGGGATCCGAAATATCTGTTCTCAGATTCCACAGAAATAAGGCTAGCAAAGAGATCTACGAAAGACAGATGTAACGCTGTGAGTGGAAGTCACACATCACAAAGCAGTTTCTCAGAAAGCCTCTTTCCAGTTTTTCTCTGAGGATATTTTCTTTTTCACCATAGCCCTCTGTGGCCTTCCAAATATCACTTTGCGAATTCCACAAGAAACAGGCATAGAGAGCTTCCTCTTAAGGGGAAAGCTGTAACTGTGTGACATGAATTAACACTACACTAAGCCGTTTCTCAGAAACCTTCTTTCCAGATTTCATTTGAGGATATTTCCTTTTTCACCATAGCCTTCTATGGGCTTCCAAATATCAGTTTGCATATTCCACAAGAACTGTCTTAGCGAAAGGCTTCTTTTGGGAATAGGTGTAAGTCTGTGAGATGATTTCACAGAACACAAAGAAGTTTCTCAGAAAGCTTCTTTCTCTTCGTTATCATAGGATATTTCCTTTGGCCCTGTGGTCTTCAAAGGGATTTCAAATATCTGTTTTCAGATTCCACAGAAATAAGGCTAGCAAAGAGATCCAAGAAATACAGATGTAGCTCTGTGAGTGGAAATCACACATCACAAAGCAGTTCTCAGAAAGCTTCTTTCCAGTTTTTCTCTGAGGATATTTTCTTTTTCACCATAGCCCTCTATGGGCTTCCAAATATCACTTTGTGAATTCCACAAGAACAGGCTTAGCGAGCGGCCTCTTTATGGGAAAGCTGTAACTCTCTGAGGTGAATTAACAGAACAGTAAGCAGTTTCTCAGAAAGCTTCTTTCCAGATTTCATCTGAGAATATTTCCTTTTTCACCCTAGCATTCTATGGGCTTCAAAATATCACTTTTCAAATTCCACAAGAACTGTCTTAGCGAAAGGATTCTTGAGGGGAAACCTGTAGCTCTGTGAGATGATTTCACAGAACACCAAGAAGTTTCTGAGAAAGCTTCCTTCTCTTTGTTATCGGAGGATATTTCCTTTGGCCCTATTGTCTTCAAAGGGAAGCGAAATATCTGTTCTCAATTTCAACAGAATTAAGGCTAGCAAAGAGATCCACGAAGTACAGATATAACTCTGTGAGTGGAAGTCACACATTCCAAAGCAGTTTCTCAGAAAGTTTCTTTCCAGTTTTTCTCTGAGGATATTTTCTTTTTCACCATAGCCCTCTATGGGCTTCCAAATATCACTTTTCGAATTCCACAACAACAGGCTTAGCGAGCGGCCTATTGAGGGGAAAGCTGTAACTCTGTGAAATGAATTAAGAGAACACTAAGCAGTATCTCAGAAAGTTCCTTTCCAGATTTAATCTAGGGTATTTCCTTTTTCACCATAGCCCTCTATGCGCTTCCAAATATCACTTTGCGAATTCCGCAAGAACAGGCTTAGCGAGCGGCCTCTTGAGGGGAAAGCTGTAACTCTGTGAGATGAATTAACAAAACACTATGCAGTTTCTCAGAAAGGTTCTTTCCAGATTTCATCTGAGGATATTTCCTTTTTCACCATAGCCCTCTATGGGCTTCCAAATATCACTTTCCAAATTCCACAAGAACTGTCTTGGCGAAAGTCTTCTTGAGGGGAAAGCTGTAACTCTGTGAGAAGATTTCACAGATCACAAAGAAGATTCTCCAAAACTTCTTTCTCTTTGTTATCGGAGGATATTTCCTTTGGCCCTATAGTCTTGAAAGGGATCCGAAATATCTGTAATCAGATTCCACGGAAATAAGGCCAGCAAAGAGATTCACGAAATACAGATGTAACTCTGTGAGTGGAAGTCACACATCGAAAGCACTTTCTCAGAAAGCTTCTTTTCCAGTTTTTCTCTGAGGATTTATTTTTTGTTTTTCACCATAGCCCTCTACGGGCTTCCAAATATCACTTTGCGAATTCCACAAGAACTGTCTTAGAGAAAGGCTTCTTGAGGGGAAAAATGTAACTCTGTGAGATGAATTAAGAGAACACTATGCAGTTTCTCCGAAAGCTTCTTTCCAGATTTCATCTGAGGATATTTCCTTTTTCACCATAGCCCTATATGGGCTTCCAAATATCACTTTGCAAATTCCACAAGAACTGTCTTAGCGAAAGGCTTCTTGAGGGGAAAGCTGTAACTCTGTGAGATGACTTCACAGAACACAAAGAAGTTTCTCTAAAAGCTTCTTTCTCTTTGTTTTTGAAGGATATTACCTTTGGCCCTGTGGTCTTCAAAGGGATCCCAAATATCTGTTTTCAGATTCCACAGAAATAAGGCTAGCAAAGAGATCCAAGAAATACAGATGTAACTCTGTGAGTGGAAGTCACGTATCACAAAGCAGTTACTCAGAAAGTTTTTTCCAGTTTTTCTCTGAGGATATTTTCTTTTTCACCATAACCCTCTATGGTCTTCCAAATATCACTTTGCGAATTCCACAAGAACAGGCTTAGCGAGCGGCCTCTTGAGGGGAAAGCTGTAACTCTGTGAGATGAGTTTACAGAACACTAAGTAGTTTCTCAGAAAGCTTCTTTCCAGATTTCATCTGAGGATATTTCCTTTTTCACCATAGCCCACTATGGTCTTCCAAATATCACTTTGCAAATTCCACAAGAACTGTCCTAGCGAAATGCTTCTTGAGGGGAAAGCTGCAACTCTGTGAGATGATTTCACAGAACACAAAGAAGTTTCTCAGAAAGCTTCATTCTCTTTGTTATCGAAGGATATTTCCTTTGGCCCTATAGTCTTCAAAGGGATCCGAAATATCTGTTCTCAGATTCCACAGAAATAAGGCTAGCAAAGAGATCCACGAAATACAGATGTAACTCTGTGAGTGAAATTCACACGTCACAAAGCAGTTTCTCAGAAAGCTTCTTTCCAGTTTTCCTCTGAGGATATTTTCTTTTTCACCTCAACCCTCTTATGGCTTCCCAATATCATTTTGGGAATTCCACAAGAACAGGCTTAGCGAGCGGCCTCTTGAGGGGAAAGCTGTAACTCTGTGAGATGAATTAACAGAACACTACGCAGTTTCTCAGAAAGCTTCTTTCCAGATTTCATCTGAGGATATTTGCTTTTTCATCATAGCCCACTAAGGGCTTCCGAATATCACTCTGCAAATTCCACAAGAACTGTCTTAGAGAAAGGCTTCTTGAAGGGAGAGCTGTAACTCTGTGAGATGATTTCACAGAACACAAAGAAGTTTCTCAGAAAGCTTCTTTCTTTTTGTTATCGGAGGATATTTCCTTTGGCCCTATAGTCTTCAAAGGGATCCGAAATATCTGTTCTCAGATTCCAGAGAAATAAGGCTAGCAAAGAGATTCACGAAATACAGATGTAACTCGGTTAGTGGAAGTCACACATCACAAAGCAGTTTCTCAGAAAGCTTCCTTCCAGTTTTTCTCTGAGGATATTTCCTTTTTCACCATAGCCCTCTATGGGCTTCCAAATATCACTTTGCAAATTCCACAAGAACTGTCTTAGCGAAGGGCTTCTTGAGTGGAAAGCTGTAACTCTGTGAGATGATTTCACAGAACACAAAGAAGTTTCTCAGAAAGCTTCTTTCTGTTTCTTATCGGAGGATATTTCCTTTGGTCCTATAGTCTTCAAAGGGATCCGAAATATCTGTTCTCAGATTCCACAGAAATAAGGCTAGCAAAGGGATCCACGAAATACAGATGTAACTCTGTGATTGGAAGTCCCACATCACAAAGCAGTTTCACAGAAAGCTTCTTTCCAGTTTTTGTCTTAGGATATTTTCTTTTTCACCATAGCCCTCTGTGGGCTTTTAAATATCACTTTGCGAATTCCACAAGAACTGGCTTAGCGAGCGGCCTCTTGAGGGGAAAGCTGTAACTCTGTGAGATGAATTAACAGAACACTAAGCAGCCTCTCCGAGAGCTTCTTTCCTGATTTCATCTGAGGATATTTCCTTTTTCACCATACCAATCTATGGGCTTCCAAATATCACTTTGAAAATTCCTCAAGAACTGTTTTAGCGAAAAGCTTCTTCAGGGGAAAGCTGTAACTCTCTGAGATGATTTCACAGAACACAAAGAAGTTTCTCAGAAAGCTTCTTTATCCTTGTTATCGGAGGATATTTCCTTTGGCCCTATAGTCTTCAAAGGGATCCGAAATATCTATTTTCAGATTCCACAGAAATAAGGCTAGCAAAGAGACCCACGAAATACAGATGTAACTCTGTGAGTGGAAGTCACACATCAGAAAGCAGTTTCACAGAAATTTTCTTTCCAGTTTTTCTCTGAGGATATTTTCTTTTTCACCATAGCCCTCTATGGGCTTCCAAATATCACTTTTCGAATTCCACAAAAACAGGCTTAGCGAGCGGCCTCTTGAGGGGAAAGCTCTAACTCTTTGACATGAATTAACAGAACACTAAGCAGTTTCTCAGAAAGCTTCTTTCCAGATTTCTTCTGAGGATAATTCCTTTTTAATCATAGCCCTCTAAGGGCTTCCAAATATCACTTTGCAAATTCCACAAGAACAGGCTTAGCGAAAGGCTTCTTGAGGGGAAAGCTGTAACACTGTGAGATGATTTCATAGAACACAAAGAAGTTTCTCAGAAAGCTTCTTTCTCTCTGTTATCGGAGGATATTTCCTTTGGCCCTATAGTCTTCAAAGGGATTCGAAATATCTGTTCTCAGATTCCACAGAAATAAGGTTAGCAAAAAGATCCACGAAATACAGATGTAACTCTGTGAGTGGAAGTCACACATCACAAAGCAGTCTCTCAGAAAGCTTCTTTCCAGTTTTTCTCTGAGGATATTTTCTTTTTCACCATAGCCCTCTATGGGCTTCCAAATATCACTTTGCGAATTCCACAAGAACACGCTTAGCGAGCGGCCTCTTGAGAGGAAAGCTGTAACTCTGTGAGATGAATTAACAGAACACTAAGCAGTTTCTCAGAAAGCTTCTTTCCAGATTTCATGTGAGGATATTTCCTTTTTCACCATAGCCCTCTATGGGCTTCCAAATATCACTTTGCCAATTCCACAAGAACTGTCTTAGCTAAAGGCTTCTTGAGGGGAAAGCTGTAACTCTGTGAGACGATTTTACAGAACACAAAGAAATATCTCAGAAAGCTTCTTTCTCTTTGTGACCGGAGGATATTTCCTTTGGCCCTATAGCCTTCAAAGGGATGTGAAATATCTGTTCTCAGATTCCACAGAAATAAGGCTACCAAAGAGATGCACGAAATACACATTTAACTCTGTGAGTGGAAGTCACACATCACAAAGCAGTTTCTCAGAAAGCTTCTTTCCAGTTTTTCTCTGAGGATATTTTCTTTTTCACCATAGCCCTCTGAGGGCTTTCAAATATCACTTTGCGAATTCCACAAGAACAGGCTTAGCGAACGGCCTCTTGAGGGGAAAACTGTAATTCTGTGAGATGAATTACCAGAACACTCAGCAGCCTCTCAGAGATCTTCTTTCCTGATTTCATCTGAGGATATTTCCTTTTTCAACATAGCCCTCTAGGGGCTTCCAAATATCACTTTGCGAATTCCTCAAGAAGAGTCTTAGGGAAAAGCTTCTTCAGGGGAAAGCTGTAACTCTCTGAGATGATTTCACAGAACACAAAGAAGTTTCTCAGAAAGCTTCTTTCTCTTTGTTATCGGAGGATATTTCCTTTGGCCCTATAGTCTTCAAAGGGATCCGAAATATCTATTTTAAGATTCCACAGAAATAAGGCTAGCAAAGAGACCCACGAAATACAGATGTAACTCAGTTAGTGGAAGTAACACATCACAAAACAGTTTCTCAGAAAGCTTCTTTCCAGTTTTTCTCTGAGGATATTTTCTTTTTCACCATAGCCCTCTATGGGCTTCCAAATATCACTTTGCGAATTCCACAAGAACAGGCTTAGCGAGCGGCCTCTTGAGGGGAAAGCTGTAACTCTGTGAGATGAATTAACAGAACACTATGCAGTTTCTCAGAAAGGTTCTTTCCAGATTTCATCTGAGGATATTTCTTTTTTCACCATAGCCCTCTATGGGCTTCCAAATATCACTTTGCAAATCCACAAGAACTGTCTTGGCGAAAGTCTTCTTGAGGGGAAAGCTGTAACTCTGTGAGAAGATTTCACAGAAGACAAAGAAGTTTCTCAAAAACTTCCTTCTCTTTGTTATCGGAGGATATTTCCTTTGGCCCTACAGTCTTGAAAGGGATCCGAAATATCTGTAATCAGATTCCACGGAAATAAGGCCAGCAAAGAGATTCACGAAATACAGATGTAACTCTGTGAGTGGAAGTCACACATCAGAAAGCATTTTCTCAGAAAACTTCTTTCCAGTTTTTCTCGGAGGATTTTTTTTTTGTTTTTCACCATAGTCCTCTACGGGCTTCCAAATATCACTTTGCGAATTCCACAAGAACAGGCTTAGCGAGCGGGCTCTTGAGGGGAAAGCTGTAACTCTGTGAGATGAATTAACAGAACACCAAGCAGTATCTCTGAAAGTACCTTTCCAGATTTAATCTAGGGTATTTCCTTTTTCACCATAGCCCTCTAAGCGCTTCCAAATATCACTTTGCATATTCCACAATAACTGTCTTAGAGAAAGGCTTCTTGAGGGGAAAACTGTAACTCTGTGAGATGAATTAACAGAACACTAAGCAGTTTCTCAGAAAGCTTCTTTCCAGATTTCTTCTGAGGATATTTCCTTTTTCACCATAGCCTTCTAAGGGCTTCCAAATATCACTTTGCATATTCCACAAGAACTGTCTTAGCGAAAGGCTTCTTTTGGGAAGAGGTAAAACTCTGTGAGATGATTTCACAGAACACAAAGAAGTTTCTCAGAAAGCTTCTTTCTCTTTGTTATCAGAGGATATTTCCTTTGGCCCTGTGGTCTTCAAAGGGATCCCAAATATCTGCTTTCAGATTCCACAGAAATAAGGCTACCAAAGAGATCCAGGAAACACAGATGTAGCCCTGTGAGTGGAAGTCACACATCACAAAGCAGTTTCTCAGAAAGCTTCTTTCCAGTTTTTCTCTGAGGATATTTTCTTTTTCACCTCAACCCTCTTATGGCTTCCCAATATCACTTTGGGAATTCCACAAGATCAGGCTTAGCGAGCGGCCTCCTGAGGGGAAAGCTGCAACTCTGTGAGATGAATTAACAGAACACTACGCAGTTTCTCAGAAAGCTTCTTTCCAGATTTCATCTGAGGATATTTGCTTTTTCACCATAGCCCTCTAAGGGCTTCCAAATATCACTCTGCAAATTCCACAAGAACTGTCTTAGCGAAAGGCTTCTTGAAGGGAAAGCTGTAACTCTGTGAGATGATTTCACAGAACACAAAGAAGTTTCTCAGAAAGCTTCTTTCTTTTTGTTATCGGAGGATATTTCCTTTGGCCCTATAGTCTTCAAAGGGATCCGAAATATCTGTTGTCAGATTCCACAGAAATAAGGCTAGCAAAAGGATCCACGAAATACAGATGTAACTCAGTTAGTGGAAGTCACACATCACAAAGCAGTTTCTCAGAAAGCTTCCTTCCAGTTTTTCTCTGAGGATATTTCCTTTTTCACCATAGCCCACTATGGGCTTCCAAATATCACTTTGCAAATTCCACAAGAACTGTCTTAGCGAAAGGCTTCTTGAGGGGAAAGCTGTAAGTCTGTGAGATGATTTCACAGAATACAAAGAAGTTTCTCAGAAAGCTTCTTTCTGTTTCTTATCGGAGGATATTTCCTTTAGCCCTGTAGTCTTCAAAGTGATCCGAAATATCTATTCTCAGATTCCACAGAAATAAGGCTAGCAAAGTGATCCATGAAATACAGATGTAACCCTGTGAGTGGATGTCTCACATCTCAAAGCAGTTTCTCAGAAAGCTTCTTTCCAGTTTTTCTCTGAGGATATTTTCATTTCCACCATAGCCCTCTATGGGCTTCTAAATATCACTTTGCGAATACCACAAGAACAGGCTTGGCGCGCGGCCTCTTGAGGGGAATGCTGTATCTCTGTGAGATGAATTAACAGAACACTAAGCAGTTTCTCAGAAAGCTTCTTTCCAGATTTCAACTCAGGATATTTCCTTTTTCACCGTAGCCCTTTGGTCTTCCAAATATCACTTTGCAAATTCCACAAGAACTGTCTTAGCGAAAGGCTTCTTGAGGGGAAAGCTGTAACTCTGTAAGATGATTTCACAGAACACAAAGAAGTTTCTCAGAAAGCTTCTTCCTCTTTGTTATCGGAGGATATTTCCTTTGGCACTATAATCTTCAAAGTGATCCCAAATATCTGTTTTCAGATTCCACAGAAATAAGGCCAGCAAAGAGAACCACGAAATACAGATGTAACTCTGTGAGTGGAAGTCACACATCAGAAAGCAGTTTCTCAGAAAGCTTCTTTCCTGTTTATCTCTGCGGATACTTTCTTTTTCACCATAGCCCTCTATGGGCTTCCAAATATCACTTTGCGAATTCCACAAGAACAGGCTTAGCGAGCGGCCTCTTAAGGGGAAAGCTCTAACCCTTTGACATGAATTAACAGAACACTAAGCAGTTTCTCAGAAAGCTTCTTTCCACATTTCATCTGAGGATAATTCATTTTTCACCATAGCCCTCTATGGGCTTCCAAATATCACTTTGCAAATTCCACAAGAACAGGCTTAGCGAAAGGCTTCTTGAGGGGAAAGCTGTAACACTGTGAGATGATTTCATAGAACACAAAGAAGTTTCTCAGAAAGCTTCTTTTTCTCTGTTATCGGAGGATATTTCCTTTGGCCCTATAGTCTTCAAAGGGATTCGAAATATCTGTTCTCAGATTCCACACAATTAAGGCTAGCAAAGAGATCCACGAAGTACAGATATAACTCGGTGAGTTGAAGTCACACATCACAAAGTAGTTACCCAGAAAGCTTCTTTCCAATTTTTTTCTGAGGATATTTTCTTTTTCAACATAGCCCTGCAGGGGCTTCCAAATATCACTTTGCGAATTCCACAAGAACAGTCTTAGCGAGCGTCCTCTTGAGGGGAAAGCTGTAACTAACTCTATGAGATGAATTAACAGAACACTAAGCAGTTTCTCACAAAGCTGCTTTCCAGATATCATCTGAGGATATTTCTATTTCACCATAGCCCTCTTTGGGCTTCCAAATATCACTTTGCAAATTCCACAAGAACTGTCTTAGCAAAAGGCTTCTTGAGGGGAGAGCTGTAACTCTGTGAGATGATTTCACAGAACACAAAGAAGTTTCTCAGAAAGCTTCTTTCTCTTTGTTATCGGAAGATAATTCCTTAGGCCCTACAGTCTCCAAAGGGATCCGAAATATCTGTTCTCAGATTCCACAGAAATAAGGCTAGCAAAGAGATACAGGAAATACAGCTGTAACTCTGTGAGTGGAAGTCACACATCACAAGGCTGTTTCTCAGAAAGCCTCTTTCCAGTTTTTCTCTGAGGATATTTACTTTTTCACCATAGCCCTCTGTGGGCTTCCAAATATCACTTTGCGAATTCCACAAGAACAGGCTTAGCGAAGGGCCTCTTGAGGGGAAAGCTGTACCTCTGTGAGATGAATTAACAGAACACTAAGCAGTTTCTCAGAACGCTTCTTTCCAGATTTCATCTGAGGATATTTCCTTTTTCACCGTAGCCCTTTATGGTCTTCCAAATATCACTTTGCAAATTCCACAAGAACTGTCTTATCGAAAGGCTTCTTGAGGGGAAAGCTGTAACTCTGTAAGATGATTTCACAGAACACAAAGAAGTTTCTCAGAAAGCTTCTTTCTCTTTGTTATCGGAGGACATTTCCTTTGGCACTATAATCTTCAAAGTGATCCCAAATATCTGTTTTCAGATTCCACAGAAATAAGGCGAGAAAAGAGATCCACGAAATACAGATGTAACTCTGTGAGTGGAACTCACATATCACGAAGCAGTTTCTCAGAAATCTTCTTTCCAGTTTTTCTCTGAGGATATTTTCTTTTTCACCATAGCCCTATATGGTCTTCCAAATATCACTTTGTAAATTCCACAAGAACTGTCTTATCGAAAGGCTTCTTGAGGGGAAAGCTGTAACTCTGTAAGATGATTTCACAGAACACAAAGAAGTTTCTCAGAAAGCTTCTTTCTCTTTGTTATCGGAGGACATTTCCTTTGGCACTATAATCTTCAAAGTGATCCCAAATATCTGTTTTCAGTTTCCACAGAAATAAGGCGAGAAAAGAGATCCACGAAATACAGATGTAACTCTGTGAGTGGAACTCACATATCACGAAGCAGTTTCTCAGAAATCTTCTTTCCAGTTTTTCTCTGAGGATATTTTCTTTTTCACCATAGCCCTATATGGGCTTACAAATATCACTTTGCGAATTCCACAAGAACAGGCTTAGCGAGCAGCCTCTTGAGAGGAAAGCTGTAACTCTGTGAGATGAATTAACAGAACACTAAGCAGCTTCTCAGAAAGTTTCTTTCCAGATTTCATGTGAGGATATTTCCTTTTTCACCATAGCCCTCTATGGGCTTCCAAATATCACTTTGCCAATTCCACAAGAACTGTCTTAGCGAAAGGCTTCTTGAGGGGAAAGCTGTAACTCTGTGAGACGATTTCACAGAACACAAAAAAGTTTCTCAGAAAGCTTCTTTCTCTTTGTTACCGGAGGATATTTCCTTTGGCCCTATAGTCTTCAAAGGGATGCGAAATATCTGTTCTCAGATTCCACAGAAATAAGGCTACCAAAGAGATCCACGAAATACAGATGTAACTCTGTGAGTGGAAGTGACACATCACAAAGCAGTTTCTCAGAAAGCTTCTTTCCAGTTTTTCTCTGAGGATACTTTCTTTTTCACCATAGCCCTCTGTGGGCTTTCAAATGTCACTTTGCGAATTCCACAAGAACAGGCTTAGCGAGCGGCCTCTTGAGTGGAAAGCTGTAACTCTGTGAGATGAATTAACAGAACACTAAGCAGACTCTCAGAGAGCTTCTTTCCTGATTTCATCTGAGGATATTTCCATTTTCACCTTAGCCCTCTATGGGCGTCCAAAATATCACTTTGCAAATTCCTCAAGAACTGTCTTAGCGAAAAGCTTCTTCAGGGAAAAGCTGTAACTCTCTGAGATGATTTCACAGAACACAAAGAAGTTTCTCAGAAAGCTTCTTTCTCTTTGTTATCGAAGGATATTTCCTTTGGCCCTATAGTCTTCAAAGGGATCCGAAATATCTATTTTCAGATTCCACAGAAATAAGGCTAGCAAATAGACCCACGAAATACAGTTGTAACTGTGTGTGTGGAAGTCACACATCAGAAAGCAGTTTCTCAGAAAGTTTCTTTCCAGATTACTTCTGAGGATATTTCCTTTTTCACCGTAGCCCTCTATGGGCTTCCAAATATCACTTTGCGAATTCCACAAGAACAGGCTTAGCGAGCGGCCTCTTGAGGGGAAAGCTCTAACCCTTTGATATGAATTAACAGAACACTTAGCAGTTTCTCAGAAAGCTTCTTTCCACATTTCATCTGAGGATAATTCATTTTTCACCATAGCCCTCTATGGGCTTCCAAATATCACTTTACAAATTACACAAGAACAGGCTTAGCGAAAGGCTTCTTGAGGGGAAAGCTGTAACACTGTGAGATGATTTCATAGAACACAAAGAAGTTTCTCAGAAAGCTTCTTTTTCTCTGTTATCGGAGGATATTTCCTTTGGCCCTATAGTCTTCAAAGGGATTCGAAATATCTGTTCTCAGATTCCACACAATTAAGGCTAGCAAAGAGATCCACGAAGTACAGATATAACTCCGTGAGTTGAATTCACACATCACAAAGTAGTTACCCAGAAAGCTTCTTTCCAATTTTTTTCTGAGGATATTTTCTTTTTCAACATAGCCCTCTAGGGGCTTCCAAATATCACTTTGCGTATTCCACAAAAACAGTCTTAGCGAGCGGCCTCTTGAGGGGAAAGCTGTAACTAACTCTATGAGATGAATTAACAGAACACTAATCAGTTTCTCACAAAGCTGCTTTCCAGATATCATCTGAGGATATTTCTATTTCACCATAGCCCTCTTTGTTCTACAAATATCACTTTGCAAATTCCACAAGAACTGTCTTAGCAAAAGGCTTCTTGAGGGGAGAGCTGTAACTCTGTGAGATGATTTCACAGAACACAAAGAAGTTTCTCAGAAAGCTTCTTTCTCTTTGTTATCGGAAGATATTTCCTTAGGCCCTATAGTCTCCAAAGGGATCCGAAATATCTGTTCTCAGATTCCACAGAAATAAGGCTAGCAAAGAGATACAGGAAATACAGCTGTAACTCTGTGAGTGGAAGTCACACATCACAAAGCAGTTTCTCAGAAAGCTTCTTTCCAGTTTTTCTCTGAGGATATTTACTTTTTCACCATAGCCCTCTGTGGGCTTCCAAATATCACTTTGCGAATTCCACAACAACAGGCTTAGCGAGCGGCCTCTTGAGGGGAAAGCTGTAACTCTGTAAATGAATTAACAGAACACTAAGCAGTTTCTCAGAAAGCTTCTTTCCAGATTTCATCTGAGGATATTTCTTTTTTCACCATAGCCCTCTATGGGCTTCCAAATATCACTTTGCAAATTCCACAAGAACTGTCTTAGCGAAAGGCTTCTTGAGGGGAAAGCTGTAACCTTGTGAGATGATTTCACAGAACACAAAGAAAGTTCTCAGAAACCATCTTTCTCTTTGTTATCGGAGGATATTTCATTTGGCCTTATTTTCTTCAAAGGGATCCGAATTATCTGTTCTCACATTCCACAGAAATAAGGCCAGCAAAGATATCCACGAAATATAGATGTAGCTCTGTGAGTGGAGGTCACACATCACAAAGCAGTTTCTCAGAAAGCTTCTTTCCAGTTTTTCTCTGAGGATATTTTCTTTTTCACCATAGCCCTCTATGGGCTTCCAAATATCACATTGCGAATTCCACAAGAACAGGCTTAGCAAGCGATCTCTTCATGGGAAAGCTATAACACTGGGAGGTAATTAACAGAACACTTAGCAGTTTCTCAGAAAGCTTCTTTCCAGTTTTCATCTGAGGATATATCCTTTTTCACCGTAGCCCTCTAGGGCTTCCAAATATCACGTTACAAATTCCACAAGAACTGTCTTAGCGAAAGGCTTCTTGAGGGTAAAGCTGTAACTCTGTGAGATGATTTCGCAGAACACAAAGAGGTTTCTCAGAAAGCTTCTTTCTCTTTATTATCGGAGGATATTTACTTTGGCCCTATAGTCTTCAATGGGATCCAAAATATCTGTTCTCAGATTCCACAGAAATAAGGCTAGCAAAGAGATCCACGAAATACACATTTAACTCTGTGAGTGGAAGTCACACATCAGAAAGCAGTTTCTCGGAAAGCTTCTTTCCAGTTTTTCTCTGAGGATATTTTCTTTTTCACCATAGCCCTCTGAGGGCTTTCAAATATCACTTTGCGAATTCCACAAGAACAGGCTTAGCGAACGGCCTCTTGAGGGGAAAACTGTAATTCTGTGAGATGAATTACCAGAACACTCAGCAGCCTCTCAGAGATCTTCTTTCCTGATTTCATCTGAGGATATTTCCTTTTTCAACATAGCCCTCTAGGGGCTTCCAAATATCACTTTGCGAATTCCTCAAGAAGAGTCTTAGGAAAAGCTTCTTCAGGGGAAAGCTGTAACTCTCTGAGATGATTTCACAGAACACAAAGAAGTTTCTCAGAAAGCTTCTTTCTCTTTGTTATCGGAGGATATTTCCTTTGGCCCTATAGTCTTCAAAGGGATCCGAAATATCTATTTTAAGATTCCACAGAAATAAGGCTAGCAAAGAGACCCACGAAATACAGATGTAACTCAGTTAGTGGAAGTAACACATCACAAAACAGTTTCTCAGAAAGCTTCTTTCCAGTTTTTCTCTGAGGATATTTTCTTTTTCACCATAGCCCTCTATGGGCTTCCAAATATCACTTTGCGAATTCCACAAGAACAGGCTTAGCGAGCGGCCTCTTGAGGGGAAAGCTGTAACTCTGTGAGATGAATTAACAGAACACTATGCAGTTTCTCAGAAAGGTTCTTTCCAGATTTCATCTGAGGATATTTCTTTTTTCACCATAGCCCTCTATGGGCTTCCAAATATCACTTTGCAAATCCACAAGAACTGTCTTGGCGAAAGTCTTCTTGAGGGGAAAGCTGTAACTCTGTGAGAAGATTTCACAGAAGACAAAGAAGTTTCTCAAAAACTTCCTTCTCTTTGTTATCGGAGGATATTTCCTTTGGCCCTACAGTCTTGAAAGGGATCCGAAATATCTGTAATCAGATTCCACGGAAATAAGGCCAGCAAAGAGATTCACGAAATACAGATGTAACTCTGTGAGTGGAAGTCACACATCAGAAAGCATTTTCTCAGAAAGCTTCTTTCCAGTTTTTCTCGGAGGATTTTTTTTTTGTTTTTCACCATAGTCCTCTACGGGCTTCCAAATATCACTTTGCGAATTCCACAAGAA
Source organism: Macaca nemestrina (assembly GCF_043159975.1). Classification (NCBI taxonomy): domain Eukaryota; kingdom Metazoa; phylum Chordata; class Mammalia; order Primates; family Cercopithecidae; genus Macaca; species Macaca nemestrina. Next base: position 26,359,161 of record NC_092143.1, read on the forward strand.
CAGGCTTAGCGAGCGGGCTCTTGAGGGGAAAGCTGTAACTCTGTGAGATGAATTAACAGAACACCAAGCAGTATCTCTGAAAGTACCTTTCCAGATTTAATCTAGGGTATTTCCTTTTTCACCATAGCCCTCTAAGCGCTTCCAAATATCACTTTGCATATTCCACAATAACTGTCTTAGAGAAAGGCTTCTTGAGGGGAAAACTGTAACTCTGTGAGATGAATTAACAGAACACTAAGCAGTTTCTCAGAAAGCTTCTTTCCAGATTTCTTCTGAGGATATTTCCTTTTTCACCATAGCCTTCTAAGGGCTTCCAAATATCACTTTGCATATTCCACAAGAACTGTCTTAGCGAAAGGCTTCTTTTGGGAAGAGGTAAAACTCTGTGAGATGATTTCACAGAACACAAAGAAGTTTCTCAGAAAGCTTCTTTCTCTTTGTTATCAGAGGATATTTCCTTTGGCCCTGTGGTCTTCAAAGGGATCCCAAATATCTGCTTTCAGATTCCACAGAAATAAGGCTACCAAAGAGATCCAGGAAACACAGATGTAGCCCTGTGAGTGGAAGTCACACATCACAAAGCAGTTTCTCAGAAAGCTTCTTTCCAGTTTTTCTCTGAGGATATTTTCTTTTTCACCTCAACCCTCTTATGGCTTCCCAATATCACTTTGGGAATTCCACAAGATCAGGCTTAGCGAGCGGCCTCCTGAGGGGAAAGCTGCAACTCTGTGAGATGAATTAACAGAACACTACGCAGTTTCTCAGAAAGCTTCTTTCCAGATTTCATCTGAGGATATTTGCTTTTTCACCATAGCCCTCTAAGGGCTTCCAAATATCACTCTGCAAATTCCACAAGAACTGTCTTAGCGAAAGGCTTCTTGAAGGGAAAGCTGTAACTCTGTGAGATGATTTCACAGAACACAAAGAAGTTTCTCAGAAAGCTTCTTTCTTTTTGTTATCGGAGGATATTTCCTTTGGCCCTATAGTCTTCAAAGGGATCCGAAATATCTGTTGTCAGATTCCACAGAAATAAGGCTAGCAAAAGGATCCACGAAATACAGATGTAACTCAGTTAGTGGAAGTCACACATCACAAAGCAGTTTCTCAGAAAGCTTCCTTCCAGTTTTTCTCTGAGGATATTTCCTTTTTCACCATAGCCCACTATGGGCTTCCAAATATCACTTTGCAAATTCCACAAGAACTGTCTTAGCGAAAGGCTTCTTGAGGGGAAAGCTGTAAGTCTGTGAGATGATTTCACAGAACACAAAGAAGTTTCTCAGAAAGCTTCTTTCTGTTTCTTATCGGAGGATATTTCCTTTAGCCCTGTAGTCTTCAAAGTGATCCGAAATATCTATTCTCAGATTCCACAGAAATAAGGCTAGCAAAGTGATCCATGAAATACAGATGTAACCCTGTGAGTGGATGTCTCACATCTCAAAGCAGTTTCTCAGAAAGCTTCTTTCCAGTTTTTCTCTGAGGATATTTTCATTTCCACCATAGCCCTCTATGGGCTTCTAAATATCACTTTGCGAATACCACAAGAACAGGCTTGGCGCGCGGCCTCTTGAGGGGAATGCTGTATCTCTGTGAGATGAATTAACAGAACACTAAGCAGTTTCTCAGAAAGCTTCTTTCCAGATTTCAACTCAGGATATTTCCTTTTTCACCGTAGCCCTTTGGTCTTCCAAATATCACTTTGCAAATTCCACAAGAACTGTCTTAGCGAAAGGCTTCTTGAGGGGAAAGCTGTAACTCTGTAAGATGATTTCACAGAACACAAAGAAGTTTCTCAGAAAGCTTCTTCCTCTTTGTTATCGGAGGATATTTCCTTTGGCACTATAATCTTCAAAGTGATCCCAAATATCTGTTTTCAGATTCCACAGAAATAAGGCCAGCAAAGAGAACCACGAAATACAGATGTAACTCTGTGAGTGGAAGTCACACATCAGAAAGCAGTTTCTCAGAAAGCTTCTTTCCAGTTTATCTCTGCGGATACTTTCTTTTTCACCATAGCCCTCTATGGGCTTCCAAATATCACTTTGCGAATTCCACAAGAACAGGCTTAGCGAGCGGCCTCTTAAGGGGAAAGCTCTAACCCTTTGACATGAATTAACAGAACACTAAGCAGTTTCTCAGAAAGCTTCTTTCCACATTTCATCTGAGGATAATTCATTTTTCACCATAGCCCTCTATGGGCTTCCAAATATCACTTTGCAAATTCCACAAGAACAGGCTTAGCGAAAGGCTTCTTGAGGGGAAAGCTGTAACACTGTGAGATGATTTCATAGAACACAAAGAAGTTTCTCAGAAAGCTTCTTTTTCTCTGTTATCGGAGGATATTTCCTTTGGCCCTATAGTCTTCAAAGGGATTCGAAATATCTGTTCTCAGATTCCACACAATTAAGGCTAGCAAAGAGATCCACGAAGTACAGATATAACTCGGTGAGTTGAAGTCACACATCACAAAGTAGTTACCCAGAAAGCTTCTTTCCAATTTTTTTCTGAGGATATTTTCTTTTTCAACATAGCCCTGCAGGGGCTTCCAAATATCACTTTGCGAATTCCACAAGAACAGTCTTAGCGAGCGTCCTCTTGAGGGGAAAGCTGTAACTAACTCTATGAGATGAATTAACAGAACACTAAGCAGTTTCTCACAAAGCTGCTTTCCAGATATCATCTGAGGATATTTCTATTTCACCATAGCCCTCTTTGGGCTTCCAAATATCACTTTGCAAATTCCACAAGAACTGTCTTAGCAAAAGGCTTCTTGAGGGGAGAGCTGTAACTCTGTGAGATGATTTCACAGAACACAAAGAAGTTTCTCAGAAAGCTTCTTTCTCTTTGTTATCGGAAGATAATTCCTTAGGCCCTACAGTCTCCAAAGGGATCCGAAATATCTGTTCTCAGATTCCACAGAAATAAGGCTAGCAAAGAGATACAGGAAATACAGCTGTAACTCTGTGAGTGGAAGTCACACATCACAAGGCAGTTTCTCAGAAAGCCTCTTTCCAGTTTTTCTCTGAGGATATTTACTTTTTCACCATAGCCCTCTGTGGGCTTCCAAATATCACTTTGCGAATTCCACAAGAACAGGCTTAGCGAAGGGCCTCTTGAGGGGAAAGCTGTACCTCTGTGAGATGAATTAACAGAACACTAAGCAGTTTCTCAGAACGCTTCTTTCCAGATTTCATCTGAGGATATTTCCTTTTTCACCGTAGCCCTTTATGGTCTTCCAAATATCACTTTGCAAATTCCACAAGAACTGTCTTATCGAAAGGCTTCTTGAGGGGAAAGCTGTAACTCTGTAAGATGATTTCACAGAACACAAAGAAGTTTCTCAGAAAGCTTCTTTCTCTTTGTTATCGGAGGACATTTCCTTTGGCACTATAATCTTCAAAGTGATCCCAAATATCTGTTTTCAGATTCCACAGAAATAAGGCGAGAAAAGAGATCCACGAAATACAGATGTAACTCTGTGAGTGGAACTCACATATCACGAAGCAGTTTCTCAGAAATCTTCTTTCCAGTTTTTCTCTGAGGATATTTTCTTTTTCACCATAGCCCTATATGGTCTTCCAAATATCACTTTGTAAATTCCACAAGAACTGTCTTATCGAAAGGCTTCTTGAGGGGAAAGCTGTAACTCTGTAAGATGATTTCACAGAACACAAAGAAGTTTCTCAGAAAGCTTCTTTCTCTTTGTTATCGGAGGACATTTCCTTTGGCACTATAATCTTCAAAGTGATCCCAAATATCTGTTTTCAGTTTCCACAGAAATAAGGCGAGAAAAGAGATCCACGAAATACAGATGTAACTCTGTGAGTGGAACTCACATATCACGAAGCAGTTTCTCAGAAATCTTCTTTCCAGTTTTTCTCTGAGGATATTTTCTTTTTCACCATAGCCCTATATGGGCTTACAAATATCACTTTGCGAATTCCACAAGAACAGGCTTAGCGAGCAGCCTCTTGAGAGGAAAGCTGTAACTCTGTGAGATGAATTAACAGAACACTAAGCAGCTTCTCAGAAAGTTTCTTTCCAGATTTCATGTGAGGATATTTCCTTTTTCACCATAGCCCTCTATGGGCTTCCAAATATCACTTTGCCAATTCCACAAGAACTGTCTTAGCGAAAGGCTTCTTGAGGGGAAAGCTGTAACTCTGTGAGACGATTTCACAGAACACAAAAAAGTTTCTCAGAAAGCTTCTTTCTCTTTGTTACCGGAGGATATTTCCTTTGGCCCTATAGTCTTCAAAGGGATGCGAAATATCTGTTCTCAGATTCCACAGAAATAAGGCTACCAAAGAGATCCACGAAATACAGATGTAACTCTGTGAGTGGAAGTGACACATCACAAAGCAGTTTCTCAGAAAGCTTCTTTCCAGTTTTTCTCTGAGGATACTTTCTTTTTCACCATAGCCCTCTGTGGGCTTTCAAATGTCACTTTGCGAATTCCACAAGAACAGGCTTAGCGAGCGGCCTCTTGAGTGGAAAGCTGTAACTCTGTGAGATGAATTAACAGAACACTAAGCAGACTCTCAGAGAGCTTCTTTCCTGATTTCATCTGAGGATATTTCCATTTTCACCTTAGCCCTCTATGGGCGTCCAAAATATCACTTTGCAAATTCCTCAAGAACTGTCTTAGCGAAAAGCTTCTTCAGGGAAAAGCTGTAACTCTCTGAGATGATTTCACAGAACACAAAGAAGTTTCTCAGAAAGCTTCTTTCTCTTTGTTATCGAAGGATATTTCCTTTGGCCCTATAGTCTTCAAAGGGATCCGAAATATCTATTTTCAGATTCCACAGAAATAAGGCTAGCAAATAGACCCACGAAATACAGTTGTAACTGTGTGTGTGGAAGTCACACATCAGAAAGCAGTTTCTCAGAAAGTTTCTTTCCAGATTACTTCTGAGGATATTTCCTTTTTCACCGTAGCCCTCTATGGGCTTCCAAATATCACTTTGCGAATTCCACAAGAACAGGCTTAGCGAGCGGCCTCTTGAGGGGAAAGCTCTAACCCTTTGATATGAATTAACAGAACACTTAGCAGTTTCTCAGAAAGCTTCTTTCCACATTTCATCTGAGGATAATTCATTTTTCACCATAGCCCTCTATGGGCTTCCAAATATCACTTTACAAATTACACAAGAACAGGCTTAGCGAAAGGCTTCTTGAGGGGAAAGCTGTAACACTGTGAGATGATTTCATAGAACACAAAGAAGTTTCTCAGAAAGCTTCTTTTTCTCTGTTATCGGAGGATATTTCCTTTGGCCCTATAGTCTTCAAAGGGATTCGAAATATCTGTTCTCAGATTCCACACAATTAAGGCTAGCAAAGAGATCCACGAAGTACAGATATAACTCCGTGAGTTGAATTCACACATCACAAAGTAGTTACCCAGAAAGCTTCTTTCCAATTTTTTTCTGAGGATATTTTCTTTTTCAACATAGCCCTCTAGGGGCTTCCAAATATCACTTTGCGTATTCCACAAAAACAGTCTTAGCGAGCGGCCTCTTGAGGGGAAAGCTGTAACTAACTCTATGAGATGAATTAACAGAACACTAATCAGTTTCTCACAAAGCTGCTTTCCAGATATCATCTGAGGATATTTCTATTTCACCATAGCCCTCTTTGTTCTTACAAATATCACTTTGCAAATTCCACAAGAACTGTCTTAGCAAAAGGCTTCTTGAGGGGAGAGCTGTAACTCTGTGAGATGATTTCACAGAACACAAAGAAGTTTCTCAGAAAGCTTCTTTCTCTTTGTTATCGGAAGATATTTCCTTAGGCCCTATAGTCTCCAAAGGGATCCGAAATATCTGTTCTCAGATTCCACAGAAATAAGGCTAGCAAAGAGATACAGGAAATACAGCTGTAACTCTGTGAGTGGAAGTCACACATCACAAAGCAGTTTCTCAGAAAGCTTCTTTCCAGTTTTTCTCTGAGGATATTTACTTTTTCACCATAGCCCTCTGTGGGCTTCCAAATATCACTTTGCGAATTCCACAACAACAGGCTTAGCGAGCGGCCTCTTGAGGGGAAAGCTGTAACTCTGTAAATGAATTAACAGAACACTAAGCAGTTTCTCAGAAAGCTTCTTTCCAGATTTCATCTGAGGATATTTCTTTTTTCACCATAGCCCTCTATGGGCTTCCAAATATCACTTTGCAAATTCCACAAGAACTGTCTTAGCGAAAGGCTTCTTGAGGGGAAAGCTGTAACCTTGTGAGATGATTTCACAGAACACAAAGAAAGTTCTCAGAAACCATCTTTCTCTTTGTTATCGGAGGATATTTCATTTGGCCTTATTTTCTTCAAAGGGATCCGAATTATCTGTTCTCACATTCCACAGAAATAAGGCCAGCAAAGATATCCACGAAATATAGATGTAGCTCTGTGAGTGGAGGTCACACATCACAAAGCAGTTTCTCAGAAAGCTTCTTTCCAGTTTTTCTCTGAGGATATTTTCTTTTTCACCATAGCCCTCTATGGGCTTCCAAATATCACATTGCGAATTCCACAAGAACAGGCTTAGCAAGCGATCTCTTCATGGGAAAGCTATAACACTGGGAGGTAATTAACAGAACACTTAGCAGTTTCTCAGAAAGCTTCTTTCCAGTTTTCATCTGAGGATATATCCTTTTTCACCGTAGCCCTCTAGGGGCTTCCAAATATCACGTTACAAATTCCACAAGAACTGTCTTAGCGAAAGGCTTCTTGAGGGTAAAGCTGTAACTCTGTGAGATGATTTCGCAGAACACAAAGAGGTTTCTCAGAAAGCTTCTTTCTCTTTATTATCGGAGGATATTTACTTTGGCCCTATAGTCTTCAATGGGATCCAAAATATCTGTTCTCAGATTCCACAGAAATAAGGCTAGCAAAGAGATCCACGAAATACACATTTAACTCTGTGAGTGGAAGTCACACATCAGAAAGCAGTTTCTCGGAAAGCTTCTTTCCAGTTTTTCTCTGAGGATATTTTCTTTTTCACCATAGCCCTCTGAGGGCTTTCAAATATCACTTTGCGAATTCCACAAGAACAGGCTTAGCGAACGGCCTCTTGAGGGGAAAACTGTAATTCTGTGAGATGAATTACCAGAACACTCAGCAGCCTCTCAGAGATCTTCTTTCCTGATTTCATCTGAGGATATTTCCTTTTTCAACATAGCCCTCTAGGGGCTTCCAAATATCACTTTGCGAATTCCTCAAGAAGAGTCTTAGGGAAAAGCTTCTTCAGGGGAAAGCTGTAACTCTCTGAGATGATTTCACAGAACACAAAGAAGTTTCTCAGAAAGCTTCTTTCTCTTTGTTATCGGAGGATATTTCCTTTGGCCCTATAGTCTTCAAAGGGATCCGAAATATCTATTTTAAGATTCCACAGAAATAAGGCTAGCAAAGAGACCCACGAAATACAGATGTAACTCAGTTAGTGGAAGTAACACATCACAAAACAGTTTCTCAGAAAGCTTCTTTCCAGTTTTTCTCTGAGGATATTTTCTTTTTCACCATAGCCCTCTATGGGCTTCCAAATATCACTTTGCGAATTCCACAAGAACAGGCTTAGCGAGCGGCCTCTTGAGGGGAAAGCTGTAACTCTGTGAGATGAATTAACAGAACACTATGCAGTTTCTCAGAAAGGTTCTTTCCAGATTTCATCTGAGGATATTTCTTTTTTCACCATAGCCCTCTATGGGCTTCCAAATATCACTTTGCAAATCCACAAGAACTGTCTTGGCGAAAGTCTTCTTGAGGGGAAAGCTGTAACTCTGTGAGAAGATTTCACAGAAGACAAAGAAGTTTCTCAAAAACTTCCTTCTCTTTGTTATCGGAGGATATTTCCTTTGGCCCTACAGTCTTGAAAGGGATCCGAAATATCTGTAATCAGATTCCACGGAAATAAGGCCAGCAAAGAGATTCACGAAATACAGATGTAACTCTGTGAGTGGAAGTCACACATCAGAAAGCATTTTCTCAGAAAGCTTCTTTCCAGTTTTTCTCGGAGGATTTTTTTTTTGTTTTTCACCATAGTCCTCTACGGGCTTCCAAATATCACTTTGCGAATTCCACAAGAACAGGCTTAGCGAGCGGGCTCTTGAGGGGAAAGCTGTAACTCTGTGAGATGAATTAACAGAACACCAAGCAGTATCTCTGAAAGTACCTTTCCAGATTTAATCTAGGGTATTTCCTTTTTCACCATAGCCCTCTAAGCGCTTCCAAATATCACTTTGCATATTCCACAATAACTGTCTTAGAGAAAGGCTTCTTGAGGGGAAAACTGTAACTCTGTGAGATGAATTAACAGAACACTAAGCAGTTTCTCAGAAAGCTTCTTTCCAGATTTCTTCTGAGGATATTTCCTTTTTCACCATAGCCTTCTAAGGGCTTCCAAATATCACTTTGCATATTCCACAAGAACTGTCTTAGCGAAAGGCTTCTTTTGGGAAGAGGTAAAACTCTGTGAGATGATTTCACAGAACACAAAGAAGTTTCTCAGAAAGCTTCTTTCTCTTTGTTATCAGAGGATATTTCCTTTGGCCCTGTGGTCTTCAAAGGGATCCCAAATATCTGCTTTCAGATTCCACAGAAATAAGGCTACCAAAGAGATCCAGGAAACACAGATGTAGCCCTGTGAGTGGAAGTCACACATCACAAAGCAGTTTCTCAGAAAGCTTCTTTCCAGTTTTTCTCTGAGGATATTTTCTTTTTCACCTCAACCCTCTTATGGCTTCCCAATATCACTTTGGGAATTCCACAAGATCAGGCTTAGCGAGCGGCCTCCTGAGGGGAAAGCTGCAACTCTGTGAGATGAATTAACAGAACACTACGCAGTTTCTCAGAAAGCTTCTTTCCAGATTTCATCTGAGGATATTTGCTTTTTCACCATAGCCCTCTAAGGGCTTCCAAATATCACTCTGCAAATTCCACAAGAACTGTCTTAGCGAAAGGCTTCTTGAAGGGAAAGCTGTAACTCTGTGAGATGATTTCACAGAACACAAAGAAGTTTCTCAGAAAGCTTCTTTCTTTTTGTTATCGGAGGATATTTCCTTTGGCCCTATAGTCTTCAAAGGGATCCGAAATATCTGTTGTCAGATTCCACAGAAATAAGGCTAGCAAAAGGATCCACGAAATACAGATGTAACTCAGTTAGTGGAAGTCACACATCACAAAGCAGTTTCTCAGAAAGCTTCCTTCCAGTTTTTCTCTGAGGATATTTCCTTTTTCACCATAGCCCACTATGGGCTTCCAAATATCACTTTGCAAATTCCACAAGAACTGTCTTAGCGAAAGGCTTCTTGAGGGGAAAGCTGTAAGTCTGTGAGATGATTTCACAGAACACAAAGAAGTTTCTCAGAAAGCTTCTTTCTGTTTCTTATCGGAGGATATTTCCTTTAGCCCTGTAGTCTTCAAAGTGATCCGAAATATCTATTCTCAGATTCCACAGAAATAAGGCTAGCAAAGTGATCCATGAAATACAGATGTAACCCTGTGAGTGGATGTCTCACATCTCAAAGCAGTTTCTCAGAAAGCTTCTTTCCAGTTTTTCTCTGAGGATATTTTCATTTCCACCATAGCCCTCTATGGGCTTCTAAATATCACTTTGCGAATACCACAAGAACAGGCTTGGCGCGCGGCCTCTTGAGGGGAATGCTGTATCTCTGTGAGATGAATTAACAGAACACTAAGCAGTTTCTCAGAAAGCTTCTTTCCAGATTTCAACTCAGGATATTTCCTTTTTCACCGTAGCCCTTTGGTCTTCCAAATATCACTTTGCAAATTCCACAAGAACTGTCTTAGCGAAAGGCTTCTTGAGGGGAAAGCTGTAACTCTGTAAGATGATTTCACAGAACACAAAGAAGTTTCTCAGAAAGCTTCTTCCTCTTTGTTATCGGAGGATATTTCCTTTGGCACTATAATCTTCAAAGTGATCCCAAATATCTGTTTTCAGATTCCACAGAAATAAGGCCAGCAAAGAGAACCACGAAATACAGATGTAACTCTGTGAGTGGAAGTCACACATCAGAAAGCAGTTTCTCAGAAAGCTTCTTTCCAGTTTATCTCTGCGGATACTTTCTTTTTCACCATAGCCCTCTATGGGCTTCCAAATATCACTTTGCGAATTCCACAAGAACAGGCTTAGCGAGCGGCCTCTTAAGGGGAAAGCTCTAACCCTTTGACATGAATTAACAGAACACTAAGCAGTTTCTCAGAAAGCTTCTTTCCACATTTCATCTGAGGATAATTCATTTTTCACCATAGCCCTCTATGGGCTTCCAAATATCACTTTGCAAATTCCACAAGAACAGGCTTAGCGAAAGGCTTCTTGAGGGGAAAGCTGTAACACTGTGAGATGATTTCATAGAACACAAAGAAGTTTCTCAGAAAGCTTCTTTTTCTCTGTTATCGGAGGATATTTCCTTTGGCCCTATAGTCTTCAAAGGGATTCGAAATATCTGTTCTCAGATTCCACACAATTAAGGCTAGCAAAGAGATCCACGAAGTACAGATATAACTCGGTGAGTTGAAGTCACACATCACAAAGTAGTTACCCAGAAAGCTTCTTTCCAATTTTTTTCTGAGGATATTTTCTTTTTCAACATAGCCCTGCAGGGGCTTCCAAATATCACTTTGCGAATTCCACAAGAACAGTCTTAGCGAGCGTCCTCTTGAGGGGAAAGCTGTAACTAACTCTATGAGATGAATTAACAGAACACTAAGCAGTTTCTCACAAAGCTGCTTTCCAGATATCATCTGAGGATATTTCTATTTCACCATAGCCCTCTTTGGGCTTCCAAATATCACTCTGCAAATTCCACAAGAACTGTCTTAGCAAAAGGCTTCTTGAGGGGAGAGCTGTAACTCTGTGAGATGATTTCACAGAACACAAAGAAGTTTCTCAGAAAGCTTCTTTCTCTTTGTTATCGGAAGATAATTCCTTAGGCCCTACAGTCTCCAAAGGGATCCGAAATATCTGTTCTCAGATTCCACAGAAATAAGGCTAGCAAAGAGATACAGGAAATACAGCTGTAACTCTGTGAGTGGAAGTCACACATCACAAGGCAGTTTCTCAGAAAGCCTCTTTCCAGTTTTTCTCTGAGGATATTTACTTTTTCACCATAGCCCTCTGTGGGCTTCCAAATATCACTTTGCGAATTCCACAAGAACAGGCTTAGCGAAGGGCCTCTTGAGGGGAAAGCTGTACCTCTGTGAGATGAATTAACAGAACACTAAGCAGTTTCTCAGAACGCTTCTTTCCAGATTTCATCTGAGGATATTTCCTTTTTCACCGTAGCCCTTTATGGTCTTCCAAATATCACTTTGCAAATTCCACAAGAACTGTCTTATCGAAAGGCTTCTTGAGGGGAAAGCTGTAACTCTGTAAGATGATTTCACAGAACACAAAGAAGTTTCTCAGAAAGCTTCTTTCTCTTTGTTATCGGAGGACATTTCCTTTGGCACTATAATCTTCAAAGTGATCCCAAATATCTGTTTTCAGATTCCACAGAAATAAGGCGAGAAAAGAGATCCACGAAATACAGATGTAACTCTGTGAGTGGAACTCACATATCACGAAGCAGTTTCTCAGAAATCTTCTTTCCAGTTTTTCTCTGAGGATATTTTCTTTTTCACCATAGCCCTATATGGTCTTCCAAATATCACTTTGTAAATTCCACAAGAACTGTCTTATCGAAAGGCTTCTTGAGGGGAAAGCTGTAACTCTGTAAGATGATTTCACAGAACACAAAGAAGTTTCTCAGAAAGCTTCTTTCTCTTTGTTATCGGAGGACATTTCCTTTGGCACTATAATCTTCAAAGTGATCCCAAATATCTGTTTTCAGTTTCCACAGAAATAAGGCGAGAAAAGAGATCCACGAAATACAGATGTAACTCTGTGAGTGGAACTCACATATCACGAAGCAGTTTCTCAGAAATCTTCTTTCCAGTTTTTCTCTGAGGATATTTTCTTTTTCACCATAGCCCTATATGGGCTTACAAATATCACTTTGCGAATTCCACAAGAACAGGCTTAGCGAGCAGCCTCTTGAGAGGAAAGCTGTAACTCTGTGAGATGAATTAACAGAACACTAAGCAGCTTCTCAGAAAGTTTCTTTCCAGATTTCATGTGAGGATATTTCCTTTTTCACCATAGCCCTCTATGGGCTTCCAAATATCACTTTGCCAATTCCACAAGAACTGTCTTAGCGAAAGGCTTCTTGAGGGGAAAGCTGTAACTCTGTGAGACGATTTCACAGAACACAAAAAAGTTTCTCAGAAAGCTTCTTTCTCTTTGTTACCGGAGGATATTTCCTTTGGCCCTATAGTCTTCAAAGGGATGCGAAATATCTGTTCTCAGATTCCACAGAAATAAGGCTACCAAAGAGATCCACGAAATACAGATGTAACTCTGTGAGTGGAAGTGACACATCACAAAGCAGTTTCTCAGAAAGCTTCTTTCCAGTTTTTCTCTGAGGATACTTTCTTTTTCACCATAGCCCTCTGTGGGCTTTCAAATGTCACTTTGCGAATTCCACAAGAACAGGCTTAGCGAGCGGCCTCTTGAGTGGAAAGCTGTAACTCTGTGAGATGAATTAACAGAACACTAAGCAGACTCTCAGAGAGCTTCTTTCCTGATTTCATCTGAGGATATTTCCATTTTCACCTTAGCCCTCTATGGGCGTCCAAAATATCACTTTGCAAATTCCTCAAGAACTGTCTTAGCGAAAAGCTTCTTCAGGGAAAAGCTGTAACTCTCTGAGATGATTTCACAGAACACAAAGAAGTTTCTCAGAAAGCTTCTTTCTCTTTGTTATCGAAGGATATTTCCTTTGGCCCTATAGTCTTCAAAGGGATCCGAAATATCTATTTTCAGATTCCACAGAAATAAGGCTAGCAAATAGACCCACGAAATACAGTTGTAACTGTGTGTGTGGAAGTCACACATCAGAAAGCAGTTTCTCAGAAAGTTTCTTTCCAGATTACTTCTGAGGATATTTCCTTTTTCACCGTAGCCCTCTATGGGCTTCCAAATATCACTTTGCGAATTCCACAAGAACAGGCTTAGCGAGCGGCCTCTTGAGGGGAAAGCTCTAACCCTTTGATATGAATTAACAGAACACTTAGCAGTTTCTCAGAAAGCTTCTTTCCACATTTCATCTGAGGATAATTCATTTTTCACCATAGCCCTCTATGGGCTTCCAAATATCACTTTACAAATTACACAAGAACAGGCTTAGCGAAAGGCTTCTTGAGGGGAAAGCTGTAACACTGTGAGATGATTTCATAGAACACAAAGAAGTTTCTCAGAAAGCTTCTTTTTCTCTGTTATCGGAGGATATTTCCTTTGGCCCTATAGTCTTCAAAGGGATTCGAAATATCTGTTCTCAGATTCCACACAATTAAGGCTAGCAAAGAGATCCACGAAGTACAGATATAACTCCGTGAGTTGAATTCACACATCACAAAGTAGTTACCCAGAAAGCTTCTTTCCAATTTTTTTCTGAGGATATTTTCTTTTTCAACATAGCCCTCTAGGGGCTTCCAAATATCACTTTGCGTATTCCACAAAAACAGTCTTAGCGAGCGGCCTCTTGAGGGGAAAGCTGTAACTAACTCTATGAGATGAATTAACAGAACACTAATCAGTTTCTCACAAAGCTGCTTTCCAGATATCATCTGAGGATATTTCTATTTCACCATAGCCCTCTTTGTTCTTACAAATATCACTTTGCAAATTCCACAAGAACTGTCTTAGCAAAAGGCTTCTTGAGGGGAGAGCTGTAACTCTGTGAGATGATTTCACAGAACACAAAGAAGTTTCTCAGAAAGCTTCTTTCTCTTTGTTATCGGAAGATATTTCCTTAGGCCCTATAGTCTCCAAAGGGATCCGAAATATCTGTTCTCAGATTCCACAGAAATAAGGCTAGCAAAGAGATACAGGAAATACAGCTGTAACTCTGTGAGTGGAAGTCACACATCACAAAGCAGTTTCTCAGAAAGCTTCTTTCCAGTTTTTCTCTGAGGATATTTACTTTTTCACCATAGCCCTCTGTGGGCTTCCAAATATCACTTTGCGAATTCCACAACAACAGGCTTAGCGAGCGGCCTCTTGAGGGGAAAGCTGTAACTCTGTAAATGAATTAACAGAACACTAAGCAGTTTCTCAGAAAGCTTCTTTCCAGATTTCATCTGAGGATATTTCTTTTTTCACCATAGCCCTCTATGGGCTTCCAAATATCACTTTGCAAATTCCACAAGAACTGTCTTAGCGAAAGGCTTCTTGAGGGGAAAGCTGTAACCTTGTGAGATGATTTCACAGAACACAAAGAAAGTTCTCAGAAACCATCTTTCTCTTTGTTATCGGAGGATATTTCATTTGGCCTTATTTTCTTCAAAGGGATCCGAATTATCTGTTCTCACATTCCACAGAAATAAGGCCAGCAAAGATATCCACGAAATATAGATGTAGCTCTGTGAGTGGAGGTCACACATCACAAAGCAGTTTCTCAGAAAGCTTCTTTCCAGTTTTTCTCTGAGGATATTTTCTTTTTCACCATAGCCCTCTATGGGCTTCCAAATATCACATTGCGAATTCCACAAGAACAGGCTTAGCAAGCGATCTCTTCATGGGAAAGCTATAACACTGGGAGGTAATTAACAGAACACTTAGCAGTTTCTCAGAAAGCTTCTTTCCAGTTTTCATCTGAGGATATATCCTTTTTCACCGTAGCCCTCTAGGGGCTTCCAAATATCACGTTACAAATTCCACAAGAACTGTCTTAGCGAAAGGCTTCTTGAGGGTAAAGCTGTAACTCTGTGAGATGATTTCGCAGAACACAAAGAGGTTTCTCAGAAAGCTTCTTTCTCTTTATTATCGGAGGATATTTACTTTGGCCCTATAGTCTTCAATGGGATCCAAAATATCTGTTCTCAGATTCCACAGAAATAAGGCTAGCAAAGAGATCCACGAAATACACATTTAACTCTGTGAGTGGAAGTCACACATCAGAAAGCAGTTTCTCGGAAAGCTTCTTTCCAGTTTTTCTCTGAGGATATTTTCTTTTTCACCATAGCCCTCTGAGGGCTTTCAAATATCACTTTGCGAATTCCACAAGAACAGGCTTAGCGAACGGCCTCTTGAGGGGAAAACTGTAATTCTGTGAGATGAATTACCAGAACACTCAGCAGCCTCTCAGAGATCTTCTTTCCTGATTTCATCTGAGGATATTTCCTTTTTCAACATAGCCCTCTAGGGGCTTCCAAATATCACTTTGCGAATTCCTCAAGAAGAGTCTTAGGGAAAAGCTTCTTCAGGGGAAAGCTGTAACTCTCTGAGATGATTTCACAGAACACAAAGAAGTTTCTCAGAAAGCTTCTTTCTCTTTGTTATCGGAGGATATTTCCTTTGGCCCTATAGTCTTCAAAGGGATCCGAAATATCTATTTTAAGATTCCACAGAAATAAGGCTAGCAAAGAGACCCACGAAATACAGATGTAACTCAGTTAGTGGAAGTAACACATCACAAAACAGTTTCTCAGAAAGCTTCTTTCCAGTTTTTCTCTGAGGATATTTTCTTTTTCACCATAGCCCTCTATGGGCTTCCAAATATCACTTTGCGAATTCCACAAGAACAGGCTTAGCGAGCGGCCTCTTGAGGGGAAAGCTGTAACTCTGTGAGATGAATTAACAGAACACTATGCAGTTTCTCAGAAAGGTTCTTTCCAGATTTCATCTGAGGATATTTCTTTTTTCACCATAGCCCTCTATGGGCTTCCAAATATCACTTTGCAAATCCACAAGAACTGTCTTGGCGAAAGTCTTCTTGAGGGGAAAGCTGTAACTCTGTGAGAAGATTTCACAGAAGACAAAGAAGTTTCTCAAAAACTTCCTTCTCTTTGTTATCGGAGGATATTTCCTTTGGCCCTACAGTCTTGAAAGGGATCCGAAATATCTGTAATCAGATTCCACGGAAATAAGGCCAGCAAAGAGATTCACGAAATACAGATGTAACTCTGTGAGTGGAAGTCACACATCAGAAAGCATTTTCTCAGAAAGCTTCTTTCCAGTTTTTCTCGGAGGATTTTTTTTTTGTTTTTCACCATAGTCCTCTACGGGCTTCCAAATATCACTTTGCGAATTCCACAAGAACAGGCTTAGCGAGCGGGCTCTTGAGGGGAAAGCTGTAACTCTGTGAGATGAATTAACAGAACACCAAGCAGTATCTCTGAAAGTACCTTTCCAGATTTAATCTAGGGTATTTCCTTTTTCACCATAGCCCTCTAAGCGCTTCCAAATATCACTTTGCATATTCCACAATAACTGTCTTAGAGAAAGGCTTCTTGAGGGGAAAACTGTAACTCTGTGAGATGAATTAACAGAACACTAAGCAGTTTCTCAGAAAGCTTCTTTCCAGATTTCTTCTGAGGATATTTCCTTTTTCACCATAGCCTTCTAAGGGCTTCCAAATATCACTTTGCATATTCCACAAGAACTGTCTTAGCGAAAGGCTTCTTTTGGGAAGAGGTAAAACTCTGTGAGATGATTTCACAGAACACAAAGAAGTTTCTCAGAAAGCTTCTTTCTCTTTGTTATCAGAGGATATTTCCTTTGGCCCTGTGGTCTTCAAAGGGATCCCAAATATCTGCTTTCAGATTCCACAGAAATAAGGCTACCAAAGAGATCCAGGAAACACAGATGTAGCCCTGTGAGTGGAAGTCACACATCACAAAGCAGTTTCTCAGAAAGCTTCTTTCCAGTTTTTCTCTGAGGATATTTTCTTTTTCACCTCAACCCTCTTATGGCTTCCCAATATCACTTTGGGAATTCCACAAGATCAGGCTTAGCGAGCGGCCTCCTGAGGGGAAAGCTGCAACTCTGTGAGATGAATTAACAGAACACTACGCAGTTTCTCAGAAAGCTTCTTTCCAGATTTCATCTGAGGATATTTGCTTTTTCACCATAGCCCTCTAAGGGCTTCCAAATATCACTCTGCAAATTCCACAAGAACTGTCTTAGCGAAAGGCTTCTTGAAGGGAAAGCTGTAACTCTGTGAGATGATTTCACAGAACACAAAGAAGTTTCTCAGAAAGCTTCTTTCTTTTTGTTATCGGAGGATATTTCCTTTGGCCCTATAGTCTTCAAAGGGATCCGAAATATCTGTTGTCAGATTCCACAGAAATAAGGCTAGCAAAAGGATCCACGAAATACAGATGTAACTCAGTTAGTGGAAGTCACACATCACAAAGCAGTTTCTCAGAAAGCTTCCTTCCAGTTTTTCTCTGAGGATATTTCCTTTTTCACCATAGCCCACTATGGGCTTCCAAATATCACTTTGCAAATTCCACAAGAACTGTCTTAGCGAAAGGCTTCTTGAGGGGAAAGCTGTAAGTCTGTGAGATGATTTCACAGAACACAAAGAAGTTTCTCAGAAAGCTTCTTTCTGTTTCTTATCGGAGGATATTTCCTTTAGCCCTGTAGTCTTCAAAGTGATCCGAAATATCTATTCTCAGATTCCACAGAAATAAGGCTAGCAAAGTGATCCATGAAATACAGATGTAACCCTGTGAGTGGATGTCTCACATCTCAAAGCAGTTTCTCAGAAAGCTTCTTTCCAGTTTTTCTCTGAGGATATTTTCATTTCCACCATAGCCCTCTATGGGCTTCTAAATATCACTTTGCGAATACCACAAGAACAGGCTTGGCGCGCGGCCTCTTGAGGGGAATGCTGTATCTCTGTGAGATGAATTAACAGAACACTAAGCAGTTTCTCAGAAAGCTTCTTTCCAGATTTCAACTCAGGATATTTCCTTTTTCACCGTAGCCCTTTGGTCTTCCAAATATCACTTTGCAAATTCCACAAGAACTGTCTTAGCGAAAGGCTTCTTGAGGGGAAAGCTGTAACTCTGTAAGATGATTTCACAGAACACAAAGAAGTTTCTCAGAAAGCTTCTTCCTCTTTGTTATCGGAGGATATTTCCTTTGGCACTATAATCTTCAAAGTGATCCCAAATATCTGTTTTCAGATTCCACAGAAATAAGGCCAGCAAAGAGAACCACGAAATACAGATGTAACTCTGTGAGTGGAAGTCACACATCAGAAAGCAGTTTCTCAGAAAGCTTCTTTCCAGTTTATCTCTGCGGATACTTTCTTTTTCACCATAGCCCTCTATGGGCTTCCAAATATCACTTTGCGAATTCCACAAGAACAGGCTTAGCGAGCGGCCTCTTAAGGGGAAAGCTCTAACCCTTTGACATGAATTAACAGAACACTAAGCAGTTTCTCAGAAAGCTTCTTTCCACATTTCATCTGAGGATAATTCATTTTTCACCATAGCCCTCTATGGGCTTCCAAATATCACTTTGCAAATTCCACAAGAACAGGCTTAGCGAAAGGCTTCTTGAGGGGAAAGCTGTAACACTGTGAGATGATTTCATAGAACACAAAGAAGTTTCTCAGAAAGCTTCTTTTTCTCTGTTATCGGAGGATATTTCCTTTGGCCCTATAGTCTTCAAAGGGATTCGAAATATCTGTTCTCAGATTCCACACAATTAAGGCTAGCAAAGAGATCCACGAAGTACAGATATAACTCCGTGAGTTGAATTCACACATCACAAAGTAGTTACCCAGAAAGCTTCTTTCCAATTTTTTTCTGAGGATATTTTCTTTTTCAACATAGCCCTCTAGGGGCTTCCAAATATCACTTTGCGAATTCCACAAAAACAGTCTTAGCGAGCGGCCTCTTGAGGGGAAAGCTGTAACTAACTCTATGAGATGAATTAACAGAACACTAATCAGTTTCTCACAAAGCTGCTTTCCAGATATCATCTGAGGATATTTCTATTTCACCATAGCCCTCTTTGTTCTTACAAATATCACTTTGCAAATTCCACAAGAACTGTCTTAGCAAAAGGCTTCTTGAGGGGAGAGCTGTAACTCTGTGAGATGATTTCACAGAACACAAAGAAGTTTCTCAGAAAGCTTCTTTCTCTTTGTTATCGGAAGATATTTCCTTAGGCCCTATAGTCTCCAAAGGGATCCGAAATATCTGTTCTCAGATTCCACAGAAATAAGGCTAGCAAAGAGATACAGGAAATACAGCTGTAACTCTGTGAGTGGAAGTCACACATCACAAAGCAGTTTCTCAGAAAGCTTCTTTCCAGTTTTTCTCTGAGGATATTTACTTTTTCACCATAGCCCTCTGTGGGCTTCCAAATATCACTTTGCGAATTCCACAACAACAGGCTTAGCGAGCGGCCTCTTGAGGGGAAAGCTGTAACTCTGTAAATGAATTAACAGAACACTAAGCAGTTTCTCAGAAAGCTTCTTTCCAGATTTCATCTGAGGATATTTCTTTTTTCACCATAGCCCTCTATGGGCTTCCAAATATCACTTTGCAAATTCCACAAGAACTGTCTTAGCGAAAGGCTTCTTGAGGGGAAAGCTGTAACCTTGTGAGATGATTTCACAGAACACAAAGAAAGTTCTCAGAAACCATCTTTCTCTTTGTTATCGGAGGATATTTCATTTGGCCTTATTTTCTTCAAAGGGATCCGAATTATCTGTTCTCACATTCCACAGAAATAAGGCCAGCAAAGATATCCACGAAATATAGATGTAGCTCTGTGAGTGGAGGTCACACATCACAAAGCAGTTTCTCAGAAAGCTTCTTTCCAGTTTTTCTCTGAGGATATTTTCTTTTTCACCATAGCCCTCTATGGGCTTCCAAATATCACATTGCGAATTCCACAAGAACAGGCTTAGCAAGCGATCTCTTCATGGGAAAGCTATAACACTGGGAGGTAATTAACAGAACACTTAGCAGTTTCTCAGAAAGCTTCTTTCCAGTTTTCATCTGAGGATATATCCTTTTTCACCGTAGCCCTCTAGGGGCTTCCAAATATCACGTTACAAATTCCACAAGAACTGTCTTAGCGAAAGGCTTCTTGAGGGTAAAGCTGTAACTCTGTGAGATGATTTCGCAGAACACAAAGAGGTTTCTCAGAAAGCTTCTTTCTCTTTATTATCGGAGGATATTTACTTTGGCCCTATAGTCTTCAATGGGATCCAAAATATCTGTTCTCAGATTCCACAGAAATAAGGCTAGCAAAGAGATCCACGAAATACACATTTAACTCTGTGAGTGGAAGTCACACATCAGAAAGCAGTTTCTCGGAAAGCTTCTTTCCAGTTTTTCTCTGAGGATATTTTCTTTTTCACCATAGCCCTCTGAGGGCTTTCAAATATCACTTTGCGAATTCCACAAGAACAGGCTTAGCGAACGGCCTCTTGAGGGGAAAACTGTAATTCTGTGAGATGAATTACCAGAACACTCAGCAGCCTCTCAGAGATCTTCTTTCCTGATTTCATCTGAGGATATTTCCTTTTTCAACATAGCCCTCTAGGGGCTTCCAAATATCACTTTGCGAATTCCTCAAGAAGAGTCTTAGGGAAAAGCTTCTTCAGGGGAAAGCTGTAACTCTCTGAGATGATTTCACAGAACACAAAGAAGTTTCTCAGAAAGCTTCTTTCTCTTTGTTATCGGAGGATATTTCCTTTGGCCCTATAGTCTTCAAAGGGATCCGAAATATCTATTTTAAGATTCCACAGAAATAAGGCTAGCAAAGAGACCCACGAAATACAGATGTAACTCAGTTAGTGGAAGTAACACATCACAAAACAGTTTCTCAGAAAGCTTCTTTCCAGTTTTTCTCTG
Organism: Macaca nemestrina; assembly: GCF_043159975.1. NCBI lineage: Eukaryota > Metazoa > Chordata > Mammalia > Primates > Cercopithecidae > Macaca > Macaca nemestrina. Next base: position 26,379,870 of record NC_092143.1, read on the forward strand.
AGGATATTTTCTTTTTCACCATAGCCCTCTATGGGCTTCCAAATATCACTTTGCGAATTCCACAAGAACAGGCTTAGCGAGCGGCCTCTTGAGGGGAAAGCTGTAACTCTGTGAGATGAATTAACAGAACACTATGCAGTTTCTCAGAAAGGTTCTTTCCAGATTTCATCTGAGGATATTTCTTTTTTCACCATAGCCCTCTATGGGCTTCCAAATATCACTTTGCAAATCCACAAGAACTGTCTTGGCGAAAGTCTTCTTGAGGGGAAAGCTGTAACTCTGTGAGAAGATTTCACAGAAGACAAAGAAGTTTCTCAAAAACTTCCTTCTCTTTGTTATCGGAGGATATTTCCTTTGGCCCTACAGTCTTGAAAGGGATCCGAAATATCTGTAATCAGATTCCACGGAAATAAGGCCAGCAAAGAGATTCACGAAATACAGATGTAACTCTGTGAGTGGAAGTCACACATCAGAAAGCATTTTCTCAGAAAGCTTCTTTCCAGTTTTTCTCGGAGGATTTTTTTTTTGTTTTTCACCATAGTCCTCTACGGGCTTCCAAATATCACTTTGCGAATTCCACAAGAACAGGCTTAGCGAGCGGGCTCTTGAGGGGAAAGCTGTAACTCTGTGAGATGAATTAACAGAACACCAAGCAGTATCTCTGAAAGTACCTTTCCAGATTTAATCTAGGGTATTTCCTTTTTCACCATAGCCCTCTAAGCGCTTCCAAATATCACTTTGCATATTCCACAATAACTGTCTTAGAGAAAGGCTTCTTGAGGGGAAAACTGTAACTCTGTGAGATGAATTAACAGAACACTAAGCAGTTTCTCAGAAAGCTTCTTTCCAGATTTCTTCTGAGGATATTTCCTTTTTCACCATAGCCTTCTAAGGGCTTCCAAATATCACTTTGCATATTCCACAAGAACTGTCTTAGCGAAAGGCTTCTTTTGGGAAGAGGTAAAACTCTGTGAGATGATTTCACAGAACACAAAGAAGTTTCTCAGAAAGCTTCTTTCTCTTTGTTATCAGAGGATATTTCCTTTGGCCCTGTGGTCTTCAAAGGGATCCCAAATATCTGCTTTCAGATTCCACAGAAATAAGGCTACCAAAGAGATCCAGGAAACACAGATGTAGCCCTGTGAGTGGAAGTCACACATCACAAAGCAGTTTCTCAGAAAGCTTCTTTCCAGTTTTTCTCTGAGGATATTTTCTTTTTCACCTCAACCCTCTTATGGCTTCCCAATATCACTTTGGGAATTCCACAAGATCAGGCTTAGCGAGCGGCCTCCTGAGGGGAAAGCTGCAACTCTGTGAGATGAATTAACAGAACACTACGCAGTTTCTCAGAAAGCTTCTTTCCAGATTTCATCTGAGGATATTTGCTTTTTCACCATAGCCCTCTAAGGGCTTCCAAATATCACTCTGCAAATTCCACAAGAACTGTCTTAGCGAAAGGCTTCTTGAAGGGAAAGCTGTAACTCTGTGAGATGATTTCACAGAACACAAAGAAGTTTCTCAGAAAGCTTCTTTCTTTTTGTTATCGGAGGATATTTCCTTTGGCCCTATAGTCTTCAAAGGGATCCGAAATATCTGTTGTCAGATTCCACAGAAATAAGGCTAGCAAAAGGATCCACGAAATACAGATGTAACTCAGTTAGTGGAAGTCACACATCACAAAGCAGTTTCTCAGAAAGCTTCCTTCCAGTTTTTCTCTGAGGATATTTCCTTTTTCACCATAGCCCACTATGGGCTTCCAAATATCACTTTGCAAATTCCACAAGAACTGTCTTAGCGAAAGGCTTCTTGAGGGGAAAGCTGTAAGTCTGTGAGATGATTTCACAGAACACAAAGAAGTTTCTCAGAAAGCTTCTTTCTGTTTCTTATCGGAGGATATTTCCTTTAGCCCTGTAGTCTTCAAAGTGATCCGAAATATCTATTCTCAGATTCCACAGAAATAAGGCTAGCAAAGTGATCCATGAAATACAGATGTAACCCTGTGAGTGGATGTCTCACATCTCAAAGCAGTTTCTCAGAAAGCTTCTTTCCAGTTTTTCTCTGAGGATATTTTCATTTCCACCATAGCCCTCTATGGGCTTCTAAATATCACTTTGCGAATACCACAAGAGCAGGCTTGGCGCGCGGCCTCTTGAGGGGAATGCTGTATCTCTGTGAGATGAATTAACAGAACACTAAGCAGTTTCTCAGAAAGCTTCTTTCCAGATTTCAACTCAGGATATTTCCTTTTTCACCGTAGCCCTTTGGTCTTCCAAATATCACTTTGCAAATTCCACAAGAACTGTCTTAGCGAAAGGCTTCTTGAGGGGAAAGCTGTAACTCTGTAAGATGATTTCACAGAACACAAAGAAGTTTCTCAGAAAGCTTCTTCCTCTTTGTTATCGGAGGATATTTCCTTTGGCACTATAATCTTCAAAGTGATCCCAAATATCTGTTTTCAGATTCCACAGAAATAAGGCCAGCAAAGAGAACCACGAAATACAGATGTAACTCTGTGAGTGGAAGTCACACATCAGAAAGCAGTTTCTCAGAAAGCTTCTTTCCAGTTTATCTCTGCGGATACTTTCTTTTTCACCATAGCCCTCTATGGGCTTCCAAATATCACTTTGCGAATTCCACAAGAACAGGCTTAGCGAGCGGCCTCTTAAGGGGAAAGCTCTAACCCTTTGACATGAATTAACAGAACACTAAGCAGTTTCTCAGAAAGCTTCTTTCCACATTTCATCTGAGGATAATTCATTTTTCACCATAGCCCTCTATGGGCTTCCAAATATCACTTTGCAAATTCCACAAGAACAGGCTTAGCGAAAGGCTTCTTGAGGGGAAAGCTGTAACACTGTGAGATGATTTCATAGAACACAAAGAAGTTTCTCAGAAAGCTTCTTTTTCTCTGTTATCGGAGGATATTTCCTTTGGCCCTATAGTCTTCAAAGGGATTCGAAATATCTGTTCTCAGATTCCACACAATTAAGGCTAGCAAAGAGATCCACGAAGTACAGATATAACTCGGTGAGTTGAAGTCACACATCACAAAGTAGTTACCCAGAAAGCTTCTTTCCAATTTTTTTCTGAGGATATTTTCTTTTTCAACATAGCCCTGCAGGGGCTTCCAAATATCACTTTGCGAATTCCACAAGAACAGTCTTAGCGAGCGTCCTCTTGAGGGGAAAGCTGTAACTAACTCTATGAGATGAATTAACAGAACACTAAGCAGTTTCTCACAAAGCTGCTTTCCAGATATCATCTGAGGATATTTCTATTTCACCATAGCCCTCTTTGGGCTTCCAAATATCACTCTGCAAATTCCACAAGAACTGTCTTAGCAAAAGGCTTCTTGAGGGGAGAGCTGTAACTCTGTGAGATGATTTCACAGAACACAAAGAAGTTTCTCAGAAAGCTTCTTTCTCTTTGTTATCGGAAGATAATTCCTTAGGCCCTACAGTCTCCAAAGGGATCCGAAATATCTGTTCTCAGATTCCACAGAAATAAGGCTAGCAAAGAGATACAGGAAATACAGCTGTAACTCTGTGAGTGGAAGTCACACATCACAAGGCAGTTTCTCAGAAAGCCTCTTTCCAGTTTTTCTCTGAGGATATTTACTTTTTCACCATAGCCCTCTGTGGGCTTCCAAATATCACTTTGCGAATTCCACAAGAACAGGCTTAGCGAAGGGCCTCTTGAGGGGAAAGCTGTACCTCTGTGAGATGAATTAACAGAACACTAAGCAGTTTCTCAGAACGCTTCTTTCCAGATTTCATCTGAGGATATTTCCTTTTTCACCGTAGCCCTTTATGGTCTTCCAAATATCACTTTGCAAATTCCACAAGAACTGTCTTATCGAAAGGCTTCTTGAGGGGAAAGCTGTAACTCTGTAAGATGATTTCACAGAACACAAAGAAGTTTCTCAGAAAGCTTCTTTCTCTTTGTTATCGGAGGACATTTCCTTTGGCACTATAATCTTCAAAGTGATCCCAAATATCTGTTTTCAGATTCCACAGAAATAAGGCGAGAAAAGAGATCCACGAAATACAGATGTAACTCTGTGAGTGGAACTCACATATCACGAAGCAGTTTCTCAGAAATCTTCTTTCCAGTTTTTCTCTGAGGATATTTTCTTTTTCACCATAGCCCTATATGGTCTTCCAAATATCACTTTGTAAATTCCACAAGAACTGTCTTATCGAAAGGCTTCTTGAGGGGAAAGCTGTAACTCTGTAAGATGATTTCACAGAACACAAAGAAGTTTCTCAGAAAGCTTCTTTCTCTTTGTTATCGGAGGACATTTCCTTTGGCACTATAATCTTCAAAGTGATCCCAAATATCTGTTTTCAGTTTCCACAGAAATAAGGCGAGAAAAGAGATCCACGAAATACAGATGTAACTCTGTGAGTGGAACTCACATATCACGAAGCAGTTTCTCAGAAATCTTCTTTCCAGTTTTTCTCTGAGGATATTTTCTTTTTCACCATAGCCCTATATGGGCTTACAAATATCACTTTGCGAATTCCACAAGAACAGGCTTAGCGAGCAGCCTCTTGAGAGGAAAGCTGTAACTCTGTGAGATGAATTAACAGAACACTAAGCAGCTTCTCAGAAAGTTTCTTTCCAGATTTCATGTGAGGATATTTCCTTTTTCACCATAGCCCTCTATGGGCTTCCAAATATCACTTTGCCAATTCCACAAGAACTGTCTTAGCGAAAGGCTTCTTGAGGGGAAAGCTGTAACTCTGTGAGACGATTTCACAGAACACAAAAAAGTTTCTCAGAAAGCTTCTTTCTCTTTGTTACCGGAGGATATTTCCTTTGGCCCTATAGTCTTCAAAGGGATGCGAAATATCTGTTCTCAGATTCCACAGAAATAAGGCTACCAAAGAGATCCACGAAATACAGATGTAACTCTGTGAGTGGAAGTGACACATCACAAAGCAGTTTCTCAGAAAGCTTCTTTCCAGTTTTTCTCTGAGGATACTTTCTTTTTCACCATAGCCCTCTGTGGGCTTTCAAATGTCACTTTGCGAATTCCACAAGAACAGGCTTAGCGAGCGGCCTCTTGAGTGGAAAGCTGTAACTCTGTGAGATGAATTAACAGAACACTAAGCAGACTCTCAGAGAGCTTCTTTCCTGATTTCATCTGAGGATATTTCCATTTTCACCTTAGCCCTCTATGGGCATCCAAAATATCACTTTGCAAATTCCTCAAGAACTGTCTTAGCGAAAAGCTTCTTCAGGGAAAAGCTGTAACTCTCTGAGATGATTTCACAGAACACAAAGAAGTTTCTCAGAAAGCTTCTTTCTCTTTGTTATCGAAGGATATTTCCTTTGGCCCTATAGTCTTCAAAGGGATCCGAAATATCTATTTTCAGATTCCACAGAAATAAGGCTAGCAAATAGACCCACGAAATACAGTTGTAACTGTGTGTGTGGAAGTCACACATCAGAAAGCAGTTTCTCAGAAAGTTTCTTTCCAGATTACTTCTGAGGATATTTCCTTTTTCACCGTAGCCCTCTATGGGCTTCCAAATATCACTTTGCGAATTCCACAAGAACAGGCTTAGCGAGCGGCCTCTTGAGGGGAAAGCTCTAACCCTTTGATATGAATTAACAGAACACTTAGCAGTTTCTCAGAAAGCTTCTTTCCACATTTCATCTGAGGATAATTCATTTTTCACCATAGCCCTCTATGGGCTTCCAAATATCACTTTACAAATTACACAAGAACAGGCTTAGCGAAAGGCTTCTTGAGGGGAAAGCTGTAACACTGTGAGATGATTTCATAGAACACAAAGAAGTTTCTCAGAAAGCTTCTTTTTCTCTGTTATCGGAGGATATTTCCTTTGGCCCTATAGTCTTCAAAGGGATTCGAAATATCTGTTCTCAGATTCCACACAATTAAGGCTAGCAAAGAGATCCACGAAGTACAGATATAACTCCGTGAGTTGAATTCACACATCACAAAGTAGTTACCCAGAAAGCTTCTTTCCAATTTTTTTCTGAGGATATTTTCTTTTTCAACATAGCCCTCTAGGGGCTTCCAAATATCACTTTGCGAATTCCACAAAAACAGTCTTAGCGAGCGGCCTCTTGAGGGGAAAGCTGTAACTAACTCTATGAGATGAATTAACAGAACACTAATCAGTTTCTCACAAAGCTGCTTTCCAGATATCATCTGAGGATATTTCTATTTCACCATAGCCCTCTTTGTTCTTACAAATATCACTTTGCAAATTCCACAAGAACTGTCTTAGCAAAAGGCTTCTTGAGGGGAGAGCTGTAACTCTGTGAGATGATTTCACAGAACACAAAGAAGTTTCTCAGAAAGCTTCTTTCTCTTTGTTATCGGAAGATATTTCCTTAGGCCCTATAGTCTCCAAAGGGATCCGAAATATCTGTTCTCAGATTCCACAGAAATAAGGCTAGCAAAGAGATACAGGAAATACAGCTGTAACTCTGTGAGTGGAAGTCACACATCACAAAGCAGTTTCTCAGAAAGCTTCTTTCCAGTTTTTCTCTGAGGATATTTACTTTTTCACCATAGCCCTCTGTGGGCTTCCAAATATCACTTTGCGAATTCCACAACAACAGGCTTAGCGAGCGGCCTCTTGAGGGGAAAGCTGTAACTCTGTAAATGAATTAACAGAACACTAAGCAGTTTCTCAGAAAGCTTCTTTCCAGATTTCATCTGAGGATATTTCTTTTTTCACCATAGCCCTCTATGGGCTTCCAAATATCACTTTGCAAATTCCACAAGAACTGTCTTAGCGAAAGGCTTCTTGAGGGGAAAGCTGTAACCTTGTGAGATGATTTCACAGAACACAAAGAAAGTTCTCAGAAACCATCTTTCTCTTTGTTATCGGAGGATATTTCATTTGGCCTTATTTTCTTCAAAGGGATCCGAATTATCTGTTCTCACATTCCACAGAAATAAGGCCAGCAAAGATATCCACGAAATATAGATGTAGCTCTGTGAGTGGAGGTCACACATCACAAAGCAGTTTCTCAGAAAGCTTCTTTCCAGTTTTTCTCTGAGGATATTTTCTTTTTCACCATAGCCCTCTATGGGCTTCCAAATATCACATTGCGAATTCCACAAGAACAGGCTTAGCAAGCGATCTCTTCATGGGAAAGCTATAACACTGGGAGGTAATTAACAGAACACTTAGCAGTTTCTCAGAAAGCTTCTTTCCAGTTTTCATCTGAGGATATATCCTTTTTCACCGTAGCCCTCTAGGGGCTTCCAAATATCACGTTACAAATTCCACAAGAACTGTCTTAGCGAAAGGCTTCTTGAGGGTAAAGCTGTAACTCTGTGAGATGATTTCGCAGAACACAAAGAGGTTTCTCAGAAAGCTTCTTTCTCTTTATTATCGGAGGATATTTACTTTGGCCCTATAGTCTTCAATGGGATCCAAAATATCTGTTCTCAGATTCCACAGAAATAAGGCTAGCAAAGAGATCCACGAAATACACATTTAACTCTGTGAGTGGAAGTCACACATCAGAAAGCAGTTTCTCGGAAAGCTTCTTTCCAGTTTTTCTCTGAGGATATTTTCTTTTTCACCATAGCACTCTATGGGCTTCCAAATATCACTTTCGAATTCCACACGAAAACGCTTAGCGAGCGGCCTCTTAAGGGGAAAGCTGTAACTCTGTGAGATGAATTGATAGAACAATAAGCAGTTTCTCAGAAAGCTTCTTTCCAGATTTCATCGGAGGATATTTCCTTTTTCACCATAGCCCTCTAAGGGCTTCCAAATATCGCTTTGCCAATTCCACAAGAACTGCCTTAGCGAAAGGCTTCTTGAGTGGAAATCTGTAACTCCGTGAGATGATTTCACAGAACACAAAGAAGTTTCTCAGAAAGCTTCTTTCTCTTTGTTATCGGAGGATATTTCCTTTGGCCTTATAGTCTTCAAAGGGATCCGAAATATCAGTTCTCAGATTCCACAGAAATAAGGCTAGCAAAGAGATCCACGAAATACAGATGTAACTCTGTTCTTGGAAGTCACACATCACAAAGCAGTTTCTCAGAAAGCTTCTTTCCAGTTTTTCTCTGAGGATATTATCTTTTTCACCATAGCCCTCTATGGGCTTCCAAATATCACTTTGTGAGTTCCACAAGAACAGGCTTAGAGAGCGGTCTCTTGAGGGGAAAACTGTAACTCTGTGAGATGAATTAACAGAACACTAAGCAGTTTCTCAGAAAGCTTCTTTCCAGATTTCTTCTGCGGATATTTCCTTTTTCACAGTAGCCCTCTTGGGGTTCCAAACATCACTTTGTAAATTCCACAAGAACTGTCTTAGCGAAAGGCTTCTTGAGGGGAAACCTGTAACTCTGTGAGATGATTTCTCAGAACACAAAGAAATTTTTCAGAAAGCTTCTTTCTCTTTGTTATCGGAGGATATTTCCTTTGGCCCTATAGTCTTCAAAGGGATCCGAAATATCTGTTCTCAGATTCCACAGAAATAAGGCTAGCAAAGAGATCCACGAAACACAGATGTAACTCCGTGAGTGGAAATCACACATCACAAAGCAGTTTCTCAGAAAGCTTCTTTTCAGTTTTTCTCTGAGGATATTTTCTTTTTCAACATAGCCCTCTATGGGCTTCCAAATATCACTTGGCAAATTCCACAAGAACGGGCTTAGCGAGCGGCAACTTAAGGGGAAAGATGTAACGCGTTGAAATGAATTAACAGAACACTAAGCAGTTCCTCTGAAAGCTTCTTTCCAGATTTCATCTGAGGATATTTCCTTTTTCACCATAGCCCCCTAAGGGCTTCCAAATATCACTTTTCAAATTAAACAAGAACTGTCTTAGCGAAAGTCTTCTTGAGGGGAAAGCTGTAACTCCATGAGATGATTTCACAGAACACCAAGAAGTTTCTCAGAAAGCTTCTTTCTCTTTGTTATCGGAGGATATTTCCTTTGGCCCTATAGTTTTCAAAGGGATCCGAAATATCCGTTCTCAGATTCCACAGAAATAAGGCTAGCAAAGAGATCCACGAAATACAGATGTAATTCTGTGAGAGGAAATCACATATAACAAAGCAGTTTCTCAGAAAGCTTCTTTCCAGTTTTTCTCTGAGGAAATTATCTTTTTCACGTTAGCCCTCTATGGGCTTCCAAATATCACTTTGCGAATTCCACAAGAACAGGCTTAGAGAGCGGCCTCTTGAGAGGAAAGCTGTAACTCTGTGAGATGAATTAACAGAACACTAAGCAGTTCCTCAGAAAGCTTCTTTGCAGATTTCATCTGAGGATATTTCCTTTTTCACCATAACCCCCTATGGGCTTCCAAATATCACTTTGCAATTTCCACACGAACTGTCTTAGTGAAAGGCGTCTTGAGGGGAAAGCTGTACCTTTGTGAGATGATTTCACAGAACACAAAGAAGTTTCTCAGAAAGCTTCTTTGTCCTTGTTAAGGAAGGATATTTCCTTTGGCCCTATAGTTTAGAAAGGGATCCGAAATATCCGTTCTCAGATTCCACAGAAATAAGGCTAGCAAAGAGATCCACGAAATACAGATGTAACTCTGTGAGTAGAAGTCACACATCACAAAGCAGTTTCTCAGAAATGTTCTTTACAGTTTTTCTCTGAGGATATTTTCTTTTTCACTATAGCCCTGTATGGGCTTCCAAATATCACTTTGCGAATTCCACAAGAACAGGCTTTCCTAGCGGCCACTTGAGGGGAAAGATGTAACTCTTTGAGATGATTTCTCAGAACACAAAGAAGTTTCTCAGAAAGCTTCTTTCTCTTTGTTAATGGAGGATATTTCCTTTGGCCCTATAGTCTTCAAAGGGATCCGAAATATCTGTTCTCAGATTCCACAGAAATAAGGCTAGCAAAGAGATCCAATAAATACATATGAAACTCTGTCAGTGGAAGTCACACATAATAAAGAATTTTCTCAGAAAACTTCTTTCCAGTTTTTCTCTGAGGATATTTTCTTTTTCACCATAGCCCTCTATGCGATTCCAAACATCACTTTACGAATTCCACAAGAACAGGCTTAGCGAGCGGCCTCTTGAGGGGAAAGATGTAAATCTGTGAGATGAATTAACAGAACACTAAGCAGTTTCTTAGAAAGCTTCTTTCCAGATTTTATCTTAGGATATTTCCTTTTTCACCATAGCCCTACATGGGCTTCCAAATATCACTTTGCAAATTCCACACGAACTGTCTTAGCGAAAGGCTTCGTGAGGGGAAAGCTGTAACTCTGTGAGATGATTCCTCAGAACACAAGGAAGTTTCTCAGAAAGCTTCTTTCTCTTTGTTATTGCAGGATATTTCCTTTGGCCCTATAGTCTTCAATGGGATCCGAAATATCAGTTCTCAGATTCCTTAGAAATGAGGCTAGCAAAGAGATCCACGAAATACAGATGTAACTCTGTGAGTGGAAATCACACATCACAAAGCAGTTTCTCAGAATGCTTCTTTCCAGTTTTTCTCTGAGGATATTTTCTTTTTCACCATAGCCCTCTATGGTCTACCAAATATCACTTTGCCAATTCCACAAGAGAATGCTTAGGGGGCAGACTCTTGATGGGAAAGCTATAACTCTGTGAGATGAATTAACAGAACACTAAGCAGATTCTCAGAAAGCTTCTTTACAGATTTCATCTGAGGATATTTCCTTTTTCACCATAGCCCTCTAGGGGCTTCCAAATATCACTTTGCAAATTCCACAAGAACTGTCTTAGAGAAAGGCTTCTTGAGGGGAAAGCTAAAACTCTGTGAGATGATTTCACAGAACACAAAGAAGATTCTCAGAAACCTTCTCTCTCTTTGTTATCGGAGGATATTTCCTTTGGCCCTATAGTCTTCAAAGGGATCCGAAATATCCGTTCTCAGATTCCACAGAAATAAGGCTGGCAAAGAGATCCACTAAATACAGATGTAACTCTGTGAGTGGAAGTCATACATCACAAAGCGGTTTCTCAGAAAGCTTCTTTCCAGTTTTTCTCTGAGGATATTTTCTTTTTCATCATAGCCCTCTATGGGCTTCCAAGTATCTCTTTGGAATTCCACAAGAACAGGCTTAACGAGCGGCCTCTTGAGGGGAAAGCTGTAACTCTGTGAGATGAATTAACAGAACACTAAGCAGTTTCTCAGAAAGCTTCTTTCCAGATTTCTATCTGAGGATATTTCCTTTTTCACCATAGCCCTCTAAGGGCTTCCAAATAACACTTTTCAAATTCCACAAGAACTGACTTAGCGAAAGGCTTCTTGAGGGGAAAGCTGTAACACTGTGAGATGATTTCACAGAACACAAAGAAGTTTCTCCGAAAGCTTCTTTGTCTTTGTTATCGGAGGATATTTCCTTTCGTCCTATAGTTTACAAAGGGATCCGAAATATCCGTTCTAAGATTCCACAGAAATAAGGCGAGCAAAGATATCCACGAAATACAGATGTAACTCTGTGAGTGGAAGTCACACATCACAAAGAAGTTTCTCAGAAAGCTTCTTTCATGTTTTTCTCTGAGGATGTTTTCTTTTTCACCTTATCCCTCTATGGGCTTCCAAATATCACTTTGCGAATTCCACAAGAACAGGCTTAGCGAGCGGACTCTTTCTGGGAAAGCTATAACGCTGTGAGATGAATTAAGAGAACACTAAGCAGTTTCTCAGAAAGCTTCTTTCAGATTTCACCTGAGGATATTTCCTTTTTCACCATAGCCCTCTAGTGGCTTCCAAATATCACATTAGCAAATTCCACAAGAACAGTCTTAGCTAAAGGCTTCTTGAGGGGAAAGCTGCAACTCCGTGAGATGATTTCACAGAACACAAAGATGTTTCTCAGAAAGCTTCTTTCTCTTTGTTATCGGAGGATATTTCCTTTTGCCCTATAGTCTTCAAAGGGATCCGAAATATCCGTTCTCAGATTCCACAGAAATGAGGCTAGCAAAGAGATCCACGAAACACAGATGTAACTCTGTGAGTGTAAGTCACACATCACAAAGCAGTTTCTCAGAAAGCTTCTTTCCAGTTTTTCTCTGAGGATATTTTCTTTTTCACCATAGCCCTCTAAGGGCTTCCATTATCACTTTGTTAATTCCACAAGAACAGGCTTAGCGAGCGGCCTCCTGAGGGGAAAGCTGTAATGCATTGAGATGAATTAACAGAACACTAAGCAGTTCCTCTGAAAGCTTCTTTCCAGATTTCATCTGAGGATATTTCCTTTTTCACCATAGCCCCCTAAGGGCTTCCAAATATCACTTTTCAAATTAAACAAGAACTGTCTTAGCGAAAGGCTTCTTGAGGGGAAAGCTGTAACTCTGTGAGATGATTTCACAGAACACCAAGAAGTTTCTCAGAAAACTTCTTTCTCTTTGTTATCGGAGGATATTTCCTTTGGCCCTATAGTTTTCAAAGGGATCTTTAATATCCGTTCTCAGATTCCACAGAAATAAGGCTAGCAAATAGATCCACGAAATACAGATGTAATTCTGTGAGAGGAAATCACATATAACAAAGCAGTTTCTCAGAAAGCTTCTTTCCAGTTTTTCTCTGAGGAAATTATCTTTTTCACGTTAGCCCTCTATGGGCTTCCAAATATCACTTTGCGAATTCCACAAGAACAGGCTTAGCGAGCGGCATCTTGAGGGGAAGGCTGTAACTCTGTGAGATGAATTAGCAGAACACTAGGCAGTTTCTCAAAAGCTTCTTTCAGATTTCATCTGAGGATATTTCCTTTTTCACCATAGCCCTCTATGGGCTTCCAAATATCACCTTGCAAATTCCACAAGAACTGTCTTAGCGAAAAGCTTCTTGAGTGGAAAGCTGTAACTCTGTGAGATGATTTCACAGAACACAAAGAAATTTCTCAGAAAGCTTCCTTGTCTTTGTTGTCGGAGGATATTTCCTTTGGACCTATAGATTCAAAGGGATCCGAAATATCCGTTCTCAGAATCCACAGAAATAAGGCTAGCAAACAGATCCACGAAATACAGATGTAACTCTGTGAGTGGAAGTCACACATCACAAAGCAGTTTCTCAGAAATGTACTTTCCAGTTTTTCTCTGAGGATATTTTCTTTTTCACTATAGCCCTCTATGGGCTTCCAAATATCGCTTTGCGAATTCCACAAGAACAGGCTTTCCTAGCGGCCACTTGAGGGGAAAGATGTAACTCTTTGAGATGATTTCTCAGAACACAAAGAAGTTTCTCAGAAAGCTTCTTTCTCTTTGTTAATGGAGGATATTTCCTTTGGCCCTATAGTCTTCAAAGGGATCCGAAATATCTGTTCTCAGATTCCACAGAAATAAGGCTAGCAAAGAGATCCAATAAATACATATGAAACTCTGTCAGTGGAAGTCACACATAATAAAGAATTTTCTCAGAAAACTTCTTTCCAGTTTTTCTCTGAGGATATTTTCTTTTTCACCATAGCCCTCTATGCGATTCCAAACATCACTTTACGAATTCCACAAGAACAGGCTTAGCGAGCGGCCTCTTGAGGGGAAAGATGTAAATCTGTGAGATGAATTAACAGAACACTAAGCAGTTTCTTAGAAAGCTTCTTTCCAGATTTTATCTTAGGATATTTCCTTTTTCACCATAGCCCTACATGGGCTTCCAAATATCACTTTGCAAATTCCACACGAACTGTCTTAGCGAAAGGCTTCGTGAGGGGAAAGCTGTAACTCTGTGAGATGATTCCTCAGAACACAAGGAAGTTTCTCAGAAAGCTTCTTACTCTTTGTTATTGCAGGATATTTCCTTTGGCCCTATAGTCTTCAATGGGATCCGAAATATCAGTTCTCAGATTCCTTAGAAATGAGGCTAGCAAAGAGATCCACGAAATACAGATGTAACTCTGTGAGTGGAAATCACACATCACAAAGCAGTTTCTCAGAAAGTTTCTTTCCAGTTTTACTCTGAGGATATTACCTGTTTCACCTTAGCCATCTACGGGCTTCCAAATATCACTTTGCGAATTCCACAAGAATAGGCTTAGCGAGCGGCCTCTTGAGGGGAAGGCGGTAACTCTGTGAGATGAATTAACAACACTAAGCAGTTTCTCAGAAAGCTTCTTTCCAGATTTCATCTGAGGATATTTCCTTTTTCACCATAGCCCTCTCTGGGATTCCAAATATCACTTTGCAAATTCGGAATAACTGTCTTAGCGAAAGGCTTCTTGAGGGGAATGCTGTAACCCGGTGAGATGATTTCACGGAACACAAAGAATTTTCTCAGAAAGCTTTTTTCTCTTTTTTATCGGAGGATATTTCCTTTGGCCGTATAGTCTTCAAAGGGATCCGAAATATACGTTCTCAGATTCCACAGAAATATGACCAGCAAAGAGATCCACGAAATGCAGAGGTAACTCTGTGAGTGGAAGTCACACATCACAAAGCAGTTTCTCAGAATGCTTCTTTCCAGTTTTTCTCTGAGGATATTTTCTTTTTCACCATAGCCCTCTATGGTCTACCAAATATCACTTTGCCAATTCCACAAGAGAATGCTTAGGGGGCAGACTCTTGATGGGAAAGCTATAACTCTGTGAGATGAATTAACAGAACACTAAGCAGATTCTCAGAAAGCTTCTTTACAGATTTCATCTGAGGATATTTCCTTTTTCACCATAGCCCTCTAGGGGCTTCCAAATATCACTTTGCAAATTCCACAAGAACTGTCTTAGAGAAAGGCTTCTTGAGGGGAAAGCTAAAACTCTGTGAGATGATTTCACAGAACACAAAGAAGATTCTCAGAAACCTTCTCTCTCTTTGTTATCGGAGGATATTTCCTTTGGCCCTATAGTCTTCAAAGGGATCCGAAATATCCGTTCTCAGATTCCACAGAAATAAGGCTGGCAAAGAGATCCACTAAATACAGATGTAACTCTGTGAGTGGAAGTCATACATCACAAAGCGGTTTCTCAGAAAGCTTCTTTCCAGTTTTTCTCTGAGGATATTTTCTTTTTCATCATAGCCCTCTATGGGCTTCCAAGTATCTCTTTGGAATTCCACAAGAACAGGCTTAACGAGCGGCCTCTTGAGGGGAAAGCTGTAACTCTGTGAGATGAATTAACAGAACACTAAGCAGTTTCTCAGAAAGCTTCTTTCCAGATTTCTATCTGAGGATATTTCCTTTTTCACCATAGCCCTCTAAGGGCTTCCAAATAACACTTTTCAAATTCCACAAGAACTGACTTAGCGAAAGGCTTCTTGAGGGGAAAGCTGTAACACTGTGAGATGATTTCACAGAACACAAAGAAGTTTCTCCGAAAGCTTCTTTGTCTTTGTTATCGGAGGATATTTCCTTTCGTCCTATAGTTTACAAAGGGATCCGAAATATCCGTTCTAAGATTCCACAGAAATAAGGCGAGCAAAGATATCCACGAAATACAGATGTAACTCTGTGAGTGGAAGTCACACATCACAAAGAAGTTTCTCAGAAAGCTTCTTTCATGTTTTTCTCTGAGGATGTTTTCTTTTTCACCTTATCCCTCTATGGGCTTCCAAATATCACTTTGCGAATTCCACAAGAACAGGCTTAGCGAGCGGACTCTTTCTGGGAAAGCTATAACGCTGTGAGATGAATTAACAGAACACTAAGCAGTTTCTCAGAAAGCTTCTTTCAGATTTCACCTGAGGATATTTCCTTTTTCACCATAGCCCTCTAGTGGCTTCCAAATATCACATTAGCAAATTCCACAAGAACAGTCTTAGCTAAAGGCTTCTTGAGGGGAAAGCTGCAACTCCGTGAGATGATTTCACAGAACACAAAGATGTTTCTCAGAAAGCTTCTTTCTCTTTGTTATCGGAGGATATTTCCTTTTGCCCTATAGTCTTCAAAGGGATCCGAAATATCCGTTCTCAGATTCCACAGAAATGAGGCTAGCAAAGAGATCCACGAAACACAGATGTAACTCTGTGAGTGTAAGTCACACATCACAAAGCAGTTTCTCAGAAAGCTTCTTTCCAGTTTTTCTCTGAGGATATTTTCTTTTTCACCATAGCCCTCTAAGGGCTTCCATTATCACTTTGTTAATTCCACAAGAACAGGCTTAGCGAGCGGCCTCCTGAGGGGAAAGCTGTAATGCGTTGAGATGAATTAACAGAACACTAAGCAGTTCCTCTGAAAGCTTCTTTCCAGATTTCATCTGAGGATATTTCCTTTTTCACCATAGCCCCCTAAGGGCTTCCAAATATCACTTTTCAAATTAAACAAGAACTGTCTTAGCAAAAGGCTTCTTGAGGGGAAAGCTGTAACTCTGTGAGATGATTTCACAGAACACCAAGAAGTTTCTCAGAAAACTTCTTTCTCTTTGTTATCGGAGGATATTTCCTTTGGCCCTATAGTTTTCAAAGGGATCTTTAATATCCGTTCTCAGATTCCACAGAAATAAGGCTAGCAAATAGATCCACGAAATACAGATGTAATTCTGTGAGAGGAAATCACATATAACAAAGCAGTTTCTCAGAAAGCTTCTTTCCAGTTTTTCTCTGAGGAAATTATCTTTTTCACGTTAGCCCTCTATGGGCTTCCAAATATCACTTTGCGAATTCCACAAGAACAGGCTTAGCGAGCGGCATCTTGAGGGGAAGGCTGTAACTCTGTGAGATGAATTAGCAGAACACTAGGCAGTTTCTCAAAAGCTTCTTTCAGATTTCATCTGAGGATATTTCCTTTTTCACCATAGCCCTCTATGGGCTTCCAAATATCACCTTGCAAATTCCACAAGAACTGTCTTAGCGAAAAGCTTCTTGAGTGGAAAGCTGTAACTCTGTGAGATGATTTCACAGAACACAAAGAAATTTCTCAGAAAGCTTCCTTGTCTTTGTTGTCGGAGGATATTTCCTTTGGACCTATAGATTCAAAGGGATCCGAAATATCCGTTCTCAGAATCCACAGAAATAAGGCTAGCAAACAGATCCACGAAATACAGATGTAACTCTGTGAGTGGAAGTCACACATCACAAAGCAGTTTCTCAGAAATGTTCTTTCCAGTTTTTCTCTGAGGATATTTTCTTTTTCACTATAGCCCTCTATGGGCTTCCAAATATCACTTTGCGAATTCCACAAGAACAGGCTTTCCGAGCGGCCACTTGAGGGGAAAGATGTAACTCTTTGAGATGATTTCTCAGAACACAAAGAAGTTTCTCAGAAAGCTTCTTTCTCTTTGTTAATGGAGGATATTTCCTTTGGCCCTATAGTCTTCAAAGGGATCCGAAATATCTGTTCTCAGATTCCACAGAAATAAGGCTAGCAAAGAGATCCAATAAATACATATGAAACTCTGTCAGTGGAAGTCACACATAATAAAGAATTTTCTCAGAAAACTTCTTTCCAGTTTTTCTCTGAGGATATTTTCTTTTTCACCATAGCCCTCTATGCGATTCCAAACATCACTTTACGAATTCCACAAGAACAGGCTTAGCGAGCGGCCTCTTGAGGGGAAAGATGTAAATCTGTGAGATGAATTAACAGAACACTAAGCAGTTTCTTAGAAAGCTTCTTTCCAGATTTTATCTTAGGATATTTCCTTTTTCACCATAGCCCTACATGGGCTTCCAAATATCACTTTGCAAATTCCACACGAACTGTCTTAGCGAAAGGCTTCGTGAGGGGAAAGCTGTAACTCTGTGAGATGATTCCTCAGAACACAAGGAAGTTTCTCAGAAAGCTTCTTACTCTTTGTTATTGCAGGATATTTCCTTTGGCCCTATAGTCTTCAATGGGATCCGAAATATCAGTTCTCAGATTCCTTAGAAATGAGGCTAGCAAAGAGATCCACGAAATACAGATGTAACTCTGTGAGTGGAAATCACACATCACAAAGCAGTTTCTCAGAAAGTTTCTTTCCAGTTTTACTCTGAGGATATTACCTGTTTCACCTTAGCCATCTACGGGCTTCCAAATATCACTTTGCGAATTCCACAAGAATAGGCTTAGCGAGCGGCCTCTTGAGGGGAAGGCGGTAACTCTGTGAGATGAATTAACAACACTAAGCAGTTTCTCAGAAAGCTTCTTTCCAGATTTCATCTGAGGATATTTCCTTTTTCACCATAGCCCTCTCTGGGATTCCAAATATCACTTTGCAAATTCGGAATAACTGTCTTAGCGAAAGGCTTCTTGAGGGGAATGCTGTAACCCGGTGAGATGATTTCACGGAACACAAAGAATTTTCTCAGAAAGCTTTTTTCTCTTTTTTATCGGAGGATATTTCCTTTGGCCGTATAGTCTTCAAAGGGATCCGAAATATACGTTCTCAGATTCCACAGAAATATGACCAGCAAAGAGATCCACGAAATGCAGAGGTAACTCTGTGAGTGGAAGTCACACATCACAAAGCAGTTTCTCAGAATGCTTCTTTCCAGTTTTTCTCTGAGGATATTTTCTTTTTCACCATAGCCCTCTATGGTCTACCAAATATCACTTTGCCAATTCCACAAGAGAATGCTTAGGGGGCAGACTCTTGATGGGAAAGCTATAACTCTGTGAGATGAATTAACAGAACACTAAGCAGATTCTCAGAAAGCTTCTTTACAGATTTCATCTGAGGATATTTCCTTTTTCACCATAGCCCTCTAGGGGCTTCCAAATATCACTTTGCAAATTCCACAAGAACTGTCTTAGAGAAAGGCTTCTTGAGGGGAAAGCTAAAACTCTGTGAGATGATTTCACAGAACACAAAGAAGATTCTCAGAAACCTTCTCTCTCTTTGTTATCGGAGGATATTTCCTTTGGCCCTATAGTCTTCAAAGGGATCCGAAATATCCGTTCTCAGATTCCACAGAAATAAGGCTGGCAAAGAGATCCACTAAATACAGATGTAACTCTGTGAGTGGAATTCATACATCACAAAGCGGTTTCTCAGAAAGCTTCTTTCCAGTTTTTCTCTGAGGATATTTTCTTTTTCATCATAGCCCTCTATGGGCTTCCAAGTATCTCTTTGGAATTCCACAAGAACAGGCTTAACGAGCGGCCTCTTGAGGGGAAAGCTGTAACTCTGTGAGATGAATTAACAGAACACTAAGCAGTTTCTCAGAAAGCTTCTTTCCAGATTTCTATCTGAGGATATTTCCTTTTTCACCATACCCCTCTAAGGGCTTCCAAATAACACTTTTCAAATTCCACAAGAACTGACTTAGCGAAAGGCTTCTTGAGGGGAAAGCTGTAACACTGTGAAATGATTTCACAGAACACAAAGAAGTTTCTCCGAAAGCTTCTTTGTCTTTGTTATCGGAGGATATTTCCTTTCGTCCTATAGTTTACAAAGGGATCCGAAATATCCGTTCTAAGATTCCACAGAAATAAGGCGAGCAAAGATATCCACGAAATACAGATGTAACTCTGTGAGTGGAAGTCACACATCACAAAGAAGTTTCTCAGAAAGCTTCTTTCCAGTTTTTCTCTGAGGATATTTTCTTTTTCACCTTATCCCTCTATGGGCTTCCAAATATCACTTTGCGAATTCCACAAGAACAGGCTTAGCGAGCGGACTCTTTCTGGGAAAGCTATAACGCTGTGAGATGAATTAACAGAACACTAAGCAGTTTCTCAGAAAGCTTCTTTCAGATTTCACCTGAGGATATTTCCTTTTTCACCATAGCCCTCTAGTGGCTTCCAAATATCACGTTAGCAAATTCCACAAGAACAGTCTTAGCTAAAGGCTTCTTGAGGGGAAAGCTGCAACTCCGTGAGATGATTTCACAGAACACAAAGATGTTTCTCAGAAAGCTTCTTTCTCTTTGTTATCGGAGGATATTTCCTTTTGCCCTATAGTCTTCAAAGGGATCCGAAATATCCGTTCTCAGATTCCACAGAAATGAGGCTAGCAAAGAGATCCACGAAACACAGATGTAACTCTGTGAGTGTAAGTCACACATCACAAAGCAGTTTCTCAGAAAGCTTCTTTCCAGTTTTTCTCTGAGGATATTTTCTTTTTCACCATAGCCCTCTAAGGGCTTCCATTATCACTTTGTTAATTCCACAAGAACAGGCATAGCGAGCGGCCTCCTGAGGGGAAAGCTGTAATGCGTTGAGATGAATTAACAGAACACTAAGCAGTTCCTCAGAAAGCTTCTTTCCAGATTTCATCTGAGGATATTTCCTTTTTAACCATAGCCCTCTAGGGGCTTCCAAATATCACTTTGCAAATTCCACAAGAACTGTCTTAGTGAAAGCTTCTTGAGAGGAAAGCTGTAACTCTGTGAGATGATTTCACAGAACACAAAGAAGTTTCTCAGAAAACTTCTTTCTCTTTGTTATCGGAGGATATTTCCTTTGGCCCTATTGTGTTCAAAGTGATCCGAAATATCTGTTCTCAGATTCCACAGAAATAAGGCTAGCAAAGAGATCTATGAAATACTGATGTAGCTCTGTGAGAGAAAGTCACACATCACAAAGCAGCTTCTCAGAAAGCTTCTTTCCAGTTTTTCTCTGAGGATATTTTCTTTTTCACCATACCCCTCTATAGGCTTCCAAATATCACTTTGCGAATTCCAAAAGAACAGGCTTAGCGAGCGGCATCTTGAGGGGAAGTCTGTAACTCTGTGAGATGAATTAGCAGAACACTAGGCAGTTTCTCAATAGCTTCTTTCAGATTTCATCTGAGGATATTTCCTTTTTCACCATAGCCCTCTATGGGCTTCCAAATATCACCTTGCAAATTCCACAAGAACTGTCTTAGCGAAAAGCTTCTTTAGTGGAAAGCTGTAACTCTGTGAGATGATTTCACAGAACACAAAGAAGTTTCTCAGAAAGCTTCCTTGTCTTTTTTGTCGGAGGATATTTCCTTTGGACCTGTAGATTCAAAGGGATCCGAAATATCCGTTCTCAGAATCCACAGAAATAAGGCTAGCCAAGAGATCCACGAAACACAGATGTAACTCTGTGAGTGGAAGTCACACATCACAATGCTGTTTCTCAGAGAGCTTCTTTCCAGTTTTTATCTGAGGATATTTTCTTTTTCACCATAGCCCTCTATGGGCTTCCAAATATCACTTTGCGAATTCCACATGAACGGTCTTCGCGAGCGGCCTCTTGAGGGGAAAGTTGTAACTCTGTGAGATGAATTAACAGAACACTTAGCAGTTTCTCAGAAAGCTTCTTTCCAAATCTCATCTGAGGATATTTCCTTTTTCACCGTAGCCCTCTATGGGCTTCCAAATATCACTTTGCACATTCCACAAGAACTATCTTAGCGAAAGGTTTCTTGTGGGGAAAGCTGTAACCCTGTGAGATGATTTCAAAAAACTCAAAGAAGTTTCTCAGAAAGCTTCTTTCTCTTTGTTATCGGAGGATATTTCCTTTGGCCCTGTAGCTTTCAAAGGGATACGAAATATCCGTTCTCAGATTACACAGAAATAAGGCTAGCAAAGCGATCCACGAAATACAGATGTAACTCTGTGAATGGAAGTCACACATCACAAAGCAGTTTCTCAGAAAGCTTCTTTCCAGTTTTTCTCTGAGGATACTTTCTTTTTCACCGAATCCCCCTATGGACTTCCAAATATCACTTTGTGAACTCCACAAGAACAGGCTTAGCGAGCGGCCTCTTGAGGGGAAACCTGTAACTCTGTGAGATGAATTAACAGAACACTAAGCAGTTTCTGAGAAAGCTTCTTTCCAGATTCCATCTGAGGATATTTCCTTTTCCACCTTTGCCCTCTATGGGCTTCCAAATATCACTTTGCAAATTCCAGAAGAACTGTCTTAGCGAAAGGATTCTTGAGGGGAAAGCTGTAACCCTGTGAGATGATTTCACAGAGCACAAAGAAGTTTCTCAGAAAGCTTCTTTCTCTTTGTTATCGGAGGATATTTCCTTTGGCCCTATACTCTTCAAAGGGATCCGAAATATCTGCTCTCAGATTCCACAGAAATAAGGCTAGCAAAGAGATCCACGAAATACAGATGTAACTGTGTGAGTGGAAATCACACATCACAAAGCAGTTTCTTAGAAAGCTTCTTTCCAGTTTTTCTCTGAGGATATTTTCTTTTTCACCATAGCCCTCTATGGGCTTCCAAATATCACTTTGTGAATTCCACAAGAACAGGCTTAGCGAGCGGCCTCTTGAGGGAAAAGTTGTAACGCGTTGAGATGAATTAACAGAACACTAAGCAGTTCCTCAGAAAGCTTCTTTCCAGATTTCATGTGAGGATATTTCCTTTTTCATCATAGCCTTCTAGGGGCTTCCAAATATCACTTTGCAAATTCCACAAGAACTGTCTTCGCGAAAGGCTTCTAGAGGGGAATGCTGTAACTCTGTGAGATGATTTCACAGAACACAAAGAAGTTTCTCAGAAAGCTTCTTTCTCTTTGTTATCAGAGGATATTTCCTTTGGCCCTATAGTCTTCAAAGGGATCCGAAATATCTGTTCTCAGATTCCACAGAAATAAGGCTAGCAAAGAGATCTAGGAAATACTGATGTAGCTCTGAGAGAGAAAGTCACACATCACAAAGAAGTTTCTCTGAAAGCTTCTTTCCAGTTTTTCTCTGAGGATATTTTCTTTTTCACCATACCCCTCTACTGGCTTCCAAATATCACTTTGCGAATTCCACAAGAACAGGCTTAGCGAGCGGCTCTTGAGGGGAAAGCTGTAACTCTGTGAGATGAATTAACAGAACACTAGGCAGTTTCTCAGAAAGCTTCTTTCCAAATTTCTTCCGAGGATACTTCCTTTTTCACGACAGCCCTCTAGGGGATTCCAAATATCACTTTGCAAATTCCACAAGTACTGTCTTAGCGAAAGGCTTCTTGAGGGGAAAGCTGTAACCCTGTGAGATGATTTCACAGAACACAAAGAAGGTTCTCAGAAAGCTCCTTTTTCTTTGTTATCGGAGGATGTTTCCTTCGGCCCTACAGTTTTCAAAGGGATCCGAAATATCTGTACTCAGATTCCACAGAAATAAGGCTAGCAAAGAGATCCACGAAATACAGATGTAACTCTGTGAGTGGAAGTCACACATCACAAAGCAGTTTCTCAGAAAGAATCTTTCCAGTTTTTCTCAGAGGATATTTTCTTTTTCACCATAGCCGTCTATGGGCTTCCAAATATCACTTTGCGAATTCCACAAGAACAGGCTTATCGAGCGGCCTCTTGAGGGGAAAGCTGTAACTCTGTGAGATGAATTATCAGAACACTAAGCAGTTTCTCAGAAAGCTTCTTTCCAGATTTCATCTGAGGATAGTTCCTTTTTCACCATAGCCCTCTCTGGGCTTCCAAATATCACTTTGCAAATTCCACAAGAACTGTCTTACCGAAAGGCTTCTTCAGGGGAAAGCTGTAACCCTGTGAGAAGATTTCACAGAACAAAAACAAGTTTCTCAGAAAGCTTCTTTCTCTTTGTTATCAAAGGATATTTCCTTTGGCCCTATAGTCTTCAAAGGGATACGAAATATCCGTTCTCAGATTACACAGAAATAAGTCTAGCAAAGACATCCACGAAACACAGATGTAACTCTGTGAATGGAAGTCACACATCACAAACCAGTTTCTCAGAAATCTTCTTTCCAGTTTTTCTCTGAGGATAGTTTCTTTTTTACCGTATCCCTCTATGGACTTCCAAATATCACTTTGCGAATTCCACAAGAACAGGCTTAGCGAGCGGCCTCTTGAGGGGAAAGTTGTAACGCGTTGAGATGAATTAACAGAACACTAAGCAGTTCCTCAGAAAGCTTCTTTCCAGATTTCATCTGAGGATATTTCCTTTTTCACCATAGCCCACTATGGGCTTCCAAATATCACTTTCCACAAAAACTGTCTTAGCGAAAGGCTTCTAGAGGGGAAAGCTGTAACTCTGTGAGATGATTTCACAGAACACAAAGAAGTTTCTCAGAAAGCTTCTTTCTGTTTCTTATCAGAGGATATTTCCTTTGGCCCTATAGTCTTCAAAGGGATCCGAAATATCTGTTCTCAGATTCCACAGAAAAAAGGCTAGCAAAGAGATCCACAAAATACACATGTAACTCCGTGAGTGGAAGTCACACATCACAAAGCAGTTTCTCAGAAAGCTTCTTTCCAGTTTTTCTCTGAGGATATTTCCTTTTTCACCATAGCCCTCTATGGGCTTCCAAATATCACTTTGCGAATTCCACAAGAACAGGATTAGCGAGCGGCCTCTTGAGGGGTAAGCTGTAACTCCCTGAGATGAATTAACAGAACACTAGGCAGTTTCTCATAAAGCTTCTTTCCAGATTTCATCCGAGGATATTTCCTTTTTCACCGTAGCCCCCTATGGGCTTCCAAATATCTCTTTTTAAATTAGACAAGAACTGTCTTAGCGAAAGTCTTCTTGAGGGGAAATCTGTAACCATGTGAGAAGATTTCACAGAACACAAAGAAGTTTCTCAGAAAGCTTCTTTCTCTTTGTTATCGGAGGATATTTCATTTGGCCCTATAGTCTTCAAAGGGATCCGAAATATCTGTTCTCAGATTCCACAGAAATAAGGCTAGCAAAGAGATCCACGAAATACAGATGTAACTCTGTGAGTGGAATTCACACATCACTAAGCAGTTTCTCAGCAAGCTTCTTTCCAGTTTTTCTCTGAGGATATTTTCTTTTTCACCATAGCCCTCTATGGGCTTCCAAATATCACTTTGCGAATTCCACAAAAACAGGCTTTGTGAGCAGCCTCTTCAGTGGAAAGCTGTAACTCTGTGAGATGAATTAACAGAACACTAAGCAGTTTCTCAGAAAGCTTCTTTCCAGATATCATCTGAGGATATTTCCTTTTTCACCATAGCCCTCTAGGGGCTTCCAAATATCACTTTGCAAATTCCACAAGAACTGTCTTACCGAAAGGCTTCTTGAGGGGAATGCTGTAACTCCGTGAGATGATTTCACAGAACACAAAGAAGTTTCTCAGACAGCTTCTTATCAGATTTCATGTCAGGAAATTTCCGTTTTCATCATAGCCCTCTAGGGGCTTCCAAATATCACGTTGCAAATTCCACAAGAACTGTCTTAGCGAAAGGCTTCTTGAGGGGAAAGCTGTAACTCTGTGAGATGATTTCACAGAATACAAAGAAGTTAGTTTCTCAGAAAGCTTCTTTCTCTTTGTTATCAGAGGATATTTCCTTTGGCCCCGTAGTCTTCAAAGGGATCCGAAATATCTCTTCTCAGATTCCACAGAAATAAGGCGAGCAAAGAGATCCATGAAATAGATATGTAACTCTGTGAGTGGAAGTCACACATCACAAAGCAGTTTCTCAGAAAGCTTCTTTCCAGTTTCTATCTGAGGATAGTTTCTTTTTCACCTTAGCCTTCTATTTGGTTCCAAATATCACTTTGCGAATTCCATAAGAACAGGCTTAGCGAGCGGCCTCTTGAAGGGAAAGCTGTAACTCTGTGAGATGAATTAACAGAACTCTAAGCAGTTTCTCAGAAAGCTTTTTTCCAGATTTTATCTCAGGATATTTTGTTTTTCACCAAAGCCCTCTAGGGGCTTCGAAATATCACTTTGCGAATTCCACAAAAACTTACTTAGCGAAAGGGTTCTTGAGGGGAAAGCTGTAACTCTGTGAGAAGATTTCTCAGAACACCAAGAATTTCTCAGAAAGTTTCTTTCTCTTTGTTTTCGGATGATAGTTCCTTTGGCCCTATAGTCTTCAAAGGAATCTGAAATACCTTTTCTCAGATTGCACAGAAATAAGGCTAGCAAAGTGATCCACGAAATACAGATGTACCTCTGTGAGTGCAAGTCACACATCACAAAGCAGTTTCTCAGAAAGCTTCTTTCCAGTTTTTCTCTGAGGATATTTTCTTTTTCACCATAGCCCTCTATGGGCTTCCAAATATCACTTTGCGAATTCCACAAGAACAGGCTTAGCGATCGGCCTCTTGAGGGGAAAGTTGTAACACTGTGAGATGAATTAAGGGAACACTAAGCAGTTTCTCAGAAAGCTTCTTTCCAGATTTCATCAGAGGATGTTTCCTTTTTCACCATAGCCCTCTATGGGCATCCAAATATCACCTTGCGAATTCCACAAGAACAGGCTTAGCGAGCGGCCTCTTGAGGGGAGAGCTGTAACTCTCTGAGATGAATTAACAGAACACTAAGCAGATTCTCAGAAAGCTTCTTTCTTATTTCATCTTAGGATATTTCCTTTGTCAACATAGCAATCTATGGGCTTCCAAATATCCCTTTGCAAATTCCACAAGAACTGTCTTAACTAAAGGCTTCTTGAGGGGAAAGCTGTAGCTGTGTGTGATGATTTCACAGAACACAAAGAAGTTTCTCAGAAAGCTTCTTTCTCATTGTTATCGGAGGATATTTCCTTAGACCCTATAGTCTTCAGAGGGATCCGAAATTTCTGCTCTCAGATTCCACAGAAATAAGGCTAGCAAAGAGATACAGGAAATACAGATGTAACTCTGTGATGGGAAGTCACACATCACAAAGCAGTTTCTCAGAAAGATTCTTTCCAGTTTTCTCTGAGGATATTTTCTTTTTTACCCTAGCCCTCGATGGGTTCCAAATACCACTTTGCGAATTCCACAAGAAGCGGCTTAGCGAACGGGCTCTTGAGGGGAAAGCTGTAACTCTGTGAGATGAATTAAAAGAACACGAAGCAATTTCTCAGAAAGCTTCTTTCCAGATTTGTTTTGAGGATATTTCCTCTTGCACCATAGCCCTCAATGGGCTTCCAAATATCACTTTGAAAATTCCACAAGAACTGTCTTAGCGAAAGGCTTCTTGAGGGGAAAGCTGAAACTCTGTGAGATGATTTCACAGAACACAAAGAAGTTTCTCAGAAAGCTTCTTTCTCTTTGTTATCGGAGGATATTTCCTTTGGCCCTATAGTCTTCAAAGGGATCCGAAATATCTGTTCTCAGATTCCACAGAAATAAGGCTAGCAAAGAGATCCACGAAATACAGATGTAACTCTGTGAGATGAATTAACAGAACACTAAGCAGTTTCTCAGAAAGCTTCTTTCCAGATTTCATCTGAGGATATTTCCTTTTTCACCATAGCCCTCTATGGGCTTCCAAATATCACTTTGCAAATTCCACAAGCACAGGCTTAGCGAAAGGCTTCTTGAGGGAAAAGCTGTAACTCTGTGAGATGATTTCACAGAACACAAAGAAGTTTCTCAGAAAGCCTCTTTCTCTTTTTTATCGGAGGATATTTCCTTTGGCCCTATAGTCTTCAAAGGAATCCGAAATATCTGTTGTCAGATTCCACAGAAATAAGGCTAGCAAAGAGATCCACGAAATACAGATGTAACTCTGTGAGTGGAAGTCACACATCACAAAGCAGTTACTCAGAAAGCTTCTTTCCAGTTTTTCTCTGAGGATATTTTCTTTTTCACCATAGCCCTCTATGGGCTTCCAAATATCACTTTGCGAATTCCACAAGAACAGGCTTAGCGAGCGGCCTCTTGAGGGGAAAGCTGTAACTCTGTGACATGAATTAACAGAACACTAAGCAGTTTCTCAGAAAGCTTCTTTCCAGATTTCATCTGAGGATATTTCCTTTTTCACCATAGTCCTCTATGGGCTTCCAAATATCACTTTGCAAATTCCACAAGAACTGTCTTAGTGAAAGGCTTCTTGAGGGGAAAACTGTAACCCTGTGAGATGATTTCACAGAACACAAAGAAGTTCCTCAGAAAGCTTCTTTCTCGTTGTTATAGGAAGATATTTCCTTTGGCTCTATATTCCTCAAAGGGATCCGGTATGTCTGTTCTCAGATTCCACAGAAATAAGGCTAGCAAAGAGATCCAAGAAATACAGATGTAACTCTGTGAGTGGAAGTCACACATCACAAAGCAGTTTCTCAGAAAGCTTCTTTCCAATTTTTTTTCTGAGGGTGTTTTCTTTTTCACCATAGCCCTCTATGGGCTTCCAAATATCACTTTGGGAATTCCACAAGAACAGGCTTAGCAACCGTCCTCTTGAGGGGAAAGCTGTAACTCTGTGAGATGAATTAACAGAACACTAAGCAGTTCTTCAGAAAGCTTCTTTCCATATTTCATCTGAGGATATTTCCTTTTTCACAATGGCCCTCTATGGGCTTCCAAATATCACTTTGCAAATTCCACATGAACTGGCTTAGCGAAAGGCTTCGTGAGGGAAAAGCTGTAACTCTGTGAGATGATTTCACAGAACACAAAGGAGTTTCTCAGAAAGCTTCTTTCTCTTAGTAATCGGAGGATATTTCCTTTGGCCCTGTAGTCTTCAAAGGGATCCGAAATATCTATTCTCAGTTTCCACAGAAATAAGACTAGCAAAGAGATACACGAAATGCAGATATAACTCTGTGAGTGGAAGTCACACATCACTAAGCAGTTTCTCAGAAATCTTCTTTCCAGTTTTTCTCTGAGGATATTTTCTTTTCACCATAGCCCTCTATGGGCTTCCAAATATCACTTTGCGAATTCCACAAGAACAGGCTTAGCGAACGGCCTCTTGAGGGGAAAGCTGTAACTCTTTGACATGAATGAACAGAATTCTAAGCAGTTTCTCAGAAAGCTTCTTTCCAGATTTCATCTGAGGATATTTCCTTTTTCACCATAGCACTCTATGGGCTTCC
Source organism: Macaca nemestrina (assembly GCF_043159975.1). Classification (NCBI taxonomy): domain Eukaryota; kingdom Metazoa; phylum Chordata; class Mammalia; order Primates; family Cercopithecidae; genus Macaca; species Macaca nemestrina. Next base: position 26,408,381 of record NC_092143.1, read on the forward strand.
AAATATCACTTTGCAAATTCCACAAGAACTGTCTTAGCGAAAGTCTTCCTGAGGGGAAAGCTGTAACTTTCTGAGATGATTTCAGAGAACACAAAGAAGTTTCTCAGAAAGCTTCTTTCTCTTTGTTACCGGAAGGTATTTCCTTTGGCCCTATAGTCTTCAAGGGGTTCCGTAATATCTGTTCTCAGATTCCACAGAAATAAGACTAGCAATGAGATCCAGGAAATACAGATGTAACTCTGTGAGTGGAACTCACACATCACAAAGCAGTTTCTCAGAAAGCTTCTTTCCAGTTTTTCTCTGAGGATATTTTCTTTTTCACCATAGACCACTATGGGCTTCCAAATATCAACTGCGAATTCCACAAGAACAGGCTTAGCAAGCGGCCTCTTGAGGGGAAAGCTGTAACACTGTGAGATTAATTAACAGAACATTAAGCAGTTTTCCAGAAAGCTTCTTTCCAGATTTCATCTGAGGATATTTCCTTTTTCAACATAGCCCTCAATGGGCCTCCAAATATCACTTTGCAAATTCCACAAGAACTGTCTTAGCGAACGGCTTCTTGAGGGGAAAGCTGTAACTCTGTGAGATGATTTCAGAGAACAAAAAGAAGTTTATCAGAAAGCTTCTTTCTCTTTGTTACCGGAGGATATTTCCTTTGGCCCAGTATACTTTAAAGGGATCCGTAATGTCTATTCTCAGATTCCACAGAAATAAGGCTAGCAAAGAGATCCATGAAATACAGATGTACCTCTGTGAGTGGAACTCTCACATCACAAAGCAGTTTCTCAGAAAGCTTCTTTCCAGTTTTTCTCTGAGGATATATTCTTTTTCACCATAGACCTCTCTGGGCTTCCAAATATCACTTTGAGAATTCCAAAGAACAGGCTTAGCGAGAGGCCTCTTGAGGGGAAAACTGTAACACCATGAGACTAATTAACAGAACACTAAGCAGTTTCTCAGAAAGCTTCTTTCCAGATTTCATCTGAGGATATTTCCTTTTTCATCATAGCCCTCTATGGGCTTCCAAATATCACACTGCAAATTTCACAAGAACTGTCTTAGCAAAATGCTTCTTAAGGGGAAAGCTGTAACTCTTTGAGATGATTTCAGAGAACACAAATAAGTTTCTCAGAAAGCTTCTTTCTCTTTGTTATCGGAGGATATTTCCTTTGGCCCTATCGTCTTCAAAGGGATCCCTAATATCTGTTCTCAGATTCCACAGCAATAAGGCTAGCAAGGAGATCCACGATATACAGATGTAACTCTGTGAGTGGAAGTCACCCATCACAAAGCAGTTTCTCAGAAAGCTTCTTTCCAGTTTTTCTCTGAGGATATTTTCTTTTTCACCAAGCCCTCTATGGGCTTCCAAATATCACTTTGCGAATTCCACAAGAACAGGCTTAGCGAGCGGCCTCTTAAGGGGAAAGCTGTAACTCTGTGAGATCAATTAACAGAACACTAAGCAGTTTCTCAGAAAGCTTCTTTCTAGATTTCACCTGAGGATATTTTCTTTTTCACCATAACCCTCTAAGGGCTTCCAAAAATCAATTTGCAAATTCCACAAGAACAGGCTTAGCGAAAGGCTTCTTGAGTGGAAAGCTGTAACTCCGTGAGATGATTTCAGAGAACACAAATAAGTTTCTCAGAAAGCGTCTTTCTCTTTGTTATCGGGGGATATTTCCTTTGGCCCTATAGTCTTAAAAGGGATCCGTAATATCTGTTCTCAGATTCCACAGAAATAAGGCTAGCAGAGAGATCCACGAAATAGAGAGGTAACTCTGTGAGTGGAACTCACACATCACAAAGCAGTTTCTCAGAAAGCTTCTTTCCAGTTATTCTCTGAGGATATTTTCTTTTTCACCAAAGCCCTCTATGGGCTGCCAAATATCACTTTGCGAATTCCACAAGAACAGGCTTACCTAGCGGCCTCTTGAGGGGAAAGCTGTAACTCTGTGACATGAATTAACAGAACACTAAGCATTTTCTCAGAAGGCTTCTTTCCAGATTTCATCTGAGGATATTTCCTTTTTCACACTAGACTTCTATGGGCTTCCAAGTATCACTTTGCAAATTCCACAAGAACAGGATTAGCGAAAGGCTTCTTCGGGGGAAAGCTGTAACTCAGCGAGATGATTTTAGAGAACACAAAGAAGTTTCTCAGAAAGCTTAATTCTCTTTGTTATCGGAGGATATTTCCTTTGGCCCTATAGTATTCAAAGGGATCCGAAATATCTGTTCTCAGATTCCACAGAAATAAGGCTAGCAAAGAGATCCACGAAATACAGATGTAACTCTGTGAGTGGACGTCACACATCACAAAGCAATTTCTCACAAATCTTCTTTCCAGTTTTTCTCTGAGGATATTTTCTTTTCACCATAGCCCTCTATGGGCTTCCAAATATCACTTTGCGAATTCCACAAGAACAGGCTTAGCGAAGGGCCTCTTGAGGGGAAAGCTGTAACTCTTTGACATGAATGAACAGAACACTAAGCAGTTTCTCAGAAAGCTTCTTTCCAGATTTCATCTGAGGATATTTCCTTTTTCACCATAGCCCTCTATGGGCTTCCAAATATCACTTTGCCAATTCCACAAGAACTGTCTTAGCGAAAGTCTTCTTGAGGGGAAATCTTTAACTCTGTGAGATGATTTCAGAGATCACAAAGAAGTTTCTCAGAAAGCTTCTTTCTCTTTGTTATCGGAGGATATTTCCTTTGGCCCTATAGTCTTCAAAGGGATCCGAAATATCTGTTCTCAGAATCCACAGAAATAAGGCTAGCAAGGAGATCACGAAATACAGATGTAACTCTGTGAGTGGAACTCACATATCACAAAGCAGTTTCCCGGATGGCTTCTTTCCAGGTTTTCCCTGAGGATATTTTATTTTTCACCGTAGCCCTCTATGGTCTTCCAAATATCACTTTGCCAATTACATAAGAACAGGCTTAGCAAGCGGCCTCTTGAGGGGAATGCTGTAACTCTGTGAGATGAATTAACAGAACATTAAGCAGTTTCTCATAAAGATTCTTTCCAGATTTCATCTGAGGATATTTCCTTTTTCACCATCGACCTCTATGGGCTTCCAAATATCACTTTGCAAATTCCACAAGAACTGTCTTAGCGAAAGGCTTCCTGAGGGCAAAGCTGTAAATGTGAGATGATTTCACAGAACACAAAGAAGTTTCTCAGAAAGCTTCTTTCTGTTTGTTATCGGAGGATATTTCATTTAGCCGTATCGTCTACAAAGGGATCCGTAATACTTCTTCTTAGATTCCACAGAAAGAAGGCTAGCAAAGAGATCCACGAAATACAGATGTAACTCTGTGAGTGGAAGTCACACATCACAAAGCAGTATCTCAGAAAGCTTCTTTCCAGTTTTTCTCTGAGGATATTTTCTTTTTCACCATAGACCTCTCTGGGCTTCCAAATAACACTTAGCAAATTTTAAAACAACAGGCGTAGCAAGCGGTATCTTGAGGGGAAAGCTGTAACTCTGTGAGATGAATTAAAAGAACACTTAGCAGTTTCTCAGAAACCTTCTTTCCAGATTTCATCTGACGAAATTTCCTTTTTCACCATAGCCCTCTAGGGGCTTCCAAATATCACTTTGCAAATTCCACAAGAACTGTCTTAGCAAAAGGCTTCTTGAGGTGAAAGCTGAATCTCTGTGAGATGATTTCACAGAACACAAAGAAGTTTCTCAAAAAGCTTCTTTCTCTTTGTTAACAGAGGATATTTCCTTTGACCCTATAGACTTCAAAGGGATCCGAAATATCTGCTATCAGATTCCACAGAAATAAGGCTAGCAAAGAGATCCACGAAATACAGATGTAACTCGGTGAGTGGAAGTCACACATCACAAAGCAGTTTCTCAGAAAGCTTCTTTCCAGTTTTTCTCTGAGGATAGTTTCTTTTTCACCATAGCCCTCTATGGGTTTCCAAATATCACTTTGCGAATTTCACAAGAACAGGCTTAGCGAGCGGCCTCTTGAGGGGAATGCTGTATGTCTGTGACATGAATTAACAGAACACTAAGCATTTTCTCAGAAAGCTTCTTTCCAGATTTCATCTGAGGATATTTCCTTTTTCGCCATCGCCCTCTATGTGCTTGAAAATATCACTTTGCAAATTCCTCAAGAACTCTCTTAGCGAAACGCTTCTTGAGGGGAAATCTGTAACTCTGTGAGATGATTTCATAGAACACAAAGAATTTCTCAGAAATCTTCTTTCTCTTTGTTATCGGAGGATATTTCCTTTGGCCCTATAGTCTTCAAAGGGATCCGTAAAATCTGTTCTCAGGTTGCACAGAAATAAGGCTAGCAAAGAGATCCACGAAATACAGATGTAACTCTGTGAGTGGAACTCCCACATCACAAAGCAGTTTCTGAGAAAGCTTCTTTCCAGTTTTTCTCAGAGGATATTTTCTTTTTCACCATAGACCTCTCTGGGCTTCCAAATATCACTTTGCGAATTCCACAAGAACAGGCTTAGCGAAGGGCCTCTTGAGGGGAAAGCTGTAACTCTTTGACATGAATGAACAGAACACTAAGCAGTTTCTCAGAAAGCTTCTTTCCAGATTTCATCTGAGGATATTTCCTTTTTCACCATAGCCCTCTATGGGCTTCCAAATATCACTTTGCCAATTCCACAAGAACTGTCTTAGCGAAAGTCTTCTTGAGGGGAAATCTTTAACTCTGTGAGATGATTTCAGAGATCACAAAGAAGTTTCTCAGAAAGCTTCTTTCTCTTTGTTATCGGAGGATATTTCCTTTGGCCCTATAGTCTTCAAAGGGATCCGAAATATCTGTTCTCAGAATCCACAGAAATAAGGCTAGCAAGGAGATCACGAAATACAGATGTAACTCTGTGAGTGGAACTCACATATCACAAAGCAGTTTCCCGGATGGCTTCTTTCCAGGTTTTCCCTGAGGATATTTTATTTTTCACCGTAGCCCTCTATGGTCTTCCAAATATCACTTTGCCAATTACATAAGAACAGGCTTAGCAAGCGGCCTCTTGAGGGGAATGCTGTAACTCTGTGAGATGAATTAACAGAACATTAAGCAGTTTCTCATAAAGATTCTTTCCAGATTTCATCTGAGGATATTTCCTTTTTCACCATCGACCTCTATGGGCTTCCAAATATCACTTTGCAAATTCCACAAGAACTGTCTTAGCGAAAGGCTTCCTGAGGGCAAAGCTGTAAATGTGAGATGATTTCACAGAACACAAAGAAGTTTCTCAGAAAGCTTCTTTCTGTTTGTTATCGGAGGATATTTCATTTAGCCGTATCGTCTACAAAGGGATCCGTAATACTTCTTCTTAGATTCCACAGAAAGAAGGCTAGCAAAGAGATCCACGAAATACAGATGTAACTCTGTGAGTGGAAGTCACACATCACAAAGCAGTATCTCAGAAAGCTTCTTTCCAGTTTTTCTCTGAGGATATTTTCTTTTTCACCATAGACCTCTCTGGGCTTCCAAATAACACTTAGCAAATTTTAAAACAACAGGCGTAGCAAGCGGTATCTTGAGGGGAAAGCTGTAACTCTGTGAGATGAATTAAAAGAACACTTAGCAGTTTCTCAGAAACCTTCTTTCCAGATTTCATCTGACGAAATTTCCTTTTTCACCATAGCCCTCTAGGGGCTTCCAAATATCACTTTGCAAATTCCACAAGAACTGTCTTAGCAAAAGGCTTCTTGAGGTGAAAGCTGAATCTCTGTGAGATGATTTCACAGAACACAAAGAAGTTTCTCAAAAAGCTTCTTTCTCTTTGTTAACAGAGGATATTTCCTTTGACCCTATAGACTTCAAAGGGATCCGAAATATCTGCTATCAGATTCCACAGAAATAAGGCTAGCAAAGAGATCCACGAAATACAGATGTAACTCGGTGAGTGGAAGTCACACATCACAAAGCAGTTTCTCAGAAAGCTTCTTTCCAGTTTTTCTCTGAGGATAGTTTCTTTTTCACCATAGCCCTCTATGGGTTTCCAAATATCACTTTGCGAATTTCACAAGAACAGGCTTAGCGAGCGGCCTCTTGAGGGGAATGCTGTATGTCTGTGACATGAATTAACAGAACACTAAGCATTTTCTCAGAAAGCTTCTTTCCAGATTTCATCTGAGGATATTTCCTTTTTCGCCATCGCCCTCTATGTGCTTGAAAATATCACTTTGCAAATTCCTCAAGAACTCTCTTAGCGAAACGCTTCTTGAGGGGAAATCTGTAACTCTGTGAGATGATTTCATAGAACACAAAGAATTTCTCAGAAATCTTCTTTCTCTTTGTTATCGGAGGATATTTCCTTTGGCCCTATAGTCTTCAAAGGGATCCGTAAAATCTGTTCTCAGGTTGCACAGAAATAAGGCTAGCAAAGAGATCCACGAAATACAGATGTAACTCTGTGAGTGGAACTCCCACATCACAAAGCAGTTTCTGAGAAAGCTTCTTTCCAGTTTTTCTCAGAGGATATTTTCTTTTTCACCATAGACCTCTCTGGGCTTCCAAATATCACTTTGAGAATTCCACAAGAACAGGCTTAGCGAGCGGCCTCTTGAGGGGAAAGCTGTAACTCTGTGAGATGAATTAACAGAATACAAAGCAGTTTCTCAGAAAGCTTCTTTCCAGATTTCATCTGAGGATATTTCCTTTTTCACCATTGCCCTCTATGGGCTTCCAAATATCACTTTGCAAATTCCACAAGAACAGGCTTAGTGAAAGGCTTCTTGAGAGGAATGCTGTAACTGCGTGAGATGATTTCAGAGAACACAAAGAAGATTCTCAGAAAGCTTCTTTCTCTTTGTTATCGGAGGATATTACCTTTGGCCCTATAGTCTTCAAAGGGATCCGAAATATCTGTTCTCAGATTTCACAGAAATAACGCTAGTAAAGAGATCCACGAAATACAGATGTAACTCTGTGAGTGGAAGTCACACATCACAAAGCAGTTTGTCAAAAAACTTCTTTCCAGTTTTTCTCTGAATATATTTTCTTTTCCACCATAGCCCTCCATGGGCTTCCAAATATCACTTTGCGAATTTCACAAGAACAGGCATAGCGAGCGGCCTCTTGAGGGGAAAGCTGTAACTCTGTGAGATGAACTAAAAGAACACTAAGCAGTTTTTCAGAAAGCTTCCTTCCAGATTTCATCTGAGGATATTTCCTTTTTCACCATAGCCCTCTATGGGCATCCAAATATCACTTTGAATATTCCACAAGAACTATCTTAGCTAAAGGCTTCTTGAGGGGAATGCTGTAACCCTGTTAGATGATTTCACAGAACACAAAGAAGGTTCTCAGAAAACTTCTTTCTCTTTTTTAACGGACGATATTTACTTTGGCCCTGTAGTCTTCAAAGTGATCCGAAATAGCTGTTCTCAGATTCCACAGAAGTAAGGCTAGCAAAGAGATCCATGAAATACAGATGGAACTCTGTGAGTGGAAGTCACACATCTCAAAGCAGTTTCTCAGAAAGCTTCTTTCCAGTTTTTCTCTGAGGATAGTTTCTTTTTCACCATAGCCCTCTATGGGCTTCCAAATACCACTTTGCGAATTCCAAAAACAGGCTTAGCGAGCAGCCTCTTGAGGGGAATGCTATATGTCTGTGACATGAATTAACAGAACACTAAGCAGTTTCTCAGAATGCTTCTTTCCAGATTTCATCTGAGGATATTTCCTTTTTCACCATAGCCCTCTATGGGTTTCCAAATATCACTTTGCAAATTCCACAATAACTGTCTTAGCGAAAGGCTTCTTGAGGGGAAAGCTGTAACCCTGTGAGATGATTTCACAGAACACAAAGAAGTTTCTCAGAAAGCTTCTTTCTCTTTGTTATCGGAGGATATTTCCTTTGACCCTATAGTCTTCAAAGGGATCCGAAATATCTGTTCTCAGATTCCACAGAAATAAGGCTAGCAGAGAAATCCACGAAATACACCTGTAACTCTGTGAGTGGATGTCACACATCACAAAGGAGTTTCTTAGAAAGCTTCTTTCCAGTTTTTCTCTGAGGATATTTTCTTTTTCACCATAGCCCTCTATGGGCTTCCAAATATCACTTTGCGAATTCCAAAAGAACAGGCTTATCGAGCGGGCTGTTGAGAGGAAAGCTGTAACTGTGAGATGAATTAACAGAACACTAAGCAGTTTCTCAGAAAGCTTCTTTCCAGAGATCATCTGAGGATATTTCCTTTTTCACCACAGCCCTCTAGGGGCTTACAAATATCACTATGCAAAATCCACAAGAACTGTCTTAGCGAAAGGCTTCTTGAGGGGAAGCTGTAACTCTGTGAGATGATTTCACAGAACACAGAGAAGTTTCTCAGAAAGCTTCTTTCTCTTTGTTACCGGAGGATATTTCCTTTGGCCCTATAGTCTTCAAAGGGATCTGTAATATCTCTTCTCTGATTCCACAGTAATAAGGCTAGCAAAGAGATCAACGAAATACAGATGTAACACTGTGAGTGGAACTCACACATCACAAAGCAGTTTCTCACAAAGCTTCTTTCCGGTTTTTCTCTGAGGATATATTCTTTTTCACCATAGACCTCTCTGGGCTTCCAAATATCACTTTGGGAATTCCACAAAAACAGGATTAGCAAGCGGCCTCTTGAGGGGAAATCTGTAACTCTGTGAGATTAATTAACAGAACACTAAGCAGTTCCTCAGAAAGCTTCTTTCCAGATTTCATCTGAGGATATTTCCTTTTTCAACATAGCCCTCTATGGGCTTCCAAATATCACTTTGCAAATTCCACAAGAACTGTCTTAGGGAAAGGCTTTTTGAGGTGAAAGCTGTAATTCTGTGAGTTGATTACACAGAACAGAAAGAAGTTTCTCAGAAAGCTTCTTGCTCTTTGTTATCGGAGGATATTTCCTTTGGCCCTCTAGTCTTCAAAGGGATCCGAAATATCTATTCTCAGATTCCTCAGAAATAAGACTAGCAAAGATATACACGAAAAACAGATGTAAATCTGTGAGTGCAAGTCACACATCACTAAGCAGTTTCTCAGAAAGCTTCTTTCCAGTTTTTTTCTGAGGTAATTTTCTTTTTCACCATAGCCCTCTATGGGCTACCAAATATCACTTTGCGAATTCCACAAGAACAGGCTTAGCGAGCGGCCTCTTGAGGGGAAAGCTGTAACTCTGTGATATTATTAACAGAACACTAAGCAGTTTCTCAGAAAGCTTCATTCCAGATTTCATCTGAGGATATTTACTTTTACAACATAGCCCTCTATGGGCTTCCGAATATCACTTTGCAAATTCCACAAGAACTGTCTTAGAAAAAGGCTTCTTGAGAGGAAAGCTGTAACTCTGTGAGATGATTTCAGAGAACACAAACAAGTTTCTCAGAAAGCTTCTTTCTCTTTGTTACCGGAGGATAATTCCTTTGGCACTATAGTCTTCAAAGGGATCCGTTATATCTGTTCTCAGATTCCACAGAAATAAAGCTAGCAAAGAGATCCACGAAATACAGATGTAACTCTGTGAGTGGAACTCACACATCACAAAGCAGATTCTCAGGAATCTTCTTTCCTGTTTTTCTCTGAGGATATTTTCTTTTTCACCATAGCCCTCTAAGGGCTTCCAAATATCACTTTGCGAATTCCACAAGAACAGGCTTAGCGAGAGGCCTCTTGAAGGGAAAGCTGTAATTCTGTGAGATGAATTAACAGAACACTAAGCAGTTTCTCAGAAAGCTTCTTTCCAGATTTCATCTGCGGATATTTCTTTTTTCACCATAGCCCTACATGGGCTTCCAAATATCACTTTGAAAATTCCACAAGAACTGTCTTAGCGAAAGGCTTCTTGACGGGAAAGCTGTAACCTTGTGAGATGATTTCCCAGAACACAAAGAAGTTTCTCAGAAAGCTTCTTTCTTTTTGTTACCGGAGGATATTTCCTTTGGCCGTATAGTCTTCAAAGGGATCAGTAATACCTGTTCTCAGATTCCACAGAAATAAGGCTAGCAAAGAGATCCATGAAATACAGATGGAACTCTGTGAGTGGAAGTCACACATCACAAAGGTTTTTCTCAGAAAGATTCTTTACAGTTTTTCTCTGAGTATATTTTCTTTTTCACCGTAGCCCTCTGTGGGCTTTCAAATATCACTTTGCGAATTCCAGAAGAACAGGCTTAGCGAGCGGCCTCTTTTGGGGAAAGCTGTAACTCTGTGAGATGAATTAACAGAACACTAAGCAGTTTCTCAGAAAGCTTCTTTCCAGATTTCATCTGAGGATATTTCCTTTTTCACCGTAGCCCTCTAAGAGCTTCCAAGTATCCCTTTGCAAATTCCTCAAGAACTGTCTTAGCGAAAGGCTTCTTGAGGGGAAAGCTGTAACCCTGTGAGATGGTTTCACAGAACACAAAGAAGTTTCTCAGAAACATTCTTCCTCTTTGTTATCGGAGGATATTTACTTTGGCCCTATTGTCTTCAAAGGGATCCTAAATATCTGTATTCAGATTCCACAGAAATAAGGCGAGCAAAGATATACACGAAATAAAGATGAAACTCTGTGAGTGGAAGTCACACATCACAAAGAAATTTCTCAGAAAGCTTCTTACCAGTTTTTCTCAGAGGATATTTTCTTTTTCACCATAGCCCTCTAAGGGCTTCCAGTTATCACTTTGCGAATTCCACAACAACAGGCTTAGTGAGCGGCATCTTGAGGGGAAAGCTGTAACTCTGTGAGATGAATTGACAGAACACTAAGGAGTTTCTCGGAAAGCTTCTTTCCAGATTTCATCTGAGGATATTTCCTTTTTCACCATAGCCCTCTATGGGCTTCCAAATATGACTTTGCAATTTCCACAAGAACTGTCTTAGCGAAAGTCTTCTTGAGGAGAAAGCTGTAACACTGTGAGATGATTTCACAGAACACAAAGAAGTTTCTCAGAAATCATCTTTCTCTTTGTTATCGGAGGATATTTCCTTTGACCCTATAGACTTCAAAGGGATCCGAAATAGCTGTTCTCAGATTCCACAGAAATAAGGCTAGCAAAGAGATCCACGAAATACAGATGTAACTCTGTGAGTGGAAGTCACACATCACAAAGCTGTTTCTCAGAAAGCTTCTTTCCAATTTTTCTCAGAGGATGTTTTCTGTTTCGCCTGATCCCTCTATGGGCATCCAAATATCACTTTGCGATTACCACAAGAACAGGCTTAGCTAGCGGCCTCTTGAGGGGAAAGCTGTAACTCTGTGAGATGAATTAACAGAACACTAAGCAGTTTCTCAGAAAGCTTCATTCCAGATTTCATCTGAGGATACTTCCTTTTTCACCATAGCCCTCTATGGGCTTCCAAATACACTTTGGAAATTCCAGAAGAACTGTGTTAGTGAAAGGCTTCTTGAGGGGAAAGCTGTAACCGTGTGAGATGATTTCACATAACACAAAGAAGGTTCTCCGAAAACTTCTTTCTCTTTGTTATCGGACGATATTTACTTTGGCCCTATAGTCTTCAAAGGGATCCGAAATATCTGTTCTCAGATTACACAGAAATAAGGCTAGCAAAGAGATCCACGAAATACAGATGTAACTCTGTGAGTGGAACTCACACATCACAAAGCAGTTTCTCAGAAAGCTTCTTTCCAGTTTTTCTCTGAGTATATTTTCTTTTTCACCATAGCCCTCTATGGGATTTCAAATATCTCTTTGCGAATTCCACAAGAACAGGCTTAGCGAGCGGCCTCTTTAGGGGAAAGCTATAACTCTGTGAGATGAATTAACAGAACACTAGGCAGTTTCTCAGAAAGCTTCTTTCCAGATTTCATCTGAGGATATTTCCTTTTCACCATAGCCCTCTAGGGGCTTCCAAATATGACCTTACAAATTCCACAAGAACTGTCTTAGCGAAAGGCTTCTTTAGGGGAAAGCTGTAACTCTGTGAGATGATTTCACAGAACACAAAGAAGTTTCTCAGAAAGCTTCTTTCTCTTTGTTATCGGAGTATATTTCTTTGGCCCTATAGTCTTCAAAGGGATCCGAAATATCTGTTCTCATATTCCACAGAAATAAGGCTAGCAAAGAGATCCACGAAATACAGATGTAACTCTGTGAGTGGAAGTCACACATCAAGAAACAGTTTCTCAGAAAACTTCTTTCCAGTTTTTCTCTGAGGATAATTTCTTTTTCACCATAGCCCTCTATGGGCTTCCAAATATTACTTTGCGAATTTCACAAGAACAGGCATAGCGAGCGGCCTCTTGAGGGGAAAGCTGTAACTCTGTGAGATGAACTAAAAGAACACTAAGCAGTTTTTCAGAAAGCTTCCTTCCAGATTTCATCTGAGGATATTTCCTTTTTCACCATAGCCCTCTATGGGCATCCAAATATCACTTTGAATATTCCACAAGAACTATCTTAGCTAAAGGCTTCTTGAGGGGAATGCTGTAACCCTGTTAGATGATTTCACAGAACACAAAGAAGGTTCTCAGAAAACTTCTTTCTCTTTTTTAACGGACGATATTTACTTTGGCCCTGTAGTCTTCAAAGTGATCCGAAATAGCTGTTCTCAGATTCCACAGAAGTAAGGCTAGCAAAGAGATCCATGAAATACAGATGGAACTCTGTGAGTGGAAGTCACACATCTCAAAGCAGTTTCTCAGAAAGCTTCTTTCCAGTTTTTCTCTGAGGATAGTTTCTTTTTCACCATAGCCCTCTATGGGCTTCCAAATATCACTTTGCGAATTCCAAAAACAGGCTTAGCGAGCAGCCTCTTGAGGGGAATGCTATATGTCTGTGACATGAATTAACAGAACACTAAGCAGTTTCTCAGAATGCTTCTTTCCAGATTTCATCTGAGGATATTTCCTTTTTCACCATAACCCTCTATGGGTTTCCAAATATCACTTTGCAAATTCCACATTAACTGTCTTAGCAAAGGCTTCTTGAGGGGAAAGCTGTAACCCTGTGAGATGATTTCAGAGAACACAAAGAAGTTTCTCAGAAAGCTTCTTTCTCTTTGTTATCGGAGGATATTTCCTTTGGCCCTATACTCTTCAAAGGGATCCGAAATATCTGTTCTCAGATTCCACAGAAATAAGGCTAGCAGAGAAATCCACGAAATACACCTGTATATCTGTGAGTGGATGTCACACATCACAAAGGAATTTCTTAGAAAGCTTCTTTCCAGTTTTTCTCTGAGGATATTTTCTTTTTCACCATAGCCCTCTATGGGCTTCCAAATATCACTTTGCGAATTCCAAAAGAACAGGCTTATCGAGCGGGCTGTTGAGAGGAAAGCTGTAACTGTGAGATGAATTAACAGAACACTAAGCAGTTTCTCAGAAAGCTTCTTTCCAGATATCATCTGAGGATATTTCCTTTTTCACCACAGCCCTCTAGGGGCTTACAAATATCACTATGTAAAATCCACAAGAACTGTCTTAGCGAAAGGCTTCTTGAGGGGAAGCTGTAACTCTGTGAGATGATTTCACAGAACACAAAGAATTTTCTCAGAAAGCTTCTATCTCTTTGTTATCGGAGGATATTTCCTTTGGCCCTATAGTCATCAAAAGGATCTGATATATCCGGTCTCAGACTCCACAGAAATAACGCTAGCAAAGAGATCCACGAAATACATATATAACTCTGTGAGTGGAAGTCACACATCACAAAGCAGTTTCTCAGAAAGCTTCTTTGCAGTTTTTCTCTGAGGATATTTTCTTTATCACCATAACCCTCTATGGGCTTCCAAATACCACTTTGCGAATTGCACAGGAACAGGCTTAGTGAGCGGCCTCTTGAGGGGAAAGCTGTAACTCTGTGAGATGAATTAACAGAACACTAAGCAGTTTCTCAGAAAGCTTCATTCCAGATTTCATCTGAGGATACTTCCTTTTTCACCATAGCCCTCTATGGGCTTCCAAATACACTTTGGAAATTCCAGAACTGTCTTAGCGAAAGGCTTCTTGAGGGGAAAGCTGTAACCGTCTGAGATGATTTCACAGAACACAGAGAAGTTTCTCAGAAAGCTTCTTTCTCTTTGTTATCGGAGGATATTTCCTTTGGCCATATAGTCTTCAAAGGGATCCGAAATATCTCTTCTCACATTCCACAGAGAAAAGGCTAGCAAAGAGATCCACGAAATACAGATGTAACTCTGTGAGTGGAAGTCACACATTACAAAGCAGTTTCTCAGAAAGCTTCTTTCCAGTTTTTCTCTGAGGATATTTTCTTTTTCACCATAGCCCTCTATGGGCTTTCAAATATCACTTTGCGAATTCCAGAAGAACAGGCTTAGCGAGCAGCCTCTTCATGGGAAAGCTGTAACTCTGTGAGATGAATTAACAGAACACTAAGCAGTTTCTCAGAAAGCTTCTTTCCAGATTTCATCTGAGGATATTTCCTTTTTCACCGTAGCCCTCTAAGAGCTTCCAAGTATCCCTTTGCAAATTCCACAAGAACTGTCCTCGCAAAAGGCTTCTGGAGGGGAAAGCTGTAACCCTGTGAGATGGTTTCACAGAACACAAAGAAGTATCTCAGAAACATTCTTTCTCTTTGTTATTGGAGGATATTTACTTTGGCCCTCTAGTCTTCAAAGGGATCCTAAATATCTGTATTCAGATTCCACAGAAATAAAGCGAGCAAAGATATACACGAAATAAAGATGTAACTCTGTGAGTGGAAGTCACACATCACAAAGCAATTTCTCAGAAAGCTTCTTACCAGTTTTTCTCAGAGGATATTTTCTTTTTCACCATAGCCCTCTACGGGCTTCCAGTTATCACTTTGCGAATTCCACAACAACAGACTTAGTGAGCGGCATCTTGAGGGGAAAGCTGTAACTCTGTGAGATGAATTAACAGAACACTAAGGAGTTTCTCAGAAAGCTTCTTTCCAGATTTCATCTGAGGATATTTCCTTTTTCACCATAGCCCTCTATGGGCTTCCAAATATCACTTTGCGAATTGCACAAGAACAGGCATAGAGAGCGGCCTCTTGAGGGGAAAGCTGTAACTCTGTGAGATGAATTAAGAGAACACAATGCTGTTTCTCAGAAAGCTTCTTTCCAGATTTCATCTGAGGATATTTCCTATTTTACCATAGCCCTCTGTGGGCTTCCAAATATCGCTTTGGAAATTCCAGAAGAACTGGCTCAGCGAAAGGCCTCTTGAGGGGACAGCTGTAACTCTGTGAGATGATTTCACAGAACACAAAGAAGTTTCTCAGAAAGCTTCCTTCTCTTTGTTATCGGAGGATATTTCCTTTGGCCCTTCAGTCTTCAAAGGGATCGGAAATATCTGTTATCAGATTCCTCGGAAATAAGGCTAGCAAAGAGATCCACGAAATACAGAGGTAACTCTGTGAGTAGAAGTCTCACCTCACAAAGCAGTTTCTGAGAAAGCTTGTTTCCGGTTTTTCTCTGAGGATATTTTCTTTTTCACCATAGCCCTCTATGGGCTTCCAAATATCACTTTGCGAATTCCACAAGAACAGGCTTAGCGAGCGGCCTCTTGATGGGAAAGCTGTAACTCCGTGAGATGAATTAACAGAACACTAAGCTGTTTCTCAGAAAGCTTCTTTTCAGATTTCATAAGGATATTTCCTTTTTCAACATGGCCCTCTATGGGCTTCCAAATATCACTTTGCAAATTCCACAAGAACTGTCTTAGCGAAAGGCTTCTTTAGGGGAAAGCTGTATCTCTCTGAGATGATTTCAGAGAACACAAAGAAGTTTCTGAGAAACCTTCTTTCTCTTTGTTATCGGAGGATATTTCCTTTGGCCCTCTAGTCTTCAAAGGGATCCGAAATATCTCTTCTCAGATTCCACAGAAATAAGGCTAGCAAAGAGATCCATGAAATACAGATGAAACTCTGTGAGTGGAAGGCAAACATCACAAAGCAGTTTCTCAGAAAGCTTCTTTCCAGATTTTCTCTGAGGATATATTCTTTTTCACCATACACCTCTATGGACTTCCAAATATCACTTTGCGTATTGTAAAGAACAGGCTTAGCGAGCCGACTCTTGAGGGGAAAGCTGTAACTCTATGAGATGATTAACAGAACACTAAGTAGTTTCTAAGAAAGCTTCTTTCCAGATTTCATCTGAGGATATTTTCTTTCTCACCTTAGCCCTCTATGGGCTTCCAAATATCACTCTGCGAATTCCACAAGAACAGGCTTAGCGAGCGGCATCTTGAGGTGAAAGCTGTAACTCTGTGAGATGAATTAACAGAACACTAAGCTGTTTCTCAGAAAGCTTCTTTCCAGGTTTCATCTAAGGATATTTCCTGTTTCATCAGAGCCCTCTATGGGCTTCCAAATATCACTTTCCAAATTCCACAAGAACTGTCTTAGTGAAAGGCCTCTTCAGGGGAAAGCTGTAACCCTGTGAGATGATTTCACAGAACACAAAGCAGTTTCTCAGAAAGCTTCTTTCTCTTTGTTATTGGAGGATATTTCCTTTGGCTCTATAGTCCTCACAGGGATCGGAAATATCTCTTTTCAGATTCCACAGAAATAAGGCTAGCAAAGAGATCCACGAAATACAGATGTAACTCTGTGAGTGGAAGTCACTCATCACAAAGCAGTTTCTCAGAAAGCTTCTTTCTAGTTTTTCTCTGAGGATATTTTCTTTTTCACCATAGCCCTCTAAGGGCTTCCAAATATCACTTTGCGAATTCCACAATAACAGGCTTAGCGAGCGGCCTCTTGAGGGGAAAGCTGTAACTCTGTGAGATGAATAAATATAAGACTAAGCAGTTTCTCAGAAAGCTTCTTTCCAGATTTCATCTCAGGATATTTCCTTTTTCACCATAGCCCTCTATGGGCTTCCAATTTATCACTTTGCCAATTCCACAAAAAGTGTCTTAGCGAAAGGCTCCTTGAGGGGAAAGCGGTAACTCTGTGAGATGATTTCACAGAACACAAAGAAGTTTCTCAGAAAGCTTCTTTCTCTTTTTTATCGGAGGATATTTCCTTTGGCCCTGTAGTCTTCAAAGGGAAACGAACTATCTGTTCTCAGATTCCACAGAAACAAGGCTAGCAAAGAGATCCACGAAATACAGATGTAACTCTGTGAGTGGAAGTCACGGATTACAAAGCAGTTTCTTAGAAAGCTTCCTCCGGTTTTTGTCTGAGGATATATTATTTTACAACATAGACCTCTATGGGCTTCCAAATATCCCTTTGCGAATTCCACAAGAACAGGCTTAGTGAGCGGCCTCTTGAGGGGAAAGCTGTAACTCTTTGAGATGAATTAACAGAACACTAAGCAGTTTCTCAGAAAGCTTCTTTCCAGATTTCATCTAAGGATATTTCCTTTTTCACCATAGCCCTCCATGTGCTTCCAAATATCCCTTTGCAAATTCCACAAGAACTGTCTTAGCGAAAAGTTTCTTGAGGGGAAAGCTGTAACTCTATGAGGTAATTTCACAGAACACAAAGAAGTTCTCAGAAAGCTTCTTGCTCTTTGTTATCAGAGGATATTTCCTTTGGCCCTATAGTCTTCAAAGTTATCGGAAATATCTGTTCTCAGATTCCACAGAAGTAAGGCTAGCAAAGAGATCCGCGAAATACAGATGTAACTCAGTGTGTGGAAGTCACACATCACAAAGCAGTTTCTCACAAAGCTTCTTTCCTGTTTTACTCTGAGGTAATTTTCTTTTTCACCATAGCCCTCTATGGGCTTCCAAATATCACTTTGCGAATACCACAAGGACAGGCTTAACGAGCAGCCTCTTGAGGCAAAAGTTGTAACTCTGTGAGACGAATTAACAGAACACTAAGCAGTTTCTCAGAAACCTTCTTTCCAGTTTTTCTCTGAGGATATTTTCTTTTTCACCATTGCCCTCTATGGGCTTCCAAATATCACTTTGCGAATTCCACAACAGGCATAGCGAGTGGCCTCTTGAGGGGAAAGCTGTAACTCTGTGAGATGAATTAACAGAACACTAAGCAGTTTCTCAGAAAGCTTCTCTCCAGAATTCATCTGAGGATATTTCGTTTTTCACGACAGCCTCTATGAGCTTCCAAATATCACTTTGCGAATTCCACAAGAACTGTCTTAGCGAAAGGCTTCTTGATGGGAAAGCTGTAACCCTCTGAGATGATTTCACAGAACACAAATAAGTTTCTAAGAAAGCTTCTTTCTCCTTGTTATTATAGGATATTTCCTTTGGCCCTATAGTCTTCAAAGGGATCCGGAATATCTGTTCTCAGATTCCACAGAAACAATGATAGCAGAGAGATCCACGAAATACAGATGTAAGTGTGTGAGTGGAAGTCACATATCACAAACCAGTTTCTCAGAAAGATTTTTTCCAGTATTTCTCTGAGGATATTTTCTTTTTCACCATAGCCCCCTATGGGCTTCCAAATATCACTTTGCGAATTCCACAGGAACTGTCTTAGCGAAAGGCTTCTTGAGGGGAAAGCTCTAACTCTGGGTGATGATTTCACAGAACACAAAGAAGTTTCTCAGAAAGCTTCTTTCTCTTTGTTATCAGAGGATATTTCCTTTGGCCCTATAGTCTTCAAAGGGATGCGAAATATCTGTTCTCAGATTCCACAGAAATAAGGTTAGCAAAGAGATCCACGAAATACAGATGTAACTCTGTGAGTGGCAGTCACACATCACAAAGCAGTATCTCAGAAAGCTTCTTTCCAGGTTTTCTCTGAGGATATTTTCTGTTTCACCAGAGCCCTCTATGGGCTTCCAAATATCACTTTGTGAATTCCACAAGACCAGGCTTAGCAAGCGGCCTGTTGAGGGCAAGCTGTAACTCTGTTAGATGAATTAACAGAACACTAAGCAGTTTCTCAGAAATCTTCTTTCGAGATTTCATCTGAGGATATTTCCTTTTTCACCATAGCCCTCTATGGGCTTCCAAATATCACTTTGCAAATTCCACAAGAACTGTCTTAGCGAAAGGCTTCTTGAGGCGAAAGCTGTAACTCTGTGAGATGATTTCACAGAACACAAAGAAGTTTCTCAGAAAGCTTCATTCTCTTTGTTATTGGAGGATATTTACTTGGCCCTATAGTCTTCAAAGGATCCGAAATATCTGTATTCAGATTCCACAAAAATAAGGCCAGCAAAGAGATCCACGAAATACAGATGTAACTCTGTGAGTGGAAGTCACACATCACAAAGCCGTTTCTCAGAAATCTTCTTCCCAGTTTTTCTCGGAGGATACTTTCGTTTTCACTATAGCCCTCTATGGGCTTCCAAATATCACTTTGCGAATTCCACAAGAACAGGCTTAGCGAGCAGCCTCTTGAGGGGAAAGTTGTAACTCTGTAAGATGAATTAACAGAACACTAAGCAGTTTCTCAGAAAGTTTCTTTCCAGATTTCATCTGAGGATATTTCCTTTTTCACCGTAGCCCTCTAAGGGCTTCCAAATATAACTTTGCAAATTCCACAAGAACTGTCTTAGCGAAAGGCCTCTTGAGGGGAAAGCTGTAACCCTGTGAGATGATTTCACAGAACACAAAGAAGATTCTCAGAAAGCTTCTTTCTCTTTGTTATCGGAGGATATTTCCTTTGGCCCTATAGTCTTCAAAGGGATCCGAAATATCGGTTCTAGGATTCCACAGAAATAGGGATAGCAAAGAGATCCACGAAATACGCATGTAACTTTGTGCGTGGAAGTCTCACGTCACAAAGCAGTTTCTCAGAAAGCTTATTTCCGCTTTTTCTCTGAGAATATCATCTTTTTCACCATAGCCCTCTATGGGTTTAAAAATATAAGTTTGCGAATTCCACAAGAACAGGCTTAGCGAGCGGCCTCTTGAGGGGAAAGCTGTAACTCTGTGAGATGAATTAAGAGAACACTAAGCAGTTTCTCAGAAAGATTCTTTCCAGATTTCATCTGAGGATATTTCCTTTTTCACCATAGCCCTCTGTGGGCTTCCAAATATCGCTTTGCAAATTCCAGAAGAACTGGCCCAGCGAAAGTTGTCTTGAGGTGAATGCTGTAACTCGGTGAGATGATTTCCCAGAACACAAAGAAGTTTCTCAGAAAGCTTCTTTCTCTTTGTTATCAGAGGATATTTCCTTTGGCCCTATATTCTTCAAAGGGATCCGAAATATCTGTTCTCAGATTCCACAGAAATAAGGCAAGCAAAGAGATCCACGAAATACAGATGTAACTCGGTGAGTGGTAGTCACACATCACAAAGCAGTTTGTCAGAAAGCTTCTTTCCAGTTTTTCTCTGAGGATATTTTCTTTTTCACCGTAGCCCTCTATGGGCTTCGAAATATCACTTTGCAAATTCCACAAGAACAGGCTTAGCGAGCGGCTTCTTGAGGGGAAGGCTGTAACTCTGTGAGATGAATTAAGAGAACACAATGCTGTTTCTCAGAAAGCTTCTTTCCAGATTTCATCTGAGGATATTTCCTATTTTACCATAGCCCTCTGTGGGCTTCCAAATATCGCTTTGCAAATTCCAGAAGAACTGGCTCAGCGAAAGGCCTCTTGAGGGGACAGCTGTAACACTGTGAGATGATTTCACAGAACACAAAGAAGTTTCTCAGAAAGCTTCCTTCTCTTTGTTATCGGAGGATATTTCCTTTGGCCCTATAGACTTAAAGGGATCCGAATTACCTGTTCTCAGATTCCACAGAAATAACTATACCAAAGAGATCCCGAAATACAGAAGTAACTCTGTGAGTGGAAGTCACACATCACAAAGCAGTTTCTCAGAAAGCTTCTTTCCAATTTTTCTCTGAGAATATTTTCTGTTTCACCTTAGCACTCTCTGGGTTTCCAAATATCACTTTGCGAATTCCCCAAGAACAGGCCTAGCGTTTCTCAGAAAGCTTCTTTCCAGATTTCCTCTGAGGATATTTCCTTTTTCACCATAGCCCTCTATGGGCTTCCAAATATCACTTTGCAAATTCAACAAGAACTGTCTTATCGAAAGGCTCCTTGAGGGGAAAGCTGTAAACCTGTGAGATGATTTCACAGAACACAAAGAGGTTTCTCAGAAAGCTTCTTTCTCTTTGTTATCGGTGGATATTTCCTCTGGCCCTATAGTCTTCAAAGGGATCCAAAATATCTGTTCTCAGATTCCACAGAAATAAGGCTAGCAAAGAGATCCAGGAAATACAGAGGTAACTCTGTGACTGGAAGTGACACCCACAAAGCAGCTTCTCAGAAAGATTCTTTCCATTTTTTCTCTGAGGATATTT
The DNA here is from genome assembly GCF_043159975.1 of Macaca nemestrina. Lineage (NCBI taxonomy): Eukaryota > Metazoa > Chordata > Mammalia > Primates > Cercopithecidae > Macaca > Macaca nemestrina. The sequence continues at coordinate 26,429,531 of NC_092143.1, forward strand.
TCTTTTTCACCATAGCCCTCTATGGGCTTCCAAATATCACTTTGCGAATTCCACAAGAACAGGCTTAGCGAGCGGCCTCTTGAGAGGAAAGCTGTAACTCTGTGAGATGAATTAACAGAACACAATGCTGTTTCTCAGAAAGCTTCTGTCCAGATTTCATCTGAGGATATTTCCTTTTTCACCATAGCCCTCTATGGGCTTCCAAATATCACTTTGCAAATTCAACAAGAACAGTCTTAGCGAAAGGCTCCTTGAGGGGAAAGCTGTAACCCTGTGAGATGATTTCACAGAACACAAAGAAGTTTCTCAGAAAGCTTCTTTCTCTTTGTTATCGGAGGATATTTCCTTTGGCCCTATAGTCTTCAAAGGGATCCAAAATATCTGTTCTCACATTCCACAGAAATAAGGCTAGCAAATAGATCCACGAAATACAGATGTAACTCTGTGACTGGAAGTCACACCCACAAAGCAGCTTCTCAGAAAGCTTCTTTCCATTTTTTCTCTGACGATATTTTCTTTTTCACCATATCCCTCTATGGGCTTCCAAATATCACTTTGTGTGTTCCACAAGAACAGGCTTAGCGAGCGGCCTCTTGAGGGGAAAGGTGTAACTCTGTGAGATGAATTAACAGAACACAAATCTGTTTCTCAGAAAGCTTCTTTCCAGATTTCATCTGAGGATATTTCCTTTTTCACCATAGCCCTCTATGGGCTTCCAAATATCACTTTGCAAATTCCACAAGAACTGTCTTAGCGAAAGTCTTCTTCAGGGGAAAGCTGTAACCCTCTGAGATGATTTCAGGGAACACAAAGAAGTTTCTGAGAAACCTTCTTTCTCTTTGTTATCGGAGGATATTTCCTTTGGCCCTATAGTCTTCAATGGATCCGAAATATCTGTTCTCAGATTCCACAGAAATAAGGGTAGCAAAGAGATCCATGAAACACAGATGAAACTCTGTGAGTGGAAGGCAAACATCACAAAGCAGTTTCTCAGAAAGCTTCTTTCCAGATTTTCTCTGAGGATATTTTCTTTTTCACCATACCCCTCTATGGACTTCCAAATATCACTTTGCGAATTGCAAAGAACAGGCTTAGTGAGCGGACTCTTCAGGAGAAAGCTGTAACTCTATGAGATGATTAACAGAACACTAAGTAGTTTCTCAGAAAGCTTCTTTCCAGATTTCATCTGAGGATATTTTCTTTTTCACCTTAGCCCTCTATGGGCTTCCAAATATCACTTTGAGAATTCCACAAGAACAGGCTTAGCGAGCGGCCTCTTGAGGGCAAAGCTGTAACTCTGTAAGATGAATTAACAGAACACTAAGCAGTTTCTCAGAAAGTTTCTTTCCAGATTTCATCTGAGGATATTTCCTTTTTCACCGTAGCCCTCTAAGGGCTTCCAAATATAACTTTGCAAATTCCACAAGAACTGTCTTAGCGAAAGGCCACTTGAGGGGAAAGCTGTAACCCTGTGAGATATTTTCACAGAACACAAAGAAGTTTCTCAGAAAGCTTCTTTCTCTTTGTTTTCGGAGGATATTTCCTTTGGCCCTATAGTCTTCAAAGGGATCCGAAATATCTGTTCTAGGATTCCACAGAAATAGGGATAGCAAAGAGATCCACGAAATACGCATGTAACTTTGTGCGTGGAAGTCTCACGTCACAAAGCAGTTTCTCAGAAAGCTTATTTCCGCTTTTTCTCAGAGAATATCATCTTTTTCACCATAGCCCTCTATGGGTTTAAAAATATAAGTTTGCGAATTCCACAAGAACAGGCTTAGCGAGCGGCCTCTTGAGGGGAAAGCTGTAACTCTGTGAGATGAACTAAGAGAACACTAAGCAGTTTCTCAGAAAGATTCTTTCCAGATTTCATCTGAGGATATTTCCTTTTTCACCATAGCCCTCTGTGGGCTTCCAAATATCGCTTTGCAAATTCCAGAAGAACTGGCCCAGCGAAAGTTGTCTTGAGGTGAAAGCTGTAACTCGGTGAGATGATTTCCCAGAACACAAAGAAGTTTCTCAGAAAGCTTCTTTCTCTTTGTTATCGGAGGATATTTCCTTTGGCCCTATATTCTTCAAAGGGATCCGAAATATCTGTTGTCAGATTCCACAGAAATAAGGCAAGCAAAGAGATCCACGAAATACAGATGTAACTCGGTGAGTGGAAGTCACACATCACAAAGCAGTTTGTCAGAAAGCTTCTTTCCAGTTTTTCTCTGAGGATATTATCTTTTTCACCGTAGCCCTCTATGGGCTTCCAAATCTCACTTTGCGAAATTCACAAGAACAGACTTAGCGAGCGGCCTCTTCAGGGGAAAGCTGTAACTATGTGAGATGAATTAACATAACACTAAGCAGTTTCTCAGAAAGCTTCTTTCCAGATTTCCTCTGAGGATATTTCCTTTTTCACCATAGCCCTCTATGGGCTTCCAAATATCACTTTGCCAATTCCACAAGAACTGTCTTAGTGAAAGGCCTCTTCAGGGGAAAGCTGTAACCCTGTGAGATGATTTCACAGAACACAAAGAAGTTTCTCAGAAAGCTTCTTTCTCTTTGTTATTGGATGATATTTCCTCTGGCCCTATAGTCTTCAAAGGGATCCGAAATATCTGTTCTCAGATACCACAGAAGTAATGCTAGCAAAGAGATCCCGAAATACAGATGTAACTCTGTGAGTGGAAGTCACACATCACAAAGCAGTTTCTCAGAAAGCTTCTTTCCAGTTTTTCTGTGAGGATATTTTTTTTTTGAGCATACCCCTCTATGGGCTTCCAAACAACACTTTGCGAATTCCACAACAACAGGCTTAGCCAGCGGCCTCTTTAGGGAAAAGCTGTAACTCTGAGATGAATTAACAGAACACTAAGCAGTTTCTCAGAAAGCTTCTTTCCAGATTTCATCTGAGGATATTTCCTTTTTCACCATAGCCCTCTATGGGCTTCCAAATATCACTTTGCAAATTCCACAAGAACTGTCTTAGCGAAAGGCTTCTTGAGGGCAAAGCTGTAACCCTGTGAGATGGTTTCACAGAACACAAAGAAGTTTCTCAGAAAGATTCTTTCTCTTTGTTATCGGAGGATATTTACTTTGGCCCTATAGTCTTCAAAGGGATCCTAAATATCTTTATTCAGATTCCACAGAAATAAGGCGAGCAAAGATATACACAAAATAAAGATGTAACTCTGTGAGTGGAAGTCACACATCACAAAGCAGTTTCTCAGAAAGCTTCTTACCAGTTTTTCTCAGAGGATATTTTCTTTTTCACCATAGCCCTCTAAGGGCTTCCAGTTATCACTTTGCGAATTCCACAACAACAGGTTTAGTGAGCGGCATCTTGAGGGGAAAGCTGTAACTCTGTGAGATGAATTAAGAGAACACAATGCTGTTTCTCAGAAAGCTTCTTTCCAGATTTCATCTGAGGATATTTCCTTTTTCACCATAGCCCTCTATGGACTTCCAAATATCACTTTGCAAATTCCACAAGAACTGTCTTAGCGAAAGTCTTCTTGAGGGGAAAGCTGTAACACTGTGAGATGATTTCACAGAACAGAAAGAAGTTTCTCAGAAATCTTCTTTCTCTTTGTTATCGGAGGATATTTCCTTTGACCCTATAGACTTCAAAGGGATCCGAAATAGCTCTTCTCAGATTCCACAGAAATAAGGCTAGCAAAGAGATCCAGGAAATACAGATGTAACTCTGTGAGTGGAAGTCAAACATCACAAAGCTGTTTCTCAGAAAGCTTCTTTCCAGTTTTTCTCTGAGGATGTTTTCTGTTTCGCCTGAGCCCTCTATGGGCTTCCAAATATCACTTTGCGAATACCAAAAGAACAGGCTTAGCTAGCGGCCTCTTGAGGGGAAAGCTGTAACTCTGTAAGATGAATTAACAGAACACTAAGCAGTTTCTCAGAAAGCTTCATTCCAGATTTCATCTGAGGATACTTCCTTTTTCACCATAGCCCTCTATGGGCTTCCAAATACACTTTGGAAATTCCAGAAGAACTGTCTTAGCGAAAGGCTTCTTGAGGGGAAGGCTGTAACCGTCTGAGATGATTTCACAGAACACAGAGAAGTTTCTCAGAAAGATTCTTTCTCTTTTTTATCGGAGGATATTTCCTTTGGCCCTATAGACTTCAAAGGGATCCGAAATATCTCTTCTCACATTCCACAGAAATAAGGCTAGCAAAGAGATCCACGAAATACAGATATAACTCTGTGAGTGGAAGTCACACATTACAAAGCAGTTTCTCAGAAAGCTTCTTTCCAGTTTTTCTCTGAGGATATTTTCTTTTTCACCATAGCCCTCTATGGGCTTTCAAATATCACTTTGCGAATTCCAGAAGAACAGGCTTAGTGAGCGGCCTCTTGAGGGGAAAGCTGTAACTCTGTGAAATGAATTAACAGAACACTAAGCAGTTTCTCAGAAAGCTTCTTTCCAGATTTCATCTGGGGATATTTTGTTTTTCACCATAGCCTTCTATCGCTACCAAATATCACTTTGAGAATCCAACAAGAACAGGCTTAGCGAGCGGCCTCTTGAGTGGAAAGCTGTAACTGTGTGAGATGAATTAACAGAACACTAAGCAGTTTCTCAGAAAGCTTCTTACCAGATTTCATCTGAGGATATTTCCTTTTTCACTATAGCCCTCTATGGGCTTCCAAATATCACTTTGCAAATTCCACAAGAACTGTCTTAGCGAAAGGCTTCTTGAGGGGAAAGCTGTAACTCTGTGAGATGATTTCACAGAACACAAAGAAGTTTCTCAGAAAGCTTCTTTCTCTTTGTTATCGGAGGATAATTCCTTTCGCCTTATAGTCTTCAAAGGGATCCGAAATATCTGTTCTCAGATTCCACAGAAATAAGGCTAGCAAAGAGATCCACGAAAAACAGATGTAACTCTGTGAGTGGAAATCGCATTTCACAAAGCAGTTTCTCAGAAAGCTTCTTTCCACTTTTTCTCTGAGGATATTTCTTTTTCACCATAGCCCTCTAAGGGCTTCCAAATATCGGTTTGCGAATTCCACAAGAACAGGCTTAGCGTACGGCCTCTTGATGGAAAGCTGTAACTCTGTGAGATGAATTAACAGAACACTAAGCAGCTTCTCAGAAAGCTTCTTTCCATTTTTTCTCTGAGGATATTTTCTTTTTCACCGTAGCCCTCTATGGGCTTCCAAATATCACTCATCAAATTCAACAAGAACTGTCTTAGCGAAGGTCTTCTTGAGGGGAAAGCTGGAACTCTGCGAGATGATTTCACAGAACACAAAGAAGTTTGTCAGAAAGCTTCTTTCTCTTTGTTATCGGAGGATATTTCCTTTGGCCCTATAGTCCTCAAAGGGATCCGAAATATCTCTTCTCAGATTCCACAGAAATAAGGCTAGAAAAGAGATCCACGAAATGCAGATGTAACTCTGTGAGTGGAAGTCACACATCACAAAGCAGTTTCTCAGAAAGCTTCTTTCCAGTTTTTCTCTGAGGATATTTTCTTTTTCACCATAGCCCTCTATGGGCTTCCAAATATCACTTTGCGAATTCCACAAGAACAGGCTTAGCGAGCGGCCTCTTGAGGGGAAACCTGTAACTCTGGGAGATGAATTAGGAGAACACTAAGCAGTTTCACAGAACGCTTCTTTCCACATTTTATCTGAGGATATTTCCTTTTTCCCCGTAGCCCTCTAAGAGCTTCCAAGTATCCCATTGCAAATTCCACAAGAACTGTCTTAGGGAAAGGCTTCCGTAGGGGAAAGCTGTAACCCTGTGAGATGATTTCACAGAACACAAAGAAGTTTTTCAGAAAGCTTCTTTCTCTTTGTTATCGGAGGATATTTCCTTTGGCCCTATAGTCTTCAAAGGGATCCAAAATATCTGTTCTCACATTCCACAGAAATAAGGCTAGCAAATAGATCCACGAAATACAGATGTAACTCTGTGACTGGAAGTCACACCCACAACGCAGCTTCTCAGAAAGCTTCTTTCCATTTTTTCTCTGACGATATTTTCTTTTTCACCATATCCCTCTATGGGCTTCCAAATATCACTTTGCGTGTTCCACAAGAACAGGCTTAGCGAGCGGCCTCATGAGGGGAAAGGTGTAACTCTGTGAGATGAATTAACAGAACAAAAATCTGTTTCTCAGAAAGCTTCTTTCCAGATTTCATCTGAGGATATTTCCTTTTTCACCATAGCCCTCTATGGGCTTCCAAATATCACTTTGCAAATTCCACAAGAACTGTCTTAGCGAAAGTCTTCTTCAGGGGAAAGCTGTAACCCTCTGAGATGATTTCAGAGAACACAAAGAAGTTTCTGAGAAACCTTCTTTCTCTTTGTTATCGGAGGATATTTCCTTTGGCCCTATAGTCTTCAAAGGGATCCGAAATATCTGTTCTCAGATTCCACAGAAAAAAGGGTAGCAAAGAGATCCATGAAACACAGATGAAACTCTGTGAGTGGAAGGCAAACATCACAAAGCAGTTTCTCAGAAAGCTTCTTTCCAGATTTTCTCTGAGGATATTTTCTTTTTCACCATACCCCTCTATGGACTTCCAAATATCACTTTGCGAATTGCAAAGAACAGGCTTAGCGAGCGGACTCTTCAGGGGAAAGCTGTAACTCTATGAGATGATTAACAGAACACTAAGTAGTTTCTCAGAAAGCTTCTTTCCAGATTTCATCTGAGGATATTTTCTTTTTCACCTTAGCCCTCTATGGGCTTCCAAATATCACTTTGCAAATTCCACAAGAACAGGCTTAGCAAGCGCCATCTTGAGGTGAAAGCTGTAACTCTGTGAGATGAATTAACAGAACACTAAGCAGTTTCTCAGAAATCTGCTTTCGAGATTTCATCTGAGGATATTTCCTTTTTCACCATAGCCCTCTATGGGCTTCCAAATATCACTTTGCAAATTCCACAAGAACTGTCTTAGCGAAAGGCTTCTTGAGGAGAAAGCTGTAATCCTGTGAGATGATTTCACAGAACACAAAGAAGTTTCTCAGAAAGCTTCATTCTCTTTGTTATTGGAGGATATTTACTTGGCTCTATAGTCTTCAAAGGATCCGAAATATCTGTATTCAGATTCCACAAAAATAAGGCCAGCAAAGAGATCCACGAAATACAGATGTAACTCTGTGAGTGGAAGTCACACATCACAAAGCCGTTTCTCAGAAAGCTTCTTTCCAGTTTTTCTTTGAGGATATTTTCTTTTTTACCGTAGCCCTCTATGGGCTTCCAAATATCACTTTGCGAAATCCACAAGAACAGGCTTAGCGAGCGGCCTTTTGAGGGGAAAGCTGTAACTCTGTGAGATGAATTAAGAGAACACAATGCTGTTTCTCAGAAAGCTTCTTTCCAGATTTCATCTGAGGATATTTCCTTTTTCACCATAGCCCTCTATGGGCTTCCAAATATCACTTTGGGAATTCCACAAGAACAGGCTTAGCGAGCGGCCTCTTGATGGGAAAGCTGTAACTCTGTGAGATGAATTAACAGAACACTGAGCAGTTTCTCTGAAAGCTTCTTTCCAGATTTCATGAGGATATTTCCTTTTTCACCATAGCCCTCTATGGGCTTCCAAATATCACTTTGCAAATTCCACAAGAACTGTCTTAGCGAAAGGCTCCCTGAGGGGAATGCTGTAACTCTGTGAGATGATTTCACAGAACACAAAGAAGCTTCTCAGAAAGCTTCTTGCTCTTTGTTATCGGAGGATATTTCCTTTGTCCCCATAGGCTTCAAAGGGATCTGAAATATCTGTTCTCAGATTCCACAGAAATAAGGCTAGCAAAGAGATCCACGAAATACAGATGTAACTCTGTGAGTGGAAGTCACACATCACAAAGCAGTTTCTCAGAAAGCTTCTTTCCAGTTTTTCTCTGAGGATATTTTCTTTTTCACCATAGCCCTCTATGGGCTTCCAAATATCACTTTGCGAATTCCACGAGAACAGGCTTAGCGATCGGCCTCTTGAGGGGAAAGCTGTAACTCTGTGAGATGAATTAACAGAACACTAAGCTGTTTCTCAGAAAGCTTCTTTCCAGATTTCATATGAAGATATTTCCTTTTTCAACATGGCCCTCTATGGGCTTCCAAATATCTCTTTGCAAATTCCAAAAGAACTATCTTAGCGAAAGGCTTCCTGAGGGGAAAGCTGTAACCCTCTAAAATGATTTCACAGAACACAAAGAAGTTTCTCAGAAAGCTTCTTTCTCTTTGTTATCGGAGGATATTTCCTTTGTCCCTATAGGCTTCAAAGGGATCTGAAATATCTGTTCCCAGATTCCACAGAAATAAGGCTAGCAAAGAGATCCACGAAATACAGATGTAACTTTGTGAGTGGAAGTCACACAACACAAAGCAGTTTCTCCGAAAGCTTCTTTCCAATTTTTCTCTGTGGATATTTTCTTTTTCACCATAGCCCTCTATGGGCTTCCAAATATCACTTTGCGAATTCCACAAGATCAGGCTTAGCGAGCGGCCTCTTGAGGGAAAAGCTGTAACTCTGTGAGATGAATTAACAGAACACTAAGCAGTTTCTCAGAAAGCTTCTTTCGAGATTTCATCTGAGGATATTTCCTTTTTCACCATAGCCCTCTATGGGCTTCCAAATATCACTGTGCAAATTCCACAAGAACTGTCTTAAACAAAGTATTCTTGAGGGGAAAGCTGAAACCCTGTGAGATGATTTCGCAGAACACAATGAAGTTTCTCAGAAATATTCTTTCTCTTTTTTTTCCCAGGATATTTACTTTGGCCCTATAGACTTCAAATGGATCCAATATATCTGTTCTCAGATTCCACAGAAATAAGGCTAGCAAACAGATCCACGAAATAAGGATGTAAATCTGTGAGTGGAAGTCACACATCACAAAGCAGTTTCTCAGAAAGCTTCTTTCCAGTTTTCCTCTGAGGATATTTTCTTTTTCACCATAGCCCTCTATGGGCTTCCAAATATCACTTTGCGAATTCCACAATAACAGGCTTAGCGAGTGGCATCTTGAGGGGAAAGCTGTAACTCTGTGAGATGAATAAATATAACACTAAGCAGTTTCTCAGAAAGCTTCTTTCCAGATTTCATCTCAGGATATTTCCTTTTTCACCATAGCCCTCTATGGGCTTCTAAATATCACTTTGCAAATTCCACAAGAAGTGTCTTAGCGAAAGGCGTCTTGAGGGGAAAGCGGTAACTCTGTGAGATGATTTCACAGAACGCAAAGAAGTTTCTCAGAAAGCTTCTTTCTCTTTTTTATCGGAGGATATTTCCTTTGGCCCTGTAGTCTTCAAAGGGAAACGAACTATCTGTTCTCAGATTCCACAGAAATAAGGCTAGCAAAGAGATCCACGAAATACAGATGTAACTCAGTGAGTGGAAGTCACTCAACACAAAGCAGTTTCTCAGAAAGCTTCTTTCCAGTTTTTCTCTGAGGATATTTTCTTTTTCACCGTAGCCCTCTATGGGTTTCCAAATATCACTTTGCGAATTCCACAAGAACAGGGTTAGCGAGCGGCCTCTTCATGGGAAAGCTGTAATCTGTGAGATGAATTAACAGAACACTAAGCACTTTCTCAGAAAGCTTCTTTCCAGATTTCATCTGAGGATATTTCCTTTTTCACCATAGCCCTCTATGGACTTCCAAATATCACTTTGCAAATTCCACAAGACCTGTCTTAGCGGAAGGCTTCCTGAGGGGAAAGCTGTAACTCTGTGAGATGATTTCACAGAACACAAAGAAGTTTCTCAGAAGGATTCTTTTTTTTGTTATTAGAGGGTATTTCCTTTGTCCCTATAGTCTTCACAGGGATCCGAAACATCTGTTCTCAGATTCCACAAAAATAAGACTAGCAAAGAGATCCACGAAATACAGATGTAATTTTGTGAGTGGAAGTCACACATCACAAAGCAGTTTCTCAGAAAGCTTCTTTACAGTTTTTCTTTGACGATATTTTCTTTTTCACCATAGCCCTCTATGGGCTTCCAAATATCACTTTGCGAATTCCACAAGAACAGGCTTTGCTAGCGGCCTCTTGAGGGGAAAGCTGTAACTCTGGGAGATGAATTAACAGAACACTAAGCAGTTTCACAGAAAGCTTCTTTCCAGATTTCATCTCATAATATTTCCTTTTTCACCATAGCCCTCTGAGAGCTTCCAAATATCCCCTTGCAAATTCCACAAGACTGTCTTAGCGAAAGGCTTCTGGAGGGGAAAGCTGTAACCCTGTGAGATGATTTCACAGAACACAAAGAAGTTTTTCAGAAAGCTTCTTTCGCTTTTTTATCGGAGGATATTTCCTTTGGCCCTGTAGACTTCAAATGAATCCAAAATATCTGTTCTCAGATTCCACAGAAATAAGGCTAGCAAAGAGATCCAAGAAATAAAGATGTAAATCTGTGAGTGGAAGTCACATATCACAAAGCAGTTTCTCAGAAAGCTTCGTTGCATTTTTTCTCTGAGGATATTTTCTTTTTCTCCATAGCCCTCTAGGGGCTTCCAAATATCACTTTGCGAATTCCACAAGAAGAGGCTTAGTGAGCGGCCTATTGAGGGGAAAGCTGTAACTCTGTGAGATGAATTAACAGAACACTAAGCAGTTTCTCAGAAAGTTCTTTCCAGATTTGATCTGAGGATATTTCCTTTTTCACCGTAGCCCTCTATGGGCTTCCAAATATCACCTTGCAAATTCCACAAGAACTGTCTTAGCGAAGGGCTTCTTGAAGGGAAAGCTGTAACCCTGTGAGATGATTTCACAGAACACAAAGAAGTTTGTCAGAAAGCTTCTTTCTCTTTGTTATCGGAGGATATTTCCTTTGGCCCTATATTCTTCAATGGGATCCGAAATATCTGTTCTCAGATTCCACAGAAATAAGGCTAGCAAGGAGATACACGAAATACAGATGTAACTCCGTGAGTGGAAGTCACACATCACAAAGCTGTATCTCAGAAAGCTTCTTTCCAGATTTCATCTGAGGATATTTCCTTTTTCACCATAGCCCTCTAGGGGCTTCCAAATATCTCTTCGCAAATTCCACAAGAACTGTCTTAGCCAAAGGATTCTTGAGGGGAAAGCTGTAACCCTGTGAGATGATTACACAGAACACAAAGAAGTTTCTCAGAAATCTTCTTTCTCTTTGTTTTCCGATGATATTTACGTTGGCCCTGTAGACTTCAAAGGGATCCCAAATATCTGTTCTCAGATTCCACAGAAATAAGTCTAGCAAAGAGATCCACGAAATAAGGATGTAAATCTGTGCGTGGAAGTCACACATCACAAAGCAGTTTCTCAGAAAGCTTCTTTCCAGTTTTTCTCTGAGGATATTTTCTTTTTCACCATAGCCCTCTATGGGCTTCCAAATATCACTTTGCGAATTCCACAATAACAGGCTTAGCGAGCGGCCTCTTGAGGGGAAAGCTGTAACTCTGTGAGATGAATAAATATAACACTAAGCAGTTTCTCAGAAACCTTCTTTCCAGATTTCATCTCAGGATATTTCCTTTTTCACCATAGCCCTCTATGGGCTTCTAAATATCACTTTGCAAATTCCACAAGAAGTGTCTTAGCGAAAGGCTTCTTGAGGGGAAAACGGTAACTCTGTGAGATGATTTCACAGAACACAAGGAAGTTTCTCAGAAAGCTTCTTTCTCTTTTTTATCGGAGGATATTTCCTTTGGCCCTGTAGTCTTCAAAGGGAAACGAACTATCTGTTCTCAGATTCCACAGAAATAAGGCTAGCAAAGAGATCCACGAAATACAGATGTAACTCTGTGAGTGGAAGTCACGGATCACAAAGCAGTTTCTTAGAAAGCTTTCTCCGGTTTTTCTCCTAGGATATATTGTTTTACAACATAGACCTCTATCGGCTTCCAAATATCCCTTTGCGAATTCCACAAGAACAGGCTTAGCGAGCGGCCTCTTGAGGGGAAGCTGCAACTCTTTGAGATGAATTAACAGAACACTAAGCAGTTTCTCAGAAAGCTTCTTTCCAGATTTCATCTAAGGATATTTCCTTTTTCACCATAGCCTTCCATGTGCTTCCAAATATCCCTTTGCAAATTCCACAAGAACTGTCTTAGCGAAAGGTTTCTTGAGGGGAAACCTGTAACTCTATGAGGTAATTTCACAGAACACAAAGAAGTTCTCAGAAAGCTTCTTGCTCTTTGATATCAGAGGATATTTCCTTTGGCCCTATGATATTCAAAGTTATCAGAAATATCTGTTCTCAGATTCCACAGAAATAAGGCTAGCAAAGAGATCCGCGAAATACAGATGTAACTCTGTGAGTGGAAGTCACCCATCAAAAAGCAGTTTCTCAGAAAGCTTCTTTCCTGTTTTTCTCTGAGGTTATTTTCTTTTTCACCATAGCCCTCTATGGGCTTCCAAATATCACTTTGCGAATTCCACAAGGACAGGCTTAACGAGCAGCCTCTTGAGGCAAAAGTTGTAACTCTGTGAGACGAATTAACAGAACACTAAGCAGTTTCTCGGAAAGCTTCTTTCCAGTTTTTCTCTGAGGATATTTTCTTTTTCACCATTGCCCTCTATGGGCTTCCAAATATCACTTTGCGAAATCCACAACAACAGGCATAGCGAGTGGCCTCTTGAGGGGAAAGCTGTAACTCTGTGAGATGAATTAACAGAACACTAAGCAGTTTCTCAGAAAGCTTCTCTCCAGAATTCATCTGAGGATATTTCGTTTTTCACGACAGCCTCTATGATCTTCCAAATATCACTTTGCCAATTCCACAAGAACTGTCTTAGCGAAAGGCTTCTTGAGGGGAAAGCTGTAACCCTCTGAGATGACTTCACAGAACACAAAGAAGTTTCTAAGAAAGCTTCTTTCTCCTTTTTATTGTAGGATATTTCCTTTGGCCCTATAGTCTTCAAAGGGATGCGAAATATCTGTTCTCAGATTCCACAGAAATAAAGTTAGCAAAGAGTTCCACGAAATACAGATGTAAATCTGTGAGTGGCAGTCACACATCACAAAGCAGTATCTCAGAAAGCTTCTTTCCAAGTTTTCTCTGAGGATATTTTCTGTTTCACCAGAGCCCTCTATGGGCTTCCAAATATCACTTTGCGAATTCCACAAGAACAGGCTTAGCAAGCGGCCTGTTGAGGGGCAAGCTGTAACTCTGTGAGATGAATTAACAGATCACTAAGCAGTTTCTCAGAAATCTTCTTTCGACATTTCATCTGAGGATATTTCCTTTTTCACCATAGCCCTCTATGGGCTTCCAAATATCACTTTGCAAATTCCACAAGAACTGTCTTAGCGAAAGGCTTCTTGAGGCGAAAGCTGTAATCCTGTGAGATGATTTCACAGAACACAAAGAAGTTTCTCAGAAAGCTTCATTCTCTTTGTTATTGGAGGATATTTACTTGGCCCTCTAGTCTTCAAAGGATCCGAAATATCTGTATTCAGATTCCACAGAAATAAGGCCAGCAAAGAGATCCACGAAATAGAGATGTAACTCTGTGAGTGGAAGTCACACATCACAAAGCCGTTTCTCAGAAAGCTTCTTTCCAGTTTTTCTTTGAGGATATTTTCTTTTTTACCGTAGCCCTCTATGGGCTTCCAAATATCACTTTGCGAAATCCACAAGAACAGGCTTAGCGAGCGGCCTTTTGAGGGGAAAGCTGTAACTCTGTGAGATGAATTAAGAGAACACAATGCTGTTTCTCAGAAAGCTTCTTTCCAGATTTCATCTGAGGATATTTCCTTTTTCACCATAGCCCTCTATGGGCTTCCAAATATCACTTTGCGAATTCCACAAGAACAGGCTTAGCGAGCGGCCTCTTGATGGGAAAGCTGTAACTCTGTGAGATGAATTAACAGAACACTGAGCAGTTTCTCTGAAAGCTTCTTTCCAGATTTCATGAGGATATATCCTTTTTCACCATAGCCCTCTATGGGCTTCCAAATATCACTTTGCAAATTCCACAAGAACTGTCTTAGCGAAAGGCTCCCTGAGGGGAAAGCTGTAACTCTGTGAGATGATTTCACAGAACACAAAGAAGCTTCTCAGAAAGCTTCTTGCTCTTTGTTATCGGAGGATATTTCCTTTGTCCCCATAGGCTTCAAAGGGATCTGAAATATCTGTTCTCAGATTCCACAGAAATAAGGCTAGCAAAGAGATCCACGAAATACAGATGTAACTCTGTGAGTGGAAGTCACACATCACAAAGCAGTTTCTCAGAAAGCTTCTTTCCAGTTTTTCTCTGAGGATATTTTCTTTTTCACCATAGCCCTCTATGGGCTTCCAAATATCACTTTGCGAATTCCACGAGAACAGGCTTAGCGATCGGCCTCTTGAGGGGAAAGCTGTAACTCTGTGAGATGAATTAACAGAACACTAAGCTGTTTCTCAGAAAGCTTCTTTCCAGATTTCATATGAAGATATTTCCTTTTTCAACATGGCCCTCTATGGGCTTCCAAATATCTCTTTGCAAATTCCAAAAGAACTATCTTAGCGAAAGGCTTCCTGAGGGGAAAGCTGTAACCCTCTAAAATGATTTCACAGAACACAAAGAAGTTTCTCAGAAAGCTTCTTTCTCTTTGTTATCGGAGGATATTTCCTTTGTCCCTATAGGCTTCAAAGGGATCTGAAATATCTGTTCCCAGATTCCACAGAAATAAGGCTAGCAAAGAGATCCACGAAATACAGATGTAACTTTGTGAGTGGAAGTCACACAACACAAAGCAGTTTCTCCGAAAGCTTCTTTCCAATTTTTCTCTGTGGATATTTTCTTTTTCACCATAGCCCTCTATGGGCTTCCAAATATCACTTTGCGAATTCCACAAGATCAGGCTTAGCGAGCGGCCTCTTGAGGGAAAAGCTGTAACTCTGTGAGATGAATTAACAGAACACTAAGCAGTTTCTCAGAAAGCTTCTTTCGAGATTTCATCTGAGGATATTTCCTTTTTCACCATAGCCCTCTATGGGCTTCCAAATATCACTGTGCAAATTCCACAAGAACTGTCTTAAACAAAGTATTCTTGAGGGGAAAGCTGAAACCCTGTGAGATGATTTCGCAGAACACAATGAAGTTTCTCAGAAATATTCTTTCTCTTTTTTTTCCCAGGATATTTACTTTGGCCCTATAGACTTCAAATGGATCCAAAATATCTGTTCTCAGATTCCACAGAAATAAGGCTAGCAAACAGATCCACGAAATAAGGATGTAAATCTGTGAGTGGAAGTCACACATCACAAAGCAGTTTCTCAGAAAGCTTCTTTCCAGTTTTCCTCTGAGGATATTTTCTTTTTCACCATAGCCCTCTATGGGCTTCCAAATATCACTTTGCGAATTCCACAATAACAGGCTTAGCGAGTGGCATCTTGAGGGGAAAGCTGTAACTCTGTGAGATGAATAAATATAACACTAAGCAGTTTCTCAGAAAGCTTCTTTCCAGATTTCATCTCAGGATATTTCCTTTTTCACCATAGCCCTCTATGGGCTTCTAAATATCACTTTGCAAATTCCACAAGAAGTGTCTTAGCGAAAGGCGTCTTGAGGGGAAAGCGGTAACTCTGTGAGATGATTTCACAGAACACAAAGAAGTTTCTCAGAAAGCTTCTTTCTCTTTTTTATCGGAGGATATTTCCTTTGGCCCTGTAGTCTTCAAAGGGAAACGAACTATCTGTTCTCAGATTCCACAGAAATAAGGCTAGCAAAGAGATCCACGAAATACAGATGTAACTCAGTGAGTGGAAGTCACTCAACACAAAGCAGTTTCTCAGAAAGCTTCTTTCCAGTTTTTCTCTGAGGATATTTTCTTTTTCACCGTAGCCCTCTATGGGTTTCCAAATATCACTTTGCGAATTCCACAAGAACAGGGTTAGCGAGCGGCCTCTTCATGGGAAAGCTGTAATCTGTGAGATGAATTAACAGAACACTAAGCACTTTCTCAGAAAGCTTCTTTCCAGATTTCATCTGAGGATATTTCCTTTTTCACCATAGCCCTCTATGGACTTCCAAATATCACTTTGCAAATTCCACAAGACCTGTCTTAGCGGAAGGCTTCCTGAGGGGAAAGCTGTAACTCTGTGAGATGATTTCACAGAACACAAAGAAGTTTCTCAGAAAGATTCTTTTTTTTGTTATCAGAGGGTATTTCCTTTGTCCCTATAGTCTTCACAGGGATCCGAAACATCTGTTCTCAGATTCCACAAAAATAAGACTAGCAAAGAGATCCACGAAATACAGATGTAATTTTGTGAGTGGAAGTCACACATCACAAAGCAGTTTCTCAGAAAGCTTCTTTACAGTTTTTCTTTGACGATATTTTCTTTTTCACCATAGCCCTCTATGGGCTTCCAAATATCACTTTGCGAATTCCACAAGAACAGGCTTTGCTAGCGGCCTCTTGAGGGGAAAGCTGTAACTCTGGGAGATGAATTAACAGAACACTAAGCAGTTTCACAGAAAGCTTCTTTCCAGATTTCATCTCATAATATTTCCTTTTTCACCATAGCCCTCT
Source organism: Macaca nemestrina (assembly GCF_043159975.1). Classification (NCBI taxonomy): domain Eukaryota; kingdom Metazoa; phylum Chordata; class Mammalia; order Primates; family Cercopithecidae; genus Macaca; species Macaca nemestrina. Next base: position 26,446,002 of record NC_092143.1, read on the forward strand.
GAGAGCTTCCAAATATCCCCTTGCAAATTCCACAAGACTGTCTTAGCGAAAGGCTTCTGGAGGGGAAAGCTGTAACACTGTGAGATGATTTCACAGAACACAAAGAAGTTTTTCAGAAAGCTTCTTTCGCTTTGTTATCGGAGGATATTTCCTTTGGCCCTGTAGACTTCAAATGAATCCAAAATATCTGTTCTCAGATTCCACAGAAATAAGGCTAGCAAAGAGATCCAAGAAATAAAGATGTAAATCTGTGAGTGGAAGTCACATATCACAAAGCAGTTTCTCAGAAAGCTTCGTTGCATTTTTTCTCTGAGGATATTTTCTTTTTCTCCATAGCCCTCTAGGGGCTTCCAAATATCACTTTGCGAATTCCACAAGAAGAGGCTTAGTGAGCGGCCTATTGAGGGGAAAGCTGTAACTCTGTGAGATGAATTAACAGAACACTAAGCAGTTTCTCAGAAAGTTCTTTCCAGATTTGATCTGAGGATATTTCCTTTTTCACCGTAGCCCTCTATGGGCTTCCAAATATCACCTTGCAAATTCCACAAGAACTGTCTTAGCGAAGGGCTTCTTGAGGGGAAAGCTGTAACCCTGTGAGATGATTTCACAGAACACAAAGAAGTTTGTCAGAAAGCTTCTTTCTCTTTGTTATCGGAGGATATTTCCTTTGGCCCTATATTCTTCAATGGGATCCGAAATATCTGTTCTCAGATTCCACAGAAATAAGGCTAGCAAGGAGATACACGAAATACAGATGTAACTCCGTGAGTGGAAGTCACACATCACAAAGCTGTATCTCAGAAAGCTTCTTTCCAGATTTCATCTGAGGATATTTCCTTTTTCCCCATAGCCCTCTAGGGGCTTCCAAATATCTCTTCGCAAATTCCACAAGAACTGTCTTAGCCAAAGGATTCTTGAGGGGAAAGCTGTAACCCTGTGAGATGATTACACAGAACACAAAGAAGTTTCTCAGAAATCTTCTTTCTCTTTGTTTTCCGATGATATTTACGTTGGCCCTATAGACTTCAAAGGGATCCCAAATATCTGTTCTCAGATTCCACAGAAATAAGTCTAGCAAAGAGATCCACGAAATAAGGATGTAAATCTGTGCGTGGAAGTCACACATCACAAAGCAGTTTCTCAGAAAGCTTCTTTCCAGTTTTTCTCTGAGGATATTTTCTTTTTCACCATAGCCCTCTATGGGCTTCCAAATATCACTTTGCGAATTCCACAATAACAGGCTTAGCGAGCGGCCTCTTGAGGGGAAAGCTGTAACTCTGTGAGATGAATAAATATAACACTAAGCAGTTTCTCAGAAACCTTCTTTCCAGATTTCATCTCAGGATATTTCCTTTTTCACCATAGCCCTCTATGGGCTTCTAAATATCACTTTGCAAATTCCACAAGAAGTGTCTTAGCGAAAGGCTTCTTGAGGGGAAAACGGTATCTCTGTGAGATGATTTCACAGAACACAAAGAAGTTTCTCAGAAAGCTTCTTTCTCTTTTTTATCGGAGGATATTTCCTTTGGCCCTGTAGTCTTCAAAGGGAAACGAACTATCTGTTCTCAGATTCCACAGAAATAAGGCTAGCAAAGAGATCCACGAAATACAGATGTAACTCTGTGAGTGGAAGTCACGGATCACAAAGCAGTTTCTTAGAAAGCTTTCTCCGGTTTTTCTCCTAGGATATATTGTTTTACAACATAGACCTCTATCGGCTTCCAAATATCCCTTTGCGAATTCCACAAGAACAGGCTTAGCGAGCGGCCTCTTGAGGGGAAGCTGCAACTCTTTGAGATGAATTAACAGAACACTAAGCAGTTTCTCAGAAAGATTCTTTCCAGATTTCATCTAAGGATATTTCCTTTTTCACCATAGCCTTCCATGTGCTTCCAAATATCCCTTTGCAAATTCCACAAGAACTGTCTTAGCGAAAGGTTTCTTGAGGGGAAACCTGTAACTCTATGAGGTAATTTCACAGAACACAAAGAAGTTCTCAGAAAGCTTCTTGCTCTTTGATATCAGAGGATATTTCCTTTGGCCCTATGATATTCAAAGTTATCAGAAATATCTGTTCTCAGATTCCACAGAAATAAGGCTAGCAAAGAGATCCGCGAAATACAGATGTAACTCTGTGAGTGGAAGTCACCCATCAAAAAGCAGTTTCTCAGAAAGCTTCTTTCCTGTTTTTCTCTGAGGTTATTTTCTTTTTCACCATAGCCCTCTATGGGCTTCCAAATATCACTTTGCGAATTCCACAAGGACAGGCTTAACGAGCAGCCTCTTGAGGCAAAAGTTGTAACTCTGTGAGACGAATTAACAGAACACTAAGCAGTTTCTCGGAAAGCTTCTTTCCAGTTTTTCTCTGAGAATATTTTCTTTTACACCATTGCCCTCTATGGGCTTCCAAATATCACTTTGCGAAATCCACAACAACAGGCATAGCGAGTGGCCTCTTGAGGGGAAAGCTGTAACTCTGTGAGATGAATTAACAGAACACTAAGCAGTTTCTCAGAAAGCTTCTCTCCAGAATTCATCTGAGGATATTTCGTTTTTCACGACAGCCTCTATGATCTTCCAAATATCACTTTGCCAATTCCACAAGAACTGTCTTAGCGAAAGGCTTCTTGAGGGGAAAGCTGTAACCCTCTGAGATGACTTCACAGAACACAAAGAAGTTTCTAAGAAAGCTTCTTTCTCCTTTTTATTGTAGGATATTTCCTTTGGCCCTATAGTCTTCAAAGGGATGCGAAATATCTGTTCTCAGATTCCACAGAAATAAAGTTAGCAAAGAGTTCCACGAAATACAGATGTAAATCTGTGAGTGGCAGTCACACATCACAAAGCAGTATCTCAGAAAGCTTCTTTCCAAGTTTTCTCTGAGGATATTTTCTGTTTCACCAGAGCCCTCTATGGGCTTCCAAATATCACTTTGCGAATTCCACAAGAACAGGCTTAGCAAGCGGCCTGTTGAGGGGCAAGCTGTAACTCTGTGAGATGAATTAACAGATCACTAAGCAGTTTCTCAGAAATCTTCTTTCGACATTTCATCTGAGGATATTTCCTTTTTCACCATAGCCCTCTATGGGCTTCCAAATATCACTTTGCAAATTCCACAAGAACTGTCTTAGCGAAAGGCTTCTTGAGGCGAAAGCTGTAATCCTGTGAGATGATTTCACAGAACACAAAGAAGTTTCTCAGAAAGCTTCATTCTCTTTGTTATTGGAGGATATTTACTTGGCCCTCTAGTCTTCAAAGGATCCGAAATATCTGTATTCAGATTCCACAGAAATAAGGCCAGCAAAGAGATCCACGAAATAGAGATGTAACTCTGTGAGTGGAAGTCACACATCACAAACCCGTTTCTCAGAAATTTTCTTTCCAGTTTTTCTCGGATGATACTTTCGTTTTCACTATAGCCCTCTATGGGCTTCCAAATATCACTTTGCGAATTCCACAAGAACAGGCTTAGCGAGCGGCCTCTTGAGGGGAAAGCTGTAACTCTGTAAGATGAATTAACAGAAAACTAAGCAGTTTATCAGTAAGTTTCTTTCCAGATTTCATCTGAGGATATTTCCTTTTTCACCGTAGCCCTCTATGGGCTTTCAAATATAACTTTGCAAATTCCACAAGAACTGTCTTAGCAAAAGGCCTCTTGAGGGGAAAGCTGTAACCCTGTGAGATGATTTCACAGAACACAAAGAAGTTTGTCAGAAAGCTTCTTTCTCTTTGTTATCGGAGGATATTTCCTTTGGCCCTATAGTCTTCAAAGGGATCCGAAATATCTGTTCTAGGATTCCACAGAATTAGGGATAGCAAAGAGATCCACGAAACGCATGTAGCTTTGTGCGTGGAAGTCTCACGTCACAAAGCAGTTTCTCAGAAAGCTTCTTTCCGCTTTTTCTCTGAGGATATCATCTTTTTCACCATAGCCCTCTATGGATTTAAAAATATAACTGCGAATTCCACAAGAACAGGCTTAGCGAGCGGCCTATTGAGGGGAAAGCTGTAACTCTGTGAGATGAATTAAGAGAACACTAAGCAGTTTCTCAGAAAGATTCTTTCCAGATTTCATCTGAGGATATTTCCTTTTTCACCATAGCCTTCCATGTGCTTCCAAATATCCCTTTGCAAATTCCACAAGAACTGTCTTAGCGAAAGGTTTCTTGAGGGGAAACCTGTAACTCTATGAGGTAATTTCACAGAACACAAAGAAGTTCTCAGAAAGCTTCTTGCTCTTTGATATCAGAGGATATTTCCTTTGGCCCTATGGTATTCAAAGTTATCAGAAATATCTGTTCTCAGATTCCACAGAAATAAGGCAAGCAAAGAGATCCGCGAAATACAGATGTAACTCTGTGAGTGGAAGTCACCCATCAAAAAGCAGTTTCTCAGAAATCTTCTTTCCTGTTTTTCTCTGAGGTTATTTTCTTTTTCACCATAGCCCTCTATGGGCTTCCAAATATCACTTTGCGAATTCCACAAGGACAGGCTTAACGAGCAGCCTCTTGAGGCAAAAGTTGTAACTCTGTGAGACGAATTAACAGAACACTAAGCAGTTTCTCGGAAAGCTTCTTTCCAGTTTTTCTCTGAGGATATTTTCTTTTTCACCATTGCCCTCTATGGGCTTCCAAATATCACTTTGCGAAATCCACAACAACAGGCATAACGAGTGGCCTCTTGAGGGGAAAGCTGTAACTCTGTGAGATGAATTAACAGAACACTAAGCAGTTTCTCAGAAAGCTTCTCTCCAGAATTCATCTGAGGATATTTCGTTTTTCACGACAGCCTCTATGATCTTCCAAATATCACTTTGCCAATTCCACAAGAACTGTCTTAGCGAAAGGCTTCTTGAGGGGAAAGCTGTAACCCTCTGAGATGACTTCACAGAACACAAAGAAGTTTCTAAGAAAGCTTCTTTCTCCTTTTTATTGTAGGATATTTCCTTTGGCCCTATAGTCTTCAAAGGGATGCGAAATATCTGTTCTCAGATTCCACAGAAATAAAGTTAGCAAAGAGTTCCACGGAATACAGATGTAAATCTGTGAGTGGCAGTCACACATCACAAAGCAGTATCTCAGAAAGCTTCTTTCCAGGTTTTCTCTGAGGATATTTTCTGTTTCACCAGAGCCCTCTATGGGCTTCCAAATATCACTTTGCGAATTCCACAAGAACAGGCTTAGCAAGCGGCCTGTTGAGGGGCAAGCTGTAACTCTGTGAGATGAATTAACAGATCACTAAGCAGTTTCTCAGAAATCTTCTTTCGACATTTCATCTGAGGATATTTCCTTTTTCACCATAGCCCTCTATGGGCTTCCAAATATCACTTTGCAAATTCCACAAGAACTGTCTTAGCGAAAGGCTTCTTGAGGCGAAAGCTGTAATCCTGTGAGATGATTTCACAGAACACAAAGAAGTTTCTCAGAAAGCTTCATTCTCTTTGTTATTGGAGGATATTTACTTGGCCCTCTAGTCTTCAAAGGATCCGAAATATCTGTATTCAGATTCCACAGAAATAAGGCCAGCAAAGAGATCCACGAAATAGAGATGTAACTCTGTGAGTGGAAGTCACACATCACAAACCCGTTTCTCAGAAATTTTCTTTCCAGTTTTTCTCGGATGATACTTTCGTTTTCACTATAGCCCTCTATGGGCTTCCAAATATCACTTTGCGAATTCCACAAGAACAGGCTTAGCGAGCGGCCTCTTGAGGGGAAAGCTGTAACTCTGTAAGATGAATTAACAGAAAACTAAGCAGTTTCTCAGAAAGTTTCTTTCCAGATTTCATCTGAGGATATTTCCTTTTTCACCGTAGCCCTCTATGGGCTTCCAAATATAACTTTGCAAATTCCACAAGAACTGTCTTAGCGAAAGGCTTCTTGAGGGGAAAGCTGTAACCCTGTGAGATGATTTCACAGAACACAAAGAAGTTGTCAGAAAGCTTCTTTCTCTTTGTTATCGGAGGATATTTCCTTTGGCCCTATAGTCTTCAAAAGGATCCGAAATATCTGTTCTAGGATTCCACAGAATTAGGGATAGCAAAGAGATCCACGAAACGCATGTAGCTTTGTGCGTGGAAGTCTCACGTCACAAAGCAGTTTCTCAGAAAGCTTCTTTCCGCTTTTTCTCTGAGGATATCATCTTTTTCACCATAGCCCTCTATGGGTTTAAAAATATAACTTTGCGAATTCCACAAGAACAGGCTTAGCGAGCGGCCTCTTGAGGGGAAAGCTGTAACTCTGTGAGATGAATTAAGAGAACACTAAGCAGTTTCTCAGAATGATTCTTTCCAGATTTCATCTGAGGATATTTCCTTTTTCACCATAGCCCTCTCTGGGCTTCCAAATATCGCTTTGCAAATTCCAGAAGAACTGGCCCAGCGAAAGGTGTCTTGAGGTGAAAGCTGTAACTCGGTGAGATAATTTCACAGAAAACAAAGAAGTTTCACAGAAAGCTTCTTTCTCTTTGTTTTTGGAGGATGTTTAATTTGGCCCTATAGTCTTCAAAGGGATCCGAAGTATCTGTTCTCAGATACCACAGAAGTAATGCTAGCAAAGAGATCCACGAAATACAGATGCAACTCTGTGAGTGGAAGTCACACATCACAAAGCATTTTCTCAGAAAGCGTCTTTCCAGTTTTTCTGTGAGGATATTTTTTTTTTCAGCATACCCCTCTATGGGCTTCCAAACAACACTTTGCGAATTCCACAACAACAGGCTTAGCCAGCGGCCTCTTTAGGGAAAAGCTGTAACTCTGTGAGATGAATTAACAGAACACTAAGCAGTTTCTCAGAAAGCTTCTTTCCAGATTTCATCTGAGGATATTTCCTTTTTCACCATAGCCCTCTATGGGCTTCCAAATATCACTTTGCAAATTCCACAAGAACTGTCTTAGCGAAAGTCTCCTTGAGGGGAAAGCTGTAACCCTGTGAGATGATTTCACAGAACACAAAGAAGTTTCTCAGAAAGCTTCTTTCTCTTTGTTATCGGAGGATATTTCCTTTGGCCCTATAGACTACAAAGGGATCCGAAATATATGTTCTCAGATTCCACCGAAATAAGGCTAGCAAAGAGATCCACGAAATACAGATGTAACTCTGTGAGTGGAAGTCACACATCACAAAGTAGTTTCTCAGAAAGCTTCTTTCCAGTTTTTCTCTGAGGTTAATTTCTTTTTCACCGTAGCCCTCTATGGGCTACCAAATATCACGTTGCAAATTACACAAGAACAGGCTTAGCGAGTGGCTTCTTGAGGGAAAAGCTGTAACTCTGTGAGATGATTTCACAGAACACAAAGAAGTTTCTCAGAAATTTTCTTTCTCTTTGTTATCGGAGGATATTTCCTTTGGCCCTATACACTTTAAAGGTAACTGAAATATCTGTTCTCAGTTTTCACAGAAATAAGGCTAGCAAAGAGATTCACAAAATACAGATGTAAATCTGTGAGTGGAAGTCACACATCACAAAGCAGTTTCTCAGAAAGCTTCTTTCCAGTTTTTGTCTGAGGATATTTTCTGTTTCACCATAGCCCTCTGTGGGCTTCCAAATATCACATTGTGAGTTCCACAAGAACAGGCTTAGCGAGTGGCCTCTTGAGGGGAAAGCTGTAACTCTGTGAGATGAATTAACAGAACACTAAGCAGTTTCTCAGAAAGCTTCTTTCCAGATTTCTTCTGAGGATATTTCCTTTTCCAGCATAGTCCTCTATGGGCTTCCAAATATCACTTTGCAAAATCCACAAGAACTGTCTTAGTGAAAGGCTTCTTGAGGGAAAAGCTGTAATCCTGTGGGATGATTTCACAGAACACAAAGAAGTTTCTCAGAAGGCTTCTTTATCTTTGTTATCGGAGGATATTTACTTTGGCCCTATAGCCTGCAAAGGGATCCGAAATATCTGTATTCAGATTCCACAGAAATAAGGCCACCAAAGAGATCCACGAAATACAGATGTAACACTGTGAGTTTAAGTAACACAGCACAAAGCAGTTTCTCAGAAAGCTTCTTTCCAGATTTTCTCTGAGGACATTTTCTTTTTCGCCGTAGCCCTCTATGGGCTTCCAAACAACACTTTGCGAATTCCACAAGAACAGGATAAGCGAGAAGACTCTTGAGGGGAAAGCTGTAACTCTGTGAGATGAATTAACAGAACACTAAGCAGTTTCTCAGGAAGCTTCTTTCCAGATTTCATCTGAGGATATTTTCTTTTTCACCAAAGCCCTCTATGGGCTTCCAAATATCACTTTGCAAATTCCACAAGAACTGCCATATCGAAAGGCTTCTTGAGGGTAAAGCTGTAACCCTGTGAGATGATTTCACAGAACACAAAGAAGTTTCTCATAAAGCTTCTTTCTCTTTGTTATCGGAGGATATTTCCTTTGGCCCTATAGTCTTCAAAGGGATCCGAAATATCTGTTCTCAGAATCCACAGAAATAAGGCTAGCAAAGAGATCCAGATAATACAGGTGTAATTCTTTGAGTGGAGGTCACACATCACAAAGGAGTTTCTCAGAAAGCTTCTTTCCAATTTTTCTCTGAGGATATTTCTTTTTCACCATAGCCCTCTATGGGCTTCCAAATATCACTTTGCGAATTCCACAAGAACAGGCTTAGCTAGCGGCCTCTTGAGGGGAAAGCTGTAACTCAGTGAGATGAATTAACAGAACACTAAGCAGTTTCTCAGAAAGCTTCTTTCCAGATTTCATCTGAGGATATTTCCTTTTTCACCATAGCCCTCTATGGGCTTCCAAATATCACTTTGCAAATTCCACAAGAACTGTCTTAGCGAAAGGCTTCTTGAGGGGAAAGCTTTAACTCTGTGAGATGATTTCACAGAACACAAAGAAGTTTCTCAGAAAGCTTCTTTCTCTTTGTTATCGGAGGATATTTCCTTGGGCCCTTTAGTCTTCAAAGGGATCCGAAATATCTGTTCATAGATTCCTCAGCCATAAGGCTAGCAAAGAGACCCACGAAATACAGATGTAACTCTGTGAGTTGAAGTCTCACGTCACAAAGCAGTTTCTCAGAAAGTTTGTTTGCGGTTTTCCTCTGAGGATATTTTCTTTTCACCATAGCCCTCTTTGGGCTTTCAAATATCACTCTGCGAATTCCACAAGAACAGGCTTAGGGAGCGGCCTCTTGATGGGAAAGCTGTAAACCTGTGAGATGAATTAACAGAACACTAAGCAGTTTCACAGAAAGCTTCCTTTAAGATTTCATCTGAGGATATTTCCTTTTTCACCATAGCCCCCTACGGGCTTCCAAATATCACTTTACAAATTCCACAAGAACTGTCTTAGCGAAAGGTTTCTTGAGGGGTAAGCTGTAACCCTGTGAGATGATTTCACAGAACACAAAGAAGTTTCTCAGAAAGCTTCTTTCTCTTTGTTATCGGAGGATACTTCCTTTGGCCCTATTGTCTTCAAGGGATCCGAAATATCTGTTCTCAGATTCCACAGAAATAAGGATAGCAAAGAGATCCAGGAAATACAGATGTAACTCAGGGAGTGGAAGTCACACATCAAATCAGCTTCTCAGAAAGCTTCTTTCCAGTTTTTCTGTGAGGATATTTTCTTTTTCACCATAGCCCTCTATGTGCTTCCAAATGTCACTTTGCGAATTCCACAAGAACAGGCTTAGAGAGCGGCCTCTTGAGGGGAAAGCTGTAACTCTGTGAGATGAATTAACAGAACACTAAGCGGTTTCTCAGAAAGCTTCTTTCCAGTTTTCATCTGAGGATATTTCCTTTTTCATCATAGCCCTGTATGGGCTTCCAAATATCACTTTGCAAATTCCACAAGAACTGTCTTAGCGAAAGGATTCTTGAGGGGAAAGCTGTAATCCTGTGAGATGATTTCACAGAACACAAAGAAGTTTCTCAGAAATCTTATTTCTCTTTGCTATCGGAGGATATTTCCTTTGGCCCTATAGTCTTCAAACGTATCCGAAATATCTGTTCTCAGATTCCACAGAAATAAGGCTAGCAAAGAGATACACGAAATACAGATGTAACTCTGTGAGTGGAAGTCACACATCACAAAGCAGTTTCTCAGAAAGCTTCTTTCCAGTTTTTCTTTGAGGATATTTTCATTTTCACCTTAGCCCTCTATGGGCTTCCAAATATCACTTTGCGAATTCCACAAGAACAGGCTTAGCGAGCGGCTTCTTGAGGGGGAAGCTGTAACTCTGTGAGATGAATTAACAGAACACTAAGCAGTTTCTCAGAAAGCTTCTTTCCAGATTTCATCTGAGGATATTGCCTTTTTCACCATAGCCATCTATGGGCTTCCAAATATCACTTTGCAAATTCCACAAGAACTGTCTTAACGAAAGGCTTCTTGAAGGGAAATCTGTAACTCTGTGAGATGATTTCACAGTACACAAAGAAGTTTCTCAGAAAACTTCTTTCTCTTTTTTATCGGAGGATATTTCCTTTGGCCCTATAGTCCTCAAAGGGATCCCAAATATCTGTTCTCAGATTCCACGGAAATAAGTCTACAAAGAGATCCACGAAATACAGATGTAACTCTGTTAGTGGAAGACAAACATCACAAAGCAGTTTCTCAGAAGGCTTCTTTCCAGGTTTCTCTGAGGATATTTTCTTTTTCAACTTTGCCCTCTAAGGGCTTCCAAATATCACTTTGCGAATTCCACAAGAACAGGCTTAGCGAGCGGCCTCTTCAGGGGAAAGCTGTAACTCTGTGAGATGAATTCACAGAACACTAAGCAGTTTCTCAGAAAGCTTCTTTCCAGATTTCATCTGACGATATTTCCGTTTTCACCATAGCCCTCTATGGGCTTCCAAATATCACTTTGCAAATTCCACAAGAACTGTCATAGTGAACGGCTTCTTGAGGGGAAAGCTGTAACTCTGTGAGAGGATTTCAGAGAACACAAAGAAGTTTCTCAGAAAGCTTCTTTCTTTGTTATCGGAGGATATTTCCTTTGGCCCTATAGTGTTCAAAGGGATCCGAAATATCTGTTCTCAGATTCCACAAAAATAAGCCTAGGAAAGAGATCCACGAAATACAGATGGAACTCTGTGATTGGAAGTCACATCACAAAGAAGTTTCTCAGAAAGCTTCTTTCCAGTTTTTCTCTGAGGATATTTTCTTTTTCACCATAGCCCTCTATGGGCTTCCAAATATCACTTTGCGAATTCCAGAAGAACAGGCTTAGCTAGCGGCCTCTTGAGGGGAATGCTGTAACTCTGTGAGATGAATTAACAGAACACTAAGCAGTTTCTCAGAAAGCTTCTTTCTCTTTGTTATCGGAGGATATTTCCTTTGGCCCTAGGTCTTCAAATGGATTCAAAACACCCGTACTCAGATTCTACAGAAATAAGGCTAGCAAAGAGATCCACGAAATACAGATGTACCTCTGTGAGTGGAAGTCACACATCACAAAGCCGTTTCTCAGAAAGCTTCTTTCCAGTTTTTCTCTGAGGACATTTTCTTTTTCACCTTAGCCCTCTAAGGGCTTCCAAATATCACTTTGCAAATTCAACAAGAACAGGCTTAGCGAGCGGCCTCTTGAGGGGAAAGCTGCAACTCTGTGAGATGAATTCACAGAACACTAAGCAGTTTCTCAGAAAGCTTCTTTCCAGATTTCATCTGACGATATTTCCTTTTTCACCGTAGACCTCTATGGGCTTCCAAATATCACTTTGCATATTCCACAAGAAGAGTCTTAGCGAAAGGCTTCTTAAGGGGAAAGCTGTAACTCTGTGAACGGATTTCACAGAACACAAAGAAGTTTCTCAGAAAGTTTCTTTCTCTTTGTTATCGGAGGATATTTCCTTTGGCCCTATAGTCTTCAAAGGGATCTGAAATATCTGTTCTCAGATTCCACACAAATAAGGATAGCAAAGAGATCCACGAAATACAGATGTAACTCTGGGAGTGGAAGTCACACATCAAATCAGTTTCTCAGAAAGCTTCTTTCCAGTTTTTCTGTGAGGATATTTTCTTTTTCACCATAGCCCTCTATGTGCTTCCAAATATCACTTTGCGAATTCCACAAGAACAGGCTTAGAGAGCAGCCTCTTGAGGGGAAAGCTGTAACTCTGTGAGATGAATTAACAGAACACTAAGCGGTTTCTCAGAAAGCTTCTTTCCAGTTTTCATCTGAGGATATTTCCTTTTTCATCATAGCCCTGTATGGGCTTCCAAATATCACTTTGCAAATTCCACAAGAACTGTCTTAGCGAAAGGATTCTTGAGGGGAAAGCTGTAATCCTGTGAGATGATTTCACAGAACACAAAGAAGTTTCTCAGAAATCTTATTTCTCTTTGCTATCGGTGGATATTTCCTTTGGCCCTATAGTCTTCAAACGTATCCGAAATATCTGTTCTCAGATTCCACAGAAATAAGGCTAGCAAAGAGATACACGAAATACAGATGTAACTCTGTGAGTGGAAGTCACACATCACAAAGCAGTTTCTCAGAAAGCTTCTTTCCAGTTTTTCTTTGAGGATATTTTCATTTTCACCTTAGCCCTCTATGGGCTTCCAAATATCACTTTGCGAATTCCACAAGAACAGGCTTAGCGAGCGGCTTCTTGAGGGGGAAGCTGTAACTCTGTGAGATGAATTAACAGAACACTAAGCAGTTTCTCAGAAAGCTTCTTTCCAGATTTCATCTGAGGATATTGCCTTTTTCACCATAGCCATCTATGGGCTTCCAAATATCACTTTGCAAATTCCACAAGAACTGTCTTAACGAAAGGCTTCTTGAAGGGAAATCTGTAACTCTGTGAGATGATTTCACAGTACACAAAGAAGTTTCTCAGAAAACTTCTTTCTCTTTTTTATCGGAGGATATTTCCTTTGGCCCTATAGTCCTCAAAGGGATCCCAAATATCTGTTCTCAGATTCCACGGAAATAAGTCTACAAAGAGATCCACGAAATACAGATGTAACTCTGTTAGTGGAAGACAAACATCACAAAGCAGTTTCTCAGAAGGCTTCTTTCCAGGTTTCTCTGAGGATATTTTCTTTTTCAACTTTGCCCTCTAAGGGCTTCCAAATATCACTTTGCGAATTCCACAAGAACAGGCTTAGCGAGCGGCCTCTTCAGGGGAAAGCTGTAACTCTGTGAGATGAATTCACAGAACACTAAGCAGTTTCTCAGAAAGCTTCTTTCCAGATTTCATCTGACGATATTTCCGTTTTCACCATAGCCCTCTATGGGCTTCCAAATATCACTTTGCAAATTCCACAAGAACTGTCATAGTGAAAGGCTTCTTGAGGGGAAAGCTGTAACTCTGTGAGAGGATTTCAGAGAACACAAAGAAGTTTCTCAGAAAGCTTCTTTCTTTGTTATCGGAGGATATTTCCTTTGGCCCTATAGTGTTCAAAGGGATCCGAAATATCTGTTCTCAGATTCCACAAAAATAAGCCTAGGAAAGAGATCCACGAAATACAGATGGAACTCTGTGATTGGAAGTCACATCACAAAGAAGTTTCTCAGAAAGCTTCTTTCCAGTTTTTCTCTGAGGATATTTTCTTTTTCACCATAGCCCTCTATGGGCTTCCAAATATCACTTTGCGAATTCCAGAAGAACAGGCTTAGCTAGCGGCCTCTTGAGGGGAATGCTGTAACTCTGTGAGATGAATTAACAGAACACTAAGCAGTTTCTCAGAAAGCTTCTTTCTCTTTGTTATCGGAGGATATTTCCTTTGGCCCTAGGTCTTCAAATGGATTCAAAATACCCGTACTCAGATTCTACAGAAATAAGGCTAGCAAAGAGATCCACGAAATACAGATGTACCTCTGTGAGTGGAAGTCACACATCACAAAGCCGTTTCTCAGAAAGCTTCTTTCCAGTTTTTCTCTGAGGACATTTTCTTTTTCACCTTAGCCCTCTAAGGGCTTCCAAATATCACTTTGCAAATTCAACAAGAACAGGCTTAGCGAGCGGCCTCTTGAGGGGAAAGCTGCAACTCTGTGAGATGAATTCACAGAACACTAAGCAGTTTCTCAGAAAGCTTCTTTCCAGATTTCATCTGACGATATTTCCTTTTTCACCATAGACCTCTAAGGGCTTCCAAATATCACTTTGCATATTCCAAAAGAACAGTCTTAGCGAAAGGCTTCTTAAGGGGAAAGCTGTAACTCTGTGAACGGATTTCACAGAACACAAAGAAGTTTCTCAGAAAGTTTCTTTCTCTTTGTTATCGGAGGATATTTCCTTTGGCCCTATAGTCTTCAAAGGGATCTGAAATATCTGTTCTCAGATTCCACACAAATAAGGATAGCAAAGAGATCCACGAAATACAGATGTAACTCTGTGAATGGAAGTCACACATCACAAAGCAGCTTCTCAGAAAGCTTCTTTCCAGTTTTTCTCTGAGGATATTTTCTTTTTCACCATAGCCCTTTATGGGCTTCCAAATATCACTTTGCGATTTCCACAAGAACAGGATCAGCGAGCGGCCTCTTGAGGGGAAAGCTGTAACTCTGTGAGATGAATTCACAGAACACTACGCAGTTTCTCAGAAAGGTTCTTTCCAGATTTCATATGAGGATATTTCCTTTTTCACCATAGCCCTCTATGGGCTTACAAATATCACTTTGCAGAATCCACAAGAACAGGGTTAGCGAAAGGCTTCTTGGGGGGAAATCTGTAACACTGTGAGATGATTTCACAGAACACAAAGAAGTTTCTCAGAAAGCTTCTTTCTCTTTGTTATCGGAGGATATTTCCTTTGGGCCTATAGTCTTCAAAGGGAAAGGAAATATCTGTTGTCAGATTCCACAGAAATAAGCTAGCAAAGAGATCCACGAAATACAGATGTAACTCTGTGAGTGGCAGTCACACATCACAAAGCAGTATTCTCAGAAAGCATCTTTACAGTTTTTCTCTGTGGATATTTCCTTTTTCACCATAGCCCTCTATGGGCTTCCAAATATCACTTTGCAAATTCCACAAGAAGAGGATCAGCGTGCGGCCTCTTGAGGGGAAAGCTGTAACTCTGTGAGATGAATTAACAGAACACTAAGCAGTTTCTCAGAAAGCTTCTTTCTCTTTGTTATCGGAGGATATTTCCTTTGGTCCTAGGTCTTCAAATGAATCAGAATACCCGTACTCAGATTCCACAGAAATAAGGCTAGCAAAGAGATCCACGAAATACAGATGTAACTCTGAGAGTGGAAGTCACACATCACAAAGCCTTTTCTCTGAAACCTTCTCTCCAGTTTTTCTCTGAGGACATTTTCTTTTTCACCTTAGCCCTCTAAGGGCTTCCAAATATCACGTTGCGAATTTAACAAGAACAGGCTTAGCGAGCGGCCTCTTGAGGGGAAAGCTGTAACTCTGTGAGATGAATTCACAGAACACTAAGCAGTTTCTCAGAAATGTTCTTTCCAGATTTCATCTGAGGATATTTCCTTTTTCACCGTAGCCCTCTATGGGCTTCCAAATGTCACTTGGAAAATTCCAAAAGAACAGTCTTAGCAAAAGGCTCCTTGAGGGGACAGCTGTAACTCTGTGAGATGATTTCACAGAACACAAAGAAGTTTCTCAGAAAGCTTCTTTCTCTTTGTGATCGGAGGATATTTCCTTTGGCCCTATAGTCTTTAAAGGGATCCGAAATATCTGTTCTGAGATTCCACAGAAATAAGGCTAGCAAAGAGATCCAGGAAATACAGATGTAACTCTGTGAGTGGAAGTCACACATCACAGAGCAGTTTCTCAGAAAGCTTCTTTCCAGATTTCATCTGAGGATATTTCCTTTTTCACCATAGCCCTCTATGGGCTTCCAAATATCACTTTGCCAATTCCACAAGAACTGTCTTAGCGAAAGGCTTCTTGAGGGGAAAGCTGTAACTCTGTGAGATGATTTCACAGAACACAAAGAAGTTTCTCAGAAAGCTTCTTTCTCTTTGTTATCGGAGGATATTTCCTTTGGCCCTATAGTCTTCAAAGGGATCCGAATTATCTGCTCTCAGATTCCACAGAAATAAGGCTAGCAAAGATCCACAAAATACAGATGTAACTCTGTGAGTGGAAGTCACACATCACAGAGCAGTTTCTCAGAAAGCTTCTTTCCAGATTTCATCCGAGAATATTTCCTTTTTCACCATAGCCCTCTATGGGCTTCCAAATATCACTTTGCCAATTCCACAAGAACTGTCTTAGCGAAAGGCTTCTTGAGGGCAAAGCTGTAACTCTGTGAGATGATTTCACAGAACACAAAGAATTTTCTCAGAAAGCATCTTTCTCTTTGTTATCAGAGGATATTTCCTTTGGCACTATATTCTTCAAAGGGATCCGAAATATCTGTTCTCAGATTCCACTGAAAGAAGGCTAGCAAAGAGATCCACGAAATACAGATGTAACTCTGTGAGATGAATTAACAGAACACTAAGCAGTTTCTCAGAAAGCTTCTTTCCAGATTTCTTCTGAGGATATTTCCTTTTTCACCATAGCCCTCTATGGGCTTCCAAATATCACTTTGCCAATTCCACAAGAACTGTCTTAGCGAAAGGCTTCTTGAGGGAAAAGCTGTAACTCTGTGAGATGATTTCTCAGAACACAAAGAAGTTTCTCAGAAAGCTTCTTTCCCTTTGTTATCGAGGATATTTCCTTTGGCCCTCTAGTCTTGAAAGGGATTCGAAATATCTATTCTCAGATTCCACAGAAATAGGGCTAGCAAAGACATCCACGAAATACAGACGCAAGTCTGTGAGTGGAAGTCACACATCACAAAGCAGTTTCTCAGAAAGCTTCTTTCCAGTTTTTCTCTGAGGATATTTTCTTTTTCACCTTAGCCCTCTAAGGGCTTCCAAATATCACTTTGCGAATCCAACAAGAACTGTCTTTGCGAAAGGCTTCTTGTTGGGAAAGGTGTAACTCTCTGAGATTGTTTCATAGAACACAAAGAAGTTTCTCAGAAAGCTTCTTTCTCTTTGTTATCGGAGGAAATTTCCTTTGGCCCTATAGTCTTCAAAGGGATTCGAAATATCTGTTCTCAGATTCCACAGAAGTAAGGCTAGCAAAGACATCCACGATATACAGATGTAACTCTGTAAGTGGAAGTCACACATCACAAAGCAGTTTCTCAGAAAGCTTCTTTCCAGTTTTTCTCTGAGGATATTTTCTTTCTCACCATAGCCCTCTGCGGGCTTCAAATATCACTTTGCGAATTCCACAAGAACAGGCTTAGCGAGCGGCCTCTTGAGGGGTAAGGCTTAACCCTGTGAGATGAATTAACAGAATACTAAGCAGTTTCTCATAAAGCTTCTTTCCAGATTTCATCTCAGGATATTTCCTTTTTCACCTTAGACCTCTATGGGCTTCCAAGTATCACTTTGCAAATTCCACAAGAACTGTCTCAGCGAAAGACTTCTTGAGCGGAAAGCTGTAACTCTGTAAGATGATTTCCCAGAACACAAAGAAGTTTCTCAGAAAGCTTCTTTGTCTTTGTTATCGGAGGATATTTCCTTTGGCCCTTTAGACTTCAATGGGATCTGAAATATCTGTTCTCAGATTCCACAGAAATAAGGCTATCAAAGAGATTGACGAAATACAGATGTAACTCTGTGAGTGGAAGACACACATCACAAAGCAGTTTCTCAGAAAGCTTCTTTCCAGATTTCATCTGAGGATATTTCCTTTTTCACCATAGCCCTCTATGGGCTTCCAAATATCACTTTGCAAATTCCACAAGAACTGTCTTAGCGAACGGCTTCTTTAGGGGAAAGCTGTAACACTTTGAGATGATTTCACAGAACACAAAGAAGTTTCTCAGAAAGCTTCTTTCTCTTTGTTATCGGAGGATATTTCCTTTGGCCCTATAGTCTTCAAAGGGATCCGAAATATCTCTTCTCAGATTCCACAGAAATAAGGCTAGCAAAGAGGACCACGATATACAGATGTAACTCTGTGAGTGGAAGTCACACATCGCAAAGCAGTTTCTCAGAAAGCTTCTTTCCATTTTTTCTCTGAGGATATTTTCTTTCTCACCATAGCCCTCTATGGGCTTCCAAATATCACTTTGCGAATTCCACAAGAACTGGCTTAGCGAGCGGCTTCTTGAGGGGAAAGCTGTAACTCTGTGAGATGAATTTACAGAACACTAAGCAGTTTTTCAGAAAGCTTCTTTCCAGATTTCATCTGAGGATATTGCCTTTTTCACCATAGCCCTCTATGGGCTTCCAAATATCACTTTGCAAATTCCACAAGAACTGTCTAAGCGAAAGGCTTCTTGAGGGAAAATCTGTAACTCTGAGAGATGATTTCACAGAACACAAAGAATTTCCAAAGAAAGCTTCTTTCTCTTTGTTATCAGAGGATATTTCCTTTGGCCCTATTGTCTTCAAAGGGATCCGAAATATCCGTTCTCAGATTCCACAGAAATAAGGCTAGCAAAGAGATCCACGAAATAGATGTAACTCTGTGAGTGGAAGTCACACATCACAAAGCCGTTTCTCAGAAAGCTACTCTCCAGTTTTTCTCTGAGGACATTTTCTTTTTCACCTTAGCCCTCTAAGGGCTTCCAAATGTCACGTTGCGAATTCAACAAGAACAGGCTTAGCGAGCGGCCTCTTGAGGGGAAAGCTGTAACTCTGTGAGATGAATTCACAGAACACTAAGCAGTTTCTCAGAAATCTTCTTTCCAGATTTCATCTGAGGATATTTCCTTTTTCACCATAGTCCACTATGGGCTTCCAAATATCACTTTGCATATTCCAAAAGAACAGTCTTAGCAAAAGGCTTCTTGAGGGGAAAGCTGTAACTCTGTGAGAGGATTTCACAGAACACAAAGAAGTTTCTCAGAAAGCTTCTTTCTCTTTGTTATCGGAGGATATTTCCTTTGGCCCTATAGTGTTCAAAGGAATCCGAAATATCTGTTCTCAGATTCCACACAAATAAGGCTAGCAAAGAGATCCACGAAATACAGTTATAACTCTGTGAGTGGAAGTCACACATCACAAAGCAGTTTCTCAGAAAGCTTCTTTGCAGTTCTTCACTGAGGATATTTTCTTTTTCACCATAGCCCTCTATGGCCTTCGAAATATCACTTTGCGAATTCCAGAAGAACAGGCTTAACGAGCGGCCCCTTGAGGGGAAAGCTGTTAACTCTGTGAGATGAATTAAGAGAACTCTAAGCAGTTTCTCAGAAAGCTTCTTTCCAGATTTCATCTGAGGATATTTACTTTTTCAACATAGCCCTCTGTAGGCTTCCAAATATCACTTTGCAAAATACACAAGAGCTGTCTTAGCGAAAAGCTTCTTGAGGGGAAAGCTGTAACTCTGTGAGATGATTTCAAAGAACAGAAAGAAGTTTCTCACAAAGCTTCTTTCTGTTTGTTATCGGAGGATATTTCCTTTGGTCCTATATTCTTCAAAGGGATCCGAAATATCTGTTCTCCGGTTTCACAGAAATAAGGCTAGCAAAGAGATCCAAGAAATACCGATTATTCTCTGTGAGAGGAAGTCACACATCACAAAGCAGTTTCACAGAAAATTTCTTTGCAGTTTTTCTCTGAGGATATTTTCATTTTCACCATAGCCCTCTATGGGCTTCCAAATATCACTTTGCGAATTCCACAACAACAGGCGTAGCGAGCGAACTCTTGAGGGGAATGCTGTAACTCTGTGAGATGAATTAACAGAACACTAAGCAGTTTCTCAGAAAGCTTCTTTCCAGATTTCATCTGAGGTTATTTACATTTTCAACGTAGCCCTCTATGGGCTTCCATATATCACTTTGCCAATTCCACAAGAACTGTCTTAGCGAAAGTCTTCTGGAGGGGAAAGCTGTAACTCTGTGAGATGATTTCACAGAACACAAAAAAGTTTCTCAGAATGCTTCTTTCTCTTTGTTATCGGAGGATATTCCCTTTGGCCCTAGAGTCTTCAAAGGTATCCGAAATATCTGGTCTCAGAATACACAGAAATAAGGCTAACAAAGAGATCCACGAAATACAGATGTAACTCTGTGAGATGAATTAACAGAACACTAAGTAGATTGTCAGAAAGCTTCTTTCCAGATTTCAGCTGAGGATATTTCCTTTTTCAACATAGCCCTCTATGGGCTTCTAAATATCACTTTGCCAATTCCACAAGAACTGTCTTAGCGAAGGGTTCTTCAGGGGAAAGCTATAACTCTGTGAGATGATTTCACAGAACACAAAGAAGATCCTTAGAAAGCTTTTTTCTCTTTGTTATCGGAGGATATTTCCTTTGGCCCTATAGTCTTCTAAGGGATCTGAAATATCTGTTCTCAGATTCCACAGAAATAAGGCTAGCAAAGAGATCCACGAAATACAGATGTAACTCTGTGAGTGGAAGTCACATCACAGAGCAATTTGTCAGAAAGCTTTTTTCCAGATTTCATCTGAGGATATTTCCTTTTTCACCATAGACCTCTATGGGCTTCCTAATATCACTTTGCCAATTCCACCAGAAGTGTGTTAGCGAAAGGCTTCTTGAGGGGAAAGCTGTAACTCTGTGAGATGATTTCACAGAACACAAAGAAGTTTCTCAGAAAGCTTCTTTCTCTTTGTGAACGGAGGATACTACCTTTGGCCCTAGAGTCTTCAAAGGGATCCGAAATATCTGTTATCAGATTCCACAGAAATAAGGGTAGCAAAGAGATCCAGGAAATACAGATGTAACTCTGGGAGTGGAAGTCACACATCACAGAGCAGTTTCTCAGAAAGCTTAATACAGTTTTCTTCTGAGGATATTTCTTTTTTCACCGTAGCCGTCTATGGGCTTCCAAATATCACTTTGCCAATTACACAGTAACTGTCTGAGCGAAAGGCTTCTTGAGGGGAAAGCTGTAACTTGTGAGATGATTTCACAGAACACAAAGAAGTTTCTTAGAAAGCTTCTTTCTCTTTGTTATCGGAGTATATTTCCTTTGGAACTATAGTCTTCAAAGGGATAGGAATTATCTGTTCTCAGATTCCACAGAAATATAGCTAGAAAAGAGATCCACGAAATACAGATGTAACTCTGTGAGATGAATTAACAGAACACTAAGCAGTTTCTCAGAAAGCTTCTTTCCATATTTCCTCTGAGGATATTTCATTTTTCACCGTACACCTCTATGTGCTTCCAAATATCACTTTGCCAATTCCAGAAGAACTGTCTTAGCGAAAGGCTTCTTGAGGGGAAAGCTGTAACTCTGTGAGATGATTTCACAGAAAACAAAGCAGTTTTTCAGAAAGCTTCTTTCTCTTTGTTATCGGAGGATATTTCCTTTGGCCCTACAGTGTTCAAAGGGAATCGAAATATCTGTACTCCGATTCCACAGAAATAAGGCTAACAAAGAGATCCACGAAATACAGATGTAGCTCTGTGAGATGAATTAACAGAACACTAACCAGTTTGTCAGAAAGATTCTTTCCAGATATCAGCTGCGGATATTTCCTTTATCATCATAGCCCTCTATGGGATATCAAATATCACTTTGCCAATTCCACAAGAACTGTCTTAGCGAAAGGCTTCCTGAGGGGAAAGCCGTAACTCTGTGACATGATTTCACAGAACACAAAGAAGTTTCTCAGAAAGCTTCTTTCTCTTTGTTATCGGAGGATATTTCCTTTGGCCCTATAGTATTCAAAGGGATCCGAAATATCTGTTCTGAGATTCCACAGAAATAAGGTTAGCAAAGAGATCCACGAAATACAGATGTAACTTTGTGAGTGGAGGTCACATCACAGAGCAGTTTGTCAGAAAGCTTCTTTCCAGAATTAATCTAAGGATATTTCCTTTTTCACCATAGCCCACTATGGGCTTCCAAATATCACTTTGCCAATTCCACAGGAACTGTCTTAACGAAAGGCTTCTTGAGGGGAAAGCTGTAACTCTGTGAGATGATTTCATAGAACACAATGAAGTTTCTCAGAAAGCTTCTTTCTCTTTGTTATCGTAGGATATTCCCTTTGGCCCTATAGTCTTCAAAGGGACCCGAAATATCTATTCTCAGATTCCACAGAAATAAGGCTAGCAAAGAGAAAAACGAAATACAGATGTAACACTTTGAGATGAATTAACAGAACACTAAGCAGTTTCTAAGAAAACTTCTCTCCAGATTTCATCTGAGGATATTTCCTTTTTCACCATAGCCCTCTATGGGCTTCCAAATATCACTTTTCCAATTCCACAAGAACTCTCTTAGCGAAAGGCTTCTTGAGGGGAAATCTGTAACTCTGTGAGATGATTTCAAAGAACACAAAGAAGTTTCTTAGGAAGCTTCTTTCTCTTTGTTTTGGGAGGATAATTCCTTTGTACCTATAGTCTTCAAAGGGATCCGAAATATCTGTTCTCAGATTCCACAGAAATAAGGCTAGCAAAGAGATCCACGAAATACAGATGTCACTCTGTGAGTGGAAGTCAAACATCACAGAGTAGCGACTCAAAAAGCTTCTTTCCAGATTTCATCCGTGGATATTTCCTTTTTCACCATAGCCCTCTATGGTCTTCCAAGTATCACTTTACCAACTCTATAAGAACTGTCTTAGCCATAGGCTTCTTGGGGGGAAAGCTGTAACCCTGTGAGATGATTTCACAGAAAACAAAGAAGTTTCTCAGAAAGCTTCCTTCTCTTTGTTATCGGAGGATATTTCCTTTGGCCCTATAGTCTTCATAGGGATCCTAAATATCTGTTCTCAGATTCCACAGAAATACGGTTGGCAAAAAGATCCACGAAATACAGATGTAACTCTGTGAGATGAATTACCAGAACACTAAGCAGTTGCTCAGAAAGCTTCTTTCCAGATTTCATCTGAGGATATTTCTTTTTTCACCATAGCCCTCTATGGGCTTCCAAATATCACTTTGCCAATTCCACAAGAACCGTCTTAGCGAAAGGCTTCTTGAGGGGAAAGCTGTAACTCTGTGAGATGATTTCACAGAACACAAAGAAGTTTCTCAGAAAGCTTCTTTCTCTTTGTTATCGGAGGATATTTCCTTTGGCCCTATAGCCTTCAAATGGATCGGAATTATCTGTTCTCAGGTTCCACAGAAATAAGGCTAGCAAATACATCCACGAAATACAGATGTAAGTCTGTGAGATGAATTAACAGAACACTAAGCAGTTTCTCAGAAAGTTTCTTTCAATATTTCATCAGAGGATATTTCATTTTTCTCCATAGCCCTCTATGGGCTTCCAAATATCACTTTGCCAATTCCACAAGAACTGTCTTAGCGAAAGGCTTCTTGACGGGAATGCTGTAACTCTGTGAGATGAATTCACAGAACACAAAGAAGTTTCTCAGAAAGCTTCTTTCTCTTTCTTATCGGAGGATATATCCTTTGGCCCTCTAGACTTCAAAGGGATCCGAAATATCTGTTCTCAGATTCCACAGAAATAAGGCTAGCACAGAGATCCACGAAATACAGATGTAACTCTGTGAGATGAATTAAGAGAACACTAAGCAGATTCTCAGAAAGCTTCTTTCCAGATTTCATCTGAGGATATTTCCTTTTTCACCATTGCCCTCGAAGGGCTTCCAAATATCACTTTGCCATTTAAACAAGAACTCACTTAGCGAAAGGCTTCTTGAGGTGAAATCTGTAACTCTGCAAGATGATTTCACATAACACAAAGAAGTTTCTCAGAAACCTCCTTTCCATTTGTTATCAGAGGATATTTCCTTTGGCCCTATAGTCTTCTCAGGGATCCGAAATATCTGTTCTCAGATTCCACAGAAATAAGGCTAGCAAAGAGATCCACGAAATACAGATGTAACTCCTTGAGATGAATTAACAGAACTCTAAGCAGTTTCTCAGAAAGCTTCTTTCCAGATTTCATCGGAGGATATTTCCTTTTTCACCGTAGCCCTCTATCGGCTTCCAAATATTACTTTGCCAATTCCGCAAGAACTGTCTTAGCGAAAGGCTTCTTGAGGGGAAAGCTGTAACCCTGTCAGATGATTTCACAGAACACAAAGAAGTTTATCAGAAAGCTTGTGTCTCTTTACTATCGGAGGCTATTTCCTTTGGCCCAATAGTTTTCAAAGGAATCCGAAATATCTGTTCTCAAATTCCACAGAAATAAGGCGAGCAAAGGGATCCACGAAATACAGATATAACTTTTTGAGATGAATTAAGAGACCACTAAGCAGTTTCAGAAAGCTTCTTTCCAGATTTCATCTGAGGATATCTTCTTTTTCACCATAGCCCTCTATGGGCTTCCAAATATCACTTTGCCAATTCTCAAGAACTGACTTAGCGAAAGGCTTCTTGAGGGGAAAGCTGTAACTCTGTGAGATGATTTAACAGAGCCCAAAGAAATTTTTCTGAAAGCTTCTTTCTCTTTGTTATCGGAGGATATTTCCTTTGTCCCTTGGTCTTCAAAGGGATCCGAAAAATCTGTTCTCAGATTCCACAGAAATAAGGTTAGCAAAGAGATCCATGAAATACAGATGTAACTCCGTCAGTGGAAGTCACATCACAGAGCAGCTTGTCAGAAAGCTTCTTTCCAGATTTCATTTGAGGATATTTCCTTTTTCACCATAGCCCTCTATGGGCTTCAAAATATCACTTTGCCAATTCCACAAGAACTGTGTTAGCGAAAGGCTTCTTGAGGGGAAAGCTGTAACTCTGTGAGATGATTTCACAGAACACAAAGAAGTTTCTCAGAAAGCTTCTTTCTCTTTGTTATCGGAGGATATTTCCTTTGGCCCTATAGTCTTCTAAGGGATCCGAAATATCTGTTCTCAGATTCCACAGAAATACGGCTAGCAAAGAGATCCACGAAATACAGATGTAACTCTGTGAGATGAATTAACAGAACACTAAGCAGTTTCTCAGAAAGCTTCTTTCCAGATTTCATCTGAGGATATTTCATTTTTCACCATAGCCCTCCATGGGCTTCCAAATGTCACTTTGCCAATTCCACAAGAACTGTCTTAGCGAAAGGCTTCTTGGGGGAAAGCTGTAACTCTGTGAGATGATTTCAAAGAACACAAAGAAGTTTCTCAGAAAGCTTCTTTCTCTTTGTTATCGGAGTTTATTTCCTTTGGCCCTATAGTCTTCAAAGGGATCCCAAATATCTGTTCTCAGATTCCACAGAAATAAGGCTAGCAAAGAGATCCACGAAATACAGATGTAACTCTGTGAGATGAATTAACAGAACACTAAGCAGTTTCTCAGAAATCTTCTTTCCAGATTTCATCTAGGAATATTTCCTTTTTCACCAAAGCCCTCTATGGGCTTCCAAATATCACTTTGCCAATTCCACAAGAACTGTCTTAGCAAAAGGCTTCTTTAGGGGAAAGCTGTAACTCTGTGAGATGATTTCACAGAACACAAAGAAGTTTCTCAGAAAGCTTCTTTCTCTTTGTTATCGGAGGATATTTCCTTTGGCCCTATAGCCTTCAAATGGATCGGAATTATCTGTTCTCAGGTTCCACAGAAATAAGGCTAGCAAATACATACACGAAATACAGATGTAAGTCTGTGAGATGAATTAACAGAACACTAAGCAGTTTCTCAGAAAGTTTCTTTCAATATTTCATCAGAGGATATTTCATTTTTCTCCCTAGCCCTCTATGGGCTTCCAAATATCACTTTGCCAATTCCACAAGAACTGTCTTAGCGAAAGGTTTCTTGACGGGAATGCTGTAACTCTGTGAGATGATTTCACAGAACACAAAGAAGTTTCTCAGAAAGCTTCTTTCTCTTTCTTATCGGAGGATATATCCTTTGGCCCTCTAGACTTCAAAGGGATCCGAAATATCTGTTCTCAGATTCCACAGAAATAAGGCTAGCAAAGAGATCCACGAAATACAGATGTAACTCTGTGAGATGAATTAAGAGAACACTAAGCAGATTCTCAGAAAGCTTCTTTCCAGATTTCATCTGAGGATATATCCTTTTTCACCATTGCCCTCGAAGGGCTTCCAAATATCACTTTGCCATTTAAACAAGAACTCACTTAGCGAAAGGCTTCTTGAGGTGAAATCTGTAACTCTGCAAGATGATTTCACAGAACACAAAGAAGTTTCTCAGAAAGCTTCTTTCTCTTTGTTATCGGAGGATATTTCCTTTGTCCCTATAGTCTTCAAACGGATCCGAAATATCTGTTCTCAGATTCCACAAAAATAAGGCTAGCAAAGAGATCCACGGAATACAGATGAAACTCTGTGAGATGAATTAACACAACATTAAGCAGTTTCTTAGAAAGCTTCTTTCCAGATTTTATCTGAGGATATTTCCATTTTCACCATAGCCCTCTAAGGGCTTTCAAATATCACTTTGCCAATTCCACAAGAACTGTCTTAGCGAAAGGCTACTTGAGGATAAAGCCGTAACTCTGTGAGATGATTTCACAGAACACAAAGAAGTTTCTCAGAAATCTTCTTTCTCTTTGTTATTGGAGGATATTTCCTTAGGCCCTATAGTCTTCAAAGGGATCCGAAATATCTGTTCTCAGATTCCACAGACATGATTCTAGCAAAGAGATCCACGAAATACAGATGTAACTCTGTGAGATGAATTAACAGAACACTAAGCATTTTCTCAGAAAGTTTCTTTCGAGATTTCATCTGAGAATATTTCGTTTTTCACCATAGCCCTCTATGGGCTTCCAAATATCACTTTACCAATTCCACAAGAACTGTCTTAGCGAAAGGCTTCTTGAGGAGAATGTTGTAACTCTCTGAGATGATTTCAACGAACACAAAGAAGTTTCTCAGAAAGCTTCTTTCTCTTTGTTATCGGAGGATATTTCCTTTGGCCCTATAGTCTTCAAAGGGATCCGAAATATCTGTTCTCAGATTCCACAGAAATAAGGCTAGCAAAGAGAAAAACGAAATGCAGATGTAACTCCCTGAGATGAATTAACAGAACACTAAGCAGTTTCTCAGAAAGCTTCTTTCCAGATTTCATCTGAGGATATTTCGTTTTTCAACATAGCCCTCTATGGGCTTCCAAATATCACTTTGCCAATTCCACAAGAACTGTCTAGCGAAAAGCTTCATGAGGGGAAAGCTGTAACTCTGTGAGATGATTTCACAGAACACAAAGAAGTTTCTCAGAAAGCTTCTTTCTCTTTGTTATCGGAGGATATTTCCTTTGGCCCGCTAGTTCAAGGGGATCCGAAATATCTGTTCTCAGATTCCACAAAAATAAGGCTAGCAAAGAGATCCACGGAATACAGATGTAACTCTGTGAGATGAATTAAAAAAACATTAAGCAGTTTCTTGGAAAGCTTCTTTCCAGATTTCATCTGAGGATATTTCCATTTTCACCATAGCCCTCTAAGGGCTTTCAAATATCACTTTGCCAATTCCACAAGAACTGTCTTAGCGAAAGGCTACTTGAGGGTAAAGCCGTAACTCTGTGAGATGATTTCACAGAACACAAAGAAGTTTCTCAGAAATCTTCTTTCTCTTTGTTATCGGAGGATATTTCCCTTGGCCCTATAGTCTTCCAAGGGATTCGAAATATCTGTTCTCAGATTCCACAGAAATAAGGCTGGCAAAGAGATCCATGAAATACAGACGTAACTCTGTGAGATGAATTAACAGAACACTAAGCAGTTTCTCAGAGAGCTTCTTTCCAGATTTCATATGAGGATATTTCCTTTATCACCATAGCCCTCTAAGGGCATCCAAATATTACTTAGCCAATTCCATAAGAACTGTCTTAGCCAAAGGCTTCTTGAGGGGAAAGCTGTAACTCTGTGAGATGATTTCAAAGAACACAAAGAAATTTCTCAGAAAGCTTCTTTCTCTTTGTTATCGGAGTTTATTTCCTTTGGCACTATAGTCTTCAAAGGGATCCCAAATATCTGTTCTCAGATTCCACAGAAATAAGGCTAGCAAAGAGATCCACGAAATACAGATGTAACTCTTTGAGATGAATTAACAGAACACTAAGCAGTTTCTCAGAAAGCTTCTTTCCAGATTTCATCTGAGGATATTTCCTTTTTCAAACTAGCCCTCTATGGGCCTCCGAATATCACTTTGCCAATTCCACAAGAACTGTCTTAGCGAAAGGATTCTTGAGGGGAAAGCTGTAACTCAGTGACATGATTTCACAGAACACAAAGAAGTTTCTCAGAAAGCTTCTTTCTCTTTGTTATCGGAGGATATTTCATTTGGCCCTGTAGTCTTCAAAGGGATCCGAAATATCTCTTCTCAGATTCCACAGAAATAAGGCTAGCAAAGAGATCCACGAAATACAGATGTAACTCTGTGAGATGAATTAACAGAACACTAAGCAGTTTCTCAGAAAGCTTCTTTCCAGATTTCATCTGAGGATATTTCCTTTTTCACCATAGCCCTCTATGGGCTTCCAAACATCACTTAGCCATTTCCACAAGAACTGTCTTAGCGAAAGGCTTCTTGAGGGGAAAGTTGTAACTCTGTGAGATGATTTCACAGAACACAAAGAAGTTTCTCAGAAAGCTTCTTTCTCTTTCTTATCGGAGAATATTTCCATTGGCCCTATAGTGTTCTAAGGGATCCGAAATATCTGTTCTCACATTCCACAGAAATAAGGCTAGCAAAGAGATACACGAAATACAGATGTCACTCCGTGAGATGAATTAACAGAACACTAAGCAGTTTCTCATAAAGCTTCTTTCCAGATTTCATCTGAGGATATTTCCTTTTTCACCGTAGCCCTCTGTGGGCTTCCAAATGTCACTTTGCCAATTCCACAAGAATTGTCTTAGCGAAAGGCTTATTGTGGGGAAAGCTGTAACTCTGCGAGATGATTTCACAGAACACAAAGAAGTTTCTCAGAAAGTTTCTCTCTCTTTGTTTTCAGAGGATATTTCCTTTGGTCCTATAGTCTACTATGGGATCCGGAATATCTGTTCTCAGATTCCACAGAAATAGGGCTAGCAAGGTGATCCACGAAATACAGATGTAACTGTGTGAGATGAATTAACAGAACACTAAGCAGGTTCTCTGAAAACTTCTTTCCAGATTTCATTTTTGGATATTTCCTTTTTCACCATAGCCCTCCATGCGCTTCGAAATATCACTTTGCCAATTCCACAGGACTGTCTTAGCTAAAGGCTTCTTGAGGGGAAAGCTGTAACTCTGTGAGATTATTTCACAGAACACAAAGAAGTTTCTCAGAAAGCTTCTTTCTCTTTGTTATTGGAGGTTATTTCCTTTGGCCCTATAGTCTTCAAGGGGATCCGAAATATCTGTTCTCAGATTCCACAGAAATAAGGCTAGCAAAGAGATACAGGACATACAGATGTAACCCTGTGAGATGAATTAACAGAACACTAAGCAGTTTCTGAGAAAGCTTCTTTCCAGATTTCCTCTGAGGATATTTCCCTTTTCAACATAACACTCTAGGGGCTTCCAAATATCACTTTACCAATTCCACAAGAACTGTCTTAGCGAAAGGCTTCTTGAAGGGAATGCTGTAACTCTGTAAGATGATTTCAAAGAACACAAAGAAGTTTCTCAGAAAGCTTCTTTCTCTTTGTTATCGGAGGATATTTCCTTTGGCCCTATAGTCTTCAAAGGGATCCGAAATATCTTTCTCAGATTCCACAGAAATAAGGCTAGCAAAGAGATCCACGAAATACAGATGTAACTCTGTGAGATGAATTGACAGAACACTAAGCATTTTCTCAGAAAACTTCTTTCCAGATTTCATCTGAGGATAAATCCTTTTTCACGATAGCCCTCTATGGGCTTCCAAATATCACTTTCCGAATTCCTCAAGAACTGTCTTAGCGATAGGCTTCTTCAGGGGAAAGCTGTAACACTGTTAGATGATTTCACAGAACGCAAAGAAGTTTCTCAGAAAGCTTCTTTCTCTTTGTTATCAGAGGATATTTCCTTTGGCCCTATAGTCTTCAAGGGGATCCGAAATATCTGTTCTCAGATTCCACAGAAATAAGGCTAGGAAAGAGATCCATGAAATACAGATGTAACTCTATGAGATGAATTAACAGAACACTAAGCCGTTTCTCAGAAAGCTTCCTTCCAAATTTCATCTGGGGATATTTCCTTTTTCACCATAGCCTTCTATGCGCTTCCAAATATCACCTTTCCAATTCCACAAGAACTACCTTAGCGAAAGGCTTCTTGAGGGGAAAGCTGTAACTCTGTGAGATGATTTCACAGAACACAAAGAAGTTTCTCAGAAAGCTTCTTTCTCTTTGTTATCGGAGGATATTTCCTTTGGCCCGCTAGTTCAAGGGGATCCGAAATATCTGTTCTCAGATTCCACAGAAATAAGGCTAGCAAAGAGATCCACGAAATATAGATGTAACTCTGTGAGATGAATTAACAGAACACTAAGCAGTTTCTCAGAAAGCTTCTTTCCAGATTTCATCTAGGGATATTTCCTTTTTCACCATAGCCCTCTATGCGCTTCCAAATATCACTTTGCCAATTTCACAAGAACTATCTTAGCGAAAGGCTTCTTTAGGGGAAAGCTGTAACTCTGTGAGATGATTTCACAGAACACAAAGAAGTTTCTCAGAAAGCTTCTTTCTCTTTGTTATCGGAGAATATTTCCTTTGGCCCTATAGTCTTGAAGGGGATCCGAAATATCTGTTCTCAGATTCCACAGAAATAAGGCTAGCAAAGAGATCCACGAAATACAGATGTAACCCTGTGAGATGAATTAACAGAACACTAAGCACTTTCTCAGTAAGCTTCTTTCCAGATTTCATCTGAGGATATTTACCCTTTCAACGTAGCCCTCTATGGGCTTCCAAATATCACTTTGCCAATTCCACAAGAACTGTCTTAGCGAAAGGCTTCTTGAGGAGAATGCTGTAATTCTCTGAGATGATTTCAAAGAACACAAAGCAGTTTCTCAGAAAGCTTCTTTCTCTTTTTTATCGGAGGATATTTCCTTTGGCCCGCTAGTTCAAGGGGATCCGAAATATCTATTCTCAGATTCCACAAAAATAAGGCTAGCAAAGAGATCCACGAAATACAGATGTAACTCTGTGAGATGTATTAACAGAACACTAAACAGTTTCTCAGAAAGCTTCTTTCCAGATTTCATCTAGGGATATTTTCTTTTTCACCATAGCCCTCTACGGGCTTCCAAATATCACTTTGCTAATTCCACAAGAACTGTCTTAGCGAAAGTCTTCTTGAGGGGAAAGCTGTAACTCTGTGAGATGATTTCACAGAACACAAAGAAGATTCTCAGAAAGCTTCCTTCTCTTTGTGATCGGAGGATATTTCCTTTGGCCCGCTAGTCTTCAAGGGGATCCGAAATATCTGTTCTCAGATTCCACAGAAATAAGGCTAGCAAAGAGATCCACGAAATACAGATGTAACTCTGTGAGATGAATTAACAGAACACTAAGCAGTTTCTCAGAAATCTTCTTTCCAGATTTCATCTGAGGATACTTCCTTTTTCACCATAGCCCTCTATGCGCTTCCAAATATCACTTTGTCAATTTCACAAGAACTATCTTAGCGAAAGTCTTCTTGAGGGGAAAGCTGTAACTCTGTGAGATGATTTCACAGAACACAAAGAAGTTTCTCAGAAAGCTTCTTTCTCTTTGTTATCGGAGGATATTTGCTTTGGCCCTATAGTCTTCTAAGGGATGCGAAATATCTGTTCTCAGATTCCACAGAAATAAGGCTAGCAAAGAGATCCACGAAATACAGATGTAACTCTTTGAGATGAATTAACAGAACACTAAGCAGTTTCTCAGAAAGCTTCTTTCCAGATTTCATCTGAGGATATTTCCTTTTTGAAACTTGCCCTCTATGGGCCTCCGAATATCACTTTGCCAATTCCACAAGAACTGTCTTAGCGAAAGGCTTCTTGAGGGGAAAGCTGTAACTCAGTGACATGATTTCACAGAACACAAAGAAGTTTCTCAGAGCACTTCTTTCTCTTTGTTATCGGAGGATATTTCCTTTGGCCCTATAGTCTTCAAAGGGATCCGAAACATCTGTTCTCAGATTCCACAGAAATAAGGCTAGCAAAGAGATCCACGAAATACAGATGTAACTCTGTGAGATGAATTAACAGAACACTAAGCAGTTTCTCAGAAAGCTTCTTTCCAGATTTCATCTGAGGATATTTCCATTTTCACCATAGCCCTCTAAGGGCTTTCAAATATCACTTTGCCAATTCCACAAGAACTGTCTTAGCGAAAGGCTACTTGAGGGTAAAGCCGTAACTCTGTGAGATGATTTCACAGAACACAAAGAAGTTTCTCAGAAATCTTCTTTCTCTTTGTTATCGGAGGATATTTCCTTTGGCCCTATAGTCTTCAAAGGGATCCGAAATATCTGTTCTCAGATTCCACAGACATGATTCTAGCAAAGAGATCCACGAAATACAGATGCAACTCTGTGAGATGAATTAACAAAACACTAAGCAGTTTCTCAGAAAGCTTCTTTCCAGATTTCATCTGAGAATATTTCGTTTTTCACCATAGCCCTCTATTGGCTTCCAAATATCACTTTACCAATTCCACAAGAACTGTCTTAGCGAAAGGCTTCTTGAGGGGAAAGCTGTAACTCTGTGAGATGATTTCACAGAACCAAAGAAGTTTCTCAGAAAGCTTCTTTCTCTTTGTTATCGGAGTTTATTTCCTTTGGCCCTATCGTCTTCAAAGGCATCCCAAATATCTGTTCTCAGATTCCACAGAAATAAGGCTAGCAAAGAGATCCACGAAATACAGATGTAACTCTGTGAGATGTATTAACAGAACACTAAGCAGATTCTCAGAAAGCTTCTTTCCAGATTTCAACTAGGGATATTTCCTTTTTCACCATAGCCCTCTATGGGCTTCCAAATATGACTTTGCCAATTCCACAAGAACTGTCTTAGCGAAAGTCTTCTTGAGGGGAAAGCTGTAACTCTGTGAGATGATTTCACAGAACACAAAGAAGATTCTCAGAAAGCTTCCTTCTCTTTGTTATCGGAGGATATTTCCTTTGGCCTGCTAGTCTTCAAGGGGATCCGAAATATCTGTTCTCAGATTCCACAGAAATAAGGCTAGCAAAGAGATCCACGAAATACAGATGTAACTCTGTGAGATGAATTAACAGAACACTAAGCAGTTTCTCAGAAATCTTCTTTCCAGATTTCATCTGAGGATACTTCCTTTTTCACCATAGCCCTCTATGCGCTTCCAAATATCACTTTGCCAATTTCACAAGAACTATCTTAGCGAAAGTCTTCTTGAGGGGAAAGCTGTAACTCTGTGAGATGATTTCACAGAACACAAAGAAATTTCTCAGAAAGCTTCTTTCTCTTTGTTATCGGAGGATATTTGCTTTGGCCCTATAGTCTTCTAAGGGATGCGAAATATCTGTTCTCAGATTCCACAGAAATAAGGCTAGCAAAGAGATCCACGAAATACAGATGTAACTCTGTGAGATGAATTAACAGAACACTAAGTAGATTGTCAGAAAGCTTCTTTCCAGATTTCAGCTGAGGATATTTCCTTTTTCAACATAGCCCTCTATGGGCTTCTAAATATCACTTTGCCAATTCCACAAGAACTGTCTTAGCGAAGGGTTCTTCAGGGGAAAGCTATAACTCTGTGAGATGATTTCACAGAACACAAAGAAGATCCTTAGAAAGCTTTTTTCTCTTTGTTATCGGAGGATATTTCCTTTGGCCCTATAGTCTTCTAAGGGATCTGAAATATCTGTTCTCAGATTCCACAGAAATAAGGCTAGCAAAGAGATCCACGAAATACAGATGTAACTCTGTGAGTGGAAGTCACATCACAGAGCAATTTGTCAGAAAGCTTTTTTCCAGATTTCATCTGAGTATATTTCCTTTTTCACCATAGACCTCTATGGGCTTCCTAATATCACTTTGCCAATTCCACCAGAAGTGTGTTAGCGAAAGGCTTCTTGAGGGGAAAGCTGTAACTCTGTGAGATGATTTCACAGAACACAAAGAAGTTTCTCAGAAAGCTTCTTTCTCTTTGTGAACGGAGGATACTACCTTTGGCCCTAGAGTCTTCAAAGGGATCCGAAATATCTGTTATCAGATTCCACAGAAATAAGGGTAGCAAAGAGATCCAGGAAATACAGATGTAACTCTGGGAGTGGAAGTCACACATCACAGAGCAGTTTCTCAGAAAGCTTAATACAGTTTTCTTCTGAGGATATTTCTTTTTTCACCGTAGCCGTCTATGGGCTTCCAAATATCACTTTGCCAATTACACAGTAACTGTCTGAGCGAAAGGCTTCTTGAGGGGAAAGCTGTAACTTGTGAGATGATTTCACAGAACACAAAGAAGTTTCTTAGAAAGCTTCTTTCTCTTTGTTATCGGAGTATATTTCCTTTGGAACTATAGTCTTCAAAGGGATAGGAATTATCTGTTCTCAGATTCCACAGAAATATAGCTAGAAAAGAGATCCACGAAATACAGATGTAACTCTGTGAGATGAATTAACAGAACACTAAGCAGTTTCTCAGAAAGCTTCTTTCCATATTTCCTCTGAGGATATTTCATTTTTCACCGTACACCTCTATGTGCTTCCAAATATCACTTTGCCAATTCCAGAAGAACTGTCTTAGCGAAAGGCTTCTTGAGGGGAAAGCTGTAACTCTGTGAGATGATTTCACAGAAAACAAAGCAGTTTTTCAGAAAGCTTCTTTCTCTTTGTTATCGGAGGATATTTCCTTTGGCCCTACAGTGTTCAAAGGGAATCGAAATATCTGTACTCCGATTCCACAGAAATAAGGCTAACAAAGAGATCCACGAAATACAGATGTAGCTCTGTGAGATGAATTAACAGAACACTAACCAGTTTGTCAGAAAGATTCTTTCCAGATATCAGCTGCGGATATTTCCTTTATCATCATAGCCCTCTATGGGATATCAAATATCACTTTGCCAATTCCACAAGAACTGTCTTAGCGAAAGGCTTCCTGAGGGGAAAGCCGTAACTCTGTGACATGATTTCACAGAACACAAAGAAGTTTCTCAGAAAGCTTCTTTCTCTTTGTTATCGGAGGATATTTCCTTTGGCCCTATAGTATTCAAAGGGATCCGAAATATCTGTTCTGAGATTCCACAGAAATAAGGTTAGCAAAGAGATCCACGAAATACAGATGTAACTTTGTGAGTGGAGGTCACATCACAGAGCAGTTTGTCAGAAAGCTTCTTTCCAGAATTAATCTAAGGATATTTCCTTTTTCACCATAGCCCACTATGGGCTTCCAAATATCACTTTGCCAATTCCACAGGAACTGTCTTAACGAAAGGCTTCTTGAGGGGAAAGCTGTAACTCTGTGAGATGATTTCATAGAACACAATGAAGTTTCTCAGAAAGCTTCTTTCTCTTTGTTATCGTAGGATATTCCCTTTGGCCCTATAGTCTTCAAAGGGACCCGAAATATCTATTCTCAGATTCCACAGAAATAAGGCTAGCAAAGAGAAAAACGAAATACAGATGTAACACTTTGAGATGAATTAACAGAACACTAAGCAGTTTCTAAGAAAACTTCTCTCCAGATTTCATCTGAGGATATTTCCTTTTTCACCATAGCCCTCTATGGGCTTCCAAATATCACTTTTCCAATTCCACAAGAACTCTCTTAGCGAAAGGCTTCTTGAGGGGAAATCTGTAACTCTGTGAGATGATTTCAAAGAACACAAAGAAGTTTCTTAGGAAGCTTCTTTCTCTTTGTTTTGGGAGGATAATTCCTTTGTACCTATAGTCTTCAAAGGGATCCGAAATATCTGTTCTCAGATTCCACAGAAATAAGGCTAGCAAAGAGATCCACGAAATACAGATGTCACTCTGTGAGTGGAAGTCAAACATCACAGAGTAGCGACTCAAAAAGCTTCTTTCCAGATTTCATCCGTGGATATTTCCTTTTTCACCATAGCCCTCTATGGTCTTCCAAGTATCACTTTACCAACTCTATAAGAACTGTCTTAGCCATAGGCTTCTTGGGGGGAAAGCTGTAACCCTGTGAGGTGATTTCACAGAAAACAAAGAAGTTTCTCAGAAAGCTTCCTTCTCTTTGTTATCGGAGGATATTTCCTTTGGCCCTATAGTCTTCATAGGGATCCTAAATATCTGTTCTCAGATTCCACAGACATGATTCTAGCAGAGAGATCCACGAAATACAGATGCAACTCTGTGAGATGAATTAACAAAACACTAAGCAGTTTCTCAGAAAGGTTCTTTCCAGATTTCATCTGGGAATATTTCGTTTTTCACCATAGCCCTCTATTGGCTTCCAAATATCACTTTACCAATTCCACAAGAACTGTCTTAGCGAAAGGCTTCTTGAGGGGAAAGCTGTAACTCTGTGAGATGATTTCACAGAATACAAAGAAGTTTCTCAGAAAGCTTCTTTCTCTTTGTTATCGGAGTTTATTTCCTTTGGCCCTATCGTCTTCAAAGGCATCCCAAATATCTGTTCTCAGATTCCACAGAAATAAGGCTAGCAAAGAGATCCACGAAATACAGATGTAACTCTGTGAGATGTATTAACAGAACACTAAGCAGATTCTCAGAAAGCTTCTTTCCAGATTTCATCTAGGGATATTTCCTTTTTCACCATAGCCCTCTATGGGCTTCCAAATATGACTTTGCCAATTCCACAAGAACTGTCTTAGCGAAAGTCTTCTTGAGGGGAAAGCTGTAACTCTGTGAGATGATTTCACAGAACACAAAGAAGATTCTCAGAAAGCTTCCTTCTCTTTGTTATCGAAGGATATTTCCTTTGGCCCGCTAGTCTTCAAGGGGATCCGAAATATCTGTTCTCAGATTCCACAGAAATAAGGCTAGCAAAGAGATCCACAAAATACAGATGTAACTCTTTGAGATGAATTAACAGAACACTAAGCAGTTTCTCAGAAAGCTTCTTTCCAGATGTCATCTGAGGATATTTCATTTTTCACCATACTCCTCTATGTGCTTCCGAATATCACTTTGCCAATTCCACAAGAACTGTCTTAGCGAAAGGCTTCTTGAGGAGAGAGCTGTAACTCTGTGAGATGATTTCAAAGAACACAAAGAAGATTCTCAGAAAGCTTCTTTCTCTTTGTTATCGCAGTTTATTTCCTTTGGCCCAATAGTCTTCAAAGGGATCCGAAATATCTGTTCTCAGATTCCACAGAAATAGGCCAGCAAAGAGATGCACGAAATACAGATGTAACTCTGTGAGGTGAATTAACAGACCATTAAGCAGTATCTCAGAAAGCTTCTTTCAAGATTTCATCTGAGGTAATTTCCTTTTGCACCATAGCCCTCTATGGGCTTCCAAATATCACTTTGCCAATTCCACAAGAACTGTCTTAGCGAAAGGCTTCTTGAGGGGAAAGCTGTAACTCTGAGAGATGATTTCACAGAACACAAAGAAGTTTCTCAGAAAGATTCTTTCTCTTTGTTATCGGAGGATATTTCCTTTGACCCTTTAGTCTTCTAAGGGTTCCTAAATATCTGTTCTCAGATTCCACAGAAATAAGGCTAGGAAAGAGATCCACGAAATACAGATGTAACTCTGTGAGATGAATTAACAGAACACTAAGCTGTTTCTCAGAAACCTTCCTTCCAGATTTCATCTGGGGATATTTCCTTTTTCACCATAGCCTTCTATGCGCTTCCAAATATCACCTTTCCAATTCCACAAGAACTTCCTTAGCGAAAGGCTTCTTGAGGGGAAAGCTGTAACTCTGTGAGATGATTTCAAGAACACAAAGAAGTTTCTCAGAAAGCTTCTTTCTCTTTGTTATCGGAGGATATTTCCTTTGGCCCGCTAGTTCAAGGGGATAAGAAACATCTGTTCTCAGATTCCACAGAAATAAGGCTAGCAAAGAGATCCACGAAATACAGATGTAACTCTGTGAGATAAATTAACAGAACACTAAGCAGTTTCTCAGAAAGCTTCTTTCCAGATTTCATCTAGGGATATTTCCTTTTTCACCATAGCCCTCTATGCGCTTCGAAATATCACTTTGCCAATTCCACAAGAACTGTCTTTGCGAAAGGCTTTTTGAGGGGAAAGCTGTAACTCTGTGAGATGATTTCACAGAACACGAAGAAGTTTCTCAGAAAGCTTCTTTCTCTTTGTTATTGGAGGATATTTGCTTTGGACCTATAGTCTTCTAAGGGATGCGAAATATCTGTTCTCAGATTCCACAGAAATAAGGCTAGCAAAGAGATCCACGAAATACAGATGTAACTCTGTGAGATGAATTAACAGAACAGTAAGCAGTTTCTCAGAAAGCTTCTTTCCAGATTTCATCTGAGGATACTTCCTTTTTCACCATAGCCCTCTATGCGCTTCCAAATATCACTATGCCAATTCCACAAGAACTGTCTTAGCGAAAGTCTTCTTGAGGGGAAAGCTGTAACTCTGTTTGATGATTTCACAGAACACAAAGAAGATTCTCAGAAAGCTTCTTTCGCTTTCTTATCGGAGGATATTTCCCATGGCCCTGTAGTCTTCAAAGGGATCCGAAATATCTCTTCTCAGATTCCACAGAAATAAAGCTAGCAAAGAGATCCACGAAATACGGATGTAACTCTGTGAGATGAATTAACAGAACACTAAGCAGTTTCTCAGAAAGCTTCTTTCCAGATTTCATCTGAGGATATTTCCTTTTTCACCATAGCCCTCTAGGCGCTTCCAAATATCACTTTGCGAATTCCACAAGAACTGTCTTAGTGAAAGGCTTCTTGAGGGGAAAGCTGTAACTCTGTGAGATGATTTCACAGAACACAAAGAAGTTTCTCAGAAAGCTTCTTTCTCTTTGTTATCGGAGGATATTTCCTTTGGCCCTATAATCTTAAAAGGGATCCTAAATATCTGTTCTCAGATCCCACAGAAATAAGGCTAGCAAAGAGATCCACGAAATACAGATGTAACTCTTTGAGATGAATTAACAGAACACTAAGAATTTTCTCAGAAAGCTTCTTTCCAGGTTTCATCTGAGGATATTTCCTTTTTCACCATAGCCCTCAAAGCGCTTCCAAATATCACTTTTCCTGTTCCACAAGAACTGTCTTAGACTATGGCTTCTTGAGTGAAAAGCTGTAACTCTGTGAGATGATTTCACAAAACACAAAGAAGTTTCTCAGAAAGCTTCTTTCTCTTTCTTATCGGAGGATATTTCCTTTGGCCCTATATTCTTCAAAGAGATCCGAAATATCTTTTCTCAGATTCCACAGAAATAAGGCTAGCAAAGAGATCCACGAAATACAGATGTAACTCCGTGAGATGAATTAACAGAACACTAGCAGTTTCTCAGAAAGCTTCTTTCCAGATGTCATCTGAGGATATTTCATTTTTCACCATAGCCCTCTATGCGCTTCCAAATATCACTTTGCCAATTCCACAAGAACTGTCTTAGCGAAAGGCTGCTTGAAGGGAGAGATGTAACTCTGTGAGATGATTTCAAAGAACCAAAGAGGTTTCTCAGAAAGCTTCTTTCTCTTTTTTTTCACAGTTTATTTCCATTGGCCCGATAGTCTTCAAAGGGATCCGAAATATCTGTTCTCAGATTCCACAGAAATAGGGCTAGCAAAGAGATCCACGAAATACAGATGTAACTCTGTGAGAAGAATTAACAGAACACTAAGCAGGTTCTGTGAAAACTTCTTTGCAGATTTCATTTTTGGATATTTCCTTTTTCACCATAGCCCTCTATGCGCTTCCAAATATCACTTTGCCATTTCCACAGAACTGTCTTAGCGAAAGGCTTCTTGAGGGGTAAGCGGTAACTTTGTGAGATGATTTCACAGAACACAAAGAAGTTTCTCAGAAAGCTTCTTTCTCTTTGTTATCGGAGGATATTTCCTTTGGCCCTATAGTCTTCAAGGGGATCCGAAATAACTGTTCTGAGATTCCACAGAAATAAGGCTATCAAAGAGATCCAGGACATACAGATGTAACCCTGTGAGATGAATTAACAGAACTCTAAGCAGTTTCTCAAAAAGCTTCTTTCCAGATTTCATCTGAGGAGATTTCCCCTTTCAACATAGCCCTCTAGGGGCTTCCAAATATCACTTTGCCAATTCCACAAGAACTGTCTTAGCGAAAGACTTCTTGAAGGGAATGCTGTAACTCTGTAAGATGATTTCAAAGAACACAAAGAAGTTTCTCAGAAAGCTTCTTTCTCTTTGTTATCGGAGGATATTTCCTTTGGCCCTATAGTCTTCAAAGGGATCCGAAATATCTGTTCTCAGATTCCACAGAAATAAGGCTAGCAAAGAGATCCACGAAATACAGATGGAACTCTGTGAGATGAATTAACAGAACACTAAGCAGTTTCTCAGAAAGCTTCTTTCCAGATTTCATCTGAGGATAATTCCTTTTTCACGATAGCCCTCTATGGGTTTCCAAATACCACTTTGCCAATTCCACAAGAACTCTCTTAGCGAAAGGCTTCTTGAGGGGAAATCTGTAACACTGTTAGATGATTTCACAGAACACAAAGAAGTTTCTCAGAAAGCTTCTTTCTCTTTGTTATCGGAGGACATTTCCTTTCGCCCTATAGTCTTCAAGGGTATCCGAAATATCTGTTCTCAGATTCCACAGAAATAAGGCTAGCAAAGTGATCCAAGAAATACAGTTGTAACTCTGTGAGATGAATTAACAGAAAACTAAGCAGTTTCTGAGAAGTCTTCTTTCCAGATTTCATCTGAGGATATTTCCTTTTTCACCATAGCCCTCTTTGGGCCTCCAAATATCACTTTGCCAATTCCACAAGAACTGTCTTAGCGAAAGTTTTCTTGAGGGGAAAGCTGTAACTCTGTGAAATGATTTCACAGAACACAAAGAAGTTTTTCAGAAAGCTTTTTCTCTTTGTTATTGGAGGATATTTGCTTTGGCCCTATAGTCTTCTAAGGGATCCGAAATATCTGTTCTCAGTTTCCACAGAAATAAGGCTAGCAAAGAGATCCACGAAATACAGACGTAAAGCTGTGAGATGAATTAACAGAACACTAAGCAGTTTCTCAGAAAGCTTCTTTCCAGATTTCATCTGAGGATACTTCCTTTTTCACCATAGCCCTCTATGGGCTTCCAAATATCACTTTGCCAATTCCACAAGAACTGTCTTAGCGAAAGTCTTCTTGAGGGGAAAGCTGTAACTCTGTGAGATTATTTCACCGAACACAAAGAAGATTCTCAGAAAGCTTCTTTCTCTTTGTTATCGGAGGATATTTCCCTTGGCCCTATAGTCTTCAAAGGGATCCGAAATATCTGTTCTCAGATTCCACAGAAATAAGGCTAGCAAAGAGATCCACGAAATACGGATGTAACTCTGTGAGATGAATTAACAGAACACTAAGCAGTTTCTCAGAAAGCTTCTTTCCAGATTTCATCTGAGGATATTTCGTTTTTCACCATAGCCCTGTAGGCGCTTCCAAGTATCACTTTGCCAATTCCACAAGAACTGTCCTAGCGAAAGGCTTCTTGAGGTTATAGCTGTAACTCTGTGAGATGATTTCACAGAACACAAAGAAGTTTCGCAGAAAGCTTCTTTCTCTTTCTTATCGGAGGATATTTCCTTTGGCCCTATAGTCTTCAAAGGGATCCGAAATATCTGTTCTCAGATTCCACAGAAATAAGGCTAGCAAAGAGATCCACGAAATACAGATGTAACTCTCTGAGATGAATTAACAGAACACTAAGAAGGTTCTCTGAAAACTTTTTTCCAGATTTCATTTTTGGATATTTCCTTTTTCACCGTAGCCCTCTATGCGCTTCGAAATATCACTTTGCCAATTCCACAGAACTGTCTTAGAGAAAGGCTTCTTGAGGGGAAAGCTGTAACACTGTTAGATGATTTCACAGAACACAAAGAAGTTTCGCAGAAAGCTTCTTTCTCTTTGTTATCGGAGGATATTTCCTTTGGCACGCTAGTCTTCGACGGCATCCGAAATATCTGTTCTCAGATTCCACAGAAATAAGTCTAGCAAAGTGATCCACGAAATACAGATGTAACTCTGTGAGATGAATTAACAGAACACTAAGCAGTTTCTCAGAAAGCTTCTTTCCAGATTTCATCTGAGGATATTTCCTTTTTCACCATAGCCCTCTTTGGGCCTCCAAATATCACTTTGCCAATTCCACAAGAACTGTCTTAGCGAAAGTTTTCTTGAGGGGAAAGCTGTAACTCTGTGAGATGATTTCACAGAACACAAAGAAGTTTCTCAGAAACCTTCTTTCTCTTTGTTATTGGAGGATATTTGCTTTGGACCTATAGACTTCTAAGGGATCCGAAATATCTGTTCTCAGATTCCAAAGAAATAAGGCTAGCAAAGAGATCCACGAAATACGGATGTAACTCTGTGAGATGAATTAACAGAACACTAAGCAGTTTCTCAGAGAGCTTCTTTCCAGATTTCATCTGAGGATACTTCCTTTTTCACCATAGCCCTCTAAGCGCTTCCAAATATCACTTTGCCAATTCCACAAGAACTGTCTTAGCGAAAGTTTTCTTGAGGGGAAACCTGTAACTCTGTGAGATGATTTCACAGAACACAAAGAAGTTTCTCAGAAAGCTTCTTTCTCTTTCTTATCGGAGGATATTTCCTTTGGCCCTATAGTCTTCAAAGGGATCCGAAATATCTGTTCTCAGATTCCACAGAAATAAGGCTAGCAAAGAGATCCACGAAATACAGATGTAACTCTTTGAGATGAATTAACAGAACACTAAGCAGTTTCTCAGAAAGCTTCTTTCCAGGTTTCATCTGAGGATATGTCCTTTTTCACCATAGCCCTCAATGCGCTTCCAATTTTCACTTTGCCTATTCCAAAGAACTGTCTTAGCCTAAGGTTTCTTGAGGGGAAAGCTGTAACTCTGTGACATGATTTCACAGAACACAAAGAAGTTTCTCAGAAAGCTTCTTTCTATTTGTTATCGGAGGATATTTCCTTTGGCCCTAGAGTCTTCAAAGGGATCCGAAACATCTGTTCTCAGATTCCACAGAAATAAGGCTAGCAAAGAGATCCACGAAATACAGATGTAACACTGTGAGTTAAATTAACAGAACACTAAGCAGTTTCTCAGAAAGCTACTTTCCAGATTTCTTCTGAGGATGTTTCCTTTTTCAACATAGCAATCTATGGGCTTCCAAATATCACTTTGCCAATTCCACAAGAACTGTCTTAGCGAAAGGCTTCTTGAGGGGAAAGCTGTAACACTCTGAGATGATTTCACAGAACACAAAGAAGTTTCACAGAAAGCTTCTTTCTCTTTGTTATCGGAGGATATTTCCTTTGGCCCGCTAGTCTTTGACGGGATCCGAAATATCTGTTTTCAAATTACACAGAAATAAGGCTAGCAAAGTTATCCACGAAATACAGATGTAACTCTGTGAGATGAATTAACAGAAAACTAAGCAGTTTCTCAGAAAGCTTCTTTCCAGATTTCATCTGAGGATATTTCCTTTTTCACCATAGCCCTCTTGGGCCTCCAAATATCACTTTGCCAATTCCACAAGAACTGTCTTAGCGAAAGTTTTCTTGAGGGGAAAGCTGTAACTCTGTGAGATGATTTCACAGAACACAAAGAAGTTTCTCAGAAAGTTTCTTTCTCTTTGTTATTGGAGGATATTTGCTTTGGCCCTATAGACTTCTAAGGGATCCGAAATATCTGTTCTCAGATTCCACAGAAATAAGGCTAGCAAAGAGATCCACGAAATACAGATGTAACTCTGTGAGATGAATTAACAGAACACTAAGCAGTTTCTCAGAAAGCTTCTTTCCAGATTTCATCTGAGGATACTTCCTTTTTCACCATAGCCCTCTAAGCGCTTCCAAATATCACTTTGCCAATTCCACAAGAACTGTCTTAGCGAAAGTTTTCTTGAGGGGAAAGCTGTAACTCTGTGAGATGATTTCACAGAACACAAAGAAGTTTCGCAGAAAGCTTCTTTCTCTTTCTTATCGGAGGATATTTCCTTTGGCCCTATAGTCTTCACAGGGATCCGAAATATCTGTTCTCAGATTCCACAGAAATAAGGCTAGCAAGGAGATCCACGAAATACAGATGTAACTCTTTGAGATGAATTAACAGAACACTAGCCGTTTCTCAGAAAGCTTCTTTCCAGATGTCATCTGAGGATATTTCATTTTTCACCATAGCCCTCTATGCGCTTCCAAATATCACTTTGCCAATTCCACAAGAACTGTCTTAGCGAAAGGCTGCTTGAGGGGAGAGATGTAACTCTGTGACATGATTTCAAAGAACACAAAGAGGTTTCTCAGAAAGCTTCTTTCCCTTTGTTATCGCAGTTTATTTCCATTGGCCCGATAGTCTTCAAAGGGATCCGAAATATCTGTTCTCAGATTCCACAGAAATAGGGCTAGCAAAGAGATCCACGAAATATAGATGTAACTCTCTGAGATGAATTAACAGAACACTAAGAAGGTTCTCTGAAAACTTTTTTCCAGATTTCATTTTTGGATATTTCCTTTTTCACCGTAGCCCTCTATGCGCTTCGAAATATCACTTTGCCAATTCCACAGAACTGTCTTAGAGAAAGGCTTCTTGAGGGGAAAGCTGAAACACTGTTAGATGATTTCACAGAACACAAAGAAGTTTTTCAGAAAGCTTCTTTCTCTTTTTTATCGGAGGATATTTCCTTTGGCCCGCTAGTCTTCAAGGGGATCCGAAATATCTGTTCTCAGATTCCACAGAAATAAGGCTAGCAAAGAGATCCACGAAATACAGATGTAACTCTGTGAGATGAATTAACAGAACACTAAGCAGTTTCTCAGAAAGCTTCTTTCCAGATTTCATCTGAGGATACTTCCTTTTTCAAGATAGCCCTCTATGGGCTTCCAAATATCACTTTGCCAATTCCACAAGAACTGTCTTAGCGAAAGGCTTCTTGAGAGGAAAGCTGTAACACTGTTAGATGATTTCACAGAACA
The DNA here is from genome assembly GCF_043159975.1 of Macaca nemestrina. NCBI lineage: Eukaryota > Metazoa > Chordata > Mammalia > Primates > Cercopithecidae > Macaca > Macaca nemestrina. The sequence continues at coordinate 26,490,790 of NC_092143.1, forward strand.
CAAAGAATTTTCTCAGAAAGCTTCTTTCTCTTTGTTATCGGAGGATATTCCCTTTGGCCCACTAGTCTTCAAAGGGATCCGAAATATCTGTTCTCAGTTTCCACAGAAATAATGCTAGCAAAGAGATCCATGAAATACAGATGTAACTCTTTGAGATGAATTAACAGAACACTAAGCAGTTTCTCAGAAAGCTTCTTTCCAGGTTTCATCTGAGGATATGTCCTTTTTCACCATAGCCCTCAATGCGCTTCCAAATTTCACTTTGCCTATTCCAAAGAACTGTCTTAGCCTAAGGTTTCTTGAGGGGAAAGCTGTATCTCTGTGAGATGATTTCACAGAACACAAAGAAGTTTCTCAGAAAGCTTCTTTCTCTTTGTTATCGGAGGATATTTCCTTCGGCCCTAGAGTCTTCAAAGGGATCCGAAACATCTGTTCTCAGATTCCACAGAAATAAGGCTAGCAAAGAGATCCACGAAATACAGATGTAACTCTGTGAGTTAAATTAACAGAACACTAAGCAGTTTCTCTGAAAGCTACTTTCCAGATTTCTTCTGAGGATGTTTCCTTTTTCAACATAGCAATCTATGGGCTTCCAAATATCACTTTGCCAATTCCACAAGAACTGTCTTAGCGAAAGGCTTCTTGAGGGGAAAGCTGTAACTCTGTGAGATGATTTCACAGAACACAAAGAAGTTTCTCAGAAAGCTTCTTTCTCTTTCTTATCGGAAGATATTTCCTTTGGCCCTGGAGTCATCAAAGGGATCCGAAGTATCTTTTCTCAGATTCCACAGAAATAAGGCTAGCAAAGAGATCCACGAAACACAGATGTAACTCCGTGAGATGAATTAACAGAACTCTAGCAGTTTCTCAGAAAGCTTCTTTCCAGATGTCATCTGAGGATATTTCATTTTTCAACATAGCCCTCTATGCGCTTCCAAATATCACTTTGCCAATTCCACAAGAACTGTCTTAGCGAAAGGCTGTTTGAGGGGAGAGCTGTAACTCGGTGAGATGATTTCAAAGAACACAAAGAGGTTTCTGAGAAAGCTTCTTTCTCTTTGTTATCGCAGTTTATTTCTATTGGCCCGATAGTCTTCAAAGGGATCCGAAATATCTGTTCTCAGATTCCACAGAAATAGGTCTAGCAAAGAGATCCACGAAATACAGATGTAACTCTGTGAGATGAATTAACAGAACACTAAGCAGTTTCTCAGAAAGCTTCTTTCCAGATTTCATCTGAGGATACTTCCTTTTTCACCATAGCCCTCTATGTGCTTCCAAATTTCACTTTGCCAATTTCACAAGAACTGTCTTAGCGAAAGGCTTCTTGAGGGGAAAGCTGTAACTCTGTGAGATGATTTCACAGAACACAAAGAAGTTTCGCAGAAAACTTCTTTCTCTTTGTTATCGGAGGATATTTCCTTTGGCCCTATAATCTTCAAAGGGATCCGAAATATCTGTTCTCAGATTCCACAGAAATAAAGCTAGCAAAAAGATCGCGAAATACAGATGTAACTCTTTGAGATTAATTAACAAAACACTAAGCAGTTTCTCAGAAAGCTTCTTTCCAGGTTTCATCTGAGGATATTTCCTTTTTCACCATTGCCCTTAATGCGCTTCCAAATATCACTTTGCCAATTCCACAAGAACTGTCTTAGCGAAAGGCATCTTGAGGGGAAAGCTGTAACTCTGTGAGATGATTTCAAGGAACACAAAAAGGTTTCTCAGAAAGCTTCTTTCTCTTTGTTATCGCAGTTTATTTCCTTTGGCCCGATAGTCTTCAAAGGGATCCGAAATATTTGTTCTCAGATTCCACAGAAATAGGGCTAGCAAAGAGATCCACGAAATACAGATGTAACTCTGTGAGATGAATTAACAGAACACTAAGCAGGTTCTCAGAAAATTTCTTTCCAGATTTCATTTTTGGATATTTCCTTTTTCACCATAGCCCTCTAAGGGCTTCCAAATATCACTTTGCCAATTCCACAGAACTGTCTTAGCCAAAGGCTTCTTGAGGGGAAAGCTATAACTCTATGAGATGATTTCACAGAACACAAAGAAGTTTCCCAGAAAGCTTCTTTCTCTTTGTTATCGGAGGATATTTCCTTTGGCCCTATAGTCTTCAAGGGGATCCGAAATATCTGTTCTCAGATTCCACAGAAATAAGGCTAGCAAAGAGATCCAGGACATACAGATGTAACCCTGTGAGATGAATTAACAGAACACTAAGCAGTTTCTCAGAAAGCTTCTTTCCAGATTTCATCTGAGGTTATTTCCCCTTTCAACATAGCCCTCTGTGGGCTTCCAAATATCACTTTGCCAATTCCACAAGAACTGTCTTAGCGAAAGTCTTCTTGAGGGGAAAGCTGTAACTCTGTGAGATGATTTCACAGAACACAAAGAATTTTCTCAGAAAGCTTCTTTCTCTTTGTTATCGGAGGATATTTCCTTTGGCCCTATAGTCTTCTAAGGGATCCGATATATCTGTTCTCAGATGCCACAGAAAAAAGGCTAGCAAAGAGATCCATGAAATACAGATGTAACTCTGTGAGATGAATTAACAGAACTCTAAGTAGTTTCTCAGAAAGCTTCTTTCCAGATTTCATCTGAGGATATTTCCTTTTTCACCATGGCCCTCTATGCGCTTCCAAATATCACTTCGCCAATTCCACAAGAACTGTCTTAGCGAAAGGCTACTTGAGGGGATAGCTGTAACTCTGTGAGATTATTTCACAGAAGACAAAGAAGTTTCTCAGAGACCTTCTTTCTCTTTGTTATCGGAGTTTATTTCTATTGGTCCTATAGTCTTCAAAGGGATCCGAAATATCTGTTCTCAGATTCCAGAGAAATAAGGCTAGCAAAGAGATCCACGAAATACAGATGTAAGTCTGTGAGATGAATTAACAGTACATTAAGCAGTTTCTCAGAAAGCTTCTTTCCAGATTTCATCTGAGGATAAATCCTTTTTCACCATAGCCCTCTATGGGCTTCCAAATATCACTTTGCCAATTCCACACGAACTGTCTTAGTGAAAGGCTTCTTAAGGGGAAAGCTGGAACTCTGCGAGATGATTTCACAGAACACAAAGAAGTTTCTCAGAAAGCTTCTTTCTCTTTGTTATCGGAGGATATTTCCTTTGGCTCTATAGTCTTCAAAGGGATCCGAAATATCTGTTCTCAGACTCCACAGAAATAAGGCTAGCAAAGAGATCCACGAAATACAGATATAACTCTGTGAGACGAATTAACAGAACACTAAGGAGTTTCTCAGAAACTTCTTTCCATATTTCATCTGATAATATTTCCTTTTTCACCATAGCCCTCTATGCGCTTCCAAATATCACTTTGCCAATTCCACAATAACTGTCTTAGCGAATGGCTTCTAGAGGTGAAAGCTGTAACTCTGTGAGATGATTTCAAGGAACACAAAGAAGTTTCTCAGAAAGCTTCTTTCTCTTTGTTATCGGAGTTTATTTCCTTTGGCCCTACTGTCTTCAAAGGGATCCGAAATATCTGTTCTCAGATTCCACAGAAATAAGGCTAGCAAAGAGATCCACGAAATACAGATGTAACTCTGTGAGACGAATTAACAAATCACTAAGCAGCTTCTCAGAAAGCTTCTTTCCAGGTCTCATCTGAGGATATTTCCTTTTTCACCATATCCCTCTATGGGCTTCCAAATATCACTTTGCCAACTCCAGAAGAACTGTCTTAGCGAAAGCCTTCTGGAGGGGAAAGCTGTAACTCTGTGAGATGATTTCACAGAACACAAAGAAGTTTCTCAGAAAGCTTCTTTCTCTTTGTTATCAGAGGATATTTCCTTTGGCCCTATAGTCTTCTAAGGGATCCGAATTATCAGTTCTCAGTTTCCACAGAAATAAGGCTAGGAAAGAGATCCACGAAATACAGTTGTAACTCTGTGAGATGAATTAACAAATCACTAAGCAGTTTCTCAGAAAGCTTCTTTCCAGATTTCATCTGAGGATATTTCCTTTTTCACCATAGCCCTCTATGGGCTCCCAAATATCACTTTGACAATTCCACAAGAACTGTCTTAGCGACAGGCTTCTTGAGGGGAAAGCTGTAACTCTGTGAGATGATTTCACAGAACACAATGTAGTTTCTCAGAAAGCATCTTTCTCTTTGTTATCAGAGGATATTACCTTTCTCCCTATAGTCTACTAAGGGATCCGCAATATTTGTTCTCAGATTCCACAGAAATAGGGCTAGCAAAGAGATCCAGGAAATACAGATGTAACTCTGTGAGATGAATTAACAGAACACTAAGCAGATTCTCAGAAAGCTTCTTTCCAGATTTCGTCTGGGGATATTTCCTTTTTCACCATAGCCCACTATGGGCTTCCAAATATCACTTTGTCAATTCCACACCAACTGTCTTAGCGAAAGTCTTCTTAAGGGGAAAGCTGGAACTCTGCGAGATGATTTCACAGAACACAAAGAAGTTTCTCAGAAAGCTTCTTTCTCTTTGTTATCGGAGGATATTTCCTTTGGCCCTATAGTCTTCTAAGGGATCCGAAATATCTATTCTCAGATTCCACAGAAATAAAGCTAGCAAAGAGATCCACGAAATACAGATGTAACTCTGTGAGATGAATTAACAGAACACTAAGCAGTTTCTCAGAAAGCTTCTTTACAGATTTCTTCTGAGGATATTTCCTTTTTCACCATAGTGCTCTAGGCGCTTCTTAATATCACTTTGCCAATTCCACAGGAACTGTCTTAGCGAAAGGCTTCTTGAGGGGAAATCTGTAACTCTGTGAGATGATTTCACAGAACACAAAGAAGTTACTCAGAAAGCTTCTTTCTCTTTGCTATCGGAGGATATTTCCTTTGGCCCTATAGTCTTCAAAGGGATCCGAAATATCTGTTCTCAGATTCCACAGAAATAAGGCTAGTAAAGAGATCCACGAAATACAGATGTAACCCTGTGAGATGAATTAACAGAACACTAAGCAGTTTCTCAGAAAGCTTCTTTCCAGATTTCTTCTGAGGATATTTCCTTTTTCACCATAGTCCTCTATGGGCTTCCAAATATCACTTTGCCAATTCCACAAGAACTGTCTTATCGAAAGGCTTCTAGAGGTGAAAGCTGTAACTCTGTGAGTTGATTTCAAAGAACACAAAGAAGTTTCTCAGAAAGCTTCTTTCTCTTTGTTATCGGAGGATATTTCTTTTGGCCCTATAGTCTTCAAAGGGATCCGAAATATCTGTTCTCAGATTCCACAGAAATAAGGCTAGCAAAGAGATCCACGAAATACAGATGTAACACTGTGAGATGAATTAACAGAACACTAAGCAGTTTCTCAGAAACTTCTTTCCAGATTTCATCTGACGATATTTCCTTTTTCACCATAGCCCTCAATGCGCTTCCAAATATCACTTTGCCAATTCCACAAGAACTGTCTTAGCGAAAGTCTTCTTGAGGGGAAAGCTGTAACTCTGTGAGATGATTTCACAGAACACAAAGAATTTTCTCAGAAAGCTTCTTTCTCTTTGTTATCGGAGGATATTTCCTTTGGCCCTATAGTCTTCTAAGGGATCCGAAATATCTGTTCTCAGATTCCACAGAAAAAAGGCTAGCAAAGAGATCCATGAAATACAGATGTAACTCTGTGAGATGAATTAACAGAACTCTAAGTAGTTTCTCAGAAAGCTTCCTTCCAGATTTCATCTGAGGATATTTCCTTTTTCACCATAGCCCTCTATGCGCTTCCAAATATCACTTTGCCAATTCCACAAGAACTGTCTTAGCGAAAGGCTACTTGAGGGGATAGCTGTAACTCTGTGAGATGATTTCACAGAACACAAAGAAGTTTCTCAGAAAGCTTCTTTCTCTTTGTTATCGGAGGATATTTCCTTTGGCCCTATAGTCTTCTAAGGGATCCGAATTATCAGTTCTCAGATTCCACAGAAATAAGGCTAGCAAAGAGATCCACGAAATACAGTTGTAACTCTGTGAGATGAATTAACAAATCACTAAGCAGTTTCTCAGAAAGCTTCTTTCCAGATTTCATCTGAGGATATTTCCTTTTTCACCATAGCCCTCTATGGGCTCCCAAATATCACTTTGCCAATTCCACAAGAACTGTCTTAGCGACAGGCTTCTTGAGGGGAAAGCTGTAACTCTGTGAGATGATTTCACAGAACACAATGTAGTTTCTCAGAAAGCATCTTTCTCTTTGTTATCGGAGGATATTACCTTTCTCCCTATAGTCTACTAAGGGATCCGCAATATTTGTTCTCAGATTCCACAGAAATAGGGCTAGCAAAGAGATCCACGAAATACAGATGTAACTCTGTGAGATGAATTAACAGAACACTAAGCAGTTTCTCAGAAAGCTTCTTTCCAGATTTCGTCTGGGGATATTTCCTTTTTCACCATAGCCCTCTATGGGCTTCCAAATATCACTTTGCCAATTCCACACGAACTGTCTTAGCGAAAGTCTTCTTAAGGGGAAAGCTGGAACTCTGCGAGATGATTTCACAGAACACAAAGAAGTTTCTCAGAAAGCTTCTTTCTCTTTGTTATCGGAGGATATTTCCTTTGGCCCTATAGTCTTCTAAGGGATCCGAAATATCTATTCTCAGATTCCACAGAAATAAGGCTAGCAAAGAGATCCACGAAATACAGATGTAATTCTGTGAGATGAATTAACAGAACACTCAGCAGTTTCTCAGAAAGCTTCTTTACAGATTTCTTCTGAGGATATTTCCTTTTTCACCATAGTGCTCTAGGCGCTTCCTAATATCACTTTGCCAATTCCACAAGAACTGTCTTAGCGAAAGGCTTCTTGAGGGGAAAGCTGTAATTCTGTGAGATGGTTTCACCGAACACAAAGAAGTTTCTGAGAAAGCTTCTTTCTCTTTGCTATCGGCGGATATTTCCTTTGGCCCTATAGTCTTCAAAGGGATCCGAAATATCTGTTCTCAGATTCCACAGAAATAAGGCTAGTAAAGAGATCCACGAAATACAGATGTAACCCTGTGAGATGAATTAACAGAACACTAAGCAGTTTCTCAGAAAGCTTCTTTCCAGATTTCATCTCAGGATATTTCCTTTTTCACCATAGTCCTCTATGGGCTTCCAAATATCACTTTGCCAATTCCACAAGAACTGTCTTAGCGAAAGGCTTCTAGAGGTGAAAGCTGTAACTCTGTGAGTTGATTTCAAAGAACACAAAGAAGTTTCTCAGAAAGCTTCTTTCTCTTTGTTATCGGAGGATATTTCCTTTGGCCCTATAGTCTTCAAAGGGATCCGAAATATCTGTTCTCAGATTCCACAGAAATAAGGCTAGCAAAGGGATCCACGAAATACAGATGTAACTCTGTGAGATGAATTAACAGAACACTAAGCAGTTTCTCAGAAAGCTTCTTTCCAGATTTCATCTGACGATATTTCCTTTTTCACCATAGCCCTCTATGCGCTTCCAAATATCACTTTGCCAATTCCACAAGAACTGTCTTAGCGAAAGGCTTCTTGAGGGGAAAGCTGTAACTCTGTGAGATGATTTCACAGAACACAAAGAATTTTCTCAGAAAGCTTCTTTCTCTTTGTTATCGGAGGATATTTCCTTTGGCCCTATAGTCTTCTAAGGGATCCGAAATATCTGTTCTCAGATTCCACAGAAAAAAGGCTAGCAAAGAGATCCATGAAATACAGATGTAACTCTGTGAAATGAATTAACAGAACTCTAAGTAGTTTCTCAGAAAGCTTCTTTCCAGATTTCATCTGAGGATATTTCCTTTTTCACCATAGCCCTCTAAACGCTTCCAAATATCACTTTGCCAATTCCACAAGAACTGTCTTAGCGAAAGGCTACTTGAGGGGATAGCTGTAACTCTGTGAGATGATTTCACAGAAGACAAAGAAGTTTCTCAGAAAGCTTCTTTCTCTTTGTTATCGGAGTTTATTTCGATTGGCCCTATAGTCTTCAAAGGGATCCGAAATATCTGTTCTGAGATTCCAGAGAAATAAGGCTAGCAAAGAGATCCACGAAATACAGATGTAAGTCTGTGAGATGAATTAACAGAACATTAAGCAGTTTCTCAGAAAGCTTCTTTCCAGATTTCATCTGAGGATAAATCCTTTTTCACCATAGCCCTCTAAGGGCTTCCAAATATCACTTTGCCAATTCCACACGAACTGTCTTAGTGAAAGGCCTCTTAAGGGGAAAGCTGGAACTCTGCGAGATGATTTCACAGAACACAAAGAAGTTTCTCAGAAAGCTTCTTTCTCTTTGTTATCGGAGGATATTTCCTTTGGCTCTATAGTCTTCAAAGGGATCCGAAATATCTGTTCTCAGACTCCACAGAAGTAAGGCTAGCAAAGAGATCCACGAAATACTGATATAACTCTGTGAGACGAATTAACAGAACGCTAAGGAGTTTCTCAGAAACTTCTTTCCATATTTCATCCGATAATATTTCCTTTTTCACCATAGCCCTCCATGCGCTTCCAAATATCACTTTGCCAATTCCACAATAACTGTCTTAGCGAATGGCTTCTAGAGGTGAAAGCTGTAACTCTGTGAGATGATTTCAAGGAACACAAAGAAGTTTCTCAGAAAGCTTCTTTCTCTTTGTTATCGGAGTTTATTTCCTTTGGCCCTATTGTCTTCAAAGGGATCCGAAATATCTGTTCTCAGATTCCACAGAAATAAGGCTAGCAAAGAGATCCACGAAATACAGATGTAACTCTGTGAGACGAATTAACAAATCACTAAGCAGCTTCTCAGAAAGCTTCTTTCCAGATCTCATCTGAGGATATTTCCTTTTTCACCATATCCCTCTATGGGCTTCCAAATATCACTTTGCCAACTCCAGAAGAACTGTCTTAGCGAAAGGCTTCTGGAGGGGAAAGCTGGAACTCTGCGAGATGATTTCACAGAACACAAAGAAGTTTCTCAGAAAGCTTCTTTCTCTTTGTTTTCGGAGGATATTTCCTTTGGCCCTATAGTCTTCAAGGGATCCGAAATATCTATTCTCAGATTCCACAGAAATAAGGCTAGCAAAGAGATCCACGAAATACAGATGTAACTCTGTGAGATGAATTAACGGAACACTAAGCAGTTTCTCAGAAAGCTTCTTTACAGATTTCTTCTCAGGATATTTCCTTTTTCACCATAGCCCTCTATGGGTTTCCAAATATCACTTTGCCTATTCCACAAGAACTGTATTAGCGAAAGGCTTCTTGAGGGGAAAGCTGTAACTCTGTGAGATGATTTCACAGAACACAAAGAAGTTTCTCAGAAAGCTTCTTTCTCTTTCTTATCGGAGGATATTTTCTTTGGCCCTGTAGTCTTCAAAGGGATCCGAAATATCTGTCTACAGATTCCACAGAAATAAGGCTAGCAAAGATTTCCATGAAATACAGATGTAACTCTGTGAGATGAATTAACAGAACTCTAAGCAGTTTCTCAGAAAGCTTTTTTCCAGATTTCATCTGAGGATATTTCCTTTTTCACCATAGCCCTCTATGGGCTTCCAAATATCACTTTGCCAATTCCACAAGAACTGTCTTAGCGAAAGGCTTCTAGAGGTGAAAGCTGTAACTCTGTGAGATGATTTCAAAGAACACAAAGAAGTTTCTCAGAAAGCTTCTTTCTCTTTGTTATCGGAGGATATTTCCTTTGGCCCTATAGCCTTCAAAGGGATCCGAAATATCTGTTCTCAGATTCCACAGAAATAAGGCTAGCAAAGAGATCCACGAAATACAGATGTAACTCTGTGAGATGAATTAACAGAACACTAAGCAGTTTCTCAGAAAACTTCTTTCCAGATTTCATCTGACGATATTTCCTTTTTCACCATAGCCCTCTATGCGCTTCCAAATATCACTTTGCCAATTCCACACGAACTGTCTTAGCGAAAGGCTTCTTGAGGGGAAAGCTGTAACTCTGTGAGATGATTTCACAGAACACAAAGAAATTTCTCAGAAAGCTTCTTTCTGTTTGTTATCGAAGCATATTTCCTTTGGCCCTATACTCTTCTAAAGGTTCCGAAATGTCTGTTCTCAGATTCCACAGAAATAAGGCTAGCAAAGAGATCCACGAAATACAGATGTAACTCTGTGAGATGAATTAACAAAACATTAAGCAGTTTCTCAGAAAGCTTCTTTCCAGATTTCGTCTGGGGATATTTCCTTTTTCACCATAGCCCTCTATGGGCTTCCAAATATCACTTTGCCAATTCCACACGAACTGTCTTAGCGAAAGTCTTCTTAAGGGGAAAGCTGGAACTCTGCGAGATGATTTCACAGAACACAAAGAAGTTTCTCAGAAAGCTTCTTTCTCTTTGTTATCGGAGGATATTTCCTTTGGCCCTATAGTCTTCTAAGGGATCCGAAATATCTATTCTCAGATTCCACAGAAATAAGGCTAGCAAAGAGATCCACGAAATACAGATGTAACTCTGTGAGATGAATTAACAGAACACTCAGCAGTTTCTCAGAAAGCTTCTTTACAGATTTCTTCTGAGGATATTTCCTTTTTCACCATAGTGCTCTAGGCGCTTCCTAATATCACTTTGCCAATTCCACAAGAACTGTCTTAGCGAAAGGCTTCTTGAGGGGAAAGCTGTAACTCTGTGAGATGGTATCACAGAACACAAAGAAGTTTCTGAGAAAGCTTCTTTCTCTTTGCTATCGGAGGATATTTCCTTTGGCCCTATAGTCTTCAAAGGGATCCGAAATATCTGTTCTCAGATTCCACAGAAATAAGGCTAGTAAAGAGATCCACGAAATACAGATGTAACCCTGTGAGATGAATTAACAGAACACTAAGCAGTTTCTCAGAAAGCTTCTTTCCAGATTTCATCTCAGGATATTTCCTTTTTCACCATAGTCCTCTATGGGCTTCCAAATATCACTTTGCCAATTCCACAAGAACTATCTTAGCGAAAGGCTTCTAGAGGTGAAAGCTGTAACTCTGTGAGTTGATTTCAAAGAACACAAAGAAGTTTCTCAGAAAGCTTCTTTCTCTTTGTTATCGGAGGATATTTCCTTTGGCCCTATAGTCTTCAAAGGGATCCGAAATATCTGTTCTCAGATTCCACAGAAATAAGGCTAGCAAAGAGATCCACGAAATACAGATGTAACTCTGTGAGATGAATTAACAGAACACTAAGCAGTTTCTCAGAAAGCTTCTTTCCAGATTTCATCTGACGATATTTCCTTTTTCACCATAGCCCTCTATGCGCTTCCAAATATCACTTTGCCAATTCCACAAGAACTGTCTTAGCGAAAGGCTTCTTGAGGGGAAAGCTGTAACTCTGTGAGATGATTTCACAGAACACAAAGAATTTTCTCAGAAAGCTTCTTTCTCTTTGTTATCGGAGGATATTTCCTTTGGCCCTATAGTCTTCTAAGGGATCCGAAATATCTGTTCTCAGATTCCACAGAAAAAAGGCTAGCAAAGAGATCCATGAAACACAGATGTAACTCTGTGAAATGAATTAACAGAACTCTAACTAGTTTCTCAGAAAGCTTCTTTCCAGATTTCATCTGAGGATATTTCCTTTTTCAGCATAGCCCTCTAAGCGCTTCCAAATATCACTTTGCCAATTCCACAAGAACTGTCTTAGCGAAAGGCTACTTGAGGGGATAGCTGTAACTCTGTGAGATGATTTCACAGAAGACAAAGAAGTTTCTCAGAAAGCTTCTTTCTCTTTGTTATCGGAGTTTATTTCGATTGGCCCTATAGTCTTCAAAGTGATCCGAAATATCTGTTCTCAGATTCCAGAGAAATAAGGCTAGCAAAGAGATCCACGAAATACAGATGTAAGTCTGTGAGATGAATTAACAGAACATTAAGCAGTTTCTCAGAAAGCTTCTTTCCAGATTTCATCTGAGGATAAATCCTTTTTCACCATAGCCCTCTAAGGGCTTCCAAATATCACTTTGCCAATTCCACACGAACTGTCTTAGTGAAAGGCTTCTTAAGGGGAAAGCTGGAACTCTGCGAGATGATTTCACAGAACACAACATGTTTCTCAGAAAGCTTCTTTCCCTTTGTTATCGGAGGATATTTCCTTTGGCTCTATAGTCTTCAAAGGGATCCGAAATATCTGTTCTCAGACTCCACAGAAGTAAGGCTAGCAAAGAGATCCACGAAATACTGATATAACTCTGTGAGACGAATTAACAGAACACTAAGGAGTTTCTCAGAAACTTCTTTCCATATTTCATCTGATAATATTTCCTTTTTCACCATAGCCCTCTATGCGCTTCCAAATATCACTTTGCCAATTCCACAATAACTGTCTTAGCGAGTGGCTTCTAGAGGTGAAAGCTGTAACTCTGTGAGATGATTTCAAGGAACACAAAGAAGTTTCTCAGAAAGCTTCTTTCTCTTTGTTATCGGAGTTTATTTCCTTTGGCCCTATTGTCTTCAAAGGGATCCGAAATATCTGTTCTCAGATTCCACAGAAATAAGGCTAGCAAAGAGATCCACGAAATACAGATGTAACTCTGTGAGACGAATTAACAAATCACTAAGCAGCTTCTCAGAAAGCTTCTTTCCAGATCTCATCTGAGGATATTTCCTTTTTCACCATATCCCTCTATGGGCTTCCAAATATCACTTTGCCAACTCCAGAAGAACTGTCTTAGCGAAAGGCTTCTGGAGGGGAAAGCTGGAACTCTGCGAGATGATATCACAGAACACAAAGAAGTTTCTCAGAAAGCTTCTTTCTCTTTGTTATCGGAGGATATTTCCTTTGGCCCTATAGTCTTCTAAGGGATCCGAAATATCTGTTCTCAGATTCCACAGAAATAAGGCTAGCAAAGAGATCCACGAAATACAGATGTAACTCTGTGAGATGAATTAACAGAACACTAAACAGTTTCTCAGAAAGCTTCTTTACAGATTTCTTCTGAGGATATTTCCATTTTCACCATAGCACTCTATCGGTTTCCAAATATCACTTTGCCTATTCCACAAGAACTGTCTTAGCGAAAGGCGTCTTGAGGGGAAAGCTGTAACTCTGTGAGATGATTTCACAGAACACAAAGAAGTTTCTCAGAAAGCTTCTTTCTCTTTCTTATCGGAGGATATTATCTTTGACCCTATAGTCTTCAAAGGGATCCGAAATATCTGTCTACAGATTCCACAGAAATAAGGCTAGCAAAGATTTCCATGAAATACAGATGTAACTCTGTGAGATGAATTAACAGAACACTAAGCAGTTTCTCAGAAAGCTTCTTTCCAGATTTCATCTGAGGATATTTTTTTTTTTCACCATAGCCCTCTTTGGGCTTCGAAATATCACTTTGCCAATTCCACAAGAACTATCTTAGCGAAAGGCTTCTTGAGGGGAAAGCTGTAACTCTGTGAAATGATTTCACAGAACACAAAGAAGTTTCTCAGAAAGGTTCTTTCTTTTTGTTAACGGAGGATATTTCCTTTGGCCCTATAGTCTTCTAAGGGATCCGAAATATCTCTTCTCAGATTCCACAGAAATAAGGTTAGCAAAGAGATCCATGAAATACAGATGTAACTCTTTGAGATGAATTAACAGAACACTAAGCAGTTTCTCAGAAAGCTTCTTTCCAGATTTCATCTGAGGATATTTCCTTTTTCACCACAGCCCTCTATGGGCTTCGAAATATCACTTTGCCAATTCCACAAGAACTGACTTATCGAAAGGCTTCTTCAAGGGAAAGCTGTAACTCTGTGAGATGATTTCACAGAACATAAAGAAGTTTCTCAGAAAGCTTCTTTCTCTTTGTTATCGGAGGATATTTCCTTTGGCCCTATAGTCTTCTAAGGGATCCGAAATATCTTTTCTCAGATTCCACAGAAATAAGCCTAGCAAAGAGATCCACGAAATACAGATGTAACTCTGTGAGATGAATTAACAGAACACTAAGCAGTTTCTCAGAAAGCTTCTTTCCAGATTTCTTCTGAGGATATTTGCTTTTTCACCATAGCCCTCTATGGGCTTCCAAATATCACTTTGCCAACTCCAGAAGAACTGTCTTAGCGAAAGGCTTCTGGAGGGGAAAGCAGGAACTCTGCGAGATGATTTCACAGAACACAAAGAAGTTTCTCAGAAAGCGTCTTTCTCTTTGTTATCGGAGGATATTTCCTTTGGCCGTATAGTCTTCCAAGGGATCCGAAATATCTATTCTCAGATTCCACAGAAATAATGCTAGCAACGAGATCCACTAAATGCAGATGTAACTCTGTGAGATGAATTAACAGAACACTAAGCAGTTTCTCAGAAAGCTTCTTTACAGATTTCTTCTGAGGATATTTCCTTTTTCACCTTAGCCCTCTATGGGTTTCCAAATATCACTTTGCCTATTCCACAAGAACTGTATTAGCGAAAGGCTTCTTGAGGGGAAAGCTGTAACTCTGTGAGATGATTTCACAGAACACAAAGAAGTTTCTCAGAAAGCTTCTTTCTCTTTCTTATCGGAGGACATTTTCTTTGGCCCTGTAGTCTTCAAAGGGATCCGAAATATCTGTTCTCAGATTCCACAGAAATAAGGCTAGCAAAGAGATCCATGAAATACAGATGTAACTCAGTGAGATGAATTAACAGAACACTAAGCAGTTTCTCAGAAAGCTTCTTTCCAGATTTCATCTGAGGATATTTCCTTTTTCACCATAGCCCTCTATGGGCTTCCAAATATCACTTTGCCAATTCCACAAGAACTCTCTTAGCGAAAGGCTTCTAGAGGTGAAAGCTGTAACTCTGTGAGATGATTTCAAAGAACACAAAGAAGTTTCTCAGAAAGCTTATTTCTCTTTGTTATCGGAGGATATTTCCTTTGGCCCTATAGCCTTCAAAGGGATCCGAAATATCTGTTCTCAGATTCCACAGAAATAAGGCTAGCAAAGAGATCCACGAAATACAGATGTAACTCTGTGAGATGAATTAACAGAACACTAAGCAGTTTCTCAGAAAACTTCTTTCCAGATTTCATCTGACGATATTTCCTTTTTCACCATAGCCCTCTATGCGCTTCCAAATATCACTTTGCCAATTCCACACGAACTGTCTTAGCGAAAGGCTTCTTGAGGAGAAAGCTGTAACTCTGTGAGATGATTTCACAGAACACAAAGAAATTTCTCAGAAAGCTTCTTTCTCTTTGTTATCGAAGCATATTTCCTTTGGCCCTATACTCTTCTAAAGGTTCCGAAATGTCTGTTCTCAGATACCACAGAAATAAGGCTAGCAAAGAGATCCACGAAATACAGATGTAACTCTGTGAGATGAATTAACAAAACATTAAGCAGTTTCTCAGAAAGATTCTTTCCAGATTTCATCTGAGGATAATTCCTTTTTCACCATAGCCCTCTAAGGGCTTCCAAATATCCCTTGCCAATTCCAGAAGAACTGTCTTAGCGAAAGTCTTCTTAAGGGGAAAGCTGGAACTCTGCGAGATGATTTCACAGAACACAAAGAAGTTTCTCAGAAATCTTCTTTCTCTTTGTTATCGGAGTTTATTTCGATTGGCCCTATAGTCTTCAAAGGGATCCGAAATATCTGTTCTCAGATTCCAGAGAAATACGGCTAGCAAAGAGATCCACGAAGTACAGATGTAACTCTGTGAGATGAATTAACAGAACATTAAGCAGGTTCTCAGAAAGCTTTCCAGATTTCATCTGAGGATAATTCCTTTTTCACCATAGCCCTCTAAGGGCTTCCAAATATCACTTTGCCAATTCCACAAGAACTGTAGTAGCGAAAGGCTTCTTAAGGGGAAAGCTGCAACTCTGCGAGATGATTTCACAGAGCACAAAGAATTTTCTCAGAAAGCTTCTTTCTCTTTGTTATCGGAGGATATTTCCTTTGGCCCTATAGTCTTCTAAGGGATCCGAAATATCTGTTCTCAGATTCCACAGAAATAAGGCTAGCAAAGAGATCCACGAAATACAGATGTAACTCTGTGAGATGAATTAACAGAACACTAAACAGTTTCTCAGAAAGCTTCTTTACAGATTTCTTCTGAGGATATTTCCATTTTCACCATAGCACTCTATCGGTTTCCAAATATCACTTTGCCTATTCCACAAGAACTGTCTTAGCGAAAGGCGTCTTGAGGGGAAAGCTGTAACTCTGTGAGATGATTTCACAGAACACAAAGAAGTTTCTCAGAAAGCTTCTTTCTCTTTCTTATCGGAGGATATTATCTTTGACCCTATAGTCTTCAAAGGGATCCGAAATATCTGTCTACAGATTCCACAGAAATAAGTCTAGCAAAGATTTCCATGAAATACAGATGTAACTCTGTGAGATGAATTAACAGAACACTAAGCAGTTTCTCAGAAAGCTTCTTTCCAGATTTCATCTGAGGATATTTTTTTTTTTCACCATAGCCCTCTTTGGGCTTCGAAATATCACTTTGCCAATTCCACAAGAACTATCTTAGCGAAAGGCTTCTTGAGGGTAAAGCTGTAACTCTGTGAAATGATTTCACAGAACACAAAGAAGTTTCTCAGAAAGCTTCTTTCTTTTTGTTAACGGAGGATATTTCCTTTGGCCCTATAGTCTTCTAAGGGATCCGAAATATCTGTTCTCAGATTCCACAGAAATAAGGCTAGCAAAGAGATCCATGAAATACAGATGTAACTCTTTGAGATGAATTAACAGAACACTAAGCAGTTTCTCAGAAAGCTTCTTTCCAGATTTCATCTGAGGATATTTCCTTTTTCACCACAGCCCTCTATGGGCTTCGAAATATCACTTTGCCAATTCCACAAGAACTGACTTATCGAAAGGCTTCTTCAAGGAAAAGCTGTAACTCTGTGAGATGATTTCACAGAACATAAAGAAGTTTCTCAGAAAGGTTCTTTCTCTTTGTTATCGGAGGATATTTCCTTTGGCCCTATAGTCTTCTAAGGGATCCGAAATATCTTTTCTCAGATTCCACAGAAAAAAAGCCTAGCAAAGAGATCCACGAAATACAGATGTAACTCTGTGAGATGAATTAACAGAACACTAAGCAGTTTCTCAGAAAGCTTCTTTCCAGATTTCTTCTGAGGATATTTGCTTTTTCACCATAGCCCTCTATGGGCTTCCAAATATCACTTTGCCAACTCCAGAAGAACTGTCTTAGCGAAAGGCTTCTGGAGGGGAAAGCTGGAACTCTGCGAGATGATTTCACAGAACACAAAGAAGTTTCTCAGAAAGCGTCTTTCTCTTTGTTATCGGAGGATATTTCCTTTGGCCGTATAGTCTTCCAAGGGATCCGAAATATCTATTCTCAGATTCCACAGAAATAAGGCTAGCAAAGAGATCCACGAAATGCAGATGTAACTCTGTGAGATGAATTAACAGAACACTAAGCAGTTTCTCAGAAAGCTTCTTTACAGATTTCTTCTGAGGATATTTCCTTTTTCACCATAGCCCTCTATGGGTTTCCAAATATCACTTTGCCTATTCCACAAGAACTGTATTAGCGAAAGTCTTCTTGAGGGGAAAGCTGTAACTCTGTGAGATGATTTCACAGAACACAAAGAAGTTTCTCAGAAAGCTTCTTTCTCTTTCTTATCGGAGGATATTTTCTTTGGCCCTGTAGTCTTCAAAGGGATCCGAAATATCTGTCTACAGATTCCACAGAAAGAAGGCTAGCAAAGAATTCCCTGAAATACAGATGTAACTCTGTGAGATGAATTAACAGAACTCTAAGCAGTTTCTCAGAAAGCTTCTTTCCAGATTTCATCTGAGGATATTTCCTTTTTCACCATAGCCCTCTTTGGGCTTCGAAATATCACTTTGCCAATTCCACAAGAACTATCTTAGCGAAAGGCTTCTTGAGGGGAAAGCTGTAACTCTGTGAGATGATTTCACAGAACACAAAGAAGTTTCTCAGAAAGCTTCTTTCTTTTTGTTATCGGAGGATATTTCCTTTGGCCCTATAGTCTTTTAAGGGGTCCGAAATATCTGTTCTCAGATTCCACAGAAATAAGGCTACCAAAGAGATCCATGAAATACAGATGTAACTCAGTGAGATGAATTAACAGAACACTAAGCAGTTTCTCAGAAAGCTTCTTTCCAGATTTCATCTGAGGATATTTCCTTTTTCACCATAGCCCTCTATGGGCTTCCAAATATCACTTTGCCAATTCCACAAGAACTCTCTTAGCGAAAGGCTTCTAGAGGTGAAAGCTGTAACTCTGTGAGATGATTTCAAAGAACACAAAGAAGTTTCTCAGAAAGCTTATTTCTCTTTGTTATCGGAGGATATTTCCTTTGGCCCTATAGCCTTCAAAGGGATCCGAAATATCTGTTCTCAGATTCCACAGAAATAAGGCTAGCAAAGAGATCCACGAAATACAGATGTAACTCTGTGAGATGAATTAAC
Organism: Macaca nemestrina; assembly: GCF_043159975.1. NCBI lineage: Eukaryota > Metazoa > Chordata > Mammalia > Primates > Cercopithecidae > Macaca > Macaca nemestrina. Next base: position 26,509,123 of record NC_092143.1, read on the forward strand.
AGAACACTAAGCAGTTTCTCAGAAAACTTCTTTCCAGATTTCATCTGACGATATTTCCTTTTTCACCATAGCCCTCTATGCGCTTCCAAATATCACTTTGCCAATTCCACACGAACTGTCTTCGCGAAAGGCTTCTTGAGGGGAAAGCTGTAACTCTGTGAGATGATTTCACAGAATACAAAGAATTTTCTCAGAAAGCTTCTTTCTCTTTGTTATCGGAGGATATTTCCTTTGTCCCTATAGTCTTCTAAGGGATCCGAAATATCTGTTCTCAGATTCCAGAGAAATAAGGCTAGCAAAGAGATCCACGAAATACAGATGTAAGTCTGTGAGATGAATTAACAGAACATTAAGCAGTTTCTCAGAAAGCTTCTTTCCAGATTTCATCTGAGGATAATACCTTTTTCACCATAGCCCTCTAAGGGCTTCCAAATATCACTTTGCCAATTCCACAAGAACTGTCTTAGTGAAAGGCTTCTTAAGGGGAAAGCTGGAACTCTACGAGATGATTTCACAGGACACAAAGAAGTTTCTCAGAAAGCTTCTTTCTCTTTGTTATCGGAGGATATTTCCTTTGGCTCTATATTCTTCAATGGGATCCGAAATATCTGTTCTCAGATTCCACAGAAATAAGGCTAGCAAAGAGATCCACGAAATACAGATATAACTCTGTGAGACGAATTAACAGAACACTAAGGAGTTTCTCAGAAACTTCTTTCCATATTTCATCTGATAATATTTCCTTTTTCACCATAGCCCTCTATGCGCTTCCAAATATCACTTTGCCAATTCCACAAGAACTGTCTTAGCGAAAGGCTTCTTGAGGGGAAAGCTGTAACTCTGTGAGATGATTTCACAGAACACAAAGAAATTTCTCAGAAACCTTATTTCTCTTTGTTATCGAAGCATATTTCCTTTGGCCCTATACTCTTCTAAAGGTTCCGAAATGTCTGTTCTCAGATTCCACAGAAATAAGGCTAGCAAAGAGATCCACGAAATACATATGTAACTCTGTGAGATGAATTAACAAAACATTAAGCAGTTTCTCAGAAAGCTTCTTTCCAGATTTCATCTGAGGATATTTCCTTTTTCATCATAGCCCTCTAAGGGCTTCCAAATATCACTTTGACTATTCCACAAGAACTGTCTTGGCGAAAGGCTTCTTGAGGGGAAAGCTTTAATTCTGTGAGATGATTTCACAGAACACAAAGAAGTTTCTCAGAAAGCTTCTTTCTCTTTGTTATCGGAGGATATTTCCTTTGGCCCTCTAGTCTTCCAAGGGATCCGAAATATCTGTTCTCATATTCCACAGAAATAAGGCTAGCGAAGAGATCCACGAAATACGGATGTAACCCTGTGAGATGAATTAACAGAACACTAAGCAGTTTCTCAGAAAGCTTCCTTCCAGATTTCATCTGGGGATATTTCCATTTTCACCGTAGCCCTCTATGGGCTTCCATATATCACTTTGCCTATTCCACAAGAACTGTCTTAGCGAAAGGCTTCTTCAAGGAAAAGCTGTAACTCTGTGAGATGATTTCAAAGAACACAAAGAAGTTTCTCAGAAAGCTTCTTTCTCTTTGTTATCGGAGGATATTTCCTTTGGCCCTATAATCTTCTAAGAGATCCGAAATATCTGTTCTCAGATCCCACAGAAATAAGGCTAGCAAAGAGATCCACGAAATACAGATGTAACTCTGTGAGATGAATTAACAGAACACTAAGCAGTTTCTCAGAAAGATTCTTTACAGATTTCATCTGAGGATATTTCCTTTTTCACCATAGCCCTCTAGGCGCTTCCCAATATCACTTTGCCAATTCCACAAGAACTGTCTTAGCGAAAGGCTTCTTGAGGGGAAAGCTGTAACTCTGTGAGATGATTTCACAGAAAACAAAGAAATTTCTCAGAAAGCTTCTGTCTCTTTGTTATCGCAGCATATTTCCTTTGGCCCTATACTCTTCTAAAGGTCCCGAAATATCTGTTCTCAGATTCCACAGAAATAAGGCTAGCAAAGAGTTCCACGAAATACAGATGTAACTCTGTGAGATGAATTGAGAGAACACTAAGCAGTTTCTCAGAAAACTTCTTTCCAGATTTCATCTGAGGATAATTCCTTCTTCACCATAGCCCTCCATGGGCTTCCAAATATGACTTTGCCAATTCCACAAGAACTGTCTTAGGGAAAGGCTTCTTGAGGGGAAAGCTGTAACTCTGTGGGATGATTTCACAGAACACAAAGAAGTTTCTCAGAAAGCTTCTTTCTCTTTGTTATCGCAGGATATTTCCTTCGGCCCTAGAGTCTTCAAAGGGATCCGAAATATCTGTTCTCAGATTCCACAGAAATAAGTCTAGCAAAGAGATCCCTGAAACACAGATGTAACTCTGTGAGATGAATTAACAGAACACTAAGCAGTTTCTCAGAAAGCTTCTTTCCAGATTTCATCTGAGGATATTTCCTTATTCAACATAGCCCTCTATGGGCTTCCAAATATCACTTTGCCAATTCCACAAGAACTGTCTTAGCGAAAGGCTTCTTGAGGGGAAAGATGCAACTCTGTGAGATGATTTCACAGAACACAAAGAAGTTTCTCAGAAAGCTTCTTTCTCTTTGTTGTCGGAGGATATTTCCTTTGGCCCTCTAGTCTTCAAAGGGATCCGAAATATCTGTTCTCAGATTCCACAGAAATAAGGCTAGCAAAGAGATCCACGAAATACAGATGTAACTTTGTGAGATGAATTAACAGCACACTAAGCAGTTTCTCAGAAAGCTTCTTTCCAGATTTCATCTGAGGATATTTCCTTTTTCACCATGGCCCACTATGGGCTCCCAAATATCACTTTGCCTATTCCACAACAACTGTCTTAGCGAAAGGCTTCTTGAGGGGAAAGTTGTAACTCTGTGAGATGATTTCACAGAACAGAAAGAAGTTTCTCCGAAGGCTTCTTTCTCTTTGTTATCGGAGGATATTTCCTTTGCTCCTATAGTCTTCAAAGGGATCCAAATATCTGTTCCCAGATTCCAAAGAAAAAAGGCTAGCAAAGAGATCCATGAAATACAGATGTAAGTCTGTGAGACGAATTAACAGAACACTAAGCAGTTTCTCAGAAAGCTTCTTTCCAGATTTCATCTGAGGATATTTCCTTTTTCACCATAACCCTCTAGGCGCTTCCAAATATCACTTTGCCAATTCCACAAGAACTGTCTTATCGAAAGGCTTCTTGAGGGGAAAGCTGTACCTCTGTGAGATGATTTCACAGAACACAAAGAAGTTTCTCAGAAAGCTTCTTTCTCTTTGTTATCGGAGGATATTTCCTTTGACCCTATAGTCTTCAAATGGATCCGAAATATCTGTTCTCAGATTCCACAGAAATAAGGCTAGCAAAGAGATCCACGAAATACAGATGTAACTCTGTAAGATGAATTAACAGAACACTAAGCAGTTTCTCAGAAAGCTTCTTTCCAGAATTCATCTGAGGATATTTCCTTTTTCACCATAGCCCTCTATGGGCTTCCATATATCACTTTGCCTATTCCACAAGAACTGTCCTAGCGAAAGGCTTCTTGAGGGGAAAGCTGTAACTCCGTGAGATGATTTCAAAGAACACAAAGAAGTTTCCCAGAAAGCTTCTTTCTCTTTGTTATCGGAGGATATTTCCTTTGGCCCTATAATCTTCTAAGAGATCCGAAATATCTGTTCTCAGATCCCACAGAAATAAGGCTAGCAAAGAGATCCACGAAATACAGATGTAACTCTGTGAGATGAATTAACAGAACACTAAGCAGTTTCTCGGAAAGCTTCTTTCCAGATTTCATCTGAGGATATTTCCTTTTTCACCATAGCCCTCTATGCGCTTCCAAATATCACGTTGCCAATTCCACAAGAACTCTCTTAGCAAAAGGCTTCTTGAGGGGAAAGCTTTAATTCTGTGAGATGATTTCACAGAACACAAAGGAGTTTCTCAGAAGGCTTCTTTCTCTTTGTTATCGGAGGATATTTCCTTTGGCCCTATAGTCTTCAAAGGGATCCGAATTTTCTGTTCTCAGATTCCACAGATATAAGGCTAGCAAAGAGATCCACGAAATATAGATGAAACTCTGTGAGATGAATTAACAGAACACTAAGCAGTTTCTCAGAAAGCTTCTTTCCAGATTTCATCTGAGGATATTTCCTTTTACACCATAGCCCTCCATGAGCTTCCAAATATCACTTTGCCTATTCCACAAGAACTGTCTTGGCGAAAGGCTTCTTGAGGGGAAAGCTGTAACTCTGTGAGATGATTTCACAGAACACAAAGAAGTTTCTCAGAAAGCGTCTTTCTCTTTGTTATCGGAGGATATTTCCTTTGGCCCTCTAGTCTTCAAAGGGATCCGAAATATCTGTTCTCAGATTCCACAGAAATAAGGCTAGCAAAGAGATCCACGAGATACAGATGCAACTCCGTGAGATGAACTAACAGAACACTAAGCAGTTTCTCAGAAAGTTTCTTTCCAGATTACTTCTGAGGATATTTCCTTTTTCACCGTAGCCCTCTATGGGCTTCCAAATATCACTTTGCCAATTCCACAAGAACTGTCTTAGCGAAAGGCTTCCTGAGGGGAAAGCTGTAACTCTGTGAGCTGATTTCACAGAACACAAAGAAGTTTCTCAGAAAGCTTCTTTGTCTTTGTTATCGGAGATTATGTCCTTTGGCCCTATAATCTCCAAAGGGATCCGAAATATCTGTTCTCAGATTCCACAGAAATAAGGCTAGCAAAGAGATCCACGAAATACAGATGTAACTCTGTGAGATGAATTAACAGAACACTAAGCAGTTTCTCAGAAAGCTTCTTTCCAGATTTCATCTGAGGATATTTCCTTTTTCACCATAGCCCTCTATGGGCTTCCAAATATCACTTTGCCTATTCCACAAGAACTGTCTTAGCGAAAGGCTTCTTGAGGGGAAAGCTGTAACTCTGTGAGATGATTTCACAGAACACAAAGAAGTTTCTCAGAAAGCTTCTTTCTCTTTGTTATCGGAGGATATTTCCTTTGACCCTATAGTCTTCAAATGGATCCGAAATATCTGTTGTCAGATTCCACAGAAATAAGGCTAGCAAAGAGATCCACGAAATACAGATGTAACTCTGTGAGATGAATTAACAGAACACTAAGCAGTTTCTCAGAAAGCTTCTTTCCAGAATTCCTCTGAGGATATTTCCTTTTTCACCGTAGCCCTCTATGGGCTTCCATATATCACTTTGCCTATTCCACAAGAACTGTCTTAGCGAAAGGCTTCTTGAGGGGAAAGCTGTAACTCTGTGAGTTGATTTCAAAGAACACAAAGAAGTTTCTCACAAAGCTTCTTTCTCTTTGTTATCGGAGGATATATCCTTTGGCCCTATAGTCTTCAAAGGGATCCGAAATATCTGTTCTCAGATCCCTCAGAAATAAGGCTAGCAAAGAGATCCACGAAATTCAGATGTAACACTGTGAGATGAATTAACAGAACACTAAGCAGTTTCTCGGAAAGCTTCTTTCCAGATTTCATCTGAGGATATTTCCTTTTTCACCATAGCCCTCTATGCGCTTCCAAATATCACTTTGCCAATTCCAAAAGAACTGACTTAGCGAAAGGCTTCTTGAGGGTAAAGCTGTAACTCTGTGAGATGATTTCACAAAACACAAAGAATTTTCTCAGAAAGCTTCTTTCTCTTTGTTATCGGAGGATATTTCTTTGGCCCTCTAGTCTTCAAAGGGATCCGAAATATCTGTTCTCAGAATCCTCAGAAATAAGGCTAGTAAAGAGATCCACGAAATACAGATATAACCCTGTGAGATGAATTAACAGAACACTAAGCAGTTTCTCAGAAAGCTTCTTTCCAGATTTCATCTGAGGATATTTCTTTTTTCACCATAGCCCTCTATGGGCTTCCAAATATCACTTTGACTATTCCACAAGAAATGTCTTGGCGAAAGGCTTCTGGAGGGGAATGCTTTAATTCTGTGAGATGATTTCACAGAACACAAAGAAGTTTCTCAGAAAGCTTCTTTCTCTTTGTTATCGGAGGATATTTCCTTTGGCCCTATAGTCTTCAAACGGATACGAAATATCTGTTTTCAGATTCCAAAGAAATAAGGCTAGCAGAGAGATCCACGAAATACAGATGTAACTCTGTGAGATGAATTAACAGCACACTTAGCAGTTTCTCAGAAAACTTCTTTCCCGATTTCATCTGAGGATACTTCCTTTTTCACCATGGCCCTCTATGGGCTCCCAAATATCACTTTGCCAATTCCACAAGAACTGTCTTAGCGAAAGGCTTCTTGAGGGGAATGCTGTAACTCTGTGAGATGATTTCACAGAACAGAAAGAAGTTTCTCCGAAGGCTTCTTTCTCTTTGTTATCGGAGGATATTTCCTTTGCTCCTATAGTCATCAAAGGGATCCGAATATCTGTTCTCAGATTCCACAGAAATAAGGCTAGCAAAGAGATCCACGAAATACAGATGTAACTCTGTGAGATGAATTAACAGAACACTAAGCAGTTTCTCAGAAAGCTTCTTTCCAGATTTCATCTGAGGATATTTCCTTTTTCACAATAGCCCCCAATGGGCTTCCATATATCACTTTGCCTATTTCACAAGAACTGTCTTAGCGAAAGGCTTCTTCAGGGGAAAGCTGTAACTCTGTGAGATGTTTTCAAAGAACACAAAGAAGTTTCTCAGAAAGCTTCTTTCTCTTTGTTATCAGAGGATATTTCCTTTGTCCTATTGTCTTCAAAGGGATCCGAATATCTGTTTTCAGATTCCACAGAAATAAGACTAGCAAGGAGTTCCACGAAATACAGATGGACTCTGGGAGATGAATTAACAGAACTCTAAGCAGTTTCTCAGAAAGCTTCTTTCCAGATTTCATCTGAGGATATTTAGTTTTTCACCATAGCCCTCTATGTGCTTCCAAATATCACTTTGCCAATTCCACAAGAACTGTCTTAGCGAAAGGCTTCTTGAGGGGAAAGCTATAAGTCTGCGAGATGATTTCTCAGAACACAAAGAAGTTTCTCAGAAAGCTTCTTTCTCTTTGTTATCGGAGGATATTTCCTTTGGGGCTATAGTCTTCAAATGGATCCGAAATATCTGTTCTCAGATCCCACAGAAATAAGGCTAGCAAAGAGATCCAGGAAATACAGATGTAACTCTGTGAGATGTATTAACAGAACACTAAGCAGTCTCAGAAAGCTTCTTTCCAGATTTCATCTGAGGATATTTCGTTTTTCACCATAGCCCTCGAGGCGCTTCCAAATATCACTTTGCCAATTCCACAAGAACTGTCTTAGCGAAAGGCTTCTTGAGGGGAAAGCTGTAACTCTGTGAGATGCTTTCACAGAAAACAAAGAAATTTCTCAGAAAGCTTCTTTCTCTTTGTTATCGCAGCATATTTCCTTTGGCCCTATACTCTTCTAAAGGTTCCGAAATATCTGTTCTCAGATTCCACAGAAATAAGGCTAGCAAAGAGTTCCATGAAACACAGATGCAACTCTGTGAGATGAATTAACAGAACACTAAGCAGTTTCTCAGAAAACTTTTTTCCAGATTTCATCTGAGGATATTTCATTTTTCACCATAGCCCTCCATGGGCTTCCAAATGTGACTTTGCCAATTCCAAAAGAACTCTCTTAGGGAAAGTCTTCTTGAGGGGAAAGCTGTAATTCTGTGAGATGATTTCACAGAACACAAAGAAGTTTCTCAGAAAGCTTCTTTCTCTTTGTTATCGGAGGATATTTCCTTTGGCCCAATAGTCTTCAAAGGGATCCGAAATATCTGTTCGCAGATTCCACAGAAATAAGGCTAGAAAAGAGACCCACGAAATACAGATGTACCTCTGTGAGATGAATTATCAGAACACTAAGCAGTTTCTCAGAAAGCTTCCTTCCAGAAATCATGTGAGGATATTTCCTTTTTCACCATAGCCCTCTATGCGCTTCCAAATATCATTTTGCCAATTGCACAAGAACTGTCTTAGCGAAAGGCTTCTTGAGGGGAAAGCTGTAACTCTGTGAGATGATTTCACAGAACACAAAGAAATTTCTCAGAAAGCTTCTTTCTCTTTGTTATCGAAGCATATTTCCTTTGGCCCTATACTCTTATAAAGGTTCCGAAATGTCTGTTCTCAGATTCCACAGAAATAAGGCTAGCAAAGAGATCCACGAAATACAGATGTAACTCTGTGAGATGAATTAACAGAACACTAAGCAGTTTCTCAGAAAGCTTCTTTCCAGATTTCATCTGAGGATATTTCCTTTTTCACCATAGTCCTCTATGGGCTTCCAAATATCACTTTGCCAATTCCACAAGAACTGTCTTACCGAAAGGCTTCTTGTGGGGAAAGCTGTAACTCTGTGAGATGATTTCACAGAACACAAAGAAGTTTCTCAGAAAGCTTCTTTCTCTTTGTTATCGGAGGATATTTCCTTTGGCCCTATAGTCATCCAACGGATCCGAAATGTCTGTTCTCAGATTCCACAGAAATAAGGCTAGCAAAGAGATCCACGAAATACAGATGTAACTCTGTGAGATGAATTGACGGAACACTAAGCAGTTTCTCAGAAAGCTTCTTTCCAGATTTCATCTGAGGATATTTCTTTTTTCACCATAGCCCTCTATGGGCTTCCTAATACCACTTTGCCAATTCCACAAGAACTGTCTTAGCGAAAGTCTTCTTGAGGGGAAAGCTGTAACTCTGTGAGATGCTTTCAAAGAACACAAAGAAGTTTCTCAAAGAGCTTCTTTCTCTTTGTTATCGGAGGATATTTCCTTTGGCCCTATAGTTTTCAAAGGGATCCGAATATCTGTTCTCAGGTTCCACAGAAATAAGGCTAGCAAAGAGATCCACGAAATACAGACGTAACGCTGTGAGATGAATTAACAGAACACTAAGCAGATTCTCAGAAAGCTTCTTTCCAGATCGCATCTGAGGATATTTCCTTTCCACCATAGCCCTCTAGGCACTTCCAAATATCACTTTGCCAATTCCACAAGAACTGTCTTAGCGAAAGGCTTCTTGAGGGAAAAGCTGTAACTCTGTGAGATGATTTCAAAGAACACAAAGAAGTTTCTCAGAAAGATTCTTTCTCTTTGTTATCGGAGGATATTTCCTTTGGCCCAGTAGTCTTCAAAGGGATCCGAAATATCTGTTCTCAGATTCCACAGAAATAAGGCTAGCAAAGAGACCCACGAAATACAGATGTACCTCTGTGAGATTAATTAACAGAACACGAAGAATTTTCTCAGAAAGCTTCCTTCCAGATTTCATCTGAGGATATTTCCTTTTTCACCATAGCCCTCTATGCGCTTCCAAATATCATTTTGCCAATTGCACAAGAACTGTCTTAGCGAAAGACTTCTTGAGGGGAAAGCTGTAACTCTGTGAGATGATTTCACAGAACACCAAGAAATTTCTCAGAAAGCTTCTTTCTCTTTGTTATCGGAGGATATTTCCTTTGGCCCAAGATTCTTCAAAGGGATCCGAAATATCTGTTCTCAGAATCCTCAGAAATAAGGCTCGCAAAGAGATCCACGAGATACAGATGTAACTCTGTGAGATGAATTAACACAACACTAAGCAGTTTCTCAGAAAGCTTCTTTCCAGATTTCATCTGAGGATATTTCCTTTTTCACCATAGCCCTGTATGGACTTCCAAATATCACTTTGCCTATAGCACAAGAACTGTGTTAGCGAAAGGCTTCTTGAGGGGAAAGCTGTAACTCTGTGAGATGATTTCACAGAACACAAAGAAGTTTCTCAGAAAGCTTCTTTCTCTTTGTTATCGGAGGATATTTCCTTTGGCCCAATAGTCTTCAAACGGATCCGAAATATCTGTTCGCAGATTCCACAGAAATAAGGCTAGAAAAGAGACCCACGAAATACAGATGTACCTCTGTGAGAAGAATTATCAGAACACTAAGCAGTTTCTCAGAAAGCTTCCTTCCAGATTTCATGTGAGGATATTTCCTTTTTCACCATAGCCCTCTATGCGCTTCCAAATATCATTTTGCCAATTGCACAAGAACTGTCTTAGCGAAAGGCTTCTTGAGGGGAAAGCTGTAACTCTGTGAGATGATTTCACAGAACACAAAGAAATTTCTCAGAAAGCTTCTTTCTCTTTGTTATCGAAGCATATTTCCTTTGGCCCTATACTCTTATAAAGGTTCCGAAATGTCTGTTCTCAGATTCCACAGAAATAAGGCTAGCAAAGAGATCCACGAAATACAGATGTAACTCTGTGAGATGAATTAACAGAACACTAAGCAGTTTCTCAGAAAGCTTCTTTCCAGATTTCATCTGAGGATATTTCCTTTTTCACCATAGTCCTCTATGGGCTTCCAAATATCACTTTGCCAATTCCACAAGAACTGTCTTACCGAAAGGCTTCTTGAGGAGAAAGCTGCAACTCTGTGAGATGATTTCACAGAACACAAAGAAGTTTCTCAGAAAGCTTCTTTCTCTTTGTTATCGGAGTATATTTCCTTTGGCCCTATAGTCATCCAAGGGATCCGAAATGTCTGTTCTCAGATTCCACAGAAATAAGGCTAGCAAAGAGATCCACGAAATACAGATGTAACGCTTTGAGATGAATTAACAGAACACTAAGCAGATTCTCAGAAAGCTTCTTACCAGATCTCATCTGAGGATATTTCCTTTCCACCATAGCCCTCTAGGCACTTCCAAATATCACTTTGCCAATTCCACAAGAACTGTCTTAGCGAAAGGCTTCTTGAGGGGAAAGCTGTAACTCTGTGAGATGATTTCAAAGAACACAAAGAAGTTTCTCAGAAAGCTTCTTTCTCTTTGTTATCGGAGGATATTTCCTTTGGCCCAGTAGTCTTCAAAGGGATCCGAAATATCTGTTCTCAGATTCCACAGAAATAAGGCTAGCAAAGAGACCCACGAAATACAGATGTACCTCTGTGAGATTAATTAACAGAACACAAAGAATTTTCTCAGAAAGCTTCCTTCCAGATTTCATCTGAGGATATTTCCTTTTTCACCATAGCCCTCTATGCGCTTCCAAATATCATTTTGCCAATTGCACAAGAACTGTCTTAGCGAAAGACTTCTTGAGGGGAAAGCTGTAACTCTGTGGGATGATTTCACAGAACACCAAGAAATTTCTCAGAAAGCTTCTTTCTCTTTGTTATCGAAGCATATTTCCTTTGGCCCTATACTCTTCTAAAGGTTCCGAAATGTCTGTTCTCAGATTCCATAGAAATAAGGCTAGCAAAGAGATCCACGAAATACAGATGTAACTCTGTGAGATGAATTAACAGAACACTAAGCAGTTTCTCAGAAAGCTTCTTTCCAGATTTCATCTGAGGATATTTCCTTTTTCACCATAGTCCTCTATGGGCTTCCAAATATCACTTTGCCAATTCCACAAGAACTGTCTTACCAAAAGGCTTCTTGAGGAGAAAGCTGTAACTCTGTGAGATGATTTCACAGAACACAAAGAAGTTTCTCAGAAAGCTTCTTTCTCTTTGTTATCGGAGGATATTTCCTTCGGCCCTATAGTCTTCCAAGGAATCCGAAATGTCTGTTCTCAGATTCCACAGAAATAAGGCTAGCAAAGAGATCCACGAAATACAGATGTAACTCTGTGAGATGAATTGACAGAACACTAAGCAGTTTCTCAGAAAGCTTCTTTCCAGATTTCATCTGAGGATATTTCTTTTTTCACCGTAGCCCTCTGTGGGCTTCCTAATACCACTTTGCCAATTCCACAAGAACTGTCTTAGCGAAAGTCTTCTTGAGGGGAAAGCTGTAACTCTGTGAGATGATTTCAAAGAACACAAAGAATTTTCTCAGAAAGCTTCTTTCTCTTTATTATCGGAGGATATTTCCTTTGGCCCTATAGTCTTCAAAGGGATCCGAATATCTGTTCTCAGGTTCCACAGAAACAAGGCTAACAAAGAGATCCACCAAATACAGATGTAACGCTGTGAGATGAATTAACAGAACACTCAGCAGTTTCGCAGAAAGCTTCTTTCCAGATTTCATCTGAGGATATTTCCTTTCCACCATAGCCCTCTAGGCACTTCCAAATATCACTTTGCCAATTCCACAAGAACTGTCTTAGCGAAAGGCTTCTTGAGGGGAAAGTTGTAACTCTGTGAGATGATTTCAAAGAACACAAAGAAGTTTCTCAGAAAGCTTCTTTCTCTTTGTTATCGGAGTTTATTTCCTTTGGCCCTATAGTCTTCAAAGGGATCCGAAATATCTGTTCTCAGATTCCACAGAAATATGTCTAGCAAAGAGATCCACGAAATACAGATGTAACTCTGTGAGATGAATTAACAGAACACTAAGCAGTTTCTCAGAAAGCTTCTTTCCAGATTTCATCTGAGGATATTTCCTTTTTCACCATAGCCCTCTATGGGCTTCCAAATATCACTTTGCCAATTCCACAAGAACTGTCTTAGCGAAAGGCTTCTTGAGGGGAAAGCTGTAACTCTGTGAGATGATTTCACAGAACACAAAGAAATTTCCCAGAAAGCTTCTTTCTCTTTGTTATCGGAGGATATTTCCTTTGGCCCTATAGTCTTCAAAGGGATCCGAAATATCTGTTCTCAGATTCCACAGAAATAAGGCTAGCAAAGAGATCCCCGAAATACAGATGTAACTCTGTGAGATGAATTAACAGAACACTAAGCAGTTTCTCAGAAAGCTTATTTCCAGATTTCATCTGAGGATATATCCTTTTTCACCATAGCCCTCTATGGGTTTCCAAATATCACTTTGCCTATTCCACAAGAACTGTCTTAGCGAAAGGCTTCTTGAGGGGAAAGCTGTAACTCTGTGAGATAATTTCACAGAACACAAAGAAGTTTCTCAGAAAGCTTCTTTCTCTTTGTTATCGGAGGATATTTCCTTTGTCCCTATAGTCTTCAAAGGGATCCGAAATATCTGTTCTCAGATTCCACAGAAATAAGGCTAGCAAAGAGATCCACGAGATACAGATGTAACTATGTGAGATGAATTAACACAACACTAAGCAGTTTCTCAGAAAGCTTCTTTCCAGATTTCATCTGAGGATATTTCCTTTTTCACCATAGCCCTGTATGGACTTCCAAATATCACTTTGCCTTTAGCAAAAGAACTGTGTTAGCGAAAGGCTTCTTGAGGGGAAAGCTGTAACTCTGTGAGATGATTTCACAGAACACAAAGAAGTTTCTCAGAAAGCTTCTTTCTCTTTGTTATCGGAGGATATTTCCTTTGGCCCAATAGTCTTCAAAGGGATCCGAAATATCTGTTCTCAGATTCCACAGAAATAAGGCTAGCAAAGAGACCCACGAAATACAGATGTACCTCTGTGAGATGAATTAACAGAACACAAAGCATTTTCTCAGAAAGCTTCCTTCCAGATTTCATGTGAGGATATTTCCTTTTTCACCATAGCCCTCTATGCGCTTCCAAATATCATTTTGCCAATTGCACAAGAACTGTCTAACCGAAAGGCTTCTGAGGGGAATGCTGTAACTCTGTGAGATGATTTCACAGAATACAAAGAAGTTTCTCAGAAAGCTTCTCTCTCTTTGTTATCGGAGGATATTTCCTTTGGCCCTATAGTCTTCCAAGGGATCCGAAATGTCTGTTCTCAGATTCCACAGAAATAAGACTAGCAAAGAGATCCACGAAATACAGATGTAACTCTGTGAGATGAATTGACAGAACACTCAGCAGTTTCTCAGAAAGCTTCTTTCCAGAATTCATCTGAGGATATTTCTTTTTTCACCATAGCCCTCTATGGGCTTCCTAATACCACTTTGCCTATTCCACAAGAACTGTCTTAGAGAAAGGCTTCTTGAGGGGAAAGCTGTAACTCTGTGAGATGATTTCAAAGAACACAAAGAAGTTTCTCAGAAAGCTTCTTTCTCTTTGTTATCGGAGTTTATTTCCTTTGGCCCTATAGTCTTCAAAGGGATCCAAAATATCTGTTCTCAGATTCCACAGAAATAAGGCTAACAAAGAGATCCACGAAATACAGATGTAACTCTGTGAGATGAATTAACAGAACACTAAGCAGTTTCTCAGAAAGCTTCTTTCCAGATTTCATCTGAGGATATTTCCTTTTTCACCATAGCCCTCTATGGGCTTCCAAATATCACCTTGCAAATTCCACAAGAACTGTCTTGGCGAAAAGCTTCTTGAGTGGAAAGCTGTAACTCTGTGAGATGATTTCACAGAACACAAAGAAATTTCTCAGAAAGCTTCTTCCTCTTTGTTATCGGAGGATATTTCCTTTGGCCCTATACTCTTATAAAGGTTCCGAAATGTCTGTTCTCAGATATCACAGAAATAAGGCTAGCAAAGAGATCCACGAGATACAGATGTAACTCTGTGAGATGAATTAACAGAACACTAAGCAGTTTCCCAGAACGCTTCTTTCCAGATTTCATCTGAGGATATTTCCTTTTTCACCGTAGCCCTCTATGGGCTTCCAAATATCACTTTGCCTATTCCACAAGAACTGTCTTAGCGAAAGGCTTCTTGAGGGGAAAGCTGTAACTCTGTGAGATGATTTCACAGAACACAAAGAAGTTTCTCAGAAAGCCTCTTTCTCTTTGTTATCGGAGGATATTTCCTTTGGCCCTATAGTCTTCAAAGGGATCCGAAATATCTGTTCTCAGATTCCTCAGAAATAAGGCCAGCAAAGAGATCCACGAAATACAGATGTAACTCTGTGAGATGAATTAACAGAACACTAAGCAGTTTCTCAGTAAGCTTCTTTTCAGATTTCATCTGAAAATATTTCCTTTTTCACCGTAGCCCTCCATGCGCTTCCAAATATCACTTTGCCAATTCCACAGGAACTGTCTTAGCGAAACGCTTCTTGAGGGGAAAGCTGTAACTCTGTGAGATGATTTCACAGAACACAAGGAAGTTTCTCAGAAAGCTTCTTTCTCTTTGTTATCGGAGGATATTTCCTTTGGCCCTATAGTCTTCCAAGGGATCCGAAATATCTGTTCTCAGATTCCTCAGAAATAAGGCTAGTAAAGAGATCCACGAAATACAGATTTAACTCTGTGAGATGTATTAACAGAACACTAAGCATTTTCTCAGTAAGCTTCTTTCCAGATTTCATCTGAGGATATTTCCTTTTTCACCAAAGCCCTCTATGCGCTTCCAAATATCACTTTGCCAATTCCACAAGAACTGTCTAAGCGAAAGGCTTCTTGAGGGGAAAGCTGTAACTCTGTGAGATGATTTCAGAGAACACAAAGAAGTTTCTCAGAAAGCTTCTTTCTCTTTGTTATCGGAGGATATTTCCTTTGGCCCTATACGCTTCCATGGGATCCGAAATATCTGTTCTCAGATTCCTCAGAAATAAGGCTAGCAAAGAGATCCACGAAATACAGATGTAACTCTGTGAGATGAATTAACAGAACACTAAGCAGTTTCTCGGAAAGCTTCTTTCCAGATTTCATCTGAGGATATTTCCTTTTTCACCATAGCCCTCTATGGGCTTCCAAATATCACTTTGCCAATCCCACAAGAACTGACTTAACGAATGGCTTCTTGAGGGGAAAGCTGTAACTCTGTGAGATGATTTCAAAGAACACAAAGAAGTTTCTCAGAAAACTTCTTTCTCTTTGTTATCGGAGGATATTTCCTTTGGCCCTATAGACTTCCAAGGGATCCGAAATATCTATTCTCAGATTCCACAGAAATAAGGCTAGCAAAGAGATCCGCGAAATACAGATGTAACTCTGTGAGATGAATTAACAGAACACTAAGCAGTTTCTCAGAAAGCTTCTTTCCAGATTTCATCTGAGGATATTTCCTTTTTCACCATAGCCCTCTATGAGCTTCCAAATATCACTTTGTCAATTTCACAAGAATTATCTTAGCGAAAGGCTTCTTGATGGGATAGCTGTAACTCTGTGAGATGATTTCACGGAACACAAAGAAGTTTCAAAGAAAGCTTCTTTCTCTTTATTTTCGGAGTTTATTTCCTTTGGCCCTATACTCTTCTAAAGGTTCCGAAATGTCTGTTCTCAGATTCCACAGAAATAAGGCTAGCAAAGAGATCCACGAAATACAGATGTAACTCTGTGAGATGAATTAACAGAACACTGATCAGTTTCTCGGAAAGCTTCTTTCCAGATTTCACCTGAGGATATTTCCTTTTTCAACATAGCCCTCTATGGGCTTCCAAATACCACTTTGCCAATTCCAAAAGAACTGTTTTAGCGAAAGGCTTCTTGAGGGGAAGGCTGTAACTCTGTGAGATGATTTCACAGAGCACAACGAAGTTTCTCAGAAAGATTCTTTCTCTTTGTTATCGGAAGATATTTCCTTTGGCCCACTAATCTTCAAATGGATCCGAAATATCTGTTCTCAGGTTCCACAGAAATAAGGCTAGCAAAGAGATCCACGAAATACAGATGTAACTCTGTGAGATGAATTAACAGAACACTAAGCAGTTTCTCGGAAAGCCTCTTTCCAGATTTCATCTGAGGATATTTCCTTTTCCACCATAGCCCACTATGGGCTTACAAATATCACTTTGCCAATTTCACAGGAACTGTCTTAGCGAAAGTCTTCTTGAGGGGAAAGCTGTAACTCTGTGAGATGATTTCACCGAACACAAAGAAGTTTCTCAGAAAGATTCTTTCTATTTGTTACGGGGGATATTTCCTTTGGCCCTATAGTCTTCAAAGGGATCCGAAATATCTGTTTTCAGATTCCACAGAAATAAGGCTAGCAAAGAGATCCACGAAATACAGATGTAACTCTGTGAGATGAATTAACAGAACACTAAGCAGTTTCTCGGAAAGCTTCTTTCCAGATTTCATCTGAGGATATTTCCTTTTTCACCATAGCCTTCTATGGGCTTCCAAATATCACTTTGCCAATTTCACAGGAACTGTCTTAGCGAAAGTCTTCTTGAGGGGAAAGCTGTAACTCTGTGAGATGATTTCACGGAACACAAAGAAGTTTATCAGAAAGCTTCTTTCTCTTTGTTACGGGGGATATTTCCTTTGGCCCTAAAGTCTTCAAAGGGATCCGAAATATCTGTTTTCAGATTCCACGGAAATAAGGCTAGCAAAGAGATCCACGAAATACAGATGTAACTCTGTGAAATGAATTAACAGAACACTAAGCAGTTTCTCAGAAAGCTTCTTTCAGATTTCATCTGAGGATAATTCCTTTTTCAGCATAGCCCTCTATGGGCTTCCTAATACCACTTTGCCAATTCCACAAGAGCTGTCCTAACGAAAGGCTTCTTGAGGGGAAAGCTGTAACTCTGTGAGATGATTTCAAGGAACACAAAGAAGTTTCTCAGAAAGCTTCTTTCTCTTTGTTATCAGAGGATATTTCCTTTGGCCCTATAGACTTCCAAGGGATCCGAAATATCTGTTCTCAGATTCCACAGAAATAAGGCTAGCAAAGAGATCCGCGAAATACAGATTTAACTCTGTGAGATGAATTAACAGAACACTAAGCAGTTTCTAAGAAAGCTTCTTTCCAGATTTCATCTGAGGATATTTCCTTTTTCACCATAGCCCTCTATGAGCTTCCAAATATCACTTTGTCAATTTCACAAGAATTATCTTAGCGAAAGGCTTCTTGAGGGGATAGCTGTAACTCTGTGAGATGATTTCACGGAACACAAAGAAGTTTCTCAGAAAGCTTCTTTCTCTTTGTTTTTGGAGTTTATTTCCTTTGGCCCTATACTCTTCTAAAGGTTCCGAAATGTCTGTTCTACGATTCCACAGAAATAAGGCTAGCAAAGAGATCCACGAAATACAGATGTAACACTGTGAAATGAATTAACAGAACACTAAGCAGTTTCTCAGAAAGCTTCTTTCCAGATTTCATCTGAGGATATTTCCTTTTTCAACGTAGCCCTCTATGGGCTTCCAAATATCACTTTGCCAATTCCACAAGAACTGTCTTAGCGAAAGGCTTCTTGAGGGGAAAGCTGTAACTCTGTGAGATGATTTCACAGAACACAAAGAAATTTCTCAGAAAGCTTCTTCCTCTTTGTTATCGGAGGATATTTCCTTTGGCCCTATACTCTTATAAAGGTTCCGAAATGTCTGTTCTCAGATTCCACACAAATAAGGCTAGCAAAGAGATCCAGGAAATACAGATGTAACTCTGTGAGATGAATTAACAGAACACTAATCAGTTTCTCTGAAAACTTCTTTCCAGATTTCATCTGAGCATATTTCCTTTTACACCATAGCCCCCTATGGGCTTCAAAATATCACTTTGCCAATTCCACAGGAACTGTCTTAGCGAAAGACTTCTTGAGGTGAAACCTGTAACTTTGTGAGATGATTTCACAAAACACAAAGAAATTTATCGGAAAGCTTCTTTCTCCTTGTTATCGGAGCATATTTCCTTTGGCCCTATACCCTTCAAAAGGTTCCGAAATGTCTGTTCTCAGATTCCACAGAAATAAGGCTAGCAAAGAGATCCACGAAATACAGATGTAACTCTGTGAGATGAATTAACAGAACACTAAGCAGTTTCTCAGAAAGCTTCTTTCCAGATTTCATCTGAGGATATTTCCTTTTTCACCATAGCCTTCTATGGGCTTCCTAATACCACTTTGCCAATTCCACAAGAACTGTCTTAGCGAAAGGCTTCTTGAGGGGAAAGCTGTAACTCTGTGAGATGATTTCAAAGAACACAAAGAAGTTTCTCAGAAAGCTTCTTTCTCCTTATTATCGGAGGATATTTCCTTTGACTCTATAGTCTTGAAAGGGATCCGAAATATCTGTTCTCAGTATCCACAGAAATAAGGCTAGCAAAGAGATCCACGAGATACAGATGTAACTCTGTGAGATGAATTAACAGAACACTGAGCAGTTTCTCAGAAAGCTTCTTTCCAGATTTCATCTGAGGATATTTCCTTTTTCACCATAGCCCTCTATGGGCTTCCAAATATCACTTTGCCAATTTCACAGGAACTGTCTTAGCAAAAGTCTTCCTGAGGGGAAAGCTGTAACTCTGTGAGATGATTTCTCGGAACACAAAGAAGTTTCTCAGAAAGCTTCTTTCTCTTTGTTACGGGGGATATTTCCTTTGGCCCTATAGTCTTCAAAGGGATCCGAAATATCTGTTTTCAGATTCCACAGAAATAAGGCTAGCAAAGAGATCCACGAAATACAGATGTAACTCTGTGAGATGAATTAACAGAACACTAAGCAGTTTCTCAGAAAGCTTCTTTGCAGATTTCATCTGAGGATAATTCCTTTTTCACCATAGCCCTCTATGGGCTTCCTAATACCACTTTGCAAATTCCACAAGAACTGTCCTAGCGAAAGGCTTCTTGAGGGGAAAGCTGTAACTCTGTGAGATGATTTCACAGAACACAAAGAAGTTTCTCAGAAAGCTTCTTTCTCTTTCTTCTCGGAGGATATTTCCTTTGGCCCTATAGTCTTCCAAGGGATCCGAAATATCTGTTCTCAGTTTCCTCAGAAATAAGGCTAGTAAAGAGATCCACGAAATACAGATGTAACTCTGTGAGATGAATTAACAGAACACTAAGCATTTTCTCAGTAAGCTTCTTTCCAGATTTCATGTGAGGATATTTCCTTTTTCACCATAGCCCTCTATGCGCTTCCAAATATCACTTTGCCAATTCCACAAGAACTGTCTTAGCGAAACGCTTCTTGAGGGGAAAGCTGTAACTCTGTGAGATGATTTCACAGAACACAAAGAAGTTTCTCAGAAAGCTTCTTTCTGTTTGTTATCGGAGGATATTTCCTTTGACCCTATAGTCTTCAAAGGGATCCGAATATCTGTTCTCAGATTCCACAGAAATAAGGCTAGCAAAGAGATCCACGAAATACAGATGTAACTCTGTGAGATGAATTAACAGAACACTAAGCAGTTTCTCAGAAAGCTTCTTTCCAGATTTCATCTGAGGATATTTCCTTTTTCACCATAGTCCTCTAGGCGCTTCAAAATATCACTTTGCCAATTCCACAAGAACTGGCTTAACGAAAGGCTTCTTGAGGGGAAAGCTGTAACTCTGTGAGATGATTTCAAAGAACACAAAGAAGTTTTTCGGAAACCTTGTTTCTCTTTGTTATCGAAGTTTATTTCCTTTGGCCCTGTAGTCTTCAACAGGATCCGAAATATCTGTTCTCAGATTCCACAGTAATAAGGCTAGCAAAGAGATCTACGAAATACAGATGTAACTCTGTGAGATGAATTAAGAACACTAAGCAATTTCTCAGAAAGCTTCTTTCCAGATTTCATCTGAGGATATTTCCTTTTTCACCATAGCCCTCTATGGGCTTCCAAATATCACTTTGCCAATTTCACAGGAACTGTCTTAGCGAAAGTCTTCCTGAGGGGAAAGCTGTAACTCTGTGAGATGATTTCTCGGAACACAAAGAAGTTTCTCAGAAAGCTTCTTTCTCTTTGTTACGGGGGATATTTCCTTTGGCCCCATAGTCTTCAAAGGGATCCGAAATATCTGTTTTCAGATTCCACAGAAATAAGGCTAGCAAAGAGATCCACGAAATACAGATGTAACTCTGTGAGATGAATTAACAGAACATTAAGCATTTTCTCAGAAAGCTTCTTTCCAGATTTCATCTGAGGCTAATTCCTTTTTCACCATAGCCCTCTATGGGCTTCCTAATACCACTTTGCAAATTCCACAAGAACTGTCCTAGCGAAAGGCTTCTTGAGGGGAAAGCTGTAACTCTGTGAGATGATTTCACAGAATACAAAGAACTTTCTCAGAAAGCTTCTTTCTCTTTGTTATCGGAGGATATTTCCTTTGGCCCTATACTCTTCAAAGGGATCCGAATATCTGTTCTCAGGTTCCACAGAAATAAGGCTAGCAAAGGGATCCACGAAATACCGATGTAACTCTGTGAGATGAATTAACAGAACACTAAGCTGTTTCTCAGAAAGCTTTTTTCCAGATTTCATCTGAGGATATTTCCTTTTTCACCATAGCCCTCTACGCGCTTCCAAATATCACTTTGCCAATTCCACAAGAACTGTCTTAGCGAAAGGCTTCTTGAGGGGAAAGCTGTAACTCTGTGAGATGATTTCTCGGAACACAAAGAAGTTTCTCAGAAATCTTCTTTCTCTTTGTTATCGGAGTTTATTTCCTTTGGCCCTATAGTCTTCAAAGGGATCCGAAATATCTGTTCTCAGATTCCACAGAAATAAGGCTAGCAAAGAGATCCACGAAATACAGAGGTAACTCTGTGAGATGAATTAACAGAACACTAAGCAGTTTCTCATAAAGCTTCTTTCCAGATTTCATCTGACGATATTTCCTTTTTCACCATAGCCCCCTATGGGCTTCAAAATATCACTTTGCCAATTCCACTGTAACTGTCTTAGCGAAAGATTTCTTGAGGTGAAAGCTGTAACTTTTTGAGATGATTTCACAAAACACAAAGAAATTTATCGGAAAGCTTCTTTCTCCTTGTTATCGGAGCGTATTTCCTTTGGCCCTATACCCTTCAAAAGGTTCCGAAATGTCTGTTCTCAGATTCCACGGAAATAAGGCTAGCAAAGAGATCCACGAAATACAGATGTAACTCTGTGAAATGAATTAACAGAACACTAAGCAGTTTCTCAGAAAGCTTCTTTCCAGATTTCATCTGAGGATATTTCCTTTTTCACCATAGCCTTCTATGGGCTTCCTAATACCACTTTGCCAATTCCACAAGAACTGTCTTAGCGAAAGGCTTCTTGAGGGGAAAGCTGTAACTCTGTGAGATGATTTCAAAGAACACGAAGAAGTTTCTCAGAAAGCTTCTTTCTCCTTATTATCGGAGGATATTTCCTTTGACTCTATAGTCTTGAAAGGGATCCGAAATATCTGTTCTCAGTATCCACAGAAATAAGGCTAGCAAAGAGATCCACGAGATACAGATGTAACTCTGTGAGATGAATTAACAGAACACTAAGCAGTTTCTCAGAAAGCTTCTTTCCAGATTTCATCTGAGGATATTTCCTTTTTCACCGTAGCCCTCTATGGGCTTCCAAATATCACTTTGCCTATTCCAGAAGAACTGTCTTAGCGAAAGGCTTCTTGAGGGGAAAGCTGTAACTCTGTGAGATGATTTCACAGAACACAAAGAAGTTTCTCAGAAAGCCTCTTTCTCTTTGTTATCGGAGGATATTTCCTTTGGCCCTATAGTCTTCAAAGGGATCCGAAATATCTGTTCTCAGATTCCACAGAAATAAGGCCAGCAAAGAGACCCACGAAATACAGATGTAACTCTGTGAGATGAATAAACAGAACACTAAGCAGTTTCTCAGTAAGCTTCTTTCCAGATTTCATCTGAGGATATTTCCTTTTTCACCATAGCCCTCCATGCGCTTCCAAATATCACTTTGCCAATTCCACAGGAACTGTCTTAGCGAAAGGCTTCTTGAGGGGAAAGCTGTAACTCTGTGAGATGATTTCACAGAACACAAAGAGGTTTCTCAGAAAGCTTCTTTCTCTTTGTTATCGGAGGATATTTCCTTTGGCCCTATAGTCTTCCACGGGATCCGAAATATCTGTTCTCAGATTCCTCAGAAATAAGGCTAGTAAAGAGATCCACGAAATACAGATGTAACTCTGTGAGATGAATTAACAGAACACTAAGCAGTTTCTCAGAAAGCTTCTTTCCAGATTTCATCTGAGGATATTTCCTTTTTCACCATAGCCCTCTATGGGCTTCCAAACACCACTTTGCCAATTCCACAAGCACTGCCTTAGCGAAAGGCTTCTTGAGGGGAAAGCTGTAACTCTGTGAGATGACTTCATGGAAAACAAAGAAGTTTCTCAGAAAGCTTCTTTCTGTTTGTTATCGGAGGATATTTCCTTTGACCCTATAGTCTTCAAAGGGATCCGAATATCTGTTCTCAGATTCCACAGAAATAAGGCTAGCAAAGAGATCCACGAAATACAGATGTAACTCTGTGAGATGAATTAACAGAACACTAAGCCGTTTCTCAGAAAGCTTCTTTCCAGATTTCGTCTGAGGATATTTCCTTTTTCACCATAGTCCTCTAGGCGCTTCAAAATATCACTTTGCCAATTCCACAAGAACTGTCTTAACGAAAGGCTTCTTGAGGGGAAAGCTGTAACTCTGTGAGATGATTTCAAAGAACACAAAGAAGTTTTTCGGAAACCTTGTTTCTCTTTGTTATCGAAGTTTATTTCCTTTGGCCCTGTAGTCTTCAACAGGATCCGAAATATCTGTTCTCAGATTCCACAGTAATAAGGCTAGCAAAGGGATCCACGAAATACAGATGTAACTCTGTGAGATGAATTAACAGAACACTAAGCAGTTTCTCAGAAAGCTTCTTTCCAGATTTCATCTGAGGATATTTCCTTTTTCAACATAGCCCTCTATGGGCTTCCAAATACCACTTTGCCAATTTCACAGGAACTGTCTTAGCGAAAGTCTTCCTGAGGGGAAAGCTGTAACTCTGTGAGATGATTTCTCGGAACACAAAGAAGTTTCTCAGAAAGCTTCTTTCTCTTTGTTACGGGGGATATTTCCTTTGGCCCTATAGGCTTCAAAGGGATCCGAAATATCTGTTTTCAGATTCCACAGAAATAAGGCTAGCAAAGAGATCCACGAAATACAGATGTAACTCTGTGAGATGAATTAACAGAACACTAAGCAGTTTCTCAGAAAGCTTCTTTCCAGATTTCATCTGAGGATAATTCCTTTTTCACCATAGCCCTCTATGGGCTTCCTAATACCACTTTGCAAATTCCACAAGAACTGTCCTAGCGAAAGGCTTCTTGAGGGGAAAGCTGTAACTCTGTGAGATGATTTCACAGAATACAAAGAACTTTCTCAGAAAGCTTCTTTCTCTTTGTTATCGGAGGATATTTCCTTTGGCCCTATACTCTTCAAAGGGATCCGAATATCTGTCCTCAGGTTCCACAGAAATAAGGCTAGCCAAGGGATCCACGAAATACCGATGTAACTCTGTGAGATGAATTAACAGAACACTAAGCGGTTTCTCAGAAAGCTTCTTTCCAGATTTCATCTGAGGATATTTCCTTTTTCACCATAGCCCTCTAGGCGCTTCCAAATATCACTTTGCCAATTCCACAAGAACTGTCTTACCGAAAGGCTTCTTGAGGGGAAAGCTGTAACTCTGTGAGATGATTTCAAAGAACACAAAGAAGTTTCTCAGAAATCTTCTTTCTCTTTGTTATCGGAGTTTATTTCCTTTGGCCCTATAGTCTTCAAAGGGATCCGAAATATCTGTTCTCAGATTCCACAGAAATAAGGCTAGCAAAGAGATCCACGAAATACAGATGTAACTCTGTGAGATGAATTAACAGAACACTAAGCAGTTTCTCAGAAAGCTTCTTTCCAGATTTCATCTGACGATATTTCCCTTTTAACCATAGCCCTCTATGGGCTTCCTAATACCACTTTGCCAATTCCACAAGAACTGTTATAGCGAAAGACTTCTTGAGGGGAAAGCTGTAACTCTGTGAGATGATTTCAAAGAACACAAAGAAGTTTCTCAGAAAGCTTCTTTCTCCTTGTTATCGGAGGATATTTCCTTTGACTCTATAGTCTTGAAAGGGATCCGAAATATCTGTTCTCAGTATCCACAGAAATAAGGCTAGCAAAGATATCCACGAGATACAGATGTAACTCTGTGAGATGAATTAACAGAACACTAAGCAGTTTCTCGGAAAGCTTCTTTCCAGATTTCATCTGAGGATATTTCCTTTTTCAACATAGCCCTCTATGGGCTTGCAAACCACTTTGCCAATTCCACAAGAACAGTCTTAGCGAAAGGCTTCTTGAAGGGAAAGCTGTAACTCTGTTAGATGATTTCACAGAGCACAACGAAGTTTCTCAGAAAGCTTCTTTCTCTTTGTTATCGGAGGATATTTCCTTTGGACCTCTACTCTTCAAATGGATCCGAAATATCTGTTCTCAGGTTCCACAGAACTAAGCCTAGCAAACAGATCCACAAAATACAGATGTAACTCTGTGAGATGAATTAACAGAACACTAAGCAGTTTCTCGGGAAGCTTCTTTCCAGATTTCATCTGAGGATATTTCCTTTTTCACCATAGCCCTCTAGGGGGTTCCAAATATCACTTTGCCAATTTCACAAGAACTGTCTTAGCGAAAATCTTCTTGAGGGGAAAGCTGTAACTCTGTGAGATGATTTGACGGAACACAAAGAAGTTTATCAGAAAGCTTCTTTCTCTTTGTTACGGGGGATATTTCCTTTGGCCCTATAGTCTTTAAAGGGATGCGAAATATCTGTTTTCAGATTCCACGGAAATAAGGCTAGCAAAGAGATCCACGAAATACAGATGTAACTCTGTGAGATGAATTAAGAGAACACTAAGCAGTTTCTCAGAAAGCTTCTTTCCAGATTTCATCTGAGGATAATTCCTTTTTCACCATAGCCCTCTATGGGCTTCCTAATACCACTTTGCCAATTCCACAAGAACTGTTTTAGCGAAAGGCTTCTTGAGGGGAAAGCTGTAACTCTGTGAGATGATTTCACAGAATACAAAGAAGTATCTCAGAAAGCTTCTTTCTCTTTGTTATCGGAGTATATTTCCTTTGGCCCTATAGTCTTCAAAGGGTTCCGAATATCTGTTCTCAGGATCCACAGAAATAAGGCTAGCAAAGAGATCCACGAAATACCGATGTAACTCTGTGAGATGAATTAACAGAACACTAAGCAGTTTCTCAGAAAGCTTCTTTCCAGATTTCATCTGAGGATATTTCCTTTTTCACCATAGTCCTCTAAGGGCTTCCAAATATCACTTTGCCAATTCCACAAGAACTGTCTTAGTGAAAGGCTTCTTGAGGGGAAAGCTGTAACTCTGTGAGATGATTTCACAGAACACAAAGAAGTTTCTCAGAAAGCTTCTTTCTCTTTCTTATCGGAGGATATTTCCTTTGGCCCTATAGTCTTCCAAGGGATCCGAAATGGCTGTTCTCAGATTCCACAGAAATAAGGCTAGCAAAGAGATCCACGAAATACAGATGTAATTCTGTGAGATGAATTAACAGAACACTAAGCAGTTTCTCGGAGAGCTTCTTTCCAGATTTCATCTGAGGATATTTCCTTTTTCACCGTAGCCCTCTATGGGCTTCCAAATACCACTTTGCCCATTCCACAAGAACTGCCTTAGCGAAAGGCTTCTTGAGGGGAAAGCTGTAATTCTGTGAGATGATTTCACAGAGCACAAAGAAGTTTCTCAGAAAGATTCTTTCTCTTATCGGAGGATATTTCCTTTGGCCCACTAATCTTCAAGTGGATCCGAAATATCTGTTCTCAGGTTCCACAGAAATAAGGCTAGCAAAGAGATCCACGAAATACAGATGTAACTCTGTGAGATGAATTAACAGAACACTAAGCAGTTTCTCGGAAAGCCTCTTTCCAGATTTCATCTGAGGATATTTCCTTTTCCACCATAGCACAGATGTAACTCTGTGAGATGAATTAACAGAACACTAAGCAGTTTCTCAGAAAGCTTCTTTCCAGATTTCATCTGAGGATAATTCCTTTTTCACCATAGCCCTCTATGGGCTTCCTAATACCACTTTGCCAATTCCACAAGAACTGTTTTAGCGAAAGGCTTCTTGAGGGGAAAGCTGTAACTCTGTGAGATGATTTCACAGAATACAAAGAACTATCTCAGAAAGCTTCTTTCTCTTTGTTATCGGAGGATATTTCCTTTGGCCCTATAGTCTTCAAAGGGTCCCGAATATCTGTTCTCAGGATCCACAGAAATAAGGCTAGCAAAGAGATCCACGAAATACCGATGTAACTCTGTGAGATGAATTAACAGAACACTAAGCAGTTTCTCAGAAAGCTTCTTTCCAGATTTCATCTGAGGATATTTCCTTTTTCACCATAGCCTTCTAGGGGCTTCCTAATACCATTTTGCCAATTCCACCAGAACTGTCTTAGCGAAATGCTTCTTGAGGGGAAAGCTGTAACTCTGTGAGATGATTTCAAAGAACACAGAGAAGTTTCTCAGAAAGCTTCTTTCTCCTTATTATCGCAGGTTATTTCCTTTGACTCTATAGTCTTGAAAGGGATCCGAAATATCTGTTCTCAGTATCCACAGAAATAAGGCTAGCAAAGAGATCGACGAGATACAGATGTAACTCTGTGAGATGAATTAACAGAACACTAAGAAGTTTCCCAGAAAGCTTCTTTCCAGATTTCATCTGAGGATATTTCCTTTTTCACCGTAGCCCTCTATGGGCTTCCAAATATCACTTTGCCTATTCCACAAGAACTGTCTTAGCGAAATGCTTCTTGAGGGGAAAGCTGTAACTCTGTGAGATGATTTCACAGAACACAAAGAAGTTTCTCAGAAAGCCTCTTTCTCTTTGTTATCGGAGGATATTTCCGTTGGCCCTATAGTCTTCAAAGGGATCCGAAATATCTGTTCTCAGATTCCTCAGAAATAAGGCCAGCAAAGAGATCCACGAAATACAGATGTAACTCTGTGATATGAATTAACAGAACACTAAACGGTTTCTCAGTAAGCTTCTTTCCAGATTTCATCTGAGGGTATTTCCTTTTTCACCGTAGCCCTCCATGCGCTTCCATATATCACTTTGCCAATTCCACAGGAACTGTCTTAGCGAAACGCTTCTTGAGGGGAAAGCTGTAACTCTGTGAGATGATTTCTCGGAACACAAAGAAGTTTCTCAGAAAGCTTCTTTCTCTTTGTTATCGGAGGATATTTCCTTTGGCCCTATAGTCTTCAAAGGTATCCGAATATCTGTTCTCAGGTTCCATAGAAATAAGGCTAGCAAAGAGATCCACGAAATACAGACGTAAGTCTGTGAGATGAATTAACAGAACACTGAGCTGTTTCTCAGAAAGCTTCTTCCCAGATTTCATCTGAGGATATTTCCTTTTTCACCATAGCCCTCTAGGCGCTTCCAAATATCACTTTGCCAATTCCACAAGAACTGTCTTAGCCAAAGGCTTCTTGAGGGGAAAGCTGTAACTCTGTGAGATGATTTCAAAGAACACAAAGAAGTTTCTCAGAAAGCTTCTTTCTCTTTGTTATCGGAGTTTATTTCCTTTGGCCCTATAGTCTTCCAAGGGATCCGAAATATCTGTTCTCAGATTCCAGAGAAATAAGGCTAGCAAAGAGATCCACGAAATACAGATGTAACACTGTGAGATGAATTAACAGAACACTAAGCAGTTTCTCAGAAAGCTTCTTTCCAGATTTCATCTGAGGATATTTCCTTTTTCACCATAGCCCTCTATGGGCTTCCAAATATCACTTTGCCAATTCCACAAGAACTGTTTTAGCGAAAGGCTTCTTGAGGGGAAAGCTGTAACTCTGTGAGATGATTTCACAGAATACAAAGAAATTTCTCAGAAAGCTTCTTTCTCTTTGTTATCGCAGGATATTTGCTTTGGCCCTATACACTTCTAAAGGTTCCGAAATGTCTGTTCTCAGATTCCACACAAATAAGGCTAGCAAAGATATCCAGGAAATACAGATGTATCTCTGTGAGATGAATTAACGGAACACTAAGCAGTTTCTCAGAAAGCTTCTTTCTAGATTTCATCTGAGCATATTTCCTTTTTCACCATAGCCCTCGATGGGATTCCAAATATCACTTTGCCAATTCCACAAGAACTGTCTTAGCGAAAGACTTCTTGAGGAGAAAGCTGTAACTCTGGGAGATGATTTCACAGAACACAAAGAAATTTCTCAGAAAGCTTCTTTCTCCTTGTTATCGGAGCATATTTCCTTTGGCACTATACTCTTCTAAATGTTCCGAAATATCTGTTCTCAGATTCCACAGAAATAAGGCTAGGAAGTAGATCCACGAAATACAGATGTAACTCTGTGAGATGAATTAACAGAACACTAAGCAGTTTCTCAGAAAGCTTCTTTCCAGATTTCCTCTGAGAATATTTCCTTTTTCACCATAGTCCTCTATGGGCTTCCAAATATCACTTTGCCAATTCCACAAGAACTGTCTTAGGGAAAAACTTCTTGAGGGGAAAGATGTAACTCTGTGAGATGATTTCACAGAACACAAAGAAGTTTCTCAGGAAGCTTATTTCTCTTTGTTATCGGAGGATATTACCTTTGGCCCTATAGTCCTCAAAGGGATCCGAAATATCTGTTCTCAGATTCCACAGAAATAAGGCTAGCAAAGAGATCCACGACATACAGATGTAACTCTGTGAGATGAATTAACAGAACACTAAGCAGTTTCTCAGAAAGCTTATTTCCAGATTTCATCTGAGGATATATCCTTTTTCACCATAGCCCTCTATGGGTTTCCAAATATCACTTTGCCTATTCCACAAGAACTGTCTTAGCGAAAGGCTTCTTGAGGGGAAAGCTGTAACTCTGTGAGATAATTTCACACAACACAAAGAAGTTTCTCAGAAAGCTTCTTTCTCTTTGTTATCGTAGGATATTTCCTTTGTCCCTATAGTCTTCAAAGGGATCCGAAATATCTGTTCTCAGATTCCACAGAAATAAGGCTCGCAAAGAGATACACGAGATACAGATGGAACTCTGTGAGATGAATTAACAGAACACTAATCAGTTTCTCAGAAAGCTTCTTTCCAGATTTCATCTGAGGATATTTCCTTTTTCACCATAGCCCTGTATGGACTTCCAAATATCACTTTGCCTATAGCACAAGAACTGTGTTAGCGAAAGGCTTCTTGAGGGGAAAGCTGTAACTCTGTGAGATGATTTCACAGAACACAAAGAAGTTCTCAGAAAGCTTCTTTCTCTTTGTTCTCGGAGGATATTTCCTTTGGCCCAATAGTCTTCAAAGGGATCCGAAATATCTGTTCTCAGATTCCACAGAAATAAGGCTAGCAAAGAGACCCACGAAATACAGATGTACCTCTGTGAGATGAATTAACAGAACACAAAGCATTTTCTCAGAAAGCTTCCTTCCAGATTTCATGTGAGGATATTTCCTTTTTCACCATAGCCCTCTATGCGCTTCCAAATATCATTTTGCCAATTGCACAAGAACTGTCTTAGCGAAAGGCTTCTTGAGGGGATAGCTGTAACTCTGTGAGATGATTTCACAGAACACAAAGAAATTTCTCAGAAAACTTCTTTCTCTTTGTTATCGAAGCATATTTCCTTTGGCCCTATACTCTTCTAAAGGTTCCGAAATGTCTGTTCTCAGATTCCACAGAAATAAGGCTAGCAAAGAGATCCACGAAATACAGATGTAACTCTGTGAGATGAATTAACAGAACACTAAGCAGTTTCTCAGAAAGCTTCTTTCCAGATTTCATCTGAGGATATTTCCTTTTTCACCATAGTCCTCTATGGGCTTCCAAATATCACTTTGCCAATTCCACAAGAACTGTCTTACCGAAAGGCTTCTGAGGGGAAAGCTGTAACTCTGTGAGATGATTTCACAGAACACAAAGAATTTTCTCAGAAAGCTTCTCTCTCTTTGTTATCGGAGGATATTTCCTTTGGCCCTATATTCTTCAAACTGATCCGAAATATCTGTTCTCAGATTCCACAGAAATAAGGCTAGCAAAGAGATCCACGAAATACAGATGTAACTCTGTGAGATGAATTGAGAGAACACTAAGCAGTTTCTCAGAAAGCTTCTTTCCAGATTTCATCTGAGGATATTTCTTTTTTCACCATAGCCCTCTATGGGCTTCCTAATACCACTTTGCCAATTACACAAGAACTGTCTTAGCGAAAGTCTTCTTGAGGGGAAAGCTGTAACTCTGTGAGATGATTTCACAGAACACAAAGAAGTTTCTCAGAAAGCTTCTTTCTCTTTGTTATCGGAGGATATTTCCTTTGGCCCTATGGTCTTCAAAGGGATCCGAATATCTGTTCTCAGGTTCCACAGAAATAAGGCTAGCAAAGAGACCCACGAAATACAGATGTACC
This sequence comes from Macaca nemestrina, assembly GCF_043159975.1. Classification (NCBI taxonomy): domain Eukaryota; kingdom Metazoa; phylum Chordata; class Mammalia; order Primates; family Cercopithecidae; genus Macaca; species Macaca nemestrina. Next base: position 26,540,036 of record NC_092143.1, read on the forward strand.
TCTGTGAGATGAATTAACAGAACACAAAGCATTTTCTCAGAAAGCTTCCTTCCAGATTTCATGTGAGGATATTTCCTTTTTCACCATAGCCCTCTATGCGCTTCCAAATATCATTTTGCCAATTGCACAAGAACTGTCTTAGCGAAAGGCTTCTTGAGGGGATAGCTGTAACTCTGTGAGATGATTTCACAGAACACAAAGAAATTTCTCAGAAAACTTCTTTCTCTTTGTTATCGAAGCATATTTCCTTTGGCCCTATACTCTTCTAAAGGTTCCGAAATGTCTGTTCTCAGATTCCACAGAAATAAGGCTAGCAAAGAGATCCACGAAATACAGATGTAACTCTGTGAGATGAATTAACAGAACACTAAGCAGTTTCTCAGAAAGCTTCTTTCCAGATTTCATCTGAGGATATTTCCTTTTTCACCATAGTCCTCTATGGGCTTCCAAATATCACTTTGCCAATTCCACAAGAACTGTCTTACCGAAAGGCTTCTGAGGGGAAAGCTGTAACTCTGTGAGATGATTTCAAAGAACACAAAGAAGTTTCTCAGAAAGCTTCTCTCTCTTTGTTATCGGAGGATATTTCCTTTGGCCCTATAGTCTTCAAACTGATCCGAAATATCTGTTCTCAGATTCCACAGAAATAAGGCTAGCAAAGAGATCCACGAAATACAGATGTAACTCTGTGAGATGAATTGAGAGAACACTAAGCAGTTTCTCAGAAAGCTTCTTTCCAGATTTCATCTGAGGATATTTCTTTTTTCACCATAGCCCTCTATGGGCTTCCTAATACCACTTTGCCAATTACACAAGAACTGTCTTAGCGAAAGTCTTCTTGAGGGGAAAGCTGTAACTCTGTGAGATGATTTCACAGAACACAAAGAAGTTTCTCAGAAAGCTTCTTTCTCTTTGTTATCGGAGGATATTTCCTTTGGCCCTATGGTCTTCAAAGGGATCCGAATATCTGTTCTCAGGTTCCACAGAAATAAGGCTAGCAAAGAGATCCACGAAATACAGATGTAACTCTGTGAGATGAATTAACAGAACACTAAGCAGTTTCTCAGAAAGCTTCTTTCCAAATTTCATCTGAGGATATTTACTTTACACCACAGCCCTCTAGGCACTTCCAAATATCACTTTGCCAATTCCACAAGAACTGTCTTAGCGAAAGACTTCTTGAGGTGAAAGTTGTAACTTTGTGAGATGATTTCACAAAACACAAAGAAATTTATCGGAAAGCTTCTTTCTCCTTGTTATCGGAGCATATTTCCTTTGGCCCTATACCCTTCAAAAGGTTCCGAAATGTCTGTTCTCAGATTCCACAGAAATAAGGCTAGCAAAGAGATCCACGAAATACAGATGTAACTCTGTGAAATGAATTAACAGAACACTAAGCAGTTTCTCAGAAAGCTTCTTTCCAGATTTCATCTGAGGATATTTCCTTTTTCACCATAGCCTTCTAGGGGCTTCCTAATACCATTTTGCCAATTCCACCAGAACTGTCTTAGCAAAATGCTTCTTGAGGGGAAAGCTGTAACTCTGTGAAATGATTTCAAAGAACACAGAGAAGTTTCTCAGAAAGCTTCTTTCTCCTTATTATCGCAGGTTATTTCCTTTGACTCTATAGTCTTGAAAGGGATCCGAAATATCTGTTCTCAGTATCCACAGAAATAAGGCTAGCAAAGAGATCGACGAGATACAGATGTAACTCTGTGAGATGAATTAACAGAACACTAAGAAGTTTCCCAGAAAGCTTCCTTCCAGATTTCATCTGAGGATATTTCCTTTTTCTCCGTAGCCCTCTATGGGCTTCCAAATATCACTTTGCCTATTCCACAAGAACTGTCTTAGCGAAATGCTTCTTGAGGGGAAAGCTGTAACTCTGTGAGATGATTTCACAGAACACAAAGAAGTTTCTCAGAAAGCCTCTTTCTCTTTGTTACCGGAGGATATTTCCGTTGGCCCTATAGTCTTCAAAGGGATCCGAAATATCTGTTCTCAGATTCCTCAGAAATAAGGCCAGCAAAGAGATCCACGAAATACAGATGTAACTCTGTGATATGAATTAACAGAACACTAAACAGTTTCTCAGTAAGCTTCTTTCCAGATTTCATCTGAGGGTATTTCCTTTTTCACCGTAGCCCTCCATGCGCTTCCAAATATCACTTTGCCAATTCCACAGGAACTGTCTTAGCGAAACGCTTCTTGAGGGGAAAGCTGTAACTCTGTGAGATGATTTCTCGGAACACAAAGAAGTTTCTCAGAAAGCTTCTTTCTCTTTGTTATCGGAGGATATTTCCTTTGGCCCTATAGTCTTCAAAGGTATCCGAATATCTGTTCTCAGGTTCCATAGAAATAAGGCTAGCAAAGAGATCCACGAAATACAGACGTAAGTCTGTGAGATGAATTAACAGAACACTGAGCTGTTTCTCAGAAAGCTTCTTCCCAGATTTCATCTGAGAATATTTCCTTTTTCACCATAGCCCTCTAGGCGCTTCCAAATATCACTTTGCCAATTCCACAAGAACTGTCTTAGCCAAAGGCTTCTTGAGGGGAAAGCTGTAACTCTGTGAGATGATTTCAAAGAACACAAAGAAGTTTCTCAGAAAGCTTCTTTCTCTTTGTTATCGGAGTTTATTTCCTTTGGCCCTATAGTCTTCCAAGGGATCCGAAATATCTGTTCTCAGATTCCAGAGAAATAAGGCTAGCAAAGAGATCCACGAAATACAGATGTAACACTGTGAGATGAATTAACAGAACACTAAGCAGTTTCTCAGAAAGCTTCTTTCCAGATTTCATCTGAGGATATTTCCTTTTTCACCATAGCCCTCTATGGGCTTCCAAATATCACTTTGCCAATTCCACAAGAACTGTTTTAGCGAAAGGCTTCTTGAGGGGAAAGCTGTAACTCTGTGAGATGATTTCACAGAATACAAAGAAATTTCTCAGAAAGCTTCTTTCTCTTTGTTATCACAGGATATTTGCTTTGGCCCTATACACTTCTAAAGGTTCCGAAATGTCTGTTCTCAGATTCCACACAAATAAGGCTAGCAAAGATATCCAGGAAATACAGATGTATCTCTGTGAGGTGAATTAACAGAACACTAAGCAGTTTCTCAGAAAGCTTCTTTCTAGATTTCATCTGAGCATATTTCCTTTTTCACCATAGCCCTCGATGGGATTCCAAATATCACTTTGCCAATTCCACAAGAACTGTCTTAGCGAAAGACTTCTTGAGGTGAAAGCTGTAACTCTGGGAGATGATTTCACAGAACACAAAGAAATTTCTCAGAAAGCTTCTTTCTCCTTGTTATCGGAGCATATTTCCTTTGGCACTATACTCTTCTAAAGGTTCCGAAATATCTGTTCTCAGATTCCACAGAAATAAGGCTAGGAAGTAGATCCAGGAATTACAGATGTAACTCTGTGAGATGAATTAACAGAACACTAAGCAGTTTCTCAGAAAGCTTCTTTCCAGATTTCCTCTGAGAATATTTCCTTTTTCACCATAGTCCTCTTTGGGCTTCCAAATATCACTTTGCCAATTCCACAAGAACTGTCTTAGGGAAAAACTTCTTGAGGGGAAAGATGTAACTCTGTGAGATGATTTCACAGAACACAAAGAAGTTTCTCAGGAAGCTTATTTCTCTTTGTTATCGGAGGATATTTCCTTTGGCCCTATAGTCCTCAAAGGGATCCGAAATATCTGTTCTCAGATTCCACAGAAATAAGGCTAGCAAAGAGATCCACGAAATACAGATGTAACTCTGTGAGATGAATTAACAGAACACTAAGCAGTTTCACAGAAAGCTTATTTCCAGATTTCATCTGAGGATATATCCTTTTTCACCACAGCCCTCTAGGCTCTTCCAAATATCACTTTGCCAATTCCACAAGAACTGTCTTATCGAAAGGCTTCTTGAGGGGAAAGCTGTAACTCTGTGAGATGATTTCAAAGAACACAAAGAAGTTTCTCAGAAAGCTTCTTTGTCTTTGTTATCGGAGTTTATTTCCTTTGGCCCTATACTCTTCTAAAGGTTCCGAAATGTCTGTTCTCAGATTCCACAGAAATAAGGCTAGCAAAGAGATCCACGAAATACAGATGTAACTCTGTGAGATGAATTAACAGAACACTAAGCAGGTTCTCGGAAAGCTTCTTTCCAGATTTCATCTGAGGATATTTCCTTTTTCAACATAGCCCTCTATGGGCTTCCAAATATCACTTTGCCAATTCCACAAGAACTGCCTTAGCGAAAGGCTTCCTGAGGGGAAAGCTGTAACTCTGTGAGATGATTTCACAGAATACAAAGAACTTTCTCAGAAAGCTTCTTTCTCTTTGTTATCGCAGGATATTTCCTTTGGCCCTATAGTCTTCAAAGGGGTCCGAATATCTGTTCTCAGGTTCCACAGAAATAAGGCTAGCAAAGAGATCCACGAAATACCGATGTAACTCTGTGAGATGAATCAACAGAACACTAAGCAGTTTCTCGGAAAGCTTCTTTCCAGATTTCATCTGAGGATATTTCCTTTTTCACCATAGCCCTCCATGGGCTTCCAAATATCACTTTGCCTATTCCACAAGAACTGTCTTAGCGAAAGGCTTCTTGAGGGGAAAGCTGTAACTCTGTGAGATAATTTCACAGAACACAAAGACGTTTCTCAGAAAGCTTCTTACTCTTTGTTATCGGAGGATATTTCCTTTGGCCCTCTAGTCTTCAAATTGTCCCGAAATATCCGTTCTCAGATTACACAGAAATAAGACTAGCAAAGAGATCCACGAAACACAGATGTAACTCTTTGAGATGAATTAACAGAACACTAAGCAGTTTCTCAGAAAGCTTCTTTCCAGATTTCATCTGAGGATATTTCCTTTTTCACCATAGTCCTCTAAGGGCTTCCAAATATCACTTTGCCAATTCCAAAAGAACTGTCTTAGTGAATGGCTTCTTGAGGGGAAAGCTGTAACTCTGTGAGATGATTTCACAGAACACAAAGAAGTTTCTCAAAAAGCTTCTTTCTCTTTCTTACCGGAGGATATTTCCTTTGGCCCTATTGTCTTCCAAGGGATCCGAAATGGATGTTCTCAGATTCCACAGAAATAAGGCTAGCAAAGAGATCCACGAAATACAGATGTAACTCTGTGAGATGAATTAACAGAACACTAAGCAGTTTCTCAGAAAGCTTCTTTCCACATTTCATCTGAGGATATTCCTTTTTCACCATAGCCCTCTATGGGCTTCCAAATATCACTTTACCAATTCCACAAGAACTGTCTTAGCGAAAGGCTTCTTGAGGGGAAAGCTGTAACTCTGTGAGATGATTTCACATAACACAAAGAAGTTTCTCAGAAAGATTCTTTCTCTTTGTTATCGGAGGATATTTCCTTTGGCCCTATAGTCTTCAAAGGGATCGGAATATCTGTTCTCAGGTTCCACAGAAATAAGGCTAGCAAAGAGATCCACGAAATACAGAAGTAACTCTGTGAGATGAATTAACAGAACACTAAGCAGTTTCTCAGAAAGCTTCTTTCCAGATTTCATCTGAGGATATTTCCTTTTTCACCATAGCCTTCTAAGGGATTCCTAGTACCACTTTGCCAATTCCACAAGAACTGTCCTAGCGAAAGGCTTCTTGAGGGGAAAGCTGTAACTCTGTGATATGATTTCACAGAACACAAAGAAGTTTCTCAGAAAGCTTCTTTCTCTTTGTTATCGGAGGATATTTCTTTTGGACTTGTAGTCTTCAAAGGGATCCGAATATCTGTTCTCAGGTTCCACAGAAATAAGTCTAGCAAAGAGATCCACGAAACACAGATGTAACTCTGTGAGATGAATTAACAGAACACTAAGCTGTTTCTCAGAAAGCTTCTTTCCAGATTTCATCTGAGGATATTTCCTTTTTCACCATAGCCCTCTATGGGCTTCCAAATATCACTTTGCCAATCCCACAAGAACTGTCTTAGCGAATGGCTTCTTGAGGGGGAAGCTGTAACTCTGTGAGATGATTTCACAGAACACAAAGAAGTTTTCCAGAAACCTTCTTTCTCTTTGTTATCGAAGTTTATTTCCTTTGGCCCTATAGACTTCAAAGGGATCCGAAATATCTGTTCTCAGATTCCACAGAAATAAGGCTAGCAAAGAGATCCGCGAAATACAGATGTAACTCTGTGAGATGAATTAAGAGAACACTAAGCAGTTTCTCAGAAAGCTTCTTTCCAGATTTCATCTGAGTATATTTCCTTTTTCACCATAGCCCTCTATGAGCTTCCAAATATCACTTTGTCAATTTCACAAGAACTATCTTAGCGAAAGGCTTCTTGAGGGGATAGCTGTAACTCTGTGAGATGACTTCACGGAACACAAAGAAGTTTCTCAGAAAGCTTCTTTCTCTTTGTTATCGGAGGATATTTCCTTTGGCCCTATAGTCTTCAAAGGGATCAGAAATATCTGTTCTCAGATTCCACAGAAATAAGGCTAGCAAAGAGATCCACGAAATACAGATGTAACTCTGTGAGATGAATTAACAGAACACTAAGCAGTTTCTCAGAAAGCTTCTTTCCAGATTTCATCTGAGGATATTTCCTTTTTCTCCATAGCCCTCTAGGCGCTTCCAAATATCACTTTGCCAATTCCACAAGAACTGTCTTAGCGAAAGGCTTCTTGAGGGGAAAGCTGTAACTCGGTGAGATGATTTCAAAGAACACAAAGAAGTTTCTCAGAAAGCTTCTTTCTCTTTGTTATCGGAGTTTATTTCCTTTGGCCCTATACTCTTCTAAAGGTTCCGAAATGTCTGTTCTCAGATTCCACAGAAATAAGGCTAGCAAAGAGATCCTCGAAATACAGATGTAACTCTGTGAGATGAATTAACAGAACACTAAGCAGTTTCTCGGAAAGCTTCTTTCCAGATTTCATCTGAGGATATTTCCTTTTTCAACATAGCCCTCTATGGGCTTCCAAATACCACTTTGCCAATTCCACAAGAACTGCCTTAGCGAAAGGCTTCTTGAGGGGAAAGCTGTAACTCTGTGAGATGATTTCACAGAGCACAACGAAGTTTCTCAGAAAGATTATTTCTCTTTGTTATCGGAGGATATTTCCTTTGGCCCACTAATCTTCAAATGGATCCGAAATATCTGTTCTCAGGTTCCACAGAAATAAGGCTAGCAAAGAGATCCACGAAATACAGATGTAACTCTGTGAGATGAATTAACAGAACACTAAGCAGTTTCTCGGAAAGCTTCTTTCCAGATTTCATCTGAGGATATTTCCTTTTCCACCATAGCCCTCTATGGGCTTCCAAATATCACTTTGCCATTTTCACACGAACTGTCTTAGCGAAAGTCTTCTTGAGGGGAAAGCTGTAACTCTGTGAGATGATTTCACAGAACACAAAGAAGTTTCTCAAAAAGCTTCTTTCTCTTTCGTATCGGAGGATATTTCCTTTGGCCCTATTGTCTTCAAAGGGATCCGAAATGGATGTTCTCAGATTCCACAGAAATAAGGCTAGCAAAGAGATCCACGAAATACAGATGTAACTCTGTGAGATGAATTAACAGAACACTAAGCAGTTTCACAGAAAGCTTCTTTCCACATTTCATCTGAGGATATTCCTTTTTCACCATAGCCCTCTATGGGCTTCCAAATATCACTTTACCAATTCCACAAGAACTGTCTTAGCGAAAGGCTTCTTGAGGGGAAAGCTGTAACTCTGTGAGATGATTTCACATAACACAAAGAAGTTTCTCAGAAAGCTTCTTTCTCTTTGTTATCGGAGGATATTTCCTTAGCCCTATAGTCTTCAAAGGGATCCGAATATCTGTTCTCAGGTTCCACAGAAATAAGGCTAGCAAAGAGATCCACGAAATACAGAAGTAACTCTGTGAGATGAATTAACAGAACACTAAGCAGTTTCTCAGAAAGCTTCTTTCCAGATTTCATCTGAGGATATTTACTTTTTCACCATAGCCTTCTAAGGGATTCCTAGTACCACTTTGCCAATTCCACAAGAACTGTCCTAGCGAAAGGCTTCTTGAGGGGAGAGCTGTAACTCTGTGATATGATTTCACGGAACACAAAGAAGTTTCTCAGAAAGCTTCTTTCTCTTTGTTATCGGAGGATATTTCTTTTGGACCTGTAGTCTTCAAAGGGATCCGAATATCTGTTCTCAGGTTCCACAGAAATAAGGCTAGCAAAGAGATCCACGAAACACAGATGTAACTCTGTGAGATGAATTAACAGAACACTAAGCAGTTTCTCAGAAAGCTTCTTTCCAGATTTCATCTGAGGATATTTCCTTTTTCACCATAGCCCTCTATGGGCTTCCAAATATCACTTTGCCAATCCCACAAGAACTGTCTTAGCGAATGGCTTCTTGAGGGGAAAGCTGTAACTCTGTGAGATGATTTCACAGAACACAAAGAAGTTTTTCAGAAACCTTCTTTCTCTTTGTTATCGAAGTTTATTTCCTTTGGCCCTATAGACTTCAAAGGGATCCGAAATATCTGTTCTCAGATTCCACAGAAATAAGGCTAGCGAAGAGATCCGCGAAATACAGATGTAACTCTGTGAGATGAATTAAGAGAACACTAAGCAGTTTCTCAGAAAGCTTCTTTCCAGATTTCATCTGAGGATATTTCCTTTTTCTCCATAGCCCTCTAGGCGCTTCCAAATATCACTTTGCCAATTCCACAAGAACTGTCTTAGCGAAAGGCTTCTTGAGGGGAAAGCTGTAACTCGGTGAGATGATTTCAAAGAACACAAAGAAGTTTATCAGAAAGCTTCTTTCTCTTTGTTATCGGAGTTTATTTCCTTTGGCCCTATACTCTTCTAAAGGTTCCGAAATGTCTGTTCTCAGATTCCACAGAAATAAGGCTAGCAAAGAGATCCACGAAATACAGATGTAACTCTGTGAGATGAATTAACAGAACACTAAGCAGTTTCTCGGAAAGCTTCTTTCCAGATTTCATCTGAGGATATTTCCTTTTTCAACATAGCCCTCTATGGGCTTCCAAATACCACTTTGCCAATTCCACAAGAACTGCCTTAGCGAAAGGCTTCTTGAGGGGAAAGCTGTAACTCTGTGAGATGATTTCACAGAGCACAACGAAGTTTCTCAGAAAGATTATTTCTCTTTGTTACCGGAGGATATTTCCTTTGGCCCACTAATCTTCAAATGGATCCGAAATATCTGTTCTCAGGTTCCACAGAAATAAGGCTAGCAAAGAGATCCACGAAATACAGATGTAACTCTGTGAGATGAATTTACAGAACACTAAGCAGTTTCTCGGAAAGCTTCTTTCCAGATTTCATCTGAGGATATTTCCTTTTCCACCATAGCCCTCTATGGGCTTCCAAATATCACTTTGCCATTTTCACACGAACTGTCTTAGCGAAAGTCTTCTTGAGGGGAAAGCTGTAACTCTGTGAGATGATTTCACAGAACACAAAGAAGTTTCTCAAAAAGCTTCTTTCTCTTTCGTATCGGAGGATATTTCTTTTGGACCTGTAGTCTTCAAAGGGATCCGAATATCGGTTCTCAGGTTCCACAGAAATAAGGCTAGCAAAGAGATCCACGAAACACAGATGTAACTCTGTGAGATGAATTAACAGAACACTGAGCAGTTTCTCACAAAGCTTCTTTCCAGATTTCATCTGAGGATATTTCCTTTTTCACCATAGTCCTCTCTGGGCTTCCAAATATCACTTTGCCAATCCCACAAGAACTGTCTTAGCGAATGGCTTCTTGAGGTGAAAGCTGTAACTCTGTGAGATGATTTCAAAGAACACAAAGAAGTTTCTCAGAAAACTTCTTTCTCTTTGTTATCGGAGGATATTTCCTTTGGCCCTATAGTCTTCTAAGGGATCCGAAATATCTCTTCTGAGATTCCACAGAAATAAGGCTAGCAAAGAGATCCACGAAATACAGAAGTAACTCTGTGAGATGAATTAACAGAACACTAAGCAGTTTCTCAGAAAGCTTCTTTCCAGATTTCATCTGAGGATATTTCCTTTTTCACCAGAGCCCTCTATTGGCTTCCAAATATCACTTGGCTAATTCCACAAGAACTGTCTTAGCGAAAGGCTTCTTGAGGGGAAAGCTATAACTCTGTGAGATGATTTCAAAAAACACAAAGAAGTTTCTCAGAAAGCTTCTTTCTCTTTGTTATCGGAGTTTATTTCCTTTGGCCCTATAGTCTTCAAAGGGATCCGAAATATGTGTTCACAGATTCCACAGAAATAAGGCTAGGAAAGAGATCCACGAAATACAGATGTAACACTGTGAGATGAATTAACAGAACACTAAGCAGTTTCTCAGAAAGCTTCTTTCCAGATTTCATCTGAGGATATTTTCTTTTTCACCATACCCCTCGATGTGCTTCCAAATATCACTATGCCAATTCCAAAAGAACTGTCTTAGCGAAAGGCTTCTTGAGGGGAAAGCTATAACTCTGTGAGATGATTTCACAGAACACAAAGAAATTTCTCAGGCAGGTTCTTTCTCTTTGTTATCGGAAGATATTTCCTTTGACCCTACAGTCGTCAAAGGGATCCGAAATACCTGTTCTCAGATTCCACAGAAATAAGGCTAGCAAAGAGATCCACGAAATACAGATGTAACTCTGTGAGATGAATTAACAGAACACTAAGCAGTTTCTCAGAAAGCTTCTTTCCAGATTTCATCTGAGGATATTTCCTTTTTCACCATAGTCCTCTAGGCGCTTCCAAATATCACTTTGCCAATTCCACAAGAACTGTCTTAGCGAAAGGCTTCTTGAGGAGAAAGCTGCAACTCTGTGAGATGATTTCACAGAACACAAAGAAGTTTCTCAGAAACCTTCTTTCTCTTTGTTATCGGAGGATATTTCCTTTGGCCCTGTACTCTTCAAAGGGATCCGAATATCTTTTCTCAGTTTCCACAGAAATAAGGCTAGCAAAGAGATCCACGAAATACAGATGTAACTCTGTGAGATGAATTAAAAGAACACTAAGCTGTTTCTCAGAAAGCTTCTTTCCAGATTTCATCTGAGGATATTTCCTTTTTCACCATAGCCCTCTATGGGCTTCCAAATATCACTTTGCCTATTCCACAAGAACTGTCTTAGCGAAAGGCTTCTTGAGGGGAAAGCTGTAACTCTGTGAGATGATTTCACAGAACACAAAGAAATTTCTCAGAAAGCTTCTTTCTCTTTGTTATCGAAGCATATTTCCTTTGGCCGTATACTCTTCTAAAGGTTCCGAAATGTCTATTCTCAGATTCCACAGAAATATGGCTAGCAAAGAGATCCACGAAATACAGATGTAACTCTGTGAGATGAATTAACAGAACACTAAGCAGTTTCTCGGAAAGCTTCTTTCCAGATTTCATCTGAGGATATTTCCTTTTTCACCATAGCCCTCTAGGGGTTCCAAATATCACTTTGCCTATTCCACAAGAACTGTCTTAGCGAAAGGCTTCTTGAGGGGAAAGCTGTAACTCTGTGAGATGATTTCACAGAACACAAAAAAATTTCTTAGAAAGCTTCTTTCTCTCTGTTATCGAAGCATATTTCCTTTGGCCCTATACAATTCTAAAGGTTCCGAAATGTCTGTTCTCATATTCCACAGAAATAAGGTTAGCAAAGAGATCCACGAGATACAGATGTAACTCTGTGAGATGAATTAACAGAACACTAAGCAGTTTCTCAGAAAGCTTCTTTCCAGATTTCATCTGAGGATATTTCCTTTTTCACCATAGTCCTCTATGGGCTTCGAAATATCACTTTGCCAATTCCACAAGAACTGTCTTAGCGAAAGGCTTCTTGAGGGGAAAGCTGTAACTCTGTGAGATGATTTCACAGAACACAAAGAAATTTCTCAGAAAGCTTCTTTCTCTTTGTTATCGGAGGATATTTCCTTTGGCCCTATACTCTTCTAAAGGTTCCGAAATGTCTGTTCTCAGATTCCACAGAAATAAGGCTGGCAAAGAGATCCACGACATACAGATGTAACTCTGTGAGATGAATTAACAGAACACTAAGCAGTTTCTCAGAAAGCTTCTTTCCAGATTTCATCTGAGGATATTTCCTTTTTCACCATAGTCCTCTAGGCGCTTCCAAATATCACTTTGCCAATTCCACAAGAACTGTCTTAGCGAAAGGCTTCTTGAGGAGAAAGCTGCAACTCTGTGAGATGATTTCACAGAACACAAAGAAGTTTCTCAGAAAGCTTCTTTCTCTTTTTTATCGGAGGATATTTCCTTTGGCCCTGTACTCTTCAAAGGGATCCGAATATCTGTTTTCAGTTTCCACATAAATAAGGCTAGCAAAGAGATCCACGAAATACAGATGTAACTCTGTGAGATGAATTAAAAGAACACTAAGCTGTTTCTCAGAAAGCTTCTTTCCAGATTTCATCTGAGGATATTTCCTTTTTCACCATAGCCCTCTATGGGCTTCCAAATATCACTTTGCCTATTCCACAAGAACTGTCTTAGCGAAAGGCTTCTTGAGGGGAAAGCTATAACTCTGTGAGATGATTTCACAGAACACAAAGAAATTTCTCAGGCAGGAAAGAGATCCACGAAGTACAGATGTAACTCTGTGAGATGAATTAACAGAACACTAAGCAGTTTCTCAGAAATCTTCTTTCCAGATTTCATCTGAGGATACTTCCTTTTTCCCCATAGTCCTCTATGGGCTTCGAAATATGACTTTGCCAATTCCACAAGAACTGTCTTAGCGAAAGGCTTCTTGAGGGGAAAGCTGTAACTCTGTGAGATGATTTCACAGAACACAAAGAAATTTCTCAGAAAGTTTCTTTCTCTTTGTTACCGGAGGATATTTCCTTTGGCCCTATAGTCTTCCAAAGTATCCGAAATGTCTGTTCTCAGATTCCACACAAATAAGGCTAGCAAAGGGATCCACGAAATACAGATGTAACTCTGCGAGATGAATTAACAGAACACTAAGGCGTATCTCAGAAAGCTTCTTTCCAGATTTCATCTGAGGATATTTCCTTTTTCCCCATAGTCCTCTATGGGCTTCGAAATATGACTTTGCCAATTCCACAAGAACTGTCTTAGCGAAAGGCTTCTTGAGGGGAAAGCTGTAACTCTGTGAGATGATTTCACAGAACGCAAAGAAATTTCTCAGAAAGCTTCTTTCTCTTTGTTATAGGAGGATATTTCCTTTGGCCCTATTGTCTTCAAAGGGATCCGAAATATCTGTTCTCAGATTCCTCAGAAATAAGGCTAGTAAAGAGATCCACGAAATACAGATGTAACTCTATGACATGAAATATCAGAACACTAAGCAGTTTCTCGGAAAGCTTCTTTCCGGTTTTCATCTGAGGATATTTCCTTTTTCACCATAGCCCTCTATGGGCTTCCAAATATCACTTTGACTATTCCACAAGAACTGTCTTAGAGAAAGGCTTCTTGAGGGGAAAGCTTTAATTCTGTGAGACGATTTCACAGAACACAAAGAAGTTTCTCAGAAAGCTTCTTTCTCTTTGTTATCGGAGGATATTTCCTTTGGCCCTATATTCTTCAAAGGGATCCGAAATATCTGATCTCAGATTCCAAAGAAATAAGGCTAGCAAAGAGATCCACGATATACAGATGTAACTCTGTGAGATGAATTAACAGAACACTAAGCAGTTTCTCGGAAAGCTTCTTTCCAGATTTCATCTGAGGATATTTCCTTTTTCACCATAGCCCTCTATGGGCTTCCAAATATCACTTTGCCTATTCCACAGGAACTGTCGTAGCGAAAGGCTTCTTGAGGGGAAAGCTGTAACTCTGTGAGACGATTTCACAGAACACAAAGAAGTTTCTCAGAAAGCTTCTTTCTCTTTGTTTTCGGAGGATATTTCCTTTGGCCGTATAGTCTTCCAAGGGATCCGAAATACCTGTTCTCATATTCCACAGAAATAAGGCTACCAAGGAGATCCACGAAATACAGATAACCATGTGAGATGAATTAACAGAACACTTAGCAGCTTCTCAGAAAGCTTCTTTCCAGATTTCATCTGAGGATATTTCCTTTTTCACCATAGCCCTCTAGGGGCTTCCTAATATCACTGTGCCAATTCCACAAGAACAGTCTTAACGAAAGCCTTCTTGTGGGGAAAGCTGTAACTCTGTGTGATGATTTCACGGAACACAAAGAAGTTTCTCAGAAAGCTTCTTTCTCTTTGTTATCGGAGGATATTTCCTTTGGCCCTATATTGTTCAAAAGGATCCAAAATATCTGTTCTCAGATTCCACAGAAATAAGACTAGCAAAGAGATCCACGAAATACAGATGTAACTGTGTGAGATGAATTAACAGAACACTGAGCAGTTTCTCAGAAAGCTTCTTTCCAGATTTCATCTGAGGATATTTCCTTTTTCACCATAGCCCTCTCTGGGCTTCCAAATATCACTTTGCCAATTCCACAAGAACTGTCTTAGCGAAAGGCTTCTTGAGGGGAAAGCTGTAACTCTGTGTGATGATTTCACAGAACACAAAGAAATTTCTCAGAAAACTTCTTTCTCTTTGTTATCGGAGGATATTTCCTTTGGCCCTATACTCTTCTAAAGGTTACGAAATGTCTGTCCTCAGATTCCACAGAAATAAGGCTAGCAAAGAGTTCCACGAGATATAGATGTAACTCTGTGAGATGAATTAACAGAACACTAAGCAGTTTCTCAGAAAGCTTCTTTCCCGATTTCATCTGAGGATATTTCCTTTTTCACCATAGCCCTCTATGAGCTTCCAAATATCACTTTGCCAATTTCACAAGAACTGTCTTAGCGAAAGGCTTCTTGAGGGGTAGCTGTAACTCTGTGAGATGATTTCACGGAACACAAAGAAGTTTCTCAGAAAGCTTCTTTCTCTTTGTTATCGGAGGATATTTCCTTTGGCCCTATAGTCTTCAAAAGGATCAGAAATATCTGTTCTCAGATTCCACAGAAATAAGGCTAGCAAAGAGATCCACGAAATACAGATGTAACTCTGTGAGATGAATTAACAGAACACTAAGCAGTTTCTCAGAAAGCTTCTTCCATATTTCATCTGAGGATATTTCCTTTTTCACCATAGCCCTCTAGGGGCTTCCTAATACCACTTTGCCAATTCCACAAGAACTGTCCTAGCAAAAGGCTTCTTGAGGGGAAAGCTGTAACTCTGTGAGATGATTTCACAGAACACAAAGAAGTTTCTCAGAAAGCTTCTTTCTCTTTGTTATCGGAGGATATTTCCTTTGGCCCTGTAGTCTCCAAAGGTATCCGAATATCTATTCTCAGGTTCCACAGAAATAAGACTAGCAAAGAGATCCACGAAATACAGATGTAACTCTGTGAGATGAATTAACAGAACACTAAGCTGTTTCTCAGAAAGCTTCTTTCCAGATTTCATCTGAGGATATTTCCTTTTTCACCATAGCCCTCTAGGCGCTTCCAAATATCACTTTGCCAATTCCACAAGAACTGTCGTAGCGAAAGGCTTCTTGAGGGGAAAGCTGTAACTCGGTGAGATGATTTCACAGAACCCAAAGAAGTTTCTCAGAAAGCTTCTTTCTCTTTGTTATCGGAGTTTATTTCCTTTGGCCCTATTCTCTTCTAAAGGTTCCGAAATGTCTGTTCTCAGATTCCACAGAAATAAGGCTAGCAAAGAGATCCACGAAATACAGATGTAACTCTGTGAGATGAATTAACAGAACACTAAGCAGTTTCTCGGAAAGCTTCTTTCCAGATTTCATCTGAGGATATTTCCTTTTTCAACATAGCCCTCTATGGGCTTCCAAATATCACTTTGCCAATTCCACAAGAACTGCCTTAGCGAAAGGCTTCTTGAGAGGAAAGCTGTAACTCTGTGAGATGATTTCACAGAATACAAAGAACTTTCTCAGAAAGCTTCTTTCTGTTTGTTATCGGAGGATATTTCCTTTGGCCCTATAGTCTTCTATGGCATCCGAAATATCTGTTCTCAGGTTCCACAGAAATAAGGCTAGCAAAGAGATCCAAGAAATACCGATGTAAGTCTGTGAGATGAATTAACAGAACACTAAGCAGTTTCTCGGAAAGCTTCTTTCCAGATTTCATCTGAGGATATTTCCTTTTCCACCATAGCCCACTATGGACTTCCAAAAATCACTTCGCCTATTCCACAAGAACTGTCTTAGCGAAAGGCTTCTTGAGGGGAAAGCTGTAACTCTGTGAGATGATTTCACAGAACACAAAGACGTTTCTCAGAAAGCTTCTTACTCTTTGTTATCGGAGGATATTTCCTTTGGCCCTCTAGTCTTCAAATGGATCCGAAATATATGTTCTCAGATTCCACAGAAATAAGGCTAGCAAAGAGATCGACGAAATACAGATGTAACTCTTTGAGATGAATTAAAAGAACACTAAGCAGTTTCTCAGAAAGCTTCTTTCCAGATTTCATCTGAGGATATTTCCTTTTTCACCATAGTCCTCTAAGGGCTTCCAAATATCACTTTGCCAATTCCACAAGAACTGTCTTAGTGAATGGCTTCTTGAGGGGAAAGCTGTAATTCTGTGAGATGATATCACAGAACACAAAGAAGTTTCTCAGAAAGCTTCTTTCTCTTTGTTATCGGAGGATATTTCCTTTGGCCCTATAGTCTTCCAAGGGATCCGAAATGGATGTTCTCAGATTCCACAGAAATAAGGCTAGCAAAGAGATCCACGAAATACAGATGTAACTCTGTGAGATGAATTAACAGAACACTAAGCAGTTTCTCAGAAAGCTTCTTTCCACATTTCATCTGAGGATATTTCCTTTTTCACCATAGCCCTCTATGGGCTTCCAAATATCACTTTACCAATTCCACAAGAACTGTCTTAGCGAAAGGCTTCTTGAGGGGAAAGCTGTAACTCTGTGAGATGATTTCACAGAACACAAAGAAGTTTCTCAGAAAGCTTCTTTCTCTTTGTTATCGGAGGATATTTCTTTTGGACCTGTAGTCTTCAAAGGGATCCGAATATCGGTTCTCAGGTTCCACAGAAATAAGGCTAGCAAAGAGATCCACGAAACACAGATGTAACTCTGTGAGATGAATTAACAGAACACTGAGCAGTTTCTCACAAAGCTTCTTTCCAGATTTCATCTGAGGATATTTCCTTTTTCACCATAGCCCTCTCTGGGCTTCCAAATATCACTTTGCCAATCCCACAAGAACTGTCTTAGCGAATGGCTTCTTGAGGTGAAAGCTGTAACTCTGTGAGATGATTTCAAAGAACACAAAGAAGTTTCTCAGAAAACTTCTTTCTCTTTGTTATCGGAGGATATTTCCTTTGGCCCTATAGTCTTCTAAGGGATCCGAAATATCTCTTCTGAGATTCCACAGAAATAAGGCTAGCAAAGAGATCCACGAAATACAGAAGTAACTCTGTGAGATGAATTAACAGAACACTAAGCAGTTTCTCAGAAAGCTTCTTTCCAGATTTCATCTGAGGATATTTCCTTTTTCACCAGAGCCCTCTATTGGCTTCCAAATATCACTTGGCTAATTCCACAAGAACTGTCTTAGCGAAAGGCTTCTTGAGGGGAAAGCTATAACTCTGTGAGATGATTTCAAAAAACACAAAGAAGTTTCTCAGAAAGCTTCTTTCTCTTTGTTATCGGAGTTTATTTCCTTTGGCCCTATAGTCTTCAAAGGGATCCGAAATATGTGTTCACAGATTCCACAGAAATAAGGCTAGGAAAGAGATCCACAAAATACAGATGTAACACTGTGAGATAAATTAACAGAACACTAAGCAGTTTCTCAGAAAGCTTCTTTCCAGATTTCATCTGAGGATATTTTCTTTTTCACCATACCCCTCGATGGGCTTCCAAATATCACTATGCCAATTCCAAAAGAACTGTCTTAGCGAAAGGCTTCTTGAGGGGAAAGCTATAACTCTGTGAGATGATTTCACAGAACACAAAGAAATTTCTCAGGCAGGTTCTTTCTCTTTGTTATCGGAAGATATTTCCTTTGACCCTACAGTCGTCAAAGGGATCCGAAATACCTGTTCTCAGATTCCACAGAAATAAGGCTAGCAAAGAGATCCACGAAATACAGATGTAACTCTGTGAGATGAATTAACAGAACACTAAGCAGTTTCTCAGAAAGCTTCTTTCCAGATTTCATCTGAGGATATTTCCTTTTTCACCATAGTCCTCTAGGCGCTTCCAAATATCACTTTGCCAATTCCACAAGAACTGTCTTAGCGAAAGGCTTCTTGAGGAGAAAGCTGCAACTCTGTGAGATGATTTCACAGAACACAAAGAAGTTTCTCAGAAAGCTTCTTTCTCTTTGTTATCGGAGGATATTTCCTTTGGCCCTGTACTCTTCAAAGGGAACCGAATATCTTTTCTCAGTTTCCACAGAAATAAGGCTAGCAAAGAGATCCACGAAATACAGATGTAACTCTGTGAGATGAATTAAAAGAACACTAAGCTGTTTCTCAGAAAGCTTCTTTCCAGATTTCATCTGAGGATATTTCCTTTTTCACCATAGCCCTCTATGGGCTTCCAAATATCACTTTGCCTATTCCACAAGAACTGTCTTAGCGAAAGGCTTCTTGAGGGGAAAGCTGTAACTCTGTGAGATGATTTCACAGAACACAAAGAAATTTCTCAGAAAGCTTCTTTCTCTTTGTTATCGAAGCATATTTCCTTTGGCCGTATACTCTTCTAAAGGTTCCGAAATGTCTATTCTCAGATTCCACAGAAATATGGCTAGCAAAGAGATCCACGAAATACAGATGTAACTCTGTGAGATGAATTAACAGAACACTAAGCAGTTTCTCGGAAAGCTTCTTTCCAGATTTCATCTGAGGATATTTCCTTTTTCACCATAGCCCTCTAGGGGTTCCAAATATCACTTTGTCTATTCCACAAGAACTGTCTTAGCGAAAGGCTTCTTGAGGGGAAAGCTGTAACTCTGTGAGATGATTTCACAGAACACAAAAAAATTTCTTAGAAAGCTTCTTTCTCTCTGTTATCGAAGCATATTTCCTTTGGCCCTATACAATTCTAAAGGTTCCGAAATGTCTGTTCTCATATTCCACAGAAATAAGGTTAGCAAAGAGATCCACGAGATACAGATGTAACTCTGTGAGATGAATTAACAGAACACTAAGCAGTTTCTCAGAAAGCTTCTTTCCAGATTTCATCTGAGGATATTTCCTTTTTCACCATAGTCCTCTATGGGCTTCGAAATATCACTTTGCCAATTCCACAAGAACTGTCTTAGCGAAAGGCTTCTTGAGGGGAAAGCTGTAACTCTGTGAGATGATTTCACAGAACACAAAGAAATTTCTCAGAAAGCTTCTTTCTCTTTGTTATCGGAGGATATTTCCTTTGGCCCTATACTCTTCTAAAGGTTCCGAAATGTCTGTTCTCAGATTCCACAGAAATAAGGCTGGCAAAGAGATCCACGACATACAGATGTAACTCTGTGAGATGAATTAACAGAACATTATGCAGTTTCTCAGAAAGCTTCTTTCCAGATTTCATCTGAGGATATTTCCTTTTTCACCATAGTCCTCTAGGCGCTTCCAAATATCACTTTGCCAATTCCACAAGTACTGTCTTAGCGAAAGGCTTCTTGAGGAGAAAGCTGCAACTCTGTGAGATGATTTCACAGAACACAAAGAAGTTTCTCAGAAAGCTTCTTTCTCTTTTTTATCGGAGGATATTTCCTTTGGCCCTGTACTCTTCTAAGGGATCCGAATATCTGTTTTCAGTTTCCACATAAATAAGGCTAGCAAAGAGATCCACGAAATACAGATGTAACTCTGTGAGATGAATTAAAAGAACACTAAGCTGTTTCTCAGAAAGCTTCTTTCCAGATTTCATCTGAGGATATTTCCTTTTTCACCATAGCCCTCTATGGGCTTCCAAATATCACTTTGCCTATTCCACAAGAACTGTCTTAGCGAAAGGCTTCTTGAGGGGAAAGCTATAACTCTGTGAGATGATTTCACAGAACACAAAGAAATTTCTCAGGCAGGAAAGAGATCCACGAAGTACAGATGTAACTCTGTGAGATGAATTAACAGAACACTAAGCAGTTTCTCAGAAATCTTCTTTCCAGATTTCATCTGAGGATACTTCCTTTTTCCCCATAGTCCTCTATGGGCTTCGAAATATGACTTTGCCAATTCCACAAGAACTGTCTTAGCGAAAGGCTTCTTGAGGGGAAAGCTGTAACTCTGTGAGATGATTTCACAGAACACAAAGAAATTTCTCAGAAAGTTTCTTTCTCTTTGTTACCGGAGGATATTTCCTTTGGCCCTATAGTCTTCCAAAGTATCCGAAATGTCTGTTCTCAGATTCCACACAAATAAGGCTAGCAAAGGGATCCACGAAATACAGATGTAACTCTGTGAGATGAATTAACAGAACACTAAGGCGTATCTCAGAAAGCTTCTTTCCAGATTTCATCTGAGGATATTTCCTTTTTCCCCATAGTCCTCTATGGGCTTCGAAATATGACTTTGCCAATTCCACAAGAACTGTCTTAGCGAAAGGCTTCTTGAGGGGAAAGCTGTAACTCTGTGAGATGATTTCACAGAACGCAAAGAAATTTCTCAGAAAGCTTCTTTCTCTTTGTTATCGGAGGATATTTCCTTTGGCCCTATTGTCTTCAAAGGGATCCGAAATATCTGTTCTCAGATTCCTCAGAAATAAGGCTAGTAAAGAGATCCACGAAATACAGATGTAACTCTGTGACATGAAATATCAGAACACTAAGCAGTTTCTCGGAAAGCTTCTTTCCGGTTTTCATCTGAGGATATTTCCTTTTTCACCATAGCCCTCTATGGGCTTCCAAATATCACTTTGACTATTCCACAAGAACTGTCTTAGAGAAAGGCTTCTTGAGGGGAAAGCTTTAATTCTGTGAGACGATTTCACAGAACACAAAGAAGTTTCTCAGAAAGCTTCTTTCTCTTTGTTATCGGAGGATATTTCCTTTGGCCCTATATTCTTCAAAGGGATCCGAAATATCTGATCTCAGATTCCAAAGAAATAAGGCTAGCAAAGAGATCCACGATATACAGATGTAACTCTGTGAGATGAATTAACAGAACACTAAGCAGTTTCTCGGAAAGCTTCTTTCCAGATTTCATCTGAGGATATTTCCTTTTTCACCATAGCCCTCTATGGGCTTCCAAATATCACTTTGCCTATTCCACAGGAACTGTCGTAGCGAAAGGCTTCTTGAGGGGAAAGCTGTAACTCTGTGAGACGATTTCACAGAACACAAAGAAGTTTCTCAGAAAGCTTCTTTCTCTTTGTTTTCGGAGGATATTTCCTTTGGCCGTATAGTCTTCCAAGGGATCCGAAATACCTGTTCTCATATTCCACAGAAATAAGGCTACCAAGGAGATCCACGAAATACAGATGTAACCATGTGAGATGAATTAACAGAACACTTAGCAGTTTCTCAGAAAGCTTCTTTCCAGATTTCATCTGAGGATATTTCCTTTTTCACCATAGCCCTCTAGGGGCTTCCTAATATCACTGTGCCAATTCCACAAGAACAGTCTTAACGAAAGCCTTCTTGTGGGGAAAGCTGTAACTCTGTGTGATGATTTCACGGAACACAAAGAAGTTTCTCAGAAAGCTTCTTTCTCTTTGTTATCGGAGGATATTTCCTTTGGCCCTATAGTCTTCTAAAGGATCCAAAATATCTGTTCTCAGATTCCACAGAAATAAGACTAGCAAAGAGATCCACGAAATACAGATGTAACTGTGTGAGATGAATTAACAGAACACCAAGCAGTTTCTTAGTAAGCTTCTTTCCAGATTTCATCTGAGGATATTTCCTTTTTCACCATAGCCCTCTATGCGCTTCCAAATATCACTTTGCGAAATCCACAAAACTGTCTTAGCGAAAGGCTTCGTGAGGGGAAAGCTGTAACTCTGTGAGGTGATTTCAAAGAATACAAAGAAGTTTCTCAGAAAGCTTCTTTCTCTTTGTTATCTGAGGATATTTCCTTTGGCCCTATAGTCTTCCAAGGGATCCGAAATATCTGTTCTCAGATTCCTCAGAAATAAGGCTAGTAATGAGATCCGCGAAATACAGATGTAACTCTGTGAGATGAATTAACAGAACACTAAGCAGTTTCTCAGAAAGCTTCTTTCGAGATTTCATCTGAGGATATTTCCTTTTTCACCATAGCCCTCTATGGGCTTGCAAATATCACTTTCACTATTCCACAAGAACTGTCTTAGCAAAATGCTTCTTGAGGGGAAAGCTTTAACTCTGTGAGATGATTTCACAGAACACAAAGAAGTTTCTCAGAAAGCTTCTTTCTCTTTGTTATCGGAGGATATTTCCTTTGGCCCTCTAGTCTTCAAATGGATCTGAAATATCTGTTCTCAGATGCCACAGAAATAAGGCTAGCAAAGAGATCCACGAGATACAGATGTAACTCTCTGAGATGAATTAACAGAACACTAAGCAGTTTCTCAGAAAGCTTCTTTCCAGACTTCATCTGAGGATATTGCTTTTTTCACCATAGCCCTCTATGGGCTTCCTAATACCACTTTGCCAATTCCACAAGAACTGTCTTCGCGAAAGGCTTCTTGAGGGGAAAACTGAAATTCTGTGAGATGATTTCACAGTACAGAAAGAAGTTTCTCAGAAAGCTTCTTTCTCTTTGTTTCGGAGGATACTTCCTTTGGCCCTATAGTCTTCCAAGGGATCCGAAATATCTGTTCTCAGATTCCACAGAAATAAGGCTAGCAAAGAGATCCACGAAATACAGATGTAACTCTGTGAGATGAATTAAAAGAACACTAAGCAGTTTCTCAGAAAGCTTCTTTCCAGATTTCATCAGAGGATATTTCCTTTTTCACCATAGCCCTCTAAGGGGTTCCAAATATCACTTTGCCAATTCCAGAAGAACAGTCTTAGCGAAAGGCTTCTTGAGGGGAAAGCTGTAACTCTGTGTGATGATTTCACAGAACACAAAGAAGTTTCTCAGAAAGCTTCTTTCTCTTTCTTATCGGAGGATATTTCCTTTGGCCCTATAATCTTCCAAGGGATCCGAAATATCTGTTCTCAGATTCCTCAGAAATAAGGCTAGTAAAGAGATCCACGAAATACAGATGTAACTCTGTGAGATGAAAAAATAGAACACTAAGGATTTTCTCAGAAAGCTTCTTTCCAGATTTCATCTGAGGATATTTCCTTTTTCACCATAGCCCTCTATGGGCTTCCAAATATCACTTTGACTATTCCACAAGAACTGTCTTAGCGAAAGGCTTCTTGAGGGGAAAGCTTTAACTCTGTGAGATGAATTCACAGAACACAAGGAAGTTTCTCAGAAATCTTCTTTCTCTTTGTTATCGGAGGATATTTCCTTTGGCCGTATAGTCTTCCAAGGGATCCGAAATATCTGTTCTCATATTCCACAGAAATAAGGCTAGCAAAGAGATCCACGAAATACAGTTGTAACCCTGTGAGATGAATTAACAGAACACTAAGCAGTTTCTCAGAAAGCTTCTTTCCAGATTTCATTGGAGGATATTTCCTTTTTCACCATAGCCCTCTATGGGCTTCCAAATATCACTTTGACTATTCCACAAGAACTGTCTTAGCGAAAGGCTTCTTGAGGGGAAAGCTTTAACTCTGTGAGATGATTTCCCAGAACACAAAGAAGTTTCTCAGAAAGCTTCTTTCTCTTTGTTATCGGAGGATATTTCCTTTGGCCCTATAGTCTTCAAAGGGATCCGAAATATCTGTTCTCAGATTCCACAGAAATAAGGCTAGCAAAGAGATCCACGAAGTACAGATATAACTCTGTGCAATGAATTAACAGAACACTAAGCAGTTTCTCGGAAAGCTTCTTTCCAGATTTCATCTGAGGATATTTACTTTTTCACCATAGCCCTCTATGGGCTTCCAAGTATCACTTTTCCTATTCCACAAGAACTGTCTAAGCGAAAGGCTTCTTGAGCGGAAAGCTGTAACTCTGTGAGATTATTTCACAGAACACAAAGAAGTTTCTCAGAAAGCTTCTTTCTCTTTGTTATCGGAGGATATTTCTTTTGGACCTGTAGTCTTCAAAGGGATCCGAAATATCTGTTCTCAGATTCCACAGAAATAAGGCTAGCAAAGAGATCCACGAAGTACAGATATAACTCTGTGCAATGAATTAACAGAACACTAAGCAGTTTCTCAGAAAGCTTCTTTCCAGATTTCATCTGAGGATATTTACTTTTTCACCATAGCCCTCTATGGGCTTCCAAGTATCACTTTTCCTATTCCACAAGAACTGTCTTAGCGAAAGGCTTCTTGAGCGGAAAGCTGTAACTCTGTGAGATTATTTCACAGAACACAAAGAAGTTTCTCAGAAAGCTTCTTTCTCTTTGTTATCGGAGGATATTTCCTTTGGCCCTATAGTCTTCAAAGGGATCCGAAATATCTGTTCTCAGATTCCACAGAAATAAGGCTAGCAAAGAGATCCACGAGATACAGATGTAACTCTCTGAGATGAATTAACAGAACACTAAGCAGTTTCTCAGAAAGCTTCTTTCGAGATTTCATCTGAGGATATTTCCTTTTTCACCATAGCCCTCTATGGGCTTCCAAATATCACTTTGACTATTCCACAAGAACTGTCTTAGCGAAAGGCTTCTTGAGGGGAAAGCTTTAACTCTGTGAGATGAATTCACAGAACACAAGGAAGTTTCTCAGAAAGCTTCTTTCTCTTTGTTATCGGAGGATATTTCCTTTGGCCGTATAGTCTTCCAAGGGATCCGAAATATCTGTTCTCATATTCCACAGAAATAAGGCTAGCAAAGAGATCCACGAAATACAGTTGTAACCCTGTGAGATGAATTAACAGAACACTAAGCAGTTTCTCAGAAAGCTTCTTTCCAGATTTCATTGGAGGATATTTCCTTTTTCACCATAGCCCTCTATGGGCTTCCAAATATCACTTTGACTATTCCACAAGAACTGTCTTAGCGAAAGGCTTCTTGAGGGGAAAGCTTTAACTCTGTGAGATGATTTCCCAGAACACAAAGAAGTTTCTCAGAAAGCTTCTTTCTCTTTGTTATCGGAGGATATTTCCTTTGGCCCTATAGTCTTCAAAGGGATCCGAAATATCTGTTCTCAGATTCCACAGAAATAAGGCTAGCAAAGAGATCCACGAAGTACAGATATAACTCTGTGCAATGAATTAACAGAACACTAAGCAGTTTCTCAGAAAGCTTCTTTCCAGATTTCATCTGAGGATATTTACTTTTTCACCATAGCCCTCTATGGGCTTCCAAGTATCACTTTTCCTATTCCACAAGAACTGTCTTAGCGAAAGGCTTCTTGAGCGGAAAGCTGTAACTCTGTGAGATTATTTCACAGAACCCAAAGAAGTTTCTCAGAAAGCTTCTTTCTCTTTGTTATCGGAGGATATTTCTTTTCTACCTGTAGTCTTCAAAGGGATCCGAAATATCTGTTCTCAGATTCCACAGAAATAAGGCTAGCAAAGAGATCCACGAAGTACAGATATAACTCTGTGCAATGAATTAACAGAACACTAAGCAGTTTCTCAGAAAGCTTCTTTCCAGATTTCATCTGAGGATATTTACTTTTTCACCATAGCCCTCTAAGGGCTTCCAAGTATCACTTTTCCTATTCCACAAGAACTGTCTTAGCGAAAGGCTTCTTGAGCGGAAAGCTGTAACTCTGTGAGATTATTTCACAGAACACAAAGAAGTTTCTCAGAAAGCTTCTTTCTCTTTGTTATCGGAGGATATTTCCTTTGGCCCTATAGTCTTCAAAGGGATCCGAAATATCTGTTCTCAGATTCCACAGAAATAAGGCTAGCAAAGAGATCCACGAGATACAGATGTAACTCTCTGAGATGAATTAACAGAACACTAAGCAGTTTCTCAGAAAGCTTCTTTCCAGATTTCATCTGAGGATATTTCCTTTTTCACCATAGTCCTCTATGGGCTTCGAAATATCACTTTGCCAATTCCACAAGAACTGTCTTAGCGAAAGGCTTCTTGAGGGGAAAGCTGTAACTCTGTGAGATGATTTCACAGAACACAAAGAAATTTCTCAGAAAGCTTCTTTCTCTTTGTTATCGGAGGATATTTCCTTTGGCCCTATACTCTTCTAAAGGTTCCGAAATGTCTGTTCTCCGATTCCACAGAAATAAGGCTGGCAAAGAGATCCACGACATACAGATGTAACTCTGTGAGATGAATTAACAGAACACTAAGCAGTTTCTCAGAAAGCTTCTTTCCAGATTTCATCTGAGGATATTTCCTTTTTCACCATAGTCCTCTAGGCGCTTCCAAATATCACTTTGCCAATTCCACAAGAACTGTCTTAGCGAAAGGCTTCTTGAGGAGAAAGCTGCAACTCTGTGAGATGATTTCACAGAACACAAAGAAGTTTCTCAGAAAGCTTCTTTCTCTTTTTTATCGGAGGATATTTCCTTTGGCCCTGTACTCTTCAAAGGGATCCGAATATCTGTTTTCAGTTTCCACATAAATAAGGCTAGCAAAGAGATCCACGAAATACAGATGTAACTCTGTGAGATGAATTAAAAGAACACTAAGCTGTTTCTCAGAAAGCTTCTTTCCAGATTTCATCTGAGGATATTTCCTTTTTCACCATAGCCCTCTATGGGCTTCCAAATATCACTTTGCCTATTCCACAAGAACTGTCTTAGCGAAAGGCTTCTTGAGGGGAAAGCTATAACTCTGTGAGATGATTTCACAGAACACAAAGAAATTTCTCAGGCAGGAAAGAGATCCACGAAGTACAGATGTAACTCTGTGAGATGAATTAACAGAACACTAAGCAGTTTCTCAGAAATCTTCTTTCCAGATTTCATCTGAGGATACTTCCTTTTTCCCCATAGTCCTCTATGGGCTTCGAAATATGACTTTGCCAATTTCACAAGAACTGTCTTAGCGAAAGGCTTCTTGAGGGGAAAGCTGTAACTCTGTGAGATGATTTCACAGAACACAAAGAAATTTCTCAGAAAGTTTCTTTCTCTTTGTTACCGGAGGATATTTCCTTTGGCCCTATAGTCTTCCAAAGTATCCGAAATGTCTGTTCTCAGATTCAACACAAATAAGGCTAGCAAAGGGATCCACGAAATACAGATGTAACTCTGCGAGATGAATTAACAGAACACTAAGGCGTATCTCAGAAAGCTTCTTTCCAGATTTCATCTGAGGATATTTCCTTTTTCCCCATAGTCCTCTATGGGCTTCGAAATATGACTTTGCCAATTCCACAAGAACTGTCTTAGCGAAAGGCTTCTTGAGGGGAAAGCTGTAACTCTGTGAGATGATTTCACAGAACGCAAAGAAATTTCTCAGAAAGCTTCTTTCTCTTTGTTATAGGAGGATATTTCCTTTGGCCCTATTGTCTTCAAAGGGATCCGAAATATCTGTTCTCAGATTCCTCAGAAATAAGGCTAGTAAAGAGATCCACGAAATACAGATGTAACTCTGTGACATGAAATATCAGAACACTAAGCAGTTTCTCGGAAAGCTTCTTTCCGGTTTTCATCTGAGGATATTTCCTTTTTCACCATAGCCCTCTATGGGCTTCCAAATATCACTTTGACTATTCCACAAGAACTGTCTTAGAGAAAGGCTTCTTGAGGGGAAAGCTTTAATTCTGTGAGACGATTTCACAGAACACAAAGAAGTTTCTCAGAAAGCTTCTTTCTCTTTGTTATCGGAGGATATTTCCTTTGGCCCTATATTCTTCAAAGGGATCCGAAATATCTGATCTCAGATTCCAAAGAAATAAGGCTAGCAAAGAGATCCACGATATACAGATGTAACTCTGTGAGATGAATTAACAGAACACTAAGCAGTTTCTCGGAAAGCTTCTTTCCAGATTTCATCTGAGGATATTTCCTTTTTCACCATAGCCCTCTATGGGCTTCCAAATATCACTTTGCCTATTCCACAGGAACTGTCGTAGCGAAAGGCTTCTTGAGGGGAAAGCTGTAACTCTGTGAGACGATTTCACAGAACACAAAGAAGTTTCTCAGAAAGCTTCTTTCTCTTTGTTTTCGGAGGATATTTCCTTTGGCCGTATAGTCTTCCAAGGGATCCGAAATACCTGTTCTCATATTCCACAGAAATAAGGCTACCAAGGAGATCCACGAAATACAGATGTAACCATGTGAGATGAATTAACAGAACACTTAGCAGTTTCTCAGAAAGCTTCTTTCCAGATTTCATCTGAGGATATTTCCTTTTTCACCATAGCCCTCTAGGGGCTTCCTAATATCACTGTGCCAATTCCACAAGAACAGTCTTAACGAAAGCCTTCTTGTGGGGAAAGCTGTAACTCTGTGTGATGATTTCACGGAACACAAAGAAGTTTCTCAGAAAGCTTCTTTCTCTTTGTTATCGGAGGATATTTCCTTTGGCCCTATAGTCTTCAAAAGGATCCAAAATATCTGTTCTCAGATTCCACAGAAATAAGACTAGCAAAGAGATCCACGAAATACAGATGTAACTGTGTGAGATGAATTAACAGAACACTGAGCAGTTTCTCAGAAAGCTTCTTTCCAGATTTCATCTGAGGATATTTCCTTTTTCACCATAGCCCTCTCTGGGCTTCCAAATATCACTTTGCCAATTCCACAAGAACTGTCTTAGCGAAAGGCTTCTTGAGGGGAAAGCTGTAACTCTGTGTGATGATTTCACAGAACACAAAGAAATTTCTCAGAAAACTTCTTTCTCTTTGTTATCTGAGGATATTTCCTTTGGCCCTATAGTCTTCCAAGGGATCCGAAATATCTGTTCTCAGATTCCTCAGAAATAAGGCTAGTAATGAGATCCGCGAAATACAGATGTAACTCTGTGAGATGAATTAACAGAACACTAAGCAGTTTCTCAGAAAGCTTCTTTCGAGATTTCATCTGAGGATATTTCCTTTTTCACCATAGCCCTCTATGGGCTTGCAAATATCACTTTCACTATTCCACAAGAACTGTCTTAGCAAAATGCTTCTTGAGGGGAAAGCTTTAACTCTGTGAGATGATTTCACAGAACACAAAGAAGTTTCTCAGAAAGCTTCTTTCTCTTTGTTATCGGAGGATATTTCCTTTGGCCCTCTAGTCTTCAAATGGATCTGAAATATCTGTTCTCAGATGCCACAGAAATAAGGCTAGCAAAGAGATCCACGAGATACAGATGTAACTCTCTGAGATGAATTAACAGAACACTAAGCAGTTTCTCAGAAAGCTTCTTTCCAGACTTCATCTGAGGATATTTCTTTTTTCACCATAGCCCTCTATGGGCTTCCTAATACCACTTTGCCAATTCCACAAGAACTGTCTTCGCGAAAGGCTTCTTGAGGGGAAAACTGAAATTCTGTGAGATGATTTCACAGTACAGAAAGAAGTTTCTCAGAAAGCTTCTTTCTGTTTGTTTTCGGAGGATACTTCCTTTGGCCCTATAGTCTTCCAAGGGATCCGAAATATCTGTTCTCAGATTCCACAGAAATAAGGCTAGCAAAGAGATCCACGAAATACAGATGTAACTCTGTGAGATGAATTAAAAGAACACTAAGCAGTTTCTCAGAAAGCTTCTTTCCAGATTTCATCAGAGGATATTTCCTTTTTCACCATAGCCCTCTATAGGCTTCCAAATATCACTTTGCCAATTCCAGAAGAAAGGTCTTAGCGAAAGGCTTCTTGAGGGGAAAGCTGTAACTCTGTGTGATGATTTCACAGAACACAAAGTAGTTTCTCAGAAATCTTCTTTCTCTTTCTTATCGGAGGATATTTCCTTTGGCCCTATAATCTTCCAAGGGATCCGAAATATCTGTTCTCAGATTCCTCAGAAATAAGGCTAGTAAAGAGATCCACGAAATACAGATGTAACTCTGTGAGATGAAAAAATAGAACACTAAGGATTTTCTCAGAAAGCTTCTTTCCAGATTTCATCTGAGGATATTTCCTTTTTCACCATAGCCCTCTATGGGCTTCCAAATATCACTTTGACTATTCCACAAGAACTGTCTTAGCGAAAGGCTTCTTGAGGGGAAAGCTTTAACTCTGTGAGATGAATTCACAGAACACAAGGAAGTTTCTCAGAAAGCTTCTTTCTCTTTGTTATCGGAGGATATTTCCTTTGGCCGTATAGTCTTCCAAGGGATCCGAAATATCTGTTCTCATATTCCACAGAAATAAGGCTAGCAAAGAGATCCACGAAATACAGTTGTAACCCTGTGAGATGAATTAACAGAACACTAAGCAGTTTCTCAGAAAGCTTCTTTCCAGATTTCATTGGAGGATATTTCCTTTTTCACCATAGCCCTCTATGGGCTTCCAAATATCACTTTGACTATTCCACAAGAACTGTCTTAGCGAAAGGCTTCTTGAGGGGAAAGCTTTAACTCTGTGAGATGATTTCCCAGAACACAAAGAAGTTTCTCAGAAAGCTTCTTTCTCTTTGTTATCGGAGGATATTTCCTTTGGCCCTATAGTCTTCAAAGGGATCCGAAATATCTGTTCTCAGATTCCACAGAAATAAGGCTAGCAAAGAGATCCACGAAGTACAGATATAACTCTGTGCAATGAATTAACAGAACACTAAGCAGTTTCTCAGAAAGCTTCTTTCCAGATTTCATCTGAGGATATTTACTTTTTCACCATAGCCCTCTATGGGCTTCCAAGTATCACTTTTCCTATTCCACAAGAACTGTCTTAGCGAAAGGCTTCTTGAGCGGAAAGCTGTAACTCTGTGAGATTATTTCACAGAACACAAAGAAGTTTCTCAGAAAGCTTCTTTCTCTTTGTTATCGGAGGATATTTCTTTTGGACCTGTAGTCTTCAAAGGGATCCGAAATATCTGTTCTCAGATTCCACAGAAATAAGGCTAGCAAAGAGATCCACGAAGTACAGATATAACTCTGTGCAATGAATTAACAGAACACTAAGCAGTTTCTCAGAAAGCTTCTTTCCAGATTTCATCTGAGGATATTTACTTTTTCACCATAGCCCTCTATGGGCTTCCAAGTATCACTTTTCCTATTCCACAAGAACTGTCTTAGCGAAAGGCTTCTTGAGCGGAAAGCTGTAACTCTGTGAGATTATTTCACAGAACACAAAGAAGTTTCTCAGAAAGCTTCTTTCTCTTTGTTATCGGAGGATATTTCCTTTGGCCCTATAGTCTTCAAAGGGATCCGAAATATCTGTTCTCAGATTCCACAGAAATAAGGCTAGCAAAGAGATCCACGAGATACAGATGTAACTCTCTGAGATGAATTAACAGAACACTAAGCAGTTTCTCAGAACGCTTCTTTCCAGATTTCATCTGAGGATATTTCCTTTTTCACCATAGCCCTCTGGGCTTCCAAATACCACTTTGCCAATTCCACGAGAACTGTCTTAGCGAAAGGCTTCTTGAGGGGAAAGCTGTAACTCGGTGAGAAGATTTCACAGAACACAAAGAAGTTTCTCAGAAAGCTTCTTTCTCTTTGTTATCGGAGGATATTTCCTTTGGCCCTATAGTCTTCAAAAGGATCCGAAATATCTGTTCTCAGATTCCACAGAAATAAGGCTAGCAAAGAGATCCACGAAATACAGATGTAACTCTGTGAGATGAATTAACAGAACACTAAGCAGTTTCTCGGAAAGCTTCTGTCCAGATTTCATCTGAGGATATTTCCTTTTTCACCATAGCCCTCTATGGGCTTCCAAATATCACTTTGCCTATTCCACAAGAACTGTCTTAGCGAAAGGCTTCTTGAGGGGAAAGCTGTAACTCTGTGAGACGATTTCACAGAACACAAAGAAGTTTCTCAGAAAGCTTCTTTCTCTTTGTTATCGGAGGATATTCCCTTTGGCCATATAGTCTTCCAAGGGATCCGAAATATCTGTTCTCAGATTCCTCAGAAATAAGGATAGTAAAGAGATCCACGAAATACAGATGTAACTCTGTGAGATGAATTAACAGAACACTAACCAGTTTCTCAGAAAGCTTCTTTCCAGATTTCATCTGAGGATGTTTCCTTTTTCACCATAGCCCTCTATGGGCTTCCAAATATCACTTTGACTATTCCACAAGAAGTGTCTTAGCGAAAGGCTTCTTGAGGGGAAAGCTTTAATTCTGTGAGATGATTTCACAGAACACAAAGAAGTTTCTCAGAAAGCTACTTTCTCTTTGTTATCGGAGGATATTTTCTTTGGCCCTACATTCTTCAACGGGATCCGAAATATCTGAACTCAGATTCCACAGAAATAAGGCTAGCAAAGAGATCCACGAAATACAGATGTAACTCTGTGAGATGAATTAACAGAACACTCAGCAGTTTCTCGGAAAGCTTCTTTCCAGATTTCATCTGAGGATATTTCCTTTTTCACCATAGCCCTCTATGGGCTTCCAAATATCACTTTGCCTATTCCACAAGAACTGTCTTAGCGAAAGGCTTCTTGAGGGAAAAGCTGTAACTCTGTGAGATGATTTCACAGAACACAAAGAAGTTTCTCAGAAAGCTTCTTTCTCTTTGTTTTCGGAGGATATTTCCTTTGGCCGTATAGTCTTCCAAGGGATCCGAAATATCTGTTCTAAGATTCCACAGAAATAAGGCTACCAAAGAGATCCACGAAATACAGATGTAACCCTGTGAGATGAATTAAGAGAACACTAAGCAGTTTCTCAGAAAGCTTCTTTCCAGATTTCATCTGAGGATATTTCCTTTTTCACCACAGACCTCAAGGGGCTTCCAAATATCACTGTGCCAATTCCACAAGAACAGTCTTAGCGAAAGGCTTCTTGAGGGGAAAGCTGTAACTCTGTGTGATGATTTCACGGAACACAAAGAAGTTTCTCAGAAAGCTTCTTTCTCTTTGTTATCGGAGGATATTTCCTTTGGCCCTATAGTCTTCAAAAGGATCCAAAATATCTGTTCTCAGATTCCACAGAAATAAGGCTAGCAAAGAGATCCACGAAATACAGATGTAATTGTGTGAGATTAATTAACAGAACACTAAGCAGTTTCTTAGTAAGCTTCTTTCCAGATTTCATCTGACGATATTTCCTTTTTCACCATAGCCCTCTATGCGCTTCCAAATATCACTTTGACTATTCAACAAGAACTGTCTTAGCGAAAGGCTTCTTGAAGGGAAAGCTTAAACTCTGTGAGATGATTTCACAAAACACAAAGAAGTTTCTCAGAAAGCTTCTTTCTCTTTGTTATCGGAGGATATTTCCTTTGGCCCTATATTCTCCAAAGGGATCCGAAATATCTGATCTCAGATTCCACAGAAATAAGGCTAGCAAAGAGATCCACGAAATACAGATGTAACTCTGTGACATGAATTATCAGAACACTAAGCAGTTTCTCGGAAAGCTTCTTTCCAGATTTCATCTGAGGATATTTCCTTTTTCACCATAGCCCTCTATGGGCTTCCAAATATCACTTTGACTATTCCACAAGAACTGTCTTAGCGAAAGGCTTCTTGAGGGGAAAGCTTTAATTCTGTGAGATGATTTCACAGAACACAAAGAAGTTTCCAGAAAGTTCTTTCTCTTTGTTATCGGAGGATATTTCCTTTGGCCCTATATTCTTCAAAGGGATCCGAAATATCTGATCTCAGATTCCAAAGAAATAAGGCTAGCAAAGAGTTCCACGAAATACAGATGTAACTCTGTGAGATGAATTAACAGAACACTAAGCAGTTTCTCGGAAAGCTTCTTTCCAGATTTCATCTGAGGATATTTCCTTTTTCACCATAGCCCTCTATGGGCTTCCAAATATCACTATGCCAATTCCACAAGAACAGTCTTAGCGAAAGACTTCTTGAGGGGAAAGCTGTAACTCTGTGTGATGATTTCACAGAACACAAAGAAGTTTCTCAGAAAGCTTCTTTCTCTTTGTTTTCGGAGGATAGTTCCTTTGGCCCTATAATCTTCAAAGGGATCCGAAATATCTGTTCTGAGATTCCACAGAAATGAGGCTAGCAAAGAGATCCACGAAATACAGATGTAACCATGTGAGATGAATTGACAGAACACTAAGCAGTTTCTCAGAAAGCTTCTTTCCAGATTTCATTGGAGGATATTTCCTCTTTCACCATAGCCCTCTAAGGGCTTCCAAATATCACTCTGCCAATTCCAGAAGAACAGTCTCAGCGAAAGGCTTCTTGAGGGGAAAGCTGTAACTCTGTTTGATGATTTCACAGAACACAAAGAAGTTTCTCAGAAAGCTTCTTTCTCTTTGTTATCGGAGGATATTTCATTTGGCCCTATAGTCTTCCAAGGGATCCGAAATATCTGTTCTCAGATTCCTCAGAAATAAGGCTAGTAATGAGATCCACGAAATACAGATGTAACTCTGTGTGATGAATTAATAGAACACCAAGAATTTTCTCAGAAAGCTTCTTTCCAGATTTCATTTGAGGATATTTCCTTTTTCACCATAGCCCTCTATGGGCTTCCAAATATCACTTTGACTATTCAACAAGAACTGTCTTAGCGAAAGGCTTCTTGAGGGGAAAGCTTTAACTCTGTGAGATGATTTCACAGAACACAAAGAAGTTTCTCAGAAAGCTTCTTTCTGTTTGTTATCGGAGGATATTTCCTTTGGCCCTATATTCTCCAAAGGGATCCGAAATATCTGATCTCAGATTCCACAGAAATAAGGCTAGCAAAGAGATCCACGAAATACAGATGTAACTCTGTGACATGAATTATCAGAACACTAAGCAGTTTCTCGGAAAGCTTCTTTCCAGATTTCATCTGAGGATATTTCCTTTTTCACCATAGCCCTCTATGGGCTTCCAAATATCACTTTGACTATTCCACAAGAACTGTCTTAGCGAAAGACTTCTTGAGGGGAAAGCTTTAATTCTGTGAGATGATTTCACAGAACACAAAGAAGTTTCCAGAAAGCTTCTTTCTCTTTGTTATCGGAGGATATTTCCTTTGGCCCTATATTCTTCAAAGGGATCCAAAATATCTAATCTCAGATTCCAAAGAAATAAGGCTAGCAAAGAGATCCACGAAATACAGATGTAACTCTGTGAGATGAATTAACAGAACACTAAGCAGTTTCTCGGAAAGCTTCTTTCCAGATTTCATCTGAGGATATTTCCTTTTTCACCATAGCCCTCTATGCGCTTCCAAATATCACTTTGACTATTCCACAAGATCTGTCTTAGCGAAAGGCTTCTTGAGGGGAAAGCTGTAACTCTGTGAGATGATTTCACAGAACACAAAGAAGTTTGTCAAAAAGCTTCTTTCTCTTTGTTATAGGGGATTATTTCCTTTGGACATATAGTCTTCAAAGGGATCCGAAATATCTGTTTTCAGATTCCACAAAAATAAGGCTAGCAAAGAGATCCACGAAATACAAATATAACTCTGTGAGATGAATTAACAGAACACTAAGCAGTTTCTCGGAAAGCTTCTTTCCAGATTTCATCTGTGGATATTTCCATTTTCACCATAGCCCTCTGGGCTTCCAAATACCACTTTGCCAATTCCACAAGAACTGTCTTAGCGAAAGGCTCCTTGAGGGGAAAGCTGTAACTCTATGAGATGATTTCACAGAACACAACGAAGTTTCTCAGAAAGCTTCTTTCTCTTTGTTATCGAAGTATATTTCCTTTGGCCCTATAGTATTCAAATGGATCCGAAATATCTGTTCTCAGATTCCACAGAAATAAGGCTAGCAAGACATACACGAAATACAGATGTAACCCTGTGAGATGAATTAACAGAACACTAAGCAGTTTCTCAGAAAGCTTCTTTCCAGATATCATCTGAGGATATTTCCTTTTTCACCGTAGCGCTCTATGGGCTTCCAAATATCACTTTGCCAATTCCACAAGAACAGTCTTAGAGAAATGCTTCTAGAGGGGAAAGCTGTAACTCTGTGAGATGATTTCACAGAACACAAAGAAGTTTCTCAGGAAGCTTCTTTCTCTTTGTTATCGGAGGATATTTCCTTTGGCCCTCTAGTCTTCCAAGGGATCCGAAATATCTGTTCTCAGATTCCTCAGAAATAAGGCTAGTAAAGAGATGCACGAAATACAGATGTAACTCTGTGAGATGAATTAACAGATCACTAAGCAGTTTCTCAGAAAGCTTCTTTCCAGATTTCATCTGAGGATATTTCCTTTTTCACCATAGCCCTCTATGGGCTTCCAAATATCACTTTGCCTATTCCACAAGAACTGTCTTAGCGAAAGGCTTCTTGAGGGGAAATCTGTAACTCTCTGAGATGATTTCACAGAGCACAACGAAGTTTCTCAGAAAGCCTCTTTCTCTTTGTTATTGGAGGATATTTCCTTTGTCCTATAGTCTTCAAACGGATCTGAAATATCTGTTCTCAGATTCCACAGAAATAAGGCTAGCAAAGAGATCCACGAAATACAGATGTAACTCTGTGAGATGAATTAACAGAACACTAAGCAGTTTCTCGGAAAGCTACTTTCCAGATTTCATCTGAGGATATTTCCTTTTTCACCGTAGCCCTCTATGGGCTTCCAAATATCACTTTGCCTATTCCACAAGAACTGTCTTAGCGAAAGGCTTCTTGAGGGGAAAGCTGTAACTCTGTGAGATGATTTCACAGAACACAAAGAAGTTTCTCAGAAAGCTTCTTTCTCTTTCTTATCGGAGGATATTTCCTTTGGCCCTATTGTCTTCAAAGGGATCCGAAATATCTGTTCTCAGATTCCAAGAAATAAGGCTAGCAAAGAGATCCACGAGATAAAGATGTAACTCTGTTAGATGAATTAACAGAACACTAAGGAGTTTCTCAGAAAGCTTCTTTCCAGATTTCATTGGAGGATATTTCCTTTTTCACCATAGCCCTCTATGGGCTACCAAGTATCACTTTGCGAATTCCCAAGAACTGTCTTAGCGAAAGGATTCTTGAGTGGAAAGCTGTAACTCTGTGAGATGATTTCACAGGACACAAAGAAGATTCTCAGAAAGCTTCTTTCTCTTTGTTATCGGAGGATATTTCCTTTGACCCTCTAGTCTTCAAAAGGATCCGAAATATCTGTTCTCATATTCCACAGAAATAAGGCTAGCAAAGAGATCCACGAGATACAGATGTAACTCTGTGAGATGAATTAACAGAACACTAAGCAGTTTCTCAGAAAGCTTCTTTCCAGATTTCATCTGCGCATATTTCCTTTTTCACCATAGCCCTCTATGGGCTTCCTAATACCAATTTGCCAATTGCACAAGAACTGTCTTCGCGAAAGGCTTCTTGAGTGAAAAACTGAAACTCTGTGAGATGATTTCACAGAACACAAAGAAGTTTCTCAGAAAGCTTCTTTCTCTTTGTTTTCGGAGGATATTTCCTTTGGCCCTATAGTCTTCCAAGGGATCTGAAATATCTGTTCTCATATTCCACAGAAATAAGGCTAGCAAAGAGATCCACGAAATACAGATATAACTCTGTGACATGAATTATCAGAACACTAAGCAGTTTCTCGGAAAGCTTCTTTCCAGATTTCATCTGAGGATATTTCCTTTTTCACCATAGCCCTCTATGGGCTTCCAAATATCACTTTGACTATTCCACAAGAACTGTCTTAGCGAAAGACTTCTTGAGGGGAAAGCTTTAATTCTGTGAGATGATTTCACAGAACACAAAGAAGTTTCCAGAAAGCTTCTTTCTCTTTGTTATCGGAGGATATTTCCTTTGGCCCTATATTCTTCAAAGGGATCCGAAATATCTGATCTCAGATTCCAAAGAAATAAGGCTAGCAAAGAGATCCACGAAATACAGATGTAACTCTGTGAGATGAATTAACAGAACACTAAGCAGTTTCTCGGAAAGCTTCTTTCCAGATTTCATCTGAGGATATTTCCTTTTTCACCATAGCCCTCTATGCGCTTCCAAATATCACTTTGACTATTCAACAAGATCTGTCTTAGCGAAAGGCTTCTTGAGGGGAAAGCTGTAACTCTGCGAGATGATTTCACAGAACACGAAGAAGTTTGTCAGAAAGCTTCTTTCTCTTTGTTATAGGGGATTATTTCCTTTGGACATATAGTCTTCAAAGGGATCCGAAATATCTGTTTTCAGATTCCACAAAAATAAGGCTAGCAAAGAGATCCACGAAATACAAATATAACTCTGTGAGATGAATTAACAGAACACTAAGCAGTTTCTCGGAAAGCTTCTTTCCAGATTTCATCTGTGGATATTTCCATTTTCACCATAGCCCTCTGGGCTTCCAAATACCACTTTGCCAATTCCACAAGAACTGTCTTAGCGAAAGGCTCCTTGAGGGGAAAGCTGTAACTCTATGAGATGATTTCACAGAACACAACGAAGTTTCTCAGAAAGCTTCTTTCTCTTTGTTATCGAAGTATATTTCCTTTGGCCCTATAGTATTCAAATGGATCCGAAATATCTGTTCTCAGATTCCACAGAAATAAGGCTAGCAAGACATACACGAAATACAGATGTAACCCTGTGAGATGAATTAACAGAACACTAAGCAGTTTCTCAGAAAGCTTCTTTCCAGATTTCATCTGAGGATATTTCCTTTTTCACCGTAGCGCTCTATGGGCTTCCAAATATCACTTTGCCAATTCCACAAGAACAGTCTTAGAGAAATGCTTCTAGAGGGGAAAGCTGTAACTCTGTGAGATGATTTCACAGAACACAAAGAAGTTTCTCAGGAAGCTTCTTTCTCTTTGTTATCGGAGGATATTTCCTTTGGCCCTCTAGTCTTCCAAGGGATCCGAAATATCTGTTCTCAGATTCCTCAGAAATAAGGCTAGTAAAGAGATCCACGAAATACAGATGTAACTCTGTGAGATGAATTAACAGATCCCTAAGCAGTTTCTCAGTAAGCTTCTTTCCAGATTTCATCTGAGGATATTTCCTTTTTCACAATAGCCCTCTATGGGCTTCCAAATATCACTTTGCCTATTCCACAAGAACTGTCCTAGCGAAAGGCTTCTTGAGGGGAAATCTGTAACTCTCTGAGATGATTTCACAGAGCACAACGAAGTTTCTCAGAAAGCCTCTTTCTCTTTGTTATTGGAGGATATTTCCTTTGTCCTATAGTCTTCAAACGGATCTGAAATATCTGTTCTCAGATTCCAAAGAAATAAGGCTAGCAAAGAGATCCACGAAATACAGATGTAACTCTGTGAGATGAATTAACAGAACACTAAGCAGTTTCTCGGAAAGCTACTTTCCAGATTTCATCTGAGGATATTTCCTTTTTCACCGTAGCCCTCTATGGGCTTCCAAATATCACTTTGCCTATTCCACAAGAACTGTCTTAGCGAAAGGCTTCTTGAGGGGAAAGCTGTAACTCTGTGAGATGATTTCACAGAACACAAAGAAGTTTCTCAGAAAGCTTCTTTCTCTTTCTTATCGGAGGATATTTCCTTTGGCCCTATTGTCTTCAAAGGGATCCGAAATATCTGTTCTCAGATTCCAAGAAATAAGGCTAGCAAAGAGATCCACGAGATAAAGATGTAACTCTGTTAGATGAATTAACAGAACACTAAGGAGTTTCTCAGAAAGCTTCTTTCCAGATTTCATCTGAGGATATTTCCTTTTTCACCCTAGCCCTCTATGGGCTTCCAAATATCACTTTGCGAATTCCACAAGAACTGTCTTAGCGAATGGCTTCTTGAGTGGAAAGCTGTAACTCTGTGAGATGATTTCACAGGACACAAAGAAGATTCTCAGAAAGCTTCTTTCTCTTTGTTATCGGAGGATATTTCCTTTGACCCTCTAGTCTTCAAAAGGATCCGAAATATCTGTTCTCACATTCCCCAGAAATAAGGCTAGCAAAGAGATCCAAGAGATACAGATGTAACTCTGTGAGACGAATTAACAGAACACTAAGCAGTTTCTCAGAAAGCTTCTTTCCAGATTTCATCTGCGCATATTTCCTTTTTCACCATAGCCCTCTATGGGCTTCCTAATACCAATTTGCCAATTGCACAAGAACTGTCTTCGCGAAAGGCTTCTTGAGTGGAAAACTGAAACTCTGTGAGATGATTTCACAGAACACAAAGAAGTTTCTCAGAAAGCTTCTTTCTCTTTGTTTTCGGAGGATATTTCCTTTGGCCCTATAGTCTTCCAAGGGATCTGAAATATCTGTTCTCATATTCCACAGATATAAGGCTAGCAAAGAGATCCACGAAATACAGATGTAACCCTGTGAGATGAATTAACAGAACACTAAGCAGTTTCTCAGAAAGCTTCTTTCCAGATTTCATCTGAGGATAGTTCCTTTTTCACCATAGCCCTCCATGGGCTTCCAAATATCACTCTGCAAATTCCACAAGAACAGTCTTAGCGAAAGGCTTCTTGAGGGGAAAGCTGTAACTCTGTGAGAAGATTTCACAGAACACAAAGAAGTTTCTCAGAAAGCTTCTTTCTCTTTGTTATCGGAGGATATTTCCTTTGGCCCTATAGTCTTCAAAAGGATCCGAAATATCTGTTCTCAGATTCCACAGAAATAAGGCTAGCAAAGAGATCCAGGAAATACAGATGTAACTCTGTGAGATGAATTAACAGAACACTAAGCAGTTTCTCGGAAAGCTTCTGTCCAGATTTCATCTGAGGATATTTCCTTTTTCACCATAGCCCTCTATGGGCTTCCAAATATCACTTTGCCTATTCCACAAGAACTGTCTTAGCGAAAGGCTTCTTGAGGGGAAAGCTGTAACTCTGTGAGACGATTTCACAGAACACAAAGAAGTTTCTCAGAAAGCTTCTTTCTCTTTGTTATCGGAGATTATTTCCTTTGGACTATAGTCTTCAAAGGGATCCGAAATATCTGTTTTCAGATTCCACAAGAAAAAGGCTAGCAAGGAGATCCACGAAATACAAATATAACTCTGTGAGATAAATTAACAGAACACTAAGCAGTTTCTCGGAAAGCTTCTTTCCAGATTTCATCTGAGGATATTTCCTTTTTCAACATAGTCCTCTGTGCTTCCAAATACCACTTTGCCAATTCCACAAGAACTGTCTTAGCGAAAGGCTTCTTGAGGGTAAAGCTGTAACTCTGTGAGATGATTTCACAGAACACAAAGAAGTTTCTCAGAAAGCTTCTTTCTCTATGTTATCGGAGGATATTTCCTTTGGCCCTATAGTCTTCCAAGGGATCCGAAATATCTGTTCTCAGATTCCTCAGAAATAAGGCTGGTAATGAGATCCACGAAATACAGATGTAACTCTGTGAGATGAATTAATAGAACACTAAGGAGTTTCTCAGAAAGCTTCTTTCCAGATTTCATCTGAGGATATTTCCTTTTTCACCATAGCCCTCTATGGGCTTCCAAATATCACTTTGACTATTCCACAAGAACTGTCTTAGCGTAATGCTTCTTGAGGGGAAAGCTTTAACTCTGTGAGATGATTTCACAGAACACAAAGAAGTTTCTCAGAAAGCTTCTTTCTCTTTGTTATAGGAGGATATTTCCTTTGGCCCTATAGTCTTCAAAGGGATCCGAAATATCTGTTCTCAGATTCCACAGAAATAAGGCTAGCAAAGAGATCCACGAAATACAGATATAATTCTGTGCGATGAATTAACAGAACACTAAGCAGTTTCTCGGAAAGCTTCTTTCCAGATTTCATCTGAGGATATTTCCTTTTTCACCATAGCCCTCTATGGGCTTCCAAATATCCCTTTGCCAATTCCACATGAACTGTCTTAGAGAAAGACTTCTTGAGGAGAAAGCTGTAACTCTGTGAGATGATTTCACAGAGCACAAAGAAGTTTCTCAGAAAGCTTCTTTCTCCTTGTTGTTGGAGGATATTTCCTTTGGCCCTATAGTCTTCCAAGGGATCCGAAATATATGTTCTCATATTCCACAGAAATAAGACTAGCAAAGAGATCCACAAAATACAGATGTAACCCTGTGAGATGAATTAACAGAACACTAAGCAGTTTCTAAGTAAGCTTCTTTCCAGATT
This sequence comes from Macaca nemestrina, assembly GCF_043159975.1. Classification (NCBI taxonomy): domain Eukaryota; kingdom Metazoa; phylum Chordata; class Mammalia; order Primates; family Cercopithecidae; genus Macaca; species Macaca nemestrina. The sequence goes on from NC_092143.1 coordinate 26,581,941, forward strand.
TCATCTGAGGATATTTCCTTTTTCACCGTAGCCCTCTATGGTCTTCCAAATATCACTTTGCCAATTCCAGAAGAACTGTCTTAGCGAAAGTCTTCTTGAGGTGAAAGCTGTAACTCTGTGAGTTGATTTCACAGAGCACAACGAAGTTTCTCAGAAAGCTTCTTTCTCTTTGTTATCGGAGGATATTTCCTTTGGCCCTCTAGTCTTCAAATGTTTCTGTAATATCTGTTCTCAGATTCCACAGAAATAAGGCTAGCAAAGAGATCCACGAAATACCGATGTAACTGTGTGAGATGAATTAACAGAACACTAAGCAGTTTCTTAGTAAGCTTCTTTCCAGATTTCATTTGAGGATATTTCCTTATTCACCATAGCCCTCTATGCGCTTCAAAATATCACTTTGCGAAATCCACAAGAACTGTTTTAGCGAAAGACTTCTTGAGGGGAAAGCTGTAACTCTGTGAGATGATTTCAAAGAACACAAAGAAGTTTCTCAGAAAGCTTCTTTCTCTTTGTTGTCGGAGGATATTTCCTTTGGCCCTATAGTCTTCCAAGGTATCCGAAATATCTGTTCTCAGATTCCTCAGAAATAAGGCTAGTAATGAGATCCACGAAATATAGATGTAACTCTGTGAGATGAATTTACAGAACACTAAGCAGTTTCTCACAAAGCTTCTTTCCAGATTTCATCTGAGGATATTTCCTTTTGCACCATAGCCCTCTATGGGCTTCCAAATATCACTTTGACTATTCCACAAGAACTGTCTTAGCGAAATGCTTCTTGAGGGGAAAGATTTAACTCTGTGAGATGATTTCACAGAACACAAAGAAGTTTCTCAGAAAGCTTCTTTCTCTTTGTTATCGGAGGATATTTCCTTTGGCCCTATAGTCTTCAAAGGGATCCGAAATATCTGTTCTCAGATTCCGCAGAAATAAGGCTAGCAAAGAGATCCATGAAATACAGATAAAACTCTGTGCGATGAATTAACAGAACAATAAGCAGTTTCTCGGAAAGCTTCTTTCCAGATTTCATCTGAGGATGTTTCCTTTTTCACCATTGCCCTCTAAGTGCCTCCAAATATCACTTTGGCAATTCCACAAGAACTGTCTTAGCGAAAGGCTTCTTTAGGGGAAAGCTGTAACTCTCTGAGATGATTTCACAGAGCATAACGATGTTTCTCAGAATGCTTCTTTCTCTTTGTTATCGGAGGATATTTCCATTGGCCCTCTAGTCTTCAAATGGATCTGAAATATCTGTTCTCAGATTCCACAGAAATAAGGCTAGCAAAGAGATCCACGAAATCAGATGTAACTCTCTGAGATGAATTAACAGAACACTAAGCAGTCTCTCGGAAATCTTCTTTCGAGATTTCATCTGAGGATATTTCCTTTTTCACCATAGCCCTCTATGGGCTTCCATATATCACTTTGCCTATTCCACAAGAACTGTCTTAGCGAAAGGCTTCTTGAGGGCAAAGCTGTAACTCTGTGAGATGATTTCACAGAACACAAAGAAGTTTTTCAGAAAGCTTCTTTCTCTTTGTTATCGGAGGATATTTCCTTTGGCCCTATAGTCTTCCAAAGGATCCGAAATATCTCTTCTCATATTCCACAGAAATAAGGCTAGCAAAGAGATCCACGTAATACAGATGTAACCCTGTGAGATGAATTAACAGAACGCTAAGCAGTTTCTCTGAAAGCTTCTTTCCAGATTTCATCTGGGGATATTTCCTTTTTCACCATAGCCCTCTATGGGCGTTCAAATATCACTTTGCCATTTCCACAAGAACAGTCTTAGTGAAAGGCTTCTTGAGGGGAAAGCTGTAACTCTGTGAGATGATTTCACAGAACACAAAGAAGTTTCCCAGAAAGCTTCTTTCTCTTTGTTATCGGAGGATATTTCCTTTGGCCCTATAGTTTCAAAGGGATCCGAAATATCTGTTCTCAGATTCCTCAGAAATAAGGCTAGTAAGGAGATCCACGAAAAACAGATGTAACTCTGTGAGATGAATTAACAGAACACTAAGTAGTTTCTCAGAAATATTCTTTCCAGATTTCAGCTGAGGATATTTCCTTTTTCACCATAGCCCTCTAAGGGCTTCCAAATATCACTTTGCCAATTCCACAAGAACTGTCTTAGCAAAAGGCTTCTTGAGGGGAAAGCTGTAATTCTGTGAGATGATTTCACAGAGCACAACGAAGTTTCTCAGAAAGGTTGTTTCTCTTTGTTATCGGAGGATATTACCTTTGGCCCTCCAGTCTTCAAATGCATCTGAAATATCTGTTCTCAGATTCCACAGAAATAAGGCCAGCAAAGAGATCCACGAAATACAGATGTAACACTGTGAGATGAATTAACAGAACACTAAGCAGTTTCTCGGAAAGCTTCTTTCCAGATTTCATCTGAGGATATTTCCATTTTCACCCCAGCCCTCTATGGGCTTCCAAATATCACTTTGCCAATTCCACAAGAACTGTCTTAGCGAAAGGCTTCTTGAGGGGAAAGCTGTAACTCTGTGAGATGATTTCACAGAACACAAAGAAGTTTCTCAGAAAGCTTCTTTCTCTTTGTTATCGGAGGACATTTCCTTTGGCCCTATAGTCTTCCAAGGGATCCGAAATATCTGTTCTCAGATTCCACAGAAATAAGGCTAGAAAAGAGATGCACGAGATACAGATGTAGCTCTCTGAGATGTATTAACAGAACACTAAGCAGTCTCTCAGAATGCTTCTTTCCAGATTTCATCTGAGGATATTTCCTTTTTCACCACAGCCCTCTATGGGCTTCCTAATACCACTTTGCCAATTCCACAAGAACTGTCTTCGTGAAAGGCTTCTTGAGGGGAAAGCTGTAACTCTGTGAGATGATTTCACAGAACACAAAGAAGTTTCTCAGAAAGCTTCTTTCTCTTTGTTATCAGAGGATATTTCCTTTGGCCCTATGGTCTTCCAAGGGATCCGAAACATCTGTTCTCAGATTCCACAAAAATAAGGCTAGCAAAGAGATCCACGAGATACAGATGTAAGTCTGTGAGATGAATTAACAGAACACTAAACAGTTTCTCAGAAAACTTCTTTCCTGATTTCATCTAAGCATATTTCCTTTTTCACCATAGCCCTCTATGGGCTTCCTAATACCACTTCGCCAATTCCACAAGAACTGTCTTAGCGAGAGGCTTCTTGAGGGGAAAGCTGTAACTCTGTGAGATGATTTCACAGAGCACAAAGAAGTTTCTCAGAAAGCTTCTTTCTCTTTGTTGTCGGAGGATATTTCCTTTGGCCCTATAGTCTTCAAAGGGATCCGAAATATCTGTTCTCAGATGCCACAGAAATAAGGCTAGCAAAGAGATCCACGAAATACAGATGTAACTCTGTGAGATGAATTAACAGAACAGTAAGCAGTCTCTCGGAAATCTTCTTTCCAGATTTCATCTGAGGATATTTCCTTTTTCACCATAGCCCTCTATGGGCTTCCAAATATCACTTTGAATATTCCACAAGAACTGTCTTAGCGAAAGGCTTCTTGAGGGAAAGCTTTAACTCTGTGAGATTATTTCACAATACAAAGAAGTTTCTCATAAAGCTTCTTTCTCTTTGTTATCGGAGGATATTTCCTTTTGCCCTATAGTCTTGAAAGGGATCCGAAATATCTGTTCTCAGATTCCACAGAAATAAGGCTAGCAAAGAGATCCACGAAATACAGATGTAACTCTGTGAGATCAATTAACAGAACACTAAGCAGTTTCTCAGAAAGCTTCTTTCTAGATTTCATCTGAGGATATGTCCTTTTTCACCATAGCCTTCTAGGCGCTTCCAAATATGACTTTGCCAATTCCACAAGAACTGTCTTAGCGAAAGGCTTCTTGCGGGGAAAGCTGTAACTCTGTGAGATGATTTCAAATAACACAAAGAAGTTTTTCAGAAACCTTCTTTCTCTTTGTTATCGAAGTTTATTTACATTGGCCCTATAGTCTTCAAAGGGATCCGAAATATCTGTTCTCAGATTCCACAGAAATAAGGCTAGCAAAGGGATCCACGAAATACAGACGTAACTCTGTGAGATGAATTAACAGAACACTAAGCAGTTTCTCAGAAAGCATCTTTCCAAATTTCATCTGAGGATATTTCCTTTTTCACCATAGCCCTCTATGGGCTTTCAAATATCACTTTGCCAATTCCACAAGAACTGTCTTAGCGAAAGGCTTCCTGAGGGGAAAGCTGTAACTCTGTGAGATGATTTCACAGAACACAAAGAAGTTTCTCAGAAAGCTTCTTTCTCTTTGTGATCGGAGGATATTTCCTTTGGCCCCATAGTCTTCCAAGGGATCCGAAATATCTGTTCTCAGATTCCACAGAAATAAGGCTAGCAAAGAGATCCACGAAATACAGAGGTAACTCTGTGAGATGAATTAACAGAACACTAAGCAGTTTCTCAGAAAGCTTCTTTCCAGATTTCATCTGAGGATATTTCCTTTTTCACCGTAGCCCTCTATGGGCTTCCAAATACCACTTTGCCAATTCCACAAGAACTGTCTTAGCGAAAGGCTTCCTGAGGGGAAAGCTGTAACTCTGTGAGAGGATTTCACAGAACACAAAGAAGTTTCTCAGAAAGCTTCTTTCTCTTTGTTATCGGAGGATATTTCCTTTGGCCCTATAGTCTTCAAAGGGATCCGAAATATCTGTTTCAGATGCCACAAGAATAAGGCTAGCAAAGGGATCCACGAGATACCGTTGTAACTCTTTGAGACGAATTAACAGAACACTAAGCAGTCTCTCGGAACTCTTCTTTCCAGATTTCATCTGAGGATATTTCCTTTTTCACCATAGCCCTCTATGGGCTTCCAAATATCACTTTGAATATTTCACAAGAACTGTCTTAGCGAAAGGCTTCTTGAGGGGAAAGCTGTAACTCTGTGAGATGATTTCACAATACAAAGAAGTTTCTCATAAAGCTTCTTTCTCTTTGTTATCGGAGGATATTTCCTTTGGCCCTATAGTCTTCAAAGGGATCCGAAATATCTGTTCTCAGATTCCACAGAAAAAAGGCTAGCAAAGAGATCCACAAAATACAGATATAACTCGGTGAGATGAATTAACAGAACACTAAGCAGTTTCTCAGAAAGCTTCTTTCCAGATTTCATCTGAGGATATTTCCTTTTTCACCATAGCCCTCTGGGCTTCCAAATACCACTTTGCCAATTTCACAAGAACTGTCTCAGGGAAAGGCTTCTTGAGGGGAAAGCTGTAACTCTGTGAGATGATTTCACAGAACACAAAGAAGTTTCTCAGAAACCTTATATCTCTTTGTTATCTGAGGATATTTCCTTTGGCCCTATAGTCTTCAAAGGGATCCGAAATATCTGTTCTCTTATTCCACAGAAATAAGGTTAGCAAAGAGATCCACGAGATACAGATGTAACTCTGTGAGATGAATTAACAGAACACTAAGCAGTTTCGCAGAAAGCTTCTTTCCAGATTTCATCTGAGGATATTTCCTTCTTCACCGTAGCCCTCTATGGGCTTCCAAATATCACTTTGCCTATTCCACAAGAACTGTCTTAGCGAGAGGCTTCTTGAGGGGAAAGCTGTAACTCTGTGAGATGATTTCACAGAACACAAAGAAGTTTCTCAGAAAGCTTCTTTCTCTTTTTTATCGGAGGATATTTCCTATGGCCCTATAGTCTTCCAAGGGATCCGAAATATCTGTTCTCCGATTCCACAGAAATAAGGCTAGCAAAGAGATCCACGAGATGCACATGTAACTCTGTGAGATGAATTAACAGAACACTAAGCAGTTTCTCAGAAAGCTTCTTTCCAGGTTTCATCTGAGCATATTTCCGTTTTCACCATAGCCCTCTATGGCCTTCCTAATACCACTTTGCCAATTCCACAAGAACTGTCTTCGCGAAAGGCTTCTTGAGGGGAAAGCTGTAACTCTGTGTGATGATTTCACGGAGCACAAAGAAGTTTCTCAGAAAGTTTCCTTCTCTTTGTTATCGGAGGATATTTCCTTTGGCCCTATATTCTTCAAATGGATCCGAAATATCTGTTCTCAGATTCCACGGAAATATGGCTAGCAAAGACATCCAAGAAATACAGATGTAATTCTGTGAGATGAATTAACAGAACACTAAGCAGTCTCTCGGAAATCTTCTTTCCAGATTTCATCTGAGGATATTTCCTTTTTCACCATAGCCCTCTATGGGCTTCCAAATATCACTTTGAATATTCCACAAGAACTGTCTTAGCGAAAGGCATCTTGAGGGGAAAGCTTTAACTCTGTGAGATGATTTCACAATACAAAGAAGTTTCTCGTAAAGCTTCTTTCTCTTTGTTATCGGAGGATAATTCCTTTGGCCCTATAGTCTTCAAAGGGATCCGAAATATCTGTTCTCAGATTCCACAGAAATAAATTAGCAAAGAGATCCACGAAATACAGATGTAACTCTGTGAGATGAATTAACAGAACACTAAGCAGTTTCTCGGAAAGCTACTTTCCAGATTTCATCTGAGGATATTTCCTTTTTCACCGTAGCCCTCTATGGGCTTCCAAATATCACTTTGCCTATTCCACAAGAACTGTCTTAGCGAAAGGCTTCTTGAGGGGAAAGCTGTAACTCTGTGAGATGATTTCACAGAACACAAAGAAGTTTCTCAGAAAGCTTCTTTCTCTTTCTTATCGGAGGATATTTCCTTTGGCCCTATTGTCTTCAAAGGGATCCGAAATATCTGTTCTCAGATTCCAAGAAATAAGGCTAGCAAAGAGATCCACGAGATAAAGATGTAACTCTGTTAGATGAATTAACAGAACACTAAGGAGTTTCTCAGAAAGCTTCTTTCCAGATTTCATTGGAGGATATTTCCTTTTTCACCATAGCCCTCTATGGGCTACCAAGTATCACTTTGCGAATTCCACAAGAACTGTCTTAGCGAAAGGATTCTTGAGTGGAAAGCTGTAACTCTGTGAGATGATTTCACAGGACACAAAGAAGATTCTCAGAAAGCTTCTTTCTCTTTGTTATCGGAGGATATTTCCTTTGACCCTCTAGTCTTCAAAAGGATCCGAAATATCTGTTCTCATATTCCACAGAAATAAGGCTAGCAAAGAGATCCACGAGATACAGATGTAACTCTGTGAGATGAATTAACAGAACACTAAGCAGTTTCTCAGAAAGCTTCTTTCCAGATTTCATCTGCGCATATTTCCTTTTTCACCATAGCCCTCTATGGGCTTCCTAATACCAATTTGCCAATTGCACAAGAACTGTCTTCGCGAAAGGCTTCTTGAGTGGAAAACTGAAACTCTGTGAGATGATTTCACAGAACACAAAGAAGTTTCTCAGAAAGCTTCTTTCTCTTTGTTTTCGGAGGATATTTCCTTTGGCCCTATAGTCTTCCAAGGGATCTGAAATATCTGTTCTCATATTCCACAGAAATAAGGCTAGCAAAGAGATCCACGAAATACAGATGAAACTCTGTGACATGAATTATCAGAACACTAAGCAGTTTCTCGGAAAGCTTCTTTCCAGATTTCATCTGAGGATATTTCCTTTTTCACCATAGCCCTCTATGGGCTTCCAAATATCACTTTGACTATTCCACAAGAACTGTCTTAGCGAAAGACTTCTTGAGGGGAAAGCTTTAATTCTGTGAGATGATTTCACAGAACACAAAGAAGTTTCCAGAAAGCTTCTTTCTCTTTGTTATCGGAGGATATTTCCTTTGGCCCTATATTCTTCAAAGGGATCCGAAATATCTGATCTCAGATTCCAAAGAAATAAGGCTAGCAAAGAGATCCACGAAATACAGATGTAACTCTGTGAGATGAATTAACAGAACACTAAGCAGTTTCTCGGAAAGCTTCTTTCCAGATTTCATCTGAGGATATTTCCTTTTTCACCATAGCCCTCTATGCGCTTCCAAATATCACTTTGACTATTCAACAAGATCTGTCTTAGCGAAAGGCTTCTTGAGGGGAAAGCTGTAACTCTGCGAGATGATTTCACAGAACACGAAGAAGTTTGTCAGAAAGCTTCTTTCTCTTTGTTATAGGGGATTATTTCCTTTGGACATATAGTCTTCAAAGGGATCCGAAATATCTGTTTTCAGATTCCACAAAAATAAGGCTAGCAAAGAGATCCACGAAATACAAATATAACTCTGTGAGATGAATTAACAGAACACTAAGCAGTTTCTCGGAAAGCTTCTTTCCAGATTTCATCTGTGGATATTTCCATTTTCACCATAGCCCTCTGGGCTTCCAAATACCACTTTGCCAATTCCACAAGAACTGTCTTAGCGAAAGGCTCCTTGAGGGGAAAGCTGTAACTCTATGAGATGATTTCACAGAACACAACGAAGTTTCTCAGAAAGCTTCTTTCTCTTTGTTATCGAAGTATATTTCCTTTGGCCCTATAGTATTCAAATGGATCCGAAATATCTGTTCTCAGATTCCACAGAAATAAGGCTAGCAAGACATACACGAAATACAGATGTAACCCTGTGAGATGAATTAACAGAACACTAAGCAGTTTCTCAGAAAGCTTCTTTCCAGATTTCATCTGAGGATATTTCCTTTTTCACCGTAGCGCTCTATGGGCTTCCAAATATCACTTTGCCAATTCCACAAGAACAGTCTTAGAGAAATGCTTCTAGAGGGGAAAGCTGTAACTCTGTGAGATGATTTCACAGAACACAAAGAAGTTTCTCAGGAAGCTTCTTTCTCTTTGTTATCGGAGGATATTTCCTTTGGCCCTCTAGTCTTCCAAGGGATCCGAAATATCTGTTCTCAGATTCCTCAGAAATAAGGCTAGTAAAGAGATCCACGAAATACAGATGTAACTCTGTGAGATGAATTAACAGATCCCTAAGCAGTTTCTCAGAAAGCTTCTTTCCAGATTTCATCTGAGGATATTTCCTTTTTCACAATAGCCCTCTATGGGCTTCCAAATATCACTTTGCCTATTCCACAAGAACTGTCCTAGCGAAAGGCTTCTTGAGGGGAAATCTGTAACTCTCTGAGATGATTTCACAGAGCACAACGAAGTTTCTCAGAAAGCCTCTTTCTCTTTGTTATTGGAGGATATTTCCTTTGTCCTATAGTCTTCAAACGGATCTGAAATATCTGTTCTCAGATTCCAAAGAAATAAGGCTAGCAAAGAGATCCACGAAATACAGATGTAACTCTGTGAGATGAATTAACAGAACACTAAGCAGTTTCTCGGAAAGCTACTTTCCAGATTTCATCTGAGGATATTTCCTTTTTCACCGTAGCCCTCTATGGGCTTCCAAATATCACTTTGCCTATTCCACAAGAACTGTCTTAGCGAAAGGCTTCTTGAGGGGAAAGCTGTAACTCTGTGAGATGATTTCACAGAACACAAAGAAGTTTCTCAGAAAGCTTCTTTCTCTTTCTTATCGGAGGATATTTCCTTTGGCCCTATTGTCTTCAAAGGGATCCGAAATATCTGTTCTCAGATTCCAAGAAATAAGGCTAGCAAAGAGATCCACGAGATAAAGATGTAACTCTGTTAGATGAATTAACAGAACACTAAGGAGTTTCTCAGAAAGCTTCTTTCCAGATTTCATCTGAGGATATTTCCTTTTTCACCCTAGCCCTCTATGGGCTTCCAAATATCACTTTGCGAATTCCACAAGAACTGTCTTAGCGAATGGCTTCTTGAGTGGAAAGCTGTAACTCTGTGAGATGATTTCACAGGACACAAAGAAGATTCTCAGAAAGCTTCTTTCTCTTTGTTATCGGAGGATATTTCCTTTGACCCTCTAGTCTTCAAAAGGATCCGAAATATCTGTTCTCACATTCCCCAGAAATAAGGCTAGCAAAGAGATCCAAGAGATACAGATGTAACTCTGTGAGACGAATTAACAGAACACTAAGCAGTTTCTCAGAAAGCTTCTTTCCAGATTTCATCTGCGCATATTTCCTTTTTCACCATAGCCCTCTATGGGCTTCCTAATACCAATTTGCCAATTGCACAAGAACTGTCTTCGCGAAAGGCTTCTTGAGTGGAAAACTGAAACTCTGTGAGATGATTTCACAGAACACAAAGAAGTTTCTCAGAAAGCTTCTTTCTCTTTGTTTTCGGAGGATATTTCCTTTGGCCCTATAGTCTTCCAAGGGATCTGAAATATCTGTTCTCATATTCCACAGATATAAGGCTAGCAAAGAGATCCACGAAATACAGATGTAACCCTGTGAGATGAATTAACAGAACACTAAGCAGTTTCTCAGAAAGCTTCTTTCCAGATTTCATCTGAGGATAGTTCCTTTTTCACCATAGCCCTCCATGGGCTTCCAAATATCACTCTGCAAATTCCACAAGAACAGTCTTAGCGAAAGGCTTCTTGAGGGGAAAGCTGTAACTCTGTGAGAAGATTTCACAGAACACAAAGAAGTTTCTCAGAAAGCTTCTTTCTCTTTGTTATCGGAGGATATTTCCTTTGGCCCTATAGTCTTCAAAAGGATCCGAAATATCTGTTCTCAGATTCCACAGAAATAAGGCTAGCAAAGAGATCCAGGAAATACAGATGTAACTCTGTGAGATGAATTAACAGAATACTAAGCAGTTTCTCGGAAAGCTTCTGTCCAGATTTCATCTGAGGATATTTCCTTTTTCACCATAGCCCTCTATGGGCTTCCAAATATCACTTTGCCTATTCCACAAGAACTGTCTTAGCGAAAGGCTTCTTGAGGGGAAAGCTGTATCTCTGTGAGACGATTTCACAGAACACAAAGAAGTTTCTCAGAAAGCTTCTTTCTCTTTGTTATCGGAGATTATTTCCTTTGGACTATAGTCTTCAAAGGGATCCGAAATATCTGTTTTCAGATTCCACAAGAAAAAGGCTAGCAAAGAGATCCACGAAATACAAATATAACTCTGTGAGATAAATTAACAGAACACTAAGCAGTTTCTCGGAAAGCTTCTTTCCAGATTTCATCTGAGGATATTTCCTTTTTCAACATAGTCCTCTGTGCTTCCAAATACCACTTTGCCAATTCCACAAGAACTGTCTTAGCGAAAGGCTCCTTGAGGGGAAAGCTGTAACTCTGTGAGATGATTTCACAGAACACAAAGAAGTTTCTCAGAAAGCTTCTTTCTCTATGTTATCGGAGGATATTTCCTTTGGCCCTATAGTCTTCCAAGGGATCCGAAATATCTGTTCTCAGATTCCTCAGAAATAAGGCTGGTAATGAGATCCACGAAATACAGATGTAACTCTGTGAGATGAATTAATAGAACACTAAGGAGTTTCTCAGAAAGCTTCTTTCCAGATTTCATCTGAGGATATTTCCTTTTTCACCATAGCTCTCTATGGGCTTCCAAATATCACTTTGACTATTCCACAAGAACTGTCTTAGCGTAATGCTTCTTGAGGGGAAAGCTTTAACTCTGTGAGATGATTTCACAGAACACAAAGAAGTTTCTCAGAAAGCTTCTTTCTCTTTGTTATAGGAGGATATTTCCTTTGGCCCTATAGTCTTCAAAGGGATCCGAAATATCTGTTCTCAGATTCCACAGAAATAAGCCTAGCAAAGAGATCCACGAAATACAGATATAATTCTGTGCGATGAATTAACAGAACACTAAGCAGTTTCTCGGAAATCTTCTTTCCAGATTTCATCTGAGGATATTTCCTTTTTCACCATAGCCCTCTATGGGCTTCCAAATATCCCTTTGCCAATTCCACATGAACTGTCTTAGCGAAAGGCTTCTTGAGGAGAAAGCTGTAAATCTGTGAGATGATTTCACAGAGCACAAAGAAGTTTCTCAGAAAGCTTCTTTCTCCTTGTTGTTGGAGGATATTTCCTTTGGCCCTATAGTCTTCCAAGGGATCCGAAATATATGTTCTCATATTCCACAGAAATAAGACTAGCAAAGAGATCCACAAAATACAGATGTAACCCTGTGAGATGAATTAACAGAACACTAAGCAGTTTCTAAGTAAGCTTCTTTCCAGATTTCATCTGAGGATATTTCCTTTTTCACCGTAGCCCTCTATGGTCTTCCAAATATCACTTTGCCAATTCCAGAAGAACTGTCTTAGCGAAAGTCTTCTTGAGGTGAAAGCTGTAACTCTGTGAGTTGATTTCACAGAGCACAACGAAGTTTCTCAGAAAGCTTCTTTCTCTTTGTTATCGGAGGATATTTCCTTTGGCCCTCTAGTCTTCAAATGTTTCTGTAATATCTGTTCTCAGATTCCACAGAAATAAGGCTAGCAAAGAGATCCACGAAATACCGATGTAACTGTGTGAGATGAATTAACAGAACACTAAGCAGTTTCTTAGTAAGCTTCTTTCCAGATTTCATTTGAGGATATTTCCTTATTCACCATAGCCCTCTATGCGCTTCAAAATATCACTTTGCGAAATCCACAAGAACTGTATTAGCGAAATACTTCTTGAGGGGAAAGCTGTAACTCTGTGAGATGATTTCAAAGAACACAAAGAAGTTTCTCAGAAAGCTTCTTTCTCTTTGTTGTCGGAGGATATTTCCTTTGGCCCTATAGTCTTCCAAGGTATCCGAAATATCTGTTCTCAGATTCCTCAGAAATAAGGCTAGTAATGAGATCCACGAAATATAGATGTAACTCTGTCAGATGAATTTACAGAACACTAAGCAGTTTCTCACAAAGCTTCTTTCCAGATTTCATCTGAGGATATTTCCTTTTGCACCATAGCCCTCTATGGGCTTCCAAATATCACTTTGACTATTCCACAAGAACTGTCTTAGCGAAATGCTTCTTGAGGGGAAAGATTTAACTCTGTGAGATGATTTCACAGAACACAAAGAAGTTTCTCAGAAAGCTTCTTTCTCTTTGTTATCGGAGGATATTTCCTTTGGCCCTATAGTCTTCAAAGGGATCCGAAATATCTGTTCTCAGATTCCGCAGAAATAAGGCTAGCAAAGAGATCCACGAAATACAGATAAAACTCTGTGCGATGAATTAACAGAACAATAAGCAGTTTCTCGGAAAGCTTCTTTCCAGATTTCATCTGAGGATGTTTCCTTTTTCACCATTGCCCTCTAAGTGCTTCCAAATATCACTTTGGCAATTCCACAAGAACTGTCTTAGCGAAAGGCTTCTTCAGGGGAAAGCTGTAACTCTGTGAGATGATTTCACAGAACACAAAGAAGTTTCTCAGATATCTTCTTTCTCTTTTTTATCGGAGGATATTTCCTTTGGCCCTATAGTCTTCCAAAGGATCCGAAATATCTGTTCTCATATTCCACAGAAATAAGGCTAGCAAAGAGATCCACGAAATACAGGTGTAACCCTGTGGGATGAATTAACATAACACTAAGCAGTTTCTCAGAAAGTTTCTTTCCAGATTTCATCTGGGGATATTTCCTTTTTCACCATAGCCCTCTGGTCTTCCAAATACCACTTTGCCAATTCCACAAGAACTGTGTTAGCGAAAGGCTTCTTGAGGGGAAAGCTGAAACTCTGTGAGATGTTTTCACTTAGCACAAAGAACTTTCTCAGAAAGGTTCTTTCTCTTTGTTATCGGAGGATATTTCCTTTGGCCCTATAGCCTTCAAAGGGATCCGAAATATCTGTTCTCAGATTCCACATAAATAAGGCTAGCAAAGAGATCCACGAGATACAGATGTAACTCTGAGAGATGAATTAACAGAACACTAAGCTGTTTCTCAGAAAGCTTCTTTCCAGATTTCATCTGAGGATATTTCCTTTTTCACCATAGCCCTCTATTGGCTTCCAAATATCACTTTGCCTATTCCACAAGAACTGTCTTAGCGAAAGGCTTCTTGAGGGGAAAGCTGTAACTCTGTGAGATGATTTCACAGAACACAAAGAAGTTTCTCAGAAGTCTTCTTTCTCTTTGTTATCGTAGGATATTTCCTTTGGCCCTATAGTCTTCCAAGGAATCCGAAATATCTGTTCTCAAATTCCACAGAAATAAGGCTAGCAAAGTGATCCACGAGATACAGATGTAATTCTGTGAGATGAATTAACAGAACGCTAAGCACTCTCTCAGAAAGCTTCTTTCCAGATTTCATCTGAGGATATTTCCTTTTTCACCACAGCCCTCTATGGGCTTCCTAATACCACTTTGCCAATTCCACAAGAACTGTCTTAGCGAAAGGCTTCTTGAGGGGAAAGCTGTAACTCTGTGAGATAATTTCACAGAACACAAAAAAAATTCTCAGAAAGCTTCTTTCTCTTTGTTATCGTAGCATATTTCCTTTGGCACTATACTCTTCTAAAGGTTCTGAAATGTGTGTTCTCAGATTCCACAGAAATAAGGCTAGCAAAGACATCCACGAAATACAGATGTAACTCTGTGAGGTGAATTAACAGAACACTAAGCAGTTTCTAAGAAAGCTTCTTTCCAGATTTCATCTGAGGATATTTCCTTTTTCACCATAGCCCTCTATGCGCTTCCAAATATCACTTTGACTATTCCACAAGAACTGTCTTAGCGAAAGGCTTCTTGAGGTGAAAGCTGTAACTCTGTGAGTTGATTTCACAGAGCACAACGAAGTTTCTCAGAAAGCTTCTTTCTCTTTGTTTTCGGAGGATATTTCCTTTGGCCCTCTAGTCTTCAAATGTTTCTGTAATATCTGTTCTCAGATTCCACAGAAATAAGGCTAGCAAAGAGATCCACGAGATACCGATGTAACTCTGTGAGGTGATTTAACAGAACACTAAGCAGTTTCTCAGAAAGCTTCTTTCCAGATTTCATTGGAGGATATTTCCTTTTTCACCGTAGCCCTGTATGGGCTTCCAAATACCACTTTGCCAATTCCACAAGAACTGTCTTAGCTAAAGGCTTCTTGAGAGGAAAGCTGTAACTCGGTGAGATGATTTCACAGAGCACAAAGAAGTTTCTCAGAAAGCTTATTTCTCTTTGTTCTCGGAGGATATTTCCTTTGGCCCTATAGTCTTCAAATGGATCCGAAATATCTGTTCTCAGATTCCACAGAAATAACGCTAGCAAAGAGATCCACGAAATACAGATGTAACTCTGTGAGATGAATTAACAGAACACTAAGCAGTCTCTCGGAAATCTTCATTTCAGATTTCATCTGAGGATATTTCCTTTTTCACCATAGCCCTCTATGGGCTTCCAAATATCACTTTGCCTATTCCACAAGAACTGTCTTAGCGAAAGGCTTCTTGAGGGTAAAGCTGTAACTCTGTGAGATGATTTCACAGAACACAAAGAAGTTTCTCAGAAAGCTTCTTTCTCTTTGTTATCGGAGGATATTTCCTTTGGCCCTATAGTCTTCCAAAGGATCAGAAATATCTGTTCTCAGAATCCACAGAAATAAGGCTAGCAAAGAGATCCACGAAATACAGAAATAACCCTGTGAGATGAATTAACAGAACACTGAGCTGTTTTTCAGAAAGCTTCTTTCCAGATTTCATCTGAGGATATTTCCTTTTTCACCATAGCCCTCTATGCGCTTCCAAATATCATTTTGCCAATTGCACAAGAACTGTCTTAGCGAAAGGCTTCTTGAGGGGAAAGCTGTAACTCTGTGAGATGATTTCACAGAACACAAAGAAGTTTCTCAGAAAGCTTCATTTTCTTTGTTATCGGAGATTATTTCCTTTGGCCTTAAAGTCATCAAAGGGATCCGAAATATCTGTTCTCAGATTCCACAGAAAAAAGGCTAGCAAAGAGATCCACGAAATACAGATATAACTCTGTGACATGAATTAACAGAACACTCAGCAGTTTCTCAGAAAGCTTCTTTCCAGATTGCATCTGAGGATATTTCCTTTTTCACCATAGCCCTCTGGGCTTCCAAATACCACTTTGCCAATTCCACAAGAACTGTCTTAGCGAAAGGCTTCTTGAGCGGAAAGCTGTAACTCTGTGAGATGATTTCACAGAACACAACGAAGTTTCTCAGAAAGCTTCTTTCTCTTTGTTATCGGAGGATATTTCCTTTGGGCCTCTAGTCTTCAAAGGGAACCGAAATATCTGTTCTCAGATTCCACAGAAATAAGGCTAGCAAAGAGATCCACGAGACACCGATGTAACTCTGTGAGATGAATTAACAGAACACTAAGCAGTTTCTCAGAAAGCTTCTTTCCAGATTTCGTCGGAGGATATTTCCTTTTTCACCATAGCCCTCTATGGGCTTCCAAATACCACTTTGTCAATTCCACAAGAACTGTCTTAGCGAAAGTCTTCTTGAGGGGAAAGCTGTAACTCTGTGAGATGATTTCACAGAGCACAAAGAAGTTTCTCAGAAAGCTTATTTCTCTTTGTTCTCGGAGGATATTTCCTTTGGCCCTGTAGTCTTCAAATGGATCCGAAATATCTGTTCTCAGATTCCACAGAAATAAGGCTAGCAAAGAGATCCACGAAATACAGATGTAACTCTGTGAGATGAATTTACAGAAAACTAAGCAGTCTGTCGGAAATCTTCTTTCCATATTTCATCTGAGGATATTTCCTTTTTCACCCTAGCCCTCTATGCGCTTCCAAATATCACTTTGCCTATTACACAAGAACTGTCTTAGCGAAAGGCTTCTTGAGGGGAAAGCTGTAACTCTGTGAGATGATTTCACAGAACACAAAGAAGTTTCTCAGAAAGCTTCTTTCTCTTTGTTATCGGAGGATATTTCCTTTGGCCCTATAGTCTTCAAAGGGATCCGAAATATCTGTTCTCAGATGCCACAGAAATAAGGCTAGCAAAGAAATCCACGAGATTCAGATGTAACTGTCTGAGATGAATTAACAGAACACTAAGGATTTTCTCAGAAAGCTTCTTTCCAGACTTCATCTGAGGATATTTCCTTTTTCACCATAGCCCTCTATGGGCTTCCTAATACCACTTTGCCAATTCCACAAGAACTGTCTTCGTGAAAGGCTTCTTGAGGGGAAAACTGAAACTCTGTGAGATGATTTCACAGAACACAAAGAAGTTTCTCAGAAAGCTTCTTTCTCTTTGTTATCAGAGGATATTTCCTTTGGCCCTGTAGTCTTCAAAAGGATCCGAAATATCTGTTCTCAGATTCAACGGAAATAAGGCTAGAAAAGAGATCCACGAAATACAGATGTAACTGTGTGAGATGAATTAACAGAACACTAACCATTTTCTTAGTAAGCTTCTTTTCAGATTTCATCTGAGGATATTTCCTTTTTCACCATAGCCCTCTATGCGCTTCCAAATATCACTTTGCGAAATCCACAAGAAATGTCTTAGCGAAAGGCTTCTTGAGGGGAAAGCTGTAACTCTGTGAGATGATTTCAAAGAACACAAAGAAGTTTCTCAGAAAGCTTCTTCTTCTTTGTTATCGGAGGATATTTCCTTTGGCCCTATAGTCTTCCAAGGGATCCGAAATATCTGTTCTCAGATTCCTCAGAAATAAGGCTAGTAATGAGATCCACGAAATACAGATGTAACTCTGTGAGATGAATTAAAAGAACACTAAGCAGTTTCTCAGAAAGCTTCTTTCCAGATTTCGTCGGAGGACATTTCCTTTTTCACCATAACCCTCTATGGGCTTCCAAATACCACTTTGCCAATTCCACAAGAACGGTCTTAGCGAAAGGCTTCTTGAGGGGAAAGCTGTAACTCTGTGAGATGATTTCACAGAGCACAAAGAAGTTTCTCAGAAAGCTTATTTCACTTTGTTCTCGGAGGATATTTCCTTTGGCCCTATAGTCTTCAAATGGATCCGAAATATCTGTTCTCAGATTCCACAGAAATAAGGCTAGCAAAGAGATCCACGAAATACAGATGTAACTCTGTGAGATGAATTAACAGAACACTAAGGAGTTTCTCAGAAGGCTTCTTTCCAGATTTCATATGAGGATATTTCCTTTTTCACCATAGCCCTCTATGGGCTTCCAAATATCAGTTGGCCAATTGCACAAGAACTGTCTTAGCGAAAGGCTTCTTGAGGGGAAAGCTGTAACTCTGTGAGATGATTTCACAGAACACAAAGAAGTTTCTCAGAAAGTTTCATTTTCCTTGTTATCGGAGATTATTTCCTTTGGCCTTATAGTCTTCATAGGGATCCGAAATATCTGTTCTCAGATTTCACAGAAAAAAGGCTAGGAAAGAGATCCACGAAATACAGATGTAACTCTGTGAGATGAATTAAAAGAACACTAAGCAGTTTCTCAGAAAGCTTCTTTCCAGATTTCGTCGGAGGACATTTCCTTTTTCACCATAACCCTCTATGGGCTTCCAAATACCACTTTGCCAATTCCACAAGAACGGTCTTAGCGAAAGGCTTCTTGAGGGGAAAGCTGTAACTCTGTGAGATGATTTCACAGAGCACAAAGAAGTTTCTCAGAAAGCTTATTTCACTTTGTTCTCGGAGGATATTTCCTTTGGCCCTATAGTCTTCAAATGGATCCGAAATATCTGTTCTCAGATTCCACAGAAATAAGGCTAGCAAAGAGATCCACGAAATACAGATGTAACTCTGTGAGATGAATTAACAGAACACTAAGGAGTTTCTCAGAAGGCTTCTTTCCAGATTTCATATGAGGATATTTCCTTTTTCACCATAGCCCTCTATGGGCTTCCAAATATCAGTTGGCCAATTGCACAAGAACTGTCTTAGCGAAAGGCTTCTTGAGGGGAAAGCTGTAACTCTGTGAGATGATTTCACAGAACACAAAGAAGTTTCTCAGAAAGTTTCATTTTCCTTGTTATCGGAGATTATTTCCTTTGGCCTTATAGTCTTCATAGGGATCCGAAATATCTGTTCTCAGATTTCACAGAAAAAAGGCTAGGAAAGAGATCCACGAAATACAGATGTAACTCTGTGAGATGAATTAACAGAACACTAAGCAGTTTCTCAGAAAGCTTCTTTCCAGATTTCATCTGAGGATATTTCCTTTTTCACCGTAGCCCTCTGGGCTTCCAAATACCACTTTTCCAATTCCGCAAGAACTGTCTTAGCGAAAGGCTTCTTGAGAGGAAAGCTGTAACTCTGTGAGATGATTTCACAGAACACAAAGAAGTTTCTCAGAAAGCTTCTTTCTCTTTGTTATCGGAGGATATTTCCTTTGGCCTTATATTCTTCAAATGGATCCGAAATATCTGTTCTCAGATTCCACAGAAATAAGGCTAGCAAAGAGATCCACGAAATACAGATGTAACTTTGTGAGATGAATTAGCAGAACACTAAGCAGTCTCTCGGAAATCTTCTTTCCAGATTTCATCTGAGGATATTTCCTTTTTCACCACAGCCCTCTATGGGCTTCCAAATATCACTTTGCCAATTCCACAAGAACTGTCTTAGCGAAAGGCTTCGTGAGGGGAAAGCTGTAACTCTGTGAGATGAATTCACAGAACACAAAGAAGTCTCTCAGAAACCTTATTACTCGTTTTTATCGTTGGATATTTCCTTTGGCCCTATAGTCTTCAAAGGGATCCGAAATATCTGTTATCAGATTCCACAGAAAAAGGCTAGCAAAGAGATCCACGAGATACCGATGTAACTCTGTGAGATGAATTAACAGAACACTAAGCAGTTTCTCAGAAAGTTTCTTTCCAGATTTCGTCGGAGGATATTTCCTTTTTCACCATAGCTCTCTGGGCTTCCAAATACCACTTTGTCAATTCCACAAGAACTGTCTTAGCGAAAGGCTTCTTGAGGGGAAAGCTGTAACTCTATGAGATGATTTCACAGAGCACAAAGAAGTTTCTCAGAAAGCTTATTTCTCTTTGTTCTCGGAGGATATTTCCTTTGGCCCTATAGTCTTCAAATGGATCCGAAATATGTGTTCTCAGAATCCACAGAAATAAGGCTAGCAAAGAGATCCACGAAATACAGATGTAACTCTGTGAGATGAATTAACAGAACACTAAGCAGTCTCTCGGAAATCTTCTTTTAAGATTTCATCTGAGGATATTTCCTTTTTCACCATAGCCCTCTATGGGCTTCCAAATATCACTTTGCCTATTCCACACGAACTGTCTTAGCGAAAGGCTTCTTGAGGGGAAAGCTGTAACTCTGTGAGATGATTTCACAGAACACAAAGAAGTTTCTCAGAAAGCTTCTTTCTCTTTGTTATCGGAGGATATTTCCTTTGGCCCTATAGTCTTCCAAAGGATCCGAAATATCTCTTCTCATATTCCACAGAAATAAGGCTAGCAAAGAGATCCACGAAATACAGATGTAACCCTGTGAGATGATTTAACAGAACACTAAGCAGTTTCTCAGAAAGCTTCTTTCCAGATTTCATCTGGGGATATTTCCTTTTTCACCATAGCCCTCTATGGGCTTTCAAATATCACTTTGCCAATTCCACAAGAACAGTCTCAGTGAAAGGCTTCTTGAGGGGAAAGCTGTAACTCTGTGAGATGATTTCACAGAACACAAAGAAGTTTCTCAGAAAGCTTCATTTTCTTTGTTATCGGAGATTATTTCCTTCGGCCTTATAGTCTTCAATGGGATCCGAAATATCTGTTCTCAGATTCCACAGAAAAAAGGCTAGCAAAGAGATCCACGAAATACAGATATAACTCTGTGAAATGAATTAACAGAACACTAAGGAGTTTCTCAGAAAGCTTCTTTCCAGATTGCATCTGAGGATATTTCCTTTTTCACCATAGCCCTCTGGGCTTCCAAATACCACTTTGCCAATTCCACAAGAACTGTCTTAGCGAAAGGCTTCTTGAGGGGAAAGCTGTAACTCTGTGAGATGATTTCACAGAACACAAAGAAGTTTCTCAGAAAGCTTCTTTCTCTTTGTTATCGGAGGATATTTCCTTTGGCCCTATAGTCTTCAAAGGGATCCGAAATATCTGTTCTCAGATTCCACAGAAATAAGGCTAGCTAAGAGATCCACGAGATACCGATGTAACTCTGTGAGATGAATTAACAGAACACTAAGCAGTTTCTCAGAAAGCTTCTTTCCAGATTTCGTCGGAGGATATTTCCTTTTTCACCATAGCCCTCTACGGGTTCCAAATACCACTTTGTCAATTCCACAAGAACTGTCTTAGCGAAAGTCTTCTTGAGGGGAAAGCTGTAACTCTGTGAGATGATTTCACAGAGCACAAAGTAGTTTCTCAGAAAGCTTATTTCTCTTTGTTCTCGGAGGATATTTCCTTTGGCCCTATAGTCTTCAAATGGATCCGAAATATCTGCTCTCAGATTCCACAGAAATAAGGCTAGCAAAGAGATCCACGAAATCAGATGTAACTCTCTGAGATGAATTTACAGAACACTAAGCAGTCTCTCGGAAATCTTCTTTCGAGATTTCATCTGAGGATATTTCCTTTTTCACCATAGCCCTCTATGGGCTTCCATATATCACTTTGCCTATTCCACAAGAACTGTCTTAGCGAAAGGCTTCTTGAGGGCAAAGCTGTAACTCTGTGAGATGATTTCACAGAACACAAAGAAGTTTTTCAGAAAGCTTCTTTCTCTTTGTTATCGGAGGATATTTCCTTTGGCCCTATAGTCTTCCAAAGGATCCGAAATATCTCTTCTCATATTCCACAGAAATAAGGCTAGCAAAGAGATCCACGTAATACAGATGTAACCCTGTGAGATGAATTAACAGAACGCTAAGCAGTTTCTCAGAAAGCTTCTTTCCAGATTTCATCTGGGGATATTTCCTTTTTCACCATAGCCCTCTATGGGCGTTCAAATATCACTTTGCCATTTCCACAAGAACAGTCTTAGTGAAAGGCTTCTTGAGGGGAAAGCTGTAACTCTGTGAGATGATTTCACAGAACACAAAGAAGTTTCCCAGAAAGCTTCTTTCTCTTTGTTATCGGAGGATATTTCCTTTGGCCCTATAGTTTCAAAGGGATCCGAAATATCTGTTCTCAGATTCCTCAGAAATAAGGCTAGTAAGGAGATCCACGAAAAACAGATGTAACTCTGTGAGATGAATTAACAGAACACTAAGTAGTTTCTCAGAAATATTCTTTCCAGATTTCAGCTGAGGATATTTCCTTTTTCACCATAGCCCTCTAAGGGCTTCCAAATATCACTTTGCCAATTCCACAAGAACTGTCTTAGCAAAAGGCTTCTTGAGGGGAAAGCTGTAATTCTGTGAGATGATTTCACAGAGCACAACGAAGTTTCTCAGAAAGGTTGTTTCTCTTTGTTATCGGAGGATATTACCTTTGGCCCTCCAGTCTTCAAATGCATCTGAAATATCTGTTCTCAGATTCCACAGAAATAAGGCCAGCAAAGAGATCCACGAAA
The DNA here is from genome assembly GCF_043159975.1 of Macaca nemestrina. Lineage (NCBI taxonomy): Eukaryota > Metazoa > Chordata > Mammalia > Primates > Cercopithecidae > Macaca > Macaca nemestrina. The sequence goes on from NC_092143.1 coordinate 26,604,129, forward strand.
TACAGATGTAACACTGTGAGATGAATTAACAGAACACTAAGCAGTTTCTCGGAAAGCTTCTTTCCAGATTTCATCTGAGGATATTTCCTTTTTCACCCCAGCCCTCTATGGGCTTCCAAATATCACTTTGCCAATTCCACAAGAACTGTCTTAGCGAAAGGCTTCTTGAGGGGAAAGCTGTAACTCTGTGAGATGATTTCACAGAACACAAAGAAGTTTCTCAGAAAGCTTCTTTCTCTTTGTTATCGGAGGACATTTCCTTTGGCCCTATAGTCTTCCAAGGGATCCGAAATATCTGTTCTCAGATTCCACAGAAATAAGGCTAGAAAAGAGATGCACGAGATACAGATGTAGCTCTCTGAGATGTATTAACAGAACACTAAGCAGTCTCTCAGAATGCTTCTTTCCAGATTTCATCTGAGGATATTTCCTTTTTCACCACAGCCCTCTATGGGCTTCCTAATACCACTTTGCCAATTCCACAAGAACTGTCTTCGTGAAAGGCTTCTTGAGGGGAAAGCTGTAACTCTGTGAGATGATTTCACAGAACACAAAGAAGTTTCTCAGAAAGCTTCTTTCTCTTTGTTATCAGAGGATATTTCCTTTGGCCCTATGGTCTTCCAAGGGATCCGAAACATCTGTTCTCAGATTCCACAAAAATAAGGCTAGCAAAGAGATCCACGAGATACAGATGTAAGTCTGTGAGATGAATTAACAGAACACTAAACAGTTTCTCAGAAAACTTCTTTCCTGATTTCATCTAAGCATATTTCCTTTTTCACCATAGCCCTCTATGGGCTTCCTAATACCACTTCGCCAATTCCACAAGAACTGTCTTAGCGAGAGGCTTCTTGAGGGGAAAGCTGTAACTCTGTGAGATGATTTCACAGAGCACAAAGAAGTTTCTCAGAAAGCTTCTTTCTCTTTGTTGTCGGAGGATATTTCCTTTGGCCCTATAGTCTTCAAAGGGATCCGAAATATCTGTTCTCAGATGCCACAGAAATAAGGCTAGCAAAGAGATCCACGAACTACAGATGTAACTCTGTGAGATGAATTAACAGAACAGTAAGCAGTCTCTCGGAAATCTTCTTTCCAGATTTCATCTGAGGATATTTCCTTTTTCACCATAGCCCTCTATGGGCTTCCAAATATCACTTTGAATATTCCACAAGAACTGTCTTAGCGAAAGGCTTCTTGAGGGAAAGCTTTAACTCTGTGAGATTATTTCACAATACAAAGAAGTTTCTCATAAAGCTTCTTTCTCTTTGTTATCGGAGGATATTTCCTTTGGCCCTATAGTCTTGAAAGGGATCCGAAATATCTGTTCTCAGATTCCACAGAAATAAGGCTAGCAAAGAGATCCACGAAATACAGATGTAACTCTGTGAGATCAATTAACAGAACACTAAGCAGTTTCTCAGAAAGCTTCTTTCTAGATTTCATCTGAGGATATGTCCTTTTTCACCATAGCCTTCTAGGCGCTTCCAAATATGACTTTGCCAATTCCACAAGAACTGTCTTAGCGAAAGGCTTCTTGCGGGGAAAGCTGTAACTCTGTGAGATGATTTCAAATAACACAAAGAAGTTTTTCAGAAACCTTCTTTCTCTTTGTTATCGAAGTTTATTTACATTGGCCCTATAGTCTTCAAAGGGATCCGAAATATCTGTTCTCAGATTCCACAGAAATAAGGCTAGCAAAGGGATCCACGAAATACAGACGTAACTCTGTGAGATGAATTAACAGAACACTAAGCAGTTTCTCAGAAAGCATCTTTCCAAATTTCATCTGAGGATATTTCCTTTTTCACCATAGCCCTCTATGGGCTTTCAAATATCACTTTGCCAATTCCACAAGAACTGTCTTAGCGAAAGGCTTCCTGAGGGGAAAGCTGTAACTCTGTGAGATGATTTCACAGAACACAAAGAAGTTTCTCAGAAAGCTTCTTTCTCTTTGTGATCGGAGGATATTTCCTTTGGCCCCATAGTCTTCCAAGGGATCCGAAATATCTGTTCTCAGATTCCACAGAAATAAGGCTAGCAAAGAGATCCACGAAATACAGAGGTAACTCTGTGAGATGAATTAACAGAACACTAAGCAGTTTCTCAGAAAGCTTCTTTCCAGATTTCATCTGAGGATATTTCCTTTTTCACCGTAGCCCTCTATGGGCTTCCAAATACCACTTTGCCAATTCCACAAGAACTGTCTTAGCGAAAGGCTTCCTGAGGGGAAAGCTGTAACTCTGTGAGAGGATTTCACAGAACACAAAGAAGTTTCTCAGAAAGCTTCTTTCTCTTTGTTATCGGAGGATATTTCCTTTGGCCCTATAGTCTTCAAAGGGATCCGAAATATCTGTTTCAGATGCCACAAGAATAAGGCTAGCAAAGGGATCCACGAGATACCGTTGTAACTCTTTGAGACGAATTAACAGAACACTAAGCAGTCTCTCGGAACTCTTCTTTCCAGATTTCATCTGAGGATATTTCCTTTTTCACCATAGCCCTCTATGGGCTTCCAAATATCACTTTGAATATTTCACAAGAACTGTCTTAGCGAAAGGCTTCTTGAGGGGAAAGCTGTAACTCTGTGAGATGATTTCACAATACAAAGAAGTTTCTCATAAAGCTTCTTTCTCTTTGTTATCGGAGGATATTTCCTTTGGCCCTATAGTCTTCAAAGGGATCCGAAATATCTGTTCTCAGATTCCACAGAAAAAAGGGTAGCAAAGAGATCCACAAAATACAGATATAACTCGGTGAGATGAATTAACAGAACACTAAGCAGTTTCTCAGAAAGCTTCTTTCCAGATTTCATCTGAGGATATTTCCTTTTTCACCATAGCCCTCTGGGCTTCCAAATACCACTTTGCCAATTTCACAAGAACTGTCTCAGGGAAAGGCTTCTTGAGGGGAAAGCTGTAACTCTGTGAGATGATTTCACAGAACGCAAAGAAGTTTCTCAGAAACCTTATATCTCTTTGTTATCTGAGGATATTTCCTTTGGCCCTATAGTCTTCAAAGGGATCCGAAATATCTGTTCTCTTATTCCACAGAAATAAGGTTAGCAAAGAGATCCACGAGATACAGATGTAACTCTGTGAGATGAATTAACAGAACACTAAGCAGTTTCGCAGAAAGCTTCTTTCCAGATTTCATCTGAGGATATTTCCTTCTTCACCGTAGCCCTCTATGGGCTTCCAAATATCACTTTGCCTATTCCACAAGAACTGTCTTAGCGAGAGGCTTCTTGAGGGGAAAGCTGTAACTCTGTGAGATGATTTCACAGAACACAAAGAAGTTTCTCAGAAAGCTTCTTTCTCTTTTTTATCGGAGGATATTTCCTATGGCCCTATAGTCTTCCAAGGGATCCGAAATATCTGTTCTCCGATTCCACAGAAATAAGGCTAGCAAAGAGATCCACGAGATGCACATGTAACTCTGTGAGATGAATTAACAGAACACTAAGCAGTTTCTCAGAAAGCTTCTTTCCAGGTTTCATCTGAGCATATTTCCGTTTTCACCATAGCCCTCTATGGCCTTCCTAATACCACTTTGCCAATTCCACAAGAACTGTCTTCGCGAAAGGCTTCTTGAGGGGAAAGCTGTAACTCTGTGTGATGATTTCACGGAGCACAAAGAAGTTTCTCAGAAAGTTTCCTTCTCTTTGTTATCGGAGGATATTTCCTTTGGCCCTATATTCTTCAAATGGATCCGAAATATCTGTTCTCAGATTCCACGGAAATATGGCTAGCAAAGACATCCAAGAAATACAGATGTAATTCTGTGAGATGAATTAACAGAACACTAAGCAGTCTCTCGGAAATCTTCTTTCCAGATTTCATCTGAGGATATTTCCTTTTTCACCATAGCCCGTTATGGGCTTCCAAATATCACTTTGAATATTCCACAAGAACTGTCTTAGCGAAAGGCATCTTGAGGGGAAAGCTTTAACTCTGTGAGATGATTTCACAATACAAAGAAGTTTCTCGTAAAGCTTCTTTCTCTTTGTTATCGGAGGATAATTCCTTTGGCCCTATAGTCTTCAAAGGGATCCGAAATATCTGTTCTCAGATTCCACAGAAATAAGGCTAGCAAAGAGATCCACGAGATCCCGATGTAACTCTGTGAGATGAATTAACAGAACACTAAGCAGTTTCTCAGAAAGCTTCTTTCCAGATTTCGTCGGAGGATATTTCCTTTTTCACCGTAGCCCTGTATGGGCTTCCAAATACCACTTTGCCAATTCCACAAGAACTGCCTTAGCGAAAGGCTTCTTGAGGGGAAAGCTGTACCTCTGTGAGATGATTTCAGAGAACATAAAGAAGTTTCTCAGAAACCTTATTTCTCTTTGTTATCGGAGGATATTTCCTTTTTCCCTATAGTCTTCCAAAGGATCCGAAATATCTCTTCTCGTATTCCACAGAAATAAGGCTAGCAAAGAGATCCGCAAAATACAGACGTAACCCTGTGAGATGAATTAACAGAACCCTAAGCAGTTTCTCAGAAAGCTTCTTTCCAGATTTCATCTGGGGATATTTCCTTTTTCACCATAGCCCTCTATGGGCTTTCAAATATCACTTGGTGAATTCCACAAGAACAGTCTTAGCGAAAGGCTTCTTGAGGGGAAAGCTGTAACTCTGTGAGATGATTTCACAGAACACAAAGAAGTTTCTCAGAAAGCTTCTTTCTCTTTGTTATCGGAGGATATTTCCTTTGGCCCTATAGTCTTCAAAGGGATCCAAAATATCTGTTCTCAGATACCACAGAAATAAGGCTAGGAAAGAGATCAACGAAATACAGATGTAACTCTGTGAGATGAATTAACAGAACACTAAGCAGTTTCTCAGAAAGCTTCTTTCCAGATTTCTTCTGAGGATATTTCCTTTTTCACCATAGCCCTCTATGGGCTTCCAAATATCACTTTGAATATTCCACAAGAACTGTCTTAGCGATAGGCTTCTTGAGGGGAAAGCTTTAACTCTGTGAGATGATTTCGCAATACAAAGAAATTTCTCATAAAGCTTCTTTCTCTTTGTTATTGGAGGATATTTCCTTTAGCCCTATAGTCTTCAAAGGGATCCGAAATATCTATTCTCAGATGCCACAGAAATAAGGCTAGCAAAGAGATCCAGGAGATACCGATGTAACTCTGTGAGATGAATTAACAGAACACTAAGCAGTTTCTCAGAAAGCTTCTTTCCAGATTTCATCGGAGGATATTTCATTTTTCACCGTAGCCCTCTATGGGCTTCCAAATACCACTTTGCCAATTCCACAAGAACTCTCTTAGGGAAAGGCTTCTTGAAGGGAAAGCTGTAACTCTGTTAGATGATTTCACAGAACACAAAGAAGTTTCTCAGAAAGCTTCTTTCTCTTTGTTATCGGAGGATATTTCCTTTGGCCCTATAGTCTTCCAAGAGATCCGAAATATCTGTTCTGAGATTCCACAGAAATAAGGCTAGCAAAGAGATCCACGAAATAAAGATATAACTCTGTGTGATGAATTAACAGAACACTAAGCAGTTTCTCAGAAAGCTTCTTTCCAGATTTCATCTGAGGATATTTCCTTTTTCACCATAGCCCTCTGGGCATCCAAATACCACTTTGTCAATCCCACAAGAACTGTCTTAGCGAAAGGCTTCTTGAGGGGAAAGCTGTAACTCTGTGAGATGATTTCACAGAACACAAAGAAGTTTCTCAGAAACCTTATTTCTCTTTGTTATCGGAAATTATTTCCTTTTGCCCTATAGTCTTCAAACGGATCCGAAATATCTGTTCTCTGATTCCACAGAAATAAGGCTAGCAAAGAGATCCACCAAATACAGATATACCTCTGTGAAATGAATTAACAGAACGCTAAGCAGTTTCTCAGAAAGCCTCTTTCCAGATTTCATCTGAGGATATTTCCTTTTTCACCATAGCCCTCTGGGCTTCCAAATACCACTTTGCCAATTCCACAATAACTGTCTTAGCGAAAGGCTTCATGAGGGGAAAGCTGTAACTCTGTGAGATGATTTCACAGAGCACAAAGAAGTTTCTCAGAAAGCTTCTTTCTCTTTGTTATCGGAGGATATTTCCTTTGGCCCTATATTCTTCAAATGGATCTGAAATATTTGTTCTCAGATTCCACAGAAATAAGGCTAGCAAAGAGATCCATGAAATACAGACGGAACTCTGTGAGATGAATTAACAGAACACTAAGCAGTCTCTCGGAAATCTTCTTTCCAGATTTCATCTGAGGATATTTCCTTTTTCACCATAGCCCTCTATGGGCTTCCAAATATCACTTTGAATATTCCACAAGAACTCTCTTAGCGAAAGGCTTCTTGAGGGGAAAGCTGTAACTCTGTGAGATGATTTCACAGAACACAAAGAAGTTTCTCAGAAACCTTATTTCTCTTTTTTATTGTTGGATATTTTCTTTGGCCCTATAGTCTTCAAAGGAATCCGAAATATCTGTTCTCAGATTCCACAGAAATAAGACTAGCAAAGAGATCCACGAAATACAGATGTAACTATGAGAGATGAATTAAGAGAACACTAAGCAGTTTCTCAGAAAGCTTCTTTCCATATTTCATCTGAGGATATTTCCTTTTTCACCATAGCCCTCTAAGGGCTTCCAAATAACACTTTGCCAATTCCACAAGAACTGTCTTAGCGAAAGGCTTCATGAGGGGAAAGCTGTAGCTCTTTGAGATGATTTCACAGAAGACAAAGAAGTTTCTCAGAAAGATTCTTTCTCTTTGTTATCGGAGGATATTTCCTTTGGCCCTATAGTCTTCAAAGGGATCCGAAATATCTGTTTCAGATGCCACAGGAATAAGGCTAGCAAAGGGATCCACGAGATACCGTTGTAACTCTTTGAGACGAATTAACAGAACACTAAGCAGTTTCTCAGAAAGCTTCTTTCCAGATTTCATCGGAGGATATTTCCTTTTTCACCGTAGACCTGTATGGGCTTCCAAATACCACTTTGCCAATTCCACAAGAACTGTCTTAGCGAAAGGCTTCTTGAGGGGAAAGCTGTAACTCTGTGAGATGATTTCACAGAACACAAAGAAGTTTCTCAGAAAGCTTCTTTCTCTTTGTTATCGGAGGATATTTCCTTTGGCCCCTTAGTCTTCCAAGGGATCCGAAATATCAGTTCTCAGATTCCAAAGTAATAAGGCTAGCAAAGAGATCCACGAAATACAGATGTAACTCTGTGAGATGAATTTACAGAACACTAAGCAGTCTCACGGAAATCTTCTTTCCAGATTTCATCTGAGGAGATTTCCTTTTTCACCATAGCCCTCTATGGGCTTCCAAATATCACTTTGCCTATTCCACAGGAACTGTCTTAGCGAAAGGCTTCTTGAGGGCAAAGCTGTAACTCTGTGAGATGATTCCACAGAGCACAAAGAAGTTTCTCAGAAAGCTTCTTTCTCTTTGTTATCGGTGGATATTTCCTTTGGCCCTATAGTCTTCAAAGGGATCCGAAATATCTGTTCTCAGATTCCACAGAAATAAGGCTAGCAAAGAGATCCACGAGATACAGATGTAACTCTGTGAGATGAATTAACAGAACACTAAGCTGTTTCTCAGAAAGCTTCTATCCAGATTTCATCTGAGAATATTTCCTTTTTCACCGTAGCCCTCTATGGGCTTCCCAATATCACTTTGCCTATTCCACAAGAACTGTCTTAGCGAAAGGCTTCTTGAGGGGAAAGCTGTAACTCTGTGAGATGACTTCACAGAACACAAAGAAGTTTCTCAGAAAGCTTCTTTTTCTTTGTTATCGGAGATTATTTCCTTTGGCCCTATAGTCTTCAAAGGGATCCGAAATATCTGTTCTCAGATTCAACAGAAATAAGGCTAGCAAAGAGATCCACCAAATACAGATATACCTCTGTGAAATGAAATAACAGAACACTAAGCAGTTTCTCAGAAAGCCTCTTTCCAGATTTCATCTGAGGATATTTACTTTTTCACCATAGCCCTCTGGGCTTCCAAATACCACTTTGCCAATTCCACAATAACTGTCTTAGCGAAAGGCTTCATGAGGGGAAAGCTGTAACTCTGTGAGATGATTTCACAGAACACAAAGAAGTTTCTCAGAAAGCTTCTTTCTCTTTGTAATCGGAGGATATTTCCTTTGGCCCTATATTCTTCAAATGAATCTGAAATATCTGTTCTCAGATTCCACAGAAATAAGGCTAGCAAAGAGATCCACGAAATACAGACGTAACTCTGTGAGATGAATTAACAGAACACTAAGCGGTTTCTCAGAAAGCTTCTTTCCAAATTTCATCTGAGGATATTTCCTTTTTCACCATAGCCCTCTATGGGCTTCCAAATATCACTTTGCCAATTCCACAAGAACTGTCTTAGCGAAAGGCTTCTTGAGGGGAAAGCTGTAACTCTGTGAGATGATTTCACAGAACACAAAGAAGTTTCTCAGAAAGCTTCTTTCTCTTTGTTATCGGAGGATATTTCCTTTGGCCCCATAGTCTTCCAAGGGATCCGAAATATCTGTTCTCAGATTCCACAGAAATAAGACTAGCAAAGAGATCCACGAAATAGAGATGTAACTATGTGAGATGAATTAACAGAACACTAAGTGGTTTCTCAGAAAGCTTCTTTCCATATTTCATCTGAGGATATTTCCTTTTTCACCATAGCCCTCTATGGGCTTCCAAATACCACTTTGCCAATTCCACAAGAACTGTCTTAGCGAAAGGCTTCTTGAGGGGAAAGCTGTAACTCTGTGAGATGATTTCACAGAACACAAAGAAGTTTCTCAGAAACCTTATTTATCTTTTTTATCGTTGGATATTTCCTTTGGCCCTATAGACTTCAAAGGAATCCGAAATATCTGCTCTCAGATTCCATAGAAATAAGGCTAGCAAAGAGATCCACGAGATACAGATGTAACTCTGTGAGATGAATTAACAGAACACTAAGCAGTTTCTCAGAAAGCTTCTTTCCAGATTTCATCTGAGGATATTTCCTTTTTCACCGTAGCCCTCTATGGGCTTCTAAATACCACTCTGCCAATTCCACAAGAACTGTCTTAGCGAAAGGCTTCTTGAGGGGAAAGCTGTAACTCTGTGAGATGATTTCACAGAACACAAAGAAGTTTCTCAGAAAGCTTCTTTCTATTTGTTATCGGAGGATATTTCCTTTGGCCCTATAGTCTTCAAAGGGATCCGAAATATCTGTTTCAGATGCCACAGGAATAAGGCTAGCAAAGGGATCCACGAGATACCGTTGTAACTCTTTGAGACGAATTAACAGAACACTAAGCAGTCTCTCGGAAATCTTCTTTCCAGATTTCATCTGAGGATATTTCCTTTTTCACCATAGCCCTCTATGGGCTTCCAAATATCACTTTGAATATTTCACAAGAACTGTCTTAGCGAAAGGCTTCTTGAGGGGAAAGCTTTAACTCTGTGAAATGATTTCACAGTACAAAGAAGTTTCTCATAAAGCTTCTTTCTCTTTGTTATCGGAGGATATTTCCTTTGGACCTATAGTCTTCAAAGGGATCCGAAATATCTGTTCTCAGATTCCACAGAAAAAAGGCTAGCAAAGAGATCCACAAAATACAGATATAACTCTGTGAGATGAATTAACAGAACACTAAGCAGTTTCTCAGAAAGCTGCTTTCCAGATTTCATCTGAGGATATTTCGTTTTTCACCATAGCCCTCTGGGCTTCCAAATACCACTTTGCCAATTCCACAAGAACTGTCTTAGGGAAAGGCTTCTTGAGGGGAAAGCTGTAACTCTGTGAGATGATTTCACAGAACACAAAGAAGTTTCTCAGAAACCTTATATCTCTTTGTTATCTGAGGATATTTCCTTTGGCCCTATAGTCTTCAAAGGGATCCGAAATATCTGTTCTCTTATTCCACAGAAATAAGGTTAGCAAAGAGATCCACGAGATACAGATGTAACTCTGTGAGATGAATTAACAGAACACTAAGCAGTTTCGCAGAAAGCTTCTTTCCAGATTTCATCTGAGGATATTTCCTTCTTCACCGTAGCCCTCTATGGGCTTCCAAATATCCCTTTGCCTATTCCACAAGAACTGTCTTAGCGAGAGGCTTCTTGAGGGGAAAGCTGTAACTCTGTGAGATGATTTCACAGAACACAAAGAAGTTTCTCAGAAAGCTTCTTTCTCTTTGTTATCGGAGGATATTTCCTTTGGCCCTATAGTCTTCCAAGGGATCCGAAATATCTGTTCTCAGATTCCACAGAAATAAGGCTAGCAAAGAGATCCACGAGATGCACATGTAACTCTGTGAGATGAATTAACAGAACACTAAGCAGTTTCTCAGAAAGCTTCTTTCCAGATTTCATCTGAGCATATTTCCGTTTTCACCATAGCCCTCTATGGCCTTCCTAATACCACTTGGCCAATTCCACAAGAACTGTCTTAGCGAAAGGCTTCTTGAGGGGAAAGCTGTAACTCTGTGTGATGATTTCAAGGAGCACAAAGAAGTTTCTCAGAAAGTTTCTTTATCTTTGTTATCGGAGGATATTTCCTTTGGCCCTATATTCTTCCAAGGGATCCGAAATATCTGTTCTCAGATGCCACAGAAATAAGGCTAGCAAAGAAAAACAGGAGATACCGATGTAACTCTGTGAGATGAATTAACAGAACACTAAGCAGTTTCTCAGAAAGCTTCTTTCCAGATTTCGTCGGAGGATATTTCCTTTTTCACCGTAGCCCTCTATGGGCTTCCAAATACCTCTTTGCCAATTCCACAAGAACTGCCTTAGCGAAAGGCTTCTTGAGGGGAAAGCTGTAACTCTGTGAGATGATTTCACAGAACACAAAGAAGTTTCTCAGAAAGCTTCTTTCTCTTTGTTATCGGAGGATATTTCCTTTGGCCCTATAGTCTTCCAAAGGATCCGAAATATCTCTTCTCATATTCCACAGAAATAAGGCTAGCAAAGAGATCCGCAAAATACAGATCTAACCCTGTGTGATGAATTAACAGAACACTAAGCAGTTTCTCAGAAAGCTTCTTTCCAGATTTCATCTGGGGATATTTCCTTTTTCACCATAGCCCTCTATGGGCTTTCAAATATCACTTTGTCAATTCCACAAGAACAGTCTTAGCGAAAGGCTTCTTGAGGGGAAAGCTGTAACTCTGTGAGATGATTTCACAGAACACAAAGAAGTTTCTCAGAAAGCTTCTTTCTCTTTGTTATCGGAGGATATTTCCTTTGGCCCTATAGTCTTCAAAGGGATCCGAAATATCTGTTCTCAGATGCCACAGAAATAAAGCTAGCAAAGAGAGCCACGAAACACAGATTTAACTCTGTGAGATGAATTAACAGAACACTAAGCGGCTTCTCAGAAAGCTTCTTTCCAGATTTCTTCTGAGGATATTTCCTTTTTCACCATAGCCCTCTATGGGCTTCCAAATATCACTTTGAATATTCCACAAGAACTGTCTTAGCGAAAGGCTTCTTGAGGGGAAAGCTTTAACACTGTGAGATGATTTCACAATACAAAGAAATTTCTCATAAAGCTTCTTTCTCTTTGTTATCGGAGGATATTTCCTTTAGCCCTATAGTCTTCAAAGGGATCCGAAATATCTTTTCTCAGATGCCACAGAAATAAGGCTAGCAAAGAAAAACAGGAGATACCGATGTAACTCTGTGAGATGAATTAACAGAACACTAAGCAGTTTCTCAGAAAGCTTCTTTCCAGATTTCATCGTAGGATATTTCATTTTTCACCTTAGCCCTCTATGGGCTTCCAAATACCACTTTGCCAATTCCACAAGAACTGTCTTAGGGAAAGGCTTCTTGAGGGGAAAGCTGTAACTCTGTGAGATGATTTCACAGAACACAAAGAAGTTTCTCAGAAAGCTTCTTTCTCTTTGTTATCGCAGGATATTTCCTTTGCCCCTATAGTCTTCCAAGGAATCCGAAATATCTGTTCTCAGATTCCACAGAAATAAGGCTAGCAAAGAGATCCACGAGATGCACATGTAACTCTGTGAGATGATTTAACAGAACACTAAGCAGTCTCTCAGAAAGCTTCTTTCCAGATTTCATCTGAGGATATTTCCTTTTTCACCACAGCCCTCTATGGGCTTCCTAATACCACTTAGCCAATTCCACAAGAACTTTCTTCGCGAAAGGCTTCTTGAGGGGAAAGCTGTAACTCTGTGAGATGATTTCATAATACAAAGAAGTTTCTCATAAAGCTTCTTTCTCTTTGTCATCAGAGGATATTTCCTTTGGCCCAATAGTCTTCTACGGGATCCGATATATCTCTTCTCAGATTCCACAGAAATAAGGCTAGCAAAGATATCCACGAGATACCGATGTAACTCTGTGAGATGAATTAACAGAACACTAAGCAGTTTCTCAGAAAGCTTCTTTCCAGATTTCATCGGAGGATATTTCCTTTTTCACCGTAGACCTCTATGGGCTTCCAAATACCACTTTGCCAATTCCACAAGAACTGTCTTAGCGAAAGGCTTCTTGAGGGGAAAGCTGTAACTCTGTGAGATGATTTCACAGAAAACAAAGAAGTTTCTCAGAAAGCTTCTTTCTCTTTGTTTTCGGAGGATATTTCCTTTGGCCCTATAGTCTTCAAAGGGATCCGAAATATCTATTCTCAGATTCCACAGAAATAAGGCTAGCAAAGATATCCACGAGATACCGATGTAACTCTATGAGATGAATTAACAGAACACTAAGCAGTTTCTCAGAAAGCTTCTTTCCAGATTTCATCGGAGGATATTATCTTTTTCACCGTAGCCCTCTATGGGCTTCCAAATACCACTTTGCCAATTCCACAAGAACTGTCTTAGCGAAAGGCTTCTTGCGGGGAAAGCTGTAACTCTGTGAGATGATTTCACAGAACACAAAGAAGTTTCTCCGAAACCTTCTTTCTCTTTGTTATCGGAGGATATTTCCTTTGGACCCATAGTCTTCCAAGGGATCCGAAATATCTGTTCTCAGATTCCACAGAAATAAGGCTAGCAAAGAGATCCACGAAATACAGATGTAACTCTGTGAGATGAATTAACAGAACACTAAGTAGTTTCTCAGAAAGCTTCTTTCCAGATTTCATCTGAGGATATTTCCTTTTTCACCGTAGCCCTCTATGGGCTTCCAAATACCACTTTGCCAATTCCACAAGAACTATCTTAGCGAAACGCTTCTTGAGGGGAAAGCCGTAACTCTGTGAGATGATATCACTGAACACAAAGAAGTTTCTCAGAAACCTAATTTCTCTTTTTTATCGTTGGATATTTCCTTTGTCCCTATAGTCTTCAAAGGAATCCGAAATATCTGTTCTCAGATTCCATAGAAATAAGGCTAGCAAAGAGATCCACGAGATACAGATGTAACTCTGTGAGATGAATTAACAGAACACTAAGCAGTTTCTCAGAAAGCTTCTTTCCAGATTTCATCTGAGGATATTTCCTTTTTCACCGTAGCCCTCTATGGGCTTCCAAATACCACTCTGCCAATTCCACAAGAACTGTCTTAGCGAAAGGCTTCTTGAGGGGAAAGCTGTAACTCTGTGTGATTATTTCACAGAACACAAAGAAGTTTATCAGAAAGCTTCTTTTTCTTTTTTATCGGAGATTATTTCCTTTGGCCCTATAGTTTTCAAAGGGATCCGAAACATCTGTTCTCAGATTCCACAGAAATAAGGCTAGCAAAGAGATCCACGAAATACAGATATAACTCTGTGAGATGAATTAACAGAACACTAAGCAGTTTCTCAGAAAGCTTCTTTCCAGATTTCATCTGAGGATATTTCCTTTTTCACCATAGCCCTCTGGGCTTCCAAATACCACTTTGCCAATTCCACAAGAACTGTCTTAGCGAAAGGTTTCTTGAGGGGAAAGCTGTAACTCTGTGAGATGATTTCACAGAACACAAAGAAGTTTCTCAGAAAGCTTCTTTCTCTTTTTTATCGGAGGATATTTCCTTTGGCCCTATAGTCCTCAAATGGATCCGAAATATCTGTTCTCAGATTCCACAGAAATAAGGCTAGCAAAGAGATCCACGAGATACAGATGTAACTCTGTGAGATGAATTAACAGAACACTAAGCAGTTTCTCAGAAAGCTTCTTTCCAGATTTCATCTGAGCATATTTCCTTTTTCACCATAGCCCTCTATGGGCTTCCAAATATCACTTTGAATATTTCACAAGAACTGTCTTAGCGAAAGGCTTCTTGAGGGGAAAGCTTTAACTCTGTAAGATGATTTCATAATACAAAGAAGTTTCTCATAAAGCTTCTTTCTCTTTGTTATCGTAGGATATTTCCTTTAGCCCTATAGTCTTCAAAGGGATCCGAAATATCTGTACTCAGATTCCACAGAAAAAGGCTAGTAAAGAGATCCACAAAATACAGATATAACTCTGTGAGATGAATTAACAGAACACGAAGCAGTTTCTCAGAAAGCTTCTTTCCAGATTTCATCTGAGGATATTTCCTTTTTCACCATAGCCCTCTGGGCTTCCAAATACCACTTTGCCAATTCCACAAGAACTGTCTTAGGGAAAGGCTTCTTGAGGGGAAAGCTGTAACTCTGTGAGATGATTTCACAGAACACAAAGAAGTTTCTCAGAAACCTTATACCTCTTTGTTATCTGAGGATATTTCCTTTGGCCCTATAGTCTTCAAAGGGATCCGAAATATCTGTTCTCTTATTCCACAGAAATAAGGTTAGCAAAGAGATCCACGAGATACAGATGTAACTCTGTGAGATGAATTAACAGAACACTAAGCAGTTTCTCAGAAAGCTTCTTTCCAGATTTCATCTGAGGATATTTCCTTCTTCACCGTAGCCCTCTATGGGCTTCCAAATATCACTTTGCCTATTCCACAAGAACTGTCTAAGCGAGAGGCTTCTTGAGGGGAAAGCTGTAACTCTGTGAGATGATTTCACAGAACACAAAGAAGTTTCTCAGAAAGCTTCTTTCTCTTTGTTATCGGAGGATATTTCCTTTGGCCCTATAGTCTTCCAAGGGATCCGAAATATCTGTTCTCAGATTCCACAGAAATAAGGCTAGCAAAGAGATCCACGAGATGCACATGTAACTCTGTGAGATGAATTAACAGAACACTAAGCAGTCTCTCAGAAATCTTCTTTCCAGATTTCATCTGAGGATATTTCCTTTTTCACCACAGCCATCTATGGGCTTCCTAATACCACTTTGCCAATTCCACAAGAACTGTCTTCGCGAAAGGCTTCTTGAGGGGAAAGCTGAAACTCTGTGAGATGATTTCACAGAACACAAGGAAGTTTCTCAGAAAGCTTCTTTTTCTTTGTTATCGGAGATTATTTCCTTTGGCCCTATAGTCTTCAAAGGGATCCGAAATATCTGTTCTCAGATTCCACAGAAATAAGGCTAGCAAAGAGATCCACGAAATAAAGATATAACTCTGTGAGATGAATTAACAGAACACTAAGCAGTTTCTCATAAAGCTTCTTTCCAGATTTCATCTGAGGATATTTCCTTTTTCACCATAGCCCTCTGGGCCTCCTAATACCACTTTGTCAATTCCACAAGAACTGTCTTAGTGAAAGGCTTCTTCAGGGGAAAGCTGTAACTCTGTGAGATGATTTCACAGAACACAAAGAAGTTTCTCAGAAAGCTTCTTTCTCTTTGTTATCGGGGGATATTTCCTTTGGCCCTATAGTCTTCAAACAGAGTCGAAATATCTGTTCTCAGATTCCACAGAAATAAGGCTAGCAAAGAGATCGACGAGATACAGATGTAACTCTGTGAGATGAATTAAAAGAACACTAAGCAGTTTCTCAGAAAGCTTCTTTCCAGATTTAATCTGAGCATATTTCCGTTTTCACCATAGCCCTCTGTGGGCTTCCTAATACCACTTTGCCAATTCCACAAGAACTGTCTTAGCGAAAGGCTTCTTGAGGGGAAAGCTGTTACTCTGTGTGATGATTTCACAGAGCACAAAGAAGTTTCTCCGAAAGTTTCTTTCTCTTTGTTATCGGAGGATATTTCCTTTGGCCATATATTCTTCAAATGGATCCGAAATATCTGTTCTCAGATTCCACAGAAATAAGGCTAGCAAAGAGATCCACGAAATACAGATGTAATTCTGTGAGATGAATTAACAGAACACTAAGCAGTCTCTCGGAAATCTTCTTTCCAGATTTCAACTGAGGATATTTCCTTTTTCACCATAGCCGTCTATGGGCTTCCAAATATCACTTTGAATATTCCACAAGAACTGTCTTAGCGAAAGGCATCTTGAGGGGAAAGCTTTAACTCTGTGAGTTGATTTCACAATACAAAGAAGTTTCTCATAAAGCTTCTTTCTCTTTGTTATCGGAGGATATTTCCTTTGGCCCTATAGTCTTCAAAGGGATCCGAAATATCTGTTCTCAGATTCCACAGAAATAAGGCTAGCAAAGAGATCCACGAGATACCGATGTAACTCTGTGAGATGAATTAACAGAACACTAAGCAGTTTCTCAGAAAGCTTCTTTCCAGATTTCGTCGGAGGATATTTCCTTTTTCACCGTAGCCCTCTATGGGCTTCCAAATACCACTTTGCCAATTCCACAAGAACTGCCTTAGCGAAAGGCTTCTTGAGGGGAAAGCTGTAACTCTGTGAGATGATTTCACAGAACACAAAGAAGTTTCTCAGAAAGCTTCTTTCTCTTTGTTATCGGAGGATATTTCCTTTGGCCCTATAGTCTTCCAAAGGATCCGAAATATCTCTTCTCATATTCCACAGAAATAAGGCTAGCAAAGAGATCCGCGATATACAGATGTAACCCTGTGAGATGAATTAAGAGAACACTAAGCAGTTTCTCAGAAAGCGTCTTTCCAGATTTCATCTGGGGATAATTCCTTTTTCACCGTAGCCCTCTATGGGCTTTCAAATATCACTTTGCCAAATCCACAAGAACAGTCTTAGCGAAAGGCTTCTTGAGGGGAAAGCTGTAACTCTTTGAGATGATTTCACAGAACACAAAGAAGTTTCTCAGAAAGCTTCTTTCTCTTTGTTATCGGTGGATATTTCCTTTGGCCCTATAGTCTTCAAAGGGATCCGAAATATCTGTTCTCAGATGCCACAGAAATAAGGCTAGCAAAGAGATCCACGAAACACAGATGTAACTCTGTGAGATGAATTAACAGAACACTAAGCAGTTTCTCAGAAATCTTCTTTCCAAATTTCTTCTGAGGATATTTCCTTTTTCACCTTAGCCCGTTTGGGCTTCCAAATATCACTTTGCCAATTCCACAAGAACTGTCTTAGCGAAAGGCTTCTTGAGGGGAAAGCTGTAACTCGGTGAGATGATTTCACAGAACACAAAGAAGTTTCTCAGAAAGCTTCTTTCTCTTTGTTATCGGAGGATATTTCCTTTGGCCCTATAGTCTTCAAAGGGATCCGAAATATCTGTTCTCAGATTCCACAGAAATAAGGCTAGCAAAGATATCCACGAAATACAGATGTAACTCTGTGAGATCAATTAACAGAACACTAAGCAGTTTCTCAGAAAGCTTCTTTCCAGATTTCATCTGAGGATATTTCCTTTTGCACCATAGGCTTCTAGGCGCTTCCAAATATCACTTTGCCAATTCCACAAGAACTGTCTTAGCGAAAGGCTTCTTGAGGGGAATGCTGTAACTCTGTGAGATGATTTCAAATAACACAAAGAAGTTTTTCAGAAACCTTCTTTCTCTTTGTTATCGAAGTTAATTTCCATTGGTCCTATAGTCTTCAAAGGGATCCGAAATATCTGTTCTCAGATTCCACAGAAATAAGGCTAGCAAAGAGATCCACGAAATACAGATGTAACTCTGTGAGATGAATTAACAGAACACTAAGCAGTTTCTCAGAAAGCTTCTTTCCAGATTTCATCTGAGGATATTTCCTTTTTCACCATAGCCCTCTATGGGCTTCCAAATACCACTTTGCCAATTCCACAAGAACTGTCTTAGCGAAAGGCTTCTTGAGGGAAAAGATGTAACTCTGTGAGAGGATTTCACAGAACACAAAGAAGTTTCTCAGAAAGCTTCTTTCTCTTTGTTATCGGAGGATATTTCCTTTGGCCCTATAGTCTTCAAAGGGATCCGAAATATCTGTTTCAGATGCCACACGAATAAGGCTAGCAAAGGGATCCACGAGATACCGTTGTAACTCTTTTAGACGAATTAACAGAACACTAAGCAGTCTCTCGGAAATCTTCTTTCCAGATTTCATCTGAGGATATTTCCTTTTTCACCATAGCCCTCTATGGGCTTCCAAATATCACTTTGAATATTTCACAAGAACTGTCTTAGCGAAAGGCTTCTTGAGGGGAAAGCTTTAACTCTGTGAGATGATTTCACAATACAAAGAAGTTTCTCATAAAGCTTCTTTCTCTTTGTTATCGGAGGATATTTCCTTTGGCCCTATAGTCTTCAAAGGGATCCGAAATATCTGTTCTCAGATTCCACAGAAAAAAGGCTAGCAAAGAGATCCACAAAAGACAGATGTAACTCTGTGAGATGAATTAACAGAACACTAAGCAGTTTCGCAGAAAGCTTCTTTCCAGATTTCATCTGAGGATATTTCCTTCTTCACCGTAGCCCTCTATGGGCTTCCAAATATCACTTTGCCTATTCCACAAGAACTGTCTAAGCGAGAGGCTTCTTGAGGGGAAAGCTGTAACTCTGTGAGATGATTTCACAGAACACAAAGAAGTTTCTCAGAAACCTTATTTCTCTTTTTTATCGTTGGATATTTCCTTTGGCCCTATATTCTTCAAAGGAATCCGAAATATCTGCTCTCAGATTCCATAGAAATAAGGCTAGCAAAGAGATCCACGAGATACAGATGTAACTCTGTGAGATGAATTAACAGAACACTAAGCAGTTTCTCAGAAAGCTTCTTTCCAGATTTCATCTGAGGATATTTTCTTTTTCACCATAGCCCTCTATGGGCTTCTAAATACCACTCTGCCAATTCCACAAGAACTGTCTCAACGAAAGGCTTCTTGAGGGGAAAGCTGTAACTCTGTGAGATGATTTCACAGAACACAAAGAAGTTTATCAGAAAGCTTCTTTTTCTTTTTTATCGGAGATTATTTCCTTTGGCCCTATAGTTTTCAATGGGATCCGAAATATCTGTTCTCAGATTCCACAGAAATAAGGCTCGCAAAGAGATCCACGAGATACAGATGTAACTCTGTGAGATGAATTAACAGAACACTAAGCAGTTTCTCAGAAAGCTTCTTTCCAGATTTCATCTGAGCATATTTCCTTTTTCACCATAGCCCTCTAGGGGTTCCTAATACCACTTTTCCAATTCCACAAGAACTGTCTTAGCGAAAGGCTTCTTGAGGGGAAAGCTGTAACTCTGTGAGATGATTTCACAGAGCACAAAGGAATTTCTTAGAAAGCTTTTTTCTCTTTGTTATCGGAGGATATTTCCTTTGGC
Source organism: Macaca nemestrina (assembly GCF_043159975.1). Classification (NCBI taxonomy): domain Eukaryota; kingdom Metazoa; phylum Chordata; class Mammalia; order Primates; family Cercopithecidae; genus Macaca; species Macaca nemestrina. The sequence goes on from NC_092143.1 coordinate 26,623,559, forward strand.
CTTATAGTATTGCAAGCGATACGAAATATCTGTTTTCAGATTCCTCAGAAAAAAGTCTAGTAAAGAGATCCACGAAATACAGACGTACCTCTGTGAGTTGAATTAACAGAACACTAAGCAGTTTCTCAGAAAGCTTCTTTCCAGATTTCATATGAGGATATTTCTGTTTTCACCATAGCGCTCTATGCGCTTCCAAATATCATTTTGCCAATTGCACAAGAACTGTCTTAGCGAAAGGCTTCTTGAGGGGAAAACTGTAACTCAGTGAGATGATTTCACAGAACACAAAGAAGTTTCTCAGAAAGCTTCATTTTCTTTGTTATCGGAGATTATTTCTTTTGGCCTTATAGTCTTCAAAGGGATCCGAAATATCTGTTCTCAGATTACACAGAAAAAAGGCTAGCGAAGAAATCCACGTAATACAGATATAACTCTGTGAGATGAATTAACAGAACACTTAGCAGTTTCTCAGAAAGCTTCTTTCCAGATTTCATCAGAGGATATTTCCTTTTTCACCATAGCCCTCTGGGATTCCAAATACCACTTTGCCAATTCCACAAGAACTGTCTTAGCGAAAGGCTTCTTGAGGGGAAAGCTGGAACTCTGTGAGATGATTTCACAGAACACAAAGAAGTTTCTCAGAAAGCTTCTTTCTCTTTGTTATCAGAGGATATTTCCTTTGGCCCTATAGTCTTCCAAGGGATCCGAAACATCTGTTCTCAGATTCCACAAAAATAAGGCTAGTCAAGAGATCCACGAAATACAGATGTAACTCTGTGAGATGAATTAACAGAACACTAAGCAGTCTCTCAGAAAGCCTCTTTCCAGATTTCATCTGAGGATATTTCCTTTTTCACCACAGCCCTCTATGGGCTTCCTAATACCACTTTGCCAATTCCACAAGAACTGTCTTAGCGAAAGGCTTCTTGAGGGGAAAGCTGTAAGTCTGTGAGATGATTTGGCAGAACACAAAGAAGTTTCTCAGAAACCTTATTTCCCTTTTTTATCGTTGGATATTTCCTTTGGCCCTATAGTCTTCAAAAGAATCCGAAATATCTGTTCTCAGATTCCACAGAAATAAGGCTAGCAAAGAGATCCACGAGATACAAATGTAAGTCTGTGAGATGAATTAAGAGAACACTAAGCAGTTTCTCAGAAAACTTCTTTCCTGATTTCATCTAAGCATATTTCCTTTTTCACCATAGCCCTCTATGGGCTTCCTAATACCACTTCGCCAATTCCACAAGAACTGTCTTAGCGAAAGGCTTCTTGAGAGGAAAGCTGTAACTCTGTGAGATGATTTCACAGAGCACAAAGAAGTTTCTCAGAAAGCTTCTTTCTCTTTGTTGTCGGAGGATATTTCCTTTGGCCCTATAGTCTTCAAAGGGATCCGAAATATCTGTTCTCAGATGCCACAGAAATAAGGCTAGCAAAGAGATCCACGAAATACAGATGTAACTCTGTGAGATGAATTAACAGAACAGTAAGCAGTCTCTCGGAAATCTTCTTTCCAGATTTCATCTGAGGATATTTCCTTTTTCACCATAGCCCTCTATGGGCTTCCAAATATCACTTTGAATATTCCACAAGAACTGTCTTAGCGAAAGGCTTCTTGAGGGGAGAGCTTTAACTCTGTGAGATTATTTCACAATACAAAGAAGTTTCTCATAAAGCTTCTTTCTCGTTGTTATCGGAGGATATTTCCTTTGGCCCTATAGCCTTGAAAGGGATCCGAAATATCTGTTCTCAGATTCCACAGAAATAAGGCCAGCAAAGAGATCCACGAAATACAGATGTAATTCTGTGAGATCAATTAACAGAACACTAAACAGTTTCTCAGAAAGCTTCTTTCCAGATTTCATCTGAGGATATTTCCTTTTTCACCATAGCCTTCTAGGCGCTTCCAAATATCACTTTGCCAATTCCACAACAACTGTCTTAGCGAAAGGCTTCTTGAGGGGAAAGATGTAACTCTGTGAAATGATTTCAAATAACACAAAGAAGTTTTTCAGAAACCTTCTTTCTCTTTGTTATCGAAGTTTATTTATATTGGCCCTATAGTCTTCAAAGGGAACCGAAATATCTGTTCTCAGATTCCACAGAAATAAGGCTAGCAAAGAGATCCACGAAATACAGTCGTAACTCTGTGGGATGAATTAACAGAACACTAAGCAGTTTCTCAGAAAGCTTCTTTCCAAATTTCATCTGAGGATATTTCCTTTTTCACCATAGCCCTCTGTGGGCTTCCAAATATCACTTTGCCAATTCCACGATAACTGTCTTAGGGAAAGGCTTCCTGAGGGGAAAGCTGTAACTCTGTGAGATGATTTCACAGAACACAAAGAAGTTTCTCAGAAAGCTTCTTTCTCTTTGTGATCGGAGGATATTTCCTTTGGCCCCATAGTCTTCCAAGGGATCCGAAATATCTGTTCTCAGATTCCACAGAAATAGGCGAGCAAAGAGATCCACGAAATACAGATGTAACTCTTTGAGATGAATTAACAGAACACTAAGTAGTTTCTCAGATAGCTTCTTTCCAGATTTCATCTGAGGATATTTCCTTTTTCACCGTAGCCCTCTATGGGCTTCCAAATACCACTTTGCAATTCCACAAGAACTGTCTTAGCGAAAGGCTTCTTGAGGGGAAAGCTGAAACTCTGTGAGAGGATTTCACAGAACACAAAGAAGTTTCTCAAAAAGCTTCTTTCTCTTTGTTATCGGAGGATATTTCCTTTGGCCCTATAGTCTTCAAAGGGATCCGAAATATCTGTTTCAGATGCCACAGGAATAAAGCTAGCAAAGGGATCCACGAGATACCGTTGTAACTCTTTGAGACGAATTAACAGAACACTAAGCAGTCTCTCGGAAATCTTCTTTCCAGATTTCATCTGAGGATATTTCCTTTTTCACCATAGACCTCTATGGGCTTCCAAATATCACTTTGAATATTTCACAAGAACTGTCTTAGCGAAAGGCTTCTTGAGGGGAAAGCTTTAACTCTGTGAGATGATTTCACAATACAAAGAAGTTTCTCATGAAGCTTCTTTCTCTTTGTTATCGGAGGATATTTCCTTTGGCCCTATAGTCTACAAAGGGATCCGAAATATCTGTTCTCAGATTCCACAAAAATAAGGCTAGCAAAGAGATCCACGAGATACCGATGTAACTCTGTGAGATGAATTAACAGAACACTAAGCAGTTTCTCAGAAAGCTTCCTTCCAGATTTCGTCGGATGATATTTCCTTTTTCACCATAGCCCGTTTGGGCTTCCAAATATCACTTTGCCAATTCCACAAGAACTGTCTTAGCGAAAGGCTTCTTGAGGGGAAAGCTGTAACTCTGTGAGATGATTTCACAGAACACAAAGAAGTTTCTCAGAAAGCTTCTTTCTCTTTGTTATCGGAGGATATTTCCTTTGGCCCTATAGTCTTCAAAGGGATCCGAAATATCTGTTCTCAGATTCCACAGAAATAAGGCTAGCAAAGAGATCCACGAAATACAGATGTAACTCTTTGAGATCAATTAACAGAACACTAAGAAGTTTCTCAGAAAGCTTCTTTCCAGATTTCATCTGAGGATATTTCCTTTTTCACCATAGGCTTCTAGGCGCTTCCAAATATCACTTTGCCAATTCCACAAGAACTGTCTTAGCGAAAGGCTTCTTGAGGGGAAAGCTGTAACTCTGTGAGATGATTTCAAATAACACAAAGAAGTTTTTCAGAAACCTTCTTTCTCTTTGTTATCGAAGTTTATTTCCATTGGTCCTATAGTCTTCAAAGGGATCCGAAATATCTGTTCTCAGATTCCACAGAAATAAGGCTAGTAAAGAGATCAACGAAATACAGATGTAACTCTGTGAGATGAATTAACAGAACACTAAGCAGTTTCTCAGAAAGCATCTTTCCAGATTTCATCTGAGGATATTTCCTTTTTCACCATAGCCCTCTATGGGCTTCCAAATACCACTTTGCCAATTCCACAAGAACTGTCTTAGCGAAAGGCTTCTTGAGGGGAAAGCTGTAACTCTGTGAGATGATTTCACAGAACACAAAGAAGTTTCTCAGAAACCTTATTTCTCTTTTTTATCGTTGGATATTTCCTTTGGCCCTATAGTCTTCAAAGGAATCCGAAATATCTGCTCTCAGATTCCATAGAAATAAGGCTAGCAAAGAGATCCACGAAATACCGATGTAACTCTGTGAGATGAATTAACAGAACACTAAGCAGTTTCTCAGAAAGCTTCTTTCCAGATTTCATCTGAGGATATTTCCTTTTTCACCATAGCCCTCTATGGGCTTCCAAATACCACTTTGCCAATTCCACAAGAACTGTCTTAGCGAAAGGCTTCTTGAGGGGAAAGTTGTAACTCTGTGAGATGATTTCACAGAACACAAAGAAGTTTATCAGAAAGCTTCTTTTTCTTTTTTATCGGAGATTATTTCCTTTGGCCCTATAGTTTTCAAAGGGATCCGAAATATCTGTTCTCAGATTCCACAGAAATAAGGCTAGCAAAGAGATCCACGAGATACAGATGTAACTCTGTGAGATGAATTAACAGAACACTAAGCAGTTTCTCAGAAAGCTTCTTTCCAGATTTCATCTGAGCATATTTCCTTTTTCACCATAGCCCTCTAGGGGTTCCTAATACCACTTTGCCAATTCCACAAGAACTGTCTTAGCGAAAAGCTTCTTGAGGGGAAAGCTGTAACCCTGTGAGATGATTTCACAGAGCACAAAGGAATTTCTCAGAAAGCTTCTTTCTCTTTGTTATCGGAGGATATTTCCTTTGGCCTTATAGTATTGCAAGCGATACGAAATATCTGTTTTCAGATTCCTCAGAAATGAGTCTAGTAAAGAGATCCACGAAATACAGATGTACCTCTGTGAGATGAATTAACAGAACACTAAGCAGTTTCTCAGAAAGCTTTTTTCCAGATTTCATATGAGGATATTTCCGTTTTCACCATAGCGCTCTATGCGCTTCCAAATATCATTTTGCCAATTGCACAAGAACTGTCTTAGCGAAAGGCTTCTTGAGGGGAATGCTGTAACTCAGTGAGATGATTTCACAGAACACAAAGAAGTTTCTCAGAAAGCTTCATTTTCTTTGTTATCGGAGATTATTTCTTTTGGCCTTATAGTCTTCAAAGGGATCCGAAATATCTGTTCTCAGATTCCACAGAAAGAAGGCTAGCAAAGAAATCCACGAAATACAGATATAACTCTGTGAGATGAATTAACAGAACACTAAGCAGTTTCTCAGAAAGCTTCTTTCCAGATTTCATCTGAGGATATTTCCTTTTTCACCACAGCCCTCTGGGATTCCAAATACCACTTTGCCAATTCCACAAGAACTGTCTTAGCGAAAGGCTTCTTGAGGGGAAAGCTGTAACTCTGTGAGATGATTTCGCAGAACACAAAGAAGTTTCTCAGAAACGTTATTTCCCTTTTTTATCGTTGGATATTTCCTTTGGCCCTATAGTCTTCAAAGGAATACGAAATATCTGTTCTCAGATTCCACAGAAATAAGGCTAGCAAAGAGATCCACGAGATACAGATGTAAGTCTGTGAGATGAATTAAGAGAACACTAAGCAGTTTCTCAGAAAACTTCTTTCCTGATTTCATCTAAGCATATTTCCTTTTTCACCATAGCCCTCTATGGGCTTCCTAATACCACTTCGCCAATTCCACAAGAACTGTCTTAGCGAAAGGCTTCTTGAGAGGAAAGCTGAAACTCTGTGGGATGATTTCACAGAGCACAAAGAAGTTTCTCAGAAAGCTTCTTTCTCTTTGTTGTCGGAGGATAATTCCTTTGGCCCTATAGTCTTCAAAGGGATCCGAAATATCTGTTCTCAGATGCCACAGAAATAAGGCTAGCAAAGAGATCCACGAAATACAGATGTAACTCTGTGAGATGAATTAACAGAACAGTAAGCAGTCTCTCGGAAATCTTCTTTCCAGATTTCATCTGAGGATATTTCCTTTTTCACCATAGCCCTCTATGGGCTTCCAAATATCACTTTGAATATTCCACAAGAACTGTCTTAGCGAATGGCTTCTTGAGGGGAGAGCTTTAACTCTGTGAGATTATTTCACAATTCAAAGAAGTTTTTCATAAAGCTTCTTTCTCTTTGTTATCGGAGGATATTTCCTTTTGCCCTATAGCCTTGAAAGGGATCCGAAATATCTGTTCTCAGATTCCACAGAAATAAGGCTAGCAAAGAGATCCACGAAATACAGATGTAACTCTGTGAGATCAATTAACAGAACACTAAGCAGATTCTCAGAAAGCTTCTTTCCAGATTTCATCTGAGGATATTTCCTTTTTCACCATAGCCTTCTAGGCGCTTCCAAATATCACTTTGCCAATTCCACAAGAACTGTCTTAGCGAAAGGCTTCTTGAGGGGAAAGATGTAACTCTGTGAGATGATTTCAAATAACACAAAGAAGTTTTTCAGAAACCTTCTTTCTCTTTGTTATCGAAGTTTATTTCCATTGGCCCTATAGTCTTCAAAGGGATCCGAAATATCTGTTCTCAGATTCCACAGAAATAAGGCTAGCAAAGAGATCCACGAAATACAGTCCTAACTCTGTGGGATGAATTAACAGAACACTAAGCAGTTTCTCAGAAAGCTTCTTTCTCTTTGTTATCGGAGGATATTTCCTTTGGCCCTATAGTCTTCAAAGGGATCCGAAATATCTGTTTCAGATGCCACAGGAATAAGGCTAGCAAAGGGATCCACGAGATACCGTTGTAACTCTTTGAGACGAATTAACAGAACCCTAAGCAGTTTCTCAGAAAGCTTCTTTCCAGATTTCATCTGAGGATATTTCCTTTTTCATCGTAGCCCTCTATGGTCTTCCAAATACCACTTTGCAATTCCACAAGAACTGTCTTAGCGAAAGGCTTCTTGAGGGGAAAGCTGTAACTCTGTGAGAGGATTTCACAGAACACAAAGAAGTTTCTCAGAAAGCTTCTTTCTCTTTGTTATCGGAGGATATTTCCTTTGGCCCTATAGTCTTCAAAGGGATCCGAAATATCTGTTTCAGATGCCACAGGAATAAGGCTAGCAAAGGGATCCACGAGATACCGTTGTAACTCTTTGAGACGAATTAACAGAACACTAAGCAGTCTCTCGGAAATCTTCTTTCCATATTTCATCTGAGGATATTTCCTTTTTCACCATAGCCCTCTATGGGCTTCCAAATATCACTTTGAATATTTCACAAGAACTGTCTTAGCGAAAGGCTTCTTGAGGGGAAAGCTTTAACTCTGTGAGATGATTTCACAATACAAAGAAGTTTCTCATAAAGCTTCTTTCTCTTTGTTATCGGAGGATATTTCCTTTGGCCCTATAGTCTTCAAAGGGATCCGAAATATCTGTTCTCAGATTCCACAGAAAAAAGGCTAGCAAAGAGATCCACAAAATACAGATATAACTCTGTGAGATGAATTAACAGAACACTAAGCAGTTTCTCAGAAAGCTTCTTTCCAGATTTCATCTGAGGATATTTCCTTTTTCACCGTAGCCCTCTATGGGTTTCCAAATACCACTTTGCAATTCCACAAGAACTGTCTTAGCGAAAGGCTTCTTGAGGGGAAAGCTGTAACTCTGTGAGAGGATTTCACAGAACACAAAGAAGTTTCTCAGAAATCTTCTTTCTCTTTGTTATCGGAGGATATTTCCTTTGGCCCTATAGTCTTCAAAGGGATCCGAAATATCTGTTTCAGATGCCACAGGAATAAGGCTAGCAAAGGGATCCACGAGATACCGTTGTAACTCTTTGAGACGAATTAACAGAACACTAAGCAGTCTCTCGGAAATCTTCTTTCCAGATTTCATCTGAGGATATTTCCTTTTTCACCATAGCCCTTATGGGCTTCCAAATATCACTTTGAATATTTCACAAGAACTGTCTTAGCGAAAGGCTTCTTGAAGGGAAAGCTTTAACTCTGTGAGATGATTTCACAATACAAAGAAGTTTCTCATAAAGCTTCTTTCTCTTTGTTATCGGAGGATATTTCCTTTGGCCCTATAGTCTTCAAAGGGATCCGAAATATCTGTTCTCAGATTCCACAGAAAAAAGGCGAGCAAAGAGATCCACAAAATACAGATATAACTCGGTGAAATGAATTAACAGAACACTAAGCATTTTTTCAGAAAGCTTCTTTCCAGATTTCATCTGCGGATATTTCCTTTTTCACCATAGCCCTCTGGGCTTCCAAATACCATTTTGCCAATTCCAAAAGAACTGTCTTAGTGAAAGGCTTCTTGAGGGGAAAGCTGTAACTCTGTGAGATGATTTCACAGAACACAAAGAAGTTTCTCAGAAAGCTTCTTTCTCTTTGTTATCTGAGGATATTTCCTTTGGCCCTATAGTCTTCAAAGGGATCCGAAATATCTGTTTTCTTATTCCACAGAAATAAGGTTAGCAAAGAGATCCACGAGATACAGATGTAACTCTGTGAGGTGAATTAACAGAACACTAAGCAGTTTCGCAGAAAGCTTCTTTCCAGACTTCATCTGAGGATATTTCCTTCTTCACCGTAGCCCTCTATGGGCTTCCAATATCACTTTGCCTATTCCACAAGAACTGTCTTAGCGAGAGGCTTCTTGAGGGGAAAGCTGTAACTCTGTGAGATGATTTCACAGAACACAAAGAAGTTTCTCAGAAAGCTTCTTTCTCTTTGTTATCGGAGGATATTTCCTTTGGCCCTATAGTCTTCCAAGGGATCCGAAATATCTGTTCTCAGATTCCACAGAAATAAGGCTAGCAAAGAGATCCACGAGATGCACATGTAACTCTGTGAGATGAATTAACAGAACACTAAGCAGTTTCTCAGAAAGCTTCTTTCCAGATTTCATCTGAGCATATTTCCGTTTTCACCATAGCCCTCTATGGCCTTCCTAATACCACTTTGCCAATTCCGCAAGAACTGTCTTAGCGAAAGGCTTCTTGAGGGGAAAGCTGTATCTCTGTGTGATGATTTCACGGAGCACAAAGAAGTTTCTCAGAAAGTTTCTTTCTCTTTGTTATCTGAGGATATTTCCTTTGGCCCTATAGTCTTCAAAGGGATCCGAAATATCTGTTCTCAGATTCCACAGAAATAAAGCCAGCAAAGAGATCCACGTGATACCAATGTAACTCTGTGAGATGAATTAACAGAACACTAAGCAGTTTCTCAGAAAGCTTCTTTCCAGATTTCGTCGGAGGATATTTCCTTTTTCACCGTAGCCCTCTATGGGCTTCCAAATACCACTTTGCCAATTCCACAAGAACTGCCTTAGCGAAAGGCTTCTTGAGGGGAAAGCTGTAACTCTGTGAGATGATTTCACAGAACACAAAGAAGTTTCTCAGAAAGCTTCTTTCTCTTTGTTATCGGAGGATATTTCCTTTGGCCCTATAGTCTTCCAAAGGATCCGAAATATCTCTTCTCATATTCCACAGAAATAAGGCTAGCAAAGAGATCCGCGAAATACAGATGTAACCCTATGAGATGAATTAACAGAACACTAAGCAGTTTCTGAGAAAGCTTCTTTCCAGATTTCATCTGGGGATATTTCCTTTTTCACCATAGCCCTCTATGGGCCTTCAAATATCACTTTGTCAATTCCACAAGAACAGTCTTAGCGAAAGGCTTCTTGAGGGGAAAGCTGTAGCTCTGTGAGATGATTTCACAGAACAGAAAGAAGTTTCTCAGAAAGCTTCTTTCTCTTTGATATCGGAGGATATTTCCTTTGGCCCTATAGTCTTCAAAGGGATCCGAAATATCTGTTCTCAGATGCCACAGAAATAAGGCTAGCAAAGAGATCCACGAAACACAGATTTAACTCTGTGAGATGAATTAACAGAACATAAGCGGCTTCTCAGAAAGCTTCTTTCCAGATTTCTTCTGAGGATATTTCCTTTTTCACCATAGCCCGTTTGGGCTTCCAAATATCACTTTGAATATTCCACAAGAACTGTCTTAGCGAAAGGCTTCTTGGGGGGAAAGTTTAACACTGTGAGATGATTTCGCAATACAAAGAAATTTCTCATAAAGCTTCTTTCTCTTTGTTATCGGAGGATATTTCCTTTAGCCCTATAGTCTTCAAAGGGATCCGAAATATCTTTTCTCAGATGCCACAGAAATAAGGCTAGCAAAGAGATCCAGGAGATACCGATGTAACTCTGTGAGATGAATTAACAGAACACTAAGCAGTTTCTCAGAAAGCTTCTTTCCAGATTTCATCGGAGGATATGTCATTTTTCACCGTAGCCCTCTATGGGCTTCCAAATACCACCTTGCCAATTCCACAAGAACTGTCTTAGCGAAAGGCTTCTTGAGGGGAAAGCTGTAACTCTGTGAGATGATTTCACAGAGCACAAAGAAGTTTCTCAGAAAGCTTCTTTCTCTTTGTTATCGGAGGATATTTCCTTTGGCCCTATAGTCTTCAAACGGATCCGAAATATCTTTTCTGAGATTCCACAGAAATAAGGCTAGCAAAGAGATCCACGAAATACAGATGTAACTCTGTGAGATGAATTAACAGAACACTAAGCAGTTTCTCAGAAAGCTTCTTTCCAGATTTCATCTGAGGATATTTCCTTTTTCACCATAGCTCTCTGGGCTTCCAAATACCACTTTGCCAATTCCACAATAACTGTCTTAGCGAAAGGCTTCATGAGGGGAAAGCTGTAACTCTGTGAGATGATTTCACGGAGCACAAAGAAGTTTCTCAGAAAGCTTCTTTCTCTTTGTTATCGGAGGATATTTCCTTTGGCCCTATATTCTTCAAATGGATCTGAAATATCTGTTCTCAGATTCCACAGAAATAAGGCTAGCAAAGAGATCCACGAAATAAAGATATAACTCTGTGAGATGAATTAACAGAACACTAAGCAGTTTCTCAGAAAGCTTCTTTCCAGATTTCATCTGAGGATATTTCCTTTTTCACCATAGCCCTCTGGGCATCCAAATACCACTTTGTCAATTCCACAAGAACTGTCTTAGCGAAAGGCTTCTTGAGGGGAAAGCTGTACCTCTGTGAGATGATTTCACAGAACACAAAGAAGTTTCTCAGAAACCTTATTTCTCTTTGTTATCGGAGGATATTTCCTTTGGCCCTATAGTTTTCAAACGGATCCGAAATATCTGTTCTCAGATTCCACAGAAATAAGGCGAGCAAAGAGATCCACGAGATACAGATGTAACTCTTTGAGATGAATTAAAAGAACACTAAGCAGTTTCTCAGAAAGCTTCTTTCCAGATTTTATCTGAGCATATTTCCGTTTTCACCATAGCCCTCTATGGGCTTCCTAATACCACTTTGCCAATTCCACAAGAACTGTCTTAGCGAAAGGCTTCTTGAGGGGAAAGCTGTAACTCTGTGTGATGATTTCACAGAGCACAAAGAAGTTTCTCAGAAAGTTTCTTTCTCTTTGTTATCGGAGGATATTTCCTTTGTCCCTATATTCTTCAAATGGATCCGAAATATCTGTTCTCAGATTCCACAGAAATAAGGCTAGCAAAGAGATCCACGAAATACAGATGTAATTCTGTGAGATGAATTAACAGAACACTAAGCAGTCTCTCGGAAATCTTCTTTCCAGATTTCATCTGAGGATATTTCCTTTTTCACCATAGCCCTCTATGAGCTTCCAAATATAACTTTGAATATTCCACAAGAACTGTCTTAGCGAAAGGCTTCTTGAGGGGAAAGCTTTAACTCTGTGAGATTATTTCACAATACAAAGAAGTTTCTCATAAAGCTTCTTTCTCTTTGTTAACGGAGGATATTTTCTTTGGCCCTATAGTCTTCCAAAGGATCCGAAATATCTCTTCTCATATTCCACAGAAATAAGGCTAGCAAAGAGATCCGGGAAATACAGATGTAACCGTGTGAGATGAATTAACAGAACACTAAGCATTTTCTCAGAAAGCTTCTTTCCAGATTTCTTCTGAGGATATTTCCTTTTTCACCATAGCCCGTTTGGGCTTCCAAATATCACTTTGCCAATTCCACAAGAACTGTCTTAGCGAAAGGCTTCTTGAGGGGAAAGCTGTAACTCTGTGAGATGATTTCACAGAAGACAAAGAAGTTTCTCAGAAAGCTTCTTTCTCTTTGTTATGGGAGGATATTTCCTTTGGCCCTATAGTCTTCAAAGGGATCCAAAATATCTGTTCTCAGATACCACAGAAATAAGGCTAGCAAAGAGATCCACGAAATACAGATGTAACTCTGTGAGATGAATTAACAGAACACTAAGCATTTTCTCAGAAAGCTTTTTTCCAGATTTCATATGAGGATATTTCCTTTTTCACCATAGCCCTCTATGCGATTCCAAATATCATTTTGCCAATCGCACAAGAACTGTCTTAGCGAAAGGCTTCTTGAGGGGAATGCTGTAACTCTGTGTGATGATTTCACAGAACACAAAGAAGTTTCTCAGAAAGCTTCTTTTTCTTTGTTATCAGAGATTATTTCCTTTGTCCTTATAGACTTCAAAGGGATCCGAAATATCTGTTTTCAGATTCCACAGAAATAAGACTAGCAAAGAGATCCACGAGATACAGATGTAACTCTGTGAGATGAATTAACAGAACACTAAGCAGTTTCTCAGAAAGCTTCTTTCCAGATTTCATCTAAGCATATTTCCTTTTTCACCATAGCCCTCTACGGGCTTACTAATACCACTTTGCCAATTCCACAAGAACTGTCTTAGCGAAAGGCTTCTTGAGGGGAAAGCTGTAACTCTGTGAGATGATTTCACAGAACACAAAGAAGTTTCTCAGAAAGCTTCTTTCTCTTTGTTATCGTAGGATATTTCCTTTGGCCCTATATTCTTCAAATGGATCTGAAATATCTGTTCTCAGATTCCATAGAAATAAGGCTAGCAAAGAGATCCATGAAATACAGACGGAACTCTGTGAGATGAATTAACAGAACACTAAGCAGTCTCTCGGAAATCTTCTTTCCAGATTTCATCTGAGGATATTTGCTTTTTCACCATAGCCCTCTAAGGGCTTCCAAATATCTCTTTGAATATTCCACAAGAACTGTCTTAGCGAAAGGCTTCTTGATGGGAAAGCTTTAACTCTGTGAGATGATTTCATAATACAAAGAAGTTTCTCATAAAGCTTCTTTCTCTTTGTCATCAGAGGATATTTCCTTTGGCCCAGTAGTCTTCTACGGGATCCGATATATCTCTTCTCAGATTCCACAGAAATAAGACTAGCAAAGATATCCACGAGATACCGATGTAACTCTATGAGATGAATTAACAGAACACTAAGCAGTTTCTCAGAAAGCTTCTTTCCAGATTTCATCGGAGGATATTTCCTTTTTCACCGTAGCCCTCTGTGGGCTTCCAAATACCACTTTGCCAATTCCACAAGAACTGTCTTAGCGAAAGGCTTCTTGAGGGGAAAGCTGTAACTCTGTGAGATGATTTCAAAGAACACAAAGAAGTTTCTCAGAAAGCTTCACTCTCTTTCTTTTCGGAGGATATTTCCTTTGGCCCTATAGTCTTCAAAGGGATCCGAAATATCTATTCTCAGATTCCACAGAAATAAGGCTAGCAAAGATATCCACGAGATACCGATGTAACTCTGTGAGATGAATTAACAGAACACTAAGCAGTTTCTCAGAAAGCTTCTTTCCAGATTTCATCGGAGGATATTTCCTTTTTCACCGTAGCCCTCTATGGGCTTCCAAATACCACTTTGCCAATTCCACAAGAACTGTCTTAGCGAAAGGCTTCTTGAGGGGAAAGCTGTAACTCTGTGAGATGATTTCACAGAACACAAAGAAGTTTCTCCGAAAGCTTCTTTCTCTTTGTTATCGGAGGATATTTCCTTTGGACCCATAGTCTTCCAAGGGATCCGAAATATCTGTTCTCAGATTCCACAGAAATAAGGCTAGCAAAGAGATGCACGAAATACAGATGTAACTCTGTGAGATGAATTAACAGAACACTAAGCAGTTTCTCAGAAAGCTTCTTTCCAGATTTCATCTGAGGATATTTCCTTTTTCACCATAGCCTTCTAGGCGCTTCCAAATATCAGGTTGCCAATTCCACAAGAACTGTCTTAGCGAAAGGCTTCTTGAGGGGAAAGCTGTAACTCTGTGAGATGATTTCAAATAACACAAAGAAGTTTTTCAGAAACCTTCTTTCTCTTTGTTATCGAAGTTTATTTCCTTTGGCCCTATAGTCATCAAATGGATCCGAAATATCTGTTCTCAGATTCCACAGAAATAAGGCTAGCAAAGAGATCCACGAGATACAGATGTAACTCTGTGAGATGAATTAACAGAACACTAAGCAGTTTCTCAGAAAGCTTCTTTCCAGATTTCATCTGAGCATATTTCCTTTTTCACCATAGCCCTCTAGGGGTTCCTAATACCACTTTGCCAATTCCACAAGAACTGTCTTAGCGAAAGGCTTCTTGAGGGGAAAGCTGTAACTCTGTGAGATGATTTCACAGAACACAAAGAAGTTTCTCCGAAAGCTTCTTTCTCTTTGTTATCGGAGGATATTTCCTTTGGACCCATAGTCTTCCAAGGGATCCGAAATATCTGTTCTCAGATTCCACAGAAATAAGGCTAGCAAAGAGATCCACGAAATACAGATGTAACTCTGTGAGATGAATTAACAGAACACTAAGCAGTTTCTCAGAAAGCTTCTTTCCAGATTTCATCTGAGGATATTTCCTTTTTCACCATAGCCTTCTAGGCGCTTCCAAATATCAGGTTGCCAATTCCACAAGAACTGTCTTAGCGAAAGGCTTCTTGAGTGGAAAGCTGTAACTCTGTGAGATGATTTCAAATAACACAAAGAAGTTTTTCAGAAACCTTCTTTCTCTTTGTTATCGAAGTTTATTTCCAATGGCCCTATAGTCTTCAAAGGGATCCGAAATATCTGTTCTCAGATTCCACAGAAATAAGGCTAGCAAAGAGATCCACGAAATACAGACGTAACTCTGTGAGATGAATTAACAGAACACTAAGCAGTTTCTCAGAAAGCTTCTTTCCAGATTTCATCAGAGCATATTTCCTTTTTCACCATAGCCCTCTAGGGGTTCCTAATACCACTTTGCCAATTCCACAAGAACTGTCTTAGCGAAAGGCTTCTTGAGGGGAAAGCTTTAACTCTGTGAGATTATTTCACAATACAAAGAAGTTTCTCATAAAGCTTCTTTCTCTTTGTTGTCGGAGGATATTTCCTTTGGCCCTATAGTCTTCAAAGGGATCCGAAATATCTGTTCTCAGATTCCACAGAAATAAGGCTAGCAAAGAGATCCACGAAATACAGATGTAACTCTGTGAGATGAATTAACAGAACACTAAGCAGTTTCTCAGAAAGCTACTTTCCAGATTTCATCTGAGGATATTTCCTTTTTCACCATAGCCCTCTATGGGCTTCCAAATAGCACTTTGCCAATTCCACAAGAACTGTCTTAGCGAAAGGCTTCTTGAGGGGAAAGCTGTAACTCTGTGAGATGATATCAGAGAACACAAAGAACTTTCTCAGAAAGTTTCTTTCTCTTTGTTATCGGAGGATATTTCCTTTGGCCCTATAGTCTTCAAACTGATCCGAAATATCTGTTCTCAGATTCCACAGAAATAAGGCTAGCAAAGAGATCCACGAAATACAGATGTAACTCTGTGAGATCAATTAACAGAACACTAAGCAGTTTCTCAGAAAGCTTCTTTCCAGATTTCATCTGAGGATATTTCCTTTTTCACCATAGCCTTCTAGGCGCTTCCAAATATCACTTTGCCAATTCCACAAGAACTGTCTTAGCGAAAGGCTTCTTGAGGGGAAAGCTGTAACTCTGTCAGATGATTTCAAATAACACAAAGAAGTTTTTCAGAAACCTTCTTTCTCTTTGTTATCGAAGTTTATTTCCATTGGCCCTATAGTCTTCAAAGGGATCCGAAATATCTGTTCTCAGATTCCACAGAAATAAGGCTAGCAAAGAGATCCACGAAATACAGACGTAACACTGTGAGATGAATTAACAGAACACTAAGCAGTTTCTCAGAAAGCTTCTTTCCAGATTTCATCTGAGGATATTTCCTTTTTCACCATAGCCCTCTAGGGGCTTCCAAATATCACTTTGCCAATTCCACAAGAACTGTCTTAGCGAATGGATTCCTGAGGGGAAAGCTGTAACTCTGTGAGATGATTTCACAGAACACAAAGAAGTTTCTCAGAAAGCTTCTTTATCTTTGTTATCGGAGGATATTTCCTTTGGCCCCATAGTCTTCCAAGGGATCCGAAATATCTGTTCTCAGATTCCACAGAAATAAGGCTAGCAAAGAGATCAACGAAATACAGATGTAACTCTTTGAGATGAATTAACAGAACACTAAGCAGTTTCTCAGAAAACTTCTTTACAGATTTCATCTGAGGATATTTTCTTTTTCACCGTAGCCCTCTATTGGCTTCCAAATATCACTTTGCCAATTCCACAAGAACTGTCTTAGTGAAAGGCTTCTTGAGGGGAAAGCTGTAACTCTGTGAGATGATTTCACAGAACGCAAAGAAGTTTCTCAGAAAGCTTCTTTCTCTTTGTTATCGGAGGATATTTCCTTTGGCCCTATAGTCTTCCAAGCGATCCGAAATATCTGTTCTCAGACTCCACAGAAAAAAGGCTAGCAAAGAGATCCACAAAATACAGATATAACTCTGTGAGATGAATTAACAGAACACTAAGCAGTTTCTCAGAAAGCTTCTTTCCAGATTTCATCTGAGGATATTTCCTTTTTCACCATAGCCCTCTGGGCTTCCAAATACCACTTTGCCAATTCCACAAGAACTGTCTTAGGGAAAGGCTTCTTGAGGGGAAAGCTGTAACTCTGTGAGATGATTTCACAGAACACAAAGAAGTTTCTCAGAAACCTTATATCTCTTTGTTATCTGAGGATATTTCCTTTGGCCCTATAGTCTTCAAAGGGATCCGAAATATCTGTTCTCTTATTCCACAGAAATAAGGTTAGCAAAGAGATCCACGAGATACAGATGTAATTCTGTGAGATGAATTAACAGAACACTAAGCAGTTTCGCAGAAAGCTTCTTTCCAGATTTCATCTGAGGATATTTCCTTCTTCACCGTAGGCCTCTATGGGCTTCCAAATATCACTTTGCCTATTCCACAAGAACTGTCTTAGCGAGAGGCTTCTTGAGGGGAAAGCTGTAACTCTGTGAGATGATTTCACAGAACACAAAGAAGTTTCTCAGAAAGCTTCTTTCTCTTTGTTATCGTAGGATATTTCCTTTGGCCCTATAGTCTTCCAAGGGATCCGAAATATCTGTTCTCAGATTCCACAGAAATAAGGCTAGCAAAGAGATCCACGAGATACAGATGTAATTCTGTGAGATGAATTAACAGAACACTAAGCAGTCTCTCAGAAGGCTTCTTTCCAGATTTCATCTGAGGATATTTCCTTTATCACCACAGCCCTCTAAGGGCTTCCTAATACCACTTTGCCTATTCCACAAGAACTGTCTTAGCGAAAGGCTTCTTGAGGGGAAAGCTGTAACTCTGTGAGATGATTTCACAGAACACAAAGAAGTTTCTCAGAAAGCTTCTTTTTCTTTGTTATCGGAGATTATTTCCTTTGGCCCTATAGTCTTCAAAGGGATCCGAAATATCTGTTCTCAGATGCCACAGAGATAAGGCTAGCAAAGAGATCCACGAGATACCGATGTAACTCTGTGAGATGAATTAACAGAACACTAAGCAGTTTCTCAGAAAGCTTCTTTCCAGATTTCATCTGAGGATATTTCCTTTTTCACCGTAGCCCTCTATGGGCTTCCAAATACCACTTTGCCAATTCCACAAGAACTGTCTTAGCGAAAGGCTTCTTGAGGGGAAAGCTGTAACTCTGTGAGATGATTTCAAAGAGCACAAAGAAGTTTCTCAGAAAGCTTATTTCTCTTTGTTCTCGGAGGATATTTCCTTTGGCCCTATAATCTTCAAATGGATCCGAAATATCTGTTCTCAGATTCCACAGAAATAACGCTAGCAAAGAGATCCACGAAATACAGATGTAACTCTGTGAGATGAATTAACAGAACACTAAGCAGTCTCTCGGAAATCTTCATTTCAGATTTCATCTGAGGATATTTCCTTTTTCACCATAGCACTCTATGGGCTTCCAAATATCACTTTGCCTATTCCACAAGAACTGTCTTAGCGAAAGGCTTCTTGAGGGGAAAGCTGTAACTCTGTGAGATGATTTCACAGAACACAAAGAAGTTTCTCAGAAAGCTTCTTTCTCTTTGTTATCGGAGGATATTTCCTTTGGCCCTATAGTCTTCCAAAGGATCCGAAATATCTCTTCTCATATTCCACAGAAATAAGGCTAGCAAAGAAATCCAAGAGATACAGATGTAACTCTGTGAGATGAATTAACAGAACACTAAGCAGTTTCTCAGAAAGCTTCTTTCCAGATTTCATCTGAGGATATTTCCTTTTTCACCATAGCCCTCTATGCGCTTCCAAATATCATTTTGCCAATTGCACAATAATTGTCTTAGCGAAAGGCTTCTTGAGGGGAAAACTGTAACTCTGTGAGATGATTTCACAGAACACAAAGAAGTTTCTCAGAAAGCTTCATTTTGTTTGTTATCGGAGATTATTTCCTTTGGCCTTATAGTCTTCAAAGGGATCCGAAATATCTGTTCTCAGATTCCACAGAAAAAAGCTAGCAAAGAGATCCACGAAATACAGATATAACTCTGTGAGATGAATTAACAGAACACTAAGAAGTTTCTCAGAAAGCTTCTTTCCAGATTTCATCTGAGGATATTTCCTTTTTCACTTAGCCCTCTGGGCTTCCAAATACCACTTTGCCAATTCCACAAGAACTGTCTTAGCGAAAGGCTTCTGAGGGGAAAGCTGTAACTCTGTGAGATGATTTCACAGAACACAAAGAAGTTTCTAAGAAACCTTATAACTCTTTGTTATCTGAGGATATTTCCTTTGGCCCTATAGTCTTCAAAGGGATCCGAAATATCTGTTCTCATATTCCACAGAAATAAGGCTAGCAAAGAGATCCACGAGATACAGATGTAACTCTGTGAGATGAATTAACAGAACACTAAGCAGTCTCTCCGAATGCTTGTTTCCAGATTTCATCTGAGGATATTTCCTTTTTCACCACAGCCCTCTATGGGCTTCCTAATACCACTTTGCCAATTCCACAAGAACTGTCTTCGTGTAAGGCTTCTTGAGGGGAAAGCTGTACCTCTGTGAGATGATTTCACAGAACACAAAGAAGTTTCTCAGAAACCTTATTTCTCTTTTTTATCGTTGGATATTTCCTTTGGCCCTATAGTCTTCAAAGGAATCCGAAATATCTGTTCTCAGATTCCATAGAAATAAGGCTAGCAAAGAGATCCACGAAATACAGATGTAACTCTGTGAGATGAATTAACAGAACACTAAGCAGTTTCTCAGAAAGCTTCTTTCCATATTTCATCTGAGGATATTTCCTTTTTCACCATAGCTCTCTGGGCTTCCAAATACCACTTTGCCAATTCCACAATAACTGTCTTAGCGAAAGGCTTCATGAGGGGAAAGCTGTAACTCTGTGAGATGATTTCACGGAGCACAAAGAAGTTTCTCAGAAAGCTTCTTTCTCTTTGTTATCGTAGGATATTTCCTTTGGCCCTATATTCTTCAAATGAATCTGAAATATCTGTTCTCAGATTCCATAGAAATAAGGCTAGCAAAGAGATCCATGAAATACAGACGGAACTCTGTGAGATGAATTAACAGAACACTAAGCAGTCTCTCGGAAATCTTCTTTCCAGATTTCATCTGAGGATATTTCCTTTTTCACCATAGCCCTCTATGGGCTTCCAAATATCTCTTTGAATATTCCACAAGAACTGTCTTAGCGAAAGGCTTCTTGATGGGAAAGCTTTAACTCTGTGAGATGATTTCATAATACAAAGAAGTTTCTCATAAAGCTTCTTTCTCTTTGTCATCAGAGGATATTTCCTTTGGCCCAGTAGTCTTCTACGGGATCCGATATATCTCTTCTCAGATTCCACAGAAATAAGGCTAGCAAAGATATCCACGAGATACCGATGTAACTCTGTGAGATGAATTAACAGAACACTAAGCAGTTTCTCAGAAAGCTTCTTTCCAGATTTCATCGGAGGATATTTCCCTTTTCACCGTAGCCCTCTGTGGGCTTCCAAATACCACTTTGCCAATTCCACAAGAACTGTCTTAGCGAAAGGCTTCTTGAGGGGAAAGCTATAACTCTGTGAGATGATTTCACAGAACACAAAGAAGTTTCTCCGAAAGCTTCTTTCTCTTTGTTATCGGAGGATATTTCCTTTGGACCCATAGTCTTCCAAGGGATCCGAAATATCTGTTCTCAGATTCCACAGAAATAAGGCTAGCAAAGAGATCCACGAAATACAGATGTAACTCTGTGAGATGAATTAACAGAACACTAAGTAGTTTCTCAGAAAGCTTCTTTCCAGATTTCATCTCAGGATATTTCCTTTTTCACCGTAGCCCTCTATGGGCTTCCAAGTACCACTTTGCCAATTCCACAAGAACTGTCTTAGCGAAAGGCTTCTTGAGGGGAAAGCTGTAACTCTGTGAGATGATTTCACAGAACACAAAGAAGTTTCTCAGAAACCTTATTTCTCTTTTTTATCGTTGGATATTTCCTTTGGCCCTATAGTCTTCAAAGGAATCCGAAATATCTGTTCTCAGATTCCATAGAAATAAGGCTAGCAAAGAGATCCACGAGATACAGATGTAACTCTGTGAGATGAATTAACAGAACACTAAGCAGTTTCTCAGAAAGCTTCTTTCCAGATTTCATCTGAGGATATTTCCTTTTTCACCGTAGCCCTCTATGGGCTTCCAAATACCACTCTGCCAATTCCACAAGAACTGTCTTAGCGAAAGGCTTCTTGAGGGGAAAGCTGTAACTCTGTGAGGTGATTTCACAGAACACAAAGAAGTTTATCAGAAAGCTTCTTTTTCTTTTTTATCGGAGATTATTTCCTTTGGCCCTATAGTTTTCAAAGGGATCCGAAACATCTGTTCTCAGATTCCACAGAAATAAGGCTAGCAAAGAGATCCACGAAATACAGATATAACCCTGTGAGATGAATTAACAGAACACTAAGCAGTTTCTCAGAAAGCTTCTTTCCAGATTTTATCTGAGGATATTTCCTTTTTCACCATAGCCCTCTGGGCTTCCAAATACCACTTTGCCAATTCCACAAGAACTGTCTTAGCGAAAGACTTCTTGAGGGGAAAGCTGTAACTCTGTGAGATGATTTCACAGAACACAAAGAAGTTTCTCAGAAAGCTTCTTTCTCTTTGTTATGGAAGGATATTTCCTTTGGCCCTATAGTCTTCAAATGGATCCGAAATATCTGTTCTCAGATTCCACAGAAATAAGGCTAGCAAAGAGATCCACGAGATACAGATGTAACTCTGTGAGATGAATTAACAGAACACTAAGCAGTTTCTCAAAAAGCTTCTTTCCAGATTTCATCTGAGCATATTTCCTTTTTCACCATAGCCCTCTAGGGGTTCCTAATACCACTTTGCCAATTCCACAAGAACTGTCTTAGCGAAAGGCTTCTTGAGGGGAAAGCTTTAACTCTGTGAGATTATTTCACAATACAAAGAAGTTTCTCATAAAGCTTCTTTCTCTTTGTTGTCGGAGGATATTTCCTTTGGCCCTATAGTCTTCAAAGGGATCCGAAATATCTGTTCTCAGATTCCACAGAAATAAGGCTAGCAAAGAAATCCACGAAATACAGATGTAACTCTGTGAGATCAATTAACAGAACACTAAGCAGTTTCTCAGAAAGCTTCTTTCCAGATTTCATCTGAGGATATTTCCTTTTTCACCGTAGCCCTCTATGGGCTTCCAAATAGCACTTTGCCAATTCCACAAGAACTGTCTTAGCGAAAGGCTTCTTGAGGGGAAAGCTGTAACTCTGTGAGATGATATCACAGAACACAAAGAAGTTTCTCAGAAAGTTTCTTTCTCTTTGTTATCGGAGGATATTTCCTTTGGCCCTATAGTCTTCAAAGGGATCCGAAATATCTGTTTCAGATGCCACAGGAATAAGGCTAGCAAAGGGATCCACGAGATACCGTTGTAATTCTTTGAGACGAATTAACAGAACACTAAGCAGTCTCTCGGAAATCTTCTTTCCAGATTTCATCTGAGGATATTTCCTTTTTCACCATAGCCCTCTATGGGCTTCCAAATATCACTTTGAATATTTCACAAGAACTGTCTTAGCGAAAGGCTTCTTGAGGGGAAAGCTTTAACTCTGTGAGATGATTTCACAATACAAAGAAGTTTCTCATAAAGCTTCTTTCTCTTTGTTATCGGAGGATATTTCCTTTGGCCCTATAGCCTTCAAAGGGATCCGAAATATCTGTTCTCAGATTCCACAGAAAAAAGGCTAGCAAAGAGATCCACGAGATAGAGATGTAATTCTGTGAGATGAATTAACAGAACACTAAGCAGTTTCGCAGAAAGCTTCTTTCCAGATTTCATCTGAGGATATTTCCTTCTTCACCGTAGCCCCCTATGGGCTTCCAAATATCACTTTGCCTATTCCACAAGAACTGTCTTAGCGAGAGGCTTCTTGAGGGGAAAGCTGTAACTCTGTGAGATGATTTCACAGAACACAAAGAAGTTTCTCAGAAAGCTTCTTTCTCATTGTTATCGTAGGATATTTCCTTTGGCCCTATAGTCTTCCAAGGGATCCGAAATATCTGTTCTCAGATTCCACAGAAATAAGGCTAGGAAAGAGATCCACGAGATACAGATGTAATTCTGTGAGATGAATTAACAGAACACTAAGCAGTCTCTCAGAAGGCTTCTTTCCAGATTTCATCTGAGGATATTTCCTTTATCACCACAGCCCACTAAGGGCTTCCTAATACCACTTTGCGAATTCCACAAGAACTGTCTTAGCGAAAGGCTTCTTGAGGGGAAAGCTGTAACTCTGTGAGATGATTTCACAGAACACAACGAAGTTTCTCAGAAAGCTTCTTTCTCTTTGTTATCGGAGGATATTTCCTTTGGCCCTATAGTTTCAAAGGGATCCGAAATATCTGTTCTCATATTCCACAGAAATAAGGCTAGCAAAGAGATCCACGAGATACAGATGTAACTCTGTGAGATGAATTAACAGAACACTAAGCAGTCTCTCAGAATGCTTCTTTCCAGATTTCATCTGAGGATATTTCCTTTTTCACCACAGCCCTTTATGGGCTTCCTAATACCACTTTGCCAATTCCACAAGGGCAGTCTTAGCGAAAGGCTTCTTGAGGGGAAATCTGTATCTCTGTGAGATGATTTCACAGAACACAAAGAAGTTTCTCAGAAAGCTTCTTTCTCTTTGTTATCGGAGGATATTTCCTTTGGCCCTATAGTCTTCCAAGGGATCCGAAATATCTGTTCTCAGATTCCTCAGAAATAAGGCTAGTAATGAGATCCACGAAATACAGATATAACTCTGTGCGATGAATTAACAGAACACTAAGCCGTTTCTCGGAAAGCTTCTTTCCAGATTTCATCTGAGGATATTTCCTTTTTCACCATAGCCCTCTATGGGATTCCAAATATCACTTTCCTATTCCAAAAGAACTGTCTTAGCGAAAGGCTTCTTGAGGGGAAAGCTGTAACTCTGTGAGATGATTTCACAGAACACAAAGAAGTTTCTCAGAAAGCTTCTTTCTCTTTGTTATCGGAGGATATTTCCTTTGGCCCTATAGTCTTCCAAGGGATCCGAAATATCTGTTCTCAAATTCCACAGAAATAAGGCTAGAAAAGAGATCCACGAGATACAGATGTAATTCTGTGAGATGAATTAACAGAACACTAAGCAGACTCTCAGAAAGTTTCTTTCCAGATTTCATCTGAGGATATTTCCTTTTTCACCACAGCCCTCTATGGGCTTCCTAATACCACTTTGCCAATTCCAGAAGAACTGTCTTAGCGAAAGGCTTCTTGAGGGGAAAGCTGTAACTCTGTGAGATGATTTCAAAGAACACAAAGAAGTTTCTCACAGCTTCTTTTTCTTTGTTATCGGAGATTATTTCCTTTGGCCCTATAGTCTTCAAAGGGATCCGAAATATCTGTTCTCAGATTCCACAGAAATAAGGCTAGCAAAGAGATCCACCATATACAGATATAACTCTGTGAGATGAATTAACAGAACACTAAGCAGTTTCTCAGAAAGCTTCTTTCCATATTTCATCTGAGGATATTTCCTTTTTCACCATAGCCCTCTGGGCTTCCAAATACCACATTGCTAATTCCACAAGAACTGTCTTAGCGAAAGGCTTCTTGAGGGGAAAGCTGTAGCTCTGTGAGATGATTTCACGGAGCACAAAGAAGTTTCTCAGAAAGCTTCTTTCTCTTTGTTATCGGAGGGTATTTCCTTTGGCCCTATAGTTTTCAAATGGATCCGAAATATCTCTTCTCAGATTCCACAGAAATAAGGCTAGCAAGGAGATCCACGAGATACCGATGTAACTCTGTGAGATGAATTAACAGAACACTAAGCAGTTTCCCAGAAAGCTTCTTTCCAGATTTCGTCGGAGGACATTTCCTTTTTCACCATAGCCCTCTATGGGCTTCGAAATGCCACTTTGTCAATTCCACAAGAACTGTCTTAGCGAAAGGCTTATTGAGGGGAAAGCTGTAACTCTGTGAGATGATTTCACAGACCAGAAAGAAGTTTCTCAGAAAGCTTATTTCTCTTCGTTCTCGGAGGATATTTCCTTTGGCCCTATAATCTTCAAAGGGATCCGAAATATCTGTTCTCAGATTCCACAGAAATAAGGCTAGCAAAGAGATACACGAAACACAGATGTAACTCTGTGAGATGAATTAACAGAACACTAAGGAGTTTCTCAGAAAGCTTCTTTCCAGATTTCATCTGAGGATATTTCCTTTTTCATCTTAGCCCTCTATGGGCTTCCTAACACCACTTTGCCTATTCCACAAGAACTGTCTTAGCGAAAGGCTTCTTGAGGGGAAAGCTGTAACTCTGTGAGATGATTTCACAGAACACAAAGAAATTTCTCAGAAAGCTTCTTTCTCTTTGTTAACGGAGGATATTTCCTTTGACCCTATAGTCTTCAAAGGGATCCGAAATATCTGTTCTCAGATTCCGCAGAAATAAGGCTAGCAAAGAGATCCACGAAATACAGATATAACTCTGTGCGATGAATTAACAGAACACTAAGCAGTTTCTCGGAAAGCTTCTTTCCAGATTTCAACTGAGGATATTTCCTTTTTCACCATAACCCTCTATGGGCTTCCAAATATCACTTTGCCTATTCCAAAAGAATTGTATTAGCGAAAGGCTTCTTGAGGGGAAAGCTGTAACTCTGTGAGATGATTTCACAGACCACAAAGACGTTTCTCAGAAAACTTCTTTCTCTTTGTTATCGGAGGATATTTCCTTTGGCCCTATAGTCTTCAAAGGGATCCGAAATATCTGTTCTCAGATTCCACAGAAATAAGGCTAGCAAAGAGATCCACGAGATACCGATGTAACTCTGTGAGATGAATTAACAGAACACTAAGCAGTTTCTCAGAAGGCTTCTTTCCAGATTTCGTCGGAGGACATTTCCTTTTTCACCATAACCCTCTATGGGCTTCCAAATACCACTTTGCCAATTCCACAAGAACTGTCTTAGCGAAAGGCTTCTTGAGGGGAAAGCTGTAACTCTGTGAGATGATTTCACAGAGCACAAAGAAGTTTCTCAGAAAGCTTATTTCACTTTGTTATCGGAGGATATTTCCTTTGGCCCCATAGTCTTCAAAGGGATCCGAAATATCTGTTCTCAGATTCCACAGAAAAAAGGCTAGCAAAGAGATCCACCAAATAAAGATATAACTCTGTGAGATGAATTAACAGAACACTAAGCAGGTTCTCAGAAAGCTTCTTTCCAGATTTCATCTGGGGATATTTCCTTTTTCACCATAGCCCTCTATGGGCTTTCAAATATCACTTTGCCAATTCCAGAAGAACAGTCTTAGTGAAAGGCTTCTTGAGGGGAAAGCTGTAACTCTGTGAGATGATTTCACAGAACACAAAGAAGTTTCTCAGAAAGCTTCTTTCTCTTTGTTATCGGAGGATATTTCCTTTGGCCCTATAGTTTCAAAGGGATCCGAAATATCTGTTCTCAGATTCCACAGAAATAAGGCTAGCAAAGGGATCCACGAAATACTGATATAACTCTGTGCGATGAATTAACAGAACACTAAGCAGTTTCTCGGAAAGCTTATTTCCAGATTTCATCTGATGATATTTCCTTTTTCACCATAGCCCTCTATGGGCTTCCAAATATCACTTTGACTATTCCACAAGAACTGTCTTAGCGAAAGGCTTCTTGAGGGGAAAGCTTTAACTCTGTGAGATGATTTCACAGAACACAAAGAAGTTTCTCAGAAAGCTTCTTTCTCTTTGTTATCGGAGGATATTTCCTTTGGCCCTCTAGTCTTCCAAGCAATCCGAAATATCTGTTCTCAGATTCCTCAGAAATAAGGCTAGTAAAGAGATCCACGAGATACAGATGTAACTGTCTGAGATGAATTAACAGAACACTAAGAAGTTTCTCAGAAAGCTTCTTTCCAGATTTCAGCTGAGGATACTTCCTTTTTCACCCTAGCCCTCTATGGGCTTCCTAATTGCACTTTGCCAATTCCACAAGAACTGTCTTCGCGAAAGGCTTCTTGAGGGGAAAACTGAAACTCTGTTAGATGATTTCACAGAACACAAAGAAGTTTCTCAGAAAGCTACTTTCTCTTTGTTATCGGACGATATTTCCTTTGGCCCTCTAGTCTTCAAATGGATCCGAAATACCTGTTCTCAGATTCCACAGAAATAAGGCTAGCAAAGAGATCCACGAAATACAGATGTAGCTCTGTGAGATGAATTAACAGAACACTAAGCAGTTTTTCGGAAAGTTCTTTCCAGATTTCTTCTGAGGATATTTCCTTTTTCACCATAGCCCTCTATGGGCTTCCAAATATCACTTTGCCTATTCCACAATAACTCTCTTAGCGAAAGGCTTCTTGTGGGAAAAGCTGTAACTCTGTGAGATGATTTCACAGAGCACAAAGAAGTTTCTCAGAAAGGTTCTTTCTCTCTGTTATCGGAGGGTATTTCCTTTGGCCCTCTAGTCTTCAAATGTTTCTGAAATATCTGTTCTCAGATTCCACAGAAATAAGGCTAGCAAAGAGATCCACGAAATACCGATGTAACTCTGTGAGATAAATTAACAGAACACTAAGCAGTTTCTCGGAAAGCTTCTTTCCAGATTTCATCTGAGGATATTTCCTTTCTCACCTTAGCCCTCTATGGGCTTTCAAATATCACTTTGCCTATTCCACAAGAACTGTCTTAGCGAAAGGCTTCTTGAGGGGAAAGCTGTAACTCTGCGAGATGATTTCACAGAACACAAAGAAGTTTCTCAGAAAGCTTCTTTCTCTTTGTTATCGGAGGATATTTCCTTTGGCCATATAGTCTTCCAAGGGATCCGAAATATCTGTTCTCATATTCCACAGAAATAAGGCTAGCAAAGAGATGCACGAAATACAGATGTAACCCTGTGAGATGAATTAACAGAACACTAAGCAGTTTCTCAGAAAGCTTCTTTCCAGATTTCATCTGAGGATATTTCCTTTTTCACCATAGCCCTCTATGGGCTTCCAAATATCACTTTGCCAATTCCACAAGGGCAGTCTTAGCGAAAGGCTTCTTGAGGGGAAAGCTGTATCTCTGTGAGATGATTTCACAGAACACAAAGAAGTTTATCAGAAAGCTTCTTTCTCTTTGTTATCGGTGGATATTTCCTTCCGCCCTATAGTCTTCAAAAGGATCCGAAATATCTGTTCTCAGATTCAACAGAAATAAGGCTAGAAAAGAGATCCACGAAATACAGATGTAACTCTGTGAGATGAATTAACAGAACACTAAGCAGTTTCTTAGTAAGCTTCTTTTCAGATTTCAACTGAGGATATTTCCTTTTTCAACATAGCCGTCTAAGCGCTTCCAAATATCACTTTGAAAAATCCACAAGAACTGTCTTAGCGAAAGGCTTCTTGAGGGGAAAGCTGTAACTCTGTGAGATGATTTCAAAGAACACAAAGAAGTTACTCAGAAAGCTTCTTTCTCTTTGTTATCGGAGGATATTTCCTTTGGCCCTATAGTCTTCCAAGGGATCCGAAATATCTGTTCTCAGATGCCTCAGAAATAAGGCTAGTAATGAGATCCACGAAATACAGATGTAACTCTGTGAGATGAATTAACAGAACACTAAGCAGTTTCTCACAAATCTTCTTTCCAGATTTCATCTGAGGATATTTCCTTTTTCACCATAGCCCTCTATGGGCTTCCTAATATCACTTTGACTATTCCACAAGAACTGTCTTAGCGAAATGCTTCTTGAGGGGAAAGATTTAACTCTGTGAGATGATTTCACAGAACACAAAGAAGTTTCTCAGAAAGCTTCTTTCTCTTTGTTCTCGGAGGATATTTCCTTTGGCCCTATAGTCTTCAAAGGGATCCGAAATATCTGTTCTCAGATTCCGCAGAAATAAGGCTAGCAAAGAGATCCTCGAAATACAGATATAACTCTGTGCGATGAATTAACAGAACACTAAGCAGTCTCTCAGAAAGTTTCTTTCCAGATTTCATCTGAGGATATTTCCTTTTTCACCACAGCCCTCTATGGGCTTCCTAATACCACTTTGCCAATTCCACAAGAACTGTCTTAGCGAAAGGCTTCTTGAGGGGAAAGCTGTAACTCTGTGAGATGATTTCACACAACACAAAGAAGTTTCTCAGAAAGCTTCTTTTTCTTTGTTATCGGAGATTATTTCCTTTGGCCCTATAGTCTTCAAAGGGATCCGAAATATCTGTTCTCAGATTCCACAGAAATAAGGCTAGCAAAGAGATCCACCTTATACAGATATAACTCTGTGAGATGAATTAACAGAACACTAAGCAGTTTCTCAGAAAGCTTCTTTCCATATTTCATCTGAGGATATTTCCTTTTTCACCATAGCCCTCTGGGCTTACAAATACCACTTTGCCAATTCCACAAGAACTGTCTTAGCGAAAGGCTTCTTGAGGGGAAAGCTGTAACTCTGTGAGATGATTTCACAGAGCACAAAGAAGTTTCTCAGAAAGCTTCGTCCTCTTTGTTATCGGAGGATATTTCCTTTGGTCTTATATGCTTCAAATGGATCCGAAATATCTCTTCTCAGATTCCACAGAAATAAGGCTAGCAAAGAGATCCACGAAATACAGATGTAACACTGTGAGATGAATTAACAGAACACTAAGCAGTCTCTCGGAAATCTTCTTTCCAGATTTCATCTGAGGATATTTCCTTTTTCACCACAGCCCTCTATGGGCTTCCAAATATCACTTTGCCAATTCCACAAGAACTGTCTTAGCGAAAGACTTCTTGAGGGGAAAGCTGTAACTCTGTGAGATGATTTCACAGAACACAAAGAAGTTTCTCAGAAACCTTATTTCTCTTTTTTATCTTTGGATATTTCCTTTGGCCCTATAGTCTTCAAAGGAATCCGAAATATCTGTTCTCAGATTCCACAGAAATAAGGCTAGCAAAGGGATCCACGAGATACAGATGTAAGTCTGTGAGATGAATTAACAGAACACTAAGCAGTTTCTCAGAAAACTTCTTTCCTGATTTCATCTAAGCATATTTCCTTTTTCACCATAGCCCTCTAGGGGTTCCTAATACCACTTCGCCAATACCACAAGAACTGTCTTAGCGAAAGGCTTCTTGAGGGGAAAGCTGTAACTCTGTTAGATGATTTTACAGAGCACAAAGAAGTTTCTCAGAAAGCTTCTTTCTCCTTGTTATCGCAGGATATTTCCTTTGGCCCTATAGTCTTTAAAGGGATCCGAAATATCTGTTCTCAGATTCCACAGAAAAAAGGCTAGCAAAGAGATCCACGAAATCCAGATATATCTCTGTGAGTTGAATTAACAGAACACTAAGCAGTTTCTCAGTAAGCTTCTTTCCAGATTTCATCTGAGGATATTTCCTTTTTCACCATAGCCCTCTGGGCTTCCAAATACCTCTTTGCCAATTCCACAAGAACTGTCTTAGCGAAAGGCTTCTTGAGGGGAAAGCTGTAACTCTGTGAGATGATTTCACAGAACACAAAGAAGTTTCTCAGAAAGATTCTTTCTCTTTGTTATTGGAGGATATTTCCTATGGCCCTTTAGTCTTCAAAGGGATCCGAAATATCTGTTCTCAGATTCCACAGAAATAAGGCTAGGAAAGAGATCCACGAGATACCGATGTAACTCTGTGAGATGAATTAACAGAACACTAAGCAATTTCTCAGAAAGCTTCTTTCCAGATTTCGTCGGAGGATATTTCCTTTTTCACCCTAGCCCTCTGGGCTTCCAAATACCACTTTGTCAATTCCACAAGAACTGTCTTAGCGAAAGGCTTCTTGAGGGGAAAGCTGTAACTCTATGAGATGATTTCACAGAGCACAAAGAAGTTTCTCAGAAAGCTTATTTCTCTTTATTCTCGGAGGATATTTCCTTTGGCCCTATAGTCTTCAAATGGATCCGAAATATCTGTTCTCAGATTCCACAGAAATAAGGCTAGCAAAGAGATACACGAAATACAGATGTAACTCCGTGAGATGAATTAACAGAACACTTAGCAGTCTCTCGGAAATCTTCTTTTAAGATTTCATCTGAGGATATTTCCTTTTTCACCATAGCCCTCTATGGGCTTCCAAATATCACTTTGCCTATTCCACAAGAACTGTCTTAGCGAAAGGCTTCTTGAGGGGAAAGCTGTAACTCTGTGAGATGATTTCACAGAACACAAAGAAGTTTCTCAGAAAGCTTCTTTCTCTTTGTTATCGGAGGATATTTCCTTTGACCCTATAGTCTTCCAAAGAATCCGAAATATCTCTTCTCATATTCCACAGAAATAAGGCTAGCAAAGAGATCCGCGAAATACAGATGTAATCCTGTGAGATGATTTAACAGAACACTAAGCAGTTTCTCAGAAAGCTTCTTTCCAGATTTCATCTGGGGATATTTCCTTTTTCACCATAGCCCTCTATGGGCTTTCAAATATCACTTTGCCAATTCCACAAGAACAGTCTCAGTGAAAGGCTTCTTGAGGGGAAAGCTGTAACTCTGTGAGATGATTTCACAGAACACAAAGAAGTTTCTCAGAAAGATTCTTTCTCTTTGTTATTGGAGGATATTTCCTTTGGCCCTATAGTCTTCAAAGGGATCTGAAATAATTGTTCTCAGATTCTACAGAAATAAGGCGAGCAAAGAGATCCACGAGATACCGATGTAACTCTGTGAGATGAATTAACAGAACACTAAGCAGTTTCTCAGAAAGCTTCTTTCCAGATTTCGTCGGAGGATATTTCCTTTTTCACCATAGACCTCTGGGCTTCCAAATACCACTTTGTCAATTCCACAAGAACTGTCTTAGCAAAAGGCTTCTTGAGGGGAAAGCTGTAACTCTATGAGATGATTTCACAGAACACAAAGAAGTTTCTCAGAAAGCTTCTTTCTCTTTGTTATCGTAGGATATTTCCTTTGGCCCTGTAGTCTTCCAAGAGATCCGAAATATCTGTTCTCAAATTCCACAGAAATAAGGCTAGCAAAGAGATCCACGAGATACAGATGAAATTCTGTGAGATGAATTAACAGAACACTAAGCAGTCTCTCAGAAAGCTTCTTTCCAGATTTCATCTGAGGATATTTCCTTTTTCACCACAGCCCTCTATGGGCTTCCTAATACCACTTTGCCAATTCCACAAGAACTGTCTTAGCGAAAGGCTTCTTGAGGGGAAAGCTGTAACTCTGCGAGATGATTTCACAGAACACAAAGAAGTTTCTCAGAAAGCTTCTTTTTCTTTGTTATCGGAGATTATTTCCTTTGGCCCTATAGTCTTCAATGGGATCCGAAATATCTGTTCTCAGATTCCACAGAAATAAGGCTAGCAAAGAGATCCATCAAATACAGATATGACTCTGTGAGATGAATTAACAGAACACTAAGCAGTTCCTCAGAAAGCTTCTTTCCAGATTTCATCTGAGGATATTTCCTTTTTCACCATAGCCCTCTGGGCTTCCAAATACCACTTAGCCAATTCCACAAAAACTGTCTTAGCGAAAGGCTTCTTGAGGGGAAAGCTGTAACTCTGTGAGATGATTTCACGGAGCACAAAGAAGTTTCTCAGAAAGCTTCTTTCTCTTTGTTATCGGAGGATATTTCCTTTTGCCCTATATTCTTCAAATGGATCCGAAATATCTGTTCTCAGATACCACAGAAATAAGGTTAGCAAAGAGATCCACGAGATACCGATGTAATTCTGTGAGATGAATTAACAGAACACTAAGCGGTCTCTCAGAAAGTTTCTTTCCAGATTTCATCTGAGGATATTTCCTTTTTCACCACAGCCCTCTATGGGCTTCCTAATACCACTTTCCCAATTCCACAAGAACTGTCTTAGCGAAAGGCTTCTTGAGGGGAAAGCTGTAACTCTGTGAGATGATTTCAAAGAAAACAAAGAAGTTTCTCACAGCTTCTTTTTCTTTGTTATCGGAGATTATTTCCTTTGGCCCTATAGTCTTCAAAGGGATCCGAAATATCTGTTCTCAGATTCCACAGAAATAAGGCTAGCAAAGCGATCCATCATATACAGATATAACTCTGTGAGATGAATTAACAGAACACTAAGCAGTTTCTCAGAAAGCTTCTTTCCATATTTCATCTGAGGATATTTCCTTTTTCACCATAGCCCTCTGGGCTTCCAAATACCACATTGCCAATTCCACAAGAACTGTCTTAGCGAAAGGCTTCTTGAGGGGAAAGCTGTAGCTCTGTGAGATGATTTCACGGAGCACAAAGAAGTTTCTCAGAAAGCTTCTTTCTCTTTGTTATCGGAGGGTATTTCCTTTGGCCCTATATTTTTCAAATGGATCCGAAATATCTCTTCTCAGATTCCACAGAAATAAGGCTAGCAAAGAGATCCACGAGATACCGATGTAACTCTGTGAGATGAATTAACAGAACACTAAGCAGTTTCCCAGAAAGCTTCTTTCCAGATTTCGTCGGAGGACATTTCCTTTTTCACCATAGCCCTCTATGGGCTTCGAAATGCCACTTTGTCAATTCCACAAGAACTGTCTTAGCGAAAGGCTTATTGAGGGGAAAGCTGTAACTCTGTGAGATGATTTCACAGACCACAAAGAAGTTTCTCAGAAAGCTTATTTCTCTTTGTTCTCGGAGGATATTTCCTTTGGCCCTATAATCTTCAAAGGGATCCGAAATATCTGTTCTCAGATTCCACAGAAATAAGGCTAGCAAAGAGATACACGAAACACAGATGTAACTCTGTGAGATGAATTAACAGAACACTAAGGAGTTTCTCAGAAAGCTTCTTTCCAGATTTCATCTGAGGATATTTCCTTTTTCACCTTAGCCATCTATGGGCTTCCTAACACCACTTTGCCTATTCCACAAGAACTGTCTTAGCGAAAGGCTTCTTGAGGGGAAAGCTGTAACTCTGTGAGATGATTTCACAGAACACAAAGAAATTTCTCAGAAAGCTTCTTTCTCTTTGTTAACGGAGGATATTTCCTTTGACCCTATAGTCTTCAAAGGGATCCGAAATATCTGTTCTCAGATTCCGCAGAAATAAGGCTAGCAAAGAGATCCACGAAATACAGATATAACTCTGTGCGATGAATTAACAGAACACTAAGCAGTTTCTCGGAAAGCTTCTTTCCAGATTTCAACTGAGGATATTTCCTTTTTCACCATAACCCTCTATGGGCTTCCAAATATCACTTTGCCTATTCCAAAAGAATTGTATTAGCGAAAGGCTTCTTGAGGGGAAAGCTGTAACTCTGTGAGATGATTTCACAGACCACAAAGACGTTTCTCAGAAAACTTCTTTCTCTTTGTTATCGGAGGATATTTCCTTTGGCCCTATAGTCTTCCAAGGGATCCGAAATATCTGTTCTCAGATTCCACAGAAATAAGGCTAGCAAAGAGATCCACGAGATACCGATGTAACTCTGTGAGATGAATTAACAGAACACTAAGCAGTTTCTCAGAAGGCTTCTTTCCAGATTTCGTCGGAGGACATTTCCTTTTTCACCATAACCCTCTATGGGCTTCCAAATACCACTTTGCCAATTCCACAAGAACTGTCTTAGCGAAAGGCTTCTTGAGGGGAAAGCTATAACTCTGTGAGATGACTTCACAGAGCACAAAGAAGTTTCTCAGAAAGCTTATTTCACTTTGTTCTCGGAGGATATTTCCTTTGGCCCTATAGTCTTCAAATGGATCCGTAATATCTGTTCTCAGTTTCCACAGAAATAAGGCTAGCAAAGAGATCCACGAAATACAGACGTAACTCTGTGAGATGAATTAACAGAACACTAAGCAGTTTCTCAGAAAGCTTCTTTTCAGATTTCATCTGAAGATATTTCCTTTTTCACTATATCCCTCTAGGGGCTTCCAAATATCACTTTGCCAATTCCACAAGAACTGTCTTAGCGAAAGGCTTCCTGAGGGGAAAGCTGTAACTCTGTGAGATGATTTCACAGAACACAAAGAAGTTTCTCAGAAAGCTTCTTTCTCTTTGTTATCGGAGGATATTTCCTTTGGCCCCATAGTCTTCCAAGGGATCCGAAATATCTGTTCTCAGATTCCACAGAAATAAGGCTAGCAAAGAGATCCACGAAATACATATGTAACTCTTTGAGATGAATTAACAGAACACTAAGCAGTTTCTCAGAAAGCTTCTTTTCAGATTTCATCTGAGGATATTTTCTTTTTCACCGTAGCCCTCTATGGGCTTCCAAATACCACTTTGCCAATTCCACAAGAACTGTCTTAGCGAAAGGCTTCTTGAGGGGAAAGATGTAACTCTGTGAGAGGATTTCACAGAACACAAAGAAGTTTCTCAGAAAGCTTCTTTCTCTTTGTTATCGGAGGATATTTCCTTTGGCCCTATAGTCTTCAAAGGGTTCCGAAATATCTGTTTCAGATGCCACAGGAATAAGGCTAGCAAAGGAATGCACGAGATACCGTTGTAATTCTTTGAGACGAATTAACAGAACACTAAGCAGTCTCTCGGAAATCTTCTTTCCAGATTTCATCTGAGGATATTTCCTTTTTCACCATAGCCCTCTATGGGCTTCCAAATATCACTTTGAATATTTCACAAGAACTGTCTTAGCGAAAGGCTTCTTGAGGGGTAAGCTTTAACTCTGTGAGATGATTTCACAATACAAAGAAGTTTCTCATAAAGCTTCTTTCTCTTTGTTATCGGAGGATATTTCCTTTTATCCCTATAGTCTTCAAAGGGATCCGAAATATCTGTTCTCAGATTCCACAGAAAAAAGGCTAGCAAAGAGATCCACCAAATACAGATATAACTCTGTGAGATGAATTAACAGAACACTAAGCAGTTTCTCAGAAAGCTTCTTTCCAGATTTCATCTGAGGATATTTCCTTTTTCACCATAGCCCTCTATGGGCTTCCAAATATCACTTTGCCAATTCCAAAAAACTGTCTTAGCGAAAGGCTTCTTGATGGGAAAGCTTTAACTCTGTGAGATGATTTCACAGAGCACAAAGAAGTTTCTCAGAAAGCTTCCTTCTCTTTCTTATCGGAGGATATTTCCTTTGGCCATATAGTCTTCAAAAGGATCCGAAATATCTGCTCTCCGATTCCACTGAAATAAGGCTAGCAAAGAGATCCACGAAATACAGATGTAACTCTGTGAGATGAATTAACAGAACACTAAGCAGTTTCTCAGAAAGCTTCTTTCCATATTTCATCTGAGGATATTTCCTTTTTCACCATTGCCCTCTATGGGCTTCCAAATATCACTTTGGCAATTCCACAAGAACTGTCTTAGCGAAAGGCTTCTTGAGGGGAAAGCTGTAACTCTGTGAGATGATTTCACAGAACACAAAGAAGTTTCTCAGAAAGCTTCTTTCTCTTTGTTATCGGAGGATATTTCCTTTGGCCCTATAGTCTTCCAAAGGATCCGAAATATCTCTTCTCATATTCCACAGAAATAAGGCTAGCAAAGAGATCCACGAAATACAGATGTAACCCTGTGAGATGAATTAACAGAACACTAAGCAGTTTCTCAGAAAGCTTCTTTCCAGATTTCATCTGGGGATATTTCCTTTTTCACCATAGCCCTCTATGGGCTTTCAAATATCACTTTGCCAATTCCAGAAGAACAGTCTTAGTGAAAGGCTTCTTGAGGGGAAAGCTGTAACTCTGTGAGATGATTTCACAGAACACAAAGAAGTTTCTCAGAAAGCTTCTTTCTCTTTGTTATCGGAGGATATTTCCTTTGGCCCTATAGTTTCAAAGGGATCCGAAATATCTGTTCTCAGATTCCACAGAAATAAGGCTAGCAAAGAGATCCACGAAATACTGATATAACTCTGTGCGATGAATTAACAGAACACTAAGCAGTTTCTCGGAAAGCTTCTTTCCAGATTTCATCTGATGATATTTCCTTTTTCACCATAGCCCTCTATGGGCTTTCAAATATCACTTTGACTATTCCACAAGAACTGTCTTAGCGAAAGGCTTCTTGAGGGGAAAGCTTTAACTCTGTGAGATGATTTCACAGAACACAAAGAAGTTTCTCAGAAATCTTCTTTCTCTTTGTTATCGGAGGATATTTCCTTTGGCCCTCTAGTCTTCCAAGCAATCCGAAATACCTGTTCTCAGATTCCACAGAAATAAGGCTAGCAAAGAGATCCACGAAATACAGAGGTAGCTCTGTGAGATGAATTAACAGAACACTAAGCAGTTTTTCGGAAAGTTCTTTCCAGATTTCTTCTGAGGATATTTCCTTTTTCACCATAGCCCTCTATGGGCTTCCAAATATCACTTTGCCTATTCCACAATAACTCTCTTAGCGAAAGGCTTCTTGTGGGAAAAGCTGTAACTCTGTGAGATGATTTCACAGAGCACAAAGAAGTTTCTCAGAAAGGTTCTTTCTCTTTGTTATCGGAGGGTATTTCCTTTGGCCCTCTAGTCTTCAAATGTTTCTGAAATATCTGTTCTCAGATTCCACAGAAATAAGGCTAGCAAAGAGATCCACGAAATACCGATGTAACTCTGTGAGATAAATTAACAGAACACTAAGCAGTTTCTCGGAAAGCTTCTTTCCAGATTTCATCTGAGGATATTTCCTTTCTCACCTTAGCCCTCTATGGGCTTCCAAATATCACTTTGCCTATTCCACAAGAACTGTCTTAGCGAAAGGCTTCTTGAGGGGAAAGCTGTAACTCTGCGAGATGATTTCACAGAACACAAAGAAGTTTCTCAGAAAGCTTCGTCCTCTTTGTTATCGGAGGATATTTCCTTTGGCTTTATATTCTTCAAATGGATCCGAAATATCTGTTCTCAGATTCCACAGAAATAAGGCTAGCAAAGAGATCCACGAAATAGAGATGTAACTCTGTGAGATGAATTAATAGAACACTAAGGAGTTTCTCAGAAAGCTTCTTTCCAGATTTCATATGAGGATATTTCCATTTTCACCATAGCCCTCTATGTGCTTCCAAATATCATTTGGCCAATTGCACAAGAACTGTCTTAGCGAAAGGCTTCTTGAGGGGAAAGCTGTAACTCTGTGAGATGATTTCACAGAACACAAAGAAGTTTCTCAGAAAGCTTCATTTTCTTTGTTATCGGAGATTATTTCCTTTGGCCTTATAGTCTTCAAAGGGATCCGAAATATCTGTTCTCAGACTTCACAGAAAAAAGGCTAGCAAAGAGATCCACGAAATACAGATGTAACTCTGTGAGATGAATTAACAGAACACTAAGCAGTTTCTCAGAAAGCTTCTTTCCAGATTTCATCTGAGGATATTTCCTTTTTCAACATAGCCCTCTGGGCTTCCAAATACCACTTTGCCAATTCCGCAAGAACTGTCTTAGCAAAAGGCTTCTTGAGGGGAAAGCTGTAACTCTCTGAGATGATTTCACAGAGCACAAAGAAGTTTCTCAGAAAGCTTCGTCCTCCTTGTTATCGGAGGATATTTCCTTTGGCCTTATATTCTTCAAATGGATCCGAAATATCTGTTCTCAGATTCCACAGAAATAAGGCTAGCAAAGAGATCCACGAAATACAGATGTAACTCTGTGAGATGAATTAACAGAACACTAAGCAGTCTCTCGGAAATCTTCTTTCCAGATTTCATCTGAGGATATTTCCTTTTTCACCACAGCCCTCTATGGGCTTCCAAATATCACTTTGCCAATTCCACAAGAACTGTCTTAGCGAAAGGCTTCTTGAGGGGAAAGCTGTAACTCCGTGAGATGATTTCACAGAACACAAAGAAGTTTTTCAGAAACCTTATTTCTCTTTTTTATCGTTGGATATTTCCTTTGGCCCTATAGTCTTCAAAGGAATCCGAAATATCTGTTCTCAGATTCCACAGAAATAAGGCTAGCAAAGAGATCCACGAGATACAGATGTAAGTCTGTGAGATGAATTAACAGAACACTAAGCAGTTTCTCAGAAAACTTCTTTCCTGATTTCATCTAAGCATATTTCCTTTTTCACCATAGCCCTCTATGGGCTTCCTAATACCACTTCGCCAATACCACAAGAACTGTCTTAGAGAAAGGCTTCTTGAGGGGAAAGCTGTAACTCTGTGAGATGATTTAACAGAGCACAAAGAAGTTTCTCAGAAAGCTTCTTTCTCTTTGTTATCGGAGGATATTTCCTTTGGCCCTATAGTCTTCAAAGGGATCCGAAATATCGGTACTCAGATTCCACAGAAAAAAGGCTAGCAAAGAGATCCACGAAATACAGATATAACTCTGTGAGATGAATTAACAGAACACTAAGCAGTTTCTCAGTAAGCTTCTTTCCAGATTTCATCTGAGGATATTTCCTTTTTCACCATAGCCCTCTGGGCTTCCAAATACCTCTTTGCCAATTCCACAAGAACTGTCTTAGCGAAAGGCTTCCTGAGGGGAAAGCTGTAACTCTGTGAGATGATTTCACAGAACACAAAGAAGTTTCTCAGAAAGATTCTTTCTCTTTGTTATTGGAGGATATTTCCTTTGGCCCTATAGTCTTCAAAGGGATCCGAAATATCTGTTCTCAGATTCCACAGAAATAAGGCTAGCAAAGAGATCCACGAGATGGACATGTAACTCTGTGAGATGAATTAACAGAACACTAAGCAGTCTCTCAGAAAGCTTCTTTCCATCTTTCATCTGAGGATATTTCCTTTTTCACCACAGCCCTCTATGGGCTTCCTAATACCACTTTGCCAATTCCACAAGAACTGTCTTCGCGAAAGGCTTCTTGAGGGGAAGACTGTAACTCTGTGAGATGATTTCACAGAACACAAGGAAGTTTCTCAGAAAGCTTCTTTTTCTTTGTTATCGGAGATTATTTCCTTTGGCCCTATAGTCTTCAAAGGGATCCGAAATATCTGTTCTCAGATTCCACAGAAATAAGGCTAGCAAAGAGACCCACGAAATAAAGATATAACTCTGTGAGATGAATTAACAGAACACTAAGCAGTTTCTCAGAAAGCTTCTTTCCAGATTTCATCTGAGGATATTTCCTTTTTCACCATAGCCCTCTGGGCATCCAAATACCACTTTGTCAATTCCACAAGAACTGTCTTAGCGAAAGGCTTCTTGAGGGGAAAGCTGTAACTCTGTGAGATGATTTCACAGAACAGAAAGAAGTTTCTCAGAAACCTTATTTCTCTTTGTTATCGGAGGATATTTCCTTTGGCCCTATAGTCTTCAAACGGATCCGAAACATCTGTTC
The DNA here is from genome assembly GCF_043159975.1 of Macaca nemestrina. Classification (NCBI taxonomy): domain Eukaryota; kingdom Metazoa; phylum Chordata; class Mammalia; order Primates; family Cercopithecidae; genus Macaca; species Macaca nemestrina. The sequence continues at coordinate 26,663,454 of NC_092143.1, forward strand.
TCAGATTCCACAGAAATAAGGCTAGCAAAGAGATCGACGAGATACAGATGTAACTCTGTGAGATGAATTAAAAGAACACTAAGCAGTTTCTCAGAAAGCTTCTTTCCAGATTTCATCTGAGCATATTTCCGTTTTCACCATAGCCCTCTATGGGCTTCCTAATACCACTTTGCCAATTCCACAAGAACTGTCTTAGCGAAAGGCTTCTTGAGGGGAAAGCTGTAACTCTGTGAGATGATTTCACGGAGCACAAAGAAGTTTCTCAGAAAGTTTCTTTCTCTTTGTTATCGGAGGATATTTCCTTTGGCCCTATAGTCTTCCAAAGGATCCGAAATATCTCTTCTCATATTCCACAGAAAAAAGGCTAGTAAAGAGATCCGCGAAATATAGATGTAACCCTGTGAGATGAATTAACAGAACACTAAGCAGTTTCTCAGAAAGCTTCTTTCCAGATTTCATCTGGGGATATTTCCTTTTTCACCAGAGCCCTCTATGGGCTTTCAAATATCACTTCGTCAATTCCACAAGAAGAGACTTAGCGAAAGGCTTCTTGAGGGGAAAGCTGTAACTCTGTGAGATGATTTCACAGAACACAAAGAAGTTTGTCAGAAAGCTTCTTTCTCTTTGTTATCGGAGGAAATTTCCTTTGGCCCTATAGTCTTCAAACGGATCCGAAATATCTGTTCTCACATGCCACAGAAATAAGGCTAGCAAAGAGATCCACGAAACACAGATGTAACTCTGTGAGATGAATTAAGAGAACACTAAGCGGCTTCTCAGAAAGCTTCTTTCCAGATTTCTTCTGAGGATATTTCCTTTTTCACCATAGCCCGTTTGGGCTTCCAAATATCACTTTGCCATTTCCACAAGAACTGTCTTAGCGAAAGGCTTCTTGAGCGGAAAGCTGAAACTCTGTGAGATGATTTCACAGAACCAAAGAAGTTTCTCAGAAAGCTTCTTTCTCTTTGTTATCGGAGGATATTTCCTTTGTCCCTATAGTCTTCAAAGGGATCCAAAATATCTGTTCTCAGATACCACAGAAATAAGGCTAGCAAAGAGATCCACGAAATACAGATGTAACTCTATGAGATGATTTAACAGAACACTAAGCAGTTTCTCAGAAAGCTTCCTTCCAGATTTCTTCTAAGGATATTTCCTTTTTCACCATAGCCCTCTATGGGCTTCCAAATATCACTTTGAATATTCCACAAGAACTGTCTTAGCGAAAGGCTTCTTGACGGGAAAGCTTTAACTCTGTGAGATGATTTCGCAATACAAAGAAATTTCTCATAAAGCTTCTTTCTCTTTGTTATTGGAGGATATTTCCTTTGGCTCTATAGTCTTCAAAGGGATCCGAAATATCTGTTCTCAGATTCCGCAGAAAAAAGGCTATCAAAGAGATCCACGAGATACAGATGTAACTCTGTGAGATGAATTAACAGAACACTAAGCAGTTTCTCAGAAATCTTCTTTCCAGATTTCATCTGAGGATATTTCCTTTTTCACCATAGCCACCTATGGACTTCCTAATACCACTTTGCCAATTCCACAAGAACTGAATTAGCGAAAGGCTTGTTGAGGGGAAAGCTGTAACTCTGTGAGATGATTTCACAGTATACAAAGAAGTTTCTCAGAAAGCTTCTTTCTCTTTGTTATCGGAGGATATTTCCTTTGGCCCTATAGTCTTCCAAGGGATCCGAAATATCTGTTCTCCGATTCCACAGAAATAAGGCTAGCAAAGAGATCCACGAAATACAGATGTAACTCTGTGAGATGAATTAACAGAACACTAAGCAGTTTCTCAGAAAGCTTCTTTCCGGATTTCATCTGAGGATATTTCCTTTTTCAACATAGGCCTCTATGGGCTTCCAAATATCACTTTGCCAATTCCACAAGAACTGTCTTAGCGAAAGGCTTCTTGAGGGGAAAGCTGTAACTCTGTGAGATGATTTCACAGAGCACAACGAAGTTTCTCAGAAAGCTTCTTTCTCTTTGTTATCGGAGGATATTTCCTTTGGCCCTCTAGTCTTCAAATGGATCCGAAATACCTGTTCTCAGATTCCACCGAAATAAGGCTAGCAAAGAGATCGACGAAATACAGATGTAGCTCTGTGAGATGAATTAACAGAACACTAAGCAGTTTCTCGGAAAGTTCTTTCCAGATTTCTTCTGAGGATATTTCCTTTTTCACCATAGCCCTGTATGGGCTTCCAAATATCACTTTGCCTATTCCACAATAACTCTCTTAGCGAAAGGCTTCTTGTGGGGAAAGCTGTAACTCTGTGAGATGATTTCACAGAGCACAACGAAGTTTCTCAGAAAGGTTCTTTCTCTTTGTTATCGGAGGGTATTTCCTTTGGCCCTCTAGTCTTCAAATGTTTCTGAAATATCTGTTGTCAGATTCCACAGAAATAAGGCTAGCAAAGAGATCCACGAAATACCGATGTAACTCTGTGAGATGAATTAACAGAACACTAAGCAGTTTCTCAGAAAGCTTCTTTCCAGATTTCATCTGAGGATATTTCCTTTTTCACCATAGCCCTCTATGGGCTTCCAAATATCACTTTGCCAATTCCACAAGGGCAGTCTTAGCGAAAGGCTTCTTGAGGGGAAAGCTGTATCTCTGTGAGATGATTTCACAGAACACAAAGAAGTTTCTCAGAAAGCTTCTTTCTCTTTGTTGTCGGTGGATATTTCCTTTGGCCCTATAGTCTTCAAAAGGATCCGAAATATCTGTTCTCAGATTCAACAGAAATAAGGCTAGAAAAGGGATCCACGAAATACAGATGTAAATGTGTGAGATTAATTAACAGAACACTAAGCAGTTTCTCAGAAAGCTTCTTTCCAGATTTCATATGAGGATATTTCCTTTTTCACCATAGCCCTCTATGCGCTTCCAAATATCACTTTGCGAAATCCACAAGAAATGTCTTAGCGAAAGGCTTCTTGAGGGGAAAGCTGTAACTCTGTGAGATGATTTCAAAGAACACAAAGAAGTTTCTCAGAAAGCTTCTTTCTCTTTTTTATTGGAGGATATTTCCTTTGGCCCTATAGTCTTCCAAGGGATCCGAAATATCTGTTCTCAGATTCCTCAGAAATAAGGCTAGTAATGAGATCCACGAAATACAGATGTAACTCTGTGAGATGAATTAACAGAACACTAAGCAGTTTCTCACAAAGCTTCTTTCCAGATTTCATCTGAGGATATTTCCTTTTTCACCATAGCCCTCTATGGGCTTCCAAATATCACTTTGACAATTCCACAAGAACAGTCTTATCGAAATGCTTCTTGAGGGGAAAGATTTAACTCTGTGAGATGATTTCACAGAACACAAAGAAGTTTCTCAGAAAGCTTCTTTCTCTTTGTTATCGGAGGATATTTCCTTTGGCCCTATAGTCTTCAAAGGGATCCGACATATCTGTTCTCAGATTCCGCAGAAATAAGGCTAGCAAAGACATCCTCGAAATACAGATATAACTCTGTGCGATGAATTAACAGTACACTAAGCAGTTTCTCGGAAAGCTTCTTTCCAGATTTCATCTGAGGATATTTCCTTTTTCACCATAGCCCTCTATGGGCTTCGTAACACCACTTTGCCAAATCCACAAGAACTGTCTTAGCGAAAGTCTTCTTGAGGGGAAAGCTGTAACTCTGCGAAATGATTTCACAGAACACAAAGAAGTTTCTCAGAAAGCTTCTTTTTCTTTGTTATCGGAGATTATTTCCTTTGGCCCTATAGTCTTCAAAGGGATCCGAAATATCTGTTCTCAGATTCCACAGAAATAAGGCTAGCAAAGAGATCCACCAAATACAGATATAACTCTGTGAGATGAATTAACAGAACACTAAGCAGTTCCTCAGAAAGCTTCTTTCCAGATTTCATCTGAGGATATTTCCTTTTTCACCATAGCCCTCTGGGCTTCCAAATACCACTTTGCCAATTCCACAAGAACTGTCTTAGCGAAAGGCTTCTTGAGGGGAAAGCTGTAACTCTGTGAGATGATTTCACGGAGCACAAAGAAGTTTCTCAGAAAGTTTCTTTCTCTTTGTTATCGGAGGATATTTCCTTTGGCCCTATATTCTTCAAATGGATCCGAAATATCTGTTCTCAGATTCCACAGAAATAAGGCTAGCAAAGAGATCCACGAAATACAGATGTAACTCTGTGAGATGAATTAACAGAACACTAAGCAGTCTCTCGGAAATCTTCTTTCCAGATTTCATCTGAGGATATTTCCTTTTTCACCACAGCCCTCAATGGGCTTCCAAATATCACTTTGCCAATTCCACAAGAACTGTCTTAGCGAAAGGCTTCTTGAGGGGAAAACTGTAACTCTGTGAGATGATTTCACAGAACACAAGGAAGTTTCTCAGAAAGCTTCTTTTTCTTTGCTATCAGAGATTATTTCCTTTGGCCCTATAGTCTTCAAAGGGATCCGAAATATCTGTTCTCAGATTCCACAGAAATAAGGCTAGCAAAGAGATCCACGAAATAAAGATATAACTCTGTGAGATGAATTAACAGAACACTAAGCAGTTTCTCAGAAAGCTTCTTTCCAGATTTCATCTGAGGATATTTCCTTTTTCACCATAGCCCTCTGGGCATCCAAATACCACTTTGTCAATTCCACAAGAACTGTCTTAGCGAAAGGCTTCTTGAGGGGAAAGCTGTAACTCTGTGAGATGATTTCACAGAACACAAAGAAGTTTCTCAGAAACCTTATTTCTCTTTGTTATCGGAGGATATTTCCTTTGGCCCTATAGTCTTCAAACGGATCCGAAACATCTGTTCTCAGATTCCACAGAAATAAGGCTAGCAAAGAGATCGACGAGATACAGATGTAACTCTGTGAGATGAATTAAAAGAACACTAAGCAGTTTCTCAGAAAGCTTCTTTCCAGATTTCATCTGAGCATATTTCCGTTTTCACCATAGCCCTCTATGGGCTTCCTAATACCACTTTGCCAATTCCACAAGAACTGTCTTAGCGAAAGGCTTCTTGAGGGGAAAGCTGTAACTCTGTGTGATGATTTCACGGAGCACAAAGAAGTTTCTCAGAAAGTTTCTTTCTCTTTGTTATCGGAGGATATTTCCTTTGGCCCTGTATTCTTCAAATGGATCCGAAATATCTGTTCTCAGATTCCACAGAAATAAGGCTAGCAAAGAGATCCAAGAAATGCAGATGTAATTATGTGAGATGAATTAACAGAACACTAAGCAGTCTCTCGGAAATCTTCTTTCCAGATTTCATCTGAGGATATTTCCTTTTTCACCATAGCCCTCTAAGGGCTTCCAAATATCACTTTGAATGTTCCCCAAGAACTGTCTTAGCGAAAGGCATCTTGAGGGGAAAGCTTTAACTCTGTGAGATGATTTCACAATACAAAGAAGTTTCTCATAAAGCTTCTTTCTCTTTGTTATCGGAGGATATTTCCTTTGGCCCTATAGTCTTCAAAGGGATCCGAAATATCTGTTCTCAGATTCCACAGAAATAAGGCTAGCAAAGAGATCCACGAGATACCGATGTAACTCTGTGAGATGAATTAACAGAACACTAAGCAGTTTCTCAGAAAGCTTCTTTCCAGATTTCGTCGGAGGATATTTCCTTTTTCACCGTAGCCCTCTATGGGCTTCCAAATACCACTTTGCCAATTCCACAAGAACTGCCTTAGCGAAAGGCTTCTTGAGGGGAAAGCTGTAACTCTGTGAGATGATTTCACAGAACACAAAGAAGTTTCTCAGAAAGCTTCTTTCTCTTTGTTATCGGAGGATATTTCCTTTGGCCCTATAGTCTTCCAAAGGATCCGAAATATCTCTTCTCATATTCCACAGAAAAAAGGCTAGTAAAGAGATCCGCGAAATACAGATGTAACCCTGTGAGATGAATTAACAGAACACTAAGCAGTTTCTCAGAAAGCTTCTTTCCAGATTTCATCTGGGGATATTTCCTTTTTCACCATAGCCCTCTATGGGCTTTCAAATATCACTTCGTCAATTCCACAAGAACAGTCTTAGCGAAAGGCTTCTTGAGGGGAAAGCTGTAACTCTGTGAGATGATTTCACAGAACACAAAGAAGTTTCTCAGAAAGCTTCTTTCTCTTTGTTATCGGAGGAAATTTCCTTTGGCCCTATAGTCTTCAAACGGATCCGAAATATCTGTTCTCACATGCCACAGAAATAAGGCTAGCAAAGAGATCCACGAAACACAGATGTAACTCTGTGAGATGAATTAAGAGAACACTAAGCGGCTTCTCAGAAAGCTTCTTTCCAGATTTCTTCTGAGGATATTTCCTTTTTCACCATAGCCCGTTTGGGCTTCCAAATATCACTTTGCCAATTCCAGAAGAACTGTCTTAGCGAAAGGCTTCTTGAGCGGAAAGCTGAAACTCTGTGAGATGATTTCACAGAACCAAAGAAGTTTCTCAGAAAGCTTCTTTCTCTTTGTTATCGGAGGATATTTCCTTTGTCCCTATAGTCTTCAAAGGGATCCAAAATATCTGTTCTCAGATACCACAGAAATAAGGCTAGCAAAGAGATCCACGAAATACAGATGTAACTCTGTGAGATGATTTAACAGAACACTAAGCAGATTCTCAGAAAGCTTCTTTCCAGATTTCTTCTGAGGATATTTCCTTTTTCACCATAGCCCTCTATGGGCTTCCAAATATCACTCTGAATATTCCACAAGAACTGTCTTAGCGAAAGGCTTCTTGACGGGAAAGCTTTAACTCTGTGAGATGATTTCGCAATACAAAGAAATTTCTCATAAAGCTTCTTTCTCTTTGTTATTGGAGGATATTTCCTTTGGCTCTATAGTCTTCAAAGGGATCCGAAATATCTGTTCTCAGATTCCGCAGAAAAAAGGCTATCAAAGAGATCCACGAGATACAGATGTAACTCTGTGAGATGAATTAACAGAACACTAAGCAGTTTCTCAGAAATCTTCTTTCCAGATTTCATCTGAGGATATTTCCTTTTTCACCATTGCCACCTATGGACTTCCTAATACCACTTTCCCAATTCCACAAGAACTGAATTAGCGAAAGGCTTGTTGAGGGGAAAGCTGTAACTCTGTGAGATGATTTCACAGTATACAAAGAAGTTTCTCAGAAAGCTTCTTTCTCTTTGTTATCGGAGGATATTTCCTTTGGCCCTCTAGTCTTCAAATGGATCCGAAATACCTGTTCTCAGATTCCACAGAAATAAGGCTAGCAAAGAGATCGACGAAATACAGATGTAGCTCTGTGAGATGAATTAACAGAACACTAAGCAGTTTCTCGGAAAGTTCTTTCCAGATTTCTTCTGAGGATATTTCCTTTTACACCATAGCCCTGTATGGGCTTCCAAATATCACTTTGCCTATTCCACAATAACTCTCTTAGCGAAAGGCTTCCTGTGGGGAAAGCTGTAACTCTGTGAGGTGATTTCACAGAGCACAACGAAGTTTCTCAGAAAGGTTCTTTCTCTTTGCTATCGGAGGGTATTTCCTTTGGCCCTCTAGTCTTCAAATGTTTCTGAAATATCTGTTGTCAGATTCCACAGAAATAAGGCTAGCAAAGAGATCCACGAAATACCGATGTAACTCTGTGAGATGAATTAACAGAACACTAAGCAGTTTCTCAGAAAGCTTCTTTCCAGATTTCATCTGAGGATATTTCCTTTTTCACCATAGCCCTCTATGGGCTTCCAAATATAACTTTGCCAATTCCACAAGGGCAGTCTTAGCGAAAGGCTTCTTGAGGGGAAAGCTGTATCTCTGTGAGATGATTTCACAGAACACAAAGAAGTTTCTCAGAAAGCTTCTTTCTCTTTGTTATCGGTGGATATTTCCTTTGGCCCTATAGTCTTCAAAAGGATCCGAAATATCTGTTCTCAGATTCAACAGAAATAAGGCTAGAAAAGGGATCCACGAAATACAGATGTAAATGTGTGAGACGAATTAACAGAACACTAAGCAGTTTCTCAGAAAGCTTCTTTTCAGATTTCATCTGAGGATATTTCCTTTTTCACCAAAGCCCTCTATGCGCTTCCAAATATCACTTTGCGAAATCCACAAGAAATGTCTTAGCGAAAGGCTTCTTGAGGGGAAAGCTGTAACTCTGTGAGATGATTTCAAAGAACACAAAGAAGTTTCTCAGAAAGCTTCTTTCTCTTTGTTATCGGAGGATATTTCCTTTGGCCCTATAGTCTTCTAAGGGATCCGAAATATCTGTTCTCAGATTCCTCAGAAATAAGGCTAGTAATGAGATCCACGAAATAAAGATGTAACTCTGTGAGATGAATTAACAGAACACTAAGCAGTTTCTCACAAAGCTTCTTTCCAGATTTCATCTGAGGATATTTCCTTTTTCACCATAGCCCTCTATGGGCTTCCAAATATCACTTTGACAATTCCACAAGAACTGTCTTATCGAAATGCTTCTTGAGGGGAAAGATTTAACTCTGTGAGATGATTTCACAGAACACAAAGAAGTTTCTCAGAAAGCTTCTTTCTCTTTGTTATCGGAGGATATTTCCTTTGGCCCTATAGTCTTCAAAGGGATCCGACATATCTGTTCTCAGATTCCGCAGAAATAAGGCTAGCAAAGACATCCTCGAAATACAGATATAACTCTGTGCGATGAATTAACAGAACACTAAGCAGTTTCTCGGAAAGCTTCTTTCCAGATTTCATCTGAGGATATTTCCTTTTTCTCCATAGCCCTCTATGGGATTCCAAATATCACTTTGCCTATTCCAAAAGAACTGTCTTAGCGAAAGGCTTCTTGAGGGGAAAGCTGTAACTCTGTGAGATGATTTCACAGAACACAAAGAAGTTTCTCAGAAAGCTTCTTTCTCTTTCTTATCGGAGGATATTTCCTTTGGCCCTATAGTCTTCAAAGGGATCCAAAATATCTGTTCTCCGATTCCACAGAAATAAGGCTAGCAAAGAGATCCACGAAACACAGATGTAACTGTGTGAGATGAATTAACAGAACACTAAGCAGTTTCTCAGAATGCTTCTTTCCAGATTTCATCTGAGGATATTTCCTTTTTCACCATAGCCCTCTATGGGCTTCCTAACACCACTTTGCCAAATCCACAAGAACTGTCTTAGCGAAAGTCTTCTTGAGGGGAAAGCTGTAACTCTGCGAGATGATTTCACAGAACACAAAGAAGTTTCTCAGAAAGCTTCTTTTTCTTTGTTATCGGAGATTATTTCCTTTGGCCCTATAGTCTTCAAAGGGATCCGAAATATCTGTTCTCAGATTCCCCAGAAATAAGGCTAGCAAAGAGATCCACCAAATACAGATATAACTCTGTGAGATGAATTAACAGAACACTAAGCAGTTCCTCAGAAAGCTTCTTTCCAGATTTCATCTGAGGATATTTCCTTTTTCACCATAGCCCTCTGGGCTTCCAAATACCACTTTGCCAATTCCACAAGAACTGTCTTAGCGAAAGGCTTCTTGAGGGGAAAGCTGTAATTCTGTGAGATGATTTCACGGAGCACAAAGAAGTTTCTCAGAAAGTTTCTTTCTCTTTGTTATCGGAGGATATTTCCTTTGGCCCTATATTCTTCAAATGGATCCGAAATATCTGTTTCAGATTCCACAGAAATAAGGTTAGCAAAGAGATCCACGAAATACAGATGTAACTCTGTGAGATGAATTAACAGAACACTAAGCAGTCTCTCAGAAATCTTCTTTCCAGATTTCATCTGAGGATATTTCCTTTTTCACCATAGCCCTCTATGGGCTTCCAAATATCACTTTGAATATTCCACAAGAACTGTCTTAGCGAAAGGCTTCTTGAGGGGAAAGCTGTAACTCTGTGAGATGATTTCACAGAGCACAAAGAAGTTTCTCAGAAAGCTTCTTTCTCTTTGTTATCGGAGGATATTTCCTTTGGCCTTATATTCTTCAAATGGATCCGAAATATCTGTTCTCAGATTCCACAGAAATAAGGCTAGCAAAGAGATCCACGAAATACAGATGTAACTCTGTGAGATGAATTAACAGAACACTAAGCAGTCTCTCGGAAATCTTCTTTCCAGATTTCATCTGAGGATATTTCCTTTTTCACCACAGCCCTCAATGGGCTTCCAAATATCACTTTGCCAATTCCACAAGAACTGTCTTAGCGAAAGGCTTCTTGAGAGGAAAGCTGTAACTCTGTGAGATGATTTCACAGAACAAAAAGAAGTTTCTCAGAAACCTTATTTCTCTTTTTTATCGTTGGATATTTCCTTTGGCCCTATAGTCTTCAAAGGAATCCGAAATATCTGTTCTCAGATTCCACAGAAATAAGGCTAGCAAAGAGATCCACGAGATACAGATATAAGTCTGTGAGATGAATTAACAAAACACTAAGCAGTTGCTCAGAAAACTTCTTTCCTGACTTCATCTAAGCATATTTCCTTTTTCACCATAGCCCTCTATGGGCTTCCTAATACCACTTCGCCAATACCACAAGAACTGTCTTAGCGAAAGGCTTCTTGAGGGGAAAGCTGTAACTCTGTGAGATGATTTCACAGAGCACAAAGAAGTTTCTCAGAAAGCTTCTTTCTCTTTGTTATCGGAGGATATTTCCTTTGGCCCTATAGTCTTCAAAGGGATCCGAAATATCTGTTCTCAGATTCCACAGAAAAAAGGCTAGCAAAGAGATCCACGAGATACCGATGTAACTCTGTGAGATGAATTAACAGAACACTAAGCAGTTTCTCAGAAAGCTTCTTTCCTGATTTCATCTGAGGATATTTCCTTTTTCAACATAGCCCTCTATGGGCTTCCAAATACCACTTTGCCAATTCCACAAGAACTGGCTTAGCGAAAGGCTTCTTGAGGTGAATGCTGTAACTCTGTGAGATGATTTCACAGAGCACAAAGAAGTTTCTCAGAAAGCTTCTTTCTCTTTGTTAACGGAGGATATTTCCTTTGACCCTATAGTCTTCAAAGGGATCCGAAATATCTGTTCTCAGATTCCGCAGAAATAAGGCTAGCAAAGAGATCCACGAGATACAGATGTAACTCTGTGAGATGAATTAACAGAACACTAAGCTGTTTCTCAGAAAGCTTTTTTCCAGATTTCATCTGAGGATATTTCCTTTTTCACCGTAGCCCTCTATGGGCTTCCAAATATCACTTTGCCTATTCCACAAGAACTGTCTTAGCGAAAGGCTTCTTGAGGGGAAAGTTGTAACTCTGTGAGATGATTTCACGGAGCACAAAGAAGTTTCTCAGAAAGTTTCTTTCTCTTTGTTATCGGAGGATATTTCCTTTGGCCCTATATTCTTCAAATGGATCCGAAATATCTGTTCTCAGATTCCACAGAAATAAGGTTAGCAAAGAGATCCACGAAATACAGATGTAACTCTGTGAGATGAATTAACAGAACACCAAGCAGTCTCTCCGAAATCTTCTTTCCAGATTTCATCTGAGGATATTTCCTTTTTCACCATAGCCCTCTATGGGCTTCCAAATATCACTTTGAATATTCCACAAGAACTGTCTTAGCGAAAGGCTTCTTGAGGGGAAAGCTGTAACTCTGTGAGATGATTTCACAGAGCACAAAGAAGTTTCTCAGAAAGCTTCTTTCTCTTTGTTATCGGAGGATATTTCCTTTGGCCTTATATTCTTCAAATGGATCCGAAATATCGGTTCTCCGATTCCACAGAAATAAGGCTAGCAAAGAGATCCACGAAATACAGATGTAACTCTGTGAGATGAATTAACAGAACACTAAGCAGTCTCTCGGAAATCTTCTTTCCAGATTTCATCTGAGGATATTTCCTTTTTCACCACAGCCCTCAATGGGCTTCCAAATATCACTTTGCCAATTCCACAAGAACTGTCTTCGCGAAAGGCTTCTTGAGGGGAAAACTGTAACTCTGTGAGATGATTTCACAGAACACAAGGAAGTTTCTCAGAAAGCTTCTTTTCCTTTGTTATCGGAGATTATTTCCTTTGGCCCTATAGTCTTCAAAGGGATCCGAAATATCTGTTCTCAGATTCCACAGAAATAAGGCTAGCAAAGAGATCCACGAAATAAAGATATAACTCTGTGAGATGAATTAACAGAACACTAAGCAGTTTCTCAGAAAGCTTCTTTCCAGATTTCATCTGAGGATATTTCCTTTTTCACCATAGCCCTCTGGGCATCCAAATACCACTTTGTCAATTCCACAAGAACTGTCTTAGCGAAAGGCTTCTTGAGGGGAAAGCTGTAACTCTGTGAGATGATTTCACAGAACACAAAGAAGTTTCTCAGAAACATTATTTCTCTTTGTTATCGGAGGATATTTCCTTTGGCCTTATAGTCTTCAAATGGATCCGAAATATCTGTTCTCAGATTCCACAGAAATAAGGCTAGCAAAGAGATCGACGAGATACAGATGTAACTCTGTGAGATGAATTAAAAGAACACTAAGCAGTTTCTCAGAAAGCTTCTTTCCAGATTTCATCTGAGCATATTTCCGTTTTCACCATAGCCCTCTATGGGCTTCCTAATACCACTTTGCCAATTCGCAAGAACTGTCTTAGCGAAAGGCTTCTTGAGGGGAAAGCTGTAACTCTGTGTGATGATTTCACGGAGCACAAAGAAGTTTCTCAGAAAGTTTCTTTCTCTTTGTTATCGGAGGATATTTCCTTTGGCCCTATATTCTTCAAATGGATCCGAAATATCTGTTCACAGATTCCACAGAAATAAGGCTAGCAAAGAGATCCAAGAAATGCAGATGTAATTCTGTGAGATGAATTAACAGAACACTAAGCAGTCTCTCGGAAATCTTCTTTCCAGATTTCATCTGAGGATATTTCCTTTTTCACCATAGCCCTCTAAGGGCTTCCAAATATCACTTTGAATGTTCCCCAAGAACTGTCTTAGCGAAAGGCATCTTGAGGGGAAAGCTTTAACTCTGTGAGATGATTTCACAATACAAAGAAGTTTCTCATAAAGCTTCTTTCTCTTTGTTATCGGAGGATATTTCCTTTGGCCCTATAGTCTTCAAAGAGATCCGAAATATCTGTTCTCAGATTCCACAGAAATAAGGCTAGCAAAGAGATCCACGAGATACCGATGTAACTCTGTGAGATGAATTAACAGAACACTAAGCAGTTTCTCAGAAAGCTTCTTTCCAGATTTCGTCGGAGGATATTTCCTTTTTCACCGTAGCCCTCTATGGGCTTCCAAATACCACTTTGCCAATTCCACAAGAACTGCCTTAGCGAAAGGCTTCTTGAGGGGAAAGCTGTAACTCTGTGAGATGATTTCACAGAACACAAAGAAGTTTCTCAGAAAGCTTCTTTCTCTTTGTTATCGGAGGATATTTCCTTTGGCCCTATAGTCTTCCAAAGGATCCGAAATATCTCTTCTCATATTCCACAGAAAAAAGGCTAGTAAAGAGATCCGCGAAATACAGATGTAACCCTGTGAGATGAATTAACAGAACACTAAGCAGTTTCTCAGAAAGCTTCTTTCCAGATTTCATCTGGGGATATTTCCTTTTTCACCATAGCCCTCTATGGGCTTTCAAATATCACTTCGTCAATTCCACAAGAACAGTCTTAGCGAAAGGCTTCTTGAGGGGAAAGCTGTAACTCTGTGAGATGATTTCACAGAACACAAAGAAGTTTCTCAGAAAACTTCTTTCTCTTTGTTATCGGAGGAAATTTCCTTTGGCCCTATAGTCTTCAAACGGATCCGAAATATCTGTTCTCACATGCCACAGAAATAAGGCTAGCAAAGAGATCCACGAAACATAGATGTAACTATGTGAGATGAATTAAGAGAACACTAAGTGGCTTCTCAGAAAGCTTCTTTCCAGATTTCTTCTGAGGATATTTCCTTTTTCACCATAGCCCGTTTGGGCTTCCAAATATCACTTTGCCAATTCCACAAGAACTGTCTTAGCGAAAGGCTTCTTGAGCGGAAAGCTGAAACTCTGTGAGATGATTTCACAGAACCAAAGAAGTTTCTCAGAAAGCTTCTTTCTCTTTGTTATGGGAGGATATTTCCTTTGTCCCTATAGTCTTCAAAGGGATCCAAAATATCTGTTCTCAGATACCACAGAAATAAGGCTAGCAAAGAGATCCACGAAATACAGATGTAACTCTGTGAGATGATTTAACAGAACACTAAGCAGTTTCTCAGAAAGCTTCCTTCCAGATTTCTTCTGAGGATATTTCCTTTTTCACCATAGCCCTCTATGGGCTTCCAAATATCACTTTGAATATTCCACAAGAACTGTCTTAGCGAAAGGCTTCTTGACGGGAAAGCTTTAACTCTGTGAGATGATTTCGCAATACAAAGAAATTTCTCATAAAGCTTCTTTCTCTTTGTTATTGGAGGATATTTCCTTTGGCTCTATAGTCTTCAAAGGGATCCGAAATATCTGTTCTCAGATTCCGCAGAAAAAAGGCTATCAAAGAGATCCACGAGATACAGATGTAACTCTGTGAGATGAATTAACAGAACACTAAGCAGTTTCTCAGAAATCTTCTTTCCAGATTTCATCTGAGGATATTTCCTTTTTCACCATAGCCACCTATGGACTTCCTAATACCACTTTGCCAATTCCACAAGAACTGAATTAGCGAAAGGCTTGTTGAGGGGAAAGCTGTAACTCTGTGAGATGATTTCACAGTATACAAAGAAGTTTCTCAGAAAGCTTCTTTCTCTTTGTTATCGGAGGATATTTCCTTTGGCCCTATAGTCTTCCAAGGGATCCGAAATATCTGTTCTCCGATTCCACAGAAATAAGGCTAGCAAAGAGATCCACGAAATACAGATGTAACTCTGTGAGATGAATTAACAGAACACTAAGCAGTTTCTCAGAAAGCTTCTTTCCGGATTTCATCTGAGGATATTTCCTTTTTCAACATAGGCCTCTATGGGCTTCCAAATATCACTTTGCCAATTCCACAAGAACTGTCTTAGCGAAAGGCTTCTTGAGGGGAAAGCTGTAACTCTGTGAGATGATTTCACGGAGCACAAAGAAGTTTCTCAGAAAGTTTCTTTCTCTTTGTTATCGGAGGATATTTCCTTTGGCCCTATATTCTTCAAATGGATCCGAAATATCTGTTCTCAGATTCCACAGAAATAAGGTTAGCAAAGAGATCCACGAAATACAGATGTAACTCTGTGAGATGAATTAACAGAACACTAAGCAGTCTCTCGGAAATCTTCTTTCCAGATTTCATATGAGGATATTTCCTTTTTCACCATAGCCCTCTATGGGCTTCCAAATATCACTTTGAATATTCCACAAGAACTGTCTTAGCGAAAGGCTTCTTGAGGTGAAAGCTGTAACTCTGTGAGATGATTTCACAGAGCACAAAGAAGTTTCTCAGAAAGCTTCTTTCTCTTTGTTATCGGAGGATATTTCCTTTGGCCTTATATTCTTCAAATGGATCCGAAATATCTGTTCTCAGATTCCACAGAAATAAGGCTAGCAAAGAGATCCACGAAATACAGATGTAACTCCGTGAGATGAATTAACAGAACACTAAGCAGTCTCTCGGAAATCTTCTTTCCAGATTTCATCTGAGGATATTTCCTTTTTCACCATAGCCCACAATGGGTTTCCAAATATCACTTTGCCAATTCCACAAGAACTGTCTTAGCGAAAGGCTTCTTGAGAGGAAAGCTGTAACTCTGTGAGATGATTTCACAGAACAAAAAGAAGTTTCTCAGAAACCTTATTTCTCTTTTTTATCGTTGGATATTTCCTTTGGCCCTATAGTCTTCAAAGGAATCCGAAATATCTGTTCTCAGATTCCACAGAAATAAGGCTAGCAAAGAGATCCACGAGATACAGATATAAGTCTGTGAGATGAATTAACAAAACACTAAGCAGTTTCTCAGAAAACTTCTTTCCTGACTTCATCTAAGCATATTTCCTTTTTCACCATAGCCCTCTATGGGCTTCCTAATACCACTTCGCCAATACCACAAGAACTGTCTTAGCGAAAGGCTTCTTGAGGGGAAAGCTGTAACTCTGTGAGATGATTTCACAGAGCACAAAGAAGTTTCTCAGAAAGCTTCTTTCTCTTTGTTATCGGAGGATATTTCCTTTGGCCCTATAGTCTTCAAAGGGATCCGAAATATCTGTTCTCAGATTCCACAGAAAAAAGGCTAGCAAAGAGATCCACGAGATACCGATGTAACTCTGTGAGATGAATTAACAGAACACTAAGCAGTTTCTCAGAAAGCTTCTTTCCAGATTTCATCTGAGGATATTTCCTTTTTCAACATAGCCCTCTATGGGCTTCCAAATACCACTTTGCCAATTCCACAAGAACTGGCTTAGCGAAAGGCTTCTTGAGGTGAAAGCTGTAACTCTGTGAGATGATTTCACAGAGCACAAAGAAGTTTCTCAGAAAGCTTCTTTCTCTTTGTTAACGGAGGATATTTCCTTTGACCCTATAGTCTTCAAAGGGATCCGAAATATCTGTTCTCAAATTCCACAGAAATAAGGCTAGCAAAGAGATCCACGAGATACAGATGTTATTCTGTGAGATGAATTAACAGAGCACTAAGCAGTCTCTCAGAAAGTTTCTTTCCAGATTTCATCTGAGAATATTTCCTTTTTCACCACAGCCCTCTATGGGATTCCTAACACCACTTTGCCAATTCCACAAGAACTGTCTTAGCGAAAGGCTTCTTGAGGGGAAAGCTGTAACTCTGTGAGATGATTTCACAGAACACAAAGAAGTTTCTCAGAAAGCTTCTTTTTCTTTGTTATCGGAGATTATTTCCTTTGGCCCTATAGTCTTCAAATGGATTCGAAATATCTGTTCTCAGATTCCACAGAAATAAGGCTAGCAAAGAGATCCACCATATACAGATATAACTCTGTGAGATGAATTAACAGAACACTAAGCAGTTTCTCAGAAAGCTTCTTTCCAGATTTCATCTGAGGATATTTCCTTTTTCACCATAGCCCTCTGGGCTTCCAAATACCACTTTGTCAATTCCACAAGAACTGTCTTAGCGAAAGCCTTCTTGAGGAGAAAGCTGTAGCTCTGTGAGATGATTTCACGGAGCACAAAGAAGTTTCTCAGAAAGCTTCTTTCTCTTTGTTATCGGAGGATATTTCCTTTGGCCCTATAGTCTTCAAATGGATCCGAAATATCTCTTCTCAGATTCCACAGAAATAAGGCTACCAAAGAGATCCACGAGATACCGATGTGACTCTGTGAGATGAATTAACAGAACACTAAGCAGTTTCTCAGAAAGCTTCTTTCCAGATTTCGTCGGAGGACATTTCCTTTTTCACCATAGCCCTCTATGGGCTTCGAAATACCACTTTGTCAATTCCACAAGAACTGTCTTAGCGAAAGGCTTCTTGAGGGGAAAGCTGTAAATCTGTGAGATGATTTTACAGACCACAAAGAAGTTTCTCAGAAAGCTTATTTCTCTTTGTTCTCGGAGGATATTTCCTTTGGCCCTATAATCTTCAAATGGATCCGAAATATCTGTTCTCAGATTCCACAGAAATAAGGCTAGCAAAGAGATCCACGAAACACAGATGTAACTCTGTGAGATGAATTAACAGAACAATAAGGAGTTTCTCAGAAAGCTTCTTTCCAGATTTCATCTGAGGATATTTCCTTTTTCACCTTAGCCCTCTCTGGGCTTCCTAACACCACTTTGCCTATTCCACAAGAACTGTCTTAGCGAAAGGCTTCTTGAGGGGAAAGCTGTAACTCTGTGAGATGATTTCACGGAGCACAAAGAAGTTTCTCAGAAAGTTTCTTTCTCTTTGTTATCGGAGGATATTTCCTTTGGCCCTATATTCTTCAAATGGATCCGAAATATCTGTTCTCAGATTCCACAGAAATAAGGTTAGCAAAGAGATCCACGAAATACAGATGTAACTCTGTGAGATGAATTAACAGAACACTAAGCAGTCTCTCGGAAATCTTCTTTCCAGATTTCATATGAGGATATTTCCTTTTTCACCATAGCCCTCTATGGGCTTCCAAATATCACTTTGAATATTCCACAAGAACTGTCTTAGCGAAAGGCTTCTTGAGGGGAAAGCTGTAACTCTGTGAGATGATTTCACAGAGCACAAAGAAGTTTCTCAGAAAGCTTCTTTCTCTTTGTTATCGGAGGATATTTCCTTTGGCCTTATATTCTTCAAATGGATCCGAAATATCTGTTCTCAGATTCCACAGAAATAAGGCTAGCAAAGAGATCCACGAAATACAGATGTAACTCCGTGAGATGAATTAACAGAACACTAAGCAGTCTCTCGGAAATCTTCTTTCCAGATTTCATCTGAGGATATTTCCTTTTTCACCATAGCCCTCAATGGGCTTCCAAATATCACTTTGCCCATTCCACAAGAACTGTCTTAGCGAAAGGCTTCTTGAGAGGAAAGCTGTAACTCTGTGAGATGATTTCACAGAACAAAAAGAAGTTTCTCAGAAACCTTATTTCTCTTTTTTATCGTTGGATATTTCCTTTGGCCCTATAGTCTTCAAAGGAATCTGAAATATCTGTTCTCAGATTCCACAGAAATAAGGCTAGCAAAGAGATCCACGAGATACAGATATAAGTCTGTGAGATGAATTAACAAAACACTAAGCAGTTTCTCAGAAAACTTCTTTCCTGATTTCATCTAAGCATATTTCCTTTTTCACCATAGCCCTCTATGGGCTTCCTAATACCACTTCGCCAATACCACAAGAACTGTCTTAGCGAAAGGCTTCTTGAGGGGAAAGCTGTAACTCTGTGAGATGATTTCACAGAGCACAAAGAAGTTTCTCAGAAAGCTTCTTTCTCTTTGTTATCGGAGGTTATTTCCTTTGGCCCTATAGTCTTCAAAGGGATCCGAAATATCTGTTCTCAGATTCCACAGAAAAAAGGCTAGCAAAGAGATCCACGAGATACCGATGTAACTCTGTGAGATGAATTAACAGAACACTAAGCAGTTTCTCAGAAAGCTTCTTTCCAGATTTCATCTGAGGATATTTCCTTTTTCAACATAGCCCTCTATGGGCTTCCAAATACCACTTTGCCAATTCCACAAGAACTGGCTTAGCGAAAGGCTTCTTGAGGTGAAAGCTGTAACTCTGTGAGATGATTTCACAGAGCACAAAGAAGTTTCTCAGAAAGCTTCTTTCTCTTTGTTAACGGAGGATATTTCCTTTGACCCTATAGTCTTCAAAGGGATCCGAAATATCTGTTCTCAGATTCCGCAGAAATAAGGCTAGCAAAGAGATCCACGAGATACAGATGTAACTCTGTGAGATGAATTAACAGAACACTAAGCTGTTTCTCAGAAAGCTTTTTTCCAGATTTCATCTGAGGATATTTCCTTTTTCACCGTAGCCCTCTATGGGCTTCCAAATATCACTTTGCCTATTCCACAAGAACTGTCTTAGCGAAAGGCTTCTTGAGGGGAAAGCTGTAACTCTGTGAGATGATTTCAAAGAACACAAACAGGTTTCCCAGAAAGCTTCTTTCTCTTTGTTATCGTAGGATATTTCCTTTGGCCCTATAGTCTTCCAAGGGATCCGAAATATCTGTTCTCAAATTCCACAGAAATAAGGCTAGCAAAGAGATCCACGAGATACAGATGTTATTCTGTGAGATGAATTAACAGAGCACTAAGCAGTCTTTCAGAAAGTTTCTTTCCAGATTTCATCTGAGAATATTTCCTTTTTCACCACAGCCCTCTATGGGATTCCTAACACCACTTTGCCAATTCCACAAGAACTGTCTTAGCGAAAGGCTTCTTGAGGGGAAAGCTGTAACTCTGTGAGATGATTTCACAGAACACAAAGAAGTTTCTCAGAAAGCTTCTTTTTCTTTGTTATCGGAGATTATTTCCTTTGGCCCTATAGTCTTCAAATGGATTCGAAATATCTGTTCTCAGACTCCACAGAAATAAGGCTAGCAAAGAGATCCACCATATACAGATATAACTCTGTGAGATGAATTAACAGAACACTAAGCAGTTTCTCAGAAAGCTTCTTTCCAGATTTCATCTGAGGATATTTCCTTTTTCACCATAGCCCTCTGGGCTTCCAAATACCACTTTATCAATTCCACAAGAACTGTCTTAGCGAAAGCCTTCTTGAGGAGAAAGCTGTAGCTCTGTGAGATGATTTCACGGAGCACAAAGAAGTTTCTCAGAAAGCTTCTTTCTCTTTGTTATCGGAGGATATTTCCTTTGGCCCTATAGTCTTCAAATGGATCCGAAATATCTCTTCTCAGATTCCACAGAAATAAGGCTACCAAAGAGATCCACGAGATACCGATGTGACTCTGTGAGATGAATTAACAGAACACTAAGCAGTTTCTCAGAAAGCTTCTTTCCAGATTTCGTCGGAGGACATTTCCTTTTTCACCATAGCCCTCTATGGGCTTCGAAATACCACTTTGTCAATTCCACAAGAACTGTCTTAGCGAAAGGCTTCTTGAGGGGAAAGCTGTAAATCTGTGAGATGATTTTACAGACCACAAAGAAGTTTCTCAGAAAGCTTATTTCTCTTTGTTCTCGGAGGATATTTCCTTTGGCCCTATAATCTTCAAATGGATCCGAAATATCTGTTCTCAGATTCCACAGAAATAAGGCTAGCAAAGAGATCCACGAAACACAGATGTAACTCTGTGAGATGAATTAACAGAACAATAAGGAGTTTCTCAGAAAGCTTCTTTCCAGATTTCATCTGAGGATATTTCCTTTTTCACCTTAGCCCTCTCTGGGCTTCCTAACACCACTTTGCCTATTCCACAAGAACTGTCTTAGCGAAAGGCTTCTTGAGGGGAAAGCTGTAACTCTGTGAGATGATTTCACAGAGCACAAAGAAGTTTCTCAGAAAGCTTCTTTCTCTTTGTTAACGGTGGATATTTCCTTTGACCCTATAGTCTTCAAAGGGATCCGAAATATCTGTTCTCAGATTCCGCAGAAATAAGGCTAGCAAAGAGATCCACGAGATACAGATGTAACTCTGTGAGATGAATTAACAGAACACTAAGCTGTTTCTCAGAAAGCTTTTTTCCAGATTTCATCTGAGGATATTTCCTTTTTCACCGTAGCCCTCTATGGGCTTCCAAATATCACTTTGCCTATTCCACAAGAACTGTCTTAGCGAAAGGCTTCTTGAGGGGAAAGCTGTAACTCTGTGAGATGATTTCAAAGAACACAAACAAGTTTCCCAGAAAGCTTCTTTCTCTTTGTTATCGTAGGATATTTCCTTTGGCCCTATAGTCTTCCAAGGGATCCGAAATATCTGTTCTCAAATTCCACAGAAATAAGGCTAGCAAAGAGATCCACGAGATACAGATGTTATTCTGTGAGATGAATTAACAGAGCACTAAGCAGTCTCTCAGAAAGTTTCTTTCCAGATTTCATCTGAGAATATTTCCTTTTTCACCACAGCCCTCTATGGGATTCCTAACACCACTTTGCCAATTCCACAAGAACTGTCTTAGCGAAAGGCTTCTTGAGGGGAAAGCTGTAACTCTGTGAGATGATTTCACAGAACACAAAGAAGTTTCTCAGAAAGCTTCTTTTTCTTTGTTATCGGAGATTATTTCCTTTGGCCCTATAGTCTTCAAATGGATTCGAAATATCTGTTCTCAGACTCCACAGAAATAAGGCTAGCAAAGAGATCCACCATATACAGATATAACTCTGTGAGATGAATTAACAGAACACTAAGCAGTTTCTCAGAAAGCTTCTTTCCAGATTTCATCTGAGGATATTTCCTTTTTCACCATAGCCCTCTGGGCTTCCAAATACCACTTTGTCAATTCCACAAGAACTGTCTTAGCGAAAGGCTTCTTGAGGGGAAAGCTGTAGCTCTGTGAAATGATTTCACGGAGCACAAAGAAGTTTCTCAGAAAGCTTCTTTCTCTTTGTTATCGGAGGATATTTCCTTTGGCCCTATAGTCTTCAAATGGATCCGAAATATCTCTTCTCAG
The DNA here is from genome assembly GCF_043159975.1 of Macaca nemestrina. Lineage (NCBI taxonomy): Eukaryota > Metazoa > Chordata > Mammalia > Primates > Cercopithecidae > Macaca > Macaca nemestrina. Next base: position 26,685,376 of record NC_092143.1, read on the forward strand.
ATTCCACAGAAATAAGGCTACCAAAGAGATCCACGAGATACCGATGTGACTCTGTGAGATGAATTAACAGAACACTAAGCAGTTTCTCAGAAAGCTTCTTTCCAGATTTCGTCGGAGGACATTTCCTTTTTCACCATAGCCCTCTATGGGCTTCGAAATACCACTTTGTCAATTCCACAAGAACTGTCTTAGCGAAAGGCTTCTTGAGGGGAAAGCTGTAAATCTGTGAGATGATTTCACAGACCACAAAGAAGTTTCTCAGAAAGCTTATTTCTCTTTGTTCTCGGAGGATATTTCCTTTGGCCCTATAATCTTCAAATGGATCCGAAATATCTGTTCTCAGATTCCACAGAAATAAGGCTAGCAAAGAGATCCACGAAACACAGATGTAACTCTGTGAGATGAATTAACAGAACAATAAGGAGTTTCTCAGAAAGCTTCTTTCCAGATTTCATCTGAGGATATTTCCTTTTTCACCATAAACCTCTATGGGCTACCAAATATCACTTTGCCTATTCCACAAGAACTGTCTTAGCGAAAGGCTTCTTGAGGGGAAAGGTGTAACTCTGTGAGATGATTTCACAGAACACAAAGACGTTTCTTAGAAAACTTCTTTCTCTTTGTTATCGGAGGATATTTCCTTTGGCCCTATAGTCTTCAAAGGGATCCGAAATATCTGTTCTCAGATTCCACAGAAATAAGGCTAGCAAAGAGATCCACGAGATACAGATGTAACTCTGTGAGATGAATTAACAGAACACTAAGCTGTTTCTCAGAAAGCTTCTTTCCAGATTTCATCTGAGGATATTTCCTTTTTCACCGTAGCCCTCTATGGGCTTCCAAATATCACTTTGCCTATTCCACAAGAACTGTCTTAGCGAAAGGCTTCTTGAGGGGAAAGCTGTAACTCTGTGAGATGATTTCACAGAACACAAAGAAGTTTCTCAGAAAGCTTCTTACTCTTTGTTATCGGAGGATATTTCCTTTGGCCCTATAATCTTCCAAGGGATCCGAAATATCTGTTCTCAAATTCCACAGAAATAAGGCTAGCAAATAGATCCACGAGATACAGATGTAGTTCTGTGAGATGAATTAACAGAACACTAAGCAGTCTCTCAGAAAGCTTCTTTCCAGATTTCATCTGAGGATATTTCCTTTTTCACCACAGCCCTCTATGGGCTTCCTAATACCACTTTGCCAATTCCACAAGAACTGTCTTAGCGAAAGTCTTCTTGAGGGGAAAGCTGTAAATCTGCGAGATGATTTCACAGAACACAAAGAAGTTTCTCAGAAAGCTTCTTTTTCTTTGTTATCGGAGATTATTTCCTTTGGCACTATAGTCTTCAAAGGGATCCGAAATATCTGTTCTCAGATTCCCCAGAAATAAGGCTAGCAAAGAGATCCACCAAATACAGATATAACTCTGTGAGATGAATTAACAGAACACTAAGCAGTTTCTCAGAAAGCTTCTTTCCAGATTTCATCTGAGGATATTTCCTTTTTCACCATAGCCCTCTGGGCTTCCAAATACCACTTTGCCAATTCCACAGGAACTGTCTTAGCGAAAGGCTTCTTGAGGGGAAAGCTGTAACTCTGTGAGATGATTTCACGGAGCACAAAGAAGTTTCTCAGAAAGTTTCTTTCTGTTTGTTATCGGAGGATATTTCCTTTGGCCCTATATTCTTCAAATGGATCCGAAATATCTGTTCTCAGATTCCACAGAAATAAGGTTAGCAAAGAGATCCACGAAATACAGATGTAACTCTGTGAGATGAATTAACAGAACACTAAGCAGTTTCTCAGAATGCTTCTTTCCAGTTTTCATCTGAGGATATTTCCTTTTTCAGCATAGCCCTCTAAGGGCTTCCAAATATCACTTTGAATATTCCACAACAACTGTCTTAGCGAAAGGCTTCTTGAGGGGAAAGCTGTAACTCTGTGAGATGATTTCACAGAGCACAAAGAAGTTTCTCAGAAAGCTTCTTTCTCTTTGTTATCGGAGGATATTTCCTTTGGCCTTATATTCTTCAAATGGATCCGAAATATCTGTTCTCAGATTCCGCAGAAATAAGGCTAGCAAAGAGATCCACGAGATACAGATGTAACTCTGTGAGATGAATTAAAAGAACACTAAGCTGTTTCTCAGAAAGCTTTTTTCCAGATTTCATCTGAGGATATTTCCCTTTTCACCGTAGCCCTCTACGGGCTTCCAAATATCACTTTGCCTATTCCACAAGAACTGTCTTAGCGAAAGGCTTCTTGAGGGGAAAGCTGTAACTCTGTGAGATGATTTCAAAGAACACAAACAAGTTTCCCAGAAAGCTTCTTTCTCTTTGTTATTGGAGGATATTTCCTTTGGCCCTATAGTCTTCAAAGGAATCCGAAATATCTGTTCTCAGATTCCACAGAAATAAGGCTAGCAAAGAGATCCACGAGATACCGATGTAACTCTGTGAGATGAATTAACAGAACACTAAGCAGTTTCTCAGAAAGCTTCTTTCCAGATTTCGTCGGAGGATATTTCCTTTTTCACCCTAGCCCTCTGGGCTTCCAAATACCACTTTGTCAATTCCACAAGAACTGTCTTAGCGAAAGGCTTCTTGAGGGGAAAGCTGTAACTCTATGAGATGATTTCAAAGAGCACAAAGAAGTTTCTCAGAAAGCTTTTTTCTCTTTGTTCTCGGAGGATATTTCCTTTGGCCCTATAGTCTTCAAATGGATCCGAAATATCTGTTCTCAGATTCCACAGAAATAAGGCCAGCAAAGAGATCCACGAAATACAGATGTAACTAAGTGAGATGAATTAACAGAACACTAAGCAGTCTCTCGGAAATCTTCTTTTAAGATTTCATCTGAGGATATTCCTTTTTCACCATAGCCCTCTATGGGCTTCCAAATATCACTTTGCCTATTCCACAAGAACTGTCTTAGCGAAAGGCTTCTTGAGGGGAAAGCTGTAACTCTATGAGATGATTTCACAGAACACAAAGAAGTTTCTCAGAAAGCTTCTTTCTCTTTTTTATAGGAGGATATTTCCTTTGGCCCTATAGTCTTCCAAAGGATCCGAAATATCTCTTCTCCTATTCCACAGAAATAAGGCTAGCAAAGAGATCCACGAGATACCGATGAAACTCTGTGAGATGAATTTACAAAAAACTAAGCAGTCTCTCGGATATCTTCTTTCCAGATTTCATCTGAGGATATTTCCTTTTTCACCATAGCCCTCTATGCGCTTCCAAATATCACTTTGCCTATTCCACAAGAACTGTCTTAGCGAAAGGCTTCTTGAGGGGAAAGCTGTAACTCTGTGAGATGATTTCACAGAGCACAAAGAAGTTTCTCAGAAAGCTTCTTTCTCTTTGTTATCGGTGGATATTTCCTTTGGCCCTATTGTCTTCCAAAGGATCCGAAATATCTGTTCTCAGATTCCACAGAAATAAGGCTAGCAAAGAGATCCACGAAATACAGATGTAACAATGTGAGATGAATTAACAGAACACTAAGAGGTCTCTCGGAAATCTTCTTTCCAGATTTCATCTGAGGATATTTCCTTTTTCACCACAGCCCTCTATGGGCTTCCAAATATCACTTTGCCAATTCCACAAGAACTGTCTTAGCGAAAGGCTTCTTGAGGGGAAAGCTGTAATTCTGTGAGATGATTTCACAGAACAAAAAGAAGTTTCTCAGAAACCTTATTTCTCTTTTTTATCGTTGGATATTTCCTTTGGCCCTATAGTCTTCAAAGGAATCCGAAATATCTGTTCTCAGATTCCACAGAAATAAGGCTAGCAAAGAGATCCACGAAATACAGATGTAAGTCTGTGAGACGAATTAACAGAACACTAAGCAGTTTCTCAGAAAACTTCTTTCCTGATTTCATCTAAGCTAATTTCCTTTTTCACCATAGCCCTCTATGGGCTTCCTAATACCACTTCGCCAACACCACAAACACTGTCTTCGCGAAAGGCTTCTTGAGGGGAAAGCTGTAACTCTGTGAGAAGATTTCACAGAGCACAAAGAAGTTTCTCAGAAAGCTTCTTTCTCTTTGTTATCGGAGATTATTTCCTTTGGCCCTATAGTCTTCAAAGGGATTCGAAATATCTGTTCTCAGACTCCACAGAAATAAGGCTAGCAAAGAGATCCACCATATACAGATATAACTCTGTGAGATGAATTAACAGAACACTAAGCAGTTTCTCAGAATACTTCTTTCCAGATTTCATCTGAGGATATTTCCTTTTTCACCATAGCCCTCTAAGGGCTTCCAAATATCACTTTGAATATTCCACAAGAACTGTCTTAGCGAAAGGCTTCTTGAGGGGAAAGCTGTAACTCTGTGAGATGATTTCACAGAGCACAAAGAAGTTTCTCAGAAAGCTTCTTTCTCTTTGTTATCGGAGGATATTTCCTTTGGCCTTATATTCTTCAAATGGATCCGAAATATCTGTTCTCAGATTCCACAGAAATAAGGCTAGCAAAGAGATCCACGAAATACAGATGTAACTCTGTGAGATGAATTAACAGAACACTAAGCAGTCTCTCGGAAATCTTCTTTCCAGATTTCATCTGAGGATATTTCCTTTTTCACCACAGCCCTCAATGGGCTTCCAAATATCACTTTGCCAATTCCACAAGAACTGTCTTAGCGAAAGGATTCTTGAGAGGAAAGCTGTAACTCTGTGAGATGATTTCACAGAACAAAAAGAAGTTTCTCAGAAACCTTATTTCTCTTTTTTATCGTTGGATATTTCCTTTGGCCCTATAGTCTTCAAAGGAATCCGAAATATCTGTTCTCAGATTCCACAGAAATAAGGCTAGCAAAGAGATCCACGAGATACAGATATAAGTCTGTGAGATGAATTAACAAAACACTAAGCAGTTTCTCAGAAAACTTCTTTCGTGATTTCATCTAAGCATATTTCCTTTTTCACCATAGCCCTCTGTGGGCTTCCTAATACCACTTCGCCAATACCACAAGAACTGTCTTAGCGAAAGGCTTCTTGAGGGGAAAGCTGTAACTCTGTGAGATGATTTCACAGAGCACAAAGAAGTTTCTCAGAAAGCTTCTTTCTCTTTGTTATCGGAGGATATTTCCTTTGGCCCTATAGTCTTCAAAGGGATCCGAAATATCTGTTCTCAGATTCCACAGAAAAAAGGCTAGCAAAGAGATCCACGAAATACAGATATACCTCTGTGAGATGAATTAACAGAACACTAAGCAGTTTCTCAGTAAGCTTCTTTCCAGATTTCATCTGAGGATATTTCCTTTTTCACCATAGCCCTCTGGGCTTCCAAATAACTCTTTGCCAATTCCACAAGAACTGTCTTAGCGAAAGGCTTCTTGAGGGGAAAGCTGTAACTCTGTGAGATGATTTCACAGAACACAAAGAAATTTATCAGAAAGATTCTTTCTCCTTGTTATTGGAGGATATTTCCTTTGGCCCTATATTCTTCAAAGGAATCCGAAATATCTGTTCTCAGATTCCACAGAAATAAGGCTAGCAAAGAGATCCACGAGATACTGATGTAACTCTGTGAGATGAATTAACAGAACACTAAGCAGTTTCTCAGAAAGCTTCTTTCCAGATTTCGTCGGAGGATATTTCCTTTTTCACCCTAGCCCTCTGGGCTTCCAAATACCACTTTGTCAATTCCACAAGAACTGTCTTAGCGAAAGGCTTCTTGAGGGGAAAGCTGTAACTCTATGAGATGATTTCAAAGAGCACAAAGAAGTTTCTCAGAAAGCTTATTTCTCTTTGTTCTCGGAGGATATTTCCTTTGGCCCTATAGTCTTCAAATGGATCCGAAATATCTGTTCTCAGATTCCACAGAAATAAGGCTAGCAAAGAGATCCACGAAATACAGATGTAACTAAGTGAGATGAATTAACAGAACACTAAGCAGTCTCTCGGAAATCTTCTTTTAAGATTTCATCTGAGGATATTCCTTTTTCACCATAGCCCTCTATGGGCTTCCAAATATCACTTTGCCTATTCCACAAGAACTGTCTTAGCGAAAGGCTTCTTGAGGGGAAAGCTGTAACTCTGTGAGATGATTTCACAGAGCACAAAGAAGTTTCTCAGAAAGCTACTTTCTCTTTGTTATCGGTGGATATTACCTTTGGCCCTATAGTCTTCCAAAGGATCCGAAATATCTGTTCTCAGATTCCACAGAAATAAGGCTAGCAAAGAGATCCACGAAATACAGATGTAACAATGTGAGATGAATTAACAGAACACTAAGCAGTCTCTCGGAAATCTTCTTTCCAGATTTCATCTGAGGATATTTCCTTTTTCACCACAGCCCTCTATGGACTTCCAAATATCACTTTGCCAATTCCACGAGAACTGTCTTAGCGAAAGGCTTCTTGAGGGGAAAGCTGTAACTCTGTGAGATGATTTCACAGAACAAAAAGAAGTTTCTCAGAAACCTTATTTCTCTTTTTTATCGTTGGATATTTCCTTTGGCCCTATAGTCTTCAAAGGAATCCGAAATATCTGTTCTCAGATTCCACAGAAATAAGGCTAGCAAAGAGATCCACGAGATACAGATGTAAGTCTGTGAGACGAATTAACAGAACGCTAAGCAGTTTCTCAGAAAACTTCTTTCCTGATTTCATCTAAGCATATTTCCTTTTTCACCATAGCCCTCTATGGGCTTCCTAATACCACTTTGCCAACACCACAAACACTGTCTTCGCGAAATGCTTCTTGAGGGGAAAGCTGTAACTCTGTGAGAAGATTTCACAGAGCACAAAGAAGTTTCTCAGAAAGCTTCTTTCTCTTTGTTATCGGAGATTATTTCCTTTGGCCCTATAGTCTTCAAATGGATCCGAAATATCTCTTCTCAGATTCCACAGAAATAAGGCTAGCAAAGAGATCCACGAAACACAGATGTAACTCTGTGAGATGAATTAACAGAACAATAAGTAGTTTCTCAGACAGCTTCTTTCCAGATTTCATCTGAGGATATTTCCTTTTTCACCTTAGCCCTCTATGGGCTTCCTAACACCACATTGCCTATTCCACAAAAACTGTCTTAGCGAAAGGCTTCTTGAGGGGAATGCTGTAACTCTGTGAGATGATTTCACAGAACACAAAGAAGTTTCTCAGAAAGCGTCTTTCTCTTTGTTAACGGAGGATATTTCCTTTGACCCTAGAGTCTTCAAAGGGATCCGAAATATCTGTTCTCAGATTCCGCAGAAATAAGGCTAGCAAAGAGATCCACGAAATACAGATATAACTCTGTGTGATGAATTAACAGAACACTAAGCAGTTCCTCAGAAAGCTTCTTTCCAGATTTCATCTGAGGATATTTCCTTTTTCACCACAGCCCTCTGGGCTTCCAAATACCACTTTGCCAATTCCACAAGAACTGTCTTAGCGAAAGGCTTCTTGAGGGGAAAGCTGTAACTCTGTGAGATGATTTCACAGAATACAAAGAAGTTTCTCAGAAAGCTTCTTTCTCTTTGTTATAGGAGGATATTTCCTTTGGCCCTATAGTCTTCAAAGGGATCCGAAATATCTGTTCTCAGATTCCACAGAAATAAGGCTAGCAAAGAGATCCACGAGATACCGATGTAACTCTGTGAGTTGAATTTCAGAAAACTAAGCAGTCTCTCGGATATCTTCTTTCCAGATTTCATCTGAGGATATTTCCTTTTTCACCATAGCCCTCTATGCGCTTCCAAATATCACTTTGCCTATTCCACAAGAACTGTCTTAGCGAAAGGCTTCTTGAGGGGAAAGCTGTAGCTCTGTGAGATGATTTCACAGCGCACAAAGAAGTTTCTCAGAAAGCTTCTTTCTCTTTGTTATCGGAGGATATTTCCTTTGGCCCTATAGTCTTCCAAAGGATCCGAAATATCTGTTCTAAGATTCCACAGAAATAAGGCTAGCAAAGAGATCCACGAAATACAGATGTAACTCTGTGAGATGAATTAACAGAACACTAAGCAGTCTCTCGGAAATCTTCTTTCCAGATTTCATCTGAGGATATTTCCTTTTTCACCACAGCCCTCTATGGGCTTCCAAATATCACTTTGCCCATTTCACAAGAACTGTCTTAGCGAAAGGCTTCTTGAGGGGAAAGCTGTAATTCTGTGAGATGATTTCACAGAACACAAAGAAGTTTCTCAGAAACCTTATTTCTCTTTTTTATCGTTGGATATTTCCTTTGGCCCTATAGTCTTCAAAGGAATCCGAAATATCTGTTCTCAGATTCCACAGAAATAAGGCTAGCAAAGAGATCCACGAGATACAGATGTAAGTCTCTGAGATGAATTAACAGAACACTAAGCAGTTTCTCAGAAAACTTCTTTCCTGATTTCATCTAAGCATATTTCCTTTTTCACCATAGCCATCTATGGGCTTCCTAATACCACTTCGCCAATACCACAAGAACTGTCTTAGCGAAAGGCTTCTTGAGGGGAAAGCTGTAACTCTGTGAGATGATTTCACAGAGCACAAAGAAGTTTCTCAGAAAGCTTCTTTCTCTTTGTTATCGGAGGATATTTCCTTTGGCCCTATAGTCTTCAAAGGGATCCGAAATATCTGTTCTCAAATTCCACAGAAATAAGGCTAGCAAATAGATCCACGAGATACAGATGTAATTCTGTGAGATGAATTAACAGAACACTAAGCAGTCTCTCAGAGAGCTTCTTTCCAGATTTCATCTGAGGATATTTCCTTTTTCACCATAGCCCTCTAAGGGCTTTCAAATATCACTTTGAATATTCCACAAGAACTGTCTTAGCGAAAGGCTTCTTGAGGGGAAAGCTGTAACTCTGTGAGATGATTTCACAGAGCACAAAGAAGTTTCTCAGAAAGCTTCTTTCTCTTTGTTATCGGAGGATATTTCCTTTGGCCTTATATTCTTCAAATGGATCCGAAATATCTGTTCTCAGATTCCACAGAAAAAAGGCTAGCAAAGAGATCCACGAAATACAGATATACCTCTGTGAGATGAATTAACAGAACACTAAGCAGTTTCTCAGTAAGCTTCTTTCCAGATTTCATCTGAGGATATTTCCTTTTTCACCATAGCCCTCTGGGCTTCCAAATAACTCTTTGCCAATTCCACAAGAACTGTCTTAGCGAAAGGCTTCTTGAGGGGAAAGCTGTAACTCTGTGAGATGATTTCACAGAACACAAAGAAGTTTCTCAGAAAGATTCTTTCTCTTTGTTATTGGAGGATATTTCCTTTGGCCCTATAGTCTTCAAAGGAATCCGAAATATCTGTTCTCAGATTCCACAGAAATAAGGCTAGCAAAGAGATCCACGAGATACCGATGTAACTCTGTGAGATGAATTAACAGAACACTAAGCAGTTTCTCAGAAAGCTTCTTTACAGATTTCGTCGGAGGATATTTCCTTTTTCACCCTAGCCCTCTGGGCTTCCAAATACCACTATGACAATTCCACAAGAACTGTCTTAGCGAAAGGCTTCTTGAGGGGAAAGCTGTAACTCTATGAGATGATTTCAAAGAGCACAAAGAAGTTTCTCAGAAAGCTTATTTCTCTTTGTTCTCGGAGGATATTTCCTTTGGCCCTATAGTCTTCAAATGGATCCGAAATATCTGTTCTCAGATTCCACAGAAATAAGGCTAGCAAAGAGATCCACGAAATACAAATGTAACTAAGTGAGATGAATTAACAGAACACTAAGCAGTCTCTCGGAAATCTTCTTTTAAGATTTCATCTGAGGATATTCCTTTTTCACCATAGCCCTCTATGGGCTTCCAAATATCACTTTGCCTATTCCACAAGAACTGTCTTAGCGAAAGGCTTCTTGAGGGGAAAGCTGTAACTCTGTGAGATGATTTCACAGAACACAAAGAAGTTTCTCAGAAAGCTTCTTTCTCTTTGTTATCGTAGGATATTTCCTTTGGCCCTATAGTCTTCCAAGGGATCCGAAATATCTGTTCTCAAATTCGACAGAAATAAGGCAAGCAAATAGATCCACGAGATACAGATGTAATGCTGTGAGATGAATTAACAGAACACTAAGCAGTCTCTCAGAAAGCTTCTTTCCAGGTTTCATCTGAGGATATTTCCTTTTTCACCACAGCCCTCTATGGGCTTCCTAATACCACTTTGCCAATTCCACAAGAACTGTTTTAGCGAAAGTCTTCTTGAGGGGAAAGCTGTAACTCTGTGAGATGATTTCACAGAGCACAAAGAAGTTTCTCAGAAAGCTTCTTTCTCTTTGTTATCGGAGGATATTTCCTTTGGCCCTATAGTCTTCAAAGGGATCCGAAATATCTATTCTCAGATGCCACAGAAAAAAGGCTAGCAAAGAGATCCACGAAATACAGATATAACTCTGTAAGATGAATTAACAGAACACTAAGCAGTTTCTCAGTAAGCTTCTTTCCAGATTTCATCTGAGGATATTTCCTTTTTCACCACAGCCCTCTATGGGCTTCCTAATACCACTTTGCCAAATCCACAAGAACTGTCTTCGCGAAAGGCTTCTTGAGGGCAAAACTGTATCTCTGTGAGATGATTTCACAGAACACAAGGAAGTTTCTCAGAAAGCTTCTTTTTCTTTGTTATCGGTGATTATTTCCTTTGGCCCTATAGTCTTCAAAGGGATCCGAAATATCTGTTCTCAGATTCCACAGAAATAAGGCCTGCAAAGAGATCCACGAAATAAAGATATAACTCTGTGAGATGAATTAACAGAACACTAAGCAGTTTCTCAGAAAGCTTCTTTCCAGATTTCATCTGAGGATATTTCCATTTTCACCATAGCCCTCTGGGCATCCAAATACCACTTTGTCAATTCCAAAAGAACTGTCTTAGCGAAAGGCTTCTTGAGGGGAAAGCTGCAACTCTGTGAGATGATTTCACAGAACACAAAGAAGTTTCTCAGAAACCTTATTTCTCTTTGTTATCGGAGGATATTTCCTTTGGCCCTATAGTCTTCAAACGGATCCGAAACATCTGTTCTCAGATTCCACAGAAATAAGGCGAACAAAGAGATCCACGAGATACAGATGTAACTCTGTGAGATGAATTAACAGAACACTAAGCAGTCTCTCGGAAATCTTCTTTTAAGATTTCATCTGAGGATATTTCCTTTTTCACCATAACCCTCTATGGGCTACCAAATATCACATTGCCTTTTCCACAAGAACTGTCTTAGCGAAAGGCTTCTTGAGGGGTAAGCTGTAACTCTGTGAGATGATTTCACAGAACACAAAGAAGTTTCTCAGAAAGCTTCTTTCTCTTTGTTATCGGAGGATATTTCCTTTGGCCCTATAGTCTTCCAAACGATCCGAAATATCTCTTCTCATATTCCACAGAAGTAAGGCTAGCAAAGAGATCCACGAAATACAGATGTAACCCTGTGAGATGATTTAACAGAACACTAAGCAGTTTCTCAGAAAGCTTCTTTCCAGATTTCGTCAGGGGATATATACTTTTTCACCATAGCCCTCTATGGGCTTTCAAATATCACTTTGCCAATTCCACAAGAACATTCTCAGTGAAAGGCTTCTTGAGGGGAAAGCTGTAACTCTGTGAGATGATTTCACAGAACACAAAGAAGTTTCTCAGAAAGCTTCTTTCTCTTTGTTATCGGAGGATATTTCCTTTGGCCCTAGAGTTTCAAAGGGATCCGAAATATCTGTTCTCAGATTCCACAGAAATAAGGCTATCAAAGAGATCCACGAAATACAGATGTAACTCTGTGAGATGAATTAACAGAACACTAAGCAGTTTCTCAGAAAGCTTCTTTCCAGATTTCATATGAGGATATTTCCTTTTTCACCATAGCCCTCTATGCGCTTCCAAATATCATTTTGCCAATTGCACAAGAACTGTCTGAGCGAAAGGCTTCTTGAGGGGAAAGCTGTAACTCTGTGAGATGATTTCACAGAACACAAAGAAGTTTCTCAGAAAGCTTCATTTTCTTTGTTATCGGAGATTATTTCCTTTGGCCTTATAGTCTTCAAAGGGATCCGAAATATCTGTTCTCAGATTCCACAGAAAAAAGGCTAGCAAAGAGATCCACGAAATACAGATATAACTCTGTGAGATGAATTAACAGAACACTAAGGAGTTTCTCAGAAAGCTTCTTTCCAGATTGCATCTGAGGATATTTCCTTTTCCACCATAGCCCTCTGGGCTTCCAAATACCACTTTGCAATTCCACAAGAACTGTCTTAGCGAAAGGCTTCTTGAGGGGAAAGCTGTAACTCTGTGAGATGATTTCACAGAACAGAAAGAAGTTTCTCATAAAGCTTCTTTCTCTTTGTTATCGGAGGATATTTCCTTTGGCCCTGTAGTCTTCAAAGGGATCCGAAATATCTGTTCTCAGACTCCACAGAAATAAGACTAGCAAAGAGATCCACGAGATACCGATGTAACTCTGTGAGATGAATTTACAGAAAACTAAGCAGTCTCTCGGATATCTTCTTTCCAGATTTCATCTGAGGATATTTCCTTTTTCACCATAGCCCTCTATGCGCTTCCAAATATCACTTTGCCTATTCCACAAGAACTGTCTTAGCGAAAGGCTTCTTGAGGGGAAAGCTGTAACTCTGTGAGTTGATTTCACAGAGCACAAAGAAGTTTCTCAGAAAGCTTATTTCACTTTGTTCTCGGAGGATATTTCCTTTGGCCCTATAGTCTTCAAATGGATCCGAAATATCTGTTCTCAGTTTCCACAGAAATAAGGCTAGCAAAGAGATCCACGAAATACAGATGTAACTCTGTGGGATGAATTAACAGAACACTAAGCAGTCTCTCGGAAATCTTCTTTCCAGATTTCATCTGAGGATATTTCCTTTTTCACCACAGCCCTCTATGGGCTTCCTAATACCACTTTGCCAATTCCACAAGAACTGTCTTCGCGAAAGGCTTCTTGAGGGGAAAACTGTAACTCTGTGAGATGATTTCACAGAACACAAGGAAGTTTCTCAGAAAGCTTCTTTTTCTTTGTTATCGGAGATTATTTCCTTTGGCCCTATAGTCTTCAAAGGGATCCGAAATATCTGTTCTCAGATTCCACAGAAATAAGGCCAGCAAAGAGATCCACGAAATAAAGATATAACTCTGTGAGATGAATTAAAAGAACACTAAGCAGTTTCTCAGAAAGCTTCTTTCCAGATTTCATCTGAGCATATTTCCGTTTTCACCATAGCCCTCTATGGCCTTCCTAATACCACTTTGCCAATTCCACAAGAACTGCCTTAGCGAAAGGCTTCTTTAGGGGAAAGCTGTAACTCTGTGAGATGATTTCACAGAACACAAAGAAGTTTCTCACAAAGCTTCTTTCTCTTTGTTATCGGAGGATATTTCCTTTGGCCCTATAGTCTTCCAAAGGATCCGAAATATTTCTTCTCATATTCCACAGAAATAAGGCTAGCAAAGAGATCCGCGAAATACAGATGTAACACTGTGAGATGAATTAACAGAACACTAAGCAGTTTCTCAGAAAGCTTCTTTCCAGATTTCATCTGAGGATATTTCCTTTTTCACCATAGCCCTCTATGGGCTTTCAAATATCACTTTGTCAATTCCACAAGAACAGTCTTAGCGAAAGGCTTCTTGAGGGAAAGCTGTAACTCTGTGAGATGATTTCACAGAACACAAAGAAGTTTCTCAGAAAGCTTCTTTCTCTTTGTTATCGGAGGATATTTCCTTTGGCCCTATAGTCTTCAATGGGATCCGAAATATCTGTTCTCAGAAGCCCCAGAAATAAGGCTAGCAAAGAGATCCACGAAACACAAATGTAACTCTGTGAGATGAATTAGCAGAACACTAAGCGGCTCCTCAGAAAGCTTCTTTCCAGATTTCTTCTGAGGATATTTCCTTTTTCACCATAGCCCGTTTGGGCTTCCAAATATCACTTTGCCAATTCCACAAGAACTGTCTTAGCGAAAGGCTTCTTGAGGGGAAAGCTGTAACTCTGTGAGATGATTTCACAGAACACAAAGAAGTTTCTCAGAAAGCTTCTTTCTCTTTGTTATCGGAGGATATTTCCTTTGGCCCTATAGTCTTCAATGGGATCCGAAATATCTGTTCTCAGAAGCCCCAGAAATAAGGCTAGCAAAGAGATCCACGAAACACAAATGTAACTCTGTGAGATGAATTAGCAGAACACTAAGCGGCTCCTCAGAAAGCTTCTTTCCAGATTTCTTCTGAGGATATTTCCTTTTTCACCATAGCCCTCTATGGGCTTCCAAATATCACTTTGAATATTCCACAAGAACTGTCTTAGCGAAAGGCTTCTTGAGGGGAAAGCTTTAACTCTGTGAGATGATTTCGCAATACAAAGAAATTTCTCATAAAGCTTCTTTCTCTTTGTTATCGGAGGATATTTCTTTTAGCCCTATATTCTTCAAAGGGATCCGAAATATCTTTTCTCAGATGCCACAGAAATAAGGCTAGCAAAGAGATCCAGGAGATACCGATGTAACTCTGTGAGATGAATTAAAAGAACACTAAGCAGTTTCTCAGAAAGCTTCTTTCCAGATTTCATCGGAGGATATTACATTTTTCACCATAGCCCTCTATGGGCTTCCAAATACCACTTTACCAATTCCACTAGAACTGTCTTAGGGAAAGGCTTCTTGAGGGGAAAGCTGTAACTCTGTGAGATGATTTCACAGAACACAAAGAAGTTTCTCAGAAAGCTTCTTTCTCTTTGTTATCGGAGGATATTTCCTTTGGCCCTATAGTCTTCAAAGGGATCCGAAATATCTGTTCTCTGATTCCACAGAAATAAGGCTAGCAAAGAGATCCACGAGATGCACATGTAACTCTGTGAGATGAATTAACAGAACACTAAGCAGTCTCTCAGAAGGCTTCTTTCCAGATTTCATCTGAGGATATTTCCTTTTTCACCACAGCCCTCTATGGGCTTCCTAATACCACTTTGCCAATTCCACAAGAACTGTCTTCGCGAAAGGCTTCTTGAGGGGAAAGCTGTAACTCTGTGAGATGATTTCACAGAACACAAGGAAGTTTCTCAGAAAGCTTCTTTTTCTTTGTTATCGAAGGATATTTCCTTTGGCCCTATAGTCTTCAAACGGATCCGAAATATGTGTTCTCAGATTCCACAGAAATAAGGCGAGCAAAGAGATCCACGAGATACAGATGTAACTCTGTGAGATGAATTAACAGAACACTAAGCAGTTTCTCAGAAAGCTTCTTTCCAGATTTCATCTGAGCATATTTCCTTTTTCACCATAGCCCTCTAGGGGTTCCTAATACCACTTTGCCAATTACACAAGAACTGTCTTAGCGAAAGGCTTCTTGAGGGGAAAGCTGTAACTCTGTGAGATGATTTCACAGAACACAAAGAAGTTTCTCAGAAAGCTTCTTTCTCTTTGTTATCGGAGGATATTTCCTTTGGCCCTATAGTCTTCAAAGGGATCCGAAATATCTGTTCTCAGATTCCACAGAAATAAGGTTAGCAAAGAGATCCACGAGATACAGATGTAACTCTGTGAGATGAATTAAAAGAACACTAAGCAGTCTCTCAGAAAGCCTCTTTCCAGATTTCATTTGAGGATATTTCCTTTTTCACCACAGCCCTCTATGAGCTTCCTAATACCACTTTGCCAATTCCACAAGAACTGTCTTAGCGAAAGGCTTCTTGAGGGGAAAGCTGTAACTCTGTGAGATGATTTCACAGAACACAAAGAAGTTTCTCAGAAACCTTATTTCTCTTTTTTATCGTTGGATATATCCTTTGGCCCTATAGTCTTCCAAGGAATCCGAAATATCTGTTCTCAGATTCCACAGAAATAAGGCTAGCAAAGAGATCCACGAGATACAGATGTAAATCTGTGAGATGAATTAACAGAACACTAAGCAGGTTCTCAGAAAACTTCTTTCCTGATTTCTTCTAAGCATATTTCCTTTTTCACCATAGCCCTCTATGGGCTTCCTAATACCACTTCGCCAATTCCACAAGAACTGTCTTAGCCAAAGGCTTCTTGAGGGGAAAGCTGTAACTCCGTGAGATGATTTTACAGAGCCCAAAGAAGTTTCTCAGAAAGCTTCTTTCTCTTTGTTGTCGGAGGATATTTCCTTTGGCCCTATAGTCTTCAAAGGGATCCGAAATATCTGTTCTCAGATTCCACAGAAATAAGGCTAGCAAAGAGATCCACGAAATACAGATGTAACTCTGTGAGATGAATTAACAGAACAGTAAGCAGTCTCTCGGAAATTTTCTTTCCAGATTTCATCTGAGGATATTTCCTTTTTCACCGTAGCCCTCTATGGGCTTCCAAATATCACTTTGAATATTCCACAAGAACTGTCTTAGCGAAAGGCTTCTTGAGGGGAAAGCTTTATCTCTGTGAGATTATTTCACAATACAAAGAAGTTTCTCATAAAGCTTCTTTCTCTTTGTTATCGGAGGATATTTCCTTTGGCCCTATAGTCTTCAAAGGGATCCGAAATATCTGTTCTCAGATTCCACAGAAATAAGGCTAGCAAAGAGATCCACGAAATACAGATGTAACTCTGTGAGATCAATTAACAGAACACTAAGCAGTTTCTCAGAAAGCTTCTTTCCAGATTTCATCTGAGGATATTTCCTTTTTCACCATAGCCTTCTAGGCGCTTCCAAATATCACTTTGCCAATTCCACAAGAACTGTCTTAGCGAAAGGCTTCTTGAGGGGAAAGCTGTAACTCTGTGAGATGATTTCAAATAACACAAAGAAGTTTTTCAGAAACCTTCTTTCTCTTTGTTATCGAAGTTTATTTCCATTGGCCCTATAGTCTTCAAAGGGATCCGAAATATCTGTTCTCAGATTCCACAGAAATAAGGCTAGCAAAGAGATCCACGAAATACAGACGTAACTCTGTGAGATGAATTAACAGAACACTAAACAGTTTCTCAGAAAGCTTCTTTCCAAATTTCATCTGAGGATATTTCCTTTTTTACCATAGCCCTCTAAGGGCTTCCAAATATCACTTTGCCAATTCCACAAGAACTGTCTTAGCGAAAGGCTTCCTGAGGGGAAAGCTGTAACTCTGTGAGATGATTTCACAGAACACAAAGAAGTTTCTCAGAAAGCTTCTTTCTCTTTGTTATCGGAGGATATTTCCTTTGGCCCCATAGTCTTCCAAGGGATCCGAAATATCTGTTCTCAGATTCCACAGAAATAAAGCTAGCAAAGAGATCCACGAAATACAGATGTAACTCTGTGAGATGAATTAACAGAACACTAAGCAGTTTCTCAGAATGCTTCTTTCCAGATTTCATCTGAGGATATTTCCTTTTTCACCATAGCCCTCTAAGGGCTTCCAAATATCACTTTGAATATTCCACAAGAACTGTCTTAGCGAAAGGCTTCTTGAGGGGAAAGCTGTAACTCTGTGAGATGATTTCACAGAGCACAAAGAAGTTTCTCAGAAAGCTTCTTTCTCTTTGTTATCGGTGGATATTTCCTTTGGCCCTATAGTCCTCCAAAGGATCCGAAATATCTGTTCTCAGATTCCACAGAAATAAGGCTAGCAAAGAGATCCACGAAATACAGATGTAACAATGTGAGATGAATTAACAGAACACTAAGCAGTCTCTCGGAAATCTTCTTTCCAGATTTCATCTGAGGATATTTCCTTTTTCACCACAGCCCTCTATGGGCTTCCAAATATCACTTTGCCAATTCCACAAGAACTGTCTTAGTGAAAGGCTTCTTGAGGGGAAAGCTGTAACTCTGTGAGATGATTTCACAGAACACAGAGAAGTTTCTCAGAAACCTTATTTCTCTTTTTTATCGTTGGATATTTCCTTTGGCCCTATAGTCTTCAAAGGAATCCGAAATATCTGTTCTCAGATTCCACAGAAATAAGGCTAGCAAAGAGATCCACGAGATACAGATGTAAGTCTGTGAGATGAATTAACAGAACACTAAGCAGTTTCTCAGAAAACTTCTTTCCTGATTTCATCTAAGCATATTTCCTTTTTCACCATAGCCCTCTATGGGCTTCCTAATACCACTTCGCCAATACCACAAGAACTGTCTTCGCCAAAGGCTTCTTGAGGGGAAAGCTGTAACTCTGTGAGAAGATTTCACAGAGCACAAAGAAGTTTCTCAGAAAGCTTCTTTCTCTTTGTTATCGGAGATTATTTCCTTTGGCCCTATAGTCTTCAAAGGGATTCGAAATATCTGTTCTCAGATTCCACAGAAATAAGGCTGGCAAAGAGATCCACCATATACAGATATAACTCTGTGAGATGAATTAACAGAACACTAAGCAGTTTCTCAGAAAGCTTCTTTCCAAATTTCATCTGAGGATATTTCCTTTTTCACCATAGCCCTCTGGGCTTCCAAATACCACTTTGCCAATTCCACAAGAACTGTCTTAGCGAAAGGCTTCTTGAGGGGAAAGCTGTAGCTCTGTGAGATGATTTCACGGAGCACAAAGAAGTTTCTCAGAAAGCGTCTTTCTCTTTGTTAACGGAGGATATTTCCTTTGACCCTACAGTCTTCAAAGGGATCCGAAATATCTGTTCTCAGATTCCGCAGAAATAAGGCTAGCAAAGAGATCCACGAAATACAGATATAACTCTGTGCGATGAATTAACAGAACACTAAGCAGTTTCTCGGAAAGCTTCTTTCCAGATTTCAACTGAGGATATTTCCTTTTTCACCGTAGCCCTCTATGGGCTTCCAAATATCACTTTGCCTATTCCACAAGAACTGTCTTAGCGAAAGGCTTCTTGAGGGGAAAGCTGTAACTCTGTGAGATGATTTTACAGAACACAAAGAAGTTTCTCAGAAAGCTTCTTTCTCTTTGTTATCGTAGGATATTTCCTTTGGCCCTATAGTCTTCCAAGGGATGCGAAATATCTGTTCTCAAATTCCACAGAAATAAGGCAAGCAAATAGATCCACGAGATACAGATGTAATTCTGTGAGATGAATTAACAGAACACTAAGCAGTCTCTCAGAAAGCTTCTTTCCAGGTTTCATCTGAGGATATTTCCTTTTTCACCACAGCCCTCTAAGGGCTTCCTAATACCACTTTGCCAATTCCACAAGAACTGTTTTAGCGAAAGTCTTCTTGAGGGGAAAGCTGTAACTCTGTGAGATGATTTCACAGAGCACAAAGAAGTTTCTCAGAAAGCTTCTTTCTCTTTGTTATCGGAGGATATTTCCTTTGGCCCTATAGTCTTCAAAGGGATCCGAAATATCTATTCTCAGATTCCACAGAAAAAAGGCTAGCAAAGAGATCCACGAAATACAGATATAACTCTGTAAGATGAATTAACAGAACACTAAGCAGTTTCTCAGTAAGCTTCTTTCCAGATTTCATCTGAGGATATTTCCTTTTTCACCATAGCCCTCTGGGCTTCCAAATACCTCTTTGCCAATTCCACAAGAACTGTCTTAGCGAAAGACTTCTTGAGGGGAAAGCTGTAACTCTGTGAGATGATTTCACAGAACACAAAGAAGTTTCTCAGAAAGATTCTTTCTCTTTGTTATCGGAGGATATTTCCTTTGGCCCTATAGTCTTCAAAGGGATCCGAAATATCTGTTCTCAGATTCCACAGAAATAAGGCTAGCAAAGAGATCCACGAGATACCGATGTAACTCTGTGAGATGAATTAACAGAACACTAAGCAGTTTCTCAGAAAGCTTCTTTCCAGATTTCGTCGGAGGATATTTCCTTTTTCACCCTAGCCCTCTGGGCTTCCAAATACCACTTTGTCAATTCCACAAGAACTGTCTTAGCGAAAGGTTTCTTGAGGGGAAAGCTGTAACTCTATGAGGTGATTTCACAGAGCACAAATAAGTTTCTCAGAAAGCTTATTTCTCTTTGTTCTCGGAGGATATTTCCTTTGGGCCTATAGTCTTCAAATGGATCCGAAATATCTGTTCTCAGATTCCACAGAAATAAGGCTAGCAAAGAGATCCACGAAATACAGATGTAACTCCGTGAGATGAATTAACAGAACACTAAGCAGTCTCTCGGAAATCTTCTTTTAAGATTTCATCTGAGGATATTTCCTTTTTCACCATAACCCTCTATGGGCTACCAAATATCACATTGCCTATTCCACAAGAACTGTCTTAGCGAAAGGCTTCTTGAGGGGAAAGCTGTAACTCTGTGAGATGATTTCACAGAACACAAAGAAGTTTCTCAGAAAGCTTCTTTCTCTTTGTTATCGGAGGATATTTCCTTTGGCCCTATAGTCTTCCAAACGATCCGAAATATCTCTTCTCATATTCCACAGAAGTAAGGCTAGCAAAGAGATCCACGAACTACAGATGTAACCCTGTGAGATGATTTAACAGAACACTAAGCAGTTTCTCAGAAAGCTTCTTTCCAGATTTCGTCAGGGGATATATCCTTTTTCACCATAGCCCTCTATGGGCTTTCAAATATCACTTTGCCAATTCCACAAGAACATTCTCAGTGAAAGGCTTCTTGAGGGGAAAGCTGTAACTCTGTGAGATGATTTCGCAGAACACAAAGAAGTTTCTCAGAAAGCTTCTTTCTCTTTGTTATCAGAGGATATTTCCTTTGGCCCTATACTCTTCCAAGGGATCCGAAATATCTGTTCTCAGATTCCACAGAAATAAGACTATCAAAGAGATCCACGAAATACAGATGTAACTCTGTGAGATGAATTAACAGAACACTAAGCAGTTTCTCAGAAAGCTTCTTTCCAGATTTCATATGAGGATATTTCTTTTTTCACTATAGCCCTCTATGCGCTTCCAAATATCATTTTGCCAATTGCACAAGAACTCTCTTAGCGAAAGGCTTCTTGAGGGGAAAGCTGTAACTCTGTGAGATGATTTCCAGAACACAAAGAAGTTTCTCAGAAAGCTTCATTTTCTTTGTTATCGGAGATTATTTCCTTTGGCCTTATAGTCTTCAAAGGGATCCGAAATATCTGTTCTCAGATTCCACAGAAAAAAGGCTAGCAAAGAGATCCACGAAATACAGATATAACTCTGTGAGATGAATTAACAGAACACTAAGCAGTTTCTCAGAAAGCTTCTTTCCAGATTTCATCTGAGGATATTTCCTTTTTCACCATAGCCCTCTGGGCTTCCAAATACCACTTTGCAATTCCACAAGAACTGTCTTAGCGAAAGGCTTCTTGAGGGGAAAGCTGTAACTCTGTGAGATGATTTCACAGAACAGAAAGAAGTTTCTCAGAAAGCTTCTTTCTCTTTGTTATCGGAGGATATTTCCTTTGGCCCTATAGTCTTCAAATGGATCCGAAATATCTGTTCTCAGATTCCACAGAAATAAGGCTAGCAAAGAGATCCACGAGATACCGATGTAACTCTGTGAGATGAATTTACAGAAAACTAAGCAGTCTCTCGGATATCTTCTTTCCAGATTTCATCTGAGGATATTTCCTTTTTCACCATAGCCCTCTATGCGCTTCCAAATATCACTTTGCCTATTCCACAAGAACTGTCTTAGCGAAAGGCTTCTTGAGGGGAAAGCTGTAACTCTGTGAGATGATTTCACAGAGCACAAAGAAGTTTCTCAGAAAGCTTATTTCACTTTGTTCTCGGAGGATATTTCCTTTGGCCCTATAGTCTTCAAATGGATTCGAAATATCTGTTCTCAGTTTCCACAGAAATAAGGCTAGCAAAGAGATCCACGAAATACAGATGTAACTCTGTGGGATGAATTAACAGAACACTATGCAGTCTCTCGGAAATCTTCTTTCCAGATTTCATCTGAGGATATTTCCTTTTTCACCATAGCCCTCTATGGGCTTCCAAATATCGCTTTGCCTATTCCACAAGAACTGTCTTAGCGAGAGGCTTCTTGAGGGGAAAGCTATAACTCTGTGAGATGATTTCACAGAACACAAAGAAGTTTCTCAGAAAGCTTCTTTCTCTTTGTTATCGGAGGATATTTCCTTTGGCCCTATTGTCTTCCAAGGGATCCGAAATATCTGTTCTCAGATTCCATAGAAATAAGGCTAGCAAAGAGATCCACGAGATGCACATGTAACTCTGTGAGATGAATTAACAGAACACTAAGCAGTCTCTCAGAAAGCTTCTTTCCAGATTTCATCTGAGGACATTTCCTTTATCACCACAGCGCTCTATGGGCTTCCTAATACCACTTTGCCAATTCCACAAGAACTGTCTTCGCGAAAGGCTTCTTGAGGCCAAAACTGTAACTCTGTGAGATGATTTCACAGAACACAAGGAAGTTTCTCAGAAAGCTTCTTTTTCTTTGTTATCGGAGATTATTTCCTTTGGCCCTATAGTCTTCAAAGGGATCCGAAATATCTGTTCTCAGATTCCACAGAAATAAGGCCTGCAAAGAGATCCACGAAATAAAGATATAACTCTGTGAGATGAATTAACAGAACACTAAGCAGTTTCTCAGAAAGCTTCTTTCCAGATTTCATCTGAGGATATTTCCATTTTCACCATAGCCCTCTGGGCATCCAAATACCACTTTGTCAATTCCACAAGAACTGTCTTAGCGAAAGGCTTCTTGAGGGGAAAGCTGCAACTCTGTGAGATGATTTCACAGAACACAAAGAAGTTTCTCAGAAACCTTATTTCTCTTTGTTATCGGAGGATATTTCCTTTGGCCCTATAGTCTTCAAACGGATCCGAAACATCTGTTCTCAGATTCCACAGAAATAAGGCGAACAAAGAGATCCACGAGATACAGATGTAACTCTGTGAGATGAATTAAAAGAACACTTAGCAGTTTCTCAGAAAGCTTCTTTCCAGATTTCATCTGAGCATATTTCCGTTTTCACCATAGGCCTCTATGGGCTTCCTAATACCACTTTGCCAATTCCACAAGAACTGTCGTAGCGAAAGGCTTCTTGAGGGGAAAGCTGTAACTCTATGAGGTGATTTCACAGAGCACAAAGAAGTTTCTCAGAAATCTTATTTCTCTTTGTTCTCGGAGGATATTTCCTTTGGCCCTATAGTCTTCAAATGGATCCGAAATATCTGTTCTCAGATTCCACAGAAATAAGGCTAGCAAAGAGATCCACGAAATACAGATGTAACTCCGTGAGATGAATTAACAGAACACTAAGCAGTCTCTCGGAAATCTTCTTTTAAGATTTCATCTGAGGATATTTCCTTTTTCACCATAACCCTCTATGGGCTACCAAATATCACATTGCCTATTCCACAAGAACTGTCTTAGCGAAAGGCTTCTTGAGGGGAAAGCTGTAACTCTGTGAGATGATTTCACAGAACACAAAGAAGTTTCTCAGAAAGCTTCTTTCTCTTTGTTATCGGAGGATATTTCCTTTGGCCCTATAGTCTTCCAAACGATCCGAAATATCTCTTCTCATATTCCACAGAAGTAAGGCTAGCAAAGAGATCCACGAAATACAGATGTAACCCTGTGAGATGATTTAACAGAACACTAAGCAGTTTCTCAGAAAGCTTATTTCCAGATTTCGTCAGGGGATATATACTTTTTCACCATAGCCCTCTATGGGCTTTCAAATATCACTTTGCCAATTCCACAAGAACATTCTCAGTGAAAGGCTTCTTGAGGGGAAAGCTGTAACTATGTGAGATGATTTCACAGAACACAAAGAAGTTTCTCAGAAAGCTTCTTTCTCTTTGTTATCGGAGGATATTTCCTTTGGCCCTAGAGTTTCAAAGGGATCCGAAATATCTGTTCTCAGATTCCACAGAAATAAGGCTATCAAAGAGATCCACGAAATACAGATGTAACTCTGTGAGATGAATTAACAGAACACTAAGCAGTTTCTCAGAAAGCTTCTTTCCAGTTTTCATATGAGGATATTTCCTTTTTCACCATAGCCCTCTATGCGCTTCCAAATATCATTTTGCCAATTGCACAAGAACTGTCTGAGCGAAAGGCTTCTTGAGGGGAAAGCTGTAACTCTGTGAGATGATTTCACAGAACACAAAGAAGTTTCTCAGAAAGGTTCATTTTCTTTGTTATCGGAGATTATTTCCTTTGGCCTTATAGTCTTCAAAGGGATCCGAAATATCTGTTCTCAGATTCCACAGAAAAAAGGCTAGCAAAGAGATCCACGAAATACAGATATAACTCTGTGAGATGAATTAACAGAACACTAAGGAGTTTCTCAGAAAGCTTCTTTCCAGATTGCATCTGAGGATATTTCCTTTTTCACCATAGCCCTCTGGGCTTCCAAATACCACTTTGCAATTCCACAAGAACTGTCTTAGCGAAAGGCTTCTTGAGGGGAAAGCTGTAACTCTGTGAGATGATTTCACAGAACAGAAAGAAGTTTCTCATAAAGCTTCTTTCTCTTTGTTATCGGAGGATATTTCCTTTGGCCCTATAGTCTTCAAAGGGATCCGAAATATCTGTTCTCAGACTCCACAGAAATAAGGCTAGCAAAGAGATCCACGAGATACCGATGTAACTCTGTGAAATGAATTTACAGAAAACTAAGCAGTCTCTCGGATATCTTCTTTCCAGATTTCATCTGAGGATATTTCCTTTTTCACCATAGCCCTCTATGCGCTTCCAAATAACACTTTGCCTATTCCACAAGAACTGTCTTAGCGAAAGGCTTCTTGAGGGGAAAGCTGTAACTCTGTGAGTTGATTTCACAGAGCACAAAGAAGTTTCTCAGAAAGCTTATTTCACTTTGTTCTCGGAGGATATTTCCTTTGGCCCTATAGTCTTCAAATGGATCCGAAATATCTGTTCTCAGTTTCCACAGAAATATGGCTAGCAAAGAGATCCACGAAATACAGATGTAACTCTGTGGGATGAATTAACAGAACACTAAGCAGTCTCTCGGAAATCTTCTTTCCAGATTTCATCTGAGGATATTTCCTTTTTCACCATAGCCCTCTATGCGCTTCCAAATATCGCTTTGCCTATTCCACAAGAACTGTCTTAGCGAGAGGCTTCTTGAGGGGAAAGCTATAACTCTGTGAGATGATTTCACAGAACACAAAGAAGTTTCTCAGAAAGCTTCTTTCTCTTTGTTATCGGAGGATATTTCCTTTGGCCCTATTGTCTTCAAAGGGATCCGAAATATCTGTTCTCAGATTCCATAGAAATAAGGCTAGCAAAGAGATCCACGAGATGCACATGTAACTCTGTGAGATGAATTAACAGAACACTAAGCAGTCTCTCAGAAAGCTTCTTTCCAGATTTCATCTGAGGATATTTCCTTTTTCACCACAGCCCTCTATGGGCTTCCTAATACCACTTTGCCAATTCCACAAGAAGTGTCTTCGCGAAAGGCTTCTTGAGGGGAAAACTGTAACTCTGTGAGATGATTTCACAGAACACAAGGAAGTTTCTCAGAAAGCTTCTTTTTCTTTGTTATCGGAGATTATTTCCTTTGGCCCTATAGTCTTCAAAGGGATCCGAAATATCTGTTATCAGATTCCACAGAAATAAGGCCAGCAAAGAGATCCACGAAATAAAGATATAACTCTGTGAGATGAATTAAAAGAACACTAAGCAGTTTCTCAGAAAGCTTCTTTCCAGATTTCATCTGAGCATATTTCCGTTTTCACCATAGCCCTCTATGGGCTTCCTAATACCACTTTGCCAATTCCACAACAACTGTCTTAGCGAAAGGCTTCTTGAGGGGAAAGCTGTAACTCTGTGTGATGATTTCACGGAGCACAAAGAAGTTTCTCAGAATGTTTCTTTCTCTTTGTTCTCGGAGGATATTTCCTTTGGCCCTATAGTCTTCAAAGGGATCCGAAATATCTGTTCTCAGATTCCACAGAAATAAGGCTAGTAAAGAGATCCACGAAATACACATATAACTCTGTGAGATGAATTAACAGAACACTAAGCAGTCTCTCGGAAATCTTTCCAGATTTCATCTGAGGATATTTCCTTTTCACCATAGCCCTCTATGGGCTTCCAAATATCACTTTGCCTATTCCACAAGAACTATCTTGGCGAAAGGCTTCTTGAGGGGAAAGCTGTAACTCTATGAGATGATTTCACAGAACCCAAAGAAGTTTCTCAGAAAGCTTCTTTCTCTTTGTTATCGGAGGATATTTCCTTTGGCCCTATAGTCTTCCAAAGGATCCGAAATATCTATTCTCATATTCCACAGAAATAAGGCTAGCTAAGAGATGCACGAAAGACAGAAGTAACTCTGAGAGATGAATTAACAGAACACTAAGCGGTTTCTCAGAAAGCTTCTTTTCAGATTTCATCTGAGGATATTTCCTATTTCACCATAGCCTTCTCGGAGCTTCCAAATATCACTTTGCCAATTCCACAAGAACTGTCTTAGCGAAAGGCTTCCTTAGGGGAAAGCTGTAACTCTGTGAGATGATTCCACAGAACTCAAAGAAGTTTCTCAGAAACCTTATTTCTCTTTTTTATCGTTGGATATTTCCTTTGGCCCTATAGTCTTCAAAGGAATCCGAAATATCTGTCCTCAGATTCCACAGAAATAAGGCTAGCAAAGAGATCCACGAGATACAGAAGTAACTCTGCGAGATGAATTCACAGAACACTAAGCAGTTTCTCAGAAAGCTTCTTTCCTGATTTCATCTAAGCATATTTCCTTTTTCACCATAGCCCTCTATGGGCTTCCTAATACCACTTTGCCCATTCCACAAGAACTGTCATAGCGAATGGTTTCTTGAGGGGAAAGCTGTAACTCTGTGTGATTATTTCACAATACAAAGAAGTTTCTCATAAAGCTTCTTTTTCTTTGTTATCGGAAGATATTTACTTTGGCCCTATAGTCTTCAAAGGGATCCGAAATATCTGTTCTCAGATTCCACAGAAATAAGGCTAGCAAGGAGATCCACGAAATACAGATGTAACTCTGTGAGATGAATTAACAGAACACTAAGCAGTTTCTCAGAAACCTTCTTTCCAGATTACTTCTGAGGATATTTCCTTTTTCACCATAGCCCTCTAGGCGCTTCTAAATATCACTTTGCCAATTCCACAAGAACTGTCTTAGCGAAAGGCTTCTTGAGGGGAAAGCTGTAACTCTGTGAGATGATTTCAAATTACACAAAGAAGTTTTTCAGAAACCTTCTTTCTCTTTGTTATCGAAGTTTATTTCCATTGACCCTATAGTCTTCAAAGGGATCCGAAATATCTGTTCTCAGATTCCACAGAAATAAGGCGAGCAAAGAGATCCATGAAATACAGACGGAACTCTGTGAGATGAATTAACAGAACACTAAGCAGTTTCTCAGGAAGCATCTTTCCAAATTTCATCTGAAGATATTTCGTTTTTCACCATAGCCCTCTATGGGCTTCCAAATATCACTTTGCCAATTACACAAGAACTGTCTTAGCGAAAGGCTTCTTGAGGGGAAAGCTGTAACTCTGTGTGATGATTTCACAGAGCACCAAGAAGTTTCTCAGACAGCTTCTTTCTCTTTGTTATCGGAGGATATTTCCTTTGGCCCTATATTCTTCAAATGGATCCGAAATATCTGTTCTCAGATTCCACAGAAATAAGGCTAGCAAAGAGATCCACGAAATACAGATGTAACTCTGTGATATGAATTAACAGAACACTGAGCAGTCTCTCGGAAATCTTCTTTCCAGATTTCATCTGAGGATATTTCCTTTTTCACCATAGCCCTCTATGGGCTTCCAAATATCACTTTGGTTATTCCACAAGAACTGTCTTAGCGAAAGACCTCTTGAGGGGAAAGCTTTAACTCTGTGAGGTGATTTCACAATACAAAGAAATTTCTCAGAAAGCTTCTTTCTCTTTGTTATCGGAGGATATTTCCTTTGGCCCTATAGTCTTCAAAGGGATCCGAAATATCTGTTCTCAGATTCCACAGAAATAAGGCTAGCAAAGAGATCCACGAGATACAGATGTAACTCTTTGAGATAAATTAGCAGAACACTAAGCAGTTTCTCAGAAAGCTTCTTTCCAGATTTCATCTCAGCATATTTCCTTTTTCACCACAGCCCTCTATGGGCTTCCTAATACCACTTTGCCAATTCCACAAGAACTGTCTTAGCGAAAGGCTTCTTGAGGGGAAAGCTGTAACTCTGTGAGATGATTTCACAGAACACAAAGAAGTTTATCAGAAAGCTTCTTTCTCATTGTTAGCGGAGGATATTTCCTTTGGCCCTATAGTCTTCAAAGGTATCCGAAATATCTGTTCTCAGATTCCACAGAAATAAGGCTAGCAAAGAGATCCACGAAATACAGATGTAACTCTGTGAGATGAATTAACAGAACACTAAGCAGTTTCTCAGAAAGCTTCTTTCCAGATTTCTTCTGAGGATATTTCCTTTTTCACCGTAGCCCTCTATGGGCTTCCAAATATCACTTTGCCAATTCCACAAGAACTGCCTTAGCGAAAGGCTTCTTGAGGGGAAAGCTGTAACTCTGTGAGATGATATCACAGAACACAAAGAAGTTTCTCAGAACGTTTCTTTCTCTTTGTTATCGGAGGATATTTCCTTTGGCCCTATAGTCTTCAAACTGATCCGAAATATCTGTTCTCAGATTCCACAGAAATAAGGCTAGCAAAGAGATCCACGAAATACAGATGTAACTCTGTGAGATGAATTAACAGAACACTAAGCAGTTTCTCAGAAAGCTTCTTTCCAGATTTCATCTGAGGATATTTCCTTTTTCACTATAGCCCTCTATGGGCTTCCAAATATCACTTTGCCAATTCCACAAGAACTGTCTTAGCGAAAGGCTTCTTGAGGGGAAAGCTGTAACTCTGTGAGATGATTTCACAGAACACAAAGAAGTTTCTCAGAAAGCTTCTTTCTCTTTGTTATCGGAGGATATTTCCTTTGGCCCTATAGTCTTCAAAGGGATCCGAAATATCTGTTCTCAGATGCCACAGAAATAAGGCTAGCAAAGAGATCCAGGAGATACTGATGTAACGCTGTGAGATGAATTAACAGAACACTAAGCAGTTTCACAGAAAGCTTCTTTCCAGATTTCATCTGAGGATATTTCCTTTTTCACCACAGCACTCTAGGCGCTTCCAAATATCACTTTGCCAATTCCACAAGAACTGTCTTACCGAAAGGCTTCTTGAGGGGAAAGCTGTAACTCTGTGAGATGATTTCACAGAACTGAAAGAAGTTTCTCCGAAGGCTTCTTTCTCTTTGTTATCGCAGGATATTTCCTTTGCCCCTATAGTCTTCAAATGGATCCGAATATCTGTTCTCAGATTCCACAGAAATAAGGCTAGCAAAGAGATCCACGAAATACAGATGTAACTCTGTGAGATGAACTAACAGAACACTAAGCAGTTTCTCAGAACGCTTCTTTCAAGATTTCATCTGGGGATATTTCCTTTTTTACCATAGCCCTCTATGGGCTTCCAAATATCACTTTGCCAATTCCACAAGAACTGTCTTAGCGAAAGACTTCTTCAGGGGAAAGCTGTAACTCTGTGAGATGATTTCACAGAACACAAATAAGTTTCTCAGAATTCTTCTTTCTCTTTGTTATCGGAGGATATTTCGAATGGCCCTATAGTCTACAAAGGGATCCGAAATATCTGTTCTCAGATTCCACAGAAAAAAAGGCTAGCAAAGAGATCCACGAAATACAGATGTAACCCTGTGAGATGAATTAACAGAACACTAAGCAGTTTCTCAGGAAGCTTCTTTCCAGATTTCATCTGAGGATATTTCCTTTTTCACCATAGCCCTCTATGGGCTTCCAAATACCACTTTGCCAACACCACAACAACTGTCTTAGCGAAAGGCTTTTTTTAGAGAAAGCTGTAACTCTGTGAGATGATTTCACAGAACACAAAGAAGTTTCTCAAAAAGCTTCTTTCTCTTTGTTATCGGAGGATATTTCCTTTGGCCCTATAGTCTTCAAATGGATCCGAAATATCTGTTCTCAGATTCCACAGAAATAAGGCTAGTAAAGAGATCCACGAAATACAGATGTAACTCGGTGAGATGATTTCAAAGAACACAAAGAAGTTTTTCAAAAACCTTCTTTCCCTTTGTTATAGAAGTTTATTTCCTTTGGCCCTATAGTCTTCAAAGGGATCCGAATTATCTGTTCTCAGATTCCACAGAAATAAGACTAACAAAGAGATCCACGAAATACAGATGTAACTCTGTGAGATGAATTAACAGAACACTAAGCAGTTTCTCAGAAAGCTTCTTTCCAGATTTCATCTGCGGATATTTCCTTTTTCACCACAGCCCTCTATGGGCTTCCAAATATCACTTTGCCAATTCCACAAGAACTGTCTTAGCGAAAGGCTGCTTGAGGGGAAAGCTGTAACTCTGTGAGATGATTTCACAGAACACAAAGAAGTTTCTCAGAAAGCTTGTTTCTCTTTGTTATCGGAGTATATTTCCTTTGGCCCCATAGTCTACAAAGGGATGCGAAATATCTGTTCTCAGATTCCACAGAAATAAGGCTAGCAAAGAGATCCACAAGATAGAGATGTAACTCTGTGAGATGAATTAACAGAACACTAAGCAGTTTCTCAGAAAGCTTCTTTCCAGATTTCGTCTGAGGATATTTCCTTTTTCACCATAGCCCTCTATGCGCTTCCAAATATCACTTTCCCAACTCCACAAGAACTGTCTTAGCGAAAGTTTTCTTGTGGAGAAAGCTGTAACTCTGTGAGATGATTTCACAGAACACAAAGAAGTTTCTCAAAATGTTTCTATCTCTTTGTTATCGGAGGATATTTCCTTTGGCCCTATAGTCTTCCAAGGCATCCGAAATATCTGTCCTCAGATTCCTCAGAAATAAGGCTAGAAAAGAGATCCACGAGATACAGATGTAACTCGGTGAGATGAATTAACAGAACACTAAGCAGTTTCTCAGAAAACTTCTTTCCAGATTTCATCGGAGGATATTTCCTTTTTCACCATAGCCCTCTATGGGCTTCCAAATATCACTTTGACTATTCCACAAGAACTGTCTTAGCGAAAGACTTCTTGAGGGGAAAGCTTTACCTCTGTGAGATGATTCCACAAAACACAAAGAACTTTCTCAGAAAGCTTCTTTCTCTTTGTTTTCGGAGGATATTTCCTTTGGCCCTATAGTCTTCAAATGGATCCGAAATATCTGTTCTCAGATTCCACAGAAATAAGGCTAGCAAAGAGATCCACGAAATACAGATATTACTATGTGAGATGAATTTACAGAACACTAAGCAATTTCTCAGAAAGCTTCTTTCCAGATTTCATCTGAGGATATTTCCTTTTTCACCATAGCCCTCTATGGGCTTCCAAATATCACTTTGCCTATTCCACAAGAACTGTCTTATCGAAAGGCTTCCTGAGAGGAAAGCTGTAACTCTGTGAGATGATTTCACAGAACACAAAGAAGTTTCTCAGAAAGCTTCTTTCTCTTTGTTATCGGAGGATATTTCCTTTGGCCCTATAGTCTTCAAAGGGATCCGAAATATCTGTTGTCAGATCCACAGAAATAAGGCTAGCAAAGAGATCCACGAAATACAGATGTAACTCTGTGAGATGAATTAACAGAACACTAAGCAGTTTCTCAGAAGGCTTCTTTCCATATTTCATCTGAGGATATTTCCTTTTTCACCATAGCCCTCTATGGGCTTCCAAATATCACTTTGCCAATTACACAAGAACTGTCTTTGCGAAAGGCTTCTTGAGGGGAAAGCTGTAACTCTGTGAGAAGATTTCACAGAACACAAAGAAGTTTCTCAGAAAGGTTGTTTCTCTTTGTAATCGGAGGATATTTCCTTTGGCCCTAGAGTCTTCAAAGGGATCCGAAATATCTGTTCTCAGATTCCACAGAAATAAGGCTAGCAAAGAGATGCACAAGATAGAGATGTAACTCTGTGAGATGAATTAACAGAACACTAAGCAGTTTCTCAGAATGCTTCTTTCCAGATTTCATCTGACGATATTTCCTTTTTCACCATAGCCCTCTATGGGCTTCCAAATATCATTTGCCAATTCCACAATAACTGTCTTTGCGAAAGGCTTCTTGAGGGGAAAGCTGTAACTCTGTGAGAAGATTTCACAGAACACAAAGAAGTTTCTCAGAAAGCTTCTTTCTCTTTGTAATCGGAGGATATATCCTTTGGCCCTATAGTCTTCAAAGGGATCCGAAATATCTGTTCTCAGATTCCACAGAAATAAGGCTAGCAAAGAGATCCACGAAATACAGATGTAACTCTGTGAGATGAACTAACAGAACACTAAGCAGTTTCTCAGAACGCTTCTTTCAAGATTTCATCTGGGGATATTTCCTTTTTTACCATAGCCCTCTATGGGCTTCCAAATATCACTTTGCCAATTCCACAAGAACTGTCTTAGCGAAAGGCTTCTTCAGGGGAAAGCTGTAACTCTGTGAGATGATTTCACAGAACACAAATAAGTTTCTCAGAATTCTTCTTTCTCTTTGTTATCGGAGGATATTTCGATTGGCCCTATAGTCTACAAAGGGATCCGAAATATCTGTTCTCAGATTCCACAGAAAAAAAGGCTAGCAAAGAGATCCACGAAATACAGATGTAACCCTGTGAGATGAATTAACAGAACACTAAGCAGTTTCTCAGGAAGCTTCTTTCCAGATTTCATCTGAGGATATTTCCTTTTTCACCATAGCCCTCTATGGGCTTCCAAATACCACTTTGCCAACACCACAACAACTGTCTTAGCGAAAGGCTTTTTTTAGAGAAAGCTGTAACTCTGTGAGATGATTTCACAGAACACAAAGAAGTTTCTCAAAAAGCTTCTTTCTCTTTGTTATCGGAGGATATTTCCTTTGGCCCTATAGTCTTCAAATGGATCCGAAATATCTGTTCTCAGATTCCACAGAAATAAGGCTAGTAAAGAGATCCACGAAATACAGATGTAACTCGGTGAGATGATTTCAAAGAACACAAAGAAGTTTTTCAAAAACCTTCTTTCCCTTTGTTATAGAAGTTTATTTCCTTTGGCCCTATAGTCTTCAAAGGGATCCGAATTATCTGTTCTCAGATTCCACAGAAATAAGGCTAGCAAAGAGATCCACGAAATACAGATGTAACTCTGTGAGATGAATTAACAGAACACTAAGCAGTTTCTCAGAAAGCTTCTTTCCAGATTTCATCTGCGGATATTTCCTTTTTCACCACAGCCCTCTATGGGCTTCCAAATACCACTTTTCCAATTCCACAAGAACTGTCTTAGCGAAAGGCTGCTTGAGGGGAAAGCTGTAACTCTGTGAGATGATTTCACAGAACACAAAGAAGTTTCTCAGAAAGCTTGTTTCTCTTTGTTATCGGAGGATATTTCCTTTGGCCCCATAGTCTTCAAAGGGATGCGAAATATCTGTTCTCAGATTCCACAGAAATAACGCTAGCAAAGAGATCCACAAGATAGAGATGTAACTCTGTGAGATGAATTAACAGAACACTAAGCAGTTTCTCAGAAAGCTTCTTTCCAGATTTCATCTGAGGATATTTCCTTTTTCACCATAGCCCTCTATGCGCTTCCAAATATCACTTTCCCAACTCCACAAGAACTGTCTTAGCGAAAGTTTTCTTGTGGAGAAAGCTGTAACTCTGTGAGATGATTTCACAGAACACAAAGAAGTTTCTCAAAATGTTTCTATCTCTTTGTTATCGGAGGATATTTCCTTTGGCCCTATAGTCTTCCAAGGCATCCGAAATATCTGTCCTCAGATTCCTCAGAAATAAGGCTAGAAAAGAGATCCACGAGATACAGATGTAACTCGGTGAGATGAATTAACAGAACACTAAGCAGTTTCTCAGAAAACTTCTTTCCAGATTTCATCGGAGGATATTTCCTTTTTCACCATAGCCCTCTATGGGCTTCCAAATATCACTTTGAATATTCCACAAGAACTGTCTTAGCGAAAGGCTTCTTGAGGGGAAAGCTGTAACTCTGTGAGATGATTTCACAGAACACAAAGAACTTTCTCAGAAAGCTTCTTTCTCTTTGTTATCGGAGGATATTTCCTTTGGCCCTATAGTCTTCAAAGGGATCCGAAATATCTGTTGTCAGATCCACAGAAATAAGGCTAGCAAAGAGATCCACGAAATACAGATGTAACTCTGTGAGATGAATTAACAGAACACTAAGCAGTTTCTCAGAAGGCTTCTTTCCATATTTCATCTGAGGATATTTCCTTTTTCACCATAGCCCTCTATGGGCTTCCAAATATCACTTTGCCAATTCCACAAGAACTGTCTTTGCGAAAGGCTTCTTGAGGGGAAAGCTGTAACTCTGTGAGAAGATTTCACAGAACACAAAGAGGTTTCTCAGAAAGGTTGTTTCTCTTTGTAATCGGAGGATATTTCCTTTGGCCCTACAGTCTTCAAAGGGATCCGAAATATCTGTTCTCAGATTCCACAGAAATAAGGCTAGCAAAGAGATGCACAAGATAGAGATGTAACTCTGTGAGATGAATTAACAGAACACTAAGCAGTTTCTCAGAAAGCTTCTTTCCAGATTTCATCTGAGGATATTTCCTTTTTCACCATAGCCCTCCATGGGCTTCCAAATATCACTTTGCCTATTCCCCAAGAACTGTCTTAGCGAAAGGCTTCTTGAGGGGAAGGCTGTAACTCTGTGAGATGATTTTACAGAACACAAAGAAGTTTCTGAGAAAGTTTTTTCTCTTTGTTATCGGAGGATATTTCCTTTGGCCCTATAGTCTTCAAATGGATCCGAAATATCTGTTCTCAGATTCCACAGAAATAAGGCTAGCAAAGAGATCCACGAGATACAGATGTACCTCTGTGAGATGAATTAACAGAACACTAAGCAGTTTCTTAGAATGCTTCTTTCCAGATTTCATCGAAGAATATTTCCTTTTTCACCATAGCCCTCTATGGGCTTCCAAATATCACTTTGACTATTCCACAAGAACTGTCTTAGCGAAAGGCTTCTTGAGGGGAAAGCTTTACCTCTGTGAGATGATTTCACAGAACACAAAGAAGTTTCTCAGAAAGCTTCTTTCTCTTTGTTTTCGGAGGATATTTCCTTTGGCCCTATAGTCTTCCAAGGGATCCGAAATATCTGTTCTCAGATTCCACAGAAATAAGGCTAGCAAAAAGATCCACGAAATACAGATATTACTCTGTGAGATGAATTAACAGAACACTAAGCAATTTCTCAGAAAGCTTCTTTCCAGATTTCATCTGAGGATATTTCCTTTTTCACCATAGCCCTCTATGGGCTTCCAAATATCACTTTGCCAACTCCACAACAACTGTCTTAGCGAAAGGCTTTTTTTAGAGAAAGCTGTAACTCTGTGAGATGATTTCACAGAACACAAAGAAGTTTCTCAAAAAGCTTCTTTCTCTTTGTTATCGGAGGATATTTCCTTTGGCCCTATAGTCTTCAAATGGATCCGAAATATCTGTTCTCAGTTTCCACAGAAATAAGGCTAGTAAAGAGATCCACGAAATACAGATGTAATTCTGTGAGATGATTTCAAAGAACAAAAAGAAGTTTTTCAAAAACCTTCTTTCCCTTTGTTATCGAAATTTATTTCCTTTGGCCCAATAGTCTTCAAAGGGATCCGAAATATCTGTTCTCAGATTCCACAGAAATAAGGCTAGCAAAGAGATCCAGGAAATGCAGATGTAACTCTGTGAGATGAATTAACAGAACACTAAGCACTTTCTCAGAAAGCTTCTTTCCAGATTTCATCTGAGGATATTTCCTTTTTCATCATAGCCCTCTATGGGCTTCCAAATATCACTTTGCCAATTCCAAAAGAACTGTCTTAGCGAAAGGCTTATTGAGGGGAAAGCTGTAACTCTGTGAGGTGATATCACAGAACTAAAAGAAGTTTCTCAGAAATTTTGTTTCTCTTTGTTATCGGAGGATATTTCCTTTGGCCCCATAGTCTTCAAAGGGATCCGAAATATCTCTTCTCAGATTCCACAGAAATAAGGCTAGCAAAGAGATCGACAAGATAGAGATGTAACTCTGTGAGATGAATTAACAAAACACTAAGCAGTTTCTCAGAAAGCTTCTTTCCAGATTTCATCTGAGGATATTTCCTTTTTCACCATAGCCCTCTAAGGGCTTCCAAATATCACTTTGCCAATTCCACAAGAACTGTCTTAGCGAAAGGCTTCTTGAGGGGAAAGCTGTAACACTGTGAGATGATTTCACCGAACACAAAGCAGTTTCTCAGAAAGCTTCTTTCCAGATTACATCTGAGGATATTTCCTTTTTCACCATAGCCCTCTATGGGCTTCCAAATATCACTTTGCCAATTCCACAAAACCTGTCTTAGCGAAAGACTTCTTGAGGTGAAAGCTGTAACTCTGTGAGATGATTTCACAGAACAGAAAGAAGTTGCTCAGAAAGCTTCTTTCTCTTTGTTATCGGAGGATATTTCCTTTGGCCCTATAGTCTTCAAAGGGATCCGAAATATCTGTTCTCAGATTGCAAAAATAAGGCTAGCAAAGAGATCCACGAAATACAGATGTAACTCTGTGAGATGAATTCACAGAACACTAAGGAGTTTCTCAGAAAGTTCTTTCCAGATTTCATCTGAGGATATTTCCTTTTTCACCATAGCCCTCTATGGGCTTCCAAATATCACTTTGCCTATTCCACAAGAACTGTCTTAGCGAAAGACTTCTTGAGGGGAAAGCTGTAACTCTGTGAGATCATTTCACAGAACACAAGGAAGTTTCTCAGAAAGCTTCTTTCTCTTTGTTCTCGGAGGATATTTCCATTGGCCCTCTAGTCTTCAAGGGGATCCGAAATATCTGTTCTCAGATTCCACAGAAATAAGGCTAGTAAAGAGATCCACGAGATACAGATGTAACTCTGTGAGATGAATTAGCAGAACACTAAGCAGTTTCTCAAAAAGCTTCTTTCCAGATTTCATCCGAGGACATTTCCTTTTTAACCATAGCCCTCTGGGCTTCTATATACCACTTTGCCAATTCCACAATAACTGTCTTAGCGAAAGGCTTCTTGAGGGGAAAGCTGTAACTCTGTGAGATGATTTCACAGAACACAGAGAAGTTTCTCAGAAACCTTTTTTCTCTTTGTTATCGGAGAATATTTCCTTTGGCCCTATAGTCTTCAAAGGGATCCGAAATATCTGTTGTCAGATTCCACAGAAATAAGGCTAGCAAAGAGATCCACTAGATACAGATGTAACTCTGTGAGATGAATTAACAGAACACTAAGCAGTTTCTCAGAAAGCTTCTTTCCAGATTTCAGCTGAGCATATTTACTTTTTCACCATAGCCCTCTAAGGGCTTCCTAATACCACTTTGACAATTCCACAAGAACTGTCTTAGAGAAAGGCTTCTTGAGGGGAGAGCTGTAACTCTGTGAAATGATTTCACAGAGCACAAAGAAGTTTCTCAGAAAGGTTCTTTCTCTTTGTTATCGGAGGATATTTCCTTTGACCCTCTAGTCTTCCAAGGGATCCGAAATATCTGTTCTCAGATTCCACAGAAATAAGGTTAGGAAAGAGATCCACGAAATACAGATGTAACTCTGTGAGATGAATTAACAGAACACTAAGCAGTCTCTCGGAAATCTTCTTTCCAGATTTCATCTGAGGATATTTCCTATTTCATCAGAGCCCTCTATGGGCTTCCAAATATCACTTTGAATATTCCACAAGAACTGTCTTAGCGAAAGGTTTCTTCTGGGATAAGCTGTAACTCTGTGAGATGATTTCACAGAACACAAAGAAGCTTCTCAGAAAGCTTCTTTCTCTTTGTTATCGGAGGATATTTCCTTTGGCCCTATAGTCTTCAAAGGGATCCGAAATATCTGTTCTCAGATTCCACAGAAATAAGGCTTGCAAAGAGATCCACGAGATACCGATGTAAGTCTGTGAGATGAATTAACAGAACACTAAGCAGTTTCTCAGAAAGCTTCTTTCCAGATTTCTTCCGAGGATATTTCCTTTTTCACCATAGCCCTCTATGGGCTTCCAAATACCACTTTGCCAATTCCACAAGAACTGTCTTAGCGAAAGGCTTCTTGAGAGGAAAGCTGTAACTCTGAGAGATGATTTCACAGAACACAAAGAAGTTTCTCAGAAAGCTTCTTTCTCTTTGTTATCCGAGATTATTTCCTTTGGCCCTATAGTTTCAAAGGGATCCGAAATATCTGTTCTCAGATTCCACAGAAATAAGGCGAGCAAAGAGATCCACGAGATACCGATGTAACTCTGTGAGATGAATTAACAGAACACTAAGCATTTCTCAGAAAGCTTCTCTCCAGATTTCATCTGAGGATATTTCCTTTTTCACAATAGCCTTCTATGGGCTTCCAAATATCACTTTGCCAATTCCACAAGAACTGTCTTAGCGAAAGGCTTCTTGAGGGGAAAGCTGTAACTCTGTAAGATGATTTCCCAGAGCACAACGAAGTTTCTCAGAAAGCTTCTTTCTCTTTGTTATCGGAGGATATTTCCTTTGGCCCTCTAGTCTTCAAATGGATCCGAATTATTTGTTCTCAGATTCCACAGAAATAAGGCGAGCAAAGAGATCCACGAAATACAGATGTTACACTGTGAGATGAATTAACAGAACACTAAGCAGTTTCTCAGAAAGCTTCTTTCCAGATTTCATCTGAGGATATTTCCTTTTTCACCGTAGCCCTCTATGGGCTTCCAAATACCACTTTGCCAATTCCACAAGAACTGTCTTAGCGAAAGGCTTCTTGAGGGGAAAGCTGTAACTCTGTGAGATAATTGCACAGAACACAAAGAAGTTTCTCAGAAAGCTTCTTTCTCTTTTTTATCGGAGGATATTTCCTTTGGCCCTATAGTCTTCAAAGGGATCCGAAATATCTGTTCTCAGATGCCACAGAAATAAGGCTAGCAAAGAAATCCACGAGATACCGATGTAACTCTGTGAGATGAATTAACAGAACACTAAGCAGTTTCTCAGAAAGCTTCTTTCCAGAATTCATCGGAGGATATTTCCTTTTTCACCATAGCCCTCTATGGGCTTCCAATACCACTTTGCCAATTCCACAAGAACTGTCTTAGCGAAAGGCTTCTTGAGGGGAAAGCTGTAACTCTGTGAGATGATTTCACAGAGTACAAAGAAGTTTCTCAGAAAGCTTCTTTCTCTTTGTTCTCGGAGGATATTTCCTTTGGCCCTATAGTCTTCAAATGGATCCGAAATATCTGTTCTCAGATTCCACAGAAATAAGGCTAGCAAAGAGATCCACGAAATACAGATGTAACTCTGTGAGATGAATTAACAGAACACTAAGCAGTTTCTCAGAAAGCTTCTTTCCAGATTTCATCGGAGTTTATTTCCTTTTACACCATAGCCCTCTATGGGCTTCCAAATACCACTTTGCCAATTCCACAAGAACTGTCTTAGCGAAAGGCTTCCTGAGGGGAAAGCTGTAACTCTGTGAGATGATTGCACAGAGCATAAAGAAGTTTCTCAGAAAGCTTCTTTCTCTTTGTTTTTTGAGGATATTTCCTTTGGCCCTATAGTCTTCAAAGGTATCCGAAATATCTGTTCTCAGATTGCACAAAAATAAGGCTAGCAAAGAGATCCACGAAATACAGATGTAACTCTGTGAGATGAATTCACAGAACACTAAGGAGTTTCTCAGAAAGTTCTCCCCAGATTTCATCTGAGGATATTTCCTTTTTCACCATAGCCCTCTATGGGCTTCCAAATATCACTTCGCCTATTCCACAAGAACTGTCTTAGCGAAAGACTTCTTGAGGGGAAAGATGTAACTCTGTGAGATCATTTCACAGAACACAAAGAAGTTTTTCAGAAAGCTTCTTTCTCTTTGTTATCGGAGGATATTTCCTTTGGCCCTATAGTCTTCAAAGGGATCCGAAATATCTGTTCTCAGATTCCACAGAAATAAGGCTAGCAAAGAGATCCACGAGATACCGATGTAAGTCTGTGAGATGAATTAACAGAACACTAAGCAGTTTCTCAGAAAGCTTCTTTCCAGATTTCTTCGGAGGATATTTCCTTTTTCACCAGAGCCCTCTATGGGCTTCCAAATACCACTTTGCCAATTCCACAAGACCTGTCTTAACGAAAGGCTTCTTGAGAGGAAAGCTGTAACTCTGTGAGATGATTTCACAGAGCACAAAGAAGTTTCTCCGAAAGCTTCTTTGTCTTTGTTCTCGGAAGATATTTCCTTTGGCCCTATAGTCTTCAAATGGATCCGAAATATCTGTTCTCAGATTCCACAGAAATAAGGCTAGCAAAGAGATCCAAGAAATACAGATGTAACTCTGTGAGATGAATTAACAGAACACTAAGCAGTCTCTAGGAAATCTTCTTTCCAGATTTCATCTGAGGATATTTCCTATTTCATCAGAGCCCTCTATGGGCTTCCAAATATCACTTTGAATATTCCACAAGAACTGTCTTAGCGAAAGGTTTCTTGAGGGGAAAGCTTTAACTCTGTGAGATGATTTCACAATACAAAGAAGTTTCTCATAAAGATTCTTTCTCTTTGTTATCGGAGGATATTTCCTTTGGCCCTATAGTCTTCAAAGGGATCCGATATATCTGTTCTCAGATTCCACAGAAATAAGGCCAGCAAAGAGATCCACGAAATACAGATGTAACTCTGTGAGATGAATTAACAGAACACTAAGCAGTTTCTCAGAAAGCTTCTTTCCAGATTTCTTCCGAGGGTATTTCCTTTTTCACCATAGCCCTCTATGGGCTTCCAAATACCACTTTGCCTATTCCACAAGAACTGTCTTAGCGAAAGGCTTCTTGAGAGGAAAGCTGTAACTCTGTGAGATGATTTCACAGAGCACAAAGAAGTTTCTCCGAAAGCTTCTTTCTCTTTGTTATCAGAGGATATTTCCTTTGGCCCTCTAGTCTTCAAAGGGATCCGAAATATCTGTTCTCAGATTCCACAGAAATAAGGCTAGCAAAGAGATCCACGAGATACAGATGTAACTCTGTGAGATGAATTAACAGAACACTAAGCAGTTTCTCAGAAAACTTCTTTCCAGATTTCATCCGAGGACATTTCCTTTTTCACCATAGCCCTCTGGGCTTCCATATACCACTTTGCCAATTCCACAATAACTGTCTTAGCGAAAGGCTTCTTGAGGGGAAAGCTGTAACTCTGTGAGATGATTTCACAGAAGACAAAGAAGTTTCTCAGAAAGCT
This sequence comes from Macaca nemestrina, assembly GCF_043159975.1. Classification (NCBI taxonomy): domain Eukaryota; kingdom Metazoa; phylum Chordata; class Mammalia; order Primates; family Cercopithecidae; genus Macaca; species Macaca nemestrina. The sequence goes on from NC_092143.1 coordinate 26,726,389, forward strand.
TCTTTCTCTTTGTTATCGGAGGATATTTCGTTTGGCCCTATAGTCTTCAAAGGGATCCGAAATATCTGTTCTCAGATGCCACAGAAATAAGGCTAGCAAAGAGACCCACGAAATACAGATGTACCTCTGTGAGATGAATTAACAGACACTAAGCAGTTACTCAGAAAGCTTCTTTCCAGATTTCTTATGAGGATATTTCCTTTTTCACCGTATCCCTCTATGCGCTTCCAAATATCATTTTGCCAATGGCACAAGAACTGTCTTAGCGAAAGGCTTCTTGAGGGGAAAGCTGTAACTATGTGAGATGATTTCACAGAACACAATGAAGTTTCTCAGAAAGCTTCTTTTTCTTTGTTATCGGAGATTATTTCCTTTGGCCCTATAGTCTTCAAAGGGATCCGAAATATCTGTTCTCAGATTCCACAGAAATAAGGCTAGCAAAGAGATCCACGAAATGCAGATATAACTCTGTGAGATGAATTCACAGAATAGTAAGCAGTTTCTCAGAAAGCTTCTTTCCAGATTTCATCTGAGGATATTTCCTTTTTCACCATAGCCATCTGGGCTTCCAAATACCTCTTTGCCAATTTCACAAGAACGGTCTTAGCGAAAGCCTTCTTGAGAGGAAAGCTGTAACTCTGTGAGATGATTTCACAGAGCACAAAGAAGTTTCTTAGAAAGCTTCTTTCTCTTTGTTCTCGGAGGATAATTCCTTTGGCCCTATAGTCTTCAAAGGGATCCGAAATATCTGTTCTCAGATTCCACAGAAATAAGGCTAGCAAAGAGATCCACGAAATACAGATGTAACTCTGTGAGATGAATTAACAGAACACTAAGCAGTCTCTCGGAAATCTTCTTTCCAGATTTCATCTGAGGATATTTCCTTTTTCACCATAGCCCTCTATGGGCTTCCAAATATCACTTTGAAGATTCCACAAGAACTATCTTAGCGAAAGGCTTCTTGAGGGGAAAGCTTTAACTCTGTGAGATGATTTCACAATACAAGAAGTTTCTCATAAAGCTTCTTTCTCTTTGTTATCGGAGGATATTTCCTTTGTCCCTATAGTCTTCAAAGGGATCCGAAATATCTGTTCTCAGATTCCACAGAAATAAGGCTAGCAAAGAGATCCACGAGATACCGATGTAAGTCTGTGAGATGAATTAACAGAACACTAAGCAGTTTCTCAGAAAGCTTCTTTCCAGATTTCTTCGGAGGATATTTCCTTTTTCACCATAGACCTCCATGGGCTTCCAAATACCACTTTGCCAATTCCACAAGAACTGTCTTAACGAAAGGCTTCTTGAGAGGAAAGCTGTAAATCTGTGAGATGATTTCACAGAGCACAAAGAAGTTTCTCAGAAAGCTTCTTTCTCTTTGTTCTGGGAGGATATTTCCTTTGGCCCTATAGTCTTCAAATGGATCCGAAATATCTGTTCTCAGATTCCACAGAAATAAGGCTAGCAAAGAGATCCACGAAATACAGATGTAACTCTGTGAGATGAATTAACAGAACACTAAGCAGTCTCTAGGAAATCTTCTTTCCAGATTTCATCTGAGGATATTTCCTATTTCATCAGAGCCCTCTATGGGCTTCCAAATATCATTTTGAATATTCCACAAGAACTGTCTTAGCAAAAGGTTTCTTGAGGGGAAAGCTTTAACTCTGTGAGATGATTTCACAATTCAAACAAGTTTCTCATAAAGATTCTTTCTCTTTGTTATCGGAGGATATTTCCTTTGGCCCTATAGTCTTCAAAGGGATCCGATATATCTGTTCTCAGATTCCACAGAAATAAGGCCAGCAAAGAGATCCACGAAACACAGATGTAACTCTGTGAGATGAATTAACAGAACACTAAGCAGTTTCTCAGAAAGCTTCTTTCCAGATTTCTTCCGAGGATATTTCCTTTTTCACCATACTCCTCTATGGGCTTCCAAATACCACTTTGCCAATTCCACAAGAACTGTCTTAGCGAAAGGCTTCTTGAGAGGAAAGCTGTAACTCTGTGAGATGATTTCAGAGAACACAAAGAAGTTTCTCAGAAAGATTCTTTCTCTTTGTTATCGGAGGATATTTCCTTTGGCCCTCTAGTCTTCAAAGGGATCCGAAATATCTATTCTCAGATGCCACAGAAATAGGGCGAGCAAAGAGATCCACGAGATACCGATGTAACTCTGTGAGATGAATTTACAGAACACTAAGCATTTCTCAGAAAGCTTCTTTCCAGATTTCATCGGAGGATATTTCCTTTTTCACCATAGCCCTCTATGGGCTTCCAAATACCACTTTGCCTATTCCACAAGAACTGTCTTAGCGAAAGGCTTCTTGAGGGGAAAGCTGTAACTCTGTGAGATGATTTCCCAGAGCACAACGAAGTTTCTCAGAAAGCTTCTTTCTCTTTGTTATCGGAGGATATTTCCTTTGGCCCTATAGTCTTCAAAGGGATCCGAAATATCTGTTCTCAGATGCCACAGAAATAAGGCTAGCAAAGAGATCCACGAAATACAGATGTAACTCTATGAGATGAATTAACCGAACACTAAGCAGTTTCTCAGAAAGCTTCTTTCCAGATTTCATCTGAGGATATTTCCTTTTTCACCGTAGCCCTCTATGGGCTTCCAATTACCACTTAGCCAATTCCACAAGAACTGTCTTAGCGAAAGGCTTCTTGAGGGGAAAGCTGTAACTCTGTGAGATGATTGCACAGAACACAAAGAAGTTTCTCAGAAAGCTTCTTTCTCTTTGTTATCGGAGGATATTTCCTTTGGCCCTATAGTCTTCAAAGCGATCCGAAATATCTGTTCTCAGATGCCACAGAAATAAGGCTAGCAAAGAGTTCCACGAGATACCGATGTAACTCTGTGAGATGAATTCACAGAACACTAAGCAGTTTCTCAGAAAGCTTCTTTCCAGATTTCATCGGAGGATATTTCCTTTTTCACCATAGCCCTCTATGGGCTTCCAAATACCACTTGGCCAATTCCACAAGAACTGTCTTAACGAAAGGCTTCTTGAGGGGAAAGCTGTAACGCTGTGAGATGATTTCACAGAACACAGAGAAGTTTCTCAGAAAGCTTCTTTCTCTTTGTTATCGGAGGATATTTCCTTTGGCCCTCTAGTCTTCCAAGGGATCCGAAATATCTGTTCTCAGATTCCACAGAAATAAGGCTAGCAAAGAGATCCACGAAATATAGATGTAACTCTGTGAGATGAATTAACCGAACACTAAGCAGTTTCTCAGAAAGCTTCTTTCCAGATTTCATCTGAGGATATTTCCTTTTTCACCGTAGCCCTCTATGGGCTTCCAAATACCACTTTGCCAATTCCACAAGAACTGTCTTAGCGAAAGGCTTCTTGAGGGGAAAGCTGTAACTCTGTGAGATGATTTCACAGAGCACAAAGAAGTTTCTCCGAAAGCTTCTTTCTCTTTGTTATCAGAGGATATTTCCTTTGGCCCTCTAGTCTTCAAAGGGATCCGAAATATCTGTTCTCAGATTCCACAGAAATAAGGCTAGCAAAGAGATCCACGAGATACAGATGTAACTCTGTGAGATGAATTAACAGAACACTAAGCAGTTTCTCAGAAAACTTCTTTCCAGATTTCATCCGAGGACATTTCCTTTTTCACCATAGCCCTCTGGGCTTCCATATACCACTTTGCCAATTCCACAATAACTGTCTTAGCGAAAGGCTTCTTGAGGGGAAAGCTGTAACTCTGTGAGATGATTTCACAGAAGACAAAGAAGTTTCTCAGAAAGCTTCTTTCTCTTTGTTATCGGAGGATATTTCGTTTGGCCCTATAGTCTTCAAAGGGATCCGAAATATCTGTTCTCAGATGCCACAGAAATAAGGCTAGCAAAGAGACCCACGAAATACAGATGTACCTCTGTGAGATGAATTAACAGACACTAAGCAGTTACTCAGAAAGCTTCTTTCCAGATTTCTTATGAGGATATTTCCTTTTTCACCGTATCCCTCTATGCGCTTCCAAATATCATTTTGCCAATGGCACAAGAACTGTCTTAGCGAAAGGCTTCTTGAGGGGAAAGCTGTAACTATGTGAGATGATTTCACAGAACACAATGAAGTTTCTCAGAAAGCTTCTTTTTCTTTGTTATCGGAGATTATTTCCTTTGGCCCTATAGTCTTCAAAGGGATCCGAAATATCTGTTCTCAGATTCCACAGAAATAAGGCTAGCAAAGAGATCCACGAAATGCAGATATAACTCTGTGAGATGAATTCACAGAATAGTAAGCAGTTTCTCAGAAAGCTTCTTTCCAGATTTCATCTGAGGATATTTCCTTTTTCACCATAGCCATCTGGGCTTCCAAATACCTCTTTGCCAATTTCACAAGAACGGTCTTAGCGAAAGCCTTCTTGAGAGGAAAGCTGTAACTCTGTGAGATGATTTCACAGAGCACAAAGAAGTTTCTTAGAAAGCTTCTTTCTCTTTGTTCTCGGAGGATAATTCCTTTGGCCCTATAGTCTTCAAAGGGATCCGAAATATCTGTTCTCAGATTCCACAGAAATAAGGCTAGCAAAGAGATCCACGAAATACAGATGTAACTCTGTGAGATGAATTAACAGAACACTAAGCAGTCTCTCGGAAATCTTCTTTCCAGATTTCATCTGAGGATATTTCCTTTTTCACCATAGCCCTCTATGGGCTTCCAAATATCACTTTGAAGATTCCACAAGAACTATCTTAGCGAAAGGCTTCTTGAGGGGAAAGCTTTAACTCTGTGAGATGATTTCACAATACAAGAAGTTTCTCATAAAGCTTCTTTCTCTTTGTTATCGGAGGATATTTCCTTTGTCCCTATAGTCTTCAAAGGGATCCGAAATATCTGTTCTCAGATTCCACAGAAATAAGGCTAGCAAAGAGATCCACGAGATACCGATGTAAGTCTGTGAGATGAATTAACAGAACACTAAGCAGTTTCTCAGAAAGCTTCTTTCCAGATTTCTTCGGAGGATATTTCCTTTTTCACCATAGACCTCCATGGGCTTCCAAATACCACTTTGCCAATTCCACAAGAACTGTCTTAACGAAAGGCTTCTTGAGAGGAAAGCTGTAAATCTGTGAGATGATTTCACAGAGCACAAAGAAGTTTCTCAGAAAGCTTCTTTCTCTTTGTTCTGGGAGGATATTTCCTTTGGCCCTATAGTCTTCAAATGGATCCGAAATATCTGTTCTCAGATTCCACAGAAATAAGGCTAGCAAAGAGATCCACGAAATACAGATGTAACTCTGTGAGATGAATTAACAGAACACTAAGCAGTCTCTAGGAAATCTTCTTTCCAGATTTCATCTGAGGATATTTCCTATTTCATCAGAGCCCTCTATGGGCTTCCAAATATCATTTTGAATATTCCACAAGAACTGTCTTAGCAAAAGGTTTCTTGAGGGGAAAGCTTTAACTCTGTGAGATGATTTCACAATTCAAACAAGTTTCTCATAAAGATTCTTTCTCTTTGTTATCGGAGGATATTTCCTTTGGCCCTATAGTCTTCAAAGGGATCCGATATATCTGTTCTCAGATTCCACAGAAATAAGGCCAGCAAAGAGATCCACGAAACACAGATGTAACTCTGTGAGATGAATTAACAGAACACTAAGCAGTTTCTCAGAAAGCTTCTTTCCAGATTTCTTCCGAGGATATTTCCTTTTTCACCATACTCCTCTATGGGCTTCCAAATACCACTTTGCCAATTCCACAAGAACTGTCTTAGCGAAAGGCTTCTTGAGAGGAAAGCTGTAACTCTGTGAGATGATTTCAGAGAACACAAAGAAGTTTCTCAGAAAGATTCTTTCTCTTTGTTATCGGAGGATATTTCCTTTGGCACTCTAGTCTTCAAAGGGATCCGAAATATCTATTCTCAGATGCCACAGAAATAGGGCGAGCAAAGAGATCCACGAGATACCGATGTAACTCTGTGAGATGAATTTACAGAACACTAAGCATTTCTCAGAAAGCTTCTTTCCAGATTTCATCGGAGGATATTTCCTTTTTCACCATAGCCCTCTATGGGCTTCCAAATACCACTTTGCCTATTCCACAAGAACTGTCTTAGCGAAAGGCTTCTTGAGGGGAAAGCTGTAACTCTGTGAGATGATTTCCCAGAGCACAACGAAGTTTCTCAGAAAGCTTCTTTCTCTTTGTTATCGGAGGATATTTCCTTTGGCCCTATAGTCTTCAAAGGGATCCGAAATATCTGTTCTCAGATGCCACAGAAATAAGGCTAGCAAAGAGATCCACGAAATACAGATGTAACTCTATGAGATGAATTAACCGAACACTAAGCAGTTTCTCAGAAAGCTTCTTTCCAGATTTCATCTGAGGATATTTCCTTTTTCACCGTAGCCCTCTATGGGCTTCCAATTACCACTTAGCCAATTCCACAAGAACTGTCTTAGCGAAAGGCTTCTTGAGGGGAAAGCTGTAACTCTGTGAGATGATTGCACAGAACACAAAGAAGTTTCTCAGAAAGCTTCTTTCTCTTTGTTATCGGAGGATATTTCCTTTGGCCCTATAGTCTTCAAAGCGATCCGAAATATCTGTTCTCAGATGCCACAGAAATAAGGCTAGCAAAGAGTTCCACGAGATACCGATGTAACTCTGTGAGATGAATTCACAGAACACTAAGCAGTTTCTCAGAAAGCTTCTTTCCAGATTTCATCGGAGGATATTTCCTTTTTCACCATAGCCCTCTATGGGCTTCCAAATACCACTTTGCCAATTCCACAAGAACTGTCTTAACGAAAGGCTTCTTGAGGGGAAAGCTGTAACGCTGTGAGATGATTTCACAGAACACAGAGAAGTTTCTCAGAAAGCTTCTTTCTCTTTGTTATCGGAGGATATTTCCTTTGGCCCTCTAGTCTTCCAAGGGATCCGAAATATCTGTTCTCAGATTCCACAGAAATAAGGCTAGCAAAGAGATCCACGAAATATAGATGTAACTCTGTGAGATGAATTAACCGAACACTAAGCAGTTTCTCAGAAAGCTTCTTTCCAGATTTCATCTGAGGATATTTCCTTTTTCACCGTAGCCCTCTATGGGCTTCCAAATACCACTTTGCCAATTCCACAAGAACTGTCTTAGCGAAAGGCTTCTTGAGGGGAAAGCTGTAACTCTGTGAGATGATTGCACAGAACACAAAGAAGTTTTTCAGAAAGCTTCTTTCTCTTTGTTATCGGAGGATATTTCCTTTGGCCCTATAGTCTTCAAAGGGATCCGAAATATCTGTTCTCAGATGCCACAGAAATAAGGCTAGCAAAGAGATCCACGAGATACCGATGTAACTCTGTGAGACGAATTCACAGAACACTAAGCAGTTTCTCAGAAAGCTTCTTTCCAGATTTCATCGGAGGATATTTCCTTTTTCACCATAGCCCTCTATGGGCTTCCAAATACCACTTTGCCAATTCCACAAGAACTGTCTTAGCGAAAGGCTTCTTGAGGGGAAAGCTGTAACTCTGTGAGATGATTTCACAGAACACAAAGGAGTTTCTCAGAAAGCTTTTTTCTCTTTGTTATCGGAGGATATTTCCTTTGGCCCTCTAGTCTTCAAAGGGATCCGAAATATCTTTTCTCAGATTCCACAGAAATAAGGCTAGCAAAGAGATCCACGAAATACAGACGTAAATCTGTGAGATGAATTAACAGAACACTAAGCAGTCTCTCGGAAATCTTCTTTCCAGATTTCATCTGAGGATATTTCCTTTTTCACCATAGCCCTCTATGGGCTTCCAAATATCACTTTGCCTATTCCCCAAGAACTGTCTTAGCGAAACGCTTCTTGAGGGGAAAGCTGTAACTCTGTGAGATGATTTCACAGAGCACAACGAAGTTTCTCAGAAAGCTTCTTTCTCTTTGTTATCGGAGGATATTTCCTTTGGCCCTCTAGTCTTCCAAGGGATCCGAAATATCTGTTCTCAGATTCCACAGAAATAAGGCTAGCAAAGAGATCCACGAAATACAGATGTAACTCTGTGAGATGAATTAACCGAACACTAAGCAGTTTCTCAGAAAGCTTCTTTCCAGATTTCATCTGAGGATATTTCCTTTTTCACCGTAGCCCTCTATGGGCTTCCAAATACCACTTTGCCAATTCCACAAGAACTGTCTTAGCGAAAGGCTTCTTGAGGGGAAAGCTGTAACTCTGTGAGATGATTGCACAGAACACAAAGAAGTTTCTCAGAAAGCATCTTTCTCTTTGTTATCGGAGGATATTTCCTTTCGCCCTGTAGTCTTCAAAGGGATCCGAAATATCTGTTCTCAGATGCCACAGAAATAAGGCTAGCAAAGAGATCCACGAGATACCGATGTAACTCTGTGAGATGAATTCACAGAACACTAAGCAGTTTCTCAGAAAGCTTCTTTCCACATTTCATCGGAGGATATTTCCTATTTCATCAGAGCCCTCTATGGGCTTCCAAATATCATTTTGAATATTCCACAAGAACTGTCTTAGCAAAAGGTTTCTTGAGGGGAAAGCTTTAACTCTGTGAGATGATTTCACAATACAAAGAAGTTTCTCATGAAGATTCTTTCTCTTTGTTATCGGAGGATATTTCCTTTGGCCCTATAGTCTTCAAAGGGATCCGATATATCTGTTCTCAGATTCCACAGAAATAAGGCCAGCAAAGAGATCCACGAAATACAGATTTAACTCTGTGAGATGAATTAACAGAACACTAAGCAGTTTCTCAGAAAGCTTCTTTCCAGATTTCTTCCGAGGATATTTCCTTTTTCACCATAGCCCTCTATGGGCTTCCAAACACCACTTTGCCAATTCCACAAGAACTGTCTTAGCGAAAGGCTTCTTGAGAGGAAAGCTGTAACTCTGTGAGATGATTTCACAGAACACAAAGAAGTTTCTCAGAAAACTTCTTTCTCTTTGTTATCGGAGGATATTTCCTTTGGCCCTCTAGTCTTCAAAGGGATCCGAAATATCTATTCTCAGATGCCACAGAAATAGGGCGAGCAAAGAGATCCACGAGATACCGATGTAACTCTGTGAGATGAATTTACAGAACACTAAGCATTTCTCAGAAAGCTTCTTTCCAGATTTCATCGGAGGATATTTCCTTTTTCACCATAGCCCTCTATGGGCTTCCAAATACCACTTTGCCTATTCCACAAGAACTGTCTTAGCGAAAGGCTTCTTGAGGGGAAAGCTGTAACTCTGTGAGATGATTTCCCAGAGCCCAACGAAGTTTCTCAGAAAGCTTCTTTCTCTTTGTTATCGGAGGATATTTCCTTTGGCCCTATAGTCTTCAAATGGATCCGAATTATCTGTTCTCAGATTCCACAGAAATAAGGCTAGCAAAGAGATCCACGAAATACAGATGTAACTCTGTGAGATTAATGAAAAGAACACTAAGCAGTTTCTCGGAAAGCTTCTTTCCAGATTTCATCTGAGGATATTTCCTTTTTCACCATAGCCCTCTATGGGCTTCCAAATATCACTTTGCCAATTTCACAAGAACTGTCTTAGCGAAAGGCTTCTTGAGGGGAAAGCTGTAACTCTGTGAGATGATTTCACAGAACACAAAGAAGTTTCTCAGAAAGCTTCTTTCTCTTTGTTATCGGAGGGTATTTCCTTTGGCCCTATTGTTTCAAAGGGATCCGAAATATCTTTTCTCAGATTCCACAGAAATAAGGCTAGCAAAGAGATCCACGAAATACAGATGTAACTCTGTGAGATGAATTAACAGAACACTAAGCAGTCTCTCGGAAATCTTCCTTCCAGATTTCATCTGAGTATATTTCCTTTTTCACCAGAGCCCTCATGTGCTTCCAAATATCACTTTGCCTATTCCAAAAGAACTGTCGTAGCGAAAGGCTTCTGGAGGGGAAAGCTGTAACTCTGTGAGATGATTTCACAGAACACAAAGAAGTTTCTTAGAAAGCTTCTTTTTCTTTATTATCGGAGATTATTTCCTTTGGCCGTATAGTCTTCAAAGGGATCGGAAATATCTGTTCTCAGATTCCACAGAAATAAGGCTAGCAAAGAGATCCACGAAATACAGATATAACTCTGTGAGATGAAGTAACAGAACACTAAGCAGTTTCTCAGAAAGCTTCTTTCCAGATTTCATCCGAGGACATTTCCTTTTTCACCATAGCCCTCTTGGCTTCCAAATACCACTTTGCCAATTCCACAAGAACTGTCTTAGCGAAAGGCTTCTTGAGGGGAAAGCTGTAACTCTGTGAGATGATTTCACAGAACACAAAGAAGTTTCTCAGAAACCTTATTTCTCTTTGTTATCGGAGGATATTTCCTTTGGCCCTATAGTCTTCAAAGGTATCCGAAATATCTGTTGTCAGATTCCACAGAAATAAGGCTAGCAAAGAGATCCACGAGATACAGATGTAACTCTGTGAGATGAATTAACAGAACACTAAGCAGTTTCTCAGAAATCTTCTTTCCAGATTTCATCTGAGCATATTTCCATTTTCACCATAGCCCTCTATGGGCTTCCTAATACCACTTTGCCAATTCCACAAGAACTGTCTTAGCGAAAGGCTTCTTGAGGGGAAAGCTGTAACTCTGTGAAATGATTTCACAGAGAACAAAGAAGTTTCTCAGAAAGCTTCTTTCTCTTTGTTATCGGAGGATATTTCCTTTGGCCCTCTAGTCTTCAAAGGGATCCGAAATATCTTTTCTCAGATTCCACAGAAATAAGGCTAGCAAAGAGATCCACGAAATACAGATGTAACTCTGTGAGATGAATTAACAGAACACTAAGCAGTCTCTCGGAAATCTTCTTTCCAGATTTCATCTGAGGATATTTCCTTTTTCACTATAGCCCTCTAAGGGCTTCCAAATATCACTTTGCCTATTCCCCAAGAACTGTCTTAGCGAAACGCTTCTTGAGGGGAAAGCTGTAACTCTGTGAGATGATTTCACAGAGCACAACGAAGTTTCTCAGAAAGCTTCTTTCTCTTTGTTTTCGGAGGATATTTCCTTTGGCCCTCTAGTCTTCCAAGGGATCCGAAATATCTGTTCTCAGATTCCACAGAAATAAGGCTAGCAAAGAGATCCACGAAATACAGATGTAATTCTGTGAGATGAATTAACCGAACACTAAGCAGTTTCTCAGAAAGCTTCTTTCCAGATTTCATCTGAGGATATTTCCTTTTTCACCGTAGCCCTCTATGGGCTTCCAAATACCACTTTGCCAATTCCACAAGAACTGTCTTAGCGAAAGGCTTCTTGAGGGGAAAGCTGTAACTCTGTGAGATGATTGCACAGAACACAAAGAAGTTTCTCAGAAAGCTTCTTTCTCTTTGATATCGGAGGATATTTCCTTTCGCCCTGTAGTCTTCAAAGGGATCCGAAATATCTGTTCTCAGATGCCACAGAAATAAGGCTAGCAAAGAAATCCACGAGATACCGATGTAACTCTGTGAGATGAATTCACAGAACACTAAGCAGTTTCTCAGAAAGCTTCTTTCCAGATTTCATCTGCGGATGTTTCCTTTTTCACCATAGCCCTCTATGGGCTTCCAAATACCACTTTGCCAATTCCACAAGAACTGTCTTAGCGAAAGGCTTCTTGAGGGGAAAGCTATATCGCTCTGAGATGATTTCACAGAACACAAAGAAGTTTCTCAGAAAGCTTCTTTCTCTTTGTTATCGGAGGATATTTCCTTTGGCCCTATAGTCTTCCAAAGGATCCGAAATATCTGTTCTCATATTCCACAGAAATAAGGCTAGCAAAGAGATCCACGAAATACAGATGTAACCCTATGAGATGTATTAACAGAACACTAAGCAGTTTCTCAGAAAGCTTCTTTCCAGATTTCATCTGCGGATATTTCCTTTTTCACCATAGCCCTCTATGGGCTTCCAAATATCACTTTGCCAATTCCACAAGAACTGTCTTAGCGAAAGGCTTCTTTAGTGGAAAGCTGTAACTCTGTGAGATGATTTCACAGAACACAAAGAAGTTTCTCAGAAAGCTTCTTTCTCTTTGTTATCGGAGGGTATTTCATTTGGCCCTATTGTTTCAAAGGGATCCGAAATATCTTTTCTCAGATTCCACAGAAAGAAGGCTAGCAAAGAGATCCACGAAATACAGATGTAACTCTGTGAGATGAATTAACAGAACACTAAGCAGTCTCTCGGAAATCTTCTTTCCAGATTTCATCTGAGGATATTTCCTTTTTCACCATAGCCCTCTATGTGCTTCCAAATATCACTTTGCCTATTCCACAAGAACTGTCTTAGCGAAAGGCTTCTTGAGGGGAAAGCTGTAACTCTGTGAGATGATTTCACAGAACACAAAGAAGTTTCTCAGAAAGTTTCCTTCTCTTTGTTATTGGAGGATATTTCCTTTGGCCCTATATTCTTCAGAGGAATCTGAAATATCTGTTCTCAGATTCCACAGAAATAAGGCTAGCAAAGAGATCCACGAGATACACATGTAACTCTGTGGGATGAATTAACAGAACACTAAGCAGTTTCTCAGAAAGCTTCTTTCCAGATTTCATATGAGGATATTTCCTTTTTCACCATAACCCTCTATGCGCTTCCAAATATCATTTTGCCAATTGCACAAGAACTGTCTTAGCGAAAGGCTTCTTGAGGGGAAAGCTGTAAATCTGTGAGATTATTTCACAGAACACAAAGAAGTTTCTCAGAAAGCCTCTTTTTCTTTGTTATCGGAGATTATTTCCTTTGGCCCTATAGTCTTCAAAGGGATCCGAAATATCTGTTCTCAGATTCCACAGAAATAAGGCTAGCAAAGAGATCCACGAAATACAGATAGAACTCTGTGAGATGAATTCACAAAACACTAAGCAGTTTCTCAGAAACATTCTTTCCAGATTTCATCTGAGGATATTTCCTTTTTCACCATAGCCCTCTCGGCTTCCAAATACCACATTGCCAATTCCACAAGAACTGTCTTAGCGAAAGACTTCTTGAGGGGAAAGCTGTAAATCTGTGAGATTATTTCACAGAACACAAAGTAGTTTCTCAGAAAGCCTCTTTTTCTTTGTTATCGGAGATTATTTCCTTTGGCCCTATAGTCTTCAAAGGGATCCGAAATATCTGTTCTCAGATTGCACATAAATAAGGCTAGCAAAGAGATCCACGAGACACAGATATAACTCTGTGAGATGAATTAACAGAACACTAAGCAGTTTCTCAGAAAGCTTCTTTCCAGATTTCATCTGAGCCTATTTCCTTTTTCACCATTGCCCTCTATGGGCTTCCAAATATCACTTTGAATATTCCACAAGAACTGTCTTAGCGAAAGGCTTCTTGAGGGGAAACCTTTAACTCTGTGAGATGATTTCACAATACAAAGAAGTTTCTCATAAAGCTTCTTTCTCTTTGTTATCGGAGGATATTTCCTTTGGCCCTATAGTCTTCAAAGGGATACGATATATCTGTTCTCAGATTCCACATAAATAAGGCTAGGAAAGAGATCCACGAAATACAGATGTAACTCTGTGAGATGAATTAACAGAACACTAAGCAGTTTCTCAGAAAGCTTCTTTCCAGATTTGTTCCGAGGATATTTCCTTTTTCACCATAGCCCTCTTTGGGCTTCCAAATACCACTTTGCCAATTCCACAAGAACTGTCTTAGCGAAAGGCTTCTTGCGAGGAAAGCTGTAACTCTGTGAAATGATTTCACAGAACACAAAGAAGTTTCTCAGAAAGCTTCTTTCTCTTTGTTATCGGAGGATATTTCCTTTGGCCCTCTAGTCTTCAAAGCGATCCGAAATATCTGTCCTCAGATGCCACCGAAATAAGGCGTGCAAAGAGATCCACGAGATACCGATGTAACTCTGTGAGATGAATTAACAGAACACTAAGCAGTTTCTCAGAAAGCTTCTTTCCAGTTTTCATTGAGGATATTTCCTTTTTCACCGTAGCCCTCTATGGGCTTCCAAATACCCCTTTGCCAATTCCACAAGAACTGTCTTAGTGAAAGGCTTCTTGAGGGGAAAGCTGTAACCCTTTGAGATGATTGCACAGAACACAGAGAAGTTTCTCAGAAAGATTCTTTCTCTTTATTATCGGAGGATATTTCCTTTGGCCCTATAGTCTTCAAAGGGATCCGAAATATCTGTTCTCAGATGCCACAGAAATAAGGCTATCAAAGAGATCCACGAGATACCGATGTAACTCTGTGAGATGAATTAACAGAACACTAAGCAGTTTCTCAGAAAGCTTCTTTCCAGATTTCATTGAGGATATTTCCTTTTTCACCGTAGCCCTCTATGGGCTTCCTAATACCACTTTCCCAATTCCACAAGAACTGTCTTAGCGAAAGGCTTCTTAAGGGGAAAGCTGTAACTCTGTGAGATGATTTCACAGAGCACAAAGAAGTTTCTCAGAAAGCTTCTTTCTCTTTGTTATCGGAGTTTATTTCCTTTGGCCCTATATTTATCAAAGGGATCCGAAATATCTGTTCTCAGAATCCACAGAAATAATGCTAGCAAAGAGATCCACGAAATACAGATGTAACCCTGTGAGATGAATTAACAGAACACTAAGCAGTTTATCAGTAAGCTTCTTTCCAGATTTCAGCTGAGGATATTCCCTTTTTCACCATAGCCCTCTATGGGCTTCCTACTATCACTTTGCCAATTCCAAAAGAACTGTCTTATCGAAAGACTTCTTGAGGGGAAAGCTGTAACTCTGTGAGATGATTTCACAGAACACAAAGAAGGTTCTCAGAAAGCTTCTTTCTCTTTTTTATCGGAGGATATTTCCTTTGACCCTATAGTCTTCCAAGTATCCGAAATATCTGTTCTCAGATTCCTCAGATATAAGTCTAGTAATGAGATCCACGAAATAGAGATGTAACTCTGTGAGGTGAATTAACACAACACTAAGCACTTTCTCAGAAAGCTTCTTTCCAGATTTCATCTGAGGATATTTCCTTTTTCACCATAGCCCTCTATGGGATTCCAAATATCACTTTGCCAATTCCACAAGAACTGTCTTAGCGAAAGGCTTCTTGAGGGGAAAGGTGCCATTCTGTGAGATGATTTCACAGAACACAAAGAAGTTTCTCCGAAGGCTTCTTTATCTTTGTTATCGGAGGATATTTCCTTTGACCCTATAGTCTTCAAAGGGATCCGAATATCTGTTCTCAGATTCCACAGAAATAAGGCTAGCAAAGAGATCCACGAAATACAGATGTAACTCTGTGAGATGAATTAACAGAACACTAAGCAGTTTCTCGGAAAGCTTCCTTCCAGATTTCATCTAAAGATATTTCCTTTTCCACCATAGCCTCTAGGCGCTTCCGAATATCACTTTGCCAATTCCACAAGAACTGTCTTAGCGAAAGGCTTCTTGAGGGGAAAGCTGTAACTCTGTGAGATGATTTCACAGAACACAAAGAAGTTTCTCAGAAATATTCTTTCTCTTTGTTATCGGAGGATATTTCCTTGGCCCTATAGTCTTCAAAGGGATTCGAAATATCTGTTCTCAGATGCCACAGAAAAAAGGCTATCAAAGAGATCCACGAGATACAGAAGTAACTCTGTGAGATGAATTAACAGAACACTAAGCAGTTTCTCGGAAAGCTTCTTTCCAGATTTCATCTGAGGATATTTCCTTTTTCACCATAGCCCTCTAAGGGCTTCCAAATATCACTTTGCCAATTCCACAAGTACTGTCTTAGCGAAAGGCTTCTTGAGGGGAAAGCTCTAACTCTGTGAGATGATTTCACAGAACACAAAGAAGTTTCTCAGAAAGCTTCTTTCTCTTTGTTATCAGAGGATATTTCCTTTGGCCCTATACTCTTCCAAGGGATCCGAAATATCTGTTCTCAGATTCCACAGAAATAATGCTAGCAAAGAGATCCACGAAATACAGATGTAACCCTGTGAGATGAATTAACAGAACACTAAGCAATTTCTCAGAAAGCTTCTTTACAGATTTCATCTGAGGATATTTCCTTTTTCACCATAGCCCTCTATACGCTTCCAAATATCACTTTGCCAATTCCAAAAGAACTGTCTTAGCGAAAGGCTTCTTGAGGGGAAAGCTGTAACTCTGTGAGATGATTTCACGGAACACAAAGAAGTTTCTCAGAAAGCTTCTTTCTCTTTGTTATAGGAGTATATTTCCTTTGGCCCTATAGTCTTCAAAGGGATCCGAAATATCTGTTCTCAGATTCCACAGAAATAACTAGCAAAGAGATCCACGAAATGCAGATATAACTCTGTGACATGAATTAACAGAACACTAAGCAGTTTCTCAGTAATCTTCTTTACAGATTTCATCTGAGGATATTTCCTTTTTCACAATAGCCCTCTATGGGCTTCCAAATATCACTTTGCCAATTCCACAAGAACTCTCTTAGAGAAAGTCTTCTTGAGAGGAAAGCTGTAACTCTGTGAGATGATTTCACAGAACACAAAGAAGTTTCTCCGAAGCCTTCTTTCTCTTTGTTATCGGAGGATATTTCCTTTGACCCTATAGTCTTCAAAGCGATCCGAATATCTGTTCTCAGATTCTTCAGAAATAAGGCTAGCAAAGAGATCCACGAAATACAGATATAACTCTGTGAGATGAATTAACAGAACACTAAGCAGTTTCTCAGAAAGCTTCTTTCCAGATTTCATCTGAGGATATTTCCTTTTTCACCATAGCCCTCTAGGCGCTTCCAAATATCACTTTGCCAACTCCACAAGAACTGTCTTAGCGAAAGGCTTCTTGTGGAGAAAGCTGTAACTCTGTGAGATGATTTCACAGAACACAAAGAAGTTTCTCAAAAAGCTTCTTTCTCTTTGTTATCAGAGGATGTTTTCTTTGGCCCTATAGTCTTGCAAGGGATCCGAAATATCTGTTCTCAGATTTCTCAGAAATAAGGCTAGTAAAGAGATCCACGAAATACAGATGTAACTCTGTGAGATGATTTCAAAGAACAAAAAGAATTTTTTCAGAAACCTTCTTTCCCTTTGTTATCGAAGTTTATTTCCTTTGGCCCTATAGTCTTCAAAGGGATCCGAAATATCTGTTCTCAGATTACACAGAAATAAGGCTAGCAAGGAGAACCACGAAATACAGATGAAACTTTGTGAGATGAATTAACAGAACACTAAGCAGTTTCTCAGAAAGCTTCTTTCCAGATTTTATCTGAAGATATTTCCTTTTTCACCATAGCCCTCTATTGGCTTCCAAATATCACTTTGCCTATTCCACAAGAACTGTCTTAGCGATAGGCTTCTTGAGGGGACAGCTGTAACTCTGTGAGATGATTTCACAGAACACAAAGAAGTTTCTCAGAAAGCTTTTTTCTCTTTGTTATCGGAGGATATTTCCTTTGGCCCTATAGTCTTCAAATGGATCCGAAATATCTGTTCTCAGATTCCTCAGATATAAGTCTAGTAATGAGATCCACGAAATACAGATGTAACTCTGTGAGATGAATTAACAGAACACTAAGCACTTTCTCAGAAAGCTTCTTTCCATTTTTCATCTGAGGATATTTCCTTTTTCACCATAGCCCTATATGGGCTTCCAAATATCACTTTGCCTATTCCACAAGAACTGTATTAGCGAAAGGCTTCTTGAGGGGAAAGCTTTAACTCTGTGAGATGATTTCACAGAAGACAAAGAAGTTTGTCAGAAAGCTTCTTTCTCTTTGTTATCGGAGAATATTTCCTTTGGTCCTATAGTCTTCAAAGGGATCCGAAATATCTGTTCTCAGATTCCACAGAAATAAGGCTAGCAAAGAGATCCACGAAATACAGATGTAACTCTGTGAGATGAATTAACAGAACACTAAGCAGTTTCTCAGAAAGCTTCTTTCCAGATTTCATCTGAGGATATATCCTTTTTCACCATAGCCCTCTATGGGCTTCCAAATATCACTTTGCCAATTCCACAAGAACTGTCTTAGAGAAAGTCTTCTTGAGAGGAAAGCTGTAACTCTGTGAGATGATTTCACAGAACACAAAGAAGTTTCTCCGAAGGCTTCTTTCTCTTTGTTATCAGAGGATATTTTCATTGGCCCTATAGTCTTGCAAGGGATCCGAAATATCTGTTCTCAGATTTCTCAGAAATAAGGCTAGTAAAGAGATCCACGAAATACAGATGTAACTCTGTGAGATGATTTCAAAGAACAAAAAGAATTTTTTCAGAAACCTTCTTTCCCTTTGTTATCGAAGTTTATTTCCTTTGGCCCTATAGTCTTCAAAGGGATCCGAAATATCTGTTCTGAGATTCCTCAGAAATAAGGCTAGTAAAAAGATCCACCAAATACAGAAGTAACTATGTGAGATGAATTAACAGAACACTAAGCTGTTTCTCAGAAAGATTCTTTCCAGATTTCATCTGAGGATATTTCCTTTTTCACCATAGCCCTCTATGGGCTTCCAAATATCACTTTGACTATTCCACAAGAACTGTCTTAGCGAAAAGCTCTTGATCGGAAAGCTTTAACTCTGTGAGATGATTTCACAGAACACAAAGAAGTTTCTCAGAAAGCTTCTTTCTCTTTGTTATCGGAGGATATTTCCTTTGGCCCTATAGTCTTCAAAGGGATCCGAAATATCTGTTCTCAGATTCCACAGAAATATGGCAAGCAAAGAGATCCACGAAATACAGATATAACTCTGTGAGATGAATTAACAGAACACTAAGCAGTTTCTCAGAAAGCTTCTTTCCAGATTTCATCTGAGGATATTTCCTTTTTCACCATAGCCCTCTAGGCTTCCAAATACCACTTTGCCAATTCCACAAGTACTGTCTTAGCGAAAGGCTTCTTGAGGGGAAAGCTGTAACTCTGTGAGATGATTTCACAGAACAAAAGAAGTTTCTCAGAAAGCTTCTTTCTCTTTGTTATCGGAGGATATTTCCTTTGGCCCTATAGTCTTCAATGGGATACGAAATATCTGTTCTCAGATTCCACAGAAATAACTAACAAAGAGATCCACGAAATACAGATGTAACTCTGTGAGATGAATTAACAGAACACTAAGCAGTTTCTCAGTAAGCTTCTTTCCAGATTTCTGCTGAGGATATTTCCTTTTTCACCATAGCCCTCTATGGGCTTCCAAATATCACTTTGCCAATCCCACAAGAACTGTCTTAGCGAAAGACTTCTTGAGGGGAAAGCTGTAACTCTGTGAGATGATTTCACAGAACACAAAGAAGTTTCTCAGAAAGCTTCTTTCTCTTTGTTATCGGAGGATATTTCCTTTGGCCCTATAGTCTTCCAAGGATCCGAAATATCTGTTCTCAGATTCCTCAGATATAAGGCTAGTAATGAGATCCACGAAATACAGATGTAACACTGTGAGATGAATTAACAGAACACTAAGCACTTTCTCAGAAATCTTCTTTCCAGATTTCATCTGAGGATATTTCCTTTTTCATCATAGCCCTCTATGGGCTTCCAAATGTCACTTTGCCTATTCCACAAGAACTGTCTTAGCGAAAGGCTTCTTGAGGGGAAAGCTGTAACTCTGTGAGATGATTTCACAGAACACAAAGAAGTTTGTCAGAAAGCTTCTTTCTCTTTGTTATCGGAGGATATTTTTCTTTGGCCCTATAGTCTTCCAAAGGATCCGAAATATCTGTTCTCATATTCCAGAGAAATAAGGCTAGCAAAGAGATCCACGAAATACAGATGTAACCCTGTGAGATGTATTAACAGAACACTAAGCAGTTTCTCAGAAAGCTTCTTTCCAGATTTCATCTGCGGATATTTCCTTTTTCACCATAGCCCTCTATGGGCTTCCAAATATCACTTTGCCAATTCCACAAGAACTGTCTTAGCGAAAGGCTTCTTTAGTGGAAAGCTGTAACTCTGTGAGATGATTTCACAGAACACCAAGAAGTTTCTCAGAAAGCTTCTTTCTCTTTGTTATCGGAGGGTATTTCCTTTGGCCCTATTGTTTCAAAGGGATCCGAAATATCTTTTCTCAGATTCCACAGAAAGAAGGCTAGCAAAGAGATCCACGAAATACAGATGTAACTCTGTGAGATGAATTAACAGAACACTAAGCAGTCTCTCGGAAATGTTCTTTCCAGATTTCATCTGAGGATATTTCCTTTTTCACCATAGCCCTCTATGTGCTTCCAAATATCACTTTGCCTATTCCACAAGAACTGTCTTAGCGAACGGCTTCTTGAGGAGAAAGCTGTAACTCTGTGAGATGATTTCACAGAACACAAAGAAGTTTCTCAGAAAGTTTCCTTCTCTTTGTTATTGGAGGATATTTCCTTTGGCCCTATAGTCTTCAGAGGAATCTGAAATATCTGTTCTCAGATTCCACAGAAATAAGGCTAGCAAAGAGATCCACGAGATACAGATGTAACTCTGTGGGATGAATTAACAGAACACTAAGCAGTTTCTCAGAAAGCTTCTTTCCAGATTTCATCTGAGTATATTTCCTTTTTCACCATAGCCCTCTATGCGCTTCCAAATATCATTTTGCCAATTGCACAAGAACTGTGTTAGCGAAAGGCTTCTTGAGGGGAAAGCTGTAACTCTGTGAGTTGATTTCACAGAACACAAAGAAGTTTCTCAGAAAGCTTCTTTCTCTTTGTTCTCGGAGGATATTTCCTTTGGGCCTTTAGTCTTCAAATGGATCCGAAATATCTGTTCTCAGATTTCACAGAAATAAGGCTAGCAAAGAGATCCACGAAATACAGATGTAACTCTGTGAGATGAATTAACAGAACACTAAGCAGTTTCTCAGAAAGCTTCTTTCCAGATTTCATATGAGGATATTTCCTTTTTCACCATAACCCTCTATGCGCTTCCAAATATCATTTTGCCAATTGCACAAGAACTGTCTTAGCGAAAGGCTTCTTGAGGGGAAAGCTGTAAATCTGTGAGATTATTTCACAGAACACAAAGAAGTTTCTCAGAAAGCCTCTTTTTCTTTGTTATCGGAGATTATTTCCTTTGGCCCTATAGTCTTCAAAGGGATCCGAAATATCTGTTCTCAGATTCCACAGAAATAAGGCTAGCAAAGAGATCCACGAAATACAGATATAACTCTGTGAGATGAATTCACAGAACACTAAGCAGTTTCTCAGAAAGCTTCTTTCCAGATTTCATCTGAGGATATTTCCTTTTTCACCATAGCCCTCTCGGCTTCCAAATACCACATTGCCAATTCCACAAGAACTGTCTTAGCGAAAGACTTCTTGAGGGGAAAGCTGTAAATCTGTGAGATAATTTCACAGAACACAAAGAAGTTTCTCAGAAAGCCTCTTTTTCTTTGTTATCGGAGATTATTTCCTTTGGCCCTATAGTCTTCAAAGGGATCCGAAATATCTGTTCTCAGATTGCACATAAATAAGGCTAGCAAAGAGATCCACGAGACACAGATATAACTCTGTGAGATGAATTAACAGAACACTAAGCAGTTTCTCAGAAAGCTTCTTTCCAGATTTCATCTGAGCCTATTTCCTTTTTCACCATAGCCCTCTATGGGCTTCCAAATATCACTTTGAATATTCCACAAGAACTGTATTAGCGAAAGGCTTCTTGAGGGGAAACCTTTAACTCTGTGAGATGATTTCACAATACAAAGAAGTTTCTCATAAAGCTTCTTTCTCTTTGTTATCGGAGGATATTTCCTTTGGCCCTATAGTCTTCAAAGGGATCCGATATATCTGTTCTCAGATTCCACATAAATAAGGCTAGGAAAGAGATCCACGAAATACAGATGTAACTCTGTGAGATGAATTAACAGAACACTAAGCAGTTTCTCAGAAAGCTTCTTTCCAGATTTGTTCCGAGGATATTTCCTTTTTCACCATAGCCCTCTATGGGCTTCCAAATACCACTTTGCCAATTCCACAAGAACTGTCTTAGCGAAAGGCTTCTTGCGAGGAAAGCTGTAACTCTGTGAGATGATTTCACAGAACACAAAGAAGTTTCTCAGAAAGCTTCTTTCTCTTTGTTATCGGAGATTATTTCCTTTGGCCCTACAGTTTCAAAGGGATCCGAAATATCTGTTCTCAGATTCCACAGAAATAAGGCTAGGAAAGAGATCCACGAAATACAGATGTAACTCTGTGAGATGAATTAACAGAACACTAAGCAGTTTCTCAGAAAGCTTCTTTCCAGATTTCATAGGAGCATATTTCCTTTTTCACCATAGCCCTCTATGGGCTTCCTAATACCACTTTGCCAATTCCACAACAACTGTCTTAGCGAAAGGTTTCTTGAGGGGAAAGCTGTAACTCTGAGAGATGATTTCACAGAGCACAAAGAAGTTTCTCAGAAAGCTTCTTTCTCTTTGTTATCGGAGGATATTTCCTTTGGCCCTCTAGTCTTCCAAAGGATCC
This sequence comes from Macaca nemestrina, assembly GCF_043159975.1. NCBI lineage: Eukaryota > Metazoa > Chordata > Mammalia > Primates > Cercopithecidae > Macaca > Macaca nemestrina. Next base: position 26,748,688 of record NC_092143.1, read on the forward strand.
GAAATATCTGTTCTCAGATTCCACAGAAATAAGGCTAGCAAAGAGATCCAAGAAATACAGATGTAACTCTGTGAGATGAATTAACAGAACACTAAGCAGTTTCTCAGAAAGCTTCTTTCCAGATTTCATCTGAGGATATTTCCTTTTTCACCGTAGCCCTCTATGGGCTTCCAAATATCACTTTGCCAATTCCACAAGAACTGTCTTAGCGAAAGGCTTCTTGAGGGGAAAGCTGTAACTCTGCGAGATGATTTCACAGAACACAAAGAAGTTTCTCAGAAAGCTTCTTTCTCTTTGTTATCGGAGGATATTTCCTTTGGCCCTCTAGTCTTCAAAGCGATCCGAAATATCTGTTCTCAGATGCCACCGAAATAAGGCGAGCAACGAGATCCACGAGATACCGATGTAATTCTGTGAGATGAATTAACAGAACACTAAGCAGTTTCTCAGAAAGCTTCTTTCCAGTTTTCATTGAGGATATTTCCTTTTTCACCGTAGCCCTCTATGGGCTTCCAAATACCACTTTGCCAATTCCACAAGAACTGTCTTAGTGAAAGGCTTCTTGAGGGGAAAGCTGTAACTCTGTGAGATGATTTCACAGAACACAAAGAAGTTTCTCCGAAGGCTTCTTTCTCTTTGTTATCAGAGGATATTTTCATTGGCCCTATAGTCTTGCAAGGGATCCGAAATATCTGTTCTCAGATTTCTCAGAAATAAGGCTAGTAAAGAGATCCACGAAATACAGATGTAACTCTGTGAGATGATTTCAAAGAACAAAAAGAATTTTTTCAGAAACCTTCTTTCCCTTTGTTATCGAAGTTTATTTCCTTTGGCCCTATAGTCTTCAAAGGGATCCGAAATATCTGTTCTGAGATTCCTCAGAAATAAGGCTAGTAAAAAGATCCACCAAATACAGAAGTAACTATGTGAGATGAATTAACAGAACACTAAGCAGTTTCTCAGAAAGCTTCTTTCCAGATTTCATCTGAGGATATTTCCTTTTTCACCACAGCCCTCTATGGGCTTCCAAATATCACTTTGACTATTCCACAAGAACTATCTTAGCGAAAAGCTCTTGATCGGAAAGCTTTAACTCTGTGAGATGATTTCACAGAACACAAAGAAGTTTCTCAGAAAGCTTCTTTCTCTTTGTTATCGGAGGATATTTCCTTTGGCCCTATAGTCTTCAAAGGGATCCGAAATATCTGTTCTCAGATTCCACAGAAATATGGCAAGCAAAGAGATCCACGAAATACAGATATAACTCTGTGAGATGAATTAACAGAACACTAAGCAGTTTCTCAGAAAGCTTCTTTCCAGATTTCATCTGAGGATATTTCCTTTTTCACCATAGCCCTCTAGGCTTCCAAATACCACTTTGCCAATTCCACAAGTACTGTCTTAGCGAAAGGCTTCTTGAGGGGAAAGCTGTAACTCTGTGAGATGATTTCACAGAACAAAAGAAGTTTCTCAGAAAGCTTCTTTCTCTTTGTTATCGGAGGATATTTCCTTTGGCCCTATAGTCTTCAATGGGATACGAAATATCTGTTCTCAGATTCCACAGAAATTACTAACAAAGAGATCCACGAAATACAGATGTAACTCTGTGAGATGAATTAACAGAACACTAAGCAGTTTCTCAGTAAGCTTCTTTCCAGATTTCTGCTGAGGATATTTCCTTTTTCACCATAGCCCTCTATGGGCTTCCAAATATCACTTTGCCAATCCCACAAGAACTGTCTTAGCGAAAGACTTCTTGAGGGGAAAGCTGTAACTCTGTGAGATGATTTCACAGAACACAAAGAAGTTTCTCAGAAAGCTTCTTTCTCTTTGTTATCGGAGGATATTTCCTTTGGCCCTATAGTCTTCCAAGGATCCGAAATATCTGTTCTCAGATTCCTCAGATATAAGGCTAGTAATGAGATCCACGAAATACAGATGTAACACTGTGAGATGAATTAACAGAACACTAAGCACTTTCTCAGAAATCTTCTTTCCAGATTTCATCTGAGGATATTTCCTTTTTCATCATAGCCCTCTAAGGGCTTCCAAATGTCACTTTGCCTATTCCACAAGAACTGTCTTAGCGAAAGGCTTCTTGAGGGGAAAGCTGTAACTCTGTGAGATGATTTCACAGAACACAAAGAAGTTTGTCAGAAAGCTTCTTTCTCTTTGTTATCGGAGGATATTTCCTTTGGCCCTATAGTCTTCCAAAGGATCCGAAATATCTGTTCTCATATTCCACAGAAATAAGGCTAGCAAAGAGATCCACTAAATACAGATGTAACCCTGTGAGATGTATTAACAGAACACTAAGCAGTTTCTCAGAAAGCTTCTTTCCAGATTTCATCTGCGGATATTTCCTTTTTCACCATAGCCCTCTATGGGCTTCCAAATATCACTTTGCCAATTCCACAAGAACTGTCTTAGCGAAAGGCTTCTTTAGTGGAAAGCTGTAACTCTGTGAGATGATTTCACAGAACACCAAGAAGTTTCTCAGAAAGCTTCTTTCTCTTTGTTATCGGAGGGTATTTCCTTTGGCCCTATTGTTTCAAAGGGATCCGAAATATCTTTTCTCAGATTCCACAGAAAGAAGGCTAGCAAAGAGATCCACGAAATACAGATGTAACTCTGTGAGATGAATTAACAGAACACTAAGCAGTCTCTCGGAAATCTTCTTTCCAGATTTCATCTGAGGATATTTCCTTTTTCACCATAGCCCTCTATGTGCTTCCAAATATCACTTTGCCTATTCCACAAGAACTGTCTTAGCGAAAGGCTTCTTGAGGGGAAAGCTGTAACTCTGTGAGATGATTTCACAGAACACAAAGAAGTTTCTCAGAAAGTTTCCTTCTCTTTGTTATTGGAGGATATTTCCTTTGGCGCTATAGTCTTCAGAGGAATCTGAAATATCTGTTCTCAGATTCCACAGAAATAAGGCTAGCAAAGAGATCCACGAGATACAGATGTAACTCTGTGGGATGAATTAACAGAACACTAAGCAGTTTCTCAGAAAGCTTCTTTCCAGATTTCATCTGAGTATATTTCCTTTTTCACCATAGCCCTCTATGCGCTTCCAAATATCATTTTGCCAATTGCACAAGAACTGTGTTAGCGAAAGGCTTCTTGAGGGGAAAGCTGTAACTCTGTGAGTTGATTTCACAGAACACAAAGAAGTTTCTCAGAAAGCTTCTTTCTCTTTGTTCTCGGAGGATATTTCCTTTGGGCCTTTAGTCTTCAAATGGATCCGAAATATCTGTTCTCAGATTTCACAGAAATAAGGCTAGCAAAGAGATCCACGAAATACAGATGTAACTCTGTGAGATGAATTCACAGAACACTAAGCAGTTTCTCAGAAAGCTTCTTTCCAGATTTCATCTGAGGATATTTCCTTTTTCACCATAGCCCTCTCGGCTTCCAAATACCACCTTGCCAATTCCACAAGAACTGTCTTAGCGAAAGACTTCTTGAGGGGAAAGCTGTAAATCTGTGAGATAATTTCACAGAACACAAAGAAGTTTCTCAGAAAGCCTCTTTTTCTTTGTTATCGGAGATTATTTCCTTTGGCCCTATAGTCTTCAAAGGGATCCGAAATATCTGTTCTCAGATTGCACATAAATAAGGCTAGCAAAGAGATCCACGAGACACAGATATAACTCTGTGAGATGAATTAACAGAACACTAAGCAGTTTCTCAGAAAGCTTCTTTCCAGATTTCATCTGAGCCTATTTCCTTTTTCACCATAGCCCTCTATGGGCTTCCAAATATCACTTTGAATATTCCACAAGAACTGTCTTAGCGAAAGGCTTCTTGAGGGGAAACCTTTAACTCTGTGAGATGATTTCACAATACAAAGAAGTTTCTCATAAAGCTTCTTTCTCTTTGTTATCGGAGGATATTTCCTTTGGCCCTATAGTCTTCAAAGGGATCCGATATATCTGTTCTCAGATTCCACATAAATAAGGCTAGGAAAGAGATCCACGAAATACAGATGTAACTCTGTGAGATGAATTAACAGAACACTAAGCAGTTTCTCAGAAAGCTTCTTTCCAGATTTGTTCCGAGGATATTTCCTTTTTCACCATAGCCCTCTATGGGCTTCCAAATACCACTTTGCCAATTCCACAAGAACTGTCTTAGCGAAAGGCTTCTTGCGAGGAAAGCTGTAACTCTGTGAGATGATTTCACAGAACACAAAGAAGTTTCTCAGAAAGCTTCTTTCTCTTTGTTATCGGAGATTATTTCCTTTGGCCCTACAGTTTCAAAGGGATCCGAAATATCTGTTCTCAGATTCCACAGAAATAAGGCTAGCAAAGAGATCCACGAAATACAGATGTAACTCTGTGAGATGAATTAACAGAACACTAAGCAGTTTCTCAGAAAGCTTCTTTCCAGATTTCATAGGAGCATATTTCCTTTTTCACCATAGCCCTCTATGGGCTTCCTAATACCACTTTGCCAATTCCACAACAACTGTCTTAGCGAAAGGTTTCTTGAGGGGAAAGCTGTAACTCTGAGAGATGATTTCACAGAGCACAAAGAAGTTTCTCAGAAAGCTTCTTTCTCTTTGTTATCGGAGGATATTTCCTTTGGCCCTCTAGTCTTCCAAAGGATCCGAAATATCTGTTCTCAGATTCCACAGAAATAAGGCTAGCAAAGAGATCCAAGAAATACAGATGTAACTCTGTGAGATGAATTAACAGAACACTAAGCAGTTTCTCAGAAAGCTTCTTTCCAGATTTCATCTGAGGATATTTCCTTTTTCACCGTAGCCCTCTATGGGCTTCCAAATATCACTTTGCCAATTCCACAAGAACTGTCTTAGCGAAAGGCTTCTTGAGGGGAAAGCTGTAACTCTGCGAGATGATTTCACAGAACACAAAGAAGTTTCTCAGAAAGCTTCTTTCTCTTTGTTATCGGAGGATATTTCCTTTGGCCCTCTAGTCTTCAAAGCGATCCGAAATATCTGTTCTCAGATGCCACCGAAATAAGGCGAGCAAAGAGATCCACGAGATACCGATGTAACTCTGTGAGATGAATTAACAGAACACTAAGCAGTTTCTCAGAAAGCTTCTTTCCAGATTTCATTGAGGATATTTCCTTTTTCACCGTAGCCCTCTATGGGCTTCCAAATACCCCTTTGCCAATTCCACAAGAACTGTCTTAGTGAAAGGCTTCTTGAGGGGAAATCTGTAACCCTTTGAGATGATTGCACAGAACACAGAGAAGTTTCTCAGAAAGATTCTTTCTCTTTATTATCGGAGGATATTTCCTTTGACCCTATAGTCTTCCAAGTATCCGAAATATCTGTTCTCAGATTCCTCAGATATAAGTCTAGTAATGAGATCCACGAAATAGAGATGTAACTCTGTGAGGTGAATTAACAGAACACTAAGCACTTTCTCAGAAAGCTTCTTTCCAAATTTCATCTGAGGATATTTCCTTTTTCACCATAGCCCTCTATGGGATTCCAAATATCACTTTGCCAATTCCACAAGAACTGTCTTAGCGAAAGGCTTCTTGAGGGGAAAGCTGTCACTCTGTGAGATGATTTCACAGAACACAAAGAAGTTTCTCCGAAGGCTTCTTTATCTTTGTTATCGGAGGATATTTCCTTTGACCCTATAGTCTTCAAAGGGATCCGAATATCTGTTCTCAGATTCCACAGAAATAAGGCTAGCAAAGAGATCCAAGAAATACAGATGTAACTCTGTGAGATGAATTAACAGAACACTAAGCAGTTTCTCGGAAAGCTTCCTTCCAGATTTCATCTAAAGATATTTCCTTTTCCACCATAGCCTCTAGGCGCTTCCGAATATCACTTTGCCAATTCCACAAGAACTGTCTTAGCGAAAGGCTTCTTGAGGGGAAAGCTGTAACTCTGTGAGATGATTTCACAGAACACAAAGAAGTTTCTCAGAAAGATTCTTTCTCTTTGTTATCGGAGGATATTTCCTTGGCCCTATAGTCTTCAAAGGGATTCGAAATATATGTTCTCAGATGCCACAGAAAAAAGGATATCAAAGAGATCCACGAGATACAGATGTAACTCTGTGAGATGAATTAACAGAACACTAAGCAGTTTCTCGGAAAGCTTCTTTCCAGATTTCATCTGAGGACATTTCCTTTTTCACCATAGCCCTCTAAGGGCTTCCAAATATCACTTTGCCAATTCCACAAGTACTGTCTTAGCGAAAGGCTTCTTGAGGGGAAAGCTGCAACTCTGTGAGATGATTTCACAGAACACAAAGAAGTTTCTCAGAAAGCTTCTTTCCCTTTGTTATCAGAGGATATTTCCTTTGGCCCTATACTCTTCCAAGGGATCCGAAATATCTGTTCTCAGATTCCACAGAAATAATGCTAGCAAAGAGATCCACGAAATACAGATGTAACCCTGTGAGATGAATTAACAGAACACTAAGCAATTTCTCTGAAAGCTTCTTTACAGATTTCATCTGAGGATATTTCCTTTTTCACCATAGCCCTCTATACGCTTCCAAATATCACTTTGCCAATTCCACAAGTACTGTCTTAGCGAAAGGCTTCTTGAGGGGAAAGCTGTAACTCTGTGAGATGATTTCACGGAACACAAAGAAGTTTCTCAGAAAGCTTCTTTCTCTTTGTTATAGGAGTATATTTCCTTTGGCCCTATAGTCTTCAAAGGGATCCGAAATATCTGTTCTCAGATTCCACAGAAATAACTAGCAAAGAGATCCACGAAATGCAGATGTAACTCTGTGACATGAATTAACAAAACACTAAGCAGTTTCTCAGTAATCTTCTTTACAGATTTCATCTGAGGATATTTCCTTTTTCACCATAGCCTCTAGGCGCTTCCAAATATCACTTTGCCAATTCCACAAGAACTGTCTTAGCGAAAGGCTTCTTGAGGGGAAAGCTGTAACTCTGTGAGATGATTTCAGAGAACACAAAGAAGTTTCTCAGAAATCTTCTTTCTCTTTGTTATCGGAGGATATTTCCTTTGGCCCTATAGTCTTCAAAGGGATTCGAAATATCTGTTCTCAGATGCCAAAGAAATAAGGCTATGAAAGAGATCCAAGAGATACAGATGTAACTCTGTGAGATGAATTAACAGAACACTAAGCAGTTTCTCGGAAAGCTTCTTTCCAGATTTCATCTGAGGATATTTCCTTTTTCACCATAGCCCTCTATGGGCTTCCAAATATCACTGTGCCAATTCCACAAGTACTGTCTAAGCGAAAGGCTTCTTGAGGGGAAAGCTGTAACTCTGTGAGATGATTTCACAGAACACAAAGAAGTTTCTCAGAAAGCTTCTTTCTCTTTGTTATCAGAGGATAATTCCTTTGGCCCTATAGTCTTCCAAGGGATCCGAAATATCTGTTCTCAGATTCCACAGAAATAATGCTAGCAAATAGATCCACGAAATACAGATGTAACCCTGTGAGATGAATTAACAGAACACTAAGCAGTTTCTCAGAAAGCTTCTTTACAGATTTCATCTGAGGATATTTCCTTTTTCACCATAGCCCTCTATACGCTTCCAAATATCACTTTGCCAATTCTACAAGTACTGTCTTAGCGAAAGGCTTCTTGAGGTGAAAGCTGTAATTCTGTGAGTTGATTTCACAGAACACAAAGAAGTTTCTCAGGAAGCTTCTTTCTCTTTGATATCGGAGGATATTTCCTTTCGCCCTATAGTCTTCAAAGGGATCCGAAATATCTGTTCTCAGATTCCACAGAAATAACTATCAAAGAGATCCACAAAATACAGATGTAACTCTGTGACATGAATTAACAGAACACTAAGCAGTTTCTCAGTAAGCTTCTTTCCAGATTTCAGCTGAGGATATTTCCTTTTTCACCATAGCCCTCTATGAGCTTCCAAATATCACTTTGCAATTCCACAAGAACTGCCTTAGCGAAAGGCTTCTTGAGGGGAAAGCTGTAACTGTGTGAGATGATTTCACAGAGCACGAAAAGTTTCTCAGAAAGCTTCTTTCTCTTTGTTATCGGAGGATATTTCCTTTGGTCCTATAGTCTTCCAAGTATCCGAAATATCTGTTCTCAGAATCCTCAGATATAAGTCTAGTAATGAGATCCACGAAATACAGATGTAACTCTGTGAGATGAATTAACAGAACACTAAGCACTTTCTCAGAAAGCTTCTTTCCAGTTTTCATCTGAGGATATTTCCTTTTTCACCATAGCCCAAATGGGCTTCCAAATATCACTTTGCCTATTCCACAAGAACTGTCTTAGCGAAAGGCTTCTTGAGGGGAAACTTTGACTCTGTGAGATGATTTCACAGAAGACAAAGAAGTTTGTCAGAAAGCTTCTTTCTCTTTGTTATCGGAGGATATTTCCTTTGGACCTATAGTCTTCCAAGGGATGCGAAATATCTGTTCTCAGATTCCACAGAAATGAGGCTAGCAAAGAGATCCACGAAATACAGATGTAACTCTGTGAGATGAATTAACAGAACACGAAGCAGTTTCTCAGTAAGCTTCTTTCCAGATTTCATCTGAGGATATTTCCTTTTTCACCATAGCCCTCTATGCGCTTCCAAATACCACTTTGCCAACTCCACAAGAACTGTCTTAGCGAAAGACTTCTTGTGGAGAAAGCTGTAACTCTGTGTGATGATTTCACAGAACACAAAGAAGTTTATCAAAAAGCTTCTTTCTCGTTGTTATCGGAGGATATTTCCTTTGGCCCTATCTCTTTAAATGGATGTGAAATATCTGTTCTCAGATTCCACAGAAAGAAGGCTAGCAAAGAGATCCACGAAATACAGATGTAACTCTGTGAGATGAATTAACAGAACACTAAGCAGTTTCTCAGAAAGCTTCTTTCCTTATTTCATCTGAGGATATTTCCTTTTTCACCATAGCCCTCTATGGGCTTCCAAATATCACTTTGACTATTCCACAAGAACTCTCTTAGCGAAAAGCTCTTGAGCGGAAAGCTTTAACTCTGTGAGATGATTTCACAGAACACAAAGAAGTTTCTCAGAAAGCTTCTTTCTCTTTGTTATCGGAGGATATTTCCTTTGGCCCTATCTCTTTAAATGGATGTGAAATATCTGTTCTCAGATTCCACAGAAAGAAGGCTAGCAAAGAGATCCACGAAATACAGATGTAACTCTGTGAGATGAATTAACAGAACACTAAGCAGTTTCTCAGAAAGCTTCTTTACAGATTTCATCTGAGGATATTTCCTTTTTCACCATAGCCCTCTATACGCTTCCAAATATCACTTTGCCAATTCTACAAGTACTGTCTTAGCGAAAGGCTTCTTGAGGTGAAAGCTGTAATTCTGTGAGTTGATTTCACAGAACACAAAGAAGTTTCTCAGGAAGCTTCTTTCTCTTTGATATCGGAGGATATTTCCTTTCGCCCTATAGTCTTCAAAGGGATCCGAAATATCTGTTCTCAGATTCCACAGAAATAACTATCAAAGAGATCCACAAAATACAGATGTAACTCTGTGACATGAATTAACAGAACACTAAGCAGTTTCTCAGTAAGCTTCTTTCCAGATTTCAGCTGAGGATATTTCCTTTTTCACCATAGCCCTCTATGAGCTTCCAAATATCACTTTGCAATTCCACAAGAACTGCCTTAGCGAAAGGCTTCTTGAGGGGAAAGCTGTAACTGTGTGAGATGATTTCACAGAGCACGAAAAGTTTCTCAGAAAGCTTCTTTCTCTTTGTTATCGGAGGATATTTCCTTTGGTCCTATAGTCTTCCAAGTATCCGAAATATCTGTTCTCAGAATCCTCAGATATAAGTCTAGTAATGAGATCCACGAAATACAGATGTAACTCTGTGAGATGAATTAACAGAACACTAAGCACTTTCTCAGAAAGCTTCTTTCCAGTTTTCATCTGAGGATATTTCCTTTTTCACCATAGCCCAAATGGGCTTCCAAATATCACTTTGCCTATTCCACAAGAACTGTCTTAGCGAAAGGCTTCTTGAGGGGAAACTTTGACTCTGTGAGATGATTTCACAGAAGACAAAGAAGTTTGTCAGAAAGCTTCTTTCTCTTTGTTATCGGAGGATATTTCCTTTGGCCCTATAGTCTTCCAAGGGATGCGAAATATCTGTTCTCAGATTCCACAGAAATGAGGCTAGCAAAGAGATCCACGAAATACAGATGTAACTCTGTGAGATGAATTAACAGAACACTAAGCAGTTTCTCAGTAAGCTTCTTTCCAGATTTCATCTGAGGATATTTCCTTTTTCACCATAGCCCTCTATGCGCTTCCAAATACCACTTTGCCAACTCCACAAGAACTGTCTTAGCGAAAGACTTCTTGTGGAGAAAGCTGTAACTCTGTGTGATGATTTCACAGAACACAAAGAAGTTTATCAAAAAGCTTCTTTCTCGTTGTTATCGGAGGATATTTCCTTTGGCCCTATAGTCTTCCAAGGGATCCGAAATATCTGTTCTGAGATTCCTCAGAAATAAGGCTAGTAAAAAGATCCACGAAATACAGATGTAACTCTGTGAGATGAATTAACAGAACACTAAGCAGTTTCTCAGAAAGCTTCTTTCCTTATTTCATCTGAGGATATTTCCTTTTTCACCATAGCCCTCTATGGGCTTCCAAATATCACTTTGACTATTCCACAAGAACTCTCTTAGCGAAAAGCTCTTGAGCGGAAAGCTTTAACTCTGTGAGATGATTTCACAGAACACAAAGAAGTTTCTCAGAAAGCTTCTTTCTCTTTGTTATCGGAGGATATTTCCTTTGGCCCTATCTCTTTAAATGGATGTGAAATATCTGTTCTCAGATTCCACAGAAAGAAGGCTAGCAAAGAGATCCACGAAATACAGATGTAACTCTGTGAGATGAATTAACAGAACACTAAGCAGTTTCTCAGAAAGCTTCTTTCCAGATTTCATCTGAGGATATTTCCTTTTTCACCATAGCCCTCTATGGGCTTCCAAATACCACTTTGCCAATTCCACAGGAACTGTCTTAGTGAAAGGCTTCTTGAGGGGAAAGTTGTAACTCTGTGAGATGATATCATAAAACACAAAGAAGTTTCTCAGAAAGCTTCTTTCTCTTTGTTATTGGAGGATATTTCCTTTGGCCCTATAGTCCTCAAATGGATCCAAAATATCTGTTCACAGATTCCACAGAAATAAGGCTAGCAAAGAGATCCACGAAATACAGATGTAACTCTGTGAGATGAATTAACAAAACACTAAGCAGTTTCTCAGAAAGCTTCTTTCCAGATTTCATCTGAGGATATTTTTGTTTTCACCATAGCCCTTTATGGGCTTCAAAATATCACTTTTCCAATTCCACAAGTAGTGTCTTAGCGAAAGGCATCTTGAGGGGAAAGCTGTAACTCTGTGAGATGATTTCACAGAACACAAAGAAGTTTCTCAGAAAGCTTCTTTCTCTTTGTTATCGGAGGATATTTCCTTTGGCCCTATAGTCTTCAAAGGGATCCGAAATATCTGTTCTCAGATTCCACAGAAATAAGACTAGCAAAGAGATCCACGAGATACAGATGTAACTCTGTGAGATGAATTAACAGAACACTAAGCAGTTTCTCAGAAAGCTTCTTTCCAGATTTCATCTGAGGATATTTCCTTTTTCACCATAGCCCTCCATGCGCTTCCAAATATCGTTTTGCCAATTGCACAAGAACTGTCTTAGCGAAAGGCTTCTTGAGGGGAAAGCTTTACCTCTGTGAGATGATTTCAAAGAACACAAAGAAGTTTCTCAGAAAGCTTGTTTCTCTTTGTTATCGGAGTTTATTTCCTTTAGCCCTATAGTCTTCAAAGGGTTCCGAAATATCTGTTCTCAGATTCCACAGAAATAAGGCTAGCAAAGAGATCCACGAAATACAGATATAACTCTGTGAGATGAATTAACAGAACACTAAGCACTTTCTCAGAAAGCTTCTTTCCAGATTTCATCTGAGGATATTTCCTTTTTCACCATATCCCTCTGGCCTTCCAAATACCACTTTGCCAATTCCACAAGAACTGTCTAAGCGAAAGTCTTCTTGAGGGGAAAGCTGTAACTCTGTGACATGATTTCACAGAAAACAAAGAAGAATCTCAGAAGGCTTCTTTCTCTTTGTTATCGGAGGATATTTCCTTTGGCCCTGTAGTCTTCAAAGGGATCCGAAATATCTGTTCTCAGATTCCACAGAAATAAGGCTAGCAAAGAGATCCACGAAATACAGATGTCACCCTGTGAGATGAATTAAGAGAACACTAAGCAGTTTCTCAGAAAGCTTCTTTCCAGATTTCATCTGAGGATATTTCCTTTTTCACCATAGCCCTCTATGGGCTTCCAAATATCACCTTGCTAATTCCACAAGAACAGTCGTAGCGAAAAGCTCTTGAGCGGAAAGCTTTAACTCTGTGAGATGATTTCACAGAACACAAAGAAGTTTCTCAGAAAGCTTCTTTCTCTTTGTTATCGGAGGATATTTCCTTTGGCCCTATCTCTTTAAATGGATGTGAAATATCTTTTCTCAGATTCCACAGAAAGAAGGCTAGCAAAGAGATCCACGAAATACAGATGTAACTCTGTGAGATGAATTAACAGAACACTAAGCAGTTTCTCAGAAAGCTTCTTTCCAGATTTCATCTGAGGATATTTCCTTTTTCACCATAGCCCTCTATGGGCTTCCAAATACCACTTTGCCAATTCCACAAGAACTGTCTTAGTGAAAGGCTTCTTGAGGGGAAAGTTGTAACTCTGTGAGATGATATCACAGAACACAAAGAAGTTTCTCAGAAAGCTTCTTTCTCTTTGTTATTGGAGGATATTTCCTTTGGCCCTATAGTCCTCAAATGGATCCAAAATATCTGTTCACAGATTCCACAGAAATAAGGCTAGCAAAGAGATCCACGAAATACAGATGTAACTCTGTGAGATGAATTAACAAAACACTAAGCAGTTTCTCAGAAAGCTTCTTTCCAGATTTCATCTGAGGATATTTTTGTTTTCACCATAGCCCTTTATGGGCTTCAAAATATCACTTTTCCAATTCCTCAAGTAGTGTCTTAGCGAAAGGCATCTTGAGGGGAAAGCTGTAACTCTGTGAGATGATTTCACAGAACACAAAGAAGTTTCTCAGAAAGCTTCTTTCTCTTTGTTATCGGAGGATATTTCCTTTGGCCCTATAGTCTTCAAAGGGATCCGAAATATCTGTTCTCAGATTCCACAGAAATAAGGCTAGCAAAGAGATCCACGAGATACAGATGTAACTCTGTGAGATGAATTAACAGAACACTAAGCAGTTTCTCAGAAAGCTTCTTTCCAGATTTCATCTGAGGATATTTCCTTTTTCACCATAGCCCTCCATGCGCTTCCAAATATCGTTTTGCCAATTGCACAAGAACTGTCTTAGCGAAAGGCTTCTTGTGGGGAAAGCTGCAACTCTGTGAGATGATTTCACAGAACACAAAGAAGTTTCTCAGAAAGCTTGTTTCTCTTTGTTATCGGAGTTTATTTCCTTTAGCCCTATAGTCTTCAAAGGGTTCCGAAATATCTGTTCTCAGATTCCACAGAAATAAGGCTAGCAAAGAGATCCACGAAATACAGATATAACTCTGTGAGATGAATTAACAGAACACTAAGCACTTTCTCAGAAAGCTTCTTTCCAGATTTCATCTGAGGATATTTCCTTTTTCACCATATCCCTCTGGCCTTCCAAATACCACTTTGCCAATTCCACAAGAACTGTCTAAGCGAAAGTCTTCTTGAGGGGAAAGCTGTAACTCTGTGAGACGATTTCACAGAAAACAAAGAAGTATCTCAGAAGGCTTCTTTCTCTTTGTTATCGGAGGATATTTCCTTTGGCCCTGTAGTCTTCAAAGGGATCCGAAATATCTGTTCTCAGATTCCACAGAAATAAGGCTAGCAAAGAGATCCACGAAATACAGATGTCACCCTGTGAGATGAATTAACAGAACACTAAGCAGTTTCTCAGAACGCTTCTTTCCAGATTTCATCTGAGGATATTTCCTTTTTCACCATAGCCCTCTATGGGCTTCCAAATATCACCTTGCCAATTCCACAAGAACAGTCGTAGCGAAAGGCTTCTAGAGGGGAAAGCAGTAACTCTGTGAGATGATTTCACAGAACACAAAGAAGTTTCTCAGAACGCTTCTTTCTCTTTGTTATCGGAGGATATTTCCTTTGGCCCTATAGTCTTCCAAGGAATCCGAAATATCTGTTCCCAAATTCCACAGAAATAAGGCTAGCAAAGAGATCCACGAGATACAGATGTAACTCTGTGAGATGAATTAACAGTACACTAAGCAGTTTCTCAGAAAGCTTCTTTCCAGATTTCATCTGAGGATATTTTCTTTTTCACCGCAGCCCTCTAAGGGCTTCCAAATATCACTTTGACTATTCCACAAGAACTGTCTTAGCGAAAGGCTTCTTGAGGGGAAAGCTGAAACCCTGTGAGATGATTTCACAGAACACAAAGAAGTTTCTCAGAAAGCTTCTTTCTCTTTGTTATCGGAGGATATTTCCTTTGGCCCTATAGTCTTCAAAGTGATCGGAAATATCTGTTCTCAGATTCCACAGAAATAAGGCTAGCAAAGAGATCCACGAAATACAGATGTAACTCTGTGAGATGAATTAACAGAACACTAAGCAGTTTCTCAGAAAGCTTCTTTCCAGATTTCATCTGAGGATATTTCCTTTTTCACCATAGCCCTCTATGCGCTTCCAAATATCACTTTGCCAGCTCCACAAGATCTGTCTTAGCGAAAGACTTCTTGTGGAGAAAGCTGTAACTCTGTGAGATGATTTCAGAAAACACAAAGAAGTTTATCAAAAAGCTTCTTTCTCTTTGTTATCGGAGGATATTTCCTTTGGCCCTATAGTCTTCCAAGGGATCCGAAATATCTCTTCTGAGATTCCTCAGAAATAAGGCTAGTAAAAAGATCCACGAAATACAGATGTAACTCTGTGAGATGAATTAACAGAACACTAAGCAGTTTCTCAGAAAGCTTCTTTCCAGATTTCATCTGCGGATATTTCCTTTTTCACCATAGTCCTCTATGGGCTTCCAAATATCCCTTTGACTATTCCACAAGAACTGTCTTAGCGAAATGCTTTTGAGCGGAAAGCTTAAACTCTGTGAGATGATTTCACAGAACACAAAGAAGTTTATCAGAAAGCTTCTTTCTGTTTGTTATCGGAGGATATTTCCTTTGGCCCTATCTCTTCAAATGGATGCGAAATATCTGTTCTCAGATTCCACAGAAAGAAGGCTAGCAAAGAGATCCACGAAATACAGATGTAACTCTGTGAGATGAATTAACAGAACACTAAGCAGTTTCTCTGAAAGCTTCTTTCCAGATTTCATCTGAGGATATTTCCTTTTTCACCATAGCCCTCTATGGGCTTCCAAATATCACTTTGCCAATTCCACAAGAACTTTCTTAGTGAAAGGCTTCTTGAGGGGAAAGTTGTAACTCTGTGAGATGATATCACAGAAAACAAAGAAGTTTCTCAGAAAGCTTCTTTCTCTTTGTTATCGTAGGATATTTCCTTTGGCCCTATAGTCTTCAAATGGATCCGAAATATCTGTTCACAGATTCCACAGAAATAAGGCTAGCAAAGAGATCCACGAAATACAGATGTCACCCTGTGAGATGAATTAAGAGAACACTAAGCAGTTTCTCAGAAAGCTTCTTTCCAGATTTCATCTGAGGATATTTCCTTTTTCACCATAGCCCTCTATGGGCTTCCAAATATCACCTTGCCAATTCCAAAAGAACAGTCGTAGCGAAAAGCTCTTGAGCGGAAAGCTTTAACTCTGTGAGATGATTTCACAGAACACAAAGAAGTTTCTCAGAAAGCTTCTTTCTCTTTGTTATCGGAGGATATTTCCTTTGGCCCTATAGTCTTCCAAGGATCCGAAATATCTCTTCTCAGATTCCTCAGATATAAGTCTAGTAATGAGATCCACGAAATACAGATGTAACTCCGTGAGATGAATTAACAGAACACTAAGCACTTTCTCAGAAAGCTTCTTTCCAGGTTTCATCTGAGGATATTTCCTTTTTCATCATAGCCCTATATGGGCTTCCAAATATCACTTTGCCTATTCCACAAGAACTGTCTTATCGAAAGGCTTCTTCAGGGGAAAGCTTTAACTCTGTGAGATGATTTCACAGAAGACAAAGAAGTTGGTCAGAAAGCTTCTTTCTCTTTGTTATCGGAGAATATTTCCTTTGGCCCTATAGTCTTCAAAGGGATCCGAAATATCTGTTCTCAGATTCCACAGAAATAACTAGCAAAGAGATCCACGAAATACAGATGTAACTCTGTGGCATGAATTAACAGAACACTAAGCAGTTTCTCAGTAAGCTTCTTTCCAGATTTCAGCTGAGGTTATTTCCTTTTTCACCATAGCCCTCTATGGGCTTCCAAATATCACTTTGCCAATTCCACAAGAACTGCCTTAGCGAAAAGCTTCTTGAGGGGAAAGCTGTAACTCTGTGAGATGATTTCACAGAGCACAAAAAGTTTCTCAGAAAGCTTCTTTCTGTTTGTTATCGGAGGTTATTTTCTTTGGCCCTATAGTCTTCCAAGTATCCGAAATATCTGTTCTCAGATTCCTCAGATATAAGTCTAGTAATGAGATCCACGAAATACAGATGTAACTCTGTGAGATGAATTAACAGAACACTAAGCACTTTCTCAGAAAGCTTCTTTCCAGTTTTCATCGGAGGATATTTCCTTTTTCACCATAGCCCTATACGGGCTTCCAAATATCACTTTGCCTATTCCACAAGAACTGTCTTAGCGAAAGGCTTCTTGAGGGGAAAGCTTTAACTCTGTGAGATGATTTCACAGAAGACAAAGAAGTTTCTCAGAAAGCTTCTTTCTCTTTGTTATCGGAGAATATTTCCTTTGGCCCTATAGTCTTCCAAGGGATCCGAAATATCTGTTCTCAGATTCCACAGAAATAAGGCTAGCAAAGAGATCCACGAAATACAGATGTAACCCTGTGAGATGAATTAACAGAACACTAAGCAGTTTCTCAGAAAGCTTCTTTCCAGATTTCATCTGAAGATATTTCCTTTTTCACCGTAGCCCTCTATGCGCTTCCAAATATCACTTTGACAATTCCACAAGAACTGTCTTAGCGAAAGGCTTCTTGTGGGGAAAGCTGCAACTCTGTGAGATGATTTCACAGAACACAAAGAAGTTTCTCCGAAGGCTACTTTCTCTTTGTTATCGGAGGATATTTCCTTTGGCCCTATAGTCATCAAAGGTATTCGAAATATCTGTTCTCAGATGCCACAGAAATAAGGCTATCAAAGAGATCCACGAGATACAGATGTAACTCTGTGAGATGAATTAACAGAACACTAAGCAGTTTCTCGGAAAGCTTCTTTCCAGATTTCATCTGTGGATATTTCCTTTTTCACCATAGCCCTCTATGGGCTTCCAAATATCACTTTGCCAATTCCACAAGAACTGTCTTAGAGAAAGGCTTCTTGAGGGGAAAGCTGTCACTCTGTGAGATGATTTCACAGAACACAAAGAAGTTTCTCAGAAGGCTTCTTTCTCTTTGTTATCGGAGGATATTTCCTTTGGCCCCATAGTCTTCAAAGGGATTCGAAATATCTGTTCAAAGATGCCACAGAAATAAGGCTATCAAAGAGATCCACGAGATACAGATGTAACTCTGTGAGATGAATTAACAGAACACTAAGCAGTTTCTCGGAAAGCTTCTTTCCAGATTTCACCTAAGGATATTTCCTTTTTCACCATAGCTCTCTATGGGCTTCCAAATATCACTGTGCCAATTCCACAAGTACTGTCTTAGCGAAAGTCTTCTTGAGGGGAAAGCTGTAACTCTGTGAGATGATTTCACAGAACACAAAGAAGTTTCTCAGAAAGCTTGTTTCTCTTTGTTATCGGAGGATATTTCCTTTGGCCCTATAGTCTTCCAAGGGATCCGAAATATCTGTTCTCAGATTCCACAGAAATAAGGCTAGCAAAGAGATCCACGAAATACAGATGTAACCCTGTGAGATGAATTAACAGAACACTAAGCAGTTTCTCAGAAAGCTTCTTTCCAGATTTCATCTGAAGATATTTCCTTTTTCACCGTAGCCCTCTATGCGCTTCCAAATATCACTTTGACAATTCCACAAGAACTGTCTTAGCGAAAGGCTTCTTGTGGGGAAAGCTGTAACTCTGTGAGATGATTTCACACAACACAAAGAAGTTTTTCAGAAAGCTTCTTTCACTTTGTTATCGGAGGATATTTCCTTTGGCCCGATAGTCTTCAAAGGGATCCGATATATCTGTTCTCAGATTCCTCAGAAATAAGGATAGTAAATAGATCCACGAAATACAGATGTAACCCTGTGAGATGAATTAAGAGAACACTAAGCAGTTTCTCAGAAAGCTTCTTTCCAGATTTCATCTGAGGATATTTCCTTTTTCAACATAGCCCTCTATGCGCTTCCAAATATCATTTTGCCAATTGCACAAGAACTGTCTTAGCGAAAGGCTTCTTGAGGGGAAAGCTGTAACTCTGAGAGATGATTACACAGAACACAAAGAAGTTTCTCAGAAAGCTTCTTTCTCTTTGTTATCGGAGATTATTTCCTTTGGCCC
This sequence comes from Macaca nemestrina, assembly GCF_043159975.1. Taxonomy (NCBI): domain Eukaryota; kingdom Metazoa; phylum Chordata; class Mammalia; order Primates; family Cercopithecidae; genus Macaca; species Macaca nemestrina. The sequence goes on from NC_092143.1 coordinate 26,767,306, forward strand.
TATAGTCTTCAAAGGGATCCGAAATATCTGTTCTCAGATTCCACAGAAAAAAGGCAAGCAAAGAGATCCACGAAATACAGATATAACTCTGTGAAATGAATTAACAGAACACTAAGGAGTTTCTCAGTTAGCTTCTTTCCAGATTTCATCTGAGGATATTTCCTTTTTCACCGTAGCCCTATATGGGCTTCCAAATATCACTTTGCCTATTCCACAAGAACTGTCTTAGCGAGAGGCTTCTTGAGGGGAAAGCTTTAACTCTGTGAGATGATTTCACAGAAGACAAAGAAGTTTGTCAGGAAGCTTCTATCTCTTTGTTATCGGAGAATATTTCCTTTGGCCCTATAGTCTTCAAAGGGATCCGAAATATCTGTTCTCAGATTCCACAGAAATAAGGCTAACAAGGAGATCCACGAGATACAGAGGTAATTCTATGATATGAATTAACAGAACACTAAGCAATTTCTCAGAAAGGTTCTTTCCAGATTTCATCTGAGGATATTTCCTTTTTCACCGTAGCCCTCTATGCGCTTCCAAATATCATTTTGACAATTGCACAAGAACTGTCTTAGCGGAAGGCTTCTTGAGGGGAAAGCTGTAACTCTGAGAGATGATTACACAGAACACAAAGAAGATTCTCAGAAAGCTTCTTTCTCTTTGTTATCGGAGATTATTTCCTTTGGCCCTATAGTCTTCAAAGGGATCCGAAATATCTGTTCTCAGATTCCACAGAAATAAGGCAAGCAAAGAGATCCACGAGATACAGATGTAACTCTGTGAGATGAATTAACAGAACACTAAGCAGTTTCTCAGAAAGCTTCTTTCCAGGTTTCATCTGAGGATATTTCCTTTTTCACCATAGCCCTCCATGCGCTTCCAAATATCACTTTGCCACTTGCACAAGAACTGTCTTAGCGAAAGGCTTCTTGAGAGGAAAGCTGTAACTCTGTGAGATGAATTCACAGAACAGAAAGAAGTTTCTCCGAAGGCTTCTTTCTCTTTGTTATCGGAGGATATTTCTTTTGGCCCTATAGTCTTCAAAGGGATCCGAAATATCTGTTCTCAGATTCCACAGAAATAAGGCTGGCAAAGAGATCCACGAAATACAGATATAACTCTGTGAGATGAATTAACAGAACACTAAGCACTTTCTCAGAAAGCTTCTTTCCAGATTTCATCTGAGGATATTTCCTTTTTCACCATATCCCTCTGGCCTTTCAAATACCACTTTGCCAATTCCACAAGAACTGTCTAAGCGAAAGTCTTCTTGAGGGGAAAGCTGTAACTCTGTGAGATGATTTCACAGAACACAAAGAAGTTTCTCAGAGAGCTTCTTTCTCTTTGTAATCGCAGGATATTTTCTTTGGCCCTATGGTCTTCATAGGGATCCGAAATATCTGTTCTCAGATTCCACAGAAATAAGTCTAGCAAAGAGATCCACGAGATAGAGATGTAACTCTGTGATATGAATTAACAGAACACTAAGCAGTTTCTCAGAAAGCTTCTTTGCAGATTTCATCTGAGGATATTTCCTTTTTCACCATAGCCCTCTATGGGCTTCCAAATATCACTGTGCCAATTCCACAAGTACTGTCTTAGCGAAAGGCTTCTTGAGGGAAAAGCTGTAACTCTGTGAGATGATTTCACAGAACACAAAGAAGTTTCTCAGAAAGCTTCTTTCTCTTTGTTATCGGAGGATATTTCCCATGGCCCTATAGTCTTCCAAGGGATCCGAAATATCTGTTCTCAGATTCCACAGAAATAAGGCTAGCAAAGAGATCCACGAAATACATATGTAACCCTGTAAGATGAATTAACAGAACACTAAGCAGTTTCTCAGAAAGCTTCTTTCCAGATTTCATCGGAGGATATTTCCTTTTTCACCATAGCCCTCTATGGGCTTCCTAATACCACTTTGCCAATTCCACAAGAACTGTCTTAACGAAAGGCTTCTTGAGGGGAAAGCTGTAACGCTGTGAGATGATTTCACAGAACACAAAGAAGTTTCTCAGAAAGCTTCTTTCTCTTTGTTATCGGAGGATATTTCCTTTGGCCCTATAGTCTTCCAAAGGATCCGAAATATCTGTTCTCATATTCCACAGAAATAAGGCTAGCAAAGAGATCCACGAAATACAGATGTAACCCTGTGAGATATATTAACAGAACACTAAGCAGTTTCTCAGAAAGCTTCTTTCCAGATTTCATCTGCGGATATTTCCTTTTTCACCATAGCCCTCTATGGGCTTCCTAATATCACTTTGCCAATTCCACAAGAACTGTCTTAGCGAAAGGCTTCTTGAGGGGAAAGCTGTAACTCTCTGAGATGATTTCACAGAACACAAAGAAGTTTCTCAGAAAGCTTCTTTCTCTTTGTTATTGGACGGTATTTCCTTTGGCCCTATTGTTTCAAAGGGATCCGAAATATCTTTTCTCAGATTCCACAGAAATAAGGCTAGCAAAGAGATCCACGAAATACAGATGTAACTCTGTGAGATGAATTAACAGAACACTAAGCAGTCTATCGGAAATCTTCTTTCCAGATTTCATCTGAGTATATTTCCTTTTTCACCATAGCCCTCTATGTGCTTCCAAATATCACTTTGCCTATTCCAAAAGAACTGTTTTAGCGAAAGGCTTCTGGAGGGGAAAGCTGTAACTCTGTGAGTTGATTTCACAGAACACAAAGAAGTTTCTTAGAAAGCTTCTTTTTCTTTGTTATCGGAGATTATTTCCTTTGGCCGTATAGTCTTCAAAGGGATCCGAAATATCTGTTCTCAGATTCCACAGAAATAAGGCTAGCAAAGAGATCCACGAAATACAGATATAACTCTGTGAGATGAAGTAACAGAACACTAAGCAGTTTCTCACAAAGCTTCTTTCCAGATTTCATCCGAGGACATTTCCTTTTTCACCATAGCCCTCTGGGCTTCCAAATACCACGTTGCCAATTCCACAATAACTGTCTTAGCGAAAGGCTTCTTGAGGGGAAAGCTGTAACTCTGTGAGATGATTTCACAGAACACAAAGAAGTTTCTCAGAAACCTTATTTCTCTTTGTTATCGGAGGATATTTCCTTTGGCCCTCTAGTCTTCAGAGGATTCTGAAATATCTGTTCTCAGATTCCACAGAAATAAGGCTAGCAAAGATATCCACGAGAAACAGATGTAACTCTGTGAGATGAATTAACAGAACACAAAGCAGTTTCTCAGAAAGCTTCTTTCCAGATTTCATCTGAGTATATTTCCTTTTTCACCATAGCCCTCTATGCGCTTCCAAATATCATTTTGCCAATTGCACAAGAACTGTCTTAGCGAAAGGCTTCTTGAGGGGAAAGCTGTAACTCTGTGAGTTGATTTCACAGAACACAAAGAAGTTTCTCAGAAAGCTTCTTTCTCTTTGTTCTCGGAGGATATTTCCTTTGGCCCTTTAGTCTTCAAATGGATCCGAAATATCTGTTCTCAGATTTCACAGAAATAAGGCTAGCAAAGAGATCCACGAAATACAGATGTAACTCTGTGAGATGAATTAACAGAACACTAAGCAGTTTCTCAGAAAGCTTCTTTCCAGATTTCATCTGAGGATATTTCCTTTTTCACCATAACCCTCTATGGGCTTCCAAATATCACTTTGAATATTCCACAAGAACTGTCTTAGCGAAAGGCTTCTTGAGGGGAAAGCTTTAACTCTGTGAGATGATTTCACAATACGAAGAAGTTTCTCATAAAGCTTCTTTCTCTTTGTTATCGGAGGAAATTTCCTTTGGCCCTATAGTCTTCAAAGGGATCCGATATATCTGTTCTCAGATTCCACAGAAATAAGGCTCGCAAAGAGATCCAGGAAATACAGATGTAACTCTGTGAGATGAATTAACAGAACACTAAGCAGTTTCTCAGAAAGCTTCTTTCCAGATTTATCTGAGGATATTTCCTTTTTCACCATAGCTCTCTATGGGCTTGCAAATATCACTTTGCCAATTACACAAGAACTGTCTTAGCGAAAGGCTTCTTGCGAGGAAAGCTGTAACTCTGTGAGATGATTTCACAGAACACAAAGAAGTTTCTCAGAAAGCTTCTTTCTCTTTGTTATCGGAGGATATTTCCTTTGGCCCTCTAGTCTTCCAAGGGATCCGAAATATCTGTTCTCAGATTCCACAGAAATAAGGCTAGCAAAGAGATCCAAGAAATACAGATGTAACTCTGTGACATGAATTAACAGAACACTAAGCAGTTTCTCAGTAAGCTTCTTTCCAGATTTCAGCTGAGGATATTTCCTTTTTCACCATAGCCCTCTATGGGCTTCCAAATATCACTTTGCCAATTCCAAAAGAACTGTCTTAGCGAAAGACTTCTTGAGGGGAAAGCTGTAACTCTGTGAGATGATTTCACAGAACACAAAGAAGTTTCTCAGAAAGCTTCTTTCTCTTTGTTATCGGAGGATATTTCCTTTGGCCCTATAGTCTTCAAAGGGATTCGAAATATCTGTTCTCAGATGCCACAGAAATAAGGCTATTAAAGAGATCCACGAGATACAGATGTAACTCTGTGAGATGAATTAACAGAACACTAAGCAGTTTCTCGGAAAGCTTCTTTCCAGATTTCATCTGAGGATATTTCCTTTTTCACCATAGCCCTCTATGGGCTTCCAAATATCACTGTGCCAATTCCACAAGTACTGTCTTAGCGAAAGGCTTCTTGAGGGGAAAGCTGTAACTCTGTGAGATGATTTCACAGAACACAAAGAAGTTTCTCAGAAAGCTTCTTTATTTTTGTTATCAGAGGATATTTCCTTTGGCCCTATAGTCTTCCAAGGGATCCGAAATATCTGTTCTCAGATTCCACAGAAATAATGCTAGCAAAGAGATCAACGAAATACAGATGTAACCCTGTGAGATGAATTAACAGAACACTAAGTAGTTTCTCAGAAAGCTTCTTTACAGATTTCATCTGAGGATATTTCCTTTTTCACCATAGCCCTCTATACACTTCCAAATATCACTTTGCGAATTCCACAAGTACTGTCTTAGCGAAAGGCTTCTTGAGGGGAAAGCTGTAACTCTGTGAGATGATTTCACACAACACAAAGAAGTTTCTCAGAAAGCTTCTTTCTCTTTGTTATCGGAGGATATTTCCTTTGGCCCTATAGTCTTCAAAGGGATCCGAAATATCTGTTCTCAGATTCCACAGAAATAACTAGCAAAGTGATCCACGAAATACAGATGTAACTCTGTGACATGAATTAACAGAACACTAAGCAGTTTCTCAGTAAGCTTCTTTCCAGATTTCAGCTGAGGATATTTCCTTTTTCACCATAGCCCTCTATGGGCTTCCAAATATCACTTTGCCAATTCCAAAAGAACTGTCTTAGCGAAAGACTTCTTGAGGGGAAAGCTGTAACTCTGTGAGATGATTTCACAGAACACAAAGAAGTTTCTCAGAAAGCTTCTTTCTCTTTGTTATCGGAGGATATTTCCATTGGCCCTATAGTCTTCAAAGGGATTCGAAATATCTGTTCTCAGATGCCAGAGAAATAAGGCTATTAAAGAGATCCACGAGATACAGATGTAACTCTGTGAGATGAATTAACAGAACACTAAGCAGTTTCTCGGAAAGCTTCTTTCCAGATTTCATCTGAGGATATTTCCTTTTTCACCATAGCCCTCTATGGGCTTCCAAATATCACTGTGCCAATTCCACAAGTACTGTCTTAGCGAAAGTCTTCTTGAGGGGAAAGCTGTAACTCTGTGAGATGATTTCACAGAACACAAAGAAGTTTCTCAGAAAGCTTCTTTCTTTTTGTTATCAGAGGATATTTCCTTTGGCCCTATAGTCTTCAAAGGGATCCGAAATATCTGTTCTGAGATTCCACAGAAATAACTAGCAAAGAGATCCACGAAATACAGATGTAACTCTGTGACATGAATTAACAGAACACTAAGCAGTTTCTCAGTAAGCTTCTTTCCAGATTTCAGCTGAGGATATTTCGTTTTTCACCATAGCCCTCTATGGGCTTCCAAATATCACTTTGCCAATTCCACAAGAACTGCCTTAGCGAAAGGCTTCTTGAGGGGAAAGCAGTAACTCTGTGAGATGATTTCACAGAGCACAAAATGTTTCTCAGAAAGCTTCTTTCTCTTTGTTATCGTAGGATATTTCCTTTGGCCCTATAGTCTTCCAAGGATCCGAAATATCTGTTCTCAGATTCCTCAGATATAAGTCTAGTAATGAGATCCACGAAATACAGATGTAACTCTGTGAGATGAATTAACAGAACACTAAGCACTTTCTCAGAAAGCTTCTTTCCAGTTCATCTGAGGATATTTCCTTTTTCACCATAGCCCTATATGGGCTTCCAAATATCACTTTGCCTATTCCACAAGAACTGTCTTACCGAAAGGCTTCTTCAGGGGAAAGCTTTAACTCTGTGAGATGATTTCACAGAAGACAAAGAAGTTGGTCAGAAAGCTTCTTTCTCTTTGTTATCGGAGAATATTTCCTTTGGCCCTGTAGTCTTCCAAGGGATCCGAAATATCTGTTCTCAGATTCCACAGAAATAAGGCTAGCAAAGAGATCAACGAAATACAGATGTAAATCTGTGAGATGAATTAACAGAACACTAAGCAGTTTCTCTGAAAGCTTCTTTCCAGATTTCATCTGAGGATATTTCCTTTTTCACCATAGCCCTCTATGGGATTCCAAATATCACTTTGCCAATTCCACAAGAACTGTCTTAGCGAAAGGCTTCTTGAGGGGAAAGCTGTAACTCTGTGAGATGATTTCAGAGAACACAAAGAAGTTTCTCAGAAATCTTCTTTCTCTTTGTTATCGGAGGATATTTCCTTTGGCCCTATAGTCTTCAAAGGTATTCGAAATATCTGTTCTCAGATGCCACAGAAATAAGGCTATCAAAGAGATCCACGAGATACAGATGTAACTCTGTGAGATGAATTAACAGAACACTAAGCAGTTTCTCGGAAAGCTTCTTTCCAGATTTCATCTGTGGATATTTCCTTTTTCACCATAACCCTCTATGGGCTTCCAAATATCACTTTGCCAATTCCACAAGAACTGTCTTAGCGAAAGGCTTCTTGAGGGGAAAGCTGTCACTCTGTGAGATGATTTCACAGAACACAAAGAAGTTTCTCAGAAGGCTTCTTTCTCTTTGTTATCGGAGGATATTTCCTTTGGCCCCATAGTCTTCAAAGGGATTCGAAATATCTGTTCAAAGATGCCACAGAAATAAGGATATCAAAGAGATCCACGAGATACAGATGTAACTCTGTGAGATGAATTAACAGAACACTAAGCAGTTTCTCGGAAAGCTTCTTTCCAGATTTCACCTAAGGATATTTCCTTTTTCACCATAGCTCTCTATGGGCTTCCAAATATCACTGTGCCAATTCCACAAGTACTGTCTTAGCGAAAGTCTTCTTGAGGGGAAAGCTGTAACTCTGTGAGATGATTTCACAGAACACAAAGAAGTTTCTCAGAAAGCTTGTTTCTCTTTGTTATCAGAGGATATTTCCTTTGGCCCTATAGTCTTCCAAGGGATCCGAAATATCTGTTCTCAGATTCCACAGAAATAAGGCTAGCAAAGAGATCCACGAAATACAGATGTAACCCTGTGAGATGAATTAACAGAACACTAAGCAGTTTCTCAGAAAGCTTCTTTCCAGATTTCATCTGAGGATATTTCCTTTTTCACCGTAGCCCTCTATGCGCTTCCAAATATCACTTTGACAATTCCACAATAACTGTCTTAGCGAAAGGCTTCTTGTGGGGAAAGCTGTAACTCTGTGAGATGATTTCACACAACACAAAGAAGTTTTTCAGAAAGCTTCTTTCTCTTTGTTATCGGAGGATATTTCCTTTGGCCCGATAGTCTTCAAAGGGATCCGATATATCTGTTCTCAGATTCCTCAGAAATAAGGATAGTAAATAGATCCACGAAATACAGATGTAACCCTGTGAGATGAATTAAGAGAACACTAAGCAGTTTCTCAGAAAGCTTCTTTCCAGATTTCATCTGAGGATATTTCCTTTTTCAACATAGCCCTCTATGCGCTTCCAAATATCATTTTGCCAATTGCACAAGAACTGTCTTAGCGAAAGGCTTCTTGAGGGGAAAGCTGTAACTCTGAGAGATGATTACACAGAACACAAAGAAGTTTCTCAGAAAGCTTCTTTCTCTTTGTTATAGGAGATTATTTCCTTTGGCCCTATAGTCTTCAAAGGGATCCGAAATATCTGTTCTCAGATTCCACAGAAATAAGGCAAGCAAAGAGATCCACGAAATACATATATAACTCTGTGAGATGAATTAACAGAACACTAAGCAGTTTCTCAGTTAGCTTCTTTCCAGATTTCAGCTGAGGATATTTCCTTTTTCACCATAGCCCTCTATGGGCTTCCAAATATCACTTTGCCAATTCCACAAGAACTGCCTTAGCCAAAGGCTTCTTGAGGGGAAAGCTGTAACTCTGTGTGATGATTTCACAGAGCACAAAAAGTTTCTCAGAAAGCTTCTTTCTCTTTGTTATCGGAGGTTATTTTCTTTGGCCCTATAGTCTTCCAAGTATCCGAATTATCTGTTCTCAGATTCCTCAGATATAAGTCTAGTAATGAGATCCACGAAATACAGATGTAACTCTGTGAGATGAATTAACAGAACACTAAGCACTTTCTCAGAAAGCTTCTTTCCAGTTTTCATCTGAGGATATTTCCTTTTTCACCGTAGCCCTATATGGGCTTCCAAATATCACTTTTCCTATTCCACAAGAACTGTCTTAGCGAAAGGCTTCTTGAGGGGAAAGCTTTAACTCTGTGAGATGATTTCACAGAAGACAAAGAAGTTTGTCAGGAAGCTTCTATCTCTTTGTTATCGGAGAATATTTCCTTTGGCCCTATAGTCTTCCAAAGGATCCGAAATATCTGTTCTCATATTCCACAGAAATAAGGCTAACAAGGAGATCCACGAGATACAGAGGTAATTCTATGATATGAATTAACAGAACACTAAGCAATTTCTCAGAAAGCTTCTTTCCAGATTTCATCTGAGGATATTTCCTTTTTCACCGTAGCCCTCTATGCGCTTCCAAATATCATTTTGACAATTGCACAAGAACTGTCTTAGCCAAAGGCTTCTTGAGGGGAAAGCTGTAACTCTGAGAGATGATTACACAGAACACAAAGAAGATTCTCAGAAAGCTTCTTTCTCTTTGTTATCGGAGATTATTTCCTTTGGCCCTATAGTCTTCAAAGGGATCCGAAATATCTGTTCTCAGATTCCACAGAAATAAGGCAAGCAAAGAGATCCACGAAATACATATATAACTCTGTGAGATGAATTAACAGAACACTAAGCAGTTTCTCAGAAAGCTTCTTTCCAGATTTTATCTGAGGATATTTCCTTTTTCACCATAGCCCTCTGGGCTTCCAAATACCACTTTGCCAATTCCACAAGAACTGTCTTAGCGAAAGGCTTCTTGAAGGGAAAGCTGTAACTCTGTGAAATGATTTCACAGAACACAAAGAAGTTTCTCAGAAAGCTTCTTTCTCTTTCTTATCGGAGGATATTTCCTTTAGCCCTATGGTCTTTAAAGGGATCCGAAATATCTGTTCTCAGATTCCACAGAAATAAGACTAGCAAAGAGATCCACGAAATACAGATGTAACTCTGTGAGATGAATTAACAGAACACTAAACAGTTTCTCAGAAAGCTTCTTTCCAGATTTCATCTGAGGATATTTCCTTTTTCACCATAGCCCTCTATGGGCTTCCAAATATCACTTTGCGAATTCCACAAGAACTGTCTTAGCGAAAGGCTTCTTGAGAGGAAAGCTGTAACTCTGTGAGATGAATTCACAGAACAGAAAGAAGTTTCTCCGAAGGCTTCTTTCTCTTTGTTATCGGAGGATATTTCTTTTCGCCCTATAGTCTTCAAAGGGATCCGAAATATCTGTTCTCAGATGCCACAGAAATAAGGCTAGCAAAGAGATCCACGAAATACAGATGTAACTCTGTGAGATGAATTAACAGAACACTAAGCAGTTTCTCAGAAAGCTTCTTTCCAGGTTTCATCTGAGGATATTTCCTTTTTCACTATAGCCCTCTATGGGCTTCCAAATATCACTCTGCGAATTCCACAAGAACTGTCTTAGCGAAAGGCTTCTTGAGAGGAAAGCTGTAACTCTGTGAGATGAATTCACAGAACAGAAAGAAGTTTCTCCGAAGGCTTCTTTCTCTTTGTTATCGGAGGATATTTCTTTTGGCCCTATAGTCTTCAAAGGGATCCGAAATATCTGTTCTCAGATGCCACAGAAATAAGGCTAGCAAAGAGATCCACGAAATACAGATGTAACTCTGTGAGATGAATTCACAGAACACTAAGCAGTTTCTCAGAAAGCTATTTTCCAGATTTCATCTGAGGATATTTCCTTTTTCACCATAGCCCTCTAGGCGCTTCCAAATATCAATTTGCCAATTGCACAAGAACTGTCATAGCGAAAGGCTTCTTGAGGGGAAAGCTGTAACTCTGTGAGATGATTTCACAGAACACAAAGAAGTTTCTCCGAAGGCTTCTTTCTCTTTGTTATCGGAGGATATTTACTTTGGCCCTATAGTCTTCCAAGGGATCCGAAATATCTGTTCTAAGATTCCACAGAAATAAGGCTAGCAAAGAGATCCACGAAATACATATGTAACCCTGTGAGATGAATTAACAGAACACTAAGCAGTTTCTCAGAAAGCTTCTTTCCAGATTTCATCTGAGGATATTTCCTTTTTCACCATAGCCCTCTGGGCTTCCAAATACCACTTTGCCAATTCCACAAGAACTGTCTTAGCGAAAGGCTTCTTGAGGGGAAAGCTGTAACTCTGTGAAACGATTTCACGGAACACAAAGAAGTTTCTCAGAAAGCTTCTTTCTATTTCTTATCGGAGGATATTTCCTTTGGCCCTATGGTCTTTAAAGGGATCCGAAATATCTGTTCTCAGATTCCACAGAAATAAGGCTAGCAAAGAGATCCACGAAATACAGATGTAACTCTGTGAGATGAATTAACAGAACCCTAAGCAGTTTCTCAGAAAGCTTCTTTCCAGATTTCATCTGAGGATATTTCCTTTTTCACCATAGCCCTCTATGGGCTTCCTAATACCACTTTGCCAATTCCACAAGAACTGTCTTAGCGAAAGGCTTCTTGAGGGGAAAGCTGTAACTCTGTGAGATGATTTCACAGATCACAAAGAAGTTTCTCAGAAAGCTTCTTTCTCTTTGTTATCGGAGGATGTTTCCTTTGGCCCTATAGTCTTCCAAGGGATCCGAAATATCTGTTCTCATTTTCCACAGAAATAAGCCTAGCAAAGAGATCCACGAAATACAGATGTAACACTGTGAGATGAATTAACAGAACACTAAGCAGTTTCTCAGAAAGCTTCTTACCAGATTTCATCTGAGGATATTTCCTTTTTCACCATAGCCCTCTATGGGCTTCCTAATACCACTTTGCCAATTCCACGAGAACTGTCTTAGCGAAAGGCTTCTTGAGGGGAAAGCTGTAACTCTGTGAGATGATTTCACAGAACACAAAGAAGTTTTTCAGAAAGCTTCTGTCTCTTTGTTATCGGAGGATATTTCCTTTGGCCCTATAGTCTTCAAAGGGATTCGAAATATCTGTTCTCTGATGCCACAGAAATAAGGCTAGCAAAGAGATCCACGAGATACAGATGTAACTCTGTGAGATGAATTAACAGAACACTAAGCAGTTTCTCAGAAAGCTTCTTTCCAGATTTCATCTGAGGATAATTCCTTTTTCACCATAGCCCTCTATGGGCTTCCAAATACCACTTTGACAATTCCAAAAGAACTGTCTTAGCGAAAGGCTTCTTGAGGGGAAAGCTGTAACTCTGTGAGATGATTTCACAGAACACAAAGAAGTTTCTCCGAAGGCTTCTTTCTCTTTGTTATCGGAGATTATTTCCTTTGGCCCTATAGTCTTCAAAGAGATCCGATATATCTGTTCTCAGATTCCTCAGAAATAAGGCTAGTAAAGAGATCCATGAAATACAGATATAACTCTGTGAGATGAATTAGGAGAACACTAAGCAGTTTCTCAGAAAGCTTCTTTCCAGATTTCATCTGAGGATATTTCCTTTTTCACCATAGCCCTCTATGGGCTTCCAAATATCACTTTGCCAATTCCACAAGAACTGTCTTAGAGAAAGTCTTCTTGAGCGGAAAGCTGTAACTCTGTGAGATGATTTCACAGAACAGAAAGAAGTTTCTCCGAAGGCTTCTTTCTCTTTGTTATCGGAGGATATTTCCTTTGGCCCTATAGTCTTCAAAGGGATCCGAAATATCTCTTCTCAGATTCCACAGAAATAAGGCTAGCAAAGAGATCCACGAAATACAGATGTAACTCTGTGAGATGAATTCACAGAACACTAAGCAGTTTCTCAGAATGCTTCTTTCCAGATTTCATCTGAGGATATTTCCTTTTTCACCATAGCCCTCTAGGCGCTTCCAAATATCAATTTGCCCATTGCACAAGAACTGTCTTAGCGAAAGGCTTCTTGAGGGGAAAGCTGTAACTCTGTGAGATGATTTCACAGAGCACAAAGAAGTTTCTCAGAAAGCTTCTTTCTCTTTGTTATTGGAGGATATTTCCTTTGGCCCTATAGTCTTCAAATGGATCCGAAGTATATGTTCTCAGATTCCACAGAAATAAGGCTAGCAAAGAGATCCACGAAATACAGATGTAACTCTGTGAGATGAATTAACAGAACACTAAGCAGTTTCTCAGAAAGCTTCTTTCCAGATTTCATCTGAGGATATATACTTTTTCACCATAGCCCTCTATGGGCTTCCAAATATCACTTTGCCAATTCCACAAGAACTGTCTTAGCGAAAGGCTTCTTGAGGGGAAAGCTGTAACTCTGTGAGATGATTTCACAGAACAGAAAGAAGTTTCTCCGAAGGCTTCTTTCTCTTTGTTATCGGAGGATATTTCCTTTGGCCCTATAGTCTTCAAAGGGATCCGAAATATCTAGTCTCAGATTCCACAGAAATAAGGCTAGCAAAGAGATCCACGAGATACAGATGTAACTCTGTGAGATGAATTCACAGAACACTAAGCAGTTTCTCAGAAAGCTTCTTTCCAGATTTCATCTGAGGATATTTCCTTTTTCACCATAGCCCTCTAGGCGCTTCCAAATATCAATTTGCCAATTCCACAAGAACTGTCTTAGCGAAAGGCTTCTTGAGGGGAAAGCTGTAACTCTGTGAGATGATTTCACAGAGCACAAAGAAGTTTCTCAGAAAGCTTCTTTCTCTTTGTTATTGGAGGATATTTCCTTTGGCCCTATAGTCTTCAAATGGATCCGAAGTATATGTTCTCAGATTCCACAGAAATAAGGCTAGCAAAGAGATCCACGAAATACAGATGTAACTCTGTGAGATGAATTCACAGAACACTAAGCAGTTTCTCAGAATGCTTCTTTCCAGATTTCATCTGAGGATATTTCCTTTTTCACCATAGCCCTCTAGGCGCTTCCAAATATCAATTTGCCCATTGCACAAGAACTGTCTTAGCGAAAGGCTTCTTGAGGGGAAAGCTGTAACTCTGTGAGATGATTTCACAGAGCACAAAGAAGTTTCTCAGAAAGCTTCTTTCTCTTTGTTATTGGAGGATATTTCCTTTGGCCCTATAGTCTTCAAATGGATCCGAAGTATATGTTCTCAGATTCCACAGAAATAAGGCTAGCAAAGAGATCCACGAAATACAGATGTAACTCTGTGAGATGAATTAACAGAACACTAAGCAGTTTCTCAGAAAGCTTCTTTCCAGATTTCATCTGAGGATATATACTTTTTCACCATAGCCCTCTATGGGCTTCCAAATATCACTTTGCCAATTCCACAAGAACTGTCTTAGCGAAAGGCTTCTTGAGGGGAAAGCTGTAACTCTGTGAGATGATTTCACAGAACAGAAAGAAGTTTCTCCGAAGGCTTCTTTCTCTTTGTTATCGGAGGATATTTCCTTTGGCCCTATAGTCTTCAAAGGGATCCGAAATATCTAGTCTCAGATTCCACAGAAATAAGGCTAGCAAAGAGATCCACGAGATACAGATGTAACTCTGTGAGATGAATTCACAGAACACTAAGCAGTTTCTCAGAAAGCTTCTTTCCAGATTTCATCTGAGGATATTTCCTTTTTCACCATAGCCCTCTAGGCGCTTCCAAATATCAATTTGCCAATTCCACAAGAACTGTCTTAGCGAAAGGCTTCTTGAGGGGAAAGCTGTAACTCTGTGAGATGATTTCACAGAGCACAAAGAAGTTTCTCAGAAAGCTTCTTTCTCTTTGTTATTGGAGGATATTTCCTTTGGCCCTATAGTCTTCAAATGGATCCGAAGTATATGTTCTCAGATTCCACAGAAATAAGGCTAGCAAAGAGATCCACGAAATACAGATGTAACTCTGTGAGATGAATTAACAGAACACTATGCAGTTTCTCAGAAAGCTTCTTTCCAGATTTCATCTGAGGATATATCCTTTTTCACCATAGCCCTCTATGGGCTTCCAAATATCACTTTGCCAATTCCACAAGAACTGTCTTAGCGAAAGGCTTCTTGAGGGGAAAGCTGTAACTCTGTGAGATGATTTCACAGAACACAAAGAAGTTTCTCCGAAGGCTTCTTTCTCTTTGTTATCGGAGGATATTTCCTTTGGCCCTATAGTCTTCAAAGGGATCCGAATATCTGTTCTCAGATTCCTCAGAAATAAGGCTAGCAAAGAAAACCACGAAATACAGATGTAACTCTGTGAGATGAATTAACAGAACACTAAACAGTTTCTCAGAAAGCTTCTTTCCAGATTTCATCTGAGGATATTTCCTTTTTCACCATAGCCCCCTATGGCCTTCCTAATACCACTTTGCCAATTCCACAAGAACTGTCTTAGCGAAAGGCTTCTTGAGGGGAAAGCTGTAACTCTGTGAGAAGATTTCACAGAGCACAAAGAAGTTACTCAGAAAGCTTCTTTCTCTGTGTTATTGGAGGATATTTCCTTTGGCCCTATAGTCTTCAAAGGGATCCGAATATCTTTTCTCAGATTCCTCAGAAATAAGGCTAGCAAGGAGATCCACGAAATACAGATGTAACTCTGTGAGATGAATTAACAGAACACTAAGCAGTTTCTCAGTAAGCTTCTTTCCAGATTTCATCTGAGGATATTTCCTTTTTCACCATAGCCCTCTAGGCGCTTCCAAATATCACTTTGCCAATTCCACAAGAACTGTCTTAGCGAAAGTCTTCTTGAGAGGAAAGCTGTAACTCTGTGAGATGATTTCACAGAACACAAAGAAGTTTCTCAGAAAGCTTCTTTCTCTTTGTTATCGGAGGATATTACCTTTGGCCCTATAGTCTTCAAAGAGATCCGATATATCTGTTCTCAGATTCCTCAGAAATAAGTCTAACAAAGAGATCCACGAGATAGAGATGTAACTCTGTGATATGAATTAACAGAACACTAAGCAGTTTCTCAGAAAGCTTCTTTGCAGATTTCATCTGAGGATATTTCCTTTTTCACAATAGCCCTCTATGGGCTTCCTGATACCACTTCGCCAATTCCACAAGAACTCTCTTAGCGAAAGGCTTCTTGAGGGGAAAGCTGTAACTCTGTGAGATGATTTCACAGAGCACAAAGCAGTTTCTCAGAAAGCTTCTTTCTCTTTCTTATCGGAGGATATTTCCTTTGGCCCTATGGTCTTTAAAGGGATCCGAAATATCTGTTCTCAGACTCCACAGAAATAAGGCTAGCAAAGAGATCCACGAAATACAGATGTAACTCTGTGAGATGAATTAACAGAACACTAAGCAGTTTCTCAAAAAGCTTCTTTCCAGATTTCATCTGAGGATATTTCCTTTTTCACCATAGCCCTCTATGGGCTTCCAAATATCACTTTGCGAATTCCATAAGAACTGTCTTAGCGAAAGGCTTCTTGAGGGGAAAGCTCTAACTCTGTGAGATGATTTCAGAGAACAGAAAGAAGTTTCTCCGAAGGCTTCTTTCTCTTTGTTATCGGAGGATATTTCCTTTGGCCCTATAGTCTTCCAAGGGATCCGAAATATCTAGTCTCAGATTCCACAGAAATAAGGCTAGCAAAGAGATCCACGAGATACAGATATAACTCTGTGAGATGAATTAACAGAACACTAAGCAGTTTCTCAGAAAGCTTCTTTCCAGATTTCATCTGAGGATATTTCCTTTTTCACCATAGCCCTCTAGGCGCTTCCAAATATCAATTTGCCAATTCCACAAGAACTGTCTTAGCGAAAGGCTTCTTGAGGGGAAAGCTGTAACTCTGTGATATGATTTCACAGAACACAAAGAAGTTTTTCAGAAAGCTTCTTTCTCTTTGTTATCGGAGGATATTTCCTTTGGCCCTATAGTCTTCAAAGGGATTCGAAATATCTGTTCTCTGATGCCACAGAAATAAGGCTAGCAAAGAGATCCACGAGATACAGATGTAACTCTGTGAGATGAATTAACAGAACACTAAGCAGTTTCTCAGAAAGCTTCTTTCCAGATTTCATCTGAGGATATTTCCTTTTTCACCATAGCCCTCTAGGCGCTTCCAAATATCAATTTGCCAATTGCACAAGAACTGTCTTAGCGAAAGGCTTCTTGAGGGGAAAGCTGTAACTCTGTGAGATGATTTCACAGAGCACAAAGAAGTTTCTCAGAAAGCTTCTTTCTCTTTGTTATTGGAGGATATTTCCTTTGGCCCTATAGTCTTCAAATGGATCCGAAGTATATGTTCTCAGATTCCACAGAAATAAGGCTAGCAAAGAGATCCACGAAATACAGATGTAACTCTGTGAGATGAATTAACAGAACACTATGCAGTTTCTCAGAAAGTTTCTTTCCAGATTTCATCTGAGGATATATCCTTTTTCACCATAGCCCTCTATGCGCTTCCAAATATCACTTTGCCAATTCCACAAGAACTGTCTTAGCGAAAGGCTTCTTGAGGGGAAAGCTGTAACTCTGTGAGATGATTTCACAGAACACAAAGAAGTTTCTCCGAAGGCTTCTTTCTCTTTGTTATCGGAGGATATTTCCTTTGACCCTATAGTCTTCAAAGGGATCCGAATATCTGTTCTCAGATTCCTCAGAAATAAGGCTAGCAAAGAGATCCACGAAATACAGATGTAACTCTGTGAGATGAATTAACAGAACACTAAGCAGTTTCTCAGAAAGCTTCTTTCCAGATTTCATCTAAGGATATTTCCTTTTTCACCATAGCCTCTAGGCGCTTCCAAATATCACTTTGCCAATTCCACAAGAAATGTCTTAGCGAAAGACTTCTTGAGGGGAAAGCTGTAACTCTGTGAGATGATTTCACAGAACACAAAGAAGTTTCTCAGAAAGCTTCTTTCTCTTTGTTTTCGGAGGATATTTCCTTTGGCCCTATAGTCTTCAAAGGGATTCGAAATATCTGTTCTCAGATGCCACAGAAATAAGGTTAGCAAAGAGATCCACGAGATACAGATGTAAATCTGTGAGATGAATTAACCGAACACTAAGCAGTTTCTCGGAAAGCTTCTTTCCAGATTTCATCTGAGGATATTTCCTTTTTCACCATAGCCCTCTATGGGCTTCCAAATATCACTGTGCCAATTCCACAAGTACTGTCTTAGCGAAAGGCTTCTTGAGGGGAAAGCTGTAACTCTGTGAGATGATTTCACAGAACACAAAGAAGTTTCTCAGAAAGCTTCCTTCTCTTTGTTTTCAGAGGATATTTCCTTTGGCCCTATAGTCTTCCATGGGATCCGAAATATCTGTTCTCAGATTCCACCGAAATAAGACAAGCAAAGAGATCCACGAAATACAGATGTAACCCTGTGAGATGAATTTCCAGAACACTAAACAGTTTCTCAGAAAGCTTCTTTCCAGATTTCATCTGAGTATATTTCCTTTTTCACCATAGCCCTTTATACGCTTCCAAATATCACTTTGCCAATTCCACAAGAACTGTCTTAGCGAAAGGCTTCTTGAGGGGAAAGCTGTAACTCTGAGAGATGATTTCACAGAACACAAAGAAGTTTCTCAGAAAGCTTCTTTCTCTTTGTTATCGGAGATTATTTCCTTTGGCCCTATAGTCTTCAAAGGGATCCGAAATATCTGTTCTCAGATTCCACAGAAATAAGGCAAGCAAAGAGATCCACGAAATACAGATATAACTCTGTGAGATGAATTAACAGAACACTAAGCAGTTTCTCAGAAAGCTTCTTTCCAGATTTCATCTAAGGATATTTCCTTTTTCACCATAGCCGTCTGGGCTTCCAAATACCACTTTGCCAATTCCAAAGAACTGTCTTAGCGAAAGGCTTCTTGAGGGGAAAGCTGTAACTCTGTGACATGATTTCACAGAACACAAAGAAGTTTCTCAGAAAGCTTCTTTCTCTTTCTTATCGGAGGATATTTCCTTTGGCCCTGTGGTCTTTAAAGTGATCCGAAATATCTGTTCTCAGATTCCACAGAAATAAGACTAGCAAAGAGATCCACGAAATACAGATGTAATTCTGTGAGATGAATTAACAGAACACTAAGCAGTTTCTCAGAAAGCTTCTTTCCAGATTTCATCTGAGGATATTTCCTTTTTCACCATAGCCCTCTATGGACTTCCTAATACCACTTTGCCAATTCCACAAGAACTGTCTTAGCGAAAGGCTTCTTGAGGGGAAAGCTGTAACTCTGTGAGAAGATTTCACAGAGCACAAAGAAGTTTCTCAGAAAGCTTCTTTCTCTTTGTTATTGGAGGATATTTCCTTTGGCCCTATAGTCTTCAAAGGGATCCGAATATCTTTTCTCAGATTCCTCAGAAATAAGGCTAGCAAAGGGATCCACGAAATACAGATGTAACTCTGTGAGATGAATTAACAGA
Organism: Macaca nemestrina; assembly: GCF_043159975.1. NCBI lineage: Eukaryota > Metazoa > Chordata > Mammalia > Primates > Cercopithecidae > Macaca > Macaca nemestrina. The sequence goes on from NC_092143.1 coordinate 26,786,249, forward strand.
ACACTGAGCAGTTTCTCAGTAAGCTTCTTTCCAGATTTCATCTGAGGATATTTCCTTTTTCACCATAGCCCTCTAGGCGCTTCCAAATATCACTTTGCCAATTCCACAAGAACTGTCTTAGCGAAAGTCTTCTTGAGAGGAAAGCTGTAACTCTGTGAGATGATTACACAGAACACAAAGAAGTTTCTCAGAAAGCTTCTTTCTCTTTGTTATCGGAGGATATTTCCTTTGGCCCTATAGTCTTCAAAGAGATCCGATATATCTGTTCTCAGATTCCTCAGAAATAAGGCTAGTAAAGAGATCCACGAAATACAGATGTAACTCTGTGAGATGAATTAATAGAACACTAAGCAGTTTCTCAGAAAGCTTCTTTCCAGATTTCATCTGAGGATATTTCCTTTTTCACCATAGCCGTCTATGCGCTTCCAAATATCACTTTCCAATTCCACAAGAACTGTCTTAGCGAAAGGCTTCTTGAGAGGAAAGCTGTAACTCTGTGAGATGATTTCACAGAACACAAAGAAGTTTATCAGAAAGCTTCTTTCACTTTGTTATCGGAGGATATTTCCTTTGGCCCTATAGTATTCAAAGAGATCTGATATATCTGTTCTCAGATTCCTCAGAAATAAGTCTAGCAAAGGGATCCACGAGATAGAGATGTAACTCTGTGATATGAATTAACAGAACACTAAGCAGTTTCTCAGAAAGCTTCTTTGCAGATTTCATCTGAGGATATTTCCTTTTTCACAATAGCCCTCTATGGGCTTCCTAATACCACTTCGCCAATTCCACAAGAACTGTCTTAGCGAAAGGCTTCTTGAGGGGAAAGCTGTAACTCTGTGAGATGATTTCACAGAGCACAAAGTAGTTTCTCAGAAAGCTTCTTTCTCTTTCTTATCGGAGGATATTTCCTTTGGCCCTATGGTCTTTAAAGGGATCCGAAATATCTGTTCTCAGATTCCACAGAAATAAGGCTAGCAAAGAGATCCACGAAATACAGATGTAACTCTGTGAGATGAATTAAGAGAACACTAAGCAGTTTCTCAGAAAGCTTCTTTCCAGATTTCATCTGAGGATATTTCCTTTTTCACCATAGCCCTCTATGGGCTTCCTAATACCACTTTGCCAATTCCACAAGAACTGTCTTAGTGAAAGGCTTCTTGAGGGGAAAGCTGTAACTCTGTGAGATGATTTCACAGAACACAAAGAAGTTTCTCAGAAAGCTTCTTTCTCTTTGTTATCGGAGGATGTTTCCTTTGGCCCTATAGTCTTCAAAGGGATCCGAAATATCTGTTCTCATTTTCCACAGAAATAAGGCTAGCAAGGAGATCCTCGAAATACATATGTAACACTGTGAGATGAATTAACAGAACACTAAGCAGTTTCTCAGAAAGCTTCTTTCCAGATTTCATCTGAGGATATTTCCTTTTTCGCCATAGCCCTCTATGGGCTTCCTAATACCACTTTGCCTTTTCCACAAGAACTGTCTTAGCGAAAGGCTTCTTGAGGGGAAAGCTGTAACTCTGTGAGATGATTTCACAGAACACAAAGTAGTTTCTCAGAAAGCTTCTTTCTCTTTGTTATCGGAGGATGTTTCCTTTGGCCCAATAGTCTTCCAAGGGATCCGAAATATCTGTTCTCATTTTTCCACAGAAATAAGGCTAGCAAAGAGATCCAGGAAATACAGATGTAACACTGTGAGATGAATTAACAGAACACTAAGCAGTTTCTCAGAAAGCTTCTTTCCAGATTTCATCTGAGGATATTTCCTTTTTCACCATAGCCCTCTATGGGCTTCCTAATACCACTTTGCCAAATCCACAATAACTGTCTTAGCGAAAGGCTTCTTGAGAGGAAAGCTGTAACTCTGTGATATGATTTCACAGAGCACAAAGAAGTTTCTCAGAAAGCTTCTGTCTCTTTGTTATCGGAGGATATTTCCTTTGGCCCTATAGTCTTCAAAGGGATTCGAAATATCTGTTCTCTGATGCCACAGAAATAAGGCTAGCAAAGAGATCCACGAGATACAGATGTGACTCTGTGAGATGAATTAACAGAACACTAAGCAGTTTCTCAGAAAGCTTCTTTCCAGATTTCATCTGAGGATATTTCCTTTTTCACCATAGCCCTCTATGGGCTTCCAAATACCACTTTGACAATTCCACAAGAACTGTCTTAGCGAAAGGCTTCTTGAGGGGAAAGCTGTAACTCTGTGAGATGATTTCACAGAGCACAAAGAAGTTTCTCAGAAAGCTTCTTTCTCTTTGTTATTGGAGGATATTTCCTTTGGCCCTATAGTCTTCGAATGGATCCGAAGTATATGTTCTCAGATTCCACAGAAATAAGTCTAGCAAAGAGATCCACGAGATAGAGATGTAACTCTGTGATATGAATTAACAGAACACTAAGCAGTTTCTCAGAAAGCTTCTTTGCAGATTTCATCTGAGGATATTTCCTTTTTCACAATAGCCCTCTATGGGCTTCCTGATACCACTTCGCCAATTCCACAAGAACTCTCTTAGCGAAAGGCTTCTTGAGGGGAAAGCTGTAACTCTGTGAGATGATTTCACAGAGCACAAAGTAGTTTCTCAGAAAGCTTCTTTCTCTTTCTTATCGGAGGATATTTCCTTTGGCCCTATGGTCTTTAAAGGGATCCGAAATATCTGTTCTCAGACTCCACAGAAATAAGGCTAGCAAAGAGATCCACGAAATACAGATGTAACTCTGTGAGATGAATTAACAGAACACTAAGCAGTTTCTCAGAAAGCTTCTTTCCAGATTTCATCTGAGGATATTTCCTTTTTCACCATAGTCCTCTATGGGCTTCCAAATATCACTTTGCGAATTCCACAAGAACTGTCTTAGAGAAAGGCTTCTTGAGGGGAAAGCTGTAACTCTGTGAGATGATTTCAGAGAACAGAAAGAAGTTTCTCCGAAGGCTTCTTTCTCTTTGTTATCGGAGGATATTTCCTTTGGCCCTATAGTCTTCAAAGGGATCCGAAATATCTAGTCTCAGATTCCACAGAAATAAGGCTAGCAAAGAGATCCACGAGATACAGATATAACTCTGTGAGATGAATTCACAGAACACTAAGCAGATTCTCGGTAAGCTTCTTTCCAGATTTCATCTGAGGATATTTCCTTTTTCACCATAGCCCTCTATGCGCTTCCAAATATCACTTTGCCAATTCCACAAGAACGGTCTTAGCGAAAGGCTTCTTGAGGGGAAAGCTGTAACTCTGTGAGATGATTTCACAGAACACAAAGAAGTTTCTCCGAAGGCTTCTTTCTCTTTGTTATCGGAGGATATTTCCTTTGACCCTATAGTCTTCAAAGGGATCCGAATATCTGTTCTCAGATTCCTAAGAAATAAGGCTAGCAAAGAGATCCACGAAATACAGATGTAACTCTGTGAGATGAATTATCAGAACACTAAGCAGTTTCTCAGAAAGCTTCTTTCCAGATTTCATCTAAGGATATTTCCTTTTTCACCATAGCCTCTAGGCGCTTCCAATATCACTTTGCCAATTCCACAAGAAATGTCTTAGCGAAAGACTTCTTGAGGGGAAAGCTGTATCTCTGTGAGATGATTTCACAGAACACAAAGAAGTTTCTAAGAAAGCTTCTTTCTCTTTGTTATCGGAGGATATTTCCTTTGGCCCTATAGTCTTCAAAGGGATTCGAAATATCTGTTCTCAGATGCCACAGAAATAAGGTTAGCAAAGAGATCCACGAGATACAGATGTAACTCCGTGAGATGAATTAACAGAACACTAACCAGTTTCTCGGAAAGCTTCTTTCCAGATTTCATCTGAGGATATTTCCTTTTTCACCATAGCCCTCTATGGGCTTCCAAATATCACTGTGCCAATTCCACAAGTACTGTCTTAGCGAAAGGCTTCTTGAGGGGAAAGCTGTAACTCTGTGAGATGATTTCACAGAACACAAAGAAGTTTCTCAGAAAGCTTCTTTCTCTTTGTTTTCAGAGGATATTTCCTTTGGCCCTATAGTCTTCCAAGGGATCCGAAATATCTGTTCTCATTTTCCACAGAAATAAGGCTAGCAAAGAGATCCACGAAATACAGATGTAACACTGTGAGATGAATTAACAGAACACTAAGCAGTTTCTCAGAAAGCTTCTTTCCAGAGTTCATCTGAGGATATTTCCTTTTTCACCATAGCCCTCTATGGGCTTCCTAATACCACTTTGCCAATTCCACAAGAACTGTCTTAGCGAAAGGCTTCTTGAGGGGAAAGCTGTAACCCTGTGATATGATTTCACAGAACACAAAGAAGTTTTTCAGAAAGCTTCTGTCTCTTTGTTATCGGAGGATATTTCCTTTGGCCCTATAGTCTTCAAAGGGATTCGAAATATATGTTCTCTGATGCCACAGAAATAAGGCTAGCAAAGAGATCCACGAGATACAGATGTAATTCTGTGAGATGAATTCACAGAACACTAAGCAGTTTCTCAGAAAGCTTCTTTCCAGATTTCATCTGAGGATATTTCCTTTTTCACCATAGCCCTCTAGGCGCTTCCAAATATCAATTTGCCAATTGCACAAGAACTGTCTTAGCGAAAGGCTTCTTGAGGGAAAAGCTGTAACTCTGTGAGATGATTTCACAGAGCACAAAGAAGTTTCTCAGAAAGCTTCTTTCTCTTTGTTATTGGAGGATATTTCCTTTGGCCCTATAGTCTTCAAATGGATCCGAAATATATGTTCTCAGATTCCACAGAAATAAGGCTAGCAAAGAGATCCACGAAATACAGATGTAACTCTGTGAGATGAATTAACAGAACACTATGCAGTTTCTCAGAAAGCTTCTTTCCAGATTTCATCTGAGGATATATCCTTTTTCACCATAGCCCTCTATGGGCTTCCAAATATCACTTTGCCAATTCCACAAGAACTGTCTTAGCGAAAGGCTTCTTGAGGGGAAACCTGTAACTCTGTGAGATGATTTCACAGAACACAAAGAAGTTTCTCCGAAGGCTTCTTTCTCTTTGTTATCGGAGGATATTTCCTTTGGCCCTATAGTCTTCAAAGGGATCCGAATATCTGTTCTCAGAATCCTCAGAAATAAGGCTAGCAAAGAGATCCACGAAATACAGATGTAACTCTGTGAGATGAATTAACAGAACACTAAGCAGTTTCTCAGAAAGCTTCTTTCCAGATTTCATCTGAGGGTATTTCCTTTTTCACCATAGCCCTCTATGGGCTTCCTAATACCACTTTGCCAATTCCACAATAACTGTCTTAGCGAAAGGCTTCTTGAGAGGAAAGCTGTAACTCTGTGAGATGATTTCACAGAACACAAAGAAGTTTTTCAGAAAGCTTCTGTCTCTTTGTTATCGGAGGATATTTCCTTTGGCCCTATAGTCTTCAAAGGGATTCGAAATATCTGTTCTCTGATGCCACAGAAATAAGGGTAGCAAAGAGATCCACGAGATACAGATGTAACTCTGTGAGATGAATTAACAGAACACTAAGCAGTTTCTCAGAAAGCTTCTTTCCAGATTTCATCTGAGGATATTTCCTTTTTCACCATTGCCCTCTATGGGCTTCCAAATACCACTTTGACAATTCCACAAGAACTGTCTTAGCGAAAGGCTTCTTGAGGGGAAAGCTGTAACTCTGTGAGATGATTTCACAGAACACAAAGAAGTTTCTCCGAAGGCTTCTTTCTCTTTGTTATCGGAGATTATTTCCTTTGGCCCTATAGTCTTCAAAGAGATCCGATATATCTGTTCTCAGATTCCTCAGAAATAAGGCTAGTAAAGAGATCCACGAAATACAGATGTAACTCTGTGAGATGAATTAGCAGAACACTAAGCAGTTGCTCAGAAAGCTTCTTTCCAGATTTCATCTGAGGATATTTCCTTTTTCACCATAGCCCTCTATGGGCTTCCTAATACCACTTTGCCAATTCCACAAGAACTGTCTTAGCTAAAGGCTTCTTGAAGGGAAAGCTGTAACTCTGTGATATGATTTCACAGAACACAAAGAAGTTTTTCAGAAAGCTTCTGTCTCTTTGTTATCGGAGGATATTTCCTTTGGCCCTATAGTCTTCAAAGGGATTCGAAATATCTGTTCTCTGATGCCACAGAAATAAGGCTAGCAAAGAGATCCACGAGATACAGATGTAACTCTGTGAGATGAATTAACAGAACACTAAGCAGTTTCTCAGAAAGCTTCTTTCCAGATTTCATCTGAGGATATTTCCTTTTTCACCATAGCCCTCTACGGGCTTCCAAATACCACTTTGACAATTCCACAAGAACTGTCTTAGCGAAAGGCTTCTTGAGGGGAAAGCTGTAACTCTGTGAGATGATTTCACAGAACACAAAGAAGTTTTTCAGAAAGCTTCTGTCTCTTTGTTATCGGAGGATATTTCCTTTGGCCCTATAGTCTTCAAAGGGATTCGAAATATCTGTTCTCTGATGCCACAGAAATAAGGCTAGCAAAGAGATCCACGAGATACAGATGTAAATCTGTGAGATGAATTCACAGAACACTAAGCAGTTTCTCAGAAAGCTTCTTTCCAGATTTCATCTGAGGATATTTCCTTTTTCACCATAGCCCTCTATGGGCTTCCAAATACCACTTTGACAATTCCACAAGAACTGTCTTAGCGAAAGGCTTCTTGAGGGGAAAGCTGTAACTCTGTGAGATGATTTCACAGAGCACAAAGAAGTTTCTCAGAAAGCTTCTTTCTCTTTGTTATTGGAGGATATTTCCTTTGGCCCTATAGTCTTCGAATGGATCCGAAGTATATGTTCTCAGATTCCACAGAAATAAGGCTAGCAAAGAGATCCACGAAATACAGATGTAACTCTGTGAGATGAATTAACAGAACACTAAGCAGTTTCTCAGAAAGCTTCTTTCCAGATTTCATCTGAGGATATATCCTTTTTCACCATAGCCCTCTATGGGCTTCCAAATACCACTTCGCCAATTCCACAAGAACTGTCTTAGTGAAAGGCTTCTTGAGGGGAAAGCTGTAACTCTGTGAGATGATTTCACAGAACAGAAAGAAGTTTCTCCGAAGGCTTCTTTCTCTTTGTTATCGGAGGATATTTCCTTTGGCCCTATAGTCTTCAAAGGGATCCGAAATATCTAGTCTCAGATTCCACAGAAATAAGGCTAGCAAAGAGATCCACGAGATACAGATGTAACTCTGTGAGATGAATTCACAGAACACTAAGCAGTTTCTCAGAAAGCTTCTTTCCAGATTTCATCTGAGGATATTTCCTTTTTCACCATAGCCCTCTAGGCGCTTCCAAATATCAATTTGCCAATTGCACAAGAACTGTCTTAGCGAAAGGCTTCTTGAGGGGAAAGCTGTAACTCTGTGAGATGATTTCACAGAGCACAAAGAAGTTTCTCAGAAAGCTTCTTTCTCTTTGTTATTGGAGGATATTTCCTTTGGCCCTATAGTCTTCAAATGGATCCGAAATATATGTTCTCAGATTCCACAGAAATAACGCTAGCAAAGAGATCCACGAAATACAGATGTAACTCTGTGAGATGAATTAAGAGAACACTATGCAGTTTCTCAGAAAGCTTCTTTCCAGATTTCATCTGAGGATATATCCTTTTTCACCATAGCCCTCTATGGGCTTCCAAATATCACTTTGCCAATTCCACAAGAACTGTCTTAGCGAAAGGCTTCTTGAGGGGAAACCTGTAACTCTGTGAGATGATTTCACAGAACACAAAGAAGTTTCTCCGAAGGCTTCTTTCTCTTTGTTATCGGAGGATATTTCCTTTGGCCCTATAGTCTTCAAAGGGATCCGAATATCTGTTCTCAGAATCCTCAGAAATAAGGCTAGCAAAGAGATCCACGAAATACAGATGTAACTCTGTGAGATGAATTAACAGAACACTAAGCAGTTTCTCAGAAAGCTTCTTTCCAGATTTCATCTGAGGATATTTCCTTTTTCACCATAGCCCTCTAAGGGCTTCCTAATACCACTTTGCCAATTCCACAATAACTGTCTTAGCGAAAGGCTTCTTGAGAGGAAAGCTGTAACTCTGTGAGATGATTTCACAGAACACAAAGAAGTTTTTCAGAAAGCTTCTGTCTCTTTGTTATCGGAGGATATTTCCTTTGGCCCTATAGTCTTCAAAGGGATTCGAAATATCTGTTCTCTGATGCCACAGAAATAAGGGTAGCAAAGAGATCCACGAGATACAGATGTAACTCTGTGAGATGAATTAACAGAACACTAAGCAGTTTCTCAGAAAGCTTCTTTCCAGATTTCATCTGAGGATATTTCCTTTTTCACCATTGCCCTCTATGGGCTTCCAAATACCACTTTGACAATTCCACAAGAACTGTCTTAGCGAAAGGCTTCTTGAGGGGAAAGCTGTAACTCTGTGAGATGATTTCACAGAACACAAAGAAGTTTCTCCGAAGGCTTCTTTCTCTTTGTTATCGGAGATTATTTCCTTTGGCCCTATAGTCTTCAAAGAGATCCGATATATCTGTTCTCAGATTCCTCAGAAATAAGGCTAGTAAAGAGATCCACGAAATACAGATGTAACTCTGTGAGATGAATTAGCAGAACACTAAGCAGTTTCTCAGAAAGCTTCTTTCCAGATTTCATCTGAGGATATTTCCTTTTTCACCATAGCCCTCTATGGGCTTCCTAATACCACTTTGCCAATTCCACAAGAACTGTCTTAGCGAAAGGCTTCTTGAAGGGAAAGCTGTAACTCTGTGATATGATTTCACAGAACACAAAGAAGTTTTTCAGAAAGCTTCTGTCTCTTTGTTATCGTAGGATACTTCCTTTGGCCCTATAGTCTTCAAAGGGATTCGAAATATCTGTTCTCTGATGCCACAGAAATAAGGCTAGCAAAGAGATCCACGAGATACAGATGTAACTCTGTGAGATGAATTAACAGAACACTAAGCAGTTTCTCAGAAAGCTTCTTTCCAGATTTCATCTGAGGATATTTCCTTTTTCACCATAGCCCTCTATGGGCTTCCAAATACCACTTTGACAATTCCACAAGAACTGTCTTAGCGAAAGGCTTCTTGAGGGGAAAGCTGTAACTCTGTGAGATGATTTCACCGAGCACAAAGAAGTTTCTCAGAAAGCTTCTTTCTCTTTGTTATTGGAGGATATTTCCTTTGGCCCTATAGTCTTCGAATGGATCCGAAGTATATGTTCTCAGATTCCACAGAAATAAGTCTAGCAAAGAGATCCACGAGATAGAGATGTAACTCTGTGATATGAATTAACAGAACACTAAGCAGTTTCTCAGAAAGCTTCTTTGCAGATTTCATCTGAGGATATTTCCTTTTTCACAATAGCCCTCTATGGGCTTCCTGATACCACTTCGCCAATTCCACAAGAACTCTCTTAGCGAAAGGCTTCTTGAGGGGAAAGCTGTAAGTCTGTGAGATGATTTCACAGAGCACAAAGTAGTTTCTCAGAAAGCTTCTTTCTCTTTCTTATCGGAGGATATTTCCTTTGGCCCTATGGTCTTTAAAGGGATCCGAAATATCTGTTCTCAGACTCCACAGAAATAAGGCTAGCAAAGAGATCCACGAAATACAGATGTAACTCTGTGAGATGAATTAACAGAACACTAAGCAGTTTCTCAGAAAGTTTCTTTCCAGATTTCATCTGAGGATATTTCCTTTTTCACCATAGCCCTCTATGGGCTTCCAAATATCACTTTGCGAATTCCACAAGAACTGTCTTAGAGAAAGGCTTCTTGAGGGGAAAGCTGTAACTCTGTGAGATGATTTCAGAGAACAGAAAGAAGTATCTCCGAAGGCTTCTTTCTCTTTGTTATCGGAGGATATTTCCTTTGGCCCTATAGTCTTCAAAGGGATCCGAAATATCTAGTCTCAGATTCCACAGAAATAAGGCTAGCAAAGAGATCCACGAGATACAGATATAACTCTGTGAGATGAATTCACAGAACACTAAGCAGATTCTCAGTAAGCTTCTTTCCAGATTTCATCTGAGGATATTTCCTTTTTCACCATAGCCCTCTATGCGCTTCCAAATATCACTTTGCCAATTCCACAAGAACGGTCTTAGCGAAAGGCTTCTTGAGGGGAAAGCTGTAACTCTGTGAGATGATTTCACAGAACACAAAGAAGTTTCTCCGAAGGCTTCTTTCTCTTTGTTATCGGAGGATATTTCCTTTGACCCTATAGTCTTCAAAGGGATCCGAATATCTGTTCTCAGATTCCTAAGAAATAAGGCTAGCAAAGAGATCCACGAAATACAGATGTAACTCTGTGAGATGAATTAACAGAACACTAAGCAGTTTCTCAGAAAGCTTCTTTCCAGATTTCATCTAAGGATATTTCCTTTTTCACCATAGCCTCTAGGCGCTTCCAATATCTCTTTGCCAATTCCACAAGAAATGTCTTAGCGAAAGACTTCTTGAGCGGAAAGCTGTAACTCTGTGAGATTATTTCACAGAACACAAAGAAGTTTCTCAGAAAGCTTCTTTCTCTTTGTTATCGGAGGATATTTCCTTTGGCCCTATAGTCTTCAAAGGGATTCGAAATATCTGTTCTCAGATGCCACAGAAATAAGGTTAGCAAAGAGATCCACGAGATACAGATGTAACTCCGTGAGATGAATTAACAGAACACTAAGCAGTTTCTCGGAAAGCTTCTTTCCAGATTTCATCTGAGGATATTTCCTTTTTCACCATAGCCCTCTATGGGCTTCCAAATATCACTGTGCCAATTCCACAAGTACTGTCTTAGCGAAAGGCTTCTTGAGGGGAAAGCTGTAACTCTGTGAGATGATTTCACAGAACACAAAGAAGTTTCTCAGAAAGCTTCTTTCTCTTTGTTTTCAGAGGATATTTCCTTTTGCCCTATAGTCTTCCAAGGGATCCGAAATATCTGTTCTCATTTTCCACAGAAATAAGGCTAGCAAAGAGATCCACGAAATACAGATGTAACACTGTGAGATGAATTAACAGAACACTAAGCAGTTTCTCAGAAAGCTTCCTTCCAGATTTCATCTGAGGATATTTCCTTTTTCACCATAGCCCTCTATGGGCTTCCTAATACCACTTTGCCAATTCCTCAAGAACTGTCTTAGCGAAAGGCTTCTTGAGGGGAAAGCTGTAACTCTGTGATATGATTTCACAGAACACAAAGAAGTTTTTCAGAAAGCTTCTGTCTCTTTGTTATCGGAGGATATTTCCTTTGGCCCTATAGTCTTCAAAGGGATTCGAAATATCTGTTCTCTGATGCCGCAGAAATAAGGCTAGCAAAGAGATCCACGAGATACAGATGTAATTCTGTGAGATGAATTCACAGAACACTAAGCAGTTTCTCAGAAAGCTTCTTTCCAGATTTCATCTGAGGATATTTCCTTTTTCACCATAGCCCTCTATGGGCTTCCAAATACCACTTTGACAATTCCACAAGAACTGTCTTAGCGAAAGGCTTCTTGAGGGGAAAGCTGTAACTCTGTGAGATGATTTCACAGAGCACAAAGAAGTTTCTCAGAAAGCTTCTTTCTCTTTGTTATTGGAGGATATTTCCTTTGGCCCTATAGTCTTCGAATGGAACCGAAGTATATGTTCTCAGATTCCACAGAAATAAGGCTAGCAAAGAGATCCACGAAATACAGATGTAACTCTGTGAGATGAATTAACAGAACACTATGCAGTTTCCCAGAAAGCTTCTTTCCAGATTTCATCTGAGGATATATACTTTTTCACCATAGCCCTCTATGGGCTTCCAAATATCACTTTGCCAATTCCACAAGAACTGTCTTAGCGAAAGGTTTCTTGAGGGGAAAGCTGTAACTCTGTGAGATGATTTCACAGAACAGAAAGAAGTTTCTCCGAAGGCTTCTTTCTCTTTGTTATCGGAGGATATTTCCTTTGGCCCTATAGTCTTCAAAGGGATCCGAAATATCTAGTCTCAGATTCCACAGAAATAAGGCTAGCAAAGAGATCCACGAGATACAGATGTAACTCTGTGAGATGAATTCACAGAACACTAAGCAGTTTCTCAGAAAGCTTCTTTCCAGATTTCATCTGAGGATATTTCCTTTCTCACCATAGCCCTCTAGGCGCTTCCAAATATCAATTTGCCAATTGCACAAGAACTGTCTTAGCGAAAGGCTTCTTGAGGGGAAAGCTGTAACTCTGTGAGATGATTTCACAGAGCACAAAGAAGTTTCTCAGAATGCTTCTTTCTCTTTGTTATTGGAGGATATTTCCTTTGGCCCTATAGTCTTCAAATGGATCCGAAGTATATGTTCTCAGATTCCACAGAAATAAGGCTAGCAAAGAGATCCACGAAATACAGATGTAACTCTGTGAGATGAATTAACAGAACACTATGCAGTTTCTCAGAAAGCTTCTTTCCAGATTTCATCTGAGGATATATCCTTTTTCACCATAGCCCTCTATGGGCTTCCAAATATCACTTTGCCAATTCCACAAGAACTGTCTTAGCGAAAGGCTTCTTGAGGGGAAACCTGTAACTCTGTGAGATGATTTCACAGAACACAAAGAAGTTTCTCCGAAGGCTTCTTTCTCTTTGTTATCGGAGGATATTTCCTTTGGCCCTATAGTCTTCAAAGGGATCCGAATATCTGTTCTCAGATTCCTCAGAAATAAGGCTAGCAAAGAGATCCACGAAATACAGATGTAACTCTGTGAGATGAATTAACAGAACACTAAGCAGTTTCTCAGTAAGCTTCTTTCCAGATTTCATCTGAGGATATTTCCTTTTTCACCATAGCCCTCTATGCGCTTCCAAATATCACTTTGCCAATTCCACAAGAACTGTCTTAGCGAAAGGCTTCTTGAGGGGAAAGCTGTAACTCTGTGAGATGATTTCACAGAACACAAAGAAGTTTCTCCGAAGGCTTCTGTCTCTTTGTTATCGGAGGATATTTCCTTTGGCCCTATAGTCTTCAAAGGGATTCGAAATATCTGTTCTCTGATGCCACAGAAATAAGGGTAGCAAAGAGATCCACGAGATACAGATGTAACTCTGTGAGATGAATTAACAGAACACTAAGCAGTTTCTCAGAAAGCTTCTTTCCAGATTTCATCTGAGGATATTTCCTTTTTCACCATTGCCCTCTATGGGCTTCCAAATACCACTTTGACAATTCCACAAGAACTGTCTTAGCGAAAGGCTTCTTGAGGGGAAAGCTGTAACTCTGTGAGATGATTTCACAGAACACAAAGAAGTTTCTCCGAAGGCTTCTTTCTCTTTGTATCGGAGATTATTTCCTTTGGCCCTATAGTCTTCAAAGAGATCCGATATATCTGTTCTCAGATTCCTCAGAAATAAGGCTAGTAAAGAGATCCACGAAATACAGATGTAACTCTGTGAGATGAATTAGCAGAACACTAAGCAGTTTCTCAGAAAGCTTCTTTCCAGATTTCATCTGAGGATATTTCCTTTTTCACCATAGCCCTCTATGGGCTTCCTAATACCACTTTGCCAATTCCACAAGAACTGTCTTAGCGAAAGGCTTCTTGAAGGGAAAGCTGTAACTCTGTGATATGATTTCACAGAACACAAAGAAGTTTTTCAGAAAGCTTCTGTCTCTTTGTTATCGGAGGATATTTCCTTTGGCCCTATAGTCTTCAAAGGGATTCGAAATATCTGTTCTCTGATGCCACAGAAATAAGGCTAGCAAAGAGATCCACGAGATACAGATGTAACTCTGTGAGATGAATTAACAGAACACTAAGCAGTTTCTCAGAAAGCTTCTTTCCAGATTTCATCTGAGGATATTTCCTTTTTCACCATAGCCCTCTATGGGCTTCCAAATACCACTTTGACAATTCCACAAGAACTGTCTTAGCGAAAGGCTTCTTGAGGGGAAAGCTGTAACTCTGTGAGATGATTTCACCGAGCACAAAGAAGTTTCTCAGAAAGCTTCTTTCTCTTTGTTATTGGAGGATATTTCCTTTGGCCCTATAGTCTTCGAATGGATCCGAAGTATATGTTCTCAGATTCCACAGAAATAAGTCTAGCAAAGAGATCCACGAGATAGAGATGTAACTCTGTGATATGAATTAACAGAACACTAAGCAGTTTCTCAGAAAGCTTCTTTGCAGATTTCATCTGAGGATATTTCCTTTTTCACAATAGCCCTCTATGGGCTTCCTGATACCACTTCGCCAATTCCACAAGAACTCTCTTAGCGAAAGGCTTCTTGAGGGGAAAGCTGTAACTCTGTGAGATGATTTCACAGAGCACAAAGTAGTTTCTCAGAAAGCTTCTTTCTCTTTCTTATCGGAGGATATTTCCTTTGGCCCTATGGTCTTTAAAGGGATCCGAAATATCTGTTCTCAGACTCCACAGAAATAAGGCTAGCAAAGAGATCCACGAAATACAGTTGTAACTCTGTGAGATGAATTAACAGAACACTAAGCAGTTTCTCAGAAAGTTTCTTTCCAGATTTCATCTGAGGATATTTCCTTTTTCACCATAGCCCTCTATGGGCTTCCAAATATCACTTTGCGAATTCCACAAAAACTGTCTTAGAGAAAGGCTTCTTGAGGGGAAAGCTGTAACTCTGTGAGATGATTTCAGAGAACAGAAAGAAGTTTCTCCGAAGGCTTCTTTCTCTTTGTTATCGGAGGATATTTCCTTTGGCCCTATATTCTTCAAAGGGATCCGAAATATCTAGTCTCAGATTCCACAGAAATACGGCTAGCAAAGAGATCCACGAGATACAGATATAACTCTGTGAGATGAATTCACAGAACACTAAGCAGATTCTCAGTAAGCTTCTTTCCAGATTTCATCTGAGGATATTTCCTTTTTCACCATAGCCCTCTATGCGCTTCCAAATATCACTTTGCCAATTCCACAAGAACGGTCTTAGCGAAAGGCTTCTTGAGGGGAAAGCTGTAACTCTGTGAGATGATTTCACAGAACACAAAGAAGTTTCTCCGAAGGCTTCTTTCTCTTTGTTATCGGAGGATATTTCCTTTGACCCTATAGTCTTCAAAGGGATCCGAATATCTGTTCTCAGATTCCTAAGAAATAAGGCTAGCAAAGAGATCCACGAAATACAGATGTAACTCTGTGAGATGAATTAACAGAACACTAAGCAGTTTCTCAGAAAGCTTCTTTCCAGATTTCATCTAAGGATATTTCCTTTTTCACCATAGCCTCTAGGCGCTTCCAATATCACTTTGCCAATTCCACAAGAAATGTCTTAGCGAAAGACTTCTTGAGGGTAAAGCTGTAACTCTGTGAGATGATTTCACAGAACACAAAGAAGTTTCTCAGAAAGCTTCTTTCTCTTTGTTATCGGAGGATATTTCCTTTGGCCCTATAGTCTTCAAAGGGATTCGAAATATCTGTTCTCAGATGCCACAGAAATAAGGTTAGCAAAGAGATCCACGAGATACAGATGTAACTCTGTGAGATGAATTAACAGAACACTAAGCAGTTTCTCGGAAAGCTTCTTTCCAGATTTCATCTGAGGATATTTCCTTTTTCACCATAGCCCTCTATGGGCTTCCAAATATCACTGTGCCAATTCCACAAGTACTGTCTTAGCGAAAGGCTTCTTGAGGGGAAAGCTGTAACTCTGTGAGATGATTTCACAGGACACAAAGAAGTTTCTCAGAAAGCTTCTTTCTCTTTGTTTTCAGAGGATATTTCCTTTGGCCCTATAGTCTTCCAAGGGATCCGAAATATCTGTTCTCATTTTCCACAGAAATAAGGCTAGCAAAGAGATCCACGAAATACAGATGTAACACTGTGAGATGAATTAACAGAACACTAAGCAGTTTCTTAGAAAGCTTCTTTCCAGATTTCATCTGAGGATATTTCCTTTTTCACCATAGCCCTCTATGTGCTTCCTAATACCACTTTGCCAATTCCTCAAGAACTGTCTTAGCGAAAGGCTTCTTGAGGGGAAAGCTGTAACTCTGTGATATGATTTCACAGAACACAAAGAAGTTTTTCAGAAAGCTTCTGTCTCTTTGTTATCGGAGGATATTTCCTTTGGCCCTATAGTCTTCAAAGGGATTCGAAATATCTGTTCTCTGATGCCGCAGAAATAAGGCTAGCAAAGAGATCCACGAGATACAGATGTAATTCTGTGAGATGAATTCACAGAACACTAAGCAGTTTCTCAGAAAGCTTCTTTCCAGATTTCATCTGAGGATATTTCCTTTTTCACCATAGCCCTCTATGGGCTTCCAAATACCACTTTGACAATTCCACAAGAACTGTCTTAGCGAAAGGCTTCTTGAGGGGAAAGCTGTAACTCTGTGAGATGATTTCACAGAGCACAAAGAAGTTTCTCAGAAAGCTTCTTTCTCTTTGTTATTGGAGGATATTTCCTTTGGCCCTATAGTCTTCGAATGGATCCGAAGTATATGTTCTCAGATGCCACAGAAATAAGGCTAGCAAAGAGATCCACGAAATACAGATGTAACTCTGTGAGATGAATTAACAGAACACTAAGCAGTTTCTCAGAAAGCTTCTTTCCAGATTTCATCTGAGGATATATCCTTTTTCACCATAGCCCTCTATGGGCTTCCAAATATCACTTTGCCAATTCCACAAGAACTGTCTTAGCGAAAGGTTTCTTGAGGGGAAAGCTGTAACTCTGTGAGATGATTTCACAGAACAGAAAGAAGTTTCTCCGAAGGCTTCTTTCTCTTTGTTATCGGAGGATATTTCCTTTGGCCCTATAGTCTTCAAAGGGATCCGAAATATCTAGTCTCAGATTCCACAGAAATAAGGCTAGCAAAGAGATCCACGAGATACAGATGTAACTCTGTGAGATGAATTCACAGAACACTAAGCAGTTTCTCAGAAAGCTTCTTTCCAGATTTCATGTGAGGATATTTCCTTTCTCACCATAGCCCTCTAGGCGCTTCCAAATATCAATTTGCCAATTGCACAAGAACTGTCTTAGCGAAAGGCTTCTTGAGGGGAAAGCTGTATCTCTGTGAGATGATTTCACAGAGCACAAAGAAGTTTCTCAGAAAGCTTCTTTCAATTTGTTATTGGAGGATATTTCCTTTGGCCCTATAGTCTTCAAAGGGATCCGAAATATCTGTTCTCAGATTCCACAGAAATAAGGCAAGCAAAGAGATCCACGAAATACAGATATAACTCTGTGAGATGAATTAACAGAACACTAAGCAGTTTCTCAGAAAGCTTCTTTCCAGATTTCATCTGAGGATATTTCCTTTTTCACCATAGCCCTCTATGGACTTCCTAATACCACTTTGCCAATTCCACAAGAACTGTCTTAGCGAAAGGCTTCTTGAGGGGAAAGCTGTAACTCTGTGAGAAGATTTCACAGAGCAAAAAGAAGTTTCTCAGAAAGCTTCTTTCTCTTTGTTATTGGAGGATATTTCCTTTGGCCCTATAGTCTTCAAAGGGATCCGAATATCTTTTCTCAGATTCCTCAGAAATAAGACTAGCAAAGAGATCCACGAATTACAGATGTAACTCTGTGAGATGAATTAACAGAACACTGAGCAGTTTCTCAGTAAGCTTCTTTCCAGATTTCATCTGAGGATATTTCCTTTTTCACCATAGCCCTCTAGGCGCTTCCAAATATCACTTTGCCAATTCCACAAGAACTGTCTTAGCGAAAGTCTTCTTGAGGTGAAAGCTGTAACTCTGTGAGATGATTTCACAGAACACAAAGAAGTTTCTCAGAAAGCTTCTTTCTCTTTGTTATCGGAGGATATTTCCTTTGGCCCTATAGTCTTCAAAGAGATCCGATATATCTGTTCTCAGATTCCTCAGAAATAAGGCTAGTAAAGAGATCCACGAAATACAGATGTAACTCTGTGAGATGAATTAATAGAACACTAAGCAGTTTCTCAGAAAGCTTCTTTCCAGATTTCATCTGAGGATATTTCCTTTTTCACCATAGCCGTCTATGCGCTTCCAAATATCACTTTCCAATTCCACAAGAACTGTCTTAGCGAAAGGCTTCTTGAGAGGAAAGCTGTAACTCTGTGACATGATTTCACAGAACACAAAGAAGTTTATCAGAAAGCTTCTTTCACTTTGTTATCGGAGGATATTTCCTTTGGCCCTATAGTCTTCAAAGAGATCCGATATATCTGTTCTCAGATTCCTCAGAAATAAGTCTAGCAAAGAGATCCACGAGATAGAGATGTAACTCTGTGATATGAATTAACAGAACACTAAGCAGTTTCTCAGAAAGCTTCTTTGCAGATTTCATCTGAGGATATTTCCTTTTTCACAATAGCCCTCTATGGGCTTCCTAATACCACTTCGCCAATTCCACAAGAACTGTCTTAGCGAAAGGCTTCTTGAGGGGAAAGCTGTAACTCTGTGAGATGATTTCACAGAGCACAAAGTAGTTTCTCAGAAAGCTTCTTTCTCTTTCCTATCGGAGGATATTTCCTTTGGCCCTATGGTCTTTAAAGGGATCCGAAATATCTGTTCTCAGATTCCACAGAAATAAGGCTAGCAAAGAGATCCATGAAATACAGATGTAACTCGGTGAGATGAATTAACAGAACACTAAGCAGTTTCTCAGAAAGCTTCTTTCCAGATTTCATCTGAGGATATTTCCTTTTTCACCATAGCCCTCTATGGGCTTCCTAATACCACTTTGCCAATTCCACAAGAACTGTCTTAGCGAAAGTCTTCTTGAGGGGAAAGCTGTAACTCTGTGAGATGATTTCACAGAACACAAAGAAGTTTCTCAGAAAGCTTCTTTCTCTTTGTTATCGGAGGATGTTTCCTTTGGGCCTATAGTCTTCAAAGGGATCCGAAATATCTGTTCTCATTTTCCACAGAAATAAGGCTAGCAAAGAGATCCTCGAAATACATATGTAACACTGTGAGATGAATTAACAGAACACTAAGCAGTTTCTCAGAAAGCTTCTTTCCAGATTTCATCTGAGGATATTTCCTTTTTCGCCATAGCCCTCTATGGGCTTCCTAATACCACTTTGCCTTTTCCACAAGAACTGTCTTAGCGAAAGGCTTCTTGAGGGGAAAGCTGTAACTCTGTGAGATGATTTCACAGAACACAAAGAAGTTTCTCAGAAAGCTTCTTTCTCTTTGTTATCGGAGGATGTTTCCTTTGGCCCTATAGTCTTCCAAGGGATCCGAAATATCTGTTCTCATTTTCCACAGAAATAAGGCAAGCAAGGAGATCCAGGAAATACAGATGTAACACTGTGAGATGAATTAACAGAACACTAAGCAGTTTCTCAGAAAGCTTCTTTCCAGATTTCATCTGAGGATATTTCCTTTTTCACCATAGCCCTCTATGGGCTTCCTAATACCACTTTGTCAATTCCACAATAACTGTCTTAGCGAAAGGCTTCTTGAGAGGAAAGCTGTAACTCTGTGAGATGATTTCACAGAACACAAAGAAGTTTTTCAGAAAGCTTCTGTCTCTTTGTTATCGGAGGATATTTCCTTTGGCCCTATAGTCTTCAAAGGGATTCGAAATATCTGTTCTCTGATGCCACAGAAATAAGGGTAGCAAAGAGATAAACGAGATACAGATGTAACTCTGTGAGATGAATTCACAGAACACTAAGCAGTTTCTCAGAAAGCTTCTTTCCAGATTTCATCTGAGGATATTTCCTTTTTCACCATTGCCCTCTATGGGCTTCCAAATACCACTTTGAAAATTCCACAAGAACTGTCTTAGCGAAAGGCTTCTTGAGGGGAAAGCTGTAACTCTGTGAGATGATTTCACAGAACACAAAGAAGTTTCTCCGAAGGCTTCTTTCTCTTTGTTATCGGAGATTATTTCCTTTGGCCCTATAGTCTTCAAAGAGATCCGATATATCTGTTCTCAGATTCCTCAGAAATAAGGCTAGTAAAGAGATCCACGAAATACAGATGTAACTCTGTGAGATGAATTAGCAGAACACTAAGCAGTTTCTCAGAAAGCTTCTTTCCAGATTTCATCTGAGGATATTTCCTTTTTCACCATAGCCCTCTATGGGCTTCCTAATACCACTTTGCCAATTCCACAAGAACTGTCTTAGCGAAAGGCTTCTTGAGGGGAAAGCTGTAACTCTGTGAGATGATTTCACAGAACACAAAGAAGTTTCTCAGAAAGCTTCTTTCTCTTTGTTATCGGAGGATATTTCCTTTGGCCCTATAGTCTTCAAAGGGATTCGAAATATCTGTTCTCAGATGCCACAGAAATAAGGTTAGCAAAGAGATCCACGAGATACAGATGTTACTCTGTCAGATGAATTAACAGAACACTAAGCAGTTTCTCGGAAAGCTTCTTTCCAGATTTCATCTGAGGATATTTCCTTTTTCACCATAGCCCTCTATGGGCTTCCAAATATCACTGTGCCAATTCCACAAGTACTGTCTTAGCGAAAGGCTTCTTGAGGGGAAAGCTGTAACTCTGTGAGATGATTTCACAGAACACAAAGAAGTTTCTCAGAAAGCTTCTTTCTCTTTGTTTTCAGAGGATATTTCCTTTGGCCCTATAGTCTTCCAAGGGATCCGAAATATCTGTTCTCATTTTCCACAGAAATAAGGCTAGCAAAGAGATCCACGAAATACAGATGTAACTCTGTGAGATGAATTTACAGAACACTAAGCAGTTTCTCAGAAAGCTTCTTTCCAGATTTCATCTAAGGATATTTCCTTTTTCACCATAGCCTCTAGGCAATTCCAAATATCACTTTGCCAATTCCACAAGAAATGTCTTAGCGAAAGACTTCTTGAGGGGAAAGCTGTAACTCTGTGAGATGATTTCACAGAACACAAAGAAGTTTCTCAGAAAGCTTCTTTCTCTTTTTTTTCGGAGGATATTTCCTTTGGCCCTATAGTCTTCAAAGGGATTCGAAATATCTGTTCTCAGATGCCACAGAAATAAGGTTAGCAAAGAGATCCACGAGATACAGATGTAAATCTGTGAGATGAATTAACCGAACACTAAGCAGTTTCTCGGAAAGCTTCTTTCCAGATTTCATCTGAGGATATTTCCTTTTTCACCATAGCCCTCTATGGGCTTCCAAATATCACTGTGCCAATTCCACAAGTACTGTCTTAGCGAAAGGCTTCTTGAGGGGAAAGCTGTAACTCTGTGAGATGATTTCACAGAACACAAAGAAGTTTCTCAGAAAGCTTCTTTCTCTTTGTTTTCAGAGGATATTTCCTTTGGCCCTATAGTCTTCCATGGGATCCGAAATATCTGTTCTCAGATTCCACCGAAATAAGACTAGCAAAGAGATCCACGAAATACAGATGTAACCCTGTGAGATGAATTAACAGAACACTAAACAGTTTCTCAGAAAGCTTCTTTCCAGATTTCATCTGAGGATATTTCCATTTTCACCATAGCCCTCAGGCGCTTCCTAATACCACTTTGCCAATTCCACAATAACTGTCTTAGCGAAAGGCTTCTTGATAGGAAAGCTGTAACTCTGTGAGATGATTTCACAGAACACAAAGAAGTTTTTCAGAAAACTTCTGTCTCTTTGTTATCGGAGGATATTTCCTTTGGCCCTATAGTCTTCAAAGGGATTCGAAATATCTGTTCTCTGATGCCACAGAAATAAGGGTAGCAAAGAGATCCACGAGATACAGATGTAACTCTGTGAGATGAATTAACAGAACACTAAGCAGTTTCTCAGAAAGTTTCTTTCAAGATTTCATCTGAGGATATTTCCTTTTTCACCATTGCCCTCTATGGGCTTCCAAATACCACTTTGACAATTCCACAAGAACTGTCTTAGCGAAAGGCTTCTTGAGGGGAAAGCTGTAACTCTGTGAGATGATTTCACAGAACACAAAGAGTTTCTCCGAAGGCTTCTTTCTCTTTGTTATCGGAGGATATTTCCTTTGACCCTATAGTCTTCAAAGGGATCCGAATATCTGTTCTCAGATTCCTCAGAAATAAGGCTAGCAAAGAGATCCACGAAATACAGATGTAACTCTGTGAGATGAATTAACAGAACACTAAGCAGTTTCTCAGAAAGCCTCTTTCCAGATTTCATCTAAGGATATTTCCTTTTTCACCATAGCCTCTAGGCGCTTCCAAATATCACTTTGCCAATTCCACAAGAAATGTCTTAGCGAAAGACTTCTTGAGGGTAAAGCTGTAACTCTGTGAGATGATTTCACAGAACACAAAGAAGTTTCTCAGAAAGCTTCTTTCTCTTTGTTTTCGGAGGATATTTCCTTTGGCCCTATAGTCTTCAAAGGGATTCGAAATATCTGTTCTCAGATGCCACAGAAATAAGGTTAGCAAAGAGATCCACGAGATACAGATGTAAATCTGTGAGATGAATTAACCGAACACTAAGCAGTTTCTCGGAAAGCTTCTTTCCAGATTTCATCTGAGGATATTTCCTTTTTCACCATAGCCCTCTATGGGCTTCCAAATATCACTGTGCCAATTCCACAAGTGCTGTCTTAGCGAAAGGCTTCTTGAGGGGAAAGCTGTAACTCTGTGAGATGATTTCACAGAACACAAAGAAGTTTCTCAGAAAGCTTCTTTCTCTTTGTTTTCAGAGGATATTTCCTTTGGCCCTATAGTCTTCCATGGGATCCGAAATATCTGTTCTCAGATTCCACCGAAATAAGACTAGCAAAGAGATCCACGAAATACAGATGTAACACTGTGAGATGAATTTCCAGAACACTAAACAGTTTCTCAGAAAGCTTCTTTCCAGATTTCATCTGAGGATATTTCCTTTTTCACCATAGCCCTCTAGGCGCTTCCTAATACCACTTTGCCAATTCCACAATAACTGTCTTAGCGAAAGGCTTCTTGAGAGGAAAGCTGTAACTCTGTGAGATGATTTCACAGAACACAAAGAAGTTTTTCAGAAAGCTTCTGTCTCTTTGTTATCGGAGGATATTTCCTTTGGTCCTATAGTCTTCAAAGGGATTCGAAATATCTGTTCTCTGATAACACAGAAATAAGGGTAGCAAAGAGATCCACGAGATACAGATGTAACTCTGTGAGATGAATTAACAGAACACTAAGCAGTTTCTCAGAAAGCTTCTTTCCAGATTTCATCTGAGGATATTTCCTTTTTCACCATTGCCCTCTATGGGCTTCCAAATACCACTTTGACAATTCCACAAGAACTGTCTTAGCGAAAGGCTTCTTGAGGGGAAAGCTGTAACTCTGTGAGATGATTTCACAGAACACAAAGAAGTTTCTCCGAAGGCGTCTTTCTCTTTGTTATCGGAGGATATTTCCTTTGGCCCTATAGTCTTCAAAGGGATCCGAATATCTGTTCTCAGATTCCTCAGAAATAAGGGTAGCAAAGAGATCCACGAAATACAGATGTAACTCTGTGAGATGAATTAACAGAACACTAAACAGTTTCTCAGTAAGCTTCTTTCCAGATTTCATCTGAGGATATTTCCTTTGTCACCATAGCCCTCTATGCGCTTCCAAATATCACTTTGCCAATTCCACAAGAACTGTCTTAGCGAAAGGCTTCTTGAGGGGAAATCTGTAACTCTATGAGATGATTTCACAGAACACAAAGAAGATTCTCCGAAGGCTTCTTTCTCTTTGTTATCGGAGGATATTTCCTTTGACCCTATAGTCTTCAAAGGGATCCGAATATCTGTTCTCAGATTCCTCAGAAATAAGGCTAGCAAAGAGATCCACGAAATACAGATGTAACTCTGTGAGATGAATTAACAGAACACTAAGCAGTTTCTCAGAAAGCTTCTTTCCAGATTTCATCTAAGGATATTTCCTTTTTCACCATAGCCTCTAGGCGCTTCCAAATATCACTTTGCCAATTCCACAAGAAATGTCTTAGCGAAAGGCTTCTTGAGGGGAAAGCTGTAACTCTGTGAGATGATTTCACAGAACACAAAGAAGTTTCTCAGAAAGCTTCTTTCTCTTTGTTATCGGAGGATGTTTCCTTTGGCCCTATACTCTTCCAAGGGATCCGAAATATCTGTTCTCATTTTCCACAGAAATAAGGCTAGCAAAGAGATCCACGAAATGCAGATGTAACTGTGTGAGATGAATTAACAGAACACTAAGCAGTTTCTCAGAAAGCTTGTTTCGAGATTTCATCTGAGGATATTTCCTTTTTCACCATAGCCCTCTATGGGCTTCCTAATATCACTTTGCCAATTCCACAAGAAATGTCTTAGCGAAAGACTTCTTGAGGGGAAAGCTGTAACTCTGTGAGATGATTTCACAGAACACAAAGAAGTTTCTCAGAAAGCTTCTTTCTCTTTGTTTTCGGAGGATATTTCCTTTGGCCCTATAGTCTTCAAAGGGATTCGAAATATCTGTTCTCAGATGCCACAGAAATAAGGTTAGCAAGGAGATCCACGAGATACAGATGTAAATCTGTGAGATGAATTAACCGAACACTAAGCAGTTTCTCGGAAAGCTTCTTTCCAGATTTCATCTGAGGATATTTCCTTTTTCACCATAGCCCTCTATGGGCTTCCAAATATCACTGTGCCAATTCCACAAGTACTGTCTTAGCGAAAGGCTTCTTGAGGGGAAAGCTGTAACTCTGTGAGATGATTTCACAGAACACAAAGAAGTTTCTCAGAAAGCTTCTTTCTCTTTGTTTTCAGAGGATATTTCCTTTGGCCCTATAGTCTTCCATGGGATCCGAAATATCTGTTCTCAGATTCCACCGAAATAAGACTAGCAAAGAGATCCACGAAATACAGATGTAATTCTGTGAGATGAATTAACAGAACACTAAACAGTTTCTCAGAAAGCTTCTTTCCAGATTTCATCTGAGGATATTTCCTTTTTCACCATAGCCCTCTATGGACTTCCTAATACCACTTTGCCAATTCCACAAGAACTGTCTTAGGGAAAGGCTTCTTGAGGGGAAAGCTGTAACTCTGTGAGATGATTTCACAGAACCCAAAGAAGTTTCTCAGAAAGCTTCTTTCTCTTTCTTATCGGAGGATATTTCCTTTGGCCCTATAGTCTTCAAAGGGATCCGAATATCTTTTCTCAGATTCCTCAGAAATAAGGCTAGCAAAGAGATCCACGAAATACAGATGTAACTCTGTGAGATGAATTAACAGAACACTGAGCAGTTTCTCAGTAAGCTTCTTTCAAGATTTCATCTGAGGATATTTCCTTTTTCACCATAGCCCTCTAGGCGCTTCCAAATATCACTTTGCCAATTCCACAAGAACTGTCTTAGCGAAAGTCTTCTTGAGGGGAAAGCTGTAACTCTGTGAGATGATTTCACAGAACACAAAGAAGTTTCTCAGAAAGCTTCTTTCTCTTTGTTATCGGAGGATATTTCCTTTGGCCCTATAGTCTTCAAAGAGATCCGATATATCTGTTCTCAGATTCCTCAGAAATAAGGCTAGTAAAGAGATCCACGAAATACAGATGTAACTCTGTGAGATGAATTAATAGAACACTAAGCAGTTTCTCAGAAAGCTTCTTTCCAGATTTCATCTGAGGATATTTCCTTTTTCACCATAGCCGTCTATGCGCTTCCAAATATCACTTTGCCAATTCCACAAGAACTGTCTTAGCGAAAGGCTTCTTGAGAGGAAAGCTGTAACTCTGTGAGATGATTTCACAGAACACAAAGAAGTTTATCAGAAAGCTTCTTTCACTTTGTTATCGGAGGATATTTCCTTTGGCCCTATAGTCTTCAAAGAGATCCGATATATCTGTTCTCAGATTCCTCAGAAATAAGTCTAGCAAAGAGATCCACGAGATAGAGATGTAACTCTGTGATATGAATTAACAGAACACTAAGCAGTTTCTCAGAAAGCTTCTTTGCAGATTTCATCTGAGGATATTTCCTTTTTCACAATAGCCCTCTATGGGCTTCCTAATACCACTTCGCCAATTCCACAAGAACTGTCTTAGCGAAAGGCTTCTTGAGGGGAAAGCTGTAACTCTGTGAGATGATTTCACAGAGCACAAAGTAGTTTCTCAGAAAGGTTCTTTCTCTTTCTTATCGGAGGATATTTCCTTTGGCCCTATGGTCTTTAAAGGGATCCGAAATATCTGTTCTCAGATTCCACAGAAATAAGGCTAGCAAAGAGATCCACGAAATACAGATGTAACTCTGTGAGATGAATTAACAGAACACTAAGCAGTTTCTCAGAAAGCTTCTTTCCAGATTTCATCTGAGGATATTTCCTTTTTCACCATAGCCCTCTATGGGCTTCCTAATACCACTTTGCCAATTCAACAAGAACTGTCTTAGCGAAAGGCTTCTTGAGGGGAAAGCTGTAACTCTGTGAGATGATTTCACAGAACACAAAGAAGTTTCTCAGAAAGCTTCTTTCTCTTTGTTATCGGAGGATGTTTCCTTTGGCCCTATAGTCTTCCAAGGGATCCGAAATATCTGTTCTCATTTTCCACAGAAATAAGGCTAGCAAAGGGATCCAGGAAATACAGATGTAACACTGTGAGATGAATTAACAGAACACTAAGCAGTTTCTCAGAAAGCTTCTTTCCAGATTTCATCTGAGGATATTTCCTTTTTCACAACAGCCCTCTATGGGCTTCCTAATACCACTTCGCCAATTCCACAAGAACTGTCTTAGCGAAAGGCTTCTTGAGGGGAAAGCTGTAACTCTGTGAGATGATTTCACAGAGCACAAAGTAGTTTCTCAGAAAGCATCTTTCTCTTTTTTATCGGAGGATATTTCCTTTGGTCCTATAGTCTTCAAATGGATCCGAAATATCTGTTCTCAGATTCCACAGAAATAAGGCTAGCAAAGGGATCCACGAAATACAGATGTAACTCTGTGACATGAATTAACAGAACACTAAGCAGTTTCTCAGAAAGCTTCTTTCCAGATTTCATCTGAGGATATTTCCTTTTTCACCATAGCCCTCTATGGGCTTCCTAATACCACTTTGCCAATTACACAAGAACTGTCTTAGCGAAAGGCTTCTTGTGGGTAAGCTGTAAATCTGTGAGATGATTTCACAGAGCACAAAGAAGTTTCTCAGAAAGCTTCTTTCTCTTTGTTATCGGAGGATATTTCCTTTGGCCCTATAGTCTTCAAAGGGATCCGAAATATCTGTTCTCAGATTCCACAGAAATAAGGCAAGCAAAGAGATCCACGAAATACAGATGTTAATCTGTGAGATGAATTAACAGAACACTAAGCAGTTTCTCGGAAAGCTTCTTTCCAGATTTCATCTGAGGATATTTCCTTTTTCACCATAGCCCTCTATGGGCTTCCAAATATCACTGTGCCAATTCCACAAGTACTGTCTTAGCGAAAGGCTTCTTGAGGGGAAAGCTGTAACTCTGTGAGATGATTTCACAGAACACAAAGAAGTTTCTCAGAAAGCTTCTTTCTCTTTGTTATCGGAGGATATTTCCTTTGGCCCTATAGTCTTCCAAGGGTTCCGAAATATCTGTTCTCAGATTACACAGAAATAAGGCTAGCAAAGAGATCCACGAAATACATATGTAACCCTGTGAGATGAATTAACAGAACACTAAGCAGTTTCTCAGAAAGCTTCTTTCCAGATTTCATCTGAGGATATTTCCTTTTTCACCATAGCCCTCTGGGCTTCCAAATACCACTTTGCCAATTCCACAAGAACTGTCTTAGCGAAAGGCTTCTTGAGGGGAAAGCTGTAACTCTGTGAAATGATTTCACGGAACACAAAGAAGATTCTCAGAAAGCTTCTTTCTCTTTCTTATCGGAGGTTATTTCCTTTGGCCCTATGGTCTTTAAAGGGATCCGCAATATCTGTTCTCAGATTCCACAGAAATAAGGCTAGCAAAGAGATCCACGAAATACAGATGTAACTCTGTGAGATGAATTAACAGAACACTAAGCAGTTTCTCAGAAAGCTTCTTTCCAGATTTCATCTGAGGATATTTCCTTTTTCGCCATAGCCCTCTATGGGCTTCCTATTACCACTTTGCCAATTCCACAAGAACTCTCTTAGCGAAAGGCTTCTTGAGGGGAAAGCTGTAACTCTGTGAGATGATTTCACAGAACACAAAGAAGTTTCTCAGAAAGCTTCTTTCTCTTTGTTATCGGAGGATGTTTCCTTTGGCCCTATACTCTTCCAAGGGATCCGAAATATCTGTTCTCATTTTCCACAGAAATAAGGCTAGCAAAGAGATCCACGAAATACAGATGTAACTGTGTGAGATGAATTAACAGAACACTAAGCAGTTTCTCAGAAAGCTTGTTTCGAGATTTCATCTGAGGATATTTCCTTTTTCACCATAGCCCTCTATGGGCTTCCTAATATCACTTTGCCAATTCCACAAGAAATGTCTTAGCGAAAGACTTCTTGAGGGGAAAGCTGTAACTCTGTGAGATGATTTCACAGAACACAAAGAAGTTTCTCAGAAAGCTTCTTTCTCTTTGTTTTCGGAGGATATTTCCTTTGGCCCTATAGTCTTCAAAGGGATTCGAAATATCTGTTCTCAGATGCCACAGAAATAAGGTTAGCAAAGAGATCCACGAGATACAGATGTAACTCTGTTAGATGAATTAACCGAACACTAAGCAGTTTCTCGGAAAGCTTCTTTCCAGATTTCATCTGAGTATATTTCCTTTTTCACCACAGCCCTTTATACGCTTCCAAATATCACTTTGCCAATTCCACAAGAACTGTCTTAGCGAAAGGCTTCTTGAGGGGAAAGCTGTAACTCTTTGAGATGATTTCACAGAACACAAAGAAGTTTCTGAGAAAGCTTCTTTCTCTTTGTTATCGGAGGATATTTCCTTTGGCCCTATAGTCTTCAAAGGGATCCGAAATATCTGTTCTCAGATTCCACAGAAATAACTAGCAAAGAGATCCACGAAATACAGATGTAACTCTGTGACATGAATTAACAGAACACTAAGCAGTTTCTCAGTAAGCTTCTTTACAGATTTCATCTGAGGATATTTCCGTTTTCACCATAGCCCTCTATGGGCTTCCAAATATCACTTTGCCAATTCCACAAGTAGTGTCTTAGCGAAAGGCTTCTTGAGGGGAAAGCTGTATCTCTGTGAGATGATTTCACAGAACACAAAGAAGTTTCTCAGAAAGCTTCTTTCTCTTTGTAATCGGAGGATATTTCCTTTGGCCCTATGGTCTTCAAAGGGATCCGAAATATCTGTTCTCAGATTCCACAGAAATAAGGCTAACAAGGAGATCCACGAGATACAGAGGTAATTCTGTGATATGAATTAACAGAACTCTAAGCAGTTTCTCAGAAAGCTTCTATCCAGATTTCATCTGAGGATATTTCCTTTTTCACCGTAGCCTTCTATGCGCTTCCAAATATCATTTTGCCAATTGCACAAGAACTGTCTTAGCGAAAGGCTTTTTGAGGGGAAAGCTGTAACTCTGAGAGATGATTACACAGAACACAAAGAAGTTTCTCAGAAAGCTTCATTCTGTTTGTTATCGGAGATTATTTCCTTTGGCCCTATAGTCTTCAAAGGGATCCGAAATATCTGTTCTCAGATTCCACAGAAATAAGGCAAGCAAAGAGATCCACGAAATACAGATATAACTCTGTGATATGAATTAACAGAACACTAAGCAGTTTCTCAGAAAGCTTCTTTCCAGATTTCATCTGAGGATATTTCCTTTTTCACCATAGCCCTCTATGGGCTTCCTAATACCACTTTGCCAATTCCACAAGAACTGTCTTAGCGAAAGTCTTCTTGAGGGGAAAGCTGTAACTCTGTGAGATGATTTCACAGAACACAAAGAAGTTTCTCAGAAAGCTTCTTTCTCTTTGTTATCGGAGGATGTTTCCTTTGGCTCTATAGTCTTCCAAGGGATCCGAAATATCTGTTCTCATTTTCCACAGAAATAAGGCTAGCAAAGAGATCCACGAAATACAGATGTAACACTGTGAGATGAATTAACAGAACACTAAGCAGTTTCTCAGAAAGCTTCTTTCCAGATTTCATCTGAGGATATTTCCTTTTTCGCCATAGCCCTCTATGGGCTTCCTAATTCCATTTTGCCAATTCCACAAGAACTGTCTTAGCGAAAGGCTTCTTGAGAGGAAAGCTGTAACTCTGTGAGATGTTTTCACAGAACACAAAGAAGTTTCTCAGAAAGCTTCTTTCTCTTTGTTTTCGGAGGATATTTCCTTTGGCCCTATAGTCTTCAAAGGGATTCGAAATATCTGTTCTCAGATGCCACAGAAATAAGGTTAGCAAAGAGATCCACGAGATACAGATGTAACTCTGTGAGATGAATTAACCGAACACTAAGCAGTTTCTCGGAAAGCTTCTTTCTAGATTTCATCTGAGGATATTTCCTTTTTCACCATAGCCCTCTATGGGCTTCCAAATATCACTGTGCCAATTCCACAAGTACTGTCTTAGCGAAAGGCTTCTTGAGGGGAAAGCTGTAACTCTGTGAGATGATTTCACAGAACACAAAGAAGTTTCTCAGAAAGCTTCTTTCTCTTTCTTATCGGAGGATATTTCCTTTGGCCCTATGGTCTTTAAAGGGATCCGAAATATCTGTTCTCAGATTCCACAGAAATAAGACTAGCAAAGAGATCCACGAAATACAGATGTAACTCTGTGAGATGAATTAACAGAACACTAAACAGTTTCTCAGAAAGCTTCTTTCCAGATTTCATCTGAGGATATTTCCTTTTTCACCATAGCCCTCTATGGACTTCCTAATACCACTTTGCCAATTCCACAAGAACTGTCTTAGCGAAAGGCTTCTTGAGGGGAAAGCTGTAACTCTGTGAGAAGATTTCACAGAACACGAGGAAGTTTATCAGAAAGCTTCTTTCACTTTGTTATCGGAGGATATTTCCTTTGGCCCTATAGTCTTCAAAGAGATCCGATATATCTGTTCTCAGATTCCTCAGAAATAAGTCTAGCAAAGAGATCCACGAGAAAGAGATGTAACTCTGTGATATGAATTAACAGAACACTAAGCAGTTTCTCAGAAAGCTTCTTTGCAGATTTCATCTGAGGATATTTCCTTTTTCACAATAGCCCTCTATGGGCTTCCTAATACCACTTCGCCAATTCCACAAGAACTGTCTTAGCGAAAGGCTTCTTGAGGGGAAAGCTGTAACTCTGTGAGATGATTTCACAGAGTACAAAGTAGTTTCTCAGAGAGCTTCTTTCTCTTTCTTATCGGAGGATATTTCCTTTGGCCCTATGGTCTTTAAAGGGATCCGAAATATCTGTTCTCAGATTCCACAGAAATAAGGCTAGCAAAGAGATCCACGAAATACAGATGTAACTCTGTGAGATGAATTAACAGAACACTAAGCAGTTTCTCAGAAAGCTTCTTTCCAGATTTCATCTGAGGATATTTCCTTTTTCACCATAGCCCTCTATGGGCTTCCTAATACCACTTTGCCAATTCCACAAGAACTGTCTTAGCGAAAGTCTTCTTGAGGGGAAAGCTGTAACTCTGTGAGATGATTTCACAGAACACAAAGAAGTTTCTCAGAAAGCTTCTTTCTCTTTGTTATCGGAGGATGTTTCCTTTGGCCCTATAGTCTTCCAAGGGATCCGAAATATCTGTTCTCATTTTCCACAGAAATAAGGCTAGCAAAGAGATCCACGAAATACAGATGTAACACTGTGAGATGAATTAACAGAACACTAAGCAGTTTCTCAGAAAGCTTCTTTCCAGATTTCATCTGAGGATATTTCCTTTTTCACCATAGCCCTCTAAGGGCTTCCTAATACCACTTTGTCAATTCCACAAGAACTGTCTTAGCGAAAGGCTTCTTGAGGGGAAAGCTGTAACTCTGTGAGATGATTTCACAGAACAGAAAGAAGTTTCTCCGAAGGCTTCTTTCTCTTTGTTATCGGAGGATATTTCCTTTGGCCCTATAGTCTTCAAAGGGATCCGAAATATCTGTTCTCAGATTCCACAGAAATAAGGCTAGCAAAGAGATCCACGAAATACAGATGTAACTCTGTGAGATGAATTCACAGAACACTAAGCAGTTTCTCAGAAAGCTTCTTTCCAGATTTCATCTGAGGATATTTCCTTTTTCACCATAGCCCTCTAGGCGCTTCCAAATATCAATTTGCCAATTGCACAAGAACTGTCTTAGCGAAAGGCTTCTTGAGGGGAAAGCTGTAACTCTGTGAGATGATTTCACAGAACAGAAAGAAGTTTCTCCGAAGGCTTTTTTCTGTTTGTTATCGGAGGATATTTCCTTTGGCCCTATAGTCTTCAAAGGGATCCGAAATATCTAGTCTCAGATTCCACAGAAATAAGGCTAGCAAAGAGATCCACGAGATACAGATGTAACTCGGTGAGATGAATTCACAGAACACTAAGCAGTTTCTCAGAAAGCTTCTTTCCAGATTTCATCTGAGGATATTTCCTTTTTCACCATAGCCCTCTAGGCGCTTCCAAATATCAATTTGCCAATTGCACAAGAACTGTCTTAGCGAAAGGCTTCTTGAGGGGAAAGCTGTAACTCTGTGAGATGATTTCACAGAGCACAAAGAAGTTTCTCAGAAAGCTTCTTTCTCTTTGTAATCGGAGGATATTTCCTTTGGCCCTATGGTCTTCAAAGGGATACGAAATATCTGTTCTCAGATTCCACAGAAATAAGGCTAACAAGGAGATCCAGGAGATACAGAGATAATTCTGTGATATGAATTAACAGAACACTAAGCAGTTTCTCAGAAAGCTTCTTTCCAGATTTCATCTGAGGATATTTCCTTTTTCACCGTAGCCCTCTATGCGCTTCCAAATATCATTTTGCCAATTGCACAAGAACTGTCTTAGCGAAAGGCTTCTTGAGGGGAAAGCTGTAACTCTGAGAGATGATTACACAGAACACAAAGAAGTTTCTCAGAAAGCTTCTTTCTCTTTGTTATCGGAGATTATTTCCTTTGGCCCTATAGTCTTCAAAGGGATCCGAAATATCTGTTCTCAGATTCCACAGAAATAAGGCAAGCAAAGAGATCCACGAAATACAGATATAACTCTGTGAGATGAATTAACAGAACACTAAGCAGTTTCTCAGAAAGCTTCTTTCCAGATTTCATCTGAGGATATTTCCTTTTTCACCATAGCCCTCTGGGCTTCCAAATACCACTTTGCCAATTCCACAAGAACTGTCTTAGCGAAAGGCTTCTTGAGGGGAAAGCTGTAACTCTGTGACATGATTTCACAGAACCCAAAGAAGTTTCTCAGAAAGCTTCTTTCTCTTTCTTATCGGAGGATATTTCCTTTGGCCCTATGGTCTTTAAAGGGATCCGAAATATCTGTTCTCAGATTCCACAGAAATAAGACTAGCAAAGAGATCCACGAAATACAGATGTAACTCTGTGAGATGAATTAACAGAACACTAAACAGTTTCTCAGAAAGCTTCTTTCCAGATTTCATCTGAGGATATTTCCTTTTTCACCATAGCCCTCTATGGCCTTCCTAATACCACTTTGCCAAATCCACAAGAACTGTCTTAGCGAAAGGCTTCTTGAGGGGAAAGCTGTAACTCTGTGAGAAGATTTCACAGAGCACAAAGAAGTTTCTCAGAAAGCTTCTTTCTCTTTGTTATTGGAGGATATTTCCTTTGGCCCTATAGTCTTCAAAGGGATCCGAATATCTTTTCTCAGATTCCTCAGAAATAAGGCTAGCAAAGAGATCCACGAAATACAGATGTAACTCTGTGAGATGAATTAATAGACCACTAAGCAGTTTCTCAGAAAGCTTCTTTCCAGATTTCATCTGAGTATATTTCTTTTTCACCATAGCCCTCTATGAGCTTCCAAATATCACTATGCCAATTCCACAAGAACTGTATTAGCGAAAGGCTACTTGAGAGGAAAGCTGTAACTCTGTGAGATGATTTCACAGAACACAAAGAAGTTTATCAGAAAGCTTCTTTCACTTTGTTATCGGAGGATATTTCCTTTGGCCCTATAGTCTTCAAAGAGATCCGATATATCTGTTCTCAGATTCCTCAGAAATAAGTCTAGCAAAGAGATCCACGAGATAGAGATGTAACTCTGTGATATGAATTAACAGAACACTAAGCAGTTTCTCAGAAAGCTTCTTTGCAGATTTCATCTGAGGATATTTCCTTTTTCACAATAGCCCTCTATGGGCTTCCTAATACCACTTCGCCAATTCCACAAGAACTGTCTTAGCGAAAGGCTTCTTGAGGGGAAAGCTGTAACTCTGTGAGATGATTTCACAGAGCACAAAGTAGTTTCTCAGAAAGCTTCTTTCTCTTTGTTATCGGAGGATGTTTCCTTTGGCCCTATAGTCTTCCAAGGGATCCGATATATTTGTTCACATTTTCCACAGAAATAAGGCTAGCAAAGAGATCCACGAAATACAGATGTAACTCTGTGAGATGAATTAACAGATCACTAAACAGTTTCTCAGAAAGCTTCTTTCCAGATTTCATCTGAGGATATTTCCTTTTTCACCATAGCCCTCTATGCGCTTCCTAATACCACTTTGCCAATTCCACAAGAACTGTCTTAGCGAAAGGCTTCTTGAGGGGAAAGCTGTAACTCTGTGAGAAGATTTCACAGAGCACAAAGAAGTTTCTCAGAAAGCTTCTTTCTCTTTGTTATTGGAGGATATTTCCTTTGGCCCTATAGTCTTCAAAGGGATCCGAATATCTTTTCTCAGATTCCTCAGAAATAAGGCTAGCAAAGAGATCCACGAAGTACAGATGTAACTCTGTGAGATGAATTAATAGAACACTAAGCAGTTTCTCAGAAAGCTTCTTTCCAGATTTCATCTGAGTATATTTCTTTTTCACCATAGCCCTCTATGAGCTTCCAAATATCACTTTGCCAATTCCACAAGAACTGTCTTAGCGAAAGGCTACTTGAGAGGAAAGCTGTAACTCTGTGAGATGATTTCAGAGAACACAAAGAAGTTTATCAGAAAGCTTCTTTCACTTTGTTATCGGAGGATATTTCCTTTGGCCCTATAGTCTTCAAAGAGATCCGATATATCTGTTCTCAGATTCCTCAGAAATAAGTCTAGCAAAGAGATCCACGAGATAGAGATGTAACTCTGTGATATGAATTAACAGAACACTAAGCAGTTTCTCAGAAAGCTTCTTTGCAGATTTCATCTGAGGATATTTCCTTTTTCACAATAGCCCTCTATGGGCTTCCTAATACCACTTCGCCAATTCCACAAGAACTGTCTTAGCGAAAGGCTTCTTGAGGGGAAAGCTGTAACTCTGTGAGATGATTTCACAGAGCACAAAGTAGTTTCTCAGAAAGCTTCTTTCTCTTTGTTATCGGAGGATGTTTCCTTTGGCCCTATAGTCTTCCAAGGGATCCGATATATTTGTTCACATTTTCCACAGAAATAAGGCTAGCAAAGAGATCCACGAAATACAGATGTAACTCTGTGAGATGAATTAACAGATCACTAAACAGTTTCTCAGAAAGCTTCTTTCCAGATTTCATCTGAGGATATTTCCTTTTTCACCATAGCCCTCTATGGGCTTCCTAATACCACTATGCCAATTCCACAAGAACTGTCTTAGCGAAAGGCTTCTTGAGGGGAAAGCTGTTACTCTGTGAGATGATTTCACAGAACACAAAGAAGTTTTTCAGAAAGCTTCTTTCTCTTTGTTATCGGAGGATATTTCCTTTGGCCCTATAGTCTTCAAAGGGATCCGAAATATCTGTTCTCATTTTCCACAGAAATAAGGCTAGCAAAGAGATCCACGAAATACAGATGTAACACTGTGAGATGAATTAACAGAACACTAAGCAGTTTCTCAGAAAGCTTCTTTACAGATTTCATCTGAGGATATTTCCTTTTTCACCATAGCCCTCTATGGGCTTCCTAATACCACTTTGCCAATTCCACAAGAACTGTCTTAGCGAAAGGCTTCTTGAGGGGAAAGCTGTAACTCTGTGAGATGATTTCACAGAACACAAAGAAGTTTTTCAGAAAGCTTCTGTCTCTTTGTTATCGGAGGATATTTCCTTTGGCCCTATAGTCTTCAAAGGGATCCGAAATATCTGTTCTCAGATTCCACAGAAATAAGGCTAGCAAAGAATCCACGAAATACAGATGCAATTCTGTGAGATGAATTCACAGAACACTAAGCAGTTTCTCAGAATGCTTCTTTCC
This sequence comes from Macaca nemestrina, assembly GCF_043159975.1. Classification (NCBI taxonomy): domain Eukaryota; kingdom Metazoa; phylum Chordata; class Mammalia; order Primates; family Cercopithecidae; genus Macaca; species Macaca nemestrina. The sequence continues at coordinate 26,822,260 of NC_092143.1, forward strand.
AGATTTCATCTGAGGATATTTCCTTTTTCACCATAGCCCTCTAGGCGCTTCCAAATATCAATTTGCCAATTGCACAAGAACTGTCTTAGCGAAAGGCTTCTGGAGGGGAAAGCTGTAACTCTGTGAGATGATTTCACAGAACACAAAGAAGTTTCTCAGAAAGCTTCTTTCTCTTTGTTTTCGGAGGATATTTCCTTTGGCCCTATAGTCTTCAAAGGGATTCGAAATATCTGTTCTCAGATGCCACAGAAATAAGGTTAGCAAAGTGATCCACGAGATACAGATGTAACTCTGTGAGATGAATTCACAGAACACTAAGCAGTTTCTCGGAAAGCTTCTTTCCAGATATCATCTGAGGATATTTCCTTTTTCACCATAGCCCTCTATGTCCTTCCAAATATCACTTTGCCAATTCCACAAGAACTGTCTTAGCGAAAGGCTTCTTGAGGGGAAAGCTGTGACTCTGTGAGATGATTTCACAGAACACAAAGAAGTTTCTCCGAAGGCTTCTTTCTCTTTGTTATCGGAGGATATTTCCTTTGGCCCTATAGTCTTCAAAGGGATCCGAATATCTGTTCTCAGATTCCTCAGAAATAAGGCTAGCAAAGAGATCCACGAAATAGAGATGTAACTCTGTGAGATGAATTAACCGAACACTAAGCAGTTTCTCAGTAAGCTTCTTTCCAGATTTCATCTGAGGATATTTCCTTTTTCACCATAGCCCTCTATGCGCTTCCAAATATCACTTTGCCAATTCCACAAGAACTGTCTTAGCGAAAGGCTTCTTGAGGGGAAAGCTGTAACTCTGTGAGATGATTTCACAGAACACAAAGAAGTTTCTCCGAAGGCTTCTTTCTCTTTGTTATCGGAGGATATTTCCTTTGACCCTATAGTCTTCAAAGGGATCCGAATATGTGTTCTCAGATTCCTCAGAAATAAGGCAGGCAAAGAGATCCACGAAATACAGATGTAACTCTGTGAGATGAATTAACAGAACAGAAAGCAGTTTCTCAGTAAGCTTCTTTCCAGGTTTCATCTGAGGATATTTCCTTTTTCACCATAGCCCTCTATGGGCTTCCAAATATCACTTTGCCAATTCCACAAGAACTGTCTTAGCGAAAGGCTTCTTGAGGGGAAAGCTGTAACTCTGTGAGATGATTTCACAGAACACAAAGAAGTTTCTCCGAAGGCTTCTTTCTCTTTGTTATCGGAGGATATTTCCTTTGGCCCTATAGTCTTCAAAGGGATCCGAATATCTGTTCTCAGATTCCTCAGAAATAAGGCTAGCAAAGAGATCCACGAAATAGAGATGTAACTCTGTGAGATGAATTAACAGAACACTAAGCAGTTTCTCAGTAAGCTTCTTTCCAGATTTCATCTGAGGATATTTCCTTTTTCACCATAGCCCTCTATGCGCTTCCAAATATCACTTTGCCAATTCCACAAGAACTGTCTTAGCGAAAGGCTTCTTGAGGGGAAAGCTGTAACTCTGTGAGATGATTTCACAGAACACAAAGAAGTTTCTCCGAAGGCTTCTTTCTCTTTGTTATCGGAGGATATTTCCTTTGACCCTATAGTCTTCAAAGGGATCCGAATATGTGTTCTCAGATTCCTAAGAAATAAGGCAGGCAAAGAGATCCACGAAATACAGATGTAACTCTGTGAGATGAATTAACAGAACACAAAGCAGTTTCTCAGTAAGCTTCTTTCCAGGTTTCATCTGAGGATATTTCCTTTTTCACCATAGCCCTCTATGCGCTTCCAAATATCACTTTGCCAATTCCACAAGAACTGTCTTAGCGAAAGGCTTCTTGAGGGGAAAGCTGTAACTCTGTGAGATGATTTCACAGAACACAAAGAAGTTTCTCCGAAAGCTTCTTTCTCTTTGTTTTCAGAGGATATTTCCTTTGGCCCTATAGTCTTCAAAGGGATCCGAAATATCTGTTTTCAGATTCCACAGAAATAAGGCTAGCAAAGAGATCCACGAAATACAGATGTAACTCTGTGAGATGAATTCACAGAACACCAAGCAGTTTCTCAGAATGCTTCTTTCCAGATTTCTTCTGAGGATATTTCCTTTTTCACCATAGCCCTCTAGGCGCTTCCAAATATCAATTTGCCAATTGCACAAGAACTCTCTTAGCGAAAGGCTTCTTGAGGGGAAAGCTGTAACTCTGTGAGATGATTTCACAGAGCACAAAGAAGTTTCTCAGAAAGCTTCTTTCTCTTTGTTATTGGAGGATATTTCCTTTGGCCCTATAGTCTTCAAATGGATCCGAAGTATATGTTCTCAGATTCCACAGAAATAAGGCAAGCAAAGAGATCCACGAAATACAGATATAACTCTGTGAGATGAATTAACAGAACACTAAGCAGTTTCTCAGAAAGCTTCTTTCCAGATTTCATCTGAGGATATTTCCTTTTTCACCATAGCCCTCTATGGCCTTCCTAATACCACTTTGCCAATTCCACAAGAACTGTCTTAGCGAAAGCCTTCTTGAGGGGATAGCTGTAACTCTGTGAAATGATTTCACAGAACTCATAGAAGTTTCTCAGAAAGCTTCTTTCTCTTTCTTATCGGAGGATATTTCCTTTGGCCCTATGGTCTTTAAAGGGATCCGAAATATCTGTTCTCAGATTCCACAGAAATTAGACTAGCAAAGAGATCCACGAAATACAGATGTAACTCTGTGAGATGAATTAACAGAACACTAAACAGTTTCTCAGAAAGCTTCTTTCCAGATTTCATCTGAGGATATTTCCTTTTTCACCATAGCCCTCTATGGCCTTCCTAATACCACTTTGCCAATTCCACAAGAACTGTCTTAGCGAAAGGCTTTTTCAGGGGAAAGCTGTAACTCTGTGAGGTGATTTCACAGAGCACAAAGAAGTTTCTCAGAAAGCTTCTTTCTCTTTGTTATTGGAGGATATTTCCTTTGGCCCTATAGTCTTCAAATGGATCCGAAGTATATGTTCTCAGATTCCACAGAAATAAGGCTAGCAAAGAGATCCACGAAATACAGATGTAACTCTGTGAGATGAATTAACAGAACACTATGCAGTTTCTCAGAAAGCTTCTTTCCAGATTTCATCTGAAGATATATCCTTTTTCACCATAGCCCTCTATGTCCTTCCAAATATCACTTTGCCAATTCCACAAGAACTGTCTTAGCGAAAGGCTTCTTGAGGGGAAAGCTGTAACTCTGTGAGATGATTTCACAGAACACAAAGAAGTTTCTCCGAAGGTTTCTTTCTCTTTGTTATCGGAGGATATTTCCTTTGACCCTATAGTCTTCAAAGGGATCCGAATATGTGTTCTCAGATTCCTCAGAAATAAGGCAGGCAAAGAGATCCACGAAATACAGATGTAACTCTGTGAGATGAATTAACAGAACACAAAGCAGTTTCTCAGTAAGCTTCTTTCCAGGTTTCATCTGAGGATATTTCCTTTTTCACCATAGCCCTCTATGCGCTTCCAAATATCACTTTGCCAATTCCACAAGAACTGTCTTAGCGAAAGTCTTCTTGAGGGGAAAGCTGTAACTCTGTGAGATGATTTCACAGAACACAAAGAAGTTTCTCCGAAGGCTTCTTTCTCTTTGTTATCGGAGGATATTTCCTTTTGCCCTATAGTCTTCAAAGGGATCCGAATATCTGTTCTCAGATTCCTCAGAAATAAGGCTAGCAAAGATATCCACGAAATACAGATGTAACTCTGTGAGATGAATTAACAGAACACTAAGCAGTTTCTCAGTAAGCTTCTTTCCAGATTTCATCTGAGGATATTTCCTTTTTCACCATAGCCCTCTATGCGCTTCCAAATATCACTTTGCCAATTCCACAAGAACTGTCTTAGCGAAAGGCTTCTTGAGGGGAAAGCTGTAACTCTGTGAGATGATTTCACAGAACACAAAGAAGTTTCTCCGAAGGCTTCTTTCTCTTTGTTATCGGAGGATATTTCCTTTGACCCTATAGTCTTCAAAGGGATCCGAATATCTGTTCTCAGATTCCTCAGAAATAAGGCTAGCAAAGAGATCCACGAAATACAGATGTAACTCTGTGAGATGAATTCACAGAACACTAAGCAGTTTCTCAGAAAGCTTCTTTCCAGATTTCATCTAAGGATATTTCCTTTTTCACCATAGCCTCTAGGCGCTTCCAAATATCACTTTGCCAATTCCACAAGAAATGTCTTAGCGAAAGACTTCTTGAGGGGAAAGCTGTAACTCTGTGAGATGATTTCACAGAACACAAAGAATATTCTCAGAAAGCTTCTTTCTCTTTGTTTTCGGAGGATATTTCCTTTGGCCCTATAGTCTTCAAAGGGATTCGAAATATCTGTTCTCAGATGCCACAGAAATAAGGTTAGCAAAGAGATCCACGAGATACAGATGTAACTCTGTGAGATGAATTAACAGAACACTAAGCAGTTTCTCGGAAAGCTTCTTTCCAGATTTCATCTGAGGATATTTCCTTTTTCACCATAGCCCTCTATGGGCTTCCAAATATCACTGTGCCAATTCCACAAGTACTGTCTTAGCGAAAGGCTTCTTGAGGGGAAAGCTGTAACTCTGTGAGATGATTTCACAGAACACAAAGAAGTTTCTCAGAAAGCTTCTTTCTCTTTGTTTTCAGAGGATATTTCCTTTGGCCCTATAGTCTTCAAAGGGTTCCGAAATATCTGTTCTCAGATTCCACAGAAATAAGGCTAGCAAAGAGATCCACGAAATACAGATGTAACTCTGTGAGATGAATTCACAGAACACTAAGCAGTTTCTCAGGATGCTTCTTTCCAGATTTCATCTGAGGATATTTCCTTTTTCACCATAGCCCTCTAGGTGCTTCCAAATATCAATTTGCCAATTGCACAAGAACTGTCTTAGCGAAAGGCTTCTTGAGGGGAAAGCTGTAACTCTGTGAGATGATTTCACAGAGCACAAAGAAGTTTCTCAGAAAGCTTCTTTCTCTTTGTTATTGGAGGATATTTCCTTTGGCCCTATAGTCTTCAAATGGATCCGAAGTATATGTTCTCAGATTCCACAGAAATAAGGCAAGCAAAGAGATCCACGAAATACAGATATAACTCTGTGAGATGAATTAACAGAACACTAAGCAGTTTCTCAGAAAGCTTCTTTCCAGATTTCATCTGAGGATATTTCCTTTTTCACCATAGCCCTCTGGGCTTCCAAATACCACTTTGCCAATTCCACAAGAACTGTCTTAGCGAAAGGCTTCTTGAGGGGATAGCTGTAACTCTGTGAAATGATTTCACAGAACTCATAGAAGTTTCTCAGAAAGCTTCTTTCTCTTTCTTATCGGAGGATATTTCCTTTGGCCCTATGGTCTTTAAAGGGATCTGAAATATCTGTTCTCAGATTCCACAGAAATAAGACTATCAAAGAGATCCACGAAATACAGATGTAACTCTGTGAGATGAATTAACAGAACACTAAACAGTTTCTCAAAAAGCTTCTTTCCAGATTTCATCTGAGGATATTTCCTTTTTCACCATAGCCCTCTATGGCCTTCCTAATACCACTTTGCCAATTCCACAAGAACTGTCTTAGCGAAAGGCTTTTTCAGGGGAAAGCTGTAACTCTGTGAGATGATTTCACAGAGCACAAAGAAGTTTCTCATAAAGCTTCTTTCTCTTTGTTATTGGAGGATATTTCCTTTGGCCCTATAGTCTTCAAATGGATCCGAAGTATATGTTCTCAGATTCCACAGAAATAAGGCTAGCAAAGAGATCCACGAAATACAGATGTAACTCTGTGAGATGAATTAACAGAACACTAAGCAGTTTCTCAGAAAGCTTCTTTCCAGATTTCATCTGAGGATATTTCCTATTTCACCATAGCCCTCTATGGGCTTCCAAATATCACTGTGCCAATTCCACAAGCACTGTCTTAGCGAAAGGCTACTTGAGGGGAAAGCTGTAACTCTGTGAGATGATTTCAAAGAACACAAAGAAGTTTCTCAGAAAGCTTCTTTCTCTTTGTTTTCAGAGGATATTTCCTTTGGCCCTATAGTCTTCCATGGGATCCGAAATATCTGTTCTCAGATTCCACCGAAATGAGGCTAGCAAAGAGATCCAGGAAATACAGATGTAACCCTGTGAGATGAATTTCCAGAACACTAAGCAGTTTCTCAGTAAGCTTCTTTCCAGATTTCAGCTGAGGATATTTCCTTTTTCACCATAGCCCTCTATGGGCTTCCAAATATCACTTTGCCAATTCCACAAGAACTGTCTTAACGAAAGGCTTCTTGAGGGGAAAGCTGTAACTCTGTGAGATGATTTCACAGAGCACAAAGAAGTTTCTCAGAAAGCTTCTTTCTCTTTGTAATCGGAGGATATTTCCTTTGGCCCTATGGTCTTCAAAGGGATCCGAAATATCTGTTCTCAGATTCCACAGAAATAAGGCTAACAAGGAGATACACGAGATACAGAGGTAATTCTGTGATATGAATTAACAGAACACTAAGCAGTTTCTCAGAAAGCTTCTTTCCAGATTTCATCTGAGGATATTTCCTTTTTCACCGTAGACCTCTATGCGCTTCCAAATATCATTTTGCCAATTGCACAAGAACTGTCTTAGTGAAAGGCTTCTTGAGGGGAAAGCTGTAACTCTGAGAGATGATTACACAGAACACAAAGAAGTTTCTCAGAAAGCTTCTTTCTCTTTGTTATCGGAGATTATATCCTTTGGCCCTATAGCCTTCAAAGGGATCCGAAATATCTGTTCTCAGATTACACAGAAATAAGGCAAGCAAAGAGATCCACGAGATACCGATGTAACTCTGTGAGATGAATTAACAGAACACTAAGCAGTTTCTCAGAAAGCTTCTTTCCAGATTTCATCTGAGGATATTTCCTTTTTCACCATAGCCCTCTGGGCTTCCAAATACCAGTTTGACAATTCCACAAGAACTGTCTTAGCGAAAGGCTTCTTGAGGGGAAAGCTGTAACTCTGTGAAATGATTTCACAGACCACAAAGAAGTTTCTCAGAAAGCTTCTTTCCCTTTGTTATCGGAGGATATTTCCTTTGGCCCTATGGTCTTTAAAGGGATCCGAAATATCTGTTCTCAGATTCCACAGAAATAAGACTAGCAAAGAGATCCACGAAATACAGATGTAACTCTGTGAGATGAATTAACAGTACACTAAACAGTTTCTCAGAAAGCTTCTTTCCAGATTTCATCTGAGGATATTTCCTTTTTCACCATAGCCCTCTAGGCGCTTCCAAATATCAATTTGCCAATTGCACAAGAACTGTCATAGCGAAAGGCTTCTTGAGGGGAAAGCTGTAACTCTGTGAGATGATTTCACAGAGCACAAAGAAGCTTCTCAGAAAGCTTCTTTCTCTTTGTTATTGGAGGATATTTCCTTTGGCCCTATAGTCTTCAAAAGGATCCGAAGTATATGTTCTCAGATTCCACAGAAATAAGGCTAGCAAAGAGATCCACGAAATTCAGATGTAACTCTGTGAGATGAATTAACAGAACACTAAGCAGTTTCTCAGAAAGCCTCTTTCCAGATTTCATCTGAGGATATATCCTTTTTCACCATAGCCCTCTATGGGCTTCCAAATATCACTTTGCCAATTCCACAAGAACTGTCTTAGCGAAAGGCTTCTTGAGGGGAAAGCTGTAACTCTGTGAGATGATTTCACAGAACACAAAGAAGTTTCTCCGAAGGCTTCTTTCTCTTTGTTATCAGAGGATATTCCCTTTGACCCTATAGTCTTCAAAGGGATCCGAATATCTGTTCTCAGATTCCTCAGAAATAAGGCTAGCAAAGAGATCCACGAAATAGAGATGTAACTCTGTGAGATGAATTAACAGAACACTAAGCAGTTTCTCAGTAAGCTTCTTTCCAGATTTCATCTGAGGATATTTCCTTTTTCACCATAGCCTTCTATGCGCTTCCAAATATCACTTTGCCAATTCCACAAGAACTGTCTTAGCGAAAGGCTTCTTGAGGGGAAAGCTGTAACTCTGTGAGATGATTTCAAAGAACACAAAGAAGTTTCTCCGAAGGCTTCTTTCTCTTTGTTATCGGAGGATATTTCCTTTGACCCTATAGTCTTCAAAGGGATCCGAATATCTGTTCTCAGATTCCTCAGAAATAAGGCTAGCAAAGAGATCCAGGAATTTCAGATGTAACTCTGTGAGATGAATTAATAGAACACTAAGCAGTTTCTCAGAAAGCTTCTTTCCAGATTTCATCTAAGGATACTTCCTTTTTCACCATAGCCCTCTATACGCTTCCAAATATCACTTTGCCAATTCCACAAGAACTGTCTTAGCGAAAGGCTTCTTGAGGGGAAAGCTGTAACTCTGTGAGATGATTTCACAGAACACAAAGAAGTTTCTCAGAAAGCTTCTTTCTCTTTGTTATCGGAGGATATTTCCTTTGGCCCTATAGTCTTCAAAGGGATCCGAAATATCTGTTCTCAGATTCCACAGAAATAATGCTAGCAAACAGATCCACGAAATACAGATGTAACTCTGTGACATGAATTAACAGAACACTGAGCAGTTTCTCAGTAAGCTTCTTTCCAGATTTCAGCTGAGGATATTTCCTTTTTCACCATAGCCCTCTATGGGCTTCCAAATATCATTTTGCCAATTCCACAAGAACTGACTTACCGAAAGTCTTCTTGAGGGGAAAGCTGTAACTCTGTGAGATGATTTCACAGAGTACAAAGAAGTTTCTCAGAAAGCTTTTTTCTCTTTGTAATCGGAGGATATTTCCTTTGGCCCTATGGTCTTCAAAGGGTTCCGGAATATCTGTTCTCAGATTCCACAGAAATAAGGCTAACAAGGAGATCCACGAGATACAGAGGTAATTGTGTGATATGAATTAACAGAACACTAAGCAGTTTCTCAGAAAGCTTCTTTCCAGATTTCATCTGAGGATATTTCCTTTTTCACCGTAGCCCTCTATGCGCTTCCAAATATCACTTTGCCAATTGCCCAAAAACTGTCTTAGCGAAAGGATTCTTGAGGGGAAAGCTGTAACTCTGAGAGATGATTACACAGAACACAAAGAAGTTTCTCAGAAAGCTTTTTTCTCTTTGTTATCGGAGATTATATCCTTTGGCCCTATAGCCTTCAAAGGGATCCGAAATATCTGTTCTCAGATTCCACAGAAATAAGGCAAGCAAAGAGACCCACGAGATACCGATGTAACTCTGTGAGATGAATTAACAGAACACTAAGCAGTTTCTCAGAAAGCTTCTTTCCAGATTTCATCTGAGGATATTTCCTTTTTCACCATAGCCCTCTGGGCTTCCAAATACCACTTTGCGAATTCGACAAGAACTGTCTTAGCGAAAGGCTTCTTGAGAGGAAAGCTGTAACTCTGTGAGATGAATTCACAGAAAAGAAAGAAGTTTCTCCGAAGGCTTCTTTCTCTTTGTTATCGGAGGATATTTCTTTTGGCCCTATAGTCTTCAAAGGGATCCGAAATATCTGTTCTCAGATTCCACAGAAATAAGGCTAGCAAATAGATCCACGAAATACAGATGTAACTCTGTGAGATGAATTCACAGAACACTAAGCAGTTTCTCAGAAAGCTTCTTTCCAGATTTCATCTGAGGATATTTCCTTTTTCACCATAGCCCTCTATGGGCTTCCAAATATCACTGTGCCAATTCCACAAGTACTGTCTTAGCGAAAGGCTTCTTGAGGGGAAAGCTGTAACTCTGTGAGATGATTTCACAGAACACAAAGAAGTTTCTCAGAAAGCTTGTTTCTCTTTGTTATCGGAGGATATTTCCTTTGGCCCTGTAGTCTTCCAAGGGATCCGAAATATCTGTTCTCAGATTCCACAGAAATAAGGCTAGCAAAGAGATCCACGAAATGCATATGTAACCCTGTGAGATGAATTAACAGAACACTAAGCAGTTTCTCAGAAAGCTCCTTTACAGATTTCATCGGAGGATATTTTCTTTTCCACCATAGCCCTCTATACGCTTCCAAATATCACTTGGCAAATTCCACAAGAACTGTCTTAGCGAAAGGCTTCTTGAGGGGAAAGCTGTAACTCTGTGAGATGATTTCACAGAACACAAAGAAGTTTCTCAGAAAGCTTCTTTCTCTTTGTTATCGGAGAATATTTCCTTTGGCCCTATAGTCTTGAAAGGCATCCGAAATATCTGTTCTCCGATTCCACAGAAATAACTAGCAAAGAGATCCACGAAATACAGATGTAACTCTCTGACATGAATTAACAGAACACTAAGCAGTTTCTCAGTAAGCTTCTTTCCAGATTTCATCTGAGGATATATCCTTTTTCACCATAGCCCTCTATGCGCTTCCAAATATCACTTTGCCAATTCCAAAAGAACTGTCTTAGCGAAAGGCTTCTTGAGGGGAAAGCTGTAACTGTGTGAAATGATTTCACAGAACACAAAGAAGTTTTTCAGAAAGCTTCTTTCTCTTTGTTATCGGAGGATATTTCCTTTTGCCCTATAGTCTTCAAAGGGATCCGATATATCTGTTCTCAGATTCCTAAGAAATAAGGATAGTAAAGAGATCCGCGAAATACAGATATAACCCTGTGAGATGAATTTACAGAACACTAAGCAGTTTCTCAGAAAGCTTCTTTCCAGATTTCATATGAGAATATTTCCTTTTTCACCATAGCCCTCTATGGGCTTCCAAATATCATTTTGCCAATTGCACAAGAACTGTCTTAGCGAAAGTCTTCTTGAGGGGAAAGCTGTAACTCTGAGAGATGATTACACAGAACACAAAGAAGTTTCTCAGAAAGCTTCTTTCTCTTTGTTATCGGAGATTATTTCCTTTGGCCCTATAGTCTTCAAAGTGATCCGAAATATCTGTTCTAGGAATCCACAGAAAAAAGGCAAGCAAAGAGATCCACGAAATACAGATATAACTCTGTGAGAAGAATTCACAGAACACTAAGCAGTTTCTCAGAAAGCTTCTTTCCAGATTTCATCTGAGGATATTTCCTTTTTCACCATAGCCCTCTATACGTTTCCAAATATCACTTTGCCAATTCCACAAGAACTGTCTTAGCGAAAGGCTTCTTGAGGGGAAAGCTGTAACTCTGTGAGATGATTTCACAGAAGAGAAAGAAGTTTCTCCGAAGGCTTCTTTCTCTTTGTTATCGGAGGATATTTCCTTTGGCCCTATAGTCTTCAAAGGGATCCGAAATATCTGTTCTCAGATTCCACAGAAATAAGGCTAGCAAAGAGATCCACGAAATACAGATGTAACTCTGTGAGATGAATTCACAGAACACTAAGCAGTTTCTCAGAATGCTTCTTTCCAGATTTCATCTGAGGATATTTCCTTTTTCACTATAGCCCTCTAGGCGCTTCCAAATATCAATTTGCCAATTGCACAAGACCTGTCTTAGCTAAAGGCTTCTTGAGGGGAAAGCTGTAACTCTGTGAGATGATTTCACAGAGCACAAAGAAGTTTCTCAGAAAGCTTCTTTCTCTTTGTTATTGGAGGATATTTCCTTTGGCCCTGTAGTCTTCAAATGGATCCGAAGTATATGTTCTCAGATTCCACAGAAATAAGGCTAGCAAAGAGATCCACGAAATACAGATGTAACTCTGTGAGATGAATTAACAGAACACTAAGCAGTTTCTCAGAAAGCTTCTTTCCAGATTTCATCTGAGCATATATCCTTTTTCACCATAGCCCTCTATGGGCTTCTAAATATCACTTTGCCAATTCCACAAGAACTGTCTTAGCGAAAGTCTTCTTGAGGGGAAAGCTGTAACTCTGTGAGATGATTTCACAGAACACAAAGAAGTTTCTCCGAAGGCTTCTTTCTCTTTGTTATCGGAGGATATTTCCTTTGACCCTATAGTCTTCAAAGGGATCCGAATATCTGTTCTCAGATTCCTCAGAAATAAGGCTAGCAAAGAGATCCACGAAATACAGATGTAACTCTGTGAGATGAATTAACAGAACACTAAGCAGTTTCTCAGAAAGCTTCTTTCCAGATTTCATCTAAGGATATTTCCTCTTTCACCATAGCCTCTAGGCGCTTCCAAATATCTCTTTGCCAATTCCACAAGAAATGTCTTAGCGAAAGACTTCTGAGGGGAAAGCTGTAACTCTGTGAGATGATTTCACAGAACACAAAGAAGTTTCTCAGAAAGCTTCTTTCTCTTTGTTTTCGGAGGATATTTCCTTTGGCCCTATAGTCTTCAAAGGGATTCGAAATATCTGTTCTCAGATGCCACAGAAATAAGGTTAGCAAAGTGATCCACGAGATACAGATGTAACTCTGTGAGATGAATTAACAGAACACTAAGCAGTTTCTCGGAAAGCTTCTTTCCAGAAATCATCTGAGGATATTTCCTTTTTCACCATAGCCCTCTATGGGCTTCCAAATATCACTGTGCCAATTCCACAAGTACTGTCTTAGCGAAAGGCTTCTTGAGGGGAAAGCTGTAACTCTGTGAGATGATTTCACAGAACACAAAGAAGTTTCTCCGAAAGCTTCTTTCTCTTTGTTTTCAGAGGATATTTCCTTTGGCCCTATAGTTTTCCATGGGATCCCAAATATCTGTTCTCAGATTCCACCGAAATAAGACTAGCAAAGAGATCCACGAAATACAGATGTAACCGTGTCAGATGAATTTCCAGAACACTAAGCAGTTTCTCAGAAAGCTTCTTTCCAGATTTCATCTGAGGATATTTCCTTTTTCACCATAGCCCTCTAGGCGCTTCCAAATATCACTGTGCCAATTGCACAAGAACTGTCTTAGCGAAAGGCTTCTTGAGGGGAAAGCTGTAACTCTGTGAGATGATTTCACAGAGCACAAAGAAGTTTCTCAGAAAGCTTCTTTCTCTTTGTTATTGGAGGATATTTCCTTTGGCCCTATAGTCTTCAAATGGATCCGAAGTTTATGTTCTCAGATTCCACAGAAATAATGCTGGCAAAGAGATCCACGAAATACAGATGTAACTCTGTGAGATGAATTAACAGAACACTATGCAGTTTCTCAGAAAGCTTCTTTCCAGATTTCATCTGAGGATATATCCTTTTTCACCATAGCCCTCTATGGGCTTCCAAATATCACTTTGCCAATTCCACAAGAACTGTCTTAGCGAAAGGCTTCTTGAGGGGAAAGCTGTAACTCTGTGAGATGATTTCACAGAACACAAAGAAGTTTCTCCGAAGGCTTCTTTCTCTTTGTTATCGGAGGATATTTCCTTTGGCCCTATAGTCTTCAAAGGGATCCGAATATCTGTTCTCAGATTCCTCAGAAATAAGGCTAGCAAAGAGATCCACGAAATACAGATGTAACTCTGTGAGATGAATTAACAGAACACTAAGCAGTTTCTCAGTAAGCTTCTTTCCAGATTTCATCTGAGGATATTTCCTTTTTCACCATAGCCCTCTATGCGCTTCCAAATATCACTTTGCCAATTCCACAAGAACTGTCTTAGCGAAAGGCTTCTTGAGGGGAAAGCTGTAACTCTGTGAGATGATTTCACAGAACACAAAGAAGTTTCTCCGAAGGCTTCTTTCTCTTTGTTATCGGAGGATATTTCCTTTAACCCTATAGTCTTCAAAGGGATCCGAATATCTGTTCTCAGATTCCGCAGAAATAAGGCTAGCAAAGAGATCCACGAAATACAGATGTAACTCTGTGAGATGAATTAACAGAACCCTAAGCAGTTTCTCAGAAAGCTTCTTTCCAGATTTCATCTAAGGATATTTCCTTTTTCACCATAGCCTCTAGGCGCTTCCAAATATCACTTTGCCAATTCCACAAGAAATGTCTTAGCGAAAGACTTCTTGAGGGGAAAGCTGTAACTCTGTGAGATGATTTCACAGAACACAAAGAAGTTTCTCAGAAAGCTTCTTTCTCTTTGTTTTCGGAGGATATTTCCTTTGGCCCTATAGTCTACAAAGGGATTCGAAATATCTGTTCTCAGATGCCACAGAAATAAGGTTAGCAAAGAGATCCACGAGATACAGATGTAACTCTGTGAGATGAATTAACAGAACATTAAGCAGTTTCTCGGAAAGCTTCTTTCCAGATTTCATCTGAGGATATTTCCTTTTTCACCATAGCCCTCTATGGGCTTCCAAATATCACTGTGCCAATTCCACAAGTACTGTCTTAGCGAAAGGCTTCTTGAGGGGAAAGCTGTAACTCTGTGAGATGATTTCACAGAACACAAAGAAGTTTTTCAGAAAGCTTCTTTCTCTTTGTTTTCAGAGGATATTTCCTTTGGCCCTATAGTTTTCCATGGGATCCGAAATATCTGTTCTCAGATTCCACCGAAATAAGACTAGCAAAGAGATCCACGAAATACAGATGTAACCGTGTCAGATGAATTTCCAGAACACTAAGCAGTTTCTCAGAAAGCTTCTTTCCAGATTTCATCTGAGGATATTTCCTTTTTCACCATAGCCCTCTAGGCGCTTCCAAATGTCAATTTGCCAATTGCACAAGAACTGTCTTAGCGAAAGGCTTCTTGAGGGGAAAGCTGTAACTCTGTGAGATGATTTCACAGACCACAAAGAAGTTTCTCAGAAAGCTTCTTTCTCTTTGTTATTGGAGGATATTTCCTTTGGCCCTATAGTCTTCAAATGGATCCGAAGTATATGTTCTCAGATTCCACGGAAATAAGGCTAGCAAAGAGATCCACGAAATACAGATGTAACTCTGTGAGATGAATTAACAGAACACTATGCAGTCTCTCAGAAAGCTTCTTTCCAGATTTCATCTGAGGATATATCCTTTTTCACCATAGCCCTCTATGTCCTTCCAAATATCACTTTGCCAATTCCACAAGAACTGTCTTAGCGAAAGGCTTCTTGAGGGGAAAGCTGTAACTCTGTGAGATGATTTCACAGAACACAAAGAAGTTTCTCCGAAGGCTTCTTTCTCTTTGTTATCGGAGGATATTTCCTTTGGCCCTATAGTCTTCAAAGGGATCCGAATATCTGTTCTCAGATTCCTCAGAAATAAGGCTAGCAAAGAGATCCACGAAATACAGATGTAACTCTGTGAGATGAATTAACAGAACACTAAGCAGTTTCTCAGTAAGCTTCTTTCCAGATTTCATCTGAGGATATTTCCTTTTTCACCATAGCCCTCTATGCGCTTCCAAATATCACTTTGCCAATTCCACAAGAACTGTCTTAGCGAAAGGCTTCTTGAGGGGAAAGCTGTAACTCTCTGAGATGATTTCACAGAACAAAAAGAAGTCTCTCCGAAGGCTTCTTTCTCTTTGTTATCGGAGGATATTTCCTTTGACCCTATAGTCTTCAAAGGGATCCGAATATGTGTTCTCAGATTCCTCAGAAATAAGGCAGGCAAAGAGATCCACGAAATACAGATGTAACTCTGTGAGATGAATTAACAGAACACTAAGCGGTTTCTCAGTAAGCTTCTTTCCAGGTTTCATCTGAGGATATTTCCTTTTTCACCATAGCCCTCTATGCGCTTCCAAATATCACTTTGCCAATTCCACAAGAACTGTCTTAGCGAAAGGCTTCTTGAGGGGAAAGCTGTAACTCTGTGAGATGATTTCACAGAACACAAAGAAGTTTCTCCGAAAGCTTCTTTCTCTTTGTCATCGGAGGATATTTCCTTTGACCCTATAGTCTTCAAAGGGATCCGAATATCTGTTCTCAGATTCCACAGAAATAAGGCTAGCAAAGAGATCCACGAAATGCATATGTAACCCTGTGAGATGAATTAACAGAACACTAAGCAGTTTCTCAGAAAGCTCCTTTACAGATTTCATCGGAGGATATTTTCTTTTTCACCATAGCCCTCTATACGCTTCCAAATATCACTTTGCAAATTCCACAAGAACTGTCTTAGCGAAAGGCTTCTTGAGGGGAAAGCTGTAACTCTGTGAGATGATTTCACAGAACACAAAGAAGTTTCTCAGAAAGCTTCTTTCTCTTTGTTATCGGAGGATATTTCCTTTGGCCCTATAGTCTTGAAAGGCATCCGAAATATCTGTTCTCCGATTCCACAGAAATAACTAGCAAAGAGATCCACGAAATACAGATGTAACTCTCTGACATGAATTAACAGAACACTAAGCAGTTTCTCATTAAGCTTCTTTCCAGATTTCATCTGAGGATATATCCTTTTTCACCATAGCCCTCTATGCGCTTCCAAATATCACTTTGCCAATTCCAAAAGAACTGTCTTAGCGAAAGGCTTCTTGAGGGGAAAGCTGTAACTCTGTGAAATGATTTCACAGAACACAAAGAAGTTTTTCAGAAAGCTTCTTTCTCTTTGTTATCGGAGGATATTTCCTTTGGCCCTATAGTCTTCAAAGGGATCCGATATATCTATTCTCAGATTCCTAAGAAATAAGGATAGTAAAGAGATCCGCGAAGTACAGATATAACCCTGTGAGATGAATTAACAGAACACTAAGCAGTTTCTCAGAAAGCTTCTTTCCAGATTTCGTATGAGAATATTTCCTTTTTCACCATAGCCCTCTATGGGCTTCCAAATATCATTTTGCCAATTGCACAAGAACTGTCTTAGCGAAAGTCTTCTTGACGGGAAAGCTGTAACTCTGAGAGATGATTACACAGAACACAAAGAAGTTTCTCAGAAAGCTTCTTTCTCTTTGTTATCGGAGATTATTTCCCTTGGCCCTATAGTCTTCAAAGGGATCCGAAATATCTGTTCTCAGATTCCGCAGAAATAAGGCAAGCAAAGAGATCCACGAAATACAGATATAACTCTGTGAGAATAATTAACAGAACACTAAGCAGTTTCTCAGAAAGCTTCTTTCCAGATTTCATCCGAGGATATTTCCTTTTTCACCATAGCCCTCTGGGCTTCCAAATACCACTTTGCCAATTGCACAAGAACTGTCTTAGGGGAAGGCTTCTTGAGGGGAAAGCTGTAACTCTGTGAGATGATTTCACAGAACACAAAGAAGTTTCTCAGAAAGCTTCTTTCTCTTTGTTTTCAGAGGATATTTCCTTTGGCCCTATAGTCTTCCATGGGATCCGAAATATCTGTTCTCAGATTCCACCGAAATAAGACTAGCAAAGAGATCCACGAAATACAGATGTAACCCTGTGAGATGAATTAACAGAACACTAAGCAGTTTCTCAGAAAGCTTCTTTCCAGATTTCATCTGAGTATATTTCCTTTTTCACCATAGCCCTCTATACGTTTCCAAATATCACTTTGCCAATTCCACAAGAACTGTCTTAGCGAAAGGCTTCTTGAGGGGAAAGCTGTAACTCTGTGAGATGATTTCACAGAACACAAAGAATTTTCTCCGAAGGCTTCTTTCTCTTTGTTATCGGAGGATATTTCCTTTGGCCCTATAGTCTTCAAAGGGATCCGAAATATCTGTTCTCAGATTCCACAGAAATAAGGCTAGCAAAGAGATCCACGAAATACAGATGTAACTCTGTGAGATGAATTCACAGAACACTAAGCAGTTTCTCAGAATGCTTCTTTCCAGATTTCATCTGAGGATATTTCCTTTTTCACCATAGCCCTCTAGGCGCTTCCAAATATCAATTTGCCAATTGCACAAGACCTGTCTTAGCTAAAGGCTTCTTGAGGGGAAAGCTGTAACTCTGTGAGATGATTTCACAGAGCACAAAGAAGTTTCTCAGAAAGCTTCTTTCTCTTTGTTATTGGAGGATATTTCTTTTGGCCCTATAGTCTTCAAATGGATCCGAAGTTTATGTTCTCAGATTCCACAGAAATAAGGCTAGCAAAGAGATCCACGAAATACAGATGTAACTCTTTGAGATGAATTAACAGAACACTAAGCAGTTTCTCAGAAAGCTTCTTTCCAGATTTCATCTGAGCATATATCCTTTTTCACCATAGCCCTCTATGGGCTTCTAAATATCACTTTGCCAATTCCACAAGAACTGTCTTAGCGAAAGTCTTCTTGAGGGGAAAGCTGTAACTCTGTGAGATGATTTCACAGAACACAAAGAAGTTTCTCCGAAGGCTTCTTTCTCTTTGTTATCGGAGGATATTTCCTTTGACCCTATAGTCTTCAAAGGGATCCGAATATCTGTTCTCAGATTCCTCAGAAATAAGGCTAGCAAAGAGATCCACGAAATACAGATGTAACTCTGTGAGATGAATTAACAGAACACTAAGCAGTTTCTCAGAAAGCTTCTTTCCAGATTTCATCTAAGGATATTTCCTTTTTCACCATAGCCTCTAGGCGCTTCCAAATATCACTTTGCCAATTCCACAAGAAATGTCTTAGCGAAAGACTTCTTGAGGGGAAAGCTGTAACTCTGTGAGATGATTTCACAGAACACAAAGAAGTTTCTCAGAAAGCTTCTTTCTCTTTGTTTTCGGAGGATATTTCCTTTGGCCCTATAGTCTTCAAAGGGATTCGAAATATCTGTTCTCAGATGCCACAGAAATAAGGTTAGCAAAGTGATCCACGAGATACAGATGTAACTCTGTGAGATGAATTAACAGAACACTAAGCAGTTTCTCGGAAAGCTTCTTTCCAGATTTCATCTGAGGATATTTCCTTTCTCACCATAGCCCTCTATGGGCTTCCAAATATCACTGTGCCAATTCCAGAAGTACTGTCTTAGCGAAAGGCTTCCTGAGGGGAAAGCTGTAACTCTGTGAGATGATTTCACAGAACACAAAGAAGTTTCTCAGAAAGATTCTTTCTCTTTGTTTTCAGAGGATATTTCCTTTGGCCCTATAGTCTTCCATGGGATCCGAAATATCTGTTCTCAGATTCCACCGAAATAAGACTAGCAAAGAGATCCACGAAATACAGATGTAACCGTGTCAGATGAATTTCCAGAACACTAAGCAGTTTCTCAGAAAGCTTCTTTCCAGATTTCATCTGAGGATATTTCCTTTTTCACCATAGCCCTCTAGGCGCTTCCAAATATCAATTTGCGAATTGCACAAGAACTGTCTTAGCGAAAGGCTTCCTGAGGGGAAAGCTGTAACTCTGTGAGATGATTTCACAGACCACAAAGAAGTTTCTCAGAAAGCTTCTTTCTCTTTGTTATTGGAGGATATTTCCTTTGGCCCTATAGTCTTCAAATGGATCCGAAGTATATGTTCTCAGATTCCACAGAAATAAGGCTAGCAAAGAGATCCACGAAATACAGATGTAACTCTGTGAGATGAATTAACAGAACACTATGCAGTCTCTCAGAAAGCTTCTTTCCAGATTTCATCTGAGGATATATCCTTTTTCACCATAGCCCTCTATGTCCTTCCAAATATCACTTTGCCAATTCCACAAGAACTGTCTTAGCGAAAGGCTTCTTGAGGGGAAAGCTGTAACTCTGTGAGATGATTTCACAGAACACAAAGAAGTTTCTCCGAAGGCTTCTTTCTCTTTGTTATCGGAGGATATTTCCTTTGGCCCTATAGTCTTCAAAGGGTTCCGAATATCTGTTCTCAGATTCCTCAGAAATAAGGCTAGCAAAGAGATCCACGAAATACAGATGTAACTCTGTGAGATGAATTAACAGAACACTAAGCAGTTTCTCAGTAAGCTTCTTTCCAGATTTCATCTGAGGATATTTCCTTTTTCACCATAGCCCTCTATGCGCTTCCAAATATCACTTTGCCAATTCCACAAGAACTGTCTTAGCGAAAGGCTTCTTGAGGGGAAAGCTGTAACTCTGTGAGATGATTTCACAGAACAAAAAGAAGTTTCTCCGAAGGCTTCTTTCTCTTTGTTATCGGAGGATATTTCCTTTGACCCTATAGTCTTCAAAGGGATCCGAATATGTGTTCTCAGATTCCTCAGAAATAAGGCAGGCAAAGAGATCCACGAAATACAGATGTAACTCTGTGAGATGAATTAAGAGAACGCTAAGCAGTTTCTCAGTAAGCTTCTTTCCAGGTTTCATCTGAGGATATTTCCTTTTTCACCATAGCCCTCTATGCGCTTCCAAATATCACTTTGCCAATTCCACAAGAACTGTCTTAGCGAAAGGCTTCTTGAGGGGAAAGCTGTAACTCTGTGAGATGATTTCACAGAACACAAAGAAGTTTCTCCGAAAGCTTCTTTCTCTTTGTTATCGGAGGATATTTCCTTTGGCCCTATAGTCTTCAAAGGGATCCGAATATCTGTTCTCAGATTCCTCAGAAATAAGGCTAGCAAAGAGATCCACGAAATACAGATGTAACTCTGTGAGATGAATTAACAGAACACTAAGCAGTTTCTCAGTAAGCTTCTTTCCAGATTTCATCTGAGGATATTTCCTTTTTCACCATAGCCCTCTAGGCGCTTCCAAATATCTATTTGCCAGTTGCACAAGAACTGTCTTAGCGAAAGGCTTCTTGAGGGGAAAGCTGTAACTCTGTGAGATGATTTCACAGAGCACAAAGAAGTTTCTCAGAAAGCATCTTTCTCTTTGTTATTGGAGGATATTTCCTTTGGCCCTATAGTCTTCAAATGGATCCGAAGTATATGTTCTCAGATTCAACAGAAATAAGACTAGCAAAGAGATCCACGAAATACAGATGTAACTCTGTGAGATGAATTAACAGAACACTAAGCAGTTTCTCGGAAAGCTTCTTTCCAGATTTCATCTGAGGATATTTCCTATTTCACCATGGCCCTCTATGGGCTTCCAAATATCACTGTGCCAATTCCCCAAGCACTGTCTTAGCGAAAGGCTTCTTGAGGGGAAAGCTGTAACTCTGTGAGATGATTTCAAAGAACACAAAGAAGTTTCTCAGAAAGCTTCTTTCTCTTTGTTTTCAGAGGATATTTCCTTTGGCCCTATAGTCTTCCATGGGATCCGAAATATCTGTTCTCAGATTCCACCGAAATGAGGCTAGCAAAGAGATCCAGGAAATACAGATGTAACCCTGTGAGATGAATTTCCAGAACACTAAGCAGTTTCTCAGAAAGCTTCTTTCCAGATTTCATCTGAGTATATTTCCTTTTTCACCGTAGCCCTCTATACGCTTCCAAATATCACTTTGCCAATTCCACAAGAACTGTCTTAGCGAAAGGCTTCTTGAGGGGAAAGCTGTAACTCTGTGAGATGATTTCACAGAACACAAAGAAGTTTCTCAGAAAGCTTCTTTCTCTTTGTTATCGGAGGATACTTCCTTTGGCCCTATAGTCTTCAAAGGGATCCGAAATATCTGTTCTCAGATTCCACAGAAATAACTGTCAAAGAGATCCACGAAATACAGATGTAACTCTGTGACATGAATTAACAGAACACTAAGCAGTTTCTCAGTAAGCTTCTTTCCAGATTTCATCTGAGGATATTTCCTTTCTCAACGTAGCCCTCTGGGCTTCCAAATACCACTTTGCCAATTCCACAAGAACTGTCTTAGCGAAAGGCTTCTTGATGGGAAAGCTGTAACTCTGCGAAATGATTTCACAGACCACAAAGAAGTTTCTCAGAAAGCTTCTTTCTCTTTCTTATCGGAGGATATTTCCTTTGGCCCTATGGTCTTTAAAGGGATCCGAAATATCTGTTCTCAGATTCCACAGAAATAAGACTAGCAAAGAGATCCACGAAATACAGATGTAACTCTGTGAGATGAATTAACAGAGCACTAAACAGTTTCTCAGAAAGCTTCTTTCCAGATTTCATCTGAGGATATTTCCTTTTTCACCATAGCCCTCTATGGCCTTCCTAATACCACTTTGCCAATTCCACTAGAACTCTCTTAGCGAAAGTCTTCTTGAGGGGAAAGCTGTAACTCTGTGAGATGATTTCACAGAGCACAAAGAAGTTTCTCAGAAAGCTTCTTTCTCTTTGTTATTGGAGGATATTTCCTTTGGCCCTATAGTCTTCAAATGGATCCGAAGTATATGTTCTCAGATTCCACAGAAATAAGGCTAGCAAAGAGATCCACGAAATACAGATGAAACTCTGTGAGATGAATTAACAGAACACTAAGCAGTTTTTCAGAAAGCTTCTTTCCAGATTTCATCTGAGGATATATCCTTTTTCACCATAGCCCCCAATGGCTTCCAAATATCACTTGCCAATTCCCCAAGAACTGTCTTAGCGAAAGACTTCTTGAGGGGAAAGCTGTAACTCTGTGAGATGATTTCACAGAACACAAAGAAGTTTCTCCGAAGGCTTCTTTCTCTTTGTTATCGGATTATATTTCCTTTGACCCTATAGTCTTCAAAGGGATCCGAATATCTGTTCTCAGATTCCTCAGAAATAAGGCTAGCAAAGAGACCCACGAAATACAGATGTAACTCTGTGAGATGAATTAGCAGAACACTAAGCAGTTTCTCAGAAAGCTTCTTTCCAGGTTTCATCTGAGGATATTTCCTTTTTCACTATAGCCCTCTATGGGCTTCCAAATATCACTTTGCGAATTCCACAAGAACTATCTTAGCGAAAGGCTTCTTGAGGGGAAAGCTGTAACTCTGTGAGATGAATTCACAGAAAAGAAAGAAGTTTCTCCGAAGGCTTCTTTCTCTTTGTTATCGGAGGATATTTCTTTTGGCCCTATAGTCTTCAAAGGGATCCGAATATCTGTTCTCAGATTCCACAGAAATAAGGCTAGCAAAGAGATCCACAAAATACAGATGTAACTCTGTGAGATGAATTCACAGAACACTAAGCAGTTTCTCAGAATGCTTCTTTCCAGATTTCATCTGAGGATATTTCCTTTTTCACCATAGCCCTCTAGGCGCTTCCAAATATCAATTTGCCAATTGCACAAGAACTGTCATAGCGAAAGGCTTCTTGAGGGGAAAGCTGTAACTCTGTGAGATGATTTCACAGAGCACAAAGAAGCTTCTCAGAAAGCTTCTTTCTCTTTGTTATCGGAGGATATTTCCTTTGGCCCTATAGTCTTCAAATGGATCCGAAGTATATGTTCTCAGATTCCACAGAAATAAGGCTAGCAAAGAGATCCACGAAATACAGATGTAACTCTGTGAGATGAATTAACAGAAAACTAAGCAGTTTCTCAGAAAGCCTCTTTCCAGATTTCATCTGAGGATATATCCTTTTTCACCATAGCCCTCTATGGGCTTCCAAATATCACTTTGCCAATTCCACAAGAACTGTCTTAGCGAAAGGCTTCTTGAGGGGAAAGCTGTAACTCTGTGAGATGATTTCACAGAACACAAAGAAGTTTCTCCGAAGGCTTCTTTCTCTTTGTTATCAGAGGATATTTCCTTTGACCCTATAGTCTTCAAAGGGATCCGAATATCTGTTCTCAGATTCCTCAGAAATAAGGCTATCAAAGAGATCCACGAAATAGAGATGTAACTCTGTGAGATGAATTAACAGAACACTAAGCAGTTTCTCAATAATCTTCTTTCCAGATTTCATCTGAGGATATTTCCTTTTTCACCATAGCCCTCTATGCGCTTCCAAATATCACTTTGCCAATTCCACAAGAACTGTCTTAGCGAAAGGCTTCTCGAGGGGAAAGCTGTAACTCTGTGAGATGATTTCACAGAACACAAAGAAGTTTCTCCGAAGGCTTCTTTCTCTTTGTTATCGGAGGATATTTCCTTTGACCCTATAGTCTTCAAAGGGATCCGAATATCTGTTCTCAGATTCCTCAGAAATAAGGCTAGCAAAGAGATCCACGAAATACAGATGTAACTCTGTGAGATGAATTAATAGAACACTAAGCAGTTTCTCAGAAAGCTTCTTTCCAGATTTCATCTAAGGATACTTCCTTTTTCACCATAGCCCTCTATACGCTTCCAAATATCACTTTGCCAATTCCACAAGAACTGTCTTAGCGAAAGGCTTCTTGAGGGGAAAGCTGTAACTCTGTTAGATGATTTCACAGAACACAAAGAAGTTTCTCAGAAAGCTTCTTTCTCTTTGTTATCGGAGGATATTTCCTTTGGCCCTATAGTCTTCAAAGGGATCCGAAATATCTGCTCTCAGATTCCACAGAAATAAGGTTAGCAAAGAAATCCACGAGATACAGATGTAACTCTGTGAGATGAATTAACAGAACATTAAGCAGTTTCTCGGAAAGCTTCTTTCCAGATTTCATCTGAGGATATTTCCTTTTTCACCATAGCCCTCTATGGGCTTCCAAATATCACTGTGCCAATTCCACAAGTACTGTCTTAGCGAAAGGCTTCTTGAGGGGAAAGCTGTAACTCTGTGAGATGATTTCACAGAACACAAAGAAGTTTTTCAGAAAGCTTCTTTCTCTTTGTTTTCAAAGGATATTTCCTTTGGCCCTATAGTTTTCCATGGGATCCGAAATATCTGTTCTCAGATTCCACCGAAATAAGACTAGCAAAGAGATCCACGAAATACAGATGTAACCGTGTCAGATGAATTTCCAGAACACTAAGCAGTTTCTCAGAAAGCTTCTTTCCAGATTTCATCTGAGGATATTTCCTTTTTCACCATAGCCCTCTAGGCGCTTCCAAATGTCAATTTGCCAATTGCACAAGAACTGTCTTAGCGAAAGGCTTCTTGAGGGGAAAGCTGTAACTCTGTGAGATGATTTCACAGACCACAAAGAAGTTTCTCAGAAAGCTTCTTTCTCTTTGTTATTGGAGGATATTTCCTTTGGCCCTATAGTCTTCAAATGGATCCGAAGTATATGTTCTCAGATTCCACAGAAATAAGGCTAGCAAAGAGATCCACGAAATACAGATGTAACTCTGTGAGATGAATTAACAGAACACTATGCAGTCTCTCAGAAAGCTTCTTTCCAGATTTCATCTGAGGATATATCCTTTTTCACCATAGCCCTCTATGTCCTTCCAAATATCACTTTGCCAATTCCACAAGAACTGTCTTAGCGAAAGGCTTCTTGAGGGGAAAGCTGTAACTCTGTGAGATGATTTCACAGAACACAAAGAAGTTTCTCCGAAGGCTTCTTTCTCTTTGTTATCGGAGGATATTTCCTTTGGCCCTATAGTCTTCAAAGGGATCCGAATATCTGTTCTCAGATTCCTCAGAAATAAGGCTAGCAAAGAGATCCACGAAATACAGATGTAACTCTGTGAGATGAATTAACAGAACACTAAGCAGTTTCTCAGTAAGCTTCTTTCCAGATTTCATCTGAGGATATTTCCTTTTTCACCATAGCCCTCTATGCGCTTCCAAATATCACTTTGCCAATTCCACAAGAACTGTCTTAGCGAAAGGCTTCTTGAGGGGAAAGCTGTAACTCTCTGAGATGATTTCACAGAACAAAAAGAAGTCTCTCCGAAGGCTTCTTTCTCTTTGTTATCGGAGGATATTTCCTTTGACCCTATAGTCTTCAAAGGGATCCGAATATGTGTTCTCAGATTCCTCAGAAATAAGGCAGGCAAAGAGATCCACGAAATACAGATGTAACTCTGTGAGATGAATTAACAGAACACTAAGCGGTTTCTCAGTAAGCTTCTTTCCAGGTTTCATCTGAGGATATTTCCTTTTTCACCATAGCCCTCTATGCGCTTCCAAATATCACTTTGCCAATTCCACAAGAACTGTCTTAGCGAAAGGCTTCTTGAGGGGAAAGCTGTAACTCTGTGAGATGATTTCACAGAACACAAAGAAGTTTCTCCGAAAGCTTCTTTCTCTTTGTCATCGGAGGATATTTCCTTTGGCCCTATAGTCTTCAAAGGGATCCGAATATCTGTTCTCAGATTCCACAGAAATAAGGCTAGCAAAGAGATCCACGAAATGCATATGTAACCCTGTGAGATGAATTAACAGAACACTAAGCAGTTTCTCAGAAAGCTCCTTTACAGATTTCATCGGAGGATATTTTCTTTTTCACCATAGCCCTCTATACGCTTCCAAATATCACTTTGCAAATTCCACAAGAACTGTCTTAGCGAAAGGCTTCTTGAGGGGAAAGCTGTAACTCTGTGAGATGATTTCACAGAACACAAAGAAGTTTCTCAGAAAGCTTCTTTCTCTTTGTTATCGGAGGATATTTCCTTTGGCCCTATAGTCTTGAAAGGCATCCGAAATATCTGTTCTCCGATTCCACAGAAATAACTAGCAAAGAGATCCACGAAATACAGATGTAACTCTCTGACATGAATTAACAGAACACTAAGCAGTTTCTCAGTAAGCTTCTTTCCAGATTTCATCTGAGGATATATCCTTTTTCACCATAGCCCTCTATGCGCTTCCAAATATCACTTTGCCAATTTCAAAAGAACTGTCTTAGCGAAAGGCTTCTTGAGGGGAAAGCTGTAACTCTGTGAAATGATTTCACAGAACACAAAGAAGTTTTTCAGAAAGCTTCTTTCTCTTTGTTATCGGAGGATATTTCCTTTGGCCCTATAGTCTTCAAAGGGATCCGATATATCTATTCTCAGATTCCTAAGAAATAAGGATAGTAAAGAGATCCGCGAAGTACAGATATAACCCTGTGAGATGAATTAACAGAACACTAAGCAGTTTCTCAGAAAGCTTCTTTCCAGATTTCGTATGAGAATATTTCCTTTTTCACCATAGCCCTCTATGGGCTTCCAAATATCATTTTGCCAATTGCACAAGAACTGTCTTAGCGAAAGTCTTCTTGAGGGGAAAGCTGTAACTCTGAGAGATGATTACACAGAACACAAAGAAGTTTCTCAGAAAGCTTCTTTCTCTTTGTTATCGGAGATTATTTCCTTTGGCCCTATAGTCTTCAAAGGGATCCGAAATATCTGTTCTCAGATTCCGCAGAAATAAGGCAAGCAAAGAGATCCACGAAATACAGATATAACTCTGTGAGAATAATTAACAGAACACTAAGCAGTTTCTCAGAAAGCTTCTTTCCAGATTTCATCTGTGGATATTTCCTTTTTCACCATAGCCCTCTGGGCTTCCAAATACCACTTTGCCAATTGCACAAGAACTGTCTTAGTGGAAGGCTTCTTGAGGGGAAAGCTGTAACTCTGTGAGATGATTTCACAGAACACAAAGAAGTTTCTCAGAAAGCTTCTTTCTCTTTGTTTTCAGAGGATATTTCCTTTGGCCCTATAGTCTTCCATGGGATCCGAAATATCTGTTCTCAGATTCCACCGAAATAAGACTAGCAAAGAGATCCACGAAATACAGATGTAACCCTGTGAGATGAATTAACAGAACACTAAGCAGTTTCTCAGAAAGCTTCTTTCCAGATTTCATCTGAGTATATTTCCTTTTTCACCATAGCCCTCTAGGCGCTTCCAAATATCAATTTGCCAATTGCACAAGACCTGTCTTAGCTAAAGGCTTCTTGAGGGGAAAGCTGTAACTCTGTGAGATGATTTCACAGAGCACAAAGAAGTTTCTCAGAAAGCTTCTTTCTCTTTGTTATTGGAGGATATTTCTTTTGGCCCTATAGTCTTCAAATGGATCCGAAGTTTATGTTCTCAGATTCCACAGAAATAAGGCTAGCAAAGAGATCCACGAAATACAGATGTAACTCTGTGAGATGAATTAACAGAACACTAAGCAGTTTCTCAGAGAGCTTCTTTCCAGATTTCATCTGAGCATATATCCTTTTTCACCATAGCCCTCTATGGGCTTCTAAATATCACTTTGCCAATTCCACAAGAACTGTCTTAGCGAAAGTCTTCTTGAGGGGAAAGCTGTAACTCTGTGAGATGATTTCACAGAACACAAAGAAGTTTCTCCGAAGGCTTCTTTCTCTTTGTTATCGGAGGATATTTCCTTTGACCCTATAGTCTTCAAAGGGATCCGAATATCTGTTCTCAGATTCCTCAGAAATAAGGCTAGCAAAGAGATCCACGAAATACAGATGTAACTCTGTGAGATGAATTAACAGAACACTAAGCAGTTTCTCAGAAAGCTTCTTTCCAGATTTCATCTAAGGATATTTCCTTTTTCACCATAGCCTCTAGGCGCTTCCAAATATCACTTTGCCAATTCCACAAGAAATGTCTTAGCGAAAGACTTCTTGAGGGGAAAGCTGTAACTCTGTGAGATGATTTCACAGAACACAAAGAAGTTTCTCAGAAAGCTTCTTTCTCTTTGTTTTCGGAGGATATTTCCTTTGGCCCTATAGTCTTCAAAGGGATTCGAAATATCTGTTCTCAGATGCCACAGAAATAAGGTTAGCAAAGTGATCCACGAGATACAGATGTAACTCTGTGAGATGAATTAACAGAACACTAAGCAGTTTCTCGGAAAGCTTCTTTCCAGATATCATCTGAGGATATTTCCTTTTTCACCATAGCCCTCTATGGGCTTCCAAATATCACTGTGCCAATTCCACAAGTACTGTCTTAGCGAAAGGCTTCTTCACTGGAAAGCTGTAACTCTGTGAGATGATTTCACAGAACACAAAGAAGTTTCTCAGAAAGCTTCTTTCTCTTTGTTTTCAGAGGATATTTCCTTTGGCCCTATAGTCTTCCATGGGATCCGAAATATCTGTTCTCAGATTCCACCGAAATAAGACTAGCAAAGAGATCCACGAAATACAGATGTAACCTGTGAGATGAATTTCCAGAACACTAAGCAGTTTCTCAGAAAGCTTCTTTCCAGATTTCATCTGAGGATATTTCCTTTTTCACCATAGCCCTCTAGGCGCTTCCAAATATCACTTTGCCAATTCCACAAGAACTGTCTTAGCGAAAGGCTTCTTGAGGGGAAAGCTGTAACTCTGTGAGATGATTTCACAGAGCACAAAGAAGTTTCTCAGAAAGCTTCTTTCTCTTTGTTATTGGAGGATATTTCCTTTGGCCCTATAGTCTTCAAATGGATCCGAAGTATATGTTCTCAGATTCCACAGAAATAAGGCTGGCAAAGAGATCCACGAAATACAGATGTAACTCTGTGAGACGAATTAACAGAACACTATGCAGTTTCTCAGAAAGCTTCTTTCCAGATTTCATCTGAGGATATTTCCTTTCTCACCATAGCCCTCTATGGGCTTCCAAATATCACTGTGCCAATTCCAGAAGTACTGTCTTAGCGAAAGGCTTCCTGAGGGGAAAGCTGTAACTCTGTGAGATGATTTCACAGAACACAAAGAAGTTTCTCAGAAAGATTCTTTCTCTTTGTTTTCAGAGGATATTTCCTTTGGCCCTATAGTCTTCCATGGGATCCGAAATATCTGTTCTCAGATTCCACCGAAATAAGACTAGCAAAGAGATCCACGAAATACAGATGTAACCGTGTCAGATGAATTTCCAGAACACTAAGCAGTTTCTCAGAAAGCTTCTTTCCAGATTTCATCTGAGGATATTTCCTTTTTCACCATAGCCCTCTAGGCGCTTCCAAATATCAATTTGCGAATTGCACAAGAACTGTCTTAGCGAAAGGCTTCTTGAGGGGAAAGCTGTAACTCTGTGAGATGATTTCACAGACCACAAAGAAGTTTCTCAGAAAGCTTCTTTCTCTTTGTTATTGGAGGATATTTCCTTTGGCCCTATAGTCTTCAAATGGATCCGAAGTATAGGTTCTCAGATTCCACAGAAATAAGGCTAGCAAAGAGATCCACGAAATACAGATGTAACTCTGTGAGATGAATTAACAGAACACTATGCAGTCTCTCAGAAAGCTTCTTTCCAGATTTCATCTGAGGATATATCCTTTTTCACCATAGCCCTCTATGTCCTTCCAAATATCACTTTGCCAATTCCACAAGAACTGTCTTAGCGAAAGGCTTCTTGAGGGGAAAGCTGTAACTCTGTGAGATGATTTCACAGAACACAAAGAAGTTTCTCCGAAGGCTTCTTTCTCTTTGTTATCGGAGGATATTTCCTTTGGCCCTATAGTCTTCAAAGGGATCCGAATATCTGTTCTCAGATTCCTCAGAAATAAGGCTAGCAAAGAGATCCACGAAATACAGATGTAACTCTGTGAGATGAATTAACAGAACACTAAGCAGTTTCTCAGTAAGCTTCTTTCCAGATTTCATCTGAGGATATTTCCTTTTTCACCATAGCCCTCTATGCGCTTCCAAATATCACTTTGCCAATTCCACAAGAACTGTCTTAGCGAAAGGCTTCTTGAGGGGAAAGCTGTAACTCTGTGAGATGATTTCACAGAACACAAAGAAGTTTCTCCGAAAGCTTCTTTCTCTTTGTTATCGGAGGATATTTCCTTTGGCCCTATAGTCTTCAAAGGGATCCGAATATCTGTTCTCAGATTCCTCAGAAATAAGGCTAGCAAAGAGATCCACGAAATACAGATGTAACTCTGTGAGATGAATTAACAGAACACTAAGCAGTTTCTCAGTAAGCTTCTTTCCAGATTTCATCTGAGGATATTTCCTTTTTCACCATAGCCCTCTATGCGCTTCCAAATATCACTTTGCCAATTCCACAAGAACTGTCTTAGCGAAAGGCTTCTTGAGGGGAAAGCTGTATCTCTGTGAGATGATTTCACAGAACACAAAGAAGTTTCTCCGAAGGCTTCTTTCTCTTTGTTATCGGAGGATATATCCTTTGACCATATAGTCTTCCAAGGGATCCGAATATCTGTTCTCAGATTCCTCAGAAATAAGGCTAGCAAAGAGATCCACGAAATACAGATGTAACTCTGTGAGATGAATTAACAGACCACCAAGTAGTTTCTCAGAAAGCTTCTTTCCAGATTTCATCTAAGGATATTTCCTTTTTCACCATAGCCTCTAGGCGCTTCCAAATATCACTTTGCCAATTCCACAAGAAATGTCTTAGCGAAAGACTTCTTGAGGGGAAAGCTGTAACTCTGTGAGATGATTTCACAGAACACAAAGAAGATTCTCAGAAAGCTTCTTTCTCTTTGTTTTCGGAGGATATTTCCTTTGGCCCTATAGTCTTCAAAGGGATTCGAAATATCTGTTCTCAGATGCCACAGGAATAAGGTTAGCAAAGAGATCCACGAGATACAGATGTAACTCTGTGAGATGAATTAACAGAACACTAAGAGTTTCTCGGAAAGCTTCTTTCCAGATTTCATCTGAGGATATTTCCTTTTTCACCATAGCCCTCTATGGGCTTCCAAATATCACTGTGCCAATTCCACAAGTACTGTCTTAGCGAAAGGCTTCTTGAGGGGAAAGCTGTAACTCTGTGAGATGATTTTACAGAACACAAAGAAGTTTCTCAGAAAGCTTCTTTCTCTTTGTTTTCAGAGGATATTTCCTTTGGCCCTATAGTCTTCAAAGGGATCCGAAATATCTGTTCTCAGATTCCACAGAAATAAGGCTAGCAAAGAGATCCACGAAATACAGATGTAACTCTGTGAGATGAATTCACAGAAAACTAAGCAGTTTCTCAGAATGTTTCTTTCCAGATTTCATCTGAGGATATTTCCTTTTTCACCATAGCCCTCTAGGCGCTTCCAAATATCTATTTGCCAGTTGCACAAGAACTGTCTTAGCGAAAGGCTTCTTGAGGGGAAAGCTGTAACTCTGTGAGATGATTTCACAGAGCACAAAGAAGTTTCTCAGAAAGCTTCTTTCTCTTTGTTATTGGAGGATATTTCCTTTGGCCCTATAGTCTTCAAATGGATCCGAAGTATATGTTCTCAGATTCCACAGAAATAAGGCAAGAAAAGAGATCCACGAAATACAGATATAACTCTGTGAGATGAATTAACAGAACACTAAGCAGTTTCTCAGAAAGCTTCTTTCCAGATTTCATCTGAGGATATTTCCTTTTTCACCATAGCCCTCTGGGCTTCCAAATACCACTTTGCCAATTCCACAAGAACTGTCTTAGCGAAAGGCTTCTTGAGGGGAAAGCTGTAACTCTGTGAAATGATTTCACAGAACTCAGAGAAGTTTCTCAGAAAGCTTCTTTCTCTTTCTTATCGGAGGATATTTCCTTTGGCCCTATGGTCTTTAAAAGGATCCGAAATATCTGTTCTCAGATTCCACAGAAATAAGACTAGCAAAGAGATCCACGAAATACAGATGTAACTCTGTGAGATGAATTAACAGAACACTAAACAGTTTCTCAGAAAGCTTCTTTCCAGATTTCATCTGAGGATATTTCCTTTTTCACCATAGCCCTCTATGGCCTTCCTAATACCACTTTGCCAATTCCACAAGAACTGTCTTAGCGAAAGGCTTCTTGAGGGGAAAGCTGTAACTCTGTGAGATGATTTCACAGAGCACAAAGAAGTTTCTCAGAAAGCATCTTTCTCTTTGTTATTGGAGGATATTTCCTTTGGCCCTATAGTCTTCAAATGGATCCGAAGTATATATTCTCAGATTCAACAGAAATAAGACTAGCAAAGAGATCCACGAAATACAGATGTAACTCTGTGAGATGAATTAACAGAACACTAAGCAGTTTCTCGGAAAGCTTCTTTCCAGATTTCATCTGAGGATATTTCCTATTTCACCATGGCCCTCTATGGGCTTCCAAATATCACTGTGCCAATTCCCCAAGCACTGTCTTAGCGAAAGGCTTCTTGAGGGGAAAGCTGTAACTCTGTGAGATGATTTCAAAGAACACAAAGAAGTTTCTCAGAAAGCTTCTTTCTCTTTGTTTTCAGAGGATATTTCCTTTGGCCCTATAGTCTTCCATGGGATCCGAAATATCTGTTCTCAGATTCCACCGAAATGAGGCTAGCAAAGAGATCCAGGAAATACAGATGTAACCCTGTGAGATGAATTTCCAGAACACTAAGCAGTTTCTCAGAAAGCTTCTTTCCAGATTTCATCTGAGTATATTTCCTTTTTCACCGTAGCCCTCTATACGCTTCCAAATATCACTTTGCCAATTCCACAAGAACTGTCTTAGCGAAAGGCTTCTTGAGGGGAAAGCTGTAACTCTGTGAGATGATTTCACAGAACACAAAGAAGTTTCTCAGAAAGCTTCTTTCTCTTTGTTATCGGAGGATACTTCCTTTGACCCTATAGTCTTCAAAGGGATCCGAAATATCTGTTCTCAGATTCCACAGAAATAACTGTCAAAGAGATCCACGAAATACAGATGTAACTCTGTGACATGAATTAACAGAACACTAAGCAGTTTCTCAGTAAGCTTCTTTCCAGATTTCATCTGAGGATATTTCCGTTTTCACCATAGCCCTCTATGGGCTTCCAAATATCACTTTGCCAATTCCACAAGTAGTGTCTTAGCGAAAGGCTTCTTCAGGGGAAAGCTGTAACTCTGTGAGATGATTTCACAGAACACAAAGAAGTTTCTCAGAAAGCTTCTTTCTCTTTGTTATCAGAGGATATTTCCTTTGGCCCTATAGTCTTCCAAGGGATCCGAAATATCTGTTCTCAGATTCCACAGAAATAATGCTAGCAAACAGATCCACGAAATACAGATGTAACTCTGTGACATGAATTAACAGAACACTGAGCAGTTTCTCAGTAAGCTTCTTTCCAGACTTCAGCTGAGGATATTTCCTTTTTCACCATAGCCCTCTATGGGCTTCCAAATATCACTTTGCCAATTCCACAAGAACTGTCTTAGCGAAAGGCTTATTGAGGGGAAAGTTGTAACTCTGTGAGATGATTTCACAGAGCACAAAGAAGTTTCTCAGAAAGCTTCTTTCTCTTTGTAATCGGAGGATATTTCCTTTGGCCCTATGGTCTTCAAAGGGATCCGAAATATCTGTTCTCAGATTCCACAGAAATAAGGCTAACAAGGAGATCCACGAGATACAGAGGTAATTCTGTGATATGAATTAACAGAACACTAAGCAGTTTCTCAGAAAGCTTCTTTCCAGATTTCATCTGAGGATATTTCCTTTTTCACCGTAGACCTCTATGCGCTTCCAAATATCATTTTGCCAATTGCACAAGAACTGTCTTAGCGAAAGGCTTCTTGAGGGGAAAGCTGTAACTCTGAGAGATGATTACACAGAACACAAAGAAGTTTCTCAGAAAGCTTCTTTCTCTTTGTTATCGGAGATTATTTCCTTTGGCCCTATAGTCTTCAAAGGGATCCGAAATATCTGTTCTCAGATTCCACAGAAATAAGACAAGCAAAGAGATCCACGAAATACAGATATAACTCTGTGAGATGAATTAACAGAACACTAAGCAGTTTCTCAGAAAGCTTCTTTCCAGATTTCATCTGAGGATATTTCCTTTTTCACCATAGCCCTCTGGGCTTCCAAATACCACTTTGCCAATTCCACAAGAACTGTCTTAGCGAAAGGCTTCTTGATGGGAAAGCTGTAACTCTGCGAAATGATTTCACAGACCACAAAGAAGTTTCTCAGAAAGCTTCTTTCTCTTTCTTATCGGAGGATATTTCCTTTGGCCCTATGGTCTTTAAAGGGATCCGAAATATCTGTTCTCAGATTCCACAGAAATAAGACTAGCAAAGAGATCCACGAAATACAGATGTAACTCTGTGAGATGAATTAACAGAGCACTAAACAGTTTCTCAGAAAGCTTCTTTCCAGATTTCATCTGAGGATATTTCCTTTTTCACCATAGCCCTCTATGGCCTTCCTAATACCACTTTGCCAATTCCACTAGAACTCTCTTAGCGAAAGTCTTCTTGAGGGGAAAGCTGTAACTCTGTGAGATGATTTCACAGAGCACAAAGAAGTTTCTCAGAAAGCTTCTTTCTCTTTGTTATTGGAGGATATTTCCTTTGGCCCTATAGTCTTCAAATGGATCCGAAGTATATGTTCTCAGATTCCACAGAAATAAGGCTAGCAAAGAGATCCACGAAATACAGATGTAACTCTGTGAGATGAATTAACAGAACACTAAGCAGTTTTTCAGAAAGCTTCTTTCCAGATTTCATCTGAGGATATATCCTTTTTCACCATAGCCCCCAATGGCTTCCAAATATCACTTGCCAATTCCCCAAGAACTGTCTTAGCGAAAGACTTCTTGAGGGGAAAGCTGTAACTCTGTGAGATGATTTCACAGAACACAAAGAAGTTTCTCCGAAGGCTTCTTTCTCTTTGTTATCGGATTATATTTCCTTTGACCCTATAGTCTTCAAAGGGATCCGAATATCTGTTCTCAGATTCCTCAGAAATAAGGCTAGCAAAGAGACCCACGAAATACAGATGTAACTCTGTGAGATGAATTAGCAGAACACTAAGCAGTTTCTCAGAAAGCTTCTTTCCAGGTTTCATCTGAGGATATTTCCTTTTTCACTATAGCCCTCTATGGGCTTCCAAATATCACTTTGCGAATTCCACAAGAACTATCTTAGCGAAAGGCTTCTTGAGGGGAAAGCTGTAACTCTGTGAGATGAATTCACAGAAAAGAAAGAAGTTTCTCCGAAGGCTTCTTTCTCTTTGTTATCGGAGGATATTTCTTTTGGCCCTATAGTCTTCAAAGGGATCCGAATATCTGTTCTCAGATTCCACAGAAATAAGGCTAGCAAAGAGATCCACGAAATACAGATGTAACTCTGTGAGATGAATTCACAGAACACTAAGCAGTTTCTCAGAATGCTTCTTTCCAGATTTCATCTGAGGATATTTCCTTTTTCACCATAGCCCTCTAGGCGCATCCAAATATCAATTTGCCAATTGCACAAGAACTGTCATAGCGAAAGGCTTCTTGAGGGGAAAGCTGTAACTCTGTGAGATGATTTCACAGAGCACAAAGAAGCTTCTCAGAAAGCTTCTTTCTCTTTGTTATCGGAGGATATTTCCTTTGGCCCTATAGTCTTCAAATGGATCCGAAGTATATGTTCTCAGATTCCACAGAAATAAGGCTAGCAAAGAGATCCACGAAATACAGATGTAACTCTGTGAGATGAATTAACAGAAAACTAAGCAGTTTCTCAGAAAGCCTCTTTCCAGATTTCATCTGAGGATATATCCTTTTTCACCATAGCCCTCTATGGGCTTCCAAATATCACTTTGCCAATTCCACAAGAACTGTCTTAGCGAAAGGCTTCTTGAGGGGAAAGCTGTAACTCTGTGAGATGATTTCACAGAACACAAAGAAGTTTCTCCGAAGGCTTCTTTCTCTTTGTTATCAGAGGATATTTCCTTTGACCCTATAGTCTTCAAAGGGATCAGAATATCTGTTCTCAGATTCCTCAGAAATAAGGCTAGCAAAGAGATCCACGAAATAGAGATGTAACTCTGTGAGATGAATTAACAGAACACTAAGCAGTTTCTCAATAATCTTCTTTCCAGATTTCATCTGAGGATATTTCCTTTTTCACCATAGCCCTCTATGCGCTTCCAAATATCACTTTGCCAATTCCACAAGAACTGTCTTAGCGAAAGGCTTCTCGAGGGGAAAGCTGTAACTCTGTGAGATGATTTCGCAGAACACAAAGAAGTTTCTCCGAAGGCTTCTTTCTCTTTGTTATCGGAGGATATTTCCTTTGACCCTATAGTCTTCAAAGGGATCCGAATATCTGTTCTCAGATTCCTCAGAAATAAGGCTAGCAAAGAGATCCACGAAATACAGATGTAACTCTGTGAGATGAATTAATAGAACACTAAGCAGTTTCTCAGAAAGCTTCTTTCCAGATTTCATCTAAGGATACTTCCTTTTTCACCATAGCCCTCTATACGCTTCCAAATATCACTTTGCCAATTCCACAAGAACTGTCTTAGCGAAAGGCTTCTTGAGGGGAAAGCTGTAACTCTGTTAGATGATTTCACAGAACACAAAGAAGTTTCTCAGAAAGCTTCTTTCTCTTTGTTATCGGAGGATATTTCCTTTGGCCCTATAGTCTTCAAAGGGATCCGAAATATCTGTTCTCAGATTCCACAGAAATAATGCTAGCAAACAGATCCACGAAATACAGATGTAACTCTGTGACATGAATTAACAGAACACTGAGCAGTTTCTCAGTAAGCTTCTTTCCAGATTTCAGCTGAGGATATTTCCTTTTTCACCATAGCCCTCTATGGGCTTCCAAATATCACTTTGCCAATTCCACAAGAACTGCCTTAGCGAAAGGCTTCTTGAGGGGAAAGCTGTAACTCTGTTAGATGATTTCACAGAACACAAAGAAGTTTCTCAGAAAGCTTCTTTCTCT
Source organism: Macaca nemestrina (assembly GCF_043159975.1). NCBI lineage: Eukaryota > Metazoa > Chordata > Mammalia > Primates > Cercopithecidae > Macaca > Macaca nemestrina. The sequence continues at coordinate 26,859,062 of NC_092143.1, forward strand.
TTGTAATCGGAGGATATTTCCTTTGGCCCTATGGTCTTCAAAGGGTTAAGGAATATCTGTTCTCAGATTCCACAGAAATAAGGCTAACAAGGAGATCCACGAGATACAGAGGTAATTCTGTGAAATGAATTAACAGAACACTAAGCAGTTTCTCAGAAAGCTTCTTTCCAGATTTCATCTGAGGATATTTCCTTTTTCACCGTAGCCCTCTATGCGCTTCCAAATATCATTTTGCCAATTGCCCAAGAACTGTCTTAGCGAAAGGATTCTTGAGGGGAAAGCTGTAACTCTGAGAGATGATTACACAGAACACAAAGAAGTTTCTCAGGAAGCTTCTTTCTCTTTGTTATCGGAGATTATTTCCTTTGGCCCTATAGTCTTCAAAGGGATCCGAAATATCTGTTCTCAGATTCCACAGAAATAAGGCAAGCAAAGAGATCCACGAAATACAGATATAACTCTATGAGATGAATTAACAGAACACTAAGCAGTTTCTCAGAAAGCTTCTTTCCAGATTTCATCTGAGGATAGTTCCTTTTTCACCATAGCCCTCTGGGCTTCCAAATACCACTTTGCCAATTCCACAAGAACTGTCTTAGCGAAAGGCTTCTTGAGGGGAAAGCTGTAACTCTGTGAAATGATTTCACAGAACACAAAGAAGTTTCTCAGAAAGCTTCTTTCTCTTTCTTATCGGAGGATATTTCCTTTGGCCCTATGGTCTTTAAAGGGATCCGAAATATCTGTTCTCAGATTCCACAGAAATAAGACTAGCAAAGAGATCCACGAAATACAGATGTAACTCTGTGAGATGAATTAACAGAACACTAACCAGTTTCTCAGAAAGCTTCTTTCCAGATTTCATCTGAGGATATATCCTTTTTCACCATAGCCCTCTATGGGCTTCCAAATATCACTTTGCCAATTCCACAAGAACTGTCTTAGCGAAAGGCTTCTTGAGGGGAAAGCTGTAACTCTGTGAGATGATTTCACAGAACACAAAGAAGTTTCTCCGAAGGCTTCTTTCTCTTTGTTATCGGATTATATTTCCTTTGACCCTATAGTCTTCAAAGGGATCCAAATATCTGTTATCAGATTCCTCAGAAATAAGGCTAGCAAAGAGATCCACGAAATACAGATGTAACTCTGTGAGATGAATTAACAGAACACTAAGCAGTTTCTCAGAAAGCTTCTTTCCAGGTTTCATCTGAGGATATTTCCTTTTACACTATAGCCCTCTATGGGCTTCCAAATATCACTTTGCGAATTCCACAAGAACTGTCTTAGCGAAAGGCTTCTTGAGAGGAAAGCTGTAACTCTGTGAGATGAATTCACAGAACAGAAAGAAGTTTCTCCGAAGACTTCTTTCTCTTTGTTATCGGAGGATATTTCTTTTGGCCCTATAGTCTTCAAAGGGATCCGAAATATCTGTTCTCAGATTCCACAGAAATAAGGCTAGCAAAGAGATCCACGAAATACAGATGTAACTCTGTGAGATGAATTCACAGAACACTAAGCAGTTTCTCAGAAAGCTTCTTTCCAGATTTCATCTGAGGATATTTCCTTTTTCACCATAGCCCTCTATGGGCTTCCAAATATCACTTTGCCAATTCCACAAGAACTGTCTTAGCGAAAGGCTTCTTGAGGGGAAAGCTGTAACTCTGTGAAATGATTTCACAGAACACAAAGAAGTTTATCAGAAAGCTTCTTTCACTTTGTTATCGGAGGATATTTACTTTGGCCCTATAGTCTTCAAAGAGATCCGATATATCTGTTCTCAGATTCCTCAGAATTAAGTCTAGCAAAGAGATCCACGAAATACAGATGAAACTCTGTGAGATGAATTAACAGAACACTAAGCAGTTTCTCAGAAAGCTTCTTTGCATATTTCATCTGAGGATATTTCCTTTTTCACAATAGCCCTCTATGGGCTTCCTAATACCACTTCGCCAATTCCACAAGAACTGTCTTAGCGAAAGGCTTCTTGAGGGGAAAGCTGTAACTCTGTGAGATGATTTCACAGAGCACAAAGTAGAGTCTCAGAGCATCTTTCTCTTTTTTATCGGAGGATATTTCCTTTGGTCCTATAGTCTTCAAATGGATCCGAAATATCTGTTCTCAGATTCCACAGAAATAAGGCTAGCAAAGGGATCCACGAAATACAGATGTAATTCTGTGAGATGAATTAACAGAACACTAAGCAGTTTCTCAGAAAGCTTCTTTCCAGATTTCATCTGAGGATATTTCCTTTTTCACCATAGCCCTCTATGGGCTTCCTAATACCACTTTGCCAATTCCACAAGAACTGTCTTAGCGAAAGGCTTCTTGTGGGTAAGCTGTAAATCTGTGAGATGATTTCACAGAGCACAAAGAAGTTTCTCAGAAAGCTTCTTTCTCTTTGTTATCGGAGGATGTTTCCTTTGGCTCTATAGTGTTCCAAGGGATCCGAAATATCTGTTCTCATTTTCCACAGAAATAAGGCTAGCAAAGAGATCCACGAAATACAGATGTAACACTGTGAGAAGAATTAACAGAACACTAATCAGTTTCTCAGAAAGCTTCTTTCCAGATTTCATCTGAGGATATTTCCTTTTTCACCATAGCTCTCTATGGGCTTCCTAATACCACTTTGCCAATTCCACAAGAACTGTCTTAGCGAAAGGCTTCTTGAGGGGAAAGCTCTAACTCTGTGAGATGATTTCACAGAACACAAAGAAGTTTTTCAGAAAGCTTCTGTCTCTTTGTTATCGGAGGATATTTCCTTTGGCCCTATAGTCTTCAAAGGGATTCGAAATATCTGTTCTCTGATGCCACAGAAATAAGGCTAGCAAAGAGATCCACGAGATCCAGATGTAACTCTGTGAGATATATTAACAGAACACTAAGCAGTTTCTCAGAAAGCTTCTTTCCAGATTTCATCTGAGGATATTTCCTTTTTCACCATAGCCCTCTATGGGCTTCCAAATACCACTTTGACAATTCCACAAGAACTGTCTTAGCTAAAGGCTTCTTGAGGGGAAAGCTGTAACTCTGTGAGATGATTTCACAGAACACAAAGAAGTTTCTCCGAAGGCTTCTTTCTCTTTGTTATCGGAAATTATTTCCTTTGGCCCTATAGTCTTCAAAGGCATCCGAAATATCTGTTCTCCGATTCCACAGAAATAACTAGCAAAGAGATCCACGAAATACAGATGTAACTCTCTGACATGAATTAACAGAACAATAAGCAGTTTCTCAGTAAGCTTCTTTCCAGATTTCATCTGAGGATATTTCCTTTTTCACCACAGCCCTCTATGCGCTTCCAAATATCACTTTGCCAATTCCAAAAGAACTGTCTTAGCGAAAGGCTTCTTTAGGGGAAAGCTCTAACTCTGTGAGATGATTTCACAGAACACAAAGAAGTTTTTCAGAAAGCTTCTTTCTCTTTGTTATCGGAGGATATTTCCTTTGGCCCTATAGTCTTCAAAGGGAGCCGATATATCTGTTCTCAGATTCCTCAGAAATAAGGATAGTAAAGAGATCCACGAAATACAGATATAACCCTGTGAGACGAATTAACAGAACACTAAGCAGTTTCTCAGAAAGCTTCTCTCCAGATTTCATATGAGAATATTTCCTTTTTCACCATAGCCCTCTATGGGCTTCCAAATATCATTTTGCCAATTGCACAAGAACTGTCTTAGCGAAAGTCTTCTTGAGGGGAAAGCTGTAACTCTGAGAGATGATTACAAAGAACACAAAGAAGTTTCTCAGAAAGCTTCTTTCTCTTTGTTATCGGAGACTATTTCCTTTGGCCCTATAGTCTTCAAAGGGATCCGAAATATCTGTTCTCAGATTCCACAGAAATAAGGCAAGCAAAGAGATCCACGAAATACAGATATAACTCTGTGAGAAGAATTAACAGAAGACTAAGCAGTTTCTCAGAAAGCTTCTTTCCAGATTTCATCTGAGGATATTTCCTTTTTCACCATAGCCCTCTGGGCTTCCAAATACCACTTTGCCAATTCCACAAGAACTGTCTTAGCGAAAGGCTTCTTGAGGGGAAAGCTGTAACTCTGTGAAATGATTTCACGGAACACAAAGAAGTTTCTCAGAAAGCTTCTTTCTCTTTCTTATCGGAGGATATTTCCTTTGGCCCTATGGTCTTTAAAGGAATCCGAAATATCTGTTCTCAGATTCCACAGAAATAAGGCTAGCAAAGAGATCCACGAAATACAGATGTAAATCTGTGAGATGAATTAACAGAACACTAAGCAGTTTCTCGGAAAGCTTCTTTCCAGATTTCATCTGAGGATATTTCCTTTTTCACCATAGCCCTCTAAGGGCTTCCTAATACCACTTTGCCAATTCCACAAGAACTGTCTTAGCGAAAGGCTTCTTGAGGGGAAAGCTGTAACTCTGTGAGATGATTTCACAGAACACAAAGAAGTTTCTCAGAAAGCTTCTTTCTCTTTGTTATTGGAGGATATTTCCTTTGGCCCTATAGTCTTCAAATGGATCCGAAGTATATGTTCTCAGATTCCACAGAAATAAGGCTAGCAAAGAGATCCACGAAATACAGATGTAACTCTGTGAGATGAATTAACAGAACACTAAGCAGTTTCTCAGAAAGCTTCTTTCCAGATTTCATCTGAGGATATTTCCTTTTTCACCGTAGCCCTCTATGGGCTTCCTAATACCACTTTGCCAATTCCACAAGAACTGTCTTAGCGAAAGGCTTCTTGTGGGTAAGCTGTAAATCTGTGAGATGATTTCACAGAGCACAAAGAAGTTTCTCAGAAAGCTTCTTTCTCTTTGTTATCGGAGGATATTTCCTTTGGCCATATAGTCTTCAAAGGGATCCGAAATATCTGTTCTCAGATTCCACAGAAATAAGGCTAGCAAAGAGATCCACGAAATACAGATGTAAATCTGTGAGATGAATTAACAGAACACTAAGCAGTTTCTCGGAAAGCTTCTTTCCAGATTTCATCTGAGGATATTTCCTTTTTCACCATAGCCCTCTATGGGCTTCCAAATATCACTGTGCCAATTCCACAAGTACTGTCTTAGCGAAAGGCTTCTTGAGCGAGAAGCTGTAACTCTGTGAGATGATTTCACAGAACACAAAGAAGTTTCTCACAAAGCTTGTTTCTCTTTGTTATCGGAGGATATTTCCTTTGGCCCTATAGTCTTCCAAGGGATCCGAAATATCTGTTCTCAGATTCCACAGAAATAAGGCTAGCAAAGAGATCCACGAAATACATATGTAACCCTGTGAGATGAATTAACAGAACGCTAAGCAGTTTCTCAGAAAGCTTCTTTCCAGATTTCATCTGAGGATATTTCCTTTTTCACCATAGCCCTCTGGGCTTCCAAATACCACTTTGCCAACTGCACAAGAACTGTCTTAGCGAAAGGCTTCTTGAGGGGAAAGCTGTAACTCTGTGAAATGATTTCACAGAACACAAAGAAGTTTCTCAGAAAGCTTCTTTCTCTTTCTTATCGGAGGATATTTCCTTTGTCCCTATGGTCTTCAAAGGGATCCGAAATATCTGTTCTCAGATTCCACAGAAATAATGCTAGCAAACAGATCCACGAAATACAGATGTAACTCTGTGACATGAATTAACAGAACACTGAGCAGTTTCTCAGTAAGCTTCTTTCCAGATTTCAGCTGAGGATATTTCCTTTTTCACCATAGCCCTCTATGGGCTTCCAAATATCACTTTGCCAATTCCACAAGAACTGCCTTAGCGAAAGGCTTCTTGAGGGGAAAGCTGTAACTCTGTTAGATGATTTCACAGAACACAAAGAAGTTTCTCAGAAAGCTTCTTTCTCTTTGTAATCGGAGGATATTTCCTTTGGCCCTATGGTCTTCAAAGGGTTAAGGAATATCTGTTCTCAGATTCCACAGAAATAAGGCTAACAAGGAGATCCACGAGATACAGAGGTAATTCTGTGAAATGAATTAACAGAACACTAAGCAGTTTCTCAGAAAGCTTCTTTCCAGATTTCATCTGAGGATATTTCCTTTTTCACCGTAGCCCTCTATGCGCTTCCAAATATCATTTTGCCAATTGCCCAAGAACTGTCTTAGCGAAAGGATTCTTGAGGGGAAAGCTGTAACTCTGAGAGATGATTACACAGAACACAAAGAAGTTTCTCAGGAAGCTTCTTTCTCTTTGTTATCGGAGATTATTTCCTTTGGCCCTATAGTCTTCAAAGGGATCCGAAATATCTGTTCTCAGATTCCACAGAAATAAGGCAAGCAAAGAGATCCACGAAATACAGATATAACTCTATGAGATGAATTAACAGAACACTAAGCAGTTTCTCAGTAAGCTTCTTTCCAGATTTCATCTGAGGATAGTTCCTTTTTCACCATAGCCCTCTGGGCTTCCAAATACCACTTTGCCAATTCCACAAGAACTGTCTTAGCGAAAGGCTTCTTGAGGGGAAAGCTGTAACTCTGTGAAATGATTTCACAGAACACAAAGAAGTTTCTCAGAAAGCTTCTTTCTCTTTCTTATCGGAGGATATTTCCTTTGGCCCTATGGTCTTTAAAGGGATCCGAAATATCTGTTCTCAGATTCCACAGAAATAAGACTAGCAAAGAGATCCACGAAATACAGATGTAACTCTGTGAGATGAATTAACAGAACACTAACCAGTTTCTCAGAAAGCTTCTTTCCAGATTTCATCTGAGGATATATCCTTTTTCACCATAGCCCTCTATGGGCTTCCAAATATCACTTTGCCAATTCCACAAGAACTGTCTTAGCGAAAGGCTTCTTGAGGGGAAAGCTGTAACTCTGTGAGATGATTTCACAGAACACAAAGAAGTTTCTCCGAAGGCTTCTTTCTCTTTGTTATCGGATTATATTTCCTTTGACCCTATAGTCTTCAAAGGGATCCAAATATCTGTTATCAGATTCCTCAGAAATAAGGCTAGCAAAGAGATCCACGAAATACAGATGTAACTCTGTGAGATGAATTAACAGAACACTAAGCAGTTTCTCAGAAAGCTTCTTTCCAGGTTTCATCTGAGGATATTTCCTTTTACACTATAGCCCTCTATGGGCTTCCAAATATCACTTTGCGAATTCCACAAGAACTGTCTTAGCGAAAGGCTTCTTGAGAGGAAAGCTGTAACTCTGTGAGATGAATTCACAGAACAGAAAGAAGTTTCTCCGAAGACTTCTTTCTCTTTGTTATCGGAGGATATTTCTTTTGGCCCTATAGTCTTCAAAGGGATCCGAAATATCTGTTCTCAGATTCCACAGAAATAAGGCTAGCAAAGAGATCCACGAAATACAGATGTAACTCTGTGAGATGAATTCACAGAACACTAAGCAGTTTCTCAGAAAGCTTCTTTCCAGATTTCATCTGAGGATATTTCCTTTTTCACCATAGCCCTCTATGGGCTTCCAAATATCACTTTGCCAATTCCACAAGAACTGTCTTAGCGAAAGGCTTCTTGAGGGGAAAGCTGTAACTCTGTGAAATGATTTCACAGAACACAAAGAAGTTTATCAGAAAGCTTCTTTCACTTTGTTATCGGAGGATATTTACTTTGGCCCTATAGTCTTCAAAGAGATCCGATATATCTGTTCTCAGATTCCTCAGAATTAAGTCTAGCAAAGAGATCCACGAAATACAGATGAAACTCTGTGAGATGAATTAACAGAACACTAAGCAGTTTCTCAGAAAGCTTCTTTGCATATTTCATCTGAGGATATTTCCTTTTTCACAATAGCCCTCTATGGGCTTCCTAATACCACTTCGCCAATTCCACAAGAACTGTCTTAGCGAAAGGCTTCTTGAGGGGAAAGCTGTAACTCTGTGAGATGATTTCACAGAGCACAAAGTAGAGTCTCAGAGCATCTTTCTCTTTTTTATCGGAGGATATTTCCTTTGGTCCTATAGTCTTCAAATGGATCCGAAATATCTGTTCTCAGATTCCACAGAAATAAGGCTAGCAAAGGGATCCACGAAATACAGATGTAATTCTGTGAGATGAATTAACAGAACACTAAGCAGTTTCTCAGAAAGCTTCTTTCCAGATTTCATCTGAGGATATTTCCTTTTTCACCATAGCCCTCTATGGGCTTCCTAATACCACTTTGCCAATTCCACAAGAACTGTCTTAGCGAAAGGCTTCTTGTGGGTAAGCTGTAAATCTGTGAGATGATTTCACAGAGCACAAAGAAGTTTCTCAGAAAGCTTCTTTCTCTTTGTTATCGGAGGATGTTTCCTTTGGCTCTATAGTGTTCCAAGGGATCCGAAATATCTGTTCTCATTTTCCACAGAAATAAGGCTAGCAAAGAGATCCACGAAATACAGATGTAACACTGTGAGAAGAATTAACAGAACACTAATCAGTTTCTCAGAAAGCTTCTTTCCAGATTTCATCTGAGGATATTTCCTTTTTCACCATAGCTCTCTATGGGCTTCCTAATACCACTTTGCCAATTCCACAAGAACTGTCTTAGCGAAAGGCTTCTTGAGGGGAAAGCTCTAACTCTGTGAGATGATTTCACAGAACACAAAGAAGTTTTTCAGAAAGCTTCTGTCTCTTTGTTATCGGAGGATATTTCCTTTGGCCCTATAGTCTTCAAAGGGATTCGAAATATCTGTTCTCTGATGCCACAGAAATAAGGCTAGCAAAGAGATCCACGAGATCCAGATGTAACTCTGTGAGATATATTAACAGAACACTAAGCAGTTTCTCAGAAAGCTTCTTTCCAGATTTCATCTGAGGATATTTCCTTTTTCACCATAGCCCTCTATGGGCTTCCAAATACCACTTTGACAATTCCACAAGAACTGTCTTAGCTAAAGGCTTCTTGAGGGGAAAGCTGTAACTCTGTGAGATGATTTCACAGAACACAAAGAAGTTTCTCCGAAGGCTTCTTTCTCTTTGTTATCGGAAATTATTTCCTTTGGCCCTATAGTCTTCAAAGGCATCCGAAATATCTGTTCTCCGATTCCACAGAAATAACTAGCAAAGAGATCCACGAAATACAGATGTAACTCTCTGACATGAATTAACAGAACAATAAGCAGTTTCTCAGTAAGCTTCTTTCCAGATTTCATCTGAGGATATTTCCTTTTTCACCACAGCCCTCTATGCGCTTCCAAATATCACTTTGCCAATTCCAAAAGAACTGTCTTAGCGAAAGGCTTCTTTAGGGGAAAGCTCTAACTCTGTGAGATGATTTCACAGAACACAAAGAAGTTTTTCAGAAAGCTTCTTTCTCTTTGTTATCGGAGGATATTTCCTTTGGCCCTATAGTCTTCAAAGGGAGCCGATATATCTGTTCTCAGATTCCTCAGAAATAAGGATAGTAAAGAGATCCACGAAATACAGATATAACCCTGTGAGACGAATTAACAGAACACTAAGCAGTTTCTCAGAAAGCTTCTCTCCAGATTTCATATGAGAATATTTCCTTTTTCACCATAGCCCTCTATGGGCTTCCAAATATCATTTTGCCAATTGCACAAGAACTGTCTTAGCGAAAGTCTTCTTGAGGGGAAAGCTGTAACTCTGAGAGATGATTACAAAGAACACAAAGAAGTTTCTCAGAAAGCTTCTTTCTCTTTGTTATCGGAGACTATTTCCTTTGGCCCTATAGTCTTCAAAGGGATCCGAAATATCTGTTCTCAGATTCCACAGAAATAAGGCAAGCAAAGAGATCCACGAAATACAGATATAACTCTGTGAGAAGAATTAACAGAAGACTAAGCAGTTTCTCAGAAAGCTTCTTTCCAGATTTCATCTGAGGATATTTCCTTTTTCACCATAGCCCTCTGGGCTTCCAAATACCACTTTGCCAATTCCACAAGAACTGTCTTAGCGAAAGGCTTCTTGAGGGGAAAGCTGTAACTCTGTGAAATGATTTCACGGAACACAAAGAAGTTTCTCAGAAAGCTTCTTTCTCTTTCTTATCGGAGGATATTTCCTTTGGCCCTATGGTCTTTAAAGGAATCCGAAATATCTGTTCTCAGATTCCACAGAAATAAGGCTAGCAAAGAGATCCACGAAATACAGATGTAAATCTGTGAGATGAATTAACAGAACACTAAGCAGTTTCTCGGAAAGCTTCTTTCCAGATTTCATCTGAGGATATTTCCTTTTTCACCATAGCCCTCTAAGGGCTTCCTAATACCACTTTGCCAATTCCACAAGAACTGTCTTAGCGAAAGGCTTCTTGAGGGGAAAGCTGTAACTCTGTGAGATGATTTCACAGAACACAAAGAAGTTTCTCAGAAAGCTTCTTTCTCTTTGTTATTGGAGGATATTTCCTTTGGCCCTATAGTCTTCAAATGGATCCGAAGTATATGTTCTCAGATTCCACAGAAATAAGGCTAGCAAAGAGATCCACGAAATACAGATGTAACTCTGTGAGATGAATTAACAGAACACTAAGCAGTTTCTCAGAAAGCTTCTTTCCAGATTTCATCTGAGGATATTTCCTTTTTCACCGTAGCCCTCTATGGGCTTCCTAATACCACTTTGCCAATTCCACAAGAACTGTCTTAGCGAAAGGCTTCTTGTGGGTAAGCTGTAAATCTGTGAGATGATTTCACAGAGCACAAAGAAGTTTCTCAGAAAGCTTCTTTCTCTTTGTTATCGGAGGATATTTCCTTTGGCCATATAGTCTTCAAAGGGATCCGAAATATCTGTTCTCAGATTCCACAGAAATAAGGCTAGCAAAGAGATCCACGAAATACAGATGTAAATCTGTGAGATGAATTAACAGAACACTAAGCAGTTTCTCGGAAAGCTTCTTTCCAGATTTCATCTGAGGATATTTCCTTTTTCACCATAGCCCTCTATGGGCTTCCAAATATCACTGTGCCAATTCCACAAGTACTGTCTTAGCGAAAGGCTTCTTGAGCGAGAAGCTGTAACTCTGTGAGATGATTTCACAGAACACAAAGAAGTTTCTCACAAAGCTTGTTTCTCTTTGTTATCGGAGGATATTTCCTTTGGCCCTATAGTCTTCCAAGGGATCCGAAATATCTGTTCTCAGATTCCACAGAAATAAGGCTAGCAAAGAGATCCACGAAATACATATGTAACCCTGTGAGATGAATTAACAGAACGCTAAGCAGTTTCTCAGAAAGCTTCTTTCCAGATTTCATCTGAGGATATTTCCTTTTTCACCATAGCCCTCTGGGCTTCCAAATACCACTTTGCCAACTGCACAAGAACTGTCTTAGCGAAAGGCTTCTTGAGGGGAAAGCTGTAACTCTGTGAAATGATTTCACAGAACACAAAGAAGTTTCTCAGAAAGCTTCTTTCTCTTTCTTATCGGAGGATATTTCCTTTGTCCCTATGGTCTTCAAAGGGATCCGAAATATCTGTTCTCAGATTCCACAGAAATAATGCTAGCAAACAGATCCACGAAATACAGATGTAACTCTGTGACATGAATTAACAGAACACTGAGCAGTTTCTCAGTAAGCTTCTTTCCAGATTTCAGCTGAGGATATTTCCTTTTTCACCATAGCCCTCTATGGGCTTCCAAATATCACTTTGCCAATTCCACAAGAACTGCCTTAGCGAAAGGCTTCTTGAGGGGAAAGCTGTAACTCTGTTAGATGATTTCACAGAACACAAAGAAGTTTCTCAGAAAGCTTCTTTCTCTTTGTAATCGGAGGATATTTCCTTTGGCCCTATGGTCTTCAAAGGGTTAAGGAATATCTGTTCTCAGATTCCACAGAAATAAGGCTAACAAGGAGATCCACGAGATACAGAGGTAATTCTGTGAAATGAATTAACAGAACACTAAGCAGTTTCTCAGAAAGCTTCTTTCCAGATTTCATCTGAGGATATTTCCTTTTTCACCGTAGCCCTCTATGCGCTTCCAAATATCATTTTGCCAATTGCCCAAGAACTGTCTTAGCGAAAGGATTCTTGAGGGGAAAGCTGTAACTCTGAGAGATGATTACACAGAACACAAAGAAGTTTCTCAGGAAGCTTCTTTCTCTTTGTTATCGGAGATTATTTCCTTTGGCCCTATAGTCTTCAAAGGGATCCGAAATATCTGTTCTCAGATTCCACAGAAATAAGGCAAGCAAAGAGATCCACGAAATACAGATATAACTCTATGAGATGAATTAACAGAACACTAAGCAGTTTCTCAGTAAGCTTCTTTCCAGATTTCATCTGAGGATAGTTCCTTTTTCACCATAGCCCTCTGGGCTTCCAAATACCACTTTGCCAATTCCACAAGAACTGTCTTAGCGAAAGGCTTCTTGAGGGGAAAGCTGTAACTCTGTGAAATGATTTCACAGAACACAAAGAAGTTTCTCAGAAAGCTTCTTTCTCTTTCTTATCGGAGGATATTTCCTTTGGCCCTATGGTCTTTAAAGGGATCCGAAATATCTGTTCTCAGATTCCACAGAAATAAGACTAGCAAAGAGATCCACGAAATACAGATGTAACTCTGTGAGATGAATTAACAGAACACTAACCAGTTTCTCAGAAAGCTTCTTTCCAGATTTCATCTGAGGATATATCCTTTTTCACCATAGCCCTCTATGGGCTTCCAAATATCACTTTGCCAATTCCACAAGAACTGTCTTAGCGAAAGGCTTCTTGAGGGGAAAGCTGTAACTCTGTGAGATGATTTCACAGAACACAAAGAAGTTTCTCCGAAGGCTTCTTTCTCTTTGTTATCGGATTATATTTCCTTTGACCCTATAGTCTTCAAAGGGATCCAAATATCTGTTATCAGATTCCTCAGAAATAAGGCTAGCAAAGAGATCCACGAAATACAGATGTAACTCTGTGAGATGAATTAACAGAACACTAAGCAGTTTCTCAGAAAGCTTCTTTCCAGGTTTCATCTGAGGATATTTCCTTTTACACTATAGCCCTCTATGGGCTTCCAAATATCACTTTGCGAATTCCACAAGAACTGTCTTAGCGAAAGGCTTCTTGAGAGGAAAGCTGTAACTCTGTGAGATGAATTCACAGAACAGAAAGAAGTTTCTCCGAAGACTTCTTTCTCTTTGTTATCGGAGGATATTTCTTTTGGCCCTATAGTCTTCAAAGGGATCCGAAATATCTGTTCTCAGATTCCACAGAAATAAGGCTAGCAAAGAGATCCACGAAATACAGATGTAACTCTGTGAGATGAATTCACAGAACACTAAGCAGTTTCTCAGAAAGCTTCTTTCCAGATTTCATCTGAGGATATTTCCTTTTTCACCATAGCCCTCTATGGGCTTCCAAATATCACTTTGCCAATTCCACAAGAACTGTCTTAGCGAAAGGCTTCTTGAGGGGAAAGCTGTAACTCTGTGAAATGATTTCACAGAACACAAAGAAGTTTATCAGAAAGCTTCTTTCACTTTGTTATCGGAGGATATTTACTTTGGCCCTATAGTCTTCAAAGAGATCCGATATATCTGTTCTCAGATTCCTCAGAATTAAGTCTAGCAAAGAGATCCACGAAATACAGATGAAACTCTGTGAGATGAATTAACAGAACACTAAGCAGTTTCTCAGAAAGCTTCTTTGCATATTTCATCTGAGGATATTTCCTTTTTCACAATAGCCCTCTATGGGCTTCCTAATACCACTTCGCCAATTCCACAAGAACTGTCTTAGCGAAAGGCTTCTTGAGGGGAAAGCTGTAACTCTGTGAGATGATTTCACAGAGCACAAAGTAGAGTCTCAGAGCATCTTTCTCTTTTTTATCGGAGGATATTTCCTTTGGTCCTATAGTCTTCAAATGGATCCGAAATATCTGTTCTCAGATTCCACAGAAATAAGGCTAGCAAAGGGATCCACGAAATACAGATGTAATTCTGTGAGATGAATTAACAGAACACTAAGCAGTTTCTCAGAAAGCTTCTTTCCAGATTTCATCTGAGGATATTTCCTTTTTCACCATAGCCCTCTATGGGCTTCCTAATACCACTTTGCCAATTCCACAAGAACTGTCTTAGCGAAAGGCTTCTTGTGGGTAAGCTGTAAATCTGTGAGATGATTTCACAGAGCACAAAGAAGTTTCTCAGAAAGCTTCTTTCTCTTTGTTATCGGAGGATGTTTCCTTTGGCTCTATAGTGTTCCAAGGGATCCGAAATATCTGTTCTCATTTTCCACAGAAATAAGGCTAGCAAAGAGATCCACGAAATACAGATGTAACACTGTGAGAAGAATTAACAGAACACTAATCAGTTTCTCAGAAAGCTTCTTTCCAGATTTCATCTGAGGATATTTCCTTTTTCACCATAGCTCTCTATGGGCTTCCTAATACCACTTTGCCAATTCCACAAGAACTGTCTTAGCGAAAGGCTTCTTGAGGGGAAAGCTCTAACTCTGTGAGATGATTTCACAGAACACAAAGAAGTTTTTCAGAAAGCTTCTGTCTCTTTGTTATCGGAGGATATTTCCTTTGGCCCTATAGTCTTCAAAGGGATTCGAAATATCTGTTCTCTGATGCCACAGAAATAAGGCTAGCAAAGAGATCCACGAGATCCAGATGTAACTCTGTGAGATATATTAACAGAACACTAAGCAGTTTCTCAGAAAGCTTCTTTCCAGATTTCATCAGAGGATATTTCCTTTTTCACCATAGCCCTCTATGGGCTTCCAAATACCACTTTGACAATTCCACAAGAACTGTCTTAGCTAAAGGCTTCTTGAGGGGAAAGCTGTAACTCTGTGAGATGATTTCACAGAACACAAAGAAGTTTCTCCGAAGGCTTCTTTCTCTTTGTTATCGGAAATTATTTCCTTTGGCCCTATAGTCTTCAAAGGCATCCGAAATATCTGTTCTCCGATTCCACAGAAATAACTAGCAAAGAGATCCACGAAATACAGATGTAACTCTCTGACATGAATTAACAGAACAATAAGCAGTTTCTCAGTAAGCTTCTTTCCAGATTTCATCTGAGGATATTTCCTTTTTCACCACAGCCCTCTATGCGCTTCCAAATATCACTTTGCCAATTCCAAAAGAACTGTCTTAGCGAAAGGCTTCTTTAGGGGAAAGCTCTAACTCTGTGAGATGATTTCACAGAACACAAAGAAGTTTTTCAGAAAGCTTCTTTCTCTTTGTTATCGGAGGATATTTCCTTTGGCCCTATAGTCTTCAAAGGGAGCCGATATATCTGTTCTCAGATTCCTCAGAAATAAGGATAGTAAAGAGATCCACGAAATACAGATATAACCCTGTGAGACGAATTAACAGAACACTAAGCAGTTTCTCAGAAAGCTTCTCTCCAGATTTCATATGAGAATATTTCCTTTTTCACCATAGCCCTCTATGGGCTTCCAAATATCATTTTGCCAATTGCACAAGAACTGTCTTAGCGAAAGTCTTCTTGAGGGGAAAGCTGTAACTCTGAGAGATGATTACAAAGAACACAAAGAAGTTTCTCAGAAAGCTTCTTTCTCTTTGTTATCGGAGACTATTTCCTTTGGCCCTATAGTCTTCAAAGGGATCCGAAATATCTGTTCTCAGATTCCACAGAAATAAGGCAAGCAAAGAGATCCACGAAATACAGATATAACTCTGTGAGAAGAATTAACAGAAGACTAAGCAGTTTCTCAGAAAGCTTCTTTCCAGATTTCATCTGAGGATATTTCCTTTTTCACCATAGCCCTCTGGGCTTCCAAATACCACTTTGCCAATTCCACAAGAACTGTCTTAGCGAAAGGCTTCTTGAGGGGAAAGCTGTAACTCTGTGAAATGATTTCACGGAACACAAAGAAGTTTCTCAGAAAGCTTCTTTCTCTTTCTTATCGGAGGATATTTCCTTTGGCCCTATGGTCTTTAAAGGAATCCGAAATATCTGTTCTCAGATTCCACAGAAATAAGGCTAGCAAAGAGATCCACGAAATACAGATGTAAATCTGTGAGATGAATTAACAGAACACTAAGCAGTTTCTCGGAAAGCTTCTTTCCAGATTTCATCTGAGGATATTTCCTTTTTCACCATAGCCCTCTAAGGGCTTCCTAATACCACTTTGCCAATTCCACAAGAACTGTCTTAGCGAAAGGCTTCTTGAGGGGAAAGCTGTAACTCTGTGAGATGATTTCACAGAACACAAAGAAGTTTCTCAGAAAGCTTCTTTCTCTTTGTTATTGGAGGATATTTCCTTTGGCCCTATAGTCTTCAAATGGATCCGAAGTATATGTTCTCAGATTCCACAGAAATAAGGCTAGCAAAGAGATCCACGAAATACAGATGTAACTCTGTGAGATGAATTAACAGAACACTAAGCAGTTTCTCAGAAAGCTTCTTTCCAGATTTCATCTGAGGATATTTCCTTTTTCACCGTAGCCCTCTATGGGCTTCCTAATACCACTTTGCCAATTCCACAAGAACTGTCTTAGCGAAAGGCTTCTTGTGGGTAAGCTGTAAATCTGTGAGATGATTTCACAGAGCACAAAGAAGTTTCTCAGAAAGCTTCTTTCTCTTTGTTATCGGAGGATATTTCCTTTGGCCATATAGTCTTCAAAGGGATCCGAAATATCTGTTCTCAGATTCCACAGAAATAAGGCTAGCAAAGAGATCCACGAAATACAGATGTAAATCTGTGAGATGAATTAACAGAACACTAAGCAGTTTCTCGGAAAGCTTCTTTCCAGATTTCATCTGAGGATATTTCCTTTTTCACCATAGCCCTCTATGGGCTTCCAAATATCACTGTGCCAATTCCACAAGTACTGTCTTAGCGAAAGGCTTCTTGAGCGAGAAGCTGTAACTCTGTGAGATGATTTCACAGAACACAAAGAAGTTTCTCACAAAGCTTGTTTCTCTTTGTTATCGGAGGATATTTCCTTTGGCCCTATAGTCTTCCAAGGGATCCGAAATATCTGTTCTCAGATTCCACAGAAATAAGGCTAGCAAAGAGATCCACGAAATACATATGTAACCCTGTGAGATGAATTAACAGAACGCTAAGCAGTTTCTCAGAAAGCTTCTTTCCAGATTTCATCTGAGGATATTTCCTTTTTCACCATAGCCCTCTGGGCTTCCAAATACCACTTTGCCAACTGCACAAGAACTGTCTTAGCGAAAGGCTTCTTGAGGGGAAAGCTGTAACTCTGTGAAATGATTTCACAGAACACAAAGAAGTTTCTCAGAAAGCTTCTTTCTCTTTCTTATCGGAGGATATTTCCTTTGTCCCTATGGTCTTCAAAGGGATCCGAAATATCTGTTCTCAGATTCCACAGAAATAAGGCTAGCAAAGAGATCCACGAAATACAGATGTAATTCTGTGAGACGAATTAACAGAACACTAAGCAGTTTCTCAGAAAGCTTCTTTCCAGATTTCATCTGAGGATATTTCCTTTTTCACCATAGCCCTCTATGGGCTTCCTAATACCACTTTGCCAATTCCACATGAACTGTCTTAGCGAAAGGCTTCTTGAGGGTAAAGCTGTAACTCTGTGAGATGATTTCACAGAACACAAAGAAGTTTCTCAGAAAGCTTCTTTCTCTTTGTTATCGGAGGATGTTTCCTTTGGCCCTATAGTCTTCCAAGGGATCCGAAATATCTGTTCTCATTTTCCGCAGAAATAAGGCTAGCAAAGAGATCCACGAAATACAGATGTAACTCTGTGAGATGATTTCACAGAACAGAAAGAAGTTTCTCCGAAGGCTTCTTTCTCTTTGTTATCGGAGGATATTTCCTTTGGCCCTATAGTCTTCCAAGGGATCCGAAATATCTGTTCTCAGATTCCACAGAAATAAGGCTAGCAAAGAGATCCACGAAATACATATGTAACCCTGTGAGATGAATTAACAGAACACTAAGCAGTTTCTCAGAAAGCTTCTTTCCAGATTTCATCTGAGGATATTTCCTTTTTCACCATAGCCCTCTGGGCTTCCAAATACCGCTTTGCCAATTCCACAAGAACTGTCTTAGCGAAAGGCTTCTTGAGGGGAAAGCTGTAACTCTGTGAAAAGATTTCATGGAACACAAAGAAGTTTCTCAGAAAGCTTCTTTCTCTTTCTTATCGGAGGATATTTCCTTTGGCCCTATGGTCTTTAAAGGGATCCGAAATATCTGTTCTCAGATTCCACAGAAATAAGGCTAGCAAAGAGATCCACGAAATACAGATGTAATTCTGTGAGATGAATTCACAGAACACTAAGCAGCTTCTCAGAAAGCTTCTTTCCAGATTTCATCGGAGGATATTTCCTTTTTCACCATAGCCCTCTAAGGGCTTCCTAATACCATTTTGCCAATTCCACATGAACTGTCTTAGCGAAAGGCTTCTTGAGGGTAAAGCTGTAACTCTGTGAGATGATTTCACAGAACACAAAGAAGTTTCTCAGAAAGCTTCTTTCTCTTTGTTATCGGAGGATGTTTCCTTTGGCCCTATAGTCTTCCAAGGGATCCGAAATATCTGTTCTCATTTTCCACAGAAATAAGGCTAGCAAAGAGATCCACGAAATACAGATGTAACACTGTGAGATGAATTAACGGAACACTAAGCAGTTTCTCAGAAAGCTTCTTTCCAGATTTCATCTGAGGATATTTCCTTTTTCACCATAGCCCTCTATGGGCTTCCTAATACCACGTTGCCAATTCCACAAGAACTGTCTTAGCGAAAGGCTTCTTGAGGGGAAAGCTGTAACTCTGTGAGATGATTTCACAGAACACAAAGAAGTTTCTCAGAAAGCTTCTTTCTCTTTGTTATCGGAGGATATTTCCTTTGGCCATATAGTCTTCAAAGGGATCCCAAATATCTGTTCTCAGATTCCACAGAAATAAGGCTAGCAAAGAGATCCACGAAATACAGATGTAAATCTGTGAGATGAATTAACAGAACACTAAGCAGTTTCTCGGAAAGCTTCTTTCCAGATTTCATCTGAGGATATTTCCTTTTTCACCATAGCCCTCTATGGGCTTCCAAATATCACTGTGCCAATTCCACAAGTACTGTCTTAGCGAAAGGCTTCTTGAGGGGAAAGCTGTAACTCTGTGAGATGATTTCACAGAACACAAAGAAGTTTCTCAGAAAGCTTGTTTCTCTTTGTTATCGGAGGATATTTCCTTTGGCCCTGTACTCTTCCAAGGGATCCGAAATATCTGTTCTCAGATTCCACAGAAATAAGGCTAGCAAAGAGATCCACGAAATGCATATGTAACCCTGTGAGATGAATTAACAGAACACTAAGCAGTTTCTCAGAAAACTCCTTTACAGATTTCATCTGAGGATATTTCCTTTTTCACCATAGCCCTCTATACGCTTCCAAATATCACTTTGCAAATTCCACAACAACTGTCTTAGCGAAAGGCTTCTTGAGGGGAAAGCTGTAACTCTGTGAGATGATTTCACAGAACACAAAGAAGTTTCTCAGAATGCTTCTTTCTCTTTGTTATCGGAGGATATTTCCTTTGGCCCTATAGTCTTCAAAGGCATCCGAAATATCTGTTCTCAGATTCCACAGAAATGACTAGCAAAGAGATCCACGAAATACAGATGTAACTCTGTGAGATGATTTCACAGAACAAAAAGAAGTTTCTCCGAAGGCTTCTTTCTCTTTGTTATCGGAGGATATTTCCTTTGACCCTATAGTCTTCAAAGGGATCCGAATATCTGTTCTCAGATTCCTCAGAAATAAGGCAGGCAAAGAGATCCACGAAATACAGATGTAACACTGTGAGATGAATTAACAGAACACTAAGCAGTTTCTCAGAAAGCTTCCTTCAAGATTTCATCTGAGGATATTTCCTTTTTCACCATAGCCCTCTATGGGCTTCCAAATATCACTTTGCGAATTCCACAAGAACTGTCTTAGAGAAAGGCTTCTTGAGGGGATAGCTGTAACTCTGTGAGATGATTTCACAGAACAGAAAGAAGTTTCTCCGAAGGCTTCTTTCTCTTTGTTATGGGAGGATATTTCCTTTGGCCCTATAGTCTTCAAAGGGATCCGAAATATCTGTTCTCAGATTCCACAGAAATAAGGCTAGCAAAGAGATCCACGAAATACAGATGTAACTCTGTGAGATGAATTCACAGAACACTAAGCAGTTTCTCAGAATGCTTCTTTCCAGATTTCATCTGAGGATATTTCCTTTTTCTCCATAGCCCTCTAGGCGCTTCCAAATATCAATTTGCCAATTGCACAAGAACTGTCTTAGCGAAAGGCTTCTTGAGGGGAAAGCTGTAACTCTGTGAGATGATTTCACAGAGCACAAAGAAGTTTCTCAGAAAGCTTCATTCTCTTTGTTATTGGAGGATATTTCCTTTGGCCCCATAGTCTTCAAATGGATCCGAAGTATATGTTCTCAGATTCCACAGAAATAAGGCTAGCAAAGAGATCCACAAAATACAGATGTAACTCTGTGAGATGAATTAACAGAACACTAAGCAGTTTCTCAGAAAGCTTCTTTCCAGATTTCATCTGAGGATATTTCCTTTTTCACCATAGCCCTCTATGGACTTCCAAATACCACTTTGACAATTCCACAAGAACTGTCTTAGCGAAAGGCTTCTTGAGGGGAAAGCTGTAACTCTGTGAGATGATTTCACAGAACACAAAGAAGTTTCTCCGAAGGCTTCTTTCTCTTTGTTATCGGAAATTATTTCCTTCGGCCCTATAGTCTTCAAAGGCATCCGAAATATCTGTTCTCCGATTCCACAGAAATAACTAGCAAAGAGATCCACGAAATACAGATGTAACTCTCTGACATGAATTAACAGAACAATAAGCAGTTTCTCAGTAAGCTTCTTTCCAGATTTCATCTGAGGATATTTCCTTTTTCACCATAGCCCTCTATGCGCTTCCAAATATCACTTTGCCAATTCCAAAAGAACTGTCTTAGCGAAAGGCTTCTTGAGGGGAAAGCTGTAACTCTGTGAGATGAT
Source organism: Macaca nemestrina (assembly GCF_043159975.1). Taxonomy (NCBI): domain Eukaryota; kingdom Metazoa; phylum Chordata; class Mammalia; order Primates; family Cercopithecidae; genus Macaca; species Macaca nemestrina. The sequence goes on from NC_092143.1 coordinate 26,879,896, forward strand.
TTCACAGAACACAAAGAAGTTTTTCAGAAAGCTTCTTTCTTTTTGTTATCGGAGGATATTTCCTTTGGCCCTATAGTCTTCAAAGGGATCCGATATATCTGTTCTCAGATTCCTCAGAAATAAGGATAGTAAAGAGATCCACGAAATACAGATATAACCCTGTGAGACGAATTAACAGAACACTAAGCAGTTTCTCAGAAAGCTTCTTTCCAGATTTCATATGAGAATATTTCCTTTTTCACCATAGCCCTCTATGGGCTTCCAAATATCATTTTGCCAATTGCACAAGAACTGTCTTAGCGAAAGTCTTCTTGAGGGGAAAGCTGTAACTCTGAGAGATGATTACACAGAACACAAAGAAGTTTCTCAGAAAGCTTCTTTCTCTTTGTTATCGGAGACTATTTCCTTTGGCCCTATAGTCTTCAAAGGGATCTGAAATATCTGTTCTCAGATTCCACAGAAATAAGGCAAGCAAAGAGATCCACGAAATACAGATATAACTCTGTGAGAAGAATTAACAGAACACTAAGCAGTTTCTCAGAAAGCTTCTTTCCCGATTTCATCTGAGGATATTTCCTTTTTCACCATAGCCTTCTAAGGGCTTCCAAATACCACTTTGCCAATTCCACAAGAACTGTCTTAGCGAAAGGCTTCTTGAGGGGAAAGCTGTAACTCTGTGAAATGATTTCACGGAACACAAAGAAGTTTCTCAGAAAGCTTCTTTCTCTTTCTTATCGGAGGATAATTCCTTTGGCCCTATGGTCTTTAAAGGGATCCGAAATATCTGTTCTCAGATTCCACAGAAATAAGGCTAGCAAAGAGATCCACGAAATACAGATGTAAATCTGTGAGATGAATTAACAGAACACTAAGCAGATTCTCGGAAAGCTTCTTTCCAGATTTCATCTGAGGATATTTCCTTTTTCACCATAGCCCTCTATGCGCTTCCAAATATCTCTTTGCCAATTCCACAAGAACTGTCTTAGCGAAAGGCTTCTTGAGGGGAAAGCTGTAACTCTGTGAGATGATTTCACAGAACACAAAGAAGTTTATCAGAAAGCTTCTTTCTCTTTTTTACGGAGGATATTTCCTTTGGCCCTATAGTCTTCAAAGAGATCCGATATATCTGTTCTCAGATTCCACAGAAAAAAGGCTAGCAAAGAGATCCACGAAATACAGATGTAACTCTGTGAGATGAATTAACAGAACACTAAGCAGTTTCTCAGAAAGCTTCTTTCCAGATTTCATCTGAGGATATTTCCTTTTTCTCCATAGCCCTCTATGGGCTTCAAATATCACTTTGCGAATTCCACAAGAACTGTCTTAGCGAAAGGCTTCTTGAGGGGAAAGCTGTAACTCTGTGAGATGATTTCACAGAACAGAAAGAAGTTTCTCCGAAGGCTTCTTTCTCTTTGTTATCGGAGGATATTTCCTTTGGCCCTATAGTCTTCAAAGGGATCCGAAATATCTGTTCTCAGATTCCACAGAAATAAGGCTAGCAAAGAGATCCACGAGATACAGATGTAACTCGGTGAGATGAATTCACAGAACACTAAGCAGTTTCTCAGAAAGCTTCTTTCCAGATTTCATCTGAGGATATTTCCTTTTTCACCATAGCCCTCTATGGGCTTCCAAATATCACTGTGCCAATTCCACAAGTACTGCCTTAGCGAAAGGCTTCTTGAGCGAGAAGCTGTAACTCTGTGAGATGATTTCACAGAACACAAAGAAGTTTCTCAGAAAGCTTGTTTCTCTTTGTTATCGGAGGATATTTCCTTTGGCCCTATAGTCTTCCAAGGGATCCGAAATATCTGTTCTCAGATTCCACAGAAATAAGGCTAGCAAAGAGATCCACGAAATACATATGTAACCCTGGGAGATGAATTAACAGAACACTAAGCAGTTTCTCAGAAAGCTTCTTTCCAGATTTCATCTGAGGATATTTCCTTTTTCACCATAGCCCTCTGGGCTTCCAAATACCACTTTGCCAATTCCACAAGAACTGTCTTAGCGAAAGGCTTCTTGAGGGGAAAGCTGTAACTCTGTGAAATGATTTCACGGAACACAAAGAAGTTTCTCAGAAAGCTTCTTTCTCTTTCTTATCGGAGGATATTTCCTTTGGCCCTATGGTCTTTAAAGGGATCCGAAATATCTGTTCTCAGATTCCACAGAAATAAGGCTAGCAAAGAGATCCACGAAATACAGATGTAATTCTGTGAGATGAATTAACAGAACACAAAGCAGTTTCTCAGAAAGCTTCTTTCCAGATTTCATCTGAGGATATTTCCTTTTTCACCATAGCCCTCTAAGGGCTTACTAATACCATTTTGCCAATTCCACATGAACTGTCTTAGCGAAAGGCTTCTTGAGGGTGAAGCTGTAACTCTGTGAGATGATTTCACAGAACACAAAGAAGTTTCTCAGAAAGCTTCTTTCTCTTTGTTATCGGAGGATATTTCCTTTGGCCATATAGTCTTCAAAGGGATCCCAAATATCTGTTCTCAGATTCCACAGAAATAAGGCTAGCAAAGAGATCCACGAAATACAGATGTAAATCTGTGAGATGAATTAACAGAACACTAAGCAGTTTCTCGGAAAGCTTCTTTCCAGATTTCATCTGAGGATATTTCCTTTTTCACAATAGCCCTCTATGGGCTTCCAAATATCACTGTGCCAATTCCACAAGTACTGTCTTAGCGAAAGGCTTCTTGAGGGGAAAGCTGTAACTCTGTGAGATGATTTCACAGAACACAAAGAAGTTTCTCAGAAAGCTTGTTTCTCTTTGTTATCGGAGGATATTTCCTTTGGCCCTGTAGTCTTCCAAGGGATCCGAAATATCTGTTCTCAGATTCCACAGAAATAAGGCTAGCAAAGAGATCCACGAAATGCATATGTAACCCTGTGAGATGAATTAACAGAACACTAAGCAGTTTCTCAGAAAGCTCCTTTACAGATTTCATCTGAGGATATTTCCTTTTTCACCATAGCCCTCTATACGCTTCCAAATATCTCTTTGCAAATTCCACAACAACTGTCTTAGCGAAAGGCTTCTTGAGGGGAAAGCTGTAACTCTGTGAGATGATTTCACAGAACACAAAGAAGTTTCTCAGAATGCTTCTTTCTCTTTGTTATCGGAGGATATTTCCTTTGGCCCTATAGTCTTCAAAGGCATCCGAAATATCTGTTCTCAGATTCCACAGAAATGACTAGCAAAGAGATCCACGAAATACAGATGTAACTCTGTGAGATGATTTCACAGAACAAAAAGAAGTTTCTCAGTAAGCTTCTTTCCAGATTTCATTTGAGGATATTTCCTTTTTCACCGTAGCCCTCTATGCGCTTCCAAATATCACTTTGAAAGCTGTAACTCTGTGAGATGATTTCACAGAACACAAAGAAGTTTCTCAGAAAGCTTCTTTCTCTTTGTTTTCAGAGGATATTTCCTTTGGCCCTATAGTCTTCCATGGGATCCGAAATATCTGTTCTCAGATTCCACCGAAATAAGGCTAGCAAAGAGATCCACGAAATACAGATGTAACCTTGTGAGATGAATTTCCAGAACACTAAGCAGTTTCTCAGAAAGCTTCTTTCCAGATTTCATCTGAGTATATTTCCTTTTTCACCATAGCCCTCTATACGCTTCCAAATATCACTTTGCCAATTCCACAAGAACTGTCTTAGCGAAAGGCTTCTTGAGGGGAAAGGTGTAACTCTGTGAGATGATTTCACAGAACACAAAGAAGTTTCTCAGAAAGCTTCTTTCTCTTTGTTATCGGAGGATATTTCCTTTGGCCCTATAGTCTTCAAAGGGATCCGAAATATCTGTTCTCAGATTCCACAGAAATAACTAGCAAAGAGATCCACGAAATACAGATGTAACTCTGTGACATGAATTAACAGAACACTAAGCAGTTTCTCAGTAAGCTTCTTTCCAGATTTCATCTGAGGATATTTCCGTTTTCACCATAGCCCTCTATGGGCTTCCAAATATCACTTTGCCAATTCCACAAGTAGTGTCTCAGCTAAAGGCTTCTTGAGGGGAAACTGTAATTCTGTGAGATGATTTCACAGAACACAAAGAAGTTTCTCAGAAAGCTTCTTTCTCTTTTTTATCAGAGGATATTTCCTTTGGCCCTATAGTCTTCCAAGGGATCCGAAATATCTGTTCTCAGATTCAACAGAAATAATGCTAGCAAACAGATCCACGAAACACAGATGTAACTCTGTGACATGAATTAACAGAACACTGAGCAGTTTCTCAGTAAGCTTCTTTCCAGATTTCAGCTGAGGATATTTCCTTTTTCACCATAGCCCTCTATGGGCTTCCAAATATCACTTTGCCAATTCCACAAGAACTGTCTTAGCGAAAGGCTTCTTGAGGGGAAAGCTGTAACTCTGTGAGATGATGTCACAGAGCACAAAGAAGTTTCTCAGAAAGCTTCTTTCTCTTTGTAATCGGAGGATATTACCTTTGGCCCTATGGTCTTCAAAGGGATCCGAAATATCTGTTCTCAGATTCCACAGAAATAAGGTTAACAAGGAGATCCACGAGATACAGAGGTAATTCTGTGATATGAATTAACAGAACACTAAGCAGTTTCTCAGAAAGCTTCTTTCCAGATTTCATCTGAGGATATTTCCTTTTTCACTGTAGCCCTCTATGCGCTTCCAAATATCATTTTGCCAATTGCACAAGAACTGTCTTAGCGAAAGGCTTCTTGTGGGGAAAGCTGTAACTCTGAGAGATGATTACACAGAACACAAAGAAGTTTCTCAGAAAGCTTTCTCTTTGTTATGGGAGATTATTTCCTTTGGCCCTATAGTCTTCAAAGGGATCCGAAATATCTGTTCTCAGATTCCACAGAAATAAGGCAAGCAAAGAGATCCACGAAATACAGATGTAACTCTGTGAGATGAATTAACAGAACACTAAGCAGTTTCTCAGAAAGCTTCCTTCCAGATTTCATCTGAGGATATTTCCTTTTTCACCATAGCCTTCTATGGCCTTCCTAATACCACTTTGCCAACACCACAAGAACTGTCTTAGCGAAAGGCTTCTTGAGGGGAAAGCTGTAACTCTGTGAGATGAGTTCACAGAGCACAAAGAAGTTTCTCAGAAAGCTTCTTTCTCTTTGTTATTGGAGGATATTTCCTTTGGCCCTATAGTCTTCAAAGGGATCCGAAATATCTGTTCTCAGATTCCACAGAAATAAGGCTAGCAAAGAGATCCACGAAATACAGATGTAACTCTGTGAGATGATTTCACAGAACAAAAAGAAGTTTCTCCGAAGGCTTCTTTCTCTTTGTTATCGGAGGATATTTCCTTTGAACCTATAGTCTTCAAAGGGATCCGAATATCTGTTCTCAGATTCCTCAGAAATAAGGCAGGCAAAGAGATCCACGAAATACAGATGTAACTCTGTGAGATGAATTAACAGAACACTAAGCAGTTTCTCAGAAAGCTTCTTTCCAGATTTCATCTGAGGATATTTCCTTTTTCACCATAGCCCTCTATGGGCTTCCAAATATCACTTTGCGAATTCCATAAGAACTGTCTTAGAGAAAGGCTTCTTGAGGGGATAGCTGTAACTCTGTGAGATGATTTCACAGAACAGAAAGGAGTTTCTCCGAAGGCTTCTTTCTCTTTGTTATGGGAGGATATTTCCTTTGGCCCTATAGTCTTCAAAGGGATCCGAAATATCTGTTCTCAGATTCCACAGAAATAAGGCTAGCAAAGAGATCCACGAAATACAGATGTAACTCTGTGAGATGAATTCACAGAACACTAAGCAGTTTCTCAGAATGCTTCTTTCCAGATTTCATCTGAGGATATTTCCTTTTTCACCATAGCCCTCTAGGCGCTTCCAAATATCAATTTGCCAATTGCACAAGAAGTGTCTTAGCGAAAGGCTTCTTGAGGGGAAAGCTGTAACTCTGTGAGATGATTTCACAGAGCACAAAGAAGTTTCTCAGAAAGCTTCTTTCTCTTTGTTATTGGAGGATATTTCCTTTGGCCCTATAGTCTTCAAATGGATCCGAAGTATATGTTCTCAGATTCCACAGAAATAAGGCTAGCAAAGAGATCCACAAAATACAGATGTAACTCTGTGAGATGAATTAACAGAACACTAAGCAGTTTCTCAGAAAGCTTCTTTCCAGATTTCATCTGAGGATATATCCTTTTTCACCGTAGCCCTCTATGGGCTTCCAAATATCACTTTGACAATTCCACAAGAACTGTCTTAGCGAAAGCCTTCTTGAGGGGAAAGCTGTAACTCTGTGAGATGATTTCACAGAACAGAAAGTAGTTTCTCCGAAGGCTTCTTTCTCTTTGTTATCGGAGGATATTTCCTTTGACCCTATAGTCTTCAAAGGGATCCGAATATCTGTTCTCAGATTCCTCAGAAATAAGGCTAGCAAAGAGATCCACGAAATACAGATGAAACTCTGTGAGATGAATTAACAGAACACTAAGCAGTTTCTCAATAATCTTCTTTCCAGATTTCATCTGAGGATATTTCCTTTTTCACCATAGCCCTCTATGCGCTTCCAAATATCACTTTGCCAATTCCACAAGAACTGTCTTAGCGAAAGGCTTCTTGAGGGGAAAGCTGTAACTCTGTGAGATGATTTCACAGAACACAAAGAAGTTTCTCCGAAGGCTTCTTTCTCTTTGTTATCAGAGGATATTTCCTTTGACCCTATAGTCTTCAAAGGGATCCGAATATCTGTTCTCAGATTCCTCAGAAATAAGGCTAGCAAAGAGATCCACGAAATACAGATGTAACTCTGTGAGATGAATTAACAGAACACTATGCAGTTTCTCAGTAATCTTCTTTCCAGATTTCATTTGAGGATGTTTCCTTTTTCACCATAGCCCTCTATGCGCTTCCAAATATCACTTTCCCAATTCCACAAGAACTGTCTTAGCGAAAGGCTTCTTGAGGGGAAAGCTGTAAATCTGTGAGATGATTTCACAGAACACAAAGAAGTTTCTCCGAAGGCTTCTTTCTCTTTGTTATCGGAGGATATTTCCTTTGACCCTATAGTCTTCAAAGGGATCCGAATATCTGTTCTCAGATTCCTCAGAAATAAGGCTAGCAAAGAGATCCACGAAATACAGATGTAACTCTGTGAGATGAATTAACAGAACACTAAGCAGTTTCTCAGAAAACTTCTTTCCAGATTTCATCTAAGAATATTTCCTTTTTCACCATAGCTTCTAGGCGCTTCCAAATATCACTTTGCCAATTCCACAAGAAATGTCTTAGCGAAAGACTTCTTGAGGGGAAAGCTGTAACTCTGTGAGATGATTTCACAGAACACAAAGAAGTTTCTCAGAAAGCTTCTTTCTCTTTGTTTTCGGAGGATATTTCCTTTGGCCCTATAGTCTTCAAAAGGATTCGAAATATCTGTTCTCAGATGCCACAGAAATAAGGATAGCAAAGAGATCCACGAGATACAGATGTAACTCTGTGAGATGAATTAACAGAACACTAAGCAGTTTCTCGGAAAGCTTCTTTCCAGATTTCATCTGAGGATATTTCCTTTTTCACCTTAGCCCTCTATGGGCTTCCAAATATCACTGTGCCAATTCCACAAGTACTGTCTTAGCGAAAGGCTTCTTGAGGGGAAAGCTGTAACTCTGTGAGATGATTTCACAGAACACAAAGAAGTTTCTCAGAAAGCTTCTTTCTCTTTGTTTTCAGAGGATATTTCCTTTGGCCCTATAGTCTTCCATGGGATCCGAAATATCTCTTCTCAGATTCCACCGAAATAAGGCTAGCAAAGAGATCCACGAAATACAGATGTAACCTTGTGAGATGAATTTCCAGAACACTAAGCAGTTTCTCAGAAAGCTTCTTTCCAGATTTCATCTGAGTATATTTCCTTTTTCACCATAGCCCTCTATCCCCTTCTAATATCACTTTGCCAATTCCACAAGAACTGTCTTAGCGAAAGGCTTCTTGAGGGGAAAGGTGTAACTCTGTGAGATGATTTCACAGAACACAAAGAAGTTTCTCAGAAAGCTTCTTTCTCTTTGTTATCGGAGGATATTTCCTTTGGCCCTATAGTCTTCAAAGGGATCCGAAATATCTGTTCTCAGATTCCACAGAAATAACTAGCAAAGAGATCCACGAAATACAGATGTAACTCTGTGACATGAAGTAACAGAACACTAAGCAGTTTCTTAGAAAGCTTCCTTCCAGATTTCATCTCAGGATATATCCTTTTTCACCATAGCCCTCTATGGGCTTCCAAATATCACTTTGCCAATTCCACAAGAACTGTCTTAGCGAAAGGCTTCTTGAGGGGAAAGCTGTAACTCTGTGAGATGATTTCACAGAACACAAAGAAGTTTCTCCGAAGGCTTCTTTCTCTTTGTTATCGGAGGATATTTCCTTTGACCCTATAGTCTTCAAAGGGATCCGAATATCTGTTCTCAGATTCCTCAGAAATAAGGCTAGCAAAGAGATCCACGAAATACAGATGTAACTCTGTGAGATGAATTAACAGAACACTAAGCAGTTTCTCAGAAAGCTTCTTTCCAGGTTTCATCTGAGGATATTTCCTTTTTCACTTTAGCCCTCTATGGGCTTCCAAATATCACTTTGCGAATTCCACAAGAACTGTCTTAGCGAAAGGCTTCTTGAGAGGAAAGCTGTAACTCTGTGAGATGAATTTACAGAAGAGAAAGAAGTTTCTCCGAAGGCTTCTTTCTCTTTGTTATGGAGGATATTTCTTTTGGCCCTATAGTCTTCAAAGGGATCCGAAATATCTGTTCTCAGATTCCACAGAAATAAGGCTAGCAAAGAGATCCACGAAATACAGATGTAACTCTGTGAGATGAATTAACAGAACACTAAGCAGTTTCTCAGAAAGCTTCTTTCCAGATTTCATCTGAGGATATTTACTTTTTCACCATAGCCCACTAGGCGCTTCCAAATATCAATTTGCCAATTGCACAAGAACTGTCATAGCGAAAGGCTTCTTGAGGGGAAAGCTGTAACTCTGAGAGATGATTTCACAGAGCACAAAGAAGTTTAACAGAAAGCTTCTTTCTCTTTGTTATCGGAGGATATTTCCTTTGGCCCTATAGTCTTCAAAGGGATCTGACATATCTGTTCCCAGATTACTCAGAAATAAGGCTAGTAAAGAGATCCACGAAATACAGATGTAACTCTGTGAGATGAATTAATAGAACACTAAGCAGTTTCTCAGAAAGCTTCTTTCCAGATTTCATCTGACGATATTTCCTTTTTCACCATTGCCCTATATGCGCTTCCAAATATCACTTTGCCAATTCCACAAGAACTGTCTTAGCGAAAGGCTTCTTGAGAGGAAAGCTGTAACTCTGTGAGATGATTTCACAGAACACAAAGAAGTTTATCAGAAAGCTTCTTTCACTTTGTTATCAGAGGATATTTCCTTTGGCCCTATAGTCTTCAAAGGGATCCGTAATATCTGTTCTCAGATTCCTCAGAAATAAGTCTAGCAAAGAGATCCACGAGATAGAGGTGTAACTCTGTGATATGAATTAACAGAACACTAAACAGTTTCTCAGAAAGCTTCTTTGCAGATTTCATCTGAGGATATTTCCTTTTCACAATAGCCCTCTATGGGCTTCCTAATACCACTTCGCCAATTCCACAAGAACTGTCTTAGCGAAAGGCTTCTTGAGGGGAAAGCTGTAACTCTGTGAAATGATTTCACAGAATACAAAGAAGTTTCTCAGAAAGCTTGTTTCTCTTTGTTATCGGAGGATATTTCCTTTGGCCCTATAGTCTTCCAAGGGATCCGAAATATCTGTTCTCAGATTCCACAGAAATAAGGCTAGCAAAGAGATACACGAAATACAGATGTAACTCTGTGAGATGAATTAACAGAACACTAAGCAGTTTCTCAGAAAGCTTCTTTCCAGATTTCATCTGAGGATATTTCCTTTTTCACCATAGCCCTCAATGGGCTTCCTAATACCACTTTGCGAATTCCACAAGAACTGTCTTAGCGAAAGGCTTCTTGAGGGGAAAGCTGTAACTCTGTGAGATGATTTCAAAGAACACAAAGAAGTTTCTCAGAAAACTTCTTTCTCTTTGTTATCGGAGGATGTTTCCTTTGGCCCTATAGTCTTCCAAGGGATCCGAAATATCTGTTCTCATTTTCCACAGAAATAAGGCTAGCAAAGAGATCCACGAGATACAGATGTAACTCTGTGAGATGAATTAACAGAACAGTAAGCAGTTTCTCAGAAAGCTTCTTTCCAGATTTAATCTGAGGATATTTCCTTTTACACCATAGCCCTCTTTGGGCTTCGAAATACCACTTTGACAATTCCACAAGAACTGTCTTAGCGAAAGGCTTCTTGAGGGGAAAGCTGTAACTCTGTGAGATGATTTCACAGAACACAAAGAAGTTTCTCAGAAACCTTATTTCTCTTTTTTATCTGAGATTATTTCTTTGGCCCTATAGTCTTCAAAGGGATCCGAAATATCTGTTCTCAGATTCCACAGAAATAAGGCTAGCAAAGAGATACACGAGATACAGATGTAACTCTGTGAGATGAATTAACAGAACACTAAGCAGTTTCTCAGAAAGCTTCTTTCCAGATTTCATCTGAGGATATATCCTTTTTCACCATAGCCCTCTATGGGCTTCCTAATACCACTTTGCCAATTCCACAAGAACTGTCTTAGCGAAAGACTTCTTGTGGGTAAGCTGTAAATCTGTGAGATGATTTAACAGAGCACAAAGAAGTTTCTCAGAAAGCTTCTTTCTCTTTGTTATCGGAGTATATTTCCTTTGGCCATATAGTCTTCAAAGGGATCCGAAATATCTGTTCTCAGATTCCACAGAAATAAGGCCAGCAAAGAGATCCACGAAATGCAGATGTAAATCTGTGAGATGAATTAACAGAACACTAAGCAGTTTCTCGGAAAGCTTCTTTCCAGATTTCATCTGAGGATATTTCCTTTTTCACCTTAGCCCTCTATGGGCTTCCAAATATCACTGTGCCAATTCCACAAGTATTGTCTTAGCGAAAGGCTTCTTGAGGGGAAAGCTGTAACTCTGTGAGATGATTTCACAGAACACAATGAAGTTTTTCAGAAAGCTTCTTTCTCTTTGTTATCGGAGGATATTTCCTTTGGCCCTATAGTGTTCAAAGGGATCCGATATATCTGTTCTCAGATTCCTCAGAAATAAGGATAGTAAAGAGATCCACGAAATACAGATGTAACCCTGTGAGATGAATTAACAGAACACTAAGCAGTTTCTCAGAAGGCTTCTTTCCAGATTTCATATGAGAATATTTCCTTTTTCACCATAGCCCTCTATGGGCTTCCAAATATCATTTTGCCAATTGCACAAGAACTGTCTTAGCGAAAGGCTTCTTGAGGGGAAAGCTGTAACTCTGAGAGATGATTACACAGAACACAAAGAAGTTTCTCAGAAAGCTTCTTTCTCTTTGTTATCGGAGATTATTTCCTTTGGCCCTATAGTCTTCAAAGGGATCCGAAATATCTGTTCTCAGATTCCACAGAAATAAGGCAAGCAAAGAGATCCACGAAATACAGATGTAACTCTGTGAGAAGAATTAACAGAACACTAAGCAGTTTCTCAGAAAGCTTCTTTCCAGATTTCATCTGAGGATATTTCCTTTTTCACCATAGCCCTCTATGGGCTTCCAAATATCACTGTGCCAATTCCACAAGTACTGTCTTAGCGAAAGGCTTCTTGAGGGAAAAGCTGTAACTCTGTGAGATGATTTCACAGAACACAAAGAAGTTTCTCAGAAAGCTTGTTTCTCTTTGTTATCGGAGGATATTTCCTTTGGCCCTATAGTCTTCCAAGGGATCCGAAATATCTGTTCTCAGATTCCACAGAAATAAGGCTAGCAAAGAGATCCACGAAATACATATGTAACCCTGTGAGATGAATTAACAGAACACTAAGCAGTTTCTCAGAAAGCTTCTTTCCCGATTTCATCTGAGGATATTTCCTTTTTCACCATAGCCATCTGGGCTTCCAAATACCACTTTGCCAATTCCACAAGAACTGTCTTAGCGAAAGGCTTCTTGAGGGGAAAGCTGTAACTCTGTGAAATGATTTCACGGAACACAAAGAAGTTTCTCAGAAAGCTTCTTTCTCTTTCTTATCGGAGGTTATTTCCTTTGGCCCTATAGTCTTTAAAGGGATTCGAAATATCTGTTCTCTGATGCCACAGAAATAAGGCTAGCAAAGAGATCCACGAGATACAGATGTAACTCTGTGAGATGAATTAACAGAACACTAAGCAGTTTCTCAGAAAGATTCTTTCCAGATTTCATCTGAGGATATTTCCTTTTTCACCATAGCCCTCTATGGGCTTCCTAATACCACTTTGCGAATTCCACAAGAACTGTCTTAGCGAAAGGCTTCTTGAGGGGAAAGCTGTAACTCTGTGAGATGATTTCAAAGAACACAAAGAAGTTTCTCAGAAAACTTCTTTCTCTTTGTTATCGGAGGATGTTTCCTTTGGCCCTATAGTCTTCCAAGGGATCCGAAATATCTGTTCTCATTTTCCACAGAAATAAGGCTAGCAAAGAGATCCACGAGATACAGATGTAACTCTGTGAGATGAATTAACAGAACAGTAAGCAGTTTCTCAGAAAGCTTCTTTCCGGATTTAATCTGAGGATATTTCCTTTTACACCATAGCCCTCTTTGGGCTTCCAAATACCACTTTGACAATTCCACAAGAACTGTCTTAGCGAAAGGCTTCTACAGGGGAAAGCTGTAACTCTGTGAGATGATTTCACAGAACACAAAGAAGTTTCTCAGAAAGCTTGTTTCTCTTTTTTATCGGAGTTTATTTCCTTTGGCCCTATAGTCTTCAAAGGGATCCGAAAAATCTGTTCTCAGATTCCACAGAAATAATGCTAGCCAAGAGATCCACGAAATACAGATGTAACTCTGTGAGATGAATTAACAGAACACTAAGCATTTTCCCAGAAAGCTACTTTCCAGGTTTCATCTGAGGATATTTCCTTTTTCACCATAGCCCTCTATGGGCTTCCAAATACCACTTTGCCAATTCCACCAGAACTGTCTTAGCGAAAGGCTTCTTGAGGGGAAAGCTGTAACTCTGTGAGATGATTTCACAGAACACAAAGAAGTTTCTCAGAAAGCTTCTTTCTCTTTGTTATCGGAGGATATTTCCTTTGGCCCTATAGTCTTCAAAGGGATCCGAAATATCTGTTCTCAGATTCCGCAGAAATAAGGCTAGCAAAGAGATGCACGAAATACAGATGTAAATCTGTGAGATGAATTAACAGAACACTAAGCAGTTTCTCAGAAAGCTTCTTTCCAGATATCATCTGAGGTTATTTCCTTTTTCACCATAGCCCTCTAAGGGCTTCCAAATATCACTTTGCCAATTCCACAAGAACTGTCTTACCGAAAGGCTTTTGAATGGAAAGCTGTAACTCTGTGGGATGATTTCACAGAACACAAAGAAGTTTGTCAGAAAGCTTCTTTCTCTTTGTTATCGGAGGATACTTCCTTTGGCCCTAGAGTCTTCAAAGGGATCCGAAATATCTGTTCTCAAATTCCACAGATATAAGGCTAGCAAAGAGACCCACGAAATACAGATGTAACTCTGTGAGTTGAATTAACAGAACACTAAGCAGTTTCTCAGAAAGCTTCTTACCAGATTTCATCTGAGGATATTTCCTTTTTCACCATAGCCCTCTATGCGCTTCCAAATATCACTTTGCCAATTCCACTAGAACTGTCTTAGAAAAAGACTTCTTGAGGGGAAAGCTGTAACGCTGTGAGTTGATTTCACAGTACACAAAGAAGTTTCTCAGAAACCTTCTTTCTCTTTGTTATCGGAGGATATTTCCTTTGGCCCTATAGTCTTCAAGGGGATCCGAAATATCTGTTCTCAGATTCCACAGAAATAATTCTAGCAAAGAGATCCACGAAATACAGATGTAACTCTGTGAGATGAATTAACAGAACACTAAGCAGTTTCTCAGAAAGCTTCTTTCCAGATTTCATCTGAGGATATATCCTTTTTCACCATATCCCTCTAGGGGTTCCAAATATCACTTTGCCAATTCCACAAGAACTGTCTTAGCGAAAGGCTTCTTGAGAGGAAAGCTGCAACTCTGTGAGATTATTTCACAGAACACAAAGAAGTTTCTCAGAAACCTTCTTTCTCTTTGTTATCGGAGGATATTTCCTTTTGCCCTAGAGTCTTCAAAGGGATCCGAATAACTGTTCTCAGATTCCACAGAAATAAGGCTAGCAAACAGACCCACGAAATACAGATGGAATTCTGTGAGATGAATTCACAGAACACTAAGCTGTTTCTCAGAAAGCTTCTTTCCAGATTTCATCTGAGGTTATTACCTTTTTTACCATAGCCCTCTATGCGCTTCGAAATATTACTTTGCCAATTCCACAAGAACTGTCTTAGAGAAAGGCTTCTTGAGCGGAAAGCTGTAACACTGTGAGATGATTTCACAGAACACAAAGAAGTTTCTCAGAAAGCTTCTTTCTCATTGTTATCGGAGGATATTTCCTTTGGCCCTATATTCTTCAAAGGGATCCGAAATATCTGTTATCAGATTCCACAGAAATAAGGCTAACAAAGAGATCCACGAAATACAGATGTAACTCTGTGAGAAGAATTAACAGAACACTAAGCAGTTTCTCAGAAAGCTTCTTTACAAATTTCATCTGAGGATATTTCCTTTTTCACCATTTCCCTCTACGGGCTTCCAAATATCACTTTGCCAATTCCAGAAGAACTGTCTTAGCGAAAGGCTTCTTGAGGGGAAAGCTGTAACTCTGTGAGATGATTTCACAGAACACAAAGAAGTTTCTCAGAAAGCTTCTTTCTCATTGTTATCGGAGGATATTTCCTTTGGCCCTAGAGTCTTCAAAGGGATCCGAAATATCTGTTCTCAGATTCCACAGAAATAAGGCTAGCAAAGAGATCCACGAAATACAGATGTAACTCTGTGAGATGAATTAACAGAACACTAAGCAGTTTCTCAGAAAGCTTCTTTACAGATTTCATCTGAGGATATTTCCTTTTTCACCATTTCCCTTTACGGGCTTCCAAATATCACTTTGCCAATTCCACTAGAACTGTCTTAGCGAAAGGCTTCTTGAGGGGAAAGCTGTAACTCTGTGAGATGATTTCACAGAAAACAAAGAAGTTTCTCAGAAAGCTTCTTTCTCTTTGTTATCGGAGGATATTTCCTTTGGCAGTAGAGTCTTCAAAGGGATCCGAAATATCTGTTCTCAGATTCCACAGAAATAAGGCTAGCAAAGAGATCCACGAAATACAGATGTAACTCTGTGAGATGAATTAACAGAACACTAAGCAGTTTCTCAGAAAGCTTCTTTCCAGATTTCATCTGAGGATATTTCCTTTTTCACCATAGCCCTCTATGAGCTTCCTAATACCACTTTGCCAATTCCACAAGAACTGTCTTAGCGAAAAGCTTCTTGAGGGGAAAGCTGTAACTCTGAGGGATGATTTCACAGAACAGAAAGAAGTTTCTCCGAAGGCTTCTTTCTCTTTGTTATCGGAGAATATTTCCTTTGGCCCTATAGTCTTCAAAGGGATCCAAAATATCTGTTCTCAGATTCCACAGAAAAAAGGCTAGCAAAGAGATCCACGAAATACAGATGTAACTCTGTGAGATGAATTAACAGAACACTAAGCAGTTTCTCAGAAAGTTTCTTTCCAGATTTCATCTGAGGATATTTCCTTTTTCACCATAGCCCTCTATGGGCTTCCAAATATCACTTTGCGAATTCCACAAGAACTGTCTTAGCGAAAGGCTTCTTGAGAGGAACGCTGTAACTCTGTGAGATGATTTCACAGAACAGAAAGAAGTTTCTCCGAAGGCTTCTTTCTCTTTGTTATCGGAGGATATTTCCTTTGGCCCTATAGTCTTCAAAGGGATCCGAAATATCTGTTCTCAGATTCCACAGAAATAAGGCTAGCAAAGAGATCCACGAGATACAGATGTAACTCTGTGAGATGAATTCACAGAACACTAAGCAGTTTCTCAGAAAGCTTCTTTCCAGATTTCATCTGAGGATATTTCCTTTTTCACCATAGTCCTCTAGGCGCTTCCAAATATCAATTTGCCAATTGCACACGAACTGTCTTAGCGAAAGACTTCTTGAGGGGAAAGCTGTAACTCTGTGAGATGATTTCACAGAGCACAAAGAAGTTTCTCAGAAAGCTTCTTTCTCTTTGTTATTGGAGGATATTTCCTTTGGCCCTATAGTCTTCAAATGGATCCGAAGTATATGTTCTCAGATTCCACAGAAATAAGGCTAGCAAAGAGATCCACGAAATACAGATGTAACTCTGTGAGATGAATTAACAGAACACTAAGCAGTTTCTCCGAAAGCTTCTTTCCAGATTTCATCTGAGGATATATCCTTTTTCACCATTGCCCTCTATGGGCTTCCAAATATCACTTTGCCAATTCCACAAGAACTGTCTTAGCGAAAGGCTTCTTGAGGGGAAAGCTGTAACTCTGTGAGATGATTTCACAGAACACAAAGAAGTTTCTCCGAAGGCTTCTTTCTCTTTGTTATCGGAGGATATTTCCTTTGGCTCTATAGTCTTCAAAGGGATCCGAATATCTGTTCTCAGATTCCTCAGAAATAAGGCTAGCAAAGAGATTCACGAAATACAGATGAAACTCTGTGAGATGAATTAACAGAACACTAAGCAGATTCTCAGTAAGCTTCTTTCCAGATTTCATCTGAGGATATTTCCTTTTTCACCATAGACCTCTAGGCGCTTCCAAATATCACTTTGCCAATTCCACAAGAACTGTCTTAGCGAAAGGCTTCTTGAGGGGAAAGCTGTAACTCTGTGAGATGATTTCACAGAACACAAAGAAGTTTATCAGAAAGCTTCTTTCTCTTTTTTACGGAGGATATTTCCTTTGGCCCCCTAGTCTTCAATGGGATCCGATATATCTGTTCTCAGATTCCTCAGAAATAAGGCTAGCAAAGAGATCCACGAAATACAGATGTAACTCTGTGAGATGAATTAATAGAACACTAAGCAGTTTCTCAGAAAGCTTCTTTCCAGATTTCATCTGAGGATATTTCCTTTTTCACCATAGCCCTCTATGGGCTTCCAAATATCACTTTGCGAATTCCACAAGAACTGTCTTAGCGAAAGGCTTCTTGAGGGGAAAGCTCTAACTGTGTGAGATGATTTCACAGAACAGAAAGAAGTTTCTCCGAAGGCTTCTTTCTCTTTGTTATCGGAGGATATTCCCTTTGGCCCTATAGTCTTCAAAGGGATTCGAAATATCTGTTCTCAGATTCCACAGAAATAAGGCTAGCAAAGAGATCCACGAGATACAGATGTAACTCTGTGAGATGAATTCACAGAACACTAAGCAGTTTCTCAGAAAGCTTCTTTCCAGATTTCATCTGAGGATATTTCCTTTTTCACCATAGCCCTCTAGGCGCTTCCAAATATCAATTTGCCAATTGCACAAGAACTGTCTTAGCGAAAGGCTTCTTGAGGGGAAAGCTGTAACTCTGTGAGATGATTTCACAGAGCACAAAGAAGTTTCTCAGAAAGCTTCTTTCTCTTTGTTATTGGAGGATATTTCCTTTGGCCCTATAGTCTTCAAATGGATCCGAAGTATATGTTCTCAGATTCCACAGAAATAAGGCTAGCAAAGAGATACAGGAGATACAGATGTAACTCTGTGAGATGAATTCACAGAACACTAAGCAGTTTCTCAGAAAGCTTCTTTCCAGATTTCATCTGAGGATATATCCTTTTTCACCATTGCCCTCTATGGGCTTCCAAATATCACTTTGCCAATTCCACAAGAACTGTCTTAGCGAAAGGCTTCTTGAGGGGAAAGCTGTAACTCTGTGAGATGATTTCACAGAACACAAAGAAGTTTCTCCGAAGGCTTCTTTCTCTTTGTTATCGGAGGATATTTCCTTTGACCCTATAGTCTTCAAAGGGATCCGCATATCTGTTCTCAGATTCCTCAGAAATAAGGCTAGCAAAGAGATCCACGAAATACAGATGTAACTCTGTGAGATGAATTAACAGAACACTAAGCAGATTCTCAGTAAGCTTCTTTCCAGATTTCATCTGAGGATATTTCCTTTTTCACCATAGACCTCTAGGCGCTTCCAAATATCACTTTGCCAATTCCACAAGAACTGTCTTAGCGAAAGGCTTCTTGAGGGGAAAGCTGTAACTCTGTGAGATGATTTCACAGAACACAAAGAAGTTTATCAGAAAGCTTCTTTCTCTTTTTTACGGAGGATATTTCCTTTGGCCCCCTAGTCTTCAATGGGATCCGATATATCTGTTCTCAGATTCCTCAGAAATAAGGCTAGCAAAGAGATCCACGAAATACAGATGTAACTCTGTGAGATGAATTAATAGAACACTAAGCAGTTTCTCAGAAAGCTTCTTTCCAGATTTCATCTGAGGATATTTCCTTTTTCACCATAGCCCTCTATGGGCTTCCAAATATCACTTTGCGAATTCCACAAGAACTGTCTTAGCGAAAGGCTTCTTGAGGGGAAAGCTCTAACTGTGTGAGATGATTTCACAGAACAGAAAGAAGTTTCTCCGAAGGCTTCTTTCTCTTTGTTATCGGAGGATATTCCCTTTGGCCCTATAGTCTTCAAAGGGATTCGAAATATCTGTTCTCAGATTCCACAGAAATAAGGCTAGCAAAGAGATCCACGAGATACAGATGTAACTCTGTGAGATGAATTCACAGAACACTAAGCAGTTTCTCAGAAAGCTTCTTTCCAGATTTCATCTGAGGATATTTCCTTTTTCACCATAGCCCTCTAGGCGCTTCCAAATATCAATTTGCCAATTGCACAAGAACTGTCTTAGCGAAAGGCTTCTTGAGGGGAAAGCTGTAACTCTGTGAGATGATTTCACAGAGCACAAAGAAGTTTCTCAGAAAGCTTCTTTCTCTTTGTTATTGGAGGATATTTCCTTTGGCCCTATAGTCTTCAAATGGATCCGAAGTATATGTTCTCAGATTCCACAGAAATAAGGCTAGCAAAGAGATACAGGAGATACAGATGTAACTCTGTGAGATGAATTCACAGAACACTAAGCAGTTTCTCAGAAAGCTTCTTTCCAGATTTCATCTGAGGATATATCCTTTTTCACCATTGCCCTCTATGGGCTTCCAAATATCACTTTGCCAATTCCACAAGAACTGTCTTAGCGAAAGGCTTCTTGAGGGGAAAGCTGTAACTCTGTGAGATGATTTCACAGAACACAAAGAAGTTTCTCCGAAGGCTTCTTTCTCTTTGTTATCGGAGGATATTTCCTTTGACCCTATAGTCTTCAAAGGGATCCGCATATCTGTTCTCAGATTCCTCAGAAATAAGGCTAGCAAAGAGATCCACGAAATACCGATGTAACTCTGTGAGATGAATTAACAGAACACTAAGCAGTTTCTCAGTAAGCTTCTTTCCAGATTTCATCTGAGGATATTTCCTTTTTCACCATAGCCCTCTATGCGCTTCCAAATATCACTTTGCCAATTCCACAAGAACTGTCTTAGCGAAAGGCTTCTTGAGGGGAAAGCTGTAACTCTGTGAGATGATTTCACAGAACACAAAGAAGTTTCTCCGAAGGCTTCTTTCTCTTTGTTATCGGAGGATATTTCCTTTGACCCTATAGTCTTCAAAGGGATCCGAATATCTGTTCTCATATTCCTCAGAAATAAGGCTAGCAAAGAGATCCACGAAATAGAGATGTAACTCTGTGAGATGAATTAACAGAACACTAAGCAGTTTCTCAGAAAGCTTCTTTCCAGATTTCATCTAAGGATATTTCCTTTTTCACCATAGCCCTCTAGGCGCTTCCAAATATCAATTTGCCAAATGCACAAGAACTGTCTTAGCGAAAGGCTTCTTGAGGGGAAAGCTGTAACTCTGTGAGATGATTTCACAGAGCACAAAGAAGTTTCTCAGAAAGCTTCTTTATCTTTGTTATTGGAGGATATTTCCTTTGGCCCTATAGTCTTCAAATGGATCCGAAGTATATGTTCTCAGATTCCACAGAAATAAGGCTAGCAAAGAGACTCACGAAATACAGATGTAACTCTGTGAGATGAATTAACAGAACACTAAGCAGTTTCTCAGAAAGCTTCTTTCCAGATTTCATCTGAGGATATATCCTTTTTCACCATAGCCCTCTATGGGCTTCCAAATATCACTTTGCCAATTCCACAAGAACTGTCTTAGCGAAAGGCTTCTTGAGGGGAAAGCTGTAACTCTGTGAGATGATTTCACAGAACACAAAGAAGTTTCTCCCGAAGGCTTCTTTCTCTTTGATATCGGAGGATATTTCCTTTGACCCTATAGTCTTCAAAGCGATCCGAATATCTGTTCTCAGATTCCTCAGAAATAAGGCCAGCAAAGAGATCCACGAAATACAGATGTAACTCTGTGAGATGAATTAACAGAACACTAAGCAGTTTCTCAGTAAGCTTCTTTCCAGATTTCATCTGAGGATATTTCCTTTTTCACCATAGCCCTCTAGGCGCTTCCAAATATCACTTTGCCAATTCCACAAGAACTGTCTTAGCGAAAGGCTTCTTGAGAGGAAAGCTGTAACTCTGTGAGATGATTTCACAGAACACAAAGAAGTTTATCAGAAAGCTTCTTTCTCTTTGTTATCGGAGGATATTTCCTTTGGCCCTATAGTCTTGAAAGAGATCCGATATATCTGTTCTCAGATTCCTCAGAAATAAGGCTAGTAACGAGATCCACGAAATACAGATGTAACTCTGTGAGGTGAATTAACAGAACACTAAGCAGTTTCTCAGAAAGCTTCTTTCCAGGTTTCATCTGAGGATATTTCCTTTTTCACCATAGCCCTCTATGGGCTTCCAAATATCACTTTGTGAATTCCGCAAGAACTGTCTTAGGGAAAGGCTTCTTGAGGGGAAAGCTGTAACTCTGTGAGATGATTTCACAGAACAGAAAGTAGTTTCTCCGAAGGCTTCTTTCTCTTTGTTATCGGAGGATATTTCCTTTGGCCCTATAGTCTTCAAAGGGATCCGAAATATCTGTTCTCAGATTCCACAGAAATAAGGCTAGCAAAGAGATCCACGAAATACAGATGTAACTCTGTGAGATGAATTCACAGAACACTAAGCAGTTTCTCAGAGAGCTTCTTTCCAGATTTCATCTGAGGATATTTCCTTTTTCACCGTAGCCCTCTATGCGCTTCCAAATATCACTTTGCCAATTCCACAAGAACTTTCTTAGCGAAAGGCTTCTTGAGAGGAAAGCTGTACCTCTGTGAGATGATTTCACAGAACACAAAGAAGTTTATCAGAAAGCATCTTTCTCTTTGTTATCGGAGGATATTTCCTTTGGCCCTATAGTCTTCAAAGAGATCCGATATATCTGTTCTCAGATTCCTCAGAAATAAGGCTAGGAAAGAGATCCACGAAATACAGATGTAACTCTGTGAGATGAATTAACAGAACACTAAGCAGTTTCTCAGAAAGCTCTTTCCAAATTTCATCTGAGGATATTTCCTTTTTCACCATAGCCCTCTATGGGCTTCCAAATATCACTTTGCGAATTCCACAAGAACTCTCTTAACGAAAGGCTTCTTGAGGGGAAAGCTGTAACTCTGTGAGATGATTTCACAGAACAGAAAGAAGTTTCTCCGAAGGCTTCTTTCTCTTTGTTATCGGAGAATATTTCCTTTGGCCCTATAGTTTTCAAAGGGATCCAAAATATCAGTTCTCAGATTCCACAGAAAAAAGGCTAGCAAAGAGATCCACGAAATACAGATGTAACTCTGTGAGATGAATTAACAGAACACTAAGCAGTTTCTCAGAAAGCTTCTTTCCAGATTTCATCTGAGGATATTTCCTTTTTCACCATAGCCCTCTATGGGCTTCCAAATATCACCTTGCCTATTCCACAAGAACTGTCTTAGCGAAAAGCTTCTTGGGGGGAAAGCTGTAACTCTGTGGGATGATTTCACAGAACACAAAGAAGTTTCTCCGAACACTTCTTTCTCTTTGTTATCGGAGGATATTTCCTTTGGCTCTATAATCTTCAAAGGGATTCGATATATCTGTTCTCAGATGCCACAGAAATAAGGCTAGCAAAGACATCCACGAGATACAGATGTAACTCTGTGAGATGAATTAACAGAACACTAAGCAGTTTCTCGGAAAGCTTCTTTCCAGATTTCATCTGAGGATATTTCCTTTTTCACCATAGCCCTCTATGGGCTTCCAAATATCACTGTGCCAATTCCACAAGTACTGTCTTAGCGAAAGGCTTCTTGAGGTGAAAGCTGTAACTCTGTGAGATGATTTCACAGAACACAAAGAAGTTTCTCAGAAAGCTTGTTTCTCTTTGTTTTCAGAGGATATTTCCTTTGGCCCTATAGTCTTCCATGGGATCCGAAATATCTGTTCTCAGATTCCACAGAAATCAGGCTAGCAAAGAGATCCACGAAATACAGATGTAACCCTGTGAGATGAATTAACAGAACACTAAGCAGTTTCTCAGAAAGCTTCTTTCCAGATTTCATCTGAGGATATTTCCTTTTTCACCATAGCCCTCTATACGCTTCCAAATATCACTTTGCCAATTCCACAAGAACTGTCTTAGCGAAAGGCTTCTTGAGGGGAAAGCTGTAACTCTGTGAGATGATTTCACAGAACACAAAGAAGTTTCTCAGAAAGCTTCTTTCTCTTTGTTATCGGAGGATATTTCCTTTGGCCCTATAGTCTCAAAGAGATCCGATATATCTGTTCTCAGACTCCTCAGAAATAAGGCTAGTAAAGAGATCCACGAAATACAGATGTAACTCTGTGAGATGAATTAATAGAACACTAAGCAGTTTCTCAGAAAGCTTCTTTCCAGATTTCATCAGAGGATATTTCCTTTTTCACCATATCCCTCTATGGGCTTCCAAATATCACTTTGCCTATTCCACAAGAACTGTCTTAGCGAAAAGCTTCTTGAGGGGAAAGCTGTAACTCTGTGGGATGATTTCACAGAACAGAAAGAAGTTTCTCAGAAAGCTTCTTTCTCTTTGTTATCGGAGAATATTTCCTTTGGCCCTATAATCTTCAAAGGGATCCAAAATATCTGTTCTCAGATTCCACAGAAAAAAGGCTACCAAAGAGATCCACGACATACAGATGTAACTCCGCGAGATGAATTAACAGAACACTAAGCAGTTTCTCAGAAAGCTTCTTTCCAGATTTCATCTGAGGATATTTCCTTTTTCACCATAGTCCTCTATGGGCTTACAAATATCACTTTGCGAATTCCACAAGAACTGTCTTAGCGAAAGGCTTCTTGAGGGGAAAGCTGTAACTCTGTGAGATGATTTCAGAGAACAGAAAGAAGTTTTTCCGAAGGCTTCTTTCTCTTTGTTATCGGAGGATATTTCCTTTGGCACTATAGTCTTCAAAGGGATCCGAAATATCTGTTCTCAGATTCCACAGAAAAAAGGCGAGCAAAGAGATTCACGAAATACAGATGTAACTCTGTGAGATGAATTCACAGAACACTAAGCAGTTTCTAAGAAATCTTCTTTCCAGATTTCATCTGAGGACATTTCCTTTTTCACCATAGCCCTCTAGGCGCTTCCAAATATCAATTTGCCAATTGCACAAGAACTGTCTTAGCGAAAGGCTTCTTGAGGGGAAACCTGTAACTCTGTGAGATGATTTCACAGAACACAAAGAAGTTTCTCAGAAAGCTTCTTTCTCTTTGTAATCGGAGGATATTTCCCTTGGCCCTATGGTCTTCATAGGGATCCGAAATACCTGTTCTCAGATTCCACAGAAATAAGGCCAGCAAGGAGATCCACGATATACAGATGTAACTCTGTGATATGAATTATCAGAACACTAAGCAGTTTCTCAGAAAGCTTCTTTCCAGATTTCATCTGAGGATATTTCCTTTTTCACCACAGCCCTCTATGGGCTTCCTAATACCACTTTGCCAATTCCACAATAAGTGTCTTAGCGAAAGGCTTCTTGAGGGGAAAGCTGTAACTCTGTGAGATGATTTCACAGAACAGAAAGAAGTTTCTCCGAAGGCTTCTTTCTCTTGGTTATCGGAGGATATTTCCTTTGGCCCTATAGTCTTCAAAGAGATCCGATATATCTGTTCTCAGATTCCTCAGAAATAAGGCTAGTAAAAGATCCACGAAATACAGATGTAACTCTGTGAGATGAATTAATAGAACACTAAGCAGTTTCTCAGAAAGCTTCTTTCCAGATTTCATCTGAGGATATTTCCTTTTTCACCATATCCCTCTATGGGCTTCCAAATATCACTTTGCCTATTCCACAAGAACTGTCTTAGCGAAAAGCTTCTTGGGGGGAAAGCTGTAACTCTGTGGTATGATTTCACAGAACAGAAAGAAGTTTCTCAGAAAGCTTCTTTCTCTTTGTTATCGGAGAATATTTCCTTTGGCCCTATAGTTTTCAAAGGGATCCAAAATATCAGTTCTCAGATTCCACAGAAAAAAGGCTAGCAAAGAGATCCACGAAATACAGATGTAACTCTGTGAGATGAATTAACAGAACACTAAGCAGTTTCTCAGAAAGCTTCTTTCCAGATTTCATCTGAGGATATTTCCTTTTTCACCATAGCCCTCTATGGGCTTCCAAATATCACTTTGCCTATTCCACAAGAATTGTCTTAGCGAAAAGCTTCTTGGGCGGAAAGCTGTAACTCTGTGGGATGATTTCACAGAACACAAAGAAGTTTCTCCGAAGACTTCTTTCTCTTTGTTATCGGAGGATATTTCCTTTGGCCCTATAGTCTTCAAAGGGATTCGATATATCTGTTCTCAGATGCCACAGAAATAAGGCTAGCAAAGACATCCACGAGATACAGATGTAACTCTGTGAGATGAATTAACAGAACACTAAGCAGTTTCTCGGAAAGCTTCTTTCCAGATTTCATCTGAGGATATTTCCTTTTTCACCATAGCCCTCTATGGGCTTCCAAATATCACTGTGCCAATTCCACAAGTACTGTCTTAGCGAAAGGCTTCTTGAGGTGAAAGCTGTAACTCTGTGAGATGATTTCACAGAACACAAAGAAGTTTCTCAGAAAGCTTGTTTCTCTTTGTTTTCAGAGGATATTTCCTTTGGCCCTATAGTCTTCCATGGGATCCGAAATATCTGTTCTCAGATTCCACAGAAATCAGGCTAGCAAAGAGATCCACGAAATACAGATGTAACCCTGTGAGATGAATTAACAGAACACTAAGCAGTTTCTCAGAAAGCTTCTTTCCAGATTTCATCTGAGGATATTTCCTTTTTCACCATAGCCCTCTATACGCTTCCAAATATCACTTTGCCAATTCCACAAGAACTGTCTTAGCGAAAGGCTTCTTGAGGGGAAAGCTGTAACTCTGTGAGATGATTTCACAGAACACAAAGAAGTTTCTCAGAAAGCTTCTTTCTCTTTGTTATCGGAGGATATTTCCTTTGGCCCTATAGTCTCAAAGAGATCCGATATATCTGTTCTCAGACTCCTCAGAAATAAGGCTAGTAAAGAGATCCACGAAATACAGATGTAACTCTGTGAGATGAATTAATAGAACACTAAGCAGTTTCTCAGAAAGCTTCTTTCCAGATTTCATCTGAGGATATTTCCTTTTTCACCATAGCCCTCTAGGCGCTTCCAAATATCAATTTGCCAATTGCACAAGAACTGTCTTAGCGAAAGGCTTCTTGAGGGGAAAGCTGTAACTCTGTGAGATGATTTCACAGAGCACAAAGAAGTTTCTAAGAAAGCTTCTTTCTCTTTGTTATTGGAGGATATTTCCTTTCGCCCTATAGTCTTCAAATGGATCCGAAGTATATGTCCTCAGATTAAACAGAAACAAGGCTAGCAAAGAGATCCACGAAATACAGATATAACTCTGTGAGATGAATTAACAGAACACTAAGCAGTTTCACAGAAAGCTTCTTTCCAGATTTCATCTGAGGATATTTCCTTTTTCACCATATCCCTCTGGGCTTCCAAATACCACTTTGCAAATTCCACAAGAACTGTCTTAGCGAAAGGCTTCTTGAGGGGAAACCTGTAACTCTGTGAGATGATTTCACAGAACACAAAGAAGTTTCTCAGAAAGCTTCTTTCTCTTTGTAATCGGAGGATATTTCCTTTGGCCCTATGGTCTTCATAGGGATCCGAAATACCTGTTCTCAGATTCCACAGAAATAAGGCCAGCAAGGAGATCCACGAGATACAGATGTAACTCTGTGATATGAATTATCAGAACACTAAGAAGTTTCTCAGAAAGCTTCTTTCCAGATTTCATCTGAGGATATTTACTTTTGCACCATAGCCCTCTATGGGCTTCCTAATACCACTTTTCCAATTCCACAATAAGTGTCTTAGCGAAAGGCTTCTTGAGGGGAAAGCTGTAACTCTGTGAGATGATTTCACAGAACAGAAAGAAGTTTCTCCGAAGGCTTCTTTCTCTTGGTTATCGGAAGATATTTCCTTTGGCCCTATAGTCTTCAAAGGCATCCGAATATCTGTTCTCAGATTCCTCAGAAATAAGGCTAGCAAAGAGATCCACGAAATACAGATGAAACTCTGTGAGATGAATTAACAGAACACTAAGCAGTTTCTCAGTAAGCTTCTTTCCAGATTTCATCTGAGGATATTTCCTTTTTCACCATAGCCCTCTAGGCGCTTCCAAATATCACTTTGCCAATTCCACAGGAACTGTCTTAGCGAAAGGCTTCTTGAGGGGAAAGCTGTAACTCTGTGAGATGATTTCACAGAACACAAAGAAGTTTATCAGAAAGCTTCTTTCTCTTTTTTACGGAGGATATTTCCTTTGGCCCTATAGTCTTCAAAGAGATCCGATATATCTGTTCTCAGATTCCTCAGAAATAAGGCTAGTAAAGAGATCCACGAAATACAGATGTAACTCTGTGAGATGAATTAATAGAACACTAAGCAGTTTCTCAGAAAGCTTCTTTCCAGATTTCATCTGAGGATATTTCCTTTTTCACCATATCCCTCTATGGGCTTCCAAATATCACTTTGCCTATTCCACAAGAAGTGTCTTAGCGAAAAGCTTCTTGAGGGGAAAGCTGTAACTCTGTGGGATGATTTCACAGAACAGAAAGAAGTTTCTCAGAAAGCTTCTTTCTCTTTGTTATCGGAGAATATTTCCTTTGGCCCTATAGTCTTCAAAGGGATCCAAAATATCTGTTCTCAGATTCCACAGAAAAAAGGCTAGCAAAGAAATCCACGAAATACAGATGTAACTCTGTGAGATGAATTAACAGAACACTAAGCAGTTTCTCAGAAAGCTTCTTTCCAGATTTCATCTGAGGATATTTCCTTTTTCACCATAGCCCTCTATGGGCTTCCAAATATCACTTTGCGAATTCCATAAGAACTGTCTTAGCGAAAGGCTTCTTGAGGGGAAAGCTCTAACTCTGTGAGATGATTTCACAGAACAGAAATAAGTTTCTCCGAAGGCTTCTTTCTCTTTGTTATCGGAGGATATTTCCTTTGGCCCTATAGTCTTCAAAGGGATCCGAAATATCTGTTCTCAGATTCCACAGAAATAAGGCTAGCAAAGAGATCCACGAGATACAGATGTAACTCTGTGAGATGAATTCACAGAACAGAAAGAAGTTTCTCAGAAAGCTTCTTTCCAGATTTCATCTGAGGATATTTCCTTTTTCACCATAGCCCTCTAGGCGCTTCCAAATATCAATTTGCCAATTGCACAAGAACTGTCTTAGCGAAAGGCTTCTTGAGGGGAAAGCTGTAACTCTGTGAGATGATTTCACAGAGCACAAAGAAGTTTCTCAGAAAGCTTCTTTCTCTTTGTTATTGGAGGATATTTCCTTTGGCCCTATAGTCTTCAAATGGATCCGAAGTATATGTTCTCAGATTCCACAGAAATAAGGCTAGCAAAGAGATACACGAGATACAGATGTAACTCTGTGAGATGAATTAACAGAACACTAAGCAGTTTCTCAGAAAGCTTCTTTCCAGATTTCATCTGAGGATATATCCTTTTTCACCATTGCCCTCTATGGGCTTCCAAATATCACTTTGCCAATTCCACAAAAACTGTCTTAGCGAAAGGCTTCTTGAGGGGAAAGCTGTAACTCCGTGCGATGATTTCACAGAACACAAAGAAGTTTCTCCGAAGGCTTCTTTCTCTTTGTTATCGGAGGATATTTCCTTTGACCCTATAGTCTTCAAAGGGATCCGCATATCTGTTCTCAGATTCCTCAGAAATAAGGCTAGCAAAGAGATCCACGAAATACAGATGTAACTCTGTGAGATGAATTAACAGAACACTAAGCAGTTTCTCAGTAAGCTTCTTTCCAGATTTCATCTGAGGATATTTCCTTTTTCACCATAGCCCTCTATGTGCTTCCAAATATCACTTTGCCAATTCCACAAGAACTGTCTTAGCGAAAGGCTTCTTGAGGGGAAAGCTGTAACTCTGTGAGATGATTTCACAGAACACAAAGAAGTTTCTCCGAAGGCTTCTTTCTCTTTGTTATCGGAGGATATTTCCTTTGACCCTATAGTCTTCAAAGGGATCCGAATATCTGTTCTCAGATTCCTCAGAAATAAGGCTAGCAAAGAGATCCACGAAATACAGATGTAACTCTGTGAGATGAATTAACAGAACACTAAGCAGTTTCTCAGAAAGCTTCTTTCCAGATTTCATCTGAGGATATTTACTTCTTCACCATAGCCCTCTATGGGCTTCCAAATATCACATTGCCAATTCCACAAGAACTGTCTTAGCGGAAGGCTTCTTGAGGGGAAAGCTGGAAGTCTGTGAGATGATTTCACAGAACACAAAGAAGTTTCTCAGAAAGCTTTTTTCTCTTTGTTATCGGAGGATATTTCCTTTGGCCCTCTTGTCTTCAAAGGGATCCGAAATATCTCTTCTCAGATTCCACAGAAATAACTAGCAAAGAGATCCACGAAATTCAGATGTAACTCTGTGACATGAATTAACAGAACACTAAGCAGTTTCTCAGTAAGCTTCTTTTCAGATTTCATCTTTGGATATTTCGTTTTTCACCATAGCCCTCTATGGGCTTCCAAATATCACTTTGCCAATTCCACAAGAACTGTCTTAGCGAAAGGCTTCTTAAGGGGAAAGCTGTAACTCTGTGAGATGATTTCACAGAGCACAAAGAAGTTTCTCAGAAAGCTTCTTTCTCTTTGTTATTGGAGGATATTTCCTTTGGCCCTATAATTTTCAAAAGGATTCGAAATATCTGTTCTCAGATTCCACAGAAATAAGACTAGCAAATAGATCCACGAGATACAGATGTAACTCTGTGAGATGAATTAACAGAACACTAAGCCGTTTCTCAGAAAGCTTCTTTCTAGATTTCATCTGAGGATATTTTCTTTTTCACCATAGCCTTCTATGGGCTTCCTAATACCACTCTGCCAATTCCTGAAGAACTTTCTTAGCGAAAGGCTTCTTCAAGGCAAAGCTGTAACTCTGTGAGATGATTTCACAGAACACAAAGAAGTTTCTCAGAAAGCTTCTTTCTCTTTGTTATCGGAGGATATTTCCTTTGGCCCTGTAGTCTTCCAAGGGATCCGAAATATATGTTCTCAGATTCCACAGAAATAAGGCTAGCAAAGAGATCCACGAAATACAGATGTAACTCTGTGAGATGAATTAACAGAACACTAAGCAGTTTCTCAGAAAGCTTCTTTCCAGATTTCATATGAGGATATTTCCTTTTTCACCATAGCCCTTTATGGGCTTCCAAATTTCAGTTTGCCAATTCCACAGGAACTGTGTTAGCGAAAGGTTTCTTGAGGTGAAAGCTGTAACTCTGTGAGATGATTTCACAGAACAGAAAGAAGTTTCTCCGAAGGCTTCTTTCTCTTTGTATTCGGAGGATACTTCCTTTGGCCCTAGAGTCTTCAAAGGGATCCGAATATCTGTTCTCAGATTCCAAAGAAATAAGGCGAGCAAAGAGATCCACGAAATACAGATGTAACTCTGTGACATGAATTAACAGACCACTAAGCAGTTTCTCAGAAAGCTTGTTTCCAGATTTCATCTGAGGATATTTCCTTTTTCACCATAGCCCTCTAGGCGCTTCCAAATTTCACTTTGCCAATTCCACAAGAACTGTCTTAGGGAAAGGCTTCTTGAGGGGA
The DNA here is from genome assembly GCF_043159975.1 of Macaca nemestrina. Taxonomy (NCBI): domain Eukaryota; kingdom Metazoa; phylum Chordata; class Mammalia; order Primates; family Cercopithecidae; genus Macaca; species Macaca nemestrina. The sequence continues at coordinate 26,910,136 of NC_092143.1, forward strand.
AAGCTGTAACTCTGTGAGATGATTTCACAGAACACAAAGAAGTTTCTCAGAAAGCTTCTTTCTCTTTGTTATCGGAGGATTTTTCCTTTGGCCCTATAGTCTTCAAAGGGATCCGAAATATCTGTTCTCAGATTCAACAGAAATAAGGCTAGCAAAGAGACCCACGAAATACAGATGTACCTCTGTCAGATGAATTAACAGAACACTAAGCTGTTTCTCAGAAAGCTTCTTTCCAGATTTCATCTGAGGATGTTTCCTTTTTCACCATAGCCCTTTATACGCCTCCAAATATCACTTTGACAATTCCACAAGAACTGTCTTAGCGAAAGGCTTCTTGAGGGGAAAGCTGTAACTCTGTGAGATGATTTCACAGAACACAAAGAAGTTTCTCAGAAAGCTGCTTTCTCTCTGTTATCGGAGGATATTTCCTTTGGCCCTATGGTCTTCAAAGGGAACCGAAATATCTGTTCTCAGATTCCACAGAAATAAGGCTAGCAAATAGATCCACGAGATACAGATGTAACTCTGTGAGATGAATTAACAGAACACTAAGCAGTTTCTCAGAAAGCTTCTTTCCAGATTTCATCTGAGGATATTTTCTTTTTCACCATAGCCCTCTAAGGGCTTCCAAATATCACTCTGCCAATTCCACAAGAACCGTCTTAGCGAAAGGCTTCTTGAGGGGAAAGCTGTAACTCTGTGACATGATTTCACAGAACACAAAGAACTTTCTCAGAAAGCTTCTTTCTCTTTGTTATCGGAGGATATTTCCTTTGGCCCTATAGTGTTCCAAGGGATCCGAAATATCTGTTCTCAGATTCCACAGAAATAAGGCTAGCAAAGAGATCCACGAAATACACATGTAATTCTTTGAGTTGGATTAACAGAACACTGAGCAGTTTCTCAGAAAACATCTTTCCAGATTTTATCTGAGGATATTTCCTTTTTCACCATAGCGCTCTATGGGCTTCCAAATACCACTTTGCCAATTCCACAAGAACTGTCTTAGCGAAAGGCTTCTCGAGGGGAAAGCTGTAACTCTGTGAGATGATTGCACAGAACGCAAAGAAGTTTTTCAAAAACCTTCTTTCTCTTTGTTATCGAAGTTTATTTCCTTAGGTCCTATAGTCTTCAAGGGGATCCGAAATATCTGTTCACAGATTCCACAGAAATAAGGCTAGCAAAGAGATCCACGAAATACAGATGTAACTCTGTGAGATGAATTAACAGAACACTAAACAGTTTCTCAGAAAGCTTCTTTCCAGATTTCATTTGAGGATATTTCCTCTTTCACCATAGCCCTCTATGGGCTTCCAAATATCACTATGTCAATTCCACAAGAACTGTCTTAGCGAAAGGCTTCTTGAGGGGAAAGATGTAACTCTGTGAGATGATTTCACAGAACACAAATAAGTTTCTCAGAAAGCTTCTTTCTCTTTGTTATCGGAGGATATTTTCTTTGGCCCTGTAGTCTTCCAAGGGATCCGAAATATCTGTTCTCAGATTCCACAGAAATAAGGCTAGCAAAGAGATCCACGAAATACAGATGTAACTCTGTGAGAAGAATTAACAGAACATTAAGCAGTTTCTCAGAAAGCTTCTTTCCAGATTTCATATGAGGATATTTCCTTTTTCACCATCGCCCTCTATGGGCTTCCAAATTTCACTTTGCCAATTCCACAGGAGCTGTCTTAGCGAAAGGCTTCTTGAGGGGAAAGCTGTATCTCTGTGAGATGGTTTCACAGAACAGAAAGAAGTTTCTCCGAAGGCTTGTTTCTCATTGTTATCGGAGGATATTTCCTTTCTCCCTAGAGTCTTCAAAGGGATCCGAATATCTGTTCTCAGATTCCACAGAAATAAGGCGAGCAAGGAGATCCACGAAATACAGATGTAACTCTGTGAGATGAATTAACAGATAACTAAGCAGTTTCTCAAAAAGCTTATTTCCAGATTTCCTCTGAGGATATTTCCTCTTTCACCATAGCCCTCTATGTGCTTCCAAATATCACTTTTCCAATTCCACAAGAACTGTCTTAGCGAAAGGCTTCTTGAGGGGAAAGCTGTAACTCTGTGAGATGATTTCAAAGAACACAAAGAAGTTTTTCAGAAACCTTCTTTCTCTTTGTTAACGAAGTTTATTTCCTTTGGCGCTATATTCTTCAAAGGGATCCGAAATATCTATTCTCAGATTCCACAGAAATAAGGCTAACAAAGAGATCCACGAAATACAGATGTAACCCTGTGAGATGAATTAACAGAACACTAAGCAGTTTCTCAGAAAGCTTCTTTCCAGATTACATCTGAGGATATTTCCTTTTTCACCATAGCCCTCTATGGGCTTCCAAATACGACTCTGCCAATTGCACAAGAACCGTCTTATCGAAAGGCTTCTTGAGGGGAAAGCTGTAATTCTGTGAGATGATTTCACAGAACACAAAGAAGTTTCTCAGAAAGCTTCTTTCTCTTTGTTATCGGAGGATATTTCCTTTGGCCCTATAGTCTTCAAAGGGATCCGAAATATCTCTTCTGAGATTCCACAGAAATAATGCTAGCAAAGAGATCCACGAAATTCAGATGTAACTCTGTGAGATGAATTAACAGAACACTAAGCAGTTTCTCAGAAAGCTTCTTTGCAGATTTCATCTGAGGATATTTCCTTTTTCACCATAGCCCTCTATGGGCTTCCAAATATCACTTTGCCAATTCCACAAGAACTGTCTTAGCGAAAAGCTTCCTGAGGGGAAAGCTGTAACTCTGTGACATGATTTCACAGAACACAAAGAACTTTCTCAGAAAGCTTCTTTCTCTTTGTTATTGGAGGATATTTCCTTTGGCCCAATAGTGTTCCAAGGGATCCGTAATATCGGTTCTCAGATTCCACAGAAATAAGGCTAGAAAAGAGATCCACGAAATACAGATGTAATTCTTTCAGTTGGATTAACAGAACACTGAGCAGTTTCTCAGAAAGAATCTTTCCAGATTTTATCTGAGGATATCTCCTTTTTCACCATAGAGCTCTAGGGGCTTCCAAATACCACTTTGCCAATTCCACAAGAACTGTCTTAGCGAAAGGCTTCTTGAGGGGAAAGCTGTAACTCTGTGAGATGATTTCACAGAACGCAAAGAAGTTTATCAGAAAGCTTCTTTTTCTTTGTTATCGGAGGATATTTCCTTTGGCCCTATAGTCTTCAAAGGGATCCGAAATATCTGTTCTCAAATTAAACAGAAATAATGTTAGCAAAGAGATCCACGAGATACAGATGTAACTCTGTGAGATGAATTAACAGAACACTAAGCAGTTTCTCAGAAAGCTTCTTTCCAGATTTCATCTGAGGATATTTCCTTTTTCACCATAGCCCTCTAGGCGCTTCCAAATATCACTTTTCCAATTCCACAAGAACTGTCTCAGCGAAAGGCTTCTTGAGGGGAAAGCTGTAACTCTGTGAGATGATTTCAAAGAACACAAAGAAGTTTTTCAAAAACCTTCTTTCTCTTTGTTATCGAAGTTTATTTCCTTTGGCCCTATACTCTTCAAAGGGATCCGAAATATCTGTTCTCAGATTCCACAGAAATAAGGCTAGCAAAGAGATCCACGAAATACAGATGTAACTCTGTGAGATGAAATAACAGAACACTAAACAGTTTCTCAGAAAGTTTCTTTTCAGATTTCATCTGAGGATATTTCCTCTTTCACAATAGCCCTATATGGGCTGCCAAATATCACTTTGCCTATTCCACAAGACTGTCTTAGCGAAAGGCTTCTTGAGGGGAAAGATGTAACTCTGTGAGATGATTTCACAGAACACAAAGAAGTTTCTCAGGAAGCTTCTTTCTCTTTGTTATCGGAGGATATTTCCTTTGGCCCTATAGTCTTCCAAGGGATCCGAAATATCTGTTCTCAGATTCCACAGAAATAAGGCTAGAAGAGAGATCCACGAAATACAGATGTAACTCTGTGAGATGAATTAACAGAACACTAAGCAGTTTCTCAGAAAGCTTCTTTCCAGATTTCATCTGAGGATATTTCCTTTTTCACCATAGCCCTCTATGGGCTTCCAAATATCACTTTTCCAATTCCACAAGAACTGTCTTAGCGAAAGGCTTCTTGAGGGGAAAGCTGTAACTCTGTGAGATGATTTCAAAGAACACAAAGAAGTTTCTCCGAAGGCTTGTTTCTCATTGTTATCGGAGGATATTTCCTTTGTCCCTAGAGTCTTCAAAGGGATCCGAATATCTGTTCTCAGATTCCACAGAAATAAGGCGAGCAAAGAGATCCACGAAATACAGATGTAACTCTGTGAGATGAATTAACAGATAACTAAGCAGTTTCTCAAAAAGCTTCTTTCCAGATTTCCTCTGAGGATATTTCCTCTTTCACCATAGCCCTCTATGTGCTTCCAAATATCACTTTTCCAATTCCACAAGAACTGTCTTAGCGAAAGGCTTCTTGAGTGTAAAGCTGTAACTCTGTGAGATGATTTCAAAGAACACAAAGAAGTTTTTCAGAAACCTTCTTTCTCTTTGTTAATGAAGTTTATTTCCTTTGGCGCTATATTCTTCAAAGGGATCCGAAATATCTATTCTCAGATTCCACAGAAATAAGGCTAGCAAAGAGATCCACGAAATACAGATGTAACTCTGTGAGATGAATTAACAGAACACTAAGCAGTTTCTCAGAAAGCTTCTTTCCAGATTACATCTGAGGATATTTCCTTTTTCACCATAGCCCTCTATGGGCTTCCAAATACGATTCTGCCAATTGCACAAGAACCGTCTTATCGAAAGGCTTCTTGAGGGGAAAGCTGTAACTCTGTGAGATGATTTCACAGAACACAAAGAAGTTTCTCAGAAAGCTTCTTTCTCTTTGTTATCGGAGGATATTTCCCTTGGCCCTATAGTCTTCAAAGGGATCCGAAATATCTCTTCTCAGATTCCACAGAAATAATGCTAGCAAAGAGATCCACGAAATTCAGATGTAACTCTGTGAGATGAATTAACAGAACACTAAGCAGTTTCTCAGAAAGCTTCTTTGCAGATTTCATCTGAGGATATTTCCTTTTTCACCATAGCCCTCTATGGGCTTCCAAATATCACTTTGCCAATTCCACAAGAACTGTCTTAGCGAAAGGCTTCCTGAGGGGAAAGCTGTAACTCTGTGACATGATTTCACAGAACACAAAGAACTTTCTCAGAAAGCTTCTTTCTCTTTGTTATTGGAGGATATTCCCTTTGGCCCTATAGTGTTCCAAGGGATCCGAAATATCGGTACTCAGATTCCACAGAAATAAGGCTAGCAAAGAGATCCACGAAATACAGATGTAATTCTTTGAGTTGGATTAACAGAACACTGAGCAGTTTCTCAGAAAGAATCTTTCCAGATTTTATCTGAGGATATCTCCTTTTTCACCATAGAGTTCTAGGGGCTTCCAAATACCACTTTGCCAATTCCACAAGAACTGTCTTAGCGAAAGGCTTCTTGAGGGGAAAGCTGTAACTCTGTGAGATGATTTCACAGAACGCAAAGAAGTTTATCAGAAAGCTTCTTTTTCTTTGTTATCGGAGGATATTTCCTTTGGCCCTATAGTCTTCAAAGGGATCCGAAATATCTGTTCTCAAATTAAACAGAAATAATGTTAGCAAAGAGATCCACGAGATACAGATGTAACTCTGTGAGATGAATTAACAGAACACTAAGCAGTTTCTCAGAAACCTTCTTTCTAGATTTCATCTGAGGATATTTCCTTTTTCACCATAGCCCTCTAGGTGCTTCCAAATATCACTTTGCCAATTCCACAAGAACTGTCTTAGCGAAAGGCTTTTTGAGGGGAAAGCTGTAACTCTGTGAGATGATTTCAAAGAACACAAAGAAGTTTTTCAAAAACCTTCTTTCTCTTTGTTATCGAAGTTTATTTCCTTTGGCCCTATACTCTTCAAAGGGATCCGAAATATCTGTTCTCAGATTCCACAGAAATAAGGCTAGCAAAGAGATCCAAGAAATACAGATGTAACTCTGTGAGATGAAATAACAGAACACTAAACAGTTTCTCAGAAAGCTTCTTTCCAGATTTCATCTGAGGATATTTCCTCTTTCACCATAGCCCTCTATGGGCTGCCAAATATCACTTTGCCTATTCCACAAGACTGTCTTAGCGAAAGGCTTCTTGAGGGGAAAGATGTAACTCTGTGAGATGATTTCACAGAACACAAAGAAGTTTCTCAGGAAGCTTCTTTCTCTTTGTTATCGGAGGATATTTCCTTTGGCCCTATAGTCTTCCAAGGGATCCGAAATATCTGTTCTCAGATTCCACAGAAATAAGGCTAGAAGAGAGATCCACGAAATACAGATGTAACTCTGTGAGATGAATTAACAGAACACTAAGCAGTTTCTCAGAAAGATTCTTTCCAGATTTCATCTGAGGATATTTCCTTTTTCACCATAGCGCTCTATGGGCTTCCAAATACCACTTTGCCAATTCCACAAGAACTGTCTTAGCGAAAGGCTTGTTGAGGGGAAAGCTGTAACTCTGTGAGATGATTTCAGAGAACGCAAAGAAGTTTATCAGAAAGCTTCTTTCTCTTTGTTATCGGAGGATATTTCCTTTGGCCCTATATTCTTCATAGGGATCCGAAATATCTGTTCTCAGATTAAACAGAAAGAAGGCTAGCAAAGAGATCCACGAGATACAGATGTAACTCTGTGAGATGAATTAACAGAACACTAAGCAGTTTCTCAGAAAGCTTCTTTCCAGATTTCATCTGAGGATATTTCCTTTTTCACCATAGCCCTCTATGCGCTTCCAAATTTCACTTTGCCAATTCCACAAGAACTGTCTTAGCGACAGGCTTCTTGAGGGGAAAGCTGTAACTCTTTGAGATGATTTCAAAGAACACAAAGAAGTTTTTCAGAAACCTTCTTTCTCTTTGTTATCGAAGTTTATTTCCTTTGGCGCTATATTCTTCAAAGGGATCCGATATATGTATTCTCAGATTCCACAGAAATAAGGCTAGCAAAGAGATCCACGAAATACAGATGTAACTCTGTGAGATGAATTAACAGAACACTAAGCAGTTTCTCGGAAAGCTTCTTTCCAGATTTCATCTGAGGATATTTCCTTTTTCACCATAGCCCTCTATGGGCTTCCAAATACGACTTTGCCAATTCCACAAGAACCGTCTTAGCGAAAGGCTTCTTGAGGGGAAAGCTGTAACTCTGTGAGATGATTTCACAGAACACAAAGAAGTTTCTCAGAAAGCTTCTTTCTCTTTGTTCTCGGAGGATATTTCCTTTGGCCCTATAGTCTTCAAAGTTATCCGAAATATCTGTTCTCAGATTCCACAGAAATAAGGCTAGCAAAATGATCCACGAAATACAGATGTAATTCTGTGAGATGAATTAACAAAACAGTAAGTAGTTTCTCGGAAAGCTTCTTTCCAGATTTCATCTCTGGATATTTCCTTTTTCACCATAGCACTCTATGCGCTTCCAAATATCACTTTGCCCATTCCACAAGAACAGTCTTAGCGAAAGTCTTCTTGAGGGGAAAGCTGTAACTCTGTGAGATGATTTCAAAGAACACAAAGAAGTTTTTCAAAAACCTTCTTTCTCTTTTTTATCTAAGTTTATTTCCGTTGGCCCTATAGTCTTCAAAGGGATCCGAAATATCTGTTCTCAGATTCTCCAGAAATAAGGCTAGCAAAGAGATCGACGAAATACAGTTGTAATTCTGTGAGATAAATTAACAGAACACTAAACAGTTTCTCAAAAGCTTCTTTCCAGATTTCATCTGAGGATATTTCCTCTTTCACCATAGCCCTCTATGAGCTTCCAAATATCACTTTGCCAATTCCACAAGAACTGTCTTAGCGAAAGGCTTCTTGAGGGAAAAGCTGTATCTCTGTGAGATGATTTCACAAAACTGAAAGAAGTTTCTCCGAAGGCTTCTTTCTCGTTGTTATGGGAGGATATTTCCTTTGTCCCTAGAGTCTTCAAAGGGATCCGAATATCTGTTCTCAGATTCCACAGAAATAAGGCGAGCAAAGAGATCCACGAAATACAGATGTAACTCTGTGAGATGAATTAACAGAACACTAAGCAGTTTTTCAGAAAGATTTTTCCAGATTTCATCTGAGGATATTTCCTTTTTCACCATGGCCCTCTATGAGCTTCCAAATATCATTTTGCCAATTGCACAAAACTGTCTTAGCGAAAGGCTTCTTGAGGGGAAAGCTGTAACTCTGTGAGATGATTTCACAGAACACAAAGAAGTTTCTCAGAAAGCTTCTTTCTCTTTGTTATCGGAGATTATTTCCTTTGTCCCTATAGTCTTCAAAGGGATCCGAAATATCTGTTCTCAGATTCCACAGAAATAAGGCTAGCAAAGAGATCCACGAAGTACAGATGTAACTCTGTGAGATGAATTAACAGAACACTAAGCAGTTTCTCAGAAAGCTTTTTTCCAGATTTCATCTGAGGATATTTCCTTTTTCACCATAGCCCTCTATGTGCTTCCAAATATCATTTTTCCAATTGCACAAGAACTGTCTTAGCGAAAGGTTTCTTGAGGGGAAAGCTGTAACTCTGTGAGAAGATTTCACAAAACACAAAGAAGTTTCTCAGAAAGCTTCTTTCTCTTTTTTATCGGAGATTATTTCCTTTGGCCCTAAAATCTTCCAAGGGATCCGAAATACCTGTTCTCAGATTCCTCAGAAATAAGGCTAGTAAAGAGACCCACGAAATACAGATGTAACTCTGTGAGATGAATTAACAGAACACTAAGCAGTTTCTCAGAAAGCTTCTTTCCAGATTTCATCTGAGGATATTTCCTTTTTCACCATAGCCCTCTATGCGCTTCCAAATATTACTTTGCCTATTCCACAAGAACTGTCTTAGCGAAAGGCTTCTTGATGGGAAAGCTTTAAGTCTGTGAGATGATTTCACAGAACACAAAGAAGTTTCTCAGAAAGCTTCTTTCTCTTTGTTATCGAAGTTTATTTCCTTTGGCCCTATAGTCTTCCAAGGGATCCGAAATATCTATTCTCAGATTCCAAAAAAATAAGGCTAGCAAAGAGATCCACGAAATACAGATGTAACTCTGCGAGATGAATTAACAGACACTAAGCAGTTTCTAAGAAAGCTTCTTTCCAGATTTCATCTGAGGATATTTCCTTTTTCACCATAGCCCTCTATGGGCTTCCAAATATCACTTTTCCAATTCCACAAGAACTGTCTTAGCCAAAGGCTTCCTGAGGGGAAAGCTGTAACTCGGTGACATGATTTCACAGAACACAAAGAACTTTCTCAGAAAGCTTCTTTCTCTTTGTTATCGGAGGATATTTCCTTTGGCCCTATAGTCTTCAAAGGGATCCGAAATGTCTGTTCTCAGATTTCACAGAAATAAGGCTAGCAAAGAGATCCACGAAATACAGATGTAACTCGGTGAGATGAATTAACAGAACACTAAGCAGTTTCTCAGAAGGCTTCTTTACAGATTTCATCTGAGGATATTTCCTTTTTCACCATAGAACTCTAGCGCTTCCAAATATCACTTTGCCCATTCCACAAGAACTGTCTTAGCGAAAGTCTTCTTGAGGGGAAAGCTGTAACTAAGTGAGATGATTTCAAAGAACACAAAGAAGTTTCTCAGAAAGCTTCTTTCTCTTTGTTATCGGAGTTTATTTCCTTTGGCCCTCTAGTCTTCAAAGGGATCCGAAATATCTGTTCTCAGATTCAACATAAATAAGGCAAGCAAAGAGATGCAAGAAATACAGATGTAACTCTTTGAGACGGATTAACAGAACACCTAGCAGTTTCTCAGAAAGCATCCTTCCAGTTTTCATCTGAGTATATTTCCTTTTTCACCATAGCGCTCTATGGGCTTCCAAATACCACTTTGCCAATTCCACAAGAACTGTGTTAGTGAAAGGCTTCTTGAGGGGAAAGCTGTAACTCTGTGAGATGATTTCACAGAACACAAAGAAGTTTCTCAGAAAGCTTCTTTCTCTTTGTTATCGGAGTTTATTTCCCTTGGCCCTATACTCTTCCAAGGGATCCGACATATCTGTTCTCAGATTCCACAGAAAGAAGGCTAGCAAAGAGATCCACGAAATACAGATGTAGCTCTGTGATATGAATTAACAGAACACTAAGCAGTTTCTCAGAAAGCTTCTTTCCAGATTTCATCTGAGGATATTTCCTTTTTCACCATAGCCCTCTATGGGCTTCCAAATATCACTTTGCCAATTCCACAAGAACTGTCTTAGCGAAAGGCTTCTTGAGGGGAAAGCTGTAATTCTGTGAGAAGATTTCACAGAACACAAAGAAGTTTCTCAGAAACCTGCTTTCTCTTTGTTATCGGAGGATAATTCCTTTGGCCCCATAACCTTCAAAGGGATCCGAAATATCTGTTCTCAGATTCCATAGAAATAAGGCTAGCAAAGAGATCCATGAGATACAGATGTAACTCTGTGAGATGAATTAAAAGAACACCAAGCAGTTTCTCAGAAAGGTTCTTTCCAGATTTCATCTGAGGATATTTCCTTTTTCACCGTAGCTCTCTAGGCGCATCCAAATATCACTTTGCCAATTCCACAAGAACTGTCTTAGCGAAAGGTTTCTTGATGGGAAAGCTGTAACTCTGTGAGATGATTTCAAAGAACACAAAGAAGTTTTTCAGAAACCTTCTTTCTCTTTGTTATCGAAGTTTATTTTCTTTGGCGCTATATTCTTAAAAGGGATCCGAAATATCTATTCTCAGATTCCACAGAAATAAGGCTAGCAAAGAGATCCACGAAATACAGATGTAACTCTGTGAGATGAATAAACAGAACACTAAGCAGTTTCTCGGAAAGCTTCTTTCCAGATTACATCTGAGGATATTTCTTTTTTCACCATAGCCCTCTATGGGCTTCCAAATACGACTTTGCCAATTCCACAAGAACCCTCTTAGCGAAAGGCTTCCTGAGGGGAAAGCTGTAACTCTGTGAGATGATTTCACAGAACACAAAGAAGTTTCTCAGAAAGCTTCTTTCTCTTTGTTATCGGAGGATTTTTCCTTTGGCCCTATAGTCTTCAAAGGGATCCGAAATATCTGTTCTCAGATTCCACAGAAATAAGGCTAGCAAAGAGACCCACGAAATACAGATGTACCTCTGTCAGATGAATTAACAGAACTCTAAGCTGTTTCTCAGAAAGCTTCTTTCCAGATTTCATCTGAGGATGTTTCCTTTTTCACCATAGCCCTTTATACGCCTCCAAATATCACTTTGACAATTCCAAAAGAACTGTCTTAGCGAAAGGCTTCTTGAGCGGAAAGCTTTAACTCTGTGAGATGATTTCACAGAACACAAAGAAGTTTCTCAGAAAGCTGCTTTCTCTCTGTTATCGGAGGATATTTCCTTTGGCCCTATGGTCTTCAAAGGGAAACGAAATATCTGTTCTCAGATTCCACAGAAATAAGGCTAGCAAATAGATCCACGAGATACAGATGTAACTCTGTGAGATGAATTAACAGAACACTAAGCAGTTTCTCAGAAAGCTTCTTTCTAGATTTCATCTGAGGATATTTTCTTTTTCACCATAGCCCTCTAAGGGCTTCCTAATACCACTCTGCCAATTCCTCAAGAACTTTCTTAGCGAAAGGCTTCTTCAGGGGAAAGCTGTAACTCTGTGAGATGATTTCACAGAGCACTAAGAATTTTATCAGAAAGCTTCTTTCTCTTTGTTATCGGAGGATATTTCCTTTGGCCCTATAGTCTTCAAAGGGATCCGAAATATCTGTTCTCAGATTCCACAGAAATAAGGCTAGCAAAGAGATCCACGAAATACAGATGTAACTCTGTGAGATGAATTAACAGAAAACTAAGCAGTTTCTCGGAAAGCTTCTTTCCAGTTTTCATCTGAGGATATTTCCTTTTTCACCATAGCCCTCTAAGGGCTTCCAAATATCACTCTGCCAATTCCACAAGAACCGTCTTAGCGAAAGGCTTCTTGAGGGGAAAGCTGTAACTCTGTGACATGATTTCACAGAACACAAAGAACTTTCTCAGAAAGCTTCTTTCTCTTTGTTATCGGAGGATATTTCCTTTGGCCCTATAGTGTTCCAAGGGATCCGAAATATCTGTTCTCAGATTCCACAGAAATAAGGCTAGCAAAGAGATCCACGAAATACTGATGTAATTCTTTGAGTTGGATTAACAGAACACTGAGCAGTTTCTCAGAAAACATCTTTCCAGATTTTATCTGAGGATATTTCCTTTTTCACCATAGCGCTCTATGGGCTTCCAAATACCACTTTGCCAATTCCACAAGAACTGTCGTAGCGAAAGGCTTCTCGAGGGGAAAGCTGTAACTCTGTGAGATGATTGCACAGAACGCAAAGAAGTTTATCAGAAAGCTTCTTTCTCTTTGTTATCGGAGGATATTTCCTTTGGCCCTATAGTCTTCAAAGGGATCCGAAATATCTGTTCTCAAATTAAACAGAAATAAGGCTAGCAAAGAGATCCACGAGATACAGATGTAACTCTGTGAGATGAATTAACAGAACACTAAGCAGTTTCTCAGAAATCTTCTTTCCAGATTTCATCTGAGGATATTTCCTTTTTCACCATAGCCCTCTAGGGGCTTCCAAATATCACTTTGCCAATTCCAAAAGAACTGTCTTAGCGAAAGGCTTCTTGAGGGGAAAGCTGTAACTCTGTGAGATGATTTCACAGAGCACAAAGAAGTTTCTAAGAAAGCTTCTTTCTCTTTGTTATTGGAGGATATTTCCTTTCGCCCTATAGTCTTCAAATGGATCCGAAGTATATGTCCTCAGATTAAACAGAAATAAGGCTAGCAAAGAGATCCACGAAATACAGATATAACTCTGGGAGATGAATTAACAGAACACTAAGCAGTTTCACAGAAAGCTTCTTTCCAGATTTCATCTGAGGATATTTCCTTTTTCACCATATCCCTCTGGGCTTCCAAATACCACTTTGCAAATTCCACAAGAACTGTCTTAGCGAAAGGCTTCTTGAGGGGAAACCTGTAACTCTGTGAGATGATTTCACAGAACACAAAGAAGTTTCTCAGAAAGCTTCTTTCTCTTTGTAATCGGAGGATATTTCCTTTGGCCCTATGGTCTTCATAGGGATCCGAAATATCTGTTCTCAGATTCTACAGAAATAAGGCCAGCAAGGAGATCCACGAGATACAGATGTAACTCTGTGATATGAATTATCAGAACACTAAGCAGTTTCTCAGAAAGCTTCTTTCCAGATTTCATCTGAGGATATTTCCTTTTTCACCATAGCCCTCTATGGGCTTCCTAATACCACTTTGCCAATTCCACAATAAGTGTCTTAGCGAAAGGCTTCTGGAGGGGAAAGCTGTAACTCTGTGAGATGATTTCACAGAACAGAAAGAAGTTTCTCCGAAGGCTTCTTTCTCTTTGTTATCGGAGGATATTTCCTTTGGCCCTATAGTCTTCAAAGGGATCCGAATATCTGTTCTCAGATTCCTCAGAAATAAGGCTAGCAAAGAGATCCACGAAATACAGATGTAACTCTGTGAGATGAATTAATAGAACACTAAGCAGTTTCTCAGAAAGCTTCTTTCCAGATTTCATCTGAGGATATTTCCTTTTTCACCATATCCCTCTATGGGCTTCCAAATATCACTTTGCCTATTCCACAAGAACTGTCTTAGCGAAAAGCTTCTTGAGGGGAAAGCTGTAACTCTGTGGGATGATTTCACAGAACAGAAAGAAGTTTCTCAGAAAGCTTCTTTCTCTTTGTTATCGGAGAATATTTCCTTTGGCCCTATAGTCTTCAAAGGGATCCAAAATATCTGTTCTCAGATTCCACAGAAAAAAGGCTAGCAAAGAAATCCACGAAATACAGATGTAACTCTGTGAGATGAATTAACAGAACACTAAGCAGTTTCTCAGAAAGCTTCTTTCCAGATTTCATCTGAGGATATTTCCTTTTTCACCATAGCCCTCTATGGGCTTCCAAATATCACTTTGCGAATTCCATAAGAACTGTCTTAGCGAAAGGCTTCTTGAGGGGAAAGCTCTAACTCTGTGAGATGATTTCACAGAACAGAAAGAAGTTTCTCCGAAGGCTTCTTTCTCTTTGTTATCGGAGGATATTTCCTTTGGCCCTATAGTCTTCACATGGATCCGAAGTATATGTTCTCAGATTCCACAGAAATAAGGCTAGCAAAGAGATACACGAGATACAGATGTAACTCTGTGAGATGAATTAACAGAACACTTAGCAGTTTCTCAGAAAGCTTCTTTCCAGATTTCATCTGAGGATATATCCTTTTTCACCATTGCCCTCTATGGGCTTCCAAATATCACTTTGCCAATTCCACAAGAACTGTCTTAGCGAAAGGCTTCTTGAGGGGAAAGCTGTAACTCTGTGAGATGATTTCACAGAACACAAAGAAGTTTCTCCGAAGGCTTCTTTTTCTTTGTTATCGGAGGATATTTCCTTTGACCCTATAGTCTTCAAAGGGATCCGCATATCTGTTCTCAGATTCCTCAGAAATAAGGCTAGCAAAGAGATCCACGAAATACAGATGTAACTCTGTGAGATGAATTAACAGAACACTAAGCAGTTTCTCAGTAAGCTTCTTTCCAGATTTCATCTGAGGATATTTCCTTTTTCACCATAGCCCTCTATGCGCTTCCAAATATCACTTTGCCAATTCCACAAGAACAGTCTTAGCGAAAGGCTTCTTGAGGGGAAAGCTGTAACTCTGTGAGATGATTTCACAGAACACAAAGAAGTTTCTCCGAAGGCTTCTTTCTCTTTCTAATCGGAGGATATTTCCTTTGACCCTATAGTCTTCAAAGGGATTCGAATATCTGTACTCAGATTCCTCAGAAATAAGGCTAGCAAAGAGATCCACGAAATAGAGATGTAACTCTGTGAGATGAATTAACAGAACACTAAGCAGTTTCTCAGAAAGCTTCTTTCCAGATTTCATCTGAGGATATTTCCTTCTTCACCATAGCCCTCTATGGGCTTCCAAATATCACATTGCCAATTCCACAAGAACTGTCTTAGCGGAAGGCTTCTTGAGGGGAAAGCTGGAAGTCTGTGAGATGATTTCACAGAACACAAAGAAGTTTCTCAGAAAGCTTCTTTCTCTTTGTTATCGGAGGATATTTCCTTTGGCCCTATAGTCTTCAAATGGATCCGAAGTATATGTTCTCAGATTCCACAGAAATAAGGCTAGCAAAGAGATACACGAGATACAGATGTAACTCTGTGAGATGAATTAACAGAACACTAAGCAGTTTCTCAGAAAGCTTCTTTCCAGATTTCATCTGAGGATATATCCTTTTTCACCATTGCCCTCTATGGGCTTCCAAATATCACTTTGCCAATTCCACAAGAACTGTCTTAGCGAAAGGCTTCTTGAGGGGAAAGCTGTAACTCTGTGAGATGATTTCAGAGAACACAAAGAAGTTTCTCCGAAGGCTTCTTTTTCTTTGTTATCGGAGGATATTTCCTTTGACCCTATAGTCTTCAAAGGGATCCGCATATCTGTTCTCAGATTCCTGAGAAATAAGGCTAGCAAAGAGATCCACGAAATACAGATGTAACTCTGTGAGATGAATTAACAGAACACTAAGCAGTTTCTCAGTAAGCTTCTTTCCAGATTTCATCTGAGGATATTTCCTTTTTCACCATAGCCCACTATGCGCTTCCAAATATCACTTTGCCAATTCCACAAGAACAGTCTTAGCGAAAGGCTTCTTGAGGGGAAAGCTGTAACTCTGTGAGATGATTTCACAGAACACAAAGAAGTTTCTCCGAAGGCTTCTTTCTCTTTGTAATCGGAGGATATTTCCTTTGACCCTATAGTCTTCAAAGGGATCCGAATATCTGTTCTCAGATTCCTCAGAAATAAGGCTAGCAAAGAGATCCACGAAATAGAGATGTAACTCTGTGAGATGAATTAACAGAACACTAAGCAGTTTCTCAGAAAGCTTCTTTCCAGATTTCATCTGAGGATATTTCCTTCTTCACCATAGCCCTCTGTGGGCTTCCAAATATCACATTGTCAATTCCACAAGAACTGTCTTAGCGGAAGGCTTCTTGAGGGGAAAGCTGGAAGTCTGTGAGATGATTTCACAGAACACAAAGAAGTTTCTCAGAAAGCTTTTTTCTCTTTGTTATCGGAGGATATTTCCTTTGGCCCTCTAGTCTTCAAAGGGATCCGAAATATCTCTTCTCAGATTCCACAGAAATAACTAGCAAAGAGATCCACGAAATTCAGATGTAACTCTGTGACATGAATTAACAGAACACTAAGCAGTTTCTCAGTAAGCTTCTTTTCAGATTTCATCTGAGGATATTTCGTTTTTCACCATAGCCCTCTATGGGCTTCCTAATACCACTTTGCCAATTCCACAATAAGTGTCTTAGCGAAAGGCTTCTGGAGGGGAAAGCTGTAACTCTGTGAGATGATTTCACAGAACAGAAAGAAGTTTCTCCGAAGGCTTCTTTCTCTTTGTTATCGGAGGATATTTCCTTTGGCCCTATAGTCTTCAAAGGGATCCGAATATCTGTTCTCAGATTCCTCAGAAATAAGGCTAGCAAAGAGATCCACGAAATACAGATGTAACTCTGTGAGATGAATTAACAGAACACTAAGCAGTTTCTCAGTAAGCTTCTTTCCAGATTTCATCTGAGGATATTTCCTTTTTCACCATAGCCCTCTATGCGCTTCCAAATATCACTTTGCCAATTCCACAAGAACAGTCTTAGCGAAAGGCTTCTTGAGGGGAAAGCTGTAACTCTGTGAGATGATTTCACAGAACACAAAGAAGTTTCTCCGAAGGCTTCTTTCTCTTTCTAATTGGAGGATATTTCCTTTGACCCTATAGTCTTCAAGGGATTCGAATATCTGTTCTCAGATTCCTCAGAAATAAGGCTAGCAAAGAGATCCACGAAATAGAGATGTAACTCTGTGAGATGAATTAACAGAACACTAAGCAGTTTCTCAGAAAGCTTCTTTCCAGATTTCATCTGAGGATATTTCCTTCTTCACCATAGCCCTCTATGGGCTTCCAAATATCACATTGCCAATTCCACAAGAACTGTCTTAGCGGAAGGCTTCTTGAGGGGAAAGCTGGAAGTCTGTGAGATGATTTCACAGAACACAAAGAAGTTTCTCAGAAAGCTTCTTTCTCTTTGTTATCGGAGGATATTTCCTTTGGCCCTATAGTCTTCAAATGGATCCGAAGTATATGTTCTCAGATTCCACAGAAATAAGGCTAGCAAAGAGATACACGAGATACAGATGTAACTCTGTGAGATGAATTAACAGAACACTAAGCAGTTTCTCAGAAAGCTTCTTTCCAGATTTCATCTGAGGATATATCCTTTTTCACCATTGCCCTCTAAAGGCTTCCAAATATCACTTTGCCAATTCCACAAGAACTGTCTTAGCGAAAGGCTTCTTGAGGGGAAAGCTGTAACTCTGTGAGATGATTTCACAGAACACAAAGAAGTTTCTCCGAAGGCTTCTTTCTCTTTGTAATAGGAGGATATTTCCTTTGACCCTATAGTCTTCAAAGGGATCCGAATATCTGTTCTCAGATTCCTCAGAAATAAGGCTAGCAAAGAGATCCACGAAATAGAGATGTAACTCTGTGAGATGAATTAACAGAACACTAAGCAGTTTCTCAGAAAGCTTCTTTCCAGATTTCATCTGAGGATATTTCCTTCTTCACCATAGCCCTCTATGGGCTTCCAAATATCACATTGCCAATTCCACAAGAACTGTCTTAGCGGAAGGCTTCTTGAGGGGAAAGCTGGAAGTCTGTGAGATGATTTCACAGAACACAAAGAAGTTTCTCAGAAAGCTTTTTTCTCTTTGTTATCGGAGGATATTTCCTTTGGCCCTCTAGTCTTCAAAGGGATCCGAAATATCTCTTCTCAGATTCCACAGAAATAACTAGCAAAGAGATTCACGAAATTCAGATGTAACTCTGTGACATGAATTAACAGAACACTAAGCAGTTTCTCAGTAAGCTTCTTTTCAGATTTCATCTGAGGATATTTCGTTTTTCACCATAGCCCTCTATGGGCTTCCTAATACCACTTTGCCAATTCCACAATAAGTGTCTTAGCGAAAGGCTTCTGGAGGGGAAAGCTGTAACTCTGTGAGATGATTTCACAGAACAGAAAGAAGTTTCTCCGAAGGCTTCTTTCTCTTTGTTATCGGAGGATATTTCCTTTGGCCCTATAGTCTTCAAAGGGATCCGAATATCTGTTCTCAGATTCCTCAGAAATAAGGCTAGCAAAGAGATCCACGAAATACAGATGAAACTCTGTGAGATGAATTAACAGAACACTAAGCAGATTCTCAGTAAGCTTCTTTCCAGATTTCATCTGAGGATATTTCCTTTTTCACCATAGCCCTCTAGGCGCTTCCAAATACCACTTTGCCAATTCCACAAGAACTGTCTTAGCGAAAGGCTTCTTGAGGGGAAAGCTGTAACTCTGTGAGATGATTTCACAGAACACAAAGAAGTTTATCAGAAAGCTTCTTTCTCTTTTTTACGGAGGATATTTCCTTTGGCCCTATAGTCTTCAAAGAGATCCGATATATCTGTTCTCAAATTCCTCAGAAATAAGGCTAGTAAAGAGATCCACGAAATACAGATGTAACTCTGTGAGATGAATTAATAGAACACTAAGCAGTTTCTCAGAAAGCTTCTTTCCAGATTTCATCTGAGGATATTTCCTTTTTCACCATATCTCTCTATGGGCTTCCAAATATCACTTTGCCTATTCCACAAGAACTGTCTTAGCGAAAAGCTTCTTGAGGGGAAAGCTGTAACTCTGTGGGATGATTTCACAGAACAGAAAGAAGTTTCTCAGAAAGCTTCTTTCTCTTTGTTATCGGAGAATATTTCCTTTGGCCCTAGAGTCTTCAAAGGGATCCGAAATATCTTTTCTCAGATTCCACAGATATAAGGCTAGCAAAGAGACCCACGAAATACAGATGTAACTCTGTGAGATGAATTAAGAGAACACTAAGCAGTTTCTCAGAAAGCTTCTTTCCAGATTTCATCTGAGGATATTTCCTTTTTCACCATTGCCCTCTATGGGCTTCCAAATATCACTTTTCCAATTCCACAAGAACTGTCTTAGCGAAAGGCTTCTTGAGGGGAAAGCTGTAACTCTGTGAGATGATTTCATAGAACACAAAGAAGTTTCTCAGAAAGCTTCTTTCTCTTTGTTATCGGAGGATATTTCCTTTGGCCCTATAGTCTTCAAAGGGATCCGAAATATCTGTTCTCAGATTCCACAGAAATAAGGATAGCAAAGCGATCCACGAAATACAGATGTAACTCTGTGATATGAATTAACAGAACACTAAGGAGTTTCTCAGAAACCTTCTATCCGGGTTTCATCTGAGGTTATTTCCTTTTTCACCATTACCCTCAATGCACTTCGAAATATCACTTTGCCAATTCCACAAGAACTGTCTTAGCGAAAGGATTCTTGAGGGGAAAGCTGTAACTCTGTGAGATGATTTCACAGAACACAAGGAAGTTTCTCAGAAAGCTTCTTTCTCTTTTTTATCGGAGTTTATTTCCTTTGGCCCTATAATCTTCAAAGGGATCCAAAATATCTGTTCTCAGATTTCACAGAGATAAGGCTAGCAAAGAGACCCACGAAATACAGATGTAACTCTGTGAGTTGAATTAACAGAACACTAAGCAGTTTCTCAGAAAGCTTCTTACCAGATTTCATCTGAGGATATTTCCTTTTTCACCATAGCCCTCTATGCGCTTCCAAATATCACTTTGCCAATTCCACTAGAACTGTCTTAGAAAAAGACTTCTTGAGGGGAAAGCTGTAACTCTGTGAGTTGATTTCACAGTACACAAAGAAGTTTCTCAGAAACCTTCTTTCTCTTTGTTATCGGAGGATATTTCCTTTGGCCCTATAGTCTTCAAAGGGATCCGAAATATCTGTTCTCAGATTCCACAGAAATAATTCTAGCAAAGAGATCCACGAAATACAGATGTAACTCTGTGAGATGAATTAACAGAACACTAAGCAGTTTCTCAGAAAGCTTCTTACCAGATTTCATCTGAGGATATATCCTTTTTCACCATATCCCTCTAGGGGTTCCAAATATCACTTTGCCAATTCCACAAGAACTGTCTTAGCGAAAGGCTTCTTGAGGGAAATCTGCAACTCTGTGAGATTATTTCACAGAACACAAAGAAGTTTCTCAGAAACCTTCTTTCTCTTTGTTATCGGAGGATATTTCCTTTTGCCCTGGAGTCTTCAAAGGGATCCTAAATATCTGTTCTCAGATTCCACAGAAATAAGGCTAGCAAACAGACCCACGAAATACAGATGGAATTCTGTGAGATGAATTCACAGAACACTAAGCAGTTTCTCAGAAAACTTCTTTCCAGATTTCATCTGAGGATATTTCCTTTTTCACCATAGCCCTCTATGCGCTTCCAAATATCACTTTGCCAATTCCACTAGAACTGTCTTAGCGAAAGACTTCTTGAGGGGAAAGCTGCAACTCTCTGAGATGATTTCACAGAACACAAAGAAGTTTCTCAGAAAGCTTCTTTCTCTTTGTTATCGGAGGATATTTCCTTTGGCCCTATAGTCTTCAAAGGGATCAGAAATATCTGTTCTCTGATTCCACAGAAATAATGCTAGCAAAGAGATCCACGAAATACAGATGTAACTCTGTGAGATGAATTAACAGACTACTAAGCAGTTTCTCAGAAAGCTTCTTTCCAGATTTCATCTGAGGATATTTCCTTTTTCACCATAGCCCTCTATGGGCTTCCAAATATCACTTTGCCAATTCCAAAAGAACTGTCTTAGCGAAAGCCTTCTTGAGCGGAAAGCTGTAACTCTGTGAGATGATTTCACAGAACACAAAGAAGTTTCTCAGAAAGCTTCTTTTTCTTCTTTATCGGATCATATTTCCTTTGGCCCTAGAGTCTTCAAAGGGATCCGAAATATCTGTTCTTAGATTCCACAGATATAAGGCTAGCAGAGAGACCCACGAAATACAGATGTAACTCTGTGAGATGAATTAAGCGAACACTAAGCAGTTTCTCAGAAAGCTTCTTTCCAGATTTCATGTGAGGATATTTCCTTTTTCACCATAGCCCTCTATGCGCTTCCAAATATCACTTTGCGAATTCCACAAGAATTGTCTTAGCGAAAGGCTTCTTGAGTGGAAAGCTGTAACTCTGTGAGATGATTTCACAGAACACAAAAAAGTTTCTCAGAAAGCTTCTTTCTCTTTGTTATTGGAGGATATTTCCTTTGGCCCTATAGTCTTCTAAGGGATCCGAAATATCTGTTCTCAGATTCCACAGAAATAAGGCTAGCAAAGAGATACACCAAATACAGATGTAACACTGTGAGATGAATTAACAGAACACTAAGCAGTTTCTCAGAAAGCTTCTTTCCAGATTTCATCTGTGTTTATTGCCTTTTTCACCGTAGCCTTCTATGGGCTTCCAAATATCACTTTGCCAATTTCACAAGAACTGTCTTAGCGAAAGGCTTCTTGAGGTGAAGGCTGTAACTCTGTGAGATGATTTCACAGAACACAAAGAAGTTTCTCAGAAACCTTCTTTCTCTTTGTTATCGGAGGATATTTCCTTTGGACCTATGATCTTCAAAGGGATCCGAAATATCTGTTCTCAGATTCCACAGAAATAAGGCTAGCAAAGAGATGCACGAAATACAGATGTAACTCTGTGCGATGAATTAACAGAATACTAAGCAGTTTCTCAGAAAGCTTCTTTCCAGATTTCATCTGAAGATATTTCCTTTTTCACCATAGCCCTCTATGGGCTTCCAAATATCACTTTGCCAATTACAAAAGAACTGTCTTAGCGAAAGCCTTCTTGAGAGGAAAGCTGTAACTCTGTGAGATGATTTCACAGAACACAAAGAAGTTTATCAGAAAGCTTCTTTCTCTTTGTTATCGGAGGATATTTCCTTTGGCCCAATAGTCTTCAAAGGGATCCGAAATATCTGTTCTCAGATTCCACAGATATAAGGCTAGCAAAGAGACCCACGAAATACAGATGGAATTCTGCGAGATGAATTCACAGAACACTAAGCAGTTTCTCAGAAAGCTTCTTTCCAGATTTCATCTGAGGATATTTCCTTTTTCACCATAGGCCTCTATGCGCTTCCAAATATCACTTTGCGAGTTCCACTAGAACTGTCTTAGCGAAAGACTTCTTGAGGGGAAAGCTGCAACTCTGTGAGATGATTTCATAGATCACAAAGAAGGTTCTCAGAAAGCTTCTTTCTCTTTGTTATCGGAGGATATTTCCTTTGGCCCTATAGTCTTCTAAGGGATCCGAAATATCTGTTCTCAGATTCCACAGAAATAAGGCGAGCAAAGAGATCCACCAAATCCAGATGTAACTCTGTGAGATGAAATAAGAGAACACTAAGCAGTTTCTCAGAAAGCTTCTTTCCAGATTTCATCTGAGGATATTTCCTTTTTCACCATAGCCCTCTAGGCGCTTCCAAATATCACTTTGCGAATTCCACAAGAACTGTCTTAGCGAAAGGCTTCTTGAGTGGAAAGCTGTAACTCTGTGAGATGATTTCACAGAACACAGAAAAGTTTCTCGGAAAGCTTCTTTCTCTTTGTTATTGGAGGATATTTCCTTTGGCCCTATAGTCTTCTAAGGGATCCGAAATATCTGTTCTCAGATTCCACAGAAATAAGGCTAGCAAAGATATCCACCAAATACAGATGTAACTCTGTCAGATGAATTAACAGAACACTAAGCAGTTTCTCAGAAAGCTTCTTTCCAGTTTTCATCTGTGTTTATTGCCTTTTTCAACATAGCCCTCTATGGGCTTCCAAATATCACTTTGCCAGTTCCACAAGAACTGTCTTAGTGAAAGGCTTCTTAAGGTGAAGGCTGTAACTCTGTGAGATGATTTCACAGAACACAAAGAAGTTTCTCAGAAACCTTCTTTCTCTTTGTTATCGGAGGATATTACCTTTGGACCTATGATCTTCAAAGGGATCCGAAATATCTGTTCTCACATTCCACAGAAATAAGGCTAGCAAAGAGATCCACGAAATACAGATGTAACTCTGTGAGATGAATTAACAGAACACTAAGCTGTTTCTCAGAAAGCTTCTTTACAGATTTCATCTGAGGATATTTCCTTTTTCACCATTTCCCTCTACGGGCTTCCAAATATCACTTTGCCAATTCCACAAGAACTCTCTTAGCGAAAGGCTTCTTGAGGGGAAAGCTGTAACTCTGTGAGATGATTTCACAGAATACAAAGAAGTTTCTCAGAAAGCTTCTTTCTCATTGTTATCGGAGGATATTTCCTTTGGCCCTAGAGTCTTCAAAGGGATCCGAAATATCTGTTCTCAGATTCCACAGAAGTAAGGCTAGCAAAGAGATCCACGAAATACAGATGTAACTCTGTGAGATGAATTAAAAGAACACTAAGCAGTTTCTCAGAAAGCTTCTTTCCGGATTTCATCTGAGGATATTTCCTTTTTCACCATAGCCCTCTATGGGCTTCCAAATATCACTTTGCCAATTCCAAAAGAACTGTCTTAGCGAAAGGCTTCTTTAGAGGAAAGCTGTAACTCTGTGAGATGATTTCACAGAACACAAAGAAGTTTCTCAGAAACCTTCTTTCTCTTTGTTATCGGAGGATATTTCCTTTGGACCGATAATCTTCAAAGGGATCCGAAATATCTGTTCTCAGATTCCACAGAAATACGGCTAGCAAAGAGATCCACGAAATACAGATGTAACTCTGTGAGATGAATTAACAGAACACTAAGCTGTTTCTCAGAAAGCTTCTTTCCAGATTTCATCTGAGGTTATTTCCTTTTTTACCATAGCCCTCTAGGCGCTTCGAAATATCACTTTGACATTTCCACAAGAACTGTCTTAGCGAAAGGCTTCTTGATGGGAAAGCTGTAATTCTGTGAGATGATTTCACAGAACACAAAGAAGTTTCTCAGAAAGCTTCTTTCTCGTTTTTATCCGAGGATATTCCCCTTGGCCCTATATTCTTCAAAGGGATCCGATATATCTGTTAGCAGATTCCACAGAAATAGGGCTAACAAAGAGATCCACGAAATACAGATGTAACTCTGTGAGATGAATTAACAGAACACTAAGCACTTTCTCAGAAAGCTTCTTTCCAGATTTCATCTGAGGATATTTCCTTTTTCACCATAGCCCTCTATGGGCTTCCAAATATCACTTTGCCAATTCCACAAGAACTGTCTTACCGAAAGGCTTCTTGAGGGGAAAGCTGTAACTCTGTGAGATGATTTCACAGAACACAAAGAAGTTTCTCAGAATGCTTCTTTCTCTTTGTTATCGAAGGATATTTCCTTTGGCTCTATAGTCTTCAAAGGGATCCGAAATATCTGTTCTCAGATTCCACAGAAATAATTCTAGCAAAGAGATCCACGAAATACAGATGTAACTCTGTGAGATGAATTAACAGAACACTAAGCAGTTTCTCAGAAAGCTTCTTTCCAGATTTCATCTGAGGATATTTCCTTTTTCACCATATCCCTCTATGGGCTTCCAAATATCACTTTGCCAATTCCACTAGAACTGTCTTAGCGATAGACTTCTTGAGAGGAAAGCTGTAACTCTGTGAGATGATTTCACAGAACACAAAGAAGTTTCTCAGAAAGCATCTTTCTCTTTGTTATCGGAGGATATTTCCTTTGGCCGTATAGTCTTCAAAGGGATCCGAAATATCTGTTCTCAGATTCCACAGAAATAAGGCTAGCAAAGAGATCCACCAAATCCAGATGTAACTCTGTGAGATGAATTAAGAGAACACTAAGCAGTTTCTCAGAAAGCTTCTTTCCAGATTTCATCTGAGGATATTTCCTTTTTCACCATAGCCCTCTATGGGCATTCAAATATCACTTTGCGAATTCCACAAGAACTGTCTAAGCGAAAGGCTTCTTGAGGGGAAAGCTGTAACTCTGTGAGATGATTTCACAGAACACAAGGAAGTTTCTCAGAAAGCTTCCTTCTCTTTGTTCTCGGAATTTATTTCCTTTGGCCCTATATTCTTCAAAGGGATCCGAAATATCTGTTCTCAGATTCCACAGAAATAAGGCTAGCAAAGAGATCCACGAAATACAGATGTAACTCTGTGAAATGAATTCACAGAACACTAAGCAGTTTCTCAGAAAGCTTCTTTCCATATTTCATCTGAGGATATTTACTATTTCACCATAGCCCTCTATGAGCTTCGAAATATCACTTTGACAATTCCACAAGAACTGTGTTAGCGGAAGGCTTCTTAGGGGAAAGCTGTAACTCTGTCAGATAATTTCACAGAACACAAAGAAGTTTCTCAGAAAGCTTCTTTCTCTTTTTTATCGGAGTTTATTTCCTTTGGCCCTATAATCTTCAAAGGGATCCAAAATATCTGTTCTCAGATTTCACAGAAATAAGGCTAGCAAAGAGATCCACCAAATACAGATGTAACTCTGTGAGATGAATTAGCAGAACACTAAGCAGTTTCTCAGAAAGGTACTTTCCAGGTTTCATCTGACGATATTTCGCTTTTCACCATAGCCCTCTATAGGCTTCCAAATATCACTTTGCCAATTCCCCTAGAACTGTCTTAGCGAAAGGCTTCTTGAGGGGAAAGCTGTAACTCTGTGAGGTGATTTCACAGAACACAAATAAGTTTCTCAGAAAGTTTCTTTCTCTTTGTTATCGGAGGATATTTCCTTTGGCCCTATAGTCTTCAAAGGGATCCGAAATATCTGTTCTCAGATTCCACAGAAATAAGGCTAGCAAAGAGATCCACGAAATACAGATGTAACTCTGTGAGATGAATTAACAGAACACTAAGCAGTTTCCCAGAAAGCTTCTTTCCAGATTTCATCTGAGGTTATTTCCTTTTTCACCATAGCCCTCTATGGCTTCCTAATATCACTTTGCCAATTCCACAAGAACTGTCTTAGCGAAAGGCTTCTTGAGGGGAAAGCTGTAACTCTGTGAGATGATTTCACAGAACACGAAGAAGTTTCTCAGAAACCTTCTTTCTCTTTGTTATCGGAGGATATTTCCTTTGGCCCTATAGTCTTCAAAAGGATCCGAAATATCTGTTCTCATATACCACAGAAATAAGGCTAGCAAAGAGGTCCACGAAATACAGATGTAACTCTGTGAGATGAATTAACAGAACACTAAGCAGTTTCTCAGAAAGCTACTTTCCAGATTTCATCTGAGGATATTTCCTGTTTCATCATAGCCCTCTAAGGGCTTCCAAATATAACTTTGCCAATTCCAAAAGAACTGTCTTAGCCAAAGGCTTCTTGAGGGGAAAGTTGTAACTCTGTGAGATGATTTCACAGAACACAAAGAAGTTTCTCAGAAAGCTTCTTTCTCTTTGTTATCGGAGGATATTTCCTTTGGCCCTATAGTCTTCAAAGGGATCCGAAATATCTGTTCTCAGATTCCGCAGAAATAAGGCTAGCAAAGAGATGCACGAAATACAGATGTAAATCTGTGAGATGAATTAACAGAACACTAAGCAGTTTCTCAGAAAGCTTCTTTCCATATTTCATCTGAGGTTATTTCCTTTTTCACCATAGCCCTCTAAGGGCTTCCAAATATCACTTTGCCAATTCCACAAGAACTGTCTTACCGAAAGGCTTTTGAATGGAAAGCTGTAACTCTGTGGGATGATTTCACAGAACACAAAGAAGTTTGTCAGAAAGCTTCTTTCTCTTTGTTATCGGAGGATACTTCCTTTGGCCCTAGAGTCTTCAAAGGGATCCGAAATATCTGTTCTCAAATTCCACAGATATAAGGCTAGCAAAGAGACCCACGAAATACAGATGTAACTCTGTGAGTTGAATTAACAGAACACTAAGCAGTTTCTCAGAAAGCTTCTTACCAGATTTCATCTGAGGATATTTCCTTTTTAACCATAGCCCTCTATGCGCTTCCAAATATCACTTTGCCAATTCCACTAGAACTGTCTTAGAAAAAGACTTCTTGAGGGGAAAGCTGGAACTCTGTGAGTTGATTTCACAGTACACAAAGAAGTTTCTCAGAAACCTTCTTTCTCTTTGTTATCGGAGGATATTTCCTTTGGCCCTATAGTCTTCAAGGGGATCCGAAATATCTGTTCTCAGATTCCACAGAAATAATTCTAGCAAAGAGATCCACGAAATACAGATGTAACTCTGTGAGATGAATTAACAGAACACTAAGCAGTTTCTCAGAAAGCTTCTTTCCAGATTTCATCTGAGGATATATCCTTTTTCACCATATCCCTCTAGGGGTTCCAAATATCACTTTGCCAATTCCACAAGAACTGTCTTAGCGAAAGGCTTCTTGAGAGGAAAGCTGCAACTCTGTGAGATTATTTCACAGAACACAAAGAAGTTTCTCAGAAACCTTCTTTCTCTTTGTTATCGGAGGATATTTCCTTTTGCCCTAGAGTCTTCAAAGGGATCCGAAATAACTGTTCTCAGATTCCACAGAAATAAGGCTAGCAAACAGACCCACGAAATACAGATGGAATTCTGTGAGATGAATTCACAGAACACTAAGCAGTTTCTCAGAAAACTTCTTTCCAGATTTCATCTGAGGATATTTGCTTTTTCACCATAGCACTCTATGCGCTTCCAAATATCACTTTGCCAATTCCAAAAGAACTGTCTTAGCGAAAGCCTTCTTGAGAGGAAAGCTGTAACTCTGTGAGATGATTTCACAGAACACAAAGAAGTTTATCAGAAAGCTTCTTTCTCTTTGTTATCGGAGGATATTTCCTTTGGCCCTAGAGTCTTCAAAGGGATCCGAAATATCTGTTCTCAGATTCCACAGATATAAGGCTAGCAAAGAGACCCACGAAATACAGATGTAACTCTGTGAGATGAATTAAGAGAACACTAAGCAGTTTCTCAGAAAGATTCTTTCCAGATTTCATCTGAGGATATTTCCTTTTTCACCATAGCCCTCTATGCGCTTCCAAATATCACTTTGCGAATTCCACTAGAACTGTCTTAGCGAAAGACTTCTTGAGGGGAAAGCTGCAACTCTGTGAGATGATTTCACAGAACACAAAAAAGTTTCTCAGAAAGCTTCTTTCTCTTTGTTATAGGAGGATATTTCCTTTGGCCCTATAGTCTTCTAAGGGATCCGAAATATCTGTTCTCAGATTCCACAGAAATAAGGCTAGCAAAGAGATCCACCAAATACAGATTTAACTCTGTGAGATGAATTAACAGAACACTAAGCAGTTTCTCAGAAAGCTTCTTTCCAGATTTCATCTGAGGTTATTTCCTTTTTCACCATAGCCCTCTATGGGCTTCCTAATATCACTTTGCCAATTCCACAAGAACTGTCTTAGCGAAAGGCTTCTTGAGGGGAAAGCTGTAACTCTGTGAGATGATTTCACAGAACACAAAGAAGTTTCTCAGAAACCTTCTTTCTCTTTGTTATCGGAGGATATTTCCTTTGGCCCTAGAGTCTTCGAAGGGATCCGAAATATCTGTTGTCAGATTCCACAGAAATAATTCTAGCAAAGAGATCCACGAAATACAGATGTAACTCTGTGAGATGAATTAAGAGAACACTAAGCAGTTTCTCAGAAAGCTTCTTTCCAGGTTTCATCTGAGGATATTTCCTTTTTCACCATATCACTCTATGGGCTTCCAAATATCACTTTGCCAATTCCACTAGAACTGTCTTAGCGAAAGACTTCTTGAGAGGAAGGCTGTAACTCTGTGAGATGATTTCACAGAACACAAAGAAGTTTCTCAGAAGGCTTCTTTCTCTTTGTTATCGGAGGATATTTCCTTTGGCCCTATACTCTTCAAAGGGATCCGAAATATCTGTTCTCAGATTCCACAGAAATAATTCTAGCAAAGAGATCCACGAAATACAGATGTAAATCTGTGCGATGAATTAACAGAACACTAAGCAGTTTCTCAGAAAGCTTCTTTACAGATGTCATCTGAGGATATTTCCTTTTTCACCATAGCCCTCTATGGGCTTCCAAATATCACTTTGCCAATTCCACAAGAACTGCCTTACCGGAAGGCTTCTTGAAGGGAAAGCTGTAACTCTGTGAGATGATTTCACAGAACACAAAGAAGTTTCTCAGAAAGCTTCTTTCTCTTTGTTATCAGAGGATATTTCCTTTGGCCCTATAGTCTTCTAAGGGATCCGAAATATCTGTTCTCAGATTAAACAAAAATAAGGCTAGCAAAGAGATCCACCAAATCCAGATGTAACTCTGTGAGATGAAATGAGAGAACACTAAGCTGTTTCTCAGAAAGCTTCTTTCCAGATTTCTTCTGAGGATATTTCCTTTTTCACCATAGCCCTCTATGGGCTTCCAAATATCACTTTGCCAATTACACTAGAACTGTCTTAGCGAAAGGCTTCTTCAGGGGAAAGCTGTAACTCTGTGAGATGACTTCACAGAACACAAAGAAGTTTCTCAGAAAGCTTCTTTTTCTTTTTTATCGGAGGATATTTCCTTTGGCCCTATAGTCTTCAAAGGAATCCGAAATATCTGTTCTCAGTTTCCACAGAAATAATGCTAGCCAAGAGATCCACGAAACAGAGATGTAACTCTGTGAGATGAATTATCAGAACACTAAGCATTTTCCCAGAAAGCTACTTTCCAGGTTTCATCTGAGGATATTTCCTTTTTCACCATAGCCCTCTATGGGCTTCCAAATACCACTTTGCCAATTCGACAAGAACTGTCTTAGCGAAAGGCTTCTTGAGGGGAAAGCTGTAACTCTGTGAGATGATTTTACAGAACACAAAGAAGTTTCTCAGAAAGCTTCTTACTCTTTGTTATCGGAGGATATTTGCTTTGGCCCTATAGTCTTCAAAGGGATCCGAAATATCTGTTCTCAGATTCCGGAGAAAAAAGGCTAGCAAAGAGAGGCACGAAATACAGATGTAACTCTGTGAGTTGAATTAACAGAACACTAAGCAGTTTCTCAGAAAGCTTCTTTACAGATTTCATCTGAGGATATTTCCTTTTTCACCATAGCCCTCTAAGGGCTTCCAAATATCACTTTGCCAATTCCACAAGAACTGTCTTACCGAAAGGCTTCTTGAAGGGAAAGCTGTAACTCTGTGAGGTGATTTCACAGAACACAAAGAAGTTTCTCAGAAAGCTTCTTTCTCTTTGTTATCGGAGGATATTTCCTTTGGCCTAGAGTCTTCAAAGGGATCCGAAATATCTGTTCTCAGATTCCACAAAAATAAGACTAGCAAAGAGATCCACCAAATCCAGATGTAACTCTGTGAGATGAAATAAGAGAACACTAAGGAGTTTCTCAGAAATCTTCTTTCCAGATTTCATCTGAGGATATTTCCTTTTTCACCATACCCCTCTATGGGCTTCCAAATATCACTTTGCCATTTCCACAAGAACTGTCTTAGCGAAAGACTTCTTGAGGGGAAAGCTGTAACTCTGTGAGATGATTTCACAGAACACAAAGAAGTTTCTAAGAAAGCTTCTTTCTCTTTGTTATCGGAGGATATTTCCTTTGGCCCTATACTCTTCAAAGGGATACGAAATATCTGTTCTCAGATTCCACAGAAATAATTCTAGCAAAGAGATCCACGAAATGCAGACGTAAATCTGTGAGATGAATTAACAGAACACTAAGCAGTTTCTCAGAAAGCTTCTTTACAGATTTCATCTGAGGATATTTCCTTTTTCACCATAGCCCTCTATGGGCTTCCAAATATCACTTTGCCAATTCCACAAGAACTGCCTTACCGGAAGGCTTCTTGAAGGGAAAGCTGTAACTCTGTGAGATGATTTCACAGAACACAAAGAAGTTTCTCAGAAAGCTTCTTTCTCTTTGTTATCGGAGGATATTTCCTTTGGCCCTATAGTCTTCTAAGGGATCCGAAATATCTGTTCTCAGATTAAACAAAAATAAGGCTAGCAAAGAGATCCACCAAATCCAGATGTAACTCTGTGAGATGAAATAAGAGAACACTAAGCAGTTTCTCAGAAAGCTTCTTTCCAGATTTCTTCTGAGGATATTTCCTTTTTCACCATAGCCCTCTATGGGCTTCCAAATATCACTTTGCCAATTCCACTAGAACTGTCTTAGCGAAAGGCTTCTTCAGGGGAAAGCTGTAACTCTGTGAGATGATTTCACAGAACAAAAAGAAGTTTCTCAGAAACCTTCTTTCTCTTTGTTATCGGAGGATATTTCCTTTGGACCTATGATCTTCAAAGGGTTTCGAAATATCTGTTCTCAGATTCCACAGAAATAAGGCTAGCAAAGAGATCCACGAAATACAGATGTAACTCTGTGAGATGAATTTACAGAACAATAAGCTGTTTCTCAGAAAGCTTCTTTCCAGATTTCATGTGAGGTTATTTCCTTTTTTACCATAGCCCTCTAGGCGCTTCGAAATATCACTTTGCCAATTCCACAAGAACTGTCTTAGCGAAAGGCTTCTTGAGGGGAAAGCTGTAACTCTGTGAGATGATTTCACAGAACACAAAGAAGTTTCTCAGAAAGCTTCTTTCTCTTTTTTATCCGAGGATATTTACTTTGGCCCTATATTCTTCAAAGGGATCCGAAATATCTGTTCTCAGATTCCACAGAAATAAGGGTAACAAAGAGATCCACGAAATACAGATGTAACTCTGTGAGATGAAATAACAGAACACGAAGCAGTTTCTCAGAAAGCTTCTTTACAGATTTCATCTGAGGATATTTCCTTTTTCACCATATCCCTCTATGGGCTTCCAAATATCACTTTGCCAATTCGACAAGAACTGTCTTAGCGAAATGCTTCTTGAGGGAAAAGCTGCAACTCTGTGAGGTGATTTCACAGAACACAAAGAACTTTCTCAGAAACCTTCTTTCTCTTTGTTATCGGAGGATATTTCCTTTGGCTCTATAGTCTTCTAAGGGATCCGAAATATCTATTCTCAGATTCCACAGAATTAAGGCTAGCAAAGAGATCCACCAAATACAGATGTAACTCTGTGAGATGAATTAACAGAACACTAAGCAGTTTCTCAGAAAGCTTCTTTCCAGATTTCATCTGAGGATATTTCCTTTTTCGCCATAGCCCTCTATGCGCTTCCAAATATCACTTTGCCAATTCCACTAGAACTGTATTAGAAAAAGACTTCTTGAGGGGAAAGCTGTAACTCTGTGAGATGATTTCACAGAACACAAAGAAGTTTCTCAGAAAGCTTTTTTCTCTTTGTTATACGAGGATATTTCCTTTGGCCCTATACTCTTCAAAGGGATCCGAAATATCTGTTCTCAGATTCCACAGATATAATTCTAGCAAAGAGATCCACGAAATACAGATGTAAATCTGTGAGATGAATTAAGAGAACACTATGCAGTTTCTCAGAAAGCTTCTATCCAGATTTCATCTGAGGATATATCCTTTTTCACCATATCCCTCTATGGGCTTCCAAATATCACTTTGCCAATTCCACAACAACTGTCTTAGCGAAAGGCTTCTTGAGGGGAAGGCTGTAACTCTGTGAGATGATTTCACAGAACACAAAGAAGTTTCTCAGAAACCTTCTTTCTCTTTGTTATCGGAGGATATTTCCTTTGGACCTATGATCTTCAAAGGGATCCGAAATATCAGTTCTCAGATTCCACAGAAATAAGGCTAGCAAAGAGATCGACGAAATACAGATGTAACTCTGTGAGATGAATTAACAGAACACTAAGCTGTTTCTCAGAAAGCTTCTTTCCAGATTTCATCTGAGGTTATTACCTTTTTTACCATAGCCCTCTATGCGCTTCGAAATATCACTTTGCCAATTCCACAAGAACTGTCTTAGCGAAAGGCTTCTTGAGGGGAAAGCTGTAACTCTGTGAGATGATTTCACAGAACACAAAGAAGTTTCTCAGAAAGTTTCTTTCTCTTTTTTATCCGAGGATATTTCCTTTGGCCCTATATTCTTCAAAGGGATCCGAAATATCTGTTATCAGATTCCACAGAAATAAGGCTAACAAAGAGATCCACGAAATACAGATGTAACTCTGTGAGGTGAATTAACAGAACACTAAGCAGTTTCTCAGAAAGCTTCTTTACAGATTTCATCTGAGGATATTTCCTTTTTCACCATTTCCCTCTACGAGCTTCCAAATATCACTTTGCCAATTCCACAAGAACTGTCTTAGCGAAAGGCTTCTTGAGGGGAAAGCTGTAACTCTGTGAGATGATTTCACAGAACACAAAGAAGTTTCTCAGAAACCTTCTTTCTCTTTGTTATCGGAGGATATTTCCTTTGGCCCTAGAGTCTTCAAAGGGATCCGAAATATCTGTTCTCAGATTCCACAGAAATAAGGCTAGCAAAGAGATCAACGAAATACAGATGTAACTCTGTGAGATGAATTAACAGAGCACTAAGCAGTTTCTCAGAAAGCTTCTTTCCAGATTTCATCTGAGGATATTTCCTTTTTCACCATAGCCCTCTGGGCTTCCAAATACCACTTTGCCAATTCCACAAGAACTGTCTTAGCGAAAGGCTTCTTTAGAGGAAAGCTGTAACTCTGTGACATGATTTCACAGAACACAAAGAAGTTTCTCAGAAACCTTCTTTCTCTTTGTTATCGGAGGATATTTCCTTTGGACCGATAATCTTCAAAGGGATCCGAAATATCTGTTCTCAGATTCCACAGAAATAAGGCTAGCAAAGAGATACACGAAATACACATGTAACTCTGTGAGATGAATTAACAGAGCACTAAGCTGTTTCTCAGAAAGCTTCTTTCCAGATTTCATCTGAGGTTATTTCCTTTTTTACCATAGCCCTCTAGGCGCTTCGAAATATCACTTTGACATTTCCACAAGAACTGTCTTAGCGAAAGGCTTCTTCATGGGAAAGCTGTAACTCTGTGAGATGATTTCACAGAACACAAAGAAGTTTCTCAGAATGCTTCTTTCTCTTTGTTATCGAAGGATATTTCCTTTGGCTCTATAGTCTTCAAAGGGATCCGAAATATCTGTTGTCAGATTCCACAGAAATAATTCTAGCAAAGAGATCCACGAAATACAGATGTAACTCTGTGAGATGAATTAAGAGAACACTAAGCAGTTTCTCAGAAAGCTTCTTTCCAGGTTTCATCTGAGGATATTTCCTTTTTCACCATATCACTCTATGGGCTTCCAAATATCACTTTGCCAATTCCACTAGAACTGTCTTAGCGAAAGACTTCTTGAGAGGAAAGCTGTAACTCTGTGAGATGATTTCACAGAACACAAAGAAGTTTCTCAGAAAGCTTCTTTCTCTTTGTTATCAGAGGATATTTCCTTTGGCCCTATATTCTTCAAAGGGATCCGAAATATCTGTTCTCAGATTCCACAGAAATAAGGGTAACAAAGAGATCCACGAAATACAGATGTAACTCTGTGAGATGAAATAACAGAACACGAAGCAGTTTCTCAGAAAGCTTCTTTACAGATTTCATCTGAGGATATTTCCTTTTTCACCATAGCCCTCTATGCGCTTCCAAATATCACTTTGCCAATTCCACTAGAACTGTATTAGAAAAAGACTTCTTGAGGGGAAAGCTGTAACTCTGTGAGATGACTTCACAGAACACAAAGAAGTTTCTCAGAAAGCTTCTTTCTCTTTGTTATCGGAGGATATTTCCTTTGGCCCTATACTCTTCAAAGGGATCCGAAATATCTGTTCTCAGATTAAACAAAAATAAGGCTAGCAAAGAGATCCACCAAATCCAGATGTAACTCTGTGAGATCAAATAAGAGAACACTAAGCAGTTTCTCAGAAAGCTTCTTTCCAGATTTCTTCTGAGGATATTTCCTTTTTCACCATAGCCCTCTATGGGCTTCCAAATATCACTTTGCCAATTCCACTAGAACTGTCTTAGCGAAAGGCTTCTTCAGGGGAAAGCTGTAACTCTGTGAGATGATTTCACAGAACACAAAGAAGTTTCTCAGAAAGCTTCTTTTTCTTTTTTATCGGAGGATATTTCCTTTGGCCCTATAGTCTTCAAAGGAATCCGAATTATCTGTTCTCAGTTTCCACAGAAATAATGCTAGCCAAGAGATCCACGAAATACAGATGTAACTCTGTGAGATGAATTATCAGAACACTAAGCATTTTCCCAGAAAGCTACTTTCCAGGTTTCATCTGAGGATATTTCCTTTTTCACCATAGCCCTCTATGGGCTTCCAAATACCACTTTGCCAATTCGACAAGAACTGTCTTAGCGAAAGGCTTCTTGAGGGGAAAGCTGTAACTCTGTGAGATGATTTTACAGAACACAAAGAAGTTTCTCAGAAAGCTTCTTTCTCTTTGTTATCGGAGGATATTTGCTTTGGCCCTATAGTCTTCAAAGGGATCCGAAATATCTGTTCTCAGATTCCGGAGAAATAAGGCTAGCAAAGAGAGGCACGAAATACAGATGTAACTCTGTGAGTTGAATTAACAGAACACTAAGCAGTTTCTCAGAAAGCTTCTTTACAGATTTCATCTGAGGATATTTCCTTTTTCACCATAGCCCTCTAAGGGCTTCCAAATATCACTTTGCCAATTCCACAAGAACTGTCTTACCGAAAGGCTTCTTGAAGGGAAAGCTGTAACTCTGTGAGGTGATTTCACAGAACACAAAGAAGTTTCTCAGAAAGCTTCTTTCTCTTTGTTATCGGAGGATATTTCCTTTGGCCTAGAGTCTTCAAAGGGATCCGAAATATCTGTTCTCAGATTCCACAAAAATAAGACTAGCAAAGAGATCCACCAAATCCAGATGTAACTCTGTGAGATGAAATAAGAGAACACTAAGGAGTTTCTCAGAAATCTTCTTTCCAGATTTCATCTGAGGATATTTCCTTTTTCACCATACCCCTCTATGGGCTTCCAAATATCACTTTGCCATTTCCACAAGAACTGTCTTAGCGAAAGACTTCTTGAGGGGAAAGCTGTAACTCTGTGAGATGATTTCACAGAACACAAAGAAGTTTCTAAGAAAGCTTCTTTCTCTTTGTTATCGGAGGATATTTCCTTTGGCCCTATACTCTTCAAAGGGATCCGAAATATCTGTTCTCAGATTCCACAGAAATAATTCTAGCAAAGAACCACGAAATACAGATGTAAATCTGTGAGATGAATTATCAGAACACTAAGCATTTTCCCAGAAAGCTACTTTCCAGGTTTCATCTGAGGATATTTCCTTTTTCACCATAGCCCTCTATGGGCTTCCAAATACCACTTTGCCAATTCGACAAGAACTGTCTTAGCGAAAGGCTTCTTGAGGGGAAAGCTGTAACTCTGTGAGATGATTTTACAGAACACAAAGAAGTTTCTCAGAAAGCTTCTTTCTCTTTGTTATCGGAGGATATTTGCTTTGGCCCTATAGTCTTCAATGGGATCCGAAATATCTGTTCTCAGATTCCGGAGAAATAAGGCTAGCAAAGAGAGGCACGAAATACAGATGTAAATCTGTGAGTTGAATTAACAGAACACTAAGCAGTTTCTCAGAAAGCTTCTTTACAGATTTCATCTGAGGATATTTCCTTTTTCACCATAGCCCTCTAAGGGCTTCCAAATATCACTTTGCCAATTCCACAAGAACTGTCTTACCGAAAGGCTTCATGAAGGGAAAGCTGTAACTCTGTGAGGTGATTTCACAGAACACAAAGAATTTTCTCAGAAACCTTCTTTCTCTTTGTTATCGGAGGATATTTCCTTTGGCCTAGAGTCTTCAAAGGGATCCGAAATATCTGTTCTCAGATTCCACAAAAATAAGACTAGCAAAGAGATCCACCGAATCCAGATGTAACTCTGTGAGATGAAATAAGAGAACACTAAGGAGTTTCTCAGAAATCTTCTTTCCAGATTTCATCTGAGGATATTTCCTTTTTCACCATACCCCTCTATGGGCTTCCAAATATCACTTTGCCATTTCCACAAGAACTGTCTTAGCGAAAGACTTCTTGAGGGGAAAGCTGTAACTCTGTGAGATGTTTTCACAGAACACAAAGAAGTTTCTCAGAAACCTTCTTTCTCTTTGTTATCAGAGGATATTTCCTTTGGACCTATGATCTTCAAAGGGTTTCGAAATATCTGTTCTCAGATTCCACAGCAATAAGGCTAGCAAAGAGATCCACGAAATACAGATGTAACTCTGTGAGATGAATTTACAGAACACTAAGCTGTTTCTCAGAAAGCTTCTTTCCAGATTTCATGTGAGGTTATTTCCTTTTTTACCATAGCCCTCTATGCGCTTCGAAATATCACTTTGCCAATTCCACAAGAACTGTCTTAGCGAAAGGCTTCTTGAGGGGAAAGCTGTAACTCTGTGAGATGATTTCACAGAACACAAAGAAGTTTCTCAGAAAGCTTCTTTCTCTTTTTTATCCGAGGATATTTCCTTTGGCCCTATATTCTTCAAAGGGATCCGAAATATCTGTTCTCAGATTCCACAGAAATAAGGGTAAAAAAGAGATCCACGAAATACAGATGTAACTCTGTGAGATGAAATAACAGAACACGAAGCAGTTTCTCAGAAAGCTTCTTTACAGATTTCATCTGAGGATATTTCCTTTTTCACCATATCCCTCTATGGGCTTCCAAATATCACTTTGCCAATTCGACAAGAACTGTCTTAGCGAAATGCTTCTTGAGGGAAAAGCTGCAACTCTGTGAGGTGATTTCACAGAACACAAAGAACTTTCTCAGAAACCTTCTTTCTCTTTGTTATCGGAGGATATTTCCTTTGGCTCTATAGTCTTCTAAGGGATCCGAAATATCTATTCTCAGATTCCACAGAAATAAGGCTAGCAAAGAGATCCACGAAATACAGATGTAACTCTGTGAGATGAATTAACAGAACACTAAGCAGTTTCTCAGAAAGCTTCTTTCCAGATTTCATCTGAGGATATTTCCTTTTTCACCATAGCCCTCTATGCGCTTCCAAATATCACTTTGCCAATTCTACTAGAACTGTATTAGAAAAAGACTTCTTGAGGGGAAAGCTGTAACTCTGTGAGATGATTTCACAGAACACAAAGAAGTTTCTAACAAAGCTTTTTTCTCTTTGTTATCGGAGGATATTTCCTTTGGCCCTATACTCTTCAAAGGGATCCGAAATATCTGTTCTCAGATTCCACAGAAATAATTCTAGCAAAGAGATCCACGAAATACAGATGTAAATCTGTGAGATGAATTAAGAGAACACTATGCAGTTTCTCAGAAAGCTTCTATCCAGATTTCATCTGAGGATATAGCCTTTTTCACCATATCCCTCTATGGGCTTCCAAATATCACTTTGCCAATTCCACTAGAACTGTCTTAGCGAAAGACTTCTTGAGGGGAAAGCTGCAACTCTGTGAGATGATTTCACAGAACACAAAGAAGTTTCTCAGAAAGCTTCTTTCTCTTTGTTATCGGAGGATATTTCCTTTGGCCCTATAGTCTTCTAAGGGTTCCGAAATATCTGTTCTCAGATTCCACAGAAATAAGGCTAGCAATGAGATCCACCAAATACAGATGTAACTCTGTGAGATGAATTAACAGAACACTAAGCAGTTTCTCAGAAAGCTTCTTTCCAGATTTCATCTGTGTTTATTGCCTTTTTCACCATAGCCCTCAATGGGCTTCCAAATATCACTTTGCCTATTCCACAAGAACTGTCTTAGCGAAAGGCTTCTTGAGGGGAAGGCTGTAACTCTGTGAGATGATTTCACAGAACACAAAGAAGTTTCTCAGAAACCTTCTTTCTCTTTGTTATCAGAGGATATTTCCTTTGGACCTATGATCTTCAAAGGGATCCGAAATATCAGTTCTCAGATTCCACAGAAATAAGGCTAGCAAAGAGATCCACGAAATACAGATGTAACTCTGTGAGATGAATTAACAGAACACTAAGCTGTTTCTCAGAAAGCTTCTTTCCAGATTTCATCTGAGGTTATTACCTTTTTTACCATAGCCCTCTATGCGCTTCGAAATATAACTTTGCCAATTCCACAAGAACTGTCTTAGCGAAAGGCTTCTTGAGGGGAAAGCTGTAACTGTGTGAGATGATTTCACAGAACACAAAGAAGTTTCTCAGAAACCTTCTTTTTCTTTGTTATCGGAGGATATTTCCTTTGGCCCTAGAGTCTTCAAAGGGATCCGAAATATCTGTTCTCAGGTTCCACAGAAATAAGGCTAGCAAAGAGATCCACGAAATACAGATGTAACTCTGGGAGATGAATTAACAGAGCACTAAGCAGTTTCTCAGAAAGCTTCATTCCTGATTTCATCTGAGGATATTTCCTTTTTCACCATAGCCCTCTGTGGGCTTCCAAATATCACTTTGCCAATTCCAAAAGAACTGTCTTAGCGAAAGGCTTCTTTAGAGGAAAGCTGTAACTCTGTGAGATGATTTCACAGAACACAAAGAAGTTTCTCAGAAACCTTCTTTCTCTTTGTTATCGGAGGATATTTCCTTTGGACCGATAATCTTCAAAGGGATCCGAAATATCTGTTCTCAGATTCCACAGAAATAAGGCTAGCAAAGAGATCCACAAAATACACATGTAACTCTGTGAGATGAATAAACAGAACACTAAGCTGTTTCTCAGAAAGCTTCTTTCCAGATTTCATCTGCGGTTATTTCCTTTTTTACCATAGCCCTCTAGGCGCTTCGAAATATCACTTTGACATTTCCACAAGAACTGTCTTAGCGAAAGGCTTCTTGATGGGAAAGCTGTAACTCTGTGAGGTGATTTCACAGAACACAAAGAAGTTTCTCAGAATGCTTCTTTCTCTTTGTTATCGAAGGATATTTCCTTTGGCTCTATAGTCTTCAAAGGGATCCGAAATATCTGTTGTCAGATTCCACAGAAATAATTCTAGCAAAGAGATACACGAAATACAGATGTAACTCTGTGAGATGAATTAAGAGAACACTAAGCAGTTTCTCAGAAAGCTTCTTTCCAGGTTTCATCTGAGGATATTTCCTTTTTCACCATATCACTCTATGGGCTTCCAAATATCACTTTGCCAATTCTACAAGAACTGTCTTAGCGAAAGACTTCTTGAGAGGAAAGCTGTAACTCTGTGAGATGATTTCACAGAACACAAAGAAGTTTCTCAGAAAGCTTCTTTCTCTTTGTTATCAGAGGATATTTCCTTTGGCCGTATAGTCTTCAAAGGGATCCGAAATATCTGTTCTCAGATTCCACAGTAATAAGGCTAGCAAAGAGATCCACGAAATACAGATGTAACTCTGTGAGATGAATTAACAGAACACTAAGCAGTTTCTCAGAAAGCTTCTTTCCAGATTTCATCTGAGGATATTTCCTTTTTCACCATAGCCCTCTATGGGCATCCAAATATCACTTTGCGAATTCCACAAGAACTGTCTAAGCGAAAGGCTTCTTGAGGGGAAAGCTGTAACTCTGTGAGATGATTTCACAGAACACAAGGAAGTTTCTCAGAAAGCTTCTTTCTCTTTGTTATCGTAATTTATTTCCTTTGGCCCTATTATCTTCAAAGGGATCCGAAATATCTGTTCTCAGATTCCACAGAAATAAGGCTAGCAAAGAGATCCACCAAATACAGATTTAACTCTGTGAGATGAATTCACAGAACACTAAGCAGTTTCTCAGAAAGCTTCTTTCCATATTTCATCTGAGGATATTTCCTTTTTCACCATAGCCCTCTATGCGCTTCGAAATATCACTTTAACAATTCCACAAGAACTGTGTTAGCGGAAGGCTTCTTAGGGGAAAGCCGTAACTCTGTCAGATAATTTCACAGAACACAAAGAAGTTTCTCAGAAAGCTTCTTTCTCTTTGTTATCGGAGGATATTTCCTTTGGCCCTACAATCTTCAAAGGGATCCAAAATATCTGTTCTCAGATTTCACAGAAATAAGGCTAGCAAAGAGATCCACCAAATACAGATGTAACTCTGTGAGATAAATTAGCAGAACACTAAGCAGTTTCTCAGAAAGCTACTTTCCACATTTCATCTGAGGATATTTCGTTTTTCACCATAGCCCTCTACAGGCTTCCAAATATCACTTTGCCAATTCCACTAGAACTGTCTTAGCGAAAGGCTTCTTGAGGGGAAAGCTGTAACTCTGTGAGATGATTTCACAGAACACAAAGAAGTTTCTCAGAAACCTTCTTTCTCTTTGTTATCGGAGGATATTTCCTTTGGCCCTATAGTCTTCAAAAGGATCCGAAATATCTGTTCTCAGATACCACAGAAATAAGGCTAGCAAAGAGGTCCACGAAATACAGATGTAACTCTGTGAGATGAATTAAGAGAACACTAAGCAGTTTCTCAGAATGCTACTTTCCAGATTTCATCTGAGGATATTTCCTGTTTCACCATAGCCCTCTAAGGGCTTCCAAATATAACTTTGCCAATTCCACAAGAACTGTCTTAGCCAAAGGCTTCTTGAGGGGAAAGCTGCAACTCTGTGAGGTGATTTACAGAACACAAAGAAGTTTCTCAGAAAGCTTCTTTCTCTTTGTTATCGGAGGATATTTCCTTTGGCCCTATAGTCTTCTGAGGGATCCGAAATATCTGTTCTCAGATTCCACAGAAATAAGGCTAGCAAAGAGATCCACCAAATACAGATGTAACTCTGTGAGATGAATTAACAGAACACTAAGCAGTTTCACAGAAAGCTTCTTTCCGGATTTCATATGAGGTTATTTCCTTTTTTACCATAGCCCTCTATGGGCTTCCAAATATCACTTAGCCAATCCCACAAGAACTGTCTTAGCGAAAGGCTTCTTGAGGGGAAAGCTGTAACTCTGTGAGATGATTTCACAGAACACAAAGAAGTTTCTCAGAAAGCTTCTTTCTCTTTTTTATCCGAGGATATTTCCTTTGGCCCTATATTCTTCAAAGGGATCCGAAATATCTGTTCTCAGATTCCACAGAAATAAGGCTAACAAAGAGATCCACGAAATACAGATGTAACTCTGTGAGATGAATTAACAGAACACTAAGCAGTTTCTCAGAAAGCTTCTTTCCAGATTTCATCTGAGGATATTTCCTTTTTCACCATAGCCCTCTATGGGCTTCCAAATATCACTTTGCCAATTCCACAAGAACTGTCCTTGCGAAAAACTTCTTGAGGGGAAAGCTGTAACTCTGTGAGATGATTTCACAGAACCCAAGAAGTTTCTCAGAAAGCTTCTTTCTCTTTGTTATCGGAGGATATTTCCTTTGGCTCTATAGTCTTCAAAGGGATTCGAAATATCTGTTCTCAGATTCCACAGAAATAAGGCTAGCAAAGAGATCCACGAAATACAGATGTAAATCTGTGAGATGAATTAACAGAACACTAAGCAGTTTCTCAGAAAGCTTCTTTCCAGATTTCATCTGAGGATATTTCCTTTTTCACCATAGCCCTCTAAGGGCTTTCAAATATCACTTTGCCTATTCCACTAGAACTGTCTTAGCGAAAGACTTCTTGAGGGGAAAGCTGCAACTCTGTGAGATGATTTCACAGAACACAAAGAAGTTTCTCAGAAAACATCTTTCTCTTTGTTATCGGAGGATATTTCCTGTGGCTCTATAGTCTTCAAAGGGATCCGAAATATCTGTTCTCAGATTACACAGAAATAAGGCTAGCAAAGAGATCCACGAAATACAGATGTAACTCTGTGAGATGAATTAACATAACACTAAGCAGTTTCTCAGAGAGCTTCTTTCCAGATTCCATCTGAGGTTATTTCCTTTTTCACCATAGACCTCTATCGGCTTCCAAATATCACTTTGCCAATTCCAAAAGAACTGTCTTAGCGAAAGGCTTCTTGAGAGGAAAGCTGTAACTCTGTGAGATGATTTCACAGAACACAAAGAAGTTTCTCAGAAACCTTCTTTCTCTTTGTTATCGGAGGATATTTCCTTTGGCCCTATAGTCTTCAAAGGGATCCGAAATATCTGTTCTCAGATTCCCCAGATATAATGCTAGCAAAGAGAAACACGAAATACAGTTGTAACTCTGTGAGATGAATTAAGAGAACACTAAGCAGTTTCTCAGAAAGCTTCTTTCCATATTTCATCTGAGGATATTTCCTTTTTCAACATAGCCCTCTATGCGCTTTCAAATATCACTTTGCCAATTCCACAAGAACTGTCTTAGCAAAAGGCTTCTTGAGGGGAAAGCTGTAACACAGTGAGATGA
Source organism: Macaca nemestrina (assembly GCF_043159975.1). Lineage (NCBI taxonomy): Eukaryota > Metazoa > Chordata > Mammalia > Primates > Cercopithecidae > Macaca > Macaca nemestrina. Next base: position 26,953,333 of record NC_092143.1, read on the forward strand.
CTTCACAGAACACAAATAAGTTTCTCAGAAAGCTTCTTTCTCTTTGTTATCGGAGTTTATTTCCTTTGGCCCTGTAATGTTCAAAGGGATCCGAAATATCTGTTCTCAGATTCCACAGAAATAAGGCTAGCAAAGAGATCCACGAAATACAGATGTAACTCTGTGAGATGAATTAACAGAACACTAAGCAATTTCCCAGAAAGCTTCTTTCAAGATTTCATCTGAGGTTATTTCCTTTTTCACCATAGCCCTCTATGGGCTTCCAAATATCACTTTGCCAATTCCACAAGAACTGTCCTAGCGAAAGGCTTCTTGAGGGGAAAGCTGTAACTCTCTGAGATGATTTCACAGAACACAAAGAAGTTTCTCAGAAAGCTTCTTTCTCTTTGTTATCGGAGGATATTTCCTTTGGCCCTATAGTCTTCAAAGGGATCCGAAATATCTGTTCTCAGATTCCACAGAAATAAGGCTAGCAAAGAGAAACATGAAATACAGTTGTAACTCTGTGAGATGAATTAAGAGAACACTAAGCAGTTTCTCAGAAAGCTTCTTTCCATATTTCATCTGAGGATATTTCTTTTTCACCATAGCCCTCTATGCGCTTTCAAATATCACTTTGCCAATTCCACAAGAACTGTCTTAGCAAAAGGCTTCTTGAGGGGAAAGCTGTAACACAGTGAGATGACTTCACAGAACACAAATAAGTTTCTCAGAAAGCTTCTTTCTCTTTGTTATCGGAGTTTATTTCCTTTGGCCCTGTAATGTTCAAAGGGATCCGAAATATCTGTTCTCAGATTCCACAGAAATAAGGCTAGCAAAGAGATCCACGAAATACAGATGTAACTCTGTGAGATGAATTAACAGAACACTAAGCAGTTTCCCAGAAAGCTTCTTTCAAGATTTCATCTGAGGTTATTTCCTTTTTCACCATAGCCCTCTATGGGCTTCCAAATATCACTTTGCCAATTCCACAAGAACTATCTTGGCGAAAGGCTTCTTGAGGGGAAAGCTGTAACTCTCTGAGATGATTTCACAGAACACAAAGAAGTTTCTCAGAAAGCTTCTTTCTCTTTGTTATCGGAGGATATTTCCTTTGGCCCTATAGTCTTCAAAGGGATCCGAAATATCTGTTCTAAGATTAAACAGAAATAAGGCTAGCAAAGATACCCACGAAAGACAGATATAACTCTGTGAGATGAATTCACAGAACACTAAGCAGTTTCTCAGAAAGCTTCTTTCCAGATTTCATCTGAGAATATTTCCTTTTTTACCATAGCCCTCTGTGGGCTTCCAAATATCACTTTGCCAATTCCACTAGAACTGTCTTAGCGAAAAACTTCTTGAGGGGAAAGCTGCAACTCTGTGAGATGATTTCACAGAACACAAAGAAGTTTCTCAGAAACCTTCTTTCACTTTGTTATCGGAGGATATTTCCTTTGGGCCTACAGTCTTCAAAGGGATCCGAAATATCTGTTCTCAGATTCCACAGAAATAAGGCTAGCAAAGAGATCCACCAAATCCAGATCTAACTCCGTGAGATGAAATGAGAGAACACTAAGCAGTTTCTCAGAAAGCTTCTTTACAGATTTCATCTGAGGATATTTCCTTTTTCACCATAGCCCTCTAAGGGCTTCCAAATATCACTTTGCGAATTCCACAAGAACTGTCTTAGCGAATGGCTTCTTGAGGGGAAAGCTGTAACTCTGTGTGATGATTTCACAGAACACAAATAAGTTTCTCCAAAAGCTTCTTTCTCTTTGTTATCGGAGGATATTTCCTTTGGCTCTATAGTCTTCAAAGGGTTCGGAAATATCTGTTCTCAGATTCCACAGAAATAATGCTAGCAAAGAGATCCACGAAATACAGATGTAACTCTGTGAGATGAATTAACAGAACACTAAGCAGTTTCTCAGAAAGCTTCTTTCCAGATTTCATCTGAGGATGTTTCCTTTTTCACCATAGCCCTCTATGCGCTTCCAAATATCACTTTGCCAATTCCACAAGAACTGTCTTAGCGAAAGGCTTCTGAAGGGGAAGGCTGTAACTCTGTGAGATGATTTCACAGAACACAAAGAAGTTTCTCAGAAAGCTTCTTTCTCTTTGTTATCGGAGGATATTTCCTTTCGACCTATGATCTTCAAAGGGATCCGAAATATCTGTTCTCAGATTCCACAGAAATAAGGCTAGCAAAGAGATCCACGAAATACAGATGTAAATCTGTGAGATGAATTAACAGAACACTAAGCTGTTTCTCAGAAAACTTCTTTCCAGATTTCATCTAGGGTTATTTCCTTTTTTACCGTAGCCCTCTATGTGCTTCGAAATATCACTTTGCCAATCAAACAAGAACTGTCTTAGCGAAAGGCTTCTTGAGGGGAAAGCTGCAACTCTGTGAGATGATTTCACAGAACACAAAGAAGTTTCTCAGAAAACATCTTTCTCTTTGTTATCGGAGGATATTTCCTGTGGCCTTATAGTCTTCAAAGGGATCCGAAATATCTGTTCTCAGATTACACAGAAATAAGGCTAGCAAAGAGATCCACGAAATACAGATGTAACTCTGTGAGATGAATTAACATAACACTAAGCAGTTTCTCAGAGGGCTTCTTTACAGATTTCATCCGAGGTTATTTCCTTTTTCACCATAGACCTCTATCGGCTTCCAAATATCACTTTGCGAATTCCAAAAGAACTGTCTTAGCGAAAGGCTTCTTGAGAGGAAAGCTGTAACTCTGTGAGATGATTTCACAGAACACAAAGAAGTTTCTCAGAAACCTTCTTTCTCTTTGTTATCGGAGGATATTTCCTTTGGCCCTATAGTCTTCAAAGGGATCCGAAATATCTGTTCTCAGATTCCCCAGATATAACGCTAGCAAAGAGAAACAAGAAATACAGTTGTAACTCTGTGAGATGAATTAACAGAACACTAAGCAGTTTCTCAGAAAGCTTCTTTCCGGATTTCACCTGAGGATATTTCCTTTTTCACCATGGCCCTCTATGGGCTTCCAAATATCACTTTGCCAATTCCACAAGAACTGCCTTAGCGAAAGGCTTCTTGAGAGGAAAGCTGTAACTCTGTGAGATGATTTCACAGAACACAAAGAAGTTTTTCAGAAAGCTTCTTTCTCTTTGTTATCGGAGGATATTTACTTTGGCCCTAGGGTCTTCAAAGTGATGCGTAATATCTGTTCTCAGATTCCACAGAAATAAGGCTAGCAAAGAGATCCACGAAATACAGATGTAAATCCGTGAGATGAATTAACAGAACACTAAGCAGTTTCTCAGAAAGCTTCTTTACAGATTTCATCCGAGGATATTTCCTTTTTCATCATAACCCTCTTTGGGCTTCCAAATATCACTTTGCCAATTCCACAAGAACTGTCTTAACGAAAGGCTTCCTGAGGGGAAAGCTGTAACTCCGTGAGATGATTTCACAGAACACAAAGAAGTTTCTCAGAAAGCTTCTTTCTCTTTATTATCGGAGGATATTTACTTTGGCCCTAGGGTCTTCAAAGTGATGCGTAATATCTGTTCTCAGATTCCACAGAAATAAGGCTAGCAAAGAGATCCACGAAATACAGATGTAACTCTGTGAGACGAATTAACAGAACACCAAGCAGTTTCTCAGAAACCTTCTATCCGGGTTTCATCTGAGGATATTTCCTTTTTCACCATAGCACTCAATGCGCTTCCAAATATCAGTTTGCCAATTCCACTTGAACTGTCTTAGCAAAGGCTTCTTTAGGGGAAAGCTGTAACTCTGTGAGATGATTTCACAGAACACAAAGAAGTTTCTCAGAAAGCTTCTTTCTCTTTCTTATCGGAGGATATTTCCTTTGGCCCTATAGTTTTTAAAGGGATCCGAAATATATGTTCTCAGATTCCAGAGAAATAAGGCAAGCAAAGAGATCCACGAAATACAGATGTAACTCTGTGAGATGAATTCACAGAACACTAAGCAGTTTCTCAGAAAGCTTCTTTCCAGATTTCATCTGAGGATATTTCCTTTTTCGCCATAGCCCTCTATGCGCTTCCAAATATCACTTTGCCAATTCCACTACAACTGTCTTAGCGAAAGACTTCTTGAGGGGAAAGCTGTAACTCTGTGAGATGATTTCACAGAACACAAAGAAGTTTCTCAGAAAGCTTCTTTCTCTTTGTTATCGGAGGATATTTCCTTTGTCTCTATAGTCTTCAAAGGGTTCGGAAATATCTGTTCTCAGATTCCACAGAAATAATGCTAGCAAAGAGATCCACGAAATACAGATGTAACTCTGTGAGATGAATTAACAGAACACTAAGCAGTTTCTCAGAAAGCTTCTTTCCAGATTTCATCTGAGGATATTTTCTTTTTCACCATAGCCCTCTGTGGGCTTCCAAATATCACTTTGCCAATTCCACTAGAACTGTCTTAGCGAAAGGCTTCTTGAGGGGAAAGCTGTAACTCTCTGAGATGATTTCACAGAACACAAAGAAGTTTCTCAGAAACCTTCTTTCTCTTTGTTATCGGAGGATATTTCCTTTGGCCCTCTAGTCTTCAAAGGGATCCGAAATATCTGTTCTCAGATTCCACAGAAATAAGGCTAGCAAAGAGATACACGAAATACAGATGTAACTCTGTGAGATTAATTAACAGAACACTAAGCAGTTTCTCAGAAAGCTTCTTTCCAGATTTCATCTGAGGATATTTCCTTTTTCGCCATAGCCCTCTACGGGCTTCCAAATATCACTTTGCCAATTCCACTACAACTGTCTTAGCGAAAGACTTCTTGAGGGGAAAGCTGTAACTCTGTGAGATGATTTCTCAGAACACAAAGAAGTTTCTCAGAAAGCTTCTTTCTCTTTGTTATCGGAGGATATTTCCTTTGGCTCTATAGTCTTCAAAGGGTTCGGAAATATCTGTTCTCAGATTCCACAGAAATAATGCTAGCAAAGAGATCCACGAAATACAGATATAACTCTGTGAGATGAATTAACAGAACACTAAGCAGTTTCTCAGAAAGCTTCTTTCCAGATTTCATCTGAGGATATTTCCTTTTTCACCATAGCCCTCTGTGGGCTTCCAAATACCACTTTGCCAATTCCACTAGAACTGTCTTAGCGAAAGGCTTCTTGAGGGGAAAGCTGTAACTCTCTGAGATGATTTCACAGAACACAAAGAAGTTTCTCAGAAACCTTCTTTCTCTTTGTTATCGGAGGATATTTCCTTTGGCCCTCTAGTCTTCAAAGGGATCCGAAATATCTGTTCTCAGATTCCACAGAAATAAGGCTAGCAAAGAGATCCGCGAAATACAGATGTAACTCTGAGAGATTAATTAACAGAACACTAAGCAGTTTCTCAGAAAGCTTCTTTCCAGATTTCATCTGAGGATATTTCCTTTTTCACCATAGCCCTCTATGGGCTTCAAATTTCACTTTGCGAATTCCACAAGAACTGTCTTAGCGAAAGGCTTCTTCAGGGGAAAGCTGTAACTCTCTGAGATGATTTCACAGAACACAAAAAAGTTTCTCAGAAAGCTTCTTTCTCTTTGTTATCGGAGGATATTTCCTTTGGCCATATAGTCTTCTAAGGGATCCGAAAAATCTGTTCTCAGATTCCACAGAAATAATGCTAGCAAAGAGATCCACCAAATACAGATGTAATTCTGTGAGATGAATTAACAGAACACTAGGCAGTTTCTCAGAAAGCTTCTTTCCAGATTTCATCTGTGGTTATTTCCTTTTTCACCATAGCCCTCTATGGGCTTCCAATATCACTTTGCCAATTCCACAAGAACTGTCTTAGCGAAAGGCTTCTTGAAGGGAAGGCTGTAACTCTGTGAGATGATTTCACAGAACACAACGAAGTTTCTCAGAAAGCTTCTTTCTCTTTTTTATCCGAGGATATTTCCTTTGGCCCTATATTCTTCAAAGGAATCCGAAATATCTGTTCTCAGATTCCAAAGAAATAAGGCTAACAAAGAGATCCACGAAATACAGATGTAACTCTGTGAGATGAATTAACAGAACACTAAGCAGTTTCTCAGAAAGCTTCTTTCCAGATTTCATCTGAGGATATTTCCTTTTTCACCATAGCCCTCTAAGGGCTTTCAAATATCACTTTGCCTATTCCACTAGAACTGTTTTAGCGAAAGACTTCTTGATGGGAAAGCTGCAACTCTGTGAGATGATTTCACAGAACACAAAGAAGTTTCTCAGAAAACATCTTTCTCTTTGTTATCGGAGGATATTTCCTGTGGCTCTATAGTCTTCAAAGGGATCCGAAATATCTGTTCTCAGATTACACAGAAATCAGGCTAGCAAAGAGATCCACGAAATACAGATGTAACTCTGTGAGATGAATTAACATAACACTAAGCAGTTTCTCAGAGAGCTTCTTTCCAGATTTCATCCGAGGTTATTTCCTTTTTCACCATAGACCTCTATCGGCTTCCAAATATCACTTTGCTTATTCCAAAAGAACTGTCTTAGCGAAAGGCTTCTTGAGAGGAAAGCTGTAACTCTGTGAGATGATTTCACAGAACACAAAGAAGTTTCTCAGAAACCTTCTTTCTCTTTGTTATCGGAGGATATTTCCTTTGGCCCTATAGTCTTCAAAGGGATCCGAAATATCTGTTCTCAGATTCCCCAGATATAACGCTAGCAAAGAGAAACAAGAAATACAGTTGTAACTCTGTGAGATGAATTAACAGAACACTAAGCAGTTTCTCAGAAAGCTTCTTTCCGGATTTCACCTGAGGATATTTCCTTTTTCACCATGGCCCTCTATGGGCTTCCAAATATCACTTTGCCAATTCCACAAGAACTGCCTTAGCGAAAGGCTTCTTGAGAGGAAAGCTGTAACTCTGTGAGATGATTTCACAGAACACAAAGAAGTTTCTCAGAAACCTTCTTTCTCTTTGTTATCGGAGGATATTTACTTTGGCCCTAGGGTCTTCAAAGTGATGCGTAATATCTGTTCTCAGATTCCACAGAAATAAGGCTAGCAAAGAGATCCACGAAATACAGATGTAAATCTGTGAGATGAATTAACAGAACACTAAGCAGTTTCTCAGAAAGCTTCTTTACAGATTTCATCCGAGGATATTTCCTTTTTCACCATAGCCCTCTTTGGGCTTCCAAATATCACTTTGCCAATTCCACAAGAACTGTCTTAATGAAAGGCTTCCTGAGGGGAAAGCTGTAACTCCGTGAGATGATTTCACAGAACACAAAGAAGTTTCTCAGAAAGCTTCTTTCTCTTTATTATCGGAGGATATTTACTTTGGCCCTAGGGTCTTCAAAGTGATGCGTAATATCTGTTCTCAGATTCCACAGAAATAAGGCTAGCAAAGAGATCCACGAAATACAGATGTAACTCTGTGAGACGAATTAACAGAACACCAAGCAGTTTCTCAGAAACCTTCTTTCCAGATTTCATCTGAGGATATTTCCTTTTTCACCATAGCCCTCTATGGGCTTCCAAATATCACTTTGCGAATTCCACAAGAACTGTCTTAGCGAAAGGGTTCTTGAGGGAAAAGCTGTAACTCTGTGAGATTATTTCACAGAACATAAAAAAGTTTCTCAGAAAGCTTCTTTCTCTTTGTTATCGGAGGATATTTCCTTTGGCCCTATAGTCTTCTTAGGGATCCGAAAAATCTGTTCTCAGATTCCACAGAAATAATGCTAGCAAAGAGATCCACCAAATACAGATGTAATTCTGTGAGATGAATTAACAGAACACTAGGCAGTTTGTCAGAAAGCTTCTTTCCAGATTTCATCTGTGGTTATTTCCTTTTTCACCATAGCCCTCTATGGGCTTCCAATATCACTTTGCCAATTCCACAAGAACTGTCTTAGCGAAAGGCTTCTTGAAGGGAAGGCTGTAACTCTGTAGATGATTTCACAGAACACAACGAAGTTTCTCAGAAAGCTTCTTTCTCTTTTTTATCCGAGGATATTTCCTTTGGCCCAATACTCTTCAAAGGGATCCGAAATATCTGTTCTCAGATTCCACAGAAATAAGGCTAGGAAAGAGATCCACCAAATCCAGATGTAACTCTGTGAGATGAAATAAGAGAACACTAAGCAGTTTCTCAGAAAGCTTCTTTCCGGATTTCATCTGAGGATATTTCCTTTTTCAAAATAGCCCTCTATGGGCTTCCAAATATCACTTTGCCAATTCCAAAAGAACTGTCTTAGCGAAAGGCTTCTTGAGAGGAAAGCTGTAACTCTGTGAGATGATTTCACAGAACACAAAGAAGTTTCGCAGAAACCTTCTTTCTCTTTGTTATCGGAGGATATTTCCTTTGGGCCAATAGTCTTCAAAGGGATCCGAAATATCTGTTCTCAGATTGCACAGAAATAAGGCTAGCAAAGAGATCCACCAAATCCAGATCTAACTCCGTGAGATGAAATAAGAGAACACTAAGCAGTTTCTCAGAAAGCTTCTTTCCAGATTTCATCTGAGGATATTTCCTTTTTCACCATAGCCCTCTATGGGCTTCCAAATATCACTTTGCCAATTCCACAAGAACTGTCTTAGCGAAAGGCTTCTTGAGGGGAAAGCTGTAACTCTGTGTGATGATTTCACAGAACACAAAAAAGTTTCTCCGAAAGCTTCTTTCTCTTTGTTATCGGAGGATATTTCCTTTGGCCCTATAGTCTTCAAAGGGATCCGAAATATCTGTTCTCAGATTCCACAGAAATAATGCTAGCAAAGAGATCCACCAAATACCGATGTAACTCTGTGAGATGAATTAACAGAACACTAAGCAGTTTCTCAGAAAGCTTCTTTCCAGATTTCATCGGTGGTTATTTCCTTTTTCACCATAGCCCTCTATGAGCTTCCAAATATCACTTTGCCAATTCCACAAGAACTTTCTTAGCGAAAGGCTTCTGGAGGGAAGGCTGTAACTCTCTGAGATGTTTTCACAGAACACAAAGAAGTTTCTCAGAAACATTCTTTCTCTTTGTTATCGGAGGATATTTCCTTTGGACCTATAGTCTTCAAAGGGATCCGAAATATCTGTTCTCAGATTCCACAGAAATAAGGCTAGCAAAGAGATCCACGAAATACAGATGTAACTCTGTGAGATGAATTAACAGAACACTAAGCAGTTTCTCAGAAAGCTTCTTTCCGGATTTCATCTGAGGATATTTCCTTTTTCACCATGGCCCTCTATGGGCTTCCAAATATCACTTTGCCAATTCCACAAGAACTGCCTTAGCGAAAGGCTTCTTGAGAGGAAAGCTGTAACTCTGTGAGATGATTTCACAGAACACAAAGAAGTTTCTCAGAAAGCTTCTTTCTCTTTGTTATCGGAGGATATTTCCTTTGGCCCTATAGTCTTCAAAGGGATCCGAAATATCTGTTCTCAGATTCCACAGAAATAAGTCTACCTTAGAGATCCACGAAATACAGATGTAAATCTGTGAGATGAATTAACAGAACACTAAGCAGTTTCTCATAAAGCTTCTTTACAGATTTCATCCGAGGATATTTCCTTTTTCACCATAGCCCTCTTTGGGCTTCCAAATATCACTTTGCCAATTCCACAAGAACTGTCTTAACGAAAGGCTTCCTGAGGGGAAAGCTGTAACTCTGTGAGATGATTTCACAGAACACAAAGAAGTTTCTCAGAAAGCTTCTTTCTCTTTATTATCGGAGGATATTTACTTTGGCCCTAGGGTCTTCAAAGTGATGCGTAATATCTGTTCTCAGATTCCACAGAAATAAGGCTAGCAAAGAGATCCACGAAATACAGATGTAACTCTGTGAGACGAATTAACAGAACACCAAGCAGTTTCTCAGAAACCTTCTATCCGGGTTTCATCTGAGGATATTTCCTTTTTTACCATAGCACTCAATGCGCTTCCAAATATCAGTTTGCCAATTCCACTAGAACTGTCTTAGCAAAGGCTTCTTTAGGGGAAAGCTGTAACTCTGTGAGATGATTTCACAGAACACAAAGAAGTTTCTCAGAAAGCTTCTTTCTCTTTCTTATCGGAGGATATTTCCTTTGGCCCTATAGTTTTCAAAGGGATCCGAAATATATGTTCTCAGATTCCAGAGAAATAAGGCTAGCAAAGAGATCCACGAAATACAGATGTAACTCTGTGAGATGAATTCACAGAACACTAAGCAGTTTCTCAGAAAGCTTCTTTCCAGATTTCATCTGAGGATGTTTCCTTTTTCACCATAACCCTCTACGGACTTCCAAATATCACTTTGCCAATTCCACAAGAACTGTCTTAGCGAAAGGCTTCTGGAGAGGAAAGCTGTAACTCTGTGAGATGATTTCACAGAACACAAAGAAGTTTCTCAGAAAACTTCTTTCTCTTTGTTATCGGAGATTATTTCCTTTGGCCCTATAGTCTTCAAAGGTATCCGAAATATCTGTTCTCAGATTCCACAGAAATAAGGCTAGCAAAGAGACCCACGTAATACAGATGTAACTCTGTGAGATGAATTAACAGAACACTAAGAGGTTTCTCAGAAAGTTTCTTTCCAGATTTCATCTGAGGATATTTCCTTTTTCACCATGCCCTCTATGGGCTTCCAAATATCTCTTTGCCAATTCCAAAAGAACTGTCTTAGCGAAATGGATTCTTGAGAGGAAAGCTGTGACTCTGTGAGATGATTTCACAGAACACAAAGAAGTTTCTCAGAAAGCTTCTTTCTCTTTGTTATCGGAGGATATTTCCTTTGGCCCTATAGTCTTCAAAGGGATCCGAAATATCTGTTCTCAGATTCCACAGAAATAAGGCTAGCAAAGAGATCCACCAAATCCAGATGTAACTCTGTGAGATGAATTAAGAGAACACGAAGCAGTTTCTCAGAAACCTTCTTTCCAGATTTCATCTGAGGATATTTCCTTTCTCCCCGTAGCCCTCTATGGGATTCCATATATCACTTTGCGAATTCCACAAGAACTGTCTTAGCGAAAGACTTCTTGAGGGGAAAGCTGTAACTCTGTGATATGATTTCACAGAACACAAAGAGATTTCTCAAAAAGCTTCTTTCTCTTTGTTATCGGAGTTTATTTCCTTTGGCCCTATAATCTTCAAAGGGATCCGAAATATCTGTTCTCAGATTCCACAGAAATAAGGCTAGCAAAGAGATCCACGAAATACAGATATAAGTCTGTGACATGAATTAACAGAACACTAAGCAGTTTCTCAGAAAGCTTCTTTCCAGATTTCATCTGAAGTTTTTTCCTTTTTCACCATAGCCCTCTATGGGCTTCCAAATATCACTTTTCCAATTCCACAAGAACTGTCTTAGCGAAAGGCTTCTTGAGGAGAAAGCTGTAACTCTGTGAGATGATTTCACAGAACACAAAGAAGTTTCTCAGAAAGCTTCTTTCTTTTTGTTATCGGAGGATATTTCCTTTGGCCCTCTAGTCTTCCAAGGGATCCGAAATATCTGTTCTCAGATTCCACAGAAATAATGCTAGCCAAGAGATCCACGAAATACAGATGTAACTCTGTGAGATGAATTAACAGAACACTAAGCAGTTTCCCAGAAAGCTACTTTCCAGGTTTCATCTGAGGATAGTTCCTTTTTCACCATAGCCCTCTATGGGCTTCCAAATATCACTTTGCCAATTCGACAAGAACTGTCTTAGCGAAAGGCTTCTTGAGGGGAAAGCTGTAACTCTGTGACGTGATTTCTAGAACACAAAGAAGTTTCTCAGAAAGCTTCTTTCTCTTTTTTATCGGAGGATATTTCCTTTGACCCTATAGTCTTCAAAGGGATCCGAAATATCTGTTCTCAGATTCCAGAGAAATAATGCTAGCAAAGAGATCCACCAAATACAGATGTAATTCTCTGACATGAATTAACAGAACACTAGGCAGTTTCTCAGAAAGCTTCTTTCCAGATTTCATCTGTGTTTTTTTCCTTTTTCACCATAGCCCTCTATGGGCTTCCAAATATCACTTTGTCAATTCCACAAGAACTGTCTTAGCGAAAGGCTTCTTGAAGGGAAGGCTGTAACTCTGTGAGATGATTTCACAGAACACAAAGTAGTTTCTCAGAAAGCTTCTTTCTCTTTTTTATCCGAGGATATTTCCTTTGGCCCTATACTCTTCAAAGGGATCCGAAATAACTGTTCTCAGATTCCACAGAAATAAGGCTAGCAAAGAGATCCACCAAATCCAGATGTAACTCTGTGAGATGAATTAAGAGAACACTAAGCAGTTTCTCAGAAAGCTTCTTTCCAGATTTCATCTGAGGATATTTCCTTTTTCACCATAGCCCTCTATGGGATTCCAAATATCACTTTGCGAATTCCACAAGAACTGTCTTAGCGAAAGGCTTCATGAGGGGAAAGCTGTAACTCTGTGAGATGATTTCACAGAACACAAAGAAGTTTCTCAGAAAGTTTCTTTCTCTTGTTATCGGAGTTTATTTCCATTGGCCCTATAATCTTCAAAGGGATCCGAAATATCTGTTCTCAGATTCCGCAGAAATAAGGCTAGCAAAGAGATCCACGAAATACTGATGTAACTCTGTGAGATGAATTAACAGACCACTTAGCATTTTCTCAGAAAGCTTCTTTCCAGATTTCATCTGTGGTTATTTCCTTTTTCACCATAGCCCTCTAAGGGCTTCCAAATATCACTTTGCCAATTCCACAAGAACTGTCTTAGCCAAAGGCTTCTGGAGGGGAATGCTGTTACTCTGTGAGATGATTACACAGAACACAAAGAAGTTTCTCAGAAAGCTTCTTTCTCTTTGTTATCGGAGGATATTTCCTTTGGCCCTATAGTCTTCAAAGGGATCCGAAATATCTGTTCTCAGATTCCACAGAAATAAGGCTAGCTTGGAGACGCACGAAATACAGATGTAAATCTGTGAGATGAATTAACAGAACACTAAGCAGTTTCTCAGAAAGCTTCTTTCCAGATTTCATCAGAGGATATTTCCTTTTTCACCATAGCCTTCTATGGGCTTCCAAATATCACTTTGCCAATTCCACAAGAATTGTCTTACCGAAAGGCTTCTTGAGGGGAAAGCTGCAACTCTGTGAGATGATTTCACAGAATACAAAGAAGTTTCTCAGAAAGCTTCTTTCTCTTTGTTATCAGAGGATATTTCCTTTGGCCCTAGAGTCTTCAAAGGTATCCGTAATATCTGTTCTCAGATTCCACAGAATTAAGGCTAGCAAAGAGATCCACGAAATATGAATTAACAGAACATTACGCAGTTTCTCAGAAACCTTCTATCCGGATTTCATCTGAGGATATTTCCTTTTTTAACATAGCCCTCTATGCGCTTCGAAATATCACTTTGCCAATTCCACAAGAACTGTCTTAGCGAAAGGCTTCTTGAGGGGAAAGCTGTAACTCTGTGAGATGATTTCACAGAACACAAAGAAGTTTCTCAGAAAGCTTCTTTCTCTTTGTTATCGGAGGATATTACCTTTGGACCTAAAGTCTTCTAAGGGATCCGAAATATCTGTTCTCAGATCCCACAGAAATAAGGCTAACAAAGAGATCCACGAAATACAGATGTAACTCTGTGAGATGAATTAACAGAACACTAAGCAGTTTCTCAGAAAGCTTCTTTCCAGATTTCATCTGAGGATATTTCCTTTTTCACCATAGCCCTCTATGGGCTTCCAAATATCACTTTGCCAATTCCAAAATAACTGTCTTATCGAAAGGCTTCTTGAGGGGAAAGCTGTATCTCTGTGAGATGATTTCACAGAACACAAAGAAGTTTCTCAGAATGCTTCTTTGTCTTTGTTATCGGAGGATATTTCCTTTGGCCCTAGAGTCTTCAAAGGGATCCGAAATATCTGTTCTCAGATTCCACAGAAATAAGGCTAGCAAAGAGATCCACGAAATACAGATCTAACTCTGGGAGATGAATTAACAGAACACTAAGCAGTTTCTCAGAAAGCTTCTTTCCACATTTCATCTGAGGATATTTCCTTTTTCAACATAGCCCTCTATGGGCTTACAAATATCACTTTGCCAATGCCACAAGAACTGTCTTAGCGAAAGGCTTCTTGAGGGGAAAGCTGTAACTCTGTGAGATGATTTCACAGAACACAAAGAAGTTTCTCAGAAACCTTCTTTCTCTTTTTTATCGGAGGATATTTCCTTTGGCCCTATAGTCTTCAAAGGGATCCGAAATATCTGTTCTCAGATTCCACAGAAATAAGGCTAGCAAAAGATCCACCAAATACAGATGTAACTCTGTGAGATGAATTAACAGAACACTAAGCAGTTTCTCAGAAAGCTGCTTTCCAGGTTTCATCTGAGGATATTTACTTTTTCACCATAGCCCTCAATGGGCTTCCAAATATCACTTTGCCAATTCCACAAGAACTGTCTTAGCGAAAGGCTTCTTGAGGGGAAAGCTGTAACTCTGTGAGATGATTTCACAGAACACAAAGAAATTTCTAAGAAAACTTCTTTCTCTTTGTTATCGGAGGATATTTCCTTTGGCTCTACAGTCTTCAAAGGGATCCGAAATATCTGTTCTCAGATTGCACAGAAATAATGCTAGCAAAGAGATCCACGAAATACAGATGTAACCCTGTGAGATGAATTAACAGAACACTAAGCAGTTTCTCAGAAAGCTTCTTTCCAGATTTCATCTGAGGATATTTCCTTTTTCACCATAGCCCTCTGTGGGCTTCAAAATATTACTTTGCTTATTCCACAAGAAGTGTGTTAGCGAAAGGCTTCTTCAGGGGAAAGCTGTATCTCTGTGAGATGATTTCACAGAACACAAAGAAGTTTCTCAGAACGCTTCTTTCTCTTTGTTATCGGAGGATATTTCCTTTGGCCCTATATTCTTCAAAGGGATCCGAAATATCTATTCTCACATTCCACAGAAATAAGGCTGGCAAAGAGATGCACCAAAGACAGATGTAACTCTGTGAGATGAATTAACAGAAGACGAAGAAGTATCTCAGAAAGCTTCTTTCCAGATTTCATCTGATGATATTTCCTTTTTCACCATAGCCCTCTATGGGCTTCCAAATATCACTTTGCCTACTCCACAAGAACAGTCTTAGAGAAAGTCTTCTTCAGGAGAAAGCTGTATCTCCGTAAGATGATTTCACAGAACACAAAGAAGTTTCTCAGAACGCTTCTTTCTCTTTGTTATCGGACGATATTTACTTTGGCCCTATAGTCTTCAAAGGGATCCGAAATATCTGTTCTCAGATTCCACAGAAATAAGGCTAGCAAAGAGATCCACGAATTACAGATGAAACTCTGTGAGATGAATTAACAGAACACTAAGCAGTTTCTCAGAAAGCTGCTTTCCAGGTTTCATCTGAGGATATTTACTTTTTCACCATAGCCCTCTATGGGCTTCCAAATATCACTTTGCCAATTCGACAAGAACTGTCTTAGCGAAAGGCTTCTTGAGGGGAAAGCTGTAACTCTGTGAGATGATTTCACAGAACACAAAGAAGTTTCTCAGAAAGCTTCTTTCTCTTTGTTATCGGAGGATATTTCCTTTGGATCTATAGTCTTCAAAGGGATCCGAAATATCTGTTCTCAGATTGCACAGAAATAATGCTAGCAAAGAGATCCACGAAATACAGATGTAACTCTGTGAGATGAATTAACAGAACACTAAGCAGTTTCTCAGAAAGCTTCTCTCCAGATTTCATCTGAGGATATTTCCTTTTTCACCATAGCCCTCTAAGGGCTTCAAAATATCACTTTGCCAATTCCACAAGAACTGTCTTACCGAAAGTCTTCCTGAGGGGAAAGCTGTAACTCTGTGAGATGATTTCACAGAACACAAAGAAGTTTCTCAGAAAGCTTCTTTCTCTTTGTTATCGGAGGATATTTCCTTTGGCCCTATATTCTTCAAAGGGATCCGAAATATCTATTCTCACATTCCACAGAAATAAGGGTAGCAAAGAGATCCACCAAAGACAGATGTAACTCTGTGAGATGAATTAACAGAAGACGAAGAAGTTTCTCAGAAAGCTTCTTTCCAGATTTCATCTGAGGATATTTCCTTTTTCACCATAGACCTCTATGGGCTTCAAAATATTACTTTGCGTATTCCAGAAGAACAGTGTTAGCGAAAGTCTTCTTCAGGGGAAAGCTGTATCTCTGTGAGATGATTTCACAGAAAACAAAGAAGTTTCTCAGAACGCTTCTTTCTCTTTGTTATCGGAGGATATTTCCATTGGAGCTATAGTCCTCAAAGGGATCCGATTTATCTGTTCTCAGATTCCACAGAAATAAGGCTAGCAAAGAGATCCACGAAATAAAGATGTAACTCTGGGAGATGAATTAACAGAACACTAAGCAGTTTCTAGAAAGCTAGTTTCTAGATTTCATCTGAGGATATTTCCTTTTTCACCATAGCCCTCTATGGGCATCCAAATATCACTTTGCCAATACCACTAGAACTGTCTTAGCGAAAGGCTTCTTGAGGGGATAGCTGTAATTCTGTGAGATGATTTCACAGAACACAAAGAAGTTTCTCAGAAAGCTTCTTTCTCTTTCTTATCGGAGGATATTTCCTTTGGCCCTATAGTCTTCTAAGGGATCCGCAATATCTGTTCTCAGATTCCACAGAAATAAGGCTAGCAAAGAGATCCACGAAATACAGATGTATCTCTGTGAGATGAATTAACAGAAGACGAAGAAGTTTCTCTGAAAGCTTCTTTCCAGTTTTCATCTGATGATATTTCCTTTTTCACCGTAACCCTCTATGGGCTTCCAAATATCACTTTGCCTACTCCACAAGAACAGTCTTAGCGAAAGGCTTTTTCAGGAGAAAGCTGTATCTCTGTGAGATGATTTCACAGAACACAAAGAAGTTTCTCAGAACGCTTCTTTCTCTTTGTTATCGGAGGATATTTCCTTTGGCCCTATAGTCTTCAAAGGGATCCGAAATATCTGTTCTCAGATTCCACAGAAATAAGGCTAGCAAAGAGATCCACGAAATACAGATGTAACTCTGTGAGATGAATTAACAGAACACTAAGCAGTTTCTCAGAAAGCTTCTTCCCAGATTTCATCTGAGGATATTTTCTTTTTCACCATAGCCCTCTATTGGCTTCCAAATATCACTTTGCCAATTCCAAAAGAACTGTCTTAGCCAAAGGCTTCTTGAGAGGAAAGCTGTAATTCTGTGAGATGTTTTCACAGAACACAAAGAAGTTTCTCAGAAACCTTCTTTCTCTTTGTTATCGGAGGATATTTTCTTTGGCCCTATAGTCTTCTAAGGGATCCGAAATATCTGTTCTCAGATTCCACAGAAATAAGGCTAGCAAAGAAATCCACCAAATACAGATGTAACACTGTGAGATGAATTAAGAGAACACTAAGCAGTTTCTCAGAAACCTTCTTTCCAGATTTCATCTGAGGATATATCCTTTTTCACCATAGCCCTCTATGGGCTTCCAAATATCACTGTGCGATTTCCAAAAGAACTGTCTTAGCGAAAGGCTTCTTGAGGGGAAAGCTGTAACTCTGTGAGGTGATTTCACAGAAAACAAAGAAGTTTCTCAGAAAGCTTCTTTCTCTTTGTTATTGGAGTTTATTTACTTTGGCCCTATAATCTTCAAAGGGATCCGAAATATCTGTTCTCAGATTCCACAGAAATAAGGCTAGCAAAGAGATCCACCAAATACAGATGTAACTCTGTGAGATGAATTAGCAAACACTAAGCAGTTTCTCAGAAAGCTACTTTCCAGATTTCATCTGAGGATATTTCCTTTATCACCATAGCCCTCTATGGGCTTCCAAATATCACTTTGCCAATTCCACAGGAACTGTCTTAGTGAAAGGCTTCTTGAGGGGAAAGCTGTAACTCTGTGAGGTGATTTCACAGAACACAAAGAAGTTTCTCAGAAAGCTTCTTACTCTTTGTTATCGGAGGATATTTCCTTTGGCCCTGTAGCCTTCAAAGGGATCCGGAATATCTGTTTTCAGATTCCAGAGAAATAAGGCTAGCAAAGAGATCCACGAAATACAGATGTAACTCTGTGAGATGAATTAACAAAACCCTAAGCAGTTTCTCAGAAAGCTTCTTTCCAGATTTCATCTGAGGTTATTTCCTTTTTCACCGTAGCCCTCTATGGGCTTCCAAATATCACTTTGCCAATTCCACAAGGACTGTCTTAGCGAAAGGCTTCTTGAGGGGAAAGCTGTAACTCTCTGAGATGAGTTCACAGAACACAAAGAAGTTTCTCAGAAAGCTTCTTTCTCTTTGTTATCGGAGGATATTTCCTTTGGCCCTATAGTCTTCAAAGGGATCCGAAATATCTGTTCTTAGATTCCACAGAAATAATGCTAGCAAAGAGATCCACGAAATGCAGATGTAAATCTGTGAGATGAATTAACAGAACACTAAGCAGTTTTTCAGAAAGCTTCTTTCCAGATTTCATCTGAGGATATTTCCTTTTTCACCATAGCCCTCTATGCGCTTCCAAATATCACTTTGCAAATTCCACTAGAACTGTCTTAGCGAAAGACTTCTTGAGGGGAAAGCTGTAACTCTGTGAGATGATTTCACAGAACACAAAGAAGTTTCTCAGAAAGCTTCTTTCTCTTTGTTATCGGAGCATATTTCCTTTGGCCCTATAGTCTTCTAAGGGATCCGAAATATCTGTTCTCAGATTCCACAGAAATAAGGTTAGCAAAGAAATCCACGAAATACAGATGTAACTCTGTGAGATGAATTAACAGAACACTAAGCAGTTTCTCAGAAAGCTTCTTTACAGATTTCATCTGAGAATATTTCCTTTTTCACCATAGCCCTCTATGCGCTTACAAATATCACTTTGCCAATTCCACAAGAACTGTCTTAGCGAAAGGCTTCTTGAGGGGAAAGCTGTAACTCTGTGAGATGATTTCACAGAACACAGAGAAGTTTCGCAGAAACTTTCTTTAACTTTGTTATCGGAGGATATTTACTTTGGCCCTATAGTCTTCAAAGGGATCCGAAATATCTGTTCTCAGATTCCACAGAAATAAGGCTAGCAAAGAGATCCAACAAATTCAGATGTAACTCTGTGAGATGAATTAACAGAACACTAAGAAGTTTCTCAGAAAGCTTCTTTCCAGATTTCATCTGAGGATATTTCCTTTTTCACCATAGCCCTCTATGGGCTTCAAAATATTACTTTGCTTATTCCACAAGAACATAGTTAGCGAAAGGATTTTTCAGGGGAAAGCTGTATCTCTGTGAGATGATTTCACAGAACCCAAAGAAGTTTCTCAGAACGCTTCTTTCTCTTTGTTATCGGAGGATATTTCCATTGGCCCTATAGTCTTCAAAGGGATCCGATTTATCTGTTCTCGGATTCCACAGAAATAAGGCTAGCAAAGAGATCCACGAAATACAGATCTAACTCTGGGAGATGAATTAACAGAACACTAAGCAGTTTCTCAGAAAGCTTCTTTCCAGATTTCATCTGAGGATATTTCCTTTTTCACCATAGCCCTCTATGGGCTTCCAAATATCACTTTGCCTACTCCACAAGAACAGTCTTAGCGAAAGGCTTCTTCAGTGGAAAGCTGTATCTCTGTGAGATGATTTCATAGAACACAAAGAAGTTTCTCAGAACGCTTCTTTCTCTTTGTTATCGGAGTATATTTCCTTTGGCCCTATAGTCTTCAAAGGGATCCGAAATATCTGTTCTCAGATTAAACAGAAATAAGGCTAGCAAAGAGAACCACGAAATACAGATGTAACTCTGTGAGATGAATTAACAGAACACTAAGCAGTTTCTCAAAAAGCTTCTTCCCAGATTTCATCTGAGGATGTTTTCTTTTTCACCATAGCCCTCTATGGGCTTCCAAATATCACTTTGCCAATTCCAAAAGAACCGTCTTAGCGAAAGGCTTCTTGAGGGGAAAGCTGTAATTGTGTGAGATGTTTTCACAGAACACAAAGAAGTTTCTCAGAAAACTTCTTTCTCTTTGTTATCGGAGGATATTTTCTTTGGCCCTATAGTCTTCTAAGGGATCCGAAATATCTGTTCTCAGATTCCACAGAAATAAGGTTAGCAAAGAAATCCACGAAATACAGATGTAACTCTGTGAGATGAAATAAGAGAACACTAAGCAGTTTCTCAGAAACCTTCTTTCCAGATTTCATCTGAGGATATATCCATTTTCACCATAGCCCTCTATGGGCTTCCAAATATCACTGTGCGAATTCCACAAGAACTGTTTTACCGAAAGGCTTCTTGAGGGGAAAGCTGTAACTCTGTGAGATGATTTCACAGAACACAAAGAAGTTTCTCAGAAAGCTTCTTTCTCTTTGTTATCGGAGTTTATTTCCTTTGGCCCTATAATCTTCAAAGGGATCCGAAATATCTGTTCCCAGATTCCAAAGAAATAAGGCTATCAAAGAGATCCAGGAAATACAGATGTAACTCTGTGAGATGAATTAACAGAACACTAAGAAGTTTCTCAGAAAGCTTCTTTCCAGATTTCATCTGAGGTTATTACCTTTTTCACCACAGCCCTCTATGGGCTTCCAAATATCACTTTGCCAATTCCACAAGAACGGTCTTCGTGAAAGGCTTCTTGAGGGGAAAGCTGTAACTCTGTGAGATGATTTCACAGAACGCAAAGAAGTTTCTCAGAAAGTTTCTTTCTCTTTGTTATCGGAGGATATTTCCTTTGGCCATATAGTCTTCAAAGGGATCCGAAATATCTGTTCTCAGAATCCACAGAAATAATGTTAGCAAAGAAATCCACGAAATACAGATGTAACTCTGTGAAATGAATTAACGGAACACTAAGGAGTTTCCCAGAAAACTACTTTCCAGGTTTCATCTTAGGATATTTCCTTTTTCACCATAGCACTCTATGGTCTTCCAAATATCACTTTGCCCATTCGACAAGAACTGTCTTAGCGAAAGGCTTCTTGAGGGGAAAGCTGTAACTCTGTGAGGTGATTTCACAGAACACAGAGAAGTTTCACAGAAAGCTTCTTTCTCTTTGTTATCGGAGTTTATTTCCTTTGGCCCTATAATCTTCAAAGGGATCAGAAATATCTGTTCTCAGATTCCACAGAAATAAGGCTAGCAAAGAGATCCACGAAATACAGATGTAACTCTGTGAGATGAATTAACAAACACTCAGCAGTTTCTCAGAAAGCTACTTTCCAGATTTCATCTGAGGATATTTCCTTTTTCACCATAGCCCTCTATGGGCTTCCAAATATCACTTTGCCAATGCCACAAGAACTGTCTTAGTGAAAGGCTTCTTGAGGGGAAAGCTGTAACTGTGTGAGGTGATTTCACAGAACACAAAGAAGTTTCTCAGAAAGCTTCTTTCTCTTTGTTATCGGAGGATATTTCCTTTGGCCCTATAGTCTTCTAAGGGATCTGAAATATCTGTTCTCAGATTCCACAGAAATAAGGGTAGCAAAGAGATCCACCAAATACAGATGTAACTCTGTGAGATGAATTAACAGAACACTAAGAAGTTTCTCAGAAAGCTTCTTTCCAGATTTCATCTGAGGATATTTCCTTTTTCACCATAGCCCTCTATGGGCTTCAAAATATTACTTTGCTTATTCCACAAGAACAGTGTTAGCGAAAGGCTTCTGCAGGGGAAAGCTGTATCTCTGTGAGATGATTTCACAGACCACAAAGAAGTTTCTCAGAAGGCTTCTTTCTCTTTGTTATCGGAGGATATTTCCAGTGGCCCTATAGTCTTCAAAGGGATCCGATTTATCTGTTCTCAGATTCCACAGAAATAAGGCTAGCAAAGAGATCCACGAAATACAGATGTAACTCTGGGAGATGAATTAACAGAACACTAAGCAGTTTCTAGAAAGCTACTTTCCAGATTTCATCTGAGGATATTTCCTTTTTCACCATAGCCCTCTATCGGCATCCAAATATCACTTTGCCAATTCCACTATAACTGTCTTAGCGAAAGGCTTCTTGAGGGGATAGCTGTAACTCTGTGAGATGATTTCACAGAACACAAAGAAGTTTCTCAGAAAGCTTCTTTCTCTTTCTTATCGGAGGATATTTCCTTTGGCCCTATAGTCTTCTAAGGGATCCGAAATATCTGTTCTCAGATTAAACAGAAATAAGGCTAGCAAAGAGATCCACGAAATACAGATGAAACTCTGTGAGATGAATTAACAGAACACTAAGCAGTTTCTCAGAAAGCTGCTTTCCAGGTTTCATCTGAGGATATTTACTTTTTCACCATAGCCCTCTATGGGCTTCCAAATATCACTTTGCCAATTCGACAAGAACTGTCTTAGCGAAAGGCTTCTTGAGGGGAAAGCTGTAACTCTGTGAGATGATTTCACAGAACACAAAGAAGATTCTCAGAAAGCTTCTATCTCTTTGTTATCGGATGATATTTCCTTTGGCCCTAGAATCTTCAAAGGGATCCGTAATATCTGTTCTCAGATTCCACAGAAATAAGGCTAGCAAAGAGATCCACGAAATACAGATGTAACTCTGTGACATGAATTAACAGAACACTAAGCAGTTTCTCAGTAAGCTTCTTTCAAGATTTCATCTGAGGATATTTCCTTTTTCACCATAGCCCTCTATGCGCTTCTAAATATCACTTTGCCAATTCCACTAGAACTGTCTTAGCGAAAGGCTTCTTGAGGGGAAAGCTGTAACTCTGTGAGATGATTTCACAGAACACAAAGAAGTTTCTCAGAAACCTTCTTTCTCTTTGTTATCGGAGGATATTTCCTTTGGCCCTGTAGTCTTCAAAGGGATCCGAAATATCTGCTTTCAGATTCCAGAGAAATAAGGCTAGCAAAGAGATCCACGAAATACAGATATAACTCTGTGAGATGAATTAACAGAACACTAAGCAGTTTCTCAGAAAGCTTCTTTCCAGATTTCATCTGAGGTTATTTCCTTTTTCACCATAGCCCTCTATGGGCTTCCAAATATCACTTTGCCAATTCCCCAAGAACTGTCTTAGCGAAAGGCTTCTTGAGGGGAAAGCTGTAATTCTGTGAGATGATTTCACAGAACACAAAGAAGTTTCTCCGAAAGCTTCTTTCTCTTTGTTATCGGAGGATATTTCCTGTGGCCCTATAGTCTTCAGAGTGATCCGAAATATCTGTTCTCAGATTCCACAGAAATAAGGCTATCAAATAGATCCACGAAATACAGATGTAACTCTGTAAGATGAATTAACAGAACACTAAGCAGTTTCTCAGAAAGCTTCTTTCCAGACTTCATCTGAGGATATTTCCTTTTTCACCATAGCCCTCAATGGGCTTCCAAATATCACTTTGCCAATTCCACAAGAAATGCCTTAGCGAAAGGCTTCATGAGGGGAAAGCTGTAACTCTGTGAGATGATGTCACAGAACACAAAGAAGTTTCTCCGAAACCTTCTTTCACTTTGTTATCGGAGGATACTTCCTTTGGCCCTATAGTCTTCAAAGGGATACGAAATATCTGTTCTCAGATTCCACAGAAATAAGGGTAGCAAAGAGATCCACCAAATACAGATGTAACTCTGTGAGATGAATTAACAGAACACTAAGAAGTTTCTCAGAAAGCTTCTTTCCAGATTTCATCTGAGGATATTTCCTTTTTCACCATAGCCCTCTATGGGCTTCAAAATATTACTTTGCTTATTCCAGAAGAACAGTGTTAGCGAAAGTCTTCTTCAGGGGAAAGCTGTATCTCTGTGAGATGATTTCACAGAACACAAAGAAGTTTCTCAGAACGCTTCTTTCTCTTTGTTATCGGAGGATATTTCCATTGCACCTATAGTCCTCAAAGGGATCCGATTTATCTGTTCTCAGATTCCCCAGAAATAAGGCTAGCAAAGAGATACACGAAATACAGATGTAACTCTGGGAGATGAATTAACAGAACACTAAGCAGTTTCTAGAAAGCTACTTTCTAGATTTCATCTGAGGATATTTCCTTTTTCACCATAGCCCTCTATGGGCATCCAAATATCACTTTGCCAATACCACTAGAACTGTCTTAGCGAAAGGCTTCTTGAGGGGATAGCTGTAATTCTGTGAGATGATTTCACAGAACACAAAGAAGTTTCTCAGAAAGCTTCTTTCTCTTTCTTATCGGAGGATATTTCCTTTGGCCCTATAGTCTTCTAAGGGATCCGCAATATCTGTTCTCAGATTCCACAGAAATAAGGCTAGCAAAGAGATCCACGAAATACAGATGTATCTCTGTGAGATGAATTAACAGAACACTAAGCAGTTTCTTAGAAAGCTACTTTCCAGGTTTCATCTGAGGATATTTCCTTTTTCACTATAGCCCTCTATGGGCTTCCAAATATCACTTTGCCAATTCGACAAGAACTGTCTTAGCGAAAGGCTTCTTGAGGTGAAAGTTGTAACTCTGTGACGTGATTTCACAGAACACAAAGAAGTTTCTCAGAAAGCTTCTTTCTCTTTGTTATCTGAGGATATTTCCTTTGGCCCTAGAGTCTTCAAAGGGATCCGAAATATCTGTTCTCAGATTCCACAGAAATAAGGCTAGCAAAGAGATCCACGAAATACAGATGTTACTCTGTGAGATGAATTAACAGAACACTAAGCAGTTTCTCAGAATGCTTCTTTCCAATTTTCATCTGAGGATATTTCCTTTTTCACCATAGCCCTCTATGGGCTTCCAAATATCACTTTGCCAATTCCACAAGAACTGTCTTAGAGAAAGGCTTCTTGAGGGGAAAGCTGTAATTGTGTGAGATGATTTCACAGAACACAAAGAAGTTTCTCAGTAAGCTTCTTTCTCTTTGTTATCATAGGATATTTCCTTTGGCCCTATAGTCTTCAAAGGGATCCGAAATATCTATTCTCACATTCCACAGAAATAAGGCTAGCAAAGAGATCCACCAAATACAGATGTAACTCTGTGAGATGAATTAACAGAAGACGAAGAAGTTTCTCAGAAAGCTTCTTTCCAGATTTCATCTGATGATATTTCCTTTTTCACCATAGCCCTCTATGGGCTTCCAAATATCACTTTGCCTACTCCACAAGAACAGTCTTAGCGAAAGGCTTCTTCAGGAGAAAGCTGTATCTCTGTGAGATGATTTCACAGAACACAAAGAAGTTTCTCAGAACGCTTCTTTCTCTTTGTTATCGGAGGATATTTCCTTTGGCCCTATAGTCTTCAAAGGGATCGGAAATATCTGTTCTCAGATTCCACAGAAATAAGGCTAGCAAAGAGATCCCCGAAATACAGATGTAACTCTGTGAGATGAATTAACAGAACACTAAGCAGTTTCTCAGAAAGCTTCTTCCCAGATTTCATCTGAGGATATTTTCTTTTTCACCATAGCCTTCTATGGGCTTCCAAATATCACTTTGCCAATTCCAAAAGAACTGTCTTAGCGAAAGGCTTCTTGAGAGGAAAGCTGTAATTCTGTGAGATGTTTTCACAGAACACAAAGAAGTTTCTCAGAAACCTTCTTTCTCTTTGTTATCGGAGGATAATTTCTTTGGCCTATAGTCTTCTAAGGGATCCGAAATATCTGTTCTCAGATTCCACAGAAATAAGGCTAGCAAAGAAATCCACCAAATACAGATGTAACACTGTGAGATGAATTAAGAGAACACTAAGCAGTTTCTCAGAAACCTTCTTTCCAGATTTCATCTGAGGATATATCCTTTTTCACCATAGCCCTCTATGGGCTTCCAAATATCACTGTGCGATTTCCAAAAGAACTGTCTTAGCGAAAGGCTTCTTGAGGGGAAAGCTGTAACTCTGTGAGGTGATTTCCCAGAACACAAAGAAGTTTCTCAGAAAGCTTCTTTCTCTTTGTTATCGGAGTTTATTTCCTTTGGCCCTATAATCTTCAAAGGGATCCGAAATATCTGTTCTCAGATTCCACAGAAATAAGGCTAGCAAAGAGATCCACCAAATACAGATGTAACTCTGTGAGATGAATTAACAGAACACTAAGCAGCTTCTCAGAAAGCTTCTTTCCAGATTTCATCTGAAGTTATTACCTTTTTCACAATAGCCCTCTATGGGCTCCCAAATATCACTTTGCCAATTCCACAAGAACTGTCTTAGTGAAAGGTTTCTTGAGGGGAAAGCTGTAACTCTGTGAGATGATTTCACAGAACACAAAGAATTTTCTCAGAATGCTTCTTTCTCTTTGTTATCGGAGGATATTTCCTTTGGCCCTGTAGCCTTCAAAGGGATGCGGAATATCTGTTTTCAGATTCCAGAGAAATAAGGCTAGCAAAGAGATCCACGAAATACAGATGTAACTCTGTGAGATGAATTAACAGAACACTAAGCAGTTTCTCAGAAAGCTTCTTTCCAGATTTCCTCTGAGGTTATTTCCTTTTTCACCGTAGCCCTCTATGGGCTTCCAAATATCACTTTGCCAATTCCACAAGGACTGTCTTAGCGAAAGGCTTCTTGAGGGAAAAGCTGTAACTCTCTGAGATGATATCACAGAACACAAAGAAGTTTCTCAGAAAGCTTCTTTCTCTTTGTTATCGGAGGATATTTCCTTTGGCCCTATAGTCTTCAGAGGGATCCGAAATATCTGTTCTCAGATTCCACAGAAATAAGGCTATCAAAGAGATCCACGAAATACAGATGTAACTCTGTAAGATGAATTAACAGAACACTAAGCAGTTTCTCAGAAAGCTTCTTTCCAGACTTCATCTGAGGATATTTCCTTTTTTACCATAGCCCTCAATGGGCTTCCAAATATCACTTTGCCAATTCCACAAGAAATGTCTTAGCGAAAGGCTTCATGAGGGGAAAGCTGTAACTCTGTGAGATGATTTCACAGAACACAAAGAAGTTTCTCCGAAACCTTCTTTCACTTTGTTATCGGAGGATACTTCCTTTGGCCCTATAGTCTTCAAAGGGATACGAAATATCTGTTCTCAGATTCCACAGAAATAAGGGTAGCAATGAGATCCACCAAATACAGATGTAACTCTGTGAGATGAATTAACAGAACACTACGAAGTTTCTCAGAAAGCTTCTTTCCAGATTTCATCTGAGGATATTTCCTTTTTCACCATAGCCCTCTATGGGCTTCAAAATATTACTTTGCTTATTCCGGAAGAACAGTGTTAGCGAAAGTCTTCTTCAGGGGAAAGCTGTATCTCTGTGAGATGATTTCACAGAACACAAAGAAGTTTCTCAGAACGCTTCTTTCTCTTTGTTATCGGAGGATATTTCCATTGCACCTATAGTCCTCAAAGGGATCCGATTTATCTGTTCTCAGATTCCACAGAAATAAGGCTAGCAAAGAGATCCACGAAATACAGATGTAACTCTGGGAGATGAATTAACAGAACACTAAGCAGTTTCTAGAAAGCTACTTTCTAGATTTCATCTGAGGATATTTCCTTTTTCACCATAGCCCTCTATGGGCATCCAAATATCACTTTGCCAATACCACTAGAACTGTCTTAGCGAAAGGCTTCTTGAGGGGATAGCTGTAATTCTGTGAGATGATTTCACAGAACACAAAGAAGTTTCTCAGAAAGCTTCTTTCTCTTTCTTATCGGAGGATATTTCCTTTGGCCCTATAGTCTTCTAAGGGATCCGCAATATCTGTTCTCAGATTCCACAGAAATATGGCTAGCAAAGAGATCCACGAAATACAGATGTATCTCTGTGAGATGAATTAACAGAACACTAAGCAGTTTCTTAGAAAGCTACTTTCCAGGTTTCATCTGAGGATATTTCCTTTTTCACTATAGCCCTCTATGGGCTTCCAAATATCACTTTGCCAATTCGACAAGAACTGTCTTAGCGAAAGGCTTCTTGAGGTGAAAGCTGTAACTCTGTGACGTGATTTCACAGAACACAAAGAAGTTTCTCAGAAAGCTTCTTTCTCTTTGTTATCTGAGGATATTTCCTTTGGCCCTAGAGTCTTCAAAGAGATCCGAAATATCTGTTCTCAGATTCCACAGAAATAAGGCTAGCAAAAAGATCCACGAAATACAGATGTTACTCTGTGAGATGAATTAACAGAACACTAAGCAGTTTCTCAGAATGCTTCTTTCCAGTTTTCATCTGAGGATATTTCCTTTTTCACCATAGCCCTCTATGGGCTTCCAAATATCACTTTGCCAATTCCACAAGAACTGTCTTAGAGAAAGGCTTCTTGAGGGGAAAGCTGTAAGTCTGTGAGATGATTTCACAGAACACAAAGAAGTTTCTCAGAAAGCTTCTTTCTCTTTGTTATCGGAGGATATTTCCTTTGGCCCTATAGTCTTCAAAGGGATCCGAAATATCTATTCTCACATTCCACAGAAATAAGGCTAGCAAAGAGATCCACCAAATACAGATGTAACTCTGTGAGATGAATTAACAGAAGACGAAGAAGTTTCTCAGAAAGCTTCTTTCCAGATTTCATCTGATGATATTTCCTTTTTCACCATAGCCCTCTATGGGCTTCCAAATATCACTTTGCCTACTCCACAAGAACAGTCTTAGCGAAAGGCTTCTTCAGGAGAAAGCTGTATCTCTGTGAGATGATTTCACAGAACACAAAGAAGTTTCTCAGAACGCTTCTTTCTCTTTGTTATCGGAGGATATTTCCTTTGGCCCTATAGTCTTCAAAGGGATTCGAAATATCTGTTCTCAGATTCCACAGAAATAAGGCTAGCAAAGAGATCCCCGAAATACAGATGTAACTCTGTGAGATGAATTAACAGAACACTAAGCAGTTTCTCAGAAAGCTTCTTCCCAGATTTCATCTGAGGATATTTTCTTTTTCACCATAGCCCTCTATGGGCTTCCAAATATCACTTTGCCAATTCCAAAAGAACTGTCTTAGCGAAAGGCTTCTTGAGAGGAAAGCTGTAATTCTGTGAGATGTTTTCACAGAACACAAAGAAGTTTCTCAGAAACCTTCTTTCTCTTTGTTATCGGAGGATAATTTCTTTGGCCCTATAGTCTTCTAAGGGATCCGAAATATCTGTTCTCAGATTCCACAGAAATAAGGCTAGCAAAGAAATCCACCAAATACAGATGTAACACTGTGAGATGAATTAAGAGAACACTAAGCAGTTTCTCAGAAACCTTCTTTCCAGATTTCATCTGAGGATATATCCTTTTTCACCATAGCCCTCTATGGGCTTCCAAATATCACTGTGCGATTTCCAAAAGAACTGTCTTAGCGAAAGGCTTCTTGAGGGGAAAGCTGTAACTCTGTGAGGTGATTTCCCAGAACACAAAGAAGTTTCTCAGAAAGCTTCTTTCTCTTTGTTATCGGAGTTTATTTCCTTTGGCCCTATAATCTTCAAAGGGATCCGAAATATCTGTTCTCAGATTCCACAGAAATAAGGCTAGCAAAGAGATCCACCAAATACAGATGTAACTCTGTGAGATGAATTAACAGAACACTAAGCAGCTTCTCAGAAAGCTTCTTTCCAGATTTCATCTGAAGTTATTACCTTTTTCACAATAGCCCTCTATGGGCTCCCAAATATCACTTTGCCAATTCCACAAGAACTGTCTTAGTGAAAGGTTTCTTGAGGGGAAAGCTGTAACTCTGTGAGATGATTTCACAGAACACAAAGAATTTTCTCAGAATGCTTCTTTCTCTTTGTTATCGGAGGATATTTCCTTTGGCCCTGTAGCCTTCAAAGGGATGCGGAATATCTGTTTTCAGATTCCAGAGAAATAAGGCTAGCAAAGAGATCCACGAAATACAGATGTAACTCTGTGAGATGAATTAACAGAACACTAAGCAGTTTCTCAGAAAGCTTCTTTCCAGATTTCCTCTGAGGTTATTTCCTTTTTCACCGTAGCCCTCTATGGGCTTCCAAATATCACTTTGCCAATTCCACAAGGACTGTCTTAGCGAAAGGCTTCTTGAGGGAAAAGCTGTAACTCTCTGAGATGATATCACAGAACACAAAGAAGTTTCTCAAAAAGCTTCTTTGTCTTTGTTATCGGAGGATATTTCCTTTGGCCCTATAGTCTTCAGAGGGATCCGAAATATCTGTTCTCAGATTCCACAGAAATAAGGCTATCAAAGAGATCCACGAAATACAGATGTAACTCTGTAAGATGAATTAACAGAACACTAAGCAGTTTCTCAGAAAGCTTCTTTCCAGACTTCATCTGAGGATATTTCCTTTTTCACCATAGCCCTCAATGGGCTTCCAAATATCACTTTGCCAATTCCACAAGAAATGTCTTAGCGAAAGGCTTCATGAGGGGAAAGCTGTAACTCTGTGAGATGATTTCACAGAACACAAAGAAGTTTCTCCGAACCCTTCTTTCACTTTGTTATCGGAGGATACTTCCTTTGGCCCTATAGTCTTCAAAGGGATACGAAATATCTGTTCTCAGATTCCACAGAAATAAGGGTAGCAATGAGATCCACCAAATACAGATGTAACTCTGTGAGATGAATTAACAGAACACTACGAAGTTTCTCAGAAAGTTTCTTTCCAGATTTCATCTGAGGATATTTCCTTTTTCACCATAGCCCTCTATGGGCTTCAAAATATTACTTTGCTTATTCCAGAAGAACAGTGTTAGCGAAAGTCTTCTTCAGGGGAAAGCTGTATCTCTGTGAGATGATTTCACAGAACACAAAGAAGTTTCTCAGAACGCTTCTTTCTCTTTGTTATCGGAGGATATTTCCATTGCACCTATAGTCCTCAAAGGGATCCAATTTATCTGTTCTCAGATTCCACAGAAATAAGGCTAGCAAAGAGATCCAAGAAATACAGATGTAACTCTGGGAGATGAATTAACAGAACACTAAGCAGTTTCTCAGAAAGCTTCTTTCCAGATTTCATCTGAGGATATTTCCTTTTTCACCATAGCCCTCTATGGGCTTCCAAATATCACTTTGCCAATGCCACAAGAACTGTCTTAGTGAAAGGCTTCTTGAGGGGAAAGCTGTAACTCTGTGAGGTGATTTCACAGAACACAAAGAAGTTTCTCAGAAAGCTTCTTTCTCTTTGTTATCGGAGGATATTTCCTTTGGCCCTATAGTCTTCTAAGGGATCTGAAATATCTGTTCTCAGATTCCACAGAAATAAGGCTAGCAAAGAGATTCACGAAATACAGATGTTACTCTGTGAGATGAATTAACAGAACACTAAGCAGTTTCTCAGAAAGCTTCTTTCCAGATTTCATCTGAGGATATTTCCTTTTTCACCATAGCCCTCTATGGGCTTCAAAATATTACTTTGCTTATTCCACAAGAACAGTGTTAGCGAAAGGCTTCTTCAGGGGAAAGCTGTATCTCTGTGAGATGATTTCACAGACCACAAAGAAGTTTCTCAGAACGCTTCTTTCTCTTTGTTATCGGAGGATATTTCCAGTGGCCCTATAGTCTTCAAAGGGATCCGATTTATCTGTTCTCAGATTCCACAGAAATAAGGCTAGCAAAGAGATCCACGAAATACAGATGTAACTCTGGGAGATGAATTAACAGAACACTAAGCAGTTTCTAGAAAGCTACTTTCCAGATTTCATCTGAGGATATTTCCTTTTTCAACATAGCCCTCTATCGGCATCCAAATATCACTTTGCCAATTCCACTACAACTGTCTTAGCGAAAGGCTTCTTGAGGGGATAGCTGTAACTCTGTGAGATGATTTCACAGAACACAAAGAAGTTTCTCAGAAAGCTTCTTTCTCTTTGTTATCGGAGGATATTTCCTTTGGCCCTGTAGTCTTCAAAGGGATCCGAAATATCTGTTTTCAGATTCCAGAGAAATATGGCTAGCAAAGAGATCCACGAAATACAGATATAACTCTGTGAGATGAATTAACAGAACACTAAGCAGTTTCTCAGAAAGCTTCTTTCCAGATTTCATCTGAGGTTATTTCCTTTTTCACCATAGCCCTCTATGGGCTTCCAAATATCACTTTGCCAATTCCCCAAGAACTGTCTTAGCGAAAGGCTTCTTGAGGGGAAAGCTGTAATTCTGTGAGATGATTTCACAGAACACAAAGAAGTTTCTCAGAAAGCTTCTTTCTCTTTGTTATCGGAGGATATTTCCTTTGGCCCTATAGTCTTCAGAGGGATCCGAAATATCTGTTCTCAGATTCCACAGAAATAAGGCTATCAAAGAGATCCACGAAATACAGATGTAACTCTGTGAGATGAATTAACAGAACACTAAGCAGTTTCTCAGAAAGCTTCTTTCCAGACTTCATCTGAGGATAATTCCTTTTTCACCATAGCCCTCAATGGGCTTCCAAATATCACTTCGCCAATTCCACAAGAAATGTCTTAGCGAAAGGCTTCATGAGGGGAAAGCTGTAACTCTGTGAGATGATGTCACAGAACACAAAGAAGTTTCTCCGAAACCTTCTTTCACTTTGTCATCGGAGGATATTTCCTTTGGCCCTATAGTCTTCAAAGGGATACGAAATATCTATTCTCAGATTCCACAGAAATAAGGGTAGCAAAGAGATCCACCAAATACAGATGTAACTCTGTGAGATGAATTAACAGAACACTAAGAAGTTTCTCAGAAAGCTTCTTTCCAGATTTCATCTGAGGATATTTCCTTTTTCACAATAGCCCTCTATGGGCTTCAAAATATTACTTTGCTTATTCCAGAAGAACAGTGTTAGCGAAAGTCTTCTTCAGGGGAAAGCTGTATCTCTGTGAGATGATTTCACAGAACACAAAGAAGTTTCTCAGAATGCTTCTTTCTCTTTGTTATCGGAGGATATTTCCATTGCAACTATAGTCCTCAAAGGGATCCGATTTATCTGTTCTCAGATTCCACAGAAATAAGGCTAGCAAAGAGATCCACGAAATACAGATGTAACTCTGGGAGATGAATTAACAGAACACTAAGCAGTTTCTTAGAAATCTACTTTCCAGGTTTCATCTGAGGATATTTCCTTTTTCACTATAGCTCTCTATGGGCTTCCAAATATCACTTTGCCAATTCGACAAGAACTGTCTTAGCGAAAGGCTTCTTGAGGTGAAAGCTGTAACTCTGTGACGTGATTTCACAGAACACAAAGAAGTTTCTCAGAAAGCTTCTTTCTCTTTGTTATCTGAGGATATTTCCTTTGGCCCTAGAGTCTTCAAAGGGATCCGAAATATCTGTTCTCAGATTCCACAGAAATAAGGCTAGCAAAGAGATCCACGAAATACAGATGTAACTCTGTGAGATGAATTAACAGAACACTAAGCAGTTTCTCAGATTGCTTCTTTACAGATTTCATCTGAGGATATTTCCTTTTTCACCATAGCCCTCTATGTGCTTCCAAATATCACTTTGCCAATTCCTCAAGAACTGTCTTAGAGAAAGGCTTCTTGAGGGGAAAGATGTAACTCTGTGAGATGATTTCACAGAACACAAAGAAGTTTCTCAGAAAGCTTCTTTCTCTTTGTTATCGGAGGATATTTCCTTTGGCCCTATAGTCTTCAAAGGGATCCGAAATATCTATTCTCACATTCCACAGAAATAAGGCTAGCAAAGAGATCCACCAAAGACAGATGTAACTCTGTGAGATGAATTAACAGAAGACGAAGAAGTTTCTCTGAAAGCTTCTTTCCAGGTTTCATCTGATGATATTTCCTTTTTCACCATAGCCCTCTATGGGCTTCCAAATATCACTTTGCCTACTCCACAAGAACAGTCTTAGCGAAAGGCTTCTTCAGGAGAAAGCTGTATCTCTGTGAGATGATTTCACAGAACACAAAGAAGTTTCTCAGAAAGCTTCTTTCTCTTTGTTATTGGAGTTTATTTACTTTGGCCCTATAATCTTCAAAGGGATCCGAAATATCTGTTCTCAGATTCCACAGAAATAAGGGTAGCAAAGAGATCCACCAAATACAGATGTAACTCTGTGAGATGAATTAGCAAACACTAAGCAGTTTCTCAGAAAGCTACTTTCCAGATTTCATCTGAGGATATTTACTTTTTCACCATAGCCCTCTATGGGCTTCCAAATATCACTTTGCCAATTCCACAAGAACTGTCTTAGTGAAAGGCTTCTTGAGGGGAAAGCTGTAACTCTGTGAGGTGATTTCACAGAACACAAAGAAGTTTCTCAGAAAGCTTCTTTCTCTTAGTTATCGGAGGATATTTCCTTTGGCCCTGTAGCCTTCAAAGGTTTCCGGAATATCTGTTTTCAGATTCCAGAGAAATAAGGCTAGCAAAGAGATCCACGAAATACAGATGTAACTCTGTGAGATGAATTAACCAAACCCTAAGCAGTTTCTCAGAAAGCTTCTTTCAGATTTCATCTGAGGTTATTTCCTTTTTCACCGTAGCCCTCTATGGGCTTCCAAATATCACTTTGCCAATTACACAAGGACTGTCTTAGCGAAAGGCTTCTTGAGGCGAAAGCTGTAACTCTCTGTGACGATTTCACAGAACACAAAGAAGTTTCTCAGAAAGCTTCTTTCTCTTTGTTATCGGAGGATATTCCCTTTGGCCCTATAGTCTTCTAAGGGATCCGAAATATCTGTTCTCAGATTCCACAGAAATAAGGCTAGCAAAGATATCCACGAAATGCAGATGTAACTCTGTGAGATGAACTAACAGAACACTAAGCAGTTTTTCAGAAAGCTTCTTTCCAGATTTCATCTCTTGTTATTTCCTTTTTCACCATAGCCCTCTATGCGCTTCCAAATATCACTTTGCAAATTCCACTAGAACTGTCTTAGCGAAAGACTTCTTGAGGGGAAAGCTGTAACTCTGTGAGATGATTTCACAGAACAGAAAGAAGTTTCTCAGAAAGCTTCTTTCTCTTTCTTATCGGAGGATATTTCCTTTGGCCCTATAATCTTCAAAGGGATCCGAAATATCTGTTCCCAGATTCCAAAGAAATAAGGCTAGCAAAGAGATCCAAGAAATACAGATGTAACTCTGTGAGATGAATTAAGAGAACACTAAGCAGTTTCTCAGAAAGCTACTTTCCAGATTTCATCTGAGGATATTTCCTTTTTCACCATAGCCCTCTTTGGGCTTCCAAATATCACTTTGCCAATTCCACAAGAACTGTCTTAGTGAAAGGCTTCTTGAGGGGAAAGCTGCAACTCTGTGAGGTTATTTCACAGAACTCAAAGAAGTTTCTCAGAAAGCTTCTTTCTCTTTGTTATCGTAGGATATTTCCTTTGGCCCTATAGTCTTCTAAGGGATCCGAAATATCTGTTCTCAGATTCCACAGAAATAAGGCTAGCAAAGATATCCACGAAATACAGATGTAACTCTGTGAGATGAATTAACAGAACACTAAGCAGTTTCTCAGAAAGCTTCTTTACAGATTTCATCTGAGGATATTTCCTTTTTCACCACAGCCTCTATGGGCTTCCAAATATCACTTTGCCAATTCCACAAGAACTGTATTACCGAAAGACTTCTTGAGGGGAATGCTGTAACTCTGTGAGATGATTTCACAGAACACAAAGTAGATTCTCAGAAAGCTTCTATCTTTTTGTTATCGGAGGATATTTCATTTGGCCCTAGAATCTTCAAAGGGATCTGTAATATCTGTTCTCAGATTCCACAGAAATAAGGCTAGCAAAGAGATCCACGAAATGCAGTTGTAACTCTGGGAGATGAATTAACAGAACACTAAGAAGTTTCTCAGAAAGCTTCTTTACAGATTTCATCTGAGGATATTTCCTTTTTCACCATAGCCCTCAATGGGCCTTCAAATATCACTTTGCCAATTCTACTAGAACTGTCTTAGCGAAAGGCTTCTTGAGGGGAAAGCTGTAACTCTTTGAGATGATTTCACAGAACACAAAGAAGTTTCTCAGAAAGCTTCTTTCCCTTTCTTATCGGAGGATATTTCCTTTGGCCCTATAGTCTTCTAAGGGATCCGAAATATCTGTTCTCAGATTCCACAGAAATAAGGCTAGCAAAGAGATCCACGAAATACAGATGTAACTCTGTGAGATGAATTAACAGAACACTAAGCAGTTTCTCAGAAAGCTACTTTCCAGGTTTCATCTGAGGATATTTCCTTTTTCAACATAGCCCTCTAAGGGCTTCCAAATATCACTTTGCCAATTCGACAAGAACTGTCTTAGCGAAAGGCTTCTTGAGGGGAAAGCTGTAACTCTGTGAGATGATTTCACAGAACACAAAGAAGTTTCTCAGAACGCTTCTTTCTCTTTGTTATCGGAGGATATTTCCTTTGGCACTATAGTCTTCAAAGGGATCCGAAATATCTGTTCTCACATTCCACAGAAATAAGGCTAGCAAAGAGATCCACCAAATACAGATGTAACTCTGTGAGATGAATTAACAGAAGACAAAGAAGTTTCTCAGAAAGCTTCTTTCCAGATTTCATCTGAGGATATTTCCTTTTTCACCATAGCCCTCTATGGGCTTCCAAATATCACCTTGCCTACTCCACAAGAACAGTCTTAGCGGAAGGCTTCTTCAGTGGAAAGCTGTATCTCTGTGAGATGATTTCACAGAACACAAAGAAGTTTCTCAGAAAGCTTCTTTCTCTTTGTTATCGGAGGATATTTCCTTTGGCCGTATAGTCTTCAAAGGGATCCGAAATATATGTTCTCAGATTCCACAGAAATAAGGCTAGCAAAGAGATCCACGCAATACAGATGTAACTCTGTGAGATGAATTAACAGAGCACTAAGCAGTTTCTCAGAGAGCTTCTTCGCAGATTTCATCTGAGGATATTTTCTTTTTCACCATAGCCCTCTATGGGCTTCCAAATATCACTTTGCCAATTCCAAAAGAACTGTCTTAGCGTAAGGCTTCTTGAGAGGGAAGCTGTAATTCTGTGAGATTTTTTCACAGAACACAAAGAAGTTTCTCAGAAACCTTCTTTCTCTTTGTTATCGGAGGATATTTTCTTTGGCCCTATAGTCTTCTAAGGGATCCGAAATATCTGTTCTCAGATTCCACAGAAATAAGGCTAGCAAAGAAATCCACCAAATACAGATGTAAGTCTGTGAGATGAAATAACGGAACAATAACAGTTTCTCAGAAAGCTTCTTTCCAGATTTCATCTGAGGATATTTCCTTTTTCACCATAGCCCTCTATGGGCTTCCAAATATCACTTTGCCAATTCGACAAAACTGTCTTAGCGAAAGGCTTCTTGAGGGGAAAGCTGTAACTCTGTGAGATGATTTCACAGAACAAAAAGAAGTTTCTCATAAAGCTTCTTTCTCTTTGTTATCGGAGTTTATTTCCTTTGGCCCTATAGTCTTCTAAGGGATCCGAAATATCTGTTCTCAGATTCCATGGAAATAAGGCTAACAAAGAGATCTACGAAATACAGATGTAACTCTGTGAGATGAATTAACAGAACACTAAGCAGTTTCTCAGAAAGCTTCTTTCCAGATTTCATTTGAGGTTATTTCCTTTTTCACCATTGCCCTCTATGCGCTTCGAAATATCACTTTTCCAATTCCACAAGAACTGTCTTACCGAAAGGCTTCTTGCGGGGAAAACTGTTAACTCTGTGAGATGATTTCACAGAACACAAAGAAGTTTCTCAGAAAGCTTCTTTCTCTTTGTGATCGGAGGATATTTCCTTTGGCCCTATAGTCTTCAAAGGGATCCGAAATATCTGATCTCAGATTCCACAGAAATAAGGCTAGCAAAGAGATCCACGAAATACAGATATAAGTCTGTTAGGCGAATTAACAGAACACTAAGCTGTTTCTCAGAAAACTTCTTTCCAGATTTCATCTGAGGATATTTCCTTTTTCACCGTAGAAATCTATGGGCTTCCAAATATCACTTTGCCAATTCCACAAGAACTGTCTTAGCGAAAGGCTTCTTGAGGGGAAAGCTGTAACTCTGTGAGATGATTTCACAGAACACAAAGAAGTTTCTCAGAAAGCTTCTTTCTCTTTGTTATCGGAGGATATTTCCTTTGGCCCTATAGTCTTCAAAGGGATCCGAAATATCTGTTCTCAGATTCCACAGAAATCAGGCTAGCAAGGAGATCCACGAAATACAGATGTAACTCTGTGAGGTGAATTGACAGAACACTAAGCAGTTTCTCTGAAAACTTCTTTCCAGATTTCATCTGAGGATATTTCCTTTTTCACCGTAGCCCTCTATGGGCTTCCAAATATCACTTTGCCAATTCCACAAGAACTGTCTTAGCGAAAGGCTTCTTGAGGGGAAAGCTGTAACTCTGTGAGATGATTTCACAGAACACAAAGAAGTTTCTCAGAAAGCTTCTTTCTCTTTGTTATCGGAGGATATTTCCTTTGGCACTATAGTCTTCTAAGGGATCCGAAATATCTGTTCTCAGATTCCACAGAAATAAGGCTAGCAAAGAGATCCACGAAATACAGATGTAACTCTGTGAGATGAATTAACAGAACACTAAGCAGTTTCTCACAATGCTTCTTTCCAGATTTCATCTGAGGATATTTCCTTTTTCACTATAGCCCTCTATGGGCTTCCAACTATCACTTTTCCAATTCCACAAGAACTGTCTTAGCGAAAGGCTTCTTGAGGGGGAAGCTGTAACTATGTGAGATGATTTCACAGAACACAAAGAAGTTTCTCAGAAAGCTTCTTTCTCTTTCTTATCGGAGTTTATTTCCTTTGGCCCAATAGACTTCTAAGGGATCCGAAATATCTGTTCTCAGATTCCACAGAAATAAGGCTAACAAAGAGATCTACGAAATACAGATGTAACTCTATGAGATGAATTAACAGAACACTAAGCAGTTTCTCAGAACGCTTCTTTCCAGTTTTCATCTGAGGATATTTGCTTTTTCAACATAGCCCTGTATTGGCTTCGAAATATCACTTTGCCAATTCCACAAGAACTGTCTTAGTGAAAGGCTTCTTGAGGGGAAAGCTGTAACTCTGTGAGATGATTTCACAGAACACAAAGAAGTTTCTCAGAAAGCTTCTTTCTCTTTGTTATCGGAGGATATTTCCTTTGGCCCTATCGTCTTCAAAGGCATCCGAAATATCTGTTCTCAGATTCCACAGAAATAAGGCTAGCAAAGAGATCCAGGAAATACAGATGTAAGTCTGTTAGGCGAATTAACAGAACACTAAGCAGTTTCTCAGAAAGCTTCTTTCCAGATTTCATCTGAGAATATATCCTTTTTCACCCTAGCCTTCTATGCGCTTCCAAATATCACTTTGCCAATTCCACAAGAACTGTCTTAGCGAAAGGCTTCTTGAAGGGAAAGCTGTAACTCTGTGAGGTGGTTTCAAAGAACACAAGGAAGTTTCTCAGAAAGCTTCTTTCTCTTTGTTATCGGAGTTTATATCCTTTGCCCCTACAATCTTCAACGGGATCCGAAATATCTGTTCTCAGATTCCACAGAAATAAGGCTAGCAAAGAGATCCACGAAATACATATGTAACTTTGTGAGATGAATTAACAGAACACTAAGGAGTTTCTCAGAAAGCTACTTTCCAGATTTCATCTGAGGATATTTCCTTTTTCAACATAGCCCTCTATGCGCTTCCAAATATCACTTTGCCAATTCCACTAGAACTGTCTTACCGAAAGGATTCTTGAGGGGAAAACTGTAACTCTGTGAGATGCTTTCACAGAAAACAAAGAAGTTTCTCAGAAAGCTTCTTTCTCTTTTTTATCGGAGGATATTTCCTTTGGCCCCATA
Source organism: Macaca nemestrina (assembly GCF_043159975.1). NCBI lineage: Eukaryota > Metazoa > Chordata > Mammalia > Primates > Cercopithecidae > Macaca > Macaca nemestrina. The sequence goes on from NC_092143.1 coordinate 26,992,812, forward strand.
GTCTTCGAAGGGATCCGAAATATCTGTTCTCCGATTTCACCGACATAAAGCTAGCAAAGAGATCCACGAAATACAGACGTAACTTTGTGAGATGAATTAACACAACACTAAGGAGTTTCTCAGAAAGCTACTTTCCAGATTTCATCTTAGGATATTTCCTTTTTCACCATAGCCCTCTATGGACTTCCAAATATCACTTTGCCAATTCCACTAGAACTGTCTTAGCGAAATGCTTCTTGAGGGGAAAGCTGTAACTCTCTGAGATGATTTCACAGAACACAAAGAATTTTCTCAGAAAGCTTCTTTCTCTTTGTTTTCGGAGGATAATTCGTATGGCCCTACAGTCTTCTAAGGGATGCGAAATATCTGTTCTCAGATTCCACAGAAATAAGGCTAGCAAAGAGATCCACGAAATACAGATGTAACTCTGTGAGATGAATTAACAGAACACTAAGCAGTTTCTCAGAAAGCTTCTTTCCAGATTTCATCTGAGGATATTTCCTTTTTCACCATAGCCCTCTGTGGGCTGCCAAATATCACTTTGCCAATTCCACAAAAAAGTCTTAGCGAAAGGCTTCTTGAGGGGAAAGCTGTAACTCTGTGAGGTGAGTAGAAAGAACACAAAGAAGTTTCTCAGAAAGCTTCTTTATCATTGTTATCGGAGTTTATTTCCTTTGGCCTTATAATCTTCAAAGGGATCCGAAATATCAGTTCTCAGATTCCACAGAAATAAGGCTAGCAAAGAGATCCACGAAAGACAGATGTAACTCTGTGAGATGAATTAACAGAACACTAAGCAGTTTCCCAGAAAGCTTCTTTCCAGATTTCTTCTGAGGATATTTCCTTTTTCACCATAGCCCTCTAAGGGCTTCCAAATTCCACTTTGCCAATTGGACAAGAACTGTCTTAGCGAAAGGCTTCTTGAGTGGAAAGCTGTAACTCTGTTAGATGATTTCACAGAACACAAAGAAATTTCTCAGAAAGGTTCTTTCTCTTTGTTATCGGAGGGTATTTCCTTTAGCCCTATAGGCTTCAAAGGGATCCGAAATATCTGTTCTCAGATTCCACAGAAATAATTCTAGCAAAGAGATCCACGAAATACAGATGTAACTCTGTGAGATGAATTAACAGAACACTAAGCAGTTTTTCAGAAAGCTACTTTCCAGGTTTCATCTGAGGATATTTCCTTTTTCACCGTAGCCCTCTATGGGCTTCCAAATATCACTTTGACAATTCGACAAGAACTGTCTTAGCGAAAGGCTTCTTGAGGGGAAAGCTCTAACTCTGTGACGTGATTTCACAGAACACAAAGAAGTTTCTCAGAAAGCTTCTTTCTCTTTGTTATCGGAGGATATTTCCTTTGGCCCTATAGTCTTCTAAGGGTTCCGAAATATCTGTTCTCAGATTCCACAGAAATAAGGTTAGCAAAGAGATTCACGAAATACAGATGTAACTCTGTGAGATGAATTAACAGAACACTAAGCAGTTTCTCAGAAAGCTTTTTTCCAGATTTCATCTGAGGATATTTCCTTTTTCACCATAGCCCTCTCTGCGCTGTGATATATCACTTTGCCAATTCCACAAAAACGTCTTAGCAAAAGGCTTCTTGAGGGGAAAGCTGTAAATCTGTGAGATGATTTCACAGAACACAAAGAAGTTTCTCAGAAAGCTACTTTCTCTTTGTTATCGGAGGATATTTCCTTTGGCCCTATAATCTTCAAATGGATCCGAAATATCTGTTCGCAGATTCCACAGAAATAAGGCTAGCAAAGAGATCCACGAAATACAGATGTAACTCTGTGAGATGAATTAACAGAACACTGAGCAGTTTCTCAGAAAGCTTCTTTCCAGATTTCATCTGAGGATATTTCCTTTTTCACCCTAGGCTTCTATGCGCTTCCAAATATCACTTTGCCAATTCCACAAGAACTGTCTTAGCGAAAGGCTTCTTGAAGGGAAAGCTGTAACTCGGTGAGGTGATTTCAAAGAACACAAGGAAGTTTCTCAGAAAGCTTCTTTCTCCTTGTTATCGGAGTTTATATTCTTTGCCCCTACAATCTTCAAAGGCATCCGAAATATCTGTTCTCAGATTCCACAGAAATAAGGCTAGCAAAGAGATCCACGAAATACAGATGTAACTCTGTGAGATGAATTAACAGAACACTAAGCAGTTTCTCAGAAAGCTTCTTTACATACTTCATCTGAGGATATTTCCTTTTTCACCATAGCCCTCTATGGCTTCCAAATATCACTTTCAATTCCACAAGAACTGTCTTTAGGAAAGGTTTCATGAGGGGAAAGCTGTAACTCTGTGAGATGATGTCACAGAACACAATGAAGTTTCTCAGCAACCTTCTTTCTCTTTGTTATCGCAGGGTATTTCCTTTGGCCCTATAGTCTTCTAAGGGATCCGAAATATCTGTTCTCACATTCCACAGAAATAAGGCTAGCAAAGAGATCCACCAAACACAGATGTAACTCTGTGAGATGAATTAACAGAACACTAAGAATTTTCTCAGAAAGCTTCTTTCCAGATTTCATCTGAGGATATTTTCTTTTTCAAAATGGCCCTCTATGGGCTTCCAAATATCACTTTGCCTACTCCTCAAGAACAGTCTTAGCGAAAGGCTTTTTCAGGGGAAAGTTGTATCTCTGTGAGATGATTTCACAGAACACAAAGAAGTTTCTCAGAACGCTTCTTTCTCTTTGTTATCGGAGGATATTTCCTTTGGCCCTATAGTCTTCTAAGGGATCCGAAATATCTGTTCTCAGATTCCACAGAAATAAGGCTAGCAAAGAGTTCCAACAAATACAGATGTAACTCTGTGAGATGAATTAAGTGAACACTAAGCAGTCTCTCAGAAAGCTTCTTTTCAGGTTTCATCTGAGGATATTTGCTTTTTCACCATAGCCCTGTATTGGCTTCCAAATATCACTTTGACAATTCCACAAGAACTGTCTTAACGAAAGGCTTCTTGAGGGGAAAGCTGTATCTCTATGAGGTGATTTCAAAGAATACAAAGAAGTTTCTCAGAAAGCTTCTTTCTCTTTGTTATCGGAGGATATTTCCTTTGGCCCTATAGTCTTCAAAGGGATTCGAAATATCTGTTCTCAGATTCCACGGAAATAATGCTAGCAAAGAGATCCACGAAATACAGATGTAACTCTGTGAGATGAATTAACAGAACACTAAGCAGTTTCTGAGAAAGCTTCTTGCCAGATTTCATCTGAGGATATTTCCTTTTTCACCATAGCCCTCTATGGGCTTCCAAATATCACTTTGCCAATTCCACAAGAACTGTCTTAGGGAAAGGCTTCTTGAGGGTAAAGCTGTAACTCTGTGAGATGATTTCACAGAACACAAAGAAGTTTCTCAGAAAGCCTCTTTCTCTTTGTTATCGGAGGATATTTCCTTTGGCACTATAGTCTTCTAAGGGATCCGAAATATCTGTTCTCAGGTTCCACAGAAATAAGGCTAGCAAAGAGATCCACCAAATACAGATGTAACTCTGTGAGATGAATTAAGTGAACACTAAGCAGTTTCTCAGAAAGCTTCTTTCCAGATTTCATCTGAGGTTATTACCTTTTTCATCGTAGCCCTCTGTGGTCTTCCAAATATCACTTTGCCAATTCCACTAGAACTGTCTTAGCGAAAGGCTTCTTGAGAGGAAAGCTGTAACTCTGTGAGATGATTTCACAGAACACAAAGAAGTTTCTCAGAAAGATTCTTTCTCTTTGTTATCGGAGGATATTTCCTTTGGCCCTATAGTCTTCAAAGGCATCCGAAATATCTGTTCTCAGATTCCACAGAAATAAGGCTAGCAAAGAGATCCACGAAATACAGATGTAACTCAGGGAGATGAATTAACAGAACACTAAGCAGTTTCTCAGAAACCTTTTTTCCAGTCTTCATCTGAGGATATTTCCTTTTTCAGCATAGCCCTCTATGGCTTCCAAATATCACTTTCAATTCCACAATAACTGTCTTAGGGAAAGGCTTCATGAGGGGAAAGCTGTAACTCTGTGAGATGATGTCACAGAACACAATGAAGTTTCTCTGAAACCTTCTTTCTCTTTGTTATCGGAGGGTATTTCCTTTGGCCCTATAGTCTTCTAAGGGATCCGAAATATCTGTTCTCAGATTCCACAGAAATAAGGCTAGCAAAGAGATCCACCAAACACAGATGTAACTCTGTGAGATGAATTAACAGAACACTAAGAATTTTCTCAGAAAGCTTCTTTCCAGATTTCATCTGAGGATATTTTCTTTTTCAAAATGGCCCTCTATGGGCTTCCAAATATCACTTTGCCTACTCCTCAAGAACAGTCTTAGCGAAAGGCTTTTTCAGGGGAAAGCTGTATCTCTGTGAGATGATTTCACAGAAAACAAAGAAGTTTCTCAGAACGCTTCTTTCTCTTTGTTATCGGAGGATATTTCCTTTGGCCCTATAGTCTTCAAAGGGATCCGAAATATCTGTTCTCAGATTTCACAGAAATAAGGCTAGCTAAGAGATCCACGAGATACAGATGTAACTCTGTGAGATGAATTAACAGAACGCTAAGCAGTTTCTCAGAAAGCTTCTTTTCAGATTTCATCGGAGGACATTTCCTTTTTCACCATAGCCTTCAATGCGCTTCCAAATATCACTTTGCCAATTCCACAAGAACTGTCTTAACGAAAGGCTTCATGAGGGGAAAGATGTAACTCTGTGAGGTGATTTCAAAGAACACAAAGAAGTTTCTCAGAAAGTTTCTTTCTCTTTTTTATCGGAGGATATTTCCTTTGGCCCCATAGTCTTCAAAGGGATCCGAAATATCTGTTCTCCGATTCCACCGAAATAAGGCTAGCAAAGAGATCCACGAAATACAGATGTAACTCTGTGAGATGAATTAACAGAACACTAAGGAGTTTCTCAGAAAGCTACTTTCCAGATTTCATCTTAGGATATTTCCTTTTTCACCATAGCCCTCTATGGGCTTCCAAATTTCACTTTACCAATTCCACTAGAACTGTCTTAGCGAAAGGCTTCTTGAGGGGAAAGCTGTAACTCTCTGAGATGATTTCACAGAACTCAAAGAAGTTTCTCAGAAAGCTTCTTTCTCTTTGTTTTCGGAGGATAGTTCCTTTGGCCCTACAGTCTTCTAAGGGATGCGAAATATCTGTTCTCAGATTCCACAGAAATAAGGCTAGCAAAGAGATCCACGAAATACAGCTGTAACTCTGTGAGATGAATTAACAGAACACTAAGCAGTTTCTCAGAAAGCTTCTTTCCAGATTTCATCTGAGGATATTTCCTTTTTCACCATAGCCCTCTATGGCTGCCAAATATCACTTTGCCAATTCCACAAAAACGTCTTAGCGAAAGGCTTCTTGAGGGGAAAGCTGTAACTCTGTGAGGTGAGTAAAAAGAACACAAAGAAGTTTCTCAGAAAGCTTCTTTATCTTTGTTATCGGAGTTTATTTCCTTTGGCCTTATAACCTTCAAATGGATCCGAAATATCAGTTCTCAGATTCCACAGAAATAAGGCTATCAAAGAGATCCACGAAATACAGATGCAACTCTGTGAGATGAATTAACAGAACACTAAGCAGTTTCTGAGAAAGCTTCTTTCCAGATTACTTCTGAGGATATTTCCTTTTTCACCTTAGCCCTCTATGGGCTTCCAAATACCACTTTGCCAATTCCACAAGAACTGTCTTAGCGAAAGGCTTATTGAGGAGAAAGCTATAACTCTGTTACGTGATTTCACAGAACACAAAGAAGTTTCTCAGAAAGCTTCTTTCTCTTTGTTATCGGAGGATATTTCCTTTGGCCCTATAGTCTTCTAAGGGATCCGAAATATCTGTTCTCAGATTCCACAGAAATAAGGCTAGCAAAGAGATCCACCAAATACAGATGTAACTCTGTGAGATGAATTAAGAGAACACTAAGCAGTTTCTCAGAAAACTTCCTTCCAGATTTCATCTGAGGATATTTCCTTTTTCACCATAGCCCTCTATGGGCTTCCAAATACCACTTTGCCAATTCCACAAGAACTGTCTTAGCGAAAGGCTTATTGAGGAGAAAGCTATAACTCTGTGACGTGATTTCACAGAACACAAAGAAGTTTCTCAGAAAGCTTCTTTCTCTTTGTTATCGTAGGATATTTCCTTTGGCCCTATATTCTTCTAAGGGATTCGAAATATCTGTTCTCAGATTCCAAAGAATTAAGGCTAGCAAGGAAATCCACGAAATACAGATGTAACTCTCTGAGATGCACTAACAGAACACTAAGCAGTTTCTCAGAAAGCTTCTTTCCAGATTTCATCTGAGGTTATTTCCTTTTTCACCCTAGCCCTCTATGGGCTTCCAAATATCACTTTGCCTACTCCACAAGAACTGTCTTAGCGAAAGGCTTCTTGAGGGGAATTCTGTAACTCTGTGAGATGATTTCACAGAACACAAAGAAGTTTCTCAGAAAGCTTCTTTCTCTTTGTTATCGGAGGATATTTCCTTTGGCCCTATAGTCTTCTAAGGGATCCGAAATATCTGTTCTCAGATTCCACAGAAAAAAGGCTAGCAAAGGGATCCACGAAATACAGATGTATCTCTGTGAGGTGAATTAACAGAACACTAAGCAGTTTCTCAGAAAGCTTCTTTCCAGATTTCATCTGAGGATATTTCCTTTTTCACCATAGCCCTCTATGCGCTTCCAAATATCACTTTGCCAATTCCACAAGAAATGCCTTAGCGAAAGGCTTCTTGAGGGGAAAGCTGTAACTCTGTGAGTTGATTTCACAGAACACAAAGAAGTTTCTCAGAAAGCTTCTTTCTCTTTGTTATCGGAGTTAATTTGCTTTTGCCCTATTGTCTTCTAAGGGATCCGAAATATCTGTTCTCAGATTCCACAGAAATAAGGCTAACAAAGAGATCTAGGAAATACAGATGTAACTCTGTGAGAAGAATTAACAGAACACTAAGCAGTTTCTCAGAAAGCTTCTTTCCAGATTTCATCTGAGGATATTTCCTTTTTCACCATAACCCTCTATGCGCTTCCAAATATCCCTTTGCCAATTCCACAAGAACTCTCTTAGCGAAAGGCTTCTTGAGGGGAAAGCTCTAACTCTGTGAGATGATTTCACAGAACGCAAAGAAGTTTCTCACAAAGCTTCTTTCTCTTTGTTATCGGAGGATATTTCCTTTGACACTATAGTCTTCTAAGGGATCCGAAATATCTGTTCTCAGGTTCCACAGAAATAAGGCTAGCAAAGAGATCCACGAAATACAGATGTAATTCTGTGAGATGAATTACAAGAACACTAAGCAGTTTCTCAGAAAGCTTCTTTTCAGATTTCATCTGAGGATACTTCCTTTTTCACCAGAGCCCTCAATGGGCTTCCAACTATCAATTTTCCAATTCCACAAGAACTCTCTTAGCGAAAGGCTTCTTGAGGGGAAAGCTGTAACTCTGTGAGATGATTTCACAGAACACAAAGAAGTTTCTCAGAAAGCTTCTTTCTCTTTGTTATCGGAGGATATTTCCTTTGGCCTTATAGTTTTCTAAGGGATCCGGAATATCTGTTCTCAGATTCCACAGAAATAAGGCTAACAAAGCGATCTACGAAATACAGATGTAACTCTGTGAGATGAATTAACAGAACACTAAGCAGTTTCTCAGAAAGCTTCTTTCCAGGTTTCACCTGAGGATATTTGCTTTTTCACCATAGCCCTGTATGTTCTTCCAAATATCACTTTGCCAATTCCACAAGAACTGTCTTAGTGAAAGGCTTGTTGAGGGGAAAGCTGTAACATTGTGAGATGATTTCACAGAACACAAAGAAGTTTCTCAGAAAGCTTCTTTCTCTTTGTTATCGCAGGATATTTCCTTTGTCCCTATAGTCTTCTAAGGGATCCGAAATATCTGTTCTCAGATTCCACAGAAAAAAGGCTAGCAAAGAGATCCACGAAATACAGATGTAACTCTGTGAGGTGAATTAACAGAACACTATGCAGTTTCTCAGAAAGCTTCCTTCAAGATTTCATCTGAGGATATTTCCATTATCACCGAAGCCCTCTATGGGCTTCCAAATATCCCTTTGCCAATTCCACAAGAACTTTCTTAGCGAAAGGCTTCTTAAGCGGATCGCTGTAACTCTGTGACTTGATTTCACAGAACAAAAAGAAGTTTCTCAGAAAGCTTCTTTCTCTTTGTTATCAGAGGATATTTCCTTTGGCCCTATAGTCTTCAAAGGGATCCGAAATATCTGTTCTCAGATTCCACAGAAATAAGGCTAGCAAAGAGATCCACGAAATACAGATGTAACTCTGTGAGATAAATTAACAGAACACTAAGCAGTTTCTCAGAAAGCTTCTTTCCAGATTTCATCTGAGGATATTTCCTTTTTCACCGTAGCCCTCTATGGGCTTCCAAATATCACTTTGCCAATTCCACAAGAACTGTCTTAGCGAAAGGCTTCTTGAGGGGAAAGCTGTAACTCTGTGAGATGATTTCACGGAACACAAAGAAGTTTCTCAGAAAGCTTCTTTCTCTTTGTTATCGGAGGATATTTCCTTTGGCACTATAGACTTCTAAGGGATCCGAAATATCTGTTCTCAGGTTCCACAGAAATAAGGGTAGCAAAGAGATCCACGAAATACAGATGTAACTCTGTGAGATGAATTAACAGAACACTAAGCAGTTTCTCAGAAAGCTTCTTTCCAGATTTCATCTGAGGATATTTCCTTTTTCACCATAGCCCTCTATGGGCTTCCAACAATCACTTTACCAATTCCAGGAGAACTGTCTTAGCGAAAGGCTTCTTGGGGGGAAAGCTGTAACTCTGTGAGATGATTTCACAGAACACAAAGAAGTTTCTCAGAAAGCTTCTTTCTCTTTGATATCGGAGGATATTTCCTTTGGCCCTATAGTCTTCTAAGGGATCCGAAATATCTGTTCTCAGATTCCACAGAAGTAAGGCTAGCAAAGAGATCCACGAAATACAGATGTAACTCTGTGAGATGAATTAACAGAACACTAAGCAGTTTCTCAGAAAGCTTCTTTCCAGATTTCATCTTAGGATATTTCTTTTTTCACCGTAGCCCTGTATTGGCTTCCAAATATCACTTTGCCAATTTCACAAGAAGTGTATTAGCGAAAGGCTTCTTGAGGGGAAAGCTGTAACTCTGTGAGATGATTTCACAGAACACAAAGAAGTTTCTCAAAAAGCTTCTTTCTCTTTGTTATCGGAGGATATTTCCTTTGGCACTATAGACTTCTAAGGGATCCGAAATATCTGTTCCCAGGTTCCACAGAAATAAGGCCACCAAAGAGATCCACGAAATACAGATGTAACCCTGTGAGATGAATTAACAGAACACTAAGCAGTTTCTCAGAAAGCTTCTTTCCAGATTTCATCTGAGGATATTTCCTTTTTCAACATAGCCCTCTATGGGCTTCCAACTATCACTTTTCCAATTCCACGAGAACTGTCTTAGCGAAAGGCTTCTTGAGGGGAAACTGTAACTTTGTGAGATGATTTCACAGAACACAAAGAAGTTTCTCAGAAAGCTTCTTTCTCTTTGATATCGGAGGATATTTCCTTTGGCCCTATAGTCTTCTAAGTGATCCGAAATATCTGTTCTCAGATTCCACAGAAGTAAGGCTAGCAAAGAGATCCACGAAATACAGATGTAACTCTGTGAGATGAATTAACAGAACACTAAGTAGTTTCTCAGAAAGCTTCTTTCCAGATTTCATCTGAGGATATTTCCTTTTTCACCATAGCCCACTAAAGGCTTCCAAATATAACTTTGCCAATTCCACAAGAACTGTCTTAGCGAAAGGCTTCTTGAGGGGAAAGCTGTAACTCTGTGAGATGATTTCACAAAACACAAAGAAGTTTCTCAGAAAGCTTCTTTCTCCTTGTTATCGGAGTTTATTTCCTTTAGCCCTATCGTCTTCTAAGGGATCCGAAATATCGGTTCTCAAATTCCACAGAAATAAGGCTAACAAAGCAATCTATGAAATACAGATGTAACTCTGTGAGATGAATTAACAGAACTCTATGCAGTTTCTCCGAAAGCTTCTTTCCAGATTTCATCTGAGGATATTTCCTTATTCACTATAGCCCTCTATGCGCTTCCAAATATCACTTTGCCATTCCCCAAGAACTGTCTTAGTGAAAGGCTTCTTGAGCGGAAAGCTGTAACTCTGTGAGATGATGTCTCAGAACACAAAGAAGTTTCTCAGAAAGCTTCTTTCTCTTTGTTATCGGAGTTTATTTCCTTTGGCCCCATATTCTTCAAAGGGATCCGAAATATGTGTTCTCTGATTCCACAGAAATAAGGCTAGCGAAGAGATCCACGAAATACAGATGTAACTCTCTGAGATGAATTAACAGAACACTAAGCAGTTTCTCAGAAATCTTATTTCCAGATTTCATCATAGGATATTTCCTTTTTCACCATAGCGCTGTATTGGCTTCCAAATATCACTTTGCCAATTCCACAAGAACTGTCTTAGCGAAAGGCTTCTTGAGGGGAAAGTTGTAACTCTGTGATATGATTTCACAAACACAAAGAAGTTTCTCAGAAAGCTTCTTTCTCTTTGTTATCGGAGGATAATTCCTTTGGCCCTATAGTCTTCAAAGGGATCCGAAATATCTGTTCTCAGATTCCACAGAAATAAGGCTAGCAAAGAGATCCACGAAATACAGATGTAACTCTGTGAGATGAATCAACAGAACACTAAGCAGTTTCTCAGAAAGCTTCTTTCCAGATTTCATCTGAGGATATTTCCTTTTTCAACCTAGCCCTCTATGGGCTTCGAAATATCACTTTGCCAATTCCACAAGAACTTTCTTAGCGAAAGGCTTCTTGAGGGGAAAGCTGGAACTGTGTGAGGTGATTTCACAGAACACAAAGAAGTTTCTCAGAAAGCTTCTTTCTCTTTTTTATCGGAGGATATTTCCTTTGGCCCTATAGTCTTCAAAGGGATCCGAAATATCTGTTCTCAGGTTCCACAGAAATAAGGCCACCAAAGAGATCCACGAAATACAGATGTAACTCTGTGAGATGAATTAACAGAACACTAAGCAGTTTCTCAGAAAGCTTCTTTCCAGATTTCATCTGAGAATATTTCCTTTTTCAACATAGCCCTCTATGGGCTTCCAACTATCACTTTTCCAATTCCACGAGAACTGTCTTAGCGAAAGGCTTCTTGAGGGGAAAGCTGTAACTTTGTGAGATGATTTCACAGAACACAAAGAAGTTTCTCAGAAAGCTTCTTTCTCTTTGATATCGGAGGATATTTCCTTTGGCCCTATAGTCTTCTAAGGGATCCGAAATATCTGTTCTCAGATTCCACGGAAGTAAGGCTAGCAAAGAGATCCACGAAATACAGATGTAACTCTGTGAGATGAATTAACAGAACACTAAGTAGTTTCTCAGAAAGCTTCTTTCCAGATTTCATCTGAGGATATTTCCTTTTTCACCATAGCCCACTAAAGGCTTCCAAATATAACTTTGCCAATTCCACAAGAACTGTCTTAGCGAAAGGCTTCTTGAGGGGAAAGCTGTAACTCTGTGAGATGATTTCACAAAACACAAAGAGGTTTCTCAGAAAGCTTCTTTCTCTTTGTTATCGGAGTTTATTTCCTTTAGCCCTATCGTCTTCTAAGGGATCCGAAATATCGGTTCTCAGATTCCACAGAAATAAGGCTAACAAAGCGATCTACGAAATACAGATGTAACTCTGTGAGATGAATTAACAGAACTCTAAGCAGTTTCTCAGAAAGCTTCTTTACAGATTTCATCTGTGGATATTTCCTTATTCACTATAGCCCTCCAAGCGCTTCCAAATATCACTTTGCCATTCCCCAAGAACTGTCTTAGTGAAAGGCTTCTTGAGCGGAAAGCTGTAACTCTGTGAGATGATGTCTCAGAACACAAAGAAGTTTCTCAGAAAGCTTCTTTCTCTTTGTTATCGGAGTTTATTTCCTTTGGCCCCATATTCTTCAAAGGGATCCGAAATATGTGTTCTCAGATTCCACAGAAATAAGGCTAGCAAAGAGATCCACGAAATACAGATGTAACTCTCTGAGATGAATTAACAGAACACTAAGCAGTTTCTCAGAAATCTTATTTCCAGATTTCATCATAGGATATTTCCTTTTTCACCATAGCGCTGTATTGGCTTCCAAATATCACTTTGCCAATTCCACAAGAACTGTCTTAGCGAAAGGCTTCTTGAGGGGAAAGTTGTAACTCTGTGATATGATTTCACAAACACAAAGAAGTTTCTCAGAAAGCTTCTTTCTCTTTGTTATCGGAGGATAACTCCTTTGGCCCTATAGTCTTCAAAGGGATCCGAAATATCTGTTCTCAGATTCCACAGAAATAAGGCTAGCAAAGAGATCCACGAAATACAGATGTAACTCTGTGAGATGAATCAACAGAACACTAAGCAGTTTCTCAGAAAGCTTCTTTCCAGATTTCATCTGAGGATATTTCCTTTTTCAACCTAGCCCTCTATGGGCTTCGAAATATCACTTTGCCAATTCCACAAGAACTTTCTTAGCGAAAGGCTTCTTGAGGGGAAAGCTGTAACTCTGTGAGGTGATTTCACAGAACACAAAGAAGTTTCTCAGAAAGCTTCTTTCTCTTTTTTATCGGAGGATATTTCCTTTGGCCCTATAGTCTTCAAAGGGATCCGAAATATCTGTTCTCAGATTCCACAGAAATAAGGCTAGCAAAAAGATCCACGAAATACAGATGTAACCCTGTGAGATGAATTAACAGAACACTAAGCAGTTTCTCAGAAAGCTTCTTTCCAGATTTCATCTGAGGATATTTCCTTTTTCACGGTAGCCCTCTATGGGCTTCCAAATATCACTTTGCCAATTCCAAAAGAACTGTCTTAGCGAAAGGCTTCTTGAGGGGAAAGCTGTAATTCTGTGAGTTGATTTCACAGAACACAAAGAAGTTTCTCAGAAAGCTTCTTTCTCTTTGTTATCAGAGGATATTTCCTTTGGCCCTATAGTCTTCAAAGAGATAAGAAATATCTGCTCTCAGATTCCACAGAAATAAGGCTAGCAAGGAGATCCACGAAATACAGATGTAACTCTGTGAGATGAATTAACAGAACACTAAGCAGTTTCTCAGAAAGCTTCTTTCCAGATATCATCTGAGGATATTTCCTTTTTCACCATAGCCCTCTTTGCGCTTCCAAATATCACTTTGCCAATTCCACAAGAACTGTCTTAGCGAAAGGATTCTTGAGGGGAAAGCTGTAACTCTATCAGATGATTTCACAGAACACAAAGAAGTTTCTCAGAAATCTTCTTTCTCTTTGTTATCGTAGGATATTTCCTTTGGCCCTATAGTCTTCAAAGGGATCCGAAATATTTATTCTCAGATTCCACAGAAATAAGGCTAGCAAAGAGGTCCACGAAATACAGATGTAACTCTATGAGAACAATTAAAAGAACACTAAGCAGTTTCTCAGAAAGCTTCTTTACAGATTTCATCTGAGGATATTTCCTTTTTCACCATAGCCCTCTATGCGCTTCCAAATATCACTTTGCCAATTCCACAAGAACTGTCTTAGCGAAAGGCTTCTTGAGGGGAAAGCTGTAACTCTGTGAGGTGATTTCACAGAACACAAAGAAGTTTCTCAGAAAGCTTCTTTCTCTATGTTATCGGAGTTAATTTGCTTTTGCCCTATAGTCTTCTAAGGGATCCGAAATATCTGTTCTCAGCTTCCACAGAAAAAAGGCTAGCAAAGACATCCACGAAATACAGATGTATCTCTGTGAGATGAATTAACAGAACACTAAGCAGTTTCTCAGAAAGCTTCTTTCCAGTTTTCATCTGAGGATATTTCCTTTTTCACCATAGCCCTCTATGCGCTTCCAAATATCACTTTGCCAATCCACAAGAAATGTCTTAGCGAAAGGCTTCTTGAGGGGAAAGCTGTAAGTCTGTGAGGTGATTTCACAGAACACAAAGAAGTTTCTCAGAAAGCTTCTTTCTCTTTGTTATCGGAGTTAATTTGCTTTTGCCCTATAGTCTTCTAAGGGATCCGAAATATCTGTTCTCAGCTTCCACAGAAAAAAGGCTAGCAAAGAGGTCCACGAAATACAGATGTAACTCTATGAGAAGAATTAAAAGAACACTAAGCAGTTTCTCAGAAAGCTTCTTTCCAGATTTCATCTGAGGATATTTCCTTTTTCAACGTAGCCCTCTATGGGCTTCCAAATATCACTTTGCCAATTCCACAAGAACTGTCTTAGCGAAAGGCTTCTTGAGGGGAAAGCTGTAATTCTGTGAGATGATTTCACAGAACGCAAAGAAGTTTCTCAGAAAGCTTCTTTCTCTTTGTTATCGGAGGATATTTCCTTTGACACTATAGTCTTCTAAGGGATCCGAAATATCTGTTCTCAGGTTCCACAGAAATAAGGCTAGCAAACAGATCCACGAAATACAGATGCAATTCTGTGAGATGAATTAACATAACACTAAGCAGTTTCTCAGAAAGCTTCTTTCCAGATTTCATCTGAGGATACTTCATTTTTCACCGTAGCCCTGTACGTGCTTCCAACTATCACTTTTCCAATTCCACAAGAACTCTCTTAGCGAAAGGCTTCTTGAGGGGAAAGCTGTAACTCTGTGAGATGATTTCACAGAACACAAAGAAGTTTCTCAGAAAGCTTCTTTCTCTTTGTTATCGGAGGATATTTCCTTTGGCACTATAGACTTCTAAGGGATCCGAAATATCTGTTCTCAGGTTCCACAGAAATAAGGCTAACAAAGCGAACTACGAAATACAGATGTAACTCTGTGAGATGAATTAACAGAACTCTAAGCAGTTTCTCAGAAAGCTTCTTTCCAGATTTCATCTGAGGATACTTCCTTATTCACCATAGCCCTCTATTCGCTTCCAAATATCACTTTGCCATTCCCAAAGAACTGTCTTATGGAAAGGCTTCTTGAGCGGAAAGCTGTAACTCTGTGAGATGATGTCTCAGAACACAAAGAAGTTTCTCAGAAAGCTTCTTTCTCTTTGTTATCGGAGTTTATTTCCTTTGGCCCCATATTCTTCAAAGGGATCCGAAATATGTGTTCTCAGATTCCACAGAAATAAGGCTAGCAAAGAGATCCACGAAATACAGATGTAACTCTGTGAGATAAATTAACAGAACACTAAGCAGTTTCTCAGAAATCTTATTTCCAGATTTCATCTTAGGATATTTCCTTTTTCACCATAGCCCTGTTTTGGCTTCCAAATATCACTTTGCCAATTCCACAAGAACTGTCTTAGCGAAAGGCTTCTTGAGGGGAAAGTTGTAACTCTGTGATATGATTTCACAAACACAAAGAAGTTTCTCAGAAAGCTTCTTTCTCTTTGTTATTGGAGGATAATTCCTTTGGCCCTATAGTCTTCAAAGGGATCCGAAATATCTGTTCTCAGATTCCACAGAAATAAGGCTAGCAAAGAGATCCACGAAATACAGATGTAACTCTGTGAGATGAATCAACAGAACACTAAGCAGTTTCTCAGAAAGCTTCTTTCCAGATTTCATCTGAGGATATTTCCTTTTTCAACCTAGCCCTCTATGGGCTTCGAAATATCACTTTGCCAATTCCACAAGAACTTTCTTAGCGAAAGGCTTCTTGAGGGGAAAGCTGTAACTCTGTGAGGTGATTTCACAGAACACAAAGAAGTTTCTCAGAAAGCTTCTTTCTCTTTGTTATCGGAGGATATTTCCTTTGGCCCTATAGTCTTCAAAGGGATCCGAAATATCTGTTCTCAGATTCCACAGAAATAAGGCTAGCAAAGAGATCCACGAAATACAGATGTAACCCTGTGAGATGAATTAACAGAACACTAAGCAGTTTCTCAGAAAGCTTCTTTCCAGATTTCATCTGAGGATATTTCCTTTTTCACCATAGCCTTCTATGGGCTTCCAAATATCACTTTGCCAATTCCAAAAGAACTGTCTTAGCGAAAGGCTTCTTGAGGGGAAAGCTGTAATTCTGTGAGTTGATTTCACAGAACACAAAGAAGTTTCTCAGAAAGCTTCTTTCTCTTTGTTATCGGAGGATATTTCCTTTGGCCCTATAGTCTTCAAAGAGATAAGAAATATCTGTTCTCAGATTCCACAGAAATAAGGCTAGAAAAGAGATCCACGAAATACAGATGTAACTCTGTGAGATGAATTAACAGAACACTAAGCAGTTTCTCAGAAAGCTTCTTTCCAGATTTCATCTGAGGATATTTCCTTTTTCACCATAGCCTTCTATGGGCTTCCAAATATCACTTTGCCAATTCCAAAAGAACTGTCTTAGCGAAAGACTTCTTGAGGGGAAAGCTGTAACTCTGTGAGGTGATTTCACAGAACACAAAGAAGTTTCTCAGAAAGCTTCTTTCTCTTTGTTATCGGAGTTAATTTGCTTTTGCCCTATAGTCTTCTAAGGGATCCGAAATATCTGTTCTCAGATTCCACAGAAATAAGGCTAACAAAGTGATCTAGGAAATACAGATGTAACTCTGTGAGAAGAATTAACAGAACACTAAGCAGTTTCTCAGAAAGCTTCTTTCCAGATTTCATCTGAGGATATTTCCTTTTTCACCGTAGCCCTCTATGGGCTTCCAAATATCACTTTTCCAATTCCACAAGAACTCTCTTAGCGAAAGGATTCTTGAGGGGAAAGCTGTAACTCTGTGAGATGATTTCACAGAACACAAAGAAGTTTCTCAGAAAGCTTCTTTTTCTTTGTTATTGGAGGATATTTCCTTTGGCCCTATAGTCTTCTAAGGGATCCGAAATATCTGTTCTCAGAATCGACAGAAATAAGGCTAACAAAGCGATCTACGAAATACAGATGTAACTCTGTGAGATGAATTAACAGAACACTAAGCAGTTTCTCAGAAAGCTTCTTTCCAGGTTTCATCTGAGGATATTTGCTTTTTCACCATAGCCCTGTATGGGCTTCCAAATATCACTTTGCCAATTCCACAAGAACTGTCTTAGTGAAAGGCTTGTTGAGGGGAAAGCTGTAACTCTCTGAGATGATTTCACAGAACACAAAGAAGTTTCTCAGAAAGCTTCTTTCTCTTTGTTATCGCAGGATATTTCCTTTGGCCCTATAGTCTTCTAAGGGATCCGAAATATCTGTTCTCAGATTCCACAGAAAAAAGGCTAGCAAAGAGATCCACGAAATACAGATGTATCTCTGTGATATGAATTAACAGAACACTAAGCAGTTTCTCAGAAAGCTTCTTTCCAGATTTCATCTGAGGATATTTCCTTTTTCACCATGGCCCTCTATGGGCTTCCAAATATCACTTTGCCAATTCCACAAGAACTGTCTTAGCGAAAGGCTTCTTGAGGGGTAGGCTGTAACTCTGTGAGATGATTTCACAGAACACAAAGAAGTTTCTCAGAAAGCTTCTTTCTCTTTGTTATCGGAGGATATTTCCTTTGGCCCTATAGTCTTCAAAGGGATCCGAAATATCTATTCTCAGATTCCACAGAAATAAGGCTAGCAAAGAGGTCCACGAAATACAGATGTAACTCTATGAGAAGAAATAACAGAAGACTAAGCAGTTTCTCAGAAAGCTTCTTTCCAGATTTCATCTGAGGATACTTCCTTTTTCACCATAGCCCTCTCTGGGCTTCCAACTATCACTTTTCCAATTCCACAAGAACTGTCTTAGCGAAAGGCTTCTTGAGGGCAAAGCTGTAACTATGTGAGATGATTTCACAAACACAAAGAATTTTCTCAGAAAGCTTCTTTCTCTTTGTTATCGGAGGATATTTCCTTTGGCCCTATAGTCTTCTAAGGGATCCGAATTATCTGTTCTCAGATTCCACAGAAATAAGGCTAGCTTAGAGATCCACGAAATACAGATGTAAATCAGTGAGATAAATTAACAGAACACTAAGCAGTTTCTCAGAAAGCTTCTTTACAGATATCATCTGAGGATATTTCCTTTTTCACCATAGCCCTCTATGGGCTTCCAAATATCACTTTGCCAATTCGACAAGAACTGTCTCAGCGAAAGGCTTCCTGAGGGGAAAGCTGTAACTCTGTGAGATGATTTCAAAGACCACAAAGAAGTTTCTCAGAAAGCTTCTTTCTCTTTGTTATCGCAGGATATTTCCTTTGGCCCTATAGTCTTCTAAGTGGTCCGAAATATCTGTTCTCAGATTCCACAGAAAAAAGGCTAGCAAAGAGATCCACGAAATACTGATGTATCTCTGTGAGATGAATTAACAGAACACTAAGCAGTTTCTCAGAAAGCTTCTTTCCAGATTTCATCTGAGGATATTTCCTTTTTCACCATAGCCCTCTATGGGCTTCCAAATATCACTTTGCCAATTCCACAAGAACTTTCTTAGCGAACGGCTTCTTAAGCGGATCGCTGTAACTCTGTGACTTGATTTCACAGAACAAAAAGAAGTTTCTCAGAAAGCTTCTTTCTCTTTGTTATCGGAGGATATTTCCTTTGGCCCTATAGTCTTCTAAGGGATCCGAAATATCTGTTCTCAGATTCCACAGAAATAAGGCTAGGAAAGAGATCCACGAAATACAGATGTAACTCTGTGAGATGAATTAACAGAACACTCAGCAGTTTCTCAGAAAGCTTCTTTCCAGATTTCATCTGAGGATATTTCCTTTTTCACCGTAGCCCTCTAAGGGCTTCCAAATATCATTTACCAATTCCACAAGAACTGTCTTAGCGAAAGGTTTCTTGAGGGGAAAGCTGTAACTCTGTGAGATGATTTCACAGAACACAAAGAAGTTTCTCAGGAAGCTTCTTTCTCTTTGTTATCGGAGGATATTTCCTTTGGCATTATAGTCTTCTAAGGGATCCGAAATATCTGTTCTCAGGTTCCACAGAAATAAGGCTAGCAAAGAGATCCACGAAATACAGATGTAACACTGTGAGATGAATTAACAGAACACTAAGCAGTTTCTCAGAAAGCTTCTTTCCAGATTTCATCTGAGGATATTTCCTTTTTCACCATAGCCCTCTATGGTCTTCCAACTATCACTTTTCCAATTCCACGAGAACTGTCTTAGCGTAAGGCTTCTTGAGGGGAAAGCTGTAACTTTGTGAGATGATTTCACAGAACACAAAGAAGTTTCTCAGAAAGCTTCTTTCTCTTTGTTATCGGAGGATATTTCCTTTGGCCCTATAGTCTTCTAAGGGATCCGAAATATCTGTTCTCAGATTCCACAGAAGTAAGGCTAGCAAAGAGATCCACGAAATACAGATGTAACTCTGTGAGATGAATTAACAGAACACTAAGCAGTTTCTCGGAAAGCTTCTTTCCACATTTCATCTGAGGATATTTCCTTTTTCACCATAGCCCTCTAAGGGCTTCCAAATATAACTTTGCCAATTCCACAAGAACTGTCTTAGCGAAAGGCTTCTTGAGGGGAAAGCTGTAACTCTGTGAGATGATTTCAAAAAACACAAAGAAGTTTCTCAGAAAGCTTCTTTCTCTTTGTTATCGGAGTTTATTTCCTTTGGCCCTATCGTCTTCTAAGGGATCCGAAATATCGGTTCTCAGATTCCACAGAAATAAGGCTAACAAAGCGATCTACGAAATACAGACGTAACTCTGTGAGATGAATTAACAGAACTCTAAGCAGTTTCTCAGAAAGCTTCTTTCCAGATTTCATCTGAGGATATTTCCTTATTCACCATAGCCCTCTATGCGTTTCCAAATATCACTTGGCCAAATCCCCAAGAACTGTCTTAGTGAAAGGCTTCTAGAGCGAAAAGCTGTAACTCTGTGAGATGATTTCTCAGAACACAAAGACGGTTCTCAGAAACCTTCTTTCTCTTTGTTATCGGAGTTTATTTCCTTTGGCCCCATATTCTTCAAAGGGATCCGAAATATGTGTTCTCAGATTCCACAGAAATAAGGCTAACAAAGCGATCTACGAAATACAGATGTAACTCTGTGAGATAAATTAACAGAACACTAAGCAGTTTCTCAGAAATCTTATTTCCAGATTTCATCTTAGGATATTTCCTTTTTCACCATAGCCCTGTTTTGGCTTCCAAATATCACTTTGCCAATTCCACAAGAACTGTCTTAGCGAAAGGCTTCTTGAGGGGAAAGTTGTAACTCTGTGATATGATTTCACAAACACAAAGAAGTTTCTCAGAAAGCTTCTTTCTCTTTGTTATTGGAGGATAATTCCTTTGGCCCTATAGTCTTCAAAGGGATCCGAAATATCTGTTCTCAGATTCCACAGAAATAAGGCTAGCAAAGAGATCCACGAAATACAGATGTAACTCTGTGAGATGAATCAACAGAACACTAAGCAGTTTCTCAGAAAGCTTCTTTCCAGATTTCATCTGAGGATATTTCCTTTTTCAACCTAGCCCTCTATGGGCTTCGAAATATCACTTTGCCAATTCCACAAGAACTTTCTTAGCGAAAGGCTTCTTGAGGGGAAAGCTGTAACTCTGTGAGGTGATTTCACAGAACACAAAGAAGTTTCTCAGAAAGCTTCTTTCTCTTTGTTATCGGAGGATATTTCCTTTGGCCCTATAGTCTTCAAAGGGATCCGAAATATCTGTTCTCAGATTCCACAGAAATAAGGCTAGCAAAGAGATCCACGAAATACAGATGTAACCCTGTGAGATGAATTAACAGAACACTAAGCAGTTTCTCAGAAAGCTTCTTTCCAGATTTCATCTGAGGATATTTCCTTTTTCACCATAGCCTTCTATGGGCTTCCAAATATCACTTTGCCAATTCCAAAAGAACTGTCTTAGCGAAAGGCTTCTTGAGGGGAAAGCTGTAATTCTGTGAGTTGATTTCACAGAACACAAAGAAGTTTCTCAGAAAGCTTCTTTCTCTTTGTTATCGGAGGATATTTCCTTTGGCCCTATAGTCTTCAAAGAGATAAGAAATATCTGTTCTCAGATTCCACAGAAATAAGGCTAGCAAAGAGATCCACGAAATACAGATGTAACTCTGTGAGATGAATTAACAGAACACTAAGCAGTTTCTCAGAAAGCTTCTTTCCAGATTTCATCTGAGGATATTTCCTTTTTCACCATAGCCTTCTATGGGCTTCCAAATATCACTTTGCCAATTCCAAAAGAACTGTCTTAGCGAAAGACTTCTTGAGGGGAAAGCTGTAACTCTGTGAGGTGATTTCACAGAACACAAAGAAGTTTCTCAGAAAGCTTCTTTCTCTTTGTTATCGGAGTTAATTTGCTTTTGCCCTATAGTCTTCTAAGGGATCCGAAATATCTGTTCTCAGATTCCACAGAAATAAGGCTAACAAAGTGATCTAGGAAATACAGATGTAACTCTGTGAGAAGAATTAACAGAACACTAAGCAGTTTCTCAGAAAGCTTCTTTCCAGATTTCATCTGAGGATATTTCCTTTTTCACCGTAGCCCTCTATGGGCTTCCAAATATCACTTTTCCAATTCCACAAGAACTCTCTTAGCGAAAGGATTCTTGAGGGGAAAGCTGTAACTCTGTGAGATGATTTCACAGAACACATAGAAGTTTCTCAGAAAGCTTCTTTTTCTTTGTTATTGGAGGATATTTCCTTTGGCCCTATAGTCTTCTAAGGGATCCGAAATATCTGTTCTCAGAATCGACAGAAATAAGGCTAACAAAGCGATCTACGAAATACAGATGTAACTCTGTGAGATGAATTAACAGAACACTAAGCAGTTTCTCAGAAAGCTTCTTTCCAGGTTTCATCTGAGGATATTTGCTTTTACACCATAGCCCTGTATGGGCTTCCAAATATCACTTTGCCAATTCCACAAGAACTGTCTTAGTGAAAGGCTTGTTGAGGGGAAAGCTGTAACTCACTGAGATGATTTCACAGAACACAAAGAAGTTTCTCAGAAAGCTTCTTTCTCTTTGTTATCGCAGGATATTTCCTTTGGCCCTATAGTCTTCTAAGGGATCCGAATTATCTGTTCTCAGATTCCACAGAAATAAGGCTAGCTTAGAGATCCACGAAATACAGATGTAAATCAGTGAGATAAATTAACAGAACACTAAGCAGTTTCTCAGAAAGCTTCTTTACAGATATCATCTGAGGATATTTCCTTTTTCACCATAGCCCTCTATGGGCTTCCAAATATCACTTTGCCAATTCGACAAGAACTGTCTCAGCGAAAGGCTTCCTGAGGGGAAAGCTGTAACTCTGTGAGATGATTTCAAAGACCACAAAGAAGTTTCTCAGAAAGCTTCTTTCTCTTTGTTATCGCAGGATATTTCCTTTGGCCCTATAGTCTTCTAAGTGGTCCGAAATATCTGTTCTCAGATTCCACAGAAAAAAGGCTAGCAAAGAGATCCACGAAATACTGATGTATCTCTGTGAGATGAATTAACAGAACACTAAGCAGTTTCTCAGAAAGCTTCTTTCCAGATTTCATCTGAGGATATTTCCTTTTTCACCATAGCCCTCTATGGGCTTCCAAATATCACTTTGCCAATTCCACAAGAACTTTCTTAGCGAACGGCTTCTTAAGCGGATCGCTGTAACTCTGTGACTTGATTTCACAGAACAAAAAGAAGTTTCTCAGAAAGCTTCTTTCTCTTTGTTATCGGAGGATATTTCCTTTGGCCCTATAGTCTTCTAAGGGATCCGAAATATCTGTTCTCAGATTCCACAGAAATAAGGCTAGCAAAGAGATCCACGAAATACAGATGTAACTCTGTGAGATGAATTAACAGAACACTCAGCAGTTTCTCAGAAAGCTTCTTTCCAGATTTCATCTGAGGATATTTCCTTTTTCACCGTAGCCCTCTAAGGGCTTCCAAATATCATTTACCAATTCCACAAGAACTGTCTTAGCGAAAGGCTTCTTGAGGGGAAAGCTGTAACTCTGTGAGATGATTTCACAGAACACAAAGAAGTTTCTCAGGAAGCTTCTTTCTCTTTGTTATCGGAGGATATTTCCTTTGGCATTATAGTCTTCTAAGGGATCCGAAATATCTGTTCTCAGGTTCCACAGAAATAAGGCTAGCAAAGAGATCCACGAAATACAGATGTAACACTGTGAGATGAATTAACAGAACACTAAGCAGTTTCTCAGAAAGCTTCTTTCCAGATTTCATCTGAGGATATTTCCTTTTTCACCATAGCCCTCTATGGTCTTCCAACTATCACTTTTCCAATTCCACGAGAACTGTCTTAGCGTAAGGCTTCTTGAGGGGAAAGCTGTAACTTTGTGAGATGATTTCACAGAACACAAAGAAGTTTCTCAGAAAGCTTCTTTCTCTTTGTTATCGGAGGATATTTCCTTTGGCCCTATAGTCTTCTAAGGGATCCGAAATATCTGTTCTCAGATTCCACAGAAGTAAGGCTAGCAAAGAGATCCACGAAATACAGATGTAACTCTGTGAGATGAATTAACAGAACACTAAGCAGTTTCTCGGAAAGCTTCTTTCCAGATTTCATCTGAGGATATTTCCTTTTTCACCATAGCCCTCTAAGGGCTTCCAAATATAACTTTGCCAATTCCACAAGAACTGTCTTAGCGAAAGGCTTCTTGAGGGGAAAGCTGTAACTCTGTGAGATGATTTCAAAAAACACAAAGAAGTTTCTCAGAAAGCTTCTTTCTCTTTGTTATCGGAGTTTATTTCCTTTGGCCCTATCGTCTTCTAAGGGATCCGAAATATCGGTTCTCAGATTCCACAGAAATAAGGCTAACAAAGCGATCTACGAAATACAGACGTAACTCTGTGAGATGAATTAACAGAACTCTAAGCAGTTTCTCAGAAAGCTTCTTTCCAGATTTCATCTGAGGATATTTCCTTATTCACCATAGCCCTCTATGCGTTTCCAAATATCACTTGGCCAAATCCCCAAGAACTGTCTTAGTGAAAGGCTTCTAGAGCGAAAAGCTGTAACTCTGTGAGATGATTTCTCAGAACACAAAGACGGTTCTCAGAAACCTTCTTTCTCTTTGTTATCGGAGTTTATTTCCTTTGGCCCCATATTCTTCAAAGGGATCCGAAATATGTGTTCTCAGATTCCACAGAAATAAGGCTAACAAAGCGATCTACGAAATACAGATGTAACTCTGTGAGATAAATTAACAGAACACTAAGCAGTTTCTCAGAAAGCTTCTTTCCAGGTTTCATCTGAGGATATTTGCTTTTTCACCATAGCCCTGTATGGGCTTCCAAATATCACTTTGCCAATTCCACAAGAACTGTCTTAGTGAAAGGCTTGTTGAGGGGAAAGCTGTAACTCTCTGAGGTGATTTCACAGAACACAAAGAAGTTTCTCAGAAAGCTACTTTCTCTTTGTTATCGCAGGATATTTCCTTTGGCCCTATAGTCTTCTAAGGGATCCGAAATATCTGTTCTCAGATTCCACAGAAAAAAGGCTAGCAAAGAGATCCACGAAATACAGATGTGTCTCTGTGATATGAATTAACAGAACACTAAGCAGTTTCTCAGAAAGCTTCTTTAAAGATATCATCTGAGGATATTTCCTTTTTCACCATAGCCCTCTATGGGCTTCCAAATATCACTTTGCCAATTCCACAAGAACTTTCTTAGCGAAAGGCTTCTTAAGCGGATCGCTGTAACTCTGTGACTTGATTTCACAGAACAAAAAGAAGTTTCTCAGAAAGATTCTTTCTCTTTGTTATCGGAGGATATTTCCTTTGGCCCTATAGTCTTCAAAGGGATCCGAAATATCTATTCTCAGATTCCACAGAAATAAGGCTAGCAAAGAGGTCCACGAAATACAGATGTAACTCTATGAGAAGAAATAACAGAAGACTAAGCAGTTTCTCAGAAAGCTTCTTTCCAGATTTCATCTGAGGATACTTCCTTTTTCACCATAGCCCTCTCTGGGCTTCCAAATATCACTTTTCCAATTCCACAAGAACTGTCTTAGCGAAAGGCTTCTTGAGGGGAAATCTGTAACTCTGTGAGATGATTTCACGGAACACAAAGAGGTTTCTCAGAAAGCTTCTTTCTCTTTGTTATCGGAGGATATTTCCTTTGGCCCTATAGTCTTCTAAGGGATCCGAATTATCTGTTCTCAGTTCCACAGAAATAAGGCTAGCTTAGAGATCCACGAAATACAGATGTAAATCAGTGAGATAAATTAACAGAACACTAAGCAGTTTCTCAGAAAGCTTCTTTACAGATATCATCTGAGGATATTTCCTTTTTCACCGTAGCCCTCTATGGGCTTCCAAATATCACTTTGCCAATTCGACAAGAACTGTCTCAGCGAAAGGCTTCCTGAGGGGAAAGCTGTATCTCTGTTAGGTGATTTCACAGAACACAAAGAAGTTTCTCAGAAAGCTTCTTTCTCTTTGTTATCGGAGTTAATTTGCTTTTGCCCTATAGTCTTCTAAGGGATCCGAAATATCTGTTCTCAGATTCCACAGAAAAAAGGCTAGCAAAGAGATCCACGAAATACAGATGTATCTCTGTGAGATGAATTAACAGAACACTAAGCAGTTTCTCAGAAAGCTTCTTTCCAGATTTCATCTGAGGATATTTCCTTTTTCACCATAGCCCTCTATGGGCTTCCAAATATCACTTTGCCAATTCCACAAGAACTTTCTTAGCGAAAGGCTTCTTAAGCGGATCGCTGTAACTCTGTGACTTGATTTCACAGAACAAAAAGAAGTTTCTCAGAAAGCTTCTTTCTCTTTGTTATCGGAGGATATTTTCTTTGGCCCTATAGTCTTCTAAGGGATCCGAAATATCTGTTCTCAGATTCCACAGAAATAAGGCTAGCAAAGATATCCACGAAATACAGATGTAACTCTGTGAGATGAATTAACAGAACACTCAGCAGTTTCTCAGACAGCTTCTTTCCAGATTTCATCTGAGGATATTTCCTTTTTCACCGTAGCCCTCTATGGGCTTCCAAATATCATTTGCCAATTCCACAAGAACTGTCTTAGCGAAAGGCTTCTTGAGGGGAAAGCTGTAACTCTGTGAGATGATTTCACAGAACACAAAGAAGTTTCTCAGGAAGCTTCTTTCTCTTTGTTATCGGAGGATATTTCCTTTGGCACTATAGTCTTCTAAGGGATCCGAAATATCTGTTCTCAGGTTCCACAGAAATAAGGCTAGCAAAGAGATCCACGAAATACAGATGTAACACTGTGAGATGAATTAACAGAACACTAAGCAGTTTCTCAGAAAGCTACTTTACAGATTTCATCTGAGGATATTTCCTTTTTCACCATAGCCCTCTATGGTCTTCCAACTATCACTTTTCCAATTCCACGAGAACTGTCTTAGCGAAAGGCTTCTTGAGGGGAAAGCTGTAACTTTGTGAGAAGATTTCACAGAACACAAAGAAGTTTCTCAGAAAGCTTCTTTCTCTTTCTTATCGGAGGATATTTCCTTTGGCCCTATAGTCTTCTAAGGGATCCGAAATATCTGTTCTCAGATTCCACAGAAGTAAGGCTAGCAAAGAGATCCACGAAATACAGATGTAACTCTGTGAGATGAATTAACAGAACAGTAAGCAGTTTCTCAGAAAGCTTCTTTCCAGATTTCATCTGATGATATTTCCTTTTTCACCATAGCCCTCTTAGGGCTTCCAAATATAACTTTGCCAATTCCACAAGAACTGTCTTAGCGAAAGGCTTCTTGAGGGGAAAGCTGTAAATCTGTGAGATGATTTCACAAAACACAAAGAAGTTTCTCAGAAAGCTTCTTTCTCTTTGTTATCGGAGTTTATTTCCTTTGGCCCTATCGTCTTCTAAGGGATCCGAAATATCGGTTCTCAGATTCCACAGAAATAAGGCTAACAAAGCGATCTACGAAATACAGACGTAACTCTGTGAGATGAATTAACAGAACTCTAAGCAGTTTCTCAGATAGCTTCTTTCCAGATTTCATCTGAGGATATTTCCTTATTCACCATAGCCCTCTATGCGATTCCAAATATCACTTTGCCAAATCCCCAAGAACTGTCTTAGTGAAAGGCTTCTAGAGCGAAAAGCTGTAACTCTGTGAGATGATTTCTCAGAACACAAAGAAGTTTCTCAGAAAGCTTCTTTCTCTTTGTTATCGGAGTTAATTTGCTTTTGTCCTATAGTCTTCTAAGGGATCCGAAATATCTGTTCTCAGATTCCACAGAAATAAGGCTAAAAAAGAGATCTACGAAATACAGATGTAACTCGGGGAGAAGAATTAACAGAACACTAAGCAGTTTCTCAGAAAGCTTCTTTCCAGATTTCATCTGAGGATATTTCCTTTATCACCGTAGCCCTCTATAGGCTTCCAAATATCACTTTGCCAATTCCACAGGAACTGTCTTAGGGAAAGGCTTCTTGAGGGGAAAGCTGTAACTCTGTGAGACGATTTCAGGGAACACAAAGAAGTCTCAGAAAGCTTCTTTCTCTTTGTTATCGGAGGATATTTCCTTTGGCACTATAGTCTTCTAAGGGATCCGAAATATCTGTTCTCAGGTTCCACATAAATAAGTTAGCAAAGAGATCCACGAAATACAGATGTAACTCTGTGAGATGAATTAACAGAACACTAAGCAGTTTCTCAGAAAGCTTCTTTCCACATTTCATCTGAGGATATTTCCTTTTTCACCATAGCCCTCTATGGGCTTCCAAATATCACTTTGCCAATTCCACAAGAACGTTCTTAGCGAAAGGCTTCTTAAGCGGATCGTTGTAATTCTGTGACTTGATTTCACAGAACAAAAAAAAAGTTTCTCAGAAAGCTTCTTTCTCTTTGTTATCGGAGGATATTTCCTTTGGCCCTATAGTCTTCTAAGGGATCCGAAATATCTGTTCTCAGATTCCACAGAAATAAGACTAGCAAAGATATCCACGAAATACAGATGTAACTCTGTGAGATGAATTAACAGAACACTCAGCAGTTTCTCAGACAGCTTCTTTCCAGATTTCATCTGAGGATATTTCCTTTTTCACCGTAGCCCTCTATGGGCTTCTAAATATCATTTGCCAATTCCACAAGAACTGTCTTAGCGAAAGGCTTCTTGAGGGGAAAGCTGTAACTCTGTGAGATGATTTCACAGAACACAAAGAAGTTTCTCAGGAAGCTTCTTTCTCTTTGTTATCGGAGGATATTTCCTTTGGCACTATAGTCTTCTAAGGGATCCGAAATATCTGTTCTCAGGTTCCACAGAAATAAGGCTAGCAAAGAGATCCAAGAAATACAGATGTAACACTGTGAGATGAATTAACAGAACACTAAGCAGTTTCTCAGAAAGCTTCTTTCCAGATTTCATCTGAGGATATTTCCTTTTTCACCATAGCCCTCTATGGTCTTCCAACTATCACTTTTCCAATTCCACGAGAACTGTCTTAGCGAAAGGCTTCTTGAGGGGAAAGCTGTAACTTTGTGAGATGATTTCACAGAACACAAAGAAGTTTCTCAGAAAGCTTCTTTCTCTTTGTTATCGGAGGATATTTCCTTTGGCCCTATAGTCTTCTAAGGGATCCGAAATATCTGTTCTCAGATTCCACAGAAGTAAGGCTAGCAAAGAGATCCACGAAATACAGATGTAACTCTGTGAGATGAATTAACAGAACACTAAGCAGTTTCTCAGAAAGCTTCTTTCCAGATTTCATCTGATGATATTTCCTTTTTCACCATAGCCCTCTAAGGGCTTCCAAATATAACTTTGCCAATTCCACAAGAACTGTCTTAGCGAAAGGCTTCTTGAGGGGAAAGCTGTAAATCTGTGAGATGATTTCACAAAACACAAAGAAGTTTCTCAGAAAGCTTCTTTCTCTTTGTTATCGGAGTTTATTTCCTTTGGCCCTATCGTCTTCTAAGGGATCCGAAATATCGGTTCTCAGATTCCACAGAAATAAGGCTAACAAAGCGATCTACGAAATACAGACGTAACTCTGTGAGATGAATTAACAGAACCCTAAGCAGTTTCTCAGATAGCTTCTTTCCAGATTTCATCTGAGGATATTTCCTTATTCACCATAGCCCTCTATGCGATTCCAAATATCACTTTGCCAAATCCCCAAGAACTGTCTTAGTGAAAGGCTTCTAGAGCGAAAAGCTGTAACTCTGTGAGATGATTTCTCAGAACACAAAGAAGTTTCTCAGAAACCTTCTTTCTCTTTGTTATCGGAGTTTATTTCCTTTGGCCCCATATTCTTCAAAGGGATCCGAAATATGTGTTCTCAGATTCCACAGAAATAAGGCTAGCAAAGATATCCACGAAATACAGATGTAACTCTGTGAGATGAATTAACAGAACACTCAGCAGTTTCTCAGAAAGCTTCTTTCCAGATTTCATCTTAGGATATTTCCTTTTTCACCATAGCCCTGTATTGGTTTCCAAACATAACTTTGCCAATTCCACAAGAACTGTCTAAGCGAAAGGCTTCTTGAGGGGAAAGCTGTAACTCTGTGAGATGATTTCACAGAACACAAAGAAGTTTCTCAGAAAGCTTCTTTCTCTTTGTTATCGGAGGATATATCCTTTGGCCCTATAGTCTTCAAAGGGATCCGAAATATCTTTTCTCAGATTCCACAGAAATAAGGCTAGCAAAGAGGTCCACGAAATGCAGATGTATCTCTGTGAGATGAATTAACAGAACACTAAGCAGTTTCTCAGAATGCTTCTTTCCAGATTTCATCTGAGGATATTTCCTCTTTCACCATAGCAATCTATGGGCTTCCAAACATCACTTTGCCAATTGCACAAGCACTGTCTTAGCGAAAGGCTCCTTGAGGGGAAGGCTGTAACACTGCGGGATGATTTCACAGAACACAAAGAAGTTTCTCAGAAAGATTCTTTCTCTTTGAAATCGGAGGATATTTCCTTTGGCCCTATAGTCTTCAAAGGGATCCGAAATATCTATTCTCAGATTCCACAGAAATAAGGCTAGCAAAGTGGTCCACGAAATACAGATGTAACTCTATGAGAAGAATTAACAGAACACTAAGCAGTTTCTCAGAAAGCTTCTTTCCAGATTTCATCTGAGGATATTTCCTTTTTCACCATAGCCCTCTATGCGCTTCCAAATATCACTTTGCCAATTCCACAAGAACTGTCTTAGCGAAAGGCTTCTTGAGGGGAAAGCTGTAACTCTGTGAGGTGATTTCACAGAACACAAAGAAGTTTCTCAGAAAGCTTCTTTCTCTTTGTTATCGGAGTTAATTTGCTTTTGTCCTATAGTCTTCTAAGGGATCCGAAATATCTGTTCTCAGATTCCACAGAAATAAGGCTAAAAAAGAGATCTACGAAATACAGATGTAACTCGGTGAGAAGAATTAACAGAACACTAAGCAGTTTCTCAGAAAGCTTCTTTCCAGATTTCATCTGAGGATATTTCCTTTATCACCGTAGCCCTCTATAGGCTTCCAAATATCACTTTGCCAATTCCACAGGAACTGTCTTAGGGAAAGGCTTCTTGAGGGGAAAGCTGTAACTCTGTGAGATGATTTCACGGAACACAAAGAAGTCTCAGAAAGCTTCTTTCTCTTTGTTATCGGAGGATATTTCCTTTGGCACTATAGTCTTCTAAGGGATCCGAAATATCTGTTCTCAGGTTCCACATAAATAAGTTAGCAAAGAGATCCACGAAATACAGATGTAACTCTGTGAGATGAATTAACAGAACACTAAGCAGTTTCTCAGAAAGCTTCTTTCCAGATTTCATCTGAGGATACTTCCTTTTTCACCATAGCCCTCTATGGGCTTCCAACTATCACTTTTCCAATTCCACAAGAACTGTCTTAGCGAAGGCTTCTTGAGGGGAAAGCTGTAACTCTGTGAGATGATTTCACAGAACACAAAGAAGTTTCTCAGAAAGCTTCTTTCTCTTTGTTATCGGAGGATATTTCCTTTTGCCCTATAGTCTTATAAGGGATCCGAAATATGTGTTCTCAGATTCCACAGAAATAAGGCTAACAAAGCGATCTACGAAATACAGATGTAACTCTGTGAGATGAATTAACAGAACACCAAGCAGTTTCTCAGAAAGCTTCTTTCCAGGTTGCATCTGAGGATATTTGCTTTTTCACCATAGCCCTGTATGGGCTTCCAAATATCACTTTGCCAATTTCACAAGAACTGTCTTAGTGAAAGGCTTGTTGAGGGGAAAGCTGTAACTCTGTGAGATGATTTCAAAGAACACAAAGAAGTTTC
This sequence comes from Macaca nemestrina, assembly GCF_043159975.1. Classification (NCBI taxonomy): domain Eukaryota; kingdom Metazoa; phylum Chordata; class Mammalia; order Primates; family Cercopithecidae; genus Macaca; species Macaca nemestrina. Next base: position 27,023,942 of record NC_092143.1, read on the forward strand.
TCAGAAAGCTTCTTTCTCTTTGTTATCGGAGGATATTTCCTTTGGCCCTATAGTCTTCAAAGGGATCCGAACTATCTGTTCTCAGATTCCACAGAAGTAAGGCTAGCAAAGAGATCCACGAAATACAGAAGTAACCCTGTGTGGTGAATTAACAGAACACTAAGCAGTTTCTCAGAAAGCTTCCTTCCAGATATCATCTGAGGATATTTCCTTTTTCACCGTAGCCCTCTATGCGTTTCCAAATATCACTTTGCCAATTCCACAAGAACTGTCTTAGCGAAAGGCTTCTTGAGGGGAAAGCTGTAACTCTGTGAGATGATTTCACAGAACACAAAGAAGTTTCTCAGAAAGCTTCTTTCTCTTTGTTATCGGAGGATATTTCCTTTGGCACTATAGTCTTCTAAGGGATCCGAAATATCTGTTCTCAGGTTCCACAGAAATAAGGCTAGCAAAGAGATCCACGAAAAACAGACGTAGCTCTGTGAGACGAATTAACAGAAAACTAAGCAGTTTCCCAGAAAGCTTCTTTCCAGATTTCATCTGAGGGTATTTCCTTTTTCACCGTAGCCCTCTATGGGCTTCCAAATATCACTTTGCCAATTCCACAAGAACTGTCTTAGCGAAAGGCTTCTTGAGCAGAAAGCTGTAAATCTGAGAGATGATTTCACAGAACACAAACAAGTTTCTCAGAAAGTTTCTTTCTCTTTGTTATCGGAGGATATTTCCTTTGGCCCTATGGTCTTCAAAGGGATAGGAAATATCTGTTCTCAGATTCCACAGAAATAAGGCTAGCAAAGAGATCCACGAAATACAGATGTAACTCTGTGAGGTGAATTAACAGAACACTAAGCAGTTTCTCAGAAAGCTTCCTTCAAAATTTCATCTGAGGATATTTCCTTTTTCACCGTAGCCCTCTATGGGCTTCCAAATATCACTTTGCCAATTCCACAAGAACTTTCTTAGCGAAAGGCTTCTTAAGCGGATCGCTGTAACTCTGTGACTTGATTTCACAGAACACAAAGAAGTTTCTCAGAAAGCTTCTTTCTCTTTGTTATCGGAGTTAATTTGCTTTTGCCCCATAGTCTTCCAAGGGATCCGAAATATCTGTTCTCAGATTCCACAGAAATAAGGCTAACAAAGAGATCTACGAAATACAGATGTAACTCTGTGAGAAGAATTTACAGAACACTAAGCAGTTTCTCAGAAAGCTTCTTTCCAGATTTCATCTGAGGATATTTCCTTTTTCACCATAGCCCTCTATGGGCTTCCAAATATCACTTTTCCAATTCCACAAGAACTGTCTTAGCGAAAGGCTTCTTGAGGGGAAAGCTGTAACTCTGTGAGATGATTTCACAGAACACAAAGAAGTTTCTCAGAAAGCTTCTTTCTCTTTGTTATCGGAGGATATTTCCTTTGGCCCTATAGTCTTCTAAGTGATCCGAAATATCTGTTCTCAGATTCCACAGAAATAAGGCTAACAAAGCGATCTACGAAATACAGATGTAACTCTGTGAGATGAATTAACAGAACACTAAGCAGTTTCTCAGAAAGCTTCTTTACAGATTTCATCTGAGGATATTTCCTTTTTCACCATAGCCTCTATGGGCTTCCAAATATCACTTTGCCAATTCCACAAGAACTGTATTACCGAAAGACTTCTTGAGGGGAATGCTGTAACTCTGTGAGATGATTTCAAAGAACACAAAGACGTTTCTCAGAAAGCTTCTTTCTCTTTGTTATCGCAGGATATTTCCTTTGGCCCTATAGTCTTCTAAGGGATCCGAAATATCTGTTCTCATATTCCACAGAAAAAAGGCTAGCAAAGAGATCCACGAAATACAGATGTATCTCTGTGAGATGAATTAACAGAACACTAAGCAGTTTCTCAGAAAGCTTCTTTCCAGATTTCATCTGAGGATATTTCCTTTTTCACCATAGCCCTCTATGGGCTTCCAAATATCACTTTGCCAATTCCACAAGAACTTTCTTAGCGAAAGGCTTCTTAAGAGGATCGCTGTAACTCTGGGACTTGATTTCACAGAACAAAAAGAAGATTCTCAGAAAGCTTCTTTCTCTTTGTTATCGGAGGATACTTCCTTTGGCCCTATAGTCTTCAAAGGGATCCGAAATATCTGTTCTCAGATTCCACAGAAATAAGGCTAGCAAAGAGATCCACGAAATACAGATGTAACTCTGTGAGATGAATTAACAGAACACTAAGCAGTTTCTCAGAAAGCTTCTTTCCAGATTTCATCTTAGGATATTTCCTTTTTCACCATAGCCCTGTATTGGCTTCCAAATATCACTTTGCCAATTCCACAAGAACTGTCTTAGCGAAAGGCTTCTTGAGGGCAAAGTTGTAACTCTGTGATATGATTTCACAAACACAATGAAGTTTCTCAGAAAGCTTCTTTCTCTTTGTTATCGGAGGATATTTCCTTTGACCCTATAGTCTTCAAAGGGATCCGAAATATCTGTTCTCAGATTCCACAGAAATAAGGCTAGGAAAGAGATCCACGAAATACAGATTTAACTCTGTGAGTGGAAGTCACACATCACAGAACAGTTTCTCAGGAAGCTTCTTTCCAGATTTCATCAGAAGATATTTCCTTTTTCACTGTAGACCTTTATGGGCTTCCAAATATCACTTTGCCCATTCCACAAGAACTGTATAAACAAAAGGCTTCTTGAGGGGAAATCTGTAACTCTGTGAGATGATTTCAAAGAACACAAAGAAGTTTCTCAGAAAGCTTCTTTCTCTTTGTATCGGAGGATATTTCCTTTTTCCCTATAGTCTTCAAAGGGATCCGAAATATCTGTTCTCAGATTCCACAGAAATAAGGCTAGCAAAGAGATCCACGATATAGAGATGTAACTCTGTCAGACGAATTAACAGAACAGTAAGCAGTTTCTCAGAAAGCTTCTTTCCAGATTTCATCTGAGGATATTTCCTTTTTCACCGTAGCACTCTATGGGCTTCCAAATATCACAATGGCAATTACAGAAGATCCGTTTCAGCGAAAGGCTTCTTGAGGGGAGAACTGTAACTCTGTGAGATGATTTCACAGAACACAAAGAAGTTTCTCAGAAAGCTTCTTTCTCTTTGTTATCGTAGGATTTTTCCTTTGGCCCTATATTCTTCAAAGGGATGCGAAATATCTGTTTTCCGATTCCACAGAAATAAGGCTAGCTAAGAGATCCAGGAAATACAGATGTAACTCTGTGAGATGAATTAACCGAACACTAAGGAGTTTTTCAGAAATTTTCTTTCCAGATTTCATCTGAGGATATTTCCTTTTTCACCATAGCCCTCTATGGGCTTCCACTTATCTCTCTGCCAATTCCACAAGAACTGTCTTAGCGAAAGGCTTCTTGAGAGGAAAGCTGTAACTCTGTGAGATGATTTCACAGAACACAAAGAAGTTTCTCAGAAAGCTTCTTTCTCTTTGTTATCGGAAGATATTTACTTTGACCCTATACTATTCAAAGGGATGTGAAATATCTCTTCTCAGATTTCACAGAAAAAAGGCTAGCTAAGAGATCAACGAAATACAGATGTAACTCTGTGACTCTAAGTCACACATCACAGAGCAGTTTCTCAGAAAGCTTTTTTCCAGATTTCATCTGAGGATATTTCCTTTTTCACCATAGCCCTCTATGGGCTCCCAAATATCACTTTGAAAATTCCACAAGAACTGTCTTAGCGAAAGGCTACTTGAGGGGAAAGCTGTAGCTCTGTGACATGGTTTCACAGAACACAAGGAAGTTTCTCGGAAAGCTTCTTTCTCTTTGTTATCGGACGATATTTCCTTTGGCCCTATAGTCTTCAAAGGGATCCGAAATATCTGTTCTCAGATTCCACATAAATGAGGGTAGCAAAGATATTTCACAAAATAGAGATGTAACTCTGTGAGAAGAATTACCAGAGCATTAAGCAGTTTCTCAGAAAGCTTCTTTCCAGATTTCATCTGAGGATATTTCCTTTTTCAACATAGCCCTCTATGGGCTTCCAAATACCACTTTGCCAATTCGACAAGAACTGTCTTAGCAAAAGGCTACTTGAGGGGAAACCTGTAACTCTGTGAGATGATTTCACAGAACACAAAGAAGGTTCTCAAAAAGCTTCTTTCTCTTTGTTATCGGATGATATTTCCTTTGGCCCTATAGTCTTCAAAGGGATCCGAAATATCTGTTGTCAGATTCCACAGAAATAAGGCTAGAAAAGAGATCCACGAAATACAGATATAACTCTGTGAGATGAGTTAACAGACACTAAGCAGTTTCTCAGAACGCTTCTTTCCAGATTTCATCTGAGGATACTTCCTGTTTCACCATAGCCCTCTATGGGCTTCCAAATATCACTTTGCCAATTCCACAACATCTGTCTTATGGAAAGGCTTCTTGAAGGGAAAGCTGTAACTCTGTGAGATGATTTAACAGAACACAAAGAAGTTTCTGAGAAATCTTCTTTCTCTTTGTTATCGGAGGATATTTCCGTTGGTCCTATACTCTTCAAAGGTATGCGAAATATCTGTTCTCATAGTCCCCAGAAATAGTGCTAGCAAGGAGATCCACGAAATAGAGAATTAACTCCGTGAGTGGAAGTCTCACATCACAAAGTAGTTTCTCAGAAAGCTTCCTTCCAGAATTCATCTGAGCATATTTCCTTTTTCACCATAACCCTGTATTGGCTTCCAAATATCACTTTGCCAATTCCACAAAAACTGTCTTAGTGAAAGTCCTCTTGAGGGGAAAGCTGTAACTCTGTGAGATTATTTCACAGATCACAAAGAAGTTTCTCAGAAAGCTTCTTTCTCTTTATTATCGGAGGATATTTCCTTTGGCCCTATAGTCTTCAAAGGGATCCGAAATATCTGTTCTCATATTTCACAGAAATAAGGCGAGCAAAGCGTTCCACGAAATACAGATGTAATTCTTTGAGTGGAAGTCACACATCACAGAGCAGATTCCCAGAAAGTTTCTTTCCAGACTTCATCTGAGGGTGTTTCCTTTTTCACAGTAGCCCTCTATGGGCTTCCAAATATCACCTTGCCAATTCCACAAGAACTGTCTTAGCGAAAGGCTTCTTGAGGGGAAAGCTGTAGCTCTGTGACATGATTTCACAGAACACAAGGAAGTTTGTCGGAAAGCTTCTTTCTCTTTGTTATCGGAGGATATTTCCTTTGGCCCTATAGTCTTCAAAGGGATCCGAAATATCTGTTCTCAGATTTCACAGAAATAAGGATAGCAAAGATACCCACGAAATACAGATGTAACTCTGTGAGATGAATTAACAGACACTAAGCAGTTTCTCAGAAAGCTTCTTTCCAGATTTCATCTGAGGAAACTTCCTGTTTCACCATAGCCCTCTATGGGCTTCCAAATATCACTTTGCCAATTCCACAAGATCTGTCTTATAGAAAGGCTTCTTGAGGGGAAGCTGTAACTCTGTGAGATGATTTCACAGAACACTAAGAAGTTTCTCAGAAATCTTCTTTCTCTTTGTTATCGGAGGATATTTCCTTTGGCCCTATACTCTTCAAAGGGATCCGAAATATCTGCTCTCATATTTCACAGTAATAAGGCGAGCAAAGCGTTCCACGAAATACAGATGTAATTCTTTGAGTGGAAGTCACACATCACAGAACAGATTCCCAGAAATCTTCTTTCCAGATTTCATCTGAGGATATTTCCTTTTTCACCATAGCCATCTATGGGCTTCCAAACATCACTTTGCCAATTCCACAGTGACTGTCTTACGAAAGGCTTCTTGAGGGGAAAGCTGTAACTCTGTGAGATGGTTTCACAGAACACGAGGAAGTTTCTCAGAAAACTTCTTTCTCTTTGTTATCGGAGGATATTTCCTTTGGCCCTATAGTCTTCAAAGAGATCCGAAATGTCTGTTCTCAGATTCCACAGAAATAAGGCTAGCAAAGAGATCCACGAAATACGGATGTATCTTTGTGAGTGGAAGTCACACATCACAGAGCGGTTTCTCAGAAAGCTTCTTTCCAGACTTCATCTGAGGGTATTTCCTTTTTCACCGTAGCCCTCTGTGGGCTTCCAAATATCACTTTGCCAATTCCACAAGAACTGTCTTAGTGAAAGTCTTCTTGAGGGGAAAGCTGTAACTCTCTGAGATGACTTCACAGATCACAAAGAAGTTTCTCAGAAAGCTTCTTTCTCTTTATTATCAGAGGATATTTCCTTTGGCCCTATAGACTTCCAAGGGATCCGAAATATCTGTTCTCATATTTCACAGAAATAAGGCGAGCAAAGCATTCCACGAAACACAGATGTAATTCTGTGAGTAGAAGTCACACATCACAGAGCAGATTCCCAGAAATCTTGTTTCCAGATTTCATCTGAGGATATTTCCTTTTTCACCATAGCCATCTATGGGCTTCCAAACATCACTTTGCTAATTCCACAGTAACTGTCTTACGAAAGGCTTCTTGAGGGGAAAGCTGTAACTCTGTGAGATGGTTTCACAGAACACGAAGAAGTTTCTCAGAAATCTTCTTTCTCTTTGTTATCGGAGGATATTTCCTTTGGCCCTATAGTCTTGAAAGAGATCCGAAATATCTGTTCTCAGATTCCACAGAAATAAGGCTAGCAAAGAGATCCACGAAATACGGATGTAACTCTGTGAGTGGAAGTCACACATCACAGAGCAGTTTCTCAGAAAGCTTCTTTCCAGACTTCATCTGAGGGTATTTCCTTTTTCACCATAGCCCTCTATGGGCTTCCAAATATCACTTTGCCAATTCCACAAGAACTGTCTTAGCGAAAGGCTTCTTGAGGGGAAAGCTGTAATTCTGTGAGATGATTTCGCAGTACACAAAGAAGTTTCTCAGAAAGCTTCTTTCTCTTTGTTATCATAGGATTTTTCCTTTGGCCCTATAGTCTTCAAAGGGATGCGAAATATCTGTTTTCAGATTCCTCAGAAATAAGGCTAGCAAAGAGATCCACGAAATACAGATGTAACTCTGGAGATGAGTTAACCGAACACTAAGGAGTTTCTCAGAAAGTTTCTTTCCAGATTTCATTTGAGGATATTTCCTTTTTCACCATAGCCTTCTATGGGCTTCCACATATCTCTTTTCCAATTCCACAAGAACTGTCTTAGCGAAAGGCTTCTTGAGGGGAAAGCTGTAACTCTGTGAGATGGTTTCACAAAACACGAAGAAGTTTCTCAGAAAGCTTCTTTCTCTTTGTTATCGGAGGATATTTCCTTTGGCCCTATAGTCTTCAAAGAGATCCGAAATATCTGTTCTCAGATTCCACAGAAATAAGGCTAGCAAAGAGATCCACGAAATACCGATGTAACTTTGTGAGTGGAAGTCACACATCACAGAGCAGTTTCTCAGGAAGCTTCTTTCCAGACTTCATCTGAGGGTATTTCCTTTTTCACCGTAGCCCTCTATGGGCTTCCAAATATCACTTTGCCAATTCCACAAGATCTGTCTTATGGAATGGCTTCTTGAGGGGAAAGCTGTAACTCTGTGAGATGATTTCACAGAACACAAAGAAGTTTCTCAGAAATCTTCTTTCTCTTTGTTATCGGAGGATATTTCCTTTGGCCCTATACTCTTCAAAGGGATCCGAAATATCTGCTCTCATATTTCACAGTAATAAGGCGAGCAAAGCGTTCCACGAAATACAGATGTAATTCTTTGAGTGGAAGTCACACATCACAGAACAGATTCCCAGAAATCTTCTTTCCAGATTTCATCTGAGGATATTTCCTTTTTCACCATAGCCATCTATGGGCTTCCAAACATCACTTTGCCAATTCCACAGTGACTGTCTTACGAAAGGCTTCTTGAGGGGAAAGCTGTAACTCTGTGAGATGGTTTCACAGAACACGAAGAAGTTTCTCAGAAAACTTCTTTCTCTTTGTTATCGGAGGATATTTCCTTTGGCCCAATAGTCTTCAAAGAGATCCGAAATGTCTGTTCTCAGATTCCACAGAAATAAGGCTAGCAAAGAGATCCACGAAAAACGGATGTATCTTTGTGAGTGGAAGTCACACATCACAGAGCGGTTTCTCAGAAAGCTTCTTTCCAGACTTCATCTGAGGGTATTTCCTTTTTCACCGTAGCCCTCTGTGGGCTTCCAAATATCACTTTGCCAATTCCACAAAAACTGTCTTAGTGAAAGTCTTCTTGAGGGGAAAGCTGTAACTCTCTGAGATGACTTCACAGATCACAAAGAAGTTTCTCAGAAAGCTTCTTTCTCTTTATTATCAGAGGATATTTCCTTTGGCCCTATAGACTTCCAAGGGATCCGAAATATCTGTTCTCATATTTCACAGAAATAAGGCAAGCAAAGCGTTCCACGAAACACAGATGTAATTCTTTGAGTGGAAGTCACACATCACAGAGCAGATTCCCAGAAATCTTGTTTCCAGATTTCATCTGAGGATATTTCCTTTTTCACCATAGCCATCTATGGGCTTCCAAACATCACTTTGCTAATTCCACAGTAACTGTCTTACGAAAGGCTTCTTGAGGGGAAAGCTGTAACTCTGTGAGATGGTTTCACAGAACACGAAGAAGTTTCTCAGAAATCTTCTTTCTCTTTGTTATCGGAGGATATTTCCTTTGGCCCTATAGTCTTGAAAGAGATCCGAAATATCTGTTCTCAGATTCCACAGAAATAAGGCTAGCAAAGAGATCCACGAAATACGGATGTAACTCTGTGAGTGGAAGTCACACATCACAGAGCAGTTTCTCAGAAAGCTTCTTTCCAGACTTCATCTGAGGGTATTTCCTTTTTCACCATAGCCCTCTATGGGCTTCCAAATATCACTTTGCCAATTCCACAAGAACTGTCTTAGCGAAAGGCTTCTTGAGGGGAAAGCTGTAACTCTGTGAGATGATTTCGCAGTACACAAAGAAGTTTCTCAGAAAGCTTCTTTCTCTTTGTTATCATAGGATTTTTCCTTTGGCCCTATAGTCTTCAAAGGGATGCGAAATATCTGTTTTCAGATTCCTCAGAAATAAGGCTAGCAAAGAGATCCACGAAATACAGATGTAACTCTGTGAGATGAGTTAACCGAACACTAAGGAGTTTCTCAGAAAGTTTCTTTCCAGATTTCATTTGAGGATATTTCCTTTTTCACCATAGCCTTCTATGGGCTTCCACATATCTCTTTTCCAATTCCACAAGAACTGTCTTAGCGAAAGGCTTCTTGAGGGGAAAGCTGTAACTCTGTGAGATGGTTTCACAAAACACGAAGAAGTTTCTCAGAAAGCTTCTTTCTCTTTGTTATCGGAGGATATTTCCTTTGGCCCTATAGTCTTCAAAGAGATCCGAAATATCTGTTCTCAGATTCCACAGAAATAAGGCTAGCAAAGAGATCCACGAAATACCGATGTAACTTTGTGAGTGGAAGTCACACATCACAGAGCAGTTTCTCAGAAAGCTTCTTTCCAGACTTCATCTGAGGGTATTTCCTTTTTCACCGTAGCCCTCTATGGGCTTCCAAATATCACTTTGCCAATTCCACAAGATCTGTCTTATGGAATGGCTTCTTGAGGGGAAAGCTGTAACTCTGTGAGATGATTTCACAGAACACAAAGAAGTTTCTCAGAAATCTTCTTTCTCTTTGTTATCGGAGGATATTTCCGTTGGCCCTATACTCTTCAAAGGGATGCGAAATATCTGTTCTCATATTCCACAGAAATAGTGCTAGCAAAGAGATCCACGAAATACAGAATTAACTCCGTGAGTGGAAGTCACACATCACAAAGTAGTTTCTCAGAAAGCTTCCTTCCAGAATTCATCTGAGGATATTTCCTTTTACACCATAACCCTGTATTGGCTTCCAAATATCACTTTGCCAATTCCACAAAAACTGTCTTAGTGAAAGTCTTCTTGAGGGGAAAGCTGTAACTCTGTGAGATGATTTCACAGATCACAAAGAAGTTTCTCAGAAAGCTTCTTTCTCTTTGTTATCGGAGGATATTTCTTTTGGCCCTATAGTCTTCAAAGGGATGCGAAATATCTGTTCTCATATTCCACAGAAATAAGGCTAGCAAAGAGATCCACGAAATACAGATGTAACTCAGTGAGTGGAAGTCACACATCACAGAGCAGATTCCCAGAAAGCTTCCTTCCAGACGTCATCTGAGGGTGTTTCCTTTTTCACAGTAGCCCTCTATGGGCTTCCAAATATCACTTTGTCAATTCGACAATAACTGTCTTAGCGAAAGGCTTCTTGAGGGGAAAGCTGTAACCCTGTGAGATGAATTAACAGAACACTAAGCAGTTTCTCAGATAGCTTCTTTCCAGATTCCTTCTGAGGATATTTCCTTTTTCACCGTTGCCCTCTATGGGCATCGAAATATCACTTTGCCAATTCCACAAGAACAGGCTTAGCGAACTGCTTCTGGAGGAGAAAGCTGTGACTCTGTGAGATGAAATAACAGAACACAAAGCAGTTTCTCAGAATGCTTCTGTCTCTTTGTTATCGGAGGATATTTCCTTTGGCCCTATTGTCTTCAAAGGGATCCAAAATATCAGTTCTCAGATTCCACAGAAATAAGGCTAGCAAAAAGATCCACGAAATACAGATGTAACTCTGTGAGTGGAAGTCACACATCCCAAAGCAGTTTCTCAGAAAGCTTCTTTCCAGTTTTTCTCGGAGGATATTTTCTTTTTCACCATAGCCCTCTATGGGATTCCAAATATCACTTTCCAATTCCACAGGAACTGGCTTAGCGAACGGTTTCTTGAGGGGAGAGCTAAAACTTTGTGAGGTGAATTAACAGAACACTAAGCAGTTTCTCAGTAAGCTTCCTTGCAGATTTCATCTAAGGATATTTCCTTTCCTCCATAGCCCTCTATGGGCATCGAAATATCACTTTGCCAATTCCACAAGAACAGGCTTAGCGAAGGGCATCTTGAGGGCAAAGCTGTAACACCGTGAGACGATTTCAGAGAACACAAAGAAGTTTCTCAGAAAGCTTCTTTCTCCTTTTTATCAGAGGATATTTCCTTTGGCCCTATAATCTTCAAGGGATCCGAATTATCAGTTCTCAGATTCCAGAGAAATAAGTCCAGCAAACAGATCCACGAAATACAGATGTAACTCTGTGAGTGGAAGTCTCACATCACAGAGCAGTTTGTGAGAAAGCTTCTTTCCAGTTTTCCTCGGAGGATACTTTCTTTTTCACCATAACCCTCTATGGACTTCCAAATATCACTTTGCCAATTCCACAAGAACAGGCTTAGCGAAAGGCTTTTTGAGGGGAAAGCTGTAACTCTGTGAGATGAACTAACAGAAAACTAAGCAGTTTCTCAGATAGTTTCTTTCTGATTTCATCTGAGGATATTTCCTTTTTCTCCGTAGCCCTCTATGGGCTTCCAAATATCACTATGCCATTCCACAAGAACAGGCTTAGCAAAAGGCTTCTTGAGGGGGTAGCTGTAAGTCTGTGATATGACTACACAGAACACAAAGAAGTTTCTCAGAAAGCTTCTTTCTCTTTGTTATCGGCGGATATTTCCTTTGGCCATATAGTCTTCAAAGGGTTCCGAAATTTGAGTTCTCAGATTCCACAGAAATTAGGCTAGGAAACAGATCCACAAAATACAGACGTAACTCTGTGAGTGGAAGTCACACATCACAAAGCAGTTTCTCAGAAAGCTTCTTTCCAGTGTTTCTCAGAGGATATTTTCTTTTTCACCATAGCCCTCTGTGGGATTCCAAATATCACTTTCCAATTCCACACGAACTGGCTTAGCGAACGGCATCTTGAGGGGAAAGCTAAAACTTTGTGAGGTGAATTAACAGAACACTAAGCAGTTTCTCAGTAAGCTTCCTTCCAGATTTCATCTGAGGATATTTACTTTTTCTCCATAGCCCTCTATGGGCTTCCAAATATCACTTTGCCAATTCCACAAGAACAGGCTTAGCGAACGTCTTCTTGAGGGGAAAGCTGTAACTCTGTGAGATGAAATAACAGCACACTAAGCAGTTTCTCAGAAACCTTCTTCCCAGATTTCATCTGAGGATACTGCCTTTTTCACCATAGCCCTCTATGGGCTTCCAAATATCACTTTGCCAATTCCACAAGAACAGGCTTAGCGAAAGGCTTCTTGAGGTGAAAGCTGTAACTCTGTAGGATGAATTAACAGAACACGAAGAAGTTTCTCAGAAAGCTTCTTTCTCTTTGTTATCGGAGGATATTTCCTTTGGCCCTATAGTCTTCAAAGGGATCCGAAATATCATTTCTCATATTCCACAGAAATAAGGCTAGCAAACAGATCCACGAAATACAGATGTAACTCTGTGAGTGGAAATCTCACATCACAAAGCAGTTTCTCAGAAAGCTTCTTTCCAGTTTTTCTCGGAGAATATTTTCTTTTCCACCATAGCCCTCCATGGGCTTCCAAATATCACTTCGCCAGTTCAACAACAACAGGCTTAGCGAACGGCATCTTGAGGAGAAAGCTGTAATTCTGTGAGATGAATTAACAGAACACTAAGCAGTTTCTCAGAAAATTCTTTCGAGATTTCATCTGAGCATATTTCTTTTTTCACCGTAGCCCTCAAAGGGCATCGAAATATCACTTTGCCAATTCCAGAAGAACAGGCTTGGCGAAAGGCTTCCTGAGGGGAACGCTGTATCTCTGTGAGATGAATTAACGAAACTTGAAGCAGTTTCTCAGAAAACTTATTTCTATTCGTTATCGGAGGACATTTCCTTTGGCCCTAGAGTCTTCAAAGGGATCCGAAAAAGGAGTTCTCAGATACCACAGAAATAAGGATAGCAAACAGATCCATTAAATACAGACGTAACTCTGAGTGGAAGTCACACATCACAAAACAGATTCTCAGAAAGCTTCTTTCCGGTTTTTCTCGGAGGATATTTTCTTTTTCACCATAGCCCTCCATGGGCATTGAAATATCACTTTGCGAATTCCACAAGAACAGGCTTAGCGAACGGCTTCTTTTGGGGAACGCTGTAACTCTGTGAGATGAATTAACAGAACACTAAGCAGTTTCTCAGAAAGCTTCTTTCCGGATTTCATCTAAGGATATTACCTTTTTCACCGTAACCCTCTAAGGGCATCGAAATATCACTTTTCCAATTCCACAAGAACAGGCTTAGCGAAAGGCTTCCTTAAGGGAAAGGTGTAACTCTGTGAGATGATTCACAGCACACGAAGAAGTTTCTCAGAAAGATTCTTTCTGTTTGTTATCGGAGGATATTTCCTTTGGCCCTATAGTCTTCAAAGGGATCCGAAATATCACTTCTCAGATTCCACAGAAATGAGGCTAGCAAACAGATCAACGAAATACAGATGAAACTCTGTGAGTGGAAGTCACACATCACAAAGCAGTTTCTCAGAAAGCTTCTTTCCAGTTTTTCTCGGAGGATATTTTCTTTATCACCATAGCCCTCCATGGGCATTGAAATATCACTTTGCCAATTCCACAAGAACAGGCTTAGCGAACGGCTTCTTGTGGGGAACGCTGTAACTCTGTTACATGAATTAACAGAACATTAAGCAGTTTCTCAGAAAGCTTCTTTCCGGATTTCATCTAAGGATATTACCTTTTTCACCGTAAACCTCTAAGGGCATCGAAATATCACTTTTCAAATTCCACAAGAACAGGCTTAGCGAAAGGCTTCTTTAAGGGAAAGGTGTAACTCTGTGAGATGATTCACAGCACACGAAGAAGTTTCTCAGAAAGATTCTTTCTCTTTGTTATCGGAGGATATTTCCTTTGGCCCTATAGTCTTCAAAGGGATCCGAATTATCACTTCTCAGATTCCACAGAAATGAGGCTAGCAAACAGATCCACGAAATACAGATGAAACTCTGTGAGTGGAAGTCACACATCACAAAGCAGTTTCTCAGAAAGCTTCTTTCCAGTTTTTCTCGGAGGATATTTTCTTTTTCACCGTAGCCTTGTATGGGCTTCAAAATATCACTTTTCCAATTCCACAAGAACAGGCTTAGCCAACGATTTCTTGAAGGTAAAGTTGTAATTCTGTGAGATGAATTAACAGAACACTAAGCATTTCTCAGAAAGCTTTTTTCCAGATTTCATCTGAGGACACTTCCTTTTTCAAATAAGAACTCAAAGGGCATCGAAATATCACTTTGACAATTCCACAAGACCAGGCTTAGCGAACGGCTTCTAGAGGGGAAAGCTGTAACCCTGTGAGATGAATTAACAGAACACCAAGCAGTTTCTCAGAAAGCTTCTTTCCAGATTTCATCTCAGGATACTTCCTTTTTCACCGGAGCCCTCTATGGGCTTCCAAATATCACTTAACCAATTCCAAAAGAACAGGCATAGCGAAAGGCTTCCAGAGGGCAAACCTGAAACTTTGTGAGATGATTTCACAGAACACAAAGAAGTTTCTCAGAAAGCTTCTTTCTCTTTGTTATCGGAGGATACTTCCTTTGGCCCTATAGTCTTCAAAGGGATCCGAAATATCAGTTCTCAGATTTCACCGAAATAAGGCTAGCAAACAGATCCATGAAACACAGATGTAACTCTGTGAGTGGAAATCACACATCACAAAGCAGTTTCTCAGAAACTTTCTTTCCAGTTTTTGTCGGAGGATATTTTCTTTTTCACCATAGCCCACTATGGGCTTCAAAATATCACTTTGCCAATTCCACAAGAACAGGCTTAGCGAATGGATTCTTGAGGGTAAAGCTGTAACTCTGTGAGATGAATTAACAGAACACTAAGCAGTTTCTCTGAAAGCTTTTTTCCAGATTTCATCTGAGGACATTTCCTTTTTCACATAAGAACTCAAAGGGCATCGAAATATCACTTTGCCAATTCCATAAGACCAGGCTTATCGAAAGGGTTCCTGAGTGGAAAGCTGTAACTCTGTGAGATGATTTCACAGACCACGAAGAAGTTTCTCAGAAAGCTGCTTTCTCTTTCTTATCGCAGGATATTTCTTTTGGCCCTAGAGTCTTCAAAGGGATCCGAAATATCAGTTCTCAGATTCCACAGAAATAAGGCTAGCAAACAGATCCACGAAATACAGATGTTACTCAGTGAGTGGAAGTCACACATCACAAAGCAGTTTCTCAGAAAACTTCTTTCCAGTTTTTCTCGGAGGATATTTTCTTTTTCACCATAGCCCTGTATGGGCTTCCAAATAGCACTTTGCCAATTCCACAAGAATAGGCTTAGAGAACGGCTTCTTGAAGGGAAAGCTGTAATTCTGTGAGATGAATTACCAGAACACTAAGGAGTTTCTCAGAAGGCTTCTTTCCAGATTTCATCTGAGGATATTTCCTTTTTCACCATAGCCCTCTATGGGCATCGAAATATCATGTTGGCAATTCCACAAGAACAGGCTTAGCGAAAGGCTTCTTGAGGGGAAAGCTGTAACTCTGTGAGATGATTTCACAGAACACAAAGAAGTTTCTCAGAAAGCTTCTTTCTCTTTGTTATCGGCGGATATTTCCTTTGGCCATATAGTCTTCAAAGGGTTCTGAAATATGAGTTCTCAGATTCCACAGAAATAAGGCTAGCAAACAGATCCACGAAATACAGACGTAACTCTGTGAGTGGAAGTCACACATCACAAAGCAGTTTCTCAGAAAGCTTCTTTCAAGTTTTTCTCAGAGGATATTTTCTTTTTCACCATAGCCCTCTATGGGATTCCAAATATCACTTTCCAATTCCACACGAACTGGCTTAGCAAACGGCATCTTGAGGGGAAAGCTAAAACTTTGTGAGGTGAATTAACAGAACACTAAGCAGTTTCTCAGTAAGCTTCCTTCCAGATTTCATCTGAGGATATTTACTTTTTCTCCATAGCCCTCTATGGGCTTCCAAATATCACTTTGCCAATTCCACAAGAACAGGCTTAGCGAACGTCTTCTTGAGGGGAAAGCTGTAACTCTGTGAGATGAAATAACAGCACACTAAGCAGTTTCTCAGAAACCTTCTTCCCAGATTTCATCTGAGGATGCTGCCTTTTTCACCATAGCCCTCTATGGGCTTCCAAATATCACTTTGCCAATTCCACAAGAACAGGCTTAGCGAAAGGCTTCTTGAGGTGAAAGCTGTAACTCTGTAGGATGAATTAACAGAACACGAAGAAGTATCTCAGAAAGCTTCTTTCTCTTTGTTATCGGAGGATATTTCCTTTGGCCCTATAGTCTTCAAAGGGATCCGAAATATCTGTTCTCATATTCCACAGAAATAAGGCTAGCAAACAGATCCACGAAATACAGATGTAACTCTGTGAGTGGAAATCTCACATCACAAAGCAGTTTCTCAGAAAGCTTCTTTCCAGTTTTTCTCGGAGAATATTTTCTTTTTCACCCTAGCCCTCCATGGGCTTCCAAATATCACTTCGCCAGATCCACAACAACAGGCTTAGCGAACGGCATCTTGAGGAGAAAGCTGTAATTCTGTGAGATGAATTAACAGAACACTAAGCAGTTTCTCAGAAACTTCTTTCGAGATTTCATCTGAGGATATTTCTTTTTTCACCGTAGCCCTCAAAGGGCATCGAAATATCACTTGGCCAATTCCAGAAGAACAGGCTTGGCGAAAGGCTTCCTGAGGGGAAAGCTGTATCTCTGTGAGATGAATTAACGGAACATCAAGCAGTTTCTCAGAAAACTTATTTCTATTTGTTATCGGAGCACATTTCCTTTGGGCCTAGAGTCTTCAAAGGGATCCGAAATATGAGTTCTCAGATACCACAGAAATAAGGATAGCAAACAGATCCATTAAATACAGACGTAACTCTGAGTGGAAGTCACACATCACAAAACAGATTCTCAGAAAGCTTTTTTCCGGTTTTTCTCGGAGGACATTTTCTTTTTCACCATAGCCCTCCATGGGCATTGAAATATCACTTTGCCAATTCCACAAGAACAGGCTTAGCGAACGGCTTCTTTTGGGGAACGCTGTAACTCTGTGAGATGAATTAACAGAACACTAAGCAGTTTCTCAGAAAGCTTCTTTCCGGATTTCATCTAAGGATATTACCTTTTTCACCGTAACCCTCTAAGGGCATCGAAATATCACTTTTCCAATTCCACAAGAACAGGCTTAGCGAAAGGCTTCTTTAAGGGAAAGGTGTAACTCTGTGAGATGATTCACAGCACACGAAGAAGTTTCTCAGAAAGATTCTTTCTCTTTGTTATCGGAGGATATTTCCTTTGGCCCTATAGTCTTCAAAGGGATCCGAAATATCACTTCTCAGATTCCACAGAAATGAGGCTAGCAAACAGATCCACGAAATACAGATGAAACTCTGTGAGTGGAAGTCACACATCACAAAGCAGTTTCTCAGAAAGCTTCTTTCCAGTTTTTCTCGGAGGATATTTTCTTTTTCACCGTAGCCTTGTATGGGCTTCAAAATATCACTTTTCCAATTCCACAAGAACAGGCTTAGCCAACGACTTCTTGAAGGTAAAGTTGTAACTCTGTGAGATGAATTAACAGAACACTAAGCAGTTTCTCAGAAAGCTTTTTTCCAGATTTCATCTGAGGACATTTCCTTTTTCACATAAGAACTCAAAGGGCATCGAAATATTACTTTGACAATTCCACAAGACCAGGCTTAGCGAACGGCTTCTTGAGGGGAAAGCTGTAACCTTGTGAGATGAATTAACAGAACACCAAGCAGTTTCTCAGAAAGCTTCTTTCCAGATTTCATCTGAGGATACTTCCTTTTTCACCGGAGCCCTCTATGGGCTTCCAAATATCACTTTACCAATTTCACAAGAACAGGCATAGCGAAAGGCTTCCAGAGGGCAAACCTGAAATTTTGTGAGGTGATTTCACAGAACACAAAGAAGTTTCTCAGAAAGCTTCTTTCTCTTTGTTATCGGAGGATACTTCCTTTGGCCCTATAGTCTTCAAAGGGATCCGAAATATCAGTTCTCAGATTTCACCGAAATAAGGCTAGCAAACAGATCCATGAAACACAGATGTAACTCTGTGAGTGGAAATCACACATCACAAAGCAGTTTCTCAGAAACCTTCTTTCCAGTTTTTCTCGGAGGATATTTTCTTTTTCACCATAGCCCTCTATGGGCTTCAAAATATCACTTTGCCAATTCCACAATAACAGGCTTAGCGAACGGCTTCTTGAGGGTAAAGCTGTAACTCTGTGAGATGAATGAACAGAACACTAAGCAGTTTCTCTGAAAGCTTTTTTCCAGATTTCATCTGAGGACATTTCCTTTTTCACATAAGAACTCAAAGGGCATCGAAATATCACTTTTCCAATTCCACAAGACCAGGCTTATCGAAAGGGTTCCTGAGTGGAAAGCTGTAACTCTGTGAGATGATTTCACAGACCACGAAGAAGTTTCTCAGAAAGCTGCTTCCTCTTTCTTATCGCAGGATATTTCTTTTGGCCCTAGAGTCGTCAAAGGGATCCGAAATATCAGTTCTCAGATTTCACAGAAATAAGGCTAGCAAACAGATCCACGAAATACAGATGTTACTCTGTGAGTGGAAGTCACACATCACAAAGCAGTTTCTCAAAAAGCTTCTTTGCAGTTTTTCTCGGAGGATATTTTCTTTTTCACCATAGCCCTCTATGGGCTTCCAAATATCACTTTGCCAATTCCACAAGAACAGGCCTAGCGAACGGTTTCATGAGGGGAAAGCTGTAACCCTGTGAGATGAATTAACAGAACACTAAACAGTTTCTCAGATAGCTTCTTTCCAGATTCCTTCTGAGGATATTTCCTTTTTCTCCGTTGCCCTCTATGGGCAACGAAATATCACTTTGCCAATTCCACAAGAACAGGCTTAGCGAACAGCTTCTTGAGGAGAAAGCTGTGACTCTGTGAGATGAAATAACAGAACACAAAGCAGTTTCTCAGAATGCTTCTGTCTCTTTGTTATCGGAGGATATTTCCTTTCGCCCTATAGTCTTCAAAGGGATCCGAAATATCAGTTCTCAGATTCCACAGAAATAAGGCTAGCAAAAAGATCCACGAAATACAGATGTAACTCTGTGAGTGGAAGTCACACATCCCAAAGCAGTTTCTCAGAAAGCTTCTTTCCAGTTTTTCTCGGAGGATATTTTCTTTTTCACCATAGCCCTCTATGGGATTCCAAATATCACTTTCCAATTCCACAGGAACTGGCTTAGCGAACGGTTTCTTGAGGGGAGAGCTAAAACTTTGTGAGGTGAATTAACAGAACACTAAGCAGTCTCTCAGTAAGCTTCCTTCCAGATTTCATCTGAGGATATTTCCTTTGCCTCCATAGCCCTCTATGGGCATCGAAATATCACTTTGCCAATTCCACAAGAACAGGCTTAGCGAAGGGCATCTTGAGGGCAAAACTGTAACACCGTGAGACGATTTCAGAGAACACAAAGAAGTTTCTCAGAAAGCTTCTTTCTCCTTTTTATCAGAGGATATTTCCTTTGGCCCTATAATCTTCAAGGGATCCAAATTATCAGTTCTCAGATTCCAGAGAAATAATTCCAGCAAACAGATCCACGAAATACAGATGTAACTCTGTGAGTGGAAGTCTCACATCACAGAGCAGTTTGTCAGAAAGCTTCTTTCCAGTTTTCCTCGGAGGATACTTTCTTTTACACCATAGCCCTCTATGGACTTCCAAATATCACTTTGCCAATTCCTCAAGAACAGGCTTAGCGAACGGCTTCTTGAAGGGAAAGCTGTAAATCTGTGAGATGAATTAACAGAACACTAAGCAGTTTCTCAGAAATCTTCTTTCCAGATTTCATCTGAGGATATTTCCTTTTTCACCGTAGCCCTCTATGGTCTTGGAAATATCACTTTGCCAATTCCACAAGAACAGGCTTAGCGAAAGGCTTTTTGAGGGGAAAGCTGTAACTCTGTGAGTTGATTTCACAGTACACAAAGAAGTTTCTCAGAAAGCTTCTTTCTCTTTATTATCGGAGGATATTTCCTTTGGCCCTATAGTCTTCAAAGTAATCCGAAATATCAGTTCTCAGATTCCACAGAAAAAAGGCTAGCAAACAGATCCACGAAATACAGATGTAATTCTGTGAGTAGAAGTCACACATTACAAAGGAGTTTCTCAGAAAGCTTCTTTCTAGTTTTTTTTGAGATTATTTTCTTTTTCCTTAGCCCTGTATGGCTTCCAAATATCCCTTTGCCAATTCCACAAGAACAGGCTTAGCGAACAGCTTCTTCAGGGGAAAGCTGTAACTCTGTGAGATAAATTAACAGAACCGTAAGCTGTTTCTCAGAAAGCTTCTTTCCAGATTTCATCTGAGGATATTTCCTTTTTCACCATAGAAATCTATGGGCATCGAAATACCACTTTGCCAATTCCACAAGAACAGGCTTAGCGAAAGGCTTCTTGAGGGGAAAGCTGTAACTCTGTGAGATGAATTAACAGAACACTAAGCAGTTTCTCAGAGAGCTTCTTTCCATGTTCATCTGAGGATATTTCCTTTTTAACCGTAGCCCTCTATGGGAATCGAAATATCACTTTGCGAATTCCACAAGAACAGGCTTAGAGAAACGCTTCTTGAGGGGAAAGCTGTAACTCTGTGAGACGATTTCACAGAACACAAAGGAGTTTCTCAGAAAGCTTCTTTCTCCTTGTTATCGGAGGATATTTCCTTTGGCCCTATAGACGTCAAAGGGATCCGAATTATCAGTTCTCAAATTCCACCGAAATAAGGCTAGCAAACAGATCCACGAAATACAGATGTAACTCTGTGAGTGGAAGTCACACATCGCAAAGCAGTTTCTCAGAAAGCTTCTTTCCAGTTTTCCTCGGAGGATACTTTCTTTTCTACCGTAGCCCTCTATGGGCATCGAAATATGTCTTTGCCAATTCCACAAGAACAGACTTAGCGAACGGCTTCTTGAGGGGAAAGCTTTAACACTGTGAGATGAATTAAGAGAACACTAAGCAGTTTCTCAGAAAGCTTCTTTTCAGATTTCATCTGAGGATATTTCCTTTTTCACCATAGACCTCTATGGGCTTCCAAATATCACTTTGCCAATTCTACAAGAAATGTCTTAGCGAAAGGCTTCTTGAGGGGAAAGCTGTAACTCTGTGAGATGATTTCACAGAACACAAAGAAGTTTCTCAAAAAGTTTCTTTCTCTTTGTTATCGGAAGATATTTCCTTTTGCCCTATAGTATTCAAAGGCATCCGATTTATCACTTCTCAGATTCCACAGAAATAAGGCTAGCAAACAGATCCACGAAATACAGATGTAACACTGTGAGTGGAAGTCACACATCACAAAGCAGTTTCTCAGAAAGCTTCTTTCCAGTTTTTCTCGGAGGATATTTTCTTTTACACCGTAGCCCTCTATGGGCTTCCAAATATGACTTTTCCAATTCCACAAGAACAGGCTCAGCGAAAGGCTTCTTGAGGTGAAAGCTGTAACTCTGTAGGATGAATTAACAGAACACGAAGCAGTTTCTCAGAAAGCTTCTTTCTCTTTGTTATCGGAGGATACTTCCTTTGGCCCTATAGTCTTCAAAGGGATCAGAAATATCAGTTCTCAGATTCCACCGAAATAAGGCTAGCAAACAGATCCGTGAAACACAGATGTATCTCTGTGAGTGGAAATCACACATCACAAAGCCGTTTCTCAGAAACCTTCTTTCCAGTTTTTCTCGGAGGATATTTTCTTTTTCACCATAGCCCTCTATGGGCTTCAAAATATCACTTTGCCAATTCCACAAAAACAGGCTTAGCGAACGGCTTCTTGAGGGTAAAGCTGTAACTCTGTGAGATGAATTAACAGAACACTAAGCAGTTTCTCTGAAAGCTTTTTTCCAGATTTCATCTGAGGACATTTCCTTTTTCACATAAGAATTCAAAGGGCATCGAAATATCACTTTTCCAATTCCACAAGACCAGGCTTATCGAAAGGGTTCCTGAGTGGAAAGCTGTAACTCTGTGAGATGATTTCACAGACCATGAAGAAGTTTCTCAGAAAGCTGCTTTCTCTTTCTTATCGCAAGATATTTCTTTTGGCCCTAGAGTCTTCAAAGGGATCCGAAATATCAGTTCGCAGATTCCACAGAAATAAGGCTAGCAAACAGATCATCGAAATACAGATGTGCTTCTGTGAGTGGAAATCACACATGGCAAAGCAGTTTCTCAGAAAGCTTCTTTCCACTGTTTCTCGGAGGATATTTTCTTTTTCACCATAGCCCTCTATGGGCTTCCAAATATCACTTTGCCAATTCCACAAGAACACGCCTAGCGAACGGCTTCATGAGGGGAAAGCTGTAACCCTGTGAGATGAATTAACAGAACACTAAGCAGTTTCTCAGATAGCTTCTTTCCAGATTTCTTCTGAGGATATTTCCTTTTTCACCGTTGCCCTCTATGGGCATCGAAATATCACTTTGCCAATTCCACGAGAACAGGCTTAGCGAACAGCTTCTTGAGGAGAAAGCTGTGACTCGGTGAGATGAAATAACAGAACACAAAGCAGTTTCTCAGAAAGCTTCTGTCTCTTTGTTATCGGAGGATATTTCCTTTGGCCCTATAGTCTTCAAAGGAATCCGAAATATCAGTTCTCAGATTCCACAGAAATAAGGCTAGGAAAAAGATCCATGAAATACAGATGTAACTCTGTGAGTGGAAGTCACACATCCCAAAGCAGTTTCTCAGAAAGCTTCTTCCCATTTTTTCTCGGATGATATTTTCTTTTTCACCATAGCCATCTATGGGATTCCAAATATCACTTTCCAATTCCACACGAACTGGCTTAGCGAACGGTTTCTTGAGGGGAAAGCTAAAACTTTGTGAGGTGAATCAACAGAACACTAAGGAGTTTCTCAGTACGCTTCCTTCCAGATTTCATCTGAGGATATTTCCTTTGCCTCCATAGCCCTCTATGGGCATCGAAAAAACACTTTGCCAATTCCACAAGAACAGGCTTAGCGAAGGGCATCTTGAGGGCAAAGCTGTAACACCGTGAGACGATTTCACAGAACACAAAGAAGTTTCTCAGAAAGCTTCTTTCTCCTTGTTATCGGAGGATATTTCCTTTGGCCGTATAATCTTCAAGGGATCTGAATTATCAGTTCTCAGATTCCACAGAAATAAGTCTGGCAAACAGATCCACGAAATACAGATGTAACTCTGTGATTGGAAGTCACACATCACAGAGCAATTTGTCAGAAAGCTTCTTTCCAGTTTTCCTCGGAGGATATTTTCTTTTTCACCATAGCCCTCTATGGACTTCCAAATATCACTTTGCCAATTCCACAAGAACAGGCTTAGCGAACGGCTTCTTGACGGGAAAGCTGTAACTCTGTGAGATGAATTAACAGAACACTAAGCAGTTTCTCAGAAATCTTCTTTCCAGATTTCATCTGAGGATATTTCCTTTTTCACCGTAGCCCTCTATGGTCATGGAAATATCACTTTGCCAATTCCACAAGAACAGGCTTAGCGAAAGGCTTTTTGAGGGGAATGCTGTAACTCTGTGAGATGATTTCACAGTACACAAAGAAGTTTCTCAGAAAGCTTCTTTCTCTTTATTATCGGAGTATATTTCCTTTGGCCCTATAGTCTTCAAAGTAATCCGAAATATCAGTTCTCAGATTCCACAGAAATAAGGCTAGCAAACAGATCCACGAAATACAGATGTAATTCTGTGAGTGGAAGTCACACATCACAAAGGAGTTTCTCAGAAAGCTTCTTTCCTGTTTTTCTCGAGATTATTTTCTTTTTCCTTAGCCCTCTATGGCTTCCAAATATCACTTTGCCAATTCCACAAGAACAGGCTTAGCGAACGGCTTCTTGAGGGGAAAGCTGTAACTCTGTGAGATAAATTAACAGAACAGTAAGCAGTTTCTCAGAAAGCTTCTTTCCAGATTTCATCGGAGGATATTTCCTTTTTCACCATAGAAATCTATGGGCATCGAAATACCACTTTGCCAATTCCAAAAGAACAGGCTTAGCGAAAGGCTTC
The DNA here is from genome assembly GCF_043159975.1 of Macaca nemestrina. NCBI lineage: Eukaryota > Metazoa > Chordata > Mammalia > Primates > Cercopithecidae > Macaca > Macaca nemestrina. Next base: position 27,047,872 of record NC_092143.1, read on the forward strand.
TTGAGGGGAAAGCTGTAACTCTGTGAGATGAATTAACAGAACACTAAGCAGTTTCTCAGAGAGCTTCTTTCCATGTTCGTCTGAGGATATTTCATTTTTCACCGTAGCCCTCTATGGGAATCGAAATATCACTTTGCTAATTCCACAAGAACAGGCTTAGAGAAACGCTTCTTGAGGGGAAAGCTGTAACACTGTGAGACGATTTCACAGAACACAAAGGAGTTTCTCAGAAAGCTTCTTTCTCCTTGTTATCGGAGGATATTTCCTTTGGTCCTATAGACTTCAAAGGGATCCGAATTATTAGTTCTCAAATTCCACAGAAATAAGGCTAGCAAACAGATCCACGAAATACAGATGTAACTCTGAGTGTGGAATTCACACATCGCAAAGCAGTTTCTCAGAAAGCTTCTTTCCAGTTTTCCTCGGAGGATACTTTCTTTTTCACCATAGCCCTCTAGGGGCATTGAAATATCTCTTTGACAATTCCACAAGAACAGGCTTAGCGAATGGCTTCTTGAGGGGAAAGCTTTAACTCTGTGAGATGAATTAACAGAACACTAAGCAGTTTGTCAGAAAGCTTCTTTCCAGACTTCATCTGAGGATATTTCCTTTTTCACCATAGCCCTCTATGGGCTTCCAAATATCACATTGCCAATTCCACAAGAAGTGTCTTAGCAAAAGGCTTCTTGAGGGGAAAGCTGTATCTCTGTGAGATGATTTCACAGAACACCAAGATATTTTTCAAAAAGCTTCTTTCTCTTTATTACATGAATTAACCGAACACGAAGCAGTTTCTCAGAAAGCTTCTTTCAGATTTCATCTGAGGATATTTCCTTTTTCAACATATTCATCTATGGGCTTCGAAATATCACTTTGCCAATTATCCAAGAACTGTCTTAGCCAAACGCTTCTTGAGGGGAAGGCTGTAAATCTGTGAGATGATTTCACAGAAAACAAAGAAGTTTCTCAGAAAGCTTCTTTCTCTTTTTTATCGGAGGATATTTCCTTTGGCCCTATAGTCTTCAAAGGGATCTGAAATATCTGTTCTCAGATTCCACAGAAATAAGGCTAGCAAAGAGATCCACGAAATACAGATGTAACTCTGTGAGTTGAAGTCAACATCACAGAGCAGTTTCTCAGAAAGCTTCTTTCCAGACTTCATCTGAGGATATTTCCTTTTTCACCATAGCCCTCTATGGGCATCCAAATATCACTTTTCCAATTCCACAAGAACTGTCTTAGCGAAAGGCTTCTTGAGCTTAAAGCTGTAACTCTGTGAGATGATTTCACAGAGCACAAAGAGGTTTCTCAGAAACATTCGTGCTCTTTGTTATCGGCGGATATTTCGTTTGGCCCTATAGTCTTCAAAGGGATCCGAAATATCTGTTCTCAGATTCCACAGAAATAAGGCTAGCAAAGAGATCCACGAAATACAGATGTAACTCTGTGAGATGAATTAACAGAACACTAAGCAGTTTCTCAGAAAGCTTCTTTTCAGATTTCATCTGAGGATATTTCCTTTTTCACCGTAGCCCTCTATGGGCTTCGAAATATCACTTTGGCATTTCCACAAGAACTGTCTTAGCGAAAGTCTTCTTCAGGGGAAAGCTGTAACTCTGTGACATGATTTCAGAGAGCACAAAGAAGTTTCTCAGAAAGCTTCTTTCTCTTTGTTATCGGAGGATATTTCCTTTGGCCCTATAATCTTCTAAGGGATCCGAAATATCTGTTCTCAAATTCCACAGAAATATGGCTAGCAAGGGGATCCATGAAATACAGATGTAACTGTGTGAGTGGAAGTCACACATCACAGAGCAGTTTTTCAGAAAGCTTCTTTCCAGATTTCATCTGAGCATATTTCCTTTTTCACCATAGCCCTCTATGGGCTTCCAAATTTCACTTTGCCAATTCCACAAGAACTGTCTTAGCGAAAGGCTTCTTGAGGGGAAAGCGGTAACACTGTGAGATGATTTCACAGAACACTAAGCAGTTTCTCAGAAAGCTTCTTTACAGATTTCATCTTAGGATATTTCCTTTTTCACCATAGCCCTCTGTGGGCTTCCAAATATCACTTTACCAATTCCACAAGAACTGTCTTAGGGAAATGCTTCTTGAGGGGAAAGCTGTAACTCTGTGAGATGATTTCACAGAACACAAAGAAGTTTCTCAGAAAGCTTCTTTCTCTTTGTTATCGGAGGATATTTCCTTTGGCCCTCTAGTCTTGAAAGGGATCCGAAATATCTGTTCTCAGATTCCACAGAAATAAGGCTAGCAAAGAGATCCACGAAATACAGATGTAAGTCTGTGAGGTGAAATGACAGAACACTAAGCAGTTTCTCACAAAGCTACTCTCCAGATTTCATGTGAGGATATTTCCTTTCTCACCATAGCCCTCTATGCGCTTCCATATTTCACTTTGCCAATTCTACAAGAACTATCTTAGCGAAAGGCTTCTTGAGGGGAAAGCTATAACTCTGTGAGTTGATATCACAGAATACAAAGAAATTTCTCAGAAAGCTTCTTTCTCTTTGTTATCAGAGGATATTTCGTTTGGCCCTATACTCTTCAAAGGGATCCGAAATATCTGTTCTCAGATTCCACAGAAATAAGGCTAGCAAAGAGTTCCACGAAATACAGTTGTAACCCTGTGAGATGAATTAACAGAACTGTAAGCAGTTTCTCAGAAAGCTTCTTTCCAGATTTCATCTGAGGATATTTCCTTTTTCACCATTGCCCACTATGGGCTTCCAAATATCACTTTGCCAGTTCCACAAGAACTGTCTTAGCGAAAGGCTTCTTCAGGGGAAAGCTGTAACTCTGTGAGGTAATTTCATAGAACACAAAGAAGTTTCACAGAAAGCTTCTTTCCCTTGTCAATGGAGGATTTTCCTTTGGCCATATATTCTTAAAAGGGATCCGAAATATCTGTTCTCAGATTCCACAGACATAAGGCTAGCCAAGAGATCCATGAAATACAGATGTATCTCTGTGAGTGGAATTCACACATCACAGAGCAGTTTCTCAGAAAGCTTCTTTCCACATTTCATGTGAGGATATTTGCTTTTTCACCATAGCCCTCTATGGGCTTCCAAATATCACTTTGCAATTTCCACAAGAACTGTCTTAGCGAAAGGTTTCTTGAGGGGAAAGCTGTAACACTGTGATATGATTTCACAGAACACTAAGCAGTTTTTCAGAAAGCCTCTTTACAGATTTCTTCTGAGGATATTTCCTTTTTCACCATAGCTCTCTATGGGCTTCCAAATATCACTTTGCCAATTCCGCAAGAACTGTCTTAGCGAAAGGTTTCTTGAGGGTAAAGCTGTAACTCTGTGAGACGATTTCACAGAACACAAAGAAGTTTCTCAGAAAGCTTCTTTCTCTTTTTTATCGGAGGATATTTCCTTTGGCCCTCTAGTCTTCAAAGGGATCCGAAATATCTGTTCTCAGATTCCACAATAATAAGGTTAGCAAAGAAATCCACGAAATACAGATGTAACTCTGTGAGATGAATTGACAGGACACCAAGCAGTTTCTCAGAAGGCTTCTTTCCAGATTTCATCTGAGGATAATTCCTTTTTCACTATAGCCCTCTATGGGCTTCCAAATTTCACTTTGCCAATTCTACAAGAACAGTCTTAGCGAAAGGCTTCTTGAGGGGAAAGCTGTATCTCTGTGAGATGATTTCACAGAACACAAAGAAGTTTCTCAGAAACCTTTCTCTTTGTTATCGGAGGATATTTCCTTTGGCCCTAGACTCTTCTAAGGGATCCGCAATATCTGTTCTCATATTCCACAGAAAAAAGGCTAGCAAAGAGATCTACCAAATACAGATGTTACTCTGTGAGATGAATTAACAGAACACTAAGCAGTTTCTCAGAAAGTTTCTTTACAGATTTCATCTGAGGATATTTACTTTTTCACCATAGCCCTCTATGGGCTTCCAAATATCACTTTGCCAATTCCACAAGAACTGTCTTAGCGAAAGGTTTCTTCAGGGGAAAGCTGAAACTCTGTGAGATAATTTCATGGAACGCCAAGAAGTTTCTCAGAAAGCATCTTTCCCTTTGTTAAGGGAGGATATTTCCTTTGGCCCTATAGTCTTCAAAGGGATCCGAAATATCTGTTCTCAGATTCCACAGAAATAAGGCCAGCCAAGAGATCCATGAAATACAGATGTATCTATGTGAGTGGAATTCACACATCACAGAGCAGTTTCTTAGAAAGATTCTTTCCAGATTTCATTTGAGGATATTTCCTTTTTCACCATAGCCCTCTATAGGCTTCCAAATATCACTTTGCCAATTCCACAAGAACTGTCTTAGCGAAAGGCTTCTTGAGGGGAAAGCTGTACCACTGTGAGATGATTTCACAGAACACTAAGCAGTTTCTCAGAAAGCTTCTTTACAGATTTCATCTGATTATATTTCCTTTTTCACCATAGCCCTCTATGGGCTTCCAAATGTCACTTTGCCAATTCCGCAAGAACTGTGTTAGCGAAAGACTTCTTGAGGGGAAAGCTGTAACTCTGTGAGATAATATCACAGAACACAAAGAAGTTTCTCAGAAAGCTTCTTTCTCTTTGTTATCGGAGGACAGTTCCTTTGGCCCTATAGTGTTCTAAGGGATCCGAAATATCTGTTCTCAGATTCCACAGAAAAAAGGCTAGCAAAGAGATCCACGAAATACAGATGTAACACTGTGAGATGAATTAAAGAACATTAAGCAGTTTCTCAGAAAGCTTCTTTCCAGATTTCATCTGAGGACAATTACTTTTTCACCATTGCCTTCTATGCGCTTCCAAATATCACTTTGCCAATTCCACAAGAACTGCCTTAGCGAAAGGCTTCTTGAGGGGAAACCTGTTACTCTTTGAGGTGATTTCAAAAACACAAAGAAGTTTCTCAGAAAGCTTCTTTCTCTTTGTTATCGGAGTTTATTTCCTTTGGCCCTATAATCTTCAAAGAGATCCGAAATATCTGTTCTCAGATTCCACAGAAATAAGGCTTGCACAGAGATCCAAGAAATACAGATGTAACTCTTTGAGATGAATTAACAGAACACTAAGCAGTTTCTCAGAAATCTTCTTTCCAGATTTCATCTGAGGATATTTCCTTTTTCACCGTAGCCCTCTATGGTCTTGGAAATATCACTTTGCCAATTCCACAAGAACAGGCTTAGCGAAAGGCTTTTTGAGGGGAAAGCTGTAACTCTGTGAGTTGATTTCACAGTACACAAAGAAGTTTCTCAGAAAGCTTCTTTCTCTTTATTATCGGAGGATATTTCCTTTGGCCCTATAGTCTTCAAAGTAATCCGAAATATCAGTTCTCAGATTCCACAGAAAAAAGGCTAGCAAACAGATCCACGAAATACAGATGTAATTCTGTGAGTAGAAGTCACACATTACAAAGGAGTTTCTCAGAAAGCTTCTTTCTAGTTTTTTTTGAGATTATTTTCTTTTTCCTTAGCCCTGTATGGCTTCCAAATATCCCTTTGCCAATTCCACAAGAACAGGCTTAGCGAACAGCTTCTTCAGGGGAAAGCTGTAACTCTGTGAGATAAATTAACAGAACCGTAAGCTGTTTCTCAGAAAGCTTCTTTCCAGATTTCATCTGAGGATATTTCCTTTTTCACCATAGAAATCTATGGGCATCGAAATACCACTTTGCCAATTCCACAAGAACAGGCTTAGCGAAAGGCTTCTTGAGGGGAAAGCTGTAACTCTGTGAGATGAATTAACAGAACACTAAGCAGTTTCTCAGAGAGCTTCTTTCCATGTTCATCTGAGGATATTTCCTTTTTAACCGTAGCCCTCTATGGGAATCGAAATATCACTTTGCGAATTCCACAAGAACAGGCTTAGAGAAACGCTTCTTGAGGGGAAAGCTGTAACTCTGTGAGACGATTTCACAGAACACAAAGGAGTTTCTCAGAAAGCTTCTTTCTCCTTGTTATCGGAGGATATTTCCTTTGGCCCTATAGACGTCAAAGGGATCCGAATTATCAGTTCTCAAATTCCACCGAAATAAGGCTAGCAAACAGATCCACGAAATACAGATGTAACTCTGTGAGTGGAAGTCACACATCGCAAAGCAGTTTCTCAGAAAGCTTCTTTCCAGTTTTCCTCGGAGGATACTTTCTTTTCTACCGTAGCCCTCTATGGGCATCGAAATATGTCTTTGCCAATTCCACAAGAACAGACTTAGCGAACGGCTTCTTGAGGGGAAAGCTTTAACACTGTGAGATGAATTAAGAGAACACTAAGCAGTTTCTCAGAAAGCTTCTTTTCAGATTTCATCTGAGGATATTTCCTTTTTCACCATAGACCTCTATGGGCTTCCAAATATCACTTTGCCAATTCTACAAGAAATGTCTTAGCGAAAGGCTTCTTGAGGGGAAAGCTGTAACTCTGTGAGATGATTTCACAGAACACAAAGAAGTTTCTCAAAAAGTTTCTTTCTCTTTGTTATCGGAAGATATTTCCTTTTGCCCTATAGTATTCAAAGGCATCCGATTTATCACTTCTCAGATTCCACAGAAATAAGGCTAGCAAACAGATCCACGAAATACAGATGTAACACTGTGAGTGGAAGTCACACATCACAAAGCAGTTTCTCAGAAAGCTTCTTTCCAGTTTTTCTCGGAGGATATTTTCTTTTACACCGTAGCCCTCTATGGGCTTCCAAATATGACTTTTCCAATTCCACAAGAACAGGCTCAGCGAAAGGCTTCTTGAGGTGAAAGCTGTAACTCTGTAGGATGAATTAACAGAACACGAAGCAGTTTCTCAGAAAGCTTCTTTCTCTTTGTTATCGGAGGATACTTCCTTTGGCCCTATAGTCTTCAAAGGGATCAGAAATATCAGTTCTCAGATTCCACCGAAATAAGGCTAGCAAACAGATCCGTGAAACACAGATGTATCTCTGTGAGTGGAAATCACACATCACAAAGCCGTTTCTCAGAAACCTTCTTTCCAGTTTTTCTCGGAGGATATTTTCTTTTTCACCATAGCCCTCTATGGGCTTCAAAATATCACTTTGCCAATTCCACAAAAACAGGCTTAGCGAACGGCTTCTTGAGGGTAAAGCTGTAACTCTGTGAGATGAATTAACAGAACACTAAGCAGTTTCTCTGAAAGCTTTTTTCCAGATTTCATCTGAGGACATTTCCTTTTTCACATAAGAATTCAAAGGGCATCGAAATATCACTTTTCCAATTCCACAAGACCAGGCTTATCGAAAGGGTTCCTGAGTGGAAAGCTGTAACTCTGTGAGATGATTTCACAGACCATGAAGAAGTTTCTCAGAAAGCTGCTTTCTCTTTCTTATCGCAAGATATTTCTTTTGGCCCTAGAGTCTTCAAAGGGATCCGAAATATCAGTTCGCAGATTCCACAGAAATAAGGCTAGCAAACAGATCATCGAAATACAGATGTGCTTCTGTGAGTGGAAATCACACATGGCAAAGCAGTTTCTCAGAAAGCTTCTTTCCACTGTTTCTCGGAGGATATTTTCTTTTTCACCATAGCCCTCTATGGGCTTCCAAATATCACTTTGCCAATTCCACAAGAACACGCCTAGCGAACGGCTTCATGAGGGGAAAGCTGTAACCCTGTGAGATGAATTAACAGAACACTAAGCAGTTTCTCAGATAGCTTCTTTCCAGATTTCTTCTGAGGATATTTCCTTTTTCACCGTTGCCCTCTATGGGCATCGAAATATCACTTTGCCAATTCCACGAGAACAGGCTTAGCGAACAGCTTCTTGAGGAGAAAGCTGTGACTCGGTGAGATGAAATAACAGAACACAAAGCAGTTTCTCAGAAAGCTTCTGTCTCTTTGTTATCGGAGGATATTTCCTTTGGCCCTATAGTCTTCAAAGGAATCCGAAATATCAGTTCTCAGATTCCACAGAAATAAGGCTAGGAAAAAGATCCATGAAATACAGATGTAACTCTGTGAGTGGAAGTCACACATCCCAAAGCAGTTTCTCAGAAAGCTTCTTCCCATTTTTTCTCGGATGATATTTTCTTTTTCACCATAGCCATCTATGGGATTCCAAATATCACTTTCCAATTCCACACGAACTGGCTTAGCGAACGGTTTCTTGAGGGGAAAGCTAAAACTTTGTGAGGTGAATCAACAGAACACTAAGGAGTTTCTCAGTACGCTTCCTTCCAGATTTCATCTGAGGATATTTTCTTTGCCTCCATAGCCCTCTATGGGCATCGAAAAAACACTTTGCCAATTCCACAAGAACAGGCTTAGCGAAGGGCATCTTGAGGGCAAAGCTGTAACACCGTGAGACGATTTCACAGAACACAAAGAAGTTTCTCAGAAAGCTTCTTTCTCCTTGTTATCGGAGGATATTTCCTTTGGCCGTATAATCTTCAAGGGATCTGAATTATCAGTTCTCAGATTCCACAGAAATAAGTCTGGCAAACAGATCCACGAAATACAGATGTAACTCTGTGATTGGAAGTCACACATCGCAGAGCAATTTGTCAGAAAGCTTCTTTCCAGTTTTCCTCGGAGGATATTTTCTTTTTCACCATAGCCCTCTATGGACTTCCAAATATCACTTTGCCAATTCCACAAGAACAGGCTTAGCGAACGGCTTCTTGACGGGAAAGCTGTAACTCTGTGAGATGAATTAACAGAACACTAAGCAGTTTCTCAGAAATCTTCTTTCCAGATTTCATCTGAGGATATTTCCTTTTTCACCGTAGCCCTCTATGGTCATGGAAATATCACTTTGCCAATTCCACAAGAACAGGCTTAGCGAAAGGCTTTTTGAGGGGAATGCTGTAACTCTGTGAGATGATTTCACAGTACACAAAGAAGTTTCTCAGAAAGCTTCTTTCTCTTTATTATCGGAGTATATTTCCTTTGGCCCTATAGTCTTCAAAGTAATCCGAAATATCAGTTCTCAGATTCCACAGAAATAAGGCTAGCAAACAGATCCACGAAATACAGATGTAATTCTGTGAGTGGAAGTCACACATCACAAAGGAGTTTCTCAGAAAGCTTCTTTCCTGTTTTTCTCGAGATTATTTTCTTTTTCCTTAGCCCTCTATGGCTTCCAAATATCACTTTGCCAATTCCACAAGAACAGGCTTAGCGAACGGCTTCTTGAGGGGAAAGCTGTAACTCTGTGAGATAAATTAACAGAACAGTAAGCAGTTTCTCAGAAAGCTTCTTTCCAGATTTCATCGGAGGATATTTCCTTTTTCACCATAGAAATCTATGGGCATCGAAATACCACTTTGCCAATTCCAAAAGAACAGGCTTAGCGAAAGGCTTCTTGAGGGGAAAGCTGTAACTCTGTGAGATGAATTAACAGAACACTAAGCAGTTTCTCAGAGAGCTTCTTTCCATGTTCGTCTGAGGATATTTCATTTTTCACCGTAGCCCTCTATGGGAATCGAAATATCACTTTGTTAATTCCACAAGAACAGGCTTAGAGAAACGCTTCTTGAGGGGAAAGCTGTAACACTGTGAGACGATTTCACAGAACACAAAGGAGTTTCTCAGAAAGCTTCTTTCTCCTTGTTATCGGAGGATATTTCCTTTGGTCCTATAGACTTCAAAGGGATCCGAATTATTAGTTCTCAAATTCCACAGAAATAAGGCTAGCAAACAGATCCACGAAATACAGATGTAACTCTGAGTGTGGAATTCACACATCGCAAAGCAGTTTCTCAGAAAGCTTCTTTCCAGTTTTCCTCGGAGGATACTTTCTTTTTCACCATAGCCCTCTAGGGGCATTGAAATATCTCTTTGACAATTCCACAAGAACAGGCTTAGCGAATGGCTTCTTGAGGGGAAAGCTTTAACTCTGTGAGATGAATTAACAGAACACTAAGCAGTTTGTCAGAAAGCTTCTTTCCAGACTTCATCTGAGGATATTTCCTTTTTCACCATAGCCCTCTATGGGCTTCCAAATATCACATTGCCAATTCCACAAGAAGTGTCTTAGCAAAAGGCTTCTTGAGGGGAAAGCTGTATCTCTGTGAGATGATTTCACAGAACACCAAGATATTTTTCAAAAAGCTTCTTTCTCTTTATTATTGGAGGATATTCCCTTTGGCCCTGTAGTCTTCTAAGGGATCCGAAATATCTGTTCTCAGATTCCACAGAAATAAGGCTAGCAAAGAGGTCCACGAAATACAGATGTAAATATGTGACATGAATTAACCGAACACGAAGCAGTTTCTCAGAAAGCTTCTTTCAGATTTCATCTGAGGATATTTCCTTTTTCAACATATTCATCTATGGGCTTCGAAATATCACTTTGCCAATTATCCAAGAACTGTCTTAGCCAAACGCTTCTTGAGGGGAAGGCTGTAAATCTGTGAGATGATTTCAGAGAAAACAAAGAAGTTTCTCAGAAAGCTTCTTTCTCTTTTTTATCGGAGGATATTTCCTTTGGCCCTATAGTCTTCAAAGGGATCTGAAATATCTGTTCTCAGATTCCACAGAAATAAGGCTAGCAAAGAGATCCACGAAATACAGATGTAACTCTGTGAGTTGAAGTCAACATCACAGAGCAGTTTCTCAGAAAGCTTCTTTCCAGACTTCATCTGAGGATATTTCCTTTTTCACCATAGCCCTCTATGGGCTTCCAAATATCACTTTTCCAATTCCACAAGAACTGTCTTAGCGAAAGGCTTCTTGAGCTTAAAGCTGTAACTCTGTGAGATGATTTCACAGAGCACAAAGAGGTTTCTCAGAAACATTCGTGCTCTTTGTTATCGGCGGATATTTCGTTTGGCCCTATAGTCTTCAAAGGGATCCGAAATATCTGTTCTCAGATTCCACAGAAATAAGGCTAGCAAAGAGATCCACGAAATACAGATGTAACTCTGTGAGATGAATTAACAGAACACTAAGCAGTTTCTCAGAAAGCTTCTTTTCAGATTTCATCTGAGGATATTTCCTTTTTCACCGTAGCCCTCTATGGGCTTCGAAATATCACTTTGGCATTTCCACAAGAACTGTCTTAGCGAAAGTCTTCTTCAGGGGAAAGCTGTAACTCTGTGACATGATTTCAGAGAGCACAAAGAAGTTTCTCAGAAAGCTTCTTTCTTTTTGTTATCGGAGGATATTTCCTTTGGCCCTATAATCTTCTAAGGGATCCGAAATATCTGTTCTCAAATTCCACAGAAATATGGCTAGCAAGGGGATCCATGAAATACAGATGTAACTGTGTGAGTGGAAGTCACACATCACAGAGCAGTTTTTCAGAAAGCTTCTTTCCAGATTTCATCTGAGCATATTTCCTTTTTCACCATAGCCCTCTATGGGCTTCCAAATTTCACTTTGCCAATTCCACAAGAACTGTCTTAGCGAAAGGCTTCTTGAGGGGAAAGCGGTAACACTGTGAGATGATTTCACAGAACACTAAGCAGTTTCTCAGAAAGCTTCTTTACAGATTTCATCTTAGGATATTTCCTTTTTCACCATAGCCCTCTGTGGGCTTCCAAATATCACTTTACCAATTCCACAAGAACTGTCTTAGGGAAATGCTTCTTGAGGGGAAAGCTGTAACTCTGTGAGATGATTTCACAGAACACAAAGAAGTTTCTCAGAAAGCTTCTTTCTCTTTGTTATCGGAGGATATTTCCTTTGGCCCTCTAGTCTTCAAAGGGATCCGAAATATCTGTTCTCAGATTCCACAGAAATAAGGCTAGCAAAGAGATCCACGAAATACAGATGTAAGTCTGTGAGGTGAAATGACAGAACACTAAGCAGTTTCTCACAAAGCTACTCTCCAGATTTCATGTGAGGATATTTCCTTTCTCACCATAGCCCTCTATGCGCTTCCATATTTCACTTTGCCAATTCTACAAGAACTATCTTAGCGAAAGGCTTCTTGAGGGGAAAGCTATAACTCTGTGAGTTGATATCACAGAATACAAAGAAATTTCTCAGAAAGCTTCTTTCTCTTTGTTATCAGAGGATATTTCGTTTGGCCCTATACTCTTCAAAGGGATCCGAAATATCTGTTCTCAGATTCCACAGAAATAAGGCTAGCAAAGAGTTCCACGAAATACAGTTGTAACCCTGTGAGATGAATTAACAGAACTGTAAGCAGTTTCTCAGAAAGCTTCTTTCCAGATTTCATCTGAGGATATTTCCTTTTTCACCATTGCCCACTATGGGCTTCCAAATATCACTTTGCCAGTTCCACAAGAACTGTCTTAGCGAAAGGCTTCTTCAGGGGAAAGCTGTAACTCTGTGAGATAATTTCATAGAACACAAAGAAGTTTCACAGAATGCTTCTTTCCCTTGTCAATGGAGGATTTTCCTTTGGCCCTATATTCTTCAAAGGGATCCGAAATATCTGTTCTCAGATTCCACAGACATAAGGCTAGCCAAGAGATCCATGAAATACAGATGTATCTCTGTGAGTGGAATTCACACATCACAGAGCAGTTTCTCAGAAAGCTTCTTTCCACATTTCATGTGAGGATATTTGCTTTTTCACCATAGCCCTCTATGGGCTTCCAAATATCACTTTGCAATTTCCACAAGAACTGTCTTAGCGAAAGGTTTCTTGAGGGGAAAGCTGTAACACTGTGATATGATTTCACAGAACACTAAGCAGTTTTTCAGAAAGCCTCTTTACAGATTTCTTCTGAGGATATTTCCTTTTTCACCATAGCTCTCTATGGGCTTCCAAATATCACTTTGCCAATTCCGCAAGAACTGTCTTAGCGAAAGGTTTCTTGAGGGTAAAGCTGTAACTCTGTGAGACGATTTCACAGAACACAAAGAAGTTTCTCAGAAAGCTTCTTTCTCTTTTTTATCGGAGGATATTTCCTTTGGCCCTCTAGTCTTCAAAGGGATCCGAAATATCTGTTCTCAGATTCCACAATAATAAGGTTAGCAAAGAAATCCACGAAATACAGATGTAACTCTGTGAGATGAATTGACAGGACACCAAGCAGTTTCTCAGAAGGCTTCTTTCCAGATTTCATCTGAGGATAATTCCTTTTTCACTATAGCCCTCTATGGGCTTCCAAATTTCACTTTGCCAATTCTACAAGAACAGTCTTAGCGAAAGGCTTCTTGAGGGGAAAGCTGTATCTCTGTGAGATGATTTCACAGAACACAAAGAAGTTTCTCAGAAACCTTTCTCTTTGTTATCGGAGGATATTTCCTTTGGCCCTAGACTCTTCTAAGGGATCCGCAATATCTGTTCTCATATTCCACAGAAAAAAGGCTAGCAAAGAGATCTACCAAATACAGATGTTACTCTGTGAGATGAATTAACAGAACACTAAGCAGTTTCTCAGAAAGTTTCTTTACAGATTTCATCTGAGGATATTTACTTTTTCACCATAGCCCTCTATGGGCTTCCAAATATCACTTTGCCAATTCCACAAGAACTGTCTTAGCGAAAGGTTTCTTCAGGGGAAATCTGAAACTCTGTGAGATAATTTCATGGAACGCCAAGAAGTTTCTCAGAAAGCATCTTTCCCTTTGTTAAGGGAGGATATTTCCTTTGGCCCTATAGTCTTCAAAGGGATCCGAAATATCTGTTCTCAGATTCCACAGAAATAAGGCCAGCCAAGAGATCCATGAAATACAGATGTATCTATGTGAGTGGAATTCACACATCACAGAGCAGTTTCTTAGAAAGATTCTTTCCAGATTTCATTTGAGGATATTTCCTTTTTCACCATAGCCCTCTATGGGCTTCCAAATATCACTTTGCCAATTCCACAAGAACTGTCTTAGCGAAAGGCTTCTTGAGGGGAAAGCTGTACCACTGTGAGATGATTTCACAGAACACTAAGCAGTTTCTCAGAAAGCTTCTTTACAGATTTCATCTGATTATATTTCCTTTTTCACCATAGCCCTCTATGGGCTTCCAAATATCACTTTGCCAATTCCGCAAGAACTGTGTTAGCGAAAGACTTCTTGAGGGGAAAGCTGTAACTCTGTGATATAATATCACAGAACACAAAGAAGTTTCTCAGAAAGCTTCTTTCTCTTTGTTATCGGAGGACAGTTCCTTTGGCCCTATAGAGTTCTAAGGGATCCGAAATATCTGTTCTCAGATTCCACAGAAATAAGGCTAGCAAAGAGATCCACGAAATACAGATGTAACACTGTGAGATGAATTAAAGAACATTAAGCAGTTTCTCAGAAAGCTTCTTTCCAGATTTCATCTGAGGACAATTACTTTTTCACCATTGCCTTCTATGCGCTTCCAAATATCACTTTGCCAATTCCACAAGAACTGTCTTAGCGAAAGGCTTCTTGAGGGGAAACCTGTTACTCTTTGAGGTGATTTCAAAAACACAAAGAAGTTTCTCAGAAAGCTTCTTTCTCTTTGTTATCGGAGTTTATTTCCTTTGGCCCTATAATCTTCAAAGAGATCCGAAATATCTGTTCTCAGATTCCACAGAAATAAGGCTAGCACAGAGATCCAAGAAATACAGATGTAACTCTTTGAGATGAATTAACAGAACACTAAGCAGTTTCTCAGAAAGCTACTTTCCAGATTTCATCTGAGGATAATTCCTTTTTCACCATAGCCCTCTATGGGCTTCCAAATATCACTTTGCCAATTCCACAAAAACTGTCTTAGCGAAAGGCTTCTTGAGGGGAAAGCTGTAACTCTGTGAGATGATTTCACAGAACACAAAGAAGTTTCTCAAAAAGTTTCTTTCTCTTTGTTATCGTAAGATATTTCCTTTTGCCGTATAGTATTCAAAGGCATCCGAATTATAAGTTCTCAGAATCCACAGAAATAAGGCTAGCAAACAGATCCACGAAATACAGATGTAACTATGTGAGTGGAAGTCACACATCACAAAGCAGTTTCTCAGAAAGCTTCTTTCCAGTTTTTCTCGGAGGATATTTTCTTTTTCACCATAGCCCTCTATAGACTTCCAAATATCACTTTGCCAATTCCACAACAACAGGCTTACCGAACGGCTTCTTGGGGGAAAGCTGTAACTCTGTGAGATGAAATAACAGCACACTAAGCAGTTTCTCAGAAACCTTCTTCCCAGATATCATCTGCGGATATTGCCTTTTTCACCATAGCCCTCTATGGACTTCCAAATATCACTTTGCCATTTCCACAAGAACAGGCTTAGAGAAAGGCTTCTTGAGGTGAAAGCTCTAACTCTGTAGGATGAATTAACAGAACACGAAGCAGACTCTCAGAAAGCTTCTTTCTCTTTGTTATCGGAGGATATTTCCTTTGGCCCTAGAGTCTTCAAAGGGATCAGAAATATCAGTTCTCAGATTCCACCGAAATAAGGCTAGCAAACAGATCCATGAAACACAGATGTATCTCTGTGAGTGGAAATCACACATCCCAAAGCAGTTTCTCAAAAACCTTCTTTCCAGTTTTTCTCGGAGGATATTTTCTTTTTCACCATAGCCCTCTATGGGCTTCCAAATATCACATTGCAAATTCCAAAAGAGCTGTCTTAGCGAAAGGCTTCTTGAGGGGAAAGCTGTAATTCTGTGAGATGTTTTCACAGTACACAAAGAAGTTTCTCAGAAAGCTTCTTTCTCTTTGTTATCGGAGGATATTTCCTTTGGCCCTATAGTCTTGAAAGGGATCCGAAATATCTGTTCTCAGATTCCACAGAAATAAGGCTATCAAAGAGATGCACGAAATACAGATGTAACACTGTGAGATGAATTAACAGAACACTAAGCAGTTTCTCCGAAAGCTTCTTTCCAGATTTCATCTGTGGTTATTTCCTTTTTCACCATAGCCCTCTATGGGCTTCCAAATATCACATTGCCAATTCCACAAGAAGTGTCTTAGCAAAAGGCTTCTTGAGGGGAAAGCTGTATCTCTGTGAGATGATTTCACAGAACACCAAGATATTTTTCAAAAAGCTTCTTTCTCTTTATTATTGGAGGATATTCCCTTTGGCCCTGTAGTCTTCTAAGGGATCCGAAATATCTGTTCTCAGATTCCACAGAAATAAGGCTAGCAAAGAGGTCCACGAAATACAGATGTAAATATGTGACATGAATTAACCGAACACGAAGCAGTTTCTCAGAAAGCTTCTTTCAGATTTCATCTGAGGATATTTCCTTTTTCAACATATTCATCTATGGGCTTCGAAATATCACTTTGCCAATTATCCAAGAACTGTCTAAGCCAAACGCTTCTTGAGGGGAAGGCTGTAAATCTGTGAGATGATTTCACAGAAAACAAAGAAGTTTCTCAGAAAGCTTCTTTCTCTTTTTTATCGGAGGATATTTCCTTTGGCCCTATAGTCTTCAAAGGGATCTGAAATATCTGTTCTCTGATTCCACAGAAATAAGGCTAGCAAAGAGATCCACGAAATACAGATGTAACTCTGTGAGTTGAAGTCAACATCACAGAGCAGTTTCTCAGAAAGCTTCTTTCCAGACTTCATCTGAGGATATTTCCTTTTTCACCATAGCCCTCTATGGGCATCCAAATATCACTTTTCCAATTCCACAAGAACTGTCTTAGCGAAAGGCTTCTTGAGCTTAAAGCTGTAACTCTGTGAGATGATTTCACAGAGCACAAAGAGGTTTCTCAGAAACATTCGTGCTCTTTGTTATCGGCGGATATTTCGTTTGGCCCTATAGTCTTCAAAGGGATCCGAAATATCTGTTCTCAGATTCCACAGAAATAAGGCTAGCAAAGAGATCCACGAAATACAGATGTAACTCTGTGAGATGAATTAACAGAACACTAAGGAGTTTCTCAGAAAGCTTCTTTTCAGATTTCATCTGAGGATATTTCCTTTTTCACCGTAGCCCTCTATGGGCTTCGAAATATCACTTTGGCATTTCCACAAGAACCGTCTTAGCGAAAGTCTTCTTCAGGGGAAAGCTGTAACTCTGTGACATGATTTCAGAGCACAAAGAAGTTTCTCAGAAAGCTTCTTTCTCTTTGTTATCGGAGGATATTTCCTTTGGCCCTATAATCTTCTAAGGGATCCGAAATATCTGTTCTCAAATTCCACAGAAATATGGCTAGCAAGGGGATCCATGAAATACAGATGTAACTGTGTGAGTGGAAGTCACACATCACAGAGCAGTTTTTCAGAAAGCTTCTTTCCAGATTTCATCTGAGCATATTTCCTTTTTCACCATAGCCCTCTATGGGCTTCCAAATTTCACTTTGCCAATTCCACAAGAACTGTCTTAGCGAAAGGCTTCTTGAGGGGAAATCGGTAACACTGTGAGATGATTTCACAGAACACTAAGCAGTTTCTCAGAAAGCTTCTTTACAGATTTCATCTTAGGATATTTCCTTTTTCACCATAGCCCTCTGTGGGCTTCCAAATATCACTTTACCAATTCCACAAGAACTGTCTTAGGGAAATGCTTCTTGAGGGGAAAGCTGTAACTCTGTGAGATGATTTCACAGAACACAAAGAAGTTTCTCAGAAAGCTTCTTTCTCTTTGTTATCGGAGGATATTTCCTTTGGCCCTCTAGTCTTCAAAGGGATCCGAAATATCTGTTCTCAGATTCCACAGAAATAAGGCTAGCAAAGAGATCCACGAAATACAGATGTAAGTCTGTGAGGTGAAATGACAGAACACTAAGCAGTTTCTCACAAAGCTACTCTCCAGATTTCATGTGAGGATATTTCCTTTCTCACCATAGCCCTCTATGCGCTTCCATATTTCACTTTGCCAATTCTACAAGAACTATCTTAGCGAAAGGCTTCTTGAGGGGAAAGCTATAACTCTGTGAGTTGATATCACAGAATACAAAGAAATTTCTCAGAAAGCTTCTTTCTCTTTGTTATCAGAGGATATTTCGTTTGGCCCTATACTCTTCAAAGGGATCCGAAATATCTGTTCTCAGATTCCACAGAAATAAGGCTAGCAAAGAGTTCCACGAAATACAGTTGTAACCCTGTGAGATGAATTAACAGAACTGTAAGCAGTTTCTCAGAAAGCTTCTTTCCAGATTTCATCTGAGGATATTTCCTTTTTCACCATTGCCCACTATGGGCTTCCAAATATCACTTTGCCAGTTCCACAAGAACTGTCTTAGCGAAAGGCTTCTTCAGGGGAAAGCTGTAACTCTGTGAGATAATTTCATAGAACACAAAGAAGTTTCACAGAAAGCTTCTTTCCCTTGTCAATGGAGGATTTTCCTTTGGCCCTATATTCTTCAAAGGGATCCGAAATATCTGTTCTCAGATTCCACAGACATAAGGCTAGCCAAGAGATCCATGAAATACAGATGTATCTCTGTGAGTGGAATTCAAACATCACAGAGCAGTTTCTCAGAATGCTTCTTTCCACATTTCATGTGAGGATATTTGCTTTTTCACCATAGCCCTCTATGGGCTTCCAAATATCACTTTGCAAATTCCACAAGAACTGTCTTAGCGAAAGGTTTCTTGAGGGGAAAGCTGTAACACTGTGATATGATTTCACAGAACACTAAGCAGTTTTTCAGAAAGCCTCTTTACAGATTTCTTCTGAGGATATTTCCTTTTTCACCATAGCTCTCTATGGGCTTCCAAATATCACTTTGCCAATTCCGCAAGAACTGTCTTAGCGAAAGGTTTCTTGAGGGTAAAGCTGTAACTCTGTGAGACGATTTCACAGAACACAAAGAAGTTTCTCAGAAAGCTTCTTTCTCTTTTTTATCGGAGGATATTTCCTTTGGCCCTCTAGTCTTCAAAGGGATCCGAAATATCTGTTCTCAGATTCCACAATAATAAGGTTAGCAAAGAAATCCACGAAATACAGATGTAACTCTGTGAGATGAATTGACAGGACACCAAGCAGTTTCTCAGAAGGCTTCTTTCCAGATTTCATCTGAGGATAATTCCTTTTTCACTATAGCCCTCTATGGGCTTCCAAATTTCACTTTGCCAATTCTACAAGAACAGTCTTAGCGAAAGGCTTCTTGAGGGGAAAGCTGTATCTCTGTGAGATGATTTCACAGAACACAAAGAAGTTTCTCAGAAACCTTTCTCTTTGTTATCGGAGGATATTTCCTTTGGCCCTAGACTCTTCTAAGGGATCCGCAATATCTGTTCTCATATTCCACAGAAAAAAGGCTAGCAAAGAGATCTACCAAATACAGATGTTACTCTGTGAGATGAATTAACAGAACACTAAGCAGTTTCTCAGAAAGTTTCTTTACAGATTTCATCTGAGGATATTTACTTTTTCACCATAGCCCTCTATGGGCTTCCAAATATCACTTTGCCAATTCCACAAGAACTGTCTTAGCGAAAGGTTTCTTCAGGGGAAAGCTGAAACTCTGTGAGATAATTTCATGGAACGCCAAGAAGTTTCTCAGAAAGCATCTTTCCCTTTGTTAAGGGAGGATATTTCCTTTGGCCCTATAGTCTTCAAAGGGATCCGAAATATCTGTTCTCAGATTCCACAGAAATAAGGCCAGCCAAGAGATCCATGAAATACAGATGTATCTATGTGAGTGGAATTCACACATCACAGAGCAGTTTCTTAGAAAGATTCTTTCCAGATTTCATTTGAGGATATTTCCTTTTTCACCATAGCCCTCTATGGGCTTCCAAATATCACTTTGCCAATTCCACAAGAACTGTCTTAGCGAAAGGCTTCTTGAGGGGAAAGCTGTACCACTGTGAGATGATTTCACAGAACACTAAGCAGTTTCTCAGAAAGCTTCTTTACAGATTTCATCTGATTATATTTCCTTTTTCACCATAGCCCTCTATGGGCTTCCAAATATCACTTTGCCAATTCCGCAAGAACTGTGTTAGCGAAAGACTTCTTGAGGGGAAAGCTGTAACTCTGTGATATAATATCACAGAACACAAAGAAGTTTCTCAGAAAGCTTCTTTCTCTTTGTTATCGGAGGACAGTTCCTTTGGCCCTATAGAGTTCTAAGGGATCCGAAATATCTGTTCTCAGATTCCACAGAAATAAGGCTAGCAAAGAGATCCACGAAATACAGATGTAACACTGTGAGATGAATTAAAGAACATTAAGCAGTTTCTCAGAAAGCTTCTTTCCAGATTTCATCTGAGGACAATTACTTTTTCACCATTGCCTTCTATGCGCTTCCAAATATCACTTTGCCAATTCCACAAGAACTGTCTTAGCGAAAGGCTTCTTGAGGGGAAACCTGTTACTCTTTGAGGTGATTTCAAAAACACAAAGAAGTTTCTCAGAAAGCTTCTTTCTCTTTGTTATCGGAGTTTATTTCCTTTGGCCCTATAATCTTCAAAGAGATCCGAAATATCTGTTCTCAGATTCCACAGAAATAAGGCTAGCACAGAGATCCAAGAAATACAGATGTAACTCTTTGAGATGAATTAACAGAACACTAAGCAGTTTCTCAGAAAGCTACTTTCCAGATTTCATCTGAGGATAATTCCTTTTTCACCATAGCCCTCTATGGGCTTCCAAATATCACTTTGCCAATTCCACAAAAACTGTCTTAGCGAAAGGCTTCTTGAGGGGAAAGCTGTAACTCTGTGAGATGATTTCACAGAACACAAAGAAGTTTCTCAAAAAGTTTCTTTCTCTTTGTTATCGTAAGATATTTCCTTTTGCCGTATAGTATTCAAAGGCATCCGAATTATAAGTTCTCAGAATCCACAGAAATAAGGCTAGCAAACAGATCCACGAAATACAGATGTAACTATGTGAGTGGAAGTCACACATCACAAAGCAGTTTCTCAGAAAGCTTCTTTCCAGTTTTTCTCGGAGGATATTTTCTTTTTCACCATAGCCCTCTATAGACTTCCAAATATCACTTTGCCAATTCCACAACAACAGGCTTACCGAACGGCTTCTTGGGGGAAAGCTGTAACTCTGTGAGATGAAATAACAGCACACTAAGCAGTTTCTCAGAAACCTTCTTCCCAGATATCATCTGCGGATATTGCCTTTTTCACCATAGCCCTCTATGGACTTCCAAATATCACTTTGCCATTTCCACAAGAACAGGCTTAGAGAAAGGCTTCTTGAGGTGAAAGCTCTAACTCTGTAGGATGAATTAACAGAACACGAAGCAGACTCTCAGAAAGCTTCTTTCTCTTTGTTATCGGAGGATATTTCCTTTGGCCCTAGAGTCTTCAAAGGGATCAGAAATATCAGTTCTCAGATTCCACCGAAATAAGGCTAGCAAACAGATCCATGAAACACAGATGTATCTCTGTGAGTGGAAATCACACATCCCAAAGCAGTTTCTCAAAAACCTTCTTTCCAGTTTTTCTCGGAGGATATTTTCTTTTTCACCATAGCCCTCTATGGGCTTCCAAATATCACATTGCAAATTCCAAAAGAGCTGTCTTAGCGAAAGGCTTCTTGAGGGGAAAGCTGTAATTCTGTGAGATGTTTTCACAGTACACAAAGAAGTTTCTCAGAAAGCTTCTTTCTCTTTGTTATCGGAGGATATTTCCTTTGGCCCTATAGTCTTGAAAGGGATCCGAAATATCTGTTCTCAGATTCCACAGAAATAAGGCTATCAAAGAGATGCACGAAATACAGATGTAACACTGTGAGATGAATTAACAGAACACTAAGCAGTTTCTCCGAAAGCTTCTTTCCAGATTTCATCTGTGGTTATTTCCTTTTTCACCATAGCCCTCTATGGGCTTCCAAATATCACATTGCCAATTCCACAAGAAGTGTCTTAGCAAAAGGCTTCTTGAGGGGAAAGCTGTATCTCTGTGAGATGATTTCACAGAACACCAAGATATTTTTCAAAAAGCTTCTTTCTCTTTATTATTGGAGGATATTCCCTTTGGCCCTGTAGTCTTCTAAGGGATCCGAAATATCTGTTCTCAGATTCCACAGAAATAAGGCTAGCAAAGAGGTCCACGAAATACAGATGTAAATATGTGACATGAATTAACCGAACACGAAGCAGTTTCTCAGAAAGCTTCTTTCAGATTTCATCTGAGGATATTTCCTTTTTCAACATATTCATCTATGGGCTTCGAAATATCACTTTGCCAATTATCCAAGAACTGTCTAAGCCAAACGCTTCTTGAGGGGAAGGCTGTAAATCTGTGAGATGATTTCACAGAAAACAAAGAAGTTTCTCAGAAAGCTTCTTTCTCTTTTTTATTGGAGGATATTTCCTTTGGCCCTATAGTCTTCAAAGGGATCTGAAATATCTGTTCTCTGATTCCACAGAAATAAGGCTAGCAAAGAGATCCACGAAATACAGATGTAACTCTGTGAGTTGAAGTCAACATCACAGAGCAGTTTCTCAGAAAGCTTCTTTCCAGACTTCATCTGAGGATATTTCCTTTTTCACCATAGCCCTCTATGGGCATCCAAATATCACTTTTCCAATTCCACAAGAACTGTCTTAGCGAAAGGCTTCTTGAGCTTAAAGCTGTAACTCTGTGAGATGATTTCACAGAGCACAAAGAGGTTTCTCAGAAACATTCGTGCTCTTTGTTATCGGCGGATATTTCGTTTGGCCCTATAGTCTTCAAAGGGATCCGAAATATCTGTTCTCAGATTCCACAGAAATAAGGCTAGCAAAGAGATCCACGAAATACAGATGTAACTCTGTGAGATGAATTAACAGAACACTAAGCAGTTTCTCAGAAAGCTTCTTTTCAGATTTCATCTGAGGATATTTCCTTTTTCACCGTAGCCCTCTATGGGCTTCGAAATATCACTTTGGCATTTCCACAAGAACCGTCTTAGCGAAAGTCTTCTTCAGGGGAAAGCTGTAACTCTGTGACATGATTTCAGAGAGCACAAAGAAGTTTCTCAGAAAGCTTCTTTCTCTTTGTTATCGGAGGATATTTCCTTTGGCCCTATAATCTTCTAAGGGATCCGAAATATCTGTTCTCAAATTCCACAGAAATATGGCTAGCAAGGGGATCCATGAAATACAGATGTAACTGTGTGAGTGGAAGTCACACATCACAGAGCAGTTTTTCAGAAAGCTTCTTTCCAGATTTCATCTGAGCATATTTCCTTTTTCACCATAGCCCTCTATGGGCTTCCAAATTTCACTTTGCCAATTCCACAAGAACTGTCTTAGCGAAAGGCTTCTTGAGGGGAAATCGGTAACACTGTGAGATGATTTCACAGAACACTAAGCAGGTTCTCAGAAAGCTTCTTTACAGATTTCATCTTAGGATATTTCCTTTTTCACCATAGCCCTCTGTGGGCTTCCAAATATCACTTTACCAATTCCACAAGAACTGTCTTAGGGAAATGCTTCTTGAGGGGAAAGCTGTAACTCTGTGAGATGATTTCAAAGAACAAAAAGAAGTTTCTCAGAAAGCTTCTTTCTCTTTGTTATCGGAGGATATTTCCTTTGGCCCTCTAGTCTTCAAAGGGATCCGAAATATCTGTTCTCAGATTCCACAGAAATAAGGCTAGCAAAGAGATCCACGAAATACAGATGTAATTCTGTGAGGTGAAATGACAGAACACTAAGCAGTTTCTCACAAAGCTTCTCTCCAGATTTCATGTGAGGATATTTCCTTTCTCACCATAGCCCTCTATGCGCTTCCATATTTCACTTTGCCAATTCTACAAGAACTATCTTAGCGAAAGGCTTCTTGAGGGGAAAGCTATAACTCTGTGAGTTGATATCACAGAATACAAAGAAATTTCTCAGAAAGCTTCTTTCTCTTTGTTATCAGAGGATATTTCGTTTGGCCCTATACTCTTCAAAGGGATCCGAAATATCTGTTCTCAGATTCCACAGAAATAAGGCTAGCAAAGAGTTCCACGAAATACAGTTGTAACCCTGTGAGATGAATTAACAGAACTGTAAGCAGTTTCTCAGAAAGCTTCTTTCCAGATTTCATCTGAGGATATTTCCTTTTTCACCATTGCCCACTATGGGCTTCCAAATATCACTTTGCCAGTTCCACAAGAACTGTCTTAGCGAAAGGCTTCTTCAGGGGAAAGCTGTAACTCTGTGAGATAATTTCATAGAACACAAAGAAGTTTCACAGAAAGCTTCTTTCCCTTGTCAATGGAGGATTTTCCTTTGGCCCTATATTCTTCAAAGGGATCCGAAATATCTGTTCTCAGATTCCACAGACATAAGGCTAGCCAAGAGATCCATGAAATACAGATGTATCTCTGTGAGTGGAATTCAAACATCACAGAGCAGTTTCTCAGAATGCTTCTTTCCACATTTCATGTGAGGATATTTGCTTTTTCACCATAGCCCTCTATGGGCTTCCAAATATCACTTTGCAAATTCCACAAGAACTGTCTTAGCGAAAGGTTTCTTGAGGGGAAAGCTGTAACACTGTGATATGATTTCACAGAACACTAAGCAGTTTTTCAGAAAGCCTCTTTACAGATTTCTTCTGAGGATATTTCCTTTTTCACCATAGCTCTCTATGGGCTTCCAAATATCACTTTGCCAATTCCGCAAGAACTGTCTTAGCGAAAGGTTTCTTGAGGGTAAAGCTGTAACTCTGTGAGACGATTTCACAGAACACAAAGAAGTTTCTCAGAAAGCTTCTTTCTCTTTTTTATCGGAGGATATTTCCTTTGGCCCTCTAGTCTTCAAAGGGATCCGAAATATCTGTTCTCAGATTCCACAATAATAAGGTTAGCAAAGAAATCCACGAAATACAGATGTAACTCTGTGAGATGAATTGACAGGACACCAAGCAGTTTCTCAGAAGGCTTCTTTCCAGATTTCATCTGAGGATAATTCCTTTTTCACCATAGCCCTCTATGGGCTTCCAAATTTCACTTTGCCAATTCTACAAGAACAGTCTTAGCGAAAGGCTTCTTGAGGGGAAAGCTGTATCTCTGTGAGATGATTTCACAGAACACAAAGAAGTTTCTCAGAAACCTTTCTCTTTGTTATCGGAGGATATTTCCTTTGGCCCTAGACTCTTCTTAGGGATCCGCAATATCTGTTCTCATATTCCACAGAAATAAGGCTAGCAAAGAGATCTACCAAATACAGATGTTACTCTGTGAGATGAATTAACAGAACACTAAGCAGTTTCTCAGAAAGTTTCTTTACAGATTTCATCTGAGGATATTTACTTTTTCACCATAGCCCTCTATGGGCTTCCAAATATCACTTTGCCAATTCCACAAGAAGTGTCTTAGCGAAAGGTTTCTTCAGGGGAAAGCTGAAACTCTGTGAGATAATTTCATGGAACGCCAAGAAGTTTCTCAGAAAGCATCTT
This sequence comes from Macaca nemestrina, assembly GCF_043159975.1. Lineage (NCBI taxonomy): Eukaryota > Metazoa > Chordata > Mammalia > Primates > Cercopithecidae > Macaca > Macaca nemestrina. Next base: position 27,072,996 of record NC_092143.1, read on the forward strand.
TCCCTTTGTTAAGGGAGGATATTTCCTTTGGCCCTATAGTCTTCAAAGAGATCCGAAATATCTGTTCTCAGATTCCACAGAAATAAGGCCAGCCAAGAGATCCATGAAATACAGATGTATCTCTGTGAGTGGAATTCACACATCACAGAGCAGTTTCTTAGAAAGATTCTTTCCAGATTTCATCTGAGGATATTTCCTTTTTCACCATAGCCCTCTATGGGCTTCCAAATATCACTTTGCCAATTCCACAAGAACTGTCTTAGCGAAAGGCTTCTTGAGGGGAAAGCTGTACCACTGTGAGATGATTTCACAGAACACTAAGCAGTTTCTCAGAAAGCTTCTTTACAGATTTCATCTGATTATATTTCCTTTTTCACCATAGCCCTCTATGGGCTTCCAAATATCACTTTGCCAATTCCACAAGAACTGTGTTAGCGAAAGACTTCTTGAGGGGAAAGCTGTAACTCTGTGAGATAATATCACAGAACACAAAGAAGTTTCTCAGAAAGCTTCTTTCTCTTTGTTATCGGAGGACAGTTCCTTTGGCCCTATAGTGTTCTAAGGGATCCGAAATATCTGTTCTCAGATTCCACAGAAATAAGGCTAGCAAAGAGATCCACGAAATACAGATGTAACACTGTGAGATGAATTAAAGAACATTAAGCAGTTTCTCAGAAAGCTTCTTTCCAGATTTCATCTGAGGACAATTACTTTTTCACCATTGCCTTCTATGCGCTTCCAAATATCACTTTGCCAATTCCACAAGAACTGTCTTAGCGAAAGACTTCTTGAGGGGAAACCTGTTACTCTTTGAGGTGATTTCAAAAACACAAAGAAGTTTCTCAGAAAGCTTCTTTCTCTTTGTTATCGGAGTTTATTTCCTTTGGCCCTATAATCTTCAAAGAGATCCGAAATATCTGTTCTCAGATTCCACAGAAATAAGGCTAGCACAGAGATCCAAGAAATACAGATGTAACTCTTTGAGATGAATTAACAGAACACTAAGCAGTTTCTCAGAAAGCTACTTTCCAGATTTCATCTGAGGATAATTCCTTTTTCACCATAGCCCTCTATGGGCTTCCAAATATCACTTTGCCAATTCCACAAAAACTGTCTTAGCGAAAGGCTTCTTGAGGGGAAAGCTGTAACTCTGTGAGATGATTTCACAGAACACAAAGAAGTTTCTCAGAAAGCTTCTTTCTCTTTTTTATCGGAGGATATTTCCTTTGGCCCTATAGTTTTCAAAGGGATCCGAAATATCTGTTCTCAGATTCCACATAAATAAGGCTAGCAAAGAGATCCACGAAAGACAGATGTAACTCTGTAAGTGGAAGTCACACGTCACAGAGCAGTTTCTCAGAAAGCTTCTTTCCAGATTTCAAATGAGGATATTTCCTTTTTCACCGTAGTCCTCTATGGGATTCCAAATATCACTTTGCCAATTCCGCAAGAACTGTCTTAGCGAAAGGCTTCTTGAGGTTAAAGCTGTAAATCAGTGAGACGATTTCACAGAACACTAAGAAGTTTCTCAGAAAAATTCTTTCTCTTTGTTATCGGAGGATATTTCCTTTGGCCCTCTAGTCTTCAAAGGGATCCGAAATATCTGTTCTCAGATTCCACAGAAATAAGGCTAGCAAAGAGATCCACGAAATACAGATGTAAGTCTGTGAGGTGAAATGACAGAACACTAAGCAGTTTCTCACAAAGCTTCTCTCCAGATTTCATGTGAGGATATTTCCTTTTTCACCATAGCCCTCTATGCGCTTCCAAATTTCACTTTGCCAATTCTACAAGAACTATCTTAGCGAAAGGCTTCTTGAGGGGAAAGCTGTAACTCTGTGAGTTGACATCACAAAATACAAAGAAATTTCTCAGAAAGCTTCTTTCTCTTTGCTATCAGAGGTATTTCGTTTGGCCCTATAGTCTTCAAAGGGATCCGAAATATCTGTTCTCAGATTCCATAGAAATAAGGCTAGCAAAGAGATCCACGAAATACAGTTGTAAGCCTGTGAGATGAATTAACAGAACAGTAAGCAGTTTCTCAGAAAGCTTCTTTCCAGATTTCATCTGAGGATATTTCCTTTTTCACCATAGCCCACTATGGGCTTCCAAATATCACTTTGCCAATTCCACAAGAACTGTCTTAGCGAAAGGCTTCTTCAGGGGAAAGCTGTAACTCTGTGAGATAATTTCAGAGAACACAAAGAAGTTTCTCAGAATGCTTCTTTCCCTTTGTTAATGGAGGATTTTCCTTTGGCCCTGTATTCTTCAAGGGGATCCGAAATATGTGTTCTCAGATTCCACAGATATAAGGCGAGCCGAGAGATCCAAGAAATAGAGACGTATCTCTGTGAGTGGAATTCACACATCACAGAGCAGTTTCTCAGGAAGCTTCTTTCCACATTTCGTCTGAGGATATTTCCTTTTTCACCATAGACCTCTATGGGCTTCCAAATATCACTTTGCAAATTCCACAAGAACTGTCTTAGCGAAAGGCTTTTTGAGGGGAAAGCTGTAACACTGTGATATGATTTCACAGAACACTAAGCAGTTTCTCAGAAAGCCTCTTTACAGATTTCTTCTGAGGATATTTCCTTTTTCACCATAGCTCTCTATGGGCTTCCAAATATCACTTTGCCAATTCCGCAAGACCTGTCTTAGCGAAAGGTTTCTTGAGGTTAAAGCTGTAACTCTGTGAGACGATTTCACAGAACACAAAGAAGTTTCTCAGAAAGCTTCTTTCTCTTTTTTATCGGAGGATATTTCCTTGGGCCCTCTAGTCTTCAAAGGGATCCGAAATATCTGTTCTCAGATTCCACAATAATAAGGCTAGCAAAGAGATCCACGAAATGCAGATGTAACTCTGTGAGATGAATTGACAGAACACCAAGCAGTTTCTCAGAAGGCTTCTTTCCAGATTTCATCTGAGGTTAATTGCTTTTTCACCATAGCCCACTATGCGCTTCCTAATTTCACTTTGCCAATTGTACAAGAACTGTCTTAGCGAAAGGCTTCTTGAGGGGAAAGCTGTAACTCTATGAGATGATTTCACAGAACACAAAGAAGTTTCTCAGAAAGCTTCTTTCTCTTTGTTATCGTAGGATATTTCCTTTGGCCCTTTAGTCTTCAAAGGGATCCGAAATATCTGTTCTCAGAATCCACAGAAATAAGGCTAGCAAAGAGATGCACGAAATACAGATGTAACTCTGTGAGATGAATTAACAGAACACTAAGCAGTTTCTCAGAAAGCTTCTTTCCAGATTTTTTCGGAGGATATTTACTTTTACACCATAGTCCTGTAAGGGCTTAAAAATATCACTTTCCCAATTACACAAGAACTGTCTTAGCGAAAGGCTTCTTGAGGGGAAAGCTGTATCTCTCTGAGATGATTTCACAGAACACAAAGAAGTTTCTCAGAAACCTTTCTCTTTGTTATCAGAGGATATTTCCTTTGACCCTATAGTCTTCTAAGGGATCCGCAATATCTGTTCTCATATTCCACAGAAATAAGGCTAGCAAAGAGATCTACCAAATACAGATGTAACTCTGTGAGATGAATTAACAGAACACTAAGCAGTTTCCCAGAAAGCTTCTTTCCAGATTTCATCTGAGGATATTTCCTTTTTCAACATAGCCCTCTATGGGCTTCCAAATATCACTTTGCCAATTCCAAAAGAACTGTCTTAGTGAAAGGCTTCTTGAGGGGAAAGCTGTAACTCTGTGAGATGATTTCACAGAACACAAAGAGGTTTCTTAGAAAGCTTCTTTCTCTTTGTTATCGGAGGATATTTCCTTTGGCCCTATAGTCTTCAAAGGGATCCGAAATATCTGTTCTCAGATTCCACAGAAATAAGGCTAGCAAAGAGATCCACGAAATACAGATGTAATTCTGTGAGTGGAAGTCACACATCACAAAGTCGTTTCTCAGAAAACATCTTTCCTGTTTTTCTCGGAGGATATTTTCTTTTCCACCTTAACCCTCTAGAGGCTTCCAAATATCACTTTGCCAATTCCAAATTAACAGGCTTAGCGAACGGCTACTTGAGGGGAAAGCTGTAACTATGTGAGATAAACTAACAGAACACTAAGCAGTTTCTCAGAAAGCTTCTTTCCAGATTTCATCTGAGGATATTTCCTTTTTCACCAAAGCCCTCTATGGGCATCGAAATATCACTTTGCCAACTCCAAAAGAACAGGCTTAGAGAAAGGCTTCTTGTGGGGAAAGCTGTAACTCTGTGTGGTGATTTCACAGAACACAAAGAAGTTTCTCAGAAAGCTTCTTTCTCTTTTTTATCGGAGGATATTTCCTTTGGCACTTTAGTCTTCAAAGGGATCCGAATTATCAGTTCTCGGATTCCACAGCAATAAGGGTAGCAAACAGATCCAAGAATTACAGATGTAATTCAGTGAGTGGAAGTCACACATCACAAACCAGTTCGTCAGAAATCTTCTTTCCAGTTTTTCTCGGAGGATATTTTCTTTTTCACTTTAGTCCTCTATGGGCTTGCAAATATCACTTTGCCAATTCCACAACAACAGGTTAGCGAAAGGCTTATTGAGAGGATAGCTCTATCTCTGAGAGATGGTTTCACAGATCACGAAGAAGTTTCTCAGAATCCTTCTTTCTCGTTGTTATCGGAGGATATTTCCTTTGGCCCTATAGTCTTCAAAGGGATCCGAAATATCTGTTCTCAGATTCCACAGAAATAAGAGTAGCAAAGAGATCCACGAAATACAGATGTAACTCGGTGAGGGGAAGTCACACATCACAGAGCAGTTTCTAGGAAAGCTTCGTTCCAGATTTCATCTGAGGATATTTCCTTTTTCACCATAGCCCTCTATGGGCTTCCGAAAAAATCACTTTGCCAATTCCACAAGAACTGTCTTAGCGAAAGTCTTCTTGAGGGGAAAGCTGTAACACTGTGAGATGATTTCACAGAACACTAAGCAGTTTCTCAGAAAGCTTCTTCACAGATTTCGTCTGATAATATTTCCTTTTTCACCCTAGCCCTCTATGGGCTTCCAAATATCACATTGCAAATTCCAAAAGAACTGTCTTAGCGAAAGGCTTCTTGAGGGGAAAGCTGTAACTCTGTGAGATGATTTCACAGTACACAAAGAAGTTTCTCAGAGAGCTTCTTTCTCTTTGTTATCGGAGGATATTTCCTTTGGCCCTACAGTCTTCAAAGGGATCCGAAATAACTGTTCTCAGATTCCACAGAAATAAGGCTAGCAAAGAGATCCATGAATTACAGATGTAACTCTGTGAGATGAATTAACAGAACACTAAGCACTTTGCCAGAAAGCTTCTTTACAGATTTCATCTGAGGATATTTCCTTTTTCACCATAGCCCTCTATGGGCTTCCAAATGTCACATTGCCAATTCCACAAGAAGTGTCTTAGCGAAAGGCTTCTTGAGGGGAAAGCTGTAACTCTGTGAGATGATTTCACAGAACACAAAGATGTTTTTCAAAAAGCTTCTTTCTCTTTATTATTGGAGGGTATTCCCTTTGGCCCTGTAGTCTTCTAAGGATCCGAAATATCTGTTCTCAGATTCCACAGAAATAAGGCTAGCAAAGAGGTCCACGAAATACAGATGTAAATATGTGACATGAATTAACAGAACACTAAGCAGTTTCTCAGAAAGCTTCTTTCAGATTTCATCTGAGGATATTTCCTTTTTCAACATATTCCTCTATGGGCTTCGAAATATCACTTTGCAAATTATCCAAGAACTATCTTAGCCAAACTCTTCTTGAGTGGAAGGCTGTAAATCTGTGAGATGATTTCACAGAAAACAAAGAAGTTTCTCAGAAAGCTTCTTTCTCTTTTTTATCGGAGGATATTTCCTTTGGCCCTATAGTCTTCAAAGGGATCTGAAATATCACTTCTCAGATTCCACAGAAATAAGGCTAGCAAAGAGGTGCACGAAATACAGATGTAACTCTGTGAGTTGAAGTCAACATCACAGAGCAGTTTCCAGAAAGCTTCTTTCCAGACTTCATCTGAGGATATTTCCTTTTTCACCATAGCCCTCTATGGGCTTCCAAATATCAGTTTTCCAATAACACAAGAACTGTCTTAGCGAAAGGCTTCTTGAGCGGAAAGCTGTAACTCTGTGAGATGATTTCACAGAGCACAAAGAGGTTTCTCAGAAACCTTCTTTCTCTTTGTTATCGGAGGATATTTCGTTTGGCCCTATAGTCTTCAAGGGATCCGAAATATCTGTTCTCAGATTCCACAGAAATAAGGCTAGCAAAGAGATCCACGAAATACAGATGTAACTCTGTGACATGAATTAACAGAACACTAAGCAGTTTCTCAGAAAGCTTCTTTTCAGATTTCATCTGAGGATATTTCCTTTTTCACCGTAGCCCTCTATGGGCTTCCAAATATCACTTTGGCATTTCCACAAGAACTGTCTTAGCGAAAGTCTTCTTCAGGGGAAAGCTGTAACTCTGTGACATGATTTCACAGAGCACAAAGAAGTTTCTCAGAAAGCTTCTTTCTCTTTGTTTTCGGAGGATATTTCCTTTGGCCTTATAATCTTCTAAGGTATCCAAAATATCTGTTCTCAAATTCCACAGAAATATGGCTAGCAAGGAGATCCATGAAATACAGATGTAACTGTGTGAGTGGAAGTCACACATCACAGAGAAGTTTTTCAGAAAGCTTCTTTCCAGATTTCATCTGAGAATATTTCCTTTTTTCCATAGCCCTCTATGGGCTTCCAAATATCACTTTGCCAATTCCACAAGAACTGTCTTAGCGAAAGGCATCTTGAGGGGAAAGCGGTAACACTGTGAGATGATTTCACAGAACACTAAGCAGTTTCTCAGAAAGCTTCTTTACGGATTTCATCTTAGGATATTTCCTTTTTCTCCATAGCCCTCTAAGGGCTTCCAAATATCACTTTACCAATTCCACAAGAACTGTCTTAGGGAAATGCTTCTTGAGGGGAAAGCTGTAACTCTGTGAGATGATTTCACAGAACACAAAGAAGTTTCTCAGAAAGCTTCTTTCTCTTTGTTGTCGGAGGATATTTCCTTTTGCCCTATAGTTTTCAAAGGGATCCGAAATATCTGTTCTCAGATTCCACATAAATAAGGCTAGCAAAGAGATCCACGAAATACAGATGTAACTCTGTAAGTGGAAGTCACACGTCACACAGCAGTTTCTCAGAAAGATTCTTTACAGATTTCAAATGAGGATATTTCCTTTTTCATAGTAGTCCTCTATGGGATTCCAAATATCACTTTGCCAATTCCGCAAGAACTGTCTTAGCGAAAGGCTTCTTGAGGTTAAAGCTGTAAATCAGTGAGACGATTTCACAGAACACTAAGAAGTTTCTCAGAAAGCTTCTTTCTCTTTGTTATCGGAGGATATTTCCTTTGGCCCTCTAGTCTTCAAAGGGATCCAAAATATCTGTTCTCAGATTCCACAGAAATAAGGCTAGCAAAGAGATCCACGAAATACAGATGTAAGTCTGTGAGGTGAAATGACAGAACACTAAGTAGTTTCTCACAAAGCTTCTCTCCAGATTTCATGTGAGGATATTTCCTTTTTAACCATAGCCCTCTATGCGCTTCCAAATTTCACTTTGCCAATTCTACAAGAACTATCTTAGCGAAAGGCTTCTTGAGGGGAAAGCTGTAACTCTGTGAGTTGACATCACAGAATACAAAGAAATTTCTCAGAAAGCTTCTTTCTCTTTGCTATCAGAGGTATTTCGTTTGGCCCTATAGTCTTCAAAGGGATCCGAAATATCTGTTCTCAGATTCCACAGAAATAAGGCCAGCAAAGAGATCCACGAAATACAGATGTAACTTTGTGAGATGAATTAACAGAACACTAAGCAGTTTCTCAGAAAGCTTCTTTCCAGATTTCATCTGAGGATATTTCCTTTTTCACCGTAGCCCTCTATGGGCTTCCAAATATCACTTTGCCAATTCCACAAGAACTGGCAAAGCTTCTTTCCCTGTGTTAATGGAGGATTTTCCTTTGGCCCTATATTCTTCAAAGGGATCCGAAATATCTGTTCTCAGATTCCACAGATATAAGGCAAGCCAAGAGATCCAAGAAATACAGATGTATCTCTGTGAGTGGAATTCACACATCACAGAGCAGTTTCTCAGAAAGCTCTTTCCACATTTCATCTGAGGATATTTCCTTTTTCACCATAGCCCTCTATGGGCTTCCAAATATCACTTTGCAAATTCCACAAGAACTGTCTTAGCGAAAGGCTTCTTGAGGGGAAAGCTGTAACACTGTGATATGATTTCACAGAACACTAAGCAGTTTCTCAGAAAGCCTCTTTACAGATTTCTTCTGAGGATATTTCCTTTTTCACCATAGCTCTCTATGGGCTTCCAAATATCACTTTGCCAATTCCGCAAGAACTGTCTTAGCGAAAGGTTTCTTGAGGTTAAAGCTGTAACTCTGTCAGACGATTTCACAGAACACAAAGAAGTTTCTCAGAAAGCTTCTTTCTCTTTTTTATCGGAGGATATTTCCTTTGGCCCTCTAGTCTTCAAAGGGATCCGAAATATCTGTTCTCAGATTCCACAATAACAAGGCTAGCAAAGAGATCCACGAAATACTGATGTAACTCTGTGAGATGAATTGACAGAACACCAAGCAGTTTCTCAGAAGGCTTCTTTCCAGATTTCATCTGAGGTTAATTCCTTTTTCACCATAGCCCTCTATGCGCTTCCAAATTTCACTTTGCCAATTGTACAAGAACAGTCTTAGCGAAAGGCTTCTTGAGGGGAAAGCTGTAACTCTATGAGATGATTTCACAGAACAAAAAGAAGTTTCTCAGAAAGCTTCTTTCTCTTTGTTATCGTAGGATATTTCCTTTGGCCCTATAGTCTTCAAAGGGATCCGAAATATCTGTTCTCAGAATCCACAGATATAAGGCTAGCAACGAGAAGCACGAAATACAGATGTAACTCTGTGAGATGAATTAACAGAACACTAAGCAGTTTCTCAGAAAGCTTCTTTCTAGATTTCTTCGGAGGATATTTACTTTTACACCATAGCCCTGTAAGGGCTTAAAAATATCACTTTGCCAATTCCACAAGAACTGTCTTAGCGAAAGGCTTCTTGAGGGGAAAGCTGTATCTCTCTGAGATGATTTCACAGAACACAAAGAAGTTTCTCAGAAACCTTTCTCTTTGTTATCAGAGGATATTTCCTTTGGCCCTATAGTCTTCTAAGGGATCCGCAATATCTGTTCTCATATTCCACAGAAATAAGGCTAGCAAAGTGATCTACCAAATACAGATGTAACTCTGTGAGATGAATTAACAGAACACTAAGCAGTTTCCCAGAAAGCTTCTTTCCAGATTTCATCTGAGGATATTTCCTTTTTCACCATAGCCCTCTATGGGCTTCTAAATATCACTTTGCCAATTCCACAAGAACTGTCTTAGCGAAAGGCTTCTTGAGGGGAAAGCTGTACCACTGTGAGATGATTTCACAGAACACTAAGCAGTTTCTCAGAAAGCTTCTTTACAGATTTCATCTGATTATATTTCCTTTTTCACCATAGCCCTCTATGGGCTTCCAAATATCACTTTGCCAATTCCACAAGAACTGTGTTAGCGAAAGACTTCTTGAGGGGAAAGCTGTAACTCAGTGAGATAATATCACAGAACACAAAGAAGTTTCTCAGAAAGCTTCTTTCTCTTTGTTATCGGAGGACAGTTCCTTTGGCCCTATAGTGTTCTAAGGGATCCGAAATATCTTTTCTCAGATTCCACAGAAATAAGGCTAGCAAAGATATCCACGAAATACAGATGTAACACTGTGAGATGAATTAAAGAATATTAAGCAGTTTCTCACAAAACTTCTTTCCAGATTTCATCTAAGGATATTTCCTTTGTCACCCTAACCATCTATGGGCTTCCAAATATCACTTTGACATTTCCAAAACAACTGCCTTAGCTAAAGGCTTCTTGAGGGGAAAGCTGTAACTCTGTGAGATGATTTCACAGAACACAAGGAAGTTTCTCAGAAAGCTTCGTTCTCTTTGTTATCGGAAGATATTTCCTTTGGCCCTATACTGTTCTAAGGGATCCGAAATATCTGTTCTCACATTCCACAGAAATAAGGCTAGCAAAGAGATCCACGAAATACAGATGTAACTCTGTGAGATGAATTAACAGAACACTAAGCAGTTTCTCAGAAAGCTTCTTTCCAGATTTCATCTGAAGACATTTCCTTTTTCACCATAGCCTTCTATGCGCTTCCAAATATCACTTTGCCAATTCCACAAGAACTGTCTTAGCGAAAGCCTTCTTGAGTGGAAACCTGTAACTCTTTGAGGTGATTTCACAGAACACTAAGCAGTTTCTCAGAAAGCTTCTTTACAGATTTCATCTGATTATATTTCCTTTTTCACCATAGCCTTCTATGGGCTTCCAAATATCACTTTGCCAATTCCACAAGAACTGTGTTAGCGAAAGACTTCTTGAGGGGAAAGCTGTAACTCTGTGAGATAATATCACAGAACACAAAGAAGTTTCTCAGAAAGCTTCTTTCTCTTTGTTATCGGAGGACAGTTCCTTTGTCCCTATAGTGTTCTAAGGGATCCGAAATATCTTTTCTCAGATTCCACAGAAATAAGGCTAGCAAAGATATCCACGAAATACAGATGTAACACTGTGAGATGAATTAAAGAATATTAAGCAGTTTCTCACAAAACTTCTTTCCAGATTTCATCTAAGGATATTTCCTTTGTCACCCTAACCATCTATGAGCTTCCAAATATCACTTTGACATTTCCAAAACAACTGCCTTAGCTAAAGGCTTCTTGAGGGGAAAGCTGTAACTCTGTGAGATGATTTCACAGAACACAAGGAAGTTTCTCAGAAAGCTTCGTTCTCTTTGTTATCGGAAGATATTTCCTTTGGCCCTATACTGTTCTAAGGGATCCGAAATATCTGTTCTCACATTCCACAGAAATAAGGCTAGAAAAGAGATCCACGAAATACGGATGTAACTCTGTGAGATGAATTAACAGAACACTAAGCAGTTTCTCAGAAAGCTTCTTTCCAGATTTCATCTGAAGACATTTCCTTTTTCACCATAGCCTTCTATGCGCTTCCAAATATCACTTTGCCAATTCCCCAAGAACTGTCTTAGCGAAAGGCTTCTTGAGGGGAAACCTGTAACTCTTTGAGGTGATTTCAAAAACACAAAGAAGTCACTCAGAAAGCTTCTTTCTCTTTGTTATCGGAGTTTATTTCCTTTGGCCCTATAGTCTTCTTAGGGATGCGAAATATTTGTTCTCAGATTCCACAGAAATAAGGCTAGCAAAGAGATCCACGAAATACAGATGTAACTCTGTGAGATGAATTAACAGAACACTAAGCAGTTTCTCAGAAAGCTACTTTCCAGATTTCATCTGAGGATATTTCCTTTTTCACTAAAGCCCTCTATGGGCTTCCAAATATCACTTTGCCAATTCCACTAGAACTGTCTTAGTGAAATGCTTCTTGAGGGGAAAGCTGTAACTCTGTGAGATGATTTCACAGAACATAAAGAAGTTTCTCAGAAAGCTTCTTTCTCTTTGTTATAGGAGGATATTTCCTTTGTCCCTATAGTCTTCAAAGGGATCCGAATATCTGTTCTCAGATTCCACAGAAATAAGGCTAGCAAAGACATCCACGAAATACAGATGTAACTCTGTGAGTGGAAGTCACACATCCCAAAGTCGTTTCTCAGAAAACTTCTTTCCTGTTTTTCTCGGAGGATATTTTCTTTTTCACCTTAGCCCTCTATAGGCTTCCAAATATCACTTTGCCAATTCCACAAGAACAGGCTTAGCGAACGGTTTCTTGAGGGGAAAGCTGTAAGTCTGTGAGATGAATTAAAAGAAGATGAAGCAGTTTCTCCGAAAGTTTCTTTCCTCGTTTCATCTGAGGATGTTTCCTTTTCACTGAAGCCCTTTATGGGCATCGAAATATCACTATGCCAATTCCACAAAAACAGGCTTAGCGAAAGGTTTCTTGAGGGGGATTCTGTAACTCTGGGAAATGATTTCACTTAACACGAAGAAGTTTCTCAGAAATCTTCTTTCTCTTTGTTATCGGAGGATATTTCCTTTGGCCCTAGAGTCTTCAAAGGGATCCGAAATATCAGTACTCAGATTCCACAAAATAAGGCTAGCAAACAGATCCACAAAATACACATGTAACTCTGTGAGTGGAAGTCACACATCACAAAGCAGTTTCTCAGAAAGCTTCTTTCCTGTTTTTCTCGGAGGATATTTTCTTTTTCACCATAGTTCTCTATGAGCTTCCAAATATCACTTTGCCAATTCCACAAGAACAGGCTTAGCGAATGGCTTCTTGAGGGGAAAGCTGTAAACTTGGGAGATGAATTAACAGGAAACTAAGCAGCTTCTCAGAAAGCTTCTTTCTCTTTGTTATCGGAGGATATTTCCTTTGGCCTTAGAGTCTTCCAAGGGATCCGAAATATGATTTCTCAGATTCCACAGAAATAAGGCTAGCAAAGAGATCCACGAAATACAGATATAACTCTGTGAGTGGAAGTAACACTTCACAAAGCAGTTTCATAGAAAGCTTCTTTCCAGTTTTTCTCGGAGGATATTTTCTTTTTCACAGTAGCTTTCTATAGGCTTCGAAATATCACTTTGCCAATTCCACAAGAACAGCCTTAGCGAATGGCTTCTTGAGGGGAAAGCTGTAACTCTGTGAGATGAACTAACAGAAAACTAAGCAGTTTCTCAGATAGCTTCTTTCTGATTTCATCTGAGGATATTTCCTTTTTCTCCGTAGCCCTCTATGGGCTTCCAAATATCACTATGCCAATTCCACAAGAACAGGCTTAGCGAACGTCTTCTTGAAGGGAAAGCTGTAACTCTGTGAGATGAATTGACGGAACACGAAGCAGTTTCTCAGAAAGCTTCTTTCTCTTTGTTATCGGAGGATATTTCCATTGGCCCTAGAGTCTTCAAAGAGCTCCGAAATATGAGTTGTCAGATTCCACAGAAATAAGGCTAGCAAACAGATCCACGAAATACAGATATAAATCTGAGAGTGGAAGTGACACATCACAAAGCAGTTTCTCAGAAAGCTTCTTTCTAGTTTTTCTCGGACGATATTTTCTTTTTCACCATAGCCCTCTATGGGCTTCCATATATCACTTTGCCAATTCCACAAGAACAGGCATAGCGAACGGCTTCCTGAGGGGAAAGCTGTATCTCTGTGAGATGAATTAACAGAACACTAAGCAGCTGCTCAGAAAGCTTCTTTCCAGATTTCACCTGAGGATATTTCCTTCTTCACCGTAGCCCTCTACGGGCATCGAAATATCATGTTGCCAATTCCACAAGAACAGGTTTAGCGAAAGGCTTTTTGAGGCGAAAGCTGTAACTCTTTGAGATGATTTCACAGTACACAAAGAAGTTTCTCAGAAAGCTTCTTTCTCTTTGTTATCGGAGGATATTTCCTTTGTCAATATAGTCTTCAAAGGGATCCAAAATATCAGTTCTCAGATTCCGCAGAAATAAGGCTAGCAAAGAGATCCACGAAATACAGATGCAACTCTGTGAGTGGAAGTCACACATCACAAAGCAGTTTCTCGGAAATCTTCTTCCCAGTTTTCATCTGAGGATATTTTCTTTTTCACCATTGCCCTCTATGGGATTCCAAATATCACTTTCCAATTCCACACGAACTGGCTTAGCGAACGGTTTCTTGAGAGGAAAGCTAAAACTTTGTGAGATGAATTAACAGAACACTAAGCAGTTTCTCAGGAAGCTTCCTGCCAGATTTCATCTGAGGATATTTCCTTTTTCACCATAGCCCTCTATGGGCATCGAAATATCACTTTGCCAATTCCACAAGAACAGGCTTAGCGAAGGGCATCTTGATAGCAAAGCTGTATCTCCGTGAGACGATTTCACAGAACACAAAGAAGTTTCTCAGAAAGCTTCTTTCGCCTTGTTATCGGAGGATATTTCCTTTGGCCCTGTAGACTTCAAAGGGATCCGAATTATCAGTTCTCAGATTCCACAGAAATAAGTTCAGCAAACAGATCCACGAAATACAGATGTAACTCTGTGAGTGGAAGTCACATATCACAGAGCAATTTGTCAGAAATCTTCTTTCCAGTTTTCCTCGGAGGAGAATTTCTTTTTCACCATAGCCCTCTATGGGCTTCCAAATATCACTTTGCCAATTCTACAAGAACAGGCTTAGCGAGTGGCTTCTTGAGGGGAATGCTGTAACTCTGTGAGATGAATTAACTGAACACGAAGCAGTTTCTCAGAAAGCTTTTTTCCAAATTTCATCTGAGGACATTTCTTTTTTCACATAAGAACTCAAAGGGCATCGAAATATCACGTTGCCAATTCCACAAGACCAGGATTAGCGAACGGCTTCTTGAAGGAAAAGCTGTAATTTTGTGAGATGAATTAACAGAACACTAAGCAGTTTCTCAGAAGGCTTCTTTCCAGATTTCATCTGAGGATATTTCCTTTTTCACCGTAGTCCTCTATGGGCATCGAAATATCACTTTGCCAATTCCACAAGAACAGGCTTAGTGAAAGGCTTCTTGAGGGGAAACCTGTAACTCTGTGATATGATTTCACAGAACACAAAGAAGTTTCTCAGAAAGCTTCTTTCTCTTTGTTATCGGCGGATGTTTCCTTTGGCCGTATAGTCTTCAAAGGATTCGGAAATATGAGTTCTCAGATTCCACAGAAATAAGGCTAGCAAACAGATCATCGAAATACAGATGTACTTCTGTGAATGGAAGTCACACATGACAAAGCAGTTTCTCAGAAAGCTTCTTTGCAGTTTTTCTCGGAGGATATTTTCTTTTTCACCATAGCCCTCTATAGGTTTCCAAATATCACTTTGCCAATTCCACAAGACAGGCTTAGCGATCGGCTTCATGAGTGGAAAGCTGTAACCCTGTGAGATGAATTAACAGAACACTAAGCAGTTTCTCAGAAAGCTTCTTTCCAGATTTCTTCTGAGGATACTTGCTTTTTCACCGTAGCCCTCTATGGGCTTCGAAATATCACTTTGCTAGTTCCACAAGAACAGGTTCAGAGAAAGGCTTCTTGAGGGGAAAGCTGTAACTCTGTGAGATGAATTAACAGAACAGGAAGAAGATTCTCAGAAAGCTTCTTTCTCTGTGTTATCGGAGGATATTTCCTTTGGTCCTATAGTCTTCAAAGGGATCCGAAATATCAGTTCTCAGATTCCACCGAAATAAGGCTAAGAAACAGATCCAAGAAACACAGATGTAACTCTGTGAGTGAAAATCACACACCACAAAGCAGTTTCTCAGAAACCTTCCTTCCATTTTTTCTCGGAGGATATTTTCTTTTTCACCATAACCCTCTATGGGCTTCAAAATATCACTTGGCCAATTCCACAAGAACGGGCTTAACCAACGGCTTCTTGAAGGTAAAGCTGTAACTCTGTGAGATGTATTAACAGAACACTAAGCAGTTTCTCAGAAACTTCTTTCGAGATTTCATCTGAGGATATTTCTTTTTTCACCGTAGCCCTCAATGGGCATCGAAATATCACTTTGCCAATTCCAGAATAACAGGCTTGGCGAAAGGCTTCCTGAGGGGAAAGCTGTATCTCTGTGAGATGAATTAACGGAATATGAAGCAGTTTCTCAGAAAACTTATTTCTATTTGTTATCGGAGGACATTTCCTTTGGCCCTAGAATCTTCAAAGGGATCCGAAATATGAGTTCTCAGATACCACAGAAATAAGGATAGCAAACAGATCCATTAAATACAGACGTAACTCTGAGTGGAAGTCACACATCACAAAACAGATTCTCAGAAAGCTTCTTTCCGGTTTTTCTCGGAGGACATTTTCTTTTTCATCATAGCCCTCCATGGGCATTGAAATATCACTTTGCCAATTCCACAAGAACAGGCTTAGCGAACGGCTTCTTGTGGGGAACGCTGTAACTCTGTGAGATGAATTAACAGAACACTAAGCAGTTTCTCAGAAAGCTTCTTTCCGGATTTCATCTAAGGATATTACCTTTTTCACCGTAACCCTCTAAGGGCATCGAAATATCACTTTTCCAATTCCACAAGAACAGGCTTAGCGAAAGGCTTCTTTAAGGGAAAGCTGTAACTCTGTGAGATGATTCACAGCACACGAAGAAGTTTCTCAGAAAGATTCTTTCTCTTTGTTATCGGAGGATATTTCCTTTGGCCCTATAGTCTTCAAAGGGATCCGAAATATCACTTCTCAGATTCCACAGAAATGAGGCTAGCAAACAGATCCAAGAAATACAGATGAAACTCTGTGAGTGGAAGTCACACATCACAAAGCAGTTTCTCAGAAAGCTTCTTTCCAGTTTTTCTCAGAGGATATTTTCTTTTTCACCGTAGCCTTGTATGGGCTTCAAAATATCACTTTTCCAATTCCACAAGAACAGGCTTAGCCAACGATTTCTTGAAGGTAAAGTTGTAACTCTGTGAGATGAATTAACAGAACACTAAGCATTTCTCAGAAAGCTTTTTTCCAGATTTCATCTGAGGACATTTCCTTTTTCAAATAAGAACTCAAAGGGCATCGAAATATCACTTTGACAATTCCACAAGACCAGGCTTAGCGAACGGCTTCTTGAGGGGAAAGCTGTAACCCTGTGAGATGAATTAACAGAACACCAAGCATTTTCTCTGAAAGCTTCTTTCCAGATTTCATCTGAGGATACTTCCTTTTTCACCGGAGCCCTCTATGGGCTTCCAAATATCACTTTACCAATTCCACAAGAACAGGCATAGCGAAAGGCTTCCAGAGGGCAAACCTGAAACTTTGTGAGATGATTTCACAGAACACAAAGAAGTTTCTCAGAAAGCTTCTTTCTCTTTGTTATCGGAGGATACGTCCTTTGGCCCTACAGTCTTCAAAGGGATCCGAAATATCAGTTCTCAGATTTCACCGAATTAAGGCTAGCAAACAGATCCATGAAACACAGATGTAACTCTGTGAGTGGAAATCACACATCACAAAGCAGTTTCTCAGAAGCCTTCTTTCCAGTTTTTCTCGGAGGATATTTTCTTTTTTACCATAGCCCTCTATGGGCTTCAAAATATCACTTTGCCAATTCCACAAGAACAGGCTTAGCGAATGGCTTCTTGAGGGTAAAGCTATAACTCTGTGAGATGAGTTAACAAAATACTAAGCAGTTTCTCTGAAAGCTTTTTTCCAGATTTAATCTGAGGACATTTCCTTTTTCACATAAGAACTCAAAGGGCATCGAAATATCACTTTTCCAATTCCACAAGACCAGGCTTATCGAAAGGGTTCCTGAGTGGAAAGCTGTAACTCTGTGAGATGATTTCACAGACCACGAAGAAGTTTCTCAGAAAGCTGCTTTCTCTTTTTATCGCAGGATATTTCTTTTGGCCCTAGAGTCTTCAAAGGGATCCGAAATATCAGTTCTCAGATTCCACAGAAATAAGGCTAGCAAACAGATCCATGAAATACAGATGTTACTCTGTGAGTGGAAGTCACACATCACAAAGCAGTTTCTCAGAAAGTTTCTTTCCAGTGTTTCTCAGAGGATATTTTCTTTTTCACCATAGCCCTGTATGGGCTTCCAAATATCATTTTGCCAATTCCACAAGAATAGGCTTAGAGAACGGCTTCTTGAAGGGAAAGCTGTAATTCTGTGAGATGAATTAACAGAACGCTAAGCAATTTCTCAGAAGGCTTCTTTCCAGATTTCATCTGAGGATATTTCTTTTTTTTACCGTAGCCCTCTATGGGCATCGAAATATCATTTTGGCAATTCCACAAGAACAGGCTTAGCGAAAGGCTTCTTGAGGGGAAACCTGTAACTCTGTGAGATGATTTCACAGAACACAAAGAAGTTTCTCAGAAAGCTTCTTTCTCTTTGTTATCGGCGGATATTTTCTTTGGCCATATAGTCTTCAAAGGGTTCCGAAATATGAGTTCTCAGATTCCACAGAAATAAGGCTAGCAAACAGATCCACGAAATACAGACGTAACTCTGTGAGTGGAAGTCACACATAACAAAGCAGTTTCTCAGAAAGCTTCTTTCCAGTTTTTTTCAGAGGATATTTTCTTTTTCACCATAGCCCTCTATGGGATTCAAAATATCACTTTCCAATTCCACATGAACTGGCTTAGCAAACGGCATCTTGAGGGGAAAGCTAAAACTTTGTGAGGTGAATTAACAGAACATTAAGCAGTTTCTCAGTAAGCTTCCTTCCAGATTTCATCTGAGGAGATTTACTTTTTCTCCATAGCCCTCTATGGGCTTCCAAATATCACTTTGCCAATTCCACAAGAACAGGCTTAGCGAACGTCTTCTTGAGGGGAAAGCTGTAACTCTGTGAGATGAAATAACAGCACACTAAGCAGTTTCTCAGAAACCATCTTCCCAGATTTCATCTGAGGATACTGCCTTTTTCACCATAGCCCTCTATGGGCTTCCAAATATCACTTTGCCAATTCCACAAGAACAGGCTTAGCGAAAGGCTTCTTGAGGTGAAAGCTGTAACTCTGTAGGATGAATTAACAGAACACGAAGAAGTTTCTCAGAAAGCTTCTTTCTCTTTGTTATCGGAGGATATTTCCTTTGGCCCTATAGTCTTCAAAGGGATCCGAAATATCATTTCTCATATTCCACAGAAATAAGGCTAGCAAAGAGATCCACGAAATACAGATGTAACTCTGTGAGTGGAAATCTCACATCACAAAGCAGTTTCTCAGAAAGCTTCTTTCCAGTTTTTCTCGGAGAATATTTTCTTTTTCACCCTAGCACTCCATGGGCTTCCAAATATCACTTCGCCAGTTCCACAACAACAGGCTTAGCGAACGGCATCTTGAGGAGAAAGCTGTAATTCTGTGAGATGAATTAACAGAACACTAAGCAGTTTCTCAGAAACTTCTTTCGAGATTTCATCTGAGGATATTTCTTTTTTCACCGTAGCCCTCAATGGGCATCGAAATATCACTTTGCCAATTCCGCAAGAACTGTCTTAGCGAAAGGCTTCTTGAGGGGAAAGCTGTAACTCTCTGAGATGATTTCACAGAACACAAAGAAGCTACTCAGAAACCTTTCTCTTTGTTATCTGAGGATATTTCCTTTGGCCCTATAGTCTTCTAAGGGATCCGAAATATCTGTTCTCATATTCCACAGAAATAAGGATAGCAAAGAGATCTACCAAATACAGATGTTACTCTGTGAGATGAATTAACAGAACACTAAGCAGTTTCTCAGAAAGCTTCTTTCCAGATTTCATCTGAGGATATTTCCTTTTTCACCGTAGCCCTCTATGGGCTTCCAAATATCACTTTGCCAATTCCTCAAGAACTGTCTTAGCGAAAGGTTTCTTCAGGGGAAAGCTGTAACTCTGTGAGATAATTTCATGGAACGCAAAGAAGTTTCTCAGAAAGCTTCTTTCCCTTTGTTAAGGGTGGATATTTCCTTTGGCCCTATAGTCTTCAAAGGGATCCGAAATATCTGTTCTCAGATTCCACAGAAATAAGGCCAGCCAAGAGATCCATGAAATACAGATGTATCACTGTGAGTGGAATTCACACATCACAGAGCAGTTTCTTAGAAAGCTTCTTTCCAGATTTCATCTGAGGATATTTCCTTTTTCACCATAGCCCTCTATGGGCTTCCAAATATCACTTTAACAATTCCACAAGAAATGTCTTAGCGAAAGGCTTCTTGAGGGGAAAGCTGTACCACTGTGAGATGATTTCACAGAACACTAAGCAGTTTCTCAGAAAGCTTCTTTACAAATTTCATCTGATTATATTTCCTTTTTCACCATAGAACTCTATGGGCTTCCAAGAATCACTTTGCCAATTCCACAAGAACTGTGTTAGCGAAAGATTTCTTGAGGGGAAAGCTGTAACTCTGTGAGATAATATCACAGAACACAAAGAAGTTTCTCAGAAAGCATCTTTCTCTTTGTTATCGGAGGACAGTTACTTGGGCCCTATAGTGTTCTAAGGGATCCGAAATATCTGTTCTCAGATTCCATAGAAATAAGGCTAGCAAAGAGATCCTCGAAATACAGATGTAACACTGTGAGATGAATTAATGAACATTAAGCAGTATCTCACAAAGCTTCTTTCCAGATTTCATCTAAGGATATTTCCTTTGTCACCCTAACCAACTATGGGCTTCCAAATATCACTTTGCCATTTCCACAACAACTGTCTTAGCTAAAGGCTTCTTGAGGGGGAAGCTGTAACTCTGTGAGATGATTTCACAGAACACAAGGAAGTTTCTCAGAAAGCTTCGTTCTCTTTGTTATCGGAGGATATTTCCTTTGGCCCTATACTGTTCTAAGGGATCTGAAATACCTGTTATCACATTCCACAGAAATAAGGCTAGCAAAGAGATCCACGAAATACAGATGTAACTCTGTGAGATGAATTAACTGAACACTAAGCAGTTTCTCAGAAAGCTTCTTTCCAGATTTCATCTAAGGACATTTCCTTTTTCACCATAGCCTTCTATGCGCTTCCAAATATCACTTTTCCAATTCCACAAGAACTGTCTTAGCGAAAGGCTTCTTGAGGGGAAACCTGTAACTCTTTGAGGTGATTTCAAAAACACAAAGAAGTTTCTCAGAAAGCTTCTTTCTCTTTGTTATCGGAGTTTATTTCCTTTGGCCCTATAATCTTCATAGAGATCCGAAATATCTGTTCTCAGATTCCCCAGAAATAAGGCTAGCAAAGAGATAGACGAAATATAGATGTAACTCTGTGAGATGAATTAACAGAACACTAAGCAGTTTCTCAGAAAGTTACTTTCCAGATTTCATCTGAGGATATTTCCTTTTTCACCATAGCCCTCTATGGGCTTCCAAATATCACTTTGCCAATTCCACAAGATCTGTCTTAGCGAAAGGCTTCTTGAGGGGAAAGTTGTAACTCTGTGAGATGATTTCACAGAACACAAAGAAGTTTCTCGGAAAGCTTCTTTCTCTTTGCTATCAGAGGATATTTCCTTTGGCCCTATAGTCTTCAACGGGATCCGAAATATCTGTTCTCAGATTCCACAGAAATAAGGCTAGCAAAGAGATCCACGAGATACAGATGTAACTCTGTGAGATGAATTAACAGAACACTAAGCAGTTTCTCAGAAAGCTTCTTTCCAGATTTCATCTGAGGATATTTCCTTTTTCAACATAGCCTTCTATGCGCTTCCAAATATCACTTTGCCAATTCCACAAGAACTGTCTTAGCGAAAGGCTTCTTGAGGTGAAAGCTGTAACTCTGTAGGATGAATTAACAGAACACGAAGAAGTTTCTCAGAAAGCTTCTTTCTCTTTGTTATCGGAGGATATTTCCTTTGGCCCTATAGTCTTCAAAGGGATCCGAAATATCATTTCTCATATTCCACAGAAATAAGGCTAGCAAAGAGATCCACGAAATACAGATGTAACTCTGTGAGTGGAAATCTCACATCACAAAGCAGTTTCTCAGAAAGCTTCTTTCCAGTTTTTCTCGGAGAATATTTTCTTTTTCACCCTAGCCCTCCATGGGCTTCCAAATATCACTTCGCCAGTTCCACAACAACAGGCTTAGCGAACGGCATCTTGAGGAGAAAGCTGTAATTCTGTGAGATGAATTAACAGAACACTAAGCAGTTTCTCAGAAACTTCTTTCGAGATTTCATCTGAGGATATTTCTTTTTTCACCGTAGCCCTCAATGGGCATCGAAATATCACTTTGCCAATTCCGCAAGAACTGTCTTAGCGAAAGGCTTCTTGAGGGGAAAGCTGTAACTCTCTGAGATGATTTCACAGAACACAAAGAAGCTACTCAGAAACCTTTCTCTTTGTTATCGGAGGATATTTCCTTTGGCCCTATAGTCTTCTAAGGGATCCGAAATATCTGTTCTCATATTCCACAGAAATAAGGATAGCAAAGAGATCTACCAAATACAGATGTAACTCTGTGAGATGAATTAACAGAACACTAAGCAGTTTCTCAGAAAGCTTCTTTCCAGATTTCATCTGAGGATATTTCCTTTTTCACCGTAGCCCTCTATGGGCTTCCAAATATCACTTTGCCAATTCCTCAAGAACTGTCTTAGCGAAAGGTTTCTTCAGGGGAAAGCTGTAACTCTGTGAGATAATTTCATGGAACGCAAAGAAGTTTCTCAGAAAGCTTCTTTCCCTTTGTTATTGTGGATATTTCCTTTGGCCCTATAGTCTTCAAAGGGATCCGAAATATCTGTTCTCAGATTCCACAGAAATAAGGCCAGCCAAGAGATCCATGAAATACAGATGTATCACTGTGAGTGGAATTCACACATCACAGAGCAGTTTCTTAGAAAGCTTCTTTCCAGATTTCATCTGAGGATATTTCCTTTTTCACCATAGCCCTCTATGGGCTTCCATATATCACTTTAACAATTCCACAAGAACTGTCTTAGCGAAAGGCTTCTTGAGGGGAAAGCTGTACCACTGTGAGATGATTTCACAGAACACTAAGCAGTTTCTCAGAAAGCTTCTTTACAAATTTCATCTGATTATATTTCCTTTTTCACCATAGCCCTCTATGGGCTTCCAAGAATCACTTTGCCAATTCCACAAGAACTGTGATAGCGAAAGATTTCTTGAGGGGAAAGCTGTAACTCTGTGAGATAATATCACAGAACACAAAGAAGTTTCTCAGAAAGCATCTTTCTCTTTGTTATAGGAGGACAGTTACTTTGGCCCTATAGTGTTCTAAGGGATCCGAAATATCTGTTCTCAGATTCCATAGAAATAAGGCTAGCAAAGAGATCCACGAAATACAGATGTAACACTGTGAGATGAATTAATGAACATTAAGCAGTTTCTCACAAAGCTTCTTTCCAGATTTCATCTAAGGATATTTCCTTTGTCACCCTAACCATCTATGGGCTTCCAAATATCACTTTGCCATTTCCACAACAACTGTCTTAGCTAAAGGCTTCTTGAGGGGGAAGCTGTAACTCTGTGAGATGATTTCACAGAACACAAGGAAGTTTCTCAGAAAGCTTCGTTCTCTTTGTTATCGGAGGATATTTCCTTTGGCCCTATACTGTTCTAAGGGATCTGAAATATCTGTTATCACATTCCACAGAAATAAGGCTAGCAAAGAGATCCACGAAATACAGATGTAACTCTGTGAGATGAATTAACAGAACACTAAGCAGTTTCTCAGAAAGCTTCTTTCCAGATTTCATCTGAGGACATTTCCTTTTTCACCATAGCCTTCTATGCGCTTCCAAATATCACTTTTCCAATTCCACAAGAACTGTCTTAGCGAAAGGCTTCTTGAGGGGAAAGCTGTACCTCGGTGAGGTGATTTCAAAGAACACAAAGAAGTTTCTCAGAAAGCTTCTTTCTCTTTGTTATTGGAGTTTATTTCCGTTGGCCCTATAATCTTCAAAGGGATCCGAAATATCTGTTCTCAGATTCCACAGAAATAATGCTAGAAAAGAGATCCACGAAATACCGATGTAACTCTGTGAGATGAATTAACAGAGCACTAAGGAGTTTCTCAGAAAGCTACTTTCCAGATTTCATCTGAGGATATTTCCTTTTTCACCATAGCCCTCTATGGGCTTCCAAATATCACTTTGACAATTCCAGAAGAACTGCCTTAGCGAAAGGCTTCTTGAGGGGAAAGCTGTAACTCTGTGAGATGATTTCACAGAACACAAAGAAGTTTCTCAGAAAGCTTCTTTCCCTTTTTTATTTGAGGATATTTCCTTTGGCCCTATAGTCTTCTAAGGTATCCGAAATATCTGTTCTTAGATTCCACAGATATAAGGCTAGCAAAGAGATCCACGAAATACAGATGTAACTCGGTGAGATGAATTAACAGAACACTAAGCAGTTTCTCAGAAAGCTTCTTTCCAGATTTCATCTGTGGTTATTTCCTTTTTCACCATAGCCCTCTATGGGCTTCCAAATATCACTTTGCCAATTCCACAAGAACTGTCTTAGTGAAAGGCTTCCTGAGGGGAAAGCTGTAATTCTGTGAGATGATTTCACAGAACACAAAGAAGTTTCTCAGAAACCTTCTTTCTCTTTGTTATCGGAGGATATTCCCTTTGGCCCTGTAGTCTTCAAAGGGATCCAAAATATCTGTTATCGATTCCACAGAAATAAGGCTTGCAAAGAGGTCCACGAAATACAGATGTAAATATCTGACATGAATTAACAGAACACTAAGCAGTTTCTCAGAAAGCTTCTTTCAGATTTCATCTGAGGATATTTCCTTTTTCATCATATTCCTCTATCGGCTTCGAAATATCACTTTGCCAATTATCCAAGAACTATCTTATCCAAACGCTTCTTGAGGGAAGGTTGTAAATCTGTGAGATGATTTCACAGAAAACAAAGAAGTTTCTCAGAAAGCTTCTTTCTCTTTGTTATCGGAAGATATTTCCTTTGGCCCTATAGTCTTCAAAGGGATCTGAAATATCTGTTCTCAGATTCCACAGAAATAAGGCTAGCAAAGAGATCCACGAAATACAGATGCAATTCTGTGAGTTGAAGTCAACATCACACATCAGTTTCTCAGAAAGCTTCTTTCCAGACTTCATCTGAGGATATATCCTTTTTCACCATAGCCCTCTATGGGCTTCCAAATATCACTTTTCCATTTCCACAAGAACTATCTTAGCGAAAGGCTTCTTGAGGGGAAAGCTGTAACTCTGTGAGATGATTTCACAGAGTACAAAGAGGTTTCTCAGAAACCTTCTTTCTCTTTGTTATCGGAGGATATTTCGTTTGGCCCTATAGTCTTCAAAGGGATCCGAAATATCTGTTCTCAGATTCCACAGAAATAAGGCTAGCAAAGAGATCCACGAAATGCAGATGTAACTCTGTGAGATGAATTAACAGAACACTAAGCAGTTTCTCAGAAAGCTTCTTTTCAGATTTCATCTGAGGATATTTCCTTTTTCACCGTAGCCCTCTATGGGCTTCCAAATATCACTTTGGCATTTCCACAAGAACTGTCTTAGCGAAAGTCTTCTTCAGGGGAAAGCTGTAACTCTGTGACATGATTTAACAGAGCACAAAGAAGTTTCTCAGAAAGCTTCTTTCTCTTTGTTATCGGAGGATATTTCCTTTGGCCCTATAATCTTCTAAGGGATCCGAAATATCTGTTCTCAAAGTCCACAGAAATATGGCTAGCAAGGAGATCCATGAAATACAGATGTAACAGTGTGAGTGGTAGTCACACATCACAGAGCAGTTTTTCAGAAAGCTTCTTTCCAGATTTCATCTGAGGATATTTCCTTTTTCACCATAGCCCTCTATGGGCTTCCAAATATCACTTTGCCAATTCCACAAGAACTGCCTTAGCGAAAGGCTTCTTGAGGGGAAAGCGGTAACACTGTGAGATGATTTCACAGAACACTAAGCAGTTTCTCAGAAAGCTTCTTTACAGATTTCATCTTAGGATATTTCCTTTTTCACCATAGCCCTCTATGGACTTCCAAATATCACTTTACCAATTCCACAAGAACTGTCTTAGCGAAATGCTTCTTGAGGGGAAAGCTGTAACTCTGTGAGATGATTTCACAGAACACAAATAAGTTTCTCAGAAAGCTTCTTTCTCTTTGTTATCGGAGGATATTTCCTTTGGCCCTATAGTCTTCAAAGGGATCCGAAATATCTGTTCTCAGATTCCACATAAATAAGGCTAGCAAAGAGATCCACGAAATACAGATGTAACTCTGTAAGTGGAAGTCACACATCACAGAGCAGTTTCTCAGAAAGCTTCTTTCCAGATTTCAAATGAGGATATTTCCTTTTTCACCGTAGTCCTCTATGGGATTCCAAATATCACTTTAGTATTTCCGCAAGAACTGTCTTAGCGAAACGCTTCTTGAGGTTAAAGCTGTAAATCTGTGAGACGATTTCACAGAACACTAAGAAGTTTCTCAGAAAAATTCTTTCTCTTTGTTATCGGAGGATATTTCCTTTGGCCCTCTAGTCTTCAAAGGGATCCGAAATATCTGTTTTCAGATTCCATAGAATTAAGGCTAGCAAAGAGATCCACGAAATACAGAAGTAAGTCTGTGAGGTGAAATGACAGAACACTAAGCAGTTTCTCACAAAGCTTCTCTCCAGATTTCATGTGAGGATATTTTCATTTTCACCACAGCCCTCTATGCGCTTCCAAATTTCACTTTGCCAATTCTACAAGAACTGTCTTAGCGAAAGGCTTCTTGAGGGGAAAGCTGTAACTCTGTGAGTTGATATCTCAGAATACAAAGAAATTTCTCAGAAAGCTTCTTTCTCTTTGTTATCAGAGGATATTTCGTTTGGCCCTATAGTCTTCAAAGGGATCCGAAATATCTGCTCTCAGATACCACAGAAATAAGGCTAGCAAAGAGATCCACGAAATACAGTTTTAACTCTGTGAGATGAATTAACAGAACAGTAAGCAGTTTCTCAGAAAGCTTCTTTCCAGATTTTATCTGAGGATATTTCCTTTTTCACCATAGCCCACTATGGGCTTCCAAATATCACTTTGCCAATTCCACAAGAACTGTCTTAGCGAAAGGCTTCTTCAGGGGAAAGCTGTAACTCTGTGATATAATTTCATAGAACACAAAGAAGTTTCTCAGAAAGCTTCTTTCCCTTTGTTAACGGAGGATTTTCCTTTGGATCTATATTCTTCAAAGGGATCCGAAATATCTGTTCTCAGATTCCATAGAAATAAGGCTAGCCGTGAGATCCATGAAATACACATGTATCTCTGTGAGTGGAATTCACACATCACAGAGCAGTTTCTCAGAAAGCTTCTTTCCAGATTTCTTCGGAGGATATTTACTTTTACACCATAGCCCTGTGTGGGCTTAAAAATATCACTTTGCCAATTTCACAAGAACTGTCTTAGCGAAAGGCTTCTTGAGGGGAAAGCTGGAACTCTCTGAGATGATTTCACAGAACACAAAGAAGTTTCTCAGATACCTTTCTCTTTGTTATCGGAGGATATTTCCTTGGCCCTATAGTCTTCTAAGGGATCCGAAATATCTGTTCTCATATTCCACAGAAATAAGGCTAGCAAAGAGATCTACCAAATACAGATGTAACTCTGTGAGATGAATTAGCAGAACACTAAGCAGTTTCTCAGAAAGCTTCTTTACAGATTTCATCTGAGGATATTTCCTTTTTCACCATAGCCCTCTATGGGCTTCCAAATATCACTTTGCCAATTCCACAAGAACTGTCTTAGCGAAAGGTTTCTTCAGGGGAAAGCTGTAACTCTGTGAGATAATTTCATGGAACGCAACGAAGTTTCTCAGAAAGCTTGTTTCCCTTTGCTAAGGGAGGATATTTCCTTTGGCCCTATAGTCTTCAAAAGGATCCGAAATATCTGTTCTCAGATTCCACAGAAATAAGGCTAGCCAAGAGATCCATGAAATACAGATGTATCTCTGTGAGTGGAATTCACACATCACAGAGCAGTTTCTTAGAAAGCTTCTTTCCAGATTTCATCTGAGGATATTTCCTTTTTCAGCATAGCCCTCTATGGGCTTCCAAATATCACTTTGCCAATTCCACAAGAACTGTATAAGCGAAAGGCTTCTTGAGGAGAAAGCTGTACCACTGTGAGATGATTTCACAGAACACTAAGCAGTTTATCAGAAAGCTTCTTTACAGATTTCATCTGAGTATATTTCCTTTTTCAGCATAGAACTCTGTGGGCTTCCAAATATCACTTTGCCAATTCCACAAGAACTGTGTTAGCCAAAGACTTCTTGAGGGGAAAGCTGTAACTCTGTGAGATGATTTCACAGAACACAAAGAAGTTTCTCAGAAACCTTCTTTCTCTTTGTTATCGGAGGATATTTTCTTTGGCCCTATAGTCTTCAAAGGGATCCGAAATATCTGTTCTCAGATGCCACAGAAATAAGGTTAGCAAAGAGATCCACGAAATACAGATGTAACTCTGTGAGATGAATTAACAGAACACTAAGCAGTTTCTCAGAAAGCTTCTTTCCACATTTCGTCTGAGGATATTTCCTTTTTCACAATAGCCCTCTATGCGCTTCCAAATATAACTTTGCCAATTCCACTAGAACTGTCTTAGTGAATGGCTTCTTGAGGGGAAAGCTGTAACTCTGTGAGATGATTTCACAGAACACAAAGAAGTTTCTCAGAAAGCTTCTTTCTCTTTGCTTTCATAGGATATTTCCTTTGGCCCTATAGTCTTCTAAGGTATCCGAAATATCTGTTCGCAGATTTCACAGAAATAAGGCTAGCAAAGAGATCCACGAAATACAGATGTAACTCTGTGAGATGAATTATCAGAACACTAAGCAGTTTCTCAGAAAGCTTCTTTCCAGATTTCATCTGAGGATATTTCCTTTTTCACCATAGACTTCTATGCGCTTCCAAATATCACTTTGCCAATTCCACAAGAACTGTCTTAGCGAAAGTCTTCTGGAGGGGAAAGCTGTACCTCGGTGAGGTGATTTCAAAGAACACAAAGAAGTTTCTCAGAAAGCTTCTTTCTCTTTGTTATCGGAGTTTATTTCCTTTGGCCCTATAATCTTCAAAGGGATCTGAAATATCGGTTCTCAGGTTCCACAGAAAAAGGGCTAGCAAAAAGATCCACGAAATACAGATGTAACTCTGTGAGATGAATTAACAGAACACTAAGGAGTCCCCCAGAAAGCTACTTTCCAGATTTCATCTGAGGATATTTCCTTTTTCACCATAGCCCTCTATGGGCTTCAAAATATCACTTTGCCAATTCCACAAGAACTGTCTTAGCCAAAGGCTTCTTAAGGGGAAAGCTGTAACTCTGTGAGATGATTTCACAGAACACAAAGAAGTTTCTCAGTAAGCTTCTTTCTCTTTGTAATCGGAGGATATTACCTTTGGCCCTATAGTCTTCTAAGGGATCCGAAATATCTGTTCTCAGATTCCACAGAAATAAGGCTAGCAAAGAGATCCACGAAATACAGATGTAACTCTGTGAGATGAATTAACAGAACACTAAGCAGTTTCTCAGAAAGCTTCTTTCCACATTTCATCTGAGGATATTTCTTTTTTCACTATAGCCCTTATGGGTTTCCAAATATCACTTTGCCAATTCCACAAGAACTGTCTAAGTGAAGGGCTTCTTGAGGGAAAAGCTGTAACTCTGTGAGATGATTTCACAGAACACAAAGAAGTTTCTCAGAAACATTCTTTATCTTTGTTTTCGGAGGATATTTCCTTTGGCCCTATAGTCTTCAAAGGGATCCAAAATATCTGTTCTCAGATTCCACAGAAATAAGGCTAGCAAAGACGTCCACGAAATACAGATGTCACACTGTGAGATGAATTAACTGAACACTAAGGTGTTTCTCAGAAAGCTTCTTTCCAGATTTCATCTGAGGTTATTTCCTTTTTCAACATAGCCCTCTATGCGTTTCGAAATATCACTTTGCCAATTCCACAAGAACTGTCTTAGCAAAAGGCTACTTGAGGGTTAGCTGTAACTCTGAGAGATGATTTCACGGAACACAAAGAGTTACTCAGAAAGCTTCTTTCTCTTTTTTATCGGAGGATATTTCCTTTGGCCCTATATTCTTCAAAGGGATCCGAAATATCTGTTCTCAGTTTCCACAGAAATCAGGCTAGCAAAGAGATCCACAAAATACAGATGTAACTCTGCGAGATGAATTAACAGAACACTAAGCAGTTTCTCAGAAAGCTTCTTTCCAGATTTCATCTGAGGATATTTCCTTTTTCACCATAGCCCTCTATGGGCTTCCAAATATCACTTTGCCAATTCCACAAGAACTGTCTTAGCGAAAGGTTTCTTCAGGGGAAAGCTGTAACTCTGTGAGATAATTTCATGGAACGCAACGAAGTTTCTCAGAAAGCTTCTTTCCCTTTGTTAAGGGAGGATATTTCCTTTGGCCCTATAGTCTTCAAGGGGATCCGAAATATCTGCTCTCAGATTCCACAGAAATAAGGCTAGCCAAGAGGTCCATGAAATACAGATGTATCTCTGTGAGTGGAATTCACATATCACAGAGCATTTTCTTAGAAAGCTTCTTTCCAGATTTCATCTGAGGATATTTCCTTTTTCACCATAGCCCTCTATGGGCTTCCAAATATCACTTTGCGAATTCCACAAGAACTGTATAAGCGAAAGTCCTCTTGAGGAGAAAGCTGTACCACTGTGAGATGATTTCACAGAACACTAAGCAGTTTCTCAGAAAGCTTCTTTTCAGATTTCATCTGAGTATATTTCCTTTTTCACCATAGACCTCTGTGGGCTTCCAAATATCACTTTGCCAATTCCACAAGAACTGTGTTAGCGAACGACTTCTTGAGGGGAAAGCTGTAACTCTGTGAGATGATTTCACAGAACACAAAGAAGTTTCTCAGAAACCTTCTTTCTCTTTGTTATCGGAGGATATTTCCTTTGGCCCTATAGTCTTCAAAGGGATCCGAAATATCTGTTCTCAGATTCCACCGAAATAAGGTTAGCAAACAGATCCACGAAATACAGATGTAACTCTGTGAGATGAATTAACAGAAAACTAAGCAGTTTCTCAGAAAGCTTCTTTCCACATTTCGTCTGAGGATATTTCCTTTTTCACAATAGCCCTCTATGCGCTTCCAAATATCACTTTGCCAATTCAACTAGAACTGTCTTAGTGAATGGCTTCTTGAGGGGAAAGCTGTAACTCTGTGAGTTGATTTCACAGAACACAAAGAAGTTTCTCAGAAAGCTTCTTTCTCTTTGTTATCATAGGATATTTCCTTTGGCCCTTTGGTCTTCTAAGGTATCCGAAATATCTGTTCGCAGATTTCACAGAAATAAGGCTAGCAAAGAGATCCACGAAATACAGATGTACCTCTGTGAGATGAATTAACAGAACACTAAGGAGTTTCTCAGAAAGCTTCTTTCCAGATTTCATCTGAGGATATTTCTTTTTTCACTATAGCCCTTATAGGTTTCCAAATATCACTTTGCCAATTCCACAAGAACTGTCTTAGTGAAAGGCTTCTTGAGGGGAAAGCTGTAACTCTGTGAGATGATTTCACAGAACACAAAGAAGTTTCTCAGAAACATTCTTTATCTTTGTTTTCGGAGGATATTTCCGTTGGCCCTATAGTCTTCAAAGGGATCCGAAATATCTGCTCTCAGATTCCACAGAAATAAGGCTATCAAAGACGTCCACGAAATACAGATGTCACTCTGTGAGATGTATTAACTGAACACTAAGGAGTTTCTCAGAAAGCTTCTTTCCAGATTTCATCTGAGGTTATTTCCTTTTTCACCATAGCCCTCTATGCGTTTCGAAATATCACTTTGCCAATTCCACAAGAACTGTCTTAGCAAAAGGCTTCTTGAGGGTTAAGCTGTAACTCTGAGAGATGATTTCACGGGACACAAAGAGTTACTCAGAAAGCTTCTTTCTCTTTTTTATCGGAGGATATTTCCTTTGGCTCTATATTCTTCAAAGGGATCCGAAATATCTGTTCTCAGATTCCACAGAAATCAGGCTAGCAAAGAGATCCACAAAATACAGATGCAACTCTGCGAGATGAATTAACAGAACACTAAGCAGTTTCTCAGAAAGCTTCTTTCCAGATTTCATCTGAGGTTATTTCTTTTCTCACCATAGTCCTCTATGCGCTTCCAAATATCACTTTGCCAATTCCACAAGAACTGTCTTAGCGAAAGGCTTCTCGAGGTGAAAGCTGTAACTCTGTGAAATGATTTCAGAGAACACAAAGAAGTTTCTCAGGAAGCTTCTTTCTCTTTTTTATCGGAGGATATTTCCTTTGGACCTATAGTCTTCAAAGGGATCCAAAATATCTGTCCCCAGATTCCACAGAAATAAGGCTAGCAAAGAGATCCACGAAATACAGATGTAACTCTGTGAGATGAATTAACAGAACACTAAGCAGTTTCTCAGAAAGCTTCTTTCCAGATTTCATCTGATGATATTTCCTTTTTCACCATAGCCCTCTAGGCGCTTCCAAATATCACTTTGCCAATTCCACTAGAACTGTCTTAGCGAAAGGTTTCTTGAGGGGAAAGCTGTAACTCTGTGAGATGATTTCACAGAACACAAAGAAGTTTCTCAGAAGCTTCTTTCTCTTTGTTATCGGAGGATGTTTCCTTTGGCCCTATAGTCTTCTAAGGGATGCGAAATATCTGTTCTCAGATTCCACAGAAATAAGGCTAGCAAAGAGATCCACGAAATACAGATGTAACTCTGTGAGATGAATTAACAGAACACTAAACAGTTTCTCAGAAAGCTTCTTTCCAGATTTCATCTGAGGTTATTTCCTTTTTCACCATAGCCCTCTATGCGCTTCGAAATATCACTTTGCCAATTCCACAAGAACTGTCTTAGCGAAAGGCTTCTTGAGGGGAAGCTGTAACTCTGTGAGATGATTTCACAGAACACAAAGAAGTTTCTCAGAAACCTTTCTCTTTGTTATCGGAGGATATTTCCTTTGGCCCTATAGTCTTCAAAGGGATCCGAAATATCTGTCCCCAGATTCCACAGAAATAAGGCTAGCAAAGAGATCCACGAAATACAGATGTAACTCTGTGAGATGAATTAACAGAACACTAAGCAGTTTCTCAGAAAGCTTCTTTCCAGATTTCATCGGATGATATTTCCTTTTTCACCATAGCCCTCTAGGCGCTTCCAAATATCACTTTGCGAATTCCACTAGAACTGTCTTAGCGAAAGGCTTCTTGAGGGGAAAGTTGTAACTCTGTGAGATGATTTCACAGAACACAAAGAAGTTTCTCAGAAAGCTTTTTTCTCTTTGTTATCGGAGGATATTTCCTTTGGCCCTATAGTTTTAAAAGGGATCCCATATATCTGTTCTCAGATTCCACAGAAATAAGGCTAGCAAACAGATCCAAGAAATACAGATGTAACTGTATGAGATGATTTAACAGAACACTAAGCAGTTTCTCAGAAAGCTTCTTTCCAGAATTCATCTCAGGATATTTCCTTTTTCACCATAGCCCTCTATGCGCTTCCAAATATCACTTTGCCAATTCCACTGGAACTGTATTAGCGAAAGGCTTCTTGAGGGGAAAGCTGTAACTCTGTGAGATGATTTCACAGAACACCAAGAAGTTTCTCAGAATCCTTTCTCTTTGTTATCGGAGGATGTTTCCTTTGGCCCTATAGTCTTCAAAGGGATGCGAAATATCTGTTCTCAGATTCCACAGAAATAAGGGTAGCAAAGAGATCCACGAAATACAGATGTAACTCTGTGAGATTAATTAACAGAACACTAAGGAGTTTCTCAGAGAGCTATTTTCCAGATTTCAACTGAGGATATTTCCTTTTTCACCATAGCCCTCTAAGGGCTTACAAATATCACTTTGCCAATTCCACAAAAACTGCCTTAGCCAAAGGCTTCTTGAGGGGAAAGCTTTAACTCTGTGAGATGATTTCACAGAACACAAAGAAGTTTCTCAGAAAGCTTCTTTCTCTTTGTTATCGGAGGATATTACCTTTGGCCCTATAGTCTTCTAAAGAATGCAAAATATATGTTCTCAGATTTCACAGAAATAAGGCTAGCAAAGAGATCCACGAAATACAGATGTAACACTGTGAGATGAATTAGCAGAACACTAAGCAGTTTCTCAGAAAGGTTCTTTGCAGATTTCATCTGAGGATATTTCCTTTTTCACCATAGCCCTCTATGGGCTTCCAAATATCACTTTGCCAATTCCACAAGAACTGTCTTAGCGAAAGGCTTCTTGAGGGGAAATCTGTAACTCTGTGAGGTGATTTCACAGAACATAAAGAAGTTTCTCAGAAAGCTTCTTTCTTTTTTTATCGGAGGATATTTCCTTTGGCCCTATAGTATTCTAAGTGATCCGATATATCTGTTCTCAGATTCCACAGAAATAAGGCTAGCAAAGAGATCCACGAAATACAGATGTAACTCTGTGAGATGAAGTAACAGAACTCTAAGGAGTTTCACAGAAAGTTACTTTCCAGATTTCATCTGAGGATATTTCCTTTTTCACCATAGCCCTCTAAGCGATTCCAAATATCACTTTGCCAATTCCACAAGAACTGTGTTAGCCAAAGGCATCTTGAGGTTAAAGCTGTAACTCTGCGAGATGATTTCACAGAACACAAAGAAGTTTCTCTGAAAGCTTCTTTCTCTTTGTTATCGGAGGAAATTTCCTTTGGCCCTATAGTCTTCTAAGGGTTGTGAAATATCTGTTCTCAGATTCCATAGAAATAAGGCTAGCAAAGAGATCCACGAAATGCAGATGTAACTCTGTGAGATGAATTAACGGAACACTGAGCAGTTTCTCAGAAAGCTACTTTCCAGATTTCTTCTGAGGATATTTCCTTTTTCACCGTAGCCCTCTATGGGCTTCCAAATATCACTTTGCCAATTCCACAAGAACTGTCTTAGCGAAAGGCTTCTTGAGGGGAAAGCTGTAACTCTGTGAGATGATTTCACGGAACACAAAGAAGTTTCTGAGAAAGCTTCGTTCTCTTGGTGATCGGAGGATATTTCCTTTGGCCCTCTAGTCTTCTAAGGGATCCGAAATATCTGTTCTCAGATTCCACAGAAATAAGGCTAGCAAAGAGATCCACGAAATACAGATGTAACTCTGTGAGATGAATTAACAGAACACTAAGCAGTTTCTCAGAAAGCTTCTTTCCAGATTTCATCTGAGGATATTTCCTTTTTCACCATAGTCTTCTATGCGCTTCCAAATATCACTTTGCCAATTCACAAGAACAGTCTTAGCGAAAGGCTTCTTGAGGGGAAAGCTGTAACTCTGTGATGTGGTATCAAAGAACACAAAGAAGTTTCTCAAAATGCTTCTTTCTCTTTGTTATCGGAGTTTATTTGCTTTGTCCCTATAATCTTCAAAGTGATCGGAAATATCTGTTCTCAGATTCCACAGAAATAAGGCTATCAGAGAGATCCACGAAATACAGATGTAACTCTGTGAGATGCATTTGCAGAACACTAAGGAGTTTCTCAGAAAGCTGTTTTCCAGATTTCATCTGAGGATATTTCCATTTCCACCATAGCCCTCTATGCGCTTCCAAATATCTCTTTGCCAACTCCAGTAGAACTGTCTTAGCGAAAGGCTTCTTGAGGGGAAAGCTGTAACTCTGTGAGATGATTTCACAGAACACAAAGAAGTTTTTCAGAATGCTTCTTTCTCTTTGTTATCGGAGGATGTTTCCTTTGGCCCTATAGTCTTCAAAGGGATGCGAAATATCTGTTCTCAGATTCCACAGAAATAAGGGTAGCAAAGAGATCCACGAAATACAGATGTAACTCTGTGAGATTAATTAAGAGAACACTAAGGAGTTTCTCAGAGAGCTATTTTCCAGATTTCAACTGAGGATATTTCCTTTTTCACCATAGCCCTCTAAGGGCTTACAAATATCACTTTGCCAATTCCACAAAAACTGCCTTAGCCAAAGGCTTCTTGAGGGGAAAGCTTTAACTCTGTGAGATGATTTCACAGAACACAAAGAAGTTTCTCAGAAAGCTTCTTTCTCTTTGTTATCGGAGGATATTACCTTTGGCCCTATAGTCTTCTAAAGAATGCAAAATATATGTTCTCAGATTCCACAGAAATAAGGCTAGCAAAGAGATCCACGAAATACAGATGTAACACTGTGAGAAGAATTAGCAGAACACTAAGCAGTTTCTCAGAAAGGTTCTTTGCAGATTTCATCTGAGGATATTTCCTTTTTCACCATAGCCCTCTATGGGCTTCCAAATATCACTTTGCCAATTCCACAAGAACTGTCTTAGCGAAAGGCTTCTTGAGGGGAAATCTGTAACTCTGTGAGGTGATTTCACAGAATATAAAGAAGTTTCTCAGAAAGCTTCTTTCTTTTTTTATCGGAGGATATTTCCTTTGGCCCTATAGTATTCTAAGTGATCCGATATATCTGTTCTCAGATTCCACAGAAATAAGGCTAGCAAAGAGATCCACGAAATACAGATGTAACTCTGTGAGATGAAGTAACAGAACTCTAAGGAGTTTCACAGAAAGCTACTTTCCAGATTTCATCTGAGGATATTTCCTTTTTCACCATAGCCCTCTAAGCGATTCCAAATATCACTTTGCCAATTCCACAAGAACTGTGTTAGCCAAAGGCATCTTGAGGTTAAAGCTGTAACTCTGCGAGATGATTTCACAGAACACAAAGAAGTTTCTCTGAAAGCTTCTTTCTCTTTGTTATCGGAGGAAATTTCCTTTGGCCCTATAGTCTTCTAAGGGTTGTGAAATATCTGTTCTCAGATTCCATAGAAATAAGGCTAGCAAAGAGATCCACGAAATGCAGATGTAACTCTGTGAGATGAATTAACGGAACACTGAGCAGTTTCTCAGAAAGCTACTTTCCAGATTTCTTCTGAGGATATTTCCTTTTTCACCGTAGCCCTCTATGGGCTTCCAAATATCACTTTGCCAATTCCACAAGAACTGTCTTAGCGAAAGGCCTCTTGAGGGGAAAGCTGTAACTCTGTGAGATGATTTCACGGAACACAAAGAAGTTTCTGAGAAAGCTTCGTTCTCTTGGTGATCGGAGGATATTTCCTTTGGCCCTCTAGTCTTCTAAGGGATCCGAAATATCTGTTCTCAGATTCCACAGAAATAAGGCTAGCAAAGAGATCCACGAAATACAGATGTAACTCTGTGAGACGAATTAACAGAACAGTAAGCAGTTTCTCAGAAAGCTTCCTTCCAGATTTCAACTGTGGAAATTTCCTTTTTCACCATAGCCCTCTAAGGGCTTCCAAATATCACCTTGCCTATTCCACAAGAACTGTCTCAGCGAAAGGCTTCTTGAGGGGAAAGCTGTAACTCTGTGAGATGATTTCACAGAACACCAAGAAGTTTCTCAGAAAACTTTCTCTTTGTTATCGGAGGATATTTCCTTTGGCCCTATAGTCTTCAAAGGGATCCGAAATATCTGTTCTCAGATTCCACAGAAATAAGGCTAGCAAAGAGATCCACGTAATACAGATGGAACACTGTGAGATGAATTAACAGAACATTAAGCAGTTTCTCAGAAAGCTTCTTTCCAGATTTCATCTAAGGATATTTCCTTTTTCACCTTAACCCTCTATGGGCTTCCAAATATCACTTTGCCATTTCCACAAGAACTGTCTTAGCGAAAGGCTTCTTGAGGGGAAAGCTGTAACTCTGTGAGATGATTTCACAGAACACAAAGAAGTTTCTCAGAAAGCTTCTTTCTCTTTGTTATCGGAGGATATTTCCTTTGGCCCTATAATCTTCTTAGGGATGCGAAATATCTGTTCTCAGATTCCACAGAAATA
Organism: Macaca nemestrina; assembly: GCF_043159975.1. Lineage (NCBI taxonomy): Eukaryota > Metazoa > Chordata > Mammalia > Primates > Cercopithecidae > Macaca > Macaca nemestrina. The sequence goes on from NC_092143.1 coordinate 27,110,336, forward strand.
AGGCTAGCAAAGAGATCCACGAAATACAGATGTAACTCTGTGAGATGAATTAACAGAACACTAAGCAGTTTCTCAGAAAGCTTCTTTCCAGATTTCATCTGAGGATTTTTCCTTTTTCACCATAGCTCTTTATGGGCTTCCAAATATGACTTTGCCAATTCCACAAGAACTGTCTTAGCGAAAGGCTCCTTGAGGGGAAAACTGTAACTCTGTGAGATGATTTCACAGAACATAAAGAAGTTTATCAGAAAGCTTCTTTCTCTTTGTTATCGGAGGATATTTCCTTTGGCCCTTTAGTCTTCTAAGGGATCCGAAATATCTGTTCTCAGATTCCACAGAAATAAGGCTAGTAAAGAGTTCCACGAAATACAGATGTAACTCTGTGAGATGAATTAACAGAACACTAAGCAGTTTCTCAGAAGGCTGCTTTCCAGACTTCATCTGAGGATATTTCCTTTTTCACCTTAGCCTTCTATGCACTTCCAAATATCACTTTGCCAATTCACAAGAAGAGTCTTAGCGAAAGGCTTCTTGAGGGGAAAGCTGTAACTCTGTGAGTTGATTTCACAGAACACAAAGAAGTTTCTCAGAAAGCTTCTTTCTCTTTGTTATCAGAGGATATTTCCTTTGGCCCTATAGACTTCTAAGGGATCCGAAATATCTGTTCTCAGATTCCACAGAAATAAGGCTAGCAAAGAGATCCACGAAATACAGATGTAACTCTGTGAGATGAATTAACAGAACTCTTAGGAGTTTCTCAGAAAGCTACTTTCCGGATTTCATCTGAGGATATTTCCTTTTTCACCATAGCCCTCTAAGCGATTCCAAATATCACTTTGCCAATTCCACAAGAACTGTCTTAGCGAAAGGCTTCTTGAGGGGAAAGCTGTAACTCTGTGAGATGATTTCACAGAACACAAAGAAGTTTCTCAGAAAGCTTCTTTCTCTTTGTTATCGGAGGATATTTCCTTTGGCCCTAGAGTCTTCTAAGGGAAACGAAATATCTGTTCTCAGATTCCACAGAAATAAGGCTAGCAAAGAGATCCACGAAACACAGATGTAATTCTGTGAGATGAATTAACAGAACGCTAAGCAGTTTCTCACAAAGCTTCTTTCCAGATTTCATCAGAGGATATTTCCTTTTTCACCATAGCCCTCTAAGGGCTTCCAAATATCACTTTGCCAATTCCACAAGAACTGTGTTAGCGAAAGGCTTCTTGAGGAGAAAGCTGTAACTCTGTGAGGTGATTTCACAGAACACAAAGAAGTTTCTCAGAAAGATTCTTTCTCTTTGTTATCGGAGGATTTTTCCTTTGGCCCGATAGTCTTCTAAGGGATCCGAAATATCGGTTCTCAGATTCCACAGAAATAAGGCTAGCAAAGAGATCCACGAAATACAGATGTAACTCTGTGAGATGAATTAACAGAACACTAAGCAGTTTCTCAGAAAGCTACTTTCCAGATTTCATCTGAGGATATTTCCTTTTTCACGACAGCCCTCTATGGGCTTCCAAATATCACTTTGCCAATTCCACAAGAACTGTCTTAGCGAAAGGCTTCTTGAGGGGTAAGCTCTAACTCTGTGAGACGATTTCACAGAACACAAAGAAGTTTCTCAGAAAGCTTCTTTCTCTTTGATATTGGAGGATATTTCCTTTGGCCCTATAGTCTTGAAAGGGATCCGAAATATCTGTTCTCAGATTCCACAGAAATAAGGCTAGCAAAGAGATCCACGAAATACAGATGCAACTCTGTTGGATGAATTAACAGAACACTAAGCAGTTTCTCAGAAAGCTTCTTTACAGATTTCATCTGAGGATATTTCCTTTTTCACCATAGACCTCTATGGGCTTCCAAATATCACTTTTCCAATTCCACAAAAACTGTCTTAGCGAAAGGCTTCTTGAGGTGAAAGCTGTAACTCTGTGAGATGATTTCACAGAACACAAAGAAGTTTCTCAGAAATCTTCTTTCTCTTTGTTATCGGAGGATATTTCCTTTGGCACTAGAGTCTTCTAAGGGATACGAAATATCTGTTCCCCGATTCCACAGAAATAAGGCTAGCAAAGAAATCCACCAAATACAGATGTAACTCTGTGAGATGAATTAACAGAACACTAAGCAGTTTCTCAGAAAGCTTCTTTCCAGATTTCATCTGAGGATATTTCCTTTTTCACCATAGCCCTCTAAGGGCTTCCAAATATCACTTTGCCAATTCCACAAGAACTGTGTTAGCGAAAGGCTTCTTGAGGGGAAAGCTGTAACTCTGAGAGATGATTTCACAGAACACAAAGAAGTTTCTCAGAAAGCTTCTTTCTCTTTGTTATCGGAGGATATTTCCTTTGGCCCTATAGTCTTCTAAGGGATCCGAAATATCTGTTCTCAGATTCCACAGAAATAAGGATAGCAAAGAGATCCACGAAATACAGATGTAACTCTGTGAGATGAATTAACGGAACACTAAGCAGTTTCTCAGAAAGCTACTTTACAGATTTCATCTGAGGATATTTCCTTTTTCACCATAGCCCTCTATGGGCTTCCAAATATCACTTTGCCAATTCCAAAAGAACTGTCTTAGCAAAAGGCTTCTTGAGGGGAAAGCTGTAACTCTGTGAGATGATTTCACAGAACACAAAGAAGTTTCTCAGAAAGCTTCTTTCTCTTTGTTATCGGAGGATATTTCCTTTGGCCCTATAGTCTTCAAAGGGATCCGAACTATCTGTTCTCAGATTCCACAGAAATAAGGCTAGCAAAGAGATCCACGAAATACAGATGTAACTCTGTGAGAAGAATTAACAGAACACTAAGCACTTTCTCTTAAATCTTTTTTCCAGACTTCTTCTGAGGATATTTCCTTTTTCACCATAGCCCTCTAAGGGATTCCAAATATCACTTTGCCAATTACACAAGAACTGTCTTAGCGAAAGGCTTCTTGAAGGGAAAGCTGTATCTCTGTGAGATGATTTCACAGAAAACAAAGAAGTTTCTCAGAAAGCTTCTTTCTGTTTGTTATCGGAGGATATTTCCTTTGGCCCTATAGTCTTCAAAGGGATCCGAAATATCTGTTCTCAGATTCCACAGAAATAAGGCTAGCAGAGAGATCCACGAAATACAGATGTAACTCTGTGAGATGCATTTGCAGAACACTAAGGAGTTTCTCAGAAAGCTGCTTTCCAGATTTCATCTGAGGATATTTCCATTTCCACTATAGCCCTCTATGCGCTTCCAAATATCTCTTTGCCAATTCCAGTAGAACTGTCTTAGCGAAAGGCTTCTTGAGGGGAAAGCTGTAACTCTGTGAGATGATTTCACGGAACACAAAGAAGTTTCTCAGAATGCTTCTTTCTCTTTGTTATCGGAGGATGTTTCCTTTGGCCCTATAGTCTTCAAAGGGATGCGAAATATCTGTTCTCAGATTCCACAGAAATAAGGGTAGCAAAGAGATCCAAGAAATACAGATGTAACTCTGTGAGATTAATTAACAGAACACTAAGGAGTTTCTCAGAGAGCTATTTTCCAGATTTCATCTGAGGATATTTCCTTTTTCACCATAGCCCTCTAAGGGCTTCCAAATATCACTTTGCCAAGTCCAAAAGAACTGTGTTAGCCAAAGGCTTCTTGAGGGGAAAGCTGTAACTCTGTGAGATGATTTCACAGAACACAAAGAAGTTTCTCAGAAAGCTTCTTTCTCTTTGTTATCGGAGGATATTTCCTTTGGCCCTAGAGTCTTCTATGGGATCCGAAATATCTGTTCTCCGATTCCACAGAAATAAGGCTAGCAAAGAGATCTACCAAATACAGATGTAACTCTGTGAGATGAAATAACAGAACGCTAAGCAGTGTCTCAGAAAGCTTCTTTCCAGATTTCATCTGAGGATATTTCCTTTTTCACCATAGCCCTCTATGGGCTTCCAAATATCACTTTGCGAATTCACAAGAACAGTCTTAGAGAAAGGCTTCTTGAGGGGAAAGCTGTAACTCTGTGAGGTGATATCAAAGAACACAAAGAAGTTTCTCAGAAAGCTTCTTTCTCTTTGTTATCGGAGGATATTTCCTTTGGCCCTATAGTCTTCTTAGGGATACGAAATATCTGTTCTCAGATTCCACAGAAAAAAGGCTAGCAAAGAGATCCAGGAAATACAGATGTAACTCTGTGAGATGAAATAACAGAACGCTAAGCAGTTTCTCAGAAAGCTTCTTTACAGATTTCATCTGAGGATATTTCCTTTTTCACCATAGCCCTCTAAGGGCTTCCAAATATCACTTTGCCAATTCCACAAGAACTGTCTTAGCGAAAGGCTTCTTGAGGGGAAAGCTGTAACTCTGTGAGATGATTCACAGAACACATAGAAGTTTCTCAGAAAGCTTCTTTCTCTTTGTCATCGGAGGATATTTCCTTTGGCCCTAGAGTCTTCTAAGGGATCCGAAATATCTGTTCTCAGATTCCACAGAAATAAGGCCAGCAAAGCGATCCACCAAATACAGATGTAACTCTGTGAGATGAATTAGCAGAACAATAAGCAGTGTCTCAGAAAGCTTCTTTCCAGATTTCATCTGAGGATATTTCCTTTTTCACCATAGCCCTCTATGGGCTTCCAAATATCACTTTTCCAATTCCACAAAAACTGTCTTAGCGAAAGGCTTCTTGAGGGGAAAGCTGTAACTCTGTGAGATGATTTCACAGAACCCAAAGAAGTTTCTCAGGAAGCTTCTTTCCCTTTGTTATCGGAGGATATTTCCTTTGGCCCTAGAGTCTTCTAAGAGATCCGAAATATCTGTTCCCCGATTCCACAGAAATAAGGCTAGCAAAGATATCCACGAAATACAGATGTAACTCTGTGAGATGAATTAACAGAACACTAAGCAGTGTCTCAGAAAGCTACTTTCCAGATTTCATCTGAGGATATTTCCTTTTTCACTTTAGCCCTCTAAGGGCTTCCAAATGTCACTTTGCCAATTCCACAAGAACTGTGTTAGCGAAAGGTATCATGAGGGGAAAGCTGTAACTCTGTGAAATGATTTCACAGAACACAAAGAAGTTTCTCAGAAAGCTTCTTTCTCTTTATTATCGGAGGATATTTCCTTTGGCCCTATAGTCTTCAAAGGGATCCGAAATATCTGTTCTCCGATTCCACAGAAATAAGGCTAGCAAAGAGATCTGCCAAATACAGACGTAACTCTGTGAGGTGAATTTACAGAACGCTAAGCAGTTTCTCAGAAAGCTTCTTTCCAGATTTCATCTGAGGATATTTCCTTTTTCACCGCAGCCCACTATGCGCTTCCAAATATCACTTTGCCAATTCCACTAGAACTGTATTAGCGAAAGGCTTCTTGAGGGGAAAGCTGTATCTCTGTGAGATGATTTCACAGAACACAAAGAAGTTTCTCGGAAAGCTTCTTTCTCTTTGTTATCGGAGGATATTTCCTTTGTCCTATAGTCTTCTAAGGGATCCGAAATATCTGTTCTCAGATTCCACAGAAATAAGGCTAGCAAAGAGATCCACCAAATACAGATGTAACTCTGTGAGATGAATTAACAGAACAGTAAGCAGTTTCTCAGAAAGCTTCTTTCCAGATTTCATCTGAGGATATTTCCTTTTTCACCATAGCCCTCTATGGGCTTCCAAATATCACTTTTCCAATTCCACAAAAACTGTCTTAGCGAAAGGCTTCTTGAGGGGAAAGCTGTAACTCTGTGAGATGATTTCACAGAACCCAAAGAAGTTTCTCAGGAAGCTTCTTTCCCTTTGTTATCGGAGGATATTTCCTTTGGCCCTAGAGTCTTCTAAGAGATCCGAAATATCTGTTCCCCGATTCCACAGAAATAAGGCTAGCAAAGATATCCACGAAATACAGATGTAACTCTGTGAGATGAATTAACAGAACACTAAGCAGTGTCTCAGAAAGCTACTTTCCAGATTTCATCTGAGGATATTTCCTTTTTCACTTTAGCCCTCTAAGGGCTTCCAAATGTCACTTTGCCAATTCCACAAGAACTGTGTTAGCGAAAGGTTTCATGAGGAGAAAGCTGTAACTCTGTGAAATGATTTCACAGAACACAAAGAAGTTTCTCAGAAAGCTTCTTTCTCTTTGTTATCGGAGGATATTTCCTTTGGCCCTAGAGTCTTCTAAGGGATTCGAAATATCTGTTCTCCGATTCCACAGAAATAAAGCTAGCAAAGAGATCCACGAAGTACAGATGTAACTCTGTGAGATGAATTAACTGAACACTAAGCAGTTTCTCAGAAAGCTTCTTTCCAGATTTCATCTGAGGATATTTCCTTTTTCACCATAGCCCTCTAAGGGCTTCCAAATATCACTTTGCCAAGTCCAAAAGAACTGTGTTAGCGAAAGGCTTCTTGAGGGGAAAGCTGTAACTCTGTGAGATGATTTCACAGAACACAAGGAAGTTTCTCAGAAACCTTTCTCTTTGTTAACGGAGGATATTTCCTTTGGCCCTATAGCCTTGAAAGGGATCCGAAATATCTGTTCTCAGATTCCACAGAAATAAGGCTAGCAAAGAGATCTACCACATACAGATGTAACTCTGTGAGATGAATTAACAGATCACTAAGCAGTTTCTCAGAAAGCTTCTTTCCAGATTTCATCTGAGGATATTACCTTTTTCACCATAGCCCTCTCTGGGTTTCCAAATATCACTTTGCCAATTCCACAAGAACGGTCTTAGAGAAAGGCTTCTTGAGGGGAATGCTGTAACTCTGTGAGATGATTTCACAGAACACAAAGAAGTTTCTCAGAAAGCTTCTTTCTCTTTGTTGTCGGAGGATATTTCCTTTGGCCCTATAGTCTTCAAAGGGATCCGAAATATCTGTTCTCAGATTCCACAGAAATAAGGCTAGCAAAGAGATCCACGAAATACAGATGTATCTCTGTGAGATGAATTAACAGAACACTAAGCAGTTTCTCAGAAAGCTTCTTTCCAGATTTCTTCTGAGGATATTTCCTTTTTCACCGTAGCCCTCTATGGGCTTCCAAATATCACTTTGCCAATTCCACAAGAACTGTCTTAGCGAAAGGCTTCTTGAAGGGAAAGCTGTAACTCTGTGAGATGATTTCACAGAACACAAAGAAGATTCTCAGAAAGCTTCTTTCTCTTTGATATCGGAGGATATTTCCTTTGGCCCTATAGTCTTCAAAGGGATCCGAAATATCTGTTCTCCGATTCCACAGAAATAAGGCTAGCAAAGAGATCTGCCAAATACAGACGTAACTCTGTGAGGTGAATTTACAGAACGCTAAGCAGTTTCTCAGAAAGCTTCTTTCCAGATTTCATCTGAGGATATTTCCTTTTTCACCGCAGCGCTCTATGCGCTTCCAAATATCACTTTGCCAATTCCACTAGAACTGTATTAGCGAAAGGCTTCTTGAGGGGAAAGCTGTATCTCTGTGAGATGATTTCACAGAATACAAAGAAGTTTCTCGGAAAGCTTCTTTCTCTTTGTTATCGGAGGATATTTCCTTTGTCCTATAGTCTTCTAAGGGATCCGAAATATCTGTTCTCAGATTCCACAGAAATAAGGCTAGCAAAGAGATCCACCAAATACAGATGTAACTCTGTGAGATGAATTAACAGAACAGTAAGCAGTTTCTCAGAAAGCTTCTTTCCAGATTTCATCTGAGAATATTTCCTTTTTCACCATAGCCCTCTATGGGCTTCCAAATATCACTTTTCCAATTCCACAAAAACTGTCTTAGCGAAAGGCTTCTTGAGGGGAAAGCTGTAACTCTGTGAGATGATTTCACAGAACCCAAAGAAGTTTCTCAGGAAGCTTCTTTCCCTTTGTTATCGGAGGATATTTCCTTTGGCCCTAGAGTCTTCTAAGAGATCCGAAATATCTGTTCCCCGATTCCACAGAAATAAGGCTAGCAAAGATATCCACGAAATACAGATGTAACTCTGTGAGATGAATTAACAGAACACTAAGCAGTGTCTCAGAAAGCTACTTTCCAGATTTCATCTGACGATATTTCCTTTTTCACTTTAGCCCTCTAAGGGCTTCCAAATGTCACTTTGCCAATTCCACAAGAACTGTGTTAGCGAAAGGTTTCATGAGGGGAAAGCTGTAACTCTGTGAAATGATTTCACAGAACACAAAGAAGTTTCTCAGAAAGCTTCTTTCTCTTTGTTATCGGAGGATATTTCCTTTGGCCCTATAGTCTTCAAAGGGATCCGAAATATCTGTTCTCAGATTCCACAGAAATAAGGCTAGCAAAGAGATCCACGAAATACAGATGTAACTCTGTGAGATGAATTAACAGAACACTAAGCAGTTTATCAGAAAGCTTCTTTCCAGATTTCATCTGAGGATATTTCCTTTTTCACCATAGCCCTCTATGGGCTTCCAAATATCACTTTGCCAATTCACAAGAACAGTCTTAGAGAAAGGCTTCTTGAGGGGAAAGCTGTAACTCTGTGAGGTGATATCAAAGAACACAAAGAAGTTTCTCAGAAAGCTTCTTTCTCTTTGTTATCGGAGGATATTTCCTTTGGCCCTATAGTCTTCTTAGGGATAAGAAATATCTGTTCTCAGATTCCACAGAAAAAAGGCTAGTAAAGAGATCCACGAAATACAGATGTAACTCTGTGAGATGAATTAACAGAACACTAAGCAGTTTCTCAGAAAGCTTCTTTCCAGATTTCATCTGAGGATATTTCCTTTTTCACCATAGCCCTCTATGGGCTTCCAAATATCACTTTGCCAATTCCAAAAGAACTGTCTTAGCGAAAGGCTTCTTGAGGGGAAAGCTGTAACTCTCTGAGATGATTCACAGAACACAAAGAAGTTTCTCAGAAAGCTTCTTTCTCTTTGTTATCGGAGGATATTTCCTTTGGCCCTATAGTCTTGAAAGGGATCCGAAATATCTGTTCTCAGATTCCACAGAAATAAGTCTAGCAAAGAGATCCACGAAATACAGATGTAACTCTGTGAGATGAATTAAGGAACACTAAGCAGTTCCTCAGAAAGCTACTCTTCAGATTTCATGTGAGGATATTTCCTTTTTCACCATAGCCCTCTACGGGCTTCCAAATATCACTTTGCCAATTCCAAAAGAACTGTCTTAGCGAAAGTCTTCTTTAGGGGAAAGCTGTAACTCTGTGAGATGATTTCACAGAACACAAAGAAGTTAATCAGAAAGCTTCTTTCTCTTTGTTATCGGAGGATATTTCCTTTGGCCCTATAGTCTTCTAATGGATCCGAAATATCTGTTCTCAGATTCCACAGAAATAAGGCTAGCAAAGAGATCCACGAAATACAGATGTAACTCTGTGAGATGAATTAACAGAACACTAAGCAGTTTCTCAGAAAGCTACTTTCCAGATTTCATCTGAGGATATTTCGTTTTTCACCATAGCCCTCTCTGGGTTTCCAAATATCACTTTGCCAATTCCACAAGAACTGTTTTAGCGAATGGCTTCTTGAGGGGAAAGCTGTAACTATGTGAGATGATTTCAAAGAACACAAAGAAGTTTCTCAGAAAGCTTCTTTCTCTTTGTTGTCGGAGGATATTTCCTTTGGCCCTATAGTCTTCAAAGGGATCCGAAATATCTGTTCTCAGATTCCACAGAAATAAGGCTAGCAAAGAGATCCACGAAATACAGATGTATCTCTGTGAGATGAATTAACAGAACACTAAGCAGTTTCTCAGAAAGCTTCTTTCCAGATTTCTTCTGAGGATATTTCCTTTTTCACCATAGCCCTCTATGGGCTTCCAAATATCACTTTGCCAATTCCACAAGAACTGTCTTAGCGAAAGGCTTCTTGAAGGGAAAGCTGTAACTCTGTGAGATGATTTCACAGAACACAAAGAAGATTCTCAGAAAGCTTCTTTCTCTTTGATATCGGAGGATATTTCCTTTGGCCCTATAGTCTTCAAAGGGATCCGAAATATCTGTTCTCCGATTCCACAGAAATAAGGCTAGCAAAGAGATCTGCCAAATACAGACGTAACTCTGTGAGGTGAATTTACAGAACGCTAAGCAGTTTCTCAGAAAGCTTCTTTCCAGATTTCATCTGAGGATATTTCCTTTTTCACCGCAGCCCTCTATGCGCTTCCAAATATCACTTTGCCAATTCCACTAGAACTGTATTAGCGAAAGGCTTCTTGAGGGGAAAGCTGTATCTCTGTGAGATGATTTCACAGAATACAAAGAAGTTTCTCGGAAAGCTTCTTTCTCTTTGTTATCGGAGGATATTTCCTTTGTCCTATAGTCTTCTAAGGGATCCGAAATATCTGTTCTCAGATTCCACAGAAATAAGGCTAGCAAAGAGATCCACCAAATACAGATGTAACTCTGTGAGATGAATTAACAGAACAGTAAGCAGTTTCTCAGAAAGCTTCTTTCCAGATTTCATCTGAGAATATTTCCTTTTTCACCATAGCCCTCTATGGGCTTCCAAATATCACTTTTCCAATTCCACAAAAACTGTCTTAGCGAAAGGCTTCTTGAGGGGAAAGCTGTAACTCTGTGAGATGATTTCACAGAACCCAAAGAAGTTTCTCAGGAAGCTTCTTTCCCTTTGTTATCGGAGGATATTTCCTTTGGCCCTAGAGTCTTCTAAGAGATCCGAAATATCTGTTCCCCGATTCCACAGAAATAAGGCTAGCAAAGATATACACGAAATACAGATGTAACTCTGTGAGATGAATTAACAGAACACTAAGCAGTGTCTCAGAAAGCTACTTTCCAGATTTCATCTGAGGATATTTCCTTTTTCACTTTAGCCCTCTAAGGGCTTCCAAATGTCACTTTGCCAATTCCACAAGAACTGTGTTAGCGAAAGGTTTCATGAGGGGAAAGCTGTAACTCTGTGAAATGATTTCACAGAACACAAAGAAGTTTCTCAGAAAGCTTCTTTCTCTTTGTTATCGGAGGATATTTCCTTTGGCCCTAGACTCTTCTAAGGGATTCGAAATATCTGTTCTCCGATTCCACAGAAATAAAGCTAGCAAAGAGATCCACGAAGTACAGATGTAACTCCGTGAGATGAATTAACAGAACACTAAGCAGTTTCTCAGAAAGCTTCTTTCCAGATTTCATCTGAGGATATTTCCTTTTTCACCATAGCCCTCTAAGGGCTTCCAAATATCACTTTGCCAAGTCCAAAAGAACTGTGTTAGCGAAAGGCTTCTTGAGGGGAAAGCTGTAACTCTGTGAGATGATTTCACAGAACACAAAGAAGTTTCTCAGAAAGCTTCTTTCTCTTTGTTATCGGAGGATATTTCCTTTGGCCCTATAGTCTTCAAAGGGATCCGAAATATCTGTTCTCAGATTCCACAGAAATAAGGCTAGCAAAGAGCTCCACGAAATACAGATGTAACTCTGTGAGATGAATTAACAGAACACTAAGCAGTTTATCAGAAAGCTTCTTTCCAGATTTCATCTGAGGATATTTCCTTTTTCACCATAGCCCTCTATGCGCTTCCAAATATCACTTTGCCAATTCCACAAGAACTGTCTTAGCGAAAGGCTTCTTGAGGGGAAAGCTGTAACTCTGTGAGATGATTTCACAGAACACAAGGAAGTTTCTCAGAAACCTTTCTCTTTGTTAACGGAGGATATTTCCTTTGGCCCTATAGCCTTGAAAGGGATCCGAAATATCTGTTCTCAGATTCCACAGAAATAAGGCTAGCAAAGAAATCTACCACATACAGATGTAACTCTGTGAGATGAATTAACAGATCACTAAGCAGTTTCTCAGAAAGCTTCTTTCCAGATTTCATCTGAGGATATTACCTTTTTTACCATAGCCGTCTATGGGCTTCCAAATATCACTTTGCCAATTCCACAAGAACGGTCTTAGAGAAAGGCTTCTTGAGGGGAATGCTGTAACTCTGTGAGATGATTTCACAGAACACAAAGAAGTTTCTCAGAAAGCTTCTTTCACTTTGATATCGAAGGATATTTCCTTTGGCCCTATAGTCTTCAAAGGGATCCGAAATATCTGTTCTCAGATTCCACAGAAATAAGGCTAGCAAAGAGATCCACGAAATACAGATGTAACCCTGTGAGATGAATTAACAGAACACTAAGCAGTTTCTCAGAAAGCTTCTTTCCAGATTTCATCTGAGGATATTTCCTTTTTCACCATAGCCCTCTAAGGGCTTCCAAATATCACTTTGCCAATTCCACAAGAACTGTCTTAGCGAAAGGTTTCTTGAGGGGAAAGCTGTAACTCTGTGAGATGATTCACAGAACACATAGAAGTTTCTCAGAAAGCTTCTTTCTCTTTGTCATCGGAGGATATTTCCTTTGGCCCTAGAGTCTTCTAAGGGATCCGAAATATCTGTTCTCAGATTCCACAGAAATAAGGCCAGCAAAGCGATCCACCAAATACAGATGTAACTCTGTGAGATGAATTAACAGAACACTAAGCAGTGTCTCAGAAAGCTTCTTTCCAGATTTCATCTGAGGATATTTCCTTTTTCACCATAGCCCTCTATGGGCTTCCAAATATCACTTTTCCAATTCCACAAAAACTGTCTTAGCGAAAGGCTTCTTGAGGGGAAAGCTGTAACTCTGTGAGATGATTTCACAGAACCCAAAGAAGTTTCTCAGGAAGCTTCTTTCCCTTTGTTATCGGAGGATATTTCCTTTGGCCCTAGAGTCTTCTAAGAGATCCGAAATATCTGTTCCCCGATTCCACAGAAATAAGGATAGCAAAGATATCCACGAAACACAGATGTAACTCTGTGAGATGAATTAACAGAACACTAAGCAGTGTCTCAGAAAGCTACTTTCCAGATTTCATCTGAGGATATTTCCTTTTTCACCATAGCCCTCTAAGGGCTTCCAAATATCACTTTGCCAATTCCACAAGAACTGTCTTAGCGAAAGGCTTCTTGAGGGGAAAGCTGTATCTCTGTGAGATGATTTCACAGAGTACAAAGAAGTTTCTCGGAAAGCTTCTTTCTCTTTGTTATCGGGGGATATTTCCTTTGTCCTATAGTCTTCTAAGGGATCCGAAATATCTGTTCTCAGATTCCACAGAAATAAGGCTAGCAAAGAGATCCACCAAATACAGATGTAACTCGGTGAGATGAATTAACAGAACACTAAGCAGTTTCTCAGAAAGCTTCTTTCCAGATTTCATCTGAGAATATTTCCTTTTTCACCATAGCCCTCTATGGGCTTCCAAATATCACTTTTCCAATTCCACAAAAACTGTCTTAGCGAAAGGCTTCTTGAGGGGAAAGCTGTAACTCTGTGAGATGATTTCACAGAACCCAAAGAAGTTTCTCAGGAAGCTTCTTTCCCTTTGTTATCGGAGGATATTTCCTTTGGCCCTAGAGTCTTCTAAGAGATCCGAAATATCTGTTCCCCGATTCCACAGAAATAAGGCTAGCAAAGATATCCACGAAATACAGATGTAACTCTGTGAGATGAATTAACAGAACACTAAGCAGTGTCTCAGAAAGCTACTTTACAGATTTCATCTGAGGATATTTCCTTTTTCACTTTAGCCCTCTAAGGGCTTCCAAATGTCACTTTGCCAATTCCACAAGAACTGTGTTAGCGAAAGGTTTCATGAGGGGAAAGCTGTAACTCTGTGAAATGATTTCACAGAACACAAAGAAGTTTCTCAGAAAGCTTCTTTCTCTTTGTTATCGGAGGATATTTCCTTTGGCCCTAGAGTCTTCTAAGGGATTCGAAATATCTGTTCTCCGATTCCACAGAAATAAAGCTAGCAAAGAGATCCACGAAGTACAGATGTAACTCTGTGAGATGAATTAACAGAACACTAAGCAGTTTCTCAGAAAGCTTCTTTCCAGATTTCATCTGAGGATATTTCCTTTTTCACCATAGCCCTCTAAGGGCTTCCAAATATCACTTTGCCAAGTCCAAAAGAACTGTGTTAGCGAAAGGCTTCTTGAGGGGAAAGCTGTAACTCTGTGAGATGATTTCACAGAACACAAAGAAGTTTCTCAGAAAGCTTCTTTCTCTTTGTTATCGGAGGATATTTCCTTTGGCCCTATAGTCTTCAAAGGGATCCGAAATATCTGTTCTCAGATTCCACAGAAATAAGGCTAGCAAAGAGATCCACGAAATACAGATGTAACTCTGTGAGATGAATTAACAGAACATGAAGCAGTTTATCAGAAAGCTTCTTTCCAGATTTCATCTGAGGATATTTCCTTTTTCACCATAGCCCTCTATGGGCTTCCAAATATCACTTTGCCAATTCACAAGAACAGTCTTAGAGAAAGGCTTCTTGAGGGGAAAGCTGTAACTCTGTGAGGTGATATCAAAGAACACAAAGAAGTTTCTCAGAAAGCTTCTTTCTCTTTGTTATCGGAGGATATTTCCTTTGGCCCTATAGTCTTCTTAGGGATACGAAATATCTGTTCCCAGATTCCACAGAAAAAAGGCTAGCAAAGAGATCCACGAAATACAGATGTAACTCTGTGAGATGAATTAACAGAACACTAAGCAGTTTCTCAGAAAGCTTCTTTCCAGATTTCATCTGAGGATATTTCCTTTTTCACCATAGCCCTCTATGCGCTTCCAAATATCACTTTGCCAATTCCACAAGAACTGTCTTAGCGAAAGGCTTCTTGAGGGGAAAGCTGTAACTCTGTGAGATGATTTCACAGAACACAAGGAAGTTTCTCAGAAACCTTTCTCTTTGTTAACGGAGGATATTTCCTTTGGCCCTATAGCCTTGAAAGGGATCCGAAATATCTGTTCTCAGATTCCACAGAAATAAGGCTAGCAAAGAGATCTACCACATACAGATGTAACTCTGTGAGATGAATTAACAGATCACTAAGCAGTTTCTCAGAAAGCTTCTTTCCAGATTTCATCTGAGGATATTACCTTTTTCACCATAGCCCTCTATGGGCTTCCAAATATCACTTTGCCAATTCCACAAGAACGGTCTTAGAGAAAGGCTTCTTGAGGGGAATGCTGTAACTCTGTGAGATGATTTCACAGAACACAAAGAAGTTTCTCAGAAAGCTTCTTTCACTTTGATATCGAAGGATATTTCCTTTGGCCCTATAGTCTTCAAAGGGATCCGAAATATCTGTTCTCAGATTCCACAGAAATAAGGCTAGCAAAGAGATCCACGAAATACAGATGTAACCCTGTGAGATGAATTAACAGAACACTAAGCATTTTCTCAGAAATCTTCTTTCCAGATTTCATCTGAGGATATTTCCTTTTTCACCATAGCCCTCTAAGGGCTTCCAAATATCACTTTGCCAATTCCACAAGAACTGTCTTAGCGAAAGGCTTCTTGAGGGGGAAGCTGTAACTCTGTGAGATGATTCACAGAAGACATAGAAGTTTCTCAGAAAGCTTCTATCTCTTTGTCATCGGAGGATATTTCCTTTGGCCCTAGAGTCTTCTAAGGGATCCGAAATATCTGTTCTCAGATTCCACAGAAATAAGGCCAGCAAAGCGATCCACCAAATACAGATGTAACTCTGTGAGATGAATTAACAGAACACTAAGCAGTTTCTCAGAAAGCTTCTTTCCAGATTTCATCTGAGGATATTTCCTTTTTCACCATAGCCCTCTATGGGCTTCCAAATATCACTTTTCCAATTCCACAAAAACTGTCTTAGCGAAAGGCTTCTTGAGGGGAAAGCTGTAACTCTGTGAGATGATTTCACAGAACCCAAAGAAGTTTCTCAGGAAGCTTCTTTCCCTTTGTTATCGTAGGATATTTCCTTTGGCCCTAGAGTCTTCTAAGAGATCCGAAATATCTGTTCCCCGATTCCACAGAAATAAGGCTAGCAATGATATCCACGAAATACAGATGTAACTCTGTGAGATGAATTAACAGAACACTAAGCAGTGTCTCAGAAAGCTACTTTCCAGATTTCATCTGAGGATATTTCCTTTTTCACCATAGCCCTCTAAGGGCTTCCAAATATCACTTTGCCAATTCCACAAGAACTGTCTTAGCGAAAGGCTTCTTGAGGGGAAAGCTGTAACTCTGTGAGGTGATATCAAAGAACACAAAGAAGTTTCTCAGAAAGCTTCTTTCTCTTTGTTATGGGAGGATATTTCCTTTGGCCCTATAGTCTTCTTAGGGATACGAAATATCTGTTCTCAGATTCCACAGAAAAAAGGCTAGCAAAGCGATCCAGGAAATACAGATGTAACTCTGTGAGATGAAACGACAGAACGCTAAGCAGTTTCTCAGAAAGCTTCTTTACAGATTTCATCTGAGGATATTTCCTTTTTCACCAGAGCCCTCTATGGGCTTCCAAATATCACTTTGCCAATTCACAAGAACAGTCTTAGAGAAAGGCTTCTTGAGGGGAAAGCTGTAACTCTCTGAGGTGATATCAAAGAACACAAAGAAGTTTCTCAGAAACCTTCTTTCTCTTTGTTATCGGAGGATATTTCCTTTGGCCCTATAGTCTTGAAAGGGATGCGAAATATCTGTTCTCAGATTCCACAGAAATAAGGCTAGCAAAGAGATCGACGAAATACAGATGTAACTCTGTGAGATGAATTAACAGAACACTAAGCAGTTTCTCAGAAAGCTTCTTTCCAGATTTCATCTGAGGATATTTCCTTTTTTACCATAGTCCTCTATGGGCTTTCAAATATCACCTTTCCAATTCCACAAGAACTGTCTTAGCGAAAGGCTTCTTGAGGGGAAAGCTGTAACTCTGTGAGGTGATTTCACAGAACACAAAGAAGTTTCTCAGAAAGCTTCCTTCTCTCTGTTATTGGAGGATATTTCCTTTGGCCCTAGAGTCTTCAAACGGATCCGAAATATCTGTTCTCAGATTCCACAGAAATAAGGCTAGCAAAGAGATCCAGGAAATACAGATGTAACTCTGTGAGATGAATTAACAGAACACTAAGCAGTTTCTCAGAAAGCTTCTTTCCAGATTTCATCTGAGGATATTTCCTTTTTCACCATAGCCCTCTATGGGCTTCCAAATATCACTTTGCCAATTCCAAAAGAACTGTCTTAGCGAAAGGCTTCTTGAGGGGAAAGCTGTAACTCTCTGAGATGATTCACAGAACACAAAGAAGTTTCTCAGAAAGCTTCTTTCTCTTTGTTATCGGAGGATATTTCCTTTGGCCCTATAGTCTTGAAAGGGATCCGAAATATCTGTTCTCAGATTCCACAGAAATAAGTCTAGCAAAGAGATCCACGAAATACAGATGTAACTCTGTGAGATGAATTAAGGAACACTAAGCAGTTCCTCAGAAAGCTACTCTCCAGATTTCATGTGAGGATATTTCCTTTTTCACCATAGCCCTCTACGGGCTTCCAAATATCACTTTGCCAATTCCAAAAGAACTGTCTTAGCGAAAGTCTTCTTTAGGGGAAAGCTGTAACTCTGTGAGATGATTTCTCAGAACACAAAGAAGTTAATCAGAAAGCTTCTTTCTCTTTGTTATCGGAGGATATTTCCTTTGGCCCTATAGTCTTCTAATGGATCCGAAATATCTGTTCTCAGATTCCACAGAAATAAGGCTAGCAAAGAGATCCACGAAATACAGATGTAACTCTGTGACATGAATTAACAGAACACTAAGCAGTTTCTCAGAAAGCTACTTTCCAGATTTCATCTGAGGATATTTCGTTTTTCACCATAGCCCTCTCTGGGTTTCCAAATATCACTTTGCCAATTCCACAAGAACTGTTTTAGCGAATGGCTTCTTGAGGGGAAAGCTGTAACTATGTGAGATGATTTCAAAGAACACAAAGAAGTTTCTCAGAAAGCTTCTTTCTCTTTGTTGTCGGAGGATATTTCCTTTGGCCCTATAGTCTTCAAAGGGATCCGAAATATCTGTTCTCAGATTCCACAGAAATAAGGCTAGCAAAGAGATCCACGAAATACAGATGTATCTCTGTGAGATGAATTAACAGAACACTAAGCAGTTTCTCAGAAAGCTTCTTTCCAGATTTCTTCTGAGGATATTTCCTTTTTCACCATAGCCCTCTATGGACTTCCAAATATCACTTTGCCAATTCCACAAGAACTGTCTTAGCGAAAGGCTTCTTGAAGGGAAAGCTGTAACTCTGTGAGATGATTTCACAGAACACAAAGAAGATTCTCAGAAAGCTTCTTTCTCTTTGATATCGGAGGATATTTCCTTTGGCCCTATAGTCTTCAAAGGGATCCGAAATATCTGTTCTCCGATTCCACAGAAATAAGGCTAGCAAAGAGATCTGCCAAATACAGACGTAACTCTGTGAGGTGAATTTACAGAAGGCTAAGCAGTTTCTCAGAAAGCTTCTTTCCAGATTTCATCTGAGGATATTTCCTTTTTCACCGCAGCCCACTATGCGCTTCCAAATATCACTTTGCCAATTCCACTAGAACTGTATTAGCGAAAGGCTTCTTGAGGGGAAAGCTGTATCTCTGTGAGATGATTTCACAGAATACAAAGAAGTTTCTCGGAAAGCTTCTTTCTCTTTGTTATCGGAGGATATTTCCTTTGTCCTATAGTCTTCTAAGGATCCGAAATATCTGTTCTCAGATTCCACAGAAATAAGGCTAGCAAAGAGATCCACCAAATACAGATGTAACTCTGTGAGATGAATTAACAGAACAGTAAGCAGTTTCTCAGAAAGCTTCTTTCCAGATTTCATCTGAGAATATTTCCTTTTTCACCATAGCCCTCTATGGGCTTCCAAATATCACTTTTCCAATTCCACAAAAACTGTCTTAGCGAAAGGCTTCTTGAGGGGAAAGCTGTAACTCTGTGAGATGATTTCACAGAACCCAAAGAAGTTTCTCAGGAAGCTTCTTTCCCTTTGTTATCGGAGGATATTTCCTTTGGCCCTAGAGTCTTCTAAGAGATCCGAAATATCTGTTCCCCGATTCCACAGAAATAAGGCTAGCAAAGATATCCACGAAATACAGATGTAACCCTGTGAGATGAATTAACAGAACACTAAGCAGTGTCTCAGAAAGCTACTTTCCAGATTTCATCTGAGGATATTTCCTTTTTCACTTTAGCCCTCTAAGGGCTTCCAAATGTCACTTTGCCAATTCCACAAGAACTGTGTTAGCGAAAGGTTTCATGAGGGGAAAGCTGTAACTCTGTGAAATGATTTCACAGAACACAAAGAAGTTTCTCAGAAAGCTTCTTTCTCTTTGTTATCGGAGGATATTTCCTTTGGCCCTAGAGTCTTCTAAGGGATTCGAAATATCTGTTCTCCGATTCCACAGAAATAAAGCTAGCAAAGAGATCCACGAAGTACAGATGTAACTCTGTGAGATGAATTAACAGAACACTAAGCAGTTTCTCAGAAAGCTTCTTTCCAGATTTCATCTGAGGATATTTCCTTTTTCACCATAGCCCTCTAAGGGCTTCCAAATATCACTTTGCCAAGTCCAAAAGAACTGTGTTAGCGAAAGGCTTCTTGAGGGGAAAGCTGTAACTCTGTGAGATGATTTCACAGAACACAAAGAAGTTTCTCAGAAAGCTTCTTTCTCTTTGTTATCGGAGGATATTTCCTTTGGCCCTATAGTCTTCAAAGGGATCCGAAATATCTGTTCTCAGATTCCACAGAAATAAGGCTAGCAAAGAGATCCACGAAATACAGATGTAACTCTGTGAGATGAATTAACAGAACACTAAGCAGTTTATCAGAAAGCTTCTTTCCAGATTTCATCTGAGGATATTTCCTTTTTCACCATAGCCCTCTATGGGCTTCCAAATATCACTTTGCCAATTCACAAGAACAGTCTTAGAGAAAGGCTTCTTGAGGGGAAAGCGGTAACTCTGTGAGGTGATATCAAAGAACACAAAGAAGTTTCTCAGAAATCTTCTTTCTCTTTGTTATCGGAGGATATTTCCTTTGGCCCTATAGTCTTCTTAGGGATACGAAATATCTGTTCTCAGATTCCACAGAAAAAAGGCTAGCAAAGAGATCCACGAAATACAGATGTACTTCTGTGAGATGAATTAACAGAACACTAAGCAGTTTCTCAGAAAGCTTCTTTCCAGATTTCATCTGAGGATATTTCCTTTTTCACCATAGCCCTCTATGCGCTTCCAAATATCACTTTGCCAATTCCACAAGAACTGTCTTAGCGAAAGGCTTCTTGAGGGGAAAGCTGTAACTCTGTGAGATGATTTCACAGAACACAAGGAAGTTTCTCAGAAACCTTTCTCTTTGTTAACGGAGGATATTTCCTTTGGCCCTATAGCCTTGAAAGGGATCCGAAATATCTGTTCTCAGATTCCACAGAAATAAGGCTATCAAAGAGATCTACCACATATAGATGTAACTCTGTGAGATGAATTAAAAGATCACTAAGCAGTTTCTCAGAAAGCTTCTTTCCAGATTTCATCTGAGGATATTACCTTTTTCACCATAGCCCTCTATGGGCTTCCAAATATCACTTTGCCAATTCCACAAGAACGGTCTTAGAGAAAGGCTTCTTGAGGGGAATGCTGTAACTCTGTGAGATGATTTCACAGAACACAAAGAAGTTTCTCAGAAAGCTTCTTTCACTTTGATATCGAAGGATATTTCCTTTGGCCCTATAGTCTTCAAAGGGATCCGAAATATCTGTTCTCAGATTCCACAGAAATAAGGCTAGCAAAGAGATCCACGAAATACAGATGTAACCCTGTGAGATGAATTAACAGAACACTAAGCAGTTTCTCAGAAAGCTTCTTTCCAGATTTCATCTGAGGATATTTCCTTTTTCACCATAGCCCTCTAAGGGCTTCCAAATATCACTTTGCCAATTCCACAAGAACTGTCTTAGCGAAAGGCTTCTTGAGGGGAAAGCTGTAACTCTGTGAGATGATTCACAGAACACATAGAAGTTTCTCAGAAAGCTACTTTCTCTTTGTCATCGGAGGATATTTCCTTTGGCCCTAGAGTCTTCTAAGGGATCCGAAATATCTGTTCTCAGATTCCACAGAAATAAGGCCAGCAAAGCGATCCACCAAATACAGATGTAACTCTGTGAGATGAATTAACAGAACACTAAGCAGTGTCTCAGAAAGCTTCTTTCCAGATTTCATCTGAGGATATTTCCTTTTTCACCATAGCCCTCTATGGGCTTCCAAATATCACTTTTCCAATTCCACAAAAACTGACTTAGCGAAAGGCTTCTTGAGGGGAAAGCTGTAACTCTGTGAGATGATTTCACAGAACCCAAAGAAGTTTCTCAGGAAGCTTCTTTCCCTTTGTTATCGGAGGATATTTCCTTTGGCCCTAGAGTCTTCTAAGAGATCCGAAATATCTGTTCCCCGATTCCACAGAAATAAGGCTAGCAAAGATATCCACGAAATACAGATGTAACTCTGTGAGATGAATTAACAGAACACTAAGCAGTGTCTCAGAAAGCTACTTTCCAGATTTCATCTGAGGATATTTCCTTTTTCACTTTAGCCCTCTAAGGGCTTCCAAATGTCACTTTACCAATTCCACAAGAACTGTGTTAGCGAAAGGTTTCATGAGGGGAAAGCTGTAACTCTGTGAAATGATTTCACAGAACACAAAGAAGTTTCTCAGAAAGCTTCTTTCTCTATATTATCGGAGGATATTTCCTTTGGCCCTATAGTCTTCAAAGGGATCCGAAATATCTGTTCTCCGATTCCACAGAAATAAGGCTAGCAAAGAGATCTGCCAAATACAGACGTAACTCTGTGAGGTGAATTTACAGAACGCTAAGCAGTTTCTCAGAAAGCTTCTTTCCAGATTTCATCTGAGGATATTTCCTTTTTCAGCGCAGCCCACTATGCGCTTCCAAATATCACTTTGCCAATTCCACTAGAACTGTATTAGCGAAAGGCTTCTTGAGGGGAAAGCTGTATCTCTGTGAGATGATTTCACAGAATACAAAGAAGTTTCTCGGAAAGCTTCTTTCTCTTTGTTATCGGAGGATATTTCCTTTGTCCTATAGTCTTCTAAGGGATCCGAAATATCTGTTCTCAGATTCCACAGAATTAAGGCTAGCAAAGAGATCCACCAAATACAGATGTAACTCTGTGAGATGAATTAACAGAACAGTAAGCAGTTTCTCAGAGCTTCTTTCCAGATTTCATCTGAGGATATTTCCTTTTTCACCACACCCCCCTAAGGGCTTCCAAATATCACTTTGCCAATTCCAAAAGAACTGTCTTAGCGAAAGGCTTCTTGAGGGGAAAGCTGTAACTCTGTGAGATGATTTCACAGAACACAAAGAAGATTCTCAGAAAGCTTCTTTCTCTTTGTTATCGGAGGATATTTCCTTTGGCCATATAGTCTTCAAAGGGATCCGAAATATCTGTTCTCAGATTCCACAGAAATAAGGCTAGCAAAGAGATCCACGAAATACAGATGTAACTCTGTGAGATGAATTAACAGAACACTAAGCAGTTTCTCAGAAAGCTACTTTCCAGATTTCATCTGAGGATATTTCCTTTTTCAACATAGCCCACTATGGGCTTCCAAATTTCACTTTGCCAATTCCAAAAGAACTGTCTTAGCGAAAGGCTTCTTGAGGGGAAAGCTGTAACTCTGTGAAATGATTTCACAGAACCCAAAGAAGTTTCTCAGAAAGCTTCTTTCTCTTTGTTATGGGAGGATATTTCCTTTGGCCCTATAGTCTTGAAAGGGATCCGAAATATCTGTTCTCAGATTCCACAGAAATAAGGCTAGCAAAGAGATCCACGAAATACAGATGTAACTCTGTGAGATGAATTAACAGAACACTAAGCAGTTTCTCAGAAAGCTTCTTTCCAGATTTCTTCTGAGGATATTTACTTTTTCAACACAGCCCACTATGGGATTCCAAATATCACTTTGCCAATTCCACAAGAACTGTCTTAGCGAAAGGCTTCTTGAGGGGAAAGCTGTAACTCTGTGAGATGATTCACAGAACACATAGAAGTTTCTCAGAAACCTTTCTCTTTGTTATCGGAGGATATTTCCTTTGGCCCTATAGTCTTCTAAGGGATCCGAAATATCTGTTCTCAGATTCCACACAAATAAGGCTAGCAAAGAGATCTGCCAAATACAGAAGTAACTCTGTGAGGTGAATTTACAGAACGCTAAGCAGTTTCTCAGAAAGCTTCTTTCCAGATTTCATCTGAGGATATTTCCTTTTGCACCGCAGCCCTCTATGCGCTTCCAAATGTCACTTTGACAATTCCACTAGAACTGTATTAGCGAAAGGCTTCTTGAGGGGAAAGCTGTATCTCTGTGAGACGATTTCACAGAATACAAAGAAGTTTCTCGGTAAGCTTCTTTCTCTTTGTTATCGGAGGATATTTCCTTTGTCCTATAGTCTTCTAAGGGATCCGAAATATATGTTCTCAGATTCCACAGAATTAAGGCTAGCAAAGAGATCCACCAAATACAGATGTAACTCTGTGAGATGAATTAACAGAACAGTAAGCAGTTTCTCAGAAAGCTTCTTTCCAGATTTCATCTGAGGATATTTCCTTTTTCACCACACCCCCCTAAGGGCTTCCAAATATCACTTTGCCAATTCCAAAAGAACTGTCTTAGCGAAAGGCTTCTTGAGGGGAAAGCTGTAACTCTGTGAGATGATTTCACAGAACACAAAGAAGATTCTCAGAAAGCTTCTTTCTCTTTGTTATCGGAGGATATTTCTTTGGCCATATAGTCTTCTAAGGGATCCGAAATATCTGTTCTCAATTCCACAGAAATAAGGCTAGCAAAGAGATCCACGAAATACAGATGTAACTCTGTGAGATGAATTAACAGAACACTAAGCAGTTTCTCAGAAAGCTTCTTCCCAGATTTCTTCTGGGGATATTTCCTTTTTCACCATAGCCCTCTATGGGCTTCCAAATATCACTTTGCCAATTACACAAGAACTGTCTTAGCGAAAGGCTTCTTGAGGGGAAAGCTGTAACTCTGTGAGATGATTTCACAGAACACAAAGAAGGTTCTCAGAAAGCTTCTTTCTCTTTGTTATCGGAGGATATTTCCTTTGGCCCTATAGTCTTCTAAGGGATCCGAAATATCTGTTCTCAGATTCCACAGAAATAAGGCTAGTAAAGAGATCCACGAAATACAGATGTAACTCTGTGAGATGAATCAACAGAACACTAAGCAGTTTCTCAGAAAGCTTCTTCCCAGATTTCTTCTGAGGATATTTCCTTTTTCACCATAGCCCTCTATGGGCTTCCAAATATCACTTTGCCAATTACACAAGAACTGTCTTAGCGAAAGGCTTCTTGAGGCGAAAGCTGTAAGTCTGTGAGGTGATTTCACAGAACACAAAGAAGTTTCTCAGAAAGCTTCTTTCTCTTTGTTATCGGAGGATATTTCCATTGGCCCTATAGTCTTCTAAGGGATCCAAAATATCTGTTCTCAGATTCCACAGAAATAAGACTAGCACAGAGATCCACGAAATACAGATGTAACTCTGTGAGATGAATTAACAGAACACTAAGCAGTTTCTCAGAAAGCTTCTTTCCAGATTTCATCTGATGATATTTCCTTTTTCACCTTAGCCCTCTATGGGCTTCCAAATATCACCTTTCCAATTCCACAAAAACTGTCTTAGCGAAAGGCTTCTTGAGGGGAAAGCTGTAACTCTGTGAGGTGATTTCACAGAACACAAAGAAGTTTCCCAGAAAGCTTCTTTCTCTTTGTTATCGGAGGATATTTCCTTTGGCCCTATAGTCTTCTAATGGATCCGAAATATCTGTTCTCAGATTCCACAGAAATAAGGCTAGCAAAGAGATCCACGAAATACAGATGTAACTCTGTGAGATGAATTAACAGAACACTAAGCAGTTTCTCAGAAAGCTTCTTTCCAGATTTCATCTGAGGATATTTCCTTTTTCACCGCAGCTCTCTATGCGCTTTCAAATATCACTTTGCCAATTCCACTAGAACTATATTAACAAAAGGCTTCTTGAGGGCAAAGCTGTATGTCTGTGAGAAGATTTCACAGAATACAAAGAAGTTTCTCGGAAAGCTTCTTTCTCTTTGTTATCGGAGGATATTTTCTTTGTCCTATAGTCTTCTAAGGGATCCGAAATATCTGTTCTCAGATTCCACAGAAATAAGGCTAGCAAAGAGATCCACCAAATACAGATGTAACTCAGTGAGATGAATTAATAGAACAGTAAGCAGTTTCTCAGAAAGCTTCTTTCCAGATTTCATCTGAGGATATTTCCTTTTTCACCATAGCCCTCTAAAGGCTTCCAAATATCACTTTGCCAATTCCACAAGAACTGTCTTAGCGAAAGGCTTGTTGAGGGGAAAGCTGTAACTCTGTGAGATGATTTCACAGAACCCAAAGAAGTTTCTCAGAAAGCTTCTTTCCCTTTGTTATTGGAGGATATTTCCTTTGGCCCTAGAGTCTTCTAAGAGATCCGAAATATCTGTTCCCCGATTCCACAGAAATAAGGCTAGCAAAGAGATCCACGAAATACAGATGTAACTCTGTGAGATGAATTAACAGAACACTAAGCAGTGTCTCAGAAAGCTACTTTCCAGATTTCATCAGAAGATATTTCCTTTTTCACCATAGCCCTCTAAGGGCTTCCAAATATCACTTTGCCAAGTCCAAAAGAAC
The DNA here is from genome assembly GCF_043159975.1 of Macaca nemestrina. Classification (NCBI taxonomy): domain Eukaryota; kingdom Metazoa; phylum Chordata; class Mammalia; order Primates; family Cercopithecidae; genus Macaca; species Macaca nemestrina. The sequence continues at coordinate 27,135,845 of NC_092143.1, forward strand.
TGTGTTAGCGAAAGGCTTCTTGAGGGGAAAGCTGTAACTCTGTGAGATGATTTCACAGAACACAAAGAAGTTTCTCAGAAAGCTTCTTTCTCTTTGTTATCGGAGGATATTTCCTTTGGCCCTATAGTCTTCAAAGGGATCCGAAATATCTGTTCTCAGATTCCACAGAAATAAGGCAACAAAGAGATCCACGAAATACAGATGTAACTCTGTGTGATAAATTAACAGAACACTAAGCAGTTTCTCAGAAAGCTTCTTTCCAGATTTCATCTGAGGATATTTCCTTTTTCACCATAGCCCTCTATGGGCTTCCAAATATCACTTTGCCAATTCACAAGAACAGTCTTAGAGAAAGGCTTCTTGAGGGAAAAGCTGTAACTCTGTGAGGTGAAATCAAAGAACACAAAGAAGTTTCTCAGAAAGCTTCTTTCTCTTTGTTATCGGAGGATATTTCCTTTGCCCCTATAGTATTCTTAGGGATGCGAAATATCTGTTCTCAGATTCCACAGAAATAAGGCTAGCAAAGAGATCCACGAAATACAGATGTAACTCTGTGAGATGAAATAACAGAACACTAAGCAGTTTCTCAGAAAGCTTCTTTCCAGATTTCTTCTGAGGATATTTCCTTTTTCACCATAGCCCTCTATGGGCTTCCAAATATCACTTTGCCAATTCCACAAGAACTGTCTTAGCGAAAGGCTTCTTGAGGGGAAAGCTGTAACTCTGTGAGATGATTCACAGAACACATAGAAGTTTCTCAGAAACCTTTCTCTTTGTTATCGGAGGATATTTCCTTTGGCCCTATAGTCTTCTAAGGGATCCGAAATATCTGTTCTCAGATTCCACACAAATAAGGCTAGCAAAGAGATCTGCCAAATACAGAAGTAACTCTGTGAGGTGAATTTACAGAATGCTAAGCAGTTTCTCAGAAAGCTTCTTTCCAGATTTCATCTGAGGATATTTCCTTTTTCACCATAGCCCTCTAAGGGCTTCCAAATATCACTTTGCCAAGACCACAAGAACTGTCTTAGCGAAAGTCTTCTTGAGGGGAAAGCTGTAACTCTGTGAGATGATTTAACAGAACGCAAAGAAGTTTCTCAGAAAGCTTCTTTCTCTTTGTTATCGGAGGATATTTCCTTCAGCTCTATAGTCTTCAAAGGGATCCGAAATATCTGTTCTCAGATTCCACATAAATAAGGCTAGCAAAGAGATCCACGAAATACAGATGTAACTCTTTGAGATGAATTACCAGAACAGTAAGCAGTTTCTCAGAAAGCGTCTTTCCAGATTTCATCTGAGGATATTTCCTTTTTCACCATAGCCCTATATGGGCTTCCAAATATCACTTTTCCAATTCCACAAAAACTGTCTTAGCGAAAGGCTTCTTGAGGGGAAAGCTGTAACTCTGTGAGATGATTTCACAGAGCACAAAGAAGTTTCTCAGAAAGCTTCTTTCTCTTTGTTATCGGAGGATATTTCCTTTGGCCCTATAGTCTTCTAAGGCATCCGAAATATCTGTTCTCCGATCCCACAGAAATATGGCTAGCAAAGAGATCTACCAAATACAGATGTAACTCTGTGAGATGAAATAACAGAACGCTAAGTAGATTCTCAGAAAGCTTCTTTACAGATTTCATCTGAGGATATTTCCTTTTTCACCACAGCCCTCTATGGGCTTCCAAATATCACTTTGCCAATTCACAAGAACAGTCTTAGAGAAAGGCTTCTTGAGGGGAAAGCTGTAACTCTGTGAGGTGATATCAAAGAACACAAAGAAGTTTCTCAGAAAGCTTCTTTCTCTTTGTTATCGGAGGATATTTCCTTTGGCCCTATAGTGTTCAAAGGGATCCGAAATATCTGTTCTCAGATTCCACAGAAATAAGGCTAGCAAAGAGATCCACGAAATATAGATGTAACTCTGTGAGATGAATTAACAGAACACTAAGCAGTTTCTCAGAAAGCTTCTTTCCAGATTTCATCTGAGGATATTTCCTTTTTCACCATAGCCCTCTATGGGCTTCCAAATATCACTTTGCAAATTCCACCAGAACTGTCTTAGCGAAAGGCTTCTTGAGGGGAAAGCTGTAACTCTGTGAGATGATTTCACAGAACACAAAGAGGTTTCTCAGAAACCTTTCTCTGTGTTAACGGAGGATATTTCCTTTGGCCCTATAGTCTTGAAAGGGATCCGAAATATCTGTTCTCAGATTACACAGAAATAAGGCTAGCAAAGAGATCCACGAAATAAAGATGTAACTCTGTGAGATGAATTAAGAGAAAACTAAGCAGTTTCTCGGAAGGCTTCTTTCCAGATTTCATCTGAGGATATTTCCTTTTTCACCATAGCCCTCTATGCGCTTCCAAATATCACTTTGCCAATTCCACAAGAACTGTCTTAGCGAAAGGCTTCATGAGGGGAAAGCTGTATCTCTGTGAGATGATTTAACAGAACACAAAGAAGTTTCTCAGAAACCATTCTCTTTGTCAACGGAGGATATTCCCTTCGGCCCTACAGTCTTCTAAGGGATCCGAAATATCTGTTTTCAGATTCCACAGAAATAAGGCTAGCAAAGAGATCCACGAAATACAGATGTAACTCGGTGAGATGAATTAACAGAACACTAAGCAGTTTCTCAGAAAGCTTCTTTACAGATTTCATCTGAGGATATTTCCCTTTTCACCATAGCCCTCTAAGGGCTTCCAAATATCACTTTTCCAATTCCACAAGAACTGTGTTAGCGAAAGGCTTCTTGAGGGGAAAGCTGTAACTCTGTGAGATGATTTCACAGAACCCGAAGAAGTTTCTCAGAAAGCTTCTTTCCCTTTGTTATCGGAGGATATTTCCTTTGGACCTAGAGTCTTCTAAGAGATCCAAAATATCTGTTCCCCGATTCCACAGAAATAAGGCTAGAAAAGAGATCCACGAAATACAGATGTAACTCTGTGAGATGAATTAACAGAACACTAAGCAGTGTCTCAGAAAGCTTCTTTCCAGATTTCATCTGAGGATATTTCCTTTTTCACCATAGCCCTCTATGGGCTTCCAAATATCACCGTTCCAATTCCACAAAAACTGTCTTAGCGAAAGGTTTCTTGAGGGGAAAGCTGTAACTCTGTGAGGTGATTTCACAGAACACAAAGAAGTTTCTCAGAAAGCTTCTTTCTCTTTGTTATCGGAGGATATTTCCTTTGGCCCTATAGTCTTCTAAGGGATCCGAAATATCTGTTCTCAGATTCCACAGAAATAAGGCTAGCAAAGAGATCCACGATATACAGATGTAACTCTGTGAGATGAATTAACAGAACACTAAACAGTTTCTCAGAAAGCTTCTTTCCAGATTTCTTCTGAGGATATTTCCTTTTTCACCATAGCCCTCTATGGGCTTCCAAATATCACTTTGCCAATTCCACAAGAACTGTCTTAGCGAATGGCTTCTTGAGGGGAAAGCTGTAACTCTGTGAGATGATTTCACAGAACACAAATAAGTTTCTCAGAAAGCTTCTTTCTCTTTGATATCGGAGGATATTTCCTTTGGCCCTATAGTCTTCAAAGGGATCCGAAATATCTGTTCTCAGATTCCACAGAAAAAAGGCTAGCAAAGAGATCCACGAAATACAGATGTAACTCTGTGAGATGAATTAACAGAACACTAAGCAGTTTCTCAGAAAGCTTCTTTCCAGATTTCATCTGAGAATATTTCCTTTTTCACCATAGCCCTCTATGGGCTTCCAAATATCACATTGCCAATTCCACAAGAACTGTCTTAGCGAAAGGCTTCTTGAGGGGAAAGCTGTATCTCTGTGAGGTGATTTCACAGAACACAAAGATGTTTCTCAGAAAGCTTCTTTCTCTTTGTTATTGGAGGATATTTCCTTTGGCCCTATAGTCTTCAAAGGGATACGAAATATCTGCTCTCAGACTCCACAGATATAAGGCTAGCAAAGAGATTCACGAAATAGAGATGTAAAACTGTGAGATGAATTAACAGAACACTAAGCAGTTTCTCAGAAAGCTACTTTCCAGATTTCATCTGAGGATATTTCCTTTTTCACCATTGCCCTCTATGGGCATCCAAATATCACTTTGGCAATTCCACAAGAACTGTCTTAGCGAAAGGCTTCTTGAGGGGAAAGCTGTAACTCTGTGAGATGATTTCACAGAACACAAATAAGTTTCTCAGAAACCTTTCTCTTTGTTAACGGAGGATATTTCCTTTGGCCCTATAGTCTTCAAAAGGATCCGAAATATCTGTTCTCAGATTACACAGAAATAAGGCTAGCAAAGAGATCCACGAAATAAAGATGTAACTCTGTGAGATGAATTAACAGAACACTAAGCAGTTTCTCACAAAGCTACTTTCCAGATTTCATCTGAGGATATTTCCTTTTTCACCATAGCCCTCTATGGGCTTCCAAATCACTTTGCCAATTCCAAAAGAACTGTCTTAGCGAAAGTCTTCTTGAGGAGCAAGCTGTAATTCTGTGAGATGATTTCACAGAACACAAAGAAGTTTCTCAGAAAGCTTCTTTCTCTTTGTTATCGGAGGATATTTCCTTTGGCCCTATAGTCTTGAAAGGGATCCGAAATATCTGTTCTCAGATTCCACAGAAATAAGGCTATCAAAGAGATGCACGAAATACAGATGTAACACTGTGAGATGAATTAACAGAACACTAAGCAGTTTCTCCGAAAGCTTCTTTCCAGATTTCATCTGAGGACATTTCCTTTTTCACCATAGCCCTCTATGGGCTTCCAAATATCACTTTTCCAATTCCACAAAAACTGTCCTAGCGAAAGGCTTCTTGAGGGGAAAGCTGTAACTCTGTGAGATGATTTCACAGAACACAAAGAAGTTTCTCAGAAAGCTTCTTTCTCTTTGTTATCGGAGGATATTTCCTTCGGCCCTATAGTCTTCTAAGGGATCCGAAATATCTGTTCTCAGATTCCACAGAAAAAAGGCTAGCAAAGAGATCCACGAAATACAGATGTAACTCTGTGAGATGAATTAACAGAGCACTAAGCAGTTTCTCAGAAAGCTTCTTTCCAGATTTCATCTGAGAATATTTCCTTTTTCACCATAGCCCTCTATGGGCTTCCAAATATCACTTTGCCAATTCCACAAGAACTGTCTTAGCGAAAGGCTTCCTTAGGGGAAAGCTGTAACTCTGTGAAATGATTTCACAGAACGCAAAGAAGTTAATCAGAAAGCTTCTTTCCCTTTGTTATCGGAGGATATTTACTTTGGCCCTACAGTCTTCAAAGGGATTCGAAATATCTGTTCTCAGATTCCACAGAAATAAGGCTAGCAAAGAGATTCACGAAATACAGATGTAACTCTGTGAGATGAATTAATAGAACACTAAGCAGTTTCTCAGAAAGCTTCTTTCCAGATTTCATCTGAGGATATTTCCTTTTTCACCATAGCCCTCTATGGGCTTCCAAATATCACTTTGCCAATTCCACAAGAACTGTCTTAGTGAAAGTCTTCTTGAGTGGAAAGCTGTTACTCTGTGAGATGATTTCACAGAACACAAAGAATTTTATCAGAAAGCTTCTTTCTCTTTGTTATCCTAGGATATTTCCTTTGGCTCTATAGTCTTCTAAGGGATCGGAAATATCTGTTCTCAGATTCCACAGAAAAACGCTAGCAAAGAGATCCACGAAATACAGATGTAACTCTGTGAGATGAATTATCAGAACATTAAGCAGTTTCTCAGAAAGTCTCTTTCCAGATTTCATCTGAGAATATTTCCTTTTTCACCATAGCCGTCTATGGGCTTCCAAATATCACTTTGTCAATTCCACAAGAAGTGTCTTAGCGAAAGGCTTCTTGAGGGAAAGCTGTAACTCTGTGAGATGATTTCACAGAACACATAGAAGTTTCTCAGAAACCTTTCTCTTTGTTATCGGAGGATATTTCCTTTGGCCTTATATTCTTCTAAGGGATCCGAAATATCTGATCTCAGATTCCACAGAAATAAGGCTAGCAAAGAGATCTACCAAATACAGATGTAACTCTGTGAGATGAATTAACAGATCACTAAGCAGTTTCTCTGAAAGCTTATTTCCAGATTTCATCTGAGGATATTACCTTTTTCACCATAGCCCTCTATGGGCTTCCAAATATCACTTTGCCAATTCCACAAGAACGGTCTTAGAGAAAGGATTCTTGAGGGGAAAGTTGTAACTCTGTGAGATGATTTCACAGAACACAAAGAAGTTTCTCAGAAAGCTTCTTTCACTTTTATATCGGAGGATATTTCCTTTGGCCCTATAGTCTTCAAAGGGATCCGAAATATCTGTTCTCAGATTCCACAGAAATAAGGCTAGCAAAGACATCTACCAAATACAGATGTAACTTTGTGAGATGAAATAACAGAACGCTAAGCAGTTTCTCAGAAGGCTTCTTTCCAGATTTCATCTGAGGATATTTCCTTTTTCACCATAGCCCTCTATGGGCTTCCAAATATCACTTTGGCAATTCCACAAGAAATGTCTTAGCGAAACGCTTCTTGAAGGGAAAGCTGTATCTCTGTGACATGATTTCACAGAACACAAAGAAGTTTCTCAGAAACCTTTCTCTTTGTTAAATGAGGATATTTCCTTTGGCCCTAGAGTCTTCAAAGGGATCCGAAATATCTGTTCTCAGATTCCACAGAAATAAGGCTAGCAAAGAGATCCACGAAATACAGATGTAACTCTGTGACATGAATTAACAGAACAGTAAGCAGTTTCTCAGAAAGCTTCTTTCCAGATTTCATCTGAGGATATTTCCTTTTTCACCATAGCCCTCTATGGGCTTCCAAATATCACTTTTCCAATTCCACAAAAACTGTCTTAGCGAAAGGCTTCTTGAGGGGAAAGCTGTAACTCTGTGAGATGATTTCACAGAACCCAAAGAAGTTTCTCAGAAAGCTTCTTTCCCTTTGTTATCGGAGGATATTTCCATTGGCCCTAGAGTCTTCTAAGAGATCCGAAATATCTGTTCCCCGATTCCACAGAAATAAGGCTAGCAAAGAGATCCACGAAATACAGATGTAACTCTGTGAGATGAATTAACAGAACACTAAGCAGTGTCTCAGAAAGCTTCTTTCCGGATTTCATCTGAGGATATTTCCTTTTTCACCATAGCCCTCTGTGGGCTTCCAAATATCACTTTTCCAATTCCACAAAAACTGTCTTAGCGAAAGGCTTCTTGAGGGGAAAGCTGTAACTCTGTGAAATGATTTCACAGAACACAAAAAAGTTTCTAAGAAAGCTTCTTTCTCTTTGTTATCGGAGGATATTTCCTTTGGCCCTAGAGTCTTCTAAGGGATTCGAAATATCTGTTCTCCGATTCCACAGAAACAAGGCTAGCAAAGAGATCCACGAAGTACGATGTAACTCTGTGAGATGAATTAACAGAACACTAAGCAGTTTCTCAGAAAGCTTCTTTCCAGATTTCATCTGAGGATATTTCCTTTTTCACCATAGCCCTATACGGGCTTCCAATATAACTTTTCCAATTCCACAAAAACTGTCTTAGCAAAAGGCTTCTTTAGGGGAAAGCTGTAACTCTGTGAGATGATTTCACAGAGCACAAAGAAGTTTCTCAGAAAGCTTCGTTCTCTTTGTTATCGGAGGATATTTCCTTTGGCCCTATAGTCTTCTAAGGCATCCGAAATATCTGTTCTCCGATCCCACAGAAATAAGGCTAGCAAAGAGATCTACCAAATACAGATGTAACTCTGTGAGATGAAATAACAGAACGCTAAGCAGTTTCTCAGAAAGCTTCTTTCCAGATTTCATCTGAGGATATTTCCTTTTTCACCATAGCCCTCTATGGGCTTCCAAATATCACTTTGCCAATTCACAAGAACAGTCTTAGAGAAAGGCTTCTTGACGGGAAAGCTGTAACTCTGTGAGGTGATATCAAAGAACACAAAGAAGTTTCTCAGAAAGCTTCTTTCTCTTTGTTATCGGAGGATATTTCCTTTGGCCCTATAGTCTTCTTAGGGATGCGAAATATCTGTTCTCAGATTCCACAGAAATAAGGCTAGCAAAGAGATCCACGAAATATAGATGTAACTCTGTGAGATGAATTAACAGAACACTAAGCAGTTTCTCAGAAATCTTCTTTCCAGATTTCATCTGAGGATATTTCCTTTTTCACAATAGCCCTCTATGGGCTTCCAAATATCACTTTGCCAATTCCACCAGAACTGTCTTAGCGAAAGGCTTCTTGAGGGGAAAGCTGTAACTCTGTGAGATGATTTCACAGAACACAAAGAAGTTTCTCAGAAACCTTTCTCTTTGTTAACGGAGGATATTTCCTTTGGCCCTATAGTCTTGAAAGGGATCCGAAATATCTGTTCTCAGATTACACAGAAATAAGGCTAGCAAAGAGATCCACGAAATAAAGATGTAACTCTGTGAGATGAATTAACAGAACACTAACCAGTTTCTCAGAAGGCTTCTTTCCAGATTTCATCTGAGGATATTTCCTTTTTGACCTTAGCCCTCTATGCGCTTCCAAATATCAGTTTGCCAATTCCACAAGAACTGTCTTAGCGAATGGCTTCTTGAGGGGAAAGCTGTATCTCTGTGAGATGATTTCACAGAACACAAAGAAGTTTCTCAGAAACCTTTCTCTTTGTTAACGGAGGATATTTCCTTCGGCCCTACAGTCTTCTAAGGGATCCGAAATATCTGTTTTCAGATTCCACAGAAATAAGGCTAGCAAAGAGATACACGAAATACAGATGTAACTCTGTGAGATGAATTAACAGAACACTAAGCAGTTTCTCAGAAAGCTTCTTTCCAGATTTAATCTGAGGATATTTCCTTTTTCACCATAGCCCTCTAAGGGCTTCCAAATATCACTTTGCCAATTCCACAAGAACTGTGTTAGCGAAAGGCTTCTTGAGGGGAAAGCTGTAATTCTGTGAGATGATTTCACAGAACCCAAAGAAGTTTCTCAGAAAGCTTCTTTCCCTTTGTTATCGGAGGATATTTCCTTTGGCCCTAGAGTCTTCGAAGAGATCCGAAATATCTGTTCCCCGATTCCACAGAAATAAGGCTAGCAAAGAGATCCACGAAATACAGATGTAACTCTGTGAGATGAATTATCAGAACATTAAGCAGTTTCTCAGAAAGCTTCTTTCCAGATTTCATCTGAGAATATTTCCTTTTTCACCATAGACCTCTATGGGCTTCCAAATATCACTTTGCCAATTCCAGAAGAAGTGTCTTAGCGAAACTCTTCTTGAGGGAAAGCTGTAACTCTGTGAGATGATTTCACAGAATACATAGAAGTTTCTCAGAAACCTTTCTCTTTGTTATCGGAGGATATTTCCTTTGGCCTTATGTTCTTCTAAGGGATCCGAAATATCTGCTCTCAGTTTCCACAGAAATAAGGCTAGCAAAGAGATCTGCCAAATACAGATGTAACTCTGTGAGATGAATTAACACAACGCTAAGCAGTTTCTCAGAAAGCTTCTTTCCAGTTTTCATCTGAGGATATTTCCTTTTTCACCATAGCCCTCTATGGGCTTCCAAATATAACTTTGCCAATTCCAAAAGAACTGTCTTAGCGAAAGGCTTCTTGAGGGGAAAGCTGTAACTCTGTGAGAGGATTTCACAGAACACAAAGAAGTTTCTCAGAAATCTTCTTTCTCTTTGATATCGGAGGATATTTCCTTTCGCCCTATAGTTTTCTAAGGGATCCGAAATATCTGTTCTCAGATTCCAGAGAAATAAGGCTACCAAAGAGATCCACGAAATACAGATGGAACACTGTGAGATGAATTAACAGAACAATAAGCAGTTTCTCTGAAAGCTTCTTTCCAGATTTCATCTGAGGATATTTCCTTTTTCACCGCAGCCCACTATGCGCTTCCAAATATCACTTTGCCAATTCCACTAGAACTGTGTTAGCGAAAGGCTTCTTGAGTGGAAAGCTGTATCTCTGTGAGATGATTTCACAGAACACAAAGAAGTTTCTCAGAAAGCTTCTTTCTCTTTGTTATCGGAGGATATTTCCTTTGGCCCTATAGTCTTCTAAGGGATCCGAAATATCTGTTCTCAGATTCCACAGAATAAAGGCTAGCAAAAAGATCCACGAAATACAGATGTAACTCTGTGAGATGAATTAACAGAGCACTAAGCAGTTTCTCAGAAAGCTTCTTTCCAGATTTCATCTGAGAATATTTCCTTTTTCACCATAGCCCTCTAAGGGCTTCCAAATATCACTTTGCCAATTCCACAAGAACTGTCTTAGCGAAAGGCTTCTTGAGGGGAACGCTGTAACTCTGTGAGATGATTTCACAGAACACAAAGAAGTTTCTCAGAAAGCTTCTTTCTCTTTGTTATCGGAGGATATTTCCTTTGACCCTAGAGTCTTCTAAGGGATCCGAAATATCTGTTCTCCGATTCCACAGCAATAAGGCTAGCAAAGAGATCCACGAAATACAGATGTAACTCTGTGAGATGTATTAACAGAACACTAAGCAGTTTCTCAGAAAGCTTCTTTCCAGATTTCATCTGAGGATATTTCCTTTTTCACCATAGCCCTCTAAGGGCTTCCAAATATCACTTTGCCAATTCCACAAGAACTGTGTTAGTGAAAGTCTTCTTGAGGGGAAAGCGGTATCTCTGTGAGATGATTTCACAGAACACAAAGAAGTTTCTCAGAAAGCTTCTTTCTCTTTTTGTTATCGAAGGATATTGCCTTTGGCCCTATAGTCTTGAAAGGGATCTGAAATATCTGTTCTCAGATTCCACAGAAATTAGGCTAGCAAAGAGATCCACGAAATACAGATGTAACTCTGTGAGATGTATTAACAGAACACTAAGCAGTTTCTCAGAAAGCTTCTTTCCAGATTTCTTCTGAGGATATTTCCTTTTTCACCATAGCCCTCTATGGGCTTCCAAATATCACTTTGCCAATTCCACAAGAACTGTGTTAGCGAAAGGCTTCTTGAGGGGAAAGCTGTAACTCTGTGAGATCATTTCACAGAACACAAAGAAGGTTCTCAGAAAGCTTCTTTCTCTTTGTTATCGGAGGATATTTCCTTTGGCCCTAGAGTCTTCTAAGGGTTCCGAAATATCTGTTCTCCGATTCCACAGAAATAAGGCTAGCAAAGAGATCCACGAAATACAGTTGTAACTCTGTGAGATGAATTAACAGAACAGTAAGCAGTTTCTCAGAAAGCTACTTTCCAGATTTCATCTGAGGATATTTCCTTTTTCACCATAGCCCTCTAAGGGCTTCCAAATATCACTTTGCCAATTCCACAAGAACTGTCTTAGCGAAAGGCTTCTTGAGGGGAAAGCTGTAACTCTGGTAGATGATTTCTCAGAACACAAAGAAGTTTCTCAGAAAGCTTCTTTCTCTTTGATATCGGAGGATATTTCCTTTCGCCCTATAGTTTTCTAAGGGATCCGAAATATCTGTTCTCAGATTCCACAGAAATAAGGCTAGCAAAGAGATCCACGAAATACAGATGGAACACTGTGAGATGAATTAACAGAACATTACGCAGTTTCTCAGAAAGCTTCTTTCCAGATTTCATCTGAGGATATTTCCTTTTTCACCGCAGCCCACTATGCGCTTCCAAATATCACTTTGCCAGTTCCACTGGAACTGTGTTAGTGAAAGGCTTCTTGAGGGGAAAGCTGTATCTCTGTGAGATGATTTCACAGAACACAAAGAAGTTTCTCAGAAAGCTTCTTTCTCTTTGTTATCGGAGGATATTTCCTTTGGCCCTATAGTCTTCTAAGGGATCCAAAATATCTGTTCTCAGATTCCACAGAATAAAGGCTAGCAAAAAGATCCACGAAATACAGATGTAACTCTGTGAGATGAATTAACAGAGCACTAAGCAGTTTCTCAGAAAGCTTCTTTCCAGATTTCATCTGAGAATATTTCCTTTTTCACCATAGCCCTCTATGGTCTTCCAAATATCACTTTGCCAATTCCACAAGAACAGTCTTACCGAAAGGCTTCTTGAGGGGAAAGCTGTAACTCTGTTAGATGATTTCACAGACCACAAAGAAGTTTCTCAGAAAGCTTCTTTCTCTTTGTTATCGGAGGATATTTCCTTTGGCCCTAGAGTCTTCAAAGGGATCCGAAATATCTGCTCTCCGATTCCACAGCAATAAGGCTAGCAAAGAGATCCACGAAATACAGATGTAACTCTGTGAGATGTATTAACAGAACACTAAGCAGTTTCTCAGAAAGCTTCTTTCCAGATTTCATCTGAGGATATTTCCTTTTTCAAAATAGCGCTCTATGGGCTTCCGAATATCACTTTCCCAATTCCACAAGAACTGTCTTAGTGAAAGTCTTCTTGAGCGGAAAGCTGTAACTCTGTGAGATGATTTCACGGAATACAAAGAAGTTTCTCAGAAAGCTTCTTTCTTTTTGTTATCGGAGGATATTTCCTTTGGCCCTATAGTCTTCAAAGAGATCCGATATATCTGTTCTCAGATGCCACAGAAATAAGGCTAGCAAACAGATCCACGAAATACAGATGTAACACTGTGGGATGAATTAACACAACTCTAAGGAGTTTCTCAGAAAGCTACTTTCCAGATTTCATCTGAGGATATTTCCTTTTTCACCATAGCCCTCTTAGCGATTCCAAATATCACTTTGACAATTCCACAAGAACTGTCTTAGCCAAAGCCTTCTTGAGGTTAAAGCTGTAACTCTGTGAAAAGATTTCACAGAACACAAAGAAGTTTCTCAGAAAGCTTCTGTCTCTTTGTTATCCTAGGATATTTCCTTTGGCTCTATAGTCTTCTAAGGGATCGGAAATATCAGTTCTCAGATTCCACAGAAAAAAGGCTAGCAAAGAGATCCACGAAATACAGATGTAACTCTGTGAGATGAATTATCAGAACACTAAGCAGTTTCTCAGAAAGCTTCTTTCCAGATTTCATCTGAGAATATTTCCTTATTCACCATAGACCTCTATGGGCTTCCAAATATCACTTTGCCAATTCCACAAGAAGTGTCTTAGCGAAAGCCTTCTTGAGGGAAAGGTGTAACTCTGTGAGATGATTTCACAGAACACATAGAAATTTCTCAGAAACCTTTCTCTTTGTTATCGGAGGATATTTCCTTTGGCCTTATGTTCTTCTAAGGGATCCGAAATATCTGTTCTCAGATTCCACAGAAATAAGGCTAGCAAAGAGATCTGCCAAATACAGATGTAACTCTGTGAGATGAATTAACAGAACGCTAAGCAGTTTCTCAGAAAGCTTCTTTCCAGTTGTCATCTGAGGATATTTCCTTTTTCACCATAGCCCTCTATGGGCTTCCAAATATAACTTTGCCAATTCCAAAAGAACTGTCTTAGCGAAAGGCTTCTTGAGGGGAATGCTGTAACTCTGTGAGATGATTTCTCAGAACACAAAGAAGTTTCTCAGAAAGCTTCTTTCTCTTTGATATCGGAGGATATTTCCTATCGCCCTATAGTTTTCTAAGGGATCCGAAATATCTGTTCTCAGATTCCAGAGAAATAAGGCTAGCAAAGAGATCCCCGAAATACAGATGGAACACTGTGAGATGAATTAACAGAACATTAAGCAGTTTCTCAGAGAGCTTCTTTCCAGATTTCATCTGAGGATATTTCCTTTTTCACCATAGCCCTCTATGGGCTTCCAAATATCACTTTGCCAATTCCAAAAGAACTGTCTTAGCGAAAGGCTTCTTCAGGGTTAAGCTGTAACTCTGTGAGATGATTTCACAGAACACAAAGAAGTTTCTCAGAAAGCTTCTTTCTCTTTGTAATCAGACGATATTTCCTTTGGCCCTATAGTCTTCTAAGGGATCCGAAATATCTGTTCTCAGATTCCACAGAATAAAGGCTAGCAAAAAGATCCACGAAATACAGATGTAACTCTTTGAGATGAATTAACACAGCACTAAGCAGTTTCTCAGAAAGCTTCTTTCCAGATTTCATCTGAGAATATTTCCTTTTTCACCATAGCCATCTATGGGCTTCCAAATATCACTTTGCCAATTCCACAAGAACTGTGTTAGTGAAAGTCTTCATGAGGGGAAAGCTGTATCTCTGTGAGATGATTTCACAGAACAGAAAGAAGTTTCTCAGAAAGCTTCTTTCTCTTTGTTATCGGAGGATATTTCCTTTGGCCCTATAGTCTTGAAAGGGATCCGAAATATCTGTTCTCAGATTCCACAGAAATAAGGCTAGCAAAGAGATCCACGAAATACAGATGTAACTCTGTGAGATGAATTAAGAGAACACTAAGCAGTTTCTCAGAAAGATTCTTTCCAGATTTCTTCTGAGGATATTTCCTTTTTCACCATAGCCCTCTATGGGCTTCCAAATATCACTTTGCGAATTCCACAAGAACTGTCTTAGCGAAAGGCTTCTTGAGGGGAAAGCTGTAACTCTGTGAGATGATTTCACAGAACAGAAAGAAGTTTCTCCGAAGGCTTCTTTCTCTTTGTTATCGGAGGATATTTCCTTTGGCCCTATAGTCTTCAAATGGATCCGAAATATCTGTTCTCAGATTCCACAGAAATAAGGCGAGCAAAGAGATTCACGAAATACAGATGTAACTCTGAGAGATGAATTCACAGAACACTAAGCAGTTTCTCAGAAAGCTTCTTTCCAGATTTCATCTGAGGATATTTCCTTTTTCACCATAGCCCTCGAGGCGCTTCCAAATATCAATTTGCCAATTGCACAAGAACTGTCTTAGCGAAAGGCTTCTTGAGGGGAAAGCTGTAACTCTGGTAGATGATTTCTCAGAACACAAAGAAGTTTCTCAGAAAGCTTCTTTCTCTTTGATATCGGAGGATATTTCCTTTCGCCCTATAGTTTTCTAAGGGATCCGAAATATCTGTTCTCAGATTCCACAGAAATAAGGCTAGCAAAGAGATCCACGAAATACAGATGGAACACTGTGAGATGAATTAACAGAACATTACGCAGTTTCTCAGAAAGCTTCTTTCCAGATTTCATCTGAGGATATTTCCTTTTTCACCGCAGCCCACTATGCGCTTCCAAATATCACTTTGCCAATTCCACTGGAACTGTGTTAGTGAAAGGCTTCTTGAGGGGAAAGCTGTATCTCTGTGAGATGATTTCACAGAACACAAAGAAGTTTCTCAGAAAGCTTCTTTCTCTTTGTTATCGGAGGATATTTCCTTTGGCCCTATAGTCTTCTAAGGGATCCAAAATATCTGTTCTCAGATTCCACAGAATAAAGGCTAGCAAAAAGATCCACGAAATACAGATGTAACTCTGTGAGATGAATTAACAGAGCACTAAGCAGTTTCTCAGAAAGCTTCTTTCCAGATTTCATCTGAGAATATTTCCTTTTTCACCATAGCCCTCTATGGGCTTCCAAATATCACTTTGCCAATTCCACAAGAACAGTCTTACCGAAAGGCTTCTTGAGGGGAAAGCTGTAACTCTGTTAGATGATTTCACAGACCACAAAGAAGTTTCTCAGAAAGCTTCTTTCTCTTTGTTATCGGAGGATATTTCCTTTGGCCCTAGAGTCTTCAAAGGGATCCGAATATCTGTTCTCAGATTCCACAGAAATAAGGCGAGCAAACAGATCCACGAAATACAGATGTAACACTGTGGGATGAATTAACACAACTCTAAGGAGTTTCTCAGAAAGCTACTTTCCAGATTTCATCTGAGGATATTTCCTTTTTCACCATAGCCCTCTTAGCGATTCCAAATATCACTTTGACAATTCCACAAGAACTGTCTTAGCCAAAGCCTTCTTGAGGTTAAAGCTGTAACTCTGTGAAAAGATTTCACAGAACACAAAGAAGTTTCTCAGAAAGCTTCTGTCTCTTTGTTATCCTAGGATATTTCCTTTGGCTCTATAGTCTTCTAAGGGATCGGAAATATCAGTTCTCAGATTCCACAGAAAAAAGGCTAGCAAAGAGATCCACGAAATACAGATGTAACTCTGTGAGATGAATTATCAGAACACTAAGCAGTTTCTCAGAAAGCTTCTTTCCAGATTTCATCTGAGAATATTTCCTTATTCACCATAGCCCTCTATGGGCTTCCAAATATCACTTTGCCAATTCCACAAGAAGTGTCTTAGCGAAAGCCTTCTTGAGGGAAAGGTGTAACTCTGTGAGATGATTTCACAGAACACATAGAAGTTTCTCAGAAACCTTTCTCTTTGTTATCGGAGGATATTTCCTTTGGCCTTATGTTCTTCTAAGGGATCCGAAATATCTGTTCTCAGATTCCACAGAAATAAGGCTAGCAAAGAGATCTGCCAAATACAGATGTAACTCTGTGAGATGAATTAACAGAACGCTAAGCAGTTTCTCAGAAAGCTTCTTTCCAGTTGTCATCTGAGGATATTTCCTTTTTCACCATAGCCCTCTATGGGCTTCCAAATATAACTTTGCCAATTCCAAAAGAACTGTCTTAGCGAAAGGCTTCTTGAGGGGAATGCTGTAACTCTGTGAGATGATTTCTCAGAACACAAAGAAGTTTCTCAGAAAGCTTCTTTCTCTTTGATATCGGAGGATATTTCCTATCGCCCTATAGTTTTCTAAGGGATCCGAAATATCTGTTCTCAGATTCCAGAGAAATAAGGCTAGCAAAGAGATCCCCGAAATACAGATGGAACACTGTGAGATGAATTAACAGAACATTAAGCAGTTTCTCAGAGAGCTTCTTTCCAGATTTCATCTGAGGATATTTCCTTTTTCACCATAGCCCTCTATGGGCTTCCAAATATCACTTTGCCAATTCCAAAAGAACTGTCTTAGCGAAAGGCTTCTTCAGGGTTAAGCTGTAACTCTGTGAGATGATTTCACAGAACACAAAGAAGTTTCTCAGAAAGCTTCTTTCTCTTTGTAATCAGACGATATTTCCTTTGGCCCTATAGTCTTCTAAGGGATCCGAAATATCTGTTCTCAGATTCCACAGAATAAAGGCTAGCAAAAAGATCCACGAAATACAGATGTAACTCTTTGAGATGAATTAACACAGCACTAAGCAGTTTCTCAGAAAGCTTCTTTCCAGATTTCATCTGAGAATATTTCCTTTTTCACCATAGCCCTCTATGGGCTTCCAAATATCACTTTGCCAATTCCACAAGAACTGTGTTAGTGAAAGTCTTCATGAGGGGAAAGCTGTATCTCTGTGAGATGATTTCACAGAACAGAAAGAAGTTTCTCAGAAAGCTTCTTTCTCTTTGTTATCGGAGGATATTTCCTTTGGCCCTATAGTCTTGAAAGGGATCCGAAATATCTGTTCTCAGATTCCACAGAAATAAGGCTAGCAAAGAGATCCACGAAATACAGATGTAACTCTGTGAGATGAATTAAGAGAACACTAAGCAGTTTCTCAGAAAGCTTCTTTCCAGATTTCTTCTGAGGATATTTCCTTTTTCACCATAGCCCTCTATGGGCTTCCAAATATCACTTTGCGAATTCCACAAGAACTGTCTTAGCGAAAGGCTTCTTGAGGGGAAAGCTGTAACTCTGTGAGATGATTTCACAGAACAGAAAGAAGTTTCTCCGAAGGCTTCTTTCTCTTTGTTATCGGAGGATATTTCCTTTGGCCCTATAGTCTTCAAATGGATCCGAAATATCTGTTCTCAGATTCCACAGAAATAAGGCGAGCAAAGAGATTCACGAAATACAGATGTAACTCTGAGAGATGAATTCACAGAACACTAAGCAGTTTCTCAGAAAGCTTCTTTCCAGATTTCATCTGAGGATATTTCCTTTTTCACCATAGCCCTCGAGGCGCTTCCAAATATCAATTTGCCAATTGCACAAGAACTGTCTTAGCGAAAGGCTTCTTGAGGGGAAAGCTGTAACTCTGTGAGATGATTTCACAGAGCACAAAGAAGTTTCTCAGAAAGCTTCTTTCTCTTTGTTATTGGAGGATAGTTCCTTTGGCCCTATAGTCTTCAAATGGATCCGAAATATCTGTTCTCAGATTCCACAGAAATAAGGCTAGCAAAGAGATCCACGAAATACAGATGTAATTCTGTGAGATGAATTAACAGAACACTAAGCAGTTTCTCAGAAAGCTTCTTTCCAGATTTCATCTGAGGATATATCCTTTTTCACCATAGCCCTCTAGGGGCTTCCAAATATCACTTTGCCAATACCACAAGAACTGTCTTAGCGAAAGGCTTCTTGAGGGGAAAGCTGTAACTCTGTGAGATGATTTCACAGAACACAAAGAAGTTTCTCAGAAAGCTTCTTTCTCTTTGTTATCGGAGGATATTTCCTTTGGCCCTATAGTCTTCAAAGAGATCCGAAATATCTGTTCTCAGATTCCTCAGAAATAAGGCTAGTAAAGAGATCCGCGAAATACAGATGTAACTCTGTGAGATGAATTAATAGAACACTAAGCAGTTTCTCAGAAAGCTTCTTTCCAGATTTCGTCTGAGGATATTTCCTTTTTCACCATAGCCCTCTATGCGCTTCCAAATATCACTTTGCCAATTCCACAAGAACTGTCTTAGCGAAAGGCTTCTTGAGAGGAAAGCTGTAACTCTGTGAGATGATTTCACAGAACACAAAGACATTTTTCAGAAAGCTTCTTTCTCTTTGTTATCGGAGGATATTTCCTTTGGCCCTATAGTCTTCAAAGAGATCCGATATATCTGTTCTCAGATTCCTCAGAAATAAGGCTAGTAAAGAGATCCACGAAATACAGATGTAACTCTGTGAGATGAATTAATAGAACACAAAGGAGTTTCTCAGAAAGCTTCGTTCCAGATTTCATCTCAGGATATTTCCTTTTTCACCATATCCCTCTATGGGCTTCCAAATATCACTTTGCCTATTCCACAAGAACTGTCTTAGCGAAAAGCTTCTTGGGGGGAAAGCTGTAACTCTGTTGGATGATTTCACAGAACACAAAGAAGTTTCTCCGAAGACTTCTTTCTCTTTGTTATCGGAGGATATTTCCTTTGGCTCTATAATCTTCAAAGGGATTCGATATATCTGTTCTCAGATGCCACAGAAATAAGGCTAGCAAAGACATCCACGAGATACAGATGTAACTCTGTGAGATGAATTAACAGAACACTAAGCAGTTCCTCGGAAAGCTTCTTTCCAGATTTCATCTGAGGATATTTCCTTTTTCACCATAGCCCTGTATGGGCTTCCAAATATCACTGTGCCAATTCCACAAGTACTGTCTTAGCGAAAGGCTTCTTGAGGTGAAAGCTGTAACTCTGTGAGATGATTTCACAGAACACAAAGAAGTTTCTCAGAAAGCTTGTTTCTCTTTGTTTTCAGAGGATATTTCCTTTGGCCCTATAGTCTTCCATGGGATCCGAATTATCTGTTCTCAGATTCCACAGAAATCAGGCTAGCAAAGAGATCCACGAAATACAGATGTAACCCTGTGAGATGAATTAACAGAACACTAAGCAGTTTCTCAGAAAGCTTCTTTCCAGATTTCATCTGAGTATATTTCCTTTTTCACCATAGACCTCTATACGCTTCCAAATATCACTTTGCCAATTCCACAAGAACTGTCTTAGCGAAAGGCTTCTTGAGGGGAAAGCTGTAACTCTGTGAGATGATTTCACAGAACACAAAGAAGTTTCTCAGAAAGCTTCTTTCTCTTTGTTATCGGAGGATATTTCCTTTGGCCCTATAGTTTCAAAGAGATCCGATATATCTGTTCTCAGATTCCTCAGAAATAAGGCTAGTAAAGAGATCCACGAAATACAGATGTAACTCTGTGAGATGAATTAATAGAACACTAAGCAGTTTCTCAGAAAGCTTCTTTCCAGATTTCATCAGAGGATATTTCCTTTTTCACCATATCCCTCTATGGGCTTCCAAATATCACTTTGCCTATTCCACAAGAACTGTCTTAGCGAAAAGCTTCTTGGGGGGAAAGCTGTAACTCTGTGGGATGATTTCACAGAATAGAAAGAAGTTTCTCAGAAAGCTTCTTTCTCTTTGTTATCGGAGAATATTTCCTTTGGCCCTATAGTCTTCAAAGGGATCCAAAATATCTGTTCTCAGATTCCACAGAAAAAAGGCTACCAAAGAGATCCACGACATACAGATGTAACTCTGTGAGATGAATTAACAGAACACTAAGCAGTTTCTCAGAAAGCTTCTTTCCAGATTTCATCTGAGGATATTTCCTTTTTCACCATAGTCCTCTATTGGCTTCCAAATATCACTTTGCGAATTCCACAAGAACTGTCTTAGCGAAAGGCTTCTTGAGGGGAAAGCTGTAACTCTGTGAGATGATTTCACAGAACAGAAAGAAGTTTCTCCGAAGGCTTCTTTCTCTTTGTTATCGGAGGATATTTCCTTTGGCACTATAGTCTTCAAAGGGATCCGAAATATCTGTTCTCAGATTCCACAGAAAAAAGGTGAGCAAAGAGATTCACGAAATACAGATGTAACTCTGTGAGATGAATTCACAGAACACTAAGTAGTTTCTCAGAAAGCTTCTTTCCAGATTTCATCTGAGGATATTTCCTTTTTCACCATAGCCCTCTAGGCGCTTCCAAATATCAATTTGCCAATTGCACAAGAACTGTCTTAGCGAAAGTCTTCTTAAGGGGAAAGCTGTAACCCTGTGAGATGATTTCACAGAGCACAAAGAAGTTTCTAAGAAAGCTTCTTTCTCTTTGTTATTGGAGGATATTTCCTTTCGCCCTATAGTCTTCAAATGGATCCGAAGTATATGTCCTCAGATTAAACAGAAATAAGGCTAGCAAAGAGATCCACGAAATACAGATATAACTCTGTGAGATGAATTAACAGAACACTAAGCAGTTTCACAGAAAGCTTCTTTCCAGATTTCATCTGAGGTTATTTCCTTTTTCACCATATCCCTCTGGGCTTCCAAATACCACTTTGCAAATTCCACAAGAACTGTCTTAGCGAAAGGCTTCTTGAGGGGAAACCTGTAACTCTGTGAGATGATTTCACAGAACACAAAGAAGTTTCTCAGAAAGCTTCTTTCTTTTTGTAATCGGAGGATATTTCCTTTGGCCCTATGGTCTTCATAGGGATCCGAAATATCTGTTCTCAGATTCCACAGAAATAAGGCCAGCAAGGAGATCCAAGAGATACAGATGTAACTCTGTGATATGAATTATCAGAACACTAAGCAGTTTCTCAGAAAGCTTCTTTCCAGATTTCATCTGAGGATATTTCCTTTTTCACCATAGCCCACTATGGGCTTCCTAATACCACTTTGCCAATTCCACAATAA
Organism: Macaca nemestrina; assembly: GCF_043159975.1. Lineage (NCBI taxonomy): Eukaryota > Metazoa > Chordata > Mammalia > Primates > Cercopithecidae > Macaca > Macaca nemestrina. The sequence goes on from NC_092143.1 coordinate 27,157,061, forward strand.
GTGTCTTAGCGAAAGGCTTCTGGAGGGGAAAGCTGTAACTCTCTGAGATGATTTCACAGAACAGAAAGAAGTTTCTCGAAGGCTTCTTTCTCTTTGTTATCGGAGGATATTTCCTTTGGCCCTATAGTCTTCAAAGGGATCCGAATATCTGTTCTCAGATTCCTCAGAAATAAGGCTAGCAAAGAGATTCAAGAAATACAGATGAAACTCTGTGAGATGAATTAACAGAACACTAAGCAGTTTCTCAGTAAGCTTCTTTCCAGATTTCATCTGAGGATATTTCCTTTTTCACCATAGCCCTCTAGGCTCTTCCAAATATCACTTTGCCAATTCCACAAGAACTGTCTTAGCGAAAGGCTTCTTGAGGGGAAAGCTGTAACTCTGTGAGATGATTTCACAGAACACAAAGAAGTTTATCAGAAAGCTTCTTTCTCTTTTTTACGGAGGATATTTCCTTTGGCCCTATAGTCTTCAAAGAGATCCGATATATCTGTTCTCAGATTCCTCAGAAATAAGGCTAGCAAAGAGATCCACGAAATACAGATGTATCTCTGTGAGATGAATTAATAGAACACTAAGCAGTTTCTCAGAAAGCTTCTTTCCAGATTTCTTCTGAGGATATTTCCTTTTTCACCATATCCCTCTATGGGCTTCCAAATATCACTTTGCCTATTCCACAGAACTGTCTTAGCGAAAAGCTTCTAGAGGGGAAAGCTGTAACTCTGTGGGATGATTTCACAGAACAGAAAGAAGTTTCTCAGAAAGCTTCTTTCTCTTTGTTATCGGAGAATATTTCCTTGGGCCCTATAGTCTTCAAAGGGATCCAAAATATCTGTTCTCAGATTCCACAGAAAAAAGGCTAGCAAAGAGATCCACGAAATACAGATGTAACTCTGTGAGATGAATTAACAGAACACTAAGCAGTTTCTCAGAAAGTTTCTTTCCAGATTTCATCTGAGGATATTTCCTTTTTCACCATAGCCCTCTATGGGCTTCCAAATATCACTTTGCGAATTCCACAAGAACTGTCTTAGCGAAATGCTTCTTGAGGGGAACGCTGTAACTCTGTGAGATGATTTCACAGAACAGAAAGAAGTTTCTCCGAAGGCTTCTTTCTCTTTGTTATCGGAGGATATTTCCTTTGGCCCTATAGTCTTCAAAGGGATCCGAATATCTGTTCTCAGATTCCTCAGAAATAAGGCGAGCAAAGAGATCCACGAAATACAGATGAAACTCTGTGAGATGAATTAACAGAACACTAAGCAGATTCTCAGTAAGCTTCTTTCCAGATTTCATCTGAGGATATTTCCTTTTTCACCATAGCCCTCTAGGCGCTTCCAAATATCACTTTGCCAATTCCACAAGAACTGTCTTAGCGAAAGGCTTCTTGGGGGGAAAGCTGTAACTCTGTGAGATGATTTCACAGAACACAAAGAAGTTTATCAGAAAGCTTCTTTCTCTTTTTTACGGAGGATATTTCCTTTGGCCCTATAGTCTTCAAAGAGATCCGATATATCTGTTCTCAGATTCCTCAGAAATAAGGCTAGTAAAGAGATCCACGAAATACAGATGTAACTCTGTAAGATGAATTAATAGAACACTAAGCAGTTTCTCAGAAAGCTTCTTTCCAGATTTCATCTGAGGATATTTCCTTTTTCACCATATCCCCTATGGGCTTCCAAATATCACTTTGCCTATTCCACAAGAACTGTCTTAGCGAAAAGCTTCTTGAGGGGAAAGCTGTAACTCTGTGGGATGATTTCACAGAACACAAAGAAGTTTCTCAGAAAGCTTCTTTCTCTTTGTTTTTTGAGGATATTTCCTTTGGCCCTATAGTCTTCAAAGGGATCCAAAATATCTGTTCTCAGATTCCACAGAAAAAAGGCTAGCAAAGAGATCCACGAAATACAGATGTAACTCTGTGAGATGAATTAACAGAACACTAAGCAGTTTCTCAGAAAGTTTCTTTCCAGATTTCATCTGAGGATATTTCCTTTTTCACCATAGCCCTCTATGGGCTTCCAAATATCACTTTGCGAATTCCACAAGAACTGTCTTAGCGAAATGCTTCTTGAGGGGAACGCTGTAACTCTGTGAGATGATTTCACAGAACAGAAAGAAGTTTCTCCGAAGGCTTCTTTCTCTTTGTTATCGGAGGATATTTCCTTTGGCCCTATAGTCTTCAAAGGGATCTGAATATCTGTTCTCAGATTCCTCAGAAATAAGGCTAGCAAAGAGATCCACGAAATACAGATGTAATTCTGTGAGATGAATTAACAGAACACTAAGCAGTTTCTCAGAAAGCTTCTTTCTAGATTTCATCTGAGGATATATCCTTTTTCACCATAGCCCTCTATGGGCTTCCAAATATCACTTTGCCAATACCACAAGAACTGTCTTAGCGAAAGGCTTCTTGAGGGGAAAGCTGTAACTCTGTGAGATGATTTCACAGAACACAAAGAAGTTTCTCAGAAAGCTTCTTTCTCTTTGTTATCGGAGGATATTTCCTTTGGCCCTATAGTCTTCAAAGAGATCCGAAATATCTGTTCTCAGATTTCTCAGAAATAAGGCTAGTAAAGAGATCCGCGAAATACAGATGTAACTCTGTGAGATGAATTAATAGAACACTAAGCAGTTTCTCAGAAAGCTTCTTTCCAGATTTCGTCTGAGGATATTTCCTTTTTCACCATAGCCCTCTATGCGCTTCCAAATATCACTTTGCCAATTCCACAAGAACTGTCTTAGCGAAAGGCTTCTTGAGAGGAAAGCTGTAACTCTCTGAGATGATTTCACAGAACACAAAGACATTTTTCAGAAAGCTTCTTTCTCTTTGTTATCGGAGGATATTTCCTTTGGCCCTATAGTCTTCAAAGAGATCCGATATATCTGTTCTCAGATTCCTCAGAAATAAGGCTAGTAAAGAGATCCACGAAATACAGATGTAACTCTGTGAGATGAATTAATAGAACACTAAGGAGTTTCTCAGAAAGCTTCGTTCCAGATTTCATCTCAGGATATTTCCTTTTTCACCATATCCCTCTATGGGCTTCCAAATATCACTTTGCCTATTCCACAAGAACTGTCTTAGCGAAAAGCTTCTTGGGGGGAAAGCTGTAACTCTGTTGGATGATTTCACAGAACACAAAGAAGTTTCTCCGAAGACTTCTTTCTCTTTGTTATCGGAGGATATTTCCTTTGGCTCTATAATCTTCAAAGGGATTCGATATATCTGTTCTCAGATGCCACAGAAATAAGGCTAGCAAAGACATCCACGAGATACAGATGTAACTCTGTGAGATGAATTAACAGAACACTAAGCAGTTCCTCGGAAAGCTTCTTTCCAGATTTCATCTGAGGATATTTCCTTTTTCACCATAGCCCTCTATGGGCTTCCAAATATCACTGTGCCAATTCCACAAGTACTGTCTTAGCGAAAGGCTTCTTGAGGTGAAAGCTGTAACTCTGTGAGATGATTTCACAGAACACAAAGAAGTTTCTCAGAAAGCTTGTTTCTCTTTGTTTTCAGAGGATATTTCCTTTGGCCCTATAGTCTTCCATGGGATCCGAATTATCTGTTCTCAGATTCCACAGAAATCAGGCTAGCAAAGAGATCCACGAAATACAGATGTAACCCTGTGAGATGAATTAACAGAACACTAAGCAGTTTCTCAGAAAGCTTCTTTCCAGATTTCATCTGAGTATATTTCCTTTTTCACCATAGCCCTCTATACGCTTCCAAATATCACTTTGCCAATTCCACAAGAACTGTCTTAGCGAAAGGCTTCTTGAGGGGAAAGCTGTAACTCTGTGAGATGATTTCACAGAATAGAAAGAAGTTTCTCAGAAAGCTTCTTTCTCTTTGTTATCGGAGGATATTTCCTTTGGCCCTATAGTCTTCAAAGGGATCCAAAATATCTGTTCTCAGATTCCACAGAAAAAAGGCTACCAAAGAGATCCACGACATACAGATGTAACTCTGTGAGATGAATTAACAGAACACTAAGCAGTTTCTCAGAAAGCTTCTTTCCAGATTTCATCTGAGGATATTTCCTTTTTCACCATAGTCCTCTATTGGCTTCCAAATATCACTTTGCGAATTCCACAAGAACTGTCTTAGCGAAAGGCTTCTTGAGGGGAAAGCTGTAACTCTGTGAGATGATTTCACAGAAGAGAAAGAAGTTTCTCCGAAGGCTTCTTTCTCTTTGTTATCGGAGGATATTTCCTTTGGCACTATAGTCTTCAAAGGGATCCGAAATATCTGTTCTCAGATTCCACAGAAAAAAGGTGAGCAAAGAGATTCACGAAATACAGATGTAACTCTGTGAGATGAATTCACAGAACACTAAGCAGTTTCTCAGAAAGCTTCTTTCCAGATTTCATCTGAGGATATTTCCTTTTTCACCATAGCCCTCTAGGCGCTTCCAAATATCAATTTGCCAATTGCACAAGAACTGTCTTAGCGAAAGGCTTCTTGAGGGGAAAGCTGTAACTCTGTGAGATGATTTCACAGAGCACAAAGAAGTTTCTAAGAAAGCTTCTTTCTCTTTGTTATTGGAGGATATTTCCTTTCGCCCTATAGTCTTCAAATGGATCCGAAGTATATGTCCTCAGATTAAACAGAAATAAGGCTAGCAAAGAGATCCACGAAATACAGATATAACTCTGTGAGATGAATTAACAGAACACTAAGCAGTTTCACAGAAAGCTTCTTTCCAGATTTCATCTGAGGTTATTTCCTTTTTCACCATATCCCTCTGGGCTTCCAAATACCACTTTGCAAATTCCACAAGAACTGTCTTAGCGAAAGGCTTCTTGAGGGGAAACCTGTAACTCTGTGAGATGATTTCACAGAACACAAAGAAGTTTCTCAGAAAGCTTCTTTCTCTTTGTAATCGGAGGATATTTCCTTTGGCCCTATGGTCTTCATAGGGATCCGAAATATCTGTTCTCAGATTCCACAGAAATAAGGCCAGCAAGGAGATCCAAGAGATACAGATGTAACTCTGTGATATGAATTATCAGAACACTAAGCAGTTTCTCAGAAAGCTTCTTTCCAGATTTCATCTGAGGATATTTCCTTTTTCACCATAGCCCACTATGGGCTTCCTAATACCACTTTGCCAATTCCACAATAAGTGTCTTAGCGAAATGCTTCTTGAGGGGAACGCTGTAACTCTGTGAGATGATTTCACAGAACAGAAAGAAGTTTCTCCGAAGGCTTCTTTCTCTTTGTTATCGGAGGATATTTCCTTTGGCCCTATAGTCTTCAAAGGGATCCGAATATCTGTTCTCAGATTCCTCAGAAATAAGGCTAGCAAAGAGATTCAAGAAATACAGATGAAACTCTGTGAGATGAATTAACAGAACACTAAGCAGATTCTCAGTAAGCTTCTTTCCAGATTTCATCTGAGGATATTTCCTTTTTCACCATAGCCCTCTAGGCTCTTCCAAATATCACTTTGCCAATTCCACAAGAACTGTCTTAGCGAAAGGCTTCTTGAGGGGAAAGCTGTAACTCTGTGAGATGATTTCACAGAACACAAAGAAGTTTATCAGAAAGCTTCTTTCTCTTTTTTACGGAGGATATTTCCTTTGGCCCTATAGTCTTCAAAGAGATCCGATATATCTGTTCTCAGATTCCTCAGAAATAAGGCTAGCAAGGAGATCCTCGAAATACAGATGTATCTCTGTGAGATGAATTAATAGAACACTAAGCAGTTTCTCAGAAAGCTTCTTTCCAGATTTCTTCTGAGGATATTTCCTTTTTCACCATATCCCTCTATGGGCTTCCAAATATCACTTTGCCTATTCCACAGAACTGTCTTAGCGAAAAGCTTCTAGAGGGGAAAGCTGTAACTCTGTGGGATGATTTCACAGAACAGAAAGAAGTTTCTCAGAAAGCTTCTTTCTCTTTGTTATCGGAGAATATTTCCTTGGGCCCTATAGTCTTCAAAGGGATCCAAAATATCTGTTCTCAGATTCCACAGAAAAAAGGCTAGCAAAGAGATCCACGAAATACAGATGTAACTCTGTGAGATGAATTAACAGAACACTAAGCAGTTTCTCAGAAAGTTTCTTTCCAGATTTCATCTGAGGATATTTCCTTTTTCACCATAGCCCTCTATGGGCTTCCAAATATCACTTTGCGAATTCCACAAGAACTGTCTTAGCGAAATGCTTCTTGAGGGGAACGCTGTAACTCTGTGAGATGATTTCACAGAACAGAAAGAAGTTTCTCCGAAGGCTTCTTTCTCTTTGTTATCGGAGGATATTTCCTTTGGCCCTATAGTCTTCAAAGGGATCCGAATATCTGTTCTCAGATTCCTCAGAAATAAGGCGAGCAAAGAGATCCACGAAATACAGATGAAACTCTGTGAGATGAATTAACAGAACACTAAGCAGATTCTCAGTAAGCTTCTTTCCAGATTTCATCTGAGGATATTTCCTTTTTCACCATAGCCCTCTAGGCGCTTCCAAATATCACTTTGCCAATTCCACAAGAACTGTCTTAGCGAAAGGCTTCTTGGGGGAAAGCTGTAACTCTGTGAGATGATTTCACAGAACACAAAGAAGTTTATCAGAAAGCTTCTTTCTCTTTTTTACGGAGGATATTTCCTTTGGCCCTATAGTCTTCAAAGAGATCCGATATATCTGTTCTCAGATTCCTCAGAAATAAGGCTAGTAAAGAGATCCACGAAATACAGATGTAACTCTGTAAGATGAATTAATAGAACACTAAGCAGTTTCTCAGAAAGCTTCTTTCCAGATTTCATCTGAGGATATTTCCTTTTTCACCATATCCCCTATGGGCTTCCAAATATCACTTTGCCTATTCCACAAGAACTGTCTTAGCGAAAAGCTTCTTGAGGGGAAAGCTGTAACTCTGTGGGATGATTTCACAGAACACAAAGAAGTTTCTCAGAAAGCTTCTTTCTCTTTGTTTTTTGAGGATATTTCCTTTGGCCCTATAGTCTTCAAAGGGATCCGAAATATCTGTTCTCAGATTCCACAGAAAAAAGGCTAGCAAAGAGATCCACGAAATACAGATGTAACTCTGTGAGATGAATTAACAGAACACTAAGCAGTTTCTCAGAAAGTTTCTTTCCAGATTTCATCTGAGGATATTTCCTTTTTCACCATAGCCCTCTATGGGCTTCCAAATATCACTTTGCGAATTCCACAAGAACTGTCTTAGCGAAATGCTTCTTGAGGGGAACGCTGTAACTCTGTGAGATGATTTCACAGAACAGAAAGAAGTTTCTCCGAAGGCTTCTTTCTCTTTGTTATCGGAGGATATTTCCTTTGGCCCTATAGTCTTCAAAGGGATCCGAATATCTGTTCTCAGATTCCTCAGAAATAAGGCTAGCAAAGAGATCCACGAAATACAGATGTAATTCTGTGAGATGAATTAACAGAACACTAAGCAGTTTCTCAGAAAGCTTCTTTCCAGATTTCATCTGAGGATATATCCTTTTTCACCATAGCCCTCTATGGGCTTCCAAATATCACTTTGCCAATACCACAAGAACTGTCTTAGCGAAAGGCTTCTTGAGGGGAAAGCTGTAACTCTGTGAGATGATTTCACAGAACACAAAGAAGTTTCTCAGAAAGCTTCTTTCTCTTTGTTATCGGAGGATATTTCCTTTGGCCCTATAGTCTTCAAAGAGATCCGAAATATCTGTTCTCAGATTCCTCAGAAATAAGGCTAGTAAAGAGATCCGCGAAATACAGATGTAACTCTGTGAGATGAATTAATAGAACACTAAGCAGTTTCTCAGAAAGCTTCTTTCCAGATTTCGTCTGAGGATATTTCCTTTTTCACCATAGCCCTCTATGCGCTTCCAAATATCACTTTGCCAATTCCACAAGAACTGTCTTAGCGAAAGGCTTCTTGAGAGGAAAGCTGTAACTCTCTGAGATGATTTCACAGAACACAAAGACATTTTTCAGAAAGCTTCTTTCTCTTTGTTATCGGAGGATATTTCCTTTGGCCCTATAGTCTTCAAAGAGATCCGATATATCTGTTCTCAGATTCCTCAGAAATAAGGCTAGTAAAGAGATCCACGAAATACAGATGTAACTCTGTGAGATGAATTAATAGAACACTAAGGAGTTTCTCAGAAAGCTTCGTTCCAGATTTCATCTCAGGATATTTCCTTTTTCACCATATCCCTCTATGGGCTTCCAAATATCACTTTGCCTATTCCACAAGAACTGTCTTAGCGAAAAGCTTCTTGGGGGGAAAGCTGTAACTCTGTTGGATGATTTCACAGAACACAAAGAAGTTTCTCCGAAGACTTCTTTCTCTTTGTTATCGGAGGATATTTCCTTTGGCTCTATAATCTTCAAAGGGATTCGATATATCTGTTCTCAGATGCCACAGAAATAAGGCTAGCAAAGACATCCACGAGATACAGATGTAACTCTGTGAGATGAATTAACAGAACACTAAGCAGTTCCTCGGAAAGCTTCTTTCCAGATTTCATCTGAGGATATTTCCTTTTTCACCATAGCCCTCTATGGGCTTCCAAATATCACTGTGCCAATTCCACAAGTACTGTCTTAGCGAAAGGCTTCTTGAGGTGAAAGCTGTAACTCTGTGAGATGATTTCACAGAACACAAAGAAGTTTCTCAGAAAGCTTCTTTCTCTTTGTAATCGGAGGATATTTCCTTTGGCCCTATGGTCTTCATAGGGATCCGAAATATCTGTTCTCAGATTCCACAGAAATAAGGCCAGCAAGGAGATCCAAGAGATACAGATGTAACTCTGTGATATGAATTATCAGAACACTAAGCAGTTTCTCAGAAAGCTTCTTTCCAGATTTCATCTGAGGATATTTCCTTTTTCACCATAGCCCACTATGGGCTTCCTAATACCACTTTGCCAATTCCACAATAAGTGTCTTAGCGAAAGGCTTCTGGAGGGGAAAGCTGTAACTCTCTGAGATGATTTCACAGAACAGAAAGAAGTTTCTCCGAAGGCTTCTTTCTCTTTGTTATCGGAGGATATTTCCTTTGGCCCTATAGTCTTCAAAGGGATCCGAATATCTGTTCTCAGATTCCTCAGAAATAAGGCTAGCAAAGAGATTCACGAAATACAGATGAAACTCTGTGAGATGAATTAACAGAACACTAAGCAGATTCTCAGTAAGCTTCTTTCCAGATTTCATCTGAGGATATTTCCTTTTTCACCATAGCCCTCTAGGCTCTTCCAAATATCACTTTGCCAATTCCACAAGAACTGTCTTAGCGAAAGGCTTCTTGAGGGGAAAGCTGTAACTCTGTGAGATGATTTCACAGAACACAAAGAAGTTTATCAGAAAGCTTCTTTCTCTTTTTTACGGAGGATATTTCCTTTGGCCCTATAGTCTTCAAAGAGATCCGATATATCTGTTCTCAGATTCCTCAGAAATAAGGCTAGCAAAGAGATCCACGAAATACAGATGTATCTCTGTGAGATGAATTAATAGAACACTAAGCAGTTTCTCAGAAAGCTTCTTTCCAGATTTCTTCTGAGGATATTTCCTTTTTCACCATATCCCTCTATGGGCTTCCAAATATCACTTTGCCTATTCCACAGAACTGTCTTATCGAAAAGCTTCTAGAGGGGAAAGCTGTAACTCTGTGGGATGATTTCACAGAACAGAAAGAAGTTTCTCAGAAAGCTTCTTTCTCTTTGTTATCGGAGAATATTTCCTTGGGCCCTATAGTCTTCAAAGGGATCCAAAATATCTGTTCTCAGATTCCACAGAAAAAAGGCTAGCAAAGAGATCCACGAAATACAGATGTAACTCTGTGAGATGAATTAACAGAACACTAAGCAGTTTCTCAGAAAGTTTCTTTCCAGATTTCATCTGAGGATATTTCCTTATTCACCATAGCCCTCTATGGGCTTCCAAATATCACTTTGCGAATTCCACAAGAACTGTCTTAGCGAAATGCTTCTTGAGGGGAACGCTGTAACTCTGTGAGATGATTTCACAGAACAGAAAGAAGTTTCTCCGAAGGCTTCTTTCTCTTTGTTATCGGAGGTTATTTCCTTTGGCCCTATAGTCTTCAAAGGGATCCGAATATCTGTTCTCAGATTCCTCAGAAATAAGGCTAGCAAAGAGATCCACGAAATACAGATGAAACTCTGTGAGATGAATTAACAGAACACTAAGCAGATTCTCAGTAAGCTTCTTTCCAGATTTCATCTGAGGATATTTCCTTTTTCACCATAGCCCTCTAGGCGCTTCCAAATATCACTTTGCCAATTCCACAAGAACTGTCTTAGCGAAAGGCTTCTTGGGGGGAAAGCTGTAACTCTGTGAGATGATTTCAGAGAACACAAAGAAGTTTATCAGAAAGCTTCTTTCTCTTTTTTACGGAGGATATTTCCTTTGGCCCTATAGTCTTCAAAGAGATCCGATATATCTGTTCTCAGATTCCTCAGAAATAAGGCTAGTAAAGAGATCCACGAAATACAGATGTAACTCTGTAAGATGAATTAATAGAACACTAAGCAGTTTCTCAGAAAGCTTCTTTCCAGATTTCATCTGAGGATATTTCCTTTTTCACCATATCCCTCTATGGGCTTCCAAATATCACTTTGCCAATTCCACAAGAACTGTCTTAGCGAAAAGCTTCTTGAGGGGAAAGCTGTAACTCTGTGGGATGCTTTCACAGAACAGAAATAAGTTTCTCAGAAAGCTTCTTTCTCTTTGTTATCGGAGAGTATTTCCTTTGGCCCTATAATCTTCAAAGGGATCCAAAATATCTGTTCTCAGATTCCACAGAAAAAAGGCTAGCAAAGAGATCCACGAAATACAGATGTAACTCTGTGAGATGAATTAACAGAACACTAAGCAGTTTCTCAGAAAGCTTCTTTCCAGATTTCATCTGAGGATATTTCCTTTTTCACCATAGCCCTCTATGGGCTTCCAAATATCACTTTGCAAATTCCACAAGAACTGTCTTAGCGAAAGGCCTCTTGAGGGGAAAGCTCTAACTCTGTTAGATGATTTCACAGAACAGAAAGAAGTTTCTCCGAAGGCTTCTTTCTCTTTGTTATCGGAAGATATTTCCTTTGGCCATATAGTCTTCAAAGGGATCCGAAATATCTGTTCTCAGATTCCACAGAAATAAGGCTAGCAAAGAGATACACGAGATACAGATGTAACTCTGTGAGATGAATTCAGAGAACACTAAGCAGTTTCTCAGAAAGCTTCTTTCCAGATTTCATCTGAGGATATTTCCTTTTTCACCATAGCCCTCTAGGCGCTTCCAAATATCAATTTGCCAATTGCACAAGAACTGTCTTAGCGAAAGGCTTCTTGAGGATTAAAGCTGTAACTCTGTGAGATGATTTCACAGAGCACAAAGAAGTTTCTCAGAAAGCTTCTTTCTCTTTGTTATTGGAGGATAGTTCCTTTGGCCCTATAGTCTTCAAATGGATCCGAAGTATATGTTCTCAGATTCCACAGAAATAAGGCTAGCAAAGAGATACACGAGATACAGATGTAACTCTGTGAGATGAATTAACAAAACACTAAGCAGTTTCTCAGAAAGCTTCTTTCCAGATTTCATCTGAGGATATATCCTTTTTCACCATTGCCCTCTATGGGCTTCCAAATATCACTTTGCCAATTCCACAAGAACTGTCTTAGCGAAAGGCTTCTTGAGGGGAAAGCTGTAACTCTGTGAGATGATTTCACAGAACACAAAGAAGTTTTTCCGAAAGCTTCTTTCTCTTTGTTATCGGAGGATATTTCCTTTGACCCTATAGTCTTCAAAGGGATCCGCATATCTGTTCTCAGATTCCAAAGAAATAAGGCTAGCAAAGAGATCCACGAAATACAGATGTAACTCTGTGAGATGAATTCACAGAACACTAAGCAGTTTCTCAGTAAGCTTCTTTCCAGATTTCATCTGAGGATATTTCCTTTTTCACCATAGCCCTCTATGCGCTTCCAAATATCACTTTGCCAATTCCACAAGAACTGTCTTAGCGAAAGGCTTCTTGAGGGGAAAGCTGTAACTCTGTGAGATGATTTCACAGAACACAAAGAAGTTTAACACAAAGCTTCTTTCTCTTTGTTATCGGAGGATATTTCCTTTGGCCCTATAGTCTTCAAAGAGATCCGATATATCTGTTCTCAGATTCCTCAGAAATAAGGCTAGTAACGAGATCCACGAAATACAGATGTAACTCTGTGAGATGAATTAACAGAATGCTAAGCAGTTTCTCAGAAAGCTTCTTTCCAGGTTTCATCTGAGGATATTTCCTTTTTCACCATAGCCCTCTATGGGCTTCCAAATATCACTTTGCGAATTCCACAAGAACTGTCTTAGGGAAAGGCTTCTTGAGGGGAAAGCTGTAACTCTGTGAGATGATTTCACAGAACAGAAAGTAGTTTCTCCGAAGGCTTCTTTCTCTTTGTTATCGGAGGATATTTCCTTTGGCCCTATAGTCTTCAAAGGGATCCGAAATATCTGTTCTCAAATTACACAGAAATAAGGCTAGCAAAGAGATCCACGAAATACAGATGTAACTCTGTGAGATGAATTCACAGAACACTAAGCAGTTTCTCAGAAAGCTTCTTTCCAGATTTCATCTGAGGATATTTCCTTTTTCACCATAGCCCTCTATGCGCTTCCAAATATCACTTTGCCAATTCCACAAGAACTGTCTTAGCGAAAGGCTTCTTGAGAGGAAAGCTGTACCTCTGTGAGATGATTTCACAGAACACAAAGAAGTTTATCAGAAAGCATCTTTCTCTTTGTTATCGGAGGATATTTCCCTTGGCCCTATAGTCTTCAAAGAGATCCGATATATCTGTTCTCAGATTCCTCAGAAATAAGGCGAGGAAAGAGATCCACGAAATACAGATGTAACTCTGTGAGATGAATTAACAGAACACTAAGCAGTTTCTCAGAAATCTTCTTTCCAGATTTCATCTGACGATATTTCCTTTTTCACCATAGCCCTCTATGGGCTTCCAAATATCACTTTGCGAATTCCACAAGAACTGTTTTAACGAAATGCTTCTTGAGGGGAAAGCTGTAACTCTGTGAGATGATTTCACAGAACAGAAAGAAGTTTCTCTGAAGGCTTCTTTCTCTTTGTTATCGGAGGATATTTCCTTTGGCCCTATAATCTTCAAAGGGATCCGAAATATCTGTTCTCAGATTCCACAGAAATAAGGCTAGCAAAGAGATCCACGAAATACAGATGTAACTCTGTGAGATGAATTCACAGAACACTAAGCAGTTTCTCAGAAATCTTCTTTCCAGATTTCATCTGAGGATATTTCCGTTTTCACCGTAGCCCTCTAGGCGCTTCCAAATATCAATTTGCCAATTGCACAAGAAATGTCTTAGCGAAAGGCTTCTCGAGGGGAAAGGTGTAACTCTGTGAGATGATTTCACAGGGCACAAAGAAGTTCCTCAGAAAGCTTCTTTCTCTTTGTTATCGGAGAATATTTCCTTTGGCCCTATAGTTTTCAAAGGGATCCAAAATATCAGTTCTCAGATTCCACAGAAATAAGGCTAGCAAAGAGATCCACGAAATACAGATGTAACTCTGTGAGATGAATTAACAGAACACTAAGCAGTTTCTCAGAAAGCTTCTTTCCAGATTTCATCTGAGGATATTTCCTTTTTCACCATAGCCCTCTATGGGCTTCCAAATATCACTTTGCGAATTCCACAAGAACTGTCTTAGCGAAAGGCTTCTTGAGGGGAAAGCTGTAACTCTGTGAGATGATTTCACAGAGCACAAAGAAGTTTCTCAGAAAGCTTCTTTCTCTTTGTTATTGGAGGATATTTCCTTTGGCCCTATAGTCTTCCAATGGATCCGAAGTATATGTTCTCAGATTCCACAGAAATAAGGCTAGCAAAGAGATCCACGAAATACAGATGTAACTCTCTGAGATGAATTAACAGAACACTAAGCAGTTTCTGTGAAAGCTTCTTTCCAGATTTCATCTGAGGATATATCCTTTTTCACCATAGCCCTCTATGGGCTTCCAAATATCACTTTGCCAATTCCACAAGAACTGTCTTAGCGAAAGGCTTCTTGAGGGGAAAGCTGTAACTCTGTGAGATGATTTCACAGAACACAAAGAAGTTTCTCAGAAAGCTTCTTTCTCTTTGTTATCGGAGGATATTTCCTTTGGCCCTATAGTCTTCAAAGAGATCCGAAATATCTGTTCTCAGATTCCTCAGAAATAAGGCTAGTAAAGAGATCCACGAAATACAGATGTAACTCTGTGAGATGAATTAATAGAACACTAAGCAGTTTCTCAGAAAGCTTCTTTCCAGATTTCGTCTGAGGATATTTCCTTTTTCTCCATAGCCCTCTATGCGCTTCCAAATATCACTTTGCCAATTCCACAAGAACTGTCTTAACGAAAGGCTTCTTGAGAGGAAAGCTGTAACTCTGTGAGATGATTTCACAGAACACAAAGAAATTTTTCAGAAAGCTTCTTTCTCTTTGTTATCGGAGGATATTTCCTTTGGCCCTATAGTCTTCAAAGAGTTCCGATATATCTGTTCTCAGATTCCTCAGAAATAAGGCTAGTAAAGAGATCCACGAAATACAGATGTAACTCTGTGAGATGAATTAATAGAACACTAAGGAGTTTCTCAGAAAGCTTCTTTCCAGATTTCATCTCAGGATATTTCCTTTTTCACCATATCCCTCTATGGGCTTCCAAATATCACTTTGCCTATTCCACAAGAACTGTCTTAGCGAAAAGCTTCTTGGGGGAAAAGCTGTAACTCTGTGGGATGATTTCACAGACAGACAGAAGTTTCTCAGAAAGCTTCTTTCTCTTTGTTATCGGAGAATATTTCCTTTGGCCCTATAGTCTTCAAAGGGATCCAAAATATCTGTTCTCAGATTCCACAGAAACAAGGCTAGCAAAGAGATCCACGAAATAAAGATGTAACTCTGTGAGATGAATTAACAGAACACTAAGCAGTTTCTCACAAAGCTTCTTTCCAGATTTCATCTGAGGATATTTCCTTTTTCACCCTAGCCCTCTATGGGCTTCCAAATATCACTTTGCGAATTCCCCAAGAACTGTCTTAGCGAAAGGTTTCTTGAGGGGAAAGCTGTAACTCTGTGAGATGATTTCACAGAACAGAAAGAAGTTTCTCCGAAGGCTTCTTTCTCTTTGTTATCGGAGGATATTTCTTTTGGCCCTATAGTCTTCAAAGGGATCCGAAATATCTGTTCTCAGATTCCACAGAAATAAGGCGAGCAAAGAGATTCACGAAATACAGATGTAACTCTGTGAGATGAATTCACAGAACACTAAGCAGTTTCTCAGAAAGCTTCTTTCCAGATTTCACTGAGGATATTTCCTTTTTCACCATAGCCCTCTAGGCGCTTCCAAATATCAATTTGCCAATTGCACAAGAACTGTCTTAGCGAAAGGCTTCTTGAGGGGAAAGCTGTAACTCTGTGAGATGATTTCACAGAGCACAAAGAAGTTTCTCAGAAAGCTTCTTTCTCTTTGTTATTGGAGGATATTTCCTTTGGCCCTATAGTCTTCAAATGGATCCGAAGTATATGTTCTCAGATTCCACAGAAATAAGGCTAGCAAAGAGATCCACGCAATACAGATGTATCTCTCTGAGATGAATTAACAGAACACTAAGCAGTTTCTCAGAAAGCTTCTTTCCAGATTTCATCTGAGGATATATCCTTTTTCACCATAGCCCTCTATGGGCTTCCAAATATCACTTTGCCAATTCCACAAGAACTGTCTTAGCGTAAGGTTTCTTGAGGGGAAAGCTGTAACTCTGTGAGATGATTTCACAGAACACAAAGAAGTTTCTCCGAAGACTTCATTCTCTTTGTTATCGGAGGATATTTCCTTTGACCCTATAGTCTTCAAAGGGATCCGAATATCTGTTCTCAGATTCCTCAGAAATAAGGCTAGCAAAGAGATCCACGAAATACAGATGTAACTCTGTGAGATGAATTAACGGAACACTAAGCAGTTTCTCTGAAAGCTTCTTTCCAGATTTCATCTAAGGATATTTCCTTTTTCACCATAGCCTCCAGGCGCTTCCAAATATCACTTTGCCAATTCCACAAGAAATGTCTTAGCCAAAGGATTCTTGAGGGGAAAGCTGTAACTCTGTGAGATGATTTCACAGAACACAAAGAAGTTTCTCAGAAAGCTTCTTTCTCTTTGTTTTCGGAGGATATTTCCTTTGGCTCTATAATCTTCAAAGGGATTCGATATATCTGTTCTCAGATGCCACAGAAATAAGGCTAGCAAAGACATCCACGAGATACAGATGTAACTCTGTGAGATGAATTAACAGAACACTAAGCAGTTTCTCGGAAAGCTTCTTTCCAAATTTCATCTCAGGATATTTCCTTTTTCACCATAGCCCTCTAAGGGCTTCCAAATATCACTGTGCCAATTCAACAAGTACTGTCTTAGCGAAAGGCTTCTTGAGGTGAAAGCTGTAACTCTGTGAGATGATTACACAGAACACAAAGAAGTTTCTCAGAAAGCTTGTTTCTCTTTGTTTTCAGAGGATGTTTCCTTTGGCCCTATAGTCTTCCATGGGATCCGAAATATCTGTTCTCAGATTCCACAGAAATCAGGCTAGCAAAGAGATCCACGAAATACAGATGTAACCCTGTGAGATGAATTAACAGAACACTACGCAGTTTCTCAGAAAGCTTCTTTCCAGATTTCATCTGAGTATATTTCCTTTTTCACCATAGCCCTCTATATGCTTCCAAATATCACTTTGCCAATTCCACAAGAACTGTCTTAGCGAAAGGCTTCTTGAGGGGAAAGCTGTA
Source organism: Macaca nemestrina (assembly GCF_043159975.1). Taxonomy (NCBI): domain Eukaryota; kingdom Metazoa; phylum Chordata; class Mammalia; order Primates; family Cercopithecidae; genus Macaca; species Macaca nemestrina. The sequence continues at coordinate 27,173,878 of NC_092143.1, forward strand.
ACTCTGTGAGATGATTTCACAGAACACAAAGAAGTTTCTCAGAAAGCTTCTTTCTCTTTGTTATCGGAGGATATTTCCTTTGGCCCTATAGTCTCAAAGAGATCCGATATATCTGTTCTCAGATTCCTCAGAAATAAGGCTAGTAAAGAGATCCACGAAATACAGATGTAACTCTGTGAGATGAATTAATAGAACACTAAACAGTTTCTCAGAAAGCTTCATTCCAGATTTCATCAGAGGATATTTCCTTTTTCACCATATCCCTCTATGGGCTTCCAAATATCACTTTGCCTATTCCACAAGAACTGTCTTAGCGAAAAGCTTCTTGGGGGGAAAGCTGTAACTCTGTGGGATGATTTCACAGAACAGAAAGAAGTTTCTCAGAAAGCTTCTTTCTCTTTGTTATTGGAGAATATTTCCTTTGGCCCTATAGTCTTCAAAGGGATCCAAAATATCTGTTCTCAGATTCCACAGAAAAAAGGCTACCAAAGAGATCCACGACATACAGATGTAACACTGTGAGATGAATTAACAGAACACTAAGCAGTTTCTCTGAAAGCTTCTTTCCAGATTTCATCTGAGGATATTTCCTTTTTCACCATAGTCCTCTATGGGCTTCCAAATATCACTTTGCGAATTCCACAAGAACTGTCTTAGCGAAAGGCTTCTTGAGGGGAAAGCTGTAACTCTGTGAGATGATTTCACAGAACAGGAAGAAGTTTCTGCGAAGGCTTCTTTCTCTTTGTTATCGGAGGATATTTCCTTTGGCACTATAGTCTTCAAAGGGATCCGAAATATCTGTTCTCAGATACCACAGAAAAAAGGCGAGCAAAGAGATTCACGAAATTCAGATGTAACTCTGTGAGATGAATTCACAGAACACTAAGCAGTTTCTCAGAAAGCTTCTTTCCAGATTTCATCTGAGGATATTTCCTTTTTCACCATAGCCCTCTAGGCGATTCCAAATATCAATTTGCCAATTGCACAAGAACTGTCTTAGCGAAAGGCTTCTTGAGGGGAAAGCTGTAACTCTGTGAGATGATTTCACAGAGCACAAAGAAGTTTCTAAGAAAGCTTCTTTCTCTTTGTTATTGGAGGATATTTCCTTTCGCCCTATAGTCTTCAAATGGATCCGAAGTATATGTCCTCAGATTAAACAGAAATAAGGCTAGCAAAGAGATCCACGAAATACAGATATAACTATGTGAGATGAATTAACAGAACACTAAGCAGTTTCACAGAAAGCTTCTTTCCAGATTTCATCTGAGGATATTTCCTTTTTCACCATATCCCTCTGGGCTTCCAAATACCACTTTGCAAATTCCACAAGAACTGTCTTAGCGAAAGGCTTCTTGAGGGGAAACCTGTAACTCTGTGAGATGATTTCACAGAACACAAAGAAGTTTCTCAGAAAGCTTCTTTCTCTTTGTAATCGGAGGATATTTCCTTTGGCCCTATGGTCTTCATAGGGATCCGAAATATCTGTTCTCAGATTCCACAGAAATAAGGACAGCAAGGAAATCCACGAGATACAGATGTAACTCTGTGATATGAATTATCAGAACACTAAGCAGTTTCTCAGAAAGCTTCTTTCCAGATTTCATCTGAGGATATTTCCTTTTTCACCATAGCCCTCTATGGGCTTCCTAATACCACTTTGCCAATTACACAACAACTGTCTTAGCGAAAGGCTTCTTGAGGGGAAAGCTGTAACTCTGTGAGATGATTTCACAGAGCACAAAGTAGTTTGTCAGAAAGCTTCTTTCTCTTTGTTATCGGAGGATATTTCCTTTGGTCCTATAGTCTTCAAAGGGATCCGAAATATCGGTTCTCAGATTCCTCAGAAATAAGGCTAGCAAAGAGATCCACGAAATACAGATGTAACTCTGTGAGATGAATTAACAGAACACTAAGCAGTTTCTCAGAAAGCTTCTTTCCAGATTTCATCTGAGGATATTTCCTTTTTCACCATAGCCCTCTATGGGCTTCCAAATATCACTGTGCCTATTCCACAAGAACTGTCTTAGCGAAAGGCTTCTTGAGGGGAAAGCTGTAACTCGGTGAGATGATTTCACAGAACACAAAGAAGTTTCTCCGAAGCCTTCTTTCTCTTTGTTATCGGAGGATATTTCCTTTTACCCTATAGTCTTCAAAGGGATCCGAATATCTGTTCTCATGTTCCTCAGAAATAAGGCTAGCAAAGAGATCCACGAAATACAGATGTAACTCTGTGAGATGAATTAACAGAACACTAAGCAGTTTCTCAGAAAGCTTCTTTCCAGATTTCATCTGAGGATATTTCCTTTTTCACCATAGCCCTCTATGGGCTTCCAAATATCACTTTGCGAATTCCATAAGAACTGTCTTAGTGAAAGGCTTCTTGAGGGGAAAGCTGTAACTCTGTGAGATTATTTCACAGAACAGAAAGAAGTTTCTCCGAAGGCTTCTTTCTCTTTGTTATCGGAGGATATTTCCTTTGGCACTATAGTCTTCAAAGGGATCCGAAATATCTGTTCTCAGATTCCACAGATATAAGGCGAGCAAAGAGATTCACGAAATACAGATGTAACTGTGAGATGAATTCACAGAACACTAAGCAGTTTCTCAGAAAGCTTCTTTCCAGATTTCATCTGAGGATATTTCCTTTTTCACCATAGCCCTCTAGGCGCTTCCAAATATCAATTTGCCAATTGCACAAGAACTGTCTTAGCGAAAGGCTTCTTGAGGGGAAAGCTGTAACTCTGTGAGATGATTTCACAGAGCACAAAGAAGTTTCTAAGAAAGCTTCTTTCTCTTTGTTATCGGAGGATATTTCCTTTGGCCCTATAGTCTTCAAATGGATCCGAAATATCTGTTCTCAGATTCCACAGAAATAAGGCTAGCAAAGAGATCCACGAAATACAGATGAAACTCTGTGAGATGAATTAACAGAACACTAAGCAGTTTCTCGGAAAGCTTCTTTCCAGATTTCATCTGAGGATATTTCCTTTTTCACCATAGCCCTCTATGGGCTTCCAAATATCACTGTGCCTATTGCACAAGAACTGTCTTAGCGAAAGGCTTCTTGAGGAGAAAGTTTTAACTCTGCAGATGATTTCACAGAACACAAAGAAGTTTCTCAGAAAGCTTCTTTCTCTTTGTCATCGGAGGATATTTCCTTTGGACCTATAGTCTTCCAAGGGATCCGAAATATCTGTTCTCAGATTCCACAGAAATAAGGCTAGCAAAGAGATCCACGAAATACAGATGTAACTCTGTGAGATGAATTAACAAAATACTAAGCAGTTTCTCAGAAAGCTTCTTAACAGATTTCATCTGAGGATATTTCAGTTTTCACCATAGCCCTCTATGGGCTTCCAAATATCACTTTGCCAATTCCACAATTAGTGTCTTAGCGAAAGGCATCTTGAGGGGAAAGCTGTACCTCTGTGAGATGATTTCACAGAACACAAAGAAGTTTCTCAGAAAGCTCCTTTCTCTTTGTTATCAGAGGATATTTCTTTTGGCCCTTTAGGCTTCAAAGGGATCCGAAATGTCTGTTCTCAGATTCCACAGAAATAAGGCTAGCAAAGAGATCCACGAAATACAGATGTAACTCTGTGAGATGAATTAACAGAACACTAAGCAGTTTCTCAGAAAGCTTCTTTCCAGATTTCATCTGAGGATATATCCTTTTTCACCACAGCCCTCTACGCGCTTCCAAATATCATGTTGCCAATTGCACAAGAACTGTCTTAGCGAAAGGCTTCTTGAGGGGAAAGCTTTACCTCTGTGAGATGATTTCAAGAACACAAAGAAAATTCTCAGAAAGCTTGTTTCTCTTTGTTATCGGAGTTTGTTTCCTTTGGCCCTATAGTCTTCAAAGGGATCCGAAATATCTGTTCTCAGTTTCCACAGAAATAAGGCTAGCAAAGAGATCCACGAAATACAGATATAACTCTGTGAGATGAATTAACAGAACACTAAGCAGTTTCACAGAAAGCTTCTTTCCAGATTTCATCTGAGGATATTTCCTTTTTCACCATAGCCCTCTGGGCTTCCAAATACCTCTTTGCCAATTGCACAAGAACTGTCTTAGCGAAAGGCTTCTTGAGGGGAAACCTGTAACTCTGTGAGATGATTTCACAGAACACAAAGAAGTTTCTCAGAAAGCTTCTTTCTCTTTGTAATCGGAGGATATGTCCTTTGGCCCTATGGTCTTCATAGGGATCCGAAATGTCTGTTCTCAGATTACACAGAAATAAGGCCAGCAAGGAGATCCACGAGATACAGATGTAACTCTGTGATATGAATTATCAAAACACTAAGCAGTTTCTCAGAAAGCTTCTTTCCAGATTTCATCTGAGGATATATCCTTTTTCACCACAGCCCTCTACGCGCTTCCAAATATCATTTTGCCAATTGCACAAGAACTGTCTTAGCGAAAGGCTTCTTGAGGGGAAAGCTTTACCTCTGTGAGATGATTTCAAGAACACAAAGAAGTTTCTCAGAAAGCTTGTTTCTCTTTGTTATCGGAGTTTGTTTCCTTTTGCCCTATAGTCTTCAAAGGTATCCGAAATATCTGTTCTCAGATTCCACAGAAATAAGGCTAGCAAAGAGATCCACGAAATACAGATATAACTCTGTGAGATGAATTAACAGAACACTAAGCAGTTTCACAGAAAGCTTCTTTCCAGATTTCATCTGAGGATATTTCCTTTTTCACCATAGCCCTCTGGGCTTCCAAATACCACTTTGCCAATTCCACAAGAACTGTCTTAGCGAAAGGCTTCTTGAGGGGAAACCTGTAACTCTGTGAGATGATTTCACAGAACACAAAGAAGTTTCTCAGAAAGCTTCTTTCTCTTTGTAATCGGACGATATTTCCTTTGGCCCTATGGTCTTCATAGGGATCCGAAATATCTGTTCTCAGATTCCACAGAAATAAGGCCAGCAAGGAGATCCACGAGATACAGATGTAACTCTGTGATATGAATTATCAAAACACTAATCAGTTTCTCAGAAAGCTTCTTTCCAGATTTCATCTGAGGATATTTCCTTTTTCACCATAGCCGTCTATGGGCTTCCTAATACCACTTTGCCAATTACACAAGAACTGTCTTAGCGAAAGGCTTCTTGAGGGGAAAGCTGTAACTCTGTGAGATTATTTCACAGAGCACAAAGTAGTTTGTCAGAAAGCTTCTTTCTCTTTGTTATCGGAGGATATTTCCTTTGGTCCTATAGTCTTCAAAGGGATCCGAAATATCTGTTCTCAGATTCCTCAGAAATAAGGCTAGCAAAGAGACCCACGAAATACAGATGTAACTCTCTGAGATGAATTAACAGAACACTAAGCAGTTTCTCAGAAAGCTTCTTTCCAGATTTCATCTGAGGATATTTCCTTTTTCACCATAGCCCTCTATGAGCTTCCAAATATCACTGTGCCTATTCCACAAGAACTGTCTTAGCGAAAGGCGTTTGAGGGGAAAGCTGTAACTCGGTGAGATGATTTCACAGAACACAAAGAAGTTTCTCAGAAAGCTTCTTTCTCTTTGTTATCGGAGGATATTTCCTTTGGCCCTATAGTCTTCCAAGGGATCAGAAATATCTGTTCTCAGATTCCACAGAAAAAAGGCTAGCAAAGATATCCACGAAATACAGATGTAACTCTGTGAGATGAATTAACAAACACTAAGCAGTTTCTCAGAAAGCTTCTTTCCAGATTTCATCTGAGGATATTTCCGTTTTCACCATAGCCCTCTATGCGCTTCCAAATATAATTTTGCCAATTGCACAAGAACTGTCTTAGCGAAAGGCTTCTTGAGTGGAAAGTTGTAACTCTGAGAGATGATTACAAAGAACACAAAGAAGTTTCTCAGAAAGCTTCTTTCTCTTTGTTATCGGAGATTATTTCCATTGGCCCTATAGTCTTCAAAGGGATCAGAAATATCTGTTCTCAGATTCCACAGAAATAAGGCAAGTAAAGAGATCCACGAAATACAGATATAACACTGATAGATGAATCAACAGAACACTAAGCAGTTTCTCAGAAAGCTTCTTTCCAGATTTCATCTGAGGATATTTCCTTTTTCACCATAGCACTCTGGGCTTCCAAATAATACCTTGCCAATTCCACAAGAACTGTCTTAGCGAAAGGCTTCTTGAGGGGAATGCTGTAACTCTGTGAGATGATTTCACAGAACACAAAGTAGTTTCTCACAAAGCTTCTTTCTCTTTTTATCGGAGGATATTTCCTTTGACCCTAAGGTCTTCAAAGGGATCCGAAATATCTGTTCACAGAATCCACAGAAATAAGGCTAGCAAAGAGATCCACGAAATACAGATGTAACTCTGTGATATGAATTAACAGAACACTAAGCAGTTTCTCAGAAAGCTTCTTTCCAGATTTCATCTAAGAATTTTTCCTTTTTCACCATAGCCTCTAGGCGCTTCCAACTATCACCTTGCCAATTCCACAAGAACTGTCTTAGCGAAAGGCTTCTTGAGGGGAAAGCTGTAACTCTGTGAGATGATTTCACAGAGCACAAAGAAGTTTCTAAGAAAGCTTCTTTCTCTTTGTTATTGGAGGATATTTCCTTTCGCCTTATAGTCTTCAAATGGATCCGAAGTATATGTCCTCAGATTAAACAGAAATAAGGCTAGCAAAGAGATCCACGAAATACAGATATAACTATGTGAGATGAATTAACAGAACACTAAGCAGTTTCACAGAAAGCTTCTTTCCAGATTTCATCTGAGGATATTTCCTTTTTCACCATATCCCTCTGGGCTTCCAAATACCACTTTGCAAATTCCACAAGAACTGTCTTAGCGAAAGGCTTCTTGAGGGGAAACCTGTAACTCTGTGAGATGATTTCACAGAACACAAAGAAGTTTCTCAGAAAGCTTCTTTCTCTTTGTAATCGGAGGATATTTCCTTTGGCCCTATGGTCTTCATAGGGATCCGAAATATCTGTTCTCAGATTCCACAGAAATAAGGACAGCAAGGAAATCCACGAGATACAGATGTAACTCTGTGATATGAATTATCAGAACACTAAGCAGTTTCTCAGAAAGCTTCTTTCCAGATTTCATCTGAGGATATTTCCTTTTTCACCATAGCCCTCTATGGGCTTCCTAATACCACTTTGCCAATTACACAACAACTGTCTTAGCGAAAGGCTTCTTGAGGGGAAAGCTGTAACTAGTGAGATGATTTCACAGAGCACAAAGTAGTTTGTCAGAAAGCTTCTTTCTCTTTGTTATCGGAGGATATTTCCTTTGGTCCTATAGTCTTCAAAGGGATCCGAAATATCGGTTCTCAGATTCCTCAGAAATAAGGCTAGCAAAGAGATCCACGTAATACAGATGTAACTCTGTGAGATGAATTAACAGAACACTAAGCAGTTTCTCAGAAAGCTTCTTTCCAGATATCATCTGAGGATATTTCCTTTTTCACCATAGCCCTCTATGGGCTTCCAAATATCACTGTGCCTATTCCACAAGAACTGTCTTAGCGAAAGGCTTCTTGAGGGGAAAGCTGTAACTCGGTGAGATGATTTCACAGAACACAAAGAAGTTTCTCCGAAGCCTTCTTTGTCTTTGTTATCGGAGGATATTTCCTTTTACCCTATAGTCTTCAAAGGGATCCGAATATCTGTTCTCATGTTCCTCAGAAATAAGGCTAGCAAAGAGATCCACGAAATACAGATGTAACTCTGTGAGATGAATTAACAGAACACTAAGCAGTTTCTCAGAAAGCTTCTTTCCAGATTTCATCTGAGGATATTTCCTTTTTCACCATAGCCCTCTATGGGCTTCCAAATATCACTTTGCGAATTCCATAAGAACTGTCTTAGCGAAAGGCTTCTTGAGGTGAAAGCTGTAACTCTGTGAGATTATTTCACAGAACAGAAAGAAGTTTCTCCGAAGGCTTCTTTCTCTTTGTTATCGGAGGATATTTCCTTTGGCACTATAGTCTTCAAAGGGATCCGAAATATCTGTTCTCAGATTCCACAGAAATAAGGCGAGCAAAGAGATTCACGAAATACAGATGTAACTGTGAGATGAATTCACAGAACACTAAGCAGTTTCTCAGAAAGCTTCTTTCCAGATTTCATCTGAGGATATTTCCTTTTTCACCATAGCCCTCTAGGCGCTTCCAAATATCAATTTGCCAATTGCACAAGAACTGTCTTAGCGAAAGGCTTCTTGAGGGGAAAGCTGTAACTCTGTGAGATGATTTCACAGAGCACAAAGAAGTTTCTAAGAAAGCTTCTTTCTCTTTGTTATCGGAGGATATTTCCTTTGGCCCTATAGTCTTCAAATGGATCCGAAATATCTGTTCTCAGATTCCACAGAAATAAGGCTAGCAAAGAGATCCACGAAATACAGATGAAACTCTGTGAGATGAATTAACAGAACACTAAGCAGTTTCTCGGAAAGCTTCTTTCCAGATTTCATCTGAGGATATTTCCTTTTTCACCATAGCCTCTAGGCGCTTCCAAATATAAATTTGCCAATTGCACAAGAACTGTCTTAGCGAAAGGCTTCTTGAGGGGAAAGCTGTAACTCTGTGAGATGATTTCACAGAGCACAAAGAAGTTTCTAAGAAAGCTTCTTTCTCTTTGTTATTGGAGGATATTTCCTTTCGCCCTATAGTCTTCAAATGGATCCGAAGTATATGTCCTCAGATTAAACAGAAATAAGGCTAGCAAAGAGATCCACGAAATACAGATATAACTATGTGAGATGAATTAACAGAACACTAAGCAGTTTCACAGAAAGCTTCTTTCCAGATTTCATCTGAGGATATTTCCTTTTTCACCATAGCCCTCTCTGAGCTTCCAAATATCACTGTGCCTATTCCACAAGAACTGTCTTAGCGAAAGGCGTTTGAGGGGAAAGCTGTAACTCGGTGAGATGATTTCACAGAACACAAAGAAGTTTCTCAGAAAGCTTCTTTCTCTTTGTTATCGGAGGATATTTCCTTTGGCCCTATAGTCTTCCAAGGGATCAGAAATATCTGTTCTCAGATTCCACAGAAAAAAGGCTAGCAAAGATATCCACGAAATACAGATGTAACTCTGTGAGATGAATTAACAAACACTAAGCAGTTTCTCAGAAAGCTTCTTTCCAGATTTCATCTGAGGATATTTCCGTTTTCACCATAGCCCTCTATGCGCTTCCAAATATAATTTTGCCAATTGCACAAGAACTGTCTTAGCGAAAGGCTTCTTGAGTGGAAAGTTGTAACTCTGAGAGATGATTACAAAGAACACAAAGAAGTTTCTCAGAAAGCTTCTTTCTCTTTGTTATCGGAGATTATTTCCATTGGCCCTATAGTCTTCAAAGGGATCAGAAATATCTGTTCTCAGATTCCACAGAAATAAGGCAAGTAAAGAGATCCACGAAATACAGATATAACACTGATAGATGAATCAACAGAACACTAAGCAGTTTCTCAGAAAGCTTCTTTCCAGATTTCATCTGAGGATATTTCCTTTTTCACCATAGCACTCTGGGCTTCCAAATAATACCTTGCCAATTCCACAAGAACTGTCTTAGCGAAAGGCTTCTTGAGGGGAATGCTGTAACTCTGTGAGATGATTTCACAGAACACAAAGTAGTTTCTCACAAAGCTTCTTTCTCTTTTTATCGGAGGATATTTCCTTTGACCCTAAGGTCTTCAAAGGGATCCGAAATATCTGTTCACAGAATCCACAGAAATAAGGCTAGCAAAGAGATCCACGAAATACAGATGTAACTCTGTGATATGAATTAACAGAACACTAAGCAGTTTCTCAGAAAGCTTCTTTCCAGATTTCATCTAAGAATTTTTCCTTTTTCACCATAGCCTCTAGGCGCTTCCAACTATCACCTTGCCAATTCCACAAGAACTGTCTTAGCGAAAGGCTTCTTGAGGGGAAAGCTGTAACTCTGTGAGATGATTTCACAGAGCACAAAGAAGTTTCTAAGAAAGCTTCTTTCTCTTTGTTATTGGAGGATATTTCCTTTCGCCTTATAGTCTTCAAATGGATCCGAAGTATATGTCCTCAGATTAAACAGAAATAAGGCTAGCAAAGAGATCCACGAAATACAGATATAACTATGTGAGATGAATTAACAGAACACTAAGCAGTTTCACAGAAAGCTTCTTTCCAGATTTCATCTGAGGATATTTCCTTTTTCACCATATCCCTCTGGGCTTCCAAATACCACTTTGCAAATTCCACAAGAACTGTCTTAGCGAAAGGCTTCTTGAGGGGAAACCTGTAACTCTGTGAGATGATTTCACAGAACACAAAGAAGTTTCTCAGAAAGCTTCTTTCTCTTTGTAATCGGAGGATATTTCCTTTGGCCCTATGGTCTTCATAGGGATCCGAAATATCTGTTCTCAGATTCCACAGAAATAAGGACAGCAAGGAAATCCACGAGATACAGATGTAACTCTGTGATATGAATTATCAGAACACTAAGCAGTTTCTCAGAAAGCTTCTTTCCAGATTTCATCTGAGGATATTTCCTTTTTCACCATAGCCCTCTATGGGCTTCCTAATACCACTTTGCCAATTACACAACAACTGTCTTAGCGAAAGGCTTCTTGAGGGGAAAGCTGTAACTAGTGAGATGATTTCACAGAGCACAAAGTAGTTTGTCAGAAAGCTTCTTTCTCTTTGTTATCGGAGGATATTTCCTTTGGTCCTATAGTCTTCAAAGGGATCCGAAATATCGGTTCTCAGATTCCTCAGAAATAAGGCTAGCAAAGAGATCCACGAAATACAGATGTAACTCTGTGAGATGAATTAACAGAACACTAAGCAGTTTCTCAGAAAGCTTCTTTCCAGATATCATCTGAGGATATTTCCTTTTTCACCATAGCCCTCTATGGGCTTCCAAATATCACTGTGCCTATTCCACAAGAACTGTCTTAGCGAAAGGCTTCTTGAGGGGAAAGCTGTAACTCGGTGAGATGATTTCACAGAACACAAAGAAGTTTCTCCGAAGCCTTCTTTGTCTTTGTTATCGGAGGATATTTCCTTTTACCCTATAGTCTTCAAAGGGATCCGAATATCTGTTCTCATGTTCCTCAGAAATAAGGCTAGCAAAGAGATCCACGAAATACAGATGTAACTCTGTGAGATGAATTAACAGAACACTAAGCAGTTTCTCAGAAAGCTTCTTTCCAGATTTCATCTGAGGATATTTCCTTTTTCACCATAGCCCTCTATGGGCTTCCAAATATCACTTTGCGAATTCCATAAGAACTGTCTTAGCGAAAGGCTTCTTGAGGTGAAAGCTGTAACTCTGTGAGATTATTTCACAGAACAGAAAGAAGTTTCTCCGAAGGCTTCTTTCTCTTTGTTATCGGAGGATATTTCCTTTGGCACTATAGTCTTCAAAGGGATCCGAAATATCTGTTCTCAGATTCCACAGAAATAAGGCGAGCAAAGAGATTCACGAAATACAGATGTAACTGTGAGATGAATTCACAGAACACTAAGCAGTTTCTCAGAAAGCTTCTTTCCAGATTTCATCTGAGGATATTTCCTTTTTCACCATAGCCCTCTAGGCGCTTCCAAATATCAATTTGCCAATTGCACAAGAACTGTCTTAGCGAAAGGCTTCTTGAGGGGAAAGCTGTAACTCTGTGAGATGATTTCACAGAGCACAAAGAAGTTTCTAAGAAAGCTTCTTTCTCTTTGTTATCGGAGGATATTTCCTTTGGCCCTATAGTCTTCAAATGGATCCGAAATATCTGTTCTCAGATTCCACAGAAATAAGGCTAGCAAAGAGATCCACGAAATACAGATGAAACTCTGTGAGATGAATTAACAGAACACTAAGCAGTTTCTCGGAAAGCTTCTTTCCAGATTTCATCTGAGGATATTTCCTTTTTCACCATAGCCTCTAGGCGCTTCCAAATATAAATTTGCCAATTGCACAAGAACTGTCTTAGCGAAAGGCTTCTTGAGGGGAAAGCTGTAACTCTGTGAGATGATTTCACAGAGCACAAAGAAGTTTCTAAGAAAGCTTCTTTCTCTTTGTTATTGGAGGATATTTCCTTTCGCCCTATAGTCTTCAAATGGATCCGAAGTATATGTCCTCAGATTAAACAGAAATAAGGCTAGCAAAGAGATCCACGAAATACAGATATAACTATGTGAGATGAATTAACAGAACACTAAGCAGTTTCACAGAAAGCTTCTTTCCAGATTTCATCTGAGGATATTTCCTTTTTCACCATATCCCTCTGGGCTTCCAAATACCACTTTGCAAATTCCACAAGAACTGTCTTAGCGAAAGGCTTCTTGAGGGGAAACCTGTAACTCTGTGAGATGATTTCACAGAACACAAAGAAGTTTCTCAGAAAGCTTCTTTCTCTTTGTAATCGGAGGATATTTCCTTTGGCCCTATGGTCTTCATAGGGATCCGAAATATCTGTTCTCAGATTCCACAGAAATAAGGACAGCAAGGAAATCCACGAGATACAGATGTAACTCTGTGATATGAATTATCAGAACACTAAGCAGTTTCTCAGAAAGCTTCTTTCCAGATTTCATCTGAGGATATTTCCTTTTTCACCATAACCCTCTATGGGCTTCCTAATACCACTTTGCCAATTACACAACAACTGTCTTAGCGAAAGGCTTCTTGAGGGGAAAGCTGTAACTCTGTGAGATGATTTCACAGAGCACAAAGTAGTTTGTCAGAAAGCTTCTTTCTCTTTGTTATCGGAGGATATTTCCTTTGGTCCTATAGTCTTCAAAGGGATCCGAAATATCGGTTCTCAGATTCCTCAGAAATAAGGCTAGCAAAGAGATCCACGAAATACAGATGTAACTCTGTGAGATGAATTAACAGAACACTAAGCAGTTTCTCAGAAAGCTTCTTTCCAGATTTCATCTGAGGATATTTCCTTTTTCACCATAGCCCTCTATGGGCTTCCAAATATCACTGTGCCTATTCCACAAGAACTGTCTTAGCGAAAGGCTTCTTGAGGGGAAAGCTGTAACTCGGTGAGATGATTTCACAGAACACAAAGAAGTTTCTCCGAAGCCTTCATTCTTTTTGTTATCGGAGGATATTTCCTTTTACCCTATAGTCTTCAAAGGGATCCGAATATCTGTTCTCATGTTCCTCAGAAATAAGGCTAGCAAAGAGATCCACGAAATACAGATGTAACTCTGTGAGATGAATTAACAGAACACTAAGCAGTTTCTCAGAAAGCTTCTTTCCAGATTTCATCTGAGGATATTTCCTTTTTCACCATAGCCCTCTATGGGCTTCCAAATATCACTTTGCGAATTCCATAAGAACTGTCTTAGCGAAAGGCTTCTTGAGGGGAAAGCTGTAACTCTGTGAGATTATTTCACAGAACAGAAAGAAGTTTCTCCGAAGGCTTCTTTCTCTTTGTTATCGGAGGATATTTCCTTTGGCACTATAGTCTTCAAAGGGATCCGAAATATCTGTTCTCAGATTCCACAGAAATAAGGCGAGCAAAGAGATTCACGAAATACAGATGTAACTGTGAGATGAATTCACAGAACACTAAGCAGTTTCTCAGAAAGCTTCTTTCCAGATTTCATCTGAGGATATTTCCTTTTTCACCATAGCCCTCTAGGCGCTTCCAAATATCAATTTGCCAATTGCACAAGAACTGTCTTAGCGAAAGGCTTCTTGAGGGGAAAGCTGTAACTCTGTGAGATGATTTCACAGAGCACAAAGAAGTTTCTAAGAAAGCTTCTTTCTCTTTGTTATCGGAGGATATTTCCTTTGGCCCTATAGTCTTCAAATGGATCCGAAATATCTGTTCTCAGATTCCACAGAAATAAGGCTAGCAAAGAGATCCACGAAATACAGATGAAACTCTGTGAGATGAATTAACAGAACACTAAGCAGTTTCTCGGAAAGCTTCTTTCCAGATTTCATCTGAGGATATTTCCTTTTTCACCATAGCCCTCTATGGGCTTCCAAATATCACTGTGCCTATTGCACAAGAACTGTCTTAGCGAAAGGCTTCTTGAGGAGAAAGTTTTAACTCTGCAGATGATTTCACAGAACACAAAGAAGTTTCTCAGAAAGCTTCTTTCTCTTTGTCATCGGAGGATATTTCCTTTGGACCTATAGTCTTCCAAGGGATCCGAAATATCTGTTCTCAGATTCCACAGAAATAAGGCTAGCAAAGAGATCCACGAAATACAGATGTAACTCTGTGAGATGAATTAACAAAATACTAAGCAGTTTCTCAGAAAGCTTCTTAACAGATTTCATCTGAGGATATTTCAGTTTTCACCATAGCCCTCTATGGGCTTCCAAATATCACTTTGCCAATTCCACAATTAGTGTCTTAGCGAAAGGCATCTTGAGGGGAAAGCTGTACCTCTGTGAGATGATTTCACAGAACACAAAGAAGTTTCTCAGAAAGCTCCTTTCTCTTTGTTATCAGAGGATATTTCTTTTGGCCCTTTAGGCTTCAAAGGGATCCGAAATGTCTGTTCTCAGATTCCACAGAAATAAGGCTAGCAAAGAGATCCACGAAATACAGATGTAACTCTGTGAGATGAATTAACAGAACACTAAGCAGTTTCTCAGAAAGCTTCTTTCCAGATTTCATCTGAGGATATATCCTTTTTCACCACAGCCCTCTACGCGCTTCCAAATATCATGTTGCCAATTGCACAAGAACTGTCTTAGCGAAAGGCTTCTTGAGGGGAAAGCTTTACCTCTGTGAGATGATTTCAAGAACACAAAGAAGATTCTCAGAAAGCTTGTTTCTCTTTGTTATCGGAGTTTGTTTCCTTTGGCCCTATAGTCTTCAAAGGGATCCGAAATATCTGTTCTCAGTTTCCACAGAAATATGGCTAGCAAAGAGATCCACGAAATACAGATATAACTCTGTGAGATGAATTAACAGAACACTAAGCAGTTTCACAGAAAGCTTCTTTCCAGATTTCATCTGAGGATATTTCCTTTTTCACCATAGCCCTCTGGGCTTCCAAATACCTCTTTGCCAATTGCACAAGAACTGTCTTAGCGAAAGGCTTCTTGAGGGGAAACCTGTAACTCTGTGAGATGATTTCACAGAACACAAAGAAGTTTCTCAGAAAGCTTCTTTCTCTTTGTAATCGGAGGATATGTCCTTTGGCCCTATGGTCTTCATAGGGATCCGAAATGTCTGTTCTCAGATTACACAGAAATAAGGCCAGCAAGGAGATCCACGAGATACAGATGTAACTCTGTGATATGAATTATCAAAACACTAAGCAGTTTCTCAGAAAGCTTCTTTCCAGATTTCATCTGAGGATATATCCTTTTTCACCACAGCCCTCTACGCGCTTCCAAATATCATTTTGCCAATTGCACAAGAACTGTCTTAGCGAAAGGCTTCTTGAGGGGAAAGCTTTACCTCTGTGAGATGATTTCAAGAACACAAAGAAGTTTCTCAGAAAGCTTGTTTCTCTTTGTTATCGGAGTTTGTTTCCTTTTGCCCTATAGTCTTCAAAGGGATCCGAAATATCTGTTCTCAGATTCCACAGAAATAAGGCTAGCAAAGAGATCCACGAAATACAGATATAACTCTGTGAGATGAATTAACAGAACACTAAGCAGTTTCACAGAAAGCTTCTTTCCAGATTTCATCTGAGGATATTTCCTTTTTCACCATAGCCCTCTGGGCTTCCAAATACCACTTTGCCAATTCCACAAGAACTGTCTTAGCGAAAGGCTTCTTGAGGGGAAACCTGTAACTCTGTGAGATGATTTCACAGAACACAAAGAAGTTTCTCAGAAAGCTTCTTTCTCTTTGTAATCGGAGGATATTTCCTTTGGCCCTATGGTCTTCATAGGGATCCGAAATATCTGTTCTCAGATTCCACAGAAATAAGGCCAGCAAGGAGATCCACGAGATACAGATGTAACTCTGTGATATGAATTATCAAAACACTAAGCAGTTTCTCAGAAAGCTTCTTTCCAGATTTCATCTGAGGATATTTCCTTTTTCACCATAGCCGTCTATGGGCTTCCTAATACCACTTTGCCAATTACACAAGAACTGTCTTAGCGAAAGGCTTCTTGAGGGGAAAGCTGTAACTCTGTGAGATGATTTCACAGAGCACAAAGTAGTTTGTCAGAAAGCTTCTTTCTCTTTGTTATCGGAGGATATTTCCTTTGGTCCTATAGTCTTCAAAGGGATCCGAAATATCTGTTCTCAGATTCCTCAGAAATAAGGCTAGCAAAGAGATCCACGAAATACAGATGTAACTCTGTGAGATGAATTAACAGAAAACTAAGCAGTTTCTCGGAAAGCTTCTTTCCAGTTTTCATCTGAGGATATTTCCTTTTTCGCCATAGCCCTCTAAGGGCTTCCAAATATCACTCTGCCAATTCCACAAGAACCGTCTTAGCGAAAGGCTTCTTGAGGGGAAAGCTGTAACTCTGTGACATGATTTCACAGAACACAAAGAACTTTCTCAGAAAGCTTCTTTCTCTTTGTTATCGGAGGATATTTCCTTTGGCCCTATAGTGTTCCAAGGGATCCGAAATATCTGTTCTCAGATTCCACAGAAATAAGGCTAGCAAAGAGATCCACGAAATACAGATGTAATTCTTTGAGTTGGATTAACAGAACACTGAGCAGTTTCTCAGAAAACATCTTTCCAGATTTTATCTGAGGATATTTCCTTTTTCACCATAGCGCTCTATGGGCTTCCAAATACCACTTTGCCAATTCCACAAGAACTGTCTTAGCGAAAGGCTTCTCGAGGGGAAAGCTGTAACTCTGTGAGATGATTTCAAAGAACACAAAGAAGTTTTTCAAAAACCTTCTTTCTCTTTGTTATCGAAGTTTATTTCCTTAGGTCCTATAGTCTTCAAGGGGATCCGAAATATCTGTTCACAGATTCCACAGAAATAAGGCTAGCAAAGAGATCCACGAAATACAGATGTAACTCTGTGAGATGAATTAACAGAACACTAAACAGTTTCTCAGAAAGCTTCTTTCCAGATTTCATTTGAGGATATTTCCTCTTTCACCATAGCCCTCTATGGGCTTCCAAATATCACTATGTTAATTCCACAAGAACTATCTTAGCGAAAGGCTTCTTGAGGGGAACGCTGTAACTCTGTGAGATGATTTCACAGAACACAAAGAAGTTTCTCAGAAAGCTTCTTTCTCTTTGTTATCGGAGGATATTTCCTTTGGCCCTATAGTCTTCAAAGGGATCCGAAATATCTGTTCTCAGATTCCACAGAAATAAGGCTAGCAAAATGATCCACGAAATACAGATGTAATTCTGTGAGATGAATTAACAAAACACTAAGCAGTTTCTCGGAAAGCTTCTTTCCAGATTTCATCTGTGGATATTTCCTTTTTCACCATAGCCCTCTAT
Organism: Macaca nemestrina; assembly: GCF_043159975.1. NCBI lineage: Eukaryota > Metazoa > Chordata > Mammalia > Primates > Cercopithecidae > Macaca > Macaca nemestrina. Next base: position 27,191,247 of record NC_092143.1, read on the forward strand.
GCGCTTCCAAATATCACTTTGCCCATTCCACAAGAACAGTCTTAGCGAAAGTCTTCTTGAGGGGAAAGCTGTAACTCTGTGAGATGATTTCAAAGAACACAAAGAAGTTTTTCAAAAACCTTCTTTCTCTTTTTTATCTAAGTTTATTTCCGTTAGCCCTATAGTCTTCAAAGGGATCCGAAATATCTGTTCTCAGATTCCACATAAATAAGGCTAGCAAAGAGATCCACGAAATACAGTTGTAATTCTGTGAGATAAATTAACAGAACACTAAACAGTTTCTCAGAAAACTTCTTTCCAGATTTCATCTGAGGATATTTCCTCTTTCACCATAGCCCTCTATGGGCTTCCAAATATCACTTTGCCAATTCCTCAAGAACTGTCTTAGCGAAAGGCTTCTTGAGGGGAAAGCTGTATCTCTCTGAGATGATATCACAGAACTGAAAGAAGTTTCACCGAAGGCTTCTTTCTCGTTGTTATGGGAGGATATTTCCTTTGTCCCTAGAGTCTTCAAAGGGATCCGAATATCTGTTCTCAGATTCCACAGAAATAAGGCGAGCAAAGAGATCCACGAAATACAGATGTAACTCTGTGAGATGAATTAACAGAACACTAAGCAGTTTCTCAGAAAGATTTTTCCAGATTTCATCTGAGGATATTTCCTTTTTCACCATGGCCCTCTATGAGCTTCCAAATATCATTTTGCCAATTGCACAAAACTGTCTTAGCGAAAGGCTTCTTGATGGGAAAGCTTTAAGTCTGTGAGATGATTTCACAGAACACAAAGAAGTTTCTCAGAAAGCTTCTTTCTCTTTGTTATCGAAGTTTATTTCCTTTGGCCCTATAGTCTTCCAAGGGATCCGAAATATCTATTCTCAGATTCCAAAAAAATAAGGCTAGCAAAGAGATACACGAAATACAGATGTAACTCTGTGAGATGAATTAACAGACACTAAGCAGTTTCTAAGAAAGCTTCTTTCCAGATTTCATCTGAGGATATTTCCTTTTTCACCATAGCCCTCTATGGGCTTCCAAATATCACTTTGCCAATTCCACAAGAACTGTCTTAGCCAAAGGCTTCCTGAGGGGAAAGCTGTAACTCTGTGACATGATTTCACAGAACACAAAGAACTTTCTCAGAAAGCTTCTTTCTCTTTGTTATCGGAGGATATTTCCTTTGGCCCTATAGTCTTCAAAGGGATCCGAAATGTCTGTTCTCAGATTTCACAGAAATAAGGCTAGCAAAGAGATCCACGAAATACAGATGTAACTCGGTGAGATGAATTAACAGAACACTAAGCAGTTTCTCAGAAAGTTTCTTTCCAGATTGCATCTGAGGATATTTCCTTTTTCACCATAGCCCTCTATGGGCTTCCAAATACGACTTTGCCAATTCCACAAGAACTGTCTTAGCGAAAGTCTTCTTGAGGGGAAAGCTGTAACTCTGTGAGATGATTTCACAGAACACAAAGAAGTTTCTCAGAAAGCTTCTTTCTCTTTGTTATCGGAGGATATTTCCTTTGGCCCTATAGTCTTCAAAGGGTTCCGAAATATCTGTTCTCAGATTCCACAGAAACAAGGCTAGCAATGTGATCCAAGAAATACAGATGTAACTCTGTGAGATGAATTAACAGAACACTAAGCAGTTTATCAGAAGGCTTCTTTACAGATTTCATCTGAGGATATTTCCTTTTTCACCATAGAACTCTAGCGCTTCCAAATAACACTTTGCCCATTCCACAAGAACTGTCTTAGCGAAAGTCTTCTTGAGGGGAAAGCTGTAACTAAGTGAGATGATTTCAAAGAACACAAAGAAGTTTCTCAGAAAGCTTCTTTCTCTTTGTTATCGGAGTTTATTACCTTTGGCCCTCTAGTCTTCAAAGGGATCCGAAATATCTGTTCTCAGATTCAACATAAATAAGGCAAGCAAAGAGATGCAAGAAATACAGATGTAACTCTTTGAGACGGATTAACAGAACACCTAGCAGTTTCTCAGAAAGCATCTTCCCAGTTTTCATCTGAGTATATTTCCTTTTTCACCATAGCGTTCTATGGGCTTCCAAATACCAGTTTGCCAATTCCACAAGAACTGTGTTAGCGAAAGGCTTCTTGAGGGGAAAGCTGTAACTCTGTGAGATGATTTCACAGAACACAAAGAAGTTTCTCAGAAAGCTTCTTTCTCTTTGTTATCGGAGTTTATTTCCTTTGGCCCTATACTCTTCCAAGGGATCCGACATATCTGTTCTCAGATTCCACAGAAAGAAGGCTAGCAAAGAGATCCACGAAATACAGATGTAGCTCTGTGATATGAATTAACAGAACACTAAGCAGTTTCTCAGAAAGATTCTTTCCATATTTCATCTGAGGATATTTCCTTTTTCACCATAGCCCTCTATGGGCTTCCAATTATCACTTTGCCAATTCCACAAGAACTGTCTTAGCGAAAGGCTTCTTGAGAGGAAAGCTGTAATTCTGTGAGAAGATTTCACAGAACACAAAGAAGTTTCTCAGAAACCTGCTTTCTCTTTGTTATCGGAGGATATTTCCTTTGGCCCCATAGCCATCAAAGGGATCCGAAATATCTGTTCTCAGATTCCATAGAAATAAGGCTAGCAAAGAGATCCATGAGATACAGATGTAACTCTGTGAGATGAATTAAAAGAACACCAAGCAGTTTCTCAGAAAGGTTCTTTCCAGATTTCATCTGAGGATATTTCCTTTTTCACCGTAGCTCTCTATGGGCTTCCAAATATCACTTTGCCTATTGCACAAGAACTGTCTTAAAGAAAGGCTTCTTGAGGGGAAAGCTGTAACTCTGTGAGATGATTTCACAGAACACAAAGAAGTTTCTCAGAAAGCTTCTTTCTCTTTGTTATCGGAGTTTATTTCCTTTGGCCCTGTAGTCTTCAAATGGATCCGAAATATCTGTTCTCAGATTCCACATAAATAAGGCTAGCGAAGAGATCCACGAAATACAGATGTAACTCTGTGACATGAATTAACAGAACACTAAGCAGTTTCTCAGAAAGCTTTTTACAAGATTTCATCTGAGGATATTTCCTTTTTCACCATAGCCCTCTATGGGCTTCCAAATATCACTTTGCCAAATCCACAGGAACTGTCTTAGGGAAAGGCTTCTTGAGGGGAAAGCTGTAACTCTGTGAGATGATTTCACAGAACAGAAAGACGTTTCTTCGAAGGTTTCTTTCTCTTTGTTATCGGAGGATATTTCCTTTGCCCCTATAGTCTTCAAAGGGATCCGAATATCTGTTCTCAAATTTCACATAAATAAGGCAAGCAAAGAGATCCATGAAATAAAGATGTAACTCTGTGAGATGAATTAACAGAACACTAAGCATTTTCTCAGAAAGCTTCTTTCCAGATTTCATCTGAGGATATTTCCTTTTTCACCATAGCCCTCTAGGCGCATCCAAATATCACTTTGCCAATTCCACAAGAACTGTCTTAGCGAAAGGTTTCTTGATGGGAAAGCTGTAACTCTGTGAGATGATTTAAAAGAACACAAAGAAGTTTTTCAGAAACCTTCTTTCTCTTTGTTATCGAAGTTTATTTCCTTTGGCCCTATAGTCTTCAAAGGGATCCGAAACATGTGTTCTCAGATTTCACAGAAATAAGGCTAGCAAAGAGATCCACGAAATACAGATGTAACTCCGTGAGATGAATGAACAGAACACTAAGCAGTTTCTCAGAAACATTCTTTCCAGATTTCATCTGAGGATGTTTTCTTATTCACCATAGCCCTCTATGGGCTTCCAAATATCACTTTGCCAATTCTACAAGAACTGTCTTAGCGAAAGGCTTCCTGAGGGGAAAGCTGTAATTCTGTGAGATGATTTCACAGAACACAAAGAAGTTTCTCAGAAAGCTTCTTTCTCTTTGTTATAGGAGGATATTTCCTTTGGCCCTATAATCTTCAAAGGGATCCGAAATATCTGTTCTCAGATTCCACACAAATAAGGCTAGCAAAGAGATCCACGAAATACAGATGTAACTCTGTGAGATGAATTAACAGAACACTAAACAGTTTCTCAGAAAGCTTCCTTCCAGATTTCATCTGAGGATATTTCCTTTTTCAACATAGCCCTCTATGGGCCTCCATATATCACTTTGCCAATTCCACAAGAACAGTCTTAGCGAAAGGCTTCTTGTGGAGAAAGCTGTAACACTGTGAGATGATTTCACAGAGCACAAAGAAGTTTCTCAGAAATCTTCTTTCTCTTTGTTATCGGAGGATATTTCCTTTGCCCCTATAGTCTTCAAAGGGATCCGAAATATCGGTTCTCAGATTCCACAGAAATAAGGCTAGCAAAGAGATCCACGAAATACAGATGTAACTCTGTGACATGAATTAACAGAACACTAAGCAGTTTCTCGGAGAGCTTCTTTCCAGATTTCATCTGAGGATATTTCCTTTTTCACCATAGCCCTCTAAGGGCTTCCAAATATCACTTTGCCAATTCCACAAGAACTGTCTTAGCGAAAGGCTTCTTGAGGGGAACCTGTAACTCTGTGAGATGATTTCACAGAACACAAAGAAGTTTCTCAGAAAGCTTCTTTCTCTTTGTTATCGGAGGATATTGCCTTTGGCCCTATAGTCTTCAAAGGGATCCGAAATATCTGTTCTCAGATCCCACAGAAAGAAGACTAGCAAGGAGATCCATGAAATCCAGATATAACCCTGTGAGATGAATTAACAGAACATTAAGCAGTTTCTCAGTAAGCTTCTTTCCAGATTTCATCTGAGGATATTTCCTTTTTCAACATAGCCCTCTATGCGCTTCCAAATATCACTTTGCCAATTCCACAAGAACTGTCTTAGCGAAAGGCTTCTTGAGGGGAAAGCTGTAATTCTGTGATAAGATTTCACAGAACACAAAGAAGTTTCTCAGAAAGCTTCTTTCTCTTTGTTATCGGAGGATATTTCCTTTGGCCCTATAGCCTTCAAAGGGATCTGAAATATCTGTTCTCAGATTCCACAGAAATAAGACTAGGAAAGAGATCTACGAGATACAGATGTAACGCTGTGAGATGAATTAACAGAACACCCAGCAGTTTCTCAGAAAGGTTCTTTCCAGATTTCATCTGAGGATATTTCCTTTTTCACCGTAGCCCTCTATGGGCTTCCAAATAACACTTTGCCAAATCCACAATAATTGTCTTAGCGAAAGTCTTCTTGAGGGGAAAGCTATAACTCTGTGAGATGATTTCAAAGAACACAAACAAGTTTCTCAGAAAGCTTCTTCTTCTTTGTTATGGGAGTTTATTTCCTTTGTACCTATAGTCTTCAAAGGGATCCGAAATATCTGTTCTCAGATTCCACATACATAAGACTAGCAAAGAGATCCACTAACTTCAGATGTAACTCTGTGAGATGAATTAACAGAACACTAAGCAGTTTCTCAGAAAGCTTCTTTCCAGATTTCATCTGAGCATATTTCCTTTTTCACCATAGCCCTCTATGCGCTTCCAAATATCCCTTTGCCCATTCCACAAGAACTGTCTTTGCGAAAGTCTTCTTGAGGTGAAAGCTGTAACTCTGTGAGATGATTTCAAAGAACACAAAGAAGTTTCTCAGAAATCTTCTTTCTCTTTTTTATCGGAGTTTATTTCCTTTGGCCCTATAGTCTTCAAAGGGATCCGAAATATCTATTCTCAGATTCCACAAAAATAGGGCTAGCAAAGAAATCCACCAAATACAGATGTAACTCTGTGAGATGAATTAACGGAACACTAAGCAGTATCTCAGAAAGCCTCTGTCCAGATTTCATCTGAGGATATTTCCTTTTTCACCATAGCCTTCTATGGGCTTCCAAATATCACTTTGCCAATTCCACAGGAACTGTCTTAGCGAAAGTCTTCTTGAGGTGAAAGCTGTAACTCTGTGAGATGATTTCAAAGAACACAAAGAAGTTTCTCAGAAATCTTCTTTCTCTTTGTTATCGGAGTTTATTTCCTTTGGCCCTATAGTCTTCAAAGGGATCCGAAATATCTATTCTCAGATTCCACAAAAATAGGGCTAGCAAAGAGATCCACTAACTTCAGATGTAACTCTGTGAGATGAATTAACAGAACACTAAGCAGTTTCTCAGAAAGCTTCTTTCCAGATTTCATCTGCGGATATTTCCTTTTTCACCATAGCCCTCTATGGGCTTCCAAATACGACTTTGCCAATTCCACAAGAACTGTCTTAGCGAAAGGCTTCTTGAGGGGAAAGCTCTAACTATGTGAGATGATTTCAAAGAACACAAAGAAGTTTCTCAGAAAGCTTCTTTCTCTTTGTTATCGGAGTTTATTTCCTCTGGCCCTGTAGTCTTCAAAGGGATCCGAAATATCTGTTCTCAGATTCCACATACATAAGGCTAGCAAAGAGATCCACGAAATACAGATGTAACTCTGTGAGATGAATTAAAAGAACACTAAGCAGTTTCTCAGAAAGCTTCTTTCCAGATTTCATCTGAGGATATTTCCTTTTTCACCATAGCCCTCTATGTGCTTCCAAATATCATTTTTCCAATTGCACAAGAAGTGTCTTAGCGAAAGGCTTCTTGATGGGAAAGCTGTAACTCTGTGAGAAGATTTCACAGAACACAAAGAAGTTTCTCAGAAGGCTTCTTTCTCTTTGTTATCGGAGATTATTTACTTTGGCCCTATAATCTTCCAAGGGATCCGAAATATCTGTTCTCAGATTCCTCAGAAATAAGGCTAGTAAAGAGATCCACGAAATACAGATGTAACTCTGTGAGATGAATTAAGGGAACACTAAGCAGTATCTCAGAAAGCTTCTGTCCAGATTTCATCTGAGGATATTTCCTTTTTCACCATAGCCCTCTATGGGCTTCCAAATATCACTTTGCCAATTCCACAGGAACTGTCTTAGCGAAAGACTTCCTGAGGGGATAGCTGTAACTCTGTGAGATGATTTCACAGAACAGAAAGAAGTTTCTCCGAAGGCTTCTTTCTCTTTGTTATCGGAGGATATTTCCTTTGCCCCTATAGTCTTCAAAGGGATACGAATATCTGTTCTCAAATTCCACAGAAATAAGGCTAGCAAAGAGATCCACGAAATACAGATATAACTCTGTGAGATGAATTAACAGACCACTAAGCAGTTTCTCAGAAAGATTCTTTCCAGATTTCATCTGAGGATATTTCCTTTTTCACCTTAGCCCTCTATTGTATTCGAAATATCACTTTGCCAATTCCACAGGAACTGTCTTAACGAAAGGTTTCTTGAGGGAAAAGCTGTAGCTCTGTGAGATGATTTCACAGAACAGAAAGAAGTTTCTCAGAAAGCTTCTTTCTCTTTGTTATCGGAGGATATTTCCTTTGCCCCTATAGTCTTCAAAGGATCCGAATATCTGTTCTAACATTCCACAGAAATAAGGCTAGCAAAGAGATCCACGAAATACAGATGTAATTCTGTGAGATGAATTAACAAAACACTAAGCAGTTTCTCGGAAAGCTTCTTTCCAGATTTCATCTGTGGATATTTCCTTTTTCACCATAGCCCTCTATGCGCTTCCAAATATCACTTTGCCCATTCCACAAGAACAGTCTTAGCGAAAGTCTTCTTGAGGGGAAAGCTGTAACTCTGTGAGATGATTTCAAAGAACACAAAGAAGTTTTTCAAAAACTTTCTTTCTCTTTTTTATCTAAGTTTATTTCCGTTGGCCCTATAGTCTTCAAAGGGATCCGAAATATCTGTTCTCAGATTCCACATAAATAAGGCTAGCAAAGAGATCCACGAAATACAGTTGTAATTCTGTGAGATAAATTAACAGAACACTAAACAGTTTCTCAGAAAGCTTCTTTCCAGATTTCATCTGAGGATATTTCCTCTTTCACCATAGCCCTCTATGGGCTTCCAAATATCACTTTGCCAATTCCTCAAGAACTGTCTTAGCGAAAGGCTTCTTGAGGGGAAAGCTGTATCTCTGTGAGATGATATCACAGAACTGAAAGAAGTTTCACCGAAGGCTTCTTTCTCGTTGTTATGGGAGGATATTTCCTTTGTCCCTAGAGTCTTCAAAGGGATCCGAATATCTGTTCTCAGATTCCACAGAAATAAGGCGAGCAAAGAGATCCACGAAATACAGATGTAACTCTGTGAGATGAATTAACAGAACACTAAGCAGTTTCTCAGAAAGATTTTTCCAGATTTCATCTGAGGATATTTCCTTTTTCACCATGGCCCTCTATGAGCTTCCAAATATCATTTTGCCAATTGCACAAAACTGTCTTAGCGAAAGGCTTCTTGATGGGAAAGCTTTAAGTCTGTGAGATGATTTCACAGAACACAAAGAAGTTTCTCAGAAAGCTTCTTTCTCTTTGTTATCGAAGTTTATTTCCTTTGGCCCTATAGTCTTCCAAGGGATCCGAAATATCTATTCTCAGATTCCAAAAAAATAAGGCTAGCAAAGAGATACACGAAATACAGATGTAACTCTGTGAGATGAATTAACAGACACTAAGCAGTTTCTAAGAAAGCTTCTTTCCAGATTTCATCTGAGGATATTTCCTTTTTCACCATAGCCCTCTATGGGCTTCCAAATATCACTTTGCCAATTCCACAAGAACTGTCTTAGCCAAAGGCTTCCTGAGGGGAAAGCTGTAACTCTGTGACATGATTTCACAGAACACAAAGAACTTTCTCAGAAAGCTTCTTTCTCTTTGTTATCGGAGGATATTTCCTTTGGCCCTATAGTCTTCAAAGGGATCCGAAATGTCTATTCTCAGATTTCACAGAAATAAGGCTAGCAAAGAGATCCACGAAATACAGATGTAACTCGGTGAGATGAATTAACAGAACACTAAGCAGTTTCTCAGAAAGCTTCTTTCCAGATTTCATCTGAGGATATTTCCTTTTTCACCATAGCCCTCTATGGGCTTCCAAATACCACTTTTCCAATTCCACAAGAACTGTCTCAGCGAAAGGCTTCCTGAAGGGAAAGCTGTAACTCTGTGATATGATTTCACAGAACACAAAGAAGTTTCTTGGAAAGCTTCTTTCTCTTTGTTATCGGAGGATATTTCCTTTGGCCCTATAGTCTTCCAAGGGATCCGAAATGTCTGTTCTCAGATTTCACAGAAATAAGGCTAGCAAAGAGATCCACGAAATACAGATGTAACTCGGTGAGATGAATTAACAGAACACTAAGCAGTTTCTCAGAAAGTTTCTTTCCAGATTGCATCTGAGGATATTTCCTTTTTCACCATAGCCCTCTATGGGCTTCCAAATACGACTTTGCCAATTCCACAAGAACTGTCTTAGCGAAAGTCTTCTTGAGGGGAAAGCTGTAACTCTGTGAGATGATTTCACAGAACACAAAGAAGTTTCTCAGAAAGCTTCTTTCTCTTTGTTATCGGAGGATATTTCCTTTGGCCCTATAGTCTTCAAAGGGTTCCGAAATATCTGTTCTCAGATTCCACAGAAACAAGGCTAGCAATGTGATCCAAGAAATACAGATGTAACTCTGTGAGATGAATTAACAGAACACTAAGCAGTTTCTCAGAAGGCTTCTTTACAGATTTCATCTGAGGATATTTCCTTTTTCACCATAGAACTCTAGCGCTTCCAAATAACACTTTGCCCATTCCACAAGAACTGTCTTAGCGAAAGTCTTCTTGAGGGGAAAGCTGTAACTAAGTGAGATGATTTCAAAGAACACAAAGAAGTTTCTCAGAAAGCTTCTTTCTCTTTGTTATCGGAGTTTATTACCTTTGGCCCTCTAGTCTTCAAAGGGATCCGAAATATCTGTTCTCAGATTCAACATAAATAAGGCAAGCAAAGAGATGCAAGAAATACAGATGTAACTCTTTGAGACGGATTAACAGAACACCTAGCAGTTTCTCAGAAAGCATCTTCCCAGTTTTCATCTGAGTATATTTCCTTTTTCACCATAGCGTTCTATGGGCTTCCAAATACCAGTTTGCCAATTCCACAAGAACTGTGTTAGCGAAAGGCTTCTTGAGGGGAAAGCTGTAACTCTGTGAGATGATTTCACAGAACACAAAGAAGTTTCTCAGAAAGCTTCTTTCTCTTTGTTATCGGAGTTTATTTCCTTTGGCCCTATACTCTTCCAAGGGATCCGACATATCTGTTCTCAGATTCCACAGAAAGAAGGCTAGCAAAGAGATCCACGAAATACAGATGTAGCTCTGTGATATGAATTAACAGAACACTAAGCAGTTTCTCAGAAAGATTCTTTCCATATTTCATCTGAGGATATTTCCTTTTTCACCATAGCCCTCTATGGGCTTCCAATTATCACTTTGCCAATTCCACAAGAACTGTCTTAGCGAAAGGCTTCTTGAGAGGAAAGCTGTAATTCTGTGAGAAGATTTCACAGAACACAAAGAAGTTTCTCAGAAACCTGCTTTCTCTTTGTTATCGGAGGATATTTCCTTTGGCCCCATAGCCATCAAAGGGATCCGAAATATCTGTTCTCAGATTCCATAGAAATAAGGCTAGCAAAGAGATCCATGAGATACAGATGTAACTCTGTGAGATGAATTAAAAGAACACCAAGCAGTTTCTCAGAAAGGTTCTTTCCAGATTTCATCTGAGGATATTTCCTTTTTCACCGTAGCTCTCTATGGGCTTCCAAATATCACTTTGCCTATTGCACAAGAACTGTCTTAAAGAAAGGCTTCTTGAGGGGAAAGCTGTAACTCTGTGAGATGATTTCACAGAACACAAAGAAGTTTCTCAGAAAGCTTCTTTCTCTTTGTTATCGGAGTTTATTTCCTTTGGCCCTGTAGTCTTCAAATGGATCCGAAATATCTGTTCTCAGATTCCACATAAATAAGGCTAGCGAAGAGATCCACGAAATACAGATGTAACTCTGTGACATGAATTAACAGAACACTAAGCAGTTTCTCAGAAAGCTTTTTACAAGATTTCATCTGAGGATATTTCCTTTTTCACCATAGCCCTCTATGGGCTTCCAAATATCACTTTGCCAAATCCACAGGAACTGTCTTAGGGAAAGGCTTCTTGAGGGGAAAGCTGTAACTCTGTGAGATGATTTCACAGAACAGAAAGACGTTTCTTCGAAGGTTTCTTTCTCTTTGTTATCGGAGGATATTTCCTTTGCCCCTATAGTCTTCAAAGGGATCCGAATATCTGTTCTCAAATTTCACATAAATAAGGCAAGCAAAGAGATCCATGAAATAAAGATGTAACTCTGTGAGATGAATTAACAGAACACTAAGCATTTTCTCAGAAAGCTTCTTTCCAGATTTCATCTGAGGATATTTCCTTTTTCACCATAGCCCTCTAGGCGCATCCAAATATCACTTTGCCAATTCCACAAGAACTGTCTTAGCGAAAGGTTTCTTGATGGGAAAGCTGTAACTCTGTGAGATGATTTAAAAGAACACAAAGAAGTTTTTCAGAAACCTTCTTTCTCTTTGTTATCGAAGTTTATTTCCTTTGGCCCTATAGTCTTCAAAGGGATCCGAAACATGTGTTCTCAGATTTCACAGAAATAAGGCTAGCAAAGAGATCCACGAAATACAGATGTAACTCCGTGAGATGAATGAACAGAACACTAAGCAGTTTCTCAGAAACATTCTTTCCAGATTTCATCTGAGGATGTTTTCTTATTCACCATAGCCCTCTATGGGCTTCCAAATATCACTTTGCCAATTCTACAAGAACTGTCTTAGCGAAAGGCTTCCTGAGGGGAAAGCTGTAATTCTGTGAGATGATTTCACAGAACACAAAGAAGTTTCTCAGAAAGCTTCTTTCTCTTTGTTATAGGAGGATATTTCCTTTGGCCCTATAATCTTCAAAGGGATCCGAAATATCTGTTCTCAGATTCCACACAAATAAGGCTAGCAAAGAGATCCACGAAATACAGATGTAACTCTGTGAGATGAATTAACAGAACACTAAACAGTTTCTCAGAAAGCTTCCTTCCAGATTTCATCTGAGGATATTTCCTTTTTCAACATAGCCCTCTATGGGCCTCCATATATCACTTTGCCAATTCCACAAGAACAGTCTTAGCGAAAGGCTTCTTGTGGAGAAAGCTGTAACACTGTGAGATGATTTCACAGAGCACAAAGAAGTTTCTCAGAAATCTTCTTTCTCTTTGTTATCGGAGGATATTTCCTTTGCCCCTATAGTCTTCAAAGGGATCCGAAATATCGGTTCTCAGATTCCACAGAAATAAGGCTAGCAAAGAGATCCACGAAATACAGATGTAACTCTGTGACATGAATTAACAGAACACTAAGCAGTTTCTCGGAGAGCTTCTTTCCAGATTTCATCTGAGGATATTTCCTTTTTCACCATAGCCCTCTAAGGGCTTCCAAATATCACTTTGCCAATTCCACAAGAACTGTCTTAGCGAAAGGCTTCTTGAGGGGAACCTGTAACTCTGTGAGATGATTTCACAGAACACAAAGAAGTTTCTCAGAAAGCTTCTTTCTCTTTGTTATCGGAGGATATTGCCTTTGGCCCTATAGTCTTCAAAGGGATCCGAAATATCTGTTCTCAGATCCCACAGAAAGAAGACTAGCAAGGAGATCCATGAAATCCAGATATAACCCTGTGAGATGAATTAACAGAACATTAAGCAGTTTCTCAGTAAGCTTCTTTCCAGATTTCATCTGAGGATATTTCCTTTTTCAACATAGCCCTCTATGCGCTTCCAAATATCACTTTGCCAATTCCACAAGAACTGTCTTAGCGAAAGGCTTCTTGAGGGGAAAGCTGTAATTCTGTGATAAGATTTCACAGAACACAAAGAAGTTTCTCAGAAAGCTTCTTTCTCTTTGTTATCGGAGGATATTTCCTTTGGCCCTATAGCCTTCAAAGGGATCTGAAATATCTGTTCTCAGATTCCACAGAAATAAGACTAGGAAAGAGATCTACGAGATACAGATGTAACGCTGTGAGATGAATTAACAGAACACCCAGCAGTTTCTCAGAAAGGTTCTTTCCAGATTTCATCTGAGGATATTTCCTTTTTCACCGTAGCCCTCTATGGGCTTCCAAATAACACTTTGCCAAATCCACAATAATTGTCTTAGCGAAAGTCTTCTTGAGGGGAAAGCTATAACTCTGTGAGATGATTTCAAAGAACACAAACAAGTTTCTCAGAAAGCTTCTTCTTCTTTGTTATGGGAGTTTATTTCCTTTGTACCTATAGTCTTCAAAGGGATCCGAAATATCTGTTCTCAGATTCCACATACATAAGACTAGCAAAGAGATCCACTAACTTCAGATGTAACTCTGTGAGATGAATTAACAGAACACTAAGCAGTTTCTCAGAAAGCTTCTTTCCAGATTTCATCTGAGCATATTTCCTTTTTCACCATAGCCCTCTATGCGCTTCCAAATATCCCTTTGCCCATTCCACAAGAACTGTCTTTGCGAAAGTCTTCTTGAGGTGAAAGCTGTAACTCTGTGAGATGATTTCAAAGAACACAAAGAAGTTTCTCAGAAATCTTCTTTCTCTTTTTTATCGGAGTTTATTTCCTTTGGCCCTATAGTCTTCAAAGGGATCCGAAATATCTATTCTCAGATTCCACAAAAATAGGGCTAGCAAAGAAATCCACCAAATACAGATGTAACTCTGTGAGATGAATTAACGGAACACTAAGCAGTATCTCAGAAAGCCTCTGTCCAGATTTCATCTGAGGATATTTCCTTTTTCACCATAGCCTTCTATGGGCTTCCAAATATCACTTTGCCAATTCCACAGGAACTGTCTTAGCGAAAGTCTTCTTGAGGTGAAAGCTGTAACTCTGTGAGATGATTTCAAAGAACACAAAGAAGTTTCTCAGAAATCTTCTTTCTCTTTGTTATCGGAGTTTATTTCCTTTGGCCCTATAGTCTTCAAAGGGATCCGAAATATCTATTCTCAGATTCCACAAAAATAGGGCTAGCAAAGAGATCCACTAACTTCAGATGTAACTCTGTGAGATGAATTAACAGAACACTAAGCAGTTTCTCAGAAAGCTTCTTTCCAGATTTCATCTGCGGATATTTCCTTTTTCACCATAGCCCTCTATGGGCTTCCAAATACGACTTTGCCAATTCCACAAGAACTGTCTTAGCGAAAGGCTTCTTGAGGGGAAAGCTCTAACTATGTGAGATGATTTCAAAGAACACAAAGAAGTTTCTCAGAAAGCTTCTTTCTCTTTGTTATCGGAGTTTATTTCCTCTGGCCCTGTAGTCTTCAAAGGGATCCGAAATATCTGTTCTCAGATTCCACATACATAAGGCTAGCAAAGAGATCCACGAAATACAGATGTAACTCTGTGAGATGAATTAAAAGAACACTAAGCAGTTTCTCAGAAAGCTTCTTTCCAGATTTCATCTGAGGATATTTCCTTTTTCACCATAGCCCTCTATGTGCTTCCAAATATCATTTTTCCAATTGCACAAGAAGTGTCTTAGCGAAAGGCTTCTTGATGGGAAAGCTGTAACTCTGTGAGAAGATTTCACAGAACACAAAGAAGTTTCTCAGAAGGCTTCTTTCTCTTTGTTATCGGAGATTATTTACTTTGGCCCTATAATCTTCCAAGGGATCCGAAATATCTGTTCTCAGATTCCTCAGAAATAAGGCTAGTAAAGAGATCCACGAAATACAGATGTAACTCTGTGAGATGAATTAAGGGAACACTAAGCAGTATCTCAGAAAGCTTCTGTCCAGATTTCATCTGAGGATATTTCCTTTTTCACCATAGCCCTCTATGGGCTTCCAAATATCACTTTGCCAATTCCACAGGAACTGTCTTAGCGAAAGACTTCCTGAGGGGATAGCTGTAACTCTGTGAGATGATTTCACAGAACAGAAAGAAGTTTCTCCGAAGGCTTCTTTCTCTTTGTTATCGGAGGATATTTCCTTTGCCCCTATAGTCTTCAAAGGGATACGAATATCTGTTCTCAAATTCCACAGAAATAAGGCTAGCAAAGAGATCCACGAAATACAGATATAACTCTGTGAGATGAATTAACAGACCACTAAGCAGTTTCTCAGAAAGATTCTTTCCAGATTTCATCTGAGGATATTTCCTTTTTCACCTTAGCCCTCTATTGTATTCGAAATATCACTTTGCCAATTCCACAGGAACTGTCTTAACGAAAGGTTTCTTGAGGGAAAAGCTGTAGCTCTGTGAGATGATTTCACAGAACAGAAAGAAGTTTCTCAGAAAGCTTCTTTCTCTTTGTTATCGGAGGATATTTCCTTTGCCCCTATAGTCTTCAAAGGATCCGAATATCTGTTCTAACATTCCACAGAAATAAGGCTAGCAAAGAGATCCACGAAATACAGATGTAATTCTGTGAGATGAATTAACAAAACACTAAGCAGTTTCTCGGAAAGCTTCTTTCCAGATTTCATCTGTGGATATTTCCTTTTTCACCATAGCCCTCTATGCGCTTCCAAATATCACTTTGCCCATTCCACAAGAACAGTCTTAGCGAAAGTCTTCTTGAGGGGAAAGCTGTAACTCTGTGAGATGATTTCAAAGAACACAAAGAAGTTTTTCAAAAACTTTCTTTCTCTTTTTTATCTAAGTTTATTTCCGTTGGCCCTATAGTCTTCAAAGGGATCCGAAATATCTGTTCTCAGATTCCACATAAATAAGGCTAGCAAAGAGATCCACGAAATACAGTTGTAATTCTGTGAGATAAATTAACAGAACACTAAACAGTTTCTCAGAAAGCTTCTTTCCAGATTTCATCTGAGGATATTTCCTCTTTCACCATAGCCCTCTATGGGCTTCCAAATATCACTTTGCCAATTCCTCAAGAACTGTCTTAGCGAAAGGCTTCTTGAGGGGAAAGCTGTATCTCTGTGAGATGATATCACAGAACTGAAAGAAGTTTCACCGAAGGCTTCTTTCTCGTTGTTATGGGAGGATATTTCCTTTGTCCCTAGAGTCTTCAAAGGGATCCGAATATCTGTTCTCAGATTCCACAGAAATAAGGCGAGCAAAGAGATCCACGAAATACAGATGTAACTCTGTGAGATGAATTAACAGAACACTAAGCAGTTTCTCAGAAAGATTTTTCCAGATTTCATCTGAGGATATTTCCTTTTTCACCATGGCCCTCTATGAGCTTCCAAATATCATTTTGCCAATTGCACAAAACTGTCTTAGCGAAAGGCTTCTTGATGGGAAAGCTTTAAGTCTGTGAGATGATTTCACAGAACACAAAGAAGTTTCTCAGAAAGCTTCTTTCTCTTTGTTATCGAAGTTTATTTCCTTTGGCCCTATAGTCTTCCAAGGGATCCGAAATATCTATTCTCAGATTCCAAAAAAATAAGGCTAGCAAAGAGATACACGAAATACAGATGTAACTCTGTGAGATGAATTAACAGACACTAAGCAGTTTCTAAGAAAGCTTCTTTCCAGATTTCATCTGAGGATATTTCCTTTTTCACCATAGCCCTCTATGGGCTTCCAAATATCACTTTGCCAATTCCACAAGAACTGTCTTAGCCAAAGGCTTCCTGAGGGGAAAGCTGTAACTCTGTGACATGATTTCACAGAACACAAAGAACTTTCTCAGAAAGCTTCTTTCTCTTTGTTATCGGAGGATATTTCCTTGGCCCTATAGTCTTCAAAGGGATCCGAAATGTCTATTCTCAGATTTCACAGAAATAAGGCTAGCAAAGAGATCCACGAAATACAGATGTAACTCGGTGAGATGAATTAACAGAACACTAAGCAGTTTCTCAGAAAGCTTCTTTCCAGATTTCATCTGAGGATATTTCCTTTTTCACCATAGCCCTCTATGGGCTTCCAAATACCACTTTTCCAATTCCACAAGAACTGTCTCAGCGAAAGGCTTCCTGAAGGGAAAGCTGTAACTCTGTGATATGATTTCACAGAACACAAAGAAGTTTCTTGGAAAGCTTCTTTCTCTTTGTTATCGGAGGATATTTCCTTTGGCCCTATAGTCTTCCAAGGGATCCGAAATATCTGTTCTCAGATTCCTCAGAAATAAGGCTAGTCAAGCGATCCACGAAATACAGATGTAACTCTGTGAGATGAATTAACAAAACACTAAGCCGTTTCTCAGAAATCTTCTTTCCAGATTTCATCTGAGGATATTTCTTTTTCACCATAGCCCTCTATGCGTTTCCAAATATCACTTTGCCAATTCCACAAGAACTTTCATAGCGAAAGGCTTCTTGAGGGGAAAGCTGTAACTCTGTGAGATGATTTCAAAGAACACAAAGAAGTTTCTCAGAAAGCTTCTTTCTCTTTGTTATCGGTGGATATTTCCTTTGGCCATATAGTCTTCAAAGAGATCCGAAATATCTGTTCTCAGATTCCACAGAAATAAGGCTAGCAAAGAGATTCACGAAATACAGATGTAACTCTGTGAGATGAATTAACAGAACACTAAGCAGTTTCTCAGAAAGCTTCTTTACAGATTTCATCTGAGGATATTTCCTTTTTCACCATAGCCCCCTAGTGGCTTCAAATATCACTTTGCCTATTCCACAAGAACTGTCTTAGCGAAAGGCTTCTTGAGGGGAAAGCTGTAACTCTGTGAGATGATTTCACAGAACACAAAAAAGTTTCTCAGAAAGCTTCTTTCTCTTTGTTATGGGAGGATATTTCCTTTGTCCCTATGGTCCTCAAAGGGATCCGAAATATCTGTTCTCAGATGCCACAGAAACAGGGCTAGCAAAGAGATCCACGAAATACAGATGTAACTCTCTGAGATGAATTAACAGAACACTAAGCAGTTTCTCAGAAAGCTTCTTTCCAGATTTCATCTGAGGATATTTCTTTTTTCACCATAGCCCTCTATGGGCTTTCAAATAACACTTTGCCAATTCCACAAGAACTTTCTTAGCGAAAGGCTTCTTGAGCGGAAAGCTGTAACTCTGTGAGATGATTTCACAGAACAGAAAGAAGTTTCTCCGTAGGGTTCTTTCTCTTTGTTATCGGAGGATATTTCCTTTGCCCCTATAGTCTTCAAAGGGATCCGAATATCTGTTCTCAGATTCCACAGAAAAAAGGCTAGCAAAGAGATCCACTAAATACAGATGTAACTCTGTGAGATGAATTAACGGAACACTAAGCAGTTTCTCAGAAAGCTTCTTTCCAGATTTCATCTGAGTATATTTCCTTTTTCACCATAGCCCTCTATGGGCTTCCAAATACGACTTTGCCAATTCCACAAGAACTGTCTTAGCGAAAGGCTTCTTCAGGGGAAAGCTCTAACTCTGTGAGATGATTTCAAAGAACACAAAGTAGTTTCTCAGAAAGCTTCTTTCTCTTTGTTATCGGAGTTTATTTCCTTTGGCCCTGTAGTCTTCAAAGGGATCCGAAATATCTGTTCTCAGATTCCACAGAAATAAGTCTAGCAAAAAGATCCACTAAATACAGAAGTAACTCTGTGAGATGAATTAACAGAACATTAAGCAGTTTCTCAGAAAGTTTCTTTCCAGATTTCATCTGAGGATATTTCCTTTTTCTCCATAGCCCTCTATGGGCTTCAAATATCACTTTGCCAATTCCACCAGAACTGTCTTAGCTAACGGATTCTTGACGGGAAAGGTGTAACTCGGTGAGATGATTTCACAGAACACAAAGAAGTTTCTCAGAAAGCTTCTCTCTCTTTGTTATCGGAGGATATTTTCTTTGGCCCTCTAGTCTTCAAAGGGATCCGAAATATCTGTCATCAGATTCCACAGAAATAAGACTAGCAAAGAGATCCACGAAATACAGATGTAACTCTGTGAGATGAATTAACAGAACACTAAGCAGTTTCTCGGAAAGCTTCTTTCCAGATTTCATCTGAGGATATTTCCTTTTTCACCATAGCCCTCTCTGGGCTTCTAAATATCACTTTACCTATTCCACAAGAACTGTCTTAGCGAAAGGCTTCTTGAGGGGAAAGCTGTATCTCTGTGAGATGATTTCTCAGAAAACAAAGAAGTTTATCAGAAAGCTTCTTTCTCTTTGTTATCGGAGGATATTTCCTTTGACCCTATAGTCTTCAAAGGGATCCGAAATATCTGTTCTCAGATTCCACAGAAATAAGGTTAGCAAAGAGATCCACGAAATACAGATGTAACTCTGGGAGATGAATTAACAGAACACTAAGCAGTTATTCAGAAAGCTTCTTTCCAGATTTCATCTGAGGATATTTCCTATTTCACCATAGCCCTCTATGCGCTTCCAAATATCACTTTGCCAATTCCACAAGAACTGTCTTAGCGAAAGGCTTCTTGACGGGAAAGCTGTAACTCTGTGAGATGATTTCACAGAACACAACGAAGTTTCTTAGAAAGCTTCTTTCTCTTTATTATCGTGGGATATGTCCTTTAGCATTATTGACTTCATAGGGATCCGAAATATCTGTTCTCAGATTCCACAGAAATAAGTCTAGCAAAAAGATCCACTAAATAGAGAAGTAATTCTGTGAGATGAATTAACAGAACACTAAGCAGTTTCTCAGAAAGCTTCTTTCCAGATTTCATCTGAGGATATTTCCTTTTTCACCATAGCCCTCTATGGGCTTCCAAATACCACTTTGCCAATTCCACAAGAACTTTCTTAGCGAAAGGCTTCTTGAGCGGAAAGCTGTAACTCTGTGAGATGATTTCACAGAACAGAAAGAAGTTTCTCCGTAGGGTTCTTTCTCTTTGTTATCGGAGGATATTTCCTTTGCCCCTATAGTCTTCAAAGGGATCCGAATATCTGTTCTCAGATTCCACAGAAATAAGGCTAGAAAAGAGATCCACTAAATACAGATGTAACTCTGTGAGATGAATTAACAGAACACTAAGCAGTTTCTCAGAAAGCTTCTTTCCAGATTTCATCTGAGTATATTTCCTTTTTCACCATAGCCCTCTATGGGCTTCCAAATACGACTTTGCCAATTCCACAAGAACTGTCTTAGCGAAAGGCTTCTTCAGGGGAAAGCTCTAACTCTGTGAGATGATTTCAAAGAACACAAAGTAGTTTCTCAGAAAGCTTCTTTCTCTTTGTTATCGGAGTTTATTTCCTTTGGCCCTGTAGTCTTCAAAGGGATCCGAAATATCTGTTCTCAGATTCCACAGAAACAAGGCTGGCAAAGAGATCCACGAAATAGAGATATTACTCTGAGAGTTGAATTAACAGAACACTAAGCAGTTTCTCAGAAACCTTCTTTCCATATTTCATCTGAGGATATTTCCTTTTTCACCATAGCCCTCTATCTGCTTCCAAATATCATTTTTCCAATTGCACTAGAACTGTCTTAGCGAAAGGCTTCTTGAGGGGAAAGCTGTAACTCTGTGAGATGATTTCACAGAACACAAAGAAGTTTCTCAGAAAACTTCTTTCTCTTTGTTATCGGAGATTATTTCCTTTGGCTCTTTAGTCTTCAAAGGGATCCGAAATATCTGTTCTCAGATTCCAAAGAAATAAGGCTAGCAAAGAGATCCACGAACTACTGATGTAACTCTGTGAGGTGAATTAACAGAACACTAAGCAGTTTCTCAGAAAGCTTCTTTTCAGATTTCATCTGAGGATATTTCCTTTTTCACTATAGCCCTCTATGGGCTTCCAAATATCACTTTGCCAATTCTACAAGAACTGTCTTAGCGAAAGGCTTCTTGAGGGGAAAGCTGTAATTCTGTGAGATGATTTCACAGAACACAAAGAAATTTCTCAGAAAGCTTCTGTCTCTTTGTTATCGGAGGATATTTCCTTCGGCCCTATAGTCTTCTAAAGGTTCCGAAATGTCTGTTCTCAGATTCCACAGAAATAAAGCTAGCAAAGAGATCCACGAAATACAGATGTAACTCTGTGAGATGAATTAACAGAACACTAAGCAGTTTCTCAGAAAGCTTCTTTCCAGAATTCAACTGAGGATATTTCCTTTTTCACCATAGCCCTCTATGGGCTTCCAAATATCACTGTGCGAATTCCACAAGAACTGTCTTAGCGAAAGGCTTCTTGAAGGGAAAGCTGTAACTCTGTGAGATGATTTCAAAGAACACAAAGAAGTTTCTCAGAAAGCTTCTTTCTCTTTGTTATCGGAGGATATTTCCTTTGCCCCTCTAGTCTTCAAAGGGATCCGAAATATCTGTTCTCAGATTCCACAGAAATAAGGCTAGCAAAGAGATCCACGAAATACTGATGTAACTCTGTTAGGTGAATTAACAGAACACTAAGCAGTTTCTCAGAAAGCTTCTTTCCAGATATCACCTGAGGATATTTCCTTTTTCACCATAGTCCTCTATGGGCTTCCAAATATCACTTTGCCAATACCGCAAGAACTGTCTTAGCGAAAGGCTTCTTGAGGGGAAAGATGTAACTCTGTGAGATTATTTCATAGAACACAAAGAAATTTCTCAGAAAGCTTCTTTCTCTTTCTTATCGGAGGATATTTCCTTTGGCCTGGTAGTCTTCTAAAGTTTCCGAAATGTCTGTTCTCAGATTCCACAGAAATAAGGCTAGCAAAGAGATGCACGAAATACAGATGTTACTCTGTGAGATGAATTAACAGAACACTAAGCAGTTTCTCAGAGCGCTTCTTTCCAGATTTCATCTGAGGATATTTCCTTTTTCACCGTATCCCTCTATGGACTTTCAAATATCACTTTGCCAATTCCACAAGAATTGTCTTAGCGAAAGGCTTCTTGAGGGGAAAGCTGTAACTCTGTGAGATGATTTCACAGAACACAAAGACGTTTCTCAGAAAGCTTCTTTCTCTTTCTTATCGGAGTATATTTCCTTTGGCCCTATAGTATACTAAGGGATCCGCAATATCTCTTCTCAGATTCCACAGAAATAAGGGTAGTAAAGAGATCCACGAAATTCAAATGTAACTCTGGGAGATGAATTAACAGAACACTAAGTAGTTTCTCAGAAAGCATCTTTCCAGATTTCATCTGGGGATATTTCCTTTTTCACCAGAGCCCTCTAGGCGCTTCCAAATATCACTTTGCCAATTCCACAAGAACTGTCTTAGCGAAAGGCTTCTTGAAGGGAAACCAGTAACTCTGTGAGATGATTTCATAGAACACAAAGAAATTTCTCAGAAACCTACTTTCTCTTTCTAATCGGAGTATATTTCCGTTGGCCCTATTCTCTTCTAAAGGTTCCGAAATGTCTGTTCTCAGATTCCACAGAAATAAGGCTAGCAAAGAGATCCACGAAATACAGATGTAACTTTGTGAGATGAATTAACAGAACACTAAGCAGTTTTTCAGAAAGCTTCTTTCCAGATTTCATCCGAGGATATTTCCTTTTTCACCATAGCCGTCTATACGCTTCCAAATATCACTTTGCCAATTCCACAAGAACAGTCTTAGCGAAAGGCTTCTTGAGGGGAAAGCGGTAACTCTGTGAGATGATTTCACAGAACACAAAGAAGTTTCTCAGAAAGCTTCTTTCTCTTTGTTATCGGAGGATATTTTCTTTGGCCCTCTAGTCTTCAAAGGGATCCGAAATATCTGTCATCAGATTCCACAGAAATAAGACTAGCAAAGAGATCCACGAAATACAGATGTAACTCTGTGAGATGAATTAACAGAACACTAAGCAGTTTCTCGGAAAGCTTCTTTCCAGATTTCATCTGAGGATATTTCCTTTTTCACCATAGCCCTCTATGGGCTTCCAAATATCACTTTACCTATTCCACAAGAAATGTCTCAGCGAAAGGCTTCTTGAGGGGAAAGCTGTATCTCTGTGAGATGATTTCTCAGAAAACAAAGAAGTTTATCAGAAAGCTTCTTTCTCTTTGTTATCGGAGGATATTTCCTTTGACCCTATAGTCTTCAAAGGGATCCGAAATATCTGTTCTCAGATTCCACAGAAATAAGGTTAGCAAAGAGATCCACGAAATACAGATGTAACTCTGGGAGATGAATTAACAGAACACTAAGCAGTTATTCAGAAAGCTTCTTTCC
This sequence comes from Macaca nemestrina, assembly GCF_043159975.1. Classification (NCBI taxonomy): domain Eukaryota; kingdom Metazoa; phylum Chordata; class Mammalia; order Primates; family Cercopithecidae; genus Macaca; species Macaca nemestrina. The sequence goes on from NC_092143.1 coordinate 27,214,154, forward strand.
AGATTTCATCTGAGGATATTTCCTATTTCACCATAGCCCTCTATGGGCTTCCAAATATCACTTTACCAATTAAACAAGAACTGTCTTAGCGAAAGGCTTCTTGAGGGGAAAGTTGTAACTCTGTGAGATGATTTCACAGAACACAAAGACGTTTCTCAGGAAGCTTCTTTCTCCTTCTTATCGGAGGATATTACCTTTGGCCCTATAGTCTTCAAAGGGATCCGAAATATCTGTTCTCAGAGGCCACAGAAATAAGGCTAGCAAAGAGATACACGAAATACGGATGTAACTCCGTGAGATGAATTAACAGAACACTGAGCAGTTTCTCAGAAAGCTACTTTCCAGATTTCATCTGAGGATATTTCCTTTTTCACCATAGCCCTCTATGCGCTTCCAAATATCACTTTGCCAATTCCACAAGAACTATCTTAGCGAAAGGCTTCCTGAGGGTAAAGCTGTAACTCTGTGAGATGATTTCAAAGAACACAAAGAAGTTTCTCAGAAAGCTTCTTTCTCTTTGTTATCGGAGATTATTTCCTTTGGCCCTACAGTCTTCAAAGGGATTCGAAATATCTGTTCTCAGATTCCACAGAAATAAAGCTAGCAAAGCGATCTACGAAATACAGATGTAACTCTGTGAGATGAATTAACAGAACATTAAGCAGTTTCTCAGAAAGCTTCTTTCCAGATTTCATCTGAGAATAATTCCTTTTTCACCATAGCCCTCTATGCGCTTCCAAATATCACTTTGCCAATTCCACAAGAACTGTCTTAGCGAAAGGCTTCTTGACGGGAAAGCTGTAACTCTGCGAGATGATTTCACAGAACTCAAAGAAGTTTCTCAGAAAGCTTCTTTCTCTTTGTTATCGGAGGATATTTCCTTTGGCCCTATAGTCTACTAAGGGATCCGCAATATCTGTTCTCAGATTCCACAGAAATAAGGCTCGCAAGAGATCCACGAAATACAGATGTAACTCTGTCAGATGATTTAACAGAACACTAAGCAGTTTCTCAGAAAGCTTCTTTCCAGTTTTCATCTGAGGATATTTCCTTTTTCACCATAGCCCTCTATGTGCTTCCAAATATCACTTTGCCAATTCCACAAGAACTGTCTTAGCGAAAGGCTCCTTGAGGGGAAAGCTGTAATTCTGTGAGATGATTTCACAGAACACAAAGAAGTTTCTTAGAAAGCTTCTTTCTCTTTATTATCGTGGGATATTTCCTTTAGCATTATTGTCTTCATAGGGAACCGAAATATCTGTTCTCAGATTCCACAGAAATAAGTCTAGCAAAAAGATCCACTAAATACAGAAGTAACTCTGTGAGATGAATTAACAGAACATTAAGCAGTTTCTCAGAAAGTTTCTTTCCAGATTTCATCTGAGGATATTTCCTTTTTCTCCATAGCCCTCTATGGGCTTCAAATATCACTTTGCCAATTCCACAAGAACTGTCTTAGCTAAAGGATTCTTGACGGGAAAGGTGTAACTCGGAGAGATGAATTCAAAGAACACAAAGAAGTTTCTCAGAAAGCTTCTTTCTCTTTGTTATCGGAAGATATTTCCTTTGGCCCTATAGTCTACCAAGGGATCCGCTATATCTGTTCTCAGATTCCACAGAAATAAGGCTAGCAAAGAGATCCACGAAATACAGATGTAATTCTGTGAGATGAATTAACAGAACACTAAGTAGTTTCCCAGAAAGCTTCTTTCCAGATTTCATCTGGGGATATTTCCTTTTTCACCAGAGCCCTCTATGAGCTTCCAAATATCACTTTGCCAATTCCACAAGAACTGTCTTAGCGAAAGGCTTCTTGAGGGGAAAGCTGTAACTCTGTGAGATGATTTCACAGAACACAAAGAAGTTTCTCAGAAAGCTTATTTCTCTTTATTATCGTGGGATATTTCCTTTGGCATTATTGTCTTCAAAGGGATCCGAAATATCTGTTCTCAGATTCCACAGAAATAAGTCTAGCAAAGAGATCCACGAAATACAGAAGTAACTCCGTGAGATGAATTAACAGAACACTAAGCAGTTTCTCAGAAAGCTTCTTTCCAGATTTTATCTGAGGATATTTCCTTTTTCACCATAGCTCTCTATGGGCTTCCAAATATCACTTTGCCAATTCCACAAGAACTGCCTTAGCGAAAGACTTCTTGACGGGAAACCTGTAACTCTGTGAGATGATTTCACAGAACACAAAGAAGTTTGTCAGAAACTTGTTACTCTTTGTTATCGGAGGATATTTCCTTTGGCCCTATAGTCTTCCAAGGGATCCGAAATATCTGTTCTCATATTCCACAGAAATAAGGCTAGCAAAGAGATACACGAAATACGGATGTAACTCCGTGAGATGAACTAACAGAACACTGAGCAGTTTCTCAGAAAGCTACTTTCCAGATTTCATCTGAGGATATTTCCTTTTTCACCATAGCCCTCTATGCGCTTCCAAATATCACTTTGCCAATTCCACAAGAACTGTCTTAGCGAAAGGCTTCTTGAGGGGAAAGCTGTAACTCTGTGAGATGATTTCAAAGAACACAAAGAAGTTTCTCAGAAAGCTTCTTTCTCTTTGTTATCGGAGTTTATTTCCTTTGGCCCTATAGTCTTCAAAGGGATTCGAAATATCTGTTCTCAGAATCCACAGAAATAAGGCTAGCAAAGCGATCTACGAAATACAGATGTAACTCTGTGAGATGAATTAACAGAACATTAAGCAGTTTCTCAGAAAGCTTCTTTCCAGATTTCATCTGAGGATAATTCCTTTTTCACCATAGCCCTCTATGCGCTTCCAAATATCACTTTGCCAATTCCACAAGAACGGTCTTAGAGAAAGGCTTCTTGATGAGAAAGCTGTAACTCTGTGAGATGATTTCACAGAACACAAAGAAGTTTCTTAGAAAGCTTCTTTCTCTTTATTATCATGGGATATGTCCTTTAGCATTATTGTCTTCATAGGGATCCGAAATATCTGTTCTCAGATTCCACAGAAATAAGTCTAGCAAAAAGATCCACTAAATACAGAAGTAACTCTGTGAGATGAATTAACAGAACATTAAGCAGTTTCTCAGAAAGTTTCTTTCCAGATTTCATCGGAGGATATTTCCTTTTTCTCCATAGCCCTCTATGGGCTTCAAATATCACTTTGCCAATTCCACCAGAACTGTCTTAGCTAAAGGATTCTTGACGGGAAAGGTGTAACTCGGTGAGATGATTTCACAGAACACAAAGAAGTTTCTCAGAAAGCTTCTTTCTCTTTGTTATCGGAGGATATTCCCTTTGTCCCTATAGACTTCAAAGGGATCCGAAATATCTGTTCTCATATTCCACAGAAATAAGGCTAGCAAAGAGATCCACGAAATAGGATGTAACTCCGTGAGATTAATTAACAGAACACTGAGCAGTTTCTCAGAAAGCTACTTTCCAGATTTCATCTGAGGATATTTCCTTTTCAACATAGCTCTCTATGCGCTTCCAAATATCACTTTGCCAGTTCCAAAAGAACTGTCTTAGCGAAAGGCTTCTTGAGGGGAATGCTGTAACTCTGTGAGATGATTTCACAGAACACAAAGCTTTTTCTCAGAAAGCTTCTTTCTCTTTGTTATCGGAGGATAATTACTTTGGCCCTATAGTCTTCAAAGGGATCCGAAATATCTGTTCTCATATTCCACAGAAATAAGGCTAGCAAAGAGATCCACGAAATACAGATGTAACTCTGTGAGATGAATTAACAGAACACTAAGCAGTTTCTCAGAAAGTTTCTTTCCAGATTTCATCTGAGGATATTTCCTTTTTCACCATAGCCCTCTATGGGCTTCCAAATATCACTTTGCCAATTCCGCTAGAACTGTCATAGTGAAAGGCTTCTTGAGGGGAAAGCTGTAACTCTTTGAGATGATTTCAGAGAACAGAAAGAAGTTTCTCAGAAAGCTTCTTTCTCTTTGTTTTCGGAGGATATTTCTTTTGGCCCTATAGTCCTCTAAGGGATCCGAAATATCTGTTCTCAGATTCCACAGAAATAAGGCTAGCAAAGAGATCCACGAAAAACAGATGTAACTCTGTAAGATGAATTAACAGACCACTAAGCTGTTTCTCAGAAAGCATCTTTCCAGATTTCATCTGAGGATATTTCCTTTTTCACCATAGCCCTCTATGCGCTTCCAAATATCACTTTGCCAATTCCACAAGAACTGTCTTAGCGAAAGGCTTCTTCAGGGGAAAGCTGTAACTCTGTGAGATGATTTCAAAGAACACAAAGAAGTTTCTCAGAAAGGTTCTTTCTCTTTGTTATCGGAGGATATTTCCTTTGGCCCTATAGTCTTCAAAGGGATCCGAAATATCTGTTCTCAGATGCCACAGAAATAAGGCTAGCAAAGAGATCCATGAAACACAGATGTATCTCTGTGAGATGAATTAACAGAACACTAAGCAGTTTCTCAGAAAGCTTCTTTCCAGATTTCATCTGAGGTTATTTCGTTTTTCACCATAGCCCTCTATCGGCTTCCTAATATCACTTTGCAAATTCCAAAAGAACTGTCTTGGCTAAAGGCTTCTTGAGAGGAAACCTGTAACTCTGTGAGATGATTTCATAGAACACAAAGAAATTTCTCAGAAACCTTTTTTCTCTTTCTTATCGGAGGATATTTCCTTTGGTCCTATACTCTTCTAAAGGTTCCGAAATCTCTGTTCTCAGATTCCACAGAAATAAGGCTAGCAAAGATATCCACGAAATACAGATGTAACTCTGTGAGATGAATTAAGAGAACACTAAGCAGTTTTTCAGAAAGCTTCTTTCCAGATTTCATCCGAGGATATTTCCTTTTTCACCATAGCCCTCTATACGCTTCCAAATATCACTTTGCCAATTCCACAAGAACAGTCTTAGCGAAAGGCTTCTTGAGGGGAAAGCGGTAACTCTGTGAGATGATTTCACAGAACACAAAGAAGTTTCTCAGAAAGCTTCTCTCTCTTTGTTATCGGGGGATATTTTCTTTGGCCCTCTAGTCTTCAAAGGGATCCGAAATATCTGTCATCAGATTCCAAAGAAATAAGACTAGCAAAGAGATCCACGAAATACAGATGTAACTCTGTGAGATGAATTAACAGAACACTAAGCAGTTTCTCGGAAAGCTTCCTTCCAGATTTCATCTGAGGATATTTCCTTTTTCACCATAGCCCTCTATGGGCTTCCAAATATCACTTTACCTATTCCACAAGAACTGTCTTAGCGAAAGGCTTCTTGAGGGGAAAGCTGTATCTCTGTGAGATGATTTCTCAGAAAACAAAGAAGTTTATCAGAAAGCTTCTTTCTCTTTGTTATCGGAGGATATTTCCTTTGACCCTATAGTCTTCAAAGGGATCCGAAATATCTGTTCTCAGATTCCACAGAAATAAGGTTAGCAAAGAGATCCACGAAATACAGATGTAACTCTGGGAGATGAATTAACAGAACACTAAGCAGTTATTCAGAAAGCTTCTTTCCAGATTTCATCTGAGGATATTTCCTATTTCACCATAGCCCTCTATGGGCTTCCAAATATCACTTTTCCAATTCCACAAGAACTGTCTTAGCGAAAGGCTTCTTGAGGGGAAAGTTGTAACTCTGTGAGATGATTTCACAGAACACAAAGACGTTTCTCAGGAAGCTTCTTTCTCCTTCTTATCGGAGGATATTACCTTTGGCCCTATAGTCTTCAAAGGGATCCGAAATATCTATTCTCAGAGGCCACAGAAATAAGGCTAGCAAAGAGATACACGAAATACGGATGTAACTCCGTGAGATGAATAAACAGAACACTGAGCAGTTTCTCAGAAAGCTACTTTCCAGATTTCATCTGAGGATATTTCCTTTTTCACCATAGCCCTCTATGCGCTTCCAAATATCACTTTGCCAATTCCAAAAGAACTATCTAAGCGAAAGGCTTCTTGAGGGTAAAGCTGTAACTCTGTGAGATGATTTCAAAGAACACAAAGAAGTTTCTCAGAAAGCTTCTTTCTCTTTGTTATCGGAGTTTATTTCCTTTGGCCCTATAGTCTTCAAAGGGATTCGAAATATCTGTTCTCAGATTCCACAGAAATAAGGCTAGCAAAGCGATCTACGAAATACAGATGTAACTCTGTGAGATGAATTAACAGAACATTAAGCAGTTTCTCAGAAAGTTTCTTTCCAGATTTCATCTGAGGATATTTCCTTTTTCTCCATAGCCCTCTATGGGCTTCAAATATCACTTTGCCAATTCCACCAGAACTGTCTTAGCTAAAGGATTCTTGACGGGAAAGGTGTAACTCGGTGAGATGATTTCACAGAACACAAAGAAGTTTCTCAGAAAGCTTCTTTCTCTTTGTTATCGGAAGATATTTCCTTTGGCCCTATAGTCTACCAAGGGATCCGCAATATCTGTTCTCAGATTCCACAGAAATAAGGCTAGCAAAGAGATCCACGAAATACAGATGTAATTCTGTGAGATGAATTAACAGAACACTAAGTAGTTTCTCAGAAAGCTTCTTTCCAGATTTCATCTGGGGATATTTCCTTTTTCACAAGAGCCCTCTATGAGCTTCCAAATATCACTTTGCCAATTCCACAAGAACTGTCTTAGCGAAAGGCTTCTTGAGGGGAAAGCTGTAACTCTGTGAGATGATTTCACAGAACACAAAGAAGTTTCTCAGAAAGCTTCTTTCTCTTTATTATCGTGGGATATTTCCTTTGGCATTATTGTCTTCAAAGGGATCCGAAATATCTGTTCTCAGATTCCACAGAAATAAGTCTAGCAAAGAGATCCACGAAATACAGAAGTAACTTCGTGAGATGAATTAACAGAACACTAAGCAGTTTCTCAGAAAGCTTCCTTCCAGATTTCATCTGAGGATATTTCCTTTTTCACCATAGCCCTCTATGTGCTTCCAAATATCACTTTGCCAATTCCACAAGAACTGTCTTAGCGAAAGGCTTCTTGAGGGGAAAGCTGTAATTCTGTGAGATGATTTCACAGAACACAAAGAAGTTTCTTAGAAGTCTTCTTTCTCTTTATTATCGTGGGATATTTCCTTTAGCATTATTGTCTTCATAGGGAACCGAAATATCTGTTCTCAGATTCCACAGAAATAAGTCTAGCAAAAAGATCCCCTAAATACAGAAGTAACTCTGTGAGATGAATTAACAGAACATTAAGCAGTTTCTCAGAAAGTTTCTTTCCAGATTTCATCTGAGGATATTTCCTTTTTCTCCATAGCCCTCTATGGGCTTCAAATATCACTTTGCCAATTCCACCAGAACTGTCTTAGCTAAAGGATTCTTGACGGGAAAGGTGTAACTCGGTGAGATGATTTCACAGAACACAAAGAAGTTTCTCAGAAAGGTTCTTTCTCTTTGTTATCGGAAGATATTTCCTTTGGCCCTATAGTCTACCAAGGGATCCGCAATATCTGTTCTCAGATTCCACAGAAATAAGGCTAGCAAAGAGATCCACGAAATACAGATGAAATTCTGTGAGATGAATTAACAGAACACTAAGTAGTTTCTCAGAAAGCTTCTTTCCAGATTTCATCTGGGGATATTTCCTTTTTCACCAGAGCCCTCTATGAGCTTCCAAATATCACTTTTCCAATTCCACAAGAACTGTCTTAGCGAAAGGCTTCTTGAGGGGAAAGCTGTAACTCTGTGAGATGATTTCACAGAACACAAAGAAGTTTCTCAGAAAGCTTATTTCTCTTTATTATCGTGGGATATTTCCTTTGGCATTATTGTCTTCAAAGGGATCCGAAATATCTGTTCTCAGATTCCACAGAAATAAGTCTAGCAAAGAGATCCACGAAATACAGAAGTAACTCCGTGAGATGAATTAACAGAACACTAAGCAGTTTCTCAGAAAGCTTCCTTCCAGATTTCATCTGAGGATATTTCCTTTTTCACCATAGCTCTCTATGGGCTTCCAAATATCACTTTGCCAATTCCACAAGAACTGCCTTAGCGAAAGGCTTCTTGACGGGAAACCTGTAACTCTGTGAGATGATTTCACAGAACACATAGAAGTTTGTGAGAAAGCTTGTTACTCTTTGTTATCGAAGGATATTTCCTTTGGCCCTATAGTCTTCCAAGGGATCCGAAATATCTGTTCTCATATTCCACAGAAATAAGGCTAGCAAAGAGATACACGAAATACGGATGTAACTCCGTGAGATGAATTAACAGAACACTGAGGAGTTTCTCAGAAAGCTACTTTCCAGATTTCATCTGAGGATATTTCCTTTTCACCATAGCTCTCTATGCGCTTCCAAATATCACTTTGCCAATTCCAAAAGAACTGTCTTAGCGAAAGGCTTCTTGAGGGGAATGCTGTAACTCTGTGAGATGATTTCACAGAACACAAAGCTTTTTCTCAGAAAGCTTCTTTCTCTTTATTATCGGAGGATATTTACTTTGGCCCTATAGTCTTCAAAGGGATCCGAAATATCTGTTCTCAGATTCCACAGAAATAAGGCTAGCAAAGAGATCCACGAAAAACAGATGTAACTCTGTGAGATGAATTAACAGACCACTAAGCTGTTTCTCAGAAAGCATCTTTCCAGATTTCATCTGAGGATATTTCCTTTTTCACCATAGCCCTCTATGCGCTTCCAAATATCACTTTGCCAATTCCACAAGAACTGTCTTAGCGAAAGGCTTCTTCAGGGGAAAGCTGTAACTCTGTGAGATGATTTCAAAGAACACAAAGAAGTTTCTCAGAAAGGTTCTTTCTCTTTGTTATCGGAGGATATTTCCTTTGGCCCTATAGTCTTCAAAGGGATCCGAAATATCTGTTCTCAGATGTCACAGAAATAAGGCTAGCAAAGAGATCCATGAAACACAGATGTAACTCTGTGAGATGAATTAACAGAACACTAAGCAGTTTCTCAGAAAGCTTCTTTCCAGATTTCATCTGAGGTTATTTCTTTTTTCACCATAGCCCTCTATCGGCTTCCTAATATCACTTTGCCAATTCCAAAAGAACTGTCTTGGCGAAAGGCTTCTTGAGAGGAAACCTGTAACTCTGTGAGATGATTTCATAGAACACAAAGAAATTTCTCAGAAACCTTTTTTCTCTTTCTTATCGGAGGATATTTCCTTTGGCCCTATACTCTACTAAAGGTTCCGAAATCTCTGTTCTCAGATTCCACAGAAATAAGGCTAGCAAAGAGATCCATGAAATACAGATGTAACTCTGTGAGATGAATTAAGAGAACACTAAGCAGTTTTTCAGAAAGCTTCTTTCCAGATTTCATCCGAGGATATTTCCTTTTTCACCATAGCCCTCTATACGCTTCCAAATATCACTTTGCCAATTCCACAAGAACAGTCTTAGCGAAAGGCTTCTTGAGGGGAAAGCGGTAACTCTGTGAGATGATTTCACAGAACACAAAGAAGTTTCTCAGAAAGCTTCTCTCTCTTTGTTATCGGGGGATATTTTCTTTGTCCCTCCAGTCTTCAAAGGGATCCGAAATATCTGTCATCAGATTCCACAGAAATAAGACTAGCAAAGAGATCCACGAAATATAGATGTAACACTGTGAGATGAATTAACAGAACACTAAGCAGTTTCTCGGAAAGCTTCTTTCCAGATTTCATCTGAGGATATTTCCTTTTTCACCATAGCCCTCTATGGGCTTCCAAATATCACTTTACCTATTCCACAAGAACTGTCTTAGCGAAAGGCTTCTTGAGGGGAAAGCTATATCTCTGTGAGATGATTTCTCAGAAAACAAAGAAGTTTATCAGAAAGCTTCTTTCTCTTTTTTATCGGAGGATATTTCCTTTGGCCCTATAGTCTTCAAAGGGATCCGAAATATCTGTTCTCAGATTCCACAGAAATAAGGTTAGCAAAGAGATCGACGAAATACAGATGTAACTCTGGGAGATGAATTAACAGAACACTAAGCAGTTATTCAGAAAGCTTCTTTCCAGATTTCATCTGAGGATATTTCCTTTTTCACCATAGCCCTCTATGGGCTTCCAAATATCACTTTGCCAATTCCACAAGAACTGTCTTAGCGAAAGGCTTCTTGAGGGGAAAGTTGTAACTCTGTGAGATGATTTCACAGAACACAAAGACGTTTCTCAGGAAGCTTCTTTCTCCTTGTTATCGTTGGATATTACCTTTGGCCCTATAGTCTTCAAAGGGAACAGAAATATCCGTTCTCAGATGCCACAGAAATAAGGCTAGCAAAGAGATCCACGAGATACAGATGTAACACTGTGGGATGAATTAACAGAACACTAAGCACTTTCTCAGAAAGCTTCTTTCCAGATTTCATCTGAGGATAATTCCTTTTTCACCATAGCCCTCTATGGGCTTTCAAATACCACTTTGCCAATTCCACAAGAACTGTCTTAGCGAAAGGCTTATTGAGGGGAAAGCTGTAACTCTGTGAGATGATTTCACAGAACACAGAGAACTTTCTCAGAAAGCTTCTTTCTCTTTCTTATCGGAGGATATTTCCTTTGGCCCTATAGTCTTCAAAGGGATCCGAAATAACTGTTCACAGATTCCACAGAAATAAGGCTAGCAAAGAGATCCACGAAATACGGATGTAACTCCGTGAGATGAATTAACAGTACACTGAGCAGTTTCTCTGAAAGCTACTTTCCAGATTTCATCTGAGGATATTTCCTTTTTCACCATAGCCCCCTATGCGCTTCCAAATATCACTTTGCCAATTCCACAAGAAATGTCTTAGCGAAAGGCTTCTTGAGGGGATAGCTGTAATTCTGTGAGATGATTTCAAAGAACACAAAGAAGTTTCTCAGAAAGCTTCTTTCTCTTTGTTATCGGTGTTTATTTCCTTTGGCCCTATAGTCTTCAAAGGGATCCGAAATATCTGTTCTCAGATTCCACAGAAATACGGCTAGGAAAGCGATCTACGAAATAGAGATGTAACTCTGTGAGATGAATTAACAGAACATTAAGCAGGTTCTCAGAATGCTTTTTTCCAGATTTCATATGAGGATAATTCCATTTTCACCATAGCCCTCTATGGGCTTCCAAATATCACTTTGCCAATTCCACAAGAACTGTCTTAGCGAAAGGCTTCTTGACGGAAAAGCTGTAACTCTGCGAGACGATTTCACAGAACACAAAGAAGTCTCTCAGAAAGTCTCTTTCTCTTTGTTATCGGAGGATATTTCCTTTGGCCCTAGAGTCTACCAAGGGATCCGCAATATCTGTTCTCAGATTCCACAGAAATAAGGCTAGCAAAGAGATCCACGAAATACAGATGTAACTCTGTGATATGAATTAACAGAACACTAAGTAGTTTCTCAGAAAGCTTCTTTCCAGATTTCATCAAGGGATACTACCTTTTTCACCAGAGCCCTCTATGCGCTTCCAAATATCACTTTGCCAATTCCTCAAGAACTGTCTTAGCGAAAGGCTTCTTGAGGGGAAAGCTGTAATTCTGTGAGATGATTTCACAGAACACAAAGAAGTTTCTCAGAAAAGTTTTTTCTCTTTGTTATCGGAGGATATTTCCTTTGGCCCTATATTCTTCAAAGGGATCCGAAATATCTGTTTTCAGATTCCACAGAAATAAGGCTAGCAAAGAGATCCACGAAATACATATGTAACTCCGTGAGCTGAATTAACAGACCACTAAGCAGTTTCTCAGAAAGCTTCTTTCCAGATTTCATCTGAGGATATTTCCTTTTTCACCATAGACCTCTACGCGCTTCCATATATCACTTTGCCAATTCCACAAGAACTGTCTTAGCGAAAGGCTTTTTTAAGGGAAAGCTGTAACTCTGTAAGATGATTTCACAGAACACAAAGAAGTTTCTCAGAAAGCTTCTTTCTCTTTGTTATCGCAGGATATTTCCTTTGGCCCTATAGTCTTCTAAGGGATCCGAAATATCTGTTCTCTGATTCCAGAGAAATAAGGCTAGCCAAGAGATCCACGAAATACAGATGTAACACTGTGAGATGAATTAACAGAACACTAAGCTGTTTCTCAGAAAGCTTCTTTCTAGATTTCATCTGAGGATATTTCCTTTTTCACCATAGACCTCTATGTGCTTCCAAATATCACTTTGCCAATTCCACAAGAACTGTCTTAGCGAAAGGCTTCTTGAGTGGAAAGGTGTAACTCTGTGAGATGATATCTCAGAATACAAATAAGTTTCTCAGAAAGCTTCTTTCTCTTTGTTATCGGAGGATATTTAATTTGGACCTTTAATCTTCAAAGGGATCCTAAATATCTGTTCTCAGATTCCACAGAAATACGGATAGCAAAGAGATCCACGAAATACAGATGGAACTCTGTGAGATGAATTAACAGAACTAAGCAGTTTCATAGAAATCTTCTTTCCAGATTTCTTCTTTGGATATTTAATTTTTCGCCATAACCCTATATGGGCTTCCAAATATCACTTTGCCAATTCCACAAGAACTGTCTTAGCGAAAGGCTTCTTGAGGGGAAAGCTGTAACTCTGTGAGATGAATTCACAGAACACTAAGCAGTTTCTCAGTAAGCTTCTTTCCAGATTTCTTCTGAGAATATTTCCTTTTTCACCATAGCCCTCTTTGGGCTTCCAAATATCACTTTGCCAATTCCACCAGAACTGTCTTAGCGAAACGCTTCTTGAGGGGAAAGCTGTTACTCTGTGAGATGATTTCTCAGAACACAGAGAAGTTTCTCAGAAAGCTTCTTTCTCTTTGTTATCGGAGGATATTTCCTTTGGCCCTATATTCTTCTAAGGGATCCGAAATATCTGTTCTCAGATTCAACAGAAATAAGGCTAGCAAAGATATCCACGAAATACAGATGTAACTCTGTGAGATGAATTAACAGAACACTAAGGAGTTTCTCAGAAATCTTCTTTCCAGATTTCATCTGAGGATATTTCCTTTTTCACCATAGCCCTCTATGTGCTTCCAAATATCACTTTGCCAATTCCACAAGAACTGACTTAGCGAAAGGCTTCTTGAGGGGATAGCTGTACCTCTGTGAGATGATTTCAGAGAACACAAAGAAGTTTATCAGAAAGCTTCTTTCTCTTTGTTATCGGAGGATATTTCCTTTGGCCCTATAGTCTTCTAAGGGATCCGAAATATCTGTTCCCAGATTCCAGAGAAATAAGGCTAGCAAAGAGATCCACGAAATACAGATGTAACTCCGTGAGATGAATAAACAGAACACAAAGCAGTTTCTCAGAAAACTTCTCTCCAGATTTCTTCTGAGGATATTTCCTTTTTCACCATAGCCCTCTATGGGCTTCCAAATGTCACTTTGCCAATTCCACAGGAACTGTCTTAGCGAAAGACTTCTTGAGAGGAAAGCTGTAACTCTGTGAGATGATTTCACAGAACACAAAGAAGTTTCTCAGAAAGCTTCTTTCTCTTTGTTATCGTAGGATATTTCCTTTGGCCCTATAGTTTTCGAAGGGATCCAAAATACCTGTTCTCAGATTCCAGAGAAATAAGGCTAGCAAAGAGATAAACGAAATGCAGATGTAACTCTGTGAGATGAATTAACAGAACACTAAGCGGCTTCTCAGAAAGCTTCTTTCCAGGTTTCATCTGAGGATATTTGCTTTTTCACCATAGACCTCTATGGGCTTCCAAATATCACTTTGCCAATTCCACAAGAACTGTCTTAGCAAAAAGCTTCTTGAGGGGAAAGCTGTAACTCTGTGAGAAGATTTCACAGAACACAAAGAAGTTTCTCAGAAAGCTTCTTTCTCTTTGTTATCGGAGGATATTTCCTTTGGCCCTATAGTCTTCAAAGGGATCAGAAATATCTGTTCTCAGATTCCACAGAAATAAGGCTAGCAAAGAGATCCACGAAATACAGATGTAACTCTGTGAGATGAATTAACAGAACACTAAGCAGTTTCCCAGAAAGTTTCTTTCCAGATTTCATCTGAGGATATTTCCTTTTTGACCATAGCCCTCTATGGGCTACAAATATTACCTTGCCAATTCCACAAGAAGAGTCTTAGCGAAAGGCTTCTTGACGGGAAAGCTGTAACTCTGTGAGATGATTTCACAGAACACAAAGAAGTTTCTCAGAATGCTTCCTTCTCTTTGTTATCGGCGGATATTTCCTTTGGCCCTATAGACTTCAAAGGATCCGAAATATCTGTTCTCAGATTCCACAGAAATAAAGCTAGGAAAGAGATCCACGAAATACAGATGTAACCCGGTGAGATGAATTAACAGAACACTAAGCAGTTTCTCAGAAAGCTTCTTCACAGATTTCATCTGAGTATATTTCCCCTTTCATCATAGCCTTCTATGGGCTTCCAAATATTACTTTGCCAATTCCACAGGAACAGTCTTAGCGAAAGGCTTCTTGAGGGGAAAGCTGTAATTCTGTGAGATGATTTCACAGAACACAAAAAAGTTTCTCTATGTGCTTCCAAATATCACTTTGCCAATTCCACAAGAACTGTCTTAGCGAAAGGCTTCTTGAGGGGAAAGCTGTAACTCTGTGAGATGATTTCTCAGAACACAAATAAGTTTCTCAGAAAGCTTGTTTCTCTTTGTTATCGGAGGATATTTCCTTTGGCCCTTTAATCTTCAAAGGGATCCGAAATATCTGTTCTCAGATTCCACAGAAATAAGGCTAGGAAAGAGATCCACGAAATACAGATGTAACCCCGTGAATTGAATTAACAGAACAATAAGCAGTTTCTCAGAATGCTTCTTTCCAGATTTCATCTGAGGATATTTCCCCTTTCAACATAGCCCTCTATGGGCTTTCAAATATCACTTTGCCTATTCCACAAGAACTTTGTTAGCGAAAGTCTTCTGGAGGGGAATGCTAACTCTGTGAGATGATTTCACAGAACACAAAGAAGTTTCTCAGAAAGCTTCTTTCTCTTTGTTATCGGAGGATATTTCCTTTGGCCCTATATCTAGTAAGGGATCCGCAATATCTGTTCTCAGATTCCACAGAACTAAGGCTAGCAAAGAGATCCACGAAATACAGATGTAACTCTGTGAGACGAATTAACAGAACACTAAGCAGTTTCTCAGAAACTTCTTTCCAGATTTCATCTGAGGATATTTCCTTTTTCACCATAGCCCTCTATGGGCTTCCAAATATCACTTTGCCAATTCCACAAGAACTGTCTTGGCGAAAGGCTTCTTGAGGGGAAAGCTGTTACTCTGTGAGATGATTTCTCAGAACACAAAGAAGTTTCTCAGAAAGCTTGTATCTCTTTGTTATCGGATGATATTTCCTTTGGCCCTTTAGTCTTCAAAGGGATCCGAAATATCTGTTTCAGATTCCACAGAAATAAGGCTAGCAAAGAGATCCACGAGATACAGATGTAACTCTGTGAGATGAATTAACAGAACATTAAGCAGTTTCTCAGAAAGCTTCTTTCCAGATTTCATCTGATGATAATTTCTTTTTCACCATAGCCCTCTATGGGATTCCAAATATCACTTTGCCAATTCCACAAGAACTGTCTTAGGGAAAGGCTCCTTAAGGGGAAACCTGCAATTCTGCGAGATGATTTCACAGAACACAAAGAAGTTTCTCGGAAAACTTCTTTCTCTTTCATATCGGAGTATATTTCCTTTGGCCCTATAGTTTTCAAAGGGATCCGAAATATCTGTTCTCAGATTCCAGAGAAATAAGGCTAGCAAAGAGATCCACGAAATACAGATGTAACTCTGTGAGATGAATTAACAGAACACTAAGCGGCTTCTCAGAAAGCTTCTTTCCAGATTTCATCTGAGGATATTTCCTTTTTCACCATAGCCCTCTATGGGCTTCCAAATATCACTGTGCAAATTCCACAAGAACTGTCTTAGCGAAAAGCTTCTTGAGGGGAAAGCTGTAACTCTGTAAGATGATTTCACAGAACACAAAAAAGTTTCTCAGAAAGCTGCTTTCTCTTTGTTATCGGAGGATATTTCCCTTGGCCCTATAGCCTACAAAGGGATCAGAAATATCTGTTCTAGATTCCACAGAAATAAGGCTAGCAAAGAGATCCAGGAAATACAGATGTAACTCTGTGAGATGAATTAACAGAACACTAAACAGTTTCCCAGAAAGCTTCTTTCCAGATTTCATCTGAGGATATTTCCTTTTTCACCATAGCCCTCTATGGGCTACAAATATTACTTTGCCAATTCCACAAGAAGTGTCTTAGCGAAAGACTTCTTGACGGGAAAGCTGTAACTCTGTGAGATGATTTCACAGAACACAAAGAAGTTTCTCAGAAAGCTTCTTTCTCTTTGTTTTTGGAGGATATTTCCTTTGGCCCTATAGACTTCAAAGGGATCCGAAATATCTGTTCTCAGATTCCACAGAAATAAAGCTAGGAAAGAGATCCACGAAATACAAATGTAACCCGGTGAGATGAATTAACAGAACACTAAGCAGTTTCTCAGAAAGCTTCTTTACAGATTTCATCTGAGGATATTTACCCTTTCAACATAACCTTCTATGGGCTTCAATTATGACTTTGCCAATTCCACAAGAACTGTCTTAGCGAAAGGCTTCTTGAGGGGAAAGCTGTAACTCTGTGAGATGATTTCACAGAAGACAAAGAAGTTTCTCAGAAAGCTTCTTTCTCTTTGTTATCGGAGGATATTTCCTTTGGCCCTCTAGTCTTCAAGGGGATCCGAAATATCTGTTCTCAGATTCCAGAGAAATAAGGCTAGCAAAGAGATCCAAGAAATACAGATGTATCTCAGCGAGATGAATTAACAGAACACTAAGCAGTTGCTCAGAAACCTTCTTTCCAGATTTCATCTGAGGATATTTCCTTTTTCACCATAGCCCTCTAAGGTCTTCCAAATATCATTTTGCTAATTCCACAAGAACTGTCTTAGCGAAAGGCTTTTTGAGGGGAAAGCTCTAACTCTGTGAGATGATTTCACAGAACACAAAGAAGTTTCTGAGAAAGCTTCTTTCTCTTTGTTATCGGAGGATATTTCCTTTGGCCCTATAGTCTTCAAAGGAATCCGAAATATCTGTTCTCAGATTCCAAAGAAATAAGGCTAGCAAAGAGATCCACGAAATACAGATGTAATTCTGTGAGATGAATTAACAGAACACTAAGCAGTTTCTCAGAAAGCTTCTTTCCAGATTTCATCTGAGGATATTTCCTTTTTCACCATAGCCCTCAATGCGCTTCAAAATATCACATTGCAAATTCCACAAGAACTGACTTAGCGAAAGGCTTCTTGACGGGAAAGCTGTAACTCTGTGAGATGATTTCACAGAACACAAAGAAGATTCTCAGAAAGCTTATTTCTCTTTGTTATTGGAGGATATTTCCTCTGGCCCTATAGTCTTCAAAGGGATCCGAAATATCTGTTCTCAGATGCCACAGAAATAAGGCTAGCAAAGAGATCAACGAGACACAGATGTAACTCTGTGAGATGAATTAAGAGAACATTAAGCAGTTTCTCAGAAAGGTTCTTTCCAGATTTCTTCTGAGGATATTCCCTTTTTCACCATAGCCCGTTTGGGCTTCCAAATATCACTTTGTCAATTCCACAAGAAGTGTCTTGGCGAAAGGCTTCTTGAGGGGAAAGCTGTAACTCTGTGAGATGATTTCACAGAACACAAAGAAGTTTCTCAGAAAGCTTCTTTCTCTTTGTTATCGGAGGATATTTCCTTTGGCCCTGTAGTCTTCAAGGGGATCCGAAATATCTGTTCTCGGATTCCACAGAAATAAGGCTAGCAAAGAGATCCACGACATACAGATGTATCTCTGTGAGATGAATTAACAAAACACTAAGCAGTTTCTCAGAAAGCTTCTTTCCAGATTTCATCTGAGGATATTTCCTTTTTCACCATAGCCCTCTATGGGCTTCCAAATATCACTTTGCCAATTCCACAAGAACTGTATTAGCGAAAGGCTTCTTGAGGTGAAAGCTGTAACTCTGTGAGATGATTTCACAGTACACAAAGAAGTTTCTCAGAAAACTTCTTTCTCTTTGTTATCGGAGGATATTTCCTTTGGCCCTATAGCCTACAAACGGATCAGAAATATCTGTTCTCAGATTCCACAGAAATAAGGCTAGCAAAGAGATCCACGAAATACAGATGTAACTCTGTGAGATGAATTAACAGAACACTAAGCAGTTTCCCAGAAAGCTTCTTTCCAGATTTCATCTGAGGATATTTCCTTTTTCACCATAGCCCTCTATGGGCTACAAATATTACTTTGCCAATTCCACAAGAAGTGTCTTAGCGAAAGACTTCTTGACGGGAAAGCTGTAACTCTCTGAGATGATTTCACAGAACACAAAGAAGTTTCTCAGAAAGCTTCTTTCTCTTTGTTTTTTGAGGATATTTCCTTTGGCCCTATAGACTTCAAAGGGATCCGAAATATCTGTTCTCAGATTCCACAGAAATAAAGCTAGGAAAGAGATCCACGAAATACAAATGTAACCCGGTGAGATGAATTAACAGAACACTAAGCAGTTTCTCAGAAAGCTTCTTTACAGATTTCATCTGAGGATATTTACCCTTTCAACATAGCCTTCTATGGGCTTCCAAATATTACTTTGCCAATTCCACAAGAACTGTCTTAGCGAAAGGCTTCTTGAGGGGAGAGCTGTAACTCTGTGAGATGATTTCAGAGAACACAAAGAAGTTTCTCACAAAGCTTCTTTCTCTTTGTTATCGGAGGATATTTCCTTTGGCCCTCTAGTCATCAAGGGGATCCGAAATATCTGTTCTCAGATTCCAGAGAAATAAGCCTAGCAAAGAGATCCACGAAATACAGATGTAACTCTGTGAGATGAATTAACAGAACACTAAGCAGTTGCTCAGAAAGCTTCTTTCCAGATTTCATCTGAGGTTCTTTCCTTTTTCACCATAGCCCACTATGGGCTTCCAAATATCACTTTGCCAATTCCACAAGAACTGTCTTAGCGAAAGGCTTCTTGACGGGAAAGCTGTAACTCTGCGAGATGATTTCACAGAACACAGAGAAGTTTCTCAGAAACCTTCTTTCTCTTTGTTATCGGAGGATATTTCCTTTGGCCCTATATCTAGTAAGGGATCCGCAATATCTGTTCTCAGATTCCACAGAACTAAGGCTAGCAAAGAGTTCCACGAAATACAGATGTAACTCTGTGAGATGAATTAACAGAACACTAAGCAGTTTCTCAGAAACTTCTTTCCAGATTTCATCTGAGGATATTTCCTTTTTCACCATAGCCCTCTATGGGCTTCCAAATATCACTTTGCCAATTCCACAAGAACTGTCTTGGCGAAAGGCTTCTTGAGGGGAAAGCTGTTACTCTGTGAGATGAATTCTCAGAACACAAAGAAGTTTCTCAGAAAGCTTGTATCTCTTTGTTATCGGATGATATTTCCTTTGGCCCTATAGTATTCAAAGGGATCCGAAATATCTGTTTCAGATTCCACAGAAATAAGGCTAGCAAAGAGATCCACGAGATGCAGATGTAACTCTGTGAGATGAATTAACAGAACATTAAGCAGTTTCTCAGAAAGCTTCTTTCCAGATTTCATCTGAGGATAATTTCTTTTTCACCATAGCCCTCTATGGGATTCCAAATATCACTTTGCCAATTCCACAAGAACTGTCTTAGGGAAAGGCTCCTTAAGGGGAAACCTGCAATTCTGCGAGATGATTTCACAGAACACAAAGAAGTTTCTCGGAAAGCTTCTTTCTCTTTCTTATCGGAGTATATTTCCTTTGGCCCTATAGTTTTCAAAGGGATCCAAAATATCTGTTCTCAGATTCCAGAGAAATAAGGCTAGCAAAGAGATCCACGAAATAAAGATGTAACTCTGTGAGATGAATTAACAGAACACTAAGCGGCTTCTCAGAAAGCTTCTTTCCAGATTTCATCTGAGGATATTTCCTTTTTCACCATAGCCCTCTATGGGCTTCCAAATATCACTTTGAAAATTCCACAAGAACTGTCTTAGCGAAAAGCTTCTTGAGGGGAAAGCTGTAACTCTGTGAGATGATTTCAAAGTACACAAAGAAGTTTCTCAGAAAACTTCTTTCTCTTTGTTATCGGAGGATATTTCCTTTGGCCCTATAGCCTACAAAGGGATCAGAAATATCTGTTCTCAGATTCCACAGAAATAAGGCTAGCAAAGAGATCCACGAAATACAGATGTAACTCTGTGAGATGAATTAACAGAACACTAAGCAGTTTCCCAGAAAGCTTCTTTCCAGATTTCATCTGAGGATATTTCCTTTTTCACCATAGCCCTCTATGGGCTACAAATATTACTTTGCCAATTCCACAAGAAGTGTCTTAGCGAAAGACTTCTTGACGGGAAAGCTGTAACTCTGTGAGATGATTTCACAGAACACAAAGAAGTTTCTCAGAAAGCTTCTTTCTCTTTGTTTTTTGAGGATATTTCCTTTGGCCCTATAGACTTCAAAGGGATCCGAAATATCTGTTCTCAGATTCCACAGAAATAAAGCTAGGAAAGAGATCCACGAAATACAAATGTAACCCGGTGAGATGAATTAACAGAACACTAAGCAGTTTCTCAGAAAGCTTCTTTACAGATTTCATCTGAGGATATTTACCCTTTCAACATAGCCTTCTATGGGCTTCCAAATATTACTTTGCCAATTCCACAAGAACTTTCTTAGCGAAAGGCTTCTTGAGGGGAAAGCTGTAACTCTGTGAGATGATTTCACAGAACACAAAGAAGTTTCTCAGAAAGCTTATTTCTCTTTGTTATTGGAGGATATTTCCTCTGTCCCTATAGTCTTCAAAGGGATCCGAAATATCTGTTCTCAGATGCCACAGAAATAAGGCTAGCAAAGAGATCCACGACATACAGATGTATCTCTGTGAGATGAATTAACAAAACATTAAACAGTTTCTCAGAAAGCTTCTTTCCAGATTTCATCTGAGGATACTTCCTTTTTCACCATAGCCCTCTAAGGGCTTCCAAATATCACTTTGCCAATTCCAAAAGAACTGTCTTAGCGAAAGGCTTCTTGAGGTGAAAGCTGTAACTCTGTGAGATGATTTCAAAGAACACAAAGAAGTTTCTCAGAAAGCTTCTTTCTCTTTTTTATAGGACGATATTTCCTTTGTCCCTAGAGTCTTCAAAGGGATCCGAACTATCTGTTCTCAGATTCCACAGAAATAAGGCTTGCAAAGAGGTCCACGAAATACAGATGTAACTCTGTGAGATGAATTAACAAAACACTAAGCAGTTGCTCATAAAGCTTCTTTACAGATTTCATCTGAGGATATTTCCTTTTTCACCATAGCCCTCTATGGGCTTCCAAATATCACTTTGCTAATTCCCCAGGAACTGTCTTAGCGAAAGGCTTCTTGAGGGGAAAGCTGTAACTCTGTGAAATGAATTCTCAGAACACAAAGAAGTTTCTGAGAAAGCTTCTTTCCCTTTGTTATCAGAGGATATTTCCTTTGGCCTTATAGTCTTCAAAGGGATCCGAAATATCTGTTCTCAGATTCCACAGAAATAAGGCTAGCAAAGAGATCCACGAAATACAGATGTAACTCTGTGAGATGAATTAACAGAACACTAAGCAGTTTCCCAGAAAGCTTCTTTCCAGATTTCATCTGAGGATATTTCCTTTTTCACCATAGCCCTCTATGGGCTACAAATATTATTTTGCCAATTCCACAAGAAGTGTCTTAGCGAAAGACTTCTTGACGGGAAAGCTGTAACTCTGTGAGATGATTTCAAAGAACAGACAGAAGTTTCTCAGAAAGCTTCTTTCTCTTTGTTTTTGGAGGATATTTCCTTTGGCCCTATAGACTTCAAAGGGATCCGAAATATCTGTTCTCAGATTCCACAGAAATAAAGCTAGGAAAGAGATCCACGAAATACAAATGTAACCCGGTGAGATGAATTAACAGAACACTAAGCAGTTTCTCAGAAAGCTTCTTTACAGATTTCACCTGAGGATATTAACCCTTTCAACATAGCCTTCTATGGGCTTCCAAATATTACTTTGCCAATTCCACAAGAACTGTCTTAGCGAAAGGCTTCTTGAGGGGAAAGCTGTAACTCTGTGAGATGATTTCACAGAACACAAAGAAGTTTCTCAGAAAGCTTCTTTCTCTTTGTTATCGGAGGATATTTCTTTTGGCCCTCTAGTCTTCAAGGGGATCCGAAATATCTGTTCTCAGATTCCACAGAAATAAGACTAGCAAAGAGATCCACGAAATACAGATGTAACTCTGTGAGATGAATTAACAGAACACTAAGCAGTTTCTCAGAAAGCTTCTTTCCAGATTTCATCTGAGGATATTTCCTTTTTCACCAAAGCCCTCAATGCGCTTCCAAATATCACATTGCAAATTCCACAAGAACTGACTTAGCGAAAGGCTTCTTGACGGGAAAGCTGTAACTCTGTGAGATGATTTCACAGAACACAAAGAAGTTTCTCAGAAAGCTTATTTCTCTTTGTTATTGGAGGATATTTCCTCTGGCCCTATAGTCTTCAAAGGGATCCGAAATATCTGTTCTCAGATGCCACGGAAATAAGGCTAGCAAAGAGATCAACGAGACACAGATGTAACTCTGTGAGATGAATTAACAGAACATTAAGCAGTTTCTCAGAAAGCTTCTTTCCAGATTTCTTCTGAGGATATTCCCTTTTTCACCATAGCCCGTTTGGGCTTCCAAATATCACTTTGCCAATTCCACAAGAACTGTCTTAGCGAAAGGCTTCTTGAGGGGAAAGCTGTAACTCTGTGAGATGATTTCACAGAACACAAAGAAGTTTCTCAGAAAGCTTTTTTCTCTTTGTTATCGGAGGATATTTCCTTTGGCCCTCTAGTCTTCAAGGGGATCCGAAATATCTGTTCTCGGATTCCACAGAAATAAGGCTAGCAAAGAGATCCACGACATACAGATGTATCTCTGTGAGATGAATTAACAAAACATTAAACAGTTTCTCAGAAAGCTTCTTTCCAGATTTCATCTGAGGATATTTCCTTTTTCACCATAGCCCTCTAAGGGCTTCCAAATATCACTTTGCCAATTCCACAAGAACTGTATTAGCGAAAGGCTTCTTGAGGTGAAAGCTGTAACTCTGTGAGATGATTTCAAAAAACACAAAGAGGTTTCTCAGAAAGCTTCTTTCTCTTTGTTATCGGAGGATATTTCCTTTGGCCCTATAGTCTTCAAAGGGATCCGAAGTATCTGTTCTCAGATTCCACAGAAACAAGGCTAGCAAAGAGGTCCACGAAATACAGATGTAACTCTGTGAGATGAATTAACAGAACACTAAGCAGTTACTCAGAAAGCTTCTTTCCAGATTTCATCTGAAGTTATTTCCTTTTTCACCATAGCCCACTATGGGCTTCCAAATATCACTTTGCCAATTCCACAAGAACTGTCTTAGTGAAAGGCTTCTTGACGGGAAAGCTGTAACTCTGCGAGATGATTTCACAGAACACAGAGAAGTTTCTCAGAAACCTTCTTTCTCTTTGTTATCGGAGGATATTTCCTTTGGCCCTATATCTAGTAAGGGATCCGCAATATCTGTTCTCAGATTCCACAGAACTAAGGCTAGCAAAGAGATCCACGAAATACAGATGTAACTCTGTGAGATGAATTAACAGAACACTAAGCAGTTTCTCAGAAAGCTTCTTTCCAGATTTCATCTGAGGATATTTCCTTTTTCACCATAGCCCTCTATGTGCTTCCAAATATCACTTTGCCAATTCCACAAGAACTGTCTCGGCGAAAGGCTTCTTGAGGTTAAAGCTGTTACTCTGTGAGATGAATTCTCAGAACACAAAGAAGTTTCTCAGAAAGCTTGTATCTCTTTGTTATCGGATGATATTTCCTTTGGCCCTATATTCCTCAAAGGGATCCGAAATATCTGTTCTCAGATTCCACAGAAATAATGCTAGCAAAGAGATACACGAAATACAGATGTAACTCTGTGAGATGAATTAACAGAACACTAAGCAGTTTCACAGAAAGCTACTTTCCAGATTTCATTTGAGGATATTTCCTTTTTCAACATAGCCCACTATAGGCCTCCAAATATCACTTTGCCAATTCCACTAGAACGGTCTTAGCAAAAGGCTTCTTGAGGGGAAAGCTGAAACTCTGTGAGGTGATTTCACAGAACACAAAGAAGTTTCTCAGAAAGCTTCTTTCTGTTTGTTATCGGAGGATATTTCCTTTGGCCCTATAGTCTTCAAAGGGATCCGAAATATCTGTTCTCAGATTCCACAGAAATAAGGCTAGCAAAGAGATCCACGAAATACAGATGAAACTCTGTGAGATGAATTAACAGAACACTGAGCAGTTTCCCAGAAATCTTCTTTCCAGATTTCATCTGACGTTATTTCCTTTTTCACCATAGCCCTCTATGGGCTTCCAAATATCACTTTGCCAATTCCACAAGAACTGTCTTAGCGAAAGGCTTCTTGAGGGGAAAGCTGTAACTCTGTGAGATGATTTCACAGAACACAAAGAAGTTTCTCAGAAACCTTCTTTCTCTTTGTTATCGGAGGATATTTCCTTTGGTCCTATATTCTTCAAAGGGATCCGAAATATCTGTTCTCAGATTCCAGAGAAATAAGGCTAGCAAAGAGATCCACGAAATACAGATGTAACTCTGTGAGATGAATTAACAGAACACTAAGCGGCTTCTCAGAAAGCTTCTTTCCAGATTTCATCTGAGGATATTTCCTTTTTCACCATAGCCCTCTATGGGCTTCCAAATATCACTTTGAAAACTCCACAAGAACTGTCTTAGCGATAAGCTTCTTGAGGGAAAAGCTGTAACCATGTGAGATGATTTCACAGTACACAAAGAAGTTTCTCAGAAAGCTTCTTTCTCTTTGTTATCGGAGGATATTTCCTTTGTCCCTATATTCCTCAAAGGGATCCGAAATATCTGTTCTCAGATTCCACAGAAATAATGCTAGCAAAGAGATACACGAAATACAGATGTAACTCTGTGAGATGAATTAACAGAACACTAAGCAGTTTCACAGAAAGCTACTTTCCAGATTTCAATTGAGGATATTTCCTTTTTCAACATAGCCCACTATAGGCCTCCAAATATCACTTTGCCAATTCCACTAGAACGGTCTTAGCAAAAGGCTTCTTGAGGGGAAAGCTGAAACTCTGTGAGGTGATTTCACAGAACACAAAGAAGTTTCTCAGAAAGCTTCTTTCTCTTTGTTATCGGAGGATATTTCCTTTGGCCCTATAGTCTTCAAAGGGATCCGAAATATCTGTTCTCAGATTCCACAGAAATAAGGCTAGCAAAGAGATCCACGAAATACAGATGAAACTCTGTGAGATGAATTAACAGAACACTGAGCAGTTTCCCAGAAATCTTCTTTCCAGATTTCATCTGACGTTATTTCCTTTTTCACCATAGCCCTCTATGGGCTTCCAAATATCACTTTGCCAATTCCACAAGAACTGTCTTAGCGAAAGGCTTCTTGAGGGGAAAGCTGTCACTCTGTGAGATGATTTCACAGAACACAAAGAAGTTTCTCAGAAACCTTCTTTCTCTTCTTTATCGGAGGATATTTCCTTTGGTCCTATATTCTTCAAAGGGATCCGAAATATCTGTTCTCAGATTCCACAGAAATAAGGCTAGCAAAGAGATCCACGAAATATAGATGTTACTCTGTGAGATGAATTAACAGAACACTACGCAGTTTCTCAGAAAGCTTCTTTCCAGATTTCATCTGAGGATATTTCCTTTTTCACCATAGCCCTCTATGGGCTTCCAAATATCACTTTGCCAATTCCACAAGAACTGTCTTAGCGGAGGCTTCTTGAGGGGAAAGCTGTAACTCTGTGAGATGATTTCACAGAACACAAAGAAGTTTCTCAGAAAGCTTCTTTCTCTTTGTTATCGGAGTTTATTTCCTTTGGCCCTATAATCTTCAAAGGGATCCGAAATATCTGTTCTCAGATTCCACAGAAATAAGGCTAGCAAAGAGATCCACGAAATGCAGATGTAACACTGTGAGATGAATTAACAGAACACTAAGCAGTTTCTCAGAAAGCTACTTTTCAGATTTCATCTGAGGATATTTCCTTTTTCACCCTAGCCCTCTAAGGGCTTCCAAATATCACTTTGCCAATTCCACAAGAACTGTCTTAGCGAAAAGTTTCTTGAAGGGAATGCTGCAACTGTGTGAGGTGATTTCACAGAACACAAAGAAATTTCTCAGAAAGCTTCTTTCTCTTTGTTATCGGAGGATATTTTCTTTAGCCCTATAGTCTTCTAAAGGATCCGAAATATCTGTTCTCAGATTCCACAGAAATAAGGCTAACAAAGAGATCCACCAAATACAGATGTAACTCTGTGAGATGAATTTACAGAACACTAAGCAGTTTCTCAGAAAGCTTCTTTCCAGATTTCATCTCTTGTTATTTCCTTTTTCACCATAGCCCTCTATGGGCTTCCAAATATCACTTTGCCAATTCCAGAAGAACTGTCTTAGCGAAAGACTTCTTGAGAGGAAAGCTGTAACTCTGTGAGATGATTTCACAGAACACAAAGAAGTTTCTCAGAAAGCTTCTTTCTCTTTGTTAACGGAGGATATTTCCTTTGGCCGTATAGTCTTCAAAGGGATCCGAAATATCAGTTCTCAGATTCCACAGAAATAAGGCTAGCAAAGAGATCCACCAAATCCAGATGTAACTCTGTGAGATGAATTAAGAGAACACTAAGGAGTTTCTCAGAAAGCTTCTTTCCAGATTTCATCTGAGGATATTTCCTTTTTCATCATAGCCTTCTATGGGCTTCCAAATATCACTTTGCGAATAACACAAGAACTGTCTAAGCGAAAGGCTTCTTGAGGGGAAAGCTGTAACTCTGTGAGATGATTTCACAGAACACAAGGAAGTTTCTCAGAAAGCTTCTTTCTCTTTGTTATCGGAATTTATTTCCTTTGGCCCTATAATCTTCAAAGGGATCCGATATATCTTTTCTCAGATTCCACAGAAATAATTCTAGCAAAGAGATCCACGAAATAAAAATGTAACTCTGTGAGATGAATTAACAGAACACTAAGCAGTTTCTCAGAAAACTTCTTTCCAGATTTCATCTGAGAATATATCCTTTTTCACCATATCCCTCTAGGGGTTCCAAATATCACTTTGCCAATTCCACAAGAACTGTCTTAGCGAAAGGCTTCTTGAGAGGGAAGCTGTAACTCTGTGAGATGATTTCACGGAACACAAAGAAGTTTCTCAGAAAGCTTCTTTCTCTATGTTATCGGAGGATATTTCCTTTGGCCCTCTAGTCTTCAAAGGGATCCGAAATATCTGTTCTCAGATTCCACAGAAATAAGGCTAGAAAACAGACCCACGAAATACAGATGGAACTCTGTGAGATGAATTCACAGAACACTAAGCAGTTTCTCAGAAAGCTTCTTTCCAGATTTCATCTGAGGATATTTCCTTTTTCACCATAGCCCTCTATGCGCTTCCAAATATCACTTTGCCAATTCCACTAGAACTGTCTTAGCGAAAGACTTCTTGAGGGGAAAGCTGCAACTTTGTGAGATGATTTCACGGAACACAAAGAAGTTTCTCAGAAAGCTTCTTTCTCTTTGTTATCGGAGTTTATTTCCTTTGGCCCTATAATCTTCAAAGGGATCCGAAATATCTGTTCTCAGATTCCACAGAAATAAGGCTAGCAAAGAGATCCACGAAATGCAGATGTAACACTGTGAGATGAATTAACAGAACACTAAGCAGTTTCTCAGAAAGCTACTTTTCAGATTGCATCTGAGGATATTTCCTTTTTCACCCTAGCCCTCTAAGGGCTTCCAAATATCACTTTGCCAATTCCACATGAACTGTCTTAGCGAAAAGTTTCTTGAAGGGAATGCTGCAACTGTGTGAGGTGATTTCACAGAACACAAAGAAATTTCTCAGAAAGCTTCTTTCTCTTTGTTATCGGAGGATATTTTCTTTAGCCCTATAGTCTTCTAAAGGATCCGAAATATCTGTTCTCAGATTCCACAGAAATAAGGCTAACAAAGAGATCCACCAAATACAGATGTAACTCTGTGAGATGAATTTACAGAACACTAAGCAGTTTCTCAGAAAGCTTCTTTCCAGATTTCATCTCTTGTTATTTCCTTTTTCACCATAGCCCTCTATGGGCTTCCAAATATCACTTTGCCAATTCCAGAAGAACTGTCTTAGCGAAAGACTTCTTGAGAGGAAAGCTGTAACTCTGTGAGATGATTTCACAGAACACAAAGAAGTTTCTCAGAAAGCTTCTTTCTCTTTGTTAACGGAGGATATTTCCTTTGGCCGTATAGTCTTCAAAGGGATCCGAAATATCAGTTCTCAGATTCCACAGAAATAAGGCTAGCAAAGAGATCCACCAAATCCAGATGTAACTCTGTGAGATGAATTAAGAGAACACTAAGGAGTTTCTCAGAAAGCTTCTTTCCAGATTTCATCTGAGGATATTTCCTTTTTCATCATAGCCTTCTATGGGCTTCCAAATATCACTTTGCGAATAACACAAGAACTGTCTAAGCGAAAGGCTTCTTGAGGGGAAAGCTGTAACTCTGTGAGATGATTTCACAGAACACAAGGAAGTTTCTCAGAAAGCTTCTTTCTCTTTTTTATCGGAATTTATTTCCTTTGGCCCTATAATCTTCAAAGGGATCCGATATATCTTTTCTCAGATTCCACAGAAATAATTCTAGCAAAGAGATCCACGAAATAAAAATGTAACTCTGTGAGATGAATTAACAGAACACTAAGCAGTTTCTCAGAAAACTTCTTTCCAGATTTCATCTGAGAATATATCCTTTTTCACCATATCCCTCTAGGGGTTCCAAATATCACTTTGCCAATTCCACAAGAACTGTCTTAGCGAAAGGCTTCTTGAGAGGGAAGCTGTAACTCTGTGAGATGATTTCACGGAACACAAAGAAGTTTCTCAGAAAGCTTCTTTCTCTATGTTATCGGAGGATATTTCCTTTGGCCCTATAGTCTTCAAAGGGATCCGAAATATCTGTTCTCAGATTCCACAGAAATAAGGCTAGAAAACAGACCCACGAAATACAGATGGAACTCTGTGAGATGAATTCACAGAACACTAAGCAGTTTCTCAGAAAGCTTCTTTCCAGATTTCATCTGAGGATATTTCCTTTTTCACCATAGCCCTCTATGCGCTTCCAAATATCACTTTGCCAATTCCACTAGAACTGTCTTAGCGAAAGACTTCTTGAGGGGAAAGCTGCAACTTTGTGAGATGATTTCACGGAACACAAAGAAGTTTCTCAGAAAGCTTCTTTCTCTTTGTTATCGGAGGATATTTCCTTTGGCCCTATAGTCTTCAAAGGGATCAGAAATATCTGTTCTCTGATTCCACAGAAATAATGCTAGCAAAGAGATCCACGAAATACAGATGTAACTCTGTGAGATGAATTAACAGAACACTAAGCAGTTTCTCAGAAAGCTTCTTTCCAGATTTCATCTGAGGATATTTCCTTTTTCACCATAGCCCTCTATGCGCTTCCAAATATCACTTTGCGCATTCCACAAGAACTGTCTTAGCAAAAGGCTTCTTGAGGGGAAAGCTGTAACTCTGTGGGATGATTTCACAGAACACAAAGAAGTTTCTCAGAAAGCTTCTTACTCTTTGTTATCGGAGGATACTTCCTTTGGCCCTAGAGTCTTCAAAGGGATCCGAAATATCTGTTCTCCAATTCCACAGATATAAGGCTAGCAAAGAGACCCACGAAATACAGATGTAACTCTGTGAGTTGAATTTACAGAACACTAAGCAGTTTCTCAGAAAGCTTCTTACCAGATTTCATCTGAGGATATTTCCTTTTTCACCATAGCCCTCTATGCGCTTCCAAATATCACTTTGCCAATTCCACTAGAACTGTCTTAGCGAAAGACTTCTTGAGGGGAAAGCTGTAACTCTGTGAGTTGATTTCACAGTACACAAAAAAATTTTTCAGAAACCTTCTTTCTCTTTGTTATCGGAGGATATTTCCTTTGGCCCTATAGTCTTCTAAGGGATCCGAAATATCTGTTCTCAGATTCCACAGAAATAATTCTAGCAAAGAGATCCATGAAATAAAAATGTAACTCTGTGAGATGAATTAAGAGAACACTAAGCAGTTTCTCAGAAAGCTTCTTTCCAGATTTCATCTGAGGATATTTCCTTTTTCACCATAGCCCTCTAAGCGCTTCCAAATATCACTTTGCAAATTCCACAAGAACTGTCTTAGCGAAAGGCTTCTTGAGGGGAAAGCTGTAACACTGTGAGATGATTTCACAGAACACAAAGAAGTTTCACAGAAAGCTTCTTTCTCTTTGATATCGGAGTTTATTTCCTTTGGCCCTATAATCTTCAAAGGGATCCGAAATATCTGTTCTCAGATTCCACAGAAATAAGGCTAGCAAAGAGATACACGAAATACAGATGTAACTCTGTGAGATGAATTAAGAGAACACTAAGCAGTTTCTCAGAAAGCTTCTTTCCAGATTTCATCTGAGAATATTTCCTTTTTCACCATAGCCCTCTATGGGCTTCCAAATATCACTTTGCCAATTCGACAAGAACTGTCTTAGCGAAAGGCTTCTTGAGGGGAAAGCTGTAACTCTGTGAGATGATTTCACAGAACACAAAGAAGTTTCTCAGAAAGCTTCTTTCTCTTTGTTATCGGAGGATATTTCCTTTGGCCCTATAGTCTTCAAAGGGATCCGAAATATCTGTTCTCAGATTCCGCAGAAATAAGGCTAGCAAAGACATGCACGAAATACAGATGTAACTCTATGAGATGAATTAACAGAACACTAAGCAGTTTCTAAGAAAGCTTCTTTCCAGATTTCATCTGAGGTTATTTCCTTTTTCACCATAGCCCTCTAAGGGCTTCCAAATATCACTTTGCCAATTCCACAAGAACTGTCTTAGCGAAAGGCTTTTGAGGGGAAAGCTGTAACTCTGTGAGATGATTACACAGAACACAAAGAAGTTTCTCAGAAAGCTTCTTTCTCTTTGTTATCGGAGGATATTTCCTTTGGCCCTATAGTCTTCTAAGGGATCCGATATATCTGTTAGCAGATTCCACAGAAATAAGGCTAACAAAGAGATCCACGAAATACAGATGTAACTCTGTGAGATGAATTAACAGAACACTAAGCAGTTCCTCAGAAAGCTTCTTTCCAGATTTCATCTGAGGATATTTCCTTTTTCACCATAGCCCTCTATGGGCTTCCAAATATCACTTTGCCAATTCCACAAGAACTGTCTTAGCGAAAGGCTTCTAGAGGGGAAAGCTGTAACTCTGTGAGATGAGTTCACAGAACACAAAGAAGTTTCACATAATGCTTCTTTCTCTTTGTTATCGAAGGATATTTCCTTTGGCTCTTTAGTCTTCAAAGGGATCCGAAATATCTGTTGTCAGATTCCGCAGAAATAAGGCTAGCAAAGAGATGCACGAAATACAGATGTAACTCTGTGAGATGAATTAACAGAACACTAAGCAGTTTCTCAGAAAGCTTCTTTCCAGATTTCATCTGAGGATATTTCCTTTTTCACCATATCCCTCTATGGGCTTCCAAATATCACTTTGCCAATTCCACTAGAACTGTCTTAGCGAAAGACTTCTTGAGAGGAAAGCTGTAACTCTGTGAGATGATTTCACAGAACACAAAGAAGTTTCTCAGAAAGCTTCTTTCTCTTTGTTATCGGAGGATATTTCCTTTGGCCGTATAGTCTTCAAAGGGATCCGAAATATCTGTTCTCAGATTCTACAGAAATAAGGCTAGCAAAGAGATCCACCAAATCCAGATGTAACTCTGTGAGATGAATTAAGAGAGCACTAAGTAGTTTCTCAGAAAGCTTCTTTCCAGATTTCATCTGAGGATATTTCCTTTTTCACCATCGCCCTCTATGGGCTTCCTAATTTCACTTTGCCAATTCCACAAGAACTGTCTTAGTGAAAGGCTTCTTGAGGGGAAGGCTGTAACTCTGTGAGATGATTTCACAGAACACAAAGAAGTTTCTCAGAAACCTTCTTTCTCTTTTTTACCCGAGGATATTTCCTTTGGCCCTATATTCTTCAAAGGGATCCGAAATATCTCTTCTCAGATTCCACAGAAATAAGGCTAACAAAGAGATCCACGAAATACAGATGTAACTCTGTGAGATGAATTAACAGAACACTAAGTAGTTTCTCAGAAATCTTCTTTACAGATTTCATCTGAGGATATTTCCTTTTTCATCATATCCCTCTATAGGCTTCCAAATATCACTTTGCCAATTACACAAGAACTGTCTTAGCGAAAGGCCTCTTGAAAGGAAAGCTGTAACTCTGTGGGATGATTTCACAGAACACAAAGAAGTTTCTCAGAAACCTTCTTTCTCTTTGTTATCGGAGGATATTTCCTTTTGCCCTAGAGTCTTCAAAGGGATCCGAAATATCTGTTCTCAGATTCCACAGAAATAAGGCTAGCAAACAGACCCACGAAATACAGATGGAACTCTGTGAGAGGAATTCACAGAACACTAAGCAGTTTCTCAGAAAGCTTCTTTCCAGATTTCATCTGAGGATATTTCCCTTTTCACCATAGCCCTCTATGCGCTTCCAAATATCACTTTGCCAATTCCACTAGAACTGTCTTAGCGAAAGACTTCTTGAGGGGAAAGCTGCAACTCTGTGAGATGATTTCACAGAACACAAAGAAGTTTCTCAGAACGCTTCTTTCTCTTTGTTATCGGAGGATATTTCCTTTGGCCATAAAGTCTTCAAAGGGATCAGAAATATCTGTTCTCTGATTCCACAGAAATAATGCTAGCAAAGAGATCCACGAAATACAGATGTAACTCTGTGAGATGAATTAACAGAACACTAAGCAGTTTCTCAGAAAGCTTCTTTCCAGATTTCATCTGAGGATATTTCCTTTTTCACCATAGCCCTCTATGGGCTTCCAAATATCACTTTGCCAATTCCAAAAGAACTGTCTTAGCGAAAGCCTTCTTGAGAGGAAAGCTGTAACTCTGTGAGATGATTTCACAGAACACAAAGCAGTTTCTCAGAAACCTTCTTTCTCTTTGTTATCGGAGGATATTTCCTTTGGCCCTATAGTCTTCAAAGGGATTCGAAATATCTGTTCTCAGATTCCACAGATATAAGGCTAGCAAAGAGACCCACGAAATACAGATGTAACTCTGTGAGATGAATTAAGAGAACACTAAGCAGTTTCTCAGAAAGCTTCTTTCCAGATTTCATCTGAGGATATTTCCTTTTTCACCATAGCCCTCTAAGCGCTTCCAAATATCACTTTGCGAATTCCACAAGAACTGTCTTAGAGAAAGGCTTCTTGAGGGGAAAGCTGTAACACTGTGAGATGATTTCACAGAACACAAAGAAGTTTCACAGAAAGCTTCCTTCTCTTTGATATCGGAGTTTATTTCCTTTGGCCCTATAATCTTCAAAGGGATCCGAAATATCTGTTCTCAGATTCCACAGAAATAAGGCTAGCAAAGAGATACACGAAATACAGATGTATCTCTGTGAGATGAATTAAGAGAACACTAAGCAGTTTCTCAGAAAGCTTCTTTCCAGATTTCATCTGCGAATATTTCCTTTTTCACCATAGCCCTCTATGGGCTTCCAAATATCACTTTGCCAATTCGACAAGAACTGTCTTAGCGAAAGGCTTCTTGAGGGGAAAGCTGTAACTCTGTGAGATGATTTCACAGAACACAAAGAAGTTTCTCAGAAAACTTCTTTCTCTTTGTTATCGGAGGATATTTCCTTTGGCCCTATAGTCTTCAAAGGGATCCGAAATATTTGTTCTCAGATTCCGCAGAAATAAGGCTAGCAAGGAAATGCACGAAATACAGATGTAACTCTATGAAATGAATAAACAGAACACTAAGCAGTTTCTAAGAAAGCTTCTTTCCAGATTTCATCTGAGGTTACTTCCTTTTTCACCATAGCCCTCTAAGGGCTTCCAAATATCACCTTGCCAATTCCACAAGAACTGTCTTAGCGAAAGGCTTTTGAGGGGAAAGCTGTAACTCTGTGAGATGATTACACAGAACACAAACGAGTTTCTCAGAAACCTTCTTTCTCTTTGTTATCGGAGGATACTTCCTTTGGACCTAGAGTCTTCAAAGGGATCCGAAATATCTGTTCTCAAATTCCACAGATATAAGGCTAGCAAAGAGACCCACGAAATACAGATGTAACTCTGTGAGTTGAATTAACAGAACACTAAGCAGTTTCTCAGAAAGCTTCTTTACAGATTTCATCTGAGGATATTTCCTTTTTCACCATTTCCCTCTACGGGCTTCCAAATATCACTTTGCCAATTCCACAAGAACTGTCTTAGCGAAAGGCTTCTTGAGGGGAAAGCTGTATCTCTGTGAGATGATTTCACAGAACACAAAGAAGTTTCTCAGAAACCTTCTTTTTCTTTGTTATCGGAGGATATTTCCTTTGGCCCTAGAGTCTTCAAAGGGATCCGAAATATCTGTTCTCAGATTCCACAGAAATAAGGCTAGCAAAGAGATCCACGAAATACAGATGTAACTCTGTGAGATAAATTAACAGAGCACTAAGCAGTTTCTCAGAAAGCTTCTTTCCAGATTTCATCTGAGGATATTTCCTTTTTCACCACAGCCCTCTGTGGGCTTCCAAATATCACTTTGCCAATTCCAAAAGAACTGTCTTAGCGAAAGGCTTCTTTAGAGGAAAGCTGTAACTCTCTGAGATGATTTCACAGAACACAAAGAAGTTTCTCAGAAACCTTCTTTCTCTTTGTTATCGGAGGATATTTTCTTTGGACCGATAATCTTCAAAGGGATCCGAAATATCTGTTCTCAGATTCCACAGAAATAAGGCTAGCAAAGAGATCCACGAAATACACATGTAACTCTGTGAGATGAATGAACAGAACACTAAGCTGTTTCTCAGAAAGCTTCTTTCCAGATTTCATCTGAGGTTATTTCCTTTTTTACCATAGCCCTCTAGGCGCTTCGAAATATCACTTTGACATTTCCAAAAGAACTGTCTTAGCGAAAGGCTTATTGATGGGAAAGCTGTAACTCTGTGAGATGATTTCACAGAACACAAAGAAGTTTCTCAGAATGCTTCTTTCTCTTTGTTATCGAAGGATATTTCCTTTGGCTCTATAATCTTCAAAGGGATCCGAAATATCTGTTGTCAGATTCCACAGAAATAATTCTAGGAAAGAGATCCACGAAATACAGATGTAACTCTGTGAGATGAATTAACAGAACACTAAGCAGTTTCTCAGAAAGCTTCTTTCCAGGTTTCATCTGAGGATATTTCCTTTTTCACCATATCACTCTATGGGCTTCCAAATATCACTTTGCCAATTCCACTAGAACTGTCTTAGCGAAAGACTTCTTGAGAGGAAAGCTGTAACTCTGTGAGATGATTTCACAGAACACAAAGAAGTTTCTCAGAAAGCTTCTTTCTCTTTGTTATCGGAGGATATTTCCTTTGGCCGTATAGTCTTCAAAGGGATCCGAAATATCTGTTCTCAGATTCCAAAGAAATAAGGCTAGCAAAGAGATCCACGAAATACAGATGTAACTCTGTGAGATGAATTAACAGAACACTAAGCAGTTTCTCAGAAAGCTACTTTCCAGATTTCATCTGAGAATATTTCCTGTTTCACCATAGCCCTCTAAGGGCTTCCAAATATAACTTTGCCAATTCCACAAGAACTGTCTTAGCCAAAGGCTTCTTGAGGGGAAAGCTGCAACTCTGTCAGGTGATTTCACAGAACACAAAGAAGTTTCTCAGAAAGCTTCTTTCTCTTTGTCATCGGAGGATATTTCCTTTGGCCCTATAGTCTTCTAAGGGATCCGAAATATCTGTTCTCAGATTCCACAAAAATAAGGCTAGCAAATAGATCCACCAAATCCAGATGTAACTCTGTGAGATGAAATAAGAGAACACTAAGAAGTTTCTCAGAAAGCTTCTTTCCAGATTTCTTCTGAGGATATTTCCTTTTTCACCATAGCCCTCTATGGGCTTCCAAATATCACTTTGCCAATTCCACTAGAACTGTCTTAGCGAAAGGCTTCTACAGGGGAAAGCTGTAACTCTGTGAGATGATTTCACAGAACACAAAGAAGTTTCTCAGAAAGCTTCTTTCTCTTTTTTATCGGAGTTTATTTCCTTTGGCCCTATAGTCTTCAAAGGGATCCGAAAAATCTGTTCTCAGATTCCACAGAAATAATGCTAGCCAAGAGATCCACGAAATACAGATGTAACTCTGTGACATGAATTAACAGAACACTAAGCATTTTCCCAGAAAGCTACTTTCCAGGTTTCATCTGAGGATATTTCCTTTTTCACCATAGCCCCCAATGGCTTCCAAATACCACTTTGCCAATTCCACAAGAACTGTCTTAGCGAAAGGCTTCTTGAGGGGAAAGCTGTAACTCTGTGAGATGATTTCACAGAACACAAAGAAGTTTCTCAGAAAGCTTCTTTCTCTTTGTTATCGGAGGATATTTCCTTTGGCCCTATAGTCTTCAAAGGGATCCGAAATATCTGTTCACAGATTCCGCAGAAATAAGGCTAGCAAAGAGATGCTCGAAATACAGATGTAAATCTGTGAGATGAATTAACAGAACACTAAGCAGTTTCTCAGAAAGCTTCTTTCCAGATTTCATCTGAGGTTATTTCCTTTTTCACCATAGCCCTCTAAGGGCTTCCAAATATCACTTTGCCAATTCCACAAGAACTGTCTTAGCGAAAGGCTTTTGAAGGGAAAGCTGTAACTCTGTGGGATGATTTCACAGAACACAAAGAAGTTTCTCAGAAAGCTTCTTTCTCTTTGTTATCGGAGGATACTTCCTTTGGCCCTAGAGTCTTCAAAGGGATCCGAAATATCTGTTCTCAAATTCCACAGATATAAGGCTAGCAAAGAGACCCACGAAATACAGATGGAACTCTGCGAGTTGAATTAACAGAACACTAAGCAGTTTCTCAGAAAGCTTCTTACCAGATTTCATCTGAGGATATTTCCTTTTTCACCATAGCCCTCTATGCGCTTCCAAATATCACTTTGCCAATTCCACTAGAACTGTCTTAGAAAAAGACTTCTTGAGGGGAAAGCTGTAACTCTGTGAGTTGATTTCACAGTACACAAAGAAGTTTCTCAGAAACCTTCTTTCTCTTTGTTATCGGAGGATATTTCCTTTGGCCCTATAGTCTTCAAGGGGATCCGAAATATCTGTTCTCAGATTCCACAGAAATAATTCTAGCAAAGAGATCCACGAAATACAGATGTAACTCTGTGAGATGAATTAACAGAACACTAAGCAGTTTCTCAGAAAGCTTCTTTCCAGATTTCATCTGAGGATATATCCTTTTTCACCATATCCCTCTAGGGGTTCCAAATATCACTTTGCCAATTCCACAAGAACTGTTTTAGCGAAAGGCTTCTTGAGAGGAAAGCTGCAACTCTGTGAGATTATTTCACAGAACACAAAGAAGTTTCTCAGAAAGCTTCTTTCTCTTTTTTTCCGAGGATATTTCCTTTGGCCCTGTATTCTTCAAAGGGTCCGAAATTTCTGTTCTCAGATTCCACAGAAATAAGGCTAGCAAAGAGATCCACCAAATACAGATGTAAATCTGTGAGATGAATTAACAGAACACTAAGCAGTTTCTCAGAAAGCTTCTTTCCAGATTTCATCTGTGTTTATTGCCTTTTTTACCATAGCCCTCTATGGGCTTCCAAATATCACTTTGCCAGTTCCACAAGAACTGTCTTAGCGAAAGGCTTCTTGAGGTTAAGGGTGTAACTCTGTGAGATGATTTCACAGAACACAAAGAAGTTTCTCAGAAACCTTCTTTCTCTTTGTTATCGGAGGATATTTCCTTTGGACCTATGATCTTCAAAGGGATCCGAAATATCTGTTCTCAGATTCCCCAGAAATAAGGCTAGCAAAGAGATCAACGAAATACAGATGTAACTCTGTGAGATGAATTAACAGAACACTAAGCTGTTTCTCAGAAATCTTCTTTCCAGATTTCATCTGAGGTTATTACCTTTCTTACCATAGCCCTCTAGGCGCTTCGAAATATTACTTTGCCAATTCCACAAGAACTGTCTTAGAGAAAGGCTTCTTGAGCGGAAAGCTGTAACTCTGTGAGATGATTTCACAGAAAACAAAGAAGTTTCTCAGAAAGCTTCTTTCTCTTTGTTATCGGAGGATATTTCCTTTGGCCCTAGAGTCTTCAAAGGGATCCGAAATATCTGTTCTCAGATTCCACAGAAATAAGGCTAGCAAAGAGATCCACGAAATACAGATGTAACTCTGTGAGATGAATTAACCGAACACTAAGCAGTTTCTCAGAAAGCTTCTTTACAGATTTCATATGAGGATATTTCCTTTTTCACCATTACCCTCTACAGGCTTCCAAATATCACTTTGCCAATTCCACAAGAACTGTCTTAGCGAAAGGCTTCTTGAGGGGAAAGCTGTAACTCTGTGAGATGATTTCACAGAAAACAAAGAAGTTTCTCAGAAAGGTTCTTTCTCTTTTTTATCGGAGGATATTTCCTTTGGCCGTAGAGTCTTCAAAGGGATCCGAAATATCTGTTCTCAGATTCCACAGAAATAAGGCTAGCAAAGAGATCCACGAAATACAGATGTAACTCTGTGAGATGAATTAACAGAACACTAATCAGTTTCTCAGAAAGCTTCTTTCCAGATTTCATCTGAGGATATTTCCTTTTTCACCATAGCCCTCTATGGGCTTCCAAATATCACTTTGCCAATTCCACAAGAACTGTCTTAGCCAAAGGCTTCTTTAGAGGAAAGCTGTAACTCTGTGAGATGATTTCACAGAACACAAAGAAGTTTCTCAGAAACCTTCTTTCTCTTTGTTATCGGAGGATATTTCCTTTGGACCGATAATCTTCAAAGGGATCCGTAATATCTGTTCTCAGATTCCACAGAAATAAGGCTAGCAAAGAGATCCACCAAATACAGATGTAACTCTGTGAGATGAATTAACAGAACACTAAGCTGTTTCTCAGAAAGCTTCTTTCCAGATTTCATCAGAGGTTATTTCCTTTTTTACCATAGCCCTCTAGGCGCTTCGAAATATCACTTTGACGTTTCCACAAGAACTGTCTAAGCGAAAGGCTTCTTGAGGGGAAAGCTGTAACTCTGTGAGATGATTTCACAGAACACAAGGAAGTTTCTCAGAAAGCTTCTTTCTCTTTGTTCTCGGAATTTATTTCCTTTGGCCCTATATTCTTCAAAGGGATCCGAAATATCTGTTCTCAGATGCCACAGAAATAAGGCTAGCAAGGAGATCCACGAAATACAGATGTAACTCTGTGAGATGAATTCACAGAACACTAAGCAGTTTCTCAGAAAGCTTCTTTCCATATTTCATCTGAGGATATTTACTTTTTCAGCATAGCCCTCTATGCACTTCGAAATATCACTTTGACAATTCCACAAGAACTGTGTTAGCGGAAGGCTTCTTAGGGGAAAGCTGTAACTCTGTCAGATAATTTCACAGAACACAAAGAAGTTTCTCAGAAAGCTTCTTTCTCTTTTTTATCGGAGTTTATTTCCTTTGGCCCTATAATCTTCAAAGGGATCCAAAATACCTGTTCTCAGATTTCACAGAAATAAGGCTAGCAAAGAGATCCACCAAATACAGATGTAACTCTGTGAGATGAATTAGCAGAACACTAAGCAGTTTCTCAGAAAGCTACTTTCCAGATTTCATCTGAGGATATTTCGCTTTTCACCATAGCCCTCTATAGGCTTCCAAATATCACTTTGCCAATTCCACTAGAACTGTCTTAGCGAAAGGCTTCTTGAGGGGAAAGCTGTAACTCTGTGAGGTGATTTCACAGAACACAAATAAGTTTCTCAGAAAGTTTCTTTCTCTTTGTTATCGGAGGATATTTCCTTTGGCCCTATAGTCTTCAAAGGGATCCGAAATATCTGTTCTCAGATTCCACAGAAATAAGGCTAGCAAAGAGATCCACCAAATACAGATGTAACTCTGTGAGATGAATTAACAGAACACTAAGCAGTTTCCCAAAAAGCTTCTTTCCAGATTTCATCTGAGGTATTTCCTTTTTCACCATAGCCCTCTATGGGCTTCCTAATATCACTTTGCCAATTCCACAAGAACTGTCTTAGCGAAAGGCTTCTTGAGGGGAAAGCTGTAACTCTGTGAGATGATTTCACAGAACACGAAGAAGTTTCTCAGAAACCTTCTTTCTCTTTGTTATCGGAGGATATTTCCTTTGGCCCTATATTCTTCAAAGGGATCCGAAATATCTGTTCTCAGATTCCACAGAAATAATGCTAGCCAAGAGATCCACGAAATACAGATGTAACTCTGTGAGATGAATTAACAGAACACTAAGCATTTTCCCAGAAAGCTACTTTCCAGGTTTCATCTGAGGATATTTCCTTTTTCACCATAGCCCTCTATGGGCTTCCAAATACCACTTTGCCAATTCGACAAGAACTGTCTTAGCGAAAGGCTTCTTGAGGGGAAAGCTGTAACTCTGTGAGATGATTTCACAGAACACAAATAAGTTTCTCAGAAAGCTTCTTTCTCTTTGTTATCGGAGGATATTTGCTTTGGCACTATAGTCTTCAAAGGGATCCGAAATATCTGTTCTCAGATTCCGCAGAAATAAGGCTAGCAAAGAGATGCACGAAATACAGATGTAACTCTGTGAGATGAATTCACAGAACACTAAGCAGTTTCTCAGAAAGCTTCTTTCCAGATTTCATCTGAGGTTATTTCCTTTTTCACCATAGCCCTCTATCGGCTTCCTAATATCACTTTGCCAATTCCACAAGAACTGCCTTACCGAAAGGCTTCTTGAAGGGAAAGCTGTAACTCAATGAGATGATTTCACAGAACACAAAGAAGTTTCTCAGAAAGCTTCTTTCTCTTTGTTATCGGAGGATATTTCCTTTGGCCCTATCGTCTTCTAAGGGATCCGAAATATCTGTTCTCAGATTCCACAAAAATAAGGCTAGCAAAGAGATCCACCAAATCCAGATGTAACTCTGTGAGATGAAATAAGAGAACACTAAGCAGTTTCTCAGAAAGCTTCTTTCCAGATTTCTTCTGAGGATATTTCCTTTTTCACCATAGCCCTCTATGGGCTTCCAAATATCACTTTGCCAGTTCCACTAGAACTGTCTTAGCGAAAGGCATCTTCAGGGGAAAGCTGTAACTCTGTGAGATGATTTCACAGAACACAAAGAAGTTTCTCAGAAAGCTTCTTTCTCTTTTTTATCGAAGGATATTTCCTTTGGCCCTATAGTCTTCAAAGGGATCCGAAATATCTGTTCTCAGATTCCACAGAAATAATGCTAGCCAAGAAATCCACGAAATACAGATGTAACTCTGTGAGATGAATTATCAGAACACTAAGCATTTTCCCAGAAAGCTACTTTCCAGGTTTCATCTGAGGATATTTCCTTTTTCACCATAGCCCTCTGGGCTTCCAAATACCACTTTGCCAATTCCACAAGAACTGTCTTAGCGAAAGGCTTCTTTAGAGGAAAGCTGTAACTCTGTGAGATGATTTCACAGAACACAAAGAAGTTTTTCAGAAACCTTCTTTCTCTTTGTTATCGGAGGATATTTCCTTTGGACCGATAATCTTCAAAGGGATCCGAAATATCTGTTCTCAGACTCCACAGAAATAAGGCTAGCAAAGAGATACACGAAATACCCATGTAACTCTGTGAGATGAATTAACAGAGCACTAAGCTGTTTCTCAGAAAGCTTCTTTCCAGATTTCATCTGAGGTTATTTCCTTTTTTACCATAGCCCTCTAGGCGCTTCGAAATATCACTTTGACATTTCCACAAGAACTGTCTTAGCGAAAGGCTTCTTCATGGGAAAGCTGTAACTCTGTGAGATGATTTCACAGAACACAAAGAAGTTTCTCAGAATGCTTCTTTCTCTTTGTTATCGAATGATATTTCCTTTGGCTCTATAGTCTTCAAAGGGATCCGAAATATCTGTTGTCAGATTCCACAGAAATAATTCTAGCAAAGAGATCCACGAAATACAGATGTAACTCTGTGAGATGAATTAAGAGAACACTAAGCAGTTTCTCAGAAAGCTTCTTTCCAGGTTTCATCTGAGGATATTTCCTTTTTCACCATATCACTCTATGGGCTTCCAAATATCACTTTGCCAATTCCACTAGAACTGTCT
Source organism: Macaca nemestrina (assembly GCF_043159975.1). Classification (NCBI taxonomy): domain Eukaryota; kingdom Metazoa; phylum Chordata; class Mammalia; order Primates; family Cercopithecidae; genus Macaca; species Macaca nemestrina. The sequence continues at coordinate 27,256,330 of NC_092143.1, forward strand.
TAGCGAAAGACTTCTTGAGAGGAAAGCTGTAACTCTGTGAGATGATTTCACAGAACACAAAGAAGTTTCTCAGAAAGCTTCTTTCACTTTTTTATCCGAGGATATTTCCTTTGGCCCTATATTCTTCAAAGGGATCCGAAATATCTGTTCTCAGATTTCACAGAAATAAGGGTAACAAAGAGATCCACGAAATACAGATGTAACTCTGTGAGATGAAATAACAGAACACGAAGCAGTTTCTCAGAAAGCTTCTTTACAGATTTCATCTGAGGATATTTCCTTTTTCACCATAGCCCTCTATGCGCTTCCAAATATCACTTTGCCAATTCCACTAGAACTGTATTAGAAAAAGACTTCCTGAGGGGATAGCTGTAACTCTGTGAGATGATTTCACAGAACACAAAGAAGTTTCTAAGAAAGCTTCTTTCTCTTTGTTATCGGAGGATATTTCCTTTGGCCCTATACTCTTCAAAGGGATCCGAAATATCTGTTCTGAGATTCCACAGAAATAATTCTAGCAAAAAGATCCACGAAATACAGATGTAAATCGGTGAGATGAATTAACAGAACACTAAGCAGTTTCTCAGAAAGCTTCTTTACAGATTTCATCTGAGGATATTTCCTTTTTCACCATAGCCCTCTATGGGCTTCCAAATATCACTTTGCCAATTCCACAACAACTGCCTAACCGGAAGGCTTCTTGAAGGGAAAGCTGTAACTCTGTGAGATGATTTCACAGAACACAAAGAAGTTTCTCAGAAAGCTTCTTTCTCTTTGTTATCGGAGGATATTTCCTTTGGCCCTATAGTCTTCTAAGGGATCCGAAATATCTGTTCTCAGATTAAACAAAAATAAGGCTAGCAAAGAGATCCACCAAATCCAGATGTAACTCTGTGAGATGAAATAAGAGAACACTAAGCAGTTTCTTAGAAAGCTTCTTTCCAGATTTCTTCTGAGGATATTTCCTTTTTCACCATAGCCCTCTATTGGCTTCCAAATATCACTTTGCCAATTCCACTAGAATTGTCTTAGCGAAAGGCTTCTTCAGGGGAAAGCTGTAACTCTGTGAGATGATTTCACAGAACACAAAGAAGTTTCTCAGAAAGCTTCTTTTTCTTTTTTATCGGAGGATATTTCCTTTGGCCCTATAGTCTTCAAAGGAATCCGAAATATCTGTTCTCAGTTTCCACAGAAATAATGCTAGCCAAGAGATCCACGAAATACAGATGTAGCTCTGTGAGATGAATTATCAGAACACTAAGCATTTTCCCAGAAAGCTACTTTCCAGGTTTCATCTGAGGATATTTCCTTTTTCACCATAGCCCTCTATGGGCTTCCAAATACCACTTTGCCAATTCGACAAGAACTGTCTTAGCGAAAGGCTTCTTGAGGGGAAAGCTGTAACTCTGTGAGATGATTTTACAGAACACAAAGAGGTTTCTCAGAAAGCTTCTTTCTCTTTGTTATCGGAGGATATTTGCTTTGGCCCTATAGTCTTCAAAGGGATCCGAAATATCTGTTCTCAGATTCCGGAGAAATAAGGCTAGCAAAGAGAGGCACGAAATACAGATGTAAATCTGTGTGATGAATTAAGAGAACACTATGCAGTTTCTCAGAAAGCTTCTATTCAGATTTCATCTGAGGATATATCCTTTTTCACCATAACCCTCTATGGGCTTCCAAATATCACTTTGCCAATTCCACTAGAACTGTCTTAGCGAAAGACTTCTTGAGGGGAAAGCTGCAACTCTGTGAGATGATTTCACAGAACACAAAGAAGTTTCTCAGAAAGCTTCTTTCTCTTTGTTATCGGAGGATATTTCCTTTGGCCCTATAGTCTTCTAAGGGATCCGAAATATCTGTTCTCAGATTCCACAGAAATAAGGCTAGCAAAGAGATCCACCAAATACAGATGTAACTCTGTGAGATGAATTAACAGAACACTAAGCAGTTTCTCAGAAAGCTTCTTTCCAGATTTCATCTGAGGATATTTCCTTTTTCACCATTTCCCTCTACGGGCTTCCAAATATCACATTGCCAATTCCACAAGAACTGTCTTAGCGAAAGGCTTCTAGAGGGGAAAGCTGTAACTCTGTGAGATGATTTCACAGAACACAAAGAAGTTTCTCAGAAACCTTCTTTTTCTTTGTTATCGGAGGATATTTCCTTTGGCCCTAGAGTCTTCAAAGGGATCCGAAATATCTGTTCTCAGATTCCACAGAAATAAGGCTAGCAAAGAGATCCACGAAATACAGATGTAACTCTGTGAGATAAATTAACAGAGCACTAAGCAGTTTCTCAGAAAGCTTCTTTCCAGATTTCATCTGAGGATATTTCCTTTTTCACCACAGCCCTCTGTGGGCTTCCAAATATCACTTTGCCAATTCCAAAAGAACTGTCTTAGCGAAAGGCTTCTTTAGAGGAAAGCTGTAACTCTGTGAGATGATTTCACAGAACACAAAGAAGTTTCTCAGAAACCTTCTTTCTCTTTGTTATCGGAGGATATTTCCTTTGGACCGATAATCTTCAAAGGGATCCGAAATATCTGTTCTCAGATTCCACAGAAATAAGGCTAGCAAAGAGATCCACGAAATACACATGTAACTCTGTGAGATTAATGAACAGAACACTAAGCTGTTTCTCAGAAAGCTTCTTTCCAGATTTCATCTGAGGTTATTTCCTTTTTTACCATAGCCCTCTATGCGCTTCGAAATATCACTTTGACAATTCCACAAGAACTGTGTTAGCGGAAGTCTTCTTAGGGGAAAGCCGTAACTCTGTCAGATAATTTCACAGAACACAAAGAAGTTTCTCAGAAAGGTTCTTTCTCTTTTTTATCGGAGTTTATTTGCTTTGGCCCTACAATCTTCAAAGGGATCCAAAATATCTGTTCTCAGATTTCACAGAAATAAGGCTAGCAAAGAGATCCACCAAATACAGATGTAACTCTGTGAGATAAATTAGCAGAACACTAAGCAGTTTCTCAGAAAACTACTTTCCAGATTTCATCTGTGGTTATTTCCTTTTTCACCATAGCCCTCAATGGGCTTCCAAATATCACTTTGTCAATTCCACAGGAACTGTCTTAGCGAAAGGCTTCTTGAGGGGAAGGCTATAACTCTGTGAGATGATTTCACAGAACACAAAGAAGTTTCTCAGAAGGATTCTTTCTCTTTTTTATCCGAGGATATTTCCTTTGGCCCTGTATTCTTCAAAGGGATCCGAAATATCTGTTCTCAGATTCCACAGAAATAATGCTAGCAAAGAGATCCACGAAATACAGATGTAACTCTGTGAGATGAATTAACAGAACACTAAGCAGTTTCTCAGAAAGCTTCTTTCCAGATTTCATCTGAGGATATTTCCTTTTTCACCATAGCCCTCTAAGGGCTTCCAAATATCACTTTCCGAATTCCACAAGAACTGTCTTAGCGAAAGGCTTCTTGAGGGAAAAGCTGCAACTCTGTGAGGTGATTTCACAGAACACAAAGAAGTTTCTCAGAAAGCTTCTTTCTCTTTGTTATCGGAGGATATTTCCTTTGGCCCTATAGACTTCTAAGGGTTCCGAAATATCTTTTCTCAGATTCCACAAAAATAAGGCTAGCAAAGAGATCCACCAAATCCAGATGTAACTCTGTGAGATGAAATAAGAGAACACTAAGCAGTTTCTCAGAAAGCTTCTTTCCAGATTTCTTCTGAGGATATTTCCTTTTTCACCATAGCCCTCTATGGGCTTCCAAATATCACTTTGCCAATTCCACTAGAACTGTCTTAGCGAAAGGCTTCTTCAGGGGAAAGCTGTAACTCTGTGAGATGATTTCAGAGAACACAAAGAAGTTTCTCAGAAAGCTTCTTTCTCTTTTTTATCGGAGGATATTTCATTTGGCCCTATAGTCTTCAAAGGGATCCGAAATATCTGTTCTCAGATTCCACAGAAATAATGCTAGCCAAGAGATCCACGAAATACAGATGTAACTCTGTGAGATGAATTATCAGAACACTAAGCATTTTCCCAGAAAGCTACTTTCCAGGTTTCATCTGAGGATATTTCCTTTTTCACCATAGCCCTCTATGGGCTTCCAAATACCACTTTGCCAATTCGACAAGAACTGTCTTAGCGAAAGGCTTCTTGAGGGGAAAGCTGTAACTCTGTGAGATGATTTTACAGAACACAAGGAAGTTTCTCAGAAAGCTTCTTTCTCTTTGTTATCGGAGGATATTTCATTTGGCCATATAGTCTTCAAAGGGATCCGAAATATCGGTTCTCAGATTCCACAGAAATAAGGCTAGCAAAGAGATCCACCAAATCCACATGTAACTCTGTGAGATGACGTAACAGAACACTAAGCAGTTTCTCAGAAAGCTTCTTTACAGATTTCATCTGAGGATATTTCCTTTTTCACCATAGCACTCTATGGGCTTCCAAATATAACTTTGCGAATTCCACAAAAACTGTCTTAGCGAAAGGCTTCTTGAGGGGAAAGCTGTAACTCTGTGAGATGATTTCACAGAACACAAAAAAGTTTCTCCGAAAGCTCCTTTCACTTTCTTATCGGAGGATATTTCCTTTGGGCCTATAGTCTTCTAAGGGATCCGAAATATCTGTTCTCAGATTCCACAGAAATAAGGCTAGCAAAGAGATCCACCAACTACAGATGTAACTCTGTGAGATGAATTAACAGAACACTAAGCAGTTTCTCAGAAAGCTTCTTTCCAGATTTCATCTGTGGTTATTTCCTTTTTCACCATAGCCCTCTATGGCTTCCAAATATCACTTTGCCAATTCCACAAGAACTGCCTTAGCGAAAGGCTTCTGGAGCGGAAGGCTATAACTCTGTGAGATGATTTCACAGAACACAAAGAAGTTTCTCAGAAACCTTTTATCTCTTTGTTATCGGAGGATATTTCCTTTGGACCTATGATCTTCAAAGGGATCCGAAATATTTGTTCTCGGATTACACAGAAATAAGGCTAGCAAAGAGATCCACGAAATACAGATGTAACTCTGTGAGATGAATTAACAGAACACTAAGCAGTTTCTCAGAAAGCTTCTTTCCGGATTTCATATGAGGTTATTTCCTTTTTTACCATAGCCCTCTATGGGCTTCCAAATATCACTTAGCCAATCCCACAAGAACTGTCTTAGCGAAAGGCTTCTTGAGGGGAAAGCTGTAACTCTGTGAGATGATTTCACAGAACACAAAGAAGTTTCTCAGAAAGCTTCTTTCTCTTTTTTATCCGAGGATATTTCCTTTGGCCCTATATTCTTCAAAGGGATCCGAAATATCTGTTCTCAGATTCCACAGAAATAAGGCTAACAAAGAGATCCACGAAATACAGATGTAACTCTGTGAGATGAATTAACAGAACACTAAGCAGTTTCTCCGAAAGCTTCTTTCCAGATTTCATCTGAGGTTATTTCCTTTTTCACCATAGACCTCTATCGGCTTCCAAATATCACTTTGCCAATTCCAAAAGAACTGTCTTAGCGAAAGGCTTCTTGAGAGGAAAGCTGTAACTCTGTGAGATGATTTCACAGAACACAAATAAGTTTCTCAGAAAGCTTCTTTCTCTTTGTTATCGGAGGATATTTCCTTTGGCCCTATAGTCTTCAAAGGGATCCGAAATATCTGTTCTCAGATTCCCCAGATATACTGCTAGCAAAGAGAAACACGAAATACAGTTGTAAGTCTGTGAGATGAATTAAATGAACACTAAGCAGTTTCTCAGAAAGCTTCTTTCCATATTTCATCTGAGGATATTTCTTTTTTCACCATAGCCCTCTATGCGCTTTCAAATATCACTTTGCCAATTCCACAAGAACTGTCTTAGCAAAAGGCTTCTTGAGGGGAAAGCTGTAACACAGTGAGATGACTTCACAGAACACAAATAAGTTTCTCAGAAAGCTTCTTTCTCTTTGTTATCGGAGTTTATTTCCTTTGGCCCTGTAATGTTCAAAGGGATCCGAAATATCTGTTCTCAGATTCCACAGAAATAAGGCTAGCAAAGAGTTCCACGAAATACAGATGTAACTCTGTGAGACGAATTAACAGAACACTAAGCAGTTTCCCAGAAAGCTTCTTTCCAGATTTCATCTGAGGTTATTTCCTTTATCACCATAGCCCTCTATGGGCTTCCAAATATCACTTTGCCAATTCCACAAGAACTGTCTTAGCGAAAGGCTTATTGAGGGGAAAGCTGTAACTCTCTGAGATGATTTCACAGAACACAAAGAAGTTTCTCAGAAAGCTTCTTTCTCTTTGTTATCGGAGGATATTTCCTTTGGCCCTATAGTCTTCAAAGGGATCCGAAATATCTGTTCTAAGATTCCACAGAAATAAGGCTAGCAAAGATACCCACGAAAGACAGATATAACTCTGTGAGATGAATTCACAGAACACTAAGCAGTTTCTCAGAAAGCTTCTTTCCAGATTTCATCTGAGGATATTTCCTTTTTAAGCATAGCCCTCTTTGGGCTTCCAAATATCACTTTGCCAATTCCACTAGAACTGTCATAGCGAAAGACTTCTTGAGAGGAAAGCTGCAACTCTGTGAGATGATTTCACAGAACACAAAGAAGTTTCTCAGAAAGCTTCTTTCTCTTTGTTATCGGAGGATATTTCCTTTGGCCCTATAGTCTTCTAAGGGATCGGAAATACCTGTTCTCAGATTCCACAGAAATAATGCTAGCAAACAGATCCACGAAATACAGATGTAACTCTGTGAGATGAATTAACAGAACACTAAGCAGTTTCTCAGAAAGCTTCTTTCCGGATTTCATCTGAGGATATTTCCTTTTTCACCATAGCCCTCTATGGGCTTCCAAATATCACTTTGCCAATTCCAAAAGAACTGTCTTAGCGAAAGGCTTCTTGAGAGGAAAGCTGTAACACTGTGAGATGATTTCACAGAACACAAAGAAGTTTCTCAGAAACCTTCTTTCTCTTTGTTATCGGAGGATATTTCCTTTGGGCCTATATTCTTCAAAGGGATCCGAAATATCTGTTCTCAGATGCCACAGAAATAAGGCTAGCAAAGAGATCCACCAAATCCAGATCTAACTCCGTGAGATGAAATAAGAGAACACTAAGCAGTTTCTCAGAAAGCTTCTTTCCAGATTTCATCTGAGGATATTTCCTTTTTCACCATAGCCCTCTACAGGCTTCCAAATATCACTTTGCCAATTCCACAAGAACTTTCTTAGCGAAAGGCTTCTGGAGGGGAAGGCTGTAACTCTCTGAGATGATTTCACAGAACACAAAGAAGTTTCTCAGAATCCTTCTTTCTCTTTGTTATCGGAGGATATTTCCTTTGGACCTATAGTCTTCAAAGGGGTCCGAAATATCTGTTCTCAGATTCCACAGAAATAAGGCTAGCAAAGAGATCCACGAAATACAGATGTAACTCTGTGAGATGAATTAACAGAACACTAAGCAGTTTCTCAGAAAGCTTCTTTCCAGATTTCATCTGAGGATATTTCCTTTTTCACCATGGCCCTCTATGGGCTTCCAAATATCACTTTGCCAATTCCACAAGAACTGCCTTAGCGAAAGGTTTCTTGAGAGGAAAGCTGTAACTCTGTGAGATGATTTCACAGAACACAAAGAAGTTTCTCAGAAAGCTTCTTTCTCTTTGTTATCGGAGGATACTTCTTTGGCCCTATAGTCTTCTAAGGGATCCGAAATATCTGTTCTCAGATTCCACAGAAATAAGTCTAGCTTAGAGATCCACGAAATACAGATGTAAATCTGTGAGATGAATTAACAGAACACTAAGCAGTTTCTCAGAAAGCTTCTTTACAGATTTCATCCGAGGATATTTCCTTTTTCACCATAGCCCTCTTTGGGCTTCCAAATATCACTTTGCCAATTCCACAAGAACTGTCTTAACGAAAGGCTTCCTGAGGGGAAAGCTGTAACTTTGTGAGATGATTTCACAGAACACAAAGAAGTTTCTCAGAAAGCTTCTTTCTCTTTATTATCGGAGGATATTTACTTTGGCCCTAGGGTCTTCAAAGTGATGCGTAATATCCGTTCTCAGATTCCACAGAAATAAGGCTAGCAAAGAGATCCACGAAATACAGATGTAACTCTGTGAGACGAATTAACAGAACACCAAGCAGTTTCTCAGAAACCTTCTATCCGGGTTTCATCTGAGGATATTTCCTTTTTCACCATAGCACTCAATGCGCTTCCAAATATCACTTTGCCAATTCCACTAGAACTGTCTTAGCAAAGGTTTCTTTAGGGGAAAGCTGTAATTTTGTGAGATGATTTCACAGAACACAAAGAAGTTTCTCAGAAAGCTTCTTTCTCTTTCTTATCGGAGGATATTTCCTTTGCCCCTACAGTTTTCAAAGGGATCCGAAATATATGTTCTCAGATTCCAGAGAAATAAGGCAAGCAAAGAGATCCACGAAATACAGATGTAACTCTGTGAGATGAATTCACAGAACACTAAGCAGTTTCTCAGAAAGCTTCTTTCCAGAGTTCATCTGAGGATATTTCCTTTTTCGCCATAGCCCTCTATGCGCTTCCAAATATCACTTTGCCAATTTCACTACAACTGTCTTAGCGAAAGACTTCTTGAGGGGAAAGCTGTAACTCTGTGAGATGATTTCACAAAACACAAAGAAGTTTCTCAGAAAGCTTCTTTCTCTTTGTTATCGGAGGATATTTCCTTTGGCTCTATAGTCTTCAAAGGGTTCGGAAATATCTGTTCTCAGATTCCACAGAAATAATGCTAGCAAAGAGATCCACGAAATACAGATGTGATTCTGTGAGATGAATTAACAGAACACTAAGCTGTTTCTCAGAAAGCTTCTTTCCAGATTTCATCTGAGGATGTTTCCTTTTTCACCATAGCCCTCTATGGGCTTCCAAATATCACTTTGACAATTCCACAAGAACTGTCTTAGCCAAAGGCTTCTTGAGAGGAAAGCTGTAACTCTGTGAGATGATTTCACAGAACACAAAGTAGTTTCTCAGAAAGCTTCTTTCTGTTTGTTATCGGAGGATATTTCCTTTGGCCCTATAGTCTTCAAAGGGATCCGAAATATCTGTTCTCAGATTCCACAGAAATAAGGCTAGCAAAGAGATCCACCAAATCCAGATGTAACTCTGTGAGATGAAAAGTAGAAAACTAAGCAGTTTCTCAGAAAGCTTCTTTCCATATTTCATCTGAGGATATTTCCTTTTTCACCATAGCCCTCTATGGGCTTCCAAATATCACTTTGCGAATTCCACAAGAACTGTCTTAGCGAAATTCTTCTTGAGGGGAAAGCTGTAACTCTGTGAGATGATTTCACAGAACACAAACAAGTTTCTCCAAAAGCTCCTTTCTCTTTCTTATCGGAGGATATTTCCTTTGGCCCTATAGTCTTCTAAGGAATCCGAAATATCTGTTCTCAGATTCCACAGAAATAATGCTAGCAAAGAGATCCACCAAATACAGATGTAACTCTGTGAGATGAATTATGAGAACACTAAGCAGTTTCTCAGAAAGCTTCTTTCCAGATTTCATCTGTGGTTATTTCCTTTTTCACCATAGCCCTCTATGGCTTCCAAATATCACTTTGCCAATTCCACAAGAACTGTCTTAGCGAAAGGCTTCTGGAGGGGAAGGCTGTAACTCTGTGAGATGATTTCACAGAACACAAAGAAGTTTCTCAGAAACCTTCTTAATCTTTGTTATCGGAGGATATTTCCTTTGGACCTATGATCTTCAAAGGGATCCGTAATATCTGTTCTCAGATTCCACAGAAATAAGGCTAGCAAAGACATCCACGAAATACAGATGTAACTCTGTGAGATGAATTAACAGGACACTAAGCTGTTTCTCAGAAAGCTTCTTTCCAGATTTCATCTGAGGTTATTTCCTTTTTTACCATAGCCCTCTATGCGCTTCGAAATATCACTTTGCCAATTCCACAAGAACTGTCTCAGCGAAAGGCTTCTTGAGAGGAAAGCTGTAACTCTGTGAGATGATTTCACAGAACACAAAGAGGATTCTCAGAAAGCTTTTTTCTCTTTTTTATCCGAGGATATTTCCTTTGGCCCTATATTCTTCAAAGGGATCCGAAATATCTGTTCTCAGATTCCACAGAAATAAGGCTAGCAAAGAGATCCACCAAATCCAGATGTAACTCTGTGAGATGAAATAAGAGAACACTAAGCAGTTTCTCAGAAAGCTTCTTTCCAGATTTCATCTGAGGATATTTCCTTTTTCACCATAGCCCTCTATGGGCTTCCAAATATCACTTTGCCAATTCCACAAGAACTGTCTTAGCGAAAGGCTTCTGAAGGGGAAGGCTGTAACTCTGTGAGATGATTTCACAGAACACAAAGAAGTTTCTCAGAAACCTTCTTTCTCTTTGTTATCGGAGGATATTTCCTTTGGACCTATAGTCTTCAAAGGGATCCGAAATATCTGTTCTCAGATTCCACAGAAATAAGGCTAGCAAAGAGATCCACGAAATACAGATGTAACTCTGTGAGATGAATTAACAGAACACTAAGCTGTTTCTCAGAAAACTTCTTTCCAGATTTCATCTAGGGTTATTTCCTTTTTTACCGTAGCCCTCTATGTGCTTCGAAATATCACTTTGCCAATTAAACAAGAACTGTCTTAGCGAAAGGCTTCTTCAGGGGGAAGCTGTAACTCTGTGAGATGATTTCACAGAACACAAAGAAGTTTCTCAGAAACCTTCTTTCTCTTTGTTATCGGAGGATATTTCCTTTGGCCCTAGAGTCTTCAAAGGGATCCGAAATATCTGTTCTCAGATTCCAAAGAAATAAGGCTAGCAAAGAGACCCACGAAATACAGATGTAACTCTGTGAGATGAATTCACAGAACACTAAGCAGTCTCTCAGAAAGCTTCTTTCCAGATTTCATCTGAGGTTATTTCCTTTTTTACCGTAGCCCTCTATGCGCTTCGAAATATCACTTTGCCAATTAAACAAGAACTGTCTTAGCGAAAGGCTTCTTCAGGGGAAGGCTGCAACTCTGTGAGAGGATTTCACAGAACACAAAGAAGTTTCTCAGAAAGCTTCTTTCTCTTTGTTATCGGAGGATATATCCTTTGGCCCTATAGTCTTCAAAGGGATCCGAAATATCTGTTCTCAGATTCCACAGAAATAAGGCTAGCAAAGAGATCCACCAAATCCACATGTAACTCTGTGAGATGAAATAACAGAACACTAAGCAGTTTCTCAGAAAGCTTCTTTCCAGATTTCATCTGAGGATATTTCCTTTTTCAAAATAGCCCTCTATGGGCTTCCAAATATAACTTTGCGAATTCCACAAAAACTGTCTTAGCGAAAGGCTTCTTGAGGGGAAAGCTGTAACTCTGTGAGATGATTTCACAGAACACAAAAAAGTTTCTCCGAAAGCTCCTTTCTCTTTCTTATCGGAGGATATTTCCTTTGGGCCTATAGTCTTCTAAGGGATCCGAAATATCTGTTCTCAGATTCCACAGAAATAATGCTAGCAAAGAGATCCACCAAATACAGATGTAACTCTGTGAGATGAATTAACAGAACACTAAGCAGTTTCTCAGAAAGCTTCTTTCCAGATTTCATCTGTGGTTATTTCCTTTTTCACCATAGCCCTCTATGGCTTCCAAATATCACTTTGCCAATTCCACAAGAACTGTCATAGCGAAAGGCTTCTGGAGGGGAAGGCTGTAACTCTGTGAGATGATTTCACAGAACACAAAGAAGTTTCTCAGAAACCTTTTTTCTCTTTGTTATCGGAGGATATTTCCTTTGGACCTATGATCTTCAAAGGGATCCGAAATATCTGTTCTCAGATTACACAGAAATAAGGCTAGCAAAGAGATCCACCAAATACAGATGTAACTCTGTGAGATGAATTAACAGAACGCTAAGCAGTTTCTCAGAAAGCTTCTTTCCGGATTTCATATGAGGTTATTTCCTTTTTTACCATAGCCCTCTATGGGCTCCCAAATATCACTTAGCCAATCCCACAAGAACTGTCTTAGCGAAAGGCTTCTTGAGGGGAAAGCTGTAACTCTGTGAGATGATTTCACAGAACACAAAGAATTTTCTCAGAAAGCTTCTTTCTCTTTTTTATTCGAGGATATTTCCTTTGGCCCTATATTCTTCAAAGGAATCCGAAATATCTGTTCTCAGATTCCACAGAAATAAGGCTAACAAAGAGATCCACGAAATACAGATGTAACTCTGTGAGATGAATTAACAGAACACTAAGCAGTTTCTCAGAAAGCTTCTTTACAGATTTCATCTGAGGATATTTCCTTTTTCACCATAGCCCTCTATGGGCTTCCAAATATCACTTTGCCAATTCCACAAGAACTGTTTTAGCGAAAGGTTTCTTGAGGGGAAAGCTGTAACTCTGTGAGATGGTTTCACAGAACACAAAGAAGTTTCTCAGAAAGCTTCTTTCTCTTTGTTATCGGAGGATATTTCCTTTGGACCTAGGGTCTTCAAAGGGATCCGAAATATCTGTTCTCAGATTCCACAGAAATAAGGCTAGCAAAGAGATCCACGAAATACAGATGTAAATCTGTGAGATGAATTAACAGAACACTAAGCAGTTTCTCACAGAGCTTCTTTCCAGATTTCATCCGAGGTTATTTCCTTTTTCACCATAGACCTCTATCGGCTTCCAAATATCACTTTGCCAATTCCAAAAGAACTGTCTTAGCGAAAGGCTTCTTGAGAGGAAAGCTGTAACTCTGTGAGATGATTTCACAGAACACAAAGAAGTTTCTCAGAAACCTTCTTTCTCTTTGTTATCGGAGGATATTTCCTTTGGCCCTATAGTCTTCAAAGGGATCCGAAATATCTGTTCTCAGATTCCCCAGATATAATGCTAGCAAAGAGAAACACGAAATACAGTTGTAACTCTGTGAGATGAATTAAGAGAACACTAAGCAGTTTCTCAGAAAGCTTCTTTCCAGATTTCATCTGAGGATATTTCCTTTTTCACCATAGCCCTCTATGCGCTTTCAAATATCACTTTGCCAATTCCACAAGAACTGTCTTAGCAAAAGGCTTCTTGAGGGGAAAGCTGTAACACAGTGAGATGACTTCACAGAACACAAATAAGTTTCTCAGAAAGCTTCTTTCTCTTTGTTATCGGAGTTTATTTCCTTTGGCCCTGTAATGTTGAAAGGGATCCGAAATATCTGTTCTCAGATTCCACAGAAATAAGGCTAGCAAAGAGACCCACGAAATACAGATGTAACTCTGTGAGATGAATTAACAGAACACTAAGCAGTTTCCCAGAAAGCTTCTTTCCAGATTTCATCTGAGGTTATTTCCTTTTTCACCATAGCCCTCTAAGGGGTTCCAAATATCACTTTGCCAATTCCACAAGAACTGTCTTAGCGAAAGGCTTCTTGAGGGGAAAGCTGTAACTCTCTGAGATGATTTCACAGAACACAAAGAAGTTTCTCAGAAACCTTCTTTCCCTTTGTTATCGGAGGATATTTCCTTTGGCCCTATAGTCTTCAAAGGGATCCGAAATATCTGTTCTAAGATTCCACAGAAATAAGGCTAGCAAAGATACCCACGAAAGACAGATATAACTCTGTGAGATGAATTCACAGAACACTAAGCAGTTTCTCAGAAAGCTTCTTTCCAGATTTCATCTGAGGATATTTCCTTTTTCACCATAGCCCTCTTTGGGCTTCCAAATATCACTTTACCAATTCCACTAGAACTGTCTTAGCGAAAGGCTTCTTGAGGGGAAAGCTGTAACTCTCTGAGATGATTTCACAGAACACAAAGAAGTTTCTCAGAAACCTTCTTTCTCTTTGTTATCGGAGGATATTTCCTTTGGCCCTCTAGTCTTCAAAGGGATCCGAAATATCTGTTCTCAGATTCCACAGAAATAAGGCTAGCAAAGAGATCCACGAAATACAGATGTAACTCTGTGAGATTAATTAACAGAACACTAAGCAGTTTCTCAGAAAGCTTCTTTCCAGATTTCATCTGAGGATATTTCCTTTTTCACCATAGCCCTCTATGGGCTTCCAAATATCACTTTGCGAATTCCACAAGAACTGTCTTAGCGAAAGGCTTCTTCAGGGGAAAGCTGTAACTCTGTGAGATGATTTCACAGAACACAAAAAAGTTTCTCAGAAAGCTTCTTTCTCTTTGTTATCGGAGGATATTTCCTTTGGCCCTATAGTCTTCTAAGGGATCCGAAAAATCTGTTCTCAGATTCCACAGAAATAAGGCTAGCAAAGAGATCCACCAAATACAGATGTAATTCTGTGAGATGAATTAACAGAACACTAGGCAGTTTCTCAGAAAGCTTCTTGCCAGATTTCATCTGTGGTTATTTCCTTTTTCACCATAGCCCTCTATGGGCTTCCAATATCACTTTGCCAATTCCACAAGAACTGTCTTAGCGAAAGGCTTCTTGAAGGGAAGGCTGTAACTCTGTGAGATGATTTCACAGAACACAAAGAAGTTTCTCAGAAAGCTTCTTTTTCTTTTTTATCCGAGGATATTTACTTTGGCCCAATACTCTTCAAAGGGATCCGAAATATCTGTTCTCAGATTCCACAGAAATAAGGCTAGGAAAGAGATCCACCAAATCCAGATGTAACTCTGTGAGATGAAATAAGAGAACACTAAGCAGTTTCTCAGAAAGCTTCTTTCCAGAATTCATCTGAGGATATTTCCTTTTTCAGCAGAGGCCTCTATGGGCTTCCAAATATCACTTTGCGAATTCCACAAGAACTGTCTTAGCGAAAGGGTTCTTGAGGGAAAAGCTGTAACTCTGTGAGATTATTTCACAGAACACAAAAAAGTTTCTCAGAAAGCTTCTTTCTCTTTGTTATCGGAGGATATTTCCTTTGGCCCTATAGTCTTCTTAGGGATCCGAAATATCTGTTCTCAGATTCTACAGAAATAATGCTAGCAAAGAGATCCCCCAAATACAGATGTAACTCTGTGAGATGAATTAACAGAACACTAAGCAGTTTCTCAGAAAGCTTCTTTCCGGATTTCATCTGAGGATATTTCCTTTTTCAAAATAGCCCTCTATGGGCTTCCAAATATCACTTTGCCAATTCAAAAAGAACTGTCTTAGCGAAAGGCTTCTTGAGAGGAAAGCTGTAACTCTGTGAGATGATTTCACAGAACACAAAGAAGTTTCGCAGAAACCTTCTTTCTCTTTGTTATCGGAGGATATTTCCTTTGGGCCTATAGTCTTCAAAGGGATCCGAAATATCTGTTCTCAGATTCCACAGAAATAAGGCTAGCAAAGAGATCCACCAAATCCAGATCTAACTCCGTGAGATGAAATAAGAGAACACTAAGCAGTTTCTCAGAAAGCTTCTTTCCAGATTTCATCTGAGGATATTTCCTTTTTCACCATAGCCCTCTATGGGCTTAAAAATATCACTTTGCGAATGCCACAAGAACTGTCTTAGCGAAAGGCTTCTGGAGGGGAAAGCTGTAACTCTGTGTGATGATTTCACAGAACACAAAAAAGTTTCTCAGAAAGCTTCTTTCTCTTTGTTATCGGAGGATATTTCCTTTCGCCCTATAGTCTTGAAAGGGATCCGAAATATCTGTTCTCAGATTCCACAGAAATAATGCTAGCAAAGAGATCCACCAAATACCGATGTAACTCTGTGAGATGAATTAACAGAACACTAAGCAGTTTCTCAGAAAGCTTCTTTACAGATTTCATCCGAGGATATTTCCTTTTTCACCATAGCCCTCTTTGGTCTTCCAAATATCACTTTGCCAATTCCACAAGAACTGTCTTAACGAAAGGCTTCCTGAGGGGAAAGCTGTAACTCCGTGAGATGATTTCACAGAACACAAAGAAGTTTCTCAGAAAGCTTCTTTCTCTTTATTATCGGAGGATATTTACTTTGGCCCTAGGGTCTTCAAAGTGATGCGTAATATCTGATCTCAGATTCCACAGAAATAAGGCTAGCAAAGAGATCCACGAAATACAGATGTAACTCTGTGAGACGAATTAACAGAACACCAAGCAGTTTCTCAGAAACCTTCTATCCGGGTTTCATCTGAGGATATTTCCTTTTTCACCATAGCACTCAATGCGCTTCCAAATATCAGTTTGCCAATTCCACTTGAACTGTCTTAGCAAAGGCTTCTTTAGGGGAAAGCTGTAACTCTGTGAGATGATTTCACAGAACACAAAGAAGTTTCTCAGAAAGCTTCTTTCTCTTTCTTATCGGAGGATATTTCCTTTGGCCCTATAGTTTTCAAAGGGATCCGAAATATATGTTCTCAGATTCCAGAGAAATAA
The DNA here is from genome assembly GCF_043159975.1 of Macaca nemestrina. NCBI lineage: Eukaryota > Metazoa > Chordata > Mammalia > Primates > Cercopithecidae > Macaca > Macaca nemestrina. The sequence goes on from NC_092143.1 coordinate 27,272,611, forward strand.
GGCAAGCAAAGAGATCCACGAAATACAGATGTAACTCTGTGAGATGAATTCACAGAACACTAAGCAGTTTCTCAGAAAGCTTCTTTCCAGATTTCATCTGAGGATATTTCCTTTTTCGCCATAGCCCTCTATGCGCTTCCAAATATCACTTTGCCAATTCCACTACAACTGTCTTAGCGAAAGACTTCTTCAGGGGAAAGCTGTAACTCTGTGAGATGATTTCACAGAACACAAAGAAGTTTCTCAGAAAGCTTCTTTCTCTTTGTTATCGGAGGATATTTCCTTTGGCTCTATAGTCTTCAAAGGGTTCGGAAATATCTGTTCTCAGATTCCACAGAAATAATGCTAGCAAAGAGATCCACGAAATACAGAAGTAACTCTGTGAGATGAATTCACAGAACACTAAGCAGTTTCTCAGAAAGCTTCTTTCCAGATTTCATCTGAGGATATTTCCTTTTTCACCATAGCCCTCTGTGGGCTTCCAAATATCACTTTGCCAATTCCACTAGAACTGTCTTAGCGAAAGGCTTCTTGAGGGGAAAGCTGTAACTCTCTGAGATGATTTCACAGAACACAAAGAAGTTTCTCAGAAAGCTTCTTTCTCTTTGTTATTGGAGGATATTTCCTTTGGCCCTCTAGTCTTCAAAGGGATCCGAAATATCTGTTCTCAGATTCCACAGAAATAAGGCTAGCAAAGAGATCCACGAAATACAGATGTAACTCTGTGAGATTAATTAACAGAACACTAAGCAGTTTCTCAGAAAGCTTCTTTCCAGATTTCATCTGAGGATATTTCCTTTTTCGCCATAGCCCTCTATGCGCTTCCAAATATCACTTTGCCAATTCCACTAGAACTGTCTTAGCGAAAGGCTTCTTGAGGTGAAAGCTGTAACTCTCTCAGATGATTTCACAGAACACAAAGAAGTTTCTCAGAAACCTTCTTTCTCTTTGTTATCGGAGGATATTTCCTTTGGCCCTCTAGTCTTCAAAGGGATCCGAAATATCTGTTCTCAGATTCCACAGAAATAAGGCTAGCAAAGAGATCCACGAAATACAGATGTATCTCTGTGAGATTAATTAACAGAACACTAAGCAGTTTCTCAGAAAGCTTCTTTCCAGATTTCATCTGAGGATATTTCCTTTTTCGCCATAGCCCTCTATGCGCTTCCAAATATCACTTTGCCAATTCCACTACAACTGTCTTAGCGAAAGACTTCTTGAGGGGAAAGTTGTTACTCTGTGAGATGATTTCACAGAACACAAAGAAGTTTCTCAGAAAGCTTCTTTCTCTTTGTTATCGGAGGATATTTCCTTTGGCTCTATAGTCTTCAAAGGGTTCGGAAATATCTGTTCTCAGATTCCACAGAAATAATGCTATCAAAGAGATCCACGAAATACAGATGTAACTCTGTGAGATGAATTAACAGAACACTAAGCAGTTTCTCAGAAAGCTTCTTTCCAGATTTCATCTGAGGATATTTCCTTTTTCACCATAGCCCTCTGTGGGCTTCCAAATATCACTTTGCCAATTCCACTAGAACTGTCTTAGCGAAAGGCTTCTTGAGGGGAAAGCTGTAACTCTCTGAGATGATTTCACAGAACACAAAGAAGTTTCTCAGAAACCTTCTTTCTCTTTGTTATCAGAGGATATTTCCTTTGGCCCTCTAGTCTTCAAAGGGATCCGAAATATCTGTTCTCAGATTCCACAGAAATAAGGCTAGCAAAGAGATCCACGAAATAAAGATGTAACTCTGTGAGATTAATTAACAGAACACTAAGCAGTTTCTCAGAAAGCTTCTTTCCAGATTTCATCTGAGGATATTTCCTTTTTCACCATAGCCCTCTATGGGCTTCCAAATATCACTTTGCGAATTCCACAAGAACTGTTTTAGCGAAAGGCTTCTTCAGGGGAAAGCTGTAACTCTGTGAGATGATTTCACAGAACACAAAAAAGTTTCTCAGAAAGCTTCTTTCTCTTTGTTATCGGAGGATATTTCCTTTGGCCCTATAGTCTTCTAAGGGATCCGAAAAATCTGTTCTCAGATTCCACAGAAATAATGCTAGCAAAGAGATCCACCAAATACAGATGTAATTCTGTGAGATGAATTAACAGAACACTAGGCAGTTTCTCAGAAAGCTTCTTTCCAGATTTCATCTGTGGTTATTTCCTTTTTCACCATAGCCCTCTATGGGCTTCCAATATCACTTTGCCAATTCCACAAGAACTGTCTTAGCGAAAGGCTTCTTGAAGGGAAGGCTGTAACTCTGTGAGATGATTTCACAGAACACAACGAAGTTTCTCAGAAAGCTTCTTTCTCTTTTTTATCCGAGGATATTTCCTTTGGCCCAATACTCTTCAAAGGGATCCGAAATATCTGTTCTCAGATTCCACAGAAATAAGGCTAGGAAAGAGATCCACCAAATCCAGATGTAACTCTGTGAGATGAAATAAGAGAACACTAAGCAGTTTCTCAGAAAGCTTCTTTCCAGATTTCATCTGAGGATATTTCCTTTTTCACCAGAGGCCTCTATGGGCTTCCAAATATCACTTTGCGAATTCCACAAGAACTGTCTTAGCGAAAGGGTTCTTGAGGGAAAAGCTGTAACTCTGTGAGATTATTTCACAGAACACAAAAAAGTTTCTCAGAAAGCTTTTTTCTCTTTGTTATCGGAGGATATTTCCTTTGGCCCTATAGTCTTCTTAGGGATCCGAAATATCTGTTCTCAGATTCTACAGAAATATTGCTAGCAAAGAGATCCACCAAATACAGATGTAACTCGGTGAGATGAATTAACAGAACACTAAGCAGTTTCTCAGAAAGCTTCTTTCCGGATTTCATCTGAGGATATTTCCTTTTTCAAAATAGCCCTCTATGGGCTTCCAAATATCACTTTGCCAATTCCAAAAGAACTGTCTTAGCGAAAGGCTTCTTGAGAGGAAAGCTGTAACTCTGTGAGATGATTTCACAGAACACAAAGAAGTTTCGCAGAAACCTTCTTTCTCTTTGTTATCGGAGGATATTTCCTTTGGGCCTATAGTCTTCAAAGGGATCCGAAATATCTGTTCTCAGATTCCACAGAAATAAGGCTAGCAAAGAGATCCACCAAATCCAGATCTAACTCCGTGAGATGAAATAAGAGAACACTAAGCAGTTTCTCAGAAAGCTTCTTTCCAGATTTCATCTGTGGTTATTTCCTTTTTCACCATAGCCCTCTATGAGCTTCCAAATATCACTTTGCCAATTCCACAAGAACTTTCTTAGCGAAAGGCTTCTGGAGGGGAAGGCTGTAACTCTCTGAGATGATTTCACAGAACACAAAGAAATTTCTCAGAAACCTTCTTTCTCTTTGTTATCGTAGGATATTTCCTTTGGACCTATAGTCTTCAAAGGGATCCGAAATATCTGTTCTCAGATTCCACAGAAATAAGGCTAGCAAAGAGATCCACGAAATACAGATGTAACTCTGTGAGATTAATTAACAGAACACTAAGCAGTTTCTCAGAAAGCTTCTTTCCAGATGTCATCTGAGGATATTTCCTTTTTCGCCATAGCCCTCTATGTGCTTCCAAATATCACTTTGCCAATTCCACTACAACTGTCTTAGCGAAAGACTTCTTGAGGGGAAAGCTGTAACTCTGTGAGATGATTTCACAGAACACAAAGAAGTTTCTCAGAAAGCTTCTTTCTCTTTGTTATCGGAGGATATTTCCTTTGGCTCTATAGTCTTCAAAGGGTTCGGAAATATCTGTTCTCAGATTCCACAGAAATAATGCTAGCAAAGAGATCCACGAAATACAGAAGTAACTCTGTGAGATGAATTCACAGAACACTAAGCAGTTTCTCAGAAAGCTTCTTTCCAGATTTCATCTGAGGATATTTCCTTTTTCACCATAGCCCTCTGTGGGCTTCCAAATATCACTTTGCCAATTCCACTAGAACTGTCTTAGCGAAAGGCTTCTTGAGGGGAAAGCTGTAACTCTCTGAGATGATTTCACAGAACACAAAGAAGTTTCTCAGAAACCTTCTTTCTCTTTGTTATCGGAGGATATTTCCTTTGGCCCTCTAGTCTTCAAAGGGATCCGAAATATCTGTTCTCAGATTCCACAGAAATAAGGCTAGCAAAGAGATCCACGAAATACAGATGTAACTCTGTGAGATTAATTAACAGAACACTAAGCAGTTTCTCAGAAAGCTTCTTTCCAGATTTCATCTGAGGATATTTCCTTTTTCGCCATAGCCCTCTATGCGCTTCCAAATATCACTTTGCCAATTCCACTAGAACTGTCTTAGCGAAAGGCTTCTTGAGGTGAAAGCTGTAACTCTCTGAGATGATTTCACAGAACACAAAGAAGTTTCTCAGAAACCTTCTTTCTCTTTGTTATCGGAGGATATTTCCTTTGGCCCTCTAGTCTTCAAAGGGATCCGAAATATCTGTTCTCAGATTCCACAGAAATAAGGCTAGGAAAGAGATCCACCAAATCCAGATGTAACTCTGTGAGATGAAATAAGAGAACACTAAGCAGATTCTCAGAAAGCTTCTTTCCAGATTTCATCTGAGGATATTTCCTTTTTCACCAGAGGCCTCTATGGGCTTCCAAATATCACTTTGCGAATTCCACAAGAACTGTCTTAGCGAAAGGGTTCTTGAGGGAAAAGCTGTAACTCTGTGAGATTATTTCACAGAACACAAAAAAGTTTCTCAGAAAGCTTCTTTCTCTTTGTTATCGGAGGATATTTCCTTTGGCCCTATAGTCTTCTTAGGGATCCGAAATATCTGTTCTCAGATTCTACAGAAATATTGCTAGCAAAGAGATCCACCAAATACAGATGTAACTCTGTGAGATGAATTAACAGAACACTAAGCAGTTTCTCAGAAAGCTTCTTTCCGGATTTCATCTGAGGATATTTCCTTTTTCAAAATAGCCCTCTATGGGCTTCCAAATATCACTTTGCCAATTCCAAAAGAACTGTCTTAGCGAAAGGCTTCTTGAGAGGAAAGCTGTAACTCTGTGAGATGATTTCACAGAACACAAAGAAGTTTCGCAGAAACCTTCTTTCTCTTTGTTATCGGAGGATATTTCCTTAGGGCCTATAGTCTTCAAAGGGATCCGAAATATCTGTTCTCAGATTCCACAGAAATAAGGCTAGCAAAGAGATCCACCAAATCCAGATCTAACTCCGTGAGATGAAATAAGAGAACACTAAGCAGTTTCTCAGAAAGCTTCTTTCCAGATTTCATCTGTGGTTATTTCCTTTTTCACCATAGCCCTCTATGAGCTTCCAAATATCACTTTGCCAATTCCACAAGAACTTTCTTAGCGAAAGGCTTCTGGAGGGGAAGGCTGTAACTCTCTGAGATGATTTCACAGAACACAAAGAAGTTTCTCAGAAACCTTCTTTCTCTTTGTTATCGGAGGATATTTCCTTTGGACCTATAGTCTTCAAAGGGATCCGAAATATCTGTTCTCAGATTCCACAGAAATAAGGCTAGCAAAGAGATCCACGAAATACAGATGTATCTCTGTGAGATTAATTAACAGAACACTAAGCAGTTTCTCAGAAAGCTTCTTTCCAGATTTCATCTGAGGATATTTCCTTTTTCGCCATAGCCCTCTATGCGCTTCCAAATATCACTTTGCCAATTCCACTACAACTGTCTTAGCGAAAGACTTCTTGAGGGGAAAGTTGTTACTCTGTGAGATGATTTCACAGAACACAAAGAAGTTTCTCAGAAAGCTTCTTTCTCTTTGTTATCGGAGGATATTTCCTTTGGCTCTATAGTCTTCAAAGGGTTCGGAAATATCTGTTCTCAGATTCCACAGAAATAATGCTATCAAAGAGATCCACGAAATACAGATGTAACTCTGTGAGATGAATTAACAGAACACTAAGCAGTTTCTCAGAAAGCTTCTTTCCAGATTTCATCTGAGGATATTTCCTTTTTCACCATAGCCCTCTGTGGGCTTCCAAATATCACTTTGCCAATTCCACTAGAACTGTCTTAGCGAAAGGCTTCTTGAGGGGAAAGCTGTAACTCTCTGAGATGATTTCACAGAACACAAAGAAGTTTCTCAGAAACCTTCTTTCTCTTTGTTATCAGAGGATATTTCCTTTGGCCCTCTAGTCTTCAAAGGGATCCGAAATATCTGTTCTCAGATTCCACAGAAATAAGGCTAGCAAAGAGATCCACGAAATAAAGATGTAACTCTGTGAGATTAATTAACAGAACACTAAGCAGTTTCTCAGAAAGCTTCTTTCCAGATTTCATCTGAGGATATTTCCTTTTTCACCATAGCCCTCTATGGGCTTCCAAATATCACTTTGCGAATTCCACAAGAACTGTTTTAGCGAAAGGCTTCTTCAGGGGAAAGCTGTAACTCTGTGAGATGATTTCACAGAACACAAAAAAGTTTCTCAGAAAGCTTCTTTCTCTTTGTTATCGGAGGATATTTCCTTTGGCCCTATAGTCTTCTAAGGGATCCGAAAAATCTGTTCTCAGATTCCACAGAAATAATGCTAGCAAAGAGATCCACCAAATACAGATGTAATTCTGTGAGATGAATTAACAGAACACTAGGCAGTTTCTCAGAAAGCTTCTTTCCAGATTTCATCTGTGGTTATTTCCTTTTTCACCATAGCCCTCTATGGGCTTCCAATATCACTTTGCCAATTCCACAAGAACTGTCTTAGCGAAAGGCTTCTTGAAGGGAAGGCTGTAACTCTGTGAGATGATTTCACAGAACACAACGAAGTTTCTCAGAAAGCTTCTTTCTCTTTTTTATCCGAGGATATTTCCTTTGGCCCAATACTCTTCAAAGGGATCCGAAATATCTGTTCTCAGATTCCACAGAAATAAGGCTAGGAAAGAGATCCACCAAATCCAGATGTAACTCTGTGAGATGAAATAAGAGAACACTAAGCAGTTTCTCAGAAAGCTTCTTTCCAGATTTCATCTGAGGATATTTCCTTTTTCACCAGAGGCCTCTATGGGCTTCCAAATATCACTTTGCGAATTCCACAAGAACTGTCTTAGCGAAAGGGTTCTTGAGGGAAAAGCTGTAACTCTGTGAGATTATTTCACAGAACACAAAAAAGTTTCTCAGAAAGCTTTTTTCTCTTTGTTATCGGAGGATATTTCCTTTGGCCCTATAGTCTTCTTAGGGATCCGAAATATCTGTTCTCAGATTCTACAGAAATATTGCTAGCAAAGAGATCCACCAAATACAGATGTAACTCGGTGAGATGAATTAACAGAACACTAAGCAGTTTCTCAGAAAGCTTCTTTCCGGATTTCATCTGAGGATATTTCCTTTTTCAAAATAGCCCTCTATGGGCTTCCAAATATCACTTTGCCAATTCAAAAAGAACTGTCTTAGCGAAAGGCTTCTTGAGAGGAAAGCTGTAACTCTGTGAGATGATTTCACAGAACACAAAGAAGTTTCGCAGAAACCTTCTTTCTCTTTGTTATCGGAGGATATTTCCTTTGGGCCTATAGTCTTCAAAGGGATCCGAAATATCTGTTCTCAGATTCCACAGAAATAAGGCTAGCAAAGAGATCCACCAAATCCAGATCTAACTCCGTGAGATGAAATAAGAGAACACTAAGCAGTTTCTCAGAAAGCTTCTTTCCAGATTTCATCTGTGGTTATTTCCTTTTTCACCATAGCCCTCTATGAGCTTCCAAATATCACTTTGCCAATTCCACAAGAACTTTCTTAGCGAAAGGCTTCTGGAGGGGAAGGCTGTAACTCTCTGAGATGATTTCACAGAACACAAAGAAATTTCTCAGAAACCTTCTTTCTCTTTGTTATCGTAGGATATTTCCTTTGGACCTATAGTCTTCAAAGGGATCCGAAATATCTGTTCTCAGATTCCACAGAAATAAGGCTAGCAAAGAGATCCACGAAATACAGATGTAACTCTGTGAGATTAATTAACAGAACACTAAGCAGTTTCTCAGAAAGCTTCTTTCCAGATGTCATCTGAGGATATTTCCTTTTTCGCCATAGCCCTCTATGTGCTTCCAAATATCACTTTGCCAATTCCACTACAACTGTCTTAGCGAAAGACTTCTTGAGGGGAAAGCTGTAACTCTGTGAGATGATTTCACAGAACACAAAGAAGTTTCTCAGAAAGCTTCTTTCTCTTTGTTATCGGAGGATATTTCCTTTGGCTCTATAGTCTTCAAAGGGTTCGGAAATATCTGTTCTCAGATTCCACAGAAATAATGCTAGCAAAGAGATCCACGAAATACAGAAGTAACTCTGTGAGATGAATTCACAGAACACTAAGCAGTTTCTCAGAAAGCTTCTTTCCAGATTTCATCTGAGGATATTTCCTTTTTCACCATAGCCCTCTGTGGGCTTCCAAATATCACTTTGCCAATTCCACTAGAACTGTCTTAGCGAAAGGCTTCTTGAGGGGAAAGCTGTAACTCTCTGAGATGATTTCACAGAACACAAAGAAGTTTCTCAGAAACCTTCTTTCTCTTTGTTATCGGAGGATATTTCCTTTGGCCCTCTAGTCTTCAAAGGGATCCGAAATATCTGTTCTCAGATTCCACAGAAATAAGGCTAGCAAAGAGATCCACGAAATACAGATGTAACTCTGTGAGATTAATTAACAGAACACTAAGCAGTTTCTCAGAAAGCTTCTTTCCAGATTTCATCTGAGGATATTTCCTTTTTCGCCATAGCCCTCTATGCGCTTCCAAATATCACTTTGCCAATTCCACTAGAACTGTCTTAGCGAAAGGCTTCTTGAGGTGAAAGCTGTAACTCTCTGAGATGATTTCACAGAACACAAAGAAGTTTCTCAGAAACCTTCTTTCTCTTTGTTATCGGAGGATATTTCCTTTGGCCCTCTAGTCTTCAAAGGGATCCGAAATATCTGTTCTCAGATTCCACAGAAATAAGGCTAGGAAAGAGATCCACCAAATCCAGATGTAACTCTGTGAGATGAAATAAGAGAACACTAAGCAGATTCTCAGAAAGCTTCTTTCCAGATTTCATCTGAGGATATTTCCTTTTTCACCAGAGGCCTCTATGGGCTTCCAAATATCACTTTGCGAATTCCACAAGAACTGTCTTAGCGAAAGGGTTCTTGAGGGAAAAGCTGTAACTCTGTGAGATTATTTCACAGAACACAAAAAAGTTTCTCAGAAAGCTTCTTTCTCTTTGTTATCGGAGGATATTTCCTTTGGCCCTATAGTCTTCTTAGGGATCCGAAATATCTGTTCTCAGATTCTACAGAAATATTGCTAGCAAAGAGATCCACCAAATACAGATGTAACTCTGTGAGATGAATTAACAGAACACTAAGCAGTTTCTCAGAAAGCTTCTTTCCGGATTTCATCTGAGGATATTTCCTTTTTCAAAATAGCCCTCTATGGGCTTCCAAATATCACTTTGCCAATTCCAAAAGAACTGTCTTAGCGAAAGGCTTCTTGAGAGGAAAGCTGTAACTCTGTGAGATGATTTCACAGAACACAAAGAAGTTTCGCAGAAACCTTCTTTCTCTTTGTTATCGGAGGATATTTCCTTAGGGCCTATAGTCTTCAAAGGGATCCGAAATATCTGTTCTCAGATTCCACAGAAATAAGGCTAGCAAAGAGATCCACCAAATCCAGATCTAACTCCGTGAGATGAAATAAGAGAACACTAAGCAGTTTCTCAGAAAGCTTCTTTCCAGATTTCATCTGTGGTTATTTCCTTTTTCACCATAGCCCTCTATGAGCTTCCAAATATCACTTTGCCAATTCCACAAGAACTTTCTTAGCGAAAGGCTTCTGGAGGGGAAGGCTGTAACTCTCTGAGATGATTTCACAGAACACAAAGAAGTTTCTCAGAAACCTTCTTTCTCTTTGTTATCGGAGGATATTTCCTTTGGACCTATAGTCTTCAAAGGGATCCGAAATATCTGTTCTCAGATTCCACAGAAATAAGGCTAGCAAAGAGATCCACGAAATACAGATGTAACTCTGTGAGATTAATTAACAGAACACTAAGCAGTTTCTCAGAAAGCTTCTTTCCAGATGTCATCTGAGGATATTTCCTTTTTCGCCATAGCCCTCTATGTGCTTCCAAATATCACTTTGCCAATTCCACTTCAACTGTCTTAGCGAAAGACTTCTTGAGGGGAAAGCTGTAACTCTGTGAGATGATTTCACAGAACACAAAGAAGTTTCTCAGAAAGCTTCTTTCTCTTTGTTATCGGAGGATATTTCCTTTGGCTCTATAGTCTTCAAAGGGTTCGGAAATATCTGTTCTCAGATTCCACAGAAATAATGCTAGCAAAGAGATCCACGAAATACAGAAGTAACTCTGTGAGATGAATTCACAGAACACTAAGCAGTTTCTCAGAAAGCTTCTTTCCAGATTTCATCTGAGGATATTTCCTTTTTCACCATAGCCCTCTGTGGGCTTCCAAATATCACTTTGCCAATTCCACTAGAACTGTCTTAGCGAAAGGCTTCTTGAGGGGAAAGCTGTAACTCTCTGAGATGATTTCACAGAACACAAAGAAGTTTCTCAGAAACCTTCTTTCTCTTTGTTATCGGAGGATATTTCCTTTGGCCCTCTAGTCTTCAAAGGGATCCGAAATATCTGTTCTCAGATTCCACAGAAATAAGGCTAGCAAAGAGATCCACGAAATACAGATGTAACTCTGTGAGATTAATTAACAGAACACTAAGCAGTTTCTCAGAAAGCTTCTTTCCAGATTTCATCTGAGGATATTTCCTTTTTCGCCATAGCCCTCTATGCGCTTCCAAATATCACTTTGCCAATTCCACTAGAACTGTCTTAGCGAAAGGCTTCTTGAGGTGAAAGCTGTAACTCTCTGAGATGATTTCACAGAACACAAAGAAGTTTCTCAGAAACCTTCTTTCTCTTTGTTATCGGAGGATATTTCCTTTGGCCCTCTAGTCTTCAAAGGGATCCGAAATATCTGTTCTCAGATTCCACAGAAATAAGGCTAGGAAAGAGATCCACCAAATCCAGATGTAACTCTGTGAGATGAAATAAGAGAACACTAAGCAGTTTCTCAGAAAGCTTCTTTCCAGATTTCATCTGAGGATATTTCCTTTTTCACCAGAGGCCTCTATGGGCTTCCAAATATCACTTTGCGAATTCCACAAGAACTGTCTTAGCGAAAGGGTTCTTGAGGGAAAAGCTGTAACTCTGTGAGATTATTTCACAGAACACAAAAAAGATTCTCAGAAAGCTTCTTTCTCTTTGTTATCGGAGGATATTTCCTTTGGCCCTATAGTCTTCTTAGGGATCCGAAATATCTGTTCTCAGATTCTACAGAAATATTGCTAGCAAAGAGATCCACCAAATACAGATGTAACTCTGTGAGATGAATTAACAGAACACTAAGCAGTTTCTCAGAAAGCTTCTTTCCGGATTTCATCTGAGGATATTTCCTTTTTCAAAATAGCCCTCTATGGGCTTCCAAATATCACTTTGCCCATTCCAAAAGAACTGACTTAGCGAAAGGCTTCTTGAGAGGAAAGCTGTAACTCTGTGAGATGATTTCACAGAACACAAAGAAGTTTCGCAGAAACCTTCTTTCTCTTTGTTATCGGAGGATATTTCCTTTGGGCCTATAGTCTTCCAAGGGATCCGAAATATCTGTTCTCAGATTCCACAGAAATAAGGCTAGCAAAGAGATCCACCAAATCCAGATCTAACTCCGTGAGATGAAATAAGAGAACACTAAGCAGTTTCTCAGAAAGCTTCTTTCCAGATTTCATCTGTGGTTATTTCCTTTTTCACCATAGCCCTCTATGAGCTTCCAAATATCACTTTGCCAATTCCACAAGAACTTTCTTAGCGAAAGGCTTCTGGAGGGGAAGGCTGTAACTCTCTGAGATGATTTCACAGAACACAAAGAAGTTTCTCAGAAACCTTCTTTCTCTTTGTTATCGGAGGATATTTCCTTTGGACCTATAGTCTTCAAAGGGATCCGAAATATCTGTTCTCAGATTCCACAGAAATAATGCTAGCAAAGAGATCCACGAAATACAGATGTAACTCTGTGAGATTAATTAACAGAACACTAAGCAGTTTCTCAGAAAGCTTCTTTCCAGATGTCATCTGAGGATATTTCCTTTTTCGCCATAGCCCTCTATGTGCTTCCAAATATCACTTTGCCAATTCCACTACAACTGTCTTAGCGAAAGACATCTTGAGGGGAAAGCTGTAACTCTGTGAGATGATTTCACAGAACACAAAGAAGTTTCTCAGAAAGCTTCTTTCTCTTTGTTATCGGAGGATATTTCCTTTGGCTCTATAGTCTTCAAAGGGTTCGGAAATATCTGTTCTCAGATTCCACAGAAATAATGCTAGCAAAGAGATCCACGAAATACAGAAGTAACTCTGTGAGATGAATTCACAGAACACTAAGCAGTTTCTCAGAAAGCTTCTTTCCAGATTTCATCTGAGGATATTTCCTTTTTCACCATAGCCCTCTGTGGGCTTCCAAATATCACTTTGCCAATTCCACTAGAACTGTCTTAGCGAAAGGCTTCTTGAGGGGAAAGCTGTAACTCTCTGAGATGATTTCACAGAACACAAAGAAGTTTCTCAGAAACCTTCTTTCTCTTTGTTATCGGAGGATATTTCCTTTGGCCCTCTAGTCTTCAAAGGGATCCGAAATATCTGTTCTCAGATTCCACAGAAATAAGGCTAGCAAAGAGATCCACGAAATACAGATGTAACTCTGTGAGATTAATTAACAGAACACTAAGCAGTTTCTCAGAAAGCTTCTTTCCAGATTTCATCTGAGGATATTTCCTTTTTCGCCATAGCCCTCTATGCGCTTCCAAATATCACTTTGCCAATTCCACTAGAACTGTCTTAGCGAAAGGCTTCTTGAGGTGAAAGCTGTAACTCTCTGAGATGATTTCACAGAACACAAAGAAGTTTCTCAGAAACCTTCTTTCTCTTTGTTATCGGAGGATATTTCCTTTGGCCCTCTAGTCTTCAAAGGGATCCGAAATATCTGTTCTCAGATTCCACAGAAATAAGGCTAGGAAAGAGATCCACCAAATCCAGATGTAACTCTGTGAGATGAAATAAGAGAACACTAAGCAGTTTCTCAGAAAGCTTCTTTCCAGATTTCATCTGAGGATATTTCCTTTTTCACCAGAGGCCTCTATGGGCTTCCAAATATCACTTTGCGAATTCCACAAGAACTGTCTTAGCGAAAGGGTTCTTGAGGGAAAAGCTGTAACTCTGTGAGATTATTTCACAGAACACAAAAAAGTTTCTCAGAAAGCTTCTTTCTCTTTGTTATCGGAGGATATTTCCTTTGGCCCTATAGTCTTCTTAGGGATCCGAAATATCTGTTCTCAGATTCTACAGAAATATTGCTAGCAAAGAGATCCACCAAATACAGATGTAACTCTGTGAGATGAATTAACAGAACACTAAGCAGTTTCTCAGAAAGCTTCTTTCCGGATTTCATCTGAGGATATTTCCTTTTTCAAAATAGCCCTCTATGGGCTTCCAAATATCACTTTGCCAATTCCAAAAGAACTGTCTTAGCGAAAGGCTTCTTGAGAGGAAAGCTGTAACTCTGTGAGATGATTTCACAGAACACAAAGAAGTTTCGCAGAAACCTTCTTTCTCTTTGTTATCGGAGGATATTTCCTTTGGGCCTATAGTCTTCAAAGGGATCCGAAATATCTGTTCTCAGATTCCACAGAAATAAGGCTAGCAAAGAGATCCACCAAATCCAGATCTAACTCCGTGAGATGAAATAAGAGAACACTAAGCAGTTTCTCAGAAAGCTTCTTTCCAGATTTCATCTGTGGTTATTTCCTCTTTCACTATAGCCCTCTATGAGCTTCCAAATATCACTTTGCCAATTCCACAAGAACTTTCTTAGCGAAAGGCTTCTGGAGGGGAAGGCTGTAACTCTCTGAGATGATTTCACAGAACACAAAGAAGTTTCTCAGAAACCTTCTTTCTCTTTGTTATCGGAGGATATTTCCTTTGGACCTATAGTCTTCAAAGGGATCCGAAATATCTGTTCTCAGATTCCACAGAAATAAGGGTAGCAAAGAGATCCACGAAATACAGATGTAACTCTGTGAGATTAATTAACAGAACACTAAGCAGTTTCTCAGAAAGCTTCTTTCCAGATGTCATCTGAGGATATTTCCTTTTTCGCCATAGCCCTCTATGTGCTTCCAAATATCACTTTGCCAATTCCACTGCAACTGTCTTAGCGAAAGACTTCTTGAGGGGAAAGCTGTAACTCTGTGAGATGATTTCACAGAACACAAAGAAGTTTCTCAGAAAGCTTCTTTCTCTTTGTTATCGGAGGATATTTCCTTTGGCTCTATAGTCTTCAAAGGGTTCGGAAATATCTGTTCTCAGATTCCACAGAAATAATGCTAGCAAAGAGATCCACGAAATACAGAAGTAACTCTGTGAGATGAATTCACAGAACACTAAGCAGTTTCTCAGAAAGCTTCTTTCCAGATTTCATCTGAGGATATTTCCTTTTTCACCATAGCCCTCTGTGGGCTTCCAAATATCACTTTGCCAATTCCACTAGAACTGTCTTAGCGAAAGGCTTCTTGAGGGGAAAGCTGTAACTCTCTGAGATGATTTCACAGAACACAAAGAAGTTTCTCAGAAACCTTCTTTCTCTTTGTTATCGGAGGATATTTCCTTTGGCCCTCTAGTCTTCAAAGGGATCCGAAATATCTGTTCTCAGATTCCACAGAAATAAGGCTAGCAAAGAGATCCACGAAATACAGATGTAACTCTGTGAGATTAATTAACAGAACACTAAGCAGTTTCTCAGAAAGCTTCTTTCCAGATTTCATCTGAGGATATTTCCTTTTTCGCCATAGCCCTCCATGCGCTTCCAAATATCACTTTGCCAATTCCACTAGAACTGTCTTAGCGAAAGGCTTCTTGCGGTGAAAGCTGTAACTCGCTGAGATGATTTCACAGAACACAAAGAAGTTTCTCAGAAACCTTCTTTCTCTTTGTTATCGGAGGATATTTCCTTTGGCCCTCTAGTCTTCAAAGGGATCCGAAATATCTGTTCGCAGATTCCACAGAAATAAGGCTAGCAAAGAGATCCACGAAATACAGATGTAACTCTCTGAGATTAATTAACAGAACACTAAGCAGTTTCTCAGAAAGCTTCTTTCCAGATTTCATCTGAGGATATTTCCTTTTTCGCCCTAGCCCTCTATGCGCTTCCAAATATCACTTTGCCAATTCCACTACAACTGTCTTAGCGAAAGACTTCTTCAGGGGAAAGTTGTAACTCTGTGAGATGATTTCACAGAACACAAAGAAGTTTCTCAGAAAGCTTCTTTCTCTTTGTTATCGGAGGATATTTCCTTTGGCTCTATAGTCTTCAAAGGGTTCGGAAATATCTGTTCTCAGATTCCACAGAAATAGTGCTAGCAAAGAGATCCACGAAATACAGATGTAACTCTGTGAGATGAATTAACAGAACACTAAGCAGTTTCTCAGAAAGCTTCTTTCCAGATTTCATCTGAGGATGTTTCCTTTTTCACCATAGCCCTCTGTGGGCTTCCAAATATCACTTTGCCAATTCCACTAGAACTGTCTTAGCGAAAGGCTTCTTGAGGGTAAAGCTGTAACTCTCTGAGATGATTTCACAGAACACAAAGAAGTTTCTCAGAAAGCTTCTTTCCCTTTGTCATCGGAGGATATTTCCTTTGGCCCTATAGTCTTCTAAGGGATCCGAAAAATCTGTTCTCAGATTCCACAGAAATAATGCTAGCAAAGAGATGCACCAAATACAGATGTAATTCTGTGAGATGAATTAACAGAACACTAGGCAGTTTCTCAGAAAGCTTCTTTCCAGATTTCATCTGTGGTTATTTCCTTTTTCACCATAGCCCTCTATGGGCTTCCAATATCACTTTGCCAATTCCACAAGAACTGTCTTAGCGAAAGGCTTCTTGAAGGGAAGGCTGTAACTCTGTGAGATGATTTCACAGAACACAACGAAGTTTCTCAGAAAGCTTCTTTCTCTTTTTTATCCGAGGATATTTCCTTTGGCCCAATACTCTTCAAAGGGATCCGAAATATCTGTTCTCAGATTCCACAGAAATAAGGCTAGGAAAGAGATCCACCAAATCCAGATGTAACTCTGTGAGATGAAATAAGAGAACACTAAGCAGTTTCTCAGAAAGCTTCTTTCCAGATTTCATCTGAGGATATTTCCTTTTTCACCAGAGGCCTCTATGGGCTTCCAAATATCACTTTGCGAATTCCACAAGAACTGTCTTAGCGAAAGGGTTCTTGAGGGAAAAGCTGTAACTCTGTGAGATTATTTCACAGAACACAAAAAAGTTTCTCAGAAAGCTTCTTTCTCTTTGTTATCGGAGGATATTTCCTTTGGCCCTATAGTCTTCTTAGGGATCCGAAATATCTGTTCTCAGATTCTACAGAAATATTGCTAGCAAAGAGATCCACCAAATACAGATGTAACTCTGTGAGATGAATTAACAGAACACTAAGCAGTTTCTCAGAAAGCTTCTTTCCGGATTTCATCTGAGGATATTTCCTTTTTCAAAATAGCCCTCTATGGGCTTCCAAATATCACTTTGCCAATTCCAAAAGAACTGTCTTAGCGAAAGGCTTCTTGAGAGGAAAGCTGTAACTCTGTGAGATGATTTCACAGAACACAAAGAAGTTTCGCAGAAACCTTCTTTCCCTTTG
Source organism: Macaca nemestrina (assembly GCF_043159975.1). Lineage (NCBI taxonomy): Eukaryota > Metazoa > Chordata > Mammalia > Primates > Cercopithecidae > Macaca > Macaca nemestrina. Next base: position 27,289,337 of record NC_092143.1, read on the forward strand.
TTATCGGAGGATATTTCCTTTGGGCCTATAGTCTTCAAAGGGATCCGAAATATCTGTTCTCAGATTCCACAGAAATAAGGCTAGCAAAGAGATCCACCAAATCCAGATCTAACTCCGTGAGATGAAATAAGAGAACACTAAGCAGTTTCTCAGAAAGCTTCTTTCCAGATTTCATCTGTGGTTATTTCCTTTTTCACCATAGCCCTCTATGAGCTTCCAAATATCACTTTGCCAATTCCACAAGAACTTTCTTAGCGAAAGGCTTCTGGAGGGGAAGGCTGTAACTCTCTGAGATGATTTCACAGAACACAAAGAAGTTTCTCAGAAACCTTCTTTCTCTTTGTTATCGGAGGATATTTCCATTGGACCTATAGTCTTCAAAGGGATCCGAAATATCTGTTCTCAGATTCCACAGAAATAAGGCTAGCAAAGAGATCCACGAAATACAGATGTAACTCTGTGAGATTAATTAACAGAACACTAAGCAGTTTCTCAGAAAGCTTCTTTCCAGATTTCATCTGAGGATATTTCCTTTTTCGCCATAGCCCTCCATGCGCTTCCAAATATCACTTTGCCAATTCCACTAGAACTGTCTTAGCGAAAGGCTTCTTGAGGTGAAAGCTGTAACTCTCTGAGATGATTTCAGAGAACACAAAGAAGTTTCTCAGAAACCTTCTTTCTCTTTGTTATCGGAGGATATTTCCTTTGGCTCTATAGTCTTCAAAGGGTTCGGAAATATCTGTTCTCAGATTCCACAGAAATAATGCTAGCAAAGAGATCCACGAAATACAGATGTAACTCTGTGAGGTGAATTAACAGAACACTAAGCAGTTTCTCAGAAAGCTTCTTTCCAGATTTCATCTGAGGATGTTTCCTTTTTCACCATAGCCCTCTGTGGGCTTCCAAATATCACTTTGCCAATTCCACTAGAACTGTCTTAGCGAAAGGCTTCTTGAGGGGAAAGCTGTAACTCTCTGAGATGATTTCACAGAACACAAAGAAGTTTCTCAGAAACCTTCTTTCTCTTTGTTATCGGAGGATATTTCCTTTGGCCCTCTAGTCTTCAAAGGGATCCGAAATATCTGTTCTCAGATTCCACAGAAATAAGGCTAGCAAAGAGATCCACGAAATACAGATGTAACTCTGTGAGATTAATTAACAGAACACTAAGCAGTTTCTCAGAAAGCTTCTTTCCAGATTTCATCTGAGGATATTTCCTTTTTCACCATAGCCCTCTATGGGCTTCCAAATATCACTTTGCGAATTCCACAAGAACTGTCTTAGCGAAAGGCTTCTTCAGGGGAAAGCTGTAACTCTGTGAGATGATTTCACAGAACACAAAAAAGTTTCTCAGAAAGCTTCTTTCTCTTTGTCATCGGAGGATATTTCCTTTGGCCCTATAGTCTTCTAAGGGATCCGAAAAATCTGTTCTCAGATTCCACAGAAATAATGCTAGCAAAGAGATCCACCAAATACAGATGTAATTCTGTGAGATGAATTAACAGAACACTAGGCAGTTTCTCAGAAAACTTCTTTCCAGATTTCATCTGTGGTTATTTCCTTTTTCACCATAGCCCTCTATGGGCTTCCAATATCACTTTGCCAATTCCACAAGAACTGTCTTAGCGAAAGGCTTCTTGAAGGGAAGGCTGTAACTCTGTGAGATGATTTCACAGAACACAACGAAGTTTCTCAGAAAGCTTCTTTCTCTTTTTTATCCGAGGATATTTCCTTTGGCCCAATACTCTTCAAAGGGATCCGAAATATCTGTTCTCAGATTCCACAGAAATAAGGCTAGGAAAGAGATCCACCAAATCCAGATGTAACTCTGTGAGATGAAATAAGAGAACACTAAGCAGTTTCTCAGAAAGCTTCTTTCCAGATTTCATCTGAGGATATTTCCTTTTTCACCAGAGGCCTCTATGGGCTTCCAAATATCACTTTGCGAATTCCACAAGAACTGTCTTAGCGAAAGGGTTCTTGAGGGAAAAGCTGTAACTCTGTGAGATTATTTCACAGAACACAAAAAAGTTTCTCAGAAAGCTTCTTTCTCTTTGTTATCGGAGGATATTTCCTTTGGCCCTATAGTCTTCTTAGGGATCCGAAATATCTGTTCTCAGATTCTACAGAAATATTGCTAGCAAAGAGATCCACCAAATACAGATGTAACTCTGTGAGATGAATTAACAGAACACTAAGCAGTTTCTCAGAAAGCTTCTTTCCGGATTTCATCTGAGGATATTTCCTTTTTCAAAATAGCCCTCTATGGGCTTCCAAATATCACTTTGCCAATTCCAAAAGAACTGTCTTAGCGAAAGGCTTCTTGAGAGGAAAGCTGTAACTCTGTGAGATGATTTCACAGAACACAAAGAAGTTTCGCAGAAACCTTCTTTCTCTTTGTTATCGGAGGATATTTCCTTTGGGCCTATAGTCTTCAAAGGGATCCGAAATATCTGTTCTCAGATTCCACAGAAATAAGGCTAGCAAAGAGATCCACCAAATCCAGATCTAACTCCGTGAGATGAAATAAGAGAACACTAAGCAGTTTCTCAGAAAGCTTCTTTCCAGATTTCATCTGTGGTTATTTCCTTTTTCACCATAGCCCTCTATGAGCTTCCAAATATCACTTTGCCAATTCCACAAGAACTTTCTTAGCGAAAGGCTTCTGGAGGGGAAGGCTGTAACTCTCTGAGATGATTTCACAGAACACAAAGAAGTTTCTCAGAAACCTTCTTTCTCTTTGTTATCGGAGGATATTTCCTTTGGACCTATAGTCTTCAAAGGGATCCGAAATATCTGTTCTCAGATTCCACAGAAATAAGGCTAGCAAAGAGATCCACGAAATACAGATGTAACTCTGTGAGATTAATTAACAGAACACTAAGCAGTTTCTCAGAAAGCTTCGTTCCAGATGTCATCTGAGGATATTTCCTTTTTCGCCATAGCCCTCTATGTGCTTCCAAATATCACTTTGCCAATTCCACTACAACTGTCTTAGCGAAAGACTTCTTGAGGGGAAAGCTGTAACTCTGTGAGATGATTTCACAGAACACAAAGAAGTTTCTCAGAAAGCTTCTTTCTCTTTGTTATCGGAGGATATTTCCTTTGGCTCTATAGTCTTCAAAGGGTTCGGAAATATCTGTTCTCAGATTCCACAGAAATAATGCTAGCAAAGAGATCCACGAAATACAGAAGTAACTCTGTGAGATGAATTCACAGAACACTAAGCAGTTTATCAGAGAGCTTCTTTCCAGATTTCATCAGAGGATATTTCCTTTTTCACCATAGCCCTCTGTGGGCTTCCAAATATCACTTTGCCAATTCCACTAGAACTGTCTTAGCGAAAGGCTTCTTGAGGGGAAAGCTGTAACTCTCTGAGATGATTTCACAGAACACAAAGAAGTTTCTCAGAAACCTTCTTTCTCTTTGTTATCGGAGGATATTTCCTTTGGCCCTCTAGTCTTCAAAGGGATCCGAAATATCTGTTCTCAGATTCCACAGAAATAAGACTAGCAAAGAGATCCACGAAATACAGATGTAACTCTGTGAGATTAATTAACAGAACACTAAGCAGTTTCTCAGAAAGCTTCTTTCCAGATTTCATCTGAGGATATTTCCTTTTTCGCCATAGCCCTCTATGCGCTTCCAAATATCACTTTGCCAATTCCACTAGAACTGTCTTAGCGAAAGGCTTCTTGAGGTGAAAGCTGTAACTCTCTGAGATGATTTCACAGAACACAAAGAAGTTTCTCAGAAACCTTCTTTCTCTTTGTTATCGGAGGATATTTCCTTTGGCCCTCTAGTCTTCAAAGGGATCCGAAATATCTGTTCTCAGATTCCACAGAAACAAGGCTAGGAAAGAGATCCACCAAATCCAGATGTAACTCTGTGAGATGAAATAAGAGAACACTAAGCAGTTTCTCAGAAAGCTTCTTTCCAGATTTCATCTGAGGATATTTCCTTTTTCACCAGAGGCCTCTATGGGCTTCCAAATATCACTTTGCGAATTCCACAAGAACTGTCTTAGCGAAAGGGTTCTTGAGGGAAAAGCTGTAACTCTGTGAGATTATTTCACAGAACACAAAAAAGTTTCTCAGAAAGCTTCTTTCTCTTTGTTATCGGAGGATATTTCCTTTGGCCCTATAGTCTTCTTAGGGATCCGAAATATCTGTTCTCAGATTCTACAGAAATATTGCTAGCAAAGAGATCCACCAAATACAGATGTAACTCTGTGAGATGAATTAACAGAACACTAAGCAGTTTCTCAGAAAGCTTCTTTCCGGATTTCATCTGAGGATATTTCCTTTTTCAAAATAGCCCTCTATGGGCTTCCAAATATCACTTTGCCAATTCCAAAAGAACTGTCTTAGCGAAAGGCTTCTTGAGAGGAAAGCTGTAACTCTGTGAGATGATTTCACAGAACACAAAGAAGTTTCGCAGAAACCTTCTTTCTCTTTGTTATCGGAGGATATTTCCTTTGGGCCTATAGTCTTCAAAGGGAACCGAAATATCTGTTCTCAGATTCCACAGAAATAAGGCTAGCAAAGAGATCCACCAAATCCAGATCTAACTCCGTGAGATGAAATAAGAGAACACTAAGCAGTTTCTCAGAAAGCTTCTTTCCAGATTTCATCTGTGGTTATTTCCTTTTTCACCATAGCCCTCTATGAGTTTCCAAATATCACTTTGCCAATTCCACAAGAACTTTCTTAGCGAAAGGCTTCTGGAGGGGAAGGCTGTAACTCTCTGAGATGATTTCACAGAACACAAAGAAGTTTCTCAGAAACCTTCTTTCTCTTTGTTATCGGAGGATATTTCCTTTGGACCTATAGTCTTCAAAGGGATCCGAAATATCTGTTCTCAGATTCCACAGAAATAAGGCTAGCAAAGAGATCCACGAAATACAGATGTAACTCTGTGAGATTAATTAACAGAACACTAAGCAGTTTCTCAGAAAGCTTCTTTCCAGATGTCATCTGAGGATATTTCCTTTTTCGCCATAGCCCTCTACGTGCTTCCAAATATCACTTTGCCAATTCCACTACAACTGTCTTAGCGAAAGACTTCTTGAGGGGAAAGCTGTAACTCTGTGAGATGATTTCACAGAACACAAAGAAGTTTCTCAGAAAGCTTCTTTCTCTTTGTTATCGGAGGATATTTCCTTTGGCTCTATAGTCTTCAAAGGGTTCGGAAATATCTGTTCTCAGATTCCACAGAAATAATGCTAGCAAAGAGATCCACGAAATACAGAAGTAACTCTGTGAGATGAATTCACAGAACACTAAGCAGTTTCTCAGAAAGCTTCTTTCCAGATTTCATCTGAGGATATTTCCTTTTTCACCATAGCCCTCTGTGGGCTTCCAAATATCACTTTGCCAATTCCACTAGAACTGTCTTAGCGAAAGGCTTCTTGAGGGGAAAGCTGTAACTCTCTGAGATGATTTCACAGAACACAAAGAAGTTTCTCAGAAACCTTCTTTCTCTTTGTTATCGGAGGATATTTCCTTTGGCCCTCTAGTCTTCAAAGGGATCCGAAATATCTGTTCTCAGATTCCACAGAAATAAGGCTAGCAAAGAGATCCACGAAATACAGATGTAACTCTGTGAGATTAATTAACAGAACACTAAGCAGTTTCTCAGAAAGCTTCTTTCCAGATTTCATCTGAGGATATTTCCTTTTTCGCCATAGGCCTCCATGCGCTTCCAAATATCACTTTGCCAATTCCACTAGAACTGTCTTAGCCAAAGGCTTCTTGAGGTGAAAGCTGTAACTCTCTGAGATGATTTCACAGAACACAAAGAAGTTTCTCAGAAACCTTCTTTCTCTTTGTTATCGGAGGATATTTCCTTTGGCCCTCTAGTCTTCAAAGGGATCCGAAATATCTGTTCTCAGATTCCACAGAAATAAGGCTAGCAAAGAGATCCACGAAATACAGATGTAACTCTGTGAGATTAATTAACAGAACACTAAGCAGTTTCTCAGAAAGCTTCTTTCCAGATTTCATCTGAGGATATTTCCTTTTTCGCCATAGCCCTCTATGCGCTTCCAAATATCACTTTGCCAATTCCACTACAACTGTCTTAGCGAAAGACTTCTTGAGGGGAAAGCTGTAACTCTGTGAGATGATTTCACAGAACACAAAGAAGTTTCTCAGAAAGCTTCTTTCTCTTTGTTATCGGAGGATATTTCCTTTGGCTCTATAGTCTTCAAAGGGTTCGGAAATATCTGTTCTCAGATTCCACAGAAATAATGCTAGCAAAGAGATCCACGAAATACAGATATAACTCTGTGAGATGAATTAACAGAACACTAAGCAGTTTCTCAGAAAGCTTCTTTCCAGATTTCATCTGAGGATATTCCCTTTTTCACCATAGCCCTCTGTGGGCTTCCAAATATCACTTTGCCAATTCCACTAGAACTGTCTTAGCGAAAGGCTTCTTGAGGGGAAAGCTGTAACTCTGTGAGATGATTTCACAGAACACGAAGAAGTTTCTCAGAAACCTTCTTTCTCTTTGTTATCGGAGGATATTTCCTTTGGCACTCTAGTCTTCAAAGGGATCCGAAATATCTGTTCTCAGATTCCACAGATATAAGGCTAGCAAAGAGATCCACGAAATACAGATGTAACTCTGTGAGATTAATTAACAGAACACTAAGCAGTTTCTCAGAAAGCTTCTTTCCAGATTTCATCTGAGGATATTTCCTTTTTCACCATAGCCCTCTATGGGCTTCCAAATATCACTTTGCGAATTCCACAAGAACTGTCTTAGCGAAAGGCTTCTTCAGGGGAAAGCTGTAACTCTGTGAGATGATTTCACAGAACACAAAAAAGTTTCTCAGAAAGCTTCTTTCTCTTTGTTATCGGAGGATATTTCCATTGGCCCTATAGTCTTCTAAGGGATCCGAAAAATCTGTTCTCAGATTCCACAGAAATAATGCTAGCAAAGAGATCCACCAAATACAGATGTAATTCTGTGAGATGAATTAACAGAACACTAGGCAGTTTCTCAGAAAGCTTCTTTCCAGATTTCATCTGTGGTTATTTCCTTTTTCACCATAGCCCTCTATGGGCTTCCAATATCACTTTGCCAATTCCACAAGAACTGTCTTAGCGAAAGGCTTCTTGAAGGGAAGGCTGTAACTCTGTGAGATGATTTCACAGAACACAACGAAGTTTCTCAGAAAGCTTCTTTCTCTTTTTTATCCGAGGATATTTCCTTTGGCCCAATACTCTTCAAAGGGATCCGAAATATCTGTTCTCAGATTCCACAGAAATAAGGCTAGGAAAGAGATCCACCAAATCCAGATGTAACTCTGTGAGATGAAATAAGAGAACACTAAGCAGTTTCTCAGAAAGCTTCTTTCCAGATTTCATCTGAGGATATTTCCTTTTTCACCAGAGGCCTCTATGGGCTTCCAAATATCACTTTGCGAATTCCACAAGAACTGTCTTAGCGAAAGGGTTCTTGAGGGAAAAGCTGTAACTCTGTGAGATTATTTCACAGAACACAAAAAAGTTTCTCAGAAAGCTTCTTTCTCTTTGTTATCGGAGGATATTTCCTTTGGCCCTATAGTCTTCTTAGGGATCCGAAATATCTGTTCTCAGATTCTACAGAAATATTGCTAGCAAAGAGATCCACCAAATACAGATGTAACTCTGTGAGATGAATTAACAGAACACTAAGCAGTTTCTCAGAAAGCTTCTTTCCGGATTTCATCTGAGGATATTTCCTTTTTCAAAATAGCCCTCTATGGGCTTCCAAATATCACTTTGCCAATTCCAAAAGAACTGTCTTAGCGAAAGGCTTCTTGAGAGGAAAGCTGTAACTCTGTGAGATGATTTCACAGAACACAAAGAAGTTTCGCAGAAACCTTCTTTCTCTTTGTTATCGGAGGATATTTCCTTTGGGCCTATAGTCTTCAAAGGGATCCGAAATATCTGTTCTCAGATTCCACAGAAATAAGGCTAGCAAAGAGATCCACCAAATCCAGATCTAACTCCGTGAGATGAAATAAGAGAACACTAAGCAGTTTCTCAGAAAGCTTCTTTCCAGATTTCATCTGTGGTTATTTCCTTTTTCACCATAGCCCTCTATGAGCTTCCAAATATCACTTTGCCAATTCCACAAGAACTTTCTTAGCGAAAGGCTTCTGGAGGGGAAGGCTGTAACTCTCTGAGATGATTTCACAGAACACAAAGAAGTTTCTCAGAAACCTTCTTTCTCTTTGTTATCGGAGGATATTTCCTTTGGACCTATAGTCTTCAAAGGGATCCGAAATATCTGTTCTCAGATTCCACAGAAATAAGGCTAGCAAAGAGATCCACGAAATACAGATGTAACTCTGTGAGATTAATTAACAGAACACTAAGCAGTTTCTCAGAAAGCTTCGTTCCAGATGTCATCTGAGGATATTTCCTTTTTCGCCATAGCCCTCTATGTGCTTCCAAATATCACTTTGCCAATTCCACTACAACTGTCTTAGCGAAAGACTTCTTGAGGGGAAAGCTGTAACTCTGTGAGATGATTTCACAGAACACAAAGAAGTTTCTCAGAAAGCTTCTTTCTCTTTGTTATCGGAGGATATTTCCTTTGGCTCTATAGTCTTCAAAGGGTTCGGAAATATCTGTTCTCAGATTCCACAGAAATAATGCTAGCAAAGAGATCCACGAAATACAGAAGTAACTCTGTGAGATGAATTCACAGAACACTAAGCAGTTTCTCAGAGAGCTTCTTTCCAGATTTCATCAGAGGATATTTCCTTTTTCACCATAGCCCTCTGTGGGCTTCCAAATATCACTTTGCCAATTCCACTAGAACTGTCTTAGCGAAAGGCTTCTTGAGGGGAAAGCTGTAACTCTCTGAGATGATTTCACAGAACACAAAGAAGTTTCTCAGAAACCTTCTTTCTCTTTGTTATCGGAGGATATTTCCTTTGGCCCTCTAGTCTTCAAAGGGATCCGAAATATCTGTTCTCAGATTCCACAGAAATAAGACTAGCAAAGAGATCCACGAAATACAGATGTAACTCTGTGAGATTAATTAACAGAACACTAAGCAGTTTCTCAGAAAGCTTCTTTCCAGATTTCATCTGAGGATATTTCCTTTTTCGCCATAGCCCTCTATGCGCTTCCAAATATCACTTTGCCAATTCCACTAGAACTGTCTTAGCGAAAGGCTTCTTGAGGTGAAAGCTGTAACTCTCTGAGATGATTTCACAGAACACAAAGAAGTTTCTCAGAAACCTTCTTTCTCTTTGTTATCGGAGGATATTTCCTTTGGCCCTCTAGTCTTCAAAGGGATCCGAAATATCTGTTCTCAGATTCCACAGAAACAAGGCTAGGAAAGAGATCCACCAAATCCAGATGTAACTCTGTGAGATGAAATAAGAGAACACTAAGCAGTTTCTCAGAAAGCTTCTTTCCAGATTTCATCTGAGGATATTTCCTTTTTCACCAGAGGCCTCTATGGGCTTCCAAATATCACTTTGCGAATTCCACAAGAACTGTCTTAGCGAAAGGGTTCTTGAGGGAAAAGCTGTAACTCTGTGAGATTATTTCACAGAACACAAAAAAGTTTCTCAGAAAGCTTCTTTCTCTTTGTTATCGGAGGATATTTCCTTTGGCCCTATAGTCTTCTTAGGGATCCGAAATATCTGTTCTCAGATTCTACAGAAATATTGCTAGCAAAGAGATCCACCAAATACAGATGTAACTCTGTGAGATGAATTAACAGAACACTAAGCAGTTTCTCAGAAAGCTTCTTTCCGGATTTCATCTGAGGATATTTCCTTTTTCAAAATAGCCCTCTATGGGCTTCCAAATATCACTTTGCCAATTCCAAAAGAACTGTCTTAGCGAAAGGCTTCTTGAGAGGAAAGCTGTAACTCTGTGAGATGATTTCACAGAACACAAAGAAGTTTCTCAGAAAGCTTCTTTCTCTTTGTTATCGGAGGATATTTCCTTTGGGCCTATAGTCTTCAAAGGGAACCGAAATATCTGTTCTCAGATTCCACAGAAATAAGGCTAGCAAAGAGATCCACCAAATCCAGATCTAACTCCGTGAGATGAAATAAGAGAACACTAAGCAGTTTCTCAGAAAGCTTCTTTCCAGATTTCATCTGTGGTTATTTCCTTTTTCACCATAGCCCTCTATGAGTTTCCAAATATCACTTTGCCAATTCCACAAGAACTTTCTTAGCGAAAGGCTTCTGGAGGGGAAGGCTGTAACTCTCTGAGATGATTTCACAGAACACAAAGAAGTTTCTCAGAAACCTTCTTTCTCTTTGTTATCGGAGGATATTTCCTTTGGACCTATAGTCTTCAAAGGGATCCGAAATATCTGTTCTCAGATTCCACAGAAATAAGGCTAGCAAAGAGATCCACGAAATACAGATGTAACTCTGTGAGATTAATTAACAGAACACTAAGCAGTTTCTCAGAAAGCTTCTTTCCAGATGTCATCTGAGGATATTTCCTTTTTCGCCATAGCCCTCTACGTGCTTCCAAATATCACTTTGCCAATTCCACTACAACTGTCTTAGCGAAAGACTTCTTGAGGGGAAAGCTGTAACTCTGTGAGATGATTTCACAGAACACAAAGAAGTTTCTCAGAAAGCTTCTTTCTCTTTGTTATCGGAGGATATTTCCTTTGGCTCTATAGTCTTCAAAGGGTTCGGAAATATCTGTTCTCAGATTCCACAGAAATAATGCTAGCAAAGAGATCCACGAAATACAGAAGTAACTCTGTGAGATGAATTCACAGAACACTAAGCAGTTTCTCAGAAAGCTTCTTTCCAGATTTCATCTGAGGATATTTCCTTTTTCACCATAGCCCTCTGTGGGCTTCCAAATATCACTTTGCCAATTCCACTAGAACTGTCTTAGCGAAAGGCTTCTTGAGGGGAAAGCTGTAACTCTCTGAGATGATTTCACAGAACACAAAGAAGTTTCTCAGAAACCTTCTTTCTCTTTGTTATCGGAGGATATTTCCTTTGGCCCTCTAGTCTTCAAAGGGATCCGAAATATCTGTTCTCAGATTCCACAGAAATAAGGCTAGCAAAGAGATCCACGAAATACAGATGTAACTCTGTGAGATTAATTAACAGAACACTAAGCAGTTTCTCAGAAAGCTTCTTTCCAGATTTCATCTGAGGATATTTCCTTTTTCGCCATAGGCCTCCATGCGCTTCCAAATATCACTTTGCCAATTCCACTAGAACTGTCTTAGCCAAAGGCTTCTTGAGGTGAAAGCTGTAACTCTCTGAGATGATTTCACAGAACACAAAGAAGTTTCTCAGAAACCTTCTTTCTCTTTGTTATCGGAGGATATTTCCTTTGGCCCTCTAGTCTTCAAAGGGATCCGAAATATCTGTTCTCAGATTCCACAGAAATAAGGCTAGCAAAGAGATCCACGAAATACAGATGTAACTCTGTGAGATTAATTAACAGAACACTAAGCAGTTTCTCAGAAAGCTTCTTTCCAGATTTCATCTGAGGATATTTCCTTTTTCGCCATAGCCCTCTATGCGCTTCCAAATATCACTTTGCCAATTCCACTACAACTGTCTTAGCGAAAGACTTCTTGAGGGGAAAGCTGTAACTCTGTGAGATGATTTCACAGAACACAAAGAAGTTTCTCAGAAAGCTTCTTTCTCTTTGTTATCGGAGGATATTTCCTTTGGCTCTATAGTCTTCAAAGGGTTCGGAAATATCTGTTCTCAGATTCCACAGAAATAATGCTAGCAAAGAGATCCACGAAATACAGATATAACTCTGTGAGATGAATTAACAGAACACTAAGCAGTTTCTCAGAAAGCTTCTTTCCAGATTTCATCTGAGGATATTTCCTTTTTCACCATAGCCCTCTGTGGGCTTCCAAATATCACTTTGCCAATTCCACTAGAACTGTCTTAGCGAAAGGCTTCTTGAGGGGAAAGCTGTAACTCTGTGAGATGATTTCACAGAACACGAAGAAGTTTCTCAGAAACCTTCTTTCTCTTTGTTATCGGAGGATATTTCCTTTGGCACTCTAGTCTTCAAAGGGATCCGAAATATCTGTTCTCAGATTCCACAGATATAAGGCTAGCAAAGAGATCCACGAAATACAGATGTAACTCTGTGAGATTAATTAACAGAACACTAAGCAGTTTCTCAGAAAGCTTCTTTCCAGATTTCATCTGAGGATATTTCCTTTTTCACCATAGCCCTCTATGGGCTTCCAAATATCACTTTGCGAATTCCACAAGAACTGTCTTAGCGAAAGGCTTCTTCAGGGGAAAGCTGTAACTCTGTGAGATGATTTCACAGAACACAAAAAAGTTTCTCAGAAAGCTTCTTTCTCTTTGTTATCGGAGGATATTTCCATTGGCCCTATAGTCTTCTAAGGGATCCGAAAAATCTGTTCTCAGATTCCACAGAAATAATGCTAGCAAAGAGATCCACCAAATACAGATGTAATTCTATGAGATGAATTAACAGAACACTAGGCAGTTTCTCAGAAAGCTTCTTTCCAGATTTCATCTGTGGTTATTTCCTTTTTCACCATAGCCCTCTATGGGCTTCCAATATCACTTTGCCAATTCCACAAGAACTGTCTTAGCGAAAGGCTTCTTGAAGGGAAGGCTGTAACTCTGTGAGATGATTTCACAGAACACAACGAAGTTTCTCAGAAAGCTTCTTTCTCTTTGTTATCGGAGGATATTTCCTTTGGGCCTATAGTTTTCAAAGGGATCCGAAATATCTGTTCTCAGATTCCACAGAAATAATGCTAGCCAAGAGATCCACGAAATACAGATGTAACTCTGTGAGATGAATTAACAGAACACTAAGCAGTTTCCCAGAAAGCTACTTTCCAGGTTTCATCTGAGGATAGTTCCTTTTTCACCACAGCCCTCTATGGTCTTCCAAATATCACTTTGCCAATTCGACAAGAACTGTCTTAGCGAAAGGCTTCTTGAGGGGAAAGCTGTAACTCTGTGACGTGATTTCTAGAACACAAAGAAGTTTCTCAGAAAGCTTCTTTCTCTTTTTTATTGGAGGATATTTCCTTTGGCCCTATAGTCTTCAAAGGCATCCGAAATATCTGTTCTCAGATTCCAGAGGAATAATGCTAGCATAGAGATCCACCAAATACAGATGTAATTCTGTGAGATGAATTAACAGAACACTAGGCAGTTTCTCAGAAAGCTTCTTTCCAGATTTCATCTGTGGTTTTTTCCTTTTTCACCATAGCCCTCTATGGGCTTCCAAATATCACTTTGCCAATTCCACAAGAACTGTCTTAGCGAAAGGCTTCTTGAAAGGAAGGCTATAACTCTGTGAGATGATTTCACAGAACACAAAGAAGTTTCTCAGAAAGCTTCTTTCTCTTTTTTATCCGAGGATATTTCCTTTGGCCCTATACTCTTCAAAGGGATCCGAAATAACTGTTCTCAGATTCCACAGAAATAAGGCTACCAAAGAGATCCACCAAATCCAGATGTAACTCTGTGAGATGAATTAAGAGAACACTAAGCAGTTTCTCAGAAAGCTTCTTTCCAGATTTCATCTGAGGATATTTCCTTTTTCACCATAGCCCTCTATGGGATTCCAAATATCACTTTGCGAATTCCACAAGAACTGTCTTAGCGAAAGGCTTCTTGAGGGGAAAGCTGTAACTCTGTGAGATGATTTCACAGAACACAAAGAAGTTTCTCAGAAAGTTTCTTTCTCTTGTTATCGGAGTTTATTTCCATTGGCCCTATAATCTTCAAAGGGATCCGAAATATCTGTTCTCAGATTCCGCAGAAATAAGGCTAGCAAAGAGATCCACGAAATACTGATGTAACTCTGTGAGATAAACTAACAGACCACTAAGCATTTTCTCAGAAAGCTTCTTTCCAGATTTCATCTGAGGTTATTTCCTTTTTCACCATAGCCCTCTAAGGGCTTCCAAATATCACTTTTCCAATTCCACAAGAACTGTCTTAGCCAAAGGCTTCTGGCGGGGAAAGCTGTTACTCTGTGAGATGATTACACAGAACACAAAGAAGTTTCTCAGAAAGCTTCTTTCTCTTTGTTATCGGAGGATATTTCCTTTGGCCCTATAGTCTTCAAAGGGATCCGAAATATCTGTTCTCAGATTCCACAGAAATAAGGCTAGCTTAGAGACCCACGAAATACAGATGTAAATCTGTGAGATGAATTAACAGAACACTAAGCAGTTTCTCAGAAAGCTTCTTTCCAGATTTCATCAGAGGATATTTCCTTTTTCACCATAGCCCTCTAAGGGCTTCCAAATATCACTTTTCCAATTCCACAACAACTGTCTTAGCCAAAGGCTTCTGGAGGGGAAAGCTGTTACTCTGTGAGATGATTAAACAGAACACAAAGAAGTTTCTCAGAAAGCTTCTTTCTCTTTGTTATCGGAGGATATTTCCTTTGGCCCTATAGTCTTCAAAGGGATCCGAAATATCTGTTCTCAGATTCCACAGAAATAAGGCTAGCTTAGAGACCCACGAAATACAGATGTAAATCTGTGAGATGAATTAACAGAACACTAAGCAGTTTCTCAGAAAGCTTCTTTCCAGATTTCATCAGAGGATATTTCCTTTTTCACCATAGCCTTCTATGGGCTTCCAAATATCACTTTGCCAATTCCACAAGAATTGTCTTACCGAAAGGCTTCTTGAGGGGAAAGCTGCAACTCTGTGAGATGATTTCACAGAATACAAAGAAGTTTCTCAGAGAGCTTCTTTCTCTTTGTTATCGGAGGATATTTCCTTTGACCCTAGAGTCTTCAAAGGTATCCGTAATATCTGTTCTCAGATTCCACAGAAATAAGGCTAGCAAAGAGATCCACGAAATACAGATGTAACTCTGTGAGATGAATTAACAGAACACTAAGCAGTTTCTAAGAAACTTTCTATCCGGATTTCATCTGAGGATATTTCCTTTTTTAACATAGCCCTCTATGCGCTTATAAATATCCCTTTGCCAATTCCACTAGAACTGTCTTAGCGAAAGGCTTCTTTAGGGGAAAGCTGTAACTCTGTGAGATGATTTCACAGAACACAAAGAAGTCTCTCAGAAAGCTTCTTTCTCTTTCTTATCGGAGGATATTTACTTTGGCCCTATAGTTTTCAAAGGGATCCAAAATATCTGTTCTCAGATTCCAGAGAAATAAGGCAAGCAAAGAGATCCACGAAATACAGATGTAACACTCTGAGATGAATTCACAAACCACTAAGGATTTTATCAGAAAGCTTCTTTCCAGATTTCATCTGAGGATATTTTTTTTTTCTCCATAGCCCTCTATGCGCTTCCAAATATCACTTTGCCAATTCCACTATAACTGTGCTAGCGAAAGACTTCTTGAGGGGAAAGCTGTCACTCTGTGAGATGATTACACAGAACACAAAGAAGTTTCTCAGAAACCTTCCTTCTCTTTGTTATCGTAGGATATTTCCTTTGGCTCTATAGTCTTCAAAGGGATCCGAAATATCTATTCTCACATTCCACAGAAATAAGGCTGGCAAAGAGATCCACCAAAGACAGATGTAACTCTGTGAGATGAATTAACAGAAGACGAAGAAGTGTCTCAGAAAGCTTCTTTCCAGATTTCATCTGATGATATTTCCTTTTTCACCATAGCCCTCTATGGGCTTCCAAATATCACTTTGCCTACTCCACAAGAACAGTCTTAGCGAAAGTCTTCTTCAGGAGAAAGCTGTATCTCCGTAAGATGATTTCACAGAACACAAAGAAGTTTCTCAGAACGCTTCTTTCTCTTTGTTATCAGAGGATATTTCCTTTGGCCCTATAGTCTTCAAAGGGATCCGAAATATCTGTTCTCAGATTCCACAGAAATAAGGCTAGCAAGGAGATCCACGAAATACAGATGTAACTCTGTGAGATGAATTAACAGAACACTAAGCAGTTTCTCAGAAACCTTCTTTCCAGATTTCATCTGAGGATATTTCCTTTTTCACCATAGCCCTCTATGGGCTTCCAAATATCACTTTGCCAATTCCAAAAGAACTGTCTTAGCGAAAGGCTTCTTGAGAGGAAAGCTGTAATTCTGTGAGATGTTTTCACAGAATACAAAGAAGTTTCTCAGAAACCTTCTTTCTCTTTGTTATCGGAGGATATTTTCTTTGGCCCTATAGTCTTCTAAGGGATCCGAAATATCTGTTCTCAGATTCCACAGAAATAAGGCTAGCAAAGAAATCCACCAAATACAGATGTAACACTGTGAGATGAATTAAGAGAACACTAAGCAGTTTCTCAGAAACCTTCTTTCCAGATTTCATCTGAGGATATTTCCTTTTTCACCATAGCCCTCTATGGGCTTCCAAATATCACTGTGCGATTTCCAAAAGAACTGTCTTAGCGAAAGGTTTCTTGAGGGGAAAGCTGTAACTCTGTGAGGTGATTTCACAGAACACAAAGAAGTTTCTCAGAAAGCTTCTTTCTCTTTGTTATCGGAGGATATTTCATTTGGCCCTATAGTCTTCTAAGGGATCTTAAATATCTGTTCTCAGATTCCACAGAAATAAGGGTAGCAAAGAGATCCACCAAATACAGATGTAACTCTGTGAGATGAATTAACAGAACACTAAGAAGTTTCTCAGAAAGCTTCTTTCCAGATTTCATCTGAGGATATTTCCTTTTTCACCCTAGCCCTCTATGGGCTTCAAAATATTACTTTGCTTATTCCAGGAGAACAGTGTTAGCGAAAGGCTTCTTCAGGGGAAAGCTGTATCTCTGTGAGATGATTTCACAGAAAACAAAGAAGTTTCTCAGAACGCTTCTTTCTCTTTGTTATCGGAGGATATTTCCATTGGACCTATAGTCCTCAAAGGGATCCGATTTATCTGTTCTCAGATTCCACAGAAATAAGGCTAGCAAAGAGATCCACGAAATACAGATGTAACTCTGGGAGATGAATTAACAGAACACTAAGCAGTTTCTAGAAAGCTACTTTCTAGATTTCATCTGAGGATATTTCCTTTTTCACCATAGCCCTCTATGGGCATCCAAATATCACTTTGCCAATACCACTAGAACTGTCTTAGCGAAAGGCTTCTTGAGGGGATAGCTGTAATTCTGTGAGATGATTTCACAGAACACAAAGAAGTTTCTCAGAAAGCTTCTTTCTCTTTCTTATCGGAGGATATTTCCTTTGGCCCTATAGACTTCTAAGGGATCCGCAATATCTGTTCTCAGATTCCACAGAAATAAGGCTAGCAAAGAGATCCACGAAATACAGATGTATCTCTGTGAGATGAATTAACAGAAGACGAAGAAGTTTCTCTGAAAGCTTCTTTCCAGATTTCATCTGATGATATTTCCTTTTTCACCATAACCCTCTATGGGCTTCCAAATATCACTTTGCCTACTCCACAAGAACAGTCTTAGCGAAAGGCTTCTTCAGGAGAAAGCTGTATCTCTGTGAGATGATTTCACAGAACACAAAGAAGTTTCTCAGAACGCTTCTTTCTCTTTGTTATCGGAGGATATTTCCTTTGGCCCTATAGTCTTCAAAGTGATCCGAAATATCTGTTCTCAGATTCCACAGAAATAAGGCTAGCAAAGAGATCCACGAAATACAGATGTAACTCTGTTAGATGAATTAACAGAACACTAAGCAGTTTCTCAGAAAGCTTCTTCCCAGATTTCATCTGAGGATATTTTCTTTTTCACCATAGCCCTCTATGGGCTTCCAAATATCACTTTGCCAATACCACTAGAACTGTCTTAGCGAAAGGCTTCTTGAGGGGATAGCTGTAATTCTGTGAGATGATTTCACAGAACACAAAGAAGTTTCTCAGAAAGCTTCTTTCTCTTTGTTATTGGAGTTTATTTACTTTGGCCCTATAATCTTCAAAGGGATCCGAAATATTTGTTCTCAGATTCCACAGAAATAAGGCTAGCAAAGAGATCCACCAAATACAGATGTAACTCTGTGAGATGAATTAGCAAACACTAAGCAGTTTCTCAGAAAGCTACATTCCAGATTTCATCTGAGGATATTTCCTTTTTCACCATAGCCCTCTATGGGCTTCCAAATATCACTTTGCCAATTCCACAAGAACTGTCTTAGTGAAAGGCTTCTTGAGGGGAAAGCTATAACTCTGTGAGGTGATTTCACAGAACACAAAGAAGTTTCTCAGAAAGCTTCTTTCTCTTTGTTATCGGAGGATATTTCCTTTGGCCCTGTAGCCTTCAAAGGGATCCGGAATATCTGTTTTCAGATTCCAGAGAAATAAGGCTAGCAAAGAGATCCACGAAATACAGATGTAACTCTGTGAGATGAATTAACAAAACCCTAAGCAGTTTCTCAGAAAGCTTCTTTCCAGATTTCATCTGAGGTTATTTCCGTTTTCCCCGTAGCCCTCTATGGGCTTCCAAATATCACTTTGCCAATTACACAAGGACTGTCTTAGCGAAAGGCTTCTTGAGGGGAAAGCTGTAACTCTCTGAGATGATTTCACAGAACACAAAGAAGTTTCTCAGAAAGCTTCTTTCTCTTTGTTATCGGAGGATATTTCCTTTGGCCCTATAGTCTTCAAAGGGATCCGAAATATCTGTTCTTAGATTCCACAGAAATAATGCTAGCAAAGAGATCCACGAAATGCAGATGTAACTCTGTGAGATGAATTAACAGAACACTAAGCAGTTTTTCAGAAAGCTTCTTTCCAGATTTCATCTGAGGATATTTCCTTTTTCACCATAGCCCTCTATGCGCTTCCAAATATCACTTTGCAAATTCCACTAGAAGTGTCTTAGCGGAAGACTTCTTGAGGGGAAAGCTGTAACTCTGTGAGATGATTTCACAGAACACAAAGAAGTTTCTCAGAAAGCTTCTTTCTCTTTCTTATCGGAGGATATTTCCTTTGGCCCTATAGTCTTCTAAGGGATCCGCAATATCTGTTCTCAGATTCCACAGAAATAAGGATAGCAAAGAGATCCACGAAATACAGATGTTACTCTGTGAGATGAATTAACAGAACACTAAGCAGTTTCTCAGAATGCTTCTTTACAGACTTCATCTGAGGATATTTCCTTTTTCACCATAGCCCTCTATGGGCTTCCAAATATCACTTTGCCAATTCCACAAGAACTGTCTTAGAGAAAGGCTTCTTGAGGGGAAAGCTGTAAGTCTGTTAGATGATTTCACAGAACACAAAGAAGTTTCTCAGAAAGCTTCTTTCTCTTTGTTATCGGAGGATATTTCCTTTGGCCCTATAGTCTTCAAAGGGATCGGAAATATCTATTCTCACATTCCACAGAAATAAGGCTAGCAAAGAGATCCACCAAATACAGATGTAACTCTGTGAGATGAATTAACAGAAGACGAAGAAGTTTCTCAGAAAGCTTCTTTCCAGATTTCATCTGATGATATTTCCTTTTTCACCATAGCCCTCTATGGGCTTCCAAATATCACTTTGCCTACTCCACAAGAACAGTCTTAGCGAAAGGCTTCTTCAGGAGAAAGCTGTATCTCTGTGAGATGATTTCACAGAACACAAAGAAGTTTCTCAGAACGCTTCTTTCTCTTTGTTATCGGAGGATATTTCCTTTGGCCCTATAGTCTTCAAAGGGATCCGAAATATCTGTTCTCAGATTCCACAGAAATAAGGCTAGCAAAGAGATCCCCGAAATAGAGATGTAACTCTGTGAGATGAATTAACAGAACACTAAGCAGTTTCTCAGAAAGCTTCTTCCCAGATTTCATCTGAGGATATTTTCTCTTTCACCATAGCCCTCTATGGGCTTCCAAATATCACTTTGCCAATTCCAAAAGAACTGTCTTAGCGAAAGGCTTCTTGAGAGGAAAGCTGTAATTCTGTGAGATGTTTTCACAGAACACAAAGAAGTTTCTCAGAAACCTTCTTTCTCTTTGTTATCGGAGGATATTTTCTTTGGCCCTATAGTCTTCTAAGGGATCCGAAATATCTGTTCTCAGATTCCACAGAAATAAGGCTAGCAAAGAAATCCACCAAATACAGATGTAACACTGTGAGATGAATTAAGAGAACACTAAGCAGTTTCTCAGAAACCTTCTTTCCAGATTTCATCTGAGGATATATCCTTTTTCACCATAGCCCTCTATGGGCTTCCAAATATCACTGTGCGATTTCCAAAAGAACTGTCTTAGCGAAAGGCTTCTTGAGGGGAAAGCTGTAACTCTGTGAGGTGATTTCACAGAACACAAAGAAGTTTCTCAGAAAGCTTCTTTCTCTTTGTTATTGGAGTTTATTTCCTTTGGCCCTATAATCTTCAAAGGGATCCGAAATATCTGTTCTCAGATTCCACAGAAATAAGGCTAGCAAAGAGATCCACCAAATACAGATGTAACTCTGTGAGATGAATTAACAGAACACTAAGCAGCTTCTCAGAAAGCGTCTTTCCAGATTTCATCTGAAGTTATTACCTTTTTCACAATAGCCCTCTATGGGCTTCCAAATATCACTTTGCCAATTCCACAAGAACTGTCTTAGTGAAAGGTTTCTTGAGGGGAAAGCTGTAACTCTGTGAGATGATTTCACAGAACACAAAGAAGATTCTCAGAAAGCTTCTATCTCTTTGTTATCGGAGGATATTTCCTTTGGCCCTAGAATCTTCAAAGGGATCCGTAATATCTGTTCTCAGATTCCACAGAAATAAGGCTAGCAAAGAGATCCACGAAATGCAGATGTAACTCTGGGAGATGAATTAAGAGAACACTAAGCAGTTTCTCAGAAAGCTTCTTTACAGATTTCATCTGAGAATATTTCCTTTTTCACCTTAGCCCTCTATGCGCTTACAAATATCACTTTGCCAATTCCACAAGAACTGTCTTAGCGAAAGGCTTCTTGAGGGGAAAGCTGTAACTCTGTGAGATGATTTCACAGAACACAGAGAAGTTTCGCAGAAACCTTCTTTAACTTTGTTATCGGAGGATATTTACTTTGGCCCTATAGTCTTCAAAGGGATCCGAAATATCTGTTCTCAGATTCCACAGAAATAAGGCTAGCAAAGAGATCCAACAAATTCAGATGTAACTCTGTGAGATGAATTAACAGAACACTAAGAAGTTTCTCAGAAAGCTTCTTTCCAGATTTCATCTGAGGATATTTCCTTTTTCACCATAGCCCTCTATGGGCTTCAAAATATTACTTTGCTTATTCCACAAGAACATACTTAGCGAAAGGATTTTTCAGGGGAAAGCTGTATCTCTGTGAGATGATTTCACAGAACCCAAAGAAGTTTCTCAGAACGCTTCTTTCTCTTTGTTATCGGAGGATATTTCCATTGGCCCTATAGTCTTCAAAGGGATCCGATTTATCTGTTCTCGGATTCCACAGAAATAAGGCTAGCAAAGAGATCCACGAAATACAGATCTAACTCTGGGAGATGAATTAACAGAACACTAAGCAGTTTCTAGAAAGCTGCTTTCCAGATTTCATCTGAGGATATTTCCTTTTTCACCATAGCCCTCTATGGGCATCCAAATATCACTTTGCCAATTCCACTAGAACTGTCTTAGCGAAAGGCTTCTTGAGTGGATAGCTGTAACTCTGTGAGATGATTTCACAGAACACAAGGAAGTTTCTCAGAACGCTTCTTTCTCTTTGTTATCGGAGGATATTTCCTTTGGCCCTATAGTCTTCACAGGGATCCGAAATATCTGTTCTCAGATTGCACAGAAATAATGCTAGCAAAGAGATACACGAAATACAGATGTAACTCTGTGAGATGAATTAACAGAACACTAAGCAGTTTCTCAGAAAGCTTCTTTCCAGATTTCATCTGAGGATATTTCCTTTTTCACCATAGCCCTCTGTGGGCTTCCAAATATCACTTTGCCAATTCCACTAGAACTGTCTTAGCGAAAGGCTTCTTGAGGGGAAAGCTGTAACTCTGTGAGATGATTTCACAGAACACGAAGAAGTTTCTCAGAAACCTTCTTTCTCTTTGTTATCGGAGGATATTTCCTTTGGCCCTCTAGTCTTCAAAGGGATCCGAAATATCTGTTCTCAGATTCCACAGAAATAAGGCTAGCAAAGAGATCCACCAAATACAGATGTAACTCTGTGAGATTAATTAACAGAACACTAAGCAGTTTCTCAGAAAGCTTCTTTCCAGATTTCATCTGAGGATATTTCCTTTTTCGCCATAGCCCTCTATGCGCTTCCAAATATCACTTTGCCAATTCCACTACAACTGTCTTAGCGAAAGACTTCTTGAGGGGAAAGCTGTAACTCTGTGAGATGATTTCACAGAACACAAAGAAGTTTCTCAGAAAGCTTCTTTCTCTTTGTTATCGGAGGATATTTCCTTTGGCTCTATAGTCTTCAAAGGGTTCGGAAATATCTGTTCTCAGATTCCACAGAAATAATGCTAGCAAAGAGATCCACGAAATACAGATATAACTCTGTGAGATGAATTAACAGAACACTAAGCAGTTTCTCAGAAAGCTTCTTTCCAGATTTCATCTGAGGATATTTCCTTTTTCACCATAGCCCTCTGTGGGCTTCCAAATATCACTTTGCCAATTCCACTAGAACTGTCTTAGCGAAAGGCTTCTTGAGGGGAAAGCTGTAACTCTGTGAGATGATTTCACAGAACACGAAGAAGTTTCTCAGAAACCTTCTTTCTCTTTGTTATCGGAGGATATTTCCTTTGGCACTCTAGTCTTCAAAGGGATCCGAAATATCTGTTCTCAGATTCCACAGATATAAGGCTAGCAAAGAGATCCACGAAATACAGATGTAACTCTGTGAGATTAATTAACAGAACACTAAGCAGTTTCTCAGAAAGCTTCTTTCCAGATTTCATCTGAGGATATTTCCTTTTTCACCATAGCCCTCTATGGGCTTCCAAATATCACTTTGCGAATTCCACAAGAACTGTCTTAGCGAAAGGCTTCTTCAGGGGAAAGCTGTAACTCTGTGAGATGATTTCACAGAACACAAAAAAGTTTCTCAGAAAGCTTCTTTCTCTTTGTTATCGGAGGATATTTCCATTGGCCCTATAGTCTTCTAAGGGATCCGAAAAATCTGTTCTCAGATTCCACAGAAATAATGCTAGCAAAGAGATCCACCAAATACAGATGTAATTCTATGAGATGAATTAACAGAACACTAGGCAGTTTCTCAGAAAGCTTCTTTCCAGATTTCATCTGTGGTTATTTCCTTTTTCACCATAGCCCTCTATGGGCTTCCAATATCACTTTGCCAATTCCACAAGAACTGTCTTAGCGAAAGGCTTCTTGAAGGGAAGGCTGTAACTCTGTGAGATGATTTCACAGAACACAACGAAGTTTCTCAGAAAGCTTCTTTCTCTTTGTTATCGGAGGATATTTCCTTTGGGCCTATAGTTTTCAAAGGGATCCGAAATATCTGTTCTCAGATTCCACAGAAATAATGCTAGCCAAGAGATCCACGAAATACAGATGTAACTCTGTGAGATGAATTAACAGAACACTAAGCAGTTTCCCAGAAAGCTACTTTCCAGGTTTCATCTGAGGATAGTTCCTTTTTCACCACAGCCCTCTATGGTCTTCCAAATATCACTTTGCCAATTCGACAAGAACTGTCTTAGCGAAAGGCTTCTTGAGGGGAAAGCTGTAACTCTGTGACGTGATTTCTAGAACACAAAGAAGTTTCTCAGAAAGCTTCTTTCTCTTTTTTATTGGAGGATATTTCCTTTGGCCCTATAGTCTTCAAAGGCATCCGAAATATCTGTTCTCAGATTCCAGAGGAATAATGCTAGCATAGAGATCCACCAAATACAGATGTAATTCTGTGAGATGAATTAACAGAACACTAGGCAGTTTCTCAGAAAGCTTCTTTCCAGATTTCATCTGTGGTTTTTTCCTTTTTCACCATAGCCCTCTATGGGCTTCCAAATATCACTTTGCCAATTCCACAAGAACTTTCTTAGCGAAAGGCTTCTTGAAAGGAAGGCTATAACTCTGTGAGATGATTTCACAGAACACAAAGAAGTTTCTCAGAAAGCTTCTTTCTCTTTTTTATCCGAGGATATTTCCTTTGGCCCTATACTCTTCAAAGGGATCCGAAATAACTGTTCTCAGATTCCACAGAAATAAGGCTACCAAAGAGATCCACCAAATCCAGATGTAACTCTGTGAGATGAATTAAGAGAACACTAAGCAGTTTCTCAGAAAGCTTCTTTCCAGATTTCATCTGAGGATATTTCCTTTTTCACCATAGCCCTCTATGGGATTCCAAATATCACTTTGCGAATTCCACAAGAACTGTCTTAGCGAAAGGCTTCTTGAGGGGAAAGCTGTAACTCTGTGAGATGATTTCACAGAACACAAAGAAGTTTCTCAGAAAGTTTCTTTCTCTTGTTATCGGAGTTTATTTCCATTGGCCCTATAATCTTCAAAGGGATCCGAAATATCTGTTCTCAGATTCCGCAGAAATAAGGCTAGCAAAGAGATCCACGAAATACTGATGTAACTCTGTGAGATAAACTAACAGACCACTAAGCATTTTCTCAGAAAGCTTCTTTCCAGATTTCATCTGAGGTTATTTCCTTTTTCACCATAGCCCTCTAAGGGCTTCCAAATATCACTTTTCCAATTCCACAAGAACTGTCTTAGCCAAAGGCTTCTGGCGGGGAAAGCTGTTACTCTGTGAGATGATTACACAGAACACAAAGAAGTTTCTCAGAAAGCTTCTTTCTCTTTGTTATCGGAGGATATTTCCTTTGGCCCTATAGTCTTCAAAGGGATCCGAAATATCTGTTCTCAGATTCCACAGAAATAAGGCTAGCTTAGAGACCCACGAAATACAGATGTAAATCTGTGAGATGAATTAACAGAACACTAAGCAGTTTCTCAGAAAGCTTCTTTCCAGATTTCATCAGAGGATATTTCCTTTTTCACCATAGCCCTCTAAGGGCTTCCAAATATCACTTTTCCAATTCCACAACAACTGTCTTAGCCAAAGGCTTCTGGAGGGGAAAGCTGTTACTCTGTGAGATGATTAAACAGAACACAAAGAAGTTTCTCAGAAAGCTTCTTTCTCTTTGTTATCGGAGGATATTTCCTTTGGCCCTATAGTCTTCAAAGGGATCCGAAATATCTGTTCTCAGATTCCACAGAAATAAGGCTAGCTTAGAGACCCACGAAATACAGATGTAAATCTGTGAGATGAATTAACAGAACACTAAGCAGTTTCTCAGAAAGCTTCTTTCCAGATTTCATCAGAGGATATTTCCTTTTTCACCATAGCCTTCTATGGGCTTCCAAATATCACTTTGCCAATTCCACAAGAATTGTCTTACCGAAAGGCTTCTTGAGGGGAAAGCTGCAACTCTGTGAGATGATTTCACAGAATACAAAGAAGTTTCTCAGAGAGCTTCTTTCTCTTTGTTATCGGAGGATATTTCCTTTGACCCTAGAGTCTTCAAAGGTATCCGTAATATCTGTTCTCAGATTCCACAGAAATAAGGCTAGCAAAGAGATCCACGAAATACAGATGTAACTCTGTGAGATGAATTAACAGAACACTAAGCAGTTTCTAAGAAACTTTCTATCCGGATTTCATCTGAGGATATTTCCTTTTTTAACATAGCCCTCTATGCGCTTATAAATATCCCTTTGCCAATTCCACTAGAACTGTCTTAGCGAAAGGCTTCTTTAGGGGAAAGCTGTAACTCTGTGAGATGATTTCACAGAACACAAAGAAGTCTCTCAGAAAGCTTCTTTCTCTTTCTTATCGGAGGATATTTACTTTGGCCCTATAGTTTTCAAAGGGATCCAAAATATCTGTTCTCAGATTCCAGAGAAATAAGGCAAGCAAAGAGATCCACGAAATACAGATGTAACACTCTGAGATGAATTCACAAACCACTAAGGATTTTATCAGAAAGCTTCTTTCCAGATTTCATCTGAGGATATTTTTTTTTTCTCCATAGCCCTCTATGCGCTTCCAAATATCACTTTGCCAATTCCACTATAACTGTGCTAGCGAAAGACTTCTTGAGGGGAAAGCTGTCACTCTGTGAGATGATTACACAGAACACAAAGAAGTTTCTCAGAAACCTTCCTTCTCTTTGTTATCGTAGGATATTTCCTTTGGCTCTATAGTCTTCAAAGGGATCCGAAATATCTATTCTCACATTCCACAGAAATAAGGCTGGCAAAGAGATCCACCAAAGACAGATGTAACTCTGTGAGATGAATTAACAGAAGACGAAGAAGTGTCTCAGAAAGCTTCTTTCCAGATTTCATCTGATGATATTTCCTTTTTCACCATAGCCCTCTATGGGCTTCCAAATATCACTTTGCCTACTCCACAAGAACAGTCTTAGCGAAAGTCTTCTTCAGGAGAAAGCTGTATCTCCGTAAGATGATTTCACAGAACACAAAGAAGTTTCTCAGAACGCTTCTTTCTCTTTGTTATCAGAGGATATTTCCTTTGGCCCTATAGTCTTCAAAGGGATCCGAAATATCTGTTCTCAGATTCCACAGAAATAAGGCTAGCAAGGAGATCCACGAAATACAGATGTAACTCTGTGAGATGAATTAACAGAACACTAAGCAGTTTCTCAGAAACCTTCTTTCCAGATTTCATCTGAGGATATTTCCTTTTTCACCATAGCCCTCTATGGGCTTCCAAATATCACTTTGCCAATTCCAAAAGAACTGTCTTAGCGAAAGGCTTCTTGAGAGGAAAGCTGTAATTCTGTGAGATGTTTTCACAGAATACAAAGAAGTTTCTCAGAAACCTTCTTTCTCTTTGTTATCGGAGGATATTTTCTTTGGCCCTATAGTCTTCTAAGGGATCCGAAATATCTGTTCTCAGATTCCACAGAAATAAGGCTAGCAAAGAAATCCACCAAATACAGATGTAACACTGTGAGATGAATTAAGAGAACACTAAGCAGTTTCTCAGAAACCTTCTTTCCAGATTTCATCTGAGGATATTTCCTTTTTCACCATAGCCCTCTATGGGCTTCCAAATATCACTGTGCGATTTCCAAAAGAACTGTCTTAGCGAAAGGTTTCTTGAGGGGAAAGCTGTAACTCTGTGAGGTGATTTCACAGAACACAAAGAAGTTTCTCAGAAAGCTTCTTTCTCTTTGTTATCGGAGGATATTTCATTTGGCCCTATAGTCTTCTAAGGGATCTTAAATATCTGTTCTCAGATTCCACAGAAATAAGGGTAGCAAAGAGATCCACCAAATACAGATGTAACTCTGTGAGATGAATTAACAGAACACTAAGAAGTTTCTCAGAAAGCTTCTTTCCAGATTTCATCTGAGGATATTTCCTTTTTCACCCTAGCCCTCTATGGGCTTCAAAATATTACTTTGCTTATTCCAGGAGAACAGTGTTAGCGAAAGGCTTCTTCAGGGGAAAGCTGTATCTCTGTGAGATGATTTCACAGAAAACAAAGAAGTTTCTCAGAACGCTTCTTTCTCTTTGTTATCGGAGGATATTTCCATTGGACCTATAGTCCTCAAAGGGATCCGATTTATCTGTTCTCAGATTCCACAGAAATAAGGCTAGCAAAGAGATCCACGAAATACAGATGTAACTCTGGGAGATGAATTAACAGAACACTAAGCAGTTTCTAGAAAGCTACTTTCTAGATTTCATCTGAGGATATTTCCTTTTTCACCATAGCCCTCTATGGGCATCCAAATATCACTTTGCCAATACCACTAGAACTGTCTTAGCGAAAGGCTTCTTGAGGGGATAGCTGTAATTCTGTGAGATGATTTCACAGAACACAAAGAAGTTTCTCAGAAAGCTTCTTTCTCTTTCTTATCGGAGGATATTTCCTTTGGCCCTATAGACTTCTAAGGGATCCGCAATATCTGTTCTCAGATTCCACAGAAATAAGGCTAGCAAAGAGATCCACGAAATACAGATGTATCTCTGTGAGATGAATTAACAGAAGACGAAGAAGTTTCTCTGAAAGCTTCTTTCCAGATTTCATCTGATGATATTTCCTTTTTCACCATAACCCTCTATGGGCTTCCAAATATCACTTTGCCTACTCCACAAGAACAGTCTTAGCGAAAGGCTTCTTCAGGAGAAAGCTGTATCTCTGTGAGATGATTTCACAGAACACAAAGAA
Organism: Macaca nemestrina; assembly: GCF_043159975.1. NCBI lineage: Eukaryota > Metazoa > Chordata > Mammalia > Primates > Cercopithecidae > Macaca > Macaca nemestrina. The sequence continues at coordinate 27,317,424 of NC_092143.1, forward strand.
GTTTCTCAGAACGCTTCTTTCTCTTTGTTATCGGAGGATATTTCCTTTGGCCCTATAGTCTTCAAAGTGATCCGAAATATCTGTTCTCAGATTCCACAGAAATAAGGCTAGCAAAGAGATCCACGAAATACAGATGTAACTCTGTTAGATGAATTAACAGAACACTAAGCAGTTTCTCAGAAAGCTTCTTCCCAGATTTCATCTGAGGATATTTTCTTTTTCACCATAGCCCTCTATGGGCTTCCAAATATCACTTTGCCAATACCACTAGAACTGTCTTAGCGAAAGGCTTCTTGAGGGGATAGCTGTAATTCTGTGAGATGATTTCACAGAACACAAAGAAGTTTCTCAGAAAGCTTCTTTCTCTTTGTTATTGGAGTTTATTTACTTTGGCCCTATAATCTTCAAAGGGATCCGAAATATTTGTTCTCAGATTCCACAGAAATAAGGCTAGCAAAGAGATCCACCAAATACAGATGTAACTCTGTGAGATGAATTAGCAAACACTAAGCAGTTTCTCAGAAAGCTACATTCCAGATTTCATCTGAGGATATTTCCTTTTTCACCATAGCCCTCTATGGGCTTCCAAATATCACTTTGCCAATTCCACAAGAACTGTCTTAGTGAAAGGCTTCTTGAGGGGAAAGCTATAACTCTGTGAGGTGATTTCACAGAACACAAAGAAGTTTCTCAGAAAGCTTCTTTCTCTTTGTTATCGGAGGATATTTCCTTTGGCCCTGTAGCCTTCAAAGGGATCCGGAATATCTGTTTTCAGATTCCAGAGAAATAAGGCTAGCAAAGAGATCCACGAAATACAGATGTAACTCTGTGAGATGAATTAACAAAACCCTAAGCAGTTTCTCAGAAAGCTTCTTTCCAGATTTCATCTGAGGTTATTTCCGTTTTCCCCGTAGCCCTCTATGGGCTTCCAAATATCACTTTGCCAATTACACAAGGACTGTCTTAGCGAAAGGCTTCTTGAGGGGAAAGCTGTAACTCTCTGAGATGATTTCACAGAACACAAAGAAGTTTCTCAGAAAGCTTCTTTCTCTTTGTTATCGGAGGATATTTCCTTTGGCCCTATAGTCTTCAAAGGGATCCGAAATATCTGTTCTTAGATTCCACAGAAATAATGCTAGCAAAGAGATCCACGAAATGCAGATGTAACTCTGTGAGATGAATTAACAGAACACTAAGCAGTTTTTCAGAAAGCTTCTTTCCAGATTTCATCTGAGGATATTTCCTTTTTCACCATAGCCCTCTATGCGCTTCCAAATATCACTTTGCAAATTCCACTAGAAGTGTCTTAGCGGAAGACTTCTTGAGGGGAAAGCTGTAACTCTGTGAGATGATTTCACAGAACACAAAGAAGTTTCTCAGAAAGCTTCTTTCTCTTTCTTATCGGAGGATATTTCCTTTGGCCCTATAGTCTTCTAAGGGATCCGCAATATCTGTTCTCAGATTCCACAGAAATAAGGATAGCAAAGAGATCCACGAAATACAGATGTTACTCTGTGAGATGAATTAACAGAACACTAAGCAGTTTCTCAGAATGCTTCTTTACAGACTTCATCTGAGGATATTTCCTTTTTCACCATAGCCCTCTATGGGCTTCCAAATATCACTTTGCCAATTCCACAAGAACTGTCTTAGAGAAAGGCTTCTTGAGGGGAAAGCTGTAAGTCTGTTAGATGATTTCACAGAACACAAAGAAGTTTCTCAGAAAGCTTCTTTCTCTTTGTTATCGGAGGATATTTCCTTTGGCCCTATAGTCTTCAAAGGGATCGGAAATATCTATTCTCACATTCCACAGAAATAAGGCTAGCAAAGAGATCCACCAAATACAGATGTAACTCTGTGAGATGAATTAACAGAAGACGAAGAAGTTTCTCAGAAAGCTTCTTTCCAGATTTCATCTGATGATATTTCCTTTTTCACCATAGCCCTCTATGGGCTTCCAAATATCACTTTGCCTACTCCACAAGAACAGTCTTAGCGAAAGGCTTCTTCAGGAGAAAGCTGTATCTCTGTGAGATGATTTCACAGAACACAAAGAAGTTTCTCAGAACGCTTCTTTCTCTTTGTTATCGGAGGATATTTCCTTTGGCCCTATAGTCTTCAAAGGGATCCGAAATATCTGTTCTCAGATTCCACAGAAATAAGGCTAGCAAAGAGATCCCCGAAATAGAGATGTAACTCTGTGAGATGAATTAACAGAACACTAAGCAGTTTCTCAGAAAGCTTCTTCCCAGATTTCATCTGAGGATATTTTCTCTTTCACCATAGCCCTCTATGGGCTTCCAAATATCACTTTGCCAATTCCAAAAGAACTGTCTTAGCGAAAGGCTTCTTGAGAGGAAAGCTGTAATTCTGTGAGATGTTTTCACAGAACACAAAGAAGTTTCTCAGAAACCTTCTTTCTCTTTGTTATCGGAGGATATTTTCTTTGGCCCTATAGTCTTCTAAGGGATCCGAAATATCTGTTCTCAGATTCCACAGAAATAAGGCTAGCAAAGAAATCCACCAAATACAGATGTAACACTGTGAGATGAATTAAGAGAACACTAAGCAGTTTCTCAGAAACCTTCTTTCCAGATTTCATCTGAGGATATATCCTTTTTCACCATAGCCCTCTATGGGCTTCCAAATATCACTGTGCGATTTCCAAAAGAACTGTCTTAGCGAAAGGCTTCTTGAGGGGAAAGCTGTAACTCTGTGAGGTGATTTCACAGAACACAAAGAAGTTTCTCAGAAAGCTTCTTTCTCTTTGTTATTGGAGTTTATTTCCTTTGGCCCTATAATCTTCAAAGGGATCCGAAATATCTGTTCTCAGATTCCACAGAAATAAGGCTAGCAAAGAGATCCACCAAATACAGATGTAACTCTGTGAGATGAATTAACAGAACACTAAGCAGCTTCTCAGAAAGCGTCTTTCCAGATTTCATCTGAAGTTATTACCTTTTTCACAATAGCCCTCTATGGGCTTCCAAATATCACTTTGCCAATTCCACAAGAACTGTCTTAGTGAAAGGTTTCTTGAGGGGAAAGCTGTAACTCTGTGAGATGATTTCACAGAACACAAAGAAGATTCTCAGAAAGCTTCTATCTCTTTGTTATCGGAGGATATTTCCTTTGGCCCTAGAATCTTCAAAGGGATCCGTAATATCTGTTCTCAGATTCCACAGAAATAAGGCTAGCAAAGAGATCCACGAAATGCAGATGTAACTCTGGGAGATGAATTAAGAGAACACTAAGCAGTTTCTCAGAAAGCTTCTTTACAGATTTCATCTGAGAATATTTCCTTTTTCACCTTAGCCCTCTATGCGCTTACAAATATCACTTTGCCAATTCCACAAGAACTGTCTTAGCGAAAGGCTTCTTGAGGGGAAAGCTGTAACTCTGTGAGATGATTTCACAGAACACAGAGAAGTTTCGCAGAAACCTTCTTTAACTTTGTTATCGGAGGATATTTACTTTGGCCCTATAGTCTTCAAAGGGATCCGAAATATCTGTTCTCAGATTCCACAGAAATAAGGCTAGCAAAGAGATCCAACAAATTCAGATGTAACTCTGTGAGATGAATTAACAGAACACTAAGAAGTTTCTCAGAAAGCTTCTTTCCAGATTTCATCTGAGGATATTTCCTTTTTCACCATAGCCCTCTATGGGCTTCAAAATATTACTTTGCTTATTCCACAAGAACATACTTAGCGAAAGGATTTTTCAGGGGAAAGCTGTATCTCTGTGAGATGATTTCACAGAACCCAAAGAAGTTTCTCAGAACGCTTCTTTCTCTTTGTTATCGGAGGATATTTCCATTGGCCCTATAGTCTTCAAAGGGATCCGATTTATCTGTTCTCGGATTCCACAGAAATAAGGCTAGCAAAGAGATCCACGAAATACAGATCTAACTCTGGGAGATGAATTAACAGAACACTAAGCAGTTTCTAGAAAGCTGCTTTCCAGATTTCATCTGAGGATATTTCCTTTTTCACCATAGCCCTCTATGGGCATCCAAATATCACTTTGCCAATTCCACTAGAACTGTCTTAGCGAAAGGCTTCTTGAGTGGATAGCTGTAACTCTGTGAGATGATTTCACAGAACACAAGGAAGTTTCTCAGAACGCTTCTTTCTCTTTGTTATCGGAGGATATTTCCTTTGGCCCTATAGTCTTCACAGGGATCCGAAATATCTGTTCTCAGATTGCACAGAAATAATGCTAGCAAAGAGATACACGAAATACAGATGTAACTCTGTGAGATGAATTAACAGAACACTAAGCAGTTTCTCAGAAAGCTTCTTTCCAGATTTCATCTGAGGATATTTCCTTTTTCACCATAGCCCTCTAAGGGCTTCAAAATATCACTTTGCCAATACCCCAAGAACAGTCTTAGCGAAAGGCTTCTTCACTGGAAAGCTGTAACTCTGTGAGATGATTTCACAGAACACAAAGAAGTTTCTCAGAAAGCTTCTTTCTCTTTGTTATCGGAGGATATTTCCTTTGGCCCTAGAGTCTTCAAAGGGATCCGTAATATCTGTTCTCAGATTTCACAGAAATAAGGCTAGAAAGAGATCCACGAAATGCAGATGTAACTCTGTGAGATGAATTAACAGAACACTAAGCAGTTTCTCAGAAAGCTTCTTTACAGATTTCATCTGAGGATATTTCCTTTTTCACCATAGCCTCTATGGGTTTCCAAATATCACTTTGCCAATTCCACAAGAACTGTATTACCGAAAGGCTTCTTGAGGGGAATGCTGTAACTCTGTGAGATGATTTCACAGAACACAAAGAAGATTCTCAGAAAGCTTCTATCTCTTTGTTATCGGAGGATATTTCATTTGGCCCTAGAATCTTCAAAGGGATCCGAAATATCTGTTCTCAGATTCCACAGAAATAAGGCTAGCAAAGAGATCCACGAAATACAGAAATAACTCTGTGAGATGAATTAACAGAACACTAAGCAGTTTCTCAGAAACCTTCTATCCAGATTTCATCTGAGGATATTTCCTTTTTCACCATAGCCGTCTATGGGCTTCCAAATATCACTTTGCCAATTCCACAAGAACTGTCTTAGCGAAAGGATTCTTGAGGGGAAAGCTGTAACTCTGTGAGATGATTTCACAGAACACAAAGAAGTCTCTCAGAACGCTTCTTTCTCTTTGTTATCGGAGGATATTTCCTTTGGCCCTATAGTCTTCAAAGGGATCCGAAATATCTGTTCTCAGATTCCACAGAAATAATGCTAGCAAAGAGATCCACCAAATACAGATGTAACTCTGTGAGATGAATTAACAGAAGACAAAGAAGTTTCTCAGAAAGCTTCTTTCCAGATTTCATCTGAGGATGTTTCCTTTTTCACCGTAGCCCTCTATGGGCATCCAAATATCACTTTGCCAATACCAGTAGAACTGTCTTAGCGAAAGGCTTCTTGAGGGGATAGCTGTAACTCTGTGAGATGATTTCACAGAACACAAAGAAGTTTCTCAGAAAGCTTCTTTCTCTTTCTTATCGGAGGATATTTCCTTGGCCCTATAGTCTTCTAAGGTATCCGCAATATCTGTTCTCAGATTCCACAGAAATAAGGATAGCAAAGAGATCCACGAAATACAGATGTAACTCTGTGAGATGAATTAACAGAACACTAAGCAGGTTCTTAGAAAGCTACTTTCCAGGTTTCATCTGAGGATATATCCTTTTTCACCATACCCCTCTATGGGCTTCCAAATATCACTGTGCGATTTCCAAAAGAACTGTCTTAGTGAAAGGCTTCTTGAGGGGAAAGCTGTAACTCTGTGAGGTGATTTCACAGAACACAAAGAAGTTTCTCAGAAAGCTTCTTTCTCTTTGTTATCGGAGTTTATTTCCTTTGGCCCTATAATCTTCAAAGGGATCCGAAATATCTGTTCTCAGATTCCACAGAAATAAGGCTAGCAAAGAGATCCACGAAATACAGATGTAACTCTGTGAGATGAATTAACAGAACACTAAGCAGCTTCTCAGAAAGCTTCTTTCCAGATTTCATCTGAAGTTATTACCTTTTTCACAATAGCCCTCTATGGGCTTCCAAATATCACTTTGCCAATTCCACAAGAACTGTCTTAGTGAAAGGCTTCTTGAGGGGAAAGCTGTAACTCTGTGAGATGATTTCACAGAACACAAAGAATTTTCTCAGAAAGCTTCTTTCTCTTTGTTATCGGAGGATATTTCCTTTGGCCCTGTAGCCTTCAAAGGGATGCGGAATATCTGTTTTCAGATTCCAGAGAAATAAGGCTAGCAAAGAGATCCACGAAATACAGATGTAACTCTGTGAGATGAATTAACAGAACACTAAGCAGTTTCTCAGAAAGCTTCTTTCCAGATTTCATCTGAGGATATTTCCTTTTTCACCATAGCCCTCTATGCGCTTCCAAATATCACTTTGAAAATTCCACTAGAACTGTCTTAGCGAAAGACTTCTTGAGGGGAAAGCTGTAACTCTGTGAGATGATTTCACAGAACACAAAGAAGTTTCTCAGAAAGCTTCTTTCTCTTTGTTATCGGAGGATATTTCCTTTGGCCCTGTAGCCTTCAAAGGGATCCGAAATATCTGTTCTCAGATTCCACAGAAAAAAGGCTAGCGAAGAGATCCACGAAATACAGATGTAACTCTGTGAGATGAATTAACAGAACACTAAGCAGTTTCTCAGAAACCTTCTTTACAGATTTCATCTGAGAATATTTCCTTTTTCACCATAGCCCTCTATGCGCTTACAAATATCACTTTGCCAATTCGACAAGAACTGTCTTAGCGAAAGTCTTCTTGAGGGAAAAGCTGTAACTCTGTGACGTGATTTCACAGAACACAAAGATGTTTCTCAGAAAGCTTCTTTCTCTTTGTTATCTGAGGATATTTCCTTTGGCCCTAGAGTCTTCAAACGGATCCGAAATATCTGTTCTCAGATTCCACAGAAATAAGGCTAGCAAAGAGATCCACGAAATACAGATGTTACTCTGTGAGATGAATTAACAGAACACTAAGCAGTTTCTCAGAATGCTTCTTTACAGATTTCATCTGAGGATATTTCCTTTTTCACCATAGCCCTCTATGGGCTTCCAAATATCACTTTGCCAATTCCACAAAAACTGTCTTAGAGAAAGGCTTCTTGAGGGGAAAGCTGTAACTCGGCGAGATGATTTCACAGAACACAAAGAAGTTTCTCTGAAAGCTTCTTTCTCTTTGTTATCTGAGGATATTTCCTTTGGCCCTAGAGTGTTCAAAGGGATCCGAAATATCTGTTCTCAGATTCCACAGAAATAAGGCTAGCAAAGAGATCCACGAAATACAGAAATAACTCTGTGAGATGAATTAACAGAACACTAAGCAGTTTCTCAGAAACCTTCTATCCAGATTTCATCTGAGGATATTTCCTTTTTCACCATAGCCCTCTATGGGCTTCCAAATATCACTTTGCCAATTCCACAAGAACTGTCTTAGCGAAAGGATTCTTGAGGGGAAAGCTGTAACTCTGTGAGATGATTTCACAGAACACAAAGAAGTCTCTCAGAACGCTTCTTTCTCTTTGTTATCGGAGGATATTTCCTTTGGCCCTATAGTCTTCAAAGGGATCCGAAATATCTGTTCTCACATTCCACAGAAATAAGGCTAGCAAAGAGATCCACCAAATACAGATGGAACTCTGTGAGATGAATTAACAGAAGCCAAAGAAGTTTCTCAGAAAGCTTCTTTCCAGATTTCATCTGAGGATGTTTCCTTTTTCACCATAGCCCTCTATGGGCATCCAAATATCACTTTGCCAATACCACTAGAACTGTCTTAGCGAAAGGCTTCTTGAGGGGATAGCTGTAACTCTGTGAGATGATTTCACAGAACACAAAGAAGTTTCTCAGAAAGCTTCTTTCTCTTTCTTATCGGAGGATATTTCCTTTGGCCCTATAGTCTTCTAAGGTATCCGCAATATCTGTTCTCAGATTCCACAGAAATAAGGATAGCAAAGAGATCCACGAAATACAGATGTAACTCAGTGAGATGAATTAACAGAACACTAAGCAGTTTCTTAGAAAGCTACTTTCCAGGTTTCATCTGAGGATATATCCTTTTTCACCATACCCCTCTATGGGCTTCCAAATATCACTGTGCGATTTCCAAAAGAACTGTCTTAGTGAAAGGCTTCTTGAGGGGAAAGCTGTAACTCTGTGAGGTGATTTCACAGAACACAAAGAAGTTTCTCAGAAAGCTTCTTTCTCTTTGTTATCGGAGTTTATTTCCTTTGGCCCTATAATCTTCAAAGGGATCCGAAATATCTGTTCTCAGATTCCACAGAAATAAGGCTAGCAAAGAGATCCACGAAATACAGATGTAACTCTGTGAGATGAATTAACAGAACACTAAGCAGCTTCTCAGAGAGCTTCTTTCCAGATTTCATCTGAAGTTATTACCTTTTTCACAATAGCCCTCTATGGGCTTCCAAATATCACTTTGCCAATTCCACAAGAACTGTCTTAGTGAAAGGCTTCTTGAGGGGAAAGCTGTAACTCTGTGAGATAATTTCACAGAACACAAAGAATTTTCTCAGAAAGCTTCTTTCTCTTTGTTATCGGAGGATATTTCCTTTGGCCCTGTAGCCTTCAAAGGGATGCGGAATATCTGTTTTCAGATTCCAGAGAAATAAGGCTAGCAAAGAGATCCACGAAATACAGATGTAACTCTGTGAGATGAAATAACAGAACACTAAGCAGTTTCTCAGAAAGCTTCTTTCCAGATTTCATCTGAGGTTATTTCCTTTTTCACCGTAGCCCTCTATGGGCTTCCAAATATCACTTTGCCAATTCCACAAGGACTGTCTTAGCGAAAGGCTTCTTGAGGGGAAAGCTGTAACTCTCTGAGATGATTTCACAGAACACAAAGAAGTTTCTCAGAAAGCTTCTTTCTCTTTGTTATCGGAGGATATTTCCTTTGGCCCTATAGTCTTCAAAGGGATCCGAAATATCTGTTCTCAGATTCCACAGAAATAAGGCTAGCAAAGAGATCCACGAAATACAGATGTAACTCTGTGAGATGAATTAACAGAACACTAAGCAGTTTCTCAGAAAGCTTCTTTCCAGATTTCATCTGAGGTTATTTCCTTTTTCACCGTAGCCCTCTATGGGCTTCCAAATGTCACTTTGCCAATTCCACAAGGACTGTCTTAGCGAAAGGCTTCTTGAGGGGAAAGCTGTAACTCTCTGAGATGATTTCACAGAACACAAAGAAGTTTCTCAGAAACCTTCTTTCTCTTTGTTATCGGAGGATATTTCCTTTGGCCCTGTAGTCTTCAAAGGGATCCGAAATATCTGTTCTCAGATTCCACAGAAATAATGCTAGCAAAGAGATCCACGAAATGCAGATGTAACTCTGTGTGATGAATTAACAGAACACTAAGCAGTTTTTCAGAAAGCTTCTTTCCAGATTTCATCTGAGGATATTTCCTTTTTCACCATAGCACTCTATGCGCTTCCAAATATCACTTTGCAAATTCCACTAGAACTGTCTTAGCGAAAGACTTCTTGAGGGGAAAGCTGTAACTCTGTGAGATGATTTCACAGAACACAAAGAAGTTTCTCAGAAAGCTTCTTTCTCTTTGTTATCGGAGGATATTTCCTTTGGCTCTATAGTCTTCAAAGGGATCCGAAATATCTGTTCTCAGATTCCACTGAAATAAGGCTAGCAAAGAGATCCACGAAATACAGATGTAACTCTGTGAGATGAATTAACAGAACACTAAGCAGTTTCTCAGAAACCTTCTTTACAGATTTCATCTGAGAATATTTCCTTTTTCACCATAGCCCTCTATGCGCTTACAAATATCACTTTGCCAATTCCACAAGAACTGTATTAGCGAAAGGCTTCTTGAGGGGAAAGCTGTAACTCTGTGAGATGATTTCACAGAACACAGAGAAGTTTCACAGAAACCTTCTTTAACTTTGTTATCGGAGGATATTTACTTTGGCCCTATAGTCTTCAAAGGGATCCGAAATATCTGTTCTCAGATTCCACAGAAATAAGGCTAGCAAAGAGATCCAACAAATTCAGATGTAACTCTGTGAGATGAATTAACAGAACACTAAGAAGTTTCTCAGAAAGCTTCTTTCCAGATTTCATCTGAGAATATTTCCTTTTTCACCATAGCCCTCTATGGGCTTCAAAATATTACTTTGCTTATTCCACAAGAACATAGTTAGTGAAAGGATTTTTCAGGGGAAAGCTGTATCTCTGTGAGATGATTTCACAGAAAACAAAGAAGTTTCTCAGAACGCTTCTTTCTCTTTGTTATCGGAGGATATTTCCATTGGACCTATAGTCCTCAAAGGGATCCGATTTATCTGTTCTCAGATTCCACAGAAATAAGGCTAGCAAAGAGATCCACGAAATACAGATGTAACTCTGGGAGATGAATTAACAGAACACTAAGCAGTTTCTAGAAAGCTACTTTCTAGATTTCATCTGAGGATATTTCCTTTTTCACCATAGCCCTCTATGGGCATCCAAATATCACTTTGCCAATACCACTAGAACTGTCTTAGCGAAAGGCTTCTTGAGGGGATAGCTGTAATTCTGTGAGATGATTTCACAGAACACAAAGAAGTTTCTCAGAAAGCTTCCTTCTCTTTCTTATCGGAGGATATTTCCTTTGGCCCTATAGTCTTCTAAGGGATCCGCAATATCTGTTCTCAGATTCCACAGAAATAAGGCTAGCAAAGAGATCCACGAAATACAGATGTATCTCTGTGAGATGAATTAACAGAAGACGAAGAAGTTTCTCTGAAAGCTTCTTTCCAGATTTCATCTGATGATATTTCCTTTTTCACCATAACCCTCTATGGGCTTCCAAATATCACTTTGCCTACTCCACAAGAACAGTCTTAGCGAAAGGCTTCTTCAGGAGAAAGCTGTATCTCTGTGAGATGATTTCACAGAACACAAAGAAGTTTCTCAGAACGCTTCTTTCTCTTTGTTATCGGAGGATATTTCCTTTGGCCCTATAGTCTTCAAAGTGATCCGAAATATCTGTTCTCAGATTCCACAGAAATAAGGCTAGCAAAGAGATCCACGAAATACAGATGTAACTCTGTGAGATGAATTAACAGAACACTAAGCAGTTTCTCAGAAAGCTTCTTCCCAGATTTCATCTGAGGATATTTTCTTTTTCACCCTAGCCCTCTATGGGCTTCCAAATATCACTTTGCCAATACCACTAGAACTGTCTTAGCGAAAGGCTTCTTGAGGGGATAGCTGTAATTCTTTGAGATGATTTCACAGAACACAAAGAAGTTTCTCAGAAAGCTTCTTTCTCTTTGTTATTGGAGTTTATTTACTTTGGCCCTATAATCTTCAAAGGGATCCGAAATATCTGTTCTCAGATCCACAGAAATAAGGCTAGCAAAGAGATCCCCGAAATACAGATGTAACTCTGTGAGATGAATTAACAAAACCTTAAGCAGTTTCTCAGAAAGCTTCTTTCCAGATTTCATCTGAGGTTATTTCCTTTTTCACCGTAGCCCTCTATGGGCTTCCAAATATCACTTTGCCAATTCCACAAGGACTGTCTTAGCGAAAGGCTACTTGAGGGGAAAGCTGTAACTCTATGAGATGATTTCACAGAACACAAAGAAGTTTCTCAGAAAGCTTCTTTCTCTTTGTTATCGGAGGATATTTCCTTTGGCCCTATAGTCTTCAAAGGGATCCGAAATATCTGTTCTTAGATTCCACAGAAATAATGCTAGCAAAGAGATCCACGAAATGCAGATGTAACTCTGTGAGATGAATTAACAGAACACTAAGCAGTTTTTCAGAAAGCTTCTTTCCAGATTTCATCTGAGGATATTTCCTTTTTCACCATAGCCCTCTATGCGCTTCCAAATATCACTTTGCAAATTCCACTAGAACTTTCTTAGCGAAAGACTTCTTGAGGGGAAAGCTGTAACTCTGTGAGATGATTTCACAGAACACAAAGAAGTTTCTCAGAAAGCTTCTTTCTCTTTGTTATCGGAGCATATTTCCTTTGGCCCTATAGTCTTCTAAGGGATCCGCAATATCTGTTCTCAGATTCCACAGAAATAAGGCTAGCAAAGAGATCCACGAAATACAGATGTAACTCTGTGAGATGAATTAACAGAACACTAAGCAGTTTCTTAGTAAGATACTTTCCAGGTTTCATCTGAGGATATTTACTTTTTCACCTTAGCCCTCTATGGGCTTCCAAATATCACTTTGCCAATTCGACAACAACTGTCTTAGCGAAAGTCTTATTGAGGTGAAAGCTGTAACTCTGTGACGTGATTTCACAGAACACAAAGAAGTTTCTCAGAAAGCTTTTTTCTCTTTGTTATCTGAGGATATTTCCTTTGGCCCTAGAGTCTTCAAAGGTATCCGAAATATCTGTTCTCAGATTCCACAGAAATAAGGCTAGCAAAGAGATCCACGAAATACAGATGTTACTCTGTGAGATGAATTAACAGAACACTAAGCAGTTTCTCAGAATGCTTCTTTACAGATTTCATCTGAGGATATTTCCTTTTTCACCATAGCCCTCTATGGGCTTCCAAATATCACTTTGCCAATTCCACAAGAACTGTCTTAGAGAAAGGCTTCTTGAGGGGAAAGCTGTAAGTCTGTGAGATGATTTCACAGAACACAAAGAAGTTTCTCAGAAAGCTTCTTTCTCTTTGTTATCGGAGGATATTTCCTTTGGCCCTATAGTCTTCAAAGGGATCCGAAATATCTATTCTCACATTCCACAGAAATAAGGCTAGCAAAGAGATCCACGAAATACAGATGTAACTCTGTGAGATGAATGAACAGAAGACGAAGAAGTTTCTCAGAAAGCTTCTTTCCAGATTTCATCTGATGATATTTCCTTTTTCACCATAGCCCTCTATGGGCTTCCAAATATCACTTTGCCTACTCCACAAGAAGAGTCTTAGCGAAAGGCTTCTTCAGGAGAAAGCTGTATCTCTGTGAGATGATTTCACAGAACACAAAGAAGTTTCTCAGAACGCTTCTTTCTCTTTGTTATCGGAGGATATTTCCTTTGGCCCTATAGTCTTCAAAGGGATCCGCAATATCTGTTCTCAGATTCCACAGAAATAAGACTAGCAAAGAGATCCCCGAAATACAGATGTAACTCTGTGAGATGAATTAACAGAACACTAAGCAGTTTCTCAGAAAGCTTCTTCCCAGATTTCATCTGAGGATATTTTCTTTTTCACAATAGCCCTCTATGCGCTTCCAAATATCACTTTCCCAATTCCAAAAGAACTGTCTTAGCGAAAGGCTTCTTGAGAGGAAAGCTGTAATTCTGTGAGATGTTTTCACAGAACACCAAGAAGTTTCTCAGAAACCTTCTTTCTCTTTGTTATCGGAGGATATTTTCTTTGGCCCTATAGTCTTCTAAGGGATCCGAAATATCTGTTCTCAGATTCCACAGAAATAAGGCTAGCAAAGAAATCCACCAAATACAGATGTAACACTGTGAGATGAATTAAGAGAACACTAAGCAGTTTCTCAGAAACCTTCTTTCCAGATTTCATCTGAGGATATATCCTTTTTCACCATAGCCCTCTATGGGCTTCCAAATATCACTGTGCGATTTCCAAAAGAACTGTCTTAGCGAAAGGCTTCTTGAGGGGAAAGCTGTAACTCTGTGAGGTGATTTCACAGAACACAAAGAAGTTTCTCAGAAAGCTTCTTTCTCTTTGTTATCGGAGTTTATTTCCTTTGGCCCTATAATCTTCAAAGGGATCCGAAATATCTGTTCTCAGATTCCACAGAAATAAGGCTAGCAAAGAGATCCACCAAATACAGATGTAACTCTGTGAGATGAATTAACAGAACACTAAGCAGATTCTCAGAAAGCTTCTTTCCAGATTTCATCTGAAGTTATTATCTTTTTCACAACAGCCCTCTATGGGCTCCCAAATATCACTTTGCCAATTCCACAAGAACTGTCTTAGTGAAAGGTTTCTTGAGGGGAAAGCTGTAACTCTGTGAGATGATTTCACAGAACACAAAGAATTTTCTCAGAAAGCTTCTTTCTCTTTGTTATCGGAGGATATTTCCTTTGGCCCTGTAGCCTTCAAAGGGATGCGGAATATCTGTTTTCAGATTCCAGAGAAATAAGGCTAGCAAAGAGATCCACGAAATACAGATGTAACTCTGTGAGATGAATTAACAGAACACTAAGCAGTTTCTCAGAAAGCTTCTTTCCAGATTTCATCTGAGGTTATTTCCTTTTTCACCGTAGCCCTCTATGGGCTTCCAAATATCACTTTGCCTATTCCACAAGGACTGTCTTAGCGAAAGGCTTCTTGAGGGGAAAGCTGTAACTCTGTGAGATGATTTCACAGAACACAAAGAATTTTCTCAGAAATCTTCTTTCTCTTTCTTATCGGAGGATATTTCCTTTGGCCCTGTAGTCTTCTAAGGGATCCGAAATATCTGTTCTCAGATTCCACAGAAATAAGGCTAGCAAAGAGATCCACGAAATACAGATGTAACTCTGTTAGATGAATTAACAGAACACTAAGCAGTTTCTCAGAAATCTACTTTCCTGGTTTCATCTGAGGATATTTCCTTTTTCACAATAGCCCTCTATGGGCTTCCAAATATCACTTTGCCAATTCGACAAGAACTGTCTTAGCGAAAGGCTTCTTGAGGTGAAAGCTGTAACTCTGTGACGTGATTTCAAAGAACACAAAGAAGTTTCTCAGAAAGCTTCTTTCTCTTTGTTATCTGAGGATATTTCCTTTGGCCCTAGAGTCTTCAAAGGGATCCGAAATATCTGTTCTCAGATTCCACAGAAATAAGGCTAGCAAAGAGATCCACGAAATACAGATGTAACTCTGGGAGATGAATTAACAGAACACTAAGCAGTTTCTCAGAATGCTTGTTTACAGATTTCATCTGAGGATATTTCCTTTTTCACCATAGCCCTCTATGGGCTTCCAAATATCACTTTGCCAATTCCACAAGAACTGTCTAAGAGAAACGCTTCTTGAGGGGAAAGCTGTAACTCTGTGAGATGATTTCACAGAACACAAAGAAGTTTCTCAGAAAGCTTCTTTCTTTTGTTATCGGAGGATATTTCCTTTGGCCCTATATTCTTCAAAGGGATCCGAAATATCTATTCTCACATTCCACAGAAATAAGGGTAGCAAAGAGATCCACCAAATACAGATGTAACTCTGTGAGATGAATTAACAGAAGACGAAGAAGTTTCTCAGAAAGCTTCTTTCCAGATTTCATCTGAGGATATTTCCTTTTTCACCATAGCCCTCTATGGGCTTCAAAATATTACTTTGCTTATTCCAGGAGAACAGTGTTAGCGAAAGTCTTCTTCAGGGTAAAGCTGTATCTCTGTGAGATGATTTCACAGAAAACAAAGAAGTTTCTCAGAACGCTTCTTTCTCTTTGTTATCGGAGGATATTTCCATTGGACCTATAGTCCTCAAAGGGATCCGCAATATCTGTTCTCAGATTCCACAGAAATAAGGCTAGCAAAGAGATCCACGAAATACAGATGTATCTCTGTGAGATGAATTAACAGAAGACGAAGAAGTTTCTCTGAAAGCTTCTTTCCAGATTTCATCTGATGATATTTCCTTTTTCACCATAACCCTCTATGGGCTTCCAAATATCACTTTGCCTACTCCACAAGAACAGTCTTAGCGAAAGGCTTCTTCAGGAGAAAGCTGTATCTCTGTGAGATGATTTCACAGAACACAAAGAAGTTTCTCAGAATGCTTCTTTCTCTTTGTAATCGGAGGATATTTCCTTTGGCCCTATAGTCTTCAACGTGATCCGAAATATCTGTTCTCAGATTCCACAGAAATAAGGCTAGCAAAGAGATCCACGAAATACAGATGTAACTCTGTTAGATGAATTAACAGAACACTAAGCAGTTTCTCAGAAAGCTTCTTCCCAGATTTCATCTGAGGATATTTTCTTTTTCACCATAGCCCTCTATGGGCTTCCAAATATCACTTTGCCAATACCACTAGAACGGTCTTAGCGAAAGGCTTCTTGAGGGGATAGCTGTAATTCTGTGAGATGATTTCACAGAACACAAAGAAGTTTCTCAGAAAGCTTCTTTCTCTTTGTTATTGGAGTTTATTTACTTTGGCCCTATAATCTTCTAAGGGATCCGCAATATCTGTTCTCAGATTCCACAGAAATAAGGCTAGCAAAGAGATCCACGAAATACAGATGTAACTCTGTGAGATGAATTAACAGAACACTAAGCAGTTTCTTAGTAAGCTACTTTCCAGGTTTCATCTGAGGATATTTACTTTTTCACCTTAGCCCTCTATGGGCTTCCAAATATCACTTTGCCAATTCGACAACAACTGTCTTAGCGAAAGGCTTATTGAGGTGAAAGCTGTAACTCTGTGACGTGATTTCACAGAACACAAAGAAGTTTCTCAGAAAGCTTCTTTCTCTTTGTTATCTGAGGATATTTCCTTTGCCCTAGAGTCTTCAAAGGGATCCGAAATATCTGTTCTCAGATACAAAAGAAATAAGGCTAGCAAAGAGATCCACGAAATACAGATGTTACTCTGTGAGATGAATTAACAGAACACTAAGCAGTTTCTCAGAATGCTTCTTTCCAGTTTTCATCTGAGGATATTTCCTTTTTCACCATAGCCCTCTATGGGCTTCCAAATATCACTTTGCCAATTCCACAAGAACTGTCTTAGAGAAAGGCTTCTTGAGGGGAAAGCTGTAAGTCTGTGAGATGATTTCACAGAACACAAAGATGTTTCTCAGAAAGCTTCTTTCTCTTTGTTATCGGAGGATATTTCCTTTGGCCCTATAGTCTTCAAAGGGATCCGAAATATCTATTGTCACATTCCACAGAAATAAGGCTAGCAAAGAGATCCACCAAATACAGATGTAACTCTGTGAGATGAATTAACAGAAGACGAAGAAGTTTCTCAGAAAGCTTCTTTCCAGATTTCATCTGATGATATTTCCTTTTTCACCATAGCCCTCTATGGGCTTCCAAATATCACTTTGCCTACTCCACAAGAACAGTCTTAGCGAAAGGCTTCTTCAGGAGAAAGCTGTATCTCTGTGAGATGATTTCACAGAACACAAAGAAGTTTCTCAGAACGCTTCTTTCTCTTTGTTATCGGAGGATATTTCCTTTGGCCCTATAGTCTTCAAAGGGATCCGAAATATGTGTTCTCAGATTCCACAGAAATAAGGCTAGCAAAGAAATCCACCAAATACAGATGTAACACTGTGAGATGAATTAAGAGAACACTAAGCAGTTTCTCAGAAACCTTCTTTCCAGATTTCATCTGAGGATATATCCTTTTTCACCATAGTCCTCTATGGGCTTCCAAATATCACTGTGCGATTTCCAAAAGAACTGTCTTAGCGAAAGGCTTCTTGAGGGGAAAGCTGTAACTCTGTGAGGTGATTTCACAGAACACAAAGAAGTTTCTCAGAAAGCTTCTTTCTCTTTGTTATCGGAGTTTATTTCCTTTGGCCCTATAATCTTCAAAGGGATCCGAAATATCTGTTCTCAGATTCCACAGAAATAAGGCTAGCAAAGAGATCCACCAAATACAGATGTAACTCTGTGAGATGAATTAACAGAACACTAAGCAGCTTCTCAGAAAGCTTCTTTCCAGATTTCATCTGAAGTTATTACCTTTTTCACAATAGCCCTCTATGGGCTCCCAAATATCACTTTTCCAATTCCACAAGAACTGTCTTAGTGAAAGGTTTCTTGAGGGGAAAGCTGTAACTCTGTGAGATGATTTCACAGAACACAAAGAATTTTCTCAGAAAGCTTCTTTCTCTTTGTTATCGGAGGATATTTCCTTTGGCCCTGTAGCCTTCAAAGGGATGCGGAATATCTGTTTTCAGATTCCAGAGAAATAAGGCTAGCAAAGAGATCCACGAAATACAGATGTAACTCTGTGAGATGAATTAACAGAACACTAAGCAGTTTCTCAGAAAGCTTCTTTCCAGATTTCATCTGAGGTTATTTCCTTTTTCACCGTAGCCCTCTATGGGCTTCCAAATATCACTTTGCCAATTCCACAAGGACTGTCTTAGCGAAAGCCTTCTTGAGGGGAAAGCTGTAACTCTCTGAGATGATATCACAGAACACAAAGAAGTTTCTCAGAAAGCTTCTTTCTCTTTGTTATCGGAGGATATTTCCTTTGGCCCTATAGTCTTCAAAGGGATCCGAAATATCTGTTCTCAGATTCCACAGAAATAAGGCTAGCAAAGAGATCCACGAAATACAGATGTAACTCTGTGAGATGAATTAACAGAACACAAAGCAGTTTCTCAGAAAGCTTCTTTACAGATTTCATCTGAGGTTATTTCCTTTTTCACCGTAGCCCTCTATGGGATTCCAAATATCACTTTGCCAATTCCACAAGGACTGTCTTAGCGAAAGGCTTCTTGAGGGGAAAGCTGTAACTCTGTGAGATGATTTCACAGAACACAAAGAAGTTTCTCAGAAAGCTTCTTTCTCTTTGTTATCGGAGGATATTTCCTTTGGCCCTATAGTGTTCAATTGATCCGAAATATCTGTTCTCAGATTCCACAGAAATAATGCTAGCAAAGAGATCCACGAAATGCAGATGTAACTCTGTGAGATGAATTAACAGAACACTAAGCAGTTTTTCAGAAAGCTTCTTTCCAGATTTCATCTGAGGATATTTCCTTTTTCACCATAGCCCTCTATGCGCTTCCAAATATCACTTTGAGAATTCCACTAGACCTGTCTTAGCGATAGGCTTCTTGAGGGGAAAGCTGTAACTCTGTGAGATGATTTCAAAGAACACAAAGAAGTTTCTCAGAAAGCTTCTTTCTCTTTGTTATCGGAGGATATTTCCTTTGGCCCTAGAGTTTTCAAAGGGATCCGTAATATCTGTTCTCAGATTACACAGAAATAAGGCTAGCAAAGAGATCCACGAAATGCAGATGTAACTCTGTGAGATGAATTAACAGAATACTAAGCAGTTTCTCAGAAAGCTTCTTTACAGATTTCATCTGAGGATATTTCCTTTTTCACCATAGCCCTCTATGGGCTTCCAAATATAACTTTGCAAATTCCACAAGAACTGTATTACCGAAAGGATTCTTGAGGGGAATGCTGTAACTCTGTGAGATGATTTCACAGAACACAAAGAAGATTCTCAGAAAGCTTCTATCTCTTTGTTATCGGAGGATATTTCCTTTGGCCCAAGAATCTTCAAAGGAATCCGTAATATCTGTTCTCAGATTCCACAGAAATAAGGCTAGCAAAGAGATCCACGAAATACAGATGTTACTCTGTGAGATGAATTAACAGAACACTAAGCAGTTTCTCAGAATGCTTCTTTCCAGTTTTCATCTGAGGATATTTCCTTTTTCACCATAGCCCTCTATGGGCTTCCAAATATCACTTTGCCAATTCCACAAGAACTGTCTTAGAGAAAGGCTTCTTGAGGGGAAAGCTGTAAGTCTGTGAGATGATTTCACAGAACACAAAGATGTTTCTCAGAAAGCTTCTTTCTCTTTGTTATCGGAGGATATTTCCTTTGGCCCTATAGTCTTCAAAGGGATCCGAAATATCTATTGTCACATTCCACAGAAATAAGGCTAGCAAAGAGATCCACCAAATACAGATGTAACTCTGTGAGATGAATTAACAGAAGACGAAGAAGTTTCTCAGAAAGCTTCTTTCCAGATTTCATCTGATGATATTTCCTTTTTCACCATAGCCCTCTATGGGCTTCCAAATATCACTTTGCCTACTCCACAAGAACAGTCTTAGCGAAAGGCTTCTTCAGGAGAAAGCTGTATCTCTGTGAGATGATTTCACAGAACACAAAGAAGTTTCTCAGAACGCTTCTTTCTCTTTGTTATCGGAGGATATTTCCTTTGGCCCTATAGTCTTCAAAGGGATCCGAAATATGTGTTCTCAGATTCCACAGAAATAAGGCTAGCAAAGAAATCCACCAAATACAGATGTAACACTGTGAGATGAATTAAGAGAACACTAAGCAGTTTCTCAGAAACCTTCTTTCCAGATTTCATCTGAGGATATATCCTTTTTCACCATAGCCCTCTATGGGCTTCCAAATATCACTGTGCGATTTCCAAAAGAACTGTCTTAGCGAAAGGCTTCTTGAGGGGAAAGCTGTAACTCTGTGAGGTGATTTCACAGAACACAAAGAAGTTTCTCAGAAAGCTTCTTTCTCTTTGTTAGCGGAGTTTATTTCCTTTGGCCCTATAATCTTCAAAGGGATCCGAAATATCTGTTCTCAGATTCCACAGAAATAAGGCTAGCAAAGAGATCCACCAAATACAGATGTAACTCTGTGAGATGAATTAACAGAACACTAAGCAGCTTCTCAGAAAGCTTCTTTCCAGATTTCATCTGAAGTTATTACCTTTTTCACAATAGCCCTCTATGGGCTCCCAAATATCACTTTGCCAATTCCACAAGAACTGTCTTAGTGAAAGGTTTCTTGAGGGGAAAGCTGTAACTCTGTGAGATGATTTCACAGAACACAAAGAATTTTCTCAGAAATCTTCTTTCTCTTTGTTATCGGAGGATATTTCCTTTGGCCCTGTAGCCTTCAAAGGGATGCGGAATATCTGTTTTCAGATTCCAGAGAAATAAGGCTAGCAAAGAGATCCACGAAATACAGATGTAACTCTGTGAGATGAATTAACAGAACACTAAGCAGTTTCTCAGAAAGCTTCTTTCCAGATTTCATCTGAGGTTATTTCCTTTTTCACCGTAGCCCTCTATGGGCTTCCAAATATCACTTTGCCAATTCCACAAGGACTGTCTTAGCGAAAGCCTTCTTGAGGGGAAAGCTGTAACTCTCTGAGATGATATCACAGAACACAAAGAAGTTTCTCAGAAAGCTTCTTTCTCTTTGTTATCGGAGGATATTTCCTTTGGCCCTATAGTCTTCAAAGGGATCCGAAATATCTGTTCTCAGATTCCACAGAAATAAGGCTAGCAAAGAGATCCACGAAATACAGATGTAACTCTGTGAGATGAATTAACAGAACACAAAGCAGTTTCTCAGAAAGCTTCTTTACAGATTTCATCTGAGGTTATTTCCTTTTTCACCGTAGCCCTCTATGGGATTCCAAATATCACTTTGCCAATTCCACAAGGACTGTCTTAGCGAAAGGCTTCTTGAGGGGAAAGCTGTAACTCTGTGAGATGATTTCACAGAACACAAAGAAGTTTCTCAGAAAGCTTCTTTCTCTTTGTTATCGGAGGATATTTCCTTTGGCCCTATAGTGTTCAATTGATCCGAAATATCTGTTCTCAGATTCCACAGAAATAATGCTAGCAAAGAGATCCACGAAATGCAGATGTAACTCTGTGAGATGAATTAACAGAACACTAAGCAGTTTTTCAGAAAGCTTCTTTCCAGATTTCATCTGAGGATATTTCCTTTTTCACCATAGCCCTCTATGCGCTTCCAAATATCACTTTGAGAATTCCACTAGACCTGTCTTAGCGATAGGCTTCTTGAGGGGAAAGCTGTAACTCTGTGAGATGATTTCAAAGAACACAAAGAAGTTTCTCAGAAAGCTTCTTTCTCTTTGTTATCGGAGGATATTTCCTTTGGCCCTAGAGTTTTCAAAGGGATCCGTAATATCTGTTCTCAGATTACACAGAAATAAGGCTAGCAAAGAGATCCACGAAATGCAGATGTAACTCTGTGAGATGAATTAACAGAATACTAAGCAGTTTCTCAGAAAGCTTCTTTACAGATTTCATCTGAGGATATTTCCTTTTTCACCATAGCCCTCTATGGGCTTCCAAATATAACTTTGCAAATTCCACAAGAACTGTATTACCGAAAGGATTCTTGAGGGGAATGCTGTAAGTCTGTGAGATGATTTCACAGAACACAAAGAAGATTCTCAGAAAGCTTCTATCTCTTTGTTATCGGAGGATATTTCCTTTGGCCCTAGAATCTTCAAAGGAATCCGTAATATCTGTTCTCAGATTCCACAGAAATAAGGCTAGCAAAGAGATCCACGAAATGCAGATGTAACTCTGGGAGATGAATTAACAGAACACTAAGCAGTTTCTCAGAAAGCTTCTTTACAGATTTCATCTGAGAATATTTCCTTTTTCACCATAGCCCTCTATGCGCTTACAAATATCACTTTTCCAATTCCACAAGAACTGTCTTAGCGAAAGGCTTCTTGAGGGGAAAGCTGTAACTCTGTGAGATGATTTCACAGAACACAGAGAAGTTTCGCAGAAACCTTCTTTAACTTTGTTATCGGAGGATATTTACTTTGGCCCTATAGTCTTCAAAGGGATCCGAAATATCAGTTCTCAGATGCCACAGAAATAAGGCTAGCAAAGAGATCCAACAAATTCAGATGTAACTCTGTGAGATGAATTAACAGAACACGAAGAAGTTTCTCAGAAAGCTTCTTTCCAGATTTCATCTGAGGATATTTCCTTTTTCACCATAGCCCTCTATGGGCTTCAAAATATTACTTTGCTTATTCCACAAGAACATAGTTAGGGAAAGGATTTTTCAGGGGAAAGCTGTATCTCTGTGAGATGTTCACAGAACCCAAAGAAGTTTCTCAGAACGCTTCTTTCTCTTTGTTATCGGAGGATATTTCCATTGGCCCTATAGTCTTCAAAGGGATCCGATTTATCTGTTCTCGGATTCCACAGAAATAAGGCTAGCAAAGAGATCCACGAAATACAGATCTAACTCTGGGAGATGAATTAACAGAACACTAAGCAGTTTCTCAGAAAGCTTCTATACAGATTTCATCTGAGGATATTTCCTTTTTCACCATAGCCCTCTACGGGCTTCCAAATATCACTTTGCCAATTCCACAAGAACTGTCTTAGCGAAAGGCTTCTTGAGGGGAAAGCTGTAACTCTGTGACATGATTTCACGGAACACAAAGAAGTTTCTCAGAAAGCTTCTTTCTCTTTGTTATCGGAGGATATTTCCTTTGGCCCTATAGTCTTCAAAGGGATCCGAAATATCTGTTCTCAGATTCCGCAGAAATAAGGCTAGCAAAGAGATCCACCAAAAACAGATGTAACTCTGTGAGATGAATTAACAGAAGACTAAGAAGTTTCTCAGAAAGCTTCTTTCCAGATTTCATCTGAGGATATTTCCTTTTTCACCATAGCCCTCTATGGGCTTCCAAATATCACTTTGCCTACTCCACAAGAACAGTCTTAGCGAAAGGCTTCTTCAGTGGAAAGCTGTATCTCTGTGAGATGATTTCACAGAACACAAAGAAGTTTCTCAGAACGCTTCTTTCTCTTTGTTATCGGAGTATATTTCCTTTGGCCCTATAGTCTTCAAAGGGATCCGAAATATCTGGTCTCAGATTCCACAGAAATAAGGCTAGCAAAGAGAACCACGAAATACAGATGTAACTCTGTGAGATGAATTAACAGAACACTAAGCAGTTTCTCCAAAAGCTTCTTCCCAGATTTCATCTGAGGATGTTTTCTTTTTCACCATAGCCCTCTATGGGCTTCCAAATATCACTTTGCCAATTCCAAAAGAACCGTCTTAGCGAAAGGCTTCTTGAGAAGAAAGCTGTAATTCTGTGAGATGTTTTCACAGAACACAAAGAAGTTTCTCAGAAAACTTCTTTCTCTTTGTTATCGGAGGATATTTTCTTTGGCCCTATAGTCTTCTAAGGGATCCGAAATATCTGTTCTCAGATTCCACAGAAATAAGGCTAGCAAAGAAATCCACCAAATACAGATGTAACTCTGTGAGATGAATTAAGAGAACACTAAGCAGTTTCTCAGAAACCTTCTTTCCAGATTTCATCTGAGGATATATCCTTTTTCACCATAGCCCTCTATGGGCTTCCAAATATCACTGTGCGAATTCCACAAGGACTGTCTTAGCGAAAGGCTTCTTGAGGGGAAAGCTGTAACTCTGTGAAATGATTTCACAGAACACAAAGAAGTTTCTCTGAAAGCTTCTTTCTCTTTGTTATCGGAGTTTATTTCCTTTGGCCCTATAATCTTCAAAGGGATCCGAAATATCTGTTCCCAGATTCCAAAGAAATAAGGCTATCAAAGAGATCCAGGAAATACAGATGTAACTCTGTGAGATGAATTAACAGAACACTAAGAAGTTTCTCAGAAAGCTTCTTTCCAGATTTCATCTGAGGTTATTACCTTGTTCACCACAGCCCTCTATGGGCTTCCAAATATCACTTTGCCAATTCCACAAGAACTGTCTTAGTGAAAGGCTTCTTGAGGGGAAGGCTGTAACTCTGTGAGATGATTTCACAGAACGCAAAGAAGTTTCTCAGAAAGTTTCTTTCTCTTTTTTATCGGAGGATATTTCCTTTGGCCATATAGTCTTCAAAGGGATCCGAAATATCTGTTCTCAGAATCCACAGAAATAATGTTAGCAAAGAAATCCACGAAATACAGATGTAACTCTGTGAAATGAATTAACAGAACACTAAGGAGTTTCCCAGAAAGCTACTTTCCAGGTTTCATCTTAGGATATTTCCTTTTTCACCATAGCACTCTATGGTCTTCCAAATATCACTTTGCCCATTCGACAAGAACTGTCTTAGCGAAAGGCTTCTTGAGGGGAAAGCTGTAACTCTGGGACGTGATTTCACAGAACACGAAGAAGTTTCTCAGAAAGCTTCTTTCTCTTTGTAATCAGAGGATATTTCCTTTGGCCCTATAGTCTTCTAAGGGATCCGAAATGTCTGTTCTCAGACTCCGCAGAAAAAAGGCTAGCAAAGAGATCCACGAAATACAGATGTAAATCTGTGAGATGAATTTACAGAACACTAAGCAGTTTCTCAGAAAGCTTCTTTCCAGATTTCATCTGAGGTTATTTCCTTTTTCAACATAGCCCTCTATGGGCTTCCAAATATCACTTTGCCAATTCCACAGGAATTGTCTTAGCGAAAGGCTTCTTGAGGGGAAAGCTGTAACTCTGTGAGATGATTACACAGAACACAAAGAAGTTTCTCAGAACGCTTCTTTCTCTTTGTTATCGGAGGATATTTCCTTTGGCCCTATAGTCTTCAAGGGGATCCGAAATATCTGTTCTCAGATTGCACAGAAATAATGCTAGCAAAGAGATACACGAAATACAGATGTAACTCTGTGAGATGAATTAACAGAACACTAAGCAGTTTCTCAGAAAGCTTCTTTCCAGATTTCATCTGAGGATATTTCCTTTTTCACCATAGCCCTCTAAGGGCTTCAAAATATCACTTTGCCAATTCCCCAAGAACAGTCTTAGCGAAAGGCTTCTTCACTGGAAAGCTGTAACTCTGTGAGATGATTTCACCGAACACAAAGAAGTTTCTCAGAAAGCTTCTTTCTCTTTGTTATCGGAGGATATTTCCTTTGGCCCTAGAGTCTTCAAAGGGATCCGTAATATCTGTTCTCAGATTCCACAGAAATAAGGCTAGAAAGAGATCCACGAAATGCAGATGTAACTCTGTGAGATGAATTAACAGAACACTAAGCAGTTTCTCAGAAAGCTTCTTTACAGATTTCATCTGAGGATATTTCCTTTTTCACCATAGCCCTCTATGGGCTTCCAAATATCACTTTGCCAATTCCACAAGAACTGTCTAAGAGAAACGCTTCTTGAGGGGAAAGCTGTAACTCTGTGAGATGATTTCACAGAACACAAAGAAGTTTCTCAGAAAGCTTCTTTCTCTTTGTTATCGGAGGATATTTCCTTTGGCCCTATATTCTTCAAAGGGATCTGAAATATCTATTCTCACATTCCACAGAAATAAGGCTGGCAAAGAGATCTACCAAAGACAGATGTAACTCTGTGAGATGAATTAACAGACGACGAAGAAGTATCTCAGAAAGCTTCTTTCCAGATTTCATCTGATGATATTTCCTTTTTCACCATAGCCCTCTATGGGCTTCCAAATATCACTTTGCCTACTCCACAAGAACAGTCTTAGCGAAAGTCTTCTTCAGGAGAAAGCTGTATCTCTCTAAGATGATTTCACAGAACACAAAGAAGTTTCTCAGAACGCTTCTTTCTCTTTGTTATCGGAGGATATTTCCTTTGGCCCTATAGTCTTCAAAGGGATCCGAAATATCTGTTCTCAGATTCCACAGAAATAAGGCTAGCAAAGAGATCCACGAAATACAGATGTAACTCTGGGAGATGAATTAACAGAACACTAAGCAGTTTCTAGAAAGCTACTTTCCAGATTTCATCTGAGGATATTTCCTTTTTCACCATAGCCCTCTATCGGCATCCAAATATCACTTTGCCAATTCCACTATAACTGTCTTAGCCAAAGGCTTCTTGAGGGGATAGCTGTAACTCTGTGAGATGATTTCACAGAACACAAAGAAGTTTCTCAGAAAGCTTCTTTCTCTTTCTTATCGGAGGATATTTCCTTTGGCCCTGTAGTCTTCAAAGGGATCCGAAATATCTGTTTTCAGATTCCACAGAAATAAGACTAGCAAAGAGATCCACGAAATACAGATATAACTCTGTGAGATGAATTAACAGAACACTAAGCAGTTTCTCAGAAAGCTGCTTTCCAGATTTCATCTGAGGATATTTCCTTTTTCACCATAGCCCTCTATGGGCTTCCAAATATCACTTTGCCAATTCCCCAAGAACTGTCTTAGCGAAAGGCTTCTTGAGGGGAAAGCTGTAATTCTGTGAGATGATTTCACAGAATACAAAGAAGTTTCTCAGAAAGCTTCTTTCTCTTTGTTATCGTAGGATATTTCCTTTGGCCCTATAGTCTTCAGAGGGATCCGAAATATCTGTTCTCAGATTCCACAGAAAAAAGGCTAGCAAAGAGATCCACGAAATACAGATGTAACTCTGTGAGATGAATTAACAGAACACTAAGCAGTTTCTCAGAAAGCTTCTTTCCAGACTTCATCTGAGGATATTTCCTTTTTCACCATAGCCCTCAATGGGCTTCCAAATATCACTTTGCCAATTCCACAAGAAATGTCTTAGCGAAAGGCTTCATGAGGGGAAAGCTGTAACTCTGTGAGATGATGTCACAGAACACAAAGAAGTTTCTCAGAAAGCTTCTTTCACTTTGTTTTCGGAGGATATTTCCTTTGGCCCTATAGTCTTCAAAGGGATACGAAATATCTGTTCTCAGATTCCACAGAAATAAGGGTAGCAAAGAGAGCCACCAAATAGAGATGTAACTCTGTGAGATGAATTAACAGAACACTACGAAGTTTCTCAGAAAGCTTCTTTCCAGATTTCATCTGAGGATATTTCCTTTTTCACCATAGCCCACTATGGGCTTCAAAATATTACTTTGCTTATTCCAGAAGAACAGTGTTAGCGAAAGTCTTCTTCAGGGGAAAGCTGTATCTATGTGAGATGATTTCACAGAACACAAAGAAGTTTCTCAGAACGCTTCTTTCTCTTTGTTATCGGAGGATATTTCCATTGCACCTATAGTCCTCAAAGGGATCCGATTTATCTGTTCTCAGATTCCACAGAAATAAGGCTAGCAAAGAGATCCACGAAATACAGATGTAACTCTGGGAGATGAATTAACAGAACACTAAGCAATTTCTAGAAAGCTACTTTCTAGATTTCATCTGAGGATATTTCCTTTTTCACCATAGCCCTCTATGGGCATCCAAATATCACTTTGCCAATACCACTCGAACTGTCTTAGCGAAAGGCTTCTTGAGGGGATAGCTGTAATTCTGTGAGATGATTTCACAGAACACAAAGAAGTTTCTCAGAAAGCTTCTTTCTCTTTCTTATCGGAGGATATTTCCTTTGGCCCAATAGTCTTCTAAGGGATCCGCAATATCTGTTCTCAGATTCCACAGAAATAAGGCTAGCAAAGAGATCCACGAAATACAGATGTATCTCTGTGAGATGAATTAACAGAACACTAAGCAGTTTCTTAGAAAGCTACTTTCCAGGTTTCATCTGAGGATATTTCCTTTTTCACCATAGCCCTCTATGTGCTTCCAAATATCACTTTGCCAATTCCACAAGAACTGTCTTAGAGAACGGCTTCTTGAGGGGAAAGCTGTAACTCTTTGAGATGATTTCACAGAACACAAAGAAGTTTCTCAGAAAGCTTCTTTCTCTTTGTTATCGGAGGATATTTCCTTTGGCCCTATAGTCTTCAAAGGGATCCGAAATATCTATTCTCACATTCCACAGAAATAAGGCTAGCAAAGAGATCCACCAAAGACAGATGTAACTCTGTGAGATGAATTAACAGAAGACGAAGAAGTTTCTCTGAAAGCTTCTTTCCAGATTTCATCTGATGATATTTCCTTTTTCACCATAGCCCTCTATGGGCTTCCAAATATCACTTTGCCTACTCCACAAGAACAGTCTTAGCGAAAGGCTTCTTCAGGAGAAAGCTGTATCTCTGTGAGATGATTTCACAGAACACAAAGAAGTTTCTCAGAACGCTTCTTTCTCTTTGTTATCGGAGGATATTTCCTTTGGCCCTATAGTCTTCAAATGGATCCGAAATATCTGTTCTCAGATTCCACAGAAATAAGGCTAGCAAAGAGATCCCCGAAATACAGATGTAACTCTGTGAGATGAATTAACAGAACACTAAGCAGTTTCTCAGAAAGCTTCTTCCCAGATTTCATCTGAGGATATTTTCTTTTTCACCATAGCCCTCTATTGGCTTCCAAATATCACTTTGCCAATTCCAAAAGAACTGTCTTAGCGAAAGGCTTCTTGAGAGGAAAGCTGTAATTCTGTGAGATGTTTTCACAGAACACAAAGAAGTTTCTCAGAAACCTTCTTTCTCTTTGTTATCGGAGGATATTTTCTTTGGCCCTATAGTCTTCTAAGGGATCCGAAATATCTGTTCTCAGATTCCACAGAAATAAGGCTAGCAAAGAAATCCACCAAATACAGATGTAACACTGTGAGATGAATTAAGAGAACACAAAGCAGTTTCTCAGAAACCTTCCTTCCAGATTTCATCTGAGGATATATCCTTTTTCACCATAGCCCTCTATGGGCTTCCAAATACACTGTGCGATTTCCAAAAGAACTGTCTTAGCGAAAGGCTTCTTGAGGGGAAAGCTGTAACTCTGTGAGGTGATTTCACAGAACACAAAGAAGTTTCTCAGAAAGCTTCTTACTCTTTGTTATCGGAGGATATTTCCTTTGGCCCTGTAGCCTTCAAAGGGATGCGGAATATCTGTTTTCAGATTCCAGAGAAATAAGGCTAGCAAAGAGATCCACGAAATACAGATGTAACTCTGTGAGATGAATTAACAAAACCCTAAGCAGTTTCTCAGAAAGCTTCTTTCCAGATTTCATCTGAGGTTATTTCCTTTTTCACCGTAGCCCTCTATGGGCTTCCAAATATCACTTTGCCAATTCCACAAGGACTGTCTTAGCGAAAGGCTACTTGAGGGGAAAGCTGTAACTCTATGAGATGATTTCACAGAACACAAAGAAGTTTCTCAGAAAGCTTCTTTCTCTTTGTTATCGGAGGATATTTCCTTTGGCCCTTATAGTCTTCAAAGGGATCCGAAATATCTGTTCTTAGATTCCACAGAAATAATGCTAGCAAAGAGATCCACGAAATGCAGACGTAACTCTGTGAGATGAATTAACAGAACACAAAGCAGTTTCTCAGAATGCTTCTTTCCAGTTTTCATCTGAGGATATTTCCTTTTTCACCATAGCCCTCTATGGGCTTCCAAATATCACTTTGCCAATTCCACAAGAACTGTCTTAGAGAAAGGCTTCTCTAGGGGAAAGCTGTAAGTCTGTGAGATGATTTCACAGAACACAAAGAAGTTTCTCAGAAAGCTTCTTTCTCTTTGTTATCGGAGGATATTTCCTTTGGCCCTATAGTCTTCAAAGGGATCCGAAATATCTATTGTCACATTCCACAGAAATAAGGCTAGCAAAGAGATCCACCAAATACAGATGTAACTCTGTGAGATGAATTAACAGAAGACGAAGAAGTTTCTCAGAAAGCTTCTTTCCAGATTTCATCTGATTATATTTCCTTTTTCACCATAGCCCTCTATGGGCTTCCAAATATCACTTTGCCTACTCCACAAGAACAGTCTTAGCGAAAGGCTTCTTCAGGAGAAAGCTGTATCTCTGTGAGATGATTTCACAGAACACAAAGAAGTTTCTCAGAACGCTTCTTTCTCTTTGTTATCGGAGGATATTTCCTTTGGCCCTATAGTCTTCAAAGGGATCCGAAATATGTGTTCTCAGATTCCACAGAAATAAGGCTAGCAAAGAAATCCACCAAATACAGATGTAACACTGTGAGATGAATTAAGAGAACACTAAGCAGTTTCTCAGAAACCTTCTTTCCAGATTTCATCTGAGGATATATCCTTTTTCACCATAGCCCTCTATGGGCTTCCAAATATCACTGTGCGATTTCCAAAAGAACTGTCTTAGCGAAAGGCTTCTTGAGGGGAAAGCTGTAACTCTGTGAGGTGATTTCACAGAACACAAAGAAGTTTCTCAGAAAGCTTCTTTCTCTTTGTTATCGGAGTTTATTTCCTTTGGCCCTATAATCTTCAAAGGGATCCGAAATATCTGTTCTCAGATTCCACAGAAATAAGGCTAGCAAAGAGATCCACCAAATACAGATGTAACTCTGTGAGATGAATTAACAGAACACGAAGCAGCTTCTCAGAAAGCTTCTTTCCAGATTTCATCTGAAGTTATTACCTTTTTCACAATAGCCCTCTATGGGCTCCCAAATATCACTTTGCCAATTCCACAAGAACTGTCTTAGTGAAAGGTTTCTTGAGGGGAAAGCTGTAACTCTGTGAGATGATTTCACAGAACACAAAGAATTTTCTCAGAAATCTTCTTTCTCTTTGTTATCGGAGGATATTTCCTTTGGCCCTGTAGCCTTCAAAGGGATGCGGAATATCTGTTTTCAGATTCCAGAGAAATAAGGCTAGCAAAGAGATCCACGAAATACAGATGTAACTCTGTGAGATGAATTAACAGAACACTAAGCAGTTTCTCAGAAAGCTTCTTTCCAGATTTCATCTGAGGTTATTTCCTTTTTCACCGTAGCCCTCTATGGGCTTCCAAATATCACTTTGCCAATTCCACAAGGACTGTCTTAGCGAAAGCCTTCTTGAGGGGAAAGCTGTAACTCTCTGAGATGATATCACAGAACACAAAGAAGTTTCTCAGAAAGCTTCTTTCTCTTT
Source organism: Macaca nemestrina (assembly GCF_043159975.1). Lineage (NCBI taxonomy): Eukaryota > Metazoa > Chordata > Mammalia > Primates > Cercopithecidae > Macaca > Macaca nemestrina. Next base: position 27,348,647 of record NC_092143.1, read on the forward strand.
GTTATCGGAGGATATTTCCTTTGGCCCTATAGTCTTCAAAGGGATCCGAAATATCTGTTCTCAGATTCCACAGAAATAAGGCTAGCAAAGAGATCCACGAAATACAGATGTAACTCTGTGAGATGAATTAACAGAACACAAAGCAGTTTCTCAGAAAGCTTCTTTACAGATTTCATCTGAGGTTATTTCCTTTTTCACCGTAGCCCTCTATGGGATTCCAAATATCACTTTGCCAATTCCACAAGGACTGTCTTAGCGAAAGGCTTCTTGAGGGGAAAGCTGTAACTCTGTGAGATGATTTCACAGAACACAAAGAAGTTTCTCAGAAAGCTTCTTTCTCTTTGTTATCGGAGGATATTTCCTTTGGCCCTATAGTCTTCAATTGATCCGAAATATCTGTTCTCAGATTCCACAGAAATAATGCTAGCAAAGAGATCCACGAAATGCAGATGTAACTCTGTGAGATGAATTAACAGAACACTAAGCAGTTTTTCAGAAAGCTTCTTTCCAGATTTCATCTGAGGATATTTCCTTTTTCACCTTAGCCCTCTATGCGCTTCCAAATATCACTTTGAGAATTCCACTAGACCTGTCTTAGCGATAGGCTTCTTGAGGGGAAAGCTGTAACTCTGTGAGATGATTTCAAAGAACACAAAGAAGTTTCTCAGAAAGCTTCTTTCTCTTTGTTATCGGAGGATATTTCCTTTGGCCCTAGAGTTTTCAAAGGGATCCGTAATATCTGTTCTCAGATTACACAGAAATAAGGCTAGCAAAGAGATCCACGAAATGCAGATGTAACTCTGTGAGATGAATTAACAGAAAACTAAGCAGTTTCTCAGAAAGCTTCTTTACAGATTTCATCTGAGGATATTTCCTTTTTCACCATAGCCCTCTATGGGCTTCCAAATATAACTTTGCAAATTCCACAAGAACTGTATTACCGAAAGGATTCTTGAGGGGAATGCTGTAACTCTGTGAGATGATTTCACAGAACACAAAGAAGATTCTCAGAAAGCTTCTATCTCTTTGTTATCGGAGGATATTTCCTTTGGCCCTAGAATCTTCAAAGGAATCCGTAATATCTGTTCTCAGATTCCACAGAAATAAGGCTAGCAAAGAGATCCACGAAATGCAGATGTAACTCTGGGAGATGAATTAACAGAACACTAAGCAGTTTCTCAGAAAGCTTCTTTACAGATTTCATCTGAGAATATTTCCTTTTTCACCATAGCCCTCTATGCGCTTACAAATATCACTTTTCCAATTCCACAAGAACTGTCTTAGCGAAAGGCTTCTTGAGGGGAAAGCTGTAACTCTGTGAGATGATTTCACAGAACACAGAGAAGTTTCGCAGAAACCTTCTTTAACTTTGTTATCGGAGGATATTTACTTTGGCCCTATAGTCTTTAAAGGGATCCGAAATATCTGTTCTCAGATGCCACAGAAATAAGGCTAGCAAAGAGATCCAACAAATTCAGATGTAACTCTGTGAGATGAATTAACAGAACACGAAGAAGTTTCTCAGAAAGCTTCTTTCCAGATTTCATCTGAGGATATTTCCTTTTTCACCATAGCCCTCTATGGGCTTCAAAATATTACTTTGCTTATTCCACAAGAACATAGTTTGCGAAAGGATTTTTCAGGGGAAAGCTGTATCTCTGTGAGATGTTCACAGAACCCAAAGAAGTTTCTCAGAACGCTTCTTTCTCTTTGTTATCGGAGGATATTTCCATTGGCCCTATAGTCTTCAAAGGGATCCGATTTATCTGTTCTCGGATTCCACAGAAATAAGGCTAGCAAAGAGATCCACGAAATACAGATCTAAGTCTGGGAGATGAATTAACAGAACACTAAGCAGTTTCTCAGAAAGCTTCTATACAGATTTCATCTGAGGATATTTCCTTTTTCACCATAGCCCTCTACGGGCTTCCAAATATCACTTTGCCAATTCCACAAGAACTGTCTTAGCGAAAGGCTTCTTGAGGGGAAAGCTGTAACTCTGTGACATGATTTCACAGAACACAAAGAAGTTTCTCAGAAAGCTTCTTTCTCTTTGTTATCGGAGGATATTTCCTTTGGCCCTATAGTCTTCAAATGGATCCGAAATATCTGTTCTCAGATTCCGCAGAAATAAGGCTAGCAAAGAGATCCACCAAAAACAGATGTAACTCTGTGAGATGAATTAACAGAAGACTAAGAAGCTTCTCAGAAAGCTTCTTTCCAGATTTCATCTGAGGATATTTCCTTTTTCACCATAGCCCTCTATGGGCTTCCAAATATCACTTTGCCTACTCCACAAGAACAGTCTTAGCGAAAGGCTTCTTCAGTGGAAAGCTGTATCTCTGTGAGATGATTTCACAGAACACAAAGAAGTTTCTCAGAACGCTTCTTTCTCTTTGTTATCGGAGTATATTTCCTTTGGCCCTATAGTCTTCAAAGGGATCCGAAATATCTGGTCTCAGATTCCACAGAAATAAGGCTAGAAAAGAGAACCACGAAATACAGATGTAACTCTGTGAGATGAATTAACAGAACACTAAGCAGTTTCTCAAAAAGCTTCTTCCCAGATTTCATCTGAGGATGTTTTCTTTTTCACCATAGCCCTCTATGGGCTTCCAAATATCACTTTGCCAATTCCAAAAGAACCGTCTTAGCGAAAGGCTTCTTGAGAGGAAAGCTGTAATTCTGTGAGATGTTTTCAAAGAACACAAAGAAGTTTCTCAGAAAACTTCTTTCTCTTTGTTATCGGAGGATATTTTCTTTGGCCCTATAGTCTTCTAAGGGATCCGAAATATCTGTTCTCAGATTCCACAGAAATAAGGCTAGTAAAGAAATCCACCAAATACAGATGTAACTCTGTGAGATGAATTAAGAGAACACTAAGCAGTTTCTCAGAAACCTTCTTTCCAGATTTCATCTGAGGATATATCCTTTTTCACCATAGCCCTCTATGGGCTTCCAAATATCACTGTGCGAATTCCACAAGGACTGTCTTAGCGAAAGGCTTCTTGAGGGGAAAGCTGTAACTCTGTGAAATGATTTCACAGAACACAAAGAAGTTTCTCAGAAAGCTTCTTTCTCTTTGTTATCGGAGTTTATTTCCTTTGGCCCTATAATCTTCAAAGGGATCCGAAATATCTGTTCCCAGATTCCAAAGAAATAAGGCTATCAAAGAGATCCGGGAAATACAGATGTAACTCTGTGAGATGAATTAACAGAACACTAAGAAGTTTCTCAGAAAGCTTCTTTCCAGATTTCATCTGAGGTTATTACCTTGTTCACCACAGCCCTCTATGGACTTCCAAATATCACTTTGCCAATTCCACAAGAACTGTCTTAGTGAAAGGCTTCTTGAGGGGAAGGCTGTAACTCTGTGAGATGATTTCACAGAACGCAAAGAAGTTTCTCAGAAAGTTTCTTTCTCTTTTTTATCGGAGGATATTTCCTTTGGCCATATAGTCTTCAAAGGGATCCGAAATATCTGTTCTCAGAATCCACAGAAATAAGGCTAGCAAAGAAATCCACCAAATACAGATGTCACTCTGTGAAATGAATTAACAGAACACTAAGGAGTTTCCCAGAAAGCTACTTTCCAGGTTTCATCTTAGGATATTTCCTTTTTCACCATAGCACTCTATGGTCTTCCAAATATCACTTTGCCCATTCGACAAGAACTGTCTTAGCGAAAGGCTTCTTGAGGGGAAAGCTGTAACTCTGTGACGTGATTTCACAGAACACGAAGAAGTTTCTCAGAAAGCTTCTTTCTCTTTGTAATCAGAGGATATTTCCTTTGGCCCTATAGTCTTCTAAGGGATCCGAAATGTCTGTTCTCAGATTCCGCAGAAATAAGGCTAGCAAAGAGATCCACGAAATACAGATGTAAATCTGTGAGATGAATTTACAGAACACTAAGCAGTTTCTCAGAAAGCTTCTTTCCAGATTTCATCTGAGGTTATTTCCTTTTACACCATAGCCCTCTATGGGCTTCCAAATATCACTTTGCCAATTCCACAGGAATTGTCTTAGCGAAAGGCTTCTTGAGGGGAAAGCTGTAACTCTGTGAGATGATTACACAGAACACAAAGAAGTTTCTCAGAACGCTTCTTTCTCTTTGTTATCGGAGGATATTTCCTTTGGCCCTATAGTCTTCAAAGGGATCCGAAATATCTGTTCTCAGATTGCACAGAAATAATGCTAGCAAAGAGATACACGAAATACAGATGTAACTCTGTGAGATGAATTAACAGAACACTAAGCAGTTTCTCAGAAAGCTTCTTTCCAGATTTCATCTGAGGATATTTCCTTTTTCACCATAGCCCTCTAAGGGCTTCAAAATATCACTTTGCCAATTCCCCAAGAACAGTCTTAGCGAAAGGCTTCTTCACTGGAAAGCTGTAACTCTGTGAGATGATTTCACCGAACACAAAGAAGTTTCTCAGAAAGCTTCTTTCTCTTTGTTATCGGAGGATATTTCCTTTGGCCCTAGAGTCTTCAAAGGGATCCGTAATATCTGTTCTCAGATTCCACAGAAATAAGGCTAGAAAGAGATCCACGAAATGCAGATGTAACTCTGTGAGATGAATTAACAGAACACTAAGCAGTTTCTCAGAAAGCTTCTTTACAGATTTCATCTGAGGATATTTCCTTTTTCACCATAGCCCTCTATGGGCTTCCAAATATCACTTTGCCAATTCCACAAGAACTGTCTAAGAGAAACGCTTCTTGAGGGGAAAGCTGTAACTCTGTGAGATGATTTCACAGAACACAAAGAAGTTTCTCAGAAAGCTTCTTTCTCTTTGTTATCGGAGGATATTTCCTTTGGCCCTATATTCTTCAAAGGGATCTGAAATATCTATTCTCACATTCCACAGAAATAAGGCTGGCAAAGAGATCTACCAAAGACAGATGTAACTCTGTGAGATGAATTAACAGACGACGAAGAAGTATCTCAGAAAGCTTCTTTCCAGATTTCATCTGATGATATTTCCTTTTTCACCATAGCCCTCTATGGGCTTCCAAATATCACTTTGCCTACACCACAAGAACAGTCTTAGCGAAAGTCTTCTTCAGGAGAAAGCTGTATCTCTCTAAGATGATTTCACAGAACACAAAGAAGTTTCTCAGAACGCTTCTTTCTCTTTGTTATCGGAGGATATTTCCTTTGGCCCTATAGTCTTCAAAGGGATCCGAAATATCTGTTCTCAGATTCCACAGAAATAAGGCTAGCAAAGAGATCCACGAAATACAGATGTAACTCTGGGAGATGAATTAACAGAACACTAAGCAGTTTCTAGAAAGCTACTTTCCAGATTTCATCTGAGGATATTTCCTTTTTCACCATAGCCCTCTATCGGCATCCAAATATCACTTTGCCAATTCCACTATAACTGTCTTAGCCAAAGGCTTCTTGAGGGGATAGCTGTAACTCTGTGAGATGATTTCACAGAACACAAAGAAGTTTCTCAGAAAGCTTCTTTCTCTTTCTTATCGGAGGATATTTCCTTTGGCCCTGTAGTCTTCAAAGGGATCCGAAATATCTGTTTTCAGATTCCACAGAAATAAGACTAGCAAAGAGATCCACGAAATACAGATATAACTCTGTGAGATGAATTAACAGAACACTAAGCAGTTTCTCAGAAAGCTGCTTTCCAGATTTCATCTGAGGATATTTACTTTTTCACCATAGCCCTCTATGGGCTTCCAAATATCACTTTGCCAATTCCCCAAGAACTGTCTTAGCGAAAGGCTTCTTGAGGGGAAAGCTGTAATTCTGTGAGATGATTTCACAGAATACAAAGAAGTTTCTCAGAAAGCTTCTTTCTCTTTGTTATCGGAGGATATTTCCTTTGGCCCTATAGTCTTCAGAGGGATCCGAAATATCTGTTCTCAGATTCCACAGAAAAAAGGCTAGCAAAGAGATCCACGAAATACAGATGTAACTCTGTGAGATGAATTAACAGAACACTAAGCAGTTTCTCAGAAAGCTTCTTTCCAGACTTCATCTGAGGATATTTCCTTTTTCACTATAGCCCTCAATGGGCTTCCAAATATCACTTTGCCAATTCCACAAGAAATGTCTTAGCGAAAGGCTTCATGAGGGGAAAGCTGTAACTCTGTGAGATGATGTCACAGAACACAAAGAAGTTTCTCCGAAACCTTCTTTCACTTTGTTTTCGGAGGATATTTCCTTTGGCCCTATAGTCTTCAAAGGGATACGAAATATCTGTTCTCAGATTCCACAGAAATAAGGGTAGCAAAGAGATCCACCAAATAGAGATGTAACTCTGTGAGATGAATTAACAGAACACTACGAAGTTTCTCAGAAAGCTTCTTTCCAGATTTCATCTGAGGATATTTCCTTTTTCACCATAGCCCACTATGGGCTTCAAAATATTACTTTGCTTATTCCAGAAGAACAGTGTTAGCGAAAGTCTTCTTCAGGGGAAAGCTGTATCTATGTGAGATGATTTCACAGAACACAAAGAAGTTTCTCAGAACGCTTCTTTCTCTTTGTTATCGGAGGATATTTCCATTGCACCTATAGTCCTCAAAGGGATCCGATATATCTGTTCTCAGATTCCACAGAAATAAGGCTAGCAAAGAGATCCACGAAATACAGATGTAACTCTGGGAGATGAATTAACAGAACACTAAGCAATTTCTAGAAAGCTACTTTCTAGATTTCATCTGAGGATATTTCCTTTTTCACCATAGCCCTCTATGGGCATCCAAATATCACTTTGCCAATACCACTCGAACTGTCTTAGCGAAAGGCTTCTTGAGGGGATAGCAGTAATTCTGTGAGATGATTTCACAGAACACAAAGAAGTTTCTCAGAAAGCTTCTTTCTCTTTCTTATCGGAGGATATTTCCTTTGGCCCAATAGTCTTCTAAGGGATCCGCAATATCTGTTCTCAGATTCCACAGAAATAAGGCTAGCAAAGAGATCCACGAAATACAGATGTATCTCTGTGAGATGAATTAACAGAACACTAAGCAGTTTCTTAGAAAGCTACTTTCCAGGTTTCATCTGAGGATATTTCCTTTTTCACTATAGCCCTCTATGGGCTTCCAAATATCACTTTGCCAATTCGACAAGAACTGTCTTAGCGAAAGGCTTCTTGAGGTGAAAGCTGTAACTCTGTGACGTGATTTCACAGAACACAAAGAAGTTTCTCAGAAAGCTTCTTTCTCTTTGTTATCGGAGGATATTTCCTTTGGCCCTAGAGTCTTCAAAGGGATCCGAAATATCTGTTCTCAGATTCCACAGAAATAAGGCTAGCAAAGAGATCCACGAAATACAGATGTAACTCTGTGAGATGAATTAACAGAACACTAAGCAGTTTCTCAGATTGCTTCTTTACAGATTTCATCTGAGGATATTTCCTTTTTCACCATAGCCCTCTATGTGCTTCCAAATATCACTTTGCCAATTCCACAAGAACTGTCTTAGAGAACGGCTTCTTGAGGGGAAAGCTGTAACTCTGTGAGATGATTTCACAGAACACAAAGAAGTTTCTCAGAAAGCTTCTTTCTCTTTGTTATCGGAGGATATTTCCTTTGGCCCTATAGTCTTCAAAGGGATCCGAAATATCTATTCTCACATTCCACAGAAATAAGGCTAGCAAAGAGATCCACCAAAGACAGATGTAACTCTGTGAGATGAATTAACAGAAGACGAAGAAGTTTCTCTGAAAGCTTCTTTCCAGATTTCATCTGATGATATTTCCTTTTTCACCATAGCCCTCTATGGGCTTCCAAATATCACTTTGCCTACTCCACAAGAACAGTCTTAGCGAAAGGCTTCTTCAGGAGAAAGCTGTATCTCTGTGAGATGATTTCACAGAACACAAAGAAGTTTCTCAGAACGCTTCTTTCTCTTTGTTATCGGAGGATATTTCCTTTGGCCCTATAGTCTTCAAAGGGATCCGAAATATCTGTTCTCAGATTCCACAGAAATAAGGCTAGCAAAGAGATCCCCGAAATACAGATGTAACTCTGTGAGATGAATTAACAGAACACTAAGCAGTTTCTCAGAAAGCTTCTTCCCAGATTTCATCTGAGGATATTTTCTTTTTCACCATAGCCCTCTATTGGCTTCCAAATATCACTTTGCCAATTCCAAAAGAACTGTCTTAGCGAAAGGCTTCTTGAGAGGAAAGCTGTAATTCTGTGAGATGTTTTCACAGAACACAAAGAAGTTTCTCAGAAACCTTCTTTCTCTTTGTTATCGGAGGATATTTTCTTTGGCCCTATAGTCTTCTAAGGGATCCGAAATATCTGTTCTCAGATTCCACAGAAATAAGGCTAGCAAAGAAATCCACCAAATACAGATGTAACACTGTGAGATGAATTAAGAGAACACGAAGCAGTTTCTCAGAAACCTTCCTTCCAGATTTCATCTGAGGATATATCCTTTTTCACCATAGCCCTCTATGGGCTTCAAATACACTGTGCGATTTCCAAAAGAACTGTCTTAGCGAAAGGCTTCTTGAGGGGAAAGCTGTAACTCTGTGAGGTGATTTCACAGAACACAAAGAAGTTTCTCAGAAAGCTTCTTACTCTTTGTTATCGGAGGATATTTCCTTTGGCCCTGTAGCCTTCAAAGGGATCCGGAATATCTGTTTTCAGATTCCAGAGAAATAAGGCTAGCAAAGAGATCCACGAAATACAGACGTAACTCTCTGAGATGAATTAACAAAACCCTAAGCAGTTTCTCAGAAAGCTTCTTTCCAGATTTCATCTGAGGTTATTTCCTTTTTCACCGTAGCCCTCTATGGGCTTCCAAATATCACTTTGCCAATTCCACAAGGACTGTCTTAGCGAAAGGCTACTTGAGGGGAAAGCTGTAACTCTATGAGATGATTTCACAGAACACAAAGAAGTTTCTCAGAAAGCTTCTTTCTCTTTGTTAACGGAGGATATTTCCTTTGGCCCTATAGTCTTCAAAGGGATCCGAAATATCTGTTCTTAGATTCCACAGAAATAATGCTAGCAAAGAGATCCACGAAATGCAGACGTAACTCTGTGAGATGAATTAACAGAACACTAAGCTGTTTTTCAGAAAGCTTCTTTCCAGAATTCATCTGAGGATATTTCCTTTTTCACCATAGCCCTCTATGCGCTTCCAAATATCACTTTGCAAATTCCACTAGAACTGTCTTAGCGAAAGACTTCTTGAGGGGAAAGCTGTAACTCTGTGAGATGATTTCACAGAACACAAAGAATTTTCTCAGAAAGCTTCTTTCTCTTTGTTATCGGAGCATATTTCCTTTGGCCCTATAGTCTTCTAAGGGATCCGCAATATCTGTTCTCAGATTCCACAGAAATAAGGCTAGCAAAGAGATCCACGAAATACAGATGTAACTCTGTGAGATGAATTAACAGAACACTAAGCAGTTTCTTAGTAAGCTACTTTCCAGGTTTCATCTGAGGATATTTACTTTTTCACCTTAGCCCTCTATGGGCTTCCAAATATCACTTTGCCCATTCGACAACAACTGTCTTAGCGAAAGGCTTATTGAGGTGAAAGCTGTAACTCTGTGACGTGATTTCACAGAACACAAAGAAGTTTCTCAGAAAGCTTCTTTCTCTTTGTTATCTGAGGATATTTCCTTTGCCCTAGAGTCTTCAAAGGGATCCGAAATATCTGTTCTCAGATACAAAAGAAATAAGGCTAGCAAAGAGATCCACGAAATACAGATGTTACTCTGTGAGATGAATTAACAGAACACTAAGCAGTTTCTCAGAATGCTTCTTTCCAGTTTTCATCTGAGGATATTTCCTTTTTCACCATAGCCCTCTATGGGCTTCCAAATATCACTTTGCCAATTCCACAAGAACTGTCTTAGAGAAAGGCTTCTTGAGGGGAAAGCTGTAAGTCTGTGAGATGATTTCACAGAACACAAAGAAGTTTCTCAGAAAGCTTCTTTCTCTTTGTTATCGGAGGATATTTCCTTTGGCCCTATAGTCTTCAAAGGGATCCGAAATATCTATTGTCACATTCCACAGAAATAAGGCTAGCAAAGAGATCCACCAAATACAGATGTAACTCTGTGAGATGAATTAACAGAAGACGAAGAAGTTTCTCAGAAAGCTTCTTTCCAGATTTCATCTGATGATATTTCCTTTTTCACCATAGCCCTCTATGGGCTTCCAAATATCACTTTGCCTACTCCACAAGAACAGTCTTAGCGAAAGGCTTCTTCAGGAGAAAGCTGTATCTCTGTGAGATGATTTCACAGAACACAAAGAAGTTTCTCAGAACGCTTCTTTCTCTTTGTTATCGGAGGATATTTCCTTTGGCCCTATAGTCTTCAAAGGGATCCGAAATATCTGTTCTCAGATTCCACAGAAATAAGGCTAGCAAAGAGATCCACGAAATACAGATGTAACTCTGGGAGATGAATTAACAGAACACTAAGCAGTTTCTAGAAAGCTACTTTCCAGATTTCATCTGAGGATATTTCCTTTTTCACCATAGCCCTCTATCGGCATCCAAATATCACTTTGCCAATTCCACTATAACTGTCTTAGCCAAAGGCTTCTTGAGGAGATAGCTGTAACTCTGTGAGATGATTTCACAGAACACAAAGAAGTTTCTCAGAAAGCTTCTTTCTCTTTCTTATCGGAGGATATTTCCTTTGGCCCTGTAGTCTTCAAAGGGATCCGAAATATCTGTTTTCAGATTCCACAGAAATAAGACTAGCAAAGAGATCCACGAAATACAGATATAACTCTGTGAGATGAATTAACAGAACACTAAGCAGTTTCTCAGAAAGCTGCTTTCCAGATTTCATCTGAGGATATTTACTTTTTCACCATAGCCCTCTATGGGCTTCCAAATATCACTTTGCCAATTCCCCAAGAACTGTCTTAGCGAAAGGCTTCTTGAGGGGAAAGCTGTAATTCTGTGAGATGATTTCACAGAATACAAAGAAGTTTCTCAGAAAGCTTCTTTCTCTTTGTTATCGGAGGATATTTCCTTTGGCCCTATAGTCTTCAGAGGGATCCGAAATATCTGTTCTCAGATTCCACAGAAAAAAGGCTAGCAAAGAGATCCACGAAATACAGATGTAACTCTGTGAGATGAATTAACAGAACACTAAGCAGTTTCTCAGAAAGCTTCTTTCCAGACTTCATCTGAGGATATTTCCTTTTTCACCATAGCCCTCCATGGGCTTCCAAATATCACTTTGCCAATTCCACAAGAAATGTCTTAGCGAAAGGCTTCATGAGGGGAAAGCTGTAACTCTGTGAGATGATGTCACAGAACACAAAGAAGTTTCTCCGAAACCTTCTTTCACTTTGTTTTCGGAGGATATTTCCTTTGGCCCTATAGTCTTCAAAGGGATACGAAATATCTGTTCTCAGATTCCACAGAAATAAGGGTAGCAAAGAGATCCACCAAATAGAGATGTAACTCTGTGAGATGAATTAACAGAACACTACGAAGTTTCTCAGAAAGCTTCTTTCCAGATTTCATCTGAGGATATTTCCTTTTTCACCATAGCCCACTATGGGCTTCAAAATATTACTTTGCTTATTCCAGAAGAACAGTGTTAGCGAAAGTCTTCTTCAGGGGAAAGCTGTATCTATGTGAGATGATTTCACAGAACACAAAGAAGTTTCTCAGAACGCTTCTTTCTCTTTGTTATCGGAGGATATTTCCATTGCACCTATAGTCCTCAAAGGGATCCGATATATCTGTTCTCAGATTCCACAGAAATAAGGCTAGCAAAGAGATCCACGAAATACAGATGTAACTCTGGGAGATGAATTAACAGAACACTAAGCAATTTCTAGAAAGCTACTTTCTAGATTTCATCTGAGGATATTTCCTTTTTCACCGTAGCCCTCTATGGGCATCCAAATATCACTTTGCCAATACCACTCGAACTGTCTTAGCGAAAGGCTTCTTGAGGGGATAGCTGTAATTCTGTGAGATGATTTCACAGAACACAAAGAAGTTTCTCAGAAAGCTTCTTTCTCTTTCTTATCGGAGGATATTTCCTTTGGCCCAATAGTCTTCTAAGGGATCCGCAATATCTGTTCTCAGATTCCACAGAAATAAGGCTAGCAAAGAGATCCACGAAATACAGATGTATCTCTGTGAGATGAATTAACAGAACACTAAGCAGTTTCTTAGAAAGCTACTTTCCAGGTTTCATCTGAGGATATTTCCTTTTTCACTATAGCCCTCTATGGGCTTCCAAATATCACTTTGCCAATTCGACAAGAACTGTCTTAGCGAAAGGCCTCTTGAGGTGAAAGCTGTAACTCTGTGACGTGATTTCACAGAACACAAAGAAGTTTCTCAGAAAGCTTCTTTCTCTTTGTTATCGGAGGATATTTCCTTTGGCCCTAGAGTCTTCAAAGGGATCCGAAATATCTGTTCTCAGATTCCACAGAAATAAGGCTAGCAAAGAGATCCACGAAATACAGATGTAACTCTGTGAGATGAATTAACAGAACACTAAGCAGTTTCTCAGATTGCTTCTTTACAGATTTCATCTGAGGATATTTCCTTTTTCACCATAGCCCTCTATGTGCTTCCAAATATCACTTTGCCAATTCCACAAGAACTGTCTTAGAGAACGGCTTCTTGAGGGGAAAGCTGTAACTCTGTGAGATGATTTCACAGAACACAAAGAAGTTTCTCAGAAAGCTTCTTTCTCTTTGTTATCGGAGGATATTTCCTTTGGCCCTATAGTCTTCAAAGGGATCCGAAATATCTATTCTCACATTCCACAGAAATAAGGCTAGCAAAGAGATCCACCAAAGACAGATGTAACTCTGTGAGATGAATTAACAGAAGACGAAGAAGTTTCTCTGAAAGCTTCTTTCCAGATTTCATCTGATGATATTTCCTTTTTCACCATAGCCCTCTATGGGCTTCCAAATATCACTTTGCCTACTCCACAAGAACAGTCTTAGCGAAAGGCTTCTTCAGGAGAAAGCTGTATCTCTGTGAGATGATTTCACAGAACACAAAGAAGTTTCTCAGAACGCTTCTTTCTCTTTGTTATCGGAGGATATTTCCTTTGGCCCTATAGTCTTCAAAGGGATCCGAAATATCTGTTCTCAGATTCCACAGAAATAAGGCTAGCAAAGAGATCCCCGAAATACAGATGTAACTCTGTGAGATGAATTAACAGAACACTAAGCAGTTTCTCAGAAAGCTTCTTCCCAGATTTCATCTGAGGATATTTTCTTTTTCACCATAGCCCTCTATTGGCTTCCAAATATCACTTTGCCAATTCCAAAAGAACTGTCTTAGCGAAAGGCTTCTTGAGAGGAAAGCTGTAATTCTGTGAGATGTTTTCACAGAACACAAAGAAGTTTCTCAGAAACCTTCTTTCTCTTTGTTATCGGAGGATATTTTCTTTGGCCCTATAGTCTTCTAAGGGATCCGAAATATCTGTTCTCAGATTCCACAGAAATAAGGCTAGCAAAGAAATCCACCAAATACAGATGTAACACTGTGAGATGAATTAAGAGAACACGAAGCAGTTTCTCAGAAACCTTCCTTCCAGATTTCATCTGAGGATATATCCTTTTTCACCATAGCCCTCTATGGGCTTCAAATACACTGTGCGATTTCCAAAAGAACTGTCTTAGCGAAAGGCTTCTTGAGGGGAAAGCTGTAACTCTGTGAGGTGATTTCACAGAACACAAAGAAGTTTCTCAGAAAGCTTCTTACTCTTTGTTATCGGAGGATATTTCCTTTGGCCCTGTAGCCTTCAAAGGGATCCGGAATATCTGTTTTCAGATTCCAGAGAAATAAGGCTAGCAAAGAGATCCACGAAATACAGATGTAACTCTGTGAGATGAATTAACAAAACCCTAAGCAGTTTCTCAGAAAGCTTCTTTCCAGATTTCATCTGAGGTTATTTCCTTTTTCACCGTAGCCCTCTATGGGCTTCCAAATATCACTTTGCCAATTCCACAAGGACTGTCTTAGCGAAAGGCTACTTGAGGGGAAAGCTGTAACTCTATGAGATGATTTCACAGAACACAAAGAAGTTTCTCAGAAAGCTTCTTTCTCTTTGTTATCGGAGGATATTTCCTTTGGCCCTATAGTCTTCAAAGGGATCCGAAATATCTGTTCTTAGATTCCACAGAAATAATGCTAGCAAAGAGATCCACGAAATGCAGACGTAACTCTGTGAGATGAATTAACAGAACACTAAGCAGTTTTTCAGAAAGCTTCTTTCCAGATTTCATCTGAGGATATTTCCTTTTTCACCATAGCCCTCTATGCGCTTCCAAATATCACTTTGCAAATTCCACTAGAACTGTCTTAGCGAAAGACTTCTTGAGGGGAAAGCTGTAACTCTGTGAGATGATTTCACAGAACACAAAGAAGTTTCTCAGAAAGCTTCTTTCTCTTTGTTATCGGAGCATATTTCCTTTGGCCCTATAGTCTTCTAAGGGATCCGAAATATCTGTTCTCAGATTCCACAGAGATAAGGCTAGCAAAGAGATCCACGAAATACAGATGTAACTCTGTGAGATGAATTAACAGAACACTAAGCAGTTTCTTAGTAAGCTACTTTCCAGGTTTCATCTGAGGATATTTACTTTTTCACCTTAGCCCTCTATGGGCTTCCAAATATCACTTTGCCCATTCGACAACAACTGTCTTAGCGAAAGGCTTATTGAGGTGAAAGCTGTAACTCTGTGACGTGATTTCACAGAACACAAAGAAGTTTCTCAGAAAGCTTCTTTCTCTTTGTTATCTGAGGATATTTCCTTTGCCCTAGAGTCTTCAAAGGGATCCGAAATATCTGTTCTCAGATACAAAAGAAATAAGGCTAGCAAAGAGATCCACGAAATACAGATGTTACTCTGTGAGATGAATTAACAGAACACTAAGCAGTTTCTCAGAATGCTTCTTTCCAGTTTTCATCTGAGGATATTTCCTTTTTCACCATAGCCCTCTATGGGCTTCCAAATATCACTTTGCCAATTCCACAAGAACTGTCTTAGAGAAAGGCTTCTTGAGGGGAAAGCTGTAAGTCTGTGAGATGATTTCACAGAACACAAAGAAGTTTCTCAGAAAGCTTCTTTCTCTTTGTTATCGGAGGATATTTCCTTTGGCCCTATAGTCTTCAAAGGGATCCGAAATATCTATTGTCACATTCCACAGAAATAAGGCTAGCAAAGAGATCCACCAAATACAGATGTAACTCTGTGAGATGAATTAACAGAAGACGAAGAAGTTTCTCAGAAAGCTTCTTTCCAGATTTCTTCTGATGATATTTCCTTTTTCACCATAGCCCTCTATGGGCTTCCAAATATCACTTTGCCTACTCCACAAGAACAGTCTTAGCGAAAGGCTTCTTCAGGAGAAAGCTGTATCTCTGTGAGATGATTTCACAGAACACAAAGAAGTTTCTCAGAACGCTTCTTTCTCTTTGTTATCGGAGGATATTTCCTTTGGCCCTATAGTCTTCAAAGGGATCCGAAATATGTGTTCTCAGATTCCACAGAAATAAGGCTAGCAAAGAAATCCACCAAATACAGATGTAACACTGTGAGATGAATTAAGAGAACACTAAGCAGTTTCTCAGAAACCTTCTTTCCAGATTTCATCTGAGGATATATCCTTTTTCACCATAGCCCTCTATGGGCTTCCAAATATCACTGTGCGATTTCCAAAAGAACTGTCTTAGCGAAAGGCTTCTTGAGGGGAAAGCTGTAACTCTGAGAGGTGATTTCACAGAACACAAAGAAGTTTCTCAGAAAGCTTCTTTCTCTTTGTTATCGGAGTTTATTTCCTTTGGCCCTATAATCTTCAAAGGGATCCGAAATATCTGTTCTCAGATTCCACAGAAATAAGGCTAGCAAAGAGATCCACCAAATACAGATGTAACTCTGTGAGATGAATTAACAGAACACTAAGCAGCTTCTCAGAAAGCTTCTTTCCAGGTTTCATCTGAAGTTATTACCTTTTTCACAATAGCCCTCTATGGGCTCCCAAATATCACTTTGCCAATTCCACAAGAACTGTCTTAGTGAAAGGTTTCTTGAGGGGAAAGCTGTAACTCTGTGAGATGATTTCACAGAACACAAAGAATTTTCTCAGAAAGCTTCTTTCTCTTTGTTATCGGAGGATATTTCCTTTGGCCCTGTAGCCTTCAAAGGGATGCGGAATATCTGTTTTCAGATTCCAGAGAAATAAGGCTAGCAAAGAGATCCACGAAATACAGATGTAACTCTGTGAGATGAATTAACAGAACACTAAGCAGTTTCTCAGAAAGCTTCTTTCCAGATTTCATCTGAGGTTATTTCCTTTTTCACCGTAGCCCTCTATGGGCTTCCAAATATCACTTTGCCAATTCCACAAGGACTGTCTTAGCGAAAGCCTTCTTGAGGGGAAAGCTGTAACTCTCTGAGATGATATCACAGAACACAAAGAAGTTTCTCAGAAAGCTTCTTTCTCTTTGTTATCGGAGGATATTTCCTTTGGCCCTATAGTCTTCAAAGGGATCCGAAATATCTGTTCTCAGATTCCACAGAAATAAGGCTAGCAAAGAGATCCACGAAATACAGATGTAACTCTGTGAGATGAATTAACAGAACACAAAGCAGTTTCTCAGAAAGCTTCTTTACAGATTTCATCTGAGGTTATTTCCTTTTTCATCGTAGCCCTCTATGGGATTCCAAATATCACTTTGCCAATTCCACAAGGACTGTCTTAGCGAAAGGCTTCTTGAGGGGAAAGCTGTAACTCTGTGAGATGATTTCACAGAACACAAAGAAGTTTCTCAGAAAGCTTCTTTCTCTTTGTTATCGGAGGATATTTCCTTTGGCCCTATAGTCTTCAATTGATCCGAAATATCTGTTCTCAGATTCCACAGAAATAATGCTAGCAAAGAGATCCACGAAATGCAGATGTAACTCTGTGAGATGAATTAACAGAACACTAAGCAGTTTTTCAGAAAGCTTCTTTCCAGATTTCATCTGAGGATATTTCCTTTTTCACCTTAGCCCTCTATGCGCTTCCAAATATCACTTTGAGAATTCCACTAGACCTGTCTTAGCGATAGGCTTCTTGAGGGGAAAGCTGTAACTCTGTGAGATGATTTCAAAGAACACAAAGAAGTTTCTCAGAAAGCTTCTTTCTCTTTGTTATTGGAGGATATTTCCTTTGGCCCTAGAGTTTTCAAAGGGATCCGTAATATCTGTTCTCAGATTCCACAGAAATAAGGCTAGCAAAGAGATCCACGAAATGCAGATGTAACTCTGGGAGATGAATTAACAGAACACTAAGCAGTTTCTCAGAAAGCTTCTTTACAGATTTCATCTGAGAATATTTCCTTTTTCACCATAGCCCTGTATGCGCTTACAAATATCACTTTTCCAATTCCACAAGAACTGTCTTAGCGAAAGGCTTCTTGAGGGGAAAGCTGTAACTCTGTGAGATGATTTCACAGAACACAGAGAAGTTTCGCAGAAACCTTCTTTAACTTTGTTATCGGAGGATATTTACTTTGGCCCTATAGTCTTCAAAGGGATCCGAAATATCTGTTCTCAGATGCCACAGAAATAAGGCTAGCAAAGAGATCCAACAAATTCAGATGTAACTCTGTGAGATGAATTAACAGAACACTAAGAAGTTTCTCAGAAAGCTTCTTTCCAGATTTCATCTGAGGATATTTCCTTTTTCACCATAGCCCTCTATGGGCTTCCAAATATTACTTTGCTTATTCCACAAGAACATAGTTAGCGAAAGGATTTTTCAGGGGAAAGCTGTATCTCTGTGAGATGTTCACAGAACCCAAAGAAGTTTCTCAGAACGCTTCTTTCTCTTTGTTTTCGGAGGATATTTCCATTGGCCCTATAGTCTTCAAAGGGATCCGATTTATCTGTTCTCGGATTCCACAGAAATAAGGCTAGCAAAGAGATCCACGAAATACAGATCTAACTCAGGGAGATGAATTAACAGAACACTAAGCAGTTTCTCAGAAAGCTTCTATACAGATTTCATCTGAGGATATTTCCTTTTTCACCATAGCCCTCTACGGGCTTCCAAATATCACTTTGCCAATTCCACAAGAACTGTCTTAGCGAAAGGCTTCTTGAGGGGAAAGCTGTAACTCTGTGACATGATTTCACAGAACACAAAGAAGTTTCTCAGAAAGTTTCTTTCTCTTTGTTATCGGAGGATATTTCCTTTGGCCCTGTAGTCTTCAAAGGGATCCGAAATATCTGTTCTCCGATTCCACAGAAATAAGGCTAGCAAAGAGATCCACCAAAAACAGATGTAACTCTGTGAGATGAATTAACAGAAGACTAAGAAGTTTCTCAGAAAGCTTCTTTCCAGATTTCATCTGAGGATATTTCCTTTTTCACCATAGCCCTCTATGGGCTTCCAAATATCACTTTGCCTACTCCACAAGAACAGTCTTAGCGAAAGGCTTCTTCAGTGGAAAGCTGTATCTCTGTGAGATGATTTCACAGAACACAAAGAAGTTTCTCAGAACGCTTCTTTCTCTTTGTTATCGGAGTATATTTTCTTTGGCCCTATAGTCTTCTAGGGGATCCGAAATATCTGTTCTCAGATTCCACAGAAATAAGGCTAGCAAAGAAATCCACCAAATACAGATGTAACTCTGTGAGATGAATTAAGAGAACACTAAGCAGTTTCTCAGAAACCTTCTTTCCAGATTTCATCTGAGGATATATCCTTTTTCACCATAGCCCTCTATGGGCTTCCAAATATCACTGTGCGAATTCCACAAGGACTGTCTTAGCGAAAGGCTTCTTGAGGGGAAAGCTGTAACTCTGTGAAATGATTTCACAGAACACAAAGAAGTTTCTCAGAAAGCTTCTTTCTCTTTGTTATCGGAGTTTATTTCCTTTGGCCCTATAATCTTCAAAGGGATCCGAAATATCTGTTCCCAGATTCCAAAGAAATAAGGCTATCAAAGAGATCCAGGAAATACAGATGTAACTCTGCGAGATGAATTAACAGAACACTAAGAAGTTTCTCAGAAAGCTTCTTTCCAGATTTCATCTGAGGTTATTACCTTGTTCACCACAGCCCTCTATGGGCTTCCAAATATCACTTTGCCAATTCCACAAGAACTGTCTTAGTGAAAGGCTTCTTGAGGGGAAGGCTGTAACTCTGTGAGATGATTTCACAGAACGCAAAGAAGTTTATCAGAAAGTTTCTTTCTCTTTTTTATCGGAGGATATTTCCTTTGGCCATATAGTCTTCAAAGGGATCCGAAATATCTGTTCTCAGAATCCACAGAAATAATGTTAGCAAAGAAATCCACGAAATACAGATGTAACTCTGTGAAATGAATTAACAGAACACTAAGGAGTTTCCCAGAAAGCTACTTTCCAGGTTTCATCTTAGAATATTTCCTTTTTCACCATAGCACTCTATGGTCTTCCAAATATCACTTTGCCCATTCGACAAGAACTGTCTTAGCGAAAGGCTTCTTGAGGGGAAAGCTGTAACTCTGTGACGTGATTTCACAGAACACGAAGAAGTTTCTCAGAAAGCTTCTTTCTCTTTGTAATCAGAGGATATTTCCTTTGGCCCTATAGTCTTCTAAGGGATCCGAAATGTCTGTTCTCAGATTCCGCAGAAATAAGGCTAGCAAAGAGATCCACGAAATACAGATGTAAATCTGTGAGATGAATTTACAGAACACTAAGCAGTTTCTCAGAAAACTTCTTTCCAGATTTCATCTGAGGTTATTTCCTTTTTCACCATAGCCCTCTATGGGCTTCCAAATATCACTTTGCCAATTCCACAGGAATTGTCTTAGCGAAAGGCTTCTTGGGGGGAAAGCTGTAACTCTGTGAGATGATTACACAGAACACAAAGAAGTTTCTCAGAACGCTTCTTTCTCTTTGTTATCGGAGGATATTTCCTTTGGCCCTATAGTCTTCAAAGGGATCCGAAATATCTGTTCTCAGATTGCACAGAAATAATGCTAGCAAAGAGATACACGAAATACAGATGTAACTCTGTGAGATGAATTAACAGAACACTAAGCAGTTTCTCAGAAAGCTTCTTTCCAGATTTCATCTGAGGATATTTCCTTTTTCACCATAGCCCTCTAAGGGCTTCAAAATATCACTTTGCCAATTCCCCAAGAACAGTCTTAGCGAAAGGCTTCTTCACTGGAAAGCTGTAACTCTGTGAGATGATTTCACCGAACACAAAGAAGTTTCTCAGAAAGCTTCTTTCTCTTTGTTATCGGAGGATATTTCCTTTGGTCCTAGAGTCTTCAAAGGGATCCGTAATATCTGTTCTCAGATTCCACAGAAATAAGGCTAGAAAGAGATCCACGAAATGCAGATGTAACTCTGTGAGATGAATTAACAGAACACTAAGCAGTTTCTCAGAAAGCTTCTTTACAGATTTCATCTGAGGATATTTCCTTTTTCACCATAGCCCTCTATGGGCTTCCAAATATCACTTTGCCAATTCCACAAGAACTGTCTAAGAGAAACGCTTCTTGAGGGGAAAGCTGTAACTCTGTGAGATGATTTCACAGAACACAAAGAAGTTTCTCAGAAAGCTTCTTTCTCTTTGTTATCGGAGGATATTTCCTTTGGCCCTATATTCTTCAAAGGAATCTGAAATATCTATTCTCACATTCCACAGAAATAAGGCTGGCAAAGAGATCTACCAAAGACAGATGTAACTCTGTGAGATGAATTAACAGACGACGAAGAAGTATCTCAGAAAGCTTCTTTCCAGATTTCATCTGATGATATTTCCTTTTTCACCATAGCCCTCTATGGGCTTCCAAATATCACTTTGCCTACTCCACAAGAACAGTCTTATCGAAAGTCTTCTTCAGGAGAAAGCTGTATCTCTCTAAGATGATTTCACAGAACACAAAGAAGTTTCTCA
The DNA here is from genome assembly GCF_043159975.1 of Macaca nemestrina. Lineage (NCBI taxonomy): Eukaryota > Metazoa > Chordata > Mammalia > Primates > Cercopithecidae > Macaca > Macaca nemestrina. Next base: position 27,369,534 of record NC_092143.1, read on the forward strand.
GAACGCTTCTTTCTCTTTGTTATCGGAGGATATTTCCTTTGGCTCTATAGTCTTCAAAGGGATCCGAAATATCTGTTCTCAGATTCCACAGAAATAAGGCTAGCAAAGAGATCCCCGAAATACAGATGTAACTCTGGGAGATGAATTAACAGAACACTAAGCAGTTTCCAGAAAGCTACTTTCCAGCTTTCATCTGAGGATATTTCCTTTTTCACCATAGCCCTCTATCGGCATCCAAATATCACTTTGCCAATTCCACTATAACTGTCTTAGCCAAAGGCTTCTTGAGGGGATAGCTGTAACTCTGTGAGATGATTTCACAGAACACAAAGAAGTTTCTCAGAAAGCTTCTTTCTCTTTCTTATCGGAGGATATTTCCTTTGGCCCTGTAGTCTTCAAAGGGATCCGAAATATCTGTTTTCAGATTCCACAGAAATAAGACTAGCAAAGAGATCCACGAAATACAGATATAATTCTGTGAGATGAATTAACAGAACACTAAGCAGTTTCTCAGAAAGCTGCTTTCCAGATTTCATCTGAGGATATTTACTTTTTCACCATAGCCCTCTATGGGCTTCCAAATATCACTTTGCCAATTCCCCAAGAACTGTCTTAGCGAAAGGCTTCTTGAGGGGAAAGCTGTAATTCTGTGAGATGATTTCACAGAATACAAAGAAGTTTCTCAGAAAGCGTCTTTCTCTTTGTTATCGGAGGATATTTCCTTTGGCCCTATAGTCTTCAGAGGGATCCGAAATATCTGTTCTCAGATTCCACAGAAAAAAGGCTAGCAAAGAGATCCACGAAATACAGATGTAACTCTGTGAGGTGAATTAACAGAACACTAAGCAGTTTCTCAGAAAGCTTCTTTCCAGACTTCATCTGAGGATATTTCCTTTTTCACCATAGCCCTCAATGGGCTTCCAAATATCACTTTGCCAATTCCACAAGAAATGTCTTAGCGAAAGGCTTCATGAGGGGAAAGCTGTAACTCTGTGAGATGATGTCACAGAACACAAAGAAGTTTCTCCGAAACCTTCTTTCACTTTGTTTTCGGAGGATATTTCCTTTGGCCCTATAGTCTTCAAAGGGATACGAAATATCTGTTCTCAGATTCCACAGAAATAAGGGTAGCAAAGAGATCCACCAAATAGAGATGTAACTCTGTGAGATGAATTAACAGAACACTACGAAGTTTCTCAGAAAGCTTCTTTCCAGATTTCATCTGAGGATATTTCCTTTTTCACCATAGCCCACTATGGGCTTCAAAATATTACTTTGCTTATTCCAGAAGAACAGTGTTAGCGAAAGTCTTCTTCAGGGGAAAGCTGTATCTATGTGAGATGATTTCACAGAACACAAAGAAGTTTCTCAGAACGCTTCTTTCTCTTTGTTATCGGAGGATATTTCCATTGCACCTATAGTACTCAAAGGGATCCGATTTATCTGTTCTCAGATTCCACAGAAATAAGGCTAGCAAAGAGATCCACGAAATACAGATGTAACTCTGGGAGATGAATTAACAGAACACTAAGCAATTTCTAGAAAGCTACTTTCTAGATTTCATCTGAGGATATTTCCTTTTTCACCATAGCCCTCTATGGGCATCCAAATATCACTTTGCCAATACCACTCGAACTGTCTTAGCGAAAGGCTTCTTGAGGGGATAGCTGTAATTCTGTGAGATGATTTCACAGAACACAAAGAAGTTTCTCAGAAAGCTTCTTTCTCTTTCTTATCGGAGGATATTTCCTTTGGCCCAATAGTCTTCTAAGGGATCCGCAATATCTGTTCTCAGATTCCACAGAAATAAGGCTAGCAAAGAGATCCACGAAATACAGATGTATCTCTGTGAGATGAATTAACAGAACACTAAGCAGTTTCTTAGAAAGCTACTTTCCAGGTTTCATCTGAGGATATTTCCTTTTTCACTATAGCCCTCTATGGGCTTCCAAATATCACTTTGCCAATTCGACAAGAACTGTCTTAGCGAAAGGCTTCTTGAGGTGAAAGCTGTAACTCTGTGACGTGATTTCACAGAACACAAAGAAGTTTCTCAGAAAGCTTCTTTCTCTTTGTCATCGGAGGATATTTCCTTTGGCCCTAGAGTCTTCAAAGGGATCCGAAATATCTGTTCTCAGATTCCACAGAAATAAGGCTAACAAAGAGATCCACCAAAGACAGATGTAACTCTGTGAGATGAATTAACAGAAGACGAAGAAGTTTCTCTGAAAGCTTCTTTCCAGATTTCATCTGATGATATTTCCTTTTTCACCATAGCCCTCTATGGGCTTCCAAATATCACTTTGCCTACTCCACAAGAACAGTCTTAGCGAAAGGCTTCTTCAGGAGAAAGCTGTATCTCTGTGAGATGTTTTCACAGAACACAAAGAAGTTTCTCAGAACGCTTCTTTCTCTTTGTTATCGGAGGATATTTCCTTTGGCCCTATAGTCTTCAAAGGGATCCGAAATATCTGTTCTCAGATTCCCCAGAAATAAGGCTAGCAAAGAGATCCACGAAATACAGATGTAACTCTGTGAGATGAATTAACAGAACACTAAGCAGTTTCTCAGAAAGCTTCTTCCCAGATTTCATCTGAGGATATTTTCTTTTTCACCATAGCCCTCTATTGGCTTCCAAATATCACTTTGCCAATTCCAAAAGAACTGTCTTAGCGAAAGGCTTCTAGAGAGGAAAGCTGTAATTCTGTGAGATGTTTTCACAGAACACAAAGAAGTTTCTCAGAAACCTTCTTTCTCTTTGTTATCGGAGGATATTTTCTTTGGCCCTATAGTCTTCTAAGGGATCCGAAATATCTGTTCTCAGATTCCACAGAAATAAGGCTAGCAAAGAAATCCACCAAATACAGATGTAACACTGTGAGATGAATTAAGAGAACACGAAGCAGTTTCTCAGAAACCTTCCTTCCAGATTTCATCTGAGGATATATCCTTTTTCACCATAGCCCTCTATGGGCTTCCAAATACACTGTGCGATTTCCAAAAGAACTGTCTTAGCGAAAGGCTTCTTGAGGGGAAAGCTGTAACTCTGTGAGGTGATTTCACAGAACACAAAGAAGTTTCTCAGAAAGCTTCTTTCTCTTTGTTATTGGAGTTTATTTACTTTGGCCCTATAATCTTCAAAGGGATCCGAAATATCTGTTCTCAGATTCCACAGAAATAAGGCTAGCAAAGAGATCCACTAAATACAGATGTAACTCTGTGAGATGAATTAGCAAACACTAAGCAGTTTCTCAGAAAGCTACTTTCCAGATTTCATCTGAGGATATTTCCTTTTTCACCATAGCCCTCTAGGGGCTTCCAAATATCACTTTGCCAATTCCACAAGAACTGTCTTAGTGAAAGGCTTCTTGAGGGGAAAGCTGTAACTCTGTGAGGTGATTTCACAGAACACAAAGAAGTTTCTCAGAAAGCTTCTTTCTCTTTGTTATCGGAGGATATTTCCTTTGGCCCTGTAGCCTTCAAAGGGATCCGGAATATCTGTTTTCAGATTCCAGAGAAATAAGGCTAGCAAAGAGATCCACGAAATACAGATGTAACTCTGAGAGATGAATTAACAAAACCCTAAGCAGTTTCTCAGAAAGCTTCTTTCCAGATTTCATCTGAGGTTATTTCCTTTTTCACCGTAGCCCTCTATGGGCTTCCAAATATCACTTTGCCAATTACACAAGGACTGTCTTAGCGAAAGGCTTCTTGAGGGGAAAGCTGTAACTCTCTGAGATGATTTCACAGAACACAAAGAAGTTTCTCAGAAAGCTTCTGTCTCTTTGTTATCGGAGGATATTTCCTTTGGCCCTATAGTCCTCAAAGGGATCCGAAATATCTGTTCTTAGATTCCACAGAAATAATGCTAGCAAAGAGATCCACGAAATGCAGACGTAACTCTGTGAGATGAATTAACAGAACACTAAGCAGTTTTTCAGAAAGCTTCTTTCCAGATTTCATCAGAGGATATTTCCTTTTTCACCATAGCCCTCTATGCGCTTCCAAATATCACTTTGCAAATTCCACTAGAACTGTCTTAGCGAAAGACTTCTTGAGGGGAAAGCTGTAACTCTGTGAGATGATTTCACAGAACACAAAGAAGTTTCTCAGAAAGCTTCTTTCTATTTCTTATCGGAGGATATTTCCTTTGGCCCTATAGTCTTCTAAGGGATCCGCAATATCTGTTCTCAGATTCCACAGAAATAAGGATAGCAAAGAGATCCACGAAATACAGATGTAACTCTGTGAGATGAATTAACAGAACACTAAGCAGTTTCTTAGAAAGCTACTTTCCAGGTTTCATCTGAGGATATTTCCTTTTTCACCATAGCCCTCTATGGGCTTCCAAATATCACTTTGCCAATTCGACAACAACTGTCTTAGCGAAAGGATTCTTGAGGTGAAAGCTGTAACTCTGTGACGTGATTTCGCAGAACACAAAGAAGTTTCTCAGAAAGCTTCTTTCTCTTTGTTATCTGAGGATATTTCCTTTGGCCCTAGAGTCTTCAAAGGGATCCGAAATATCTGTTCTCAGATTCCTCAGAAATAAGGCTAGCAAAGAGATCCACGAAATACAGATGTTACTCTGGGAGATGAATTAACAGAACACTAAGCAGTTTCTCAGAATGCTTCTTTACAGATTTCATCTGAGGATATTTCCTTTTTCACCATAGCCCTCTATGGGCTTCCAAATATCACTTTGCCAATTCCACAAGAACTGTCTTAGAGAAAGGCTTCTTGAGGGGAAAGCTGTAAGTCTGTGAGATGATTTCACAGAACACAAAGAAGTTTCTCAGAAAGCTTCTTTCTCTTTGTTATCGGAGGATATTTCCTTTGGCCCTATAGTCTTCAAAGGGATCCGAAATATCTATTCTCACATTCCACAGAAATAAGGCTAGCAAAGAGATCCACCAAATACAGATGTAACTCTGTGAGATGAATTAACAGAAGACGAAGAAGTTTCTCAGAAAGCTTCTTTCCAGATTTCATCTGAAGTTATTACCTTTTTCACAATAGCCCTCTATGGGCTTCAAAATATCACTTTGCCAATTCCACAAGAACTGTCTTAGTGAAAGGTTTCTTGAGGAGAAAGCTGTAACTCTGTGAGATGATTTCACAGAACACAAAGAAGTTTCTCAGAAAGCTTCTTTCTCTTTGTTATCGGAGGATATTTCCTTTGGCCCTGTAGCCTTCAAAGGGATGCGGAATATCTGTTTTCAGATTCCAGAGAAATAAGGCTAGCAAAGAGATCCACGAAATACAGATGTAACTCTGTGAGATGAATTAACAGAACACTAAGCAGTTTCTCAGAAAGCTTCTTTCCAGATTTCATCTGAGGTTATTTCCTTTTTCACCGTAGCCCTCTATGGGCTTCCAAATATCATTTTGCCAATTCCACAAGGACTGTCTTAGCGAAAGGCTTCTTGAGGGGAAAGCTGTAACTCTGTGAGATGATTTCACAGAACACAAAGAAGTTTCTCAGAAAGCTTCTTTCTCTTTGTTATCGGAGGATATTTCCTTTGGCTCTATAGTCTTCAAAGGGATCCGAAATATCTGTTCTCAGATTCCACAGAAATAAGGCTAGCAAAGAGATCCACGAAATACAGATGTAACTCTGTGAGATGAATTAACAGAACACTAAGCAGTTTCTCAGAAAGCTTCTCTCCAGATTTCATCTGAGGATATTTCCTTTTTCACCATAGCCCTCTAAGGGCTTCAAAATATCACTTTGCCAATTCCACAAGAACTGTCTAAGAGAAACGCTTCTTGAGGGGAAAGCTGTAACTCTGTGAGATGATTTCACAGAACACAAAGAAGTTTCTCAGAAAGCTTCTTTCTCTTTGTTATCGGAGGATATTTCCTTTGGCCCTGTAGCCTTCAAAGGGATGCGGAATATCTGTTTTCAGATTCCACAGAAATAAGGCTAGCAAAGAGATCCAACAAATTCAGATGTAACTCTGTGAGATGAATTAACAGAACACTAAGAAGTTTCTCAGAAAGCTTCTTTCCAGATTTCATCTGAGGATATTTCCTTTTTCCCATAGCCCTCTATGGGCTTCCAAATATCACTTTGCCAATTCCAAAAGAACCGTCTTAGCGAAAGGCTTCTTGAGAGGAAAGCTGTAATTCTGTGAGATGTTTTCACAGAACACAAAGAAGTTTCTCAGAAAACTTCTTTCTCTTTGTTATCGGAGGATATTTTCTTTGGCCCTATAGTCTTCTAAGGGATCCGAAATATCTGTTCTCAGATTCCACAGAAATAAGGCTAGCAAAGAAATCCACCAAATACAGATGTAACTCTGTGAGATGAATTAAGAGAACACTAAGCAGTTTCTCAGAAACCTTCTTTCCAGATTTCATCTGAGGATATATCCTTTTTCACCATAGCCCTCTATGGGCTTCCAAATATCACTGTGCGAATTCCACAAGAACTGTCTTAGCGAAAGGCTTCTTGAGGGGAAAGCTGTAACTCTGTGAGATGATTTCACAGAACACAAAGAAGTTTCTCAGAACGCTTCTTTCTCTTTGTTATCGGAGTTTATTTCCTTTGGCCCTATAATCTTCAAAGGGATCCGAAATATCTGTTCCCAGATTCCCAAGAAATAAGGCTATCAAAGAGATCCAGGAAATACAGATGTAACTCTGTGAGATGAATTAACAGAACACTAAGCAGTTTCTCAGAAAGCTTCTTTCCAGATTTCATCTGAGGTTATTACCTTTTTCACCACAGCCCTCTATGGGCTTCCAAATATCACTTTGCCAATTCCACAAGAACTGTCTTAGTGAAAGGCTTCTTGAGGGGAAAGCTGTAACTCTGTGAGATGATTTCACAGAACACAAAGAAGTTTCTCAGAAAGTTTCTTTCTCTTTGTTATCGGAGGATATTTCCTTTGGCCTTATAGTTTTCAAAGGGATCCGAAATATCTGTTCTCAGAATCCACAGAAATAATGTTAGCAAAGAAATCCACGAAATACAGATGTAACTCTGTGAAATGAATTAACAGAACACTAAGGAGTTTCCCAGAAAGCTACTTTCCAGGTTTCATCTTAGGATATTTCCTTTTTCACCATGGCACTCTATGGACTTCCAAATATCACTTTGCCCATTCGACAAGAACTGTCTTAGCGAAAGGCTTCTTGAGGGGAAAGCTGTAACTCTGTGACGTGATTTCACAGAACACGAAGAAGTTTCTCAGAAAGCTTCTTTCTCTTTGTAAACGGAGGATATTTCCTTTGGCCCTATAGTCTTCTAAGGGATCCGAAATGTCTGTTCTCAGATTCCGCAGAAATAAGGCTAGCAAAGAGATCCACGAAATACAGATGTAAATCTGTGAGATGAATTTACAGAACACTAAGCAGTTTCTCAGAAAGCTTCTTTCCAGATTTCATCTGAGGTTATTTCCTTTTACAGCATAGCCCTCTATGGGCTTCCAAATATCACTTTGCCAATTCCACAGGAATTGTCTTAGCGAAAGGCTTCTTGAGGGGAAAGCTGTAACTCTGTGAGATGATTACACAGAACACAAAGAAGTTTCTCAGAACGCTTCTTTCTCTTTGTTATCGGAGGATATTTCCTTTGGCCCTATAGTCTTCACAGGGATCCGAAATATCTGTTCTCAGATTGCACAGAAATAATGCTAGCAAAGAGATACACGAAATACAGATGTAACTCTGTGAGATGAATTAACAGAACACTAAGCAGTTTCTCAGAAAACTTCTTTCCAGATTTCATCTGAGGATATTTCCTTTTTCACCATAGCCCTCTAAGGGCTTCAAATATCACTTTGCCAATTCCCCAAGAACAGTCTTAGCGAAAGGCTTCTTCACTGGAAAGCTGTAACTCTGTGAGATGATTTCACAGAACACAAAGAAGTTTCTCAGAAAGCTTCTTTCTCTTTGTTATCGGAGGATATTTCCTTTGGCCCTAGAGACTTCAAAGGGATCCGTAATATCTGTAATCAGATTCCACAGAAATAAGGCTGGAAAGAGATCCACGAAATGCAGATGTAACTCTGTGAGATGAATTAACAGAACACTAAGCAGTTTCTCAGAAAGCTTCTTTACAGATTTCATCTGAGGATATTTCCTTTTTCACCATAGCCTCTATGGGCTTCCAAATATCACTTTGCCAATTCCACAAGAACTGTATTACCGAAAGGCTTCTTGAGGGGAATGCTGTAACTCTGTGAGATGATTTCACAGAACACAAAGAAGATTCTCAGAAAGCTTCTATCTCTTTGTTATCGGAGGGTATTTCATTTGGCCCTAGAATCTTCAAAGGGATCCATAATATCTGTTCTCAGATTCCACAGAAATAAGGCTAGCAAAGAGATCCACGAAATGCAGTTGTAACTCTGGGAGATGAATTAACAGAACACTAAGAAGTTTCTCAGAAAGCTTCTTTACAGATTTCATCTGAGGATATTTCCTTTTTCACCATAGCCATGAATGGGCTTCCAAATATCACTTTGCCAATTCGAATAGAACTGTCTTAGCGAAAGGCTTCTTGAGGGGATAGCTGTAACTCTTTGAGATGATTTCACAGTACACAAAGAAGTTTCTCAGAACGCTTCTTTCTCTTTGTTATCGGAGGATATTTCGTTTTTCACTATAGTCTTCAAAGGGATCCGAAATATCTGTTCTCACATTCCACAGAAATAAGGCTAGCAAAGAGATCCACCAAATACAGATGTAACTCTGTGAGATGAATTAACAGAAGACAAAGAAGTTTCTCAGAAAGCTTCTTTCCAGATTTCATCTGAGGATATTTCCTTTTTCACCATAGCCCTCTATGGGCTTCCAAATATCACCTTGCCTACTCCACAAGAACAGTCTTAGCGAAAGGCTTCTTCAGTGGAAAGCTGTATCTCTGTGAGATGATTTCAGAGAACACAAAGAAGCTTCTCAGAAAGCTTCTTTCTCTTTGTTATCGGAGGATATTTCCTTTGGCCGTATAGTCTTCAAAGGGATCCGAAATATATGTTCTCAGATTCCACAGAAATAAGGCTAGCAAAGAGATCCACGCAATACAGATGTAACCCTGTGAGATGAATTAACAGAGCACTAAGCAGTTTCTCAGAGAGCTTCTTCGCAGATTTCATCTGAGGATATTTTCTTTTTCACCATAGCCCTCTATGGGCTTCCAAATATCACTTTGCCAATTCCAAAAGAACTGTCTTAGCGTAAGGCTTCTTGAGAGGGAAGCTGTAATTCTGTGAGATTTTTTCACAGAACACAAAGAAGTTTCTCAGAAACCTTCTTTCTCTTTGTTATCGGAGGATATTTTCTTTGGCCCTATAGTCTTCTAAGGGATCCGAAATATCTGTTCTCAGATTCCACAGAAATAAGGTTAGCAAAGAAATCCACCAAATACAGATGTAACTCTGTGAGATGAATTAAGAGAACACTAAGCAGTTTCTCAGAAACCTTCTTTCCAGATTTCATCTGAGGATATATCCTCTTTCACCATAGCCCTCTATGGGCTTCCAAATATCACTGTTCGAATTCCACAATAACTGCCTTAGCGAAAGGCTTCTTGAGGGGAAAGCTGTAACTCTGTGAGATGATTTCACAGAACACAAAGAAGTTTCTCAGAAACCTTCTTTCTCTTTGTTATCGGAGGATATTTCCTTTGGCCCTATAGTCTTCAAAGGGATCCGAAATATCTGTTCTCAGATTCCACAGAAATAAGGCTAGAAAAGAGATCCACGAAATACAGATGTAACTCTGTGAGATGAATTAACAGAACACTAAGCAGTTTCTCAGAAAGCTACTTACCAGGTTTCATCTGAGGATATTTCCTTTTTCAACATAGCCCTCTAAGGGCTTCCAAATATCACTTTGCCAATTCGACAAGAACTGTCTTAGCGAAAGGCTTCTTGAGGGGAAAGCTGTAACTCTGTGACGTGATTTCACAGAAGACAAAGAAGTTTCTCAGAAACCTTCTTTCTCTTTGTTATCTGAGGATATTTCCTTTGGCCCTAGAGTGTTCAAAGGGATCCGAAATATCTGTTCTCAGATTCCACAGAAATAAGGCTAGCAAAGAGATCCACGAAATACAGAAATAACTCTGTGAGATGAATTAACAGAACACTAAGCAGTTTCTCAGAAACCTTCTATCCAGATTTCATCTGAGGATATTTCCTTTTTCACCATAGCCCTCTATGGGCTTCCAAATATCACTTTGCCAATTCCACAAGAACTGTCTTAGCGAAAGGATTCTTGAGGGGAAAGCTGTAACTCTGTGAGATGATTTCACAGAACACAAAGAAGTCTCTCAGAACGCTTCTTTCTCTTTGTTATCGGAGGATATTTCCTTTGGCCCTATAGTCTTCAAAGGGATCCGAAATATCTGTTCTCACATTCCACAGAAATAAGGCTAGCAAAGAGATCCACCAAATACAGATGTAACTCTGTGAGATGAATTAACAGAAGACAAAGAAGTTTCTCAGAAAGCTTCTTTCCAGATTTCATCTGAGGATGTTTCCTTTTTCACCGTAGCCCTCTATGGTCATCCAAATATCACTTTGCCAATACCACTAGAACTGTCTTAGCGAAAGGCTTCTTGAGGGGATAGTTGTAACTCTGTGAGATGATTTCACAGAACACAAAGAAGTTTCTCAGAAAGCTTCTTTCTCTTTGTTATCGGAGGATATTTCCTTTGGCCCTATAGTCTTCTAAGATATCCGCAATATCTGTTCTCAGATTCCACAGAAATAAGGATAGCAAAGACATCCACGAAATACAGATGTAACTCTGTGAGATGAATTAACAGAACACTAAGCAGTTTCTTAGAAAGCTACTTTCCAGGTTTCATCTGAGGATATATCCTTTTTCACCATAGCCCTCTATGGGCTTCCAAATATCACTGTGCGATTTCCAAAAGAACTGTCTTAGTGAAAGGCTTCTTGAGGGGAAAGCTGTAACTCTGTGAGGTGATTTCACAGAACACAAAGAAGTTTCTCAGAAAGCTTCTTTCTCTTTGTTATCGGAGTTTATTTCCTTTGGCCCTATAATCTTCAAAGGGATCCGAAATATCTGTTCTCAGATTCCACAGAAATAAGGCTAGCAAAGAGATCCACGAAATACAGATGTAACTCTGTGAGATGAATTAACAGAACACTAAGCAGCTTCTCAGAAAGCTTCTTTCCAGATTTCATCTTAAGTTATTACCTTTTTCACAATAGCCCTCTATGGGCTTCCAAATATCACTTTGCCAATTCCACAAGAACTGTCTTAGTGAAAGGCTTCTTGAGGGGAAAGCTGTAACTCTGTGAGATGATTTCACAGAACACAAAGAATTTTCTCAGAAAGCTTCTTTCTCTTTGTTATCGGAGGATATTTCCTTTGGCCCTGTAGCCTTCAAAGGGATGCGGAATATCTGTTTTCAGATTCCAGAGAAATAAGGCTAGCAAAGAGATCCACGAAATACAGATGTAACTCTGTGAGATGAATTAACAGAACACTAAGCAGTTTCTCAGAAAGCTTCTTTCCAGATTTCATCTGAGGTTATTTCCTTTTTCACCATAGCCCTCTATGGGCTTCCAAATATCACTTTGCCAATTCCACAAGGACTGTCTTAGCGAAAGGCTTCTTGAGGGGAAAGCTGTAACTCTCTGAGATGATTTCACAGAACACAAAGAAGTTTCTCAGAAAGCTTCTTTCTCTTTGTTATCGGAGGATATTTCCTTTGGCCCTATAGTCTTCAAAGGGATCCGAAATATCTGTTCTCAGATTCCACAGAAATAAGGCTAGCAAAGAGATCCACGAAATACAGATGTAACTCTGTGAGATGAATTAACAGAACACTAAGCAGTTTCTCAGAAAGCTTCTTTCCAGATTTCATCTGAGGTTATTTCCTTTTTCACCGTAGCCCTCTATGCGCTTCCAAATATCACTTTGCCAATTCCACAGGGACTGTCTTAGCGAAAGGCTTCTTGAGGGGAAAGCTGTAACTCTCTGAGATGATTTCACAGAACACAAAGAAGTTTCTCCGAAAGCTTCTTTCTCTTTGTTATCGGAGGATATTTCCTTTGGCCCTGTAGTCTTCAAAGGGATCCGAAATATCTGTTCTCAGATTCCACAGAAATAATGCTAGCAAAGAGATCCACGAAATGCAGATGTAACTCTGTGAGATGAATTAACAGAACACTAAGCAGTTTTTCAGAAAGCTTCTTTCCAGATTTCATCTGAGGATATTTCCTTTTTCACCATAGCCCTCTATGGGCTTCAAAATGTTACTTAACTTATTCCACAAGAACATAGTTAGCGAAAGGATTTTTCAGGTAAAAGCTGTATCTCTGTGAGATGATTTCACAGAACCCAAAGAAGTTTCTCAGAACGCTTCTTTCTCTTTGTTATCGGAGGATATTTCCATTGGCCCTATAGTCTTCAAAGGGATCCGATTTATCTGTTCTCAGATTCCACAGAAATAAGGCTAGCGAAGAGATCCACGAAATACAGATCTAACTCTGGGAGATGAATTAACAGAACACTAAGCAGTTTCAAGAAAGCTGCTTTCCAGATTTCATCTGAGGATATTTCCTTTTTCACCATAGCCCTCTATGGGCATCCAAATATCACTTTGCCAATTCCACTAGAACTGTCTTAGCGAAAGGCTTCTTGAGGGGATAGCTGTCACTCTGTGAGATGATTTCACAGAACACAAAGAAGTTTCTCAGAAAGCTTCTTTCTCTTTCTTATCGGAGGATATTTCCTTTGGCCCTTTAGTCTTCTAAGGGATCCGAAATATCTGTTCTCAGATTCCACAGAAATAAGGCTAGCAAAGAGATCCACGAAATACAGATGTAACTCTGTGAGATGAATTAACAGAACACTAAGCAGTTTCTCAGAAAGCTTCTAAACAGATTTCATCTGAGGATATTTCCTTTTTCACCATAGCCCTCTATGGGCTTCCAAATATCACTTTGCCAATTCCACAAGAACTGTCTTAGCGAAAGGCTTCTTGAGGGGAAAGCTGTAACTCTGTGAGATGATTTCACAGAACACAAAGAAGTTTCTCAGAAAGCTTCTTTCTCTTTGTTATCGGAGGATATTTCCTTTGGCCATATAGTCTTCAAAGGGATCCGAAATATCTGTTCTCAGATTCGGCAGAAATAAGGCTAGCAAAGAGATCCACCAAAAACAGATGTAACTCTGTGAGATGAATTAACAAAAGACTAAGAAGTTTCTCAGAAAGCTTCTTTCCAGATTTCATCTGAGGATATTTCCTTTTTCACCATAGCCGTCTATGGGCTTCCAAATATCACTTTGCCAACTCCACAAGAACTGTCTTAGTGAAAGGCTTCTTGAGGGGAAAGCTGTAACTCTGTGAGATGATTTCACAGAACACAAAGAAGTTTCTCAGAAAGTTTCTTTCTCTTTGTTATCGGAGGATATTTCCTTTGGCCATATAGTCTTCAAAGGGATCCGAAATATCTGTTCTCAGAATCCACAGAAATAATGTTGGCAAAGAAATCCACGAAATACAGATGTAACTCTGTGAGATGAATTAACAGAACACTAAGGAGTTTCCCAGAAAGCTACTTTCCAGGTTTCATCTTAGGATATTTCCTTTTTCACCATAGCACTCTATGGTCTTCCAAATATCACTTTGCCCATTCGACAAGAACTGTCTTAGCGAAAGGCTTCTTGAGGGGAAAGCTGTAACTCTGTGACGTGATTTCACAGAACACGAAGAAGTTTCTCAGAAAGCTTCTTTCTCTTTGTAATCGGAGGATATTTCCTTTGGCCCTATAGTCTTCTAGGGGATCCGAAATGTCTGTTCTCAGATTCCGCAGAAATAAGGCTAGCAAAGAGATTCACGAAATACAGATGTAAATCTGTGAGATGAATTAACAGAACACTAAGCAGTTTCTCAGAAAGCTTCTTTCCAGATTTCATCTGAGGTTATTTCCTTTTTCACCATAGCCCTCTATGGGCTTCCAAATATCACTTTGCCAATTCCACAAGAACTGTCTTCGCGAAAGGCTTCTTGAGGGGAAAGCTGTAATTCTGTGAGATGATTTCACAGAACACAAAGAAGTTTCTCAGAAAGCTTCTTTCTCTTTGTTATCGCAGGATATTTCCTTTGGCCCTATAGTCTTCAAAGGGATCCGAAATATCTGTTCTCACATTCCACAGAAATAAGGCTAGCAAAGAGATCCACGAAATACAGATGTAACTCTGTGAGATGAATTAACAGAAGACTAAGAAGTTTCTCAGAAAGCTTCTTTCCAGATTTCATCTGAGGATATTTCCTTTTTCACCATAGCCCTCTATGGGCTTCCAAATATCACTTTGCCTAGTCCACAAGAACAGTCTTAGCGAAAGGCTTCTTCACTGGAAAGCTGTATCTCTGTGAGATGATTTCACAGAACACAAAGAAGTTTCTCAGAACGCTTCTTTCTCTTTGTTATCGGAGGATATTTCCTTTGGCCCTATAGTCTTCAAAGGGATCCGAAATATATGTTCTCAGATTCCACAGAAATAAGGCTAGCAAAGAGATCCACGAAATACAGATGTAACTCTGTGAGATGAATTAACAGAACACTAAGCAGTTTCTCAGAAAGCTTCTTCCCGGATTTCGTCTGAGGATGTTTTCTTTTTCAACATAGCCCTCTATGGGCTTCCAAATATCACTTTGCCAATTCCAAAAGAACTGTCTTAGCGAAAGGCTTCTTGAGAGGAAAGCTGTAATTCTGTGAGATGTTTTCACAGAACACAAAGAAGTTTCTCAGAAACCTTCTTTCTCTTTGTTATCGGAGGATATTTTCTTTGACCCTACAGTCTTCTAAGGGATCCGAAATATCTGTTCTCAGATTCCACAGAAATAAGGCTAGCAAAGAAATCCACCAAATACAGATGTAACTCTGTGAGATGAATTAAGAGAACACTAAGCAGTTTCTCAGAAACCTTCTTTCCGGATTTCATCTGAGGATATATCCTTTTTCACCATAGCCCTCTATGGGCTTCCAAATATCAGTGTGCGAATTCCACAAGAACTGTCTTACGGATAGGCTTCTTGAGGGGAAAGCTGTAACTCTGTGAGATGATTTCACAGAACACAAAGAAGTTTCTCAGAAAGCTTCTTTCTCTTTGTTATCGGAGGATATTTCCTTTGGCCCTAGAATCTTCAAAGGGATCCGTAATATCTCTTCTCAGATTCCACAGAAATAAGGCTAGCAAAGAGATCCACGAAAAGCACATGTAACTCTGGGAGATGAATTAACAGAACACTAAGCAGTTTCTCAGAAAGCTTCTTTACAAATTTCATCTGAGGATATTTCCTTTTTCACCATAGCCCTCAATGGGCTTCCAAATATCACTTTGCCAATTCCACAAGAACTGTCTTAGCGAAAGGCTTCTTGAGGGGAAAGCTGTAACTCTGTGAGATGATTCACAGAACACATAGAAGTTTCTCAGAAACCTTCTTTCACTTTGTTATCCGAGGATATTTCCTTTGGCCCTATAGTCTTCAAAGGGATCCGAAATATCTGTTCTCAGATTCCACAGAAATAAGGCTAGCAAAGAGATCCACCAAATACAGATGTAACTCTGTGAGATGAATTAACAGAACACTAAGAAATTTCTCAGAAAGCTTCTTTCCAGATTTCATCTGAGGATATTTCCTTTTTCACCATAGCCCTCTATGGGCTTCAAAATATTCCTTTGCTTGTTCCACAAGAACAGTGTTAGCGAAAGGCTTCTTCAGGGGAAAGCTGTATCTCTGTGAGATGATTTCACAGAACACAAAGAAGTTTCTCAGAACGCTTCTTTCTCTTTGTTATCGGAGGATATTTCCATTGGCCCCATAGTCTTCAAAGGGATCCGATTTATCTGTTCTCAGATTGCACAGAAATAAGGCTAGCAAAGAGATCCACGAAATACAGATGTAACTCTGGGAGATGAATTAACAGAACACTAAGCAGTTTCTAGAAAGCTACTTTCCAGATTTCATCTGAGGATATTTCCTTTTTCACCATAGCCCTCTATGGGCATCCAAATATCACTTTGCCAATTCCACTAGAACTGTCTTAGCGAAAGGCTTCTTGAGGGGATAGCTGTAACTCTGTGAGATGATTTCACAGAACACAAAGAAGTTTCTCAGAAAGCTTCTTTCTCTTTGTTATCGGAGGATATTTCCTTTGGCCCTATAGTCTTCTAAGGGATCCGAAATATCTGTTCTCAGATTCCACAGAAATAAGGCTAGCAAAGAGATCCACGAAATACAGATGTAACTCTGTGAGATGAATTAACAGATCACTAAGCAGTTTCTCATAAATCTACTTTCCAGGTTTCATCTGAGGATATTTCCTTTTTCACCATAGCCCTCTATGGGCTTCCAAATATCACTTTGCCTAGTCCACAAGAACAGTCTTAGCGAAAGGCTTCTTCACTGGAAAGCTGTATCTCTGTGAGATGATTTCACAGAACACAAAGAAGTTTCTCAGAACGCTTCTTTCTCTTTGTTATCGGAGGATATTTCCTTTGGCCCTATAGTCTTCAAAGGGATCCGAAATATATGTTCTCAGATTCCACAGAAATAAGGCTAGCAAAGAGATCCACGAAATACAGATGTAACTCTGTGAGATGAATTAACAGAACACTAAGCAGTTTCTCAGAAAGCTTCTTCCCAGATTTCGTCTGAGGATGTTTTCTTTTTCAACATAGCCCTCTATGGGCTTCCAAATATCACTTTGCCAATTCCAAAAGAACTGTCTTAGCTAAAGGCTTATTGAGAGGAAAGCTGTAATTCTGTGAGATGTTTTCACAGAACACAAAGAAGTTTCTCAGAAACCTTCGTTCTCTTTGTTATCGGAGGATATTTTCTTTGACCCTACAGTCTTCTAAGGGATCCGAAATATCTGTTCTCAGATTCCACAGAAATAAGGCTAGCAAAGAAATCCACCAATTACAGATGTAACTCTGTGAGATGAATTAAGAGAACACTAAGCAGTTTCTCAGAAACCTTCTTTCCGGATTTCATCTGAGGATATATCCTTTTTCACCATAGCCCTCTATGGGCTTCCAAATATCAGTGTGCGAATTCCACAAGAACTGTCTTACGGAAAGGCTTCTTGAGGGGAAAGCTGTAACTCTGTGAGATGATTTCACAGAACACAAAGAAGTTTCTCAGAAAGCTTCTTTCTCTTTGTTATCGGAGGATATTTCCTTTGGCCCTAGAATCTTCAAAGGGATCCGTAATATCTCTTCTCAGATTCCACAGAAATAAGGCTAGCAAAGAGATCCACGAAAAGCACATGTAACTCTGGGAGATGAATTAACAGAACACTAAGCAGTTTCTCAGAAAGCTTCTTTACAAATTTCATCTGAGGATATTTCCTTTTTCACCATAGCCCTCAATGGGCTTCCAAATATCACTTTGCCAATTCCACAAGAACTGTCTTAGCGAAAGGCTTCATGAGGGGAAAGCTGTAACTCTGTGAGATGATGTCACAGAACAAAAAGAAGTTTCTCCGAAACCTTCTTTCACTTTGTTATCCGAGGATATTTCCTTTGGCCCTATAGTCTTCAAAGGTATCCGAAATATCTGTTCTCAGATTCCACAGAAATAAGGCTAGCAAAGAGATCCACCAAATACAGATGTAACTCTGTGAGATGAATTAACAGAACACTAAGAAATTTCTCAGAAAGCTTCTTTCCAGATTTCATCTGAGGATATTTCCTTTTTCACCATAGCCCTCTATGGGCTTCAAAATATTCCTTTGCTTGTTCCACAAGAACAGTGTTAGCGAAAGGCTTCTTCAGGGGAAAGCTGTATCTCTGTGAGATGATTTCACAGAACACAAAGAAGTTTCTCAGAACGCTTCTTTCTCTTTGTTATCGGAGGATATTTCCATTGGCCCCATAGTCTTCAAAGGGATCCGATTTATCTGTTCTCAGATTGCACAGAAATAAGGCTAGCAAAGAGATCCACGAAATACAGATGTAACTCTGGGAGATGAATTAACAGAACACTAAGCAGTTTCTAGAAAGCTACTTTCCAGATTTCATCTGAGGATATTTCCTTTTTCACCATAGCCCTCTATGGGCTTCCAAATATCACTTTGCCAATTCGACAAGAACTGTCTTAGCGAAAGGTTTCTTGAGGGGAAAGCTGTAACTCTGTGACGTGATTTCACAGAACACAAAGAAGTTTCTCAGAAAGCTTCTTTCTCTTTGTTATCTGAGGATATTTCCTTTGGCCCTAGAGTCTTCCAAGGGATCCGAAATATCTGTTCTCGGAATCCACAGAAATAAGGCTAGCAAAGAGATCCACGAAATACAGATGTAACTCTGTGAGATGAATTAACAGAACACTAAGCAGTTTCTCAGAAAGCTTCTATCCAGATTTCATCTGAGGATATTTCCTTTTTCACCATAGCCCTCTAAGGGCTTCCCAATATCACTGTGCCAATCCCACAAGAACTGTATTAGCGAAAGGCTTCTTGAGGGGAAAGCTGTAACTCTATGAGATGATTTCACAGAACACAAAGAAGTTTCTCAGAAAGCTTCTTTCTCTTTGTTATCGGAGGATATTGCCTTTGGCCCTATAGTCTTCAAAGGGATCCGAAATATCTGTTCTCACATTCCACAGAAATAAGGCTAGCAAAGCGATCCACCAAATACAGATGTAACTCTGTGAGATGAATTAACAGAAGACTAAGAAGTTTCTCAGAAAGCTTCTTTCGAGATTTCATCTGAGGATATTTCCTTTTTCACCATAGCCGTCTATGGGCTTCCAAATATCACTTTGCCTACTCCACAAGAACATTCTTAGCGAAAGGCTTCTTCAGTGGAATGCTGTATCTCTGTGAGATGATTTCACAGAACACAAAGGAGTTTCTCAGAACGCTTCTTTCTCTTTGTTATCGGAGGATATTTCCTTTGGCCCTATAGTCTTCAAAGGGATCCGAAATATCTGTTCTCAGATTCCACAGAAATAAGGCTAGCAAAGAGATCCACGAAATACAGATGCAACTCTGTGAGATGAATTAACAGAACACTACGCAGTTTCTCAGAGAGCTTCTTCGCAGATTTCATCTGAGGTTATTACCTTTTTCACCATAGCCCTCTATGGGCTTCCAAATATCACTTTGCCAATTCCACAAGAACTGTCTTAGTGAAAGGCTTCTTGAGGGGATAGCTGTAACTCTGTGAGATGATTACACAGAACACAAAGAAGTTTCTCAGAACGCTTCTTTCTCTTTGTTATCGGAGGATATTTCCTTTGGCCCTATAGTCTTCAAAGGGATCCGAAATATCTCTTCTCAGATTGCACAGAAATAATGCTAGCAAAGAGATACACGAAATACAGATGTAACTCTGTGAGATGAATTAACAGAACACTAAGCAGTTTCTCAGAAAGCTTCCTTCCAGATTTCATCTGAGTATATTTCCTTTTTCACCATAGCCCTCTAAGGGCTTCAAAATATCACTTTGCCAATTCCCCAAGAACTGTCTTACCGAAAGGCTTCTTGAGGGGAAAGCTGTAACTCTGTGAGATGATTTCACAGAACACAAAGAAGTTTCTCACAAAGCTTCTTTCTCTTCGTTATCGGAGGATATTTCCTTTGGCCCTAGAGTCTACAAAGGGATCCGTAATATCTGTTCTTAGATTCCACAGAAATAAGGCTAGAAAGAGATCCACGAAATGCAGATGTAACTCTGTGAGATGAATTAACAGAACACTAAGCAGTTTCTCAGAAAGCTTCTTTACAGATTTCATCTGAGGATATTTCCTTTTTCACCATAGCCTCTATGGGCTTCCAAATATCACTTTGCCAATTCCACAAGAACTGTATTACCGAAAGACTTCTTGAGGGGAATGCTGTAACTCTGTGAGATGATTTCACAGAACACAAAGAAGATTCTCAGAAAGCTTCTATCTCTTTGTTATCGGAGGATATTTCATTTGGCCCTAGAATCTTCAAAGGGATCTGTAATATATGTTCTCAGATTCCAAAGAAATAAGGCTAGCAAAGAGATCCACGAAATGCAGTTGTAACTCTGGGAGATGAATTAACAGAACACTAAGAAGTTTCTCAGAAAGCTTCTTTACAGATTTCATCTTAGGATATTTCCTTTTTCACCATAGCCCTCAATTGGCTTCCAAATATCACTTTGCCAATTCGACTAGAACTGTCTTAGCGAAAGGCTTCTTGTGGGGATAGCTGTAACTCTGTGACGTGATTTCACAGAACACAAAGAAGTTTCTCAGAAAGCTTCTTTCTCTTTGTTATCTGAGGATAATTCCTTTGGCCCTAGAGGGTTCAAAGGGATCCGAAATATCTGTTCTCAGATTCCACAGAAATAAGGCTAGCAAAGAGATCCACGAAATACAGAAATAGCTCTGTGAGATGAATTAACAGAACACTAAGCAGTTTCTCAGAAACCTTCTATCCAGATTTCATCTGAGGATATTTCCTTTTTCACCATAGCCCTCTATGGGCTTCCAAATATCACTTTGCCAATTCCACAAGAACTGTCTTAGCGAAAGGCTTCTTGAGGGGAAAGCTGTAACTCTGTGAGATGATTTCACAGAACACAAAGAAGTTTCTCAGAACGCTTCTGTCTCTTTGTTATCGGAGGATACTTCCTTTGGCACTATAGTCTTCAAAGGGATCCGAAATATCTGTTCTCACATTCCACAGAAATAAGGCTAGCAAAGAGATCCACCAAATACAGATGTAAATCTGTGAGATGAATTAACAGAAGACAAAGAAGTTTCTCAGAAAGCTTCTTTCCAGATTTCATCTGAGGATATTTCCTTTTTCACCATAGCCCTCTATGGGCTTCCAAATATCACCTTGCCTACTCCACAAGAACAGTCTTAGCGAAAGGCTTCTTCAGTGGAAAGCTGTATCTCTGTGAGATGATTTCACAGAACACAAAGAAGTTTCTCAGAAAGTTTCTTTCTCTTTGTTATCGGAGGATATTTCCTTTGGCCGTATAGTCTTCAAAGGGATCCGAAATATATGTTCTCAGATTCCACAGAAATAAGGCTAGCAAAGAGATCCACGCAATACAGATGTAACTCTGTGAGATGAATTAACAGAGCACTAAGCAGTTTCTCAGAGAGCTTCTTCGCAGATTTCATCTGAGGATATTTTCTTTTTCACCATAGCCCTCAATGGGCTTCCAAATATCACTTTGCCAATTCCACAAGAACTGTCTTAGCGTAAGGCTTCTTGAGAGGGAAGCTGTAATTCTGTGAGATTTTTTCACAGACACAAAGAAGTTTCTCAGAAACCTTTTTTCTCTTTGTTATCGGAGGATATTTTCTTTGGCCCTATAGTCTTCTAAGGGATCCGAAATATCTGTTCTCAGATTCCACAGAAATAAGGCTAGCAAAGAAATCCACCAAATACAGACGTAACTCTGTGAGATGAATTAAGAGAACACTAAGCAGTTTCTCAGAAACCTTCTTTCCAGATTTCATCTGAGGATATATCCTCTTTCACCATAGCCCTCTATGGGCTTCCAAATATCACTGTTCGAATTCCAAAAGAACTGCCTTAGCGAAAGGCTTCTTGAGGGGAAAGCTGTAACTCTGTGAGATGATTTCACAGAACACAAAGAAGTTTCTCAGAAAGCTTCTTTCTCTTTGTTATCGGAGTTTATTTCCTTTGGCCCTATAGTCTTCTAAGGGATCCGAAATATCTGTTCTCAGATTCCATGGAAATAAGGCTAACAAAGAGATCTACGAAATACAGATGTAACTCTGTGAGATGAATTAACAGAACACTAAGCAGTTTCTCAGAAAGCTTCTTTCCAGATTTCATTTGAGGTTATTTCCTTTTTCACCATTGCCCTCTATGCGCTTCGAAATATCACTTTTCCAATTCCACAAGAACTGTCTTACCGAAAGGCTTCTTGCGGGGAAAACTGTTAACTCTGTGAGATGATTTCACAGAACACAAAGAAGTTTCTCAGAAAGCTTCTTTCTGTTTGTGATCAGAGGATATTTCCTTTGGCCCTATAGTCTTCAAAGGGATCCGAAATATCTGTTCTCAGATTCCACAGAAATAATGCTAGCAAGGAGATCCACGAAATACAGATGTAACTCTGTGAGATGAATCAAAAGAACACTAAGCCGTTTCTCAGAAAGCTTCTTTCCAGATTTCATCTGAGGATATTTTCTTTTTCAACATAGCCCTATATGGGCTTCCAAATATCACTTTACCAATTCCACAAGTACTGTCTTAGCGAAAGGCTTCTTGAGAGGAAAGCTGTAACTCTGTGAGACGATTTCAAAGAACACAAAGAAGTTTCTCAAAAAGCTTCTTTCTCTTTGTTATCGGAGGATATTTCCTTTGGCCCTATAGTCCTCAAAGGAATCCGAAATATCTGTTCTCAGATTCCACAGAAATAAGGCTAGCAAAGAGATCCACGAAATACAGAAGTAACTCTGTGAGATGAATTAACAGAAAACTAAGCAGTTTCCCAGAAAGCTTCTTTCCAGATTTCATCTGTGGGTATTTCCTTTTTCACCGTAGCCCTTTACGGGCTTCCAAATATCACTTTGACAATTCCACAAGAACGGTCTTAGCGAAAGGGTTCTTGAGGGGAAATCTGTAACTCTGTGAGATGATTTCACAGAACACAAAGAAGTTTCTCAGAAAGCTTCTTTCTCTTTGTTATCGGGGGATATTTCCTTTGGCCCTATAGACTTCTAAGGGATCCGAAATATCTGTTCTCAGATTCCACAGAAATAAGGCCAGCAAAGAGATCCACGAAATACAGATGTAACTCTGTGAAGTGAATTAACAGAACACTAAGCAGGTTCTCAAAAAGCTTCTTTCCAGATTTCATCTGAGGATATTTCCTTTCTCACCGTAGCCCTCTATGGGCTTCCAAATATCACTTTGCCAATTCCACAAGAACTTTCTTAGCGAAAGGCTTCTTGAGGGGAAAGCTGTAACTCTGTGAGTTGATTTCACAGAACAAAAAGAAGTTTCTCAGAAAGCTTCTTTCTCTTTGTTATCGGAGGATATTTCCTTTGGCCCAATAGTCTTCAAAGGGATCCGAAATATCTGTTCTCAGATTCCACAGAAATAAGGCTAGCAAAGAGATGCACGAAATACAGATGTAACTCGGTGAGATGAATTAACAGAACACTAAGCAGTTTCTCAGAAAGCTTCTTTCCAGATTTCATCTGAGGATATTTCCTTTTTCACCGTAGCCCTCTATGGGCTTCCAAATATCACTTTTCCAATTCCACAAGAACTGTCTTAACGAAAGGCTTCTTGAGGGGAAAGCTGTATCTCTGTGAGGTGATTTCAAAGAACACAAAGATGTTTCTCAGAAAGCTTCTTTCTCTTTGTTATCGGAGATTATTTCCTTTGGCCCTAGAGTCTTCAAAGGGATCCGCAATATCTGTTCTCAGATTCCACAGAAATAAGGCTAGCAAAGAGATCCACGAAATACAGATGTAACTCTGTGAGATGAATTAACACAACACTAAGCAGTTTCTCAGAAAGCTACTTTCCAGGTTTCATCTGAGGATATTTCCTTTTTCACCATAGCCCTGTATGGGCTTCCAAATATCACTTTGCCAATTCCACAAGAATTGTCTTAGCGAAAGCCTTCTTGAGGGGAAAGCTGTAACTCTGTGAGATGATTTCACAGAACACAAAGGAGTTTCTCAGAAAGCTTCTTTCTCTTTGTTATCGCAGGATATTTCCTTTGGCACTATAGTCTTCTAAGGGATCCGAAATATCTGTTCTCAGATTCCACAGACATAAGGCTACCAAAGAGATCCACGAAATACAGATGTAACTCTGGGAGATGAGTTCACAGAACACTAAGCAGTTTCTCAAAAAGCTTCTTTCCAGATTTCATCTGAGGACATTTACTTTTTCACCATAGCCTTCAATGCGCTTCCAAATATCACATTTCCAATTCCACAAGAACTGTCTTAACGAAAGGCTTCCTGAGGGGAAAGCTGTAACTCTGTGAGGTGATTTCAAGAACACAAAGAAGTTTCTCAGAAAGCTTCTTTCTCTTTGTTATCGGAGCTTATTTCCTTTGGCCCTTGAGTCTTCAAAGGGATCCGAAATATCTGTTATCAGATTCCACAGAAATAAGGCTAGCAAAGAGATCCACGAAATACAGATGTAACTCTGTGAGACGAATTAACAGAACACTAAGCGGTTTCTCAGAAGGCTTCTTTCCAGATTTCATCTGAGGATATTTTCTTTTTCACCATAGCCCTCTATGGGCTTCCAAATATCACTTTGCCAATTCCACAAGAACTGTCTTAGCGAAAGGCTTCTTGAGGGGAAAGCTGTAACTCTGTGAGATGATTTCACAGAACACAAAGAAGTTTCTCAGAAAGCTTCTTTCTCTTTCTTATCGGAGTTTATTTCCTTTGGCCCTATAAACTTCTAAGGGATCCGAAATATCTGTTCTCAGATTCCACAGAAATAAGGCTAACAAAGAGATCTACGAAATACAGATGTAACTCTGTGAGATGAATTAACAGAACACTAAGCAGTTTCTCAGAAAGCTTCTTTCCAGGTTTCATCTGTGGATATTTGCTTTTTCACCATAGCCCTGTATTGGCTTCGAAATATCACTTTGCCAATTCCACAAGAACTGTCTTAGTGAAAGGCTTCTTGAGGGGAAAGCTGTAACTCTGTGAGATGATTTCACAGAACACAAAGAAGTTTCTCAGAAAGCTTCTTTCTCTTTGTTATCGGAGGATATTTCCTTTGGCCCTATAGTCTTCTAAGGGATCCCAAATATCTGTTCTCAGATTCCATAGAAATAAGGCTAGCAAAGAGATCCACGAAATACAGATGTAACCCTGTGAGATGAATTAACAGAACACTAAGCAGTTTCTCAGAAAGCTTCTTTCCAGATTTCATTTGAGGTTACTTCCTTTTTCACCATAGCCCTCTATGCGCTTTGAAATATCACTTTTCCAATTCCACAAGAACTGTCTTACCGAAAGGCTTCTTCAGGGGAAAACTGTACCTTTGTGAGATGATTTCACAGAACACAAAGAAGTTTCTCAGAAAGCTTCTTTCTCTTTGTTATCGGAGGATATTTCCTTTGGCCCTATAGTCTTCAAGGGATCCGAAATATCTGTTCTCAGATTCCACAGAAATAAGGCTAGCAAGGAGATCCACCAAATACAGATGTAATTCTGTGAGATGAATCAACAGAACACTAAGCAGTTTCTCAGAAAACTTCTTTCCAGATTTCATCTGAGGATATTTCCTTTTTCACCATAGCCCTCTATGCGCTTCCAAATATCACTTTGCGAATTCCACTAGACCTGTCTTAGTGATAGGCTTCTTGAGGGGAAAGCTGTAATTCTGTGAGATGATTTCACAGAATACAAAGAAGTTTCTCAGAAAGCTTCTTTCTCTTTGTTATCGGAGGATATTTCCTTTGGCCCTATAGTCTTCTAAGGGATCCGAAATATCTGTTCTCAGATTCCACAGAAATAAGGCTAGCAAAGAGATCCACCAAATACAGATGTAACTTTGTGAGATATATTAAGTGAACACTAACCAGTCTCTCAGAAGGCTTCTTTCCCGATTTCATCTGAGGTTATTTCCTTTTTCATCATAGCCCTCTATGGTCTTCCAAATATCACTTTGCCAATTCCACTAGAACTGTCTTAGCGAAAGGCTTCTTGAGAAGAAAGCTGTAACTCTGTGAGATGATTTCACAGAACACAAAGAAGTTTCTCAGAAAGCTTCTTTCTCTTTGTTATCGGAGGATATTTCCTTTGGCCCCATAGTCTTCGAAGGCATCCGAAATATCTGTTCTCAGATTCCACAGAAATAAGGCTAGCAAAGAGATCCACGAAATACAGATGTAACTCTGGGAGATGAATTAACAGAACACTAAGCAGTTTCTCAGAAACCTTTTTTCCAGACTTCATCTGAGGATATTTCCTTTTTCACCATAGCCCTCTATACGCTTCCAAATATCACTTTCAATTCCACAAGAACTGTCTTAGGGAAAGGCTTCATGAGGGGAAAGCTGTAACTCTGTGAGATGATGTCACAGAACACAAAGAAGTTTCTCAGAAACCTTCTTTCTCTTTGTTATCGGAGGG
Source organism: Macaca nemestrina (assembly GCF_043159975.1). Taxonomy (NCBI): domain Eukaryota; kingdom Metazoa; phylum Chordata; class Mammalia; order Primates; family Cercopithecidae; genus Macaca; species Macaca nemestrina. The sequence continues at coordinate 27,395,614 of NC_092143.1, forward strand.
TATTTCCTTTGGCCCTATAGTCTTCTAAGGGATCCGAAATATCTGTTCTCAGATTCCGCAGAAATAAGGCTGGCAAAGAGATCCACCAAACACAGATGTAACTCTGTGAGATGAATTAACAGAACACTAAGAAGTTTCTCAGAAAGCTTCTTTCCATATTTCATCTGAGGATATTTTCTTTTTCAAAATGGCCCTCTATGGGCTTCCAAATATCACTTTGCCTACTCCTCAAGAACAGTCTTAGCAAAAGGCTTCTTCAGGGGAAAGCTGTATCTCTGTGAGATGATTTCACAGAACACAAAGAAGTTTCTCAGAAAGCTTCTTTCTCTTTGTTATCGGAGGATATTTCCTTTGGCCCTATAGTCTTCAAATGGATCCGAAATATCTGTTCGCAGATTCCACGGAAATAAGGCTAGCAAAGAGATCCACGAAATACAGATGTAACTCCGTGAGATGAATTAACAGAACACTAAGCAGTTTCTCAGAAAGCTTCTTTCCAGATTTCATCTGAGGATATATCCTTTTTCACCCTAGCCTTCTATGCGCTTCCAAATATCACTTTGCCAATTCCACAAGAACTGTCTTGGCGAAAGGCTTCTTGAAGGGAAAGCTGTAACTCTGTGAGGTGATTTCAAAGAACATAAGGAAGTTTCTCAGAAAGCTTCTTTCTCTTTGTTATCGGAATTTATATCCTTTGCCCCTGCAATCTTCAACGGGATCCGAAATATCTGTTCTCAGATTCCACAGAAATAAGGCTAGCAAAGAGATCCACGAAATACATATGTAACTTTGTGAGATGAATAAACAGAACACTAAGGAGTTTCTCAGAAAGCTACTTTCCAGATTTCATCTGAGGATATTTCCTTTTTCACCATAGCCCTCTATGGGCTTCCAAATATCACTTTGCCAATTCCACTAGAACTGTCTTACCGAAAGGATTTTTGAGGGGAAAGCTGTAACTCTGTGAGATGATTTCACAGAACACAAAAAAGTTTCTCAGAAAGCTTCTTTCTCTTTGTTATCGGAGGATATTTCCTTTGGCCCTTTAGTCTTCAACGGGATCCGAAATATCTGTTCTCAGATTCCACAGAAATAAGGCCAGCAAAGAGATCCACGAAATACAGATGTAACTCTGTGAGGTGAATTAACAGAACACTAAGCAGGTTCTCAAAAAGCTTCTTTCCAGATTTCATCTGAGGATATTTCCTTTTTCACCGTAGCCCTCTATGGGCTTCCAAATATCACTTTGCCAATTCCACAAGAACTTTCCTAGCGAAAGGCTCCTTGAGGGGAAAGCTCTGACTCTGTGAGTTGATTTCACAGAACAAAAAGAAGTTTCTCAGAAAGCTTCTTTCTCTTTGTTTTCGGAGGATATTTCCTTTGGCCCAATAGTCTTCAAAGGGATCCGAAATATCTGTTCTCAGATTCCAGAGAAATAAGGCTAGCAAAGAGATGCACGAAATACAGATGTAACTCGGTGAGATGAATTAACAGAACACTAAGCAGTTTCTCAGAAAGCTTCTTTCCAGATTTCATCTGAGGATATTTCCTTTTTCACCGTAGCCCTCTATGGGCTTCCAAATATCACTTTTCCAATTCCATAAGAACTGTCTTAACGAAAGGCTTCTTGAGGGGAAAGCTGTATCTCTGTGAGGTGATTTCAAAGAACACAAAGATGTTTCTCAGAAAGCTTCTTTCTCTTTGTTATCGGAGATTATTTCCTTTGGCCCTTGAGTCTTCAAAGGGATCCGAAATATCTGTTCTCAGATTCCACAGAAATAAGGCTAGCAAAGAGATCCACGAAATACAGATGTAACTCTGTGAGATGAATTAACAGAACACTAAGCAGTTTCTCAGAACGCTTCTTTCCAGATTTCATCTGAGGATATTTCCTTTTTCACCATAGCCCTCTATGGGCTTCCAAATATCACTTTGCCAATTCCACAAGAACTGTCTTAGTGAAAGACGTCTTGAGGGGAAAGCTGTAACTCTGTGAGATGATTTCACAGAACACAAAGAAGTTTCTCAGAAAGCTTCTTTCTCTTTGTTATCGGAGGATATTTCCTTTGGCCCTATAGTCTTCAAAGGGATCCGAAATATCTGTTCTCAGATTCCACAGAAATAAGGCTAGCAAAGAGATCCACGAAATACAGATGTAAGTCTGTTAGGCGAATTAACAGAACACTAAGCTGTTTCTCAGAAAGCTTCTTTCCAGATTTCATCTGAGGATATTTCCTTTTTCACCGTAGAAATCTATGGGCTTCCAAATATCACTTTGCCAATTCCACAAGAACTGTCTTAGCGAAAGGCTTCTTGAGGGGAAAGCTGTAACTCTGTGAGATGATTTCACAGAACACAAAGAAGTTTCTCAGAAAGCTTCTTTCTCTTTGTTATCGGAGGATATTTCCTTTGGCCCTATAGTCTTCTAAGGGATCCGAAATATCTGTTCTCAGATTCCATAGAAATAAGGCTAGCAAAGAGATCCACGAAATACAGATGTAACCCTGTGAGATGAATTAACAGAACACTAAGCAGTTTCTCAGAAAGCTTCTTTCCAGATTTCATTTGAGGTTATTTCCTTTTTCACCATAGCCCTCTATGCGCTTTGAAATATCACTTTTCCAATTCCACAAGAACTGTCTTACCGAAAGGCTTCTTGAGGGGAAAACTGTACCTCTGTGAGATGATTTCACAGAACACAAAGAAGTTTCTCAGAAAGCTTCTTTCTCTTTGTTATCGGAGGATATTTCCTTTGGCCCTATAGTCTTCAAAGGGATCCAAAATATCTGTTCTCAGATTCCACAGAAATAAGGCTAGCAAGGAGATCCACCAAATACAGATGTAACTCTGTGAGATGAATCAACAGAACACTAAGCAGTTTCTCAGAAAACTTCTTTCCAGATTTAATCTGAGGATATTTCCTTTTTCACCATAGCCCTCTATGCGCTTCCAAATATCACTTTGCGAATTCCACTAGACCTGTCTTAGTGATAGGCTTCTTGAGGGGAAAGCTGTAACTCTGTGAGATGATTTCACAGAACACAAAGAAGTTTCTCAGAAAGCTTCTTTACAGATTTCATCTTAGGATATTTCCTTTTTCACCATAGCCCTCAATGGGCTTCCAAATATCACTTTGCCAATTCGACTAGAACTGTCTTAGCGAAAGGCTTCTTGTGGGGATAGCTGTAACTCTGTGACGTGATTTCACAGAACACAAAGAAGTTTCTCAGAAAGCTTCTTTCTCTTTGTTATCTGAGGATAATTCCTTTGGCCCTAGAGGGTTCAAAGGGATCCGAAATATCTGTTCTCAGATTCCACAGAAATAAGGCTAGCAAAGAGATCCACGAAATACAGAAATAGCTCTGTGAGATGAATTAACAGAACACTAAGCAGTTTCTCAGAAACCTTCTATCCAGATTTCATCTGAGGATATTTCCTTTTTCACCATAGCCCTCTATGGGCTTCCAAATATCACTTTGCCAATTCCACAAGAACTGTCTTAGCGAAAGGCTTCTTGAGGGGAAAGCTGTAACTCTGTGAGATGATTTCACAGAACACAAAGAAGTTTCTCAGAACGCTTCTGTCTCTTTGTTATCGGAGGATACTTCCTTTGGCACTATAGTCTTCAAAGGGATCCGAAATATCTGTTCTCACATTCCACAGAAATAACGCTAGCAAAGAGATCCACCAAATACACATGTAAATCTGTGAGATGAATTAACAGAAGACAAAGAAGTTTCTCAGAAAGCTTCTTTCCAGATTTCATCTGAGGATATTTCCTTTTTCACCATAGCCCTCTATGGGCTTCCAAATATCACCTTGCCTACTCCACAAGAACAGTCTTAGCGAAAGGCTTCTTCAGTGGAAAGCTGTATCTCTGTGAGATGATTTCACAGAACACAAAGAAGTTTCTCAGAAAGTTTCTTTCTCTTTGTTATCGGAGGATATTTCCTTTGGCCGTATAGTCTTCAAAGGGATCCGAAATATATGTTCTCAGATTCCACAGAAATAAGGCTAGCAAAGAGATCCACGCAATACAGATGTAACTCTGTGAGATGAATTAACAGAGCACTAAGCAGTTTCTCAGAGAGCTTCTTCGCAGATTTCATCTGAGGATATTTTCTTTTTCACCATAGCCCTCAATGGGCTTCCAAATATCACTTTGCCAATTCCACAAGAACTGTCTTAGCGTAAGGCTTCTTGAGAGGGAAGCTGTAATTCTGTGAGATTTTTTCACAGACACAAAGAAGTTTCTCAGAAACCTTTTTTCTCTTTGTTATCGGAGGATATTTTCTTTGGCCCTATAGTCTTCTAAGGGATCCGAAATATCTGTTCTCAGATTCCACAGAAATAAGGCTAGCAAAGAAATCCACCAAATACAGACGTAACTCTGTGAGATGAATTAAGAGAACACTAAGCAGTTTCTCAGAAACCTTCTTTCCAGATTTCATCTGAGGATATATCCTCTTTCACCATAGCCCTCTATGGGCTTCCAAATATCACTGTTCGAATTCCAAAAGAACTGCCTTAGCGAAAGGCTTCTTGAGGGGAAAGCTGTAACTCTGTGAGATGATTTCACAGAACACAAAGAAGTTTCTCAGAAAGCTTCTTTCTCTTTGTTATCGGAGTTTATTTCCTTTGGCCCTATAGTCTTCTAAGGGATCCGAAATATCTGATCTCAGATTCCATGGAAATAAGGCTAACAAAGAGATCTACGAAATACAGATGTAACTCTGTGAGATGAATTAACAGAACACTAAGCAGTTTCTCAGAAAGCTTCTTTCCAGATTTCATTTGAGGTTATTTCCTTTTTCACCATTGCCCTCTATGCGCTTCGAAATATCACTTTTCCAATTCCACAAGAACTGTCTTACCGAAAGGCTTCTTGCGGGGAAAACTGTTAACTCTGTGAGATGATTTCACAGAACACAAAGAAGTTTCTCAGAAAGCTTCTTTCTGTTTGTGATCGGAGGATATTTCCTTTGGCCCTATAGTCTTCAAAGGGATCCGAAATATCTGTTCTCAGATTCCACAGAAATAATGCTAGCAAGGAGATCCACGAAATACAGATGTAACTCTGTGAGATGAATCAAAAGAACACTAAGCCGTTTCTCAGAAAGCTTCTTTCCAGATTTCATCTGAGGATATTTTCTTTTTCAACATAGCCCTATATGGGCTTCCAAATATCACTTTACCAATTCCACAAGTACTGTCTTAGCGAAAGGCTTCTTGAGAGGAAAGCTGTAACTCTGTGAGACGATTTCAAAGAACACAAAGAAGTTTCTCAAAAATCTTCTTTCTCTTTGTTATCGGAGGATATTTCCTTTGGCCCTATAGTCCTCAAAGGAATCCGAAATATCTGTTCTCAGATTCCACAGAAATAAGGCTAGCAAAGAGATCCACGAAATACAGAAGTAACTCTGTGAGATGAATTAACAGAAAACTAAGCAGTTTCCCAGAAAGCTTCTTTCCAGATTTCATCTGTGGGTATTTCCTTTTTCACCGTAGCCCTTTATGGGCTTCCAAATATCACTTTGACAATTCCACAAGAACGGTCTTAGCGAAAGGGTTCTTGAGGGGAAATCTGTAACTCTGTGAGATGATTTCACAGAACACAAAGAAGTTTCTCAGAAAGCTTCTTTCTCTTTGTTATCGGGGGATATTTCCTTTGGCCCTATAGACTTCTAAGGGATCCGAAATATCTGTTCTCAGATTCCACAGAAATAAGGCCAGCAAAGAGATCCACGAAATACAGATGTAACTCTGTGAAGTGAATTAACAGAACACTAAGCAGGTTCTCAAAAAGCTTCTTTCCAGATTTCATCTGAGGATATTTCCTTTCTCACCGTAGCCCTCTATGGGCTTCCAAATATCACTTTGCCAATTCCACAAGAACTTTCTTAGCGAAAGGCTTCTTGAGGGGAAAGCTGTAACTCTGTGAGTTGATTTCACAGAACAAAAAGAAGTTTCTCAGAAAGCTTCTTTCTCTTTGTTATCGGAGGATATTTCCTTTGGCCCAATAGTCTTCAAAGGGATCCGAAATATCTGTTCTCAGATTCCACAGAAATAAGGCTAGCAAAGAGATGCACGAAATACAGATGTAACTCGGTGAGATGAATTAACAGAACACTAAGCAGTTTCTCAGAAAGCTTCTTTCCAGATTTCATCTGAGGATATTTCCTTTTTCACCGTAGCCCTCTATGGGCTTCCAAATATCACTTTTCCAATTCCACAAGAACTGTCTTAACGAAAGGCTTCTTGAGGGGAAAGCTGTATCTCTGTGAGGTGATTTCAAAGAACACAAAGATGTTTCTCAGAAAGCTTCTTTCTCTTTGTTATCGGAGATTATTTCCTTTGGCCCTAGAGTCTTCAAAGGGATCCGCAATATCTGTTCTCAGATTCCACAGAAATAAGGCTAGCAAAGAGATCCACGAAATACAGATGTAACTCTGTGAGATGAATTAACACAACACTAAGCAGTTTCTCAGAAAGCTACTTTCCAGGTTTCATCTGAGGATATTTCCTTTTTCACCATAGCCCTGTATGGGCTTCCAAATATCACTTTGCCAATTCCACAAGAATTGTCTTAGCGAAAGCCTTCTTGAGGGGAAAGCTGTAACTCTGTGAGATGATTTCACAGAACACAAAGGAGTTTCTCAGAAAGCTTCTTTCTCTTTGTTATCGCAGGATATTTCCTTTGGCACTATAGTCTTCTAAGGGATCCGAAATATCTGTTCTCAGATTCCACAGACATAAGGCTACCAAAGAGATCCACGAAATACAGATGTAACTCTGGGAGATGAGTTCACAGAACACTAAGCAGTTTCTCAAAAAGCTTCTTTCCAGATTTCATCTGAGGACATTTACTTTTTCACCATAGCCTTCAATGCGCTTCCAAATATCACATTTCCAATTCCACAAGAACTGTCTTAACGAAAGGCTTCCTGAGGGGAAAGCTGTAACTCTGTGAGGTGATTTCAAGAACACAAAGAAGTTTCTCAGAAAGCTTCTTTCTCTTTGTTATCGGAGCTTATTTCCTTTGGCCCTTGAGTCTTCAAAGGGATCCGAAATATCTGTTATCAGATTCCACAGAAATAAGGCTAGCAAAGAGATCCACGAAATACAGATGTAACTCTGTGAGACGAATTAACAGAACACTAAGCGGTTTCTCAGAAGGCTTCTTTCCAGATTTCACCTGAGGATATTTTCTTTTTCACCATAGCCCTCTATGGGCTTCCAAATATCACTTTGCCAATTCCACAAGAACTGTCTTAGCGAAAGGCTTCTTGAGGGGAAAGCTGTAACTCTGTGAGATGATTTCACAGAACACAAAGAAGTTTCTCAGAAAGCTTCTTTCTCTTTCTTATCGGAGTTTATTTCCTTTGGCCCTATAAACTTCTAAGGGATCCGAAATATCTGTTCTCAGATTCCACAGAAATAAGGCTAACAAAGAGATCTACGAAATACAGATGTAACTCTGTGAGATGAATTAACAGAACACTAAGCAGTTTCTCAGAAAGCTTCTTTCCAGGTTTCATCTGTGGATATTTGCTTTTTCACCATAGCCCTGTATTGGCTTCGAAATATCACTTTGCCAATTCCACAAGAACTGTCTTAGTGAAAGGCTTCTTGAGGGGAAAGCTGTAACTCTGTGAGATGATTTCACAGAACACAAAGAAGTTTCTCAGAAAGCTTCTTTCTCTTTGTTATCGGAGGATATTTCCTTTGGCCCTGTAGTCTTCGAAGGCATCCGAAATATCTGTTCTCAGATTCCACAGAAATAAGGCTAGCAAAGAGATCCACGAAATACAGATGTAACTCTGGGAGATGAATTAACAGAACACTAAGCAGTTTCTCAGAAACCTTTTTTCCAGACTTCATCTGAGGATATTTCCTTTTTCACCATAGCCCTCTATACGCTTCCAAATATCACTTTCAATTCCACAAGAACTGTCTTAGGGAAAGGCTTCATGAGGGGAAAGCTGTAACTCTGTGAGATGATGTCACAGAACACAAAGAAGTTTCTCAGAAACCTTCTTTCTCTTTGTTATCGGAGGGTATTTCCTTTGGCCCTATAGTCTTCTAAGGGATCCGAAATATCTGTTCTCAGATTCCGCAGAAATAAGGCTGGCAAAGAGATCCACCAAACACAGATGTAACTCTGTGAGATGAATTAACAGAACACTAAGAAGTTTCTCAGAAAGCTTCTTTCCATATTTCATCTGAGGATATTTTCTTTTTCAAAATGGCCCTCTATGGGCTTCCAAATATCACTTTGCCTACTCCTCAAGAACAGTCTTAGCAAAAGGCTTCTTCAGGGGAAAGCTGTATCTCTGTGAGATGATTTCACAGAACACAAAGAAGTTTCTCAGAAAGCTTCTTTCTCTTTGTTATCGGAATTTATATCCTTTGCCCCTGCAATCTTCAACGGGATCCGAAATATCTGTTCTCAGATTCCACAGAAATAAGGCTAGCAAAGAGATCCACGAAATACATATGTAACTTTGTGAGATGAATAAACAGAACACTAAGGAGTTTCTCAGAAAGCTACTTTCCAGATTTCATCTGAGGATATTTCCTTTTTCACCATAGCCCTCTATGGGCTTCCAAATATCACTTTGCCAATTCCACTAGAACTGTCTTACCGAAAGGATTTTTGAGGGGAAAGCTGTAACTCTGTGAGATGATTTCACAGAACACAAAAAAGTTTCTCAGAAAGCTTCTTTCTCTTTGTTATCGGAGGATATTTCCTTTGGCCCTTTAGTCTTCAACGGGATCCGAAATATCTGTTCTCAGATTCCACAGAAATAAGGCTAGCAAAGAGATCCACGAAATACAGATGTAACTCTGTGAGGTGAATTAACAGAACACTAAGCAGGTTCTCAAAAAGCTTCTTTCCAGATTTCATCTGAGGATATTTCCTTTTTCACCGTAGCCCTCTATGGGCTTCCAAATATCACTTTGCCAATTCCACAAGAACTTTCCTAGCGAAAGGCTCCTTGAGGGGAAAGCTCTGACTCTGTGAGTTGATTTCACAGAACAAAAAGAAGTTTCTCAGAAATCTTCTTTCTCTTTGTTTTCGGAGGATATTAACTTTGGCCCAATAGTCTTCAAAGGGATCCGAAATATCTGTTCTCAGATTCCAGAGAAATAAGGCTAGCAAAGAGATGCACGAAATACAGATGTAACTCGGTGAGATGAATTAACAGAACACTAAGCAGTTTCTCAGAAAGCTTCTTTCCAGATTTCATCTGAGGATATTTCCTTTTTCACCGTAGCCCTCTATGGGCTTCCAAATATCACTTTTCCAATTCCATAAGAACTGTCTTAACGAAAGGCTTCTTGAGGGGAAAGCTGTATCTCTGTGAGGTGATTTCAAAGAACACAAAGATGTTTCTCAGAAAGCTTCTTTCTCTTTGTTATCGGAGATTATTTCCTTTGGCCCTTGAGTCTTCAAAGGGATCCGAAATATCTGTTCTCAGATTCCACAGAAATAAGGCTAGCAAAGAGATCCACGAAATACAGATGTAACTCTGTGAGATGAATTAACAGAACACTAAGCAGTTTCTCAGAACGCTTCTTTCCAGATTTCATCTGAGGATATTTCCTTTTTCACCATAGCCCTCTATGGGCTTCCAAATATCACTTTGCCAATTCCACAAGAACTGTCTTAGTGAAAGACGTCTTGAGGGTAAAGCTGTAACTCTGTGAGATGATTTCACAGAACACAAAGAAGTTTCTCAGAAAGCTTCTTTCTCTTTGTTATCGGAGGATATTTCCTTTGGCCCTATAGTCTTCAAAGGGATCCGAAATATCTGTTCTCAGATTCCACAGAAATAAGGCTAGAAAAGAGATCCAAGAAATACAGATGTAAGTCTGTTAGGCGAATTAACAGAACACTAAGCTGTTTCTCAGAAAGCTTCTTTCCAGATTTCATCTGAGGATATTTCCTTTTTCACCGTAGAAATCTATGGGCTTCCAAATATCACGTTGCCAATTCCACAAGAACTGTCTTAGCGAAAGGCTTCTTGAGGGGAAAGCTGTAACTCTGTGAGATGATTTCACAGAACACAAAGAAGTTTCTCAGAAAGCTTCTTTCTCTTTGTTATCGGAGGATATTTCCTTTGGCCCTATAGTCTTCTAAGGGATCCGAAATATCTGTTCTCAGATTCCATAGAAATAAGGCTAGCAAAGAGATCCACGAAATACAGATGTAACCCTGTGAGATGAATTAACAGAACACTAAGCAGTTTCTCAGAAAGCTTCTTTCCAGATTTCATTTGAGGTTATTTCCTTTTTCACCATAGACCTCTATGCGCTTTGAAATATCACTTTTCCAATTCCACAAGAACTGTCTTACCGAAAGGCTTCTTGAGGGGAAAACTGTACCTCTGTGAGATGATTTCACAGAACACAAAGAAGTTTCTCAGAAAGCTTCTTTCTCTTTGTTATCGGAGGATATTTCCTTTGGCCCTATAGTCTTCAAAGGGATCCAAAATATCTGTTCTCAGATTCCACAGAAATAAGGCTAGCAAGGAGATCCACCAAATACAGATGTAACTCTGTGAGATGAATCAACAGAACACTAAGCAGTTTCTCAGAAAACTTCTTTCCAGATTTAATCTGAGGATATTTCCTTTTTCACCATAGCCCTCTATGCGCTTCCAAATATCACTTTGCGAATTCCACTAGACCTGTCTTAGTGATAGGCTTCTTGAGGGGAAAGCTGTAACTCTGTGAGATGATTTCACAGAACACAAAGAAGTTTCTCAGAAAGCTTCTTTCTCTTTGTTATCAGAGGATATTTCCTTTGGCCCTAGAGTCTTCTAAGGGATCCGAAATATCTGTTCTCAGATTTCACAGAAATAAGGCTAGCAAAGAGATCCACCAAATACAGATGTAACTCTGTGAGATGAATTAAGTGAACACTAAGCAGTCTCTCAGAAAGCTTCTTTCCAGATTTCATCTGAGGATATTTCCTTTTTCATCATAGCCCTCTATGGTCTTCCAAATATCACTTTGCCAATTCCACTAGAACTGTCTTATCGAAAGGCTTCGTGAGAGGAAAGCTGTAACTCTGTGAGATGATTTCACAGAACACAAAGAAGTTTCTCAGAAAGCTTCTTTCTCTTTGTTATCGGAGGATATTTCCTTTGGCCCTGTAGTCTTCAAAGGCATCCGAAATATCTGTTCTCAGATTCCACAGAAATAAGGCTAGCAAAGAGATCCACGAAATACAGATGTAACTCTGGGAGATGAATTAACAGAACACTAAGCAGTTTCTCAGAAACCTTTTTTCCAGACTTCATCTGAGGATATTTCCTTTTTCACCATAGCCCTCTATGCGCTTCCAAATATCACTTTGCCAATTCGACAAGAACTGTCTTAGCGAAAGGATTCTTGAGGGGAAAGCTGTAACTCTGTGAGATGATTTCACAGAACACAAAGAAGTTTCTCAGAAAGCTTCTTTCTCTTTGTTATCGGAGGATATTTCCTTTGGCCCTATATTCTTCAAAGGGATCCGAAATATCTGTTCTCAGATTCCACAGAAATAAGGCCAGCAAAGAGATCCACGAAATACAGATGTAACTCTGTGAGGTGAATTAACAGAACACTAAGCAGGTTCTCAAAAAGCTTCTTTCCAGATTTCATCTGAGGATATTTCCTTTTTCACCGTAGCCCTCTATGGGCTTCCAAATATCACTTTGCCAATTGCACAAGAACTTTCTTAGCGAAAGTCTTCTTGAGGGGAAAGCTGTAACTCTGTGAGTTGATTTCACAGAACAAAAAGAAGTTTCTCAGAAAGCTTCTTTCTCTTTGTTATCGGAGGATATTTCCTTTGGCCCAATAGTCTTCAAAGGGATCCGAAATATCTGTTCTCAGATTCCAGAGAAATAAGGCGAGCAAAGAGATGCACGAAATACAGATGTAACTCGGTGAGATGAATTAACAGAACACTAAGCAGTTTCTCAGAAAGCTTCTTTCCAGATTTCATCTGAGGATATTTCCTTTTTCACCGTAGCCCTCTATGGGCTTCCAAATATCACTTTTCCAATTCCACAAGAACTGTCTTAACGAAAGGCTTCTTGAGGGGAAAGCTGTATCTCTGTGAGGTGATTTCAAAGAACACAAAGATGTTTCTCAGAAAGCTTCTTTCTCTTTGTTATCGGAGATTATTTCCTTTGGCCCTTGAGTCTTCAAAGGGATCCGAAATATCTGTTATCAGATTCCACAGAAATAAGGCTAGCAAAGAGATCTACCAAATACAGATGTAACTCTGTGAGATGAATTAACAGAACACTAAGCAGTTTCTCAGAACGCTTCTTTCCAGATTTCATCTGAGGATATTTCCTTTTTCACCATAGCCCTCTATGGGCTTCCAAATATCACTTTGCAATTCCACAAGAACTGTCTTAGTGAAAGACTTCTTGAGGGGAAAGCTGTAACTCTGTGAGATGATTTCACAGAACACAAAGAAGTTTCTCAGAAAGCTTCTTTCTCTTTGTTATCGGAGGATATTTCCTTTGACCCTATAGTCTTCAAAGGGATCCGAAATATCTGTTCTCAGATTCCACAGAAATAAGGCTAGCAAAGAGATCCACGAAATACAGATGTAAGTCTGTTAGGCGAATTAACAGAACACTAAGCTGTTTCTCAGAAAGCTTCTTTCCAGATTTCATCTGAGGATATTTCCTTTTTCACCGTAGAAATCTATGGGCTTCCAAATATCACTTTGCCAATTCCACAAGAACTGTCTTAGCGAAAGGCTTCTTGAGGGGAAAGCTGTAACTCTGTGAGATGATTTCACAGAACACAAAGAAGTTTCTCAGAAAGCTTCTTTCTCTTTGTTATCGGAGGATATTTCCTTTGGCCCTATAGTCTTCTAAGGGAACCGAAATATCTGTTCTCAGATTCCATAGAAATAAGGCTAGCAAAGAGATCCACGAAATACAGATGTAACCCTGTGAGATGAATTAACAGAACACTAAGCAGTTTCTCAGAAAACTTCTTTCCAGATTTCATTTGAGGTTATTTCCTTTTTCACCATAGCCCTCTATGCGCTTTGAAATATCACTTTTCCAATTCCACAAGAACTGTCTTACCGAAAGGCTTCTTGAGGGGAAAACTGTACCTCTGTGACATGATTTCACAGAACACAAATAAGTTTCTCAGAAAGCTTCTTTCTCTTTGTTATCGGAGGATATTTCCTTTGGCCCTATAGTCTTCAAAGGGATCCGAAATATCTGTTCTCAGATTCCACAGAAATAAGGCTAGCAAGGAGATCCACCAAATACAGATGTTACTCTGTGAGATGAATCAACAGAACACGAAGCAGTTTCTCAGAAAACTTCTTTCCAGATTTAATCTGAGGATATTTCCTTTTTCACCATAGCCCTCTATGCGCTTCCAAATATCACTTTGCGAATTCCACTAGACCTGTCTTAGTGATAGGCTTCTTGAGGGGAAAGCTGTAACTCTGTGAGATGATTTCACAGAACACAAAGAAGTTTCTCAGAAAGCTACTTTCTCTTTGTTATCGGAGGATATTTCCTTTGGCCCTATAATCTTCAAATGGATCCGAAATATCTGTTCGCAGATTCCACAGAAATAAGGCTAGCAAAGAGATCCACGAAATACAGATGTAACTCTGTGAGATGAATTAACAGAACACTGAGCAGTTTCTCAGAAAGTTTCTTTCCAGATTTCATCTGAGGATATTTCCTTTTTCACCCTAGGCTTCTATGCGCTTCCAAATATCACTTTGCCAATTCCACAAGAACTGTCTTAGCGAAAGGCTTCTTGAAGGGAAAGCTGTAACTCGGTGAGGTGATTTCAAAGAACACAAGGAAGTTTCTCAGAAAGCTTCTTTCTCCTTGTTATCGGAGTTTATATTCTTTGCCCCTACAATCTTCAAAGGCATCCGAAATATCTGTTCTCAGATTCCACAGAAATAAGGCTAGCAAAGAGATCCACGAAATACAGATGTAACTCTGGGAGATGAATTAACAGAACACTAAGCAGTTTCTCAGAAACCTTTTTTCCAGACTTCATCTGAGGATATTTCCTTTTTCACCATAGCCCTCTATGGCTTCCAAATATCACTTTCAATTCCACAAGAACTGTCTTAGGGAAAGGTTTCGTGAGGGGAAAGCTGTAACTCTGTGAGATGATGTCACAGAACACAATGAAGTTTCTCAGAAACCTTCTTTCTCTTTGTTATCGGAGGGTATTTCCTTTGGCCCTATAGTCTTCTAAGGGATCCGAAATATCTGTTCTCAGATTCCACAGAAATAAGGCTAGCAAAGAGATCCACCAAACACAGATGTAACTCTGTGAGATGAATTAACAGAACACTAAGAAATTTCTCAGAAAGCTTCTTTCCAGATTTCATCTGAGGATATTTTCTTTTTCAAAATGGCCCTCTATGGGCTTCCAAATATCACTTTGCCTACTCCTCAAGAACAGTCTTAGCGAAAGGCTTTTTCAGGGGAAAGCTGTATCTCTGTGAGATGATTTCACAAAACACAAAGAAGTTTCTCAGAACGCTTCTTTCTCTTTGTTATCGGAAGATATTTCTTTTGGCCCTATAGTCTTCTAAGGTATCCGAAATATCTGTTCTCAGATTCCACAGAAATAAGGCTAGCAAGGAGATCCAACAAATACAGATGTAACTTTGTGAGATGAATTAACAGAACACTAAGCAGTTTCTCAGAAAGCTTCGTTCCAGATTTCATCTGAGCATATTTCCTTTTTCACTATAGCCCTCTATGGGCTTCCAACAATCACTTTTCCAATTCCACAAGAACTGTCTTAGCGAAAGGCTTCTTGAGGGGAAAGCTGTAACTCTGTGAAATGATTTCACAGAACACAAAGAAGTTTCTCAGAAAGCTTCTTTCTCTTTGTTATCGGAGTTTATTTCCTTTGGCACTCTAGACTTCTAAGGGATCCGAAATATCTGTTCTCAGATTCCACAGAAATAAGGCTAACAAAGAGATCTACGAAATACAGATGTAACTCTGTGAGATGAATTAACAGAACACTAAGCAGTTTCTCAGAAAGCTTCTTTCCAGGTTTCATCTGAGGATATTTGCTTTTTCACCATAGCCCTGTATTGGCTTCCAAATATCACTTTGCCAATTCCACAAGAACTGTCGTAGCGAAAGGCTTCTTGAGGGGAAAGCTGTAACTCTGTGAGAAGATTTCACAGAACACAAAGAAGTTTCTCAGAAAGGT
Organism: Macaca nemestrina; assembly: GCF_043159975.1. Classification (NCBI taxonomy): domain Eukaryota; kingdom Metazoa; phylum Chordata; class Mammalia; order Primates; family Cercopithecidae; genus Macaca; species Macaca nemestrina. Next base: position 27,410,848 of record NC_092143.1, read on the forward strand.
TCTATCTCTTTGTTATCGGAGGATATTTCCTTTGGCCCTATAGTCTTCTAAGGGATCTGAAATATCTGTTCTCAGATTCCACAGAAATAAGGCTAGCAAAGAGATCCACGAAATACAGATGTAACTCTGTGAGATGAATTAACAGAACACTAAGAGGTTTCTCAGAAAGCTTCTTTCCAGATTTCATCTGAGGTTATTTCCTTTTTCACCATAGCCCTCTATGCGCTTCGAAATATCACTTTTCCAATTCCACAAGAACTGTCTTACCGAAAGGCTTCTTGAGGGGAAAACTGTACCTCTGTGAGATGATTTCACAGAACACAAAGAAGTTTCTCAGAAAGCTTCTTTCTCTTTGTTATCGGAGGATATTTCCTTTGGCCCTATAGTCTTCAAAGGGATCCGAAATATCTGTTCTCAGATTCCACAGAAATAAGGCTAGCAAGGAGATCCACCAAATACAGATGTAACTCTGCGAGATGAATCAACAGAACACTAAGCAGTTTCTCAGAAAGCTTCTTTCCAGATTTCATCTGAGGATATTTCCTTTTTCACCATTGCCCTCTATGGGCTTCCAAATATCACTTTGCGAATACCACTAGACCTGTCTTAGTGATAGGCTTCTTGAGGGGAAGTCTGTAACTCTGTGAGATGATTTCACAGAACACAAAGAAGTTTCTCTTAAAGCTTCTTTCTCTTTGTTATCGGAGGATATTTCCTTTGACCCTATAGTCTTCTAAGGGATCCGAAATATCTGTTCTCAGATTCCACAGAAATAAGGCTAGCAAAGAGATCCACCAAATACAGATGTAACTCTGTGAGATGAATTAAGTGAACACTAAGCAGTTTCTCAGAGAGCTTCTTTCCAGATTTCATCTGAGGTTATTTCCTTTTTCATCGGAGCCCTCTGTGGTCTTCCAAATATCACTTTGCCAATTCCACTAGAACTGTCTTAGCGAAAGGCTTCTTGAGAGGAAAGCTGTAACTCTGTGAGATGATTTCACAGAACACAAAGAAGTTTCTCAGAAAGCTTCTTTCTCTTTGTTATCGGAGGATATTTCCTTTGGCCTTATAGTCTTCAAAGGCATCCGAAATATCTGTTCTCAGATTCCACAGAAATAAGGCTAGCAAAGAGATCCACGAAATACAGATGTAACTCTGGGAGATGAATTAACAGAACACTAAGCAGTTTCTCAGAAACCTTTTTTCCAGTCTTCATCTGAGGATATTTCCTTTTTCACCATAGCCCTCTATGGCTTCCAAATATCACTTTCAATTCCACAAGAACTGTCTTAGGGAAAGGCTTCATGAGGGGAAAGCTGTAACTCTGTGAGATGATGTCACAGAACACAATGAAGTTTCTCAGAAACCTTCTTTCTCTTTGTTATCGGAGGGTATTTCCTTTGGCCCTATAGTCTTCTAAGGGATCCGAAATATCTGTTCTCAGATTCCACAGAAATAAGGCTAGCAAAGAGATCCACCAAACACAGATGTAACTCTGTGAGATGAATTAACAGAACACTAAGAAGTTTCTCAGAAAGCTTCTTTCCAGATTTCATCTGAGGATATTTTCTTTTTCAAAATGGCCCTCTATGGGCTTCCAAATATCACTTTGCCTACTCCTCAAGAACAGTCTTAGCGAAAGGCTTTTTCAGGGGAAAGCTGTATCTCTGTGAGATGATTTCACAAAACACAAAGAAGTTTCTCAGAACGCTTCTTTCTCTTTGTTATCGGAAGATATTTCTTTTGGCCCTATAGTCTTCTAAGGTATCCGAAATATCTGTTCTCAGATTCCACAGAAATAAGGCTAGCAAGGAGATCCAACAAATACAGATGTAACTTTGTGAGATGAATTAACAGAACACTAAGCAGTTTCTCAGAAAGCTTCTTTCCAGATTTCATCTGAGCATATTTCCTTTTTCACTATAGCCCTCTATGGGCTTCCAACAATCACTTTTCCAATTCCACAAGAACTGTCTTAGCGAAAGGCTTCTTGAGGGGAAAGCTGTAACTCTGTGAAATGATTTCACAGAACACAAAGAAGTTTCTCAGAAAGCTTCTTTCTCTTTGTTATCGGAGTTTATTTCCTTTGGCACTCTAGACTTCTAAGGGATCCGAAATATCTGTTCTCAGATTCCACAGAAATAAGGCTAACAAAGAGATCTACGAAATACAGATGTAACTCTGTGAGATGAATTAACAGAACACTAAGCAGTTTCTCAGAAAGCTTCTTTCCAGGTTTCATCTGAGGATATTTGCTTTTTCACCATAGCCCTGTATTGGCTTCCAAATATCACTTTGCCAATTCCACAAGAACTGTCGTAGCGAAAGGCTTCTTGAGGGGAAAGCTGTAACTCTGTGAGAAGATTTCACAGAACACAAAGAAGTTTCTCAGAAAGGTTCTATCTCTTTGTTATCGGAGGATATTTCCTTTGGCCCTATAGTCTTCTAAGGGATCTGAAATATCTGTTCTCAGATTCCACAGAAATAAGGCTAGCAAAGAGATCCACGAAATACAGATGTAACTCTGTGAGATGAATTAACAGAACACTAAGAGGTTTCTCAGAAAGCTTCTTTCCAGATTTCATCTGAGGTTATTTCCTTTTTCACCATAGCCCTCTATGCGCTTCGAAATATCACTTTTCCAATTCCACAAGAACTGTCTTACCGAAAGGCTTCTTGAGGGGAAAACTGTACCTCTGTGAGATGATTTCACAGAACACAAAGAAGTTTCTCAGAAAGCTTCTTTCTCTTTGTTATCGGAGGATATTTCCTTTGGCCCTATAGTCTTCAAAGGGATCCGAAATATCTGTTCTCAGATTCCACAGAAATAAGGCTAGCAAGGAGATCCACCAAATACAGATGTAACTCTGCGAGATGAATCAACAGAACACTAAGCAGTTTCTCAGAAAGCTTCTTTCCAGATTTCATCTGAGGATATTTCCTTTTTCACCATTGCCCTCTATGGGCTTCCAAATATCACTTTGCGAATACCACTAGACCTGTCTTAGTGATAGGCTTCTTGAGGGGAAGTCTGTAACTCTGTGAGATGATTTCACAGAACACAAAGAAGTTTCTCTTAAAGCTTCTTTCTCTTTGTTATCGGAGGATATTTCCTTTGACCCTATAGTCTTCTAAGGGATCCGAAATATCTGTTCTCAGATTCCACAGAAATAAGGCTAGCAAAGAGATCCACCAAATACAGATGTAACTCTGTGAGATGAATTAAGTGAACACTAAGCAGTTTCTCAGAGAGCTTCTTTCCAGATTTCATCTGAGGTTATTTCCTTTTTCATCGGAGCCCTCTGTGGTCTTCCAAATATCACTTTGCCAATTCCACTAGAACTGTCTTAGCGAAAGGCTTCTTGAGAGGAAAGCTGTAACTCTGTGAGATGATTTCACAGAACACAAAGAAGTTTCTCAGAAAGCTTCTTTCTCTTTGTTATCGGAGGATATTTCCTTTGGCCTTATAGTCTTCAAAGGCATCCGAAATATCTGTTCTCAGATTCCACAGAAATAAGGCTAGCAAAGAGATCCACGAAATACAGATGTAACTCTGGGAGATGAATTAACAGAACACTAAGCAGTTTCTCAGAAACCTTTTTTCCAGTCTTCATCTGAGGATATTTCCTTTTTCACCATAGCCCTCTATGGCTTCCAAATATCACTTTCAATTCCACAAGAACTGTCTTAGGGAAAGGCTTCATGAGGGGAAAGCTGTAACTCTGTGAGATGATGTCACAGAACACAATGAAGTTTCTCAGAAACCTTCTTTCTCTTTGTTATCGGAGGGTATTTCCTTTGGCCCTATAGTCTTCTAAGGGATCCGAAATATCTGTTCTCAGATTCCACAGAAATAAGGCTAGCAAAGAGATCCACCAAACACAGATGTAACTCTGTGAGATGAATTAACAGAACACTAAGAAGTTTCTCAGAAAGCTTCTTTCCAGATTTCATCTGAGGATATTTTCTTTTTCAAAATGGCCCTCTATGGGCTTCCAAATATCACTTTGCCTACTCCTCAAGAACAGTCTTAGCGAAAGGCTTTTTCAGGGGAAAGCTGTATCTCTGTGAGATGATTTCACAGAACACAAAGAAGTTTCTTAGAACGCTTCTTTCTCTTAGTTATCGGAGGATATTTCCTTTGGCCCTATAGTCTTCAAAGGGATCCGAAATATCTGTTCTCAGATTCCACAGAAATAAGGCTAGCAAAGAGATTCACGAAATACAGATGTAACTCTGGGAGATGAATTAACAGAACACTAAGCAGTTTCTAGAAAGCTACTTTCCTGATTTCATCTCAGGATATTTCCTTTTTCACCATAGCCCTCTAAGGGCTTCCAAATATCACTTTGCCAATTCCACAAGAACTGTCTTATCGAAAGGCTACTTGAGGGGATAGCTGTAACTCTGTGAGATGATTTCACAGAACACAAAATAGTTTCTCAGAAAGCTTCTTTCTCTTTGTTATCGGAGGATATTTCCTTTGGACCTATAGTCTTCTTAGGGATCCGAAATATCTGTTCTCAGATTCCACAGAAATAAGGCTAGCTAAGAGATCCACGAGATACAGATGTAACTCTGTGAGATGAATTACCAGAACGCTAAGCAGTTTCTCAGAAAGCTTCTTTTCAGATTTCATCGGAGGACATTTCCTTTTTCACCATAGCCTTCAATGCGCTTCCAAATATCACTTTGCCAATTCCACAAGAACTGTCTTAACGAAAGGCTTCATGAGGGGAGAGATGTAACTCTGTGAGGTGATTTCAAAGAACACAAAGAAGTTTCTCAGAAAGGTTCTTTCTCTTTTTTATCGGAGGATATTTCCTTTGGCCCCATAGTCTTCAAAGGGATCCGAAATATCTGTTCTCCGATTCCACCGAAATAAGGCTAGCAAAGAGATCCACGAAATACAGATGTAACTCTGTGAGATGAATTAACAGAACACTAAGGAGTTTCTCAGAAAGCTACTTTCCAGATTTCATCTTAGGATATTTCCTTTTTCACCATAGGCCTCTATGGGCTTCCAAATATCACTTTACCAATTCCACTAGAACTGTCTTAGCGAAAGGCTTCTTGAGGGGAAAGCTGTAAATCTCTGAGATGATTTCACAGAACACAAAGAAGTTTCTCAGACAGCTTCTTTCTCTTTGTTTTCGGAGGATATTTCCTTTGACCCTATAGTCTTCTAAGGGATCCGAAATATCTGTTCTCAGATTCCACAGAAATAAGGCTAGCAAAGAGATCCACCAAATACAGATGTAACTCTGTGAGATGAATTAAGTGAACACTAAGCAGTTTCTCAGAGAGCTTCTTTCCAGATTTCATCTGAGGTTATTTCCTTTTTCATCGGAGCCCTCTGTGGTCTTCCAAATATCACTTTGCCAATTCCACTAGAACTGTCTTAGCGAAAGGCTTCTTGAGAGGAAAGCTGTAACTCTGTGAGATGATTTCACAGAACACAAAGAAGTTTCTCAGAAAGCTTCTTTCTCTTTGTTATCGGAGGATATTTCCTTTGGCCTTATAGTCTTCAAAGGCATCCGAAATATCTGTTCTCAGATTCCACAGAAATAAGGCTAGCAAAGAGATCCACGAAATACAGATGTAACTCTGGGAGATGAATTAACAGAACACTAAGCAGTTTCTCAGAAACCTTTTTTCCAGTCTTCATCTGAGGATATTTCCTTTTTCACCATAGCCCTCTATGGCTTCCAAATATCACTTTCAATTCCACAAGAACTGTCTTAGGGAAAGGCTTCATGAGGGGAAAGCTGTAACTCTGTGAGATGATGTCACAGAACACAATGAAGTTTCTCAGAAACCTTCTTTCTCTTTGTTATCGGAGGGTATTTCCTTTGGCCCTATAGTCTTCTAAGGGATCCGAAATATCTGTTCTCAGATTCCACAGAAATAAGGCTAGCAAAGAGATCCACCAAACACAGATGTAACTCTGTGAGATGAATTAACAGAACACTAAGAAGTTTCTCAGAAAGCTTCTTTCCAGATTTCATCTGAGGATATTTTCTTTTTCAAAATGGCCCTCTATGGGCTTCCAAATATCACTTTGCCTACTCCTCAAGAACAGTCTTAGCGAAAGGCTTTTTCAGGGGAAAGCTGTATCTCTGTGAGATGATTTCACAGAACACAAAGAAGTTTCTTAGAACGCTTCTTTCTCTTAGTTATCGGAGGATATTTCCTTTGGCCCTATAGTCTTCAAAGGGATCCGAAATATCTGTTCTCAGATTCCACAGAAATAAGGCTAGCAAAGAGATTCACGAAATACAGATGTAACTCTGGGAGATGAATTAACAGAACACTAAGCAGTTTCTAGAAAGCTACTTTCCTGATTTCATCTCAGGATATTTCCTTTTTCACCATAGCCCTCTAAGGGCTTCCAAATATCACTTTGCCAATTCCACAAGAACTGTCTTATCGAAAGGCTACTTGAGGGGATAGCTGTAACTCTGTGAGATGATTTCACAGAACACAAAATAGTTTCTCAGAAAGCTTCTTTCTCTTTGTTATCGGAGGATATTTCCTTTGGACCTATAGTCTTCTTAGGGATCCGAAATATCTGTTCTCAGATTCCACAGAAATAAGGCTAGCTAAGAGATCCACGAGATACAGATGTAACTCTGTGAGATGAATTACCAGAACGCTAAGCAGTTTCTCAGAAAACTTCTTTTCAGATTTCATCGGAGGACATTTCCTTTTTCACCATAGCCTTCAATGCGCTTCCAAATATCACTTTGCCAATTCCACAAGAACTGTCTTAACGAAAGGCTTCATGAGGGGAGAGATGTAACTCTGTGAGGTGATTTCAAAGAACACAAAGAAGTTTCTCAGAAAGGTTCTTTCTCTTTTTTATCGGAGGATATTTCCTTTGGCCCCATAGTCTTCAAAGGGATCCGAAATATCTGTTCTCCGATTCCACCGAAATAAGGCTAGCAAAGAGATCCACGAAATACAGATGTAACTCTGTGAGATGAATTAACAGAACACTAAGGAGTTTCTCAGAAAGCTACTTTCCAGATTTCATCTTAGGATATTTCCTTTTTCACCATAGGCCTCTATGGGCTTCCAAATATCACTTTACCAATTCCACTAGAACTGTCTTAGCGAAAGGCTTCTTGAGGGGAAAGCTGTAAATCTCTGAGATGATTTCACAGAACACAAAGAAGTTTCTCAGACAGCTTCTTTCTCTTTGTTTTCGGAGGATAGTTTCTTTGGCCCTAGAGTCTTCTAAGGGATGCGAAATATCTGTTCTCAGATTCCACAGAAATAAGGCTAGCAAAGAGATCCACGAAATACAGATGTAACTCTGTGAGATGAATTAACAGAACACTAAGCAGTTTCTCAGAAAGCTTCTTTCCAGATTTCATCTGAGGATATTTCCTTTTTCACCATAGCCCTCTATGGCTGCCAAATATCACTTTGCCAATTCCACAAAAACGTCTTAGCGAAAGGCTTCTTGAGCGGAAAGCTGTAACTCTGTGAGGTGAGTAAAAAGAACACAAAGAAGTTTCTCAGAAAGCTTCTTTCTCTTTGTTATCGGAGTTTATTAACTTTGGCCTTATAACCTTCAAATGGATCCGAAATATCAGTTCTCAGATTCCACAGAAATAAGGCTAGCAAAGAGATCCACGAAATACAGATGTAACTCTGTGAGATGAATTAACAGAACACTAAGCAGTTTCCCAGAAAGCTTCTTTCCAGATTTCTTCTGAGGATATTTCCTTTTTCACCATACCCCTCTATGGGCTTCCAAATACCACTTTGCCAATTGGACAAGAACAGTCTTAGCGAAAGGCTTCTTGAGGGGAAAGCTGTAACTTTGAGAGGTGATATCAAAGAACACAAAGAAGTTTCTCAGGAAACTTCTTTCTCTTTGTTATCGGAGTTTATTTCCTTTGGCCCTATAATCTTCAAAGGGATCCGAAATATCTGTTCTCAGATTCCACAGAAATAAGACTAGCAAAGAGATACAACAAATACAGATGTAACTCTGTGAGTTGAATTACCAGAACACTAAGGAGTTTCTCAGAAAGCTACTTTCCAGATTTCATCTGAGGATATTTCCTTTTTCACCTTAGCCCTCTATGGGCTTCCAAATATCACTTTGCCAATTCCACAAGAACTGTCTTAGCGAAAGGCTTCTTGAGGGGAAAGCTGTAACTCTATGCCATTACTTCACAGAACACAAAGAAGTTAATCAGAAAGTTTCTTTCTCTTTGTTATCGGAGTTTATTTCCTTTGGCCCTATAATCTACAAAGGGATCCGAAATATCTGTTCTCAGATTCCACAGAAATAAGGCTAGCAAAAAGATCCACGAAATACAGATGTAACTCTGTGAGATGAATTAACAGAATACTAAAGAGGTTCTCAGAGATCTACTTTCCAGATTTCATCTGAGGATATTTCCTTTTTCACCATAGCCCTCTAAGGGCTTCCAAATATCACTTTGCCAATTCCACATGAAGTGTCTTAGATAAAGGCTTCTTGAGGGGAAAGCTGTAACTCTGTGAGATAATTTCACAGAACACAAAGAAGTTTCTCAGAAAGCTTCTTTCTCTTTCTTATCGGAGGATATTTCCTTTGATCCTATAGTCTTCTAAGGGATCCGAAATATCTGTTCTCAGATTCCACAGAAATAAGGCTGACAAAGAAATCCACGAAATACAGATGTAACTCTGTGAGATGCATTAACAGAACACTAAGCAGTTTCTCAGAAAGCTGCTTTCCAGATTTCATCTGAGGATATTTCCTTTTTCACCATAGCCTTTTAAGCGCTTCCAAATATCACTTTGCCATTTCACAAGAACAGTCTTAGCGAAAGGCTTCTTGAGGGGAAACTGTAACACTGTGAGGTGATATCAAAGAACACAAAGAAGTTTCTCAGAAAGCTTCTTTCTCTTTGTTATCGGAGGATATTTCCTTTGGCCCTATAGTCTTCTAAGGCATGCGAAATATCTGTTCTCAGATTCCACAGAAATAAGGCTAGCAAACAGATCCACTAAATACAGATGTAACTCTGTGAGATGAATTAACGGAACACTGAGGAGTTTCTCAGAAAGCTTCTTTCCAGATTTCATCAGATGATATTTCCTTTTTCGCCATAGCCCTCTATGCGCTTCCAAATATCACTTTGCCAATTCCACTAGAACTGTCTTAGCGAAAGGCTTCTTGAGGGGAAAGCTGTAACTCTGTGAGATGATTTCACAGAACACAAAGAAGTTTCTCAGAAAGCTTCTTTCTCTTTGTTATCGGAGGATATTTCCTTTGGCCCTATAGACTTCAAAGGGATCCGAAATATCTGTTCTCAGATTCCAGAGAAACAAGGCTAGCAAAGAGATCCACGAAATACAGATGTAACTCTGTGAGATGAATTAACAGAACACGAAGCAGTTTCTCAGAAAGCTTCTTTCCAGATTTCATCTGAGGTTATTTCCTTTTTCACCATAGCCCTCTATGAGCTTCGAAATATCACTTTGCCAAATCCACAAGAACTGTCTTAGCGAAAGGCTTCTTGAGGAGAAAGCTGTAACTCTGTGAGAAGATTTCACAGAACACATTGAAGTTTCTCAGGAAGCTTCTTTCTCTTTTTTATCGGAGGATATTTCCTTTGGCCCTATACTCTTTTTAGGGATCCGAAATATCTGTTTTCAGATTCCACAGAAATAAGGCTAGCAAAGAGATCCACGAAATACAGATGTAACTCTGTGAGATGAATTAACAGAACAATAAGCAGTTTCTCAGAAAGCTTCTTTCAAGATTTCATCTGAGGATATTTCCTTTTTCACCATAGCCCTCTATGCGCTTCCAAATATCACTTTGCCAATTCCACTAGAACTGTCTTAGCGAAAGACTTCTAGTGGGGAAAGCTGTAACTCTGCGTGATGATTTCACAGAACACAAAGAAGTTTCTCAGAAAGCTTCTTTCTCTTTGTTATCGGAGGATATTTCCTTTGGCCCTATAGTCTTCAAAGGGATCCGAAATATCTGTTCTCTGATTCCACAGAAATAAGGCTAGCAAAGAGATCCACGCAATACAGATGTAACTCTGTGAGATGAATTGACAAAACACTAAGGATTTTCTCAGAGAGCTACTTTCCAGATTGCATCTGAGGATATTTCCTTTTTCACCACAGCCCTCTAAGGGCTTCTAAATATCACTTTGCCAATTCCACAAGAACTGTCTTAGCCAAAGTCTTCTTGAGGGGAAAGCTGTATCTCTGTGAGATGATTTCACAGAACACAAAGAAGTTTCTCAGAAGGCTTCTTTCTCTTTGTTATCGGAGGATATTTCCTTTGGCCCTATAGTCTTCCAAGGGATGCAAAATATCTGTTCTCACATTCCACAGAAATAAGGCTAGCAAAGAGATCCACGAAATACAGATGTAACTCTGTGAGATGAAGTAACAGAACACTAAGTAGTTTCTCAGAAAGCTTCTTTCCAGATTTCATCTGAGGATATTTCCTTTTTCACCATAGCCCTCTAAGGGCTTCCAAATATCACTTTGCCAATTCCACAAGAACTGTCTTAGTGAAAGGCTTCTTGAGGGGTAAGCTGTAATTATGTGAGATGATTTCACAGAACAAAAAGAAGTTTCTCAGAAACCTTCTTTATCTTTGTTATCGGAGGATATTGCCTTTGGACCTATAGTCTTCAAAGGGATCCGAAATATCTGTTCTCAGATTCCACAGAAATAAGGCTAGCAAAGAGGTCCACGAAATACAGATGTAACTCTATGAGATGAATTAACAGAACACAAAGCAGTTTCTCAGAAACCTTCTTTCCACATTTCATCTGAGGATATTTCCTTTTTCAACATATCCCTCTAAGGGCTTCCATATATCACTTTTCCAATTCCACAAGAACTGTCTTAGTGAAAGGCTTCTTGAGTTGTAAGCTGTAATTCTCTGAGATGATTTTACAGAACACAAAGAAGTTTCTCAGAAACCTTCTTTATCTTTGTTATCGGAGGATATTGCCTTTGGCCCTAGAATCTTCAAAGGGATCCGAAATATCTGTTCTCAGATTCCAGAGAAATAAGGCTAGCAAAGAGGTCCACGAAATACAGATGTCACTCTGTGAGATGAATTAACAGAACACTAAGCAGTTTCTCAGAAAGCTTCTTTCCAGATTTCATCTGAGGATATTTCCTTTTTCACCATAGCCTTCTATGCGCTTCCAAATATCACTTTGCCAATTCACAAGAACAGTCAGCGAAAGGCTTCTTGAGGGGAAAGCTGTAACTTTGAGAGGTGATATCAAAGAACACAAAGAAGTTTCTCAGAAAGCTTCTTTCTCTTTGTTATCGGAGGATATTTCCTTTGGCCCTATAATCTTCAAAGGGATCCGAAATATCTGTTCTCAGATTCCACAGAAATAAGGCTAGCAAAGAGATCCACCGAATACAGATGTAACTCTGTGAGTTGAATTACCAGAACACTAAGGAGTTTCTCAGAAAGCTACTTTCCAGATTTCATCTGAGGATATTTCCTTTTTCACCTTAGCCCTCTATAGGCTTCCAAATATCACTTTGCCAATTCCACAAGAACTGTCTTAGCGAAATCTTCTTGAGGGGAAAGCTGTAACTCTGTGAGATGATTCCACAGAACGCAAAGAAGTTTCTCAGAAAGCTTCTTTCTCTTTGTTATCGGAGGATATTTCCTTTGGCCCTATAGTCTTCAAAGGGATCCGAAATATCTTTTCTCAGATTCCACAGAAATAAGGCTAGCAAAGAGATCCACGAAATACAGATGTAACTCTGTGAGATGAATTAACAGAACACTAAGCAGTTTCTCAGAAAGCTTCTTTCCAGATTTCATCTGATGATATTTCCTTTTTCAACATAGTCCTCTATGCGCTTCCAAATATCACTTTTCCAATTCACAAGAACAGTCTTAGCCAAAGGCTTCTTGAAGGGAAAGCTGTAACTTTGAGAGGTGATATCAAAGAACAAAAAGAAGTTTCTCAGAAAGATTCTTTCTCTTTGTTATCGGAGTTTATTTCCCTTGGCCCTATAGTCTTAAAAGGGATCCGAAATATCTGTTCTCAGATTCCACAGAATTAAGGCTAGGAAAGAGGTCCACGAAATACAGATGTCACTCTGTGAGATGAATTAACAGAACACTAAGCAGTTTCTCAGAAAGCTTCTTTCCAGATTTCATCTGAGGATATTTCCTTTTTCACCATAGCCTTCTATGCGATTCCAAATATCACTTTGCCAATTCCACTAGAACTGTCTAAGCAAAAGGCTTCTTGAGGGGAAAGCTGTAACATGCAGAGGTGATATCAAAGAACACAAAGAAGTTTCTCCGAAAGCTTCTTTCTCTTTGTTATCGGAGTTTATTTCCTTTGGCCCTATAATCTTCAAAGGGATCCGAAATATCTGTTCTCAGATTCCACAGAAATAAGGCTAGCAAAGAGATCCACGAAATACAGATGTAACTCCGTGAGTTGAATTAACAGAACACTAAGCAGTTTCTCAGAAAGCTACTTTACAGATTTCATCTGAGGATATTTCCTTTTTCACCATAGCCCTCTAAGCGCTTCCAAATATCACTTTGCCAATTCCACAAGAACTGTCTTAGCCAAAGGCTTCTTGAGGGGAAAGCTGTAACTCTGTGAGATGATTTCACAGAACACAAAGAAGTTTCTCAGAAAGCTTCTTTCTCTTTGTTATCGGAAGATATTTCCTTTGGCCCTTTAGTCTTCTAAGGGATCCGAAATATCTGTTCTCAGATTCCAAAGAAATAAGGCTAGCAAAGAGATCCACGAAATACAGATGTAAATCTGTGAGATGCATTAACAGAACACTAAGCAGTTTCTCAGAAAGCTGCTTTCCAGATTTCATCTGAGGATATTTCCTTTTTCACCATAGTCTTCTATGCGCTTCCAAATATCACTTTGTCAATTCACAAGAACAGTCTTAGCGAAAGGATTCTTGAGGGGAAAGCTGTAACTCTGTGAGGTGATATCAAAGAACACAAAGAAGTTTCTCAGAATGCTTCTTTCTCTTTGTTATCGGAGTTTATTTCCTTTGGCCCAATAATCTTCAAAGGGATCCGAAATATCTGTTCTCAGATTCCACAGAAATAAGGCTAGCAAAGAGATCCACGAAATACAGATGTATCTCTGTGAGATGAATTAACAGAACACTAAGGAGCTTCTCAGAAAGCTACTTTCCAGATTTCATCTGATGATATTTCCTTTTTCACCTTAGCCCTCTATGGACTTCCAAATATCACTTTGCCAATTCCACAAGAACTGTCTTAGCGAAAGGCTTCTTGAGGGGAAAGCTGTAACTCTGTGACATGATTTCACAGAACACAAAGAAGTTAATCAGAAAGCTTCTTTCTCTTTGTTATCGGAGTTTATTTCCTTTGGCCCTATAATCTTCAAAGGGATCCGAAATATCTTTTCTCATATTCCACAGAAATAAGGCTAGCAAAGAAATCCACGTAACACACATGTAACTCTGTGAGATGAATTAACAGAACACTAAGGAAATTCTCAGAGAGCTACTTTCCAGATTTCATCTGAGGATATTTCCCTTTTCACCATAGCCCTCTAAGGGCTTCCAAATATCACTTTGCCAATTCCACAAGAAGTGTCGTAGCCAAAGGCTTCTTGAGGGAAAAGCTGTAACTCTGTGAGATGATTTCACAGAACGCAAAGAAGTTTCTCAGAAAGCTTCTTTCTCTTTGTTATCGTAGGATATTTCCTTTAGCCCTATATTCTTCTAAGGGATCCGAAATATCTGTTCTCAGATTCCACAGAATTAAGGCTAGCAAGGAGATCCACGAAATACAGATGAAACTCTGTGAGATGCACTAACAGAACACTAAGCAGTTTCTCAGAAAGCTTCTTTCCAGATTTCATCTGAGGTTATTTCCTTTTTCACCCTAGCCCTCTATGAGCTTCGAAATATCACTTTGCCAATTTTACAAGAACTGTCTTAGCGAAAGGAATCTTGAGGGGAAAGCTGTAACTCTGTGAGATGATTTCACAGAACACAAAGAAGTTTCTCAGAAATCTTCTTTCTCTTTTTTATCGGAGGATATTTCCTTTGGCCCTATAGTCTTCTAAGGGAACCGAAATATCTGTTTTCAGACTCCACAGAAATAAGGCTAGCAAAGAGATCCACGAAATACAGATGTAACTCTGTGAGATGCATTAGCAGAATACTAAGCAGTTTCTCAGAAAGCTGCTTTCTCTTTGTTATCGGAGGATATTTCCTTTGGCCCTATAGTCTTCAAAGGGATCCGAAATATCTGTTCTCAGATTCCACAGAAATAAGGCTAGCAAAGAGGTCCACGAAATACAGATGTCACTCTGTGAGATGAATTAACAGAAAACTAAGCAGTTTCTCAGAAATCTTCTTTCCAGATTTCATCTGAGGATATTTCCTTTTTCACCATAGCCTTCTATGCGCTTCCAAATATCACTTTGCCAATTCCACTAGAACTGTCTTAGCGAAAGGCTTCTTGAGGGGAAAGCTGTAACTTTCAGAGGTGGTATCAAAGAACACAAAGAAGTTTCTCCGAAAGCTTCTTTCTCTTTTTTATCGGAGTTTATTTCCTTTGGCCCTGTAATCTTCAAAGGGATCCGAAATATCTGTTCTCAGATTCCACAGAAATAAGGCTAGCAAAGAGATCCACCAAATACAGATGTAACTCTGTGAGTTGAGTTACCGGAACACTAAGGAGTTTCTCAGAAAGCTACTTTCCAGATTTCATCTGAGGAAATTTCCTTTTTCACCTTAGCCCTCTATGGGCTTCCAAATATCACTTTGCCAATTCCACAAGAACTGTCTTAGCGAAAGGCTTCTTGAGGGGAAAGCTGTAACTCTGTGAGATGATTTCACAGAACACAAAGAAGTTAATCTGAAAGCTTCTTTCTCTTTGTTATCGGAGTTTATTTCCTTTGGCCCTATAATCTTCAAAGGGATCCGAAATATCTGTTCTCAGATTCCACAGAAATAAGGCTAGCAAAGAGATCCACGAAATACAGATGTAACTCTGTGAGATGAATTAACAGAACACTAAGGAGTTTCTCAGAAAGCTACTTTCCAGATTTCATCTGAGGATATTTCCTTTTTCACCATAGCCCTCTAAGGGCTTCCAAATATCACTTTGCCAATTCCACAAGAAGTGTCTTAGCCAAAGGCTTCTTGAGGGGAAAGCTGTAACTCTGTGAGATGATTTCACAGAACACAAAGAAGTTTCTCAGAAAGCTTCTTTCTCTTTGTTATCAGAGGATATTTCCTTTGGCCCTATAGTCTTCTAAGGGATGCGAAATATCTGTTCTCAGATTCCACAGAAATAAGGCTAGCAAAGAGATCCACGAAATACAGATGTAACTCTGTGAGATGAATTAAGAGAACACTAAGCAGTTTCTCAGAAAGCTTCTTTCCAGATTTCATCAGATGATAGTTCCATTTTCACCATAGCCCTCTATGCGCTTCCAAATATCACTTTGCCAATTCCACTAGAACTGTCTTAGCGAAAGGCTTCTTGAGGGGAAAGCTGTAACTCTGTGAGATGATTTCACAGAACACAAAGAAGTTTCTCAGAAAGCTTCTTTCTCTTTGTTATCGGAGGATATTTCCTTTGGCCCTATAGTCTTCAAAGGGATCCGAAATATCTGTTCTCAGATTCCAGAGAAGTAAGGCTAGCAAAGAGATCCACGAAATACAGATGTAACTCTGTGAGATGAATTAACAGAACACTAAGCAGTTTCTCAGAAAGCTTCTTTCCAGATTTCATCTGAGGTTATTTCCTTTTTCACCATAGCCCCCTATGCGCTTCCAAATATCACTTTGTTAATTCCACTAGAACTGTCTTAGCGAAAGGCTTCTTGAGGGGAAAGCTGTAACTCTGTGACATGATTTCACAGAACACAAAGAAGTTTCTCAGAAAGCTTCTTTTTCTTTCTTATCGGAGGATATTTCCTTTAGCCCTATAGTCTTCAAAGGGATCCGAAATATCTGTTCTCTGATTCCACAGAAATAAGGCTAACAAAGAGATCCACGAAATACAGATGTAACTCTGTGAGATGAATTAACAAAACACTAAGGATTTTCTCAGAGAGCTACTTTCCAGATTTCATCTGAGGATATTTCCTTTTTCACCACAGCCCTCTAAGGGCTTCCAAATATCACATTGCCAATTCCACAAGAAGTGTCTTAGCCAAAGGTTCTTGAGGGGAAAGCTGTAACTCTGTGAGATGATTTCACAGAACACAAAGAAGTTTCTCAGAAAGCTTCTTTCTCTTTGTTATCAGAGGATATTTCCTTTGGCCCTATAGTCTTCCAAGGGATGCCAAATATCTGTTCTCAGATTCCTCAGAAATAAGGCTAGCAAAGAAATCCACGAAATACAGATGTAACTCTGTGAGATGAATTAACAGAACACTAAGCAGTTTCTCAGAAAGCTTCTTTCCAGATTTCATCTTAAGATATTTCCTTTTTCACCATAGCCCTCTATGGGCTTCCAAATATCACTTTGCCAATTCCACAAGAACTGTCTTAGTGCACGGCTTCTTGAGGGGTAAGCTGTAATTCTGTGAGATGATTTTACAGAACACAAAGAAGTTTCTCAGAAACCTTCTTTATCTTTGTTATCGGAGGATATTGCCTTTGGCCCTAGAGTCTTCAAAGGGATCCGAAATATCTGTTCTCAGATTCCACAGAAATAAGGCTAGCAAAGAGGTCCACGAAATACAGATGTCACTCTGTTAGATGAATTAACAGAACACTAAGCAGTTTCTCCGAAACTTCTTTCCAGATTTCATCTGAGGATATTTCCTTTTTCACTATAGCCTTCTATGCGCTTCCAAATATCACTTTGCCAATTCACAAGAACAGTCAGCGAAAGGCTTCTTGAGGGGAAAGCTGTAACTTTGAGAGGTGATATCAAAGAACACAAAGAAGTTTCTCAGAAAGCTTCTTACTCTTTGTTATCGGAGGATATTTCCTTTGGCCCTATAATCCTCAAAGGGATCCGAAATATCTGTTCTCAGATTCCACAGAAATAAGGCTAGCAAAGAGATCCACCAAATACAGATGTAACTCTGTCAGTTGAATTACCAGAACACTAAGGAGTTTCTCAGAAAGCTACTTTCCAGATTTCATCTGAGGATATTTCCTTTTTCACCTTAGCCCTCTATGGGCTTCCAAATATCACTTTGCCAATTCCACAAGAACTGTCTTAGCCAAAGGCTTCTTGAGGGGAAAGCTGTAACTCTGTGAGATGATTCCACAGAACGCAAAGAAGTTTCTCAGAAAGCTTCTTTCTCTTTGTTATCGGAGGATATTTCCTTTGGCCCTATAGTCTTCAAAGGGATCCGAAATATCTGTTCTCAGATTCCACAGAAATAAGGCTAGGAAAGAGATCCACGAAATACAGATGTAACTCTGTGAGATGAATTAACAGAACACTAAGCAGTTTCTCAGAAATCTTCTTTCCAGATTTCATCTGATGATATTTCCTTTTTCAACATAGTCCTCTATGCGCTTCCAAATATCACTTTGCCAATTCCACTAGAACTGTCTTGGTGAAAGGCTTCTTGAGGGGAAAGCTGTAACTCTGTGAGATGATTTCACAGAACACAAAGAAGTTTCTCAGAAAGCTTCTTTCTCTTTGTTATCGGAGGATATTTCCTTTGGCCCTATACTCTTCTAAGGATCCGAAATATCCGTTCTCAGATTCACAGAAATAAGGCTAGCAAAGAGATCCACGAAATACAGATGTAACTCTTTGAGATGCATTAACAGAACACTAAGCAGTTTCTCAGAAAGCTGCTTTCCAGATTTCATCTGCGGATATTTCCTTTTTCACCATAGCCTTCTATGCGCTTCCAAATATCACTTTGCCAATTCACAAGAACAGTCTTAGCGAAATGCTTCTTGAGGGAAAAGCTGTAACTTTGAGAGGTGATATCAAAGAACAAAAAGAAGTTTCTCAGAAAGCATCTTTCTCTTTGTTATCGGAGTTTATTTCCTTTGGCCATATAATCTTCAAAGGGATCCGAAATATCTGTTCTCAGATTCCACAGAAATAAGGCTAGCAAAGAGATCCACGAAATACAGATGTAACTCTATGAGATGAATTAACAGAACACCAAGCAGTTTCTCAGAAAGCTTCTATCCACATTTCATCTGAGGATATTTCCTTTTTCACCATAGCCCTCTATGGGTTTCCAAATATCACTTTGCCAATTCCACTAGAAGTGTCTTAGTGAAAGGCTTCCCGAGGGGTAAGCTGTAACTCTGTGAGATGATTTCACAGAACACAAAGAAGTTTCTCAGAAAGCTTCTTTCTCTTTGTTATCGTAGGATATTTCCTTTGGCCCTATATTCTTCTAAGGGATCCGAAATATCTGTTCTCAGATTCCACAGAAATAAGGCTAGCAAGGAGATCCACGAAATACAGATGTAACTCTGTGAGATGCATTAACAGAACACTAAGCAGTTTCTCAGAAAGCTACTTTCCAGATTCCATCTGAGGTTATTTCCTTTTTCACCATAGCCCTCTATGAGCTTCGAAATATCACTTTGCCAATTTCACAAGAACTGTCTTAGCGAAAGGAATCTTGAGGGGAAAGCTGTAACTCTGTGAGATGATTTCACAGAACACAAAGAAGTTTCTCAGAAATCTTCTTTCCCTTTTTTATCGGAGGATATTTCCTTTGGCCCTTTAGTCTTCTAAGGGAAACGAAATATCTGTTTTCAGACTCCACAGAAATAAGGCTAGCAAAGAGATCCACGAAATACAGATGTAACTCTGTGAGATGCATTAGCAGAACACTAAGCAGTTTCTCAGAAAGCTGCTTTCCAGATTTCTTCTGAGGATATTTACATTTTCACCATAGCCCTCCATGCGCTTCCAAATACCACTTTGCCAATTCCACCAGAACTGTCTTAGCGAAAGGCTTTTGAGGGGAAAGCTGTAACTCTGTGAGATGATTTCACAGAACACAAAGAAGTTTCTCAGAAAGCTTCTTTCTCTTTTTTATCGGAGGATATTTCCTTTGGCCCTATAATCTTCAAAGGGATCCGAAATATCTGTTCTCAGATTCCACAGAAATAAGGCTAGCAAAGAGATCCACGAAATACAGATGTAACTCTGTGAGATGAATTAACAGAACACTATGGAGTTTCTCAGAGAGCTACTTTCCAGATTTCATCTGAGGATATTTCGTTTTTCACCATAGCCCTCTAAGCGCTTCCAAATATCACTTTGCCAATTCCACAAGAACTGTCTTAGTCAAAGGCTTCTTGAGGGGAAAGCTGTAACTCCGTGAGATGATTTCACGGAACACAAAGAAGTTTCTCAGAAAGTTTCTTTCTCTTTGTTATCGGGGGATATTTCCTTTGGCCCTATCGTCTTCTAAGGGAACCGAAATATCTGTTTTCAGATTCCACAGAAATAAGGCTAGCAAAGAGATCCACGAAATACAGATGTAACTCCGTGAGATGCATTAGTAGAACACTAAGCAGTTTCTCAGAAAGCTGCTTTCAAGATTTCATCTGAGGGTATTTACATTTTCACCATAGCCCTCTATGCGCTTCCAAATATCACTTTGCCAATTCCACAAGAACTGTCTTAGCGAAAGGCTTCTTGAGGTGAAAGCGGTAACTCTGTGACATGATTTCACAGAACACAAAGAAGTTAATCAGAAAGCTTCTTTCTCTTTGTTATCGGAGTTTATTTCCTGTGGCCCTATAATCTTCAAAGGGATCCAAAATATCTGTTCTCAGATTCCACAGAAATAAGGCTAGCAAAGAGATCCACGTAACACAGATGTAACTCTGTGAGATGAATTAACAGAACACTAAGGAAATTCTCGGAGAGCTACTTTCCAGATTTCATCTGAGGATATTTCCCTTTTCACCATAGCCCTCTAAGGTCTTCCAAATATCACTTTGCCAATTCCACAAGAAGTGTCTTAGCCAAAGGCTTCTTGAGGGGAAAGCTGTAACTCTGTGATATGATTTCACAGAACACAAAGAAGTTTCTCAGAAAGCTTCTTTCTCTTTGTTATCGGAGTTTATTTCCTTTGGCCCTATATTCTTCAAAGGGATCCGAAATATCTGTTCTCAGATTCCACAGAAATAAGGCTAGCAAAGAGATCCACGAAATACAGATGTAACTCTGTGAGATGAATTAACAGAACACTAAGCAGTTGCTCAGAAAGCTTCTTTCCAGATTTCATCTGAGGATATTTCCGTTTTCACCATAGCCCTCTATGCGCTTCCTAATATCACTTTGCCAAATACACTAGATCTGTATTAGCGAAAGGCTTCTTGAGGGGAAAGCTGTATCTCTGTGAGGTGATTTCACAGAACACAAAGAAGTTTCTCAGAAAGCTTCTTTCTCTTTGTTATCGGAGGATATTTCCTTTGGCCCTATAGTCTTCTAAGGGATCGGATATATCTGTTCTCAGATTCCACAGAAATAAGGCTAGCAAAGAGATCCACGAAATACAGATGAAACTGTATGAGATGAATTAACAGAACACTAAGCCGTTTCTCAGAAAGCTTCTTTCCAGATTTCATCTGAGGATATTTCCGTTTTCACCATAGCCCTCTATGCGCTTCCAAATATCACTTTGCCAAATCCACTAGATCTGTATTAGCGAAAGGCTTCTTGAGGGGAAAGCTGTAACTCTGTGAGGTGATTTCACAGAAAACAAAGAAGTTTCTCAGAAAGCTTCTTGCTCTTTGTTATCGGAGTTTATTTCCTTTGGCCCTATAATCTTCAAAGGGATCCGAAATATCTGTTCTCAGATTCCACAGAAATAAGGCTAGCAAAGAGATCCACGAAATACAGATGTAACTCTGTGAGATGAATTAACAGAACACTAAGCAGTTTCTCAGAAAGCTTCTTACCACATTTCATCTGCGGATAGTTCCTTTTTCACCGTAGCCCTCTATGCGCTTCCAAATATCACTTTGCCAATTCCACAAGAACTGTCTTAGTGAAAGGCTTCTTGAGGGGGAAACTGTAATTCTGTGAGAAGATTTCACAGAACACAAAGAAGTTTCTCAGAAAGCTTCTTTCTCTTTGTTATCGGAGGATATTGCCTTTGGCCCTATAGTCTTCAAAGGGATCCGAAATATCTGTTCTCAGATTCCACAGAAATAAGGCTAGCAAAGAGGTCCACGAAATACAGATGTCACTCTGTGAGATGAATTAACAGAACACTAAGCAGTTTCTCAGAAAGCTTCTTTCCAGATTTCATCTGAGGATATTTCCTTTTTCACCATAGCCTTCTATGCGCTTCCAAATATCACTTTGCCAATTCACAAGAACAGTCAGGGAAAGGCTTCTTGAGGGGAAAGCTTAACTTTGAGAGGTGATATCAAAGAACACAAAGAAGTTTCTCAGAAAGCTTCTTTCTCTTTGTTATCGGAGTTTATTTCCTTTGGCCCTATAATCTTCAAAGGGATCCGAAATATCTGTTCTCAGATTACACAGAAATAAGGCTAGCAAAGAGATCCACCAAATACAGTTGTAACTCTGTGAGTTGAATTACCAGAACACTAAGGAGTTTCTCAGAAAGCTACTTTCCAGATTTCATCTGAGGATATTTCCTTTTTCACCTTAGCCCTCTATGGGCTTCCAAATATCACTTTGCCAATTCCACAAGAACTGTCTTAGCGAAAGGCTTCTTCAGGGGAAAGCTGTAACTCTGTGAGATGATTCCACAGAACGCAAAGAAGTTTCTCAGAAAGCTTCTTACTCTTTGTTATCGGAGGATATTTCCTTTGGCCCTATAGTCTTCAAAGGGATCCGAAATATCTGTTCTCAGATTCCAGAGAAATAAGGCTAGCAAAGAGATCCACGAAATACAGATGTAACTCTGTGAGATGAATTAACAGAACACTAAGCAGTTTCTCAGAAAGCTTCTTTCCAGATTTCATCTGATGATATTTCCTTTTTCAACATAGTCTTCTATGCGCTTCCAAATATCACTTTGCCAATTCCACTAGAACTGTCTTAGTGAAAGGCTTCTTGAGGGGAAAGCTGTAACTCTGTGAGATGATTTCACAGAACACAAAGAAGTTTCTCAGAAAGCTTCTATCTCTTTGTTATCGGAGGATATTTCCTTTGGACCTATAGTCTTCAAAGGGATCCGAAATATCCGTTCTCAGATTCCACAGAAATAAGGCTAGCAAACAGATCCACGAAATACAGATGTAACTCTGTGAGATGCATTAACAGAACACTAAGCAGTTTCTCAGAAAGCTGCTTTCCAGATTTCATCTGAGGATACTTCCTTTTTCACCATAGCCTTCTATGCGCTTCCAAATATCACTTTGCCAATTCACAAGAACAGTCTTAGCGAAAGGCTTCTTGAGGGGAAAGCTGTAACTTTGAGAGGTGATATCAAAGAACACAAAGAAGTTTCTCAGAAAGCTTCTTTCTCTCTGTTATCGGAGTTTATTTCCTTTGGCCCTATAATCTTCAAAGGGATCCGAAATATCTGTTCTCAGATTCCACAGAAATAAGGCTAGCAAAGAGATCCACGAAATATAGATGTCACTCTGTGAGATGAATTAACAGAACACTAAGCAGTTTCTCAGAAAGCTTCTTTCCACATTTCATCTGAGGATATTTCCTTTTTCACCATAGCCTTCTATGCGCTTCCAAATATCACTTTGCCAATTCCACTAGAACTGTCTTAGCGAAAGGTTTCTTGAGGAGAAATCTGTAACTTTCAGAGGTGATATCAAAGAACACAAAGAAGTTTCTCCGAAAGCTTCTTTCTCTTTGTTATCGGAGTTTATTTCCTTTGGCCCTATAATCTTCAAAGGGATCCGAAATATCTGTTCTCAGATTCCACAGAAATAAGGCTAGCAAAGAGATCCACCAAATACAGACGTAACTCTGTGAGTTGAATTACCAGAACACTAAGGAGTTTCTCAGAAAGCTACTTTCCAGATTTCATCTGAGGATATTTCCATTTTCACCTTAGCCCTCCATGGGCTTCCAAATATCACTTTGCCAATTCCACAAGAACTGTCTTAGCGAAAGGCTTCTTGAGGGGAAAGCTGTAACTCTGTGAGATGATTTCACAGAACACAAAGAAGTTTCTCAGAAAGCTTCTTTCTCTTTGTTATCGGAGAATATTTCCTTTGGCTCTTTAGTCTTCTAAGGGATCCGAAATATCTGTTCTCAGATTCCACAGAAATAAGGCTAGCAAAGAGCTCCACGAAATACAGAGATAAATCTGTGAGATGCATTAACAGAACACTAAGCAGTTTCTCAGAAAGCTGCTTTCCAGATTTCATCTGAGGATATTTCCTTTTTCAACATAGTCTTCTATGCGCTTCCAAATATCACTTTGCCAATTCACAAGAACAGTCTTAGCGAAAGGCTTCTTGAGGTGAAAGCTGTAACTCTGTGAGGTGATATCAAAGAACACAAAGAAGTTTCTCAGAATGCTTCTTTCTCTTTGTTATCGGAGTTTATTTCCTTTGGCCCTATAATCTTCAAAGGGATCCGAAATATCTGTTCTCAGATTCCACAGAAATAAGGCTAGCAAAGAGATCCACGAAATACAGATGTATCTCTGTGAGATGAATTAACAGAACACTAAGCAGTTTCTCAGAAAGCTTCTTTCCAGATTTCATCTGAGGATATTTCCTGTTTCACCATAGCCCTCTATGGGCTTCCAAATATCACTTTGCCAATTCCACAAGAAATGTCTTAGCGAAAGGCTTCTTGAGGGGAAAGCTGTAACTCTGTGAGATGATTTCACAGAACACAAAGAAGTTTCTCAGAAAGCTTCTTTCCCTTGTTATCGGAGGATATTTCCTTTGGCCCTATAGTGTTCAAAGGGTTCCGAAATATCTATTCTCAGATTCCACAGAAATAAGGTTAGCAAAGAGGTCCACGAAATACAGATGTAACTCTATGAGAAGAATTAACAGAACACTAAGCAGTTTCTCAGAAAGCTTCTTTCCAGATTTCATCTGAGGATATTTCCTTTTTCACCATAGCCCTGTATTGGCTTCCAAATATCACCTTGCCAATTCCACAAGAACTGTCTTAGTGAAAGGCTTCTTGAGGGGAAAAGCTGTAACTCTGTGAGGTGATTTCACAGAACACAAAGAAGTTTCTCAGAAAGCTTCTTTCTCTTTGTTATCGGAGGATATTTCCTTTGGCCCTATAGTCTTCTAAGGGATCCGAAATATCTGTTCTCAGATTCCACAGAAATAAGGCTAGCAAAGAGATCCACGAAATACAGATGTAACTCTGTGAGATGAATTAACAGAACACTAAGCAGTTTCCCAGAAAGCTTCTTTCCAGATTTCATCTGAGGATATTTCTTTTTTCACCATAGCCCTCTAGGGGCTTCCAAATATCACTTTGCGAATTCCACAAGAACTATCTTAGCGAAAGGCTTCTTGAGGGGAAAGCTGTAACTCTGTGAGATGATTTCACAGAACACGAAGAAGTTTCTCAGAAAGCTTCTCTCTTTGTTATCGAAGGATATTTCCTTTGGCCCCATAGTCTTCAAAGGGATCCGAAATATCTGTTCTCAGATTCCACAGAAATAAGGCTAGCAAACAGATCCACGAAATACAGACGTAACTCTGTGAAATGAATTAACAGAAAACTAAGCAGTTTCCCACAAAGCTTCTTTCCAGATTTCATCTGAGGGTATTTCCTTTTTCACCGTAGCCCTCTATGGGCTTCCAAATATCACTTTGCCAATTCCACAAGAACTGTCTTAGCGAAAGGCTTCTTGAGGGGAAAGCTGTAACTCTGTGAGATGATTTCACAGAACACAAAGAAGTTTCTCAGAAAGCTTCTTTCTCTTTGTTATCTGAGGATATTTCCTTTGGCCCTATAGTCTTCAAAGGGATCCGAAATATGTCTTCTCAGATTCCACAGAAATAAGGCTAGCAAAGAGATCCACGAAATACAGATGTAACTCTGTGAGGTGAATTAACAGAACACTAAGCAGTTTCTCAGAAAGCTTCTTTCCAGATTTCATCTGAGGATATTTCCTTTTTCACCGTAGCCTCTATGGGCTTCCAAATATCACTTTGCCAATTCCACAACAACTTTCTTAGCGAAAGCCTTCTTGAGGTGAAAGCTGTTACTCTGTGAGTTGATTTCACAGAACAAAAAGAAGTTTCTCAGAAAGCTTCTTTCTCTTTGTTATCGGAGGATATTTCCTTTGGCCTTGTAGTCTTCAAAGGGATAGGAAATATCTGTTCTCAGATTCCACAGAAATAAGGCTAGCAAAGAGATCCACGAAATACAGACGTAACTCTGTGAGGTGAATTAACACAACACTAAGCAGTTTCTCAGAAAGCTTCCTTCAAGATTTCATCTGAGGATATATCCTTTTTCACCGTACCCTCTATGGGCTTCCAAATATCACTTTGCCAATTCCACAAGAACTTTCTTAGCGAAAGGCTTCTTAAGCGGATCGCTGTAACTCTGTGACTTGATTTCACAGAACAAAAAGAAGGTTCTCAGAAAGCTTCTTTCTCTTTGTTATCGGAGGATATTTCCTTTGGCCCTATAGTCTTCAAAGGGATCCGAAATATCTGTTCTCAAATTCCACAGAAATAAGGCTAGCAAAGAGATCCACGAAATACAGATGTAACTCTGTGAGATGAATTAACAGAACACTAAGCAGTTTCTCAGAAAGCTTCTTTCCAGATTTCATCTGAGGATATTTCCTTTTTCACCGTAGCCCTCTATGGGCTTCCAAATATCACTTTGCCAATTCCACAAGAACTGTCTTAGCGAAAGACTTCTTGAGGGGAAAGCTGTAACTCTGTGAGATGATTTCACAGAACACAAAGAAGTTTCTCAGAAAGCTTCTTTCTCTTTTTTATCGGAGGATATTTCCTTTGGCCCTATACTCTTTTTAGGGATCCGAAATATCTGTTCTCAGATTCCACAGATATAAGGCTAGCAAAGAGATCCACGAAATACAGACGTAACTCTGTGAGATGAATTAACAGAACACTAAGCAGTTTCTCAGAAAGCTTCTTTCCAGATTTCATCTGAGGATATTTCCTTTTTCACCATAGCCCTCTATGGGCTTCCAACTATCACTTTCCCACTTCCACGAGAACTGTCTTAGCGAAAGGCTTCTTGAGGGGAAAGCTGTAACTCTGTGAGATGATTTCAAAAAACACAAAGAAGTTTCTCAGAAAGCTTCTTTCTCTTTGTTATCGGAGTTTATTTCCTTTGGCCCTATCGTCTTCTAAGGGATCCGAAATATCGGTTCTCAGATTCCACAGAAATAAGGCTAACAAAGCGATCAACGAAATACAGATTTAACTCTGTGAGATGAATTAACAGAACTCTAAGCAGTTTCTCAGAAAACTTCTTTCCAGATTTCATCTGAGGATATTTCCTTATTCACCATAGCCCTCTATGCGCTTCCAAATATCACTTTGCCATTCAACAAGAACTGTCTTAGTGAAAGGCTTCTTGAGCGGAAAGCTGTAACTCTGTGAGATGATTTCTCAGAACACAAAGAAGTTTCTCAGAAAGCTTCTTTCTCTTTTTTATCGGAGGATATTTCCTTTGGCCCCTTATTCTTCAAAGGGATCCGAAATATGTGTTCTCAGATTCCACAGAAATAAGGCTAGCAAAGAGATCCACGACATACAGATGTAACTCTGTGAGATGAATTAACAGAACACTAAGCAGTTTCTCAGAAAGCTTCTTTCCAGATTTCATCTGAGGATATTTCCCTTTTCACCCTAGCCCTCTATGGGCTTCGAAATATCACTTTGCCAATTCCACAAGAACTTTCTTAGCGAAAGGCTTCTTGAGGGGAAAGCTGTAACTCTGTGAGGTGATTTCACAGACACAAAGAAGTTTCTCAGAAAGCTTCTTTCTCTTTTTTATCGGAGGATATTTCCTTTGGCCCAATAGTCTTCAAAGGGATCCGAAATATCTGTTCGCAGGTTCCACAGAAATAAGGCTAGCAAAGAGATCCACGAAATACAGATGTAACCCTGTGAGATGAATTAACAGAACACTAAGCAGTTTCTCAGAAAGCTTCTTTCCAGATTTCATCTGAGGATATTTCCTTTTTCACGGTAGCCCTCTATGGGCTTCCAAATATCACTTTGCCAATTCCAAAAGAACTTTCTTAGCGAAAGGCTTCTTGAGGGGAAAGCTATAATTCTGTGAGATGATTTCACAGAACACACAGAAGTTTCTCAGAAAGCTTCTTTCTCTTTGTTATCGGAGGATATTTCCTTTGGCCCTATAGTCTTCAAAGAGATAAGAAATATCTGTTCTCAGATTCCACAGAAATAAGGCTAGCAAAGAGATCCACGAACTACAGATGTAACTCTGTGAGATGAATTAACAGAACACTAAGCAGTTTCTCAGAAAGCTTCTTTCCAGATATCATCTGAGGATATTTCCTTTTTCACCATAGCCCTCTATGGGCTTCCAAATATCACTTTGCCAATTCCACAAGAACTTTCTAAGCGAAAGGATTCTTGAGGGGAAAGTTGTAACTGTGTCAGATGATTTCACAGAACACAAAGATGTTTCTCAGAAAGCTTCTTTCTCTTTTTTATCGGAGGATATTTCCTTTGGCACTATAGTCTTCAAAGGGATCCGAAATATCTATTCTCAGATTCCACAGAAATAAGGCTAGCAAAGAGGTCCACGAAATACAGATGTAACTCTATGAGAAGAATTAAAAGAACACTAAGCAGTTTCTCAGAAAGCTTCTTTACAGATTTCATCTGAGGATATTTCCTTTTTCACCATAGCCCTCTATGTGCTTCCAAATATCACTTTGCCAATTCCACAAGAAATGTCTTAGCGAAAGGCTTCTTGAGGGGAAAGCTGTAACTCTGTGAGGTGATTTCACAGAACATAAAGAAGTTTCTCAGAAAGCTTCTTTCTCTTTGTTATCGGAGTTAATTTGCTTTTGCCCTATAGTCTTCTAAGGGATCCGAAATATCTGTTCTCAGATTCCACAGAAATAAGGCTAACAAAGAGATCTAGGAAATACAGATGTAACTCTGTGAGAAGAATTAACAGAACACTAAGCAGTTTCTCAGAAAGCTACTTTCCAGATTTCATCTGAGGATATTTCCTTTTTCGCCATAGCCCTCTATGGGCTTCCAAATATCACTTTGCCAATTCCACAAGAACTGTCTTAGCGAAAGGCTTCTTGAGGGGAAAGCTGTAACTCTGTGAGATGATTTCACAGAACACAAAGAAGTTTCTCAGAAAGCTTCTTTCTCTTTGTTATCGGAGGATATTTCCTTTGGCACTATAGACTTCTAAGGCATCCGAAATATCTGTTCTCAGGTTCCACAGAAATAAGGCTAGCAAAGAGATCCACGAAATACAGATGTAACTCTGTGAGATGAATTAACAGAACACTAAGCAGTTTCTCAGAAAGCTTCTTTCCAGATTTCATCTGAGGATATTTCCTTTTTCACCATAGCCCTCTATGGGCTTCCAACTATCACTTTTCCAATTCCACGAGAACTGTCTTAGCGAAAGGCTTCTTGAGGGGAAAGCTGTAACTTTATGAGATGATTTCACAGAACACAAAGAAGTTTCTCAGAAAGCTTCTTTCTCTTTGATATCGGAGGATATTTCCTTTGGCCCTATAGTCTTCTAAGGGATCCGAAATATCTGTTCTCAGATTCCACAGAAGTAAGGCTAGCAAAGAGATCCACGAAATACAGATGTAACTCTGTGAGACGAATTAACAGAACACTAAGCAGTTTCTCAGAAAGCTTCTTTCCAGATTTCATCTTAGGATATTTCCTTTTTCACCATAGCCCTGTATTGGCTTCCAAATATCACTTTGCCAAATCCACAAGAACTGTCTTAGCGAAAGGCTTCTTGAGGGGAAAGCTGTAACTCTGTGAGATGATTTCACAAAACACAAAGAAGTTTCTCAGAAAGCTTCTTTCTCTTTGTTATCGGAGTTTATTTCCTTTGGCCCTATCGTCTTCTAAGGGATCCGAAATATCGGTTCTCATATTCCACAGAAATAAGGCTAACAAAGCGATCTACGAAATACAGATGTAACTCTGTGAGATGAATTAACAGAACTCTAAGCAGTTTCTCAGAAATCTTCTTTCCAGATTTCATCTGAGGATATTTCCTTATTCACCATAGCCCTCTATGCGCTTCCAAATATCACTTTGCCATTCCCCAAGAACTGTCTTAGTGAAAGGCTTCTTGAGCGGAAAGCTGTAACTCTGTGAGATGATGTCTCAGAACACAAAGAAGTTTCTCAGAAAGCTTCTTTCTCTTTGTTATCGGAGTTTATTTCCTTTGGCCCCATATTCTTCAAAGGGATCCGAAATATGTGTTCTCAGATTCCACAGAAATAAGGCTAGCAAAGAGATCCACGAAATACAGATGTAACTCTGTGAGATGAATTAACAGAACACTAAGCAGTTTCTCAGAAATCTTCTTTCCAGATTTCATCTTAGGATATTTCTTTTTCACCATAGCCCTGTATTGGCTTCCAAATATCACTTTGCCAATTCCACAAGAACTGTCTTAGCGAAAGGCTTCTTGAGGGGAAAGTTGTAACTCTGTGATAGGATTTCACAAACACAAAGAAGTTTCTCAGAAAGCTTCTTTCTCTTTGTTATCGGAGGATAATTCCTTTGGCCCTATAGTCTTCAAAGGGATCCGAAATATCTGTTCTCAGATTCCACAGAAATAAGGCTAGCAAAGAGATCCACGAAATACGGATGTAACTCTGTGAGATGAATCAACAGAACACGAAGCAGTTTCTCAGAAAGCTTCTTTCCAGATTTCATCTGAGGATAATTCCTTTTTCAACCTAGCCCTCTATGGGCTTCGAAATATCACTTTGCCAATTCCACCAGAACTTTCTTAGCGAAAGGCTTCTTCAGGGGAAAGCTGTAACTCTGTGAGGTGATTTCACAGAACACAAAGAAGTTTCTCAGAAAGCTTCTTTCTCTTTGTTATCGGAGGATATTTCCTTTGGCCCTATAGTCTTCAAAGAGATAAGAAATATCTGTTCTCAGATTCCACAGAAATAAGGCTAGCAAAGAGATCCACGAACTACAGATGTAACTCTGTGAGATGAATTAACAGAACACTAAGCAGTTTCTCAGAAAGCTTCTTTCCAGATATCATCTGAGGATATTTCCTTTTTCACCATAGCCCTCTATGGGCTTCCAAATATCACTTTGCCAATTCCACAAGAACTTTCTAAGCGAAAGGATTCTTGAGGGGAAAGTTGTAACTGTGTCAGATGATTTCACAGAACACAAAGATGTTTCTCAGAAAGCTTCTTTCTCTTTTTTATCGGAGGATATTTCCTTTGGCACTATAGTCTTCAAAGGGATCCGAAATATCTATTCTCAGATTCCACAGAAATAAGGCTAGCAAAGAGGTCCACGAAATACAGATGTAACTCTATGAGAAGAATTAAAAGAACACTAAGCAGTTTCTCAGAAAGCTTCTTTACAGATTTCATCTGAGGATATTTCCTTTTTCACCATAGCCCTCTATGTGCTTCCAAATATCACTTTGCCAATTCCACAAGAAATGTCTTAGCGAAAGGCTTCTTGAGGGGAAAGCTGTAACTCTGTGAGGTGATTTCACAGAACATAAAGAAGTTTCTCAGAAAGCTTCTTTCTCTTTGTTATCGGAGTTAATTTGCTTTTGCCCTATAGTCTTCTAAGGGATCCGAAATATCTGTTCTCAGATTCCACAGAAATAAGGCTAACAAAGAGATCTAGGAAATACAGATGTAACTCTGTGAGAAGAATTAACAGAACACTAAGCAGTTTCTCAGAAAGCTACTTTCCAGATTTCATCTGAGGATATTTCCTTTTTCGCCATAGCCCTCTATGGGCTTCCAAATATCACTTTGCCAATTCCACAAGAACTGTCTTAGCGAAAGGCTTCTTGAGGGGAAAGCTGTAACTCTGTGAGATGATTTCACAGAACACAAAGAAGTTTCTCAGAAAGCTTCTTTCTCTTTGTTATCGGAGGATATTTCCTTTGGCACTATAGACTTCTAAGGCATCCGAAATATCTGTTCTCAGGTTCCACAGAAATAAGGCTAGCAAAGAGATCCACGAAATACAGATGTAACTCTGTGAGATGAATTAACAGAACACTAAGCAGTTTCTCAGAAAGCTTCTTTCCAGATTTCATCTGAGGATATTTCCTTTTTCACCATAGCCCTCTATGGGCTTCCAACTATCACTTTTCCAATTCCACGAGAACTGTCTTAGCGAAAGGCTTCTTGAGGGGAAAGCTGTAACTTTATGAGATGATTTCACAGAACACAAAGAAGTTTCTCAGAAAGCTTCTTTCTCTTTGATATCGGAGGATATTTCCTTTGGCCCTATAGTCTTCTAAGGGATCCGAAATATCTGTTCTCAGATTCCACAGAAGTAAGGCTAGCAAAGAGATCCACGAAATACAGATGTAACTCTGTGAGACGAATTAACAGAACACTAAGCAGTTTCTCAGAAAGCTTCTTTCCAGATTTCATCTTAGGATATTTCCTTTTTCACCATAGCCCTGTATTGGCTTCCAAATATCACTTTGCCAAATCCACAAGAACTGTCTTAGCGAAAGGCTTCTTGAGGGGAAAGCTGTAACTCTGTGAGATGATTTCACAAAACACAAAGAAGTTTCTCAGAAAGCTTCTTTCTCTTTGTTATCGGAGTTTATTTCCTTTGGCCCTATCGTCTTCTAAGGGATCCGAAATATCGGTTCTCATATTCCACAGAAATAAGGCTAACAAAGCGATCTACGAAATACAGATGTAACTCTGTGAGATGAATTAACAGAACTCTAAGCAGTTTCTCAGAAATCTTCTTTCCAGATTTCATCTGAGGATATTTCCTTATTCACCATAGCCCTCTATGCGCTTCCAAATATCACTTTGCCATTCCCCAAGAACTGTCTTAGTGAAAGGCTTCTTGAGCGGAAAGCTGTAACTCTGTGAGATGATGTCTCAGAACACAAAGAAGTTTCTCAGAAAGCTTCTTTCTCTTTGTTATCGGAGTTTATTTCCTTTGGCCCCATATTCTTCAAAGGGATCCGAAATATGTGTTCTCAGATTCCACAGAAATAAGGCTAGCAAAGAGATCCACGAAATACAGATGTAACTCTGTGAGATGAATTAACAGAACACTAAGCAGTTTCTCAGAAATCTTCTTTCCAGATTTCATCTTAGGATATTTCTTTTTCACCATAGCCCTGTATTGGCTTCCAAATATCACTTTGCCAATTCCACAAGAACTGTCTTAGCGAAAGGCTTCTTGAGGGGAAAGTTGTAACTCTGTGATAGGATTTCACAAACACAAAGAAGTTTCTCAGAAAGCTTCTTTCTCTTTGTTATCGGAGGATAATTCCTTTGGCCCTATAGTCTTCAAAGGGATCCGAAATATCTGTTCTCAGATTCCACAGAAATAAGGCTAGCAAAGAGATCCACGAAATACGGATGTAACTCTGTGAGATGAATCAACAGAACACGAAGCAGTTTCTCAGAAAGCTTCTTTCCAGATTTCATCTGAGGATAATTCCTTTTTCAACCTAGCCCTCTATGGGCTTCGAAATATCACTTTGCCAATTCCACCAGAACTTTCTTAGCGAAAGGCTTCTTCAGGGGAAAGCTGTAACTCTGTGAGGTGATTTCACAGAACACAAAGAAGTTTCTCAGAAAGCTTCTTTCTCTTTGTTATCGGAGGATATTTCCTTTGGCCCTATAGTCTTCAAAGAGATAAGAAATATCTGTTCTCAGATTCCACAGAAATAAGGCTAGCAAAGAGATCCACGAACTACAGATGTAACTCTGTGAGATGAATTAACAGAACACTAAGCAGTTTCTCAGAAAGCTTCTTTCCAGATATCATCTGAGGATATTTCCTTTTTCACCATAGCCCTCTATGGGCTTCCAAATATCACTTTGCCAATTCCACAAGAACTTTCTAAGCGAAAGGATTCTTGAGGGGAAAGTTGTAACTGTGTCAGATGATTTCACAGAACACAAAGATGTTTCTCAGAAAGCTTCTTTCTCTTTTTTATCGGAGGATATTTCCTTTGGCACTATAGTCTTCAAAGGGATCCGAAATATCTATTCTCAGATTCCACAGAAATAAGGCTAGCAAAGAGGTCCACGAAATACAGATGTAACTCTATGAGAAGAATTAAAAGAACACTAAGCAGTTTCTCAGAAAGCTTCTTTACAGATTTCATCTGAGGATATTTCCTTTTTCACCATAGCCCTCTATGTGCTTCCAAATATCACTTTGCCAATTCCACAAGAAATGTCTTAGCGAAAGGCTTCTTGAGGGGAAAGCTGTAACTCTGTGAGGTGATTTCACAGAACATAAAGAAGTTTCTCAGAAAGCTTCTTTCTCTTTGTTATCGGAGTTAATTTGCTTTTGCCCTATAGTCTTCTAAGGGATCCGAAATATCTGTTCTCAGATTCCACAGAAATAAGGCTAACAAAGAGATCTAGGAAATACAGATGTAACTCTGTGAGAAGAATTAACAGAACACTAAGCAGTTTCTCAGAAAGCTACTTTCCAGATTTCATCTGAGGATATTTCCTTTTTCGCCATAGCCCTCTATGGGCTTCCAAATATCACTTTGCCAATTCCACAAGAACTGTCTTAGCGAAAGGCTTCTTGAGGGGAAAGCTGTAACTCTGTGAGATGATTTCACAGAACACAAAGAAGTTTCTCAGAAAGCTTCTTTCTCTTTGTTATCGGAGGATATTTCCTTTGGCACTATAGACTTCTAAGGCATCCGAAATATCTGTTCTCAGGTTCCACAGAAATAAGGCTAGCAAAGAGATCCACGAAATACAGATGTAACTCTGTGAGATGAATTAACAGAACACTAAGCAGTTTCTCAGAAAGCTTCTTTCCAGATTTCATCTGAGGATATTTCCTTTTTCACCATAGCCCTCTATGGGCTTCCAACTATCACTTTTCCAATTCCACGAGAACTGTCTTAGCGAAAGGCTTCTTGAGGGGAAAGCTGTAACTTTATGAGATGATTTCACAGAACACAAAGAAGTTTCTCAGAAAGCTTCTTTCTCTTTGATATCGGAGGATATTTCCTTTGGCCCTATAGTCTTCTAAGGGATCCGAAATATCTGTTCTCAGATTCCACAGAAGTAAGGCTAGCAAAGAGATCCACGAAATACAGATGTAACTCTGTGAGACGAATTAACAGAACACTAAGCAGTTTCTCAGAAAGCTTCTTTCCAGATTTCATCTTAGGATATTTCCTTTTTCACCATAGCCCTGTATTGGCTTCCAAATATCACTTTGCCAAATCCACAAGAACTGTCTTAGCGAAAGGCTTCTTGAGGGGAAAGCTGTAACTCTGTGAGATGATTTCACAAAACACAAAGAAGTTTCTCAGAAAGCTTCTTTCTCTTTGTTATCGGAGTTTATTTCCTTTGGCCCTATCGTCTTCTAAGGGATCCGAAATATCGGTTCTCATATTCCACAGAAATAAGGCTAACAAAGCGATCTACGAAATACAGATGTAACTCTGTGAGATGAATTAACAGAACTCTAAGCAGTTTCTCAGAAATCTTCTTTCCAGATTTCATCTGAGGATATTTCCTTATTCACCATAGCCCTCTATGCGCTTCCAAATATCACTTTGCCATTCCCCAAGAACTGTCTTAGTGAAAGGCTTCTTGAGCGGAAAGCTGTAACTCTGTGAGATGATGTCTCAGAACACAAAGAAGTTTCTCAGAAAGCTTCTTTCTCTTTGTTATCGGAGTTTATTTCCTTTGGCCCCATATTCTTCAAAGGGATCCGAAATATGTGTTCTCAGATTCCACAGAAATAAGGCTAGCAAAGAGATCCACGAAATACAGATGTAACTCTGTGAGATGAATTAACAGAACACTAAGCAGTTTCTCAGAAATCTTCTTTCCAGATTTCATCTTAGGATATTTCTTTTTCACCATAGCCCTGTATTGGCTTCCAAATATCACTTTGCCAATTCCACAAGAACTGTCTTAGCGAAAGGCTTCTTGAGGGGAAAGTTGTAACTCTGTGATAGGATTTCACA
Organism: Macaca nemestrina; assembly: GCF_043159975.1. NCBI lineage: Eukaryota > Metazoa > Chordata > Mammalia > Primates > Cercopithecidae > Macaca > Macaca nemestrina. The sequence continues at coordinate 27,445,928 of NC_092143.1, forward strand.
AACACAAAGAAGTTTCTCAGAAAGCTTCTTTCTCTTTGTTATCGGAGGATAATTCCTTTGGCCCTATAGTCTTCAAAGGGATCCGAAATATCTGTTCTCAGATTCCACAGAAATAAGGCTAGCAAAGAGATCCACGAAATACGGATGTAACTCTGTGAGATGAATCAACAGAACACGAAGCAGTTTCTCAGAAAGCTTCTTTCCAGATTTCATCTGAGGATAATTCCTTTTTCAACCTAGCCCTCTATGGGCTTCGAAATATCACTTTGCCAATTCCACCAGAACTTTCTTAGCGAAAGGCTTCTTCAGGGGAAAGCTGTAACTCTGTGAGGTGATTTCACAGAACACAAAGAAGTTTCTCAGAAAGCTTCTTTCTCTTTGTTATCGGAGGATATTTCCTTTGGCCCTATAGTCTTCAAAGAGATAAGAAATATCTGTTCTCAGATATCAAAGAAATAAGGCTAGCAAAGATATCCACGAAATACAGTTGTAACTCTGTGAGATGAATTATCAGAACACTAAGTAGTTTCTCAGAAAGCTTCTTTCCAGATATCATCGGAGGATATTTCCTTTTTTACCATAGCCCTCTTTGCGCTTCCAAATATCACTTTGCCAATTCCACAAGAACTGTCTTAGCGAAAGGATTCTTGAGGGGAAAGCTGTAATTCTGTGAGATGATTTCAGAGAACGCAAAGAAGTTTCTCAGAAAGCTTCTTTCTCTTTGTTATCGGAGGATATTTCCTTTGACAGTATAGTTTTCTAAGGGATCCGAAATATCTGTTCTCAGGTTCCACAGAAATAAGGCTAGCAAAGAGATCCACGAAATACAGATGTAATTCTGTGAGATGAATTAACAGAACACTAAGCAGTTTCTCAGAAAGCTTCTTTCCAGATTTCATCTGAGGATACTTCCTTTTTCACCAGAGCCCTCTATGGGCTTCCAACTATCACTTTCCCAATTCCACAAGAACTCTCTTAGCGAAAGGCTTCTTGAGGGGAAAGCTGTAACTCTGTGAGATGATTTCACAGAACACAAAGAAGTTTCTCAGAAAGCTTCTTTCTCTTTGTTATCGGAGGATATTTCCTTTGGCCCTATAGTCTTCTAAGGGATCCGAAATATCTGTTCTCAGATTCCACAGAAATAAGGCTAGCAAAGAGATCCACGAAATACAGATGTAACTCTGTGAGATGAATTAACAGAACACTAAGCAGTTTCTCAGAAAGCTTCTTTCCAGATATCATCTGAGGATATTTCCTTTTTCACCATAGCCCTCTTAGCGCTTCCAAATATCACTTTGCCAATTCCACAAGAACTGTCTTAGCGAAAGGATTCTTGAGGGGAAAGTTGTAACTGTGTAAGATGATTTCACAGAACACAAAGAAGTTTCTCAGAAAGCTTCTTTGTCTTTGTTATCGGAGGATATTTCCTTTGGCCCTACAGTCTTCAAAGGGATGCGAAATATCTATTCTCAGATTCCACAGAAATAAGGCTAGCAAAGAGGTCCACGAAATACACATGTAACTCTATGAGAAGAATTAAAAGAACACTAAGCAGTTTCGCAGAAAGCTTCTTTACAGATTTCATCTGAGGATATTTCCTTTTTCACCATAGCCCTCTATGCGCTTCCAAATATCACCTTGCCAATTCCACAAGAACTGTCTTAGCGAAAGGCTTCTTGAGGGGAAAGCTGTAACTCTGTGAGGTGATTTCAGAGAACACAAAGAAGTTTCTCAGAAAGCTTCTTTCTCTTTGTTATCGGAGTTAATTTGCTTTTGCCCTATAGTCTTCTAAGGGATCCGAAATATCTGTTCTCATCTTCCACAGAAAAAAGGCTAGCAAAGAGATCCACGAAATACAGATGTATCTCTGTGAGATGAATTAACAGAACACTAAGCAGTGTCTCAGAAAGTTTCTTTCCAGATTTCATCTGAGGATATTTCCTTTTTCACCATAGCCCTCTATGCGCTTCCAAATATCACTTTGCCAATTCCACAAGAAATGTCTTAGCGAAAGGCTTCTTGAGAGGAAAGCTGTAACTCTGTGAGGTGATTTCACAGAACACAAAGAAGTTTCTCAGAAAGCTTCTTTCTCTTTGTTATCGGAGTTAATTTGCTTTTGCCCTATAGTCTTCTAAGGGATCCGAAATATCTGTTCTCAGATTCCACAGAAATAAGGCTAACAAAGAGATCTAGGAAATACAGATGTAACTCTGTGAGAAGAATTAACAGAACACTAAGCAGTTTCTCAGAAAGCTTCTTTCCAGATTTCATCTGAGGATATTTTCTTTTTCACCGTAGCCCTCTATGGGATTCCAAATATCACTTTGCCAATTCCACAAGAACTGTCTTAGCGAAAGGCTTCTTGAGGGGAAAGCTGTAATTCTGTGAGATGATTTCAGAGAACGCAAAGAAGTTTCTCAGAAAGCTTCTTTCTCTTTGTTATCGGAGGATATTTCCTTTGACACTATAGTCTTCTAAGGGATCCGAAATATCTGTTCTCAGGTTCCACAGAAATAAGGCTAGCAATGAGATCCACGAAATACAGATGTAATTCTGTGAGATGAATTAACAGAACACTAAGCAGTTTCTCAGAATGCTTCTTTCCAGATTTCATCTGAGGATACTTCCTTTTTCACCAGAGCCCTCTATGGGCTTCCAACTATCACTTTCCCAATTCCACAAGAACTCTCTTAGCGAAAGGCTTCTTGAGGGGAAAGCTGTAACTCTGTGAGATGATTTCACAGAACACAAAGAAGTTTCTCAGAAAGCTTCTTTCTCTTTGTTATCGGAGTTAATTTGCTTTTGCCCTATTGTCTTCTAAGGGATCCGAAATATCTGTTCTCAGCTTCCACAGAAAAAAGGCTAGCAAAGAGATCCACGAAATACAGATGTATCTCTGTGAGGTGAATTAACAGAACACTAAGCAGTTTCTCAGAAAGCTTCTTTCCAGATTTCATCTGAGGATATTTCCTTTTTCACCATAGCCCTCTATGCGCTTCCAAATATCACTATGCCAATTCCACAAGAAATGTCTTAGCGAAAGGCTTCTTGAGAGGAAAGCTGTAACTCTGTGAGGTGATTTCACAGAACACAAAGAAGTTTCTCAGAAAGCTTCTTTCTCTTTGTTATCGGAGTTTATTTCCTTTGGCCCTATAATCTTCAAAGGGATCCGAAATATCTGTTCTCAGATTACACAGAAATAAGGCTAGCAAAGAGATCCACCAAATACAGTTGTAACTCTGTGAGTTGAATTACCAGAACACTAAGGAGTTTCTCAGAAAGCTACTTTCCAGATTTCATCTGAGGATATTTCCTTTTTCACCTTAGCCCTCTATGGGCTTCCAAATATCACTTTGCCAATTCCACAAGAACTGTCTTAGCGAAAGGCTTCTTCAGGGGAAAGCTGTAACTCTGTGAGATGATTCCACAGAACGCAAAGAAGTTTCTCAGAAAGCTTCTTACTCTTTGTTATCGGAGGATATTTCCTTTGGCCCTATAGTCTTCAAAGGGATCCGAAATATCTGTTCTCAGATTCCAGAGAAATAAGGCTAGCAAAGAGATCCACGAAATACAGATGTAACTCTGTGAGATGAATTAACAGAACACTAAGCAGTTTCTCAGAAAGCTTCTTTCCAGATTTCATCTGATGATATTTCCTTTTTCAACATAGTCTTCTATGCGCTTCCAAATATCACTTTGCCAATTCCACTAGAACTGTCTTAGTGAAAGGCTTCTTGAGGGGAAAGCTGTAACTCTGTGAGATGATTTCACAGAACACAAAGAAGTTTCTCAGAAAGCTTCTATCTCTTTGTTATCGGAGGATATTTTCTTTGGACCTATAGTCTTCAAAGGGATCCGAAATATCCGTTCTCAGATTCCACAGAAATAAGGCTAGCAAACAGATCCACGAAATACAGATGTAACTCTGTGAGATGCATTAACAGAACACTAAGCAGTTTCTCAGAAAGCTGCTTTCCAGATTTCATCTGAGGATACTTCCTTTTTCACCATAGCCTTCTATGCGCTTCCAAATATCACTTTGCCAATTCACAAGAACAGTCTTAGCGAAAGGCTTCTTGAGGGGAAAGCTGTAACTTTGAGAGGTGATATCAAAGAACACAAAGAAGTTTCTCAGAAAGCTTCTTTCTCTTTGTTATCGGAGTTTATTTCCTTTGGCCCTATAATCTTCAAAGGGATCCGAAATATCTGTTCTCAGATTCCACAGAAATAAGGCTAGCAAAGAGATCCACGAAATATAGATGTCACTCTGTGAGATGAATTAACAGAACACTAAGCAGTTTCTCAGAAAGCTTCTTTCCACATTTCATCTGAGGATATTTCCTTTTTCACCATAGCCTTCTATGCGCTTCCAAATATCACTTTGCCAATTCCACTAGAACTGTCTTAGCGAAAGGTTTCTTGAGGAGAAATCTGTAACTTTCAGAGGTGATATCAAAGAACACAAAGAAGTTTCTCCGAAAGCTTCTTTCTCTTTGTTATCGGAGTTTATTTCCTTTGGCCCTATAATCTTCAAAGGGATCCGAAATATCTGTTCTCAGATTCCACAGAAATAAGGCTAGCAAAGAGATCCACCAAATACAGACGTAACTCTGTGAGTTGAATTACCAGAACACTAAGGAGTTTCTCAGAAAGCTACTTTCCAGATTTCATCTGAGGATATTTCCATTTTCACCTTAGCCCTCCATGGGCTTCCAAATATCACTTTGCCAATTCCACAAGAACTGTCTTAGCGAAAGGCTTCTTGAGGGGAAAGCTGTAACTCTGTGAGATGATTTCACAGAACACAAAGAAGTTTCTCAGAAAGCTTCTTTCTCTTTGTTATCGGAGAATATTTCCTTTGGCTCTTTAGTCTTCTAAGGGATCCGAAATATCTGTTCTCAGATTCCACAGAAATAAGGCTAGCAAAGAGCTCCACGAAATACAGAGATAAATCTGTGAGATGCATTAACAGAACACTAAGCAGTTTCTCAGAAAGCTGCTTTCCAGATTTCATCTGAGGATATTTCCTTTTTCAACATAGTCTTCTATGCGCTTCCAAATATCACTTTGCCAATTCACAAGAACAGTCTTAGCGAAAGGCTTCTTGAGGTGAAAGCTGTAACTCTGTGAGGTGATATCAAAGAACACAAAGAAGTTTCTCAGAATGCTTCTTTCTCTTTGTTATCGGAGTTTATTTCCTTTGGCCCTATAATCTTCAAAGGGATCCGAAATATCTGTTCTCAGATTCCACAGAAATAAGGCTAGCAAAGAGATCCACGAAATACAGATGTATCTCTGTGAGATGAATTAACAGAACACTAAGCAGTTTCTCAGAAAGCTTCTTTCCAGATTTCATCTGAGGATATTTCCTGTTTCACCATAGCCCTCTATGGGCTTCCAAATATCACTTTGCCAATTCCACAAGAAATGTCTTAGCGAAAGGCTTCTTGAGGGGAAAGCTGTAACTCTGTGAGATGATTTCACAGAACACAAAGAAGTTTCTCAGAAAGCTTCTTTCCCTTGTTATCGGAGGATAATTCCTTTGGCCCTATAGTGTTCAAAGGGTTCCGAAATATCTATTCTCAGATTCCACAGAAATAAGGTTAGCAAAGAGGTCCACGAAATACAGATGTAACTCTATGAGAAGAATTAACAGAACACTAAGCAGTTTCTCAGAAAGCTTCTTTCCAGATTTCATCTGAGGATATTTCCTTTTTCACCATAGCCCTGTATTGGCTTCCAAATATCACCTTGCCAATTCCACAAGAACTGTCTTAGTGAAAGGCTTCTTGAGGGGAAAAGCTGTAACTCTGTGAGGTGATTTCACAGAACACAAAGAAGTTTCTCAGAAAGCTTCTTTCTCTTTGTTATCGGAGGATATTTCCTTTGGCCCTATAGTCTTCTAAGGGATCCGAAATATCTGTTCTCAGATTCCACAGAAATAAGGCTAGCAAAGAGATCCACGAAATACAGATGTAACTCTGTGAGATGAATTAACAGAACACTAAGCAGTTTCCCAGAAAGCTTCTTTCCAGATTTCATCTGAGGATATTTCTTTTTTCACCATAGCCCTCTAGGGGCTTCCAAATATCACTTTGCGAATTCCACAAGAACTATCTTAGCGAAAGGCTTCTTGAGGGGAAAGCTGTAACTCTGTGAGATGATTTCACAGAACACGAAGAAGTTTCTCAGAAAGCTTCTCTCTTTGTTATCGAAGGATATTTCCTTTGGCCCCATAGTCTTCAAAGGGATCCGAAATATCTGTTCTCAGATTCCACAGAAATAAGGCTAGCAAACAGATCCACGAAATACAGACGTAACTCTGTGAAATGAATTAACAGAAAACTAAGCAGTTTCCCACAAAGCTTCTTTCCAGATTTCATCTGAGGGTATTTCCTTTTTCACCGTAGCCCTCTATGGGCTTCCAAATATCACTTTGCCAATTCCACAAGAACTGTCTTAGCGAAAGGCTTCTTGAGGGGAAAGCTGTAACTCTGTGAGATGATTTCACAGAACACAAAGAAGTTTCTCAGAAAGCTTCTTTCTCTTTGTTATCTGAGGATATTTCCTTTGGCCCTATAGTCTTCAAAGGGATCCGAAATATGTCTTCTCAGATTCCACAGAAATAAGGCTAGCAAAGAGATCCACGAAATACAGATGTAACTCTGTGAGGTGAATTAACAGAACACTAAGCAGTTTCTCAGAAAGCTTCTTTCCAGATTTCATCTGAGGATATTTCCTTTTTCACCGTAGCCTCTATGGGCTTCCAAATATCACTTTGCCAATTCCACAACAACTTTCTTAGCGAAAGCCTTCTTGAGGTGAAAGCTGTTACTCTGTGAGTTGATTTCACAGAACAAAAAGAAGTTTCTCAGAAAGCTTCTTTCTCTTTGTTATCGGAGGATATTTCCTTTGGCCTTGTAGTCTTCAAAGGGATAGGAAATATCTGTTCTCAGATTCCACAGAAATAAGGCTAGCAAAGAGATCCACGAAATACAGACGTAACTCTGTGAGGTGAATTAACACAACACTAAGCAGTTTCTCAGAAAGCTTCCTTCAAGATTTCATCTGAGGATATATCCTTTTTCACCGTACCCTCTATGGGCTTCCAAATATCACTTTGCCAATTCCACAAGAACTTTCTTAGCGAAAGGATTCTTAAGCGGATCGCTGTAACTCTGTGACTTGATTTCACAGAACAAAAAGAAGGTTCTCAGAAAGCTTCTTTCTCTTTGTTATCGGAGGATATTTCCTTTGGCCCTATAGTCTTCAAAGGGATCCGAAATATCTGTTCTCAAATTCCACAGAAATAAGGCTAGCAAAGAGATCCACGAAATACAGATGTAACTCTGTGAGATGAATTAACAGAACACTAAGCAGTTTCTCAGAAAGCTTCTTTCCAGATTTCATCTGAGGATATTTCCTTTTTCACCGTAGCCCTCTATGGGCTTCCAAATATCACTTTGCCAATTCCACAAGAACTGTCTTAGCGAAAGACTTCTTGAGGGGAAAGCTGTAACTCTGTGAGATGATTTCACAGAACACAAAGAAGTTTCTCAGAAAGCTTCTTTCTCTTTTTTATCGGAGGATATTTCCTTTGGCCCTATACTCTTTTTAGGGATCCGAAATATCTGTTCTCAGATTCCACAGATATAAGGCTAGCAAAGAGATCCACGAAATACAGACGTAACTCTGTGAGATGAATTAACAGAACACTAAGCAGTTTCTCAGAAAGCTTCTTTCCAGATTTCATCTGAGGTTATTTCCTTTTTCACCATAGCCCTCTATGGGCTTCCAACTATCACTTTCCCACTTCCACGAGAACTGTCTTAGCAAAAGGCTTCTTGAGGGGAAAGCTGTAACTCTGTGAGATGATTTCAAAAAACACAAAGAAGTTTCTCAGAAAGCTTCTTTCTCTTTGTTATCGGAGTTTATTTCCTTTGGCCCTATCGTCTTCTAAGGGATCCGAAATATCGGTTCTCAGATTCCACAGAAATAAGGCTAACAAAGCGATCAACGAAATACAGATTTAACTCTGTGAGATGAATTAACAGAACTCTAAGCAGTTTCTCAGAAAACTTCTTTCCAGATTTCATCTGAGGATATTTCCTTATTCACCATAGCCCTCTATGCGCTTCCAAATATCACTTTGCCATTCAACAAGAACTGTCTTAGTGAAAGGCTTCTTGAGCGGAAAGCTGTAACTCTGTGAGATGATTTCTCAGAACACAAAGAAGTTTCTCAGAAAGCTTCTTTCTCTTTTTTATCGGAGGATATTTCCTTTGGCCCCTTATTCTTCAAAGGGATCCGAAATATGTGTTCTCAGATTCCACAGAAATAAGGCTAGCAAAGAGATCCACGACATACAGATGTAACTCTGTGAGATGAATTAACAGAACACTAAGCAGTTTCTCAGAAAGCTTCTTTCCAGATTTCATCTGAGGATATTTCCCTTTTCACCCTAGCCCTCTATGGGCTTCGAAATATCACTTTGCCAATTCCACAAGAACTTTCTTAGCGAAAGGCTTCTTGAGGGGAAAGCTGTAACTCTGTGAGGTGATTTCACAGACACAAAGAAGTTTCTCAGAAAGCTTCTTTCTCTTTTTTATCGGAGGATATTTCCTTTGGCCCAATAGTCTTCAAAGGGATCCGAAATATCTGTTCGCAGGTTCCACAGAAATAAGGCTAGCAAAGAGATCCACGAAATACAGATGTAACCCTGTGAGATGAATTAACAGAACACTAAGCAGTTTCTCAGAAAGCTTCTTTCCAGATTTCATCTGAGGATATTTCCTTTTTCACGGTAGCCCTCTATGGGCTTCCAAATATCACTTTGCCAATTCCAAAAGAACTTTCTTAGCGAAAGGCTTCTTGAGGGGAAAGCTATAATTCTGTGAGATGATTTCACAGAACACACAGAAGTTTCTCAGAAAGCTTCTTTCTCTTTGTTATCGGAGGATATTTCCTTTGGCCCTATAGTCTTCAAAGAGATAAGAAATATCTGTTCTCAGATTCCACAGAAATAAGGCTAGCAAAGAGATCCACGAACTACAGATGTAACTCTGTGAGATGAATTAACAGAACACTAAGCAGTTTCTCAGAAAGCTTCTTTCCAGATATCATCTGAGGATATTTCCTTTTTCACCATAGCCCTCTATGGGCTTCCAAATATCACTTTGCCAATTCCACAAGAACTTTCTAAGCGAAAGGATTCTTGAGGGGAAAGTTGTAACTGTGTCAGATGATTTCACAGAACACAAAGATGTTTCTCAGAAAGCTTCTTTCTCTTTTTTATCGGAGGATATTTCCTTTGGCACTATAGTCTTCAAAGGGATCCGAAATATCTATTCTCAGATTCCACAGAAATAAGGCTAGCAAAGAGGTCCACGAAATACAGATGTAACTCTATGAGAAGAATTAAAAGAACACTAAGCAGTTTCTCAGAAAGCTTCTTTACAGATTTCATCTGAGGATATTTCCTTTTTCACCATAGCCCTCTATGTGCTTCCAAATATCACTTTGCCAATTCCACAAGAAATGTCTTAGCGAAAGGCTTCTTGAGGGGAAAGCTGTAACTCTGTGAGGTGATTTCACAGAACATAAAGAAGTTTCTCAGAAAGCTTCTTTCTCTTTGTTATCGGAGTTAATTTGCTTTTGCCCTATAGTCTTCTAAGGGATCCGAAATATCTGTTCTCAGATTCCACAGAAATAAGGCTAACAAAGAGATCTAGGAAATACAGATGTAACTCTGTGAGAAGAATTAACAGAACACTAAGCAGTTTCTCAGAAAGCTACTTTCCAGATTTCATCTGAGGATATTTCCTTTTTCGCCATAGCCCTCTATGGGCTTCCAAATATCACTTTGCCAATTCCACAAGAACTGTCTTAGCGAAAGGCTTCTTGAGGGGAAAGCTGTAACTCTGTGAGATGATTTCACAGAACACAAAGAAGTTTCTCAGAAAGCTTCTTTCTCTTTGTTATCGGAGGATATTTCCTTTGGCACTATAGACTTCTAAGGCATCCGAAATATCTGTTCTCAGGTTCCACAGAAATAAGGCTAGCAAAGAGATCCACGAAATACAGATGTAACTCTGTGAGATGAATTAACAGAACACTAAGCAGTTTCTCAGAAAGCTTCTTTCCAGATTTCATCTGAGGATATTTCCTTTTTCACCATAGCCCTCTATGGGCTTCCAACTATCACTTTTCCAATTCCACGAGAACTGTCTTAGCGAAAGGCTTCTTGAGGGGAAAGCTGTAACTTTATGAGATGATTTCACAGAACACAAAGAAGTTTCTCAGAAAGCTTCTTTCTCTTTGATATCGGAGGATATTTCCTTTGGCCCTATAGTCTTCTAAGGGATCCGAAATATCTGTTCTCAGATTCCACAGAAGTAAGGCTAGCAAAGAGATCCACGAAATACAGATGTAACTCTGTGAGACGAATTAACAGAACACTAAGCAGTTTCTCAGAAAGCTTCTTTCCAGATTTCATCTTAGGATATTTCCTTTTTCACCATAGCCCTGTATTGGCTTCCAAATATCACTTTGCCAAATCCACAAGAACTGTCTTAGCGAAAGGCTTCTTGAGGGGAAAGCTGTAACTCTGTGAGATGATTTCACAAAACACAAAGAAGTTTCTCAGAAAGCTTCTTTCTCTTTGTTATCGGAGTTTATTTCCTTTGGCCCTATCGTCTTCTAAGGGATCCGAAATATCGGTTCTCATATTCCACAGAAATAAGGCTAACAAAGCGATATACGAAATACAGATGTAACTCTGTGAGATGAATTAACAGAACTCTAAGCAGTTTCTCAGAAATCTTCTTTCCAGATTTCATCTGAGGATATTTCCTTATTCACCATAGCCCTCTATGCGCTTCCAAATATCACTTTGCCATTCCCCAAGAACTGTCTTAGTGAAAGGCTTCTTGAGCGGAAAGCTGTAACTCTGTGAGATGATGTCTCAGAACACAAAGAAGTTTCTCAGAAAGCTTCTTTCTCTTTGTTATCGGAGTTTATTTCCTTTGGCCCCATATTCTTCAAAGGGATCCGAAATATGTGTTCTCAGATTCCACAGAAATAAGGCTAGCAAAGAGATCCACGAAATACAGATGTAACTCTGTGAGATGAATTAACAGAACACTAAGCAGTTTCTCAGAAATCTTCTTTCCAGATTTCATCTTAGGATATTTCTTTTTCACCATAGCCCTGTATTGGCTTCCAAATATCACTTTGCCAATTCCACAAGAACTGTCTTAGCGAAAGGCTTCTTGAGGGGAAAGTTGTAACTCTGTGATAGGATTTCACAAACACAAAGAAGTTTCTCAGAAAGCTTCTTTCTCTTTGTTATCGGAGGATAATTCCTTTGGCCCTATAGTCTTCAAAGGGATCCGAAATATCTGTTCTCAGATTCCACAGAAATAAGGCTAGCAAAGAGATCCACGAAATACAGATGTAACTCTGTGAGATGAATTAACAGAACACTAAGCAGTTTCTCAGAAAGCTTCTTTCCAGATTTCATCTGAGGATACTTCCTTTTTCACCAGAGCCCTCTATGGGCTTCCAACTATCACTTTTCCAATTCCACAAGAACTCTCTTAGCGAAAGGCTTCTTGAGGGGAAAGCTGTAACTCTGTGAGATGATTTCACAGAACACAAAGAAGTTTCTCAGAAAGCTTCTTTCTCTTTGTTATCGGAGGATATTTCCTTTGGCCCTATAGTCTTCTAAGGGATCCGAAATATCTGTTCTCAGATTCCACAGAAATAAGGCTAACAAAGCGATCTACGAAATACAGATGTAACTCTGTGAGATGAATTAAGAGAACACTAAGCAGTTTCTCAGAAAGCTTCTTTCCAGGTTTCATCTGAGGATATTTGCTTTTTCACCATAGCCCTGTATGGGCTTCCAAATATCACTTTGCCAATTCCACAAGAACTGTCTTAGTGAAAGGCTTGTTGAGGGGAAAGCTGTAACTCTGTGAGATGATTTCACAGAACACAAAGAAGTTTTTCAGAAAGCTTCTTTCTCTTTGTTATCGCAGGATATTTCCTTTGGCCCTATAGTCTTCTAAGGTATCCGAAATATCTGTTCTCAGATTCCACTGAAAAAAGGCTAGCAAAGAGATCCACGAAATACAGATGTAACTCTGTGAGGTGAATTAACAGAACACTATGCAGTTTCTCAGAAAGCTTCCTTCAAGATTTCATCTGAGGATATTTCAATTATCACCGTAGCCCTCTATGGGCTTCCACATATCCCTTTGCCAATTCCACAAGAACTTTCTTAGCGAAAGGCTTCTTAAGCGGATCGCTGTAACTCTGTGACTTGATTTCACAGAACAAAAAGAAGTTTCTCAGAAAGCTTCTTTCTCTTTGTTATCGGAGGATATTTCCTTTGGCACTATAGACTTCTAAGGGATCCGAAATATCTGTTCTCAGGTTCCACAGAAATAAGGGTAGCAAAGAGATCCACGAAATACAGATGTAACTCTGTGAGATGAATTAACAGAACACTAAGCAGTTTCTCAGAAAGCTTCTTTCCAGATTTCATCTGAGGATATTTCCTTTTTCACCATAGCCCTCTATGGGCTTCCAACTATCACTTTTCCAATTCCACGAGAACTGTCTTAGCGAAAGGCTTCTTGGGGGGAAAGCTGTAACTTTGTGAGATGATTTCACAGAACACAAAGAAGTTTCTCAGAAAGCTTCTTTCTCTTTGATATCGGAGGATATTTCCTTTGGCCCTATAGTCTTCTAAGGGATCCGAAATATCTGTTCTCAGATTCCACAGAAGTAAGGCGAGCAAAGAGATCCACGAAATACAGATGTAACTCTGTGAGATGAATTAACAGAACACTAAGCAGTTTCTCAGAAAGCTTCTTTCCAGATTTCATCTTAGGATATTTCCTTTTTCACCATAGCCCTGTATTGGCTTCCAAATATCACTTTGCAAATTTCACAAGAACTGTCTTAGCGAAAGGCTTCTTGAGGGGAAAGCTGTAACTCTGTGAGATGATTTCACAGAACACAAAGAAGTTTCTCAGAAAGCTTCTTTCTCTTTGTTATCGGAGGATATTTCCTTTGGCACTATAGACTTCTAAGGGATCCGAAATATCTGTTCTCAGGTTCCACAGAAATAAGGCCAGCAAAGAGATCCACGAAATACAGATGTAACTCTGTGAGATGAATTAACAGAACACTAAGCAGTTTCTCAGAAAGCTTCTTTCTAGATTTCATCTGAGGATATTTCCTTTTTCAACATAGCCCTCTAAGGGCTTCCAACTATCACTTTTCCAATTCCACGAGAACTGCCTTAGCGAAAGGCTTCTTGAGGGGAAAGCTGTAACTTTGTGAGATGATTTCACAAACACAAAGAAGTTTCTCAGAAAGCTTCTTTCTCTTTGTTATCGGAGGATAATTCCTTTGGCCCTATAGTCTTCAAAGGGATCCGAAATATCTGTTCTCAGATTCCACAGAAATAAGGCTAGCAAAGAGATCCACGAAATACAGATGTAACTCTGTGAGATGAATCAACAGAACACGAAGCAGTTTCTCAGAAAGCTTCTTTCCAGATTTCATCTGAGGATAATTCCTTTTTCAACCTAGCCCTCTATGGGCTTCGAAATATCACTTTGCCAATTCCACCAGAACTTTCTTAGCGAAAGGCTTCTTGAGGGGAAAGCTGTAACTCTGTGAGGTGATTTCACAGAACACAAAGAAGTTTCTCAGAAAGCTTCTTTCTCTTTTTTATCGGAGCATATTTCCTTTGGCCCTATAGTCTTCAAAGGGATCCGAAATATCTGTTCTCAGATTCCACAGAAATAAGGCTAGCAAAGAGATCCACGAAATACAGATGTAACCCTGTGAGATGAATTAACAGAACACTAAGCAGTTTCTCAGAAAGCTTCTTTCCAGATTTCATCTGAGGATATTTCCTTTTTCACGGTAGCCCTGTATTGGCTTCCAAACATAACTTTGCCAATTCCACAAGAACTGTCTTAGCGAAAGGCTTCTTGAGGGGAAAGCTGTAACTCTGTGAGATGATTTCACAGAACACAAAGAAGTTTCTCAGAAAGCTTCTTTCTCTTTGTTTTCGGAGGATATTTCCTTTGGCCCTATAGTCTTCAAAGGGATCCGAAATATCTATTCTCAGATTCCACAGAAATAAGGCTAGCAAAGAGGTCCACGAAATGCAGATGTATCTCTGTGAGATGAATTAACAGAACACTAAGCAGTTTCTCAGAAAGCTTCTTTCCAGATTTCATCTGAGGATATTTCCTCTTTCACCATAGCCCTCTATGGGCTTCCAAATATCACTTTGCCAATTGCACAAGCACTATCTTAGCGAAAGGCTCCTTGAGGGGAAGGCTGTAGCACTGTGGGAATATTTCACAGAACACAAAGAAGTTTCTCAGAAAGCTTCTTTCTCTTTGTTATCGGAGGATATTTCCTTTGGCCCTATAGTCTTCTAAAGGATCCGAAATATCTGTTCTCAGATTCCACAGAAATAAGGCTAACAAAGCGATCTACGAAATACAGATGTAACTCTGTGAGATGAATTAACAGAACACTAAGCAGTTTCTCAGAAAGCTTCTTTCCAGGTTTCATCTGAGGATATTTGCTTTTTCACCATAGCCCCGTATGGGCTTCCAAATATCACTTTGCCAATTTCACAAGAACTGTCTTAGTGAAAGGCTTGTTGAGGGGAAAGCTGTAACTCTGTGAGATGATTTCAAAGAACACAAAGAAGTTTCTCAGAAAGCTTCTTTCTCTTTGTTATCGGAGGATATTTCCTTTGGCCCTATAGTCTTCAAAGGGATCCGAAATATCTGTTCTCAGATTCCACAGAAGTAAGGCTAGCAAAGAGATCCACGAAATACAGAAGTAACCCTGTGAGGTGAATTAACAGAACACTAAGCAGTTTCTCAGAAAGCTTCCTTCCAGATATCATCTGAGGACATTTCCTTTTTCACCGTAGCCCTCTATGCGTTTCCAAATATCACTTTGCCAATTCCACAAGAACTGTCTTAGCGAAAGGCTTCTTGAGGGGAAAGCTGTAACTCTGTGAGATGATTTCACAGAACAAAAAGAAGTTTCTCAGAAAGCTTCTTTCTCTTTGTTATCGGAGGATATTTCCTTTGGCCCTATAGTCTTCAAAGATATAAGAAATATCTGTTCTCAGATTCCACAGAAATAAGGCTAGCAAAGAGATCCACGAAATACAGATGTAACTCTGTGAGATGAATTAACAGAACACTAAGCAGGTTCTCAGAAAGCTTCTTTCCAGATTTCATCTGAGGATATTTCCTTATTCACCATAGCCCTCTATGGGCTTCCAAATATCACTTTGCCAAATCCCCAAGAACTGTCTTAGTGAAAGGCTTCTTGAGCGGAAAGCTGTAACTCTGTGAGATGACTTCTCAGAACACAAAGAAGTTTCTCAGAAAGCTTCTTTCTCTTCTTTATCGGAGTTTATTTCCTTTGGCCCCATATTCTTCAAAGGGATCCGAAATATCTCTTCTCAGATTCCACAGAAATAAGGCTAGCAAAGAGATCTACGAGATACAGATGTAACGCTGTGAGATGAATTAACAGAACACTAAGCATTTTCTCAGAAAGCTTCTTTCCAGATTTCATCTGAGGATATTTCCTTTTTCACCATAGCCCTCAATGGGCTTCCAAATATCACTTTGCCAATTCCACAAGAACTGTCTTAGCGAAAGTCTTCTTGAGGGGAAAGCTGTAACTCTGTGAGATGATTTCACAGAACACAAAGAAGGTTCTCAGAAAGCTTCTTTCTCTTTGTTATCGGAGGTTATTTCCTGTGGCCCTATAGTCCTCAAAGGGATCCGAAATATCTGTTCTCAGATTCCACAGAAATAAGGCTAGCAAAGAGATCCACGAAAAACAGACGTAGCTCTGTGAGACGAATTAACAGAAAACTAAGCAGTTTCCCAGAAAGCTTCTTTCCAGATTTCATCTGAGGGTATTTCCTTTTTCACCGTAGCCCTCTATGGGCTTCCAAATATCACTTTGCCAATTCCACGAGAACTTTCTTAGCGAAAGGCTTCTTAAGCGGATCGCTGTAACTCTGTGACTTGATTTCACAGAACAAAAAGAAGTTTCTCAGAACGCTTCTTTCTCTTTGTTATCGGAGGATATTTCCTTTTGCCCTATAGTCTTCAAAGGGATCCGAAATATCTGTTCTCAGATTCCACAGAAATAAGTCTAGCAAAGAGATCCACGAAATACAGATGTAACTCTGTGAGATGAATTAACAGAACACTAAGCAGTTTCTCAGAAAGCTTCTTTCCAGATTTCATCTGAGGATATTTCCTTTTTCACCGTAGCCCTCTATGGGCTTCCAAATATCACTTTGCCAGTTCCACAAGCACTGTCTTAGCGAAAGGCTTCTTGAGGGGAAAGCTGTAACTCTGTGAGATGATTTCACAGAACACAAAGAAGTTTCTCAGAAAGCTTCTTTCGCTTTGTTATCGGAGGATATTTCCTTTGGCACTATACTCTTCTAAGGGATCCGAAATATCTGTTCTCAGGTTCCACAGAAATAAGGCTAGCAAAGAGATCCACGAAATAAAGATGTAACACTGTGAGATGAATTAACAGAACACTAACCAGTTTCTCAGAAAGCTTCTTTCCAGATTTCATCTGAGGATATTTCCTTTTTCACCATAGCCCTCTATGGTGTTCCAACTATCACTTTTCCAATTCCACGAGAACAGTCTTAGCGAAAGGCTTCTTGAGGGGAAAGCTGTAAGTTTGTGAGATGATTTCACAGAACACAAAGAAGTTTCTCAGAAAGCTTCTATCTCTTTGTTATCGGAGGATATTTCCTTTGGCCCTATAGTCTTCTAAGGGATCCGAAATATCTGTTCTCAGATTCCACCGAAGTAAGGCTAACAAATCGATCTACGAAATACAGATGTAACTCTGTGAGTTGAATTAACAGAACACTAAGCAGTTTCTCAGAAAGCTTCTTTCCAGGTTTCATCTGAAGATATTTGCTTTTTCAAAATAGCCCTGTATGGGCTTCCAAATATCACTTTGCCAATTCCACAAGAACTGTCTTAGTGAAAGGCTTGTTGAGGGGAAAGCTGTAACTCTGTGAGATGATTTCACAGAACACAAAGAAGTTTCTCAGAAAGCTTCTTTCTCTTTGTTATCGCAGGATATTTCCTTTGGCCCTATAGTCTTCTAAGGGATCCGAAATATCTATTCTCAGATTCCACAGAAATAAGGCTAGCAAAGAGGTCCACGAAATACAGATGTAACTCTATGAGAAGAATTAACAGAACACTAAGCTGTTTCTCAGAAAGCTTCTTTCCAGATTTCATCTGAGGATATATCCTTTTTCACCATAGCCCTCTATGCGCTTCCAAATATCACTTTGCCAATTCCACAAGAACTGTCTTAGCGAAAGGCTTCTTGAGAGGAAAGCTCTAACTCTGTGAGGTGATTTCACAGAACACAAAGAAGTTTCTCAGAAAGCTTCTTTCTCTTTGTTATCGGAGTTAATTTGCTTTTGCCCCATAGTTCTCCAAGGGATCCGAAATATCTGTTCTCAGATTCCACAGAAATAAGGCTAACAAAGAGATCTACGAAATACAGATGTAACTCTGTGAGAAGAATTTACAGAACACTAAGCAGTTTCTCAGAAAGCTTCTTTCCAGATTTCATCTGAGGATATTTCCTTTATCACCGTAGCCCTCTATGGGCTTCCAAATATCACTTTGCCAATTCCACAGGAACTGTCTTAGCGAAAGGCTTCTTGAGGGGAAAGCTGTACCTCTGTGGGATGATTTCACAGAACACAAAGAAGTTTCTCAGAAAGCTTCTTTCTCTTTGTTATCAGAGGATATTTCCTTTGGCACTATAGTCTTCTAAGGGATCCGGAATATCTGTTCTCAGGTTCCACATAAATAAGGCTAGCAAAGAGATCCACGAAATACAGATGTAACTCTGTGAGATGAATTAACAGAACACTAAGAAGTTTCTCAGAAAGCTTATTTCCAGATTTCATCTGAGGATACTTCCTTTTTCACCATAGCCCTCTATGGGCTTCCAAATATCACTTTTCCAATTCCACAAGAACTGTCTTAGCGAAAGGCTTCTTGAGGGGAAAGCTGTAACTCTGTGAGATGATTTCACAGAACACAAAGAAGTTTCTCAGAAAGCTTCTTTCTCTTTGTTATCGGAGGATATTTCCTTTGGCCTTATAGTCTTCTAAGTGATCCGAAATATCTGTTCTCAGATTCCACAGAAATAAGGCTAACAAAGCGATCTACGAAATACAGATGTAACTCTGTGAGATGAATTAACAGAACACTAAGCAGTTTCTCAGAAAGCTTCTTTCCAGGTTTCATCTGAGGATATTTGCTTTTTCTCCATAGCCCTGTATGGGCTTTCAAATATCACTTTGCCAATTCCACAAGAACTGTCTTAGTGAAAGGCTTGTTGAGGGGAAAGCTGTAACTCTGTGAGATGATTTCAAAGAATACAAAGACGTTTCTCAGAAAGCATCTTTCTCTTTGTTATCGCAGGATATTTCCTTTGGCCCTATAGTCTTCTAAGGGATCTGAAATATCTGTTCTCAATTTCCAGAGAAAAAAGGCTAGCAAAGAGATCCACGAAATACAGATGTATCTCTGTGAGATGAATTAACAGAACACTAAGCAGTTTCTCAGAAAGCTTCTTTCCAGATTTCATCTGAGGATATTTCCTTTTTCACCATAGCCCTCTATGGGCTTCCAAATATCACTTTGCCAATTCCAGAAGAACTTTCTTAGCGAAAGGCTTCTTAAGCGGATCGCTGTAACTCTGGGACTTGATTTCACAGAACAAAAAGAAGATTCTCAGAAAGCTTCTTTCTCTTTGTTATCGGAGGATACTTCCTTTGCCCCTATAGTCTTCAAAGGGATCCGAAATATCTGTTCTCAGATTCCACAGAAATAAGGCTAGCAAAGAGATCCACGAAATACAGATGTAACTCTGAGATGCATTAACAGAACACTAAGCAGTTTCTCAGAAAGCTTCTTTCCAGATTTCATCTTAGGATATTTCCTTTTTCACCATAGCCCTGTATTGGCTTCCAAATATCACTTTGCCAATTCCACAAGAACTGTCTCATCGAAAGGCTTCTTGAGGGCAAAGTTGTAACTCTGTGATATGATTTCACAAACACAATGAAGTTTCTCAGAAAGCTTCTTTCTCTTTGTTATCGGAGGATATTTCCTTTGACCCTATAGTCTTCAAAGGGATATGAAATATCTGTTCTCAGATTCCACAGAAATAAGGCTACTAAAGAGATCTACGAAATACAGATGTAACTCTGTGAGATGAATTAACAGAACACTAAGCAGTCTCAGAAAGCTTCTTTCCAGATTTCATCTGAGGATATTTCCTTATTCACCATAGCCCTCTATTCGCTTCCAAATATCACTTTGCCCAATCCCCAAGAACTGTCTTAGTGAAAGGCTTCTTGAGGGGAATGCTGTAACTCTGAGAGATGATTTCACAGAACACAAAGAAGTTTCTCAGAAAGCTTCTTTCTCTTTGTTATCGGAGGATATTTCCTTTGGCACTATAGTCTTCTCAGGTATCCGAAATATGTGTTCTCAGGTTCCACAGAAATAAGGCTAGCAAAGAGATCCACGAAATACAGATGTAACACTGTGAGATGAATTAACAGAACACTAAGCAGTTTCTCAGAAAGCTTCTTTCCAGATTTCATCTGAGGATATTTCCTTTTTCACCATAGCCCTCTATGGTCTTCCAACTATCACTTTTCCAATTCCACGAGAACTGTCTTAGCGAAAGGCTTCTTGAGGGGAAAGCTGTAACTTTGTGAGATGATTTCACAGAACACAAAGAAGTTTCTCAGAAAGCTTCTTTCTCTTTGTTATCGGAGGATATTTCCTTTGGCACTATAGTCTTCTAAGGGATCCGAAATATCTCTTCTGAGATTCCACAGAAGTAAGGCTAACAAAGCGATCTACGAAATACAGATGTAACTCTGTGAGATGAATTAACAGAACACTAAGCAGTTTCTCAGAAAGCTTCTTTCCAGGTTTCATCTGAGGATATTTGCTTTTTCACCATAGCCCTTTATGGACTTCCAAATATCACTTTGCCAATTCCACAAGAAGTGTCTTAGTGAAAGGCTTGTTGAGGGGAAAGCTGTAACTCTGTGAGATGATTTCACAGAACACAAAGAAGTTTCTCAGAAAGCTTCTTTCTCTTTGTTATCGCAGGATATTTCCTTTGGCCCTACAGTCTTCTAAGGGATCCGAAATATCTGTTCTCAGATTCCACAGAAAAAAGGCTAGCAAAGAGATCCACGAAATATAGATGTATCTCTGTGAGATGAATTAACAGAACACTAAGCAGTTTCTCAGAAAGCTTCTTTCCAGATTTCATCAGAGGATATTTCCTCTTTCACCATAGCCCTCTATGGGCTTCCAAATATCACTTTTCCAATTGCACAAGAACTGTCTTAGCGAAAGGCTCCTTGAGGGGAAGGCTGTAACTCTGTGGGATGATTTCACAGAACACAAAGAAGTTTCTCAGAAAGATTCTTTCTCTTTGTTATCGGAGGATATTTCCTTTGGCCCTATAGTCTTCAAAGGGAACCGAAATATCTATTCTCAGATTCCACTGAAAAAAGGCTAGCTAAGAGATCAACGAAATACAGATGTAACTCTGTGACTCTAAGTCACACATCACAGAGCAGTTTCTCAGAAAGCTTTTTTCCAGATTTCATCTGAGGATATTTCCTTTTTCACCATAGCCCTCTATGGGCTCCCAAATATCACTTTGAAAATTCCACAAGAACTGTCTTAGCGAAAGGCTACTTGAGGGGAAAGCTGTAGCTCTGTGACATGGTTTCACAGAACACAAGGAAGTTTCTCGGAAAGCTTCTTTCTCTTTGTTATCGGACGATATTTCCTTTGGCCCTATAGTCTTCAAAAGGATGCGAAATATCTGTTCTCAGATTCCACATAAATGAGGGTAGCAAAGATATTTCACAAAATAGAGATGTAACTCTGTGAGAAGAATTACCGGAGCATTAAGCAGTTTCTCAGAAAGCTTCTTTCCAGATTTCATCTGAGGATATTTCCTTTTTCTACATAGCCCTCTATGGGCTTCCAAATACCACTTTGCCAATTCCACAAGAACTGTCTTAGCAAAAGTCTACTTGAGGGGAAACCTGTAACTCTGTGAGATGATTTCACAGAACACAAAGAAGTTTCTCAAAAAGCTTCTTTCTCTTTGTTATCGGAGGATATTTCCTTTGGCCCTATAGTCTTCAAAGGGATCCGAAATATCTGTTCTCAGATTCCACAGAAATAAGGCTAGAAAAGAGATCCACGAAATACAGATGTACCTCTGTGAGATGAGTTAACAGACACTAAGCAGTTTCTCAGAAAGCTTCTTTCCAGATTTCATCTGAGGATACTTCCCGTTTCACCATAGCCCTCTATGGGCTTCCAAATATCACTTTGCCAATTCCACAAGATCTGTCTTATGGAAAGGCTTCTTGAGGGGAAAGCTGTAACTCTGTGAGATGATTTCACAGAACACAAAGAAGTTTCTGAGAAATCTTCTTTCTCTTTGTTATCGGGGGATATTTCCGTTGGTCCTATACTCTTCAAAGGGATGCGAAATATCTGTTCTCATATTCCCCAGAAATAGTGCTAGCAAAGAGATCCACGAAATACAGAATTAACTCCGTGAGTGGAAGTCTCACATCACAAAGTAGTTTCTCAGAAAGCTTCCTTCCAGAATTCATCTGAGCATATTTCCTTTTTCACCATAACCCTGTATTGGCTTCCAAATATCACTTTGCCAATTCCACAAAAACTGTCTTAGTGAAAGTCCACTTGAGGGGAAAGCTGTAACTCTGTGAGATGATTTCACAGATCACAAAGAAGTTTCTCAGAAAGCTTCTTTCTCTTTATTATCGGAGGATATTTCCTTTGGCCCTATAGTCTTCAAAGGGATCCGAAATATCTGTTCTCATATTTCACAGAAATAAGGCGAGCAAAACGTTCCACGAAATACAGATGTAATTCTTTGAGTGGAAGTCACACATCACAGAGCAGATTCCCAGAAAGTTTCTTTCCAGACTTCATCTGAGGGTGTTTCCTTTTTCACAGTAGCCCTCTATGGGCTTCCAAATATCACTTTGCAAATTCCACAGGAACTGTCTTGGCGAAAGGCTTCTTGAGGGGAAAGCTGTAGCTCTGTGACATGATTTCACAGAACACAAGGAAGTTTCTCGGAAAGCTTCTTTCTCTTTGTTATCGGAGGATATTTCCTTTGGCCCTATAGTCTCAAAGGGATCCGAAATATCTGTCTCAGATTCCACATAAATAAGGCTAGCAAATATATTCCACAAAATAGAGATGTAACTCTGTGAGAAGAATTACCAGAACACTAAGCAGTTTCTCAGAAAGCTTCTTTCCAGATTTCATCAGAGGATATTTCCTTTTTCACCATAGCCCTCCATTGTCTTCCAAATACAACTTTGCCAATTCCACAAGAACTGTCTTGGCAAAAGGCTACTTGAGGGGAGAGCTGTAACTCTGTGAGATCATTTCACAGAACACAAAAAAGTTTCTTAAAAAGCTTCTTTCTCTTTGTTATCGGAGGATATTTCCTTTGGCCCTATAGTCTTCAAAGGGATCCGAAATATCTGTTCTCAGATTTCACAGAAATAAGGATAGCAAAGATACCCACGAAATACAGATGTAACTCTGTGAGATGAATTAACAGACACTAAGCAGTTTCTCAGAAAGCTTCTTTCCAGATTTCATCTGAGGAAACTTCCTGTTTCACCATAGCCCTCTATGGGCTTCCAAATATCACTTTGCCAATTCCACAAGATCTGTCTTTTAGAAAGGCTTCTTGAGGGGAAGCTGTAACTCTGTGAGATGATTTCACAGAACACAAAGAAGTTTCTCAGAAATCTTCTTTCTCTTTGTTATCGGAGGATATTTCCTTTGGCCCTATACTCTTCAAAGGGATCCGAAATATCTGCTCTCATATTTCACAGTAATAAGGCGAGCAAAGCGTTCCACGAAATACAGATGTAATTCTTTGAGTGGAAGTCACACATCACAGAACAGATTCCCAGAAATCTTCTTTCCAGATTTCATCTGAGGATATTTCCTTTTTCACCATAGCCATCTATGGGCTTCCAAACATCACTTTGCCAAATCCACAGTGACTGTCTTATGAAAGGCTTCTTGAGGGGAAAGCTGTAACTCTGTGAGATGGTTTCACAGAACACTAAGAAGTTTCTCAGAAAACTTCTTTCTCTTTGTTATCGGAGGATATTTCCTTTGGCCCTATAGTCTTCAAAGAGATCCGAAATGTCTGTTCTCAGATTCCACAGAAATAAGGCTAGCAAAGAGATCCACGAAATACGGATGTATCTTTGTGAGTGGAAGTCACACATCACAGAGCAGTTTCTCAGAAAGCTTCTTTCCAGACTTCATCTGAGGGTATTTCCTTTTTCACCGTAGCCCTCTGTGGGCTTCCAAATATCACTTTGCCAATTCCACAAGAACTGTCTTAGTGAAAGTCTTCTTGAGGGGAAAGCTGTAACTCTCTGAGATGACTTCACAGATCACAAAGAAGTTTCTCTGAAAGCTTCTTTCTCTTTATTGTCAGAGGATATTTCCTTTTACCCTATAGACTTCCAAGGGATCCGAAATATCTGTTCTCATATTTCACAGAAATAAGGCGAGCAAAGCGTTCCACGAAACACAGATGTAATTCTTTGAGTGGAAGTCACACATCACAGAGCAGATTCCCAGAAATCTTGTTTCCAGATTTCATCTGAGGATATTTCCTTTTTCACCATAGCCATCTATGGGCTTCCAAACATCACTTTGCTAATTCCACAGTAACTGTCTTACGAAAGGTTTCTTGAGGGGAAAGCTGTAACTCTGTGAGATGGTTTCACAGAACACGAAGAAGTTTCTCAGAAATCTTCTTTCTCTTTGTTATCGGAGGATATTTCCTTTGGCCCTATAGTCTTGAAAGAGATCCGAAATATCTGTTCTCAGATTCCACAGAAATAAGGCTAGCAAAGAGATCCACGAAATACGGATGTAACTCTGTGAGTGGAAGTCACACATCACAGAGCAGTTTCTCAGAAAGCTTCTTTCCAGACTTCATCTGAGGGTATTTCCTTTTTCACCGTAGCCCTCTATGGGCTTCCAAATATCACTTTGCCAATTCCACAAGAACTGTCTTAGCGAAAGGCTTCTTGAGGGGAAAGCTGTAACTCTGTGAGATGATTTCGCAGTACACAAAGAAGTTTCTCAGAAAGCTTCTTTCTCTTTGTTATCGGAGGATATTTCCGTTGGCCCTATACTCTTCAAAGGGATGCGAAATATCTGTTCTCATATTCCACAGAAATAGTGCTGGCAAAGAGATCCACGAAATACAGAATTAACTCCGTGAGTGGAAGTCACACATCACAAAGTAGTTTCTCAGAAAGCTTCCTTCCAGAATTCATCTGAGGATATTTCCTTTTACACCATAACCCTGTATTGGCTTCCAAATATCACTTTGCCAATTCCACAAAAACTGTCTTAGTGAAAGTCTTCTTGAGGGGAAAGCTGTAACTCTGTGAGATGATTTCACAGATCACAAAGAAGTTTCTCAGAAATCTTCTTTCTCTTTGTTATCGGAGGATATTTCCTTTGGCCCTATAGTCTTCAAAGGGATGCGAAATATCTGTTCTCATATTCCACAGAAATAAGGCTAGCAAAGAGATCCACGAAATACAGATGTAACTCAGTGAGTGGAAGTCACACATCACAGAGCAGATTCCCAGAAAGCTTCCTTCCAGACGTCATCTGAGGGTGTTTCCTTTTTCACAGTAGCCCTCTATGGGCTTCCAAATATCACTTTGTCAATTCCACAATAACTGTCTTAGCGAAAGGCTTCTTGAGGGGAAAGCTGTAACCCTGTGAGATGAATTAACAGAACACTAAGCAGTTTCTCAGATAGCTTCTTTCCAGATTCCTTCTGAGGATATTTCCTTTTTCACCGTTGCCCTCTAAGGGCATCGAAATATCACTTTGCCAATTCCACAAGAACAGGCTTAGCGAACTGCTTCTTGAGGAGAAAGCTGTGACTCTGTGAGATGAAATAACAGAACACAAAGCAGTTTCTCAGAATGCTTCTGTCTCTTTGTTATCGGAGGATATTTCCTTTGGCCCTATTGTCTTCAAAGGGATCCAAAATATCAGTTCTCAGATTCCACAGAAATAAGACTAGCAAAAAGATCCACGAAATACAGATGTAACTCTGTGAGTGGAAGTCACACATCCCAAAGCAGTTTCTCAGAAAGCTTCTTTCCAGTTTTTCTCGGAGGATATTTTGTTTTTCACCATAGCCCTCTATGGGATTCCAAATATCACTTTCCAATTCCACAGGAACTGGCTTAGCGAACGGTTTCTTGAGGGGAGAGCTAAAACTTTGTGAGGTGAATTAACAGAACACTAAGCAGTTTCTCAGTAAGCTTCCTTGCAGATTTCATCTAAGGATATTTCCTTTCCTCCATAGCCCTCTATGGGCATCGAAATATCACTTTGCCAATTCCACAAGAACAGGCTTAGCGAAGGGCATCTTGAGGGCAAAGCTGTAACTCTGTGAGATGATTTCACAGAACACAAAGCAGTTTCTCAGAATGCTTCTGTCTCTTTGTTATCGGAGGATATTTCCTTTGGCCCTATTGTCTTCAAAGGGATCCAAAATATCAGTTCTCAGATTCCACAGAAATAAGTCCAGCAAACAGATCCACGAAATACAGATGTAACTCTGTGAGTGGAAGTCTCACATCACAGAGCAGTTTGTGAGAAAGCTTCTTTCCAGTTTTCCTCGGAGGATACTTTCTTTTTCACCATAACCCTCTATGGACTTCCAAATATCACTTTGCCAATTCCACAAGAACAGGCTTAGCGAACGGCTTCTTGACGGGAAGGCTGTAACTCTGTGAGATGAATTAACAGAACACTAAGCAGTTTCTCAGAAATCTTCTTTCCAGATTTCATCTGAGGATATTTCCTTTTTCACCGTAGCCCTCTATGGTCTTGGAAATATCACTTTGCCAATTCCACAAGAACAGGCTTAGCGAAAGGCTTTTTGAGGGGAAAGCTGTAACTCTGTGAGATGAACTAACGGAAAACTAAGCAGTTTCTCGGATAGCTTCTTTCTGAATTCATCTGAGGATATTTCCTTTTTCTCCGTAGCCCTCTATGGGCTTCCAAATATCACTATGCCAATTCCACAAGAACAGGCTTAGCAAAAGGCTTCTTGAGGGGGTAGCTGTAAGTCTGTGATATGACTACACAGAACACAAAGAAGTTTCTCAGAAAACTTCTTTCTCTTTGTTACCGGCGGATATTTCCTTTGGCCATATAGTCTTCAAAGGGTTCCGAAATTTGAGTTCTCAGATTCCACAGAAATAAGGCTAGCAAACAGATCCACAAAATACAGACGTAACTCTGTGAGTGGAAGTCACACATCACAAAGCAGTTTCTCAGAAAGCTTCTTTCCAGTTTTTCTCAGAGGATATTTTCTTTTTCACCATAGCCCTCTATGGGATTCCAAATATCACTTTCCAATTCCAAACGAACTGGCTTAGCGAACGGCATCTTGAGGGGAAAGCTAAAACTTTGTGAGGTGAATTAACAGAACACTAAGGAGTTTCTCAGTAAGCTTCCTTCCAGATTTCATCTGAGGATATTTACTTTTTCTCCATAGCCCTCTATGGGCTTCCAAATATCACTTTGCCAATTCCACAAGAACAGGCTTAGCGAACGTCTTCTTGAAGGGAAAGCTGTAACTCTGTGAGATGAAATAACAGCACACTAAGCAGTTTCTCAGAAACCTTCTTCCCAGATTTCATCTGAGGATACTGCCTTTTTCACCATAGCCCTCTATGGGCTTCCAAATATCACTTTGCCAATTCCACAAGAACAGGCTTAGCGAAAGGCTTCTTGAGGTGAAAGCTGTAACTCTGTAGGATGAATTAACAGAACACGAAGAAGTTTCTCAGAAAGCTTCTTTCTCTTTGTTATCGGAGGATATTTCCTTTGGCCTATAGTCTTCAAAGGGATCCGAAATATCATTTCTCATATTCCACAGAAATAAGGCTAGCAAAGAGATCCACGAAATACAGATGTAACTCTGTGAGATGAATTAATGAACATTAAGCAGTTTCTCACAAAGCTTCTTTCCAGATTTCATCTAAGGATATTTCCTTTTTCACCCTAACCATCTATGGGCTTCCAAATATCACTTTTCCAATTCCACAACAACTGTCTTAGCTAAAGGCTTCTTGAGGGGGAAGCTGTAACTCTGTGAGATGATTTCACAGAACACAAGGAAGTTTCTCAGAAAGCTTCGTTCTCTTTGTTATCGGAGGATATTTCCTTTGGCCCTATACTGTTCTAAGGGATCTGAAATATCTGTTCTCAGATTCCACAGAAGTAAGGCTAGCAAAGAGATCCACGAAATACAGATGTAACTCTGTGAGATGAATTAACAGAACACTAAGCACTTTCTCAGAAAGCTTCTTTCCAGATTTCATCTAAGGATATTTCCTTTTTCACCATAGCCTTCTATGCGCTTCCAAATATCACTTTTCCAATTCCACAAGAACTGCCTTAGCGAAAGGCTTCTTGAGGGGAAACCTGTAACTCTTTGAGGTGATTTCAAAAGCACAAAGAAGTTTCTCAGAAAGCTTCTTTCTCTTTGTTATCGGAGTTTATTTCCTTTGGCCCTATAATCTTCAAAGAGATCCGAAATATCTGTTCTCAGATTCCACAGAAATAAGGCTAGCAAAGAGATAGACGAAATACAGATGTAACACTGTGAGATGAATTAACAGAACACTAAGCAGTTTCTCAGAAAGCTACTTTCCAGATTTCATCTGAGGATATTTCCTTTTTCACCATAGCCCTCTATGGGCTTCCAAATATCACTTTGCCAATTCCACAAGATCTGTCTTAGCGAAATGCTTCTTGAGGGGAAAGCTGTAACTCTGTGAGATGATTTCACAGAACACAAAGAAATTTCTCAGAAAGCTTCTTTCTCTTTGCTATCAGAGGATATTTCCTTTGGCCCTATAGTCTTCAACGGGATCCGAAATATCTGTTCTCAGATTCCACAGAAATAAGGCTAGCAAAGAGATCCACGAGATACAGATGTAACTCTGTGAGATGAATTAACAGAACACTAAGCAGTTTCTCAGAAAGCTTCTTTCCAGATTTCATCTGAGGATATTTCCTTTTTCAACATAGCCTTCTATGCGCTTCCAAATATCACTTTGCCAATTCCACAAGAACTGTCTTAGCGAAAGGCTTCTTGAGGGGAAAGCTGTACCTCGGTGAGGTGATTTCAAAGAACACAAAGTAGTTTCTCAGAAAGCTTCTTTCCCTTTTTTATTTGAGGATATTTCCTTTGGCCCTATAGTCTTCTAAGGGATCCGAAATATCTGTTCTTAGATTCCACAGATATAAGGCTAGCAAAGAGATCCACGAAATACAGATGTAACTCGGTGAGATGAATTAACAGAACACTAAGCAGTTTCTCAGAAAGTTTCTTTCCAGATTTCATCTGTGGTTATTTCCTTTTTCACCATAGCCCTCTATGGGCTTCCAAATATCACTTTGACAATTCCACAAGAACTGTCTTAGTGAAAGGCTTCTTGAGGGGAAAGCTGTAATTCTGTGAGATGATTTCACAGAACACAAAGAAGTTTCTCAGAAACCTTCTTTCTCTTTGTTATCGGAGGATATTCCCTTTGGCCCTGTAGTCTTCAAAGGGATCCAAAATATCTGTTCTCGATTCCACAGAAATAAGGCTAGCAAAGAGGTCCACGAAATACAGATGTAAATATGTGACATGAATTAACAGAACACTAAGCAGTTTCTCAGAAAGCTTCTTTCAGATTTCATCTGAGGATATTTCCTTTTTCATCATATTCCTCTATGGGCTTCGAAATATCACTTTGCCAATTATCCAAGAACTATCTTTGCCAAACGCTTCTTGAGGGAAGGCTGTAAATCTGTGAGATGATTTCACAGAAAACAAAGAAGTTTCTCAGAAAGCTTCTTTCTCTTTGTTATCGGAAGATATTTCCTTTGGCCCTATAGTCTTCAAAGGGATCTGAAATATCTGTTCTCAGATTCCACAGAAATAAGGCTAGCAAAGAGATCCACGAAATACAGATGCAACTCTGTGAGTTGAAGTCAACATCACACAGCAGTTTCTCAGAAAGCTTCTTTCCAGACTTCATCTGAGGATATTTCCTTTTTCACCATAGCCCTCTATGGTCTTCCAAATATCACTTTTCCATTTCCACAAGAACTATCTTAGCGAAAGGCTTCTTGAGGGGAAAGCTGTAACTCTGTGAGATGATTTCACAGAATACAAAGTGGTTTCTCAGAAACTTTCTTTCTCTTTGTTATGGGAGGATATTTCGTTTGGCCCTATAGTCTTCAAAGGGATCCGAAATATCTGTTCTCAGATTCCACAGAAATAAGGCTAGCAAAGAGATCCACGAAATGCAGATGTAACTCTGTGAGATGAATTAACAGAACACTAAGCAGTTTCTCAGAAAGCTTCTTTTCAGATTTCATCTGAGGATATTTCCTTTTTCATCGGAGCCCTCTATGGGCTTCCAAATATCACTTTGGCATTTCCACAAGAACTGTCTTAGCGAAAGACTTCTTCAGGGGAAAGCTGTAACTCTGTGACATGATTTAACAGAGCACAAAAAGTTTCTCAGAAAGCTTCTTTCTCTTTGTTATCGGAGGATATTTCCTTTGGCCCTATAATCTTCTAAGGGATCCGAAATATCTGTTCTCAAATTCCACAGAAATATGGCTAGCAAGGAGATCCATGAAATACAGATGTAACTGTGTGAGTGGTAGTCACACATCACAGAGCAGTTTTTCAGAAAGCTTCTTTCCAGATTTCATCTGAGGATATTTCCTTTTTCACCATAGCCCTCTATGGGCTTCCAAATATCACTTTGCCAATTCCACAAGAACTGTCTTAGCGAAAGGCTTCTTGAGGGGAAAGCGGTAACACTGTGAGATGATTTCACAGAACACTAAGCAGTTTCTCAGAAAGCTTCTTTACAGATTTCATCTTAGGATATTTTCTTTTTCACCATAGCCCTCTATGGGCTTCCAAATATCACTTTACCAATTTCAAAAGAACTGTCTTAGCGAAATGCTTCTTGTGGGGAAAGCTGTAACTCTGTGAGATGATTTCACAGAACACAAATAAGTTTCTCAGAAAGCTTCTTTCTCTTTGTTATCGGAGGATATTTCCTTTGGCCCTATAGTTTTCAAAGGGATCCGAAATATCTGTTCTCAGATTCCACATAAATAAGACTAGCAAAGAGATCCACGAAATACAGATGTAACTCTGTAAGTGGAAGTCACACATCACAGAGCAGTTTCTCAGAAAGCTTCTTTCCAGATTTCAAATGAGGATATTTCCTTTTTCACCGTAGTCCTCTATGGGATTCCAAATATCACTTTAGTAATTCCGCAAGAACTGTCTTAGCGAAACGCTTCTTGAGGTTAAAGCTGTAAATCTGTGAGACGATTTCACAGAACACTAAGAAGTTTCTCACAAAAATTCTTTCTCTTTGTTATCGGAGGATATTTCCTTTGGCCCTCTAGTCTTCAAAGGGATCCGAAATATCTGTTTTCAGATTCCATAGAATTAAGGCTAGCAAAGAGATCCACGAAATACAGAAGTAAGTCTGTGAGGTGAAATGACAGAACACTAAGCAGTTTCTCACAAAGCTTCTCTCCAGATTTCATGTGAGGATATTTTCATTTTCACCACAGCCCTCTATGCGCTTCCAAATTTCACTTTGCCAATTCTACAAGAACTGTCTTAGCGAAAGGCTTCTTGAGGGGAAAGCTGTAACTCTGTGAGTTGATATCACAGAATACAAAGAAATTTCTCAGAAAGCTTCTTTCTCTTTGTTATCAGAGGATATTTCGTTTGGCCCTATATTCTTCAAAGGGATCCGAAATATCTGCTCTCAGATACCACAGAAATAAGGCTAGCAAGGAGATCCACGAAATACAGTTTTAACTCTGTGAGATGAATTAACAGAACAGTAAGCAGTTTCTCAGAAAGCTTCTTTCCAGATTTTATCTGAGGATATTTCCTTTTTCACCATAGCCCACTATGGGCTTCCAAATATCACTTTGCCAATTCCACAAGAACAGTCTTAGCGAAAGGCTTCTTCAGGGGAAAGCTGTAACTCTGTGATATAATTTCATAGAACACAAAGAAGTTTCTCAGAAAGCTTCTTTCCCTTTGTTAACGGAGGATTTTCCTTTGGACCTATATTCTTCAAAGGGATCCGAAATATCTGTTCTCAGATTCCATAGAAATAAGGCTAGCCGAGAGATCCATGAAATACACATGTATCTCTGTGAGTGGAATTCACACATCACAGAGCAGTTTCTCAGAAAGCTTCTTTCCACATTTCATCTGAGGATATTTCCTTTTTCACCATAGCCCTCTACGGGCTTCTAAATATCACTTTGCAAATTCCACAAGAACTGTCTTAGCGAAAGGTTTCTTCAGGGGAAAGCTGTAACTCTGTGAGATAATTTCATGGAACGCAACGAAGTTTCTCAGAAAGCTTCTTTCCCTTTGTTAAGGGAGGATATTTCCTTTGGCCCTATAGTCTTCAAGGGGATCCGAAATATCTGTTCTCAGATTCCACAGAAATAAGGCTAGCCGAGAGATCCATGAAATACAGATGTATCTCTGTGAGTGGAATTCACACATCACAGAGCATTTTCTTAGAAAGCTTCTTTCCAGATTTCATCTGAGGATATTTCCTTTTTCACCATAGCCCTCTATGGGCTTCCAAATATCACTTTGCGAGTTCCACAAGAACTGTATAAGCGAAAGTCTTCTTGAGGAGAAAGCTGTACCACTGTGAGATGATTTCACAGAACACTAAGCAGTTTCTTAGAAAGCTTCTTTTCAGATTTCATCTGAGTATATTTCCTTTTTCACCATAGACCTCTGTGGGCTTCCAAATATCACTTTGCCAATTCCACAAGAACTGTGTTAGCGAAAGACTTCTTGAGGGGAAAGCTGTAACTCTGTGAGATGATTTCATAGAACACAAAGAAGTTTCTCAGAAACCTTCTTTCTCTTTGTTATCGGAGGATATTTCCTTTGGCCCTATAGTCTTCAAAGGGATCCGAAATATCTGTTCTCAGATTCCACCGAAATAAGGTTAGCAAAGAGATCCACGAAATACAGATGTAACTCTGTGAGATGAATTAACAGAAAACTAAGCAGTTTCTCAGAAAGCTTCTTTCCACATTTCGTCTGAGGATATTTCCTTTTTCACAATAGCCCTCTATGCGCTTCCAAATATCACTTTGCCAATTCAACTAGAACTGTCTTAGTGAATGGCTTCTTGAGGGGAAAGCTGTAACTCTGTGAGATGATTTCACAGAACACAAAGAAGTTTCTCAGAAACATTCTTTATCTTTGTTTTCGGAGGATATTTCCGTTGGCCCTATAGTCTTCAAAGGGATCCGAAATATCTATTCTCAGATTCCACAGAAATAAGGCTATCAAAGACGTCCACGAAATACAGATGTCACTCTGTGAGATGAATTAACTGAACACTAAGGAGTTTCTCAGAAAGCTTCTTTCCAGATTTCATCTGAGTTTATTTCCTTTTTCACCGTAGCCCTCTATGCGTTTCGAAATATCACTTTGCCAATTCCACAAGAACTGTCTTAGCAAAAGGCTTCTTGAGGGTTAAGCTGTAACTCTGCGAGATGATTTCACGGGACACAAAGAGTTACTCAGAAAGCTTCTTTCTCTTTTTTATCGGAGGATATTTCCTTTGGCCCTATATTCTTCAAAGGGATCCGAAATATCTGTTCTCAGATTCCACAGAAATCAGGCTAGCAAAGAGATCCACGAAATACAGATGTAACTTGTGAGATGAATTAACAGAACACTAAGCAGTTTCTCAGAAAGCTTCTTTCCAGATTTCATCTGATGATATTTCCTTTTTCACCATAGCCCTCTAGGCGCTTCCAAATATCACTTTGCCAATTCCACTAGAACTGTCTTAGCGAAAGGTTTCTTGAGGGGAAAGCTGTAACTCTGTGAGATGATTTCACAGAACACAAAGAAGTTTCTCAGAAGCTTCTTTCTCCTTGTTATCGGAGGATGTTTCCTTTGGCCCTATAGTCTTCTAAGGGATGCGAAATATCTGTTCTCAGATTCCACAGAAATAAGGCTAGCAAAGAGATCCACGAAATACAGATGTAACTCTGTGAGATGAATTAACAGAACACTAAACAGTTTCTCAGAAAGCTTCTTTCCAGATTTCATCTGAGGTTATTTCCTTTTTCACCATAGCCCTCTATGCGCTTCGAAATATCACTTTGCCAATTCCACAAGAACTGTCTTAGCGAAAGGCTTCTTGAGGGGAAAGCTGTAACTCTGTGAGATGATTTCACAGAACACAAAGAAGTTTCTCAGAAACCTTTCTCTTTCTTATCGGAGGATATTTCCTTTGGCCCTATAGTCTTCAAAGGGATCCGAAATATCTGTCCCCAGATTCCACAGAAATAAGGCTAGCAAAGAGATCCACGAAATACAGATGTAACTCTGTGAGATGACTTTACAGAACACTAAGCAGTTTCTCAGAAAGCTTCTTTCCAGATTTCATCTGATGATATTTCCTTTTTCACCATAGCCCTCTAGGCGCTTCCAAATATCACTTTGCGAATTCCACTAGAACTGTCTTAGCGAAAGGCTTCTTGAGGGGAAAGTTGTAACTCTGTGAGATGATTTCACAGAACACAAAGAAGTTTCTCAGAAAGCTTCTTTCTCTTTGTTATCGGAGGATATTTCCTTTGGCCCTATAGACTTCTAAGGGACCGATATATCTGTTCTCCGATTCCACAGAAATAAGGCTAGCAAAGAGATCCACGAAATACAGATGTAACTCTGTGAGATGAATTAACAGAACACTAACGAGTTTCTCTGAAAGCTACTTTCCAGATTTCATCTGAGGATATTTCCTTTTTCACCATAGGCCTCTAAGCGCTTCCAAATATCACTCTGCCAATTCCACAAGAACTGTCTTAGCGAAAGGCTTCTTGAGGGGAAAGTTGTAACTCTGTGAGATGATTTCACAGAACACAAAGAAGTTTCTCAGAAAGCTTCTTTCTCTTTGTTATCGGAGGATATTTCCTTTGGCCCTATAGTCTTCAAAGGGATCCGAAATATCTTTTCTCAGGTTCCAGAGAAATAATGCTAGCAAAGAGATCCACGAAACACAGATGTAACTCTGTGAGTTGAATTAACAGAACATTAAGCAGTTTCTCAGAAAGCTTCTTTCCAGATTTCATCTGAGGATATTTCCTTTTTCACCGTAGCCTTCTATGCGCTTACAAATATCACTTTTCCAATTCCACAAGAACTGTCTTAGCGAAAGCCTTCTTGAGGGGAAAGCTGTAACTCTGTGAGATGATTTCAAAGAACACAAAGAAGTTTCTCAAAGAGCTTCTTTCTCTTTGTTATCGGAGTTTATTTCCTTTGGCCCTATAATCTTCAAAGGGTTCCGAAATATCTGTTCTCAGATTCCACAGAAATAAGGCTAGCAAAGAGATCCACGAAATACAGATGTAAATATGTGACATGAATTAACAGAACACTAAGGAGTTTCTCAGAGAGCTACTTTCCAGATTTCATCTGAGGATATTTCCTTTTTCAACATAGCCCTCTAAGGGCTTCCAAATACCACTTTGCCAATTCCACAAGAAATGTCTTAGCCAAAGGCTTCTTGAGGGGAAAGCTGTAACTCTGTGAGACGATTTCACAGAACACGAAGAAGTTTCTCTGAAAGCTTCTTTCTCTTTTTTATCGGAGGATATTTCCTTTGGCCCTATAGTGTTCAAAGGGATCCAAAATATCTGTTCTCAAATTCCACAGAAATAAGGCTAGCAAAGAGATCCACGAAATACAGATGTAACTCTGTGAGATGAATTAACGGAACCCTAATCAGTTTCTGAGAAAGCTTCTTTCAAGATTTCATCTTAGGATATTTCCTTTTTCACCATAGCCCTCTATGGGCTTCCAAATATCACTTTGCCTATTCCACAAGAACTGTCTTAGCGAAAGGCTTCTTGAGGGGAAAGCTGTAACTCCGTAAGATGATTTCACAGAACACAAAGAAGTTTCTCAGAAAGCTTTTTTCTCTTTGTTATCGGAGGATATTTCCTTTGGCCCTATAGTTTTAAAAGGGATCCCATATATCTGTTCTCAGATTCCACAGAAATAAGGCTAGCAAACAGATCCAAGAAATACAGATGTAACTGTATGAGATGATTTAACAGAACACTAAGCACTTTCTCAGAAAGCTTCTTTCCAGATTTCATCTCAGGATATTTCCTTTTTCACCATAGCCCTCTATGCGCTTCCAAATATCACTTTGCCAATTCCACTGGAACTGTATTAGCGAAAGGCTTCTTGAGGGGAAAGCTGTAACTCTGTGAGATGATTTCACAGAACACCAAGAAGTTACTCAGAATCCTTTCTCTTTGTTATCGGAGGATATTTCCTTTGGCCCTATAGTCGTCAAAGGGATCCGAAATATCTGTTCTCAGATTCCACAGAAATAAGGCTAGCAAAGAGATCTACCAAATACAGATGTAACTCTGTGAGATGAATTAACAGATCACTAAGCAGTTTCTCAGAATGCTTCTTTCCAGATTTCATCTGAGGATATTACCTTTTTCACCATAGCCCTCTAAGGGCTTCCAAATATCACTTTGCCAATTCCACAAGAACTGTCTTCGCGAAAAGCTTCTTGTGGGGAAATCTGTAACTCTGTGAGATGATTTCACAGAACATAAAGAAGTTTCTCAGAAAGCTTCTTTCTCTTTGTTATCGGAGGATATTTCCTTTGGCTCTTGAGTCTTCTAAGGGATCCGAAATATCTGTTCTCAGATTCCACAGAAATAAGGCTAGCAAAGAGATCCACGAAATACAGATGTAACTCTGTGAGATGAATTTACAGAACACTAAGCAGTTTCTCGGAAAACTTCTTTCCAGATTTCATCTGAGAATTTTTCCTTTTTCACCATAGCCCTCTAAGAGATTCCAAATATCACTTTGTCAATTCCACAAGAACTGTCTTAGCCAAAGGCTTCTTGAGGTTAAAGCTGTAACTCTGCGAGATGATTTCACAGAACACAAAGAAGTTTCTCAGAAAGCTTCTTTCTCTTTGTTATCGGAGGATATTTCCTTTGGCCCTATAGTCTTCAAAGAGATCTGAAATATCTGTTCTCAGATTCCACAGAAATAAGGCTAGCAAAGAGATCCACGAAATACAGATGTAACTCTGTGAGACGAATTAACAGAACAGTAAGCAGTTTCTCAGAAAGCTTCTTTCCAGATTTCATCTGAGGATATTACCTTTTTCACCATAGCCCTCTAAGGGCTTCCAAATATTACTTTCCCAATTCCACAAGAACTGTCTTAGCAAAAGGCTTCTTGAGGGGAAAGCTGTAACTCTGTAAGATGATTTCACAGAACACAAAGAAGTTTCCCGGAAAGCTTCTTTCTCTTTGATATCGGAGGAAAATTCCTTTAGACCTATAGTGTTCTAAGGGATCCGAAATATCTGTTCTCAGATTCCACAGAAATAAGGCTAGCAAGGAGATCCACGAAATACAGATGGAACACTGTGAGATGAATTAACAGAACATTAAGCAGTTTCTCAGAAAGCTTCTTTCCAGATTTCATCTAAGGATATTTCCTTTTTCACCTTAACCCTCTATGGGCTTCCATATATCACTTTGTCATTTCCACAAGAACTGTCTTAGCGAAAGGCTTCTTGAGGGGAAAGCTGTAACTCTGTGAGATGATTTCACAGAACACAAAGAATTTTGTAAGAAAGCTTCTTTCTCTTTGTTATCGGAGGATATTTCCTTTGGTCCTATGATCTTCTTAGGGATGCGAAATATCTGTTCTCAGATCCCACAGAAATAAGGCTAGCAAAGAGATCCACGAAATACAGATGTAACTCTGTGAGATGAATTAACAGAACACTAAGCAGTTTCTCAGAAAGCTTCCTTGCAGATGTCAACTGAGGAAATTTCCTTTTTCACCATAACCCTCTAAGGGCTTCCAAATATCACTTTGCCTATTCCACAAGAACTGTCTCAGCGAAAGGCTTCTTGAGCGGAAAGCTGTAACTCTGTGAGATGATTTTACAGAACACCAAGTAGTTTCTCAGAAACCTTTCTCTTTGTTAACGGAGGATATTTCCTTTGGCCCTATAGTCTTCCAAGGGATCCGAAATATCTGTTCCCAGATTCCACAGAAATAAGGCTAGCAAAGAGGTCCACGAAATACAGATGTCACTCTGTGAGATGAATTAACAGAATACTAAGGAGTTTCTCAGAGAGCTACTTTCGAGATTTAATCTAAGGATATTTCCTTTTTCACCATATCCCTCTAAGGGCTTCCAAATATCACTTTGGCAATTCCACAAGCAGTGTCTTAGCGAAAGGCTTCTTGAGGGGAAAGCTGTAACTCGGTGAGATGATTTCACAGAACACAAAGAAGTTTCTCAGAAAGCTTCTTTCTCTTTGTTATCGGAGGATATTTCCTTTGGCCCTATAGTCTTCCAAGTGATCCGAAATATCTGTTCTCAGATTCTAGAGAAATAAGGCTAGCAAAGAGATCCAGGAAATACAGATGTAACTCTGTGAGATGAATTAACAGAACACGAAGCAGTTTTTCAGAAACTTCTTTCCAGATTTCATCTGAGGTTATTTCCTTTTTCAACATAGCCCTCTATGAGCTTCGAAATATCACTTTGCCAAATCCACAAGAACTGTCTTAGGGAAAGGCTTCTTGAGGAGAAAGCTGTAACACTGTGAGAAGATTTCACAGAACACAAAGAAGTTTCTCAGAAAGCTTCTTTCTCTTTTTTATCGGAGGATATTTCCTTTGGCCCTATACTCTTCAAAGGGATCCGAAATATCTGTTCTCAGATTCCACAGAAATAAGACTAGCAAAGAGATGCACGAAATACAGACGTAACTCTGTGAGATGAATTAACAGAACACTAAGCAGTTTCTCAAAAAGCTTCTTTCCAGATTTGATCTGAGGATATTTCCTTTTTCACCATAGAACCCTATGCGCTTCCAAATATCACTTTGCCAATTCCACTAGAACTGTCTTAGCGAAAGGCTTCTTGAGGGGAAAGCTGTAACTCTGTGAGATAATTTCACAGAGCACAAAGAAGTTTCTCAGAAAGCTTCTTTCTCTTTGTTATCAGAGGGTATTTCCTTTGGCCCTATAGTCGTCAAAGGGATCCGAAACATCTGTTCTCTGATTCCACAGAAATAAGGTTAGCAAAGAGATCCACGAAATACAGATGTCACTCTGTGAGATGAATTAACAGAACACTAAGCAGTTTCTCAGAAAGCTTCTTTCCAGATTTCATCTGAGGATATTTCCTTTTTAACCATAGCCTTCTATGCGCTTCCAAATACCACTTTG
Source organism: Macaca nemestrina (assembly GCF_043159975.1). Taxonomy (NCBI): domain Eukaryota; kingdom Metazoa; phylum Chordata; class Mammalia; order Primates; family Cercopithecidae; genus Macaca; species Macaca nemestrina. Next base: position 27,484,568 of record NC_092143.1, read on the forward strand.
CCAATTCACAAGAACAGTCAGCGAAAGGCTTCTTGAGGGGAAAGCTGTAACTTTCAGAGGTGATATCAAAGAACACAAAGAAGTTTCTCCGAAAGCTTCTTTCTCTTTGTTGTCGGAGTCTATTTCCTTTGGCCCTATAATCTTCAAAAGGATCCGAAATATCTGTTCTCAGATTCCACAGAAATAAGGCTAGCAAATAGATCCACCAAATAGAGATGTAACTCTGTGAGTTGAATTACCAGAACACTAAGGAGTTTCTCAGAAAGTTACTTTCCAGATTTCATCTGAGGATATTTCCTTTTTCACCTTAGCCCTCTATGGGCTTCCAAATATCACTTTGCCAATTCCACAAGAACTGTCTTAGCGAAAGGCTTCTTGAGGTAAAGCTGTAACTCTGTGCCATGATTTCACAGAACACAAAGAAGTTATTCAGAAAGCTTCTATCTCTTTGTTTTCGGAGTTTATTTCCTTTGGCCCTATAATCTTCAAAGGGATCCGAAATATCTGTTCTCAGATTCCACAGAAATAAGGCTAGCAAGGAGATCCACGACATACAGATGTAACTGTGTGAGATGAATTAACAGAACACTAAGGAGTTTCTCAGAGATCTACTTTCCAGATTTCATCTGAGTATATTTCCTTTTTCACCATAGCCCTCTAAGGGCTTCCAAATATCACTTTGCCAATTCCACAAGAAGTGTCTTAGCCAAAGGCTTCTTGAGGGGAAAGCTGTAACTCTGTGAGATGATTTCACAGAACACAAAGAAGTGTCTCAGAAAGCTTCTTTCTCTTTGTTATCATATTATATTTCCTTTGGCCCTATAGTCTTCTAAGGGATCCGATATATCTGTTTTCAGATTACACAGAAATAAGGCTAGCAAACAGATCCACGAAATACAGATGTAACTCTGTGAGATGAATTAACAGAACACTAAGTAGTTTCTCAGAAAGCTACTTTCCAGATTTCATCTGAGGATATTTCCTTTTTCAACATAGCCCTCTATTGGCTTCCAAATATCACTTTGCCAATTCCACAAGAACTGTCTTAGCGAAAGGCTTCTTGAGGGGAAAGCTGTAACTCTGTGAGATGATTTCACAGAACAAAAAGAAGTTTCTCAGAAAGCTTCTTTCTCTTTGTTATCGGAGGATATTTCCTTTGGCCCTATAGTCTTCTAAGGGATCCGAAATATCTGTTCTCAGATTCCACGGAAATAAGGCTAGCAAAGAGATACACCAAATACAGATGTAACTCGGGGAGATGAATTAACAGAACACTAAGCAGTTTCTCGGAAAAGTTATTTCAAGATTTCATCTGAGGATATTTGCTTTTCACCTTAGCCCTCTATGGGCTTCCAAATATCACTTTGCCAATTCCACAAGTACTGTCTAAGCGAAAGTCTTTTTGAGAGGAAAGCTGTAACTCTGTGAGGTGATTTCACAGAACACAAAGAAGTTTCTCAGAAAGCTTCTTTCGCTTTGTTATCGGAGGATATTTCCTTTGACCCTTTAGTCTTCTAAGGGATCCGAAATATCTGTTCTCAGATTCCACAGAAATAAGGCTAGCAAAGAGATCCACGAAATACAGATGTAACTCTGTGAGATGAATTAAGAGAACACTAAGCAGTTTCTCAGAAAGCTGCTTTCCAGATTTCATCTGAGGATATTTCCTTTTTCACCATAGTCTTCTATGCGCTTCCATATATCACTTTGCCAATTCACAAGAACAGTCTTAGCGAAAGGCTTCTTGAGGGGAAATCTGTAACTCTCTGAGATGATTTCACAGAACACAAAGAAGTTTGTCAGAAAGCTTCTTTCTCTTTTTTATCGGAGGATATTTCCTTTGGCCCTACACTCTTCTAAGGGATCCGAAATATCTGTTTTCAGATTCCACAGAAATAAGGCTAGCAAAGAGATCCACCAAATACAGATGTAACTGTGTGAGATGCATTAGCAGAACACTAACCAGTTTCTCAGAAAGCTGCTTTCCAGATTTCATGTGAGGATATTTACATTTTCACCATAGCCCTCTAGGCGCTTCCAAATATCACTTTGCCAATTCCACTAGAACTGTCTTAGCGAAAGGTTTCTTGAGGGGAATGCTGTAACTCTGTGAGATGATTTCACAGAATACAAAGAAGTTTCTCAGAAAGCTTCTTTCTCTTTGTTATCGGAGGATATTTCCTTTGGCCTTATAGTCTTCAAAGGGATCCGAAATATCTGTTCTCAGATTCCACAGAAATAAGGCTAGGATAGAGATCCACGAAATACAGATGTAACTCGGTGAGATTAATTAACAGAACACTAAGGAGTTTCTCAGAGAGCTACTTTCCAGTTTTCATCTTAGGATATTTCCTTTTTCACCATAACCCTCTAAGGGCTTCCAAATATCACTTTGCCAATTCCACAAGAACTGCTTTAGCCAAAGGCTTCTTGAGGGGAAAGCTGTAACGCTGTGAGATGATTTCACAGAACCCAAAGAAGTTTCTCAGAAAGCTTCTTTCTCTTTTTTATCGGAGGATATTTCCTTTGGCCCTTTATTCTTCTAAGCGATCCGAAATATCTGTTCTCAGATTCCACAGAAATAAGGCTAGCAAAGAGATCCACGAAATACAGATGTAACTCTGTGAGATGCATTAACAGAACACTAAGCAGTTTCTCAGAAAGCTGCTTTCCAGATTTCATCTGAGGATATTTCCTTTTTCACCATATCCTTCTATGCGCTTCCAAATATCACTTTGCCAATTCACAAGAACAGTCTTAGCGAAAGGCTTCTTGAGGGGAAAGTTGTAACTCTGTGAGGTGATATCAAAGAACACAAAGAAGTTTCCCAGAAAGCTTCTTTCTCTTGTTATCGGAGTTTATTTCCTTTGGCCCTATAATCTTCAAAGGAATCCGAAATATCTGTTCTCAGATTCCACAGAAATAAGGATAGCAAAGATATCCACGAAATACAGATGTAACTCTGTGAGATGAATTAACAGAACACTAAGGAGTTTCTCAGAAAGCTACTTTCCAGATTTCATCTGATGATATTTCCTTTTTCATTTAGCCCTCTATGGGTTTCCAAATATCACTTTGCCAATTCCACAAGAACTGTCTCAGCGAAAGTCTTCTTGAGGGGAAAGCTGTAACTCTGTGAGATGATTTCACAGAACACAAAGAAGTTTCTCAGAAACCTTCTTTCTCTTTGTTATCGGAGGATATTTTCTTTGGCCCTTTATACTTCTAAGGGATCCGAAATATCTGTTTTCATATTCCACAGAAATAAGGCTAGCAAAGAGATCCACGATATACAGATGTAAGTCTGTGAGATGCATTTGCAGAACACTAAGCAGTTTCTCAGAAAGCTGCTTTCCAGATTTCATCTAAGGATATTTCCATTTCCACCGTAGCCCTCTATGCGCTTCCAAATATCACTTTGCCAATTCCAGTAGAACTGTCTTAGCGAAAGGCTTCTTGAGGGGAAAGCTGTAACTCTGTGAGATGATTTCACAGAACACAAAGAAGTTTCTCAGAAAGCTTCTTTCTCTTTGTTATCGGAGGATATTTCCTTTGGCCCTCTAGTCTTCTAAGGGATCCGAAATATCTGTTCTCAGATTCCACAGAAATAAGGCTAGCAAAGAGATCCACGAAATACAGATGTAACTCTGTGAGACGAATTAACAGAACACTAAGCAGTTTCTCAGAAAGCTTCTTTCCAGATTTCATCTAAGGATATTTCCTTTTTCACCTTAACCCTCTATGGACTTCCAAATATCACTTTGCCATTTCCACAAGAACTGTCTTAGCGAAAGGCTTCTTGAGGGGAAAGCTGTAACTCTGTGAGATGATTTCACAGAACACAAAGAAGTTTCTCAGAAAGCTTCTTTCTCTTTGTTATCGGAGGATATTTCCTTTGGCCCTATAATCTTCTTAGGGATGCGAAATATCTGTTCTCAGATTCCACAGAAATAAGGCTAGCAAAGAGATCCACGAAATACAGATGTAACTCTGTGAGATGAATTAACAGAACACTAGCAGTTTCTCAGAAAGCTTCTTTCCAGATTTCATCTGAGGATTTTTCCTTTTTCACCATAGCTCTTTATGGGCTTCCAAATATGACTTTGCCAATTCCACAAGAACTGTCTTAGCGAAAGGCTCCTTGAGGGGAAAGCTGTAACTCTGTGAGATGATTTCACAGAACACAAAGAAGGTTCTCAGAAAGCTTCTTTCTCTTTGTTATCGGAGGATATTTCCTTTGGCCCTATAGTCTTCTAAGGGTTGTGAAATATCTGTTCTCAGATTCCACGGAAACAAGGCTAGCAAAGAGATCTACGAAATACAGATGTAACTCAGTGAGATGAATTAACAGAGCACTAAGCAGTTTCACAGAAAGCTTCTTTCCAGATTTCATCTGAGAATATTTCCTTTTTCAACCTAGCCCTCTATGGGCTTCCAAATATCACTTTGCCAATTCCACAAGAACTGTCTTAGCGAAAGGCTTCTTGAGGGGAAAGCTGTAACTCTGTGAGATGATTCACAGAACACATAGAAGTTTGTCAGAAACCTTTCTCTTTGTTATCGGAGGGTATTTCCTTTGGCCCTATATTCTTCTAAGGGATCCGAAATATCTGTTCTCAGATTCCACAGAAATAAGGCTAGCAAAGAGATCTGCCAAATACAGAAGTAACTCTGTGAGGTGAATTAACAGAACGCTAAGCAGTTTCTCAGAAAGCTTCTTTACAGATTTCATCTGAGGATATTTCCTTTTTCACCGCAGCCCTCTATGCGCTTCCAAATATCACTTTGCCAATTCCACAAGAACTGTCTTAGCGAAAGGCTTCTTGAGGGGAAAGCTGTAACTCTGTGAGATGATTTCACAGAACACAAAGAAGTTTCTCAGAAATATTCTTTCTCTTTGATATCGGAGGATATTTCCTTTGGCCCTATAGTGTTCTAAGGGATCCGAAATATCTGTTCTCAGATTCCACAGAAATAAGGCTAGCAAAGACATCCACGAAATACAGATGGAACACTGTGAGATGAATTAACAGAACATTAAGAAGTTTCTCAGAAAGCTTCTTTCCAGATTTCATCTAAGGATATTTCCTTTTTCACCTTAACCCTCTATGGGCTTCCAAATATCACTTTGCCAATTCCACATGAACTGTCTTAGCGAAAGGCTTCTTGAGGGGAAAGCTGTAACTCTGTGAGATGATTTCACAGAACACAAAGAAGTTTCTCAGAAAGCTTCTTTCTCTTTGTTATCGGAGGATATTTCCTTTGGCCCTAGAGTCTTCTAAGGGAAACGAAATATCTGTTCTCAGATTCCAAAGAAATAAGGCTAGCAAAGAGATCCACGAAACACAGATGTAATTCTGTGAGATGAATTAACAGAACACTAAGCAGTTTCTCACAAAGCTTCTTTCCAGATTTCATCAGAGGATATTTCCTTTTTCACCATAGCCCTCTAAGGGCTTCCAAATATCACTTTGCCAATTCCACAAGAACTGTGTTAGCGAAAGGCTTCTTGAGGAGAAAGCTGTAACTCTGTGAGGTGATTTCACAGAACACAAAGAAGTTTCTCAGAAAGATTCTTTCTCTTTGTTATCGGAGGATTTTTCCTTTGGCTATATAGTCTTCTAAGGGATCCGAAATATCGGTTCTCAGATTCCACAGAAATAAGGCTAGCAAAGAGATCCACGAAATACAGATGTAACTCTGTGAGATGAATTAACAGAACACTAAGCAGTTTCTCAGAAAGCTACTTTCCAGATTTCATTTGAGGATATTTCCTTTTTCACGACAGCCCTCTATGGGCTTCCAAATATCACTTTGCCAATTCCACAAGAACTGTCTTAGCGAAAGGCTTCTTGAGGGGTAAGCTCTAACTCTGTGAGACGATTTCACAGAACACAAAGAAGTTTCTCAGAAAGCTTCTTTCTCTTTGATATTGGAGGATATTTCCTTTGGCCCTATAGTCTTGAAAGGGATCCGAAATATCTGTTCTCAGATTCCACAGAAATAAGGCTAGCAAAGAGATCCACGAAATACAGATGCAACTCTGTTGGATGAATTAACAGAACACTAAGCAGTTTCTCAGAAAGCTTCTTTCCAGATTTCATCTGAGGATATTTCCTTTTTCACCGTAGACCTCTATGGGCTTCCAAATATCACTTTTCCAATTCCACAAAAACTGTCTTAGCGAAAGGCTTCTTGAGGTGAAAGCTGTAACTCTGTGAGATGATTTCACAGAACACAAAGAAGTTTCTCAGAAATCTTCTTTCTCTTTGTTATCGGAGGATATTTCCTTTGGCACTAGAGTCTTCTAAGGGATACGAAATATCTGTTCCCCGATTCCACAGAAATAAGGCTAGCAAAGAGATCCACGAAATACAGATGCAACTCTGTGAGATGAAAGACAGAACACTAAGCAGTTTCTCAGAAAGCTTCTTTCCAGATTTCATCTGAGGATATTTCCTTTTTCACCATAGCCATCTAAGGGCTTCCAAATATCACTTTGCCAATTCCACAAGAACTGTGTTAGCGAAAGGCTTCTTGAGGGGAAAGCTGTAACTCTGTGAGATGATTTCACAGAACACAAAGAAGTTTCTCATAAAGCTTCTTTCTCTTTGTTATCGGAGGATATTTCCTTTGGCCCTATAGTCTTCAAAGGGATCCGAAATATCTGTTCTCAGATTCCACAGAAATAAGGCTAGCAAAGAGATCTGCCAAATACAGAAGTAACTCTGTGAGGTGAATTAACAGAACGCTAAGCAGTTTCTCAGAAAGCTTCTTTCCAGATTTCATCTGAGGATATTTCCTTTTTCACCGCAGCCCTCTATGCGCTTCCAAATATCACTTTGCCAATTCCACAAGAACTGTCTTAGCGAAAGGCTTCTTAAGGGGAAAGCTGTAACTCTGTGAGATGATTTCACAGAACACAAAGAAGTTTCTCAGAAATATCCTTTCTCTTTGATATCGGAGGATATTTCCTTTGGCCCTATAGTGTTCTAAGGGATCCGAAATATCTGTTCTCAGATTCCACAGAAATAAGGCTAGCAAAGACATCCACGAAATACAGATGGAACACTGTGAGATGAATTAACAGAACATTAAGAAGTTTCGCAGAAACCTTCTTTCCAGATTTCATCTAAGGATATTTCCTTTTTCACCTTAACCCTCTATGGGCTTCCAAATATCACTTTGCCAATTCCACAAGAACTGTCTTAGCGAAAGGCTTCTTGAGGGGAAAGCTGTAACTCTGTGAGATGATTTCACAGAACACAAAGAAGTTTCTCAGAAAGCTTCTTTCTCTTTGTTATCGGAGGATATTTCCTTTGGCCCTAGAGTCTTCTAAGGGAAACGAAATATCTGTTCTCAGATTCCAGAGAAATAAGGCTAGCAAAGAGATCCACGAAACACAGATGTAATTCTGTGAGATGAATTAACAGAACACTAAGCAGTTTCTCACAAAGCTTCTTTCCAGATTTCATCAGAGGATATTTCCTTTTTCACCATAGCCCTCTAAGGGCTTCCAAATATCACTTTGCCAATTCCACAAGAACTGTGTGAGCGAAAGGCTTCTTGAGGAGAAAGCTGTAACTCTGTGAGGTGATTTCACAGAACACAAAGAAGTTTCTCAGAAAGATTCTTTCTCTTTGTTATCGGAGGATTTTTCCTTTGGCCCTATAGTCTTCTAAGGGATCCGAAATATCGGTTCTCAGATTCCACAGAAATAAGGCTAGCAAAGAGATCCACGAAATACAGATGCAACTCTGTTGGATGAATTAACAGAACACTAAGCAGTTTCTCAGAAAGCTTCTTTCCAGATTTCATCTGAGGATATTTCCTTTTTCACCATAGACCTCTATGGGCTTCCAAATATCACTTTTCCAATTCCACAAAAACTGTCTTAGCGAAAGGCTTCTTGAGGTGAAAGCTGTAACTCTGTGAGATGATTTCACAGAACACAAAGAAGTTTCTCAGAAATCTTCTTTCTCTTTGTTATCGGAGGATATTTCCTTTGGCACTAGAGTCTTCTAAGGGATACGAAATATCTGTTCCCCGATTCCACAGAAATAAGGCTAGCAAAGAGATCCACGAAATACAGATGTAACTCTGTGAGATGAATTAACAGAACACTAAGCAGTTTCTCAGAAAGCTTCTTTCCAGATTTCATCTGAGGATATTTCCTTTTTCACCATAGCCCTCTAAGGGCTTCCAAATATCACTTTGCCAATTCCACAAGAACTGTGTTAGCGAAAGGCTTCTTGAGGGGAAAGCTGTAACTCTGTGAGATGATTTCACAGAACACAAAGAAGTTTCTCATAAAGCTTCTTTCTCTTTGTTATCGGAGGATATTTCCTTTGGCCCTATAGTCTTCTAAGGGATTCGAAATATCTGTTCTCAGATTCCACAGAAATAAGGATAGCAAAGAGATCCACGAAATACAGATGTAACTCTGTGAGATTAATTAACGGAACACTAAGCAGTTTCTCAGAAAGCTACTTTCCAGATTTCATCTGAGGATATTTTCTTTTTCACCATAGCCCTCTATGGGCTTCCAAATATCACTGTGCCAATTCCAAAAGAACTGTCTTAGCAAAAGGCTTCTTGAGGGGAAAGCTGTAACTCTGTGAGATGATTTCACAGAACACAAAGAAGTTTCTCAGAAAGCTTCTTTCTCTTTGTTATCGGAGGATATTTCCTTTGGCCCTATAGTCTTCTAAGGGATCCGAACTATCTGTTCTCTAATCCCACAGAAATAAGGCTAGCAAAGAGATCCACGAAATACAGATGTAACTCTCTGAGAAGAATTAACAGAACACTAAGCTGTTTCTCTGAAAGCTTTTTTCCAGACTTCTTCTGACGATATTTCCTTTTTCACCATAGCCCTCTAAGGGCTTCCAAATATCACTTTGCCAATTACACAAGAACTGTCTTAGCGAAAGGCTTCTTGAAGGGAAAGCTGTAACTCTGTGAGATGATTTCACAGAAAACAAAGAAGTTTCTCAGAAAGCTTCTTTCTCTTTGTTATCGGAGGATATTTCCTTTGGCCCTATAGTCTTGAAAGGGATCCGAAATATCTGTTCTCAGATTCCACAGAAATAAGGCTAGCAAAGATATCCACGAAATACAGATGTAACTCTGTGAGATGAATTAACAGAACACTAAGCAGTGTCTCAGAAAGCTACTTTCCAGATTTCATCTGAGGATATTTCCTTTTTCATTTAGCCCTCTAAGGGCTTCCAAATGTCACTTTGCCAATTCCACAAGAACTGTGTTAGCGAAAGGCTTCATGAGGGGAAAGCTGTAACTCTGTGAAATGATTTCACAGAACACAAAGAAGTTTCTCAGAAAGCTTCTTTCTCTTTGTTATCGGAGGATATTTCCTTTGGCCCTAGAGTCTTCTAAGGGATTCGAAATATCTGTTCTCCGATTCCACAGAAATAAAGCTAGCAAAAAGATCCACGAAGTACAGATGTAACTCTGTGAGATGAATTAACAGAACACTAAGCAGTTTCTCAGAAAGCTTCTTTCCAGATTTCATCTGAGGATATTTCCTTTTTCACCATAGCCCTCTAAGGGCTTCCAAATATCACTTTGCCAAGTCCAAAAGAACTGTGTTAGCGAAAGGCTTCTTGAGGGGAAAGCTGTAACTCTGTGAGATGATTTCACAGAACACAAAGAAGTTTCTCAGAAAGCTTCTTTCTCTTTGTTATCGGAGGATATTTCCTTTGGCCCTATAGTCTTCAAAGGGATCCGAAATATCTGTTCTCAGATTCCACAGAAATAAGGCTAGCAAAGAGATCCACGAAATACAGATGTAACTCTGTGAGATGAATTAACAGAACACTAAGCAGTTTATCAGAAAGCTTCTTTCCAGATTTCATCTGAGTATATTTCCTTTTTCACCTTAGCCCTCTATGGGCTTCCAAATATCACTTTGCCAATTCCACAAGAACTGTCTTAGCGAAAGGCTTCTTGAGGGGAAAGCTGTAACTCTGTGAGATGATTTCACAGAACACAAAGAAGTTTCTCAGAAATATTCTTTCTCTTTGATATCGGAGGATATTTCCTTTGGCCCTATAGTGTTCTAAGGGATCCGAAATATCTGTTCTCAGATTCCACAGAAATAAGGCTAGCAAAGACATCCACGAAATACAGATGGAACACTGTGAGATGAATTAACAGAACATTAAGAAGTTTCTCAGAAAGCTTCTTTCCAGATTTCATCAAAGGATATTTCCTTTTTCACCTTAACCCTCTATGGGCTTCCAAATATCACTTTGCCAATTCCACAAGAACTGTCTTATCGAAAGGCTTCTTGAGGGGAAAGCTGTAACTCTGTGAGATGATTTCACAGAACACAAAGAAGTTTCTCAGAAAGCTTCTTTCTCTTTGTTATCGGAGGATATTTCCTTTGGCCCTAGAGTCTTCTAAGGGAAACGAAATATCTGTTCTCAGATTCCACAGAAATAAGGCTAGCAAAGAGATCCACGAAACACAGATGTAATTCTGTGAGATGAATTAACAGAACACTAAGCAGTTTCTCACAAAGCTTCTTTCCAGATTTCATCAGAGGATATTTCCTTTTTCACCATAGCCCTCTAAGGGCTTCCAAATATCACTTTGCCAATTCCACAAGAACTGTGTTAGCGAAAGGCTTCTTGAGGAGAAAGCTGTAACTCTGTGAGGTGATTTCACAGAACACAAAGAAGTTTCTCAGAAAGATTCTTTCTCTTTGTTATCGGAGGATTTTTCCTTTGGCCCTATAGTCTTCTAAGGGATCCGAAATATCGGTTCTCAGATTCCACAGAAATAAGGCTAGCAAAGAGATCCACGAAATACAGATGTAACTCTGTGAGATGAATTAACAGAACACTAAGCAGTTTCTCAGAAAGCTACTTTCCAGATTTCATCTGAGGATATTTCCTTTTTCACGACAGCCCTCTATGGGCTTCCAAATATCACTTTTCCAATTCCACAAGAACGGTCTTAGCGAAAGGCTTCTTGAGGGGTAAGCTCTAACTCTGTGAGACGATTTCACAGAACACAAAGATGTTTCTCAGAAAGCTTCTTTCTCTTTGATATTGGAGGATATTTCCTTTGGCCCTATAGTCTTCAAAGGGATCCGAAATATCTGTTCTCAGATTCCACAGAAATAAGGCTAGCAAAGAGATCCACGAAATACAGATGCAACTCTGTTGGATGAATTAACAGAACACTAAGCAGTTTCTCAGAAAGCTTCTTTCCAGATTTCATCTGAGGATATTTCCTTTTTCACCGTAGACCTCTATGGGCTTCCAAATATCACTTTTCCAATTCCACAAAAACTGTCTTAGCGAAAGGCTTCTTGAGGTGAAAGCTGTAACTCTGTGAGATGATTTCACAGAACACAAAGAAGTTTCTCAGAAATCTTCTTTCTCTTTGTTATCGGAGGATATTTCCTTTGGCACTAGAGTCTTCTAAGGGATACGAAATATCTGTTCCCCGATTCCACAGAAATAAGGCTAGCAAAGAGATCCACGAAATACAGATGTAACTCTGTGAGATGAATTAACAGAACACTAAGCAGTTTCTCAGAAAGCTTCTTTCCAGATTTCATCTGAGGATATTTCCTTTTTCACCATAGCCCTCTAAGGGCTTCCAAATATCACTTTGCCAATTCCACAAGAACTGTGTTAGCGAAAGGCTTCTTGAGGGGAAAGCTGTAACTCTGTGAGATGATTTCACAGAACACAAAGAAGTTTCTCATAAAGCTTCTTTCTCTTTGTTATCGGAGGATATTTCCTTTGGCCCTATAGTCTTCTAAGGGATCCGAAATATCTGTTCTCAGATTCCACAGAAATAAGGATAGCAAAGAGATCCACGAAATACAGATGTAACTCTGTGAGATGAATTAACGGAACACTAAGCAGTTTCTCAGAAAGCTACTTTCCAGATTTCATCTGAGGATATTTCCTTTTTCACCATAGCCCTCTATGGGCTTCCAAATATCACTTTGCCAATTCCAAAAGAACTGTCTTAGCAAAAGGCTTCTTGAGGGGAAAGCTGTAACTCTGTGAGATGATTTCACAGAACACAAAGAAGTTTCTCAGAAAGCTTCTTTCTCTTTGTTATCGGAGGATATTTCCTTTGGCCCTATAGTCTTCTTAGGGATGCGAAATATCTGTTCTCAGATTCCACAGAAATAAGGCTAGCAAAGAGATCCACGAAATACAGATGTAACTCTGTGAGATGAATTAACAGAACACTAAGCAGTTTCTCAGAAAGCTTCTTTCCAGATTTCATCTGAGGATATTTCCTTTTTCACCATAGCCCTCTATGGGCTTCCAAATATCACTATGCCAATTCAACCAGAACTGTCTTAGCGAAAGGCTTCTTGAGGGGAAAGCTGTAACTCTGTGAGATGATTTCCCAGAACACAAAGAAGTTTCTCAGAAACCTTTCTCTTTGTTAACGGAGGGTATTTCCTTTGGCCCTATAGTCTTCAAAGGGATCCGAAATATCTGTTCTCAGATTCCACAGAAATAAGGCTAGAAAAGAGATCTACCAAATACAGATGTAACTCTGTGAGATGAATTAACAGAACACTAAGCAGTTTCTCAGAAAGCTTATTTCCAGATTTCATCTGAGGATATTTCCTTTTGCACCGCAGCCCTCTATGCGCTTCCAAATGTCACTTTGCCAATTCCACTAGAACTGTATTAGCGAAAGGCTTCTTGAGGGGAAAGCTGTATCTCTCAGAGATGATTTCACAGAATACAAAGAAGTTTCTCGGAAAGCTTCTTTCTCTTTGTTATCGGAGGATATTTCCTTTGTCCTATAGTCTTCTAAGGGATCCGAAATATCTGTTCTCAGATTCCACAGAATTAAGGCTAGCAAAGAGATCCACCAAATACAGATGTAACTCTGTGAGATGAATTAACAGAACAGTAAGCAGTTTCTCAGAAAGCTTCTTTCCAGATTTCATCTGAGGATATTTCCTTTTTCAGCACACCCCCCTAAGGGCTTCCAAATATCACTTTGCCAATTCCAAAAGAACTGTCTTAGCGAAAGGCTTCTTGAGGGGAAAGCTGTAACTCTGTGAGATGATTTCACAGAATACAAAGAAGATTCTCAGAAAGCTTCTTTCTCTTTGTTTTCGGAGGATATTTCCTTTGGCCATATAGTCTTCTAAGGGATCCGAAATATCTGTTCTCAATTCCACAGAAATAAGTCTAGCAAAGAGATCCACGAAATACAGATGTAACTCTGTGAGATGAATTAACAGAACACTAAGCAGTTTCTCAGAAAGCTTCTTCCCAGATTTCTTCTGGGGATATTTCCTTTTTCACCTTAGCCCTCTAAGGGCTTCCAAATGTCACTTTGCCAAATTCCACAAGAACTGTGTTATCGAAAGGCTTCTTGAGGGGAAAGCTGTAACTCTGTGAAATGATTTCACAGAACACAAAGAAGTTTCTCAGAAAGCTTCTTTCTCTTTGTTATCGGAGGATATTTCCTTTGGCCCTAGAGTCTTCTAAGGGATTCGAAATATCTGTTCTCCGATTCCACAGAAATAAGGCTAGCTAAGAGATCCACGAAGTACAGATGTAACTCTGTCAGATGAATTAACAGAACACTAAGCAGTTTCTCAGAAAGCTTCTTTCCAGATTTCATCAGAAGATATTTCCTTTTTCACCATAGCCCTCTAAGGGCTTCCAAATATCACTTTGCCAAGTCCAAAAGAACTGTGTTAGAGAAAGGCTTCTTGAGGGGAAAGCTGTAACTCTGTGAGATGATTTCACAGAACACAAAGAAGTTTCTCATAAAGCTTCTTTCTCTTTGTTATCGGAGGATATTTCCTTTGGCCCTATAGTCTTCTAAGGGATCCGAAATATCTGTTCTCAGATTCCACAGAAATAAGGAAACAAAGAGATCCACGAAATACAGATGTAACTCTGTGTGATAAATTAACAGAACACTAAGCAGTTTCTCAGAAAGCTTCTTTCCAGATTTCATCTGAGGATATTTCCTTTTTCACCATAGCCCTCTATGGGCTTCCAAATATCACTTTGCCAATTCACAAGAACAGTCGTAGAGAAAGGCTTCTTGAGGGGAAAGCTGTAACTCTGTGAGGTGATATCAAAGAACACAAAGAAGTTTCTCAGAAAGCTTCTTTCTCTTTGTTATCAGAGGATATTTCCTTTGGCCCTATAGTCTTCTTAGGGATGCGAAATATCTGTTCTCAGATTCCACAGAAATAAGGCTAGCAAAGAGATCCACGAAATACAGATGTAACTCTGTGAGATGAAATAACAGAACACTAAGCAGTTTCTCAGAAAGCTTCTTTCCAGATTTCTTCTGAGGATATTTCCTTTTTCACCATAGCCCTCTATGGGCCTCCAAATATCACTTTGCCAATTCCACAAGAACTGTCTTAGCGAAAGTCTTCTTGAGGGGAAAGCTGTAACTCTGTGAGATGATTCACAGAACACATAGAAGTTTCTCAGAAACCTTTCTCTTTGTTATCGGAGGATATTTCCTTTGGCCCTATAGTCTTCTAAGGGATCCGAAATATCTGTTCTCAGATTCCACAAAAATAAGGCTACCAAAGAGATCTGCCAAATACAGAAGTAACTCTGTGAGTTGAATTTACAGAATGCTAAGCAGTTTCTCAGAAAGCTTCTTTCCAGATTTCATCTGAGGATATTTCCTTTTTCACCTTAGCCCTCTAAGGGCTTCCAAATATCACTTTGCCAAGTCCACAAGAACTGTCTTAGCGAAAGTCTTCTTGAGGGGAAAGCTGTAACTCTGTGAGATGATTTAACAGAACACAAAGAAGTTTCTCAGAAAGCTTCTTTCTCTTTGTTATCGGAGGATATTTCCTTCGGCCCTATAGTCTTCAAAGGGATCCGAAATATCTGTTCTCAGATTCCACAGAAATAAGGCTAGCAAAGAGATCCACGAAATACAGATGTAACTATTTGAGATGAATTAACAGAACAGTAAGCAGTTTCTCTGAAAGCGTCTTTCGTGATTTCATCTGAGGATATTTCCTTTTTCACCATAGCCCTATATGGGCTTCCAAATATCACTTTTCCAATTCCACAAAAACTGTTTTAGCGAAAGGCTTCTTGAGGGGAAAGCTGTAACTCTGTGAGATGATTTCACAGAGCACAAAGAAGTTTCTCAGAAAGCTTCTTTCTCTTTGTTATTGGAGGATATTTCCTTTGGCCCTATAGTCTTCTAAGGCATCCGAAATATCTGTTCTCCGATCCCACAGAAATGAGGCTAGCAAAGAGATCTACCAAATACAGATGTAGCTCTGTGAGATGAAATAACAGAACGCTAAGCAGTTTCTCAGAAAGCTTCTTTACAGATTTCATCTGAGGATATTTCCTTTTTCACCACAGCCCTATATGGGCTTCCAAATATCACTTTGCCAATTGACAAGAACAGTCTTAGAGAAAGGCTTCTTGACGGGAAAGCTGTAACTCTGTGAGGTGATATCAAAGAACACAAAGAAGTTTCTCAGAAAGATTCTTTCTCTTTGTTATCGGAGGATATTTCCTTTGGCCCTATAGTCTTCTTAGGGATGCGAAATATCTGTTCTCAGATTCCACAGAAATAAGGCTAGCAAAGAGATCCACGAAATATAGATGTAACTCTGTGAGATGAATTAACAGAACACTAAGCAGTTTCTCAGAAATCTTCTTTCCAGATTACATCTGAGGATATTTCCTTTTTCACCATAGCCCTCTATGGGCTTCCAAATATCACTTTGCCAATTCCACCAGAACTGTCTTAGCGAAAGGCTTCTTGAGGGGAAAGCTGTATCTCTGTGAGATGATTTCACAGAACACAAAGAAGTTTCTCAGAAACCTTTCTCTTTGTTAACGGAGGATATTTCCTTTGGCCCTATAGTCTCGAAAGGGATCCGAAATATCTGTTCTCAGATTACACAGAAATAATGCTAGCAAAGAGATCCACGAAATAAAGATGTAACTCTGTGAGATGAATTAAGAGAACACTAAGCAGTTTCTCAGAAGGCTTCTTTCCAGATTTCATCTGAGGATATTTCCTTTTTCACCATAGCCCTCTATGCGCTTCCAAATATCACTTTGCCAATTCACACAAGAACTGTCTTAGCGAAAGGCTTCTTGAGGGGAAAGCTGTATCTCTGTGAGATGATTTAACAGAACACAAAGAAGTTTCTCAGAAACCTTTCTCTTTGTCAACGGAGGATATTCCCTTCGGCCCTACAGTCTTCTAAGGGATCCGAAATATCTGTTTTCAGATTCCACAGAAATAAGGCTAGCAAAGAGATCCACGAAATACAGATGTAACTCGGTGAGATGAATTAACAAAACACTAAGCAGTTTCTCAGAAAGCTTCTTTCCAGATTTCATCTGAGGATATATCCTTTTTCACCATAGCCCTCTAAGGGCTTCCAAATATCACTTTTCCAATTCCACAAGAACTGTGTTAGCGAAAGGCTTCTTGAGGGGAAAGCTGTAACTCTGTGAGATGATTTCACAGAACCCAAAGAAGTTTCTCAGAAAGCTTCTTTCCCTTTGTTATCAGAGGATATTTCCTTTTGACCTAGAGTCTTCTAAGAGATCCAAAATATCTGTTCCCCGATTCCACAGAAATAAGGCTAGAAAAGAGATCCACGAAATACAGATGTAACTCTGTGAGATGAATTAACAGAACACTAAGCAGTGTCTCAGAAAGCTTCTTTCCAGATTTTATCTGAGGATATTTCCTTTTTCACCATAGCCCTCTATGGGCTTCCAAATATCACCGTTCCAATTCCACAAAAACTGTCTTAGCGAAACGTTTCTTGAGGGGAAAGCTGTAACTCTGTGAGGTGATTTCACAGAACACAAAGAAGTTTCTCAGAAAGCTTCTTTCTCTTTGTTATCGGAGGATATTTCCTTTGGCCCTATAGTCTTCTAAGGGATCCGAAATATCTGTTCTCAGATTCCACAGAAATAAGGCTAGCAAAGAGATCCACGAAATACAGATGTAACTCTGTGAGATGAATTAACAGAGCACTAAGCAGTTTCTCAGAAAGCTTCTTTCCAGATTTCATCTGAGAATATTTCCTTTTTCACCATAGCCCTCTATGGGCTTCCAAATATCACTTTGCCAATTCCACAAGAACTGTGTTAGGGAAAGGCTTCTTGAGGGGAAAGCTGTAACTCTGTGAGATGATTTCACAGAACACAAAGAAGTTTCTCATAAAGCTTCTTTCTCTTTGTTATCGGAGGATATTTCCTTTGGCCCTATAGTCTTCTAAGGGATCCGAAATATCTGTTCTCAGATTCCACAGAAATAAGGATAGCAAAGAGATCCACGAAATACAGATGTAACTCTGTGAGATGAATTAATGGAACACTAAGCAGTTTCTCAGAAAGCTACTTTCCAGATTTCATCTGAGGATATTTCCTTTTTCACCATAGCCCTCTATGGGCTTCCAAATATCACTTTGCCAATTCCAAAAGAACTGTCTTAGCAAAAGGCTTCTTGAGGGGAAAGCTGTAACTCTGTGAGATGATTTCACAGAACACAAAGAAGTTTCTCAGAAAGTTTCTTTCTCTTTGTTATCGGAGGATATTTCCTTTGGCCCTATAGTCTTCTAAGGGATCCGAACTATCTGTTCTCTAATCCCACAGAAATAAGGCTAGCAAAGAGATCCACGAAATACAGATGTAACTCTGTGAGAAGAATTAACAGAACACTAAGCTGTTTCTCTGAAAGCTTTTTTCCAGACTTCTTCTGAGGATATTTCCTTTTTCACCATAGCCCTCTAAGGGCTTCCAAATATCACTTTGCCAATTACACAAGAACTGTCTTAGCGAAAGGCTTCTTGAAGGGAAAGCGGTAACTCTGTGAGATGATTTCACAGAAAACAAAGAAGTTTCTCAGAAAGCTTCTTTCTCTTTGTTATCGGAGGATATTTCCTTTGGCCCTAGAGTCTTCTAAGGGATCCGAAATATCTGTTCTCAGATTCCACAGAAATAAGGCTAGCAAAGAGATCTACCAAATACAGATGTAACTCTGTGAGATGAAATAACAGAACGCTAAGCAGTTTCTCAGAAAGCTTCTTTCCAGATTTCATCTGAGGATATTTCCTTTTTCACCATAGCCCTCTATGGGCTTCCAAATATCACTTTGCCAATTCACAAGAACAGTCTTAGAGAAAGGCTTCTTGAGGGGAAAGCTGTAACTCTGTGAGGTGATATCAAAGAACACAAAGAAGTTTCTCAGAAAGCTTCTTTCTCTTTGTTATCGGAGGATATTTCCTTTGGCCTTATAGTCTTCTTAGGGATACGAAATATCTGTTTTCAGATTCCACAGAAAAAAGGCTAGCAAAGAGATCCAGGAAATACAGATGTAACTCTGTGAGATTAAATAACAGAACGCTAAGCAGTTTCTCAGAAAGCTTCTTTACAGATTTCATCTGAGGATATTTCCTTTTTCACCAGAGCCCTCTATGGGCTTCCAAATATCACTTTGCCAATTCACAAGAACAGTCTTAGAGAAAGGCTTCTTGACGGGAAAGCTGTAACTCTGTGAGGTGATATCAAAGAACACAAAGAAATTTCTCAGAAACCTTCTTTCTCTTTGTTATCGGAGGATATTTTCTTTGTCCTATAGTCTTCTAAGGGATCCGAAATATCTGTTCTCAGATTCCACAGAAATAAGGCTAGCAAAGAGATCCACCAAATACAGATGTAACTCAGTGAGATGAATTAATAGAACAGTAAGCAGTTTCTCAGAAAGCTTCTTTCCAGATTTCATCTGAGGATATTTCCTTTTTCACCGTAGCCCTCTATGGGCTTCCAAATATCACTTTTCCAATTCCACAAAAACTGTCTTAGCGAAAGGCTTCTTGAGGGGAAAGCTGTAACTCTGTGAGATGATTTCCAGAACATAAAGAAGTTTTTCAGAAAGCTTCTTTCCCTTTGTTATCGGAGGATATTTCCTTTGGCCCTAGAGTCTTCTAAGAGATCCGAAATATCTGTTCCCCGATTCCACAGAAATAAGGCTAGCAAAGAGATCCACGAAATACAGATGTAACTCTGTGAGATGAATTAACAGAACACTAAGCAGTGTCTCAGAAAGCTACTTTCAGATTTCATCTGAGGATATTTCCTTTTTCACCTTAGCCCTCTAAGGGCTTCCAAATGTCACTTTGCCAAATTCCACAAAAACTGTGTTAGCGAAAGGCTTCTTGAGGGGAAAGCTGTAACTCTGTGAAATGATTTCACAGAACACAAAGAAGTTTCTCAGAAAGCTTCTTTCTCTTTGTTATCGGAGGATATTTCCTTTGGCCCTAGAGTCTTCTAAGGGATTCGAAATATCTGTTCTCCGATTCCACAGAAATAAGGCTAGCTAAGAGATCCACGAAGTACAGATGTAACTCTGTCAGATGAATTAACAGAACACTAAGCAGTTTCTCAGAAAGCTTCTTTCCAGATTTCATCAGAAGATATTTCCTTTTTCACCATAGCCCTCTAAGGGCTTCCAAATATCACTTTGCCAAGTCCAAAAGAACTGTGTTAGAGAAAGGCTTCTTGAGGGGAAAGCTGTAAATCTGTGAGATGATTTCACAGAACACAAAGAAGTTTCTCAGAAAGCTTCTTTCTCTTTGTTATCGGAGGATATTTCCTTTGGCCCTATACTCTTCAAAGGGATCCGAAATATCTGTTCTCAGATTCCACAGAAATAAGGCAACAAAGAGATCCACGAAATACAGATGTAACTCTGTGTGATAAATTAACAGAACACTAAGGAGTTTCTCAGAAAGCTTCTTTCCAGATTTCATCTGAGGATATTTCCTTTTTCACCATAGCCCTCTATGGGCTTCCAAATATCACTTTGCCAATTCACAAGAACAGTCTTAGAGAAAGGCTTCTTGACGGGAAAGCTGTAACTCTGTGAGGTGATATCAAAGAACACAAAGAAGTTTCTCAGAAAGCTTCTTTCTCTTTGTTATCGGAGGATATTTCCTTTGGCCCTATAGTCTTCTTAGGGATGCGAAATATCTGTTCTCAGATTCCACAGAAATAAGGCTAGCAAAGAGATCCACGAAATATAGATGTAACTCTGTGAGATGAATTAACAGAACACTAAGCAGTTTCTCTGAAATCTTCTTTCCAGATTACATCTGAGGATATTTCCTTTTTCACCATAGCCTTCTATGGGCTTCCAAATATCACTTTGCCAATTCCTCCAGAACTGTCTTAGCGAAAGGCTTCTTGAGGGGAAAGCTGTATCTCTGTGGGATGATTTCACAGAACACAAAGAAGTTTCTCAGAAACCTTTCTCTTTGTTAACGGAGGATATTTCCTTTGGCCCTATAGTCTCGAAAGGGATCCGAAATATCTGTTCTCAGATTACACAGAAATAAGGCTAGCAAAGAGATCCACGAAATAAAGATATAACTCTGTGAGATGAATTAAGAGAACACTAAGCAGTTTCTCAGAAGGCTTCTTTCCAGATTTCATCTGAGGATATTTCCTTTTTCACCATAGCCCTCTATGCGCTTCCAAATATCACTTTGCCAATTCCACAAGAACTGTCTTAGCGAAAGGCTTCTTGAGGGGAAAGCTGTATCTCTGTGAGATGATTTAACAGAACACAAAGAAGTTTCTCAGAAACCTTTCTCTTTGTCAACGGAGGATATTCCCTTCGGCCCTACAGTCTTCTAAGGGATCCGAAATATCTGTTTTCAGATTCCACAGAAATAAGGCTAGCAAAGAGATCCACGAAATACAGATGTAACTCGGTGAGATGAATTAACAAAACACTAAGCAGTTTCTCAGAAAGCTTCTTTCCAGATTTCATCTGAGGATATTTCCTTTTTCACCATAGCCCTCTAAGGGCTTCCAAATATCACTTTTCCAATTCCACAAGAACTGTGTTAGCGAAAGGCTTCTTGAGGGGAAAGCTGTAACTCTGTGAGATGATTTCACAGAACCCAAAGAAGTTTCTCAAAAAGCTTCTTTCCCTTTGTTATCGGAGGATATTTCCTTTGGACCTAGAGTCTTCTAAGAGATCCAAAATATCTGTTCCCCGATTCCACAGAAACAAGGCTAGAAAAGAGATCCCCGAAATACAGATGTAACTCTGTGAGATGAATTAACAGAACACTAAGCAGTGTCTCAGAAAGCTTCTTTCCAGATTTCATCTGAGGATATTTCCTTTTTCACCATAGCCCTCTATGGGCTTCCAAATATCACCGTTCCAATTCCACAAAAACTGTCTTAGCGAAAGGTTTCTTGAGGGGAAAGCTGTAACTCTGTGAGGTGATTTCACAGAACACAAAGAAGTTTCTCAGAAAGCTTCTTTCTCTTTGTTATCGGAGGATATTTCCTTTGGCCCTATAGTCTTCTAAGGGATCCGAAATATCTGTTCTCAGATTCCACAGAAATAAGGCTAGCAAAGAGATCCACGAAATACAGATGTAACTCTGTGAGATGAATTAACAGAGCACTAAGCAGTTTCTCAGAAAGCTTCTTTCCATATTTCATCTGAGAATATTTCCTTTTTCACCATAGCCCTCTATGGGCTTCCAAATATCACTTTGCCAATTCCACAAGAACTGTCTTAGCGAAAGGCTTCCTTAGGGGAAAACTGTAACTCTGTGAAATGATTTCACAGAACGCAAAGAAGTTAATCAGAAAGCTTCTTTCCCTTTGTTATCGGAGGATATTTACTTTGGCCCTATAGTCTTCAAAGGGATTCGAAATATCTGTTCTCAGATTCCACAGAAATAAGGCTAGCAAAGAAATTCACGAAATACAGATGTAAATCTGTGAGATGAATTAACAGAACACTAAGCAGTTTCTCAGAAAGCTTCTTTCCAGATTTCATCTGAGAATATTTCCTTTTTCACCATAGCCCTCTATGGGCTTCCAAATATCACTATGCCAATTCCACAAGAACTGTCTTAGTGAAAGTCTTCTTGAGTGGAAAGCTGTAACTCTGTGAGATGATTTCACAGAACACAAAGAATTTTATCAGAAAGCTTCTTTCTCTTTGTTATCCTAGGATATTTCCTTTGGCTCTATAGTCTTCTAAGGGATCGGAAATATCTGTTCTCAGATTCCACAGAAAAACGCTAGCAAAGAGATCCACGAAATACAGATGTAACTCTGTGAGATGAATTATCAGAACATTAAGCAGTTTCTCAGAAAGCTTCTTTCCAGATTTCATCTGAGAATATTTCCTTTTTCACCATAGCCCTCTATGGGCTTCCAAATATCACTTTGCCAATTCCACAAGAAGTGTCTTAGCGAAAGGCTTCTTGAGGGAAAATTGTAACTCTGTGAGATGATTTCACAGAACACATAGAAGTTTCTCAGAAACCTTTCTCTTTGTTATCGGAGGATATTTCCTTTGGCCTTATATTCTTCTAAGGGATCCGAAATATCTGATCTCAGATTCCACAGAAATAAGGCTAGCAAAGAGATCTACCAAATACAGATGTAACTCTGTGAGATGAATTAACAGATCACTAAGCAGTTTCTATGAAAGCTTATTTCCAGATTTCATCTGAGGATATTACCTTTTTCACCATAGCCCTCTATGGGCTTCCAAATATCACTTTGCCAATTCCACAAGAACTGTCTTAGCGAAAGGCTTCTTGAGGGGAAAGCTGTAACTCTGTGAGATGATTTCACAGAACACAAAGAAGTTTCTCAGAAAGCTTCTTTCACTTTGATATCGGAGGATATTTCCTTTGGCCCTATAGTCTTCAAAGGGATCCGAAATATCTGTTCTCAGATTCCACAGAAATAAGGCTAGCAAACAGATCTACCAAATACACATGTAAATTTGTGAGATGAAATAACAGAACGCTAAGCAGTTTCTCAGAAGGCTTCTTTCCAGATTTCATCTGAGGATATTTCCTTTTTCACCATAGCCCTCTATGGGCTTCCAAATATCACTTTGGCAATTCCACAAGAACTGTCTTAGCGAAAGGCTTCTTGAAGGGAAAGCTGTATCTCTGTGAGATGATTTCACAGAACACAAAGAAGTTTCTCAGAAACCTTTCTCTTTGTTAAATGAGGATATTTCCTTTGGCCCTAGAGTCTTCTAAGGGATCCGAAATATCTGTTCTCAGATTCCACAGAAATAAGGCTAGCAAAGAGATCCACGAAATACAGATGTAACTCTGTGAGATGAATTAAGAGAACACTAAGCAGTTTCTCAGAAAGCTGCTTTCCAGATTTCATCTGAGGATATTTCCTTTTTCACCATAGTCTTCTATGCGCTTCCAAATATCACTTTGCCAATTCACAAGAACAGTCTTAGCGAAAGGCTTCTTGAGGGGAAATCTGTAACTCTCTGAGATGATTTCACAGAACACAAAGAAGTTTGTCAGAAAGCTTCTTTCTCTTTTTTATCGGAGGATATTTCCTTTGGCCCTATAGTCTTCTAAGGGATCCGAAATATCTGTTCTCAGATTCCACAGAAATAAGGATAGCAAAGAGATCCACCAAATACAGATGTAACTGTGTGAGATGCATTAGCAGAACACTAACCAGTTTCTCAGAAAGCTGCTTTCCAGATTTCATCTGAGGATATTTACATTTTCACCATAGCCCTCTAGGCGCTTCCAAATATCACTTTGCCAATTCCACTAGAACTGTCTTAGCGAAAGTTTTCTTGAGGGGAATGCTGTAACTCTGTGAGATGATTTCACAGAACACAAAGAAGTTTCTCAGAAAGCTTCTTTCTCTTTGTTATCGGAGGATATTTTCTTTGGCCTTATAGTCTTCAAAGGGATCCGAAATATCTGTTCTCAGATTCCACAGAAATAAGGCTAGGATAGAGATCCACGAAATACAGATGTAACTCGGTGAGATTAATTAACAGAACACTAAGGAGTTTCTCAGAGAGCTACTTTCCAGATTTCATCTTAGAATATTTCCTTTTTCACCATAACCCTCTAAGGGCTTCCAAATATCACTTTGCCAATTCCACAAGAACTGCCTTATTCAAAGGCTTCTTGAGGGGAAAGCTGTAACGCTGTGAGATGATTTCACAGAACACAAAGAAGTTTCTCAGAAAGCTTCTTTCTCTTTTTTATCGGAGGATATTTCCTTTGGCCCTTTATTCTTCTAAGCGATCCGAAATATCTGTTCTCAGATTCCACAGAAATAAGGCTAGCAAAGAGATCCACGAAATACAGATGTAACTCTGTGAAATGCATTAACAGAACACTAAGCAGTTTCTCAGAAAGCTGCTTTCCAGATTTCATCTGAGGATATTTCCTTTTTCACCATATCCTTCTATGCGCTTTCAAATATCACTTTGCCAATTCACAAGAACAGTCTTAGCGAAAGGCTTCTTGAGGGGAAAGCTGTAACTCTGTGAGGTGATATCAAAGAACACAAAGAAGTTTCCCAGAAAGCTTCTTTCTCTTTGTTATCGGAGTTTATTTCCTTTGGCCCTATAATCTTCAAAGGAATCCGAAATATCTGTTCTCAGATTCCAGAGAAATAAGGATAGCAAAGATCCACGAAATACAGATGTAACTCTGTGAGATGAATTAACAGAACACTAAGGAGTTTCTCAGAAAGCTACTTTCCAGATTTCATCTGATGATATTTCCTTTTTCATTTAGCCCTCTATGGGTTTCCAAATATCACTTTGCCAATTCCACAAGAACTGTCTTAGCGAAAGTCTTCTTGTGGGGAAAGCTGTAACTCTGTGAGATGATTTCACAGAACACAAAGAAGTTTCTCAGAAACCTTCTTTCTCTTTGTTATCGGAGGATATTTTCTTTGGCCCTTTATTCTTCTAAGGGATCCGAAATATCTGTTTTCATATTCCACAGAAATAAGGCTAGCAAAGAGATCCACGATATACAGATGTAAGTCTGTGAGATGCATTTGCAGAACACTAAGCAGTTTCTCAGAAAGCTGCTTTCCAGATTTCATCTGAGGATATTTCCATTTCCACCATAGCCCTCTATGCGCTTCCAAATATCACTTTGCCAATTCCAGTAGAACTGTCTTAGCGAAAGGCTTCTTGAGGGGAAAGCTGTAACTCTGTGAGATGATTTCACAGAATACAAAGAAGTTTCTCAGAAAGCTTCTTTCTCTTTGTTATCGGAGGATATTTCCTTTGGCCCTATAGTCTTCAAAGGGATCCGAAATATCTGTTCTCAGATTCCACAGAAATAAGGGTAGCAAAGAGATCCACGAAATACAGATGTAACTCTGTGAGATTAATTAACAGAACACTAAGGAGTTTCTCAGAGAGCTACTTTCCAGATTTCAACTGAGGATATTTCCTTTTTCACCATAGCCCTCTAAGGGCTTACAAATATCACTTTGCCAATTCCACAAGAACTGTCTTAGCGAAAGGCTTCTTGAGGGGAAATCTGTAACTCTGTGAGGTGATTTCACAGAATATAAAGAAGTTTCTCAGAAAGCTTCTTTCTCTTTGTTATAGGAGGATATTTCCTTTGGCCCTATAGTCTTTTAAGGGATCCGAAATATCTGTTCTCAGATTCCACAGAAATAAGGCTATCAAAGAGATCCACGAAATACAGATGTAACTCTGTGAGATGAATTAACAGAACACTAAGCAGTTTCTCAGAAAAGTTATTTCAAGATTTCATCTGAGGATATTTGCTTTTTCACCATAGCCCTCTATGGGCTTCCAAATATCACTTTGCCAATTCCACAAGTACTGTCTTAGCGAAAGTCTTCTTGAGTGGAAAGCTGTAACTCCGTGAGATGATTTCACAGAACACAAAGAAGCTTCTCAGAAAGCTTCTTTCTTTTTTTATCGGAGGATATTTCCTTTGGCCCTATAGTCTTCTAAGTGATCCGATATATCTGTTCTCATATTCCACAGAAATAAGGCTAGCAAACAGATCCACGAAATACAGATGTAACTCTGTGAGATGAATTAACAGAACTCTAAGGAGTTTCTCAGAGAGCTACTTTCCAGATTTCATCTGAGGATATTTCCTTTTTCACCATAGCACTCTAAGGGCTTCCAAATATCACTTTGCCAATTCCAAAAGAACTGTCTTAGCGAAAGGCTTCTTGAGGGGAAAGCTGTAACTCTGTGAGATGATTTCACAGAACACAAAGAAGTTTCTCAGAAAACTCCGTTCTCTTTGTTATCGGAGGATAATACCTTTGGCCCTATAGTCTTCTAAGAGATCCGAAATATTTGTTCTCAGATTCCACAGAAATAAGTCTAGCAAAGAGATCCACGAAATAGAGATGTAACTCTGTGAGATGAATTTACAGAACACTAAGCAGTTTTTGGGAAAACTTCTTTCCATATTTCATCTGAGGATATTTCCTTTTTCTCCATAGTCCTCTATGGGCTTCTAAATATCACTTTTCCAATTCCACCAGAACTGTCTTAGCGAAAGTCTTCTTGAGGGGAAAGCTGTAACTCTGTGAGATGATTTCACAGAACACAAAGAAGTTTCTCAGAAAGCTTCTTTCTTTTTTTATCGGAGGATATTTCCTTTGGCCCTATAGTATTCTAAGTGATCCGATATATCTGTTCTCAGATTCCACAGAAATAAGGCTAGCAAAGAGATCCACGAAATACAGATGTAACTCTGTGAGATGAAGTAACAGAACTCTAAGGAGTTTCTCAGAAAGCTACTTTCCAGATTTCATCTGAGGATATTTCCTTTTTCACCATAGCCCTCTAAGCGATTCCAAATATCACTTTGCCAATTCCACAAGAACTGTGTTAGCCAAAGGCATCTTGAGGTTAAAGCTGTAACTCTGCGAGATGATTTCACAGAACACAAAGAAGTTTCTCTGAAAGCTTCTTTCTCTTTGTTATCGGAGGAAATTTCCTTTGGCCCTATAGTCTTCTAAGGGTTGTGTAATATCTGTTCTCAGATTCCATAGAAATAAGGCTAGCAAAGAGATCCACGAAATGCAGATGTAACTCTGTGAGATGAATTAACGGAACACTAAGCAGTTTCTCAGAAAGCTACTTTCCAGATTTCTTCTGAGGATATTTCCTTTTTCACCGTAGCCCTCTATGGGCTTCCAAATATCACTTTGCCAATTCCACAAGAACTGTCTTAGCGAAAGGCTTCTTGAGGGGAAAGCTGTAACTCTGTGAGATGATTTCACGGAACACAAAGAAGTTTCTGAGAAAGCTTCGTTCTCTTGGTGATCGGAGGATATTTCCTTTGGCCCTCTAGTCTTCTAAGGGATCCGAAATATCTGTTCTCAGATTCCCAGAAATAAGGCTAGCAAAGAGATCCACGAAATACAGATGTAACTCTGTGAGACGAATTAACAGAACACTAAGCAGTTTCTCAGAAAGCTTCCTTCCAGATTTCAACTGTGGAAATTTCCTTTTTCACCATAGCCCTCTAAGGGCTTCCAAATATCACCTTGCCTATTCCACAAGAACTGTCTCAGCGAAAGGCTTCTTGAGGGGAAAGCTGTAACTCTGTGAGATGATTTCACAGAACACCAAGAAGTTTCTCAGAAACCTTTCTCTTTGTTATCGCAGGATATTTCCTTTGGCCCTATAGTCTTCAAAGGGATCCGAAATATCTGTTCTCAGATTCCACAGAAATAAGGCTAGCAAAGAGATCCACGAAATACAGATGGAACACTGTGAGATGAATTAACAGAACATTAAGCAGTTTCTCAGAAAACTTCTTTCCAGATTTCATCTAAGGATATTTCCTTTTTCACCTTAACCCTCTATGGGCTTCCAAATATCACTTTGCCATTTCCACAAGAACTGTCTTAGCGAAAGGCTTCTTGAGGGGAAAGCTGTAACTCTGTGAGATGATTTCACAGAACACAAAGAAGTTTCTCAGAAAGCTTCTTTCTCTTTGTTATCGGAGGATATTTCCTTTGGCCCTATAATCTTCTTAGGGATGCGAAATATCTGTTCTCAGATTCCACAGAAATAAGGCTAGCAAAGAGATCCACGAAATACAGATGTAACTCTGTGAGATGAATTAACAGAACACTAGCAGTTTCTCAGAAAGCTTCTTTCCAGATTTCATCTGAGGATTTTTCCTTTTTCACCATAGCTCTTTATGGGTTTCCAAATATGACTTTGCCAATTCCACAAGAACTGTCTTAGCGAAAGGCTCCTTGAGGGGAAAGCTGTAACTCTGTGAGATGATTTCACAGAACATAAAGAAGTTTATCAGAAAGCTTCTTTCTCTTTGTTATCGGAGGATATTTCCTTTGGCCCTATAGTCTTCTAAGGGATCCGAAATATCTGTTCTCAGATTCCACAGAAATAAGGCTAGTAAAGAGTTCCACGAAATACAGATGTAACTCTGTGAGATGAATTAACAGAACACTAAGCAGTTTCTCAGAAGGCTGCTTTCCAGACTTCATCTGAGGATATTTCCTTTTTCACCTTTGCCTTCTATGCACTTCCAAATATCACTTTGCCAATTCACAAGAAGAGTCTTAGCGAAAGGCTCCTTGAGGGGAAAGCTGTAACTCTGTGAGATGATTTCACAGAACACAAAGAAGTTTCTCAGAAAGCTTCTTTCTCTTTGTTATCGGAGGATATTTCCTTTGGCCCTATAGTCTTCAAAGGGATCCGAAATATCTGTTCTCAGATTCCACAGAAATAAGGCTAGCAAAGAGATCCACTAAATACAGATGTAACTCTGTGAGATGAATTAACAGAACTCTTAGGAGTTTCTCAGAAAGCTACTTTCCGGATTTCATCTGAGGATATTTCCTTTTTCACCATAGCCCTCTAAGCGATTCCAAATATCACTTTGCCAATTCCACAAGAATTGTCTTAGCCAAAGGCTTCTTGAGGAGAAAGCTGTAACTCGGCGAGATGATTTCACAGAACACAAAGAAGTTTCTCTGAAAGCTTCTTTCTCTTTGTTATCGGAGGATATTTCCTTTGGCCCTATAGTCTTCTAAGGGTTGTGAAATATCTGTTCTCAGATTCCACGGAAAAAAGGCTAGCAAAGAGATCTACGAAATACAGATGTAACTCTGTGAGATGAATTAACAGAGCACTAAGCAGTTTCACAGAAAGCTTCTTTCCAGATTTCATCTGAGAATATTTCCTTTTTCAACCTAGCCCTCTATGGGCTTCCAAATATCACTTTGCCAATTCCACAAGAACTGTCTTAGCGAAAGGCTTCTTGAGGGGAAAGCTGTAACTCTGTGAGATGATTCACAGAACACATAGAAGTTTCTCAGAAACCTTTCTCTTTGTTATCGGAGGGTATTTCCTTTGGCCCTATATTCTTCTAAGGGATCCGAAATATCTGTTCTCAGATTCCACAGAAATAAGGCTAGCAAAGAGATCTGCCAAATACAGAAGTAACTCTGTGAGGTGAATTAACAGAACGCTAAGCAGTTTCTCAGAAAGCTTCCTTCCAGATTTCATCTGAGGATATTTCCTTTTTCACCGCAGCCCTCTATGCGCTTCCAAATATCACTTTGCCAATTCCACAAGAACTGTGTTAGCGAAAGGCTTCATGAGGGGAAAGCTGTAACTCTGTGAGATGATTTCACAGAACACAAAGAAGTTTCTCAGAAATATTCTTTCTCTTTGTTATCGGAGGATATTTCCTTTGGCCCTATAGTGTTCTAAGGGATCCGAAATATCTGTTCTCCGATTCCACAGAAATAAAGCTAGCAAAGAGATCCACGAAGTACAGATGTAACTCTGTGAGATGAATTAACAGAACACTAAGCAGTTTATCAGAAAGCTTCTTTCCAGATTTCATCTGAGGATATTTCCTTTTTCACCATAGCCCTCTAAGGGCTTCCAAATATCACTTTGCCAAGTCCAAAAGAACTGTGTTAGCGAAAGGCTTCTTGAGGGGAAAGCTGTAACTCTGTGAGATGATTTCACAGAACACAAAGAAGTTTCTCAGAAAGCTTCTTTCTCTTTGTTATCGGAGGATATTTCCTTTGGCCCTATACTCTTCAAAGGGATCCGAAATATCTGTTCTCAGATTCCACAGAAATAAGGCTAGCAAAGAGATCCACGAAATACAGATGTAACTCTGTGAGATGAATTAACAGAGCACTAAGCAGTTTATCAGAAAGCTTCTTTCCAGATTTCATCTGAGGATATTTCCTTTTTCACCATAGCCCTCTATGGGCTTCCAAATATCACTTTTCCAATTCCACAAAAACTGTCTTAGTGAAAGGCTTCTTGAGGGGAAAGCTGTAACTCTGTGAGATGATTTCACAGAACACAAAGAAGTTTCTCAGAAAGCTTCTTTCTCTTTGTTATCGGTGGATATTTCCTTTGGCCCTAGAGTCTTCTAAGGGATCCGAAATATCTGTTCTCAGATTCCACAGAAATAAGGCTAGCAAAGAGATCTACCAAATACAGATGTAACTCTGTGAGATGAAATAACAGAACGCTAAGCAGTTTCTCAGAAAGCTTCTTTCCAGATTTCATCTGAGGATATTTCCTTTCTCACCATAGCCCTCTATGGGCTTCCAAATATCACTTTGCCAATTCACAAGAACAGTCTTAGAGAAAGGCTTCTTGAGGGGAAAGCTGTAACTCTGTGAGGTGATATCAAAGAACACAAAGAAGTTTCTCAGAAAGCTTCTTTCTCTTTGTTATCGGAGGATATTTCCTTTGGCCCTATAGTCTTCTTAGGGATACGAAATATCTGTTTTCAGATTCCACAGAAAAAAGGCTAGCAAAGAGATCCAGGAAATACAGATGTAACTCTGTGAGATGAAATAACAGAACGCTAAGCAGTTTCTCAGAAAGCTTCTTTACAGATTTCATCTGAGGATATTTCCTTTTTCACCATAGCCCTCTATGGGCTTCCAAATATCACTTTGAAAATTCCACAAGAACTGTCTTAGCGAAAGGCTTCTTGAGGGGAAAGCTGTAACTCTGTGAGATGATTCACAGAACACATAGAAGTTTCTCAGAAACCTTTCTCTTTGTTATCGGAGGATATTTCCTTTGGCCCTATAGTCTTCTAAGGGATCCGAAATATCTGTTCTCAGATTCCACACAAATAAGGCTAGCAAAGAGATCTGCCAAATACAGAAGTAACTCTGTGAGGTGAATTTACAGAATGCTAAGCAGTTTCTCAGAAAGCTTCTTTCCAGATTTCATCTGAGGATATTTCCTTTTTCACCTTAGCCCTCTAAGGGCTTCCAAATATCACTTTGCCAAGTCCATAAGAACTGTCTTAGCGAAAGTCTTCTTGAGGGGAAAGCTGTAACTCTGTGAGATGATTTAACAGAACACAAAGAAGTTTCTCAGAAAGCTTCTTTCTCTTTGTTATCGGAGGATATTTCCTTCGGCCCTATAGTCTTCAAAGGGATCCGAAATATCTGTTCTCAGATTCCACAGAAATAAGGCTAGCAAAGAGATCCACGAAATACAGATGTAACTCTTTGAGATGAATTAACAGAACAGTAAGCAGTTTCTCAGAAAGCGTCTTTCCAGATTTCATCTGAGGATATTTCCTTTTTCACCATAGCCCTATATGGGCTTCCAAATATCACTTTTCCAATTCCACAAAAACTGTCTTAGCGAAAGGCTTCTTGGGGGAAAAGCTGTAACTCTGTGAGATGATTTCACAGAGCACAAAGAAGTTTCTCAGAAAGCTTCCTTCTCTTTGTTATCGGAGGATATTTCCTTTGGCCCTATAGTCTTCTAAGGCATCCGAAATATCTGTTCTCCGATCCCACAGAAATGAGGCTAGCAAAGAGATCTACCAAATACAGATGTAACTCTGTGAGATGAAATGACAGAACGCTAAGCAGTTTCTCAGAAAGCTTATTTACAGATTTCATCTGAGGATATTTCCTTTTTCACCACAGCCCTCTATGGGCTTCCAAATATCACGTTGCCAATTCACAAGAACAGTCTTAGAGAAAGGCTTCTTGACGGGAAAGCTGTAACTCTGTGAGGTGATATCAAAGAACACAAAGAAGTTTCTCAGAAAGCTTCTTTCTCTTTGTTATCGGAGGACATTTCCTTTGGCCCTATAGTCTTCTTAGGGATGCGAAATATCTGTTCTCAGATTCCACAGAAATAAGGCTAGCAAAGAGATCCACGAAATATAGATGTAACTCTGTGAGATGAATTAACAGAACATTAAGCAGTTTCTCTGAAATCTTCTTTCCAGATTACATCTGAGGATATTTCCTTTTTCACCATAGCCCTCTATGGGCTTCCAAATATCACTTTGCCAATTCCTCCAGAACTGTCTTAGCGAAAGGCTTCTTGAGGGGAAAGCTGTAACTCTGTGAGTTGATTTCACAGAACACAAAGAAGTTTCTCAGAAAGCTTCTTTCTCTTTGTTATCGGAGGATATTTCCTTTGGCCCTATAGTCTTCAAAGGGATCCGAAATATCTGTTCTCAGATTCCACAGAAATAAGGCTAGCAAAGAGATCCACTAAATACAGATGTAACTCTGTGAGATGAATTAACAGAACTCTTAGGAGTTTCTCAGAAAGCTACTTTCCGGATTTCATCTGAGGATATTTCCTTTTTCACCATAGCCCTCTAAGCGATTCCAAATATCACTTTGCCAATTCCACAAGAATTGTCTTAGCCAAAGGCTTCTTGAGGGGAAAGCTGTAACTCGGCGAGATGATTTCACAGAACACAAAGAAGTTTCTCTGAAAGCTTCTTTCTCTTTGTTATCGGAGGATATTTCCTTTGGCCCTATAGTCTTCTAAGGGTTGTGAAATATCTGTTCTCAGATTCCACGGAAAAAAGGCTAGCAAAGAGATCTACGAAATACAGATGTAACTCTGTGAGATGAATTAACAGAGCACTAAGCAGTTTCACAGAAAGCTTCTTTCCAGATTTCATCTGAGAATATTTCCTTTTTCAACCTAGCCCTCTAAGGGCTTCCAAATATCACTTTGCCAATTCCACAAGAACTGTGTTAGCGAAAGGCTTCTTGAGGAGAAAGCTGTAACTCTGTGAGGTGATTTCACAGAACACAAAGAAGTTTCTCAGAAAGATTCTTTCTCTTTGTTATCGGAGGATTTTTCCTTTGGCCCTATAGTCTTCTAAGGGATCCGAAATATCAGTTCTCAGATTCCACAGAAATAAGGCTAGCAAAGAGATCCACGAAATACAGATGTAACTCTGTGAGATGAATTAACAGAACACTAAGCAGTTTCTCAGAAAGCTACTTTCCAGATTTCATTTGAGGATATTTCCTTTTTCACGACAGCCCTCTATGGGCTTCCAAATATCACTTTGCCAATTCCACAAGAACTGTCTTAGCGAAAGGCTTCTTGAGGGGTAAGCTCTAACTCTGTGAGACGATTTCACAGAACACAAAGAAGTTTCTCAGAAAGCTTCTTTCTCTTTGATATTGGAGGATATTTCCTTTGGCCCTATAGTCTTGAAAGGGATCCGAAATATCTGTTCTCAGATTCCACAGAAATAAGGCTAGCAAAGAGATCCACGAAATACAGATGCAACTCTGTTGGATGAATTAACAGAACACTAAGCAGTTTCTCAGAAAGCTTCTTTCCAGATTTCATCTGAGGATATTTCCTTTTTCACCATAGACCTCTATGGGCTTCCAAATATCACTTTTCCAATTCCACAAAAACTGTCTTAGCGAAAGGCTTCTTGAGGTGAAAGCTGTAACTCTGTGAGATGATTTCACAGAACACAAAGAAGTTTCTCAGAAATCTTCTTTCTCTTTGTTATCGGAGGATATTTCCTTTGGCACTAGAGTCTTCTAAGGGATACGAAATATCTGTTCCCCGATTCCACAGAAATAAGGCTAGCAAAGAGATCCACGAAATACAGATGTAACTCTGTGAGATGAAAGACAGAACACTAAGCAGTTTCTCAGAAAGCTTCTTTCCAGATTTCATCTGAGGATATTTCCTTTTTCACCATAGCCATCTAAGGGCTTCCAAATATCACTTTGCCAATTCCACAAGAACTGTGTTAGCGAAAGGCTTCTTGAGGGGAAAGCTGTAACTCTGTGAGATGATTTCACAGAACACAAAGAAGTTTCTCATAAAGCTTCTTTCTCTTTGTTATCGGAGGATATTTCCTTTGGCCCTATAGTCTTCAAAGGGATCCGAAATATCTGTTCTCAGATTCCACAGAAATAAGGCTAGCAAAGAGATCTGCCAAATACAGAAGTAACTCTGTGAGGTGAATTAACAGAACGCTAAGCAGTTTCTCAGAAAGCTTCTTTCCAGATTTCATCTGAGAATATTTCCTTTTTCACCGCAGCCCTCTATGCGCTTCCAAATATCACTTTGCCAATTCCACAAGAACTGTCTTAGCGAAAGGCTTCTTAAGGGGAAAGCTGTAACTCTGTGAGATGATTTCACAGAACACAAAGAAGTTTCTCAGAAATATTCTTTCTCTTTGATATCGGAGGATATTTCCTTTGGCCCTATAGTGTTCTAAGGGATCCGAAATATCTGTTCTCAGATTCCACAGAAATAAGGCTAGCAAAGACATCCACGAAATACAGATGGAACACTGTGAGATGAATTAACAGAACATTAAGAAGTTTCGCAGAAACCTTCTTTCCAGATTTCATCTAAGGATATTTCCTTTTTCACCTTAACCCTCTATGGGCTTCCAAATATCACTTTGCCAATTCCACAAGAACTGTCTTAGCGAAAGGCTTCTTGAGGGGAAAGCTGTAACTCTGTGAGATGATTTCACAGAACACAAAGAAGTTTCTCAGAAAGCTTCTTTCTCTTTGTTATCGGAGGATATTTCCTTTGGCCCTAGAGTCTTCTAAGGGAAACGAAATATCTGTTCTCAGATTCCAGAGAAATAAGGCTAGCAAAGAGATCCACGAAACACAGATGTAATTCTGTGAGATGAATTAACAGAACACTAAGCAGTTTCTCACAAAGCTTCTTTCCAGATTTCATCAGAGGATATTTCCTTTTTCACCATAGCCCTCTAAGGGCTTCCAAATATCACTTTGCCAATTCCACAAGAACTGTGTGAGCGAAAGGCTTCTTGAGGAGAAAGCTGTAACTCTGTGAGGTGATTTCACAGAACACAAAGAAGTTTCTCAGAAAGATTCTTTCTCTTTGTTATCGGAGGATTTTTCCTTTGGCCCTATAGTCTTCTAAGGGATCCGAAATATCGGTTCTCAGATTCCACAGAAATAAGGCTAGCAAAGAGATCCACGAAATACAGATGCAACTCTGTTGGATGAATTAACAGAACACTAAGCAGTTTCTCAGAAAGCTTCTTTCCAGATTTCATCTGAGGATATTTCCTTTTTCACCATAGACCTCTATGGGCTTCCAAATATCACTTTTCCAATTCCACAAAAACTGTCTTAGCGAAAGGCTTCTTGAGGTGAAAGCTGTAACTCTGTGAGATGATTTCACAGAACACAAAGAAGTTTCTCAGAAATCTTCTTTCTCTTTGTTATCGGAGGATATTTCCTTTGGCACTAGAGTCTTCTAAGGGATACGAAATATCTGTTCCCCGATTCCACAGAAATAAGGCTAGCAAAGAGATCCACGAAATACAGATGTAACTCTGTGAGATGAATTAACAGAACACTAAGCAGTTTCTCAGAAAGCTTCTTTCCAGATTTCATCTGAGGATATTTCCTTTTTCACCATAGCCCTCTAAGGGCTTCCAAATATCACTTTGCCAATTCCACAAGAACTGTGTTAGCGAAAGGCTTCTTGAGGGGAAAGCTGTAACTCTGTGAGATGATTTCACAGAACACAAAGAAGTTTCTCATAAAGCTTCTTTCTCTTTGTTATCGGAGGATATTTCCTTTGGCCCTATAGTCTTCTAAGGGATTCGAAATATCTGTTCTCAGATTCCACAGAAATAAGGATAGCAAAGAGATCCACGAAATACAGATGTAACTCTGTGAGATTAATTAACGGAACACTAAGCAGTTTCTCAGAAAGCTACTTTCCAGATTTCATCTGAGGATATTTCCTTTTTCACCATAGCCCTCTATGGGCTTCCAAATATCACTGTGCCAATTCCAAAAGAACTGTCTTAGCAAAAGGCTTCTTGAGGGGAAAGCTGTAACTCTGTGAGATGATTTCACAGAACACAAAGAAGTTTCTCAGAAAGCTTCTTTCTCTTTGTTATCGGAGGATATTTCCTTTGGCCCTATAGTCTTCTAAGGGATCCGAACTATCTGTTCTCTAATCCCACAGAAATAAGGCTAGCAAAGAGATCCACGAAATACAGATGTAACTCTCTGAGAAGAATTAACAGAACACTAAGCTGTTTCTCTGAAAGCTTTTTTCCAGACTTCTTCTGACGATATTTCCTTTTTCACCATAGCCCTCTAAGGGCTTCCAAATATCACTTTGCCAATTACACAAGAACTGACTTAGCGAAAGGCTTCTTGAAGGGAAAGCTGTAACTCTGTGAGATGATTTCACAGAAAACAAAGAAGTTTCTCAGAAAGCTTCTTTCTCTTTGTTATCGGAGGATATTTCCTTTGGCCCTATAGTCTTGAAAGGGATCCGAAATATCTGTTCTCAGATTCCACAGAAATAAGGCTAGCAAAGATATCCACGAAATACAGATGTAACTCTGTGAGATGAATTAACAGAACACTAAGCAGTGTCTCAGAAAGCTACTTTCCAGATTTCATCTGAGGATATTTCCTTTTTCATTTAGCCCTCTAAGGGCTTCCAAATGTCACTTTGCCAATTCCACAAGAACTGTGTTAGCGAAAGGCTTCATGAGGGGAAAGCTGTAACTCTGTGAAATGATTTCACAGAACACAAAGAAGTTTCTCAGAAAGCTTCTTTCTCTTTGTTATCGGAGGATATTTCCTTTGGCCCTAGAGTCTTCTAAGGGATTCGAAATATCTGTTCTCCGATTCCACAGAAATAAAGCTAGCAAAGAGATCCACGAAGTACAGATGTAACTCTGTGAGATGAATTAACAGAACACTAAGCAGTTTCTCAGAAAGCTTCTTTCCAGATTTCATCTGAGGATATTTCCTTTTTCACCATAGCCCTCTAAGGGCTTCCAAATATCACTTTGCCAAGTCCAAAAGAACTGTGTTAGCGAAAGGCTTCTTGAGGGGAAAGCTGTAACTCTGTGAGATGATTTCACAGAACACAAAGAAGTTTCTCAGAAAGCTTCTTTCTCTTTGTTATCGGAGGATATTTCCTTTGGCCCTATAGTCTTCAAAGGGATCCGAAATATCTGTTCTCAGATTCCACAGAAATAAGGCTAGCAAAGAGATCCACGAAATACAGATGTAACTCTGTGAGATGAATTAACAGAACACTAAGCAGTTTATCAGAAAGCTTCTTTCCAGATTTCATCTGAGTATATTTCCTTTTTCACCTTAGCCCTCTATGGGCTTCCAAATATCACTTTGCCAATTCCACAAGAACTGTCTTAGCGAAAGGCTTCTTGAGGGGAAAGCTGTAACTCTGTGAGATGATTTCACAGAACACAAAGAAGTTTCTCAGAAATATTCTTTCTCTTTGATATCGGAGGATATTTCCTTTGGCCCTATAGTGTTCTAAGGGATCCGAAATATCTGTTCTCAGATTCCACAGAAATAAGGCTAGCAAAGACATCCAAGAAATACAGATGGAACACTGTGAGATGAATTAACAGAACATTAAGAAGTTTCTCAGAAAGCTTCTTTCCAGATTTCATCAAAGGATATTTCCTTTTTCACCTTAACCCTCTATGGGCTTCCAAATATCACTTTGCCAATTCCACAAGAACTGTCTTAGCGAAAGGCTTCTTGAGGGGAAAGCTGTAACTCTGTGAGATGATTTCACAGAACACAAAGAAGTTTCTCAGAAAGCTTCTTTCTCTTTGTTATCGGAGGATATTTCCTTTGGCCCTAGAGTCTTCTAAGGGAAACGAAATATCTGTTCTCAGATTCCACAGAAATAAGGCTAGCAAAGAGATCCACGAAACACAGATATAATTCTGTGAGATGAATTAACAGAACACTAAGCAGTTTCTCACAAAGCTTCTTTCCAGATTTCATCAGAGGATATTTCCTTTTTCACCATAGCCCTCTAAGGGCTTCCAAATATCACTTTGCCAATTCCACAAGAACTGTGTTAGCGAAAGGCTTCTTGAGGAGAAAGCTGTAACTCTGTGAGGTGATTTCACAGAACACAAAGAAGTTTCTCAGAAAGATTCTTTCTCTTTGTTATCGGAGGATTTTTCCTTTGGCCCTATAGTCTTCTAAGGGATCCGAAATATCGGTTCTCAGATTCCACAGAAATAAGGCTAGCAAAGAGATCCACGAAATACAGATGTAACTCTGTGAGATGAATTAACAGAACACTAAGCAGTTTCTCAGAAAGCTACTTTCCAGATTTCATCTGAGGATATTTCCTTTTTCACGACAGCCCTCTATGGGCTTCCAAATATCACTTTTCCAATTCCACAAGAACGGTCTTAGCGAAAGGCTTCTTGAGGGGTAAGCTCTAACTCTGTGAGACGATTTCACAGAACACAAAGATGTTTCTCAGAAAGCTTCTTTCTCTTTGATATTGGAGGATATTTCCTTTGGCCCTATAGTCTTGAAAGGGATCCGAAATATCTGTTCTCAGATTCCACAGAAATAAGGCTAGCAAAGAGATCCACGAAATACAGATGCAACTCTGTTGGATGAATTAACAGAACACTAAGCAGTTTCTCAGAAAGCTTCTTTCCAGATTTCATCTGAGGATATTTCCTTTTTCACCGTAGACCTCTATGGGCTTCCAAATATCACTTTTCCAATTCCACAAAAACTGTCTTAGCGAAAGGCTTCTTGAGGTGAAAGCTGTAACTCTGTGAGATGATTTCACAGAACACAAAGAAGTTTCTCAGAAATCTTCTTTCTCTTTGTTATCGGAGGATATTTCCTTTGGCACTAGAGTCTTCTAAGGGATACGAAATATCTGTTCCCCGATTCCACAGAAATAAGGCTAGCAAAGAGATCCACGAAATACAGATGTAACTCTGTGAGATGAATTAACAGAACACTAAGCAGTTTCTCAGAAAGCTTCTTTCCAGATTTCATCTGAGGATATTTCCTTTTTCACCATAGCCCTCTAAGGGCTTCCAAATATCACTTTGCCAATTCCACAAGAACTGTGTTAGCGAAAGGCTTCTTGAGGGGAAAGCTGTAACTCTGTGAGATGATTTCACAGAACACAAAGAAGTTTCTCATAAAGCTTCTTTCTCTTTGTTATCGGAGGATATTTCCTTTGGCCCTATAGTCTTCTAAGGGATCCGAAATATCTGTTCTCAGATTCCACAGAAATAAGGATAGCAAAGAGATCCACGAAATACAGATGTAACTCTGTGAGATGAATTAACGGAACACTAAGCAGTTTCTCAGAAAGCTACTTTCCAGATTTCATCTGAGGATATTTCCTTTTTCACCATAGCCCTCTATGGGCTTCCAAATATCACTTTGCCAATTCCAAAAGAACTGTCTTAGCAAAAGGCTTCTTGAGGGGAAAGCTGTAACTCTGTGAGATGATTTCACAGAACACAAAGAAGTTTCTCAGAAAGCTTCTTTCTCTTTGTTATCGGAGGATATTTCCTTTGGCCCTATAGTCTTCTTAGGGATGCGAAATATCTGTTCTCAGATTCCACAGAAATAAGGCTAGCAAAGAGATCCACGAAATACAGATGTAACTCTGTGAGATGAATTAACAGAACACTAAGCAGTTTCTCAGAAAGCTTCTTTCCAGATTTCATCTGAGGATATTTCCTTTTTCACCATAGCCCTCTATGGGCTTCCAAATATCACTATGCCAATTCCACCAGAACTGTCTTAGCGAAAGGCTTCTTGAGGGGAAAGCTGTAACTCTGTGAGATGATTTCCCAGAACACAAAGAAGTTTCTCAGAAACCTTTCTCTTTGTTAACGGAGGGTATTTCCTTTGGCCCTATAGTCTTCAAAGGGATCCGAAATATCTGT
The DNA here is from genome assembly GCF_043159975.1 of Macaca nemestrina. NCBI lineage: Eukaryota > Metazoa > Chordata > Mammalia > Primates > Cercopithecidae > Macaca > Macaca nemestrina. The sequence continues at coordinate 27,524,445 of NC_092143.1, forward strand.
TCTCAGATTCCACAGAAATAAGGCTAGAAAAGAGATCTACCAAATACAGATGTAACTCTGTGAGATGAATTAACAGAACACTAAGCAGTTTCTCAGAAAGCTTATTTCCAGATTTCATCTGAGGATATTTCCTTTTGCACCGCAGCCCTCTATGCGCTTCCAAATGTCACTTTGCCAATTCCACTAGAACTGTATTAGCGAAAGGCTTCTTGAGGGGAAAGCTGTATCTCTCAGAGATGATTTCACAGAATACAAAGAAGTTTCTCGGAAAGCTTCTTTCTCTTTGTTATCGGAGGATATTTCCTTTGTCCTATAGTCTTCTAAGGGATCCGAAATATCTGTTCTCAGATTCCACAGAATTAAGGCTAGCAAAGAGATCCACCAAATACAGATGTAACTCTGTGAGATGAATTAACAGAACAGTAAGCAGTTTCTCAGAAAGCTTCTTTCCAGATTTCATCTGAGGATATTTCCTTTTTCAGCACACCCCCCTAAGGGCTTCCAAATATCACTTTGCCAATTCCAAAAGAACTGTCTTAGCGAAAGGCTTCTTGAGGGGAAAGCTGTAACTCTGTGAGATGATTTCACAGAACACAAAGAAGATTCTCAGAAAGCTTCTTTCTCTTTGTTTTCGGAGGATATTTCCTTTGGCCATATAGTCTTCTAAGGGATCCGAAATATCTGTTCTCAATTCCACAGAAATAAGTCTAGCAAAGAGATCCACGAAATACAGATGTAACTCTGTGAGATGAATTAACAGAACACTAAGCAGTTTCTCAGAAAGCTTCTTCCCAGATTTCTTCTGGGGATATTTCCTTTTTCACCTTAGCCCTCTAAGGGCTTCCAAATGTCACATTGCCAAATTCCACAAGAACTGTGTTATCGAAAGGCTTCTTGAGGGGAAAGCTGTAACTCTGTGAAATGATTTCACAGAACACAAAGAAGTTTCTCAGAAAGCTTCTTTCTCTTTGTTATCGGAGGATATTTCCTTTGGCCCTAGAGTCTTCTAAGGGATTCGAAATATCTGTTCTCCGATTCCACAGAAATAAGGCTAGCTAAGAGATCCACGAAGTACAGATGTAACTCTGTCAGATGAATTAACAGAACACTAAGCAGTTTCTCAGAAAGCTTCTTTCCAGATTTCATCAGAAGATATTTCCTTTTTCACCATAGCCCTCTAAGGGCTTCCAAATATCACTTTGCCAAGTCCAAAAGAACTGTGTTAGAGAAAGGCTTCTTGAGGGGAAAGCTGTAACTCTGTGAGATGATTTCACAGAACACAAAGAAGTTTCTCAGAAAGCTTCTTTCTCTTTGTTATCGGAGGATATTTCCTTTGGCCCTATAGTCTTCTAAGGGATCCGAAATATCTGTTCTCAGATTCCACAGAAATAAGGAAACAAAGAGATCCACGAAATACAGATGTAACTCTGTGTGATAAATTAACAGAACACTAAGCAGTTTCTCAGAAAGCTTCTTTCCAGATTTCATCTGAGGATATTTCCTTTTTCACCATAGCCCTCTATGGGCTTCCAAATATCACTTTGCCAATTCACAAGAACAGTCGTAGAGAAAGGCTTCTTGAGGGGAAAGCTGTAACTCTGTGAGGTGATATCAAAGAACACAAAGAAGTTTCTCAGAAAGCTTCTTTCTCTTTGTTATCAGAGGATATTTCCTTTGGCCCTATAGTCTTCTTAGGGATGCGAAATATCTGTTCTCAGATTCCACAGAAATAAGGCTAGCAAAGAGATCCACGAAATACAGATGTAACTCTGTGAGATGAAATAACAGAACACTAAGCAGTTTCTCAGAAAGCTTCTTTCCAGATTTCTTCTGAGGATATTTCCTTTTTCACCATAGCCCTCTATGGGCCTCCAAATATCACTTTGCCAATTCCACAAGAACTGTCTTAGCGAAAGGCTTCTTGAGGGGAAAGCTGTAACTCTGTGAGATGATTCACAGAACACATAGAAGTTTCTCAGAAACCTTTCTCTTTGTTATCGGAGGATATTTCCTTTGGCCCTATAGTCTTCTAAGGGATCCGAAATATCTGTTCTCAGATTCCACAAAAATAAGGCTACCAAAGAGATCTGCCAAATACAGAAGTAACTCTGTGAGTTGAATTTACAGAATGCTAAGCAGTTTCTCAGAAAGCTTCTTTCCAGATTTCATCTGAGGATATTTCCTTTTTCACCTTAGCCCTCTAAGGGCTTCCAAATATCACTTTGCCAAGTCCACAAGAACTGTCTTAGCGAAAGTCTTCTTGAGGGGAAAGCTGTAACTCTGTGAGATGATTTAACAGAACACAAAGAAGTTTCTCAGAAAGCTTCTTTCTCTTTGTTATCGGAGGATATTTCCTTCGGCCCTATAGTCTTCAAAGGGATCCGAAATATCTGTTCTCAGATTCCACAGAAATAAGGCTAGCAAAGAGATCCACGAAATACAGATGTAACTATTTGAGATGAATTAACAGAACAGTAAGCAGTTTCTCTGAAAGCGTCTTTCGTGATTTCATCTGAGGATATTTCCTTTTTCACCATAGCCCTATATGGGCTTCCAAATATCACTTTTCCAATTCCACAAAAAGTGTCTTAGCGAAAGGCTTCTTGAGGGGAAAGCTGTAACTCTGTGAGATGATTTCACAGAGCACAAAGAAGTTTCTCAGAAAGCTTCTTTCTCTTTGTTATTGGAGGATATTTCCTTTGGCCCTATAGTTTTCTAAGGCATCCGAAATATCTGTTCTCCGATCCCACAGAAATGAGGCTAGCAAAGAGATCTACCAAATACAGATGTAGCTCTGTGAGATGAAATAACAGTACGCTAAGCAGTTTCTCAGAAAGCTTCTTTACAGATTTCATCTGAGGATATTTCCTTTTTCACCACAGCCCTATATGGGCTTCCAAATATCACTTTGCCAATTCACAAGAACAGTCTTAGAGAAAGGCTTCTTGACGGGAAAGCTGTAACTCTGTGAGGTGATATCAAAGAACACAAAGAAGTTTCTCAGAAAGATTCTTTCTCTTTGTTATCGGAGGATATTTCCTTTGGCCCTATAGTCTTCTTAGGGATGCGAAATATCTGTTCTCAGATTCCACAGAAATAAGGCTAGCAAAGAGATCCACGAAATATAGATGTAACTCTGTGAGATGAATTAACAGAACACTAAGCAGTTTCTCAGAAATCTTCTTTCCAGATTACATCTGAGGATATTTCCTTTTTCACCATAGCCCTCTATGGGCTTCCAAATATCACTTTGCCAATTCCACCAGAACTGTCTTAGCGAAAGGCTTCTTGAGGGGAAAGCTGTATCTCTGTGAGATGATTTCACAGAACACAAAGAAGTTTCTCAGAAACCTTTCTCTTTGTTAACGGAGGATATTTCCTTTGGCCCTATAGTCTCGAAAGGGATCCGAAATATCTGTTCTCAGATTACACAGAAATAAGGCTAGCAAAGAGATCCACGAAATAAAGATGTAACTCTGTGAGATGAATTAAGAGAACACTAAGCAGTTTCTCAGAAGGCTTCTTTCCAGATTTCATCTGAGGATATTTCCTTTTTCACCATAGCCCTCTATGCGCTTCCAAATATCACTTTGCCAATTCACACAAGAACTGTCTTAGCGAAAGGCTTCTTGAGGGGAAAGCTGTATCTCTGTGAGATGATTTAACAGAATACAAAGAAGTTTCTCAGAAACCTTTCTCTTTGTCAACGGAGGATATTCCCTTCGGCCCTACAGTCTTCTAAGGGATCCGAAATATCTGTTTTCAGATTCCACAGAAATAAGGCTAGCAAAGAGATCCACGAAATACAGATGTAACTCGGTGAGATGAATTAACAAAACACTAAGCAGTTTCTCAGAAAGCTTCTTTCCAGATTTCATCTGAGGATATATCCTTTTTCACCATAGCCCTCTAAGGGCTTCCAAATATCACTTTTCCAATTCCACAAGAACTGTGTTAGCGAAAGGCTTCTTGAGGGGAAAGCTGTAACTCTGTGAGATGATTTCACAGAACCCAAAGAAGTTTCTCAGAAAGCTTCTTTCCCTTTGTTATCGGAGGATATTTCCTTTTGACCTAGAGTCTTCTAAGAGATCCAAAATATCTGTTCCCCGATTCCACAGAAATAAGGCTAGAAAAGAGATCCACGAAATACAGATGTAACTCTGTGAGATGAATTAACAGAACACTAAGCAGTGTCTCAGAAAGCTTCTTTCCAGATTTTATCTGAGGATATTTCCTTTTTCACCATAGCCCTCTATGGGCTTCCAAATATCACCGTTCCAATTCCACAAAAACTGTCTTAGCGAAACGTTTCTTGAGGGGAAAGCTGTAACTCTGTGAGGTGATTTCACAGAACACAAAGAAGTTTCTCAGAAAGCTTCTTTCTCTTTGTTATCGGAGGATATTTCCTTTGGCCCTATAGTCTTCTAAGGGATCCGAAATATCTGTTCTCAGATTCCATAGAAATAAGGCTAGCAAAGAGATCCACGAAATGCAGATGTAACTCTGTGAGATGAATTAACGGAACACTAAGCAGTTTCTCAGAAAGCTACTTTCCAGATTTCTTCTGAGGATATTTCCTTTTTCACCGTAGCCCTCTATGGGCTTCCAAATATCACTTTGCCAATTCCACAAGAACTGTCTTAGCGAAAGGCTTCTTGAGGGGAAAGCTGTAACTCTGTGAGATGATTTCACGGAACACAAAGAAGTTTCTGAGAAAGCTTCGTTCTCTTGGTGATCGGAGGATATTTCCTTTGGCCCTCTAGTCTTCTAAGGGATCCGAAATATCTGTTCTCAGATTCCCAGAAATAAGGCTAGCAAAGAGATCCACGAAATACAGATGTAACTCTGTGAGACGAATTAACAGAACACTAAGCAGTTTCTCAGAAAGCTTCCTTCCAGATTTCAACTGTGGAAATTTCCTTTTTCACCATAGCCCTCTAAGGGCTTCCAAATATCACCTTGCCTATTCCACAAGAACTGTCTCAGCGAAAGGCTTCTTGAGGGGAAAGCTGTAACTCTGTGAGATGATTTCACAGAACACCAAGAAGTTTCTCAGAAACCTTTCTCTTTGTTATCGCAGGATATTTCCTTTGGCCCTATAGTCTTCAAAGGGATCTGAAATATCTGTTCTCAGATTCCACAGAAATAAGGCTAGCAAAGAGATCCACGAAATACAGATGTAACTCTGTGAGATGAATTAACAGAACACTAGCAGTTTCTCAGAAAGCTTCTTTCCAGATTTCATCTGAGGATTTTTCCTTTTTCACCATAGCTCTTTATGGGCTTCCAAATATGACTTTGCCAATTCCACAAGAACTGTCTTAGCGAAAGGCTCCTTGAGGGGAAAGCTGTAACTCTTTGAGATGATTTCACAGAACATAAAGAAGTTTATCAGAAAGCTTCTTTCTCTTTGTTATCGGAGGATATTTCCTTTGGCCCTATAGTCTTCTAAGGGATCCGAAATATCTGTTCTCAGATTCCACAGAAATAAGGCTAGTAAAGAGTTCCACGAAATACAGATGTAACTCTGTGAGATGAATTAACAGAACACTAAGCAGTTTCTCAGAAGGCTGCTTTCCAGACTTCATCTGAGGATATTTCCTTTTTCACCTTTGCCTTCTATGCACTTCCAAATATCACTTTGCCAATTCACAAGAAGAGTCTTAGCGAAAGGCTCCTTGAGGGGAAAGCTGTAACTCTGTGAGTTGATTTCACAGAACACAAAGAAGTTTCTCAGAAAGCTTCTTTCTCTTTGTTATCGGAGGATATTTCCTTTGGCCCTATAGTCTTCAAAGGGATCCGAAATATCTGTTCTCAGATTCCACAGAAATAAGGCTAGCAAAGAGATCCACTAAATACAGATGTAACTCTGTGAGATGAATTAACAGAACTCTTAGGAGTTTCTCAGAAAGCTACTTTCCGGATTTCATCTGAGGATATTTCCTTTTTCACCATAGCCCTCTAAGCGATTCCAAATATCACTTTGCCAATTCCACAAGAATTGTCTTAGCCAAAGGCTTCTTGAGGAGAAAGCTGTAACTCGGCGAGATGATTTCACAGAACACAAAGAAGTTTCTCTGAAAGCTTCTTTCTCTTTGTTATCGGAGGATATTTCCTTTGGCCCTATAGTCTTCTAAGGGTTGTGAAATATCTGTTCTCAGATTCCACGGAAAAAAGGCTAGCAAAGAGATCTACGAAATACAGATGTAACTCTGTGAGATGAATTAACAGAGCACTAAGCAGTTTCACAGAAAGCTTCTTTCCAGATTTCATCTGAGAATATTTCCTTTTTCAACCTAGCCCTCTATGGGCTTCCAAATATCACTTTGCCAATTCCACAAGAACTATCTTAGCGAAAGGCTTCTTGAGGGGAAAGCTGTAACTCTGTGAGATGATTCACAGAACACATAGAAGTTTCTCAGAAACCTTTCTCTTTGTTATCGGAGGGTATTTCCTTTGGCCCTATATTCTTCTAAGGGATCCGAAATATCTGTTCTCAGATTCCACAGAAATAAGGCTAGCAAAGAGATCTGCCAAATACAGAAGTAACTCTGTGAGGTGAATTAACAGAACGCTAAGCAGTTTCTCAGAAAGCTTCCTTCCAGATTTCATCTGAGGATATTTCCTTTTTCACCGCAGCCCTCTATGCGCTTCCAAATATCACTTTGCCAATTCCACAAGAACTGTGTTAGCGAAAGGCTTCATGAGGGGAAAGCTGTAACTCTGTGAGATGATTTCACAGAACACAAAGAAGTTTCTCAGAAATATTCTTTCTCTTTGTTATCGGAGGATATTTCCTTTGGCCCTATAGTGTTCTAAGGGATCCGAAATATCTGTTCTCCGATTCCACAGAAATAAAGCTAGCAAAGAGATCCACGAAGTACAGATGTAACTCTGTGAGATGAATTAACAGAACACTAAGCAGTTTATCAGAAAGCTTCTTTCCAGATTTCATCTGAGGATATTTCCTTTTTCACCATAGCCCTCTAAGGGCTTCCAAATATCACTTTGCCAAGTCCAAAAGAACTGTGTTAGTGAAAGGCTTCTTGAGGGGAAAGCTGTAACTCTGTGAGATGATTTCACAGAACACAAAGAAGTTTCTCAGAAAGCTTCTTTCTCTTTGTTATCGGAGGATATTTCCTTTGGCCCTATACTCTTCAAAGGGATCCGAAATATCTGTTCTCAGATTCCACAGAAATAAGGCTAGCAAAGAGATCCACGAAATACAGATGTAACTCTGTGAGATGAATTAACAGAACACTAAGCAGTTTATCAGAAAGCTTCTTTCCAGATTTCATCTGAGGATATTTCCTTTTTCACCATAGCCCTCTATGGGCTTCCAAATATCACTTTTCCAATTCCACAAAAACTGTCTTAGTGAAAGGCTTCTTGAGGGGAAAGCTGTAACTCTGTGAGATGATTTCACAGAACACAAAGAAGTTTCTCAGAAAGCTTCTTTCTCTTTGTTATCGGAGGATATTTCCTTTGGCCCTAGAGTCTTCTAAGGGATCCGAAATATCTGTTCTCAGATTCCACAGAAATAAGGCTAGCAAAGAGATCTACCAAATACAGATGTAACTCTGTGAGATGAAATAACAGAACGCTAAGCAGTTTCTCAGAAAGCTTCTTTCCAGATTTCATCTGAGGATATTTCCTTTCTCACCATAGCCCTCTATGGGCTTCCAAATATCACTTTGCCAATTCACAAGAACAGTCTTAGAGAAAGGCTTCTTGAGGGGAAAGCTGTAACTCTGTGAGGTGATATCAAAGAACACAAAGAAGTTTCTCAGAAAGCTTCTTTCTCTTTGTTATCGGAGGATATTTCCTTTGGCCCTATAGTCTTCTTAGGGATACGAAATATCTGTTTTCAGATTCCACAGAAAAAAGGCTAGCAAAGAGATCCAGGAAATACAGATGTAACTCTGTGAGATGAAATAACAGAACGCTAAGCAGTTTCTCAGAAAGCTTCTTTACAGATTTCATCTGAGGATATTTCCTTTTTCACCAGAGCCCTCTATGGGCTTCCAAATATCACTTTGCCAATTCACAAGAACAGTCTTAGAGAAAGGCTTCTTGACGGGAAAGCTGTAACTCTGTGAGGTGATATCAAAGAACACAAAGAAGTTTCTCAGAAACCTTCTTTCTCTTTGTTATCGGAGGATATTTTCTTTGTCCTATAGTCTTCTAAGGGATCCGAAATATCTGTTCTCAGATTCCACAGAAATAAGGCTAGCAAAGAGATCCACCAAATACAGATGTAACTCAGTGAGATGAATTAATAGAACAGTAAGCAGTTTCTCAGAAAGCTTCTTTCCAGATTTCATCTGAGGATATTTCCTTTTTCACCATAGCCCTCTATGGGCTTCCAAATATCACTTTTCCAATTCCACAAAAACTGTCTTAGCGAAAGGCTTCTTGAGGGGAAAGCTGTAACTCTGTGAGATGATTTCCAGAACCCAAAGAAGTTTCTCAGAAAGCTTCTTTCCCTTTGTTATCGGAGGATATTTCCTTTGGCCCTAGAGTCTTCTAAGAGATCCGAAATATCTGTTCCCCGATTCCACAGAAATAAGGCTAGCAAAGAGATCCACGAAATACAGATGTAACTCTGTGAGATGAATTAACAGAACACTAAGCAGTGTCTCAGAAAGCTACTTTCAGATTTCATCTGAGGATATTTCCTTTTTCACCTTAGCCCTCTAAGGGCTTCCAAATGTCACTTTGCCAAATTCCACAAAAACTGTGTTAGCGAAAGGCTTCTTGAGGGGAAAGCTGTAACTCTGTGAAATGATTTCACAGAACACAAAGAAGTTTCTCAGAAAGCTTCTTTCTCTTTGTTATCGGAGGATATTTCCTTTGGCCCTAGAGTCTTCTAAGGGATTCGAAATATCTGTTCTCCGATTCCACAGAAATAAGGCTAGCTAAGAGATCCACGAAGTACAGATGTAACTCTGTCAGATGAATTAACAGAACACTAAGCAGTTTCTCAGAAAGCTTCTTTCCAGATTTCATCAGAAGATATTTCCTTTTTCACCATAGCCCTCTAAGGGCTTCCAAATATCACTTTGCCAAGTCCAAAAGAACTGTGTTAGAGAAAGGCTTCTTGAGGGGAAAGCTGTAAATCTGTGAGATGATTTCACAGAACACAAAGAAGTTTCTCAGAAAGCTTCTTTCTCTTTGTTATCGGAGGATATTTCCTTTGGCCCTATAGTCTTCAAAGGGATCCGAAATATCTGTTCTCAGATTCCACAGAAATAAGGCAACAAAGAGATCCACGAAATACAGATGTAACTCTGTGTGATAAATTAACAGAACACTAAGGAGTTTCTCAGAAAGCTTCTTTCCAGATTTCATCTGAGGATATTTCCTTTTTCACCATAGCCCTCTATGGGCTTCCAAATATCACTTTGCCAATTCACAAGAACAGTCTTAGAGAAAGGCTTCTTGACGGGAAAGCTGTAACTCTGTGAGGTGATATCAAAGAACACAAAGAAGTTTCTCAGAAAGCTTCTTTCTCTTTGTTATGAGAGGATATTTCCTTTGGCCCTATAGTCTTCTTAGGGATGCGAAATATCTGTTCTCAGATTCCACAGAAATAAGGCTAGCAAAGAGATCCACGAAATACAGATGTAACTCTGTGAGATGAAATAACAGAACACTAAGCAGTTTCTCAGAAAGCTTCTTTCCAGATTTCTTCTGAGGATATTTCCTTTTTCACCATAGCCCTCTATGGGCTTCCAAATATCACTTTGAAAATTCCACAAGAACTGTCTTAGCGAAAGGCTTCTTGAGGGGAAAGCTGTAACTCTGTGAGATGATTCACAGAACACATAGAAGTTTCTCAGAAACCTTTCTCTTTGTTATCGGAGGATATTTCCTTTGGCCCTATAGTCTTCTAAGGGATCCGAAATATCTGTTCTCAGATTCCACACAAATAAGGCTAGCAAAGAGATCTGCCAAATACAGAAGTAACTCTGTGAGGTGAATTTACAGAATGCTAAGCAGTTTCTCAGAAAGCTTCTTTCCAGATTTCATCTGAGGATATTTCCTTTTTCACCTTAGCACTCTAAGGGCTTCCAAATATCACTTTGCCAAGTCCATAAGAACTGTCTTAGCGAAAGTCTTCTTGAGGGGAAAGCTGTAACTCTGTGAGATGATTTAACAGAACACAAAGAAGTTTCTCAGAAAGCTTCTTTCTCTTTGTTATCGGAGGATATTTCCTTCGGCCCTATAGTCTTCAAAGGGATCCGAAATATCTGTTCTCAGATTCCAGAGAAATAAGGCTAGCAAAGAGATCCACGAAATACAGATGTAACTCTTTGAGATGAATTAACAGAACAGTAAGCAGTTTCTCAGAAAGCGTCTTTCCAGATTTCATCTGAGGATATTTCCTTTTTCACCATAGCCCTATATGGGCTTCCAAATATCACTTTTCCAATTCCACAAAAACTGTCTTAGCGAAAGGCTTCTTGGGGGGAAAGCTGTAACTCTGTGAGATGATTTCACAGAGCACAAAGAAGTTTCTCAGAAAGCTTCCTTCTCTTTGTTATCGGAGGATATTTCCTTTGGCCCTATAGTCTTCTAAGGCATCCGAAATATCTGTTCTCCGATCCCACAGAAATGAGGCTAGCAAAGAGATCTACCAAATACAGATGTAACTCTGTGAGATGAAATGACAGAACGCTAAGCAGTTTCTCAGAAAGCTTCTTTACAGATTTCATCTGAGGATATTTCCTTTTTCACCACAGCCCTCTATGGGCTTCCAAATATCACTTTGCCAATTCACAAGAACAGTCTTAGAGAAAGGCTTCTTGACGGGAAAGCTGTAACTCTGTGAGGTGATATCAAAGAACACAAAGAAGTTTCTCAGAAAGCTTCTTTCTCTTTGTTATCGGAGGACATTTCCTTTGGCCCTATACTCTTCTTAGGGATGCGAAATATCTGTTCTCAGATTCCACAGAAATAAGGCTAGCAAAGAGATCCACCAAATATAGATGTAACTCTGTGAGATGAATTAACAGAACACTAAGCAGTTTCTCTGAAATCTTCTTTCCAGATTACATCTGAGGATATTTCCTTTTTCACCATAGCCCTCTATGGGCTTCCAAATATCACTTTGCCAATTCCTCCAGAACTGTCTTAGCGAAAGGCTTCTTGAGGGGAAAGCTGTAACTCTGTGAGTTGATTTCACAGAACACAAAGAAGTTTCTCAGAAAGCTTCTTTCTCTTTGTTATCGGAGGATATTTCCTTTGGCCCTATAGTCTTCAAAGGGATCCGAAATATCTGTTCTCAGATTCCACAGAAATAAGGCTAGCAAAGAGATCCACTAAATACAGATGTAACTCTGTGAGATGAATTAACAGAACTCTTAGGAGTTTCTCAGAAAGCTACTTTCCGGATTTCATCTGAGGATATTTCCTTTTTCACCATAGCCCTCTAAGCGATTCCAAATATCACTTTGCCAATTCCACAAGAATTGTCTTAGCCAAAGGCTTCTTGAGGGGAAAGCTGTAACTCGGCGAGATGATTTCACAGAACACAAAGAAGTTTCTCTGAAAGCTTCTTTCTCTTTGTTATCGGAGGATATTTCCTTTGGCCCTATAGTCTTCTAAGGGTTGTGAAATATCTGTTCTCAGATTCCACGGAAAAAAGGCTAGCAAAGAGATCTACGAAATACAGATGTAACTCTGTGAGATGAATTAACAGAGCACTAAGCAGTTTCACAGAAAGCTTCTTTCCAGATTTCATCTGAGAATATTTCCTTTTTCAACCTAGCCCTCTATGGGCTTCCAAATATCACTTTGCCAATTCCACAAGAACTGTCTTAGCGAAAGGCTTCTTGAGGGGAAAGCTGTAACTCTGTGAGATGATTCACAGAACACATAGAAGTTTCTCAGAAACCTTTCTCTTTGTTATCGGAGGGTATTTCCTTTGGCCCTATATTCTTCTAAGGGATCCGAAATATCTGTTCTCAGATTCCACAGAAATAAGGCTAGCAAAGAGATCTGCCAAATACAGAAGTAACTCTGTGAGGTGAATTAACAGAACGCTAAGCAGTTTCTCAGAAAGCTTCTTTCCAGATTTCATCTGAGGATATTTCCTTTTTCACCGCAGCCCTCTATGCGCTTCCAAATATCACTTTTCCAATTCCACAAGAACTGTGTTAGCGAAAGGCTTCATGAGGGGAAAGCTGTAACTCTGTGAGATGATTTCACAGAACACAAAGAAGTTTCTCAGAAATATTCTTTCTCTTTGTTATCGGAGGATATTTCCTTTGGCCCTATAGTGTTCTAAGGGATCCGAAATATCTGTTCTCCGATTCCACAGAAATAAAGCTAGCAAAGAGATCCACGAAGTACAGATGTAACTCTGTGAGATGAATTAACAGAACACTAAGCAGTTTATCAGAAAGCTTCTTTCCAGATTTCATCTGAGGATATTTCCTTTTTCACCATAGCCCTCTAAGGGCTTCCAAATATCACTTTGCCAAGTCCAAAAGAACTGTGTTAGCGAAAGGCTTCTTGAGGGGAAAGCTGTAACTCTGTGAGATGATTTCACAGAACACAAAGAAGTTTCTCAGAAAGCTTCTTTCTCTTTGTTATCGGAGGATATTTCCTTTGGCCCTAGAGTCTTCTAAGGGATCCGAAATATCTGTTCTCAGATTCCACAGAAACAAGGCTAGAAAAGAGATCCACGAAATACAGATGTAACTCTGTGAGATGAATTAACAGAACACTAAGCAGTGTCTCAGAAAGCTTCTTTCCAGATTTCATCTGAGGATATTTCCTTTTTCACCATAGCCCTCTATGGGCTTCCAAATATCACCGTTCCAATTCCACAAAAACTGTCTTAGCGAAAGGTTTCTTGAGGGGAAAGCTGTAACTCTGTGAGGTGATTTCACAGAACACAAAGAAGTTTCTCAGAAAGCTTCTTTCTCTTTGTTATCGGAGGATATTTCCTTTGACCCTATAGTCTTCTAAGGGATCCGAAATATCTGTTCTCAGATTCCACAGAAATAAGGCTAGCAAAGAGATCCACGAAATACAGATGTAACTCTGTGAGATGAATTAACAGAGCACTAAGCAGTTTCTCAGAAAGCTTCTTTCCAGATTTCATCTGAGGATATTTCCTTTTTCACCATAGCCCTCTATGGGCTTCCAAATATCACTTTTCCAATTCCACAAAAACTGTCTTAGTGAAAGGCTTCTTGAGGGGAAAGCTGTAACTCAGTGAGATGATTTCACAGAACACAAAGAAGTTTCTCAGAAAGCTTCTTTCTCTTTGTTATCGGAGGATATTTCCTTTGGCCCTAGAGTCTTCTAAGGGATCCGAAATATCTGTTCTCAGATTCCACAGAAATAAGGCTAGCAAAGAGATCTACCAAATACAGATGTAACTCTATGAGATGAAATAACAGAACGCTAAGCAGTTTCTCAGAAAGCTTCTTTCCAGATTTCATCTGAGGATATTTCCTTTTTCACCATAGCCCTCTATGGGCTTCCAAATATCACTTTGCCAATTCACAAGAACAGTCTTAGAGAAAGGCTTCTTGAGGGGAAAGCTGTAACTCTGTGAGGTGATATCAAAGAACACAAAGAAGTTTCTCAGAAAGCTTCTTTCTCTTTGTTATCGGAGGATATTTCCTTTGGCCCTATAGTCTTCTTAGGGATACGAAATATCTGTATTCAGATTCCACAGAAAAAAGGCTAGCAAAGAGATCCAGGAAATACAGATGTAACTCTGTGAGATGAAGTAACAGAACGCTAAGCAGTTTCTCAGAAAGCTTCTTTCCAGATTTCATCTGAGGATATTTCCTTTTTCACCAGAGCCCTCTATGGGCTTCCAAATATCACTTTGCCAATTCACAAGAACAGTCTTAGAGAAAGGCTTCTTGACGGGAAAGCTGTAACTCTGTGAGGTGATATCAAAGAACACAAAGAAGTTTCTCAGAAACCTTCTTTCTCTTTGTTATCGGAGGATATTTTCTTTGTCCTATAGTCTTCTAAGGGATCCGAAATATCTGTTCTCAGATTCCACAGAAATAAGGCTAGCAAAGAGATCCACCAAATACAGATGTAACTCAGTGAGATGAATTAATAGAACAGTAAGCAGTTTCTCAGAAAGCTTCTTTCCAGATTTCATCTGAGGATATTTCCTTTTTCACCATAGCCCTCTATGGGCTTCCAAATATCACTTTTCCAATTCCACAAAAACTGTCTTAGCGAAAGGCTTCTTGAGGGGAAAGCTGTAACTCTGTGAGATGATTTCCAGAACCCAAAGAAGTTTCTCAGAAAGCTTCTTTCCCTTTGTTATCGGAGGATATTTCCTTTGGCCCTAGAGTCTTCTAAGAGATCCGAAATATCTGTTCCCCGATTCCACAGAAATAAGGCTAGCAAAGAGATCCACGAAATACAGATGTAACTCTGTGAGATGAATTAACAGAACACTAAGCAGTGTCTCAGAAAGCTACTTTCAGATTTCATCTGAGGATATTTCCTTTTTCACCTTAGCCCTCTAAGGCCTTCCAAATGTCACTTTGCCAAATTCCACAAAAACTGTGTTAGCGAAAGGCTTCTTGAGGGGAAAGCTGTAACTCTGTGAAATGATTTCACAGAACACAAAGAAGTTTCTCAGAAAGCTTCTTTCTCTTTGTTATCGGAGGATATTTCCTTTGGCCCTAGAGTCTTCTAAGGGATTCGAAATATCTGTTCTCCGATTCCACAGAAATAAGGCTAGCTAAGAGATCCACGAAGTACAGATGTAACTCTGTCAGATGAATTAACAGAACACTAAGCAGTTTCTCAGAAAGCTTCTTTCCAGATTTCATCAGAAGATATTTCCTTTTTCACCATAGCCCTCTAAGGGCTTCCAAATATCACTTTGCCAAGTCCAAAAGAACTGTGTTAGAGAAAGGCTTCTTGAGGGGAAAGCTGTAAATCTGTGAGATGATTTCACAGAACACAAAGAAGTTTCTCAGAAAGCTTCTTTCTCTTTGTTATCGGAGGATATTTCCTTTGGCCCTATAGTCTTCAAAGGGATCCGAAATATCTGTTCTCAGATTCCACAGAAATAAGGCAACAAAGAGATCCACGAAATACAGATGTAACTCTGTGTGATAAATTAACAGAACACTAAGGAGTTTCTCAGAAAGCTTCTTTCCAGATTTCATCTGAGGATATTTCCTTTTTCACCATAGCCCTCTATGGGCTTCCAAATATCACTTTGCCAATTCACAAGAACAGTCTTAGAGAAAGGCTTCTTGACGGGAAAGCTGTAACTCTGTGAGGTGATATCAAAGAACACAAAGAAGTTTCTCAGAAAGCTTCTTTCTCTTTGTTATGAGAGGATATTTCCTTTGGCCCTATAGTCTTCTTAGGGATGCGAAATATCTGTTCTCAGATTCCACAGAAATAAGGCTAGCAAAGAGATCCACGAAATACAGATGTAACTCTGTGAGATGAAATAACAGAACACTAAGCAGTTTCTCAGAAAGCTTCTTTCCAGATTTCTTCTGAGGATATTTCCTTTTTCACCATAGCCCTCTATGGGCTTCCAAATATCACTTTGAAAATTCCACAAGAACTGTCTTAGCGAAAGGCTTCTTGAGGGGAAAGCTGTAACTCTGTGAGATGATTCACAGAACACATAGAAGTTTCTCAGAAACCTTTCTCTTTGTTATCGGAGGATATTTCCTTTGGCCCTATAGTCTTCTAAGGGATCCGAAATATCTGTTCTCAGATTCCACACAAATAAGGCTAGCAAAGAGATCTGCCAAATACAGAAGTAACTCTGTGAGGTGAATTTACAGAATGCTAAGCAGTTTCTCAGAAAGCTTCTTTCCAGATTTCATCTGAGGATATTTCCTTTTTCACCTTAGCACTCTAAGGGCTTCCAAATATCACTTTGCCAAGTCCATAAGAACTGTCTTAGCGAAAGTCTTCTTGAGGGGAAAGCTGTAACTCTGTGAGATGATTTAACAGAACACAAAGAAGTTTCTCAGAAAGCTTCTTTCTCTTTGTTATCGGAGGATATTTCCTTCGGCCCTATAGTCTTCAAAGGGATCCGAAATATCTGTTCTCAGATTCCAGAGAAATAAGGCTAGCAAAGAGATCCACGAAATACAGATGTAACTCTTTGAGATGAATTAACAGAACAGTAAGCAGTTTCTCAGAAAGCGTCTTTCCAGATTTCATCTGAGGATATTTCCTTTTTCACCATAGCCCTATATGGGCTTCCAAATATCACTTTTCCAATTCCACAAAAACTGTCTTAGCGAAAGGCTTCTTGGGGGGAAAGCTGTAACTCTGTGAGATGATTTCACAGAGCACAAAGAAGTTTCTCAGAAAGCTTCCTTCTCTTTGTTATCGGAGGATATTTCCTTTGGCCCTATAGTCTTCTAAGGCATCCGAAATATCTGTTCTCCGATCCCACAGAAATGAGGCTAGCAAAGAGATCTACCAAATACAGATGTAACTCTGTGAGATGAAATGACAGAACGCTAAGCAGTTTCTCAGAAAGCTTCTTTACAGATTTCATCTGAGGATATTTCCTTTTTCACCACAGCCCTCTATGGGCTTCCAAATATCACTTTGCCAATTCACAAGAACAGTCTTAGAGAAAGGCTTCTTGACGGGAAAGCTGTAACTCTGTGAGGTGATATCAAAGAACACAAAGAAGTTTCTCAGAAAGCTTCTTTCTCTTTGTTATCGGAGGACATTTCCTTTGGCCCTATACTCTTCTTAGGGATGCGAAATATCTGTTCTCAGATTCCACAGAAATAAGGCTAGCAAAGAGATCCACCAAATATAGATGTAACTCTGTGAGATGAATTAACAGAACACTAAGCAGTTTCTCTGAAATCTTCTTTCCAGATTACATCTGAGGATATTTCCTTTTTCACCATAGCCCTCTATGGGCTTCCAAATATCACTTTGCCAATTCCTCCAGAACTGTCTTAGCGAAAGGCTTCTTGAGGGGAAAGCTGTAACTCTGTGAGTTGATTTCACAGAACACAAAGAAGTTTCTCAGAAAGCTTCTTTCTCTTTGTTATCGGAGGATATTTCCTTTGGCCCTATAGTCTTCAAAGGGATCCGAAATATCTGTTCTCAGATTCCACAGAAATAAGGCTAGCAAAGAGATCCACTAAATACAGATGTAACTCTGTGAGATGAATTAACAGAACTCTTAGGAGTTTCTCAGAAAGCTACTTTCCGGATTTCATCTGAGGATATTTCCTTTTTCACCATAGCCCTCTAAGCGATTCCAAATATCACTTTGCCAATTCCACAAGAATTGTCTTAGCCAAAGGCTTCTTGAGGGGAAAGCTGTAACTCGGCGAGATGATTTCACAGAACACAAAGAAGTTTCTCTGAAAGCTTCTTTCTCTTTGTTATCGGAGGATATTTCCTTTGGCCCTATAGTCTTCTAAGGGTTGTGAAATATCTGTTCTCAGATTCCACGGAAAAAAGGCTAGCAAAGAGATCTACGAAATACAGATGTAACTCTGTGAGATGAATTAACAGAGCACTAAGCAGTTTCACAGAAAGCTTCTTTCCAGATTTCATCTGAGAATATTTCCTTTTTCAACCTAGCCCTCTATGGGCTTCCAAATATCACTTTGCCAATTCCACAAGAACTGTCTTAGCGAAAGGCTTCTTGAGGGGAAAGCTGTAACTCTGTGAGATGATTCACAGAACACATAGAAGTTTCTCAGAAACCTTTCTCTTTGTTATCGGAGGGTATTTCCTTTGGCCCTATATTCTTCTAAGGGATCCGAAATATCTGTTCTCAGATTCCACAGAAATAAGGCTAGCAAAGAGATCTGCCAAATACAGAAGTAACTCTGTGAGGTGAATTAACAGAACGCTAAGCAGTTTCTCAGAAAGCTTCTTTCCAGATTTCATCTGAGGATATTTCCTTTTTCACCGCAGCCCTCTATGCGCTTCCAAATATCACTTTTCCAATTCCACAAGAACTGTGTTAGCGAAAGGCTTCATGAGGGGAAAGCTGTAACTCTGTGAGATGATTTCACAGAACACAAAGAAGTTTCTCAGAAATATTCTTTCTCTTTGTTATCGGAGGATATTTCCTTTGGCCCTATAGTGTTCTAAGGGATCCGAAATATCTGTTCTCCGATTCCACAGAAATAAAGCTAGCAAAGAGATCCACGAAGTACAGATGTAACTCTGTGAGATGAATTAACAGAACACTAAGCAGTTTATCAGAAAGCTTCTTTCCAGATTTCATCTGAGGATATTTCCTTTTTCACCATAGCCCTCTAAGGGCTTCCAAATATCACTTTGCCAAGTCCAAAAGAACTGTGTTAGCGAAAGGCTTCTTGAGGGGAAAGCTGTAACTCTGTGAGATGATTTCACAGAACACAAAGAAGTTTCTCAGAAAGCTTCTTTCTCTTTGTTATCGGAGGATATTTCCTTTGGCCCTAGAGTCTTCTAAGGGATCCGAAATATCTGTTCTCAGATTCCACAGAAACAAGGCTAGAAAAGAGATCCACGAAATACAGATGTAACTCTGTGAGATGAATTAACAGAACACTAAGCAGTGTCTCAGAAAGCTTCTTTCCAGATTTCATCTGAGGATATTTCCTTTTTCACCATAGCCCTCTATGGGCTTCCAAATATCACCGTTCCAATTCCACAAAAACTGTCTTAGCGAAAGGTTTCTTGAGGGGAAAGCTGTAACTCTGTGAGGTGATTTCACAGAACACAAAGAAGTTTCTCAGAAAGCTTCTTTCTCTTTGTTATCGGAGGATATTTCCTTTGACCCTATAGTCTTCTAAGGGATCCGAAATATCTGTTCTCAGATTCCACAGAAATAAGGCTAGCAAAGAGATCCACGAAATACAGATGTAACTCTGTGAGATGAATTAACAGAGCACTAAGCAGTTTCTCAGAAAGCTTCTTTCCAGATTTCATCTGAGGATATTTCCTTTTTCACCATAGCCCTCTATGGGCTTCCAAATATCACTTTTCCAATTCCACAAAAACTGTCTTAGTGAAAGGCTTCTTGAGGGGAAAGCTGTAACTCAGTGAGATGATTTCACAGAACACAAAGAAGTTTCTCAGAAAGCTTCTTTCTCTTTGTTATCGGAGGATATTTCCTTTGGCCCTAGAGTCTTCTAAGGGATCCGAAATATCTGTTCTCAGATTCCACAGAAATAAGGCTAGCAAAGAGATCTACCAAATACAGATGTAACTCTATGAGATGAAATAACAGAACGCTAAGCAGTTTCTCAGAAAGCTTCTTTCCAGATTTCATCTGAGGATATTTCCTTTTTCACCATAGCCCTCTATGGGCTTCCAAATATCACTTTGCCAATTCACAAGAACAGTCTTAGAGAAAGGCTTCTTGAGGGGAAAGCTGTAACTCTGTGAGGTGATATCAAAGAACACAAAGAAGTTTCTCAGAAAGCTTCTTTCTCTTTGTTATCGGAGGATATTTCCTTTGGCCCTATAGTCTTCTTAGGGATACGAAATATCTGTATTCAGATTCCACAGAAAAAAGGCTAGCAAAGAGATCCAGGAAATACAGATGTAACTCTGTGAGATGAAGTAACAGAACGCTAAGCAGTTTCTCAGAAAGCTTCTTTCCAGATTTCATCTGAGGATATTTCCTTTTTCACCAGAGCCCTCTATGGGCTTCCAAATATCACTTTGCCAATTCACAAGAACAGTCTTAGAGAAAGGCTTCTTGACGGGAAAGCTGTAACTCTGTGAGGTGATATCAAAGAACACAAAGAAGTTTCTCAGAAACCTTCTTTCTCTTTGTTATCGGAGGATATTTTCTTTGTCCTATAGTCTTCTAAGGGATCCGAAATATCTGTTCTCAGATTCCACAGAAATAAGGCTAGCAAAGAGATCCACCAAATACAGATGTAACTCAGTGAGATGAATTAATAGAACAGTAAGCAGTTTCTCAGAAAGCTTCTTTCCAGATTTCATCTGAGGATATTTCCTTTTTCACCGTAGCCCTCTATGGGCTTCCAAATATCACTTTTCCAATTCCACAAAAACTGTCTTAGCGAAAGGCTTCTTGAGGGGAAAGCTGTAACTCTGTGAGATGATTTCACAGAACCCAAAGAAGTTTCTCAGAAAGCTTCTTTCTCTTTGTTATCAGAGGATATTTCCTTTGGCCCTAGAGTCTTCTAAGAGATCCGAAATATCTGTTCCCCGATTCCACAGAAATAAGGCTAGCAAAGAGATCCACGAAATACAGATGTAACTCTGTGAGATGAATTAACAGAACACTAAGCAGTGTCTCAGAAAGCTACTTTCAGATTTCATCTGAGGATATTTCCTTTTTCACCTTAGCCCTCTAAGGGCTTCCAAATGTCACTTTGCCAAATTCCACAAAAACTGTGTTAGCGAAAGGCTTCTTGAGGGGAAAGCTGTAACTCTGTGAAATGATTTCACAGAACACAAAGAAGTTTCTCAGAAAGCTTCTTTCTCTTTGTTATCGGAGGATATTTCCTTTGGCCCTAGAGTCTTCTAAGGGATTCGAAATATCTGTTCTCCGATTCCACAGAAATAAGGCTAGCTAAGAGATCCACGAAGTACAGATGTAACTCTGTCAGATGAATTAACAGAACACTAAGCAGTTTCTCAGAAAGCTTCTTTCCAGATTTCATCAGAAGATATTTCCTTTTTCACCATAGCCCTCTAAGGGCTTCCAAATATCACTTTGCCAAGTCCAAAAGAACTGTGTTAGAGAAAGGCTTCTTGAGGGGAAAGCTGTAACTCTGTGAGATGATTTCACAGAACACAAAGAAGTTTCTCAGAAAGCTTCTTTCTCTTTGTTATCGGAGGATATTTCCTTTGGCCCTATAGTCTTCAAAGGGATCCGAAATATCTGTTCTCAGATTCCACAGAAATAAGGCAACAAAGAGATCCACGAAATACAGATGTAACTCTGTGTGATAAATTAACAGAACACTAAGGAGTTTCTCAGAAAGCTTCTTTCCAGATTTCATCTGAGGATATTTCCTTTTTCACCATAGCCCTCTATGGGCTTCCAAATATCACTTTGCCAATTCACAAGAACAGTCTTAGAGAAAGGCTTCTTGAGGGGAAAGCTGTAACTCGGTGAGGTGATATCAAAGAACACAAAGAAGTTTCTCAGAAAGCTTCTTTCTCTTTGTTATCAGAGGATATTTCCTTTGGCCCTATAGTCTTCTTAGGGATGCGAAATATCTGTTCTCAGATTCCACAGAAATAAGGCTAGCAAAGAGATCCACGAAATACAGATGTAACTCTGTGAGATGAAATAACAGAACACTAAGCAGTTTCTCAGAAAGCTTCTTTCCAGATTTCTTCTGAGGATATTTCCTTTTTCACCATAGCCCTCTATGGGCTTCCAAATATCACTTTGCCAATTCCACAAGAACTGTCTTAGCGAAAGGCTTCTTGAGGGGAAAGCTGTAACTCTGTGAGATGATTCACAGAACACATAGAAGTTTCTCAGAAACCTTTCTCTTTGTTATCGGAGGATATTTCCTTTGGCCCTATAGTCTTCTAAGGGATCCGAAATATCTGTTCTCAGATTCCACACAAATAAGGCTAGCAAAGAGATCTGCCAAATACAGAAGTAACTCTGTGAGGTGAATTTACAGAATGCTAAGCAGTTTCTCAGAAAGCTTCTTTCCAGATTTCATCTGAGGATATTTCCTTTTTCACCTTAGCCCTCTAAGGGCTTCCAAATATCACTTTGCCAAGTCCACAAGAACTGTCTTAGCGAAAGTCTTCTTGAGGGGAAAGCTGTAACTCTGTGAGATGATTTAACAGAACACAAAGAAGTTTCTCAGAAAGCTTCTTTCTCTTTGTTATCGGAGGATATATCCTTCGGCCCTATTGTCTTCAAAGGGATCCGAAATATCTGTTCTCAGATTCCACAGAAATAAGGCTAGCAAAGAGATCCACGAAATACAGATGTAACTCTTTGAGATGAATTAACAGAACAGTAAGCAGTTTCTCAGAAAGCGTCTTTCCAGATTTCATCTGAGGATATTTCCTTTTTCACCATAGCCCTATATGGGCTTCCAAATATCACTTTTCCAATTCCACAAAAACTGTCTTAGCGAAAGGCTTCTTGGGGGGAAAGCTGTAACTCTGTGAGATGATTTCACAGAGCACAAAGAAGTTTCTCAGAAAGCTTCCTTCTCTTTGTTATCGGAGGATATTTCCTTTGGCCCTAGAGTCTTCTAAGGCATCCGAAATATCTGTTCTCCGATCCCACAGAAATGAGGCTAGCAAAGAGATCTACCAAATACAGATGTAACTCTGTGAGATGAAATAACAGAACGCTAAGCAGTTTCTCAGAAAGCTTCTTTACAGATTTCATCTGAGGATATTTCCTTTTTCACCACAGCCCTCTATGGGCTTCCAAATATCACTTTGCCAATTCACAAGAACAGTCTTAGAGAAAGGCTTCTTGACGGGAAAGCTGTAACTCTGTGAGGTGATATCAAAGAACACAAAGAAGTTTCTCAGAAAGCTTCTTTCTCTTTGTTATCGGAGGATATTTCCTTTGGCCCTATAGTCTTCTTAGGGATGCGAAATATCTGTTCTCAGATTCCACAGAAATAAGGCTAGCAAAGAGATCCACGAAATATAGATGTAACTCTGTGAGATGAATTAACAGAACACTAAGCAGTTTCTCTGAAATCTTCTTTCCAGATTACATCTGAGGATATTTCCTTTTTCACCATAGCCCTCTATGGGCTTCCAAATATCACTTTGCCAATTCCTCCAGAACTGTCTTAGCGAAAGGCTTCTTGAGGGGAAAGCTGTATCTCTGTGAGATGATTTCACAGAACACAAAGAAGTTTCTCAGAAACCTTTCTCTTTGTTAACGGAGGATATTTCCTTTGGCCCTATAGTCTCGAAAGGGATCCGAAATATCTGTTCTCAGATTACACAGAAATAAGGCTAGCAAAGAGATCCACGAAATAAAGATGTAACTCTGTGAGATGAATTAAGAGAACACTAAGCAGTTTCTCAGAAGGCTTCTTTCCAGATTTCATCTGAGGATATTTCCTTTTTCACCATAGCCCTCTATGCGCTTCCAAATATCACTTTGCCAATTCCACAAGAACTGTCTTAGCGAAAGGCTTCTTGAGGGGAAAGCTGTATCTCTGTGAGATGATTTAACAGAACACAAAGAAGTTTCTCAGAAACCTTTCTCTTTGTCAACGGAGGATATTCCCTTCGGCCCTACAGTCTTCTAAGGGATCCGAAATATCTGTTTTCAGATTCCACAGAAATAAGGCTAGCAAAGAGATCCACGAAATACAGATGTAACTCGGTGAGATGAATTAACAAAACACTAAGCAGTTTCTCAGAAAGCTTCTTTCCAGATTTCATCTGAGGATATTTCCTTTTTCACCATAGCCCTCTAAGGGCTTCCAAATATCACTTTTCCAATTCCACAAGAACTGTTTTAGCGAAAGGCTTCTTGAGGGGAAAGCTGTAACTCTGTGAGATGATTTCACAGAACCCAAAGAAGTTTCTCAGAAAGCTTCTTTCCCTTTGTTATCGGAGGATATTTCCTTTGGACCTAGAGTCTTCTAAGAGATCCAAAATATCTGTTCCCCGATTCCACAGAAACAAGGCTAGAAAAGAGATCCACGAAATACAGATGTAACTCTGTGAGATGAATTAACAGAACACTAAGCAGTGTCTCAGAAAGCTTCTTTCCAGATTTCATCTGAGGATATTTCCTTTTTCACCATAGCCCTCTATGGGCTTCCAAATATCACCGTTCCAATTCCACAAAAACTGTCTTAGCGAAAGGTTTCTTGAGGGGAAAGCTGTAACTCTGTGAGGTGATTTCACAGAACACAAAGAAGTTTCTCAGAAAGCTTTTTTCCATATTTCATCTGAGAATATTTCCTTTTTCACCATAGCCCTCTATGGGCTTCCAAATATCACTTTGCCAATTCCACAAGAACTGTCTTAGCGAAAGGCTTCCTTAGGGGAAAACTGTAACTCTGTGAAATGATTTCACAGAACGCAAAGAAGTTAATCAGAAAGCTTCTTTCCCTTTGTTATCGGAGGATATTTACTTTGGCCCTATAGTCTTCAAAGGGATTCGAAATATCTGTTCTCAGATTCCACAGAAATAAGGCTAGCAAAGAAATTCACGAAATACAGATGTAAATCTGTGAGATGAATTAACAGAACACTAAGCAGTTTCTCAGAAAGCTTCTTTCCAGATTTCATCTGAGAATATTTCCTTTTTCACCCTAGCCCTCTATGGGCTTCCAAATATCACTATGCCAATTCCACAAGAACTGTCTTAGTGAAAGTCTTCTTGAGTGGAAAGCTGTAACTCTGTGAGATGATTTCACAGAACACAAAGAATTTTATCAGAAAGCTTCTTTCTCTTTGTTATCCTAGGATATTTCCTTTGGCTCTATAGTCTTCTAAGGGATCGGAAATATCTGTTCTCAGATTCCACAGAAAAACGCTAGCAAAGAGATCCACGAAATACAGATGTAACTCTGTGAGATGAATTATCAGAACATTAAGCAGTTTCTCAGAAAGCTTCTTTCCAGATTTCATCTGAGAATATTTCCTTTTTCACCATAGCCCTCTATGGGCTTCCAAATATCACTTTGCCAATTCCACAAGAAGTGTCTTAGCGAAAGGCTTCTTGAGGGAAAATTGTAACTCTGTGAGATGATTTCACAGAACACATAGAAGTTTCTCAGAAACCTTTCTCTTTGTTATCGGAGGATATTTCCTTTGGCCTTATATTCTTCTAAGGGATCCGAAATATCTGATCTCAGATTCCACAGAAATAAGGCTAGCAAAGAGATCTACCAAATACAGATATAACTCTGTGAGATGAATTAACAGATCACTAAGCAGTTTCTCTGAAAGCTTATTTCCAGATTTCATCTGAGGATATTACCTTTTTCACCATAGCCCTCTATGGGCTTCCAAATATCACTTTGCCAATTCCACAAGAACGGTCTTAGAGAAAGGATTCTTGAGGGGAAAGCTGTAACTCTGTGAGATGATTTCACAGAACACAAAGAAGTTTCTCAGAAAGCTTCTTTCACTTTGATATCGGAGGATATTTCCTTTGGCCCTATAGTCTTCAAAGGGATCCGAAATATCTGTTCTCAGATTCCACAGAAATAAGGCTAGCAAACAGATCTACCAAATACAGATGTAAATTTGTGAGATGAAATAACAGAACGCTAAGCAGTTTCTCAGAAGGCTTCTTTCCAGATTTCATCTGAGGATATTTCCTTTTTCACCATAGCCCTCTATGGGCTTCCAAATATCACTTTGGCAATTCCACAAGAACTGTCTTAGCGAAAGGCTTCTTGAAGGGAAAGCTGTATCTCTGTGAGATGATTTCACAGAACACAAAGAAGTTTCTCAGAAACCTTTCTCTTTGTTAAATGAGGATATTTCCTTTGGCCCTAGAGTCTTCTAAGGGTTCCGAAATATCTGTTCTCAGATTCCACAGAAATAAGGCTAGCAAAGAGATCCACGAAATACAGATGTAACTCTGGGAGATGAATTAAGAGAACCCTAAGCAGTTTCTCACAAAGCTTCTTTCCAGATTTCATCTGAGGATATTTCCTTTTTCACCATAGCCCTCTATTGGCTTCCAAATATCACTTTGCCAATTCCACAAGAACTGTCTTAGCGAAAGGCTTCTTGAGGGGAAAGCTGTAACTCTGTGAGATGATTCACAGAACACATAGAAGTTTCTCAGAAACCTTTCTCTTTGTTATCGGAGGATATTTCCTTTGGCCCTATATTCTTCTAAGGCATCCGAAATATCTGTTCTCCGATCCCACAGAAATAAGGCTAGCAAAGAGATCTACCAAATACTGATGTAACTCTGTGAGATGAAATAACAGAACGCTAAGCAGTTTCTCAGAAAGCTTCTTTACAGATTTCATCTGAGGATATTTCCTTTTTCACCATAGCCCTCTATGGGATTCCAAATATCACTTTGCCAATTCACAAGAACATTCTTAGCGAAAGTCTTTTTGAGGGGAAAGCTGTAACTCTGTGAGGTGATTTCACAGAACACAAAGAAGTTTCTCAGAAAGCTTCTTTCGCTTTGTTATCGGAGGATATTTCCTTTGACCCTTTAGTCTTCTAAGGGATCCGAAATATCTGTTCTCAGATTCCACAGAAATAAGGCTAGCAAAGAGATCCACGAAATACAGATGTAACTCTGTGAGATGAATTAAGAGAACACTAAGCAGTTTCTCAGAAAGCTGCTTTCCAGATTTCATCTGAGGATATTTCCTTTTTCACCATAGTCTTCTATGCGCTTCCAAATATCACTTTGCCAATTCACAAGAACAGTCTTAGCGAAAGGCTTCTTGAGGGGAAATCTGTAACTCTCTGAGATGATTTCACAGAACACAAAGAAGTTTGTCAGAAAGCTTCTTTCTCTTTTTTATCGGA
Organism: Macaca nemestrina; assembly: GCF_043159975.1. Lineage (NCBI taxonomy): Eukaryota > Metazoa > Chordata > Mammalia > Primates > Cercopithecidae > Macaca > Macaca nemestrina. The sequence goes on from NC_092143.1 coordinate 27,550,896, forward strand.
GGATATTTCCTTTGGCCCTACACTCTTCTAAGGGATCCGAAATATCTGTTTTCAGATTCCACAGAAATAAGGCTAGCAAAGAGATCCACCAAACACAGATGTAACTGTGTGAGATGCATTAGCAGAACACTAACCAGTTTCTCAGAAAGCTGCTTTCCAGATTTCATCTGAGGATATTTACATTTTCACCATAGCCCTCTAGGCGCTTCCAAATATCACTTTGCCAATTCCACTAGAACTGTCTTAGCGAAAGGTTTCTTGAGGGGAATGCTGTAACTCTGTGAGATGATTTCACAGAACACAAAGAAGTTTCTCAGAAAGCTTCTTTCTCTTTGTTATCGGAGGATATTTCCTTTGGCCTTATAGTCTTCAAAGGGATCCGAAATATCTGTTCTCAGATTCCACAGAAATAAGGCTAGGATAGAGATCCACGAAATACAGATGTAACTCGGTGAGATTAATTAACAGAACACTAAGGAGTTTCTCAGAGAGCTACTTTCCAGATTTCATCTTAGGATATTTCCTTTTTCACCATAACCCTCTAAGGGCTTCCAAATATCACTTTGCCAATTCCACAAGAACTGCCTTAGCCAAAGGCTTCTTGAGGGGAAAGCTGTAACGCTGTGAGATGATTTCACAGAACACAAAGAAGTTTCTCAGAAAGCTTCCTTCTCTTTTTTATCGGAGGATATTTCCTTTGGCCCTTTATTCTTCTAAGCGATCCGAAATATCTGTTCTCAGATTCCACAGAAATAAGGCTAGCAAAGAGATCCACGAAATACAGATGTAACTCTGTGAGATGCATTAACAGAACACTAAGCAGTTTCTCAGAAAGCTGCTTTCCAGATTTCATCTGAGGATATTTCCTTTTTCACCATATCCTTCTATGCGCTTTCAAATATCACTTTGCCAATTCACAAGAACAGTCTTAGCGAAAGGCTTCTTGAGGGGAAAGCTGTAACTCTGTGAGGTGATATCAAAGAACACAAAGAAGTTTCCCAGAAAGCTTCTTTCTCTTTGTTATCGGAGTTTATTTCCTTTGGCCCTATAATCTTCAAAGGAATCCGAAATATCTGTTCTCAGATTCCAGAGAAATAAGGATAGCAAAGATATCCACGAAATACAGATGTAACTCTGTGAGATGAATTAACAGAACACTAAGTAGTTTCTCAGAAAGCTACTTTCCAGATTTCATCTGATGATATTTCCTTTTTCATTTAGCCCTCTATGGGTTTCCATATATCACTTTGCCAATTCCACAAGAACTGTCTTAGCGAAAGTCTTCTTGAGGGGAAAGCTGTAACTCTGTGAGATGATTTCACAGAACACAAAGAAGTTTCTCAGAAACCTTCTTTCTCTTTGTTATCGGAGGATATTTTCTTTGGCCCTTTATTCTTCTAAGGGATCCGAAATATCTGTTTTCATATTCCACAGAAATAAGGCTAGCAAAGAGATCCACGATATACAGATGTAAGTCTGTGAGATGCATTTGCAGAACACTAAGCAGTTTCTCAGAAAGCTGCTTTCCAGATTTCATCTGAGGATATTTCCATTTCCACCAGAGCCCTCTATGCGCTTCCAAATATCACTTTGCCAATTCCAGTAGAACTGTCTTAGCGAAAGGCTTCTTGAGGGGAAAGCTGTAACTCTGTGAGATGATTTCACAGAACACAAAGAAGTTTCTCAGAAAGCTTCTTTCTCTTTGTTATCTGAGGATATTTCCTTTGGCCCTATAGTCTTCAAAGGGATCCGAAATATCTGTTCTCAGATTCAACAGAAATAAGGGTAGCAAAGAGATCCACGAAATACAGATGTAACTCTGTGAGATTAATTAACAGAACACTAAGGAGTTTCTCAGAGAGCTACTTTCCAGATTTCAACTGAGGATATTTCCTTTTTCACCATAGCCCTCTAAGGGCTTACAAATATCACTTTGCCAATTCCACAAAAACTGCCTTAACCAAAGGCTTCTTGAGGGGAAAGCTTTAACTCTGTGAGATGATTTCACAGAACACAAAGAAGTTTCTCAGAAAGCTTCTTTCTCTTTGTTATCGGAGGATATTACCTTTGGCCCTATAGTCTTCTAAAGAATGCAAAATATATGTTCTCAGATTCCACAGAAATAAGGCTAGCAAAGAGATCCCCGAAATACAGATGTAACACTGTGAGATGAATTAGCAGAACACTAAGCAGTTTCTCAGAAAGGTTCTTTGCAGATTTCATCTGAGGATATTTCCTTTTTCACCATAGCCCTCTATGGGCTTCCAAATATCACTTTGCCAATTCCACAAGAACTGTCTTAGCGAAAGGCTTCTTGAGGGGAAATCTGTAACTCTGTGAGGTGATTTCACAGAATATAAAGAAGTTTCTCAGAAAGCTTCTTTCTCTTTGTTATAGGAGGATATTTCCTTTGGCCCTATAGTCTTTTAAGGGATCCGAAATATCTGTTCTCAGATTCCACAGAAATAAGGCTATCAAAGAGATCCACGAAATACAGATGTAACTCTGTGAGATGAATTAACAGAACACTAAGCAGTTTCTCAGAAAACTTCTTTCCAAATTTCATCTGAGGATATTTCCTTTTTCACCGTAGCCCTCTATGGGCTTCCAAATATCACTTTGCCAATTACACAAGAATTGTCTTAGCGAAATGCTTCTTGAGGGGAAAGCTGTAACTCTGTGAGATGATTTCAAAGAACAAAAAGAAATTTCTCAGAAAGCTTCTTTCTCTTTGTTATAGTAGGATAATTCCTTTGGCCCTATAGTGTTCTAAGGGATCCGAAATATCTGTTCTCAGATTCCAAAGAAATAAGGCTAGCAAAGATATACACGAAATACAGATGTAACTCTGTGATATGAATTAACAGAACACTAAGCAGTTTCTCGGAAAAGTTATTTCAAGATTTCATCTGAGGATATTTGCTTTTTCACCATAGCCCTCTATGGGCTTCCAAATATCACTTTGCCAATTCCACAAGTACTGTCTTAGCGAAAGTCTTCTTGAGTGGAAAGCTGTAACTCCGTGAGATGATTTCACAGAACACAAAGAAGTTTCTCAGAAAGCTTCTTTCTTTTTTTATCGGAGGATATTTCCTTTGGCCCTATAGTCTTCTAACTGATCCGATATATCTGTTCTCATATTCCACAGAAATAAGGCTAGCAAACAGATCCACGAAATACAGATGTAACTCTGTGAGATGAATTAACAGAACTCTAAGTAGTTTCTCAGAGAGCTACTTTCCAGATTTCATCTGAGGATATTTCCTTTTTCACCATAGCCCTCTAAGGGCTTCCAAATATCACTTTGCCAATTCCAAAAGAACTGTCTTAGCGAAAGGATTCTTGAGGGGAAAGCTGTAACTCTGTGAGATGATTTCACAGAACACAAAGAAGTTTCTCAGAAAACTCCGTTCTCTTTGTTATCGGAGGATAATACCTTTGGCCCTATAGTCTTCTAAGAGATCCGAAATATTTGTTCTCAGATTCCACAGAAATAAGTCTAGCAAAGAGATCCACGAAATAGAGATGTAACTCTGTGAGATGAATTTACAGAACACTAAGCAGTTTTTGGGAAACCTTCTTTCCATATTTCATCTGAGGATATTTCCTTTTTCTCCATAGTCCTCTATGGGCTTCTAAATATCACTTTTCCAATTCCACCAGAACTGTCTTAGCGAAAGTCTTCTTGAGGGGAAAGCTGTAACTCTGTGAGATGATTTCACAGAACACAAAGAAGTTTCTCAGAAAGCTTCTTTCTTTTTTTATCGGAGGATATTTCCTTTGGCCCTAGAGTATTCTAAGTGATCCGATATATCTGTTCTCAGATTCCACAGAAATAAGGCTAGCAAAGAGATCCACGAAATACAGATGTAACTCTGTGAGATGAAGTAACAGAACTCTAAGGAGTTTCTCAGAAAGCTACTTTCCAGATTTCATCTGAGGATATTTCCTTTTTCACCATAGCCCTCTAAGCGATTCCAAATATCACTTTGCCAATTCCACAAGAACTCTGTTAGCCAAAGGCATCTTGAGGTTAAAGCTGTAACTCTGCGAGATGATTTCACAGAACACAAAGAAGTTTCTCTGAAAGCTTCTTTCTCTTTGTTATCGGAGGAAATTTCCTTTGGCCCTATAGTCTTCTAAGGGTTGTGAAATATCTGTTCTCAGATTCCATAGAAATAAGGCTAGCAAAGAGATCCACGAAATGCAGATGTAACTCTGTGAGATGAATTAACGGAACACTAAGCAGTTTCTCAGAAAGCTACTTTCCAGATTTCTTCTGAGGATATTTCCTTTTTCACCGTAGCCCTCTATGGGCTTCCAAATATCACTTTGCCAATTCCACAAGAACTGTCTTAGCGAAAGGCTTCTTGAGGGGAAAGCTGTAACTCTGTGAGATGATTTCACGGAACACAAAGAAGTTTCTGAGAAAGCTTCGTTCTCTTGGTGATCGGAGGATATTTCCTTTGGCCCTCTAGTCTTCTAAGGGATCCGAAATATCTGTTCTCAGATTCCCAGAAATAAGGCTAGCAAAGAGATCCACGAAATACAGATGTAACTCTGTGAGACAAATTAACAGAACACTAAGCAGTTTCTCAGAAAGCTTCCTTCCAGATTTCAACTGTGGAAATTTCCTTTTTCACCATAGCCCTCTAAGGGCTTCCAAATATCACCTTGCCTATTCCACAAGAACTGTCTCAGCGAAAGGCTTCTTGAGGGGAAAGCTGTAACTCTGTGAGATGATTTCACAGAACACCAAGAAGTTTCTCAGAAACCTTTCTCTTTGTTATCGCAGGATATTTCCTTTGGCCCTATAGTCTTCAAAGGGATCCGAAATATCTGTTCTCAGATTCCACAGAAATAAGGCTAGCAAAGAGATCCAAGAAATACAGATGGAACACTGTGAGATGAATTAACAGAACATTAAGCAGTTTCTCAGAAAACTTCTTTCCAGATTTCATCTAAGGATATTTCCTTTTTCACCTTAACCCTCTATGGGCTTCCAAATATCACTTTGCCATTTCCACAAGAACTGTCTTAGCGAAAGGCTTCTTGAGGGGAAAGCTGTAACTCTGTGAGTTGATTTCACAGAACACAAAGAAGTTTCTCAGAAAGCTTCTTTCTCTTTGTTATCGGAGGATATTTCCTTTGGCCCTATAGTCTTCAAAGGGATCCGAAATATCTGTTCTCAGATTCCACAGAAATAAGGCTAGCAAAGAGATCCACTAAATACAGATGTAACTCTGTGAGATGAATTAACAGAACTCTTAGGAGTTTCTCAGAAAGCTACTTTCCGGATTTCATCTGAGGATATTTCCTTTTTCACCATAGCCCTCTAAGCGATTCCAAATATCACTTTGCCAATTCCACAAGAATTGTCTTAGCCAAAGGCTTCTTGAGGGGAAAGCTGTAACTCGGCGAGATGATTTCACAGAACACAAAGAAGTTTCTCTGAAAGCTTCTTTCTCTTTGTTATCGGAGGATATTTCCTTTGGCCCTATAGTCTTCTGAGGGTTGTGAAATATCTGTTCTCAGATTCCACGGAAAAAAGGCTAGCAAAGAGATCTACGAAATACAGATGTAACTCTGTGAGATGAATTAACAGAGCACTAAGCAGTTGCACAGAAAGCTTCTTTCCAGATTTCATCTGAGAATATTTCCTTTTTCAACCTAGCCCTCTATGGGCTTCCAAATATCACTTTGCCAATTCCACAAGAACTGTCTTAGCGAAAGGCTTCTTGAGGGGAAAGCTGTAACTCTGTGAGATGATTCACAGAACACATAGAAGTTTCTCAGAAACCTTTCTCTTTGTTATCGGAGGGTATTTCCTTTGGCCCTATATTCTTCTAAGGGATCCGAAATATCTGTTCTCAGATTCCACAGAAATAAGGCTAGCAAAGAGATCTGCCAAATACAGAAGTAACTCTGTGAGGTGAATTAACAGAACGCTAAGCAGTTTCTCAGAAAGCTTCTTTCCAGATTTCATCTGAGGATATTTCCTTTTTCACCGCAGCCCTCTATGCGCTTCCAAATATCACTTTGCCAATTCCAAAAGAACTGTCTTAGCGAAAGGCTTCTTGAGGGGATAGCTGTAACTCTGTGAGATGATTTCACAGAACACAAAGAAGTTTCTCAGAAATATTCTTTCTCTTTGATATCGGAGGATATTTCCTTTGGCCCTATAGTGTTCTAAGGGATCCGAAATATCTGTTCTCACATTCCACAGAAATAAGGCTAGCAAAGACATCCACGAAATACAGATGGAACACTGTGAGATGAATTAACAGAACATTAAGAAGTTTCTCAGAAAGCTTCTTTGCAGATTTCATCTAAGGATATTTCCTTTTTCACCTTAACCCTCTATGGGCTTCCAAATATCACTTTGCCAATTCCACAAGAACTGTCTTAGCGAAAGGCTTCTTGAGGGGAAAGCTGTAACTCTGTGAGATGATTTCACAGAACACAAAGAAGTTTCTCAGAAAGCTTCTTTCTCTTTGTTATCGGAGGATATTTCCTTTGGCCCTAGAGTCTTCTAAGGGAAACGAAATATCTGTTCTCAGATTCCACAGAAATAAGGCTAGCAAAGAGATCCACGAAACACAGATGTAATTCTGTGAGATGAATTAACAGAACACTAAGCAGTTTCTCACAAAGCTTCTTTCCAGATTTCATCAGAGGATATTTCCTTTTTCACCATAGCCCTCTAAGGGCTTCCAAATATCACTTTGAAAATTCCACAAGAACTGTGTTAGAGAAAGGCTTCCTGAGGAGAAAGCTGTAACTCTGTGAGGTGATTTCACAGAACACAAAGAAGTTTCTCAGAAAGATTCTTTCTCTTTGTTATCGGAGGATTTTTCCTTTGGCCCTATAATCTTCTAAGGGATCCGAAATATCGGTTCTCAGATTCCACAGAAATAAGGCTAGCAAAGAGATCCACGAAATACAGATGTAACTCTGTGAGATGAATTAACAGAACACTAAGCAGTTTCTCAGAAAGCTACTTTCCAGATTTCATCTGAGGATATTTCCTTTTTCACGACAGCCCTCTATGGGCTTCCAAATATCACTTTGCCAATTCCACAAGAACTGTCTTAGCGAAAGGCTTCTTGAGGGGTAAGCTCTAACTCTGTGAGACGATTTCACAGAACACAAAGAAGTTTCTCAGAAAGCTTCTTTCTATTTGATATTGGAGGATATTTCCTTTGGCCCTATAGTCTTGAAAGGGATCCGAAATATCTGTTCTCAGATTCCACAGAAATAAGGCTAGCAAAGAGATCCACGAAATACAGATGCAACTCTGTTGGATGAATTAACAGAACACTAAGCAGTTTCTCAGAAAGCTACTTTCCAGATTTCATCTGAGGATATTTCCTTTTTCATTTAGCCCTCTAAGGGCTTCCAAATGTCACTTTGCCAATTCCACAAGAACTGTGTTAGCGAAAGGCTTCATGAGGGGAAAGCTGTAACTCTGTGAAATGATTTCACAGAACACAAAGAAGTTTCTCAGAAAGCTTCTTTCTCTTTGTTATCGGAGGATATTTCCTTTGGCCCTAGAGTCTTCTAAGGGATTCGAAATATCTGTTCTCCGATTCCACAGAAATAAAGCTAGCAAAGAGATCCACGAAGTACAGATGTAACTCTGTGAGATGAATTAACAGAACACTAAGCAGTTTATCAGAAAGCTTCTTTCCAGATTTCATCTGAGGATATTTCCTTTTTCACCATAGCCCTCTATGGGCTTCCAAATATCACTTTTCCAATTCCACAAAAACTGTCTTAGTGAAAGGCTTCTTGAGGGGAAAGCTGTAACTCTGTGAGATGATTTCACAGAACACAAAGAAGTTTCTCAGAAAGCTTCTTTCTCTTTGTTATCGGAGGATATTTCCTTTGGCCCTAGAGTCTTCTAAGGGATCCGAAATATCTGTTCTCAGATTGCACAGAAATAAGGCTAGCAAAGAGATCTACCAAATACAGATGTAACTCTGTGAGATGAAATAACAGAACGCTAAGCAGTTTCTCAGAAAGCTTCTTTCCAGATTTCATCTGAGGATATTTCCTTTTTCAGCATAGCCCTCTATGGGCTTCCAAATATCACTTTGCCAATTCACAAGAACAGTCTTAGAGAAAGGCTTCTTGAGGGGAAAACTGTAACTCTGTGAGGTGATATCAAAGAACACAAAGAAGTTTCTCAGAAAGCTTCTTTCTCTTTGTTATCGGAGGATATTTCCTTTGGCCCTATAGTCTTCTTAGGGATACGAAATATGTGTTCTCAGATTCCACAGAAAAAAGGCTAGCAAAGAGATCCAGGAAATACAGATGTAACTCTGTGAGATGAAATAACAGAACGCTAAGCAGTTTCTCAGAAAGCTTCTTTACAGATTTCATCTGAGGATATTTACTTTTTCACCAGAGCCCTCTATGGGCTTCCAAATATCACTTTGCCAATTCACAAGAACAGTCTTAGAGAAAGGCTTCTTGACGGGAAAGCTGTAACTCTGTGAGGTGATATCAAAGAACACAAAGAAGTTTCTCAGAAACCTTCTTTCTCTTTGTTATCGGAGGATATTTCCTTGGGCCCTATAGTCTTGAAAGGGATGCGAAATATCTGTTCTCAGATTCCACAGAAATAAGGCTAGCAAAGATATCGACGAAATACAGATGTAACTCTGTGAGAGGAATTAACAGAACACTAAGCAGTTTCTCAGAAAGCTTCTTTCCAGATTTCATCTGAGGATATTTCCTTTTTCACCGTAGTCCTCTATGGGCTTTCAAATATCACCTTTCCAATTCCACAAGAACTGTCTTAGCGAAAGGCTTCTTGAGGGGAAAGCTGTAACTCTGTGAGGTGATTTCACAGAACACAAAGAAGTTTCTCAGAAAGCTTCCTTCTCTTTGTTATTGGAGGATATTTCCTTTGGCCCTAGAGTCTTCAAACGGATCCGAAATATCTGTTCTCAGATTCCACAGAAATAAGGCTAGCAAAGAGATCCAGGAAATGCATATGTAACTCTGTGAGATGAATTAACAAAACACTAAGCAGTTTCTCAGAAAGCTACTTTCCAGATTTCATCTGAGGATATTTCCTTTTTCACCATAGCCCTCTAAGGGCTTCCAAATATCACTTTGCCAATTCCACAGGAACTGTGTTAGTGAAAGGCTTCTTGAGGGGAAAGCTGTAACTCTGTGAAATGATTTCACAGAACACAAAGAAGTTTCTCAGAAAGCTTCTTTCTCTTTGTTATCGGAGGATATTTCCTTTGGCCCTAGAGCCTTCTAAGGGATTCGAAATATCTGTTCTCCGATTCCAAGGAAATAAGGCTAGCAAAGAGATCCACGAAGTACAGATGTAACTCTTTGAGATGAATTAACAGAACAGTAAGCAGTTTCTCAGAAAGCTTCTTTCCAGATTTCATCTGAGGATATTTCCTTTTTCACCATAGCCCTATATGGGCTTCCTAATATCACTTTTCCAATTCCACAAAAACTGTCTTAGCGAAAGGCTTCTTGAGGGTAAAGCTGTAACTCCGTGAGATGATTTCACAGAGCACAAAGAAGTTTCTCAGAAAGCTTCTTTCTCTTTGTTATCGGAGGATATTTCCTTTGGCCCTATAGTCTTCTAAGGCATCCGAAATATCTGTTCTCCGATCCCACAGAAATAAGGCTAGCAAAGAGATCTACAAAATACAGATGTAACTCTGTGAGATGAAATAACAGAACGCTAAGCAGTTTCTCAGAAAGCTTCTTTCCAGATTTCATCTGAGGATATTTCCTTTTTCACCATAGCCCTATAAGGGCTTCCAAATATCACTTTGCCAATTCACAAGAACAGTCTTAGAGAGAGGCTTCTTGAGGGGAAAGCTGTAACTCTGTGAGGTGATATCAAAGAACACAAAGAAGTTTCTCAGAAAGCTTCTTTCTCTTTGTTATCGGAGGATATTTCCTTTGGCCCTATAGTCTTCTTAGGGATGCGAAATATCTGTTCTCAGATTCCACAGAAATAAGGCTGGCAAAGAGATCCACGAAATACAGATGTAACTCTGTGAGATGAATTAACAGAACACTAAGCAGTTTCTCAGAAAGCTTCTTTCCAGATTTCATCTGAGGATATTTCCTTTTTCACCATAGCCCTCTATGGGCTTCCAAATATCACTATGCCAATTCCACCAGAACTGTCTTAGCGAAAGGCTTCTTGAGGGGAAAGCTGTAACTCTGTGAGATGATTTCACAGAACACAAAGAAGTTTCTCAGAAACCTTTCTCTTTGTTAACGGAGGGTATTTCCTTTGGCCCTATAGTCTTGAAAGGGATCCGAAATATCTGTTCTCAGATTCCACAGAAATAAGGCTAGAAAAGAGATCTACCAAATACAGATGTAACTCTGTGAGATGAATTAACAGAACACTAAGCAGTTTCTCAGAAAGCTTATTTCCAGATTTCATCTGAGGATATTCCCTTTTTCACCATAGCCCTCTATGGGCTTCCAAATATCACTTTGCCAATTCCACAAGAACGGTCTTAGAGAAAGGCTTCTTGAGGGGAAAGCTGTAACTCTGTGAGATGATTTCACAGAACACAAAGAAGTTTCTCAGAAAGCTTGTTTCTCTTTGATATCGGAGGATATTTCCTTTGGCCCTATAGTCTTCTAAGGGATCCGAAATATCTGTTCTCAGATTCCACAGAAATAAGGCTAGCAAAGAGATCTACCATATACAGATGTAACTCTGTGAGATGAAATAACAGAACGCTAAGCAGTTTCTCAGAAAGCTTCTTTCCAGATTTCATCTGAGGATATTTCCTTTTTCACCATAGCCCTCTATGGGCTTCCAAATATCACTTTGCCAATTCACAAGAACAGTCTTAGAGAAAGGCTTCTTGAGGGGAAAGCTGTAACTCTGTGAGGTGATATCAAAGAACACAAAGAAGTTTCTCAGAAAGTTTCTTTCTCTTTGTTATCGGAGGATATTTCCTTTGGCCCTATAGTCTTCTAAGGGATCCGAAATATCTGTTCTCAGATTCCACAGAAATAAGGCTAGCAAAGAGATCCACGAAATACAGATGTACCTCTGTGAGATGAATTAACAGAACAGTAGGCAGTTTCTCAGAAAGCTTCTTTCCAGATTTCATCTGAGGATATTTCCTTTTTCACCATAGCCCTCTATGGGCTTCCAAATATCACTTTGCCAATTCCACAAGAACTGTCTTAGCGAAAGGCTTCTTGAGGGGAAAGCTGTAACTCTGTGAGGTGATTTCACAGAACACAAAGAAGTTTCTCAGAAAGCTTCTTTCTCTTTGTTATCGGAGGATATTTCCTTTGGCCCTATAGTCTTCAAAGGGATCCGAAATATCTGTTCTCAGATTCCACAGAAATAAGGCTAGCAAAGAGATCCACGAAATACAGATGTAACTCTGTGAGATGAATTAACAGAACACTAAGTAGTTTCTCAGAAAGCTACTTTCCAGATTTCATCTGAGGATATTTCCTTTTTCAACATAGCCCACTATGGGCTTCCAAATATCACTTTGCCAATTCCAAAAGAACTGTCTTAGCGAAAGGCTTCTTGAGGGGAAAGCTGTAACTCTGTGAAATGATTTCACAGAACCCAAAGAAGTTTCTCAGAAAGCTTCTTTCTCTTTGTTATCGGAGGATATTTCCTTTGGCCCTATAGTCTTGAAAGGGATCCGAAATATCTGTTCTCAGATTCCACAGAATTAAGGCTAGCAAAGAAATCCACGAAATACAGATGTAACTCTGTGAGATGAATTAACAGAACACTAAGCAGTTTCTCAGAAAGCTTCTTTCCAGATTTCATCTGAGGATATTTCCTTTTGCACCGCAGCCCTCTATGCGCTTCCAAATGTCACTTTGCCAATTCCACTAGAACTGTATTAGCGAAAGGCTTCTTGAGGGGAAAGCTGTATGTCTCAGAGATGATTTCACAGAATACAAAGAAGTTTCTTGGAAAGCTTCTTTCTCTTTGTTTTCGGAGGATATTTCCTTTGTCCTATAGTCTTCTAAGGGATCCGAAATATCTGTTCTCAGATTCCACAGAATTAAGGCTAGCAAAGAGATCCACCAAATACAGATGTAACTCTGTGAGATGAATTAACAGAACAGTAAGCAGTTTCTCAGAAAGCTTCTTCCCAGATTTCTTCTGGGGATATTTCCTTTTTCACCATAGCCCTCTATGGGCTTCCAAATATCACTTTGCCAATTACACAAGAACTGTCTTAGCGAAAGGCTTCTTCAGGGGAAAGCTGTAACTCTGTGAGATGATTTCACAGAACACAAAGAAGGTTCTCAGAAAGCTTCTTTCTCTTTGTTATCGGAGGATATTTCCTTTGGCCCTATAGTCTTCTAAGGGATCCGAAATATCTGATCTCAGATTCCACAGAAATAAGGCTAGTAAAGAGATCCACGAAATACAGATGTAACTCTGTGAGATGAATCAACAGAACACTAAGCAGTTTCTCAGAAAGCTTCTTCCCAGATTTCTTCTGAGGATATTTCCTTTTTCACCATAGCCCTCTATGGGCTTCCAAATATCACTTTGCCAATTACACAAGAACTGTCTTAGCGAAAGGCTTCTTGAGGGGAAAGCTGTAACTCTGTGAGGTGATTTCACAGAACACAAAGAAGTTTCTCAGAAAGCTTCTTTCTCTTTGTTATCGGAGGATATTTCCATTGGCCCTATAGTCTTCTAAGGGATCCGAAATATCTGTTCTCAGATTCCACAGAAATAAGGCTAGCAAAGAGATCCACGAAATACAGATGTAACTCTGTGAGATGAATTAACAGAACACTAAGCAGTTTCTCAGAAAGCTTCTTTCCAGATTTCATCTGAGGATATTTCCTTTTTCACCTTAGCCCTCTATGGGCTTCCAAATATCACCTTTCCAATTCCACAAAAACTGTCTTAGCGAAAGGCTTCTTGAGGGGAAAGCTGTAACTCTGTGAGGTGATTTCACAGAACACAAAGAAGTTTCCCAGAAAGCTTCTTTCTCTTTGTTATCGGAGGATATTTCCTTTGGCCCTATAGTCTTCTAATGGATCCGAAATATCTGTTCTCAGATTCCACAGAAATAAGGCTAGCAAAGAGATCCACGAAATACAGATGTAACTCTGTGAGATGAATTAACAGAACACTAAGCAGTTTCTCAGAAAGCTTCTTTCCAGATTTCATCTGAGGATATTTCCTTTTTCACCGCAGCTCTCTATGCGCTTCCAAATATCACTTTGCCAATTCCACTAGAACTATATTAACGAAAGGCTTCTTGAGGGCAAAGCTGTATGTCTGTGAGATGATTTCACAGAATACAAAGAAGTTTCTCGGAAAGCTTCTTTCTCTTTCTTATCGGAGGATATTTTCTTTGTCCTATAGTCTTCTAAGGGATCCGAAATATCTGTTCTCAGATTCCACAGAAATAAGGCTAGCAAAGAGATCCACCAAATACAGATGTAACTCAGTGAGATGAATTAATAGAACAGTAAGCAGTTTCTCAGAAAGCTTCTTTCCAGATTTCATCTGAGGATATTTCCTTTTTCACCATAGCCCTCTATGGGCTTCCAAATATCACTTTTCGAATTCCACAAAAACTGTCTTAGCGTAAGGCTTCTTGAGGGGAAAGCTGTAACTCTGTGAGATGATTTCACAGAACCCAAAGAAGTTTCTCAGAAAGCTTCTTTCCCTTTGTTATCGGAGGATATTTCCTTTGGCCCTAGAGTCTTCTAAGAGATCCGAAATATCTGTTCCCCGATTCCAAAGAAATAAGGCTAGCAAAGAGATCCACGAAATACAGATGTAACTCTGTGAGATGAATTAACAGAACACTAAGCAGTGTCTCAGAAAGCTACTTTCCAGATTTCATCTGAGGATATTTCCTTTTTCACCTTAGCCCTCTAAGGGCTTCCAAATGTCACTTTGCCAAATTCCACAAGAACTGTGTTAGCGAAAGGCTTCTTGAGGGGAAAGCTGTAACTCTGTGAAATGATTTCACAGAACACAAAGAAGTTTCTCAGAAAGCTTCTTTCTCTTTGTTATCGGAGGATATTTCCTTTGGCCCTACAGTCTTCTAAGGGATTCGAAATATCTGTTCTCCGATTCCACAGAAATAAGGCTAGCTAAGAGATCCACGAAGTACAGATGTAACTCTGTGAGATGAATTAACAGAACACTAAGCAGTTTCTCAGAAAGCTTCTTTCCAGATTTCATCAGAAGATATTTCCTTTTTCACAATAGCCCTCTAAGGGCTTCCAGATATCACTTTGCCAAGTCCAAAAGAACTGTGTTAGCGAAAGGCTTCTTGAGGGGAAAGCTGTAACTCTGTGAGATGATTTCACAGAACACAAAGAAGTTTCTCAGAAACCTTTCTCTTTGTTAACGGAGGGTATTTCCTTTGGCCCTATAGTCTTGAAAGGGATCCGAAATATCTGTTCTCAGATTCCACAGAAATAAGGCTAGAAAAGAGATCTACCAAATACAGATGTAACTCTGTGAGATGAATTAACAGAACACTAAGCAGTTTCTCAGAAAGCTTATTTCCAGATTTCATCTGAGGATATTCCCTTTTTCACCATAGCCCTCTATGGGCTTCCAAATATCACTTTGCCAATTCCACAAGAACGGTCTTAGAGAAAGGCTTCTTGAGGGGAAAGCTGTAACTCTGTGAGATGATTTCACAGAACACAAAGAAGTTTCTCAGAAAGCTTGTTTCTCTTTGATATCGGAGGATATTTCCTTTGGCCCTATAGTCTTCTAAGGGATCCGAAATATCTGTTCTCAGATTCCACAGAAATAAGGCTAGCAAAGAGATCTACCATATACAGATGTAACTCTGTGAGATGAAATAACAGAACGCTAAGCAGTTTCTCAGAAAGCTTCTTTCCAGATTTCATCTGAGGATATTTCCTTTTTCACCATAGCCCTCTATGGGCTTCCAAATATCACTTTGCCAATTCACAAGAACAGTCTTAGAGAAAGGCTTCTTGAGGGGAAAGCTGTAACTCTGTGAGGTGATATCAAAGAACACAAAGAAGTTTCTCAGAAAGTTTCTTTCTCTTTGTTATCGGAGGATATTTCCTTTGGCCCTATAGTCTTCTAAGGGATCCGAAATATCTGTTCTCAGATTCCACAGAAATAAGGCTAGCAAAGAGATCCACGAAATACAGATGTACCTCTGTGAGATGAATTAACAGAACAGTAGGCAGTTTCTCAGAAAGCTTCTTTCCAGATTTCATCTGAGGATATTTCCTTTTTGACCATAGCCCTCTATGGGCTTCCAAATATCACTTTGCCAATTCCACAAGAACTGTCTTAGCGAAAGGCTTCTTGAGGGGAAAGCTGTAACTCTGTGAGGTGATTTCACAGAACACAAAGAAGTTTCTCAGAAAGCTTCTTTCTCTTTGTTATCGGAGGATATTTCCTTTGGCCCTATAGTCTTCAAAGGGATCCGAAATATCTGTTCTCAGATTCCACAGAAATAAGGCTAGCAAAGAGATCCACGAAATACAGATGTAACTCTGTGAGATGAATTAACAGAACACTAAGTAGTTTCTCAGAAAGCTACTTTCCAGATTTCATCTGAGGATATTTCCTTTTTCAACATAGCCCACTATGGGCTTCCAAATATCACTTTGCCAATTCCAAAAGAACTGTCTTAGCGAAAGGCTTCTTGAGGGGAAAGCTGTAACTCTGTGAAATGATTTCACAGAACCCAAAGAAGTTTCTCAGAAAGCTTCTTTCTCTTTGTTATCGGAGGATATTTCCTTTGGCCCTATAGTCTTGAAAGGGATCCGAAATATCTGTTCTCAGATTCCACAGAATTAAGGCTAGCAAAGAAATCCACGAAATACAGATGTAACTCTGTGAGATGAATTAACAGAACACTAAGCAGTTTCTCAGAAAGCTTCTTTCCAGATTTCATCTGAGGATATTTCCTTTTGCACCGCAGCCCTCTATGCGCTTCCAAATGTCACTTTGCCAATTCCACTAGAACTGTATTAGCGAAAGGCTTCTTGAGGGGAAAGCTGTATGTCTCAGAGATGATTTCACAGAATACAAAGAAGTTTCTTGGAAAGCTTCTTTCTCTTTGTTTTCGGAGGATATTTCCTTTGTCCTATAGTCTTCTAAGGGATCCGAAATATCTGTTCTCAGATTCCACAGAATTAAGGCTAGCAAAGAGATCCACCAAATACAGATGTAACTCTGTGAGATGAATTAACAGAACAGTAAGCAGTTTCTCAGAAAGCTTCTTCCCAGATTTCTTCTGGGGATATTTCCTTTTTCACCATAGCCCTCTATGGGCTTCCAAATATCACTTTGCCAATTACACAAGAACTGTCTTAGCGAAAGGCTTCTTCAGGGGAAAGCTGTAACTCTGTGAGATGATTTCACAGAACACAAAGAAGGTTCTCAGAAAGCTTCTTTCTCTTTGTTATCGGAGGATATTTCCTTTGGCCCTATAGTCTTCTAAGGGATCCGAAATATCTGATCTCAGATTCCACAGAAATAAGGCTAGTAAAGAGATCCACGAAATACAGATGTAACTCTGTGAGATGAATCAACAGAACACTAAGCAGTTTCTCAGAAAGCTTCTTCCCAGATTTCTTCTGAGGATATTTCCTTTTTCACCATAGCCCTCTATGGGCTTCCAAATATCACTTTGCCAATTACACAAGAACTGTCTTAGCGAAAGGCTTCTTGAGGGGAAAGCTGTAACTCTGTGAGGTGATTTCACAGAACACAAAGAAGTTTCTCAGAAAGCTTCTTTCTCTTTGTTATCGGAGGATATTTCCATTGGCCCTATAGTCTTCTAAGGGATCCGAAATATCTGTTCTCAGATTCCACAGAAATAAGGCTAGCAAAGAGATCCACGAAATACAGATGTAACTCTGTGAGATGAATTAACAGAACACTAAGCAGTTTCTCAGAAAGCTTCTTTCCAGATTTCATCTGAGGATATTTCCTTTTTCACCTTAGCCCTCTATGGGCTTCCAAATATCACCTTTCCAATTCCACAAAAACTGTCTTAGCGAAAGGCTTCTTGAGGGGAAAGCTGTAACTCTGTGAGGTGATTTCACAGAACACAAAGAAGTTTCCCAGAAAGCTTCTTTCTCTTTGTTACCGGAGGATATTTCCTTTGGCCCTATAGTCTTCTAATGGATCCGAAATATCTGTTCTCAGATTCCACAGAAATAAGGCTAGCAAAGAGATCCACGAAATACAGATGTAACTCTGTGAGATGAATTAACAGAACACTAAGCAGTTTCTCAGAAAGCTTCTTTCCAGATTTCATCTGAGGATATTTCCTTTTTCACCGCAGCTCTCTATGCGCTTCCAAATATCACTTTGCCAATTCCACTAGAACTATATTAACGAAAGGCTTCTTGAGGGCAAAGCTGTATGTCTGTGAGATGATTTCACAGAATACAAAGAAGTTTCTCGGAAAGCTTCTTTCTCTTTGTTATCGGAGGATATTTTCTTTGTCCTATAGTCTTCTAAGGGATCCGAAATATCTGTTCTCAGATTCCACAGAAATAAGGCTAGCAAAGAGATCCACCAAATACAGATGTAACTCAGTGAGATGAATTAATAGAACAGTAAGCAGTTTCTCAGAAAGCTTCTTTCCAGATTTCATCTGAGGATATTTCCTTTTTCACCATAGCCCTCTATGGGCTTCCAAATATCACTTTTCGAATTCCACAAAAACTGTCTTAGCGTAAGGCTTCTTGAGGGGAAAGCTGTAACTCTGTGAGATGATTTCACAGAACCCAAAGAAGTTTCTCAGAAAGCTTCTTTCCCTTTGTTATCGGAGGATATTTCCTTTGGCCCTAGAGTCTTCTAAGAGATCCGAAATATCTGTTCCCCGATTCCAAAGAAATAAGGCTAGCAAAGAGATCCACGAAATACAGATGTAACTCTGTGAGATGAATTAACAGAACACTAAGCAGTGTCTCAGAAAGCTACTTTCCAGATTTCATCTGAGGATATTTCCTTTTTCACCTTAGCCCTCTAAGGGCTTCCAAATGTCACTTTGCCAAATTCCACAAGAACTGTGTTAGCGAAAGGCTTCTTGAGGGGAAAGCTGTAACTCTGTGAAATGATTTCACAGAACACAAAGAAGTTTCTCAGAAAGCTTCTTTCTCTTTGTTATCGGAGGATATTTCCTTTGGCCCTAGAGTCTTCTAAGGGATTCGAAATATCTGTTCTCCGATTCCACAGAAATAAGGCTAGCTAAGAGATCCACGAAGTACAGATGTAACTCTGTGAGATGAATTAACAGAACACTAAGCAGTTTCTCAGAAAGCTTCTTTCCAGATTTCATCAGAAGATATTTCCTTTTTCACAATAGCCCTCTAAGGGCTTCCAGATATCACTTTGCCAAGTCCAAAAGAACTGTGTTAGCGAAAGGCTTCTTGAGGGGAAAGCTGTAACTCTGTGAGATGATTTCACAGAACACAAAGAAGTTTCTCAGAAACCTTTCTCTTTGTTAACGGAGGGTATTTCCTTTGGCCCTATAGTCTTGAAAGGGATCCGAAATATCTGTTCTCAGATTCCACAGAAATAAGGCTAGAAAAGAGATCTACCAAATACAGATGTAACTCTGTGAGATGAATTAACAGAACACTAAGCAGTTTCTCAGAAAGCTTATTTCCAGATTTCATCTGAGGATATTACCTTTTTCACCATAGCCCTCTATGGGCTTCCAAATATCACTTTGCCAATTCCACAAGAACGGTCTTAGAGAAAGGCTTCTTGAGGGGAAAGCTGTAACTCTGTGAGATGATTTCACAGAACACAAAGAAGTTTCTCAGAAAGCTTGTTTCTCTTTGATATCGGAGGATATTTCCTTTGGCCCTATAGTCTTCTAAGGGATCCGAAATATCTGTTCTCAGATTCCACAGAAATAAGGCTAGCAAAGAGATCTACCATATACAGATGTAACTCTGTGAGATGAAATAACAGAACGCTAAGCAGTTTCTCAGAAAGCTTCTTTACAGATTTCATCTGAGGATATTCCCTTTTTCACCATAGCCCTCTATGGGCTTCCAAATATCACTTTGCCAATTCACAAAAACAGTCTTAGAGAAAGGCTTCTTGAGGGGAAAGCTGTAACTCTGTGAGGTGATATCAAAGAACACAAAGAAGTTTCTCAGAAAGTTTCTTTCTCTTTGTTATCGGAGGATATTTCCTTTGGCCCTATAGTCTTCTAAGGGATCCGAAATATCTGTTCTCAAATTCCACAGAAATAAGGCTAGCAAAGAGATTCACGAAATACAGATGTACCTCTGTGAGATGAATTAACAGAACACTAAGCAGTTTCTCAGAAAGCTTCTTTCCAGATTTCATCTGAGGATATTTCCTTTTTCACCATAGCCCTCTATGGGCTTCCAAATATCACTTTGCCAATTCCACAAGAACTGTCTTAGCGAAAGGCTTCTTGAGGGGAAAGCTGTAACTCTGTGAGGTGATTTCACAGAACACAAAGAAGTTTCTCAGAAAGCTTCTTTCTCTTTGTTATCGGAGGATATTTCCTTTGGCCCTATAGTCTTATAAGGGATCCGAAATATCTGTTCTCAGATTCCACAGAAATAAGGCTAGCAAAGAGATGCACGAAATACAGATGTAACTCTGTGAGATGAATTAACAGAACACTAAGCAGTTTCTCAGAAAGCTACTTTCCAGATTTCATCTGAGGATATTTCCTTTTTCACCATAGCCCTCTATGGGCTTCCAAATATCACTTTGCCAATTCCAAAACAACTGTCTTAGCGAAAGGCTTCTTGAGGGGAAAGATGTAACTCTGTGAGATGATTTCACAGAACACAAAGAAGTTTCTCAGAAAGCTTCTTTCTCTTTGTTATCGGAGGATATTTCCTTTGGCCCTATAGTCTTGAAAGGGATCCGAAATATCTGTTCTCAGATTCCACAGAAATAAGGCTAGCAAAGAGATCTGCCAAATACAGAAGTAACTCTGTGAGGTGAATTTACAGAACGCTAAGCAGTTTCTCAGAAAGCTTCTTTCCAGATTTCATCTGAGGATATTTCCTTTTGCACCGCAGCCCTCTATGTGCTTCCAAATGTCACTTTGCCAATTCCACTAGAACTGTATTAGCGAAAGGCTTCTTGAGGGGAAAGCTGTATGTCTGTGAGATGATTTCACAGAATACAAAGAAGTTTCTCGGAAAGCTTCTTTCTCTTTGTTATCGGAGGATATTTCCTTGTCCTATAGTCTTCTAAGGGATACGAAATATCTGTTCTCAGATTCCACAGAATTAAGGCTAGCAAAGAGATCCACCAAATACAGATGTAACTCTGTGAGATGAATTAACAGAACAGTAAGCAGTTTCTCAGAAAGCTTCTTTCCAGATTTCATCTGAGGATATTTCCTTTTTCACCACACCCCCCTAAGGGCTTCCAAATTTCACTTTGCCAATACCAAAAGAACTGTCTTAGCGAAAGGCTTCTTGAGGGGAAAGCTGTAACTCTGTGAGATGATTTCACAGAACACAAAGAAGATTCTCAGAAAGCTTCTTTCTCTTTGTTATCGGAGGATAATTCCTTTGGCCATATAGTCTTCTAAGGGATCCGAAATATCTGTTCTCAATTCCACAGAAATAAGTCTAGCAAAGAGATCCACGAAATACAGATGTAACTCTGTGAGATGAATTAACAGAACACTAAGCAGTTTCTCAGAAAGCTTCTTCCCAGATTTCTTCTGAGGATATTTCCTTTTTCACCTTAGCCCTCTATGGGCTTCCAAATATCACCTTTCCAATTCCACAAAAACTGTCTTAGCGAAAGGCTTCTTGAGGGGAAAGCTGGAACTCTGTGAGGTGATTTCACAGAACACAAAGAAGTTTCCCAGAAAGCTTCTTTCTCTTTGTTATCGGAGGATATTTCCTTTGGCCCTATAGTCTTCTAATGGATCCGAAATATCTGTTCTCAGATTCCACAGAAATAAGGCTAGCAAAGAGATCCACGAAATACAGATATAACTCTGTGAGATGAATTAACAGAACACTAAGCAGTTTCTCAGAAAGCTTCTTTCCAGATTTCATCTGAGGATATTTCCTTTTTCACCGCAGCTCTCTATGCGCTTCCAAATATCACTTTGCCAATTCCACTAGAACTATATTAACGAAAGGCTTCTTGAGGGCAAAGCTGTATGTCTGTGAGATGATTTCACAGAATACAAAGAAGTTTCTCGGAAAGCTTCTTTCTCTTTCTTATCGGAGGATATTTTCTTTGTCCTATAGTCTTCTAAGGGATCCGAAATATCTGTTCTCAGATTCCACAGAAATAAGGCTAGCAAAGAGATCCACCAAATACAGATGTAACTCAGTGAGATGAATTAATAGAACAGTAAGCAGTTTCTCAGAAAGCTTCTTTCCAGATTTCATCTGAGGATATTTCCTTTTTCACCATAGCCCTCTATGGGCTTCCAAATATCACTTTTCCAATTCCACAAAAACTGTCTTAGCGTAAGGCTTCTTGAGGGGAAAGCTGTAACTCTGTGAGATGATTTCACAGAACCCAAAGAAGTTTCTCAGAAAGCTTCTTTCCCTTTGTTATCGGAGGATATTTCCTTTGGCCCTAGAGTCTTCTAAGAGATCCGAAATATCTGTTCCCCGATTCCAAAGAAATAAGGCTAGCAAAGAGATCCACGAAATACAGATGTAACTCTGTGAGATGAATTAACAGAACACTAAGCAGTGTCTCAGAAAGCTACTTTCCAGATTTCATCTGAGGATATTTCCTTTTTCACCTTAGCCCTCTAAGGGCTTCCAAATGTCACTTTGCCAAATTCCACAAGAACTGTGTTAGCGAAAGGCTTCTTGAGGGGAAAGCTGTAACTCTGTGAAATGATTTCACAGAACACAAAGAAGTTTCTCAGAAAGCTTCTTTCTCTTTGTTATCGGAGGATATTTCCTTTGGCCCTAGAGTCTTCTAAGGGATTCGAAATATCTGTTCTCCGATTCCACAGAAATAAGGCTAGCTAAGAGATCCACGAAGTACAGATGTAACTCTGTGAGATGAATTAACAGAACACTAAGCAGTTTCTCAGAAAGCTTCTTTCCAGATTTCATCAGAAGATATTTCCTTTTTCACAATAGCCCTCTAAGGGCTTCCAGATATCACCTTGCCAAGTCCAAAAGAACTGTGTTAGCGAAAGGCTTCTTGAGGGGAAAGCTGTAACTCTGTGAGATGATTTCACAGAACACAAAGAAGTTTCTCAGAAACCTTTCTCTTTGTTAACGGAGGGTATTTCCTTTGGCCCTATAGTCTTGAAAGGGATCCGAAATATCTGTTCTCAGATTCCACAGAAATAAGGCTAGAAAAGAGATCTACCAAATACAGATGTAACTCTGTGAGATGAATTAACAGAACACTAAGCAGTTTCTCAGAAAGCTTATTTCCAGATTTCATCTGAGGATATTACCTTTTTCACCATAGCCCTCTATGGGCTTCCAAATATCACTTTGCCAATTCCACAAGAACGGTCTTAGAGAAAGGCTTCTTGAGGGGAAAGCTGTAACTCTGTGAGATGATTTCACAGAACACAAAGAAGTTTCTCAGAAAGCTTGTTTCTCTTTGATATCGGAGGATATTTCCTTTGGCCCTATAGTCTTCTAAGGGATCCGAAATATCTGTTCTCAGATTCCACAGAAATAAGGCTAGCAAAGAGATCTACCATATACAGATGTAACTCTGTGAGATGAAATAACAGAACGCTAAGCAGTTTCTCAGAAAGCTTCTTTACAGATTTCATCTGAGGATATTTCCTTTTTCACCATAGCCCTCTATGGGCTTCCAAATATCACTTTGCCAATTCACAAGAACAGTCTTAGAGAAAGGCTTCTTGAGGGGAAAGCTGTAACTCTGTGAGGTGATATCAAAGAACACAAAGAAGTTTCTCAGAAAGTTTCTTTCTCTTTGTTATCGGAGGATATTTCCTTTGGCCCTATAGTCTTCTAAGGGATCCGAAATATCTGTTCTCAGATTCCACAGAAATAAGGCTAGCAAAGAGATCCACGAAATACAGATGTACCTCTGTGAGATGAATTAACAGAACACTAAGCAGTTTCTCAGAAAGCTTCTTTCCAGATTTCATCTGAGGATATTTCCTTTTTCACCATAGCCCTCTATGGGCTTCCAAATATCACTTTGCCAATTCCACAAGAACTGTCTTAGCGAAAGGCTTCTTGAGGGGAAAGCTGTAACTCTGTGAGGTGATTTCACAGAACACAAAGAAGTTTCTCAGAAAGCTTCTTTCTCTTTGTTATCGGTGGATATTTCCTTTGGCCCTATAGTCTTGAAAGGGATCCGAAATATCTGTTCTCAGATTCCACAGAAATAAGGCTAGCAAAGAGATCTGCCAAATACAGAAGTAACTCTGTGAGGTGAATTTACAGAACGCTAAGCAGTTTCTCAGAAACCTTCTTTCCAGATTTCATCTGAGGATATTTCCTTTTGCACCGCAGCCCTCTATGTGCTTCCAAATGTCACTTTGCCAATTCCACTAGAACTGTATTAGCGAAAGGCTTCTTGAGGGGAAAGCTGTATGTCTGTGAGATGATTTCACAGAATACAAAGAAGTTTCTCGGAAAGCTTCTTTCTCTTTGTTATCGGAGGATATTTCCTTGTCCTATAGTCTTCTAAGGGATACGAAATATCTGTTCTCAGATTCCACAGAATTAAGGCTAGCAAAGAGATCCACCAAATACAGATGTAACTCTGTGAGATGAATTAACAGAACAGTAAGCAGTTTCTCAGAAAGCTTCTTTCCAGATTTCATCTGAGGATACTTCCTTTTTCACCACACCCCCCTAAGGGCTTCCAAATTTTACTTTGCCAATTCCAAAAGAACTGTCTTAGCGAAAGGCTTCTTGAGGGGAAAGCTGTAACTCTGTGAGATGATTTCACAGAACACAAAGAAGATTCTCAGAAAGCTTCTTTCTCTTTGTTATCGGAGGATAATTCCTTTGGCCATATAGTCTTCTAAGGGATCCGAAATATCTGTTCTCAATTCCACAGAAATAAGTCTAGCAAAGAGATCCACGAAATACAGATGTAACTCTGTGAGATGAATTAACAGAACACTAAGCAGTTTCTCAGAAAGCTTCTTCCCAGATTTCTTCTGAGGATATTTCCTTTTTCACCTTAGCCCTCTATGGGCTTCCAAATATCACCTTTCCAATTCCACAAAAACTGTCTTAGCGAAAGGCTTCTTGAGGGGAAAGCTGTAACTCTGTGAGGTGATTTCACAGAACACAAAGAAGTTTCCCAGAAAGCTTCTTTCTCTTTGTTATCGGAGGATATTTCCTTTGGCCCTATAGTCTTCTAATGGATCCGAAATATCTGTTCTCAGATTCCACAGAAATAAGGCTAGCAAAGAGATCCACGAAATACAGATGTAACTCTGTGAGATGAATTAACAGAACACTAAGCAGTTTCTCAGAAAGCTTCTTTCCAGATTTCATCTGAGGATATTTCCTTTTTCACCGCAGCTCTCTATGCGCTTCCAAATATCACTTTGCCAATTCCACTAGAACTATATTAACGAAAGGCTTCTTGAGGGCAAAGCTGTATGTCTGTGAGATGATTTCACAGAATACAAAGAAGTTTCTCGGAAAGCTTCTTTCTCTTTGTTATCGGAGGATATTTTCTTTGTCCTATAGTCTTCTAAGGGATCCGAAATATCTGTTCTCAGATTCCACAGAAATAAGGCTAGCAAAGAGATCCACCAAATACAGATGTAACTCAGTGAGATGAATTAATAGAACAGTAAGCAGTTTCTCAGAAAGCTTCTTTCCAGATTTCATCTGAGGATATTTCCTTTTTCACCATAGCCCTCTAAGGGCTTCCAAATATCACTTTGCCAAGTCCACAAGAACGGTCTTAGCGAAAGTTTCCTTGAGGGGAAAGCTGTAACTCTGTGAGATGATTTAACAGAACACAAAGAAGTTTCTCAGAAAGCTTCTTTCTCTTTGTTATCGGAGGATATTTCCTTCGGCCCTATAGTCTTCAAAGGGATCCGAAATATCTGTTCTCAGATTCCACAGAAATAAGGCTAGCAAAGAGATCCACGAAATACAGATGTAACTCTTTGAGATGAATTAACAGAACAGTAAGCAGTTTCTCAGAAAGCGTCTTTCCAGATTTCATCTGAGGATATTTCCTTTTTCACCATAGCCCTATATGGGCTTCCAAATATCACTTTTCCAATTCCACAAAAACTGTTTTAGCGAAAGGCTTCTTGAGGGGAAAGCTGTAACTCTGTGAGATGATTTCACAGAGCACAAAGAAGTTTCTCAGAAAGCTTCTTTCTCTTTGTTATCGGAGGATATTTCCTTTGGCCCTATAGTCTTCTAAGGCATCCGAAATATCTGTTCTCCGATCCCACAGAAATAAGGCTAGCAAAGAGATCTACCAAATACAGATGTAACTCTGTGAGATGAAATAACAGAACGCTAAGCAGTTTCTCAGAAAGCTTCTTTACAGATTTCATCTGAGGATATTTCCTTTTTCACCACAGCCCTCTATGGGCTTCCAAATATCACTTTGTCAATTCACAAGAACAGTCTTAGAGAAAGGCTTCTTGACGGGAAAGGTGTAACTCTGTGAGGTGATATCAAAGAACACAAAGAAGTTTCTCAGAAAGCTTCTTTCTCTTTGTTATCGGAGGATATTTCCTTTGGCCCTATATTCTTCTTAGGGATGCGAAATATCTGTTCTCAGATTCCACAGAAATAAGGCTAGCAAAGAGATCCACGAAATATAGATGTAACTCTGTGAGATGAATTAACAGAACACTAAGCAGTTTCTCAGAAATCTTCTTTCCAGATTTCATCTGAGGATATTTCCTTTTTCACCATAGCCCTCTATGGGCTTCCAAATATCACTTTGCCAATTCCACCAGAACTGTCTTAGCGAAAGGCTTCTTGAGGGGAAAGCTGTAACTCTGTGAGATGATTTCACAGAACACAAAGAAGTTTCTCAGAAACCTTTCTCTTTGTTAACGGAGGATATTTCCTTTGGCCCTATAGTCTCGAAAGGGATCCGAAATATCTGTTCTCAGATTACACAGAAATAAGGCTAGCAAAGAGATCCACGAAATAAAGATGTAACTCTGTGAGATGAATTAAGAGAACACTAAGCAGTTTCTCAGAAGGCTTCTTTCCAGATTTCATCTGAGGATATTTCCTTTTTCACCATAGCCCTCTATGCGCTTCCAAATATCACTTTGCCAATTCCACAAGAACTGTCTTAGCGAAAGGCTTCTTGAGGGGAAAGCTGTATCTCTGTGAGATGATTTAACAGAACACAAAGAAGTTTCTCAGAAACCTTTCTCTTTGTCAACGGAGGATATTCCCTTCGGCCTTACAGTCTTCTAAGGGATCCGAAATATCTGTTTTCAGATTCCACAGAAATAAGGCTAGCAAAGAGATCCACGAAATACAGATGTAACTCGGTGAGATGAATTAACAGAACACTAAGCAGTTTCTCAGAAAGCTTCTTTCCAGATTTCATCTGAGGATATTTCCCTTTTCACCATAGCCCTCTAAGGGCTTCCAAATACCACTTTTCCAATTCCACAAGAACTGTGTTAGCGAAAGGCTTCTTGAGGGGAAAGCTGTAACTCTGTGAGATGATTTCACAGAACCCAAAGAAGTTTCTCAGAAAGCTTCTTTCCCTTTGTTATGGGAGGATATTTCCTTTGGACCTAGAGTCTTCTAAGGGATCCGAAATATCTGTTCTCAGATTCCACAGAATTAAGGCTAGCAAAGAGATCCACGATATACAGATGTAACTCTGTGAGATGAATTAACAGAACACTAAACAGTTTCTCAGAAAGCTTCTTTCCAGATTTCTTCTGAGAATATTTCCTTTTTCACCATAGCCCTCTATGGGCTTCCAAATATCACTTTGCCAATTCCACAAGAACTGTCTTAGCGAAAGGCTTCTTGAGGGGAAAGCTGTAACTCTGTGAGGTGATTTCACAGAACACAAAGATGTTTCTCAGAAAGCTTCTTTCTCTTTGTTATCGGAGGATAATTCCTTTGGCCCTATAGTCTTCTAAGGGATCCGAAATATCTGTTCTCAGACTCCACAGAAATAAGGCTAGCAAAGAGATCCACGAAATACAGATGTAACACTGTGAGATGAATTAACAGAACACTAAGCAGTTTCTCAGAAAGCTACTTTCCAGATGTCATCTGAGGATATTTCCTTTTTCACCATTGCCCTCTATGGGCATCCAAATATCACTTTGGCAATTCCACAAGAACTGTCTTAGCGAAAGGCTTCTTGAGAGGAAAGCTGTAACTCTGTGAGATGATTTCACAGAACACAAAGAAGATTCTCAGAAAGCTTCTTTCTCTTTGTTATCGGAGGATATTTCCTTTGGCCCTATAGTCGTGAAAGGGATCCGAAATATCTGTTCTCAGATTCCACAGAAATAAGGCTAGCAAAGAGATCCACGAAATACAGATGTAACTCTGTGAGATGAATTAACAGAACACTAATCAGTTTCTCACAAAGCTACTTTCCAGATTTCATCTGAGGATATTTCCTTTTTCACCATAGCCCTCTATGGGCTTCCAAATCACTTTGCCAATTCCAAAAGAACTGTCTTAGCGAAAGGCTTCTTGAGGAGAAAGCTGTAATTCTGTGAGATGATTTCACAGAACACAAAGAAGTTTCTCAGAAAGCTTCTTTCTCTTTGTTATCGGAGGATATTTCCTTTGGCCCTATAGTCTTGAAAGGGATCCGAAATATCTGTTCTCATATTCCACAGAAATAAGGCTATTAAAGAGATGCACGAAATACAGATGTAACTCTGTGAGATGAATTAACAGAACACTAAGCGGCTTCTCAGAAAGCTTCTTTCCAGATTTCATCTGAGGATATTTCCTTTTTCACCATAGCCCTCTATGGGCTTCCAAATATCACTGTGCAAATTCCACAAGAACTGTCTTAGCGAAAGGCTTCCTTAGGGGAAAGCTATAACTCTGTGAAATGATTTCACAGAACGCAAAGAAGTTAATCAGAAAGCTTCTTTCCCTTTGTTATCGGTGGATATTTACTTTGGCCCTATAGTCTTCAAAGGGATTCGAAATATCTGTTCTCAGATTCCACAGAAATAAGGCTAGCAAAGAGATTCACGAAATACAGATGTAACTCTGTGAGATGAATTAACAGAACACTAAGCAGTTTCTCAGAATGATTCTTTCCAGATTTCATCTGAGGATATTTCCTTTTTCACCATAGCCCTCTATGGGCTTCCAAATATCACTTTGCCAATTCCACAAGAACTGTCTTAGTGAAAGTCTTCTTGAGTGGAAAGCTGTAACTCTGTGAGATGATTTCACAGAACACAAAGAATTTTATCAGAAAGCTTCTTTCTCTTTGTTATCCTAGGATATTTCCTTTGGCTCTATAGTCTTCTAAGGGATCGGAAATATCTGTTCTCAGATTCCACAGAAAAACGCTAGCAAAGAGATCCACGAAATCCAGATGTAACTCTGTGAGATGAATTATCAGAACATTAAGCAGTTTCTCAGAAAGCTTCTTTCCAGATTTCATCTGAGAATATTTCCTTTTTCACCATAGCCCTCTATGGGCTTCCAAATATCACTTTGCCAATTCCACAAGAAGTGTCTTAGCGAAAGGCTTCTTGAGGGAAAGCTGTAACTCTGTTAGATGATTTCACAGAACACATAGAAGTTTCTCAGAAACCTTTCTCTTTGTTATCGGAGGATATTTCCTTTGGCCTTATATTCTTCTAAGGGATCCGAAATATCTGATCTCAGATTCCACAGAAATAAGGCTAGCAAAGAGATCTACCAAATACAGATGTAACTCTGTGAGATGAATTAACAGATCACTAAGCAGTTTCTCTGAAAGCTTATTTCCAGATTTCATCTGAGGATATTACCTTTATCACCATAGCCCTCTATGGGCTTCCAAATATCAGTTTGCCAATTCCACAAGAACGGTCTTAGAGAAAGGATTCTTGAGGGGAAAGCTGTAACTCTGTGAGATGATTTCACAGAACACAAAGAAGTTTCTCAGAAAGCTTCTTTCACTTTGATATCGGAGGATATTTCCTTTGGCCCTATAGTCTTCAAAGGGATCCGAAATATCTGTTCTCAGATTCCACAGAAATAAGGCTAGAAAAGAGATCTACCAAATACAGATGTAACTTTGTGAGATGAAATAACAGAACGCTAAGCAGTTTCTCAAAAGGCTTCTTTCCAGATTTCATCTGAGGATATTTACTTTTTCACCATAGCCCTCTATGGGCTTCCAAATATCACTTTGGCAATTCCACAAGAACTGTCTTAGCGAAAGGCTTCTTGAAGGGAAAGCTGTATCTCTGTGAGATGATTTCACAGAACACAAAGAAGTTTCTCAGAAAGCTTCTTTCTCTTTGTTATCGGAGGATATTTCCTTTGGCCCTATAGTCTTGAAAGGGATCCGAAATATCTGTTCTCATATTCCACAGAAATAAGGCTATCAAAGAGATGCACGAAATACAGATGTAACTCTGTGAGATGAATTAACAGAACACTAAGCGGCTTCTCAGAAAGCTTCTTTCCAGATTTCATCTGAGGATATTTCCTTTTTCACCATAGCCCTCTATGGGCTTCCAAATATCACTGTGCAAATTCCACAAGAACTGTCTTAGCGAAAGGCTTCCTTAGGGGAAAGCTGTAACTCTGTGAAATGATTTCACAGAACGCAAAGAAGTTAATCAGAAAGCTTCTTTCCCTTTGTTATCGGTGGATATTTACTTTGGCCCTATAGTCTTCAAAGGGATTCGAAATATCTGTTCTCAGATTCCACAGAAATAAGGCTAGCAAAGAGATTCACGAAATACAGATGTAACTCTGTGAGATGAATTAACAGAACACTAAGCAGTTTCTCAGAAAGATTCTTTCCAGATTTCATCTGAGGATATTTCCTTTTTCACCATAGCCCTCTATGGGCTTCCAAATATCACTTTGCCAATTCCACAAGAACTGTCTTAGTGAAAGTCTTCTTGAGTGGAAAGCTGTATCTCTGTGAGATGATTTCACAGAACACAAAGAATTTTATCAGAAAGCTTCTTTCTCTTTGTTATCCTAGGATATTTCCTTTGGCTCTATAGTCTTCTAATGGATCGGAAATATCTGTTCTCAGATTCCACAGAAAAACGCTAGCAAACAGATCCACGAAATCCAGATGTAACTCTGTGAGATGAATTATCAGAACATTAAGCAGTTTCTCAGAAAGCTTCTTTCCAGATTTCATCTGAGAATATTTCCTTTTTCACCATAGCCCTCTATGGGCTTCCAAATATCACTTTGCCAAGTCCACAAGAAGTGTCTTAGCGAAAGGCTTCTTGAGGGAAAGCTGTAACTCTGTGAGATGATTTCACAGAACACATAGAAGTTTCTCAGAAACCTTTCTCTTTATTATCGGAAGATATTTCCTTTGGCCCTATAGTCTTCTAAGGGATCCGAAATATCTGATCTCAGATTCCACAGAAATAAGGCTAGCAAAGAGATCTACCAAATACAGATGTAACTCTGTGAGATGAATTAACAGATCACTAAGCAGTTTCTCTGAAAGTTTATTTCCAGATTTCATCTGAGGATATTACCTTTATCACCATAGCCCTCTATGGGCTTCCAAATATCACTTTGCCAATTCCACAAGAACGGTCTTAGAGAAAGGATTCTTGAGGGGAAAGCTGTAACTCTGTGAGATGATTTCACAGAACACAAAGAAGTTTCTCAGAAAGCTTCTTTCACTTTGATATCGGAGGATATTTCCTTTGGCCCTATAGTCTTCAAAGGGATCCGAAATATCTGTTCTCAGATTCCACAGAAATAAGGCTAGAAAAGAGATCTACCAAATACAGATGTAACTTTGTGAGATGAAATAACAGAACGCTAAGCAGTTTCTCAAAAGGCTTCTCTCCAGATTTCATCTGAGGATATTTCCTTTTTCACCATAGCCCTCTATGGGCTTCCAAATATCACATTGGCAATTCCACAAGAACTGTCTTAGCGAAAGGCTTCTTGAAGGGAAAGCTGTATCTCTGTGAGATGATTTCACAGAACACAAAGAAGTTTCTCAGAAACCTTTCTCTTTGTTAAACGAGGATATTTCCTTTGGCCCTAGAGTCTTCTAAGGGATCCGAAATATCTGTTCTCAGATTCCACAGAAATAAGGCTAGCAAAGAGATCCACGAAATACAGATGTAACTCTGGGAGATGAATTAAGAGAACCCTAAGCAGTTTCTCACAAAGCTTCTTTCCAGATTTCATCTGAGGATATTTCCTTTTTCACCATAGCCCTCTAAGGGCTTCCAAATATCACTTTGCCAATTCCACAAGAACTGTGTTAGCGAAAGGTTCTTGAGGGGAAAGCTGTAACTCTGTGAGATGATTTCACAGAACACAAAGAAGTTTCTCAGAAAGCTTCTTTCTCTTTGTTATCGGAGTATTTGTCCTTTGGCCCTATAGTATTCTAAGGGATCCGAAAAATCTGTTCTCAGATTCCACAGAAATAAGGCTAGCAAAGAGATACACCATATACAGATGTAACTCTGTGAGATGAAATAACAGAACACTAAGCAGTTTCTCAGAAAGCTTCTTTCCAGATTTCTTCTGAGGATATTTCCTTTTTCACCATAGCCCTCTATGGGCTTCCAAATATCACTTTGCCAATTCCACAAGAACTGTCTTAGCGAAAGGCTTCTTGAGGGGAAAGCTGTAACTCTGTGAGATGATTCACAGAACACATAGAAGTTTCTCAGAAACCTTTCTCTTTGTTATCGGAGGATATTTCCTTTGGCCCTATAGTCTTCAAAGGGATCCGAAATATCTGTTCTCAGATTCCACACAAATAAGGCTAGCAAAGAGATCTGCCAAATACAGAAGTAACTCTGTGAGGTGAATTTACAGAATGCTAAGCAGTTTCTCAGAAAACTTCTTTCCAGATTTCATCTGAGGATATTTCCTTTTTCACCGCAGCCCTCTATGCGTTTCCAAATATCACTTTGCCAATTCCACTAGAACTGTATTACCGAAAGGCTTCTTGAGGGGAAAGCTGTATCTCTGTGAGATGATTTCACAGAATACAAAGAAGTTTCTCGGAAAGCTTCTTTCTCTTTGTTATCGGAGGATATTTCCTTTGTCCTATAGTCTTCTAAGGGTTCCGAAATATCTGTTCTCAGATGCCACAGAAATAAGGCTAGCAAAGAGATCCACAAATACAGATGTAACTCTGTGAGATGAATTAACAGAACAGTAAGCAGTTTCTCAGAAAGCTTCTTTCCAGATTTCATCTGAGGATATTTCCTTTTTCACCATAGCCCTCTATGGGCTTCCAAATATCACTTTTCCAATTCCACAAAAACTGTCTTAGCGAAAGGCTTCTTGAGGGGAAAGCTCTAACTCTGTGAGATGATTTCACAGAACCCAAAGAAGTTTCTCAGAAAGTTTCTTTACCTTTGTTATCGGAGGATATTTCCTTTGGCCCTAGAGTCTTCTAAGAGATCCGAAATATCTGTTCCCCGATTCCACAGAAATAAGGCTAGCAAAGAGATCCACGAAATACAGATGTAACTCTGTGAGATGAATTAACAGAACACTAAGAAGTTTCTCAGAAAGCTTCTTTCCGGATTTCATCTGAGGATATTTCCTTTTTCACCATAGCCCTCTATGGGCTTCCAAATATCACTTTTCCAATTCCACAAAAACTGTCTTAGCGAAAGGCTTCTTGAGGGGAAAGCTGCAACTCTGTGAAATGATTTCACAGAACACAAAAATGTTTCTCAGAAAGCTTCTTTCTCTTTGTTATCGGAGGATATTTCCTTTGGCCCTAGAGTCTTCTAAGGGATTCGAAATATCTGTTCTCCGATTCCACAGAAACAAGGCTAGCAAAGAGATCCACGAAATACAGATGTAACTCTGTGAGATGAATTAACAGAACATTAAGCAGTTTCTCAGAAAGCTTCTTTCCAGATTTCATCTGAGAATATTTACTTTTTCACCATAGCCCTCTATGGGCTTCCAAATATCACTTTGCCAATTCCACAAGAAGTGTCTTAGTGAAAGGCTTCTTGAGGGAAAGCTGTAACTCTGTGAGATGATTTCACAGAACACATAGAAGTTTCTCAGAAATCTTTCTCTTTGTTATCGGAGGATATTTCCTTTGGCCTTATGTTCTTCTAAGGAATCCGAAATATCTGTTCTCAGATTCCACAGAAATAAGGCTAGCAAAGAGATCTGCCAAATACAGATGTAACTCTGTGAGATGAATTAACAGAACGCTAAGCAGTTTCTCAGAAAGCTTCTTTCCAGTTTTCATCTGAGGATATTTCCTTTTTCACCATAGCCCTCTTTGGGCTTCCAAATATCACTTTCCCAATTCCACAAGAACTGTCTTAGTGAAAGTCTTCTTGAGCGGAAAGCTGTAACTCTGTGAGATGATTTCACGGAACACAAAGAAGTTTCTCAGAAAGCTTCTTTCTTTTTGTTATCGGAGGATATTTCCTTTGGCCCTATAGTCTTCTAAGTGATCCGATATATCTGTTCTCAGATGCCACAGAAATAAGGCTAGCAAACAGATCCACGAAATACAGATGTAACACTGTGAGATGAATTAAAACAACTCTAAGGAGTTTCTCAGAAAGCTACTTTCCAGATTTCATCTGAGGATATTTCCTTTTTCACCATAGCCCTCTTAGCGATTCCAAATATCACTTTGCCAATTCCAAAAGAACTGTCTTAGCGAAAGGCTTCTTGAGGGGAATGCTGTAACTCTGTGAGATGATTTCTCAGAACACAAAGAAGTTTCTCAGAAAGCTTCTTTCTCTTTGATATCGGAGGATATTTCCTATCGCCCTATAGTTTTCTAAGGGATCCGAAATATCTGTTCTCAGATTCCAGAGAAATAAGGCTAGCAAAGAGATCCACGAAATACAGATGGAACACTGTGAGATGAATTAACAGAACATTAAGCAGTTTCTCAGAGAGCTTCTTTCCAGATTTCATCTGAGGATATTTCCTTTTTCACCGCAGCCCACTATGCACTTCCAAATATCACTTTGCCAATTCCACTAGAACTGAGTTAGCGAAAGGCTTCTTGAGGGGAAAGCTGTATCTCTGTGAGATGATTTCACGGAACACAAAGAAGTTTCTCAGAAAGCTTCTTTCTCTTTGTTATCGGAGGATATTTCCTTTGGCCCTATAGTCTTCTAAGGGATCCGAAATATCTGTTCTCAGATTCCACAGAAATAAGGCTAGCAAAGAGATTCACGAAATACAGATGTAACTCTGTGAGATGAATTAACAGAACACTAAGCAGTTTCTCAGAAAGCTTCTTTCCAAATTTCATCTGAGGATATTTCCTCTTTCACCATAGCCCTCTA
Organism: Macaca nemestrina; assembly: GCF_043159975.1. Taxonomy (NCBI): domain Eukaryota; kingdom Metazoa; phylum Chordata; class Mammalia; order Primates; family Cercopithecidae; genus Macaca; species Macaca nemestrina. The sequence goes on from NC_092143.1 coordinate 27,585,323, forward strand.
TGGGCTTCCAAATATCACTTTGCCAATTCCAAAAGAACTGTTTTAGCGAAAGGCTTCCTGAGAGGAAAGCTGTAACTCTGTGGAATGATTTCACAGAACGCAAAGAAGTTAATCAGAAAGCTTCTTTCTCCTTGTTATCGGAGGATATTTCCTTTGGCCCTATAGTCTTCAAAGGGATCCGAAATATCTGTTCTCAGATTCCACAGAAAAAAGGCTAGCAAAGAGATCCACGAAATACAGATGTAACTCTGTGAGATGAATTAACAGAACACTAAGCAGTTTCTCAGAAAGCTTCTTTCCAGATTTCATCTGAGGATATTTCCTTTTTCACCATAGCCCTCTTTGGGCTTCCAAATATCACTTTGCCAATTCCAAAAGAACTGTTTTAGCGAAAGGCTTCCTGAGGGGAAAGCTGTAACTCTGTGGAATGATTTCACAGAACGCAAAGAAGTTAATCAGAAAGCTTCTTTCTCTTTGTTATCGGAGGATATTTCCTTTGGCCCTATAGTCTTCAAAGGGATCCGAAATATCTGTTCTCACATTCCACAGAAAAAAGGCTAGCAAAGAGATCCACGAAATACAGATGTAACTCTGTGAGATGAATTAACAGAGCACTAAGCAGTTTCTCAGAAAGCTTCTTTCCAGATTTCATCTGAGAATATTTCCTATTTCACCATAGCCCTCTATGGGCTTCCAAATATCACTTTGCCAATTCCACAAGAACTGTCTTAGCGAAAGGCTTCTTGAGGGGAAAGCTGGAACTCTGTGAGGTGATTTCACAGAACACAAAGATGTTTCTCAGAAAGCTTCTTTCTCTTTGTTATCGGAGGATATTTCCTTTGGCCCTATAGTCTTCAAAGGGATCCGAAATATCTCTTCTCAGACTCCACAGAAATAAGGATAGCAAAGAGATCCACGAAATACAGTTGTAACACTGTGCGATGAATTAACAGAACACTAAGCAGTTTCTCAGAAAGCTACTTTCCAGATTTCATCTGAGGATATTTCCTTTTTCACCATAGCCCTCTATGGGCATCCAAATATCACTTTGGCAATTCCACAAGAACTGTCTTAGCGAAAGGCTTCCTGAGGGGTAAGCTGTAACTCTGTGAGGTGATTTCACAGAACACAAAGATGTTTCTCAGAAAGCTTCTTTCTCTTTGTTATCGGAGGATATTTCCTTTGGCCCTATAGTCTTCTAAGGGATCCGAAATATCTCTTCTCAGACTCCACAGAAATAAGGATAGCAAAGAGATCCACGAAATACAGTTGTAACACTGTGCGATGAATTAACAGAACACTAAGCAGTTTCTCAGAAAGCTACTTTCCAGATTTCATCTGAGGATATTTCCTTTTTCACCATAGCCCTCTATGGGCATCCAAATATCACTTTGGCAATTCCACAAGAACTGTCTTAGCGAAAGGCTTCCTGAGGGGTAAGCTGTAACTCTGTGAGATGATTTCACAGAACACAAACAAGATTCTCAGAAAGCTTCTTTCTCTTTGTTATCGGAGGATATTTCCTTTGGCCCTATAGTCTTCTAAGGGATCCGAAATATCTGTTCTCAGATTCCACAGAAAAAAGGCTAGCAAAGAGATCCACGAAATACAGATGTAACTCTGTGAGATGAATTAACAGAGCACTAAGCAGTTTCTCAGAAAGCTTCTTTCCAGATTTCATCTGAGAATATTTCCTTTTTCACCATAGCCGTCTATGGGCTTCCAAATATCACTTTGCCAATTCCACAAGAACTCTCTTAGCGAAAGGCTTCTTGAGGGGAAAGCTGTAACTCTGTGAAATGATTTCACAGAACGCAAAGAAGTTAATCAGAAAGCTTCTTTCCCTTTGTTATCGGAGGATATTTACTTTGGCCCTACAGTCTTCAAAGGGATTCGAAATATCTGTTATCAGATTCCACAGAAATAAGGCTAGCAAAGAGATCAACGAAATACAGATGTAACTCTGTGAGATGAATTAACAGAACACTAAGCAGTTTCTCAGAAAGCTTGTTTCCAGATTTCATCTGAGGATATTTCCTTTTTCACCATAGCCCTCTATGGGCTTCCAAATATCACTTTGCCAATTCCACTAGAACTGTGTTAGTGAAAGTCTTCTTGAGTGGAAAGCTGTAACTCTGTGAGATGATTTCACAGAACACAAAGAATTTTCTCAGAAAGCTTCTTTCTCTTTGTTATCCTAGGATATTTCCTTTGGCTCTATAGTCTTCTAAGGGATCGGAAATATCTGTTCTCAGATTCCACAGAAAAAAGGCTAGCAAAGAGATCCACCAAATACAGATGTAACACTGTGAGATGAATTATCAGAACATTAAGCAGTTTCTCAGAAAGCTTCTTTCCAGATTTCATCTGAGAATATTTCCTTTTTCACCATAGCCCTCTATGGGCTTCCAAATATCACTTTGCCAATTCCACAAGAAGTGTCTTAGCGAAACTCTTCTTGAGGGAAAGCTGTAACTCTGTGAGATGATTTCACGGAACACATAGAAGTTTCTCAGAAACCTTTCTCTTTGTTATCGGAGGATATTTCCTTTGTCCTTATGTTCTTCTAAGGGATCCGAAATATCTGCTCTCAGATTCCACAGAAATAAGGCTAGCAAAGAGATCTGCCAAATACAGATGTAACTCTGTGAGATGAATTAACAGAACGCTAAGCAGTTTCTCAGAAAGCTTCTTTCCAGTTTTCATCTGAGGATATTTCCTTTTTCACCATAGCCCTCTATGGGCTTCCAAATATAACTTTGCCAATTCCAAAAGAACTGTCTTAGCGAAAGGCTTCTTGAGGGGAAAGCTGTAACTCTGTGAGATGATTTCTCAGAACACAAAGAAGTTTCTCAGAAAGCTTCTTTCTCTTTGATATCGGAGGATATTTCCTTTCGCCCTATAGTTTTCTAAGGGATCCGAAATATCTGTTCTCAGATTCCAGAGAAATAAGGCTACCAAAGAGATCCACGAAATACAGATGGAACACTGTGAGATGAATTAACAGAACATTAAGCAGTTTCTCAGAAAGCTTCTTTCCAGATTTCATCTGAGGATATTTCCTTTTTCACCGCAGCCCACTATGCGCTTCCAAATATCACTTTGCCAATTCCACTAGAACTGTGTTAGCGAAAGTCTTCTTGAGTGGAAAGCTGTATCTCTGGGAGATGATTTCACAGAACACAAAGAAGTTTCTCAGAAAGCTTCTTTCTCTTTGTTATCGGAGGATATTTCCTTTGGCCCTATAGTCTTCTAAGGGATCCGAAATATCTGTTCTCAGATTCCACAGAATGAAGGCTAGCAAAAAGATCCACGAAATACAGATGTAACTCTGTGAGATGAATTAACAGAGAACTAAGCAGTTTCTCAGAAAGCTTCTTTCCAGATTTCATCTGAGAATATTTCCTTTTTCACCATAGCCCTCTAAGGGCTTCCAAATATCACTTTGCCAATTCCACAAGAACTGTGTTAGCGAAAGGCTTCTTGAGGGGAAAGCTGTAACTCTGTGAGATGATTTCACAGAACACAAAGAAGTTTCTCAGAAAGCTTCTTTCTCTTTGTTATCGGAGGATATTTCCTTTGACCCTAGAGTCTTCTAAGGGATCCGAAATATCTGTTCTCCGATTCCACAGCAATAAGGCTAGCAAAGAGATCCACGAAATACAGATGTAACTCTGTGAGATGTATTAAGAGAACACTAAGCAGTTTCTCAGAAAGCTTCTTTCCAGATTTCATCTGAGGTTATTTCCTTTTTCACCATAGCCCTCTAAGGGCTTCCAAATATCACTTTGCCAATTCCACAAGAACTGTGTTAGTGAAAGTCTTCTTGAGGGGAAAGCTGTATCTCTGTGAGATGATTTCACAGAACACAAAGATGTTTCTCAGAAAGCTTCTTTCTCTTTTTGTTATCGAAGGATATTGCCTTTGGCCTATAGTCTTGAAAGGGATCCGAAATATCTGTTCTCAGATTCCACAGAAATAAGGCTAGCAAAGAGATCCACGAAATACAGATGTAACTCTGTGAGATGAATTAACAGAACACTAAGCAGTTTCTCAGAAAGCTTCTTTCCAGATTTCTTCTGAGGATATTTCCTTTTTCACCATAGCCCTCTATGGGCTTCCAAATATCACTTTGCCAATTCCACAAGAACTGTGTTAGCGAAAGGCTTCTTGAGGGGAAAGCTGTAACTCTGTGAGATCATTTCACAGAACACAAAGAAGGTTCTCAGAAAGCTTCTTTCTCTTTGTTATCGGAGGATATTTCCTTTGGCCCTAGAGTCTTCTAAGGGTTCCGAAATATCTGTTCTCCGATTCCACAGAAATAAGGCTAGCAAAGAGATCCACGAAATACAGATGTAACTCTGTGAGATGAATTAACAGAACACTAAGCAGTTTCTCAGAAAGCTACTTTCCAGATTTCATCTGAGGATATTTCCTTTTTCACCATAGCCCTCTAAGGGCTTCCAAATATCACTTTGCCAATTCCACAACAACTGTCTTAGCGAAAGGCTTCTTGAGGGGAAAGCTGTAACTCTGGTAGATGATTTCTCAGAACACCAAGAAGTTTCTCAGAAAGCTTCTTTCTCTTTGATATCGGAGGATATTTCCTTTCGCCCTATAGTTTTCTAAGGGATCCGAAATATCTGTTCTAAGATTCCACAGAAATAAGGCTAGCAAAGAGATCCACGAAATACAGATGGAACACTGTGAGATGAATTAACAGAACATTAAGCAGTTTCTCAGAAAGCTTCTTTCCAGATTTCATCTGAGGATATTTCCTTTTTCACCGCAGCCCACTATGCGCTTCCAAATATCACTTTGCCAATTCCACTAGAACTGTGTTAGTGAAAGGCTTCTTGAGGGGAAAGCTGTATCTCTGTGAGATGATTTCACAGAACACAAAGAAGTTTCTCAGAAAGCTTCTTTCTCTTTGTTATCGGAGGATATTTCCTTTGGCCCTATAGTCTTCTAAGGGATCCAAAATATCTGTTCTCAGATTCCACAGAATAAAGGCTAGCAAAAAGATCCACGAAATACAGATGTAACTCTGTGAGATGAATTAACAGAGCACCAAGCAGTTTCTCAGAAAGCTTCTTTCCAGATTTCTTCTGAGGATATTTCCTTTTACACCATAGTCCTCTATGGGCTTCCAAATATCACTTTGCCAATTACACAAGAACTGTCTTAGCGAAAGGCTTCTTGAGGGGAAAGCTGTAACTCTGTGAGATGATTTCACAGAACACAAAGAAGTTTCTCAGAAACCTTTCTCTTTGTTAACGGAGGATATTTCCTTTGGCCCTATAGTCTTCTAAGGGATCCGAAATATCTGTTCTCAGATTCCACAGAAATAAGGCTAACAAAGAGATCTACCAAATACACATGTAACTCTGTGAGATGAATTAACAGATCACTAAGCAGTTTCTCAGAAAGCTTCTTTCCAGATTTCATCTGAGAATATTTCCTTTTTCACCATAGCCCTCTATGGGCTTCCAAATATCACTTTGCCAATTTCAAAAGAACTGACTTAGCGAAAGGCTTCTTGATGGGAAAGCTGTAACTCTGTGAGATGATTTCACAGAACGCAAAGAAGTTAATCAGAAAGCTTCTTTCTCTTTGTTATCGGAGGATATTTCCGTTGGCCCTAGAGTCTTCTAAGGGATCCGAAATATCTGTTCTCCGATTCCACAGAAATAAGGCTAGCAAAGAGATCCACGAAATACAGATGTAACTCTGTGAGATGTATTAACAGAACACTAAGCAGTTTCTCAGAAAGCTTCTTTCCAGATTTCATCTTAGGATATTTCCTTTTTCAGCATAGCCCTCTAAGGGCTTCCAAATATCAGTTTGCCAATTCCACAAGAACTGTGTTAGTGAAAGTCTTCTTGAGGGGAAAGCTGTATCTCTGTGAGATGATTTCACAGAACACAAAGAAGTTTCTCAGAAAGCTTCTTTCTCTTTTTGTTATCGAAGGATATTGCCTTTGGCCCTATAGTCTTGAAAGGGATCCGAAATATCTGTTCTCAGATTCCACAGAAATAAGGCTAGCAAAGAGATCCACGAAATACAGATGTAACTCTGTGAGATGAGTTAACAGAACACTAAGCAGTTTCTCAGAAAGCTTCTTTCCAGATTTCTTCTGAGGATATTTCCTTTTTCACCATAGCCCTCTATGGGCTTCCAAATATCACTTTGCCAATTCCACAAGAACTGTGTTAGCGAAAGGCTTCTTGAGGGGAAAGCTGTAACTCTGTGAGATCATTTCACAGAACACAAAGAAGGTTCTCAGAAAGCTTCTTTCTCTTTGTTATCGGAGGATATTTCCTTTGGACCTAGAGTCTTCTAAGGGTTCCCAAATATCTGTTCTCCGATTCCACAGAAATAAGGCTAGCAAAGAGATCCACGAAATACAGATGTAACTCTGTGAGATGAATTAACAGAACACTAAGCAGTTTCTCAGAAAGCTACTTTCCAGATTTCATCTGAGGATATTTCCTTTTTCACCATAGCCCTCTAAGGGCTTCCAAATATCACTTTGCCAATTCCACAACAACTGTCTTAGCGAAAGGCCTCTTGAGGGGAAAGCTGTAACTCTGGTAGATGATTTCTCAGAACACCAAGAAGTTTCTCAGAAAGCTTCTTTCTCTTTGATATCGGAGGATATTTCCTTTCGCCCTATAGTTTTCTAAGGGATCCGAAATATCTGTTCTCAGATTCCACAGAAATAAGGCTAGCAAAGAGATCCACGAAATACAGATGGAACACTGTGAGATGAATTAACAGAACATTAAGCAGTTTCTCAGAAAGCTTCTTTCCAGATTTCATCTGAGGATATTTCCTTTTTCACCGCAGCCCACTCTGCGCTTCCAAATATCACTTTGCCAATTCCACTAGAACCGTGTTAGTGAAAGGCTTCTTGAGGGGAAAGCTGTATCTCTGTGAGATGATTTCACAGAACACAAAGAAGTTTCTCAGAAAGCTTCTTTCTCTTTGTTATCGGAGGATATTTCCTTTGGCCCTATAGTCTTCTAAGGGATCCAAAATATCTGTTCTCAGATTCCACAGAATAAAGGCTAGCAAAAAGATCCACGAAATACAGATGTAACTCTGTGAGATGAATTAACAGACCACCAAGCAGTTTCTCAGAAAGCTTCTTTCCAGATTTCTTCTGAGGATATTTCCTTTTTCACCATAGCCCTCTATGGGCTTCCAAATATCACTTTGCCAATTACAGAAGAACTGTCTTAGCGAAAGGCTTCTTGAGGGGAAAGCTGTAACTCTGTGAGATGATTTCACAGAACACAAAGAAGTTTCTCAGAAACCTTTCTCTTTGTTAACGGAGGATATTTCCTTTGGCCCTATAGTCTTCTAAGGGATCCGAAATATCTGTTCTCAGATTCCACAGAAATAAGGCTAACAAAGAGATCTACCAAATACACATGTAACTCTGTGAGATGAATTAACAGATCACTAAGCAGTTTCTCAGAAAGCTTCTTTCCAGATTTCATCTGAGAATATTTCCTTTTTCACCATAGCCCTCTATGGGCTTCCAAATATCACTTTGCCAATTCCAAAAGAACTGTCTTAGCGAAAGGCTTCTTGATGGGAAAGCTGTAACTCTGTGAGATGATTTCACAGAACGCAAAGAAGTTAATCAGAAAGCTTCTTTCTCTTTGTTATCGGAGGATATTTCCGTTGGCCCTAGAGTCTTCTAAGGGATCCGAAATATCTGTTCTCCGATTCCACAGAAATAAGGCTAGCAAAGAGATCCACGAAATACAGATGTAACTCTGTGAGATGAATTAACAGAACACTAAGCAGTTTCTCAGCAAGCTACTTTCCAGATTTCATCTGAGGATATTTCCTTTTTCACCATAGCCCTCTAAGGGCTTCCAAATATCACTTTGCCAATTCCACAAAAACTGTGTTAGCGGAAGGCTTCTTGAGGGGAAAGCTGTAACGCTGTGAGATGATTTCACAGAACACAAAGAAGATTCTCAGAAAGCTTCTTTCTCTTTGTTATCCTAGGATATTTCCTTTGGCTCTATAGTCTTCAAAGGGATCGGAAATATCAGTTCTCAGATTCTACAGAAAAAAGGCTAGCAAAGAGATCCACGAAATACAGATGTAACTCTGTGAGATGAATTATCAGAACACTAAGCAGTTTCTCAGAAAGCTTCTTTCCAGATTTCATCTGAGAATATTTCCTTATTCACCATAGCCCTCTATGGGCTTCCAAATATCACTTTGCCAATTCCACAAGAAGTGTCTTAGCGAAAGGCTTCTTGAGGGAAAGGTGTAACTCTGTGAGATGATTTCACAGAACACATAGAAGTTTCTCAGAAACCTTTCTCTTTGTTATCGGAGGATATTTCCTTTGGCCTTATGTTCTTCTAAGGAATCCGAAATATCTGTTCTCAGATTCCACAGAAATAAGGCTAGCAAAGAGATCTGCCAAATACAGATGTAACTCTGTGAGATGAATTAACAGAACGCTAAGCAGTTTCTCAGAAAGCTTCTTTCCAGTTTTCATCTGAGGATATTTCCTTTTTCACCATAGCCCTCTTTGGGCTTCCAAATATCACTTTCCCAATTCCACAAGAACTGTCTTAGTGAAAGTCTTCTTGAGCGGAAAGCTGTAACTCTGTGAGATGATTTCACGGAACACAAAGAAGTTTCTCAGAAAGCTTCTTTCTTTTTGTTATCGGAGGATATTTCCTTTGGCCCTATAGTCTTCTAAGTGATCCGATATATCTGTTCTCAGATGCCACAGAAATAAGGCTAGCAAACAGATCCACGAAATACAGATGTAACACTGTGAGATGAATTAAAACAACTCTAAGGAGTTTCTCAGAAAGCTACTTTCCAGATTTCATCTGAGGATATTTCCTTTTTCACCATAGCCCTCTTAGCGATTCCAAATATCACTTTGCCAATTCCAAAAGAACTGTCTTAGCGAAAGGCTTCTTGAGGGGAATGCTGTAACTCTGTGAGATGATTTCTCAGAACACAAAGAAGTTTCTCAGAAAGCTTCTTTCTCTTTGATATCGGAGGATATTTCCTATCGCCCTATAGTTTTCTAAGGGACCCGAAATATCTGTTCTCAGATTCCAGAGAAATAAGGCTAGCAAAGAGATCCACGAAATACAGATGGAACACTGTGAGATGAATTAACAGAACATTAAGCAGTTTCTCAGAGAGCTTCTTTCCAGATTTCATCTGAGGATATTTCCTTTTTCACCGCAGCCCACTATGCACTTCCAAATATCACTTTGCCAATTCCACTAGAACTGAGTTAGCGAAATTCTTCTTGAGGGGAAAGCTGTATCTCTGTGAGATGATTTCACGGAACACAAAGAAGTTTCTCAGAAAGCTTCTTTCTCTTTGTTATCGGAGGATATTTCCTTTGGCCCTATAGTCTTCTAAGGGATCCGAAATATCTGTTCTCAGATTCCACAGAAATAAGGCTAGCAAAGAGATTCACGAAATACAGATGTAACTCTGTGAGATGAATTAACAGAACACTAAGCAGTTTCTCAGAAAGCTTCTTTCCAAATTTCATCTGAGGATATTTCCTCTTTCACCATAGCCCTCTATGGGCTTCCAAATATCACTTTGCCAATTCCAAAAGAACTGTTTTAGCGAAAGGCTTCCTGAGAGGAAAGCTGTAACTCTGTGGAATGATTTCACAGAACGCAAAGAAGTTAATCAGAAAGCTTCTTTCTCCTTGTTATCGGAGGATATTTCCTTTGGCCCTATAGTCTTCAAAGGGATCCGAAATATCTGTTCTCAGATTCCACAGAAAAAAGGCTAGCAAAGAGATCCACGAAATACAGATGTAACTCTGTGAGATGAATTAACAGAACACTAAGCAGTTTCTCAGAAAGCTTCTTTCCAGATTTCATCTGAGGATATTTCCTTTTTCACCATAGCCCTCTTTGGGCTTCCAAATATCACTTTGCCAATTCCAAAAGAACTGTTTTAGCGAAAGGCTTCCTGAGGGGAAAGCTGTAACTCTGTGGAATGATTTCACAGAACGCAAAGAAGTTAATCAGAAAGCTTCTTTCTCTTTGTTATCGGAGGATATTTCCTTTGGCCCTATAGTCTTCAAAGGGATCCGAAATATCTGTTCTCACATTCCACAGAAAAAAGGCTAGCAAAGAGATCCACGAAATACAGATGTAACTCTGTGAGATGAATTAACAGAGCACTAAGCAGTTTCTCAGAAAGCTTCTTTCCAGATTTCATCTGAGAATATTTCCTTTTTCACCATAGCCCTCTATGGGCTTCCAAATATCACTTTGCCAATTCCACAAGAACTGTCTTAGCGAAAGGCTTCTTGAGGGGAAAGCTGGAACTCTGTGAGGTGATTTCACAGAACACAAAGATGTTTCTCAGAAAGCTTCTTTCTCTTTGTTATCGGAGGATATTTCCTTTGGCCCTATAGTCTTCTAAGGGATCCGAAATATCTCTTCTCAGACTCCACAGAAATAAGGATAGCAAAGAGATCCACGAAATACAGTTGTAACACTGTGCGATGAATTAACAGAACACTAAGCAGTTTCTCAGAAAGCTACTTTCCAGATTTCATCTGAGGATATTTCCTTTTTCACCATAGCCCTCTATGGGCATCCAAATATCACTTTGGCAATTCCACAAGAACTGTCTTAGCGAAAGGCTTCCTGAGGGGTAAGCTGTAACTCTGTGAGATGATTTCACAGAACACAAACAAGATTCTCAGAAAGCTTCTTTCTCTTTGTTATCGGAGGATATTTCCTTTGGCCCTATAGTCTTCTAAGGGATCCGAAATATCTGTTCTCAGATTCCACAGAAAAAAGGCTAGCAAAGAGATCCACGAAATACAGATGTAACTCTGTGAGATGAATTAACAGAGCACTAAGCAGTTTCTCAGAAAGATTCTTTCCAGATTTCATCTGAGAATATTTCCTTTTTCACCATAGCCGTCTATGGGCTTCCAAATATCACTTTGCCAATTCCACAAGAACTCTCTTAGCGAAAGGCTTCTTGAGGGGAAAGCTGTAACTCTGTGAAATGATTTCACAGAACGCAAAGAAGTTAATCAGAAAGCTTCTTTCCCTTTGTTATCGGAGGATATTTACTTTGGCCCTATAGTCTTCAAAGGGATTCGAAATATCTGTTATCAGATTCCACAGAAATAAGGCTAGCAAAGAGATCAACGAAATACAGATGTAACTCTGTGAGATGAATTAACAGAACACTAAGCAGTTTCTCAGAAAGCTTGTTTCCAGATTTCATCTGAGGATATTTCCTTTTTCACCATAGCCCTCTATGGGCTTCCAAATATCACTTTGCCAATTCCACTAGAACTGTGTTAGTGAAAGTCTTCTTGAGTGGAAAGCTGTAACTCTGTGAGATGATTTCACAGAACACAAAGAATTTTCTCAGAAAGCTTCTTTCTCTTTGTTATCCTAGGATATTTCCTTTGGCTCTATAGTCTTCTAAGGGATCGGAAATATCTGTTCTCAGATTCCACAGAAAAAAGGCTAGCAAATAGATCCACCAAATACAGATGTAACACTGTGAGATGAATTATCAGAACATTAAGCAGTTTCTCAGAAAGCTACTTTCCAGATTTCATCTGAGAATATTTCCTTTTTCACCATAGCCCTCTATGGGCTTCCAAATATCACTTTGCCAATTCCACAAGAAGTGTCTTAGCGAAACTCTTCTTGAGGGAAAGCTGTAACTCTGTGAGATGATTTCACAGAACACATAGAAGTTTCTCAGAAACCTTTCTCTTTGTTATCGGAGGATATTTCCTTTGTCCTTATGTTCTTCTAAGGGATCCGAAATATCTGCTCTCAGATTCCACAGAAATAAGGCTAGCAAAGAGATCTGCCAAATACAGATGTAACTCTGTGAGATGAATTAACAGAACGCTAAGCAGTTTCTCAGAAAGCTTCTTTCCAGTTTTCATCTGAGGATATTTCCTTTTTCACCATAGCCCTCTATGGGCTTCCAAATATAACTTTGCCAATTCCAAAAGAACTGTCTTAGCGAAAGGCTTCTTGAGGGGAAAGCTGTAACTCTGTGAGATGATTTCTCAGAACACAAAGAAGTTTCTCAGAAAGCTTCTTTCTCTTTGATATCGGAGGATATTTCCTTTCGCCCTATAGTTTTCTAAGGGATCCGAAATATCTGTTCTCAGATTCCAGAGAAATAAGGCTACCAAAGAGATCCACGAAATACAGATGGAACACTGTGAGATGAATTAACAGAACATTAAGCAGTTTCTCAGAAAGCTTCTTTCCAGATTTCATCTGAGGATATTTCCTTTTTCACCGCAGCCCACTATGCGCTTCCAAATATCACTTTGCCAATTCCACTAGAACTGTGTTAGCGAAAGTCTTCTTGAGTGGAAAGCTGTATCTCTGGGAGATGATTTCACAGAACACAAAGAAGTTTCTCAGAAAGCTTCTTTCTCTTTGTTATCGGAGGATATTTCCTTTGGCCCTATAGTCTTCTAAGGGATCCGAAATATCTGTTCTCAGATTCCACAGAATGAAGGCTAGCAAAAAGATCCACGAAATACAGATGTAACTCTGTGAGATGAATTAACAGAGAACTAAGCAGTTTCTCAGAAAGCTTCTTTCCAGATTTCATCTGAGAATATTTCCTTTTTCACCATAGCCCTCTAAGGGCTTCCAAATATCACTTTGCCAATTCCACAAGAACTGTGTTAGCGAAAGGCTTCTTGAGGGGAAAGCTGTAACTCTGTGAGATGATTTCACAGAACACAAAGAAGTTTCTCAGAAAGCTTCTTTCTCTTTGTTATCGGAGGATATTTCCTTTGACCCTAGAGTCTTCTAAGGGATTCGAAATATCTGTTCTCCGATTCCACAGCAATAAGGCTAGCAAAGAGATCCACGAAATACAGATGTAACTCTGTGAGATGTATTAACAGAACACTAAGCAGTTTCTCAGAAAGCTTCTTTCCAGATTTCATCTGAGGTTATTTCCTTTTTCACCATAGCCCTCTAAGGGCTTCCAAATATCACTTTGCCAATTCCACAAGAACTGTGTTAGTGAAAGTCTTCTTGAGGGGAAAGCTGTATCTCTGTGAGATGATTTCACAGAACACAAAGATGTTTCTCAGAAAGCTTCTTTCTCTTTTTGTTATCGAAGGATATTGCCTTTGGCCTATAGTCTTGAAAGGGATCCGAAATATCTGTTCTCAGATTCCACAGAAATAAGGCTAGCAAAGAGATCCACGAAATACAGATGTAACTCTGTGAGATGAATTAACAGAACACTAAGCAGTTTCTCAGAAAGCTTCTTTCCAGATTTCTTCTGAGGATATTTCCTTTTTCACCATAGCCCTCTATGGGCTTCCAAATATCACTTTGCCAATTCCACAAGAACTGTGTTAGCGAAAGGCTTCTTGAGGGGAAAGCTGTAACTCTGTGAGATCATTTCACAGAACACAAAGAAGGTTCTCAGAAAGCTTCTTTCTCTTTGTTATCGGAGGATATTTCCTTTGGCCCTAGATTCTTCTAAGGGTTCCGAAATATCTGTTCTCCGATTCCACAGAAATAAGGCTAGCAAAGAGATCCACGAAATACAGATGTAACTCTGTGAGATGAATTAACAGAACACTAAGCAGTTTCTCAGAAAGCTACTTTCCAGATTTCATCTGAGGATATTTCCTTTTTCACCATAGCCCTCTAAGGGCTTCCAAATATCACTTTGCCAATTCCACAACAACTGTCTTAGCGAAAGGCTTCTTGAGGGGAAAGCTGTAACTCTGGTAGATGATTTCTCAGAACACCAAGAAGTTTCTCAGAAAGCTTCTTTCTCTTTGATATCGGAGGATATTTCCTTTCGCCCTATAGTTTTCTAAGGGATCCGAAATATCTGTTCTAAGATTCCACAGAAATAAGGCTAGCAAAGAGATCCACGAAATACAGATGGAACACTGTGAGATGAATTAACAGAACATTAAGCAGTTTCTCAGAAAGCTTCTTTCCAGATTTCATCTGAGGATATTTCCTTTTTCACCGCAGCCCACTATGCGCTTCCAAATATCACTTTGCCAATTCCACTAGAACTGTGTTAGTGAAAGGCTTCTTGAGGGGAAAGCTGTATCTCTGTGAGATGATTTCACAGAACACAAAGAAGTTTCTCAGAAAGCTTCTTTCTCTTTGTTATCGGAGGATATTTCCTTTGGCCCTATAGTCTTCTAAGGGATCCAAAATATCTGTTCTCAGATTCCACAGAATAAAGGCTAGCAAAAAGATCCACGAAATACAGATGTAACTCTGTGAGATGAATTAACAGAGCACCAAGCAGTTTCTCAGAAAGCTTCTTTCCAGATTTCTTCTGAGGATATTTCCTTTTTCACCATAGTCCTCTATGGGCTTCCAAATATCACTTTGCCAATTACACAAGAACTGTCTTAGCGAAAGGCTTCTTGAGGGGAAAGCTGTAACTCTGTGAGATGATTTCACAGAACACAAAGAAGTTTCTCAGAAACCTTTCTCTTTGTTAACGGAGGATATTTCCTTTGGCCCTATAGTCTTCTAAGGGATCCGAAATATCTGTTCTCAGATTCCACAGAAATAAGGCTAACAAAGAGATCTACCAAATACACATGTAACTCTGTGAGATGAATTAACAGATCACTAAGCAGTTTCTCAGAAAGCTTCTTTCCAGATTTCATCTGAGAATATTTCCTTTTTCACCATAGCCCTCTATGGGCTTCCAAATATCACTTTGCCAATTTCAAAAGAACTGACTTAGCGAAAGGCTTCTTGATGGGAAAGCTGTAACTCTGTGAGATGATTTCACAGAACGCAAAGAAGTTAATCAGAAAGCTTCTTTCTCTTTGTTATCGGAGGATATTTCCGTTGGCCCTAGAGTCTTCTAAGGGATCCGAAATATCTGTTCTCCGATTCCACAGAAATAAGGCTAGCAAAGAGATCCACGAAATACAGATGTAACTCTGTGAGATGTATTAACAGAACACTAAGCAGTTTCTCAGAAAGCTTCTTTCCAGATTTCATCTTAGGATATTTCCTTTTTCAGCATAGCCCTCTAAGGGCTTCCAAATATCAGTTTGCCAATTCCACAAGAACTGTGTTAGTGAAAGTCTTCTTGAGGGGAAAGCTGTATCTCTGTGAGATGATTTCACAGAACACAAAGAAGTTTCTCAGAAAGCTTCTTTCTCTTTTTGTTATCGAAGGATATTGCCTTTGGCCCTATAGTCTTGAAAGGGATCCGAAATATCTGTTCTCAGATTCCACAGAAATAAGGCTAGCAAAGAGATCCACGAAATACAGATGTAACTCTGTGAGATGAGTTAACAGAACACTAAGCAGTTTCTCAGAAAGCTTCTTTCCAGATTTCTTCTGAGGATATTTCCTTTTTCACCATAGCCCTCTATGGGCTTCCAAATATCACTTTGCCAATTCCACAAGAACTGTGTTAGCGAAAGGCTTCTTGAGGGGAAAGCTGTAACTCTGTGAGATCATTTCACAGAACACAAAGAAGGTTCTCAGAAAGCTTCTTTCTCTTTGTTATCGGAGGATATTTCCTTTGGACCTAGTGTCTTCTAAGGGTTCCCAAATATCTGTTCTCCGATTCCACAGAAATAAGGCTAGCAAAGAGATCCACGAAATACAGATGTAACTCTGTGAGATGAATTAACAGAACACTAAGCAGTTTCTCAGAAAGCTACTTTCCAGATTTCATCTGAGGATATTTCCTTTTTCACCATAGCCCTCTAAGGGCTTCCAAATATCACTTTGCCAATTCCACAACAACTGTCTTAGCGAAAGGCCTCTTGAGGGGAAAGCTGTAACTCTGGTAGATGATTTCTCAGAACACCAAGAAGTTTCTCAGAAAGCTTCTTTCTCTTTGATATCGGAGGATATTTCCTTTCGCCCTATAGTTTTCTAAGGGATCCGAAATATCTGTTCTCAGATTCCACAGAAATAAGGCTAGCAAAGAGATCCACGAAATACAGATGGAACACTGTGAGATGAATTAACAGAACATTAAGCAGTTTCTCAGAAAGCTTCTTTCCAGATTTCATCTGAGGATATTTCCTTTTTCACCGCAGCCCACTCTGCGCTTCCAAATATCACTTTGCCAATTCCACTAGAACCGTGTTAGTGAAAGGCTTCTTGAGGGGAAAGCTGTATCTCTGTGAGATGATTTCACAGAACACAAAGAAGTTTCTCAGAAAGCTTCTTTCTCTTTGTTATCGGAGGATATTTCCTTTGGCCCTATAGTCTTCTAAGGGATCCAAAATATCTGTTCTCAGATTCCACAGAATAAAGGCTAGCAAAAAGATCCACGAAATACAGATGTAACTCTGTGAGATGAATTAACAGACCACCAAGCAGTTTCTCAGAAAGCTTCTTTCCAGATTTCTTCTGAGGATATTTCCTTTTTCACCATAGCCCTCTATGGGCTTCCAAATATCACTTTGCCAATTACAGAAGAACTGTCTTAGCGAAAGGCTTCTTGAGGGGAAAGCTGTAACTCTGTGAGATGATTTCACAGAACACAAAGAAGTTTCTCAGAAACCTTTCTCTTTGTTAACGGAGGATATTTCCTTTGGCCCTATAGTCTTCTAAGGCATCCGAAATATCTGTTCTCAGATTCCACAGAAATAAGGCTAACAAAGAGATCTACCAAATACACATGTAACTCTGTGAGATGAATTAACAGATCACTAAGCTGTTTCTCAGAAAGCTTCTTTCCAGATTTCATCTGAGAATATTTCCTTTTTCACCATAGCCCTCTATGGGCTTCCAAATATCACTTTGCCAATTCCAAAAGAACTGTCTTAGCGAAAGGCTTCTTGATGGGAAAGCTGTAACTCTGTGAGATGATTTCACAGAACGCAAAGAAGTTAATCAGAAAGCTTCTTTCTCTTTGTTATCGGAGGATATTTCCGTTGGCCCTAGAGTCTTCTAAGGGATCCGAAATATCTGTTCTCCGATTCCACAGAAATAAGGCTAGCAAAGAGATCCACGAAATACAGATGTAACTCTGTGAGATGAATTAACAGAACACTAAGCAGTTTCTCAGCAAGCTACTTTCCAGATTTCATCTGAGGATATTTCCTTTTTCACCATAGCCCTCTAAGGGCTTCCAAATATCACTTTGCCAATTCCACAAAAACTGTGTTAGCGGAAGGCTTCTTGAGGGGAAAGCTGTAACGCTGTGAGATGATTTCACAGAACACAAAGAAGATTCTCAGAAAGCTTCTTTCTCTTTGTTATCCTAGGATATTTCCTTTGGCTCTATAGTCTTCAAAGGGATCGGAAATATCAGTTCTCAGATTCTACAGAAAAAAGGCTAGCAAAGAGATCCACGAAATACAGATGTAACTCTGTGAGATGAATTATCAGAACACTAAGCAGTTTCTCAGAAAGCTTCTTTCCAGATTTCATCTGAGAATATTTCCTTATTCACCATAGCCCTCTATGGGCTTCCAAATATCACTTTGCCAATTCCACAAGAAGTGTCTTAGCGAAAGGCTTCTTGAGGGAAAGGTGTAACTCTGTGAGATGATTTCACAGAACACATAGAAGTTTCTCAGAAACCTTTCTCTTTGTTATCGGAGGACATTTCCTTTGGCCTTATGTTCTTCTAAGGGATCCGAAATATCTGTTCTCAGATTCCACAGAAATAAGGCTAGCAAAGAGATCTGCCAAATACAGATGTAACTCTGTGTGATGAATTAACAGAACGCTAAGCAGTTTCTCAGAAAGCTTCTTTCCAGTTGTCATCTGAGGATATTTCCTTTTTCACCATAGCCCTCTATGGGCTTCCAAATGTAACTTTGCCAATTCCAAAAGAACTGTCTCAGCGAAAGGCTTCTTGAGGGGATGCTGTAACTCTGTGAGATGATTTCTCAGAACACAAAGAAGTTTCTCAGAAAGCTTCTTTCTCTTTGATATCGGAGGATATTTCCTATCGCCCTATAGTTTTCTAAGGGATCCGAAATATCTGTTCTCAGATACCAGGGAAATAAGGCCAGCAAAGAGATCCACGAAATACAGATGGAACACTGTGAGATGAATTAACAGAACATTAAGCAGTTTCTCAGAGAGCTTCTTTCCAGATTTCATCTGAGGATATTTCCTTTTTCACCATAGCCCTCTATGGGCTTCCAAATATCACTTTACCAGTTCCAAAAGAACTGTCTTAGCGAAAGGCGTCTTCAGGGGAAAGCTGTAACTCTGTGAGATGATTTCACAGAACACAAAGAAGTTTCTCAGAAAGCTTCTTTCTCTTAGTTATCGGAGGATATTTCCTTTGGCCCTATAGTCCTTAAAGGGATCCGAAATATCTTTTCTCAGATTCCACAGAAATAAGGCTAGCAAAGAGATCCATGAAATACAGTTGTAACTCTGTGAGATGAATTAACAGAACACTAAGCAGTTTCTCAGAAGGCTTCTTTCCAGATTTCATCTGAGGATATTTCCTTTTTCACCATAGCCCTCTGTGGGCTTCCAAATATCACTTTTCCAATTCCACAAAAAGTGTCTTAGCGAAAGGCTTCTCGAGGGGAAAGCTGTAACTCTGTGAGATGATTTCACAGAACACAAAGAAGTTTCTCAGAAAGCTTCTTTCTCTTTGTTATCGGAGGATATTTCCTTTGGCCCTATAGTCTTCTAAGGGGTCCTAAATATCTGTTCTCCGATTCCACAGAAATAAGGCTAGCAAAGAGATCCACGAAATACAGATGTAACTCTGTGAGATGAATTAACAGAACACTAAGGAGTTTCTCAGAAAGTTTCTTTCCAGATTTCATCTGAGGAAATTTCCTTTTTCACCATAGCCCTCTAAGGGCTTCCAAATATCACTTTGCCAATTCCACAAGAACTGTCTTAGAGAAAGTCTTCTTGAGGGGAAAGCTGTAACTCTGTGAGATGATTTCACAGAACACAAAGAAGTTTCTCAGAAAGCTTCTTTCTCTTTGTTATCGGAGGATATTTCCTTTGGCCCTGAGGCTTCTAAGGGATCCGAAATATCTGTTCTCAGATTCCACAGAAATAAGGAGAGCAAAGAGATCCACGAAATACAGATGTAACTCTGTGAGATGAATTAGGAGAACACTAAGCAGTTTCTCAGAAAGCTTCTTTCCAGATTTCTTCTGAGGATATATCCTTTTTCACCATAGCCCTGTATGGGCTTACAAATATCACTTTTCCAATTCCACAAAAACTGTCTTAGCGAAAGGCTTCTTGAGGGGAAAGCTGTAACTCTGTGAGATGATTTCACAGAACACAAAGAAGTTTCTCAGAAAGCTTCTTTCTCTTTGTTATCCTAGGATATTTCCTTTGGCTCTATAGTCTTCTAAGGGATCGGAAATACCTGTTCTCAGATTCCACAGAAAAAAGGCTAGCTAAGAGATGCACGAAATACAGATGTTACTGTGTGAGATGAATTATCAGAACACTAAGCAGTTTCTCAGAAAGCTTCTTTCCAGATTTCATCTGAGAATATTTCCTTTTTCACCATAGCCCTCTATGGGCTTCCAAATGTCACTTTGCCAATTCCACAAGAAGTGTCTTAGCAAAAGGCTTCTTGAGGGACAGCTGTAACTCTGTGAGATGATTTCACAGAACACATAGAAGTTTCCCAGAAACCTTTCTCTTTGTTATCGGAGGATATTTCCTTTGGCCTTATATTCTTCAAAGGGATCCGAAATATCTGATCTCAGATTCCACAGAAATAAGGCTAGCAAAGAGATCTGCCAAATACAGATGTAACTCTGTGAGATGAATTAAAAGAACGCTAAGCAGTTTCTCAGAAAACTTCTTTACAGTTTTCATCTGAGGATATTTCCTTTTTCACCATAGCCCTCTATGGGCTTCCAAATATAACTTTGCCAATTCCAAAAGAACTGTCTTAGCGAAAGGCTTCTTGAGGGGAAAGCTGTAACTCTGTGAGATGATTTCTCAGAACACAAAGAAGTTTCTCAGAAAGCTTCTTTCTCTTTGATATCGGAGGATATGTCCTTTCGCCCGATAGTTTTCTAAGGGTTCCGAAATATCTGTTCTCAGATTCCAGAGAAATAAGGCTAGCAAAGAGATCCACGAAATACAGATGGAACACTGTGAGATGAATTAAAAGAACATTAAGCAGTTTCTCAGAAAGCTTCTTTCCAGATTTCATCTGAGGATATTTCCTTTTTCACCGCAACCCACTATGCGCTTCCAAATATCACTTTGCCAATTCCACTAGAACTGTGTTAGTGAAAGGCTTCTTGAGGGGAAAGCTCTATCTCTGTGAGATGATTTCACAGAACACAAAGAAGTTTCTCAGAAAGCTTCTTTCTCTTTGTAATCAGACGATATTTCCTTTGGCCCTATAGTCTTCTAAGGGATCCGAAATATCTGTTCTCAGATTCCACAGAATAAAGGCTAGCAAAAAGATCCACGAAATACAGATGTAACTCTTTGAGATGAATTAACACAGCACTAAGCTGTTTCTCAGAAAGCTTCTTTCCAGATTTCATCTGAGAATATTTCCTTTTTCACCATAGCCCTCTATGGGCTTCCAAATATCACTTTGCCAATTCCACAAGAAGTGTGTTAGTGAAAGTCTTCATGAGGGGAAAGCTGTATCTCTGTGAGATGATTTCACAGAACACAAAGAAGTTTCTCAGAAAGCTTCTTTCTCTTTGTTATCGGAGGATATTTCCTTTGGCTCTATAGTCTTGAAAGGGATCCGAAATATCTGTTCTCAGATTCCACAGAAATAAGGCTAGCAAAGAGATCCACGAAATACAGATGTAACTCTGTGAGATGAATTAAGAGAACACTAAGCAGTTTCTCAGAAAGCTTCTTTCCAGATTTCTTCTGAGGATATTTCCTTTTTCACCACAGCCCTCTATGGGCTTCCAAATATCACTTTGCCAATTCCAAAAGAACTGTCTTAGCGAAAGGCTTCTTAAGGAGAAAGCTGTAACTCTGTGAGATGATTTCACAGAACACAAAGAAGTTTCTCAGAAAGCTTCATTCTCTTTGCTATCGGAGGATGTTTCCTTTGGCTCTAGAGTCGTCTAAGTGATCCGAAATATCTATTCTCCGATTCCACAGAAATAAGGCTAGTAAAGAGATCCACGAAATACAGATGTAACTCTGTGAGATGAATTAACAGAACACTAAGCAGTTTCTCAGAAAGCTTCTTTCCAGATTTCATCTGAGGATATTTCCTTTTTCACCATAGCCCTCTAAGGGCTTCCAAATATCACTTTGCCAATTCTAAAAGAACTGTCTTAGGGAAAGACTTCTTGAGGGGAAAGCTGTAACTCTGTGAGATCATTTCACAGAACACAAAGAAGTTTCTCAGAAAGCTTCTTTCTCTTTGTTATCGGAGGATATTTCCTTTGGCCCTATAGTCTTCTAAGGGATCCGAAATATCTGTTCTCAGATTCCACAGAAATAAGGCTAGCAAAGAGATCCACGAAATACAGATGTAACTCTGTGAGATGAATTAACAGAACACTAAGCAGTTTCTCAGAAAGCTTCTTTCCAGATTTCTTCTGAGGATATTTCCTTTTTCACCATAGCCCTCTATGGGCTTCCAAATATCACTTTACCAATTACACAAGAACTGTCTTAGCCAAAGGCTTTTTGAGGGGAAAGCTGTAACTCTATGTGGTGATTTCACAGAACACAAAGAAGTTTCTCAGAAAGCTTCTTTCTCTTTATTATCGGAGGATATTTCCTTTGGCCCTATATTCTTCTAAGGGATCCGAAATATCGGTTCTCAGATTCCACAGAAAAAAGGTAAGCAAAGAAATACACGAAATACAAATGCAACTCTGTGAGATGAATTAACAGAGCACTAAGCAGTTTCTCAGAAAGCTTCTTTCCAGATTTCGTCTGAGAATATTTCCTTTTTCACCATAGCCCTCTCTGGGCTTCCAAATATCACTTTGCCAAATCCACAAGAACTGTCTTAGCGAAAGGCTTCTTGAGGGGAAAGCTGTAACTCTGTGAGTTGATTTCACAGAACGCAAAGGAGTTAATCAGAAAGCTTCTTTCTCTTTGTTATCGGAGGATATTTCCTTTGGCACTAGAGTCTTCTAAGGGATCCGAAATATCTGTTCTCAGATTCCACAGAAATAAGGCTAGCAAAGAGATCCACGAAATACAGATGTAACTCTGTGAGATGAACTAACAGAACAGTAAGCAGTTTCTCAGAAAGCTTCTTTC
Source organism: Macaca nemestrina (assembly GCF_043159975.1). Lineage (NCBI taxonomy): Eukaryota > Metazoa > Chordata > Mammalia > Primates > Cercopithecidae > Macaca > Macaca nemestrina. Next base: position 27,607,546 of record NC_092143.1, read on the forward strand.
CAGATTTCATCTGAGGATATTTCCTTTTTCACCATAGCCCTCTTAGCGATTCCTAATATCACTTTGCCAATTTCACAAGAACTGTCTTAGCCAAAGAATTCTTGAGGTTAAAGCTGTAACTCTGTGAAAAGATTTCACAGAACACAAAGAAGTTTCTCTGAAAGCTTCTTTCTCTTTGTTATCGGAGGATATTTCCTTTGGCCTTATAGACTTCTAAGGGTTGTGAAATATCTGTTCTTCGATTCCACAGAAAGAAGGCAAGCAAAGAGATCCACGAAATACAGATGTAACTCTGTGAGATGAAATAACAGAACACTAAGCAGTTTCTCAGAAAGCTTCTTTCCAGATTTCTTCTGAGGATATTTCCTTTTTCACCATAGCCCTCTACGGGCTTCCAAATATCACTTTGCCAATTACACAAGAACTGTCTTAGCGAAAGGCTTCTTGAGGGGAAAGCTGTAACTCTGTGAGATGATTTCACAGAACTCAAAGAAGTTTCTCAGAAACCTTTCTCTTTGTTAACGGAGGATATTTCCTTTGGCCCTATAGTCTTCTAAGGGATCCGAAATATCTGTTCTCAGATTCCACAGAAATAAGGCTAGCAAAGAGATCTACCAAATACAGATGTAACTCTGTGAGATGAATTAACAGATCACTAAGCAGTTTCTCAGAAAGCTTCTTTCCACATTTCATCTGAGAATATTTCCTTTTTCACCATAGCCTTCTATGGGCTTCCAAATATCACTTTGCCAATTCCAAAATAACTGTCTTAGCGAAAGGCTTCTTGAGGGGAAAGCTGTAACTCTGTGAGATGATTTCACAGAACACAAAGAAGTTAATCAGAAAGCTTCTTTCTCTTTGTTATCGGAGGATATTTCCGTTGGCCCTATAGTCTAATTAGGGATGCGAAATATCTGTTCTCCGATTCCACAGAAATAAGGCTAGCAAAGAGATCCACGAAATACAGATGTAACTCTGTGAGATGAATTAACAGAACACTAAGCAGTTTCTCAGAAAGCTACTTTCCAGGTTTCATCTGAAGATATTTCCTTTTTCATCATATCCCTCTAAGGGCTTCCGAATATCACTTTGCCAATTCCACAAAAACTGTAGTAGCGAAAGGGTTCTTGAGGGGAAAGCTGTAACGCTGTGAGATGATTTCACAGAACACAAAGAAGTTTCTCAGAAAACTTCTTTCTCTTTCTTATCGTAGGATATTTCCTTTGGCTCCATAGTCTTTTAAGGGATCGGAAATATCTGTTCTCAGATTCCACAGAAAAAAGGCTAGCAAAGAGATCCAAGAAATACAGATGTAACTCTGTGAGATGAATCCTCAGAACACTAAGCAGTTTCTCAGAAAGCTTCTTTCCAGATTACATCTTAGAATATTTCCTTTTTCACCATAGCCCTCTATGGGCTTCCAAATATCACGTTGCCAATTCCGAAAGAACTGTCTTAGCGAAAGGCTTCTTGAGGGGAAAGCTGTAACTCTGTGAGATGATTTCACAGAACACATAGAAGTTTCTCAGAAATCTTTCTCTTTGTTATCAGAGGATATTTCCTTTGGCCTTATGTTCTTCTAAATGATCCGAAATATCTGTTCTCAGATTCCACAGAAATAAGGCTAGCAAAGAGATCTGCCAAACACAGATGTAACTCTGTGAGATGAATTAACAGAACGCTAAGCAGATTCTCAGAAAGCTTCTTTCCAGTTTTCATCTGAGGATATTTCCTTTTTCACCATAGCCCTCTATGGGCTTCCAAATATAACTTTGCCAATTCCAAAAGAACTGTCTTAGCGAAAGGCTTCTTGAGGGGAAAGCTGTAACTCTGTGAGATGATTTCTCAGAACACAAAGAAGTTTCTCAGAAAGCTTCTTTCTCTTTGATATCGGAGGATATTTCCTTTCGCCCTATAGTTTTCTAAGGGATCCGAAATATCTGTTCTCAGATTCCAGAGAAATAAGGCTAGCAAAGAGATCCACGAAATACAGTTGGAGCACTCTGAGATGAATTAACAGAACATTAAGCAGTTTCTCAGAAAGCTTCTTTCCAGATTTCATCTGAGGATATTTCCTTTTTCACCAAGCACACTATGCACTTCCAAATGTCACTTTGCCAATTCCACTAGAACTGAGTGAGCGAAAGGCTTCTTGAGGGGAAAGCTGTATCTCTGTGAGATGATTTCATAGAACACAAAGAAGTTTCTCAGAAATCTTCTTTCTCTTTGTTATCGGAGGATATTTCCTTTGGCCCTATAGTCTTCTAAGGGATGCGAAATATCTGTTCTCAGATTCCACAGAATAAAGGCTAGCAAAAAGATCCACGAAATACAGATGTAACTCTGTGAGATGAATTAACAGAACACTAAAGAGTTTCTCAGAAAGCTTCTTTCCAGATTTCATCTGAGAATATTTCCTTTTTCACCAGAGCCCCCTAAGGGCTTCCAAATATCACTTTGCCAATTCCAGAAGAACTGTCTTACCGAAAGGCTTCTTGAGGGGAAAGCTGTAACTCTATGAGATGATTTCACAGAACACATAGAAGTTTCTCAGAAAGCTTCTTTCTCTTTGTTATCGGAGGATATTTCCTTGGGCCCTATAGTCTTCTAAGGGATCCGAAATATCTGTTCTCAGATTCCACAGAAATAAGGCTAGCAAAGAGATTCACGAAATACAGATGTAACTCTGTGAGATGAATTAACAGAACACTAAGCAGTTTCTCAGAAAGCTTCTTTCCAGATTTCATCTGAGGATATTTCCTTTTTCACCATCGCCCTCTAAGGGCTTCCAAATATCACTTTGCCAATTCCACAAGAACTGTCTTAGTGAAAGTCTTCTTGAGCGGAAAGCTGTAACTCTGTGAGATGATTTCACGGAACACAAAGAAGTTTCTCAGAAAGCTTCTTTCTTTTTGTTATCGGAGGATATTTCCTTTGGCCCTATAGTCTTCTAAGTGATCCGATATATCTGTTCTCAGATGCCACAGAAATAAGGCTAGCAAACAGATCCACCAAATACAGATGTAACACTGTGAGATGAATTAACAGAACTCTAAGGAGTTTCTCAGAAAGCTACTTTCCAGATTTCATCTGAGGATATTTCCTTTTTCACCATAGCCCTCTTAGCGATTCCAAATATCACTTTGCCAATTCCACAAGAACTGTCTTAGCCAAAGGCTTCTTGAGGTTAAAGCTGTAACTCGGTGAAAAGATTTCACAGAACACAAAGCAGTTTCTCTGAAAGCTTCTTTCTCTTTGTTATCGGAGGATATTTCCTTTGGCCTTATAGAATTCTAAGGGTTGTGAAATATCTGTTCTTCGATTCCACAGAAAGAAGGCTAGCAAAGAGATTCACGAAATACAGATGTAACTCTGTGAGATGAATTAACAGAACACTAAGCAGTTTCTCAGAAATCTTCTTTCCAGATTTCTTCTGAGGATATTTCCTTTTTCATCATAGCCCTCTATGGGCTTCCAAATATCACATTGCCAATTACACAAGAACTGTCTTAGCGAAAGGCTTCTTGAGGGGAAAGCTGTAACACTGTGAGATGATTTCACAGAACACATAGAAGTTTCTCAGAAATCTTTCTCTTTGTTATCGAAGGATATTTCCTTTGGCCTTATGTTCTTCTAAGGGATCCGAAATATCTGTTCTCAGATTCCACAGAAATAAGGCTAGCAAAGAGATCTGACAAATACAGATGTAACTCTGTGAGATGAATTAACAGAACGCTAAGCAGTTTCTCAGAAAGCTTCTTTCCAGTTTTCATCTGAGGATATTTCCTTTTTCACCATAGCCCTCTATGGGCTTCCAAATATAACTTTGCCAATTCCAAAAGAACTGTCTTAGCGAAAGGCTTCTTGAGGGGAAAGCTGTAACTCTGTGAGATGATTTCTCAGAACACAAAGAAGTTTCTCAGAAAGCTTCTTTCTCTTTGATATCGGAGGATATTTCCTTTCGCCCTATAGTTTTCTAAGGGATGCGAAATATCTGTTCTCAGATTCCAGAGAAATAAGGCTAGCAAAGAGATCCACGAAATACAGATGTAACTCTGTGAGATGAATTAACAGAGCACTAAGCAGTTTCTCAGAAAGCTTCTTTACAGATTTCATCTGAGAATATTTCCTTTTTCACCATAGCCCTCTATGGGCTTCCAATTATCACTTTGCCTATTCCACAAGAACTGTCTTACCGAAAGACTTCTTGAGGGGAAAGCTGTAACTCTGTGAGATGATTTCACAGAACACAAAGAAGTTTCTCAGAAAGCTTCTTTCTCTTTGTTATCGGAGGATATTTCCTTGGCCCTAGAGTCTTCAAAGGGATCCGAAATATCTGTTCTCAGATTCCACAGAAATAAGGCTAGCAAAGAGATCCACGAAATACAGATGTAACTCTGTGAGATGTATTAACAGAACACTAAGCAGTTTCTCAGAAAGCTTCTTTCCAGATTTCATCGAGGATATTTCCTTTTTCACCATAGCCCTCTAAGGGCTTCCAAATATCACTTTGTCAATTCCACAAGAACTGTGTTAGTGAAAGTCTTCATGAGGGGAAAGCTGTGTCTCTGTGAGATGAATTCACAGAACACAAAGAAGTTTCTCAGAAATCTTCTTTCTCTTTGTTATCGGAGGATATTTCATTTGGCCCTATAATCTTGAAAGAGATCCGAAATATCTGTTCTCAGATTCCACAGAAATAAGGCTAGCAAAGAGATCCACGAAATACAGATGTAACACTGTGAGGTGAATTAACAGAACACTAAGCAGTTTCTCAGAAAGCTTCTTTCCAGATTTCATCTGAGGATATTTCCTTTTTCACCATAGCCCTCTGTGGGCTTCGAAATATCACGTTTCCAATTCCACAAAAACTGTCTTAGCGAAAGGATTCTTAAGGGGAAAGCTGTAACTCTGTGAGATGATTTCACAGAACACAAAGAAGTTTCTCAGAAAGCTTCTTTCTCTTTGTTATCGGAGGATATTTCCTTTGGCCCTAGAGTCTTCTAAGGGATCCGAAATATCTGTTCTCAGATTCCACAGAAATATGGCTAGCAAAGAGATCCACCAAATACAGATATAACTCTGTGAGATGAATTAACAGAACACTAAGCAGTTTCTCAGAAAGCTTCTTTCCAGATTTCTTCTGAGGATATTTCCTTTTTCACCATAGCCCTCTATGGGCTTCCAAATATCACTTTACCAATTACACAAGAACTGTCTTAGCCAAAGGCTTTTTGAGGGGAAAGCTGTAACTCTGTGAGGTGATTTCACAGAACACAAAGAAGTTTCTCAGAAAGCTTCCTTCTCTTTGTTATCGGAGGATATTTCCTTTGGCACTAGAGTCTTCTAAGGGATCCGAAATATCTGTTCTCAGATTCCACAGAAATAAGGCTAGCAAAGAGATCCACGAAATACAGATGTAACTCTGTGAGATGAATTAACAGAACACTAAGCAGTTTCTCACAAAGCTTCTTTCCAGATTTCATGTGAGGATATTTCCTTTTTCACCATAGCCCTCTAAGGGCTTCCAAATATCACTTTGCCAATTCCACAAGAACTGTGTTAGCGAAAGGCTTCTTAAGGGGAAATCTGTAACTCTGTGAGATGATTTCACAGAACACAAAGAAGTTTCTCAGAAAGCTTCTTTCTCTTTGTTATCGAAGGATATTTCCTTTGGCCCTATAGTCTTCTAAGGGATCCGAAATATCTGTTCTCAGATTCCACAGAATAAAGACTAGCAAAAAGATCCACGAAATACAGATGTAACTCTGTGAGATGAATTAACAGAGCACTAAGCAGTTTCTCAGAAAGCTTCTTTACAGATTTCATCTGAGAATATTTCCTTTTTCACCATTGCCCTCTATGGGCTTCCAAATATCACTTTGCCTATTCCACAAGAACTGTCTTACCGAAAGACTTCTTGAGGGGAAAGCTGTAACTCTGTGAGATGATTTCACAGAACACAAAGAAGTTTCTCAGAAAGCTTCTTTCTCTTTGTTATCGGAGGATATTTCCTTGGCCCTAGGGTCTTCAAAGGGATCCGAAATATCTGTTCTCAGATTCCACAGCAATAAGGCTAGCAAAGAGATCCACGAAATACAGATGTAACTCTGTGAGATGTTTTAACAGAACACTAAGCAGTTTCTCAGAAAGCTTCTTTCCAGATTTCATCTGAGGATATTTCCTTTTTCACCATAGCCCTCTAAGGGCTTCCAAATATCACTTTGCCAATTCCCCAAGAACTGTGTTAGTGAAAGTCTTCATGAGGGGAAAGCTGTATCTCTGTGAGATGATTTCACAGAACACAAAGAAGTTTCTCAGAAAGCTTCTTTCTCTTTGTTATCGGAGGATATTTCATTTGGCCCTATAATCTTGAAAGAGATCCGAAATATCTGTTCTCAGATTCCACAGAAATAAGGCTTGCAAAGAGATCCACGAAAAACAGATGAAACTCTGTGATATGAATTAACAGAACACTAAGCAGTTTCTCAGAAAGCTTCTTTCCAGATTTCATCTGAGGATATTTCCTTTTTCACCATAGCCCTCTGTCGGCTTCCAAATATCACTTTGCCAATTCCACAAAAACTGTCTTAGCGAAAGGCTTCTTAAGGGGAAAGCTGTAACTCTGTGAGATGATTTCACAGAACACAAAGAAGTTTCTCAGAAAGCTTCTTTCTCTTTGTTATCGGAGGATATTTCCTTTGGCCCTATAGTCTTCTAAGGGATCCGAAATATCTGTTCTCAGAATCCACAGAAAAAAGGCTAGCAAAGAGATCCACGAAATACAGATGTAACTCTGTGAGATGTATTAACAGAGCACTAAGCAGTTTCTCAGAAAGCTTCTTTCCAGATTTCATCTGAGAATATTTCCTTTTTCACCATAGCCCTCTATGGGCTTCCAAATATCACTTTGCCAATTCCACAAGAACTGTCTTAGAGAAAGGCTTCCTGAGGGGAAAGGTGTAACTCTGTGAAATGATTTCACAAAACGCAAAGAAGTTAATCAGAAAGCTTATTTCCCTTTGTTATCGCACGATATTTCCTTTGGCCCTATAGTCTTCAAAGGGATTCGAAATATCTGTTCTCAGATTCCACAGAAATAAGGCTAGCAAAGAGATTCACGAAATACAGATGTAACTCTGTGAGATGAATTAACAAAACACTAAGCAGTTTCTCAGAAAGCTTCTTTCCAGATTTCATCTGAGGATATTTCCTTTTTCACCATCGCCCCTATGGGCTTCCAAATATCACTTTGCCAATTCCACAAGAACTGTCTTAGTGAAAGTCTTCTTGAGCGGAAAGCTGTAACTCTGTGAGTTGATTTCACGGAACACAAAGAAGTTTCTCAGAAAGCTTCTTTCTTTTTTTATCGGAGGATATTTCCTTTGGCCCTATAGTCTTCTAAGTGATCCGATATATCTGTTCTCAGATGCCACAGAAATAAGGCTAGCAAACAGATCCACGAAATACAGATGTAACACTGTGAGATGAATTAACAGAACTCTAAGGAGTTTCTCAGAAAGATACTTTCCAGATTTCATCTGAGGATAATTCCTTTTTCACCATAGCCCTCTTAGAGATTCCAAATATAACTTTGCCAATTCCACAAGAACTGTCTTAGCCAAAGGCTTCTTGAGGTTAAAGCTGTAACTCGGTGAAAAGATTTCACAGAACACAAAGCAGTTCCTCTGAAAGCTTCTTTCTCTTTGTTATCGGAGGATATTTCCTTTGGCATTATAGACTTCTAAGGGTTGTGAAATATCTGTTCGTCGATTCCACAGAAAGAAGGCTAGCAAAGAGATTCACGAAATACAGATGTAACTCTGTGAGATGAATTAACAGAACACTAAGCAGTTTCTCAGAAAGCTACTTTCCAGATTTCATCTGAAGATATTTCCTTTTTCATCATAGCCCTCTAAGGGCTTCCAAATATCACTTTGCCAATTCCAAAACAACTGTCTCAGCGAAAGGCTTCTTGAGGGGAAAGCTGTAACTCTGTGAGATGATTTCTCAGAACACAAAGAAGTTACTCAGAAAGCTTCTTTCTCTTTGTTATCGGAGGATATTTCCTTTGGCCCTATAGTCTTCTAATGGATCCGAAATATCTGTTCTCAGATTCCACAGAAATAAGGCTAGCAAAGAGATCCACGAAATACAGATGTAACTCTGTGAGATGAATTAACAGAACACTAAGCAGTTTCTCAGAAAGCTTCTTTCCAGATTTCATCTGAGGATATTTCCTTTTTCACCGCAGCTCTCTATGCGCTTCCAAATATCACTTTGCCAATTCCACTAGAACTATATTAACGAAAGGCTTCTTGAGGGCAAAGCTGTATGTCTGTGAGATGATTTCACAGAATACAAAGAAGTTTCTCGGAAAGCTTCTTTCTCTTTGTTATCGGAGGATATTTTCTTTGTCCTATAGTCTTCTAAGGGATCCGAAATATCTGTTCTCAGATTCCACAGAAATAAGGCTAGCAAAGAGATCCACCAAATACAGATGTAACTCAGTGAGATGAATTAATAGAACAGTAAGCAGTTTCTCAGAAAGCTTCTTTCCAGATTTCATCTGAGGATATTTCCTTTTTCACCATAGCCCTCTATGGGCTTCCAAATATCACTTTTCCAATTCCACAAAAACTGTCTTAGCGTAAGGCTTCTTGAGGGGAAAGCTGTAACTCTGTGAGATGATTTCACAGAACCCAAAGAAGTTTCTCAGAAAGCTTCTTTCCCTTTGTTATCGGAGGATATTTCCTTTGGCCCTAGAGTCTTCTAAGAGATCCGAAATATCTGTTCCCCGATTCCAAAGAAATAAGGCTAGCAAAGAGATCCACGAAATACAGATGTAACTCTGTGAGATGAATTAACAGAACACTAAGCAGTGTCTCAGAAAGCTACTTTCCAGATTTCATCTGAGGATATTTCCTTTTTCACCTTAGCCCTCTAAGGGCTTCCAAATGTCACTTTGCCAAATTCCACAAGAACTGTGTTAGCGAAAGGCTTCTTGAGGGGAAAGCTGTAACTCTGTGAAATGATTTCACAGAACACAAAGAAGTTTCTCAGAAAGCTTCTTTCTCTTTGTTATCGGAGGATATTTCCTTTGGCCCTGGAGTCTTCTAAGGGATTCGAAATATCTGTTCTCCGATTCCACAGAAATAAGGCTAGCTAAGAGATCCACGAAGTACAGATGTAACTCTGTGAGATGAATTAACAGAACACTAAGCAGTTTCTCAGAAAGCTTCTTTCCAGATTTCATCAGAAGATATTTCCTTTTTCACAATAGCCCTCTAAGGGCTTCCAAATATCACTTTGCCAAGTCCAAAAGAACTGTGTTAGCGAAAGGCTTCTTGAGGGGAAAGCTGTAACTCTGTGAGATGATTTCACAGAACACAAAGAAGTTTCTCAGAAACCTTTCTCTTTGTTAACGGAGGGTATTTCCTTTGGCCCTATAGTCTTGAAAGGGATCCGAAATATCTGTTCTCAGATTCCACAGAAATAAGGCTAGAAAAGAGATCTACCAAATACAGATGTAACTCTGTGAGATGAATTAACAGAACACTAAGCAGTTTCTCAGAAAGCTTATTTCCAGATTTCATCTGAGGATATTACCTTTTTCACCATAGCCCTCTATGGGCTTCCAAATATAACTTTGCCAATTCCACAAGAACGGTCTTAGAGAAAGGCTTCTTGAGGGGAAAGCTGTAACTCTGTGAGATGATTTCACAGAACACAAAGAAGTTTCTCAGAAAGCTTGTTTCTCTTTGATATCGGAGGATATTTCCTTTGGCCCTATAGTCTTCTAAGGAATCCGAAATATCTGTTCTCAGATTCCACAGAAATAAGGCTAGCAAAGAGATCTACCATATACAGATGTAACTCTGTGAGATGAAATAACAGAACGCTAAGCAGTTTCTCAGAAAGCTTCTTTACAGATTTCATCTGAGGATATTTCCTTTTTCACCATAGCCCTCTATGGGCTTCCAAATATCACTTTGCCAATTCACAAGAACAGTCTTAGAGAAAGGCTTCTTGAGGGGAAAGCTGTAACTCTGTGACGTGATATCAAAGAACACAAAGAAGTTTCTCAGAAAGTTTCTTTCTCTTTGTTATCGGAGGATATTTCCTTTGGCCCTATAGTCTTCTAAGGGATCCGAAATATCTGTTCTCAGATTCCACAGAAATAAGGCTAGCAAAGAGATCCACGAAATACAGATGTACCTCTGTGAGATGAATTAACAGAACACTAAGCAGTTTCTCAGAAAGCTTCTTTCCAGATTTCATCTGAGGATATTTCCTTTTTCACCATAGCCCTCTATGGGCTTCCAAATATCACTTTGCCAATTCCACAAGAACTGTCTTAGCGAAAGGCTTCTTGAGGGGAAAGCTGTAACTCTGTGAGGTGATTTCACAGAACACAAAGAAGTTTCTCAGAAAGCTTCTTTCTCTTTGTTATCGGAGGATATTTCCTTTGGCCCTATAGTCGTGAAAGGGATCCGAAATATCTGTTCTCAGATTCCACAGAAATAAGGCTAGCAAAGAGATGCACGAAATACAGATGTAACTCTGTGAGATGAATTAACAGAACACTAAGCAGTTTCTCAGAAAGCTACTTTCCAGATTTCATCTGAGGATATTTCCTTTTTCACCATAGCCCTCTATGGGCTTCCAAATATCACTTTGCCAATTCCAAAACAACTGTCTTAGCGAAAGGCTTCTTGAGGGGAAAGATGTAACTCTGTGAGATGATTTCACAGAACACAAAGAAGTTTCTCAGAAAGCTTCTTTCTCTTTGTTATCGGAGGATATTTCCTTTGGCCCTATAGTCTTGAAAGGGATCCGAAATATCTGTTCTCAGATTCCACAGAAATAAGGCTAGCAAAGAGATCTGCCAAATACAGAAGTAACTCTGTGAGGTGAATTTACAGAACGCTAAGCAGTTTCTCAGAAAGCTTCTTTCCAGATTTCATCTGAGGATATTTCCTTTTGCACCGCAGCCCTCTATGTGCTTCCAAATGTCACTTTGCCAATTCCACTAGAACTGTATTAGCGAAAGGCTTCTTGAGGGGAAAGCTGTATGTCTGTGAGATGATTTCACAGAATACAAAGAAGTTTCTCGGAAAGCTTCTTTCTCTTTGTTATCGGAGGATATTTCCTTTGTCCTATAGTCTTCTAAGGGATCCGAAATATCTGTTCTCAGATTCCACAGAATTAAGGCTAGCAAAGAGATCCACCAAATACAGATGTAACTCTGTGAGATGAATTAACAGAACAGTAAGCAGTTTCTCAGAAAGCTTCTTTCCAGATTTCATCTGAGGATATTTCCTTTTTCACCACACCCCCCTAAGGGCTTCCAAATTTCACTTTGCCAATTCCAAAAGAACTGTCTTAGCGAAAGGCTTCTTGAGGGGAAAGCTGTAACTCTGTGAGATGATTTCACAGAACACAAAGAAGATTCTCAGAAAGCTTCTTTCTCTTTGTTATCGGAGGATATTTCCTTTGGCCATATAGTCTTCTAAGGGATCCGAAATATCTGTTCTCAATTCCACAGAAATAAGTCTAGCAAAGAGATCCACGAAATACAGATGTAACTCTGTGAGATGAATTAACAGAACACTAAGCAGTTTCTCAGAAAGCTTCTTCCCAGATTTCTTCTGAGGATATTTCCTTTTTCACCTTAGCCCTCTATGGGCTTCCAAATATCACCTTTCCAATTCCACAAAAACTGTCTTAGCGAAAGGCTTCTTGAGGGGAAAGCTGTAACTCTGTGAGGTGATTTCACAGAACACAAAGAAGTTTCCCAGAAAGCTTCTTTCTCTTTGTTATCGGAGGATATTTCCTTTGGCCCTATAGTCTTCTAATGGATCCGAAATATCTGTTCTCAGATTCCACAGAAATAAGGCTAGCAAAGAGATCCACGAAATACAGATGTAACTCTGTGAGATGAATTAACAGAACACTAAGCAGTTTCTCAGAAATCTTCTTTCCAGATTTCATCTGAGGATATTTCCTTTTTCACCGCAGCTCTCTATGCGCTTCCAAATATCACTTTGCCAATTCCACTAGAACTATATTAACGAAAGGCTTCTTGAGGGCAAAGCTGTATGTCTGTGAGATGATTTCACAGAATACAAAGAAGTTTCTCGGAAAGCTTCTTTCTCTTTGTTATCGGAGGATATTTTCTTTGTCCTATAGTCTTCTAAGGGATCCGAAATATCTGTTCTCAGATTCCACAGAAATAAGGCTAGCAAAGAGATCCACCAAATACAGATGTAACCCTGTGAGATGAATTAACAGAACAGTAAGCAGTTTCTCAGAAAGCTTCTTTCCAGATTTCATCTGAGGATATTTCCTTTTTCACCACACCCCCCTAAGGGCTTCCAAATTTCACTTTGCCAATTCCAAAAGAACTGTCTTAGCGAAAGGCTTTTTGAGGGGAAAGCTGTAACTCTGTGAGATGATTTCACAGAACACAAAGAAGTTTCTCAGAAAGCTTCTTTCTCTTTGTTATCGGAGGATATTTCCTTTGGCCCTAGAGTCTTCTAAGGGATCCGAAATATCTGTTCTCAGATTCCACAGAAATATGGCTAGCAAAGAGATCCACCAAATACAGATATAACTCTGTGAGATGAATTAACAGAACACTAAGCAGTTTCTCAGAAAGCTTCTTTCCAGATTTCTTCTGAGGATATTTCCTTTTTCACCATAGCCCTCTATGGGCTTCCAAATATCACTTTACCAATTACACAAGAACTGTCTTAGCCAAAGGCTTTTTGAGGGGAAAGCTGTAACTCTGTGAGGTGATTTCACAGAACACAAAGAAGTTTCTCAGAAAGCTTCTTTCTCTTTGTTATCGGAGGATATTTCCTTTGGCACTAGAGTCTTCTAAGGGATCCGAAATATCTGTTCTCAGATTCCACAGAAATAAGGCTAGCAAAGAGATCCACGAAATACAGATGTAACTCTGTGAGATGAATTAACAGAACACTAAGCAGTTTCTCACAAAGCTTCTTTCCAGATTTCATGTGAGGATATTTCCTTTTTCACCATAGCCCTCTAAGGGCTTCCAAATATCACTTTGCCAATTCCACAAGAACTGTGTTAGCGAAAGGCTTCTTAAGGGGAAATCTGTAACTCTGTGAGATGATTTCACAGAACACAAAGAAGTTTCTCAGAAAGCTTCTTTCTCTTTGTTATCGAAGGATATTTCCTTTGGCCCTATAGTCTTCTAAGGGATCCGAAATATCTGTTCTCAGATTCCACAGAATAAAGACTAGCAAAAAGATCCACGAAATACAGATGTAACTCTGTGAGATGAATTAACAGAGCACTAAGCAGTTTCTCAGAAAGCTTCTTTACAGATTTCATCTGAGAATATTTCCTTTTTCACCATTGCCCTCTATGGGCTTCCAAATATCACTTTGCCTATTCCACAAGAACTGTCTACCGAAAGACTTCTTGAGGGGAAAGCTGTAACTCTGTGAGATGATTTCACAGAACACAAAGAAGTTTCTCAGAAAGCTTCTTTCTCTTTGTTATCGGAGGATATTTCCTTGGCCCTAGGGTCTTCAAAGGGATCCGAAATATCTGTTCTCAGATTCCACAGCAATAAGGCTAGCAAAGAGATCCACGAAATACAGATGTAACTCTGTGAGATGTTTTAACAGAACACTAAGCAGTTTCTCAGAAAGCTTCTTTCCAGATTTCATCTGAGGATATTTCCTTTTTCACCATAGCCCTCTAAGGGCTTCCAAATATCACTTTGCCAATTCCCCAAGAACTGTGTTAGTGAAAGTCTTCATGAGGGGAAAGCTGTATCTCTGTGAGATGATTTCACAGAACACAAAGAAGTTTCTCAGAAAGCTTCTTTCTCTTTGTTATCGGAGGATATTTCATTTGGCCCTATAATCTTGAAAGAGATCCGAAATATCTGTTCTCAGATTCCACAGAAATAAGGCTTGCAAAGAGATCCACGAAAAACAGATGAAACTCTGTGATATGAATTAACAGAACACTAAGCAGTTTCTCAGAAAGCTTCTTTCCAGATTTCATCTGAGGATATTTCCTTTTTCACCATAGCCCTCTGTGGGCTTCCAAATATCACTTTGCCAATTCCACAAAAACTGTCTTAGCGAAAGGCTTCTTAAGGGGAAAGCTGTAACTCTGTGAGATGATTTCACAGAACACAAAGAAGTTTCTCAGAAAGCTTCTTTCTCTTTGTTATCGGAGGATATTTCCTTTGGCCCTATAGTCTTCTAAGGGATCCGAAATATCTGTTCTCAGAATCCACAGAAAAAAGGCTAGCAAAGAGATCCACGAAATACAGATGTAACTCTGTGAGATGTATTAACAGAGCACTAAGCAGTTTCTCAGAAAGCTTCTTTCCAGATTTCATCTGAGAATATTTCCTTTTTCACCATAGCCCTCTATGGGCTTCCAAATATCACTTTGCCAATTCCACAAGAACTGTCTTAGCGAAAGGCTTCCTGAGGGGAAAGGTGTAACTCTGTGAAATGATTTCACAAAACGCAAAGAAGTTAATCAGAAAGCTTATTTCCCTTTGTTATCGCACGATATTTCCTTTGGCCCTATAGTCTTCAAAGGGATTCGAAATATCTGTTCTCAGATTCCACAGAAATAAGGCTAGCAAAGAGATTCACGAAATACAGATGTAACTCTGTGAGATGAATTAAGAGAACAGTAAGCAGTTTCTCAGAAAGCTTCTTTCCAGATTTCATCTGAGGATATTTCCTTTTTCACCATCGCCCTCTATGGGCTTCCAAATATCACTTTGCCAATTCCACAAGAACTGTCTTAGTGAAAGTCTTCTTGAGCGGAAAGCTGTAACTCTGTGAGTTGATTTCACGGAACACAAAGAAGTTTCTCAGAAAGCTTCTTTCTTTTTTTATCGGAGGATGTTTCCTTTGGCCCTATAGTCTTCTAAGTGATCCGATATATCTGTTCTCAGATGCCACAGAAATAAGGCTAGCAAACAGATCCACGAAATACAGATGTAACACTGTGAGATGAATTAACAGAACTCTAAGGAGTTTCTCAGAAAGATACTTTCCAGATTTCATCTGAGGATAATTCCTTTTTCACCATAGCCCTCTTAGAGATTCCAAATATAACTTTGCCAATTCCACAAGAACTGTCTTAGCCAAAGGCTTCTTGAGGTTAAAGCTGTAACTCGGTGAAAAGATTTCACAGAACACAAAGCAGTTCCTCTGAAAGCTTCTTTCTCTTTGTTATCGGAGGATATTTCCTTTGGCATTATAGACTTCTAAGGGTTGTGAAATATCTGTTCGTCGATTCCACAGAAAGAAGGCTAGCAAAGAGATTCACGAAATACAGATGTAACTCTGTGAGATGAATTAACAGAACACTAAGCAGTTTCTCAGAAAGCTACTTTCCAGATTTCATCTGAAGATATTTCCTTTTTCATCATAGCCCTCTAAGGGCTTCCAAATATCACTTTGCCAATTCCAAAACAACTGTCTCAGCGAAAGGCTTCTTGAGGGGAAAGCTGTAACTCTGTGAGATGATTTCTCAGAACACAAAGAAGTTACTCAGAAAGCTTCTTTCTCTTTGTTATCGGAGGATATTTCCTTTGGCCCTATAGTCTTCTAATGGATCCGAAATATCTGTTCTCAGATTCCACAGAAATAAGGCTAGCAAAGAGATCCACGAAATACAGATGTAACTCTGTGAGATGAATTAACAGAACACTAAGCAGTTTCTCAGAAAGCTTCTTTCCAGATTTCATCTGAGGATATTTCCTTTTTCACCGCAGCTCTCTATGCGCTTCCAAATATCACTTTGCCAATTCCACTAGAACTATATTAACGAAAGGCTTCTTGAGGGCAAAGCTGTATGTCTGTGAGATGATTTCACAGAATACAAAGAAGTTTCTCGGAAAGCTTCTTTCTCTTTGTTATCGGAGGATATTTTCTTTGTCCTATAGTCTTCTAAGGGATCCGAAATATCTGTTCTCAGATTCCACAGAAATAAGGCTAGCAAAGAGATCCACCAAATACAGATGTAACTCAGTGAGATGAATTAATAGAACAGTAAGCAGTTTCTCAGAAAGCTTCTTTCCAGATTTCATCTGAGGATATTTCCTTTTTCACCATAGCCCTCTATGGGCTTCCAAATATCACTTTTCCAATTCCACAAAAACTGTCTTAGCGTAAGGCTTCTTGAGGGGAAAGCTGTAACTCTGTGAGATGATTTCACAGAACCCAAAGAAGTTTCTCAGAAAGCTTCTTTCCCTTTGTTATCGGAGGATATTTCCTTTGGCCCTAGAGTCTTCTAAGAGATCCGAAATATCTGTTCCCCGATTCCAAAGAAATAAGGCTAGCAAAGAGATCCACGAAATACAGATGTAACTCTGTGAGATGAATTAACAGAACACTAAGCAGTGTCTCAGAAAGCTACTTTCCAGATTTCATCTGAGGATATTTCCTTTTTCACCTTAGCCCTCTAAGGGCTTCCAAATGTCACTTTGCCAAATTCCACAAGAACTGTGTTAGCGAAAGGCTTCTTGAGGGGAAAGCTGTAACTCTGTGAAATGATTTCACAGAACACAAAGAAGTTTCTCAGAAAGCTTCTTTCTCTTTGTTATCGGAGGATATTTCCTTTGGCCCTAGCGTCTTCTAAGGGATTCGAAATATCTGTTCTCCGATTCCACAGAAATAAGGCTAGCTAAGAGATCCACGAAGTACAGATGTAACTCTGTGAGATGAATTAACAGAACACTAAGCAGTTTCTCAGAAAGCTTCTTTCCAGATTTCATCAGAAGATATTTCCTTTTTCACAATAGCCCTCTAAGGGCTTCCAAATATCACTTTGCCAAGTCCAAAAGAACTGTGTTAGCGAAAGGCTTCTTGAGGGGAAAGCTGTAACTCTGTGAGATGATTTCACAGAACACAAAGAAGTTTCTCAGAAACCTTTCTCTTTGTTAACGGAGGGTATTTCCTTTGGCCCTATAGTCTTGAAAGGGATCCGAAATATCTGTTCTCAGATTCCACAGAAATAAGGCTAGAAAAGAGATCTACCAAATACAGATGTAACTCTGTGAGATGAATTAACAGAACACTAAGCAGTTTCTCAGAAAGCTTATTTCCAGATTTCATCTGAGGATATTACCTTTTTCACCATAGCCCTCTATGGGCTTCCAAATATCACTTTGCCAATTCCACAAGAACGGTCTTAGAGAAAGGCTTCTTGAGGGGAAAGCTGTAACTCTGTGAGATGATTTCACAGAACACAAAGAAGTTTCTCAGAAAGCTTGTTTCTCTTTGATATCGGAGGATATTTCCTTTGGCCCTATAGTCTTCTAAGGAATCCGAAATATCTGTTCTCAGATTCCACAGAAATAAGGCTAGCAAAGAGATCTACCATATACAGATGTAACTCTGTGAGATGAAATAACAGAACGCTAAGCAGTTTCTCAGAAAGCTTCTTTCCAGATTTCATCTGAGAATATTTCCTTTTTCACCATAGCCCTCTATGGGCTTCCAAATATCACTTTGCCAATTCACAAGAACAGTCTTAGAGAAAGGCTTCTTGAGGGGAAAGCTGTAACTCTGTGACGTGATATCAAAGAACACAAAGAAGTTTCTCAGAAAGTTTCTTTCTCTTTGTTATCGGAGGATATTTCCTTTGGCCCTATAGTCTTCTAAGGGATCCGAAATATCTGTTCTCAGATTCCACAGAAATAAGGCTAGCAAAGAGATCCACGAAATACAGATGTAACTCTGTGAGATGAATTAACAGAGCACTAAGCAGTTTCTCAGAAAGCTTCTTTACAGATTTCATCTGAGAATATTTCCTTTTCCACCATTGCCCTCTATGGGCTTCCAAATATCACTTTGCCTATTCCACAAGAACTGTCTTACCGAAAGACTTCTTGAGGGGAAAGCTGTAACTCTGTGAGATGATTTCACAGAACACAAAGAAGTTTCTCAGAAAGCTTCTTTCTCTTTGTTATCGGAGGATATTTCCTTGGCCCTAGGGTCTTCAAAGGGATCCGAAATATCTGTTCTCAGATTCCACAGCAATAAGGCTAGCAAAGAGATCCACGAAATACAGATGTAACTCTGTGAGATGTTTTAACAGAACACTAAGCAGTTTCTCAGAAAGCTTCTTTCCAGATTTCATCTGAGGATATTTCCTTTTTCACCATAGCCCTCTAAGGGCTTCCAAATATCACTTTGCCAATTCCCCAAGAACTGTGTTAGTGAAAGTCTTCATGAGGGGAAAGCTGTATCTCTGTGAGATGATTTCACAGAACACAAAGAAGTTTCTCAGAAAGCTTCTTTCTCTTTGTTATCGGAGGATATTTCATTTGGCCCTATAATCTTGAAAGAGATCCGAAATATCTGTTCTCAGATTCCACAGAAATAAGGCTTGCAAAGAGATCCACGAAAAACAGATGAAACTCTGTGATATGAATTAACAGAACACTAAGCAGTTTCTCAGAAAGCTTCTTTCCAGATTTCATCTGAGGATATTTCCTTTTTCACCATAGCCCTCTGTGGGCTTCCAAATATCACTTTGCCAATTCCACAAAAACTGTCTTAGCGAAAGGCTTCTTAAGGGGAACGCTGTAACTCTGTGAGATGATTTCACAGAACACAAAGAAGTTTCTCAGAAAGCTTCTTTCTCTTTGTTATCGGAGGATATTTCCTTTGGCCCTATAGTCTTCTAAGGGATCCGAAATATCTGTTCTCAGAATCCACAGAAAAAAGGCTAGCAAAGAGATCCACGAAATACAGATGTAACTCTGTGAGATGTATTAACAGAGCACTAAGCAGTTTCTCAGAAAGCTTCTTTCCAGATTTCATCTGAGAATATTTCCTTTTTCACCATAGCCCTCTATGGGCTTCCAAATATCACTTTGCCAATTCCACAAGAACTGTCTTAGCGAAAGGCTTCCTGAGGGGAAAGGTGTAACTCTGTGAAATGATTTCACAAAACGCAAAGAAGTTAATCAGAAAGCTTATTTCCCTTTGTTATCGCACGATATTTCCTTTGGCCCTATAGTCTTCAAAGGGATTCGAAATATCTGTTCTCAGATTCCACAGAAATAAGGCTAGCAAAGAGATTCACGAAATACAGATGTAACTCTGTGAGATGAATTAAGAGAACAGTAAGCAGTTTCTCAGAAAGCTTCTTTCCAGATTTCATCTGAGGATATTTCCTTTTTCACCATCGCCCTCTATGGGCTTCCAAATATCACTTTGCCAATTCCACAAGAACTGTCTTAGTGAAAGTCTTCTTGAGCGGAAAGCTGTAACTCTGTGAGTTGATTTCACGGAACACAAAGAAGTTTCTCAGAAAGCTTCTTTCTTTTTTTATCGGAGGATATTTCCTTTGGCCCTATAGTCTTCTAAGTGATCCGATATATCTGTTCTCAGATGCCACAGAAATAAGGCTAGCAAACAGATCCACGAAATACAGATGTAACACTGTGAGATGAATTAACAGAACTCTAAGGAGTTTCTCAGAAAGATACTTTCCAGATTTCCTCTGAGGATAATTCCTTTTTCACCATAGCCCTCTTAGAGATTCCAAATATAACTTTGCCAATTCCACAAGAACTGTCTTAGCCAAAGGCTTCTTGAGGTTAAAGCTGTAACTCGGTGAAAAGATTTCACAGAACACAAAGCAGTTCCTCTGAAAGCTTCTTTCTCTTTGTTATCGGAGGATATTTCCTTTGGCATTATAGACTTCTAAGGGTTGTGAAATATCTGTTCGTCGATTCCACAGAAAGAAGGCTAGCAAAGAGATTCACGAAATACAGATGTAACTCTGTGAGATGAATTAACAGAACACTAAGCAGTTTCTCAGAAAGCTACTTTCCAGATTTCATCTGAAGATATTTCCTTTTTCATCATAGCCCTCTAAGGGCTTCCAAATATCACTTTGCCAATTCCAAAACAACTGTCTCAGCGAAAGGCTTCTTGAGGGGAAAGCTGTAACTCTGTGAGATGATTTCTCAGAACACAAAGAAGTTACTCAGAAAGCTTCTTTCTCTTTGTTATCGGAGGATATTTCCTTTGGCCCTATAGTCTTCTAATGGATCCGAAATATCTGTTCTCAGATTCCACAGAAATAAGGCTAGCAAAGAGATCCACGAAATACAGATGTAACTCTGTGAGATGAATTAACAGAACACTAAGCAGTTTCTCAGAAAGCTTCTTTCCAGATTTCATCTGAGGATATTTCCTTTTTCACCGCAGCTCTCTATGCGCTTCCAAATATCACTTTGCCAATTCCACTAGAACTATATTAACGAAAGGCTTCTTGAGGGCAAAGCTGTATGTCTGTGAGATGATTTCACAGAATACAAAGAAGTTTCTCGGAAAGCTTCTTTCTCTTTGTTATCGGAGGATATTTTCTTTGTCCTATAGTCTTCTAAGGGATCCGAAATATCTGTTCTCAGATTCCACAGAAATAAGGCTAGCAAAGAGATCCACCAAATACAGATGTAACTCAGTGAGATGAATTAATAGAACAGTAAGCAGTTTCTCAGAAAGCTTCTTTCCAGATTTCATCTGAGGATATTTCCTTTTTCACCATAGCCCTCTATGGGCTTCCAAATATCACTTTTCCAATTCCACAAAAACTGTCTTAGCGTAAGGCTTCTTGAGGGGAAAGCTGTAACTCTGTGAGATGATTTCACAGAACCCAAAGAAGTTTCTCAGAAAGCTTCTT
The DNA here is from genome assembly GCF_043159975.1 of Macaca nemestrina. Taxonomy (NCBI): domain Eukaryota; kingdom Metazoa; phylum Chordata; class Mammalia; order Primates; family Cercopithecidae; genus Macaca; species Macaca nemestrina. The sequence continues at coordinate 27,628,264 of NC_092143.1, forward strand.
TCCCTTTGTTATCAGAGGATATTTCCTTTGGCCCTAGAGTCTTCTAAGAGATCCGAAATATCTGTTCCCCGATTCCAAAGAAATAAGGCTAGCAAAGAGATCCACGAAATACAGATGTAACTCTGTGAGATGAATTAACATAACACTAAGCAGTGTCTCAGAAAGCTACTTTCCAGATTTCATCTGAGGATATTTCCTTTTTCACCTTAGCCCTCTAAGGGCTTCCAAATGTCACTTTGCCAAATTCCACAAGAACTGTGTTAGCGAAAGGCTTCTTGAGGGGAAAGCTGTAACTCTGTGAAATGATTTCACAGAACACAAAGAAGTTTCTCAGAAAGCTTCTTTCTCTTTGTTATCGGAGGATATTTCCTTTGGCCCTAGCGTCTTCTAAGGGATTCGAAATATCTGTTCTCCGATTCCACAGAAATAAGGCTAGCTAAGAGATCCACGAAGTACAGATGTAACTCTGTGAGATGAATTAACAGAACACTAAGCAGTTTCTCAGAAAGCTTCTTTCCAGATTTCATCAGAAGATATTTCCTTTTTCACAATAGCCCTCTAAGGGCTTCCAAATATCACTTTGCCAAGTCCAAAAGAACTGTGTTAGCGAAAGGCTTCTTGAGGGGAAAGCTGTAACTCTGTGAGATGATTTCACAGAACACAAAGAAGTTTCTCAGAAACCTTTCTCTTTGTTAACGGAGGGTATTTCCTTTGGCCCTATAGTCTTGAAAGGGATCCGAAATATCTGTTCTCAGATTCCACAGAAATAAGACTAGAAAAGAGATCTACCAAATACAGATGTAACTCTGTGAGATGAATTAACAGAACACTAAGCAGTTTCTCAGAAAGCTTATTTCCAGATTTCATCTGAGGATATTACCTTTTTCACCATAGCCCTCTATGGGCTTCCAAATATCACTTTGCCAATTCCACAAGAACGGTCTTAGAGAAAGGCTTCTTGAGGGAAAAGCTGTAACTCTGTGAGATGATTTCACAGAACACAAAGAAGTTTCTCAGAAAGCTTGTTTCTCTTTGATATCGGAGGATATTTCCTTTGGCCCTATAGTCTTCTAAGGGATCCGAAATATCTGTTCTCAGATTCCACAGAAATAAGGCTAGCAAAGAGATCCACGAAATACAGATGTACCTCTGTGAGATGAATTAACAGAACACTAAGCAGTTTCTCAGAAAGCTTCTTTCCAGATTTCATCTGAGGATATTTCCTTTTTCACCATAGCCCTCTATGGGCTTCCAAATATCACTTTGCCAATTCCACAAGAACTGTCTTAGCGAAAGGCTTCTTGAGGGGAAAGCTGTAACTCTGTGAGGTGATTTCACAGAACACAAAGAAGTTTCTCAGAAAGCTTCTTTCTCTTTGTTATCGGAGGATATTTCCTTTGGCCCTATAGTCTTATAAGGGATCCGAAATATCTGTTCTCAGATTCCACAGAAATAAGGCTAGCAAAGAGATGCACGAAATACAGATGTAACTCTGTGAGATGAATTAACAGAACACTAAGCAGTTTCTCAGAAAGCTACTTTCCAGATTTCATCTGAGGATATTTCCTTTTTCACCATAGCCCTCTATGGGCTTCCAAATATCACTTTGCCAATTCCAAAACAACTGTCTTAGCGAAGGGCTTCTTGAGGGGAAAGATGTAACTCTGTGAGATGATTTCACAGAACACAAAGAAGTTTCTCAGAAAGCTTCTTTCTCTTTGTTATCGGAGGATATTTCCTTTGGCCCTATAGTCTTGTAAGGGATCCGAAATATCTGTTCTCAGATTCCACAGAAATAAGGCTAGCAAAGAGATCTGCCAAATACAGAAGTAACTCTGTGAGGTGAATTTACAGAACGCTAAGCAGTTTCTCAGAAAGCTTCTTTCCAGATTTCATCTGAGGATATTTCCTTTTGCACCGCAGCCACTATGTGCTTCCAAATGTCACTTTGCCAATTCCACTAGAACTGTATTAGCGAAAGGCTTCTTGAGGGGAAAGCTGTATGTCTGTGAGATGATTTCACAGAATACAAAGAAGTTTCTCGGAAAGCTTCTTTCTCTTTGTTATCGGAGGATATTTCCTTTGTCCTATAGTCTTCTAAGGGATCCGAAATATCTGTTCTCAGATTCCACAGAATTAAGGCTAGCAAAGAGATCCACCAAATACAGATGTAACTCTGTGAGATGAAATAACAGAACACTAAGCAGTTTCTCAGAAAGCTTCTTTCCAGATTTCTTCTGAGGATATTTCCTTTTTCACCATAGCCCTCTATGGGCTTCCAAATATCACTTTGCTAATTCCACAAGAACTGTCTTAGCGAAAGGCTTCTTGAGGGGAAAGCTGTAACTCTGTGAGATGATTCACAGAACACATAGAAGTTTCTCAGAAACCTTTCTCTTTGTTATCGGAGGATATTTCCTTTGGCCCTATAGTCTTCTAAGGGATCCGAAATATCTGTTCTCAGATTCCACACAAATAAGGCTAGCAAAGAGATCTGCCAAATACAGAAGTAACTCTGTGAGGTGAATTTACAGAATGCTAAGCAGTTTCTCAGAAAGCTTCTTTCCAGATTTCATCTGAGGATATTTCCTTTTTCAACATAGCCCTCTAAGGGCTTCCAAATATCACTTTGCCAAGTCCACAAAACGGTCTTAGCGAAAGTCTTCTTGAGGGGAAAGCTGTAACTCTGTGAGATGATTTAACAGAACACAAAGAAGTTTCTCAGAAAGCTTCTTTCTCTTTGTTATCGGAGGATATTTCCTTCGGCCCTATAGTCTTCAAAGGGATCCGAAATATCTGTTCTCAGATTCCACAGAAATAAGGCTAGCAAAGAGATCCACGAAATACAGATGTAACTCTTTGAGATGAATTAACAGAACAGTAAGCAGTTTCTCAGAAAGCGTCTTTCCAGATTTCATCTGAGGATATTTCCTTTTTCACCGTAGCCCTATATGAGCTTCCAAATATCACTTTTCCAATTCCACAAAAACTGTCTTAGCGAAAGGCTTCTTGAGGGGAAAGCTGTAACTCTGTGAGATGATTTCACAGAGCACAAAGAAGTTTCTCAGAAAGCTTCTTTCTCTTTGTTATCGGAGGATATTTCCTTTGGCCCTATAGTCTTCTAAGGCATCCGAAATATCTGTTCTCCGATCCCACAGAAATAAGGCTAGCAAAGAAATCTACCAAATACAGATGTAACTCTGTGAGATGAAATAACAGAACGCTAAGCAGTTTCTCAGAAAGCTTCTTTACAGATTTCATCTGAGGATATTTCCTTTTTCACCACAGCCCTCTATGGGCTTCCAAATATCACTTTGCCAATTCACAAGAACAGTCTTAGAGAAAGGCTTCTTGACGGGAAAGCTGTAACTCTGTGAGGTGATATCAAAGAACACAAAGAAGTTTCTCAGAAAGCTTCTTTCTCTTTGTTATCGGAGGATATTTCCTTTGGCCCTATATTCTTCTTAGGGATGCGAAATATCTGTTCTCAGATTCCACAGAAATAAGGCTAGCAAAGAGATCCACGAAATATAGATGTAACTCTGTGAGATGAATTAACAGAACACTAAGCAGTTTCTCAGAAATCTTCTTTCCAGATTTCATCTGAGGATATTTCCTTTTTCACCATAGCCCTCTATGGGCTTCCAAATATCACTTTGCCAATTCCACCAGAACTGTCTTAGCGAAAGGCTTCTTGAGGGGAAAGCTGTAACTCTGTGAGATGATTTCACAGAACACAAAGAAGTTTCTCAGAAACCTTTCTCTTTGTTAACGGAGGATATTTACTTTGGCCCTATAGTCTCGAAAGGGATCCGAAATATCTGTTCTCAGATTACACAGAAATAAGGCTAGCAAAGAGATCCACGAAATAAAGATGTAACTCTGTGAGATGAATTAAGAGAACACTAAGCAGTTTCTCAGAAGGCTTCTTTCCAGATTTCATCTGAGGATATTTCCTTTTTCACCATAGCCCTCTATGCGCTTCCAAATATCACTTTGCCAATTCCACAAGAACTGTCTTAGCGAAAGGCTTCTTGAGGGGAAAGCTGTATCTCTGTGAGATGATTTAACAGAACACAAAGAAGTTTCTCAGAAACCTTTCTCTTTGTCAACGGAGGATATTCCCTTCGGCCCTACAGTCTTCTAAGGGATCCGAAATATCTGTTTTCAGATTCCACAGAAATAAGGCTAGCAAAGAGATCCACGAAATACAGATGTAACTCGGTGAGATGAATTAACAGAACACTAAGCAGTTTCTCAGAAAGCTTCTTTCCAGATTTCATCTGAGGATATTTCCCTTTTCACCATAGCCCTCTAAGGGCTTCCAAATACCACTTTTCCAATTCCACAAGAACTGTGTTAGCGAAAGGCTTCTTGAGGGGAAAGCTGTAACTCTGTGAGATGATTTCACAGAACCCAAAGAAGTTTCTCAGAAAGCATCTTTCCCTTTGTTATGGGAGGATATTTCCTTTGGACCTAGAGTCTTCTAAGGGATCCGAAATATCTGTTCTCAGATTCCACAGAATTAAGGCTAACAAAGAGATCCACGATATACAGATGTATTTCTGTGAGATGAATTAACAGAACACTAAACAGTTTCTCAGAAAGCTTCTTTCCAGATTTCTTCTGAGGATATTTCCTTTTTCACCATAGCCCTCTATGGGCTTCCAAATATCACTTTGCCAATTCCAAAAGAACTGTCTTAGCGAAAGGCTTCTTGAGGGGAAAGCTGTAACTCTGTGAGATGATTTCACAGAACACAAAGAAGTTTCTCAGAAAGCTTCTTTCTCTTTGATATCGGAGGATATTTCCTTTGGCCCTATAGTCTTCAAAGGGATCCGTAATATCTGTTCTCAGATTCCACAGAAAAAAGGCTAGCAAAGAGATCCACGAAATACAGATGTAACTCTGTGAGATGAATTAACAGAACACTAAGCAGTTTCTCAGAAAGCTTCTTTCCAGATTTCATCTGAGAATATTTCCTTTTTCACCATAGCCCTCTATGGGCTTCCAAATATCACTTTGCCAATTCCACAAGAACTGTCTTAGCGAAAGGCTTCTTGAGGGGAAAGCTGTAACTCTGTGAGGTGATTTCACAGAACACAAAGATGTTTCTCAGAAAACTTCTTTCTCTTTGTTATCGGAGGATATTTCCTTTGGCCCTATAGTCTTCTAAGGGATCCGAAATATCTGTTCTCAGACTCCACAGAAATAAGGCTAGCAAAGAGATCCACGAAATACAGATGTAACACTGTGAGATGAATTAACAGAACACTAAGTAGTTTCTCAGAAAGCTACTATCCAGATTTCATCTGAGGATATTTCCTTTTTCACCATTGCCCTCTATGGGCATCCAAATATCACTTTGGCAATTCCACAAGAACTGTCTTAGCGAAAGGCTTCTTGAGGGGAAAGCTGTAACTCTGTGAGATGATTTCACAGAACACAAAGAAGATTCTCAGAAAGCTTCTTTCTCTTTGTTATCGGAGGATATTTCCTTTGGCCCTATAGTCGTGAAAGGGATCCGAAATATCTGTTCTCAGATTCCACAGAAATAAGGCTAGCAAAGAGATCCACGAAATACAGATGTAACTCTGTGAGATGAATTAACAGAACACTAAGCAGTTTCTCACAAAGCTACTTTCCAGATTTCATCTGAGGATATTTCCTTTTTCACCATAGCCCTCTATGGGCTTCCAAATCACTTTGCCAATTCCAAAAGAACTGTCTTAGCGAAAGGCTTCTTGAGGAGAAAGCTGTAACTCTGTGAGATGATTTCACAGAACACAAAGAAGTTTCTCAGAAAGCTTCTTTCTCTTTGTTATCGGAGGATATTTCCTTTGGCCCTATAGTCTTGAAAGGGATCCGAAATATCTGTTCTCATATTCCACAGAAATAAGGCTATCAAAGAGATGCACGAAATACAGATGTAACTCTATGAGATGAATTAACAGAACACTAAGCGGCTTCTCAGAAAGCTTCTTTCCAGATTTCTTCTGAGGATATTTCCTTTTTCACCATAGCCCTCTATGGGCTTCCAAATATCACTGTGCAAATTCCACAAGAACTGTCTTAGCGAAAGGCTTCCTTAGGGGAAAGCTGTAACTCTGTGAAATGATTTCACAGAACGCAAAGAAGTTAATCAGAAAGCTTCTTGCCCTTTGTTATCGGTGGATATTTACTCTGGCCCTATAGTCTTCAAAGGGATTCGAAATATCTGTTCTCAGATTCCACAGAAATAAGGCTAGCAAAGAGATTCACGAAATACAGATGTAACTCTGTGAGATGAATTAACAGAACACTAAGCAGTTTCTCAGAAAGATTCTTTCCAGATTTCATCTGAGGATATTTCCTTTTTCACCATAGCCCTCTATGGGCTTCCAAATATCACTTTGCCAATTCCACAAGAACTGTCTTAGTGAAAGTCTTCTTGAGTGGAAAGCTGTAACTCTGTGAGATGACTTCACAGAACACAAAGAATTTTATCAGAAAGCTTCTTTCTCTTTGTTATCCTAGGATATTTCCTTTGGCTCTATAGTCTTCTAAGGGATCGGAAATATCTGTTCTCAGATTCCACAGAAAAACGCTAGCAAAGAGATCCACGAAATCCAGATGTAACTCTGTGAGATGAATTATCAGAACATTAAGCAGTTTCTCAGAAAGCTTCTTTCCAGATTTCATCTGAGAATATTTCCTTTTTCACCATAGCCCTCTATGGGCTTCCAAATATCACTTTGCCAATTCCACAAGAAGTGTCTTAGCGAAAGGCTTCTTGAGGGAAAGCTGTAACTCTGTGAGATGATTTCACAGAACACATAGAAGTTTCTCAGAAACCTTTCTCTTTGTTATCGGAGGATATTTCCTTTGGCCTTATATTCTTCTAAGGGATCCGAAATATCTGATCTCAGATTCCACAGAAATAAGGCTAGCAAAGAGATCTACCAAATACAGATGTAACTCTGTGAGATGAATTAACAGATCACTAAGCAGTTTCTCTGAAAGCTTATTTCCAGATTTCATCTGAGGATATTACCTTTATCACCATATCCCTCTATGGGCTTCCAAATATCACTTTGCCAATTCCACAAGAACGGTCTTAGAGAAAGGATTCTTGAGGGGAAAGCTGTAACTCTGTGAGATGATTTCACAGAACACAAAGAAGTTTCTCAGAAAGCTTCTTTCACTTTGATATCGGAGGATATTTCCTTTGGCCCTATAGTCTTCAAAGGGATCCGAAATATCTGTTCTCAGATTCCACAGAAATAAGGCTAGAAAAGAGATCTACCAAATACAGATGTAACTTTGTGAGATGAAATAACAGAACGCTAAGCAGTTTCTCAAAAGGCTTCTTTCCAGATTTCATCTGAGGATATTTCCTTTTTCACCATAGCCCTCTATGGGCTTCCAAATATCACTTTGGCAATTCCACAAGAACTGTCTTAGCGAAAGGCTTCTTGAAGGGAAAGCTGTATCTCTGTGAGATGATTTCACAGAACACAAAGAAGTTTCTCAGAAACCTTTCTCTTTGTTAAATGAGTATATTTCCTTTGGCCCTAGAGTCTTCTAAGGGATCCGAAATATCTGTTCTCAGATTCCACAGAAATAAGGTTAGCAAAGAGATCCACGAAATACAGATGTAACTCTGGGAGATGAATTAAGAGAACCCTAAGCAGTTTCTCACAAAGCTTCTTTCCAGATTTCATCTGAGGATATTTCCTTTTTCACCATAGCCCTCTAAGGGCTTCCAAATATCACTTTGCCAATTCCACAAGAACTGTGTTAGCGAAAGGTTCTTGAGGGGAAAGCTGTAACTCTGTGAGATGATTTCACAGAACACAAAGAAGATTCTCAGAAAGCTTCTTTCTCTTTGTTATCGGAGGATATTTCCTTTGGCCCTATAGTCTTCTAAGGGATCCGAAATATCTGTTCTCAGATTCCACACAAATAAGGCTAGCAAAGAGATCTGCCAAATACAGAAGTAACTCTGTGAGGTGAATTTACAGAATGCTAAGCAGTTTCTCAGAAAGCTTCTTTCCAGATTTCATCTGAGGATATTTCTTTTTTCACCGCAGCCCTCTATGCGTTTCCAAATATCACTTTGCCAATTCCACTAGAACTGTATTACCGAAAGGCTTCTTGAGGGGAAAGCTGTATCTCTGTGAGATGATTTCACAGAATACAAAGAAGTTTCTTGGAAAGCTTCTTTCTCTTTGTTATCGGAGGATATTTCCTTTGTCCTATAGTCTTCTAAGGGTTCCGAAATATCTGTTCTCAGATGCCACAGAAATAAGGCTAGCAAAGAGATCCACAAATACAGATGTAACTCTGTGAGATGAATTAACAGAACAGTAAGCAGTTTCTCAGAAAGCTTCTTTCCAGATTTCATCTGAGGATATTTCCTTTTTCACCATAGCCCTCTATGGGCTTCCAAATATCACTTTTCCAATTCCACAAAAACTGTCTTAGCGAAAGGCTTCTTGAGGGGAAAGCTGTAACTCTGTGAGATGATTTCACAGAACCCAAAGAAGTTTCTCAGAAAGTTTCTTTCCCTTTGTTATCGGAGGATATTTCCTTTGGCCCTAGAGTCTTCTAAGAGATCCGAAATATCTGTTCCCCGATTCCACAGAAATAAGGCTAGCAAAGAGATCCACGAAATACAGATGTAACTCTGTGAGATGAATTAACAGAACACTAAGCAGTGTCTCAGAAAGCTTCTTTCCGGATTTCATCTGAGGATATTTCCTTTTTCACCATAGCCCTCTATGGGCTTCCAAATATCACTTTTCCAATTCCACAAAAACTGTCTTAGCGAAAGGCTTCTTGAGGGGAAAGCTGTAACTATGTGAAATGATTTCACAGAACACAAAAATGTTTCTCAGAAAGCTTCTTTCTCTTTGTTATCGGAGGATATTTCCTTTGGCCCTAGAGTCTTCTAAGGGATTCGAAATATCTGTTCTCCGATTCCACAGAAACAAGGCTAGCAAAGAGATCCACGAAATACAGATGTAACTCTGTGAGATGAATTAACAGAACATTAAGCAGTTTCTCAGAAAGCTTCTTTCCAGATTTCATCTGAGAATATTTCCTTTTTCACCATAGCCCTCTATGGGCTTCCAAATATCACTTTGCCAATTCCACAAGAAGTGTCTTAGTGAAAGGCTTCTTGAGCGGAAAGCTGTAACTCTGTGAGATGATTTCACAGAACACATAGAAGTTTCTCAGAAACCTTTCTCTTTGTTATCGGAGGATATTTCCTTTGGCCTTATGTTCTTCTAAGGAATCCGAAATATCTGTTCTCAGATTCCACAGAAATAAGGCTAGCAAAGAGATCTGCCAAATACAGATGTAACTCTGTGAGATGAATTAACAGAACGCTAAGCAGTTTCTCAGAAAGCTTCTTTCCAGTTTTCATCTGAGGATATTTCCTTTTTCACCATAGCCCTCTTTGGGCTTCCAAATATCACTTTCCCAATTCCACAAGAACTGTCTTAGTGAAAGTCTTCTTGAGCGGAAAGCTGTAACTCTGTGAGATGATTTCACGGAACACAAACAAGTTTCTCAGAAAGCTTCTTTCTTTTTGTTATCGGAGGATATTTCCTTTGGCCCTATAGTCTTCTAAGTGATCCGATATATCTGTTCTCAGATGCCACAGAAATAAGGCTAGCAAACAGATCCACGAAATACAGATGTAACACTGTGAGATGAATTAAAACAACTCTAAGGAGTTTCTCAGAAAGCTACTTTCCAGATTTCATCTGAGGATATTTCCTTTTTCACCATAGCCCTCTTAGCGATTCCAAATATCACTTTGCCAATTCCAAAAGAACTGTCTTAGTGAAAGACTTCTTGAGGGGAATGCTGTAACTCTGTGAGATGATTTCTCAGAACACTAAGAAGTTTCTCAGAAAGCTTCTTTCTCTTTGATATCGGAGGATATTTCCTATCGCCCTATAGTTTTCTAAGGGATCCGAAATATCTGTTCTCAGATTCCAGAGAAATAAGGCTAGCAAAGAGATCCACGAAATACAGATGGAACACTGTGAGATGAATTAACAGAACATTAAGCAGTTTCTCAGAGAGCTTCTTTCCAGATTTCATCTGAGGATATTTACTTTTTCACCGCAGCCCACTATGCACTTCCAAATATCACTTTGCCAATTCCACTAGAACTGAGTTAGCGAAAGGCTTCTTGAGGGGAAAGCTGTATCTCTGTGAGATGATTTCACGGAACACAAAGAAGTTTCTCAGAAAGCTTCTTTCTCTTTGTTATCGGAGGATATTTCCTTTGGCCCTATAGTCTTCTAAGGGATCCGAAATATCTGTTCTCAGATTCCACAGAAATAAGGCTAGCAAAGAGATTCACGAAATACAGATGTAACTCTGTGAGATGAATTAACAGAACACTAAGCAGTTTCTCAGAAAGCTTCTTTCCAGATTTCATCTGAGGATATTTCCTCTTTCACCATAGCCCTCTATGGGCTTCCAAATATCACTTTGCCAATTCCAAAAGAACTGTTTTAGCGAAAGGCTTCCTGAGAGGAAAGCTGTAACTCTGTGGAATGATTTCACAGAACGCAAAGAAGTTAATCAGAAAGCTTCTTTCTCCTTGTTATCGGAGGATATTTCCTTTGGCCCTATAGTCTTCAAAGGGTTCCGAAATATCTGTTCTCAGATTCCACAGAAAAAAGGCTAGCAAAGAGATCCACGAAATACAGATGTAACTCTGTGAGATGAATTAACAGAACACTTAGCAGTTTCTCAGAAAGCTTCTTTCCAGATTTCATCTGAGGATATTTCCTTTTTCACCATAGCCCTCTTTGGGCTTCCAAATATCACTTTGCCAATTCCAAAAGAACTGTTTTAGCGAAAGGCTTCCTGAGGGGAAAGCTGTAACTCTGTGGAATGATTTCACAGAACGTAAAGAAGTTAATCAGAAAGCTTCTTTCTCTTTGTTATCGGAGGATATTTCCTTTGGCCCTATAGTCTTCAAAGGGATCCGAAATATCTGTTCTCACATTCCACAGAAAAAAGGCTAGCAAAGAGATCCACGAAATACAGATGTAACTCTGTGAGATGAATTAACAGAGCACTAAGCAGTTTCTCAGAAAGCTTCTTTCCAGATTTCATCTGAGAATATTTCCTTTTTCACCATAGCCCTCTATGGGTTTCCAAATATCACTTTGCCAATTCCACAAGAACTGTCTTAGCGAAAGGCTTCTTGAGGGGAAAGCTGGAACTCTGTGAGGTGATTTCACAGAACACAAAGATGTTTCTCAGAAAGCTTCTTTCTCTTTGTTATCGGAGGATATTTCCTTTGGACCTAGAGTCTTCTAAGGGATCCGAAATATCTGTTCTCAGACTCCACAGAAATAAGGCTAGCAAAGAGATCCACGAAATACAGTTGTAACACTGTGAGATGAATTAACAGAACACTAAGCAGTTTCTCAGAAAGCTACTTTCCAGATTTCATCTGAGGATATTTCCTTTTTCACCATAGCCCTCTATGGGCATCCAAATATCACTTTGGCAATTCCACAAGAACTGTCTTAGCGAAAGGCTTCCTGAGGGGTAAGCTGTAACTCTGTGAGATGATTTCACAGAACACAAAGAAGATTCTCAGAAAGCTTCTTTCTCTTTGTTATCGGAGGATATTTCCTTTGGCCCTATAGTCTTCTAAGGGATCCGAAATATCTGTTCTCAGATTCCACAGAAAAAAGGCTAGCAAAGAGATCCACGAAATACAGATGTAACTCTGTGAGATGAATTAACAGAGCACTAAGCAGTTTCTCAGAAAGCTTCTTTCCAGATTTCATCTGAGAATATTTCCTTTTTCACCATAGCCCTCTATGGGCTTCCAAATATCACTTTGCCAATTCCACAAGAACTCTCTTAGCGAAAGGCTTCTTGAGGGGAAAGCTGTAACTCTGTGAAATGATTTCACAGAACGCAAAGAAGTTAATCAGAAAGCTTCTTTCCCTTTGTTATCGGAGGATATTTACTTTGGCCCTATAGTCTTCAAAGGGATTCGAAATATCTGTTATCAGATTCCACAGAAATAAGGCTAGCAAAGAGATCAACGAAATACAGATGTAACTCTGTGAGATGAATTAACAGAACACTAAGCAGTTTCTCAGAAAGCTTGTTTCCAGATTTCATCTGAGGATATTTCCTTTTTCACCATAGCCCTCTATGGGCTTCCAAATATCACTTTGCCAATTCCACTAGAACTGTGTTAGTGAAAGTCTTCTTGAGTGGAAAGCTGTAACTCTGTGAGATGATTTCACAGAACACAAAGAATTTTCTCAGAAAGCTTCTTTCTCTTTGTTATCCTAGGATATTTCCTTTGGCTCTATAGTCTTCTAAGGGATCGGAAATATCTGTTCTCAGATTCCACAGAAAAAAGGCTAGCAAAGAGATCCACCAAATACAGATGTAACACTGTGAGATGAATTATCAGAACATTAAGCAGTTTCTCAGAAAGCTTCTTTCCAGATTTCATCTGAGAATATTTCCTTTTTCACCATAGCCCTCTATGGGCTTCCAAATATCACTTTGCCAATTCCACAAGAAGTGTCTTAGCGAAACTCTTCTTGAGGGAAAGCTGTAACTCTGTGAGATGATTTCACAGAACACATAGAAGTTTCTCAGAAACCTTTCTCTTTGTTATCGGAGGATATTTCCTTTGTCCTTATGTTCTTCTAAGGGATCCGAAATATCTGCTCTCAGATTCCACAGAAATAAGGCTAGCAAAGAGATCTGCCAAATACAGATGTAACTCTGTGAGATGAATTAACAGAACGCTAAGCAGTTTCTCAGAAAGCTTCTTTCCAGTTTTCATCTGAGGATATTTCCTTTTTCACCATAGCCCTCTATGGGCTTCCAAATATAACTTTGCCAATTCCGAAAGAACTGTCTTAGCGAAAGGCTTCTTGAGGGGAAAGCTGTAACTCTGTGAGATGATTTCAAAGAACACAAAGAAGTTTCTCAGAAAGCTTCTTTCTCTTTGATATCGGAGGATATTTCCTTTCGCCCTATAGTTTTCTAAGGGATCCGAAATATCTGTTCTCAGATTCCAGAGAAATAAGGCTACCAAAGAGATCCACGAAATACAGATGGAACACTGTGAGATGAATTAACAGAACATTAAGCAGTTTCTCAGAAAGCTTCTTTCCAGATTTCATCTGAGGATATTTCCTTTTTCACCGCAGCCCACTATGCGCTTCTAAATATCACTTTGCCAATTCCACTAGAACTGTGTTAGCGAAAGTCTTCTTGAGTGGAAAGCTGTATCTCTGTGAGATGATTTCACAGAACACAAAGAAGTTTCTCAGAAAGCTTCTTTCTCTTTGTTATCGGAGGATATTTCCTTTGGCCCTATAGTCTTCTAAGGGATCCGAAATATCTGTTCTCAGATTCCACAGAATAAAGGCTAGCAAAAAGATCCACGAAATACAGATGTAACTCTGTGAGATGAATTAACAGAGCACTAAGCAGTTTCTCAGAAAGCTTCTTTCCAGATTTCATCTGAGAATATTTCCTTTTTCACCATAGCCCTCTAAGGGCTTCCAAATATCACTTTGCCAATTCCACAAGAACTGTCTTAGCGAAAGGCTTCTTGAGGGGAAAGCTGTAACTCTGTGAGATGATTTCACAGAACACAAAGAAGTTTCTCAGAAAGCTTCTTTCTCTTTGTTATCGGAGGATATTTCCTTTGACCCTAGAGTCTTCTAAGGGATCCGAAATATCTGTTCTCCGATTCCACAGCAATAAGGCTAGCAAAGAGATCCACGAAATACAGATGTAACTTTGTGAGATGTATTAACAGAACACTAAGCAGTTTCTCAGAAAGCTTCTTTCCAGATTTCATCTGAGGATATTTCCTTTTTCACCATAGCCCTCTAAGGGCTTCCAAATATCACTTTGCCAATTCCACAAGAACTGTGTTAGTGAAAGTCTTCTTGAGGGGAAAGCTGTATCTCTGTGAGATGATTTCACAGAACACAAAGATGTTTCTCAGAAAGCTTCTTTCTCTTTTTGTTATCGAAGGATATTGCCTTTGGCCCTATAGTCTTGAAAGGGATCCGAAATATCTGTTCTCAGATTCCACAGAAATAAGGCTAGCAAAGAGATCCACGAAATACAGATGTAACTCTGTGAGATGAATTAACAGAACACTAAGAAGTTTCTCAGAAAGCTTCTTTCCAGATTTCTTCTGAGGATATTTCCTTTTTCACCATAGCCCTCTATGGGCTTCCAAATATCACTTTGCCAATTCCACAAGAACTGTGTTAGCGAAAGGCTTCTTGAGGGGAAAGCTGTAACTCTGTGAGATCATTTCACAGAACACAAAGAAGGTTCTCAGAAAGCTTCTTTCTCTTTGTTATCGGAGGATATTTCCTTTGGCCCTAGAGTCTTCTAAGGGTTCCGAAATATCTGTTCTCCGATTCCACAGAAATAAGGCTAGCAAAGAGATCCACGAAATACAGATGTAACTCTGTGAGATGAATTAACAGAACACTAAGCAGTTTCTCAGAAAGCTACTTTCCAGATTTCATCTGAGGATATTTCCTTTTTCACCATAGCCCTCTAAGGGCTTCCAAATATCACTTTGCCAATTCCACAACAACTGTCTTAGCGAAAGGCTTCTTGAGGGGAAAGCTGTAACTCTGGTAGATGATTTCTCAGAACACCAAGAAGTTTCTCAGAAAGCTTCTTTCTCTTTGATATCGGAGGATATTTCCTTTCGCCCTATAGTTTTCTAAGGGATCCGAAATATCTGTTCTCAGATTCCACAGAAATAAGGCTAGCAAAGAGATCCACGAAATACAGATGGAACACTGTGAGATGAATTAACAGAACATTAAGCAGTTTCTCAGAAAGCTTCTTTCCAGATTTCATCTGAGGATATTTCCTTTTTCACCGCAGCCCACTATGCGCTTCCAAATATCACTTTGCCAATTCCACTAGAACTGTGTTAGTGAAAGGCTTCTTGAGGGGAAAGCTGTATCTCTGTGAGATGATTTCACAGAACACAAAGAAGTTTCTCAGAAAGCTTCTTTCTCTTTGTTATCGGAGGATATTTCCTTTGGCCCTATAGTCTTCTAAGGGATCCAAAATATCTGTTCTCAGATTCCACAGAATAAAGGCTAGCAAAAAGATCGACGAAATACAGATGTAACTCTGTGAGATGAATTAACAGAGCACCAAGCAGTTTCTCAGAAAGCTTCTTTCCAGATTTCTTCTGAGGATATTTCCTTTTTCACCATAGTCCTCTATGGGCTTCCAAATATCACTTTGCCAATTCCAAAAGAACTGTCTTAGCGAAAGGCTTCTTGATGGGAAAGCTGTAACTCTGTGAGATGATTTCACAGAACGCAAAGAAGTTAATCAGAAAGCTTCTTTCTCTTTGTTATCGGAGGATATTTCCGTTGGCCCTAGAGTCTTCTAAGGGATCCGAAATATCTGTTCTCCGATTCCACAGAAATAAGGCTAGCAAAGAGATCCACGAAATACAGATGTAACTCTGTGAGATGTATTAACAGAACACTAAGCAGTTTCTCAGAAAGCTTCTTTCCAGATTTTATCTGAGGATATTTCCTTTTTCACCATAGCCCTCTAAGGGCTTCCAAATATCACTTTGCCAATTCCACAAGAACTGTGTTAGTGAAAGTCTTCTTGAGGGGAAAGCTGTATCTCTGTGAGATGATTTCACAGAACACAAAGAAGTTTCTCAGAAAGCTTCTTTCTCTTTTTGTTATCGAAGGATATTGCCTTTGGCCCTATAGTCTTGAAAGGGATCCGAAATATCTGTTCTCAGATTCCACAGAAATAAGGCTAGCAAAGAGATCCACGAAATACAGATGTAACTCTGTGAGATGAATTAACAGAACACTAAACAGTTTCTCAGAAAGCTTCTTTCCAGATTTCTTCTGAGGATATTTCCTTTTTCACCATAGCCCTCTATGGGCTTCCAAATATCACTTTGCCAATTCCACAAGAACTGTGTTAGCGAAAGGCTTCTTGAGGGGAAAGCTGTAACTCTGTGAGATCATTTCACAGAACACAAAGAAGGTTCTCAGAAAGCTTCTTTCTCTTTGTTATCGGAGGATATTTCCTTTGGACCTAGAGTCTTCTAAGGGTTCCGAAATATCTGTTCTCCGATTCCACAGAAATAAGGCTAGCAAAGAGATCCACGAAATACAGATGTAACTCTGTGAGATGAATTAACAGAACACTAAGCAGTTTCTCAGAAAGCTACTTTCCAGATTTCATCTGAGGATATTTCCTTTTTCACCATAGCCCTCTAAGGGCTTCCAAATATCACTTTGCCAATTCCACAGCAACTGTCTTAGCGAAAGGCTTCTTGAGGGGAAAGCTGTAACTCTGGTAGATGATTTCTCAGAACACCAAGAAGTTTCTCAGAAACCTTTCTCTTTGTTAACGGAGGATATTTCCTTTGGCCCTATAGTCTTCTAAGGGATCCGAAATATCTGTTCTCAGATTCCACAGAAATAAGGCTAACAAAGAGATCTACCAAATACACATGTAACTCTGTGAGATGAATTAACAGATCACTAAGCAGTTTCTCAGAAAGCTTCTTTCCAGATTTCATCTGAGAATATTTCCTTTTTCACCATAGCCCTCTATGGGCTTCCAAATATCACTTTGCCAATTCCAAAAGAACTGTCTTAGCGAAAGGCTTCTTGATGGGAAAGCTGTAACTCTGTGAGATGATTTCACAGAACGCAAAGAAGTTAATCAGAAAACTTCTTTTTCTTTGTTATCGGAGGATATTTCCGTTGGCCCTAGAGTCTTCTAAGGGATCCGAAATATCTGTTCTCCGATTCCACAGAAATAAGGCTAGCAAAGAGATCCACGAAATACAGATGTAACTCTGTGAGATGAATTAACAGAACACTAAGCAGTTTCTCAGCAAGCTACTTTCCAGATTTCATCTGAGGATATTTCCTTTTTCACCATAGCCCTCTAAGGGCTTCCAAATATCACTTTGCCAATTCCACAAAAACTGTGTTAGCGGAAGGCTTCTTGAGGGGAAAGCTGTAACGCTGTGAGATGATTTCACAGAACACAAAGAAGTTTCTCAGAAAGCTTCTTTCTCTTTGTTATCCTAGGATATTTCCTTTGGCTCTATAGTCTTCAAAGGGATCGGAAATATCAGTTCTCAGATTCTACAGAAAAAAGGCTAGCAAAGAGATCCACGAAATACAGATGTAACTCTGTGAGATGAATTATCAGAACACTAAGCAGTTTCTCAGAAAGCTTCTTTCCAGATTTCATCTGAGAATATTTCCTTATTCACCATAGCCCTCTATGGGCTTCCAAATATCACTTTGCCAATTCCACAAGAAGTGTCTTAGCGAAAGGCTTCTTAGGGAAAGGTGTAACTCTGTGAGATGATTTCACAGAACACATAGAAGTTTCTCAGAAACCTTTCTCTTTGTTATCGGAGGATATTTCCTTTGGCCTTATGTTCTTCTAAGGGATCCGAAATATCTGTTCTCAGATTCCACAGAAATAAGGCTAGCAAAGAGATCCACGAAATACAGATGTAACTCTGTGAGATGAATTAAGAGAACACTAAGCAGTTTCTCAGAAAGCTTCTTTCCAGATTTCTTCTGAGGATATTTCCTTTTTCACCACAGCCCTCTATGGGCTTCCAAATATCACTTTGCCAATTCCAAAAGAACTGTCATAGCGAAAGGCTTCTTAAGGAGAAAGCTGTAACTCTGTGAGATGATTTCACAGAACACAAAGAAGTTTCTCAGAAAGCTTCATTCTCTTTGCTATCGGAGGATGTTTCCTTTGGCTCTAGAGTCGTCTAAGTGATCCGAAATATCTATTCTCCGATTCCACAGAAATAAGGCTAGCAAAGAGATCCACGAAATACAGATGTAACTCTGTGAGATGAATTAACAGAACACTAAGCAGTTTCTCAGAAAGCTTCTTTCCAGATTTCATCTGAGGATATTTCCTTTTTCACCATAGACCTCTAAGGGCTTCCAAATATCACTTTGCCAATTCTAAAAGAACTGTCTTAGGGAAAGACTTCCTGAGGGGAAAGCTGTAACTCTGTGAGATCATTTCACAGAACACAAAGAAGTTTCTCAGAAAGCTTCTTTCTCTTTGTTATCGGAGGATATTTCCTTTGGCCCTATAGTCTTCTAAGGGATCCGAAATATCTGTTCTCAGATTCCACAGAAATAAGGCTAGCAAAGAGATCCACGAAATACAGATGTAACTCTGTGAGATGAATTAACAGAACACTAAGCAGTTTCTCAGAAAGCTTCTTTCCAGATTTCTTCTGAGGATATTTCCTTTTTCACCATAGCCCTCTATGGGCTTCCAAATATCACTTTACCAATTACACAAGAACTGTCTTAGCCAAAGGCTTTTTGAGGGGAAAGCTGTAACTCTGTGTGGTGATTTCACAGAACACAAAGAAGTTTCTCAGAAAGCTTCTTTCTCTTTATTATCGGAGGATATTTCCTTTGGCCCTATATTCTTCTAAGGGATCCGAAATATCGGTTCTCAGATTCCACAGAAAAAAGGTAAGCAAAGAAATACACGAAATACAAATGCAACTCTGTGAGATGAATTAACAGAGCACTAAGCAGTTTCTCAGAAAGCTTCTTTCCAGATTTCGTCTGAGAATATTTCCTTTTTCACCATAGCCCTCTCTGGGCTTCCAAATATCACTTTGCCAAATCCACAAGAACTGTCTTAGCGAAAGGCTTCTTGAGGGGAAAGCTGTAACTCTGTGAGTTGATTTCACAGAACGCAAAGGAGTTAATCAGAAAGCTTCTTTCTCTTTGTTATCGGAGGATATTTCCTTTGGCACTAGAGTCTTCTAAGGGATCCGAAATATCTGTTCTCAGATTCCACAGAAATAAGGCTAGCAAAGAGATCCACGAAATACAGATGTAACTCTGTGAGATGAACTAACAGAACAGTAAGCAGTTTCTCAGAAAGCTTCTTTCCAGATTTCATCTGAGGATATTTCCTTTTTCACCATAGCCCTCTTAGCGATTCCTAATATCACTTTGCCAATTTCACAAGAACTGTCTTAGCCAAAGAATTCTTGAGGTTAAAGCTGTAACTCTGTGAAAAGATTTCACAGAACACAAAGAAGTTTCTCTGAAAGCTTCTTTCTCTTTGTTATCTGAGGATATTTCCTTTGGCCTTATAGACTTCTAAGGGTTGTGAAATATCTGTTCTTCGATTCCACAGAAAGAAGGCAAGCAAAGAGATCCACGAAATACAGATGTAACTCTGTGAGATGAAATAACAGAACACTAAGCAGTTTCTCAGAAAGCTTCTTTCCAGATTTCTTCTGAGGATATTTCCTTTTTCACCATAGCCCTCTACGGGCTTCCAAATATCACTTTGCCAATTACACAAGAACTGTCTTAGCGAAAGGCTTCTTGAGGGGAAAGCTGTAACTCTGTGAGATGATTTCACAGAACTCAAAGAAGTTTCTCAGAAACCTTTCTCTTTGTTAACGGAGGATATTTCCTTTGGCCCTATAGTCTTCTAAGGGATCCGAAATATCTGTTCTCAGATTCCACAGAAATAAGGCTAGCAAAGAGATCTACCAAATACAGATGTAACTCTGTGAGATGAATTAACAGATCACTAAGCAGTTTCTCAGAAAGCTTCTTTCCACATTTCATCTGAGAATATTTCCTTTTTCACCATAGCCTTCTATGGGCTTCCAAATATCACTTTGCCAATTCCAAAATAACTGTCTTAGCGAAAGGCTTCTTGAGGGGAAAGCTGTAACTCTGTGAGATGATTTCACAGAACACAAAGAAGTTAATCAGAAAGCTTCTTTCTCTTTGTTATCGGAGGATATTTCCGTTGGCCCTATAGTCTAATTAGGGATGCGAAATATCTGTTCTCCGATTCCACAGAAATAAGGCTAGCAAAGAGATCCACGAAATACAGATGTAACTCTGTGAGATGAATTAACAGAACACTAAGCAGTTTCTCAGAAAGCTACTTTCCAGGTTTCATCTGAAGATATTTCCTTTTTCATCATATCCCTCTAAGGTCTTCCAAATATCACTTTGCCAATTCCACAAAAACTGTAGTAGCGAAAGGGTTCTTGAGGGGAAAGCTGTAACGCTGTGAGATGATTTCACAGAACACAAAGAAGTTTCTCAGAAAACTTCTTTCTCTTTCTTATCGTAGGATATTTCCTTTGGCTCCATAGTCTTTTAAGGGATCGGAAATATCTGTTCTCAGATTCCACAGAAAAAAGGCTAGCAAAGAGATCCAAGAAATACAGATG
Source organism: Macaca nemestrina (assembly GCF_043159975.1). NCBI lineage: Eukaryota > Metazoa > Chordata > Mammalia > Primates > Cercopithecidae > Macaca > Macaca nemestrina. The sequence goes on from NC_092143.1 coordinate 27,648,575, forward strand.
TAACTCTGTGAGATGAATCATCAGAACACTAAGCAGTTTCTCAGAAAGCTTCTTTCCAGATTTCATCTTAGAATATTTCCTTTTTCACAGTAGCCCTCTATGGGCTTCCAAATATCACTTTGCCAATTCCAAAAGAACTGTCTTAGCGAAAGGCTTCTTGAGGGGAAAGCTGTAACTCTGTGAGATGATTTCACAGAACACATAGAAGTTTCTCAGAAATCTTTCTCTTTGTTATCAGAGGATATTTCCTTTGGCCTTATGTTCTTCTAAATGATCCGAAATATCTGTTCTCAGATTCCACAGAAATAAGGCTAACAAAGAGATCTGCCAAACACAGATGTAACTCTGTGAGATGAATTAACAGAACGCTAAGCAGATTCTCAGAAAGCTTCTTTCCAGTTTTCATCTGAGGATATTTCCTTTTTCACCATAGCCCTCTATGGGCTTCCAAATATAACTTTGCCAATTCCAAAAGAACTGTCTTAGCGAAAGGCTTCTTGAGGGGAAAGCTGTAACTCTGTGAGATGATTTCTCAGAACACAAAGAAGTTTCTCAGAAAGCTTCTTTCTCTTTGATATCGGAGGATATTTCCTTTCGCCCTATAGTTTTCTAAGGGATCCGAAATATCTGTTCTCAGATTCCAGAGAAATAAGGCTAGCAAAGAGATCCACGAAATACAGTTGGAGCACTCTGAGATGAATTAACAGAACATTAAGCAGTTTCTCAGAAAGCTTCTTTCCAGAATTCATCTGAGGATATTTCCTTTTTCACCAAGCCCACTATGCACTTCCAAATGTCACTTTGCCAATTCCACTAGAACTGAGTGAGCGAAAGGCTTTTTGAGGGGAAAGCTGTATCTCTGTGAGATGATTTCACAGAACACAAAGAAGTTTCTCAGAAATCTTCTTTCTCTTTGTTATCGGAGGATATTTCCTTTGGCCCTATAGTCTTCTAAGGGATGCGAAATATCTGTTCTCAGATTCCACAGAATAAAGGCTAGCAAAAAGATCCACGAAATACAGATGTAACTCTGTGAGATGAATTAACAGAACACTAAAGAGTTTCTCAGAAAGCTTCTTTCCAGATTTCATCTGAGAATATTTCCTTTTTCACCAGAGCCCCCTAAGGGCTTCCAAATATCACTTTGCCAATTCCAGAAGAACTGTCTTACCGAAAGGCTTCTTGAGGGGAAAGCTGTAACTCTATGAGATGATTTCACAGAACACAAAGAAGTTTCTCAGAAAGCTTCTTTCTCTTTGTTATCGGAGGATATTTCCTTGGGCCCTATAGTCTTCTAAGGGATCCGAAATATCTGTTCTCAGATTCCACAGAAATAAGGCTAGCAAAGAGATTCACGAAATACAGATGTAACTCTGTGAGATGAATTAACAGAACACTAAGCAGTTTCTCAGAAAGCTTCTTTCCAGATTTCATCTGAGGATATTTCCTTTTTCACCATCGCCCTCTAAGGGCTTCCAAATATCACTTTGCCAATTCCACAAGAACTGTCTTAGTGAAAGTCTTCTTGAGCGGAAAGCTGTAACTCTGTGAGATGATTTCACGGAACACAAAGAAGTTTCTCAGAAAGCTTCTTTCTTTTTGTTATCGGAGGATATTTCCTTTGGCCCTATAGTCTTCTAAGTGATCCGATATATCTGTTCTCAGATGCCACAGAAATAAGGCTAGCAAACAGATCCACCAAATACAGATGTAACACTGTGAGATGAATTAACAGAACTCTAAGGAGTTTCTCAGAAAGCTACTTTCCAGATTTCATCTGAGGATATTTCCTTTTTCACCATAGCCCTCTTAGCGATTCCAAATATCACTTTGCCAATTCCACAAGAACTGTCTTAGCCAAAGGCTTCTTGAGGTTAAAGCTGTAACTCGGTGAAAAGATTTCACAGAACACAAAGCAGTTTCTCTGAAAGCTTCTTTCTCTTTGTTATCGGAGGATATTTCCTTTGGCCTTATAGAATTCTAAGGGTTGTGAAATATCTGTTCTTCGATTCCACAGAAAGAAGGCTAGCAAAGAGATTCACGAAATACAGATGTAACTCTGTCAGATGAATTAACAGAACACTAAGCAGTTTCTCAGAAATCTTCTTTCCAGATTTCTTCTGAGGATATTTCCTTTTTCATCATAGCCCTCTATGGGCTTCCAAATATCACTTTGCCAATTACACAAGAACTGTCTTAGCGAAAGGCTTCCAGAGGGGAAAGCTGTAACTCTGTGAGATGATTTCACAGAACACATAGAAGTTTCTCAGAAATCTTTCTCTTTGTTATCGAAGGATATTTCCTTTGGCCTTATGTTCTTCTAAGGGATCCGAAATATCTGTTCTCAGATTCCACAGAAATAAGGCTAGCAAAGAGATCTGACAAATACAGATGTAACTCTGTGAGATGAATTAACAGAACGCTAAGCAGTTTCTCAGAAAGCTTCTTTCCAGTTTTCATCTGAGGATATTTCCTTTTTCACCATAGCCCTCTATGGGCTTCCAAATATAACTTTGCCAATTCCAAAAGAACTGTCTTAGCGAAAGGCTTCTTGAGGGGAAAGCTGTAACTCTGTGAGATGATTTCTCAGAACACAAAGAAGTTTCTCAGAAAGCTTCTTTCTCTTTGATATCGGAGGATATTTCCTTTCGCCCTATAGTTTTCTAAGGGATGCGAAATATCTGTTCTCAGATTCCAGAGAAATAAGGCTAGCAATGAGATCCACGAAATACAGATGTAACTCTGTGAGATGAATTAACAGAGCACTAAGCAGTTTCTCAGAAAGCTTCTTTACAGATTTCATCTGAGAATATTTCCTTTTTCACCATAGCCCTCTATGGGCTTCCAATTATCACTTTGCCTATTCCACAAGAACTGTCTTACCGAAAGACTTCTTGAGGGGAAAGCTGTAACTCTGTGAGATGATTTCACAGAACACAAAGAAGTTTCTCAGAAAGCTTCTTTCTCTTTGTTATCGGAGGATATTTCCTTGGCCCTAGAGTCTTCAAAGGGATCCGAAATATCTGTTCTCAGATTCCACAGCAATAAGGCTAGCAAAGAGATCCACGAAATACAGATGTAACTCTGTGAGATGTATTAACAGAACACTAAGCAGTTTCTCAGAAAGCTTCTTTCCAGATTTCATCTGAGGATATTTCCTTTTTCACCATAGCCCTCTAAGGGCTTCCAAATATCACTTTGCCAATTCCACAAGAACTGTGTTAGTGAAAGTCTTCATGAGGGGAAAGCTGTATCTCTGTGAGATGATTTCACAGAACACAAAGTAGTTTCTCAGAAATCTTCTTTCTCTTTGTTATCGGAGGATATTTCATTTGGCCCTATAATCTTGAAAGAGATCCGAAATATCTGTTCTCAGATTCCACAGAAATAAGGCTAGCAAAGAGATCCACGAAATACAGATGTAACACTGTGAGGTGAATTAAGAGAACACTAAGCAGTTTCTCAGAAAGCTTCTTTCCAGATTTCATCTGAGGATATTTCCTTTTTCACCATAGCCCTCTGTGGGCTTCCAAATATCACGTTTCCAATTCCACAAAAACTGTCTTAGCGAAAGGCTTCTTAAGGGGAAAGCTGTAACTCTGTGAGATGATTTCACAGAACACAAAGAAGTTTCTCAGAAAGCTTCTTTATCTTTGTTATCGGAGGATATTTCCTTTGGCCCTAGAGTCTTCTAAGGGATCCGAAATATCTGTTCTCAGATTCCACAGAAATATGGCTAGCAAAGAGATCCACCAAATACAGATATAACTCTGTGAGATGAATTAACAGAACACTAAGCAGTTTCTCAGAAAGCTTCTTTCCAGATTTCTTCTGAGGATATTTCCTTTTTCACCATAGCCCTCTATGGGCTTCCAAATATCACTTTACCAATTACACAAGAACTGTCTTAGCCAAAGGCTTTTTGAGGGGAAAGCTGTAACTCTGTGAGGTGATTTCACAGAACACAAAGAAGTTTCTCAGAAAGCTTCTTTCTCTTTGTTATCGGAGGATATTTCCTTTGGCACTAGAGTCTTCTAAGGGATCCGAAATATCTGTTCTCAGATTCCACAGAAATAAGGCTAGCAAAGAGATCCACGAAATACAGATGTAACTCTGTGAGATGAATTAACAGAACACTAAGCAGTTTCTCACAAAGCTTCTTTCCAGATTTCATGTGAGGATATTTCCTTTTTCACCATAGCCCTCTAAGGGCTTCCAAATATCACTTTGCCAATTCCACAAGAACTGTGTTAGCGAAAGGCTTCTTAAGGGGAAATCTGTAACTCTGTGAGATGATTTCACAGAACACAAAGAAGTTTCTCAGAAAGCTTCTTTCTCTTTGTTATCGAAGGATATTTCCTTTGGCCCTATAGTCTTCTAAGGGATCCGAAATATCTGTTCTCAGATTCCACAGAATAAAGACTAGCAAAAAGATCCACGAAATACAGATGTAACTCTGTGAGATGAATTAACAGAGCACTAAGCAGTTTCTCAGAAAACTTCTTTACAGATTTCATCTGAGAATATTTCCTTTTTCACCATTGCCCTCTATGGGCTTCCAAATATCACTTTGCCTATTCCACAAGAACTGTCTTACCGAAAGACTTCTTGAGGGGAAAGCTGTAACTCTGTGAGATGATTTCACAGAACACAAAGAAGTTTCTCAGAAAGCTTCTTTCTCTTTGTTATCGGAGGATATTTCCTTGGCCCTAGGGTCTTCAAAGGGATCCGAAATATCTGTTCTCAGATTCCACAGCAATAAGGCTAGCAAAGAGATCCACGAAATACAGATGTAACTCTGTGAGATGTATTAACAGAACACTAAGCAGTTTCTCAGAAAGCTTCTTTCCAGATTTCATCTGAGGATATTTCCTTTTTCACCATAGCCCTCTAAGGGCTTCCAAATATCACTTTGCCAATTCCCAAGAACTGTGTTAGTGAAAGTCTTCATGAGGGGAAAGCTGTATCTCTGTGAGATGATTTCACAGAACACAAAGAAGTTTCTCAGAAAGCTTCTTTCTCTTTGTTATCGGAGGATATTTCATTTGGCCCTATAATCTTGAAAGAGATCCGAAATATCTGTTCTCAGATTCCACAGAAATAAGGCTTGCAAAGAGATCCACGAAAAACAGATGAAACTCTGTGATATGAATTAACAGAACACTAAGCAGTTTCTCAGAAAGCTTCTTTCCAGATTTCATCTGAGGATATTTCCTTTTTCACCATAGCCCTCTGTGGGCTTCCAAATATCACTTTGCCAATTCCACAAAAACTGTCTTAGCGAAAGGCTTCTTAAGGGGAAAGCTGTAACTCTGTGAGATGATTTCACAGAACACAAAGAAGTTTCTCAGAAAGCTTCTTTCTCTTTGTTATCGGAGGATATTTCCTTTGGCCCTATAGTCTTCTAAGGGATCCGAAATATCTGTTCTCAGAATCCACAGAAAAAAGGCTAGCAAAGAGATCCACGAAATACAGATGTAACTCGGTGAGATGTATTAACAGAGCACTAAGCAGTTTCTCAGAAAGCTTCTTTCCAGATTTCATCTGAGAATATTTCCTTTTTCACCATAGCCCTCTATGGGCTTCCAAATATCACTTTGCCAATTCCACAAGAACTGTCTTAGCGAAAGGCTTCCTGAGGGGAAAGGTGTAACTCTGTGAAATGATTTCACAAAACGCAAAGAAGTTAATCAGAAAGCTTATTTCCCTTTGTTATCGCACGATATTTCCTTTGGCCCTATAGTCTTCAAAGGGATTCGAAATATCTGTTCTCAGATTCCACAGAAATAAGGCTAGCAAAGAGATTCACGAAATACAGATGTAACTCTCTGAGATGAATTAAGAGAACAGTAAGCAGTTTCTCAGAAAGCTTCTTTCCAGATTTCATCTGAGGATATTTCCTTTTTCACCATAGCCCTCTATGGGCTTCCAAATATAACTTTGCCAATTCCAAAAGAACTGTCTTAGCGAAAGGCTTCTTGAGGGGAAAGCTGTAACTCTGTGAGATGATTTCTCAGAACACAAAGAAGTTTCTCAGAAAGCTTCTTTCTCTTTGATATCGGAGGATATTTCCTTTCGCCCTATAGTTTTCTAAGGGATCCGAAATATCTGTTCTCAGATTCCAGAGAAATAAGGCTAGCAAAGAGATCCACGAAATACAGTTGGAGCACTCTGAGATGAATTAACAGAACATTAAGCAGTTTCTCAGAAAGCTTCTTTCCAGAATTCATCTGAGGATATTTCCTTTTTCACCAAGCCCACTATGCACTTCCAAATGTCACTTTGCCAATTCCACTAGAACTGAGTGAGCGAAAGGCTTTTTGAGGGGAAAGCTGTATCTCTGTGAGATGATTTCACAGAACACAAAGAAGTTTCTCAGAAATCTTCTTTCTCTTTGTTATCGGAGGATATTTCCTTTGGCCCTATAGTCTTCTAAGGGATGCGAAATATCTGTTCTCAGATTCCACAGAATAAAGGCTAGCAAAAAGATCCACGAAATACAGATGTAACTCTGTGAGATGAATTAACAGAACACTAAAGAGTTTCTCAGAAAGCTTCTTTCCAGATTTCATCTGAGAATATTTCCTTTTTCACCAGAGCCCCCTAAGGGCTTCCAAATATCACTTTGCCAATTCCAGAAGAACTGTCTTACCGAAAGGCTTCTTGAGGGGAAAGCTGTAACTCTATGAGATGATTTCACAGAACACAAAGAAGTTTCTCAGAAAGCTTCTTTCTCTTTGTTATCGGAGGATATTTCCTTGGGCCCTATAGTCTTCTAAGGGATCCGAAATATCTGTTCTCAGATTCCACAGAAATAAGGCTAGCAAAGAGATTCACGAAATACAGATGTAACTCTGTGAGATGAATTAACAGAACACTAAGCAGTTTCTCAGAAAGCTTCTTTCCAGATTTCATCTGAGGATATTTCCTTTTACACCATCGCCCTCTAAGGGCTTCCAAATATCACTTTGCCAATTCCACAAGAACTGTCTTAGTGAAAGTCTTCTTGAGCGGAAAGCTGTAACTCTGTGAGATGATTTCACGGAACACAAAGAAGTTTCTCAGAAAGCTTCTTTCTTTTTGTTATCGGAGGATATTTCCTTTGGCCCTATAGTCTTCTAAGTGATCCGATATATCTGTTCTCAGATGCCACAGAAATAAGGCTAGCAAACAGATCCACCAAATACAGATGTAACACTGTGAGATGAATTAACAGAACTCTAAGGAGTTTCTCAGAAAGCTACTTTCCAGATTTCATCTGAGGATCTTTCCTTTTTCACCATAGCCCTCTTAGCGATTCCAAATATCACTTTGCCAATTCCACAAGAACTGTCTTAGCCAAAGGCTTCTTGAGGTTAAAGCTGTAACTCGGTGAAAAGATTTCACAGAACACAAAGCAGTTTCTCTGAAAGCTTCTTTCTCTTTGTTATCGGAGGATATTTCCTTTGGCCTTATAGAATTCTAAGGGTTGTGAAATATCTGTTCTTCGATTCCACAGAAAGAAGGCTAGCAAAGAGATTCACGAAATACAGATGTAACTCTGTGAGATGAATTAACAGAACACTAAGCAGTTTCTCAGAAATCTTCTTTCCAGATTTCTTCTGAGGATATTTCCTTTTTCATCATAGCCCTCTATGGGCTTCCAAATATCACTTTGCCAATTACACAAGAACTGTCTTAGCGAAAGGCTTCTTGAGGGGAAAGCTGTAACTCTGTGAGATGATTTCACAGAACACATAGAAGTTTCTCAGAAATCTTTCTCTTTGTTATCGAAGGATATTTCCTTTGGCCTTATGTTCTTCTAAGGGATCCGAAATATCTGTTCTCAGATTCCAAAGAAATAAGGCTAGCAAAGAGATCTGACAAATACAGATGTAACTCTGTGAGATGAATTAACAGAACGCTAAGCAGTTTCTCAGAAAGCTTCTTTCCAGTTTTCATCTGAGGATATTTCCTTTTTCACCATAGCCCTCTATGGGCTTCCAAATATAACTTTGCCAATTCCAAAAGAACTGTCTTAGCGAAAGGCTTCTTGAGGGGAAAGCTGTAACTCTGTGAGATGATTTCTCAGAACACAAAGAAGTTTCTCAGAAAGCTTCTTTATCTTTGTTATCGGAGGATATTTCCTTTGGCCCTAGAGTCTTCTAAGGGATCCGAAATATCTGTTCTCAGATTCCACAGAAATATGGCTAGCAAAGAGATCCACCAAATACAGATATAACTCTGTGAGATGAATTAACAGAACACTAAGCAGTTTCCCAGAAAGCTTCTTTCCAGATTTCTTCTGAGGATATTTCCTTTTTCACCATAGCCCTCTATGGGCTTCCAAATATCACTTTACCAATTACACAAGAACTGTCTTAGCCAAAGGCTTTTTGAGGGGAAAGCTGTAACTCTGTGAGGTGATTTCACAGAACACAAAGAAGTTTCTCAGAAAGCTTCTTTCTCTTTGTTATCGGAGGATATTTCCTTTGGCACTAGAGTCTTCTAAGGGATCCGAAATATCTGTTCTCAGATTCCACAGAAATAAGGCTAGCAAAGAGATCCAGGAAATACAGATGTAACTCTGTGAGATGAATTAACAGAACACTAAGCAGTTTCTCACAAAGCTTCTTTCCAGATTTCATGTGAGGATATTTCCTTTTTCACCATAGCCCTCTAAGGGCTTCCAAATATCACTTTGCCAATTCCACAAGAACTGTGTTAGCGAAAGGCTTCTTAAGGGGAAATCTGTAACTCTGTGAGATGATTTCACAGAACACAAAGAAGTTTCTCAGAAAGCTTCTTTCTCTTTGTTATCGAAGGATATTTCCTTTGGCCCTATAGTCTTCTAAGGGATCCGAAATATCTGTTCTCAGATTCCACAGAATAAAGACTAGCAAAAAGATCCACGAAATACAGATGTAACTCTGTGCGATGAATTAACAGAGCACTAAGCAGTTTCTCAGAAAACTTCTTTACAGATTTCATCTGAGGATATTTCCTTTTTCACCATTGCCCTCTATGGGCTTCCAAATATCACTTTGCCTATTCCACAAGAACTGTCTTACCGAAAGACTTCTTGAGGGGAAAGCTGTAACTCTGTGAGATGATTTCACAGAACACAAAGAAGTTTCTCAGAAAGCTTCTTTCTCTTTGTTATCAGAGGATATTTCCTTGGCCCTAGGGTCTTCAAAGGGATCCGAAATATCTGTTCTCAGATTCCACAGAAATAAGGCTAGCAAACAGATCCACGAAATACAGATGTAACACTGTGAGATGAATTAAGAGAACTCTAAGGAGTTTCTCAGAAAGATACTTTCCAGATTTCATCTGAGGATAATTCCTTTTTCACCATAGCCCTCTTAGAGATTCCAAATATAACTTTGCCAATTCCACAAGAACTGTCTTAGCCAAAGGCTTCTTGAGGTTAAAGCTGTAACTCGGTGAAAAGATTTCACAGAACACAAAGCAGTTCCTCTGAAAGCTTCTTTCTCTTTGTTATCGGAGGATATTTCCTTTGGCATTATAGACTTCTAAGGGTTGTGAAATATCTGTTCGTCGATTCCACAGAAAGAAGGCTAGCAAAGAGATTCACGAAATACAGATGTAACTCTGTGAGATGAATTAACAGAACACTAAGCAGTTTCTCAGAAAGCTACTTTCCAGATTTCATCTGAAGATATTTCCTTTTTCATCATAGCCCTCTAAGGGCTTCCAAATATCACTTTGCCAATTCCAAAAGAACTGTCTCAGCGAAAGGATTCTTGAGGGGAAAGCTGTAACTCTGTGAGATGATTTCACAGAACACGTAGAATTTTCTCAGAAATCTTTCTCTTTGTTATCGGAGGATATTTCCTTTGGCCTTATGTTCTTCTAAGGGATCCGAAATATCTGTTCTCAGATTCCACAGAAATAAGGCTAGCAAAGAGATCTGCCAAATACAGATGTAACTCTGTGAGATGAATTAACAGAACGCTAAGCTGTTTCTCAGAAAGCTTCTTTCCAGTTTTCATCTGAGGATATATCCTTTTTCACCAAAGCCCTCTATGGGCTTCCAAATATAACTTTGCCAATTCCAAAAGAACTGTCTTAGCGAAAGGCTTCCTGAGGGGAAAGCTGAAACTCTGTGAGATGATTTCTCAGAACACAAAGAAGTTACTCAGAAAGCTTCTTTCTCTTTGAAATCGGAGGATATTTCCTTTCGCCCTATAGTTTTCTAAGGGATCCGAAATATCTGTTCTCAGATTCCAGAAAAATAAGGCTAGCAAAGAGATCCACGAAATACAGATGGAACACTGTGAGATGAATTAACAGAACATTAAGCAGTTTCTCAGAAAGCTTCTATCCAGATTTCATCTGAGGATATTTCCTTTTTCACCAAGCCCACTATGCACTTCCAAATATCACTTTGCCAATTCCACGAGAACTGAGTTAGCGAAAGGCTTCTTGAGGGGAAAGCTGTATCTCTGTGAGATGATTTCACAGAACACAAAGAAGTTTCTCAGAAAGCTTCTTTCTCTTTGTTATCGGAGGATATTTCCTTTGGCACTACAGTCTTCTAAGCGATCCGAAATATCTGTTCTCAGATTCCACAGAATAAAGGCTAGCAAAAAGATCCACGAAATACAGATGTAACTCTGTGAGATGAATTAACACAACACTAAAGAGTTTCTCAGAAAGCTTCTTTCCAGATTTCATCTGAGAATATTTCCTTTTTCACCATAGCCCTCTATGGGCTACCAAATATCACTTTGCCAATTCCACAAGAACTGTCTTAAAGAAAGGCTTCTTGAGGGGAAAGCTGTAACTCTGTGAGATGATTTCACAGAACACAAAGAAGTTTCTCAGAAAGCTTCTTCCTCTTTGTTATCGGAGGACATTTCCTTTGGCCCTAGAGTCTTCAAAGGGATCCGAAATATTTGTTATCCGATTCCACAGCAATAAGGCTAGCAAAGAGATCCACGAAATACAGATGTAACTCTGTGAGATGTATTAACAGAACACTAAGCAGTTTCTCAGAAAGCTTCTTTCCAGATTTCATCTGAGGATATTTTCTTTTTCACCATAGCCCTGTATGGGCTTCCAAATATCACTTTGCCAATTCCACAAGAACTGTGTTAGTGAAAGTCTTCATGAGGGGAAAGCTGTATCTCTGTGAGATGATTTCACAGAACACAAAGAAGTTTCTCAGAAAGCTTCTTTCTCTTTGTTATCTGAGGATATTTCTTTTGGCCCTATAGTCCTGAAAGGGATCCGAAATATCTGTTCTCAGATTCCACAGAAATATGGCTAGCAAAGAAATCCATGAAATACAGACGTAACTCTGTGAGATGAATTAACAGAACACTAAGCAGTTTCTCAGAAAGCTTCTTTCCAGATTTCATCTGAGGATATTTCCTTTTTCACCATAGCCCTCTGTGGGCTTCCAAATATCACTTTTCCAATTCCACAAAAAGTGTCTTAGCGAAAGGCTTCTCGAGCGGAAAGCTGTAACTCTGTGAGACGATTTCACAGAACACAAAGAAGTTTCTCAGAAAGCTTCTTTCTCTTTGTTATCGGAGGATATTTCCTTTGGCCCTATAGTCTTCTAAGGGATCCGAAATATCTGTTCTCCATTTCCACAGAAATAAGGCTAGCAAAGAGATCCACGAAATACAGATGTAACTCTGTGAGATGAATTAACAGAACACTAAGCAGTTTCTCAGAAAGCTTCTTTCCAGATTTCATCTGAGGAAATTTCCTTTTTCACCATAGCCCTCTAAGGGCTTCTAAATATCACTTTGCCAATTCCACAAGAACTGTGTTAGCGAAAGGCTTCTTGAGGGGAAAGCTGTAACTCTGTGAGATGATTTCACAGAACACAAAGAAGTTTCTCAGAAAGCTTCTTTCTCTTTGTTATCGGAGGATAATTCCTTTGGCCTTATAGTCTTCTAAGGGATCCGAAATATCTGTTCTCAGATTCCACAGAAATAAGGAGAGCAAAGAGATCCACGAAATACAGATGTAACTCTGAGATGAATTAAGAGAACACTAAGAAGTTTCTCAGAAAGCTTCTTTCCAGATTTCATCTGAGGATATATCCTTTTTCACCATAGCCCTGTAAGGGCTTGCAAATATGACTTTGCCAATTCCACAAGAACTGCCTTAGCGAAAGGCTTCTTGAGGGGAAAGCTGTAACTCTGTGAGATGATTTCACAGAGCACAACGAAGTTTCTCAGAAAGATTATTTCTCTTTGTTATCGGAGGATATTTCCTTTGGCCCACTAATCTTCAAATGGATCCGAAATATCTGTTCTCAGGTTCCACAGAAATAAGGCTAGCAAAGAGATCCACGAAATACAGATGTAACTCTGTGAGATGAATTAACAGAACACTAAGCAGTTTCTCGGAAAGCTTCTTTCCAGATTTCATCTGAGGATATTTCCTTTTCCACCATAGCCCTCTGTGCACTTCCAAATATCACTTTGCCAATTCCACAAGAACTGTCTTAGCGAAAGGCTACTTGAGGGGAAAGCTGTAACTCTGTGAGATGATTTCACAGAACATAAAGAAGTTTCTCAGGAAGATTCTTTCAATTTGTTATCGGAGGATATTTCCTTTGGCCCTATAGTCCTCAAAGGGATCCGAAATATCAGTTCTCAGATTCCACAGAAATAAGGCTAGCAAAGAGATCCAAGAAATACAGACGTAACTCTGTGAGATGAATTAACAGAACGCTAAGCAGTTTCTCCGAAAGCTTCTTTCCGTATTTCATCTGAGGATATTTCCTTTTTCACCGTAGCCCTCTATGGGCTTCCAAATATCACTTTGCCTATTCCACAAGAACTGTCTTAGCGAAAGGCTTCTTGAGGGGAAAGCTGTAACTCTGAGAGATGATTTCACAGAACACTAAGAAGTTTCTCAGAAAGCTTCTTTCTCTTTGTTATCGGAGGATATTTCCTTTGGCCCTATAGTCTTCCAAGGGATCCGAAATATCTGTTCTCAGATTCCACAGAAATAAGGCTAGCAAAGAGATCCACGAAATACAGATGTAAACCTATGAGATGAATTAACAGAACACTAAGCAGTTTCTCAGAAAGCTTCTTTCCAGATTTCATCTGAGGATATTTCCTTTTTCACCATAGCCCTCTATGGGCTTCCCAATACCACTTTGCCAATTCCACAAGAACTGTCTTAGCGAAAGGCTTCTTGAGTGGAAAGCTGTAACTCTGTGAGATGATTTCAAAGAACACAAAGAAGATTTTCAGAAAGATTCTTACCAGATTTCATCTGTGGGTATTTCCTTTTTCACCATAGCCCTCTATGCGCTACCAAATATCACTTTGCCAATTCCACAAGAACTGTCTTAGCGAAAGGCTTCTTGAGGGGAAAGCTGTAACTCTGTGAGATAATTTCAAAGAACACAAAGAAGTTTCTCAGAAAGATTCTTTCTCTTTGTTATCGAAGTTTATTTTCTTTGGCCCTATAGTCTTCAAAGGGATCCGAAATATCTGTTCTCAGATTCCACAGAAATAAGGCTAGCAAAGAGATCCACGAAATACAGATGTAACTCTGTGAGATGAATTAACAGAACACTAAGCAGTTTCTCAGAAAGCTTCTTTCCAGATTTCATCTGAGGATATTTCCTTTTTCACCGTAGCCCTCTATCGGCTTCCAAACATCACTTTGCCAATTCCACAAGCACTGTCTTAGAGAAAGGCTTCTTGAGGGGAAGGCTGTAACTCTGTAAAATGATTTCACAGAACACAAAGAAGTTTCTCAGAAAGCTTCTTTCTTTTTCTTATCAGAGGATATTTCCTTTGGCCCTATAGTCTTCAAAGGGATCCGAAATATCTGTTCTCAGATTCCACAGAATTAAGGCTAGCAAAGAGATCCTCGAGATACAGATGTAACTCTGTGAGATGAATTAACAGAACACTGAAGAGTTTCTCAGAAAGCTACTTTCCAGATTTCATCTTAAGATATTGGTTTTTCACCATAGCCCTCTATGGGCTTCCAAATATTACTTTGCCAATTCCAAAACAACTGTCTTAGCGAAAGGCTTCTTTAGGGGAAAGCTGTAAATCTGTGAGATGATTTCACAGAACACAAAAAAGTTTCTCAGAAAGCTTCTTTCTCTTTGTTATCGGAGGATATTACCTTTGGACCTATAGTCTTCTAAGAGATCCGAAATATCTGTTCTCAGATTCCACAGAAATAAAGCTAGCAAAGAGATACACCAAATACAGATGTAACTCTGTGAGATGAATTAACAGAACACTAAACACTTTCTCAGAAAGCTTCTTTCCAGATTTCATCTGAGGATATTTCCTTTTTCAACATAGCCCTCAATGGGCTTCCAAACATCACTTTGCCAATTCCACAAGAACTGTCTTAGCGAAATACTTCTTCAGGGCAAAGCTGTAACTCTGTGAGATGATTTCACAGAACACAAAGAAGTTTCTCAGAAAGCTTCTTTCTCTTTGTTATCGGAGGATATTTCCTTTGGTCCTAGAATCTTCAAAGGGATCCGAAATATCTGGTCTCAGATTCCACAGAAATAAGGCTAGCAAAGACATACACCAAATACAGATGTAACTCTGTGAGACGATTTCACAGAACAAAGAAGTTTCTCAGAAAGCTTCTTTCTCTTTGTTATCGGAGTTTATTTCCTTTGGCCCTATAATCTTCAAAGGGATCCGGAATATCTGTTCTCAGATTCCACAGAAATAAGGCTAGCAAAGAGATCCACGAAATACAGATGTAACTCTGTGAGATGAATTAACAGAACACTAAGCAGTTTCTCAGAAAGCTTCTTTCCAGATTTCATCTGCGGATAATTCCTTTTTCACCATAGTCCTCTATGCCCTTCGAAATATCACTTTGCCAATTGCACAAGAATTGTCTTAGCCAAAGGCTTCTTGAGGGGAATGCTGTAACTCTGTGAGATGATTTCACAGAACACAAAGAAGTTTCTCAGAAAGCTTATTTCTCTTTGTTATCGGAGGATATTTCCTTTGGCCCTATAGTCTTCTAAGTTATCCAAAATATCTGGTCTCAGATTCCACAGAAATAAGGCTAGCAAAGAGATCCACGAAATATAGATGTAACTCTGTGAGATGAATTAACAGAACACTAAGCAGTTTCACAGAAAGCTACTTTCCAGATTTCATCTGAGGATATTTCCTTTTTCACCATAGCCCTATATGGGCTTCCAAATATCACTCTGCCAATTCCACAAGAACTGTCTTAGCGAAAGGCATCTCTAGGGGAAAGCTGTATCTCTGTGAGATGATTTCACAGAACACAAAGAAGTTTCTCAGAAAGCTTCTTTCTCTTTGTTATCGGAGGATATTACCTTGGGCCCTATAGTCTTCAAAGGGATCCGAAATATCTGTTCTCACATTCCACAGAAATAAGGCTAGCAAAGAGATCCACGAAATACAGATGTAATTCTGTGAGATGAATAAACAGAACACTAAGCAGTTTCTCAGAAAGCTTCTTTCTCTTTGTTATCGGAGGATTTTTCCTTTGGCCCTGTAGTCTTCTAAGGGACCCGAAATATCTGTTCTCAGATTCCACGGAAATAAGGCTAGCAAAGAGATACACAAAATACAGATGTAACTCTGTGAGATGAATTAAGGGAACACTAAGCAGTTTCTCAGAAAGCTTCTTTCCAGATTTCATCTGAGGATATTTCCTTTTTCACCATAGCCCTCTATGGGCTTCCAAATATCACTTTGCCAATTCCACAAGAACTGTCTTAGTGAAAGGGTTCTTGAGGGGAAAGCTGTAACTCTGTGAGATGATTTCATAGAACACAAAGAAGTTTCTCAGAAAGCTTCTTTCTCTTTTTTATCGGAGGATATTTCCTTTGGTCCTATACTCTCAAAGGGTTCCGAAATATCTGTTCTCAGATTCCACAGAAATAAGGCCAGCAAAGAGATCCACGAAATAGAGATGTAACTCTGTGAGATGAATTAACAGAACACTAAGCAGTTTCTCAGAAATCTTCTTTCCAGATTTCATCAGAGGATATTTCCTCTTTCACCGTAGCCCTCTATGGGCTTCCAAATATCACTTTGCCAATTCCACAAGAACTGTCTAAGCGAAAGGCATCTTCAGGGGAAAGTTGTAACTCTGTCAGATGATTTCACAGAACACAAAGAAGTTACTCAGAAAGCTTCTTTCCTTTTGTTATCGGAGGATATTTCCTTTGGCCCTAGAGTCTTCAAAGTTATCCGAAATATCTGTTCTCAGTATCCACAGAAATAAGGCTACCAAAGAAATCCACGAAAAACAGATGTAACTCTGTGAGATGAATTAACAGAACACTAAGCAGTTTATCAGAAAGCTTCTTTCCAGATTTTTTCAGAGGATATTTCCTTTTTCACCATAGCCCTCTATGGGCTTCCCAATATCACTCTGCCAATTCCACATGAACTGTCTTAGCGAAAGGCTTCTGCAGGGGAAAGCTGTATCTCTGTGAGATGATTTCACAGAACACAAAGAAGTTTCTCAGAAAGCTTCTTTCTCTTTGTTATCGGAGGATATTTCCTTTGGCCCTAGAGTCTTCAAAGGGATCCGAAATATCTGGTCTCAGATTCCACAGGAATAAGGCTAGCAAAGAGATACACCAAATACAGATGTAACTCTGTGAGATGATTTCACAGAATACAAAGAAGTTTCTCAGAAAGCTTCTTTCTCTTTGTTATCGGAGTTTATTTCCTTTGGCCCTATAATTTTCAAAAGGATCCGGAATATCTGTTCTCAGATTCCACAGAAATAAGGCTAGCAAAGAGATAAACGAAATACAGATGTAACTCTGTGAGATGAATTAACAGAACACTAAGCAGTTTCTCAGAAAGCTTCTTTCCAGATTTCATCTGAGGATATTTCCTTTTTCACCATAGCCCTCTATGGGCTTCCAAATATCACTTTGCCAATTACACAAGAACTCTCTTAGCGAAAGTCTTCTTGAGTGGAAAGCTGTAACTCTGTGAGATAATTTCACAGAACACAAAGTAGTTTCTGAGAAAGCTTCGTTCTCTTTCTGATCGGAGGATATTTCTTTGGCCCTATACTCTTCTAAGGGACCCGAAATATCTGTTCTCAGATTCCACAGAAATATGGCTAGCAAAGAAATCCACGAAATACAGAGGTAACTCTGTGAGATGAATTAAAAGAACACTAAGCAGTTTCTCAGAAAGCTACTTTCCAGATTTCATCTGAGGATATTTCCTTTTTCACCATAGCACTATGTGGGCTTCCAAATATCACTCTGCCAATTCCACAAGAACTGTCTTAGCGAAAGGCTTCTTGAGGGGAAAGCTGTATCTCTGTGAGATGATTTCACAGAACACTAAGAAGTTTCTCAGAAAGCTTCTTTCTCTTTGTTATCGGAAGATATTTCCTTTGGCCCTATAGTCTTCAAAGGGATCCGAAATATCTGTTCTCACATTCCACAGAAATAAGGCTAGCAAAGAGATCCACGAAATACAGATGTAACTCTGTGAGATGAATTAACAGAACACTAAGCAGTTTCTCAGAAAGCTTCTTTCCACATTTCATTTGAGGATATTTCCTTTTTCACCCTAGCCTTCTATGCGCTACCGAATATCACTTTGCTAATTGCATAAGAACTGTCTTAGCGAAAGACTTCTTGAGGGGAAAGCTGTAACTCTGTGAGATGATTTCACAGAACACAAAGAAGTTTCTCAGAAAGCTTCTTTCTCTTTGTTATCGGAGTTTACTTCCTTTGGCCCTATAATCTTCAAAGGGATCCGGAATATCTGTTCTCAGATTCCACAGAAATAAGGCTAGCAAAGAGATCCACGAAATACAGATGTAACTCTGTGAGATGAATAAACAGAACACTAAGCAGTTTCTCAGAAAGCTTCTTTCCAGATTTCATCTGCGGATAATTCCTTTTTCACCATAGCCCTCTATGCGCTTCGAAATATCACTTTGCCAATTCCGCAAGAACTGTGTTAGCGAAAGGCTTCTTGAGTGGAAAGCTGTAACTCTGTGAGATGATTTCGCAGAACACAAAGAAGTTTCTGAGAAAGCTTCGTTCTCTTTGTGATCGGAGGATATGTCCTTTGGCCCTATAGTCTTCTAAGGGATCTGAAATATCTGTTCTCAGATTCCACAGAAATAAGGCTAGCAAAGAGATCCACGAAATACAGATGTGACTCTGTGAGATGAATTAACAGAACACTAAGCAGTTTCTCAAAAAGCTACTTTCCAGATTTCATCTGAGGATATTTCCTTTTTCACCATAGCCCTCTAAGGGCTTCCAAATATCACTTTGCCAATTCCACAAGAACTGTCTTAGCGAAAGGCTTCTTGAGCGGAAAGCTGTAACTCTGTGAGATGATTTCACAGAACACAAAGAAGTTTCTCAGAAAGCTTCTTTCTCTTTGTTATCGGAGGATATTTCCTTGGGCCCTATAGTCTTCTTAGGGATCCGAAATATCTGTTCTCAGATTCCACAGAAGTAAGGCTAGCAAAGAGATACCCCAAATACAGATGTAACTCTGTGAGATGAATTAAAAGAACACTAAGCAGTTTCTCAGAAAGCTTCTTTCCAGATTTCATCTGAGGTTATTTCCTTTTTCACCATAACCCTGTATGGGCTTCCAAATATTACTTTGCCAATTCCACAAGAACTGTCTTAGCGAAAGGCTTCTTGAGGGGAAAGCTGTAACTCTGTCAGATGATTTCACAGAACACAAAGAAGTTTCTCAGAAAGCTTCTTTCTCTTTGTTATCGGAGGATATTTCCTTTGGCCCTATAATCTTCTCAGAGATCCGAAATATCTGTTCTCAGATTCCACAGAAATAAGGCTAGCAAAGAGATACACCCAATACAGATGTAACTCTGTGAGATGAATTAACAGAACACTAAGCAGTTTCTCAGAAAGCTTCTTTCCAGATTTCATCTGAGGATATTTCCTTTTTCACCATAGCCCTCTATGGGCTTCCAAATATCACTTTGCCAATTCCACAAGAACTGTCTTAGCGAAAGACTTCTTCAGGGGAAAGCTGTACCTCTGTGAGATGATTTCACAGAACACAAAGAAGTTTCTCAGAAAGCTTCTTTCTCTTTGTTATCGGAGGATATTTCCTTTGGCCCTAGAGTCTTCAAAGGGATCCGAAAAATCTGGTCTCAGATTCCACAGAAATAAGGCTAGCAAAGAGATACACCAAATACAGATGTAACTCTGTGAGATGATTTCACAGAACACAAAGAAGTTTCTCAGAAAGCTTCTTTCTCTTTGTTATTGGAGTTTATTTCCTTTGGCCCTATAATCTTCAAAGGGATCCGGAATATCTGTTCTCAGATTCCACAGAAATAAGGCTAGCAAAAGATCCACGAAATACAAATGTAACTCTGTGAGATGAATTAACAGAACACTAAGCAGTTTCTCAGAAAGCTACTTTCCAGATTTCATGTGAGGATATTTCCTTTTTCGCCATAGCCCTCTGTGGGCTTCCAAATATCACTTTGCCAATTCCACAAGAACTGTCTTACCGAAAGGCTTCTTGAGGGGAAAGCTGTAACTCTGTGAGGTGATTTCACAGAACACAAAGAAGTTTCTAAGAAAGCTTCTTTCTCTTGGTTATCGGAAGATATTTCCTTTGGCCCTATAGTCTTCTAAGGGATCCGAAATATCTGTTCTCAGATTCCACAGAAATAAGGCTAGCAAAGAGATCCACGAAATACAGATGTAATTCTGTGAGATGAATTAACAGAACACTGAGGAGTTTCTCAGAAAGCTTCTTTCCAGATTTCATCTGAGGATATTTCCTTTTTCACCTTAGCCCTCTATGGGCTTCCAAATATCACTTTGCAAATTCCACAAGAACTGTCTTAGCGAAAGGCTTCTTGAGTTGAAAGCTGTAAATCTGTGAGATGATTTCACGGAACACAAAGAAGTTTCTGGGAAAGCTTCGTTCTCTTTGTGATCGAAGGATATTTCCTTTGGCCCTCTAGTCTTTTAAGGGATCCGAAATATCTGTTCTCAGATTCCACAGAAATAAGGCTAGCAAAGAGATCCACGAAATACTGATGTAACTCTGTGAGATGAATTAACAGAACACTAAGCAGTTTCTCAGAAAGCTACTTTCCAGATTTCATCTGAGTATATTTCCTTTTTCACCATAGCCCTCTATGGGCTTCCAAATATTACTTTGCCAATTCCACAAGAACTGTCTTAGCGAAAGGCTTCTTGAGGGGAAAGCTGTAACTCTGTGAGATGATTTCACAGAGCTAAAGAAGTTTCTCAGAAAGCTTCTTTCTCTTTCTTATCGGAGGATATTTCCTTGGGCCCTGTAGTCTTCAAAGGGATCCGAAATATCTGTTCTCAGATTCCACAGAAATAACGCTAGCAAAGAGATCCACGAAATACTGATGTAACTCTGTGAGATGAATTAACAGAACACTAAGCAGTTTCTCAGAAAGCTTCTTTGCAGATTTCATCTGAGGATATTTCCTTTTTCACCATAGCCCTCTATGGGCTTCGAAATATCACTTTGCCAATTCCACAAGAACTGTCTTAGCGAAAGGCTTCTTCAGGGGAAAGCTGTAACTCTGTGAGATGATTTCACGGAACACAAAGACGTTTCTGAGAAAGCTCGTTCTCTTTGTGATCGGAGGATATTTCCTTTGGCCCTCTATTCTTCTAAGGGATCCGAAATATCTGTTCTCAGATTCCACCGAAATAAGGCTAGCAAAGAGATCCACGAAATACTGATGTAACTCTGTGAGATGAATTAACAGAACACTAAGCAGTTTCTCAGAAAGCTACTTTCCAGATTTCATCTGAGTATATTTCCTTTTTCAACATAGCCCTCTATGGGCTTCCAAATATTACTTTTCCAAATCCACAAGAACTGTCTTAGCGAAAGGCTTCTTGAGGGGAAAGCTGTAACTCTCTGAGATGATTTCACAGAACACAAAGAAGTTTCTCAGAAAGCTTCTTTCTCTTTGTTATCGGAGGATATTTCCTTGGGCCCTATAGTCTTCAAAGGGATCCGAAATATCTGTTCTCAGATTACACACAAATAAGGCTAGCAAAGAGATACACCAAATACAGATGTAACTCTGTGAGATGAATTAACAGAACACTGAGCAGTTTCTCAGAAAGCTTCTTTCCAGATTTCATCTGAGGATATTTCCTTTTTCACCTTAGCCCTCTATGGGCTTCCAAATATCACTTTGCAAATTCCACAAGAACTGTCTTAGCGAAAGGCTTCTTGAGTGGAAAGCTGTAAATCTGTGAGATGATTTCACGGAACACAAAGAAGTTTCTGAGAAAGCTTCGTTCTCTTTGTGATCGGAGGATATTACCTTTGACCCTCTAGTCTTCTAAGGGATCCGAAATATCTGTTCTCAGATTCCACAGAAATAAGGCTAGCAAAGAGATCCACCAAATACTGATGTAACTCTGTGAGATGAATTAACAGAACACTAAGCAGTTTCTCAGAAAGCTACTTTCCAGATTTCATCTGAGTATATTTCCTTTTTCACCATATCCCTCTATGGGCTTCCAAATATTACTTTGCCAATTCCACAAGAACTGTCTTAGCGAAAGGCTTCTTGAGCGGAAAGCTGTAACTCTGTGAGATGATTTCACAGAGCGCAAAGAAGTTTCTCAGAAAGCTTCTTTCTCTTTGTTATCGGAGGATATTTCCTTGGGCCCTATAGTCTTCTAAGGGATCCGAAATATCTGTTCTCAGATTCCACAGAAATAAGGCTAGCAAAATATCCATGAAATGCAAATGTAACTCTGTGAGATGATTTAACAGAACACTAAGCAGTTTCTCAGAAAGCAACTTTCCAGATTTCATCTGAGGATATTTCCTTTTTCACCATAGCCCTCTATGGGCTTCCAAATATCTCTTTGCCAATTCCAAAAGAACTGTCGTAGCGAAAGGCTTCTTGAGGGGAAAGCTGTAACTCTGTGAGATGATTTCACAGAACACAAAGAAGTTTCTCAGAAAGCTTTTCTCTCTTTGTTATCGGAGGATATTTCCTTTGGCCCTAGAGTCTTCAAAGGGATCCGAAATATCTGGTCTCAGATTCCACAGAAATAAGGCTAGCAAAGAGATCCACGAAATACAGATGTAACTCTGTGATATGAATTAAAAGAACACTAAGCAGTTTCTCAGAAAGCTACTTTCCAGATTTCATCTGAGGATATTTCCTTTTTCACCATAGCACTATATGGGCTTCCAAATATCACTCTGCCAATTCCACAAGAACTGTCTTAGCGAAAGACTTCTTGAGGGGAAAGCTGTATCTCTGTGAGATGATTTCACAGAACACAAAGAAGTTTCTCAGAAAGCTTCTTTCTCTTTGTTATCGGAAGATATTTCCTTTGGCCCCATAGTCTTCAAAGGGATCCGAAATATCTGTTCTCACATTCCACAGAAATAAGGCTAGCAAAGAGATCCACGACATACAGATGTAACTCTGTTATATGAATTAACAGAACACTAAGCAGTTTCTCAGAAAGCTTCTTTCCACATTTCATCTGAGGATATTTCCTTTTTCACCCTAGCCTTCTATGCGCTACCGAATATCACTTTGCCAATTGCATAAGAACTGTCTTAGCGAAAGACTTCTTGAGGGGAAAGCTGTAACTCTGTGAGATGATTTCACAGAACACAAAGAAGTTTCTCAGAAAGTTTCTTTTTCTTTGTTATCGGAGTTTACTTCCTTTGGCCCTATAATCTTCAAAGGAATCCGGAATATTTGTTCTCAGATTCCACAGAAATAAGGCTAGCAAAGAGATCCACGAAATACAGATGTAACTCTGTGAGATGAATAAACAGAACACTAAGCAGTTTCTCAGAAAGCTTCTTTCCAGATTTCATCTGCGGATAATTCCTTTTTCACCATAGCCCTCTATGCGCTTCCAAATATCACTTTGCCAATTCCACAAGAACTGTGTTAGCGAAAGGCTTCTTGAGTGGAAAGCTGTAACTCTGTGAGATGATTTCACAGAACACAAAGAAGTTTCTGAGAAAGCTTCGTTCTCTTTGTGATCGGAGGATATGTCCTTTGGCCCTATAGTCTTCTAAGGGATCTGAAATATCTCTTCTCAGATTCCACAGAAATAAGGCTAGCAAAGAGATCCACGAAATACAGATGGAACACTGTGAGATGATTTAACAGAACACTAAGCAGTTTCTCAAAAAGCTACTTTTCAGATTTCTTCTGAGGATATTTCCTTTTTCACCATAGCCCTCTATGGGCTTCCAAATATCACTATGCCAATTCCACAAGAACTGTCTTAGCGAAAGGCTTCTTGAAGGGAAAGCTGTAACTCTGTGAGATGATTTCACAGAACACAAAGAAGTTTCTCAGAAAGCTTCTTTCTCTTTGTTATCGGAGGATATTTCCTTTGGCCCTATAGTCTTCAAAGGGATCCGAAATATCTGTTCTCAGATTCCACAGAAATAAGGCTAGCAATAGATCCACGAAATACAAATGTAACTCTGTGAGATGAATTAACAGAACACTAAGCAGTTTCTCAGAAAGCTACTTTCCAGATTTCATCTGAGGATATTTCCTTTTTCGCCATAGCCCTCTATGGGCTTCCAAATATCACTTTGCCAATTCCACAAGAACTGTCTTAGCGAAAGGCTTCTTGAGGGGAAAGCTGTAACTCTGTGAGATGATTTCACAGAACACAAAGAAGTTTCTAAGAAAGCTTCTTTCTCTTTGTTATCGGAAGATATTTCCTTTGGCCCTATAGTCTTCTAAGGGATCCAAAATATCTGTTCTCAGATTCCACAGAAATAAGGCTAGCAAAGAGATCCACGAAATACAGATGTAACTCTGTGAGATGAATTAAGAGAACACTGAGCAGTTTCTCAGAAAGCTTCTTTCCAGATTTCATCTGAGGATATTTCCTTTTTCACCTTAGCCCTCTATGGGCTTCCAAATATCACTTTGCAAATTCCACAAGAACTGTCTTAGCGAAAGGCTTCTTGAGTGGAAAGCTGTAACTCTGTGAGATGATTTCACGGAACACAAAGAAGTTTCTGAGAAAGCTTCGTTCTCTTTGTGATCGGAGGATATTTCCTTTGGTCCTCTAGTCTTCTAAGGGATCCGAAATATCTGTTCTCAGATTCCACAGAAATAAGGCTAGCAAAGAGACCCACGAAATACTGATGTAACTCTGTGAGATGAATTAACAGAACACTAAGCAGTTTCTCAGAAAGCTACTTTCCAGATTTCATCTGAGTATATTTCCTTTTTCACCATAGCCCTCTATGGGCTTCCAAATATCACTTTGCCAATTCCACAAAAACTGTCTTAGCGAAAGGCTTCTTGAGCGGAAAGCTGTAACTCTGTGAGATGATTTCAGAGAACACAAAGAAGTTTCTCAGAAAGCTTCTTTCTCTTTGTTATCGGAGGATATTTCCTTGGGCCCTATAGTCTTCTAAGGGATCCGAAATATCTGTTCTCAGATTCCACAGAAGTAAGGCTAGCAAAGAGATACCCCAAATACAGATGTAACTCTGTGAGATGAATTAAAAGAACACTAAGCAGTTTCTCAGAAAGCTTCTTTCCAGATTTCATCTGAGGATATTTCCTTTTTCACCATAACCCTGTATGGGCTTCCAAATATTACTTTGCCAATTCCACAAGAACTGTCTTAGCGAAAGGGTTCTTGAGGGGAAAGCTGTAACTCTGTCAGATGATTTCACAGAACACAAAGAAGTTTCTCAGAAAGCTTCTTTCTCTTTGTTATCGGAGGATATTTCCTTTGGCCCTATAGTCTTCTCAGAGATCCGAAATATCTGTTCTCAGATTCCACAGAAATAAGGCTAGCAAAGAGATACACCCAATACAGATGTAACTCTGTGAGATGAATTAACAGAACACTAAGCAGTTTCTCAGAAAGCTTCTTTCCAGATTTCATCTGAGGATATTTCCTTTTTCACCATAGCCCTCTATGGGCTTCCAAATATCACTTTGCCAATTCCACAAGAACTGTCTTAGCGAAAGACTTCTTCAGGGGAAAGCTGTACCTCTGTGAGATGATTTCACAGAACACAAAGAAGTTTCTCAGAAAGCTTCTTTCTCTTTGTTATCGGAGGATATTTCCTTTGGCCCTAGAGTCTTCAAAGGGATCCGAAAAATCTGGTCTCAGATTCCACAGAAATAAGGCTGGCAAAGAGATACACCAAATACAGATGTAACTCTGTGAGATGATTTCACAGAACACAAAGAAGTTTCTCAGAAAGCTTCTTTCTCTTTGTTATCGGAGTTTATTTCCTTTGGCCCTATAATCTTCAAAGGGATCTGGAATATCTGTTCTCAGATTCCACAGAAATAAGGCTAGCAAAGAGATCCACGAAATACAGATGTAACTCTGTGAGATGAATTAACAGAACACTAAGGAGTTTCTCAGAAAGCTTCTTTCCAGATTTCATCTGAGGATATTTCCTTTTTCACCATAGCCCTCTATGGGCTTCCGAATATCACTTTGCCAATACCACAAGAACTGTCTTAGCGAAAGACTTCTAGAGGGGAAAGCTCTAACGCTGTGAGGTGATTTCACAGAACACAAAGAAGTTTCTCAGAAAGCTTCTTTCTCTTTGTTATTGGAGTTTATTTCCTTTGGCCCTATAATCTTCAAAGGGTTCCGGAATATCTGTTCTCAGATTCCACAGAAATAAGGCTAGCAAAAGATCCACGAAATACAAATGTAACTCTGTGAGATGAATTAACAGAACACTAAGCAGTTTCTCAGAAAGCTACTTTCCAGATTTCATGTGAGGATATTTCCTTTTTCGCCATAGCCCTCTGTGGGCTTCCAAATATCACTTTGCCAATTCCACAAGAACTGTCTTACCGAAAGGCTTCTTGAGGGGAAAGCTGTAACTCTGTGAGGTGATTTCACAGAACACAAAGAAGTTTCTAAGAAAGCTTCTTTCTCTTGGTTATCGGAAGATATTTCCTTATCCACGAAATACAGATGTAATTCTGTGAGATGAATTAACAGAACACTGAGGAGTTTCTCAGAAAGCTTCTTTCCAGATTTCATCTGAGGATATTTCCTTTTTCACCTTAGCCCTCTATGGGCTTCCAAATATCACTTTGCAATTTCCACAAGAACTGTCTTAGCGAAAGGCTTCTTGAGTTGAAAGCTGTAAATCTGTGAGATGATTTCACGGAACACAAAGAAGTTTCTGGGAAAGCTTCGTTCTCTTTGTGATCGAAGGATATTTCCTTTGGCCCTCTAGTCTTTTAAGGGATCCGAAATATCTGTTCTCAGATTCCACAGAAATAAGGCGAGCAAAGAGATCCACGAAATACTGATGTAACTCTGTGAGATGAATTAACAGAACACTAAGCAGTTTCTCAGAAAGCTACTTTCCAGATTTCATCTGAGTATATTTCCTTTTTCACCATAGCCCTCTATGGGCTTCCAAATATT
Organism: Macaca nemestrina; assembly: GCF_043159975.1. Lineage (NCBI taxonomy): Eukaryota > Metazoa > Chordata > Mammalia > Primates > Cercopithecidae > Macaca > Macaca nemestrina. The sequence continues at coordinate 27,674,997 of NC_092143.1, forward strand.
ACTTTGCCAATTCCACAAGAACTGTCTTAGGGAAAGGGTTCTTGAGGGGAAAGCTGTAACTCTGTGAGATGATTTCACAGAGCTAAAGAAGTTTCTCAGAAAGCTTCTTTCTCTTTCTTATCGGAGGATATTTCCTTGGGCCCTATAGTCTTCAAAGGGATCCGAAATATCTGTTCTCAGATTCCACAGAAATAACGCTAGCAAAGAGATCCACGAAATACTGATGTAACTCTGTGAGATGAATTAACAGAACACTAAGCAGTTTCTCAGAAAGCTTCTTTCCAGATTTCATCTGAGGATATTTCCTTTTTCACCATAGCCCTCTATGGGCTTCGAAATATCACTTTGCCAATTCCACAAGAACTGTCTTAGCGAAAGGCTTCTTCAGGGGAAAGCTGTAACTCTGTGAGATGATTTCACGGAACACAAAGACGTTTCTGAGAAAGCTTCGTTCTCTTTGTGATCGGAGGATATTTCCTTTGGCCCTCTATTCTTCTAAGGGATCCGAAATATCTGTTCTCAGATTCCACCGAAATAAGGCTAGCAAAGAGATCCACGAAATACTGATGTAACTCTGTGAGATGAATTAACAGAACACTAAGCAGTTTCTCAGAAAGCTACTTTCCAGATTTCATCTGAGTATATTTCCTTTTTCAACATAGCCCTCTATGGGCTTCCAAATATTACTTTTCCAAATCCACAAGAACTGTCTTAGCGAAAGGCTTCTTGAGGGGAAAGCTGTAACTCTCTGAGATGATTTCACAGAACACAAAGAAGTTTCTCAGAAAGCTTCTTTCTCTTTGTTATCGGAGGATATTTCCTTGGGCCCTATAGTCTTCAAAGGGATCCGAAATATCTGTTCTCAGATTACACACAAATAAGGCTAGCAAAGAGATACACCAAATACAGATGTAACTCTGTGAGATGAATTAACAGAACACTGAGCAGTTTCTCAGAAAGCTTCTTTCCAGATTTCATCTGAGGATATTTCCTTTTTCACCTTAGCCCTCTATGGGCTTCCAAATATCACTTTGCAAATTCCACAAGAACTGTCTTAGCGAAAGGCTTCTTGAGTGGAAAGCTGTAAATCTGTGAGATGATTTCACGGAACACAAAGAAGTTTCTGAGAAAGCTTCGTTCTCTTTGTGATCGGAGGATATTACCTTTGACCCTCTAGTCTTCTAAGGGATCCGAAATATCTGTTCTCAGATTCCACAGAAATAAGGCTAGCAAAGAGATCCACCAAATACTGATGTAACTCTGTGAGATGAATTAACAGAACACTAAGCAGTTTCTCAGAAAGCTACTTTCCAGATTTCATCTGAGTATATTTCCTTTTTCACCATATCCCTCTATGGGCTTCCAAATATTACTTTGCCAATTCCACAAGAACTGTCTTAGCGAAAGGCTTCTTGAGCGGAAAGCTGTAACTCTGTGAGATGATTTCACAGAGCGCAAAGAAGTTTCTCAGAAAGCTTCTTTCTCTTTGTTATCGGAGGATATTTCCTTGGGCCCTATAGTCTTCTAAGGGATCCGAAATATCTGTTCTCAGATTCCACAGAAATAAGGCTAGCAAAATATCCATGAAATGCAAATGTAACTCTGTGAGATGATTTAACAGAACACTAAGCAGTTTCTCAGAAAGCAACTTTCCAGATTTCATCTGAGGATATTTCCTTTTTCACCATAGCCCTCTATGGGCTTCCAAATATCTCTTTGCCAATTCCAAAAGAACTGTCGTAGCGAAAGGCTTCTTGAGGGGAAAGCTGTAACTCTGTGAGATGATTTCACAGAACACAAAGAAGTTTCTCAGAAAGCTTTTCTCTCTTTGTTATCGGAGGATATTTCCTTTGGCCCTAGAGTCTTCAAAGGGATCCGAAATATCTGGTCTCAGATTCCACAGAAATAAGGCTAGCAAAGAGATCCACGAAATACAGATGTAACTCTGTGAGATGAATTAACAGAACACTAAGCAGTTTCTCAGAAAGCTTCTTTCCAGATTTCATCTGAGGATATTTCCTTTTTCACCATAGCCCTCTATGGGCTTCCGAATATCACTTTGCCAATACCACAAGAACTGTCTTAGCGAAAGACTTCTATAGGGGAAAGCTCTAACGCTGTGAGGTGATTTCACAGAACACAAAGAAGTTTCTCAGAAAGCTTCTTTCTCTTTGTTATTGGAGTTTATTTCCTTTGGCCCTATAATCTTCAAAGGGATCCGGAATATCTGTTCTCAGATTCCACAGAAATAAGGCTAGCAAAAGATCCACGAAATACAAATGTAACTCTGTGAGATGAATTAACAGAACACTAAGCAGTTTCTCAGAAAGCTACTTTCCAGATTTCATGTGAGGATATTTCCTTTTTCGCCATAGCCCTCTGTGGGCTTCAAAATATCACTTTGCCAATTCCACAAGAACTGTCTTACCGAAAGGCTTCTTGAGGGGAAAGCTGTAACTCTGTGAGGTGATTTCACAGAACACAAAGAAGTTTCTAAGAAAGCTTCTTTCTCTTGGTTATCGGAAGATATTTCCTTTGGCCCTATAGTCTTCTAAGGGATCCGAAATATCTGTTCTCAGATTCCACAGAAATAAGGCTAGCAAAGAGATCCACGAAATACAGATGTAATTCTGTGAGATGAATTAACAGAACACTGAGGAGTTTCTCAGAAAGCTTCTTTCCAGATTTCATCTGAGGATATTTCCTTTTTCACCTTAGCCCTCTATGGGCTTCCAAATATCACTTTGCAAATTCCACAAGAACTGTCTTAGCGAAAGGCATCTTGAGTTGAAAGCTGTAAATCTGTGAGATGATTTCACGGAACACAAAGAAGTTTCTGGGAAAGCTTCGTTCTCTTTGTGATCGAAGGATATTTCCTTTGGCCCTCTAGTCTTTTAAGGGATCCGAAATATCTGTTCTCAGATTCCACAGAAATAAGGCTAGCAAAGAGATCCACGAAATACTGATGTAACTCTGTGAGATGAATTAACAGAACACTAAGCAGTTTCTCAGAAAGCTACTTTCCAGATTTCATCTGAGTATATTTCCTTTTTCACCATAGCCCTCTATGGGCTTCCAAATATTACTTTGCCAATTCCACAAGAACTGTCTTAGCGAAAGGCTTCTTGAGGGGAAAGCTGTAACTCTGTGAGATGATTTCACAGAGCTAAAGAAGTTTCTCAGAAAGCTTCTTTCTCTTTCTTATCGGAGGATATTTCCTTGGGCCCTATAGTCTTCAAAGGGATCCGAAATATCTGTTCTCAGATTCCACAGAAATAACGCTAGCAAAGAGATCCACGAAATGCTGATGTAACTCTGTGAGATGAATTAACAGAACACTAAGCAGTTTCTCAGAAAGCTTCTTTCCAGATTTCATCTGAGGATATTTCCTTTTTCACCATAGCCCTCTATGGGCTTCGAAATATCACTTTGCCAATTCCACAAGAACTGTCTTAGCGAAAGGCTTCTTCAGGGGAAAGCTGTAACTCTGTGAGATGATTTCACGGAACACAAAGACGTTTCTGAGAAAGCTTCGTTCTCTTTGTGATCGGAGGATATTTCCTTTGGCCCTCTATTCTTCTAAGGGATCCGAAATATCTGTTCTCAGATTCCACCGAAATAAGGCTAGCAAAGAGATCCACGAAATACTGATGTAACTCTGTGAGATGAATTAACAGAACACTAAGCAGTTTCTCAGAAAGCTACTTTCCAGATTTCATCTGAGTATATTTCCTTTTTCAACATAGCCCTCTATGGGCTTCCAAATATTACTTTTCCAAATCCACAAGAACTGTCTTAGCGAAAGGCTTCTTGAGGGGAAAGCTGTAACTCTCTGAGATGATTTCACAGAACACAAAGAAGTTTCTCAGAAAGCTTCTTTCTCTTTGTTATCGGAGGATATTTCCTTGGGCCCTATAGTCTTCAAAGGGATCCGAAATATCTGTTCTCAGATTACACACAAATAAGGCTAGCAAAGAGATACACCAAATACAGATGTAACTCTGTGAGATGAATTAACAGAACACTGAGCAGTTTCTCAGAAAGCTTCTTTCCAGATTTCATCTGAGGATATTTCCTTTTTCACCTTAGCCCTCTATGGGCTTCCAAATATCACTTTGCAAATTCCACAAGAACTGTCTTAGCGAAAGGCTTCTTGAGTGGAAAGCTGTAAATCTGTGAGATGATTTCACGGAACACAAAGAAGTTTCTGAGAAAGCTTCGTTCTCTTTGTGATCGGAGGATATTACCTTTGACCCTCTAGTCTTCTAAGGGATCCGAAATATCTGTTCTCAGATTCCACAGAAATAAGGCTAGCAAAGAGATCCACCAAATACTGATGTAACTCTGTGAGATGAATTAACAGAACACTAAGCAGTTTCTCAGAAAGCTACTTTCCAGATTTCATCTGAGTATATTTCCTTTTTCACCATATCCCTCTATGGGCTTCCAAATATTACTTTGCCAATTCCACAAGAACTGTCTTAGCGAAAGGCTTCTTGAGCGGAAAGCTGTAACTCTGTGAGATGATTTCACAGAGCGCAAAGAAGTTTCTCAGAAAGCTTCTTTCTCTTTGTTATCGGAGGATATTTCCTTGGGCCCTATAGTCTTCTAAGGGATCCGAAATATCTGTTCTCAGATTCCACAGAAATAAGGCTAGCAAAATATCCATGAAATGCAAATGTAACTCTGTGAGATGATTTAACAGAACACTAAGCAGTTTCTCAGAAAGCAACTTTCCAGATTTCATCTGAGGATATTTCCTTTTTCACCATAGCCCTCTATGGGCTTCCAAATATCTCTTTGCCAATTCCAAAAGAACTGTCGTAGCGAAAGGCTTCTTGAGGGGAGAGCTGTAACTCTGTGAGATGATTTCACAGAACACAAAGAAGTTTCTCAGAAAGCTTTTCTCTCTTTGTTATCGGAGGATATTTCCTTTGGCCCTAGAGTCTTCAAAGGGATCCGAAATATCTGGTCTCAGATTCCACAGAAATAAGGCTAGCAAAGAGATCCACGAAATACAGATGTAACTCTGTGATATGAATTAAAAGAACACTAAGCAGTTTCTCAGAAAGCTACTTTCCAGATTTCATCTGAGGATATTTCCTTTTTCACCATAGCACTATATGGGCTTCCAAATATCACTCTGCCAATTCCACAAGAACTGTCTTAGCGAAAGACTTCTTGAGGGGAAAGCTGTATCTCTGTGAGATGATTTCACAGAACACAAAGAAGTTTCTCAGAAAGCTTCTTTCTCTTTGTTATCGGAAGATATTTCCTTTGGCCCCATAGTCTTCAAAGGGATCCGAAATATCTGTTCTCACATTCCACAGAAATAAGGCTAGCAAAGAGATCCACGACATACAGATGTAACTCTGTTATATGAATTAACAGAACACTAAGCAGTTTCTCAGAAAGCTTCTTTCCACATTTCATCTGAGGATATTTCCTTTTTCACCCTAGCCTTCTATGCGCTACCGAATATCACTTTGCCAATTGCATAAGAACTGTCTTAGCGAAAGACTTCTTGAGGGGAAAGCTGTAACTCTGTGAGATGATTTCACAGAACACAAAGAAGTTTCTCAGAAAGTTTCTTTTTCTTTGTTATCGGAGTTTACTTCCTTTGGCCCTATAATCTTCAAAGGAATCCGGAATATTTGTTCTCAGATTCCACAGAAATAAGGCTAGCAAAGAGATCCACGAAATACAGATGTAACTCTGTGAGATGAATAAACAGAACACTAAGCAGTTTCTCAGAAAGCTTCTTTCCAGATTTCATCTGCGGATAATTCCTTTTTCACCATAGCCCTCTATGCGCTTCCAAATATCACTTTGCCAATTCCACAAGAACTGTGTTAGCGAAAGGCTTCTTGAGTGGAAAGCTGTAACTCTGTGAGATGATTTCACAGAACACAAAGAAGTTTCTGAGAAAGCTTCGTTCTCTTTGTGATCGGAGGATATGTCCTTTGGCCCTATAGTCTTCTAAGGGATCTGAAATATCTCTTCTCAGATTCCACAGAAATAAGGCTAGCAAAGAGATCCACGAAATACAGATGGAACACTGTGAGATGATTTAACAGAACACTAAGCAGTTTCTCAAAAAGCTACTTTTCAGATTTCTTCTGAGGATATTTCCTTTTTCACCATAGCCCTCTATGGGCTTCCAAATATCACTATGCCAATTCCACAAGAACTGTCTTAGCGAAAGGCTTCTTGAAGGGAAAGCTGTAACTCTGTGAGATGATTTCACAGAACACAAAGAAGTTTCTCAGAAAGCTTCTTTCTCTTTGTTATCGGAGGATATTTCCTTTGGCCCTATAGTCTTCAAAGGGATCCGAAATATCTGTTCTCAGATTCCACAGAAATAAGGCTAGCAATAGATCCACGAAATACAAATGTAACTCTGTGAGATGAATTAACAGAACACTAAGCAGTTTCTCAGAAAGCTACTTTCCAGATTTCATCTGAGGATATTTCCTTTTTCGCCATAGCCCTCTATGGGCTTCCAAATATCACTTTGCCAATTCCACAAGAACTGTCTTAGCGAAAGGCTTCTTGAGGGGAAAGCTGTAACTCTGTGAGATGATTTCACAGAACACAAAGAAGTTTCTAAGAAAGCTTCTTTCTCTTTGTTATCGGAAGATATTTCCTTTGGCCCTATAGTCTTCTAAGGGATCCAAAATATCTGTTCTCAGATTCCACAGAAATAAGGCTAGCAAAGAGATCCACGAAATACAGATGTAACTCTGTGAGATGAATTAACAGAACACTGAGCAGTTTCTCAGAAAGCTTCTTTCCAGATTTCATCTGAGGATATTTCCTTTTTCACCTTAGCCCTCTATGGGCTTCCAAATATCACTTTGCAAATTCCACAAGAACTGTCTTAGCGAAAGGCTTCTTGAGTGGAAAGCTGTAACTCTGTGAGATGATTTCACGGAACACAAAGAAGTTTCTGAGAAAGCTTCGTTCTCTTTGTGATCGGAGGATATTTCCTTTGGTCCTCTAGTCTTCTAAGGGATCCGAAATATCTGTTCTCAGATTCCACAGAAATAAGGCTAGCAAAGAGACCCACGAAATACTGATGTAACTCTGTGAGATGAATTAACAGAACACTAAGCAGTTTCTCAGAAAGCTACTTTCCAGATTTCATCTGAGTATATTTCCTTTTTCACCATAGCCCTCTATGGGCTTCCAAATATCACTTTGCCAATTCCACAAAAACTGTCTTAGCGAAAGGCTTCTTGAGCGGAAAGCTGTAACTCTGTGAGATGATTTCAGAGAACACAAAGAAGTTTCTCAGAAAGCTTCTTTCTCTTTGTTATCGGAGGATATTTCCTTGGGCCCTATAGTCTTCTAAGGGATCCGAAATATCTGTTCTCAGATTCCACAGAAGTAAGGCTAGCAAAGAGATACCCCAAATACAGATGTAACTCTGTGAGATGAATTAAAAGAACACTAAGCAGTTTCTCAGAAAGCTTCTTTCCAGATTTCATCTGAGGATATTTCCTTTTTCACCATAACCCTGTATGGGCTTCCAAATATTACTTTGCCAATTCCACAAGAACTGTCTTAGCGAAAGGTTTCTTGAGGGGAAAGCTGTAACTCTGTCAGATGATTTCACAGAACACAAAGAAGTTTCTCAGAAAGCTTCTTTCTCTTTGTTATCGGAGGATATTTCCTTTGGCCCTATAGTTTTCTCAGAGATCCGAAATATCTGTTCTCAGATTCCACAGAAATAAGGCTAGCAAAGAGATACACCCAATACAGATGTAACTCTGTGAGATGAATTAACAGAACACTAAGCAGTTTCTCAGAAAGCTTCTTTCCAGATTTCATCTGAGGATATTTCCTTTTTCACCATAGCCCTCTATGGGCTTCCAAATATCACTTTGCCAATTCCACAAGAACTGTCTTAGCGAAAGACTTCTTCAGGGGAAAGCTGTACCTCTGTGAGATGATTTCACAGAACACAAAGAAGTTTCTCAGAAAGCTTCTTTCTCTTTGTTATCGGAGGATATTTCCTTTGGCCCTAGAGTCTTCAAAGGGATCCGAAAAATCTGGTCTCAGATTCCACAGAAATAAGGCTAGCAAAGAGATACACCAAATACAGATGTAACTCTGTGAGATGATTTCACAGAACACAAAGAAGTTTCTCAGAAAGCTTCTTTCTCTTTGTTATCGGAGTTTATTTCCTTTGGCCCTATAATCTTCAAAGGGATCTGGAATATCTGTTCTCAGATTCCACAGAAATAAGGCTAGCAAAGAGATCCACGAAATACAGATGTAACTCTGTGAGATGAATTAACAGAACACTAAGCAGTTTCTCAGAAAGCTTCTTTCCAGATTTCATCTGAGGATATTTCCTTTTTCACCATAGCCCTCTATGGGCTTCCGAATATCACTTTGCCAATACCACAAGAACTGTCTTAGCGAAAGACTTCTAGAGGGGAAAGCTCTAACGCTGTGAGGTGATTTCACAGAACACAAAGAAGTTTCTCAGAAAGCTTCTTTCTCTTTGTTATTGGAGTTTATTTCCTTTGGCCCTATAATCTTCAAAGGGATCCGGAATATCTGTTCTCAGATTCCACAGAAATAAGGCTAGCAAAAGATCCACGAAATACAAATGTAACTCTGTGAGATGAATTAACAGAACACTAAGCAGTTTCTCAGAAAGCTACTTTCCAGATTTCATGTGAGGATATTTCCTTTTTCGCCATAGCCCTCTGTGGGCTTCCAAATATCACTTTGCCAATTCCACAAGAACTGTCTTACCGAAAGGCTTCTTGAGGGGAAAGCTGTAACTCTGTGAGGTGATTTCACAGAACACAAAGAAGTTTCTAAGAAAGCTTCTTTCTCTTGGTTATCGGAAGATATTTCCTTTGGCCCTATAGTCTTCTAAGGGATCCGAAATATCTGTTCTCAGATTCCACAGAAATAAGGCTAGCAAAGAGATCCACGAAATACAGATGTAATTCTGTGAGATGAATTAACAGAACACTGAGGAGTTTCTCAGAAAGCTTCTTTCCAGATTTCATCTGAGGATATTTCCTTTTTCACCTTAGCCCTCTATGGGCTTCCAAATATCACTTTGCAATTTCCACAAGAACTGTCTTAGCGAAAGGCTTCTTGAGTTGAAAGCTGTAAATCTGTGAGATGATTTCACGGAACACAAAGAAGTTTCTGGGAAAGCTTCGTTCTCTTTGTGATCGAAGGATATTTCCTTTGGCCCTCTAGTCTTTTAAGGGATCCGAAATATCTGTTCTCAGATTCCACAGAAATAAGGCGAGCAAAGAGATCCACGAAATACTGATGTAACTCTGTGAGATGAATTAACAGAACACTAAGCAGTTTCTCAGAAAGCTACTTTCCAGATTTCATCTGAGTATATTTCCTTTTTCACCATAGCCCTCTATGGGCTTCCAAATATTACTTTGCCAATTCCACAAGAACTGTCTTAGGGAAAGGCTTCTTGAGGGGAAAGCTGTAACTCTGTGAGATGATTTCACAGAGCTAAAGAAGTTTCTCAGAAAGCTTCTTTCTCTTTCTTATCGGAGGATATTTCCTTGGGCCCTATAGTCTTCAAAGGGATCCGAAATATCTGTTCTCAGATTCCACAGAAATAACGCTAGCAAAGAGATCCACGAAATACTGATGTAACTCTGTGAGATGAATTAACAGAACACTAAGCAGTTTCTCAGAAAGCTTCTTTCCAGATTTCATCTGAGGATATTTCCTTTTTCACCATAGCCCTCTATGGGCTTCGAAATATCACTTTGCCAATTCCACAAGAACTGTCTTAGCGAAAGGCTTCTTCAGGGGAAAGCTGTAACTCTGTGAGATGATTTCACGGAACACAAAGACGTTTCTGAGAAAGCTTCGTTCTCTTTGTGATCGGAGGATATTTCCTTTGGCCCTCTATTCTTCTAAGGGATCCGAAATATCTGTTCTCAGATTCCACCGAAATAAGGCTAGCAAAGAGATCCACGAAATACTGATGTAACTCTGTGAGATGAATTAACAGAACACTAAGCAGTTTCTCAGAAAGCTACTTTCCAGATTTCATCTGAGTATATTTCCTTTTTCAACATAGCCCTCTATGGGCTTCCAAATATTACTTTTCCAAATCCACAAGAACTGTCTTAGCGAAAGGCTTCTTGAGGGGAAAGCTGTAACTCTCTGAGATGATTTCACAGAACACAAAGAAGTTTCTCAGAAAGCTTCTTTCTCTTTGTTATCGGAGGATATTTCCTTGGGCCCTATAGTCTTCAAAGGGATCCGAAATATCTGTTCTCAGATTACACACAAATAAGGCTAGCAAAGAGATACACCAAATACAGATGTAACTCTGTGAGATGAATTAACAGAACACTGAGCAGTTTCTCAGAAAGCTTCTTTCCAGATTTCATCTGAGGATATTTCCTTTTTCACCTTAGCCCTCTATGGGCTTCCAAATATCACTTTGCAAATTCCACAAGAACTGTCTTAGCGAAAGGCTTCTTGAGTGGAAAGCTGTAAATCTGTGAGATGATTTCACGGAACACAAAGAAGTTTCTGAGAAAGCTTCGTTCTCTTTGTGATCGGAGGATATTACCTTTGACCCTCTAGTCTTCTAAGGGATCCGAAATATCTGTTCTCAGATTCCACAGAAATAAGGCTAGCAAAGAGATCCACCAAATACTGATGTAACTCTGTGATATGAATTAAAAGAACACTAAGCAGTTTCTCAGAAAGCTACTTTCCAGATTTCATCTGAGGATATTTCCTTTTTCACCATAGCACTATATGGGCTTCCAAATATCACTCTGCCAATTCCACAAGAACTGTCTTAGCGAAAGACTTCTTGAGGGGAAAGCTGTATCTCTGTGAGATGATTTCACAGAACACAAAGAAGTTTCTCAGAAAGCTTCTTTCTCTTTGTTATCGGAAGATATTTCCTTTGGCCCCATAGTCTTCAAAAGGATCCGAAATATCTGTTCTCACATTCCACAGAAATAAGGCTAGCAAAGAGATCCACGAAATACAGATGTAACTCTGTTATATGAATTAACAGAACACTAAGCAGTTTCTCAGAAAGCTTCTTTCCACATTTCATCTGAGGATATTTCCTTTTTCACCCTAGCCTTCTATGCGCTACCGAATATCACTTTGCCAATTGCATAAGAACTGTCTTAGCGAAAGACTTCTTGAGGGGAAAGCTGTAACTCTGTGAGATGATTTCACAGAACACAAAGAAGTTTCTCAGAAAGTTTCTTTTTCTTTGTTATCGGAGTTTACTTCCTTTGGCCCTATAATCTTCAAAGGAATCCGGAATATTTGTTCTCAGATTCCACAGAAATAAGGCTAGCAAAGAGATCCACGAAATACAGATGTAACTCTGTGAGATGAATAAACAGAACACTAAGCAGTTTCTCAGAAAGCTTCTTTCCAGATTTCATCTGCGGATAATTCCTTTTTCACCATAGCCCTCTATGCGCTTCCAAATATCACTTTGCCAATTCCACAAGAACTGTGTTAGCGAAAGGCTTCTTGAGTGGAAAGCTGTAACTCTGTGAGATGATTTCACAGAACACAAAGAAGTTTCTGAGAAAGCTTCGTTCTCTTTGTGATCGGAGGATATGTCCTTTGGCCCTATAGTCTTCTAAGGGATCTGAAATATCTCTTCTCAGATTCCACAGAAATAAGGCTAGCAAAGAGATCCACGAAATACAGATGGAACACTGTGAGATGATTTAACAGAACACTAAGCAGTTTCTCAAAAAGCTACTTTTCAGATTTCTTCTGAGGATATTTCCTTTTTCACCATAGCCCTCTATGGGCTTCCAAATATCACTTTGCCAATTCCACAAGAACTGTCTTAGCGAAAGGCTTCTTGAAGGGAAAGCTGTAACTCTGTGAGATGATTTCACAGAACACAAAGAAGTTTCTCAGAAAGCTTCTTTCTCTTTGTTATCGGAGGATATTTCCTTTGGCCCTATAGTCTTCAAAGGGATCCGAAATATCTGTTCTCAGATTCCACAGAAATAAGGCTAGCAATAGATCCACGAAATACAAATGTAACTCTGTGAGATGAATTAACAGAACACTAAGCAGTTTCTCAGAAAGCTACTTTCCAGATTTCATCTGAGGATATTTCCTTTTTCGCCATAGCCCTCTATGGGCTTCCAAATATCACTTTGCCAATTCCACAAGAACTGTCTTAGCGAAAGGCTTCTTGAGGGGAAAGCTGTAACTCTGTGAGATGATTTCACAGAACACAAAGAAGTTTCTAAGAAAGCTTCTTTCTCTTTGTTATCGGAAGATATTTCCTTTGGCCCTATAGTCTTCTAAGGGATCCAAAATATCTGTTCTCAGATTCCACAGAAATAAGGCTAGCAAAGAGATCCACGAAATACAGATGTAACTCTGTGAGATGAATTAACAGAACACTGAGCAGTTTCTCAGAAAGCTTCTTTCCAGATTTCATCTGAGGATATTTCCTTTTTCACCTTAGCCCTCTATGGGCTTCCAAATATCACTTTGCAAATTCCACAAGAACTGTCTTAGCGAAAGGCTTCTTGAGTGGAAAGCTGTAACTCTGTGAGATGATTTCACGGAACACAAAGAAGTTTCTGAGAAAGCTTCGTTCTCTTTGTGATCGGAGGATATTTCCTTTGGTCCTCTAGTCTTCTAAGGGATCCGAAATATCTGTTCTCAGATTCCACAGAAATAAGGCTAGCAAAGAGACCCACGAAATACTGATGTAACTCTGTGAGATGAATTAACAGAACACTAAGCAGTTTCTCAGAAAGCTACTTTCCAGATTTCATCTGAGTATATTTCCTTTTTCACCATAGGCCTCTATGGGCTTCCAAATATTACTTTGCCAATTCCACAAAAACTGTCTTAGCGAAAGGCTTCTTGAGCGGAAAGCTGTAACTCTGTGAGATGATTTCAGAGAACACAAAGAAGTTTCTCAGAAAGCTTCTTTCTCTTTGTTATCGGAGGATATTTCCTTGGGCCCTATAGTCTTCTAAGGGATCCGAAATATCTGTTCTCAGATTCCACAGAAATAAGGCTAGCAAAGAGATACAACAAATACAGATGTAACTCTGTGAGATGAATTAACAGAACACTAAGCAGTTTCTCAGAAAGCTTCTTTCCAGATTTCATCTGAGGATATTTCCTTTTTCACCATAGCCCTCTATGGGCTTCCAAATATCACTTTGCCAATTCCAAAAGAACTGTCTTAGCGAAAGGCTTCTTGAGGGGAAAGCTGTAACTCTGTGAGATGATTTCACAGAACACAAAGAAGTTTCTTAGAAAGCTTCTTTCTCTTTGTTATCGGAGGATATTTCCTTTGGCCCTATAGTCTTCTAAGGGATCCGAAATATCTGTTCTCAGATTCCACAGAAATAAGGCTAGCAAAGAGATCCACGAAATACAGATGTAACTCTGTTATATGAATTAACAGAACACTAAGCAGTTTCTCAGAAAGCTTCTTTCCACATTTCATCTGAGGATATTTCCTTTTTCACCCTAGCCTTCTATGCGCTACCGAATATCTCTTTGCCAATTGCATAAGAACTGTCTTAGCGAAAGACTTCTTGAGGGCAAAGCTGTAACTCTGTGAGATGATTTCACAGAACACAAAGAAGTTTCTCAGAAAGCTTCTTTTTCTTTGTTATCGGAGTTTACTTCCTTTGGCCCTATAATCTTCAAAGGGATCCGGAATATTTGTTCTCAGATTCCACAGAAATAAGACTAGCAAAGAGATCCACGAAATACAGATGTAACTCTGTGAGATGAATAAACAGAACACTAAGCAGTTTCTCAGAAAGCTTCTTTCCAGATTTCAACTGCGGATAATTCCTTTTTCACCATAGCCCTCTATGCGCTTCCAAATATCACTTTGCCAATTCCACAAGAACTGGGTTAGCGAAAGGCTACTTGAGTGGAAAGCTGTAACTCTGTGAGATGATTTCACAGAACACAAAGAAGTTTCTGAGAAAGCTTCGTTCTCTTTGTGATCGGAGGATATGTCCTTTGGCCCTATAGTCTTCTAAGGGATCTGAAATATCTCTTCTCAGATTCCAAAGAAATAAGGATAGCAAAGAGATCCACGAAATACAGATGGAACACTGTGAGATGAATTAACAGAACACTAAGCAGTTTCTCAAAAAGCTACTTTTCAGATTTCTTCTGAGGATATTTCCTTTTTCACCATAGCCCTCTAAGGGCTTCCAAATATCACTTTGCCAATTCCACAAGAACTGTCTTAGCGAAAGGCTTCTTGAGGGGAAAGCTGTAACTCTGTGAGATGATTTCACAGAACACAAAGAAGTTTCTAAGAAAGCTTCTTTCTCTTTGTTATCGGAAGATATTTCCTTTGGCCCTATAGTCTTCTAAGGGATCCAAAATATCTGTTCTCAGATTCCACAGAAATAAGGCTAGCAAAGAGATCCACGAAATACAGATGTAACTCTGTGAGATGAATTAACAGAACACTGAGCAGTTTCTCAGAAAGCTTCTTTCCAGATTTCATCTGAGGATATTTCCTTTTTCACCTTAGCCCTCTATGGGCTTCCAAATATCACTTTGCAAATTCCAAAAGAACTGTCTTAGCGAAAGGCTTCTTGAGTGGAAAGCTGTAACTCTGTGAGATGATTTCACGGAACACAAAGAAGTTTCTGAGAAAGCTTCGTTCTCTTTGTGATCGGAGGATATTTCCTTTGGTCCTCTAGTCTTCTAAGGGATCCGAAATATCTGTTCTCAGATTCCACAGAAATAAGGCTAGCAAAGAGACCCACGAAATACTGATGTAACTCTGTGAGATGAATTAACAGAACACTAAGCAGTTTCTCAGAAAGCTACTTTCCAGATTTCATCTGAGTATATTTCCTTTTTCACCATAGGCCTCAATGGGCTTCCAAATATTACTTTGCCAATTCCACAAAAACTGTCTTAGCGAAAGGCTTCTTGAGCGGAAAGCTGTAACTCTGTGAGATGATTTCAGAGAACACAAAGAAGTTTCTCAGAAAGCTTCTTTCTCTTTGTTATCGGAGGATATTTCCTTGGGCCCTATAGTCTTCTAAGGGATCCGAAATATCTGTTCTCAGATTCCACAGAAATAAGGCTAGCAAAGAGATACAACAAATACAGATGTAACTCTGTGAGATGAATTAACAGAACACTAAGCAGTTTCTCAGAAAGCTTCTTTCCAGATTTCATCTGAGGATATTTCCTTTTTCACCATAGCCCTTTATGGGCTTCCAAATATCACTTTGCCAATTCCAAAAGAACTGTCTTAGCGAAAGGCTTCTTGAGGGGAAAGCTGTAACTCTGTGAGATGATTTCACAGAACACAAAGAAGTTTCTTAGAAAGCTTCTTTCTCTTTGTTATCGGAGGATATTTCCTTTGGCCCTATAGTCTTCTAAGGGATCCGAAATATCTGTTCTCAGATTCCACAGAAATAAGGCTAGCAAAGAGATCCACGAAATACAGATGTAACTCTGTTATATGAATTAACAGAACACTAAGCAGTTTCTCAGAAAGCTTCTTTCCACATTTCATCTGAGGATATTTCCTTTTTCACCCTAGCCTTCTATGCGCTAACGAATATCACTTTGCCAATTGCATAAGAACTGTCTTAGCGAAAGACTTCTTGAGGGCAAAGCTGTAACTCTGTGAGATGATTTCACAGAACACAAAGAAGTTTCTCAGAAAGCTTCTTTTTCTTTGTTATCGGAGTTTACTTCCTTTGGCCCTATAATCTTCAAAGGGATCCGGAATATTTGTTCTCAGATTCCACAGAAATAAGACTAGCAAAGAGATCCACGAAATACAGATGTAACTCTGTGAGATGAATAAACAGAACACTAAGCAGTTTCTCAGAAAGCTTCTTTCCAGATTTCAACTGCGGATAATTCCTTTTTCACCATAGCCCTCTATGCGCTTCCAAATATCACTTTGCCAATTCCACAAGAACTGGGTTAGCGAAAGGCTACTTGAGTGGAAAGCTGTAACTCTGTGAGATGATTTCACAGAACACAAAGAAGTTTCTGAGAAAGCTTCGTTCTCTTTGTGATCGGAGGATATGTCCTTTGGCCCTATAGTCTTCTAAGGGATCTGAAATATCTCTTCTCAGATTCCAAAGAAATAAGGCTAGCAAAGAGATCCACGAAATACAGATGGAACACTGTGAGATGAATTTACAGAACACTAAGCAGTTTCTCAAAAAGCTACTTTTCAGATTTCTTCTGAGGATATTTCCTTTTTCACCATAGCCCTCTAAGGGCTTCCAAATATCACTTTGCCAATTCCACAAGAACTCTCTTAGCGAAAGGCTTCTTGAAGGGAAAGCTGTAACTCTGTGAGATGATTTCACAGAACACAAAGAAGTTTCTCAGAAAGCTTCTTTCTCTTTCTTATCGGAGGATATTTCCTTGAGCCCTATAGTCTTCTTAGGGATCCGAAATATCTGTTCTCAGATTCTACAGAAATAAGGCTAGCAAAGAGATACACCAAATACAGATGTAACTCTGTGAGATGAATTAACAGAACACTAAGCAGTTTCTCAGAAAGCTTCTTTCCAGATTTCATCTGAGGATATTTCCTTTTTCACCATAGCCCTCTATGGGCTTCCAAATATCACTTTGCCAAATCCACAAGAACTGTCTTAGCGAAAGACTTCTTGAGGGGAAAGCTGTAACTCTGTGAGATGATTTCACAGAACACAAAGAAGTTTGTAAGAAAGCATTTTTCTCTTTGTTATCGGAAGATATTTCCTTTGGCCCTATAGTCTTCTAAGGGATCCGAAATATCTGTTCTCAGATTCCACAGAAATAAGGCTAGCAAAGAGATCCACGAAATACAGATGTAACTCTGTGAGATGAATTAACAGAACACTAAGCAGTTTCTCAGAAAGCTACTTTCCAGATTTCATCTGAGGATATTTCCTTTTTCACCAGAGCCCTCTATGGGCTTCCAAATATCACTATGCCAATTCCACAAGAACTGTCTTAGCGAAAGGCTTCTTGAGGAGAAAGCTGTAACTCTGTGAGACGATTTCACAGAACACAAAGAAGTTTCTCAGAAAGCTTCTTTCTCTTTGTTATCGGAGGATATTTCCTTGGGCCCTATAGTCTTCTAAGGGATCCGAAATATCTGGTGTCAGATTCCACAGAAATAAGGCTAGAAAAGAGATACACCAAATACAGATGTAACTCTGTGAGATAAATTAAGAGAACACTAAGCAGTTTCTCAGAAAGCTTCTTTCCAGATTTCATCTGAGGATATTTCCTTTTTCACCATAGCCCTCTATGGGCTTCCAAATATAACTTTGCCTATTCCAAAAGAACTGTCTTAGCGAAAGACTTCTTCAGGGGAAAGCTGTACCTCTGTGAGATGATTTCACAGAACACAAAGAAGTTTCTCAGAAAGCTTCTTTCTCTTTGTTATCGGAGGATATTTCCTTTGGCCCTAGAGTCTTAAAAGGGATCCGAAATATCTGGTCTCAGATTCCACAGAAATAAGGCTAGCAAACAGATACACCAAATACAGATGTAACTCTGTGAGATGATTTCACAGAACACAAAGAAGTTTCTCAGAAAACTTCTTTCTCTTTGTTATCGGAGTTTATTTCCTTTGGCCCTATAATCTTCAAAGGGATCCGGAATATCTGTTCTCAGACTCCACAGAAATAAGGCTAGCAAAGAGATACACCATATACAGATGTAACTCTGTGAGATGAATTAACAGAACACTAAGCAGTTTCTCAGAAAGCTTCTTTCCAGATTTCATCTGAGGATATTTCCTTTTTCACCATAGCCCTCTATGGGCTTCCAAATATCACTTTGCCAAATCCACAAAAACTGCCATAGTGAAAGACTTCTTGAGGGGAAAGCTGTAACTCTGTGAGATGATTTCACAGAACACAAAGAAGTTTGTAAGAAAGCTTCTTTCTCTTTGTTATGGGAAGATATTTCCTTTGGCCCTATAGTCTTCTAAGGGATCCGAAATATCTGTTCTCAGATTCCACAGAAATAAGGCGAGCAAAGAGATCCACGAAATACAGTTGTAACTCTGTGAGATGAATTAACAGAACACTAAGCAGTTTCTCAGAAAGCTACTTTCCAGATTTCATCTGAGGATATTTCCTTTTTCACCATAGCACTATATGGGCTTCCAAATATCACTCTGCCAATTCCACAAGAACTGTCTTAGCGAAAGGCTTCTCTAGGGGAAAGCTGTATCTCTGTGAGATGATTTCACAGAACACAAAGAAGTTTCTCAGAAAGCTTCTTTCTCTTTGTTATCGGAAGATATTTCCTTTGGCCCTATAGTCTTCAAAGGGATCCGAAATATCTGTTCTCACATTCCACAGAAATAAGGCTAGCAAAGAGATCCACGAAATAAAGATGTAATTCTGTTATATGAATTAACAGAACACTAAGCAGTTTCTCAGAAAGCTTCTTTCCAGATTTCATCTGAGGATATTTCCTTTTTCACCCTAGCCTTCTATGCGCTACCGAATATCACTTTTCCAATTGCTTAAGAACTGTCTTAGCGAAAGACTTCTTGAGGGGAAAGCTGTAACTTTGTGAGATGATTTCGCAGAACACAAAGAAGTTTCTCTGAAAGCTTCTTTCTCTTTATTATCGGAGGTTATTTCCTTTGGCCGTATAATCTTCAAAGGGATCCGGAATATCTGTTCTCAGATTCCACAGAAATAAGGCTAGCAAAGAGATCCACGAAATACAGATGTAACTCTGTGAGATGAATTAACAGAACACTAAGCAGTTTCTCAGAAAGCTTCTTTCCAGATTTCATCTGCGGATAATTCCTTTTTCACCATAGCCCTCTATGCGCTTCCAAATATCACTTTGCCATTTCCACAAGAACTGTCTTAGCGAAAGGATTCTTGAGTGGAAAGCTGTAACTCTGTGAGATGATTTCACAGGACACAAAGAAGTTTCTGAGAAAGCTTCGTTCTCTTTGAGATCGGAGGATATGTCCTTTGGCCCTATAGTCTTCTAAGGGATCTGAAATATCTGTTCTCAGATTCCACAGAAACAATGCTAGCAAAGAGTTCCACGAAATACAGATGTAACTCTGTGAGATGAATTAACAGAACACTAAGCAGTTTCTCAAAAAGCTACTTTCCAGATTTCATCTGAGGATATTTCCTTTTTCACCAGAGCACTCTATGGGCTTCCAAATATCACTATGCCTATTCCACAAGAACTGTCTTAGCGAAAGGCTTCTTGAGGGGAAAACTGTAACTCTGTGAGATGATTTCACAGAACACAAAGAAGTTTCTCAGAAAGCTTCTTTCTCTTTGTTATCGGAGGATATTTCCTTGGGCCCTATAGTCTTCTAAGGGATCCGAAATATCTGTTCTCAGATTCCACAGAAATTAGGCTAGCAAAGAGATACACCAAATACAAATGTAACTCTGTGAGATGAATTAACAGAACACTAAGCAGTTTCTCAGAAATTTCTTTCCAGATTTCATCTGAGGATATTTCCTTTTTCACCATAGCCCTCTATGCGCTTCCAAATATCACTTTGCCAATTCCACAAGAAGTGTCTTAGCGAAAGGCTTTTTGAGGGGAAAGCTGTAACTCTGTGAGATGATTTCACAGAACACAAAGAAGTTTCCAAGAAAGCTTCTTTCTCTTTGTTATCGGAAGATATTTCCTTTGGCCCTATAGTCTTCTAAGGGATCCGAAATATCTGTTCTCAGATTCCACAGAAATAAGGCTAGCAAAGAGATCCACGAAATACAGATGTAACTCTGTGAGATGAATTAACAGAACACTAAGCAGTTACTCAGTATGCTACTTTCCAGATTTCATCTGAGGATATTTTCTTTTTCACCATAGCCCTGTATGGGCTTCGAAATATTACTTTGCCAATTCCACAAGAACTGTCTTAGCGAAAGGCTTCTTGAGGGGAAAGCTGTAACTCTGTGAGAAGATTTCACAGAACACAAAGAAGTTTCCAGAAAGCTTCTTTCTCTTTGTTATCGGAGTTTATTTCCTTTGGCCCTATAATCTTCAAAGGGATCCGGAATACCTGTTCTCAGATTCCACAGAAATAAGGCTAGCAAAGAGATCCACGAAATACAGATGTAACTCTGTGAGATGAATTAACAGAACACTAAGCACTTTCTCAGAAAGCTTCTTTCAGATTTCATCTGAGGATATTTCCTTTTTCACCATAGCCCTCTATGGGCTTCCAAATATCACTTTGCTAATTCCACAAGAACTGTCTTAGCGAAAGTCTTCTTGAGTGGAACGCTGTAACTCTGTGAGATGATTTCACAGAACACAAAGTAGTTTCTGAGAAAGCTTCGTTCTCTTTCTGATCGGAGGATATTTCTTTGGCCCTATACTATTCTAAGGGATCCGAAATATCTGTTCTCAGATTCCACAGAAATAATGCTAGCAAAGAAATCCACGAAATACAGATGTAACTCTGTGAGATGAATTAACAGAACACTAAGCAGTTTCTCAGAAAGCTACTTTCCAGATTTCATCTGAGGATATTTCCTTTTTCACCATAGCCCTCTATGGGCTTCCAAATATCACTTTGCCAATTCCACAAAAACTGCCTTAGTGAAAGACTTCTTGAGGGGAAAGCTGTAACTCTGTGAGATGATTTCACAGAACACAAAGAAGTTTCTCAGAAAGCTTCTTTCTCTTTGTTATCGGAGGATATTTCCTTGGGCCCTATAGTCTTCTAAGGGATCCGAAATATCTGTTCTCAGATTCCACAGAAATAAGGCTAGCAAAGAGATACACCAAATACAGATGTAACTCTGTGAGATGAATTAACAGAACACTAAGCAGTTTCTCAGAAAGCTTCTTTCCAGATTTCATCTGAGGATATTTCCTTTTTCACCATAGCCCTCTATGGGCTTCCAAATATAACTTTGCCAATTCCAAAAGAACTGTCTTAGCGAAAGACTTCTTCAGGGGAAAGCTGTACCTCTGTGAGATGATTTCACAGAACACAAAGAAGTTTCTCAGAAAGCTTCTTTCTCTTTGTAATCGGAGGATATTTCCTTTGGCCCTAGAGTCTTCAAAGGGATCCGAAATATCTGGTCTCAGATTCCACAGATATAAGGCTAGCAAAGAGATACACCAAATACAGATGTAACTCTGTGAGACGATTTCACAGAACACAAAGAAGTTTCTCAGAAAGCTTCTTTCTCTTCGTTATCGGAGTTTATTTCCTTTGGCCCTATAATCTTCAAAGGGATCCGGAATATCTGTTCTCAGATTCCACAGAAATAAGGCTAGCAAAGAGATCCACGAAATACAGATGTAACTCTGTGAGATGAATTAACAGAACACTAAGCAGTTTCTCAGAAAGCTTCTTTCCAGATTTCATCTGAGGATATTTCCTTTTTCACCATAGCCCTCTATGGGCTTCCGAATATCACTTTGCCAATATCACAAGAACTGTCTTAGCGAAAGACTTCTTGAGGGGAAAGCTCTAACGCTCTGAGGTGATTTCACAGAACACAAAGAAGTTTCTCAGAAAGGTTCTTTCTCTTTGTTATCGGAGGTTATTTCCTTTGGCCGTATAATCTTCAAAGGGATCCGGAATATCTGTTCTCAGATTCCACAGAAATAAGGCGAGCAAAGAGATCCACGAAATACAGATGTAACTCTGTGAGATGAATTAACAGAACACTAAGCAGTTTCTCAGAAACTTCTTTCCAGATTTCATCTGAGGATATTTCCTTTTTCACCATAGCCCTCTATGCGCTTCCAAATATCACTTTGCCAATTCCACAAGAACTGTCTTAGCGAAAGGCTTTTTGAGGGGAAAGCTGTAACTCTGTGAGATGATTTCACAGACCACAAAGAAGTTTCTAAGAAAGCTTCTTTCTCTTTGTTATCGGAAGATATTTCCTTTGGCCCTATAGTCTTCTAAGGGATCCGAAATATCTGTTCTCAGATTCCACAGAAATAAGGCTAGCAAAGAGATCCACGAAATACAGTTGTAACTCTGTGAGATGAATTAACAGAACACTAAGCAGTTTCTCAGAAAGCTACTTTCCAGATTTCATCTGAGGATATTTTCTTTTTCACCATAGCCCTGTATGGGCTTCCAAATATTACTTTGCCAATTCCACAAGAACTGTCTTAGCGAAAGGCTTCTTCAGGGGAAAGCTGTAACTCTGTGAGATGATTTCACAGAACCCAAAGAAGTTTCCAGAAAGCTTCTTTCTCTTTGTTATCCGAGTTTATTTCCTTTGGCCCTATAATCTTCAAAGGGATCCGGAATATCTGTTCTCAGATTCCACAGAAATAAGGCTAGCAAAATATCCACGAAATGCAAATGTAACTCTGTGAGATGAATTAACAGAACACTAAGCAGTTTCTCAGAAAGCTACTTTCCAGATTTCATCTGAGGATATTTCCTTTTTCACCATAGCCCTCTATTGGCTTCCAAATATCTCTTTGCCAATTCCACAAGAACTGTCTAGCGAAAGGATTCTTGAGGGGAAAGCAGTAACTCTGTGAGAAGATTTCACAGAACACAAAGAAGTTTCTCAGAAAGCTTCTTTCTCTTTGTTATCGGAAGATATTTCCTTTGGCCCTATAGTCTTCAAAGGGATCCGAAATATCTGTTCTCACATTCCACAGAAATAAGGCTAGCAAAGAGATCCACGAAATACAGATGTAACTCTGTTATATGAATTAACAGAACACTAAGCTGTTTCTCAGAAAGCTTCTTTCCACATTTCATCTGAGGATATTTCCTTTTTCACCGTAGCCCTCTAAGGGCTTCCAAATATCACTTTGCCAATACCACAAGAACTGTCTTAGCGAAAGACTTCTTGAGGGGAAAGCTCTAACGCTGTGAGGTGATTTCACAGAACACAAAGAAGTTTCTCAGAAAGCTTCTTTCTCTTTGTTATCGGAGTTTATTTCCTTTGGCCCTATAATCTTCAAAGGGATCCGGAATATCTGTTCTCAGATTCCACAGAAATAAGGCTAGCAAAGAGATCCACGAAATACAGATGTAACTCTGTGAGATGAATTAACAGAACACTAAGCAGTTCCTCAGAAACTTCTTTCCAGATTTCATCTGAGGATATTTCCTTTTTCACCATAGCCCTCTATGCGCTTCGAAATATCACTTTGCCAATTCCACAAGAACTGTCTTAGCGAAAGGCTTTTTGAGGGGAAAGCTGTAACTCTGTGAGATGATTTCACAGAACACAAAGAAGTTTCCAAGAAAGCTTCTTTCTCTTTGTTATCGGAAGATATTTCCTTTGGCCCTATAGTCTTCTAAGGGATCCGAAATATCTGTTCTCAGATTCCACAGAAATAAGGCTAGCAAAGAGATCCACGAAATACAGATGTAACTCTGTGAGATGAATTAACTGAACACTAAGCAGTTTCTCAGAAAGCTACTTTCCAGATTTCATCTGAGGATATTTTCTTTTTCACCATAGCCCTGTATGGGCTTCCAAATATTACTTTGCCAATTCCACAAGAACTGTCTTAGCGAAAGGCTTCTTGAGGGGAAAGCTGTAACTCTGTGAGATGATTTCACAGAACACAAAGAAGTTTCTGAGAAAGCTTCGTTCTCTTTCTGATCGGAGGATATTTCTTTGGCCCTATACTATTCTAAGGGATCCGAAATATCTGTTCTCAGATTCCACAGAAATAATGCTAGCAAAGAAATCCAGGAAATACAGATGTAACTCTGTGAGATGAATTAACAGAACACTAAGCAGTTTCTCAGAAAGCTACTTTCCAGATTTCATCCGAGGATATTTCCTTTTTCACCATAGCCCTCTATGGGCTTCCAAATATCACTTTGCCAATTCCAAAAGAACTGTCTTAACGAAAGGCTTCTTGAGGGGAAAGCTGTAACTCTGTGAGATGATTTCACAGAACACAAAGAAGTTTCTCAGAAAGCTTCTTTCTCTTTGTTATCGGAGGATATTTCCTTTGGCCCTATAGTCTTCTAAGGGATCCGAAATATCTGTTCTCAGATTCCACAGAAATAAGGCTAGCAAAGAGATACACCAAATACAGATGTAACTCTGTGAGATGAATTCACAGAACACTAAGCAGTTTCTCAGAAAGCTTCTTTCCAGATTTCATCTGAGGATATTTCCTTTTTCACCATAGCCCTCTATGGGCTTCCAAATATCACTTTGTCAATTCCAAAAGAACTGTCTTAACGAAAGGCTTCTTCAGGGGACAGCTGTAGCTCTGTGAGATGATTTCAAAGAACACAAAGAAGTTTCTCAGAAAGCTTCTTTCTCTCTGTTATCGGAGGATATTTCCTTTGGCCCTATAGTCTTCTTAGGGATCCGAAATATCTGGTCTCAGATTCCACAGAAATAAGGCTAGCAAAGAGATACACCAAATACAGATGTAACTCTGTGAGATGATTTCACAGAACACAAAGAAGTTTCTCAGAAAGCTTCTTTCTCTTTGTTATCCGAGTTTATTTCCTTTGGCCCTATAATCTTCAAAGGGATCCGGAATATCTCTTCTCAGATTTCACAGAAATAAGGCTAGCAAAGAGATCCACGAAAAACAGATGTAACTCTGTGAGATGAATTAACAGAACACTAAGCAGTTTCTCAGAAAGCTTCTTTCCAGATTTCATCTGAGGATATTTCCTTTTTCACCATAGCCCTCTATGGGCTTCCAAATATCACTTTGCCAATACCACAAGAACTGTCTTAGCGAAACACTTCTTGAGGGGAAAGCTCTAACGCTCTGAGGTGATTTCACAAAACAAAAAGAAGTTTCTCAGAAAGCTTCTTTCTCTTTGTTATCGGAGTTTATTTCCGTTGGCCCTATAATCTTCAAAGGGATCCGGAATATCTCTTCTCAGATTCCACAGAAATAAGGCGAGCAAAGAGATCCACGAAATACAGATGTAACTCTGTGAGATGAATTAACAGAACACTAAGCAGTTTCTCCGAAACTTCTTTCCAGATTTCATCTGAGGATATTTCCTTTTTCACCATAGCCCTCTATGGGCTTCCAAATATCACTTTGCCAATTCCACAAGAACTGTCTCAGAGAAAGCCTTTTGAGGGGAAAGCTGTAACTCTGTGAGATGATTTCACAGAACACAAAGAAGTTTCTAAGAAAGCTTCTTTCTCTTTGTAATCGGAAGGTATTTCCTTTGGCCCTCTAGTCTTCTAAGGGATCCGAAATATCTGGTCTCAGATTCCACAGAAATAAGGCTAGCAAAGAGATACACCAAATACCGATGTAACTCTGTGAGATGATTTCACAGAACACAAAGAAGTTTCTCAGAAAGCTTCTTTCTCTTTGTTATCGGAGTTTATTTCCTTTGGCCCTATAATCTTCAAAGGGATCCGGAATATCTGTTCTCAGATTCCACAGAAATAAGGCTAGCAAAGAGATACACCATATACAGATGTAACTCTGTGAGATGAATTAACAGAACACTAAGCAGTTTCTCAGAAAGCTTCTTTCCAGATTTCATCTGAGGATATTTCCTTTTTCACCATAGCCCTCTATGGGCTTCCTAATATCACTTTGCCAATTCCACAAGAACTGCCTTAGCGAAAAACTTCTTGAGGGGAAAGCTGTAACTCTGTGAGATGATTTCACAGAACACAAATAAGTTTGTAAGAAAGCTTCTTTCTCTTTGTTATCGGAAGATATTTCCTTTGGCCCTATAGTCTTCTAAGGGATCCGAAATATCTGTTCTCAGATTCCACAGAAATAAGGCTAGCAAAGAGATCCACGAAATACAGATGTAACGCTGTGAGGTGAATTAACAGAACACTAAGCAGTTTCTCAAAAAGCTACTTTCCAGATTTCATCTGAGGATATTTCCTTTTTCACCATAGCCCTCTATGGGCTTCCAAATATCACTTTGCCAATACCACAAGAACTGTCTTAGCGAAAGACTTCTTGAGGGGAAAGCTCTAACGCTCTGAGGTGATTTCACAGAACACAAAGAAGTTTCTCAGAAAGCTTCTTTCTCTTTGTTATCGGAGGTTATTTCCTTTGGCCCTATAATCTTCAAAGGGATCCGGAATATCTGTTCTCAGATTCCACAGAAATAAGGCGAGCAAAGAGATCCACGAAATACAGATGTAACTCTGTGAGATGAATTAACAGAACACTAAGCAGTTTCTCAGAAACTTCTTTCCAGATTTCATCTGAGGATATTTCCTTTTTCACCATAGCCCTCTATGCGCTTCCAAATATCACCTAGCCAATTCCACAAGAACTATCTTAGCGAAAGGCTTTTTGAGGGGAAAGCTGTAACTCTGTGAGATGATTTCAGAGAACACAAAGAAGTTTCTAAGAAAGCTTCTTTCTCTTTGTTATCGGAAGATATTTCCTTTGGCCCTATAGTCTTCTAAGGGATCCGAAACATCAGTTCTCAGATTCCACAGAAATAAGGCTAGCAAAGAGATCCACGAAATACAGATGTAACTCTGTGAGATGAATTAACAGAACACTAAGCAGTTTCTCAGAAAGCTACTTTCCAGATTTCATCTGAGGATATTTTCTTTTTCACCATAGCCCTTTATGGGCTTCCAAATATTACTTTGCCAATTCCACAAGAACTGTCTTAGCGAAAGGCTTCGTGAGGGGAAAGCTGTAACTCTGTGAGATGATTTCACAGAACACAAAGAAGTTTCCAGAAAGCTTCTTTCTCTTTGTTATCGGAGTTTATTTCCTTTGGCCCTATAATCTTCAATGGGATCCGGAATATCTGTTCTCAGATTCCACAGAAATAAGGCTAGCAAAGAGATCCACGAAATACAGATGTAACTCTGTGAGATGAATTAACAGAACACTAAGCACTTTCTCAGAAAGCTTCTTTCAGATTTCATCTGAGGATATTTCCTTTTTCACCATAGCCCTCTATGGGCTTCCAAATATCACTTTGCCAATTCCACAAGAACTGTCTTAGCGAAAGTCTTCTTGAGTGGAAAGCTGTAACTCTGTGAGATGATTTCACAGAACACAAAGTAGTTTCTGAGAAAGCTTCGTTCTCTTTCTGATCGGAGGATATTTCTTTGGCCCTATACTATTCTAAGGGATCCGAAATATCTGTTCTCAGATTCCACAGAAATAATGCTAGCAAAGAAATCCAGGAAATACAGATGTAACTCTGTGAGATGAATTAACAGAACACTAAGCAGTTTCTCAGAAAGCTACTTTCCAGATTTCATCCGAGGATATTTCCTTTTTCACCATAGCCCTCTATGGGCTTCCAAATATCACTTTGCCAATTCCAAAAGAACTGTCTTAACGAAAGGCTTCTTGAGGGGAAAGCTGTAACTCTGTGAGATGATTTCACAGAACACAAAGAAGTTTCTCAGAAAGCTTCTTTCTCTTTGTTATCGGAGGATATTTCCTTTGGCCCTATAGTCTTCTAAGGGATCCGAAATATCTGTTCTCAGATTCCACAGAAATAAGGCTAGCAAAGAGATACACCAAATACAGATGTAACTCTGTGAGATGAATTAACAGAACACTAAGCAGTTTCTCAGAAAGCTTCTTTCCAGATTTCATCTGAGGATATTTCCTTTTTCACCATAGCCCTCTATGGGCTTCCAAATATCACTTTGTCAATTCCAAAAGAACTGTCTTAACGAAAGGCTTCTTCAGGGGACAGCTGTAGCTCTGTGAGATGATTTCAAAGAACACAAAGAAGTTTCTCAGAAAGCTTCTTTCTCTCTGTTATCGGAGGATATTTCCTTTGGCCCTATAGTCTTCTTAGGGATCCGAAATATCTGGTCTCAGATTCCACAGAAATAAGGCTAGCAAAGAGATACACCAAATACAGATGTAACTCTGTGAGATGATTTCACAGAACACAAAGAAGTTTCTCAGAAAGCTTCTTTCTCTTTGTTATCCGAGTTTATTTCCTTTGGCCCTATAATCTTCAAAGGGATCCGGAATATCTCTTCTCAGATTTCACAGAAATAAGGCTAGCAAAGAGATCCACGAAAAACAGATGTAACTCTGTGAGATGAATTAACAGAACACTAAGCAGTTTCTCAGAAAGCTTCTTTCCAGATTTCATCTGAGGATATTTCCTTTTTCACCATAGCCCTCTATGGGCTTCCAAATATCACTTTGCCAATACCACAAGAACTGTCTTAGCGAAACACTTCTTGAGGGGAAAGCTCTAACGCTCTGAGGTGATTTCACAAAACAAAAAGAAGTTTCTCAGAAAGCTTCTTTCTCTTTGTTATCGGAGTTTATTTCCGTTGGCCCTATAATCTTCAAAGGGATCCGGAATATCTCTTCTCAGATTCCACAGAAATAAGGCGAGCAAAGAGATCCACGAAATACAGATGTAACTCTGTGAGATGAATTAACAGAACACTAAGCAGTTTCTCCGAAACTTCTTTCCAGATTTCATCTGAGGATATTTCCTTTTTCACCATAGCCCTCTATGGGCTTCCAAATATCACTTTGCCAATTCCACAAGAACTGTCTCAGAGAAAGCCTTTTGAGGGGAAAGCTGTAACTCTGTGAGATGATTTCACAGAACACAAAGAAGTTTCTAAGAAAGCTTCTTTCTCTTTGTAATCGGAAGATATTTCCTTTGGCCCTCTAGTCTTCTAAGGGATCCGAAATATCTGGTCTCAGATTCCACAGAAATAAGGCTAGCAAAGAGATACACCAAATACCGATGTAACTCTGTGAGATGATTTCACAGAACACAAAGAAGTTTCTCAGAAAGCTTCTTTCTCTTTGTTATCGGAGTTTATTTCCTTTGGCCCTATAATCTTCAAAGGGATCCGGAATATCTGTTCTCAGATTCCACAGAAATAAGGCTAGCAAAGAGATACACCATATACAGATGTAACTCTGTGAGATGAATTAACAGAACACTAAGCAGTTTCTCAGAAAGCTTCTTTCCAGATTTCATCTGAGGATATTTCCTTTTTCACCATAGCCCTCTATGGGCTTCCTAATATCACTTTGCCAATTCCACAAAAACTGCCTTAGCGAAAAACTTCTTGAGGGGAAAGCTGTAACTCTGTGAGATGATTTCACAGAACACAAATAAGTTTGTAAGAAAGCTTCTTTCTCTTTGTTATCGGAAGATATTTCCTTTGGCCCTATAGTCTTCTAAGGGATCCGAAATATCTGTTCTCAGATTCCACAGAAATAAGGCTAGCAAAGAGATCCACGAAATACAGATGTAACGCTGTGAGGTGAATTAACAGAACACTAAGCAGTTTCTCAAAAAGCTACTTTCCAGATTTCATCTGAGGATATTTCCTTTTTCACCATAGCCCTCTATGGGCTTCCAAATATCACTTTGCCAATACCACAAGAACTGTCTTAGCGAAAGACTTCTTGAGGGGAAAGCTCTAACGCTCTGAGGTGATTTCACAGAACACAAAGAAGTTTCTCAGAAAGCTTCTTTCTCTTTGTTATCGGAGGTTATTTCCTTTGGCCCTATAATCTTCAAAGGGATCCGGAATATCTGTTCTCAGATTCCACAGAAATAAGGCGAGCAAAGAGATCCACGAAATACAGATGTAACTCTGTGAGATGAATTAACAGAACACTAAGCAGTTTCTCAGAAACTTCTTTCCAGATTTCATCTGAGGATATTTCCTTTTTCACCATAGCCCTCTATGCGCTTCCAAATATCACCTAGCCAATTCCACAAGAACTATCTTAGCGAAAGGCTTTTTGAGGGGAAAGCTGTAACTCTGTGAGATGATTTCAGAGAACACAAAGAAGTTTCTAAGAAAGCTTCTTTCTCTTTGTTATCGGAAGATATTTCCTTTGGCCCTATAGTCTTCTAAGGGATCCGAAACATCAGTTCTCAGATTCCACAGAAATAAGGCTAGCAAAGAGATCCACGAAATACAGATGTAACTCTGTGAGATGAATTAACAGAACACTAAGCAGTTTCTCAGAAAGCTACTTTCCAGATTTCATCTGAGGATATTTTCTTTTTCACCATAGCCCTTTATGGGCTTCCAAATATTACTTTGCCAATTCCACAAGAACTGTCTTAGCGAAAGGCTTCGTGAGGGGAAAGCTGTAACTCTGTGAGATGATTTCACAGAACACAAAGAAGTTTCCAGAAAGCTTCTTTCTCTTTGTTATCGGAGTTTATTTCCTTTGGCCCTATAATCTTCAATGGGATCCGGAATATCTGTTCTCAGATTCCACAGAAATAAGGCTAGCAAAGAGATCCACGAAATACAGATGTAACTCTGTGAGATGAATTAACAGAACACTAAGCACTTTCTCAGAAAGCTTCTTTCAGATTTCTTCTGAGGATATTTCCTTTTTCACCATAGCCCTCTATGGGCTTCCAAATATCACTTTGCCAATTCCACAAGAACTGTCTTAGCGAAAGTCTTCTTGAGGGGAAAGCTGTAACTCTGTGAGATGATTTCACAGAACACAAAGTAGTTTCTGAGAAAGCTTCGTTCTCTTTCTGATCGGAGGATATTTCTTTGGCCCTATACTATTCTAAGGTATCCGAAATATCTGTTCTCAGATTCCACAGAAATAATGCTAGCAAAGAAATCCACGAAATACAGATGTAACTCTGTGCGATGAATTAACAGAACACTAAGCAGTTTCTCAGAAAGCTACTTTCCAGATTTCATCTGAGGATATTTCCTTTTTCACCATAGCCCTCTATGGGCTTCCAAATATCACTTTGCCAATTCCACAAGAACTGTCTTAGCGAAAGGCTTCTTGAGGGGAAAGCTGTAACTCTGTGAGATGATTTCACAGAACACAAAGAAGTTTCTCAGAAAGCTTCTTTCTCTTTGTTACCGGAGGATATTTCCTTTGGCCCTATAGTCTTCTAAGGGATCCGAAATATCTGTTCTCAGATTCCACAGAAATAAGGCTACCAAAGAGATACACCAAATACAGATGTAACTCTGTGAGATGAATTAACAGAACACTAAGCAGTTTCTCAGAAAGCTTCTTTCCAGATTTCATCTGAGGATATTTCCTTTTTCACCTTAGCCCTCTATGGGCTTCCAAATATCACTTTGCCAATTCCAAAAGAACTGTCTTTGGGAAAGGCTTCTTCAGGGGAAAGCTGTAACTCTGTGAGATGATTTCACAGAACACAAAGAAGTTTCTCAGAAAGCTTCTTTCTCTTTGTTATAGGAGGATATTTCCTTTGGCCCTATAGTCTTCAAAGGGATCCGAAATATCTCTTCTCAGGTTCCACAGAAATAAGGCTAGCAAAATATCCACGAAATGCAAATGTAACTCTGTGAGATGAATTAACAGAACACTAAGCAGTTTCTCAGAAAGCTACTTTCCAGATTTCATCTGAGGATATTTCCTTTTTCACCATAGCCCTCTATTGGCTTCCAAATATCTCTTTGCCAATTCCACAAGAACTGTCTAGCAAAAGGCTTCTTCAGGGGAAAGCTGTAACTCTGTGAGATGATTTCACAGAACACAAAGAAGTTTCTCAGAAAGCTTATCTCTCTTTGTTATCGGAGGATATTTCCTTTGGCCCTAGAGTCTTCAAAGGGATCCGAAATATCTGGTCTCAGATTCCACAGAAATAAGGCTAGCAAGGAGATCCACGAAATACAGATGTAACTCTGTGATATGAATTAAAATAACACTAAGCAGTTTCTCAGAAAGCTACTTTCCAGATTTCATCTGAGGATATTTCCTTTTTCACCATAGCACTATATGGGCTTCCAAATATCACTCTGCCAATTCCACAAGAAATGTCTTAGCGAAAGTCTTCTTGAGTGGAAAGCTGTAACTCTGTGAGATGATTTCACAGAACACAAAGAAGTTTCTCTGAAAGCTTCTTTCTCTTTGTTATCGAAGTTTACTTCCTTTGGCCCTCTAATCTTCAAAGGGATCCGGAATATCTGTTCTCAGATTCCACAGAAATAAGGCTAGCAAAGAAATCCACGAAATACAGATGTAACTCTGTGAGATGAATTAACAGAACACTAAGCAGTTTCTCAGAAAGCTACTTTCCAGATTTCATCTGAGGATATTTCCTTTTTCACCATAGCCCTCTATGGGCTTCCAAATATCACTTTGCCAATTCCAAAAGAACTGTCTTAGCGAAAGGCTTCTTCAGGGGAAAGCTGTAACTCTGTGAGATGATTTCACAGAACACAAAGAAGTTTCTCAGAAAGCTTCTTTCTCTTTGTTATCGGAGGATATTTCCTTTGGCCCTATAGTCTTCTAAGGGATCCGAAATATCTGTTCTCAGATTCCACAGAAATAAGGCTAGCAAAGAGATACACCAAATACAGATGTAACTCTGTGAGATGAATTAACAGAACACTAAGCAGTTTCTCAGAAAGCTTCTTTCCAGATTTCATCTGAGGATATTTCCTTTTTTAACCTTAGCCCTCTATGGGCTTCCAAATATCACTTTGTCAATTCCAAAAGAACTGTCTTAACGAAAGGCTTCTTCAGGGGACAGCTGTAGCTCTGTGAGATGATTTCACAGAACACAAAGAAGTTTCTCAGAAAGCTTCTTTCTCTTTGTTATCGGAGGATATTTCCTTTGGCCCTATAGTCTTCTTAGGGATCCGAAATATCTGGTCTCAGATTCCACAGAAATAAGGCTAGCAAAGAGATACACCAAATACAGATGTAACTCTGTGAGATGATTTCACAGAACACAAAGAAGTTTCTCAGAAAGCTTCTTTCTCTTTGTTATCGGAGTTTATTTCCTTTGGCCCTATAATCTTCAAAGGGATCCGGAATATCTGTTCTCAGATTTCACAGAAATAAGGCTAGCAAAGAGATCCACGAAATACAGATGTAACTCTGTGAGATGAATTAACAGAACACTAAGCAGTTTCTCAGAAAGCTTCTTTCCAGATTTCATCTGAGGATATTTCCTTTTTCACCATAGCCCTCTATGGGCTTCCAAATATCACTTTGCCAATTCCACAAGAACTGTCTCAGCGAAAGGCTTTTTGAGGGGAAAGCTGTAACTCTGTGAGATGATTTCACAGAACACAAAGAAGTTTCTAAGAAAGCTTCTTTCTCTTTGTTATCGGAAGATATTTCCTTTGGCCCTCTAGTCTTCTAAGGGATCCGAAATATCTGTTCTCAGATTCCACAGAAATAAGGCTAGCAAAGAGATCCACGAAATACAGATGTAACTCTGTGAGATGAATTAACAGAACACTAAGCAGTTTCACAGAAAGCTACTTTCCAGATTTCATCTGAGGATATTTTCTATTTCACCATAGCCCTGTATGGGCTTCCAAATATTACTTTGCCAATTCCACAAGAACTGTCTTAGCGAAAGGCTTCTTGAGGGGAAAGGTGTAACTCTGTGAGATGATTTCACAGAACACAAAGAAGTTTCCAGAAAGCTTCTTTCTCTTTGTTATCGGAGTTTATTTCCTTTGGCCCTATAATCTTCAAAGGGATCCGGAATATCTGTTCTCAGATTCCACAGAAATAAGGCTAGCAAAGAGATCCACGAAATACAGATGTAACTGTGTGAGATGAATTAACAGAACACTAAGCACTTTCTCAGAAAGCTTCTTTCAGATTTCATCTGAGGATATTTCCTTTTTCACCATAGCCCTCTATGGGCTTCCAAATATCACTTTGCCAATTCCACAAGAACTGTCTTAGCGAAAGTCTTCTTGAGTGGAAAGCTGTAACTCTGTGAGATGATTTCACAGAACACAAAGTAGTTTCTGAGAAAGCTGCGTTCTCTTTCTGATCGGAGGATATTTCTTTGGCCCTATACTATTCTAAGGGATCCGAAATATCTGTTCTCAGATTCCACAGAAATAATGCTAGCAAAGAAATCCACGAAATACAGATGTAACTCTGTGAGATGAATTAACAGAACACTAAGCAGTTTCTCAGAAAGCTACTTTCCAGATTTCATCTGAGGATATTTCCTTTTTCACCATAGCCCTCTAAGGGCTTCCAAATATCACTTTGCCAATTCCAAAAGAACTGTCTTAGCGAAAGGCTTCTTGAGGGGAAAGCTGTAACTCTGTGAGATGATTTCACAGAACACAAAGAAGTTTCTCAGAAAGCTTCTTTCTCTTTGTTATCGGAGGATATTTCCTTTGGCCCTATAGTCTTCTAAGAGATCCGAAATATCTCTTCTCAGGTTCCACAGAAATAAGGCTAGCAAAATATCCACGAAATGCAAATGTAACTCTGTGAGATGAATTAACAGAACACTAAGCAGTTTCTCAGAAAGCTACTTTCCAGATTTCATCTGAGGATATTTCCTTTTTCACCATAGCCCTGTATGGGCTTCCAAATATCTCTTTGCCAATTCCACAAGAACTGTCTAGCAAAAGGCTTCTTGAGGGGAAAGCTGTAACTCTGTGAGATGATTTCACAGAACACAAAGAAGTTTCTCAGAAAGCTTATCTCTCTTTGTTATCGGAGGATATTTCCTTTGGCCCTAGAGTCTTCAAAGGGATCCGAAATATCTGGTCTCAGATTCCACAGAAATAAGGCTAGCAAGGAGATCCACGAAATACAGATGTAACTCTGTGATATGAATTAACATAACACTAAGCAGTTTCTCAGAAAGCTACTTTCCAGATTTCATCTGAGGATATTTCCTTTTTCACCATAGCACTATATGGGCTTCCAAATATCACTCTGCCAATTCCACAAGAACAGTCTTAGCGAAAGTCTTCTTGAGTGGAAAGCTGTAACTCTGTGAGATGATTTCACAGAACACAAAGAAGTTTCTCTGAAAGCTTCTTTCTCTTTGTTATCGAAGTTTACTTCCTTTGGCCCTCTAATCTTCAAAGGGATCCGGAATATCTGTTCTCAGATTCCACAGAAATAAGGCTAGCAAAGAAATCCACGAAATACAGATGTAACTCTGTGAGATAAATTAACAGAACACTAAGCAGTTTCTCAGAAAGCTACTTTCCAGATTTCATCTGAGGATATTTCCTTTTTCACCATAGCCCTCTATGGGCTTCCAAATATCACTTTGCCAATTCCAAAAGAACTGTCTTAGCGAAAGGCTTCTTGAGGGGAAAGCTGTAACTCTGTGAGATGATTTCACAGAACACAAAGAAGTTTCTCAGAAAGCTTCTTTCTCTTTGTTATCGGAGGATATTTCCTTTGGCCCTATAGTCTTCTAAGGGATCCGAAATATCTGTTCTCAGATTCCACAGAAATAAGGCTAGCAAAGAGATACACCAAATACAGATGTAACTCTTTGAGATGAATTCACAGAACACTAAGCAGTTTCTCAGAAATCTTCTTTCCAGATTTCATCTGAGGATATTTCCTTTTTTACCTTAGCCCTCTATGGGCTTCCAAATATCACTTTGTCAATTCCAAAAGAACTGTCTTAACGAAAGGCTTCTTCAGGGGACAGCTGTAGCTCTGTGAGATGATTTCACAGAACACAAAGAAGTTTCTCAGAAAGCTTCTTTCTCTTTGTTATCGGAGGATATTTCCTTTGGCCCTATAGTCTTCTTAGGGATCCGAAATATCTGGTCTCAGATTCCACAGAAATAAGGCTAGCAAAGAGATACACCAAATACAGATGTAACTCTGTGAGATGATTTCACAGAACACAAAGAAGTTTCTCAGAAAGCTTCTTTCTCTTTGTTATCGGAGTTTATTTCCTTTGGCCCTATAATCTTCAAAGGGATCCGGAATATCTGTTCTCAGATTTCACAGAAATAAGGCTAGCAAAGAGATCCACGAAATACAGATGTAACTCTGTGAGATGAATTAACAGAACACTAAGCAGTTTCTCAGAAAGCTTCTTTCCAGATTTCATCTGAGGATATTTCCTTTTTCACCATAGCCCTCTATGGGCTTCCAAATATCACTTTGCCAATACCACAAGAACTGTCTTAGCGAAACACTTCTTGAGGGGAAAGCTCTAACGCTCTGAGGTGATTTCACAAAACACAAAGAAGTTTCTCAGAAAGCTTCTTTCTCTTTGTTATCGGAGTTTATTTCCTTTGGCCCTATAATCTTCAAAGGGATCCGGAATATCTCTTCTCAGATTCCACAGAAATAAGGCGAGCAAAGAGATCCACGAAATACAGATGTAACTCTGTGAGATGAATTAACAGAACACTAAGCAGTTTCTCAGAAACTTCTTTCCAGATTTCATCTGAGGATATTTCCTTTTTCACCATAGCCCTCTATGGGCTTCCAAATATCACTTTGCCAATTCCACAAGAACTGTCTCAGCGAAAGGCTTTTTGAGGGGAAAGCTGTAACTCGGTGAGATGATTTCACAGAACACAAAGAAGTTTCTAAGAAAGCTTCTTTCTCTTTGTTATCGGAAGATATTTCCTTTGGCCCTCTAGTCTTCTAAGGGATCCGAAATATCTGTTCTCAGATTCCACAGAAATAAGGCTAGCAAAGAGATCCACGAAATACAGATGTAACTGTGTGAGATGAATTAACAGAACACTAAGCACTTTCTCAGAAAGCTTCTTTCAGATTTCATCTGAGGATATTTCCTTTTTCACCATAGCCCTCTATGGGCTTCCAAATATCACTTTGCCAATTCCACAAGAACTGTCTTAGCGAAAGTCTTCTTGAGTGGAAAGCTGTAACTCTGTGAGATGATTTCACAGAACACAAAGTAGTTTCTGAGAAAGCTGCGTTCTCTTTCTGATCGGAGGATATTTCTTTGGCCCTATACTATTCTAAGGGATCCGAAATATCTGTTCTCAGATTCCACAGAAATAATGCTAGCAAAGAAATCCAGGAAATACAGATGTAACTCTGTGAGATGAATTAACAGAACACTAAGCAGTTTCTCAGAAAGCTACTTTCCAGATTTCATCTGAGGATATTTCCTTTTTCACCATAGCCCTCTATGGGCTTCCAAATATCACTTTGCCAATTCCAAAAGAACTGTCTTAGCGAAAGGCTTCTTGAGGGGAAAGCTGTAACTCTGTGAGATGATTTCACAGAACACAAAGAAGTTTCTCAGAAAGCTTCTTTCTCTTTGTTATCGGAGGATATTTCCTTTGGCCCTATAGTCTTCTAAGAGATCCGAAATATCTGTTCTCAGATTCCACAGAAATAAGGCTAGCAAAGAGATCCACGAAATGCAAATGTAACTCTGTGAGATGAATTAACAGAACACTAAGCAGTTTCTCAGAAAGCTTCTTTCCAGATTTCATCTGAGGATATTTTCTTTTTCACCTTAGCCCTCTATGGGCTTCCAAATATCACTTTGCCAATTCCAAAAGAACTGTCTTAACGAAAGGCTTCTTCAGGGGAAAGCTGTAACTCTGTGAGATGATTTCACAGAACACAAAGAAGTTTCTCAGAAAACTTCTTTCTCTTTGTTATCGGAGGATATTTCCTTTGGCCCTATAGTCTTCAAAGGGATCCGAAATATCTGTTCTCAGATTCCACAGAAATAAGGCTAGCAAAAGATCCACGAAATACAAATGTAACTCTGTGAGATGAATTAACAGAACACTAAGCAGTTTCTCAGAAAGCTACTTTCCAGATTTCATCTGCGGATAATTCCTTTTTCACCTTAACCCTCTATGCGCTTCCAAATATCACTTTGCCAATTCCACAAGAACTGTGTTAGCGAAAGGCTTCTTGAGTGGAAAGCTGTAACTCTTTGATATGATTTCACAGAACACAAAGAAGTTTCTGAGAAAGCTTCGTTCTCTTTGTGATCGGAGGATATGTCCTTTGGCCCTATAGTCTTCTAAGGGATCTGAAATATCTGTTCTCAGATTCCACAGAAATAAGGCTAGCAAAGAGATCCACGAAATACAGATGTAACTCTGTGAGATGAATTAACAGAACACTAAGCAGTTTCTCAAAAAGCTACTTTCCAGATTTCATCTGAGGATATTTCCTTTTTCACCATAGCCCTCTATGGGCTTCCAAATATCACTTTGCCAATTCCACAAGAACTGTCTTAGCGAAAGATTTCTTGAGGGGAAAGCTGTAACTCGGTGAGATGATTTCACAGAACACAAAGAAGTTTGTAAGAAAGCATCTTTCTCTTTGTTATCGGAAGATATTTCCTTTGGCCCTATAGTCTTCTAAGGGATCCGAAATATCTGTTCTCAGATTCCACAGAAATAAGGCTAGCAAAGAGATCCACGAAATACAGATGTAACTCTGTGAGATGAATTAACAGAACACTAAGCAGTTTCTCAGAAAGCTACTTTCCAGATTTCATCTGAGGATATTTCCTTTTTCACCATAGCCCTCTATGGGCTTCCAAATATCACTTTGCCAATTCCACAAGAACTGTCTTAGCGAAAGTCTTCTTGAGTGGAAAGCTGTAACTCTGTGAGATGATTTCACAGAACACAAAGTAGTTTCTGAGAAAGCTTCGTTCTCTTTCTGATCGGAGGATATTTCTTTGGCCCTATACTATTCTAAGGGATCCGAAATATCTGTTCTCAGATTCCACAGAAATAATGCTAGCAAAGAAATCCACGAAATACAGATGTAACTCTGTGAGATGAATTAACAGAACACTAAGCAGTTTCTCAGAAAGCTTCTTTCCAGATTTCATCTGAGGATATTTCCTTTTTCACCTTAGCCCTCTATGGGCTTCCAAATATCACTTTGTCAATTCCAAAAGAACTGTCTTAACGAAAGGCTTCTTCAGGGGACAGCTGTAGCTCTGTGAGATGATTTCACAGAACACAAAGAAGTTTCTCAGAAAGCTTCTTTCTCTTTGTTATCGGAGGATATTTCCTTTGGCCGTATAGTCTTCTTAGGGATCCGAAATATCTGGTCTCAGATTCCACAGAAATAAGGCTAGCAAAGAGATACACCAAATACAGATGTAACTCTGTGAGATGATTTCACAGAACACAAAGAAGTTTCTCAGAAAGCTTCTTTCTCTTTGTTATCGGAGTTTATTTCCTTTGGCCCTATAATCTTCAAAGGGATCCGGAATATCTGTTCTCAGATTTCACAGAAATAAGGCTAGCAAAGAGATCCACGAAATACAGATGTAACTCTGTGAGATGAATTAACAGAACACTAAGCAGTTTCTCAGAAAGCTTCTTTCCAGATTTCATCTGAGGATATTTCCTTTTTCACCATAGCCCTCAATGGGCTTCCAAATATCACTTTGCCAATACCACAAGAACTGTCTTAGCGAAACACTTCTTGAGGGGAAAGCTCTAACGCTCTGAGGTGATTTCACAAAACACAAAGAAGTTACTCAGAAAGCTTCTTTCTCTTTGTTATCGGAGTTTATTTCCTTTGGCCCTATAATCTTCAAAGGGATCCGGAATATCTCTTCTCAGATTCCACAGAAATAAGGCGAGCAAAGAGATCCACGAAATACAGATGTAACTCTGTGAGATGAATTAACAGAACACTAAGCAGTTTCTCAGAAACTTCTTTCCAGATTTCATCTGAGGATATTTCCTTTTTCACCATAGCCCTCTAGGGGCTTGCAAATATCACTTTGCCAATTCCACAAGAACTGTCTCAGCGAAACGCTTTTTGAGGGGAAAGCTGTAACTCTGTGAGATGATTTTGCAGAACACAAAGAAGTTTCTAAGAAAGCTTCTTTCTCTTTGTTATCGGAAGATATTTCCTTTGGCCCTCTAGTCTTCTAAGGGATCCGAAATATCTGTTCTCAGATTCCACAGAAATAAGGCGAGCAAAGAGATCCACGAAATACAGATGTAACTCTGTGAGATGAATTAACAGAACACTAAGCAGTTTCTCAGAAAGCTACTTTCCAGATTTCATCTGAGGATATTTTCTATTTCACCATAGCCCTGTATGGGCTTCCAAATATTACTTTGCCAATTCCACAAGAACTGTCTCAGCGAAAGGCTTCTTGAGGGGAAAGCTGTAACTCTGTGAGATGATTTCACAGAACACAAAGAAGTTTCCAGAAAGCTTCTTTCTCTTTGTTATCGGAGTTTATTTCCTTTGGCCCTATAATCTTCAAAGGGATCCGGAATATCTGTTCTCAGATTCCACAGAAATAAGGCTAGCAAAGAGATCCACGAAATACAGATGTAACTGTGTGAGATGAATTAACAGAACACTAAGCACTTTCTCAGAAAGCTTCTTTCAGATTTCATCTGAGGATATTTCCTTTTTCACCATAGCCCTCTATGGGCTTCCAAATATCACTTTGCCAATTCCACAAGAACTGTCTTAGCGAAAGTCTTCTTGAGTGGAAAGCTGTAACTCTGTGAGATGATTTCACAGAACACAAAGTAGTTTCTGAGAAAGCTGCGTTCTCTTTCTGATCGGAGGATATTTCTTTGGCCCTATACTATTCTAAGGGATCCGAAATATCTGTTCTCAGATTCCACAGAAATAATGCTAGCAAAGAAAT
The DNA here is from genome assembly GCF_043159975.1 of Macaca nemestrina. Taxonomy (NCBI): domain Eukaryota; kingdom Metazoa; phylum Chordata; class Mammalia; order Primates; family Cercopithecidae; genus Macaca; species Macaca nemestrina. The sequence goes on from NC_092143.1 coordinate 27,715,288, forward strand.
CCACGAAATACAGATGTAACTCTGTGAGATGAATTAACAGAACACTAAGCAGTTTCTCAGAAAGCTACTTTCCAGATTTCATCTGAGGATATTTCCTTTTTCACCATAGCCCTCTATGGGCTTCCAAATATCACTTTGCCAATTCCAAAAGAACTGTCTTAGCGAAAGGCTTCTTGAGGGGAAAGCTGTACCTCTGTGAGATGATTTCACAGAACACAAAGAAGTTTCTCAGAAAGCTTCTTTCTCTTTGTTATCGGAGGATATTTCCTTTGGCCCTATAGTCTTCTAAGAGATCCGAAATATCTCTTCTCAGGTTCCACAGAAATAAGGCTAGCAAAATATCCACGAAATGCAAATGTAACTCTGTGAGATGAATTAACAGAACACTAAGCAGTTTCTCAGAAAGCTACTTTCCAGATTTCATCTGAGGATATTTCCTTTTTCACCATAGCCCTCTATTGGCTTCCAAATATCTCTTTGCCAATTCCACAAGAACTGTCTAGCAAAAGGCTTCTTGAGGGGAAAGCTGTAACTCTGTGAGATGATTTCACAGAACACAAAGAAGTTTCTCAGAAAGCTTATCTCTCTTTGTTATCGGAGGATATTTCCTTTGGCCCTAGAGTCTTCAAAGGGATCCGAAATATCTGGTCTCAGATTCCACAGAAATAAGGCTAGCAAGGAGATCCACGAAATACAGATGTAACTCTGTGATATGAATTAAAATAACACTAAGCAGTTTCTCAGAAAGCTACTTTCCAGATTTCATCTGAGGATATTTCCTTTTTCATCATAGCACTATATGGGCTTCCAAATATCACTCTGCCAATTCCACAAGAACTGTCTTAGCGAAAGTCTTCTTGAGTGGAAAGCTGTAACTCTGTGAGATGATTTCACAGAACACAAAGAAGTTTCTCTGAAAGCTTCTTTCTCTTTGTTATCGAAGTTTACTTCCTTTGGCCCTCTAATCTTCAAAGGGATCCGGAATATCTGTTCTCAGATTCCACAGAAATAAGGCTAGCAAAGAAATCCACGAAATACAGATGTAACTCTGTGAGATGAATTAACAGAACACTAAGCAGTTTCTCAGAAAGCTACTTTCCAGATTTCATCTGAGGATATTTCCTTTTTCACCATAGCCCTCTATGGGCTTCCAAATATCACTTTGCCAATTCCAAAAGAACTGTCTTAGCGAAAGGCTTCTTCAGGGGAAAGCTGTAACTCTGTGAGATGATTTCACAGAACACAAAGAAGTTTCTCAGAAAGCTTCTTTCTCTTTGTTATCGGAGGATATTTCCTTTGGCCCTATAGTCTTCTAAGGGATCCGAAATATCTGTTCTCAGATTCCACAGAAATAAGGCTAGCAAAGAGATACACCAAATACAGATGTAACTCTTTGAGATGAATTAACAGAACAGTAAGCAGTTTCTCAGAAAGCTTCTTTCCAGATTTCATCTGAGGATATTTCCTTTTTCACCTTAGCCCTCTATGGGCTTCCAAATATCACTTTGTCAATTCCAAAAGAACTGTCTTAAAGAAAGGCTTCTTCAGGGGACAGCTGTAGCTCTGTGAGATGATTTCACAGAACACAAAGAAGTTTCTCAGAAAGCTTCTTTCTCTTTGTTATCGGAGGATATTTCCTTTGGCCCTATAGTCTTCTTAGGGATCCGAAATATCTGGTCTCAGATTCCACAGAAATAAGGCTAGCAAAGAGATACACCAAATACAGATGTAACTCTGTGAGATGATTTCACAGAACACAAAGAAGTTTCTCAGAAAGCTTCTTTCTCTTTGTTATCGGAGTTTATTTCCTTTGGCCCTATAATCTTCAAAGTGATCCGGAATATCTGTTCTCAGATTCCACAGAAATAAGGCGAGCAAAGAGATCCACGAAATACAGATGTAACTCTGTGAGATGAATTAGCAGAACACTAAGCAGTTTCTCAGAAACTTCTTTCCAGATTTCATCTGAGGATATTACCTTTTTCACCATAGCCCTCTATGGGCTTCCAAATATCACTTTGCCAATTCCACAAGAACTGTCCCAGCGAAAGGCTTTTTGAGGGGAAAGCTGTAACTCTGTGAGATGATTTCACAGAACACAAAGAAGTTTCTAAGAAAGCTTCTTTCTCTTTATTATCGGAAGATATTTCCTTTGGCCCTATAGTCTTCTAAGGGATCCGAAATATCTGTTCTCAGATTCCACAGAAATAAGGCGAGCAAAGAGATCCACGAAATACAGATGTAACTCTGTGAGATGAATTAACAGAACACTAAGCAGTTTCTCAGAAAGCTACTTTCCAGATTTCATCTGAGGATATTTTCTTTTTCACCATAGACCTGTATGGGCTTCCAAATATTACTTTGCCAATTCCACAAGAACTGTCTTAGCGAAAGGCTTCTTGAGGGGAAAGCTGTAACTCTGTGAGATGATTTCACAGAACACAAAGAAGTTTCCAGAAAGCTTCTTTCTCTTTGTTATCGGAGTTTATTTCCTTTGGCCCTATAATCTTCAAAGGGATCCGGAATATCTGTTCTCAGATTCCACAGAAATAAGGCTAGCAAAGAGATCCACGAAATACAGATGTAACTCTGTGAGATGAATTAACAGAACACTAAGCACTTTCTCAGAGACTTCTTTCAGATTTCATCTGAGGATATTTCCTTTTTCACCATAGCCCTCTATGGGCTTCCAAATATCACTTTTCCAATTCCACAAGAACTGTCTTAGCGAAAGTCTTCTTGAGTGGAAAGCTGTAACTCTGTGAGATGATTTCACAGAACACTAAGTAGTTTCTGAGAAAGCTGCGTTCTCTTTCTGATCGGAGGATATTTCTTTGGCCCTATACTATTCTAAGGGATCCGAAATATCTGTTCTCAGATTCCACAGAAATAATGCTAGCAAAGAGATCCACGAAATACAGATGTAACTCTTTGAGATGAATTAACAGAAGACTAAGCAGTTTCTCAAAAAGCTACTTTCCAGATTTCATCTGAGGATATTTCCTTTTTCACCATAGCCCTCTATGGGCTTCCAAATATCACTGTGCCAATTCCACAAGAACTGTCTTAGCGAAAGGCTTCTTGAAGGGAAAGCTGTAACTCTGTGAGATGATTTCACAGAACACAAAGAAGTTTCTCAGAAAGCTTCTTTCTCTTTGTTATCGGAGGTTATTTCCTTGGGCCCTATAGTCTTCTTAGGGATCCGAAATATCTGTTCTCAGATTCCACAGAAATAAGGCTAGCAAAGAGATACACCAAATACAGATTTAACTCTGTGAGATGAATTAACAGAACACTAAGCAGTTTCTCAGAGAGCTTCTTTCCAGATTTCATCTGAGGATATTTCCTTTTTCACCATAGCCATCTATGGGCTTCCAAATATCACTTTGCCAATTCCACAAGAACTGTCTTAGCGAAAGATTTCTTGAGGGGAAAGCTGTAACTCGGTGAGATGATTTCACAGAACACAAAGAAGTTTCTCAGAAAGCTTCTTTCTCTTTGTTATCGGAGGATATTTCCTTTGGCCCTATAGTCTTCTAATAGATCCGAAATATCTGTTCTCAGATTCCACAGAAATAAGGCTAGCAAAGAGATACACCATATACAGATGTAACTCTGTGAGATGAATTAACAGAACACTAAGCAGTTTCTCAGAAAGCTTCTTTCCAGATTTCATCTGAGGATATTTCCTTTTTCACCATAGCCCTCTATGGGCTTCCAAATATCACTTTGCCAATTCCACAAGAACTGCCTTAGCGAAAGATTTCTTGAGTGGAAAGCTGTAGCTCTGTGAGATGATTTCACAGAACACAAAGAAGTTTGTAAGAAAGCTTCTTTCTCTTTGTTATCGTGAGATATTTCCTTTGGCCCTATAGTCTTCTAAGGGATCCGAAATGTCTGTTCTCAGATTCCACAGAAATAAGGCTAGCAAAGAGATCCACGAAATACAGATGTAACTCTGTGAGATGAATTAACGGAACACTAAGCAGTTTCTCAAAAAGCTACTTTCCAGATTTCATCTGAGGATATTTCCTTTTTCACCAGAGCCCTCTATGGGCTTCCAAATATCACTATGCCAATTCCACAAGAACTGTCTTAGCGAAAGGCTTCTTGAGTGGAAAGCTGTAACTCTGTGAGATGATTTCACAGAACACAAAGAAGTTTCTCAGAAAGCTTCTTTCTCTTTGTTATCGGAGTTTATTTCCTTTGGCCCTATAATCTTCAAAGGGATCCGGAATATCTGTTCTCAGATTCCACAGAAATAAGGCTAGCAAAGAGATCCACGAAATACAGATGTAACTCTGTGAGATGAATTAACAGAACACTAAGCAGTTTCTCAGAAAGCTTCTTTCCAGATTTCATCTGAGGATATTTCCTTTTTCACCATAGCCCTCTATGGGCTTCCAAATATCACTTTGCCAATACCACAAGAACTGTCTTAGCGAAAGACTTCTTGAAGGGAAAGCTCTAACGCTGTGAGGTGATTTCACAGAACACAAAGAAGTTTCTCAGAAAGCTTCTTTCTCTTTGTTATCGGAGTTTATTTCCTTTGGCCCTATAATCTTCAAAGGGATCCGGAATATCTGTTCTCAGATTCCACAGAAATAAGGCGAGCAAAGAGATCCACGAAATACAGATGTAACTCTGTGAGATGAATTAACAGAACACTAAGCAGTTTCTCAGAAACTTCTTTCCAGATTTCATCTGAGGATATTTCCTTTTTCACCATAGCCCTCTATGCGCTTCCAAATATCACTTTGCCAATTCCACAAGAACTGTCTTAACAAAAGGCTTTTTGAGGGGAAAGCTGTAACTCTGTGAGATGATTTCAGAGAACACAAAGAAGTTTCTAAGAAAGCTTCTTTCTCTTTGTTATCGGAAGATATTTCCTTTGGCCCTATAGTCTTCTAAGGGATCCGAAATATCTGTTCTCAGATTCCACAGAAATAAGGCTAGCAAAGAGATCCACGAAATACAGATGTAACGCTGTGAGGTGAATTAACAGAACACTAAGCAGTTTCTCAGAAAGCTACTTTCCAGATTTCATCTGAGGATATTTCCTTTTTCACCATAGCCCTCTATGGGCTTCCAAATATCACTTTGCCAATTCCAAAAGAACTGTCTTACCGAAAGGCTTCTTGAGTGGAAAGCTGTAACTCTGTGAGATGATTTCACAGAACACAAAGAAGTTTCTCAGAAAGCTTCTTTCTCTTTGTTATCGGAGGATATTTCCTTTGGCCCTATAGTCTTCTAAGAGATCCGAAATATCTGTTCTCAGATTCCACAGAAATAAGGCTAGCAAAGAGATCCACGAAATACAAATATAACTCTGTGAGATGAATTAACAGAACACTAAGCAGTTTCTCAGAAAGCTTCTTTCCAGATTTCATCTGAGGATATTTCCTTTTTCACCATAGCCCTCTATGGGCTTCCAAATATCACTTTGCCAATTCCAAAAGAACTGTCTTAGCGAAAGACTTCTTCAGGGGAAAGCTGTACCTCTGTGAGATGATTTCACAGAACACAAAGAAGTTTCTCAGAAAGCTTCTTTCTCTTTGTTATCGGAGGATATTTCCTTTGGCCCTATATTCTTCAAAGGGATCCGAAATATCTGTTCTCAGATTCCACAGAAATAAGGCTAGCAAAAGATCCACGAAATACAAATGTAACTCTGTGAGATGAATTAACAGAACACTAAGCAGTTTCTCAGAAAGCTACTTTCCAGATTTCATCTGCGGATAATTCCTTTTTCACCATAGCCCTCTATGCGCTTCCAAATATCACTTTGCCAATTCCACAAGAACTGTGTTAGCGAAAGGCTTCTTGAGTGGAAAGCTGTAACTCTGTGAGATGATTTCACAGAACACAAGGAAGTTTCCGAGAAAGCTTCTTTCTCTTTGTTATCGGAAGATATTTCCTTTGGCCCTATAGTCTTCTAAGGGATCCGAAATATCTGTTCTCAAATTCCACAGAAATAAGGCTAGCAAAGAGATCCACGAAATACAGATGTAACTCTGTGAGATGAATTAACAGAACACTAAGCAGTTTCTCAGAAAGCTACTTTCCAGATTTCATCTGAGGATATTTTCTTTTTCACCATAGCCCTGTATGGGCTTCCAAATATTACTTTGCCAATTCCACAAGAACTGTCTTAGCGAAAGGCTTCTTGAGGGGAAAGCTGTAACTCTGTGAGATGATTTCGCAGAACACAATGAAGTTTCCAGAAAGCTTCTTTCTCTTTGTTATCGGAGTTTATTTCCTTTGGCCCTACAATCTTCAAAGGGATCCGGAATATCTGTTCTCAGATTCCACAGAAATAAGGCTAGCAAAGAGATCCACGAAATACAGATGTAACTCTGTGAGATGAATTAACAGAACACTAAGCACTTTCTCAGAAAGCTTCTTTCAGTTTTCATCTGAGGATATTTCCTTTTTCACCATAGCCCTCTATGGGCTTCCAAATATCACTTTGCCAATTCCACAAGAACTGTCTTAGCGAAAGTCTTCTTGAGTGGAAAGCTGTAACTCTGTGAGATGATTTCACAGAACACAAAGTAGTTTCTGAGAAAGCTTCGGTCTCTTTCTGATCGGAGGATATTTCTTTGGCCCTATAGTCTTCTAAGGGATCCGAAATATCTGTTCTCAGATTCCACAGAAATAATGCTAGCAAAGAAATCCACGAAATACAGATGTAACTCTGTGAGATGAAGTAACGGAACACTAAGCAGTTTCTCAGAAAGCTACTTTCCAGATTTCATCTGAGGATATTTCCTTTTTCACCATAGCCCTCTATGGGCTTCCAAATATCACTTTCCCAATTCCAAAAGAACTGTCTTAGCGAAAGGCTTCTTGAGGGGAAAGCTGTAACTCTGTGAGATGATTTCACAGAAAACAAAGAAGTTTCTCAGAAAGCTTCTTTCTCTTTGTTATCAGAGGATATTTCCTTTGGCCCTATAGTCTTCTAAGGGATCCGAAATATCTGTTCTCAGATTCCACAGAAATAAGGCTAGCAAAGAGATACACCAAATACAGATGTAACTCTGTGAGATGAATTAACAGAACACTAAGCAGTTTCTCAGAAAGCTTCTTTCCAGATTTCATCTGAGGATATTTCCTTTTTCACCTTAGCCCTCTATGGGCTTCCAAATATCACTTTGCCAATTCCAAAAGAACTGTATTAACGAAAGGCTTCTTCAGGGGAAAGCTGTAACTCTGTGAGATGATTTCACAGAACACAAAGAAGTTTCTCAGAAAGCTTCTTTCTCTTTGTTATCGGAGGATATTTCCTTTGGCCCTATAGTCTTCTTAGGGATCCGAAATATCTGGTCTCAGATTCCACAGAAATAAGGCTAGCAAAGAGATACACCAAATACAGATGTAACTCTGTGAGATGATTTCACAGAACACAAAGAAGTTTCTCAGAAAGCTTCTTTCTCTTTGTTATCGGAGTTTATTTCCTTTGGCCCTATAATCTTCAAAGTGATCCGGAATATCTGTTCTCAGATTCCACAGAAATAAGGCGAGCAAAGAGATCCACGAAATACAGATGTAACTCTGTGAGATGAATTAGCAGAACACTAAGCAGTTTCTCAGAAACTTCTTTCCAGATTTCATCTGAGGATATTTCCTTTTTCACCATAGCCCTCTATGGGCTTCCAAATATCACTTTGCCAATTCCACAAGAACTGTCTCAGCGAAAGGCTTTTTGAGGGGAAAGCTGTAACTCTGTGAGATGATTTCTCAGAACACAAAGAAGTTTCTAAGAAAGCTTCTTTCTCTTTGTTATCGGAAGATATTTCCTTTGGCCCCATAGTCTTCTAAGGGATCCGAAATATCTGTTCTCAGATTCCACAGAAATAAGGCTAGCAAAGAGATCCACGAAATACAGATGTAACTCTGTGAGGTGAATTAACAGAACACTAAGCACTTTCTCAGAGACTTCTTTCAGATTTCATCTGAGGATATTTCCTTTTTCACCATAGCCCTCTATGGGCTTCCAAATATCACTTTTCCAATTCCACAAGAACTGTCTTAGCGAAAGTCTTCTTGAGTGGAAAGCTGTAACTCTGTGAGATGATTTCACAGAACACTAAGTAGTTTCTGAGAAAGCTGCGTTCTCTTTCTGATCGGAGGATATTTCTTTGGCCCTGTACTATTCTAAGGGATCCGAAATATCTGTTCTCAGATTCCACAGAAATAATGTTAGCAAAGAGATCCACGAAATACAGGTGTAACTCTGTGAGATGAATTAACAGAACACTAAGCAGTTTCTCAAAAAGCTACCTTCCAAATTTCATCTGAGGATATTTCCTTTTTCACCATAGCCCTCTATGGGCTTCCAAATATCACTGTGCCAATTCCACAAGAACTGTCTTAGCGAAAGGCTTCTTGAAGGGAAAGCTGTAACTCTGTGAGATGATTTCACAGAACACAAAGAAGTTTCTCAGAAAGCTTCTTTCTCTTTGTTATCGGAGGATATTTCCTTGGGCCCTATAGTCTTCTTAGGGATCCGAAATATCTGTTCTCAGATTCCACAGAAATAAGGCTAGCAAAGAGATACACCAAATACAGATGTAACTCTGTGAGATGTATTAACAGAACACTAAGCAGTTTCTCAGAGAGCTTCTTTCCAGATTTCATCTGAGGATATTTCCTTTTTCACCATAGCCCTCTATGGGCTTCCAAATATCACTTTGCCAATTCCAGAAGAACTGCCTTAGCGAAAGACTTCTTGAGGGGAAAGCTGTAACTCGGTGAGATGATTTCACAGAACACAAAGAAGTTTGTAAGAAAGCATCTTTCTCTTTGTTATCAGAAGATATTTCCTTTGGCCCTATAGTCTTCTTAGGGATCCGAAATATCTGTTCTCAGATTCCACAGAAATAAGGCTAGCAAAGAGATCCATGAAATACAAATGTAACTCTGTGAGATGAATTAACAGAACACTAAGCAGTTTCTCAGAAAGCTACTTTCCAGATTTCATCTGAGGATATTTCCTTTTTCACCATAGCCCTGTATGGGTTTCCAAATATTACTTTGCCAATTCCACAAGAACTGTCTTAGCGAAAGGCTTCTTGAGGGGAAAGCTGTAACTCTGTGAGATGATTTCACAGAACACAAAGAAGTTTCTCTGAAAGCTTCTTTCTCTTTGTTATCGGAGGATATTTCCTTTGGCCCTATAGTCTTCTAATAGATCCGAAATATCTGTTCTCAGATTCCACAGAAATAAGGCTAGCAAAGAGATACACCATATACAGATGTAACTCTGTGAGATGAATTAACAGAACACTAAGCAGTTTCTCAGAAAGCTTCTTTCCAGATTTCATCTGAGGATATTTCCTTTTTCACCATAGCCCTCTATGGGCTTCCAAATATCACTTTGCCAATACCACAAGAACTGTCTTAGCGAAAGACTTCTTGAGGGGAAAGCTCTAACGCTGTGAGGTGATTTCACAGAACACAAAGAAGTTTCTCAGAAAGCTTCTTTCTCTTTGTTATCGGAGTTTATTTCCTTTGGCCCTATAATCTTCAAAGGGATCCGGAATATCTGTTCTCAGATTCCACAGAAATAAGGCGAGCAAAGAGATCCACGAAATACAGATGTAACTCTGTGAGATGAATTAACAGAACACTAAGCAGATTCTCAGAAACTTCTTTCCAGATTTCATCTGAGGATATTTCCTTTTTCACCATAGCCCTCTATGCGCTTCCAAATATCACTTTGCCAATTCCACAAGAACTGTCTTAACGAAAGGCTTTTTGAGGGGAAAGCTGTAACTCTGTGAGATGATTTCAGAGAACACAGAGAAGTTTCTAAGAAAGCTTCTTTCTCTTTGTTATCGGAAGATATTTCCTTTGGCCCTATAGTCTTCTAAGGGATCCGAAATATCTGTTCTCAGATTCCACAGAAATAAGGCTAGCAAAGAGATCCACGAAATACAGATGTAACTCTGTGAGATGAATTAACAGAACACTAAGCAGTTTCTCAGAAAGCTACTTTCCAGATTTCATCTGAGGATATTTTCTTTTTCACCATAGCCCTGTATGGGCTTCCAAATATTACTTTGCCAATTCCACAAGAACTGTCTTAGCGAAAGGCTTCGTGAGGGGAAAGCTGTAACTCTGTGAGATGATTTCACAGAACACAAAGAAGTTTCCAGAAAGCTTCTTTCTCTTTGTTATCGGAGTTTATTTCCTTTGGCCCTATAATCTTCAATGGGATCCGGAATATCTGTTCTCAGATTCCACAGAAATAAGGCTAGCAAAGAGATCCACGAAATACAGATGTAACTCTGTGAGATGAATTAACAGAACACTAAGCACTTTCTCAGAAAGCTTCTTTCAGATTTCATCTGAGGATATTTCCTTTTTCACCATAGCCCTCTATGGGCTTCCAAATATCACTTTGCCAATTCCACAAGAACTGTCTTAGCGAAAGTCTACTTGAGTGGAACGCTGTAACTCTGTGAGATGATTTCACAGAACACAAAGTAGTTTCTGAGAAAGCTTCGTTCTCTTTCTGATCGGAGGATATTTCTTTGGCCCTATACTATTCTAAGGGATCCGAAATATCTGTTCTCAGATTCCACAGAAATAATGCTAGCAAAGAAATCCACGAAATACAGATGTAACTCTGTGAGATGAATTAACAGAACACTGAGCAGTTTCTCAGAAAGCTACTTTCCAATTTCATCTGAGGATATTTCCTTTTTCACCATAGCCCTGTATGGGCTTCCAAATATCACTTTGCCAATTCCACAAGAACTGTCTTAGCGAAAGGCTTCTTGAGGGGAAAGCTGTAACTCTGTGAGATGATTTCACAGAACACAAAGAAGTTTCTCAGAAAGCTTCCTTCTCTTTGTTATCGGAGGATATTTCCTTTGGCCCTATAGTCTTCTAAGGGATCCGAAATATCTGTTCTCAGATTCCACAAAAATCAGGCTAGTAAAGAGATATACCAAATACAGATGTAACCCAGTGAGATGAATTAACAGAACACTAAGCAGTTTCTCAGAAAGCTTCTTTCCAGATTTCATCTGAGGATATTTCCTTTTTCACCTTAGCCCTCTATGGGCTTCCAAATATCACTTTGCCAATTCCAAAAGAACCGTCTTAGCGAAAGACTTCTTCAGGGGAAAGCTGTACCTCTGTGAGATGATTTCACAGAACACAAAGAAGTTTCTCAGAAAGCTTCTTTCTCTTTGTTATCGGAGGATATTTCCTTTGGCCCTAGAGTCTTCAAAGGGATCCGAAATATCTGGTCTCAGATTCCACAGAAATAAGGCTAGCAAAGAGATACACCAAATACAGATGTAACTCTGTGAGATGAATTAACAGAACACTGAGCAGTTTCTCAGAAAGCTTCTTTCCAGATTTCATCTGAGGATATTTCCTTTTTCACCTTACCCTCTATGGGCTTCCAAATATCACTTTGCAAATTCCACAAGAACTGTCTTAGCGAAAGCCTTCTTGAGTGGAAGGCTGTAACTCTGTGAGATGATTTCACGGAATACAAAGAAGTTTCTGAGAAAGCTTCGTTCTCTTTGTGATCGGAGGATAATACCTTTGGCCCTCTAGTCTTCTAAGGGATCCGAAATATCTGTTCTCAGATTCCACAGAAATAAGGCTAGCAAAGAGATCCACGAAATACTGATGTAACTCTGTGAGATGAATTAACAGAACACTAAGCAGTTTCTCAGAAAGCTACTTTCCAGATTTCATCTGAGTATATTTCCTTTTTCACCATAGCCCTCTATGGGCTTCCAAATACTACTTTGCCAATTCCACAAGAACTGTCTTAGCGAAAGGCTTCTTGAAGGGAAAGCTGTAACTCTGTGAGATGATTTCACAGAGCGCAAAGAAGTTTCTCAGAAAGCTTCTTTCTCTTTGTTATCGGAGAATATTTCCTTGGACCCTATAGTCTTCTAAGGGATCCGAAATATCTGTTCTCAGATTCCACAGAAATAAGGCTAGCAAAATATCCACGAAATGCAAATGTAACTCTGTGAGATGAATTAACAGAACACTAAGAAGTTTCTCAGAAAGCTACTATCCAGATTTCATCTGAGGATATTTCCTTTTTCACCATAGCCCTCTATGGGCTTCCAAATATCACTTTGCCAATTCCACAAGAACTGTCTTAGCGAAAGGCGTCTTGAGGGGAAAGCTGTAACTCTGTGAGATGATTTCACAGAACACAAAGAAGTTTCTCAGAAAGCTTATCTCTCTTTGTTATCGGAGGATATTTCCTTTGGCCCTAGAGTCTTCAAAGGGATCCGAAATATCTGGTCTCAGATTCCACAGAAATAAGGCTAGCAAAGAGATCCACGAAATACAGTTGTAACTCTGTGATATGAATTAAAAGAACACTAAGCAGTTTCTCAGAAAGCTACTTTCCATATTTCATCTGAGGATATTTCCTTTTTCACCGTAGCACTATATGGGCTTCCAAATATCACTCTGCCAATTCCACAAGAACTGTCTTAGCGAAAGGCTTCTCTAGGGGAAAGCTGTATCTCTGTGAGATGATTTCACAGAACACAAAGAAGTTTCTCAGAAAGCTTCTTTCTCTTTGTTATCGGAAGATATTTCCTTTGGCCCTATAGTCTTCAAAGGGATCCGAAATATCTGTTCTCACATTCCACAGAAATAAGGCTAGCAAAGAGGTACACGAAATACAGATGTAACACTGTGAGATGAATAAACAGAACACTAAGCAGTTAATCAGAAAGCTTCTTTCCAGATTTCATCTGCGGATAATTCCTTTTTCACCATAGCCCTCTATGCGCTTCCAAATATCACTTTGCCAATTCCACAAGAACTGTGTTAGCGAAAGGCTTCTTGAGTGGAAAGCTGTAACTCTGTGAGATGATTTCACAGAACACAAAGAAGTTTCTCAGAAAGCTTCGTTCTCTTTGTGATCGGAGGATATGTCCTTTGGCCCTATAGTCTTCTAAGGGATCTGAAATATCTGTTCTCAGATTCCACAGAAATAAGGCTTGCAAAGAGATCCACGAAATACAGATGTAACTCTGTGAGATGAATTAACAGAACACTAAGCAGTTTCTCAGAAAGCTACTTTCCAGATTTCATCTGAGGATATTTCCTTTTTCACCATAGCCCTCTATGGGCTTCCAAATATCACTTTGCCAATTCCACAAGAACTGTCTTAGCGAAAGGCTTCTTGAAGGGAAAGCTGTAACTCTGTGAGATGATTTCACAGAACACAAAGAAGTTTCTCAGAAAGCTTCTTTCTCTTTGTTATCGGAGGATATTTCCTTGGGCCCTATAGTCTTCTTAGGGATCCGAAATATCTGTTCTCAGATTGCACAGAAATAAGGCTAGCAAAGAGATGCACCAAATACAGATGTAACTCTGTGAGATGAATTAACAGAACACTAAGCAGTTTCTCAGAAAGCTTCTTTCCAGATTTCATCTGAGGATATTTCCTTTTTCACCATAGCCCTCTATGGGCTTCCAAATATCACTTTGCCAATTCCACAAGAACTGTCATAACGAAAGACTTCTTTAGGGGAAAGCTGTAACTCGGTGAGATGATTTCACAGAACACAAAGAAGTTTTTAAGAAAGCATCTTTCTCTTTGTTATCGGAAGATATTTCCTTTGGCCCTATAGTCTTCTAAGGGATCCGAAATATCTGTTCTCAGATTCCACAGAAATAAGGCGAGCAAAGAGATCCACGAAATACAGATGTAACTCTGTGAGATGAATTAACAGAACACTAAGCAGTTTCTCAGAAAGCTACTTTCCAGATTTCATCTGAGGATATTTCCTTTTTCACCATAGCCCTGTATGGGCTTCCAAATATTACTTTGCCAATTCCACAAGAACTGTCTTAGCGAAAGGCTTCTTGAGGGGAAAGCTGTAACTCTGTGAGATGATTTCACAGAACACAAAGAAGTTTCTCAGAAAGCTTCTTTCTCTTTGTTATCGGAGGATATTTCCTTTGGCCCTATACTCTTCTAAGAGATCCGAAATATCTGTTCTCAGATTCCACAGAAATAAGGCTAGCAAAGAGATACACCATATACAGATGTAACTCTGTGAGATGAATTAACAGAACACTAAGCAGTTTCTCAGAAAGCTTCTTTCCAGATTTCATCTGAGGATATTTCCTTTTTCACCATAGCCCTCTATGGGCTTCCAAATATCACTTTGCCAATTCCACAAGAACTGTCTTAGCGAAAGACTTCTTGAGGGGAAAGCTGTACCGCTGTGAGATGATTTCACAGAACACAAAGAAGTTTCTCAGAAAGCTTCTTTCTCTTTGTTATCGGAGGATATTTCTTTGGCCCTAGAGTCTTCAAAGGGATCCGAAATATCTGGTCTCAGATACCACAGAAATCAGGCTAGCAAAGAGATCCACGAAATACAGATGTAACTCTGTGAGATGATTTCACAGAACACAAAGAAGTTTCTCAGAAAGCTTCTTTCTCTTTGTTATCGGAGTTCATTCCCTTTGGCCCTATAATCTTCAAAGGGATCCGGAATATCTGTTCTCAGATTCCACAGAAATAAGGCTAGCAAAAAGATCCACGAAATACAGATGTAACTCTGTGAGATGAATTAACAGAACACTAAGCAGTTTCTCAGAAAGCTTCTTTCCAGATTTCATCTGAGGATATTTCCTTTTTCACCATAGCCCTCTATGGGCTTCCAAATATCACTTTGCCAATACCACAAGAACTGTCTTAGCGAAAGACTTCTTGAGGGGAAAGCTCTAACGCTGTGAGGTGATTTCACAGAACACAAAGAAGTTTCTAAGAAAGCTTCTTTCTCTTTGTTATCGGAGTTTATTTACTTTGGTCCTATAATCTTCAAAGGGATCCGGAATATCTGTTCTCAGATTCCACAGAAATAAGGCGAGCAAAGAGATCCACGAAATACAGTAGTAACTCTGTTATATGAATTAACAGAACACTAAGCAGTTTCTCAGAAAGCTTCTTTCCACATTTCATCTGAGGATATTTCCTTTTTCTCCCTAGCCTTCTATGCGCTACCGAATATCACTTTGCCAATTGCTTAAGAACTGTCTTAGCGAAAGACTTCTTGAGGGGAAAGCTGTAACTCTGTGAGATGATTCCACAGAACACAAAGAAGTTTCTCAGAAAGCTTCTTTCTCTTTGTTATCGGAGTTTATTTCCTTTGGCCCTATAATCTTCAAAGGGATCCGGAATATCTGTTCTCAGATTCCACAGAAATAAGGCGAGCAAAGAGATCCACGAAATACAGATGTAACTCTGTGAGATGAATTAACAGAACACTAAGCAGTTTCTCAGAAACTTCTTTCCAGATTTCATCTGCGGATATTTCCTTTTTCACCATAGCCCTCTATGCGCTTCCAAATATCACTTTGCCAATTCCACAAGAACTGTCTTAGCGAAAGGCTTCTTGAGGGGAAAGCTGTAACTCTGTGAGATGATTTCACAGAACACAAAGAAGTTTCTCAGAAAGCTTCTTTCTCTTTGTTATCGGAGGATATTTCCTTTGGCCCTAGAGTGTTCAAAGGGATCCAAAATATCTGGCCTCAGATTCCACAGAAATAAGGCTAGCAAAGAGATACACCAAATACAGATGTAACTCTGTGAGATGATTTCACAGAACACAAAGAAGTTTCTCAGAAAGCTTCTTTCTCTTTGTTATCGGAGTTCATTCCCTTTGGCCCTATAATCTTCAAAGGGATCCGGAATATCTGTTCTCAGATTCCACAGAAATAAGGCTAGCAAAAAGATCCACGAAATACAGATGTAACTCTGTGAGATGAATTAACAGAACACTAAGCAGTTTCTCAGAAAGCTTCTTTCCAGATTTCATCTGAGGATATTTCCTTTTTCACCATAGCCCTCTATGGGCTTCCAAATATCACTTTGCCAATACCACAAGAACTGTCTTAGCGAAAGACTTCTTGAGGGGAAAGCTCTAACGCTGTGAGGTGATTTCACAGAACACAAAGAAGTTTCTAAGAAAGCTTCTTTCTCTTTGTTATCGGAGTTTATTTACTTTGGCCCTATAATCTTCAAAGGGATCCGGAATATCTGTTCTCAGATTCCACAGAAATAAGGCGAGCAAAGAGATCCACGAAATACAGTAGTAACTCTGTTATATGAATTAACAGAACACTAAGCAGTTTCTCAGAAAGCTTCTTTCCACATTTCATCTGAGGATATTTCCTTTTTCTCCCTAGCCTTCTATGCGCTACCGAATATCACTTTGCCAATTGCTTAAGAACTGTCTTAGCGAAAGACTTCTTGAGGGGAAAGCTGTAACTCTGTGAGATGATTCCACAGAACACAAAGAAGTTTCTCAGAAAGCTTCTTTCTCTTTGTTATCGGAGTTTATTTCCTTTGGCCCTATAATCTTCAAAGGGATCCGGAATATCTGTTCTCAGATTCCACAGAAATAAGGCGAGCAAAGAGATCCACGAAATACAGATGTAACTCTGTGAGATGAATTAACAGAACACTAAGCAGTTTCTCAGAAACTTCTTTCCAGATTTCATCTGCGGATATTTCCTTTTTCACCATAGCCCTCTATGCGCTTCCAAATATCACTTTGCCAATTCCACAAGAACTGTCTTAGCGAAAGGCTTCTTGAGGGGAAAGCTGTAACTCTGTGAGATGATTTCACAGAACACAAAGAAGTTTCTCAGAAAGCTTCTTTCTCTTTGTTATCGGAGGATATTTCCTTTGGCCCTAGAGTGTTCAAAGGGATCCAAAATATCTGGCCTCAGATTCCACAGAAATAAGGCTAGCAAAGAGATACACCAAATACAGATGTAACTCTGTGAGATGATTTCACAGAACACAAAGAAGTTTCTCAGAAAGCTTCTTTCTCTTTGTTATCGGAGTTTATTTCCTTTGGCCCTATAATCTTCAAAGGGATCCGGAATATCTGTTCTCAGATTCCACAGAAATAAGGCTAGCAAAGAGATCCACGAAATACAGATGTAACTCTGTGAGATGAATTAACAGAACACTAAGCAGTTTCTCAGAAAGCTTCTTTCCAGATTTCATCTGAGGATATTTCCTTTTTCACCATAGCCCTCTATGGGCTTCCAAATATCACTTTGCCAATACCACAAGAACTGTCTTAGCGAAAGACTTTTTCAGGGGAAAGCTCTAACGCTGTGAGGTGATTTCACAGAACACAAAGAAGTTTCTCAGAAAGCTTCTTTCTCTTTGTTATCGGAGTTTATTTCCTTTGGCCCTATAATCTTCAAAGGGATCCGGAATATCTGTTCTCAGATTCCACAGAAATAAGGCGAGCAAAGAGATCCACGAAATACAGATGTAACTCCGTGAGATGAATTAACAGAACACTAAGCAGATTCTCAGAAACTTCTTTCCAGATTTCATCTGAGGATATTTCCTTTTTCACCATAGCCCTCTATGCGCTTCCAAATATCACTTTGCCAATTCCACAAGAACTGTCTTAACGAAAGGCTTTTTGAGGGGAAAGCTGTAACTCTGTGAGATGATTTCAGAGAACACAAAGAAGTTTCTAAGAAAGCTTCTTTCTCTTTGTTATCGGAAGATATTTCCTTTGGCCCTATAGTCTTCTAAGGGATCCGAAATATCTGTTCTCACATTCCACAGAAATAAGGCTAGCAAAGAGATCCACGAAATACAGATGTAACTCTGTGAGATGAATTAACAGAACACTAAGCAGTTTCTCAGAAAGCTACTTTCCAGATTTCATCTGAGGATATTTTCTTTTTCACCATAGCCCTGTATGGGCTTCCAAATATTACTTTGCCAATTCCACAAGAACTGTCTTAGCGAAAGGCTTCGTGAGGGGAAAGCTGTAACTCTGTGAGATGATTTCACAGAACACAAAGAAGTTTCCAGAAAGCTTCTTTCTCTTTGTTATCGGAGTTTATTTCCTTTGGCCCTATAATCTTCAATGGGATCCGGAATATCTGTTCTCAGATTCCACAGAAATAAGGCTAGCAAAGAGATCCACGAAATACAGATGTAACTCTGTGAGATGAATTAACAGAACACTAAGCACTTTCTCAGAAAGCTTCTTTCAGATTTCATCTGAGGATATTTCCTTTTTCACCATAGCCCTCTATGGGCTTCCAAATATCACTTTGCCAATTCCACAAGAACTGTCTTAGCGAAAGTCTACTTGAGTGGAACGCTGTAACTCTGTGAGATGATTTCACAGAACACAAAGTAGTTTCTGAGAAAGCTTCGTTCTCTTTCTGATCGGAGGATATTTCTTTGGCCCTATACTATTCTAAGGGATCCGAAATATCTGTTCTCAGATTCCACAGAAATAATGCTAGCAAAGAAATCCACGAAATACAGATGTAACTCTGTGAGATGAATTAACAGAACACTGAGCAGTTTCTCAGAAAGCTACTTTCCAGATTTCATCTGAGGATATTTCCTTTTTCACCATAGCCCTCTATGGGCTTCCAAATATCACTTTGCCAATTCCACAAGAACTGTCTTAGCGAAAGGCTTCTTGAGGGGAAAGCTGTAACTCTGTGAGATGATTTCACAGAACACAAAGAAGTTTCTCAGAAAGCTTCTTTCTCTTTGTTATCGGAGGATATTTCCTTTGGCCCTATAGTCTTCTAAGGGATCCGAAATATCTGTTCTCAGATTCCACAAAAATAAGGCTAGCAAAGAGATATACCAAATACAGATGTAACCCTGTGAGATGAATTAACAGAACACTAAGCAGTTTCTCAGAAAGCTTCTTTCCAGATTTCATCTGAGGATATTTCCTTTTTCACCTTAGCCCTCTATGGGCTTCCAAATATCACTTTGCCAATTCCAAAAGAACTGTCTTAGCGAAAGACTTCTTCAGGGGAAAGCTGTACCTCTGTGAGATGATTTCACAGAACACAAAGAAGTTTCTCAGAAAGCTTCTTTCTCTTTGTTATCGGAGGATATTTCCTTTGGCCCTAGAGTCTTCAAAGGGATCCGAAATATCTGGTCTCAGATTCCACAGAAATAAGGCTAGCAAAGAGATACACCAAATACAGATGTAACTCCGTGAGATGATTTCACAGAACACAAAGAAGTTTCTCAGAAAGCTTCTTTCTCTTTGTTATCGGAGTTCATTTCCTTTGGCCCTATAATCTTCAAAGGGATCCGGAATATCTGTTCTCAGATTCCACAGAAATAAGGCTAGCAAAAAGATCCACGAAATACAGATGTAACTCTGTGAGATGAATTAACAGAACACTAAGCAGTTTCTCAGAAAGCTTCTTTCCAGATTTCATCTGAGGATATTTCCTTTTTCACCACAGCCCTCTATGGGCTTCCAAATATCACTTTGCCAATACCACAAGAACTGTCTTAGCGAAAGACTTCTTGAGGGGAAAGCTCTAACGCTGTGAGGTGATTTCTCAGAACACAAAGAAGTTTCTCAGAAAGCTTCTTTCTCTTTGTTATCGGAGTTTATTTCCTTTGGCCCTATAATCTTCAAAGGGATCCGGAATATCTGTTCTCAGATTCCACAGAAATAAGGCGAGCAAAGAGATCCACGAATGACAGATGTAACTCTGTTATATGAATTAACAGAACACTAAGCAGTTTCTCAGAAAGCTTCTTTCCACATTTCATCTGAGGATATTTCCTTTTTCTACCTAGCCTTCTATGCGCTACCGAATATCACTTTGCCAATTGCTTAAGAACTGTCTTAGCGAAAGACTTCCTGAGGGGAAAGATGTAACTCTGTGAGATGATTTCACAGAACACAAAGAAGTTTCTCAGAAAGCTTCTTTCTCTTTATTATCGGAGTTTATTTCCTTTGGCCCTATAATCTTCAAAGGGATCCGGAATATCTGTTCTCAGATTCCACAGAAATAAGGCGAGCAAAGAGATCCACGAAATACAGATATAACTCTGTGAGATGAATTAACAGAACACTAAGCAGTTTCTCAGAAACTTCTTTCCAGATTTCATCTGAGGATATTTCCTTTTTCACCATAGCCCTCTATGCGCTTCCAAATATCACTTTGCCAATTCCACAAGAACTGTCTTTGCGAAAGGCTTTTTGAGGGGAAAGCTGTAACTCTGTGAGATGATTTCACAGAACACAAAGAAGTTTCTAAGAAAGCTTCTTTCTCTTTGTTATCAGAAGATATTTCCTTTGGCCCTATAGTCTTCTAAGGGATCCGAAATATCTGTTCTCAGATTCCACAGAAATAAGGCTAGCAAAGAGATCCACGAAATACAGATGTAACTCTGTGAGATGAATTAACAGAACACTAAGCAGTTTCTCAGAAAGCTACTTTCCAGATTTCATCTGAGTAGATTTTCTTTTTCACCATAGCCCTGTATGGGCTTCCAAATATTACTTTGCCAATTCCACAAGAACTGTCTTAGCGAAAGGCTTCTTGAGGGGAAAGCTGTAACTCTGTGAGATGATTTCACAGAACACAAAGAAGTTTCCAGAAAGCTTCTTTCTCTTTGTTATCGAAGTTTATTTCCTTTGGCCCTATAATCTTCAAAGGGATCCGGAATATCTGTTCTCAGATTCCACAGAAAAAAGGCTAGCAAAGAGATCCACGAAATACAGATGTAACTCTGTGAGATGAATTAACTGAACACTAAGCACTTTCTCAGAAAGCTTCTTTCAGATTTCATCTGAGGATATTTTCTTTTTCACCATAGCCCTCTATGGGCTTCCAAATATCACTTTTCCAATTCCACAAGAACTGTCTTAGCGAAAGTCTTCTTGAGGGGAAAGCTGTAACTCTGTGAGATGATTTCACAGAACACAAAGTAGTTTCTGAGAAAGCTTCGTTCTCTTTCTGATCGGAGGATATTTCTTTGGCCCTATACTATTCTAAGGGATCCGAAATATCTGTTCTCAGATTCCACAGAAATAATGCTAGCAAAGAAATCCACGAAATACAGATGTAACTCTGTGAGATGAATTAACAGAACACTAAGCAGTTTCTCAGAAAGCTACTTTCCAGATTTCATCTGTGGATATTTCCTTTTTCACCATAGCCCTCTATGGGCTTCCAAATATCACTTTGCCAATTCCACAAGAACTGTCTTAGCGAAAGACTTCTTGAGGGGAAAGCTGTAACTCTGTGAGATGATTTCACAGAACACAAAGAAGTTTCCCAGAAAGCTTCTTTCTCTTTGTTATCGGAGGATATTTCCTTTGGCCCTATAGTCTTCTAAGGGATCCGAAATATCTGTTCTCAGATTCCACAGAAATAAGGCTAGCAAAAGATCCACGAAATACAAATGTAACTCCGTGAGATGAATTAACAGAATACTAAGCAGTTTCTCAGAAAGCTACTTTCCAGATTTCATCTGAGAATATTTCCTTTTTCGCCATAGCCCTCTATGGGCTTCCAAATATCACTTGGCCAATTCCACAAGAACTGTCTTAGCGAAAGGCTTCTTGAGGGGAAAGCTGTAACTCTGTGAGATGATTTCACAGAACACAAAGAAGTTTCTAAGAAAGCTTCTTTCTCTTTATTATCGGAAGATATTTCCTTTGGCCCTATAGTCTTCTAAGGGATCCGAAATATCTGTTCTCAGATTCCACAGAAATAAGGCTAGCAAAGAGATCCACGAAATACAGATGTAACTCTGTGAGATGAATTAACAGAACACTGAGCAGTTTCTCAGAAAGCTTCTTTCCAGATTTCATCTGAGGATATTTCCTTTTTCACCTTACCCTCTATGGGCTTCCAAATATCACTTTGCAAATTCCACAAGAACTGTCTTAGCGAAAGGCTTCTTGAGTGGAAAGCTGTAACTCTGTGTGATGATTTCACGGAACACAAAGAAGTTTCTGAGAAAGCTTCGTTCTCTTTGTGATCGGAGGATAATACCTTTGGCCCTCTAGTCTTCTAAGGGATCCGAAATATCTGTTCTCAGATTCCACAGAAATAAGGCTAGCAAAGAGATCCACGAAATACTGATGTAACTCTGTGAGATGAATTAACAGAACGCTAAGCAGTTTCTCAGAAAGCTACTTTCCAGATTTCATCTGAGTATATTTCCTTTTTCACCATAGCCCTCTATGGGCTTCCAAATACTACTTTGCCAATTCCACAAGAACTGTCTTAGCGAAAGGCTTCTTGAAGGGAAAGCTGTAACTCTGTGAGATGATTTCACAGAGCGCAAAGAAGTTTCTCAGAAAGCTTCTTTCTCTTTGTTATCGGAGAATATTTCCTTGGACCCTATAGTCTTCTAAGGGATCCGAAATATCTGTTCTCAGATTCCACAGAAATAAGGCTAGCAAAATATCCACGAAATGCAAATGTAACTCTGTGAGATGAATTAACAGAACACTAAGAAGTTTCTCAGAAAGCTACTATCCAGATTTCATCTGAGGATATTTCCTTTTTCACCATAGCCCTCTATGGGCTTCCAAATATCACTTTGCCAATTCCACAAGAACTGTCTTAGCGAAAGGCGTCTTGAGGGGAAAGCTGTAACTCTGTGAGATGATTTCACAGAACACAAAGAAGTTTCTCAGAAAGCTTATCTCTCTTTGTTATCGGAGGATATTTCCTTTGGCCCTAGAGACTTCAAAGGGATCCGAAATATCTGGTCTCAGATTCCACAGAAATAAGGCTAGCAAAGAGATCCACGAAATACAGTTGTAACTCTGTGATATGAATTAAAAGAACACTAAGCAGTTTCTCAGAAAGCTACTTTCCATATTTCATCTGAGGATATTTCCTTTTTCACCGTAGCACTATATGGGCTTCCAAATATCACTCTGCCAATTCCACAAGAACTGTCTTAGCGAAAGGCTTCTCTAGGGGAAAGCTGTATCTCTGTGAGATGATTTCACAGAACACAAAGAAGTTTCTCAGAAAGCTTCTTTCTCTTTGTTATCGGAAGATATTTCCTTTGGCCCTATAGTCTTCAAAGGGATCCGAAATATCTGTTCTCACTTTCCACAGAAATAAGGCTAGCAAAGAGGTACACGAAATACAGATGTAACTCTGTGAGATGAATAAACAGAACACTAAGCAGTTAATCAGAAAGCTTCTTTCCAGATTTCATCTGCGGATAATTCCTTTTTCACCATAGCCCTCTATGCGCTTCCAAATATCACTTTGCCAATTCCACAAGAACTGTGTTAGCGAAAGGCTTCTTGATTGGAAAGCTGTAACTCTGTGAGATGATTTCACAGAACACAAAGAAGTTTCTGAGAAAGCTTCGTTCTCTTTGTGATCGGAGGATATGTCCTTTGGCCCTATAGTCTTCTAAGGGATCTGAAATATCTGTTCTCAGATTCCACAGAAATAAGGCTAGCAAAGAGATCCACGAAATACAGATGTAACTCTGTGAGATGAATTAACAGAACACTAAGCAGTTTCTCAAAAAGCTACTTTCCAGATTTCATCTGAGGATATTTCCTTTTTCACCATAGCCCTCTATGGGCTTCCAAATATCACTTTGCCAATTCCACAAGAACTGTCTTAGCGAAAGGCTTCTTGAAGGGAAAGCTGTAACTCTGTGAGATGATTTCACAGAACACAAAGAAGTTTCTCAGAAAGCTTCTTTCTCTTTGTTATCGGAGGATATTTCCTTGGGCCCTATAGTCTTCTTAGGGATCCGAAATATCTGTTCTCAGATTCCACAGAAATAAGGCTAGCAAAGAGATGCACCAAATACAGATGTAACTCTGTGAGATGAATTAACAGAACACTAAGCAGTTTCTCAGAAAGCTTCTTTCCAGATTTCATCTGAGGATATTTCCTTTTTCACCATAGCCCTCTATGGGCTTCCAAATATCACTTTGCCAATTCCACAAGAACTGTCATAGCGAAAGACTTCTTTAGGGGAAAGCTGTAACTCGGTGAGATGATTTCACAGAACACAAAGAAGTTTGTAAGAAAGCATCTTTCTCTTTGTTATCGGAAGATATTTCCTTTGGCCCTATAGTCTTCTAAGGGATCCGAAATATCTGTTCTCAGATTCCACAGAAATAAGGCGAGCAAAGAGATCCACGAAATACAGATGTAATTCTGTGAGATGAATTAACAGAACACTAAGCAGTTTCTCAGAAAGCTACTTTCCAGATTTCATCTGAGGATATTTCCTTTATCACCATAGCCCTGTATGGGCTTCCAAATATTACTTTGCCAATTCCACAAGAACTGTCTTAGCGAAAGGCTTCTTGAGGGGAAAGCTGTAACTCTGTGAGATGATTTCACAGAACACAAAGAAGTTTCTCAGAAAGCTTCTTTCTCTTTGTTATCGGAGGATATTTCCTTTGGCCCTATAGTCTTCTAAGAGATCCGAAATATCTGTTCTCAGATTCCACAGAAATAAGGCTAGCAAAGAGATACACCATATACAGATGTAACTCTGTGAGATGAATTAACAGAACACTAAGCAGTTTCTCAGAAAGCTTCTTTCCAGATTTCATCTGAGGATATTTCCTTTTTCACCATAGCCCTCTATGGGCTTCCAAATATCACTTTGCCAATTCCACAAGAACTGTCTTAGCGAAAGGCTTCTTGAGTGGAAAGCTGTAACTCTGTGAGATGATTTCACAGAACACAAAGAAGTTTCTCACAAAGCTTCTTTCTCTTTGTTATCGGAGGATATTTCCTTTGGCCCTAGAGTCTTCAAAGGGATCCGAAATATCTGGTCACAGATTCCACAGAAATAAGGCTAGCAAAGAGATACACCAAATACAGATGTAACTCTGTGAGATGATTTCACAGAACACAAAGAAGTTTCTCAGAAAGCTTCTTTCTCTTTGTTATCGGAGTTTACTTCCTTTGGCCCTATAATCTTCAAAGGGATCCGGAATATCTGTTCTCAGATTCCACAGAAATAAGGCTAGCAAAGAGATCCACGAAATACAGATGTACCTCTGTGAGATGAATAAACAGAACACTAAGCAGTTTCTCAGAAAGCTTCTTTCCAGATTTCATATGCGGATAATTCTTTTTTCACCATAGCCCTCTATGCGCTTCCAAATATCACTTTGCCAATTCCACAAGAACTGTCTTAGCGAAAGGCTTCTTGAGTGGAAAGCTGTAACTCTGTGAGATGATTTCACAGAACACAAAGAAGTTTCTAAGAAAGCTTCTTTCTCTTTGTTATCGGAAGATATTTCCTTTGGCCCTATAGTCTTCTAAGGGATCCGAAATATCTGTTCTCAGATTCCACAGAAATAAGGCTAGCAAAGAGATCCACGAAATACAGATGTAACTCTGTGAGATGAATTAACAGAACACTGAGCAGTTTATCAGAAACTTCTTTCCAGATTTCATCTGAGGATATTTCCTTTTTCACCTTAGCCCTCTATGGGCTTCCAAATATCACTTTGCAAATTCCACAAAAACTGTCTTAGCGAAAGGCTTCTTGAGTGGAAAGCTGTAACTCTGTGAGATGATTTCACAGAGCGCAAAGAAGTTTCTCAGAAAGCTTCTTTCTCTTTGTTATCGGAGGATATTTCCTTGGGCCCTATAGTCTTCTAAGGGATCCGTAATATCTGTTCTCAGATTACACAGAAATAAGTCTAGCAAAGAGATACAACAAATACAGATGTATATCTGTGAGATGAATTAACAGAACACTAAGCAGTTTCTCAGAAAGCTTCTTTCCAGATTTCATCTGAGGATATTTCCTTTTTCACCATAGCCCTGTATGGGCTTCCAAATATCACTTTGCCAATTCCACAAGAAGTGTCTTAGCGAAAGACTTCTTGAGGGGAAAGCTGTAACTCTGTGAGATGATTTCACAGAACACAAAGAAGTGTCTCAGAAAGTTTCTCTCTCTTTGTTATCGGAGGATATTTCCTTTGGCCCTATAGTCTTCAAAGGGATCCGAAATATCTGTTCTCAGATTCCACAGAAATAAGGCTAGCAAAATATCCACGAAATGCAAATGTAACTCTGTGAGATGAACTAACAGAACACTAAGAAGTTTCTCAGAAAGCTACTATCCAGATTTCATCTGAGGATATTTCCTTTTTCAACATAGCCCTCTATGGGCTTCCAAATATCTCTTTGCCAATTCCACAAGAACTGTCTTAGCGAAAGGCTTCTTGCGGGGAAAGCTGTAACTCTGTGAGATGATTTCACAGAACACAAAGAAGTTTCTCAGAAAGCTTATCTCTCTTTGTTATCGGAGGATATTTCCTTTGGCCCTAAAGTCTTCAAAGGGATCCGAAATATCTGGTCTCAGATTCCACAGAAATAAGGCTAGCAAAGAGATCCACGAAATACAGTTGTAACTCTGTGATATGAATTAAAAGAACACTAAGCAGTTTCTCAGAAAGCTACTTTCCATATTTCATCTGAGGATATTTCCTTTTTCACCGTAGCACTATATGGGCTTCCAAATATCACTCTGCCAATTCCACAAGAACTGTCTTAGCGAAAGGCTTCTCTAGGGGAAAGCTGTATCTCTGTGAGATGATTTCACAGAACACAAAGAAGTTTCTGAGAAAGCTTCGTTCTCTTTGTGATCGGAGGATATGTCCTTTGGCCCTATAGTCTTCTAAGGGATCTGAAATATCTGTTCTCAGATTCCACAGAAATAAGGCTAGCAAAGAGATCCACGAAATACAGATGTAACTCTGTGAGATGAATTAACAGAACACTAAGCAGTTTCTCAAAAAGCTACTTTCCAGATTTCATCTGAGGATATTTCCTTTTTCACCATAGCCCTCTATGGGCTTCCAAATATCACTTTGCCAATTCCACAAGAACTGTCTTAGCGAAAGGCTTCTTGAAGGGAAAGCTGTAACTCTGTGAGATGATTTCACAGAACACAAAGAAGTTTCTCAGAAAGCTTCTTTCTCTTTGTTATCGGAGGATATTTCCTTGGGCCCTATAGTCTTCTTAGGGATCCGAAATATCTGTTCTCAGATTCCACAGAAATAAGGCTAGCAAAGAGATGCACCAAATACAGATGTAACTCTGTGAGATGAATTAACAGAACACTAAGCAGTTTCTCAGAAAGCTTCTTTCCAGATTTCATCTGAGGATATTTCCTTTTTCACCATAGCCCTCTATGGGCTTCCAAATATCACTTTGCCAATTCCACAAGAACTGTCATAGCGAAAGACTTCTTTAGGGGAAAGCTGTAACTCGGTGAGATGATTTCACAGAACACAAAGAAGTTTGTAAGAAAGCATCTTTCTCTTTGTTATCGGAAGATATTTCCTTTGGCCCTATAGTCTTCTAAGGGATCCGAAATATCTGTTCTCAGATTCCACAGAAATAAGGCGAGCAAAGAGATCCACGAAATACAGATGTAATTCTGTGAGATGAATTAACAGAACACTAAGCAGTTTCTCAGAAAGCTACTTTCCAGATTTCATCTGAGGATATTTCCTTTATCACCATAGCCCTGTATGGGCTTCCAAATATTACTTTGCCAATTCCACAAGAACTGTCTTAGCGAAAGGCTTCTTGAGGGGAAAGCTGTAACTCTGTGAGATGATTTCACAGAACACAAAGAAGTTTCTCAGAAAGCTTCTTTCTCTTTGTTATCGGAGGATATTTCCTTTGGCCCTATAGTCTTCTAAGAGATCCGAAATATCTGTTCTCAGATTCCACAGAAATAAGGCTAGCAAAGAGATACACCATATACAGATGTAACTCTGTGAGATGAATTAACAGAACACTAAGCAGTTTCTCAGAAAGCTTCTTTCCAGATTTCATCTGAGGATATTTCCTTTTTCACCATAGCCCTCTATGGGCTTCCAAATATCACTTTGCCAATTCCACAAGAACTGTCTTAGCGAAAGGCTTCTTGAGTGGAAAGCTGTAACTCTGTGAGATGATTTCACAGAACACAAAGAAGTTTCTCACAAAGCTTCTTTCTCTTTGTTATCGGAGGATATTTCCTTTGGCCCTAGAGTCTTCAAAGGGATCCGAAATATCTGGTCACAGATTCCACAGAAATAAGGCTAGCAAAGAGATACACCAAATACAGATGTAACTCTGTGAGATGATTTCACAGAACACAAAGAAGTTTCTCAGAAAGCTTCTTTCTCTTTGTTATCGGAGTTTACTTCCTTTGGCCCTATAATCTTCAAAGGGATCCGGAATATCTGTTCTCAGATTCCACAGAAATAAGGCTAGCAAAGAGATCCACGAAATACAGATGTACCTCTGTGAGATGAATAAACAGAACACTAAGCAGTTTCTCAGAAAGCTTCTTTCCAGATTTCATATGCGGATAATTCTTTTTTCACCATAGCCCTCTATGCGCTTCCAAATATCACTTTGCCAATTCCACAAGAACTGTCTTAGCGAAAGGCTTCTTGAGTGGAAAGCTGTAACTCTGTGAGATGATTTCACAGAACACAAAGAAGTTTCTAAGAAAGCTTCTTTCTCTTTGTTATCGGAAGATATTTCCTTTGGCCCTATAGTCTTCTAAGGGATCCGAAATATCTGTTCTCAGATTCCACAGAAATAAGGCTAGCAAAGAGATCCACGAAATACAGATGTAACTCTGTGAGATGAATTAACAGAACACTGAGCAGTTTATCAGAAACTTCTTTCCAGATTTCATCTGAGGATATTTCCTTTTTCACCTTAGCCCTCTATGGGCTTCCAAATATCACTTTGCAAATTCCACAAAAACTGTCTTAGCGAAAGGCTTCTTGAGTGGAAAGCTGTAACTCTGTGAGATGATTTCACAGAGCGCAAAGAAGTTTCTCAGAAAGCTTCTTTCTCTTTGTTATCGGAGGATATTTCCTTGGGCCCTATAGTCTTCTAAGGGATCCGTAATATCTGTTCTCAGATTACACAGAAATAAGTCTAGCAAAGAGATACAACAAATACAGATGTATATCTGTGAGATGAATTAACAGAACACTAAGCAGTTTCTCAGAAAGCTTCTTTCCAGATTTCATCTGAGGATATTTCCTTTTTCACCATAGCCCTGTATGGGCTTCCAAATATCACTTTGCCAATTCCACAAGAAGTGTCTTAGCGAAAGACTTCTTGAGGGGAAAGCTGTAACTCTGTGAGATGATTTCACAGAACACAAAGAAGTGTCTCAGAAAGTTTCTCTCTCTTTGTTATCGGAGGATATTTCCTTTGGCCCTATAGTCTTCAAAGGGATCCGAAATATCTGTTCTCAGATTCCACAGAAATAAGGCTAGCAAAATATCCACGAAATGCAAATGTAACTCTGTGAGATGAATTAACAGAACACTAAGAAGTTTCTCAGAAAGCTACTATCCAGATTTCATCTGAGGATATTTCCTTTTTCAACATAGCCCTCTATGGGCTTCCAAATATCTCTTTGCCAATTCCACAAGAACTGTCTTAGCGAAAGGCTTCTTGCGGGGAAAGCTGTAACTCTGTGAGATGATTTCACAGAACACAAAGAAGTTTCTCAGAAAGCTTATCTCTCTTTGTTATCGGAGGATATTTCCTTTGGCCCTAAAGTCTTCAAAGGGATCCGAAATATCTGGTCTCAGATTCCACAGAAATAAGGCTAGCAAAGAGATCCACGAAATACAGTTGTAACTCTGTGATATGAATTAAAAGAACACTAAGCAGTTTCTCAGAAAGCTACTTTCCATATTTCATCTGAGGATATTTCCTTTTTCACCGTAGCACTATATGGGCTTCCAAATATCACTCTGCCAATTCCACAAGAACTGTCTTAGCGAAAGGCTTCTCTAGGGGAAAGCTGTATCTCTGTGAGATGATTTCACAGAACACAAAGAAGTTTCTCAGAAAGCTTCTTTCTCTTTGTTATCGGAAGATATTTCCTTTGGCCCTATAGTCTTCAAAGGGATCCGAAATATCTGTTCTCACAATCCACAGAAATAAGGCTAGCAAAGAGGTACACGAAATACAGATGTAACTCTGTGAGATGAATAAACAGAACACTAAGCAGTTAATCAGAAAGCTTCTTTCCAGATTTCAAATGCGGATAATTCCTTTTTCACCATAGCCCTCTATGCGCTTCCAAATATCACTTTGCCAATTCCACAAGAACTGTGTTAGCGAAAGGCTTCTTGAGTGGAAAGCTGTAACTCTGTGAGATGATTTCACAGAACACAAAGAAGTTTCTGAGAAAGCTTCGTTCTCTTTGTGATCGGAGGATATGTTCTTTGGCCCTATAGTCTTCTAAGGGATCTGAAATATCTGTTCTCAGATTCCACAGAAATAAGGCTAGCAAAGAGATCCACGAAATACAGATGTAACTCTGTGAGATGAATTAACAGAACACTAAGCAGTTTCTCAAAAAGCTACTTTCCAGATTTCATCTGAGGATATTTCCTTTTTCACCATAGCCCTCTATGGGCTTCCAAATATCACTTTGCCAATTCCACAAGAACTGTCTTAGCGAAAGGCTTCTTGAAGGGAAAGCTGTAACTCTGTGAGATGATTTCACAGAACACAAGGAAGTTTCTCAGAAAGCTTCTTTCTCTTTGTTATCGGAGGATATTTCCTTGGGTCCTATAGTCTTCTTAGGGATCCGAAATATCTGTTCTCAGATTCCACAGAAATAAGGCTAGCAAAGAGATACACCAAATACAGATGTAACTCTGTGAGATGAATTAACAGAACACTAAGCAGTTTCTCAGAAAGCTTCTTTCCAGATTTCATCTGAGGATATTTCCTTTTTCACCATAGCCCTCTATGGGCTTCCAAATATCACTTTGCCAATTCCACAAGAACTGTCTTAGCGAAAGACTTCTTGAGGGGAAAGCTGTACCTCTGTGAGATGATTTCACAGAACACAAAGAAGTTTCTCAGAAAGCTTCTTTCTCTTTGTTATCGGAGGATATTTCCTTTGGCCCTAGAGTCTTCAAAGGGATCCGAAATATCTGGTCTCAGATTCCACAGAAATCAGGCTAGCAAAGAGATCCACGAAATACAGATGTAACTCTGTTAGATGATTTCACAGAACACAAAGAAGTTTCTCAGAAAGCTTCTTTCTCTTTGTTATCGGAGTTCATTCCCTTTGGCCCTATAATCTTCAAAGGGATCCGGAATATCTGTTCTCAGATTCCACAGAAATAGGGCTAGCAAAAAGATCCACGAAATACAGATGTAACTCTGTGAGATGAATTAACAGAACACTAAGCAGTTTCTCAGAAAGCTTCTTTCCAGATTTCATCTGAGGATATTTCCTTTTTCACCATAGCCCTCTATGGGCTTCCAAATATCACTTTGCCAATACCACAAGAACTGTCTTAGCGAAAGACTTCTTGAGGGGAAAGCTCTAACGCTGTGAGGTGATTTCACAGAACACAAAGAAGTTTCTCAGAAAGCTTCTTTCTCTTTGTTATCGGAGTTTATTTACTTTGGCCCTATAATCTTCAAAGGGATCCGGAATATCTGTTCTCAGATTCCACAGAAATAAGGCGAGCAAAGAGATCCACGAAATACAGATGTAACTCTGTTATATGAATTAACAGAACACTAAGCAGTTTCTCAGAAAGCTTCTTTCCACATTTCATCTGAGGATATTTCCTTTTTCTCCCTAGCCTTCTATGCGCTACCGAATATCACTTTGCCAATTGCTTAAGAACTGTCTTAGCGAAAGACTTCTTGAGGGGAAAGCTGTAACTCTGTGAGATGATTCCACAGAACACAAAGAAGTTTCTCAGAAAGCTTCTTTCTCTTTGTTATCGGAGTTTATTTCCTTTGGCCCTATAATCTTCAAAGGGATCCGGAATATCTGTTCTCAGATTCCACAGAAATAAGGCGAGCAAAGAGATCCACGAAATACAGATGTAACTCTGTTATATGAATTAACAGAACACTAAGCAGTTTCTCAGAAACTTCTTTCCAGATTTCATCTGAGGATATTTCCTTTTTCACCATAGCCCTCTATGCGCTTCCAAATATCACTTTGCCAATTCCACAAGAACTGTCTTAGCGAAAGGCTTCTTGAGGGGAAAGCTGTAACTCTGTGAGATGATTTCACAGAACACAAAGAAGTTCCTCAGAAAGCTTCTTTCTCTTTGTTATCGGAGGATATTTCCTTTGGCCCTATAGTCTTCTAAGAGATCCGAAATATCTGTTCTCAGATTCCACAGAAATAAGGCTAGCAAAGAGATACACCATATACAGATGTAACTCTGTGAGATGAATTAACAGAACACTAAGCAGTTTCTCAGAAAGCTTCTTTCCAGATTTCATCTGAGGATATTTCCTTTTTCACCATAGCCCTCTATGCGCTTCCAAATATCACTTTGCCAATTCCACAAGAACTGTCTTAGCGAAAGGCTTCTTGAGTGGAAAGCTGTAACTCTCTGAGATGATTTCACAGAACACACAGAAGTTTCTCACAAAGCTTCTTTCTCTTTGTTATCGGAGGATATTTCCTTTGGCCCTAGAGTCTTCAAAGGGATCCGAAATATCTGGTCACAGATTCCACAGAAATAAGGCGAGCAAAGAGATCCACGAAATAGAGATGTAACTCTGTGAGATGAATTAACAGAACACTAAGCAGTTTCTCAGAAAGCTTCTTTGCAGATTTCATCTGAGGATATTTCCTTTTTCACCATTGCCCTCTATGCGCTTCCAAATATCACTTTGCCAATTCCACAAGAACTGTCTTAGCGAAAGGCTTTTTGAGGGGAAAGCTGTAACTCTGTGAGATGATTTCACAGAACACAAAGAAGTTTCTAAGAAAGCTTGTTTCTCTTTGTTATCGGAAGATATTTCCTTTGGCAGTATAGTCTTCTAAGGGATCCGAAATATCTGTTCTCAGATTCCACAGAAATAAGGCTAGCAAAGAGATCCACGAAATACAGATGTAACTCTGTGAGATGAATTAACAGAACACTAAGCAGTTTCTCAGAAAGCTTCTTTCTCTTTGTTATCGGAGTTTATTTCCTTTGGCCCTATAATCTTCAAAGGGATCCGGAATATCAGTTCTCAGATTCCACAGAAATAAGGCTAGCAAAGATATCCACGAAATACAGATGTAACTCTGTGAGATGAATTAACAGAACACTAAGCAGTTTCTCAGAAAGCTTCTTTCCAGATTTCATCTGAGGATATTTCCTTTTTCACCATAGCCCTCTACGGACTTCCAAATATCACTTTGCCAATTCCACAAGAACTGTCTTAGCGAAAGGCTTCTTGGGGGGAAAGCTGTAACTCTGTGAGACGATTTCACGGAACACAAAGAAGTTTCTGAGAAAGCTTCGTTCTCTTTGTGATCGGAGGATATTTCCTTTGGCCCTCTAGTCTCCTAAGGGATCCGAAATATCTGTTCTCAGATTCCACAGAAATAAGGCTAGCAAAGAGATCCACGAAATACTGATGTAACTCTGTGAGATGAATTAACAGAACACTAAGCAGTTTCTCAGAAAGCTACTTTCATATTTCATCTGAGGATATATCCTTTTTCACCATAGCCCTCTATGCGCTTCCAAATATTACTTTTGCAAATTCCACAAGAACTGTCTTAGTGAAAGGCTTCTTGAGGGGAAAACTGTAACTCTGTGAGATGATTTCACAGAACACAAAGAAGTTTCTCAGAAAGCTTCTTTCTCTTTGTTATCGGAGGATATTTCCTTTGGCCCTATAGTCTTCTAAGAGATCCGAAATATCTGTTCTCAGATTCCACAGAAATAAGGCTAGCA
The DNA here is from genome assembly GCF_043159975.1 of Macaca nemestrina. Lineage (NCBI taxonomy): Eukaryota > Metazoa > Chordata > Mammalia > Primates > Cercopithecidae > Macaca > Macaca nemestrina. The sequence continues at coordinate 27,748,848 of NC_092143.1, forward strand.
AAGAGATACACCATATACAGATGTAACTCTGTGAGATGAATTAACAGAACACTAAGCAGTTTCTCAGAAAGCTTCTTTCCAGATTTCATCTGAGGATATTTCCTTTTTCACCATAGCCCTCTATGGGCTTCCAAATATCACTTTGCCAATTCCACAAGAACTGTCTTAGCGAAAGGCTTCTTGAGTGGAAAGCTGTAACTCTGTGAGATGATTTCACAGAACACAAAGAAGTTTCTCACAAAGCTTCTTTCTCTTTGTTATCGGAGGATATTTCCTTTGGCCCTAGAGTCTTCAAAGGGATCCGAAATATCTGGTCACAGATTCCACAGAAATAAGGCTAGCAAAGAGATACACCAAATACAGATGTAACTCTGTGAGATGATTTCACAGAACACAAAGAAGTTTCTCAGAAAGCTTCTTTCTCTTTGTTATCGGAGTTTACTTCCTTTGGCCCTATAATCTTCAAAGGGATCCGGAATATCTGTTCTCAGATTCCACAGAAATAAGGCTAGCAAAGAGATCCACGAAATACAGATGTACCTCTGTGAGATGAAAAAACAGAACACTAAGCAGTTTCTCAGAAAGCTTCTTTCCAGATTTCATATGCGGATAATTCTTTTTTCACCATAGCCCTCTATGCGCTTCCAAATATCACTTTGCCAATTCCACAAGAACTGTCTTAGCGAAAGGCTTCTTGAGTGGAAAGCTGTAACTCTGTGAGATGATTTCACAGAACCCAAAGAAGTTTCTAAGAAAGCTTCTTTCTCTTTGTTATCGGAAGATATTTCCTTTGGCCCTATAGTCTTCTAAGGGATCCGAAATATCTGTTCTCAGATTCCACAGAAATAAGGCTAGCAAAGAGATCCACGAAATACAGATGTAACTCTGTGAGATGAATTAACAGAACACTGAGCAGTTTATCAGAAAGCTTCTTTCCAGATTTCATCTGAGGATATTTCCTTTTTCACCTTAGCCCTCTATGGGCTTCCAAATATCACTTTGCAAATTCCACAAAAACTGTCTTAGCGAAAGGCTTCTTGAGTGGAAAGCTGTAACTCTGTGAGATGATTTCACAGAGCGCAAAGAAGTTTCTCAGAAAGCTTCTTTCTCTTTGTTATCGGAGGATATTTCCTTGGGCCCTATAGTCTTCAAAGGGATCCGTAATATCTGTTCTCAGATTACACAGAAATAAGTCTAGCAAAGAGATACAACAAATACAGATGTATATCTGTGAGATGAATTAACAGAACACTAAGCAGTTTCTCAGAAAGCTTCTTTCCAGATTTCATCTGAGGATATTTCCTTTTTCACCATAGCCCTGTATGGGCTTCCAAATATCACTTTGCCAATTCCACAAGAAGTGTCTTAGCGAAAGACTTCTTGAGGGGAAAGCTGTAACTCTGTGAGATGATTTCACAGAACACAAAGAAGTGTCTCAGAAAGTTTCTCTCTCTTTGTTATCGGAGGATATTTCCTTTGGCCCTATAGTCTTCAAAGGGATCCGAAATATCTGTTCTCAGATTCCACAGAAATAAGGCTAGCAAAATATCCACGAAATGCAAATGTAACTCTGTGAGATGAATTAACAGAACACTAAGAAGTTTCTCAGAAAGCTACTATCCAGATTTCATCTGAGGATATTTCCTTTTTCACCATAGCCCTCTATGGGCTTCCAAATATCTCTTTGCCAATTCCACAAGAACTGTCTTAGCGAAAGGCTTCTTGCGGGGAAAGCTGTAACTCTGTGAGATGATTTCACAGAACACAAAGAAGTTTCTCAGAAAGCTTATCTCTCTTTGTTATCGGAGGATATTTCCTTTGGCCCTAGAGTCTTCAAAGGGATCCGAAATATCTGGTCTCAGATTCCACAGAAATAAGGCTAGCAAAGAGATCCACGAAATACAGTTGTAACTCTGTGATATGAATTAAAAGAACACTAAGCAGTTTCTCAGAAAGCTACTTTCCATATTTCATCTGAGGATATTTCCTTTTTCACCGTAGCACTATATGGGCTTCCAAATATCACTCTGCCAATTCCACAAGAACTGTCTTAGCGAAAGGCTTCTCTAGGGGAAAGCTGTATCTCTGTGAGATGATTTCACAGAACACAAAGAAGTTTCTCAGAAAGCTTCTTTCTCTTTGTTATCGGAAGATATTTCCTTTGGCCCTATAGTCTTCAAAGGGATCCGAAATATCTGTTCTCACAATCCACAGAAATAAGGCTAGCAAAGAGGTACACGAAATACAGATGTAACTCTGTGAGATGAATAAACAGAACACTAAGCAGTTAATCAGAAAGCTTCTTTCCAGATTTCAAATGCGGATAATTCCTTTTTCACCATAGCCCTCTATGCGCTTCCAAATATCACTTTGCCAATTCCACAAGAACTGTGTTAGCGAAAGGCTTCTTGAGTGGAAAGCTGTAACTCTGTGAGATGATTTCACAGAACACAAAGAAGTTTCTGAGAAAGCTTCGTTCTCTTTGTGATCGGAGTATATGTTCTTTGGCCCTATAGTCTTCTAAGGGATCTGAAATATCTGTTCTCAGATTCCACAGAAATAAGGCTAGCAAAGAGATCCACGAAATACAGATGTAACTCTGTGAGATGAATTAACAGAACACTAAGCAGTTTCTGAAAAAGCTACTTTCCAGATTTCATCTGAGGATATTTCCTTTTTCACCATAGCCCTCTATGGGCTTCCAAATATCACTTTGCCAATTCCACAAGAACTGTCTTAGCGAAAGGCTTCTTGAAGGGAAAGCTGTAACTCTGTGAGATGATTTCACAGAACACAAAGAAGTTTCTCAGAAAGCTTCTTTCTCTTTGTTATCGGAGGATATTTCCTTGGGTCCTATAGTCTTCTTAGGGATCCGAAATATCTGTTCTAAGATTCCACAGAAATAAGGCTAGCAAAGAGATACACCAAATACAGATGTAACTCTGTGAGATGAATTAACAGAACACTAAGCAGTTTTTCAGAAAGCTTCTTTCCAGATTTCATCTGAGGATATTTCCTTTTTCACCATAGCCCTCTATGGGCTTCCAAATATCACTTTGCCAATTCCACAAGAACTGTCTTAGCGAAACACTTCTTGAGGGGAAAGCTGTACCTCTGTGAGATGATTTCACAGAACACAAAGAAGTTTCTCAGAAAGCTTCTTTCTCTTTGTTATCGGAGGATATTTCCTTTAGCCCTAGAGTCTTCAAAGGGATCCGAAATATCTGGTCTCAGATTCCACAGAAATCAGGCTAGCAAAGAGATCCACGAAATACAGATGTAACTCTGTGAGATGATTTCACAGAACACAAAGAAGTTTCTCAGAAAGCTTCTTTCTCCTTGTTATCGGAGTTCATTCCCTTTGGCCCTATAATCTTCAAAGGGATCCGGAATATCTGTTCTCAGATTCCACAGAAATAAGGCTAGCAAAAAGATCCACGAAATACAGATGTAACTCTGTGAGATGAATTAACAGAACACTAAGCAGTTTCTCAGAAAGCTTCTTTCCAGATTTCATCTGAGGATATTTCCTTTTTCACCATAGCCCTCTATGGGCTTCCAAATATCACTTTGCCAATACCACAAGAACTGTCTTAGCGAAAGACTTCTTGAGGGGAAAGCTCTAACGCTGTGAGGTGATTTCACAGAACACAAAGAAGTTTCTCAGAAAGCTTCTTTCTCTTTGTTATCGGAGTTTATTTACTTTGGCCCTATAATCTTCAAAGGGATCCGGAATATCTGTTCTCAGATTCCACAGAAATAAGGCGAGCAAAGAGATCCACGAAATACAGATGTAACTCTGTTATATGAATTAACAGAACACTAAGCAGTTTCTCAGAAAGCTTCTTTCCACATTTCATCTGAGGATATTTCCTTTTTCTCCCTAGCCTTCTATGCGCTACCGAATATCACTTTGCCAATTGCTTAAGAACTGTCTTAGCGAAAGACTTCTTGAGGGGAAAGCTGTAACTCTGTGAGATGATTCCACAGAACACAAAGAAGTTTCTCAGAAAGCTTCTTTCTCTTTGTTATCGGAGGATATTTCCTTTGGCCCTATAGTCTTCTAAGAGATCCGAAATATCTGTTCTCACATTCCACAGAAATAAGGCTAGCAAAGAGATACACCATATACAGATGTAACTCTGTGAGATGAATTAACAGAACACTAAGCAGTTTCTCAGAAAGCTTCTTTCCAGATTTCATCTGAGGATATTTCCTTTTTCACCATAGCCCTCTATGCGCTTCCAAATATCACTTTGCCAATTCCACAAGAACTGTCTTAGCGAAAGGCTTCTTGAGTGGAAAGCTGTAACTCTCTGAGATGATTTCACAGAACACACAGAAGTTTCTCACAAAGCTTCTTTCTCTTTGTTATCGGAGGATATTTCCTTTGGCCCTAGAGTCTTCAAAGGGATCCGAAATATCTGGTCACAGATTCCACAGAAATAAGGCGAGCAAAGAGATCCACGAAATAGAGATGTAACTCTGTGAGATGAATTAACAGAACACTAAGCAGTTTCTCAGAAAGCTTCTTTGCAGATTTCATCTGAGGATATTTCCTTTTTCACCATTGCCCTCTATGCGCTTCCAAATATCACTTTGCCAATTCCACAAGAACTGTCTTAGCGAAAGGCTTTTTGAGGGGAAAGCTGTAACTCTGTGAGATGATTTCACAGAACACAAAGAAGTTTCTAAGAAAGCTTGTTTCTCTTTGTTATCGGAAGATATTTCCTTTGGCAGTATAATCTTCTAAGGGATCCGAAATATCTGTTCTCAGATTCCACAGAAATAAGGCTAGCAAAGAGATCCACGAAATACAGATGTAACTCTCTGAGATGAATTAACAGAACACTAAGCAGTTTCTCAGAAAGCTTCTTTCTCTTTGTTATCGGAGTTTATTTCCTTTGGCCCTATAATCTTCAAAGGGATCCGGAATATCAGTTCTCAGATTCCACAGAAATAAGGCTAGCAAAGATATCCACGAAATACAGATGTAACTCTGTGAGATGAATTAACAGAACACTAAGCAGTTTCACAGAAAGCTTCTTTCCAGATTTCATCTGAGGATATTTCCTTTTTCACCATAGCCCTCTACGGACTTCCAAATATCACTTTGCCAATTCCACAAGAACTGTCTTAGCGAAAGGCTTCTTGGGGGGAAAGCTGTAACTCTGTGAGATGATTTCACGGAACACAAAGAAGTTTCTGAGAAAGCTTCGTTCTCTTTGTGATCGGAGGATATTTCCTTTGGCCCTCTAGTCTCCTAAGGGATCCGAAATATCTGTTCTCAGATTCCACAGAAATAAGGCTAGCAAAGAGATCCACGAAACACTGATGTAACTCTGTGAGATGAATTAACAGAACACTAAGCAGTTTCTCAGAAAGCTACTTTCATATTTCATCTGAGGATATTTCCTTTTTCACCATAGCCCTCTATGCGCTTCCAAATATTACTTTTGCAAATTCCACAAGAACTGTCTTAGTGAAAGGCTTCTTGAGGGGAAAACTGTAACTCTGTGAGATGATTTCACAGAACACAAAGAAGTTTCTCAGAAAGCTTCTTTCTCTTTGTTATCGGAGGATATTTCCTTTGGCCCTATAGTCTTCTAAGAGATCCGAAATATCTGTTCTCAGATTCCACAGAAATAAGGCTAGCAAAGAGATACACCATATACAGATGTAACTCTGTGAGATGAATTAACAGAACACTAAGCAGTTTCTCAGAAAGCTTCTTTCCAGATTTCATCTGAGGATATTTCCTTTTTCACCATAGCCCTCTATGGGCTTCCAAATATCACTTTGCCAATTCCACAAGAACTGTCTTAGCGAAAGGCTTCTTGAGTGGAAAGCTGTAACTCTGTGAGATGATTTCACAGAACACAAAGAAGTTTCTCACAAAGCTTCTTTCTCTTTGTTATCGGAGGATATTTCCTTTGGCCCTAGAGTCTTCAAAGGGATCCGAAATATCTGGTCACAGATTCCACAGAAATAAGGCTAGCAAAGAGATACACCAAATACAGATGTAACTCTGTGAGATGATTTCAGAGAACACAAAGAAGTTTCTCAGAAAGCTTCTTTCTCTTTGTTATCGGAGTTTACTTCCTTTGGCCCTATAATCTTCAAAGGGATCCGGAATATCTGTTCTCAGATTCCACAGAAATAAGGCTAGCAAAGAGATCCACGAAATACAGATGTACCTCTGTGAGATGAAAAAACAGAACACTAAGCAGTTTCTCAGAAAGCTTCTTTCCAGATTTCATATGCGGATAATTCTTTTTTCACCATAGCCCTCTATGCGCTTCCAAATATCACTTTGCCAATTCCACAAGAACTGTCTTAGCGAAAGGCTTCTTGAGTGGAAAGCTGTAACTCTGTGAGATGATTTCACAGAACACAAAGAAGTTTCTAAGAAAGCTTCTTTCTCTTTGTTATCGGAAGTTATTTCCTTTGGCCCTATAGTCTTCTAAGGGATCCGAAATATCTGTTCTCAGATTCCACAGAAATAAGGCTAGCAAAGAGATCCACGAAATACAGATGTAACTCTGTGAGATGAATTAACAGAACACTGAGCAGTTTATCAGAAAGCTTCTTTCCTGATTTCATCTGAGGATATTTCCTTTTTCAACTTAGCCCTCTATGGGCTTCCAAATATCACTTTGCAAATTCCACAAAAACTGTCTTAGCGAAAGGCTTCTTGAATGGAAAGCTGTAACTCTGTGAGATGATTTCACAGAGCGCAAAGAAGTTTCTCAGAAAGCTTCTTTCTCTTTGTTATCGGAGGATATTTCCTTGGGCCCTATAGTCTTCTAAGGGATCCGTAATATCTGTTCTCAGATTACACAGAAATAAGTCTAGCAAAGAGATACAACAAATACAGATGTATATCTGTGAGATGAATTAACAGAACACTAAGCAGTTTCTCAGAAAGCTTCTTTCCAGATTTCATCTGAGGATATTTCCTTTTTCACCATAGCCCTCTATGGGCTTCCAAATATCACTTTGCCAATTCCACAAGAAGTGTCTTAGCGAAAGACTTCTTGAGGGGAAAGCTGTAACTCTGTGAGATGATTTCACAGAACACAAAGAAGTGTCTCAGAAAGTTTCTCTCTCTTTGTTATCGGAGGATATTTCCTTTGGCCCTATAGTCTTCAAAGGGATCCGAAATATCTGTTCTCAGATTCCACAGAAATAAGGCTAGCAAAATATCCACGAAATGCAAATGTAACTCTGTGAGATGAATTAACAGAACACTAAGAAGTTTCTCAGAAAGCTACTATCCAGATTTCATCTGAGGATATTTCCTTTTTCACCATAGCCTTCTATGGGCTTCCAAATATCTCTTTGCCAATTCCACAAGAACTTTCTTAGCGAAAGGCTTCTTGCGGGGAAAGCTGTAACTCTGTGAGATGATTTCACAGAACACAAAGAAGTTTCTCAGAAAGCTTATCTCTCTTTGTTATCGGAGGATATTTCCTTTGGCCCTAGAGTCTTCAAAGGGATCCGAAATATCTGGTCTCAGATTCCACAGAAATAAGGCTAGCAAAGAGATCCACGAAATACAGTTGTAACTCTGTGATATGAATTAAAAGAACACTAAGCAGTTTCTCAGAAAGCTACTTTCCATATTTCATCTGAAGATATTTCCTTTTTCACCGTAGCACTATATGGGCTTCCAAATATCACTCTGCCAATTCCACAAGAACTGTCTTAGCGAAAGGCTTCTCTAGGGGAAAGCTGTATCTCTGTGAGATGATTTCACAGAACACAAAGAAGTTTCTCAGAAAGCTTCTTTCTCTTTGTTATCGGAAGATATTTCCTTTGGCCCTATAGTCTTCAAAGGGATCCGAAATATCTGTTCTCACAATCCACAGAAATAAGGCTAGCAAAGAGGTACACGAAATACAGATGTAACTCTGTGAGATGAATAAACAGAACACTAAGCAGTTAATCAGAAAGCTTCTTTCCAGATTTCAAATGCGGATAATTCCTTTTTCACCATAGCCCTCTATGCGCTTCCAAATATCACTTTGCCAATTCCACAAGAACTGTGTTAGCGAAAGGCTTCTTGAGTGGAAAGCTGTAACTCTGTGAGATGATTTCACAGAACACAAAGAAGTTTCTGAGAAAGCTTCGTTCTCTTTGTGATCGGAGGATATGTTCTTTGGCCCTATAGTCTTCTAAGGGATCTGAAATATCTGTTCTCAGATTCCACAGAAATAAGGCTAGCAAAGAGATCCACGAAATACAGATGTAACTCTGTGAGATGAATTAACAGAACACTAAGCAGTTTCTCAAAAAGCTACTTTCCAGATTTCATCTGAGGATATTTCCTTTTTCACCGTAGCCCTCTATGGGCTTCCAAATATCACTTTGCCAATTCCACAAGAACTGTCTTAGCGAAAGGCTTCTTGAAGGGAAAGCTGTAACTCTGTGAGATGATTTCACAGAACACAAGGAAGTTTCTCAGAAAGCTTCTTTCTCTTTGTTATCGGAGGATATTTGCTTGGGTCCTATAGTCTTCTTAGGGATCCGAAATATCTGTTCTCAGATTCCACAGAAATAAGGCTAGCAAAGAGATACACCAAATACAGATGTAACTCTGTGAGATGAATTAACAGAACACTAAGCAGTTTCTCAGAAAGCTTCTTTCCAGATTTCATCTGAGGATATTTCCTTTTTCACCATAGCCCTCTATGGGCTTCCAAATATCACTTTGCCAATTCCACAAGAACTGTCTTAGCGAAAGACTTCTTGAGGGGAAAGCTGTACCTCTGTGAGATGATTTCACAGAACACAAAGAAGTTTCTCAGAAAGCTTCTTTCTCTTTGTTATCGGAGGATATTTCCTTTGGCCCTAGAGTCGTCAAAGGGATCCGAAATATCTGGTCTCAGATTCCACAGAAATCAGGCTAGCAAAGAGATCCACGAAATACAGATGTAACTCTGTGAGATGATTTCACAGAACACAAAGAAGTTTCTCAGAAAGCTTCTTTCTCTTTGTTATCGGAGTTCATTCCCTTTGGCCCTATAATCTTCAAAGGGATCCGGAATATCTGTTCTCAGATTCCACAGAAATAAGGCTAGCAAAAAGATCCACGAAATACAGATGTAACTCTGTGAGATGAATTAACAGAACACTAAGCAGTTTCTCAGAAAGCTTCTTTCCAGATTTCATCTGAGGATATTTCCTTTTTCACCATAGCCCTCTATGGGCTTCCAAATATCACTTTGCCAATACCACAAGAACTGTCTTAGCGAAAGACTTCTTGAGGGGAAAGCTCTAACGCTGTGAGGTGATTTCACAGAACACAAAGAAGTTTCTCAGAAAGCTTCTTTCTCTTTGTTATCGGAGTTTATTTACTTTGGCCCTATAATCTTCAAAGGGATCCGGAATATCTGTTCTCAGATTCCACAGAAATAAGGCGAGCAAAGAGATCCACGAAATACAGATGTAACTCTGTTATATGAATTAACAGAACACTAAGCAGTTTCTCAGAAAGCTTCTTTCCACATTTCATCTGAGGATATTTCCTTTTTCTCCCTAGCATTCTATGCGCTACCGAATATCACTTTGCCAATTGCTTAAGAACTGTCTTAGCGAAAGACTTCTTGAGGGGAAAGCTGTAACTCTGTGAGATGATTCCACAGAACACAAAGAAGTTTCTCAGAAAGCTTCTTTCTCTTTGTTATCGGAGTTTATTTCCTTTGGCCCTATAATCTTCAAAGGGATCCGGAATATCTGTTCTCAGATTCCACAGAAATAAGGCGAGCAAAGAGATCCACGAAATACAGATGTAACTCTGTGAGATGAATTAACAGAACACTAAGCAGTTTCTCAGAAGCTTCTTTCCAGATTTCATCTGAGGATATTTCCTTTTTCACCATAGCCCTCTATGCGCTTCCAAATATCACTTTGCCAATTCCACAAGAACTGTCTTAGCGAAAGGCTTCTTGAGGGGAAAGCTGTAACTCTGTGAGATGATTTCACAGAACACAAAGAAGTTTCTCAGAAAGCTTCTTTCTCTTTGTTATCGGAGGATATTTCCTTTGGCCCTATAGTCTTCTAAGAGATCCGAAATATCTGTTCTCAGATTCCACAGAAATAAGGCTAGCAAAGAGATACACCATATACAGATGTAACTCTGTGAGATGAATTAACAGAACACTAAGCAGTTTCTCAGAAAGCTTCTTTCCAGATTTCATCTGAGGATATTTCCTTTTTCACCATAGCCCTCTATGCGCTTCCAAATATCACTTTGCCAATTCCACAAGAACTGTCTTAGCGAAAGGCTTCTTGAGTGGAAAGCTGTAACTCTCTGAGATGATTTCACAGAACACACAGAAGTTTCTCACAAAGCTTCTTTCTCTTTGTTATTGGAGGATATTTCCTTTGGCCCTAGAGTCTTCAAAGGGATCCGAAATATCTGGTCACAGATTCCACAGAAATAAGGCGAGCAAAGAGATCCACGAAATAGAGATGTAACTCTGTGAGATGAATTAACAGAACACTAAGCAGTTTCTCAGAAAGCTTCTTTCCAGATTTCATCTGAGGATATTTCCTTTTTCACCATAGCCCTCTATGGGCTTCCAAATATCACTTTGCCAATTCCACAAGAAGTGTCTTAGCGAAAGACTTCTTGAGGGGAAAGCTGTAACTCTGTGAGATGATTTCACAGAACACAAAGAAGTGTCTCAGAAAGTTTCTCTCTCTTTGTTATCGGAGGATATTTCCTTTGGCCCTATAGTCTTCAAAGGGATCCGAAATATCTGTTCTCAGATTCCACAGAAATAAGGCTAGCAAAATATCCACGAAATGCAAATGTAACTCTGTGAGATGAATTAACAGAACACTAAGAAGTTTCTCAGAAAGCTACTATCCAGATTTCATCTGAGGATATTTCCTTTTTCACCATAGCCTTCTATGGGCTTCCAAATATCTCTTTGCCAATTCCACAAGAACTTTCTTAGCGAAAGGCTTCTTGCGGGGAAAGCTGTAACTCTGTGAGATGATTTCACAGAACACAAAGAAGTTTCTCAGAAAGCTTATCTCTCTTTGTTATCGGAGGATATTTCCTTTGGCCCTAGAGTCTTCAAAGGGATCCGAAATATCTGGTCTCAGATTCCACAGAAATAAGGCTAGCAAAGAGATCAACGAAATACAGTTGTAACTCTGTGATATGAATTAAAAGAACACTAAGCAGTTTCTCAGAAAGCTACTTTCCATATTTCATCTGAAGATATTTCCTTTTTCACCGTAGCACTATATGGGCTTCCAAATATCACTCTGCCAATTCCACAAGAACTGTCTTAGCGAAAGGCTTCTCTAGGGGAAAGCTGTATCTCTGTGAGATGATTTCACAGAACACAAAGAAGTTTCTCAGAAAGCTTCTTTCTCTTTGTTATCGGAAGATATTTCCTTTGGCCCTATAGTCTTCAAAGGGATCCGAAATATCTGTTCTCACAATCCACAGAAATAAGGCTAGCAAAGAGGTACACGAAATACAGATGTAACTCTGTGAGATGAATAAACAGAACACTAAGCAGTTAATCAGAAAGCTTCTTTCCAGATTTCAAATGCGGATAATTCCTTTTTCACCATAGCCCTCTATGCGCTTCCAAATATCACTTTGCCAATTCCACAAGAACTGTGTTAGCGAAAGGCTTCTTGAGTGGAAAGCTGTAACTCTGTGAGATGATTTCACAGAACACAAAGAAGTTTCTGAGAAAGCTTCGTTCTCTTTGTGATCGGAGGATATGTTCTTTGGCCCTATAGTCTTCTAAGGGATCTGAAATATCTGTTCTCAGATTCCACAGAAATAAGGCTAGCAAAGAGATCCACGAAATACAGATGTAACTCTGTGAGATGAATTAACAGAACACTAAGCAGTTTCTCAAAAAGCTACTTTCCAGATTTCATCTGAGGATATTTCCTTTTTCACCGTAGCCCTCTATGGGCTTCCAAATATCACTTTGCCAATTCCACAAGAACTGTCTTAGCGAAAGGCTTCTTGAAGGGAAAGCTGTAACTCTGTGAGATGATTTCACAGAACACAAGGAAGTTTCTCAGAAAGCTTCTTTCTCTTTGTTATCGGAGGATATTTGCTTGGGTCCTATAGTCTTCTTAGGGATCCGAAATATCTGTTCTCAGATTCCACAGAAATAAGGCTAGCAAAGAGATACACCAAATACAGATGTAACTCTGTGAGATGAATTAACAGAACACTAAGCAGTTTCTCAGAAAGCTTCTTTCCAGATTTCATCTGAGGATATTTCCTTTTTCACCATAGCCCTCTATGGGCTTCCAAATATCACTTTGCCAATTCCACAAGAACTGTCTTAGCGAAAGACTTCTTGAGGGGAAAGCTGTACCTCTGTGAGATGATTTCACAGAACACAAAGAAGTTTCTCAGAAAGCTTCTTTCTCTTTGTTATCGGAGGATATTTCCTTTGGCCCTAGAGTCTTCAAAGGGATCCGAAATATCTGGTCTCAGATTCCACAGAAATCAGGCTAGCAAAGAGATCCACGAAATACAGATGTAACTCTGTGAGATGATTTCACAGAACACAAAGAAGTTTCTCAGAAAGCTTCTTTCTCTTTGTTATCGGAGTTCATTCCCTTTGGCCCTATAATCTTCAAAGGGATCCGGAATATCTGTTCTCAGATTCCACAGAAATAAGGCTAGCAAAAAGATCCACGAAATACAGATGTAACTCTGTGAGATGAATTAACAGAACACTAAGCAGTTTCTCAGAAAGCTTCTTTCCAGATTTCATCTGAGGATATTTCCTTTTTCACCATAGCCCTCTATGGGCTTCCAAATATCACTTTGCCAATACCACAAGAACTGTCTTAGCGAAAGACTTCTTGAGGGGAAAGCTCTAACGCTGTGAGGTGATTTCACAGAACACAAAGAAGTTTCTCAGAAAGCTTCTTTCTCTTTGTTATCGGAGTTTATTTACTTTGGCCCTATAATCTTCAAAGGGATCCGGAATATCTGTTCTCAGATTCCACAGAAATAAGGCGAGCAAAGAGATCCACGAAATACAGATGTAACTCTGTTATATGAATTAACAGAACACTAAGCAGTTTCTCAGAAAGCTTCTTTCCACATTTCATCTGAGGATATTTCCTTTTTCTCCCTAGCATTCTATGCGCTACCGAATATCACTTTGCCAATTGCTTAAGAACTGTCTTAGCGAAAGACTTCTTGAGGGGAAAGCTGTAACTCTGTGAGATGATTCCACAGAACACAAAGAAGTTTCTCAGAAAGCTTCTTTCTCTTTGTTATCGGAGTTTATTTCCTTTGGCCCTATAATCTTCAAAGGGATCCGGAATATCTGTTCTCAGATTCCACAGAAATAAGGCGAGCAAAGAGATCCACGAAATACAGATGTAACTCTGTGAGATGAATTAACAGAACACTAAGCAGTTTCTCAGAAGCTTCTTTCCAGATTTCATCTGAGGATATTTCCTTTTTCACCATAGCCCTCTATGCGCTTCCAAATATCACTTTGCCAATTCCACAAGAACTGTCTTAGCGAAAGGCTTCTTGAGGGGAAAGCTGTAACTCTGTGAGATGATTTCACAGAACACAAAGAAGTTTCTCAGAAAGCTTCTTTCTCTTTGTTATCGGAGGATATTTCCTTTGGCCCTATAGTCTTCTAAGAGATCCGAAATATCTGTTCTCAGATTCCACAGAAATAAGGCTAGCAAAGAGATACACCATATACAGATGTAACTCTGTGAGATGAATTAACAGAACACTAAGCAGTTTCTCAGAAAGCTTCTTTCCAGATTTCATCTGAGGATATTTCCTTTTTCACCATAGCCCTCTATGCGCTTCCAAATATCACTTTGCCAATTCCACAAGAACTGTCTTAGCGAAAGGCTTCTTGAGTGGAAAGCTGTAACTCTCTGAGATGATTTCACAGAACACACAGAAGTTTCTCACAAAGCTTCTTTCTCTTTGTTATTGGAGGATATTTCCTTTGGCCCTAGAGTCTTCAAAGGGATCCGAAATATCTGGTCACAGATTCCACAGAAATAAGGCGAGCAAAGAGATCCACGAAATAGAGATGTAACTCTGTGAGATGAATTAACAGAACACTAAGCAGTTTCTCAGAAAGCTTCTTTGCAGATTTCATCTGAGGATATTTCCTTTTTCACCATTGCCCTCTATGCGCTTCCAAATATCACTTTGCCAATTCCACAAGAACTGTCTTAGCGAAAGGCTTTTTGAGGGGAAAGCTGTAACTCTGTGAGATGATTTCACAGAACACAAAGAAGTTTCTAAGAAAGCTTGTTTCTCTTTGTTATCGGAAGATATTTCCTTTGGCAGTATAGTCTTCTAAGGGATCCGAAATATCTGTTCTCAGATTCCACAGAAATAAGGCTAGCAAAGAGATCCACGAAATACAGATGTAACTCTGTGAGATGAATTAACAGAACACTAAGCAGTTTCTCAGAAAGCTTCTTTCTCTTTGTTATCGGAGTTTATTTCCTTTGGCCCTATAATCTTCAAAGGGATCCGGAATATCAGTTCTCAGATTCCACAGAAATAAGGCAAGCAAAGATATCCACGAAATACAGATGTAACTCTGTGAGATGAATTAACAGAACACTAAGCAGTTTCTCAGAAAGCTTCTTTCCAGATTTCATCTGAGGATATTTCCTTTTTCACCATAGCCCTCTACGGACTTCCAAATATCACTTTGCCAATTCCACAAGAACTGTCTTAGCGAAAGGCTTCTTGGGGGGAAAGCTGTAACTCTGTGAGATGATTTCACGGAACACAAAGAAGTTTCTGAGAAAGCTTCGTTCTCTTTGTGATCGGAGGATATTTCCTTTGGCCCTCTAGTCTCCTAAGGGATCCGAAATATCTGTTCTCAGATTCCACAGAAATAAGGCTAGCAAAGAGATCCACGAAATACTGATGTAACTCTGTGAGATGAATTAACAGAACACTAAGCAGTTTCTCAGAAAGCTACCTTCATATTTCATCTGAGGATATTTCCTTTTTCACCATAGCCCTCTATGCGCTTCCAAATATTACTTTTGCAAATTCCACAAGAACTGTCTTAGTGAAAGGCTTCTTGAGGGGAAAACTGTAACTCTGTGAGATGATTTCACAGAACACAAAGAAGTTTCTCAGAAAGCTTCTTTCTCTTTGTTATCGGAGGATATTTCCTTTGGCCCTATAGTCTTCTAAGAGATCCGAAATATCTGTTCTCAGATTCCACAGAAATAAGGCTAGCAAAGAGATACACCATATACAGATGTAACTCTGTGAGATGAATTAACAGAACACTAAGCAGTTTCTCAGAAAGCTTCTTTCCAGATTTCATCTGAGGATATTTCCTTTTTCACCATAGCCCTCTATGGGCTTCCAAATATCACTTTGCCAATTCCACAAGAACTGTCTTAGCGAAAGGCTTCTTGAGTGGAAAGCTGTAACTCTGTGAGATGATTTCACAGAACACAAAGAAGTTTCTCACAAAGCTTCTTTCTCTTTGTTATCGGAGGATATTTCCTTTGGCCCTAGAGTCTTCAAAGGGATCCGAAATATCTGGTCACAGATTCCACAGAAATAAGGCTAGCAAAGAGATACACCAAATACAGATGTAACTCTGTGAGATGATTTCACAGAACACAAAGAAGTTTCTCAGAAAGCTTCTTTCTCTTTGTTATCGGAGTTTACTTCCTTTGGCCCTATAATCTTCAAAGGGATCCGGAATATCTGTTCTCAGATTCCACAGAAATAAGGCTAGCAAAGAGATCCACGAAATACAGATGTACCTCTGTGAGATGAATAAACAGAACACTAAGCAGTTTCTCAGAAAGCTTCTTTCCAGATTTCATATGCGGATAATTCTTTTTTCACCATAGCCCTCTATGCGCTTCCAAATATCACTTTGCCAATTCCACAAGAACTGTCTTAGCGAAAGGCTTCTTGAGTGGAAAGCTGTAACTCTGTGAGATGATTTCACAGAACACAAAGAAGTTTCTAAGAAAGCTTCTTTCTCTTTGTTATCGGAAGATATTTCCTTTGGCCCTATAGTCTTCTAAGGAATCCGAAATATCTGTTCTCAGATTCCACAGAAATAAGGCTAGCAAAGAGATCCACGAAATACAGATGTAACCCTGTGAGATGAATTAACAGAACACTGAGCAGTTTATCAGAAAGCTTCTTTCCAGATTTCATCTGAGGATATTTCCTTTTTCACCTTAGCCCTCTATGGGCTTCCAAATATCACTTTGCAAATTCCACAAAAACTGTCTTAGCGAAAGGCTTCTTGAGTGGAAAGCTGTAACTCTGTGAGATGATTTCACAGAGCGCAAAGAAGTTTCTCAGAAAGCTTCTTTCTCTTTGTTATCGGAGGATATTTCCTTGGGCCCTATAGTCTTCTAAGGGATCCGAAATATCTGTTCTCAGATTCCACAGAAATAAGGCTAGCAAAATATCCACGAAATGCAAATGTAACTCTGTGAGATGAATTAACAGAACACTAAGAAGTTTCTCAGAAAGCTACTATCCAGATTTCATCTGAGGATATTTCCTTTTTCACCATAGCCCTCTATGGGCTTCCAAATATCTCTTTGCCAATTCCACAAGAACTGTCTTAGCGAAAGGCTTCTTGCGGGGAAAGCTGTAACTCTGTGAGATGATTTCACAGAACACAAAGAAGTTTCTCAGAAAGCTTATCTCTCTTTGTTATCGGAGGATATTTCCTTTGGCCCTAGAGTCTTCAAAGGGATCCGAAATATCTGGTCTCAGATTCCACAGAAATAAGGCTAGCAAAGAGATCCACGAAATACAGTTGTAACTCTGTGATATGAATTAAAAGAACACTAAGCAGTTTCTCAGAAAGCTACTTTCCATATTTCATCTGAGGATATTTCCTTTTTCACCGTAGCACTATATGGGCTTCCAAATATCACTCTGCCAATTCCACAAGAACTGTCTTAGCGAAAGGCTTCTCTAGGGGAAAGCTGTATCTCTGTGAGATGATTTCACAGAACACAAAGAAGTTTCTCAGAAAGCTTCTTTCTCTTTGTTATCGGAAGATATTTCCTTTGGCCCTATAGTCTTCAAAGGGATCCGAAATATCTGTTCTCACAATCCACAGAAATAAGGCTAGCAAAGAGGTACACGAAATACAGATGTAACTCTGTGAGATGAATAAACAGAACACTAAGCAGTTAATCAGAAAGCTTCTTTCCAGATTTCAAATGCGGATAATTCCTTTTTCACCATAGCCCTCTATGCGCTTCCAAATATCACTTTGCCAATTCCACAAGAACTGTGTTAGCGAAAGGCTTCTTGAGTGGAAAGCTGTAACTCTGTGAGATGATTTCACAGAACACAAAGAAGTTTCTGAGAAAGCTTCGTTCTCTTTGTGATCGGAGGATATGTTCTTTGGCCCTATAGTCTTCTAAGGGATCTGAAATATCTGTTCTCAGATTCCACAGAAATAAGGCTAGCAAAGAGATACACCCAATACAGATGTAACTCTGTGAGATGAATTAACAGAACACTAAGCAGTTTCTCAAAAAGCTACTTTCCAGATTTCATCTGAGGATATTTCCTTTTTCACCATAGACCTCTATGGGCTTCCAAATATCACTTTGCCAATTCCACAAGAACTGTCTTAGCGAAAGGCTTCTTGAAGGGAAAGCTGTAACTCTGTGAGATGATTTCACAGAACACAAAGAAGTTTCTCAGAAAGCTTCTTTCTCTTTGTTATCGGAGGATATTTCCTTGGGTCCTATAGTCTTCTTAGGGATCCGAAATATCTGTTCTCAGATTCCACAGAAATAAGGCTAGCAAAGAGATACACCAAATACAGATGTAACTCTGTGAGATGAATTAACAGAACACTAAGCAGTTTCTCAGAAAGCTTCTTTCCAGATTTCATCTGAGGATATTTCCTTTTTCACCATAGCCCTCTATGGGCTTCCAAATATCACTTTTCCAATTCCACAAGAACTGTCTTAGCGAAAGACTTCTTGAGGGGAAAGCTGTACCTCTGTGAGATGATTTCACAGAACACAAAGAAGTTTCTCAGAAAGCTTCTTTCTCTTTGTTATCGGAGGATATTTCCTTTGGCCCTAGAGTCTTCAAAGGGATCCGAAATATCTGGTCTCAGATTCCACAGAAATCAGGCTAGCAAAGAGATCCACGAAATACAGATGTAACTCTGTGAGATGATTTCACAGAACACAAAGAAGTTTCTCAGAAAGCTTCTTTCTCTTTGTTATCGGAGTTCATTCCCTTTGGCCCTATAATCTTCAAAGGGATCCGGAATATCTGTTCTCAGATTCCACAGAAATAAGGCTAGCAAAAAGATCCACGAAATACAGATGTAACTCTGTGAGATGAATTAACAGAACACTAAGCAGTTTCTCAGAAAGCTTCTTTCCAGATTTCATCTGAGGATATTTCCTTTTTCACCATAGCCCTCTAATGGCTTCCAAATATCACTTTGCCAATACCACAAGAACTGTCTTAGCGAAAGACTTCTTGAGGGGAAAGCTCTAACGCTGTGAGGTGATTTCACAGAACACAAAGAAGTTTCTCAGAAAGCTTCTTTCTCTTTGTTATCGGAGTTTATTTACTTTGGCCCTATAATCTTCCAAGGGATCCGGAATATCTGTTCTCAGATTCCACAGAAATAAGGCGAGCAAAGAGATCCACGAAATACAGATGTAACTCTGTTATATGAATTAACAGAACACTAAGCAGTTTCTCAGAAAGCTTCTTTCCACATTTCATCTGAGGATATTTCCTTTTTCTCCCTAGCCTTCTATGCGCTACCGAATATCACTTTGCCAATTGCTTAAGAACTGTCTTAGCGAAAGACTTCTTGAGGGGAAAGCTGTAACTCTGTGAGATGATTCCACAGTACACAAAGAAGTTTCTCAGAAAGCTTCTTTCTCTTTGTTATCGGAAGATATTTCCTTTGGCCCTATAGTCTTCTAAGAGATCCGAAATATCTGTTCTCAGATTCCACAGAAATAAGGCTAGCAAAGAGATACACCATATACAGATGTTACTCTGTGAGATGAATTAACAGAACACTAAGCAGTTTCTCAGAATGATTCTTTCCAGATTTCATCTGAGGATATTTCCTTTTTCACCATAGCCCTCTATGGGCTTCCAAATATCACTTTGCAATTCCACAAGAACTGCCTTAGCGAAAGACTTCTTGAGGGGAAAGCTGCAACTCTGTGAGATGATTTCACAGAACACAAAGAAATTTGTAAGAAAAATTCTATCTCTTTGTTATCGGAAGATATTTTCTTTGGCCCTATATTCTTCTAAGGGATCCGAAATATCTGTTCTCAGATTCCACAGAAATAAGGCTAGCAAAGAGATCCACGAAATACAGATGTAACTCTGTGAGATGAATTAACAGAACACTAACCAGTTTCTCAGAAAGCTACTTTCCAGATTTCATCTGAGGATATTTCCTTTTTCACCATAGCCCTGTATGGGCTTCCAAATATTACTTTGCCAATTCAACAAAAACTGTCTTAGCGAAAGGCTTCTTGAGGGGAAAGCTGTAACTCTGTGAGATGATTTCACAGAACACAAAGAAGTTTCTCAGAAAGCTTCTTTCTCTTTGTTATCGGAGGATATTTCCTTTGGCCCTATAGTCTTCTAAGAGATCCGAAATATCTGTTCTCAGATTCCACAGAAATAAGGCTAGCAAAGAGATCCACGAAATACAGATGTAACTCTGTGAGATGAATTAACAGAACATAAGCAGTTTCTCAGAAAGCTTCTTTCCAGATTTCATCTGAGGATATTTCCTTTTTCACCGTAGCCCTCTATGGGCTTCCAAATATCTCTTTGCCAATTCCACAAGAACTGTCGTAGCGAAAGGCTTCTTGAGGGGAAAGCTGTAACTCTGTGAGATGATTTCACAGAACACAAAGAAGTTTGTAAGAAAGATTCTTTCTCTTTGTTATCGGAAGATATTTCCTTTGGCCCTATTGTCTTCTAAGGGATCCGAAATATCTGTTCTCAGATTCCACAGAAATAAGGCAATCAAAGAGATCCACGAAATACAGATGTAACTCTGTGAGATGAATTAACAGAACACTAAGCAGTTTCTCAGAAAGCTACTTTCAGATTTCATCTGAGTATATTTCCTTTTTCACCATAGCCCTCTATGGGCTTCCAAATATTACTTTGCCAATTCCACAAGAACTGTCTTAGCGAAAGTCTTCTTGAGGGGAAAGCTGTAACTCTGTGAGATGATTTCACAGAACACAAAGAAGTTTGTAAGAAAGCATCTTTCTCTTTGTTTTCGGAAGATATTTACTTTGGCCCTATAGTCTTCTAAGGGATCCGAAATATCTGTTCTCAGATTCCACAGAAATAAAGCAAGCAAAGAGATCCACGAAATACAGATGTAACTCTGTGAGATGAATTAACAGAACACGAAGCAGTTTCTCAGAAAGCTACTTTCCAGATTTCATCTGAGGATATTTCCTTTTTCACCATAGCCCTCTATGCGCTTCCAAATATCACTTTGCCAATTCCACAAAAACTGTCTTAGCGAAAGGCTTTTTGAGGGTAAAGCTGTAACTCTGTGAGATGATTTCACAGAACACAAAGAAGTTTCTCAGAAAGCTTGTTTCTCTTTGTTATCGGAAGATATTTCCTTTGGCCGTGTAGTCTTCTAAGAGATCCGAAATATCTGTTCTCAGATTCCACAGAAATAAGGCGAGCAAAGAGATCCACGAAATACTGATGTAACTCTGTGAGATGAATTAACAGAACACTAAGCAGTTTCTCAGAAAGCTTCTTTCCAGATTTCATCTGAGGATATTTCCTTTTTCACCATAACCCTCTATGGGCTTCCAAATATCACTTTGCCAATTCCACAAGAACTGTCTTACCGAAAGTCTTCTTGAGTGGAAAGCTGTAACTATGTGAGATGATTTCACAGAACACAAAGTAGTTACTGAGAAAGCTTCGTTCTCTTTCTGATCGGAGGACATATCTTTGGCCCTATAGTTTTCTAAGGGATCCGAAATATCTGTTCTCAGATTCCACAGAACTAAGGCTAGCAAAGAGATCCACGAAATACAGATGTAACTCTGTGAGATGAATTAACAGAACACTAAGCAGTTTCTCAGAAAGCTTCTTTCCAGATTTCACCTGAGGATATTTCCTTTTTCGCCATAGCCCTCTATGGGCTTCCAAATATCACTTTGCCAATTCCACAAGAACTGTCTTAGCGCAAGGCTTCCTGAGTGGAAAGCTGTAACTCTGTGAGATGATTTCACAGAACACAAAGAAGTTTCTGAGAAAGCTTCATTCTCTTTGTTGATCGGAGGATATTTCCTTTGGCCCTCTAGTCTCCTAAGGGATCCGAAATATCTGTTCTCAGATTCCACAGAACTAAGGCTAGCAAAGAGATCCAAGAAATACTGATGTAACTCTGTGAGATGAATGAACAGAACACTAAGCAGTTTCTCAGAAAGCTACTTTCAGATTTCATCTGAGTATATTTCCTTTTTCACCATAGCCTTCTATGAGCTACCGAATATCACTTTGCCAATTGCATAAGAACTGTCTTAGCGAAAGACTTCTTGAGGGGAAAGCTGTAACTCTGTGAGATGATTTCACAGAACACAAAGTAGTTTCTCAGAAAGCTTCTTTCTCTTTGTTATCGGAGTTTACTTCCTTTGGCCCTATAATCTTCAAAGGGATCCGGAATATCAGTTCTCAGATTCCACAGAAATAAGGCTAGCATAGAGATCCACGAAATACAGATGTAACTCTGTGAGATGAATAAACAGAACACTAAGCAGTTTCTCAGAAAACTTCTTTCCAGATTTCACCTGCGGATAATTCCTTTTTCACCATAGCCCTCTATGCGCTTCCAAATATCACTTTGCCAATTCCACAAGAACTGTGTTAGCGAAAGGCTTCTTGAGTGGAAAGCTGTAACTCTGTGAGATGATTTCACAGAACACAAAGAAGTTTCTGAGAAAGCTTCGTTCTCTTTGTGATCGGAGGATATGTCCTTTGGCCCTATAGTCTTCTAAGGGATCTGAAATATCTGTTCTCAGATTCCACAGAAATAAGGCTAGCAAAGAGATCCACGAAATACAGATGTAACTCCGTGAGATGAATTAACAGAACACTAAGCAGTTTCTCAAAAAGCTACTTTCCAGATTTCATCTGAGGATATTTCCATTTTCACCATAGCCCTCTATGGGCTTCCAAATATCACTTTGCCAATTCCACAAGAACTGTCTTAGCGAAAGGCTTCTTGAGGGGAAAGCTGTAACTCAGTGAGATGATTTCACAGAACACAAAGAAGTTTCTCAGAAAGCTTCTTTCTCTTTGTTATCAGAGGATATTTCCTTGGGCCCTATAGTCTTCTTAGGGATCCGAAATATCTGTTCTCAGATTCCGCAGAAATAAGGCTAGCAAAGAGATCCACGAAATACAGATGTAACTCTGTGAGATGATTTCACAGAACACAAAGAAGTTTCTCAGAAAGCTTCTTTCTCTTTGTTATCGGAGTTCATTCCCTTTGGCCCTATAATCTTCAAAGGGATCCGGAATATCTGTTCTCAGATTCCACAGAAATAAGGCTAGCAAAAAGATCCACGAAATACAGATGTAACTCTGTGAGATGAATTAACAGAACACTAAGCAGTTTCTCAGAAAGCTTCTTTCCAGATTTCATCTGAGGATATTTCCTTTTTCACCATAGCCCTCTATGGGCTTCCAAATATCACTTTGCCAATACCACAAGAACTGTCTTAGCGAAAGACTTCTTGAGGGGAAAGCTCTAACGCTGTGAGGTGATTTCACAGAACACAAAGAAGTTTCTCAGAAAGCTTCTTTCTCTTTGTTATCGGAGTTTATTTACTTTGGCCCTATAATCTTCAAAGGGATCCGAAATATCTGTTCTCAGATTCCACAGAAATAAGGCGAGCAAAGAGATCCACGAAATACAGATGTAACTCTGTTATATGAATTAACAGAACACTAAGCAGTTTCTCAGAAAGCTTCTTTCCACATTTCATCTGAGGATATTTCCTTTTTCTCCCTAGCCTTCTATGCGCTACCGAATATCACTTTGCCAATTGCTTAAGAACTGTCTTAGCGAAAGACTTCTTGAGGGGAAAGCTGTAACTCTGTGAGATGATTCCACAGAACACAAAGAAGTTTCTCAGAAAGCTTCTTTCTCTTTGTTATCGGAGTTTATTTCCTTTGGCCCTATAATCTTCAAAGGGATCCGGAATATCAGTTCTCAGATTCCACAGAAATAAGGCTAGCAAAGATATCCACGAAATACAGATGTAACTCTGTGAGATGAATTAACAGAACACTAAGCAGTTTCTCAGAAAGCTTCTTTCCAGATTTCATCTGAGGATATTTCCTTTTTCATATAGCCCTCTATGGGCTTCCAAATATCACTTTGCCAATTCCACAAGAACTGTCTTAGCGAAAGGCTTCTTGAGGGGAAAGCTGTAACTCTGTGAGATGATTTCACAGAACACAAAGAAGTTTCTCAGAAAGCTTCTTTCTCTTTGTTATCGGAGGATATTTCCTTGGGCCCTATAGTCTTCTTAGGGATCCGAAATATCTGTTCTCAGATTCCACAGAAATAAGGCTAGCAAAGAGATACAACAAATACAGATGTAACTCTGTGAGATGAATTAACAGAACACTAAGCAGTTTCTCAGAAAGCTTCTTTCCAGATTTCATCTGAGGATATTTCCTTTTTCACCATAGCCCTCTATGGGCTTCCAAATATCACTTTGCCAATTCCAAAAGAACTGTCTTAGCGAAAGACTTCTTCAGCGGAAAGCTGTAACTCTGTGAGATGATATCACAGAACACAAAGAAGTTTCTCAGAAAGCTTCTTTCTCTTTGTTATCGGAGGATATTTCCTTTGGCCCTAGAGTCATCAAAGGGATCCGAAATATCTGGTCTCAGATTCCACAGAAATAAGGCTAGCAAAGAGATACACCAAATACAGATGTAACTCTGTGAGATGATTTCACAGAACACAAAGAAGTTTCTAAGAAAGCTTCTTTCTCTTTGTTATCGGAAGATATTTCCTTTGGCCCTATAGTCTTCTAAGAGATCCGAAATATCTGTTCTCAGATTCCACAGAAATAAGGCTAGCAAAGAGATACACCATATACAGATGTTACTCTGTGAGATGAATTAACAGAACACTAAGCAGTTTCTCAGAATGATTCTTTCCAGATTTCATCTGAGGATATTTCCTTTTTCACCATAGCCCTCTATGGGCTTCCAAATATCACTTTGCAATTCCACAAGAACTGCCTTAGCGAAAGACTTCTTGAGGGGAAAGCTGCAACTCTGTGAGATGATTTCACAGAACACAAAGAAGTTTGTAAGAAAAATTCTATCTCTTTGTTATCGGAAGATATTTTCTTTGGCCCTATATTCTTCTAAGGGATCCGAAATATCTGTTCTCAGATTCCACAGAAATAAGGCTAGCAAAGAGATCCACGAAATACAGATGTAACTCTGTGAGATGAATTAACAGAACACTAACCAGTTTCTCAGAAAGCTACTTTCCAGATTTCATCTGAGGATATTTCCTTTTTCACCATAGCCCTGTATGGGCTTCCAAATATTACTTTGCCAATTCAACAAAAACTGTCTTAGCGAAAGGCTTCTTGAGGGGAAAGCTGTAACTCTGTGAGATGATTTCACAGAACACAAAGAAGTTTCTCAGAAAGCTTCTTTCTCTTTGTTATCGGAGGATATTTCCTTTGGCCCTATAGTCTTCTAAGAGATCCGAAATATCTGTTCTCAGATTCCACAGAAATAAGGCTAGCAAAGAGATCCACGAAATACAGATGTAACTCTGTGAGATGAATTAACAGAACATAAGCAGTTTCTCAGAAAGCTTCTTTCCAGATTTCATCTGAGGATATTTCCTTTTTCACCGTAGCCCTCTATGGGCTTCCAAATATCTCTTTGCCAATTCCACAAGAACTGTCGTAGCGAAAGGCTTCTTGAGGGGAAAGCTGTAACTCTGTGAGATGATTTCACAGAACACAAAGAAGTTTGTAAGAAAGATTCTTTCTCTTTGTTATCGGAAGATATTTCCTTTGGCCCTATTGTCTTCTAAGGGATCCGAAATATCTGTTCTCAGATTCCACAGAAATAAAGCAATCAAAGAGATCCACGAAATACAGATGTAACTCTGTGAGATGAATTAACAGAACACTAAGCAGTTTCTCAGAAAGCTACTTTCAGATTTCATCTGAGTATATTTCCTTTTTCACCATAGCCCTCTATGGGCTTCCAAATATTACTTTGCCAATTCCACAAGAACTGTCTTAGCGAAAGTCTTCTTGAGGGGAAAGCTGTAACTCTGTGAGATGATTTCACAGAACACAAAGAAGTTTGTAAGAAAGCATCTTTCTCTTTGTTTTCGGAAGATATTTACTTTGGCCCTATAGTCTTCTAAGGGATCCGAAATATCTGTTCTCAGATTCCACAGAAATAAAGCAAGCAAAGAGATCCACGAAATACAGATGTAACTCTGTGAGATGAATTAACAGAACACTAAGCAGTTTCTCAGAAAGCTACTTTCCAGATTTCATCTGAGGATATTTCCTTTTTCACCATAGCCCTCTATGCGCTTCCAAATATCACTTTGCCAATTCCACAAAAACTGTCTTAGCGAAAGGCTTTTTGAGGGTAAAGCTGTAACTCTGTGAGATGATTTCACAGAACACAAAGAAGTTTCTCAGAAAGCTTGTTTCTCTTTGTTATCGGAAGATATTTCCTTTGGCCGTGTAGTCTTCTAAGAGATCCGAAATATCTGTTCTCAGATTCCACAGAAATAAGGCGAGCAAAGAGATCCACGAAATACTGATGTAACTCTGTGAGATGAATTAACAGAACACTAAGCAGTTTCTCAGAAAGCTTCTTTCCAGATTTCATCTGAGGATATTTCCTTTTTCACCATAACCCTCTAAGGGCTTCCAAATATCACTTTGCCAATTCCACAAGAACTGTCTTACCGAAAGTCTTCTTGAGTGGAAAGCTGTAACTATGTGAGATGATTTCACAGAACACAAAGTAGTTACTGAGAAAGCTTCGTTCTCTTTCTGATCGGAGGACATATCTTTGGCCCTATAGTCTTCTAAGGGATCCGAAATATCTGTTCTCAGATTCCACAGAACTAAGGCTAGCAAAGAGATCCACGAAATACAGATGTAACTCTGTGAGATGAATTAACAGAACACTAAGCAGTTTCTCAGAAAGCTTCTTTCCAGATTTCACCTGAGGATATTTCCTTTTTCGCCATAGCCCTCTATGGGCTTCCAAATATCACTTTGCCAATTCCACAAGAACTGTCTTAGCGCAAGGCTTCCTGAGTGGAAAGCTGTAACTCTGTGAGATGATTTCACAGAACACAAAGAAGTTTCTGAGAAAGCTTCATTCTCTTTGTTGATCGGAGGATATTTCCTTTGGCCCTCTAGTCTCCTAAGGGATCCGAAATATCTGTTCTCAGATTCCACAGAACTAAGGCTAGCAAAGAGATCCAAGAAATACTGATGTAACTCTGTGAGATGAATGAACAGAACACTAAGCAGTTTCTCAGAAAGCTACTTTCAGATTTCATCTGAGTATATTTCCTTTTTCACCATAGCCTTCTATGAGCTACCGAATATCACTTTGCCAATTGCATAAGAACTGTCTTAGCGAAAGACTTCTTGAGGGGAAAGCTGTAACTCTGTGAGATGATTTCACAGAACACAAAGAAGTTTCTCAGAAAGCTTCTTTCTCTTTGTTATCGGAGTTTACTTCCTTTGGCCCTATAATCTTCAAAGGGATCCGGAATATCAGTTCTCAGATTCCACAGAAATAAGGCTAGCATAGAGATCCACGAAATACAGATGTAACTCTGTGAGATGAATAAACAGAACACTAAGCAGTTTCTCAGAAAACTTCTTTCCAGATTTCACCTGCGGATAATTCCTTTTTCACCATAGCCCTCTATGCGCTTCCAAATATCACTTTGCCAATTCCACAAGAACTGTGTTAGCGAAAGGCTTCTTGAGTGGAAAGCTGTAACTCTGTGAGATGATTTCACAGAACACAAAGAAGTTTCTGAGAAAGCTTCGTTCTCTTTGTGATCGGAGGATATGTCCTTTGGCCCTATAGTCTTCTAAGGGATCTGAAATATCTGTTCTCAGATTCCACAGAAATAAGGCTAGCAAAGAGATCCACGAAATACAGATGTAACTCCGTGAGATGAATTAACAGAACACTAAGCAGTTTCTCAAAAAGCTACTTTCCAGATTTCATCTGAGGATATTTCCATTTTCACCATAGCCCTCTATGGGCTTCCAAATATCACTTTGCCAATTCCACAAGAACTGTCTTAGCGAAAGGCTTCTTGAGGGGAAAGCTGTAACTCAGTGAGATGATTTCACAGAACACAAAGAAGTTTCTCAGAAAGCTTCTTTCTCTTTGTTATCAGAGGATATTTCCTTGGGCCCTATAGTCTTCTTAGGGATCCGAAATATCTGTTCTCAGATTCCGCAGAAATAAGGCTAGCAAAGAGATACACCAAATACAGATGTAACTCTGTGAGATGAATTAACAGAACACTAAGCAGTTTCTCAGAAAGCTTCTTTCCACATTTCTTCTGAGGATATTTCCTTTTTCACCCTAGCCTTCTATGCGCTACCGAATATCACTTTGCCAATTGCATAAGAACTGTCTTAGCGAAAGACATCTTGAGGGGAAAGCTGTAACTCTGTGAGATGATTTCACAGAACACAAAGAAGTTTCTCAGAAAGCTTCTTTCTCTTTGTTATCGGAGTTTATTTCCTTTGGCCCTATAATCTTCAAAGGGATCCGGAATATCTGTTCTCAGATTCCACAGAAATAATGCTAGCAAAGAGATCCACGAAATACAGATGTAACTCTGTGAGATGAATAAACAGAACCCTAAGCAGTTTCTCAGAAAGCTTCTTTCCAGATTTCATCTGCGGATAATTCCTTTTTCACCATAGCCCTCTATGCGCTTCCAAATATCACTTTGCCAATTCCACAAGAAAAGTCTTAGCGAAAGGCTTCTTGAGTGGAAAGCTGTAACTCTGTGAGATGATTTCACAGGACACAAAGAAGTTTCTGAGAAAGCTTCGTTCTCTTTGTGATCGGAGGATATATCCTTTGGCCCTATAGTCTTCTAAGGGATCTGAAATATCTGTTCTCAGATTCCACAGAAATAAGGCTAGCAAAGAGATCCACGAAATACAGATGTAACTCTGTGAGATGAATTAACAGAACACTAAGCAGTTTCTCAAAAAGCTACTTTCCAGATTTCATCTGAGGATATTTCCTTTTTCACCATAGCCCTCTATGGGCTTCCAAATATCACTTTGCCAATTCCACAAGAACTGTCTTAGCGAAAGGCTTCTTGAGGGGAAAGCTGTAACTCTGTGAGATGATTTCACAGAACACAAAGAAGTTTCTCAGAAAGCTTCTTTCTCTTTGTTATCGGAGGATATTTAATTGGGCCCTATAGTCTTCTAAGGGATCCGAAATATCTGTTCTCAGATTCCACAGAAATAAGGCTAGCAAAGAGATACACCAAATACAGATGTAACTCTGTGAGATGAATTAACAGGACACTAAGCAGTTTCTCAGAAAGCTACTTTCAGATTTCATCTGAGTATATTTCCTTTTTCACCATAGCCCTCTATGGGCTTCCAAATATCACTTTGCCAATTCCACAAGAACTGTCTTAGCGCAAGGCTTCCTGAGTGGAAAGCTGTAACTCTGTGAGATGATTTCACGGAACACAAAGAAGTTTCTGAGAAAGCTTCGTTCTCTTTGTGATCGGAGGATATTTCCTTTGGCCCCCTAGTCTCCTAAGGGATCCGAAATATCTGTTCTCAGATTCCACAGAAATAAGGCTAGCAAAGAGATCCAAGAAATACTGATGTAACTCTGTGAGATGAATGAACAGAACACTAAGCAGTTTCTCAGAAAGCTACTTTCAGATTTCATCTGAGTATATTTCCTTTTTCACCATAGCCTTCTATGAGCTACCGAATATCACTTTGCCAATTGCATAAGAACTGTCTTAGCGAAAGTCTTCTTGAGGGGAAAGCTGTAACTCTGTGAGATGATTTCACAGAACACAAAGAAGTTTCTCAGAAAGCTTCTTTCTCTTTGTTATCGGAGTTTACTTCCTTTGGCCCTATAATCTTCAAAAGGATCCGGAATATCAGTTCTCAGATTCCACAGAAATAAGGCTAGCAAAGAGATCCACGAAATACAGATGTAACTCTGTGAGATGAATTAACAGAACACTAAGCAGTTTCTCAGAAAGCTACTTTCCAGATTTCACCTGCGGATAATTCCTTTTTCACCATAGCCCTCTATGCGCTTCCAAATATTACTTTGCAAATTCCACAAGAACTGTCTTAGCGAAAGGCTTCTTGAGTGGAAAGCTGTAACTCTGTGAGATGATTTCAAAGAACACAAAGAAGTTTCTCAGAAAGCTTCTTTCTCTTTGTTATCGGAAGATATTTCCTTTGGCCCTATAGTCTTCAAAGGGATCCGAAATATCTGTTCTCACATTCCACAGAAATAAAGCTAGCAAAGAGATCCACGAAATACAGATGTAACTCTGTGAGATGAATTAACAGAACACTAAGCAGTTTCTCAGAAAGCTTCTTTCCACATTTCATCTGAGGATATTTCCTTTTTCACCCTAGCCTTCAATGCGCTACCGAATATCACATTGCCAATTGTATAAGAACTGTCTTAGCGAAAGACTTCTTGAGGGGAAAGCTGTAACTCCGTGAGATGATTTCACAGAACACAAAGAAGTTTCTCAGAAAGCTTCTTTCTCTTTGTTATCGGAGTTTACTTCCTTTGGCCCTATAATCTTCAAAGGGATCCGGAATATCTGTTCTCAGATTCCAAAGAAATAAGGCTAACAAAGAGATACACCAAATACAGATGTAATTCTGTGAGATGAATAAACAGAACACTAAGCAGTCTCTCAGAAAGCTTCTTTCCAGATTTCATCTGCGGATAATTCCTTTTTCACCATAGCCCTCTATGCGCTTCCAAATATCACTTTGCCAATTCCACAAGAACTGTCTTAGCGAAAGACTTCTTGAGGGGAAAGCTGTAACTCTGTGAGATGATTTCACAGAACACAAAGAAGTTTCTCAGAAAGCTTCTTTATCTTTGTTACCGGAGGATATTTCCTTTGGCCCTAGAGTCTTCAAAGGGATCCGAAATATCTGGTCTCAGATTCCACAGAAATAAGGTTAGCAAAGAGATACACCAAATACAGATGTAACTCTGTGAGATGAATTAACAGAACACTAAGCAGTTTCTCAGAAAGCTTCTTTCCAGATTTCATCTGAGGATATTTCCTTTTTCACCATAGCCCTC
The DNA here is from genome assembly GCF_043159975.1 of Macaca nemestrina. Taxonomy (NCBI): domain Eukaryota; kingdom Metazoa; phylum Chordata; class Mammalia; order Primates; family Cercopithecidae; genus Macaca; species Macaca nemestrina. The sequence goes on from NC_092143.1 coordinate 27,779,302, forward strand.
TATGCGCTTCCAAATATCACTTTGCCAATTCCACAAGAACTGTCTTAGCGAAAGGCTTCTTGAGTGGAAAGCTGTAACTCTGTGAGATGATTTCACAGGACACAAAGAAGTTTCTGAGAAAGCTTCGATCTCTTTGTGATCGGAGGATATGTCCTTTGGCCCTATAGTCTTCTAAGGGATCTGAAATATCTGTTCTCAGATTCCACAGAAATAAGGCTAGCAAAGAGATCCACGAAATATAGATGTAACTCTGTGAGATGAATTAACAGAACACTAAGAAGTTTCTCAAAAAGCTACTTTCCAGATTTCATCTGAGGATATTTCCTTTTTCACCATAGCCCTCTATGGGCTTCCAAATATCACTTTGCCAATTCCACAAGAACTGTCTTAGCGAAAGGCTTCTTGAGGGGAAAGCTGTAACTCTGTGAGATGATTTCACAGAGCACAGAGAAGTTTCTCAGAAAGCTTCTTTCTCTTTGTTATCGGAGGATATTTCCTTGGGCCCTATAGTGTTCTAAGGGATCCGAAATATCTGTTCTCAGATTCCACAGAAATAAGGCTAGCAAAGAGATACACCAAATACAGATGTAACTCTGTGGGATGAATTAACAGAAAACTAAGCAGTTTCTCAGAAAGCTTCTTTCCAGATTTCATCTGAGGATATTTCCTTTTTCACCATAGCCCTCTATGGGCTTTCAAATATCACTTTGCCAAATCCACAAGAACTGTCTTAGCGAAAGACTTCTTGAGGGGAAAGCTGTAACTCTGTGAGATGATTTCACAGAACACAAAGAAGTTTCTCAAAAAGCTTCTTTATCTTTGTTATCGGAGGATATTTCCTTTGGCCCTAGAGTCTTCAAAGGGATCCGAATATCTGTTCTCAGATTCCACAGAAATAAGGCGAGCAAAGAGATCCACGAAATACAGATGTAACTCTGTGAGATGAATTAACAGAACACTAAGCAGTTTCTCAGAAAGCTTCTTTCCAGATTTCATCTGAGGATATTTCCTTTTTCACCGTAGCCCTCTATGCGCTTCCAAATATCACTTTGCCAATTCCACAAGAACTGTCTTAGCGAAAGGCTTTTTGAGGGGAAAGCTGTAACTCTGTGAGATGATTTCACAGAACACAAAGAAGTTTCTTAGAAAGCTTGTTTCTCTTTGTTATCGGAAGATATTTCCTTTGGCCGTATAGTCTTCTAAGGGATCCGAAATATCTGTTCTCAGGTTCCACAGAAATAAGGCTAGCAAAGAGATCCACGAAATACAGATGTAACTCTGTGAGATGAATTAACAGAACACTAAGCAGTTTCTCAGAATGCTTCTTTCTCTTTGTTATCGGAGTTTATTTCCTTTGGCCCTATAATCTTCAAAGGGATCCGAAATATCTGTTCTCAGATTCCGCAGAAATAAGGTTAGCAAAGAGATCCACGAAATACAGATGTAACTCTGTGAGATGAATTAACAGAACACTAAGCAGTTTCTCAGAAATCTACTTTCCAGATTTCATCTTAGGATATTTCCTTTTTCACCATAGCCCTCTATGGGCTTCCAAATATCACTTTAGCAATTCCACAAGAACTGTCTTAGCGAAAGTCTTCTTGAGTGGAAAGCTGTAACTGTGTGAGATGATTTCACCGAACACATAGTAGTTACTGAGAAAGCTTCGTTCTCTTTCTGATCGGTGGACATAACTTTGGCCCTATAGTCTTCTAAGGAATCCGAAATATCTGTTCTCAGATTCCACAGAAATAAGGCTAGCAAAGAGATCCACGAAATACAGATGTAACTCTGTGAGATGAATTAACAGAACACTAAGCACTTTCTCAGAAAGCTTCTTTCCAGATTTCATCTGAGGATATTTCCTTTTTCACCGTAGCCTTCTATGCGCTACCGAATATCACTTTGCCAATTGTATAAGAACTGTCTTAGCGAAAGACTTCTTGAGGGGAAAGCAGTAACTCTGTGAGATGATTTCACAGAACACAAAGAAGTTTCTCAGAAAGCTTCTTTCTCTTTGTTATCGGAGTTTACTTCCTTTGGCCCTATAATCTTCAAAGGGATCCGGAATATCTGATCTCAGATTCCAAAGAAATAAGGCTAACAAAGAGATACACCAAATATAGATGTAACTCTGTGAGATGAATAAACAGAACACTGAGCAGTTTCTCAGAAAGCTTCTTTCCAGATTTCATCTGCGGATAATTCCTTTTTCACCATAGCCCTCTATGCGCTTCCAAATATCACTTTGCCAATTCCACAAGAACTGTCTTAGCGAAAGACTTCTTGAGGGGAAAGCTTTAACTCTGTGAGATGATTTCACAGAACACAAAGAAGTTTCTCAGAAAGCTTCTTTTTCTTTGTTATCGGAGGATATTTCCTTTGGCCCTAGAGTCTTCAAAGGGATCCGAAATATCTGTTCTCAGATTCCACAGAAATAAGGCTAGCAAAGAGATCCACGAAATACAGATGTAACTCTGTGAGATGAATTAACAGAACACTAAGCAGTTTCTCAGAAAGCTTCTTTCCAGATTTCATCTGAGGATATTTCCTTTTTCACCATAGCCCTCTATGCGCTTCCAAATATCACTTTGCCAATTCCACAAGAACTGTCTTAGCGAAAGGCTTTTGAGGGGAAAGCTGTAACTCTGTGAGATGATTTCACAGAACACAAAGAAGTTTCTCAGAAAGCTTCTTTCCCTTTGTTATCGGAGGATATTTCCTTTAGCCCTATAGTCTTCTAAGAGATCCGAAATATCTGTTCTCAGATTCCACAAAAATAAGGCTAGCAAAGAGATACACCAAATACAGATGTAACTCTGTGAGATGAATTAACAGAACACTAAGCAGTTTCTCAGAAAGCTTCTTTCCGGATTTCATCTGAGGATATTTCCTTTTTCACCAAAGCCCTCTAAGGGCTTCCAAATATCACTTTGCCAATTCCACAAAAACTGTCTTAGCGAAAGACTTCTTCAGGGGAAAGTTGTACCTCTGTGAGATGATTTCACAGAACACAAAGAAGTTTCTCACAAAGCTTCTTTCTCTTTGTTATCGGAGGATATTTCCTTTGGCCCTAGAGTCTTCAAAGGGATCCGAAATATCTGGTCTCAGATTCCACAGAAATAAGGCTAGCAAAGAGATACACCAAATACAGATGTAACTCTGTGAGATGATTTCACAGAACACAAAGAAGTTTCTCAGAAAGCTTCTTTCTCTTTGTTATCGGAGTTTATTTCCTTTGGCCCTATAATCTTCAAAGGGATCCGGAATATCAGTTCTCAGATTCCACAGAAATAAGGCTAGCAAAGAGATCCACGAAATACAGATGTAACTCTGTGAGATGAATTAACAGAACACTAAGCAGTTTCTCAGAAAGCTTCTTTCCAGATTTCATCTGAGGATATTTCCTTTTTCACCATAGCCCTCTATGCGCTTCCAAATATCACTTTGCCAATTCCACTAGAACTGTCTTAGCGAAAGGCTTCTTGAGTGGAAAGCTGTAACTCTGTGAGATGATTTCACAGGACACAAAGAAGTTTCTGAGAAAGCTTCGTTCTCTTTGTGATCGGAGGATATGTCCTTTGGCCCTATAGTCTTCTAAGGGATCTGAAATATCTGTTCTCAGATTCCACAGAAATAAGGCTAGCAAAGAGATCCACGAAATACAGATGTAACTCTGTGAGATGAATTAACAGAACACAAAGAAGTTTCTCAGAAAGCTTCTTTCTCTTCGTTATCGGAGTTTATTTCCTTTGGCCCTATAATCTACAAAGGGATCCGGAATATCTGTTCTCAGATTCCACAGAAATAAGGCTAGCAAAGAGATCCACGAAATACAGATGTAACTCTGTGAGATGAATTAGCAGAACACTAAGCAGTTTCTCAAAAAGCTACTTTCCAGATTTCATCTGAGGATATTTCCTTTTTCACCAGAGCCCTCTATGGGCTTCCAAATATCACTTTGCCAATTCCACAAGAACTGTCTTAGCGAAAGGCTTCTTGAGGGAAAAGCTGTAACTCTGTGAGATGATTTCACAGAACACAAAGAAGTTTCTCAGAAAGCTTCTTTCTCTTTGTTATCGGAGGATATTTCCTTGGGCCCTATAGTCTTCTAAGGGATCCGAAATATCTGTTCTCAGATTCCACAGAAATAAGGCTAGCAAAGAGATACACCAAAAACAGATGTAACTCTGTGAGATGAATTAACAGAACACTAAGCAGTTTCTCAGAAAGCTTCTTTCCAGATTTCATCTGAGGATATTTCCTTTTTCACCGTAGCCCTCTATGCGCTTCCAAATATCACTTTGCCAATTCCACAAGAACTGTCTTAGCGAAAGGCTTTTTGAGGGGAAAGCTGTAACTCTGTGAGATGATTTCACAGAACACAAAGAAGTTTCTTAGAAAGCTTGTTTCTCTTTGTTATCGGAAGATATTTCCTTTGGCCGTATATTCTTCTAATGGATCCGAAATATCTGTTCTCAGATTCCACAGAAATAAGGCTAGCAAAGAGATCCACGAAATACAGATGTAACTCTGTGAGATGAATTTACAGAACACTAAACAGTTTCTCAGAATGCTTCTTTCTCTTTGTTTTCGGAGTTTATTTCCTTTGGCCCTATAATCTTCAAAGGGTTCCGAAATATCTGTTCTCAGATTCCACAGAAATAAGGCTAGCAAAGAGATCCACGAAATACAGATGTAACTCTGGGAGATGAATTAACAGAACACTAAGCAGTTTCTCAGAAATCTACTTTCCAGATTTCATCTTAGGATATTTCCTTTTTCACCATAGCCCTCTATGGGCTTCCAAATATCACTTTAGCAATTCCACAAGAACTGTCTTAGCGAAAGTCTTCTTGAGTGGAAAGCTGTAACTGTGTGAGATGATTTCACGGAACACAAAGAAGTTTCTGAGAAAGCTTCGTTCTCTTTGTGATCGGAGGATATTTCCTTTGGCCCACTAGTCTCCTAAGGGATCCGAAATATCTGTTCTCAGATTCCACAGAAATAAGGCTAGCAAAGAGATCCAAGAAATACTGATGTAACTCTGTGAGGTGAATTAACAGAACACTAAGCAGTTTCTCAGAAAGCTACTTTCAGATTTCATCTGAGTATATTTCCTTTTTCACCATAGCCCTCTATGGGCTTCCAAATATTACTTTTCAAATGCCACAAGAACTGTCTTAGCGAAAGGCTTCTTGAGGGGAAAGCTGTAACTCTGTGAGATGATTTCAAAGAACACAAAGAAGTTTCTCAGAAAGCTTCTTTCTGTTTGTTATCGGAAGATATTTCCTTTGGCCCTATAGTCTTCAAAGGGATCCGAAATATCTGTTCTCACATTCCACAGAAATAAGGCTAGCAAAGAGATCCACGAAATACAGATGTAACTCTGTGAGATGAATTAACAGAACACTAAGCAGTTTCTCAGAAAGCTTCTTTCCACATTTCATCTGAGGATATTTCCTTTTTCACCCTAGCCTTCTATGCGCTACCGAATATCACTTTGCCAATTGTATAAGAACTGTCTTAGCGAAAGACTTCTTGAGGGGAAAGCTGTAACTCTGTGAGATGATTTCACAGAACACAAAGAAGTTTCTCAGAAAGCTTCTTTCTCTTTGTTATCGGAGTTTACTTCCTTTGGCCCTATAATCGTCAAAGGGATCCGGAATATCTGTTCTCAGATTCCAAAGAAATAAGGCTAACAAAGAGATACACCAAATACAGATGTAACTCTGTGAGATGAATAAACAGAACACTAAGCACTTTCTCAGAAAGCTTCTTTCCAGATTTCATCTGCGGATAATTCCTTTTTCACCATAGCCCTCTATGCGCTTCCAAATATCACTTTGCCAATTCCACAAGAACTGTCTTAGCGAAAGACTTCTTGAGGGGAAAGCTGTAACTCTGTGAGATGATTTCACAGAACACAAAGAAGTTTCTCAGAAAGCTTCTTTCTCTTTGTTATCGGAGGATATTTCCTTTGGCCCTAGAGTCTTCAAAGGGATCCGAAATATCTGTTCTCAGATTCCACAGAAATAAGGCGAGCAAAGAGATCCACGAAATACAGATGTAACTCTGTGAGATGAATTAACAGAACACTAAGCAGTTTCTCAGAAAGCTTCTTTCCAGATTTCATCTGAGGATATTTCCTTTTTCACCATAGCCCTCTATGCGCTTCCAAATATCACTTTGCCAATTCCACAAGAACTGTCTTAGCGAAAGGCTTTTTGAGGGGAAAGCTGTAACTCTGTGAGATGATTTCACAGAACACAAAGAAGTTTCTAAGAAAGCTTGTTTCTCTTTGTTATCGGAAGATATTTCCTTTGGCCCTACAGTCTTCTAAGGGATCCGAAATATCTGTTCTCAGATTACACAGAAAAAAGGCTACCAAAGAGATCCACGAAATACAGATGTAACTCTGTGAGATGAATTAACAGAACACTAAGCAGTTTCTCAGAAAGCTACTTTCCAGATTTCATCAGAGGATATTTCCTTTTTCACCATAGCCCTGTATGGGCTTCCAAATATTACTTTGCCAATTCCACAAGAATTGTCTTAGCGAAAGGCTTCTTGAGGGGAAAGCTGTAACTCTGTGAGATTATTTCACAGAACACCAAGAAGTTTCTCAGAAGCTTATTTCTCTTTGTTATCGGAGGATATTTCCTTTGGCCCTAGAGTCTTCAAAGGGATCCGAAATATCTGGTCTCAGATTCCACAGAAATAAGGCTAGCCAAGAGATCCACGAAATACAGATGTAACTCTGTGAGATGAATTAACAGAACACTAAGCAGTTTCTCAGAAAGCTACTTTCCAGATTTCATCTGAGGATATTTCCTTTTTCTCCAGAGCCCACTATGGGCTTCCAAATATCACTCTGCCAATTCGACAAGAACTGTCTTAGCGAAAGTCTTCTTGTTTGGAAAGCTGTAACTCTGTGAGATGATTTCACAGAACACAAAGAAGTTTCTGAGAAAGTTCGTTCTCTTTCTGATCGGAGGATATTTCTTTGGCCCTATAGTCTTCTAAGGGATCCGAAATATCTGTTCTCAGATTCCACAGAAATAAGACTAGCAAAGAGATCCACGAAATACAGAAGTAACTCTGTGAGATGAATTAACAGTACAGGAAGCAGTTTCTCAGAAAGCTACTTTCCAGATTTCATCTGAGGATATTTCTTTTTCACCATAGCCCTCTATGGGCTTCCAAATATCACTCTGCCAATTCCACAAGAACTGTCTTAGCGAAAGGCTTCTCTTGGGGAAAGCTGTACCTCTGTGAGATGATTTCACAGAACACAAAGAAGTTTCTCAGAAAGCTTCTTTCTCTTTGTTATCGGAGGATATTTCCTTTGGCCCTATAGTCTTCTAAGGGATCCGAAATATCTGTTCTCAGATTCCACAGAAATAAGGCTAGCAAAGAGATACACCAAATACAGATGTAATTCTGTGAGATGAATTAACAGAACACTAAGCAGTTTCTCAAAAAGCTTCTTTCCAGATTTCATCAGAGGATATTTCCTTTTTCACCATAGCCCACTATGGGCTTCCAAATATCAATTTGCCAATTCCAAAAGAACTGTCTTAGCGAAAGACTTTTTCAGGGGAAAGCTGTAACTCTGTGAGATGATTTCACAGAACACAAAGAAGTTTCTCAGAAAGCTTCTTTCTCTTTGTTATCGGAGGATATTTCCTTTGGCCCTATAGTCTTCAAAGGGATCCGAAATATCTGTTCTCAGATTCCACAGAAATAAGGCTAGCAAAGAGATACATAAAATACAGATGTAACTCTGTGAGATGAATTAACAGAACACTAAGTAGTTTCTCACAAAGCTTCTTTCCAGATTTCATCTGAGGATATTTCCTTTTTCACCATAGTCCTCTATGGGCTTCCAAATATCACTTTGCCAATTCCACAAGAACTGTCTTAGCGAAAGGCTTCTTGAGTGGAAAGCTGTAACACTGTGAGATGATTTCACAGAACACAAAGAAGTTTCTCAGAAAGCTTCGTTCTCTTTCTGATCGGAGGATATTTCTTTGGCCCTATAGTCTTCTAAGGGATCCAAAATATCTGTTCTCAGATTCCACAGAAATAAGGCTAGCAAAGAGATCCACGAAATACAGATGTAACTCTGTGAGATGAATTAACAGAACACTAAGCAGTTTCTCAGAAAGCTTCTTTCCAGATTTCATCTGAGGATATTTCCTTTTTCACCATAGCCCTCTGTGGGCTTCCAAATATCACTTTGCCAATTCCACAGGAACTGTCTCAGCCAAAGGCTTCTTGAGTGGAACTCTGTAACTCTGAGAGATGATTTCAAAGAACACAAAGAAGTTTCTGAGAAAGCTTCCTTCTCTTTCTGATCGGAGGATATTTCCTTCGGCCCTAGTGTCTTCTAAGGGATCCGAAATATCTGGTCTCAGATTCCACAGAAATAAGGCTAGCAAAGAGATGCACGAAATACAGATGTAACTCTGTGAGATGATTTCACAGAACACAAAGAAGTTTCTCAGAAACCTTCTTTCTCTTTGTTATCGGAGGATATTTCCTTTGGCCCTATAGTCTTCTAAGGGATCCGAAATATCTGTTCTGAGATTCCACAGAAATAAGGCTAGCAAAGAGATCCACGAAATACAGATGTAACTCTGTGAGATGAATTAACAGAACACTAAGCAGTTTCTCAGAAAACTTCTTTCTACATTTCTTCTGAGGATATTTCCTTTTTCACCAAAGCCTTCTATGCGCTTCCGAATATCACTTTGCCAATTCCATAAGAACTGTCTTAGCGAAAGACTTCTTGAGGGGAAAGCTGTAACTCTGTGAGATGATTTCACAGAACACAAAGAAGTTCTCAGAAAGCTTCTTTCTCTTTGTTATCGGAGTTTACTTCCTCTGGACCTATAATCTTCAGAAGGGATCCGGAATATCTGTTCTCAGATTACATAGAAATAAGGCTAGCAAAGAGATCCACGAAATACAGATGTAACTCTGTGAGATGAATTAACAGAACACTAAGCAGTTTCTCAGAAAGCTTCTTTCCAGATTTCTTCTGCGGGTAATTCCTTTTTCACCATAGCCCTCTATGTGCTTCCAAATATCACTTTGCCAATTCCAGAAGAACTGTCTTAGCGAAAGCCTTCTAAAGTGGAAAGCTGTAACTCTGTGAGATGATTTCACAGAACACAAAGAAGTTTCTGAGAAAGCTTCGTTCTCTTTGTGATCAGAGGAAATTTCCATTGGCCCTATAGTCTTCTAATGGATCCGAAATATCTGTTCTCAGATTCCACAGAAATAAGGCTCGCAAAGAGATCCACGAAATACAGATGCAACACCCTGAGATGAATTAACAGAACACTAAGCAGTTTCTCAGAAAGCTACTTTCCAGATTTCATCTGAGGATATTTAATTTTTCACCATAGCCCTCTATGCGCTTCCAAATATCACTTTGCCAATTCCACAAGAACTGTCTTAGCGAAAGGCTTCTTGAGAGGAAAGCTGTAACTCTGTGAGATGATTTCACAGAACACAAGGAAGTTTCTCAGAAAGCTTCTTTCTCTTTGTTATCGGAGGATATTTCCTTTGGCCCTATAGTCTTCTAAGGGATCCGAAATATCTGTTCCCAGATTCCACAGAAATAAGGCTAGTAAAGAGATCCATGAAATACAGATGTAACTCTGTGAGATGAATTAACAGAACACTAAGCAGTTTCTCAGAAAGTTTCTTTCCAGATTTCATCTGAGGATATTTCCTTTTTCACCATAGCCCTCTAAGGGCTTCCAAATATCACTTTGCCAATTCCAAAAGAACTGTCTTAGCGAAAGGCTTCTCTAGAGGTAAGCTGTAACTCTGTGAGGTGATTTCACAGAACACAAAGAAGTTTCTCAGAAAGCTTATTTCTCTTTGTTATCGGAGGATATTTCCTTTGGCCCTATAGTCTTCTAAGGGATCCGAAATATCTGTTCTTAGATTCCACAGAAATAAGGCTAGCAAAGAGATACACTAAATACAGATGTAACTCTGTGAGATGAATTAACAGAACACTAAGCAGTTTCTCACAAAGCTTCTTTCCAGATTTCATCTGAGGATATTTCCTTTTTCACCATAGCCCTCTATGGGCTTCCAAATATCACTTTGCCAATTCCACAAGAACTGTCTTAGCGAAAGGCTTCTTGAGGGGAAAGCTGTAACTCTGTGAGATGATGTCACACAACACCACGAAGTTTCTCAGAAAGCTTCTTTCTCTTTGTTATCGGAGGATATTTCCTTTGGCCCTATAGTCTTCTAAGGGATCCGAAATATCTGTTCTTAGATTCCACAGAAATAAGGCTAGCAAAGAGATCCATGAAATACAGATGTAACTCTGTGAGATGAATTAACAGAACACTAAGCAGTTTCTCAGAAAGCTTCTTTCCAGATTTCATCTGAGGATATTTCCTTTTTCACCATAGCCCTCTGTGGGCTTCCAAATATCACTTTGCCAATTCCACAGGAACTGTCTTAGCCAAAGGCTTCTTGAGTGGAACTCTGTAACTCTGAGAGATGATTTCAAAGAACACAAAGAAGTTTCTGAGAAAGCTTCGTTCTCTTTCTGATCGGAGGATATTTCCTTCGGCCCTAGAGTCTTCTAAGGGATCCGAAATATCTGGTCTCAAATTCCACAGAAATAAGGCTAGCAAAGAGATGCACGAAATACAGATGTAACTCTGTGAGATGATTTCACAGAACACAAAGAAGTTTCTCAGAAAGCTTCTTTCTCTTTGTTATCGGAGGATATTTCCTTGCGCCCTATAGTCTTCTAAGGGATGCGAAATATCTGTTCTCAGATTCCACAGAAATAAGGCTAGCAAAGAGATACACCAAATACAGATGTAACTCTGTGAGATGAATTAACTGAACACTAAGCAGTTTCTCAGAAAGCTTCTTTCCAGATTTCTTCTGCGGGTAATTCCTTTTTCACCATAGCCCTCTATGTGCTTCCAAATATCACTTTGTCAATTCCACAAGAACTGTCTTAGCGAAAGCCTTCTTGAGTGGAAAGCTGTAACTCTGTGAGATGATTTCACAGAACACAAAGAAGTTTCTGAGAAAGCTTCGTTCTCTTTGTGATCAGAGGAAATTTCCATTGGCCCTATAATCTTCTGATGGATCCGAAATATCTGTTCTCAGATTCCACAGAAATATGGCTCGCAAAGAGATCCACGAAATACAGATGCAACTCTGTGAGATGAATTAACAGAACACTAAGCAGTTTCTCAGAAAGCTACTTTCCAGATTTCATCTGAGGATATTTCCTTTTTCACCATAGCCCTCTATGGGCTTCCAAATATCACTTTGCCAATTCCACAAGAACTGTCTTAGCGAAAGGCTTCTTGAGAGGAAAGCTGTAACTCTGTGAGATGATTTCACAGAACACAAGGAAGTTTCTCAGAAAGCTTCTTTCTCTTTGTTATCGGAGGATATTTCCTTTGGCCCTATAGTCTTCTAAGGGATCCGAAATATCTGTTCTCAGATTCCACAGAAATAAGGCTAGTAAAGAGATCCATGAAATACAGATGTAACTCTGTGAGATGAATTAACAGAACACTAAGCAGTTTCTCAGAAAGCTTCTTTCCAGATTTCATCTGAGGATATTTCCTTTTTCACCATAGCCCTCTAAGGGCTTCCAAATATCACTTTGCCAATTCCAAAAGAACTGTCTTAGCGAAAGGCTTCTCTAGAGTTAAGCTGTAACTCTGTGAGGTGATTTCACAGAACACAAAGAAGTTTCTCAGAAAGCTTATTTCTCTTTGTTATCGGAGGATATTTCCTTTGGCCCTATAGTCTTCTAAGGGATCCGAAATATCTGTTCTCAGATTCCACAGAAATAAGGCTAGCAAAGAGATACACTAAATACAGATGTAACTCTGTGAGATGAATTAACAGAACACTAAGCAGTTTCTCACAAAGCTTCTTTCCAGATTTCATCAGAGGATATTTCCTTTTTCACCATAGCCCTCTATGGGCTTCCAAATATCACTTTGACAATTCCACAAGAACTGTCTCAGCGAAAGGCTTCTTGTTTGGAAAGCTGTAACTCTGTGAGATGATTTCACAGAACACAAAGAAGTTTCTCAGAAAGCTTCGTTCTCTTTCTGATCGGAGGATATTTCTTTGGCCCTATAGTCTTCTAAGGGATCCGAAATATCTGTTCTCAGATTCCACAGAAATAAGGCTAGCAAAGAGATCCACGAAATACAGATGTAAATCTGTGAGATGAATTAACAGAACACTAAGCAGTTTCTCAGAAAGCTACTTTCCAGATTTCATCTGAGGATATTCCTTTTTCACCATAGCCCTCTATGGGCTTCCAAATATCACTTTGCCATTTCCACATGAACTGTCTTAGCGAAGGCTTCTTGAGGGGAAAGCTGTAACTCTGTGAGATGATTTCACACAACACCACGAAGTTTCTCAGAAAGCTTCTTTCTCTTTGTTATCGGAGGATATTTCCTTTGGCCCTAGAGTCTTCAAAGGGATCCGAAATATCTGGTCTCAGATTCCACAGAAATAAGGCTAGCAAAGAGATCCACGAAATACAGATGTAACTCTGTGAGATGAATTAACAGAACACTAAGCAGTTTCTCAGAAAGCTTCTTTCCACATTTCATCTGAGGATATTTCCTTTTTCACCAAAGCCTTCTATGCGCTTCCGAATATCTCTTTGCCAATTCCATAAGAACTGTCTTAGCGAAAGACTTCTTGAGGGGAAAGCTGTAACTCTGTGAGATGATTTCACAGAACACAAAGAAGTTTCTCAGAAAGCTTCTTTCTCTTTGTTATCGGAGGATATTTCCTTTGGCCCTATAATCTTCAAAGGGATCCGGAATATCTGTTCTCAGATTCCACAGAAATAAGGCTAGCAAAGAGATCCACGAAATACAGATGTAACTCGGTGAGATGAATTAACAGAACACTAAGCAGTTTCTCAGAAAGCTTCTTTCCAGATTTCATCTGCGGGTAATTCCTTTTTCATCATAGCCCTCTATGCACTTCCAAATATCACTTTGCCAATTCCACAAGAACTGTCTTGGCGGAAGGCTTTTTGAGGGGAAAGCTGTAACTCTGTGAGATGATTTCACAGAACACAAAGAAATTTCTGAGAAAGCTTCGTTCTCTTTGTGATCGGACGATATTTCCATTGACCCTATAGTTTTCTAAGGGATCGGAAATATCTGTTCTCAGATTCCACAGAAATAAGGCTAGCAAAGAGATACACCAAATACAGATGTAACTCTGTGAGATGAATTAACAGAACACTAAGCAGTTTCTCACAAAGCTTCTTTCCAGATTTCATCAGAGGATATTTCCTTTTTCACCATAGCCCTCTATGGGCTTCCAAATATCACTTTGACAATTCCACAAGAACTGTCTTAGCGAAAGGCTTCTTGTTTGGAAAGCTGTAACTCTGTGAGATGATTTCACAGAACACAAAGAAGTTTCTCAGAAAGCTTCGTTCTCTTTCTGATCGGAGGATATTTCTTTGGCCCTATAGTCTTCTAAGGGATCCGAAATATCTGTTCTCAGATTCCACAGAAATAAGGCTAGCAAAGAGATCCACGAAATACAGATGTAAATCTGTGAGATGAATTAACAGAACACTAAGCAGTTTCTCAGAAAGCTACTTTCCAGATTTCATCTGAGGATATTCCTTTTTCACCATAGCCCTCTATGGGCTTCCAAATATCACTTTGCCATTTCCACATGAACTGTCTTAGCGAAGGCTTCTTGAGGGGAAAGCTGTAACTCTGTGAGATGATTTCACACAACACCACGAAGTTTCTCAGAAAGCTTCTTTCTCTTTGTTATCGGAGGATATTTCCTTTGGCCCTAGAGTCTTCAAAGGGATCCGAAATATCTGGTCTCAGATTCCACAGAAATAAGGCTAGCAAAGAGATCCACGAAATACAGATGTAACTCTGTGAGATGAATTAACAGAACACTAAGCAGTTTCTCAGAAAGCTTCTTTCCACATTTCATCTGAGGATATTTCCTTTTTCACCAAAGCCTTCTATGCGCTTCCGAATATCACTTTGCCAATTCCATAAGAACTGTCTTAGCGAAAGACTTCTTGAGGGGAAAGCTGTAACTCTGTGAGATGATTTCACAGAACACAAAGAAGTTTCTCAGAAAGCTTCTTTCTCTTTGTTATCGGAGGATATTTCCTTTGGCCCTATAATCTTCAAAGGGATCCGGAATATCTGTTCTCAGATTCCACAGAAATAAGGCTAGCAAAGAGATCCACGAAATACAGATGTAACTCGGTGAGATGAATTAACAGAACACTAAGCAGTTTCTCAGAAAGCTTCTTTCCAGATTTCATCTGCGGGTAATTCCTTTTTCATCATAGCCCTCTATGCACTTCCAAATATCACTTTGCCAATTCCACAAGAACTGTCTTGGCGGAAGGCTTTTTGAGGGGAAAGCTGTAACTCTGTGAGATGATTTCACAGAACACAAAGAAATTTCTGAGAAAGCTTCGTTCTCTTTGTGATCGGACGATATTTCCATTGACCCTATAGTTTTCTAAGGGATCGGAAATATCTGTTCTCAGATTCCACAGAAATAAGGCTAGCAAAGAGATACACCAAATACAGATGTAACTCTGTGAGATGAATTAACAGAACACTAAGCAGTTTCTCAGAAAGCTACTTTCCAGATTTCATCTGAGGATATTTCCTTCTTCACCATAGCCCTCTATGGGATTCCAAATATCACGTTGCCAATTCCACAAGAACTGTCTTAGCGAAAGGCTTCTTGAGGGGAAAGCTGTAACTTTGTGAGATGATTTCACAGAACACAAAGAAGTTTCTCAGAAAGCTTCTTTCTCTTTGTTATCGGAAGATATTTCCTTTGGCCCTATAGTTTTCTAAGGGATCTGAAATATCTATTCTCAGATTCCACAGAAATAAGGCTAGCAAAGAGATACACCAAATACAGATGTAACTCTGTGAGATGATTTCACAGAACACAAAGAAGTTTCACAGAAATCTTCTTTCTCTTTGTTATCGGAGGATATTTCCTTTGGCCCTATAGTCTTCTAAGGGATCCGAAATATCTGTTCTCAGATTCCACAGAAATAAGGCTAGCAAAAGATCCACGAAATACAAATGTAACGCTGTGAGATGAATTAACAGAACACTAAGCAGTTTCTCAGAAAGCTACTTTCCAGATTTCATCTGAGGATATTTCCTTTTTCACCATAGCCCTCTATGGGCTTCCAAATATCACTTTGACAATTCCACAAGAACTGTCTTAGCGAAAGGCTTCTTGTTTGGAAAGCTGTAACTCAGTGAGATGATTTCAGAGAACACAAAGGAGTTTCTCAGAAAGCTTTTTTCTCTTTTATATCGGAGGATATTTCCTTTGGCCCTAGAGTCTTCAAAGGGATCCGAAATATCTGGTCTCAAATTCCACAGAAATAAGGCTAGCAGAAGATCCACGAAATACAGATGTAACTCTGTGAGATGAATTACCAGACACTAAGCAGTTTCTCAGAAAGCTACTTTCCAGATTTCATCTGAGGATATTTCCTTTTTAACCATAGCCCTATATGGGCTTCCAAATATCACTCTGCCAATTCCACAAGAACTGTCTTAGCGAAAGGCTTCTCTAGGGGAAAGCTGTAACTCTGTGAGATGATTTCACAGAACACAAAAAGGTTTCTCAGAAAGCTTCTTTCTCTTTGTTATCGGAGTTTATTTCCTTTGGCCCTATAATCTTCAAAGGGATCCGGAATATCTGTTCTCAGATTCCACAGAAATAAGGTAGCAAAGAGATCCACGAAATACAGATGTAACTCTGGGAGATGAATTAACAGAACACTAAGCAGTTTCTCAGAAAGCTTCTCTCCAGATTTCATCTGCGGATAATTCCTTTTTCAACATAGCCCTCTAGGCGCTTCCAAATATCACTTTGCCAATTCCACAAGAACTGTCTTAGCGAAAGGCCTCTTCAGTGGAAAGCTGTAACTCTGTGAGATGATTTCACAGAACACAAAGAAGTTTCTGAGAAAGCTTCTTTCTCTTTGTGATCGGAGGATATTTGCTTTGGCCCTACAGTCTTCTAAGGGATCCGAAATATCTGTTCTCAGATTCCACAGAAATAAGGCTAGCAAAGAGATCCACGAAATACATATGTAACTCTGTGAGATGAATTAACAGAACACTAAGCAGTTTCTCAGAAAGCTTCTTTCCAGATTTCATCAGAGGATATTTCCTTTTTCACCATAGCCCTCTATGGGCTTACAAATATCACTTTGCCAATTCCACAAGAACTGTCTTAGCGAAAGGCTTCTTGTGGGGAAAGCTGTAACTCTGTGAGGTGATTTCAGAGAACACAAAGAAGTTTCTCAGAAAGCTTCTTTCCCTTTTTTATCGGAGGATATTTCCTTTGGCCCTATAGTCTGAAAGTGATCTGAAATATCTGTTCTCAGATTCCACAGAAATAAGGCTAGCAAAGAGATCCACGAAATACAGATGTAACTCTGTGAGATGAATTAACAGAACAATAAGCAGTTTCTCAGAAAGCTTCTTTCCAGATTTCATCTGAGGATATTTACTTTTTCACCATAGCCTTCTATTCGCTTCCGAATATCACTTTGCCAATTCCATAAGAACTGTCTTAGCGAAAGACTTCTTGAGGGGAAAGCTGTAACTCTGTGAGGTGATTTCACAGAACACAAAGAAGTTTCTCAGAAAGCTCTTTCTCTTTGTTATCGGAGTTTATTTCCTTTGGCCCTATAATCTTCAAAGGGATCCGGAATATCTGTTCTCAGATTCCACAGAAATAAGGCTAGCAAAGTGATCCACGAAATACAGATGTAACTCTGTGAGATGAATTAACAGAACACTAAGCAGTTTCTCAGAAAGCTTCTTTCCAGATTTCATCTGCAGACAATTCCTTTTTCACCATAGCCCTCTATGCGCTTCCAAATATCAATTTGCCAATTCCACAAGAACTGTCTTAAGAAAGGCTTCTTGAGAGGAAAGCTGTAACTCTTTGAGATGATTTCACAGAACACAAAGAAGTTTCTAAGAAAGCTTCTTTCTCTTTGTTGTCGGAGGATATTTCCTTTGGCCCTATAGTCTTCTAAGGGATCCGAAATATCTGTTCTCAGATTCCACAGAAATAAGGCTAGCAAAGAGATCCACGACATACAGATGTAACTCTGTGAGATGAATTAACAGACCACTAAGCAGTTTCTCAGAAAGCTTCTTTCCAGATTTCATCTGAGGATATTTCCTTTTTCGCCATAGCCCACTATGGGCTTCCAAATATCACTTTGCCAATTCCGCAACAATTGTCGTAGCGAAAGGCTTCTTGAGTGGAAAGCTGTAACTCTGTGAGATGATTACACAGAACACAAAGAAGTTTCTCAGAAAGCTTCTTTCCCTTTTTTATCAGAGGATATTTCCTTTGGCCCTATAGTCTGAAAGTGATCCGAAATATCTGTTCTCAGATTCCACAGAAATAAGGCTTGCAAAGGGATCCACCAAATACAGATGTAACACTGTGAGATGAATTAACAGAACACTAAGTAGTTTCTCAGAAAGCTTCTTTCCAGTTTTCATCAGAGGATATTTCCTCTTTCACCATAGCCCTATATGGGCTTCCAAATATCACTTTGCCAATTCCACAAGAACTGTCTAAGCGAAAGGCTTCTTGAGGGGAAAGCTGTAACTCTGTGAGATGATTTCACAGAACACAAAGAAGTTTCTCAGAAAGCCTCTCTCTTTGTTATCGGAGGATACTTCCTTTGGCCCTATAGTCTTCTAAGGGATGCGAAATATCTGTTCTCAGATTCCACAGAAATAAGGCTAGCAAGGAGATCCACGAAATACAGATGTAACTGTGTGAGATGAATTAACAGAACACTAAGCAGTATCTCAGAAAGCTTCTTTCCAGATTTCACCTGAGGGTATTTCCTTTTTCACCATAGCCCTCTATGGGCTTCCAAATATCTCTTTACCAATTCCACAAGAACTGTCTTAACGAAAGGCTTCTTGAGGGGAAAGCTGTAACTCTCTCAGATGATTCCACAGAACACAAAGAAGTTTCTCAGAAAGCTTCTTTCTCTTTGTTATCGGAGGATATTTCCTTTCGCCCTATGGTCTAATAAGGGATCCGAAATATCTGTTCTCAGATTCCACAGAAATAAGCCTAGCAAAAGTTATACGAAATACAAATGTAACTCTGTGAGATGAATTAACAGAACACTAAGCAGTTTCTCAGAAAGCTTCTTTCCAGATTTCATCTGAGGATATTTCCTTTCTCACCATAGCCCTCTATGGGCTTCCAAATATCAATTTGCCAATTCCACAAGAACTGTCTTAGCGAAAGTCTTCTTGAGGGGAAAGCTGTAACTCTGTGAGATGATTACACAGAACACAAAGAAGTTTCCCAGAAAGCTTCTTTCTCTTTGTTATCGGAGGATTTTTCCTTGGGCCTTATAGTCTTCTAAGGGATCCGAAATATCTGTTCTCAGATTCCACAGAAATAATGCAAGCAAAGAGATACACCAAATACAGATGTAACTCTGTGAGATGAATTAACAGAACGCTAAGTAGTTTCTCACAAAGCTTCTTTCCAGATTAAATCTGAGGATATTTCCTTTTTCACCATAGCCCTCTATGGGCTTCCAAATATCACTTTGCCAATTCCACAAGAACTGTCTTAGTGAAAGGCTTCTTGAGGGGAATGCTGTAACTCTGAGAGATGATTTCACAGAACACAAAGAAGTTTCTCAGAAAGCTTCTGTCTCTTTTTTATCGGAGGATATTTCCTTTGACCCTATAGTCTTCAAAGGGATCCGAAATATCTGTTCTCAGATTCCACAGAAATAAGTCTAGCAAATTGATCCACGAAATAGAGATGTACCTCTGTGAGATGAATCAGCAGAACACTAAGCAGTTTCTCAGAAATCTTCTTTCCAGATTTCATCTGAGGATATTTCCTCTTTCACCATAGCTCTCTATGGGCTTCCAAATATCACTTTGCCAATTCCACAAGAACTGTCTAAGCGAAAGGCTTCTTGAGGGGAAAGCTGTAACTCTGTGAGGTGATTTCACAGACACAAAGAAGTTTCTCAGAAAGCTTCTTTCTCTTTGTTATCGTAGTTTATTTCCCTTGGCCCTATAATCTTCAAAGGGATCCGGAATATCTGTTCTCAGATTCCACAGAAATAAGGCTAGCAAAGAGATCCACGAAATACAGATGTAACTCTGTGAGATGAATTAACAGAACACTAAGCAGTTTCTCAGAAAGCTTCTTTCCAGATTTCATCTGAGGATGTTTCCTTTTTCACCATAGCCCTCTATGCGCTTCCAAATATCACTTTGCCAATTCCACAAGAACTGTCTTAGCGAAAGACTTCTTGAGGCGAAAGCTGTAACTCTGTGAGACGATTTCACAGAACACAAAGAAGTTTCTCAGAAAGCTTCTTTCTCGTTGTTATCGGAGGATATTTCCTTTGGCCCTAGAGTCTTCAAAGGGATCCGAAATATATGTTCTCAGATTTCACAGAAATAAGGCTAGCAAAGAAATCCACGAAATACAGATGTAACTCTGTGAGATGAATTAACAGAACACTAAGCAGTTTCTCAGAAAGCTTCTTTCCAGATTTCATCTGAGGATATTTCCTTTTTCACCATTGCCCTCTATGGGCTTCCAGATATCACTCTGCAAATTCCACAAGAACTGTCTTAGCGAAAGACTTCTCTAGGGGAAAGCTGTATCTCTGTGAGATGATTTCACAGAACACAAAGAAGTTTCTCAGAAAGCTTCTTTCTCTTTTTTATCGGAGTTTATTTGCTTTGGCCCTATAATTTTCAAAGGGATCCGAATTATCTGTTCTCAGATTCCACAGAAATAAGGCTAGCAAAGAGATCCACGAAATACAGATGTAACTCTGTGAGATGAATTAACAGAACACTAAGCAGTTTCTCAGAAAGCTTCTTTCCAGATTTCACCTGAGGATATTTCGTTTTTCACCATAGCCCTATATGCGCTTCCAAATATCACTTTGCCAATTCCAGAAGAACTGACTTAACGAAAGGCTTCTTGAGGGGAAAGCTGTAACTATCTCAGATGATTTCACAGAACACAAAGAAGTTTCTCAGAAAGTTTCTTTCTCTTTGTTATCGGAGGATATTTCCTTTGGCCCTATAGTCTAATAAGGGATCCGAAATATCTGTTCTCAGATTCCACAGAAATAAGGCTAGCAAAGAGATCCACAAAATACAGATGTACCACTGTGAGATGAATTAACAGAACACTAAGCAGTTTCTCAGCAAGCTTCTTTCCAGATTTCATCTGAGGATATTTCCTTTTTCACCATAGCCCTCTATGGGCTTCCAAATATCACTTTGCCAATTCCACAAGAACAGTCTTAGCGAAAGGCTTCTTCAGGGGAAAGCTGTAACTCTGTGAGATGATTTCACAAAACACAAAGAAGTTTCTTAGAAACGTTCTTTCTCTTTGTTTTCGGAGGATATTTCCTTTGGCCCTATAGTCTTCAAAGGGATCCGAAATATCTGTTCTCACATTCCACAGAAATAAGCCTAACAAAAGATATACGAAATACAAATGTAACTCTGTGAGATGAATTAACAGAACACTAAGCAGTTTCTCAGAAAGCTACTTTCCAGATTTCATCTGAGGATATTTCCTTTTTCACCACAGGCCTCTATGGGCTTCCAAATATCAATTTGCCAATTCCACAAGAACTGTCTTAGTGAATGGCTTCTTGAGGGGAAAGCTGGAACTCTGAGAGATGATTTCACAGAACACAAAGAAGTTTCTCAGAAAGCTTCTTCTCTTTGTTATCGGAGGATATTTCCTTTGGCCCTATAGTCTTCAAAGGGATCCGAAATATCTCTTCTCAGATTCCACAGAAATAAGTCTAGCAAAGAAATCCACGAAATACAGTTGTAACTCTGTGAGATGAATTAACAGAACACTAAGCAGTTTCTCAGAAAGCTTCTTTCCAGATTTCATCTGAGGATATTTGCTTTTTCACCATTGCCCTCTATGGGCTTCCAAATATCACTCTGCCAATTCCACAAGAACTCTCTTAGCGAAAGGCTTCTCAAGGGGAAAGCTGTATCTCTGTGAGATGATTTCAGAGAACACAAAGAAGTTTCTCAGAAAGCTTCTTTCTCTTTGTTATCAGAGGATATTTCCTTTGGCCCTATACTCTTCAAAGGGATCCGAAATATCTCTTCTCACATTCCACAGAAATAAGTCTAGCAAAGAGATCCACGAAATACAGATGTAACTCTGTTATATGAATTAACAGAACACTAAGCAGTTTCTCAGAAAGCTTCTTTCCAGATTTCATCTGAGGATATTTCCTTTTTCACCATAGCCTTCTATGCGCTTTCTAATATCACTTTGCCAATTCCATAAGAACTGTCTTAGAGAAAGACTTCTTGAGGGGAAAGATGTAACTCTGTGAGGTGATTTCACTGAACACAAAGAAGTTTCTCAGAAAGCTTCTTTCTCTTTTTTATCGGAGTTTATTTCCTTTGGCCCTATAATTTTCAAAGGGTTCCGGAATATCTGTTCTCAGATTCCACAGAAATAAGGCTAGCAAAGAGATCCACGAAATACAGATGTAACTCTGTGAGATGAATTAACAGAACACTAAGCAGTTTCTCAGAAAGCTTCTTTCCAGATTTCACCTGAGGATATTTCGTTTTTCACCATAACCCTCTATGGGCTTCCAAATATCACTTTGCCAATTCCACAAGAACCGTCTTAACGAAAAGCTTCTTGAGGGGAAAGCTGTTACTCTCTCAGATGATTTCACAGAACACAAAGAAGTTTCTCAGAAAGCTTCTTTCTCTTTGTTATCGGAGGACATTTCCTTTGGCCCTATAGTCTAATAAGGGATCCGAAATATCTGTTCTCAGATTCCACAGAAATAAGCCTAGCAAAAGATATACGAAATACAAATGTAACTCTGTTAGATGAATTAACAGAACACTAAGCAGTTTCTCAGAAAGCTACTTTCCAGATTTCATCTGAGGATATTTCCTTTCTCACCATAGCCCTCTATGGGCTTCCAAATATCAATTTGCCAATTCCACAAGAACTGTCTTAGCGAAAGTCTTCTGGAGGGGAAAGCTGTAACTCTGTGAGATGATTACACAGAACACAAAGAAGTTTCTTAGAAACATTCTTTCTCTTTGTTTTCGGAGGATATTTCCTTTGGCCCTATAGTCTTCAAAGGGATCCGAAATATCTGATCTCACATTCCACAGAAATAAGCCTAACAAAAGATATACGAAATACAAATGTAACTCTGTGAGATGAATTAACAGAACACTAAGAAGTTTCTCAGAAAGCTACTTCCCAGATTTCATCTGAGGATATTTCCTTTTTCACCACAGGCCTCTATGGGCTTCCAAATATCAATTTGCCAATTCCACAAGAACTGTCTTAGTGAAAGGCTTCTTGAGGGGAAAGCTGGAACTCTGAGAGATGATTTCACAGAACACAAAGAAGTTTCTCAGAAAGCTTCTTTCTCTTTGTTATCGGAGGATATTTCCTTTGCCCCTATAGTCTTCAAAGGGATCCGAAATATCTGTTCTCAGATTCCACAGGAATAAGGCCAGCAAAGAAATCCACGAAATACAGATGTAACTCTGTGAGATGAAATAACAGAACACTACAGTTTCTCAGAAAGCTTCTTTCCAGATTTCATCTGAGGATATTTCCTTTGTTACCATAGCCCTCTATGGGCTTCCAAATATCACTTTACCAATTCCACAAGAACTGTCTTAGCGAAAGGCTTCTTGAGGGGAAAGCTGTAACTCTGTGAGATGATTTCACAGAACACAAAGAAATTTCTCAGAAAGCTTCTGTCTCTTTGTTATCGGAGGATATTTCCTTTGGCCCTAGAGTCTTCAAAGGGATCCGAATTATCTGTTCTCAGATTCCACAGAAATAAGGCTAGTAAAGAGATCCACGAAATACAGATGTAACTCTGTGAGATGAATTAACAGATCAATAAGCAGTTTCTCAGAAAGCTTCTTTCCAGAGTTCATCTGAGGATATTTCCATTTTCACCATAGCCCTCTATGGGCTTCAAAATATAACTTTGGCAATTCCACAAGAACTGTCTTAGCGAAAGGTTTCTTGAGGGGAATGCTGTAACTCTGTGAGATGATTTCACAGAACACAAAGAAGTTTCTCAGAAAGCTTCTTTCTGATTGTTATCGGAAGATATTTCCTTTGGCCCTATAGTCTTCTAAGGGATCCGAAATATCTGTTCTCAGATTCCACAGGAATAAGGCCAGCAAAGAAATCCACGAAATACAGATGTAACTCTGTGAGATGAATTAACAGAACACTACAGTTTCTCAGAAAGCTTCTTTCCAGATTTCATCTGAGGATATTTCCTTTGTCACCATAGCCCTCTATGGGCTTCCAAATATCACTTTACCAATTCCACAAGAACTGTCTTAGCGAAAGGCTTCTTGAGGGGAAAGCTGTAACTCTGTGAGATGATTTCACAGAACACAAAGAAATTTCTCAGAAAACTTCTGTCTCTTTGTTATCGGAGGATATTTCCTTTGGCCCTAGAGTCTTCAAAGGGATCCGAATTATCTGTTCTCAGATTCCACAGAAATAAGGCTAGTAAAGAGATCCACGAAATACAGATGTAACTCTGTGAGATTAATTAACAGATCAATAAGCAGTTTCTCAGAAAGCTTCTTTCCAGAGTTCATCTGAGGATATTTCCATTTTCACCATAGCCCTCTAAGGGCTTCAAAATATAACTTTGGCAATTCCACAAGAACTGTCTTAGCGAAAGGTTTCTTGAGGGGAATGCTGTAACTCTGTGAGATGATTTCACAGAACACAAAGAAGTTTCTCAGAAAGCTTCTTTCTGATTGTTATCGGAAGCTATTTCCTTTGGCCCTATAGTCTTCTAAGGGATCCGAAATATCTGTTCTCAGATTCCACAGGAATAAGGCCAGCAAAGAAATCCACGAAATACAGATGTAACTCTGTGAGATGAATTAACAGAACACTACAGTTTCTCAGAAAGCTTCTTTCCAGATTTCATCTGAGGATATTTCCTTTTTCACCAGTGCCCTCTGTGCGCTTCCAAATATCACTTTGCCAATTCCACAAGAACTGTCTTAGCGAAAGGCTTCTTGAGGGGAAAGCTGTTACTCTGTGAGATGATTTCAAAGAACACAGAGAAGTTTCTCAGAAAGCTTGTTTCTCTTTGTTATCAGAGGATATTTCCTTTGGCCCTATAGTCTTCTAAGGGATCCGAAATAACTGTTCTCAGATTCCACAGAAATAGGGCTAGCAAAGAGATACACGAAATACAGATGTAACTCTGTGAGATTAATTAACAGAACACTAAGCAGTTTCTCAGAAAGCTTCTTTCCAGATTTCATCTGAGGATATTTCCTTTTTCACCTTAGCCCTCTATGGGCTTCCAAATATCACTTTGCCATTTCCACAATAACTGTCTTAGCGGAAGGCTTCTTGAGGGGAAAGCCGTAACTCTGTGAGATGATTTCACAGAACACAAAGAAGTTTCTCAGAAAGCTTATTTCTCTTTGTTATCGGAGGATATTTCCTTTGGCCCTATATTCTTCTAGGGAACCGAAATATCTGTTTTCAGATTCCACAGAAATGAGGCTACCAAACACACCCAGGAAATACAGAGGTAACTCTGTGAGATGAATTACCAGAACAATAACCAGAGTCTCAGAAAGCTTCTTTCCACATTTCATCTGAGGATATTTACTATTTCACCCTAGCCCTCTATGCGCTTCCAAATATCACTTTGCCAATTCCACAAGAACTGTCTTAGCGAAAGGCTTCTTGAGGGGAATGCTGTAACTCTGTGAGATGATTTCACGGAACACAAAGAAGTTTCTCAGAAAGCTTCTTTCTCTTTGTTATCGGAGGATATTTCCTTTGGCCCTAGACTCTTCAACGGCATCCGAAATATCTGTTCTCAGGTTCCACAGAAATAAGGCTAGCAAAGAGATCCACGAAATACAGATGTAACTCTGTGAGATGAATTAACAGAACACTGAGCAGTTTCTCAGAAAGCTTCATTCCAGATTTCATCTGAGGATATTTCCTTTTTCACCTTAGCCCTCTATGGGCTTCCAAATATCACTTTGCCATTTCCACAAGAACTGTCTTAGCGAAAGGCTTCTTGAGGGGAAAGCTGTAACTCTGTGAGATGATTTCACAGAACACGAAGAAGTTTCTCAGAAAGCTTCTTTCCCTTTGTTATCGGAGGATATTTCCTTTGGCCCTATATTCTTCTAAGGATCCGAAATATCTCTTTTCAGATTCCACAGAAATAAGGCCAGCAAACACATCCAGGAAATACAGAGGTAACTCTGTGAGATGAATTACCAGAACAATAAGCAGAGTCTCAGAAAGCTTCTTTCCAGATTTCATCTGAGGATATTTCCTATTTCACCATAGCCCTCTAAGGGCTTCCAAATATCACTTTGCCAATTCCACAAGAACTGTCTTAGCGAAAGGCTTCTTGAATGGAAAGCTGTAACTCTGTGAGATGATTTCACAGAACACAAAGAATTTTCTCAGAAAGCTTCTTTCTCTTTGTTATCGGAGGATATTTCCTTTGGCCCTGTAGTCTTCAAAGGGATCCGAAATATCTGTTCTCAGGTTCCACAGAAATAAGGCTAGCAAAGAGATCCACGAAATACAGATGTAACTCTGTGAGATGAATTAACAGAACAATAAGCAGTTTCTCAGAAAGCATCTTTCCAGATTTCATCTGAGGATATTTCCTTTGTCACCATAGCCCTCTATGGGCTTCCAAATATCACTTTACCAATTCCACAAGAACTGTCTTAGCGAAAGGCTTCTTGAGGGGAAAGCTGTAACTCTGTGAGATGATTTCACAGAACACAAAGAAATTTCTCAGAAAGCTTCTTTCTCTTTATTATCGGAGGATATTTCCTTTGGCCCTAGAGTCTTCAAAGGGATCCGAATTATCTGTTCTCAGATTCCACAGAAATAAGGCTAGCAAAGAAATCCACGAAATACAGATGTAACTCTGTGAGATGAATTAACAGAACACTAAGCAGTTTCTCAGAAAGGTTCTTACCAGATTTCATCTGAGGATATTTCCTTTTTCACCTTAGCCCTCTATGCGCTTCCAAATATCACTTTGCCAATTCCACAAGAACTGTCTTAGCGAAAGGCTTCTTGAGGGGAAAGCTGTAACTCTGTGAGATGATTTCACGGAACACAAAGAAGTTTCTCAGAAAGCTTCTTTCTCTTTGTTAATGGAGAATATTTCCTTTGGCCCTTTAGTCTTCTAAGGGATCCGAAATATCTGTTCTCAGGTTTCACAGAAATAAGGCTAGCAAAGAGATCCATTAAATAGAGATGTAACTCTGTGAGATGAATTAACAGAACACTAAGCAGTTTCTCAGAAAGCTTCATTCCAGATTTCATCTGAGGATATTTCCTTTTTCACCTTAGCCCTCTATGGGCTTCCAAATATCACTTTGCCACTTCCACAAGAACTGTCTTAGCGAAAGGCTTCTTGAGGGGAAAGCTGTAACTCTGTGAGACGATTTCACAGAACACGAAGAAGTTTCTCAGAAAACTTCTTTCTCTTTGTTATCGGAGGATATTTCCTTTGGCCCTATATTCTTCTAAGGATCCGAAATATCTGTTTTCAGATTCCACAGAAATAAGGATAGCAAACACATCCAGGAAATACAGAGGTAACTCTGTGAGATGAATTACCAGAACAATAAGCAGAGTCTCACAAAGCTTCTTTCCACATTTCATCTGAGGATATTTCCTATTTCACCATAGCCCTCTTTGCGCTTCCAAATATCACTTTGCCAATTCCACAAGAACTGTCTTAGCGAAAGGCTTCTTGAGGGGAATGCTGTAACTCTGTGAGATGATTTCACGGAACACAAAGAAGTTTCTCAGAAAGCTTCTTTCTCTTTGTTATCGGAGGATATTTCCTTTGGCCCTCTTTTCTTCAAAGGGATCCGAAATATCTTTTCTCAGGTTCCACAGAAATAAGGCCAGCAAAGAGGTCCACGAAATACAGATGTAACACTGTGCGAAGAATTAACAGAACAAGAAGCAGTTTCTCAGAAAGCTTCTTTCCAGATTTCATCCGAGGATATTTCCTTTTTCACTATAGCCCTCTATGCGCTTCCAAATATCACTTTGCCAATTCCACAAGAACTGTCTTAGCGAAAGGCTTCTTGAGGGGAAAGCTGTAACTCTGTGAGATGATTTCACAGAACACGAAGAAGTTTCTCAGAAAGCTTCTTTCACTTTGTTATCGGAGGATATTTCCTTTGGCCCTATAGTCCTCTTAGGGATCCGAAATATCTGTTCTCAGTTTCCACAGAAATAAGGCTAGCAAAGAGATCAACGAAATACAGATGTAACTCTGAGAGATAAATTAACAGAACACTGAGCAGTTTCTCAGAAAGCTTCTTTCCAGATTTCATCTGAGGATGTTTCCTTTTTCACCTTAGCCCTCTATGGGCTTCCAAATATCACTTTGCCATTTCCACAAGAACTGTCTTAGCGAAAGGCTTCTTGAGGGGAAAACTGTAACTCTGTGAGATGATTTCACAGAACACGAAGAAGTTTCTCAGAAAACTTCTTTCTCTTTGTTATCGGAGGATATTTCCTTTGGCCCTATATTCTTCTAAGTATCCGAAATATATGTTTTCAGATTCCACAGAAATAAGGCTAGCAAACACATCCAGGAAATACAGAGGTAACTCTTTGAGATGAATTACCAGAACAATAAGCAGAGTCTCAGAAAGCTTCTTTCCACATTTCATCTGAGGATATTTCCTATTTCACCATAGCCCTCTATGCGCTTCCAAATATCACTTTGCCAAGTCCACAAGAACTGTCTTAGCGAAAGGCTTCTTGAGTGGAAAGCTGTAACTCTGTGCGATGATTTCACAGAACACAAAGAAGTTTCTGAGAAAGCTTCTTTCTCTTTGTTATCGGAGGATATTTCCTTTGGCCCTCTTTTCTTCAAAGGGATCCGAAATATCTGTTCTCAGATTCCACAGAAATAAGGCTAGCAAAGAAATCCACGAAATACAGATGTAACTCTGTGAGATGAATTAACAGAACACTAAGCAGTTTCTCATAAAGCTTCTTACCAGATTTCATCTGAGGATATTTCCTATTTCACCATAGCCCTCTATGCGCTTCCAAATATCACTTTGCCAATTCCACAAGAACTGTCTTAGCGAAAGGCTTCTTGAGGGGAATGCTGTAACTCTGTGAGATGATTTCACGGAACACAAAGAAGTTTCTCAGAAAGCTTCTTTCTCTTTGTTATCGGAGGATATTTCCTTTGGCCCTCTTTTTTTCAAAGGGATCCGAAATATCTTTTCTCAGGTTCCACAGAAATAAGGCCAGCAAAGAGGTCCACGAAATACAGATGTAACACTGTGCGAAGAATTAACAGAACAAGAAGCAGTTTCTCAGAAAGCTTCTTTCCAGATTTCATCCGAGGATATTTCCTTTTTCACCATAGCCCTCTATGCGCTTCCAAATATCACTTTGCCAATTCCACAAGAACTGTCTTAGCGAAAGGCTTCTTGAGGGGAAAGCTGTAACTCTGTGAGATGATTTCACAGAACACGAAGAAGTTTCTCAGAAAGCTTCTTTCACTTTGTTATCGGAGGATATTTCCTTTGGCCCTATAGTCCTCTTAGGGATCCGAAATATCTGTTCTCAGTTTCCACAGAAATAAGGCTAGCAAAGAGATCAACGAAATACAGATGTAACTCTGAGAGATAAATTAACAGAACACTGAGCAGTTTCTCAGAAAGCTTCTTTCCAGATTTCATCTGAGGATATTTCCTTTTTCACCTTAGCCCTCTATGGGCTTCCAAATATCACTTTGCCATTTCCACAAGAACTGTCTTAGCGAAAGGCTTCTTGAGGGGAAAGCTGTAACTCTGTGAGATGATTTCACAGAACACGAAGAAGTTTCTCAGAAAACTTCTTTCTCTTTGTTATTGGAGGATATTTCCTTTGGCCCTATATTCTTCTAAGTATCCGAAATATATGTTTTCAGATTCCACAGAAATAAGGCTAGCAAACACATCCAGGAAATACAGAGGTAACTCTGTGAGATGAATTACCAGAACAATAAGCAGAGTCTCAGAAAGCTTCTTTCCACATTTCATCTGAGGATATTTCCTATTTCACCATAGCCCTCTATGCGCTTCCAAATATCACTTTGCCAAGTCCACAAGAACTGTCTTAGCGAAAGGCTTCTTGAGTGGAAAGCTCTAACTCTGTGAGATGATTTCACAGAACACAAAGAAGTTTCTGAGAAAGCTTCTTTCTCTTTGTTATCGGAGGATATTTCCTTTGGCCCTTTACTCTTCAAAGTTATCCGAAATATCTGTTCTCAGATTCCACAGAAATAAGGCTAGCAAAGAAATCCACGAAATACAGATGTAACTCTGTGAGATGAATTAACAGAACACTAAGCAGTTTCTCATAAAGCTTCTTACCAGATTTCATCTGAGGATATTTCCTTTTTCACCATAGCCCTCTTTGCGCTTCCAAATATCACTTTGCCAATTACACAAGAACTGTCTTAGCGAAAGGCTTCTTGAGGGGAAAGCTGTAACTCTGTGAGATGATTTCACGGAACACAAAGAAGTTTCTCAGAAAGCTTCTTTCTCTTTGTTATCGGAGAATATTTCCTTTGGCCCTGTAGTCTTCTAAGGGATCCGAAATATCTGTTCTCAGGTTCCACAGAAATAAGGCTAGCAAAGAGATCCACGAAATACAGATGTAACTCTGTGAGATGAATTAACAGAACACTGAGCAGTTTCTCAGAAAGCTTCTTTCCAGATTTCATCTGAGGATATTTCCTTTTTCACCATAGCCCTCTAGGGGCTTCCAAATATCACTTTGCCAATTCCACAAGAACTGTCTTAGCGAAAGCCTTCTTGAGGGGAAAGCTGTAACTCTGTGAGATGATTTCACAGAAGACAAAGAAGTTTCTCAGAAAGCTTCTTTCTCTTTGTTATCGGAGGATATTTCCTTTGGCCCTAGAGTCTTCAAAGGGATCCGAATTATCTGTTCTCAGATTCCACAGAAATAAGGCTAGCAAAGAGATCCACGAAATACAGATGTAACTCTGTGATAAGAATTAACAGAACAATAAGCAGTTTCTCAGAAAGCTTCTTACCAGATTTCATCTGAGGATATTTCCTTTTTCACCATAGCCCTCTATGGGCTTCCAAATATCACTTTGGCAATTCCACAAGAACTGTCTTAGCGAAAGGCTTCTTGAGGGGAAAGCTGTAACTCTGTGAGATGATTTCACTGAACACAAAGAAATTTCTCAGAAAGCTTCTTTCTCTTTGTTATCGGAAGATATTTCCTTTGGCCCTATAGTCTTCTAAGGGATCCGAAATATCTGTTCTCAGATTCCACAGAAAAAAAGGCTAGCAAAGAGATCCACGAAATACAGATGTAACTCTGTGAGATGAATTAACAGAACACTACAGTTTCTCAGAAAGCTTCTTTCCAGAGATCATCTGAGGATATTTCCTTTTTCTCCGTAGCCCTCAATGGGCTTCCAAATATCACTTTGCGAATTCCACAAGAACTGTCTCAGGGAAAGGCTTCTTGAAGGGAATGCTGTACCTCTCTGAGATGATTTTACAGAACACAGATTAGTTTCTCAGAAAGCTTCTTTCTCTTTGTTATCGGAGGATATTTCCTTTGGTCCTATAGTCTTCAAAGGGATCCGAAATATCTGTTCTCAGACTTCACAGAAATAACGCTAGCAAAGAGGTCCACGAAATACAGATGCAACGCTGTGAGATGAATTAACAGAACACTAAGCAGTTTCTCAGAAAGCTTCTTTCCAGATTTCATCTGAGGATATTTCCTTTTTCACCATAGACCTCTATGCGATTCCAAATATCACTTTGCCAATTCCACAAGAACTCTCTTAGCGAAAGCCTTCTTGAGGGGAAAGCTGTAACTCTGTGAGATGATTTCACAGAACACAAAGAAGTTTCTCAGAAAGCTTCTTTCACTTTGTTATCGGAGGAAATTTCCTTTGGCCCTATGGTACTCTAAGGGATCCGAAATATCTTTTCTCAGATTCCACAGAAATAAGGCTAGCAAAGAGATCAACGAAATACAGATGTAACTCTGTGAGATGAATTAACAGAACACTGAGCAGTTTCTCAGAAAGCTTCTTTCCAAATTTCATCTGAGGATATTTCCTTTTTCACCAAAGCCCTGTATGGGCTTCCAAACATCACTTTGCCAATTCCAGAAGAACTGTCTTAGCGAAATGCTTCTTGTGGGGAAAGCTGTAACTCTGTGAGATGATTTCACAGAAGACAAAGAAGTTTCTCAGAAAGCTTCTTTCTCTTTGTTATCGGAGGATATTTCCTTTGGCCCTATAGTCTTCTAAGGGATCCGAAATATCTGTTCTCAGATTCCACAGAAATAAGGCTAGCAAAGAGATCCACGAAACACAGATGTAACTCTGTGAGATGAATTAACAGAACATTACAGTTTCTCAGAAAGCTTCTTTCCAGAGATCATCTGAGGATATTTCCTTATTCACCATAGCCCTCTATGGGCTCCCAAATATCACTTTGCGAATTCCACAAGAACTGTTTCAGCGAAAGGCTTCTTGAGGGGAAATCTGTACCTCTCTGAGATGATTTTACAGAACACAAATTAGTTTCTCAGAAAGCTTCGTTCTCTTTGTTATCGGAGGATATTTCCTTTGGTCCTATAGTCTTCAAAGGGATCCGAAATATCTGTTCTCAGACTTCACAGAAATAACGCTAGCAAAGAGGTCCACGAAATACAGATGCAACGCTGTGAGATGAATTAACAGAACACTAAGCAGTTTCTCAGAAAGCTTCTTTCCAGATTTCATCTGAGGATATTTCCTTTTTCACCATAGCCCTCTATGCGATTCCAAATATCACTTTGCCAATTCCACAAGAACTGTCTTAGCGAAAGCCTTCTTGAGGGGAAAGCTGTAACTCTGTGAGATGATTTCACAGAACACAAAGACGTTTCTCAGAAAGCTTCTTTCTCTTTGTTATCGGAGGATATTTCCTTTGTCACTAGAGTCTTCAAAGGGATCCGAATTATCTGTTCTCAGATTCCACAGAAATAAGGCTAGCAAAGAGATCCACGAAATACAGATGTAACACTGTGCGAAGAATTAACAGAACAAGAAGCAGTTTCTCAGAAAGCTTCTTTCCAGATTTCATCCGAGGATATTTCCTTTTTCACCATAGCCCTCTATGTGCTTCCAAATATCACTTTTCCAATTCCACAAGAACTGTCTTAGCGAAAGGCTTCTTGAGGGGAAAGCTGTAACTCTGTGAGATGATTTCACAGAACACAAAGAAGTTTCTCAGAAAGCTTCTTTCACTTTGTTATCGGAGGATATTTCCTTTGGCCCTATAGTCCTCTAAGGGATCTGAAATATCTGTTCTCAGATTCCACAGAAATAAGGCTAGCAAAGAGATCCACGAAACACAGATGTAACTCTGTGAGATGAATTAACAGAACATTACAGTTTCCCAGAAAGCTTCTTTCCAGAGATCATCTGAGGATATTTCCTTATTCACCATAGCCCTCTATGGGCTTCCAAATATCACTTTGCCAATCCACAAGAACTGTCTCTGCGAAAGGCTTCTTGAGGGGAATGCTGTACCTCTCTGAGATGATTTTACAGAACACAAATTAGTTTCTCAGAAAGCTTCTTTCTCTTTGTTATCGGAGGATATTTCCTTTGGTCCTATAGTCCTCAAAGGGATCCGAAATATCTGTTCTCAGACTTCACAGAAATAACGTAGCAAAGAGGTCCACGAAATACAGATGCAACGCTGTGAGATGAATTAACAGAACACTAAGCAGTTTCTCAGAAAGCTTCTTTCCAGATTTCATCTGAGGATATTTCCTTTTTCACCATAGCCCTCTATGCGCTTCCAAATATCACTTTGCCAATTCCAGAAGAACTGTCTTAGCGAAAGCCTTCTTGAGGGGAAAGCTGTAACTCTGTGAGATGATTTCACAGAACACAAAGAAGTTTCTCAGAAAGCTTCTTTCACTTTGTTATCGGAGGATATTTCCTTTGGCCCTATAGTCCTCTAAGGGATCTGAAATATCTTTTCTCAGATTCCACAGAAATAAGGCTAGCAAAGAGATCCATGAAATACAGATGTAACTCTGTGAGAAGAATTAACAGAACAATAAGCAGTTTCTCAGAAAGCTTCTTTCCAGATTTCATCTGAGGATATTTCCTTTTTCACCATAGCCCTCTATGGGCTTCCAAATATCACTTTGGCAATTCCACAAGTACTGTCTCAGCGAAAGGCTTCTTGAGGGGAAAGCTGTAACTCCGTGAGATGATTTCACAGAACACAAAGAAGTTTCTCACAAAGCTTCTTTCTCTTTGTTATCTGAAGATATTTCCTTTGGCCCTATAGTCTTCTAAGGGATCCGAAATATGTGTTCTCAGATTCCACAGAAAGAAGGCTAGCAAAGAGATCCACGAAATACAGATGTAACTCTGTGAGATGAATTAACAGAACACTACAGTTTCTCAGAAAGCTTCTTTCCAGAGATCATCTGAGGATATTTCCTTTATCACCATAGCCCTCTATGGGCTTCCAAATATCACTTTGCGAATTCCACAAGAACTGTCTCAGCGAAAGGCTTCTTGAGGGGAATGCTGTACCTCTCTGAGATGATTTTACAGAACACAAATTAGTTTCTCAGAAAGCTTCTTTCTCTTTGTTATCGGAGGATATTTCCTTTGGTCCTATAGTCTTCAAAGGGATCCGAAATATCTGTTCTCAGACTTCACAGAAATAACGCTAGCAAAGAGGTCCACTAAATACAGATGCAACGCTGTGAGATGAATTTACAGAACACTAAGCAGTTTCTCAGAAAGCTTCTTTCCAGATTTCATCTGAGGATATTTCCTTTTTCACCATAGCCCTCTATGCGATTCCAAATATCACTTTGCCAATTCCACAAGAACTGTCTTAGCGAAAGCCTTCTTGAGGGGAAAGCTGTAACTCTGTGAGATGATTTCACAGAACACAAAGAAGTTTCTCAGAAAGCTTCTTTCACTTTGTTATCGGAGGATATTTCCTTTGGCCCTATAGTCCTCTAAGAGATCCGAAATATCTTTTCTCAGATTCCACAGAAATAAGGCTAGCAAAGAGATCAACGAAATACAGATGTAACTCTGTGAGATGAATTAACAGAACACTGAGCAGTTTCTCAGAAAGCTACTTTCCAGATTTCATCTGAGGATATTTCCTTTTTCACCATAGCCCTCTATGGGCTTCCAAATATCCCTTTGCCAATTCCAGAAGAACTGTCTTAGCGAAATGCTTCTTGTGGGGAAAGCTGTAACTCTGTGAGATGATTTCACAGAAGACAAAGAAGTTTCTCAGAAAGCTTCTTTCTCTTTGTTATCGGAGGATATTTCCTTTGGCCCTATAGTCTTCTAAGGGATCTGAAATATCTGTTCTCAGATTCCACAGAAATAAGGCTAGCAAAGAGATCCACGAAACACAGATGTAACTCTGTGAGATGAATTAACAGAACATTACAGTTTCCCAGAAAGCTTCTTTCCAGAGATCATCTGAGGATATTTCCTTATTCACCATAGCCCTCTATGGGCTTCCAAATATCACTTTGCCAATCCACAAGAACTGTCTCTGCGAAAGGCTTCTTGAGGGGAATGCTGTACCTCTCTGAGATGATTTTACAGAACACAAATTAGTTTCTCAGAAAGCTTCTTTCTCTTTGTTATCGGAGGATATTTCCTTTGGTCCTATAGTCCTCAAAGGGATCCGAAATATCTGTTCTCAGACTTCACAGAAATAACGTAGCAAAGAGGTCCACGAAATATAGATGCAACGCTGTGAGATGAATTAACAGAACACTAAGCCTTTCTCAGAAAGCTTCTTTCCAGATTTCATCTGAGGATAATTCCTTTTTCACCATAGCCCTCTATGCGCTTCCAAATATCACTTTGCCAATTCCAGAAGAACTGTCTTAGCGAAAGCCTTCTTGAGGGGAAAGCTGTAACTCTGTGTGATGATTTCACAGAACACAAAGACGTTTCTCAGAAGGCTTCTTTCTCTTTGTTATCGGAGGATATTTCCTTTGGCACTAGAGTCTTCAAAGGGATCCGAATTATCTGTTCTCAGATTCCACAGAAATAAGGCTAGCAAAGAGATCCACGAAATACAGATGTAACACTGTGCGAAGAATTAACAGAACAAGAAGCAGTTTCTCAGAAAGCTTCTTTCCAGATTTCATCCGAGGATATTTCCTTTTTCACCATAGCCCTCTAAGGGCTTCCAAATATCACTTTGGCAACTCCACAAGAACTGTCTTAGCGAAAGGCTTCTTGAAGGGAAAGCTGTAACTCTGTGAGATGATTTCACAGAAGACAAAGAAGTTTCTCAGAAAGCTTCTTTCTCTTTGTTATCGGAGGATATTTCCTTTGGCCCTATAGTCTTCTAAGGTATCTGAAATATCTGTTCTCAGATTCCACAGAAAGAAGGCTAGCAAAGAGATCCACGAAATACAGATGTAACTCTGTGAGATGAATTAACAGAACACTACAGTTTCTCAGAAAGCTTCTTTCCAGAGATCATATGAGGATATTTCCTTTATCACCATAGCCCTCTATGGGCTTCCAAATATCACTTTGCGAATTCCACAAGAACTGTCTCAGCGAAAGGCTTCTTGAGGGGAATGCTGTACCTCTCTGAGATGATTTTACAGAACACAAATTAGTTTCTCAGAAAGCTTCTTTCTCTTTGTTATCGGAGTTTATTTCCTTTGGTCCTATAGTCTTCAAAGGGATCCGAAATATCTGTTCTCAGACTTCACAGAAATAACGCTAGCAAAGAGGTCCACGAAATACAGATGCAACACTGTGAGATGAATTAACAGAACACTAAGCAGTTTCTCAGAAAGCTTCTTTCCAGATTTCATCTGAGGATATTTCCTTTTTCACCATAGCCCTCTATGCGATTCCAAATATCACTTTGCCAATTCCACAAGAACTGTCTTAGCGAAAGCCTTCTTGAGGGGAAAGCTGTAACTCTGTGAGATGATTTCACAGAACACAAAGAAGTTTCTCAGAAAGCTTCTTTCACTTTCTTATCGGAGGATATTTCCTTTGGCCCTATAGTCCTCTAAGAGATCCGAAATATCTTTTCTCAGATTCCACAGAAATAAGGCTAGCAAAGAGATCAACGAAATACAGATGTAACTCTGTGAGATGAATTAACAGAACACTGAGCAGTTTCTCAGAAAGCTTCTTTCCAGATTTCATCTGAGGATATTTCCTTTTTCACCATAGCCCTGTATGGGCTTCCAAATATCACTTTGCCAATTCCAGAAGAACTGTCTTAGCGAAATGCTTCTTGTGGGGAAAGCTGTAACTCTGTGAGATGATTTCACAGAAGACAAAGAAGTTTCTCAGAAAGCTTCTTTCTCTTTGTTA
This sequence comes from Macaca nemestrina, assembly GCF_043159975.1. Lineage (NCBI taxonomy): Eukaryota > Metazoa > Chordata > Mammalia > Primates > Cercopithecidae > Macaca > Macaca nemestrina. Next base: position 27,815,909 of record NC_092143.1, read on the forward strand.
TCGGAGGATATTTCCTTTGGCCGTATAGTCTTCTAAGGGATCTGAAATATCTGTTCTCAGATTCCACAGAAATAAGGCTAGCAAAGAGATCCACGAAACACAGATGTAACTCTGTGAGATGAATTAACAGAACATTACAGTTTCTCAGAAAGCTTCTTTCCAGAGATCATCTGAGGATATTTCCTTATTCACCATAGCCCTCTATGGGCTTCCAAATATCACTTTGCCAATCCACAAGAACTGTCTCTGCGAAAGGCTTCTTGAGGGGAATGCTGTAACTCTCTGAGATGATTTCACAGAACACAAAGAAGTTTCTCAGAAGTCTTCTTTCTCTTTGTTATCGGAGGATATTTCCTTTGGCCCTATAGTCTTCAAAGGGCCGAAATATCTGTTCTCAGACTTCATAGAAATAACGCTAGCAAAGAGGTCCACGAAATACAGATGCAACGCTGTGAGATGAATTAACAGAACACTAAGCAGTTTCTCAGAAAGCTTCTTTCCAGATTTCATCTGAGGATATTTCCTTTTTCACCATAGCCCTCTATGGGCTTCCAAATATCACTTTGGCAATTCCACAAGTACTGTCTCAGCGAAAGGCTTCTTGAGGGGAAAGCTGTAACTCTGTGAGATGATTTCACAGAACACAAAGAAGTTTCTCACAAAGCTTCTTTCTCTTTGTTATCGGAAGATATTTCCTTTGGCCCTATAGTCTTCTAAGGGATCCGAAATATCTGTTCTCAGATTCCACAGAAAGAAGGCTAGCAAAGAGATCCACGAAATACAGATGTAACTCTGTGAGATGAATTAACAGAACACTACAGTTTCTCAGAAAGCTTCTTTCCAGAGATCATCTGAGGATATTTCCTTTATCACCATAGCCCTCTATGGGCTTCCAAATATCACTTTGCGAATTCCACAAGAACTGTCTCAGCGAAAGGCTTCTTGAGGGGAATGCTGTACCTCTCTGAGATGATTTTACAGAACACAAATTAGTTTCTCAGAAAGCTTCTTTCTCTTTGTTATCGGAGGATATTTCCTTTGGTCCTATAGTCTTCAAAGGGATCCGAAATATCTGTTCTCAGACTTCACAGAAATAACGCTAGCAAAGAGGTCCACGAAATACAGATGCAACGCTGTGAGATGAATTAACAGAACACTAAGCAGTTTCTCAGAAAGCTTCTTTCCAGATTTCATCTGAGGATATTTCCTTTTTCACCATAGCCCTCTATGCGATTCCAAATATCACTTTGCCAATTCCACAAGAACTGTCTTAGCGAAAGCCTTCTTGAAGGGGAAAGCTGTAACTCTGTGAGATGATTTCACAGAACACAAAGAAGTTTCTCAGAAAGCTTCTTTCACTTTGTTATCGGAGGATATTTCCTTTGGCCCTATAGTCCTCTAAGAGATCCGAAATATCTTTTCTCAGATTCCACAGAAATAAGGCTAGCAAAGAGATCAACGAAATACAGATGTAACTCTGTGAGATGAATTAACAGAACACTGAGCAGTTTCTCAGAAAGCTACTTTCCAGATTTCATCTGAGGATATTTCCTTTTTCACCATAGCCCTGTATGGGCTTCCAAATATCCCTTTGCCAATTCCAGAAGAACTGTCTTAGCGAAATGCTTCTTGTGGGGAAAGCTGTAACTCTGTGAGATGATTTCACAGAAGACAAAGAAGTTTCTCAGAAAGCTTCTTTCTCTTTGTTATCGGAGGATATTTCCTTTGGCCCTAGAGTCTTCTAAGGGATCTGAAATATCTGTTCTCAGATTCCACAGAAATAAGGCTAGCAAAGAGATCCACGAAACACAGATGTAACTCTGTGAGATGAATTAACAGAACATTACAGTTTCTCAGAAAGCTTCTTTCCAGAGATCATCTGAGGATATTTCCTTATTCACCATAGCCCTCTATGGGCTTCCAAATATCACTTTGCCAATCCACAAGAACTGTCTCTGCGAAAGGCTTCTTGAGGGGAATGCTGTACCTCTCTGAGATGATTTTACAGAACACAAATTAGTTTCTCAGAAAGCTTCTTTCTCTTTGTTATCGGAGGATATTTCCTTTGGTCCTATAGTCCTCAAAGGGATCCGAAATATCTGTTCTCAGACTTCACAGAAATAACGTAGCAAAGAGGTCCACGAAATACAGATGCAACGCTGTGAGATGAATTAACAGAACACTAAGCAGTTTCTCAGAAAGCTTCTTTCCAGATTTCATCTGAGGATATTTCCTTTTTCACCATAGCCCTCTATGCGCTTCCAAATATCACTTTGCCAATTCCAGAAGAACTGTCTTAGCGAAAGCCTTCTTGAGGGGAAAGCTGTAACTCTGTGAGATGATTTCACAGAACACAAAGAAGTTTCTCAGAAAGCTTCTTTCACTTTGTTATCGGAGGATATTTCCTTTGGCCCTATAGTCCTCTAAGGGATCCGAAATATCTTTTCTCAGATTCCACAGAAATAAGGCTAGCAAAGAGATCCATGAAATACAGATGTAACTCTGTGAGAAGAATTAACAGAACAATAAGCAGTTTCTCAGAAAGCTTCTTTCCAGATTTCATCTGAGGATATTTCCTTTTTCACCATAGCGCTCTATGGGCTTCCAAATATCACTTTGGCAATTCCACAAGTACTGTCTCAGCGAAAGGCTTCTTGAGGGGAAAGCTGTAACTCCGTGAGATGATTTCACAGAACACAAAGAAGTTTCTCACAAAGCTTCTTTCTCTTTGTTATCTGAAGATATTTCCTTTGGCCCTATAGTCTTCTAAGGGATCCGAAATATCTGTTCTCAGATTCCACAGAAAGAAGGCTAGCAAAGAGATCCACGAAATACAGATGTAACTCTGTGAGATGAATTAACAGAACACTACAGTTTCTCAGAAAGCTTCTTTCCAGAGATCATATGAGGATATTTCCTTTATCACCATAGCCCTCTATGGGCTTCCAAATATCACTTTGCGAATTCCACAAGAACTGTCTCAGCGAAAGGCTTCTTGAGGGGAATGCTGTACCTCTCTGAGATGATTTTACAGAACACAAATTAGTTTCTCAGAAAGCTTCTTTCTCTTTGTTATCGGAGGATATTTCCTTTGGTCCTATAGTCTTCAAAGGGATCCGAAATATCTGTTCTCAGACTTCACAGAAATAACGCTAGCAAAGAGGTCCACTAAATACAGATGCAACGCTGTGAGATGAATTTACAGAACACTAAGCAGTTTCTCAGAAAGCTTCTTTCCAGATTTCATCTGAGGATATTTCCTTTTTCACCATAGCCCTCTATGCGATTCCAAATATCACTTTGCCAATTCCACAAGAACTGTCTTAGCGAAAGCCTTCTTGAGGGGAAAGCTGTAACTCTGTGAGATGATTTCACAGAACACAAAGAAGTTTCTCAGAAAGCTTCTTTCACTTTGTTATCGGAGGATATTTCCTTTGGCCCTATAGTCCTCTTAGAGATCCGAAATATCTTTTCTCAGATTCCACAGAAATAAGGCTAGCAAAGAGATCAACGAAATACAGATGTAACTCTGTGAGATGAATTAACAGAACACTGAGCAGTTTCTCAGAAAGCTACTTTCCAGATTTCATCTGAGGATATTTCCTTTTTCACCATAGCCCTGTATGGGCTTCCAAATATCCCTTTGCCAATTCCAGAAGAACTGTCTTAGCGAAATGCTTCTTGTGGGGAAAGCTGTAACTCTGTGAGATGATTTCACAGAAGACAAAGAAGTTTCTCAGAAAGCTTCTTTCTCTTTGTTATCGGAGGATATTTCCTTTGGCCCTATAGTCTTCTAAGGGATCTGAAATATCTGTTCTCAGATTCCACAGAAATAAGGCTAGCAAAGAGATCCACGAAACACAGATGTAACTCTGTGAGATGAATTAACAGAACATTACAGTTTCCCAGAAAGCTTCTTTCCAGAGATCATCTGAGGATATTTCCTTATTCACCATAGCCCTCTATGGGCTTCCAAATATCACTTTGCCAATCCACAAGAACTGTCTCTGCGAAAGGCTTCTTGAGGGGAATGCTGTACCTCTCTGAGATGATTTTACAGAACACAAATTAGTTTCTCAGAAAGCTTCTTTCTCTTTGTTATCGGAGGATATTTCCTTTGGTCCTATAGTCCTCAAAGGGATCCGAAATATCTGTTCTCAGACTTCACAGAAATAACGTAGCAAAGAGGTCCACGAAATACAGATGCAACGCTGTGAGATGAATTAACAGAACACTAAGCCTTTCTCAGAAAGCTTCTTTCCAGATTTCATCTGAGGATAATTCCTTTTTCACCATAGCCCTCTATGCGCTTCCAAATATCACTTTGCCAATTCCAGAAGAACTGTCTTAGCGAAAGCCTTCTTGAGGGGAAAGCTGTAACTCTGTGAGATGATTTCACAGAACACAAAGACGTTTCTCAGAAAGCTTCTTTCTCTTTGTTATCGGAGGATATTTCCTTTGGCACTAGAGTCTTCAAAGGGATCCGAATTATCTGTTCTCAGATTCCACAGAAATAAGGCTAGCAAAGAGATCCACGAAATACAGATGTAACACTGTGCGAAGAATTAACAGAACAAGAAGCAGTTTCTCAGAAAGCTTCTTTCCAGATTTCATCCGAGGATATTTCCTTTTTCACCATAGCCCTCTATGGGCTTCCAAATATCACTTTGGCAACTCCACAAGAACTGTCTTAGCGAAAGGCTTCTTGAAGGGAAAGCTGTAACTCTGTGAGATGATTTCACAGAAGACAAAGAAGTTTCTCAGAAAGCTTCTTTCTCTTTGTTATCGGAGGATATTTCCTTTGGCCCTATAGTCTTCTAAGGTATCTGAAATATCTGTTCTCAGATTCCACAGAAAGAAGGCTAGCAAAGAGATCCACGAAATACAGATGTAACTCTGTGAGATGAATTAACAGAACACTACAGTTTCTCAGAAAGCTTCTTTCCAGAGATCATATGAGGATATTTCCTTTATCACCATAGCCCTCTATGGGCTTCCAAATATCACTTTGAGAATTCCACAAGAACTGTCTCAGCGAAAGGCTTCTTGAGGGGAATGCTGTACCTCTCTGAGATGATTTTACAGAACACAAATTAGTTTCTCAGAAAGCTTCTTTCTCTTTGTTATCGGAGTTTATTTCCTTTGGTCCTATAGTCTTCAAAGGGATCCGAAATATCTGTTCTCAGACTTCACAGAAATAACGCTAGCAAAGAGGTCCACGAAATACAGATGCAACACTGTGAGATGAATTAACAGAACACTAAGCAGTTTCTCAGAAAGCTTCTTTCCAGATTTCATCTGAGGATATTTCCTTTTTCACCATAGCCCTCTAGCAAAGAGATCAACGAAATACAGATGTAACTCTGTGAGATGAATTAACAGAACACTGAGCAGTTTCTCAGAAAGCTTCTTTCCAGATTTCATCTGAGGATATTTCCTTTTTCACCATAGCCCTGTATGGACTTCCAAATATCACTTTGCCAATTCCAAGAACTGTCTTAGCGAAATGCTTCTTGTGGGGAAAGCTGTAACTCTGTGAGATGATTTCACAGAATACAAAGAAGTTTCTCAGAAAGCTTCTTTCTCTTTGTTATCGGAGGATATTTCCTTTGGCCCTATAGTCTTCTAAGGGATCTGAAATATCTGTTCTCAGATTCCACAGAAATAAGGCTAGCAAAGAGATCCACGAAACACAGATGTAACTCTGTGAGATGAATTAACAGAACATTACAGTTTCTCAGAAAGCTTCTTTCCAGAGATCATCTGAGGATATTTCCTTATTCACCATAGCCCTCTATGGGCTTCCAAATATCACTTTGCCAATCCACAAGAACTGTCTCTGCGAAAGGCTTCTTGAGGGGAATGCTGTAACTCTCTGAGATGATTTCACAGAACACAAAGAAGTTTCTCAGAAATCTTCTTTCTCTTTGTTATCGGAGGATATTTCCTTTGGCCCTATAGTCTTCAAAGGGCCGAAATATCTGTTCTCAGACTTCATAGAAATAACGCTAGCAAAGAGGTCCACGAAATACAGATGCAACGCTGTGAGATGAATTAACAGAACACTAAGCAGTTTCTCAGAAAGCTTCTTTCCAGATTTCATCTGAGGATATTTCCTTTTTCACCATAGCCCTCTATGGGCTTCCAAATATCACTTTGGCAATTCCACAAGTACTGTCTCAGCGAAAGGCTTCTTGAGGGGAAAGCTGTAACTCTGTGAGATGATTTCACAGAACACAAAGAAGTTTCTCACAAAGCTTCTTTCTCTTTGTTATCGGAAGATATTTCCTTTGGCCCTATAGTCTTCTAAGGGATCCGAAATATCTGTTCTCAGATTCCACAGAAAGAAGGCTAGCAAAGAGATCCACGAAATACAGATGTAACTCTGTGAGATGAATTAACAGAACACTACAGTTTCTCAGAAAGCTTCTTTCCAGAGATCATCTGAGGATATTTCCTTTATCACCATAGCCCTCTATGGGCTTCCAAATATCACTTTGCGAATTCCACAAGAACTGTCTCAGCGAAAGGCTTCTTGAGGGGAATGCTGTACCTCTCTGAGATGATTTTACAGAACACAAATTAGTTTCTCAGAAAGCTTCTTTCTCTTTGTTATCGGAGGATATTTCCTTTGGTCCTATAGTCTTCAAAGGGATCCGAAATATCTGTTCTCAGACTTCACAGAAATAACGCTAGCAAAGAGGTCCACGAAATACAGATGCAACGCTGTGAGATGAATTAACAGAACACTAAGCAGTTTCTCAGAAAGCTTCTTTCCAGATTTCATCTGAGGATATTTCCTTTTTCACCATAGCCCTCTATGCGATTCCAAATATCACTTTGCCAATTCCACAAGAACTGTCTTAGCGAAAGCCTTCTTGAAGGGGAAAGCTGTAACTCTGTGAGATGATTTCACAGAACACAAAGAAGTTTCTCAGAAAGCTTCTTTCACTTTGTTATCGGAGGATATTTCCTTTGGCCCTATAGTCCTCTAAGAGATCCGAAATATCTTTTCTCAGATTCCACAGAAATAAGGCTAGCAAAGAGATCAACGAAATACAGATGTAACTCTGTGAGATGAATTAACAGAACACTGAGCAGTTTCTCAGAAAGCTACTTTCCAGATTTCATCTGAGGATATTTCCTTTTTCACCATAGCCCTGTATGGGCTTCCAAATATCCCTTTGCCAATTCCAGAAGAACTGTCTTAGCGAAATGCTTCTTGTGGGGAAAGCTGTAACTCTGTGAGATGATTTCACAGAAGACAAAGAAGTTTCTCAGAAAGCTTCTTTCTCTTTGTTATCGGAGGATATTTCCTTTGGCCCTCTAGTCTTCTAAGGGATCCGAAATATCTGTTCTCAGATTCCACAGAAATAAGGCTAGCAAAGAGATCCACGAAACACAGATGTAACTCTGTGAGATGAATTAACAGAACATTACAGTTTCTCAGAAAGCTTCTTTCCAGAGATCATCTGAGGATATTTCCTTATTCACCATAGCCCTCTATGGGCTTCCAAATATCACTTTGCCAATCCACAAGAACTGTCTCTGCGAAAGGCTTCTTGAGGGGAATGCTGTACCTCTCTGAGATGATTTTACAGAACACAAATTAGTTTCTCAGAAAGCTTCTTTCTCTTTGTTATCGGAGGATATTTCCTTTGGTCCTATAGTCCTCAAAGGGATCCGAAATATCTGTTCTCAGACTTCACAGAAATAACGTAGCAAAGAGGTCCACGAAATACAGATGCAACGCTGTGAGATGAATTAACAGAACACTAAGCAGTTTCTCAGAAAGCTTCTTTCCAGATTTCATCTGAGGATATTTCCTTTTTCACCATAGCCCTCTATGCGATTCCAAATATCACTTTGCCAATTCCACAAGAACTGTCTTAGCAAAAGCCTTCTTGAGGGGAAAGCTGTAACTCTGTGAGATGATTTCACAGAACACAAAGAAGTTTCTCAGAAAGCTTCTTTCACTTTGTTATCGGAGGATATTTCCTTTGGCCCTATAGTCCTCTAAGGGATCCGAAATATCTTTTCTCAGATTCCACAGAAATAAGGCTAGCAAAGAGATCCATGAAATACAGATGTAACTCTGTGAGAAGAATTAACAGAACAATAAGTAGTTTCTCAGAAAGCTTCTTTCCAGATTTCATCTGAGGATATTTCCTTTTTCACCATAGCCCTCTATGGGCTTCCAAATATCACTTTGGCAATTCCACAAGTACTGTCTCAGCGAAAGGCTTCTTGAGGGGAAAGCTGTAACTCCGTGAGATGATTTCACAGAACACAAAGAAGTTTCTCACAAAGCTTCTTTCTCTTTGTTATCGGAAGATATTTCCTTTGGCCCTATAGTCTTCTAAGGGATCCGAAATATCTGTTCTCAGATTCCACAGAAAGAAGGCTAGCAAAGAGATCCACGAAATACAGATGTAACTCTGTGAGATGAATTAACAGAACACTACAGTTTCTCAGAAAGCTTCTTTCCAGAGATCATCTGAGGATATTTCCTTTATCACCATAGCCCTCTATGGGCTTCCAAATATCACTTTGCGAATTCCACAAGAACTGTCTCAGCGAAAGGCTTCTTGAGGGGAATGCTGTACCTCTCTGAGATGATTTTACAGAACACAAATTAGTTTCTCAGAAAGCTTCTTTCTCTTTGTTATCGGAGGATATTTCCTTTGGTCCTATAGTCTTCAAAGCGATCCGAAATATCTGTTCTCAGACTTCACAGAAATAACGCTAGCAAAGAGGTCCACTAAATACAGATGCAACGCTGTGAGATGAATTTACAGAACACTAAGCAGTTTCTCAGAAAGCTTCTTTCCAGATTTCATCTGAGGATATTTCCTTTTTCACCATAGCCCTCTATGCGATTCCAAATATCACTTTGCCAATTCCACAAGAACTGTCTTAGCGAAAGCCTTCTTGAGGGGAAAGCTGTAACTCTGTGAGATGATTTCACAGAACACAAAGAAGTTTCTCAGAAAGCTTCTTTCACTTTGTTATCGGAAGATATTTCCTTTGGCCCTATAGTCCTCTAAGAGATCCGAAATATCTTTTCTCAGATTCCACAGAAATAAGGCTAGCAAAGAGATCCACGAAATACAGATGTAACTCTGTGAGATGAATTAACAGAACACTACAGTTTCTCAGAAAGCTTCTTTCCAGAGATCATCTGAGAATATTTCCTTTTTCACCATAGCCCTCTATGGGCTTGCAAATATCACTTTTTGAATTCCACAAGAACTGTCTCAGCGAAAGGCTTCTTGAGGGGAATGCTGTACCTCTCTGAGATGATTTTAGAGAACAGAAATTAGTTTCTCAGAAAGCTTCTTTCTCTTTGTTATCGGAGGATATTTCCTTTGGTCCTATAGTCTTCAAAGGGGTCCGAAATATCTGTTCTCAGACTTCACAGAAATACCGTAGCAAAGAGGTCCACGAAATACAGATGCAACGCTGTGAGATGAATTAACAGAACACTAAGCACTTTCTCAGAAAGCTTCTTTCCAGATTTCATCTGAGGATATTTCCTTTTTCACCATAGCCCTCTATGCGATTCCAAATATCACTTGGCCAATTCCACAAGAACTGTCTTAGCGAAAGGCTTCTTGAGGGGAAAGCTGTAACTCTGTGAGATGATTTCCCAGAACACAAAGAAGTTTCTCAGAAAGCTTCTTTCTCTTTGTTATCTGAGGATATTTCCTATGGCCCTAGAGTCATCTAAGGGATCCGAATTATCTGTTCTCAGATTCAACAGAAATAAGGCTAGCAAAGAGATCCACGAAATACAGATGTAACTCTGTGAGAAGAATTAACAGAACAATAAGCAGTTTCTCAGAAAGCTTCTTTCCAGATTTCATCTGAGGATATTTCCTTTTTCACCATAGCCCTCTGTGGGCTTCCAAATATCACTTTGGCAATTCCACAAGTACTGTCTCAGCGAAAGGCTTCTTGAGGGGAAAGCTGTAACTCTGTGAGATGATTTCACAGAAGACAAAGAAGTTTCTCAGAAAGCTTCTTTCTCTTTGTTATCGGAGGATATTTCCTTTGGCCCTATAGTCTTCTAAGGGATCTGAAATATCTGTTCTCAGATTCCACAGAAATAAGGCTAGCAAAGAGATCCACGAAACACAGATGTAACTCTGTGAGATGAATTAACAGAACATTACAGTTTCTCAGAAAGCTTCTTTCCAGAGATCATCTGAGGATATTTCCTTATTCACCATAGCCCTCTATGGGCTTCCAAATATCACTTTGCCAATCCACAAGAACTGTCTCTGCGAAAGGCTTCTTGAGGGGAATGCTGTACCTCTCTGAGATGATTTTACAGAACACAAATTAGTTTCTCAGAAAGCTTCTTTCTCTTTGTTATCGGAGGATATTTCCTTTGGTCCTATAGTCCTCAAAGGGATCCGAAATATCTGTTCTCAGACTTCACAGAAATAACGTAGCAAAGAGGTCCACGAAATACAGATGCAACGCTGTGAGATGAATTAACAGAACACTAAGCAGTTTCTCAGAAAGCTTCTTTCCAGATTTCATCTGAGGATATTTCCTTTTTCACCATAGCCCTCTATGCGATTCCAAATATCACTTTGCCAATTCCACAAGAACTGTCTTAGCGAAAGCCTTCTTGAGGGGAAAGCTGTAACTCTGTGAGATGATTTCACAGAACACAAAGAAGTTTCTCAGAAAGCTTCTTTCACTTTGTTATCGGAGGATATTTCCTTTGGCCCTATAGTCCTCTAAGGGATCCGAAATATCTTTTCTCAAATTCCACAGAAATAAGGCTAGCAAAGATATCAACGAAATACAGATGTAACTCTGTGAGATGAATTAACAGAACACTGAGCAGTTTCTCAGAAAGCTTCTTTCCAGATTTCATCTGAGGATATTTCCTTTTTCACCATAGCCCTCTATGGGCTTCCAAATATCTCTTTGCCAATTCCAGAAGAACTGTCTTAGCGAAATGCTTCTTGTGGGGAAAGCTGTAACTCTGTGAGATGATTTCACAGAAGACAAAGAAGTTTCTCAGAAAGCTTCTTTCTCTTTGTTATCGGAGGATATTTCCTTTGGCCCTATAGTCTTCTAAGGGATCTGAAATATCTGTTCTCAGATTCCACAGAAATAAGGCTAGCAAAGAGATCCACGAAATACAGATGTAACTCTGTGAGATGAATTAACAGAACACTACAGTTTCTCAGAAAGCTTCTTTCCAGAGATCATCTGAGGATATTTCCTTTTTCACCATAGCCCTCTATGGGCTTCCAAATATCACTTTGCGAATTCCACAAGAACTGTCTCAGCGAAAGGCTTCTTGAGGGGAATGCTGTACCTCTCTGAGATGATTTTACAGAACACAAATTAGTTTCTCAGAAAGCTTCTTTCTCTTTGTTATCGGAGGATATTTCCTTTGGTCCTATAGTCCTCAAAGGGATCCGAAATATCTGTTCTCAGACTTCACAGAAATAACGTAGCAAAGAGGTCCACGAAATACAGATGCAACGCTGTGAGATGAATTAACAGAACACTAAGCAGTTTCTCAGAAAGCTTCTTTCCAGATTTCATCTGAGGATATTTCTTTTTTCACCATAGCACTCTATGCGATTCCAAATATCACTTTGCCAATTCCACAAGAACTGTCTTAGCGAAAGCCTTCTTGAGGGGAAAGCTGTAACTCTGTGAGATGATTTCACAGAACACAAAGAAGTTTCTCAGAAAGCTTCTTTCACTTTGTTATCGGAGGATATTTCCTTTGGCCCTATAGTCCTCTAAGGGATCCGAAATATCTTTTCTCAAATTCCACAGAAATAAGGCTAGCAAAGATATCAACGAAATACAGATGTAACTCTGTGAGATGAATTAACAGAACACTGAGCAGTTTCTCAGAAAGCTTCTTTCCATATTTCATCTGAGGATATTTCCTTTTTCACCATAGCCCTCTATGGGCTTCCAAATATCTCTTTGCCAATTCCAGAAGAACTGTCTTAGCGAAATGCTTCTTGTGGGGAAAGCTGTAACTCTGTGAGATGATTTCACAGAAGACAAAGAAGTTTCTCAGAAAGCTTCTTTCTCTTTGTTATCGGAGGATATTTCCTTTGGCCCTATAGTCTTCTAAGGGATCTGAAATATCTGTTCTCAGATTCCACAGAAATAAGGCTAGCAAAGAGATCCACGAAATACAGATGTAACTCTGTGAGATGAATTAACAGAACACTACAGTTTCTCAGAAAGCTTCTTTCCAGAGATCATCTGAGGATATTTCCTTTTTCACCATAGCCCTCTATGGGCTTCCAAATATCACTTTGCGAATTCCACAAGAACTGTCTCAGCGAAAGGCTTCTTGAGGGGAATGCTGTACCTCTCTGAGATGATTTTACAGAACACAAATTAGTTTCTCAGAAAGCATCTTTCTCTTTGTTATCGGCGGATGTTTCCTTTGGCCCTGTATTCCTCAAAGGGATCCGAAATATCTGTTCTCAGACTTCACAGAAATAACGCTAGCAAAGAGATCCACGAAATACAGATGCAACGCTGTGAGATGAATTAACAGAACACTAAGCAGTTTCTCAGAAAGCTTCTTTCCAGATTTCATCTGAGGATATTTCCTTTTTCACCATAGCCCTCTATGCGATTCCAAATATCACTTTGCCAATTCCACAAGAACTGTCTTAGCGAAAGCCTTCTTGAGGGGAAAGCTGTAACTCTGTGAGATGATTTCACAGAACACAAAGAAGTTTCTCAGAAAGCTTCTTTCACTTTGTTATCGGAGGATATTTCCTTTGGCCCTATAGTCCTCTAAGGGATCCGAAATATCTTTTCTCAGATTCCACAGAAATAAGGCTAGCAAAGAGATCAACGAAATACAGATGTAACTCTGTGAGATGAATTAACAGAACTCTGAGCAGTTTCTCAGAAAGCTTCTTTCCAGATTTCATCTGAGGATATTTCCATTTTCACCATAGCCCTGTATGAGCTTCCAAATATCACTTTGCCAATTCCACAAGAACTGTCTTAGCGAAATGCTTCTTGTGGGGAAAGCTGTAACTCTGTGAGATGATTTCACAGAAGACAAAGAAGTTTCTCAGAAAGCTTCTTTCTCTTTGTTATCGGAGGATATTTCCTTTGGCCCTATAGTCTTCTAAGGGATCTGAAATATCTGTTCTCAGATTCCACAGAAATAAGGCTAGCAAAGAGATCCACGAAACACAGATGTAACTCTGTGAGATGAATTAACAGAACATTACAGTTTCTCAGAAAGCTTCTTTCCAGAGATCATCTGAGGATATTTCCTTATTCACCATAGCCCTCTATGGGCTTCCAAATATCACTTTGCCAATCCACAAGAACTGTCTCAGTGATAGGCTTCTTGAGGGGAATGCTGTAACTCTCTGAGATGATTTCACAGAACACAAGGAAGTTTCTCAGAAATCTTCTTTCTCTTTTTTATCGGAGGATATTTCCTTTGGCCCTATAGTCTTCTAAGGGATCCGAAATATCTGTTCTCAGATTTCACAGAAATAACGCTAGCAAAGAGATCAACGAAATACAGATGTAACTCTGTGAGATGAATTAACAGAACACTAAGCGGTTTCTCAGAAAGCTTCTTTCCAGATTTCATCTGAGGATACTTCCTTATTCACCATAGCCCTCTATGGGCTTCCAAATATCACTTTGCCAATTCCACAAGAACTGTCTTACCGAAAGGCTTCTTCAGGGGAAAGCTGTAACTCTGTGAGATGACCTCACAGAACACAAAGAAGTTTCTCAGAAAGCTTCTTTCACTTTGTTATCGGAGAATATTTCCTTTGGCCCTGTATTCCTCAAAGGGATCCGAAATATCTGTTCTCAGACTTCACAGAAATAACGCTAGCAAAGAGATCCACGAAATACAGATGTAACTCTGTGAGATGAATTAACAGAACACTAAGCAGTTTCTAAGAAAGCTTCTTTCCAGATTTCATCTGAGGATATTTCCTTTTTCACCCTAGCCCTCTGTGCGCTTCCAAATATCACTTTGCCAATTCCACAAGAACTGTCTTAGCGAAAGGCTTCTTGAGGGGAAAGCTGTAACTCTGTGAGATGATTTCACAGAACACAAAGAAGTTTCTCAGAAAGCTTCTTTCTCTTTGTTATCGGAGGATATTTCCTTTGGCCCTAGAGTCTTCTAAGGGATCCGAATTATCTGTTCTCAGATTCCACAGAAATAAGGCTAGCAAAGAGATCCACGAAATACAGATGTAACTCTGTGAGATGAATTAACAGAACACTACAGTTTCTCAGAAAGCTTCTTTCCAGAGATCATCTGAGGATATTTCCTTTATCACCATATCCCTCTATGGGCTTCCAAATATCACTTTGCGAATTCCACAAGAACTGTCTCAGCGAAAGGCTTCTTGAGGGGAATGCTGTACCTCTCTGAGATGATTTTACAGAACACAAATTAGTTTCTCAGTAAGCTTCTTTCTCTTTGTTATCGGAGGATATTTCCTTTGGTCCTATAGTCTTCAAAGGGATCCGAAATATCTGTTCTCAGACTTCACAGAAATAACGCTAGCAAAGAGGTCCACGAAATACAGATGCAACGCTGTGAGATGAATTAACAGAACACTAAGCAGTTTCTCAGAAAGCTTCTTTCCAGATTTCATCTGAGGATATTTCCTTTTTCACCATAGCCCTCTATGCGATTCCAAATATCACTTTGCCAATTCCACAAGAACTGTCTTAGCGAAAGCCTTCTTGAGGGGAAAGCTGTAACTCTGTGAGATGATTTCACAGAACACAAAGAAGTTTCTCAGAAAGCTTCTTTCACTTTGTTATCGGAGGATATTTCCTTTGGCCCTATAGTCCTCTAAGGGATCCGAAATATCTTTTCTCAGATTCCACAGAAATAAGGCTAGCAAAGAGATCAACGAAATACAGATGTAACTCTGTGAGATGAATTAACAGAACACTGAGCAGTCTCTCAGAAAGCTTCTTTCCAGATTTCATCTGAGGATATTTCCTTTTTCATCATAGCACTGTATGAGCTTCCAAATATCACTTTGCCAATTCCACAAGAACTGTCTTAGCGAAATGCTTCTTGTGGGGAAAGCTGTAACTCTGTGAGATGATTTCACAGAAGACAAAGAAGTTTCTCAGAAAGCTTCTTTCTCTTTGTTATCGGAGGATATTTCCTTTGGCCCTATAGTCTTCTAAGGGATCTGAAATATCTGTTCTCAGATTCCACAGAAATAAGGCTAGCAAAGAGATCCACGAAACACAGATGTAACTCTGTGAGATGAATTAACAGAACATTACAGTTTCTCAGAAAGCTTCTTTCCAGAGATCATCTGAGGATATTTCCTTATTCACCATAGCCCTCTATGGGCTTCCAAATATCACTTTGCCAATCCACAAGAACTGTCTCAGCGAAAGGCTTCTTGAGGGGAATGCTGTAACTCTCTGAGATGACTTCACAGAACACAAAGAAGTTTCTCAGAAATCTTCTTTCTCTTTGTTATCGGAGGATATTTCCTTAGGCCCTATAGTCTTCTAAGGGATCCGAAATATCTGTTCTCAGAATTCACAGAAATAACGCTAGCAAAGAGATCAACGAAATACAGATGTAACTCTGTGAGATGAATTAACAGAACACTAAGCGGTTTCTCAGAAAGCTTCTTTCCAGATTTCATCTGAGGATACTTCCTTTTTCACCGTAGCCCTCTATGGGCTTCCAAATATCACATTGCCAATTCCACAAGAACTGTCTTACCGAAAGGCTTCTTGAGGGGAAAGTTGTAACTCTCTGAGATGACCTCACAGAACACAAAGAAGTTTCTCAGAAAGCTTCTTTCACTTTGTTATCGGAGAATATTTCCTTTGGCCCTGTATTCCTCAAAGGGATCCGAAATATCTGTTCTCAGACTTCACAGAAATAACGCTAGCAAAGAGATCCACGAAATACAGATGTAACTCTGTGAGATGAATTAACAGAACACTAAGCAGTTTCTAAGAAAGGTTCTTTCCATATTTCATCTGAGGATATTTCCTTTTTCACCCTAGCCCTCTGTGCGCTTCCAAATATCACTTTGCCAATTCCACAAGAACTGTCTTAGCGAAAGGCTTCTTGAGGGGAAAGCTGTAACTCTGTGAGATGATTTCACAGAACACAAAGAAGTTTCTCAGAAAGCTTCTTTCTCTTTGTTATCGGAGGATATTTCCTTTGGCCCTAGAGTCTCCTAAGGGATCCGAATTATCTGTTCTCAGATTCCACAGAAATAAGGCTAGCAAAGAGATCCACGAAATACAGATGTAACTCTGTGAGAAGAAATAACAGAACAATAAGCAGTTTCTCAGAAAGCTTCTTTCCAGATTTCATCTGAGGATATTTCCTTTTTCACCATAGCCCTCTATGGGCTTCCAAATATCACTTTGGCAATTCCACAAAAACTGTCTTAGCGAAAGGCTTCTTGAGGGGAAAGCTGTAACTCTGTGAGATGATATCACAGAACACAAAGAAGTTTCTCACAAAGCTTCTTTCTCTTTGTTATCGGAAGATATTTGCTTTGGCCCTATAGTCTTCTAAGGGATCCGAAATATCTGTTCTCAGATTCCACAGAAATAAGGCTAGCAAAGAGATCCACCAAATACAGATGTAACTCTGTGAGATGAATTAACAGAACACTACAGTTTCTCAGAAAGCTTCTTTCCAGAGATCATCTGAGGATATTTCCTTTATCACCATAGCCCTCTATGGGCTTCCAAATATCACTTTGCCAATTCCACAAGAACTGACTTACCGAAAGGCTTCTTGAGGGGAAAGCTGTAACTCTGTGAGATGACCTCACAGAACACAAAGAAGTTTCTCAGAAAGCTTCTTTCTCTTTGTTATCGGAGGATATTTCTTTTGGCCCACTTTTCTTCACAGGGATCCGAAATATCTCTTCTCAGGTTTCACAGAAATATGGCTGGCAAAGAGATCCACGAAATACAAATGTAACTCTGTGAGATGAATTAACACAACACTAAGCAGTTTCTCAGAAAGCTTCTTTACAGATTTCATCTGAGGATATTTCCTTTTTCACCATAGCCCTCTAAGGGCTTCCAAATATCACTTTGCCAATTCCACAAGAACTGTCTTAGCGAAAGGCTTCTTGAGGGGAAAGCTGTAACTCTGTGAGATTATTTCACAGAACACAAAGTAGTTTCTCAGAAAGCTTCTTTCTCTTTGTTATCAGAGGATATTTCCTTTGGCCTTATAGTCTTCAAAGGGATCCGAAATATCTGTTCTCAGGTTCCACAGAAATAAGGCTAGCAAAGAGATCCACGAAATATAGATGTAACTCTGTGAGATGAATTAACAGAACACTGAGCAGTTTCTCAGAAAGCTTCATTCCAGATTTCATCTGAGGATATTTCCTTTTTCACCACAACCCTCTATGGGCTTCCAAATATCACTTTGCCACTTCCACAAGAACTGTCTTAGCGAAAGGCTTCTTGAGGGGAAAGCTGTAACTCTGTGAGACGATTTCACAGAACACGAAGAAGTTTCTCAGAAAACTTCTTTCTCTTTGTTATCGGAGGATATTTCCTTTGGCCCTATATTCTTCTAAGGATCCGAAATATCTGTTTTCAGATTCCACAGAAATAAGGCTAGCAAACACATCCAGGAAATACAGAGGTAACTCTGTGAGATGAATTACCAGAACAATAAGCAGAGTCTCAGAAAGCTTCTTTCCACATTTCATCTGAGGATATTTCCTATTTCACCATAGCCCTCTATGCGCTTCCAAATATCACTTTGCCAAGTTCACAAGAACTGTCTTAGCGAAAGGCTTCTTGAGTGGAAAGCTGTAACTCTGTGAGATGATTTCACAGAACACAAAGAAGTTTCTGAGAAAGCTTCTTTCTCTTTGTTATCGGAGGATATTTCCTTTGGCCCTATACTCTTCAAAGGGATCCGAAATATCTGTTCTCAGATTCCACAGAAATAAGGCTAGCAAAGAAATCCACGAAATACAGATGTAACTCTGTGAGATGAATTAACAGAACACTAAGCAGTTTCTCATAAAGCTTCTTACCAGATTTCATCTGAGGATATTTCCTTTTTCACCATAGCCCTCTATGCGCTTCCAAATATCACTTTGCCAATTACACAAGAACTGTCTTAGCGAAAGGCTTCTTGAGGGGAAAGCTGTAACTCTGTGAGATGATTTCACGGAACACAAAGAAGTTTCTCAGAAAGCTTCTTTCTCTTTGTTATCGGAGAATATTTCCTTTGGCCCTGTAGTCTTCTAAGGGATCCGAAATATCTGTTCTCAGGTTCCACAGAAATAAGGCTAGCAAAGAGATCCACGAAATACAGATGTAACTCTGTGAGATGAATTAACAGAACACTGAGCAGTTTCTCAGAAAGCTTCTTTCCAGATTTCATCTGAGGATATTTCCTTTTTCACCATAGCCCTCTATGCGATTCCAAATATCACTGTGCCAATTCCACAAGAACTGTCTTAGCGAAAGCCTTCTCGAGGGGAAAGCTGTAACTCTGTGAGGTGATTTCACAGAACACAAAGAAGTTTCTCAGAAAGCTTCTTTCACTTTGTTATCGGAGGATATTTCCTTTGGCCCTATAGTCCTCCAAGGATCTGAAATATCTGTTCTCAGATTCCACAGAAATAAGGCTAGCAAAGAGATCCACGAAATACAGATGTAACTCTGTGAGATGAATTAACAGAACACTACAGTTTCTCAGAAAGCTTCTTTCCAGAGATCATCTGAGAATATTTCCTTTTTCACCATAGCCCTGTATGGGCTTCCAAATATCACTTTGTGAATTCCACAAGAACTGTCTCAGCGAAAGGCTTCTTGAGGGGAATGCTGTACCTCTCTGAGATGATTTTAGAGAACAGAAATTAGTTTCTCAGAAAGCTTCTTTCTCTTTGTTATCGGAGGATATTTCCTTTGGTCCTATAGTCTTCAAAGGGATCGGAAATATCTGTTCTCAGACTTCACAGAAATACCGTAGCAAAGAGGTCCACGAAATACAGATGCAACGCTGTGAGATGAATTAACAGAACACTAAGCAGTTTCTCAGAAAGCTTCTTTCCAGATTTCATCTGAGGATATTTCCTTTTTCACCATAGCCCTCTATGCGATTCCAAATATCACTTTGCCAATTCCACAAGAACTGTCTTAGCGAAAGGCTTCTTGAGGGGAAAGCTGTAACTCTGTGAGATGATTTCCCAGAACACAAAGAAGTTTCTCAGAAAGCTTCTTTCTCTTTGTTATCTGAGGATATTTCCTTTGGCCCTATAGTCCTCTAAGGGATCCGAAATATCTTTTCTCAGATTCCACAGAAATAAGGCTAGCAAAGAGATCCATGAAATACAGATGTAACTCTGTGAGAAGAATTAACAGAACAATAAGCAGTTTCTCAGAAAGCTTCTTTCCAGATTTCATCTGAGGATATTTCCTTTTTCACCATAGCCCTCTATGGGCTTCCAAATATCACTTTGGCAATTCCACAAGTACTGTCTCAGCGAAAGGCTTCTTGAGGGGAAAGCTGTAACTCCGTGAGATGATTTCACAGAACACAAAGAAGTTTCTCACAAAGCTTCTTTCTCTTTGTTATCGGAAGATATTTCCTTTGGCCCTATAGTCTTCTAAGGGATCCGAAATATCTGTTCTCAGATTCCACAGAAAGAAGGCTAGCAAAGAGATCCACGAAATACAGATGTAACTCTGTGAGATGAATTAACAGAACACTACACTTTCTCAGAAAGCTTCTTTCCAGAGATCATCTGAGGATATTTCCTTTATCACCATAGCCCTCTATGGGCTTCCAAATATCACTTTGCGAATTCCACAAGAACTGTCTCAGCGAAAGGCTTCTTGAGGGGAATGCTGTACCTCTCTGAGATGATTTTACAGAACACAAATTAGTTTCTCAGAAAGCTTCTTTCTCTTTGTTATCGGAGGATATTTCCTTTGGTCCTATAGTCTTCAAAGGGATCCGAAATATCTGTTCTCAGACTTCACAGAAATAACGCTAGCAAAGAGGTCCACGAAATACAGATGCAACACTGTGAGATGAATTAACAGAACACTAAGCAGTTTCTCAGAAAGCTTCTTTCCAGATTTCATCTGAGGATATTTCCTTTTTCACCATAGCCCTCTATGCGATTCCAAATATCACTTTGCCAATTCCACAAGAACTGTCTTAGCGAAAGCCTTCTTGAGGGGAAAGCTGTAACTCTGTGAGATGATTTCACAGAACACAAAGAAGTTTCTCAGAAAGCTTCTTTCACTTTGTTATCGGAGGATATTTCCTTTGGCCCTATAGTCCTCTAAGAGATCCGAAATATCTGTTCTCAGATTCCACAGAAATAAGGCTAGCAAAGAGATCAACGAAATACAGATGTAACTCTGTGAGATGAATTAACAGAACACAGAGCAGTTTCTCAGAAAGCTTCTTTCCAGATTTCATCTGAGGATATTTCCTTTTTCACCATAGCCCTGTATGGGCTTCCAAATATCACTTTGCCAATTCCAGAAGAACTGTCTTAGCGAAATGCTTCTTGTGGGGAAAGCTGTAACTCTGTGAGATGATTTCACAGAATACAAAGAAGTTTCTCAGAAAGCTTCTTTCTCTTTGTTATCGGAGGATATTTCCTTTGGCCCTATAGTCTTCTAAGGGATCTGAAATATCTGTTCTCAGATTCCACAGAAATAAGGCTAGCAAAGAGATCCACGAAACACAGATGTAACTCTGTGAGATGAATTAACAGAACATTACAGTTTCTCAGAAAGCTTCTTTCCAGAGATCATCTGAGGATATTTCCTTATTCACCATAGCCCTCTATGGGCTTCCAAATATCACTTTGCCAATCCACAAGAACTGTCTCTGCGAAAGGCTTCTTGAGGGGAATGCTGTAACTCTCTGAGATGATTTCACAGAACACAAAGAAGTTTCTCAGAAATCTTCTTTCTCTTTGTTATCGGAGGATATTTCCTTTGGCCCTATAGTCTTCAAAGGGCCGAAATATCTGTTCTCAGACTTCATAGAAATAACGCTAGCAAAGAGGTCCACGAAATACAGATGCAACGCTGTGAGATGAATTAACAGAACACTAAGCAGTTTCTCAGAAAGCTTCTTTCCAGATTTCATCTGAGGATATTTCCTTTTTCACCATAGCCCTCTATGCGATTCCAAATATCACTGTGCCAATTCCACAAGAACTGTCTTAGCGAAAGCCTTCTCGAGGGGAAAGCTGTAACTCTGTGAGGTGATTTCACAGAACACAAAGAAGTTTCTCAGAAAGCTTCTTTCACTTTGTTATCGGAGGATATTTCCTTTGGCCCTATAGTCCTCCAAGGATCCGAAATATCTGTTCTCAGATTCCACAGAAATAAGGCTAGCAAAGAGATCCACGAAATACAGATGTAACTCTGTGAGATGAATTAACAGAACACTACAGTTTTTCAGAAAGCTTCTTTTCAGAGATCATCTGAGAATATTTCCTTTTTCACCATAGCCCTCTATGGGCTTCCAAATATCACTTTGTGAATTCCACAAGAACTGTCTCAGCGAAAGGCTTCTTGAGGGGAATGCTGTACCTCTCTGAGATGATTTTAGAGAACAGAAATTAGTTTCTCAGAAAGCTTCTTTCTCTTTGTTATCGGAGGATATTTCCTTTGGTCCTGTAGTCTTCAAAGGGATCCGAAATATCTGTTCTCAGACTTCACAGAAATACCGTAGCAAAGAGGTCCACGAAATACAGATGCAACGCTGTGAGATGAATTAACAGAACACTAAGCAGTTTCTCAGAAAGCTTCTTTCCAGATTTCATCTGAGGATATTTCCTTTTTCACCATAGCCCTCTATGCGATTCCAAATATCACTTGGCCAATTCCACAAGAACTGTCTTAGCGAAAGGCTTCTTGAGGGGAAAGCTGTAACTCTGTGAGATGATTTCCCAGAACACAAAGAAGTTTCTCAGAAAGCTTCTTTCTCTTTGTTATCTGAGGATATTTCCTATGGCCCTAGAGTCATCTAAGGGATCCGAATTATCTGTTCTCAGATTCAACAGAAATAAGGCTAGCAAAGAGATCCACGAAATACAGATGTAACTCTGTGAGAAGAATTAACAGAACAATAAGCAGTTTCTCAGAAAGCTTCTTTCCAGATTTCATCTGAGGATATTTCCTTTTTCACCATAGCCCTCTATGGGCTTCCAAATATCACTTTGGCAATTCCACAAGTACTGTCTCAGCGAAAGGCTTCTTGAGGGGAAAGCTGTAACTCTGTGAGATGATTTCACAGAACACAAAGAAGTTTCTCACAAAGCTTCTTTCTCTTTGTTATCGGAAGATATTTCCTTTGGCCCTATAGTCTTCTAAGGGATCCGAAATATCTGTTCTCAGATTCCACAGAAAGAAGGCTAGCAAAGAGATCCACGAAATACAGATGTAACTCTGTGAGATGAATTAACAGAACACTACAGTTTCTCAGAAAGCTTCTTTCCAGAGATCATCTGAGGATATTTCCTTTATCACCATAGCCCTCTATGGGCTTCCAAATATCACTTTGCGAATTCCACAAGAACTGTCTCAGCGAAAGGCTTCTTGAGGGGAATGCTGTACCTCTCTGAGATGATTTTACAGAACACAAATTAGTTTCTCAGAAAGCTTCTTTCTCTTTGTTATCGGAGGATATTTCCTTTGGTCCTATAGTCTTCAAAGGGATCCGAAATATCTGTTCTCAGACTTCACAGAAATAACGCTAGCAAAGAGGTCCACTAAATACAGATGCAACGCTGTGAGATGAATTTACAGAACACTAAGCAGTTTCTCAGAAAGCTTCTTTCCAGATTTCATCTGAGGATATTTCCTTTTTCACCATAGCCCTCTCTGCGATTCCAAATATCACTTTGCCAATTCCACAAGAACTGTCTTAGCGAAAGCCTTCTTGAGGGGAAAGCTGTAACTCTGTGAGATGATTTCACAGAACACAAAGAAGTTTCTCAGAAAGCTTCTTTCACTTTGTTATCGGAGGATATTTCCTTTGGCCCTATAGTCCTCTAAGAGATCCGAAATATCTTTTCTCAGATTCCACAGAAATAAGGCTAGCAAAGAGATCAACGAAATACAGATGTAACTCTGTGAGATGAATTAACAGAACACTGAGCAGTTTCTCAGAAAGCTACTTTCCAGATTTCATCTGAGGATATTTCCTTTTTCACCATAGCCCTGTATGGGCTTCCAAATATCCCTTTGCCAATTCCAGAAGAACTGTCTTAGCGAAATGCTTCTTGTGGGGAAAGCTGTAACTCTGTGAGATGATTTCACAGAAGACAAAGAAGTTTCTCAGAAAGCTTCTTTCTCTTTGTTATCGGAGGATATTTCCTTTGGCCCTATAGTCTTCTAAGGGATCTGAAATATCTGTTCTCAGATTCCACAGAAATAAGGCTAGCAAAGAGATCCACGAAACACAGATGTAACTCTGTGAGATGAATTAACAGAACATTACAGTTTCTCAGAAAGCTTCTTTCCAGAGATCATCTGAGGATATTTCCTTATTCACCATAGCCCTCTATGGGCTTCCAAATATCACTTTGCCAATCCACAAGAACTGTCTCTGCGAAAGGCTTCTTGAGGGGAATGCTGTACCTCTCTGAGATGATTTTACAGAACGCAAATTAGTTTCTCAGAAAGCTTCTTTCTCTTTGTTATCGGAGGATATTTCCTTTGGTCCTATAGTCCTCAAAGGGATCCGAAATATCTGTTCTCAGACTTCACAGAAATAACGTAGCAAAGAGGTCCACGAAATACAGATGCAACGCTGTGAGATGAATTAACAGAACACTAAGCAGTTTCTCAGAAAGCTTCTTTCCAGATTTCATCTGAGGATATTTCCTTTTTCACCATAGCCCTCTCTGCGATTCCAAATATCACTTTGCCAATTCCACAAGAACTGTCTTAGCGAAAGCCTTCTTGAGGGGAAAGCTGTAACTCTGTGAGATGATTTCACAGAACACAAAGAAGTTTCTCAGAAAGCTTCTTTCACTTTGTTATCGGAGGATATTTCCTTTGGCCCTATAGTCCTCTAAGAGATCCGAAATATCTTTTCTCAGATTCCACAGAAATAAGGCTAGCAAAGAGATCAACGAAATACAGATGTAACTCTGTGAGATGAATTAACAGAACACTGAGCAGTTTCTCAGAAAGCTACTTTCCAGATTTCATCTGAGGATATTTCCTTTTTCTCCATAGCCCTGTATGGGCTTCCAAATATCCCTTTGCCAATTCCAGAAGAACTGTCTTAGCGAAATGCTTCTTGTGGGGAAAGCTGTAACTCTGTGAGATGATTTCACAGAAGACAAAGAAGTTTCTCAGAAAGCTTCTTTCTCTTTGTTATCGGAGGATATTTCCTTTGGCCCTATAGTCTTCTAAGGGATCTGAAATATCTGTTCTCAGATTCCACAGAAATAAGGCTAGCAAAGAGATCCACGAAACACAGATGTAACTCTGTGAGATGAATTAACAGAACATTACAGTTTCTCAGAAAGCTTCTTTCCAGAGATCATCTGAGGATATTTCCTTATTCACCATAGCCCTCTATGGGCTTCCAAATATCACTTTGCCAATCCACAAGAACTGTCTCTGCGAAAGGCTTCTTGAGGGGAATGCTGTACCTCTCTGAGATGATTTTACAGAACACAAATTAGTTTCTCAGAAAGCTTCTTTCTCTTTGTTATCGGAGGATATTTCCTTTGGTCCTATAGTCCTCAAAGGGATCCGAAATATCTGTTCTCAGACTTCACAGAAATAACGTAGCAAAGAGGTCCACGAAATACAGATGCAACGCTGTGAGATGAATTAACAGAACACTAAGCAGTTTCTCAGAAAGCTTCTTTCCAGATTTCATCTGAGGATATTTCCTTTTTCACCATAGCCCTCTATGCGCTTCCAAATATCACTTTGCCAATTCCAGAAGAACTGTCTTAGCGAAAGCCTTCTTGAGGGGAAAGCTGTAACTCTGTGAGATGATTTCACAGAACACAAAGAAGTTTCTCAGAAAGCTTCTTTCACTTTGTTATCGGAGGATATTTCCTTTGGCCCTATAGTCCTTTAAGGGATCCGAAATATCTTTTCTCAGATTCCACAGAAATAAGGCTAGCAAAGAGATCCATGAAATACAGATGTAACTCTGTGAGAAGAATTAACAGAACAATAAGCAGTTTCTCAGAAAGCTTCTTTCCAGATTTCATCTGAGGATATTTCCTTTTTCACCATAGCCCTCTATGGGCTTCCAAATATCACTTTGGCAATTCCACAAGTACTGTCTCAGCGAAAGGCTTCTTGAGGGGAAAGCTGTAACTCCGTGAGATGATTTCACAGAACACAAAGAAGTTTCTCACAAAGCTTCTTTCTCTTTGTTATCTGAAGATATTTCCTTTGGCCCTATAGTCTTCTAAGGGATCCGAAATATCTGTTCTCAGATTCCACAGAAAGAAGGCTAGCAAAGAGATCCACGAAATACAGATGTAACTCTGTGAGATGAATTAACAGAACACTACAGTTTCTCAGAAAGCTTCTTTCCAGAGATCATCTGAGGATATTTCCTTTATCACCATAGCCCTCTATGGGCTTCCAAATATCACTTTGCGAATTCCACAAGAACTGTCTCAGCGAAAGGCTTCTTGAGGGGAATGCTGTACCTCTCTGAGATGATTTTACAGAACACAAATTAGTTTCTCAGAAAGCTTCTTTCTCTTTGTTATCGGAGGATATTTCCTTTGGTCCTATAGTCTTCAAAGGGATCCGAAATATCTGTTCTCAGACTTCACAGAAATAACGCTAGCAAAGAGGTCCACTAAATACAGATGCAACGCTGTGAGATGAATTTACAGAACACTAAGCAGTTTCTCAGAAAGCTTCTTTCCAGATTTCATCTGAGGATATTTCCTTTTTCACCATAGCCCTCTATGCGATTCCAAATATCACTTTGCCAATTCCACAAGAACTGTCTTAGCGAAAGCCTTCTTGAGGGGAAAGCTGTAACTCTGTGAGATGATTTCACAGAACACAAAGAAGTTTCTCAGAAAGCTTCTTTCACTTTGTTATCGGAGGATATTTCCTTTGGCCCTATAGTCCTCTAAGAGATCCGAAATATCTTTTCTCAGATTCCACAGAAATAAGGCTAGCAAAGAGATCAACGAAATACAGATGTAACTCTGTGAGATGAATTAACAGAACACTGAGCAGTTTCTCAGAAAGCTACTTTCCAGATTTCATCTGAGGATATTTCCTTTTTCACCATAGCCCTGTATGGGCTTCCAAATATCCCTTTGCCAATTCCAGAAGAACTGTCTTAGCGAAATGCTTCTTGTGGGGAAAGCTGTAACTCTGTGAGATGATTTCACAGAAGACAAAGAAGTTTCTCAGAAAGCTTCTTTCTCTTTGTTATCGGAGGATATTTCCTTTGGCCCTATAGTCTTCTAAGGCATCTGAAATATCTGTTCTCAGATTCCACAGAAATAAGGCTAGCAAAGAGATCCACGAAACACAGATGTAACTCTGTGAGATGAATTAACAGAACATTACAGTTTCCCAGAAAGCTTCTTTCCAGAGATCATCTGAGGATATTTCCTTATTCACCATAGCCCTCTATGGGCTTCCAAATATCACTTTGCCAATCCACAAGAACTGTCTCTGCGAAAGGCTTCTTGAGGGGAATGCTGTACCTCTCTGAGATGATTTTACAGAACACAAATTAGTTTCTCAGAAAGCTTCTTTCTCTTTGTTATCGGAGGATATTTCCTTTGGTCCTATAGTCCTCAAAGGGATCCGAAATATCTGTTCTCAGACTTCACAGAAATAACGTAGCAAAGAGGTCCACGAAATACAGATGCAACGCTGTGAGATGAATTAACAGAACACTAAGCCTTTCTCAGAAAGCTTCTTTCCAGATTTCATCTGAGGATAATTCCTTTTTCACCATAGCCCTCTATGCGCTTCCAAATATCACTTTGCCAATTCCAGAAGAACTGTCTTAGCGAAAGCCTTCTTGAGGGGAAAGCTGTAACTCTGTGAGATGATTTCACAGAACACAAAGACGTTTCTCAGAAAGCTTCTTTCTCTTTGTTATCGGAGGATATTTCCTTTGGCACTAGAGTCTTCAAAGGGATCCGAATTATCTGTTCTCAGATTCCACAGAAATAAGGCTAGCAAAGAGATCCACGAAATACAGATGTAACACTGTGCGAAGAATTAACAGAACAAGAAGCAGTTTCTCAGAAAGCTTCTTTCCAGATTTCATCCGAGGATATTTCCTTTTTCACCATAGCCCTCTATGGGCTTCCAAATATCACTTTGGCAACTCCACAAGAACTGTCTTAGCGAAAGGCTTCTTGAAGGGAAAGCTGTAACTCTGTGAGATGATTTCACAGAAGACAAAGAAGTTTCTCAGAAAGCTTCTTTCTCTTTGTTATCGGAGGATATTTCCTTTGGCCCTATAGTCTTCTAAGGTATCTGAAATATCTGTTCTCAGATTCCACAGAAAGAAGGCTAGCAAAGAGATCCACGAAATACAGATGTAACTCTGTGAGATGAATTAACAGAACACTACAGTTTCTCAGAAAGCTTCTTTCCAGAGATCATATGAGGATATTTCCTTTATCACCATAGCCCTCTATGGGCTTCCAAATATCACTTTGCGAATTCCACAAGAACTGTCTCAGCGAAAGGCTTCTTGAGGGGAATGCTGTACCTCTCTGAGATGATTTTACAGAACACAAATTAGTTTCTCAGAAAGCTTCTTTCTCTTTGTTATCGGAGTTTATTTCCTTTGGTCCTATAGTCTTCAAAGGGATCCGAAATATCTGTTCTCAGACTTCACAGAAATAACGCTAGCAAAGAGGTCCACGAAATACAGATGCAACACTGTGAGATGAATTAACAGAACACTAAGCAGTTTCTCAGAAAGCTTCTTTCCAGATTTCATCTGAGGATATTTCCTTTTTCACCATAGCCCTCTATGCGATTCCAAATATCACTTTATCAATTCCACAAGAACTGTCTTAGCGAAAGCCTTCTTGAGGGGAAAGCTGTAACTCTGTGAGATGATTTCACAGAACACAAAGAAGTTTCTCAGAAAGCTTCTTTCACTTTCTTATCGGAGGATATTTCCTTTGGCCCTATAGTCCTCTAAGAGATCCGAAATATCTTTTCTCAGATTCCACAGAAATAAGGCTAGCAAAGAGATCAACGAAATACAGATGTAACTCTGTGAGATGAATTAACAGAACACTGAGCAGTTTCTCAGAAAGCTTCTTTCCAGATTTCATCTGAGGATATTTCCTTTTTCACCATAGCCCTGTATGGGCTTCCAAATATCACTTTGCCAATTCCAGAAGAACTGTCTTAGCGAAATGCTTCTTGTGGGGAAAGCTGTAACTCTGTGAGATGATTTCACAGAATACAAAGAAGTTTCTCAGAAAGCTTCTTTCTCTTTGTTATCGGAGGATATTTCCTTTGGCCCTATAGTCTTCTAAGGGATCTGAAATATCTGTTCTCAGATTCCACAGAAATAAGGCTAGCAAAGAGATCCACGAAACACAGATGTAACTCTGTGAGATGAATTAACAGAACATTACAGTTTCTCAGAAAGCTTCTTTCCAGAGATCATCTGAGGATATTTCCTTATTCACCATAGCCCTCTATGGGCTTCCAAATATCACTTTGCCAATCCACAAGAACTGTCTCTGCGAAAGGCTTCTTGAGGGGAATGCTGTAACTCTCTGAGATGATTTCACAGAACACAAAGAAGTTTCTCAGAAATCTTCTTTCTCTTTGTTATCGGAGGATATTTCCTTTGGCCCTATAGTCTTCAAAGGGCCGAAATATCTGTTCTCAGACTTCATAGAAATAACGCTAGCAAAGAGGTCCACGAAATACAGATGCAACACTGTGAGATGAATTAACAGAACACTAAGCAGTTTCTCAGAAAGCTTCTTTCCAGATTTCATCTGAGGATATTTCCTTTTTCACCATAGCCCTCTATGGGCTTCCAAATATCACTTTGGCAATTCCACAAGTACTGTCTCAGCGAAAGGCTTCTTGAGGGGAAAGCTGTAACTCTGTGAGATGATTTCACAGAACACAAAGAAGTTTCTCACAAAGCTTCTTTCTCTTTGTTATCGGAAGATATTTCCTTTGGCCCTATAGTCTTCTAAGGGATCCGAAATATCTGTTCTCAGATTCCACAGAAAGAAGGCTAGCAAAGAGATCCACGAAATACAGATGTAACTCTGTGAGATGAATTAACAGAACACTACAGTTTCTCAGAAAGCTTCTTTCCAGAGATCATCTGAGGATATTTCCTTTATCACCATAGCCCTCTATGGGCTTCCAAATATCACTTTGCGAATTCCACAAGAACTGTCTCAGCGAAAGGCTTCTTGAGGGGAATGCTGTACCTCTCTGAGATGATTTTACAGAACACAAATTAGTTTCTCAGAAAGCTTCTTTCTCTTTGTTATCGGAGGATATTTCCTTTGGTCCTATAGTCTTCAAAGGGATCCGAAATATCTGTTCTCAGACTTCACAGAAATAACGCTAGCAAAGAGGTCCACGAAATACAGATGCAACGCTGTGAGATGAATTAACAGAACACTAAGCAGTTTCTCAGAAAGCTTCTTTCCAGATTTCATCTGAGGATATTTCCTTTTTCACCATAGCCCTCTATGCGATTCCAAATATCACTTTGCCAATTCCACAAGAACTGTCTTAGCGAAAGCCTTCTTGAAGGGGAAAGCTGTAACTCTGTGAGATGATTTCACAGAACACAAAGAAGTTTCTCAGAAAGCTTCTTTCACTTTGTTATCGGAGGATATTTCCTTTGGCCCTATAGTCCTCTAAGAGATCCGAAATATCTTTTCTCAGATTCCACAGAAATAAGGCTAGCAAAGAGATCAACGAAATACAGATGTAACTCTGTGAGATGAATTAACAGAACACTGAGCAGTTTCTCAGAAAGCTACTTTCCAGATTTCATCTGAGGATATTTCCTTTTTCACCATAGCCCTGTATGGGCTTCCAAATATCCCTTTGCCAATTCCAGAAGAACTGTCTTAGCGAAATGCTTCTTGTGGGGAAAGCTGTAACTCTGTGAGATGATTTCACAGAAGACAAAGAAGTTTCTCAGAAAGCTTCTTTCTCTTTGTTATCGGAGGATATTTCCTTTGGCCCTATAGTCTTCTAAGGGATCTGAAATATCTGTTCTCAGATTCCACAGAAATAAGGCTAGCAAAGAGATCCACGAAACACAGATGTAACTCTGTGAGATGAATTAACAGAACATTACAGTTTCTCAGAAAGCTTCTTTCCAGAGATCATCTGAGGATATTTCCTTATTCACCATAGCCCTCTATGGGCTTCCAAATATCACTTTGCCAATCCACAAGAACTGTCTCTGCGAAAGGCTTCTTGAGGGGAATGCTGTACCTCTCTGAGATGATTTTACAGAACACAAATTAGTTTCTCAGAAAGCTTCTTTCTCTTTGTTATCGGAGGATATTTCCTTTGGTCCTATAGTCCTCAAAGGGATCCGAAATATCTGTTCTCAGACTTCACAGAAATAACGTAGCAAAGAGGTCCACGAAATACAGATGCAACGCTGTGAGATGAATTAACAGAACACTAAGCAGTTTCTCAGAAAGCTTCTTTCCAGATTTCATCTGAGGATATTTCCTTTTTCACCATAGCCCTCTATGCGCTTCCAAATATCACTTTGCCAATTCCAGAAGAACTGTCTTAGCGAAAGCCTTCTTGAGGGGAAAGCTGTAACTCTGTGAGATGATTTCACAGAACACAAAGAAGTTTCTCAGAAAGCTTCTTTCACTTTGTTATCGGAGGATATTTCCTTTGGCCCTATAGTCCTCTAAGGGATCCGAAATATCTTTTCTCAGATTCCACAGAAATAAGGCTAGCAAAGAGATCCATGAAATACAGATGTAACTCTGTGAGAAGAATTAACAGAACAATAAGCAGTTTCTCAGAAAGCTTCTTTCCAGATTTCATCTGAGGATATTTCCTTTTTCACCACAGCCCTCTATGGGCTTCCAAATATCACTTTGGCAATTCCACAAGTACTGTCTCAGCGAAAGGCTTCTTGAGGGGAAAGCTGTAACTCCGTGAGATGATTTCACAGAACACAAAGAAGTTTCTCACAAAGCTTCTTTCTCTTTGTTATCTGAAGATATTTCCTTTGGCCCTATAGTCTTCTAAGGGATCCGAAATATCTGTTCTCAGATTCCACAGAAAGAAGGCTAGCAAAGAGATCCACGAAATACAGATGTAACTCTGTGAGATGAATTAACAGAACACTACAGTTTCTCAGAAAGCTTCTTTCCAGAGATCATATGAGGATATTTCCTTTATCACCATAGCCCTCTATGGGCTTCCAAATATCACTTTGCGAATTCCACAAGAACTGTCTCAGCGAAAGGCTTCTTGAGGGGAATGCTGTACCTCTCTGAGATGATTTTACAGAACACAAATTAGTTTCTCAGAAAGCTTCTTTCTCTTTGTTATCGGAGGATATTTCCTTTGGTCCTATAGTCTTCAAAGGGATCCGAAATATCTGTTCTCAGACTTCACAGAAATAACGCTAGCAAAGAGGTCCACTAAATACAGATGCAACGCTGTGAGATGAATTTACAGAACACTAAGCAGTTTCTCAGAAAGCTTCTTTCCAGATTTCATCTGAGGATATTTCCTTTTTCACCATAGCCCTCTATGCGATTCCAAATATCACTTTGCCAATTCCACAAGAACTGTCTTAGCGAAAGCCTTCTTGAGGGGAAAGCTGTAACTCTGTGAGATGATTTCACAGAACACAAAGAAGTTTCTCAGAAAGCTTCTTTCACTTTGTTATCGGAGGATATTTCCTTTGGCCCTATAGTCCTCTAAGAGATCCGAAATATCTTTTCTCAGATTCCACAGAAATAAGGCTAGCAAAGAGATCAACGAAATACAGATGTAACTCTGTGAGATGAATTAACAGAACACTGAGCAGTTTCTCAGAAAGCTACTTTCCAGATTTCATCTGAGGATATTTCCTTTTTCACCATAGCCCTGTATGGGCTTCCAAATATCCCTTTGCCAATTCCAGAAGAACTGTCTTAGCGAAATGCTTCTTGTGGGGAAAGCTGTAACTCTGTGAGATGATTTCACAGAAGACAAAGAAGTTTCTCAGAAAGCTTCTTTCTCTTTGTTATCGGA
This sequence comes from Macaca nemestrina, assembly GCF_043159975.1. Taxonomy (NCBI): domain Eukaryota; kingdom Metazoa; phylum Chordata; class Mammalia; order Primates; family Cercopithecidae; genus Macaca; species Macaca nemestrina. Next base: position 27,848,180 of record NC_092143.1, read on the forward strand.
GGATATTTCCTTTGGCCCTATAGTCTTCTAAGGGATCTGAAATATCTGTTCTCAGATTCCACAGAAATAAGGCTAGCAAAGAGATCCACGAAACACAGATGTAACTCTGTGAGATGAATTAACAGAACATTACAGTTTCCCAGAAAGCTTCTTTCCAGAGATCATCTGAGGATATTTCCTTATTCACCATAGCCCTCTATGGGCTTCCAAATATCACTTTGCCAATCCACAAGAACTGTCTCTGCGAAAGGCTTCTTGAGGGGAATGCTGTACCTCTCTGAGATGATTTTACAGAACACAAATTAGTTTCTCAGAAAGCTTCTTTCTCTTTGTTATCGGAGGATATTTCCTTTGGTCCTATAGTCCTCAAAGGGATCCGAAATATCTGTTCTCAGACTTCACAGAAATAACGTAGCAAAGAGGTCCACGAAATACAGATGCAACGCTGTGAGATGAATTAACAGAACACTAAGCCTTTCTCAGAAAGCTTCTTTCCAGATTTCATCTGAGGATAATTCCTTTTTCACCATAGCCCTCTATGCGCTTCCAAATATCACTTTGCCAATTCCAGAAGAACTGTCTTAGCGAAAGCCTTCTTGAGGGGAAAGCTGTAACTCTGTGAGATGATTTCACAGAACACAAAGACGTTTCTCAGAAAGCTTCTTTCTCTTTGTTATCGGAGGATATTTCCTTTGGCACTAGAGTCTTCAAAGGGATCCGAATTATCTGTTCTCAGATTCCACAGAAATAAGGCTAGCAAAGAGATCCACGAAATACAGATGTAACACTGTGCGAAGAATTAACAGAACAAGAAGCAGTTTCTCAGAAAGCTTCTTTCCAGATTTCATCCGAGGATATTTCCTTTTTCACCATAGCCCTCTATGGGCTTCCAAATATCACTTTGGCAACTCCACAAGAACTGTCTTAGCGAAAGGCTTCTTGAAGGGAAAGCTGTAACTCTGTGAGATGATTTCACAGAAGACAAAGAAGTTTCTCAGAAAGCTTCTTTCTCTTTGTTATCGGAGGATATTTCCTTTGGCCCTATAGTCTTCTAAGGTATCTGAAATATCTGTTCTCAGATTCCACAGAAAGAAGGCTAGCAAAGAGATCCACGAAATACAGATGTAACTCTGTGAGATGAATTAACAGAACACTACAGTTTCTCAGAAAGCTTCTTTCCAGAGATCATATGAGGATATTTCCTTTATCACCATAGCCCTCTATGGGCTTCCAAATATCACTTTGCGAATTCCACAAGAACTGTCTCAGCGAAAGGCTTCTTGAGGGGAATGCTGTACCTCTCTGAGATGATTTTACAGAACACAAATTAGTTTCTCAGAAAGCTTCTTTCTCTTTGTTATCGGAGTTTATTTCCTTTGGTCCTATAGTCTTCAAAGGGATCCGAAATATCTGTTCTCAGACTTCACAGAAATAACGCTAGCAAAGAGGTCCACGAAATACAGATGCAACACTGTGAGATGAATTAACAGAACACTAAGCAGTTTCTCAGAAAGCTTCTTTCCAGATTTCATCTGAGGATATTTCCTTTTTCACCATAGCCCTCTAGCAAAGAGATCAACGAAATACAGATGTAACTCTGTGAGATGAATTAACAGAACACTGAGCAGTTTCTCAGAAAGCTTCTTTCCAGATTTCATCTGAGGATATTTCCTTTTTCACCATAGCCCTGTATGGACTTCCAAATATCACTTTGCCAATTCCAAGAACTGTCTTAGCGAAATGCTTCTTGTGGGGAAAGCTGTAACTCTGTGAGATGATTTCACAGAATACAAAGAAGTTTCTCAGAAAGCTTCTTTCTCTTTGTTATCGGAGGATATTTCCTTTGGCCCTATAGTCTTCTAAGGGATCTGAAATATCTGTTCTCAGATTCCACAGAAATAAGGCTAGCAAAGAGATCCACGAAACACAGATGTAACTCTGTGAGATGAATTAACAGAACATTACAGTTTCTCAGAAAGCTTCTTTCCAGAGATCATCTGAGGATATTTCCTTATTCACCATAGCCCTCTATGGGCTTCCAAATATCACTTTGCCAATCCACAAGAACTGTCTCTGCGAAAGGCTTCTTGAGGGGAATGCTGTAACTCTCTGAGATGATTTCACAGAACACAAAGAAGTTTCTCAGAAATCTTCTTTCTCTTTGTTATCGGAGGATATTTCCTTTGGCCCTATAGTCTTCAAAGGGCCGAAATATCTGTTCTCAGACTTCATAGAAATAACGCTAGCAAAGAGGTCCACGAAATACAGATGCAACGCTGTGAGATGAATTAACAGAACACTAAGCAGTTTCTCAGAAAGCTTCTTTCCAGATTTCATCTGAGGATATTTCCTTTTTCACCATAGCCCTCTATGGGCTTCCAAATATCACTTTGGCAATTCCACAAGTACTGTCTCAGCGAAAGGCTTCTTGAGGGGAAAGCTGTAACTCTGTGAGATGATTTCACAGAACACAAAGAAGTTTCTCACAAAGCTTCTTTCTCTTTGTTATCGGAAGATATTTCCTTTGGCCCTATAGTCTTCTAAGGGATCCGAAATATCTGTTCTCAGATTCCACAGAAAGAAGGCTAGCAAAGAGATCCACGAAATACAGATGTAACTCTGTGAGATGAATTAACAGAACACTACAGTTTCTCAGAAAGCTTCTTTCCAGAGATCATCTGAGGATATTTCCTTTATCACCATAGCCCTCTATGGGCTTCCAAATATCACTTTGCGAATTCCACAAGAACTGTCTCAGCGAAAGGCTTCTTGAGGGGAATGCTGTACCTCTCTGAGATGATTTTACAGAACACAAATTAGTTTCTCAGAAAGCTTCTTTCTCTTTGTTATCGGAGGATATTTCCTTTGGTCCTATAGTCTTCAAAGGGATCCGAAATATCTGTTCTCAGACTTCACAGAAATAACGCTAGCAAAGAGGTCCACGAAATACAGATGCAACGCTGTGAGATGAATTAACAGAACACTAAGCAGTTTCTCAGAAAGCTTCTTTCCAGATTTCATCTGAGGATATTTCCTTTTTCACCATAGCCCTCTATGCGATTCCAAATATCACTTTGCCAATTCCACAAGAACTGTCTTAGCGAAAGCCTTCTTGAAGGGGAAAGCTGTAACTCTGTGAGATGATTTCACAGAACACAAAGAAGTTTCTCAGAAAGCTTCTTTCACTTTGTTATCGGAGGATATTTCCTTTGGCCCTATAGTCCTCTAAGAGATCCGAAATATCTTTTCTCAGATTCCACAGAAATAAGGCTAGCAAAGAGATCAACGAAATACAGATGTAACTCTGTGAGATGAATTAACAGAACACTGAGCAGTTTCTCAGAAAGCTACTTTCCAGATTTCATCTGAGGATATTTCCTTTTTCACCATAGCCCTGTATGGGCTTCCAAATATCCCTTTGCCAATTCCAGAAGAACTGTCTTAGCGAAATGCTTCTTGTGGGGAAAGCTGTAACTCTGTGAGATGATTTCACAGAAGACAAAGAAGTTTCTCAGAAAGCTTCTTTCTCTTTGTTATCGGAGGATATTTCCTTTGGCCCTCTAGTCTTCTAAGGGATCCGAAATATCTGTTCTCAGATTCCACAGAAATAAGGCTAGCAAAGAGATCCACGAAACACAGATGTAACTCTGTGAGATGAATTAACAGAACATTACAGTTTCTCAGAAAGCTTCTTTCCAGAGATCATCTGAGGATATTTCCTTATTCACCATAGCCCTCTATGGGCTTCCAAATATCACTTAGCCAATCCACAAGAACTGTCTCTGCGAAAGGCTTCTTGAGGGGAATGCTGTACCTCTCTGAGATGATTTTACAGAACACAAATTAGTTTCTCAGAAAGCTTCTTTCTCTTTGTTATCGGAGGATATTTCCTTTGGTCCTATAGTCCTCAAAGGGATCCGAAATATCTGTTCTCAGACTTCACAGAAATAACGTAGCAAAGAGGTCCACGAAATACAGATGCAACGCTGTGAGATGAATTAACAGAACACTAAGCAGTTTCTCAGAAAGCTTCTTTCCAGATTTCATCTGAGGATATTTCCTTTTTCACCATAGCCCTCTATGCGATTCCAAATATCACTTTGCCAATTCCACAAGAACTGTCTTAGCAAAAGCCTTCTTGAGGGGAAAGCTGTAACTCTGTGAGATGATTTCACAGAACACAAAGAAGTTTCTCAGAAAGCTTCTTTCACTTTGTTATCGGAGGATATTTCCTTTGGCCCTATAGTCCTCTAAGGGATCCGAAATATCTTTTCTCAGATTCCACAGAAATAAGGCTAGCAAAGAGATCCATGAAATACAGATGTAACTCTGTGAGAAGAATTAACAGAACAATAAGTAGTTTCTCAGAAAGCTTCTTTCCAGATTTCATCTGAGGATATTTCCTTTTTCACCATAGCCCTCTATGGGCTTCCAAATATCACTTTGGCAATTCCACAAGTACTGTCTCAGCGAAAGGCTTCTTGAGGGGAAAGCTGTAACTCCGTGAGATGATTTCACAGAACACAAAGAAGTTTCTCACAAAGCTTCTTTCTCTTTGTTATCGGAAGATATTTCCTTTGGCCCTATAGTCTTCTAAGGGATCCGAAATATCTGTTCTCAGATTCCACAGAAAGAAGGCTAGCAAAGAGATCCACGAAATACAGATGTAACTCTGTGAGATGAATTAACAGAACACTACAGTTTCTCAGAAAGCTTCTTTCCAGAGATCATCTGAGGATATTTCCTTTATCACCATAGCCCTCTATGGGCTTCCACATATCACTTTGCGAATTCCACAAGAACTGTCTCAGCGAAAGGCTTCTTGAGGGGAATGCTGTACCTCTCTGAGATGATTTTACAGAACACAAATTAGTTTCTCAGAAAGCTTCTTTCTCTTTGTTATCGGAGGATATTTCCTTTGGTCCTATAGTCTTCAAAGCGATCCGAAATATCTGTTCTCAGACTTCACAGAAATAACGCTAGCAAAGAGGTCCACTAAATACAGATGCAACGCTGTGAGATGAATTTACAGAACACTAAGCAGTTTCTCAGAAAGCTTCTTTCCAGATTTCATCTGAGGATATTTCCTTTTTCACCATAGCCCTCTATGCGATTCCAAATATCACTTTGCCAATTCCACAAGAACTGTCTTAGCGAAAGCCTTCTTGAGGGGAAAGCTGTAACTCTGTGAGATGATTTCACAGAACACAAAGAAGTTTCTCAGAAAGCTTCTTTCACTTTGTTATCGGAAGATATTTCCTTTGGCCCTATAGTCCTCTAAGAGATCCGAAATATCTTTTCTCAGATTCCACAGAAATAAGGCTAGCAAAGAGATCCACGAAATACAGATGTAACTCTGTGAGATGAATTAACAGAACACTACAGTTTCTCAGAAAGCTTCTTTCCAGAGATCATCTGAGAATATTTCCATTTTCACCATAGCCCTCTATGGGCTTGCAAATATCACTTTTTGAATTCCACAAGAACTGTCTCAGCGAAAGGCTTCTTGAGGGGAATGCTGTACCTCTCTGAGATGATTTTAGAGAACAGAAATTAGTTTCTCAGAAAGCTTCTTTCTCTTTGTTATCGGAGGATATTTCCTTTGGTCCTATAGTCTTCAAAGGGGTCCGAAATATCTGTTCTCAGACTTCACAGAAATACCGTAGCAAAGAGGTCCACGAAATACAGATGCAACGCTGTGAGATGAATTAACAGAACACTAAGCAGTTTCTCAGAAAGCTTCTTTCCAGATTTCATCTGAGGATATTTCCTTTTTCACCATAGCCCTCTATGCGATTCCAAATATCACTTGGCCAATTCCACAAGAACTGTCTTAGCGAAAGGCTTCTTGAGGGGAAAGCTGTAACTCTGTGAGATGATTTCCCAGAACACAAAGAAGTTTCTCAGAAAGCTTCTTTCTCTTTGTTATCTGAGGATATTTCCTATGGCCCTAGAGTCATCTAAGGGATCCGAATTATCTGTTCTCAGATTCAACAGAAATAAGGCTAGCAAAGAGATCCACGAAATACAGATGTAACTCTGTGAGAAGAATTAACAGAACAATAAGCAGTTTCTCAGAAAGCTTCTTTCCAGATTTCATCTGAGGATATTTCCTTTTTCACCATAGCCCTCTGTGGGCTTCCAAATATCACTTTGGCAATTCCACAAGTACTGTCTCACCGAAAGGCTTCTTGAGGGGAAAGCTGTAACTCTGTGAGATGATTTCACAGAACACAAAGAAGTTTCTCACAAAGCTTCTTTCTCTTTGTTATCGGAAGATATTTCCTTTGGCCCTATAGTCTTCTAAGGGATCCGAAATATCTGTTCTCAGATTCCACAGAAAGAAGGCTAGCAAAGAGATCCACGAAATACAGATGTAACTCTGTGAGATGAATTAACAGAACACTACAGTTTCTCAGAAAGCTTCTTTCCAGAGATCATCTGAGGATATTTCCTTTATCACCATAGCCCACTATGGGCTTCCAAATATCACTTTGCGAATTCCACAAGAACTGTCTCAGCGAAAGGCTTCTTGAGGGGAATGCTGTACCTCTCTGAGATAATTTTACAGAACACAAATTAGTTTCTCAGAAAGCTTCTTTCTCTTTGTTATCGGAGGATATTTCCTTTGGTCCTATAGTCTTCAAAGGGATCCGAAATATCTGTTCTCAGACTTCACAGAAATAACGCTAGCAAAGAGGTCCACGAAATACAGATGCAACGCTGTGAGATGAATTTACAGAACACTAAGCAGTTTCTCAGAAAGCTTCTTTCCAGATTTCATCTGAGGATATTTCCTTTTTCACCATAGCCCTCTATGCGATTCCAAATATCACTTTGCCAATTCCACAAGAACTGTCTTAGCGAAAGCCTTCTTGAGGGGAAAGCTGTAACTCTGTGAGATGATTTCACAGAACACAAAGAAGTTTCTCAGAAAGCTTCTTTCACTTTGTTATCGGAGGATATTTCCTTTGGCCCTATAGTCCTCTAAGAGATCCGAAATATCTTTTCTCAGATTCCACAGAAATAAGGCTAGCAAAGAGATCAACGAAATACAGATGTAACTCTGTGAGATGAATTAACAGAACACTGAGCAGTTTCTCAGAAAGCTACTTTCCAGATTTCATCTGAGGATATTTCCTTTTTCACCATAGCCCTGTATGGGCTTCCAAATATCCTTTGCCAATTCCAGAAGAACTGTCTTAGCGAAATGCTTCTTGTGGGGAAAGCTGTAACTCTGTGAGATGATTTCACAGAAGACAAAGAAGTTTCTCAGAAAGCTTCTTTCTCTTTGTTATCGGAGGATATTTCCTTTGGCCCTATAGTCTTCTAAGGGATCTGAAATATCTGTTCTCAGATTCCACAGAAATAAGGCTAGCAAAGAGATCAACGAAACACAGATGTAACTCTGTGAGATGAATTAACAGAACATTACAGTTTCTCAGAAAGCTTCTTTCCAGAGATCATCTGAGGATATTTCCTTATTCACCATAGCCCTCTATGGGCTTCCAAATATCACTTTGCCAATCCACAAGAACTGTCTCTGCGAAAGGCTTCTTGAGGGGAATGCTGTACCTCTCTGAGATGATTTTACAGAACACAAATTAGTTTCTCAGAAAGCTTCTTTCTCTTTGTTATCGGAGGATATTTCCTTTGGTCCTATAGTCCTCAAAGGGATCCGAAATATCTGTTCTCAGACTTCACAGAAATAACGTAGCAAAGAGGTCCACGAAATACAGATGCAACGCTGTGAGATGAATTAACAGAACACTAAGCAGTTTCTCAGAAAGCTTCTTTCCAGATTTCATCTGAGGATATTTCCTTTTTCACCATAGCCCTCTATGCGATTCCAAATATCACTTTGCCAATTCCACAAGAACTGTCTTAGCGAAAGCCTTCTTGAGGGGAAAGCTGTAACTCTGTGAGATGATTTCACAGAACACAAAGAAGTTTCTCAGAAAGCTTCTTTCACTTTGTTATCGGAGGATATTTCCTTTGGCCCTATAGTCCTCTAAGGGATCCGAAATATCTTTTCTCAAATTCCACAGAAATAAGGCTAGCAAAGATATCAACGAAATACAGATGTAACTCTGTGAGATGAATTAACAGAACACTGAGCAGTTTCTCAGAAAGCTTCTTTCCAGATTTCATCTGAGGATATTTCCTTTTTCACCATAGCCCTCTATGGGCTTCCAAATATCTCTTTGCCAATTCCAGAAGAACTGTCTTAGCGAAATGCTTCTTGTGGGGAAAGCTGTAACTCTGTGAGATGATTTCACAGAAGACAAAGAAGTTTCTCAGAAAGCTTCTTTCTCTTTGTTATCGGAGGATATTTCCTTTGGCCCTATAGTCTTCTAAGGGATCTGAAATATCTGTTCTCAGATTCCACAGAAATAAGGCTAGCAAAGAGATCCACGAAATACAGATGTAACTCTGTGAGATGAATTAACAGAACACTACAGTTTCTCAGAAAGCTTCTTTCCAGAGATCATCTGAGGATATTTCCTTTTTCACCATAGCCCTCTATGGGCTTCCAAATATCACTTTGCGAATTCCACAAGAACTGTCTCAGCGAAAGGCTTCTTGAGGGGAATGCTGTACCTCTCTGAGATGATTTTACAGAACACAAATTAGTTTCTCAGAAAGCTTCTTTCTCTTTGTTATCGGAGGATATTTCCTTTGGTCCTATAGTCCTCAAAGGGATCCGAAATATCTGTTCTCAGACTTCACAGAAATAACGTAGCAAAGAGGTCCACGAAATACAGATGCAACGCTGTGAGATGAATTAACAGAACACTAAGCAGTTTCTCAGAAAGCTTCTTTCCAGATTTCATCTGAGGATATTTCTTTTTTCACCATAGCACTCTATGCGATTCCAAATATCACTTTGCCAATTCCACAAGAACTGTCTTAGCGAAAGCCTTCTTGAGGGGAAAGCTGTAACTCTGTGAGATGATTTCACAGAACACAAAGAAGTTTCTCAGAAAGCTTCTTTCACTTTGTTATCGGAGGATATTTCCTTTGGCCCTATAGTCCTCTAAGGGATCCGAAATATCTTTTCTCAAATTCCACAGAAATAAGGCTAGCAAAGATATCAACGAAATACAGATGTAACTCTGTGAGATGAATTAACAGAACACTGAGCAGTTTCTCAGAAAGCTTCTTTCCATATTTCATCTGAGGATATTTCCTTTTTCACCATAGCCCTCTATGGGCTTCCAAATATCTCTTTGCCAATTCCAGAAGAACTGTCTTAGCGAAATGCTTCTTGTGGGGAAAGCTGTAACTCTGTGAGATGATTTCACAGAAGACAAAGAAGTTTCTCAGAAAGCTTCTTTCTCTTTGTTATCGGAGGATATTTCCTTTGGCCCTATAGTCTTCTAAGGGATCTGAAATATCTGTTCTCAGATTCCACAGAAATAAGGCTAGCAAAGAGATCCACGAAATACAGATGTAACTCTGTGAGATGAATTAACAGAACACTACAGTTTCTCAGAAAGCTTCTTTCCAGAGATCATCTGAGGATATTTCCTTTTTCACCATAGCCCTCTATGGGCTTCCAAATATCACTTTGCGAATTCCACAAGAACTGTCTCAGCGAAAGGCTTCTTGAGGGGAATGCTGTACCTCTCTGAGATGATTTTACAGAACACAAATTAGTTTCTCAGAAAGCATCTTTCTCTTTGTTATCGGCGGATGTTTCCTTTGGCCCTGTATTCCTCAAAGGGATCCGAAATATCTGTTCTCAGACTTCACAGAAATAACGCTAGCAAAGAGATCCACGAAATACAGATGCAACGCTGTGAGATGAATTAACAGAACACTAAGCAGTTTCTCAGAAAGCTTCTTTCCAGATTTCATCTGAGGATATTTCCTTTTTCACCATAGCCCTCTATGCGATTCCAAATATCACTTTGCCAATTCCACAAGAACTGTCTTAGCGAAAGCCTTCTTGAGGGGAAAGCTGTAACTCTGTGAGATGATTTCACAGAACACAAAGAAGTTTCTCAGAAAGCTTCTTTCACTTTGTTATCGGAGGATATTTCCTTTGGCCCTATAGTCCTCTAAGGGATCCGAAATATCTTTTCTCAGATTCCACAGAAATAAGGCTAGCAAAGAGATCAACGAAATACAGATGTAACTCTGTGAGATGAATTAACAGAACTCTGAGCAGTTTCTCAGAAAGCTTCTTTCCAGATTTCATCTGAGGATATTTCCATTTTCACCATAGCCCTGTATGAGCTTCCAAATATCACTTTGCCAATTCCACAAGAACTGTCTTAGCGAAATGCTTCTTGTGGGGAAAGCTGTAACTCTGTGAGATGATTTCACAGAAGACAAAGAAGTTTCTCAGAAAGCTTCTTTCTCTTTGTTATCGGAGGATATTTCCTTTGGCCCTATAGTCTTCTAAGGGATCTGAAATATCTGTTCTCAGATTCCACAGAAATAAGGCTAGCAAAGAGATCCACGAAACACAGATGTAACTCTGTGAGATGAATTAACAGAACATTACAGTTTCTCAGAAAGCTTCTTTCCAGAGATCATCTGAGGATATTTCCTTATTCACCATAGCCCTCTATGGGCTTCCAAATATCACTTTGCCAATCCACAAGAACTGTCTCAGTGATAGGCTTCTTGAGGGGAATGCTGTAACTCTCTGAGATGATTTCACAGAACACAAGGAAGTTTCTCAGAAATCTTCTTTCTCTTTTTTATCGGAGGATATTTCCTTTGGCCCTATAGTCTTCTAAGGGATCCGAAATATCTGTTCTCAGATTTCACAGAAATAACGCTAGCAAAGAGATCAACGAAATACAGATGTAACTCTGTGAGATGAATTAACAGAACACTAAGCGGTTTCTCAGAAAGCTTCTTTCCAGATTTCATCTGAGGATACTTCCTTTTTCACCATAGCCCTCTATGGGCTTCCAAATATCACTTTGCCAATTCCACAAGAACTGTCTTACCGAAAGGCTTCTTCAGGGGAAAGCTGTAACTCTGTGAGATGACCTCACAGAACACAAAGAAGTTTCTCAGAAAGCTTCTTTCACTTTGTTATCGGAGAATATTTCCTTTGGCCCTGTATTCCTCAAAGGGATCCGAAATATCTGTTCTCAGACTTCACAGAAATAACGCTAGCAAAGAGATCCACGAAATACAGATGTAACTCTGTGAGATGAATTAACAGAACACTAAGCAGTTTCTAAGAAAGCTTCTTTCCAGATTTCATCTGAGGATATTTCCTTTTTCACCCTAGCCCTCTGTGCGCTTCCAAATATCACCTTGCCAATTCCACAAGAACTGTCTTAGCGAAAGGCTTCTTGAGGGGAAAGCTGTAACTCTGTGAGATGATTTCACAGAACACAAAGAAGTTTCTCAGAAAGCTTCTTTCTCTTTGTTATCGGAGGATATTTCCTTTGGCCCTAGAGTCTTCTAAGGGATCCGAATTATCTGTTCTCAGATTCCACAGAAATAAGGCTAGCAAAGAGATCCACGAAATACAGATGTAACTCTGTGAGATGAATTAACAGAACACTACAGTTTCTCAGAAAGCTTCTTTCCAGAGATCATCTGAGGATATTTCCTTTATCACCATATCCCTCTATGGGCTTCCAAATATCACTTTGCGAATTCCACAAGAACTGTCTCAGCGAAAGGCTTCTTGAGGGGAATGCTGTACCTCTCTGAGATGATTTTACAGAACACAAATTAGTTTCTCAGTAAGCTTCTTTCTCTTTGTTATCGGAGGATATTTCCTTTGGTCCTATAGTCTTCAAAGGGATCCGAAATATCTGTTCTCAGACTTCACAGAAATAACGCTAGCAAAGAGGTCCACGAAATACAGATGCAACGCTGTGAGATGAATTAACAGAACACTAAGCAGTTTCTCAGAAAGCTTCTTTCCAGATTTCATCTGAGGATATTTCCTTTTTCACCATAGCCCTCTATGCGATTCCAAATATCACTTTGCCAATTCCACAAGAACTGTCTTAGCGAAAGCCTTCTTGAGGGGAAAGCTGTAACTCTGTGAGATGATTTCACAGAACACAAAGAAGTTTCTCAGAAAGCTTCTTTCACTTTGTTATCGGAGGATATTTCCTTTGGCCCTATAGTCCTCTAAGGGATCCGAAATATCTTTTCTCAGATTCCACAGAAATAAGGCTAGCAAAGAGATCAACGAAATACAGATGTAACTCTGTGAGATGAATTAACAGAACTCTGAGCAGTTTCTCAGAAAGCTTCTTTCCAGATTTCATCTGAGGATATTTCCATTTTCACCATAGCCCTGTATGAGCTTCCAAATATCACTTTGCCAATTCCACAAGAACTGTCTTAGCGAAATGCTTCTTGTGGGGAAAGCTGTAACTCTGTGAGATGATTTCACAGAAGACAAAGAAGTTTCTCAGAAAGCTTCTTTCTCTTTGTTATCGGAGGATATTTCCTTTGGCCCTATAGTCTTCTGAGGGATCTGAAATATCTGTTCTCAGATTCCACAGAAATAAGGCTAGCAAAGAGATCCACGAAACACAGATGTAACTCTGTGAGATGAATTAACAGAACATTACAGTTTCTCAGAAAGCTTCTTTCCAGAGATCATCTGAGGATATTTCCTTATTCACCATAGCCCTCTATGGGCTTCCAAATATCACTTTGCCAATTCCACAAGAACTGTCTTACCGAAAGGCTTCTTCAGGGGAAAGCTGTAACTCTGTGAGATGACCTCACAGAACACAAAGAAGTTTCTCAGAAAGCTTCTTTCACTTTGTTATCGGAGAATATTTCCTTTGGCCCTGTATTCCTCAAAGGGATCCGAAATATCTGTTCTCAGACTTCACAGAAATAACGCTAGCAAAGAGATCCACGAAATACAGATGTAACTCTGTGAGATGAATTAACAGAACACTAAGCAGTTTCTAAGAAAGCTTCTTTCCAGATTTCATCTGAGGATATTTCCTTTTTCACCCTAGCCCTCTGTGCGCTTCCAAATATCACTTTGCCAATTCCACAAGAACTGTCTTAGCGAAAGGCTTCTTGAGGGGAAAGCTGTAACTCTGTGAGATGATTTCACAGAACACAAAGAAGTTTCTCAGAAAGCTTCTTTCTCTTTGTTATCGGAGGATATTTCCTTTGGCCCTAGAGTCTTCTAAGGGATCCGAATTATCTGTTCTCAGATTCCACAGAAATAAGGCTAGCAAAGAGATCCACGAAATACAGATGTAACTCTGTGAGATGAATTAACAGAACACTACAGTTTCTCAGAAAGCTTCTTTCCAGAGATCATCTGAGGATATTTCCTTTATCACCATATCCCTCTATGGGCTTCCAAATATCACTTTGCGAATTCCACAAGAACTGTCTCAGCGAAAGGCTTCTTGAGGGGAATGCTGTACCTCTCTGAGATGATTTTACAGAACACAAATTAGTTTCTCAGTAAGCTTCTTTCTCTTTGTTATCGGAGGATATTTCCTTTGGTCCTATAGTCTTCAAAGGGATCCGAAATATCTGTTCTCAGACTTCACAGAAATAACGCTAGCAAAGAGGTCCACGAAATACAGATGCAACGCTGTGAGATGAATTAACAGAACACTAAGCAGTTTCTCAGAAAGCTTCTTTCCAGATTTCATCTGAGGATATTTCCTTTTTCACCATAGCCCTCTATGCGATTCCAAATATCACTTTGCCAATTCCACAAGAACTGTCTTAGCGAAAGCCTTCTTGAGGGGAAAGCTGTAACTCTGTGAGATGATTTCACAGAACACAAAGAAGTTTCTCAGAAAGCTTCTTTCACTTTGTTATCGGAGGATATTTCCTTTGGCCCTATAGTCCTCTAAGGGATCCGAAATATCTTTTCTCAGATTCCACAGAAATAAGGCTAGCAAAGAGATCAACGAAATACAGATGTAACTCTGTGAGATGAATTAACAGAACACTGAGCAGTCTCTCAGAAAGCTTCTTTCCAGATTTCATCTGAGGATATTTCCTTTTTCATCATAGCACTGTATGAGCTTCCAAATATCACTTTGCCAATTCCACAAGAACTGTCTTAGCGAAATGCTTCTTGTGGGGAAAGCTGTAACTCTGTGAGATGATTTCACAGAAGACAAAGAAGTTTCTCAGAAAGCTTCTTTCTCTTTGTTATCGGAGGATATTTCCTTTGGCCCTATAGTCTTCTAAGGGATCTGAAATATCTGTTCTCAGATTCCACAGAAATAAGGCTAGCAAAGAGATCCACGAAACACAGATGTAACTCTGTGAGATGAATTAACAGAACATTACAGTTTCTCAGAAAGCTTCTTTCCAGAGATCATCTGAGGATATTTCCTTATTCACCATAGCCCTCTATGGGCTTCCAAATATCACTTTGCCAATCCACAAGAACTGTCTCAGCGAAAGGCTTCTTGAGGGGAATGCTGTAACTCTCTGAGATGACTTCACAGAACACAAAGAAGTTTCTCAGAAATCTTCTTTCTCTTTGTTATCGGAGGATATTTCCTTAGGCCCTATAGTCTTCTAAGGGATCCGAAATATCTGTTCTCAGAATTCACAGAAATAACGCTAGCAAAGAGATCAACGAAATACAGATGTAACTCTGTGAGATGAATTAACAGAACACTAAGCGGTTTCTCAGAAAGCTTCTTTCCAGATTTCATCTGAGGATACTTCCTTTTTCACCGTAGCCCTCTATGGGCTTCCAAATATCACATTGCCAATTCCACAAGAACTGTCTTACCGAAAGGCTTCTTGAGGGGAAAGTTGTAACTCTCTGAGATGACCTCACAGAACACAAAGAAGTTTCTCAGAAAGCTTCTTTCACTTTGTTATCGGAGAATATTTCCTTTGGCCCTGTATTCCTCAAAGGGATCCGAAATATCTGTTCTCAGACTTCACAGAAATAACGCTAGCAAAGAGATCCACGAAATACAGATGTAACTCTGTGAGATGAATTAACAGAACACTAAGCAGTTTCTAAGAAAGGTTCTTTCCATATTTCATCTGAGGATATTTCCTTTTTCACCCTAGCCCTCTGTGCGCTTCCAAATATCACTTTGCCAATTCCACAAGAACTGTCTTAGCGAAAGGCTTCTTGAGGGGAAAGCTGTAACTCTGTGAGATGATTTCACAGAACACAAAGAAGTTTCTCAGAAAGCTTCTTTCTCTTTGTTATCGGAGGATATTTCCTTTGGCCCTAGAGTCTCCTAAGGGATCCGAATTATCTGTTCTCAGATTCCACAGAAATAAGGCTAGCAAAGAGATCCACGAAATACAGATGTAACTCTGTGAGAAGAAATAACAGAACAATAAGCAGTTTCTCAGAAAGCTTCTTTCCAGATTTCATCTGAGGATATTTCCTTTTTCACCATAGCCCTCTATGGGCTTCCAAATATCACTTTGGCAACTCCACAAAAACTGTCTTAGCGAAAGGCTTCTTGAGGGGAAAGCTGTAACTCTGTGAGATGATATCACAGAACACAAAGAAGTTTCTCACAAAGCTTCTTTCTCTTTGTTATCGGAAGATATTTGCTTTGGCCCTATAGTCTTCTAAGGGATCCGAAATATCTGTTCTCAGATTCCACAGAAATAAGGCTAGCAAAGAGATCCACCAAATACAGATGTAACTCTGTGAGATGAATTAACAGAACACTACAGTTTCTCAGAAAGCTTCTTTCCAGAGATCATCTGAGGATATTTCCTTTATCACCATAGCCCTCTATGGGCTTCCAAATATCACTTTGCCAATTCCACAAGAACTGACTTACCGAAAGGCTTCTTGAGGGGAAAGCTGTAACTCTGTGAGATGACCTCACAGAACACAAAGAAGTTTCTCAGAAAGCTTCTTTCTCTTTGTTATCGGAGGATATTTCTTTTGGCCCACTTTTCTTCACAGGGATCCGAAATATCTCTTCTCAGGTTTCACAGAAATATGGCTGGCAAAGAGATCCACGAAATACAAATGTAACTCTGTGAGATGAATTAACACAACACTAAGCAGTTTCTCAGAAAGCTTCTTTACAGATTTCATCTGAGGATATTTCCTTTTTCACCATAGCCCTCTAAGGGCTTCCAAATATCACTTTGCCAATTCCACAAGAACTGTCTTAGCGAAAGGCTTCTTGAGGGGAAAGCTGTAACTCTGTGAGATTATTTCACAGAACACAAAGTAGTTTCTCAGAAAGCTTCTTTCTCTTTGTTATCAGAGGATATTTCCTTTGGCCTTATAGTTTTCAAAGGGATCCGAAATACCTGTTCTCAGGTTCCACAGAAATAAGGCTAGCAAAGAGATCCACGAAATATAGATGTAACTCTGTGAGATGAATTAACAGAACACTGAGCAGTTTCTCAGAAAGCTTCATTCCAGATTTCATCTGAGGATATTTCCTTTTTCACCACAACCCTCTATGGGCTTCCAAATATCACTTTGCCACTTCCACAAGAACTGTCTTAGCGAAAGGCTTCTTGAGGGGAAAGCTGTAACTCTGTGAGACGATTTCACAGAACACGAAGAAGTTTCTCAGAAAACTTCTTTCTCTTTGTTATCGGAGGATATTTCCTTTGGCCCTATATTCTTCTAAGGATCCGAAATATCTGTTTTCAGATTCCACAGAAATAAGGCTAGCAAACACATCCAGGAAATACAGAGGTAACTCTGTGAGATGAATTACCAGAACAATAAGCAGAGTCTCAGAAAGCTTCTTTCCACATTTCATCTGAGGATATTTCCTATTTCACCATAGCCCTCTATGCGCTTCCAAATATCACTTTGCCAAGTTCACAAGAACTGTCTTAGCGAAAGGCTTCTTGAGTGGAAAGCTGTAACTCTGTGAGATGATTTCACAGAACACAAAGAAGTTTCTGAGAAAGCTTCTTTCTCTTTGTTATCGGAGGATATTTCCTTTGGCCCTATACTCTTCAAAGGGATCCGAAATATCTGTTCTCAGATTCCACAGAAATAAGGCTAGCAAAGAAATCCACGAAATACAGATGTAACTCTGTGAGATGAATTAACAGAACACTAAGCAGTTTCTCATAAAGCTTCTTACCAGATTTCATCTGAGGATATTTCCTTTTTCACCATAGCCCTCTATGCGCTTCCAAATATCACTTTGCCAATTACACAAGAACTGTCTTAGCGAAAGGCTTCTTGAGGGGAAAGCTGTAACTCTGTGAGATGATTTCAAGGAACACAAAGAAGTTTCTCAGAAAGCTTCTTTCTCTTTGTTATCGGAGAATATTTCCTTTGGCCCTGTAGTCTTCTAAGGGATCCGAAATATCTGTTCTCAGGTTCCACAGAAATAAGGCTAGCAAAGAGATCCACGAAATACAGATGTAACTCTGTGAGATGAATTAACAGAACACTGAGCAGTTTCTCAGAAAGCTTCTTTCCAGATTTCATCTGAGGATATTTCCTTTTTCACCATAGCCCTCTATGCGATTCCAAATATCACTGTGCCAATTCCACAAGAACTGTCTTAGCGAAAGCCTTCTCGAGGGGAAAGCTGTAACTCTGTGAGGTGATTTCACAGAACACAAAGAAGTTTCTCAGAAAGCTTCTTTCACTTTGTTATCGGAGGATATTTCCTTTGGCCCTATAGTCCTCCAAGGATCTGAAATATCTGTTCTCAGATTCCACAGAAATAAGGCTAGCAAAGAGATCCACGAAATACAGATGTAACTCTGTGAGATGAATTAACAGAACACTACAGTTTCTCAGAAAGCTTCTTTCCAGAGATCATCTGAGAATATTTCCTTTTTCACCATAGCCCTGTATGGGCTTCCAAATATCACTTTGTGAATTCCACAAGAACTGTCTCAGCGAAAGGCTTCTTGAGGGGAATGCTGTACCTCTCTGAGATGATTTTAGAGAACAGAAATTAGTTTCTCAGAAAGCTTCTTTCTCTTTGTTATCGGAGGATATTTCCTTTGGTCCTATAGTCTTCAAAGGGATCGGAAATATCTGTTCTCAGACTTCACAGAAATACCGTAGCAAAGAGGTCCACGAAATACAGATGCAACGCTGTGAGATGAATTAACAGAACACTAAGCAGTTTCTCAGAAAGCTTCTTTCCAGATTTCATCTGAGGATATTTCCTTTTTCACCATAGCCCTCTATGCGATTCCAAATATCACTTTGCCAATTCCACAAGAACTGTCTTAGCGAAAGGCTTCTTGAGGGGAAAGCTGTAACTCTGTGAGATGATTTCCCAGAACACAAAGAAGTTTCTCAGAAAGCTTCTTTCTCTTTGTTATCTGAGGATATTTCCTATGGCCCTAGAGTCATCTAAGGGATCCGAATTATCTGTTCTCAGATTCCACAGAAATAAGGCTAGCAAAGAGATCCACGAAATACAGATGTAACTCTGTGAGAAGAATTAACAGAACAATAAGCAGTTTCTCAGAAAGCTTCTTTCCAGATTTCATCTGAGGATATTTCCTTTTTCACCATAGCCCTCTATGGGCTTCCAAATATCACTTTGGCAATTCCACAAGTACTGTCTCAGCGAAAGGCTTCTTGAGGGGAAAGCTGTAACTCCGTGAGATGATTTCACAGAACACAAAGAAGTTTCTCACAAAGCTTCTTTCTCTTTGTTATCGGAAGATATTTCCTTTGGCCCTATAGTCTTCTAAGGGATCCGAAATATCTGTTCTCAGATTCCACAGAAAGAAGGCTAGCAAAGAGATCCACGAAATACAGATGTAACTCTGTGAGATGAATTAACAGAACACTACACTTTCTCAGAAAGCTTCTTTCCAGAGATCATCTGAGGATATTTCCTTTATCACCATAGCCCTCTATGGGCTTCCAAATATCACTTTGCGAATTCCACAAGAACTGTCTCAGCGAAAGGCTTCTTGAGGGGAATGCTGTACCTCTCTGAGATGATTTTACAGAACACAAATTAGTTTCTCAGAAAGCTTCTTTCTCTTTGTTATCGGAGGATATTTCCTTTGGTCCTATAGTCTTCAAAGGGATCCGAAATATCTGTTCTCAGACTTCACAGAAATAACGCTAGCAAAGAAGTCCACGAAATACAGATGCAACACTGTGAGATGAATTAACAGAACACTAAGCAGTTTCTCAGAAAGCTTCTTTCCAGATTTCATCTGAGGATATTTCCTTTTTCACCATAGCCCTCTATGCGATTCCAAATATCACTTTGCCAATTCCACAAGAACTGTCTTAGCGAAAGCCTTCTTGAGGGGAAAGCTGTAACTCTGTGAGATGATTTCACAGAACACAAAGAAGTTTCTCAGAAAGCTTCTTTCACTTTCTTATCGGAGGATATTTCCTTTGGCCCTATAGTCCTCTAAGAGATCCGAAATATCTGTTCTCAGATTCCACAGAAATAAGGCTAGCAAAGAGATCAACGAAATACAGATGTAACTCTGTGAGATGAATTAACAGAACACAGAGCAGTTTCTCAGAAAGCTTCTTTCCAGATTTCATCTGAGGATATTTCCTTTTTCACCATAGCCCTGTATGGGCTTCCAAATATCACTTTGCCAATTCCAGAAGAACTGTCTTAGCGAAATGCTTCTTGTGGGGAAAGCTGTAACTCTGTGAGATGATTTCACAGAATACAAAGAAGTTTCTCAGAAAGCTTCTTTCTCTTTGTTATCGGAGGATATTTCCTTTGGCCCTATAGTCTTCTAAGGGATCTGAAATATCTGTTCTCAGATTCCACAGAAATAAGGCTAGCAAAGAGATCCACGAAACACAGATGTAACTCTGTGAGATGAATTAACAGAACATTACAGTTTCTCAGAAAGCTTCTTTCCAGAGATCATCTGAGGATATTTCCTTATTCACCATAGCCCTCTATGGGCTTCCAAATATCACTTTGCCAATCCACAAGAACTGTCTCTGCGAAAGGCTTCTTGAGGGGAATGCTGTAACTCTCTGAGATGATTTCACAGAACACAAAGAAGTTTCTCAGAAATCTTCTTTCTCTTTGTTATCGGAGGATATTTCCTTTGGCCCTATAGTCTTCAAAGGGCCGAAATATCTGTTCTCAGACTTCATAGAAATAACGCTAGCAAAGAGGTCCACGAAATACAGATGCAACGCTGTGAGATGAATTAACAGAACACTAAGCAGTTTCTCAGAAAGCTTCTTTCCAGATTTCATCTGAGGATATTTCCTTTTTCACCATAGCACTCTATGCGATTCCAAATATCACTGTGCCAATTCCACAAGAACTGTCTTAGCGAAAGCCTTCTCGAGGGGAAAGCTGTAACTCTGTGAGGTGATTTCACAGAACACAAAGAAGTTTCTCAGAAAGCTTCTTTCACTTTGTTATCGGAGGATATTTCCTTTGGCCCTATAGTCCTCCAAGGATCCGAAATATCTGTTCTCAGATTCCACAGAAATAAGGCTAGCAAAGAGATCCACGAAATACAGATGTAACTCTGTGAGATGAATTAACAGAACACTACAGTTTTTCAGAAAGCTTCTTTTCAGAGATCATCTGAGAATATTTCCTTTTTCACCATAGCCCTCTATGGGCTTCCAAATATCACTTTGTGAATTCCACAAGAACTGTCTCAGCGAAAGGCTTCTTGAGGGGAATGCTGTACCTCTCTGAGATGATTTTAGAGAACAGAAATTAGTTTCTCAGAAAGCTTCTTTCTCTTTGTTATCGGAGGATATTTCCTTTGGTCCTATAGTCTTCAAAGGGATCCGAAATATCTGTTCTCAGACTTCACAGAAATACCGTAGCAAAGAGGTCCACGAAATACAGATGCAACGCTGTGAGATGAATTAACAGAACACTAAGCAGTTTCTCAGAAAGCTTCTTTCCAGATTTCATCTGAGGATATTTCCTTTTTCACCATAGCCCTCTATGCGATTCCAAATATCACTTGGCCAATTCCACAAGAACTGTCTTAGCGAAAGGCTTCTTGAGGGGAAAGCTGTAACTCTGTGAGATGATTTCCCAGAACACAAAGAAGTTTCTCAGAAAGCTTCTTTCTCTTTGTTATCTGAGGATATTTCCTATGGCCCTAGAGTCATCTAAGGGATCCGAATTATCTGTTCTCAGATTCAACAGAAATAAGGCTAGCAAAGAGATCCACGAAATACAGATGTAACTCTGTGAGAAGAATTAACAGAACAATAAGCAGTTTCTCAGAAAGCTTCTTTCCAGATTTCATCTGAGGATATTTCCTTTTTCACCATAGCCCTCTATGGGCTTCCAAATATCACTTTGGCAATTCCACAAGTACTGTCTCAGCGAAAGGCTTCTTGAGGGGAAAGCTGTAACTCTGTGAGATGATTTCACAGAACACAAAGAAGTTTCTCACAAAGCTTCTTTCTCTTTGTTATCGGAAGATATTTCCTTTGGCCCTATAGTCTTCTAAGGGATCCGAAATATCTGTTCTCAGATTCCACAGAAAGAAGGCTAGCAAAGAGATCCACGAAATACAGATGTAACTCTGTGAGATGAATTAACAGAACACTACAGTTTCTCAGAAAGCTTCTTTCCAGAGATCATCTGAGGATATTTCCTTTATCACCATAGCCCTCTATGGGCTTCCAAATATCACTTTGCGAATTCCACAAGAACTGTCTCAGCGAAAGGCTTCTTGAGGGGAATGCTGTACCTCTCTGAGATGATTTTACAGAACACAAATTAGTTTCTCAGAAAGCTTCTTTCTCTTTGTTATCGGAGGATATTTCCTTTGGTCCTATAGTCTTCAAAGGGATCCGAAATATCTGTTCTCAGACTTCACAGAAATAACGCTAGCAAAGAGGTCCACTAAATACAGATGCAACGCTGTGAGATGAATTTACAGAACACTAAGCAGTTTCTCAGAAAGCTTCTTTCCAGATTTCATCTGAGGATATTTCCTTTTTCACCATAGCCCTCTCTGCGATTCCAAATATCACTTTGCCAATTCCACAAGAACTGTCTTAGCGAAAGCCTTCTTGAGGGGAAAGCTGTAACTCTGTGAGATGATTTCACAGAACACAAAGAAGTTTCTCAGAAAGCTTCTTTCACTTTGTTATCGGAGGATATTTCCTTTGGCCCTATAGTCCTCTAAGAGATCCGAAATATCTTTTCTCAGATTCCACAGAAATAAGGCTAGCAAAGAGATCAACGAAATACAGATGTAACTCTGTGAGATGAATTAACAGAACACTGAGCAGTTTCTCAGAAAGCTACTTTCCAGATTTCATCTGAGGATATTTCCTTTTTCACCATAGCCCTGTATGGGCTTCCAAATATCCCTTTGCCAATTCCAGAAGAACTGTCTTAGCGAAATGCTTCTTGTGGGGAAAGCTGTAACTCTGTGAGATGATTTCACAGAAGACAAAGAAGTTTCTCAGAAAGCTTCTTTCTCTTTGTTATCGGAGGATATTTCCTTTGGCCCTATAGTCTTCTAAGGGATCTGAAATATCTGTTCTCAGATTCCACAGAAATAAGGTTAGCAAAGAGATCCACGAAACACAGATGTAACTCTGTGAGATGAATTAACAGAACATTACAGTTTCTCAGAAAGCTTCTTTCCAGAGATCATCTGAGGATATTTCCTTATTCACCATAGCCCTCTATGGGCTTCCAAATATCACTTTGCCAATCCACAAGAACTGTCTCTGCGAAAGGCTTCTTGAGGGGAATGCTGTACCTCTCTGAGATGATTTTACAGAACACAAATTAGTTTCTCAGAAAGCTTCTTTCTCTTTGTTATCGGAGGATATTTCCTTTGGTCCTATAGTCCTCAAAGGGATCCGAAATATCTGTTCTCAGACTTCACAGAAATAACGTAGCAAAGAGGTCCACGAAATACAGATGCAACGCTGTGAGATGAATTAACAGAACACTAAGCAGTTTCTCAGAAAGCTTCTTTCCAGATTTCATCTGAGGATATTTCCTTTTTCACCATAGCCCTCTATGCGCTTCCAAATATCACTTTGCCAATTCCAGAAGAACTGTCTTAGCGAAAGCCTTCTTGAGGGGAAAGCTGTAACTCTGTGAGATGATTTCACAGAACACAAAGACGTTTCTCAGAAAGCTTCTTTCTCTTTGTTATCGGAGGATATTTTCTTTGGCACTAGAGTCTTCAAAGGGATCCGAATTATCTGTTCTCAGATTCCACAGAAATAAGGCTAGCAAAGAGATCCACGAAATACAGATGTAACACTGTGCGAAGAATTAACAGAACAAGAAGCAGTTTCTCAGAAAGCTTCTTTCCAGATTTCATCCGAGGATATTTCCTTTTTCACCATAGCCCTCTATGGGCTTCCAAATATCACTTTGGCAACTCCACAAGAACTGTCTTAGCGAAAGGCTTCTTGAAGGGAAAGCTGTAACTCTGTGAGATGATTTCACAGAAGACAAAGAAGTTTCTCAGAAAGCTTCTTTCACTTTGTTATCGGAGGAAATTTCCTTTGGCCCTATGGTACTCTAAGGGATCCGAAATATCTTTTCTCAGATTCCACAGAAATAAGGCTAGCAAAGAGATCAACGAAATACAGATGTAACTCTGTGAGATGAATTAACAGAACACTGAGCAGTTTCTCAGAAAGCTTCTTTCCAGATTTCATCTGAGGATATTTCCTTTTTCACCAAAGCCCTGTATGGGCTTCCAAACATCACTTTGCCAATTCCAGAAGAACTATCTTAGCGAAATGCTTCTTGTGGGGAAAGCTGTAACTCTGTGAGATGATTTCACAGAAGACAAAGAAGTTTCTCAGAAAGCTTCTTTCTCTTTGTTATCGGAGGATATTTCCTTTGGCCCTATAGTCTTCTAAGGGATCCGAAATATCTGTTCTCAGATTCCACAGAAATAAGGCTAGCAAAGAGATCCACGAAACACAGATGTAACTCTGTGAGATGAATTAACAGAACATTACAGTTTCTCAGAAAGCTTCTTTCCAGAGATCATCTGAGGATATTTCCTTATTCACCATAGCCCTCTATGGGCTCCCAAATATCACTTTTCGAATTCCACAAGAACTGTTTCAGCGAAAGGCTTCTTGAGGGGAAAGCTGTACCTCTCTGAGATGATTTTACAGAACACAAATTAGTTTCTCAGAAAGCTTCGTTCTCTTTGTTATCGGAGGATATTTCCTTTGGTCCTATAGTCTTCAAAGGGATCCGAAATATCTGTTCTCAGACTTCACAGAAATAACGCTAGCAAAGAGGTCCACGAAATACAGATGCAACGCTGTGAGATGAATTAACAGAACACTAAGCAGTTTCTCAGAAAGCTTCTTTCCAGATTTCATCTGAGGATATTTCCTTTTTCACCATAGCCCTCTATGCGATTCCAAATATCACTTTGCCAATTCCACAAGAACTGTCTTAGCGAAAGCCTTCTTGAGGGGAAAGCTGTAACTCTGTGAGATGATTTCACAGAACACAAAGACGTTTCTCAGAAAGCTTCTTTCTCTTTGTTATCGGAGAATATTTCCTTTGTCACTAGAGTCTTCAAAGGGATCCGAATTATCTGTTCTCAGATTCCACAGAAATAAGGCTAGCAAAGAGATCCACGAAATACAGATGTAACACTGTGCGAAGAATTAACACACAAGAAGCAGTTTCTCAGAAAGCTTCTTTCCAGATTTCATCCGAGGATATTTCCTTTTTCACCATAGCCCTCTATGCGCTTCCAAATATCACTTTGCCAATTCCACAAGAACTGTCTTAGCGAAAGACATCTTGAGGGGAAAGCTGTAACTCTGTGAGATGATTTCACAGAACACAAAGAAGTTTCTCAGAAAGCTTCTTTCACTTTGTTATCGGAGGATATTTCCTTTGGCCCTATAGTCCTCTAAGGGATCCGAAATATCTGTTCTCAGATTCCACAGAAATAAGGCTAGCAAAGAGATCAACGAAATACAGATGTAACTCTGAGAGATAAATTAACAGAACACTGAGCAGTTTCTCAGAAAGCTTCTTTCCAGATTTCATCTGAGGATATTTCCTTTTTCACCTTAGCCCTCTATGGGCTTCCAAATATCACTTTGCCATTTCCACAAGAACTGTCTTAGCGAAAGGCTTCTTGAGGGGAAAGCTGTAACTCTGTGAGATGATTTCACAGAACACGAAGAAGTTTCTCAGAAAACTTCTTTCTCTTTGTTATCGGAGGATATTTCCTTTGGCCCTATATTCTTCTAAGTATCCGAAATATATGTTTTCAGATTCCACAGAAATAAGGCTAGCAAACACATCCAGGAAATACAGAGATAACTCTGTGAGATGAATTACCAGAACAATAAGCAGAGTCTCAGAAAGCTTCTTTCCACATTTCATCTGAGGATATTTCCTATTTCACCATTGCCCTCTATGCGCTTCCAAATATCACTTTGCCAATTCCACAAGAACTGTCTTAGCGAAAGGCTTCTTGAGTGGAAAGCTGTAACTTTGTGAGATGATTTCACAGAACATAAAGAAGTTTCTCAGAAAGCTTCTTTCTCTTTGTTATCGGAGGATATTTCCTTTGGCCCTATACTCTTCAAAGAGATCCGAAATATCTGTTCTCAGAATCCACAGAAATAAGGCTAGTAAAGAAATCCACGAAATACAGATGTAACTCTGTGAGATGAATTAACAGAACACTAAGCAGTTTCTCAGAATGCTTCTTACCAGATTTCATCTGAGGATATTTCCTTTTTCACCATAGCCCTGTATTGGCTCCAAAGATCACTTTGCCAATTCCACAAGAACTGTCTTAGCGAAAGGCTTCTTGAGGGGAAAGCTGTAACTCTGTGAGATGATTTCACGGAACACAAAGAAGTTTCTCAGAAACCTTCTTTCTCTTTGTTGTCGGAGAATATTTCCTTTGTCCCTATAGTCTTCTAAGGGATCCGAAATATCTGTTCTCAGGTTCCACAGAAATAAGGCTAGCAAAGAGATCCACTAAATAGAGATGTAACTCCGTGAGATGAATTAACAGAACACTAAGCAGTTTCTCAGAAAGCTTCTTTCCAGATTTCATCTGAGGATATTTCCTTTTTCACCATAGCCCTCTATGCGCTTCCAAATATCACTTTGCCAATTCCAGAAGAACTGTCTTAGCGAAAGCCTTCTTGAGGGGATAGCTGTAACTCTGTGAGATGATTTCACAGAACACAAAGACGTTTCTCAGAAAGCTTCTTTCTCTTTGTTATCGGAGGATATTTCCTTTGGCCCTATAGTCTTCTAAGGGATCTGAAATATCTGTTCTCAGATTCCACAGAAATAAGGCTAGCAAAGAGATCCACGAAACACAGATGTAACTCTGTGAGATGAATTAACAGAACATTACAGTTTCTCAGAAAGCTTCTTTCCAGAGATCATCTGAGGATATTTCCTTATTCACCATAGCCCTCTATGGGCTTCCAAATATCACTTTGCCTATCCACAAGAACTGTCTCTGCGAAAGGCTTCTTGAGGGGAATGCTGTAACTCTCTGAGATGATTTCACAGAACACAAAGAAGTTTCTCAGAAATCTTCTTTCTCTTTGTTATCGGAGGATATTTCCTTTGGCCCTATAGTCTTCAAAGGGCCGAAATATCTGTTCTCAGACTTCATAGAAATAACGCTAGCAAAGAGGTCCACGAAATACAGATGCAACGCTGTGAGATGAATTAACAGAACACTAAGCAGTTTCTCAGAAAGCTTCTTTCCAGATTTCATCTGAGGATATTTCCTTTTTCACCATAGCCCTCTATGCGATTCCAAATATCACTGTGCCAATTCCACAAGAACTGTCTTAGCGAAAGCCTTCTCGAGGGGAAAGCTGTAACTCTGTGAGGTGATTTCACAGAACACAAAGAAGTTTCTCAGAAAGCTTCTTTCACTTTGTTATCGGAGGATATTTCCTTTGGCCCTATAGTCCTCCAAGGATCTGAAATATCTGTTCTCAGATTCCACAGAAATAAGGCTAGCAAAGAGATCCACGAAATACAGATGTAACTCTGTGAGATGAATTAACAGAACACTACAGTTTCTCAGAAAGCTTCTTTCCAGAGATCATCTGAGAATATTTCCTTTTTCACCATAGCCCTCTATGGGCTTCCAAATATCACTTTGTGAATTCCACAAGAACTGTCTCAGCGAAAGGCTTCTTGAGGGGAATGCTGTACCTCTCTGAGATGATTTTAGAGAACAGAAATTAGTTTCTCAGAAAGCTTCTTTCTCTTTGTTATCGGAGGATATTTCCTTTGGTCCTATAGTCTTCAAAGGGATCGGAAATATCTGTTCTCAGACTTCACAGAAATACCGTAGCAAAGAGGTCCACGAAATACAGATGCAACGCTGTGAGATGAATTAACAGAACACTAAGCAGTTTCTCAGAAAGCTTCTTTCCAGATTTCATCTGAGGATATTTCCTTTTTCACCATAGCCCTCTATGCGATTCCAAATATCACTTTGCCAATTCCACAAGAACTGTCTTAGCGAAAGGCTTCTTGAGGGGAAAGCTGTAACTCTGTGAGATGATTTCCCAGAACACAAAGAAGTTTCTCAGAAAGCTTCTTTCTCTTTGTTATCTGAGGATATTTCCTATGGCCCTAGAGTCATCTAAGGGATCCGAATTATCTGTTCTCAGATTCCACAGAAATAAGGCTAGCAAAGAGATCCATGAAATACAGATGTAACTCTGTGAGAAGAATTAACAGAACAATAAGCAGTTTCTCAGAAAGCTTCTTTCCAGATTTCATCTGAGGATATTTCCTTTTTCACCATAGCCCTCTATGGGCTTCCAAATATCACTTTGGCAATTCCACAAGTACTGTCTCAGCGAAAGGCTTCTTGAGGGGAAAGCTGTAACTCCGTGAGATGATTTCACAGAACACAAAGAAGTTTCTCACAAAGCTTCTTTCTCTTTGTTATCGGAAGATATTTCCTTTGGCCCTATAGTCTTCTAAGGGATCCGAAATATCTGTTCTCAGATTCCACAGAAAGAAGGCTAGCAAAGAGATCCACGAAATACAGATGTAACTCTGTGAGATGAATTAACAGAACACTACAGTTTCTCAGAAAGCTTCTTTCCAGAGATCATCTGAGGATATTTCCTTTATCACCATAGCCCTCTATGGGCTTCCAAATATCACTTTGCGAATTCCACAAGAACTGTCTCAGCGAAAGGCTTCTTGAGGGGAATGCTGTACCTCTCTGAGATGATTTTACAGAACACAAATTAGTTTCTCAGAAAGCTTCTTTCTCTTTGTTATCGGAGGATATTTCCTTTGGTCCTATAGTCTTCAAAGGGATCCGAAATATCTGTTCTCAGACTTCACAGAAATAACGCTAGCAAAGAGGTCCACTAAATACAGATGCAACGCTGTGAGATGAATTTACAGAACACTAAGCAGTTTCTCAGAAAGCTTCTTTCCAGATTTCATCTGAGGATATTTCCTTTTTCACCATAGCCCTCTATGCGATTCCAAATATCACTTTGCCAATTCCACAAGAACTGTCTTAGCGAAAGCCTTCTTGAGGGGAAAGCTGTAACTCTGTGAGATGATTTCACAGAACACAAAGAAGTTTCTCAGAAAGCTTCTTTCACTTTGTTATCGGAGGATATTTCCTTTGGCCCTATAGTCCTCTAAGAGATCCGAAATATCTTTTCTCAGATTCCACAGAAATAAGGCTAGCAAAGAGATCAACGAAATACAGATGTAACTCTGTGAGATGAATTAACAGAACACTGAGCAGTTTCTCAGAAAGCTACTTTCCAGATTTCATCTGAGGATATTTCCTTTTTCACCATAGCCCTGTATGGGCTTCCAAATATCCCTTTGCCAATTCCAGAAGAACTGTCTTAGCGAAATGCTTCTTGTGGGGAAAGCTGTAACTCTGTGAGATGATTTCACAGAAGACAAAGAAGTTTCTCAGAAAGCTTCTTTCTCTTTGTTATCGGAGGATATTTCCTTTGGCCCTATAGTCTTCTAAGGGATCTGAAATATCTGTTCTCAGATTCCACAGAAATAAGGCTAGCAAAGAGATCCACGAAACACAGATGTAACTCTGTGAGATGAATTAACAGAACATTACAGTTTCTCAGAAAGCTTCTTTCCAGAGATCATCTGAGGATATTTCCTTATTCACCATAGCCCTCTATGGGCTTCCAAATATCACTTTGCCAATCCACAAGAACTGTCTCTGCGAAAGGCTTCTTGAGGGGAATGCTGTACCTCTCTGAGATGATTTTACAGAACACAAATTAGTTTCTCAGAAAGCTTCTTTCTCTTTGTTATCGGAGGATATTTCCTTTGGTCCTATAGTCCTCAAAGGGATCCGAAATATCTGTTCTCAGACTTCACAGAAATAACGTAGCAAAGAGGTCCACGAAATACAGATGCAACGCTGTGAGATGAATTAACAGAACACTAAGCAGTTTCTCAGAAAGCTTCTTTCCAGATTTCATCTGAGGATATTTCCTTTTTCACCATAGCCCTCTATGCGCTTCCAAATATCACTTTGCCAATTCCAGAAGAACTGTCTTAGCGAAAGCCTTCTTGAGGGGAAAGCTGTAACTCTGTGAGATGATTTCACAGAACACAAAGACGTTTCTCAGAAAGCTTCTTTCTCTTTGTTATCGGAGGATATTTCCTTTGGCACTAGAGTCTTCAAAGGGATCCGAATTATCTGTTCTCAGATTCCACAGAAATAAGGCTAGCAAAGAGATCCACGAAATACAGATGTAACACTGTGCGAAGAATTAACAGAACAAGAAGCAGTTTCTCAGAAAGCTTCTTTCCAGATTTCATCCGAGGATATTTCCTTTTTCACCATAGCCCTCTATGGGCTTCCAAATATCACTTTGGCAACTCCACAAGAACTGTCTTAGCGAAAGGCTTCTTGAAGGGAAAGCTGTAACTCTGTGAGATGATTTCACAGAAGACAAAGAAGTTTCTCAGAAAGCTTCTTTCTCTTTGTTATCGGAGGATATTTCCTTTGGCCCTATAGTCTTCTAAGGTATCTGAAATATCTGTTCTCAGATTCCACAGAAAGAAGGCTAGCAAAGAGATCCACGAAATACAGATGTAACTCTGTGAGATGAATTAACAGAACACTACAGTTTCTCAGAAAGCTTCTTTCCAGAGATCATATGAGGATATTTCCTTTATCACCATAGCCCTCTATGGGCTTCCAAATATCACTTTACGAATTCCACAAGAACTGTCTCAGCGAAAGGCTTCTTGAGGGGAATGCTGTACCTCTCTGAGATGATTTTACAGAACACAAATTAGTTTCTCAGAAAGCTTCTTTCTCTTTGTTATCGGAGGATATTTCCTTTGGTCCTATAGTCTTCAAAGGGATCCGAAATATCTGTTCTCAGACTTCACAGAAATAACGCTAGCAAAGAGGTCCACGAAATACAGATGCAACACTGTGAGATGAATTAACAGAACACTAAGCAGTTTCTCAGAAAGCTTCTTTCCAGATTTCATCTGAGGATATTTCCTTTTTCACCATAGCCCTCTATGCGATTCCAAATATCGCTTTGCCAATTCCACAAGAACTGTCTTAGCGAAAGCCTTCTTGAGGGGAAAGCTGTAACTCTGTGAGATGATTTCACAGAACACAAAGAAGTTTCTCAGAAAGCTTCTTTCACTTTCTTATCGGAGGATATTTCCTTTGGCCCTATAGTCCTCTAAGAGATCCGAAATATCTTTTCTCAGATTCCACAGAAATAAGGCTAGCAAAGAGATCAACGAAATACAGATGTAACTCTGTGAGATGAATTAACAGAACACTGAGCAGTTTCTCAGAAAGCTTCTTTCCAGATTTCATCTCAGGATATTTCCTTTTTCACCATAGCCCTGTATGGGCTTCCAAATATCACTTTGCCAATTCCAGAAGAACTGTCTTAGCGAAATGCTTCTTGTGGGGAAAGCTGTAACTCTGTGAGATGATTTCACAGAATACAAAGAAGTTTCTCAGAAAGCTTCTTTCTCTTTGTTATCGGAGGATATTTCCTTTGACCCTATAGTCTTCTAAGGGATCTGAAATATCTGTTCTCAGATTCCACAGAAATAAGGCTAGCAAAGAGATCCACGAAACACAGATGTAACTCTGTGAGATGAATTAACAGAACATTACAGTTTCTCAGAAAGCTTCTTTCCAGAGATCATCTGAGGATATTTCCTTATTCACCATAGCCCTCTATGGGCTTCCAAATATCACTTTGCCAATCCACAAGAACTGTCTCTGCGAAAGGCTTCTTGAGGGGAATGCTGTAACTCTCTGAGATGATTTCACAGAACACAAA
Source organism: Macaca nemestrina (assembly GCF_043159975.1). NCBI lineage: Eukaryota > Metazoa > Chordata > Mammalia > Primates > Cercopithecidae > Macaca > Macaca nemestrina. Next base: position 27,879,384 of record NC_092143.1, read on the forward strand.
GAAGTTTCTCAGAAATCTTCTTTCTCTTTGTTATCGGAGGATATTTCCTTTGGCCCTATAGTCTTCAAAGGGCCGAAATATCTGTTCTCAGACTTCATAGAAATAACGCTAGCAAAGAGGTCCACGAAATACAGATGCAACGCTGTGAGATGAATTAACAGAACACTAAGCAGTTTCTCAGAAAGCTTCTTTCCAGATTTCATCTGAGGATATTTCCTTTTTCACCATAGCCCTCTATGCGATTCCAAATATCACTGTGCCAATTCCACAAGAACTGTCTTAGCGAAAGCCTTCTCGAGGGGAAAGCTGTAACTCTGTGAGGTGATTTCACAGAACACAAAGAAGTTTCTCAGAAAGCTTCTTTCACTTTGTTATCGGAGGATATTTCCTTTGGCCCTATAGTCCTCCAAGGATCCGAAATATCTGTTCTCAGATTCCACAGAAATAAGGCTAGCAAAGAGATCCACGAAATACAGATGTAACTCTGTGAGATGAATTAACAGAACACTACAGTTTCTCAGAAAGCTTCTTTTCAGAGATCATCTGAGAATATTTCCTTTTTCACCATAGCCCTCTATGGGCTTCCAAATATCACTTTGTGAATTCCACAAGAACTGTCTCAGCGAAAGGCTTCTTGAGGGGAATGCTGTACCTCTCTGAGATGATTTTAGAGAACAGAAATTAGTTTCTCAGAAAGCTTCTTTCTCTTTGTTATCGGAGGATATTTCCTTTGGTCCTATAGTCTTCAAAGGGATCCGAAATATCTGTTCTCAGACTTCACAGAAATACCGTAGCAAAGAGGTCCACGAAATACAGATGCAACGCTGTGAGATGAATTAACAGAACACTAAGCAGTTTCTCAGAAAGCTTCTTTCCAGATTTCATCTGAGGATATTTCCTTTTTCACCATAGCCCTCTATGCGATTCCAAATATCACTTGGCCAATTCCACAAGAACTGTCTTAGCGAAAGGCTTCTTGAGGGGAAAGCTGTAACTCTGTGAGATGATTTCCCAGAACACAAAGAAGTTTCTCAGAAAGCTTCTTTCTCTTTGTTATCTGAGGATATTTCCTATGGCCCTAGAGTCATCTAAGGGATCCGAATTATCTGTTCTCAGATTCAACAGAAATAAGGCTAGCAAAGAGATCCACGAAATACAGATGTAACTCTGTGAGAAGAATTAACAGAACAATAAGCAGTTTCTCAGAAAGCTTCTTTCCAGATTTCATCTGAGGATATTTCCTTTTTCACCATAGCCCTCTATGGGCTTCCAAATATCACTTTGGCAATTCCACAAGTACTGTCTCAGCGAAAGGCTTCTTGAGGGGAAAGCTGTAACTCTGTGAGATGATTTCACAGAACACAAAGAAGTTTCTCACAAAGCTTCTTTCTCTTTGTTATCGGAAGATATTTCCTTTGGCCCTATAGTCTTCTAAGGGATCCGAAATATCTGTTCTCAGATTCCACAGAAAGAAGGCTAGCAAAGAGATCCACGAAATACAGATGTAACTCTGTGAGATGAATTAACAGAACACTACAGTTTCTCAGAAAGCTTCTTTCCAGAGATCATCTGAGGATATTTCCTTTATCACCATAGCCCTCTATGGGCTTCCAAATATCACTTTGCGAATTCCACAAGAACTGTCTCAGCGAAAGGCTTCTTGAGGGGAATGCTGTACCTCTCTGAGATGATTTTACAGAACACAAATTAGTTTCTCAGAAAGCTTCTTTCTCTTTGTTATCGGAGGATATTTCCTTTGGTCCTATAGTCTTCAAAGGGATCCGAAATATCTGTTCTCAGACTTCACAGAAATAACGCTAGCAAAGAGGTCCACGAAATACAGATGCAACGCTGTGAGATGAATTAACAGAACACTAAGCAGTTTCTCAGAAAGCTTCTTTCCAGATTTCATCTGAGGATATTTCCTTTTTCACCATAGCCCTCTATGCGATTCCAAATATCACTTTGCCAATTCCACAAGAACTGTCTTAGCGAAAGCCTTCTTGAGGGGAAAGCTGTAACTCTGTGAGATGATTTCACAGAACACAAAGAAGTTTCTCAGAAAGCTTCTTTCACTTTGTTATCGGAGGATATTTCCTTTGGCCCTATAGTCCTCTAAGAGATCCGAAATATCTTTTCTCAGATTCCACAGAAATAAGGCTAGCAAAGAGATCAACGAAATACAGATGTAACTCTGTGAGATGAATTAACAGAACACTGAGCAGTTTCTCAGAAAGCTACTTTCCAGATTTCATCTGAGGATATTTCCTTTTTCACCATAGCCCTGTATGGGCTTCCAAATATCCCTTTGCCAATTCCAGAAGAACTGTCTTAGCGAAATGCTTCTTGTGGGGAAAGCTGTAACTCTGTGAGATGATTTCACAGAAGACAAAGAAGTTTCTCAGAAAGCTTCTTTCTCTTTGTTATCGGAGGATATTTCCTTTGGCCCTATAGTCTTCTAAGGGATCTGAAATATCTGTTCTCAGATTCCACAGAAATAAGGCTAGCAAAGAGATCCACGAAACACAGATGTAACTCTGTGAGATGAATTAACAGAACATTACAGTTTCTCAGAAAGCTTCTTTCCAGAGATCATCTGAGGATATTTCCTTATTCACCATAGCCCTCTATGGGCTTCCAAATATCACTTTGCCAATCCACAAGAACTGTCTCTGCGAAAGGCTTCTTGAGGGGAATGCTGTACCTCTCTGAGATGATTTTACAGAACACAAATTAGTTTCTCAGAAAGCTTCTTTCTCTTTGTTATCGGAGGATATTTCCTTTGGTCCTATAGTCCTCAAAGGGATCCGAAATATCTGTTCTCAGACTTCACAGAAATAACGTAGCAAAGAGGTCCACGAAATACAGATGCAACGCTGTGAGATGAATTAACAGAACACTAAGCAGTTTCTCAGAAAGCTTCTTTCCAGATTTCATCTGAGGATATTTCCTTTTTCACCATAGCCCTCTATGCGATTCCAAATATCACTTTGCCAATTCCACAAGAACTGTCTTAGCGAAAGGCTTCTTGAGGGGAAAGCTGTAACTCTGTGAGATGATTTCACAGAACACAAAGAAGTTTCTCAGAAAGCTTCTTTCACTTTGTTATCGGAGGATATTTCCTTTGGCCCTATAGTCCTCTAAGGGATCCGAAATATCTTTTCTCAGATTCCACAGAAATAAGGCTAGCAAAGAGATCCATGAAATACAGATGTAACTCTGTGAGAAGAATTAACAGAACAATAAGCAGTTTCTCAGAAAGCTTCTTTCCAGATTTCATCTGAGGATATTTCCTTTTTCACCATAGCCCTCTATGGGCTTCCAAATATCACTTTGGCAATTCCACAAGTACTGTCTCAGCGAAAGGCTTCTTGAGGGGAAAGCTGTAACTCCGTGAGATGATTTCACAGAACACAAAGAAGTTTCTCACAAAGCTTCTTTCTCTTTGTTATCGGAAGATATTTCCTTTGGCCCTATAGTCTTCTAAGGGATCCGAAATATCTGTTCTCAGATTCCACAGAAAGAAGGCTAGCAAAGAGATCCACGAAATACAGATGTAACTCTGTGAGATGAATTAACAGAACACTACAGTTTCTCAGAAAGCTTCTTTCCAGAGATCATCTGAGGATATTTCCTTTATCACCATAGCCCTCTATGGGCTTCCAAATATCACTTTGCGAATTCCACAAGAACTGTCTCAGCGAAAGGCTTCTTGAGGGGAATGCTGTACCTCTCTGAGATGATTTTACAGAACACAAATTAGTTTCTCAGAAAGCTTCTTTCTCTTTGTTATCGGAGTTTATTTCCTTTGGTCCTATAGTCTTCAAAGGGATCCGAAATATCTGTTCTCAGACTTCACAGAAATAACGCTAGCAAAGAGGTCCAGGAAATACAGATGCAACACTGTGAGATGAATTAACAGAACACTAAGCAGTTTCTCAGAAAGCTTCTTTCCAGATTTCATCTGAGGATATTTCCTTTTTCACCATAGCCCTCTATGCGATTCCAAATATCACTTTGCCAATTCCACAAGAACTGTCTTAGCGAAAGCCTTCTTGAGGGGAAAGCTGTAACTCTGTGAGATGATTTCACAGAACACAAAGAAGTTTCTCAGAAAGCTTCTTTCACTTTCTTATCGGAGGATATTTCCTTTGGCCCTATAGTCCTCTAAGAGATCCGAAATATCTGTTCTCAGATTCCACAGAAATAAGGCTAGCAAAGAGATCAACGAAATACAGATGTAACTCTGTGAGATGAATTAACAGAACACAGAGCAGTTTCTCAGAAAGCTTCTTTCCAGATTTCATCTGAGGATATTTCCTTTTTCACCATAGCCCTGTATGGGCTTCCAAATATCACTTTGCCAATTCCAGAAGAACTGTCTTAGCGAAATGCTTCTTGTGGGGAAAGCTGTAACTCTGTGAGATGATTTCACAGAATACAAAGAAGTTTCTCAGAAAGCTTCTTTCTCTTTGTTATCGGAGGATATTTCCTTTGGCCCTATAGTCTTCTAAGGGATCTGAAATATCTGTTCTCAGATTCCACAGAAATAAGGCTAGCAAAGAGATCCACGAAACACAGATGTAACTCTGTGAGATGAATTAACAGAACATTACAGTTTCTCAGAAAGCTTCTTTCCAGAGATCATCTGAGGATATTTCCTTATTCACCATAGCCCTCTATGGGCTTCCAAATATCACTTTGCCAATCCACAAGAACTGTCTCTGCGAAAGGCTTCTTGAGGGGAATGCTGTAACTCTCTGAGATGATTTCACAGAACACAAAGAAGTTTCTCAGAAATCTTCTTTCTCTTTGTTATCGGAGGATATTTCGTTTGGCCCTATAGTCTTCAAAGGGCCGAAATATCTGTTCTCAGACTTCATAGAAATAACGCTAGCAAAGAGGTCCACGAAATACAGATGCAACGCTGTGAGATGAATTAACAGAACACTAAGCAGTTTCTCAGAAAGCTTCTTTCCAGATTTCATCTGAGGATATTTCCTTTTTCACCATAGCCCTCTATGCGATTCCAAATATCACTGTGCCAATTCCACAAGAACTGTCTTAGCGAAAGCCTTCTCGAGGGGAAAGCTGTAACTCTGTGAGGTGATTTCACAGAACACAAAGAAGTTCCTCAGAAAGCTTCTTTCACTTTGTTATCGGAGGATATTTCCTTTGGCCCTATAGTCCTCCAAGGATCCGAAATATCTGTTCTCAGATTCCACAGAAATAAGGCTAGCAAAGAGATCCACGAAATACAGATGTAACTCTGTGAGATGAATTAACAGAACACTACAGTTTTTCAGAAAGGTTCTTTTCAGAGATCATCTGAGAATATTTCCTTTTTCACCATAGCCCTCTATGGGCTTCCAAATATCACTTTGTGAATTCCACAAGAACTGTCTCAGCGAAAGGCTTCTTGAGGGGAATGCTGTACCTCTCTGAGATGATTTTAGAGAACAGAAATTAGTTTCTCAGAAAGCTTCTTTCTCTTTGTTATCGGAGGATATTTCCTTTGGTCCTATAGTCTTCAAAGGGATCCGAAATATCTGTTCTCAGACTTCACAGAAATACCGTAGCAAAGAGGTCCACGAAATACAGATGCAACGCTGTGAGATGAATTAACAGAACACTAAGCAGTTTCTCAGAAAGCTTCTTTCCAGATTTCATCTGAGGATATTTCCTTTTTCACCATAGCCCTCTATGCGATTCCAAATATCACTTGGCCAATTCCACAAGAACTGTCTTAGCGAAAGGCTTCTTGAGGGGAAAGCTGTAACTCTGTGAGATGATTTCACAGAACACAAAGAAGTTTCTCAGAAAGCTTCTTTCTCTTTGTTATCTGAGGATATTTCCTATGGCCCTAGAGTCATCTAAGGGATCCGAATTATCTGTTCTCAGATTCAACAGAAATAAGGCTAGCAAAGAGATCCACGAAATACAGATGTAACTCTGTGAGAAGAATTAACAGAACAATAAGCAGTTTCTCAGAAAGCTTCTTTCCAGATTTCATCTGAGGATATTTCCTTTTTCACCATAGCCGTCTATGGGCTTCCAAATATCACTTTGGCAATTCCACAAGTACTGTCTCAGCGAAAGGCTTCTTGAGGGGAAAGCTGTAACTCTGTGAGATGATTTCACAGAACACAAAGAAGTTTCTCACAAAGCTTCTTTCTCTTTGTTATCGGAAGATATTTCCTTTGGCCCTATAGTCTTCTAAGGGATCCGAAATATCTGTTCTCAGATTCCACAGAAAGAAGGCTAGCAAAGAGATCCACGAAATACAGATGTAACTCTGTGAGATGAATTAACAGAACACTACAGTTTCTCAGAAAGCTTCTTTCCAGAGATCATCTGAGGATATTTCCTTTATCACCATAGCCCTCTATGGGCTTCCAAATATCACTTTGCGAATTCCACAAGAACTGTCTCAGCGAAAGGCTTCTTGAGGGGAATGCTGTACCTCTCTGAGATGATTTTACAGAACACAAATTAGTTTCTCAGAAAGCTTCTTTCTCTTTGTTATCAGAGGATATTTCCTTTGGTCCTATAGTCTTCAAAGGGATCCGAAATATCTGTTCTCAGACTTCACAGAAATAACGCTAGCAAAGAGGTCCACGAAATACAGATGCAACGCTGTGAGATGAATTAACAGAACACTAAGCAGTTTCTCAGAAAGCTTCTTTCCAGATTTCATCTGAGGATATTTCCTTTTTCACCATAGCCCTCTATGCGATTCCAAATATCACTTTGCCAATTCCACAAGAACTGTCTTAGCGAAAGCCTTCTTGAGGGGAAAGCTGTAACTCTGTGAGATGATTTCACAGAACACAAAGAAGTTTCTCAGAAAGCTTCTTTCACTTTCTTATCGGAGGATATTTCCTTTGGCCCTATAGTCCTCTAAGAGATCCGAAATATCTTTTCTCAGATTCCACAGAAATAAGGCTAGCAAAGAGATCAACGAAATACAGATGTAACTCTGTGAGATGAATTAACAGAACACTGAGCAGTTTCTCAGAAAGCTACTTTCCAGATTTCATCTGAGGATATTTCCTTTTTCACCATAGCCCTGTATGGGCTTCCAAATATCCCTTTGCCAATTCCAGAAGAACTGTCTTAGCGAAATGCTTCTTGTGGGGAAAGCTGTAACTCTGTGAGATGATTTCACAGAAGACAAAGAAGTTTCTCAGAAAGCTTCTTTCTCTTTGTTATCGGAGGATATTTCCTTTGGCCCTATAGTCTTCTAAGGGATCTGAAATATCTGTTCTCAGATTCCACAGAAATAAGGCTAGCAAAGAGATCCACGAAACACAGATGTAACTCTGTGAGATGAATTAACAGAACATTACAGTTTCTCAGAAAGCTTCTTTCCAGAGATCATCTGAGGATATTTCCTTATTCACCATAGCCCTCTATGGGCTTCCAAATATCACTTTGCCAATCCACAAGAACTGTCTCTGCGAAAGGCTTCTTGAGGGGAATGCTGTACCTCTCTGAGATGATTTTACAGAACACAAATTAGTTTCTCAGAAAGCTTCTTTCTCTTTGTTATCGGAGGATATTTCCTTTGGTCCTATAGTCCTCAAAGGGATCCGAAATATCTGTTCTCAGACTTCACAGAAATAACGTAGCAAAGAGGTCCACGAAATACAGATGCAACGCTGTGAGATGAATTAACAGAACACTAAGCAGTTTCTCAGAAAGCTTCTTTCCAGATTTCATCTGAGGATATTTCCTTTTTCACCATAGCCCTCAATGCGATTCCAAATATCACTTTGCCAATTCCACAAGAACTGTCTTAGCGAAAGCCTTCTTGAGGGGAAAGCTGTAACTCTGTGAGATGATTTCACAGAACACAAAGAAGTTTCTCAGAAAGCTTCTTTCACTTTCTTATCGGAGGATATTTCCTTTGGCCCTATAGTCCTCTAAGGGATCCGAAATATCTTTTCTCAGATTCCACAGAAATAAGGCTAGCAAAGAGATCCATGAAATACAGATGTAACTCTGTGAGAAGAATTAACAGAACAATAAGCAGTTTCTCAGAAAGCTTCTTTCCAGATTTCATCTGAGGATATTTCCTTTTTCACCATAGCCCTCTATGGGCTTCCAAATATCACTTTGGCAATTCCACAAGTACTGTCTCAGCGAAAGGCTTCTTGAGGGGAAAGCTGTAACTCCGTGAGATGATTTCACAGAACACAAAGAAGTTTCTCACAAAGCTTCTTTCTCTTTGTTATCGGAAGATATTTCCTTTGGCCCTATAGTCTTCTAAGGGATCCGAAATATCTGTTCTCAGATTCCACAGAAAGAAGGCTAGCAAAGAGATCCACGAAATACAGATGTAACTCTGTGAGATGAATTAACAGAACACTACAGTTTCTCAGAAAGCTTCTTTCCAGAGATCATCTGAGGATATTTCCTTTATCACCATAGCCCTCTATGGGCTTCCAAATATCACTTTGCGAATTCCACAAGAACTGTCTCAGCGAAAGGCTTCTTGAGGGGAATGCTGTACCTCTCTGAGATGATTTTACAGAACACAAATTAGTTTCTCAGAAAGCTTCTTTCTCTTTGTTATCGGAGGATATTTCCTTTGGTCCTATAGTCTTCAAAGGGATCCGAAATATCTGTTCTCAGACTTCACAGAAATAACGCTAGCAAAGAGGTCCACTAAATACAGATGCAACGCTGTGAGATGAATTTACAGAACACTAAGCAGTTTCTCAGAAAGCTTCTTTCCAGATTTCATCTGAGGATATTTCCTTTTTCACCATAGCCCTCTATGCGATTCCAAATATCACTTTGCCAATTCCACAAGAACTGTCTTAGCGAAAGCCTTCTTGAGGGGAAAGCTGTAACTCTGTGAGATGATTTCACAGAACACAAAGAAGTTTCTCAGAAAGCTTCTTTCACTTTGTTATCGGAGGATATTTCCTTTGGCCCTATAGTCCTCTAAGAGATCCGAAATATCTTTTCTCAGATTCCACAGAAATAAGGCTAGCAAAGAGATCCGCGAAATACAGATGTAACTCTGTGAGATGAATTAACAGAACACTGAGCAGTTTCTCAGAAAGCTACTTTCCAGATTTCATCTGAGGATATTTCCTTTTTCACCATAGCCCTGTATGGGCTTCCAAATATCTCTTTGCCAATTCCAGAAGAACTGTCTTAGAGAAATGCTTCTTGTGGGGAAAGCTGTAACTCTGTGAGATGATTTCACAGAAGACAAAGAAGTTTCTCAGAAAGCTTCTTTCTCTTTGTTATCGGAGGATATTTCCTTTGGCCCTATAGTCTTCTAAGGGATCTGAAATATCTGTTCTCAGATTCCACAGAAATAAGGCTAGCAAAGAGATCCACGAAACACAGATGTAACTCTGTGAGATGAATTAACAGAACATTACAGTTTCCCAGAAAGCTTCTTTCCAGAGATCATCTGAGGATATTTCCTTATTCACCATAGCCCTCTATGGGCTTCCAAATATCACTTTGCCAATCCACAAGAACTGTCTCTGCGAAAGGCTTCTTGAGGGGAATGCTGTACCTCTCTGAGATGATTTTACAGAACACAAATTAGTTTCTCAGAAAGCTTCTTTCTCTTTGTTATCGGAGGATATTTCCTTTGGTCCTATAGTCCTCAAAGGGATCCGAAATATCTGTTCTCAGACTTCACAGAAATAACGTAGCAAAGAGGTCCACGAAATACAGATGCAACGCTGTGAGATGAATTAACAGAACACTAAGCAGTTTCTCAGAAAGCTTCTTTCCAGATTTCATCTGAGGATATTTCCTTTTTCACCATAGCCCTCTATGCGCTTCCAAATATCACTTTGCCAATTCCAGAAGAACTGTCTTAGCGAAAGCCTTCTTGAGGGGAAAGCTGTAACTCTGTGAGATGATTTCACAGAACACAAAGACGTTTCTCAGAAAGCTTCTTTCTCTTTGTTATCGGAGGATATTTCCTTTGGCACTAGAGTCTTCAAAGGGATCCGAATTATCTGTTCTCAGATTCCACAGAAATAAGGCTAGCAAAGAGATCCACGAAATACAGATGTAACACTGTGCGAAGAATTAACAGAACAAGAAGCAGTTTCTCAGAAAGCTTCTTTCCAGATTTCATCCGAGGATATTTCCTTTTTCACCATAGCCCTCTATGGGCTTCCAAATATCACTTTGGCAACTCCACAAGAACTGTCTTAGCGAAAGGCTTCTTGAAGGGAAAGCTGTAACTCTGTGAGATGATTTCACAGAAGACAAAGAAGTTTCTCAGAAAGCTTCTTTCTCTTTGTTATCGGAGGATATTTCCTTTGGCCCTATAGTCTTCTAAGGTATCTGAAATATCTGTTCTCAGATTCCACAGAAAGAAGGCTAGCAAAGAGATCCACGAAATACAGATGTAACTCTGTGAGATGAATTAACAGAACACTACAGTTTCTCAGAAAGCTTCTTTCCAGAGATCATATGAGGATATTTCCTTTATCACCATAGCCCTCTATGGGCTTCCAAATATCACTTTGCGAATTCCACAAGAACTGTTTCAGCGAAAGGCTTCTTGAGGGGAATGCTGTACCTCTCTGAGATGATTTTACAGAACACAAATTAGTTTCTCAGAAAGCTTCTTTCTCTTTGTTATCGGAGTTTATTTCCTTTGGTCCTATAGTCTTCAAAGGGATCCGAAATATCTGTTCTCAGACTTCACAGAAATAACGCTAGCAAAGAGGTCCACGAAATACAGATGCAACACTGTGAGATGAATTAACAGAACACTAAGCAGGTTCTCAGAAAGCTTCTTTCCAGATTTCATCTGAGGATATTTCCTTTTTCACCATAGCCCTCTATGCGATTCCAAATATCACTTTGCCAATTCCACAAGAACTGTCTTAGCGAAAGCCTTCTTGAGGGGAAAGCTGTAACTCTGTGAGATGATTTCACAGAACACAAAGAAGTTTCTCAGAAAGCTTCTTTCACTTTCTTATCGGAGGATATTTCCTTTGGCCCTATAGTCCTCTAAGAGATCCGAAATATCTTTTCTCAGATTCCACAGAAATAAGGCTAGCAAAGAGATCAACGAAATACAGATGTAACTCTGTGAGATGAATTAACAGAACACAGAGCAGTTTCTCAGAAAGCTTCTTTCCAGATTTCATCTGAGGATATTTCCTTTTTCACCATAGCCCTGTATGGGCTTCCAAATATCACTTTGCCAATTCCAGAAGAACTGTCTTAGCGAAATGCTTCTTGTGGGGAAAGCTGTAACTCTGTGAGATGATTTCACAGAATACAAAGAAGTTTCTCAGAAAGCTTCTTTCTCTTTGTTATCGGAGGATATTTCCTTTGGCCCTATAGTCTTCTAAGGGATCTGAAATATCTGTTCTCAGATTCCACAGAAATAAGGCTAGCAAAGAGATCCACGAAACACAGATGTAACTCTGTGAGATGAATTAACAGAACATTACAGTTTCTCAGAAAGCTTCTTTCCAGAGATCATCTGAGGATATTTCCTTATTCACCATAGCCCTCTATGGGCTTCCAAATATCACTTTGCCAATCCACAAGAACTGTCTCTGCGAAAGGCTTCTTGAGGGGAATGCTGTAACTCTCTGAGATGATTTCACAGAACACAAAGAAGTTTCTCAGAAATCTTCTTTCTCTTTGTTATCGGAGGATATTTCCTTTGGCCCTATAGTCTTCAAAGGGCCGAAATATCTGTTCTCAGACTTCATAGAAATAACGCTAGCAAAGAGGTCCACGAAATACAGATGCAACGCTGTGAGATGAATTAACAGAACACTAAGCAGTTTCTCAGAAAGCTTCTTTCCAGATTTCATCTGAGGATATTTCCTTTTTCACCATAGCCCTCTATGCGATTCCAAATATCACTGTGCCAATTCCACAAGAACTGTCTTAGCGAAAGCCTTCTCGGGGGAAAAGCTGTAACTCTGTGAGGTGATTTCACAGAACACAAAGAAGTTTCTCAGAAAGCTTCTTTCACTTTGTTATCGGAGGATATTTCCTTTGGCCCTATAGTCCTCCAAGGATCCGAAATATCTGTTCTCAGATTCCACAGAAATAAGGCTAGCAAAGAGATCCACGAAATACAGATGTAACTCTGTGAGATGAATTAACAGAACACTACAGTTTCTCAGAAAGCTTCTTTTCAGAGATCATCTGAGAATATTTCCTTTTTCACCATAGCCCTCTATGGGCTTCCAAATATCACTTTGTGAATTCCAGAAGAACTGTCTCAGCGAAAGGCTTCTTGAGGGGAATGCTGTACCTCTCTGAGATGATTTTAGAGAACAGAAATGAGTTTCTCAGAAAGCTTCTTTCTCTTTGTTATCGGAGGATATTTCCTTTGGTCCTATAGTCTTCAAAGGGATCCGAAATATCTGTTCTCAGACTTCACAGAAATACCGTAGCAAAGAGGTCCACGAAATACAGATGCAACGCTGTGAGATGAATTAACAGAACACTAAGCAGTTTCTCAGAAAGCTTCTTTCCAGATTTCATCTGAGGATATTTCCTTTTTCACCATAGCCCTCTATGCGATTCCAAATATCACTTGGCCAATTCCACAAGAACTGTCTTAGCGAAAGGCTTCTTGAGGGGAAAGCTGTAACTCTGTGAGATGATTTCCCAGAACACAAAGAAGTTTCTCAGAAAGCTTCTTTCTCTTTGTTATCTGAGGATATTTCCTATGGCCCTAGAGTCATCTAAGGGATCCGAATTATCTGTTCTCAGATTCAACAGAAATAAGGCTAGCAAAGAGATCCACGAAATACAGATGTAACTCTGTGAGAAGAATTAACAGAACAATAAGCAGTTTCTCAGAAAGCTTCTTTCCAGATTTCATCTGAGGATATTTCCTTTTTCACCATAGCCCTCTATGGGCTTCCAAATATCACTTTGGCAATTCCACAAGTACTGTCTCAGCGAAAGGCTTCTTGAGGGGAAAGCTGTAACTCTGTGAGATGATTTCACAGAACACAAAGAAGTTTCTCACAAAGCTTCTTTCTCTTTGTTATCGGAAGATATTTCCTTTGGCCCTATAGTCTTCTAAGGGATCCGAAATATCTGTTCTCAGATTCCACAGAAAGAAGGCTAGCAAAGAGATCCACGAAATACAGATGTAACTCTGTGAGATGAATTAACAGAACACTACAGTTTCTCAGAAAGCTTCTTTCCAGAGATCATCTGAGGATATTTCCTTTATCACCATAGCCCTCTATGGGCTTCCAAATATCACTTTGCGAATTCCACAAGAACTGTCTCAGCGAAAGGCTTCTTGAGGGGAATGCTGTACCTCTCTGAGATGATTTTACAGAACACAAATTAGTTTCTCAGAAAGCTTCTTTCTCTTTGTTATCGGAGGATATTTCCTTTGGTCCTATAGTCTTCAAAGGGATCCGAAATATCTGTTCTCAGACTTCACAGAAATAACGCTAGCAAAGAGGTCCACGAAATACAGATGCAACGCTGTGAGATGAATTAACAGAACACTAAGCAGTTTCTCAGAAAGCTTCTTTCCAGATTTCATCTGAGGATATTTCCTTTTTCACCATAGCCCTCTATGCGATTCCAAATATCACTTTGCCAATTCCACAAGAACTGTCTTAGCGAAAGCCTTCTTGAGGGGAAAGCTGTAACTCTGTGAGATGATTTCACAGAACACAAAGAAGTTTCTCAGAAAGCTTCTTTCACTTTGTTATCGGAGGATATTTCCTTTGGCCCTATAGTCCTCTAAGAGATCCGAAATATCTTTTCTCAGATTCCACAGAAATAAGGCTAGCAAAGAGATCAACGAAATACAGATGTAACTCTGTGAGATGAATTAACAGAACACTGAGCAGTTTCTCAGAAAGCTACTTTCCAGATTTCATCTGAGGATATTTCCTTTTTCACCATAGCCCTGTATGGGCTTCCAAATATCCCTTTGCCAATTCCAGAAGAACTGTCTTAGCGAAATGCTTCTTGTGGGGAAAGCTGTAACTCTGTGAGATGATTTCACAGAAGACAAAGAAGTTTCTCAGAAAGCTTCTTTCTCTTTGTTATCGGAGGATATTTCCTTTGGCCCTATAGTCTTCTAAGGGATCTGAAATATCTGTTCTCAGATTCCACAGAAATAAGGCTAGCAAAGAGATCCACGAAACACAGATGTAACTCTGTGAGATGAATTAACAGAACATTACAGTTTCTCAGAAAGCTTCTTTCCAGAGATCATCTGAGGATATTTCCTTATTCACCATAGCCCTCTATGGGCTTCCAAATATCACTTTGCCAATCCACAAGAACTGTCTCTGTGAAAGGCTTCTTGAGGGGAATGCTGTACCTCTCTGAGATGATTTTACAGAACACAAATTAGTTTCTCAGAAAGCTTCTTTCTCTTTGTTATCGGAGGATATTTCCTTTGGTCCTATAGTCCTCAAAGGGATCCGAAATATCTGTTCTCAGACTTCACAGAAATAACGTAGCAAAGAGGTCCACGAAATACAGATGCAACGCTGTGAGATGAATTAACAGAACACTAAGCAGTTTCTCAGAAAGCTTCTTTCCAGATTTCATCTGAGGATATTTCCTTTTTCACCATAGCCCTCTATGCGCTTCCAAATATCACTTTGCCAATTCCAGAAGAACTGTCTTAGCGAAAGCCTTCTTGAGGGGAAAGCTGTAACTCTGTGAGATGATTTCACAGTACACAAAGAAGTTTCTCAGAAAGCTTCTTTCACTTTGTTATCGGAGGATATTTCCTTTGGCCCTATAGTCCTCTAAGGGATCCGAAATATCTTTTCTCAGATTCCACAGAAATAAGGCTAGCAAAGAGATCCATGAAATACAGATGTAACTCTGTGAGAAGAATTAACAGAACAATAAGCAGTTTCTCAGAAAGCTTCTTTCCAGATTTCATCTGAGGATATTTCCTTTTTCACCATAGCCCTCTATGGGCTTCCAAATATCACTTTGGCAATTCCACAAATACTGTCTCAGCGAAAGGCTTCTTGAGGGGAAAGCTGTAACTCCGTGACATGATTTCACAGAAGACAAAGAAGTTTCTCACAAAGCTTCTTTCTCTTTGTTATCGGAAGATATTTCCTTTGGCCCTATAGTCTTCTAAGGGATCCGAAATATCTGTTCTCAGATTCCACAGAAAGAAGGCTAGCAAAGAGATCCACGAAATACAGATGTAACTCTGTGAGATGAATTAACAGAACACTACAGTTTCTCAGAAAGCTTCTTTCCAGAGATCATCTGAGGATATTTCCTTTATCACCATAGCCCTCTATGGGCTTCCAAATATCACTTTGCGAATTCCACAAGAACTGTCTCAGCGAAAGGCTTCTTGAGGGGAATGCTGCACCTCTCTGAGATGATTTTACAGAACACAAATTAGTTTCTCAGAAAGCTTCTTTCTCTTTGTTATCGGAGGATATTTCCTTTGGTCCTATAGTCTTCAAAGGGATCCGAAATATCTGTTCTCAGACTTCACAGAAATAACGCTAGCAAAGAGGTCCACTAAATACAGATGCAACGCTGTGAGATGAATTTACAGAACACTAAGCAGTTTCTCAGAAAGCTTCTTTCCAGATTTCATCTGAGGATATTTCCTTTTTCACCATAGCCCTCTATGCGATTCCAAATATCACTTTGCCAATTCCACAAGAACTGTCTTAGCGAAAGCCTTCTTGAGGGGAAAGCTGTAACTCTGTGAGATGATTTCACAGAACACAAAGAAGTTTCTCAGAAAGCTTCTTTCACTTTGTTATCGGAGGATATTTCCTTTGGCCCTATAGTCCTCTAAGAGATCCGAAATATCTTTTCTCAGATTCCACAGAAATAAGGCTTGCAAAGAGATCCGCGAAATACAGATGTAACTCTGTGAGATGAATTAACAGAACACTGAGCAGTTTCTCAGAAAGCTACTTTCCAGATTTCATCTGAGGATATTTCCTTTTTCACCATAGCCCTGTATGGGCTTCCAAATATCCCTTTGCCAATTCCAGAAGAACTGTCTTAGAGAAATGCTTCTTGTGGGGAAAGCTGTAACTCTGTGAGATGATTTCACAGAAGACAAAGAAGTTTCTCAGAAAGCTTCTTTCTCTTTGTTATCGGAGGATATTTCCTTTGGCCCTATAGTCTTCTAAGGGATCTGAAATATCTGTTCTCAGATTCCACAGAAATAAGGCTAGCAAAGAGATCCACGAAACACAGATGTAACTCTGTGAGATGAATTAACAGAACATTACAGTTTCTCAGAAAGCTTCTTTCCAGAGATCATCTGAGGATATTTCCTTTTTCACCATAGCCCTCTATGGGCTTCCAAATATCACTTAGCCAATCCACAAGAACTGTCTTAGCGAAAGCCTTCTTGAGGGGAAAGCTGTAACTCTGTGAGATGATTTCACAGAACACAAAGACGTTTCTCAGAAAGCTTCTTTCTCTTTGTTATCGGAGGATATTTCCTTTGGCACTAGAGTCTTCAAAGGGATCCGAATTATCTGTTCTCAGATTCCACAGAAATAAGGCTAGCAAAGAGATCCACGAAATACAGATGTAACACTGTGCGAAGAATTAACAGAACAAGAAGCAGTTTCTCAGAAAGCTTCTTTCCAGATTTCATCCGAGGATATTTCCTTTTTCACCATAGCCCTCTATGGGCTTCCAAATATCACTTTGGCAACTCCACAAGAACTGTCTTAGCGAAAGGCTTCTTGAAGGGAAAGCTGTAACTCTGTGAGATGATTTCACAGAAGACAAAGAAGTTTCTCAGAAAGCTTCTTTCTCTTTGTTATCGGAGGATATTTCCTTTGGCCCTATAGTCTTCTAAGGTATCTGAAATATCTGTTCTCAGATTCCACAGAAAGAAGGCTAGCAAAGAGATCCACGAAATACAGATGTAACTCTGTGAGATGAATTAACAGAACACTACAGTTTCTCAGAAAGCTTCTTTCCAGAGATCATATGAGGATATTTCCTTTATCACCATAGCCCTCTATGGGCTTCCAAATATCACTTTGCGAATTCCACAAGAACTGTCTCAGCGAAAGGCTTCTTGAGGGGAATGCTGTACCTCTCTGAGATGATTTTACAGAACACAAATTAGTTTCTCAGAAAGCTTCTTTCTCTTTGTTATCGGAGGATATTTCCTTTGGTCCTATAGTCTTCAAAGGGATCCGAAATATCTGTTCTCAGACTTCACAGAAATAACGCTAGCAAAGAGGTCCACGAAATACAGATGCAACACTGTGAGATGAATTAACAGAACACTAAGCAGTTTCTCAGAAAGCTTCTTTCCAGATTTCATCTGAGGATATTTCCTTTTTCACCATAGCCCTCTATGCGATTCCAAATATCACTTTGCCAATTCCACAAGAACTGTCTTAGCGAAAGCCTTCTTGAGGGGAAAGCTGTAACTCTGTGAGATGATTTCACAGAACACAAAGAAGTTTCTCAGAAAGCTTCTTTCACTTTCTTATCGGAGGATATTTCCTTTGGCCCTATAGTCCTCTAAGAGATCCGAAATATCTTTTCTCAGATTCCACAGAAATAAGGCTAGCAAAGAGATCAACGAAATACAGATGTAACTCTGTGAGATGAATTAACAGAACACTGAGCAGTTTCTCAGAAAGCTTCTTTCCAGATTTCATCTCAGGATATTTCCTTTTTCACCATAGCCCTGTATGGGCTTCCAAATATCACTTTGCCAATTCCAGAAGAACTGTCTTAGCGAAATGCTTCTTGTGGGGAAAGCTGTAACTCTGTGAGATGATTTCACAGAATACAAAGAAGTTTCTCAGAAAGCTTCTTTCTCTTTGTTATCGGAGGATATTTCCTTTGACCCTATAGTCTTCTAAGGGATCTGAAATATCTGTTCTCAGATTCCACAGAAATAAGGCTAGCAAAGAGATCCACGAAACACAGATGTAACTCTGTGAGATGAATTAACAGAACATTACAGTTTCTCAGAAAGCTTCTTTCCAGAGATCATCTGAGGATATTTCCTTATTCACCATAGCCCTCTATGGGCTTCCAAATATCACTTTGCCAATCCACAAGAACTGTCTCTGCGAAAGGCTTCTTGAGGGGAATGCTGTAACTCTCTGAGATGATTTCACAGAACACAAAGAAGTTTCTCAGAAATCTTCTTTCTCTTTGTTATCGGAGGATATTTCCTTTGGCCCTATAGTCTTCAAAGGGCCGAAATATCTGTTCTCAGACTTCATAGAAATAACGCTAGCAAAGAGGTCCACGAAATACAGATGCAACGCTGTGAGATGAATTAACAGAACACTAAGCAGTTTCTCAGAAAGCTTCTTTCCAGATTTCATCTGAGGATATTTCCTTTTTCACCATAGCCCTCTATGCGATTCCAAATATCACTGTGCCAATTCCACAAGAACTGTCTTAGCGAAAGCCTTCTCGAGGGGAAAGCTGTAACTCTGTGAGGTGATTTCACAGAACACAAAGAAGTTTCTCAGAAAGCTTCTTTCACTTTGTTATCGGAGGATATTTCCTTTGGCCCTATAGTCCTCCAAGGATCCGAAATATCTGTTCTCAGATTCCACAGAAATAAGGCTAGCAAAGAGATCCACGAAATACAGATGTAACTCTGTGAGATGAATTAACAGAACACTACAGTTTCTCAGAAAGCTTCTTTTCAGAGATCATCTGAGAATATTTCCTTTTTCACCATAGCCCTCTATGGGCTTCCAAATATCACTTTGTGAATTCCACAAGAACTGTCTCAGCGAAAGGCTTCTTGAGGGGAATGCTGTACCTCTCTGAGATGATTTTAGAGAACAGAAATGAGTTTCTCAGAAAGCTTCTTTCTCTTTGTTATCGGAGGATATTTCCTTTGGTCCTATAGTCTTCAAAGGGATCCGAAATATCTGTTCTCAGACTTCACAGAAATACCGTAGCAAAGAGGTCCACGAAATACAGATGCAACGCTGTGAGATGAATTAACAGAACACTAAGCAGTTTCTCAGAAAGCTTCTTTCCAGATTTCATCTGAGGATATTTCCTTTTTCACCATAGCCCTCCATGCGATTCCAAATATCACTTGGCCAATTCCACAAGAACTGTCTTAGCGAAAGGCTTCTTGAGGGGAAAGCTGTAACTCTGTGAGATGATTTCCCAGAACACAAAGAAGTTTCTCAGAAAGCTTCTTTCTCTTTGTTATCTGAGGATATTTCCTATGGCCCTAGAGTCATCTAAGGGATCCGAATTATCTGTTCTCAGATTCCACAGAAATAAGGCTAGCAAAGAGATCCACGAAATACAGATGTAACTCTGTGAGAAGAATTAACAGAACAATAAGCAGTTTCTCAGAAAGCTTCTTTCCAGATTTCATCTGAGGATATTTCCTTTTTCACCATAGCCCTCTATGGGCTTCCAAATATCACTTTGGCAATTCCACAAGTACTGTCTCAGCGAAAGGCTTCTTGAGGGGAAAGCTGTAACTCTGTGAGATGATTTCACAGAACACAAAGAAGTTTCTCACAAAGCTTCTTTCTCTTTGTTATCGGAAGATATTTCCTTTGGCCCTATAGTCTTCTAAGGGATCCGAAATATCTGTTCTCAGATTCCACAGAAAGAAGGCTAGCAAAGAGATCCACGAAATACAGATGTAACTCTGTGAGATGAATTAACAGAACACTACAGTTTCTCAGAAAGCTTCTTTCCAGAGATCATCTGAGGATATTTCCTTTATCACCATAGCCCTCTATGGGCTTCCAAATATCACTTTGCGAATTCCACAAGAACTGTCTCAGCGAAAGGCTTCTTGAGGGGAATGCTGTACCTCTCTGAGATGATTTTACAGAACACAAATTAGTTTCTCAGAAAGCTTCTTTCTCTTTGTTATCGGAGGATATTTCCTTTGGTCCTATAGTCTTCAAAGGGATCCGAAATATCTGTTCTCAGACTTCACAGAAATAACGCTAGCAAAGAGGTCCACGAAATACAGATGCAACGCTGTGAGATGAATTAACAGAACACTAAGCAGTTTCTCAGAAAGCTTCTTTCCAGATTTCATCTGAGGATATTTCCTTTTTCACCATAGCCCTCTATGCGATTCCAAATATCACTTTGCCAATTCCACAAGAACTGTCTTAGCGAAAGCCTTCTTGAGGGGAAAGCTGTAACTCTGTGAGATGATTTCACAGAACACAAAGAAGTTTCTCAGAAAGCTTCTTTCACTTTGTTATCGGAGGATATTTCCTTTGGCCCTATAGTCCTCTAAGAGATCCGAAATATCTTTTCTCAGATTCCACAGAAATAAGGCTAGCAAAGAGATCAACGAAATACAGATGTAACTCTGTGAGATGAATTAACAGAACACTGAGCAGTTTCTCAGAAAGCTACTTTCCAGATTTCATCTGAGGATATTTCCTTTTTCACCATAGCCCTGTATGGGCTTCCAAATATCCCTTTGCCAATTCCAGAAGAACTGTCTTAGCGAAATGCTTCTTGTGGGGAAAGCTGTAACTCTGTGAGATGATTTCACAGAAGACCAAGAAGTTTCTCAGAAAGCTTCTTTCTCTTTGTTATCGGAGGATATTTCCTTTGGCCCTATAGTCTTCTAAGGGATCTGAAATATCTGTTCTCAGATTCCACAGAAATAAGGCTAGCAAAGAGATCCACGAAACACAGATGTAACTCTGTGAGATGAATTAACAGAACATTACAGTTTCTCAGAAAGCTTCTTTCCAGAGATCATCTGAGGATATTTCCTTATTCACCATAGCCCTCTATGGGCTTCCAAATATCACTTTGCCAATCCACAAGAACTGTCTCTGCGAAAGGCTTCTTGAGGGGAATGCTGTACCTCTCTGAGATGATTTTACAGAACACAAATTAGTTTCTCAGAAAGCTTCTTTCTCTTTGTTATCGGAGGATATTTCCTTTGGTCCTATAGTCCTCAAAGGGATCCGAAATATCTGTTCTCAGACTTCACAGAAATAACGTAGCAAAGAGGTCCACGAAATACAGATGCAACGCTGTGAGATGAATTAACAGAACACTAAGCAGTTTCTCAGAAAGCTTCTTTCCAGATTTCATCTGAGGATATTTCCTTTTTCACCATAGCCCTCTATGCGATTCCAAATATCACTTTGCCAATTCCACAAGAACTGTCTTAGCGAAAGCCTTCTTGAGGGGAAAGCTGTAACTCTGTGAGATGATTTCACAGAACACAAAGAAGTTTCTCAGAAAGCTTCTTTCACTTTGTTATCGGAGGATATTTCCTTTGGCCCTATAGTCCTCTAAGGGATCCGAAATATCTTTTCTCAGATTCCACAGAAATAAGGCTAGCAAAGAGATCCATGAAATACAGATGTAACTCTGTGAGAAGAATTAACAGAACAATAAGCAGTTTCTCAGAAAGCTTCTTTCCAGATTTCATCTGAGGATATTTCCTTTTTCACCATAGCCCTCTATGGGCTTCCAAATATCACTTTGGCAATTCCACAAGTACTGTCTCAGCGAAAGGCTTCTTGAGGGGAAAGCTGTAACTCCGTGAGATGATTTCACAGAACACAAAGAAGTTTCTCACAAAGCTTCTTTCTCTTTGTTATCGGAAGATATTTCCTTTGGCCCTATAGTCTTCTAAGGGATCCGAAATATCTGTTCTCAGATTCCACAGAAAGAAGGCTAGCAAAGAGATCCACGAAATACAGATGTAACTCTGTGAGATGAATTAACAGAACACTATAGTTTCTCAGAAAGCTTCTTTCCAGAGATCATCTGAGGATATTTCCTTTATCACCATAGCCCTCTATGGGCTTCCAAATATCACTTTGCGAATTCCACAAGAACTGTCTCAGCGAAAGGCTTCTTGAGGGGAATGCTGTACCTCTCTGAGATGATTTTACAGAACACAAATTAGTTTCTCAGAAAGCTTCTTTCTCTTTGTTATCGGAGGATATTTCCTTTGGTCCTATAGTCTTCAAAGGGATCCGAAATATCTGTTCTCAGACTTCACAGAAATAACGCTAGCAAAGAGGTCCACTAAATACAGATGCAACGCTGTGAGATGAATTTACAGAACACTAAGCAGTTTCTCAGAAAGCTTCTTTCCAGATTTCATCTGAGGATATTTCCTTTTTCACCATAGCCCTTTATGCGATTCCAAATATCACTTTGCCAATTCCACAAGAACTGTCTTAGCGAAAGCCTTCTTGAGGGGAAAGCTGTACCTCTGTTAGATGATTTCACAGAACACAAAGAAGTTTCTCAGAAAGCTTCTTTCACTTTGTTATCGGAGGATATTTCCTTTGGCCCTATAGTCCTCTAAGAGATCCGAAATATCTTTTCTCAGATTCCACAGAAATAAGGCTAGCAAAGAGATCCGCGAAATACAGATGTAACTCTGTGAGATGAATTAACAGAACACTGAGCAGTTTCTCAGAAAGCTACTTTCCAGATTTCATCTGAGGATATTTCCTTTTTCACCATAGCCCTGTATGGGCTTCCAAATATCCCTTTGCCAATTCCAGAAGAACTGTCTTAGAGAAATGCTTCTTGTGGGGAAAGCTGTAACTCTGTGAGATGATTTCACAGAAGACAAAGAAGTTTCTCAGAAAGCTTCTTTCTCTTTGTTATCGGAGGATATTTCCTTTGGCCCTATAGTCTTCTAAGGGATCTGAAATATCTGTTCTCAGATTCCACAGAAATAAGGCTAGCAAAGAGATCCACGAAACACAGATGTAACTCTGTGAGATGAATTAACAGAACATTACAGTTTCTCAGAAAGCTTCTTTCCAGAGATCATCTGAGGATATTTCCTTATTCACCATAGCCCTCTATGGGCTTCCAAATATCACTTTGCCAATCCACAAGAACTGTCTCTGCGAAAGGCTTCTTGAGGGGAATGCTGTACCTCTCTGAGATGATTTTACAGAACACAAATTAGTTTCTCAGAAAGCTTCTTTCTCTTTGTTATCGGAGGATATTTCCTTTGGTCCTATAGTCCTCAAAGGGATCCGAAATATCTGTTCTCAGACTTCACAGAAATAACGTAGCAAAGAGGTCCACGAAATACAGATGCAACGCTGTGAGATGAATTAACAGAACACTAAGCAGTTTCTCAGAAAGCTTCTTTCCAGATTTCATCTGAGGATATTTCCTTTTTCACCATAGCCCTCTATGCGCTTCCAAATATCACTTTGCCAATTCCAGAAGAACTGTCTTAGCGAAAGCCTTCTTGAGGGGAAAGCTGTAACTCTGTGAGATGATTTCACAGAACACAAAGACGTTTCTCAGAAAGCTTCTTTCTCTTTGTTATCGGAGGATATTTCCTTTGGCACTAGAGTCTTCAAAGGGATCCGAATTATCTGTTCTCAGATTCCACAGAAAAAAGGCTAGCAAAGAGATCCACGAAATACAGATGTAACACTGTGCGAAGAATTAACAGAACAAGAAGCAGTTTCTCAGAAAGCTTCTTTCCAGATTTCATCCGAGGATATTTCCTTTTTCACCATAGCCCTCTATGGGCTTCCAAATATCACTTTGGCAACTCCACAAGAACTGTCTTAGCGAAAGGCTTCTTGAAGGGAAAGCTGTAACTCTGTGAGATGATTTCACAGAAGACAAAGAAGTTTCTCAGAAAGCTTCTTTCTCTTTGTTATCGGAGGATATTTCCTTTGGCCCTATAGTCTTCTAATGTATCTGAAATATCTGTTCTCAGATTCCACAGAAAGAAGGCTAGCAAAGAGATCCACGAAATACAGATGTAACTCTGTGAGATGAATTAACAGAACACTACAGTTTCTCAGAAAGCTTCTTTCCAGAGATCATATGAGGATATTTCCTTTATCACCATAGCCCTCTATGGGCTTCCAAATATCACTTTGCGAATTCCACAAGAACTGTCTCAGCGAAAGGCTTCTTGAGGGGAATGCTGTACCTCTCTGAGATGATTTTACAGAACACAAATTAGTTTCTCAGAAAGCTTCTTTCTCTTTGTTATCGGAGGATATTTCCTTTGGTCCTATAGTCTTCAAAGGGATCCGAAATATCTGTTCTCAGACTTCACAGAAATAACGCTAGCAAAGAGGTCCACGAAATACAGATGCAACACTGTGAGATGAATTAACAGAACACTAAGCAGTTTCTCAGAAAGCTTCTTTCCAGATTTCATCTGAGGATATTTCCTTTTTCACCATAGCCCTCTATGCGATTCCAAATATCACTTTGCCAATTCCACAAGAACTGTCTTAGCGAAAGCCTTCTTGAGGGGAAAGCTGTAACTCTGTGAGATGATTTCACAGAACACAAAGAAGTTTCTCAGAAAGCTTCTTTCTCTTTGTTATCGGAGGATATTTCCTTTGGCCCTATAGTCTTCTAAGGGATCTGAAATATCTGTTCTCAGATTCCACAGAAATAAGGCTAGCAAAGAGATCCACGAAACACAGATGTAACTCTGTGAGATGAATTAACAGAACATTACAGTTTCTCAGAAAGCTTCTTTCCAGAGATCATCTGAGGATATTTCCTTATTCACCATAGCCCTCTATGGGCTTCCAAATATCACTTTGCCAATCCACAAGAACTGTCTCTGCGAAAGGCTTCTTGAGGGGAATGCTGTAACTCTCTGAGATGATTTCACAGAACACAAAGAAGTTTCTCAGAAATCTTCTTTCTCTTTGTTATCGGAGGATATTTCCTTTGGCCCTATAGTCTTCAAAGGGCCGAAATATCTGTTCTCAGACTTCATAGAAATAACGCTAGCAAAGAGGTCCACGAAATACAGATGCAACGCTGTGAGATGAATTAACAGAACACTAAGCAGTTTCTCAGAAAGCTTCTTTCCAAATTTCATCTGAGGATATTTCCTTTTTCACCATAGCCCTCTATGCGATTCCAAATATCACTGTGCCAATTCCACAAGAACTGTCTTAGCGAAAGCCTTCTCGAGGGGAAAGCTGTAACTCTGTGAGGTGATTTCACAGAACACAAAGAAGTTCCTCAGAAAGCTTCTTTCACTTTGTTATCGGAGGATATTTCCTTTGGCCCTATAGTCCTCCAAGGATCCGAAATATCTGTTCTCAGATTCCACAGAAATAAGGCTAGCAAAGAGATCCACGAAATACAGATGTAACTCTGTGAGATGAATTAACAGAACACTACAGTTTTTCAGAAAGGTTCTTTTCAGAGATCATCTGAGAATATTTCCTTTTTCACCATAGCCCTCTATGGGCTTCCAAATATCACTTTGTGAATTCCACAAGAACTGTCTCAGCGAAAGGCTTCTTGAGGGGAATGCTGTACCTCTCTGAGATGATTTTAGAGAACAGAAATTAGTTTCTCAGAAAGCTTCTTTCTCTTTGTTATCGGAGGATATTTCCTTTGGTCCTATAGTCTTCAAAGGGATCCGAAATATCTGTTCTCAGACTTCACAGAAATACCGTAGCAAAGAGGTCCACGAAATACAGATGCAACGCTGTGAGATGAATTAACAGAACACTAAGCAGTTTCTCAGAAAGCTTCTTTCCAGATTTCATCTGAGGATATTTCCTTTTTCACCATAGCCCTCTATGCGATTCCAAATATCACTTGGCCAATTCCACAAGAACTGTCTTAGCGAAAGGCTTCTTGAGGGGAAAGCTGTAACTCTGTGAGATGATTTCACAGAACACAAAGAAGTTTCTCAGAAAGCTTCTTTCTCTTTGTTATCTGAGGATATTTCCTATGGCCCTAGAGTCATCTAAGGGATCCGAATTATCTGTTCTCAGATTCAACAGAAATAAGGCTAGCAAAGAGATCCACGAAATACAGATGTAACTCTGTGAGAAGAATTAACAGAACAATAAGCAGTTTCTCAGAAAGCTTCTTTCCAGATTTCATCTGAGGATATTTCCTTTTTCACCATAGCCCTCTATGGGCTTCCAAATATCACTTTGGCAATTCCACAAGTACTGTCTCAGCGAAAGGCTTCTTGAGGGGAAAGCTGTAACTCTGTGAGATGATTTCACAGAACACAAAGAAGTTTCTCACAAAGCTTCTTTCTCTTTGTTATCGGAAGATATTTCCTTTGGCCCTATAGTCTTCTAAGGGATCCGAAATATCTGTTCTCAGATTCCACAGAAAGAAGGCTAGCAAAGAGATCCACGAAATACAGATGTAACTCTGTGAGATGAATTAACAGAACACTACAGTTTCTCAGAAAGCTTCTTTCCAGAGATCATCTGAGGATATTTCCTTTATCACCATAGCCCTCTATGGGCTTCCAAATATCACTTTGCGAATTCCACAAGAACTGTCTCAGCGAAAGGCTTCTTGAGGGGAATGCTGTACCTCTCTGAGATGATTTTACAGAACACAAATTAGTTTCTCAGAAAGCTTCTTTCTCTTTGTTATCAGAGGATATTTCCTTTGGTCCTATAGTCTTCAAAGGGATCCGAAATATCTGTTCTCAGACTTCACAGAAATAACGCTAGCAAAGAGGTCCACGAAATACAGATGCAACGCTGTGAGATGAATTAACAGAACACTAAGCAGTTTCTCAGAAAGCTTCTTTCCAGATTTCATCTGAGGATATTTCCTTTTTCACCATAGCCCTCTATGCGATTCCAAATATCACTTTGCCAATTCCACAAGAACTGTCTTAGCGAAAGCCTTCTTGAGGGGAAAGCTGTAACTCTGTGAGATGATTTCACAGAACACAAAGAAGTTTCTCAGAAAGCTTCTTTCACTTTGTTATCGGAGGATATTTCCTTTGGCCCTATAGTCCTCTAAGAGATCCGAAATATCTTTTCTCAGATTCCACAGAAATAAGGCTAGCAAAGAGATCAACGAAATACAGATGTAACTCTGTGAGATGAATTAACAGAACACTGAGCAGTTTCTCAGAAAGCTACTTTCCAGATTTCATCTGAGGATATTTCCTTTTTCACCATAGCCCTGTATGGGCTTCCAAATATCCCTTTGCCAATTCCAGAAGAACTGTCTTAGCGAAATGCTTCTTGTGGGGAAAGCTGTAACTCTGTGAGATGATTTCACAGAAGACAAAGAAGTTTCTCAGAAAGCTTCTTTCTCTTTGTTATCGGAGGATATTTCCTTTGGCCCTATAGTCTTCTAAGGGATCTGAAATATCTGTTCTCAGATTCCACAGAAATAAGGCTAGCAAAGAGATCCACGAAACACAGATGTAACTCTGTGAGATGAATTAACAGAACATTACAGTTTCTCAGAAAGCTTCTTTCCAGAGATCATCTGAGGATATTTCCTTATTCACCATAGCCCTCTATGGGCTTCCAAATATCACTTTGCCAATCCACAAGAACTGTCTCTGCGAAAGGCTTCTTGAGGGGAATGCTGTACCTCTCTGAGATGATTTTACAGAACACAAATTAGTTTCTCAGAAAGCTTCTTTCTCTTTGTTATCGGAGGATATTTCCTTTGGTCCTATAGTCCTCAAAGGGATCCGAAATATCTGTTCTCAGACTTCACAGAAATAACGTAGCAAAGAGGTCCACGAAATACAGATGCAACGCTGTGAGATGAATTAACAGAACACTAAGCAGTTTCTCAGAAAGCTTCTTTCCAGATTTCATCTGAGGATATTTCCTTTTTCACCATAGCCCTCTATGCGCTTCCAAATATCACTTTGCCAATTCCAGAAGAACTGTCTTAGCGAAAGCCTTCTTGAGGGGAAAGCTGTAACTCTGTGAGATGATTTCACAGAACACAAAGAAGTTTCTCAGAAAGCTTCTTTCACTTTGTTATCGGAGGATATTTCCTTTGGCCCTATAGTCCTCTAAGGGATCCGAAATATCTTTTCTCAGATTCCACAGAAATAAGGCTAGCAAAGAGATCCATGAAATACAGATGTAACTCTGTGAGAAGAATTAACAGAACAATAAGCAGTTTCTCAGAAAGCTTCTTTCCAGATTTCATCTGAGGATATTTCCTTTTTCACCATAGCCCTCTATGGGCTTCCAAATATCACTTTGGCAATTCCACAAGTACTGTCTCAGCGAAAGGCTTCTTGAGGGGAAAGCTGTAACTCCGTGACATGATTTCACAGAAGACAAAGAAGTTTCTCACAAAGCTTCTTTCTCTTTGTTATCGGAAGATATTTCCTTTGGCCCTATAGTCTTCTAAGGGATCCGAAATATCTGTTCTCAGATTCCACAGAAAGAAGGCTAGCAAAGAGATCCACGAAATACAGATGTAACTCTGTGAGATGAATTAACAGAACACTACAGTTTCTCAGAAAGCTTCTTTCCAGAGATCATCTGAGGATATTTCCTTTATCACCATAGCCCTCTATGGGCTTCCAAATATCACTTTGCGAATTCCACAAGAACTGTCTCAGCGAAAGGCTTCTTGAGGGGAATGCTGTACCTCTCTGAGATGATTTTACAGAACACAAATTAGTTTCTCAGAAAGCTTCTTTCTCTTTGTTATCGGAGGATATTTCCTTTGGTCCTATAGTCTTCAAAGGGATCCGAAATATCTGTTCTCAGACTTCACAGAAATAACGCTAGCAAAGAGGTCCACTAAATACAGATGCAACGCTGTGAGATGAATTTACAGAACACTAAGCAGTTTCTCAGAAAGCTTCTTTCCAGATTTCATCTGAGGATATTTCCTTTTTCACCATAGCCCTCTATGCGATTCCAAATATCACTTTGCCAATTCCACAAGAACTGTCTTAGCGAAAGCCTTCTTGAGGGGAAAGCTGTAACTCTGTGAGATGATTTCACAGAACACAAAGAAGTTTCTCAGAAAGCTTCTTTCACTTTGTTATCGGAGGATATTTCCTTTGGCCCTATAGTCCTCTAAGAGATCCGAAATATCTTTTCTCAGATTCCACAGAAATAAGGCTAGCAAAGAGATCCGCGAAATACAGATGTAACTCTGTGAGATGAATTAACAGAACACTGAGCAGTTTCTCAGAAAGCTACTTTCCAGATTTCATCTGAGGATATTTCCTTTTTCACCATAGCCCTGTATGGGCTTTCAAATATCCCTTTGCCAATTCCAGAAGAACTGTCTTAGAGAAATGCTTCTTGTGGGGAAAGCTGTAACTCTGTGAGATGATTTCACAGAAGACAAAGAAGTTTCTCAGAAAGCTTCTTTCTCTTTGTTATCGGAGGATATTTCCTTTGGCCCTATAGTCTTCTAAGGGATCTGAAATATCTGTTCTCAGATTCCACAGAAATAAGGCTAGCAAAGAGATCCACGAAACACAGATGTAACTCTGTGAGATGAATTAACAGAACATTACAGTTTCTCAGAAAGCTTCTTTCCAGAGATCATCTGAGGATATTTCCTTATTCACCATAGCCCTCTATGGGCTTCCAAATATCACTTTGCCAATCCACAAGAACTGTCTCTGCGAAAGGCTTCTTGAGGGGAATGCTGTACCTCTCTGAGATGATTTTACAGAACACAAATTAGTTTCTCAGAAAGCTTCTTTCTCTTTGTTATCGGAGGATATTTCCTTTGGTCCTATAGTCCTCAAAGGGATCCGAAATATCTGTTCTCAGACTTCACAGAAATAACGTAGCAAAGAGGTCCACGAAATACAGATGCAACGCTGTGAGATGAATTAACAGAACACTAAGCAGTTTCTCAGAAAGCTTCTTTCCAGATTTCATCTGAGGATATTTCCTTTTTCACCATAGCCCTCTATGCGCTTCCAAATATCACTTTGCCAATTCCAGAAGAACTGTCTTAGCGAAAGCCTTCTTGAGGGGAAAGCTGTAACTCTGTGAGATGATTTCACAGAACACAAAGACGTTTCTCAGAAAGCTTCTTTCTCTTTGTTATCGGAGGATATTTCCTTTGGCACTAGAGTCTTCAAAGGGATACGAATTATCTGTTCTCAGATTCCACAGAAATAAGGCTAGCAAAGAGATCCACGAAATACAGATGTAACACTGTGCGAAGAATTAACAGAACAAGAAGCAGTTTCTCAGAAAGCTTCTTTCCAGATTTCATCCGAGGATATTTCCTTTTTCACCATAGCCCTCTATGGGCTTCCAAATATCACTTTGGCAACTCCACAAGAACTGTCTTAGCGAAAGGCTTCTTGAAGGGAAAGCTGTAACTCTGTGAGATGATTTCACAGAAGACAAAGAAGTTTCTCAGAAAGCTTCTTTCTCTTTGTTATCGGAGGATATTTCCTTTGGCCCTATAGTCTTCTAAGGTATCTGAAATATCTGTTCTCAGATTCCACAGAAAGAAGGCTAGCAAAGAGATCCACGAAATACAGATGTAACTCTGTGAGATGAATTAACAGAACACTACAGTTTCTCAGAAAGCTTCTTTCCAGAGATCATATGAGGATATTTCCTTTATCACCATAGCCCTCTATGGGCTTCCAAATATCACTTTGCGAATTCCACAAGAACTGTCTCAGCGAAAGGCTTCTTGAGGGGAATGCTGTACCTCTCTGAGATGATTTTACAGAACACAAATTAGTTTCTCAGAAAGCTTCTTTCTCTTTGTTATCGGAGTTTATTTCCTTTGGTCCTATAGTCTTCAAAGGGATCCGAAATATCTGTTCTCAGACTTCACAGAAATAACGCTAGCAAAGAGGTCCACGAAATACAGATGCAACACTGTGAGATGAATTAACAGAACACTAAGCAGTTTCTCAGAAAGCTTCTTTGCAGATTTCATCTGAGGATATTTCCTTTTTCACCATAGCCCTCTATGCGATTCCAAATATCACTTTGCCAATTCCACAAGAACTGTCTTAGCGAAAGCCTTCTTGAGGGGAAAGCTGTAACTCTGTGAGATGATTTCACAGAACACAAAGAAGTTTCTCAGAAAGCTTCTTTCACTTTCTTATCGGAGGATATTTCCTTTGGCCCTATAGTCCTCTAAGAGATCCGAAATATCTTTTCTCAGATTCCACAGAAATAAGGCTAGCAAAGAGATCAACGAAATACAGATGTAACTCTGTGAGATGAATTAACAGAACACAGAGCAGTTTCTCAGAAAGCTTCTTTCCAGATTTCATCTGAGGATATTTCCTTTTTCACCATAGCCCTGTATGGGCTTCCAAATATCACTTTGCCAATTCCAGAAGAACTGTCTTAGCGAAATGCTTCTTGTGGGGAAAGCTGTAACTCTGTGAGATGATTTCACAGAAGACAAAGAAGTTTCTCAGAAAGCTTCTTTCTCTTTGTTATCGGAGGATATTTCCTTTGGCCCTATAGTCTTCTAAGGGATCTGAAATATCTGTTCTCAGATTCCACAGAAATAAGGCTAGCAAAGAGATCCACGAAACACAGATGTAACTCTGTGAGATGAATTAACAGAACATTACAGTTTCTCAGAAAGCTTCTTTCCAGAGATCATCTGAGGATATTTCCTTATTCACCATAGCCCTCTATGGGCTTCCAAATATCACTTTGCCAATCCACAAGAACTGTCTCTGCGAAAGGCTTCTTGAGGGGAATGCTGTAACTCTCTGAGATGATTTCACAGAACACAAAGAAGTTTCTCAGAAATCTTCTTTCTCTTTGTTATCGGAGGATATTTCCTTTGGCCCTATAGTCTTCAAAGGGCCGAAATATCTGTTCTCAGACTTCATAGAAATAACGCTAGCAAAGAGGTCCACGAAATACAGATGCAACGCTGTGAGATGAATTAACAGAACACTAAGCAGTTTCTCAGAAAGCTTCTTTCCAGATTTCATCTGAGGATATTTCCTTTTTCACCATAGCCCTCTATGCGATTCCAAATATCACTGTGCCAATTCCACAAGAACTGTCTTAGCGAAAGCCTTCTCGGGGGAAAAGCTGTAACTCTGTGAGGTGATTTCACAGAACACAAAGAAGTTTCTCAGAAAGCTTCTTTCACTTTGTTATCGGAGGATATTTCCTTTGGCCCTATAGTCCTCCAAGGATCCGAAATATCTGTTCTCAGATTCCACAGAAATAAGGCTAGCAAAGAGATCCACGAAATACAGATGTAACTCTGTGAGATGAATTAACAGAACACTACAGTTTCTCAGAAAGCTTCTTTTCAGAGATCATCTGAGAATATTTCCTTTTTCACCATAGCCCTCTATGGGCTTCCAAATATCACTTTGTGAATTCCACAAGAACTGTCTCAGCGAAAGGCTTCTTGAGGGGAATGCTGTACCTCTCTGAGATGATTTTAGAGAACAGAAATGAGTTTCTCAGAAAGCTTCTTTCTCTTTGTTATCGGAGGATATTTCCTTTGGTCCTATAGTCTTCAAAGGGATCCGAAATATCTGTTCTCAGACTTCACAGAAATACCGTAGCAAAGAGGTCCACGAAATACAGATGCAACGCTGTGAGATGAATTAACAGAACACTAAGCAGTTTCTCAGAAAGCTTCTTTCCAGATTTCATCTGAGGATATTTCCTTTTTCACCATAGCCCTCTATGCGATTCCAAATATCACTTGGCCAATTCCACAAGAACTGTCTTAGCGAAAGGCTTCTTGAGGGGAAAGCTGTAACTCTGTGAGATGATTTCCCAGAACACAAAGAAGTTTCTCAGAAAGCTTCTTTCTCTTTGTTATCTGAGGATATTTCCTATGGCCCTAGAGTCATCTAAGGGATCCGAATTATCTGTTCTCAGATTCAACAGAAATAAGGCTAGCAAAGAGATCCACGAAATACAGATGTAACTCTGTGAGAAGAATTAACAGAACAATAAGCAGTTTCTCAGAAAGCTTCTTTCCAGATTTCATCTGAGGATATTTCCTTTTTCACCATAGCCCTCTATGGGCTTCCAAATATCACTTTGGCAATTCCACAAGTACTGTCTCAGCGAAAGGCTTCTTGAGGGGAAAGCTGTAACTCTGTGAGATGATTTCACAGAACACAAAGAAGTTTCTCACAAAGCTTCTTTCTCTTTGTTATCGGAAGATATTTCCTTTGGCCCTATAGTCTTCTAAGGGATCCGAAATATCTGTTCTCAGATTCCACAGAAAGAAGGCTAGCAAAGAGATCCACGAAATACAGATGTAACTCTGTGAGATGAATTAACAGAACACTACAGTTTCTCAGAAAGCTTCTTTCCAGAGATCATCTGAGGATATTTCCTTTATCACCATAGCCCTCTATGGGCTTCCAAATATCACTTTGCGAATTCCACAAGAACTGTCTCAGAGAAAGGCTTCTTGAGGGGAATGCTGTACCTCTCTGAGATGATTTTACAGAACACAAATTAGTTTCTCAGAAAGCTTCTTTCTCTTTGTTATCGGAGGATATTTCCTTTGGTCCTATAGTCTTCAAAGGGATCCGAAATATCTGTTCTCAGACTTCACAGAAATAACGCTAGCAAAGAGGTCCACGAAATACAGATGCAACGCTGTGAGATGAATTAACAGAACACTAAGCAGTTTCTCAGAAAGCTTCTTTCCAGATTTCATCTGAGGATATTTCCTTTTTCACCATAGCCCTCTATGCGATTCCAAATATCACTTTGCCAATTCCACAAGAACTGTCTTAGCGAAAGCCTTCTTGAGGGGAAAGCTGTAACTCTGTGAGATGATTTCACAGAACACAAAGAAGTTTCTCAGAAAGCTTCTTTCACTTTGTTATCGGAGGATATTTCCTTTGGCCCTATAGTCCTCTAAGAGATCCGAAATATCTTTTCTCAGATTCCACAGAAATAAGGCTAGCAAAGAGATCAACGAAATACAGATGTAACTCTGTGAGATGAATTAACAGAACACTGAGCAGTTTCTCAGAAAGCTACTTTCCAGATTTCATCTGAGGATATTTCCTTTTTCACCATAGCCCTGTATGGGCTTCCAAATATCCCTTTGCCAATTCCAGAAGAACTGTCTTAGCGAAATGCTTCTTGTGGGGAAAGCTGTAACTCTGTGAGATGATTTCACAGAAGACAAAGAAGTTTCTCAGAAAGCTTCTTTCTCTTTGTTATCGGAGGATATTTCCTTTGGCCCTATAGTCTTCTAAGGGATCTGAAATATCTGTTCTCAGATTCCACAGAAATAAGGCTAGCAAAGAGATCCACGAAACACAGATGTAACTCTGTGAGATGAATTAACAGAACATTACAGTTTCTCAGAAAGCTTCTTTCCAGAGATCATCTGAGGATATTTCCTTATTCACCATAGCCCTCTATGGGCTTCCAAATATCACTTTGCCAATCCACAAGAACTGTCTCTGCGAAAGGCTTCTTGAGGGGAATGCTGTACCTCTCTGAGATGATTTTACAGAACACAAATTAGTTTCTCAGAAAGCTTCTTTCTCTTTGTTATCGGAGGATATTTCCTTTGGTCCTATAGTCCTCAAAGGGATCCGAAATATCTGTTCTCAGACTTCACAGAAATAACGTAGCAAAGAGGTCCACGAAATACAGATGCAACGCTGTGAGATGAATTAACAGAACACTAAGCAGTTTCTCAGAAAGCTTCTTTCCAGATTTCATCTGAGGATATTTCCTTTTTCACCATAGCCCTCTATGCGCTTCCAAATATCACTTTGCCAATTCCAGAAGAACTGTCTTAGCGAAAGCCTTCTTGAGGGGAAAGCTGTAACTCTGTGAGATGATTTCACAGTACACAAAGAAGTTTCTCAGAAAGCTTCTTTCACTTTGTTATCGGAGGATATTTCCTTTGGCCCTATAGTCCTCTAAGGGATCCGAAATATCTTTTCTCAGATTCCACAGAAATAAGGCTAGCAAAGAGATCCATGAAATACAGATGTAACTCTGTGAGAAGAATTAACAGAACAATAAGCAGTTTCTCAGAAAGCTTCTTTCCAGATTTCATCTGAGGATATTTCCTTTCTCACCATAGCCCTCTATGGGCTTCCAAATATCACTTTGGCAATTCCACAAGTACTGTCTCAGCGAAAGGCTTCTTGAGGGGAAAGCTGTAACTCCGTGACATGATTTCACAGAAGACAAAGAAGTTTCTCACAAAGCTTCTTTCTCTTTGTTATCGGAAGATATTTCCTTTGGCCCTATAGTCTTCTAAGGGATCCGAAATATCTGTTCTCAGATTCCACAGAAAGAAGGCTAGCAAAGAGATCCACGAAATACAGATGTAACTCTGTGAGATGAATTAACAGAACACTACAGTTTCTCAGAAAGCTTCTTTCCAGAGATCATCTGAGGATATTTCCTTTATCACCATAGCCCTCTATGGGCTTCCAAATATCACTTTGCGAATTCCACAAGAACTGTCTCAGCGAAAGGCTTCTTGAGGGGAATGCTGCACCTCTCTGAGATGATTTTACAGAACACAAATTAGTTTCTCAGAAAGCTTCTTTCTCTTTGTTATCGGAGGATATTTCCTTTGGTCCTATAGTCTTCAAAGGGATCCGAAATATCTGTTCTCAGACTTCACAGAAATAACGCTAGCAAAGAGGTCCACTAAATACAGATGCAACGCTGTGAGATGAATTTACAGAACACTAAGCAGTTTCTCAGAAAGCTTCTTTCCAGATTTCATCTGAGGATATTTCCTTTTTCACCATAGCCCTCTATGCGATTCCAAATATCACTTTGCCAATTCCACAAGAACTGTCTTAGCGAAAGCCTTCTTGAGGGGAAAGCTGTAACTCTGTGAGATGATTTCACAGAACACAAAGAAGTTTCTCAGAAAGCTTCTTTCACTTTGTTATCGGAGGATATTTCCTTTGGCCCTATAGTCCTCTAAGAGATCCGAAATATCTTTTCTCAGATTCCACAGAAATAAGGCTTGCAAAGAGATCCGCGAAATACAGATGTAACTCTGTGAGATGAATTAACAGAACACTGAGCAGTTTCTCAGAAAGCTACTTTCCAGATTTCATCTGAGGATATTTCCTTTTTCACCATAGCCCTGTATGGGCTTCCAAATATCCCTTTGCCAATTCCAGAAGAACTGTCTTAGAGAAATGCTTCTTGTGGGGAAAGCTGTAACTCTGTGAGATGATTTCACAGAAGACAAAGAAGTTTCTCAGAAAGCTTCTTTCTCTTTGTTATCGGAGGATATTTCCTTTGGCCCTATAGTCTTCTAAGGGATCTGAAATATCTGTTCTCAGATTCCACAGAAATAAGGCTAGCAAAGAGATCCACGAAACACAGATGTAACTCTGTGAGATGAATTAACAGAACATTACAGTTTCTCAGAAAGCTTCTTTCCAGAGATCATCTGAGGATATTTCCTTTTTCACCATAGCCCTCTATGGGCTTCCAAATATCACTTAGCCAATCCACAAGAACTGTCTTAGCGAAAGCCTTCTTGAGGGGAAAGCTGTAACTCTGTGAGATGATTTCACAGAACACAAAGACGTTTCTCAGAAAGCTTCTTTCTCTTTGTTATCGGAGGATATTTCCTTTGGCACTAGAGTCTTCAAAGGGATCCGAATTATCTGTTCTCAGATTCCACAGAAATAAGGCTAGCAAAGAGATCCACGAAATCCAGATGTAACACTGTGCGAAGAATTAACAGAACAAGAAGCAGTTTCTCAGAAAGCTTCTTTCCAGATTTCATCCGAGGATATTTCCTTTTTCACCATAGCCCTCTATGGGCTTCCAAATATCACTTTGGCAACTCCACAAGAACTGTCTTAGCGAAAGGCTTCTTGAAGGGAAAGCTGTAACTCTGTGAGATGATTTCACAGAAGACAAAGAAGTTTCTCAGAAAGCTTCTTTCTCTTTGTTATCGGAGGATATTTCCTTTGGCCCTATAGTCTTCTAAGGTATCTGAAATATCTGTTCTCAGATTCCACAGAAAGAAGGCTAGCAAAGAGATCCACGAAATACAGATGTAACTCTGTGAGATGAATTAACAGAACACTACAGTTTCTCAGAAAGCTTCTTTCCAGAGATCATATGAGGATATTTCCTTTATCACCATAGCCCTCTATGGGCTTCCAAATATCACTTTGCGAATTCCACAAGAACTGTCTCAGCGAAAGGCTTCTTGAGGGGAATGCTGTACCTC
This sequence comes from Macaca nemestrina, assembly GCF_043159975.1. Lineage (NCBI taxonomy): Eukaryota > Metazoa > Chordata > Mammalia > Primates > Cercopithecidae > Macaca > Macaca nemestrina. Next base: position 27,916,275 of record NC_092143.1, read on the forward strand.
TCTGAGATGATTTTACAGAACACAAATTAGTTTCTCAGAAAGCTTCTTTCTCTTTGTTATCGGAGGATATTTCCTTTGGTCCTATAGTCCTCAAAGGGATCCGAAATATCTGTTCTCAGACTTCACAGAAATAACGTAGCAAAGAGGTCCACGAAATACAGATGCAACGCTGTGAGATGAATTAACAGAACACTAAGCAGTTTCTCAGAAAGCTTCTTTCCAGATTTCATCTGAGGATATTTCCTTTTTCACCATAGCCCTCTATGCGCTTCCAAATATCACTTTGCCAATTCCAGAAGAACTGTCTTAGCGAAAGCCTTCTTGAGGGGAAAGCTGTAACTCTGTGAGATGATTTCACAGTACACAAAGAAGTTTCTCAGAAAGCTTCTTTCACTTTGTTATCGGAGGATATTTCCTTTGGCCCTATAGTCCTCTAAGGGATCCGAAATATCTTTTCTCAGATTCCACAGAAATAAGGCTAGCAAAGAGATCCATGAAATACAGATGTAACTCTGTGAGAAGAATTAACAGAACAATAAGCAGTTTCTCAGAAAGCTTCTTTCCAGATTTCATCTGAGGATATTTCCTTTTTCACCATAGCCCTCTATGGGCTTCCAAATATCACTTTGGCAATTCCACAAGTACTGTCTCAGCGAAAGGCTTCTTGAGGGGAAAGCTGTAACTCCGTGACATGATTTCACAGAAGACAAAGAAGTTTCTCACAAAGCTTCTTTCTCTTTGTTATCGGAAGATATTTCCTTTGGCCCTATAGTCTTCTAAGGGATCCGAAATATCTGTTCTCAGATTCCACAGAAAGAAGGCTAGCAAAGAGATCCACGAAATACAGATGTAACTCTGTGAGATGAATTAACAGAACACTACAGTTTCTCAGAAAGCTTCTTTCCAGAGATCATCTGAGGATATTTCCTTTATCACCATAGCCCTCTATGGGCTTCCAAATATCACTTTGCGAATTCCACAAGAACTGTCTCAGCGAAAGGCTTCTTGAGGGGAATGCTGTACCTCTCTGAGATGATTTTACAGAACACAAATTAGTTTCTCAGAAAGCTTCTTTCTCTTTGTTATCGGAGGATATTTCCTTTGGTCCTATAGTCTTCAAAGGGATCCGAAATATCTGTTCTCAGACTTCACAGAAATAACGCTAGCAAAGAGGTCCACTAAATACAGATGCAACGCTGTGAGATGAATTTACAGAACACTAAGCAGTTTCTCAGAAAGCTTCTTTCCAGATTTCATCTGAGGATATTTCCTTTTTCACCATAGCCCTCTATGCGATTCCAAATATCACTTTGCCAATTCCACAAGAACTGTCTTAGCGAAAGCCTTCTTGAGGGGAAAGCTGTAACTCTGTGAGATGATTTCACAGAACACAAAGAAGTTTCTCAGAAAGCTTCTTTCACTTTGTTATCGGAGGATATTTCCTTTGGCCCTATAGTCCTCTAAGAGATCCGAAATATCTTTTCTCAGATTCCACAGAAATAAGGCTAGCAAAGAGATCCGCGAAATACAGATGTAACTCTGTGAGATGAATTAAGAGAACACTGAGCAGTTTCTCAGAAAGCTACTTTCCAGATTTCATCTGAGGATATTTCCTTTTTCACCATAGCCCTGTATGGGCTTCCAAATATCCCTTTGCCAATTCCAGAAGAACTGTCTTAGAGAAATGCTTCTTGTGGGGAAAGCTGTAACTCTGTGAGATGATTTCACAGAAGACAAAGAAGTTTCTCAGAAAGCTTCTTTCTCTTTGTTATCGGAGGATATTTCCTTTGGCCCTATAGTCTTCTAAGGGATCTGAAATATCTGTTCTCAGATTCCACAGAAATAAGGCTAGCAAAGAGATCCACGAAACACAGATGTAACTCTGTGAGATGAATTAACAGAACATTACAGTTTCTCAGAAAGCTTCTTTCCAGAGATCATCTGAGGATATTTCCTTATTCACCATAGCCCTCTATGGGCTTCCAAATATCACTTTGCCAATCCACAAGAACTGTCTCTGCGAAAGGCTTCTTGAGGGGAATGCTGTACCTCTCTGAGATGATTTTACAGAACACAAATTAGTTTCTCAGAAAGCTTCTTTCTCTTTGTTATCGGAGGATATTTCCTTTGGTCCTATAGTCCTCAAAGGGATCCGAAATATCTGTTCTCAGACTTCACAGAAATAACGTAGCAAAGAGGTCCACGAAATACAGATGCAACGCTGTGAGATGAATTAACAGAACACTAAGCAGTTTCTCAGAAAGCTTCTTTCCAGATTTCATCTGAGGATATTTCCTTTTTCACCATAGCCCTCTATGCGCTTCCAAATATCACTTTGCCAATTCCAGAAGAACTGTCTTAGCGAAAGCCTTCTTGAGGGGAAAGCTGTAACTCTGTGAGATGATTTCACAGAACACAAAGACGTTTCTCAGAAAGCTTCTTTCTCTTTGTTATCGGAGGATATTTCCTTTGGCACTAGAGTCTTCAAAGGGATCCGAATTATCTGTTCTCAGATTCCACAGAAATAAGGCTAGCAAAGAGATCCACGAAATACAGATGTAACACTGTGCGAAGAATTAACAGAACAAGAAGCAGTTTCTCAGAAAGCTTCTTTCCAGATTTCATCCGAGGATATTTCCTTTTTCACCATAGCCCTCTATGGGCTTCCAAATATCACTTTGGCAACTCCACAAGAACTGTCTTAGCGAAAGGCTTCTTGAAGGGAAAGCTGTAACTCTGTGAGATGATTTCACAGAAGACAAAGAAGTTTCTCAGAAAGCTTCTTTCTCTTTGTTATCGGAGGATATTTCCTTTGGCCCTATAGTCTTCTAAGGTATCTGAAATATCTGTTCTCAGATTCCACAGAAAGAAGGCTAGCAAAGAGATCCACGAAATACAGATGTAACTCTGTGAGATGAATTAACAGAACACTACAGTTTCTCAGAAAGCTTCTTTCCAGAGATCATATGAGGATATTTCCTTTATCACCATAGCCCTCTATGGGCTTCCAAATATCACTTTGCGAATTCCACAAGAACTGTCTCAGCGAAAGGCTTCTTGAGGGGAATGCTGTACCTCTCTGAGATGATTTTACAGAACACAAATTAGTTTCTCAGAAAGCTTCTTTCTCTTTGTTATCGGAGTTTATTTCCTTTGGTCCTATAGTCTTCAAAGGGATCCGAAATATCTGTTCTCAGACTTCACAGAAATAACGCTAGCAAAGAGGTCCACGAAATACAGATGCAACACTGTGAGATGAATTAACAGAACACTAAGCAGTTTCTCAGAAAGCTTCTTTCCAGATTTCATCTGAGGATATTTCCTTTTTCACCATAGCCCTCTATGCGATTCCAAATATCACTTTGCCAATTCCACAAGAACTGTCTTAGCGAAAGCCTTCTTGAGGGGAAAGCTGTAACTCTGTGAGATGATTTCACAGAACACAAAGAAGTTTCTCAGAAAGCTTCTTTCACTTTCTTATCGGAGGATATTTCCTTTGGCCCTATAGTCCTCTAAGAGATCCGAAATATCTTTTCTCAGATTCCACAGAAATAAGGCTAGCAAAGAGATCAACGAAATACAGATGTAACTCTGTGAGATGAATTAACAGAACACAGAGCAGTTTCTCAGAAAGCTTCTTTCCAGATTTCATCTGAGGATATTTCCTTTTTCACCATAGCCCTGTATGGGCTTCCAAATATCACTTTGCCAATTCCAGAAGAACTGTCTTAGCGAAATGCTTCTTGTGGGGAAAGCTGTAACTCTGTGAGATGATTTCACAGAATACAAGGAAGTTTCTCAGAAAGCTTCTTTCTCTTTGTTATCGGAGGATATTTCCTTTGGCCCTATAGTCTTCTAAGGGATCTGAAATATCTGTTCTCAGATTCCACAGAAATAAGGCTAGCAAAGAGATCCACGAAACACAGATGTAACTCTGTGAGATGAATTAACAGAACATTACAGTTTCTCAGAAAGCTTCTTTCCAGAGATCATCTGAGGATATTTCCTTATTCACCATAGCCCTCTATGGGCTTCCAAATATCACTTTGCCAATCCACAAGAACTGTCTCTGCGAAAGGCTTCTTGAGGGGAATGCTGTAACTCTCTGAGATGATTTCACAGAACACAAAGAAGTTTCTCAGAAATCTTCTTTCTCTTTGTTATGGGAGGATATTTCCTTTGGCCCTATAGTCTTCAAAGGGCCGAAATATCTGTTCTCAGACTTCATAGAAATAACGCTAGCAAAGAGGTCCACGAAATACAGATGCAACGCTGTGAGATGAATTAACAGAACACTAAGCAGTTTCTCAGAAAGCTTCTTTCCAGATTTCATCTGAGGATATTTCCTTTTTCACCATAGCCCTCTATGCGATTCCAAATATCACTGTGCCAATTCCACAAGAACTGTCTTAGCGAAAGCCTTCTCGGGGGAAAAGCTGTAACTCTGTGAGGTGATTTCACAGAACACAAAGAAGTTTCTCAGAAAGCTTCTTTCACTTTGTTATCGGAGGATATTTCCTTTGGCCCTATAGTCCTCCAAGGATCCGAAATATCTGTTCTCAGATTCCACAGAAATAAGGCTAGCAAAGAGATCCACGAAATACAGATGTAACTCTGTGAGATGAATTAACAGAACACTACAGTTTCTCAGAAAGCTTCTTTTCAGAGATCATCTGAGAATATTTCCTTTTTCACCATAGCCCTCTATGGGCTTCCAAATATCACTTTGTGAATTCCACAAGAACTGTCTCAGCGAAAGGCTTCTTGAGGGGAATGCTGTACCTCTCTGAGATGATTTTAGAGAACAGAAATGAGTTTCTCAGAAAGCTTCTTTCTCTTTGTTATCGGAGGATATTTCCTTTGGTCCTATAGTCTTCAAAGGGATCCGAAATATCTGTTCTCAGACTTCACAGAAATACCGTAGCAAAGAGGTCCACGAAATACAGATGCAACGCTGTGAGATGAATTAACAGAACACTAAGCAGTTTCTCAGAAAGCTTCTTTCCAGATTTCATCTGAGGATATTTCCTTTTTCACCATAGCCCTCTATGCGATTCCAAATATCACTTGGCCAATTCCACAAGAACTGTCTTAGCGAAAGGCTTCTTGAGGGGAAAGCTGTAACTCTGTGAGATGATTTCCCAGAACACAAAGAAGTTTCTCAGAAAGCTTCTTTCTCTTTGTTATCTGAGGATATTTCCTATGGCCCTAGAGTCATCTAAGGGATCCGAATTATCTGTTCTCAGATTCAACAGAAATAAGGCTAGCAAAGAGATCCACGAAATACAGATGTAACTCTGTGAGAAGAATTAACAGAACAATAAGCAGTTTCTCAGAAAGCTTCTTTCCAGATTTCATCTGAGGATATTTCCTTTTTCACCATAGCCCTCTATGGGCTTCCAAATATCACTTTGGCAATTCCACAAGTACTGTCTCAGCGAAAGGCTTCTTGAGGGGAAAGCTGTAACTCTGTGAGATGATTTCACAGAACACAAAGAAGTTTCTCACAAAGCTTCTTTCTCTTTGTTATCGGAAGATATTTCCTTTGGCCCTATAGTCTTCTAAGGGATCCGAAATATCTGTTCTCAGATTCCACAGAAAGAAGGCTAGCAAAGAGATCCACGAAATACAGATGTAACTCTGTGAGATGAATTAACAGAACACTACAGTTTCTCAGAAAGCTTCTTTCCAGAGATCATCTGAGGATATTTCCTTTATCACCATAGCCCTCTATGGGCTTCCAAATATCACTTTGCGAATTCCACAAGAACTGTCTCAGCGAAAGGCTTCTTGAGGGGAATGCTGTACCTCTCTGAGATGATTTTACAGAACACAAATTAGTTTCTCAGAAAGCTTCTTTCTCTTTGTTATCGGAGGATATTTCCTTTGGTCCTATAGTCTTCAAAGGGATCCGAAATATCTGTTCTCAGACTTCACAGAAATAACGCTAGCAAAGAGGTCCACGAAATACAGATGCAACGCTGTGAGATGAATTAACAGAACACTAAGCAGTTTCTCAGAAAGCTTCTTTCCAGATTTCATCTGAGGATATTTCCTTTTTCACCATAGCCCTCTATGCGATTCCAAATATCACTTTGCCAATTCCACAAGAACTGTCTTAGCGAAAGCCTTCTTGAGGGGAAAGCTGTAACTCTGTGAGATGATTTCACAGAACACAAAGAAGTTTCTCAGAAAGCTTCTTTCACTTTGTTATCGGAGGATATTTCCTTTGGCCCTATAGTCCTCTAAGAGATCCGAAATATCTTTTCTCAGATTCCACAGAAATAAGGCTAGCAAAGAGATCAACGAAATACAGATGTAACTCTGTGAGATGAATTAACAGAACACTGAGCAGTTTCTCAGAAAGCTACTTTCCAGATTTCATCTGAGGATATTTCCTTTTTCACCATAGCCCTGTATGGGCTTCCAAATATCCCTTTGCCAATTCCAGAAGAACTGTCTTAGCGAAATGCTTCTTGTGGGGAAAGCTGTAACTCTGTGAGATGATTTCACAGAAGACAAAGAAGTTTCTCAGAAAGCTTCTTTCTCTTTGTTATCGGAGGATATTTCCTTTGGCCCTATAGTCTTCTAAGGGATCTGAAATATCTGTTCTCAGATTCCACAGAAATAAGGCTAGCAAAGAGATCCACGAAACACAGATGTAACTCTGTGAGATGAATTAACAGAACATTACAGTTTCTCAGAAAGCTTCTTTCCAGAGATCATCTGAGGATATTTCCTTATTCACCATAGCCCTCTATGGGCTTCCAAATATCACTTTGCCAATCCACAAGAACTGTCTCTGCGAAAGGCTTCTTGAGGGGAATGCTGTACCTCTCTGAGATGATTTTACAGAACACAAATTAGTTTCTCAGAAAGCTTCTTTCTCTTTGTTATCGGAGGATATTTCCTTTGGTCCTATAGTCCTCAAAGGGATCCGAAATATCTGTTCTCAGACTTCACAGAAATAACGTAGCAAAGAGGTCCACGAAATACAGATGCAACGCTGTGAGATGAATTAACAGAACACTAAGCAGTTTCTCAGAAAGCTTCTTTCCAGATTTCATCTGAGGATATTTCCTTTTTCACCATAGCCCTCTATGCGCTTCCAAATATCACTTTGCCAATTCCAGAAGAACTGTCTTAGCGAAAGCCTTCTTGAGGGGAAAGCTGTAACTCTGTGAGATGATTTCACAGTACACAAAGAAGTTTCTCAGAAAGCTTCTTTCACTTTGTTATCGGAGGATATTTCCTTTGGCCCTATAGTCCTCTAAGGGATCCGAAATATCTTTTCTCAGATTCCACAGAAATAAGGCTAGCAAAGAGATCCATGAAATACAGATGTAACTCTGTGAGAAGAATTAACAGAACAATAAGCAGTTTCTCAGAAAGCTTCTTTCCAGATTTCATCTGAGGATATTTCCTTTTTCACCATAGCCCTCTATGGGCTTCCAAATATCACTTTGGCAATTCCACAAGTACTGTCTCAGCGAAAGGCTTCTTGAGGGGAAAGCTGTAACTCCGTGACATGATTTCACAGAAGACAAAGAAGTTTCTCACAAAGCTTCTTTCTCTTTGTTATCGGAAGATATTTCCTTTGGCCCTATAGTCTTCTAAGGGATCCGAAATATCTGTTCTCAGATTCCACAGAAAGAAGGCTAGCAAAGAGATCCACGAAATACAGATGTAACTCTGTGAGATGAATTAACAGAACACTACAGTTTCTCAGAAAGCTTCTTTCCAGAGATCATCTGAGGATATTTCCTTTATCACCATAGCCCTCTATGGGCTTCCAAATATCACTTTGCGAATTCCACAAGAACTGTCTCAGCGAAAGGCTTCTTGAGGGGAATGCTGCACCTCTCTGAGATGATTTTACAGAACACAAATTAGTTTCTCAGAAAGCTTCTTTCTCTTTGTTATCGGAGGATATTTCCTTTGGTCCTATAGTCTTCAAAGGGATCCGAAATATCTGTTCTCAGACTTCACAGAAATAACGCTAGCAAAGAGGTCCACTAAATACAGATGCAACGCTGTGAGATGAATTTACAGAACACTAAGCAGTTTCTCAGAAAGCTTCTTTCCAGATTTCATCTGAGGATATTTCCTTTTTCACCATAGCCCTCTATGCGATTCCAAATATCACTTTGCCAATTCCACAAGAACTGTCTTAGCGAAAGCCTTCTTGAGGGGAAAGCTGTAACTCTGTGAGATGATTTCACAGAACACAAAGAAGTTTCTCAGAAAGCTTCTTTCACTTTGTTATCGGAGGATATTTCCTTTGGCCCTATAGTCCTCTAAGAGATCCGAAATATCTTTTCTCAGATTCCACAGAAATAAGGCTTGCAAAGAGATCCGCGAAATACAGATGTAACTCTGTGAGATGAATTAACAGAACACTGAGCAGTTTCTCAGAAAGCTACTTTCCAGATTTCATCTGAGGATATTTCCTTTTTCACCATAGCCCTGTATGGGCTTCCAAATATCCCTTTGCCAATTCCAGAAGAACTGTCTTAGAGAAATGCTTCTTGTGGGGAAAGCTGTAACTCTGTGAGATGATTTCACAGAAGACAAAGAAGTTTCTCAGAAAGCTTCTTTCTCTTTGTTATCGGAGGATATTTCCTTTGGCCCTATAGTCTTCTAAGGGATCTGAAATATCTGTTCTCAGATTCCACAGAAATAAGGCTAGCAAAGAGATCCACGAAACACAGATGTAACTCTGTGAGATGAATTAACAGAACATTACAGTTTCTCAGAAAGCTTCTTTCCAGAGATCATCTGAGGATATTTCCTTTTTCACCATAGCCCTCTATGGGCTTCCAAATATCACTTAGCCAATCCACAAGAACTGTCTTAGCGAAAGCCTTCTTGAGGGGAAAGCTGTAACTCTGTGAGATGATTTCACAGAACACAAAGACGTTTCTCAGAAAGCTTCTTTCTCTTTGTTATCGGAGGATATTTCCTTTGGCACTAGAGTCTTCAAAGGGATCCGAATTATCTGTTCTCAGATTCCACAGAAATAAGGCTAGCAAAGAGATCCACGAAATACAGATGTAACACTGTGCGAAGAATTAACAGAACAAGAAGCAGTTTCTCAGAAAGCTTCTTTCCAGATTTCATCCGAGGATATTTCCTTTTTCACCATAGCCCTCTATGGGCTTCCAAATATCACTTTGGCAACTCCACAAGAACTGTCTTAGCGAAAGGCTTCTTGAAGGGAAAGCTGTAACTCTGTGAGATGATTTCACAGAAGACAAAGAAGTTTCTCAGAAAGCTTCTTTCTCTTTGTTATCGGAGGATATTTCCTTTGGCCCTATAGTCTTCTAAGGTATCTGAAATATCTGTTCTCAGATTCCACAGAAAGAAGGCTAGCAAAGAGATCCACGAAATACAGATGTAACTCTGTGAGATGAATTAACAGAACACTACAGTTTCTCAGAAAGCTTCTTTCCAGAGATCATATGAGGATATTTCCTTTATCACCATAGCCCTCTATGGGCTTCCAAATATCACTTTGCGAATTCCACAAGAACTGTCTCAGCGAAAGGCTTCTTGAGGGGAATGCTGTACCTCTCTGAGATGATTTTACAGAACACAAATTAGTTTCTCAGAAAGCTTCTTTCTCTTTGTTATCGGAGTTTATTTCCTTTGGTCCTATAGTCTTCAAAGGGATCCGAAATATCTGTTCTCAGACTTCACAGAAATAACGCTAGCAAAGAGGTCCACGAAATACAGATGCAACACTGTGAGATGAATTAACAGAACACTAAGCAGTTTCTCAGAAAGCTTCTTTCCAGATTTCATCTGAGGATATTTCCTTTTTCACCATAGCCCTCTATGCGATTCCAAATATCACTTTGCCAATTCCACAAGAACTGTCTTAGCGAAAGCCTTCTTGAGGGGAAAGCTGTAACTCTGTGAGATGATTTCACAGAACACAAAGAAGTTTCTCAGAAAGCTTCTTTCAATTTCTTATCGGAGGATATTTCCTTTGGCCCTATAGTCCTCTAAGAGATCCGAAATATCTTTTCTCAGATTCCACAGAAATAAGGCTAGCAAAGAGATCAACGAAATACAGATGTAACTCTGTGAGATGAATTAACAGAACACAGAGCAGTTTCTCAGAAAGCTTCTTTCCAGATTTCATCTGAGGATATTTCCTTTTTCACCATAGCCCTGTATGGGCTTCCAAATATCACTTTGCCAATTCCAGAAGAACTGTCTTAGCGAAATGCTTCTTGTGGGGAAAGCTGTAACTCTGTGAGATGATTTCACAGAATACAAAGAAGTTTCTCAGAAAGCTTCTTTCTCTTTGTTATCGGAGGATATTTCCTTTGGCCCTATAGTCTTCTAAGGGATCTGAAATATCTGTTCTCAGATTCCACAGAAATAAGGCTAGCAAAGAGATCCACGAAACACAGATGTAACTCTGTGAGATGAATTAACAGAACATTACAGTTTCTCAGAAAGCTTCTTTCCAGAGATCATCTGAGGATATTTCCTTATTCACCATAGCCCTCTATGGGCTTCCAAATATCACTTTGCCAATCCACAAGAACTGTCTCTGCGAAAGGCTTCTTGAGGGGAATGCTGTAACTCTCTGAGATGATTTCACAGAACACAAAGAAGTTTCTCAGAAATCTTCTTTCTCTTTGTTATCGGAGGATATTTCCTTTGGCCCTATAGTCTTCAAAGGGCCGAAATATCTGTTCTCAGACTTCATAGAAATAACGCTAGCAAAGAGGTCCACGAAATACAGATGCAACGCTGTGAGATGAATTAACAGAACACTAAGCAGTTTCTCAGAAAGCTTCTTTCCAGATTTCATCTGAGGATATTTCCTTTTTCACCATAGCACTCTATGCGATTCCAAATATCACTGTGCCAATTCCACAAGAACTGTCTTAGCGAAAGCCTTCTCGAGGGGAAAGCTGTAACTCTGTGAGGTGATTTCACAGAACACAAAGAAGTTTCTCAGAAAGCTTCTTTCACTTTGTTATCGGAGGATATTTCCTTTGGCCCTATAGTCCTCCAAGGATCCGAAATATCTGTTCTCAGATTCCACAGAAATAAGGCTAGCAAAGAGATCCACGAAATACAGATGTAACTCTGTGAGATGAATTAACAGAACACTACAGTTTCTCAGAAAGCTTCTTTTCAGAGATCATCTGAGAATATTTCCTTTTTCACCATAGCCCTCTATGGGCTTCCAAATATCACTTTGTGAATTCCACAAGAACTGTCTCAGCGAAAGGCTTCTTGAGGGGAATGCTGTACCTCTCTGAGATGATTTTAGAGATAGGAATGAGTTTCTCAGAAAGCTTCTTTCTCTTTGTTATCGGAGGATATTTCCTTTCGTCCTATAGTCTTCAAAGGGATCCGAAATATCTGTTCTCAGACTTCACAGAAATACCGTAGCAAAGAGGTCCACGAAATACAGATGCAACGCTGTGAGATGAATTAACAGAACACTAAGCAGTTTCTCAGAAAGCTTCTTTCCAGATTTCATCTGAGGATATTTCCTTTTTCACCATAGCCCTCTATGCGATTCCAAATATCACTTGGCCAATTCCACAAGAACTGTCTTAGCGAAAGGCTTCTTGAGGGGAAAGCTGTAACTCTGTGAGATGATTTCCCAGAACACAAAGAAGTTTCTCAGAAAGCTTCTTTCTCTTTGTTATCTGAGGATATTTCCTATGGCCCTAGAGTCATCTAAGGGATCCGAATTATCTGTTCTCAGATTCAACAGAAATAAGGCTAGCAAAGAGATCCACGAAATACAGATGTAACTCTGTGAGAAGAATTAACAGAACAATAAGCAGTTTCTCAGAAAGCTTCTTTCCAGATTTCATCTGAGGATATTTCCTTTTTCACCATAGCCCTCTATGGGCTTCCAAATATCACTTTGGCAATTCCACAAGTACTGTCTCAGCGAAAGGCTTCTTGAGGGGAAAGCTGTAACTCTGTGAGATGATTTCACAGAACACAAAGAAGTTTCTCACAAAGCTTCTTTCTCTTTGTTATCGGAAGATATTTCCTTTGGCCCTATAGTCTTCTAAGGGATCCGAAATATCTGTTCTCAGATTCCACAGAAAGAAGGCTAGCAAAGAGATCCACGAAATACAGATGTAACTCTGTGAGATGAATTAACAGAACACTACAGTTTCTCAGAAAGCTTCTTTCCAGAGATCATCTGAGGATATTTCCTTTATCACCATAGCCCTCTATGGGCTTCCAAATATCACTTTGCGAATTCCACAAGAACTGTCTCAGCGAAAGGCTTCTTGAGGGGAATGCTGTACCTCTCTGAGATGATTTTACAGAACACAAATTAGTTTCTCAGAAAGCTTCTTTCTCTTTGTTATCGGAGGATATTTCCTTTGGTCCTATAGTCTTCAAAGGGATCCGAAATATCTGTTCTCAGACTTCACAGAAATAACGCTAGCAAAGAGGTCCACGAAATACAGATGCAACGCTGTGAGATGAATTAACAGAACACTAAGCAGTTTCTCAGAAAGCTTCTTTCCAGATTTCATCTGAGGATATTTCCTTTTTCACCATAGCCCTCTATGCGATTCCAAATATCACTTTGCCAATTCCACAAGAACTGTCTTAGCGAAAGCCTTCTTGAGGGGAAAGCTGTAACTCTGTGAGATGATTTCACAGAACACAAAGAAGTTTCTCAGAAAGCTTCTTTCACTTTGTTATCGGAGGATATTTCCTTTGGCCCTATAGTCCTCTAAGAGATCCGAAATATCTTTTCTCAGATTCCACAGAAATAAGGCTAGCAAAGAGATCAACGAAATACAGATGTAACTCTGTGAGATGAATTAACAGAACACTGAGCAGTTTCTCAGAAAGCTACTTTCCAGATTTCATCTGAGGATATTTCCTTTTTCACCATAGCCCTGTATGGGCTTCCAAATATCCCTTTGCCAATTCCAGAAGAACTGTCTTAGAGAAATGCTTCTTGTGGGGAAAGCTGTAACTCTGTGAGATGATTTCACAGAAGACAAAGAAGTTTCTCAGAAAGCTTCTTTCTCTTTGTTATCGGAGGATATTTCCTTTGGCCCTATAGTCTTCTAAGGGATCTGAAATATCTGTTCTCAGATTCCACAGAAATAAGGCTAGCAAAGAGATCCACGAAACACAGATGTAACTCTGTGAGATGAATTAACAGAACATTACAGTTTCTCAGAAAGCTTCTTTCCAGAGATCATCTGAGGATATTTCCTTTTTCACCATAGCCCTCTATGGGCTTCCAAATATCACTTAGCCAATCCACAAGAACTGTCTCTGCGAAAGGCTTCTTGAGGGGAATGCTGTACCTCTCTGAGATGATTTTACAGAACACAAATTAGTTTCTCAGAAAGCTTCTTTCTCTTTGTTATCGGAGGATATTTCCTTTGGTCCTATAGTCCTCAAAGGGATCCGAAATATCTGTTCTCAGACTTCACAGAAATAACGTAGCAAAGAGGTCCACGAAATACAGATGCAACGCTGTGAGATGAATTAACAGAACACTAAGCAGTTTCTCAGAAAGCTTCTTTCCAGATTTCATCTGAGGATATTTCCTTTTTCACCATAGCCCTCTATGCGCTTCCAAATATCACTTTGCCAATTCCAGAAGAACTGTCTTAACGAAAGCCTTCTTGAGGGGAAAGCTGTAACTCTGTGAGATGATTTCACAGAACACAAAGACGTTTCTCAGAAAGCTTCTTTCTCTTTGTTATCGGAGGATATTTCCTTTGGCACTAGAGTCTTCAAAGGGATCCGAATTATCTGTTCTCAGATTCCACAGAAATAAGGCTAGCAAAGAGATCCACGAAATACAGATGTAACACTGTGCGAAGAATTAACAGAACAAGAAGCAGTTTCTCAGAAAGCTTCTTTCCAGATTTCATCCGAGGATATTTCCTTTTTCACCATAGCCCTCTATGGGCTTCCAAATATCACTTTGGCAACTCCACAAGAACTGTCTTAGCGAAAGGCTTCTTGAAGGGAAAGCTGTAACTCTGTGAGATGATTTCACAGAAGACAAAGAAGTTTCTCAGAAAGCTTCTTTCTCTTTGTTATCGGAGGATATTTCCTTTGGCCCTATAGTCTTCTAAGGTATCTGAAATATCTGTTCTCAGATTCCACAGAAAGAAGTCTAGCAAAGAGATCGACGAAATACAGATGTAACTCTGTGAGATGAATTAACAGAACACTACAGTTTCTCAGAAAGCTTCTTTCCAGAGATCATATGAGGATATTTCCTTTATCACCATAGCCCTCTATGGGCTTCCAAATATCACTTTGCGAATTCCACAAGAACTGTCTCAGCGAAAGGCTTCTTGAGGGGAATGCTGTACCTCTCTGAGATGATTTTACAGAACACAAATTAGTTTCTCAGGAAGCTTCTTTCTCTTTGTTATCGGAGTTTATTTCCTTTGGTCCTATAGTCTTCAAAGGGATCCGAAATATCTGTTCTCAGACTTCACAGAAATAACGCTAGCAAAGAGGTCCACGAAATACAGATGCAACACTGTGAGATGAATTAACAGAACACTAAGCAGTTTCTCAGAAAGCTTCTTTCCAGATTTCATCTGAGGATATTTCCTTTTTCACCATAGCCCTCTATGCGATTCCAAATATCACTTTGCCAATTCCACAAGAACTGTCTTAGCGAAATGCTTCTTGTGGGGAAAGCTGTAACTCTGTGAGATGATTTCACAGAAGACAAAGAAGTTTCTCAGAAAGCTTCTTTCTCTTTGTTATCGGAGGATATTTCCTTTGGCCCTATAGTCTTCTAAGGGATCTGAAATATCTGTTCTCAGATTCCACAGAAATAAGGCTAGCAAAGAGATCCACGAAACACAGATGTAACTCTGTGAGATGAATTAACAGAACATTACAGTTTCTCAGAAAGCTTCTTTCCAGATTTCATCTGAGGATACTTCCTTTTTCACCATAGCCCTCTATGGGCTTCCAAATATCACTTTGCCAATTCCACAAGAACTGTCTTAGCGAAAGGCTTCTTGAGGGGAAAGCTGTAACTCTGTGAGATGACCTCACAGAACACAAAGAAGTTTCTCAGAAAGCTTCTTTCACTTTGTTATCGGAGAATATTTCCTTTGGCCCTGTATTCCTCAAAGGGATCCGAAATATCTGTTCTCAGACTTCACAGAAATAACGCTAGCAAAGAGATCCACGAAATACAGATGTAACTCTGTGAGATGAATTAACAGAACACTAAGCAGTTTCTCAGAAAGGTTCTTTCCATATTTCATCTGAGGATATTTCCTTTTTCACCCTAGCCCTCTGTGCGCTTCCAAATATCACTTTGCCAATTCCACAAGAACTGTCTTAGCCAAAGGCTTCTTGAGGGGAAAGCTGTAACTCTGTGAGATGATTTCACAGAACACAAAGAAGTTTCTCAGAAAGCTTCTTTCTCTTTGTTATCGGAGGATATTTCCTTTGGCCCTAGAGTCTTCTAAGGGATCCGAATTATCTGTTCTCAGATTCCACAGAAATAAGGCTAGCAAAGAGATCCACGAAATACAGATGTAACTCTGTGAGAAGAATTAACAGAACAATAAGCAGTTTCTCAGAAAGCTTCTTTCCAGATTTCATCTGAGGATATTTCCTTTTTCACCATAGCCCTCTATGGGCTTCCAAATATCACTTTGGCAATTCCACAAGTACTGTCTTAGCGAAAGGCTTCTTGAGGGGAAAGCTGTAACTCTGTGAGATGATTTTACAGAACCCAAAGAAGTTTCTCACAAAGCTTCTTTCTCTTTGTTATCGGAAGATATTTCCTTTGGCCCTATAGTCTTCTAAGGGATCCGAAATATCTGTTCTCAGATTCCACAGAAATAAGGCTAGCAAAGAGATCCACGAAATACAGATGTAACTCTGTGAGATGAATTAACAGAACACTACAGTTTCTCAGAAAGCTTCTTTCCAGAGATCATCTGAGGATATTTCCTTTATCACCATAGCCCTCTATGGGCTTACAAATATCACTTTGCGAATTCCACAAGAACTGTCTCAGCGAAAGGCTTCTTGAGGGGAATGCTGTACCTCTCTGAGATGATTTTACAGAACACAAATTAGTTTCTCAGAAAGCTTCTTTCTCTTTGTTATCGGAGGATATTTCCTTTGGTCCTATAGTCTTCAAAGGGATCCGAAATATCTGTTCTCAGACTTCACAGAAATAACGCTAGCAAAGAGGTCCACGAAATACAGATGCAACGCTGTGAGATGAATTAACAGAACACTAAGCAGTTTCTCAGAAAGCTTCTTTCCAGATTTCATCTGAGGATACTTCCTTTTTCACCATAGCCCTCTAGGGGCTTCCAAATATCACTTTGCCAATTCCACAAGAACTGTCTTAGCGAAAGCCTTCTTGAGGGGAAAGCTGTAACTCTGTGAGATGATTTCACAGAACACAAAGAAGTTCTCAGAAAGCTTCTTTCACTTTGTTATCGGAGGATATTTCCTTTGGCCCTATATTCCTCTAAGGGATCCGAAATATCTTTTCTCAGATTCCACAGAAATAAGGCTAGCAAAGAGATCAACGAAATACAGATGTAACTCTGTGAGATGAATTAACAGAACACTGAGCAGTTTCTCAGAAAGCTTCTTTCCAGATTTCATCTGAGGATATTTCCTTTTTCACCATAGCCCTCTATGGGCTTCCAAATATCTCTTTGCCAATTCCAGAAGAACTGTCTTAGCGAAATGCTACTTGTGGGGAAAGCTGTAACTCTGTGAGATGATTTCACAGAAGACAAAGAAGTTTCTCAGAAAGCTTCTTTCTCTTTGTTATCGGAGGATATTTCCTTTGGCCCTATAGTCTTCTAAGGGATCTGAAATATCTGTTCTCAGATTCCACAGAAATAAGGCTAGCAAAGAGATCCACGAAATACAGATGTAACTCTGTGAGATGAATTAACAGAACACTACAGTTTCTCAGAAAGCTTCTTTCCAGAGATCATCTGAGGATATTTCCTTTTTCACCATAGCCCTCTATGGGCTTCCAAATATCACTTTGCGAATTCCACAAGAACTGTCTCAGCGAAAGGCTTCTTGAGGGGAATGCTGTACCTCTCTGAGATGATTTTACAGAACACAAATTAGTTTCTCAGAAAGCTTCTTTCTCTTTGTTATCGGAGGATATTTCCTTTGGTCCTATAATCCTCAAAGGGATCCGAAATATCTCTTCTCAGACTTCACAGAAATAACGTAGCAAAGAGGTCCACGAAATACAGATGCAACGCTGTGAGATGAATTAACAGAACACTAAGCAGTTTCTCAGAAAGCTTCTTTCCAGATTTCATCTGAGGATATTTCCTTTTTCACCATAGCCCTCTATGCGATTCCAAATATCACTTTGCCAATTCCACAAGAACTGACTTAGCGAAAGCCTTCTTGAGGGGAAAGCTGTAACTCTGTGAGATGATTTCACAGAACACAAAGAAGTTTCTCAGAAAGCTTCTTTCACTTTGTTATCGGAGGATATTTCCTTTGGCCCTATAGTCCTCTAAGGGATCCGAAATATCTTTTCTCAGATTCCACAGAAATAAGGCTAGCAAAGAGATCAACGAAATACAGATGTAACTCTGTGAGATGAATTAACAGAACACTGAGCAGTTTCTCAGAAAGCTTCTTTCCAGATTTCATCTGAGGATATTTCCATTTTCACCATAGCCCTGTATGAGCTTCCAAATATCACTTTGCCAATTCCACAAGAACTGTCTTAGCGAAATGCTTCTTGTGGGGAAAGCTGTAACTCTGTGAGATGATTTCACAGAAGACAAAGAAGTTTCTCAGAAAGCTTCTTTCTCTTTGTTATCGGAGGATATTTCCTTTGGCCCTATAGTCTTCTAAGGGATCTGAAATATCTGTTCTCAGATTCCACAGAAATAAGGCTAGCAAAGAGATCCACGAAACACAGATGTAACTCTGTGAGATGAATTAACAGAACATTACAGTTTCTCAGAAAGCTTCTTTCCAGAGATCATCTGAGGATATTTCCTTATTCACCATAGCCCTCTATGGGCTTCCAAATATCACTTTGCCAATCCACAAGAACTGTCTCAGCGAAAGGCTTTTTGAGGGGAATGCTGTAACTCTCTGAGATGATTTCACAGAACACAAAGAAGTTTCTCAGAAATCTTCTTTCTCTTTTTTATCGGAGGATATTTCCTTTGGCCCTATAGTCTTCTAAGGGATCCGAAATATCTGTTCTCAGATTTCACAGAAATAACGCTAGCAAAGAGATCAACGAAATACAGATATAACTCTGTGAGATGAATTAACAGAACACTAAGCGGTTTCTCAGAAAGCTTCTTTCCAGATTTCATCTGAGGATACTTCCTTTTTCACCATAGCCCTCTATGGGCTTCCAAATATCACTTTGCCAATTCCACAAGAACTGTCTTAGCGAAAGGCTTCTTCAGGGGAAAGCTGTAACTCTGTGAGATGACCTCACAGAACACAAAGAAGTTTCTCAGAAAGCTTCTTTCACTTTGTTATCGGAGAATATTTGCTTTGGCCCTGTATTCCTCAAAGGGATCCGAAATATCTGTTCTCAGACTTCACAGAAATAACGCTAGCAAAGAGATCCACGAAATACAGATGTAACTCTGTGAGATGAATTAACAGAACACTAAGCAGTTTCTAAGAAAGCTTCTTTCCAGATTTCATCTGAGGATATTTCCTTTTTCACCCTAGCCCTCTGTGCGCTTCCAAATATCACTTTGCCAATTCCACAAGAACTGTCTTAGCGAAAGGTTTCTTGAGGGGAAAGCTGTAACTCTGTGAGATGATTTCACAGAACACAAAGAAGTTTCTCAGAAAGCTTCTTTCTCTTTGTTATCGGAGGATATTTCCTTTGGCCCTAGAGTCTTCTAAGGGATCCGAATTATCTGTTCTCAGATTCCACAGAAATAAGGCTAGCAAAGAGATCCACGAAATACAGATGTAACTCTGTGAGATGAATTAACAGAACACTACAGTTTCTCAGAAAGCTTCTTTCCAGAGATCATCTGAGGATATTTCCTTTATCACCATAGCCCTCTATGGGCTTCCAAATATCACTTTGCGAATTCCACAAGAACTGTCTCAGCGAAAGGCTTCTTGAGGGGAATGCTGTACCTCTCTGAGATGATTTTACAGAACACAAATTAGTTTCTCAGAAAGCTTCTTTCTCTTTGTTATCGGAGGATATTTCCTTTGGTCCTATAGTCTTCAAAGGGATCCGAAATATCTGTTCTCAGACTTCACAGAAATAACGCTAGCAAAGAGGTCCACGAAATACAGATGCAACGCTGTGAGATGAATTAACAGAACACTAAGCAGTTTCTCAGAAAGCTTCTTTCCAGATTTCATCTGAGGATATTTCCTTTTTCACCATAGCCCTCTATGCGATTCCAAATATCACTTTGCCAATTCCACAAGAACTGTCTTAGCGAAAGCCTTCTTGAGGGGAAAGCTGTAACTCTGTGAGATGATTTCACAGAACACAAAGAAGTTTCTCAGAAAGCTTCTTTCACTTTGTTATCGGAGGATATTTCCTTTGGCCCTATAGTCCTCTAAGGGATCCGAAATATCTTTTCTCAGATTCCACAGAAATAAGGCTAGCAAAGAGATCAACGAAATACAGATGTAACTCTGTGAGATGAATTAACAGAACACTGAGCAGTTTCTCAGAAAGCTTCTTTCCAGATTCCATCTGAGGATATTTCCTTTTTCATCATAGCCCTGTATGAGCTTCCAAATATCACTTTGCCAATTCCACAAGAACTGTCTTAGCGAAATGCTTCTTCTGGGGAAAGCTGTAACTCTGTGAGATGATTTCACAGAAGACAAAGAAGTTTCTCAGAAAGCTTCTTTCTCTTTGTTATCGGAGGATATTTCCTTTGGCCTTATAGTCTTCTAAGGGATCTGAAATATCTGTTCTCAGATTCCACAGAAATAAGGCTAGCAAAGAGATCCACGAAACACAGATGTAACTCTGTGAGATGAATTAACAGAACATTACAGTTTCTCAGAAAGCTTCTTTCCAGAGATCATCTGAGGATATTTCCTTATTCACCATAGCCCTCTATGGGCTTCCAAATATCACTTTGCCAATCCACAAGAACTGTCTCAGCGAAAGGCTTCTTGAGGGGAATGCTGTAACTCTCTGAGATGACTTCACAGAACACAAAGAAGTTTCTCAAAAATCTTCTTTCTCTTTGTTATCGGAGGATATTTCCTTTGGCCCTATAGTCTTCTAAGGGATCCGAAATATCTGTTCTCAGATTTCACAGAAAAAACGCTAGCAAAGAGATCAACGAAATACAGATGTAACTCTGTGAGATGAATTAACAGAACACTAAGCGGTTTCTCAGAAAGCTTCTTTCCAGATTTCATCTGAGGATACTTCCTTTTTCACCGTAGCCCTCTATGGGCTTCCAAATATCACTTTGCCAATTCCACAAGAACTGTCTTACCGAAAGGCTTCTTGAGGGGAAAGCTGTAACTCTCTGAGATGACCTCACAGAACACAAAGAAGTTTCTCAGAAAGCTTCTTTCACTTTGTTATCGGAGAATATTTCCTTTGGCCCTGTATTCCTCAAAGGGATCCGAAATATCTGTTCTCAGACTTCACAGAAATAACGCTAGCAAAGAGATCCACGAAATACAGATGTAACTCTGTGAGATGAATTAACAGAACACTAAGCAGTTTCTCAGAAAGGTTCTTTCCATATTTCATCTGAGGATATTTCCTTTTTCACCCTAGCCCTCTGTGCGCTTCCAAATATCACTTTGCCAATTCCACAAGAACTGTCTTAGCGAAAGGCTTCTTGAGGGGAAAGCTGTAACTCTGTGAGATGATTTCACAGAACACAAAGAAGTTTCTCAGAAAGCTTCTTTCTCTTTGTTATCGGAGGATATTTCCTTTGGCCCTAGAGTCTCCTAAGGGATCCAAATTATCTGTTCTCAGATTCCACAGAAATAAGGCTAGCAAAGAGATCCACGAAATACAGATGTAACTCTGTGAGAAGAAATAACAGAACAATAAGCAGTTTCTCAGAAAGCTTCTTTCCAGATTTCATCTGAGGATATTTCCTTTTTCACCATAGCCCTCTATGGGCTTCCAAATATCACTTTGGCAATTCCACAAAAACTGTCTTAGCGAAAGGCTTCTTGAGGGGAAAGCTGTAACTCTGTGAGATGATTTCACAGAACACAAAGAAGTTTCTCACAAAGCTTCTTTCACTTTGTTATCGGAGGATATTTCCTTTGGACCTATAGTCCTCTAAGGGATCCGAAATATCTTTTCTCAGATTCCACAGAAATAAGGCTAGCAAAGAGATCAACGAAATACAGATGTAACTCTGTGAGATGAATTAACAGAACACTGAGCAGTTTCTCAGAAAGCTTCTTTCCAGATTTCATCTGAGGATATTTCCTTTTTCACCATAGCCCTGTATCGGCTTCCAAATATCACTTTGCCAATTCCAGAAGAACTGTCTTAGCGAAATGCTTCTTGTGGGGAAAGCTGTAACTCTGTGAGATAATTTCACAGAAGACAAAGAAGTTTCTCAGAAAGCTTCTTTCTCTTTGTTATCGGAGGATATTTCCTTTGGCCCTATAGTCTTCTAAGGGATCTGAAATATCTGTTCTCAGATTCCACAGAAATAAGGCTAGCAAAGAGATCCACGAAACACAGATGTAACTCTGTGAGATGAATTACCAGAACATTACAGTTTCTCAGAAAGCTTCTTTCCAGAGATCATCTGAGGATATTTCCTTATTCACCATAGCCCTCTATGGGCTTCCAAATATCACTTTGCCAATCCACAAGAACTGTCTCAGCGAAAGGCTTCTTGAGGGGAATGCTGTAACTCTCTGAGATGATTTCACAGAACACAAAGAAGTTTCTCAGAAACCTTCTTTCTCTTTTTTATCGGAGGATATTTCCTTTGGCCCTATAGTCTTCTAAGGGATCCGAAATATCTGTTCTCAGATTTCACAGAAATAACGCTAGCAAAGAGATCAACGAAATACAGATGTAACTCTGTGAGATGAATTAAAAGAACACTAAGCGGTTTCTCAGAAAGCTTCTTTACAGATTTCATCTGAGGATATTTCCTTTTTCACCATAGCCCTCTATGGGCTTCCAAATATGACTTTGCCAATTCCACAAGAACTGTCTTACCGAAAGGCTTCTTGAGGGGAAAGCTGTAACTCTGTGAGATGATCTCACAGAACACAAAGAAGTTTCTCAGAAAGCTTCTTTCACTTTGTTATCGGAGAATATTTCCTTTGGCCCTGTATTCCTCAAAGGGATCCGAAATATCTGTTCTCAGACTTCACAGAAATAACGCTAGCAAAGAGATCCACGAAATACAGATGTAACTCTGTGAGATGAATTAACAGAACACTAAGCAGTTTCTCAGAAAGGTTCTTTCCATATTTCATCTGAGGATATTTCCTTTTTCACCCTAGCCCTCTGTGCGCTTCCAAATATCACTTTGCCAATTCCACAAGAACTGTCTTAGCGAAAGGCTTCTTGAGGGGAAAGCTGTAACTCTGTGAGATGATTTCACAGAACACAAAGCAGTTTCTCAGAAAGCTTCTTTCTCTTTGTTATCGGAAGATATTTCCTTTGGCCCTATAGTCTTCTAAGGGATCCGAAATATCTGTTCTCAGATTCCACAGAAATAAGGCTAGCAAAGAGATCCACGAAATACAGATGTAACTCTGTGAGAAGAATTAACAGAACAATAAGCAGTTTCTCAGAAAGCTTCTTTCCAGATTTCATCTGAGGATATTTCCTTTTTCACCATAGCCCTCTATGGGCTTCCAAATATCACTTTGGCAATTCCACAAGTACTGTCTTAGCGAAAGGCTTCTTGAGGGGAAAGCTGTAACTCTGTGAGATGATTTCACAGAACACAAAGAAGTTTCTCACAAAGCTTCTTTCTCTTTGTTATCGGAAGATATTTCCTTTGGCCCTATAGTCTTCTAAGGGATCCGAAATATCTGTTCTCAGATTCCACAGAAATAAGGCTAGCAAAGAGATCCACGAAATACAGATGTAACTCTGTGAGAAGAATTAACAGAACAATAAGCAGTTTCTCAGAAAGCTTCTTTCCAGATTTCATCTGAGGATATTTCCTTTTTCACCATAGCCCTCTATGGGCTTCCAAATATCACTTTGGCAATTCCACAAGTACTGTCTTAGCGAAAGGCTTCTTGAGGGGAAAGCTGTAACTCTGTGAGATGATTTCACGGAACACAAAGAAGTTTCTCACAAAGCTTCTTTCTCTTTGTTATCGGAAGATATTTCCTTTGGCCCTATAGTCTTCTAAGGGATCCGAAATATCTGTTCTCAGATTCCACAGAAATAAGGCTAGCAAAGAGATCCACGAAATACAGATGTAACTCTGTGAGATGAATTAACAGAACAGTACAGTTTCTCAGAAAGCTTCTTTCCAGAGATCATCTGAGGATATTTCCTTTATCACCATAGCCCTCTATGGGCTTCCAAATATCACTTTGCGAATTCCACAAGAACTGTCTCAGCGAAAGGCTTCTTGAGGGGAATGCTGTACCTCTCTGAGATGATTTTACAGAACACAAATTAGTTTCTCAGAAAGCTTCTTTCTCTTTGTTATCGGAGGATATTTCCTTTGGTCCTATAGTCTTCAAAGGGATCCGAAATATCTGTTCTCAGACTTCACAGAAATAACGCTAGCAAAGAGGTCCACGAAATACAGATGCAACGCTGTGAGATGAATTAACAGAACACTAAGCAGTTTCTCAGAAAGCTTCTTTCCAGATTTCATCTGAGGATATTTCCTTTTTCACCATAGCCCTCTATGCGATTCCAAATATCACTTTGCCAATTCCACAAGAACTGTCTTAGCGAAAGCCTTCTTGAGGGGAAAGCTGTAACTCTGTGAGATGATTTCACAGAAGACAAAGAAGTTTCTCAGAAAGCTTCTTTCTCTTTGTTATCGGAGGATATTTCCTTTGGCCCTATAGTCTTCTAAGGGATCTGAAATATCTGTTCTCAGATTCCACAGAAATAAGGCTAGCAAAGAGATCCACGAAACACAGATGTAACTCTGTGAGATGAATTAACAGAACATTACAGTTTCTCAGAAAGGTTCTTTCCAGAGATCATCTGAGGATATTTCCTTATTCACCATAGCCCTCTATGGGCTTCCAAATATCACTTTGCTAATCCACAAGAACTGTCTCAGCGAAAGGCTTCTTGAGGGGAATGCTGTAACTCTCTGAGATGATTTCACAGAACACAAAGAAGTTTCTCAGAAACCTTCTTTCTCTTTTTTATCGGAGGATATTTCCTTTGGCCCTATAGTCTTCTAAGGGATCCGAAATATCTGTTTTCAGATTTCACAGAAATAACGCTAGCAAAGAGATCAACGAAATACAGATGTAACTCTGTGAGATGAATTAAAAGAACACTAAGCGGTTTCTCAGAAAGCTTCTTTCCAGATTTCATCTGAGGATATTTCCTTTTTCACCATAGCCCTCTATGGGCTTCCAAATATGACTTTGCCAATTCCACAAGAACTGTCTTACCGAAAGGCTTCTTGAGGGGAAAGCTGTAACTCTGTGAGATGATTTCACAGAACACAAAGAAGTTTCTCAGAAAGCTTCTTTCACTTTGTTATCGGAGAATATTTCCTTTGGCCCTGTATTCCTCAAAGGGATCCGAAATATCTGTTCTCAGACTTCACAGAAATAACGCTAGCAAAGAGATCCACGAAATACAGATGTAACTCTGTGAGATGAATTAACAGAACACTAAGCAGTTTCTCAGAAAGGTTCTTTCCATATTTCATCTGAGGATATTTCCTTTTTCACCCTAGCCCTCTGTGCGCTTCCAAATATCACTTTGCCAATTCCACAAGAACTGTCTTAGCGAAAGGCTTCTTGAGGGGAAAGCTGTAACTCTGTGAGATGATTTCACAGAACACAAAGCAGTTTCTCAGAAAGCTTCTTTCTCTTTGTTATCGGAAGATATTTCCTTTGGCCCTATAGTCTTCTAAGGGATCCGAAATATCTGTTCTCAGATTCCACAGAAATAAGGCTAGCAAAGAGATCCACGAAATACAGATGTAACTCTGTGAGAAGAATTAACAGAACAATAAGCAGTTTCTCAGAAAGCTTCTTTCCAGATTTCATCTGAGGATATTTCCTTTTTCACCATAGCCCTCTATGGGCTTCCAAATATCACTTTGGCAATTCCACAAGTACTGTCTTAGCGAAAGGCTTCTCGAGGGGAAAGCTGTAACTCTGTGAGGTGATTTCACAGAACACAAAGAAGTTTCTCACAAAGCTTCTTTCTCTTTGTTATCGGAAGATATTTCCTTTGGCCCTATAGTCTTCTAAGGGATCCGAAATATCTGTTCTCAGATTCCACAGAAATAAGGCTAGCAAAGAGATCCACGAAATACAGATGTAACTCTGTGAGAAGAATTAACAGAACAATAAGCAGTTTCTCAGAAAGCTTCTTTCCACATTTCATCTGAGGATATTTCCTTTTTCACCATAGCCCTCTATGGGCTTCCAAATATCACTTTGGCAATTCCACAAGTACTGTCTTAGCGAAAGGCTTCTTGAGGGGAAAGCTGTAACTCTGTGAGATGATTTCACGGAACACAAAGAAGTTTCTCACAAAGCTTCTTTCTCTTTGTTATCGGAAGATATTTCCTTTGGCCCTATAGTCTTCTAAGGGATCCGAAATATCTGTTCTCAGATTCCACAGAAATAAGGCTAGCAAAGAGATCCACGAAATACAGATGTAACTCTGTGAGATGAATTAACAGAACACTACAGTTTCTCAGAAAGCTTCTTTCCAGAGATCATCTGAGGATATTTCCTTTATCACCATAGCCCTCTATGGGCTTCCAAATATCACTTTGCGAATTCCACAAGAACTGTCTCAGCGAAAGGCTTCTTGATGGGAATGCTGTACCTCTCTGAGATGATTTTACAGAACACAAATTAGTTTCTCAGAAAGCTTCTTTCTCTTTGTTATCGGAGGATATTTCCTTTGGTCCTATAGTCTTCAAAGGGATCCGAAATATCTGTTCTCAGACTTCACAGAAATAACGCTAGCAAAGAGGTCCACGAAATACAGATGCAACGCTGTGAGATGAATTAACAGAACACTAAGCAGTTTCTCAGAAAGCTTCTTTCCAGATTTCATCTGAGGATATTTCCTTTTTCACCATAGCCCTCTATGCGATTCCAAATATCACTTTGCCAATTCCACAAGAACTGTCTTAGCGAAAGCCTTCTTGAGGGGAAAGCTGTAACTCTGTGAGATGATTTCACAGAAGACAAAGAAGTTTCTCAGAAAGCTTCTTTCACTTTGTTATCGGAGGATATTTCCTTTGGCCCTATAGTCCTCTAAGGGATCCGAAATATCTTTTCTCAGATTCCACAGAAATAAGGCTAGCAAAGAGATCAACGAAATACAGATGTAACTCTGTGAGATGAATTAACAGAACACTGAGCAGTTTCTCAGAAAGCTTCTTTCCAGATTTCATCTGAGGATATTTCCTTTTTCACCATAGCCCTGTATGAGCTTCCAAATATCACTTTGCCAATTCCACAAGAACTGTCTTAGCGAAATGCTTCTTGTGGGGAAAGCTGTAACTCTGTGAGATGATTTCACAGAAGACAAAGAAGTTTCTCAGAAAGCTTCTTTCTCTTTGTTATCGGAGGATATTTCCTTTGGCCCTATAGTCTTCTAAGGGATCTGAAATATCTGTTCTCAGATTCCACAGAAATAAGGCTAGCAAAGAGATCCACGAAACACAGATGTAACTCTGTGAGATGAATTAACAGAACATTACAGTTTCTCAGAAAGCATCTTTCCAGAGATCATCTGAGGATATTTCCTTATTCACCATAGCCCTCTATGGGCTTCCAAATATCACTTTGCCAATCCACAAGAACTGTCTCAGCGAAAGGCTTCTTGAGGGGAATGCTGTAACTCTCTGGGATGATTTCACAGAACACAAAGAAGTTTCTCAGAAATCTTCTTTCTCTTTGTTATCGGAGGATATTTCCTTTGGCCCTATAGTCTTCTAAGGGATCCGAAATATCTGTTCTCAGATTTCACAGAAATAACGCTAGCAAAGAGATCAACGAAATACAGATGTAACTCTGTGAGATGAATTAACAGAACACTAAGCGGTTTCTCAGAAAGCTTCTTTCCAGATTTCATCTGAGGATACTTCCTTTTTCACCGTAGCCCTCTATGGGCTTCCAAATATCACTTTGCCAATTCCACAAGAACTGTCTTACCGAAAGGCTTCTTGAGGGGAAAGCTGTAACTCTGTGAGATGACCTCACAGAACACAAATAAGTTTCTCAGAAAGCTTCTTTCACTTTGTTATCGGAGAATATTTCCTTTGGCCCTGTATTCCTCAAAGGGATCCGAAATATCTGTTCTAAGACTTCACAGAAATAACGCTAGCAAAGAGATCCACGAAATACAGATGTAACTCTGTGAGATGAATTAACAGAACACTAAGCAGTTTCTCAGAAAGGTTCTTTCCATATTTCATCTGAGGATATTTCCTTTTTCACCCTAGCCCTCTGTGCGCTTCCAAATATCACTTTGCCAATTCCACAAGAACTGTCTTAGCGAAAGGCTTCTTGAGGGCAAAGCTGTAACTCTGTGAGATGATTTCACAGAACACAAAGAAGTTTCTAAGAAAGCTTCTTTCTCTTTGTTATCGGAGGATATTTCCTTTGGCCCTAGAGTCTCCTAAGGGGTCCGAATTATCTGTTCTCAGATTCCACAGAAATAAGGCTAGCAAAGAGATCCACGAAATACAGATGTAACTCTGTGAGAAGAAATAACAGAACAATAAGCAGTTTCTCAGAAAGCTTCTTTCCAGATTTCATCTGAGGATATTTCCTTTTTCACCATAGCCCTCTATGGGCTTCCAAATATCACTTTGGCAATTCCACAAAAACTGTCTTAGCGAAAGGCTTCTTGAGGGGAAAGCTGTAACTCTGTGAGATGATTTCACAGAACACAAAGAAGTTTCTCACAAAGCTTCTTTCTCTTTGTTATCGGAAGATATTTCCTTTGGCCCTATAGTCTTCTAAGGGATCCGAAATATCTGTTCTCAGATTCCACAGAAATAAGGCTAGCAAAGAGATCCACGAAATACAGATGTAACTCTGTGAGATGAATTAACAGAACACTACAGTTTCTCAGAAAGCTTCTTTCCAGAGATCATCTGAGGATATTTTCTTTATCACCGTAGCCCTCTGTGGGCTTCCAAATATCACTTTGCGAATTCCACAAGAACTGTCTCAGCGAAAGGCTTCTTGAGGGGAATGCTGTACCTCTCTGAGATGATTTTACAGAACACAAATTAGTTTCTCAGAAAGCTTCTTTCTCTTTGTTATCGGAGGATATTTCCTTTGGTCCTATAGTCTTCAAAGGGATCCGAAATATCTGTTCTCAGACTTCACAGAAATAACGCTAGCAAAGAGGTCCACGAAATACAGATGCAACGCTGTGAGATGAATTAACAGAACACTAAGCAGTTTCTCAGAAAGCTTCTTTCCAGATTTCATCTGAGGATATTTCCTTTTTCACCATAGCCCTCTATGCGATTCCAAATATCACTTTGCCAATTCCACAAGAACTGTCTTAGCGAAAGCCTTCTTGAGGGGAAAGCTGTAACTCTGTGAGATGATTTCACAGAAGACAAAGAAGTTTCTCAGAAAGCTTCTTTCACTTTGTTATCGGAGGATATTTCCTTTGGCCCTATAGTCCTCTAAGGGATCCGAAATATCTTTTCTCAGATTCCACAGAAATAAGGCTAGCAAAGAGATCAACGAAATACAGATGTAACTCTGTGAGATGAATTAACAGAACACTGAGCAGTTTCTCAGAAAGCTTCTTTCCAGATTTCATCTGAGGATATTTCCTTTTTCACCATAGCCCTGTATCGGCTTCCAAATATCACTTTGCCAATTCCAGAAGAACTGTCTTAGCGAAATGCTTCTTGTGGGGAAAGCTGTAACTCTGTGAGATAATTTCACAGAAGACAAAGAAGTTTCTCAGAAAGCTTCTTTCTCTTTGTTATCGGAGGATATTTCCTTTGGCCCTATAGTCTTCTAAGGGATCTGAAATATCTGTTCTCAGATTCCACAGAAATAAGGCTAGCAAAGAGATCCACGAAACACAGATGTAACTCTGTGAGATGAATTAACAGAACATTACAGTTTCTCAGAAAGCTTCTTTCCAGAGATCATCTGAGGATATTTCCTTATTCACCATAGCCCTCTATGGGCTTCCAAATATCACTTTGCCAATCCACAAGAACTGTCTCAGCGAAAGGCTTCTTGAGGGGAATGCTGTAACTCTCTGAGATGATTTCACAGAACACAAAGAAGTTTCTCAGAAACCTTCTTTCTCTTTTTTATCGGAGGATATTTCCTTTGGCCCTATAGTCTTCTAAGGGATCCGAAATATCTGTTCTCAGATTTCACAGAAATAACGCTAGCAAAGAGATCAACGAAATACAGATGTAACTCTGTGAGATGAATTAAAAGAACACTAAGCGGTTTCTCAGAAAGCTTCTTTCCAGATTTCATCTGAGGATATTTCCTTTTTCACCATAGCCCTCTATGGGCTTCCAAATATGACTTTGCCAATTCCACAAGAACTGTCTTACCGAAAGGCTTCTTGAGGGGAAAGC
This sequence comes from Macaca nemestrina, assembly GCF_043159975.1. Taxonomy (NCBI): domain Eukaryota; kingdom Metazoa; phylum Chordata; class Mammalia; order Primates; family Cercopithecidae; genus Macaca; species Macaca nemestrina. Next base: position 27,946,025 of record NC_092143.1, read on the forward strand.
TGTAACTCTGTGAGATGATCTCACAGAACACAAAGAAGTTTCTCAGAAAGCTTCTTTCACTTTGTTATCGGAGAATATTTCCTTTGGCCCTGTATTCCTCAAAGGGATCCGAAATATCTGTTCTCAGACTTCACAGAAATAACGCTAGCAAAGAGATCCACGAAATACAGATGTAACTCTGTGAGATGAATTAACAGAACACTAAGCAGTTTCTCAGAAAGGTTCTTTCCATATTTCATCTGAGGATATTTCCTTTTTCACCCTAGCCCTCTGTGCGCTTCCAAATATCACTTTGCCAATTCCACAAGAACTGTCTTAGCGAAAGGCTTCTTGAGGGGAAAGCTGTAACTCTGTGAGATGATTTCACAGAACACAAAGCAGTTTCTCAGAAAGCTTCTTTCTCTTTGTTATCGGAAGATATTTCCTTTGGCCCTATAGTCTTCTAAGGGATCCGAAATATCTGTTCTCAGATTCCACAGAAATAAGGCTAGCAAAGAGATCCACGAAATACAGATGTAACTCTGTGAGAAGAATTAACAGAACAATAAGCAGTTTCTCAGAAAGCTTCTTTCCAGATTTCATCTGAGGATATTTCCTTTTTCACCATAGCCCTCTATGGGCTTCCAAATATCACTTTGGCAATTCCACAAGTACTGTCTTAGCGAAAGGCTTCTTGAGGGGAAAGCTGTAACTCTGTGAGATGATTTCACAGAACACAAAGAAGTTTCTCACAAAGCTTCTTTCTCTTTGTTATCGGAAGATATTTCCTTTGGCCCTATAGTCTTCTAAGGGATCCGAAATATCTGTTCTCAGATTCCACAGAAATAAGGCTAGCAAAGAGATCCACGAAATACAGATGTAACTCTGTGAGAAGAATTAACAGAACAATAAGCAGTTTCTCAGAAAGCTTCTTTCCAGATTTCATCTGAGGATATTTCCTTTTTCACCATAGCCCTCTATGGGCTTCCAAATATCACTTTGGCAATTCCACAAGTACTGTCTTAGCGAAAGGCTTCTTGAGGGGAAAGCTGTAACTCTGTGAGATGATTTCACGGAACACAAAGAAGTTTCTCACAAAGCTTCTTTCTCTTTGTTATCGGAAGATATTTCCTTTGGCCCTATAGTCTTCTAAGGGATCCGAAATATCTGTTCTCAGATTCCACAGAAATAAGGCTAGCAAAGAGATCCACGAAATACAGATGTAACTCTGTGAGATGAATTAACAGAACACTACAGTTTCTCAGAAAGCTTCTTTCCAGAGATCATCTGAGGATATTTCCTTTATCACCATAGCCCTCTATGGGCTTCCAAATATCACTTTGCGAATTCCACAAGAACTGTCTCAGCGAAAGGCTTCTTGAGGGGAATGCTGTACCTCTCTGAGATGATTTTACAGAACACAAATTAGTTTCTCAGAAAGCTTCTTTCTCTTTGTTATCGGAGGATATTTCCTTTGGTCCTATAGTCTTCAAAGGGATCCGAAATATCTGTTCTCAGACTTCACAGAAATAACGCTAGCAAAGAGGTCCACGAAATACAGATGCAACGCTGTGAGATGAATTAACAGAACACTAAGCAGTTTCTCAGAAAGCTTCTTTCCAGATTTCATCTGAGGATATTTCCTTTTTCACCATAGCCCTCTATGCGATTCCAAATATCACTTTGCCAATTCCACAAGAACTGTCTTAGCGAAAGCCTTCTTGAGGGGAAAGCTGTAACTCTGTGAGATGATTTCACAGAAGACAAAGAAGTTTCTCAGAAAGCTTCTTTCTCTTTGTTATCGGAGGATATTTCCTTTGGCCCTATAGTCTTCTAAGGGATCTGAAATATCTGTTCTCAGATTCCACAGAAATAAGGCTAGCAAAGAGATCCACGAAACACAGATGTAACTCTGTGAGATGAATTAACAGAACATTACAGTTTCTCAGAAAGCTTCTTTCCAGAGATCATCTGAGGATATTTCCTTATTCACCATAGCCCTCTATGGGCTTCCAAATATCACTTTGCCAATCCACAAGAACTGTCTCAGCGAAAGGCTTCTTGAGGGGAATGCTCTAACTCTCTGAGATGATTTCACAGAACACAAAGAAGTTTCTCAGAAACCTTCTTTCTCTTTTTTATCGGAGGATATTTCCTTTGGCCCTATAGTCTTCTAAGGGATCCGAAATATCTGTTCTCAGATTTCACAGAAATAACGCTAGCAAAGAGATCAACGAAATACAGATGTAACTCTGTGAGATGAATTAAAAGAACACTAAGCGGTTTCTCAGAAAGCTTCTTTCCAGATTTCATCTGAGGATATTTCCTTTTTCACCATAGCCCTCTATGGGCTTCCAAATATGACTTTGCCAATTCCACAAGAACTGTCTTACCGAAAGGCTTCTTGAGGGGAAAGCTGTAACTCTGTGAGATGATCTCACAGAACACAAAGAAGTTTCTCAGAAAGCTTCTTTCACTTTGTTATCGGAGAATATTTCCTTTGGCCCTGTATTCCTCAAAGGGATCCGAAATATCTGTTCTCAGACTTCACAGAAATAACGCTAGCAAAGAGATCCACGAAATACAGATGTAACTCTGTGAGATGAATTAACAGAACACTAAGCAGTTTCTCAGAAAGGTTCTTTCCATATTTCATCTGAGGATATTTCCTTTTTCACCCTAGCCCTCTGTGCGCTTCCAAATATCACTTTGCCAATTCCACAAGAACTGTCTTAGCGAAAGGCTTCTTGAGGGGAAAGCTGTAACTCTGTGAGATGATTTCACAGAACACAAAGCAGTTTCTCAGAAAGCTTCTTTCTCTTTGTTATCGGAAGATATTTCCTTTGGCCCTATAGTCTTCTAAGGGATCCGAAATATCTGTTCTCAGATTCCACAGAAATAAGGCTAGCAAAGAGATCCACGAAATACAGATGTAACTCTGTGAGAAGAATTAACAGAACAATAAGCAGTTTCTCAGAAAGCTTCTTTCCAGATTTCATCTGAGGATATTTCCTTTTTCACCATAGCCCTCTATGGGCTTCCAAATATCACTTTGGCAATTCCACAAGTACTGTCTTAGCGAAAGGCTTCTCGAGGGGAAAGCTGTAACTCTGTGAGATGATTTCACAGAACACAAAGAAGTTTCTCACAAAGCTTCTTTCTCTTTGTTATCGGAAGATATTTCCTTTGGCCCTATAGTCTTCTAAGGGATCCGAAATATCTGTTCTCAGATTCCACAGAAATAAGGCTAGCAAAGAGATCCACGAAATACAGATGTAACTCTGTGAGAAGAATTAACAGAACAATAAGCAGTTTCTCAGAAAGCTTCTTTCCACATTTCATCTGAGGATATTTCCTTTTTCACCATAGCCCTCTATGGGCTTCCAAATATCACTTTGGCAATTCCACAAGTACTGTCTTAGCGAAAGGCTTCTTGAGGGGAAAGCTGTAACTCTGTGAGATGATTTCACGGAACACAAAGAAGTTTCTCACAAAGCTTCTTTCTCTTTGTTATCGGAAGATATTTCCTTTGGCCCTATAGTCTTCTAAGGGATCCGAAATATCTGTTCTCAGATTCCACAGAAATAAGGCTAGCAAAGAGATCCACGAAATACAGATGTAACTCTGTGAGATGAATTAACAGAACACTACAGTTTCTCAGAAAGCTTCTTTCCAGAGATCATCTGAGGATATTTCCTTTATCACCATAGCCCTCTATGGGCTTCCAAATATCACTTTGCGAATTCCACAAGAACTGTCTCAGCGAAAGGCTTCTTGATGGGAATGCTGTACCTCTCTGAGATGATTTTACAGAACACAAATTAGTTTCTCAGAAAGCTTCTTTCTCTTTGTTATCGGAGGATATTTCCTTTGGTCCTATAGTCTTCAAAGGGATCCGAAATATCTGTTCTCAGACTTCACAGAAATAACGCTAGCAAAGAGGTCCACGAAATACAGATGCAACGCTGTGAGATGAATTAACAGAACACTAAGCAGTTTCTCAGAAAGCTTCTTTCCAGATTTCATCTGAGGATATTTCCTTTTTCACCATAGCCCTCTATGCGATTCCAAATATCACTTTGCCAATTCCACAAGAACTGTCTTAGCGAAAGCCTTCTTGAGGGGAAAGCTGTAACTCTGTGAGATGATTTCACAGAAGACAAAGAAGTTTCTCAGAAAGCTTCTTTCACTTTGTTATCGGAGGATATTTCCTTTGGCCCTATAGTCCTCTAAGGGATCCGAAATATCTTTTCTCAGATTCCACAGAAATAAGGCTAGCAAAGAGATCAACGAAATACAGATGTAACTCTGTGAGATGAATTAACAGAACACTGAGCAGTTTCTCAGAAAGCTTCTTTCCAGATTTCATCTGAGGATATTTCCTTTTTCACCATAGCCCTGTATGAGCTTCCAAATATCACTTTGCCAATTCCACAAGAACTGTCTTAGCGAAATGCTTCTTGTGGGGAAAGCTGTAACTCTGTGAGATGATTTCACAGAAGACAAAGAAGTTTCTCAGAAAGCTTCTTTCTCTTTGTTATCGGAGGATATTTCCTTTGGCCCTATAGTCTTCTAAGGGATCTGAAATATCTGTTCTCAGATTCCACAGAAATAAGGCTAGCAAAGAGATCCACGAAACACAGATGTAACTCTGTGAGATGAATTAACAGAACATTACAGTTTCTCAGAAACATCTTTCCAGAGATCATCTGAGGATATTTCCTTATTCACCATAGCCCTCTATGGGCTTCCAAATATCACTTTGCCAATCCACAAGAACTGTCTCAGCGAAAGGCTTCTTGAGGGGAATGCTGTAACTCTCTGGGATGATTTCACAGAACACAAAGAAGTTTCTCAGAAATCTTCTTTCTCTTTGTTATCGGAGGATATTTCCTTTGGCCCTATAGTCTTCTAAGGGATCCGAAATATCTGTTCTCAGATTTCACAGAAATAACGCTAGCAAAGAGATCAACGAAATACAGATGTAACTCTGTGAGATGAATTAACAGAACACTAAGCGGTTTCTCAGAAAGCTTCTTTCCAGATTTCATCTGAGGATACTTCCTTTTTCACCGTAGCCCTCTATGGGCTTCCAAATATCACTTTGCCAATTCCACAAGAACTGTCTTACCGAAAGGCTTCTTGAGGGGAAAGCTGTAACTCTGTGAGATGACCTCACAGAACACAAATAAGTTTCTCAGAAAGCTTCTTTCACTTTGTTATCGGAGAATATTTCCTTTGGCCCTGTATTCCTCAAAGGGATCCGAAATATCTGTTCTAAGACTTCACAGAAATAACGCTAGCAAAGAGATCCACGAAATACAGATGTAACTCTGTGAGATGAATTAACAGAACACTAAGCAGTTTCTCAGAAAGGTTCTTTCCATATTTCATCTGAGGATATTTCCTTTTTCACCCTAGCCCTCTGTGCGCTTCCAAATATCACTTTGCCAATTCCACAAGAACTGTCTTAGCGAAAGGCTTCTTGAGGGCAAAGCTGTAACTCTGTGAGATGATTTCACAGAACACAAAGAAGTTTCTAAGAAAGCTTCTTTCTCTTTGTTATCGGAGGATATTTCCTTTGGCCCTAGAGTCTCCTAAGGGGTCCGAATTATCTGTTCTCAGATTCCACAGAAATAAGGCTAGCAAAGAGATCCACGAAATACAGATGTAACTCTGTGAGAAGAAATAACAGAACAATAAGCAGTTTCTCAGAAAGCTTCTTTCCAGATTTCATCTGAGGATATTTCCTTTTTCACCATAGCCCTCTATGGGCTTCCAAATATCACTTTGGCAATTCCACAAAAACTGTCTTAGCGAAAGGCTTCTTGAGGGGAAAGCTGTAACTCTGTGAGATGATTTCACAGAACACAAAGAAGTTTCTCACAAAGCTTCTTTCTCTTTGTTATCGGAAGATATTTCCTTTGGCCCTATAGTCTTCTAAGGGATCCGAAATATCTGTTCTCAGATTCCACAGAAATAAGGCTAGCAAAGAGATCCACGAAATACAGATGTAACTCTGTGAGATGAATTAACAGAACACTACAGTTTCTCAGAAAGCTTCTTTCCAGAGATCATCTGAGGATATTTTCTTTATCACCGTAGCCCTCTATGGGCTTCCAAATATCACTTTGCGAATTCCACAAGAACTGTCTCAGCGAAAGGCTTCTTGAGGGGAATGCTGTACCTCTCTGAGATGATTTTACAGAACACAAATTAGTTTCTCAGAAAGCTTCTTTCTCTTTGTTATCGGAGGATATTTCCTTTGGTCCTATAGTCTTCAAAGGGATCCGAAATATCTGTTCTCAGACTTCACAGAAATAACGCTAGCAAAGAGGTCCACGAAATACAGATGCAACGCTGTGAGATGAATTAACAGAACACTAAGCAGTTTCTCAGAAAGCTTCTTTCCAGATTTCATCTGAGGATATTTCCTTTTTCACCATAGCCCTCTATGCGATTCCAAATATCACTTTGCCAATTCCACAAGAACTGTCTTAGCGAAAGCCTTCTTGAGGGGAAAGCTGTAACTCTGTGAGATGATTTCACAGAACACAAAGAAGTTTCTCAGAAAGCTTCTTTCACTTTGTTATCGGAGGATATTTCCTTTGGCCCTATAGTCCTCTAAGGGATCCGAAATATCTTTTCTCAGATTCCACAGAAATAAGGCTAGCAAAGAGATCAACGAAATACAGATGTAACTCTGTGAGATGAATTAACAGAACACTGAGTAGTTTCTCAGAAAGCTTCTTTCCAGATTTCATCTGAGGATATTTCCTTTTTCACCATAGCCCTGTATGGGCTTCCAAATATCACTTTGCCAATTCCAGAAGAACTGTCTTAGCGAAATGCTTCTTGTGGGGAAAGCTGTAACTCTGTGAGATGATTTCACAGAAGAAAAAGAAGTTTCTCAGAAAGCTTCTTTCTCTTTGTTATCGGAGGATATTTCCTTTGGCCCTATAGTCTTCTAAGGGATCTGAAATATCTGTTCTCAGATTCCACAGAAATAAGGCTAGCAAAGAGATCCACGAAACACAGATGTAACTCTGTGAGATGAATTAACAGAACACTACAGTTTCTCAGAAAGCTTCTTCCCAGAGATCATCTGAGGATATTTCCTTTTTCACCATAGCCCTCTATGGGCTTCCAAATATCACTTTGCGAATTCCACAAGAACTGTCTCAGCGAAAGGCTTCTTGAGGGGAATGCTGTACATCCCTGAGATGATTTTACAGAACACAAATTAGTTTCTCAGAAAGCTTCTTTCTCTTTGTTATCGGAGGATATTTCCTTTGGTCCTATAGTCTTCAAAGGGATCCGAAATACCTGTTCTCAGACTTCACAGAAATAATGCTAGCAAAGAGGTCCACGAAATACAGATGCAACGCTGTGAGTTGAATTAAGAGAACACTAAGCAGTTTCTCAGAAAGCTTCTTTCCAGATTTCATCTGAGGATATTTCCTTTTTCACCATAGCCCTCTATTCGATTCCAAATATCACTTTGCCAATTCCACAAGAACTGTCTTAGCGAAAGCCTTCTTGAGGGGAAAGCTGTAACTCTGTGAGATGATTTCACAGAACACAAAGAAGTTTCTCAGAAAGCTTCTTTCACTTTGTTATCGGAGGATATTTCCTTTGGCCCTATAGTCCTCTAAGGGATCCGAAATATTTTTTCTCAGATTCCACAGAAATAAGGCTAGCAAAGAGATCAACGAAATACAGGTGTAACTCTGTGAGATGAATTAACAGAACACTGAGCAGTTTCTCAGAAAGCTTCTTTCCAGATTTCATCTGAGGATATTTCCTTTTTCACCATAGCCCTGTATGGGCTTCCAAATATCACTTTGCCAATTCCAGAAGAACTGTCTTAGCGAAATGCTTCTTGTGGGGAAAGCTGTAACTCTGTGAGATGATTTCACAGAAGACAAAGAAGTTTCTCAGAAAGCTTCTTTCTCTTTGTTATCGGAGGATATTTCCTTTGGCCCTATAGTCTTCTAAGAGATCTGAAATATCTGTTCTCAGATTCCACAGAAATGAGGCTAGCAAAGAGATCCACGAAACACAGATGTAACTCTGTGAGATGAATTAACAGAACATTACAGTTTCTCAGAAAGCTTCTTTCCAGATTTCATCTGAGGATATTTCCTTTTTCACCATAGCCCTCTATTCGATTCCAAATATCACTTTGCCAATTCCACAAGAACTGTCTTAGCGAAAGCCTTCTTGAGGGGAAAGCTGTAACTCTGTGAGATGATTTCACAGAACACAAAGAAGTTTCTCAGAAAGCTTCTTTCACTTTGTTATCGGAGGATATTTCCTTTGGCCCTATAGTCCTCTAAGGGATCCGAAATATCTTTTCTCAGATTCCACAGAAATAAGGCTAGCAAAGAGATCAACGAAATACAGATGTAACTCTGTGAGATGAATTAACAGAACACTGAGCAGTTTCTCAGAAAGCTTCTTTCCAGATTTCATCTGAGGATATTTCCTTTTTCACCATAGCCCTGTATGGGCTTCCAAATATCACTTTGCCAATTCCAGAAGAACTGTCTTAGCGAAATGCTTCTTGTGGGGAAAGCTGTAACTCTGTGAGATGATTTCACAGAAGACAAAGAAGTTTCTCAGAAAGCTTCTTTCTCTTTGTTATCGGAGGATATTTCCTTTGGCCCTATAGTCTTCTAAGAGATCTGAAATATCTGTTCTCAGATTCCACAGAAATGAGGCTAGCAAAGAGATCCACGAAACACAGATGTAACTCTGTGAGATGAATTAACAGAACATTACAGTTTCTCAGAAAGCTTCTTTCCAGATTTCATCTGAGGATATTTCCTTTTTCACCATAGCCCTCTATTCGATTCCAAATATCACTTTGCCAATTCCACAAAAACTGTCTTAGCGAAAGCCTTCTTGAGGGGAAAGCTGTAACTCTGTGAGATGATTTCACAGAACACAAAGAAGTTTCTCAGAAAGCTTCTTTCACTTTGTTATCGGAGGATATTTCCTTTGGCCCTATAGTCCTCTAAGGGATCCGAAATATCTTTTCTCAGATTCCACAGAAATAAGGCTAGCAAAGAGATCAACGAAATACAGATGTAACTCTGTGAGATGAATTAACAGAACACTGAGCAGTTTCTCAGAAAGCTTCTTTCCAGATTTCATCTGAGGATATTTCCTTTTTCACCATAGCCCTGTATGGGCTTCCAAATATCACTTTGCCAATTCCAGAAGAACTGTCTTAGCGAAATGCTTCTTGTGGGGAAAGCTGTAACTCTGTGATATGATTTCACAGAAGAAAAAGAAGTTTCTCAGAAAGCTTCTTTCTCTTTGTTATCGGAGGATATTTCCTTTGGCCCTATAGTCTTCTAAGGGATCTGAAATATCTGTTCTCAGATTCCACAGAAATAAGGCTAGCAAAGAGATCCACGAAACACAGATGTAACTCTGTGAGATGAATTAACAGAACATTACAGTTTCTCAGAAAGCTTCTTTCCAGAAATCATCTGAGGATATTTCCTTATTCACCATAGCCCTCTAAGGGCTTCCAAATATCACTTTGCCAATCCACAAGAACTGTCTCAGCTAAAGGCTTCTTGAGGGGAATGCTGTAACTCTCTGAGATGATTTCACAGAACACAAAGAAGTTTCTCAGAAATCTTCTTTCTCTTTGTTATCGGAGGATATTTCCTTTGGCCCTATAGTCTTCTAAGGAATCCGAAATATCTGTTCTCAGATTTCACAGAAATAACGCTAGCAAAGAGATCAACGAAATACAGATGAAACTCTGTGAGATGAATTAACAGAACACTAAGCGGTTTCTCAGAAAGCTTCTTTCCAGATTTCATCTGAGGATATTTCCTTTTTCACCATAGCCCTCTATGGGCTTCCAAATATCACTTTGCCAATTCCACAAGAACTGTCTTAGCGAAAAGCTTCTTGTGGGGAAAGCTGTAACTCTGTGAGATGATTTCACAGAAGACAAAGAAGTTTCTCAGATAGCTTCTTTCTCTTTGTTATCGGAGGATATTTCCTTTGGCCCTATAGTCTTCTAAGGGATCTGAAATATCTGTTCTCAGATTCCACAGAAATAAGGCTAGCAAAGAGATCCACGAAATACAGATGTAACTCTGTGAGATGAATTAACAGAACACTACAGTTTCTCAGAAAGCTTCTTCCCAGATCATCTGAGGATATTTCCTTTTTCACCATAGCCCTCTATGGGCTTCCAAATATCACTTTGCGAATTCCACAAGAACTGTCTCAGCGAAAGGCTTCTTGAGGGGAATGCTGTACATCCCTGAGATGATTTTACAGAACACAAATTAGTTTCTCAGAAAGCTTCTTTCTCTTTGTTATCGGAGGATATTTCCTTTGGTCCTATAGTCTGCAAAGGGATCCGAAATACCTGTTCTCAGACTTCACAGAAATAATGCTAGCAAAGAGGTCCACGAAATACAGATGCAACGCTGTGAGTTGAATTAAGAGAACACTAAGCAGTTTCTCAGAAAGCTTCTTTCCAGATTTCATCTGAGGATATTTCCTTTTTCACCATAGCCCTCTATTCGATTCCAAATATCACTTTGCCAATTCCACAAGAACTGTCTTAGCGAAAGCCTTCTTGAGGGGAAAGCTGTAACTCTGTGAGATGATTTCACAGAACACAAAGAAGTTTCTCAGAAAGCTTCTTTCACTTTGTTATCGGAGGATATTTCCTTTGGCCCTATAGTCCTCTAAGGGATCCGAAATATTTTTTCTCAGATTCCACAGAAATAAGGCTAGCAAAGAGATCAACGAAATACAGGTGTAACTCTGTGAGATGAATTAACAGAACACTGAGCAGTTTCTCAGAAAGCTTCTTTCCAGATTTCATCTGAGGATATTTCCTTTTTCACCATAGCCCTGTATGGGCTTCCAAATATCACTTTGCCGATTCCAGAAGAACTGTCTTAGCGAAATGCTTCTTGTGGGGAAAGCTGTAACTCTGTGAGATGATTTCACAGAAGACAAAGAAGTTTCTCAGAAAGCTTCTTTCTCTTTGTTATCGGAGGATATTTCCTTTGGCCCTATAGTCTTCTAAGAGATCTGAAATATCTGTTCTCAGATTCCACAGAAATGAGGCTAGCAAAGAGATCCACGAAACACAGATGTAACTCTGTGAGATGAATTAACAGAACATTACAGTTTCTCAGAAAGCTTCTTTCCAGATTTCATCTGAGGATATTTCCTTTTTCACCATAGCCCTCTATTCGATTCCAAATATCACTTTGCCAATTCCACAAGAACTGTCTTAGCGAAAGCCTTCTTGAGGGGAAAGCTGTAACTCTGTGAGATGATTTCACAGAACACAAAGAAGTTTCTCAGAAAGCTTCTTTCACTTTGTTATCGGAGGATATTTCCTTTGGCTCTATTGTCCTCTAAGGGATCCGAAATATCTTTTCTCAGATTCCACAGAAATAAGGCTAGCAAAGAGATCAACGAAATACAGATGTAACTCTGTGAGATGAATTAACAGAACACTGTGCAGTTTCTCAGAAAGCTTCTTTCCAGATTTCATCTGAGGATATTTCCTTTTACACCATAGCCCTGTATGGGCTTCCAAATATCACTTTGCCAATTCCAGAAGAACTGTCTTAGCGAAATGCTTCTTGTGGGGAAAGCTGTAACTCTGTGAGATGATTTCACAGAAGACAAAGAAGTTTCTCAGAAAGCTTCTTTCTCCTTGTTATCGGAGGATATTTCCTTTGGCCCTATAGTCTTCTAAGGGATCTGAAATATCTGTTCTCAGATTCCACAGAAATAAGGCTAGCAAAGAGATCCACGAAACACAGATGTAACTCTGTGAGATGAATTAACAGAACATTACAGTTTCTCAGAAAGCTTCTTTCCAGATTTCATCTGAGGATATTTCCTTTTTCACCATAGCCCTCTATGGGCTTCCAAATATCACTTTGGCAATTCCACAAGTACTGTCTTAGCGAAAGGCTTCTTGAGGGGAAAGCTGTAACTCTGTGAGATGATTTCACAGAACACAAAGAAGTTTCTCACAAAGCCTCTTTCTCTTTGTTATCAGAAGATATTTCCTTTGGCCCTATAGTCTTCTAAAGGATCCGAAATATCTGTTCTCAGATTCCACAGAAATAAGGCTAGCAAAGAGATCCACGAAATACAGATGTAACTCTGTGAGATGAATTAACAGAACACTACAGTTTCTCAGAAAGCTTCTTTCGAGAGATCATCTGAGGATATTTCCTTTTTCACCATAGCCCTCTATGGGCTTCCAAATATCACTTTGCGAATTCCACAAGAACTGTCTCAGAGAAAGGCTTCTTGAGGGGAATGCTGTACCTCTCTGAGATGATTTTACAGAACACAAATTAGTTTCTCAGAAAGCTTCTTTCTCTTTGTTATCGGAGGATATTTCCTTTGGTCCTATAGTCTTCAAAGGGATCCGAAATATCTGTTCTCAGAATTCACAGAAATAACGCTAGCAAAGAGGTCCACGAAATACAGATGCAACGCTGTGAGATGAATTAACAGAACACTAAGCAGTTTCTCAGAAAGCTTCTTTCCAGATTTCATCTGAGGATATTTCCTTTTTCACCATAGCCCTCTATGCGATTCCAAATATCACTTTGCCAATTCCACAAGAACTGTCTTAGCGAAAGCCTTCTTTAGGGGAAAGCTGTAACTCTGTGAGATGATTTCACAGAACACAAAGAAGTTTCTCAGAAAGCTTCTTTCACTTTGTTATCGGAGGATATTTCCTTTGGCCCTATAGTCCTCTAAGGGATCCGAAATATCTGTTCTCAGATTCCACAGAAATAAGGCTAGCAAAGAGATCCACGAAATACAGATGTAACTCTGTGAGATGAATTAACAGAACACTACAGTTTCTCAGAAAGCTTCTTTCCAGAGATCATCTGAGGATATTTCCTTTTTCTCCATAGCCCTATATGGGCTTCCAAATATCACTTTGCGAATTCCACAAGAACTGTCTCAGCGAAAGGCTTCTTGGGGGGAATGATGTACATCTCTGAGATGATTTTACAGAACACAAATTAGTTTCTCAGAAAGCTTCTTTCTCTTTGTTATCGGAGGATATTTCCTTTGGTCCTATAGTCTTCAAAGGGATCCGAAATATCTGTTCTCAGAATTCACAGAAATAACGCTAGCAAAGAGGTCCACGAAATACAGATGCAACGCTGTGAGATGAATTAACAGAACACTAAGCAGTTTCTCAGAAAGCTTCTTTCCAGATTTCATCTGAGGATATTTCCTTTTTCACCATAGCCCTCTATGCGATTCCAAATATCACTTTGCCAATTCCACAAGAACTGTCTTAGCGAAAGCCTTCTTTAGGGGAAAGCTGTAACTCTGTGAGATGATTTCACAGAACACAAAGAAGTTTCTCAGAAAGCTTCTTTCACTTTGTTATCGGAGGATATTTCCTTTGGCCCTATAGTCCTCTAAGGGATCCGAAATATCTGTTCTCAGATTCCACAGAAATAAGGCTAGCAAAGAGATCCACGAAATACAGATGTAACTCTGTGAGATGAATTAACAGAACACTACAGTTTCTCAGAAAGCTTCTTTCCAGAGATCATCTGAGGATATTTCCTTTTTCTCCATAGCCCTATATGGGCTTCCAAATATCACTTTGCGAATTCCACAAGAACTGTCTCAGTGAAAGGCTTCTTGGGGGGAATGATGTACATCTCTGAGATGATTTTACAGAACACAAATTAGTTTCTCAGAAAGCTTCTTTCTCTTTGTTATCGGAGGATATTTCCTTTGGTCCTATAGTCTTCAAAGGGATCCGAAATATCTGTTCTCAGAATTCACAGAAATAACGCTAGCAAAGAGGTCCACGAAATACAGATGCAACGCTGTGAGATGAATTAACAGAACACTAAGCAGTTTCTCAGAAAGCTTCTTTCCAGATTTCATCTGAGGATATTTCCTTTTTCACCATAGCCCTCTATGCGATTCCAAATATCACTTTGCCAATTCCACAAGAACTGACTTAGCGAAAGCCTTCTTTAGGGGAAAGCTGTAACTCTGTGAGATGATTTCACAGAACACAAAGAAGTTTCTCAGAAAGCTTCTTTCACTTTGTTATCGGAGGATATTTCCTTTGGCCCTATAGTCCTCTAAGGGATCCGAAATATCTGTTCTCAGATTCCACAGAAATAAGGCTAGCAAAGAGATCCACGAAATACAGATGTAACTCTGTGAGATGAATTAACAGAACACTAAGCAGTTTCTAAGAAAGCTTCTTTCCAGAGATCATCTGAGGATATTTCCTTTTTCTCCATAGCCCTATATGGGCTTCCAAATATCACTTTGCGAATTCCACAAGAACTGTCTCAGCGAAAGGCTTCTTGGGGGGAATGATGTACATCTCTGAGATGATTTTACAGAACACAAATTAGTTTCTCAGAAAGCTTCTTTCTCTTTGTTTACGGAGGATATTTCCTTTGGTCCTATAGTCTTCAAAGGGATCCGAAATATCTGTTCTCAGACTTCACAGAAATAACGTAGCAAAGTGGTCCACGAAATACAGATGCAACGCTGTGAGATGAATTAACAGAACACTAAGCAGTTTCTCAGAAAGCTTCTTTCCAGATTTCATCTGAGGATATTTCCTTTTTCAGCATAGCCCTCTATGCGATTCCAAATATCACTTTGCCAATTCCACAAGAACTGTCTTAGCGAAAGCCTTCTTGAGGGGAAAGCTGTAACTCTGTGAGATGATTTCACAGAACACAAAGAAGTTTCTCAGAAAGCTTCTTTCACTTTGTTATCGGAGGATATTTCCTTTGGCCCTATAGTCCTCTAAGGGATCCGAAATATCTTTTCTCAGATTCCACAGAAATAAGGCTAGCAAAGAGATCAACGAAATACAGATGTAACTCTGTGAGATGAATAAACAGAACACTGAGCAGTTTCTCAGAAAGCTTCTTTCCAGATTTCATCTGAGGATATTTCCTTTTTCACCATAGCCCTCTATGGGCTTCCAAATATCACATTGCCAATTCCAGAAGAACTGTCTTAGCGAAATGCTTCTTGTGGGGAAATCTGTAACTCTGTGAGATGATTTCACAGAAGACAAAGAAGTTTCTCAGAAAGCTTCTTTCTCTTTGTTATCGGAGGATATTTCCTTTGGCCCTATAGTCTTCTAAGGGATCTGAAATATCTGTTCTCAGATTCCACAGAAATAAGGCTAGCAAAGAGATCCACGAAATACAGATGTAACTCTGTGAGATGAATTAACAGAACACTACAGTTTCTCAGAAAGCTTCTTTCCAGAGATCATCTGAGGATATTTCCTTTTTCACCATAGCCCTCTATGGGCTTCCAAATATCACTTTGCGAATTCCACAAGAACTCTCTCAGCGAAAGGCTTCTTGAGGGGAATGCTGTACCTCTCTGAGATGATTTTACAGAACACAAATTAGTTTCTCAGAAAGCTTCTTTCTCTTTGTTATCGGAGGATATTTCCTTTGGTTCTATAGTCTTCAAAGGGATCCGAAATATCTGTTCTCAGACTTCACAGAAATAACGTAGCAAAGAGGTTCACGAAATACAGATGCAACGCTGTGAGATGAATTAACAGAACACTAAGCAGTTTCTCAGAAAGCTTCTTTCCAGATTTCATCTGAGGATATTTCCTTTTTCAACATAGCCCTCTATGCGATTCCAAATATCACTTTGCCAATTCCACAAGAACTGTCTTAGCGAAAGCCTTCTTGAGGGGAAAGCTGTAACTCTGTGAGATGATTTCACAGAACACAAAGAAGTTTCTCAGAAAGCTTCTTTCACTTTGTTATCGGAGGATATTTCCTTTGGCCCTAGAGTCCTCTAAGGGATCCGAAATATCTTTTCTCAGATTCCACAGAAATAAGGCTAGCAAAGAGATCAACGAAATACAGATG
This sequence comes from Macaca nemestrina, assembly GCF_043159975.1. Taxonomy (NCBI): domain Eukaryota; kingdom Metazoa; phylum Chordata; class Mammalia; order Primates; family Cercopithecidae; genus Macaca; species Macaca nemestrina. Next base: position 27,961,936 of record NC_092143.1, read on the forward strand.
TAACTCTGTGAGATGAATTAACAGAACACTGAGCAGATTCTCAGAAAGCTTCTTTCCATATTTCATCTGAGGATATTTCCTTTTTCACCCTAGCCCTCTGTGCGCTTCCAAATATCACTTTGCCAATTCCACAAGAACTGTCTTAGCGAAAGGCTTCTTGAGGGGAAAGCTGTAACTCTGTGAGATGATTTCACAGAACACAAAGAAGTTTCTCAGAAAGCTTCTTTCTCTTTGTTATCGGAGGATATTTCCTTTGGCCCAAGAGTCTTCTAAGGGATCCGAATTATCTGTTCTCAGATTCCACAGAAATAAGGCTAGCAAAGAGATCCACGAAATACAGATGTAACTCTGTGAGAAGAATTAACAGAACAATAAGCAGTTTCTCAGAAAGCTTCTTTCCAGATTTCATCTGAGGATATTTCCTTTTTGACCATAGCCCTGTATGGGCTTCCAAATATCTCTTTGCCAATTCCAGAAGAACTGTTTTAGTGAAAAGCTTCTTGTGGGGAAAGCTGTAACTCTGTGAGATGATTTCACAGAAGAAAAAGAAGTTTCTCAGAAAGCTTCTTTCTCTTTGTTATCGGAGGATATTTCCTTTGGCCCTATAGTCTTCTAAGGGATCGGAAATATCTGTTTTCAGATTCCGCAGAAATAAGGCTAGCAAAGAGATCCACGAAATACAGATGTAACTCTGTGAGATGAATTAACAGAACACTACAGTTTTTCAGAAAGCTTCTTTCCAGAGATCATCTGAGGATATTTCCTTTTTCAGCATAGCCCTCTATGCGATTCCAAATATCACTTTGCCAATTCCACAAGAACTGTCTTAGCGAAAGCCTTCTTGAGGGGAAAGCTGTATCTCTGTGAGATGATTTCACAGAACACAAAGAAGTTTCTCAGAAAGCTTCTTTCACTTTGTTATCGGAGGATATTTCCTTTGGCCCTATAGTCCTCTAAGGGATCCGAAATATCTTTTCTCAGATTCCACAGAAATAAGGCTAGCAAAGAGATCAACGAAATACAGATGTAACTCTGTGAGATGAATTAACAGAACACTGAGCAGTTTCTCAGAAAGCTTCTTTCCAGATTTCATCTGAGGATATTTCCTTTTTCACCATAGCCCTCTATGGGCTTCCAAATATCACTTTGCCAATTCCAGAAGAACTGTCTTAGCGAAATGCTTCTTGTGGGGAAATCTGTAACTCTGTGAGATGATTTCACAGAAGACAAAGAAGTTTCTCAGAAAGCTTCTTTCTCTTTGTTATCGGAGGATATTTCCTTTGGCCCTATAGTCTTCTAAGGGATCTGAAATATCTGTTCTCAGATTCCACAGAAATAAGGCTAGCAAAGAGATCCACGAAATACAGATGTAACTCTGTGAGATGAATTAACAGAACACTACAGTTTCTCAGAAAGCTTCTTTCCAGAGATCATCTGAGGATATTTCCTTTTTCACCATAGCCCTCTATGGGCTTCCAAATATCACTTTGCGAATTCCACAAGAACTGTCTCAACGAAAGGCTTCTTGAGGGGAATGCTGTACCTCTCTGAGATGATTTTACAGAACACAAATTAGTTTCTCAGAAAGCTTCTTTCTCTTTGTTATCGGAGGATATTTCCTTTGGTTCTATAGTCTTCAAAGGGATCCGAAATATCTGTTCTCAGACTTCACAGAAATAACGTAGCAAAGAGGTTCACGAAATACAGATGCAACGCTGTGAGATGAATTAACAGAACACTAAGCAGTTTCTCAGAAAGCTTCTTTCCAGATTTCATCTGAGGATATTTCCTTTTTCAACATAGCCCTCTATGCGATTCCAAATATCACTTTGCCAATTCCACAAGAACTGTCTTAGCGAAAGCCTTCTTGAGGGGAAAGCTGTAACTCTGTGAGATGATTTCACAGAACACAAAGAAGTTTCTCAGAAAGCTTCTTTCACTTTGTTATCGGAGGATATTTCCTTTGGCCCTAGAGTCCTCTAAGGGATCCGAAATATCTTTTCTCAGATTCCACAGAAATAAGGCTAGCAAAGAGATCAACGAAATACAGATGTAACTCTGTGAGATGAATTAACAGAACACTGAGCAGATTCTCAGAAAGCTTCTTTCCATATTTCATCTGAGGATATTTCCTTTTTCACCCTAGCCCTCTGTGCGCTTCCAAATATCACTTTGCCAATTCCACAAGAACTGTCTTAGCGAAAGGCTTCTTGAGGGGAAAGCTGTAACTCTGTGAGATGATTTTACAGAACACAAAGAAGTTTCTCAGAAAGCTTCTTTCTCTTTGTTATCGGAGGATATTTCCTTTGGCCCAAGAGTCTTCTAAGGGATCCGAATTATCTGTTCTCAGATTCCACAGAAATAAGGCTAGCAAAGAGATCCACGAAATACAGATGTAACTCTGTGAGAAGAATTAACAGAACAATAAGCAGTTTCTCAGAAAGCTTCTTTCCAGATTTCATCTGAGGATATTTCCTTTTTGACCATAGCCCTGTATGGGCTTCCAAATATCTCTTTGCCAATTCCAGAAGAACTGTCTTAGCGAAAAGCTTCTTGTGGGGAAAGCTGTAACTCTGTGAGATGAGTTCACAGAAGAAAAAGAAGTTTCTCAGAAAGCTTCTTTCTCTTTGTTATCGGAGGATATTTCCTTTGGCCCTATAGTCTTCTAAGGGATCCGAAATATCTGTTTTCAGATTCCGCAGAAATAAGGCTAGCAAAGAGATCCACGAAATACAGATGTAACTCTGTGAGATGAATTAACAGAACACTACAGTTTCTCAGAAAGCTTCTTTCTCTTTGTTATCGGAGGATATTTCCTTTGGCCCAAGAGTCTTCTAAGGGATCCGAATTATCTGTTCTCAGATTCCACAGAAATAAGGCTAGCAAAGAGATCCACGAAATACAGATGTAACTCTGTGAGAAGAATTAACAGAACAATAAGCAGTTTCTCAGAAAGCTTCTTTCCAGATTTCATCTGAGGATATTTCCTTTTTGACCATAGCCCTGTATGGGCTTCCAAATATCTCTTTGCCAATTCCAGAAGAACTGTCTTAGCGAAAAGCTTCTTGTGGGGAAAGCTGTAACTCTGTGAGATGATTTCACAGAAGAAAAAGAAGTTTCTCAGAAAGCTTCTTTCTCTTTGTTATCGGAGGATATTTCCTTTGGCCCTATAGTCTTCTAAGGGATCCGAAATATCTGTTTTCAGATTCCGCAGAAATAAGGCTAGCAAAGAGATCCACGAAATACAGATGTAACTCTGTGAGATGAATTAACAGAACACTACAGTTTCTCAGAAAGCTTCTTTCCAGAGATCATCTGAGGATATTTCCTTTTTCACCATAGCCCTCTATGGGCTTCCAAATATCACTTTGCGAATTCCACAAGAACTGTCTCAGCGAAAGGCTTCTTGAGAGGAATGCTGTAACTCTCTGAGATGATTTTACAGAACACAAATTAGTTTCTCAGAAAGCTTCTTTCTCTTTGTTATCGGAGGATATTTCCTTTGGTCCTATAGTCTTCAAAGGGATCCGAAATATCTGTTCTCAGAATTCACAGAAATAACGCTAGCAAAGAGGTCCACGAAATACAGATGCAACGCTGTGAGATGAATTAACAGAACACTAAGCAGTTTCTCAGAAAGCTTCTTTCCAGATTTCATCTGAGGATATTTCCTTTTTCAACATAGCCCTCTATGCGATTCCAAATATCACTTTGCCAATTCCACAAGAACTGTCTTAGCGAAAGCCTTCTTTAGGGGAAAGCTGTAACTCTGTGAGATGATTTCACAGAACACAAAGAAGTTTCTCAGAAAGCTTCTTTCACTTTGTTATCGGAGGATATTTCCTTTGGCCCTATAGTCCTCTAAGGGATCCGAAATATCTGTTCTCAGATTCCACAGAAATAAGGCTAGCAAAGAAATCCACGAAATACAGATGTAACTCTGTGAGATGAATTAACAGAACACTACAGTTTCTCAGAAAGCTTCTTTCCAGAGATCATCTGAGGATATTTCCTTTTTCTCCATAGCCCTATATGGGCTTCCAAATATCACTTTGCGAATTCCATAAGAACTGTCTCAGCGAAAGGCTTCTTGGGGGGAATGCTGTACCTCTCTGAGATGATTTTACAGAACACAAATTAGTTTCTCAGAAAGCTTCTTTCTCTTTGTTATCGGAGGATATTTCCTTTGGTCCTATAGTCTTCAAAGGGATCCGAAATATCTGTTCTCAGACTTCACAGAAATAACGTAGCAAAGTGGTCCACGAAATACAGATGCAACTCTGTGAGATGAATTAACAGAACACTAAGCAGTTTCTCAGAAAGCTTCTTTCCAGATTTCATCTGAGGATATTTCCTTTTTCAGCATAGCCCTCTATGCGATTCCAAATATCACTTTGCCAATTCCACAAGAACTGTCTTAGCGAAAGCCTTCTTGAGGGGAAAGCTGTAACTCTGTGAGATGATTTCACAGAACACAAAGAAGTTTCTCAGAAAGCTTCTTTCACTTTGTTATCGGAGGATATTTCCTTTGGCCCTATAGTCCTCTAAGGGATCCGAAATAACTTTTCTCAGATTCCACAGAAATAAGGCTAGCAAAGAGATCAACGAAATACAGATGTAACTCTGTGAGATGAATTAACAGAACACTGAGCAGTTTCTCAGAAAGCTTCTTTCCAGATTTCATCTGAGGATATTTCCTTTTTCACCATAGCCGTGTATGGGCTTCCAAATATCACTTTGCCAATTCCAGAAGAACTGTCTTAGCGAAATGCTTCTTGTTGGGAAATCTGTAACTCTGTGAGATGACTTCACAGAAGACAAAGAAGTTTCTCAGAAAGCTTCTTTCTCTTTGTTATCAGAGGATATTTCCTTTGGCCCTATAGTCTTCTAAGGGATCTGAAATATCTGTTCTCAGATTCCACAGAAATAAGGCTAGCAAAGAGATCCACGAAATACAGATGTAACTCTGTGAGATGAATTAACAGAACACTACAGTTTCTCAGAAAGCTTCTTTCCAGAGATCATCTGAGGATATTTCCTTTTTCACCATAGCCCTCTATGGGCTTCCAAATATCACTTTGCGAATTCCACAAGAACTGTCTCAGTGAAAGGCTTCTTGAGGGGAATGCTGTACCTCTCTGAGATGATTTTACAGAACACAAATTAGTTTCTCAGAATGCTTCTTTCTCTTTGTTATCGGAGGATATTTCCTTTGGTCCTATAGTCTTCAAAGGGATCCGAAATATCTGTTCTCAGACTTCACAGAAATAACGTAGCAAAGAGGTTCACGAAATACAGATGCAACGCTGTGAGATGAATTAACAGAACACTAAGCAGTTTCTCACAAAGCTTCCTTCCAGATTTCTTCTGAGGGTATTTCCTTTTTCAACATAGCCCTCTATGCGATTCCAAATATCACTTTGCCAATTCCACAAGAACTGTCTTAGCGAAAGCCTTCTTGAGGGGAAAGCTGTAACTCTGTGAGATGATTTCACAGAACACAAAGAAGTTTCTCAGAAAGCTTCTTTCACTTTGTTATCGGAGGATATTTCCTTTGGCCCTAGAGTCCTCTAAGGGATCCGAAATATCTTTTCTCAGATTCCACAGAAATAAGGCTAGCAAAGAGATCAACGAAATACAGATGTAACTCTGTGAGATGAATTAACAGAACACTGAGCAGATTCTCAGAAAGCTTCTTTCCATATTTCATCTGAGGATATTTCCTTTTTCACCATAGCCCTCTGTGCGCTTCCAAATATCACTGTGCCAATTCCACAAGAACTGTCTTAGCGAAAGGCTTCTTGAGGGGAAAGCTGTAACTCTGTGAGATGATTTCACAGAACACAAAGAAGTTTCTCAGAAAGCTTCTTTCTCTTTGTTATTGGAGGATATTTCCTTTGGCCCAAGAGTCTTCTAAGGGATCCGAATTATCTGTTCTCAGATTCCACAGAAATAAGGGTAGCAAAGAGATCCACGAAAACAGATGTAACTCTGTGAGAAGAATTAACAGAACAATAAGCAGTTTCTCAGAAAGCTTCTTTCCAGATTTCATTTGAGGATATTTCCTTTTTGACCATAGCCCTGTATGGGCTTCCAAATATCTCTTTGCCAATTCCAGAAGAACTGTCTTAGCGAAAAGCTTCTTGTGGGGAAAGCTGTAACTCTGTGAGATGATTTCACAGAAGACAAAGAAGTTTCTCAGAAAGCTTCTTTCTCTTTGTTATCGGAGGATATTTCCTTTGGCCCTATAGTCTTCTAAGGGATCTGAAATATCTGTTCTCAGATTCCACAGAAATAAGGCTAGCAAAGAGATCCACGAAATACAGATGTAACTCTGTGAGATGAATTAAGAGAACACTACAGTTTCTCAGAAAGCTTCTTTCCAGAGATCATCTGAGGATATTTCCTTTTTCACCATAGCCCTCTATGGGCTTCCAAATATCACTTTGCGAATTCCACAAGAACTGTCTCAGCGAAAGGCTTCTTGAGGGGAATGCTGTACCTCCCTGAGATGATTTTACAGAACACAAATTAGTTTCTCAGAAAGCTTCTTTCTCTTTGTTATCGGAGGATATTTCCTTTGGTCCTATAGTCTTCAAAGGGATCCGAAATATCTGTTCTCAGACTTCACAGAAATAATGCTAGCAAAGAGGTCCACGAAATACAGATGCAACGCTGTGAGTTGAATTAACAGAACACTAAGCAGTTTCTCAGAAAGCTTCTTTCCAGATTTCATCTGAGGATATTTCCTTTTTCACCATAGCCCTCTATTCGATTCCCAATATCACTTTGCCAATTCCACAAGAACTGTCTTAGCGAAAGCCTTCTTGAGGGGAAAGCTGTAACTCTGTGAGATGATTTCACAGAACACAAAGAAGTTTCTCAGAAAGCTTCTTTCACTTTGTTATCGGAGGATATTTCCTTTGGCCCTATAGTCCTCTAAGGGATCCGAAATATCTTTTCTCAGATTCCACAGAAATAAGGCTAGCAAAGAGATCAACGAAATACAGATGTAACTCTGTGAGCTGAATTAACAGAACACTGAGCAGTTTCTCAGAAAGCTTCTTTCCATATTTCATCTGAGGATATTTCCTTTTTCACCATAGCCGTGTATGGGCTTCCAAATATCACTTTGCCAATTCCAGAAGAACTGTCTTAGCGAAATGCTTCTTGTGGGGAAAGCTGTAACTCTGTGAGATGATTTCACAGAAGACAAAGAAGTTTCTCAGAAAGCTTCTTTCTCTTTGTTATCGGAGGATATTTCCTTTGGCCCTATAGTCTTCTAAGGGATCTGAAATATCTGTTCTCAGATTCCACAGACATAAGGCTAGCAAAGAGATCCACGAAACACAGATGTAACTCTGTGAGATGAATTAACAGAACATTACAGTTTCTCAGAAAGCTTCTTTCCAGAGATCATCTGAGGATATTTCCTTTTTCACCATAGCCCTCTATGGGCTTCCAAATATCACTTTGCGAATTCCACAAGAACTGTCTCAGCGAAAGGCTTCTTGAGGGGAATGCTGTACCTCTCTGAGATGATTTTACAGAACACAAATTAGTTTCTCAGAAAGCTTCTTTCTCTTTGTTATCGGAGGATATTTCCTTTGGTCCTATAGTCTTCAAAGGGATCCGAAATATCTGTTCTCAGAATTCACAGAAATAACGGTAGCAAAGAGGTCCACAAAATACAGATGAAACGCTGTGAGATGAATTAACACAACACTAAGCAGTTTCTCAGAAAGCTTCTTTCCAGATTTCATCTGAGGATATTTCCTTTTTCACCATAGACCTCTATGCGATTCCAAATATCACTTTGCCAATTCCACAAGAACTGTCTTAGCGAAAGCCTTCTTGAGGGGAAAGCTGTAACTCTGTGAGATGATTTCACAGAACACAAAGAAGTTTCTCAGAAAGCTTCTTTCACTTTGTTATCGGAGGATATTTCCTTTGGCCCTAGAGTCCTCTAAGGGATCCGAAATATCTTTTCTCAGATTCCACAGAAATAAGGGTAGCAAAGAGATCAACGAAATACAGATGTAATTCTGTGAGATGAATTAACAGAACACTGAGCAGTTTCTCAGAAAGCTTCTTTCCATATTTCATCTGAGGATATTTCCTTTTTCACCATAGCCCTCTATGGGCTTACAAATATCACTTTGCCAATTCCAGAAGAACTGTCTTAGCGAAAGGCTTCTTGTGGGGAAAGCTGTAACTCTGTGAGATGATTTCACAGAAGACAAAGAAGTTTCTCAGAAAGCTTCTTTCTCTTTGTTATCGGAGGATATTTCCTTTGCCCTAAAGTCTTCTAAGGAATCTGAAATATCTGTTCTCAGATTCCACAAAAATAAGGCTAGCAAAGAGATCCACGAAACACAGATGTAATTCTGTGAGATGAATTAACAGAACATTACAGTTTCTCAGAAAGCTTCTTTCCAGAGATCATCTGAGGATATTTCCTTATTCACCATAGCCCTCTAAGGGCTTCCAAATATCACCTTGCCAATCCACAAGAACTGTCTCAGCGAAAGGCTTCTTGAAGGGAATGCTGTAACTCTCTGAGATGATTTCACAGAACACAAAGAAGTTTCTCAGAAATCATCTTTCTCTTTGTCATTGGAGGATATTTCCTTTGGCCCTATAGTCTTCTAAGGGATCCGAAATATCTGTTGTCAGATTTCACAGAAATAACGCTAGCAAAGAGATCCACGAAATACAGATGTAACTCTGTGAGATGAATTAACAGAACACTAAGCAGTTTCTCAGAAAGCTACTTTCCAGATTTCATCTGAGGATATTTCCTTTTTCACCATAGCCCTCTATGGGCTTCCAAATATCACTTTGCCAATTCCACAAGAACTGTCTTACCGAAAGGCTTCTTGAGGGGAAAGCTGTAACTCTGTGAGATTATTTCACAGAACACAAAGTAGTTTCTCAGAAAGCTTCTTTCTCTTTGTTATCGGAGGATATTTCCTTGGGCCCTATAGTCTTCTAAGGGATCCGAAATATCTGTTCTCAGATTCCACAGAAATACGGCTAGCAAAGAGATCCACGAAATACAGATGTAACTCTGTGAGAAGAATTAACAGAACAATAAGCAGTTTCTCAGAAAGCTTCTTTCCAGATTTCATCTGAGGATATTTCCTTTTTCACCATTGCCCTCTGTGGGCTTCCAAATATCACTTTGGCAATTCCACAAGTACTGTCTTAGCGAAAGGCTTCTTGAGGGGAAAGCTGTAACTCTGTGTGATGATTTCACAGAACACAAAGAAGTTTCTCAGAAAGCTTCTTTCTCTTTGTTATCGGAAGAAATTTCCTTTGGCCCTATAGTCTTCTAAGGGATCCGAAATATCTCTTCTCAGATTCCACAGAAATAAGGCTACCAAAGAGATCCACGAAATACAGATGTAACTCTGTGAGATGAATTAACAGAACACTACAGTTTCTCAGAAAGCTTCTTTCCAGAGATCATCTGAGGATATTTCCTTTTTCACCATAGCCCTCTATGGGCTTCCAAATATCACTTTGCGAATTCCACAAGAACTGTCTCAGCGAAAGGCTGCTTGAGGGGAATGCTGTACCTCTCTGAGATGATTTTACAGAACAAAAATTAGTTTCTCAGAAAGCTTCTTTCTCTTTGTTATCGGAGGATATTTCCTTTGGTCCTATAGTCTTCAAAGGGATCCGAAATATGTGTTCTCAGACTTCACAGAAATAACGCTAGCAAAGAGGTCCACGTAATACAGATGCAACGCTGTGAGATGAATTAACAGAACACTAAGCAGTTTCTCAGAAAGCTTCTTTCCAGATTTCATCTGAGGATATTTGATTTTTCACCGTAGCCCTCTATGCGATTCCAAATATCACTTTGCCAATTCCACAACAACTGTCTTAGCGAAAGGCTTCTTGAGGGGAAAGCTGTAACTCTGTGAGATGATTTCTCAGAACACAAAGAAGTTTCTCAGAAAGCTTCTTTCTCTTTGATATCGGAGGATATTTCCTATCGCCCTATAGTTTTCTAAGGGATCCGAAATATCTGTTCTCAGATACCAGGGAATTAAGGCCAGCAAAGAGATCCACGAAATACAGATGGAACACTCTGAGATGAATTAACAGAACATTAAGCAGTTTCTCAGAGAGCTTCTTTCCAGATTTCATCTGAGGATATTTCCTTTTTCACCATAGCCCTCTATGGGCTTCCAAATATCACTTTGCCAATTCCAAAAGAACTGTCTTAGCGAAAGGCGTCTTCAGGGGAAAGCTGTAACTCTGTGAGATGATTTCACAGAACACAAAGAAGTTTCTCAGAAAGCTTCTTTCTCTTAGTTATCGGAGGATATTTCCTTTGGCCCTATAGTCCTTAAAGGGATCCGAAATATCTGTTCTCAGATTCCACAGAAATAAGGCTAGCAAAGAGATCCATGAAATACAGTTGTAACTCTGTGAGATGAATTAACAGAACACTAAGCAGTTTCTCAGAAGGCTTCTTTCCAGATTTCATCTGAGGATATTTCCTTTTTCACCATAGCCCTCTGTGGGCTTCCAAATATCACTTTTCCAATTCCACAAAAAGTGTCTTAGCGAAAGACTTCTCGAGGGGAAAGCTGTAACTCTGTGAGATGATTTCACGGAACACAAAGAAGTTTCTCAGAAAGCTTCTTTCTCTTTGTTATCGGAGGATATTTCCTTTGGCCCTATAGTCTTCTAAGGGGTCCTAAATATCTGTTCTCCGATTCCACAGAAATAAGGCTAGCAAAGAGATCCACGAAATACAGATGTAACTCTGTGAGATGAATTAACAGAACACTAAGGAGTTTCTCAGAAATTTTCTTTCCAGATTTCATCTGAGGAAATTTCCTTTTTCTCCATAGCCCTCTAAGGGCTTCCAAATATCACTTTGCCAATTCCACAAGAACTGTCTTAGAGAAAGTCTTCTTGAGGGGAAAGCTGTAACTCTGTGAGATGATTTCACAGAACACAAAGAAGTTTCTCAGAAAGCTTTCTCTTTGTTATCGGAGGATATTTCCTTTGGCCTTATATTCTTCAAAGGGATCCGAAATATCTGATCTCAGATTCCACAGAAATAAGGCTAGCAAAGAGATCTGCCAAATACAGATGTAACTCTGTGAGATGAATTAAAAGAACGCTAAGCAGTTTCTCAGAAAACTTCTTTACAGTTTTCATCTGAGGATATTTCCTTTTTCACCATAGCCCTCTATGGGCTTCCAAATATAACTTTGCCAATTCCAAAAGAACTGTCTTAGCGAAAGGCTTCTTGAGGGGAAAGCTGTAACTCTGTGAGATGATTTCTCAGAACACAAAGAAGTTTCTCAGAAAGCTTCTTTCTCTTTGATATCGGAGGATATGTCCTTTCGCCCGATAGTTTTCTAAGGGTTCCGAAATATCTGTTCTCAGATTCCAGAGAAATAAGGCTAGCAAAGAGATCCACGAAATACAGATGGAACACTGTGAGATGAATTAACAGAACATTAAGCAGTTTCTCAGAAAGCTTCTTTCCAGATTTCATCTGAGGATATTTCCTTTTTCACCGCAGCCCACTATGCGCTTCCAAATATCACTTTGCCAATTCCACTAGAACTGTGTTAGTGAAAGGCTTCTTGAGGGGAAAGCTCTATCTCTGTGAGATGATTTCACAGAACACAAAGAAGTTTCTCAGAAAGCTTCTTTCTCTTTGTAATCAGACGATATTTCCTTTGGCCCTATAGTCTTCTAAGGGATCCGAAATATCTGTTCTCAGATTCCACAGAATAAAGGCTAGCAAAAAGATCCACGAAATACAGATGTAACTCTTTGAGATGAATTAACACAGCACTAAGCAGTTTCTCAGAAAGCTTCTTTCCAGATTTCATCTGAGAATATTTCCTTTTTCACCATAGCCCTCTATGGGCTTCCAAATATCACTTTGCCAATTCCACAAGAAGTGTGTTAGTGAAAGTCTTCATTAGGGGAAAGCTGTATCTCTGTGAGATGATTTCACAGAACACAAAGAAGTTTCTCAGAAAGCTTCTTTCTCTTTGTTATCGGAGGATATTTCCTTTGGCTCTATAGTCTTGAAAGGGATCCGAAATATCTGTTCTCAGATTCCACAGAAATAAGGCTAGCAAAGAGATCCACGAAATACAGATGTAACTCTGTGAGATGAATTAAGAGAACACTAAGCAGTTTCTCAGAAAGCTTCTTTCCAGATTTCTTCTGAGGATATTTCCTTTTTCACCACAGCCCTCTATGGGCTTCCAAATATCACTTTGCCAATTCCAAAAGAACTGTCTTAGCGAAAGGCTTCTTGAGGAGAAAGCTGTAACTCTGTGAGATGATTTCACAGAACACAAAGAAGTTTCTCAGAAAGCTTCTTTCTCTTTGTTATCGGAGGATATTTCCTTTGGCCCTATAGTCTTCTAAGGGATCCGAAATATCTGTTCTCAGATTCCACAGAAATAAGGCTAGCAAAGAGATCCACGAAATACAGATGTAACTCTGTGAGATGAATTGACAGAACACTAAGCAGTTTCTCAGAAAGCTTCTTTCCAGATTTCTTCTGAGGATATTTCCTTTTTCACCATAGCCCTCTATGGGCTTCCAAATATCACTTTACCAATTACACAAGAACTGTCTTAGCCAAAGGCTTTCTGAGGGGAAAGCTGTAACTCTGTGTGGTGATTTCACAGAACACAAAGAAGTTTCTCAGAAAGCTTCTTTCTCTTTATTATCGGAGGATATTTCCTTTGGCCCTATATTCTTCTAAGGGATCCGAAATATCGGTTCTCAGATTCCACAGAAAAAAGGTAAGCAAAGAAATACACGAAATACAAATGCAACTCTGTGAGATGAATTAACAGAGCACTAAGCAGTTTCTCAGAAAGCTTCTTTCCAGATTTCGTCTGAGAATATTTCCTTTTTCACCATAGCCCTCTCTGGGCTTCCAAATATCACTTTGCCAAATCCACAAGAACTGTCTTAGCGAAAGGCTTCTTGAGGGGAAAGCTGTAACTCTGTGAGTTGATTTCACAGAACGCAAAGGAGTTAATCAGAAAGCTTCTTTCTCTTTGTTATCGGAGGATATTTCCTTTGGCACTAGAGTCTTCTAAGGGATCCGAAATATCTGTTCTCAGATTCCACAGAAATAAGGCTAGCAAAGAGATCCACGAAATACAGATGTAACTCTGTGAGATGAACTAACAGAACAGTAAGCAGTTTCTCAGAAAGCTTCTTTCCAGATTTCATCTGAGGATATTTCCTTTTTCACCATAGCCCTCTTAGCGATTCCTAATATCACTTTGCCAATTTCACAAGAACTGTCTTAGCCAAAGAATTCTTGAGGTTAAAGCTGTAACTCTGTGAAAAGATTTCACAGAACACAAAGAAGTTTCTCTGAAAGCTTCTTTCTCTTTGTTATCGGAGGATATTTCCTTTGGCCTTATAGACTTCTAAGGGTTGTGAAATATCTGTTCTTCGATTCCACAGAAAGAAGGCAAGCAAAGAGATCCACGAAATACAGATGTAACTCTGTGAGATGAAATAACAGAACACTAAGCAGTTTCTCAGAAAGCTTCTTTCCAGATTTCTTCTGAGGATATTTCCTTTTTCACCATAGCCCTCTACGGGCTTCCAAATATCACTTTGCCAATTACACAAGAACTGTCTTAGCGAAAGGCTTCTTGAGGGGAAAGCTGTAACTCTGTGAGATGATTTCACAGAACTCAAAGAAGTTTCTCAGAAACCTTTCTCTTTGTTAACGGAGGATATTTCCTTTGGCCCTATAGTCTTCTAAGGGATCCGAAATATCTGTTCTCAGATTCCACAGAAATAAGGCTAGCAAAGAGATCTACCAAATACAGATGTAACTCTGTGAGATGAATTAACAGATCACTAAGCAGTTTCTCAGAAAGCTTCTTTCCACATTTCATCTGAGAATATTTCCTTTTTCACCATAGCCTTCTATGGGCTTCCAAATATCACTTTGCCAATTCCAAAATAACTGTCTTAGCGAAAGGCTTCTTGAGGGGAAAGCTGTAACTCTGTGAGATGATTTCACAGAACACAAAGAAGTTTCTCAGAAAGCTTCTTTCTCTTTGTTATCGGAGGATATTTCCGTTGGCCCTATAGTCTAATTAGTGATGCGAAATATCTGTTCTCCGATTCCACAGAAATAAGGCTAGCAAAGAGATCCACGAAATACAGATGTAACTCTGTGAGATGAATTAACAGAACACTAAGCAGTTTCTCAGAAAGCTACTTTCCAGGTTTCATCTGAAGATATTTCCTTTTTCATCATATCCCTCTAAGGGCTTCCAAATATCACTTTGCCAATTCCACAAAAACTGTAGTAGCGAAAGGGTTCTTGAGGGGAAAGCTGTAACGCTGTGAGATGATTTCACAGAACACAAAGAAGTTTCTCAGAAAACTTCTTTCTCTTTCTTATCGTAGGATATTTCCTTTGGCTCCATAGTCTTTTAAGGGATCGGAAATATCTGTTCTCAGATTCCACAGAAAAAAGGCTAGCAAAGAGATCCAAGAAATACAGATGTAACTCTGTGAGATGAATCATCAGAACACTAAGTAGTTTCTCAGAAAGCTTCTTTCCAGATTTCATCTTAGAATATTTCCTTTTTCACCATAGCCCTCTATGGGCTTCCAAATATCACTTTGCCAATTCCACAAGAACTGTCTTAGCGAAAGGCTTCTTGAGGGGAAAGCTGTAACTCTGTGAGATGATATCACAGAACACATAGAAGTTTCTCAGAAATCTTTCTCTTTGTTATCAGAGGATATTTCCTTTGGCCTTATGTTCTTCTAAATGATCCGAAATATCTGTTCTCAGATTCCACAGAAATAAGGCTACCAAAGAGATCTGCCAAACACAGATGTAACTCTGTGAGATGAAATAACAGAACGCTAAGCAGATTCTCAGAAAGCTTCTTTCCAGTTTTCATCTGAGGATATTTCATTTTTCACCATAGCCCTCTATGGGCTTCCAAATATAACTTTGCCAATTCCAAAAGAACTGTCTTAGCGAAAGGCTTCTTGAGGGGAAAGCTGTAACTCTGTGAGATGATTTCTCAGAACACAAAGAAGTTTCTCAGAAAGCTTCTTTCTCTTTGATATCGGAGGATATTTCCTTTCGCCCTATAGTTTTCTAAGGGATCCGAAATATCTGTTCTCAGATTCCAGAGAAATAAGGCTAGCAAAGAGATCCACAAAATACAGTTGGAACACTCTGAGATGAATTAACAGAACATTAAGCAGTTTCTCAGAAAGCTTCTTTCCAGATTTCATCTGAGGATATTTCCTTTTTCACCAAGCCCACTATGCACTTCCAAATGTCACTTTGCCAATTCCACTAGAACTGAGTGAGCGAAAGGCTTCTTGAGGGGAAAGCTGTATCTCTGTGAGATGATTTCACAGAACACAAAGAAGTTTCTCAGAAATCTTCTTTCTCTTTGTTATCGGAGGATATTTCCTTTGGCCCTATAGTCTTCTAAGGGATGCGAAATATCTGTTCTCAGATTCCACAGAATAAAGGCTAGCAAAAAGATCCACGAAATACAGATGTAACTCTGTGAGATGAATTAACAGAACACTAAAGAGTTTCTCAGAAAGCTTCTTACCAGATTTCAACTGAGAATATTTCCTTTTTCACCATAGCCCCCTAAGGACTTCCAAATATCACTTTGCCAATTCCAGAAGAACTGTCTTACCGAAAGGCTTCTTGAGGGGAAAGCTGTAACTCTATGAGATGATTTCACAGAACACAAAGAAGTTTCTCAGAAAGCTTCTTTCTCTTTGTTATCGGAGGATATTTCCTTGGGCCCTATAGTCTTCTAAGGGATCCGAAATATCTGTTCTCAGATTCCACAGAAATAAGGCTAGCAAAGAGATTCACGAAATACAGATGTAACTCTGTGAGATGAATTAACAGAACACTAAGCAGTTTCTCAGAAAGCTTCTTTCCAGATTTCATCTGAGGATATTTCCTTTTTCACCATCGCCCTCTAAGGGCTTCCAAATATCACTTTGCCAATTCCACAAGAACTGTCTTAGTGAAAGTCTTCTTGAGCGGAAAGCTGTAACTCTGTGAGATGATTTCACGGAACACAAAGAAGTTTCTCAGAAAGCTTCTTTCTTTTTGTTATCGGAGGATATTTCCTTTGGCCCTATAGTCTTCTAAGTGATCCGATATATCTGTTCTCAGATGCCACAGAAATAAGGCTAGCAAACAGATCCACCAAATACAGATGTAGCACTGTGAGATGAATTAACAGAACTCTAAGGAGTTTCTCAGAAAGCTACTTTCCAGATTTCATCTGAGGATATTTCCTTTTTCACCATAGCCCTCTTAGCGATTCCAAATATCACTTTGCCAATTCCACAAGAACTGTCTTAGCCAAAGGCTTCTTGAGGTTAAAGCTGTAACTCGGTGAAAAGATTTCACAGAACACAAAGCAGTTTCTCTGAAAGCTTCTTTCTCTTTGTTATCGGAGGATATTTCCTTTGGCCTTATAGAATTCTAAGGGTTGTGAAATATCTGTTCTTCGATTCCACAGAAAGAAGGCTAGCAAAGAGATTCACGAAATACAGATGTAACTCTGTGAGATGAATTAACAGAACACTAAGCAGTTTCTCAGAAATCTTCTTTCCAGATTTCTTCTGAGGATATTTCCTCTTTCATCATAGCCCTCCATGGGCTTCCAAATATCACTTTGCCAATTACACAAGAACTGTCTTAGCGAAAGGCTTCTTGAGGGGA
This sequence comes from Macaca nemestrina, assembly GCF_043159975.1. NCBI lineage: Eukaryota > Metazoa > Chordata > Mammalia > Primates > Cercopithecidae > Macaca > Macaca nemestrina. The sequence goes on from NC_092143.1 coordinate 27,978,701, forward strand.
AAGCTGTAACTCTGTGAGATGATTTCACAGAACACATAGAAGTTTCTCAGAAATCTTTCTCTTTGTTATCGAAGGATATTTCCTTTGGCCTTATGTTCTTCTAAGGGATCCGAAATATCTGTTCTCAGATTCCACAGAAAAAAGGCTAGCAAAGAGATCTGACAAATACAGATGTAACTCTGTGAGATGAATTAACAGAACGCTAAGCAGTTTCTCAGAAAGCTTCTTTCCAGTTTTCATCTGAGGATATTTCCTTTTTCACCATAGCCCTCTATGGGCTTCCAAATATAACTTTGCCAATTCCAAAAGAACTGTCTTAGCGAAAGGCTTCTTGAGGGGAAAGCTGTAACTCTGTGAGATGATTTCTCAGAACACAAAGAAGTTTCTCAGAAAGCTTCTTTCTCTTTGATATCGGAGGATATTTCCTTTCGCCCTATAGTTTTCTATGGGATGCGAAATATCTGTTCTCAGATTCCAGAGAAATAAGGCTAGCAAAGAGATCCACGAAATACAGATGTAACTCTGTGAGATGAATTAACAGAACACTAAGCAGTTTCTCAGAAAGCTTCTATACAGATTTCATCTGAGAATATTTCCTTTTTCACCATAGCCCTCTATGGGCTTCCAATTATCACTTTGCCTATTCCACAAGAACTGTCTTACCGAAAGACTTCTTGAGGGGAAAGCTGTAACTCTGTGAGATGATTTCACAGAACACAAAGAAGTTTCTCAGAAAGCTTCTTTCTCTTTGTTATCGGAGGATATTTCCTTGGCCCTAGAGTCTTCAAAGGGATCCGAAATATCTGTTCTCAGATTCCACAGCAATAAGGCTAGCAAAGAGATCCACGAAATACAGATGTAACTCTGTGAGATGTATTAACAGAACACTAAGCAGTTTCTCAGAAAGCTTCTTTCCAGATTTCATCTGAGGATATTTCCTTTTTCACCATAGCCCTCTAAGGGCTTCCAAATATCACTTTGCCAATTCCACAAGAACTGTGTTAGTGAAAGTCTTCATGAGGGGAAAGCTGTATCTCTGTGAGATGATTTCACAGAACACAAAGAAGTTTCTCAGAAATCTTCTTTCTCTTTGTTATCGGAGGATATTTCATTTGGCCCTATAATCTTGAAAGAGATCCGAAATATCTGTTCTCAGATTCCACAGAAATAAGGCTAGCAAAGAGATCCACGAAATACAGATGTAACACTGTGAGGTGAATTAACAGAACACTAAGCAGTTTCTCAGAAAGCTTCTTTCCAGATTTCATCTGAGGATATTTCCTTTTTCACCATAGCCCTCTGTGGGCTTCCAAATATCACGTTTCCAATTCCACAAAAACTGTCTTAGCGAAAGGCTTCTTAAGGGGAAAGCTGTAACTCTGTGAGATGATTTCACAGAACACCAAGAAGTTTCTCAGAAAGCTTCTTTCTCTTTGTTATCGGAGGATATTTCCTTTGGCCCTAGAGTCTTCTAAGGGATCCGAAATATCTGTTCTCAGATTCCATAGAAATATGGCTAGCAAAGAGATCCACCAAATACAGATATAACTCTGTGAGATGAATTAACAGAACACTAAGCAGTTTCTCAGAAAGCTTCTTTCCAGAATTCTTCTGAGGATATTTCCTTTTTCACCATAGCCCTCTATGGGCTTCCAAATATCACTTTACCAATTACACAAGAACTGTCTTAGCCAAAGGCTTTTTGAGGGGAAAGCTGTAACTCTGTGAGGTGATTTCACAGAACACAAAGAAGTTTCTCAGAAAGCTTCTTTCTCTTTGTTATCGGAGGATATTTCCTTTGGCACTAGAGTCTTCTAAGGGATCCGAAATATCTGTTCTCAGATTCCACAGAAATAAGGCTAGCAAAGAGATCCACGAAATACAGATGTAACTCTGTGAGATGAATTAACAGAACACTAAGCAGTTTCTCACAAAGCTTCTTTCCAGATTTCATGTGAGGATATTTCCTTTTTCACCATAGCCCTCTAAGGGCTTCCAAATATCACTTTGCCAATTCCACAAGAACTGTGTTAGCAAAAGGCTTCTTAAGGGGAAATCTGTAACTCTGTGAGATGATTTCACAGAACACAAAGAAGTTTCTCAGAAAGCTTCTTTCTCTTTGTTATCGAAGGATATTTCCTTTGGCCCTATAGTCTTCAAAGGGATCCGAAATATCTGTTCTCAGATTCCACAGAATAAAGACTAGCAAAAAGATCCACGAAATACAGATGTAACTCTGTGAGATGAATTAACAGAGCACTAAGCAGTTTCTCAGAAAGCTTCTTTACAGATTTCATCTGAGAATATTTCCTTTTTCACCATTGCCCTCTATGGGCTTCCAAATATCACTTTGCCTATTCCACAAGAACTGTCTTACCGAAAGACTTCTTGAGGGGAAAGCTGTAACTCTGTGAGATGATTTCACAGAACACAAAGAAGTTTCTCAGAAAGCTTCTTTCTCTTTGTTATCGGAGGATATTTCCTTGGCCCTAGGGTCTTCAAAGGGATCCGAAATATCTGTTCTCAGATTCCACAGCAATAAGGCTAGCAAAGAGATCCACGAAATACAGATGTAACTCTGTGAGATGTATTAACAGAACACTAAGCAGTTTCTCAGAAAGCTTCTTTCCAGATTTCATCTGAGGATATTTCCTTTTTCACCATAGCCCTCTAAGGGCTTCCAAATATCACTTTGCCAATTCCCCAAGAACTGTGTTAGTGAAAGTCTTCATGAGGGGAAAGCTGTATCTCCGTGAGATGATTTCACAGAACACAAAGAAGTTTCTCAGAAAGCTTCTTTCTCTTTGTTATCGGAGGATATTTCATTTGGCCCTATAATCTTGAAAGAGATCCGAAATATCTGTTCTCAGATTCCACAGAAATAAGGCTTGCAAAGAGATCCACGAAAAACAGATGAAACTCTGTGACATGAATTAACAGAACACTAAGCAGTTTCTCAGAAAGCTTCTTTCCAGATTTCATCTGAGAATATTTCCTTTTTCACCATAGCCCTCTATGGGCTTCCAAATATCACTTTGCCAATTCCACAAGAACTGTCTTAGCGAAAGGCTTCCTGAGGGGAAAGGTGTAACTCTGTGAAATGATTTCAAAAAACGCAAAGAAGTTAATCAGAAAGCTTATTTCCCTTTGTTATCGCACGATATTTCCTTTGGCCCTATAGTCTTCAAAGGGATTCGAAATATCTGTTCTCAGATTCCACAGAAATAAGGCTAGCAAAGAGATTCACGAAATACAGATGTAACTCTGTGAGATGAATTAAGAGAACAGTAAGCAGTTTCTCAGAAAGCTTCTTTCCAGATTTCATCTGAGGATATTTCCTTTTTCACCATCGCCCTCTATGGGCTTCCAAATATCACTTTGCCAATTCCACAAGAACTGTCTTAGTGAAAGTCTTCTTGAGCGGAAAGCTGTAACACTGTGAGTTGATTTCACGGAACACAAAGAAGTTTCTCAGAAAGCTTCTTTCTTTTTTTATCGGAGGATATTTCCTTTGGCCCTATAGTCTTCTAAGTGATCCGATATATCTGTTCTCAGATGCCACAGAAGTAAGGCTAGCAAACAGATCCACGAAATACAGATGTAACACTGTGAGATGAATTAACAGAACTCTAAGGAGTTTCTCAGAAAGATACTTTCCAGATTTCATCTGAGGATAATTCCTTTTTCACCATAGCCCTCTTAGAGATTCCAAATATAACTTTGCCAATTCCACAAGAACTGTCTTAGCCAAAGGCTTCTTGAGGTTAAAGCTGTAACTCGGTGAAAAGATTTCACAGAACACAAAGCAGTTTCTCTGAAAGCTTCTTTCTCTTTGTTATCGGAGGATATTTCCTTTGGCATTATAGACTTCTAAGGGTTGTGAAATATCTGTTCGTCGATTCCACAGAAAGAAGGCTAGCAAAGAGATTCACGAAATACAGATGTAACTCTGTGAGATGAATTAACAGAACACTAAGCAGTTTCTCAGAAAGCTACTTTCCAGATTTCATCTGAAGATATTTCCTTTTTCATCATAGCCCTCTAAGGGCTTCCAAATATCACTTTGCCAATTCCAAAAGAACTGTCTCAGCGAAAGGCTTCTTGAGGGGAAAGCTGTAACTCTGTGAGATGATTTCACAGAACACGTAGAATTTTCTCAGAAATCTTTCTCTTTGTTATCGGAGGATATTTCCTTTGGCCTTATGTTCTTCTAAGGGATCCGAAATATCTGTTCTCAGATTCCACAGAAATAAGGCTAGCAAAGAGATCTGCCAAATACAGATGTAACTCTGTGAGATGAATTAACAGAACGCTAAGCTGTTTCTCAGAAAGCTTCTTTCCAGTTTTCATCTGAGGATATATCCTTTTTCACCAAAGCCCTCTATGGGCTTCCAAATATAACTTTGCCAATTCCAAAAGAACTGTCTTAGCGAAAGGCTTCTTGAGGGGAAAGCTGAAACTCTGTGAGATGATTTCTCAGAACACAAAGAAGTTACTCAGAAAGCTTCTTTCTCTTTGAAATCGGAGGATATTTCCTTTCGCCAGATAGTTTTCTAAGGGATCCGAAATATCTGTTCTCAGATTCCACAGAAATAAGGCTAGCAAAGAGATCCACGAAATACAGATGGAACACTGTGAGATGAATTAACAGAACATTAAGCAGTTTCTCAGAAAGCTTCTTTCCAGATTTCATCTGAGGATATTTCCTTTTTCACCAAGCCCACTATGCACTTCCAAATATCACTTTGCCAATTCCACGAGAACTGAGTTAGCGAAAGGCTTCTTGAGGGGAAAGCTGTATCTCTGTGAGATGATTTCACAGAACACAAAGAAGTTTCTCAGAAAGCTTCTTTCTCTTTGTTATCGGAGGATATTTCCTTTGGCACTACAGTCTTCTAAGCGATCCGAAATATCTGTTCTCAGATTCCACAGAATAAAGGCTAGCAAAAAGATCCACGAAATACAGATGTAACACTGTGAGATGAATTAACAGAACACTAAAGAGTTTCTCAGAAAGCTTCTTTCCAGATTTCATCTGAGAATATTTCCTTTTTCACCATAGCCCTCTATGGGCTTCCAAATATCACTTTGCCAATTCCACAAGAACTGTCTTACCGAAAGGCTTCTTGAGGGGAAAGCTGTAACTCTGTGAGATGATTTCACAGAACACAAAGAAGTTTCTCAGAAAGCTTCTTCCTCTTTGTTATCGGAGGACATTTCCTTTGGCCCTAGAGTCTTCAAAGGGATCCGAAATATTTGTTATCCGATTCCACAGCAATAAGGCTAGCAAAGAGATCCACGAAAAACAGATGTAACTCTGTGAGATGTATTAACAGAACACTAAGCAGTTTCTCAGAAAGCTTCTTTCCAGATTTCATCTGAGGATATTTGCTTTTTCACCATAGCCCTGTATGGGCTTCCAAATATCACTTTGCCAATTCCACAAGAACTGTGTTAGTGAAAGTCTTCATGAGGGGAAAGCTGTATCTCTGTGAGATGATTTCACAGAACACAAAGAAGTTTCTCAGAAAGCTTCTTTCTCTTTGTTATAGGAGGATATTTCCTTTGGCCCTATAGTCTTCTAAGGGATCCGAAATATCTGTTCTCAGATTCCACAGAAAAAAGGCTATCAAAGAGATCCACGAAATACAAATGTAACTCTGTGAGATGAATTAACAGAGCACTAAGCAGTTTCTCAGAAAGCTTCTTTCCAGATTTCATCTGAGAATATTTCCTTTTTCACCATAGCCCTCTATGGGCTTCCAAATATCACTTTGCCAATTCCACAAGAACTGTCTTAGCGAAAGGCTTCTTGAGGGGAAAGCTGTAACTCTGTGAGGTAATTTCACAGAACGCAAGGAAGTTAATCAGAAAGCTTCTTTCTCTTTGTTATCGGAGGATATTTCCTTTGGCACTAGAGTCTTCTAAGGGATCCGAAATATCTGTTCTCAGATTCCACAGAAATAAGACTAGCAAAGAGATCCAGGAAATACAGATGTAACTCTGTGAGATGAATTAACAGAACACTAAGCAGTTTCTCACAAAGCTTCTTTCCAGATTTCATGTGAGGATATTTCCTTTTTCACCATAGCCCTCTAAGGGCCTCCAAATATCACTTTGCCAATTCCACAAGACCTGTGTTAGCGAAAGGCTTCTGGAGGGGAAAGCTGTAACTCTGTGAGATGATTTCACAGAACACAAAGAAGTTTCTCAGAAAGCTTCTTTCTCTTTGTTATCGGAGGATATTTCCTTTGGCCCTAGAGTCTTCTAAGGGATCCGAAATATCTACTCTCAGATTCCACAGAAATAAGGCTATCAAAGAGATCCACGAAATACAGATGTAACTCTGTGAGATGAATTAACAGAACACTAAGCAGTTTCTCAGAAAGCTTCTTTCCAGATTTATTCTGAGGATATATCCTTTTTCACCAAAGCCCTCTAGGGGCTTACAAATATCACTTTGCCAAATACACAAGAACTGTCTTAGCGAAAGGCTTCTTGAGGGGAAAGCTGTAACTCTGTGAGATGATTTCACAGAACACAAAGAAGTTTCTCAGAAATCTTCTTTCTCTTTTTATCCTAGGATATTTCCTTTGGCTCTATAGTCTTCTAAAGGATCGGAAATATCTGTTCTCAGATTCCACAGAAAAAAGGCTAGCAAAGAGATCCACGAAATACAGATGTAACTCTGTGAGATGTATTATCAGAACAATAAGCAGTTTCTCAGAAAGCTTCTTTCCAGATTTCGTCTGAGAATATATCCTTTATCACCATACCCCTCTATGAGCTTCCAAATATCACTTTGCCAATTCCACAAGAAGTGTCTTAGCGAAAGGCTTCTTGAGGGAAAGCTGTAACTCTGTGAGATGATTTCACAGAACACATAGAAGTTTCTCAGAAACCTTTCTCTTTGTTATCGGAGGATATTTCCTTTGGCCTTATATTCTTCTAAGGGATCCGAAATATCTGATCTCAGATTCCACAGAAATAAGGCTAGCAAAGAGATCTGCCAAATACAGATGTAACTCTGTGAGATGAATTAACAGAACGCTAAGCAGTTTCTCAGAAAGCTTCTTTACAGTTTTCATCTGAGGATATTTCCGTTTTCATCATAGCCCTCTATGGGCTTCCAAATATAACTTTGCCAATTCCAAAAGAACTGTCTTAGCGAAAGGCTTCTTGAGGGGAAAGCTGTAACTCTGTGAGATGATTTCACAGAACACAAAGAAGTTTCTCAGAAAGCTTCTTTCTCTTTGTTATCTGAGGATATTTCTTTTGGCCCTATAGTCCTGAAAGGGATCCGAAATATCTGTTCTCAGATTCCACAGAAATATGGCTAGCAAAGAAATCCATGAAATACAGACGTAACTCTGTGAGATGAATTAACAGAACACTAAGCAGTTTCTCAGAAAGCTTCTTTCCAGATTTCATCTGAGGATATTTCCTTTTTCACCATAGCCCTCTGTGGGCTTCCAAATATCACTTTTCCAATTCCACAAAAAGTGTCTTAGCGAAAGGCTTCTCGAGGGGAAAGCTGTAACTCTGTGAGACGATTTCACAGAACACAAAGAAGTTTCTCAGAAAGCTTCTTTCTCTTTGTTATCGGAGGATATTTCCTTTGGCCCTATAGTCTTCTAAGGGATCCGAAATATCTGTTCTCCATTTCCACAGAAATAAGGCTAGCAAAGAGATCCACGAAATACAGATGTAACTCTGTGAGATGAATTAACAGAACACTAAGCAGTTTCTCAGAAAGCTTCTTTCCAGATTTCATCTGAGGAAATTTCCTTTTTCACCATCGCCCTCTAAGGGCTTCTAAATATCACTTTGCCAATTCCACAAGAACTGTGTTAGCGAAAGGCTTCTTGAGGGGAAAGCTGTAACTCTGTGAGATGATTTCACAGAACACAAAGAAGTTTCTCAGAAAGCTTCTTTCTCTTTGTTATCGGAGAATAATTCCTTTGGCCTTATAGTCTTCTAAGGGATCCGAAATATCTGTTCTCAGATTCCACAGAAATAAGGAGAGCAAAGAGATCCACGAAATACAGATGTAACTCTGTGAGATGAATTAAGAGAACACTAAGAAGTTTCTCAGAAAGCTTCTTTCCAGATTTCATCTGAGGATATATCCTTTTTCACCATAGCCCTCTAAGGGCTTGCAAATATGACTTTGCCAATTCCACCAGAACTGTCTTAGCGAAAGGCTTCTTGAGGGGAAAGCTGTAACTCTTTGAGGTGATTTCACAGAACACAGAGAAGTTTCTCAGAAAGCTTCTTTCTCTTTGTTATCGGAGGATATTTCCTTTGGCCCTATAGTCTTCTAAGGGATCCGAAATATCTGTTCTCAGATTCCACAAAAATAAGGCTAGCAAAGAGATACTCCAAATACAGATATAACTCTGTGAGATGAATTAACAGAACACTAAGCAGTTTCTCAGATAGCTTCTTTCCAGATTTCATCTGAGGATATTTCCTCTTTCACCATAGCCCTCTATGGGGTTCCAAATATCACTTTGCCAATTCCACAAGAACTGTCTCAGCGAAAGGCTTCTTGAGGGGAAAGCTGTAACTCTGTGAGGTGATTTCACAGAACGCAAAGAAGTTTCTCAGAAAGCTTCTTTCTCTTTGTTTTCGGAGGATATTTCCTTTGGCCCTATAGTCTTCTAAGGGATCCGAAATATCTGTTCTCTGATTCCACAGAAATAAGGCTAGCATAGAGATCCACGAAATACAGATGTAACTCTGTGAGATGAATTAACAGAACACTAAGCAGTTACTCAGAAAGCTTCTTTCCAGATTTCATCTGAGGATATTTTCTTTTTCACCATAGCCCTCTATGGGCTTCCCAATATCACTTTGCCAATTCCACAAGAACTGTCTTAAGGAAAGGCTTCTTGAGGGGAAAGCTGTAACTTGGTCAGATGATTTCACAGAACACAAAGAAGTTTCTCAGAAAGCTTCTTTCTCTTTGTTATCGGAGGATATTTCCTTTGGCACAATACTCTTCAAAGGGATCCGAAATATCTGTTCTCAGATTCCACAGAAATGAGGCTAGCAAAGAGATGCACGAAATACAGATGTAACTCTGTGAGATGAATTAACAGAACACTAAGCAGTTTCTCAGAAAGCTTCTTTCCAGATTTCATCTGAGGATATTTCCTTTTTCACCATAGCCGTGTATGGGCTTCCAAATATCACTTTGCCAATTCCACAAGAACTGTCTTAGCGAAAGGCTTCCTGTGGGGAAAGCTGTACCTCCGTGAGATGATTTCACAGAACACATATTAGTTTCTCAGAAAGTTCTTTCTCTTTGTTATCGGAGGATATTTCCTTTGGCCCTATAGTCTTCTAAAGGATCCGAAATATCTGTTCTCAGATTCCACAGAAATAAGGCTAGCAAAGAGATCCACGAAATACAGATGTAACTCTGAGATAAATTAACAGAACACTAAGCAGTTTCTCAGAAAGCTTCTTTCCAGAGATCATGTGAGGATATTTCCTTTTTCACCATAGCCCTCTGTGCACTTCCAAATATCACTTTGCCAATTCCACAAGAACTGTCTTAGCGAAAGGCTTCTTGAGGGGAAAGCTGTAACTCTGTGAGATGATTTCACAGAACATAAAGAAGTTTCTCAGGAAGATTCTTTCAATTTGTTGTAGGAGGATATTTCCTTTGGCCCTATAGTCCTCAAAGGGATCCGAAATATCAGTTCTCAGATTCCACAGAAATAAGGCTAGCAAAGAGATCCAAGAAATACAGACGTAACTCTGTGAGATGAATTAACAGAACGCTAAGCAGTTTCTCCGAAAGCTTCTTTCCGTATTTCATCTGAGGATATTTCCTTTTTCACCGTAGCCCTCTATGGGCTTCCAAATATCACTTTGCCTATTCCACAAGAACTATCTTAGCGAAAGGCTTCTTGAGGGGAAAGCTGTAACTCTGTGAGATGATTTCAAAGAACACAAAGAAGATTTTCAGAAAGATTCTTACCAGATTTCATCTGTGGGTATTTCCTTTTTCACCATAGCCCTCTATGCGCTACCAAATATCACTTTGCCAATTCCACAAGAACTGTCTTAGCGAAAGGCTTCTTGAGGGGAAAGCTGTAACTCTGTGAGATGATTTCAAAGAACACAAAGAAGTTTCTCAGAAAGCTTCTTTCTCTTTGTTATCGGAGTTTATTTTCTTTGGCCCTATAGTCTTCAAAGGGATCCGAAATATCTGTTCTCAGATTCCACAGAAATAAGGCTAGCAAAGAGATCCACGAAATACAGATGTAACTCTGTGAGATGAATTAACAGAACACTAAGCAGTTTCTCAGAAAGCTTCTTTCCAGATTTCATCTGAGGATATTTCCTTTTTCACCGTAGCCCTCTATCGGCTTCCAAACATCACTTTGCCAATTCCACAAGCACTGTCTTAGAGAAAGGCTTCTTGAGGGGAAAGCTGTAACTCTGTAAAATGATTTCACAGAACACAAAGAAGTTTCTCAGAAAGCTTCTTTCTTTTTCTTATCAGAGGATATTTCCTTTGGCCCTATAGTCTTCAAAGGGATCCGAAATATCTGTTCTCAGATTCCACAGAATTAAGGCTAGCAAAGAGATCCTCGAGATACAGATGTAACTCTGTGAGATGAATTAACAGAACACTGAAGAGTTTCTCAGAAAGCTTCTTTCCAGATTTCATCTGAGGATATTTCCTTTTTCACCATAGTCCTCTATGGGTTTCCAAATATCACTTTGCCAATTCCACAATAATTGTCTTAGCGAAAGGCTTCTTGAGGGGAAAGCTGTAACTCTGTGAGATGATTACACTGGACACAGAGAAGTTTCTCAGAAAGCCACTTTCTCTTTGTTATCGGAGGATATTTGCTTTTGCCCTGTAGTCTTCTAAGGGATCCGAAATATCTGTTCTCAGATTCCAGAGAAATAAGGCTAGCAAAGAGATCCACGAAATACAGATGTAACTCTGTCAGATGAATTAACAGAACACTAAGCAGTTTCTCAGAAAGCTACTTTCCAGATTTCATCTGAGGATATTTTCTTTTTCACCATAGCCCTGTATGGGCTTCCAAATATCACTTTGCCAATTCCACAAGAACTGTCTAAGCGAAAGGCTTCTTGAGTGGAAAGCTGTAACTCAGTGAGATGATTTCACAGAACACAAAGAAGTTTCTGAGAAAGCTTCGTTCTCTTTGTGATCGGAGGATATTTCCTTTGGCCCTATAGTCTTCTAAGGGATCCGAAATATCTGTTCTCAGATTCCACAGAAATAAGGCTAGCAAAGAGATCCATGAAATACAGATGTAAATCTGGGAGATGAATTAACAGAACATTAAGCAGTTTCTCAGAAAGCTACTTTCCAGATTTCATCTTATTATTGGTTTTTCACCATAGCCCTCTATGGGCTACCAAATATTACTTTGCCAATTCCAAAACAACTGTCTTAGCGAAAGGCTTCTTGAGGGGAAAGCTGTAAATCTGTGAGATGATTTCACAGAACACAAAAAAGTTTCTCAGAAAGCTTCTTTCTCTTTGTTATCGGAGGATATTACCTTTGGACCTATAGTCTTCTAAGAGATCCGAAATATCTGTTCTCAGATTCCACAGAAATAAAGCTAGCAAAGAGATACACCAAATACAGATGTAACTCTGTGAGATGAATTAACAGAACACTAAACACTTTCTCAGAAAGCTTCTTTCCAGATTTCATCTGAGGATATTTCCTTTTTCACCATAGCCCTCTATGGGCTTCCAAATATCACTTTGCCAATTCCACAAGAACTGTCTTAGCGAAATACTTCTTCAGGGCAAAGCTGTAACTCTGTGAGATGATTTCACAGAACACAAAGAAGTTTCTCAGAAAGCTTCTTTCTCTTTGTTATCGGAGGATATTTCCTTTGGTCCTAGAGTCTTCAAAGGGATCCGAAATATCTGGTCTCAGATTCCACAGAAATAAGGCTAGCAAAGACATACACCAAATACAGATGTAACTCTGTGAGATGATTTCACAGAACAAAGAAGTTTCTCAGAAAGCTTCTTTCTCTTTGTTATCGGAAGATATTTCCTTTGGCCCTATAATCTTCAAAGGGATCCGGAATATCTGTTCTCAGATTCCACAGAAATAAGGCTAGCAAAGAGATCCACGAAATACAGATGTAACTCTGTGAGATGAATTAACAGAACACTAAGCAGTTTCTCAGAAAGCTTCTTTCCAGATTTCATCTGCGGATAATTCCTTTTTCACCATAGCCCTCTATGCGCTTCCAAATATCACTTTGCCAATTGCACAAGAACTGTCTTAGCCAAAGGCTTCTTGAGGGGAATGCTGTAACTCTGTGAGATGATTTCACAGAACACAAAGAAGTTTCTCAGAAAGCTTATTTTTCTTTGTTATCGGAGGATATTTCCTTTGGCCCTATAGTCTTCTAAGTTATCCGAAATATCTGGTCTCAGATTCCACAGAAATAAGGCTAGCAAAGAGATCCACGAAATACAGATGTAACTCTGTGAGATGAATTAACAGAACACTAAGCAGTTTCTCAGAAAGCTGCTTTCCAGATTTCATCTGAGGATATTTCCTTTTTCACCATAGCCCTATATGGGCTTCCAAATATCACTCTGCCAATTCCACAAGAACTGTCTTAGCGAAAGGCATCTCTAGGGGAAAGCTGTATCTCTGTGAGATGATTTCACAGAACACAAAGAAGTTTCTCAGAAAGCTTCTTTCTCTTTGTTATTGGAGGATATTACCTTGGGCCCTATAGTCTTCAAAGGGATCCGAAATATCTATTCTCACATTCCACAGAAATAAGGCTAGCAAAGAGATCCACGAAATACAGATGTAATTCTGTGAGATGAATAAACAGAACACTAAGCAGTTTCTCAGAAAGCTTCTTTCTCTTTGTTATCGGAGGATTTTTCCTTTGGCCCTATAGTCTTCTAAGGGACCCGAAATATCTGTTCTCAGATTCCACAGAAATAAGGCTAGCAAAGAGATACACAAAATACAGATGTAACTCTGTGAGATGAATTAAGGGAACACTAAGCAGTTTCTCAGAAAGCTTCTTTCCAGATTTCATCTGAGGATATTTCCTTTTTCACCATAGCCCTCTATGGGCTTCCAAATATCACTTTGCCAATTCCACAAGAACTGTCTTAGTGAAAGGGTTCTTGAGGGGAAAGCTGTAACTCTGTGAGATGATTTCATAGAACACAAAGAAGTTTCTCAGAAAGCTTCTTTCTCTTTTTTATCGGAGGATATTTCCTTTGGTCCTATACTCTCAAAGTGTTCCGAAATATCTGTTCTCAGATTCCACAGAAATAAGGCCAGCAAAGAGATCCACGAAATAGAGATGTAACTCTGTGAGATGAATTAACAGAACACTAAGCAGTTTCTCAGAAATCTTCTTTCCAGATTTCATCAGAGGATATTTCCTCTTTCACCGTAGCCCTCTATGGGCTTCCAAATATCACTTTGCCAATTCCACAAGAACTGTCTAAGCGAAAGGCATCTTCAGGGGAAAGTTGTAACTCTGTCAGATGATTTCACAGAACACAAAGAAGTTACTCAGAAAGCTTCTTTCCTTTTGTTATCGGAGGATATTTCCTTTGGCCCTAGAGTCTTCAAAGTTATCCGAAATATCTGTTCTCAGTATCCACAGAAATAAGGCTACCAAAGAAATCCACGAAAAACAGATGTAACTCTGTGAGATGAATTAACAGAACACTAAGCAGTTTCTCAGAAAGCTTCTTTCCAGATTTTATCAGAGGATATTTCCTTTTTCACCATAGCCCTCTATGGGCTTCCCAATATCACTCTGCCAATTCCACATGAACCGTCTTAGCGAAAGGCTTCTCTAGGGGAAAGCTGTATCTCTGTGAGATGATTTCACAGAACACAAAGAAGTTTCTCAGAAAGCTTCTTTCTCTTTGTTATCGGAGGATATTTCCTTTGGCCCTAGAGTCTTCAAAGGGATCCGAAATATCTGGTCTCAGATTCCACAGGAATAAGGCTAGCAAAGAGATACACCAAATACAGATGTAACTCTGTGAGATGATTTCACAGAATACAAAGAAGTTTCTCAGAAAGCTTCTTTCTCTTTGTTATCGGAGTTTATTTCCTTTGGCCCTATAATCTTCAAAAGGATCCGGAATATCTGTTCTCAGATTCCACAGAAATAAGGCTAGCAAAGAGATCCACGAAATACAGATGTAACTCTGTGAGATGAATTAACAGAACACTAAGCAGTTTCTCAGAAAGCTTCTTTCCAGATTTCATCTGAGGATATTTCCTTTTTCACCATAGCCCTCTATGGGCTTCCAAATATCACTTTGCCAATTCCACAAGAACTCTCTTAGCGAAAGTCTTCTTGAGTGGAAAGCTGTAACTCTGTGAGATAATTTCACAGAACACAAAGTAGTTTCTGAGAAAGCTTCGTTCTCTTTCTGATCGGAGGATATTTCTTTGGCCCTATACTCTTCTAAGGGACCCGAAATATCTGTTCTCAGATTCCACAGAAATAAGGCTAGCAAAGAGATCCACGAAATACAGAGGTAACTCTGTGAGATGAATTAAAAGAACACTAAGCAGTTTCTCAGAAAGCTACTTTCCAGATTTCATCTGAGGATATTTCCTTTTTCACCATAGCACTATGGGGGCTTCCAAATATCACTCTGCCAATTCCACAAGAACTGTCTTAGCGAAAGGCTTCTCTAGGGGAAAGCTGTATCTCTGTGAGATGATTTCACAGAACACTAAGAAGTTTCTCAGAAAGCTTCTTTCTCTTTGTTATCGGAAGATATTTCCTTTGGTCCTATAGTCTTCAAAGGGATCCGAAATATCTGTTCTCACATTCCACAGAAATAAGGCTAGCAAAGAGATCCACGAAATACAGATGTAACTCTGTTATATGAATTAACAGAACACTAAGCAGTTTCTCAGAAAGCTTCTTTCCACATTTCATTTGAGGATATTTCCTTTTTCACCCTAGCCTTCTATGCGCTACCGAATATCACTTTGCCAATTGCATAAGAACTGTGTTAGCGAAAGACTTCTTGAGGGGAAAGCTGTAACTCTGTGAGATGATTTCACAGAACACAAAGAAGTTTCTCAGAAAGCTTCTTTCTCTTTGTTATCGGAGTTTACTTCCTTTGGCCCTATAATCTTCAAAGGGATCCGGAATATCTGTTCTCAGATTCCACAGAAATAAGGCTAGCAAAGAGATCCACGAAATACAGATGTAACTCTGTGAGATGAATAAACAGAACACTAAGCAGTTTCTCAGAAAGCTTCTTTCCAGATTTCATCTGCGGATAATTCCTTTTTCACCATAGCCCTCTATGCGCTTCGAAATATCACTTTGCCAATTCCGCAAGAACTGTGTTAGCGAAAGGCTTCTTGAGTGGAAAGCTGTAACTCTGTGAGATGATTTCGCAGAACACAAAGAAGTTTCTGAGAAAGCTTCGTTCTCTTTGTGATCGGAGGATATTTCCTTTGGCCCTATAGTCTTCTAAGGGATCCGAAATATCTGTTCTCAGATTCCACAGAAATAAGGCTAGCAAAGAGATCCATGAAATACAGATGTAAATCTGGGAGATGAATTAACAGAACATTAAGCAGTTTCTCAGAAAGCTACTTTCCAGATTTCATCTTAAGATATTGGTTTTTCACCATAGCCCTCTATGGGCTTCCAAATATTACTTTGCCAATTCCAAAACAACTGTCTTAGCGAAAGGCTTCTTGAGGGGAAAGCTGTAAATCTGTGAGATGATTTCACAGAACACAAAAAAGTTTCTCAGAAAGCTTCTTTCTCTTTGTTATCGGAGGATATTACCTTTGGACCTATAGTCTTCTAAGAGATCCGAAATATCTGTTCTCAGATTCCACAGAAATAAAGCTAGCAAAGAGATACACCAAATACAGATGTAACTCTGTGAGATGAATTAACAGAACACTAAACACTTTCTCAGAAAGCTTCTTTCCAGATTTCATCTGAGGATATTTACTTTTTCATCATAGCCCTCTATGGGCTTCCAAATATCACTTTGCCAATTCCACAAGAACTGTCTTAGCGAAATACTTCTTCAGGGCAAAGCTGTAACTCTGTGAGATGATTTCACAGAACACAAAGAAGTTTCTCAGAAAGCTTCTTTCTCTTTGTTATCGGAGGATATTTCCTTTGGTCCTAGAGTCTTCAAAGGGATCCGAAATATCTGGTCTCAGATTCCACAGAAATAAGGCTAGCAAAGACATACACCAAATACAGATGTAACTCTGTGAGATGATTTCACAGAACAAAGAAGTTTCTCAGAAAGCTTCTTTCTCTTTGTTATCGGAGTTTATTTCCTTTGGCCCTATAATCTTCAAAGGGATCCGGAATATCTGTTCTCAGATTCCACAGAAATAAGGCTAGCAAAGAGATCCACGAAATACAGATGTAACTCTGTGAGATGAATTAACAGAACACTAAGCAGTTTCTCAGAAAGCTTCTTTCCAGATTTCATCTGCGGATAATTCCTTTTTCACCATAGCCCTCTATGCGCTTCGAAATATCACTTTGCCAATTGCACAAGAACTGTCTTAGCCAAAGGCTTCTTGAGGGGAATGCTGTAACTCTGTGAGATGATTTCACAGAACACAAAGAAGTTTCTCAGAAAGCTTATTTCTCTTTGTTATCGGAGGATATTTCCTTTGGCCCTATAGTCTTCTAAGTTATCCGAAATATCTGGTCTCAGATTCCACAGAAATAAGGCTAGCAAAGAGATCCACGAAATACAGATGTAACTCTGTGAGATGAATTAACAGAACCCTAAGCAGTTTCTCAGAAAGCAACTTTCCAGATTTCATCTGAGGATATTTCCTTTTTCACCATAGCCCTATATGGGCTTCCAAATATCACTCTGCCAATTCCACAAGAACTGTCTTAGCGAAAGGCATCTCTAGGGGAAAGCTGTATCTCTGTGAGATGATTTCACAGAACACAAAGAAGTTTCTCAGAAAGCTTCTTTCTCTTTGTTATTGGAGGATATTACCTTGGGCCCTATAGTCTTCAAAGGGATCCGAAATATCTGTTCTCACATTCCACAGAAATAAGGCTAGCAAAGAGATCCACGAAATACTGATGTAATTCTGTGAGATGAATAAACAGAACACTAAGCAGTTTCTCAGAAAGCTTCTTTCTCTTTGTTATCGGAGGATTTTTCCTTTGGCCCTATAGTCTTCTAAGGGACCCGAAATATCTGTTCTCAGATTCCACAGAAATAAGGCTAGCAAAGAGATACACAAAATACAGATGTAACTCTGTGAGATGAATTAAGGGAACACTAAGCAGTTTCTCAGAAAGCTTCTTTCCAGATTTCATCTGAGGATATTTCCTTTTTCACCATAGCCCTCTATGGGCTTCCAAATATCACTTTGCCAATTCCACAAGAACTGTCTTAGTGAAAGGGTTCTTGAGGGGAAAGCTGTAACTCTGTGAGATGATTTCATAGAACACAAAGAAGTTTCTCAGAAAGCTTCTTTCTCTTTTTTATCGGAGGATATTTCCTTTGGTCCTATACTCTCAAAGGGTTCCGAAATATCTGTTCTCAGATTCCACAGAAATAAGGCCAGCAAAGAGATCCACGAAATAGAGATGTAACACTGTGAGATGAATTAACAGAACACTAAGCAGTTTCTCAGAAATCTTCTTTCCAGATTTCATCAGAGGATATTTCCTCTTTCACCGTAGCCCTCTATGGGCTTCCAAATATCACTTTGCCAATTCCACAAGAACTGTCTAAGCGAAAGGCATCTTCAGGGGAAAGTTGTAACTCTGTCAGATGATTTCACAGAACACAAAGAAGTTACTCAGAAAGCTTCTTTCCTTTTGTTATCGGAGGATATTTCCTTTGGCCCTAGAGTCTTCAAAGTTATCCAAAATATCTGTTCTCAGTATCCACAGAAATAAGGCTACCAAAGAAATCCACGAAAAACAGATGTAACTCTGTGAGATGAATTAACAGAACACTAAGCAGTTTCTCAGAAAGCTTCTTTCCAGATTTTATCAGAGGATATTTCCTTTTTCACCATAGCCCTCTATGGGCTTCCCAATATCACTCTGCCAATTCCACATGAACTGTCTTAGCGAAAGGCTTCTCTAGGGGAAAGCTGTATCTCTGTGAGATGATTTCACAGAACACAAAGAAGTTTCTCAGAAAGCTTCTTTCTCTTTGTTATCGGAGGATATTTCCTTTGGCCCTAGAGTCTTCAAAGGGATCCGAAATATCTGGTCTCAGATTCCACAGGAATAAGGCTAGCAAAGAGATACACCAAATACAGATGTAACTCTGTGAGATGATTTCACAGAATACAAAGAAGTTTCTCAGAAAGCTTCTTTCTCTTTGTTATCGGAGTTTATTTCCTTTGGCCCTACAATCTTCAAAAGGATCCGGAATATCTGTTCTCAGATTCCACAGAAATAAGGCTAGCAAAGAGATCCACGAAATACAGATGTAACTCTGTGAGATGAATTAACAGAACACTAAGCAGTTTCTCAGAAAGCTTCTTTCCAGATTTCATCTGAGGATATTTCCTTTTTCACCATAGCCCTCTATGGGCTTCCAAATATCACTTTGCCAATTCCACAAGAACTCTCTTAGCGAAAGTCTTCTTGAGTGGAAAGCTGTAACTCTGTGAGATAATTTCACAGAACACAAAGTAGTTTCTGAGAAAGCTTCGTTCTCTTTCTGATCGGAGGATATTTCTTTGGCCCTATACTCTTCTAAGGGACCCGAAATATCTGTTCTCAGATTCCACAGAAATAAGGCTAGCAAAGAGATCCACGAAATACAGAGGTAACTCTGTGAGATGAATTAAAAGAACACTAAGCAGTTTCTCAGAAAGCTACTTTCCAGATTTCATCTGAGGATATTTCCTTTTTCACCATAGCACTATGTGGGCTTCCAAATATCACTCTGCCAATTCCACAAGAACTGTCTTAGCGAAAGGCTTCTCTAGGGGAAAGCTGTATCTCTGTGAGATGATTTCACAGAACACTAAGAAGTTTCTCAGAAAGGTTCTTTCTCTTTGTTATCGGAAGATATTTCCTTTGGCCCTATAGTCTTCAAAGGGATCCGAAATATCTGTTCTCACATTCCACAGAAATAAGGCTAGCAAAGAGATCCACGAAATACAGATGTAACTCTGTGAGATGAATTAACAGAACACTAAGCAGTTTCTCAGAAAGCTTCTTTCCACATTTCATTTGAGGATATTTCCTTTTTCACCCTAGCCTTCTATGCGCAACCGAATATCACTTTGCCAATTGCATAAGAACTGTCTTAGCGAAAGACTTCTTGAGGGGAAAGCTGTAACTCTGTGAGATGATTTCACAGAACACAAAGAAGTTTCTCAGAAAGCTTCTTTCTCTTTGTTATCGGAGTTTACTTCCTTTGGCCCTATAATCTTCAAAGGGATCCGGAATATCTGTTCTCAGATTCCACAGAAATAAGGCTAGCAAAGAGATCCACGAAATACAGATGTAACTCTGTGAGATGAATAAACAGAACACTAAGCAGTTTCTCAGAAAGCTTCTTTCCAGATTTCATCTGCGGATAATTCCTTTTTCACCATAGCCCTCTATGCGCTTCGAAATATCACTTTGCCAATTCCGCAAGAACTGTGTTAGCGAAAGGCTTCTTGAGTGGAAAGCTGTAACTCTGTGAGATGATTTCGCAGAACACAAAGAAGTTTCTGAGAAAGCTTCGTTCTCTTTGTGATCGGAGGATATGTCCTTTGGCCCTACAGTCTTCTAAGGGATCTGAAATATCTGTTCTCAGATTCCACAGAAATAAGGCTAGCAAAGAGATCCACGAAATACAGATGTGACTCTGTGAGATGAATTAACAGAACACTAAGCAGTTTCTCAAAAAGCTACTTTCCAGATTTCATCTGAGGATATTTCCTTTTTCACCATAGCCCTCTAAGGGCTTCCAAATATCACTTTGCCAATTCCACAAGAACTGTCTTAGCGAAAGGCTTCTTGAGCGGAAAGCTGTAACTCTGTGAGATGATTTCACAGAACACAAAGAAGTTTCTCAGAAAGCTTCTTTCTCTTTGTTATCGGAGGATATTTCCTTGGGCCCTATAGACTTCTTAGGGATCCGAAATATCTGTTCTCAGATTCCACAGAAGTAAGGCTAGCAAAGAGATACCCCAAATACAGATGTAACTCTGTGAGATGAATTAAAAGAACACTAAGCAGTTTCTCAGAAAGCTTCTTTCCAGATTTCATCTGAGGATATTTCCTTTTTCACCATAGCCCTCTATGGGCTTCCAAATATCACTTTGCCAATTCCACAAGAACTGTCTTAGCGAAAGACTTCTTCAGGGGAAAGCTGTACCTCTGTGAGATGATTTCACAGAACACAAAGAAGTTTCTCAGAAAGCTTCTTTCTCTTTGTTATCGGAGGATATTTCCTTTGGCCCTAGAGTCTTCAAAGGGATCCGAAAAATCTGGTCTCAGATTCCACAGAAATAAGGCTAGCAAAGAGATACACCAAATACAGATGTAACTCTGTGAGATGATTTCACAGAACACAAAGAAGTTTCTCAGAAAGCTTCTTTCTCTTTGTTATCGGAGTTTATTTCCTTTGGCCCTATAATCTTCAAAGGGATCCGGAATATCTGTTCTCAGATTCCACAGAAATAAGGCTAGCAAAGAGATCCACGAAATACAGATGTAACTCTGTGAGATGAATTAACAGAACACTAAGCAGTTTCTCAGAAAGCTTCTTTCCAGATTTCATCTGAGGATATTTCCTTTTTCACCATAGCCCTCTATGGGCTTCCGAATATCACTTTGCCAATACCACAAGAACTGTCTTAGCGAAAGACTTCTAGAGGAGAAAGCTCTAACGCTGTGAGGTGATTTCACAGAACACAAAGAAGTTTCTCAGAAAGCTTCTTTCTCTTTGTTATCGGAGTTTATTTCCTTTGGCCCTATAATCTTCAAAGGGATCCGGAATATCTGTTCTCAGATTCCACAGAAATAAGGCTAGCAAAGAGATCCACGAAATACAGATGTAACTCTGTGAGATGAATTAACAGAACACTAAGCAGTTTCTCAGAAAGCTTCTTTCCAGATTTCATCTGCGGATAATTCCTTTTTCACCATAGCCCTCTATGCGCTTCGAAATATCACTTTGCCAATTGCACAAGAACTGTCTTAGCCAAAGGCTTCTTGAGGGGAATGCTGTAACTCTGTGAGATGATTTCACAGAACACAAAGAAGTTTCTCAGAAAGCTTATTTCTCTTTGTTATCGGAGGATATTTCCTTTGGCCCTATAGTCTTCTAAGTTATCCGAAATATCTGGTCTCAGATTCCACAGAAATAAGGCTAGCAAAGAGATCCACGAAATACAGATGTAACTCTGTGAGATGAATTAACAGAACACTAAGCAGTTTCTCAGAAAGCAACTTTCCAGATTTCATCTGAGGATATTTCCTTTTTCACCATAGCCCTATATGGGCTTCCAAATATCACTCTGCCAATTCCACAAGAACTGTCTTAGCGAAAGGCATCTCTAGGGGAAAGCTGTATCTCTGTGAGATGATTTCACAGAACACAAAGAAGTTTCTCAGAAAGCTTCTTTCTCTTTGTTATTGGAGGATATTACCTTGGGCCCTATAGTCTTCAAAGGGATCCGAAATATCTGTTCTCACATTCCACAGAAATAAGGCTAGCAAAGAGATCCACGAAATACAGATGTAATTCTGTGAGATGAATAAACAGAACACTAAGCAGTTTCTCAGAAAGCTTCTTTCTCTTTGTTATCGGAGGATTTTTCCTTTGGCCCTATAGTCTTCTAAGGGACCCGAAATATCTGTTCTCAGATTCCACAGAAATAAGGCTAGCAAAGAGATACACAAAATACAGATGTAACTCTGTGAGATGAATTAAGGGAACACTAAGCAGTTTCTCAGAAAGCTTCTTTCCAGATTTCATCTGAGGATATTTCCTTTTTCACCATAGCCCTCTATGGGCTTCCAAATATCACTTTGCCAATTCCACAAGAACTGTCTTAGTGAAAGGGTTCTTGAGGGGAAAGCTGTAACTCTGTGAGATGATTTCATAGAACACAAAGAAGTTTCTCAGAAAGCTTCTTTCTCTTTTTTATCGGAGGATATTTCCTTTGGTCCTATACTCTCAAAGGGTTCCGAAATATCTGTTCTCAGATTCCACAGAAATAAGGCCAGCAAAGAGATCCACGAAATAGAGATGTAACTCTGTGAGATGAATTAACAGAACACTAAGCAGTTTCTCAGAAATCTTCTTTCCAGATTTCATCAGAGGATATTTCCTCTTTCACCGTAGCCCTCTATGGGCTTCCAAATATCACTTTGCCAATTCCACAAGAACTGTCTAAGCGAAAGGCATCTTCAGGGGAAAGTTGTAACTCTGTCAGATGATTTCACAGAACACAAAGAAGTTACTCAGAAAGCTTCTTTCCTTTTGTTATCGGAGGATATTTCCTTTGGCCCTAGAGTCTTCAAAGTTATCCGAAATATCTGTTCTCAGTATCCACAGAAATAAGGCTACCAAAGAAATCCACGAAAAACAGATGTAACTCTGTGAGATGAATTAACAGAACACTAAGCAGTTTCTCAGAAAGCTTCTTTCCAGATTTTATCAGAGGATATTTCCTTTTTCACCATAGCCCTCTATGGGCTTCCCAATATCACTCTGCCAATTCCACATGAACTGTCTTAGCGAAAGGCTTCTCTAGGGGAAAGCTGTATCTCTGTGAGATGATTTCACAGAACACAAAGAAGTTTCTCAGAAAGCTTCTTTCTCTTTGTTATCGGAGGATATTTCCTTTGGCCCTAGAGTCTTCAAAGGGATCCGAAATATCTGGTCTCAGATTCCACAGGAATAAGGCTAGCAAAGAGATACACCAAATACAGATGTAACTCTGTGAGATGATTTCACAGAATACAAAGAAGTTTCTCAGAAAGCTTCTTTCTCTTTGTTATCGGAGTTTATTTCCTTTGGCCCTATAATCTTCAAAAGGATCCGGAATATCTGTTCTCAGATTCCACAGAAATAAGGCTAGCAAAGAGATCCACGAAATACAGATGTAACTCTGTGAGATGAATTAACAGAACACTAAGCAGTTTCTCAGAAAGCTTCTTTCCAGATTTCATCTGAGGATATTTCCTTTTTCACCATAGCCCTCTATGGGCTTCCAAATATCACTTTGCGAATTCCACAAGAACTCTCTTAGCGAAAGTCTTCTTGAGTGGAAAGCTGTAACTCTGTGAGATAATTTCACAGAACACAAAGTAGTTTCTGAGAAAGCTTCGTTCTCTTTCTGATCGGAGGATATTTCTTTGGCCCTATACTCTTCTAAGGGACCCGAAATATCTGTTCTCAGATTCCACAGAAATAAGGCTAGCAAAGAGATCCACGAAATACAGAGGTAACTCTGTGAGATGAATTAAAAGAACACTAAGCAGTTTCTCAGAAAGCTACTTTCCAGATTTCATCTGAGGATATTTCCTTTTTCACCGTAGCACTATGTGGGCTTCCAAATATCACTCTGCCAATTCCACAAGAACTGTCTTAGCGAAAGGCTTCTCTAGGGGAAAGCTGTATCTCTGTGAGATGATTTCACAGAACACTAAGAAGTTTCTCAGAAAGGTTCTTTCTCTTTGTTATCGGAAGATATTTCCTTTGGCCCTATAGTCTTCAAAGGGATCCGAAATATCTGTTCTCACATTCCACAGAAATAAGGCTAGCAAAGAGATCCACGAAATATAGATGTAACTCTGTGAGATGAATTAACAGAACACTAAGCAGTTTCTCAGAAAGCTTCTTTCCACATTTCATTTGAGGATATTTCCTTTTTCACCCTAGCCTTCTATGCGCAACCGAATATCACTTTGCCAATTGCATAAGAACTGTCTTAGCGAAAGACTTCTTGAGGGGAAAGCTGTAACTCTGTGAGAAGATTTCACAGAACACAAAGAAGTTTCTCAGAAAGCTTCTTTCTCTTTGTTATCGGAGTTTACTTCCTTTGGCCCTATAATCTTCAAAGGGATCCGGAATATCAGTTCTCAGATTCCACAGAAATAAGGCTAGCAAAGAGATCCACGAAATACAGATGTAACTCTGTGAGATGAATAAACAGAACACTAAGCAGTTTCTCAGAAAGCTTCTTTCCAGATTTCATCTGCGGATAATTCCTTTTTCACCATAGCCCTCTATGCGCTTCGAAATATCACTTTGCCAATTCCGCAAGAACTGTGTTAGCGAAAGGCTTCTTGAGTGGAAAGCTGTAACTCTGTGAGATGATTTCGCAGAACACAAAGAAGTTTCTGAGAAAGCTTCGTTCTCTTTGTGATCGGAGGATATGTCCTTTGGCCCTACAGTCTTCTAAGGGATCTGAAATATCTGTTCTCAGATTCCACAGAAATAAGGCTAGCAAAGAGATCCACCAAATACAGATGTGACTCTGTGAGATGAATTAACAGAACACTAAGCAGTTTCTCAAAAAGCTACTTTCCAGATTTCATCTGAGGATATTTCCTTTTTCACCATAGCCCTCTAAGGGCTTCCAAATATCACTTTGCCAATTCCACAAGAACTGTCTTAGCGAAAGGCTTCTTGAGCGGAAAGCTGTAACTCTGTGAGATGATTTCACAGAACACAAAGAAGTTTCTCAGAAAGCTTCTTTCTCTTTGTTATCGGAGGATATTTCCTTGGGCCCTATAGACTTCTTAGGGATCCGAAATATCTGTTCTCAGATTCCACAGAAGTAAGGCTAGCAAAGAGATACCCCAAATACAGATGTAACTCTGTGAGATGAATTAAAAGAACACTAAGCAGTTTCTCAGAAAGCTTCTTTCCAGATTTCATCTGAGGATATTTCCTTTTTCACCATAGCCCTCTATGGGCTTCCAAATATTACTTTGCCAATTCCACAAGAACTGTCTTAGCGAAAGGCTTCTTGAGGGGAAAGCTGTAACTCTGTCAGATGATTTCACAGAACACAAAGAAGTTTCTCAGAAAGCTTCTTTCTCTTTGTTATCGGAGGATATTTCCTTTGGCCCTATAGTCTTCTAAGAGATCCGAAATATCTGTTCTCAGATTCCACAGAAATAAGGCTAGCAAAGAGATACACCCAATACAGATGTAACTCTGTGAGATGAATTAACAGAACACTAAGCAGTTTCTCAGAAAGCTTCTTTCCAGATTTCATCTGAGGATATTTCCTTTTTCACCATAGCCCTCTATGGGCTTCCAAATATCACTTTGCCAATTCCACAAGAACTGTCTTAGCGAAAGACTTCTTCAGGGGAAAGCTGTACCTCTGTGAGATGATTTCACAGAACACAAAGAAGTTTCTCAGAAAGCTTCTTTCTCTTTGTTATCGGAGGATATTTCCTTTGGCCCTAGAGTCTTCAAAGGGATCCGAAAAATCTGGTCTCAGATTCCACAGAAATAAGGCTAGCAAAGAGATACACCAAATACAGATGTAACTCTGTGAGATGATTTCACAGAACACAAAGAAGTTTCTCAGAAAGCTTCTTTCTCTTTGTTATCGGAGTTTATTTCCTTTGGCCCTATAATCTTCAAAGGGATCCGGAATATCTGTTCTCAGATTCCACAGAAATAAGGCTAGCAAAGAGATCCACGAAATACAGATGTAACTCTGTGAGATGAATTAACAGAACACTAAGCAGTTTCTCAGAAAGCTTCTTTCCAGATTTCATCTGAGGATATTTCCTTTTTCACCATAGCCCTCTATGGGCTTCCGAATATCACTTTGCCAATACCACAAGAACTGTCTTAGCGAAAGACTTCTAGAGGAGAAAGCTCTAACGCTGTGAGGTGATTTCACAGAACACAAAGAAGTTTCTCAGAAAGCTTCTTTCTCTTTGTTATTGGAGTTTATTTCCTTTGGCCCTATAATCTTCAAAGGGATCCGGAATATCTGTTCTCAGATTCCACAGAAATAAGGCTAGCAAAAGATCCACGAAATACAAATGTAACTCTGTGAGATGAATTAACAGAACACTAAGCAGTTTCTCAGAAAGCTACTTTCCAGATTTCATCTGAGGATATTTCCTTTTTCGCCATAGCCCTCTGTGGGCTTCCAAATATCACTTTGCCAATTCCACAAGAACTGTCTTACCGAAAGGCTTCTTGAGGGGAAAGCTGTAACTCTGTGAGGTGATTTCACAGAACACGAAGAAGTTTCTAAGAAAGCTTCTTTCTCTTTGTTATCGGAAGATATTTCCTTTGGCCCTATAGTCTTCTAAGGGATCCGAAATATCTGTTCTCAGATTCCACAGAAATAAGGCTAGCAAAGAGATCCACGAAATACAGATGTAATTCTGTGAGATGAATTAACAGAACACTGAGGAGTTTCTCAGAAAGCTTCTTTCCAGATTTCATCTGAGGATATTTCCTTTTTCACCTTAGCCCTCTATGGGCTTCCAAATATCACTTTGCAAATTCCACAAGAACTGTCTTAGCGAAAGGCTTCTTGAGTTGAAAGCTGTAAATCTGTGAGATGATTTCACGGAACACAAAGAAGTTTCTGGGAAAGCTTCGTTCTCTTTGTGATCGAAGGATATTTCCTTTGGCCCTCTAGTCTTTTAAGGGATCCGAAATATCTGTTCTCAGATTCCACAGAAATAAGGCTAGCAAAGAGATCCACGAAATACTGATGTAACTCTGTGAGATGAATTAACAGAACACTAAGCAGTTTCTCAGAAAGCTACTTTCCAGATTTCATCTGAGGATATTTCCTTTTTCACCGTAGCCCTCTATGGGCTTCCAAATATCACTTTGCCAATTCCACAAGAACTGTCTTAGCGAAAGGCTTCTTGAGTGGAAAGCTGTAACTCTGTGAGATGATTTCACAGAACACAAAGAAGTTTCTGAGAAAGCTTCGTTCTCTTTGTGATCGGAGGATATTTCCTTTGGCCCTATAGTCTTCTAAGGGATCCGAAATATCTGTTCTCAGATTCCACAGAAATAAGGCTAGCAAAGAGATCCATGAAATACAGATGTAAATCTGGGAGATGAATTAACAGAACATTAAGCAGTTTCTCAGAAAGCTACTTTCCAGATTTCATCTTAAGATATTGGTTTTTCACCATAGCCCTCTATGGGCTTCCAAATATTACTTTGCCAATTCCAAAACAACTGTCTTAGCGAAAGGCTTCTTGAGGGGAAAGCTGTAAATCTGTGAGATGATTTCACAGAACACAAAAAAGTTTCTCAGAAAGCTTCTTTCTCTTTGTTATCGGAGGATATTACCTTAGGACCTATAGTCTTCTAAGAGATCCGAAATATCTGTTCTCAGATTCCACAGAAATAAAGCTAGCAAAGAGATACACCAAATACAGATGTAACTCTGTGAGATGAATTAACAGAACACTAAACACTTTCTCAGAAAGCTTCTTTCCAGATTTCATCTGAGGATATTTCCTTTTTCACCATAGCCCTCTATGGGCTTCCAAATATCACTTTGCCAATTCCACAAGAACTGTCTTAGCGAAATACTTCTTCAGGGCAAAGCTGTAACTCTGTGAGATGATTTCACAGAACACAAAGAAGTTTCTCAGAAAGCTTCTTTCTCTTTGTTATCGGAGGATATTTCCTTTGGTCCTAGAGTCTTCAAAGGGATCCGAAATATCTGGTCTCAGATTCCACAGAAATAAGGCTAGCAAAGACATACACCAAATACAGATGTAACTCTGTGAGATGATTTCACAGAACACTAAGCAGTTTCTCAGAAAGCTTCTTTCCAGATTTCATCTGCGGATAATTCCTTTTTCACCATAGCCCTCTATGCGCTTCGAAATATCACTTTTCCAATTGCACAAGAACTGTCTTAGCCAAAGGCTTCTTGAGGGGAATGCTGTAACTCTGTGAGATGATTTCACAGAACACAAAGAAGTTTCTCAGAAAGCTTATTTCTCTTTGTTATCGGAGGATATTTCCTTTGGCCCTATAGTCTTCTAAGTTATCCGAAATATCTGTTCTCACATTCCACAGAAATAAGGCTAGCAAAGAGATCCACGAAATACAGATGTAATTCTGTGAGATGAATAAACAGAACACTAAGCAGTTTCTCAGAAAGCTTCTTTCTCTTTGTTATCGGAGGATTTTTCCTTTGGCCCTATAGTCTTCTAAGGGACCCGAAATATCTGTTCTCAGATTCCACAGAAATAAGGCTAGCAAAGAGATACACAAAATACAGATGTAACTCTGTGAGATGAATTAAGGGAACACTAAGCAGTTTCTCAGAAAGCTTCTTTCCAGATTTCATCTGAGGATATTTCCTTTTTCACCATAGCCCTCTATGGGCTTCCAAATATCACTTTGCCAATTCCACAAGAACTGTCTTAGTGAAAGGGTTCTTGAGGGGAAAGCTGTAACTCTGTGAGATGATTTCATAGAACACAAAGAAGTTTCTCAGAAAGCTTCTTTCTCTTTTTTATCGGAGGATATTTCCTTTGGCCCTATACACTCAAAGGGTTCCGAAATATCTGTTCTCAGATTCCACAGAAATAAGGCCAGCAAAGTGATCCACGAAATAGAGATGTAACTCTGTGAGATGAATTAACAGAACACTAAGCAGTTTCTCAGAAATCTTCTTTCCAGATTTCATCAGAGGTTATTTCCTCTTTCACCGTAGCCCTCTATGGGCTTCCAAATATCACTTTGCCAATTCCACAAGAACTGTCTAAGCGAAAGGCATCTTCAGGGGAAAGTTGTAACTCTGTCAGATGATTTCACAGAACACAAAGAAGTTACTCAGAAAGCTTCTTTCCTTTTGTTATCGGAGGATATTTCCTTTGGCCCTAGAGTCTTCAAAGTTATCCGAAATATCTGTTCTCAGTATCCACAGAAATAAGGCTACCAAAGAAATCCACGAAAAACAGATGTAACTCTGTGAGATGAATTAACAGAACACTAAGCAGTTTCTCAGAAAGCTTCTTTCCAGATTTTATCAGAGGATATTTCCTTTTTCACCATAGCCCTCTATGGGCTTCCCAATATCACTCTGCCAATTCCACATGAACTGTCTTAGCGAAAGGCTTCTCTAGGGGAAAGCTGTATCTCTGTGAGATGATTTCACAGAACACAAAGAAGTTTCTCAGAAAGCTTCTTTCTCTTTGTTATCGGAGGATATTTCCTTTGGCCCTAGAGTCTTCAAAGGGATCCGAAATATCTGGTCTCAGATTCCACAGAAATAAGGCTAGCAAAGAGATACACCAAATACAGATGTAACTCTGTGAGATGATTTCACAGAATACAAAGAAGTTTCTCAGAAAGCTTCTTTCTCTTTGTTATCGGAGTTTATTTCCTTTGGCCCTATAATCTTCAAAAGGATCCGGAATATCTGTTCTCAGATTCCACAGAAATAAGGCTAGCAAAGAGATCCACGAAATACAGATGTAACTCTGTGAGATGAATTAACAGAACACTAAGCAGTTTCTCAGAAAGCTTCTTTCCAGATTTCATCTGAGGATATTTCCTTTTTCACCATAGCCCTCTATGGGCTTCCAAATATCACTTTGCCAATTCCACAAGAACTCTCTTAGCGAAAGTCTTCTTGAGTGGAAAGCTGTAACTCTGTGAGATAATTTCACAGAACACAAAGTAGTTTCTGAGAAAGCTTCGTTCTCTTTCTGATCGGAGGATATTTCTTTGGCCCTATACTCTTCTAAGGGACCCGAAATATCTGTTCTCAGATTCCACAGAAATAAGGCTAGCAAAGAGATCCACGAAATACAGAGGTAACTCTGTGAGATGAATTAAAAGAACACTAAGCAGTTTCTCAGAAAGCTACTTTCCAGATTTCATCTGAGGATATTTCCTTTTTCACCATAGCACTATGTGGGCTTCCAAATATCACTCTGCCAATTCCACAAGAACTGTCTTAGCGAAAGGCTTCTCTAGGGGAAAGCTGTATCTCTGTGAGATGATTTCACAGAACAATAAGAAGTTTCTCAGAAAGCTTCTTTCTCTTTGTTATCGGAAGATATTTCCTTTGGCCCTATAGTCTTCAAAGGGATCCGAAATATCTGTTCTCACATTCCACAGAAATAAGGCTAGCAAAGAGATCCACGAAATACAGATGTAACTCTGTGAGATGAATTAACAGAACACTAAGCAGTTTCTCAGAAAGCTTCTTTCCACATTTCATTTGAGGATATTTCCTTTTTCACCCTAGCCTTCTATGCGCTACCGAATATCACTTTGCCAATTGCATAAGAACTGTCTTAGCGAAAGACTTCTTGAGGGGAAAGCTGTAACTCTGTGAGATGATTTCACAGAACACAAAGAAGTTTCTCAGAAAGCTTCTTTCTCTTTGTTATCGGAGTTTACTTCCTTTGGCCCTATAATCTTCAAAGGGATCCGGAATATCTGTTCTCAGATTCCACAGAAATAAGGCTAGCAAAGAGATCCACGAAATACAGATGTAACTCTGTGAGATGAATAAACAGAACACTAAGCAGTTTCTCAGAAAGCTTCTTTCCAGATTTCATCTGCGGATAATTCCTTTTTCACCATAGCCCTCTATGCGCTTCGAAATATCACTTTGCCAATTCCGCAAGCACTGTGTTAGCGAAAGGCTTCTTGAGTGGAAAGCTGTAACTCTGTGAGATGATTTCGCAGAACACAAAGAAGTTTCTGAGAAAGCTTCGTTCTCTTTGTGATCGGAGGATATGTCCTTTGGCCCTACAGTCTTCTAAGGGATCTGAAATATCTGTTCTCAGATTCCACAGAAATAAGGCTAGCAAAGAGATCCACGAAATACAGATGTGACTCTGTGAGATGAATTAACAGAACACTAAGCAGTTTCTCAAAAAGCTACTTTCCAGATTTCATCTGAGGATATTTCCTTTTTCACCATAGCCCTCTAAGGGCTTCCAAATATCACTTTGCCAATTCCACAAGAACTGTCTTAGCGAAAGGCTTCTTGAGCGGAAAGCTGTAACTCTGTGAGATGATTTCACAGAACACAAAGAAGTTTCTCAGAAAGCTTCTTTCTCTTTGTTATCGGAGGATATTTCCTTGGGCCCTATAGTCTTCTTAGGGATCCGAAATATCTGTTCTCAGATTCCACAGAAGTAAGGCTAGCAAAGAGATACCCCAAATACAGATGTAACTCTGTGAGATGAATTAAAAGAACACTAAGCAGTTTCTCAGAAAGCTTCTTTCCAGATTTCATCTGAGGATATTTCCTTTTTCACCATAGCCCTCTATGGGCTTCCAAATATTACTTTGCCAATTCCACAAGAACTGTCTTAGCGAAAGGCTTCTTGAGGGGAAAGCTGTAACTCTGTCAGATGATTTCACAGAACACAAAGAAGTTTCTCAGAAAGCTTCTTTCTCTTTGTTATCGGAGGATATTTCCTTTGGCCCTATAGTCTTCTAAGAGATCCGAAATATCTGTTCTCAGATTCCACAGAAATAAGGCTAGCAAAGAGATACACCCAATACAGATGTAACTCTGTGAGATGAATTAACAGACACTAAGCAGTTTCTCAGAAAGCTTCTTTTCAGATTTCATCTGAGGATATTTCCTTTTTCACCATAGCCCTCTATGGGCTTCCAAATATCACTTTGCCAATTCCACAAGAACTGTCTTAGCGAAAGACTTCTTCAGGGGAAAGCTGTACCTCTGTGAGATGATTTCACAGAACACAAAGAAGTTTCTCAGAAAGCTTCTTTCTCTTTGTTATCGGAGGATATTTCCTTTGGCCCTAGAGTCTTCAAAGGGATCCGAAAAATCTGGTCTCAGATTCCACAGAAATAAGGCTAGCAAAGAGATACACCAAATACAGATGTAACTCTGTGAGATGATTTCACAGAACACAAAGAAGTTTCTCAGAAAGCTTCTTTCTCTTTGTTATCGGAGTTTATTTCCTTTGGCCCTATAATCTTCAAAGGGATCCGGAATATCTGTTCTCAGATTCCACAGAAATAAGGCTAGCAAAGAGATCCACGAAATACAGATGTAACTCTGTGAGATGAATTAACAGAACACTAAGCAGTTTCTCAGAAAGCTTCTTTCCAGATTTCATCTGAGGATATTTCCTTTTTCACCATAGCCCTCTATGGGCTTCCGAATATCACTTTGCCAATACCACAAGAACTGTCTTAGCGAAAGACTTCTAGAGGAGAAAGCTCTAACGCTGTGAGGTGATTTCACAGAACACAAAGAAGTTTCTCAGAAAGCTTCTTTCTCTTTGTTATTGGAGTTTATTTCCTTTGGCCCTATAATCTTCAAAGGGATCCGGAATATCTGTTCTCAGATTCCACAGAAATAAGGCTAGCAAAAGATCCACGAAATACAAATGTAACTCTGTGAGATGAATTAACAGAACACTAAGCAGTTTCTCAGAAAGCTACTTTCCAGATTTCATCTGAGGATATTTCCTTTTTCGCCATAGCCCTCTGTGGGCTTCCAAATATCACTTTGCCAATTCCACAAGAACTGTCTTACCGAAAGGCTTCTTGAGGGGAAAGCTGTAACTCTGTGAGGTGATTTCACAGAACACAAAGAAGTTTCTAAGAAAGCTTCTTTCTCTTTGTTATCGGAAGATATTTACTTTGGCCCTATAGTCTTCTAAGGGATCCGAAATATCTGTTCTCAGATTCCACAGAAATAAGGCTAGCAAAGAGATCCACGAAATACAGATGTAATTCTGTGAGATGAATTAACAGAACACTGAGGAGTTTCTCAGAAAGCTTCTTTCCAGATTTCATCTGAGGATATTTCCTTTTTCACCTTAGCCCTCTCTGAACTTCCAAATATCACTTTGCAAATTCCACAAGAACTGTCTTAGCGAAAGGCTTCTTGAGTTGAAAGCTGTAAATCTGTGAGATGATTTCACGGAACACAAAGAAGTTTCTGGGAAAGCTTCGTTCTCTTTGTGATCGAAGGATATTTCCTTTGGCCCTCTAGTCTTTTAAGGGATCCGAAATATCTGTTCTCAGATTCCACAGAAATAAGGCTAGCAAAGAGATCCACTAAATACTGATGTAACTCTGTGAGATGAATTAACAGAACACTAAGCAGTTTCTCAGAAAGCTACTTTCCAGATTTCATCTGAGTATATTTCCTTTTCACCATAGCCCACTATGGGCTTCCAAATATTACTTTGCCAATTCCACAAGAACTGTCTTAGGGAAAGGCTTCTTGAGGGGAAAGCTGTAACTCTGTGAGATGATTTCACAGAGCTAAGGAAGTTTCTCAGAAAGCTTCTTTCTCTTTCTTATCGGAGGATATTTCCTTGGGCCCTATAGTCTTCAAAGGGATCCGAAATATCTGTTCTCAGATTCCACAGAAATAACGCTAGCAAAGAGATCCACGAAATACTGATGTAACTCTGTGAGATGAATTAACAGAACACTAAGCAGTTTCTCAGAAAGCTTCTTTCCAGATTTCATCTGAGGATATTTCCTTTTTCACCATAGCCCTCTATGGGCTTCCAAATATCACTTTGCCAATTCCACAAGAACTGTCTTAGCGAAAGGCTTCTTCAGGGGAAAGCTGTAACTCTGTGAGATGATTTCACGGAACACAAAGACGTTTCTGAGAAAGCTTCGTTCTCTTTGTGATCGGAGGATATTTCCTTTGGCCCTCTAGTCTTCTAAGGGATCCGAAATATCTGTTCTCAGATTCCACAGAAATAAGGCTAGCAAAGAGATCCACGAAATACTGATGTAACTCTGTGAGATGAATTAACTGAACACTAAGCAGTTTCTCAGAAAGCTACTTTCCAGATTTCATCTGAGTATATTTCCTTTTTCAACATAGCCCTCTATGGGCTTCCAAATATTACTTTGCCAAATCCACAAGAACTGTCTTAGCGAAAGGCTTCTTGAGGGGAAAGCTGTAACTCTCTGAGATGATTTCACAGAACACAAAGAAGTATCTCAGAAAGCTTCTTTCTCTTTGTTATCGGAGGATATTTCCTTGGGCCCTATAGTCTTCAAAGGGATCCGAAATATCTGTTCTCAGATTACACACAAATAAGGCTAGCAAAGAGATACACCAAATACAGATGTAACTCTGTGAGATGAATTAACAGAACACTGAGCAGTTTCTCAGAAAGCTTCTTTCCAGATTTCATCTGAGGATATTTCCTTTTTCACCTTAGCCCTCTATGGGCTTCCAAATATCACTTTGCAAATTCCACAAGAACTGTCTTAGCGAAAGGCTTCTTGAGTGGAAAGCTGTAACTCTGTGAGATGATTTCACGGAACACAAAGAAGTTTCTGAGAAAGCTTCGTTCTCTTTGTGATCGGAGGATATTACCTTTGACCCTCTAGTCTTCTAAGGGATCCGAAATATCTGTTCTCAGATTCCACAGAAATAAGGCTAGCAAAGAGATCCACCAAATACTGATGTAACTCTGTGAGATGAATTAACAGAACACTAAGCAGTTTCTCAGAAAGCTACTTTCCATATTTCATCTGAGGATATTTCCTTTTTCACCATATCCCTCTAGGGGCTTCCAAATATTACTTTGCCAATTCCACAAGAACTGTCTTAGCGAAAGGCTTCTTGAGCGGAAAGCTGTAACTCTGTGAGATGATTTCACAGAGCGCAAAGAAGTTTCTCAGAAAGCTTCTTTCTCTTTGTTATCGGAGGATATTTCCTTGGGCCCTATAGTCTTCTAAGGGATCCGAAATATCTGTTCTCAGATTCCACAGAAATTAGGCTAGCAAAATATCCATGAAATGCAAATGTAACTCTGTGAGATGATTTAACAGAACACTAAGCAGTTTCTCAGAAAGCAACTTTCCAGATTTCATCTGAGGATATTTCCTTTTTCACCATAGCCCTCTATGGGCTTCCAAATATCTCTTTGCCAATACCAAAAGAACTGTCGTAGCGAAAGGCTTCTTGAGGGGAAAGCTGTAACTCTGTGAGATGATTTCACAGAACACAAAGAAGTTTCTCAGAAAGCTTTTCTCTCTTTGTTATCGGAGGATATTTCCTTTGGCCCTAGAGTCTTCAAAGGGATCCGAAATATCTGCTCTCAGATTCCACAGAAATAAGGCTAGCAAAGAGATCCACGAAATACAGATGTAACTCTGTGATATGAATTAAAAGAACACTAAGCAGTTTCTCAGAAAGCTACTTTCCAGATTTCATCTGAGGATATTTCCTTTTTCACCATAGCACTATATGGGCTTCCAAATATCACTCTGCCAATTCCACAAGAACTGTCTTAGCGAAAGACTTCTTGAGGGGAAAGCTGTATCTCTGTGAGATGATTTCACAGAACACAAAGAAGTTTCTCAGAAAGCTTCTTTCTCTTTGTTATCGGAAGATATTTCCTTTGGCCCTATAGTCTTCAAAGGGATCCGAAATATCTGTTCTCACATTCCACAGAAATAAGGCTAGCAAAGAGATCCACGACATACAGATGTAACTCTGTTATATGAATTAACAGAACACTAAGCAGTTTCTCAGAAAGCTTCTTTCCACATTTCATCTGAGGATATTTCCTTTTTCACCCTAGCCTTCTATGCGCAACCGAATATCACTTTGCCAATTGCATAAGAACTGTCTTAGCGAAAGACTTCTTGAGGGGAAAGCTGTAACTCTGTGAGATGATTTCACAGAACACAAAGAAGTTTCTCAGAAAGCTTCTTTTTCTTTGTTATCGGAGTTTACTTCCTTTGGCCCTATAATCTTCAAAGGAATCCGGAATATTTGTTCTCAGATTCCACAGAAATAAGGCTAGCAAAGAGATCCACGAAATACAGATGTAACTCTGTGAGATGAATAAACAGAACACTAAGCAGTTTCTCAGAAAGCTTCTTTCCAGATTTCATCTGCGGATAATTCCTTTTTCACCATAGCCCTCTATGCGCTTCCAAATATCACTTTGCCAATTCCACAAGAACTGTGTTAGCGAAAGGCTTCTTGAGTGGAAAGCTGTAACTCTGTGAGATGATTTCACAGAACACAAAGAAGTTTCTGAGAAAGCTTCGTTCTCTTTGTGATCGGAGGATATGTCCTTTGGCCCTATAGTCTTCTAAGGGATCTGAAATATCTCTTCTCAGTTTCCACAGAAATACGGCTAGCAAAGAGATCCACGAAATACAGATGGAACACTGTGAGATGATTTAACAGAACACTAAGCAGTTTCTCAAAAAGCTACTTTTCAGATTTCTTCTGAGGATATTTCCTTTTTCACCATAGCCCTCTATGGGCTTCCAAATATCACTTTGCCAATTCCACAAGAACTGTCTTAGCGAAAGGCTTCTTGAAGGGAAAGCTGTAACTCTGTGAGATGATTTCACAGAACACAAAGAAGTTTATCAGAAAGCTTCTTTCTCTTTGTTATCGGAGGATATTTCCTTTGGCCCTATAGTCTTCAAAGGGATCCGAAATATCTGTTCTCAGATTCCACAGAAATAAGGCTAGCAATAGATCCACGAAATACAAATGTAACTCTGTGAGATGAATTAACAGAACACTAAGCAGTTTCTCAGAAAGCTACTTTCCAGATTTCATCTGAGGATATTTCCTTTTTCGCCATAGCCCTCTATGGGCTTCCAAATATCACTTTGCCAATTCCACAAGAACTGTCTTAGCGAAAGGCTTCTTGAGGGGAAAGCTGTAACTCTGTGAGATGATTTCACAGAACACAAAGAAGTTTCTAAGAAAGCTTCTTTCTCTTTGTTATCGGAAGATATTTCCTTTGGCCCTATAGTCTTCTAAGGGATCCAAAATATCTGTTCTCAGATTCCACAGAAATAAGGCTAGCAAAGAGATCCACGAAATACAGATGTAACTCTGTGAGATGAATTAACAGAACACTGAGCAGTTTCTCATAAAGCTTCTTTCCAGATTTCATCTGAGGATATTTCCTTTTTCACCTTAGCCCTCTATGGGCTTCCAAATATCACTTTGCAAATTCCACAAGAACTGTCTTAGCGAAAGGCTTCTTGAGTGGAAAGCTGTAACTCTGTGAGATGATTTCACGGAACACAAAGAAGTTTCTGAGAAAGCTTCGTTCTCTTTGTGATCGGAGGATATTTCCTTTGGTCCTCTAGTCTTCTAAGGGATCCGAAATATCTGTTCTCAGATTCCACAGTAATAAGGCTAGCAAAGAGACCCACGAAATACTGATGTAACTCTGTGAGATGAATTAACAGAACACTAAGCAGTTTCTCAGAAAGCTACTTTCCAGATTTCATCTGAGTATATTTCCTTTTTCACCATAGCCCTCTATGGGCTTCCAAATATTACTTTGCCAATTCCACAAAAACTGTCTTAGCGAAAGGCTTCTTGAGCGGAAAGCTGTAACTCTGTGAGATGATTTCACAGAGCGCAAAGAAGTTTCTCAGAAAGCTTCTTTCTCTTTGTTATCGGAGGATATTTCCTTGGGCCCTATAGTCTTCTAAGGGATCCGAAATATCTGTTCTCAGATTCCACAGAAATAAGGCTAGCAAAGAGATACAACAAATACAGATGTAACTCTGTGAGATGAATTAACAGAACACTAAGCAGTTTCTCAGAAAGCTTCTCTCCAGATTTCATCTGAGGATATTTCCTTTTTCACCATAGCCCTCTATGGGCTTCCAAATATCACTTTGCCAATTCCAAAAGAACTGTCTTAGCGAAAGGCTTCTTGAGGGGAAAGCTGTAACTCTGTGAGATGATTTCACAGAACACAAAGAAGTTTCTTAGAAAGCTTCTTTCTCTTTGTTATCGGAGGATATTTCCTTTGGCCCTATAGACTTCTAAGGGATCCGAAATATCTGTTCTCAGATTCCACAGAAATAAGGCTAGCAAAGAGATCCACGAAATACAGATGTAACTCTGTGAGATGAATTAACAGAACACTAAGCAGTTTCTCAGAAAGCTTCTTTCCACATTTCATCTGAGGATATTTCCTTTTTCACCCTAGCCTTCTATGCGCTACCGAATATCACTTTGCCAATTGCATAAGAACTGTCTTAGCGAAAGACTTCTTGAGGGGAAAGCTGTAACTCTGTGAGATGATTTCACAGAACACAAAGAAGTTTCTCAGAAAGCTTCTTTTTCTTTGTTATCGGAGTTTACTTCCTTTGGCCCTATAATCTTCAAAGGGATCCGGAATATTTGTTCTCAGAATCCACAGAAATAAGACTAGCAAAGAGATCCACGAAATACAGATGTAACTCTGTGAGATGAATAAACAGAACACTAAGCAGTTTCTCAGAAAGCTTCTTTCCAGATTTCATCTGCGGATAATTCCTTTTTCACCATAGCCCTCTATGCGCTTCCAAATATCACTTTGCCAATTCCACAAGAACTGGGTTAGCGAAAGGCTACTTGAGTGGAAAGCTGTAACTCTGTGAGATGATTTCACAGAACACAAAGAAGTTTCTGAGAAAGCTTCGTTCTCTTTGTGATCGGAGGATATGTCCTTTGGCCCTATAGTCTTCTAAGGGATCTGAAATATCTCTTCTCAGATTCCAAAGAAATAAGGCTAGCAAAGAGATCCACGAAATACAGATGGAACACTGTGAGATGAATTAACAGAACACTAAGCAGTTTCTCAAAAAGCTACTTTTCAGATTTCTACTGAGGATATTTCCTTTTTCACCATAGCCCTCTATGGGCTTCCAAATATCACTTTGCCAATTCCACAAGAACTGTCTTAGCGAAAGGCTTCTTGAAGGGAAAGCTGTAACTCTGTGAGATGATTTCACAGAACACAAAGAAGTTTCTCAGAAAGCTTCTTTCTCTTTCTTATCGGAGGATATTTCCTTGAGCCCTATAGTCTTCTTAGGGATCCGAAATATCTGTTCTCAGATTCTACAGAAATAAGGCTAGCAAAGAGATACACCAAATACAGATATAACTCTGTGAGATGAATTAACAGAACACTAAGCAGTTTCTCAGAAAGCTTCTTTCCAGATTTCATCTGAGGATATTTCCTTTTTCACCATAGCCCTCTATGGGCTTCCAAATATCACTTTGCCAAATCCACAAGAACTGTCTTAGCGAAAGACTTCTTGAGGGGAAAGCTGTAACTCTGTGAGATGATTTCACAGAAC
This sequence comes from Macaca nemestrina, assembly GCF_043159975.1. NCBI lineage: Eukaryota > Metazoa > Chordata > Mammalia > Primates > Cercopithecidae > Macaca > Macaca nemestrina. Next base: position 28,017,788 of record NC_092143.1, read on the forward strand.
ACAAAGAAGTTTGTAAGAAAGCATTTTTCTCTTTGTTATCGGAAGATATTTCCTTTGGCCCTATAGTCTTCTAAGGGTTCCGAAATATCTGTTCTCAGATTCCACAGAAATAAGGCTAGCAAAGAGATCCACGAAATACAGATGTAACTCTGTGAGATGAATTAACAGAATACTAAGCAGTTTCTCAGAAAGCTACTTTCCAGATTTCATCTGAGGATATTTCCTTTTTCACCAGAGCCCTCTATGGGCTTCCAAATATCACTATGCCAATTCCACAAGAACTGTCTTAGCGAAAGGCTTCTTGAGGGGAAAGCTGTAACTCTGTGAGACGATTTCACAGAACACAAAGAAGTTTCTCAGAAAGCTTCTTTCTCTTTGTTATCGGAGGATATTTCCTTGGGCCCTATAGTCTTCTAAGGGATCCGAAATATCTGGTCTCAGATTCCACAGAAATAAGGCTAGAAAAGAGATACACCAAATACAGATGTAACTCTGTGAGATAAATTAAGAGAACACTAAGCAGTTTCTCAGAAAGCTTCTTTCCAGATTTCATCTGAGGATATTTCCTTTTTCACCATAGCCCTCTATGGGCTTCCAAATATAACTTTGCCTATTCCAAAAGAACTGTCTTAGCGAAAGACTTCTTCAGGGGAAAGCTTTACCTCTGTGAGATGATTTCACAGAACACAAAGAAGTTTCTCAGAAAGCTTCTTTCTCTTTGTTATCGGAGGATATTTCCTTTGGCCCTAGAGTCTTCAAAGGGATCCGAAATATCTGGTCTCAGATCCCACAGAAATAAGGCTAGCAAAGAGATACACCAAATACAGATGTAACTCTGTGAGATGATTTCACAGAACACAAAGAAGTTTCTCAGAAAGCTTCTTTCTCTTTGTTATCGGAGTTTATTTCCTTTGGCCCTATAATCTTCAAAGGGATCCGGAATATCTGTTCTCAGATTCCACAGAAATAAGGCAAGCAAAGAGATACACCATATACAGATGTAACTCTGTGAGATGAATTAACAGAACACTAAGCAGTTTCTCAGAAAGCTTCTTTCCAGATTTCATCTGAGGATATTTCCTTTTTCACCATAGCCCTCTATGGGCTTCCAAATATCACTTTGCCAAATCCACAAAAACTGCCTTAGTGAAAGACTTCTTGAGGGGAAAGCTGTAACTCTGTGAGATGATTTCACAGAACACAAAGAAGTTTGTAAGAAAGCTTCTTTCTCTTTGTTATGGGAAGATATTTCCTTTGGACCTATAGTCTTCTAAGGGATCCGAAATATCTGTTCTCAGATTCCACAGAAATAAGGCGAGCAAAGAGATCCACGAAATACAGTTGTAACTCTGTGAGATGAATTAACAGAACACTAAGCAGTTTCTCAGAAAGCTACTTTCCAGATTTCATCTGAGGATATTTTCTTTTTCACCATAGCCCTGTATGGGCTTCCAAATATTACTTTGCCAATTCCACAAGAACTGTCTCAGCGAAAGGCTTCTTCAGGGGAAAGCTGTAACTCTGTGAGATGATTTCACAGAACCCAAAGAAGTTTCCAGAAAGCTTCTTTCTCTTTGTTATCGGAGTTTATTTCCTTTGGCCCTATAATCTTCAAAGGGATCCGGAATATCTGTTCTCAGATTCCACAGAAATAAGGCTAGCAAAATATCCACGAAATGCAAATGTAACTCTGTGATATGAATTAACAGAACACTAAGCAGTTTCTCAGAAAGCTACTTTCCAGATTTCATCTGAGGATATTTCCTTTTTCACCATAGCCCTCTATTGGCTTCCAAATATCTCTTTGCCAATTCCACAAGAACTGTCTAGCGAAAGGCTTCTTGAGGGGAAAGCAGTAACTCTGTGAGAAGATTTCACAGAACACAAAGAAGTTTCTCAGAAAGCTTTTCTCTGTTTGTTATCGGAGGATATTTCCTTTGGCCCTAGAGTCTTCAAAGGGATCCGAAATATCTGTTCTCACATTCCACAGAAATAAGGCTAGCAAAGAGATCCACGAAATACAGATGTAACTCTGTTATATGAATTAACAGAACACTAAGCAGTTTCTCAGAAAGCTTCTTTCCAGATTTCATCTGAGGATATTTCCTTTTTCACCCTAGCCTTCTATGCGCTACCGAATATCACTTTGCCAATTGCTTAAGAACTGTCTTAGCGAAAGACTTCTTGAGGGGAAAGCTGTAACTCTGTGAGATGATTTCGCAGAACACAAAGAAGTTTCTCTGAAATCTTCTTTCTCTTTGTTATCGGAGGTTATTTCCTTTGGCCGTATAATCTTCAAAGGGATCCGGAATATCTGTTCTCAGATTCCACAGAAATAAGGCTAGCAAAGAGATCCACGAAATACAGATGTAACTCTGTGAGATGAATTAACAGAACACTAAGCAGTTTCTCAGAAAGCTTCTTTCCAGATTTCATCTGAGGATATTTCCTTTTTCACCATAGCCCTCTATGGGCTTCCAAATATCACTTTGCCAAATCCACAAAAACTGCCTTAGTGAAAGACTTCTTGAGGGGAAAGCTGTAACTCTGTGAGATGATTTCACAGAACACAAAGAAGTTTGTAAGAAAGCTTCTTTCTCTTTGTTATGGGAAGATATTTCCTTTGGACCTATAGTCTTCTAAGGGATCCGAAATATCTGTTCTCAGATTCCACAGAAATAAGGCGAGCAAAGAGATCCACGAAATACAGTTGTAACTCTGTGAGATGAATTAACAGAACACTAAGCAGTTTCTCAGAAAGCTACTTTCCAGATTTCATCTGAGGATATTTTCTTTTTCACCATAGCCCTGTATGGGCTTCCAAATATTACTTTGCCAATTCCACAAGAACTGTCTCAGCGAAAGGCTTCTACAGGGGAAAGCTGTAACTCTGTGAGATGATTTCACAGAACCCAAAGAAGTTTCCAGAAAGCTTCTTTCTCTTTGTTATCGGAGTTTATTTCCTTTGGCCCTATAATCTTCAAAGGGATCCGGAATATCTGTTCTCAGATTCCACAGAAATAAGGCTAGCAAAATATCCACGAAATGCAAATGTAACTCTGTGATATGAATTAACAGAACACTAAGCAGTTTCTCAGAAAGCTACTTTCCAGATTTCATCTGAGGATATTTCCTTTTTCACCATAGCCCTCTATTGGCTTCCAAATATCTCTTTGCCAATTCCACAAGAACTGTCTAGCGAAAGGCTTCTTGAGGGGAAAGCAGTAACTCTGTGAGAAGATTTCACAGAACACAAAGAAGTTTCTCAGAAAGCTTTTCTCTGTTTGTTATCGGAGGATATTTCCTTTGGCCCTAGAGTCTTCAAAGGGATCCGAAATATCTGTTCTCACATTCCACAGAAATAAGGCTAGCAAAGAGATCCACGAAATACAGATGTAACTCTGTTATATGAATTAACAGAACACTAAGCAGTTTCTCAGAAAGCTTCTTTCCAGATTTCATCTGAGGATATTTCCTTTTTCACCCTAGCCTTCTATGCGCTACCGAATATCACTTTGCCAATTGCTTAAGAACTGTCTTAGCGAAAGACTTCTTGAGGGGAAAGCTGTAACTCTGTGAGATGATTTCGCAGAACACAAAGAAGTTTCTCTGAAATCTTCTTTCTCTTTGTTATCGGAGGTTATTTCCTTTGGCCGTATAATCTTCAAAGGGATCCGGAATATCTGTTCTCAGATTCCACAGAAATAAGGCTAGCAAAGAGATCCACGAAATACAGATGTAACTCTGTGAGATGAATTAACAGAACACTAAGCAGTTTCTCAGAAAGCTTCTTTCCAGATTTCATCTGCGGATAATTCCTTTTTCACCATAGCCCTCTATGCGCTTCCAAATATCACTTTGCCATTTCCACAAGAACTGTCTTAGCGAAAGGATTCTTGAGTGGAAAGCTGTAACTCTGTGAGATGATTTCACAGGACACAAAGAAGTTTCTGAGAAAGCTTCGTTCTCTTTGAGATCGGAGGATATGTCCTTTGGCCCTATAGTCTTCTAAGGGATCTGAAATATCTGTTCTCAGATTCCACAGAAATAATGCTAGCAAAGAGATCCACGAAATACAGATGTAACTCTGTGAGATGAATTAACAGAACACTAAGCAGTTTCTCAAAAAGCTACTTTCCAGATTTCATCTGAGGATATTTCCTTTTTCACCAGAGCCCTCTATGGGCTTCCAAATATCACTATGCCTATTCCACAAGAACTGTCTTAGCGAAAGGCTTCTTGAGGGGAAAACTGTAACTCTGTGAGATGATTTCACAGAACACAAAGAAGTTTCTCAGAAAGCTTCTTTCTCTTTGTTATCGGAGGATATTTCCTTGGGCCCTATAGTCTTCTAAGGGATCCGAAATATCTGTTCTCAGATTCCACAGAAATTAGGCTAGCAAAGAGATACACCAAATACAAATGTAACTCTGTGAGATGAATTAAGAGAACACTAAGCAGTTTCTCAGAAAGCTTCTTTCCAGATTTCATCTGAGGATATTTCCTTTTTCACCATAGCCCTCTATGGGCTTCCAAATATCACTTTGCCAATTCCAAAAGAACTGTCTTAGCGAAAGACTTCTTCAGGGGAAAGCTGTACCTCTGTGAGATGATTTCACAGAACACAAAGAAGTTTCTCAGAAAGCTTCTTTCTCTTTGTTATCGGAGGATATTACCTTTGGCCCTAGAGTCTTCAAAGGGATCCGAAATATCTGGTCTCAGATTCCACAGAAATAAGGCTAGCAAAGAGATACACCAAATACAGATGTAACTCTGTGAGATGATTTTACAGAACACAAAGAAGTTTCTCAGATAGCTTCTTTCTCTTTGTTAACGGAAGATATTTCCTTTGGCCCTATAATCTTCAAAGGGATCCGGAATATCTGTTCTCAGATTCCACAGAAATAAGGCTAGCAAAGAGATCCACGAAATACAGATGTAACTCTGTGAGAAGAATTAACAGAACACTAAGCAGTTTCTCAGAAAGCTTCTTTCCAGATTTCATCTGAGGATATTTCCTTTTTCACCATAGCCCTCTATGGGCTTCCAAATATCATTTTGCCAATACCACAAGAACTGTCTTAGCGAAAGACTTCTTGAGAGGAAAGCTCTAACGCTGTGAGGTGATTTCACAGAACACAAAGAAGTTTCTCAGAAAGCTTCTTTCTCTTTGTTATCGGAGTTATTTCCTTTGGCCCTATAATCTTCAAAGGGATCCGGAATATCTGTTCTCAGATTCCACAGAAATAAGGCTAGCAAAGAGATCCACGAAAAACAGATGTAACTCTGTGAGATGAATTAACAGAACACTAAGCAGTTTCTCAGAAAGCTTCTTTCCAGATTTCATCTGCGGATAATTCCTTTTTCACCATAGCCCTCTATGCGCTTCCAAATATCACTTTGCCATTTCCACAAGAACTGTCTTAGCGAAAGGCTTCTTGAGTGGAAAGCTGTAACTCTGTGAGATGATTTCACAGGACACAAAGAAGTTTCTGAGAAAGCTTCGTTCTCTTTGAGATCGGAGGATATGTCCTTTGGCCCTATAGTCTTCTAAGGGATCTGTAATATCTGTTCTCAGATTCCACAGAAATAAGGCTAGCAAAGAGATCCACGAAATACAGATGTAACTCTGTGAGATGAATTAACAGAACACTAAGCAGTTTCTCAGAAATTTCTTTCCAGATTTCATCTGAGGATATTTCCTTTTTCACCATAGCCCTCTATGCGCTTCCAAATATCACTTTGCCAATTCCACAAGAACTGTCTTAGCGAAAGGCTTTTTGAGGGGCAAGCTGTAACTCTGTGAGATGATTTCACAGAACACAAAGAAGTTTCCAAGAAAGCTTCTTTCTCTTTGTTATCGGAAGATATTTCCTTTGGCCCTATAGTCTTCTAAGGGATCCGAAATATCTGTTCTCAGATTCCACAGAAATAAGGCTAGCAAAGAGATCCACGAAATACAGATGTAACTCTGTGAGATGAATTAACAGAACACTAAGCAGTTTCTCAGAAAGCTACTTTCCAGATTTCATCTGAGGATATTTTCTTTTTCACCATAGCCCTGTATGGGCTTCCAAATATTACTTTGCCAATTCCACAAGACCTGTCTTAGCGAAAGGCTTCTTGAGTGGAAAGCTGTAACTCTGTGAGAAGATTTCACAGAACACAAAGAAGTTTCCAGAAAGCTTCTTTCTCTTTGTTATCGGAGTTTATTTCCTTTGGCCATATAATCTTCAAAGGGATCGGGAATACCTGTTCTCAGATTCCACAGAAATAAGGCTAGCAAAGAGATCCACGAAATACAGATGTAACTCTGTGAGATGAATTAACAGAACACTAAGCAGTTTCTCAGAAAGCTACTTTCCAGATTTCATCTGAGGATATTTCCTTTTTCACCATAGCCCTGTATGGGCTTCCAAATATTACTTTGCCAATTCCACAAGAACTGTCTTAGCGAAAGGCTTCTTGAGGGGAAAGCTGTAACTCTGTGAGAAGATTTCACAGAACACAAAGAAGTTTCCAGAAAGCTTCTTTCTCTTTGTTATCGGAGTTTATTTCCTTTGGCCCTATAATCTTCAAAGGGATCTGGAATACCTGTTCTCAGATTCCACAGAAATAAGGCTAGCAAAGAGATCCACGAAATACAGATGTAACTCTGTGAGATGAATTAACAGAACACTAAGCACTTTCTCAGAAAGCTTCTTTCAGATTTCATCTGAGGATATTTCCTTTTTCACCATAGCCCTCTATGGGCTTCCAAATATCACTTTGCCAATTCCACAAGAACTGTCTTAGCGAAAGTCTTCTTGAGTGGAAAGCTGTAACTCTGTGAGATGATTTCACAGAACACAAAGTAGTTTCTGAGAAAGCTTCATTCTCTTTCTGATCGGAGGATATTTCTTTGGCCCTATACTATTCTAAGGGATCCGAAATATCTGTTCTCAGATTCCACAGAAATAAGGCTAGCAAAGAGATACACCAAATACAGATGTAACTCTGTGAGATGAATTAAGAGAACACTAAGCAGTTTCTCAGAAAGCTTCTTTCCAGATTTCATCTGAGGATATTTCCTTTTTCACCATAGCCCTCTATGGGCTTCCAAATATAACTTTGCCAATTCCAAAAGAACTGTCTTAGCGAAAGACTTCTTCAGGGGAAAGCTGTACCTCTGTGAGATGATTTCACAGAACACAAAGAAGTTTCTCAGAAAGCTTCTTTCTCTTTGTAATCGGAGGATATTTCCTTTGGCCCTAGAGTCTTCAAAGGGATCCGAAATATCTGGTCTCAGATTCCACAGAAATAAGGCTAGCAAAGAGATACACCAAATACAGATGTAACTCTGTGAGATGATTTCACAGAACACAAAGAAGTTTCTCAGAAAGCTTCTTTCTCTTCGTTATCGGAGTTTATTTCCTTTGGCCCTATAATCTTCAAAGGGATCCGGAATATCTGTTCTCAGATTCCACAGAAATAAGGCTAGCAAAGAGATCCACGAAATACAGATGTAACTCTGTGAGATGAATTAACAGAACACTAAGCAGTTTCTCAGAAAGCTTCTTTCCAGATTTCATCTGAGGATATTTCCTTTTTCACCATAGCCCTCTATGGGCTTCCAAATATCACTTTGCCAATTCCACAAGAACTGTCTTAGCGAAAGGCTTTTTGAAGGGAAAGCTGTAACTCTGTGAGATGATTTCACAGAACACAAAGAAGTTTCTAAGAAAGCTTCTTTCTCTTTGTTATCGGAAGATATTTCCTTTGGCCCTATAGTCTTCTAAGGGATCCGAAATATCTGTTCTCAGATTCCACAGAAATAAGGCTAGCAAAGAGATCCACGAAATACAGTTGTAACTCTGTGAGATGAATTAACAGAACACTAAGCAGTTTCTCAGAAAGCTACTTTCCAGATTTCATCTGAGGATATTTCTTTTTCACCATAGCCCTGTATGGGCTTCCAAATATTACTTTGCCAATTCCACAAGAACTGTCTTAGCGAAAGGCTTCTTCAGGGGAAATCTGTAACTCTGTGAGATGATTTCACAGAACCCAAAGAAGTTTCCAGAAAGCTTCTTTCTCTTTGTTATCCGAGTTTATTTCCTTTGGCCCTATAATCTTCAAAGGGATCCGGAATATCTGTTCTCAGAATCCACAGAAATAAGGCTAGCAAAATATCCACGAAATGCAAATGTAACTCTGTGAGATGAATTAACAGAACACTAAGCAGTTTCTCAGAAAGCTACTTTCCAGATTTCATCTGAGGATATTTCCTTTTTCACCATAGCCCTCTATTGGCTTCCAAATATCTCTTTGCCAATTCCACAAGAACTGTCTAGCGAAAGGCTTCTTGAGGGGAAAGCAGTAACTCTGTGAGAAGATTTCACAGAACACAAAGAAGTTTCTCAGAAAGCTTCTTTCTCTTTGTTATCGGAAGATATTTCCTTTGGCCCTATAGTCTTCAAAGGGATCCGAAATATCTGTTCTCACATTCCACAGAAATAAGGCTAGCAAAGAGATCCACGAAATACAGATGTAACTCTGTTATATGAATTAACAGAACACTAAGCTGTTTCTCAGAAAGCTTCTTTCCACATTTCATCTGAGGATATTTCCTTTTTCACCATAGCCCTCTATGGGCTTCCAATATCACTTTGCCAATACCACAAGAACTGTGTTAGCGAAAGACTTCTTGAGGGGAAAGCTCTAACGCTGTGAGGTGATTTCACAGAACACAAAGAAGTTTCTCAGAAAGCTTCTTTCTCTTTGTTATCGGAGTTTATTTCCTTTGGCCCTATAATCTTCAAAGGGATCCGGAATATCTGTTCTCAGATTCCACAGAAATAAGGCTAGCAAAGAGATCCACGAAATACAGATGTAACTCTGTGAGATGAATTAACAGAACACTAAGCAGTTTCTCAGAAACTTCTTTCCAGATTTCATCTGAGGATATTTCCTTTTTCACCATAGCCCTCTATGCGCTTCCAAATATCACTTTGCCAATTCCACAAGAACTGTCTTAGCGAAAGGCTTTTTGAGGGGAAAGCTGTAACTCTGTGAAATGATTTCACAGAACACAAAGAAGTTTCCAAGAAAGCTTCTTTCTCTTTGTTATCGGAAGATATTTCCTTTGGCCCTATAGTCTTCTAAGGGATCCGAAATATCTGTTCTCAGATTCCACAGAAATAAGGCTAGCAAAGAGATCCACGAAATACAGATGTAACTCTGTGAGATGAATTAACTGAACACTAAGCAGTTTCTCAGAAAGCTACTTTCCAGATTTCATCTGAGGATATTTTCTTTTTCACCATAGCCCTGTATGGGCTTCCAAATATTACTTTGCCAATTCCACAAGAACTGTCTTAGCGAAAGGCTTCTTGAGGGGAAAGCTGTAACTCTGTGAGATGATTTCACAGAACACAAAGAAGTTTCCAGAAAGCTTCTTTCTCTTTGTTATCGGAGTTTATTTCCTTTGGCCCTATAATCTTCAAAGGGATCCGGAATATCTGTTCTCGGATTCCACAGAAATAAGGCTAGAAAAGAGATCCACGAAATATAGATGTAACTGTGTGAGATGAATTAACAGAACACTAAGCACTTTCTCAGAAAGCTTCTTTCAGATTTCATCTGAGGATATTTCCTTTTTCACCATAGCCCTCTATGGGCTTCCAAATATCACTTTGCCAATTCCACAAGAACTGTCTTAGCGAAAGTCTTCTTGAGTGGAAAGCTGTAACTCTGTGAGATGATTTCACAGAACACAAAGTAGTTTCTGAGAAAGCTTCGTTCTCTTTCTGATCGGAGGATATTTCTTTGGCCCTATACTATTCTAAGGGATCCGAAATATCTGTTCTCAGATTCCACAGAAATAATGCTAGCAAAGAAATCCAGGAAATACAGATGTAACTCTGTGAGATGAATTAACAGAACACTAAGCAGTTTCTCAGAAAGCTACTTTCCAGATTTCATCTGAGGATATTTCCTTTTTCACCATAGCCCTCTATGGGCTTCCAAATATCACTTTGCCAATTCCAAAAGAACTGTCTTAGCGAAAGGCTTCTTGAGGGGAAAGCTGTAACTCTGTGAGATGATTTCACAGAACACAAAGAAGTTTCTCAGAAAGCTTCTTTCTCTTTGTTATCGGAGGATATTTCCTTTGGCCCTATAGTCTTCTAAGGGATCCGAAATATCTGTTCTCAGATTCCACAGAAATAAGGCTAGCAAAGAGATACACCAAATACAGATGTAACTCTGTGAGATGAATTAACAGAACACTAAGCAGTTTCTCAGAAAGCTTCTTTCCAGATTTCATCTGAGGATATTTCCTTTTTCACCTTAGCCCTCTATGGGCTTCCAAATATCACTTTGTCAATTCCAAAAGAACTCTCTTAACGAAAGGCTTCTTCAGGGGACAGCTGTAGCTCCGTGAGATGATTTCAAAGAACACAAAGAAGTTTCTCAGAAATCTTCTTTCTCTTTGTTATCGGAGGATATTTCCTTTGGCCCTATAGTCTTCTTAGGGATCCGAAATATCTGGTCTCAGATTCCACAGAAATAAGGCTAGCAAAGAGATACACCAAATACAGATGTAACTCTGTGAGATGATTTCACAGAACACAAAGAAGTTTCTCAGAAAGCTTCTTTCTCTTTGTTATCGGAGTTTATTTCCTTTGGCCCTATAATCTTCAAAGGGATCCGGAATATCTCTTCTCAGATTTCACAGAAATAAGGCTAGGTAAGAGATCCACGAAATACAGATGTAACTCTGTGAGATGAATTAACAGAACACTAAGCAGTTTCTCAGAAAGCTTCTTTCCAGATTTCATCTGAGGATATTTCCTTTTTCACCATAGCCCTCTATGGGCTTCCAAATATCACTTTGCCAATACCACAAGAACTGTCTTAGCGAAACACTTCTTGAGGGGAAAGCTCTAACGCTCTGAGGTGATTTCACAAAACAAAAAGAAGTTTCTCAGGAAGCTTCTTTCTCTTTGTTATCGGAGTTTATTTCCGTTGGCCCTATAATCTTCAAAGGGATCCGGAATATCTCTTCTCAGATTCCACAGAAATAAGGCGAGCAAAGAGATCCACGAAATACAGATGTAACTCTGTGAGATGAATTAACAGAACACTAAGCAGTTTCTCCGAAACTTCTTTCCAGATTTCATCTGAGGATATTTCCTTTTTCACCATAGCCCTCTATGGGCTTCCAAATATCACTTTGCCAATTCCACAAGAACTGTCTCAGAGAAAGCCTTTTGAGGGGAAAGCTGTAACTCTGTGAGATGATTTCACAGAACACAAAGAAGTTTCTAAGAAAGCTTCTTTCTCTTTGTTATCGGAAGATATTTCCTTTGGCCCTCTAGTCTTCTAAGGGATCCGAAATATCTGGTCTCAGATTCCACAGAAATAAGGCTAGCAAAGAGATACACCAAATACCGATGTAACTCTGTGAGATGATTTCACAGAACACAAAGAAGTTTCTCAGAAAGCTTCTTTCTCTTTGTTATCGGAGTTTATTTCCTTTGGCCCTATAATCTTCAAAGGGATCCGGAATATCTGTTCTCAGATTCCACAGAAATAAGGCTAGCAAAGAGATACACCATATACAGATGTAACTCTGTGAGATGAATTAACAGAACACTAAGCAGTTTCTCAGAAAGCTTCTTTCCAGATTTCATCTGAGGATATTTCCTTTTTCACCATAGCCCTCTATGGGCTTCCAAATATCACTTTGCCAATTCCACAAGAACTGCCTTAGCGAAAAACTTCTTGAGGGGAAAGCTGTAACTCTGTGAGATGATTTCACAGAACACAAATAAGTTTGTAAGAAAGCTTCTTTCTCTTTGTTATCGGAAGATATTTCCTTTGGCCCTATAGTCTTCTAAGGGATCCGAAATATCTGTTCTCAGATTCCACAGAAATAAGGCTAGCAAAGAGATCCACGAAATACAGATGTAACTCTGTGAGGTGAATTAACAGAACACTAAGCAGTTTCTCAAAAAGCTACTTTCCAGATTTCATCTGAGGATATTTCCTTTTTCACCAGAGCCCTCTATGGGCTTCCAAATATCACTATGCCAATTCCACAAGAACTGTCTTAGCGAAAGGCTTCTTGAGTGGAAAGCTGTAACTCTGCGAGATGATTTCACAGAAACAAAGAAGTTTGTAAGAAAGCTTCTTTCTCTTTGTTATCGGACGATATTTCCTGTGGCCCTAGAGTCTTCAAAGGGATCCGAAATATCTGGTCTCAGATTCCACAGAAATAAGGCTAGCAAAGAGATACACCAAATACAGATGTAATTCGGTGAGATGAATTAACAGAACACTAAGCAGTTTCTCAGAAAGCTTCTTTCCAGATTTCATCTGAGGACATTTCCTTTTTCACCATAGCCCTCTATGGGCTTCCAAATATCACTTTGCCAATACCACAAGAACTGTCTTAGCGAAAGACTTCTTGAGGGGAAAGCTCTAAAGCTCTGAGGTGATTTCACAGAACACAAAGAAGTTTCTCAGAAAGCTTCTTTCTCTTTGTTATCGGAGGTTATTTCCTTTGGCCCTATAATCTTCAAAGGGATCCGGAATATCTGTTCTCAGATTCCAAAGAAATAAGGCGAGCAAAGAGATCCACGAAATACAGATGTAACTCTGTGAGATGAATTAACAGAACACTAAGCAGTTTCTCAGAAACTTCTTTCCAGATTTCATCTGAGGATATTTCCTTTTTCACCATAGCCTTCTATGCGCTTCCAAATATCACTTAGCCAATTCCAGAAGAACTATCTTAGCGAAAGGCTTTTTGAGGGGAAAGCTGTAACTCTGTGAGATGATTTCAGAGAACACAAAGAAGTTTCTAAGAAAGCTTCTTTCTCTTTGTTATCGGAAGATATTTCCTTTGGCCCTATAGTCTTCTAAGGAATCCGAAACATCAGTTCTCAGATTCCACAGAAATAAGGCTAGCAAAGAGATCCACGAAATACAGATGTAACTCTGTGAGATGAATTAACAGAACACTAAGCAGTTTCTCAGAAAGCTACTTTCCAGATTTCATCTGAGGATATTTTCTTTTTCACCATAGCCCTTTATGGGCTTCCAAATATTACTTTGCCAATTCCACAAGAACTGTCTTAGCGAAAGGCTTCGTGAGGGGAAAGCTGTAACTCTGTGAGATGATTTCACAGAACACAAAGAAGTTTCCAGAAAGCTTCTTTCTCTTTGTTATCGGAGTTTATTTCCTTTGGCCCTATAATCTTCAATGGGATCCGGAATATCTGTTCTCAGATTCCACAGAAATAAGGCTAGCAAAGAGATCCACGAAATACAGATGTAACTCTGTGAGATGAATTAACAGAACACTAAGCACTTTCTCAGAAAGCTTCTTTCAGATTTCATCTGAGGATATTTCCTTTTTCACCATAGCCCTGTATGGGCTTCCAAATATCACTTTGCCAATTCCACAAGAACTGTCTTAGCGAAAGTCTTCTTGAGTGGAAAGCTGTAACTCTGTGAGATGATTGCACAGAACACAAAGTAGTTTCTGAGAAAGCTTCGTTCTCTTTCTAATCGGAGGATATTTCTTTGGCCCTATACTATTCTAAGGGATCCGAAATATCTGTTCTCAGATTCCACAGAAATAATGCTAGCAAAGAAATCCACGAAATACAGATGTAACTCTGTGAGATGAATTAACAGAACACTAAGCAGTTTCTCAGAAAGCTACTTTCCAGATTTCATCTGAGGATATTTCCTTTTTCACCATAGCCCTCTATGGGCTTCCAAATATCACTTTGCCAATTCCACAAGAACTGTCTTAGCGAAAGGCTTCTTGAGGGGAAAGCTGTAACTCTGTGAGATGATTTCACAGAACACAAAGAAGTTTCTCAGAAAGCTTCTTTCTCTTTGTTACCGGAGGATATTTCCTTTGGCCCTATAGTCTTCTAAGGGATCCGAAATATCTGTTCTCAGATTCCACAGAAATAAGGCTAGCAAAGAGATCCACGAAATACAGATGTAACTCTGTGAGATGAATTAACAGAACACTAAGCAGTTTCTCAGAAAGCTTCTTTCCACATTTCATCTGAGGATATTTCCTTTTTCACCCTAGCCTTCTATGCGCTACCGAATATCACTTTGCCAATTGCATAAGAACTGTCTTAGCGAAAGACTTCTTGCGGGGAATGCTGTAACTCTGTGAGATGATTTCACAGAACACAAAAAACTTTCTTAGAAAGCTTCTTTCTCTTTGTTATCGGAGTTTACTTCCTTTGGCCCTATAATCTTCAAAGGGATCCGAAATATCTGTTCTCAGATTCCACAGAAATAAGGCTAGCAAAGAGATCCACGAAATACAGATGTAACTCTGTGAGATGAATTAACAGAACACTAAGCAGTTTCTCAGAAAGCTACTTTCCAGATTTCATCTGAGGATATTTTCTTTTTCACCATAGCCCTGTATGGGCTTCCAAATATTACTTTGCCAATTCCACAAGAACTGTCTTAGCGAAAGGCTTCTTGAGGGGAAAGCTGTAACTCTGTGAGAAGATTTCACAGAACACAAAGAAGTTTCCAGAAAGCTTCTTTCTCTTTGTTATCGGAGTTTATTTCCTTTGGCCCTATAATCTTCAAAGGGATCCGGAATACCTGTTCTCAGATTCCACAGAAATAAGGCTAGCAAAGAGATCCACGAAATACAGATGTAACTCTGTGAGATGAATTAACAGAACACTAAGCACTTTCTCAGAAAGCTTCTTTCAGATTTCATCTGAGGATATTTCCTTTTTCACCATAGCCCTCTATGGGCTTCCAAATATCACTTTGCCAATTCCACAAGAACTGTCTTAGCGAAAGTCTTCTTGAGTGGAAAGCTGTAACTCTGTGAGATGATTTCACAGAACACAAAGTAGTTTCTGAGAAAGCTTCGTTCTCTTTCTGATCGGAGGATATTTCTTTGGCCCTATACTATTCTAAGGGATCCGAAATATCTGTTCTCAGATTCCACAGAAATAAGGCTAGCAAAGAGATACACCAAATACAGATGTAACTCTGTGAGATGAATTAAGAGAACACTAAGCAGTTTCTCAGAAAGCTTCTTTCCAGATTTCATCTGAGGATATTTCCTTTTTCACCATAGCCCTCTATGGGCTTCCAAATATAACTTTGCCAATTCCAAAAGAACTGTCTTAGCGAAAGACTTCTTCAGGGGAAAGCTGTACCTCTGTGAGATGATTTCACAGAACACAAAGAAGTTTCTCAGAAAGCTTCTTTCTCTTTGTAATCGGAGGATATTTCCTTTGGCCCTAGAGTCTTCAAAGGGATCCGAAATATCTGGTCTCAGATTCCACAGAAATAAGGCTAGCAAAGAGATCCACGAAATACAGATGTAACTCTGTGAGATGATTTCACAGAACACAAAGAAGTTTCTCAGAAAGCTTCTTTCTCTTCGTTATCGGAGTTTATTTCCTTTGGCCCTATAATCTTCAAAGGGATCCGGAATATCTGTTCTCAGATTCCACAGAAATAAGGCTAGCAAAGAGATCCACGAAATACAGATGTAACTCTGTGAGATGAATTAACAGAACACTAAGCAGTTTCTCAGAAAGCTTCTTTCCAGATTTCATCTGAGGATATTTCCTTTTTCACCATAGCCCTCTATGGGCTTCCAAATATCACTTTGCCAATACCACAAGAACTGTCTTAGCGAAAGACTTCTTGAGGGGAAAGCTCTAACGCTCTGAGGTGATTTCACAGAACACAAAGAAGTTTCTCAGAAAGCTTCTTTCTCTTTGTTATCGGAGGTTATTTCCTTTGGCCGTATAATCTTCAAAGGGATCCGGAATATCTGTTCTCAGATTCCACAGAAATAAGGCGAGCAAAGAGATCCACGAAATACAGATGTAACTCTGTGAGATGAATTAACAGAACACTAAGCAGTTTCTCAGAAACTTCTTTCCAGATTTCATCTGAGGATATTTCCTTTTTCACCATAGCCCTCTATGCGCTTCCAAATATCACTTTGCCAATTCCACAAGAACTGTCTTAGTGAAAGGCTTTTTGAGGGGAAAGCTGTAACTCTGTGAGATGATTTCACAGAACACAAAGAAGTTTCTAAGAAAGCTTCTTTCTCTTTGTTATCGGAAGATATTTCCTTTGGCCCTATAGTCTTCTAAGGGATCCGAAATATCTGTTCTCAGATTCCACAGAAATAAGGCTAGCAAAGAGATCCACGAAATACAGTTGTAACTCTGTGAGATGAATTAACAGAACACTAAGCAGTTTCTCAGAAAGCTACTTTCCAGATTTCATCTGAGGATATTTCTTTTTCACCATAGCCCTCTATGGGCTTCCAAATATTACTTTGCCAATTCCACAAGAACTGTCTTAGCGAAAGGCTTCTTCAGGGGAAAGCTGTAACTCTGTGAGATGATTTCACAGAACCCAAAGAAGTTTCCAGAAAGCTTCTTTCTCTTTGTTATCCGAGTTTATTTCCTTTGGCCCTATAATCTTCAAAGGGATCCGGAATATCTGTTCTCAGATTCCACAGAAATAAGGCTAGCAAAATATCCACGAAATGCAAATGTAACTCTGTGAGATGAATTAACAGAACACTAAGCAGTTTCTCAGAAAGCTACTTTCCAGAATTCATCTGAGGATATTTCCTTTTTCACCATAGCCCTCTATTGGCTTCCAAATATCTCTTTGCCAATTCCACAAGAACTGTCTAGCGAAAGGCTTCTTGAGGGGAAAGCAGTAACTCTGTGAGAAGATTTCACAGAACACAAAGAAGTTTCTCAGAAAGCTTCTTTCTCTTTGTTATCGGAAGATATTTCCTTTGGCCCTATAGTCTTCAAAGGGATCCGAAATATCTGTTCTCACATTCCACAGAAATAAGGCTAGCAAAGAGATCCACGAAATACAGATGTAACTCTGTTATATGAATTAACAGAACACTAAGCTGTTTCTCAGAAAGCTTCTTTCCACATTTCATCTGAGGATATTTCCTTTTTCACCATAGCCCTCTATGGGCTTCCAAATATCACTTTGCCAATATCACAAGAACTGTCTTAGCGAAAGACTTCTTGAGGGGAAAGCTCTAACGCTGTGAGGTGATTTCACAGAACACAAAGAAGTTTCTCAGAAAGCTTCTTTCTCTTTGTTATCGGAGTTTATTTCCTTTGGCCCTATAATCTTCAAAGGGATCCGGAATATCTGTTCTCAGATTCCACAGAAATAAGGCTAGCAAAGAGATCCACGAAATACAGATGTAACTCTGTGAGATGAATTAACAGAACACTAAGCAGTTTCTCAGAAACTTCTTTCCAGATTTCATCTGAGGATATTTCCTTTTTCACCATAGCCCTCTATGCGCTTCCAAATATCACTTTGCCAATTCCACAAGAACTGTCTTAGCGAAAGGCTTTTTGAGGGGAAAGCTGTAACTCTGTGAGATGATTTCACAGAACACAAAGAAGTTTCCAAGAAAGCTTCTTTCTCTTTGTTATCGGAAGATATTTCCTTTGGCCCTATAGTCTTCTAAGGGATCCGAAATATCTGTTCTCAGATTCCACAGAAATAAGGCTAGCAAAGAGATCCACGAAATACAGATGTAACTCTGTGAGATGAATTAACTGAACACTAAGCAGTTTCTCAGAAAGCTACTTTCCAGATTTCATCTGAGGATATTTTCTTTTTCACCATAGCCCTGTATGGGCTTCCAAATATTACTTTGCCAATTCCACAAGAACTGTCTTAGCGAAAGGCTTCTTGAGGGGAAAGCTGTAACTCTGTGAGATGATTTCACAGAACACAAAGAAGTTTCCAGAAAGCTTCTTTCTCTTTGTTATCGGAGTTTATTTCCTTTGGCCCTATAATCTTCAAAGGGATCCGGAATATCTGTTCTCGGATTCCACAGAAATAAGGCTAGAAAAGAGATCCACGAAATATAGATGTAACTGTGTGAGATGAATTAACAGAACACTAAGCACTTTCTCAGAAAGCTTCTTTCAGATTTCATCTGAGGATATTTCCTTTTTCACCATAGCCCTCTATGGGCTTCCAAATATCACTTTGCCAATTCCACAAGAACTGTCTTAGCGAAAGTCTTCTTGAGTGGAAAGCTGTAACTCTGTGAGATGATTTCACAGAACACAAAGTAGTTTCTGAGAAAGCTTCGTTCTCTTTCTGATCGGAGGATATTTCTTTGGCCCTATACTATTCTAAGGGATCCGAAATATCTGTTCTCAGATTCCACAGAAATAATACTAGCAAAGAAATCCAGGAAATACAGATGTAACTCTGTGAGATGAATTAACAGAACACTAAGCAGTTTCTCAGAAAGCTACTTTCCAGATTTCATCTGAGGATATTTCCTTTTTCACCATAGCCCTCTATGGGCTTCCAAATATCACTTTGCCAATTCCAAAAGAACTGTCTTAGCGAAAGGCTTCTTGAGGGGAAAGCTGTAACTCTGTGAGATGATTTCACAGAACACAAAGAAGTTTCTCAGAAAGCTTCTTTCTCTTTGTTATCGGAGGATATTTCCTTTGGCCCTATAGTCTTCTAAGGGATCCGAAATATCTGTTCTCAGATTCCACAGAAATAAGGCTAGCAAAGAGATACACCAAATACAGATGTAACTCTGTGAGATGAATTAACAGAACACTAAGCAGTTTCTCAGAAAGCTTCTTTCCAGATTTCATCTGAGGATATTTCCTTTTTCACCTTAGCCCTCTATGGGCTTCCAAATATCACTTTGTCAATTCCAAAAGAACTGTCTTAACGAAAGGCTTCTTCAGGGGACAGCTGTAGCTCTGTGAGATGATTTCAAAGAACACAAAGAAGTTTCTCAGAAAGCTTCTTTCTCTTTGTTATCGGAGGATATTTCCTTTGGCCCTATAGTCTTCTTAGGGATCCGAAATATCTGGTCTCAGTTTCCACAGAAATAAGGCTAGCAAAGAGATACACCAAATACAGATGTAACTCTGTGAGATGATTTCACAGAACACAAAGAAGTTTCTCAGAAAGCTTCTTTCTCTTTGTTATCGGAGTTTATTTCCTTTGGCCCTATAATCTTCAAAGGGATCCGGAATATCTCTTCTCAGATTTCACAGAAATAAGGCTAGGTAAGAGATCCACGAAATACAGATGTAACTCTGTGAGATGAATTAACAGAACACTAAGCAGTTTCTCAGAAAGCTTCTTTCCAGATTTCATCTGAGGATATTTCCTTTTTCACCATAGCCCTCTATGGGCTTCCAAATATCACTTTGCCAATACCACAAGAACTGTCTTAGCGAAACACTTCTTGAGGGGAAAGCTCTAACGCTCTGAGGTGATTTCACAAAACAAAAAGAAGTTTCTCAGAAAGCTTCTTTCTCTTTGTTATCGGAGTTTATTTCCTTTGGCCCTATAATCTTCAAAGGGATCCGGAATATCTCTTCTCAGATTCCACAGAAATAAGGCGAGCAAAGAGATCCACGAAATACAGATGTAACTCTGTGAGATGAATTAACAGAACACTAAGCAGTTTCTCCGAAACTTCTTTCCAGATTTCATCTGAGGATATTTCCTTTTTCACCATAGCCCTCTATGGGCTTCCAAATATCACTTTGCCAATTCCACAAGAACTGTCTCAGAGAAAGCCTTTTGAGGGGAAAGCTGTAACTCTGTGAGATGATTTCACAGAACACAAAGAAGTTTCTAAGAAAGCTTCTTTCTCTTTGTTATCGGAAGATATTTCCTTTGGCCCTCTAGTCTTCTAAGGGATCCGAAATATCTGGTCTCAGATTCCGCAGAAATAAGGCTAGCAAAGAGATACACCAAATACCGATGTAACTCTGTGAGATGATTTCACAGAACACAAAGAAGTTTCTCAGAAAGCTTCTTTCACTTTGTTATCGGAGTTTATTTCCTTTGGCCCTATAATCTTCAAAGGGATCCGGAATATCTGTTCTCAGATTCCACAGAAATAAGGCTAGCAAAGAGATACACCATATACAGATGTAACTCTGTGAGATGAATTAACAGAACACTAAGCAGTTTCTCAGAAAGCTTCTTTCCAGATTTCATCTGAGGATATTTCCTTTTTCACCATAGCCCTCTATGGGCTTCCAAATATCACTTTGCCAATTCCACAAGAACTGCCTTAGCGAAAAACTTCTTGAGGGGAAAGCTGTAACTCTGTGAGATGATTTCACAGAACACAAATAAGTTTGTAAGAAAGCTTCTTTCTCTTTGTTATCGGAAGATATTTCCTTTGGCCCTATAGTCTTCTAAGGGATCCGAAATATCTGTTCTCAGATTCCACAGAAATAAGGCTAGCAAAGAGATCCACGAAATACAGATGTAACTCTGTGAGGTGAATTAACAGAACACTAAGCAGTTTCTCAGAAAGCTTCTTTCAGATTTCATCTGAGGATATTTCCTTTTTCACCATAGCCCTCTATGGGCTTCCAAATATCACTTTGCCAATTCCACAAGAACTGTCTTAGCGAAAGTCTTCTTGAGTGGAAAGCTGTAACTCTGTGAGATGATTTCACAGAACACAAAGTAGTTTCTGAGAAAGCTTCGTTCTCTTTCTGATCGGAGGATATTTCTTTGGCCCTATACTATTCTAAGGGATCCGAAATATCTGTTCTCAGATTCCACAGAAATAATGCTAGCAAAGAAATCCACGAAATACAGATGTAACTCTGTGAGATGAATTAACAGAACACTAAGCAGTTTCTCAGAAAGCTACTTTCCAGATTTCATCTGAGGATATTTCCTTTTTCACCATAGCCCTCTATGGGCTTCCAAATATCACTTTGCCAATTCCACAAGAACTGTCTTAGCGAAAGGCTTCTTGAGGGGAAAGCTGTAACTCTGTGAGATGATTTCACAGAACACAAAGAAGTTTCTCAGAAAGCTTCTTTCTCTTTGTTACCGGAGGATATTTCCTTTGGCCCTATAGTCTTCTAAGGGATCCGAAATATCTGTTCTCAGATTCCACAGAAATAAGGCTACCAAAGAGATACACCAAATACAGATGTAACTCTGTGAGATGAATTAACAGAACACTAAGCAGTTTCTCAGAAAGCTTCTTTCCAGATTTCATCTGAGGATATTTCCTTTTTCACCTTAGCCCTCTATGGGCTTCCAAATATCACTTTGCCAATTCCAAAAGAACTGTCTTTGGGAAAGGCTTCTTCAGGGGAAAGCTGTAACTCTGTGAGATGATTTCACAGAACACAAAGAAGTTTCTCAGAAAGCTTCTTTCTCTTTGTTATCGGAGGATATTTCCTTTGGCCCTATAGTCTTCAAAGGGATCCGAAATATCTCTTCTCAGGTTCCACAGAAATAAGGCTAGCAAAATATCCACGAAATGCAAATGTAACTCTGTGAGATGAATTAACAGAACACTAAGCAGTTTCTCAGAAAGCTACTTTCCAGATTTCATCTGAGGATATTTCCTTTTTCACCATAGCCCTCTATTGGCTTCCAAATATCTCTTTGCCAATTCCACAAGAACTGTCTAGTAAAAGGCTTCTTGAGGGGAAAGCTGTAACTCTGTGAGATGATTTCACAGAACACAAAGAAGTTTCTCAGAAAGCTTATCTCTCTTTGTTATCGGAGGATATTTCCTTTGGCCCTAGAGTCTTCAAAGGGATCCGAAATATCTGGTCTCAGATTCCACAGAAATAAGGCTAGCAAGGAGATCCACGAAATACAGATGTAACTCTGTGATATGAATTAAAATAACACTAAGCAGTTTCTCAGAAAGCTACTTTCCAGATTTCATCTGATGATATTTCCTTTTTCACCATAGCACTATATGGGCTTCCAAATATCACTCTGCCAATTCCACAAGAACTGTCTTAGCGAAAGTCTTCTTGAGTGGAAAGCTGTAACTCTGTGAGATGATTTCACAGAACACAAAGAAGTTTCTCTGAAAGCTTCTTTCTCTTTGTTATCGAAGTTTACTTCCTTTGGCCCTCTAATCTTCAAAGGGATCCGGAATATCTGTTCTCAGATTCCACAGAAATAAGGCTAGCAAAGAAATCCACGAAATACAGATGTAACTCTGTGAGATGAATTAACAGAACACTAAGCAGTTTCTCAGAAAGCTACTTTCCAGATTTCATCTGAGGATATTTCCTTTTTCACCATAGCCCTCTATGGGCTTCCAAATATCACTTTGACAATTCCAAAAGAACTGTCTTAGCGAAAGGCTTCTTCAGGGGAAAGCTGTAACTCTGTGAGATGATTTCACAGAACACAAAGAAGTTTCTCAGAAAGCTTCTTTCTCTTTGTTATCGGAGGATATTTCCTTTGGCCCTATAGTCTTCTAAGGGATCCGAAATATCAGTTCTCAGATTCCACAGAAATAAGGCTAGCAAAGAGATACACCAAATACAGATGTAACTCTGTGAGATGAATTAACAGAACACTAAGCAGTTTCTCAGAAAGCTTCTTTCCAGATTTCATCTGAGGATATTTCCTTTTTCACCTTAGCCCTCTATGGGCTTCCAAATATCACTTTGTCAATTCCAAAAGAACTGTCTTAACGAAAGGCTTCTTCAGGGGACAGCTGTAGCTCTGTGAGATGATTTCACAGAACACAAAGAAGTTTCTCAGAAAGCTTCTTTCTCTTTATTATCGGAGGATATTTCCTTTGGCCCTATAGTCTTCTTAGGGATCCGAAATATCTGGTCTCAGATTCCACAGAAATAAGGCTAGCAAAGAGATACACCAAATACAGATGTAACTCTGTGAGATGATTTCACAGAACACAAAGAAGTTTCTCAGAAAGCTTCTTTCTCTTTGTTATCGGAGTTTATTTCCTTTGGCCCTATAATCTTCAAAGGGATCCGGAATATCTGTTCTCAGATTCCACAGAAATAAGGCTAGCAAAGAGATCCACGAAATACAGATGTAACTCTGTGAGATGAATTAACAGAACACTAAGCAGTTTCTCAGAAAGCTTCTTTCCAGATTTCATCTGAGGATATTTCCTTTTTCACCATAGCCCTCAATGGGCTTCCAAATATCACTTTGCCAATACCACAAGAACTGTCTTAGCGAAACACTTCTTGAGGCGAAAGCTCTAACGCTCTGAGGTGATTTCACAAAACACAAAGAAGTTTCTCAGAAAGCTTCTTTCTCTTTGTTATCGGAGTTTATTTCCTTTGGCCCTATAATCTTCAAAGGGATCCGGAATATCTCTTCTCAGATTCCACAGAAATAAGGCGAGCAAAGAGATCCACGAAATACAGATGTAACTCTGTGAGATGAATTAACAGAACACTAAGCAGTTTCTCAGAAACTTCTTTCCAGATTTCATCTGAGGATATTTCCTTTTTCACCATAGCCCTCTATGGGCTTCCAAATATCACTTTGCCAATTCCACAAGAACTGTCTCAGCGAAAGGCTTTTTGAAGGGAAAGCTGTAACTCTGTGAGATGATTTCACAGAACACAAAGAAGTTTCTAAGAAAGCTTCTTTCTCTTTGTTATCGGAAGATATTTCCTTTGGCCCTCTAGTCTTCTAAGGGATCCGAAATATCTGTTCTCAGATTCCACAGAAATAAGGCTAGCAAAGAGATCCACGAAATACAGATGTAACTCTGTGAGATGAATTAACAGAACACTAAGCAGTTTCTCAGAAAGCTACTTTCCAGATTTCATCTGAGGATATTTTCTATTTCACCATAGCCCTGTATGGGCTTCCAAATATTACATTGCCAATTCCACAAGAACTGTCTTAGCGAAAGGCTTCTTGAGGGGAAAGCTGTAACTCTGTGAGATGATTTCACAGAACACAAAGAAGTTTCCAGAAAGCTTCTTTCTCTTTGTTATCGTAGTTCATTTCCTTTGGCCCTATAATCTTCAAAGGGATCCGGAATATCTGTTCTCAGATTCCACAGAAATAAGGCTAGCAAAGAGATCCACGAAATACAGATGTAACTGTGTGAGATGAATTAACAGAACACTAAGCACTTTCTCAGAAAGCTTCTTTCAGATTTCATCTGAGGATATTTCCTTTTTCACCATAGCCCTCTATGGGCTTCCAAATATCACTTTGCCAATTCCACAAGAACTGTCTTAGCGAAAGTCTTCTTGAGTGGAAAGCTGTAAATCTGTGAGATGATTTCACAGAACACAAAGTAGTTTCTGAGAAAGCTGCGTTCTCTTTCTGATCGGAGGATATTTCTTTGGCCCTATACTATTCTAAGGGATCCGAAATATCTGTTCTCAGATTCCACAGAAATAATGCTAGCAAAGAAATCCACGAAATACAGATGTAACTCTGTGAGATGAATTAACAGAACACTAAGCAGTTTCTCAGAAAGCTACTTTCCAGATTTCATCTGAGGATATTTCCTTTTTCACCATAGCCCTCTATGGGCTTCCAAATATCACTTGGCCAATTCCAAAAGAACTGTCTTAGCGAAAGGCTTCTTGAGGGGAAAGCTGTAACTCTGTGAGATGATTTCACAGAACACAAAGAAGTTTCTCAGAAAGCTTCTTTCTCTTTGTTATCGGAGGATATTTCCTTTGGCCCTATAGTCTTCTAAGAGATCCGAAATATCTCTTCTCAGGTTCCACAGAAATAAGGCTAGCAAAATATCCACGAAATGAAAATGTAACTCTGTGAGATGAATTAACAGAACACTAAGCAGTTTCTCAGAAAGCTACTTTCCAGATTTCATCTGAGGATATTTCCTTTTTCACCATAGCCCTCTACTGGCTTCCAAATATCTCTTTGCCAATTCCACAAGAACTGTCTAGCAAAAGGCTTCTTGAGGGGAAAGCTGTAACTCTGTGAGATGATTTCACAGAACACAAAGAAGTTTCTCAGAAAGCTTATCTCTCTTTGTTATCGGAGGATATTTCCTTTGGCCCTAGAGTCTTCAAAGGGATCCGAAATATCTGGTCTCAGATTCCACAGAAATAAGGCTAGCAAGGAGATCCACGAAATACAGATGTAACTCTGTGATATGAATTAAAATAACACTAAGCAGTTTCTCAGAAAGCTACTTTCCAGATTTCATCTGAGGATATTTCCTTTTTCACCATAGCACTATATGGGCTTCCAAATATCACTCTGCCAATTCCACAAGAACTGTCTTAGCGAAAGTCTTCTTGAGTGGAAAGCTGTAACTCTGTGAGATGATTTCACAGAACACAAAGAAGTTTCTCTGAAAGCTTCTTTCTCTTTGTTATCGAAGTTTACTTCCTTTGGCCCTCTAATCTTCAAAGGGATCCGGAATATCTGTTCTCAGATTCCACAGAAATAAGGCTAGCAAAGAAATCCACGAAATACACATGTAACTCTGTGAGATGAATTAACAGAACACTAAGCAGTTTCTCAGAAAGCTACTTTCCAGATTTCATCTGAGGATATTTCCTTTTTCACCATAGCCCTCTATGGGCTTCCAAATATCACTTTGCCAATTCCAAAAGAACTGTCTTAGCGAAAGGCTTTTTGAGGGGAAAGCTGTAACTCTGTGAGATGATTTCACAGAACACAAAGAAGTTTCTCAGAAAACTTCTTTCTCTTTGTTATCGGAGGATATTTCCTTTGGCCCTATAGTCTTCTAAGGGATCCGAAATATCTGTTCTCAGATTCCACAGAAATAAGGCTAGCAAAGAGATACACCAAATACAGATGTAACTCTTTGAGATGAATTAACAGAACACTAAGCAGATTCTCAGAAAGCTTCTTTCCAGATTTCATCTGAGGATATTTCCTTTTTCACCTTAGCCCTCTATGGGCTTCCAAATATCACTTTGTCAATTCCAAAAGAACTGTCTTAACGAAAGGCTTCTTCAGGGGACAGCTGTAGCTCTGTGAGATGATTTCACAGAACACAAAGAAGTTTCTCAGAAAGCTTCTTTCTCTTTGTTATCGGAGGATATTTCCTTTGGCCCTATAGTCTTCTTAGGGATCCGAAATATCTGGTCTCAGATTCCACAGAAATAAGGCTAGCAAAGAGATACACCAAATACAGATGTAACTCTGTGAGATGATTTCACAGAACACAAAGAAGTTTCTCAGAAAGCTTCTTTCTCTTTGTTATCGGAGTTTATTTCCTTTGGCCCTATAATCTTCAAAGGGATCCGGAATATCTGTTCTCAGATTTCACAGAAATAAGTCTAGCAAAGAGATCCACGAAATACAGATGTAACTCTGTGAGATGAATTAACAGAACACTAAGCAGTTTCTCAGAAAGCTTCTTTCCAGATTTCATCTGAGGATATTTCCTTTTTCACCATAGCCCTCTATGGGCTTCCAAATATCACTTTGCCAATACCACAAGAACTGTCTTAGCGAAACACTTCTTGAGGGGAAAGCTCTAACGCTCTGAGGTGATTTCACAAAACACAAAGAAGTTTCTCATAAAGCTTCTTTCTCTTTGTTATCGGAGTTTATTTCCTTTGGCCCTATAATCTTCAAAGGGATCCGGAATATCTCTTCTCAGATTCCACAGAAATAAGGCGAGCAAAGAGATCCACGAAATACAGATGTAACTCTGTGAGATGAATTAACAGAACACTAAGCAGTTTCTCAGAAACTTCTTTCCAGATTTCATCTGAGGATATTTCCTTTTTCACCATAGCCCTCTATGGGCTTCCAAATATCACTTTGCCAATTCCACAAGAACTGTCTCAGCGAAAGGCTTTTTGAGGGGAAAGCTGTAACTCTGTGAGATGATTTCACAGAACACAAAGAAGTTTCTAAGAAAGCTTCTTTCTCTTTGTTATCGGAAGATATTTCCTTTGGCCCTCTAGTCTTCTAAGGGATCCGAAATATCTGTTCTCAGATTCCACAGAAATAAGGCTAGCAAAGAGATCCACGAAATACAGATGTAACTCTGTGAGATGATTTCACAGAACACAAAGAAGTTTTTCAGAAAGCTTCTTTCTCTTTGTTATCGGAGTTTATTTCCTTTGGCCCTATAATCTTCAAAGGGATCCGGAATATCTGTTCTCAGATTCCACAGAAATAAGGCTAGCAAAGAGATACACCATATACAGATGTAACTCTGTGAGATGAATTAACAGAACACTAAGCAGTTTCTCAGAAAGCTTCTTTCCAGATTTCATCTGAGGATATTTCCTTTTTCACCATAGCCCTCTATGGGCTTCCAAATATCACTTTGCCAATTCCACAAGAACTGCCTTAGCGAAAAACTTCTTGAAGGGAAAGCTGTAACTCTGTGAGATGATTTCACAGAACACAAATAAGTTTGTAAGAAAGCTTCTTTCTCTTTGTTATCGGAAGATATTTCCTTTGGCCCTATAGTCTTCTAAGGGATCCGAAATATCTGTTCTCAGATTCCACACAAATAAGGCTAGCAAAGAGATCCACGAAATACAGATGTAACTCTGTGAGGTGAATTAACAGAACACTAAGCAGTTTCTCAAAAAGCTACTTTCCAGATTTCATCTGAGGATATTTCCTTTTTCACCAGAGCCCTCTATGGGCTTCCAAATATCACTATGCCAATTCCACAAGAACTGTCTTAGCGAAAGGCTTCTTGAGTGGAAAGCTGTAACTCTGCGAGATGATTTCACAGAAACAAAGAAGTTTCTCAGAAAGCTTCTTTCTCTTTGTTATCGGACGATATTTCCTGTGGCCCTAGAGTCTTCAAAGGGATCCGAAATATCTGGTCTCAGATTCCACAGAAATAAGGCTAGCAAAGAGATACACCAAATACAGATGTAACTCTGTGAGATGAATTAACAGAACACTAAGCAGTTTCTCAGAAAGCTTCTTTCCAGATTTCATCTGAGGACATTTCCTTTTTCACCATAGCCCTCTATGGGCTTCCAAATATCACTTTGCCAATACCACAAGAACTGTCTTAGCGAAAGACTTCTTGAGGGGAAAGCTCTAACGCTCTGAGGTGATTTCACAGAACACAAAGAAGTTTCTCAGAAAGCTTCTTTCTCTTTGTTATCGGAGTTTATTTCCTTTGGCCCTATAATCTTCAAAGGGATCCGGAATATCTGTTCTCAGATTCCACAGAAATAAGGCGAGCAAAGAGATCTACGAAATACAGATGTAAATCTGTGAGATGAATTAACAGAACACTAAGCAGTTTCTCAGAAACTTCTTTCCAGATTTCATCTGAGGATATTTCCTTTTTCACCATAGCCCTCTATGCGCTTCCAAATATCACTTAGCCAATTCCACGGGAACTATCTTAGCGAAAGGCTTTTTGAGGGGAAAGCTGTAACTCTGTGAGATGATTTCAGAGAACACAAAGAAGTTTCTAAGAAAGCTTCTTTCTCTTTGTTATCGGAAGATATTTCCTTTGGCCCTATAGTCTTCTAAGGGATCCGAAACATCAGTTCTCAGATTCCACAGAAATAAGGCTAGCAAAGAGATCCACGAAATACAGATGTAACTCTGTGAGATGAATTAACAGAACACTAAGCAGTTTCTCAGAAAGCTACTTTCCAGATTTCATCTGAGGATCTTTTCTTTTTCACCATAGCCCTTTATGGGCTTCCAAATATTATTTTGCCAATTCCACAAGAACTGTCTTAGCGAAAGGCTTCGTGAGGGGAAAGCTGTAACTCTGTGAGATGATTTCACAGAACACAAAGAAATTTCCAGAAAGCTTCTTTCTCTTTGTTATCGGAGTTTATTTCCTTTGGCCCTATAATCTTCATTGGGATCCGGAATATCTGTTCTCAGATTCCACAGAAATAAGGCTAGCAAAGAGATCCACGAAATACAGATGTAACTCTGTGAGATGAACTAACAGAACACTAAGCACTTTCTCAGAAAGCTTCTTTCAGATTTCATCTGAGGATATTGCCTTTTTCACCATAGCCCTCTATGGGCTTCCAAATATCACTTTGCCAATTCCACAAGAACTGTCTTAACGAAAGTCTTCTTGAGTGGAAAGCTGTAACTCTGTGAGATGATTTCACGGAACACAAAGTAGTTTCTGAGAAAGCTTCGTTCTCTTTCTAATCGGAGGATATTTCTTTGGCCCTATACTATTCTAAGGGATCCGAAATATCTGTTCTCAGATTCCACAGAAATAATGCTAGCAAAGAAATCCACGAAATACAGATGTAACTCTGTGAGATGAATTAACAGAACACTAAGCAGTTTCTCAGAAAGATACTTTCCAGATTTCATCTGAGGATATTTCCTTTTTCACCATAGCCCTCTATGGGCTTCCAAACATCACTTTGCCAATTCCACAAGAACTGTCTTAGCGAAAGGCTTCTTCAGGGGAAAGCTGTAACTCTGTGAGATGATTTCACAGAACACAAAGAAGTTTCTCAGAAAGCTTCTTTCTCTTTGTTATCGGAGGATATTTCCTTTGGCCCTAGAGTCTTCAAAGGGATCCGAAATATCTGGTCTCAGATTCCACAGAAATAAGGCTAGCAAAGAGATACACCAAATACAGATGTAACTCTGTGAGATGATTTCACAGAACACAAAGAAGTTTCTCAGAAAGCTTCTTTCTCTTCGTTATCGGAGTTTATTTCCTTTGGCCCTATAATCTTCAAAGGGATCCGGAATATCTGTTCTCAGATTCCACAGAAATAAGGCTAGCAAAGAGATACACCAAATACAGATGTAACTCTGTGAGATGAATTAACAGAACACTAAGCAGTTTCTCAGAAAGCTTCTTTCCAGATTTCATCTGAGGATATTTCCTTTTTCACCTTAGCCCTCTATGGGCTTCCAAATATCACTTTGTCAATTCCAAAAGAACTGTCTTAACGAAAGGCTTCTTCAGGGGACAGCTGTAGCTCTGTGAGATGATTTCAGAGAACACAAAGAAGTTTCTCAGAAAGCTTCTTTCTCTTTGTTATCGGAGGATATTTCCTTTGGCCCTATAGTCTTCTTAGGGATCCGAAATATCTGGTCTCAGATTCCACAGAAATAAGGCTAGCAAGAGATACACCAAATACAGATGTAACTCTGTGAGATGATTTCACAGAACACAAAGAAGTTTCTCAGAAAGCTTCTTTCTCTTTGTTATCGGAGTTTATTTCCTTTGGCCCTATAATCTTCAAAGGGATCCGGAATATCTGTTCTCAGATTTCACAGAAATAAGGCTAGCAAAAAGATCCACGAAATACAGATGTTACTCTGTGAGATGAATTAACAGAACACTAAGCAGTTTCTCAGAAAGCTTCTTTCCAGATTTCATCTGAGGATATTTCCTTTTTCACCATAGCCCTCAATGGGCTTCCAAATATCACTTTGCCAATACCACAAGAACTGTCTTAGCGAAACACTTCTTGAGGGGAAAGCTCTAACGCTCTGAGGTGATTTCACAAAACACAAAGAAGTTTCTCAGAAAGCTTCTTTCTCTTTGTTATCGGAGTTTATTTCCTTTGGCCCTATAATCTTCAAAGGGATCCGGAATATCTCTTCTCAGATTCCACAGAAATAAGGCGAGCAAAGAGATCCACGAAATACAGATGTAACTCTGTGAGATGAATTAACAGAACACTTAGCAGTTTCTCAGAAACTTCTTTCCAGATTTCATCTGAGGATATTTCCTTTTTCACCATAGCCCTCTAAGGGCTTCCAAATATCACTTTGCCAATTCCACAAGAACTGTCTCAGCGAAAGGCTTTTTGAGGGGAAAGCTGTAACTCTGTGAGATGATTTCACAGAACACAAAGAAGTTTCTAAGAAAACTTCTTTCTCTTTGTTATCGGAAGATATTTCCTTTGGCCCTCTAGTCTTCTAAGGGATCCGAAATATCTGTTCTCAGATTCCACAGAAATAAGGCTAGCAAAGAGATCCACGAAATACAGATGTAACTGTGTGAGATGAATTAACAGAACACTAAGCACTTTCTCAGAAAGCTTCTTTCAGATTTCATCTGAGGATATTTCCTTTTTCACCATAGCCCTCTATGGGCTTCCAAATATCACTTTGCCAATTCCACAAGAACTGTCTTAGCGAAAGTCTTCTTGAGTGGAAAGCTGTAACTCTGTGAGATGATTTCACAGAACACAAAGTAGTTTCTGAGAAAGCTGCGTTCTCTTTCTGATCGGAGGATATTTCTTTGGCCCTATACTATTCTAAGGGATCCGAAATATCTGTTCTCAGATTCCACAGAAATAATGCTAGCAAAGAAATCCAGGAAATACAGATGTAACTCTGTGAGATGAATTAACAGAACACTAAGCAGTTTCTCAGAAAGCTACTTTCCAGATTTCATCTGAGGATATTTCCTTTTTCACCATAGCCCTCTAGGGGCTTCCAAATATCACTTTGCCAATTCCACAAGAACTGTCTTAGCGAAAGGCTTCTTGAGGGGAAAGCTGTAACTCTGTGAGATGATTTCACAGAACACAAAGAAGTTTCTCAGAAAGCTTCTTTCTCTTTGTTATCGGAGGATATTTCCTTTGGCCGTATAGTCTTCTAAGAGATCCGAAATATCTGTTCTCAGATTCCACAGAAATAAGGCTAGCAAAGAGATCCACGAAATACAAATGTAACTCTGTGAGATGAATTAACAGAACACTAAGCAGTTTCTCAGAAAGCTTCTTTCCAGATTTCATCTGAGGATATTTTCTTTTTCACCTTCGCCGTCTATGGGCTTCCAAATATCACTTTGCCAATTCCAAAAGAACTGTCTTAACGAAAGGCTTCTTCAGGGGAAAGCTGTAACTCTGTGAGATGATTTCACAGAACACAAAGAAGTTTCTCAGAAAACTTCTTTCTCTTTGTTATCGGAGGATATTTCCTTTGGCCCTATAGTCTTCTAAGGGATCCGAAATATCTGTTCTCAGATTCCACAGAAATAAGGCTAGCAAAAGATCCACGAAATACAAATGTAACTCTGTGAGATGAATTAACAGAACACTAAGCAGTTTCTCAGAAAGCTACTTTCCAGATTTCATCTGCGGATAATTCCTTTTTCACCTTAGCCCTCTATGCGCTTCCAAATATCACTTTGCCAATTCCACAAGAACTGTGTTAGCGAAAGGCTTCTTGAGTGGAAAGCTGTAACTCTTTGAGATGATTTCACAGAACACAAAGAAGTTTCTGAGAAAGCTTCGTTCTCTTTGTGATCGGAGGACATGTCCTTTGGCCCTATAGTCTTCTAAGGGATCTGAAATATCTGTTCTCAGATTCCACAGAAATAAGGCTAGCAAAGAGATCCACGAAATACAGATGTAACTCTGTGAGATGAATTAACAGAACACTAAGCAGTTTCTCAAAAAGCTACTTTCCAGATTTCATCTGAGGATATTTCCTTTTTCACCATAGCCCTCTATGGGCTTCCAAATATCACTTTGCCAATTCCACAAGAACTGTCTTAGCGAAAGGCTTCTTGAAGGGAAAGCTGTAACTCTGTGAGATGATTTCACAGAACACAAAGAAGTTTCTCAGAAAGCTTCTTTCTCTTTGTTATCGGAAGATATTTCCTTTGGCCCTATAGTCTTCTAAGGGATCCGAAATATCTGTTCTCAGATTCCACAGAAATAAGGCTAGCAAAGAGATCCACGAAATACAGATGTAACTCTGTGAGATGAATTAACAGAACACTAAGCAGTTTCTCAGAAAGCTACTTTCCAGATTTCATCTGAGGATATTTCCTTTTTCACCATAGCCCTGTATGGGCTTCCAAATATTACTTTGCCAATTCCACAAGAACTGTCTTAGCGAAAGGCTTCTTCAGGGGAAAGCTGTAACTCTGTGAGATGATTTCACAGAACACAAAGAAGTTTCTCAGAAAGCTTCTTTCTCTTTGTTATCGGAGGATATTTCCTTTGGCCCTATAGTCTTCTAAGAGATCCGAAATATCTGTTCTCAGATTCCACAGAAATAAGGCTAGCAAAGAGATACACCATATACAGATGTAACTCTGTGAGATGAATTAACAGAACACTGAGCAGTTTCTCAGAAAGCTTCTTTCCAGATTTCATCTGAGGATGTTTCCTTTTTCACCATAGCCCTCTATGGGCTTCCAAATATCACTTTGCCAATTCCACAAGAACTGCCTTAGCGAAAAACTTCTTGAGGGGAAAGCTGTAACTCTGTGAGATGATTTCACAGAACACAAATAAGTTTGTAAGAAAGCTTCTTTCTCTTTGTTATCGGAAGATATTTCCTTTGGCCCTATAGTCTTCTAAGGGATCCGAAATATCTGTTCTCAGATTCTACGGAAATAAGGCTAGCAAAGAGATCCACGAAATACAGATGTAACTCTGTGAGATGAATTAACAGAACACTAAGCAGTTTCTCAAAAAGCTACTTTCCAGATTTCATCTGAGGATATTTCCTTTTTCACCAGAGCCCTCTATGGGCTTCCAAATATCACTATGCCAATTCCACAAGAACTGTCTTAGCGAAAGGCTTCTTGAGTGGAAAGCTGTAACTCTGCGAGATGATTTCACAGAAACAAAGAAGTTTCTCAGAAAGCTTCTTTCTCTTTGTTATCGGAGGATATTTCCTTTGGCCCTAGAGTCTTCAAAGGGATCCGAAATATCTGGTCTCAGATTCCACAGAAATAAGGCTAGCAAAGAGATACACCAAATACAGATGTAACTCTGTGAGATGAATTAACAGAACACTAAGCAGTTTCTCAGAAAGCTTCTTTCCAGATTTCATCTGAGGATATTTCCTTTTTCACCATAGCCCTCTATGGGCTTCCAAATATCACTTTGTCAATACCACAAGAACTGTCTTAGCGAAAGACTTCTTGAGGGGAAAGCTCTAACGCTCTGAGGTGATTTCACAGAACACAAAGAAGTTTCTCAGAAAGCTTCTTTCTCTTTGTTATCGGAGGTTATTTCCTTTGGCCGTATAATCTTCAAAGGGATCCGGAATATCTGCTCTCAGATTCCACAGAAATAAGGCGAGCAAAGAGATCCACGAAATACAGATGTAACTCTGTGAGATGAATTAACAGAACACTAAGCAGTTTCTCAGAAACTTCTTTCCAGATTTCATCTGAGGATATT
This sequence comes from Macaca nemestrina, assembly GCF_043159975.1. Lineage (NCBI taxonomy): Eukaryota > Metazoa > Chordata > Mammalia > Primates > Cercopithecidae > Macaca > Macaca nemestrina. The sequence goes on from NC_092143.1 coordinate 28,051,723, forward strand.
TCCTTTTTCACCATAGCCCTCTATGCGCTTCCAAATATCACTTTGCCAATTCCACAAGAACTGTCTTAGCGAAAGGCTTTTTGAGGGGAAAGCTGTAACTCTGTGAGATGATTTCACAGAACACAAAGAAGTTTCTAAGAAAGCTTCTTTCTCTTTGTTATCGGAGTTTATTTCCTTTGGCCCTATAATCTTCAATGGGATCCGGAATATCTGTTCTCAGATTCCACAGAAATAAGGCTAGCAAAGAGATCCACGAAATACAGATGTAACTCTGTGAGATGAATTAACAGAACACTAAGCACTTTCTCAGAAAGCTTCTTTCAGATTTCATCTGAGGATATTTCCTTTTTCACCATAGCCCTCTATGGGCTTCCAAATATCACTTTGCCAATTCCACAAGAACTGTCTTAGCGAAAGTCTTCTTGAGTGGAAAGCTGTAACTCTGTGAGATGATTTCACAGAACACAAAGTAGTTTCTGAGAAAGCTTCGTTCTCTTTCTGATCGGAGGATATTTCTTTGGCCCTATACTATTCTAAGGGATCCGAAATATCTGTTCTCAGATTCCACAGAAATAATGCTAGCAAAGAAATCCACGAAATACAGATGTAACTCTGTGAGATGAATTAACAGAACACTAAGCAGTTTCTCAGAAAGCTTCTTTCCAGATTTCATCTGAGGATATTTCCTTTTTCACCTTAGCCCTCTATGGGCTTCCAAATATCAGTTTGTCAATTCCAAAAGAACTGTCTTAACGAAAGGCTTCTTCAGGGGACAGCTGTAGCTCTGTGAGATGATTTCACAGAACACAAAGAAGTTTCTCAGAAAGCTTCTTTCTCTTTGTTATCGGAGGATATTTCCTTTGGCCCTATAGTCTTCTTAGGGATCCGAAATGTCTGGTCTCAGATTCCACAGAAATAAGGCTAGCAAAGAGATACACCAAATACAGATGTAACTCTGTGAGATGATTTCACAGAACACAAAGAAGTTTCTCAGAAAGCTTCTTTCTCTTTGTTATCGGAGTTTATTTCCTTTGGCCCTATAATCTTCAAAGGGATCCGGAATATCTGTTCTCAGATTTCACAGAAATAAGGCTAGCAAAGAGATCCACGAAATACAGATGTAACTCTGTGAGATGAATTAACAGAACACTAAGCAGTTTCTCAGAAAGCTTCTTTCCAGATTTCATCTGAGGATATTTCCTTTTTCACCATAGCCCTCAATGGCCTTCCAAATATCACTTTGCCAATACCACAAGAACTGTCTTAGCGAAACACTTCTTGAGGGGAAAGCTCTAACGCTCTGAGGTGATTTCACAAAACACAAAGAAGTTACTCAGAAAGCTTCTTTCTCTTTGTTATCGGAGTTTATTTCCTTTGGCCCTATAATCTTCAAAGGGATCCGGAATATCTCTTCTCAGATTCCACAGAAATAAGGCGAGCAAAGAGATCCACGAAATACAGATGTAACTCTGTGAGATGAATTAACAGAACACTAAGCAGTTTCTCAGAAACTTCTTTCCAGATTTCATCTGAGGATATTTCCTTTTTCACCATAGCCCTCTAGGGGCTTCCAAATATCACTTTGCCAATTCCACAAGAACTGTCTCAGCGAAAGGCTTTTTGAGGGGAAAGCTGTAACTCTGTGAGATGATTTCACAGAACACAAAGAAGTTTCTAAGAAAGCTTCTTTCTCTTTGTTATCGGAAGATATTTCCTTTGGCCCTCTAGTCTTCTAAGGGATCCGTAATATCTGTTCTCAGATTCCACAGAAATAAGGCTAGCAAAGAGATCCACGAAATACAGATGTAACTCTGTGAGATGAATTAACAGAACACTAAGCAGTTTCTCAGAAAGCTACTTTCCAGATTTCATCTGAGGATATTTTCTATTTTACCATAGCCCTGTATGGGCTTCCAAATATTACTTTGCCAATTCCACAAGAACTGTCTTAGCGAAAGGCTTCTTGAGGGGAAAGCTGTAACTCTGTGAGATGATTTCACAGAACACAAAGAAGTTTCCAGAAAGCTTCTTTCTCTTTGTTATCGGAGTTTATTTCCTTTGGCCCTGCAATCTTCAAAGGGATCCGGAATATCTGTTCTCAGATTCCACAGAAATAAGGCTAGCAAAGAGATCCACGAAATACAGATGTAACTGTGTGAGATGAATTAACAGAACACTAAGCACTTTCTCAGAAAGCTTCTTTCAGATTTCATCTGAGGATATTTCCTTTTTCACCATAGCCCTCTATGGGCTTCCAAATATCACTTTGCCAATTCCACAAGAACTGTCTTAGCGAAAGTCTTCTTGAGTGGAAAGCTGTAACTCTGTGAGATGATTTCACAGAACACAAAGTAGTTTCTGAGAAAGCTTCGTTCTCTTTCTGATCGGAGGATATTTCTTTGGCCCTATACTATTCTAAGCGATCCGAAATATCTGTTCTCAGATTCCACAGAAATAATGCTAGCAAAGAAATCCACGAAATACAGATGTAACTCTGTGAGATGAATTAACAGAACACTAAGCAGTTTCTCAGAAAGCTTCTTTCCAGATTTCATCTGAGGATATTTCCTTTTTCACCTTAGCCCTCTATGGGCTTCCAAATATCAGTTTGTCAATTCCAAAAGAACTGTCTTAACGAAAGGCTTCTTCAGGGGACAGCTGTAGCTCTGTGAGATGATTTCACAGAACACAAAGAAGTTTCTCAGAAAGCTTCTTTCTCTTTGTTATCGGAGGATATTTCCTTTGGCCCTATAGTCTTCTTAGGGATCCGAAATGTCTGGTCTCAGATTCCACAGAAATAAGGCTAGCAAAGAGATACACCAAATACAGATGTAACTCTGTGAGATGATTTCACAGAACACAAAGAAGTTTCTCAGAAAGCTTCTTTCTCTTTGTTATCGGAGTTTATTTCCTTTGGCCCTATAATCTTCAAAGGGATCCGGAATATCTGTTCTCAGATTTCACAGAAATAAGGCTAGCAAAGAGATCCACGAAATACAGATGTAACTCTGTGAGATGAATTAACAGAACACTAAGCAGTTTCTCAGAAAGCTTCTTTCCAGATTTCATCTGAGGATATTTCCTTTTTCACCATAGCCCTCAATGGGCTTCCAAATATCACTTTGCCAATACCACAAGAACTGTCTTAGCGAAACACTTCTTGAGGGGAAAGCTCTAACGCTCTGAGGTGATTTCACAAAACACAAAGAAGTTACTCAGAAAGCTTCTTTCTCTTTGTTATCGGAGTTTATTTCCTTTGGCCCTATAATCTTCAAAGGGATCCGGAATATCTCTTCTCAGATTCCACAGAAATAAGGCGAGCAAAGAGATCCACGAAATACAGATGTAACTCTGTGAGATGAATTAACAGAACACTAAGCAGTTTCTCAGAAACTTCTTTCCAGATTTCATCTGAGGATATTTCCTTTTTCACCATAGCCCTCTAGGGGCTTCCAAATATCACTTTGCCAATTCCACAAGAACTGTCTCAGCGAAAGGCTTTTTGAGGGGAAAGCTGTAACTCTGTGAGATGATTTCACAGAACACAAAGAAGTTTCTAAGAAAGCTTCTTTCTCTTTGTTATCGGAAGATATTTCCTTTGGCCCTCTAGTCTTCTAAGGGATCCGAAATATCTGTTCTCAGATTCCACAGAAATAAGGCTAGCAAAGAGATCCACGAAATACAGATGTAACTCTGTGAGATGAATTAACAGAACACTAAGCAGTTTCTCAGAAAGCTACTTTCCAGATTTCATCTGAGGATATTTTCTATTTTACCATAGCCCTGTATGGGCTTCCAAATATTACTTTGCCAATTCCACAAGAACTGTCTTAGCGAAAGGCTTCTTGAGGGGAAAGCTGTAACTCTGTGAGATGATTTCACAGAACACAAAGAAGTTTCCAGAAAGCTTCTTTCTCTTTGTTATCGGAGTTTATTTCCTTTGGCCCTGCAATCTTCAAAGGGATCCGGAATATCTGTTCTCAGATTCCACAGAAATAAGGCTAGCAAAGAGATCCACGAAATACAGATGTAACTGTGTGAGATGAATTAACAGAACACTAAGCACTTTCTCAGAAAGCTTCTTTCAGATTTCATCTGAGGATATTTCCTTTTTCACCATAGCCCTCTATGGGCTTCCAAATATCACTTTGCCAATTCCACAAGAACTGTCTTAGCGAAAGTCTTCTTGAGTGGAAAGCTGTAACTCTGTGAGATGATTTCACAGAACACAAAGTAGTTTCTGAGAAAGCTTCGTTCTCTTTCTGATCGGAGGATATTTCTTTGGCCCTATACTATTCTAAGGGATCCGAAATATCTGTTCTCAGATTCCACAGAAATAATGCTAGCAAAGAAATCCACGAAATACAGATGTAACTCTGTGAGATGAATTAACAGAACACTAAGCAGTTTCTCAGAAAGCTTCTTTCCAGATTTCATCTGAGGATATTTCCTTTTTCACCTTAGCCCTCTATGGGCTTCCAAATATCACTTTGTCAATTCCAAAAGAACTGTCTTAACGAAAGGCTTCTTCAGGGGACAGCTGTAGCTCTGTGAGATGATTTCACAGAACACAAAGAAGTTTCTCAGAAAGCTTCTTTCTCTTTTTTATCGGAGGATATTTCCTTTGGCCCTATAGTCTTCTTAGGGATCCGAAATATCTGTTCTCAGATTCCAAAGAAATAAGGCTAGCAAAGAGATACACCAAATACAGATGTAACTCTGTGAGATGATTTCACAGAACACAAAGAAGTTTCTCAGAAAGCTTCTTTCTCTTTGTTATCGGAGTTTATTTCCTTTGGCCCTATAATCTTCAAAGGGATCCGGAATATCTGTTCTCAGATTTCACAGAAATAAGGCTAGCAAAGAGATCCACGAAATACAGATGTAACTCTGTGAGATGAATTAACAGAACACTAAGCAGTTTCTCAGAAAGCTTCTTTCCAGATTTCATCTGAGGATATTTCCTTTTTCACCATAGCCCTCAATGGGCTTCCAAATATCACTTTGCCAATACCACAAGAACTGTCTTAGCGAAACACTTCTTGAGGGGAAAGCTCTAACGCTCTGAGGTGATTTCACAAAACACAAAGAAGTTACTCAGAAAGCTTCTTTCTCTTTGTTATCGGAGTTTATTTCCTTTGGCCCTATAATCTTCAAAGGGATCCGGAATATCTCTTCTCAGATTCCACAGAAATAAGGCGAGCAAAGAGATCCACGAAATACAGATGTAACTCTGTGAGATGAATTAACAGAACACTAAGCAGTTTCTCAGAAACTTCTTTCCAGATTTCATCTGAGGATATTTCCTTTTTCACCATTGCCCTCTATGGGCTTCCAAATATCACTTTGCCAATTCCACAAGAACTGTCTCAGCGAAAGGCTTATTGAGGGGAAAGCTGTAACTCTGTGAGATGATTTCACAGAACACAAAGAAGTTTCTAAGAAAGCTTCTTTCTCTTTGTTATCGGAAGATATTTCCTTTGGCCCTCTAGTCTTCTAAGGGATCCGAAATATCTGTTCTCAGATTCCACAGAAATAAGGCTAGCAAAGAGATCCACGAAATGCAGATGTAACTCTGTGAGATGAATTAACAGAACACTAAGCAGTTTCTCAGAAAGCTTCTTTCCAGATTTCATCTGAGGATGTTTCCTTTTTCACCATAGCCCTCTATGGGCTTCCAAATATCACTTTGCCAATTCCACAAGAACTGCCTTAGCGAAAAACTTCTTGAGGGGAAAGCTGTAACTCTGTGAGATGATTTCACAGAACACAAATAAGTTTGTAAGAAAGCTTCTTTCTCTTTGTTATCGGAAGATATTTCCTTTGGCCCTATAGTCTTCTAAGGGATCCGAAATATCTGTTCTCAGATTCCACGGAAATAAGGCTAGCAAAGAGATCCACGAAATACAGATGTAACTCTGTGAGATGAATTAACAGAACACTAAGCAGTTTCTCAAAAAGCTACTTTCCAGATTTCATCTGAGGATATTTCCTTTTTCACCATAGCCCTCTATGGGCTTCCAAATATCACTATGCCAATTCCACAAGAACTGTCTTAGCGAAAGGCTTCTTGAGTGGAAAGCTGTAACTCTGCGAGATGATTTCACAGAGACAAAGAAGTTTCTCAGAAAGCTTCTTTCTCTTTGTTATCGGAGGATATTTCCTTTGGCCCTAGAGTCTTCAAAGGGATCCGAAATATCTGGTCTCAGATTCCACAGAAATAAGGCTAGCAAAGAGATACACCAAATACAGATGTAACTCTGTGAGATGAATTAACAGAACACTAAACAGTTTCTCAGAAAGCTTCTTTCAGATTTCATCTGAGGATATTTCCTTTTTCACCATAGCCCTCTATGGGCTTCCAAATATCACTTTGCCAATTCCACAAGAACTGTCTTAGCGAAAGTCTTCTTGAGTGGAAAGCTGTAACTCTGTGAGATGATTTCACAGAACACAAAGTAGTTTCTGAGAAAGCTTCGTTCTCTTTCTGATCGGAGGATATTTCTTTGGCCCTATACTATTCTAAGGGATCCGAAATATCTGGTCTCAGATTCCACAGAAATAATGCTATCAAAGAAATCCACGAAATACAGATGTAACTCTGTGAGATGAATTAACAGAACACTAAGCAGTTTCTCAGAAAGCTACTTTCCAGATTTCATCTGAGGATATTTCCTTTTTCACCATAGCCCTCTAGGGGCTTCCAAATATCACTTTGCCAATTCCACAAGAACTGTCTTAGCGAAAGGCTTCTTCAGGGGAAAGCTGTAACTCTGTGAGATGATTTCACAGAACACAAAGAAGTTTCTCAGAAAGCTTCTTTCTCTTTGTTATCGGAGGATATTTCCTTTGGCCCTATAGTCTTCTAAGGGATCCGAAATATCTGTTCTCAGATTCCACAGAAATAAGGCTAGCAAAGAGATACACCAAATACATATGTAACCCTGTGAGATGAATTAACAGAACACTAAGCAGTTTCTCAGAAAGCTTCTTTCCAGATTTCATCTGAGGATATTTCCTTTTTCACCTTAGCCCTCTATGGGCTTCCAAATATCACTTTACCAATTCCAAAAGAACTGTCTTAGCGAAAGACTTCTTCAGGGGAAAGCTGTACCTCTGTGAGATGATTTCACAGAACACAAAGAAGTTTCTCAGAAAGCTTCTTTCTCTTTGTTATCGGAGGATATTTCCTTTGGCCCTAGAGTCTTCAAAGGGATCCGAAATATCTGGTCTCAGATTCCACAGAAATAAGGCTAGCAAAGAGATACACCAAATACAGATGTAACTCTGTGAGATGATATCACAGAACACAAAGAAGTTTCTCAGAAAGCTTCTTTCTCTTTGTTATCGGAGTTTATTTCCTTTGGCCCTATAATCTTCAAAGGGATCCGGAATATCTGTTCTCAGATTCCACAGAAATAAGGCTAGCAAAGAGATACACCATATACAGATGTAACTCTGTGAGATGAATTAACAGAACACTAAGCAGTTTCTCAGAAAGCTTCTTTCCAGATTTCATCTGAGGATATTTCCTTTTTCACCATAGCCCTCTATGGGCTTCCAAATATCCCTTTGCCAATTCCACAAGAACTGCCTTAGTGAAAGACTTCTTGAGGGGAAAGCTGTAACTCTGTGAGATGAGTTCACAGAACACAAAGAAGTTTGTGAGAAAGCTTCTTTCTCTTTGTTATCGGAAGATATTTCCTTTGGCCCTATAGTCTTCTAAGGGATCCGAAATATCTGTTCTCAGATTCCACAGAAATAAGGCTAGCAAAGAGATCCACGAAATACAGATGTAACTCTGTGAGATGAATTAACAGAACACTAAGCAGTTTCTCAAAAAGCTACTTTCCAGATTTCTTCTGAGGATATTTCCTTTTTCACCATAACCCTCTATGCGCTTCCAAATATCACTTTGCCAATTCCACAAGAACTGTCTTAGCGAAAGGCTTTTTGAGGGGAAAGCTGTAACTCTGTGAGATGATTTCACAGATCAAAAAGAAGTTTCTAAGAAAGCTTTTTTCTCTTTGTTATCGGAAGATATTTCCTTTGGCCCTATAGTCTTCTAAGGGATCCGAAATATCTGTTCTCAGATTCCACAGAAATAAGGCTAGCAAAGAGATCCACGAAATACAGTTGTAACTCTGTGAGATGAATTAACAGAACACTAAGCAGTTTCTCAGAAAGCTACTTTCCAGATTTCATCTGAGGATATTTTCTTTTTCACCATAGCCCTGTATGGGCTTCCAAATATTACTTTGACAATTCCACAAGAACTGTCTTAGCGAAAGGCTTCTTGAGGGGAAAGCTGTAACTCTGTGAGATGATTTCACAGAACACAAAGAAGTTTCCAGAAAGCTTCTTTCTCTTTGTTATCGGAGTTTATTTCCTTTGGCCCTATAATCTTCAAAGGGATCCGGAATATCTGTTCTCAGATTCCACAGAAATAAGGCTAGCAAAGAGATCCACGAAATACAGATGTAACTGTGTGAGATGAATTAACAGAACACTAAGCACTTTCTCAGAAAGCTTCTTTCAGATTTCATCTGAGGATATTTCCTTTTTCACCATAGCCCTCTATGGGCTTCCAAATATCACTTTTCCAATTCCACAAGAACTGTCTTAGCGAAAGTTTTCTTGAGTGGAAAGCTGTAACTCTGTGAGATGATTTCACAGAACACAAAGTAGTTTCTGAGAAAGCTTCGTTCTCTTTCTGATCGGAGGATATTTCTTTGGCCCTATACTATTCTAAGGTATCCGAAATATCTGTTCTCAGATTCCACAGAAATAATGCTAGCAAAGAAATCCACGAAATACAGATGTAACTCTGTGAGATGAATTAACAGAACACTAAGCAGTTTCTCAGAAAGCTTCTTTCCAGATTTCATCTGAGGATATTTCCTTTTTCACCATAGCCCTCTATGGGCTTCCAAATATCACTTTGCCAATTCCACAAGAACTGCCTTAGTGAAAGACTTCTTGAGGGGAAAGCTGTAACTCTGTGAGATGAGTTCACAGAACACAAAGAAGTTTGTGAGAAAGCTTCTTTCTCTTTGTTATCGGAAGATATTTCCTTTGGCCCTATAGTCTTCTAAGGGATCCGAAATATCTGTTCTCAGATTCCACAGAAATAAGGCTAGCAAAGAGATCCACGAAATACAGATGTAACTCTGTGAGATGAATTAACAGAACACTAAGCAGTTTCTCAAAAAGCTACTTTCCAGATTTCTTCTGAGGATATTTCCTTTTTCACCATAACCCTCTATGCGCTTCCAAATATCACTTTGCCAATTCCACAAGAACTGTCTTAGCGAAAGGCTTTTTGAGGGGAAAGCTGTAACTCTGTGAGATGATTTCACAGATCAAAAAGAAGTTTCTAAGAAAGCTTTTTTCTCTTTGTTATCGGAAGATATTTCCTTTGGCCCTATAGTCTTCTAAGGGATCCGAAATATCTGTTCTCAGATTCCACAGAAATAAGGCTAGCAAAGAGATCCACGAAATACAGTTGTAACTCTGTGAGATGAATTAACAGAACACTAAGCAGTTTCTCAGAAAGCTACTTTCCAGATTTCATCTGAGGATATTTTCTTTTTCACCATAGCCCTGTATGGGCTTCCAAATATTACTTTGACAATTCCACAAGAACTGTCTTAGCGAAAGGCTTCTTGAGGGGAAAGCTGTAACTCTGTGAGATGATTTCACAGAACACAAAGAAGTTTCCAGAAAGCTTCTTTCTCTTTGTTATCGGAGTTTATTTCCTTTGGCCCTATAATCTTCAAAGGGATCCGGAATATCTGTTCTCAGATTCCACAGAAATAAGGCTAGCAAAGAGATCCACGAAATACAGATGTAACTCTGTGAGATGAATTAACAGAACACTAAGCACTTTCTCAGAAAGCTTCTTTCAGATTTCATCTGAGGATATTTCCTTTTTCACCATAGCCCTCTATGGGCTTCCAAATATCACTTTTCCAATTCCACAAGAACTGTCTTAGCGAAAGTTTTCTTGAGTGGAAAGCTGTAACTCTGTGAGATGATTTCACAGAACACAAAGTAGTTTCTGAGAAAGCTTCGTTCTCTTTCTGATCGGAGGATATTTCTTTGGCCCTATACTATTCTAAGGTATCCGAAATATCTGTTCTCAGATTCCACAGAAATAATGCTAGCAAAGAAATCCAGAAATACAGATGTAACTCTGTGAGATGAATTAACAGAACACTAAGCAGTTTCTCAGAAAGCTACTTTCCAGATTTCATCTGAGGATATTTCCTTTTTCACCATAGCCCTCTATGGGCTTCCAAATATCACTTTGCCAATTCCACAAGAACTGTCTTAGCGAAAGGCTTCTTGAGGGGAAAGCTGTAACTCTGTGAGATGATTTCACAGAACACAAAGAAGTTTCTCAGAAAGCTTCTTTCTCTTTGTTACCGGAGGATATTTCCTTTGGCCCTATAGTCTTCTAAGGGATCCGAAATATCTGTTCTCAGATTCCACAGAAATAAGGCTACCAAAGAGATACACCAAATACAGATGTAACTCTGTGAGATGAATTAACAGAACACTAAGCAGTTTCTCAGAAAGCTTCTTTCCAGATTTCATCTGAGGATATTTCCTTTTTCACCTTAGCCCTCTATGGGCTTCCAAATATCACTTTGCCAATTCCAAAAGAACTGTCTTTGGGAAAGGCTTCTTCAGGGGAAAGCTGTAACTCTGTGAGATGATTTCACAGAACACAAAGAAGTTTCTCAGAAAGCTTCTTTCTCTTTGTTATCGGAGGATATTTCCTTTGGCCCTATAGTCTTCAAAGGGATCCGAAATATCTCTTCTCAGGTTCCACAGAAATAAGGCTAGCAAAATATCCACGAAATGCAAATGTAACTCTGTGGGATGAATTAACAGAACACTAAGCAGTTTCTCAGAAAGCTACTTTCCAGATTTCATCTGAGGATATTTCCTTTTTCACCATAGCCCTCTATTGGCTTCCAAATATCTCTTTGCCAATTCCACAAGAACTGTCTAGCAAAAGGCTTCTTGAGGGGAAAGCTGTAACTCTGTGAGATGATTTCACAGAACACAAAGAAGTTTCTCAGAAAGCTTATCTCTCTTTGTTATCGGAGGATATTTCCTTTGGCCCTAGATTCTTCAAAGGGATCCGAAATATCTGGTCTCAGATTCCACAGAAATAAGGCTAGCAAGGAGATCCACGAAATACAGATGTAACTCTGTGATATGAATTAAAATAACACTAAGCAGTTTCTCAGAAAGCTACTTTCCAAATTTCATCTGAGGATATTTCCTTTTTCACCATAGCACTATATGGGCTTCCAAATATCACTCTGCCAATTCCACAAGAACTGTCTTAGCGAAAGGCTACTCTAGGGGAAAGCTGTATCTCTGTGAGATGATTTCACAGAACACAAAGAAGTTTCTCAGAAAGCTTCTTTCTCTTTGTTATCGGAAGATATTTCCTTCGGCCCTATAGTCTTCAAAGGGATCCGAAATATCTGTTCTCACATTCCACAGAAATAAGGCTAGCAAAGAGATCCACGAAATACAGATGTAACTCTTTTATATGAATTAACAGAACACTAAGCAGTTTCTCAGAAAGCTTCTTTCCACATTTCATCTGAGGATATTTCCTTTTTCACCCTAGCCTTCTATGCGCTACCGAATATCACTTTGCCAATTGCTTAAGAACTGTCTTAGCGAAAGACTTCTTGAGGGGAAAGCTGTAACTCTGTGAGATGATTTCACAGAACACAAAGAAGTTTCTCAGAAAGCTTCTTTCTCTTTGTTATCGGAGGATATTTCCTTTGGCCCTAGAGTCTTCAAAGGGATCCGAAATATCTGGTCTCAGATTCCACAGAAATAAGGCTAGCAAAGAGATACACCAAATACAGATGTAACTCTGTGAGATGATTTCACAGAACACAAAGAAGTTTCTCAGAAAGCTTCTTTCTCTTTGTTATCGGAGTTTATTTCCTTTGGCCCTATAATCTTCAAAGGGATCCGGAATATCTGTTCTCAGATTCCACAGAAATAAGGCTAGCAAAGAGATCCACGAAATACAGATGTAACTCTGTGAGATGAATTAACAGAACACTAAGCAGTTTCTCAGAAAGCTTCTTTCCAGATTTCATCTGAGGATATTTCCTTTTTCACCATAGCCCTCTATGGGCTTCCAAATATCACTTTGCCAATACCACAAGAACTGTCTTAGCGAAAGACTTCTTGAGGGGAAAGCTCTAACGCTGTGAGGTGATTTCACAGAACACAAAGAAGTTTCTCAGAAAGCTTCTTTCTCTTTGTTATCGGAGTTTATTTCCTTTGGCCCTATAATCTTCAAAGGGATCCGGAATATCTGTTCTCAGATTCCACAGAAATAAGGCGAGCAAAGAGATCCACGAAATACAGATGTAACTCTGTGAGATGAATTAACAGAACACTAAGCAGTTTCTCAGAAACTTCTTTCCAGATTTCATCTGAGGATATTTCCTTTTTCACCATAGCCCTCTATGCGCTTCCAAATATCACTTTGCCAATTCCACAAGAACTGTCTTAACGAAAGGCTTTTTGAGGGGAAAGCTGTAACTCTGTGAGATGATTTCAGAGAACATAAAGAAGTTTCTAAGAAAGCTTCTTTCTCTTTGTTATCGGAAGATATTTCCTTTGGCCCTATAGTCTTCTAAGGGATCCGAAATATCTGTTCTCAGATTCCACAGAAATAAGGCTAGCAAAGAGATCCACGAAATACAGATGTATCTCTGTGAGATGAATTAACAGAACACTAAGCAGTTTCTCAGAAAGCTACTTTCCAGATTTCATCTGAGGATATTTCCTTTTTCACCATAGCCCTCTATGGGCTTCCAAATATCACTTTGCCAATTCCAAAAGAACTGTCTTAGCGAAAGGCTTCTTGAGCGGAAAGCTGTAACTCTGTGAGATGATTTCACAGAACACAAAGAAGTTTCTCAGAAAGCTTCTTTCTCTTTGTTATCGGAGGATATTTCCTTTGGCCCTATAGTCTTCTAAGAGATCCGAAATATCTGTTCTCAGATTCCACAGAAATAAGGCTAGCAAAGAGATCCACGAAATACAAATGTAACTCTGTGAGATGAATTAACAGAACACTAAGCAGTTTCTCAGAAAGCTTCCTTTCAGATTTCATCTGAGGATATTTCCTTTTTCACCATAGCCCTCTATGGGCTTCCAAATATCACTTTGCCAATTCCAAGAGAACTGTCTTAGCGAAAGACTTCTTCAGGGGAAAGCTGTAACTCTGTGAGATGATTTCACAGAACACAAAGAAGTTTCTCAGAAAGCTTCTTTCTCTTTGTTATCGGAGGATATTTCCTTTGGCCCTATAGTCTTCAAAGGGATCCGAAATATCTGTTCTCAGATTCCACAGAAATAAGGCTAGCAAAAGATCCACGAAATACAAATGTAACTCTGTGAGATGAATTAACAGAACACTAAGCAGTTTCTCAGAAAGCTACTTTCCAGATTTCATCTGCGGATAATTCCTTTTTCACCATAGCCCTCTATGCGCTTCCAAATATCACTTTGCCAATTCCACAAGAACTGTGTTAGCGAAAGGCTTCTTGAGTGGAAAGCTGTAACTCTGTGAGATGATTTCACAGAACACAAGGAAGTTTCCGAGAAAGCTTCTTTCTCTTTGTTATCGGAAGATATTTCCTTTGGCCCTATAGTCTTCTAAGGGATCCGAAATATCTGTTCTCAAATTCCACAGAAATAAGGCTAGCAAAGAGATCCACGAAATACAGATGTAACTCTGTGAGATGAATTAACAGAACACTAAGCAGTTTCTCAGAAAGCTACTTTCCAGATTTCATCTGAGGATATTTTCTTTTTCACCATAGCCCTGTATGGGCTTCCAAATATTACTTTGCCAATTCCACAAGAACTGTCTTAGCGAAAGGCTTCTTGAGGGGAAAGCTGTAACTCTGTGAGATGATTTCGCAGAACACAATGAAGTTTCCAGAAAGCTTCTTTCTCTTTGTTATCGGAGTTTATTTCGTTTGGCCCTATAATCTTCAAAGGGATCCGGAATATCTGTTCTCAGATTCCACAGAAATAAGGCTAGCAAAGAGATCCACGAAATACAGATGTAACTCTGTGAGATGAATTAACAGAACACTAAGCACTTTCTCAGAAATCTTCTTTCAGATTTCATCTGAGGATATTTCCTTTTTCGCCATAGCCCTCTATGGGCTTCCAAATATCACTTTGCCAATTCCACAAGAACTGTCTTAGCGAAAGTCTTCTTGAGTGGAAAGCTGTAACTCTGTGAGATGATTTCACAGAACACAAAGTAGTTTCTGAGAAAGCTTCGGTCTCTTTCTGATCGGAGGATATTTCTTTGGCCCTATAGTCTTCTAAGGGATCCGAAATATCTGTTCTCAGATTCCACAGAAATAATGCTAGCAAAGAAATCCACGAAATACAGATGTAACTCTGTGAGATGAAGTAACGGAACACTAAGCAGTTTCTCAGAAAGCTACTTTCCAGATTTCATCTGAGGATATTTCCTTTTTCACCATAGCCCTCTATGGGCTTCCAAATATCACTTTCCCAATTCCAAAAGAACTGTCTTAGCGAAAGGCTTCTTGAGGGGAAAGCTGTAACTCTGTGAGATGATTTCACAGAAAACAAAGAAGTTTCTCAGAAAGCTTCTTTCTCTTTGTTATCGGAGGATATTTCCTTTGGCCCTATAGTCTTCTAAGGGATCCGAAATATCTGTTCTCAGATTCCACAGAAATAAGGCTAGCAAAGAGATACACCAAATACAGATGTAACTCTGTGAGATGAATTAACAGAACACTAAGCAGTTTCTCAGAAAGCTTCTTTCCAGATTTCATCTGAGGATATTTCCTTTTTCACCTTAGCCCTCTATGGGCTTCCAAATATCACTTTGCCAATTCCAAAAGAACTGTATTAACGAAAGGCTTCTTCAGGGGAAAGCTGTAACTCTGTGAGATGATTTCACAGAACACAAAGAAGTTTCTCAGAAAGCTTCTTTCTCTTTGTTATCGGAGGATATTTCCTTTGGCCCTATAGTCTTCAAAGGGATCCGAAATATCTCTTCTCAGGTTCCACAAAAATAAGGCTAGCAAAATATCCACGAAATGCAAATGTAACTCTGTGGGATGAATTAACAGAACACTAAGCAGTTTCTCAGAAAGCTACTTTCCAGATTTCATCTGAGGATATTTCCTTTTTCACCATAGCCCTCTATTGGCTTCCAAATATCTCTTTGCCAATTCCACAAGAACTGTCTAGCAAAAGGCTTCTTGAGGGGAAAGCTGTAACTCTGTGAGATGATTTCACAGAACACAAAGAAGTTTCTCAGAAAGCTTATCTCTCTTTGTTATCGGAGGATATTTCCTTTGGCCCTAGAGTCTTCAAAGGGATCCGAAATATCTGGTCTCAGATTCCACAGAAATAAGGCTAGCAAGGAGATCCACGAAATACAGATGTAACTCTGTGATATGAATTAAAATAACACTAAGCAGTTTCTCAGAAAGCTACTTTCCAAATTTCATCTGAGGATATTTCCTTTTTCACCATAGCACTATATGGGCTTCCAAATATCACTCTGCCAATTCCACAAGAACTGTCTTAGCGAAAGGCTTCTCTAGGGGAAAGCTGTATCTCTGTGAGATGATTTCACAGAACACAAAGAAGTTTCTCAGAAAGCTTCTTTCTCTTTGTTATCGGAAGATATTTCCTTTGGCCCTATAGTCTTCAAAGGGATCCGAAATATCTGTTCTCACATTCCACAGAAATAAGGCTAGCAAAGAGATCCACGAAATACAGATGTAACTCTGTTATATGAATTAACAGAACACTAAGCAGTTTCTCAGAAAGCTTCTTTCCACATTTCATCTGAGGATATTTCCTTTTTCACCCTAGCCTTCTATGCGCTACCGAATATCACTTTGCCAATTGCTTAAGAACTGTCTTAGCGAAAGACTTCTTGAGGGGAAAGCTGTAACTCTGTGAGATGATTTCACAGAACACAAAGAAGTTTCTCAGAAAGCTTCTTTCTCTTTGTTATCGGAGGATATTTCCTTTGGCCCTAGAGTCTTCAAAGGGATCCGAAATATCTGGTCTCAGATTCCACAGAAATAAGGCTAGCAAAGAGATACACCAAATACAGATGTAACTCTGTGAGATGATTTCACAGAACACAAAGAAGTTTCTCAGAAAGCTTCTTTCTCTTTGTTATCGGAGTTTATTTCCTTTGGCCCTATAATCTTCAAAGGGATCCGGAATATCTGTTCTCAGATTCCACAGAAATAAGGCTAGCAAAGAGATCCACGAAATACAGATGTAACTCTGTGAGATGAATTAACAGAACACTAAGCAGTTTCTCAGAAAGCTTCTTTCCAGATTTCATCTGAGGATATTTCCTTTTTCACCATAGCCCTCTATGGGCTTCCAAATATCACTTTGCCAATACCACAAGAACTGTCTTAGCGAAAGACTTCTTGAGGGGAAAGCTCTAACGCTGTGAGGTGATTTCACAGAACACAAAGAAGTTTCTCAGAAAGCTTCTTTCTCTTTGTTATCGGAGTTTATTTCCTTTGGCCCTATAATCTTCAAAGGGATCCGGAATATCTGTTCTCAGATTCCACAGAAATAAGGCGAGCAAAGAGATCCACGAAATACAGATGTAACTCTGTGAGATGAATTAACAGAACACTAAGCAGTTTCTCAGAAACTTCTTTCCAGATTTCATCTGAGGATATTTCCTTTTTCACCATAGCCCTCTATGCGCTTCCAAATATCACTTTGCCAATTCCACAAGAACTGTCTTAACGAAAGGCTTTTTGAGGGGAAAGCTGTAACTCTGTGAGATGATTTCAGAGAACACAAAGAAGTTTCTAAGAAAGCTTCTTTCTCTTTGTTATCGGAAGATATTTCCTTTGGCCCTATAGTCTTCTAAGGGATCCGAAATATCTGTTCTCAGATTCCACAGAAATAAGGCTAGCAAAGAGATCCACGAAATACAGATGTATCTCTGTGAGATGAATTAACAGAACACTAAGCAGTTTCTCAGAAAGCTACTTTCCAGATTTCATCTGAGGATATTTCCTTTTTCACCATAGCCCTCTATGGGCTTCCAAATATCACTTTGCCAATTCCAAAAGAACTGTCTTAGCGAAAGGCTTCTTGAGCGGAAAGCTGTAACTCTGTGAGATGATTTCACAGAACACAAAGAAGTTTCTCAGAAAGCTTCTTTCTCTTTGTTATCGGAGGATATTTCCTTTGGCCCTATAGTCTTCTAAGAGATCCGAAATATCTGTTCTCAGATTCCACAGAAATAAGGCTAGCAAAGAGATCCACGAAATACAAATGTAACTCTGTGAGATGAATTAACAGAACACTAAGCAGTTTCTCAGAAAGCTTCCTTTCAGATTTCATCTGAGGATATTTCCTTTTTCACCATAGCCCTCTATGGGCTTCCAAATATCACTTTGCCAATTCCAAGAGAACTGTCTTAGCGAAAGACTTCTTCAGGGGAAAGCTGTACCTCTGTGAGATGATTTCACAGAACACAAAGAAGTTTCTCAGAAAGCTTCTTTCTCTTTGTTATCGGAGGATATTTCCTTTGGCCCTATAGTCTTCAAAGGGATCCGAAATATCTGTTCTCAGATTCCACAGAAATAAGGCTAGCAAAAGATCCACGAAATACAAATGTAACTCTGTGAGATGAATTAACAGAACACTAAGCAGTTTCTCAGAAAGCTACTTTCCAGATTTCATCTGCGGATAATTCCTTTTTCACCATAGCCCTCTATGCGCTTCCAAATATCACTTTGCCAATTCCACAAGAACTGTGTTAGCGAAAGGCTTCTTGAGTGGAAAGCTGTAACTCTGTGAGATGATTTCACAGAACACAAGGAAGTTTCCGAGAAAGCTTCTTTCTCTTTGTTATCGGAAGATATTTCCTTTGGCCCTATAGTCTTCTAAGGGATCCGAAATATCTGTTCTCAAATTCCACAGAAATAAGGCTAGCAAAGAGATCCACGAAATACAGATGTAACTCTGTGAGATGAATTAACAGAACACTAAGCAGTTTCTCAGAAAGCTACTTTCCAGATTTCATCTGAGGATATTTTCTTTTTCACCATAGCCCTGTATGGGCTTCCAAATATTACTTTGCCAATTCCACAAGAACTGTCTTAGCGAAAGGCTTCTTGAGGGGAAAGCTGTAACTCTGTGAGATGATTTCGCAGAACACAATGAAGTTTCCAGAAAGCTTCTTTCTCTTTGTTATCGGAGTTTATTTCCTTTGGCCCTATAATCTTCAAAGGGATCCGGAATATCTGTTCTCAGATTCCACAGAAATAAGGCTAGCAAAGAGATCCACGAAATACAGATGTAACTCTGTGAGATGAATTAACAGAACACTAAGCACTTTCTCAGAAATCTTCTTTCAGATTTCATCTGAGGATATTTCCTTTTTCGCCATAGCCCTCTATGGGCTTCCAAATATCACTTTGCCAATTCCACAAGAACTGTCTTAGCGAAAGTCTTCTTGGGTGGAAAGCTGTAACTCTGTGAGATGATTTCACAGAACACAAAGTAGTTTCTGAGAAAGCTTCGGTCTCTTTCTGATCGGAGGATATTTCTTTGGCCCTATAGTCTTCTAAGGGATCCGAAATATCTGTTCTCAGATTCCACAGAAATAATGCTAGCAAAGAAATCCACGAAATACAGATGTAACTCTGTGAGATGAAGTAACGGAACACTAAGCAGTTTCTCAGAAAGCTACTTTCCAGATTTCATCTGAGGATATTTCCTTTTTCACCATAGCCCTCTATGGGCTTCCAAATATCACTTTCCCAATTCCAAAAGAACTGTCTTAGCGAAAGGCTTCTTGAGGGGAAAGCTGTAACTCTGTGAGATGATTTCACAGAAAACAAAGAAGTTTCTCAGAAAGCTTCTTTCTCTTTGTTATCGGAGGATATTTCCTTTGGCCCTATAGTCTTCTAAGGGATCCGAAATATCTGTTCTCAGATTCCACAGAAATAAGGCTAGCAAAGAGATACACCAAATACAGATGTAACTCTGTGAGATGAATTAACAGAACACTAAGCAGTTTCTCAGAAAGCTTCTTTCCAGATTTCATCTGAGGATATTTCCTTTTTCACCTTAGCCCTCTATGGGCTTCCAAATATCACTTTGCCAATTCCAAAAGAACTGTATTAACGAAAGGCTTCTTCAGGGGAAAGCTGTAACTCTGTGAGATGATTTCACAGAACACAAAGAAGTTTCTCAGAAAGCTTCTTTCTCTTTGTTATCGGAGGATATTTCCTTTGGCCCTATAGTCTTCTTAGGGATCCGAAATATCTGGTCTCAGATTCCACAGAAATAAGGCTAGCAAAGAGATACACCAAATACAGATGTAACTCTGTGAGATGATTTCACAGAACACAAAGAAGTTTCTCAGAAAGCTTCTTTCTCTTTGTTATCGGAGTTTATTTCCTTTGGCCCTATAATCTTCAAAGGGATCCGGATTATCTGTTCTCAGATTCCACAGAAATAAGGCTAGCAAAGAGATCCACGAAATACAGATGTAACTCTGTGAGATGAATTAACAGAACACTAAGCAGTTTCTCAGAAAGCTTCTTTCCAGATTTCATCTGAGGATATTTCCTTTTTCACCGTAACCCTCTATGGGCTTCCAAATATCACTTTGCCAATACCACAAGAACTGTCTTAGCGAAAGACTTCTTGAGGGGAAAGCTCTAACGCTCTGAGGTGATTTCACAGAACACAAAGAAGTTTCTCAGAAAGCTTCCTTCTCTTTGTTATCGGAGTTTATTTCCTTTGGCCCTATAATCTTCAAAGTGATCCGGAATATCTGTTCTCAGATTCCACAGAAATAAGGCGAGCAAAGAGATCCACGAAATACAGATGTAACTCTGTGAGATGAATTAGCAGAACACTAAGCAGTTTCTCAGAAACTTCTTTCCAGATTTCATCTGAGGATATTTCCTTTTTCACCATAGCCCTCTATGGGCTTCCAAATATCACTTTGCCAATTCCACAAGAACTGTCTCAGCGAAAGGCTTTTTGAGGGGAAAGCTGTAACTCTGTGAGATGATTTCACAGAACACAAAGAAGTTTCTAAGAAAGCTTCTTTCTCTTTGTTATCCGAAGATATTTCCTTTGGCCCTATAGTCTTCTAAGGGATCCGAAATATCTGTTCTCAGATTCCACAGAAATAAGGCTAGCAAAGAGATCCACGAAATACAGATGTAACTCTGTGAGATGAATTAACAGAACACTAAGCACTTTCTCAGAGACTTCTTTCAGATTTCATCTGAGGATATTTCCTTTTTCACCATAGCCCTCTGTGGGCTTCCAAATATCACTTTGCCAATTCCACAAGAACTGTCTTAGCGAAAGTCTTCTTGAGTGGAAAGCTGTAACTCTGTGAGATGATTTCACAGAACACTAAGTAGTTTCTGAGAAAGCTGCGTTCTCTTTCTGATCGGAGGATATTTCTTTGGCCCTATACTATTCTAAGGGATCCGAAATATCTGTTCTCAGATTCCACAGAAATAATGTTAGCAAAGAGATCCACGAAATACAGATGTAACTCTGTGAGATGAATTAACAGAACACTAAGCAGTTTCTCAAAAAGCTACCTTCCAGATTTCATCTGAGGATATTTCCTTTTTCACCATAGCCCTCTATGGGCTTCCAAATATCACTGTGCCAATTCCACAAGAACTGTCTTAGCGAAAGGCTTCTTGAAGGGAAAGCTGTAACTCTGTGAGATGATTTCACAGAACACAAAGAAGTTTCTCAGAAAGCTTCTTTCTCTTTGTTATCGGAGGATATTTCCTTGGGCCCTATAGTCTTCTTAGGGATCCGAAATATCTGTTCTCAGATTCCACAGAAATAAGGCTAGCAAAGAGATACACCAAATACAGATGTAACTCTGTGAGAGGTATTAACAGAACACTAAGCAGTTTCTCAGAGAGCTTCTTTCCAGATTTCATCTGAGGATATTTCCTTTTTCACCATAGCCCTCTATGGGCTTCCAAATATCACTTTGCCAATTCCACAAGAACTGTCTTAGCGAAAGACTTCTTGAGGGGAAAGCTGTAACTCGTGAGATGATTTCACAGAACACAAAGAAGTTTGTAAGAAAGCATCTTTCTCTTTGTTATCGGAAGATATTTCCTTTGGCCCTATAGTCTTCTTAGGGATCCGAAATATCTGTTCTCAGATTCCACAGAAATAAGGCTAGCAAAGAGATCCACGAAATACAAATGTAACTCTGTGAGATGAATTAACAGAACACTAAGCAGTTTCTCAGAAAGCTACTTTCCAGATTTCATCTGAGGATATTTCCTTTTTCACCATAGCCCTGTATGGGTTTCCAAATATTACTTTGCCAATTCCACAAGAACTGTCTTAGCGAAAGGCTTCTTGAGGGGAAAGCTGTAACTCTGTGAGATGATTTCACAGAACACAAAGAAGTTTCTCAGAAAGCTTCTTTCTCTTTGTTATCGGAGGATATTTCCTTTGGCCCTATAGTCTTCTAATAGATCCGAAATATCTGTTCTCAGATTCCACAGAAATAAGGCTAGAAAAGAGATACACCATATACAGATGTAACTCTGTGAGATGAATTAACAGAACACTAAGCAGTTTCTCAGAAAGATTCTTTCAGATTTCATCTGAGGATATTTCCTTTTTCACCATAGCCCTGTATGGGCTTCCAAATATCCCTTTGCCAATTGCAGAAGAACTGTCTTAGCGAAATGCTTCTTGTGGGGAAAGCTGTAACTCTGTGAGATGATTTCACAGAAGACAAAGAAGTTTGTAAGAAAGCTTCTTTCTCTTTGTTATCGGAAGATATTTCCTTTGGCCCTATAGTCTTCTAAGGGATCCGAAATATCTGTTCTCAGATTCCACAGAAATAAGGCTAGCAAAGAGATCCACGAAATACAGATGTAACTCTGTGAGATGAATTAACAGAACACTAAGCAGTTTCTCAAAAAGCTACTTTCCAGATTTCATCTGAGGATATTTCCTTTTTCACCAGAGCCCTCTATGGGCTTCCAAATATCACTATGCCAATTCCACAAGAACTGTCTTAGCGAAAGGCTTCTTGAGTGGAAAGCTGTAACTCTGTGAGATGATTTCACAAAACACAAAGATGTTTCTCAGAAAGCTTCTTTCTCTTTGTTATCGGAGGATATTTCCTTTGGCCCTAGAGTCTTCAAAATGATCCAAAATATCTGGTCTCAGATTCCACAGAAATAAGGCTAGCAAAGAGATACACCAAATACAGATGTAACTCTGTGAGATGATTTCACAGAACACAAAGAAGTTTCTCAGAAAGCTTCTTTCTCTTTGTTATCGGAGTTTATTTCCTTTGGCCCTATAATCTTCAAAGGGATCCGGAATATCTGTTCTCAGATTCCACAGAAATAAGGCTAGCAAAGAGATCCACGAAATACAGATGTAACTCTGTGAGATGAATTAACAGAACACTAAGCAGTTTCTCAGAAAGCTTCTTTCCAGATTTCATCTGAGGATATTTCCTTTTTCACCATAGCCCTCTATGGGCTTCCAAATATCACTTTGCCAATACCACAAGAACTGTCTTAGCGAAAGACTTCTTGAGGGGAAAGCTCTAACGCTGTGAGGTGATTTCACAGAACACAAAGAAGTTTCTCAGAAAGCTTCTTTCTCTTTGTTATCGGAGTTTATTTCCTTTGGCCCTATAATCTTCAAAGGGATCCGGAATATCTCTTCTCAGATTCCACAGAAATAAGGCGAGCAAAGAGATCCACGAAATACAGATGTAACTCTGTGAGATGAATTAACAGAACACTAAGCAGATTCTCAGAAACTTCTTTCCAGATTTCATCTGAGGATATTTCCTTTTTCACCATAGCCCTCTATGCGCTTCCAAATATCACTTTGCCAATTCCACAAGAACTGTCTTAACGAAAGGCTTTTTGAGGGGAAAGCTGTAACTCAGTGAGATGATTTCAGAGAACACAAAGAAGTTTCTAAGAAAGCTTCTTTCTCTTTGTTATCGGAAGATATTTCCTCTGGCCCTATAGTCTTCTAAGGGATCCGAAATATCTGTTCTCAGATTCCACAGAAATAAGGCTAGCAAAGAGATCCACGAAATACAGCTGTAACTCTGTGAGATGAATTAACAGAACACTAAGCAGTTTCTCAGAAAGCTACTTTCCAGATTTCATCTGAGGATATTTTCTTTTTCACCATAGCCCTGTATGGGCTTCCAAATATTACTTTGCCAATTCCATAAGAACTGTCTTAGCGAAAGGCTTCGTGAGGGGAAAGCTGTAACTCTGTGAGATGATTTCACAGAACACAAAGAAGTTTCCAGAAAGCTTCTTTCTCTTTGTTATCGGAGTATATTTCCTTTGGCCCTATAATCTTCAATGGGATCCGGAATATCTGTTCTCAGATTCCACAGAAATAAGGCTAGCAAAGAGATCCACGAAATACAGATGTAACTCTGTGAGATGAATTAACAGAACACTAAGCACTTTCTCAGAAAGCTTCTTTCAGATTTCATCTGAGGATATTTCCTTTTTCACCATAGCCCTCTATGGGCTTCCAAATATCACTTTGCCAATTCCACAAGAACTGTCTTAGCGAAAGTCTGCTTGAGTGGAACGCTGTAACTCTGTGAGATGATTTCACAGAACACAAAGTAGTTTCTGAGAAAGCTTCGTTCTCTTTCTGATCGGAGGATATTTCTTTGGCCCTATATTATTATAAGGGATCCGAAATATCTGTTCTCAGATTCCACAGAAATAATGCTAGCAAAGAAATCCACGAAATACAGATGTAACTCTGTGAGATGAATTAACAGAACACTGAGCAGTTTCTCAGAAAGCTACTTTCCAGATTTCATCTGAGGATATTTCCTTTTTCACCATAGCCCTCTATGGGCTTCCAAATATCACTTTGCCAATTCCACAAGAACTGTCTTAGCGAAAGGCTTTTTGAGGGGAAAGCTGTAACTCTGTGAGATGATTTCACAGAACACAAAGAAGTTTCTCAGAAAGCTTCTTTCTCTTTGTTATCGGAGGATATTTCCTTTGGCCCTATAGTCTTCTAAGGGATCCGAAATATCTGTTCTCAGATTCCACAAAAATAAGGCTAGCAAAGAGATATACCAAATACAGATGTAACCCTGTGAGATGAATTAACAGAACACTAAGCAGTTTCTCAGAAAGCTTCTTTCCAGATTTCATCTGAGGATATTTCCTTTTTCACCTTAGCCCTCTATGGGCTTCCAAATATCACTTTGCCAATTCCAAAAGAACTGTCTTAGCGAAAGACTTCTTCAGGGGAAAGCTGTACCTCTGTGAGATGATTTCACAGAACACAAAGAAGTTTCTCAGAAAGCTTCTTTCTCTTTGTTATCGGAGGATATTTCCTTTGGCCCTAGAGTCTTCAAAGGGATCCGAAATATCTGGTCTCAGATTCCACAGAAATAAGGCTAGCAAAGAGATACACCAAATACAGATGTAACTCTGTGAGATGATTTCATAGAACACAAAGAAGTTTCTCAGAAAGCTCTTTCTCTTTGTTATCGGAGTTTATTTCCTTTGGCCCTATAATCTTCAAAGGGATCCGGAATATCTGTTCTCAGATTCCACAGAAATAAGGCTAGGAAAAGATCCACGAAATGCAAATGTAACACTGTGAGATGAATTAACAGAACACTAAGCAGTTTCTCAGAAAGCTTCTTTCCAGATTTCATCTGAGGATATTTCCTTTTTCACCATAGCCCTCTAAGCGCTTCCAAATATCACTTTGCCAATTCCACAAGAACTGTCTTAGCGAAAGGCTACTTGAGTGGAAAGCTGTAAATCTGTGAGATGATTTCACGGAACACAAAGAAGTTTCTGAGAAAGCTTCGTTCTCTTTGTGATCGGAGGATATTTCCTTTGGCCCTCTAGTCTTCTAAGGGATCCGAAATATCTGTTCTCAGATTCCACAGAAATAAGGCGAGCAAAGAGATCCACGAATGACAGATGTAACTCTGTTATATGAATTAACAGAACACTAAGCAGTTTCTCAGAAAGCTTCTTTCCACATTTCATCTGAGGATATTTCCTTTTTCTCCCTAGCCTTCTATGCGCTACCGAATATCACTTTGCCAATTGCTTAAGAACTGTCTTAGCGAAAGACTTCCTGAGGGGAAAGCTGTAACTCTGTGAGATGATTTCACAGAACACAAAGAAGTTTCTCAGAAAGCTTCTTTCTCTTTATTATCGGAGTTTATTTCCTTTGGCCCTATAGTCTTCTAAGGGATCCGAAATATCTGTTCTCAGATTCCACAAAAATAAGGCCAGCAAAGAGATATACCAAATACAGATGTAACCCTGTGAGATGAATTAACAGAACACTAAGCAGTTTCTCAGAAAGCTTCTTTCCAGATTTCATCTGAGGATATTTCCTTTTTCACCTTAGCCCTCTATGGGCTTCCAAATATCACTTTGCCAATTCCAAAAGAACTGTCTTAGCGAAAGACTTCTTCAGGGGAAAGCTGTACCTCTGTGAGATGATTTCACAGAACACAAAGAAGTTTCTCAGAAAGCTTCTTTCTCTTTGTTATCGGAGGATATTTCCTTTGGCCCTAGAGTCATCAAAGGGATCCGAAATATCTGGTCTCAGATTCACCAGAAATAAGGCTAGCAAAGAGATACACCAAATACAGATGTAACTCTGTGAGATGATTTCACAGAACACAAAGAAGTTTCTAAGAAAACTTCTTTCTCTTTGTTATCGGAAGATATTTCCTTTGGCCCGATAGTCTTCTAAGAGATCCGAAATATCTGTTCTCAGATTCCACAGAAATAAGGCTAGCAAAGAGATACACCATATACAGATGTTACTCTGTGAGATGAATTAACAGAACACTAAGCAGTTTCTCAGAATGATTCTTTCCAGATTTCATCTGAGGATATTTCCTTTTTCACCATAGCCCTCTATGGGCTTCCAAATATCACTTTGCAATTCCACAAGAACTGCCTTAGCGAAAGACTTCTTGAGGGGAAAGCTGTAACTCTGTGAGATGATTTCACAGAACACAAAGAAGTTTGTAAGAAAAATTCTATCTCTTTGTTATCGGAAGATATTTTCTTTGGCCTTAAATTCTTCTAAGGGATCCGAAATATCTGTTCTCAGATTCCACAGAAATAAGGCTAGCAAAGAGATCCACGAAATACAGATGTAACTCTGTGAGATGAATTAACAGAACACGAAGCAGTTTCTCAGAAAGCTACTTTCCAGATTTCATCTGAGGATATTTCCTTTTTCACCATAGCCCTCTATGCGCTTCCAAATATCACTTTGCCAATTCCACAAAAACTGTCTTAGCGAAAGGCTTCTTGAGGGGAAAGCTGTAACTCTGTGAGATGATTTCACAGAACACAAAGAAGTTTCTCAGAAAGCTTCTTTCTCTTTGTTATCGGAGGATATTTCCTTTGGCCCTATAGTCTTCTAATAGATCCGAAATATCTGTTCTCAGATTCCACAGAAATAAGGCTAGAAAAGAGATACACCATATACAGATGTAACTCTGTGAGATGAATTAACAGAACACTAAGCAGTTTCTCAGAAAGATTCTTTCAGATTTCATCTGAGGATATTTCCTTTTTCACCATAGCCCTGTATGGGCTTCCAAATATCCCTTTGCCAATTGCAGAAGAACTGTCTTAGCGAAATGCTTCTTGTGGGGAAAGCTGTAACTCTGTGAGATGATTTCACAGAAGACAAAGAAGTTTGTAAGAAAGCTTCTTTCTCTTTGTTATCGGAAGATATTTCCTTTGGCCCTATAGTCTTCTAAGGGATCCGAAATATCTGTTCTCAGATTCCACAGAAATAAGGCTAGCAAAGAGATCCACGAAATACAGATGTAACTCTGTGAGATGAATTAACAGAACACTAAGCAGTTTCTCAAAAAGCTACTTTCCAGATTTCATCTGAGGATATTTCCTTTTTCACCAGAGCCCTCTATGGGCTTCCAAATATCACTATGCCAATTCCACAAGAACTGTCTTAGCGAAAGGCTTCTTGAGTGGAAAGCTGTAACTCTGTGAGATGATTTCACAAAACACAAAGATGTTTCTCAGAAAGCTTCTTTCTCTTTGTTATCGGAGGATATTTCCTTTGGCCCTAGAGTCTTCAAAATGATCCAAAATATCTGGTCTCAGATTCCACAGAAATAAGGCTAGCAAAGAGATACACCAAATACAGATGTAACTCTGTGAGATGATTTCACAGAACACAAAGAAGTTTCTCAGAAAGCTTCTTTCTCTTTGTTATCGGAGTTTATTTCCTTTGGCCCTATAATCTTCAAAGGGATCCGGAATATCTGTTCTCAGATTCCACAGAAATAAGGCTAGCAAAGAGATCCACGAAATACAGATGTAACTCTGTGAGATGAATTAACAGAACACTAAGCAGTTTCTCAGAAAGCTTCTTTCCAGATTTCATCTGAGGATATTTCCTTTTTCACCATAGCCCTCTATGGGCTTCCAAATATCACTTTGCCAATACCACAAGAACTGTCTTAGCGAAAGACTTCTTGAGGGGAAAGCTCTAACGCTGTGAGGTGATTTCACAGAACACAAAGAAGTTTCTCAGAAAGCTTCTTTCTCTTTGTTATCGGAGTTTATTTCCTTTGGCCCTATAATCTTCAAAGGGATCCGGAATATCTCTTCTCAGATTCCACAGAAATAAGGCGAGCAAAGAGATCCACGAAATACAGATGTAACTCTGTGAGATGAATTAACAGAACACTAAGCAGATTCTCAGAAACTTCTTTCCAGATTTCATCTGAGGATATTTCCTTTTTCACCATAGCCCTCTATGCGCTTCCAAATATCACTTTGCCAATTCCACAAGAACTGTCTTAACGAAAGGCTTTTTGAGGGGAAAGCTGTAACTCAGTGAGATGATTTCAGAGAACACAAAGAAGTTTCTAAGAAAGCTTCTTTCTCTTTGTTATCGGAAGATATTTCCTCTGGCCCTATAGTCTTCTAAGGGATCCGAAATATCTGTTCTCAGATTCCACAGAAATAAGGCTAGCAAAGAGATCCACGAAATACAGCTGTAACTCTGTGAGATGAATTAACAGAACACTAAGCAGTTTCTCAGAAAGCTACTTTCCAGATTTCATCTGAGGATATTTTCTTTTTCACCATAGCCCTGTATGGGCTTCCAAATATTACTTTGCCAATTCCATAAGAACTGTCTTAGCGAAAGGCTTCGTGAGGGGAAAGCTGTAACTCTGTGAGATGATTTCACAGAACACAAAGAAGTTTCCAGAAAGCTTCTTTCTCTTTGTTATCGGAGTATATTTCCTTTGGCCCTATAATCTTCAATGGGATCCGGAATATCTGTTCTCAGATTCCACAGAAATAAGGCTAGCAAAGAGATCCACGAAATACAGATGTAACTCTGTGAGATGAATTAACAGAACACTAAGCACTTTCTCAGAAAGCTTCTTTCAGATTTCATCTGAGGATATTTCCTTTTTCACCATAGCCCTCTATGGGCTTCCAAATATCACTTTGCCAATTCCACAAGAACTGTCTTAGCGAAAGTCTGCTTGAGTGGAACGCTGTAACTCTGTGAGATGATTTCACAGAACACAAAGTAGTTTCTGAGAAAGCTTCGTTCTCTTTCTGATCGGAGGATATTTCTTTGGCCCTATATTATTATAAGGGATCCGAAATATCTGTTCTCAGATTCCACAGAAATAATGCTAGCAAAGAAATCCACGAAATACAGATGTAACTCTGTGAGATGAATTAACAGAAAACTGAGCAGTTTCTCAGAAAGCTACTTTCCAGATTTCATCTGAGGATATTTCCTTTTTCACCATAGCCCTCTATGGGCTTCCAAATATCACTTTGCCAATTCCACAAGAACTGTCTTAGCGAAAGGCTTTTTGAGGGGAAAGCTGTAACTCTGTGAGATGATTTCACAGAACACAAAGAAGTTTCTCAGAAAGCTTCTTTCTCTTTGTTATCGGAGGATATTTCCTTTGGCCCTATAGTCTTCTAAGGGATCCGAAATATCTGTTCTCAGATTCCACAAAAATAAGGCTAGCAAAGAGATATACCAAATACAGATGTAACCCTGTGAGATGAATTAACAGAACACTAAGCAGTTTCTCAGAAAGCTTCTTTCCAGATTTCATCTGAGGATATTTCCTTTTTCACCTTAGCCCTCTATGGGCTTCCAAATATCACTTTGCCAATTCCAAAAGAACTGTCTTAGCGAAAGACTTCTTCAGGGGAAAGCTGTACCTCTGTGAGATGATTTCACAGAACACAAAGAAGTTTCTCAGAAAGCTTCTTTCTCTTTGTTATCGGAGGATATTTCCTTTGGCCCTAGAGTCTTCAAAGGGATCCGAAATATCTGGTCTCAGATTCCACAGAAATAAGGCTAGCAAAGAGATACACCAAATACAGATGTAACTCTGTGAGATGATTTCATAGAACACAAAGAAGTTTCTCAGAAAGCTCTTTCTCTTTGTTATCGGAGTTTATTTCCTTTGGCCCTATAATCTTCAAAGGGATCCGGAATATCTGTTCTCAGATTCCACAGAAATAAGGCTAGGAAAAGATCCATGAAATGCAAATGTAACACTGTGAGATGAATTAACAGAACACTAAGCAGTTTCTCAGAAAGCTTCTTTCCAGATTTCATCTGAGGATATTTCCTTTTTCACCATAGCCCTCTAAGCGCTTCCAAATATCACTTTGCCAATTCCACAAGAACTGTCTTAGCGAAAGGCTACTTGAGTGGAAAGCTGTAAATCTGTGAGATGATTTCACGGAACACAAAGAAGTTTCTGAGAAAGCTTCGTTCTCTTTGTGATCGGAGGATATTTCCTTTGGCCCTCTAGTCTTCTAAGGGATCCGAAATATCTGTTCTCAGATTCCACAGAAATAAGGCGAGCAAAGAGATCCACGAATGACAGATGTAACTCTGTTATATGAATTAACAGAACACTAAGCAGTTTCTCAGAAAGCTTCTTTCCACATTTCATCTGAGGATATTTCCTTTTTCTCCCTAGCCTTCTATGCGCTACCGAATATCACTTTGCCAATTGCTTAAGAACTGTCTTAGCGAAAGACTTCCTGAGGGGAAAGCTGTAACTCTGTGAGATGATTTCACAGAACACAAAGAAGTTTCTCAGAAAGCTTCTTTCTCTTTATTATCGGAGTTTATTTCCTTTGGCCCTATAGTCTTCTAAGGGATCCGAAATATCTGTTCTCAGATTCCACAAAAATAAGGCCAGCAAAGAGATATACCAAATACAGATGTAACCCTGTGAGATGAATTAACAGAACACTAAGCAGTTTCTCAGAAAGCTTCTTTCCAGATTTCATCTGAGGATATTTCCTTTTTCACCTTAGCCCTCTATGGGCTTCCAAATATCACTTTGCCAATTCCAAAAGAACTGTCTTAGCGAAAGACTTCTTCAGGGGAAAGCTGTACCTCTGTGAGATGATTTCACAGAACACAAAGAAGTTTCTCAGAAAGCTTCTTTCTCTTTGTTATCGGAGGATATTTCCTTTGGCCCTAGAGTCATCAAAGGGATCCGAAATATCTGGTCTCAGATTCACCAGAAATAAGGCTAGCAAAGAGATACACCAAATACAGATGTAACTCTGTGAGATGATTTCACAGAACACAAAGAAGTTTCTAAGAAAACTTCTTTCTCTTTGTTATCGGAAGATATTTCCTTTGGCCCGATAGTCTTCTAAGAGATCCGAAATATCTGTTCTCAGATTCCACAGAAATAAGGCTAGCAAAGAGATACACCATATACAGATGTTACTCTGTGAGATGAATTAACAGAACACTAAGCAGTTTCTCAGAATGATTCTTTCCAGATTTCATCTGAGGATATTTCCTTTTTCACCATAGCCCTCTATGGGCTTCCAAATATCACTTTGCAATTCCACAAGAACTGCCTTAGCGAAAGACTTCTTGAGGGGAAAGCTGTAACTCTGTGAGATGATTTCACAGAACACAAAGAAGTTTGTAAGAAAAATTCTATCTCTTTGTTATCGGAAGATATTTTCTTTGGCCTTAAATTCTTCTAAGGGATCCGAAATATCTGTTCTCAGATTCCACAGAAATAAGGCTAGCAAAGAGATCCACGAAATACAGATGTAACTCTGTGAGATGAATTAACAGAACACGAAGCAGTTTCTCAGAAAGCTACTTTCCAGATTTCATCTGAGGATATTTCCTTTTTCACCATAGCCCTCTATGCGCTTCCAAATATCACTTTGCCAATTCCACAAAAACTGTCTTAGCGAAAGGCTTTTTGAGGGGAAAGCTGTAACTCTGTGAGATGATTTCACAGAACACAAAGAAGTTTCTCAGAAAGCTTGTTTCTCTTTGTTATCGGAAGATATTTCCTTTGGCCGTGTAGTCTTCTAAGAGATCCGAAATATCTTTTCTCAGATTCCACAGAAATAAGGCTAGCAAAGAGATCCACGAAATACAGATGTAACTCTGTGAGATGAATTAACAGAACACTAAGCAGTTTCTCAGAAAGCTTCTTTCCAGATTTCATCTGAGGATATTTCCTTTTTCACCATAACCCTCTATGGGCTTCCAAATATCACTTTGCCAATTCCACAAGAACTGTCTTACCGAAAGTCTTCTTGAGTGGAAAGCTGTAACTATGTGAGATGATTTCACAGAACACAAAGTAGTTACTGAGAAAGCTTCGTTCTCTTTCTGATCGGAGGACATATCTTTGGCCCTATAGTCTTCTAAGGGATCCGAAATATCTGTTCTCAGATTCCACAGAAATAAGGCTAGCAAAGAGATCCACGAAATACAGATGTAACTCTGTGAGATGAATTAACAGAACACTAAGCAGTTTCTCAGAAAGCTTCTTTCCAGATTTCATCTGAGGATATTTCCTTTTTCACCATAGCCCTCTATGGGCTTCCAAATATCACTTTGCCAATTCCAAAAGAACTGTCTTAACGAAAGGATTCTTCAGGGGAAAGCTGTAACTCTGTGAGATGATTTCACAGAACACAAAAAAGTTTCTCAGAAAGCTTCTTTCTCTTTGTTATCGGAGGATATTTCCTTTTGCCCTATAGTCTTCAAAGGGATCCGAAATATCTGTTCTCAGATTCCACAGAAATAAGGCTAGGAAAAGATCCAGGAAATACAAAGGTAACTCTGTGAGATGAATTAACAGAACACTAAGCAGTTTCTCAGAAAGCTACTTTGCAGATTTCATCTGAGGATATTTCCTTTTTCGCCATAGCCCTCTATGGGCTTCCAAATATCACTTTGCCAATTCCACAAGAACTGTCTTAGCGCAAGGCTTCCTGAGTGGAAAGCTGTAACTCTGTGAGATGATTTCACGGAACAGAAAGAAGTTTCTGAGAAAGCTTCGTTCTCTTTGTGATCGGAGGATATTTCCTTTGGCCCTCTAGTCTTCTTAGGGATCCGAAATATCTGTTCTCAGATTCCGCAGAAATAAGGCTAGCAAAGAGATACACCAAATACAGATGTAACTCTGTGAGATGAATTAACAGAACACTAAGCAGTTTCTCAGAAAGCTTCTTTCCAGATTTCATCTGCGGATAATTCCTTTTTCACCATAGCCCTCTATGCGCTTCCAAATATCACTTTGCCAATTCCACAAGAAAAGTCTTAGCGAAAGGCTTCTTGAGTGGAAAGCTGTAACTCTGTAAGATGATTTCACAGGACACAAAGAAGTTTCTGAGAAAGCTTCGTTCTCTTTGTGATCGGAGGATATATCCTTTGGCCCTATAGTCTTCTAAGGGATCTGAAATATCTGTTCTCAGATTCCACAGAAATAAGGCTAGCAAAGAGATCCACGAAATACAGATGTAACTCTGTGAGATGAATTAACAGAACACTAAGCAGTTTCTCAAAAAGCTACTTTCCAGATTTCATCTGAGGATATTTCCTTTTTCACCATAGCCCTCTATGGGCTTCCAAATATCACTTTGCCAATTCCACAAGAACTGTCTTAGCGAAAGGCTTCTTGAGGGGAAAGCTGTAACTCTGTGAGATGATTTCACAGAGCACAAAGAAGTTTCTCAGAAAGCTTCTTTCTCTTTGTTATCGGAGGATATTTCCTTGGGCCCTATAGTCTTCTAAGGGATCCGAAATATCTGTTCTCAGATTCCACAGAAATAAGGCTAGCAAAGAGATACACCAAATACAGATGTAACTCTGTGAGATGAATTAACAGAACACTAAGCAGTTTCTCAGAAAGCTACTTTCAGATTTCATCTGAGTATATTTCCTTTTTCACCGTAGCCCTCTATGGGCTTCCAAATATCACTTTGCCAATTCCACAAGAACTGTCTTAGCGCAAGGCTTCCTGAGTGGAAAGCTGTATCTCTGTGAGATGATTTCACGGAACACAAAGAAGTTTCTGAGAAAGCTTCGTTCTCTTTGTGATCGGAGGATATTTCCTTTGGCCCTCTAGTCTCCTAAGGGATCCGAAATATCTGTTCTCAGATTCCACAGAAATAAGGCTAGCAAAGAGATCCAAGAAATACTGATGTAACTCTGTGAGATGAATGAACAGAACACTAAGCAGTTTCTCAGAAAGCTACTTTCAGATTTCATCTGAGTATATTTCCTTTTTCACCATAGCCTTCTATGAGCTACCGAATATCACTTTGCCAATTGCATAAGAACTGTCTTAGCGAAAGACTTCTTGAGGGGAAAGCTGTAACTCTGTGAGATGATTTCACAGAACACAAAGAAGTTTCTCAGAAAGCTTCTTTCTCTTCGTTATCGGAGTTTACTTCCTTTGGCCCTATAATCTTCAAAGGGATCCGGAATATCAGTTCTCAGATTCCACAGAAGTAAGGATAGCAAAGAGATCCACGAAATACAGATGTAACTCTGTGAGATGAATAAACAGAACACTAAGCAGTTTCTCAGAAAGCTTCTTTCCAGATTTCACCTGCGTATAATTCCTTTTTCACCATAGCCCTCTATGCGCTTCCAAATATCACTTTGCCAATTCCACAAGAACTGTGTTAGCGAAAGGCTTCTTGAGTGGAAAGCTGTAACTCTGTGAGATGATTTCACAGAACACAAAGAAGTTTCTGAGAAAGCTTCGTTCTCTTTGTGATCGGAGGATATGTCCTTTGGCCCTATAGTCTTCTAAGGGATCTGAAATATCTGTTCTCAGATTCCACAGAAATAAGGCTAGCAAAGAGATCCACGAAATACAGATGTAACTCCGTGAGATGAATTAACAGAACACTAAGCAGTTTCTCAAAAAGCTACTTTCCAGATTTCATCTGAGGATATTTCCATTTTCACCATAGCCCTCTATGGGCTTCCAAATATCACTTTGCCAATTCCACAAGAACTGTCTTAGCGAAAGGCTTCTTGAGGGGAAAGCTGTAACTCAGTGAGATGATTTCACAGAACACAAAGAAGTTTCTCAGAAAGCTTCTTTCTCTTTGTTATCGGAAGATATTTCCTTTGGCCCTATAGTCTTCAAAGGGATCCGAAATATCTGTTCTCACATTCCACAGAAATAAGGCTAGCAAAGAGATACACGAAATACAGATGTAACTCTGTGAGATGAATTAACAGAACACTAAGCAGTTTCTCAGAAAGCTTCTTTCCACATTTCATCTGAGGATATTTCCTTTTTCACCCTAGCCTTCTATGCGCTACCGAATATCACTTTGCCAATTGTATAAGAACTGTCTTAGCGAAAGACTTCTTGAGGGGAAAGCTGTAACTCCGTGAGATGATTTCACAGAACACAAAGAAGTTTCTCAGAAAGCTTCTTTCTCTTTGTTATCGGAGTTTACTTCCTTTGGCCCTATAATCTTCAAAGGGATCCGGAATATCTGTTCTCAGATTCCAAAGAAATAAGGCTAACAAAGAGATACACCAAATACAGATGTAACTCTGTGAGATGAATAAACAGAACACTAAGCAGTTTCTCAGAAAGCTTCTTTCCAGATTTCATCTGCGGATAATTCCTTTTTCACCATAGCCCTCTATGCGCTTCCAAATATCACTTTGCCAATTCCACAAGAAAAGTCTTAGCGAAAGGCTTCTTGAGTGGAAAGCTGTAACTCTGTGAGATGATTTCACAGGACACAAAGAAGTTTCTGAGAAAGCTTCGTTCTCTTTGTGATCGGAGGATATATCCTTTGGCCCTATAGTCTTCTAAGGGATCTGAAATATCTGTTCTCAGATTCCACAGAAATAAGGCTAGCAAAGAGATCCACGAAATACAGATGTAACTCTGTGAGATGAATTAACAGAACACTAAGCAGTTTCTCAAAAAGCTACTTTCCAGATTTCATCTGAGGATATTTCCTTTTTCACCATAGCCCTCTATGGGCTTCCAAATATCACTTTGCCAATTCCACAAGAACTGTCTTAGCGAAAGGCTTCTTGAGGGGAAAGCTGTAACTCTGTGAGATGATTTCACAGAACACAAAGAAGTTTCTCAGAAAGCTTCTTTCTCTTTGTTATCGGAGGATATTTCCTTGGGCCCTATAGTCTTCTAAGGGATCCGAAATATCTGTTCTCAGATTCCACAGAAATAAGGCTAGCAAAGAGATACACCAAATACAGATGTAACTCTGTGAGATGAATTAACAGAACACTAAGCAGTTTCTCAGAAAGCTACTTTCAGATTTCATCTGAGTATATTTCCTTTTTCACCATAGCCCTCTATGGGCTTCCAAATATCACTTTGCCAATTCCACAAGAACTGTCTTAGCGCAAGGCTTCCTGAGTGGAAAGCTGTAACTCTGTGAGATGATTTCACGGAACACAAAGAAGTTTCTGAGAAAGCTTCGTTCTCTTTGTGATCGGAGGATATTTCCTTTGGCCCTCTAGTCTCCTAAGGGATCCGAAATATCTGTTCTCAGATTCCACAGAAATAAGGCTAGCAAAGAGATCCAAGAAATACTGATGTAACTCTGTGAGATGAATGAAGAGAACACTAAGCAGTTTCTCAGAAAGCTACTTTCAGATTTCATCTGAGTATATTTCCTTTTTCACCATAGCCTTCTATGAGCTACCGAATATCACTTTGCCAATTGCATAAGAACTGTCTTAGCGAAAGACTTCTTGAGGGGAAAGCTGTAACTCTGTGAGATGATTTCACAGAACACAAAGAAGTTTCTCAGAAAGCTTCTTTCTCTTCGTTATCGGAGTTTACTTCCTTTGGCCCTATAATCTTCAAAGGGATCCGGAATATCAGTTCTCAGATTCCACAGAAATAAGGCTAGCAAAGAGATCCACGAAATACAGATGTAACTCTGTGAGATGAATTAACAGAACACTAAGCAGTTTCTCAGAAAGCTTCTTTCCAGATTTCACCTGCGGATAATTCCTTTTTCACCATAGCCCTCTATGCGCTTCCAAATATCACTTTGCCAATTCCACAAGAACTGTGTTAGCGAAAGGCTTCTTGAGTGGAAAGCTGTAACTCTGTGAGATGATTTCACAGAACACAAAGAAGTTTCTGAGAAAGCTTCGTTCTCTTTGTGATCGGAGGATATGTC
The DNA here is from genome assembly GCF_043159975.1 of Macaca nemestrina. NCBI lineage: Eukaryota > Metazoa > Chordata > Mammalia > Primates > Cercopithecidae > Macaca > Macaca nemestrina. The sequence goes on from NC_092143.1 coordinate 28,088,358, forward strand.
CTTTGGCCCTATAGTCTTCTAAGGGATCCGAAATATCTGTTCTCACATTCCACAGAAATAAGGCTAGCAAAGAGATCCACGAAATACAGATGTAACTCCGTGAGATGAATTAACAGAACACTAAGCAGTTTCTCAAAAAGCTACTTTCCAGATTTCATCTGAGGATATTTCCATTTTCACCATAGCCCTCTATGGGCTTCCAAATATCACTTTGCCAATTCCACAAGAACTGTCTTAGCGAAAGGCTTCTTGAGGGGAAAGCTGTAACTCAGTGAGATGATTTCACAGAACACAAAGAAGTTTCTCAGAAAGCTTCTTTCTCTTTGTTATCAGAGGATATTTCCTTGGGCCCTATAGTCTTCTTAGGGATCCGAAATATCTGTTCTCAGATTCCGCAGAAATAAGGCTAGCAAAGAGATACACCAAATACAGATGTAACTCTGTGAGATGAATTAACAGAACACTAAGTAGTTTCTCAGAAAGCTTCTTTCCACATTTCTTCTGAGGATATTTCCTTTTTCACCCTAGCCTTCTATGCGCTACCGAATATCACTTTGCCAATTGCATAAGAACTGTCTTAGCGAAAGACATCTTGAGGGGAAAGCTGTAACTCTGTGAGATGACTTCACAGAACACAAAGAAGTTTCTCAGAAAGCTTCTTTCTCTTTGTTATCGGAGTTTATTTCCTTTGGCCCTATAATCTTCAAAGGGATCCGGAATATCTGTTCTCAGATTCCACAGAAAAAATGCTAGCAAAGAGATACACGAAATACAGATGTAACTCTGTGAGATGAATAAACAGAACACTAAGCAGTTTCTCAGAAAGCTTCTTTCCAGATTTCACCTGCGTATAATTCCTTTTTCACCATAGCCCTCTATGCGCTTCCAAATATCACTTTGCCAATTCCACAAGAACTGTGTTAGCGAAAGGCTTCTTGAGTGGAAAGCTGTAACTCTGTGAGATGATTTCACAGAACACAAAGAAGTTTCTGAGAAAGCTTCGTTCTCTTTGTGATCGGAGGATATGTCCTTTGGCCCTATAGTCTTCTAAGGGATCTGAAATATCTGTTCTCAGATTCCACAGAAATAAGGCTAGCAAAGAGATCCACGAAATACAGATGTAACTCCGTGAGATGAATTAACAGAACACTAAGCAGTTTCTCAAAAAGCTACTTTCCAGATTTCATCTGAGGATATTTCCATTTTCACCATAGCCCTCTATGGGCTTCCAAATATCACTTTGCCAATTCCACAAGAACTGTCTTAGCGAAAGGCTTCTTGAGGGGAAAGCTGTAACTCAGTGAGATGATTTCACAGAACACAAAGAAGTTTCTCAGAAAGCTTCTTTCTCTTTGTTATCAGAGGATATTTCCTTGGGTCCTATAGTCTTCTTAGGGATCCGAAATATCTGTTCTCAGATTCCGCAGAAATAAGGCTAGCAAAGAGATACACCAAATACAGATGTAACTCTGTGTGATGAATTAACAGAACACTAAGCAGTTTCTCAGAAAGCTTCTTTCCACATTTCTTCTGAGGATATTTCCTTTTTCACCCTAGCCTTCTATGCGCTACCGAATATCACTTTGCCAATTGCATAAGAACTGTCTTAGCGAAAGACATCTTGAGGGGAAAGCTGTAACTCTGTGAGATGATTTCACAGAACACAAAGAAGTTTCTCAGAAAGCTTCTTTCTCTTTGTTATCGGAGTTTATTTCCTTTGGCCCTATAATCTTCAAAGGGATCCGGAATATCTGTTCTCAGATTCCACAGAAATAATGCTAGCAAAGAGATCCACGAAATACTGATGTAACTCTGTGAGATGAATAAACAGAACACTAAGCAGTTTCTCAGAAAGCTTCTTTCCAGATTTCATCTGCGGATAATTCCTTTTTCACCATAGCCCTCTATGCGCTTCCAAATATCACTTTGCCAATTCCACAAGAAAAGTCTTAGCGAAAGGCTTCTTGAGTGGAAAGCTGTAACTCTGTGAGATGATTTCACAGGACACAAAGAAGTTTCCGAGAAAGCTTCTTTCTCTTTGTTATCGGAAGATATTTCCTTTGGCCCTATAGTCTTCTAAGGGATCCGAAATATCTGTTCTCAAATTCCACAGAAATAAGGCTAGCAAAGAGATCCACGAAATACAGATGTAACTCTGTGAGATGAATTAACAGAACACTAAGCAGTTTCTCAGAAAGCTACTTTCCAGATTTCATCTGAGGATATTTTCTTTTTCACCATAGCCTTGTATGGGCTTCCAAATATTACTTTGCCAATTCCACAAGAACTGTCTTAGCGAAAGGCTTCTTGAGGGGAAAGCTGTAACTCTGTGAGATGATTTCGCAGAACACAATGAAGATTCCAGAAAGCTTCTTTCTCTTTGTTATCGGAGTTTATTTCCTTTGGCCCTATAATCTTCAAAGGGATCCGGAATATCTGTTCTCAGATTCCACAGAAATAAGGCTAGCAAAGAGATCCACGAAATACAGATGTAACTCTGTGAGATGAATTAACAGAACACTAAGCACTTTCTCAGAAAGCTTCTTTCAGATTTCATCTGAGGATATTTCCTTTTTCGCCATAGCCCTCTATGGGCTTCCAAATATCACTTTGCCAATTCCACAAGAACTGTCTTAGCGAAAGTCTTCTTGAGTGGAAAGCTGTAACTCTGTGAGATGATTTCACAGAACACAAAGTAGTTTCTGAGAAAGCTTCGGTCTCTTTCTGATCGGAGGATATTTCTTTGGCCCTATAGTCTTCTAAGGGATCCGAAATATCTGTTCTCAGATTCCACAGAAATAATGCTAGCAAAGAAATCCACGAAATACAGATGTAACTCTGTGAGATGAAGTAACGGAACACTAAGCAGTTTCTCAGAAAGCTACTTTCCAGATTTCATCTGAGGATATTTCCTTTTTCACCATAGCCCTCTATGGGCTTCCAAATATCACTTTCCCAATTCCAAAAGAACTGTCTTAGCGAAAGGCTTCTTGAGGGGAAAGCTGTAACTCTGTGAGATGATTTCACAGAAAACAAAGAAGTTTCTCAGAAAGCTTCTTTCTCTTTGTTATCGGAGGATATTTCCTTTGGCCCTATAGTCTTCTAAGGGATCCGAAATATCTGTTCTCAGATTCCACAGAAATAAGGCTAGCAAAGAGATCCACGAAATACAGATGTAACTCTGTGAGATGAATTAACAGAACACTAAGCAGTTTCTCAAAAAGCTACTTTCCAGATTTCTTCTGAGGATATTTCCTTTTTCACCAGAGCCCTCTATGGGCTTCCAAATATCACTATGCCAATTCCACAAGAACTGTCTTAGCGAAAGGCTTCTTGAGGGGAAAGCTGTAACTCTGTGAGATGATTTCACAGAAAACAAAGAAGTTTCTCAGAAAGCTTCTTTCTCTTTGTTATCGGAGGATATTTCCTTTGGCCCTATAGTCTTCTAAGGGATCCGAAATATCTGTTCTCAGATTCCACAGAAATAAGGCTAGCAAAGAGATACACCAAATACAGATGTAACTCTGTGAGATGAATTAACAGAACACTAAGCAGTTTCTCAGAAAGCTTCTTTCCAGATTTCATCTGAGGATATTTCCTTTTTCACCTTAGCCCTCTATGGGCTTCCAAATATCACTTTGCCAATTCCAAAAGAACTGTATTAACGAAAGGCTTCTTCAGGGGAAAGCTGTAACTCTGTGAGATGATTTCACAGAACACAAAGAAGTTTCTCAGAAAGCTTCTTTCTCTTTGTTATCGGAGGATATTTCCTTTGGCCCTATAGTCTTCTTAGGGATCCGAAATATCTGGTCTCAGATTCCACAGAAATAAGGCTAGCAAAGAGATACACCAAATACAGATGTAACTCTGTGAGATGATTTCACAGAACACAAAGAAGTTTCTCAGAAAGCTTCTTTCTCTTTGTTATCGGAGTTTATTTCCTTTGGCCCTATAATCTTCAAAGGGATCCGGATTATCTGTTCTCAGATTCCACAGAAATAAGGCTAGCAAAGAGATCCACGAAATACAGATGTAACTCTGTGAGATGAATTAACAGAACACTAAGCAGTTTCTCAGAAAGCTTCTTTCCAGATTTCATCTGAGGATATTTCCTTTTTCACCGTAACCCTCTATGGGCTTCCAAATATCACTTTGCCAATACCACAAGAACTGTCTTAGCGAAAGACTTCTTGAGGGGAAAGCTCTAACGCTCTGAGGTGATTTCACAGAACACAAAGAAGTTTCTCAGAAAGCTTCCTTCTCTTTGTTATCGGAGTTTATTTCCTTTGGCCCTATAATCTTCAAAGTGATCCGGAATATCTGTTCTCAGATTCCACAGAAATAAGGCGAGCAAAGAGATCCACGAAATACAGATGTAACTCTGTGAGATGAATTAGCAGAACACTAAGCAGTTTCTCAGAAACTTCTTTCCAGATTTCATCTGAGGATATTTCCTTTTTCACCATAGCCCTCTATGGGCTTCCAAATATCACTTTGCCAATTCCACAAGAACTGTCTCAGCGAAAGGCTTTTTGAGGGGAAAGCTGTAACTCTGTGAGATGATTTCACAGAACACAAAGAAGTTTCTAAGAAAGCTTCTTTCTCTTTGTTATCCGAAGATATTTCCTTTGGCCCTATAGTCTTCTAAGGGATCCGAAATATCTGTTCTCAGATTCCACAGAAATAAGGCTAGCAAAGAGATCCACGAAATACAGATGTAACTCTGTGAGATGAATTAACAGAACACTAAGCACTTTCTCAGAGACTTCTTTCAGATTTCATCTGAGGATATTTCCTTTTTCACCATAGCCCTCTATGGGCTTCCAAATATCACTTTGCCAATTCCACAAGAACTGTCTTAGCGAAAGTCTTCTTGAGTGGAAAGCTGTAACTCTGTGAGATGATTTCACAGAACACTAAGTAGTTTCTGAGAAAGCTGCGTTCTCTTTCTGATCGGAGGATATTTCTTTGGCCCTATACTATTCTAAGGGATCCGAAATATCTGTTCTCAGATTCCACAGAAATAATGTTAGCAAAGAGATCCACGAAATACAGATGTAACTCTGTGAGATGAATTAACAGAACACTAAGCAGCTTCTCAAAAAGCTACCTTCCAGATTTCATCTGAGGATATTTCCTTTTTCACCATAGCCCTCTATGGGCTTCCAAATATCACTGTGCCAATTCCACAAGAACTGTCTTAGCGAAAGGCTTCTTGAAGGGAAAGCTGTAACTCTGTGAGATGATTTCACAGAACACAAAGAAGTTTCTCAGAAAGCTTCTTTCTCTTTGTTATCGGAGGATATTTCCTTGGGCCCTATAGTCTTCTTAGGGATCCGAAATATCTGTTCTCAGATTCCACAGAAATAAGGCTAGCAAAGAGATACACCAAATACAGATGTAACTCTGTGAGAGGTATTAACAGAACACTAAGCAGTTTCTCAGAGAGCTTCTTTCCAGATTTCATCTGAGGATATTTCCTTTTTCACCATAGCCCTCTATGGGCTTCCAAATATCACTTTGCCAATTCCACAAGAACTGTCTTAGCGAAAGACTTCTTGAGGGGAAAGCTGTAACTCGGTGAGATGATTTCACAGAACACAAAGAAGTTTGTAAGAAAGCATCTTTCTCTTTGTTATCGGAAGATATTTCCTTTGGCCCTATAGTCTTCTTAGGGATCCGAAATATCTGTTCTCAGATTCCACAGAAATAAGGCTAGCAAAGAGATCCACGAAATACAAATGTAACTCTGTGAGATGAATTAACAGAACACTAAGCAGTTTCTCAGAAAGCTACTTTCCAGATTTCATCTGAGGATATTTCCTTTTTCACCATAGCCCTGTATGGGTTTCCAAATATTACTTTGCCAATTCCACAAGAACTGTCTTAGCGAAAGGCTTCTTGAGGGGAAAGCTGTAACTCTGTGAGATGATTTCACAGAACACAAAGAAGTTTCTCAGAAAGCTTCTTTCTCTTTGTTATCGGAGGATATTTCCTTTGGCCCTATAGTCTTCTAATAGATCCGAAATATCTGTTCTCAGATTCCACAGAAATAAGGCTAGAAAAGAGATACACCATATACAGATGTAACTCTGTGAGATGAATTAACAGAACACTAAGCAGTTTCTCAGAAAGCTTCTTTCAGATTTCATCTGAGGATATTTCCTTTTTCACCATAGCCCTGTATGGGCTTCCAAATATCCCTTTGCCAATTCCAGAAGAACTGTCTTAGCGAAATGCTTCTTGTGGGGAAAGCTGTAACTCTGTGAGATGATTTCACAGAAGACAAAGAAGTTTGTAAGAAAGCTTCTTTCTCTTTGTTATCGGAAGATATTTCCTTTGGCCCTATAGTCTTCTAAGGGATCCGAAATATCTGTTCTCAGATTCCACAGAAATAAGGCTAGCAAAGAGATCCACGAAATACAGATGTAACTCTGTGAGATGAATTAACAGAACACTAAGCAGTTTCTCAAAAAGCTACTTTCCAGATTTCATCTGAGGATATTTCCTTTTTCACCAGAGCCCTCTATGGGCTTCCAAATATCACTATGCCAATTCCACAAGAAATGTCTTAGCGAAAGGCTTCTTGAGTGGAAAGCTGTAACTCTGTGAGATGATTTCACAAAACACAAAGATGTTTCTCAGAAAGCTTCTTTCTCTTTGTTATCGGAGGATATTTCCTTTGGCCCTAGAGTCTTCAAAATGATCCAAAATATCTGGTCTCAGATTCCACAGAAATAAGGCTAGCAAACAGATACACCAAATACAGATGTAACTCTGTGAGATGATTTCACAGAACACAAAGAAGTTTCTCAGAAAGCTTCTTTCTCTTTGTTTTCGGAGTTTATTTCCTTTGGCCCTATAATCTTCAAAGGGATCCGGAATATCTGTTCTCAGATTCCACAGAAATAAGGCTAGCAAAGAGATCCACGAAATACAGATGTAACTCTGTGAGATGAATTAACAGAACACTAAGCAGTTTCTCAGAAAGCTTCTTTCCAGATTTCATCTGAGGATATTTCCTTTTTCACCATAGCCCTCTATGGGCTTCCAAATATCACTTTGCCAATACCACAAGAACTGTCTTAGCGAAAGACTTCTTGAGGGGAAAGCTCTAACGCTGTGAGGTGATTTCACAGAACACAAAGAAGTTTCTCAGAAAGCTTCTTTCTCTTTGTTATCGGAGTTTATTTCCTTTGGCCCTATAATCTTCAAAGGGATCCGGAATATCTGTTCTCAGATTCCACAGAAATAAGGCGAGCAAAGAGATCCACGAAATACAGATGTAACTCTGTGAGATGAATTAACAGAACACTAAGCAGATTCTCAGAAACTTCTTTCCAGATTTCATCTGAGGATATTTCCTTTTTCACCATAGCCCTCTATGCGCTTCCAAATATCACTTTGCCAATTCCACAAGAACTGTCTTAACGAAAGGCTTTTTGAGGGGAAAGCTGTAACTCAGTGAGATGATTTCAGAGAACACAAAGAAGTTTCTAAGAAAGCTTCTTTCTCTTTGTTATCGGAAGATATTTCCTCTGGCCCTATAGTCTTCTAAGGGATCCGAAATATCTGTTCTCAGATTCCACAGAAATAAGGCTAGCAAAGAGATCCACGAAATACAGATGTAACTCTGTGAGATGAATTAACAGAACACTAAGCAGTTTCTCAGAAAGCTACTTTCCAGATTTCATCTGAGGATATTTTCTTTTTCACCATAGCCCTGTATGGGCTTCCAAATATTACTTTGCCAATTCCATAAGAACTGTCTTAGCGAAAGGCTTCGTGAGGGGAAAGCTGTAACTCTGTGAGATGATTTCACAGAACACAAAGAAGTTTCCAGAAAGCTTCTTTCTCTTTGTTATCGGAGTATATTTCCTTTGGCCCTATAATCTTCAATGGGATCCGGAATATCTGTTCTCAGATTCCACAGAAATAAGGCTAGCAAAGAGATCCACGAAATACAGATGTAACTCTGTGAGATGAATTAACAGAACACTAAGCACTTTCTCAGAAAGCTTCTTTCAGATTTCATCTGAGGATATTTCCTTTTTCACCATAGCCCTCTATGGGCTTCCAAATATCACTTTGCCAATTCCACAAGAACTGTCTTAGCGAAAGTCTGCTTGAGTGGAACGCTGTAACTCTGTGAGATGATTTCACAGAACACAAAGTAGTTTCTGAGAAAGCTTCGTTCTCTTTCTGATCGGAGGATATTTCTTTGGCCCTATATTATTCTAAGGGATCCGAAATATCTGTTCTCAGATTCCACAGAAATAATGCTAGCAAAGAAATCCACGAAATACAGATGTAACTCTGTGAGATGAATTAACAGAACACTGAGCAGTTTCTCAGAAAGCTACTTTCCAGATTTCATCTGAGGATATTTCCTTTTTCACCATAGCCCTCTATGGGCTTCCAAATATCACTTTGCCAATTCCACAAGAACTGTCTTAGCGAAAGGCTTTTTGAGGGGAAAGCTGTAACTCTGTGAGATGATTTCACAGAACACAAAGAAGTTTCTCAGAAAGCTTCTTTCTCTTTGTTATCGGAGGATATTTCCTTTGGCCCTATAGTCTTCTAAGGGATCCGAAATATCTGTTCTCAGATTCCACAAAAATAAGGCTAGCAAAGTGATATACCAAATACAGATGTAACCCTGTGAGATGAATTAACAGAACACTAAGCAGTTTCTCAGAAAGCTTCTTTCCAGATTTCATCTGAGGATATTTCCTTTTTCACCTTAGCCCTCTATGGGCTTCCAAATATCACTTTGCCAATTCCAAAAGAACTGTCTTAGCGAAAGACTTCTTCAGGGGAAAGCTGTACCTCTGTGAGATGATTTCACAGAACACAAAGAAGTTTCTCAGAAAGCTTCTTTCTCTTTGTTATCGGAGGATATTTCCTTTGGCCCTAGAGTCATCAAAGGGATCCGAAATATCTGGTCTCAGATTCACCAGAAATAAGGCTAGCAAAGAGATACACCAAATACAGATGTAACTCTGTGAGATGATTTCACAGAACACAAAGAAGTTTCTAAGAAAACTTCTTTCTCTTTGTTATCGGAAGATATTTCCTTTGGCCCGATAGTCTTCTAAGAGATCCGAAATATCTGTTCTCAGATTCCACAGAAATAAGGCTAGCAAAGAGATACACCATATACAGATGTTACTCTGTGAGATGAATTAACAGAACACTAAGCAGTTTCTCAGAATGATTCTTTCCAGATTTCATCTGAGGATATTTCCTTTTTCACCATAGCCCTCTATGGGCTTCCAAATATCACTTTGCAATTCCACAAGAACTGCCTTAGCGAAAGACTTCTTGAGGGGAAAGCTGTAACTCTGTGAGATGATTTCACAGAACACAAAGAAGTTTGTAAGAAAAATTCTATCTCTTTGTTATCGGAAGATATTTTCTTTGGCCCTAAATTCTTCTAAGGGATCCGAAATATCTGTTCTCAGATTCCACAGAAATAAGGCTAGCAAAGAGATCCACGAAATACAGATGTAACTCTGTGAGATGAATTAACAGAACACGAAGCAGTTTCTCAGAAAGCTACTTTCCAGATTTCATCTGAGGATATTTCCTTTTTCACCATAGCCCTCTATGCGCTTCCAAATATCACTTTGCCAATTCCACAAAAACTGTCTTAGCGAAAGGCTTTTTGAGGGGAAAGCTGTAACTCTGTGAGATGATTTCACAGAACACAAAGAAGTTTCTCAGAAAGCTTGTTTCTCTTTGTTATCGGAAGATATTTCCTTTGGCCGTGTAGTCTTCTAAGAGATCCGAAATATCTTTTCTCAGATTCCACAGAAATAAGGCTAGCAAAGAGATCCACGAAATACAGATGTAACTCTGTGAGATGAATTAACAGAACACTAAGCAGTTTCTCAGAAAGCTTCTTTCCGGATTTCATCTGAGGATATTTCCTTTTTCACCATAGCCCTCTATGCGCTTCCAAATATCACTTTGCCAATTCCACAAGAACTGTCTTAGCGAAAGGCTTCTTGAGGGGAAAGCTGTAACTCTGTGAGATGATTTCACAGAACACAAAGAAGTTTCTCAAAAAGCTTCTTTATCTTTGTTATCGGAGGATATTTCCTTTGGCCCTAGAGTCTTCAAAGGGTTCCGAAATATCTGTTCTCAGATTCCACAGAAATAAGGCGAGCAAAGAGATCCACGAAATACTGATGTAACTCTGTGAGATGAATTAACAGAACACTAAGCAGTTTCTCAGAAAGCTTCTTTCCAGATTTCATCTGAGGATATTTCCTTTTTCACCATAACCCTCTATGGGCTTCCAAATATCACTTTGCCAATTCCACAAGAACTGTCTTACCGAAAGTCTTCTTGAGTGGAAAGCTGTAACTATGTGAGATGATTTCACAGAACACAAAGTAGTTACTGAGAAAGCTTCGTTCTCTTTCTGATCGGAGGACATATCTTTGGCCCTATAGTCTTCTAAGGGATCCGAAATATCTGTTCTCAGATTCCACAGAAATAAGGCTAGCAAAGAGATCCACGAAATACAGATGTAACTCTGTGAGATGAATTAACAGAACACTAAGCAGTTTCTCAGAAAGCTTCTTTCCAGATTTCATCTGAGGATATTTCCTTTTTCACCATAGCCCTCTATGGGCTTCCAAATATCACTTTGCCAATTCCAAAAGAACTGTCTTAACGAAAGGATTCTTCAGGGGAAAGCTGTAACTCTGTGAGATGATTTCACAGAACACAAATAAGTTTCTCAGAAAGCTTCTTTCTCTTTGTTATCGGAGGATATTTCCTTTTGCCCTATAGTCTTCAAAGGGATCCGAAATATCTGTTCTCAGATTCCACAGAAATAAGGCTAGGAAAAGATCCAGGAAATACAAAGGTAACTCTGTGAGATGAATTAACAGAACACTAAGCAGTTTCTCAGAAAGCTACTTTGCAGATTTCATCTGAGGATATTTCCTTTTTCGCCATAGCCCTCTATGGGCTTCCAAATATCACTTTGCCAATTCCACAAGAACTGTCTTAGCGCAAGGCTTCCTGAGTGGAAAGCTGTAACTCTGTGAGATGATTTCACGGAACACAAAGAAGTTTCTGAGAAAGCTTCGTTCTCTTTGTGATCGGAGGATATTTCCTTTGGCCCTCTAGTCTTCTTAGGGATCCGAAATATCTGTTCTCAGATTCCGCAGAAATAAGGCTAGCAAAGAGATACACCAAATACAGATGTAACTCTGTGAGATGAATTAACAGAACACTAAGCAGTTTCTCAGAAAGCTTTTTTCCACATTTCTTCTGAGGATATTTCCTTTTTCACCCTAGCCTTCTATGCGCTACCGAATATCACTTTGCCAATTGCATAAGAACTGTCTTAGCGAAAGACATCTTGAGGGGAAAGCTGTAACTCTGTGAGATGATTTCACAGAACACAAAGAAGTTTCTCAGAAAGCTTCTTTCTCTTTGTTATCGGAGTTTATTTCCTTTGGCCCTATAATCTTCAAAGGGATCGGAATATCTGTTCTCAGATTCCACAGAAATAATGCTAGCAAAGACATCCACGAAATACAGATGTAACTCTGTGAGATGAATAAACAGAACACTAAGCAGTTTCTCAGAAAGCTTCTTTCCAGATTTCATCTGCGGATAATTCCTTTTTCACCATAGCCCTCTATGCGCTTCCAAATATCACTTTGCCAATTCCACAAGAAAAGTCTTAGCGAAAGGCTTCTTGAGTGGAAAGCTGTAACTCTGTGAGATGATTTCACAGGACACAAAGAAGTTTCTGAGAAAGCTTCGTTCTCTTTGTGATCGGAGGATATATCCTTTGGCCCTATAGTCTTCTAAGGGATCTGAAATATCTGTTCTCAGATTCCACAGAAATAAGGCTAGCAAAGAGATCCACGAAATACAGATGTAACTCTGTGAGATGAATTAACAGAACACTAAGCAGTTTCTCAAAAAGCTACTTTCCAGATTTCATCTGAGGATATTTCCTTTTTCACCATAGCCCTCTATGGGCTTCCAAATATCACTTTGCCAATTCCACAAGAACTGTCTTAGCGAAAGGCTTCTTGAGGGGAAAGCTGTAACTCTGTGAGATGATTTCACAGAGCACAAAGAAGTTTCTCAGAAAGCTTCTTTCTCTTTGTTATCGGAGGATATTTCCTTGGGCCCTATAGTCTTCTAAGGGATCCGAAATATCTGTTCTCAGATTCCACAGAAATAAGGCTAGCAAAGAGATACACCAAATACAGATGTAACTCTGTGAGATGAATTAACAGAACACTAAGCAGTTTCTCAGAAAGCTACTTTCAGATTTCATCTGAGTATATTTCCTTTTTCACCATAGCCCTCTATGGGCTTCCAAATATCACTTTGCCAATTCCACAAGAACTGTCTTAGCGCAAGGCTTCCTGAGTGGAAAGCTGTATCTCTGTGAGATGATTTCACGGAACACAAAGAAGTTTCTGAGAAAGCTTCGTTCTCTTTGTGATCGGAGGATATTTCCTTTGGCCCTCTAGTCTCCTAAGGGATCCGAAATATCTGTTCTCAGATTCCACAGAAATAAGGCTAGCAAAGAGATCCAAGAAATACTGATGTAACTCTGTGAGATGAATGAACAGAACACTAAGCAGTTTCTCAGAAAGCTACTTTCAGATTTCATCTGAGTATATTTCCTTTTTCACCATAGCCTTCTATGAGCTACCGAATATCACTTTGCCAATTGCATAAGAACTGTCTTAGCGAAAGACTTCTTGAGGGGAAAGCTCTAACTCTGTGAGATGATTTCACAGAACACAAAGAAGTTTCTCAGAAAGCTTCTTTCTCTTCGTTATCGGAGTTTACTTCCTTTGGCCCTATAATCTTCAAAGGGATCCGGAATATCAGTTCTCAGATTCCACAGAAGTAAGGATAGCAAAGAGATCCACGAAATACAGATGTAACTCTGTGAGATGAATAAACAGAACACTAAGCAGTTTCTCAGAAAGCTTCTTTCCAGATTTCACCTGCGTATAATTCCTTTTTCACCATAGCCCTCTATGCGCTTCCAAATATCACTTTGCCAATTCCACAAGAACTGTGTTAGCGAAAGGCTTCTTGAGTGGAAAGCTGTAACTCTGTGAGATGATTTCACAGAACACAAAGAAGTTTCTGAGAAAGCTTCGTTCTCTTTGTGATCGGAGGATATGTCCTTTGGCCCTATAGTCTTCTAAGGGATCTGAAATATCTGTTCTCAGATTCCACAGAAATAAGGCTAGCAAAGAGATCCACGAAATACAGATGTAACTCCGTGAGATGAATTAACAGAACACTAAGCAGTTTCTCAAAAAGCTACTTTCCAGATTTCATCTGAGGATATTTCCATTTTCACCATAGCCCTCTATGGGCTTCCAAATATCACTTTGCCAATTCCACAAGAACTGTCTTAGCGAAAGGCTTCTTGAGGGGAAAGCTGTAACTCAGTGAGATGATTTCACAGAACACAAAGAAGTTTCTCAGAAAGCTTCTTTCTCTTTGTTATCAGAGGATATTTCCTTGGGCCCTATAGTCTTCTTAGGGATCCGAAATATCTGTTCTCAGATTCCGCAGAAATAAGGCTAGCAAAGAGATACACCAAATACAGATGTAACTCTGTGAGATGAATTAACAGAACACTAAGCAGTTTCTCAGAAAGCTTCTTTCCACATTTCTTCTGAGGATATTTCCTTTTTCACCCTAGCCTTCTATGCGCTACCGAATATCACTTTGCCAATTGCATAAGAACTGTCTTAGCGAAAGACATCTTGAGGGGAAAGCTGTAACTCTGTGAGATGATTTCACAGAACACAAAGAAGTTTCTCAGAAAGCTTCTTTCTCTTTGTTATCGGAGTTTATTTCCTTTGGCCCTATAATCTTCAAAGGGATCCGGAATATCTGTTCTCAGATTCCACAGAAATAATGCTAGCAAAGAGATCCACGAAATACTGATGTAACTCTGTGAGATGAATAAACAGAACACTAAGCAGTTTCTCAGAAACTTCTTTCCAGATTTCATCTGTGGATAATTCCTTTTTCACCATAGCCCTCTATGCGCTTCCAAATATCACTTTGCCAATTCCACAAGAAAAGTCTTAGCGAAAGGCTTCTTGAGTGGAAAGCTGTAACTCTGTGAGATGATTTCACAGGACACAAAGAAGTTTCTGAGAAAGATTCGTTCTCTTTGTGATCGGAGGATATATCCTTTGGCCCTATAGTCTTCTAAGGGATCTGAAATATCTGTTCTCAGATTCCACAGAAATAAGGCTAGCAAAGAGATCCACGAAATACAGATGTAACTCTGTGAGATGAATTAACAGAACACTAAGCAGTTTCTCAAAAAGCTACTTTCCAGATTTCATCTGAGGATATTTCCTTTTTCACCATAGCCCTCTATGGGCTTCCAAATATCACTTTGCCAATTCCACAAGAACTGTCTTAGCGAAAGGCTTCTTGAGGGGAAAGCTGTAACTCTGTGAGATGATTTCACAGAACACAAAGAAGTTTCTCAGAAAGCTTCTTTCTCTTTGTTATCGGAGGATATTTCCTTGGGCCCTATAGTCTTCTAAGGGATCCGAAATATCTGTTCTCAGATTCCACAGAAATAAGGCTAGCAAAGAGATACACCAAATACAGATGTAACTCTGTGAGATGAATTAACAGAACACTAAGCAGTTTCTCAGAAAGCTACTTTCAGATTTCATCTGAGTATATTTCCTTTTTCACCATAGCCCTCTATGGGCTTCCAAATATTACTTTGCAAATTCCACAAGAACTGTCTTAGCGAAAGGCTTCTTGAGGGGAAATCTGTAACTCTGTGAGATGATTTCAAAGAACACAAAGAAGTTTCTCAGAAAGCTTCTTTCTCTTTGTTATCGGAAGATATTTCCTTTGGCCCTATAGTCTTCAAAGGGATCCGAAATATCTGTTCTCACATTCCACAGAAATAAGGCTAGCAAAGAGATACACGAAATACAGATGTAACTCTGTGAGATGAATTAACAGAACACTAAGCAGTTTCTCAGAAAGCTTCTTTCCACATTTCATCTGAGGATATTTCCTTTTTCACCCTAGCCTTCTATGCGCTACCGAATATCACTTTGCCAATTGTATAAGAACTGTCTTAGCGAAAGACTTCTTGAGGGGAAAGCTGTAACTCCGTGAGATGATTTCACAGAACACAAAGAAGTTTCTCAGAAAGCTTCTTTCTCTTTGTTATCGGAGGATATTTCCTTGGGCCCTATAGTCTTCTAAGGGATCCGAAATATCTGTTCTCAGATTCCACAGAAATAAGGCTAGCAAAGAGATACACCAAATACAGATGTAACTCTGTGAGATGAATTAACAGAACACTAAGCAGTTTCTCAGAAAGCTACTTTCAGATTTCATCTGAGTATATTTCCTTTTTCACCATAGCCCTCTATGGGCTTCCAAATATCACTTTGCCAATTCCACAAGAACTGTCTTAGCGCAAGGCTTCCTGAGTGGAAAGCTGTAACTCTGTGAGATGATTTCACGGAACACAAAGAAGTTTCTGAGAAAGCTTCGTTCTCTTTGTGATCGGAGGATATTTCCTTTGGCCCTCTAGTCTCCTAAGGGATCCGAAATATCTGTTCTCAGATTCCACAGAAATAAGGCTAGCAAAGAGATCCAAGAAATACTGATGTAACTCTGTGAGATGAATGAACAGAACACTAAGCAGTTTCTCAGAAAGCTACTTTCAGATTTCATCTGAGTATATTTCCTTTTTCACCATAGCCTTCTATGAGCTACCGAATATCACTTTGCCAATTGCATAAGAACTGTCTTAGCGAAAGACTTCTTGAGGGGAAAGCTGTAACTCTGTGAGATGATTTCACAGAACACAAAGAAGTTTCTCAGAAAGCTTCTTTCTCTTCGTTATCGGAGTTTACTTCCTTTGGCCCTATAATCTTCAAAGGGATCCGGAATATCAGTTCTCAGATTCCACAGAAATAAGGCTAGCAAAGAGATCCACGAAATACAGATGTAACTCTGTGAGATGAATAAACAGAACACTAAGCAGTTTCTCAGAAAGCTTCTTTCCAGATTTCACCTGCGGATAATTCCTTTTTCACCATAGCCCTCTATGCGCTTCCAAATATCACTTTGCCAATTCCACAAGAACTGTGTTAGCGAAAGGCTTCTTGAGTGGAAAGCTGTAACTCTGTGAGATGATTTCACAGAACACAAAGAAGTTTCTGAGAAAGCTTCGTTCTCTTTGTGATCGGAGGATATGTCCTTTGGCCCTATAGTCTTCTAAGGGATCCGAAATATCTGTTCTCACATTCCACAGAAATAAGGCTAGCAAAGAGATCCACGAAATACAGATGTAACTCCGTGAGATGAATTAACAGAACACTAAGCAGTTTCTCAAAAAGCTACTTTCCAGATTTCATCTGAGGATATTTCCATTTTCACCATAGCCCTCTATGGGCTTCCAAATATCACTTTGCCAATTCCACAAGAACTGTCTTAGCGAAAGGCTTCTTGAGGGGAAAGCTGTAACTCAGTGAGATGATTTCACAGAACACAAAGAAGTTTCTCAGAAAGCTTCTTTCTCTTTGTTATCAGAGGATATTTCCTTGGGCCCTATAGTCTTCTTAGGGATCCGAAATATCTGTTCTCAGATTCCGCAGAAATAAGGCTAGCAAAGAGATACACCAAATACAGATGTAACTCTGTGAGATGAATTAACAGAACACTAAGCAGTTTCTCAGAAAGCTTCTTTCCACATTTCTTCTGAGGATATTTCCTTTTTCACCCTAGCCTTCTATGCGCTACCGAATATCACTTTGCCAATTGCATAAGAACTGTCTTAGCGAAAGACATCTTGAGGGGAAAGCTGTAACTCTGTGAGATGACTTCACAGAACACAAAGAAGTTTCTCAGAAAGCTTCTTTCTCTTTGTTATCGGAGTTTATTTCCTTTGGCCCTATAATCTTCAAAGGGATCCGGAATATCTGTTCTCAGATTCCACAGAAATAATGCTAGCAAAGAGATCCACGAAATACAGATGTAACTCTGTGAGATGAAGAAACAGAACACTAAGCAGTTTCTCAGAAAGCTTCTTTCCAGATTTCACCTGCGTATAATTCCTTTTTCACCATAGCCCTCTATGCGCTTCCAAATATCACTTTGCCAATTCCACAAGAACTGTGTTAGCGAAAGGCTTCTTGAGTGGAAAGCTGTAACTCTGTGAGATGATTTCACAGAACACAAAGAAGTTTCTGAGAAAGCTTCGTTCTCTTTGTGATCGGAGGATATGTCCTTTGGCCCTATAGTCTTCTAAGGGATCTGAAATATCTGTTCTCAGATTCCACAGAAATAAGGCTAGCAAAGAGATCCACGAAATACAGATGTAACTCCGTGAGATGAATTAACAGAACACTAAGCAGTTTCTCAAAAAGCTACTTTCCAGATTTCATCTGAGGATATTTCCATTTTCACCATAGCCCTCTATGGGCTTCCAAATATCACTTTGCCAATTCCACAAGAACTGTCTTAGCGAAAGGCTTCTTGAGGGGAAAGCTGTAACTCAGTGAGATGATTTCACAGAACACAAAGAAGTTTCTCAGAAAGCTTCTTTCTCTTTGTTATCAGAGGATATTTCCTTGGGCCCTATAGTCTTCTTAGGGATCCGAAATATCTGTTCTCAGATTCCGCAGAAATAAGGCTAGCAAAGAGATACACCAAATACAGATGTAACTCTGTGAGATGAATTAACAGAACACTAAGCAGTTTCTCAGAAAGCTTCTTTCCACATTTCTTCTGAGGATATTTCCTTTTTCACCCTAGCCTTCTATGCGCTACCGAATATCACTTTGCCAATTGCATAAGAACTGTCTTAGCGAAAGACATCTTGAGGGGAAAGCTGTAACTCTGTGAGATGATTTCACAGAACACAAAGAAGTTTCTCAGAAAGCTTCTTTCTCTTTGTTATCGGAGTTTATTTCCTTTGGCCCTATAATCTTCAAAGGGATCCGGAATATCTGTTCTCAGATTCCACAGAAATAATGCTAGCAAAGAGATCCACGAAATACTGATGTAACTCTGTGAGATGAATAAACAGAACACTAAGCAGTTTCTCAGAAAGCTTCTTTCCAGATTTCATCTGTGGATAATTCCTTTTTCACCATAGCCCTCTATGCGCTTCCAAATATCACTTTGCCAATTCCACAAGAAAAGTCTTAGCGAAAGGCTTCTTGAGTGGAAAGCTGTAACTCTGTGAGATGATTTCACAGGACACAAAGAAGTTTCTGAGAAAGCTTCGTTCTCTTTGTGATCGGAGGATATATCCTTTGGCCCTATAGTCTTCTAAGGGATCTGAAATATCTGTTCTCAGATTCCACAGAAATAAGGCTAGCAAAGAGATCCACGAAATACAGATGTAACTCTGTGAGATGAATTAACAGAACACTAAGCAGTTTCTCAAAAAGCTACTTTCCAGATTTCATCTGAGGATATTTCCTTTTTCACCATAGCCCTCTATGGGCTTCCAAATATCACTTTGCCAATTCCACAAGAACTGTCTTAGCGAAAGGCTTCTTGAGGTGAAAGCTGTAACTCTGTGAGATGATTTCACAGAACACAAAGAAGTTTCTCAGAAAGCTTCTTTCTCTTTGTTATCGGAGGATATTTCCTTGGGCCCTATAGTCTTCTAAGGGATCCGAAATATCTGTTCTCAGATTCCACAGAAATAAGGCTAGCAAAGAGATACACCAAATACAGATGTAACTCTGTGAGATGAATTAACAGAACACTAAGCAGTTTCTCAGAAAGCTACTTTCAGATTTCATCTGTGTATATTTCCTTTTTCACCATAGCCCTCTATGGGCTTCCAAATATTACTTTGCAAATTCCACAAGAACTGTCTTAGCGAAAGGCTTCTTGAGGGGAAAGCTGTAACTCTGTGAGATGATTTCAAAGAACACAAAGAAGTTTCTCAGAAAGCTTCTTTCTCTTTGTTATCGGAAGATATTTCCTTTGGCCCTATAGTCTTCAAAGGGATCCGAAATATCTGTTCTCACATTCCACAGAAATAAGGCTAGCAAAGAGATACACGAAATACAGATGTAACTCTGTGAGATGAATTAACAGAACACTAAGCAGTTTCTCAGAAAGCTTCTTTCCACATTTCATCTGAGGATATTTCCTTTTTCACCCTAGCCTTCTATGCGCTACCGAATATCACTTTGCCAATTGTATAAGAACTGTCTTAGCGAAAGACTTCTTGAGGGGAAAGCTGTAACTCCGTGAGATGATTTCACAGAACACAAAGAAGTTTCTCAGAAAGCTTCTTTCTCTTTGTTATCGGAGTTTACTTCCTTTGGCCCTATAATCTTCAAAGGGATCCGGAATATCTGTTCTCAGATTCCAAAGAAATAAGGCTAACAAAGAGATACACCAAATACAGATGTAACTCTGTGAGATGAATAAACAGAACACTAAGCAGTTTCTCAGAAAGCTTCTTTCCAGATTTCATCTGCGGATAATTCCTTTTTCACCATAGCCCTCTATGCGCTTCCAAATATCACTTTGCCAATTCCACAAGGAAAGTCTTAGCGAAAGGCTTCTTGAGTGGAAAGCTGTAACTCTGTGAGATGATTTCACAGGACACAAAGAAGTTTCTGAGAAAGCTTCGTTCTCTTTGTGATCGGAGGATATATCCTTTGGCCCTATAGTCTTCTAAGGGATCTGAAATATCTGTTCTCAGATTCCACAGAAATAAGGCTAGCAAAGAGATCCACGAAATACAGATGTAACTCTGTGAGATGAATTAACAGAACACTAAGCAGTTTCTCAAAAATCTACTTTCCATATTTCATCTGAGGATATTTCCTTTTTCACCATAGCCCTCTATGGGCTTCCAAATATCACTTTGCCAATTCCACAAGAACTGTCTTAGCGAAAGGCTTCTTGAGGGGAAAGCTGTAACTCTGTGAGATGATTTCACAGAACACAAAGAAGTTTCTCAGAAAGCTTCTTTCTCTTTGTTATCGGAGGATATTTCCTTGGGCCCTATAGTCTTCTAAGGGATCCGAAATATCTGTTCTCAGATTCCACAGAAATAAGGCTAGCAAAGAGATACACCAAATACAGATGTAACTCTGTGAGATGAATTAACAGAACACTAAGCAGTTTCTCAGAAAGCTACTTTCAGATTTCATCTGAGTATACTTCCTTTTTCACCATAGCCCTCTATGGGCTTCCAAATATCACTTTGCCAATTCCACAAGAACTGTCTTAGCGCAAGGCTTCCTGAGTGGAAAGCTGTAACTCTGTGAGATGATTTCACGGAACACAAAGAAGTTTCTGAGAAAGCTTCGTTCTCTTTGTGATCGGAGGATATTTCCTTTGGCCCTATAGTCTTCTAAGGGATCCGAAATATCTGTTCTCAGATTCCACAGAAATAAGGCTAGCAAAGAGATCCACGAAATACAGTTGTAACTCTGTGAGATGAATTAACAGAACACTAAGCAGTTTCTCAGAAAGCTACTTTCCAGATTTCATCTGAGGATATTTTCTTTTTCACCATAGCCCTGTATGGGCTTCCAAATATTACTTTGCCAATTCCACAAGAACTGTCTTAGCGAAAGGCTTCTTGAGGGGAAAGCTGTAACTCTGTGAGATGATTTCACAGAACACAAAGAAGTTTAAAGAAAGCTTCTTTCTCTTTGTTATCGGAGTTTATTTCCTTTGGCCCTATAATCTTCAAAGGGATCCGGAATATCTGTTCTCAGATTCCACAGAAATAAGGCTAGCAAAGAGATCCACGAAATACAGATGTAACTCTGTGAGATGAATTAACAGAACACTAAGCACTTTCTCAGAAAGCTTCTTTCAGATTTCATCTGAGGATATTTCCTTTTTCACCATAGCCCTCTATGGGCTTCCAAATATCACTTTTCCAATTCCACAAGAACTGTCTTAGCGAAAGTCTTCTTGAGTGGAAAGCTGTAACTCTGTGAGATGATTTCACAGAACACAAAGTAGTTTCTGAGAAAGCTTCGTTCTCTTTCTGATCGGAGGATATTTCTTTGGCCTTATACTATTCTAAGGTATCCGAAATATCTGTTCTCAGATTCCACAGAAATAATGCTAGCAAAGAAATCCACGAAATACAGATGTAACTCTGTGAGATGAATTAACAGAACACTAAGCAGTTTCTCAGAAAGCTACTTTCCAGATTTCATCTGAGGATATTTCCTTTTTCACCATAGCCCTCTATGGGCTTCCAAATATCACTTTGCCAATTCCACAAGAACTGTCTTAGCGAAAGGCTTCTTGAGGGGAAAGCTGTAACTCTGTGAGATGATTTCACAGAACACAAAGAAGTTTCTCAGAAAGCTTCTTTCTCTTTGTTACCGGAGGATATTTCCTTTGGCCCTATAGTCTTCTAAGGGATCCGAAATATCTGTTCTCAGATTCCACAGAAATAAGGCTACCAAAGAGATACACCAAATACAGATGTAACTCTGTGAGATGAATTAACAGAACACTAAGCAGTTTCTCAGAAAGCTTCTTTCCAGATTTCATCTGAGGATATTTCCTTTTTCACCTTAGCCCTCTATGGGCTTCCAAATATCACTTTGCCAATTCCAAAAGAACTGTCTTTGGGAAAGGCTTCTTCAGGGGAAAGCTGTAACTCTGTGAGATGATTTCACAGAACACAAAGAAGTTTCTCAGAAAGCTTCTTTCTCTTTGTTATCGGAGGATATTTCCTTTGGCCCTATAGTCTTCAAAGGGATCCGAAATATCTCTTCTCAGGTTCCACAGAAATAAGGCTAGCAAAATATCCACGAAATGCAAATGTAACTCTGTGGGATGAATTAACAGAACACTAAGCAGTTTCTCAGAAAGCTACTTTCCAGATTTCATCTGAGGATATTTCCTTTTTCACCATAGCCCTCTATTGGCTTCCAAATATCTCTTTGCCAATTCCACAAGAACTGTCTAGCAAAAGGCTTCTTGAGGGGAAAGCTGTAACTCTGTGAGATGATTTCACAGAACACAAAGAAGTTTCTCAGAAAGCTTATCTCTCTTTGTTATCGGAGGATATTTCCTTTGGCCCTAGAGTCTTCAAAGGGATCCGAAATATCTGGTCTCAGATTCCACAGAAATAAGGCTAGCAAGGAGATCCACGAAATACAGATGTAACTCTGTGATATGAATTAAAATAACACTAAGCAGTTTCTCAGAAAGCTACTTTCCAAATTTCATCTGAGGATATTTCCTTTTTCACCATAGCACTATATGGGCTTCCAAATATCACTCTGCCAATTCCACAAGAACTGTCTTAGCGAAAGGCTTCTCTAGGGGAAAGCTGTATCTCTGTGAGATGATTTCACAGAACACAAAGAAGTTTCTCAGAAAGCTTCTTTCTCTTTGTTATCGGAAGATATTTCCTTTGGCCCTATAGTCTTCAAAGGGATCCGAAATATCTGTTCTCACATTCCACAGAAATAAGGCTAGCAAAGAGATCCACGAAATACAGATGTAACTCTGTTATATGAATTAACAGAACACTAAGCAGTTTCTCAGAAAGTTTCTTTCCACATTTCATCTGAGGATATTTCCTTTTTCACCCTAGCCTTCTATGCGCTACCGAATATCACTATGCCAATTGCTTAAGAACTGTCTTAGCGAAAGACTTCTTGAGGGGAAAGCTGTAACTCTGTGAGATGATTTCACAGAACACAAAGAAGTTTCTCAGAAAGCTTCTTTCTCTTTGTTATCGGAGGATATTTCCTTTGGCCCTAGAGTCTTCAAAGGGATCCGAAATATCTGGTCTCAGATTCCACAGAAATAAGGCTAGCAAAGAGATACACCAAATACAGATGTAACTCTGTGAGATGATTTCACAGAACACAAAGAAGTTTCTCAGAAAGCTTCTTTCTCTTTGTTATCGGAGTTTATTTCCTTTGGCCCTATAATCTTCAAAGGGATCCGGAATATCTGTTCTCAGATTCCACAGAAATAAGGCTAGCAAAGAGATCCACGAAATACAGATGTAACTCTGTGAGATGAATTAACAGAACACTAAGCAGTTTCTCAGAAAGCTTCTTTCCAGATTTCATCTGAGGATATTTCCTTTTTCACCATAGCCCTCTATGGGCTTCCAAATATCACTTTGCCAATACCACAAGAACTGTCTTAGCGAAAGACTTCTTGAGGGGAAAGCTCTAACGCTGTGAGGTGATTTCACAGAACACAAAGAAGTTTCTCAGAAAGCTTCTTTCTCTTTGTTATCGGAGTTTATTTCCTTTGGCCCTATAATCTTCAAAGGGATCCGGAATATCTGTTCTCAGATTCCACAGAAATAAGGCGAGCAAAGAGATCCACGAAATACAGATGTAACTCTGTGAGATGAATTAACAGAACACTAAGCAGTTTCTCAGAAACTTCTTTCCAGATTTCATCTGAGGATATTTCCTTTTTCACCATAGCCCTCTATGCGCTTCCAAATATCACTTTGCCAATTCCACAAGAACTGTCTTAACGAAAGGCTTTTTGAGGGGAAAGCTGTAACTCTGTGAGATGATTTCAGAGAACACAAAGAAGTTTCTAAGAAAGCTTCTTTCTCTTTGTTATCGGAAGATATTTCCTTTGGCCCTATAGTCTTCTAAGGGATCCGAAATATCTGTTCTCAGATTCCACAGAAATAAGGCTAGCAAAGAGATCCACGAAATACAGATGTATCTCTGTGAGATGAATTAACAGAACACTAAGCAGTTTCTCAGAAAGCTACTTTCCAGATTTCATCTGAGGATATTTCCTTTTTCACCATAGCCCTCTATGGGCTTCCAAATATCACTTTGCCAATTCCAAAAGAACTGTCTTAGCGAAAGGCTTCTTGAGCGGAAAGCTGTAACTCTGTGAGATGATTTCACAGAACACAAAGAAGTTTCTCAGAAAGCTTCTTTCTCTTTGTTATCGGAGGATATTTCCTTTGGCCCTATAGTCTTCTAAGAGATCCGAAATATCTGTTCTCAGATTCCACAGAAATAAGGCTAGCAAAGAGATCCACGAAATACAAATGTAACTCTGTGAGATGAATTAACAGAACACTAAGCAGTTTCTCAGAAAGCTTCCTTTCAGATTTCATCTGAGGATATTTCCTTTTTCACCATAGCCCTCTATGGGCTTCCAAATATCACTTTGCCAATTCCAAAAGAACTGTCTTAGCGAAAGACTTCTTCAGGGGAAAGCTGTACCTCTGTGAGATGATTTCACAGAACACAAAGAAGTTTCTCAGAAAGCTTCTTTCTCTTTGTTATCGGAGGATATTTCCTTTGGCCCTATAGTCTTCAAAGGGATCCGAAATATCTGTTCTCAGATTCCACAAAAATAAGGCTAGCAAAAGATCCACGAAATACAAATGTAACTCTGTGAGAAGAATTAACAGAACACTAAGCAGTTTCTCAGAAAGCTACTTTCCAGATTTCATCTGCGGATAATACCTTTTTCACCATAGCCCTCTATGCGCTTCCAAATATCACTTTGCCAATTCCACAAGAACTGTGTTAGCGAAAGCCTTCTTGAGTGGAAAGCTGTAACTCTGTGAGATGATTTCACAGAACACAAGGAAGTTTCCGAGAAAGCTTCTTTCTCTTTGTTATCGGAAGATATTTCCTTTGGCCCTATAGTCTTCTAAGGGATCCGAAATATCTGTTCTCAAATTCCACAGAAATAAGGCTAGCAAAGAGATCCACGAAATACAGATGTAACTCTGTGAGATGAATTAACAGAACACTAAGAAGTTTCTCAGAAAGCTACTTTCCAGATTTCATCTGAGGATATTTTCTTTTTCACCATAGCCCTGTATGGGCTTCCAAATATTACTTTGCCAATTTCACAAGAACTGTCTTAGCGAAAGGCTTCTTGAGGGGAAAGCTGTAACTCTGTGAGATGATTTCGCAGAACACAATGAAGTTTCCAGAAAGCTTCTTTCTCTTTGTTATCGGAGTTTATTTCCTTTGGCCCTATAATCTTCAAAGGGATCCGGAATATCTGTTCTCAGATTCCACAGAAATAAGGCTAGCAAAGAGATCCACGAAATACAGATGTAACTCTGTGAGATGAATTAACAGAACACTAAGCACTTTCTCAGAAAGCTTCTTTCAGATTTCATCTGAGGATATTTCCTTTTTCGCCATAGCCCTCTATGGGCTTCCAAATATCACTTTGCCAATTCCACAAGAACTGTCTTAGCGAAAGTCTTCTTGAGTGGAAAGCTGTAACTCTGTGAGATGATTTCACAGAACACAAAGTAGTTTCTGAGAAAGCTTCGGTCTCTTTCTGATCGGAGGATATTTCTTTGGCCCTATAGTCTTCTAAGGGATCCGAAATATCTGTTCTCAGATTCCACAGAAATAATGCTAGCAAAGAAATCCACGAAATACAGATGTAACTCTGTGAGATGAAGTAACGGAACACTAAGCAGTTTCTCAGAAAGCTACTTTCCAGATTTCATCTGAGGATATTTCCTTTTTCACCATAGCCCTCTATGGGCTTCCAAATATCACTTTCCCAATTCCAAAAGAACTGTCTTAGCGAAAGGCTTCTTGAGGGGAAAGCTGTAACTCTGTGAGATGATTTCACAGAAAACAAAGAAGTTTCTCAGAAAGCTTCTTTCTCTTTGTTATCGGAGGATATTTCCTTTGGCCCTATAGTCTTCTAAGGGATCCGAAATATCTGTTCTCAGATTCCACAGAAATAAGGCTAGCAAAGAGATACACCAAATACAGATGTAACTCTGTGAGATGAATTAACAGAACACTAAGCAGTTTCTCAGAAAGCTTCTTTCCAGATTTCATCTGAGGATATTTCCTTTTTCACCTTAGCCCTCTATGGGCTTCCAAATATCACTTTGCCAATTCCAAAAGAACTGTATTAACGAAAGGCTTCTTCAGGGGAAAGCTGTAACTCTGTGAGATGATTTCACAGAATACAAAGAAGTTTCTCAGAAAGCTTCTTTCTCTTTGTTATCGGAGGATATTTCCTTTGGCCCTATAGTCTTCTTAGGGATCCGAAATATCTGGTCTCAGATTCCACAGAAATAAGGCTAGCAAAGAGATACACCAAATACAGATGTAACTCTGTGAGATGATTTCACAGAACACAAAGAAGTTTCTCAGAAAGCTTCTTTCTCTTTGTTATCGGAGTTTATTTCCTTTGGCCCTATAATCTTCAAAGGGATCCGGATTATCTGTTCTCAGATTCCACAGAAATAAGGCTAGCAAAGAGATCCACGAAATACAGATGTAACTCTGTGAGATGAATTAACAGAACACTAAGCAGTTTCTCAGAAAGCTTCTTTCCAGATTTCATCTGAGGATATTTCCTTTTTCACCGTAACCCTCTATGGGCTTCCAAATATCACTTTGCCAATACCACAAGAACTGTCTTAGCGAAAGACTTCTTGAGGGGAAAGCTCTAACGCTCTGAGGTGATTTCACAGAACACAAAGAAGTTTCTCAGAAAGCTTCTTTCTCTTTGTTATCGGAGTTTATTTCCTTTGGCCCTATAATCTTCAAAGTGATCCGGAATATCTGTTCTCAGATTCCACAGAAATAAGGCGAGCAAAGAGATCCACGAAATACAGATGTAACTCTGTGAGATGAATTAGCAGAACACTAAGCAGTTTCTCAGAAACTTCTTTCCAGATTTCATCTGAGGATATTTCCTTTTTCACCATAGCCCTCTATGGGCTTCCAAATATCACTTTGCCAATTCCACAAGAACTGTCTCAGCGAAAGGCTTTTTGAGGGGAAAGCTGTAACTCTGTGAGATGATTTCACAGAACACAAAGAAGTTTCTAAGAAAGCTTCTTTCTCTTTGTTATCCGAAGATATTTCCTTTGGCCCTATAGTCTTCTAAGGGATCCGAAATATCTGTTCTCAGATTCCACAGAAATAAGGCTAGCAAAGAGATCCACGAAATACAGATGTAACTCTGTGAGATGAATTAACAGAACACTAAGCACTTTCTCAGAGACTTCTTTCAGATTTCATCTGAGGATATTTCCTTTTTCACCATAGCCCTCTATGGGCTTCCAAATATCACTTTTCCAATTCCACAAGAACTGTCTTAGCGAAAGTCTTCTTGAGTGGAAAGCTGTAACTCTGTGAGATGATTTCACAGAACACTAAGTAGTTTCTGAGAAAGCTGCGTTCTCTTTCTGATCGGAGGATATTTCTTTGGCCCTATACTATTCTAAGGGATCCGAAATATCTGTTCTCAGATTCCACAGAAATAATGTTAGCAAAGAGATCCACGAAATACAGATGTAACTCTGTGAGATGAATTAACAGAACACTAAGCAGTTTCTCAAAAAGCTACCTTCCAGATTTCATCTGAGGATATTTCCTTTTTCACCATAGCCCTCTATGGGCTTCCAAATATCACTGTGCCCATTCCACAAGAACTGTCTTAGCGAAAGGCTTCTTGAAGGGAAAGCTGTAACTCTGTGAGATGATTTCACAGAACACAAAGAAGTTTCTCAGAAAGCTTCTTTCTCTTTGTTATCGGAGGATATTTCCTTGGGCCCTATAGTCTTCTTAGGGATCCGAAATATCTGTTCTCAGATTCCACAGAAATAAGGCTAGCAAAGAGATACACCAAATACAGATGTAACTCTGTGAGAGGTATTAACAGAACACTAAGCAGTTTCTGAGAGAGCTTCTTTCCAGATTTCATCTGAGGATATTTCCTTTTTCACCATAGCCCTCTATGGGCTTCCAAATATCACTTTGCCAATTCCACAAGAACTGTCTTAGCGAAAGACTTCTTGAGGGGAAAGCTGTAACTCGGTGAGATGATTTCACAGAACACAAAGAAGTTTGTAAGAAAGCATCTTTCTCTTTGTTATCGGAAGATATTTCCTTTGGCCCTATAGTCTTCTTAGGGATCCGAAATATCTGTTCTCAGATTCCACAGAAATAAGGCTAGCAAAGAGATCCACGAAATACAAATGTAACTCTGTGAGATGAATTAACAGAACACTAAGCAGTTTCTCAGAAAGCTACTTTCCAGATTTCATCTGAGGATATTTCCTTTTTCACCATAGCCCTGTATGGGTTTCCAAATATTACTTTGCCAATTCCACAAGAACTGTCTTAGAGAAAGGCTTCTTGAGGGGAAAGCTGTAACTCTGTGAGATGATTTCACAGAACACAAAGAAGTTTCTCAGAAAGCTTCTTTCTCTTTGTTATCGGAGGATATTTCCTTTGGCCCTATAGTCTTCTTAGGGATCCGAAATATCTGGTCTCAGATTCCACAGAAATAAGGCTAGCAAAGAGATACACCAAATACAGATGTAACTCTGTGAGATGATTTCACAGAACACAAAGAAGTTTCTCAGAAAGCTTCTTTCTCTTTGTTATCGGAGTTTATTTCCTTTGGCCCTATAATCTTCAAAGGGATCCGGATTATCTGTTCTCAGATTCCACAGAAATAAGGCTAGCAAAGAGATCCACGAAATACAGATGTAACTCTGTGAGATGAATTAACAGAACACTAAGCAGTTTCTCAGAAAGCTTCTTTCCAGATTTCATCTGAGGATATTTCCTTTTTCACCGTAACCCTCTATGGGCTTCCAAATATCACTTTGCCAATACCACAAGAACTGTCTTAGCGAAAGACTTCTTGAGGGGAAAGCTCTAACGCTCTGAGGTGATTTCACAGAACACAAAGAAGTTTCTCAGAAAGCTTCTTTCTCTTTGTTATCGGAGTTTATTTCCTTTGGCCCTATAATCTTCAAAGTGATCCGGAATATCTGTTCTCAGATTCCACAGAAATAAGGCGAGCAAAGAGATCCACGAAATACAGATGTAACTCTGTGAGATGAATTAGCAGAACACTAAGCAGTTTCTCAGAAACTTCTTTCCAGATTTCATCTGAGGATATTTCCTTTTTCACCATAGCCCTCTATGGGCTTCCAAATATCACTTTGCCAATTCCACAAGAACTGTCTCAGCGAAAGGCTTTTTGAGGGGAAAGCTGTAACTCTGTGAGATGATTTCACAGAACACAAAGAAGTTTCTAAGAAAGCTTCTTTCTCTTTGTTATCCGAAGATATTTCCTTTGGCCCTATAGTCTTCTAAGGGATCCGAAATATCTGTTCTCAGATTCCACAGAAATAAGGCTAGCAAAGAGATCCACGAAATACAGATGTAACTCTGTGAGATGAATTAACAGAACACTAAGCACTTTCTCAGAGACTTCTTTCAGATTTCATCTGAGGATATTTCCTTTTTCACCATAGCCCTCTATGGGCTTCCAAATATCACTTTTCCAATTCCACAAGAACTGTCTTAGCGAAAGTCTTCTTGAGTGGAAAGCTGTAACTCTGTGAGATGATTTCACAGAACACTAAGTAGTTTCTGAGAAAGCTGCGTTCTCTTTCTGATCGGAGGATATTTCTTTGGCCCTATACTATTCTAAGGGATCCGAAATATCTGTTCTCAGATTCCACAGAAATAATGTTAGCAAAGAGATCCACGAAATACAGATGTAACTCTGTGAGATGAATTAACAGAACACTAAGCAGTTTCTCAAAAAGCTACCTTCCAGATTTCATCTGAGGATATTTCCTTTTTCACCATAGCCCTCTATGGGCTTCCAAATATCACTGTGCCCATTCCACAAGAACTGTCTTAGCGAAAGGCTTCTTGAAGGGAAAGCTGTAACTCTGTGAGATGATTTCACAGAACACAAAGAAGTTTCTCAGAAAGCTTCTTTCTCTTTGTTATCGGAGGATATTTCCTTGGGCCCTATAGTCTTCTTAGGGATCCGAAATATCTGTTCTCAGATTCCACAGAAATAAGGCTAGCAAAGAGATACACCAAATACAGATGTAACTCTGTGAGAGGTATTAACAGAACACTAAGCAGTTTCTCAGAGAGCTTCTTTCCAGATTTCATCTGAGGATATTTCCTTTTTCACCATAGCCCTCTATGGGCTTCCAAATATCACTTTGCCAATTCCACAAGAACTGTCTTAGCGAAAGACTTCTTGAGGGGAAAGCTGTAACTCGGTGAGATGATTTCACAGAACACAAAGAAGTTTGTAAGAAAGCATCTTTCTCTTTGTTATCGGAAGATATTTCCTTTGGCCCTATAGTCTTCTTAGGGATCCGAAATATCTGTTCTCAGATTCCACAGAAATAAGGCTAGCAAAGAGATCCACGAAATACAAATGTAACTCTGTGAGATGAATTAACAGAACACTAAGCAGTTTCTCAGAAAGCTACTTTCCAGATTTCATCTGAGGATATTTCCTTTTTCACCATAGCCCTGTATGGGTTTCCAAATATTACTTTGCCAATTCCACAAGAACTGTCTTAGCGAAAGGCTTCTTGAGGGGAAAGCTGTAACTCTGTGAGATGATTTCACAGAACACAAAGAAGTTTCTCAGAAAGCTTCTTTCTCTTTGTTATCGGAGGATATTTCCTTTGGCCCTATAGTCTTCTAATAGATCCGAAATATCGGTTCTCAGATTCCACAGAAATAAGGCTAGCAAAGAGATACACCATATACAGATGTAACTCTGTGAGATGAATTAACAGAACACTAAGCAGTTTCTCAGAAAGCTTCTTTCAGATTTCATCTGAGGATATTTCCTTTTTCACCATAGCCCTGTATGGGCTTCCAAATATCCCTTTGCCAATTCCAGAAGAACTGTCTTAGCGAAATGCTTCTTGTGGGGAAAGCTGTAACTCTGTGAGATGATTTCACAGAAGACAAAGAAGTTTGTAAGAAAGCTTCTTTCTCTTTGTTATCGGAAGATATTTCCTTTGGCCCTATAGTCTTCTAAGGGATCCGAAATATCTGTTCTCAGATTCCACAGAAATAAGGCTAGCAAAGAGATCCACGAAATACAGATGTAACTCTGTGAGATGAATTAACAGAACACTAAGCAGTTTCTCAAAAAGCTACTTTCCAGATTTCATCTGAGGATATTTCCTTTTTCACCAGAGCCCTCTATGGGCTTCCAAATATCACTATGCCAATTCCACAAGAACTGTCTTAGCGAAAGGCTTCTTGAGTGGAAAGCTGTAACTCTGTGAGATGATTTCACAAAACACAAAGATGTTTCTCAGAAAGCTTCTTTCTCTTTGTTATCGGAGGATATTTCCTTTGGCCCTAGAGTCTTCAAAATGATCCAAAATATCTGGTCTCAGATTCCACAGAAATAAGGCTAGCAAAGAGATACACCAAATACAGATGTAACTCTGTGAGATGATTTCACAGAACACAAAGAAGTTTCTCAGAAAGCTTCTTTCTCTTTGTTATCGGAGTTTATTTCCTTTGGCCCTATAATCTTCAAAGGGATCCGGAATATCTGTTCTCAGATTCCACAGAAATAAGGCTAGCAAAGAGATCCACGAAATACAGATGTAACTCTGTGAGATGAATTAACAGAACACTAAGCAGTTTCTCAGAAAGCTTCTTTCCAGATTTCATCTGAGGATATTTCCTTTTTCACCATAGCCCTCTATGGGCTTCCAAATATCACTTTGCCAATACCACAAGAACTGTCTTAGCAAAAGACTTCTTGAGGGGAAAGCTCTAACGCTGTGAGGTGATTTCACAGAACACAAAGAAGTTTCTCAGAAAGCTTCTTTCTCTTTGTTATCGGAGTTTATTTCCTTTGGCCCTATAATCTTCAAAGGGATCCGGAATATCTGTTCTCAGATTCCACAGAAATAAGGCGAGCAAAGAGATCCACGAAATACAGATGTAACTCTGTGAGATGAATTAACAGAACACTAAGCAGATTCTCAGAAACTTCTTTCCAGATTTCATCTGAGGATATTTCCTTTTTCACCATAGCCCTCTATGCGCTTCCAAATATCACTTTGCCAATTCCACAAGAACTGTCTTAACGAAAGGCTTTTTGAGGGGAAAGCTGTAACTCAGTGAGATGATTTCAGAGAACACAAAGAAGTTTCTAAGAAAGCTTCTTTCTCTTTGTTATCGGAAGATATTTCCTCTGGCCCTATAGTCTTCTAAGGGATCCGAAATATCTGTTCTCAGATTCCACAGAAATAAGGCTAGCAAAGAGATCCACGAAATACAGATGTAACTCTGTGAGATGAATTAACAGAACACTAAGCAGTTTCTCAGAAAGCTACTTTCCAGATTTCA
The DNA here is from genome assembly GCF_043159975.1 of Macaca nemestrina. NCBI lineage: Eukaryota > Metazoa > Chordata > Mammalia > Primates > Cercopithecidae > Macaca > Macaca nemestrina. Next base: position 28,120,538 of record NC_092143.1, read on the forward strand.
TCTGAGGATATTTTCTTTTTCACCATAGCCCTGTATGGGCTTCCAAATATTACTTTGCCAATTCCATAAGAACTGTCTTAGCGAAAGGCTTCGTGAGGGGAAAGCTGTAACTCTGTGAGATGATTTCACAGAACACAAAGAAGTTTCCAGAAAGCTTCTTTCTCTTTGTTATCGGAGTATATTTCCTTTGGCCCTATAATCTTCAATGGGATCCGGAATATCTGTTCTCAGATTCCACAGAAATAAGGCTAGCAAAGAGATCCACGAAATACAGATGTAACTCTGTGAGATGAATTAACAGAACACTAAGCACTTTCTCAGAAAGCTTCTTTCAGATTTCATCTGAGGATATTTCCTTTTTCACCATAGCCCTCTATGGGCTTCCAAATATCACTTTGCCAATTCCACAAGAACTGTCTTAGCGAAAGTCTACTTGAGTGGAACGCTGTAACTCTGTGAGATGATTTCACAGAACACAAAGTAGTTTCTGAGAAAGCTTCGTTCTCTTTCTGATCGGAGGATATCTCTTTGGCCCTATATTATTCTAAGGGATCCGCAATATCTGTTCTCAGATTCCACAGAAATAATGCTAGCAAAGAAATCCACGAAATACAGATGTAACTCTGTGAGATGAATTAACAGAACACTGAGCAGTTTCTCAGAAAGCTACTTTCCAGATTTCATCTGAGGATATTTCCTTTTTCACCATAGCCCTCTATGGGCTTCCAAATATCACTTTGCCAATTCCACAAGAACTGTCTTAGCGAAAGGCTTTTTGAGGGGAAAGCTGTAACTCTGTGAGATGATTTCACAGAACACAAAGAAGTTTCTCAGAAAGCTTCTTTCTCTTTGTTATCGGAGGATATTTCCTTTGGCCCTATAGTCTTCTAAGGGATCCGAAATATCTGTTCTCAGATTCCACAAAAATAAGGCTAGCAAAGAGATATACCAAATACAGATGTAACCCTGTGAGATGAATTAACAGAACACTAAGCAGTTTCTCAGAAAGCTTCTTTCCAGATTTCATCTGAGGATATTTCCTTTTTCACCTTAGCCCTCTATGGGCTTCCAAATATCACTTTGCCAATTCCAAAAGAACTGTCTTAGCGAAAGACTTCTTCAGGGGAAAGCTGTACCTCTGTGAGATGATTTCACAGAACACAAAGAAGTTTCTCAGAAAGCTTCTTTCTCTTTGTTATCGGAGGATATTTCCTTTAGCCCTAGAGTCTTCAAAGGGATCCGAAATATCTGGTCTCAGATTCCACAGAAATAAGGCTAGCAAAGAGATACACCAAATACAGATGTAACTCTGTGAGATGATTTCATAGAACACAAAGAAGTTTCTCAGAAAGCTCTTTCTCTTTGTTATCGGAGTTTATTTCCTTTGGCCCTATAATCTTCAAAGGGATCCGGAATATCTGTTCTCAGATTCCACAGAAATAAGGCTAGCAAAAGATCCACGAAATGCAAATGTAACACTGTGAGATGAATTAACAGAACACTAAGCAGTTTCTCAGAAAGCTTCTTTCCAGATTTCATCTGAGGATATCTCCTTTTTCACCATAGCCCTCTAAGCGCTTCCAAATATCACTTTGCCAATTCCACAAGAACTGTCTTAGCGAAAGGCTACTTGAGTGGAAAGCTGTAAATCTGTGAGATGATTTCACGGAACACAAAGAAGTTTCTGAGAAAGCTTCGTTCTCTTTGTGATCGGAGGATATTTCCTTTGGCCCTCTAGTCTTCTAAGGGATCCGAAATATCTGTTCTCAGATTCCACAGAAATAAGGCGAGCAAAGAGATCCACGAATGACAGATGTAACTCTGTGAGATGAATTAACAGAACACTAAGCAGTTTCTCAGAAAGCTACTTTCCAGATTTCATCTGAGGATATTTTCTTTTTCACCATAGCCCTGTATGGGCTTCCAAATATTACTTTGCCAATTCCATAAGAACTGTCTTAGCGAAAGGCTTCGTGAGGGGAAAGCTGTAACTCTGTGAGATGATTTCACAGAACACAAAGAAGTTTCCAGAAAGCTTCTTTCTCTTTGTTATCGGAGTATATTTCCTTTGGCCCTATAATCTTCAATGGGATCCGGAATATCTGTTCTCAGATTCCACAGAAATAAGGCTAGCAAAGAGATCCACGAAATACAGATGTAACTCTGTGAGATGAATTAACAGAACACTAAGCACTTTCTCAGAAAGCTTCTTTCAGATTTCATCTGAGGATATTTCCTTTTTCACCATAGCCCTCTATGGGCTTCCAAATATCACTTTGCCAATTCCACAAGAACTGTCTTAGCGAAAGTCTACTTGAGTGGAACGCTGTAACTCTGTGAGATGATTTCACAGAACACAAAGTAGTTTCTGAGAAAGCTTCGTTCTCTTTCTGATCGGAGGATATTTCTTTGGCCCTATATTATTCTAAGGGATCCGAAATATCTGTTCTCAGATTCCACAGAAATAATGCTAGCAAAGAAATCCACGAAATACAGATGTAACTCTGTGAGATGAATTAACAGAACACTGAGCAGTTTCTCAGAAAGCTACTTTCCAGATTTCATCTGAGGATATTTCCTTTTTCACCATAGCCCTCTATGGGCTTCCAAATATCACTTTGCCAATTCCACAAGAACTGTCTTAGCAAAAGGCTTTTTGAGGGGAAAGCTGTAACTCTGTGAGATGATTTCACAGAACACAAAGAAGTTTCTCAGAAAGCTTCTTTCTCTTTGTTATCGGAGGATATTTCCTTTGGCCCTATAGTCTTCTAAGGGATCCGAAATATCTGTTCTCAGATTCCACAAAAATAAGGCTAGCAAAGAGATATACCAAATACAGATGTAACCCTGTGAGATGAATTAACAGAACACTAAGCAGTTTCTCAGAAAGCTTCTTTCCAGATTTCATCTGAGGATATTTCCTTTTTCACCTTAGCCCTCTATGGGCTTCCAAATATCACTTTGCCAATTCCAAAAGAACTGTCTTAGCGAAAGACTTCTTCAGGGGAAAGCTGTACCTCTGTGAGATGATTTCACAGAACACAAAGAAGTTTCTCAGAAAGCTTCTTTCTCTTTGTTATCGGAGGATATTTCCTTTGGCCCTAGAGTCTTCAAAGGGATCCGAAATATCTGGTCTCAGATTCCACAGAAATAAGGCTAGCAAAGAGATACACCAAATACAGATGTAACTCTGTGAGATGATTTCATAGAACACAAAGAAGTTTCTCAGAAAGCTCTTTCTCTTTGTTATCGGAGTTTATTTCCTTTGGCCCTATAATCTTCAAAGGGATCCGGAATATCTGTTCTCAGATTCCACAGAAATAAGGCTAGCAAAAGATCCACGAAATGCAAATGTAACACTGTGAGATGAATTAACAGAACACTAAGCAGTTTCTCAGAAAGCTTCTTTCCAGATTTCATCTGAGGATATTTCCTTTTTCACCATAGCCCTCTAAGCGCTTCCAAATATCACTTTGCCAATTCCACAAGAACTGTCTTAGCGAAAGGCTACTTGAGTGGAAAGCTGTAAATCTGTGAGATGATTTCACGGAACACAAAGAAGTTTCTGAGAAAGCTTCGTTCTCTTTGTGATCGGAGGATATTTCCTTTGGCCCTCTAGTCTTCTAAGGGATCCGAAATATCTGTTCTCAGATTCCACAGAAATAAGGCGAGCAAAGAGATCCACGAATGACAGATGTAACTCTGTTATATGAATTAACAGAACACTAAGCAGTTTCTCAGAAAGCTTCTTTCCACATTTCATCTGAGGATATTTCCTTTTTCTCCCTAGCCTTCTATGCGCTACCGAATATCACTTTGCCAATTGCTTAAGAACTGTCTTAGCGAAAGACTTCCTGAGGGGAAAGCTGTAACTCTGTGAGATGATTTCACAGAACACGAAGAAGTTTCTCAGAAAGCTTCTTTCTCTTTATTATCGGAGTTTATTTCCTTTGGCCCTATAATCTTCAAAGGGATCCGGAATATCTGTTCTCAGATTCCACAGAAATAAGGCGAGCAAAGAGATCCACGAAATACAGATGTAACTCTGTGAAATGAATTAACAGAACACTAAGCAGTTTCTCAGAAACTTCTTTCCAGATTTCATCTGAGGATATTTCCTTTTTCACCATAGCCCTCTATGCGCTTCCAAATATCACTTTGCCAATTCCACAAGAACTGTCTTTGCGAAAGGCTTTTTGAGGGGAAAGCTGTAACTCTGTGAGATGATTTCACAGAACACAAAGAAGTTTCTAAGAAAGCTTCTTTCTCTTTGTTATCAGAAGATATTTCCTATGGCCCTATAGTCTTCTAAGGGATCCGAAATATCTGTTCTCAGATTCCACAGAAATAAGGCTAGCAAAGAGATCCACGAAATACAGATGTAACTCTGTGAGATGAATTAACAGAACACTAAGCAGTTTCTCAGAAAGCTACTTTCCAGATTTCATCTGAGTAGATTTTCTTTTTCACCATAGCCCTGTATGGGCTTCCAAATATTACTTTGCCAATTCCACAAGAACTGTCTTAGCGAAAGGCTTCTTGAGGGGAAAGCTGTAACTCTGTGGGATGATTTCACAGAACACAAAGAAGTTTCCAGAAAGCTTCTTTCTCTTTGTAATCGAAGTTTATTTCCTTTGGCCCTATAATCTTCAAAGGGATCCGGAATATCTGTTCTCAGATTCCACAGAAAAAAGGCTAGCAAAGCGATCCACGATATACAGATGTAACTCTGTGAGATGAATTAACTGAACACTAAGCACTTTCTCAGAACGCTTCTTTCAGATTTCATCTGAGGATATTTCCTTTTTCACCATAGCCCTCTATGGGCTTCCAAATATCACTTTTCCAATTCCACAAGAACTGTCTTAGCGAAAGTCTTCTTGAGTGGAAAGCTGTAACTCTGTGAGATGATTTCACAGAACACAAAGTAGTTTCTGAGAAAGCTTCGTTCTCTTTCTGATCGGAGGATATTTCTTTGGCCCTATACTATTCTAAGGGATCCGAAATATCTGTTCTCAGATTCCACAGAAATAATGCTAGCAAAGAAATCCGCGAAATACAGATGTAACTCTGTGAAATGAATTAACAGAACACTAAGCAGTTTCTCAGAAAGCTACTTTCCAGATTTCATCTGTGGATATTTCCTTTTTCACCATAGCCCTCTATGGGCTTCCAAATATCACTTTGCCAATTCCACAAGAACTGTCTTAGCGAAAGGCTTCTTGAGGGGAAAGCTGTAACTCTGTGAGATGATTTCACAGAACACAAAGAAGTTTCCCAGAAAGCTTCTTTCTCTTTGTTATCGGAGGATATTTCCTTTGGCCATATAGTCTTCTAAGGGATCCGAAATATCTGTTCTCAGATTCCACAGAAATAAAGCTAGCAAAAGATCCACGAAATACAAATGTATCTCCGTGAGATGAATTAACAGAATACTAAGCAGTTTCTCAGAAAGCTACTTTCCAGATTTCATCTGAGAATATTTCCTTTTTCACCATAGCCCTCTATGCGATTCCAAATACCACTTGGCCAATTCCACAAGAACTGTCTTAGCGAAAGGCTTCTTGAGGGGAAAGCTGTAACTCTGTGAGATGATTTCACAGAACACAAAGAAGTTTCTAAGAAAGCTTCTTTCTCTTTATAATCGGAAGATATTTCCTTTGGCCCTATAGTCTTCTAAGGGATCCGAAATATCTCTTCTCAGATTCCACAGAAATAAGGCTAGCAAAGAGATCCACGAAATACAGATGTAACTCTGTGAGATGAATTAACAGAACACTGAGCAGTTTCTCAGAAAGCTTCTTTCCAGATTTCATCTGAGGATATTTCCTTTTTCACCTTAGCCCTCTATGGGCTTCCAAATATCACTTTGCAAATTCCACAAGAACTGTCTTAGCGAAAGCCTTCTTGAGTGGAACGCTGTAACTCTGTGAGATGATTTCACGGAACACAAAGAAGTTTCTGAGAAAGCTTCGTTCTCTTTGTGATCGGAGGATAATACCTTTGGCCCTCTAGTCTTCTAAGGTATCCGAAATATCTGTTCTCAGATTCCACAGAAATAAGGCTAGCAAAGAGATCCACGAAATACTGATGTAACTCTGTGAGATGAATTAACAGAACACTAAGCAGTATCTCAGAAAGCTACTTTCCAGATTTCATCTGAGTATATTTCCTTTTTCACCATAGCCCTCTATGGGCTTCCTAATACTACTTTGCCAATTCCACAAGAACTGTCTTAGCGAAAGGCTTCTTGAAGGGAAAGCTGTAACTCTGTGAGATGATTTCACAGAACACAAAGAAGTGTCTCAGAAAGTTTCTCTCTCTTTGTTATCGGTGGATATTTCCTTTGGCCCTATAGTCTTCAAAGGGATCCGAAATATCTGTTCTCAGATTCCATAGAAATAAGGCTAGCAAAATATCCACGAAATGCAAATGTAACTCTGTGAGATGAATTAACAGAACACTAAGAAGTTTCTCAGAAAGCTACTATCCAGATTTCATCTGAGGATATTTCCTTTTTCACCATAGCCCTCTATGGGCTTCCAAATATCTCTTTGCCAATTCCACAAGAACTGTCTTAGCGAAAGGCGTCTTGAGGGGAAAGCTGTAACTCTGTGAGATGATTTCACAGAACACAAAGAAGTTTCTCAGAAAGCTTATCTCTCTTTGTTATCGGAGGATATTTCCTTTGGCCCTAGAGTCTTCAAAGGGATCCGAAATATCTGGTCTCAGATTCCACAGAAATAAGGCTAGCAAAGAGATCCACGAAATACAGTTGTAACTCTGTGATATGAATTAAAAGAACACTAAGCCGTTTCTCAGAAAGCTACTTTCCATATTTCATCTGAGGATATTTCCTTTTTCACCGTAGCACTATATGGGCTTCCAAATATCACTCTGCCAATTCCACAAGAACTGTCTTAGCGAAAGGCTTCTCTAGGGGAAAGCTGTATCTCTGTGAGATGATTTCACAGAACACAAAGAAGTTTCTCAGAAAGCTTCTTTCTCTTTGTTATCGGAAGATATTTCCTTTGGCCCTATAGTCTTCAAAGGGATCCGAAATATCTGTTCTCACATTCCACAGAAATAAGGCTAGCAAAGAGGTACACGAAATACAGATGTAACTCTGTGAGATGAATAAACAGAACACTAAGCAGTTAATCAGAAAGCTTCTTTCCAGAATTCATCTGCGGATAATTCCTTTTTCACCATAGCCCTCTATGCGCTTCCAAATATCACTTTGCCAATTCCACAAGAACTGTGTTAGCGAAAGGCTTCTTGAGTGGAAAGCTGTAACTCTGTGAGATGATTTCACAGAACACAAAGAAGTTTCTGAGAAAGCTTCGTTCTCTTTGTGATCGGAGGATATGTCCTTTGGCCCTATAGTCTTCTAAGGGATCTGAAATATCTGTTCTCAGATTCCACAGAAATAAGGCTAGCAAAGAGATCCACGAAATACAGATGTAACTCTGTGAGATGAATTAACAGAACACTAAGCAGTTTCTCAAAAAGCTACTTTCCAGATTTCATCTGAGGATATTTCCTTTTTCACCATAGCCCTCTATGGGCTTCCAAATATCACTTTGCCAATTCCACAAGAACTGTCTTAGCGAAAGGCTTCTTGAAGGGAAAGCTGTAACTCTGTGAGATGATTTCACAGAACACAAAGAAGTTTCTCAGAAAGCTTCTTTCTCTTTGTTATCGGAGGATATTTCCTTGGGCCCTATAGTCTTCTTAGGGATCCGAAATATCTGTTCTCAGATTCCACAGAAATAAGGCTAGCAAAGAGATGCACCAAATACAGATGTAACTCTGTGAGATGAATTAACAGAACACTAAGCAGTTTCTCAGAAAGCTTCTTTCCAGATTTCATCTGAGGATATTTCCTTTTTCACCATAGCGCTCTATGGGCTTCCAAATATCACTTTGCCAATTCCACAAGAACTGTCATAGCGAAAGACTTCTTTAGGGGAAAGCTGTAACTCGGTGAGATGATTTCACAGAACACAAAGAAGTTTCTCAGAAAGCTTCTTTCTCTTTGTTATCGGAGGATATTTCCTTTGGCCCTATAGTCTTCAAAGGGATCCGAAATATCTGTTCTCAGATTCCACAGAAATAAGGCTTGCAAAAGATCCACGAAATACTGATGTAACTCTGTGAGATGAATTAACAGAACACTAAGCAGTTTCTCAGAAAGCTACTTTCAGATTTCATCTGAGTATATTTCCTTTTTCACCATAGCCCTCTATGCGCTTCCAAATATTACTTTTGCAAATTCCACAAGAACTGTCTTAGTGAAAGGCTTCTTGAGGGGAAAACTGTAACTCTGTGAGATGATTTCACAGAACACAAAGAAGTTTCTCAGAAAGCTTCTTTCTCTTTGTTATCGGAAGATATTTCCTTTGGCCCTATAGTCTTCTAAGGGATCCGAAATATCTGTTCTCACATTCCACAGAAATAAGGCTAGCAAAGAGATCCACGAAATACAGATGTAACTCTGTTATATGAATTAACAGAACAATAAGCAGTTTCTCAGAAAGCTTCTTTCCAGATTACATCTGAGGATATTTCCTTTTTCATATAGCCCTCTATGGGCTTCCAAATATCACTTTGCCAATTCCACAAGAACTGTCTTAGCGAAAGGCTTCTTGAGGGGAAAGGTGTAACTCTGTGAGATGATTTCACAGAACACAAAGAAGTTTCTCAGAAAGCTTCTTTCTCTTTGTTATCGGAGGATATTTCCTTTGGCCCTATCGTCTTCTAAGAGATCCGAAATATCTGTTCTCAGATTCCACAGAAATAAGGCTAGCAAAGAGATCCACCAAATACAGATGTAACTCTGTGAGATGAACTAACAGAACACTAAGCAGTTTCTCAGAAAGCTTCTTTCCAGATTTCATCTGAGGATATTTCCTTTTTCACCATAGCCCTCTATGGGCTTCCAAATAAGACTTTGCCAATTCCACAAGAACTGTCTTAGCGAAAGACTTCTTGAGGGGAAAGCTCTAACGCTGTGAGGTGATTTCACAGAACACAAAGAATTTTCTCAGAAAGCTTCTTTCTCTTTGTTATCGGAGTTTATTTACTTTGGCCCTATAATCTTCAAAGGGATCCGGAATATCTGTTCTCAGATTCCACAGAAATAAGGCGAGCAAAGAGATCCACGAAATACAGATGTAACTCTGTTATATGAATTAACAGAACACTAAGCGGTTTCTTAGAAAGCTTCTTTCCACATTTCATCTGAGGATATTTCCTTTTTCTCCCTAGCCTTCTATGCGCTACCGAATATCACTTTGCCAATTGCTTAAGAACTGTCTTAGCGAAAGACTTCTTGAGGGGAAAGCTGTAACTCTGTGAGATGATTCCACAGAACACAAAGAAGTTTCTCAGAAAGCTTCTTTCTCTTTGTTATCGGAGTTTATTTCCTTTGGCCCTATAATCTTCAAAGGGATCCGGAATATCTGCTCTCAGTTTCCGCAGAAATAAGGCGAGCAAAGAGATCCACGAAATACAGATGTAACTCTGTGAGATGAATTAACAGAACACTAAGCAGTTTCTCAGAAACTTCTTTCCAGATTTCATCTGAGGATATTTCCTTTTTCACCATAGCCCTCTATGCGCTTCCAAATATCACTTTGCCAATTCCACAAGAACTGTCTTAGCGAAAGGCTTCTTGAGGGGAAAGCTGTAACTCTGTGAGATGATTTCACAGAACACAAAGAAGTTTCTCAGAAAGCTTCTTTCTCTTTGTTATCGGAGGATATTTCCTTTGGCCCTATAGTCTTCTAAGAGATCCGAAATATCTATTCTCAGATTCCACAGAAATAAGGCTAGCAAAGAGATACACCATATACAGATGTAACTCTGTGAGATGAATTAACAGAACACTAAGCAGTTTCTCAGAAAGCTTCTTTCCAGATTTCATCTGAGGATATTTCCTTTTTCACCATAGCCCTCTATGGGCTTCCAAATATCACTTTGCCAATTCCACAAGAACTGTCTTAGCGAAAGGCTTCTTGAGTGGAAAGCTGTAACTCTCTGAGATGATTTCACAGAACACACAGAAGTTTCTCACAAAGCTTCTTTCTCTTTGTTATCGGAGGATATTTCCTTTGGCCCTAGAGTCTTCAAAGGGATCCGAAATATCTGGTCACAGATTCCACAGAAATAAGGCGAGCAAAGAGATCCACGAAATACTGATGTAACTCTGTGAGATGAATTAACAGAACACTAAGCAGTTTCTCAGAAAGCTACTTTCAGATTTCATCTGAGTATATTTCCTTTTTCACCATAGCCCTCTATGCGCTTCCAAATATTACTTTTGCAAATTCCACAAGAACTGTCTTAGTGAAAGGCTTCTTGAGGGGAAAACTGTAACTCTGTGAGATGATTTCACAGAACACAAAGAAGTTTCTCAGAAAGCTTCTTTCTCTTTGTTATCGGAAGATATTTCCTTTGGCCCTATAGTCTTCTAAGGGATCCGAAATATCTGTTCTCACATTCCACAGAAATAAGGCTAGCAAAGAGATCCACGAAATACAGATGTAACTCTGTGAGATGAATTAACAGAACACTAAGCAGTTTCTCAGAAAGCTTCTTTCCAGATTACATCTGAGGATATTTCCTTTTTCATATAGCCCTCTATGGGCTTCCAAATATCACTTTGCCAATTCCACAAGAACTGTCTTAGCGAAAGGCTTCTTGAGGGGAAAGGTGTAACTCTGTGAGATGATTTCACAGAACACAAAGAAGTTTCTCAGAAAGCTTCTTTCTCTTTGTTGTCGGAGGATATTTCCTTTGGCCCTATCGTCTTCTAAGAGATCCGAAATATCTGTTCTCAGATTCCACAGAAATAAGGCTAGCAAAGAGATCCACCAAATACAGATGTAACTCTGTGAGATGAACTAACAGAACACTAAGCAGTTTCTCAGAAAGCTTCTTTCCAGATTTCATCTGAGGATATTTCCTTTTTCAACATAGCCCTCTATGGGCTTCCAAATATCACTTTGCCAATTCCACAAGAACTGTCTAAGCGAAAGACTTCTTCAGGGGAAAGCTGTACCTCTGTGAGATGATTTCACAGAACACAAAGAAGTTTCTCACAAAGCTTCTTTCTCTTTGTTATCGGAGGATATTTCCTTGGGCCCTATAGTCTTCTAAGGGATCCGAAATATCTGTTCTCAGATTCCACAGAAATAAGGCTAGCAAAGATATCCACGAAATACAGATGTAACTCTGTGAGATGAATTAACAGAACACTAAGCAGTTTCTCAGAAAGCCACTTTCAGATTTCATCTGAGTATATTTCCTTTTTCACCATAGCCCTCTATGGGCTTCCAAATATTACTTTGCAAATTCCACAAGAACTGTCTTAGCGAAAGGCTTCTTGAGGGGAAAGCTGTAACTCTGTGAGATGATTTCAAAGAACACAAAGAAGTTTCTCAGAAAGCTTCTTTCTCTTTGTTATCGGAAGATATTTCCTTTGGCCCTATAGTCTTCAAAGGGATCCGAAATATCTGTTCTCACATTCCACAGAAATAAGGCTAGCAAAAAGATACACGAAATACAGATGTAACTCTGTGAGATGAATTAACAGAACACTAAGCAGTTTCTCAGAAAGCTTCTTTCCACATTTCATCTGAGGATATTTCCTTTTTCACCCTAGCCTTCTATGCGCTACCGAATATCACTTTGCCAATTGTATAAGAACTGTCTTAGCGAAAGACTTCTTGAGGGGAAAGCTGTAACTCCGTGAGATGATTTCACAGAACACAAAGAAGTTTCTCAGAAAGCTTCTTTCTCTTTGTTATCGGAGTTTACTTCCTTTGGCCCTATAATCTTCAAAGGGATCCGGAATATCTGTTCTCAGATTCCAAAGAAATAAGGCTAACAAAGAGATACACCAAATACAGATGTAACTCTGTGAGATGAATAAACAGAACACTAAGCAGTTTCTCAGAAAGCTTCTTTCCAGATTTCATCTGCGGATAATTCCTTTTTCACCATAGCCCTCTATGCGCTTCCAAATATCACTTTGCCAATTCCACAAGAAAAGTCTTAGCGAAAGGCTTCTTGAGTGGAAAGCTGTAACTCTGTGAGATGATTTCACAGGACACAAAGAAGTTTCTGAGAAAGCTTCGTTCTCTTTGTGATCGGAGGATATATCCTTTGGCCCTATAGTCTTCTAAGGGATCTGAAATATCTGTTCTCAGATTCCACAGAAATAAGGCTAGCAAAGAGATCCACGAAATACAGATGTAACTCTGTGAGATGAATTAACAGAACACTAAGCAGTTTCTCAAAAAGCTACTTTCCAGATTTCATCTGAGGATATTTCCTTTTTCACCATAGCCCTCTATGGGCTTCCAAATATCACTTTGCCAATTCCACAAGAACTGTCTTAGCGAAAGGCTTCTTGAGGGGAAAGCTGTAACTCTGTGAGATGATTTCACAGAACACAAAGAAGTTTCTCAGAAAGCTTCTTTCTCTTTGTTTTCGGAGGATATTTCCTATGGCCCTATAGTCTTCTAAGGGATCCGAAATATCTGTTCTCAGATTCCACAGAAATTAGGCTAGCAAAGAGATACACCAAATACAGATGTAACTCTGTGAGATGAATTAACAGAACACTAAGCAGTTTCTCAGAAAGCTTCTTTCCAGATTTCATCTGAGGATATTTCCTTTTTCACCATAGCCCTCTATGGGCTTCCAAATATCACTTTGCCAATTCCAAAAGAACTGTCTTAGCGAAAGACTTCTTCAGCGGAAAGCTGTAACTCTGTGAGATGATTTCACAGAACACAAAGAAGTTTCTCAGAAAGCATCTTTCTCTTTGTTATCGGAGGATATTTCCTTTGGCCCTAGAGTCATCAAAGGGATCCGAAATATCTGGTCTCAGATTCACCAGAAATAAGGCTAGCAAAGAGATACACCAAATACAGATGTAACTCTGTGAGATGATTTCACAGAACACAAAGAAGTTTCTAAGAAAACTTCTTTCTCTTTGTTATCGGAAGATATTTCCTTTGGCCCGATAGTCTTCTAAGAGATCCGAAATATCTGTTCTCAGATTCCACAGAAATAAGGCTAGCAAAGAGATACACCATATGCAGATGTTACTCTGTGAGATGAATTAACAGAACACTAAGCAGTTTCTCAGAAAGCTTCTTTCCAGATTTCATCTGAGGATATTTCCTTTTTCACCATAGCCCTCTATGGGCTTCCAAATATCACTTTGCCAATTCCAAAAGAACTGTCTTAACGAAAGGATTCTTCAGGGGAAAGCTGTAACTCTGTGAGATGATTTCACAGAACACAAATAAGTTTCTCAGAAAGCTTCTTTCTCTTTGTTATCGGAGGATATTTCCTTTTGCCCTATAGTCTTCAAAGGGATCCGAAATATCTGTTCTCAGATTCCACAGAAATAAGGCTAGGAAAAGATCCAGGAAATACAAAGGTAACTCTGTGAGATGAATTAACAGAACACTAAGCAGTTTCTCAGAAAGCTACTTTGCAGATTTCATCTGAGGATATTTCCTTTTTCGCCATGGCCCTCTATGGGCTTCCAAATATCACTTTGCCAATTCCACAAGAACTGTCTTAGCGCAAGGCTTCCTGAGTGGAAAGCTGTAACTCTGTGAGATGATTTCACGGAACACAAAGAAGTTTCTGAGAAAGCTTCGTTCTCTTTGTGATCGGAGGATATTTCCTTTGGCCCTCTAGTCTTCTTAGGGATCCGAAATATCTGTTCTCAGATTCCGCAGAAATAAGGCTAGCAAAGAGATACACCAAATACAGATGTAATTCTGTGAGATGAATTAACAGAACACTAAGCAGTTTCTCAGAAAGCTTCTTTCCACATTTCTTCTGAGGATATTTCCTTTTTCACCCTAGCCTTCTATGCGCTACCGAATATCACTTTGCCAATTGCATAAGAACTGTCTTAGCGAAAGACATCTTGAGGGGAAAGCTGTAACTCTGTGAGATGATTTCACAGAACACAAAGAAGTTTCTCAGAAAGCTTCTTTCTCTTTGTTATCGGAGTTTATTTCCTTTGGCCCTATAATCTTCAAAGGGATCCGGAATATCTGTTCTCAGATTCCACAGAAATAATGCTAGCAAAGAGATCCACGAAATACAGATGTAACTCTGTGAGATGAATAAACAGAACACTAAGCAGTTTCTCAGAAAGCTTCTTTCCAGATTTCATCTGCGGATAATTCCTTTTTCACCATAGCCCTCTATGCGCTTCCAAATATCACTTTGCCAATTCCACAAGAAAAGTCTTAGCGAAAGGCTTCTTGAATGGAAAGCTGTAACTCTGTGAGATGATTTCACAGGACACAAAGAAGTTTCTGAGAAAGCTTCGTTCTCTTTGTGATCGGAGGATATATCCTTTGGCCCTATAGTCTTCTAAGGGATCTGAAATATCTGTTCTCAGAGTCCACAGAAATAAGGCTAGCAAAGAGATCCACGAAATACAGATGTAACTCTGTGAGATGAATTAACAGAACACTAAGCAGTTTCTCAAAAAGCTACTTTCCAGATTTCATCTGAGGATATTTCCTTTTTCACCATAGCCCTCTATGGGCTTCCAAATATCACTTTGCCAATTCCACAAGAACTGTCTTAGCGAAAGGCTTCTTGAGGGGAAAGCTGTAACTCTGTGAGATGATTTCACAGAGCACAAAGAAGTTTCTCAGAAAGCTTCTTTCTCTTTGTTATCGGAGGATATTTCCTTGGGCCCTATAGTCTTCTAAGGGATCCGAAATATCTGTTCTCAGATTCCACAGAAATAAGGCTAGCAAAGAGATACACCAAATACAGATGTAACTCTGTGAGATGAATTAACAGAACACTAAGCAGTTTCTCAGAAAGCTACTTTCAGATTTCATCTGAGTATATTTCCTTTTTCACCATAGCCCTCTATGGGCTTCCAAATATCACTTTGCCAATTCCACAAGAACTGTCTTAGCGCAAGGCTTCCTGAGTGGAAAGCTGTATCTCTGTGAGATGATTTCACGGAACACAAAGAAGTTTCTGAGAAAGCTTCGTTCTCTTTGTGATCGGAGGATATTTCCTTTGGCCCTCTAGTCTCCTAAGGGATCCGAAATATCTGTTCTCAGATTCCACAGAAATAAGGCTAGCAAAGAGATCCACGAAATACTGATGTAACTCTGTGAGATGAATGAACAGAACACTAAGCAGTTTCTCAGAAAGCTACTTTCAGATTTCATCTGAGTATATTTCCTTTTTCACCATAGCCTTCTATGAGCTACCGAATATCACTTTGCCAATTGCATAAGAACTGTCTTAGCGAAAGACTTCTTGAGGGGAAAGCTCTAACTCTGTGAGATGATTTCACAGAACACAAAGAAGTTTCTCAGAAAGCTTCTTTCTCTTCGTTATCGGAGTTTACTTCCTTTGGCCCTATAATCTTCAAAGGGATCCGGAATATCAGTTCTCAGATTCCACAGAAGTAAGGATAGCAAAGAGATCCACGAAATACAGATGTAACTCTGTGAGGTGAATAAACAGAACACTAAGCAGTTTCTCAGAAAGCTTCTTTCCAGATTTCACCTGCGTATAATTCCTTTTTCACCATAGCCCTCTATGCGCTTCCAAATATCACTTTGCCAATTCCACAAGAACTGTGTTAGCGAAAGGCTTCTTGAGTGGAAAGCTGTAACTCTGTGAGATGATTTCACAGAACACAAAGAAGTTTCTGAGAAAGCTTCGTTCTCTTTGTGATCGGAGGATATGTCCTTTGGCCCTATAGTCTTCTAAGGGATCTGAAATATCTGTTCTCAGATTCCACAGAAATAAGGCTAGCAAAGAGATCCACGAAATACAGATGTAACTCCGTGAGATGAATTAACAGAACACTAAGCAGTTTCTCAAAAAGCTACTTTCCAGATTTCATCTGAGGATATTTCCATTTTCACCATAGCCCTCTATGGGCTTCCAAATATCACTTTGCCAATTCCACAAGAACTGTCTTAGCGAAAGGCTTCTTGAGGGGAAAGCTGTAACTCAGTGAGATGATTTCACAGAACACAAAGAAGTTTCTCAGAAAGCTTCTTTCTCTTTGTTATCAGAGGATATTTCCTTGGGCCCTATAGTCTTCTTAGGGATCCGAAATATCTGTTCTCAGATTCCGCAGAAATAAGGCTAGCAAAGAGATACACCAAATACAGATGTAACTCTGTGAGATGAATTAACAGAACACTAAGCAGTTTCTCAGAAAGCTTCTTTCCACATTTCTTCTGAGGATATTTCCTTTTTCACCCTAGCCTTCTATGCGCTACCGAATATCACTTTGCCAATTGCATAAGAACTGTCTTAGCGAAAGACATCTTGAGGGGAAAGCTGTAACTCTGTGAGATGATTTCACAGAACACAAAGAAGTTTCTCAGAAAGCTTCTTTCTCTTTGTTATCGGAGTTTATTTCCTTTGGCCCTATAATCTTCAAAGGGATCCGGAATATCTGTTCTCAGATTCCACAGAAATAATGCTAGCAAAGAGATCCACGAAATACAGATGTAACTCTATGAGATGAATAAACAGAACACTAAGCAGTTTCTCAGAAAGCTTCTTTCCAGATTTCATCTGTGGATAATTCCTTTTTCACCATAGCCCTCTATGCGCTTCCAAATATCACTTTGCCAATTCCACAAGAAAAGTCTTAGCGAAAGGCTTCTTGAGTGGAAAGCTGTAACTCTGTGAGATGATTTCACAGGACACAAAGAAGTTTCTGAGAAAGCTTCGTTCTCTTTGTGATCGGAGGATATATCCTTTGGCCCTATAGTCTTCTAAGGGATCTGAAATATCTGTTCTCAGATTCCACAGAAATAAGGCTAGCAAAGAGATCCACGAAATACAGATGTAACTCTGTGAGATGAATTAACAGAACACTAAGCAGTTTCTCAAAAAGCTACTTTCCAGATTTCATCTGAGGATATTTCCTTTTTCACCATAGCCCTCTATGGGCTTCCAAATATCACTTTGCCAATTCCACAAGAACTGTCTTAGCGAAAGGCTTCTTGAGGGGAAAGATGTAACTCTGTGAGATGATTTCACAGAACACAAAGAAGTTTCTCAGAAAGCTTCTTTCTCTTTGTTATCGGAGGATATTTCCTTGGGCCCTATAGTCTTCTAAGGGATCCGAAATATCTGTTCTCAGATTCCACAGAAATAAGGCTAGCAAAGAGATACACCAAATACAGATGTAACTCTGTGAGATGAATTAACAGAACACTAAGCAGTTTCTCAGAAAGCTACTTTCAGATTTCATCTGAGTATATTTCCTTTTTCACCATAGCCCTCTATGGGCTTCCAAATATTACTTTGCAAATTCCACAAGAACTGTCTTAGCGAAAGGCTTCTTGAGGGGAAAGCTGTAACTCTGTGAGATGATTTCAAAGAACACAAAGAAGTTTCTCAGAAAGCTTCTTTCTCTTTGTTATCGGAAGATATTTCCTTTGGCCCTATAGTCTTCAAAGGGATCCGAAATATCTGTTCTCACATTCCACAGAAATAAGGCTAGCAAAAAGATACACGAAATACAGATGTAACTCTGTGAGATGAATTAACAGAACACTAAGCAGTTTCTCAGAAAGCTTCTTTCCACATTTCATCTGAGGATATTTCCTTTTTCACCCTAGCCTTCTATGCGCTACCGAATATCACTTTGCCAATTGTATAAGAACTGTCTTAGCGAAAGACTTCTTGAGGGGAAAGCTGTAACTCCGTGAGATGATTTCACAGAACACAAAGAAGTTTCTCAGAAAGCTTCTTTCTCTTTGTTATCGGAGTTTACTTCCTTTGGCCCTATAATCTTCAAAGGGATCCGGAATATCTGTTCTCAGATTCCAAAGAAATAAGGCTAACAAAGAGATACACCAAATACAGATGTAACTCTGTGAGATGAATAAACAGAACACTAAGCAGTTTCTCAGAAAGCTTCTTTCCAGATTTCATCTGCGGATAATTCCTTTTTCACCATAGCCCTCTATGCGCTTCCAAATATCACTTTGCCAATTCCACAAGAAAAGTCTTAGCGAAAGGCTTCTTGAGTGGAAAGCTGTAACTCTGTGAGATGATTTCACAGGACACAAAGAAGTTTCTGAGAAAGCTTCGTTCTCTTTGTGATCGGAGGATATATCCTTTGGCCCTATAGTCTTCTAAGGGATCTGAAATATCTGTTCTCAGATTCCACAGAAATAAGGCTAGCAAAGAGATCCACGAAATACAGATGTAACTCTGTGAGATGAATTAACAGAACACTAAGCAGTTTCTCAAAAAGCTACTTTCCAGATTTCATCTGAGGATATTTCCTTTTTCACCATAGCCCTCTATGGGCTTCCAAATATCACTTTGCCAATTCCACAAGAACTGTCTTAGCGAAAGGCTTCTTGAGGGGAAAGCTGTAACTCTGTGAGATGATTTCACAGAACACAAAGAAGTTTCTCAGAAAGCTTCTTTCTCTTTGTTATCGGAGGATATTTCCTTGGGCCCTATAGTCTTCTAAGGGATCCGAAATATCTGTTCTCAGATTCCACAGAAATAAGGCTAGCGAAGAGATACACCAAATACAGATGTAACTCTGTGAGATGAATTAACAGAACACTAAGCAGTTTCTCAGAAAGCTACTTTCAGATTTCATCTGAGTATATTTCCTTTTTCACCATAGCCCTCTATGGGCTTCCAAATATCACTTTGCCAATTCCACAAGAACTGTCTTAGCGCAAGGCTTCCTGAGTGGAAAGCTGTAACTCTGTGAGATGATTTCACGGAACACAAAGAAGTTTCTGAGAAAGCTTCGTTCTCTTTGTGATCGGAGGATATTTCCTTTGGCCCTCTAGTCTCCTAAGGGATCCGAAATATCTGTTCTCAGATTCCAAAGAAATAAGGCTAGCAAAGAGATCCAAGAAATACTGATGTAACTCTGTGAGATGAATGAACAGAACATTAAGCAGTTTCTCAGAAAGCTACTTTCAGATTTCATCTGAGTATATTTCCTTTTTCACCATAGCCTTCTATGAGCTACCGAATATCACTTTGCCAATTGCATAAGAACTGTCTTAGCGAAAGACTTCTTGAGGGGAAAGCTGTAACTCTGTGAGATGATTTCACAGAACACAAAGAAGTTTCTCAGAAAGCTTCTTTCTCTTCGTTATCGGAGTTTACTTCCTTTGGCCCTATAATCTTCAAAGGGATCCGGAATATCAGTTCTCAGATTCCACAGAAATAAGGCTAGCAAAGAGATCCACGAAATACAGATGTAACTCTGTGAGATGAATAAACAGAACACTAAGCAGTTTCTCAGAAAGCTTCTTTCCAGATTTCACCTGCGGATAATTCCTTTTTCACCATAGCCCTCTATGCGCTTCCAAATATCACTTTGCCAATTCCACAAGAACTGTGTTAGCGAAAGGCTTCTTGAGTGGAAAGCTGTAACTCTGTGAGATGATTTCACAGAACACAAAGAAGTTTCTGAGAAAGCTTCGTTCTCTTTGTGATCGGAGGATATGTCCTTTGGCCCTATAGTCTTCTAAGGGATCTGAAATATCTGTTCTCAGATTCCACAGAAATAAGGCTAGCAAAGAGATCCACGAAATACAGATGTAACTCCGTGAGATGAATTAACAGAACACTAAGCAGTTTCTCAAAAAGCTACTTTCCAGATTTCATCTGAGGATATTTCCATTTTCACCATAGCCCTCTATGGGCTTCCAAGTATCACTTTGCCAATTCCACAAGAACTGTCTTAGCGAAAGGCTTCTTGAGGGGAAAGCTGTAACTCAGTGAGATGATTTCACAGAACACAAAGAAGTTTCTCAGAAAGTTTCTTTCTCTTTGTTATCAGAGGATATTTCCTTGGGCCCTATAGTCTTCTTAGGGATCCGAAATATCTGTTGTCAGATTCCGCAGAAATAAGGCTAGCAAAGAGATACACCAAATACAGATGTAACTCTGTGAGATGAATTAACAGAACACTAAGCAGTTTCTCAGAAATGTTCTTTCCACATTTCTTCTGAGGATATTTCCTTTTTCACCCTAGCCTTCTATGCGCTACCGAATATCACTTTGCCAATTGCATAAGAACTGTCTTAGCGAAAGACATCTTGAGGGGAAAGCTGTAACTCTGTGAGATGATTTCACAGAACACAAAGAAGTTTCTCAGAAAGCTTCTTTCTCTTTGTTATCGGAGTTTATTTCCTTTGGCCCTATAATCTTCAAAGGGATCCGGAATATCTGTTCTCAGATTCCACAGAAATAATGCTAGCAAAGAGATCCACGAAATACAGATGTAACTCTGTGAGATGAATAAACAGAACACTAAGCAGTTTCTCAGAAAGCTTCTTTCCAGATTTCATCTGCGGATAATTCCTTTTTCACCATAGCCCTCTATGCGCTTCCAAATATCACTTTGCCAATTCCACAAGAAAAGTCTTAGCGAAAGGCTTCTTGAGTGGAAAGCTGTAACTCTGTGAGATGATTTCACAGGACACAAAGAAGTTTCTGAGAAAGCTTCGTTCTCTTTGTGATCGGAGGATATATCCTTTGGCCCTATAGTCTTCTAAGGGATCTGAAATATCTGTTCTCAGATTCCACAGAAATAAGGCTAGCAAAGAGATCCACGAAATACAGATGTAACTATGTGAGATGAATTAACAGAACACTAAGCAGTTTCTCAAAAAGCTACTTTCCAGATTTCATCTGAGGATATTTCCTTTTTCACCATAGCCCTCTATGGGCTTCCAAATATCACTTTGCCAATTCCACAAGAACTGTCTTAGCGAAAGGCTTCTTGAGGGGAAAGCTGTAACTCTGTGAGATGATTTCACAGAACACAAAGAAGTTTCTCAGAAAGCTTCTTTCTCTTTGTTATCGGAGGATATTTCCTTGGGCCCTATAGTCTTCTAAGGGATCCGAAATATCTGTTCTCAGATTCCACAGAAATAAGGCTAGCAAAGAGATACACCAAATACAGATGTAACTCTGTGAGATGAATTAACAGAACACTAAGCAGTTTCTCAGAAAGCTTCTTTCCAGATTTCATCTGAGGATATTTCCTTTTTCACCATAGCCCTCTGTGGGCTTCCAAATATCACTTTGCCAATTCCACAGGAACTGTCTTAGCCAAAGGCTTCTTGAGTGGAACTCTGTAACTCTGAGAGATGATTTCAAAGAACACAAAGAAGTTTCTGAGAAAGCTTCGTTCTCTTTCTGATCGGAGGATATTTCCTTCGGCCCTAGAGTCTTCTAAGGGATCCGAAATATCTGGTCTCAGATTCCACAGAAATAAGGCTAGCAAAGAGATGCACGAAATACAGATGTAACTCTGTGAGATGATTTCACAGAACACAAAGAAGTTTCTCAGACACCTTCTTTCTCTTTGTTATCGGAGGATATTTCCTTTGGCCCTTTAGTCTTCTAAGGGATCCGAAATATCTGTTCTCAGATTCCACAGAAATAAGGCAAGCAAAGAGATACACCAAATACAGATGTAACTCTGTGAGATGAATTAACAGAACACTAAGCAGTTTCTCAGAAAGCTACTTTCCAGATTTCATCTGAGGATATTTCCTTTTTCCCCATAGCCCTATATGGGCTTCCAAATATCACTCTGCCAATTCCACAAGAACTGTCTTAGCGAAAGGCTTCTAGAGGGGAAAGCTGTAACTCTGTGAGATGATTTCACAGAACACAAAGAAGTTTCTGAGAAAGCTTCGTTCTCTTTCTGATCGGAGGATATTTCTTTGGCCCTATAGTCTTCTAAGGGATCCGAAATATCTGTTCTGACATTCCACAGAAATAAGGCTAGCATAGAGATCCACGAAATACAGATGTAACTCTGTGAGATGAATTAACAGAATACTAAGCAGTTTCTCAGAAAGCCTCTTTCCACATTTCATCTGAGGATATTTCCTTTTTCACCAAAGACTTCTATGCGTTTCCGAATATCACTTTGCCAATTCAATAAGAACTGTCTTAGCGAAAGACTTCTTGAGTGGAAAGCTGTAACTCTGTGAGATGATTTCACAGAACACAAAGAAGTTTCTCAGAAAGCTTCTTTCTCTTTGTTATCGGAGTTTACTTCCTTTGGCCCTATAATCTTCAAAGGGATCCGAAATATCTGTTCTCAGATTCCACAGAAATAAGGATAGCAAAAGATCCACGAAATACATATGTAACTCTGTGAGATTAATTAACAGAACACTAAGCAGTTTCTCAGAAAGCTACTTTCCAGATTTCATCTGAGGATATTTCCTTTTTCACCATAGCCCTCTATGGGCTTCCAAATATCACTTTGCCAATTCCACAAGAACTGTCTTAGCGAAACGCTTCTCTAGGGGAAAGCTGTATCTCTGTGGGATGATTTCACAGAACACAAAGAAGTTTCTCAGAAAGCTTCTTTCTCTTTGTTATCGGAGGATATTTCCTTGGGCCCTATAGTCTTCAAAGGGATCCGAAATATCTGTTCTGAGATTCCACAGAAATAAGGCTAGCAAAGAGATCCACGAAATACAGATGTAACTCTGTGAGATGAATTAACAGAACACTAAGCAGTTTCTCTGAAAGCTTCTTTCTACATTTCTTCTGAGGATATTTCCTTTTTCACCAAAGCCTTCTATGTGCTTCCAAATATCACTTTGCCAATTCCATAAGAACTGTCTTAGCGAAAGACTTCTTGAGGGGAAAGCTGTAACTCTGTGAGATGATTTCACAGAACACAAAGAAGTTCTCAGAAAGCTTCTTTCTCTTTGTTATCGGAGTTTACTTCCTCTGGACCTATAATCTTCAGAAGGGATCCGGAATATCTGTTCTCAGATTACATAGAAATAAGGCTAGCAAAGAGATCCACGAAATACAGATGTAACTCTGTGAGATGAATTAACAGAACACTAAGCAGTTTCTCAGAAAGCTTCTTTCCAGATTTCTTCTGCGGGTAATTCCTTTTTCACCATAGCCCTCTATGTGCTTCCAAATATCACTTTGCCAATTCCACAAGAACTGTCTTAGCGAAAGTCTTCTTGAGTGGAAAGCTGTAACTCTCTGAGATGATTTCACAGAACACAAAGAAGTTTCTGAGAAAGCTTCGTTCTCTTTGTGATCAGAGGAAATTTCCATTGGCCCTATAGTCTTCTATTGGATCCGAAATATCTGTTCTCAGATTCCACAGAAATAAGGATCGCAAAGAGATCCACGAAATACAGATGCAACTCTGTGAGATGAATTAACAGAACACTAAGCAGTTTCTCAGAACGCTACTTTCCAGATTTCATCTGAGGATATTTCCTTTTTCACCAGAGCCCTCTATGGGCTTCCAAATATCACTTTGCCAATTCCACAAGAACTGTCTTAGCGAAAGGCTTCTTGAGGGAAAAGCTGTAACTCTGTGAGATGATTTCACAGAACACAAAGAAGTTTCTCAGAAAGCTTCTTTCTCTTTTTTATCGGAGGATATTTCCTTGGGCCCTATAGTCTTCTAAGGGATCCGAAATATCTGTTCTCAGATTCCACAGAAATAAGGCTAGCAAAGAGATACACCAAAAACAGATGTAACTCTGTGAGATGAATTAACAGAACACTAAGCAGTTTCTCAGAAAGCTTCTTTCCAGATTTCATCTGAGGATATTTCCTTTTTCACCGTAGCCCTCTATGCGCTTCCAAATATCACTTTGCCAATTCCACAAGAACTGTCTTAGCGAAAGGCTTTTTGAGGGGAAAGCTGTAACTCTGTGAGATGATTTCACAGAACACAAAGAAGTTTCTTAGAAAGCTTGTTTCTCTTTGTTATCGGAAGATATTTCCTTTGGCCGTATAGTCTTCTGAGGGATCCGAAATATCTGTTCTCAGATTCCACAGAAATAAGGCTAGCAAAGAGATCCACGAAATACAGATGTAACTCTGTGAGATGAATTTACAGAACACTAAACAGTTTCTCAGAATGCTTCTTTCTCTTTGTTATCGGAGTTTATTTCCTTTGGCCCTATAATCTTCAAAGGGTTCCGAAATATCTGTTCTCAGATTCCACAGAAATAAGGCTAGCAAAGAGATCCACGAAATACAGATGTAACTCTGTGAGATGAATTAACAGAACACTAAGCAGTTTCTCAGAAATCTACTTTCCAGATTTCATCTTAGGATATTTCCTTTTTCACCATAGCCCTCTATGGGCTTCCAAATATCACTTTAGCAATTCCACAAGAACTGTCTTAGCGAAAGTCTTCTTGAGTGGAAAGCTGTAACTGTGTGAGATGATTTCACGGAACACAAAGAAGTTTCTGAGAAAGCTTCGTTCTCTTTGTGATCGGAGGATATTTCCTTTGGCCCTCTAGTCTCCTAAGGGATCCGAAATATCTGTTCTCAGATTCCACAGAAATAAGGCTAGCAAAGAGATCCAAGAAATACTGATGTAACTCTGTGAGGTGAATAAACAGAACACTAAGCAGTTTCTCAGAAAGCTACTTTCAGATTTCATCTGAGTATATTTCCTTTTTCACCATAGCCCTCTATGGGCTTCCAAATATTACTTTGCAAATTCCACAAGAACTGTCTTAGCGAAAGGCTTCTTGAGGGGAAAGCTGTAACTCTGTGAGATGATTTCAAAGAACACAAAGAAGTTTCTCAGAAAGCTTCTTTCTCTTTGTTATCGGAAGATATTTCCTTTGGCCCTATAGTCTTCAAAGGGATCCGAAATATCTGTTCTCACATTCCACAGAAATAAGGCTAGCAAAGAGATCCACGAAATACAGATGTAACTCTGTGAGATGAATTAACAGAACACTAAGCAGTTTCTCAGAAAGCTTCTTTCCACATTTCATCTGAGGATATTTCCTTTTTCACCCTAGCCTTCTATGCGCTACCGAATATCACTTTGCCAATTGTATAAGAACTGTCTTAGCGAAAGACTTCTTGAGGGGAAAGCTGTAACTCTGTGAGATGATTTCACAGAACACAAAGAAGTTTCTCAGAAAGCTTCTTTCTCTTTGTTATCGGAGTTTACTTCCTTTGGCCCTATAATCGTCAAAGGGATCCGGAATATCTGTTCTCAGATTCCAAAGAAATAAGGCTAACAAAGAGATACACCAAATACAGATGTAACTCTGTGAGATGAATAAACAGAACACTAAGCACTTTCTCAGAAAGCTTCTTTCCAGATTTCATCTGCGGATAATTCCTTTTTCACCATAGCCCTCTATGCGCTTCCAAATATCACTTTGCCAATTCCACAAGAACTGTCTTAGCGAAAGACTTCTTGAGGGGAAAGCTGTAACTCTGTGAGATGATTTCAAAGAACACAAAGAAGTTTCTCAGAAAGCTTCTTTCTCTTTGTTATCGGAGGATATTTCCTTTGGCCCTAGAGTCTTCAAAGGGATCCGAAATATCTGTTCTCAGATTCCACAGAAATAAGGCGAGCAAAGAGATCCACGAAATACAGATGTAACTCTGTGAGATGAATTAACAGAACACTAAGCAGTTTCTCAGAAAGCTTCTTTCCAGATTTCATCTGAGGATATTTCCTTTTTCACCATAGCCCTCTATGCGCTTCCAAATATCACTTTGCCAATTCCACAAGAACTGTCTTAGCGAAAGGCTTTTTGAGGGGAAAGCTGTAACTCTGTGAGATGATTTCACAGAACACAAAGAAGTTTCTAAGAAAGCTTGTTTCTCTTTGTTATCGGAAGATATTTCCTTTGGCCCTACAGTCTTCTAAGGGATCCGAAATATCTGTTCTCAGATTACACAGAAATAAGGCTACCAAAGAGATCCACGAAATACAGATGTAACTCTGTGAGATGAATTAACAGAACACTTAGCAGTTTCTCAGAAAGCTACTTTCCAGATTTCATCAGAGGATATTTCCTTTTTCACCATAGCCCTGTATGGGCTTCCAAATATTACTTTGCCAATTCCACAAGAATTGTCTTAGCGAAAGGCTTCTTCAGGGGAAAGCTGTAACTCTGTGAGATGATTTCACAGAACACAAAGAAGTTTCTCAGAAAGCTTATTTCTCTTTGTTATCGGAGGATATTTCCTTGGGCCCTATAGTCTTCAAAGGGATCCGAAATATCTTTTCTCACATTCCACAGAAATAAGGCTAGCAAAGAGATACACGAAATACAGATGTAACTCTTTTATATGAATTAAGAGAACACTAAGCAGTTTCTCAGAAACCTTCTTTCCACATTTCATCTGAGGATATTTCCTTTTTCACCAAAGCCTTCTATGCGCTTCCGAATATCACTTTGCCAATTCAATAAGAACTGTCTGAGCGAAAGACTTCTTGAGTGGAAAGCTGTAACTCTGTGAGATGATTTCACAGAACACAAAGAAGTTTCTCAGAAAGCTTCTTTCTCTTTGTTATCGGAGTTTATTTCCTTTGGCCCTATAATCTTCAAAGGGATCCAGAATATCTGTTCTCAGATTCCACAGAAATAAGGCTAGCAAAGAGATCCACGAAATACAGATGTAACTCGGTGAGATGAATTAACAGAACACTAAGCAGTTTCTCAGAAAGCTTCTTTCCAGATTTCATCTGCGGGTAATTGCTTTTTCACCATAGCCCTCTATGTGCTTCCAAATATCACTTTGCCAATTCCACAAGAACTGTCTTAGCGAAAGGCTTCTTGAGTGGAAAGCTGTAACTCTGTGAGATGATTTCACAGAACACAAAGAAGTTTCTGAGAAAGCTTCGTTCTCTTTGTTTTCGGAGGATATTTCCAATGGCCCTATAGTCTTCTAAGGGATCCGAAATATCTGTTCTCAGATTCCACAGAAATAAGGCTAGCAAAGAGATCCACGAAATACAGATGTAATTCTGTGAGATGAATTAACAGAACACTAAGCAGTTTCTCACAAAGCTTCCTTCCAGATTTCATCTGAGGATATTTCCTTTTTCACCATAGTCCTCTGTGGGCTTCCAAATATCCCTTTGCCAATTCCACAGGAACTGTCTTAGCCAAAGGCTTCTTCAGGGGAAAGCTGTAACTCTGTGAGATGATTTCAAAGAACACAAAGAAGTTTCTGAGAAAGCTTCGTTCTCTTTCTGATCGGAGGATTTTTCTTTGGCCCTATAGTCTTCTAAGGGATCCGAAATATATGTTCTCAGATTCCACAGAAATAAGGCTAGCAAAGAGATCCACGAAAAACAGATGTAATTCTGTGAGATGAATTAACAGAACACTAAGCAGTTTCTCACAAAGCTTCTCTCCAGATTTCATCTGAGGATATTTCCTTTTTCACCATAGCCCTCTATGGGCTTCCAAATATCACTTTGCCAATTCCACAAGAACTGTCTTAGCGAAAGGCTTCTTGAGTGGAAAGCTGTAACTCTGTGAGATGATTTCACAGAACACAAAGAAGTTTCTCAGAAAGCTTCTTTCTCTTTGTTATCGGAGGATGTTTCCTTGGCCCTACAGTCTTCAAAGGGATCCCAAATATCTGTTCTCATGTTCCACTGAAATAAGGATAGCAAAAGATCCACGAAATAAAAATGTAACTCTGTGAGATGAATTAACAGAACACTAAGCACTTTCTCAGAAAGCTACTTTTCAGATTTCATCTGAGGATATTTCCTTTTTCACCATAGCCCTCTAGGGGCTTCCAAATATCACTTTGCCAATTCCACAAGAACTGTCTTAGCGAAAGACTTCTTGAGGGGAAAGCTGTAACTCTGTGAGATTATTTCACAGAACACCAAGAAGTTTCTCAGAAGCTTATTTCTCTTTGTTATTGGAGGATATTTCCTTTGGCCCTAGAGTCTTCAAAGGGATCCGAAATATCTGGTCTCAGATTCCACAGAAATAAGGCTAGCCAAGAGATCCACGAAATACAGATGTAACTCTGTGAGATGAATTAACAGAACACTAAGCAGTTTCTCAGAAAGCTACTTTCCAGATTTCATCTGAGGATATTTCCTTTTTCTCCATAGCCCACTATGGGCTTCCAAATATCACTCTGCCAATTCGACAAGAACTGTCTTAGCGAAAGGCTTCTCTAGAGGTAAGCTGTAACTCTGTGAGGTGATTTCACAGAACACAAAGAAGTTTCTCAGAAAGCTTATTTCTCTTTGTTATCGGAGGATATTTCCTTTGGCCCTATAGTCTTCTAAGGGATCCGAAATATCTGTTCTCAGATTCCACAGAAATAAGGCTAGCAAAGAGATACACTAAATACAGATGTAACTCTGTGAGATGAATTAACAGAACACTAAGCAGTTTCTCACAAAGCTTCTTTCCAGATTTCATCTGAGGATATTTCCTTTTTCACCATAGCCCTCTATGGGCTTCCAAATATCACTTTGACAATTCCACAAGAACTGTCTTAGCGAAACGCTTCTTGTTTGGAAAGCTGTAACTCTGTGAGATGATTTCACAGAACACAAAGAAGTTTCTCAGAAAGCTTCGTTCTCTTTCTGATCGGAGGATATTTCTTTGGCCCTATAGTCTTCTAAGGGATCCGAAATATCTGTTCTCAGATTCCACAGAAATAAGGCTAGCAAAGAGATCCACGAAATACAGATGTAAATCTGTGAGATGAATTAACAGAACACTAAGCAGTTTCTCAGAAAGCTACCTTCCAGATTTCATCTGAGGATATTCCTTTTTCACCATAGCCCTCTAGGGGCTTCCAAATATCACTTTGCCATTTCCACATGAACTGTCTTAGCGAAGGCTTCTTGAGGGGAAAGCTGTAACTCTGTGAGATGATTTCACAGAACACAAAGAAGTTTCTCAGAAAGCTTCTTTCTCTTTGTTATCGGAGGATATTTCCTTTGGCCCTATGGTCTTCAAAGGGATCCGAAATATCTGTTCTCAGATTCCACGGAAATAAGGCTAGCAAAGAAATACACCAAATACAGATGTAACTCTGTGAGATGAATTAACAGAACACTAAGCAGTTTCTCGCAAAGCTTCTTTCCAGATTTCATCTGAGGATATTTCCTTTTTCACCATAGCCCTCTATGGGCTTCCAAATATCACTTTGCCACTTCCACAAGAACTGTCTTAGCGAAAGGCTTCTTGAGGGGAAAGCTGTAACTCTGTGAGATGATTTCACACAACACCACGAAGTTTCTCAGAAAGCTTCTTTCTCTTTGTTATCGGAGGATATTTCCTTTGGCCCTAGAGTCTTCAAAGGGATCCGAAATATCTGTTCTCAGATTCCACAGAAATAAGGCTAGCAAAGAGATCCACGAAATACAGATGTAACTCTGTGAGATGAATTAACAGAACACTAAGCAGTTTCTCAGAAAGCTTCTTTCCAGATTTCATCTGAGGATATTTCCTTTTTCACCATAGCCCTCTGTGGGCTTCCAAATATCACTTTGCCAATTCCACAGGAACTGTCTTAGCCAAAGGCTTCTTGAGTGGAACTCTGTAACTCTGAGAGATGATTTCAAAGAACACAAAGAAGTTTCTGAGAAAGCTTCGTTCTCTTTCTGATCGGAGGATATTTCCTTCGGCCCTAGAGTCTTCTAAGGGATCCGAAATATCTGGTCTCAGATTCCACAGAAATAAGGCTAGCAAAGAGATGCACGAAATACAGATGTAACTCTGTGAGATGATTTCACAGAACACAAAGAAGTTTCTCAGAAACCTTCTTTCTCTTTGTTATCGGAGGATATTTCCTTTGGACCTATAGTCTTCTAAGGGATCCGAAATATCTGTTCTCAGATTCCACAGAAATAAGGCTAGCAAAGAGATACACCAAATACAGATGTAACTCTGTGAGATGAATTAACAGAACACTAAGCAGTTTCTCAGAAAGCTACTTTCCAGATTTCATCTGAGGATATTTCCTTTTTCCCCATAGCCCTATATGGGCTTCCAAATATCACTCTGCCAATTCCACAAGAACTGTCTTAGCGAAAGGCTTCTTGAGGGGAAAGCTGTAACTCTGTGAGATGATTTCACAGAACACAAAGAAGTTTCTGAGAAAGCTTCGTTCTCTTTCTGATCGGAGGATATTTCTTTGGCCCTATAATCTTCTAAGGGATCCGAAATATCTGTTCTGACATTCCACAGAAATAAGGCTAACATAGAGATCCACGAAATACAGATGTAACTCTGTGAGATGAATTAACAGAATACTAAGCAGTTTCTCAGAAAGCTTCTTTCCACATTTCATCTGAGGATATTTCCTTTTTCACCAAAGACTTCTATGCGTTTCCGAATATCACTTTGCCAATTCAATAAGAACTGTCTTAGCGAAAGACTTCTTGAGTGGAAAGCTGTAACTCTGTGAGATGATTTCACAGAACACAAAGAAGTTTCTCAGAAAGCTTCTTTCTCTTTGTTATCGGAGTTTACTTCCTTTGGCCCTATAATCTTCAAAGGGATCCGAAATATCTGTTCTCAGATTCCACAGAAATAAGGATAGCAAAAGATCCACGAAATACATATGTAACTCTGTGAGATTAATTAACAGAACACTAAGCAGTTTCTCAGAAAGCTACTTTCCAGATTTCATCTGAGGATATTTCCTTTTTCACCATAGCCCTCTATGGGCTTCCAAATATCACTTTGCCAATTCCACAAGAACTGTCTTAGCGAAACGCTTCTCTAGGGGAAAGCTGTATCTCTGTGGGATGATTTCACAGAACACAAAGAAGTTTCTGAGAAAGCTTCTTTCTCTTTGTTATCGGAGGATATTTCCTTGGGCCCTATAGTCTTCAAAGGGATCCGAAATATCTGTTCTGAGATTCCACAGAAATAAGGCTAGCAAAGAGATCCACGAAATACAGATGTAACTCTGTGAGATGAATTAACAGAACACTAAGCAGTTTCTCAGAAAGCTTCTTTCTACATTTCTTCTGAGGATATTTCCTTTTTCAGCAAAGCCTTCTATGCGCTTCCGAATATCACTTTGCCAATTCCATAAGAACTGTCTTAGCGAAAGACTTCTTGAGGGGAAAGCTGTAACTCTGTGAGATGATTTCACAGAACACAAAGAAGTTCTCAGAAAGCTTCTTTCTCTTTGTTATCGGAGTTTACTTCCTCTGGACCTATAATCTTCAGAAGGGATCCGGAATATCTGTTCTCAGATTACATAGAAATAAGGCTAGCAAAGAGATCCACGAAATACAGATGTAACTCTGTGAGATGAATTAACAGAACACTAAGCAGTTTCTCAGAAAGCTTCTTTCCAGATTTCTTCTGCGGGTAATTCCTTTTTCACCATAGCCCTCTATGTGCTTCCAAATATCACTTTGCCAATTCCACAAGAACTGTCTTAGCGAAAGCCTTCTTGAGTGGAAAGCTGTAACTCTGTGAGATGATTTCACAGAACACAAAGAAGTTTCCGAGAAAGCTTCGTTCTCTTTGTGATCAGAGGAAATTTCCATTGGCCCTATAGTCTTCTAATGGATCCGAAATATCTGTTCTCAGATTCCACAGAAATAAGGCTCGCAAAGAGATCCACGAAATACAGATGCAACTCTGTGAGATGAATTAACAGAACACTAAGCAGTTTCTCAGAACGCTACTTTCCAGATTTCATCTGAGGATATTTCCTTTTTCAGCAGAGCCCTCTATGGGCTTCCAAATATCACTTTGCCAATTCCACAAGAACTGTC
Source organism: Macaca nemestrina (assembly GCF_043159975.1). Lineage (NCBI taxonomy): Eukaryota > Metazoa > Chordata > Mammalia > Primates > Cercopithecidae > Macaca > Macaca nemestrina. The sequence goes on from NC_092143.1 coordinate 28,152,129, forward strand.
TTAGCGAAAGGCTTCTTGAGAGGAAAGCTGTAACTCTGTGAGATGATTTCACAGAACACAAGGAAGTTTCTCAGAAAGCTTCTTTCTCTTTGTTATCGGAGGATATTTGCTTTGGCCCTATAGTCTTCTAAGGGATCCGAAATATCTGTTCTCAGATTCCACAGAAATAAGGCTAGTAAAGAGATACATGAAATACAGATGTAACTCTGTGAGATGAATTAACAGAACACTAAGCAGTTTCTCAGAAAGCTTCTTTCCAGATTTCATCTGAGGAAATTTCCTTTTTCACCATAGCCCTCTAAGGGCTTCCAAATATCACTTTGCCAATTCCAAAAGAACTGTCTTAGCGAAAGGCTTCTCTAGAGTTAAGCTGTAACTCTGTGAGGTGATTTCACAGAACACAAAGAAGTTTCTCAGAAAGCTTATTTCTCTTTTTTATCGGAGGATATTTCCTTTGGCCCTATAGTCTTCTAAGGGATCCGAAATATCTGTTCTCAGATTCCACAGAAATAAGGCTAGCAAAGAGATACACTAAATACAGATGTAACTCTGTGAGATGAATTAACAGAACACTAAGCAGTTTCTCACAAAGCTTCTTTCCAGATTTCATCAGAGGATATTTCCTTTTTCACCATAGCCCTCTATGGGCTTCCAAATATCACTTTGTCAATTCCACAAGAACCGTCTTAGCGAAAGTCTTCTTGAGTGGAAAGCTGTAACTGTGTGAGATGATTTCACGGAACACAAAGAAGTTTCTGAGAAAGCTTCGTTCTCTTTGTGATCGGAGGATATTTCCTTTGGCCCTCTAGTCTCCTAAGGGATCCGAAATATCTGTTCTCAGATTCCACAGAAATAAGGCTAGCAAAGAGATCCAAGAAATACTGATGTAACTCTGTGAGGTGAATTAACAGAACACTAAGCAGTTTCTCAGAAAGCTACTTTCAGATTTCATCTGAGTATATTTCCTTTTTCACCATAGCCCTCTATGGGCTTCCAAATATTACTTTGCAAATTCCACAAGAACTGTCTTAGCGAAAGGCTTCTTGAGGGGAAAGCTGTAACTCTGTGAGATGATTTCAAAGAACACAAAGAAGTTTCTCAGAAAGCTTCTTTCTCTTTGTTATCGGAAGATATTTCCTTTGGCCCTATAGTCTTCAAAGGGATCCGAAAAATCTGTTCTCACATTCCACAGAAATAAGGCTAGCAAAGAGATCCACGAAATACAGATGTAACTCTGTGAGATGAATTAACAGAACACTAAGCAGTTTCTCAGAAAGCTTCTTTCCACATTTCATCTGAGGATATTTCCTTTTTCACCCTAGCCTTCTATGCGCTACCGAATATCACTTTGCCAATTGTATAAGAACTGTCTTAGCGAAAGACTTCTTGAGGGGAAAGCTGTAACTCTGTGAGATGATTTCACAGAACACAAAGAAGTTTCTCAGAAAGCTTCTTTCTCTTTGTTATCGGAGTTTACTTCCTTTGGCCCTATAATCGTCAAAGGGAACCGGAATATCTGTTCTCAGATTCCAAAGAAATAAGGCTAACAAAGAGATACACCAAATACAGATGTAACTCTGTGAGATGAATAAACAGAACACTAAGCACTTTCTCAGAAAGCTTCTTTCCAGATTTCATCTGCGGATAATTCCTTTTTCACCATAGCCCTCTATGCGCTTCCAAATATCACTTTGCCAATTCCACAAGAACTGTCTTAGCGAAAGACTTCTTGAGGGGAAAGCTGTAACTCTGTGAGATGATTTCAAAGAACACAAAGAAGTTTCTCAGAAAGCTTCTTTCTCTTTGTTATCGGAGGATATTTCCTTTGGCCCTAGAGTCTTCAAAGGGATCCGAAATATCTGTTCTCAGATTCCACAGAAATAAGGCGAGCAAAGAGATCCACGAAATACAGATGTAACTCTGTGAGATGAATTAACAGAACACTAAGCAGTTTCTCAGAAAGCTTCTTTCCAGATTTCATCTGAGGATATTTCCTTTTTCACCATAGCCCTCTATGCGCTTCCAAATATCACTTTGCCAATTCCACAAGAACTGTCTTAGCGAAAGGCTTCTTGAGAGGAAAGCTGTAACTCTGTGAGATGATTTCACAGAACACAAGGAAGTTTCTCAGAAAGCTTCTTTCTCTTTGTTATCGGAGGATATTTGCTTTGGCCCTATAGTCTTCTAAGGGATCCGAAATATCTGTTCTCAGATTCCACAGAAATAAGGCTAGTAAAGAGATACATGAAATACATATGTAACTCTGTGAGATGAATTAACAGAACACTAAGCAGTTTCTCAGAAAGCTTCTTTCCAGATTTCATCTGAGGAAATTTCCTTTTTCACCATAGCCCTCTAAGGGCTTCCAAATATCACTTTGCCAATTCCAAAAGAACTGTCTTAGCGAAAGGCTTCTCTAGAGTTAAGCTGTAACTCTGTGAGGTGATTTCACAGAACACAAAGAAGTTTCTCAGAAAGCTTATTTCTCTTTTTTATCGGAGGATATTTCCTTTGGCCCTATAGTCTTCTAAGGGATCCGAAATATCTGTTCTCAGATTCCACAGAAATAAGGCTAGCAAAGAGATACACTAAATACAGATGTAACTCTGTGAGATGAATTAACAGAACACTAAGCAGTTTCTCACAAAGCTTCTTTCCAGATTTCATCAGAGGATATTTCCTTTTTCACCATAGCCCTCTATGGGCTTCCAAATATCACTTTGACAATTCCACAAGAACTGTCTTAGCGAAAGTCTTCTTGAGTGGAAAGCTGTAACTGTGTGAGATGATTTCACGGAACACAAAGAAGTTTCTGAGAAAGCTTCGTTCTCTTTGTGATCGGAGGATATTTCCTTTGGCCCTCTAGTCTCCTAAGGGATCCGAAATATCTGTTCTCAGATTCCACAGAAATAAGGCTAGCAAAGAGATCCAAGAAATACTGATGTAACTCTGTGAGGTGAATTAACAGAACACTAAGCAGTTTCTCAGAAAGCTACTTTCAGATTTCATCTGAGTATATTTCCTTTTTCACCATAGCCCTCTATGGGCTTCCAAATATTACTTTGCAAATTCCACAAGAACTGTCTTAGCGAAAGGCTTCTTGAGGGGAAAGCTGTAACTCTGTGAGATGATTTCAAAGAACACAAAGAAGTTTCTAAGAAAGCTTGTTTCTCTTTGTTATCGGAAGATATTTCCTTTGGCCCTACAGTCTTCTAAGGGATCCGAAATATCTGTTCTCAGATTACACAGAAATAAGGCTACCAAAGAGATCCACGAAATACAGATGTAACTCTGTGAGATGAATTAACAGAACACTAAGCAGTTTCTCAGAAAGCTACTTTCCAGATTTCATCAGAGGATATTTCCTTTTTCACCATAGCCCTGTATGGGCTTCCAAATATTACTTTGCCAATTCCACAAGAATTGTCTTAGCGAAAGGCTTCTTGAGGGGAAAACTGTAACTCTGTGAGATGATTTCACAGAACACAAAGAAGTTTCTCAGAAAGCTTATTTCTCTTTGTTATCGGAGGATATTTACTTGGGCCCTATAGTCTTCAAAGGGATCCGAAATATCTGTTCTCACATTCCACAGAAATAAGGCTAGCAAAGAGATACACGAAATACAGATGTAACTCTTTTATATGAATTAAGAGAACACTAAGCAGTTTCTCAGAAAGCTTCTTTCCACATTTCATCTGAGGATATTTCCTTTTTCACCAAAGCCTTCTATGCGCTTCCGAATATCACTTTGCCAATTCAATAAGAACTGTCTGAGCGAAAGTCTTCTGGAGTGGAAAGCTGTAACTCTGTGAGATGATTTCACAGAACACAAAGAAGTTTCTCAGAAAGCTTCTTTCTCTTTGTTATCGGAGTTTATTTCCTTTGGCCCTATAATCTTCAAAGGGATCCGGAATATCTGTTCTCAGATTCCACAGAAATAAGGCTAGCAAAGAGATCCACGAAATACAGATGTAACTCGGTGAGATGAATTAACAGAACACTAAGCAGTTTCTCAGAAAGCTTCTTTCCAGATTTCATCTGCGGGTAATTCCTTTTTCACCATAGCCCTCTATGGGCTTCCAAATATCACTTTGCCAATTCCACAAGAACTGTCTTAGCGAAAGGCTTCTTGAGTGGAAAGCTGTAACTCTGTGAGATGATTTCACAGAACACAAAGAAGTCTCTGAGAAAGCTTCGTTCTCTTTGTGATCGGAGGATGTTTCCAATGGCCCTATAGTCTTCTAAGGGATCCGAAATATCTGTTCTCAGATTCCACAGAAATAAGGCTAGCAAAGAGATCCACGAAATACAGATGTAACTCTGTGAGATGAATTAACAGAACACTAAGCAGTTTCTCACAAAGCTTCCTTCCAGATTTCATCTGAGGATATTTCCTTTTTCACCATAGTCCTCTGTGGGCTTCCAAATATCACTTTGCCAATTCCACAGGAACTGTCTTAGCCAAAGGCTTCTTGAGTGGAAAGCTGTAACTCTGTGAGATGATTTCAAAGAACACAAAGAAGTTTCTGAGAAAGCTTCGTTCTCTTTCTGATCGGAGGATTTTCCTTTGGCCCTATAGTCTTCTAAGGGATCCGAAATATCTGTTCTCAGATTCCACAGAAATAAGGCTAGCAAAGAGATCCACGAAATACAGATGTAACTCTGTGAGATGAATTAACAGAACACTAAGCAGTTTCTCACAAAGCTTCTCTCCAGATTTCATCTGAGGATATTTCCTTTTTCACCATAGCCCTCTATGGGCTTCCAAATATCACTTTGCCAATTCCACAAGAACTGTCTTAGCGAAAGGCTTCTTGAGGGGAAAGCTGTAACTCTGTGAGATGATTTCACAGAACACAAAGAAGTTTCTCAGAAAGCTTCTTTCTCTTTGTTATCGGAGGATGTTTCTTTGGCCCTACAGTCTTCAAAGGGATCCCAAATATCTGTTCTCATGTTCCACTGAAATAAGGATAGCAAAAGATCCACGAAATAAAAATGTAACTCTGTGAGATGAATTAACAGAACACTAAGCACTTTCTCAGAAAGCTACTTTTCAGATTTCATCTGAGGATATTTCCTTTTTCACCATAGCCCTTTAGGGGCTTCCAAATATCACTTTGCCAATTCCACAAGAACTGTCTTAGCGAAAGACTTCTTGAGGGGAAAGCTGTAACTCTGTGAGATTATTTCACAGAACACCAAGAAGTTTCTCAGAAGCTTATTTCTCTTTGTTATCGGAGGATATTTCCTTTGGCCCTAGAGTCTTCAAAGGGATCCGAAATATCTGGTCTCAGATTCCACAGAAATAAGGCTAGCAAAGAGATCCACGAAATACAGATGTAACTCTGTGAGATGAATTAACAGAACACTAAGCAGTTTCTCAGAAAGCTTCTTTCCAGATTTCATCTGAGGATATTTCCTTTTTCACCATAGCCCTCTGTGGGCTTCCAAATATCACTTTGCCAATTCCACAGGAACTGTCTTAGCCAAAGGCTTCTTGAGTGGAACTCTGTAACTCTGAGAGATGATTTCAAAGAACACAAAGAAGTTTCTGAGAAAGCTTCGTTCTCTTTCTGATCGGAGGATATTTCCTTCGGCCCTAGAGTGTTCTAAGGGATCCGAAATATCTGGTCTCAGATTCCACAGAAATAAGGCTAGCAAAGAGATGCACGAAATACAGATGTAACTCTGTGAGATGATTTCACAGAACACAAAGAAGTTTCTCAGAAACCTTCTTTCTCTTTGTTATCGGAGGATATTTCCTTTGGCCCTATAGTCTTCTAAGGGATCCGAAATATCTGTTCTCAGATTCCACAGAAATAAGGCTAGCAAAGAGATACACCAAATACAGATGTAACTCTGTGAGATGAATTTACAGAACACTAAGCAGTTTCTCAGAAAGCTACTTTCCAGATTTCATCTGAGGATATTTCCTTTTTCCCCATAGCCCTATATGGGCTTCCAAATATCACTCTGCCAATTCCACAAGAACTGTCTTAGCGAAAGGCTTCTTGAGGGGAAAGCTGTAACTCTGTGAGATGATTTCACAGAACACAAAGAAGTTTCTGAGAAAGCTTCGTTCTCTTTCTGATCGGAGGATATTTCTTTGGCCCTATAGTCTTCTATGGGATCCGAAATATCTGTTCTGACATTCCACAGAAATAAGGCTAGCATAGAGATCCACGAAATACAGATGTAACTCTGTGAGATGAATTAACAGAATACTAAGCAGTTTCTCAGAAAGCTTCTTTCCACATTTCATCTGAGGATATTTCCTTTTTCACCAAAGACTTCTATGCGTTTCCGAATATCACTTTGCCAATTCAATAAGAACTGTCTTAGCGAAAGACTTCTTGAGTGGAAAGCTGTAACTCTGTGAGATGATTTCACAGAACACAAAGAAGTTTCTCAGAAAGCTTCTTTCTCTTTGTTATCGGAGTTTACTTCCTTTGGCCCTATAATCTTCAAAGGGATCCGAAATATCTGTTCTCAGATTCCACAGAAATAAGGATAGCAAAAGATCCACGAAATACATATGTAACTCTGTGAGATTAATTAACAGAACACTAAGCAGTTTCTCAGAAAGCTAGTTTCCAGATTTCATCTGAGGATATTTCCTTTTTCACCATAGCCCTCTATGGGCTTCCAAATATAACTTTGCCAATTCCACAAGAACTGTCTTAGCGAAACGCTTCTCTAGGGGAAAGCTGCATCTCTGTGGGATGATTTCACAGAACACAAAGAAGTTTCTCAGAAAGCTTCTTTCTCTTTGTTATCGGAGGATATTTCCTTGGGCCCTATAGTCTTCAAAGGGATCCGAAATATCTGTTCTGAGATTCCACAGAAATAAGGCTAGCAAAAGATCCACGAAATACAAATGTAACACTGTGAGATGAATTAACAGAACACTAAGCAGTTTCTCAGAAAGCTTCTTTCTACATTTCTTCTGAGGATATTTCCTTTTTCACCAAAGCCTTCTATGCGCTTCCGAATATCACTTTGCCAATTCCATAAGAACTGTCTTAGCGAAAGACTTCTTGAGGGGAAAGCTGTAACTCTGTGAGATGATTTCACAGAACACAAAGAAGTTCTCAGAAAGCTTCTTTCTCTTTGTTATCGGAGTTTACTTCCTCTGGACCTATAATCTTCAGAAGGGATCCGGAATATCTGTTCTCAGATTACATAGAAATAAGGCTAGCAAAGAGATCCACGAAATACAGATGTAACTCTGTGAGATGAATTAACAGAACACTAAGCAGTTTCTCAGAAAGCTTCTTTCCAGAATTCTTCTGCGGGTAATTCCTTTTTCACCATAGCCCTCTATGTGCTTCCAAATATCACTTTGCCAATTCCACAAGAACTGTCTTAGCGAAAGCCTTCTTGAGTGGAAAGCTGTAACTCTGTGAGATGATTTCACAGAACACAAAGAAGTTTCTGAGAAAGCTTCGTTCTCTTTGTGATCAGAGGAAATTTCCATTGGCCCTATAGTCTTCTAATGGATCCGAAATATCTGTTCTCAGATTCCACAGAAATAAGGCTCGCAAAGAGATCCACGAAATACAGATGCAACTCTGTGAGATGAATTAACAGAACACTAAGCAGTTTCTCAGAAAGCTACTTTCCAGATTTCATCTGAGGATATTTCCTTTTTCACCATAGCCCTCTATGGGCTTCCAAATATCACTTTGCCAATTCCACAAGAACTGTCTTAGCGAAAGGCTTCTTGAGAGGAAAGCTGTAACTCTGTGAGATGATTTCACACAACACCACGAAGTTTCTCAGAAAGCTTCTTTCTCTTTGTTATCGGAGGATATTTCCTTTGGCCCTATAGTCTTCTAAGGGATCCGAAATATCTGTTCTCAGATTCCACAGAAATAAGGCTAGTAAAGAGATACATGAAATACAGATGTAACTCTGTGAGATGAATTAACAGAACACTAAGCAGTTTCTCAGAAAGCTTCTTTCCAGATTTCATCTGAGGAAATTTCCTTTTTCATCATAGCCCTCTAAGGGCTTCCAAATATCACTTTGCCAATTCCAAAAGAACTCTCTTAGCGAAAGGCTTCTCTAGAGTTAAGCTGTAACTCTGTGAGGTGATTTCACAGAACACAAAGAAGTTTCTCAGAAAGCTTATTTCTCTTTGTTATCGGAGGATATTTCCATTGGCCCTATAGTCTTCTAAGGGATCCGAAATATCTGTTCTCAGATTCCACAGAAATAAGGCTAGCAAAGAGATACACTAAATACAGATGTAACTCTGTGAGATGAATTAACAGAACACTAAGCAGTTTCTCACAAAGCTTCTTTCCAGATTTCATCAGAGGATATTTCCTTTTTCACCATAGCCCTCTATGGGCTTCCAAATATCACTTTGACAATTCCACAAGAACTGTCTTAGCAAAAGGCTTCTTGTTTGGAAAGCTGTAACTCTGTGAGATGATTTCACAGAACACAAAGAAGTTTCTCAGAAAGCTTCGTTCTCTTTCTGATCGGAGGATATTTCTTTGGCCCTATAGTCTTCTAAGGGATCCGAAATATCTGTTCTCAGATTCCACAGAAATAAGGCTAGCAAAGAGATCCACGAAATACAGATGTAAATCTGTGAGATGAATTAACAGAACACTAAGCAGTTTCTCTGAAAGCTACTTTCCAGATTTCATCTGAGGATATTCCTTTTTCACCATAGCCCTCTATGGGCTTCCAAATATCACTGCCATTTCCACATGAACTGTCTTAGCGAAGGCTTCTTGAGGGGAAAGCTGTAACTCTGTGAGATGATTTCACACAACACCACGAAGTTTCTCAGAAAGCTTCTTTCTCTTTGTTATCGGAGGATATTTCCTTTGGCCCTAGAGTCTTCAAAGGGATCCGAAATATCTGGTCTCAGATTCCACAGAAATAAGGCTAGCAAAGAGATCCACGAAATACAGATGTAACTCTGTGAGATGAATTAACAGAACACTAAGCAGTTTCTCAGAAAGCTACTTTCCAGATTTCATCTGAGCATATTTCCTTTTTCACCATAGCCATATATGGGCTTCAATTTATCACTCTGCTAATTCCACAAGAACTGTCTTAGCGAAAGGCTTCTCTAGGGGAAAGCTGTATCTCTGTGAGATGATTTCACAGAACACAAAGAAGTTTCTCAGAAAGCTTCTTTCTCTTTGTTATCGGAGGATATTTCCTTGGGTCCTATAGTCTTCAAAGGGATCCGAAATATCTGTTCTCACATTCCACAGAAATAAGGCTAGCAAAGAGATCAACGAAATACAGATGTAACTCTGTTATATGAATTAATAGAACACTAAGCAGTTTCTCAGAAAGCTTCTTTCCACATTTCATCTGAGGATATTTCCTTTTTCTCCAAAGCCTTCTATGCGCTTCCGAATATCACTTTGCCAATTCCATAAGAACTGTCTTAGCGAAAGACTTCTTGAGGGGAAAGCTGTAACTCTGTGAGATGATTTCACAGAACACAAAGAAGTTTCTCAGAAAGCTTCTTTCTCTTTGTTATCGGACGATATTTCCTTTGGCCCTATAATCTTCAAAGGGATCCGGAATATCTGTTCTCAGATTCCACAGAAATAAGGCTAGCAAAGAGATCCACGAAATACAGATGTAACTCGGTGAGATGAATTAACAGAACACTAAGCAGTTTCTCAGAAAGCTTCTTTCCAGATTTCATCTGCGGGTAATTCCTTTTTCACCACACCCCCCTAAGGGCTTCCAAATATCACTTTGCCAATTCCACAAGAACTGTCTTAGCGAAAGGCTTCTTGTGGGGAAAGCTGTAACTCTGTGAGATGATTTCAGAGAACACAAAGAAGTTTCTCAGAAAGCTTCTTTCCCTTTTTTATCGGAGGATATTTCCTTTGGCCCTATAGTCTGAAAGTGATCTGAAATATCTGTTCTCAGATTCCACAGAAATAAGGCTACCAAAGAGATCCACGAAATACAGATGTAACTCTGTGAGATGAATTAACAGAACAATAAGCAGTTTCTCAGAAAGCTTCTTTCCAGATTTCATCTGAGGATATTTACTTTTTCACCATAGCCTTCTATGCGCTTCCGAATATCACTTTGCCAATTCCATAAGAACTGTCTTAGCGAAAGACTTCTTGAGGGGAAAGCTGTAACTCTGTGAGGTGATTTCACAGAACACAAAGAAGTTTCTCAGAAAGCTCTTTCTCTTTGTTATCGGAGTTTATTTCCTTTGGCCCTATAATCTTCAAAGGGATCCGGAATATCTGTTCTCAGATTCCACAGAAATAAGGCTAGCAAAGTGATCCACGAAATACAGATGTAACTCTGTGAGATGAATTAACAGAACACTAAGCAGTTTCTCAGAAAGCTTCTTTCCAGATTTCATCTGCGGACAATTCCTTTTTCACCATAGCCCTCTATGCGCTTCCAAATATCAATTTGCCAATTCCACAAGAACTGTCTTAAGAAAGGCTTCTTGAGAGGAAAGCTGTAACTCTGTGAGATGATTTCACAGAACACAAAGAAGTTTCTAAGAAAGCTTCTTTCTCTTTGTTGTCGGAGGATATTTCCTTTGGCCCTATAGTCTTCTAAGGGATCCGAAATATCTGTTCTCAGATTCAACAGAAATAAGGCTAGCAAAGAGATCCACGAAATACAGATGTAACTCTGTGAGATGAATTAACAGACCACTAAGCAGTTTCTCAGAAAGCTTCTTTCCAGATTTCATCTGAGGATATTTCCTTTTTCGCCATAGCCCACTATGGGCTTCCAAATATCACTTTGCCAATTCCGCAACAATTGTCGTAGCGAAAGGCTTCTTGAGTGGAAAGCTGTAACTCTGTGAGATGATTACACAGAACACAAAGAAGTTTCTCAGAAAGCTTCTTTCCCTTTTTTATCAGAGGATATTTCCTTTGGCCCTATAGTCTGAAAGTGATCCGAAATATCTGTTCTCAGATTCCACAGAAATACGTCTAGCAAAGAGATCCACTAAATAGAGATGTAACTCTGTGAGATGAATTAACAGAACACTAAGCAGTTTCTCAGAAATCTTCTTTCCAGATTTCATCAGAGGATATTTCCTCTTTCACCATAGCCCTCTAAGGGCTTCCAAATATCACTTTGCCAATTCCACAAGAACTGTCTAAGGGTAAGGATTCGTGAGGGGAAAGCTGTAACTCTGTCAGATGATTTCACAGAACACAAAGAAGTTTCTCAGAAAGCTTCTCTCTCGTTGTTATCGGATGATATTTCCTTTGGCCCTAGAGTCTTCAAAGGGATCCGAAATATCTGTTCTCAGATTTCACAGAAATAAGGCTAGCAAAGAAATCCACGAAATACAGATGTAACTCTGTGAGATGAATTAACAGAACACTAAGCAGTTTCTCAGAAAGCTTCTTTCCAGATTTCATCTGAGGATATTTCCTTTTTCACCACTGCCCTCTATGGGCTTCCAGATATCACTCTGCAAATTGCACAAGAACTGTCTTAGCGAAAGACTTCTCTAGGGGAAAGCTGTATCTCTGTGAGATGATTTCACAGAACACAAAGAAGTTTCTCAGAAAGCTTCTTTCTCTTTTTTATCGGAGTTTATTTCCTTTGGCCCTATAATTTTCAAATGGATCCGGAATATCTGTTCTCAGATTCCACAGAAATAAGGCTAGCAAAGAGATCCACGAAATACAGATGTAACTCTGTGAGATGAATTAACAGAACACTAAGCAGTTTCTCAGAAAGCTTCTTTCCAGATTTCACCTGAGGATATTTCGTTTTTCACCATAGCCCTCTATGGGCTTCCAAATATCACTTTGCCAATTCCAGAAGAACTGACTTAACGAAAGGCTTCTTGAGGGGAAAGCTGTATCTCTCTCAGATGATTTCACAGAACACAAAGAAGTTTCTCAGAAAGTTTCTTTCTCTTTGTTATCGGAGGATATTTCCTTTGGCCCTATAGTCTAATAAGGGATCCGAAATATCTGTTCTCAGATTCCACAGATATAAGGCTAGCAAAGAGATCCACAAAATACAGATGTAACACTGTGAGATGAATTAACAGAACACTAAGCAGTTTCTCAGCAAGCTTCTTTCCAGATTTCATCTGAGGATATTTCCTTTTTCACCATAGCCCTCTATGGGCTTCCAAATATCACTTTGCCAATTCCACAAGAACAGTCTTAGCGAAAGGCTTCTTCAGGGGAAAGCTGTAACTCTGTGAGATGATTTCACAAAACACAAAGAAGTTTCTTAGAAACCTTCTTTCTCTTTGTTTTCGGAGGATATTTCCTTTGGCCCTATAGTCTTCAAAGGGATCCGAAATATCTGTTCTCACATTCCACTGAAATAAGCCTAACAAAAGATATACGACATACAAATGTAACTCTGTGAGATGAATTAACAGAACACTAAGCAGTTTCTCAGAAAGCTACTTTCCAGATTTCATCTGAGGATATTTCCTTTTTCACCACAGGCCTCTATGGGCTTCCAAATATCAATTTGCCAATTCCACAAGAACTGTCTTAGTGAATGGCTTCTTGAGGGGAAAGCTGGAACTCTGAGAGATGATTTCACAGAACACAAAGAAGTTTCTCAGAAAGCTTCTTCTCTTTGTTATCGGAGGATATTTCCTTTGGCCCTATAGTCTTCAAAGGGATCCGAAATATCTGTTCTCAGATTCCACAGAAATAAGTCTAGCAAAGAAATCCACGAAATACAGTTGTAACTCTGTGAGGTGAATTAACAGAACACTAAGCAGTTTCTCAGAAAGCTTCTTTCCAGATTTCATCTGAGGATATTTGCTTTTTCACCATTGCCCTCTATGGGCTTCCAAATATCACTCTGCCAATTCCACAAGAACTCTCTTAGCGAAAGGCTTCTAAAGGGGAAAGCTATATCTCTGTGAGATGATTTCACAGAACACAAAGAAGTTTCTCAGAAAGCTTCTTTCTCTTTGTTATCAGAGGATATTTCCTTTGGCCCTATACTCTTCAAAGGGATCCGAAATATCTCTTCTCACATTCCACAGAAATAAGTCTAGCAAAGAGATCCACGAAATACAGATGTAACTCTGTTATATGAATTAACAGAACACTAAGCAGTTTCTCAGAAAGCTTCTTTCCAGATTTCATCTGAGGATATTTCCTTTTTCACCATAGCCTTCTATGCGCTTTCTAATATCACTTTGCCAATTCCATAAGAACTGTCTTAGAGAAAGACTTCTTGAGGGGAAAGATGTAACTCTGTGAGGTGATTTCACAGAACACAAAGAAGTTTCTCAGAAAGCTTCTTTCTCTTTTTTATCGGAGTTTATTTCCTTTGGCCCTATAATTTTCAAAGGGTTCCGGAATATCTGTTCTCAGATTCCACAGAAATAAGGCTAGCAAAGAGATCCACGAAATACAGATGTAACTCTGTGAGATGAATTAACAGAACACTAAGCAGTTTCTCAGAAAGCTTCTTTCCAGATTTCACCTGAGGATATTTCGTTTTTCACCATAACCCTCTATGGGCTTCCAAATATCACTTTGCCAATTCCACAAGAACCGTCTTAACGAAAAGCTTCTTGAGGGGAAAGCTGTAACTCTCTCAGATGATTTCACAGAACACAAAGAAGTTTCTCAGAAAGCTTCTTTCTCTTTGTTATCGGAGGACATTTCCTTTGGCCCTATAGTCTAATAAGGGATCCGAAATATCTGTTCTCAGATTCCACAGAAATAAGGCTAGCAAAGAGATCCACAAAATACAGATGTAACTCTGTGAGATGAATTAACAGAACACTAAGCAGTTTCTCAGAAAGCTTCTTTCCAGATTTCATCTGAGGATATTTCCTTTTTCACCATAGCCCTCTACGGGCTTCCAAATATCACTTTGCCAATTCCACAAGAACTGTCTTAGCGAAAGGCTTCTTCAGGGGAAAGCTGTAACTCTGTGAGATGATTTCACAGAACACAAAGAAGTTTCTCAGAAAGCTTCTTTCTCTTTGTTTTCGGAGGATATTTCCTTTGGCCCTATAGTCTTCAAAGGGATCCGAAATATCTGTTCTCACATTCCACAGAAATAAGCCTAGCAAAAGATATACGAAATACAAATGTAACTCTGTGAGATGAATTAACAGAACACTAAGCAGTTTCTCCGAAAGCTACTTTCCAGATTTCATCTGAGGATATTTCCTTTTTCACCATAGCCCTCTATGGGCTTCCAAATATCAATTTGCCAATTCCACAAGAACTGTCTTAGCGAAAGGCTTCTTGAGTGGAAAGCTGTAACTCTGAGAGATGATTTCACAGAACACAAAGAAGTTTCTCAGAAAGCTTCTTTCTCTTTGTTATCGGAGGATATTTCCTTTGGCCCTATAGTCTTCAAAGGGATCCGAAATATCTGTTCTCAGATTCCACAGAAATAAGTCTACCAAAGAGATCCAGTAAATAGAGATGTAACTCTGTGAGATGAATTAACAGAACACTAAGCAGTTTCTCAGAAAGCTTCTTTCCAGATTTCATCTGAGGATATTTCCTTTTTCACCATTGCCCTCTAGGGGCTTCCAAATATCAGTTTGGCAATTCCACAAGAACTGTCTTAGCGAAAGGCTTCTTGAGGGGAAAGCTGTAACTCTGTGAGATGATTTCACAGAACACAAAGAAGTTTCTCAGAAAGCTTCTTTCTCTTTGTTTTCGGAGGATATTTCCTTTGGCCCTATAGTCTTCAAAGGGATCCGAAATACCTGTTCTCAGATTCCACAGAAATAAGCCTAGCAAAAGATATACGAAATACAAATGTAACTCTGTGAGATGAATTAACAGAACACTAAGCAGTTTCTCAGAAAGGTACTTTCCAGATTTCATCTGAGGATATTTCCTTTCTCACCATAGCCCTCTATGGGCTTCCAAATATCAATTTGCCAATTCCACAAGAACTGTCTTAGCGAAAGTCTTCTTGAGGGGAAAGCTGTAACTCTGTGAGATGATTACACAGAACACAAAGAAGTTTCCCAGAAAGCTTCTTTCTCTTTGTTATCGGAGGATTTTTCCTTGTGCCCTATAGTCTTCTAAGGGATCCGAAATATCTGTTTTCAGATTCCACAGAAATAAGTCTAGCAAAGAGATCCAAGAAATACAGATGTAACTCTGTTATATGAATTAACAGAACACTAAGCAGTTTCTCAGAAAGCTTCTTTCCAGATTTCATCTGAGGATATTTCCTTTTTCAACATAGCCCTCTATGGGCTTCCAAACATCACTTTGGCAATTCCACAAGAACTGTCATAGCGAAAGGCTTCTTGAGGGGAAAGCTGTAACTCTGTGAGATGATTTCAGAGAACACAAAGAAGTTTCTCAGAAAGCTTCTTTCTCTTTGTTATCGGAAGATATTTCCTTTGGCCCTCTAGTCTTCTAAGGAATCCGAAATATCTCTTCTCAGATTCCACAGAAATAAGACTAGCAAAGAGATCCACGAAATACAGATGTAACTCTGTGAGATGAATTAACAGAACACTACAGTTTCTCAGAAAGCTTCTTTCCAGAGATCATCTGAGGATATTTCCTTTTTCACCAAAGCCCTCTATCGGCTTCCAAATGTCACTTTGCCAATTCCACAAGAACTGTCTCAGCGAAAGGCTTCTTGAGGGGAATGCTGTACCTCTGTGAGATGATTTTACAGGACACAAATTAGTTTCTCAGAAAGCTTCTTTCTCTTTGTTATCAGAGGATATTTCCTTTGGTCCTATAGTCTTCAAAGGGATCCGAAATATCTGTTCTCAGACTTTACAGAAATAACGCTAGCAAAGAGGTCCACGAAATACAGATGCAACTCTGTGAGATGAATTAACAGAACACTAAGCAGTTTCTCAGAAAGCTTCTTTCCAGATTTCATCTGAGGATATTACCTTTTTCACCATAGCACTCTATGCGCTTCCAATTATCACTTTGCCAATTCCACAAGAACTGTATTAGCGAAAGGCTTCTTGAGGGGAAAGCTGTAACTCTGTGAGATGATTTCTCAGAACACAAAGAAGTTTCTCAGAAAGCTTCTTTCTCTTTGTTATCGGAGGATATTTCCTTTGGCCCTATTGTCTTCTAAGCGATCCGAAGTATCTGTTCTCAGATTGTACAGAAATAAGGCTAGCAAAGAGATCCACGAAATACAGATGTAACTCTGTGAGATGAATTAACAGAATATTAAGTAGTTTCTCAGAAAGATTCTTTCTAGATTTCATTTGAGGATATTTCCTTTTTTACCATAGCCCTGTGTTTGCTTCCAAATATCACTTTGCCAATTCCAAAAGAACTGTCTCTGCGAAAGCCTTCTTGTGGGGAAAGTTGTAACTCTGTGAGATGATTTCACAGAACACAAAGAAGTTTCTCAGAAAGCTTCTTTCTCTTTGTTATCGGAGGATATTTCCTTTGGCCCTATAGTCTTCTAAGGGATCCGAATATCTGTTCTCAGATTCCACAGAAATAAGGCTAGCAAAGAGATGCACGAAATACAGATGTAACTCTGTGAGATGAATTAACAGAACACTAAGCAGTTTCTCAGAAAGCTACTTTCCAGATTTCATCTGAGGATATTTCCTTTTTCACCATAGCCCTCTATGGGCTTCCAAATATCACTTTGACAATTCCACAAGAACTGTCTTAGCGAAAGGCTTCTTGTTTGGAAAGCTGTAACTCTGTGAGATGATTTCACAGAACACAAAGGAGTTTCTCAGAAAGCTTTTTTCTCTTTTATATCGGAGGATATTTCCTTTGGCCCTAGAGTCTTCAAAGGGATCCGAAATATCTGGTCTCAAATTCCACAGAAATAAGGCTAGCAAAAGATCCACGAAATACAGATGTAACTCTGTGAGATGAATTACCAGACACTAAGCAGTTTCTCAGAAAGATACTTTCCAGATTTCATCTGAGGATATTTCCTTTTTAACCATAGCCCTATATGGGCTTCCAAATATCACTCTGCCAATTCCACAAGAACTGTCTTATCGAAAGGCTTCTCTAGGGGAAAGCTGTAACTCTGTGAGATGATTTCACAGAACACAAAAAGGTTTCTCAGAAAGCTTCTTTCTCTTTGTTATCGGAGTTTATATCCTTTGGCCCTATAATCTTCAAAGGGATCCGGAATATCTGTTCTCAGATTCCACAGAAGTAAGGTAGCAAAGAGATCCACGAAATACAGAGATAACTCTGGGAGATGAATTAACAGAACACTAAGCAGTTTCTCAGAAACCTTCTCTCCAGATTTCATCTACGGATAATTCCTTTTTCAACATAGCCCTCTAGGCGCTTAAAAAATATCACTTTGCCAATTCCACAAGAACTGTCTTAGCGAAAGGCTTCTTGAGTTGAAAGCTGTAACTCTGTGAGATGATTTCACAGAACACAAAGAAGTTTCTGAGAAAGCTTCTTTCTCTTTGTGATCGGAGGATATTTCCTTTGGCCCTACAGTCTTCTAAGGGATCCGAAATATCTGTTCTCAGATTCCACAGAAATAAGGCTAGCAAAGAGATCCACGAAATACATATGTAACTCTGTGAGATGAATTAACAGAACACTAAGAAGTTTCTCAGAAAGCTACTTTCCAGATTTCATCTGAGGATATTTCCTTTTTCACCATAGCCCTCTATGGGCTTCCAAATATCACTTTGCCAATTCCACAAGAACTGTCTTAGCGAAAAGCTTCTTGAGGGGAAAGCTGTAAGTCTGTGAGATGATTTCAAAGAACACATAGAAGTTTCTGAGAAAGCTTCGTTCTCTTTGTGATCGGAGGATACTTCCTTTGGCCCTATAGTCTTCTAATGGATCCGAAATATCTGTTCTCAGATTCCACAAAAATAAGGCTAGCAAAGAGATCCACGAAATACAGATGTAACTCTGTGAGATGAATTAACAGAACACTAAGCAGTTTCTCAGAAAGCTACTTTCCAGATTTCATCTGAGGATATTTCCTTTTTCACCATAGCCCTCTATGGGCTTCCAAATATCACTTTGGCAATTCCACAAGAACTGTCTTAGCGAAAGGCTTCTTGAGGGGAAAGCTGTAACTCTGTGAGATGATTTCAGAGAACACAAAGAAGTTTCTCAGAAAGCTTCTTTCTCTTTGTTATCGGAGGATATTTCCTTTGGCCCTATAGTCTTCTAAGGGATCTGAAATATCTGTTCTCAGATTCCACAGAAATAAGGCTAGCAAAGAGATCCACGAAATACAGATGTAACTCTGTGAGATGAATTAACAGAACAATAAGCAGTTTCTCAGAAAGCTTCTTTCCAGATTTCATCTGAGGATATTTACTTTTTCACCATAGCCTTCTATGCGCTTCCGAATATCACTTTGCCAATTCCATAAGAACTGTCTTAGCGAAAGACTTCTTGAGGGGAAAGCTGTAACTCTGTGAGGTGATTTCACAGAACACAAAGAAGTTTCTCAGAAAGCTCTTTCTCTTTGTTATCGGAGTTTATTTCCTTTGGCCCTATAATCTTCAAAGGGATCCGGAATATCTGTTCTCAGATTCCACAGAAATAAGGCTAGCAAAGTGATCCAAGAAATACAGATGTAACTCTGTGAGATGAATTAACAGAACACTAAGCAGTTTCTCAGAAAGCTTCTTTCCAGATTTCATCTGCGGACAATTCCTTTTTCACCATAGCCCTCTATGCGCTTCCAAATATCAATTTGCCAATTCCACAAGAACTGTCTTAAGAAAGGCTTCTTGAGAGGAAAGCTGTAACTCTGTGAGATGATTTCACAGAAAACAAAGAAGTTTCTAAGAAAGCTTCTTTCTCTTTGTTGTCGGAGGATATTTCCTTTGGTCCTATAGTCTTCTAAGGGATCCGAAATATCTGTTCTCAGATTCCACAGAAATAAGGCTAGCAAAGAGATCCACGAAATACAGATGTAACTCTGTGAGATGAATTAACAGACCACTAAGCAGTTTCTCAGAAAGCTTCTTTCCAGATTTCATCTGAGGATATTTCCTTTTTCGCCATAGCCCACTATGGGCTTCCAAATATCACTTTGCCAATTCCGCAACAATTGTCGTAGCGAAAGGCTTCTTGAGTGGAAAGCTATAACTCTGTGAGATGATTACAGAGAACACAAAGAAGTTTCTCAGAAAGCTTCTTTCCCTTTTTTATCGGACGATATTTCCTTTGGCCCTATAGTCTGAAAGTGATCCGAAATATCTGTTCTCAGATTCCACAGAAATAAGGCTTGCAAAGGGATCCACCAAATACAGATGTAACACTGTGAGATGAATTAACAGAACACTAAGTAGTTTCTCAGAAAGCTTCTTTCCAGTTTTCATCAGAGGATATTTCCTCTTTCACCATAGCCCTATATGGGCTTCCAAATATCACTTTGCCAATTCCACAAGAACTGTCTAAGCGAAAGGCTTCTTGAGGGGAAAGCTGTAACTCTGTGAGATGATTTCACAGAACACAAAGAAGTTTCTCAGAAAGCCTCTCTCTTTGTTATCGGAGGATACTTCCTTTGGCCCTATAGTCTTCTAAGGGATGCGAAATATCTGTTAACAGATTCCACAGAAATAAGGCTAGCAAGGAGATCCACGAAATAGAGATGTAACTGTGTGAGATGAATTAACAGAACACTAAGCAGTTTCTCAGAAAGCTTCTTTCCAGATTTCACCTGAGGATATTTCCTTTTTGACCATAGCCCTCTATGGGCTTCCAAATATCTCTTTGCCAATTCCACAAGAACTGTCTTAACGAAAGGCTTCCTGAGGGGAAAGCTGTAACTCTCTCAGATGATTCCACAGAACACAAAGAAGTTTCTCAGAAAGCTTCTTTCTCTTTGTTATCGGAGGATATTTCCTTTCGCCCTATAGTCTAATAAGGGATCCGAATTATCTGTTCTCAGATTCCACAGAAATAAGCCTAGCAAAAGATATACGAAATACAAATGTAACTCTGTGAGATGAATTAACAGAACACTAAGCAGTTTCTCAGAAAGCTACTTTCCAGATTTCATCTGAGGATATTTCCTTTCTCACCATAGCCCTCTATGGGCTTCCAAATATCAATTTGCCAATTCCACAAGAACTGTCTTAGCGAAAGTCTTCTTGAGGGGAAAGCTGTAACTCTGTGAGATGATTACACAGAACACAAAGAAGTTTCCCAGAAAGCTTCTTTCTCTTTGTTATCGGAGGATTTTTCCTTGGGCCCTATAGTCTTCTAAGGGATCCGAAATATCTGTTCTCAGATTCCACAGAAATAAGGCTAGCATAGAGATACACCAAATACAGATGTAACTCTGTGAGATGAATTAACAGAACACTAAGCAGTTTCTCAGAAAGCTTCTTTCCAGATTTCATCTGAGGATATTTCCTCTTTCACCATAGCCCTCTAAGGGCTTCCAAATATCACTTTGCCAATTCCACAAGAACTGTCTAAGCGTAAGGATACGTGAGGGGAAAGCTGTAACTCTGTCAGATGATTTCACAGAACACAAAGAAGTTTCTCAGAAAGCTTCTTTCTCGTTGTTATCGGAGGATATTTCCTTTGGCCCTAGAGTCTTCAAAGGGATTCGAAATATCTGTTCTCAGATTCCACAGAAATAAGGCTAGCAAAGAAATCCACGAAATACAGATGTAACTCTGTGAGATGAATTAACAGAACACTAAGCAGTTTCTCAGAAAGCTTCTTTCCAGATTTCACCTGAGGATATTTCGTTTTTCACCATAGCCCTCTATGGGCTTCCAAATATCACTTTGCCAATTCCAGAAGAACTGTCTTAACGAAAGGCTTCTTGAGGGGAAAGCTGTAACTCTCTCAGATGATTTCACAGAACACAAAGAAGTTTCTCAGATAGCTTCTTTCTCGTTGTTATCGGAGGATATTTCCTTTGGCCCTATAGTCTAATAAGGGATCCGAAATATCTGTTCTCAGATTCCACAGATATAAGGCTAGCAAAGAGATCCACAAAATACAGATGTAACACTGTGAGATGAATTAACAGAACACTAAGCAGTTTCTCAGAAAGCTTCTTTCCAGATTTCATCTGAGGATATTTCCTTTTTCACCATAGCCCTCTATGGGCTTCCAAATATCACTTTGCCAATTCCACAAGAACTGTCTTAGCGAAAGGCTTCTTCAGGGGAAAGCTGTAACTCTGTGAGATGATTTCACAAAACACAAAGAAGTTTCTTAGAAACATTCTTTCTCTTTGTTTTCGGAGGATATTTCCTTTGGCCCTATAGTCTTCAAAGGGATCCGAAATATCTGTTCTCACATTCCACAGAAATAAGCCTAACAAAAGATATACGAAATACAAATGTAACTCTGTGAGATGAATTAACAGAACACTAAGCAGTTTCTCAGAAAGCTACTTTCCAGATTTCATCTGAGGATATTTCCTTTTTCACCACAGGCCTCTATGGGCTTCCAAATATCAATTTGCCAATTCCACAAGAACTGTCTTAGTGAAAGGATTCTTGAGGGGAAAGCTGGAACTCTGAGAGATGATTTCACAGAACACAAAGAAGTTTCTCAGAAAGCTTCTTTCTCTTTGTTATCGGAGGATATTTCCTTTGCCCCTGTAGTCTTCAAAGGGATCCGAAATATCTGTTCTCAGATTCCACAGAAATAAGTCTAGCAAAGAGATCCACTAAAGAGAGATGTAACTCTGTGAGATGAATTAACAGAACACTAAGCAGTTTCTCAGAAAGCTTCTTTCCAGATTTCATCAGAGGATATTTCCTCTTTCACCATAGCCCTCTATGGGCTTCCCAATATCACTTTGCCAATTCCACAAGAACTGTCTAAGCGAAAGGCTTCTTGAGGGGAAAGCTGTAACTCTGTCAGATGATTTCACAGAACACAAAGAAGTTTCTCAGAAAGCTTCTTTCTCCTTGTTATCGGAGGATATTTCCTTTGGCCCTAGAGTCTTCAAAGGGATCCGAAATATCTGTTCTCAGATTCCACAGAAATAAGTCTAGCAAAGAAATCCACGAAATACAGTTGTAACTCTGTGAGATGAATTAACAGAACACTAAGCAGTTTCTCAGAAAGCTTCTTTCCAGATTTCATCTGAGGATATTTGCTTTTTCACCATTGCCGTCTATGGGCTTCCAAATATCACTCTGCCAATTCCACAAGAACTCTCTTAGCGAAAGGCTTCTCAAGGGGAAAGCTGTATCTCTGTGAGATGATTTCAGAGAACACAAAGAAGTTTCTCAGAAAGCTTCTTTCTCTTTGTTATCAGAGGATATTTCCTTTGGCCCTATACTCTTCAAAGGGATCCGAAATATCTCTTCTCACATTCCACAGAAATACGGCTAGCAAAGAGATCCACGAAATACAGATGTAACTCTGTTATATGAATTAACAGAACGCTAAGCAGTTTCTCAGAAAGCTTCTTTCCATTTTTCATCTGAGGATATTTCCTTTTTCACCATAGCCTTCTATGCGTTTTCTAATATCACTTTGCCAATTCCACAAGAACTGTCTTAGCGAAAGGCTTCTTGAGGGGAAAGCTGTAACTCTGTGAGATGATTTCACGGAACACAAAGAAGTTTCTCAGAAAGCTTCTTTCTCTTTGTTAATGGAGAATATTTCCTTTGGCCCTTTAGTCTTCTAAGGGATCCGAAATATCTGTTCTCAGGTTTCACAGAAATAAGGCTTGCAAAGAGATCCACTAAATAGAGATGTAACTCTGTGAGATGAATTAACAGAACACTAAGCAGTTTCTCAGATAGCTTCTTTACAGATTTCATCTGATGATATTTCCTTTTTCACCATAGACCGCTAAGGGCTTCCAAATATCACCTTGCCAATTCCACAAGAACTGTCTTAGCGAAAGGCTTCTTGAGAGGAAAGCTGTAACAATCTGAGATGATTTCACAGAACACAAAGAAGTTTCTCAGAAAGCTTCTTTCTCTTTGTTATCGGAGGATATTTCCTTTGGCCCTGTAGTCTTCAAAGGGATCCGAAATATCTGTTCTCAGATTCCACAGAAATAAGGCTAGCAAAGAGATCCACGAAATACAGATGTAACTCTGTGAGATGAATTAACAGAACAATAAGCAGTTTCTCAGAAAGCTTCTTTCCAGATTTCATCTGAGGATATTTCCTTTGTCACCATAGCCCTCTATGGGCTTCCAAATATCACTTTACCAATTCCACAAGAACTGTCTTAGCGAAAGGCTTCTTGAGGGGAAAGCTGTAACTCTGTGAGATGATTTCACAGAACACAAAGAAATTTCCCAGAAAGCTTCTTTCTCTTTGTTATCGGAGGATTTTTCCTTTGGCCCTAGAGTCTTCAAAGGGATCCGAATTATCTGTTCTCAGATTCCACAGAAATAAGGCTAGCAAAGAGATCCACGAAATACAGATGTAACTCTGTGAGATGAATTGACAGAACAATAAGCAGTTTCTCAGAAAGCTTCTTTCCAGAGTTCATCTGAGGATATCTCCTTTTTCACCATAGCCCTCTATGGGCTTCAAAATATAACTTTGGCAATTCCACAAGAACTGTCTTAGCGAAAGGCTTCTTGAGGGGAAAGCTGTAACTCTGTGAGATGATTTCACAGAACACAAAGAAGTTTCTCAGAAAGCTTCTTTCTCTTTGTTATCGGAAGATATTTCCTTTGACCCTATAGTCTTCTAAGGGATCCGAAATATCTGTTCTCAGATTCCACAGGAATAAGGCCAGCAAAGAGATCCACGAAATACACATGTAACTCTGTGAGATGAATTAACAGAACACTACAGTTTCTCAGAAAGCTTCTTTCCAGATTTCATCTGAGGATATTTCCTTTTTCACCATTGCCCTCTGTGCGCTTCCAAATATCATTTTGCCAATTCCACAAGAACTGTCTTAGCGAAAGGCTTCTTGAGGGGAAAGCTGTAACTCTGTGAGATGATTTCAAAGAACACAGAGAAGTTTCTCAGAAAGCTTGCTTCTCTTTGTTATCAGAGGATATTTCCTTTGGCCCAATAGTCTTCTAAGGGATCCGAAATAACTGTTATCAGATTCCACAGAAATAGGGCTAGCAAAG
Organism: Macaca nemestrina; assembly: GCF_043159975.1. Taxonomy (NCBI): domain Eukaryota; kingdom Metazoa; phylum Chordata; class Mammalia; order Primates; family Cercopithecidae; genus Macaca; species Macaca nemestrina. The sequence goes on from NC_092143.1 coordinate 28,176,112, forward strand.
AGATCCACGAAATACAGATGTAACTCTGTGAGATTAATTAACAGAACGCTAAGCAGTTTCTCAGAAAGCTTCTTTCCAGATTTCATCTGAGGATATTTCCTTTTTCACCTTAGCCCTCTATGGGCTTCCAAATATCACTTTGCCATTTCCACAATAACTGTCTTAGCGAAAAGCTTCTTGAGGGGAAAGCTGTAACTCTGTGAGATGATTTCACAGAACACAAAGAAGTTTCTCAGAAAGCTTCTTTCTCTTTGTTATCGGAGGATATTTCCTTTGGCCCTATATTCTTCTAAGGATCCGAAATATCTGTTTTCAGATTCCACAGAAATAAGGCTAGCCAACACATCCAGGAAATACAGAGGTAACTCTGTGAGATGAATTACCAGAACAATAAGCAGTTTCTCAGAAAGTTTCTTTCCACATTTCATCTGAGGATATTTCCTATTTCACCATAGCCCTCTATGCGCTTCTAAATATCACTTTGCCAATTCCACAAGAACTGTCTTAGCGAAAGGCTTCTTGAGTGGAAAGCTGTAACTCTGTGAGGTGATTTCACAGAACACAAAGAAGTTTCTCAGAAAGCTTCTTTCTCTTTGTTATCGGAGGATATTTCCTTTGGCCCTATACTCTTCAAAGTTATCCGAAATATCTCTTCTCAGATTCCACAGAATTAAGGCTAGCAAAGAGATCCACGAAATACAGATGTAACTCTGTGAGATGAATTAACAGAACACTACAGTTTCTCAGAAAGCTTCTTTCCAGAGATCATCTGAGGACATTTCCTTTTTCACCATAGTCCTCTATGGGCTTCCAAATATCACTTTGCCAATTCCAAAAGAACTGTCTCAGCAAAAGGCTTCTTGAGGGGAATGCTGTACCTCTCTGAGATGATTTTACAGGACACAAAATAGTTTTTCAGAAAGCTTCTTTCTCTTTGTTATCGGAGGATATTTCCTTCGGTCCTATAGTCTTCAAAGGGATCCGAAATATCTGTTCTCAGATTTCACAAAAATAACGCTAGCAAAGAGGTCCACGAAATACAGATGTAACTCTGTGGAATGAATTAACAGAACACTAAGCAGTTTCTCAGAAAGCTTCTTTACATATTTCATCTGAGGATATTTCCTTTTTCACCTTAGCCCTCTATGCGCTTCCAAATATCACTTTGCCAATTCCACAAGAACTGTCTTAGCGAAAGGCTTCTTGAGGGGAAAGCTGTAACTCTGTGAGATGATTTCACAGAACACAAAGAAGTTTCTCAGAAAGCTTCTTTCTCTTTGTTATCGGAGGATATTTCTTTTGGCCCACTTTTCTTCACAGGGATCCGAAATATCTCTTCTCAGGTTTCACAGAAATAAGGCTGGCAAAGAGATCCACGAAATACAGATGTAACTCTGTGAGATGAATTAACACAACACTAAGCAGTTTCTCAGAAAGCATCTTTCCAGATTTCATCTGAGGATATTTCCTTTTTCACCATAGCCCTCTAAGGGCTTCCAAATATCACTTTGCCAATTCCACAAGAACTGTCTTAGCGAAAGGCTTCTTGAGGGGAAAGCTGTAACTCTGTGAGATTATTTCACAGAACACAAAGTAGTTTCTCAGAAAGCTTCTTTCTCTTTGTTATCGGAGGATATTTCCTTTGGCCCTATAGTCTTCAAAGGGATCCGAAATATCTGTTCTCAGGTTCCACAGAAATAAGGCTAGCAAAGAGATCCACGAAATATAGATGTAACTCTGTGAGATGAATTAACAGAACACTGAGCAGTTTCTCAGAAAGCTTCATTCCAGATTTCATCTGAGGATATTTCCTTTTTCACCTTAGCCCTCTATGGGCTTCCAAATATCACTTTGCCACTTCCACAAGAACTGTCTTAGCGAAAGGCTTCTTGAGGGGAAAGCTGTAACTCTGTGAGACGATTTCACAGAACACGAAGAAGTTTCTCAGAAAACTTCTTTCTCTTTGTTATCGGAGGATATTTCCTTTGGCCCTATATTCTTCTAAGGATCCGAAATATCTGTTTTCAGATTCCACAGAAATAAGGATAGCAAACACATCCAGGAAATACAGAGGTAACTCTGTGAGATGAATTACCAGAACAATAAGCAGAGTCTCAGAAAGCTTCTTTCCACATTTCATCTGAGGATATTTCCTATTTCACCATAGCCCTCTATGGGCTTCCAAATATCACTTTGCCAATTCCAGAAGAACTGTCTTAGCGAAAGCCTTCTTGAGGGGAAAGCTGTAACTCTGTGAGATGATTTCACAGAACACAAAGACGTTTCTCAGAAAGCTTCTTTCTCTTTGTTATCAGAGGATATTTCCTTTGTCACTAGAGTCTTCAAAGGGATCCGAATTATCTGTTCTCAGATTCCACAGAAATAAGGCTAGCAAAGAGATCCACGAAATACAGATGTAACACTGTGCGAAGAATTAACAGAACAAGAAGCAGTTTCTCAGAAAGCTTCTTTCCAGATTTCATCCGAGGATATTTCCTTTTTCACCATAGCCCTCTATGCGCTTCCAAATATCACTTTGCCAATTCCACAAGAACTGTCTTAGCGAAAGGCTTCTTGAGGGGAAAGCTGTAACTCTGTGAGATGATTTCACAGAACACAAAGAAGTTTCTGAGAAAGCTTCTTTCACTTTGTTATCGGAGGATATTTCCTTTGGCCCTATAGTCCTCTAAGGGATCCGAAATATCTGTTCTCAGTTTCCACAGAAATAAGGCTAGCAAAGAGATCAACGAAATACAGATGTAACACTGAGAGATAAATTAACAGAACACTGAGCAGTTTCTCAGAAAGCTTCTTTCCAGATTTCATCTGAGGATATTTCCTTTTTCACCTTAGCCCTCTATGGGCTTCCAAATATCACTTTGCCATTTCCACAAGAACTGTCTTAGCGAAAGGCTTCTTGAGGGGAAAGCTGTAACTCTGTGAGATGATTTCACAGAACACGAAGAAGTTTCTCAGAAAACTTCTTTCTCTTTGTTATCGGAGGATATTTCCTTTGGCCCTATATTCTTCTAAGTATCCGAAATATATGTTTTCAGATTCCACAGAAATAAGGCTAGCAAACACATCCAGGAAATACAGAGGTAACTCTGTGAGATGAATTACCAGAACAATAAGCAGAGTCTCAGAAAGCTTCTTTCCACATTTCATCTGAGGATATTTCCTATTTCACCATTGCCCTCTATGCGCTTCCAAATATCACTTTGCCAATTCCACAAGAACTGTCTTAGCGAAAGGCTTCTTGAGTGGAAAGCTGTAACTCTGTGAGATGATTTCACAGAACATAAAGAAGTTTCTCAGAAAGCTTCTTTCTCTTTGTTATCGGAGGATATTTCCTTTGGCCCTATACTCTTCAAAGAGATCCGAAATATCTGTTCTCAGAATCCACAGAAATAAGGCTAGCAAAGAAATCCACGAAATACAGATGTAACTCTGTGAGATGAATTAACAGAACACTAAGCAGTTTCTCAGAATGCTTCTTTCCAGATTTCATCTGAGGATATTTCCTTTTTCACCATAGCCCTGTATTGGCTCCAAAGATCACTTTGCCAATTCCACAAGAACTGTCTTAGCGAAAGGCTTCTTGAGGGGAAAGCTGTAACTCTGTGAGATGATTTCACGGAACACAAAGAAGTTTCTCAGAAACCTTCTTTCTCTTTGTTGTCGGAGAATATTTCCTTTGTCCCTATAGTCTTCTAAGGGATCCGAAATATCTGTTCTCAGGTTCCACAGAAATAAGGCTAGCAAAGAGATCCACTAAATAGAGATGTAACTCCGTGAGATGAATTAACAGAACACTAAGCAGTTTCTCAGAAAGCTTCTTTCCAGATTTCATCTGAGGATATTTCCTTTTTCACCATAGCCCTCTATGCGCTTCCAAATATCACTTTGCCAATTCCAGAAGAACTGTCTTAGCGAAAGCCTTCTTGAGGGGAAAGCTGTAACTCTGTGAGTTGATTTCACAGAACACAAAGACGTTTCTCAGAAAGCTTCTTTCTCTTTGTTATCGGAGGATATTTCCTTTGGCACTAGAGTCTTCAAAGGGATCCGAATTATCTGTTCTCAGATTCCACAGAAATAAGGCTAGCAAAGAGATCCACGAAATACAGATGTAACACTGTGCGAAGAATTAACAGAACAAGAAGCAGTTTCTCAGAAAGCTTCTCTCCAGATTTCATCCGAGGATATTTCCTTTTTCACCATAGCCCTCTATGGGCTTCCAAATATCACTTTGGCAACTCCACAAGAACTGTCTTAGCGAAAGGCTTCTTGAAGGGAAAGCTGTAACTCTGTGAGATGATTTCACAGAAGACAAAGAAGTTTCTCAGAAAGCTTCTTTCTCTTTGTTATCGGAGGATATTTCCTTTGGCCCTATAGTCTTCTAAGGTATCTGAAATATCTGTTCTCAGATTCCACAGAAAGAAGGCTAGCAAAGAGATCCACGAAATACAGATGTAACTCTGTGAGATGAATTAACAGAACACTACAGTTTCTCAGAAAGCTTCTTTCCAGAGATCATATGAGGATATTTCCTTTATCACCATAGCCCTCTATGGGCTTCCAAATATCACTTTGCGAATTCCACAAGAACTGTCTCAGCGAAAGGCTTCTTGAGGGGAATGCTGTACCTCTCTGAGATGATTTTACAGAACACAAATTAGTTTCTCAGAAAGCTTCTTTCTCTTTGTTATCGGAGTTTATTTCCTTTGGTCCTATAGTCTTCAAAGGGATCCGAAATATCTGTTCTCAGACTTCACAGAAATAACGCTAGCAAAGAGGTCCACGAAATACAGATGCAACACTGTGAGATGAATTAACAGAACACTAAGCAGTTTCTCAGAAAGCTTCTTTCCAGATTTCATCTGAGGATATTTCCTTTTTCACCATAGCCCTCTATGCGATTCCAAATATCACTTTGCCAATTCCACAAGAACTGTCTTAGCGAAAGCCTTCTTGAGGGGAAAGCTGTAACTCTGTGAGATGATTTCACAGAACACAAAGAAGTTTCTCAGAAAGCTTCTTTCACTTTCTTATCGGAGGATATTTCCTTTGGCCCTATAGTCCTCTAAGAGATCCGAAATATCTTTTCTCAGATTCCACAGAAATAAGGCTAGCAAAGAGATCAACGAAATACAGATGTAACTCTGTGAAATGAATTAACAGAACACTGAGCAGTTTCTCAGAAAGCTTCTTTCCAGATTTCATCTGAGGATATTTCCTTTTTCACCATAGCCCTGTATGGGCTTCCAAATATCACTTTGCCAATTCCAGAAGAACTGTCTTAGCGAAATGCTTCTTGTGGGGAAAGCTGTAACTCTGTGAGATGATTTCACAGAATACAAAGAAGTTTCTCAGAAAGCTTCTTTCTCTTTGTTATCGGAGGATATTTCCTTTGGCCCTATAGTCTTCTAAGGGATCCGAAATATCTGTTCTCAGACTTCATAGAAATAACGCTAGCAAAGAGGTCCACGAAATACAGATGCAACGCTGTGAGATGAATTAACAGAACACTAAGCAGTTTCTCAGAAAGCTTCTTTCCAGATTTCATCTGAGGATATTTCCTTTTTCACCATAGCCCTCTATGCGATTCCAAATATCACTGTGCCAATTCCACAAGAACTGTCTTAGCGAAAGCCTTCTCGAGGGGAAAGCTGTAACTCTGTGAGGTGATTTCACAGAACACAAAGAAGTTTCTCAGAAAGCTTCTTTCACTTTGTTATCGGAGGATATTTCCTTTGGCCCTATAGTCCTCCAAGGATCCGAAATATCTGTTCTCAGATTCCACAGAAATAAGGCTAGCAAAGAGATCCACGAAATACAGATGTAACTCTGTGAGATGAATTAACAGAACACTACAGTTTCTCAGAAAGCTTCTTTCCAGAGATCATCTGAGAATATTTCCTTTTTCACCATAGCCCTCTATGGGCTTCCAAATATCAGTTTGTGAATTCCACAAGAACTGTCTCAGCGAAAGGCTTCTTGAGGGGAAAGCTGTAACTCTGTGAGATGGTTTCCCAGAACACAAAGAAGTTTCTCAGAAAGCTTCTTTCTCTTTGTTATCTGAGGATATTTCCTATGGCCCTAGAGTCATCTAAGGGATCCGAATTATCTGTTCTCAGATTCCACAGAAATAAGGCTAGCAAAGAGATCCATGAAATACAGATGTAACTCTGTGAGAAGAATTAACAGAACAATAAGCAGTTTCTCAGAAAGCTTCTTTCCAGATTTCATCCGAGGATATTTCCTTTTTCACCATAGCCCTCTATGGGCTTCCAAATATCACTTTGGCAATTCCACAAGTACTGTCTCAGCGAAAGGCTTCTTGAGGGGAAAGCTGTAACTCCGTGAGATGATTTCACAGAACACAAAGAAGTTTCTCACAAAGCTTCTTTCTCTTTGTTATCGGAAGATATTTCCTTTGGCCCTATAGTCTTCTAAGGGATCCGAAATATCTGTTCTCAGATTCCACAGAAAGAAGGCTAGCAAAGAGATCCACGAAATACAGATGTAACTCTGTGAGATGAATTAACAGAACACTACAGTTTCTCAGAAAGCTTCTTTCCAGAGATCATCTGAGGATATTTCCTTTATCACCATAGCCCTCTATGGGCTTCCAAATATCACTTTGCGAATTCCACAAGAACTGTCTCAGCGAAAGGCTTCTTGAGGGGAATGCTGTACCTCTCTGAGATGATTTTACAGAACACAAATTAGTTTCTCAGAAAGCTTCTTTCTCTTTGTTATCGGAGGATATTTCCTTTGGTCCTATAGTCTTCAAAGGGATCCGAAATATCTGTTCTCAGACTTCACAGAAATAACGCTAGCAAAGAGGTCCACTAAATACAGATGCAACGCTGTGAGATGAATTTACAGAACACTAAGCAGTTTCTCAGAAAGCTTCTTTCCAGATTTCATCTGAGGATATTTCCTTTTTCACCATAGCCCTCTATGCGATTCCAAATATCACTTTGCCAATTCCACAAGAACTGTCTTAGCGAAAGCCTTCTTGAGGGGAAAGCTGTAACTCTGTGAGATGATTTCACAGAACACAAAGAAGTTTCTCAGAAAGCTTCTTTCTCTTTGTTATCGGAGGATATTTCCTTTGGCCCTATAGTCCTCTAAGAGATCCGAAATATCTTTTCTCAGATTCCACAGAAATAAGGCTAGCAAAGAGATCAACGAAATACAGATGTAACTCTGTGAGATGAATTAACAGAACACTGAGCAGTTTCTCAGAAAGCTACTTTCCAGATTTCATCTGAGGATATTTCCTTTTTCACCATAGCCCTGTATGGGCTTCCAAATATCACTTTGCCAATTCCAGAAGAACTGTCTTAGCGAAATGCTTCTTGTGGGGAAAGCTGTAACTCTGTGAGATGATTTCACAGAAGACAAAGAAGTTTCTCAGAAAGCTTCTTTCTCTTTGTTATCGGAGGATATTTCCTTTGGCCCTATAGTCTTCTAAGGGATCTGAAATATCTGTTCTCAGATTCCACAGAAATAAGGCTAGCAAAGAGATCCACGAAACACAGATGTAACTCTGTGAGATGAATTAACAGAACATTACAGTTTCTCAGAAAGCTTCTTTCCAGAGATCATCTGAGGATATTTCCTTATTCACCATAGCCCTCTATGGGCTTCCAAATATCACTTTGCCAATCCACAAGAACTGTCTCTGCGAAAGGCTTCTTGAGGGGAATGCTGTACCTCTCTGAGATGATTTTACAGAACACAAATTAGTTTCTCAGAAAGCTTCTTTCTCTTTGTTATCGGAGGATATTTCCTTTGGTCCTATAGTCCTCAAAGGGATCCGAAATAATTGTTCTCAGACTTCACAGAAATAACGTAGCAAAGAGGTCCACGAAATACAGATGCAACGCTGTGAGATGAATTAACAGAACACTTAGCAGTTTCTCAGAAAGCTTCTTTCCAGATTTCATCTGAGGATATTTCCTTTTTCACCATAGCCCTCTATGCGCTTCCAAATATCACTTTGCCAATTCCAGAAGAACTGTCTTAGCGAAAGCCTTCTTGAGGGGAAAGCTGTAACTCTGTGAGATGATTTCACAGAACACAAAGACGTTTCTCAGAAAGCTTCTTTCTCTTTGTTATCGGAGGATATTTCCTTTGGCACTAGAGTCTTCAAAGGGATCCGAATTATCTGTTCTCAGATTCCACAGAAATAAGGCTAGCAAAGAGATCCGCGAAATACAGATGTAACACTGTGCGAAGAATTAACAGAACAAGAAGCAGTTTCTCAGAAAGCTTCTTTCCAGATTTCATCCGAGGATATTTCCTTTTTCACCATAGCCCTCTATGGGCTTCCAAATATCACTTTGGCAACTCCACAAGAACTGTCTTAGCGAAAGGCTTCTTGAAGGGAAAGCTGTAACTCTGTGAGATGATTTCACAGAAGACAAAGAAGTTTCTCAGAAAGCTTCTTTCTCTTTGTTATCGGAGGATATTTCCTTTGGCCCTATAGTCTTCCAAGGGATCTGAAATATCTGTTCTCAGATTCCACAGAAATAAGGCTAGCAAAGAGATCCACGAAATACAGATGTAACTCTGTGAGATGAATTAACAGAACACTACAGTTTCTCAGAAAGCTTCTTTCCAGAGATCATATGAGGATATTTCCTTTATCACCATAGCCCTCTATGGGCTTCCAAATATCACTTTGCGAATTCCACAAGAACTGTCTCAGCGAAAGGCTTCTTGAGGGGAATGCTGTACCTCTCTGAGATGATTTTACAGAACACAAATTAGTTTCTCAGAAAGCTTCTTTCTCTTTGTTATCGGAGGATATTTCCTTTGGTCCTATAGTCTTCAAAGGGATCCGAAATATCTGTTCTCAGACTTCACAGAAATAACGCTAGCAAAGAGGTCCACGAAATACAGATGCAACACTGTGAGATGAATTAACAGAACACTAAGCAGTTTCTCAGAAAGCTTCTTTCCAGATTTCATCTGAGGATATTTCCTTTTTCACCATAGCCCTCTATGCGATTCCAAATATCACTTTGCCAATTCCACAAGAACTGTCTTAGCGAAAGCCTTCTTGAGGGGAAAGCTGTAACTCTGTGAGATGATTTCACAGAACACAAAGAAGTTTCTCAGAAAGCTTCTTTCACTTTCTTATCGGAGGATATTTCCTTTGGCCCTATAGTCCTCTAAGAGATCCGAAATATCTTTTCTCAGATTCCACAGAAATATGGCTAGCAAAGAGATCAACGAAATACAGATGTAACTCTGTGAGATGAATTAACAGAACACTGAGCAGTTTCTCAGAAAGCTTCTTTCCAGATTTCATCTGAGGATATTTCCTTTTTCACCATAGCCCTGTATGGGCTTCCAAATATCACTTTGCCAATTCCATAAGAACTGTCTTAGCGAAATGCTCCTTGTGGGGAAAGCTGTAACTCTGTGAGATGATTTCACAGAATACAAAGAAGTTTCTCAGAAAGCTTCTTTCTCTTTGTTATCGGAGGATATTTCCTTTGGCCCTATAGTCTTCTAAGGGATCTGAAATATCTGTTCTCAGATTCCACAGAAATAAGGCTAGCAAAGAGATCCACGAAACACAGATGTAACTCTGTGAGATGAATTAACAGAACATTACAGTTTCTCAGAAAGCTTCTTTCCAGAGATCATCTGAGGATATTTCCTTATTCACCATGGCCCTCTATGGGCTTCCAAATATCACTTTGCCAATCCACAAGAACTGTCTCTGCGAAAAGCTTCTTGAGGGGAATGCTGTAACTCTCTGAGATGATTTCACAGAACACAAAGAAGTTTCTCAGAAATCTTCTTTCTCTTTGTTATCGGAGGATATTTCCTTTGGTCCTATAGTCTTCAAAGGGCCGAAATATCTGTTCACAGACTTCATAGAAATAACGCTAGCAAAGAGGTCCACGAAATACAGATGCAACGCTGTGAGATGAATTAACAGAACACTAAGCAGTTTCTCAGAAAGCTTCTTTCCAGATTTCATCTGAGGATATTTCCTTTTTCACCATAGCCCTCTATGCGATTCCAAATATCACTGTGCCAATTCCACAAGAACTGTCTTAGCGAAAGCCTTCTCGAGGGGAAAGCTGTAACTCTGTGAGGTGATTTCACAGAACACAAAGAAGTTTCTCAGAAAGCTTCTTTCACTTTGTTATCGGAGGTTATTTCCTTTGGCCCTATAGTCCTCCAAGGATCCGAAATATCTGTTCTCAGATTCCACAGAAATAAGGCTAGCAAAGAGATCCACGAAATACAGATGTAACTCTGTGAGATGAATTAACAGAACACTACAGTTTCTCAGAAAGCTTCTTTCCAGAGATCATCTGAGGATATTTCCTTTATCACCATAGCCCTCTATGGGCTTCCAAATATCACTTTGCGAATTCCACAAGAACTGTCTCAGCGAAAGGCTTCTTGAGGGGAATGCTGTACCTCTCTGAGATGATTTTACAGAACACAAATTAGTTTCTCAGAAAGCTTCTTTCTCTTTGTTATCGGAGGATATTTCCTTTGGTCCTATAGTCTTCAAAGGGATCCGAAATATCTGTTCTCAGACTTCACAGAAATAACGCTAGCAAAGAGGTCCACGAAATACAGATGCAACGCTGTGAGATGAATTAACAGAACACTAAGCAGTTTCTCAGAAAGCTTCTTTCCAGATTTCATCTGAGGATATTTCCTTTTTCACCATAGCCCTCTATGCGATTCCAAATATCACTTTGCCAATTCCACAAGAACTGTCTTAGCGAAAGCCTTCTTGAGGGGAAAGCTGTAACTCTGTGAGATGATTTCACAGAACACAAAGAAGTTTCTCAGAAAGCTTCTTTCACTTTGTTATCGAAGGATATTTCCTTTGGCCCTATAGTCCTCTAAGAGATCCGAAATATCTTTTCTCAGATTCCACAGAAATAAGGCTAGCAAAGAGATCCACGAAACACAGATGTAACTCTGTGAGATGAATTAACAGAACATTACAGTTTCTCAGAAAGCTTCTTTCCAGAGATCATCTGAGGATATTTCCTTATTCACCATAGACCTCTATGGGCTTCCAAATATCACTTTGCCAATCCGCAAGAACTGTCTCTGCGAAAGGCTTCTTGAGGGGAATGCTGTACCTCTCTGAGATGATTTTACAGAACACAAATTAGTTTCTCAGAAAGCTTCTTTCTCTTTGTTATCGGAGGATATTTCCTTTGGTCCTATAGTCCTCAAAGGGATCCGAAATATCTGTTCTCAGACTTCACAGAAATAACGTAGCAAAGAGGTCCACGAAATACAGATGCAACGCTGTGAGATGAATTAACAGAACACTAAGCAGTTTCTCAGAAAGCTTCTTTCCAGATTTCATCTGAGGATATTTCCTTTTTCACCATAGCCCTCTATGCGATTCCAAATATCACTTTGCCAATTCCACAAGAACTGTCTTAGCGAAAGCCTTCTTGAGGGGAAAGCTGTAACTCTGTGAGATGATTTCACAGAACACAAAGAAGTTTCTCAGAAAGCTTCTTTCACTTTGTTATCGGAGGATATTTCCTTTGGCCCTATAGTCCTCTAAGGGATCCGAAATATCTTTTCTCAGATTCCACAGAAATAAGGCTAGCAAAGAGATGCATGAAATACAGATGTAACTCTGTGATAAGAATTAACAGAACAATAAGCAGTTTCTCAGAAAGCTTCTTTCCAGATTTCATCTGAGGATATTTCCTTTTTCACCATAGCCCTCTATGGGCTTCCAAATATCACTTTGGCAATTCCACAAGTACTGTCTCAGCGAAAGGCTTCTTGAGGGGAAAGCTGTAACTCCGTGAGATGATTTCACAGAACACAAAGAAGTTTCTCACAAAGCTTCTTTCTCTTTGTTATCGGAAGATATTTCCTTTGGCCCAATAGTCTTCTAAGGGATCCGAAATATCTGTTCTCAGATTCCACAGAAAGAAGGCTAGCAAAGAGATCCACGAAATACAGATGTAACTCTGTGAGATGAATTAACAGAACACTACAGTTTCTCAGAAAGCTTCTTTCCAGAGATCATCTGAGGATATTTCCTTTATCACCATAGCCCTCTATGGGCTTCCAAATATCACTTTGCGAATTCCACAAGAACTGTCTCAGCGAAAGGCTTCTTGAGGGGAATGCTGTACCTCTCTGAGATGATTTTACAGAACACAAATTAGTTTCTCAGAAAGCTTCTTTCTCTTTGTTATCGGAGGATATTTCCTTTGGTCCTATAGTCTTCAAAGGGATCCGAAATATCTGTTCTCAGACTTCACAGAAATAACGCTAGCAAAGAGGTCCACTAAATACAGATGCAACGCTGTGAGATGAATTTACAGAACACTAAGCAGTTTCTCAGAAAGCTTCTTTGCAGATTTCATCTGAGGATATTTCCTTTTTCACCATAGCCCTCTATGCGATTCCAAATATCACTTTGCCAATTCCACAAGAACTGCCTTAGCGAAAGCCTTCTTGAGGGGAAAGCTGTAACTCTGTGAGATGATTTCACAGAACACAAAGAAGTTTCTCAGAAAGCTTCTTTCACTTTTTTATCGGAGGATATTTCCTTTGGCCCTATAGTCCTCTAAGGGATCCGAAATATCTTTTCTCAGATTCCACAGAAATAAGGCTAGCAAAGAGATGCATGAAATACAGATGTAACTCTGTGATAAGAATTAACAGAACAATAAGCAGTTTCTCAGAAAGCTTCTTTCCAGATTTCATCTGAGGATATTTCCTTTTTCACCATAGCCCTCTATGGGCTTCCAAATATCACTTTGGCAATTCCACAAGTACTGTCTCAGCGAAAGGCTTCTTGAGGGGAAAGCTGTAACTCCGTGAGATGATTTCACAGAACACAAAGAAGTTTCTCACAAAGCTTCTTTCTCTTTGTTATCGGAAGATATTTCCTTTGGCCCAATAGTCTTCTAAGGGATCCGAAATATCTGTTCTCAGATTCCACAGAAAGAAGGCTAGCAAAGAGATCCACGAAATACAGATGTAACTCTGTGAGATGAATTAACAGAACACTACAGTTTCTCAGAAAGCTTCTTTCCAGAGATCATCTGAGGATATTTCCTTTATCACCATAGCCCTCTATGGGCTTCCAAATATCACTTTGCGAATTCCACAAGAACTGTCTCAGCGAAAGGCTTCTTGAGGGGAATGCTGTACCTCTCTGAGATGATTTTACAGAACACAAATTAGTTTCTCAGAAAGCTTCTTTCTCTTTGTTATCGGAGGATATTTCCTTTGGTCCTATAGTCTTCAAAGGGATCCGAAATATCTGTTCTCAGACTTCACAGAAATAACGCTAGCAAAGAGGTCCACTAAATACAGATGCAACGCTGTGAGATGAATTTACAGAACACTAAGCAGTTTCTCAGAAAGCTTCTTTGCAGATTTCATCTGAGGATATTTCCTTTTTCACCATAGCCCTCTATGCGATTCCAAATATCACTTTGCCAATTCCACAAGAACTGCCTTAGCGAAAGCCTTCTTGAGGGGAAAGCTGTAACTCTGTGAGATGATTTCACAGAACACAAAGAAGTTTCTCAGAAAGCTTCTTTCACTTTTTTATCGGAGGATATTTCCTTTTTGCCCTATGGTCCTCTAAGAGATCCGAAATATCTTTTCTCAGATTCCACAGAAATAAGGCTAGCAAAGAGATCAACGAAATACAGATGTAACTCTGTGAGATGAATTAACAGAACACTGAGCAGTTTCTCAGAAAGCTACTTTCCAGATTTCATCTGAGGATATTTCCTTTTTCACCATAGCCCTGTATGGGCTTCCAAATATCCCTTTGCCAATTCCAGAAGAACTGTCTTAGCGAAATGCTTCTTGTGGGGAAAGCTGTAACTCTGTGAGATGATTTCACAGAAGACAAAGAAGTTTCTCAGAAAGCTTCTTTCTCTTTGTTATCGGAGGATATTTCCTTTGGCCCTATAGTCTTCTAAGGGATCTGAAATATCTGTTCTCAGATTCCACAGAAATAAGGCTAGCAAAGAGATCCACGAAACACAGATGTAACTCTGTGAGATGAATTAACAGAACATTACAGTTTCTCAGAAAGCTTCTTTCCAGAGATCATCTGAGGATATTTCCTTTATCACCATAGCCCTCTATGGGCTTCCAAATATCACTTTGCCAATCCACAAGAACTGTCTCTGCGAAAGGCTTCTTGAGGGGAATGCTGTACCTCTCTGAGATGATTTTACAGAACACAAATTAGTTTCTCAGAAAGCTTCTTTCTCTTTGTTATCGGAGGATATTTCCTTTGGTCCTATAGTCCTCAAAGGGATCCGAAATATCTGTTCTCAGACTTCACAGAAATAACGTAGCAAAGAGGTCCACGAAATACAGATGCAACGCTGTGAGATGAATTAACAGAACACTAAGCAGTTTCTCAGAAAGCTTCTTTCCAGATTTCATCTGAGGATATTTCCTTTTTCACCATAGCCCTCTATGCGCTTCCAAATATCACTTTGCCAATTCCAGAAGAACTGTCTTAGCGAAAGCCTTCTTGAGGGGAAAGCTGTAACTCTGTGAGATGATTTCACAGAACACAAAGACGTTTCTCAGAAAGCTTCTTTCTCTTTGTTATCGGAGGATATTGCCTTTGGCACTAGAGTCTTCAAAGGGATCCGAATTATCTGTTCTCAGATTCCACAGAAATAAGGCTAGCAAAGAGATCCACGAAATACAGATGTAACACTGTGCGAAGAATTAACAGAACAAGAAGCAGTTTCTCAGAAAGCTTCTTTCCAGATTTCATCCGAGGATATTTCCTTTTTCACCATAGCCCTCTATGGGCTTCCAAATATCACTTTGGCAACTCCACAAGAACTGTCTTAGCGAAAGTCTTCTTGAAGGGAAAGCTGTAACTCTGTGAGATGATTTCACAGAAGACAAAGAAGTTTCTCAGAAAGCTTCTTTCTCTTTGTTATCGGAGGATATTTCCTTTGGCCCTATAGTCTTCTAAGGTATCTGAAATATCTGTTCTCAGATTCCACAGAAAGAAGGCTAGCAAAGAGATCCACGAAATACAGATGTAACTCTGTGAGATGAATTAACAGAACACTACAGTTTCTCAGAAAGCTTCTTTCCAGAGATCATATGAGGATATTTCCTTTATCACCATAGCCCTCTATGGGCTTCCAAATATCACTTTGCGAATTCCACAAGAACTGTCTCAGCGAAAGGCTTCTTGAGGGGAATGCTGTACCTCTCTGAGATGATTTTACAGAACACAAATTAGTTTCTCAGAAAGCTTCTTTCTCTTTGTTATCGGAGTTTATTTCCTTTGGTCCTATAGTCTTCAAAGGGATCCGAAATATCTGTTCTCAGACTTCACAGAAATAACGCTAGCAAAGAGGTCCACGAAATACAGATGCAACACTGTGAGATGAATTAACAGAACACTAAGCAGTTTCTCAAAAAGCTTCTTTCCAGATTTCATCTGAGGATATTTCCTTTTTCACCATAGCCCTCTATGCGCTTCCAAATATCACTTTGCCAATTCCACAAGAACTGTCTTAGCGAAAGCCTTCTTGAGGGGAAAGCTGTAACTCTGTGAGATGATTTCACAGAACACAAAGAAGTTTCTCAGAAAGCTTCTTTCACTTTCTTATCGGAGGATATTTCCTTTGGCCCTATAGTCCTCTAAGAGATCCGAAATATCTTTTCTCAGATTCCACAGAAATAAGGCTAGCAAAGAGATCAACGAAATACAGATGTAACTCTGTGAGATGAATTAACAGAACACTGAGCAGTTTCTCAGAAAGCTTCTTTCCAGATTTCATCTGAGGATATTTCCTTTTTCACCATAGCCCTGTATGGGCTTCCAAATATCACTTTGCCAATTCCATCAGAACTGTCTTAGCGAAATGCTTCTTGTGGGGAAAGCTGTAACTCTGTGAGATGATTTCACAGAATACAAAGAAGTTTCTCAGAAAGCTTCTTTCTCTTTGTTATCGGAGGATATTTCCTTTGGCCCTATAGTCTTCCAAGGGATCTGAAATATCTGTTCTCAGATTCCACAGAAATAAGGCTAGCAAAGAGATCCACGAAATACAGATGTAACTCTGTGAGATGAATTAACAGAACACTACAGTTTCTCAGAAAGCTTCTTTCCAGAGATCATATGAGGATATTTCCTTTATCACCATAGCCCTCTATGGGCTTCCAAATATCACTTTGCGAATTCCACAAGAACTGTCTCAGCGAAAGGCTTCTTGAGGGGAATGCTGTACCTCTCTGAGATGATTTTACAGAACACAAATTAGTTTCTCAGAAAGCTTCTTTCTCTTTGTTATCGGAGGATATTTCCTTTGGTCCTATAGTCTTCAAAGGGATCCGAAATATCTGTTCTCAGACTTCACAGAAATAACGCTAGCAAAGAGGTCCACGAAATACAGATGCAACGCTGTGAGATGAATTAACAGAACACTAAGCAGTTTCTCAGAAAGCTTCTTTCCAGATTTCATCTGAGGATATTTCCTTTTTCACCATAGCCCTCTATGCGATTCCAAATATCACTTTGCCAATTCCACAAGAACTGTCTTAGCGAAAGCCTTCTTGAGGGGAAAGCTGTAACTCTGTGAGATGATTTCACAGAACACAAAGAAGTTTCTCAGAAAGCTTCTTTCACTTTGTTATCGAAGGATATTTCCTTTGGCCCTATAGTCCTCTAAGAGATCCGAAATATCTTTTCTCAGATTCCACAGAAATAAGGCTAGCAAAGAGATCCACGAAACACAGATGTAACTCTGTGAGATGAATTAACAGAACATTACAGTTTCTCAGAAAGCTTCTTTCCAGAGATCATCTGAGGATATTTCCTTATTCACCATAGACCTCTATGGGCTTCCAAATATCACTTTGCCAATCCGCAAGAACTGTCTCTGCGAAAGGCTTCTTGAGGGGAATGCTGTACCTCTCTGAGATGATTTTACAGAACACAAATTAGTTTCTCAGAAAGCTTCTTTCTCTTTGTTATCGGAGGATATTTCCTTTGGTCCTATAGTCCTCAAAGGGATCCGAAATATCTGTTCTCAGACTTCACAGAAATAACGTAGCAAAGAGGTCCACGAAATACAGATGCAACGCTGTGAGATGAATTAACAGAACACTAAGCAGTTTCTCAGAAAGCTTCTTTCCAGATTTCATCTGAGGATATTTCCTTTTTCACCATAGCCCTCTATGCGATTCCAAATATCACTTTGCCAATTCCACAAGAACTGTCTTAGCGAAAGCCTTCTTGAGGGGAAAGCTGTAACTCTGTGAGATGATTTCACAGAACACAAAGAAGTTTCTCAGAAAGCTTCTTTCACTTTGTTATCGGAGGATATTTCCTTTGGCCCTATAGTCCTCTAAGGGATCCGAAATATCTTTTCTCAGATTCCACAGAAATAAGGCTAGCAAAGAGATGCATGAAATACAGATGTAACTCTGTGATAAGAATTAACAGAACAATAAGCAGTTTCTCAGAAAGCTTCTTTCCAGATTTCATCTGAGGATATTTCCTTTTTCACCATAGCCCTCTATGGGCTTCCAAATATCACTTTGGCAATTCCACAAGTACTGTCTCAGCGAAAGGCTTCTTGAGGGGAAAGCTGTAACTCCGTGAGATGATTTCACAGAACACAAAGAAGTTTCTCACAAAGCTTCTTTCTCTTTGTTATCGGAAGATATTTCCTTTGGCCCAATAGTCTTCTAAGGGATCCGAAATATCTGTTCTCAGATTCCACAGAAAGAAGGCTAGCAAAGAGATCCACGAAATACAGATGTAACTCTGTGAGATGAATTAACAGAACACTACAGTTTCTCAGAAAGCTTCTTTCCAGAGATCATCTGAGGATATTTCCTTTATCACCATAGCCCTCTATGGGCTTCCAAATATCACTTTGCGAATTCCACAAGAACTGTCTCAGCGAAAGGCTTCTTGAGGGGAATGCTGTACCTCTCTGAGATGATTTTACAGAACACAAATTAGTTTCTCAGAAAGCTTCTTTCTCTTTGTTATCGGAGGATATTTCCTTTGGTCCTATAGTCTTCAAAGGGATCCGAAATATCTGTTCTCAGACTTCACAGAAATAACGCTAGCAAAGAGGTCCACTAAATACAGATGCAACGCTGTGAGATGAATTTACAGAACACTAAGCAGTTTCTCAGAAAGCTTCTTTGCAGATTTCATCTGAGGATATTTCCTTTTTCACCATAGCCCTCTATGCGATTCCAAATATCACTTTGCCAATTCCACAAGAACTGCCTTAGCGAAAGCCTTCTTGAGGGGAAAGCTGTAACTCTGTGAGATGATTTCACAGAACACAAAGAAGTTTCTCAGAAAGCTTCTTTCACTTTTTTATCGGAGGATATTTCCTTTGGCCCTATAGTCCTCTAAGGGATCCGAAATATCTTTTCTCAGATTCCACAGAAATAAGGCTAGCAAAGAGATGCATGAAATACAGATGTAACTCTGTGATAAGAATTAACAGAACAATAAGCAGTTTCTCAGAAAGCTTCTTTCCAGATTTCATCTGAGGATATTTCCTTTTTCACCATAGCCCTCTATGGGCTTCCAAATATCACTTTGGCAATTCCACAAGTACTGTCTCAGCGAAAGGCTTCTTGAGGGGAAAGCTGTAACTCCGTGAGATGATTTCACAGAACACAAAGAAGTTTCTCACAAAGCTTCTTTCTCTTTGTTATCGGAAGATATTTCCTTTGGCCCAATAGTCTTCTAAGGGATCCGAAATATCTGTTCTCAGATTCCACAGAAAGAAGGCTAGCAAAGAGATCCACGAAATACAGATGTAACTCTGTGAGATGAATTAACAGAACACTACAGTTTCTCAGAAAGCTTCTTTCCAGAGATCATCTGAGGATATTTCCTTTATCACCATAGCCCTCTATGGGCTTCCAAATATCACTTTGCGAATTCCACAAGAACTGTCTCAGCGAAAGGCTTCTTGAGGGGAATGCTGTACCTCTCTGAGATGATTTTACAGAACACAAATTAGTTTCTCAGAAAGCTTCTTTCTCTTTGTTATCGGAGGATATTTCCTTTGGTCCTATAGTCTTCAAAGGGATCCGAAATATCTGTTCTCAGACTTCACAGAAATAACGCTAGCAAAGAGGTCCACTAAATACAGATGCAACGCTGTGAGATGAATTTACAGAACACTAAGCAGTTTCTCAGAAAGCTTCTTTGCAGATTTCATCTGAGGATATTTCCTTTTTCACCATAGCCCTCTATGCGATTCCAAATATCACTTTGCCAATTCCACAAGAACTGCCTTAGCGAAAGCCTTCTTGAGGGGAAAGCTGTAACTCTGTGAGATGATTTCACAGAACACAAAGAAGTTTCTCAGAAAGCTTCTTTCACTTTTTTATCGGAGGATATTTCCTTTTTGCCCTATGGTCCTCTAAGAGATCCGAAATATCTTTTCTCAGATTCCACAGAAATAAGGCTAGCAAAGAGATCAACGAAATACAGATGTAACTCTGTGAGATGAATTAACAGAACACTGAGCAGTTTCTCAGAAAGCTACTTTCCAGATTTCATCTGAGGATATTTCCTTTTTCACCATAGCCCTGTATGGGCTTCCAAATATCCCTTTGCCAATTCCAGAAGAACTGTCTTAGCGAAATGCTTCTTGTGGGGAAAGCTGTAACTCTGTGAGATGATTTCACAGAAGACAAAGAAGTTTCTCAGAAAGCTTCTTTCTCTTTGTTATCGGAGGATATTTCCTTTGGCCCTATAGTCTTCTAAGGGATCTGAAATATCTGTTCTCAGATTCCACAGAAATAAGGCTAGCAAAGAGATCCACGAAACACAGATGTAACTCTGTGAGATGAATTAACAGAACATTACAGTTTCTCAGAAAGCTTCTTTCCAGAGATCATCTGAGGATATTTCCTTTATCACCATAGCCCTCTATGGGCTTCCAAATATCACTTTGCCAATCCACAAGAACTGTCTCTGCGAAAGGCTTCTTGAGGGGAATGCTGTACCTCTCTGAGATGATTTTACAGAACACAAATTAGTTTCTCAGAAAGCTTCTTTCTCTTTGTTATCGGAGGATATTTCCTTTGGTCCTATAGTCCTCAAAGGGATCCGAAATATCTGTTCTCAGACTTCACAGAAATAACGTAGCAAAGAGGTCCACGAAATACAGATGCAACGCTGTGAGATGAATTAACAGAACACTAAGCAGTTTCTCAGAAAGCTTCTTTCCAGATTTCATCTGAGGATATTTCCTTTTTCACCATAGCCCTCTATGCGCTTCCAAATATCACTTTGCCAATTCCAGAAGAACTGTCTTAGCGAAAGCCTTCTTGAGGGGAAAGCTGTAACTCTGTGAGATGATTTCACAGAACACAAAGACGTTTCTCAGAAAGCTTCTTTCTCTTTGTTATCGGAGGATATTGCCTTTGGCACTAGAGTCTTCAAAGGGATCCGAATTATCTGTTCTCAGATTCCACAGAAATAAGGCTAGCAAAGAGATCCACGAAATACAGATGTAACACTGTGCGAAGAATTAACAGAACAAGAAGCAGTTTCTCAGAAAGCTTCTTTCCAGATTTCATCCGAGGATATTTCCTTTTTCACCATAGCCCTCTATGGGCTTCCAAATATCACTTTGGCAACTCCACAAGAACTGTCTTAGCGAAAGTCTTCTTGAAGGGAAAGCTGTAACTCTGTGAGATGATTTCACAGAAGACAAAGAAGTTTCTCAGAAAGCTTCTTTCTCTTTGTTATCGGAGGATATTTCCTTTGGCCCTATAGTCTTCTAAGGTATCTGAAATATCTGTTCTCAGATTCCACAGAAAGAAGGCTAGCAAAGAGATCCACGAAATACAGATGTAACTCTGTGAGATGAATTAACAGAACACTACAGTTTCTCAGAAAGCTTCTTTCCAGAGATCATATGAGGATATTTCCTTTATCACCATAGCCCTCTATGGGCTTCCAAATATCACTTTGCGAATTCCACAAGAACTGTCTCAGCGAAAGGCTTCTTGAGGGGAATGCTGTACCTCTCTGAGATGATTTTACAGAACACAAATTAGTTTCTCAGAAAGCTTCTTTCTCTTTGTTATCGGAGTTTATTTCCTTTGGTCCTATAGTCTTCAAAGGGATCCGAAATATCTGTTCTCAGACTTCACAGAAATAACGCTAGCAAAGAGGTCCACGAAATACAGATGCAACACTGTGAGATGAATTAACAGAACACTAAGCAGTTTCTCAAAAAGCTTCTTTCCAGATTTCATCTGAGGATATTTCCTTTTTCACCATAGCCCTCTATGCGCTTCCAAATATCACTTTGCCAATTCCACAAGAACTGTCTTAGCGAAAGCCTTCTTGAGGGGAAAGCTGTAACTCTGTGAGATGATTTCACAGAACACAAAGAAGTTTCTCAGAAAGCTTCTTTCACTTTCTTATCGGAGGATATTTCCTTTGGCCCTATAGTCCTCTAAGAGATCCGAAATATCTTTTCTCAGATTCCACAGAAATAAGGCTAGCAAAGAGATCAACGAAATACAGATGTAACTCTGTGAGATGAATTAACAGAACACTGAGCAGTTTCTCAGAAAGCTTCTTTCCAGATTTCATCTGAGGATATTTCCTTTTTCACCATAGCCCTGTATGGGCTTCCAAATATCACTTTGCCAATTCCATCAGAACTGTCTTAGCGAAATGCTTCTTGTGGGGAAAGCTGTAACTCTGTGAGATGATTTCACAGAATACAAAGAAGTTTCTCAGAAAGCTTCTTTCTCTTTGTTATCGGAGGATATTTCCTTTGGCCCTATAGTCTTCTAAGGGATCTGAAATATCTGTTCTCAGATTCCACAGAAATAAGGCTAGCAAAGAGATCCACGAAACACAGATGTAACTCTGTGAGATGAATTAACAGAACATTACAGTTTCTCAGAAAGCTTCTTTCCAGAGATCATCTGAGGATATTTCCTTATTCACCATAGCCCTCTATGGGCTTCCAAATATCACTTTGCCAATCCACAAGAACTGTCTCTGCGAAAGGCTTCTTGAGGGGAATGCTGTAACTCTCTGAGATGATTTCACAGAACACAAAGAAGTTTCTCAGAAATCTTCTTTCTCTTTGTTATCGGAGGATATTTCCTTTGGCCCTATAGTCTTCAAAGGGCTGAAATATCTGTTCTCAGACTTCATAGAAATAACGCTAGCAAAGAGGTCCACGAAATACAGATGCAACGCTGTGAGATGAATTAACAGAACACTAAGCAGTTTCTCAGAAAGCTTCTTTCCAGATTTCATCTGAGGATATTTCCTTTTACACCATAGCCCTCTATGCGATTCCAAATATCACTGTGCCAATTCCACAAGAACTGTCTTAGCGAAAGCCTTCTCGAGGGGAAAGCTGTAACTCTGTGAGGTGATTTCACAGAACACAAAGAAGTTTCTCAGAAAGCTTCTTTCACTTTGTTATCAGAGGATATTTCCTTTGGCCCTATAGTCCTCCAAGGATCCGAAATATCTGTTCTCAGATTCCACAGAAATAAGGCTAGCAAAGAGATCCACGAAATACAGATGTAACTCTGTGAGATGAATTAACAGAACACTACAGTTTCTCAGAAAGCTTCTTTCCAGAGATCATCTGAGAATATTTCCTTTTTCACCATAGCCCTCTATGGGCTTCCAAATATCACTTTGTGAATTCCACAAGAACTGTCTCAGCGAAAGGCTTCTTGAGGGGAATGCTGTACCTCTCTGAGATGATTTTAGAGAACAGAAATTAGTTTCTCAGAAAGCTTCTTTCTCTTTGTTATCGGAGGATATTTCCTTTCGTCCTATAGTCTTCAAAGGGATCCGAAATATCTGTTCTCAGACTTCACAGAAATAACGCTAGCAAAGAGGTCCACGAAATACAGATGCAACGCTGTGAGATGAATTAACAGAACACTAAGCAGTTTCTCAGAAAGCTTCTTTCCAGATTTCATCTGAGGATATTTCCTTTTTCACCATAGCCCTCTATGCGATTCCAAATATCACTTTGCCAATTCCACAAGAACTGTCTTAGCGAAAGCCTTCTTGAGGGGAAAGCTGTAACTCTGTGAGATGATTTCACAGAACACAAAGAAGTTTCTCAGAAAGCTTCTTTCACTTTGTTATCGGAGGATATTTCCTTTGGCCCTATAGTCCTCTAAGAGATCCGAAATATCTTTTCTCAGATTCCACAGAAATAAGGCTAGCAAAGAGATCAACGAAATACAGATGTAACTCTGTGAGATGAATTAACAGAACACTGAGCAGTTTCTCAGAAAGCTACTTTCCAGATTTCATCTGAGGATATTTCCTTTTTCACCATAGCCCTGTATGGGCTTCCAAATATCCCTTTGCCAATTCCAGAAGAACTGTCTTAGCGAAATGCTTCTTGTGGGGAAAGCTGTAACTCTGTGAGATGATTTCACAGAAGACAAAGAAGTTTCTCAGAAAGCTTCTTTCTCTTTGTTATCGGAGGATATTTCCTTTGGCCCTATAGTCTTCTAAGGGATCTGAAATATCTGTTCTCAGATTCCACAGAAATAAGGCTAGCAAAGAGATCCACGAAATACAGATGTAACTCTGTGAGATGAATTAACAGAACATTACAGTTTCTCAGAAAGCTTCTTTCCAGAGATCATCTGAGGATATTTCCTTATTCACCATAGCCCTCTATGGGCTTCCAAATATCACTTTGCCAATCCACAAGAACTGTCTCTGCGAAAGGCTTCTTGAGGGGAATGCTGTACCTCTCTGAGATGATTTTACAGAACACAAATTAGTTTCTCAGAAAGCTTCTTTCTCTTTGTTATCGGAGGATATTTCCTTTGGTCCTATAGTCCTCAAAGGGATCCGAAATATCTGTTCTCAGACTTCACAGAAATAACGTAGCAAAGAGGTCCACGAAATACAGATGCAACGCTGTGAGATGAATTAACAGAACACTAAGCAGTTTCTCAGAAAGCTTCTTTCCAGATTTCATCTGAGGATATTTCCTTTTTCACCATAGCCCTCTATGCGATTCCAAATATCACTTTGCCAATTCCACAAGAACTGTCTTAGCGAAAGCCTTCTTGAGGGGAAAGCTGTAACTCTGTGAGATGATTTCACAGAACACAAAGAAGTTTCTCAGAAAGCTTCTTTCACTTTGTTATCGGAGGATATTTCCTTTGGCCCTATAGTCCTCTAAGGGATCCGAAATATCTTTTCTCAAATTCCACAGAAATAAGGCTAGCAAAGATATCAACGAAATACAGATGTAACTCTGTGAGATGAATTAACAGAACACTGAGCAGTTTCTCAGAAAGCTTCTTTCCAGATTTCATCTGAGGATATTTCCTTTTTCACCATAGCCCTCCATGGGCTTCCAAATATCTCTTTGCCAATTCCAGAAGAACTGTCTTAGCGAAATGCTTATTGTGGGGAAAGCTGTAACTCTGTGAGATGATTTCACAGAAGACAAAGAAGTTTCTCAGAAAGCTTCTTTCTCTTTGTTATCGGAGGATATTTCCTTTGGCCCTATAGTCTTCTAAGGGATCTGAAATATCTGTTCTCAGATTCCACAGAAATAAGGCTAGCAAAGAGATCCACGAAATACAGATGTAACTCTGTGAGATGAATTAACAGAACACTACAGTTTCTCAGAAAGCTTCTTTCCAGAGATCATCTGAGGATATTTCCTTTTTCACCATAGCCCTCTATGGGCTTCCAAATATCACTTTGCGAATTCCACAAGAACTGTCTCAGCGAAAGGCTTCTTCAGGGGAATGCTGTACCTCTCTGAGATGATTTTACAGAACACAAATTAGTTTCTCAGAAAGCTTCTTTCTCTTTGTTATCGGAGGATATTTCCTTTGGTCCTATAGTCCTCAAAGGGATCCGAAATATCTGTTCTCAGACTTCACAGAAATAACGTAGCAAAGAGGTCCACGAAATACAGATGCAACGCTGTGAGATGAATTAACAGAACACTAAGCAGTTTCTCAGAAAGCTTCTTTCCAGATTTCATCTGAGGATATTTCTTTTTTCACCATAGCCCTCTATGCGATTCCAAATATCACTTTGCCAATTCCACAAGAACTGTCTTAGCGAAAGCCTTCTTGAGGGGAAAGCTGTAACTCTGTGAGATGATTTCACAGAACACAAAGAAGTTTCTCAGAAAGCTTCTTTCACTTTGTTATCGGAGGATATTTCCTTTGGCCCTATAGTCCTCTAAGGGATCCGAAATATCTTTTCTCAAATTCCACAGAAATAAGGCTAGCAAAGAGATCAACGAAATACAGATGTAACTCTGTGAGATGAATTAACAGAACACTGAGCAGTTTCTCAGAAAGCTTCTTTCCATATTTCATCTGAGGATATTTCCTTTTTCACCATAGCCCTCTATGGGCTTCCAAATATCTCTTTGCCAATTCCAGAAGAACTGTCTTAGCGAAATGCTTCTTGTGGGGAAAGCTGTAACTCTGTGAGATGATTTCACAGAAGACAAAGAAGTTTCTCAGAAAGCTTCTTTCTCTTTGTTATCGGAGGATATTTCCTTTGGCCCTATAGTCTTCTAAGGGATCTGAAATATCTGTTCTCAGATTCCACAGAAATAAGGCTAGCAAAGAGATCCACGAAATACAGATGTAACTCTGTGAGATGAATTAACAGAACACTACAGTTTCTCAGAAAGCTTCTTTCCAGAGATCATCTGACGATATTTCCTTTTTCACCATAGCCCTCTATGGGCTTCCAAATATCACTTTGCGAATTCCACAAGAACTGTCTCAGCGAAAGGCTTCTTGAGGGGAATGCTGTACCTCTCTGAGATGATTTTACAGAACACAAATTAGTTTCTCAGAAAGCTTCTTTCTCTTTGTTATCGGAGGATATTTCCTTTGGCCCTATAGTCTTCTAAGGGATCTGAAATATCTGTTCTCAGATTCCACAGAAATAAGGCTAGCAAAGAGATCCACGAAACACAGATGTAACTCTGTGAGATGAATTAACAGAACATTACAGTTTCTCAGAAAGCTTCTTTCCAGATTTCATCTGAGGATACTTCCTTTTTCACCATAGCCCTCTATGGGCTTCCAAATATCACTTTGCCAATTCCACAAGAACTGTCTTAGCGAAAGGCTTCTTGAGGGGAAAGCTGTAACTCTGTGAGATGACCTCACAGAACACAAAGAAGTTTCTCAAAAAGCTTCTTTCACTTTGTTATCGGAGAATATTTCCTTTGGCCCTGTATTCCTCAAAGGGATCCGAAATATCTGTTCTCAGACTTCACAGAAATAAGGCTAGCAAAGAGATCCACGAAATACAGATGTAATTCTGTGAGATGAATTAACAGAACACTAAGCAGTTTCTCAGAAAGGTTCTTTCCATATTTCATCTGAGGATATTTCCTTTTTCACCCTAGCCCTCTGTGCGCTTCCAAATATCACTTTGCCAATTCCACAAGAACTGTCTTAGCCAAAGGCTTCTTGAGGGGAAAGCTGTAACTCTGTGAGATGATTTCACAGAACACAAAGAAGTTTCTCAGAAAGCTTCTTTCTCTTTGTTATCGGAGGATATTTCCTTTGGCCCTAGAGTGTTCTAAGGGATCCGAATTATCTGTTCTCAGATTCCACAGAAATAAGGCTAGCAAAGAGATCCACGAAATACAGATGTAACTCTGTGAGAAGAATTAACAGAACAATAAGCAGTTTCTCAGAAAGCTTCTTTCCAGATTTCATCTGAGGATATTTCCTTTTTCACCATAGCCCTCTATGGGCTTCCAAATATCACTGTGGCAATTCCACAAGTACTGTCTTAGCGAAAGGCTTCTTGAGGGGAAAGCTGTAACTCTGTGAGATGATTTTACAGAACCCAAAGAAGTTTCTCACAAAGCTTCTTTCTCTTTGTTATCGGAAGATATTTCCTTTGGCCCTATAGTCTTCTAAGGGATCCGAAATATCTGTTCTCAGATTCCACAGAAATAAGGCTAGCAAAGAGATCCACGAAATACAGATGTAACTCTGTGAGATGAATTAACAGAACATTACAGTTTCTCAGAAAGCTTCTTTCCAGAGATCATCTGAGGATATTTCCTTTATCACCATAGCCCTCTATGGGCTTCCAAATATCACTTTGCGAATTCCACAAGAACTGTCTCAGCGAAAGGCTTCTTGAGGGGAATGCTGTACCTCTCTGAGATGATTTTACAGAACACAAATTAGTTTCTCAGAAAGCTTCTTTCTCTTTGTTATCGGAGGATATTTCCTTTGGTCCTATAGTCTTCAAAGGGATCCGAAATATCTGTTCTCAGACTTCACAGAAATAACGCTAGCAAAGAGGTCCACGAAATACAGATGCAACGCTGTGAGATGAATTAACAGAACACTAAGCAGTTTCTCAGAAAGCTTCTTTCCAGATTTCATCTGAGGATATTTCCTTTTTCACCATAGCCCTCTATGCGATTCCAAATATCACTTTGCCAATTCCACAAGAACTGTCTTAGCGAAAGCCTTCTTGAGGGGAAAGCTGTAACTCTGTGAGATGATTTCACAGAACACAAAGAAGTTTCTCAGAAAGCTTCTTTCACTTTGTTATCGGAGGATATTTCCTTTGGCCCTATAGTCCTCTAAGGGATCCGAAATATCTTTTCTCATATTCCACAGAAATAAGGCTAGCAAAGAGATCAACGAAATACAGATGTAACTCTGTGAGATGAATTAACAGAACACTGAGCAGTTTCTCAGAAAGCTTCTTTCCAGATTTCATCTGAGGATATTTCCTTTTTCACCATAGCCCTCTATGGGCTTCCAAATATCTCTTTGCCAATTCCAGAAGAACTGTCTTAGCGAAATGCTTCTTGTGGGGAAAGCTGTAACTCTGTGAGATGATTTCACAGAAGACAAAGAAGTTTCTCAGAAAGCTTCTTTCTCTTTGTTATCGGAGGATATTTCCTTTGGCCCTATAGTCTTCTAAGGGATCTGAAATATCTGTTCTCAGATTCCACAGAAATAAGGCTAGCAAAGAGATCCACGAAATACAGATGTAACTCTGTGAGATGAATTAACAGAACACTACAGTTTCTCAGAAAGCTTCTTTCCAGAGATCATCTGAAGATATTTCCTTTTTCACCATAGCCCTCTATGGGCTTCCAAATATCACTTTGCGAATTCCACAAGAACTGTCTCAGCGAAAGGCTTCTTGAGGGGAATGCTGTACCTCTCTGAGATGATTTTACAGAACACAAATTAGTTTCTCAGAAAGCTTCTTTCTCTTTGTTATCGGAGGATATTTCCTTTGGTCCTATAGTCCTCAAAGGGATCCGAAATATCTGTTCTCAGACTTCACAGAAATAACGTAGCAAAGAGGTCCACGAAATACAGATGCAACGCTGTGAGATGAATTAACAGAACACTAAGCAGTTTCTCAGAAAGCTTCTTTCCAGATTTCATCTGAGGATATTTCCTTTTTCACCATAGCCCTCTATGCGATTCCAAATATCACTTTGCCAATTCCACAAGAACTGTCTTAGCGAAAGCCTTCTTGAGGGGAAAGCTGTAACTCTGTGAGATGATTTCACAGAACACAAAGAAGTTTCTCAGAAAGCTTCTTTCACTTTGTTATCGGAGGATATTTCCTTTGGCCCTATAGTCCTCTAAGGGATCCGAAATATCTTTTCTCAGATTCCACAGAAATAAGGCTAGCAAAGAGATCAACGAAATACAGATGTAACTCTGTGAGATGAATTAACAGAACACTGAGCAGTTTCTCAGAAAGCTTCTTTCCAGATTTCATCTGAGGATATTTCCATTTTCACCATAGCCCTGTATGAGCTTCCAAATATCACTTTGCCAATTCCACAAGAACTGTCTTAGCGAAATGCTTCTTGTGGGGAAAGCTGTAACTCTGTGAGATGATTTCACAGAAGACAAAGAAGTTTCTCAGAAAGCTTCTTTCTCTTTGTTATCGGAGGATATTTCCTTTGGCCCTATAGTCTTCTAAGGGATCTGAAATATCTGTTCTCAGATTCCACAGAAATAAGGCTAGCAAAGAGATCCACGAAACACAGATGTAACTCTGTGAGATGAATTAACAGAACATTACAGTTTCTCAGAAAGCTTCTTTCCAGAGATCATCTGAGGATATTTCCTTATTCACCATAGCCCTCTATGGGCTTCCAAATATCACTTTGCCAATCCAGAAGAACTGTCTCAGCGAAAGGCTTCTTGAGGGGAATGCTGTAACTCTCTGAGATGATTTCACAGAACACAAAGAAGTTTCTCAGAAATCTTCTTTCTCTTTTTTATCGGAGGATATTTCCTTTGGCCCTATAGTCTTCTAAGGGATCCGAAATATCTGTTCTCAGATTTCACAGAAATAACGCTAGCAAAGAGATCAACGAAATACAGATGTAACTCTGTGAGATGAATTAACAGAACACTAAGCGGTTTCTCAGAAAGCTTCTTTCCAGATTTCATCTGAGGATACTTCCTTTTTCACCATAGCCCTCTATGGGCTTCCAAATATCACTTTGCCAATTGCACAAGAACTGTCTTACCGAAAGGCTTCTTCAGGGGAAAGCTGTAACTCTGTGAGATGACCTCACAGAACACAAAGAAGTTTCTCAGAAAGCTTCTTTCACTTTGTTATCGGAGAATATTTCCTTTGGCCCTGTATTCCTCAAAGGGATCCGAAATATCTGTTCTCAGACTTCACAGAAATAACGCTAGCAAAGAGATCCACGAAATACAGATGTAACTCTGTGAGATGAATTAACAGAACACTAAGCAGTTTCTAAGAAAGCTTCTTTCCAGATTTCATCTGAGGATATTTCCTTTTTCACCCTAGCCCTCTGTGCGCTTCCAAATATCACTTTGCCAATTCCACAAGAACTGTCTTAGCGAAAGGCTTCTTGAGGGGAAAGCTGTAACTCTGTGAGATGATTTCACAGAACACAAAGAAGTTTCTCAGAAAGCTTCTTTCTCTTTGTTATCGGAGGATATTTCCTTTGGCCCTAGAGTCTTCTAAGGGATCCGAATTATCTGTTCTCAGATTCCACAGAAATAAGGCTAGCAAAGAGATCCACGAAATACAGATGTAACTCTGTGAGATGAATTAACAGAACACTACAGTTTCTCAGAAAGCTTCTTTCCAGAGATCATCTGAGGATATTTCCTTTATCACCATAGCCCTCTATGGGCTTCCAAATATCACTTTGCGAATTCCACAAGAACTGTCTCAGCGAAAGGCTTCTTGAGGGGAATGCTGTACCTCTCTGAGATGATTTTACAGAACACAAATTAGTTTCTCAGAAAGCTTCTTTCTCTTTGTTATCGGAGGATATTTCCTTTGGTCCTATAGTCTTCAAAGGGATCCGAAATATCTGTTCTCAGACTTCACAGAAATAACGCTAGCAAAGAGGTCCACGAAATACAGATGCAACGCTGTGAGATGAATTAACAGAACACTAAGCAGTTTCTCAGAAAGCTTCTTTCCAGATTTCATCTGAGGATATTTCCTTTTTCACCATAGCCCTCTATGCGATTCCAAATATCACTTTGCCAATTCCACAAGAACTGTCTTAGCGAAAGCCTTCTTGAGGGGAAAGCTGTAACTCTGTGAGATGATTTCACAGAACACAAAGAAGTTTCTCAGAAAGCTTCTTTCACTTTGTTATCGCAGGATATTTCCTTTGGCCCTATAGTCCTCTAAGGGATCCGAAATATCTTTTCTCAGATTCCACAGAAATAAGGCTAGCAAAGAGATCAACGAAATACAGATGTAACTCTGTGAGATGAATTAACAGAACACTGAGCAGTTTCTCAGAAAGCTTCTTTCCAGATTTCATCTGAGGATATTTCCTTTTTCATCATAGCCCTGTATGAGCTTCCAAATATCACTTTGCCAATTCCACAAGAACTGTCTTAGCGAAATGCTTCTTGTGGGGAAAGCTGTAACTCTGTGAGATGATTTCACAGAAGACAAAGAAGTTTCTCAGAAAGCTTCTTTCTCTTTGTTATCGGAGGATATTTCCTTTGGCCCTATAGTCTTCTAAGGGATCTGAAATATCTGTTCTCAGATTCCACAGAAATAAGGCTAGCAAAGAGATCCACGAAAAACAGATGTAACTCTGTGAGATGAATTAACAGAACATTACAGTTTCTCAGAAAGCTTCTTTCCAGAGATCATCTGAGGATATTTCCTTATTCACCATAGCCCTCTATGGGCTTCCAAATATCACTTTGCCAATCCACAAGAACTGTCTCAGCGAAAGGCTTCTTGAGGGGAATGCTGTAACTCTCTGAGATGACTTCACAGAACACAAAGAAGTTTCTCAGAAATCTTCTTTCTCTTTGTTATCGGAGGATATTTCCTTTGGCCCTATAGTCTTCTAAGGGATCCGAAATATCTGTTCTCAGATTTCACAGAAATAACGCTAGCAAAGAGATCAACGAAATACAGATGTAACTCTGTGAGATGAATTAACAGAACACTAAGTGGTTTCTCAGAAAGCTTCTTTCCAGATTTCATCTGAGGATACTTCCTTTTTCACCGTAGCCCTATATGGGCTTCCAAATATCACTTTGCCAATTCCACAAGAACTGTCTTACCGAAAGGCTTCTTGAGGGGAAAGCTGTAACTCTCTGAGATGACCTCACAGAACACAAAGAAGTTTCTCAGAAAGCTTCTTTCACTTTGTTATCGGAGAATATTTCCTTTGGCCCTGTATTCCTCAAAGGGATCCGAAATATCTGTTCTCAGACTTCACAGAAATAAGGCTAGCAAAGGGATCCACGAAATACAGATGTAACTCTGTGAGATGAATTAACAGAACACTAAGCAGTTTCTCAGAAAGGTTCTTTCCATATTTCATCTGAGGATATTTCCTTTTTCACCCTAGCCCTCTGTGCGCTTCCAAATATCACTTTGCCAATTCCACAAGAACTGTCTTAGCGAAAGGCTTCTTGAGGGGAAAGCTGTAACTCTGTGAGATGATTTCACAGAACACAAAGAAGTTTCTCACAAAGCTTCTTTCTCTTTGTTATCGGAGGATATTTCCTTTGGCCCTAGAGTCTCCTAAGGGATCCGAATTATCTGTTCTCAGATTCCACAGAAATAAGGCTAGCAAAGAGATCCACGAAATACAGATGTAACTCTGTGAGAAGAAATAACAGAACAATAAGCAGTTTCTCAGAAAGCTTCTTTCCAGATTTCATCTGAGGATATTTCCTTTTTCACCATAGCCCTCTATGGGCTTCCAAATATCACTTTGGCAATTCCACAAAAACTGTCTTAGCGAAAGGCTTCTTGAGGGGAAAGCTGTAACTCTGTGAGATGATTTCACAGAACACAAAGAAGTTTCTCAAAAAGCTTCTTTCTCTTTGTTATCGGAAGATATTTCCTTTGGCCCTATAGTCTTCTAAGGGATCCGAAATATCTGTTCTCAGATTCCACAGAAATAAGGCTAGCAAAGAGATCCACCAAATACAGATGTAACTCTGTGAGATGAATTAACAGAACACTACAGTTTCTCAGAAAGCTTCTTTCCAGAGATCATCTGAGGATATTTCCTTTATCACCATAGCCCTCTATGGGCTTCCAAATATCACTTTGCGAATTCCACAAGAACTGTCTCAGCGAAAGGCTTCTTGAGGGGAATGCTGTACCTCTCTGAGATGATTTTACAGAACACAAATTAGTTTCTCAGAAAGCTTCTTTCTCTTTGTTATCGGAGGATATTTCCTTTGGTCCTATAGTCTTCAAAGGGATCCGAAATATCTGTTCTCAGACTTCACAGAAATAACGCTAGCAAAGAGGTCCACGAAATACAGATGCAACGCTGTGAGATGAATTAACAGAACACTAAGCAGTTTCTCAGAAAGCTTCTTTGCAGATTTCATCTGAGGATATTTCCTTTTTCACCATAGCCCTCTATGCGATTCCAAATATCACTTTGCCAATTCCACAAGAACTGTCTTAGCGAAAGCCTTCTTGAGGGGAAAGCTGTAACTCTGTGAGATGATTTCACAGAACACAAAGAAGTTTCTCAGAAAGCTTCTTTCACTTTGTTATCGGAGGATATTTCCTTTGGCCCTATAGTCCTCTAAGGGATCCGAAATATCTTTTCTCAGATTCCACAGAAATAAGGCTAGCAAAGAGATCAACGAAATACAGATGTAACTCTGTGAGATGAATTAACAGAACACTGAGCAGTTTCTCAGAAAGCTTCTTTCCAGATTTCATCTGAGGATACTTCCTTTTTCACCGTAGCCCTCTATGGGCTTCCAAATATCACTTTGCCAATTCCACAAGAACTGTCTTACCGAAAGGCTTCTTGAGGGGAAAGCTGTAACTCTCTGAGATGACCTCACAGAACACAAAGAAGTTTCTCAGAAAGCTTCTTTCACTTTGTTATCGGAGAATATTTCCTTTGGCCCTGTATTCCTCAAAGGGATCCGAAATATCTGTTCTCAGACTTCACAGAAATAACGCTAGCAAAGAGATCCACGAAATACAGATGTAACTCTGTGAGATGAATTAACAGAACACTAAGCAGTTTCTCAGAAAGGTTCTTTCCATATTTCATCTGAGGATATTTCCTTTTTCACCCTAGCCCTCTGTGCGCTTCCAAATATCACTTTGCCAATTCCACAAGAACTGTCTTAGCGAAAGGCTTCTTGAGGGGAAAGCTGTAACTCTGTGAGATGATTTCACAGAACACAAAGAAGTTTCTCACAAAGCTTCTTTCTCTTTGTTATCGGAGGATATTTCCTTTGGCCCTAGAGTCTCCTAAGGGATCCGAATTATCTGTTCTCAGATTCCACAGAAATAAGGCTAGCAAAGAGATCCACGAAATACAGATGTAACTCTGTGAGAAGAAATAACAGAACAATAAGCAGTTTCTCAGAAAGCTTCTTTCCAGATTTCATCTGAGGATATTTCCTTTTTCACCATAGCCCTCTATGGGCTTCCAAATATCACTTTGGCAATTCCACAAAAACTGTCTTAGCGAAAGGCTTCTTGAGGGGAAAGCTGTAACTCTGTGAGATGATTTCACAGAAGACAAAGAAGTTTCTCAGAAAGCTTCTTTCACTTTGTTATCGGAGGATATTTCCTTTGGCCCTATAGTCCACTAAGGGATCTGAAATATCTTTTCTCAGATTCCACAGAAATAAGGCTAGCAAAGAGATCCACGAAATACAGATGTAACTCTGTGAGATGAATTAACAGAACACTACAGTTTCTCAGAAAGCTTCTTTCCAGAGATCATCTGAGGATATTTCCTTTTTCACCATAGCCCTCTATGGGCTTCCAAATATCACTTTGCGAATTCCACAAGAACTGTCTCAGCGAAAGGATTCTTGAGGGGAATGCTGTAACTCTCTGAGATGATTTTACAGAACACAAATTAGTTTCTCAGAAAGCTTCTTTCTCTTTGTTATCGGAGGATATTTCCTTTGGTCCTATAGTCTTCAAAGGGATCCGAAATATCTGTTCTCAGACTTCACAGAAATAATGCTAGCAAAGAGGTCCACGAAATACAGATGCAACGCTGTGAGTTGAATTAACAGAACACTAAGCAGTTTCTCAGAAAGCTTCTTTCCAGATTTCATCTGAGGATATTTCCTTTTTCACCATAGCCCTCTATGCGATTCCAAATATCACTTTGCCAATTCCACAAGAACTGTCTTAGCGAAAGCCTTCTTGAGGGGAAAGCTGTAACTCTGTGAGATGATTTCACAGAACACAAAGAAGTTTCTCAGAAAGCTTCTTTCACTTTGTTATCGGAGGATATTTCCTTTGGCCCTATAGTCCTCTAAGGGATCCGAAATATCTTTTCTCAGATTCCACAGAAATAAGGCTAGCAAAGAGATCAACGAAATACAGATGTAACTCTGTGAGATGAATTAACAGAACACTGAGCAGTTTCTCAGAAAGCTTCTTTCCAGATTTCATCTGAGGATATTTCCTTTTTCACCATAGCCCTGTATCGGCTTCCAAATATCACTTTGCCAATTCCAGAAGAACTGTCTTAGCGAAATGCTTCTTGTGGGGAAAGCTGTAACTCTGTGAGATAATTTCACAGAAGACAAAGAAGTTTCTCAGAAAGCTTCTTTCTCTTTGTTATCGGAGGATATTTCCTTTGGCCCTATAGTCTTCTAAGGGATCTGAAATATCTGTTCTCAGATTCCACAGAAATAAGGCTAGCAAAGAGATCCACGAAACACAGATGTAACTCTGTGAGATGAATTAACAGAACATTACAGTTTCTCAGAAAGCTTCTTTCCAGAGATCATCTGAGGATATTTCCTTATTCACCATAGCCCTCTATGGGCTTCCAAATATCACTTTGCCAATCCACAAGAACTGTCTCAGCGAAAGGCTTCTTGAGGGGAATGCTGTAACTCTCTGAGATGATTTCACAGAACACAAAGAAGTTTCTCAGAAACCTTCTTTCTCTTTTTTATCGGAGGATATTTCCTTTGGCCCTATAGTCTTCTAAGGGATCCGAAATATCTGTTCTCAGATTTCACAGAAATAACGCTAGCAAAGAGATCAACGAAATACAGATGTAACTCTGTGAGATGAATTAAAAGAACACTAAGCGGTTTCTCAGAAAGCTTCTTTCCAGATTTCATCTGAGGATATTTCCTTTTTCACCATAGCCCTCTATGGGCTTCCAAATATGACTTTGCCAATTCAACAAGAACTGTCTTACCGAAAGGCTTCTTGAGGGGAAAGCTGTAACTCTATGAGATGATCTCACAGAACACAAAGAAGTTTCTCAGAAAGCTTCTTTCACTTTGTTATCGGAGAATATTTCCTTTGGCCCTGTATTCCTCAAAGGGATCCGAAATATCTGTTCTCAGACTTCACAGAAATAACACTAGCAAAGAGATCCACGAAATACAGATGTAACTCTGTGAGATGAATTAACAGAACACTAAGCAGTTTCTCAGAAAGGTTCTTTCCATATTTCATCTGAGGATATTTCCTTTTTCACCCTAGCCCTCTGTGCGCTTCCAAATATCACTTTGCCAATTCCACAAGAACTGTCTTAGCGAAAGGCTTCTTGAGGGGAAAGCTGTAACTCTGTGAGATGATTTCACAGAACACAAAGCAGTTTCTCAGAAAGCTTCTTTCTCTTTGTTATCGGAAGATATTTCCTTTGGCCCTATAGTCTTCTAAGGGATCCGAAATATCTGTTCTCAGATTCCACAGAAATAAGGCTAGCAAAGAGATCCACGAAATACAGATGTAACTCTGTGAGAAGAATTAACAGAACAATAAGCAGTTTCTCAGAAAGCTTCTTTCCAGATTTCATCTGAGGATATTTCCTTTTTCACCATAGCCCTCTATGGGCTTCCAAATATCACTTTGGCAATTCCACAAGTACTGTTTTAGAGAAAGGCTTCTTGAGGGGAAAGCTGTAACTCTGTGAGATGATTTCACAGAACACAAAGAAGTTTCTCACAAAGCTTCTTTCTCTTTGTTATCGGAAGATATTTCCTTTGGCCCTATAGTCTTCTAAGGGATCCGAAATATCTGTTCTCAGATTCCACAGAAATAAGGCTAGCAAAGAGATCCACGAAATACAGATGTAACTCTGTGAGAAGTATTAACAGAACAATAAGCAGTTTCTCAGAAAGCTTCTTTCCAGATTTCATCTGAGGATATTTCCTTTTTCACCATAGCCCTCTATGGGCTTCCAAATATCACTTTGGCAATTCCACAAGTACTGTCTTAGCGAAAGGCTTCTTGAGGGGAAAGCTGTAACTCTGTGAGATGATTTCACAGAACACAAAGAAGTTTCTCACAAAGCTTCTTTCTCTTTGTTATCGGAAGATATTTCCTTTGGCCCTATAGTCTTCTAAGGGATCCGAAATATCTGTTCTCAGATTCCACAGAAATAAGGCTAGCAAAGAGATCCACGAAATACAGATGTAACTCTGTGAGATGAATTAACAGAACACTACAGTTTCTCAGAAAGCTTCTTTCCAGAGATCATCTGAGGATATTTCCTTTATCACCATAGCCCTCTATGGGCTTCCAAATATCACTTTGCGAATTCCACAAGAACTGTCTCAGCGAAAGGCTTCTTGAGGGGAATGCTGTACCTCTCTGAGATGATTTTACAGAACACAAATTAGTTTCTCAGAAAGCTTCTTTCTCTTTGTTATCGGAGGATATTTCCTTTGGTCCTATAGTCTTCAAAGGGATCCAAAATATCTGTTCTCAGACTTCACAGAAATAACGCTAGCAAAGAGGTCCACGAAATACAGATGCAACGCTGTGAGATGAATTAACAGAACACTAAGCAGTTTCTCAGAAAGCTTCTTTCCAGATTTCATCTGAGGATATTTCCTTTTTCACCATAGCCCTCTATGCGATTCCAAATATCACTTTGCCAATTCCACAAGAACTGTCTTAGCGAAAGCCTTCTTGAGGGGAAAGCTGTAACTCTGTGAGATGATTTCACAGAAGACAAAGAAGTTTCTCAGAAAGCTTCTTTCACTTTGTTATCGGAGGATATTTCCTTTGGCCCTAGAGTCTCCTAAGAGGTCCGAATTATCTGTTCTCAGATGCCACAGAAATAAGGCTAGCAAAGAGATCCACGAAATACAGATGTAACTCTGTGAGAAGAAATAACAGAACAATAAGCAGTTTCTCAGAAAGCTTCTTTCCAGATTTCATCTGAGGATATTTCCTTTTTCACCATAGCCCTCTATGGGCTTCCAAATATCACTTTGGCAATTCCACAAAAACTGTCTTAGCGAAAGGCTTCTTGAGGGGAAAGCTGTAACTCTGTGAGATGATTTCACAGAACACAAAGAAGTTTCTCACAAAGCTTCTTTCTCTTTGTTATCGGAAGATATTTCCTTTGGCCCTATAGTCTTCTAAGGGATCCGAAATATCTGTTCTCAGATTCCACAGAAATAAGGCTAGCAAAGAGATCCACGAAATACAGATGTAACTCTGTGAGATGAATTAACAGAACACTACAGTTTCTCAGAAAGCTTCTTTCCAGAGATCATCTGAGGATATTTCCTTTATCACCGTAGCCCTCTATGGGCTTCCAAATATCACTTTGCGAATTCCACAAGAACTGTCTCAGCGAAAGGCTTCTTGAGGGGAATGCTGTACCTCTCTGAGATGATTTTACAGAACACAAATTAGTTTCTCAGAAAGCTTCTTTCTCTTTGTTATCGGAGGATATTTCCTTTGGTCCTATAGTCTTCAAAGGGATCCGAAATATCTGTTCTCAGACTTCACAGAAATAACGCTAGCAAAGAGGTCCACGAAATACAGATGCAACGCTGTGAGATGAATTAACAGAACACTAAGCAGTTTCTCAGAAAGCTTCTTTCCAGATTTCATCTGAGGATATTTCCTTTTTCACCATAGCCCTCTATGCGATTCCAAATATCACTTTGCCAATTCCACAAGAACTGTCTTAGCGAAAGCCTTCTTGAGGGGAAAGCTGTAACTCTGTGAGATGATTTCACAGAACACAAAGAAGTTTCTCAGAAAGCTTCTTTCACTTTGTTATCGGAGGATATTTCCTTTGGCCCTATAGTCCTCTAAGGGATCCGAAATATCTTTTCTCAGATTCCACAGAAATAAGGCTAGCAAAGAGATCAACGAAATACAGATGTAACTCTGTGAGATGAATTAACAGAACACTGAGCAGTTTCTCAGAAAGCTACTTTCCAGATTTCATCTGAGGATATTTCCTTTTTCACCATAGCCCTGTATGGGCTTCCAAATATCCCTTTGCCAATTCCAGAAGAACTGTCTTAGCGAAATGCTTCTTGTGGGGAAAGCTGTAACTCTGTGAGATGATTTCACAGAAGACAAAGAAGTTTCTCAGAAAGCTTCTTTCTCTTTGTTATCGGAGGATATTTCCTTTGGCCCTATAGTCTTCTAAGGGATCTGAAATATCTGTTCTCAGATTCCACAGAAATAAGGCTAGCAAAGAGATCCACGAAATACAGATGTAACTCTGTGAGATGAATTAACAGAACATTACAGTTTCTCAGAAAGCTTCTTTCCAGAGATCATCTGAGGATATTTCCTTATTCACCATAGCCCTCTATGGGCTTCCAAATATCACTTTGCCAATCCACAAGAACTGTCTCTGCGAAAGGCTTCTTGAGGGGAATGCTGTACCTCTCTGAGATGATTTTACAGAACACAAATTAGTTTCTCAGAAAGCTTCTTTCTCTTTGTTATCGGAGGATATTTCCTTTGGTCCTATAGTCCTCAAAGGGATCCGAAATATCTGTTCTCAGACTTCACAGAAATAACGTAGCAAAGAGGTCCACGAAATACAGATGCAACGCTGTGAGATGAATTAACAGAACACTAAGCAGTTTCTCAGAAAGCTTCTTTCCAGATTTCATCTGAGGATATTTCCTTTTTCACCATAGCCCTCT
Source organism: Macaca nemestrina (assembly GCF_043159975.1). Taxonomy (NCBI): domain Eukaryota; kingdom Metazoa; phylum Chordata; class Mammalia; order Primates; family Cercopithecidae; genus Macaca; species Macaca nemestrina. The sequence goes on from NC_092143.1 coordinate 28,215,574, forward strand.
ATGCGATTCCAAATATCACTTTGCCAATTCCACAAGAACTGTCTTAGCGAAAGCCTTCTTGAGGGGAAAGCTGTAACTCTGTGAGATGATTTCACAGAACACAAAGAAGTTTCTCAGAAAGCTTCTTTCACTTTGTTATCGGAGGATATTTCCTTTGGCCCTATAGTCCTCTAAGGGATCCGAAATATCTTTTCTCAAATTCCACAGAAATAAGGCTAGCAAAGATATCAACGAAATACAGATGTAACTCTGTGAGATGAATTAACAGAACACTGAGCAGTTTCTCAGAAAGCTTCTTTCCAGATTTCATCTGAGGATATTTCCTTTTTCACCATAGCCCTCCATGGGCTTCCAAATATCTCTTTGCCAATTCCAGAAGAACTGTCTTAGCGAAATGCTTATTGTGGGGAAAGCTGTAACTCTGTGAGATGATTTCACAGAAGACAAAGAAGTTTCTCAGAAAGCTTCTTTCTCTTTGTTATCGGAGGATATTTCCTTTGGCCCTATAGTCTTCTAAGGGATCTGAAATATCTGTTCTCAGATTCCACAGAAATAAGGCTAGCAAAGAGATCCACGAAATACAGATGTAACTCTGTGAGATGAATTAACAGAACACTACAGTTTCTCAGAAAGCTTCTTTCCAGAGATCATCTGAGGATATTTCCTTTTTCACCATAGCCCTCTATGGGCTTCCAAATATCACTTTGCGAATTCCACAAGAACTGTCTCAGCGAAAGGCTTCTTGAGGGGAATGCTGTACCTCTCTGAGATGATTTTACAGAACACAAATTAGTTTCTCAGAAAGCTTCTTTCTCTTTGTTATCGGAGGATATTTCCTTTGGTCCTATAGTCCTCAAAGGGATCCGAAATATCTGTTCTCAGACTTCACAGAAATAACGTAGCAAAGAGGTCCACGAAATACAGATGCAACGCTGTGAGATGAATTAACAGAACACTAAGCAGTTTCTCAGAAAGCTTCTTTCCAGATTTCATCTGAGGATATTTCTTTTTTCACCATAGCCCTCTATGCGATTCCAAATATCACTTTGCCAATTCCACAAGAACTGTCTTAGCGAAAGCCTTCTTGAGGGGAAAGCTGTAACTCTGTGAGATGATTTCACAGAACACAAAGAAGTTTCTCAGAAAGCTTCTTTCACTTTGTTATCGGAGGATATTTCCTTTGGCCCTATAGTCCTCTAAGGGATCCGAAATATCTTTTCTCAAATTCCACAGAAATAAGGCTAGCAAAGAGATCAACGAAATACAGATGTAACTCTGTGAGATGAATTAACAGAACACTGAGCAGTTTCTCAGAAAGCTTCTTTCCATATTTCATCTGAGGATATTTCCTTTTTCACCATAGCCCTCTATGGGCTTCCAAATATCTCTTTGCCAATTCCAGAAGAACTGTCTTAGCGAAATGCTTCTTGTGGGGAAAGCTGTAACTCTGTGAGATGATTTCACAGAAGACAAAGAAGTTTCTCAGAAAGCTTCTTTCTCTTTGTTATCGGAGGATATTTCCTTTGGCCCTATAGTCTTCTAAGGGATCTGAAATATCTGTTCTCAGATTCCACAGAAATAAGGCTAGCAAAGAGATCCACGAAATACAGATGTAACTCTGTGAGATGAATTAACAGAACACTACAGTTTCTCAGAAAGCTTCTTTCCAGAGATCATCTGACGATATTTCCTTTTTCACCATAGCCCTCTATGGGCTTCCAAATATCACTTTGCGAATTCCACAAGAACTGTCTCAGCGAAAGGCTTCTTGAGGGGAATGCTGTACCTCTCTGAGATGATTTTACAGAACACAAATTAGTTTCTCAGAAAGCTTCTTTCTCTTTGTTATCGGAGGATATTTCCTTTGGCCCTATAGTCTTCTAAGGGATCTGAAATATCTGTTCTCAGATTCCACAGAAATAAGGCTAGCAAAGAGATCCACGAAACACAGATGTAACTCTGTGAGATGAATTAACAGAACATTACAGTTTCTCAGAAAGCTTCTTTCCAGATTTCATCTGAGGATACTTCCTTTTTCACCATAGCCCTCTATGGGCTTCCAAATATCACTTTGCCAATTCCACAAGAACTGTCTTAGCGAAAGGCTTCTTGAGGGGAAAGCTGTAACTCTGTGAGATGACCTCACAGAACACAAAGAAGTTTCTCAGAAAGCTTCTTTCACTTTGTTATCGGAGAATATTTCCTTTGGCCCTGTATTCCTCAAAGGGATCCGAAATATCTGTTCTCAGACTTCACAGAAATAAGGCTAGCAAAGAGATCCACGAAATACAGATGTAATTCTGTGAGATGAATTAACAGAACACTAAGCAGTTTCTCAGAAAGGTTCTTTCCATATTTCATCTGAGGATATTTCCTTTTTCACCCTAGCCCTCTGTGCGCTTCCAAATATCACTTTGCCAATTCCACAAGAACTGTCTTAGCCAAAGGCTTCTTGAGGGGAAAGCTGTAACTCTGTGAGATGATTTCACAGAACACAAAGAAGTTTCTCAGAAAGCTTCTTTCTCTTTGTTATCGGAGGATATTTCCTTTGGCCCTAGAGTCCTCTAAGGGATCCGAAATATCTTTTCTCAGATTCCACAGAAATAAGGCTAGCAAAGAGATCAACGAAATACAGATGTAACTCTGTGAGATGAATTAACAGAACACTGAGCAGTTTCTCAGAAAGCTTCTTTCCAGATTTCATCTGAGGATATTTCCATTTTCACCATAGCCCTGTATGAGCTTCCAAATATCACTTTGCCAATTCCACAAGAACTGTCTTAGCGAAATGCTTCTTGTGGGGAAAGCTGTAACTCTGTGAGATGATTTCACAGAAGACAAAGAAGTTTCTCAGAAAGCTTCTTTCTCTTTGTTATCGGAGGATATTTCCTTTGGCCCTATAGTCTTCTAAGGGATCTGAAATATCTGTTCTCAGATTCCACAGAAATAAGGCTAGCAAAGAGATCCACGAAACACAGATGTAACTCTGTGAGATGAATTAACAGAACATTACAGTTTCTCAGAAAGCTTCTTTCCAGAGATCATCTGAGGATATTTCCTTATTCACCATAGCCCTCTATGGGCTTCCAAATATCACTTTGCCAATCCAGAAGAACTGTCTCAGCGAAAGGCTTCTTGAGGGGAATGCTGTAACTCTCTGAGATGATTTCACAGAACACAAAGAAGTTTCTCAGAAATCTTCTTTCTCTTTTTTATTGGAGGATATTTCCTTTGGCCCTATAGTCTTCTAAGGGATCCGAAATATCTGTTCTCAGATTTCACAGAAATAACGCTAGCAAAGAGATCAACGAAATACAGATGTAACTCTGTGAGATGAATTAACAGAACACTAAGCGGTTTCTCAGAAAGCTTCTTTCCAGATTTCATCTGAGGATACTTCCTTTTTCACCATAGCCCTCTATGGGCTTCCAAATATCACTTTGCCAATTGCACAAGAACTGTCTTACCGAAAGGCTTCTTCAGGGGAAAGCTGTAACTCTGTGAGATGACCTCACAGAACACAAAGAAGTTTCTCAGAAAGCTTCTTTCACTTTGTTATCGGAGAATATTTCCTTTGGCCCTGTATTCCTCAAAGGGATCCGAAATATCTGTTCTCAGACTTCACAGAAATAACGCTAGCAAAGAGATCCACGAAATACAGATGTAACTCTGTGAGATGAATTAACAGAACACTAAGCAGTTTCTAAGAAAGCTTCTTTCCAGATTTCATCTGAGGATATTTCCTTTTTCACCCTAGCCCTCTGTGCGCTTCCAAATATCACTTTGCCAATTCCACAAGAACTGTCTTAGCGAAAGGCTTCTTGAGGGGAAAGCTGTAACTCTGTGAGATGATTTCACAGAACACAAAGAAGTTTCTCAGAAAGCTTCTTTCTCTTTGTTATCGGAGGATATTTCCTTTGGCCCTAGAGTCTTCTAAGGGATCCGAATTATCTGTTCTCAGATTCCACAGAAATAAGGCTAGCAAAGAGATCCACGAAATACAGATGTAACTCTGTGAGATGAATTAACAGAACACTACAGTTTCTCAGAAAGCTTCTTTCCAGAGATCATCTGAGGATATTTCCTTTATCACCATAGCCCTCTATGGGCTTCCAAATATCACTTTGCGAATTCCACAAGAACTGTCTCAGCGAAAGGCTTCTTGAGGGGAATGCTGTACCTCTCTGAGATGATTTTACAGAACACAAATTAGTTTCTCAGAAAGCTTCTTTCTCTTTGTTATCGGAGGATATTTCCTTTGGTCCTATAGTCTTCAAAGGGATCCGAAATATCTGTTCTCAGACTTCACAGAAATAACGCTAGCAAAGAGGTCCACGAAATACAGATGCAACGCTGTGAGATGAATTAACAGAACACTAAGCAGTTTCTCAGAAAGCTTCTTTCCAGATTTCATCTGAGGATATTTCCTTTTTCACCATAGCCCTCTATGCGATTCCAAATATCACTTTGCCAATTCCACAAGAACTGTCTTAGCGAAAGCCTTCTTGAGGGGAAAGCTGTAACTCTGTGAGATGATTTCACAGAACACAAAGAAGTTTCTCAGAAAGCTTCTTTCACTTTGTTATCGGAGGATATTTCCTTTGGCCCTATAGTCCTCTAAGGGATCCGAAATATCTTTTCTCAGATTCCACAGAAATAAGGCTAGCAAAGAGATCAACGAAATACAGATGTAACTCTGTGAGATGAATTAACAGAACACTGAGCAGTTTCTCAGAAAGCTTCTTTCCAGATTTCATCTGAGGATATTTCCTTTTTCATCATAGCCCTGTATGAGCTTCCAAATATCACTTTGCCAATTCCACAAGAACTGTCTTAGCGAAATGCTTCTTGTGGGGAAAGCTGTAACTCTGTGAGATGATTTCACAGAAGACAAAGAAGTTTCTCAGAAAGCTTCTTTCTCTTTGTTATCGGAGGATATTTCCTTTGGCCCTATAGTCTTCTAAGGGATCTGAAATATCTGTTCTCAGATTCCACAGAAATAAGGCTAGCAAAGAGATCCACGAAAAACAGATGTAACTCTGTGAGATGAATTAACAGAACATTACAGTTTCTCAGAAAGCTTCTTTCCAGAGATCATCTGAGGATATTTCCTTATTCACCATAGCCCTCTATGGGCTTCCAAATATCACTTTGCCAATCCACAAGAACTGTCTCAGCGAAAGGCTTCTTGAGGGGAATGCTGTAACTCTCTGAGATGACTTCACAGAACACAAAGAAGTTTCTCAGAAATCTTCTTTCTCTTTGTTATCGGAGGATATTTCCTTTGGCCCTATAGTCTTCTAAGGGATCCGAAATATCTGTTCTCAGATTTCACAGAAATAACGCTAGCAAAGAGATCAACGAAATACAGATGTAACTCTGTGAGATGAATTAACAGAACACTAAGTGGTTTCTCAGAAAGCTTCTTTCCAGATTTCATCTGAGGATACTTCCTTTTTCACCGTAGCCCTCTATGGGCTTCCAAATATCACTTTGCCAATTCCACAAGAACTGTCTTACCGAAAGGCTTCTTGAGGGGAAAGCTGTAACTCTCTGAGATGACCTCACAGAACACAAAGAAGTTTCTCAGAAAGCTTCTTTCACTTTGTTATCGGAGAATATTTCCTTTGGCCCTGTATTCCTCAAAGGGATCCGAAATATCTGTTCTCAGACTTCACAGAAATAACGCTAGCAAAGAGATCCACGAAATACAGATGTAACTCTGTGAGATGAATTAACAGAACACTAAGCAGTTTCTCAGAAAGGTTCTTTCCATATTTCATCTGAGGATATTTCCTTTTTCACCCTAGCCCTCTGTGCGCTTCCAAATATCACTTTGCCAATTCCACAAGAACTGTCTTAGCGAAAGGCTTCTTGAGGGGAAAGCTGTAACTCTGTGAGATGATTTCACAGAACACAAAGAAGTTTCTCACAAAGCTTCTTTCTCTTTGTTATCGGAAGATATTTCCTTTGGCCCTATAGTCTTCTAAGGGATCCGAAATATCTGTTCTCAGATTCCACAGAAATAAGGCTAGCAAAGAGATCCACCAAATACAGATGTAACTCTGTGAGATGAATTAACAGAACACTACAGTTTCTCAGAAAGCTTCTTTCCAGAGATCATCTGAGGATATTTCCTTTATCACCATAGCCCTCTATGGGCTTCCAAATATCACTTTGCGAATTCCACAAGAACTGTCTCAGCGAAAGGCTTCTTGAGGGGAATGCTGTACCTCTCTGAGATGATTTTACAGAACACAAATTAGTTTCTCAGAAAGCTTCTTTCTCTTTGTTATCGGAGGATATTTCCTTTGGTCCTATAGTCTTCAAAGGGATCCGAAATATCTGTTCTCAGACTTCACAGAAATAACGCTAGCAAAGAGGTCCACGAAATACAGATGCAACGCTGTGAGATGAATTAACAGAACACTAAGCAGTTTCTCAGAAAGCTTCTTTGCAGATTTCATCTGAGGATATTTCCTTTTTCACCATAGCCCTCTATGCGATTCCAAATATCACTTTGCCAATTCCACAAGAACTGTCTTAGCGAAAGCCTTCTTGAGGGGAAAGCTGTAACTCTGTGAGATGATTTCACAGAACACAAAGAAGTTTCTCAGAAAGCTTCTTTCACTTTGTTATCGGAGGATATTTCCTTTGGCCCTATAGTCCTCTAAGGGATCCGAAATATCTTTTCTCAGATTCCACAGAAATAAGGCTAGCAAAGAGATCAACGAAATACAGATGTAACTCTGTGAGATGAATTAACAGAACACTGAGCAGTTTCTCAGAAAGCTTCTTTCCAGATTTCATCTGAGGATACTTCCTTTTTCACCGTAGCCCTCTATGGGCTTCCAAATATCACTTTGCCAATTCCACAAGAACTGTCTTACCGAAAGGCTTCTTGAGGGGAAAGCTGTAACTCTCTGAGATGACCTCACAGAACACAAAGAAGTTTCTCAGAAAGCTTCTTTCACTTTGTTATCGGAGAATATTTCCTTTGGCCCTGTATTCCTCAAAGGGATCCGAAATATCTGTTCTCAGACTTCACAGAAATAATGCTAGCAAAGAGATCCACGAAATACAGATGTAACTCTGTGAGATGAATTAACAGAACACTAAGCAGTTTCTCAGAAAGGTTCTTTCCATATTTCATCTGAGGATATTTCCTTTTTCACCCTAGCCCTCTGTGCGCTTCCAAATATCACTTTGCCAATTCCACAAGAACTGTCTTAGCGAAAGGCTTCTTGAGGGGAAAGCTGTAACTCTGTGAGATGATTTCACAGAACACAAAGCAGTTTCTCAGAAAGCTTCTTTCTCTTTGTTATCGGAAGATATTTCCTTTGGCCCTATAGTCTTCTAAGGGATCCGAAATATCTGTTCTCAGATTCCACAGAAATAAGGCTAGCAAAGAGATCCACGAAATACAGATGTAACTCTGTGAGAAGAATTAACAGAACAATAAGCAGTTTCTCAGAAAGCTTCTTTCCAGATTTCATCTGAGGATATTTCCTTTTTCACCATAGCCCTCTATGGGCTTCCAAATATCACTTTGGCAATTCCACAAGTACTGTTTTAGAGAAAGGCTTCTTGAGGGGAAAGCTGTAACTCTGTGAGATGATTTCACAGAACACAAAGAAGTTTCTCACAAAGCTTCTTTCTCTTTGTTATCGGAAGATATTTCCTTTGGCCCTATAGTCTTCTAAGGGATCCGAAATATCTGTTCTCAGATTCCACAGAAATAAGGCTAGCAAAGAGATCCACGAAATACAGATGTAACTCTGTGAGAAGTATTAACAGAACAATAAGCAGTTTCTCAGAAAGCTTCTTTCCAGATTTCATCTGAGGATATTTCCTTTTTCACCATAGCCCTCTATGGGCTTCCAAATATCACTTTGGCAATTCCACAAGTACTGTCTTAGCGAAAGGCTTCTTGAGGGGAAAGCTGTAACTCTGTGAGATGATTTCACAGAACACAAAGAAGTTTCTCACAAAGCTTCTTTCTCTTTGTTATCGGAAGATATTTCCTTTGGCCCTATAGTCTTCTAAGGGATCCGAAATATCTGTTCTCAGATTCCACAGAAATAAGGCTAGCAAAGAGATCCACGAAATACAGATGTAACTCTGTGAGATGAATTAACAGAACACTACAGTTTCTCAGAAAGCTTCTTTCCAGAGATCATCTGAGGATATTTCCTTTATCACCATAGCCCTCTATGGGCTTCCAAATATCACTTTGCGAATTCCACAAGAACTGTCTCAGCGAAAGGCTTCTTGAGGGGAATGCTGTACCTCTCTGAGATGATTTTACAGAACACAAATTAGTTTCTCAGAAAGCTTCTTTCTCTTTGTTATCGGAGGATATTTCCTTTGGTCCTATAGTCTTCAAAGGGATCCGAAATATCTGTTCTCAGACTTCACAGAAATAACGCTAGCAAAGAGGTCCACGAAATACAGATGCAACGCTGTGAGATGAATTAACAGAACACTAAGCAGTTTCTCAGAAAGCTTCTTTCCAGATTTCATCTGAGGATATTTCCTTTTTCACCATAGCCCTCTATGCGATTCCAAATATCACTTTGCCAATTCCACAAGAACTGTCTTAGCGAAAGCCTTCTTGAGGGGAAAGCTGTAACTCTGTGAGATGATTTCACAGAAGACAAAGAAGTTTCTCAGAAAGCTTCTTTCACTTTGTTATCGGAGGATATTTCCTTTGGCCCTAGAGTCTCCTAAGAGGTCCGAATTATCTGTTCTCAGATTCCACAGAAATAAGGCTAGCAAAGAGATCCACGAAATACAGATGTAACTCTGTGAGAAGAAATAACAGAACAATAAGCAGTTTCTCAGAAAGCTTCTTTCCAGATTTCATCTGAGGATATTTCCTTTTTCACCATAGCCCTCTATGGGCTTCCAAATATCACTTTGGCAATTCCACAAAAACTGTCTTAGCGAAAGGCTTCTTGAGGGGAAAGCTGTAACTCTGTGAGATGATTTCACAGAACACAAAGAAGTTTCTCACAAAGCTTCTTTCTCTTTGTTATCGGAAGATATTTCCTTTGGCCCTATAGTCTTCTAAGGGATCCGAAATATCTGTTCTCAGATTCCACAGAAATAAGGCTAGCAAAGAGATCCACGAAATACAGATGTAACTCTGTGAGATGAATTAACAGAACACTACAGTTTCTCAGAAAGCTTCTTTCCAGAGATCATCTGAGGATATTTCCTTTATCACCGTAGCCCTCTATGGGCTTCCAAATATCACTTTGCGAATTCCACAAGAACTGTCTCAGCGAAAGGCTTCTTGAGGGGAATGCTGTACCTCTCTGAGATGATTTTACAGAACACAAATTAGTTTCTCAGAAAGCTTCTTTCTCTTTGTTATCGGAGGATATTTCCTTTGGTCCTATAGTCTTCAAAGGGATCCGAAATATCTGTTCTCAGACTTCACAGAAATAACGCTAGCAAAGAGGTCCACGAAATACAGATGCAACGCTGTGAGATGAATTAACAGAACACTAAGCAGTTTCTCAGAAAGCTTCTTTCCAGATTTCATCTGAGGATATTTCCTTTTTCACCATAGCCCTCTATGCGATTCCAAATATCACTTTGCCAATTCCACAAGAACTGTCTTAGCGAAAGCCTTCTTGAGGGGAAAGCTGTAACTCTGTGAGATGATTTCACAGAACACAAAGAAGTTTCTCAGAAAGCTTCTTTCACTTTGTTATCGGAGGATATTTCCTTTGGCCCTATAGTCCTCTAAGGGATCCGAAATATCTTTTCTCAGATTCCACAGAAATAAGGCTAGAAAAGAGATCAACGAAATACAGATGTAACTCTGTGAGATGAATTAACAGAACACTGAGCAGTTTCTCAGAAAGCTTCTTTCCAGATTTCATCTGAGGATATTTCCTTTTTCACCATAGCCCTGTATGGGCTTCCAAATATCACTTTGCCAATTCCAGAAGAACTGTCTTAGCGAAATGCTTCTTGTGGGGAAAGCTGTAACTCTGTGAGATGATTTCACAGAAGAAAAAGAAGTTTCTCAGAAAGCTTCTTTCTCTTTGTTATCGGAGGATATTTCCTTTGGCCCTATAGTCTTCTAAGGGATCTGAAATATCTGTTCTCAGATTCCACAGAAATAAGGCTAGTAAAGAGATCCACGAAACACAGATGTAACTCTGTGAGATGAATTAACAGAACATTACAGTTTCTCAGAAAGCTTCTTTCCAGAGATCATCTGAGGATATTTCCTTATTCACCATAGCCCTCTAAGGGCTTCCAAATATCACTTTGCCAATCCACAAGAACTGTCTCAGCGAAAGGCTTCTTGAGGGGAATGCTGTAACTCTCTGAGATGATTTCACAGAACACAAAGAAGTTTCTCAGAAATCTTCTTTCTCTTTGTTATCGGAGGATATTTTCTTTGTCCCTATAGTCTTCTAAGGGATCCGAAATATCTGTTCTCAGATTTCACAGAAATAACGCTAGCAAAGAGATCAACGAAATACAGATGAAACTCTGTGAGATGAATTAACAGAACACTAAGCGGTTTCTCAGAAAGCTTCTTTCCAGATTTCATCTGAGGATATTTCCTTTTTCACCATAGCCCTCTATGGTCTTCCAAATATCACTTTGCCAATTCCACAAGAACTGTCTTAGCGAAAAGCTTCTTGTGGGGAAAGCTGTAACTCTGTGAGATGATTTCACAGAAGACAAAGAAGTTTCTCAGATAGCTTCTTTCTCTTTGTTATCGGAGGATATTTCCTTTGGCCCTATAGTCTTCTAAGGGATCTGAAATATCTGTTCTCAGATTCCACAGAAATAAGGCTAGCAAAGAGATCCACGAAATACAGATGTAACTCTGTGAGATGAATTAACAGAACACTACAGTTTCTCAGAAAGCTTCTTCCCAGAGATCATCTGAGGATATTTCCTTTTTCACCATAGCCCTCTATGGGCTTCCAAATATCACTTTGCGAATTCCACAAGAACTGTCTCAGCGAAAGGCTTCTTGAGGGGAATGCTGTACCTCTCTGAGATGATTTTACAGAACACAAATTAGTTTCTCAGAAAGCTTCTTTCTCTTTGTTATCGGAGGATATTTCCTTTGGTCCTATAGTCCTCAAAGGGATCCGAAATATCTGTTCTCAGACTTCACAGAAATAACGTAGCAAAGAGGTCCACGAAATACAGATGCAACGCTGTGAGATGAATTAACAGAACACTAAGCAGTTTCTCAGAAAGCTTCTTTCCAGATTTCATCTGAGGATATTTCCTTTTTCACCATAGCCCTGTATGGGCTTCCAAATATCACTTTGCCAATTCCAGAAGAACTGTCTTAGTGAAATGCTTCTTGTGGGGAAAGCTGTAACTCTGTGAGATGATTTCACAGAAGACAAAGAAGTTTCTCAGAAAGCTTCTTTCTCTTTGTTATCGGAGGATATTTCCTTTGGCCCTATAGTCTTCTTAGGGATCTGAAATATCTGTTCTCAGATTCCACAGAAATGAGGCTAGCAAAGAGATCCACGAAACACAGATGTAACTCTGTGAGATGAATTAACAGAACATTACAGTTTCTCAGAAAGCTTCTTTCCAGATTTCATCTGAGGATATTTCCTTTTTCACCATAGCCCTCTATTCGATTCCAAATATCACTTTGCCAATTCCACAAGAACTGTCTTAGCGAAAGCCTTCTTGAGGGGAAAGCTGTAACTCTGTGAGATGATTTCACAGAACACAAAGAAGTTTCTCAGAAAGCTTCTTTCACTTTGTTATCGGAGGATATTTCCTTTGGCTCTATAGTCCTCTAAGGGATCCGAAATATCTTTTCTCAGATTCCACAGAAATAAGGCTAGCAAAGAGATCAACGAAATACAGATGTAACTCTGTGAGATGAATTAACAGAACACTGAGCAGTTTCTCAGAAAGCTTCTTTCCAGATTTCATCTGAGGATATTTCCTTTTACACCATAGCCCTGTATGGGCTTCCAAATATCACTTTGCCAATTCCAGAAGAACTGTCTTAGCGAAATGCTTCTTGTGGGGAAAGCTGTAACTCTGTGAGATGATTTCACAGAAGACAAAGAAGTTTCTCAGAAAGCTTCTTTCTCCTTGTTATCGGAGGATATTTCCTTTGGCCCTATAGTCTTCTAAGGGATCTGAAATATCTGTTCTCAGATTCCACAGAAATAAGGCTAGCAAAGAGATCCACGAAACACAGATGTAACTCTGTGAGATGAATTAACAGAACATTACAGTTTCTCAGAAAGCTTCTTTCCAGATTTCATCTGAGGATATTTCCTTTTTCACCATAGCCCTCTATGGGCTTCCAAATATCACTTTGGCAATTCCACAAGTACTGTCTTAGCGAAAGGCTTCTTGAGGGGAAAGCTGTAACTCTGTGAGATGATTTCACAGAACACAAAGAAGTTTCTCACAAAGCTTCTTTCTCTTTGTTATCAGAAGATATTTCCTTTGGCCCTATAGTCTTCTAAAGGATCCGAAATATCTGTTCTCAGATTCCACAGAAATAAGGCTAGCAAAGAGATCCACGAAATACAGATGTAACTCTGTGAGATGAATTAACAGAACACTACAGTTTCTCAGAAAGCTTCTTTCCAGAGATCATCTGAGGATATTTCCTTTTTCACCATAGCCCTCTATGGGCTTCCAAATATCACTTTGCGAATTCCACAAGAACTGTCTCAGCGAAAGGCTTCTTGAGGGGATTGCTGTACCTCTCTGAGATGATTTTACAGAACACAAATTAGTTTCTCAGAAAGCTTCTTTCTCTTTGTTATCGGAGGATATTTCCTTTGGTCCTATAGTCTTCAAAGGGATCCGAAATATCTGTTCTCAGAATTCACAGAAATAACTCTAGCAAAGAGGTCCACGAAATACAGATGCAACGCTGTGAGATGAATTAACAGAACACTAAGCAGTTTCTCAGAAAGCTTCTTTCCAGATTTCATCTGAGGATATTTCCTTTTCCACCATAGCCCTCTATGCGATTCCAAATATCACTTTGCCAATTCCACAAGAACTGTCTTAGCGAAAGCCTTCTTTAGGGGAAAGCTGTAACTCTGTGAGATGATTTCACAGAACACAAAGAAGTTTCTCAGAAAGCTTCTTTCACTTTGTTATCGGAGGATATTTCCTTTGGCCCTATAGTCCTCTAAGGGATCGGAAATATCTGTTCTCAGATTCCACAGAAATAAGGCTAGCAAAGAGATCCACGAAATACAGATGTAACTCTGTGAGATGAATTAACAGAACACTGAGCAGTTTCTCAGAAAGCTTCTTTCCAGATTTCATCTGAGGATATTTCCTTTTTCACCATAGCCCTCTATGGGCTTCCAAATATCACTTTGCCAATTCCAGAAGAACTGTCTTAGCGAAGTGCTTCTTGTGGGGAAATCTGTAACTCTGTGAGATGATTTCACAGAAGACAAAGAAGTTTCTCAGAAAGCTTCTTTCTCTTTGTTATCGGAGGATATTTCCTTTGGCCCTATAGTCTTCTAAGGGATCTGAAATATCTGTTCTCAGATTCCACAGAAATAAGGCTAGCAAAGAGATCCACGAAATACAGATGTAACTCTGTGAGATGAATTAACAGAACACTACAGTTTCTCAGAAAGCTTCTTTCCAGAGATCATCTGAGGATATTTCCTTTTTCACCATAGCCCTCTATGGGCTTCCAAATATCACTTTGCGAATTCCACAAGAACTGTCTCAGCGAAAGGCTTCTTGAGGGGAATGCTGTACCTCTCTGAGATTATTTTACAGAACACAAATTAGTTTCTCAGAAAGCTTCTTTCTCTTTGTTATCGGAGGATATTTCCTTTGGTCCTGTAGTCTTCAAAGGGATCCGAAATATCTGTTCTCAGACTTCACAGAAATAACGTAGCAAAGAGGTTCACGAAATACAGATGCAACGCTGTGAGATGAATTAACAGAACACTAAGCAGTTTCTCAGAAAGCTTCTTTCCAGATTTCATCTGAGGATATTTCCTTTTTCAACATAGCCCTCTATGCGATTCCAAATATCACTTTGCCAATTCCACAAGAACTGTCTTAGCGAAAGCCTTCTTGAGGGGAAAGCTGTAACTCTGTGAGATGATTTCACAGAACACAAAGAAGTTTCTCAGAAAGCTTCTTTCACTTTGTTATCGGAGGATATTTCCTTTGGCCCTAGAGTCCTCTAAGGGATCCGAAATATCTTTTCTCAGATTCCACAGAAATAAGGCTAGCAAAGAGATCAACGAAATACAGATGTAACTCTGTGAGATGAATTAACAGAACACTGAGCAGATTCTCAGAAAGCTTCTTTCCATATTTCATCTGAGGATATTTCCTTTTTCACCCTAGCCCTCTGTGCGCTTCCAAATATCACTTTGCCAATTCCACAAGAACTGTCTTAGCGAAAGGCTTCTTGAGGGGAAAGCTGTAACTCTGTGAGATGATTTCACAGAACACAAAGAAGTTTCTCAGAAAGCTTCTTTCTCTTTGTTATCGGAGGATATTACCTTTGGCCCTATAGTCTTCTAAGGGATCCGAAATATCTGTTCTCAGATTTCACAGAAATAACGCTAGCAAAGAGATCAACGAAATACAGATGAAACTCTGTGAGATGAATTAACAGAACACTAAGCGGTTTCTCAGAAAGCTTCTTTCCAGAGATCATCTGAGGATATTTCCTTTTTCACCATAGCCCTCTATGGGCTTCCAAATATCACTTTGCCAATTCCACAAGAACTGTCTTAGCGAAAAGCTTCTTGTGGGGAAAGCTGTAACTCTGTGAGATGATTTCACAGAAGACAAAGAAGTTTCTCAGATAGCTTCTTTCTCTTTGTTATCGGAGGATATTTCCTTTGGCCCTATAGTCTTCTAAGGGATCTGAAATATCTGTTCTCAGATTCCACAGAAATAAGGCTAGCAAAGAGATCCACGAAATACAGATGTAACTCTGTGAGATGAATTAACAGAACACTACAGTTTCTCAGAAAGCTTCTTCCCAGAGATCATCTGAGGATATTTCCTTTTTCACCATAGCCCTCTATGGGCTTCCAAATATCACTTTGCGAATTCCACAAGAACTGTCTCAGCGAAAGGCTTCTTGAGGGGAATGCTGTACCTCCCTGAGATGATTTTACAGAACACAAATTAGTTTCTCAGAAAGCTTCTTTCTCTTTGTTATCGGAGGATATTTCCTTTGGTCCTATAGTCTTCAAAGGGATCCGAAATATCTGTTCTCAGACTTCACAGAAATAATGCTAGCAAAGAGGTCCACGAAATACAGATGCAACGCTGTGAGTTGAATTAAGAGAACACTAAGCAGTTTCTCAGAAAGCTTCTTTCCAGATTTCATCTGAGGATATTTCCTTTTTCACCATAGCCCTCGTTTCGATTCCAAATATCACTTTGCCAATTCCACAAGAACTGTCTTAGCGAAAGCCTTCTTGAGGGGAAAGCTGTAACTCTGTGAGATGATTTCACAGAACACAAAGAAGTTTCTCAGAAAGCTTCTTTCACTTTGTTATCGGAGGATATTTCCTTTGGCCCTATAGTCCTCTAAGGGATCCGAAATATCTTTTCTCAGATTCCACAGAAATAAGGCTAGCAAAGAGATCAACGAAATACAGATGTAACTCTGTGAGATGAATTAACAGAACACAGAGCAGTTTCTCAGAAAGCTTCTTTCCAGATTTCATCTGAGGATATTTCCTTTTTCACCATAGCCCTGTATGGGCTTCCAAATATCACTTTGCCAATTCCAGAAGAACTGTCTTAGTGAAATGCTTCTTGTGGGGAAAGCTGTAACTCTGTGAGATGATTTCACAGAAGACAAAGAAGTTTCTCAGAAAGCTTCTTTCTCTTTGTTATCGGAGGATATTTCCTTTGGCCCTATAGTCTTCTTAGGGATCTGAAATATCTGTTCTCAGATTCCACAGAAATGAGGCTAGCAAAGAGATCCACGAAACACAGATGTAACTCTGTGAGATGAATTAACAGAACATTACAGTTTCTCAGAAAGCTTCTTTCCAGATTTCATCTGAGGATATTTCCTTTTTGACCATAGCCCTGTATGGGCTTCCAAATATCTCTTTGCCAATTCCACAAGAACTGTCTCAGCGAAAGGCTTCTTGGGGGGAATGCTGTACCTCTCTGAGATGATTTTACAGAACACAAATTAGTTTCTCAGAAAGCTTCTTTCTCTTTGTTATCGGAGGATATTTCCTTTGGTCCTATAGTCTTCAAAGGGATCCGAAATATCTGTTCTCAGACTTCACAGAAATAACGTAGCAAAGTGGTCCACGAAATACAGATGCAACGCTGTGAGATGAATTAACAGAACACTAAGCAGTTTCTCAGAAAGCTTCTTTCCAGATTTTATCTGAGGATATTTCCTTTTTCAGCATAGCCCTCTATGCGATTCCAAATATCACTTTGCCAATTCCACAAGAACTGTCTTAGCGAAAGCCTTCTTGAGGGGAAAGCTGTAACTCTGTGAGATGATTTCACAGAACACAAAGAAGTTTCTCAGACAGCTTCTTTCACTTTGTTATCGGAGGATATTTCCTTTGGCCCTATAGTCCTCTAAGGGATCCGAAATATCTTTTCTCAGATTCCACAGAAATAAGGCTAGCAAAGAGATCAACGAAATACAGATGTAACTCTGTGAGATGAATTAACAGAACACTGAGCAGTTTCTCAGAAAGCTTCTTTCCAGATTTCATCTGAGGATATTTCCTTTTTCACCATAGCCCTCTATGGGCTTCCAAATATCACTTTGCCAATTCCAGAAGAACTGTCTTAGCGAAATGCTTCTTGTGGGGAAATCTGTAACTCTGTGAGATGATTTCACAGAAGACAAAGAAGTTTCTCAGAAAGCTTCTTTCTCTTTGTTATCGGAGGATATTTCCTTTGGCCCTAGAGTCCTCTAAGGGATCCGAAATATCTGTTCTCAGATTCCACAGAAATAAGGCTAGCAAAGAGATCAACGAAATACAGATGTAACTCTGTGAGATGAATTAACAGAACACTGAGCAGATTCTCAGAAAGCTTCTTTCCATATTTCATCTGAGGATATTTCCTTTTTCACCATAGCCCTCTGTGCGCTTCCAAATATCACTGTGCCAATTCCACAAGAACTGTCTTAGCGAAAGGCTTCTTGAGGGGAAAGCTGTAACTCTGTGAGATGATTTCACAGAACACAAAGAAGTTTCTCAGAAAGCTTCTTTCTCTTTGTTATCGGAGGATATTTCCTTTGGCCCAAGAGTCTTCTAAGGGATCCGAATTATCTGTTCTCAGATTCCACAGAAATAAGGCTAGCAAAGAGATCCACGAAATACAGATGTAACTCTGTGAGAAGAATTAACAGAACAATAAGCAGTTTCTCAGAAAGCTTCTTTCCAGATTTCATTTGAGGATATTTCCTTTTTGACCATAGCCCTGTATGGGCTTCCAAATATCTCTTTGCCAATTCCAGAAGAACTGTCTTAGCGAAAAGCTTCTTGTGGGGAAAGCTGTAACTCTGTGAGATGATTTCACAGAAGACAAAGAAGTTTCTCAAAAAGCTTCTTTCTCTTTGTTATCGGATGATATTTCCTTTGGCCCTATAGTCTTCTAAGGGATCTGAAATATCTGTTCTCAGATTCCACAGAAATAAGGCTAGCAAAGAGATCCACGAAATACAGATGTAACTCTGTGAGATGAATTAACAGAACACTACAGTTTCTCAGAAAGCTTCTTTCCAGAGATCATCTGAGGATATTTCCTTTTTCACCATAGCCCTCTAAGGGCTTCCAAATATCACTTTGCGAATTCCACAAGAACTGTCTCAGCGAAAGGCTTCTTGAGGGGAATGCTGTACCTCCCTGAGATGATTTTACAGAACACAAATTAGTTTCTCAGAAAGCTTCTTTCTCTTTGTTATCGGAGGATATTTCCTTTGGTCCTATAGTCTTCAAAGGGATCCGAAATATCTGTTCTCAGACTTCACAGAAATAATGCTAGCAAAGAGGTCCACGAAATACAGATGCAACGCTGTGAGTTGAATTAACAGAACACTAAGCAGTTTCTCAGAAAGCTTCTTTCCAGATTTCATCTGAGGATATTTCCTTTTTCACCATAGCCCTCTATTCGATTCCCAATATCACTTTGCCAATTCCACAAGAACTGTCTTAGCGAAAGCCTTCTTGAGGGGAAAGCTGTAACTCTGTGAGATGATTTCACAGAACACAAAGAAGTTTCTCAGAAAGCTTCTTTCACTTTGTTATCGGAGGATATTTCCTTTGGCCCTATAGTCCTCTAAGGGATCCGAAATATCTTTTCTCAGATTCCACAGAAATAAGGCTAGCAAAGAGATCAACGAAATACAGATGTAACTCTGTGAGCTGAATTAACAGAACACTGAGCAGTTTCTCAGAAAGCTTCTTTCCATATTTCATCTGTGGATATTTCCTTTTTCACCATAGCCGTGTATGGGCTTCCAAATATCACTTTGCCAATTCCAGAAGAACTGTCTTAGCGAAATGCTTCTTGTGGGGAAAGCTGTAACTCTGTGAGATGATTTCACAGAAGACAAAGAAGTTTCTCAGAAAGCTTCTGTCTCTTTGTTATCGGAGGATATTTCCTTTGTCCCTATAGTCTTCTAAGGGATCTGAAATATCTGTTCTCAGATTCCACAGAAATAAGGCTAGCAAAGAGATCCACGAAACACAGATGTAACTCTGTGAGATGAATTAACAGAACATTACAGTTTCTCAGAAAGCTTCTTTCCAGATTTCATCTGAGGATATTTCCTTTTTCACCATAGCCCTCTATGGGCTTCCAAATATCACTTTGGCAATTCCACAAGTACTGTCTTAGCGAAAGGCTTCTTGAGGGGAAAGCTGTAACTCTGTGAGATGATTTCACAGAACACAAAGAAGTTTCTCACAAAGCTTCTTTCTCTTTGTTATCGGAAGAAATTTTCTTTGGCCCTATAGTCTTCTAAGGGATCCGAAATATCTGTTCTCAATTTCCACAGAAATAAGGCTAGCAAAGAGATCCACGAAATACAGATGTAACTCTGTGAGATGAATTAACAGAACACTACAGTTTCTCAGAAAGCTTCTTTCCAGAGATCATCTGAGGATATTTCCTTTTTCACCATAGCCCTCTATGGGCTTCCAAATATCACTTTGCGAATTCCACAAGAACTGTCTCAGCGAAAGGCTTCTTGAGGGGAATGCTGTACCTCTCTGAGATGATTTTACAGAACACAAATTAGTTTCTCAGAAAGCTTCTTTCTCTTTGTTATCGGAGGATATTTCCTTTGGTCCTATAGTCTTCAAAGGGATCCGAAATATCTGTTCTCAGAATTCACAGAAATAACGGTAGCAAAGAGGTCCACGAAATACAGATGCAACGCTGTGAGATGAATTAACAGAACACTAAGCAGTTTCTCAGAAAGCTTCTTTCCAGATTTCATCTGAGGATATTTCCTTTTTCACCATAGCCCTCTATGCGATTCCAAATATCACTTTGCCAATTCCACTAGAACTGTCTTAGCGAAAGCCTTCTTTAGGGGAAAGCTGTAACTCTGTGAGATGATTTCACAGAACACAAAGAAGTTTCTCAGAAAGCTTCTTTCACTTTGTTATCGGAGGATATTTCCTTTGGCCCTAGAGTCCTCTAAGGGATCCGAAATATCTTTTCTCAGATTCCACAGAAATAAGGGTAGCAAAGAGATCAACGAAATACAGATGTAACTCTGTGAGATGAATTAACAGAACACTGAGCAGTTTCTCAGAAAGCTTCTTTCCATATTTCATCTGAGGATATTTCGTTTTTCACCATAGCCCTCTATGGGCTTCCAAATATCACTTTGCCAATTCCAGAAGAACTGTCTTAGCGAAAGGCTTCTTGTGGGGAAAGCTGTAACTCTGTGAGATGATTTCACAGAAGACAAAGAAGTTTCTCAGAAAGCTTCTTTCTCTTTGTTATCGGAGGATATTTCCTTTGACCTAAAGTCTTCTAAGGGATCTGAAATATCTGTTCTCAGATTCCACAAAAATAAGGCTAGCAAAGAGATCCACGAAACACAGATGTAATTCTGTGAGATGAATTAACAGAACATTACAGTTTCTCAGAAAGCTTCTTTCCAGAGATCATCTGAGGATATTTCCTTATCCACCATAACCCTCTATGGGCTTCCAAATATCACCTTGCCAATCCACAAGAACTGTCTCAGCGAAAGGCTTCTTGAGGGGAATGCTGTAACTCTCTGAGATGATTTCACAGAACACAAAGAAGTTTCTCAGAAATCATCTTTCTCTTTGTCATTGGAGGATATTTCCTTTGGCCCTATAGTCTTCTAAGGGATCCGAAATATCTGTTGTCAGATTTCACAGAAATAACGCTAGCAAAGAGATCCACGAAATACAGATGTAACTCTGTGAGATGAATTAACAGAACACTAAGCAGTTTCTCAGAAAGCTACTTTCCAGATTTCATCTGAGGATATTTCCTTTTTCACCATAGCCCTCTTTGGGCTTCCAAATATCACTTTGCCAATTCCACAAGAACTGTCTTAGCGAAAGGCTTCTTGAGGGGAAAGCTGTAACTCTGTGAGATTATTTCACAGAACACAAAGTAGTTTCTCAGAAAGCTTCTTTCTCTTTGTTATCGGAGGATATTTCCTTGGGCCCTATAGTCTTCTAAGGGATCCGAAATATCTGTTCTCAGATTCCACAGAAATACGGCTAGCAAAGAGATCCACGAAATACAGATGTAACTCTGTGAGAAGAATTAACAGAACAATAAGCAGTTTCTCAGAAAGCTTCTTTCCAGATTTCATCTGAGGATATTTCCTTTTTCACCATTGCCCTCTGTGGGCTTCCAAATATCACTTTGGCAATTCCACAAGTACTGTCTTAGCGAAAGGCTTCTTGAGGGGAAAGCTGTAACTCTGTGTGATGATTTCACAGAACACAAAGAAGTTTCTCAAAAAGCTTCTTTCTCTTTGTTATCGGAAGAAATTTCCTTTGGCCCTATAGTCTTCTAAGGGATCCGAAATATCTCTTCTCAGATTCCACAGAAATAAGGCTACCAAAGAGATCCACGAAATACAGATGTAACTCTGTGAGATGAATTAACAGAACACTACAGTTTCTCAGAAAGCTTCTTTCCAGAGATCATCTGAGGATATTTCCTTTTTCACCATAGCCCTCTAAGGGCTTCCAAATATCACTTTGCGAATTCCACAAGAACTGTCTCAGCGAAAGGCTGCTTGAGGGGAATGCTGTACCTCTCTGAGATGATTTTACAGAACACAAAGAAGTTTCTCAGAAAGCTTCTTTCTCTTTGCTTTCGGAGGATATTTCCTTTGGTCCTATAGTCTTCAAAGGGATCCGAAATATGTGTTCTCAGACTTCACAGAAATAACGCTAGCAAAGAGGTCCACGTAATACAGATGCAACGCTGTGAGATGAATTAACAGAACACTAAGCAGTTTCTCAGAAAGCTTCTTTCCAGATTTCATCTGAGGATATTTGATTTTTCACCGTAGCCCTCTATGCGATTCCAAATATCACTTTGCCAATTCCACAACAACTGTCTTAGCGAAAGGCTTCTTGAGGGGAAAGCTGTAACTCTGTGAGATGATCTCACAGAACACAAAGAAGTATCTCAGAAAGCTTCTTTCTCTTTGTTATCGGAGTTTATTTCCTTTGGCCCTGTAGCCTTCAAAGGGATCGGAAATATCTGTTCTCAGATTCCACAGAAATAAGGCTAGCAAAGAGATACACGAAATACAGATGTAAATCTGTGAGATGAATTAACAGAACACTAAGCAGTTTCTCAGAAAGCTTCTTTCCAGATTTCATCTGAGGATATTTCCTTTTTCAACATAGAACTCTATGGGCTTCCAAATATCACTTTTCCCATTCCACAAGAACTGTCTTAGCGAAAGGCTTTTTGAGGGGAAAGCTGTAATTCTGTGAGATGATTTCACAGAACACAAAGAGGTTTCTCAGAAAGCTTCTTTCTCTTTGTTATCGGAGGATATTTCCTTTGGCCCTGTAGTCTTCAAATGGATCCGAAATATCTGTTCTCAGATTCCACAGAAATAAGGCTAGCGAGGAGATCCAGGAAATACAGATGTAACTCTGTGAGATGAATTAACAGAACACTAAGCAGTTTCTCGGAAAGCTTCTTTCCAGATTTCTTCTGAGGATATTTCCTTTTTCACCATAGCCCTCTATGCGCTTCCAAATATCACTTTGCCAATTCCACAAGAACTGTCTTAGCGAAAGGCTTCTTGAGGGGAAAGCTGTAACTCTGTGAGATGATTTCACAGAACACAAAGAAGTTTCTCAGAAAGCTTCTTTCTCTTTGTTATCGGAGAATATTTCCTTTGGCCCTATAGTCTTCTAAGGGATCCGAAATATGTGTTTTCAGGTTCCACAGAAATAAGGCTAGCAAAGAGATCCACTAAATAGAGATGTATCTCTGAGTTGAATTAACAGAACACTAAACGGTTTCTCAGAAAGCTTCTTTGCAGATTTCATCTGAGGATATTTCCTTTTTCACCATAGCCCTCTAGGGGCTTCCAAATATCACTTTGCCAATTCCACAAGAAATGTCTTAGCGAAAGGCTTCTTGAGGGGAAAGCTGTAACTCTCTGAGATGATTTCACGGAACAGAAAGAAGTATCTCACAAAGCTTCTTTCTCTTTGTTATCGGAGGATATTTCCTTTGGCCCTATAGTTTTCTAAGGATCCGAAATATCTGTTTTCAGATTCCACAGAAATAAGGCTAGCAAAGACATCCACGAAATAGAGATGTAACTCTGTGAGATGAATTAACAGAACACTAAGCAGTTTCTCAGAAAGCTTCTTTCCAGATTTCATCTGAGGATATTTCCTTTTTCACCATAGCCCTCTATGGGCTTCCAAATATCCCTTTGCCAATTCCACAAGAACTGTCTTAGCGAAAGGCTTCTTGAGGGGAAAGCTGTAACTCTGTGAGATGATTTCACAGAACACAAAGAAGTTTCTCAGAAAGCTTCTTTCTCTTTGTTATCGGAGAATATTTCCTTTGGCCCTATAGTCTTCTAAGGGATCCGAAATATGTGTTCTCAGGTTCTACAGAAATAAGGCTAGCAAAGAGATCCACTAAATAGAGATGTAACTCTGTGAGATGAATTAACAGAACACTAAACGGTTTCTCAGAAAGCTTCTTTGCATATTTCATCTGAGGATATTTCCTTTTTCACCATAGCCCTCTATGGGCTTCCAAATATCACTTTGCCAATTCCACAAGAAGTGTCTTAGCGAAAGGCTTCTTGAGGGAAAACCTGTAACTCTGTGAGATGATTTCACA
This sequence comes from Macaca nemestrina, assembly GCF_043159975.1. Taxonomy (NCBI): domain Eukaryota; kingdom Metazoa; phylum Chordata; class Mammalia; order Primates; family Cercopithecidae; genus Macaca; species Macaca nemestrina. The sequence continues at coordinate 28,238,938 of NC_092143.1, forward strand.
GAACACAAAGAAGTTTCTCAGAAAGCTTCTTTCTCTTTGTTATCGGAGGAGATTTCCTTTGGCCCTATAGTCTTCAAAGGCATCCGAAATATCTGTTCTCAGATTCCACAGAAATAAGGCTAGCAAAGAGTTCCACGAAATACAGATGTAACTCTGTGAGATGAATTAACAGAACACGAAGCAGTTTCTCAGAAAGCTTCTTTCCAGATTTCATCGGAGGATATTTCCTTTTTCACCATAGCCCTCTATGCGCTTCCTAATATCACTTTGCCAATTCCACAAGAAATGTCTTAGCGAAAGACTTCTTGTGGGGAAAGCTGTAACTCTGTGAGATGATTTCAGAGAACACAAAGAAGTTTCTCAGAAAGTTTCTTTCTCTTTGTTATCAGAGTTTATTTCCTTTGGCCCTATAGTCTTTAAAGTGATCCGAAATATCTGTTCTCAGATTCCACAGAAATAAGGCTAGCAAAGAGATCCACGAAATACAGATGTAACTCTGTGACATGAATTAACAGAACACTAAGCAGTTTCTCAGAAATCTCCTTTCCAGATTTCATCTGAGGATATTTCCTTTTTCACCATTGCCCTCTATGGGCTTCCAAATATCACTTTGCCAATTCCACAATAACTGTCTTAGCGAAAGACTTCTTGAGGGGAAAGCTGTAACTCTGTGAGATGATTTCACAGAACACAAAGAAGTTTCTCAGAAAGCTTCTTTCTCTTTGTTATCGCAGGAGATTTTGTTTGGACCTATAGTCTTCAAAGGCATCCGAAATATCTGTTCTCAGATTCCACAGAAATAAGGCTAGCAAAGAGATCCACGAAATACAGATGTAACTCTGTGAGATGAATTAACAGAACACTAAGCAGTTTCCCAGAAAGCTTCTTTCCAGATGTCATCTGTGGATATTTCCTTTTTCACTATAGCCCTCTATGCGCTTCCAAATATCACTTTGCCAATTCCACAAGAACTGTCTTAGCGAAAGGCTTCTTGAGGGGAAAGCTGTAACTCTGTGAGATGATTTCACAGAACACAAAGAAGTTTCTCAGAAAGCTTCTTTCTCTTTGTTATCGGATGATATTTCCTTTGGCCCTATAGTCTTCCAAGGGATCCGAAATATCTGTTCTCAGATTCCACAGAAATAAGGCTAGCAAAGAGATCCAGGAAATACAGATGCAACCCTGTGATATGAATTAACAGAACACTAAGCAGTTTCTCAGAAAGCTTCTTTCCAGATTTCATCTGAGGATATTTCCTTTTCCCCATAGCCCTCTATGGGCTTCCTAATACCACTTTTCCAATTCCACAAGAACTGTCTTAGCGAAAGGCTTCTTGAGGGGAAAGCTGTAACTCTGTGAGATTATTTCAAAGAACACAAAGAAGTTTCTCAGAAAGCTTCTTTCTCTTTGTTATCAGTGTTTATTTCCTTTGGCCCTATAGTCTTCAAAGGGATCCGAAATATCTGTTCTCAGATTCCACAGAAATAAGGCTAGCAAAGAGATCCACGAAATACAGATATAACTCTTTGAGATGAATTAACAGAACACTAAGCAGTTTCTCAGAAAGCTTCTTTCCAGATTTCATCTGAGGATATTTCCTTTTTCACCATAGCCCTCTATGGGATTCCAAATATCCCTTTGCCTATACCACGAGAACTGACTTAGCGAAAGGCTTCTTGAGGTGAAATCTGTAACTCTGTGAGATTATTTCATAGAACACAAAGAAATTTCACAGAAAGTTTCTTTCTCTTTGTTATCGGAGGATAATTCCTTTGGCCTTATACTCTTCTAAAGGTTCCGAAATGTCTGTTCTCAGATCCAACAGAAATAAGGCTAGCAAAGAGATCCATGAAATACAGATGTAACTCTGTGAGATGAATTAACAGAACACTAAGCAGTTTCTTAGAAAGCTTCTTTCCAGATTTCATCTGAGGGTGTTTCCTTTTTCACCATAGCCCTCTTTGCGCTTGCAAATATCACTTTGCCAATACCACAAGAACTGTGTTAGCGAAAGGCTTCTTCAGGGGAAAGCTGTAACTCTGTGAGATGATTTCACAGAACACAAAGAAGTTTTTCTGAAAGCTTCTTTCCAAATTTCATCTGAGGGTGTTTCCTTTTTCACCATAGCCCTCTTTGCGCTGGCAAATATCACTTTTCCAATTCCACAAGAACTGTGTTAGCGAAAGGCTTCTTGAGGGGAAAGCTGTAACTCTGTGAGATGATTTCAAAGAACACAAAGAAGTTTCTCAGAAAGCTTCTTTCTCTTTGTTGTCGGAGTTTATTTCCTTTGGCCCTATAGTCTTCAAACGGATCCGAAATATCTGTTCTCAGATTCCACAGAAAAAAGGCTAGCAAAGAGATCCACGAAATACAGATGTAACTCTGTGAGATGAATTAACAGAACACTAAGAAGTTTCTCAGAAAGCTTCTTTCCAGATTTCATCTGAGGATATTTCCTTTTTCAACATAGCCCTCTATGCGGTTCCAAATATCATTTTTCCAATGGCACAAGATCTGTCTTAGCGAAAGGCTTCTTGAGATGAAAGCTGTAACTCTGTGAGATGATTTCACAGAACACAAAGAAGTTTCTCAGAAAGCTTCCTTCTCTTTCTTTTCTGAGGATATTTCCTTTGGCCCTCTTGGCTTCAAAGGGATCCGAAATATCTGTTCTCACATTCCACAGAAATAAGGCTAGCAAAGAGATCCACGAGATATAGATGTAACTCTGTGAGATGAATTAACAGAACACAAAGCAGTTTCTCGGAAAGCTTCTTTCCAGATTTCATCTGAGGATATTTCCTTTTTCACCATAGCGTTCTATGGGCTTCCAAATATCACTTTGCCTATTCCACAAGAACTGTCTTAGCGAAAGGCTTCCTGAGGGGAAAGCTGTAACTCTGTGAGATGATTTCACATAACACAAAGAAGTTTTTCAGAAAGCTTCTTTCCAGATTTCATCTGAGAGTGTTTCCTTTTTCACCATAGCCCTCTATGCGCTTCCAAATATCATTTTGCCAGTTGCACAAGACTGTCTTAGCGAAAGTCTTCTTGAGGGGAAAGCTGTACCTCTGTGAGATTATTTCATAGAACACAAAGAAATTTCTCAGAAAGCTTCTTTCTCTTTGTTATCGTAAGATATTTCCTTTGGCCCTATACTCTTCTAAAGTTTCCGAAATGTCGGTTCTCACATTCCACAGAAAAAAGGCTAGCAAAGAGATCCACGAAATACAGATGTAACTCTGTGAGATGAATTAACAGAACACTAAGCAGTTTCTCAGAAAGCTTCGTTCCAGATTTCATCTGAGGATATTTCCTTTTTTACCATAGCCCTCTATGCGCTTCCAAATATCACTTTTCCAATTCCACAAGAACTTTCTTAGCGAAAGGCTTCTTTAGGGGAAAGCTGTAACTCTGTGAGGTGATTTCCAAGAACACGAAGAAGTTTCTCAGAAAGCTTCTTTCTCTTTGTTATCGGAGGATATTTCCTTCGGCCCTATAGTCTTCAAACGGATCCGAAATATCTGTTCTCAGATTCCACAGAAATAAAGCTAGCAAATAGATCCACCACATACTGATGTAACCCTTTGAGAAGAATTAACAGAACACTAAGCAGTTTCTCAGAAATCTTCTTTCCAGATTTCATCTGAGGCTAATTCCTTTTTCACCATAGCCCTCTATTGGCTTCAAATATCACTTTGCCAATTCCACAAGAACTGTCTTAGCGAATGGCTTCTTCAGGGGAAATCTATAACTCTGTGAGATGATTTCACAGAACACAAGGAAGTTTCTCAGAAAGCTTCATTCTCTTTGTTATCGGAGGATATTTGCTTTGGCCCTATAGTCTTCTAATTGATCCGCAATATCTGTTCTCAGATTCCACAGAAATAAGGCTAGCAAAGAGATCCACGAAATACAGATGTAACTCTGTGAGATGAATTAACAGAACACTAAGCAGTTTCTCAGTAAGCTTCTTTCCAGATTTCATCTGAGGATATTTCCTTTTTCACCATAGCCTTCTATGCGCTTCCAAATATCATTTTGCCAATTCCACAAGAACTGTCTTAGCGAAAGTCTTCTTGACGGGAAAACTGTAACTCGGTGAGATGATTTCACAGAACACAAAGAAGTTTCTCAGAAAGCTTCTTTCTCTTTTTTATCGGAGGATATTTCCTTTAGCCGTGTAGTCTTCAAAGGGATCCGAAATATCTGTTCTCAGATACCACAGAAATAAGGCTAGCAAAGAGGTCCAAGAAATACGGATGTAACTCTATGAGATGAATTAAGAGAACACTAGGCAGTTTTTCAGAAAGCTTCTTTCCAGATTTCATCTGAGGATATTTCCTTTTTCACCATAGCCCTGTATTGGCTTCCAAATATCACTTTGCCAATTCCACAAGAACTGTCTCAGCGAAAGGCTTCTTGAGGGGAAAGCTGTAAGTCTGTGAGATGATTTCATAGAACACAAAGAAGTTTCTCAGAAAGCTTCTTTCTCTTTCTTATCGGAGGATATTTCCTTTGGCCCTATAGTCTTCAAAGGGATCCAAAATATCTGTTCTCATATTCCACAGAAATAAGGCTAGCAAAGAGATCCACGAAATACAGATGTAACTCTGTGAGATGAATTAACAGAACAGTATGCAGTTTCTCAAAAACCTTCTTTCCAGATTTCATCTGAGGATGTTTCCTTTTTCACATTAGCCCTTTATGGGCGTCCAAATATCACTTTGCCATTTCCACAAGAACTGTCTTAGCGAAAGGCTTCTTGAGGGGAAAGCTGTGACTCTTTAACATGATTTCAAAGAACACAAAGAAGTTTCTCAGAAAGTTTCTTTCTATTTGTTATCCGAGGATATTTCCTTTGGCTCTAGAGTTTTCAAAGGGATCCGAAATATCTGTTCTCAGATACCACAGAAATAAGGCTAGCAAAGAGATCCACGAAATACAGATGTAACTCTGTGAGATGAATTAAAAGAACACTAAGCAGTTTCTCAGGAAGCTTCTTTCCAGATTTCTTCGGAGGATATTTCCTTTTTCTCCATAGCACTCTATGGGCTTCCAAATATCACTTTGCCAATTCCACCAGAACTGTCTTAGCGAAAGGCTTCTTGAGGGGAAAGCAGTAACTATGTTAGATGATTTCACAGAACAAAAAGGAGTTTCTCAGAAAGCTTCTTTGTCTTTGTTATCGGAGGATATTTCCTTTGGCCCTATAGTCTTCAAAGGGATCCGAAATATCTGTTCTTAGAATCCACAGAAATAAGGCTAGCAAAGAGATCCAGGAAATACAGATGTAACCCTGTGAGATGAATTAACAGAACACTAAGCAGTTTCTCAGAAACTTCTTTCGAGATTTCATCTGAGGATATTTCCTTTTTCACCATAGCCCTCTATGCGCTTCCAAATATCACTTTGCCAATTCCACAAAAACTGTCTTAGCGAAAGGCTTCTTGAGGGGAAAGCTGTAACTCTTTGAGATGATTTCAGAGAACAGAAAGAAGTTTCTCAGAAAGCTACTTTCTCTTTGTTATCGGAGGATATTTCCTTTGGCCCTATAGTCTTCAAAGGGATCCGAAATATCTGTTTTCAGATTCCACAGAAATAAGGCTAGCAAAGAGATCCACGAAATACAGATAAATCTGTGAGATGAATTAACAGAACACTAAGCAGTTTCTCAGAAAGCGTCTTTCCAGATTTCATCTGAGGATATTTCCTTTTTTACCATAGCCCTCTATGCGCTTCCAAATATCACTTTTCCAATTCCACAAGAACTTTCTTAGCGAAAGGCTTCTTTAGGGAAAAGCTGTAACTCTGTGAGGTGATTTCCAAGAACACGAAGAAGTTTCTCAGAAAGCTTCTTTCTCTTTGTTATCGGAGGATATTTCCTTCGGCCCTATAGTCTTCAAACGGATCCGAAATATCTGTTCTCAGATTCCACAGAAATAAAGCTAGCAAATAGATCCACCACATACTGATGTAACCCTTTGAGAAGAATTAACAGAACACTAAGCAGTTTCTCAGAAATCTTCTTTCCAGATTTCATCTGAGGCTAATTCCTTTTTCACCATAGCCCTCTATTGGCTTCAAATATCACTTTGCCAATTCCACAAGAACTGTCTTAGCGAATGGCTTCTTCAGGGGAAATCTATAACTCTGTGAGATGATTTCACAGAACACAAGGAAGTTTCTCAGAAAGCTTCATTCTCTTTGTTATCGGAGGATATTTGCTTTGGCCCTATAGTCTTCTAATTGATCCGCAATATCTGTTCTCAGATACCACAGAAATAAGGCTAGCAAAGAGATCCACGAAATACAGATGTAACTCTGTGAGATGAATTAACAGAACACTAAGCAGTTTCTCAGTAAGCTTTTTTCCAGATTTCATCTGAGGATATTTCCTTTTTCACCATAGCCTTCTATGCGCTTCCAAATATCATTTTGCCAATTCCACAAGAACTGTCTTAGCGAAAGGCTTCTTGTCGGGAAAACTGTAACTCTGTGAGATGATTTCACAGAACACAAAGAAGTTTCTCAGAAAGCTTCTTTCTCTTTTTTATCGGAGGATATTTCCTTTAGCCATGTAGTCTTCAAAGGGATCCGAAATATCTGTTCTCAGATTCCACAGAAATAAGGCTAGGAAAGAGGTCCAAGAAATACGGATGTAACTCTATGAGATGAATTAAGAGAACACTAGGCAGTTTTTCAGAAAGCTTCTTTCCAGATTACATCTGAGGATATTTCCTTTTTCACCATAGCCCTGTATTGGCTTCCAAATATCACTTTGCCAATTCCACAAGAACTGTCTCAGCGAAAGGCTTCTTGAGGGGAAAGCTGTAAGTCTGTGAGATGATTTCTAGAACACAAAGAAGTTTCTCAGAAAGCTTCTTTCTCTTTCTTATCGGAGGATATTTCCTTTGGCGCTATAGTCTTCAAAGGGATCCGAAATATCTGTTCTCATATTCCACAGAAATAAGGCTAGCAAAGAGATCCACGAAATACAGATGTAACTCTGTGAGATGAATTAACAGAACACTATGCAGTTTCTCAGAAAGCTTCTTTCCAGATTTCTTCTGAGGATATTTCCTTTTTCACCATAGCCTTCTATGCGCTTCCAAATATCATTTTGCCAATTCCACAAGAACTGTCTTAGCGAAAGTCTTCTTGACGGGAAAACTGTAACTCGGTGAGATGATTTCACAGAACACAAAGAAGTTTCTCAGAAAGCTTCTTTCTCTTTTTTATCGGAGGATATTTCCTTCAGCCCTGTAGTCTTCAAAGGGATCCGAAATATCTCTTCTCAGATTCCACAGAAATAAGGCTAGCAAACAGATCCACGAAATACAGATGTAAGTCTGTGAGATGAATTAACAGAACACTAAGCAGTTTCTCAGAAAGCTTCTTTCCAGATTTCATCTGAGGATATCTCCTTTTTCAACATAGCCCTCTATGCGCTTCCAAATATAACTTTGCCAATTCCACAAGAACTGTCTTAGCGAAGGGCTTCTTGAGGGGAAAGCTGTGACTCTGTGACATGATTTCAAAGAACACAAAGAAGATTCTCAGAAAGTTTCTTTGTATTTGTTATCGGAGGATATTTCCTTTGGCTCTAGGGTTTACAAAGGGATCCGAAATATCTGTTCTCAGATTCCACAGAAATAAGGTTAGCAAAGAGATCCACGAAATACAGATGTAACTCTGTGAGTTGAAATAACAGAACACTAAGCAGTTTGTCAGAAAGCTTATTTCCAGATTTCATCTGAATATATTTCCTTTTTCACCATAGCCCTCTATGTGCTTCCAAATATCACTTTGCCAATTCCCAAGAACTGTCTTAGCGAAAGGCTTCTTGAGGTGAACGCTGTAACTCTGTGAGATGATTTCACAGAACACAAAGAAGTTTCTCAGAAAGCTTCTTTCTCTTTGTTATCGGAGGATATTTCCTTTGACCCTATAGTCTTCAAAGGGATCAGAAATATCTCTTCTGAGATTCCACAGAAATAAGGCTAGCAAAGAGATCCACGAAACACTGATGTAACTCTTTGAGGTGAATTAACAGACCACTAAGCAGTTTCTCAGAAAGCTTCTTTCCAGATTTCATCAGAGGATATTTCCTTTTTCACCATAGACCTCTATGGGCTTCCAAATATCATTTTGCCAATTCCAAAAGAACTGTCTTAGCGAAAGGCTTCTTGAGATGAAAGCTGTAACTCTGTGATATGATTTCACAGAACACAAAGAAGTTTCTCTGAAAGCTTCTTTCTCTTTGTTATCGGAGGATATTTCCTTTGGCCCTATAATCTTCTAAGGGATCCGAAATATCTGTTCTCAGATTCCACAGAAATAAGGCTAGCAAAGAGATCCACGAAATACAGATGTAACTCTGTGAGATGAATTAACAGAACACTAAGCAGTTTTTCAGAAAGCTTCTTTCCAGATTTATTCTGAGGATATTTCCTTTTTCACCCTAGCCCTCTAGGCGCTTCCAAATATCACTTTTCCAATTCCACAACAACTGTCTTAGCGAAAGTCTTCTTGACGGGAACGCTGTATCTCTGTGAGATGATATCATAGAAAACAAAGAAGTTTCTCAGAAAGCTTCTTTCTCTTTGTTATCGGAGGATATTTCCTTTGGCCCTATAGTCTTCAAAGGGATCCGAAATATCTGTTCTCAGATTCCACAGAAATAAGGCTAGCAAAGAGATCCACGAAATACAGATGTAACTCAGTGAGATGAATTAACAGAACACTAAGCAGTTTCTCAGAAAGCTTCTTTCCAGATTTCATCTGAAGATATTTCCTTTATCACCAGAGCCCTCCATGGGCTTCCAAATATCACTTTGCCAATTCCACAAGAACTGTCTTAGCGATAGTCTTCTTGACAGGAAAGCTGTAACTCTCTGAGATGATATCATAGAAAACAAAGAAGTTTCTCAGAAAGCTTCTTTCTCTTTGTTATCGGAGGATATTTCCTTTGGCCCTATAGTCTTCAAAGGGATCCGAAATACCTGTTCTTAGATTCCACAGAAATAAGGCTAGCAAAGAGATCCACGAAATACAGATGTAACTCTGTAAGATGAATTCACAGAACACTAAGCAGTTTCTCAGAAAACTTCTTTCCAGATTTCATCTGAGGATATTTCATTTTTCACCTTAGCCTTATATGGGCTTCCAAATATCACTTTGCCAATTCCACAAGAACTATCTTAGCGAAAGGCTTCTTGAGATGAAAGCTGTATCTCTGTGAGATGATTTCACAGAACACAAAGAAGTTTCTCAGAAAGCTTCTTTCTCTTTTTTATCGGAGGATATTTCCTTTGGCCCTATAGCCCTCAAAGGGATGCGAAATATCTATTCTCAGATTCCACAGAAATAAGGCTAGAAAAAAGATCCACGAAATACAGCCGTAACTCTGTGAGATGAATTAACAGAACTCTAAGCAGTTTCTCAGAAAGCTTCTTTCCAGATTTCATCTGAGGATATTTCCTTATTCACCATAGCCCTCTATGCGCTTCCAAATATCACTTTGCCAATTCCCCAAGAACTGTCTTAGTGAAAGGCTTCTTGAGGGGAAAGCTGTAATTTCGTGAGATGATTTCACAGAACACCAAGAAGTTTCTGAGAAAGCTTCTTTCTCTTTGTTGTCGGAGGATATTTCCTTTGGCCCTATTGTCTTCAAGGGGATCCGAAATATCTGTTCTCAGATTCCACAGAAATAAGGCTAGCAAAGGGATCCATGACATACAGATGTAACTCTGTGAGATGAATTAACAGAACACTAAGCAGTTTCTCAGAAAGCTTCTTTCCAGATTTCATCTGTGGATATTTCCTATTTCACCGTATCCCTCTATGCGCTTCCTAATATCACTTTGCCAAAACCACAAGAACTGTCTTAGCGAAAGGCTTCTTGAGGGGAAAGCTGTGACTCTGTGACATGATTTCAAAGAACACAAAGAAGTTTCTCAGGAAGCTTCTTTCTCTTTGTTATCGGAGGATATTTCCTTTGGCCCTAGAGTCTTCTAAGGGATCCGAAATATCTGTTCCCCGATTCCACAGAAATAAGGCTAGCAAAGAGATCCACCAAATACAGATGTAACTCTGTGAGATGAATTAACAGAACAGTAAGCAGTTTCTCAAAAAGCTTCTTTCCAGATTTCATCTGAGGTATTTCCTTTTTCACCATAGCCCTCTATGGGCTTCCAAATATCACTTTTCCAATTCCACAAAAACTGTCTTAGCGAAAGGCTTCTTGAGGGGAAAGCTGTAACTCTGTGAAATGATTTCACAGAACACAAAGATGTTTCTCAGAAAGCCTCTTTCTCTTTGTTATCGGAGGATATTTCCTTTGGCCTTATATTCTTCAAAGGGATCCGAAATATCTGATCTCAGATTCCACAGAAATAAGGCTAGCAAAGAGATCTGCCACATACAGATGTAACTCTGTGAGATGAATTAACAGAACTCTAAGCAGTTTCTCAGAAAGCTTCTTTACAGTTTTCATCTGAGGATATTTCCTTTTTCACCATAGCCCTCTATGGGCTTCCAAATATAACTTTGCCAATTCCAAAAGAACTGTCTTAGGGAAAGGTTTCTTGAGGGGAAAGCTGTACCTCTGTGAGATGATTTCTCAGAACACAAAGAAGTTTCTCAGAAAGCTTCTTTCTCTTTGATATCAGAGGATATTTCCTTTCGCCCTATAGATTTCTAAGGGATCCGAAATATCTGTTCTCAGATTCCAAAGAAATAAGGCTAGCAAAGAGATCCACGAAATACAGATGGAACACTGTGAGATGAATTATCAGAACACTAAGCAGTTTCTCAGAAAGTTTCTTCCCGATTTCATCTGAGAATATTTCCTTTTTCACCACACCCCTCTATGGGCTTCCAAATATCAGTTTGCCAATTCCACAAGAACTGTCTTAGCGAAAGGCTTCTTGAGGGAAAGCTGTAACTCTGTGAGATGATTTCACAGAACACATAGAAGTTTCTCAGAAACCTTTCTCTTTGTTATCGGAGGATATTTCCTTTGGCCTTATATTCTTCAAAGGGATCCGAAATATCAGATCTCAGATTCCGCAGAAATAAGGCTAGCAAAGAGATCCATGAAATACAGATGTAACTCTGTGAGATGAATTAACAGAACTCTAAGCAGTTTCTCAGAAAGCTTCTTTACAGTTTTCATCTGAGGATATTTCCTTTTTCACCATAGCCCTCTATGGGCTTCCAAATATAACTTTGCCAATTCCAAAAGAACTGTCTTAGCGAAAGGTTTCTTGAGGGGAAAGCTGTAACTCTGTGAGATGATTTCACAGAACACAAAGAAGTTTCTCAGAAAGCTTGTTTCTCTTTGATATCGGAGGATATTTCCTTTCGCCCTATAGTTTTCTAAGGGATCCGAAATATCTGTTCTCAGATTCCAGAGAAATAAGGCTAGCAAAGAGATCAACGAAATACAGATGGAACACTGTGAGATGAATTAACAGAACATTAAGCAGTTTCTCAGAAAGCTTCCTTCCAGATTTCATCTGAGGATATTTCCTTTTTCACCGCAGCCCACTATGCGCTTCCAAATATCACTTTGCCAATTCCACTAGAACTGTGTTAGTGAAAGTCTTCATTAGGGGAAAGCTGTAACTCTGTGAGATGATTTCACAGAACACAAAGAAGTTTCTCAGAAAGCTTCTATCTCTTTGTTATCGGAGGATATTTCCTTTGGCCCTATAGTCTTGAAAGGGATCCGAAATATCTGTTCTCAGATTCCACAGAAATAAGGCTAGCAAAGACATCCACGAAATACAGATGTAACTCTGTGAGATGAATTAACAGAACACTAAGCAGTTTCTCAGAAAGCTTCTTTCCAGATTTCTTCTGAGGATATTTCCTTTTTCACCATAGCCCTCTATGGGCTTCCAAATATCACTTTGCCAATTCCACAAGAACTGTGTTAGCGAAAGGCTTCTTGAGGGGAAAGCTGTAACTCTGTGAGATGATTTCACAGAACCCAAAGAAGTTTCTCAGAAAGCTTCTTTCCCTTTGTTATCGGAGGATATTTCCTTTGGCCCTAGAGTCTTCTTAGAGATCCGAAATATCTGTTCCCCGATTCCACAGAAATAAGGCTAGCAAAGAGATCCACGAAATAAAGATGTAACTCTGTGAGATGAATTAACAGAACACTAAGCAGTTTCTCAGAAAGCTTCTTTCCAGATTTCATCTGAGGATATTTCCTTTTTCACCATAGCCCACTAAGGGCTTCCAAATATCACTTTGACAAGTCCACAAGAACTGTGTTAGCGAAAGGCTTCTTGAGGGGAAAGCTGTAACTCTGTGAGATGATTTCACAGAACACAAAGAAGTTTCTCAGAACGCTTCTTTCTCTTTGTTATCGGAGGATATTTCCTTAGGCCCTATAGTCTTCAAAGGGATCCAAAATATCTGTTCTCAGATTCCACAGAAATAAGGCTAGCAAAGAGATCCACGAAATACAGATGTAACTCTGTGAGATGAATTAACAGAAGAGTAAGCAGTTTTCAAAAAGCTTCTTTCCAGATTTCATCGGAGGATATTTCCTTTTTCACCATAACCCTCTATGGGCTTCCAAATATCACTTTGCCAATTCACAAGAACAGTCTTAGCGTAAGGCTTCTTGAGGGGAAAGCTGTAACTCTGTGAGGTGATATCAAAGAACACAAAGAAGTTTCTCAGAAAGCTTCTTTCTCTTTGTTATCGGAGGATATTTCCTATGGCCCTATAGTCTTCTTAGGGATGCGAAATATCTGTTCTCAGATTCCACAGAAAAAAGGCTAGCAAAGAGATCCACGAAATACAGATGTAACTCTGTGAGATGAATTAACAGAGCACTAAGCAGTTTCTCAGAAAGCTTCTTTCCAGATTTCATCTGAGAATATTTCCTTTTTCACCATAGCCGTCTAAGGGCTTCCAAATATCACTTTGCCAATTCCACAAGAACTGTCTTAGCGAAAGGCTTCCTTAGGGGAAAGCTGTAACTCTGTGAAATGATTTCACAGAACGCAAAGAAGTTAATCAGAAAGCTTCTTTCCCTTTGTTATCGGAGGATATTTACTTTGGCCCTATAGTCTTCAAAGGGATTCGAAATATCTGTTCTCAGATTCCACAGAAATAAGGCTAGCAAAGAGATCCACGAAATACAGATGTAACTCTGTGAGATGAATTAACAGAACACTAAGCAGTTTCTCAGAAAGCTTCTTTCCAGATTTCATCTGAGGATATTTCCTTTTTCACCATAGCCCTCTATGGGCTTCCAAATATCACTTTGCCAATTCCACAAGAACTGTCTTAGTGAAAGTCTTCTTGAGTGGAAAGCTGTAACTCTGTGAGATGATTTCACAGAACACAAAGAAGTTTCTCAGAAAGCTTCTTTCTCTTTGTTATCCTAGGATATTTCCTTTGGCTCTATAGTCTTCTAAGGGATCGGAAATATCTGTTCTCAGATTCCACAGAAAAAAGGCTAGCAAAGAGATCCACGAAATACAGATGTAACTCTGTGAGATGAATTATCAGAACATTAGGCAGTTTCTCAGAAAGCTTCTTTCCAGATTTCATCTGAGAATATTTCCTTTTTCACCATAGCCCTCTATGGGCTTCCAAATATCACTTTGCCAATTCCACAAGAAGTGTCTTAGCGAAAGGCTTCTTGAGGGAAAGCTGTAACTCTGTGAGATGATTTCACAGAACACATAGAAGTTTCTCAGAAACCTTTCTCTTTGTTATCGGAGGATATTTCCTTTGGCCTTATGTTCTTCTAAGGGATCCGAAATATCTGTTCTCAGATTCCACAGAAATAAGGCCAGCAAAGAGATCTGCCAAATACAGATGTAACTCTGTGAGATGAAACAACAGAACGCTAAGCAGTTTCTCAGAAAGCTTCTTTCCAGTTTTCATCTGAGGATATTTCCTTTTTCACCATAGCCCTCTATGGGCTTCCAAATATAACTTTGCCAATTCCAAAAGAACTCTCTTAGCGAAAGGCTTCTTGAGGGGAAAGCTGTAACTCTGTGAGATGATTTCTCAGAACACAAAGAAGTTTCTCAGAAAGCTTCTTTCTCTTTGATATCGGAGGATATTTCCTTTCGCCCTATAGTTTTCTAAGGGATCCGAAATATCTGTTCTCAGATTCCAGAGAAATAAGGCTAGCAAAGAGATCCACGAAATACAGATGGAACACTGTGAGATGAATTAACAGAACATTAAGCAGTTTCTCAGAAAGCTTCTTTGCAGATTTCATCTGAGGATATTTCCTTTTTCACCGCAGCCCACTATGCGCTTCCAAATATCACTTTGCCAATTCCACTAGAACTGTGTTAGCGAAAGGCTTCTTGAGGGGATAGCTGTATCTCTGAGAGATGATTTCACAGAACACAAAGAAGTTTCTCAGAAAGCTTCTTTCTCTTTGTTATCGGAGGATATTTCCTTTGGCCCTATAGTCTTCTAAGGGATCCGAAATATCTGTTCTCCGATTCCACAGCAATAAGGCTAGCAAAGAGATCTACGAAATACAGATGTAACTCTGTGAGATATATTAACAGAACACTAAGCAGTTTCTCAGAAAGCTTCTTTCCAGATTTCATCTGAGGATATTTCCTTTTTCACCATAGCCCTCTATGGGCTTCCAAATATCACTTTTCCAATTCCACAAGAACTGTGTTAGTGAAAGTCATCATGAGGGGAAAGCTGTATCTCTGTGAGATGATTTCACAGAACACAAAGAAGTTTCTCAGAAAGCTTCTTTCTCTTTGTTATCGGAGGATATTTCCTTTGGCCCTATAGTCTTCTAAGGGATCCGAAATATCTGTTCTCACATTCCACAGAAAAAAGGCTAGCAAAGAGATCCACGAAATACAGATGTAACTCTGTGAGATGAATTAACAGAGCACTAAGCAGTTTCTCAGAAAGCTTCTTTCCAGATTTCATCTGAGAATATTTCCTATTTCACCATAGCCCTCTATGGGCTTCCAAATATCACTTTGCCAATTCCACAAGAACTGTCTTAGCGAAAGGCTTCCTGAGGGGAAAGCTGTAACTCTGTGAAATGATTTCACAGAACGCAAAGAAGTTAATCAGAAAGCTTATTTCCCTTTGTTATCGGAGGATATTTCCTTTGGCCCTATAGTCTTCAAAGGGATTCGAAATATCTGTTCTCAGATTCCACAGAAATAAGGCTAGCAAAGAGATCCACGAAATACAGATGTAACACTGTGAGATGAATTAACAGAACTCTAAGGAGTTTCTCAGAAAGCTACTTTCCAGATTTCATCTGAGGATATTTCCTTTTTCACCATAGCCCTCTTAGCGATTCCAAATATCACTTTGCCAATTCCACAAGAACTGTCTTAGCCAAAGGCTTCTGGAGGTTAAAGCTGTAACTCTGTGAAAAGATTTCACAGAACACAAAGAAGTTTCTCTGAAAGCTTCTTTCTCTTTGTTATCGGAGGATATTTCCTTTGGCCTTATAGACTTCTAAGGGTTGTGAAATATCTGTTCTTCGATTCCACAGAAAGAAGGCTAGCAAAGAGATCCACGAAATACAGATGTAACTCTGTGAGTTGAATTAACAGAACACTAAGCAGTTTCTCAGAAAGCTTCTTTCCAGATTTCTTCTGAGGATATTTCCTTTTTCACCATAGCCCTCTATGGGCTTCCAAATATCACTTTGCCAATTACACAAGAACTGTCTTAGCGAAAGGCTTCTTGAGGGGAATGCTGTAACTCTGTGAGATGATTTCACAGAACACAAAGAAGTTTCTCAGAAACCTCTCTCTTTGTTAACGGAGGATATTTCCTTTGGCCCTATAGTCTTCTAAGGGATCCGAAATATCTGTTCTCAGATTCCAGAGAAATAAGGCTAGCAAAGAGATCCACGAAATACAGATGGAACACTGTGAGATGAATTATCAGAACACTAAGCAGTTTCTCAGAAAGCTTCTTTCCAGATTTCATCTGAGAATATTTCCTTTTTCACCACACCCCTCTATGGGCTTCCAAATATCACTTTGCCAATTCCACAAGAACTGTCTTAGCGAAAGGCTTCTTGAGGGAAAGCTGTAACTCTGTGAGATGATTTCACAGAACACATAGAAGTTTCTCAGAAACCTTTCTCTTTGTTATCGGAGGATATTTCCTTTGGCCTTATATTCTTCAAAGGGATCCGAAATATCTGATCTCAGATTCCGCAGAAATAAGGCTAGCAAAGAGATCCATGAAATACAGATGTAACTCTGTGAGATGAATTAACAGAACTCTAAGCAGTTTCTCAGAAAGCTTCTTTACAGTTTTCATCTGAGGATATTTCCTTTTTCACCATTGCCCTCTATGGGCTTCCAAATATAACTTTGCCAATTCCAAAAGAACTGTCTTAGCGAAAGGTTTCTTGAGGGGAAAGCTGTAACTCTGTGAGATGATTTCACAGAACACAAAGAAGTTTCTCAGAAAGCTTCTTTCTCTTTGATATCGGAGGATATTTCCTTTCGCCCTATAGTTTTCTAAGGGATCCGAAATATCTGTTCTCAGATTCCAGAGAAATAAGGCTAGCAAAGAGATCCACGAAATACAGATTTAACACTGTGAGATGAATTAACAGAACATTAAGCAGTTTCTCAGAAAGCTTCCTTCCAGATTTCATCTGAGGATATTTCCTTTTTCACCGCAGCCCACTATGCGCTTCCAAATATCACTTTGCCAATTCCACTAGAACTGTGTTAGTGAAAGTCTTCATTAGGGGAAAGCTGTAACTCTGTGAGATGATTTCACAGAACACAAAGAAGTTTCTCAGAAAGCTTCTTTCTCTTTGTTATCGGAGGATATTTCCTTTGGCCCTATAGTCTTGAAAGGGATCCGAAATATCTGTTCTCAGATTCCACAGAAATAAGGCTAGCAAAGACATCCACGAAATACAGATGTAACTCTGTGAGATGAATTAAGCGAACACTAAGCAGTTTCTCAGAAAGCTTCTTTCCAGATTTCTTCTGAGGATATTTCCTTTTTCACCATAGCCCTCTATGGGCTTCCAAATATCACTTTGCCAATTCCACAAGAACTGTGTTAGCGAAAGGCTTCTTGAGGGGAAAGCTGTAACTCTGTGAGATGATTTCACAGAACCCAAAGAAGTTTCTCAGAAAGCTTCTTTCCCTTTGTTATCGGAGGATATTTCCTTTGGCCCTAGAGTCTTCTTAGAGATCCGAAATATCTGTTCCCCGATTCCACAGAAATAAGGCTAGCAAAGAGATCCACGAAATAAACATGTAACTCTGTGAGATGAATTAACAGAACACTATGCAGTGTCTCAGAAAGCTTCTTTTCAGATTTCATCTGAGGATATTTCCTTTTTCACCATAGCCCTCTAAGGGCTTCCAAATATCACTTTGCCAATTCCACAAGAACTGTGTTAGCGAAAGGCTTC
Source organism: Macaca nemestrina (assembly GCF_043159975.1). Lineage (NCBI taxonomy): Eukaryota > Metazoa > Chordata > Mammalia > Primates > Cercopithecidae > Macaca > Macaca nemestrina. The sequence continues at coordinate 28,256,366 of NC_092143.1, forward strand.
TTGAGAGGAAAGCTGTAACTCTGTGAAATGATTTCACAGAACACAAAGAAGTTTCTCAGAACGCTTCTTTCTCTTTGTTATCGGAGGATATTTCCTTAGGCCCTATAGTCTTCAAAGGGATCCGAAATATCTGTTCTCAGATTCCACAGAAATAAGGCTAGCAAAGAGATCCACGAAATACAGATGTAACTCTGTGAGATGAATTAACAGAAGAGTAAGCAGTTTTCAGAAAGCTTCTTTCCAGATTTCATCTGAGGATATTTCCTTTTTCACCATAACCCTCTATGGCCTTCCAAATATCACTTTGCCAATTCACAAGAACAGTCTTAGCGTAAGGCTTCTTGAGGGGAAAGCTGTAACTCTGTGAGGTGATATCAAAGAACACAAAGAAGTTTCTCAGAAAGCTTCTTTCTCTTTGTTATCGGAGGATATTTCCTTTGGCCCTATAGTCTTCTTAGGGATGCGAAATATCTGTTCTCAGATTCCACAGAAAAAAGGCTAGCAAAGAGATCCACGAAATACAGATGTAACTCTGTGAGATGAATTAACAGAGCACTAAGCAGTTTCTCAGAAAGCTTCTTTCCAGATTTCATCTGAGAATATTTCCTTTTTCACCGTAGCCCTCTATGGACTTCCAAATATCACTTTGCCAATTCCACAAGAACTGTCTTAGCGAAAGGCTTCCTTAGGGGAAAGCTGTAACTCTGTGAAATGATTTCACAGAACGCAAAGAAGTTAATCAGAAAGCTTCTTTCCCTTTGTTATCGGAGGATATTTACTTTGGCCCTATAGTCTTCAAAGGGATCCGAAATATCTGTTCTCAGATTCCACAGAAATAAGGCTAGCAAAGAGATCCACGAAATACAGATGTAACTCTGTGAGATGAATTAACAGAACACTAAGCAGTTTCTCAGAAAGCTTCTTTCCAGATTTCATCTGAGGATATTTCCTTTTTCACCATAGCCCTCTATGGGCTTCCAAATATCACTTTGCCAATTCCACAAGAACTGTCTTAGTGAAAGTCTTCTTGAGTGGAAAGCTGTAACTCTGTGAGATGATTTCACAGAACACAAAGAAGTTTCTCAGAAAGCTTCTTTCTCTTTGTTATCCTAGGATATTTCCTTTGGCTCTATAGTCTTCTAAGGGATCGGAAATATCTGTTCTCAGATTCCACAGAAAAAAGGCTAGCAAAGAGATCCACGAAATACAGATGTAACTCTGTGAGATGAATTATCAGAACATTAAGCAGTTTCTCAGAAAGCTTCTTTCCAGATTTCATCTGAGAATATTTCCTTTTTCACCATAGCCCTCTATGGGCTTCCAAATATCACTTTGCCAATTCCACAAGAAGTGTCTTAGCGAAAGGCTTCTTGAGGGAAAGCTGTAACTCTGTGAGATGATTTCACAGAACACATAGAAGTTTCTCAGAAACCTTTCTCTTTGTTATCGGAGGATATTTCCTTTGGCCTTATGTTCTTCTAAGGGATCCGAAATATCTGTTCTCAGATTCCACAGAAATAAGGCCAGCAAAGAGATCTGCCAAATACAGATGTAACTCTGTGAGATGAAATAACAGAACGCTAAGCAGTTTCTCAGAAAGCTTCTTTCCAGTTTTCATCTGAGGATATTTCCTTTTTCACCATAGCCCTCTATGGGCTTCCAAATATAACTTTGCCAATTCCAAAAGAACTCTCTTAGCGAAAGGCTTCTTGAGGGGAAAGCTGTAACTCTGTGAGATGATTTCTCAGAACACAAAGAAGTTTCTCAGAAAGCTTCTTTCTCTTTGATATCGGAGGATATTTCCTTTCGCCCTATAGTTTTCTAAGGGATCCGAAATATCTGTTCTCAGATTCCAGAGAAATAAGGCTAGCAAAGAGATCCACGAAATACAGATGGAACACTGTGAGATGAATTAACAGAACATTAAGCAGTTTCTCAGAAAGCTTCTTTCCAGATTTCATCTGAGGATATTTCCTTTTTCACCGCAGCCCACTATGCGCTTCCAAATATCACTTTGCCAATTCCACTAGAACTGTGTTAGCGAAAGGCTTCTTGAGTGGAAAGCTGTATCTCTGAGAGATGATTTCACAGAACACAAGGAAGTTTCTCAGAAAGCTTCTTTCTCTTTGTTATCGGAGGATATTTCCTTTGGCCCTATAGTCTTCTAAGGGATCCGAAATATCTGTTCTCCGATTCCACAGCAATAAGGCTAGCAAAGAGATCCACGAAATACAGATGTAACTCTGTGAGATGAATTAACAGAACACTAAGCAGTTCCTCAGAAAGCTTCTTTCCAGACTTCATCTGAGGATATTTCTTTTTCACCATAGCCCTCTATGGGCTTCGAAATATCACTTTTCCAATTCCACAAAAACTGTCTTAGCGATAGGCTTCTTAGGGGGAAAGCTGTAACTCTGTGAGATGATTTCACAGAACACAAAGAAGTTTCTCAGAAAGCTTCTTTCTCTTTGTTATCGGAGGATATTTCCTTTGGCCCTATAGTCTTCTAAGGGATCCGAAATATCTGTTCTCACATTCCACAGAAAAAAGGCTAGCAAAGAGATCCACGAAATACAGATGTAACTCTGTGAGATGAATTAACAGAACACTAAGCAGTTTCTCAGAAAGCTTCTTTCCAGATTTCATCTGAGAATATTTCCTTTTTCACCATAGCCATCTATGGGCTTCCAAATATCACTTTGCCAATTCCACAAGAACTGTCTTAGCGAAAGGCTTCCTGAGGGGAAAGCTGTAACTCTGTGAAATGATTTCACAGAACGCAAAGAAGTTAATCAGAAAGCTTATTTCCCTTTGTTATCGGAGGATATTTCCTTTGGCCCTATAGTCTTCAAAGGGATTCGAAATATCTGTTCTCAGATTCCACAGAAATAAGGCTAGCAAAGAGATCCACGAAATACAGATGTAACACTGTGAGATGAATTAACAGAACTGTAAGGAGTTTCTCAGAAAGCTACTTTCCAGATTTCATCTGAGGATATTTCCTTTTTCACCATAGCCCTCTTAGCGATTCCAAATATCACTTTGCCAATTCCACAAGAACTGTCTTAGCCAAAGGCTTCTTGAGGTTAAAGCTGTAACTCTGTGAAAAGATTTCACAGAACACAAAGAAGTTTCTCTGAAAGCTTCTTTCTCTTTATTATCGGAGGATATTTCCTTTGGCCTTATAGACTTCTAAGGGTTGTGAAATATCTGTTCTTCGATTCCACAGAAAGAAGGCTAGCAAAGAGATCCACGAAATACAGATGTAACTCTGTGAGATGAATTAACAGAACACTAAGCAGTTTCTCAGAAAGCTTCTTTCCAGATTTCTTCTGAGGATATTTCCTTTTTCACCATAGCCCTCAATGGGCTTCCAAATATCACTTTGCCAATTACACAAGAACTGTCTTAGTGAAAGGCTTCTTGAGGGGAATGCTGTAACTCTGTGAGATGATTTCACAGAACACAAAGAAGTTTCTCAGAAAACTTTCTCTTTGTTAACGGAGGATATTTCCTTTGGCCCTATAGTCTTCTAAGGGATCCGAAATATCTGTTCTCAGATTCCAGAGAAATAAGGCTAGCAAAGAGATCTACCAAATACAGATGTAAGTCTGTGAGATGAATTAACAGATCACTAAGCAGTTGCTCAGAAAGCTTCTTTCCAGATTTCATCTGAGAATATTTCCTTTTTCACCATAGCCTTCTTTGGGCTTCCAACTATCACTTTGCCAATTCCAAAAGAACTCTCTTAGCGAAAGGCTTCTTGAGGGGAAAGCTGTAACTCTGTGAGATGATTTCACAGAACGCAAAGAAGTTAATCAGAAAGCTTCTTTCTCTTTGTTATCGTAGGATATTTCCGTTGGCCCTAGAGTCTTCTAAGGAATCCGAAATATCTATTCTCCGATTCCACAGAAAGAAGGCTAGCAAAGAGATCCACGAAATACAGATGTAACTCTGTGAGATGAATTAACAGAACACTAAGCAGTTTCTCAGAAAGCTACTTTCCAGATTTCATCTGAAGATATTTCCTGTTTCATCATAGCCCTCTAAGGGCTTCCAAATATCACTTTGCCAATTCCACAAAAACTGTGTTAGCGAAAGGCTTCTTGAGGGGAAAGCTGTAACGCTGTGAGATGATTTCACAGAACACAAAGAAGTTTCTCAGAAAGCTTCTTTCTCTTTCTTATCCTAGGATATTTCCTTTGGCTCTATAGTCTTCTAAGGGATCGGAAATATCTGTTCTCAGATTCCACAGAAAAAAGGCTAGCAAAGAGATCCACGAAATACAGATGTAACTCTGTGAGATGAATCATCAGAACAGTAAGCAGTTTCTCAGAAAGCTTCTTTCCAGATTTCATCTGAGAATATTTCCTTTTTCACCATAGCCATCTATGGGCTTCGAAATATCACTTTGCCAATTCCAAAAGAACTGTCTTAGCGAAAGGTTTCTTGAGAGGAAAGCTGTAACTCTGTGAGATGATTTCACAGAACACATAGAAGTTTCTCAGAAATCTTTCTCTTTGTTATCGGAGGATATTTCCTTTGGCCTTATGTTCTTCTAAGGGATCCGAAATATCTGTTCTCAGATTCCACAGAAATAAGGCTAGCAAAGAGATCTGCCAAATACAGATGTAACTCCGTGAGATGTATTAACAGAACACTAAGCGGTTTCTCAGAAAGCTTCTTTCCAGATTTCATCTGAGGATATTTCCTTTTTCACCATAGCCCTCTATGGGCTTCCAAATATCACTTTGACAATTCCAAAAGAACTGTCTTAGCGAAAGGCTTCTTGAGGAGAAAGCTGTAACTCTGTGAGATGATTTCACAGAACACAAAGAAGTTTCTCAGAAAGCTTCTTTCTCTTTGTTATCGGAGGATATTTCCTTTGGCCCTATAGTCCTGAAAGGGATCCGAAATATCCGTTCTCAGATTCCACAGAAATAAGGCTAGCAAAGAGATCCATGAAATACAGATGTAACTCTGTGAGATGAATTAACAGAACACTAAGCAGTTTCTCACAAAGCTTCTTTCCAGATTTCATCTGAGGATATTTCCTTTTTCACCATAGCCCTCTGTGGGCATCCAAATATCACTTTTCCTATTCCACAAAAAGTGTCTTAGCGAAAGGCTTCTCGAGGGGAAAGCTGTAACTCTGTGAGATGATTTCAGAGAACACAAAGAAGTTTCTCAGAAAGCTTCTTTCTCTTTGTTATCGGAGGATATTTCCTTTGGCCCTAGAGTCTTCTAAGGGATCCGAAATATCTGTTCTCAGATTCCACAGAAATAAGACTAGCAAAGACATCCACGAAATACAGATGTAACTCTTTGAGATGAATTAACAGAACACCAAGCAGTTTCTCAGAAAGCTTCTTTCCAGATTTCATCTGAGGATATTTCCTTTTTCACCGTAGCCCTCTAAGGGCTTCAAAATATCACTTTGCCAATTCCACACGAACTGTCTTAGCGAAAGGCTTCTTGAGGGGAAAGCTGTAACTCTGTGAGATGACTTCACAGAACACAAAGAAGTTTCTCAGAAAGCTTCTTTCTCTTTGTTATCGGAGGATATTTCCTTTGGCCCTATAGTCTTCTAAGGGATCCGAAATATCTGTTCTCAGATTCCACAGAAATAAGGCTAGCAAAGAGATCCACGAAATACAGATGTAACACGGTGAGATGAATTAACAGAACACTAAGCAGTTTCTCAGAAAGCTACTTTCCAGATTTCATCTGAGGATATTTCCTTTTTCACCATAGCCCTCTATGGGCTTCCAAATATCACTTTGCCAATTCCAAAAGAACTGTCTTAGCGAAAGGCTTCTTGAGGGAAAAGCTGTAACTCTGTGAGATGATTTCACAGAACACAAAGAAGTTTCTCAGAAAGCTTCTTTCTCTTTGTTATCGGAGGATATTTCCTTTGGCCGTAGAGTCTTCAAAGGGAACCGAAATATTTGTTCTCCGATTCCACAGCAATAAGGCTAGCAAAGAGATCCACGAAATACAGATGTAACTCTCTGAGATATATTAACATTACACTAAGCAGTTTCTCAGAAAGCTTCTTTCCAGATTTCATCTGAGGATATTTCCTTTTTCACCATAGCCCTCTAAGGGCTTCCAAATATCACTTTGCCAATTCCACAAGAACTGTGTTAGTGAAAGTCTTCATGAGGGGAAAGCTGGATCTCTGTGAGATGATTTCACAGAACACAAAGAAGTTTCTCAGAAAGCTTCTTTCTCTTTGTTATCGGAGGATATTTCCTTTGGCCCTAGAGTTTTCTAAGGGATCCGAAATATCTGTTCTCAGATTCCACAGAAAAAAGGCTAGCAAAGAGACCCAAGAAATACAGATGTAACTCTGTGAGATGAATTAACAGAGCACTAAGCAGTTTCTCAGAAAGCTTCTTTCCAGATTTCATCTGAGAATATTTCCTTTTTCACCATAGCCCTCTATGGGCTTCCAAATATCACTTTGCCAATTCCAAAAGAACTGTCTTAGTGAAAGGCTTCTTGAGGGGAAAGCTGTAACTCTGTGAGGTGATTTCACAGAACACAAAGAAGTTTCTCAGAAAGCTTCTTTCTCTTTGTTATCGGAGGATATTTCCTTTGGCCCTATATTCTTCTAAGGGATCCGAAATATCTGTTCTCAGATTCCACAGAAAAAAGGCTATCAAAGAGAACCACGAAATACAAATGTAACTCTGTGAGATTAATTAACAGAGCACTAAGCAGTTTCTCAGAAAACTTCTTTACAGATTTCATCTGAGGATATTTCCTTTTTCACCATAGCCCTCTATGGGCTTCCAAATATCACTTTGTCAATTCCACAAGAACTGTCTTAGCGAAAGGCTTCTTGAGGGGAAAGCTGTAACTCTGTGAGTTGATTTCACAGAACGCAAGGAAGTTAATCAGAAAGCTTCTTTCTCTTTGTTATCGGAGGATATTTCCTTTGGCACTAGAGTCTTCTAAGAGATCCGAAATATCTGTTCTCAGATTCCACAGAAATAAGGCTAGCAAAGAGATCCACGAAATAGAGATGTAACCCTGTGAGATGAATTAACAGAACACTAAGCAGTTTCTCACAAAGCTTCTTTCCAGATTTCATGTGAGGATATTTCCTTTTTCACCATAGCCCTCTAAGGGCTTCCAAATGTCACTTTGCCAATTCCACAAGAACTGTGTTAGCGAAAGGCTTCTTGAGGGGAAAGCTGTAACTCTGTGAGATGATTTCGCAGAACACAAGGAAGTTTCTCAGAAAGCTTCTTTCTCTTTGTTATCGGAGGATATTTCCTTTGGCCCTAGAGTCTTCTAAGGAATCCGAAATATCTGCTCTCAGATTCCACAGAAATAAGGCTAGCAAAGAGATCCACGAAATACAGATGTAACTCTGTGAGATGAATTAACAGAACACTAAGCAGTTTCTCACAAAGCTTCTTTCCAGATTTCATCTGAGGATATTTCCTTTTTCACCATAGCCCTCTAGGGGCTTACAAATATCACTTTGCCAAATACACAAGAACTGTCTTAGCGAAAGGCTTCTTGAGGGGAAAGCTGTAACTCTGTGAGGTGATTTCACAGAACACAAAGAAGTTTCTCAGAAAGCTTCTTTTCTTTGTTCTCGGAGGAATTTTCCTTTGGCCCTATAGTCTTCTAAGGGATCCGAAATATCTGTTCTCAGATTCCACCGAAAAAAGGCTAGCAAAGAGATCAACGAAATACAGATGTAACTCTGTGAGATGAATTAACAGAGATCTTGGCAGTTTCTCAGAAAGCTTCTTTCCAGATTTCATCTGAGAATATTTCCTTTTTCACCATAGCCCTCTAAGGGCTTCCAAATATCACTTTGCCAATTCCACAAGAACTGTCTTAGCGAAAGGCTTCTTGAGGGGAAAGCTGTAACTCTGTGAGGTGATTTCACAGAACACAGAGTAGTTTCTCAGAAAGCTTCTTTCACTTTGTTATCGGAGGATATTTCCTTTGGCCCTATAGTCTTCTAAGGGATCCGAAATATCTGTTCTCACATTCCACAGAAATAAGGCTAGCAAAGAGATACTCCAAATACCGATACAACTCTGTGAGAAGAATTAACAGAACACTAAGCAGTTTCTCAGAAAGCTTCTTTCCAGATTTCATCTGAGGATATTTCCTTTTTCACCATAGCCCTCTATGGGCTTCCAAATATCACTTTGCCAGTTCCACAAGAACTGTCTTAGTGAAAGGCTTCTGGAGGGGAAAGCTGTAACTCTGTGAGATGATTTCACAGAACACAAAGAAGTTTCTCAGAGAGCTTCTTTCCCTTTTTTATCAGAGGATATTTCCTTTAGCCCTATAGTCTTCAAAGTGATCCGAAATATCTGTTCTCAGATTCCACAGAAATAAGGCTAGCAAAGAGATCCACGAAATACAGATGTAACTCTGTGAGATGAATTGACAGAACACTAAGCAGTTTCTCAGAAAGCTTCTTTCCACATTTCATCAGAGGATATTTCCTCATTCACCATTGCCCTCTATGGGGTTCCAAATATCACTTTGCCAATTCCACAAGAACTGTCTTAGCGAAAGGCTTCTTGAGGGGAAAGCTGTAACTCTGTGAGGTGATTTCACAGAACACAAAGAAGTTTCTCAGAAAGCTTCTTTCTCTTTGTTTTCGGAGGATATTTCCTTTGGCCCCATAGTCTTCTAAGGGATCCGATATATCTGTTCTCAGATTCCACAGAAATAAGGCTAGCAAAGAGATCCACGAAATACAGATGTAACTCTGTGAGATGAATTAACAGAACACTAAGCATTTTCTCAGAAAGCTACTTTCCAGATTTCATCTGAGGATATTTCCTTTTTCACCAGAGCCCTCTATGGGCTTCCAAATATTACTTTGCCAATTCCACAAGAACTGTCTTAGCGAAAGGCTTCTTGAGGGGAAATCTGTAACTCTGTGAGATGATTTCACAGAACACAAAGAAGTTTCTCAGAAATCTTCTTTCTCTTTGTTATCGGAGGATATTTCCTTTGCCCTATAGTCTTCAAAGGGATCCGAAATATCTGTTCTCAGATTCCACAGAAATAACGCTAGCAAAGAGATACACCAAATACAGATGTAACTCTGTGAGATGAATTAACAGAACACTAAGCAGTTTCTCAGAAAGCTTCTTTCCAGATTTCATCTGAGGATATTTCCTTTTTCACCGTAGCCCTCTATGGGCTTCCAAATATCACTTTGCCAATTCCACAAGAACTGCCTTAGCGAAGGACTTCTTGAGAGGAATCCTGTAACTCTGTGAGTTGATTTCACGGAACACAAAGACGTTTCTGAGAAAGCTTCGTTCTGTTTGTGATCGGAGGATATTTCCTTTGGCCCTCTAGTCTTCTAAGGGATCCGAAATATCTGTTCTCAGATTCCACAGAAATAAGGCTAGCAAAGAGATCCACGAAATACTGATGTAACTCTGTGAGATGAATTAACAGAACACTAAGCAGTTTCTGAGAAAGCTACTTTCCAGATTTCATCTGAGTATATTTCCTTTTTCACCATAGCCCTCTATGGGCTTCCAAATATTACTTTGCCAATTCCACAAGAACTGTCTTAGCGAAAGGCTTCTTGAGGGAAAAGCTGTAACTCTGTGAGATGATTTCACAGAACACAAAGAAGTTTCTCAGAAAGCTTCTTTCTCTTTGTTATCGGAGGATATTTCCTTGGGCCCTATAGTCTTCTAAGGGATCCGAAATATCTGTTCTCAGATTACACAGAAATAAGGCTAGCAAAGAGATACACCAAATACAGATGTAACTCTGTGAGATGAATTATCAGAACACTAAGCATTTTCTCAGAAAGCTTCTTTCCAGATTTCATCTGAGGATATTTCCTTTTTTACCATAGCCCTCTATGGGCTTCCAAATATCTCTTTGCCAATTCCACAAGAACTGTCTTAGCGAAAGACTTCTTGAGGGGAAAGCTGTAACTCTGTGAGATGATTTCACAGAACACAAAGAAGTTTCTCAGAAAGCTTCTCTCTCTTTGTTATCGGAGGATATTTCCTTTGGCCCTATAGTCTTCAAAGAGATCCGAAATATCTGTTCTCAGATTCCACAGAAATAAGGCTAGCAAAATATCCACGAAATACAAATGTAACTCTGTGAGATGAATTAACAGAACACTAAGCAGTTTCTCAGAAAACTTCTTTCCAGATTTCATCTGAGGATATTTCCTTTTTCACCTTAGCCCTCTATGGGCTTCCAAATATCACTTTGCCAATTACACAAGAACTGTCTTAGCGAAAGGCTTCTTGAGGGGAAAGCTGTAACTCTGCGAGATGATTTCACAGAACACAAAGAAGTTTCTCAGAAAGCTTATCTCTCTTTGTTATCGGAGTATATTTCCTTTGTCCCTAGAGTCTTCAAAGGGATCCGAAATATTTGGTCTCAGATTCCACAGAAATAAGGCTAGCAAAGAGATCAACGAAATACAGATGTAACTCTGTGAGATGAATTAACAGAACACTAAGCAGTTTCTCAGAAGGCTACTTTCCAGATTTCATCTGAGGATATTTCCTTTTTCACCATAGCACTATATGGGCTTCCAAATATCACTCTGCCAATTCCACAAGAACTGTCTTAGCGAAAGGCTTCTCTAGGGGAAAGCTGTATCTCTGTGAGATGATTTCACAGAACACAAAGAAGTTTCTCAGAAAGCTTCTTTCTCTTTGTTATCGGAAGATATTTCCTTTGGCCCTATAGTCTTCAAAGGGATCCGAAATATCTGTTCTCACATTCCACAGAAATAAGGCTAGCAAAGAGATCCACGAAATATAGAAGTAACTCTGTTATATGAATTAACAGAACACTAAGCAGGTTCTCAGAAAGCTTCTTTCCACATTTCATCTGAGGATATTTCCTTTTTCACCCTAGCCTTCTATGCGCTACCGAATATCACTTTGCCAATTGCTTAAGAACTGTCTTAGCGAAAGACTTCTTGAAGGGAAAGCTGTAACTCTGTGAGATGATTTCACAGAACACAAAGAAGTTTCTCAGAAAGCTTCTTTCTCTTTGTTATCGGAGGATATTTCCTTTGGCCCTAGAGTCTTCAAAGGGATCCGAAATATCTGGTCTCAGATTCCACAGAAATAAGGCTAGCAAAGAGATACACCAAATACAAATGTAACTCTGTGAGATTATTTCACAGAACACAAAGAAGTTTCTCAGAAAGCTTCTTTCTCTTTGTTATCGGAGTTTATTTCCTTTGGCCCTATAATCTTAAAAGGGATCCGGAATATCTGTTCTCAGATTCCACAGAAATAAGGCTAGCAAAGAGATACACGAAATACAGATGTAACTCTGTGAGATGAATTAACAGAACACTAAGCAGTTTCTCAGAAAGCTTCTTTCCAAATTTCATCTTAGGATATTTCCTTTTTCACCATAGCCCTCTATGGCCTTCCAAATATCACTTTGCCAATACCACAAGAATTGTCTTAGCAAAAGACTTCTTGAGGGGAAAGCTCTAACGCTGTGAGGTGATTTCACAGAACACAAAGAAGTTTCTCAGAAAGCTTCTTTGTCTTTTTTATCGGAGTTTATTTCCTTTGGCCCTATAATCTTCAAAGGGATCCGGAATATCTGTTCTCAGATTCCACAGAAATAAGGCGAGCAAAGAGATCCACGAAATACAGATGTAACTCTGTGAGATGAATTAACAGAACACTAAGCAGTTTCTCAGAAACTTCTTTCCAGATTTCATCTGAGGATATTTCCTTTTTCACCATAGCCCTCTATGCGCTTCCAAATATCACTTTGCCAATTCCACAAGAACTGTCTTAGCGAAAGGCTTTTTGAGGGGAAAGCTGTAACTCTGTGAGATGATTTCACAAAACACAAAGAAGTTTCCAGAAAGCTTCTTTCTCTTTGTTATCGGAGTTTATTTCCTTTGGCCCTATAATCTTCAAAGGGATCCGGAATATCTGTTCTCAGATTCCACAGAAATAAGGCTAGCAAAGAGATCCACGAAATACAGATGTAACACTGTGAGATGAATTAACAGAACACTAAGCACTTTCTCAGAAAGCTTCTTTCAGATTTCATCAGAGGATATTTCCTTTTTCACCATAGCCCTCTATGGGCTTCCAAATATCACTTTGCCAATTCCACAAGAACTGTCTTAGCGAAAGTCTTCTTGAGTGGAAAGCTGTAACTCTGTGAGATGATTTCACAGAACACAAAGTAGTTTCTGAGAAAGCTTCGTTCTCTTTCTGATCGGAGGCTATTTCTTTGGCCCCATACTATTCTAAGGGATCCGAAATATCTGTTCTCAGATTCCACAGAAATAATGCTAGCAAAGAAATCCACGAAATACAGATGTAACTCTGTGAGATGAATTAACAGAACACTAAGCAGTTTCTCAGAAAGCTACTTTCCAGATTTCATCTGAGGATATTTCCTTTTTCACCATAGCCCTCTATGGGCTTCCAAATATCACTTTGCCAATTCCACAAGAACTGTCTTAGCGAAAAGCTTCTTGAGGGGAAAGCTGTAACTCTGTGAGATGATTTCACAGAACAGAAAGAAGTTTCTCAGAATGCTTCTTTCTCTTTGTTATCGGAGGATATTTCCTTTGGCCCTATAGTCTTCAACGGGATCCGAAATATCTGTTCTCACATTCCAAAGAAATAAGGCTAGCAAAAGATCCACGAAATACAAATGTAACTCTGTGAGATGAATTAACAGAACACTAAGCAGTTTCTCAGAAAGCTACTTTCCAGATTTCGTCTGAGGATATTTCCTTTTTCGCCATAGCCCTCTATGGGCTTCCAAATATCACTTTGCCAATTCCAAAAGAATTGTCTTAGCGAAAGGCTTCTTGAGGGGAAAGCTGTAACTCTGTGAGATGATTTCACAGAACACAAAGAAGTTTCTAAGAAAGCTTCTTTCTCTTTGTTATCGGAAGATATTTCCTTTGGCCCTATAGTCTTCTAAGGGATCCGAAATATCTGTTCTCAGATTCCACAGAAATAAGGCTAGCAAAGAGATCCACCAAATACAGATGTAACTCTGTGAGATGAATTAACAGAACACTGAGCAGTTTCTCAGAAAGCTTCTTTCCAGATTTCATCTGAGGATATTTCCTTTTTCACCTTAGACCTCTATGGACTTCCAAATATCACTTTGCAAATTCCACAAGAACTGTCTTAGCGAAAGGCTTCTTGAGTGGAAAGCTGTAACTCTGTGAGATGATTTCACGGAACACAAAGAAGTTTCTGAAAAAGCTTCGTTCTCTTTGTGATCGGAGGATATTTCCTTTGGCCCTCTAGTCTTCTAAGGGATCCGAAATATCTGTTCTCAGATTCCACAGAAATAATGCTAGCAAAGAGATCCACGAAATACAGATGTAACTCTGTTATATGAATTAACAGAACACTAAGCAGTTTCTCAGAAAGCTTCTTTCCACATTTCATCTGAGGATATTTCCTTTTTCACCCTAGCCTTCTATGCGCTACCGAATATCACTTTGCCAATTGCATAAGAACTGTCTTAGCGAAAGACTTCTTGAGGGGAAAGCTGTAACTCTGTGAGATGATTTCACAGAACACAAAGAAGTTTCTCAGAAAGCTTCTTTCTCTTTGTTATCGGAGTTTACTTCCTTTGGCCCTATAATCTTCAAAGGGATCCGGAATATCTGTTCTCAGATTCCACAGAAATAAGGCTAGCAAAGAGATCCACGAAATATAGATGTAACTCTGTGAGATGAATAAACAGAACACTAAGCAGTTTCTCAGAAAGCTTCTTTCCAGATTTCATCTGCGGATAATTCCTTTTTCGCCATAGCCCTCTATGCGCTTCCAAATATCACTTTGCCAATTCCACAAGAACTGTCTTAGCGAAAGGCTTCTTGAGTGGAAAGCTGTAACTCTGTGAGATGATTTCACAGAACACAAAGAAGTTTCTGAGAAAGCTACTTTCTCTTTGTGATCGGAGGATATGTCCTTTGGCCCTATAGTCTTCTAAGGGATCTGAAATATCTGTTCTCAGATTCCACAGAAATAAGGCTAGCAAAGAGATCCACGAAATACAGATGTAACTCTGTGAGATGAATTAACAGAACACTAAGCAGTTTCTCAAAAAGCTACCTTCCAGATTTCATCTGAGGATATTTCCTTTTTCACCATAGCCCTCTATGGGCTTCCAAATATCACTTTGCCAATTCCACAAGAACTGTCTTAGCGAAAGGCTTTTTGAGGGGAAAGCTGTAACTCTGTGAGATGATTTCACAGAACACAAAGAAGTTTCTGAGAAAGCTTCGTTCTATTTGTTATCGGAGGATATTTCCTTTGGCCCTATAGTCTTCTAAGGGATCCGAAATATCTGTTCTCAGATTCCACAGAAATAAGGCTAGCAAAGAGATACACCATATACAGATGTAACTCTGTGAGATGAATTAACAGAACACTAAGCAGTTTCTCAGAAAGCTACTTTCCAGATTTCATCTGAGGATATTTCCTTTTTCACAATAGCCCTCTATGGGCTTCCAAATATTACTTTGCAAATTCCACAAGAACTGTCTTAGCGAAAGGCTTCTTGAGGGGAAAGCTGTAACTCTGTGAGATGATTTCAAAGAACCCAAAGAAGTTTGTAAGAAAGCTTCTTTCTCTTTGTTATCGGAAGACATTTCCTTTGGCCCTATAGTCTTCTAAGGGATCCGAAATATCTGTTCTCAGATTCCACAGAAATAAGGCTAGCAAAGAGATCCACGAAATACAGATGTAACTCTGTGAGATGAATTAACAGAACACTAAGCAGTTTCTCAGAAAGCTACTTTCCAGATTTCATCTGAGGATATTTCCTTTTTCACCATAGCCCTATAAGGGCTTCCAAATATTACTTTGCCAATTCCACAAGAACTGCTTAGCGAAAGGCTTCTTGAGGGGAAAGCTGTAACTCTGTGAGTTGATTTCACAGAACACAAAGAAGTTTCTCAGAAAGCTTCTTTCTCTTTGTTATCGGAGGATATTTCCTTTGGCCCTATAGTCTTCTAAGAGATCCGAAATATCTGTTCTCAGATTCCACAGAAATAACGCTAGCAAAGAGATACACCAAATACAGATGTAACTCTGTGAGATGAATTAACAGAACACTAAGCAGTTTCTCAGAAAGCTTCTTTCCAGATTTCATCTGAGGATCTTTCCTTTTTCACCATAGCCCTCTATGGGCTTCGAAATATCACTTTGCCAATTCCAAAAGAATTGTCTTAGCGAAAGACTTCTTCAGGGGAAAGCTGTAACTCGGTGAGATGATTTCACAGAACACAAAGAAATTTCTCAGAAAGCTTCTTTCTCTTTGTTATCGGAGGATATTTCCTTTGGCCCTAGAGTCTTCAAAGGGATCCGAAATATCTGGTCTCAGATTCCACAGAAATAAGGCGAGCAAAGAGATACACCAAATACAGATGTAACTCTGTGAGATGATTTCACAGAACACAAAGAAGTTTCTCAGAAAGCTTCTTTGTCTTTGTTATCGGAGTTTATTTCCTTTGGCCCTATAATCTTCAAAGGGATCCGGAATATCTGTTCTCAGATTCCACAGAAATAAGGCTAGCAAAGAAATCCACGAAATACAGATGTAACTCTGTGAGATGAATTAACAGAGCACTAAGCAGTTTCTCAGAAAGCTTCTTTCCAGATTTCATCTGAGAATATTTCCTTTTTCACCATAGCCCTCTATGGGCTTCCAAATATCACTTTGCCAATTCCAAAAGAACTGTCTTAGTGAAAGGCTTCTTGAGGGGAAAGCTGTAACTCTGTGAGGTGATTTCACAGAACACAAAGAAGTTTCTCAGAAAGCTTCTTTCTCTTTGTTATCGGAGGATATTTCCTTTGGCCCTATATTCTTCTAAGGGATCCGAAATATCTGTTCTCAGATTCCACAGAAAAAAGGCTATCAAAGAGAACCACGAAATACAAATGTAACTCTGTGAGATTAATTAACAGAGCACTAAGCAGTTTCTCAGAAAACTTCTTTACAGATTTCATCTGAGGATATTTCCTTTTTCACCATAGCCCTCTATGGGCTTCCAAATATCACTTTGTCAATTCCACAAGAACTGTCTTAGCGAAAGGCTTCTTGAGGGGAAAGCTGTAACTCTGTGAGTTGATTTCACAGAACGCAAGGAAGTTAATCAGAAAGCTTCTTTCTCTTTGTTATCGGAGGATATTTCCTTTGGCACTAGAGTCTTCTAAGAGATCCGAAATATCTGTTCTCAGATTCCACAGAAATAAGGCTAGCAAACAGATCCACGAAATAGAGATGTAACCCTGTGAGATGAATTAACAGAACACTAAGCAGTTTGTCACAAAGCTTCTTTCCAGATTTCATGTGAGGATATTTCCTTTTTCACCATAGCCCTCTAAGGGCTTCCAAATGTCACTTTGCCAATTCCACAAGAACTGTGTTAGCGAAAGGCTTCTTGAGGGGAAAGCTGTAACTCTGTGAGATGATTTCGCAGAACACAAGGAAGTTTCTCAGAAAGCTTCTTTCTCTTTGTTATCGGAGGATATTTCCTTTGGCCCTAGAGTCTTCTAAGGAATCCGAAATATCTGCTCTCAGATTCCACAGAAATAAGGCTAGCAAAGAGATCCACGAAATACAGATGTAACTCTGTGAGATGAATTAACAGAACACTAAGCAGTTTCTCACAAAGCTTCTTTCCAGATTTCATCTGAGGATATTTCCTTTTTCACCATAGCCCTCTAGGGGCTTACAAATATCACTTTGCCAAATACACAAGAACTGTCTTAGCGAAAGGCTTCTTGAGGGGAAAGCTGTAACTCTGTGAGGTGATTTCACAGAACACAAAGAAGTTTCTCAGAAAGCTTCTTTTCTTTGTTCTCGGAGGAATTTTCCTTTGGCCCTATAGTCTTCTAAGGGATCCGAAATATCTGTTCTCAGATTCCACCGAAAAAAGGCTAGCAAAGAGATCAACGAAATACAGATGTAACTCTGTGAGATGAATTAACAGAGATCTTGGCAGTTTCTCAGAAAGCTTCTTTCCAGATTTCATCTGAGAATATTTCCTTTTTCACCATAGCCCTCTAAGGGCTTCCAAATATCACTTTGCCAATTCCACAAGAACTGTCTTAGCGAAAGGCTTCTTGAGGGGAAAGCTGTAACTCTGTGAGGTGATTTCACAGAACACAGAGTAGTTTCTCAGAAAGCTTCTTTCACTTTGTTATCGGAGGATATTTCCTTTGGCCCTATAGTCTTCTAAGGGATCCGAAATATCTGTTCTCACATTCCACAGAAATAAGGCTAGCAAAGAGATACTCCAAATACCGATACAACTCTGTGAGAAGAATTAACAGAACACTAAGCAGTTTCTCAGAAAGCTTCTTTCCAGATTTCATCTGAGGATATTTCCTTTTTCACCATAGCCCTCTATGGGCTTCCAAATATCACTTTGCCAGTTCCACAAGAACTGTCTTAGTGAAAGGCTTCTGGAGGGGAAAGCTGTAACTCTGTGAGATGATTTCACAGAACACAAAGAAGTTTCTCAGAGAGCTTCTTTCCCTTTTTTATCAGAGGATATTTCCTTTAGCCCTATAGTCTTCAAAGTGATCCGAAATATCTGTTCTCAGATTCCACAGAAATAAGGCTAGCAAAGAGATCCACGAAATACAGATGTAACTCTGTGAGATGAATTGACAGAACACTAAGCAGTTTCTCAGAAAGCTTCTTTCCACATTTCATCAGAGGATATTTCCTCATTCACCATTGCCCTCTATGGGGTTCCAAATATCACTTTGCCAATTCCACAAGAACTGTCTTAGCGAAAGGCTTCTTGAGGGGAAAGCTGTAACTCTGTGAGGTGATTTCACAGAACACAAAGAAGTTTCTCAGAAAGCTTCTTTCTCTTTGTTATCGGAGGATATTTCCTTTGGCCCCATAGTCTTCTAAGGGATCCGATATATCTGTTCTCAGATTCCACAGAAATAAGGCTAGCAAAGAGATCCACGAAATACAGATGTAACTCTGTGAGATGAATTAACAGAACACTAAGCATTTTCTCAGAAAGCTACTTTCCAGATTTCATCTGAGGATATTTCCTTTTTCACCAGAGCCCTCTATGGGCTTCCAAATATTACTTTGCCAATTCCACAAGAACTGTCTTAGCGAAAGGCTTCTTGAGGGGAAATCTGTAACTCTGTGAGATGATTTCACAGAACACAAAGAAGTTTCTCAGAAATCTTCTTTCTCTTTGTTATCGGAGGATATTTCCTTTGCCCTATAGTCTTCAAAGGGATCCGAAATATCTGTTCTCAGATTCCACAGAAATAACGCTAGCAAAGAGATACACCAAATACAGATGTAACTCTGTGAGATGAATTAACAGAACACTAAGCAGTTTCTCAGAAAGCTTCTTTCCAGATTTCATCTGAGGATATTTCCTTTTTCACCGTAGCCCTCTATGGGCTTCCAAATATCACTTTGCCAATTCCACAAGAACTGCCTTAGCGAAGGACTTCTTGAGAGGAATCCTGTAACTCTGTGAGTTGATTTCACGGAACACAAAGACGTTTCTGAGAAAGCTTCGTTCTGTTTGTGATCGGAGGATATTTCCTTTGGCCCTCTAGTCTTCTAAGGGATCCGAAATATCTGTTCTCAGATTCCACAGAAATAAGGCTAGCAAAGAGATCCACGAAATACTGATGTAACTCTGTGAGATGAATTAACAGAACACTAAGCAGTTTCTGAGAAAGCTACTTTCCAGATTTCATCTGAGTATATTTCCTTTTTCACCATAGCCCTCTATGGGCTTCCAAATATTACTTTGCCAATTCCACAAGAACTGTCTTAGCGAAAGGCTTCTTGAGGGAAAAGCTGTAACTCTGTGAGATGATTTCACAGAACACAAAGAAGTTTCTCAGAAAGCTTCTTTCTCTTTGTTATCGGAGGATATTTCCTTGGGCCCTATAGTCTTCTAAGGGATCCGAAATATCTGTTCTCAGATTACACAGAAATAAGGCTAGCAAAGAGATACACCAAATACAGATGTAACTCTGTGAGATGAATTATCAGAACACTAAGCATTTTCTCAGAAAGCTTCTTTCCAGATTTCATCTGAGGATATTTCCTTTTTTACCATAGCCCTCTATGGGCTTCCAAATATCTCTTTGCCAATTCCACAAGAACTGTCTTAGCGAAAGACTTCTTGAGGGGAAAGCTGTAACTCTGTGAGATGATTTCACAGAACACAAAGAAGTTTCTCAGAAAGCTTCTCTCTCTTTGTTATCGGAGGATATTTCCTTTGGCCCTATAGTCTTCAAAGAGATCCGAAATATCTGTTCTCAGATTCCACAGAAATAAGGCTAGCAAAATATCCACGAAATACAAATGTAACTCTGTGAGATGAATTAACAGAACACTAAGCAGTTTCTCAGAAAACTTCTTTCCAGATTTCATCTGAGGATATTTCCTTTTTCACCTTAGCCCTCTATGGGCTTCCAAATATCACTTTGCCAATTACACAAGAACTGTCTTAGCGAAAGGCTTCTTGAGGGGAAAGCTGTAACTCTGCGAGATGATTTCACAGAACACAAAGAAGTTTCTCAGAAAGCTTATCTCTCTTTGTTATCGGAGTATATTTCCTTTGTCCCTAGAGTCTTCAAAGGGATCCGAAATATTTGGTCTCAGATTCCACAGAAATAAGGCTAGCAAAGAGATCAACGAAATACAGATGTAACTCTGTGAGATGAATTAACAGAACACTAAGCAGTTTCTCAGAAGGCTACTTTCCAGATTTCATCTGAGGATATTTCCTTTTTCACCATAGCACTATATGGGCTTCCAAATATCACTCTGCCAATTCCACAAGAACTGTCTTAGCGAAAGGCTTCTCTAGGGGAAAGCTGTATCTCTGTGAGATGATTTCACAGAACACAAAGAAGTTTCTCAGAAAGCTTCTTTCTCTTTGTTATCGGAAGATATTTCCTTTGGCCCTATAGTCTTCAAAGGGATCCGAAATATCTGTTCTCACATTCCACAGAAATAAGGCTAGCAAAGAGATCCACGAAATATAGAAGTAACTCTGTTATATGAATTAACAGAACACTAAGCAGGTTCTCAGAAAGCTTCTTTCCACATTTCATCTGAGGATATTTCCTTTTTCACCCTAGCCTTCTATGCGCTACCGAATATCACTTTGCCAATTGCTTAAGAACTGTCTTAGCGAAAGACTTCTTGAAGGGAAAGCTGTAACTCTGTGAGATGATTTCACAGAACACAAAGAAGTTTCTCAGAAAGCTTCTTTCTCTTTGTTATCGGAGGATATTTCCTTTGGCCCTAGAGTCTTCAAAGGGATCCGAAATATCTGGTCTCAGATTCCACAGAAATAAGGCTAGCAAAGAGATACACCAAATACAAATGTAACTCTGTGAGATTATTTCACAGAACACAAAGAAGTTTCTCAGAAAGCTTCTTTCTCTTTGTTATCGGAGTTTATTTCCTTTGGCCCTATAATCTTAAAAGGGATCCGGAATATCTGTTCTCAGATTCCACAGAAATAAGGCTAGCAAAGAGATACACGAAATACAGATGTAACTCTGTGAGATGAATTAACAGAACACTAAGCAGTTTCTCAGAAAGCTTCTTTCCAAATTTCATCTTAGGATATTTCCTTTTTCACCATAGCCCTCTATGGCCTTCCAAATATCACTTTGCCAATACCACAAGAATTGTCTTAGCGAAAGACTTCTTGAGGGGAAAGCTCTAACGCTGTGAGGTGATTTCACAGAACACAAAGAAGTTTCTCAGAAAGCTTCTTTGTCTTTTTTATCGGAGTTTATTTCCTTTGGCCCTATAATCTTCAAAGGGATCCGGAATATCTGTTCTCAGATTCCACAGAAATAAGGCGAGCAAAGAGATCCACGAAATACAGATGTAACTCTGTGAGATGAATTAACAGAACACTAAGCAGTTTCTCAGAAACTTCTTTCCAGATTTCATCTGAGGATATTTCCTTTTTCACCATAGCCCTCTATGCGCTTCCAAATATCACTTTGCCAATTCCACAAGAACTGTCTTAGCGAAAGGCTTTTTGAGGGGAAAGCTGTAACTCTGTGAGATGATTTCACAAAACACAAAGAAGTTTCCAGAAAGCTTCTTTCTCTTTGTTATCGGAGTTTATTTCCTTTGGCCCTATAATCTTCAAAGGGATCCGGAATATCTGTTCTCAGATTCCACAGAAATAAGGCTAGCAAAGAGATCCACGAAATACAGATGTAACACTGTGAGATGAATTAACAGAACACTAAGCACTTTCTCAGAAAGCTTCTTTCAGATTTCATCAGAGGATATTTCCTTTTTCACCATAGCCCTCTATGGGCTTCCAAATATCACTTTGCCAATTCCACAAGAACTGTCTTAGCGAAAGTCTTCTTGAGTGGAAAGCTGTAACTCTGTGAGATGATTTCACAGAACACAAAGTAGTTTCTGAGAAAGCTTCGTTCTCTTTCTGATCGGAGGCTATTTCTTTGGCCCCATACTATTCTAAGGGATCCGAAATATCTGTTCTCAGATTCCACAGAAATAATGCTAGCAAAGAAATCCACGAAATACAGATGTAACTCTGTGAGATGAATTAACAGAACACTAAGCAGTTTCTCAGAAAGCTACTTTCCAGATTTCATCTGAGGATATTTCCTTTTTCACCATAGCCCTCTATGGGCTTCCAAATATCACTTTGCCAATTCCACAAGAACTGTCTTAGCGAAAAGCTTCTTGAGGGGAAAGCTGTAACTCTGTGAGATGATTTCACAGAACAGAAAGAAGTTTCTCAGAATGCTTCTTTCTCTTTGTTATCGGAGGATATTTCCTTTGGCCCTATAGTCTTCAACGGGATCCGAAATATCTGTTCTCACATTCCAAAGAAATAAGGCTAGCAAAAGATCCACGAAATACAAATGTAACTCTGTGAGATGAATTAACAGAACACTAAGCAGTTTCTCAGAAAGCTACTTTCCAGATTTCGTCTGAGGATATTTCCTTTTTCGCCATAGCCCTCTATGGGCTTCCAAATATCACTTTGCCAATTCCAAAAGAATTGTCTTAGCGAAAGGCTTCTTGAGGGGAAAGCTGTAACTCTGTGAGATGATTTCACAGAACACAAAGAAGTTTCTAAGAAAGCTTCTTTCTCTTTGTTATCGGAAGATATTTCCTTTGGCCCTATAGTCTTCTAAGGGATCCGAAATATCTGTTCTCAGATTCCACAGAAATAAGGCTAGCAAAGAGATCCACCAAATACAGATGTAACTCTGTGAGATGAATTAACAGAACACTGAGCAGTTTCTCAGAAAGCTTCTTTCCAGATTTCATCTGAGGATATTTCCTTTTTCACCTTAGACCTCTATGGACTTCCAAATATCACTTTGCAAATTCCACAAGAACTGTCTTAGCGAAAGGCTTCTTGAGTGGAAAGCTGTAACTCTGTGAGATGATTTCACGGAACACAAAGAAGTTTCTGAAAAAGCTTCGTTCTCTTTGTGATCGGAGGATATTTCCTTTGGCCCTCTAGTCTTCTAAGGGATCCGAAATATCTGTTCTCAGATTCCACAGAAATAATGCTAGCAAAGAGATCCACGAAATACAGATGTAACTCTGTTATATGAATTAACAGAACACTAAGCAGTTTCTCAGAAAGCTTCTTTCCACATTTCATCTGAGGATATTTCCTTTTTCACCCTAGCCTTCTATGCGCTACCGAATATCACTTTGCCAATTGCATAAGAACTGTCTTAGCGAAAGACTTCTTGAGGGGAAAGCTGTAACTCTGTGAGATGATTTCACAGAACACAAAGAAGTTTCTCAGAAAGCTTCTTTCTCTTTGTTATCGGAGTTTACTTCCTTTGGCCCTATAATCTTCAAAGGGATCCGGAATATCTGTTCTCAGATTCCACAGAAATAAGGCTAGCAAAGAGATCCACGAAATATAGATGTAACTCTGTGAGATGAATAAACAGAACACTAAGCAGTTTCTCAGAAAGCTTCTTTCCAGATTTCATCTGCGGATAATTCCTTTTTCGCCATAGCCCTCTATGCGCTTCCAAATATCACTTTGCCAATTCCACAAGAACTGTCTTAGCGAAAGGCTTCTTGAGTGGAAAGCTGTAACTCTGTGAGATGATTTCACAGAACACAAAGAAGTTTCTGAGAAAGCTACTTTCTCTTTGTGATCGGAGGATATGTCCTTTGGCCCTATAGTCTTCTAAGGGATCTGAAATATCTGTTCTCAGATTCCACAGAAATAAGGCTAGCAAAGAGATCCACGAAATACAGATGTAACTCTGTGAGATGAATTAACAGAACACTAAGCAGTTTCTCAAAAAGCTACCTTCCAGATTTCATCTGAGGATATTTCCTTTTTCACCATAGCCCTCTATGGGCTTCCAAATATCACTTTGCCAATTCCACAAGAACTGTCTTAGCGAAAGGCTTTTTGAGGGGAAAGCTGTAACTCTGTGAGATGATTTCACAGAACACAAAGAAGTTTCTGAGAAAGCTTCGTTCTATTTGTTATCGGAGGATATTTCCTTTGGCCCTATAGTCTTCTAAGGGATCCGAAATATCTGTTCTCAGATTCCACAGAAATAAGGCTAGCAAAGAGATACACCATATACAGATGTAACTCTGTGAGATGAATTAACAGAACACTAAGCAGTTTCTCAGAAAGCTACTTTCCAGATTTCATCTGAGGATATTTCCTTTTTCACAATAGCCCTCTATGGGCTTCCAAATATTACTTTGCAAATTCCACAAGAACTGTCTTAGCGAAAGGCTTCTTGAGGGGAAAGCTGTAACTCTGTGAGATGATTTCAAAGAACCCAAAGAAGTTTGTAAGAAAGCTTCTTTCTCTTTGTTATCGGAAGACATTTCCTTTGGCCCTATAGTCTTCTAAGGGATCCGAAATATCTGTTCTCAGATTCCACAGAAATAAGGCTAGCAAAGAGATCCACGAAATACAGATGTAACTCTGTGAGATGAATTAACAGAACACTAAGCAGTTTCTCAGAAAGCTACTTTCCAGATTTCATCTGAGGATATTTCCTTTTTCACCATAGCCCTATAAGGGCTTCCAAATATTACTTTGCCAATTCCACAAGAACTGCTTAGCGAAAGGCTTCTTGAGGGGAAAGCTGTAACTCTGTGAGTTGATTTCACAGAACACAAAGAAGTTTCTCAGAAAGCTTCTTTCTCTTTGTTATCGGAGGATATTTCCTTTGGCCCTATAGTCTTCTAAGAGATCCGAAATATCTGTTCTCAGATTCCACAGAAATAACGCTAGCAAAGAGATACACCAAATACAGATGTAACTCTGTGAGATGAATTAACAGAACACTAAGCAGTTTCTCAGAAAGCTTCTTTCCAGATTTCATCTGAGGATCTTTCCTTTTTCACCATAGCCCTCTATGGGCTTCGAAATATCACTTTGCCAATTCCAAAAGAATTGTCTTAGCGAAAGACTTCTTCAGGGGAAAGCTGTAACTCGGTGAGATGATTTCACAGAACACAAAGAAATTTCTCAGAAAGCTTCTTTCTCTTTGTTATCGGAGGATATTTCCTTTGGCCCTAGAGTCTTCAAAGGGATCCGAAATATCTGGTCTCAGATTCCACAGAAATAAGGCGAGCAAAGAGATACACCAAATACAGATGTAACTCTGTGAGATGATTTCACAGAACACAAAGAAGTTTCTCAGAAAGCTTCTTTGTCTTTGTTATCGGAGTTTATTTCCTTTGGCCCTATAATCTTCAAAGGGATCCGGAATATCTGTTCTCAGATTCCACAGAAATAAGGCTAGCAAAGAAATCCACGAAATACAGATGTAACTCTGTGAGATGAATTAACAGAACACTAAGCAGTTTCTCAGAAAGGTTCTTTCTAGATTTCATCTGAGGATATTTCCTTTTTCACCATAGCCCTCTATGGGCTTCCAAATATAATTTGCCAATTCCACAAGAACTGTCTTAGCGAAAGACTTCTTGAGGGGAAAGCTCTAACGCTGTGAGGTGATTTCACAGAACACAAAGAAGTTTCTCAGAAAGCTTCTTTCTCTTTGTTATCGGAGTTTATTTCCTTTGGCCCTATAATCTTCAAAGGGATCCGGAATATCTGTTCTCAGATTCCACAGAAATAAGGCTAGCAAAGAGATCCACGAAATACAGATGTAACTGTGTGAGATGAATAAACAGAACACTAAGCAGTTTCTCAGAAAGCTTCTTTCCAGATTTCATCTGCGGATAATTCCTTTTTCACCATAGCACTATATGGGCTTCCAAATATCACTCTGGCAATTCCACAAGAACTGTCTTAGCGAAAGGCTTCTCTAGGGGAAAGCTGTATCTCTGTGAGATGATTTCACAGAACACAAAGAAGTTTCTCAGAAAGCTTCTTTCTCTTTGTTAACGGAAGATATTTCCTTTGGCCCTATAGTCTTCAAAGGGATCCGAAATATCTGTTCTCACATTCCACAGAAATAAGGCTAGCAAAGAGATCCACGAAATACAGATGTAACTCTGTTATATGAATTAACAGAACACTAAGCAGTTTCTCAGAAAGCTTCTTTCCACATTTCATCTGAGGATATTTCCTTTTTCACCCTAGCCTTCTATGCGCTACCGAATATCACTTTGCCAATTGCTTAAGAACTGTCTTAGCGAAAGACTTCTTGAAGGGAAAGCTGTAACTCTGTGAGATGATTTCACAGAACACAAAGAAGTTTCTCAGAAAGCTTCTTTCTCTTTGTTATCGGAGGATATTTCCTTTGGCCCTAGAGTCTTCAAAGGGATCCGAAATATCTGGTCTCAGATTCCACAGAAATAAGGCTAGCAAAGAGATACACCAAATGCAAATGTAACTCTGTGAGATTATTTCACAGAACACAAAGAAGTTTCTCAGAAAGCTTCTTTCTCTTTGTTATCGGAGTTTATTTCCTTTGGCCCTATAATCTTAAAAGGGATCCGGAATATCTGTTCTCAGATTCCACAGAAATAAGGCTAGCAAAGAGATACACGAAATACAGATGTAACTCTGTGAGATGAATTAACAGAACACTAAGCAGTTTCTCAGAAAGCTTCTTTCCAAATTTCATCTTAGGATATTTCCTTTTTCACCATAGCCCTCTATGGCCTTCCAAATATCACTTTGCCAATACCACAAGAATTGTCTTAGCGAAAGACTTCTTGAGGGGAAAGCTCTAACGCTGTGAGGTGATTTCACAGAACACAAAGAAGTTTCTCAGAAAGCTTCTTTGTCTTTGTTATCGGAGTTTATTTCCTTTGGCCCTATAATCTTCAAAGGGATCCGGAATATCTGTTCTCAGATTCCACAGAAATAAGGCGAGCAAAGAGATCCACGAAATACAGATGTAACTCTGTGAGATGAATTAACAGAACACTAAGCAGTTTCTCAGAAACTTCTTTCCAGATTTCATCTGAGGATATTTCCTTTTTCACCATAGCCCTCTATGCGCTTCCAAATATCACTTTGCCAATTCCACAAGAACTGTCTTAGCGAAAGGCTTTTTGAGGGGAAAGCTGTAACTCTGTGAGATGATTTCACAAAACACAAAGAAGTTTCCAGAAAGCTTCTTTCTCTTTGTTATCGGAGTTTATTTCCTTTGGCCCTATAATCTTCAAAGGGATCCGGAATATCTGTTCTCAGATTCCACAGAAATAAGGCTAGCAAAGAGATCCACGAAATACAGATGTAACACTGTGAGATGAATTAACAGAACACTAAGCACTTTCTCAGAAAGCTTCTTTCAGATTTCATCAGAGGATATTTCCTTTTTCACCATAGCCCTCTATGGGCTTCCAAATATCACTTTGCCAATTCCACAAGAACTGTCTTAGCGAAAGTCTTCTTGAGTGGAAAGCTGTAACTCTGTGAGATGATTTCACAGAACACAAAGTAGTTTCTGAGAAAGCTTCGTTCTCTTTCTGATCGGAGGCTATTTCTTTGGCCCCATACTATTCTAAGGGATCCGAAATATCTGTTCTCAGATTCCACAGAAATAATGCTAGCAAAGAAATCCACGAAATACAGATGTAACTCTGTGAGATGAATTAACAGAACACTAAGCAGTTTCTCAGAAAGCTACTTTCCAGATTTCATCTGAGGATATTTCCTTTTTCACCATAGCCCTCTATGGGCTTCCAAATATCACTTTGCCAATTCCACAAGAACTGTCTTAGCGAAAAGCTTCTTGAGGGGAAAGCTGTAACTCTGTGAGATGATTTCACAGAACAGAAAGAAGTTTCTCAGAATGCTTCTTTCTCTTTGTTATCGGAGGATATTTCCTTTGGCCCTATAGTCTTCAACGGGATCCGAAATATCTGTTCTCACATTCCAAAGAAATAAGGCTAGCAAAAGATCCACGAAATACAAATGTAACTCTGTGAGATGAATTAACAGAACACTAAGCAGTTTCTCAGAAAGCTACTTTCCAGATTTCGTCTGAGGATATTTCCTTTTTCGCCATAGCCCTCTATGGGCTTCCAAATATCACTTTGCCAATTCCAAAAGAATTGTCTTAGCGAAAGGCTTCTTGAGGGGAAAGCTGTAACTCTGTGAGATGATTTCACAGAACACAAAGAAGTTTCTAAGAAAGCTTCTTTCTCTTTGTTATCGGAAGATATTTCCTTTGGCCCTATAGTCTTCTAAGGGATCCGAAATATCTGTTCTCAGATTCCACAGAAATAAGGCTAGCAAAGAGATCCACCAAATACAGATGTAACTCTGTGAGATGAATTAACAGAACACTGAGCAGTTTCTCAGAAAGCTTCTTTCCAGATTTCATCTGAGGATATTTCCTTTTTCACCTTAGACCTCTATGGACTTCCAAATATCACTTTGCAAATTCCACAAGAACTGTCTTAGCGAAAGGCTTCTTGAGTGGAAAGCTGTAACTCTGTGAGATGATTTCACGGAACACAAAGAAGTTTCTGAAAAAGCTTCGTTCTCTTTGTGATCGGAGGATATTTCCTTTGGCCCTCTAGTCTTCTAAGGGATCCGAAATATCTGTTCTCAGATTCCACAGAAATAATGCTAGCAAAGAGATCCACGAAATACAGATGTAACTCTGTTATATGAATTAACAGAACACTAAGCAGTTTCTCAGAAAGCTTCTTTCCACATTTCATCTGAGGATATTTCCTTTTTCACCCTAGCCTTCTATGCGCTACCGAATATCACTTTGCCAATTGCATAAGAACTGTCTTAGCGAAAGACTTCTTGAGGGGAAAGCTGTAACTCTGTGAGATGATTTCACAGAACACAAAGAAGTTTCTCAGAAAGCTTCTTTCTCTTTGTTATCGGAGTTTACTTCCTTTGGCCCTATAATCTTCAAAGGGATGCGGAATATCTGTTCTCAGATTCCACAGAAATAAGGCTAGCAAAGAGATCCACGAAATATAGATGTAACTCTGTGAGATGAATAAACAGAACACTAAGCAGTTTCTCAGAAAGCTTCTTTCCAGATTTCATCTGCGGATAATTCCTTTTTCACCATAGCCCTCTATGCGCTTCCAAATATCACTTTGCCAATTCCACAAGAACTGTCTTAGCGAAAGGCTTCTTGAGTGGAAAGCTGTAACTCTGTGAGATGATTTCACAGAACACAAAGAAGTTTCTGAGAAAGCTACTTTCTCTTTGTGATCGGAGGATATGTCCTTTGGCCCTATAGTCTTCTAAGGGATCTGAAATATCTGTTCTCAGATTCCACAGAAATAAGGCTAGCAAAGAGATCCACGAAATACAGATGTAACTCTGTGAGATGAATTAACAGAACACTAAGCAGTTTCTCAAAAAGCTACCTTCCAGATTTCATCTGAGGATATTTCCTTTTTCACCATAGCCCTCTATGGGCTTCCAAATATCACTTTGCCAATTCCACAAGAACTATCTTAGCGAAAGGCTTTTTGAGGGGAAAGCTGTAACTCTGTGAGATGATTTCACAGAACACAAAGAAGTTTCTGAGAAAGCTTCGTTCTATTTGTTATCGGAGGATATTTCCTTTGGCCCTATAGTCTTCTAAGGGATCCGAAATATCTGTTCTCAGATTCCACAGAAATAAGGCTAGCAAAGAGATACACCATATACAGATGTAACTCTGTGAGATGAATTAACAGAACACTAAGCAGTTTCTCAGAAAGCTACTTTCCAGATTTCATCTGAGGATATTTCCTTTTTCACAATAGCCCTCTATGGGCTTCCAAATATTACTTTGCAAATTCCACAAGAACTGTCTTAGCGAAAGGCTTCTTGAGGGGAAAGCTGTAACTCTGTGAGATGATTTCACAGAACACAAAGAAGTTTCTCAGAAAGCTTCTTTCTCTTTGTTATCGGAGGATATTTCCTTTGGCCCTATAGTCTTCTAAGAGATCCGAAATATCTGTTCTCAGATTCCACAGAAATAAGGCTAGCAAAGAGATACACCATATACAGATGTAACTCTGTGAGATGAATTAACAGAACACTAAGCAGTTTCTCAGAAAGCTTCTTTCCAGATTTCATCTGAGGATATTTCCTTTTTCACCATAGCCCTCTATGGGCTTCCAAATATCACTTTGCCAATTCCACAAGAACTGCCTTAGCGAAAGACTTCTTGAGGGGAAAGCTGTAACTCTGTGAGATGATTTCAAAGAACCCAAAGAAGTTTGTAAGAAAGCTTCTTTCTCTTTGTTATCGGAAGACATTTCCTTTGGCCCTCTAGTCTTCTAAGGGATCCGAAATATCTGTTCTCAGATTCCACAGAAAAAAGGCTAGCAAAGAGATCCACGAAATACAGATGTAACTCTGTGAGATGAATTAACAGAACACTAAGCAGTTTCTCAGAAAGCTACTTTCCAGATTTCATCTGAGGATATTTCCTTTTTCACCATAGCCCTATAAGGGCTTCCAAATATTACTTTGACAATTCCACAAGAACTGTCTTAGCGAAAGGCTTCTTGAGGGGAAAGCTGTAACTCTGTGAGTTGATTTCACAGAACACAAAGAAGTTTCTCAGAAAGCTTCTTTCTCTTTGTTATCGGAGGATATTTCCTTTGGCCCTATAGTCTTCTAAGAGATCCGAAATATCTGTTCTCAGATTCCACAGAAATAACGCTAGCAAAGAGATACACCAAATACAGATGTAACTCTGTGAGATGAATTAACAGAACACTAAGCAGTTTCTCAGAAAGTTTCTTTCCAGATTTCATCTGAGGATCTTTCCTTTTTCACCATAGCCCTCTATGGGCTTCCAAATATCACTTTGCCAATTCCAAAAGAATTGTCTTAGCGAAAGACTTCTTCAGGGGAAAGCTGTAACTCGGTGAGATGATTTCACAGAACACAAAGAAATTTCTCAGAAAGCTTCTTTCTCTTTGTTATCGGAGGATATTTCCTTTGGCCCTAGAGTCTTCAAAGGGATCCGAAATATCTGGTCTCAGATTCCACAGAAATAAGGCGAGCAAAGAGATACACCAAATACAGATGTAACTCTGTGAGATGATTTCACAGAACACAAAGAAGTTTCTCAGAAAGCTTCTTTGTCTTTGTTATCGGAGTTTATTTCCTTTGGCCCTATAATCTTCAAAGGGATACGGAATATCTGTTCTCAGATTCCACAGAAATAAGGCTAGCAAAGAAATCCACGAAATACAGATGTAACTCTGTGAGATGAATTAACAGAACACTAAGCAGTTTCTCAGAAAGGTTCTTTCTAGATTTCATCTGAGGATATTTCCTTTTTCACCATAGCCCTCTATGGGCTTCCAAATATCATTTTACCAATTCCAAAAGAACTGTCTTAGCAAAAGACTTCTTGAGGGGAAAGCTCTAACGCTGTGAGGTGATTTCACAGAACACAAAGAAGTTTCTCAGAAAGCTTCTTTCTCTTTGTTATCGGAGTTTATTTCCTTTGGCCCTATAATCTTCAAAGGGATCCGGAATATCTGTTCTCAGATTCCACAGAAATAAGGCTAGCAAAGAGATCCACGAAATACAGATGTAACTCTGTGAGATGAATAAACAGAACACTAAGCAGTTTCTCAGAAAGCTTCTTTCCAGATTTCATCTGCGGATATTTCCTTTTTCACCATAGCACTATATGGGCTTCCAAATATCACTCTGGCAATTCCACAAGAACTGTCTTAGCGAAAGGCTTCTCTAGGGGAAAGCTGTATCTCTGTGAGATGATTTCACAGAACACAAAGAAGTTTCTCAGAAAGCTTCTTTCTCTTTGTTAACGGAAGATATTTCCTTTGGCCCTATAGTCTTCAAAGGGATCCGAAATATCTGTTCTCACATTCCACAGAAATAAGGCTAGCAAAGAGATCCACGAAATACAGATGTAACTCTGTTATATGAATTAACAGAACACTAAGCAGTTTCTCAGAAAGCTTCTTTCCACATTTCATCTGAGGATATTTCCTTTTTCACCCTAGCCTTCTATGCGCTACCGAATATCACTTTGCCAATTGCATAAGAACTGTCTTAGCGAAAGACTACTGGAGGGGAAAGCTGTAACTCTGTGAGATGATTTCACAGAACACAAAGAAGTTTCTCAGAAAGCTTCTTTCTCTTTGTTATCGGAGTTTACTTCCTTTGGCCCTATAATCTTCAAAGGGATCAGGAATATCTGTTCTCAGATTCCACAGAAATAAGGCTATCAAAGAGATCCACGAAATACAGATGTAACTCTGTGAGATGAATAAACAGAACACTAAGCAGTTTCTCAGAAAGCTTCTTTCCAGATTTCATCTGCGGATAATTCCTTTTTCACCATAGCCCTCTATGCGCTTCCAAATATCACTTTGCCAATTCCACAAGAACTGTGTTAGCGAAAGGCTTCTTGAGTGGAAAGCTGTAACTCTGTGAGATGATTTCACAGAACACAAAGAAGTTTCTGAGAAAGCTTCGTTCTCTTTTTGATCGGAGGATATGTCCTTTGACCCTATAGTCTTCTAAGGGATCTGAAATATCTGTTCTCAGATACCACAGAAATAAGGCTAGCAAAGAGATACACCACATACAGATGTAACTCTGTGAGATGAATTAACAGAACACTAAGCAGTTTCTCAGAAAGCTTCTTTCCAGATTTCATCTGAGGATATTTCCTTTTTCAACATAGCCCTCTATGGGCTTCCAAATATCACTTTGCCAATTCCACAAGAACTGTCTTAGCGAAAGACTTCTTGAGGGGAAAGCTGTAACTCTGTGAGATGATTTCACAGAACACAAAGAAGTTTGTAAGAAAGCTTCTTTCTCTTTGTTATCGGAAGATATTTCCTTTGGACCTATAGTCTTCTAAGGGATCCGAAATATCTGTTCTCAGATTCCACAGAAATAAGGCTAGCAAAGAGATCCACGAAATACAGATGTAACTCTGTGAGATGAATTAACAGAACACTAAGCAGTTTCTCAGAAAGCTACTTTCCAGATTTCATCTGAGGATAGTTCCGTTTTCACCATAGCCCTGTATGGGCTTCCAAATATTACTTTGCCAATTCCACAAGAACTGTCTTAGCGAAAGGCTTCTTGAGGGGAAAGCTGTAACTCTGTGAGATGATTTCACAGAACACAAAGAAGTTTCTCAGAAAGCTTCTTTCTCTTTGTTATCGGAGGATATTTCCTTTGGCCCTATAGTCTTCTAAGAGATCCGAAATATCTGTTCTCAGATTCCACAGAAATAACGCAAGCAAAGAGATACACCAAATAAAGATGTAACTCTGTGAGATGAATTAACAGAACACTAAGCAGTTTCTCAGAAAGCTTCTTTCCAGATTTCATCTGAGGATATTTCCTTTTTCACCATAGCCCTCTATGGGCTTCCAAATATCACTTTGCCAATTCCACAAGAACTGTCTTAGCGAAAGACTTCTTCAGGGGAAAGCTGTACCTCTGTGAGATGATTTCACAGAACACAAAGAAGTTTCTCACAAAGCTTCTTTCTCTTTGTTATCGGAGGATATTTCCTTTGGCCCTAGAGACTTCAAAGGGATCCGAAATATCTGGTCACAGATTCCACAGAAATAAGGCTAGCAAAGAGATACACCAAATACAGATGTAACTCTGTGAGATGATTTCACAGAACACAAAGAAGTTTCTCAGAAAGCTTCTTTCTCTTTGTTATCGGAGTTTATTTCCTTTGGCCCTATAATCTTCAAAGGGATCCAGAATATCTGTTCTCAGATTCCACAGAAATAAGGCTAGCAAAAGATCCACGAAATACAAATGTAACACTGTGAGATGAATTAACAGAACACTAAGCAGTTTCTCAGAAAGCTACTTTCCAGATTTCATCTGGGGATATTTCCTTTTTCGCCATAGCCCTCTATGGGCTTCCAAATATCACTTTGCCAATTCCACAAGAACTGTCTTAGCGAAAGGCTTCTGAGGGTAAAGCTGTAACTCTGTGAGATGATTTCACAGAACACAAAGAAGTTTCTCAGAAAGCTTCTTTCTCTTTGTTATCGGAAGATATTTCCTTTGGCCCTATAGTCTTCTAAGGGATCCGAAATATCTGTTCTCAGATTCCACAGAAATAAGGCTAGCAAAGAGATCCACGAAATACAGATGTTACTCTGTGAGATGAATTAACAGAACACTAAGCAGTTTCTCAGAAAGCTTCTTTCCGGATTTCATCTGAGGATATTTCCTTTTTCACCATAGCCCTCTATGCGCTTCCAAATATCACTTTTCCAATTCCACAAGAACTGTCTTAGAGAAAGGCTTCTTTAGTGGAAAGCTGTAACTCTGTGAGATGATTTCACGGAACACAAAGAAGTTTCTGAGAAAGCTTCGTTCTCTTTGTGATCGGAGGATATTTCCTTTGGCCCTCTAGTCTTCTAAGGGATCCGAAATATCTGTTCTCAGATTCCACAGAAATAAGGCTAGGAAAGAGATCCACGAAATACTGATGTAACTCTGTGAGATGAATTAACAGAACACTAAGCAGTTTCTCAGAAAGCTACTTTCCAGATTTCATCTGAGTATATTTCCTTTTTCACCATAGCCCTCTATGGGTTTCCAAATATTACTTTGCCAATTCCACAAGAACTGTCTTAGCGAAAGGCTTCTTGAGGGGAAAGCTGTAACTCTGTGAGATGATTTCACAGAACACAAAGAAGTTTCTCAGAAAGCTTCTTTCTCTTTGTTAGCGGAAGATATTTCCTTGGGCCCTATAGTCTTCTAAAGGATCCGAAATATCTGTTTTCAGATTCCACAGAAATAAGGCTAGCAAAGAGATACACCAAATACAGATGTAACTCTGTGAGATGAATTAACAGAACACTAAGCAGTTTCTCAGAAAGCTTCTTTCCCGATTTCATCTGAGGATATTTCCTTTTTCACCATAGCCCTCTATGGGCTTCCAAATATCACTTTGCCAATTCCACAAGAAGTGTCTTAGCGAAAGACTTTTTCAGGGGAAAACTGTAACTCTGTGAGACGATTTCACAGAACACAAAGAAGTTTATCACAAAGCTTCTTTCTCTTTGTTATCGGAGGATATTTCCTTTGGCCCTAGAGTCTTCAAAGGGATCCGAAATATCTGGTCTCAGATTCCACAGAAATAAGGCTAGCAAAGAGATACACCAAATACAGATGTAACTCTGTGAGATGATTTCACAGAACACAAAGAAGTTTCTCAGAAAGCTTCTTTCTCTTTGTTATCGGAGTTTATTTCCTTTGGCCCTATAATCTTCAAAGGGATCCGGAATATCTGTTCTCAGATTCCACAGAAATAAGGCTAGCAAAGAGATCCACGAAATACACATGTAACTCTGTGAGATGAATTAACAGAACACTAAGCAGTTTCTCAGAAAGCTTCTTTCCAGATTTAATCTGAGGATATTTCCTTTTTCACCATAGCCCTCTATGGGCTTCCAAATATCACTTTGCCAAATCCACAAGAACTGTCTTAGCGAAAGTCTTCTTGAGTGGAAAGCTGTAACTCTGTGAGATGATTTCTCAGAACACAAAGCAGTTTCTGAGAAATCTTCGTTCTCTTTCTGATCGGAGGATATTTCTTTGGCCCTATACTCTTCAAAGGGATCCGAAATATCTGTTCTCAGATTCCACAGAAATAATGCTAGCAAAGAGATCCACGAAATACAGATGTAACTCTGTGAGATGAATTAACAGAACACTAAACAGTTTCTCAGAAAGCTACTTTCCAGATTTCATCTGAGGATATTTCCTTTTTCACCATAGCCCTCTATGGGCTTCCAAATATCACTTTGCCATTTCCACAAGAACTGTCTTAGCGAAAGGCTTCTTGAGGGGAATGCTGTAACTCTGTGAGATGATTTCACCGAACACAAAGAAGTTTCTCATAAAGCTTCTTTCTCTTTGTTATCGGAGGATATTTCCTTTGGCCCTATAGTCTCCAAAGGATCCGAAATATCTGTTCTCAGATTCCACAGAAATAAGGCTAGCAAAAGATCCACGAAATACAAATGTAACTCTGTGAGATGAATTAACAGAACGCTAAGCAGTTTCTCAGAAAGCTACTTTCCAGATTTCATCTGAGGATATTTCCTTTTTCGCCATAGCCCTCTATGGGCTTCCAAATATCACTTTGCCAATTCCACAAGAACTGTCTTAGCGAAAGGCTTCTTGAGGGGAAAGCTGTACCTCTGTGAGATGATTTCACAGAACACAAAGAAGTTTCTAAGAAAGCTTCTTTCTCTTTGTTATCAGAAGATATTTCCTTTGGCCCTATAGTCTTCTAAGGGATCAGAAATATCTGTTCTCAGATTCCACAGAAATAAGGCTAGCAAAGAGATCCACGAAATACAGATGTAACTCTGTTATATGAATTAACAGAACACTAAGCAGTTTCTCAGAAAGCTTCTTTCCAGATTTCATCTGAGGATATTTCCATTTTCACCATAGCCCTCTAGGGGCTTCCAAATATCACTTTGCCAATTCCACAAGAACTGTCTTATCGAAAGACTTCTTCAGGGGAAAGCTGTAACTCTGTGAGATGATTTCACAGAACACAAAGAAGTTTCTCAGAAAGCTTCTTTCTCTTTGTTATCGGAGGATATTTCCTATGGCCCTATAGTCTTCTAAGGGATCCGAAATATCTGTTCTCAGATTCCACAGAAATAAGGCTAGCAAAGAGATACACCAAATACAGATGTAACTCTGTGAGATGAATTAACAGAACACTAAGCAGTTTCTCAGAAAGCTTCTTTCCAGATTTCATCTGAGGATATTTCCTTTTTCACCATAGCCCTCTATGGGCATCCAAATATCACTTTGCCAATTCCACAAGAACTGTCTTAGCGAAAGGCTTCTTCAGGGGAAAGCTCTAACTCTGTGAGATGATTTCACAGAACACAAAGAAGTTTCCCAGAAAGCTTCTTTCTCTTTGTTATCGGAGGATATTTCCTTGGGCCCTATAGTCTTCTAAGGGATCCGAAGTATCTGTTCTCAGATTCCACAGAAATAAGGCTAGCAAAGAGATACACCAAATACAGATGTAACTCTGTGAGATGAATTAACAGAACACTAAGCAGTTTCTCAGAAAGCTTCTTTCCAGATTTCATCTGAGGATATTTCCTTTTTCACCTTAGCCCTCTATGGGCTTCCAAATATCACTTTGCCAATTCCACAAGAACTGTCTTAGCGAAAGTCTTCTTGAGTGGAAAGCTGTAACTATGTGAGATGATTTCACAGAACACAAAGAAGTTTCTCAGAAAGCTTCGTTCTCTTTCTGATCGGAGGATATATCTTTGGCCCTATAGTCTTCTAAGGGATCCGAAATATCTGTTATCAGATTCCACAGAAATAAGGCTAGCAAAGAGATCCACGAAATACAGATGTAACTCTGTGAGATGAATTAACAGAACACTAAGCATTTTCTCAGAAAGCTTCTTTCCAGATTTCATCTGAGGATATTTCCTTTTTCACCTTTGCCCTCTATGGGCTTCCAAACATCACTTTGCCAATTCCAAAAGAACTGTCTTAACGAAAGGCTTCTTCAGGGGAAAGGTGTAACTCTGTGAGATGATTTCACAGAACACAAAGAAGTTTCTCAGAAAGCTTCTTTCTATTTGTTATCGGAGGATATTTCCTTTGGCCCTATAGTCTTCAAAGGGATCCGAAATATCTGTTCTCAGATTCCACAGAAATAAGGCTAGCAAAAGATCCACGAAATACAAATGTAACTCTGTGAGATGAATTAACAGAACACTAAGCAGTTTCTCAGAAAGCTACTTTCAGATTTCATCTGAGTATATTTCCTTTTTCACCATAGCCCTCTATGGGCTTACAAATATTACTTTGCAAAATCCACAAGAACTGTCTTAACGAAAGGCTTCTTGAGGGGAAAGCTGTAACTCTGTGAGATGATTTCACAGAACACAAAGAAGTTTCTCAGAAAGCTTCTTTCTCTTTGTTATCGGAAGATATTTCCTTTGGCCCTATATTCTTCAAAGGGATCCGAAATATCTGTTCTCACATTCCACAGAAATAAGGCTAGCAAAGAGATCCACGAAATACAGATGTAACTCTGTTATATGAATTAACAGAACACTAAGCAGTTTCTCAGAAAGCTTCTTTCCACATTTCATCTGAGGATATTTCCTTTTTCACCCTAGCCTTCTATGCGCTACCGAATATCACTTTGCCAATTGTATAAGAACTGTCTTAGCGAAAGACTTCTTGAGGGGAAAGCTGTAACTCTGTGAGGTGATTTCAAAGAACACAAAGAAGTTTCTCAGAAAGCTTCTTTCTCTTTGTTATCGGAGTTTACTTCCTTTGGCCCTATAATCTTCAAAGGGATCCGGAATATCTGTTCTCAGATTCCACAGAAATAAGGCTAGCAAAGAGATCCACGAAATACAGATGTAACTCTGTGAGATGAATTAACAGAACACTAAGCAGTTTCTCAGAAAGCTACTTTCCAGATTTCATCTGAGGATATTTCCTTTTTCACCATAGCCCTGTATGGGCTTCCAAATATTACTTTGCCAATTCCACAAGAACGGTCTTAGCGAAAGGCTTCTTGAGGGGAAAGCTGTAACTCTGTGAGATGATTTCACAGAACACAAAGAAGTTTCTCAGAAAGCTTCTTTCTCTTTGTTATCGGAGGATATTTCCTTTAGCCCTATAGTCTTCTAAGAGATCCGAAATATCTGTTCTCAGATTCCACAGAAATAAGGCTAGCAAAGAGATACACCAAATACAGATGTAACACTGTGAGATGAATTAACAGAACACTAAGCAGTTTCTCAGAAAGCTTCTTTCCACATTTCATCTGAGGATATTTCCTTTTCACCATAGCCCTCTAAGGGCTTCCAAATATCACTTTGCCAATTCCACAAAAACTGTCTTAGCGAAAGGCTTCTTCAGGGGAAAGCTGTACCTCTGTGAGATGATTTCACAGAACACAAAGAAGTTTCTCAGAAAGCTTCTTTCTCTTTGTTATCGGAGGATATTTCCTTTGGCACTATAGTCTTCTAAGGGATCCGAAATATCTGTTCTCAGATTCCACAGAAATAAGGCTAGCAAAGATATACACCATATACAGATGTAACTCTGTGAGATGAATTAACAGAACACTAAGCAGTTTCTCAGAAAGCTTCTTTCCAGATTTCATCAGAGGATATTTCCTTTTTCACCATAGCCCTCTATGCGCTTCCAAATATCACTTTGCTAATTCCACAAGAACTGTCTTAGCAAAAGGCTTTTGAGGGGAAAGCTGTAACTCTGTGTGACGATTTCACAGAACACAAAGAAGTTTCTCAGAAAGCTTCTTTCTCTTTGTTATCGGAAGATATTTCCTTTGGCCCTAGAGTCTTCAAAGGGATCCGAAATATCTGGTCACAGATTCCACAGAAATAAGGCTAGCAAAGAGATACACCAAATACAGATGTAACTCTGTGAGATGATTTCATAGAACACAAAGAAGTTTCTCAGAAAGCTTCTTTCTCTTTGTTATCGGAGTTTACTTCCTTTGGCCCTATAATCTTCAAAGGGATCCGGAATATCTGTTCTCAGGTTCCACAGAAATAAGGCCAGCAAAGAGATCCACGAAATACAGATGTAACTCTGTGAGATGAATAAACAGAACACTAAGCAGTTTCTCCGAAAGCTTCTTTCCTGATTTCATATGCGGATAATTCTTTTTTCACCATAGCCCTCTATGCGCTTCCAAATATCACTTTGCCAATTCCACAAGAACTGTCTTAGCGAAAGGCTTCTTGAGTGGAAAGCTGTAACTCTGTGAGATGATTTCACAGGACACTAAGAAGTTTCTGAGAAAGCTTCGTTCTCTTTGTGATCGGAGGATATGTCCTTTGGCCCTATAGTCTTCTAAGGGATCTGAAATATCTGTTCTCAGATTCCACAGAAATAAGGCTAGCAAAGAGATCCACGACATACAGATGTAACTCTGTGAGATGAATTAACAGAACACTAAGCAGTTTCTCAAAAAGCTACTTTCCAGATTTCATCTGAGGATATTTCCTTTTTCACCATAGCCCTCTATGGGCTTCCAAATATCACTTTGCCAATTCCACAAGAACTCTCTTAGCGAAAGGCTTCTTGAGGGGAAAGCTGTAACTCTGTGAGATGATTTCACAGAACACAAAGAAGTTTCTCAGAAAGCTTCTTTCTCTTTGTTATCGGAGGATATTTCCTATGGCCCTATAGTCTTCTAAGGGATCCGAAATATCTGTTCTCAGATTCCACAGAAATAAGGCTAGCAAAGAGATACACCAAATACAGATGTAACTCTGTGAGATGAATTAACAGAACACTAAGCAGTTTCTCAGAAAGCTTCTTTCCAGATTTCATCTGAGGATATTTCCTTTTTCACCATAGCCCTCTATGGGCTTCCAAATATCACTTTGCCAATTCCACAAGAACTGTCTTAGCGAAAGACTTCTTCAGGGGAAAGCTGAACCTCTGTGAGATGATTTCACAGAACACAAAGAAGTTTCTCACAAAGCTCCTTTCTCTTTGTTATCGGAGGATATTTCCTTTGGACCTAGAGTCTTCAAAGGGATCCGAAATATCTGGTCACAGATTCCACAGAAATAAGGCTAGCAAAGAGATACACCAAATACAGATGTAACTCTGTGAGATGATTTCACAGAACACAAAGAAGTTTCTCAGAAAGCTTCTTTCTCTTTGTTATCGGAGTTTACTTCCTTTGGCCCTATAATCTTCAAAGGGATCCGGAATATCAGTTCTCAGGTTCCACAGAAATAAGGCTAGCAAAGAGATCCACGAAATACAGATGTAACTCTGTGAGATGAATAAACAGAACACTAAGCAGTTTCTCCGAAAGCTTCTTTCCTGATTTCATATGCGGATAATTCTTTTTTCACCATAGCCCTCTATGCGCTTCCAAATATCACTTTGCCAATTCCACAAGAACTGTCTTAGCGAAAGGCTTCTTGAGTGGAAAGCTGTAACACTGTGAGATGATTTCACAGGACACTAAGAAGTTTCTGAGAAAGCTTCGTTCTCTTTGTGATCGGAGGATATGTCCTTTGGCCCTATAGTCTTCTAAGGGATCTGAAATATCTGTTCTCAGATTCCACAGAAATAAGGCTAGCAAAGAGATCCACGACATACAGATGTAACTCTGTGAGATGAATTAACAGAACACTAAGCAGTTTCTCAAAAAGCTACTTTCCAGATTTCATCTGAGGATATTTCCTTTTTCACCATAGACCTCTATGGGCTTCCAAATATCACTTTGCCAATTCCACAAGAACTGTCTTAGCGAAAGGCTTCTTGAGGGGAAAGCTGTAACTCTGTGAGGTGATTTCACAGAACACAAAGAAGTTTCTCAGAAAGCTTCTTTCTCTTTGTTATCGGAGGATATTTCCTATGGCCCTATAGTCTTCTAAGGGATCCGAAATATCTGTTCTCAGATTCCACAGAAATAAGGCTAGCAAAGAGATACACCAAATACAGATGTAACTCTGTGAGATGAATTAACAGAACACTAAGCAGTTTCTCAGAAAGCTTCTTTCCAGATTTCATCTGAGGATATTTCCTTTTTCACCATAGCCCTCTATGGGCATCCAAATATCACTTTGCCAATTCCACAAGAACTGTCTTAGCGAAAGGCTTCTTCAGGGGAAAGCTCTAACTCTGTGAGATGATTTCACAGAACACAAAGAAGTTTCTCAGAAAGCTTATCTCTCTTTGTTATCGGAGGATATTTCCTTTGGCCCTAGAGTCTTCAAAGGGATCCGAAATATCTGTTCTCACATTCCACAGAAATAAGGCTAGCAAA
Organism: Macaca nemestrina; assembly: GCF_043159975.1. Taxonomy (NCBI): domain Eukaryota; kingdom Metazoa; phylum Chordata; class Mammalia; order Primates; family Cercopithecidae; genus Macaca; species Macaca nemestrina. The sequence goes on from NC_092143.1 coordinate 28,297,639, forward strand.
GAGATCCACGAAATACAGATGTAACTCTGTTATATGAATTAACAGAACACTAAGCAGTTTCTCAGAAATCTTCTTTCCACATTTCATCTGAGGATATTTCCTTTTTCACCATAGCCCTCTATGCGCTTCCAAATATCACTTTGCCAATTCCACAAGAACTGTCTTAGCGAAAGGCTTCTTGAGGGGAAAGCTGTAACTCTGTGAGATGATTTCACAGAACACAAAGAAGTTTCCCAGAAAGCTTCTTTCTCTTTGTTATCGGAGGATATTTCCTTGGGCCCTATAGTCTTCTAAGGGATCCGAAGTATCTGTTCTCAGATTCCACAGAAATAAGGCTAGCAAAGAGATACACCAAATACAGATGTAACTCTGTGAGATGAATTAACAGAACACTAAGCAGTTTCTCAGAAAGCTTCTTTCCAGATTTCATCTGAGGATATTTCCTTTTTCACCTTAGCCCTCTATGGGCTTCCAAATATCACTTTGCCAATTCCACAAGAACTGTCTTAGCGAAAGTCTTCTTGAGTGGAAAGCTGTAACTATGTGAGATGATTTCACAGAACACAAAGAAGTTTCTCAGAAAGCTTCGTTCTCTTTCTGATCGGAGGATATATCTTTGGCCCTATAGTCTTCTAAGGGATCCGAAATATCTGTTATCAGATTCCACAGAAATAAGGCTAGCAAAGAGATCCACGAAATACAGATGTAACTCTGTGAGATGAATTAACAGAACACTAAGCATTTTCTCAGAAAGCTTCTTTCCAGATTTCATCTGAGGATATTTCCTTTTTCACCTTTGCCCTCTATGGGCTTCCAAACATCACTTTGCCAATTCCAAAAGAACTGTCTTAACGAAAGGCTTCTTCAGGGGAAAGGTGTAACTCTGTGAGATGATTTCACAGAACACAAAGAAGTTTCTCAGAAAGCTTCTTTCTCTTTGTTATCGGAGGATATTTCCTTTGGCCCTATAGTCTTCAAAGGGATCCGAAATATCTGTTCTCAGATTCCACAGAAATAAGGCTAGCAAAAGATCCACGAAATACAAATGTAACTCTGTGAGATGAATTAACAGAACACTAAGCAGTTTCTCATAAAGCTACTTTCAGATTTCATCTGAGTATATTTCCTTTTTCACCATAGCCCTCTATGGGCTTCCAAATATTACTTTGCAAAATCCACAAGAACTGTCTTAACGAAAGGCTTCTTGAGGGGAAAGCTGTAACTCTGTGAGATGATTTCACAGAACACAAAGAAGTTTCTCAGAAAGCTTCTTTCTCTTTGTTATCGGAAGATATTTCCTTTGGCCCTATATTCTTCAAAGGGATCCGAAATATCTGTTCTCACATTCCACAGAAATAAGGCTAGCAAAGAGATCCACGAAATACAGATGTAACTCTGTTATATGAATTAACAGAACACTAAGCAGTTTCTCAGAAAGCTTCTTTCCACATTTCATCTGAGGATATTTCCTTTTTCACCCTAGCCTTCTATGCGCTACCGAATATCACTTTGCCAATTGTATAAGAACTGTCTTAGCGAAAGACTTCTTGAGGGGAAAGCTGTAACTCTGTGAGGTGATTTCAAAGAACACAAAGAAGTTTCTCAGAAAGCTTCTTTCTCTTTGTTATCGGAGTTTACTTCCTTTGGCCCTATAATCTTCAAAGGGATCCGGAATATCTGTTCTCAGATTCCACAGAAATAAGGCTAGCAAAGAGATCCACGAAATACAGATGTAACTCTGTGAGATGAATTAACAGAACACTAAGCAGTTTCTCAGAAAGCTACTTTCCAGATTTCATCTGAGGATATTTCCTTTTTCACCATAGCCCTGTATGGGCTTCCAAATATTACTTTGCCAATTCCACAAGAACTGTCTTAGCGAAAGGCTTCTTGAGGGGAAAGCTGTAACTCTGTGAGATGATTTCACAGAACACAAAGAAGTTTCTCAGAAAGCTTCTTTCTCTTTGTTATCGGAGGATATTTCCTTTAGCCCTATAGTCTTCTAAGAGATCCGAAATATCTGTTCTCAGATTCCACAGAAATAAGGCTAGCAAAGAGATACACCAAATACAGATGTAACACTGTGAGATGAATTAACAGAACACTAAGCAGTTTCTCAGAAAGCTTCTTTCCACATTTCATCTGAGGATATTTCCTTTTTCACCATAGCCCTCTAAGGGCTTCCAAATATCACTTTGCCAATTCCACAAAAACTGTCTTAGCGAAAGGCTTCTTCAGGGGAAAGCTGTACCTCTGTGAGATGATTTCACAGAACACAAAGAAGTTTCTCAGAAAGCTTCTTTCTCTTTGTTATCGGAGGATATTTCCTTTGGCACTATAGTCTTCTAAGGGATCCGAAATATCTGTTCTCAGATTCCACAGAAATAAGGCTAGCAAAGATATACACCATATACAGATGTAACTCTGTGAGATGAATTAACAGAACACTAAGCAGTTTCTCAGAAAGCTTCTTTCCAGATTTCATCAGAGGATATTTCCTTTTTCACCATAGCCCTCTATGCGCTTCCAAATATCACTTTGCTAATTCCACAAGAACTGTCTTAGCAAAAGGCTTTTGAGGGGAAAGCTGTAACTCTGTGTGACGATTTCACAGAACACAAAGAAGTTTCTCAGAAAGCTTCTTTCTCTTTGTTATCGGAAGATATTTCCTTTGGCCCTAGAGTCTTCAAAGGGATCCGAAATATCTGGTCACAGATTCCACAGAAATAAGGCTAGCAAAGAGATACACCAAATACAGATGTAACTCTGTGAGATGATTTCATAGAACACAAAGAAGTTTCTCAGAAAGCTTCTTTCTCTTTGTTATCGGAGTTTACTTCCTTTGGCCCTATAATCTTCAAAGGGATCCGGAATATCTGTTCTCAGGTTCCACAGAAATAAGGCCAGCAAAGAGATCCACGAAATACAGATGTAACTCTGTGAGATGAATAAACAGAACACTAAGCAGTTTCTCCGAAAGCTTCTTTCCTGATTTCATATGCGGATAATTCTTTTTTCACCATAGCCCTCTATGCGCTTCCAAATATCACTTTGCCAATTCCACAAGAACTGTCTTAGCGAAAGGCTTCTTGAGTGGAAAGCTGTAACTCTGTGAGATGATTTCACAGGACACTAAGAAGTTTCTGAGAAAGCTTCGTTCTCTTTGTGATCGGAGGATATGTCCTTTGGCCCTATAGTCTTCTAAGGGATCTGAAATATCTGTTCTCAGATTCCACAGAAATAAGGCTAGCAAAGAGATCCACGACATACAGATGTAACTCTGTGAGATGAATTAACAGAACACTAAGCAGTTTCTCAAAAAGCTACTTTCCAGATTTCATCTGAGGATATTTCCTTTTTCACCATAGCCCTCTATGGGCTTCCAAATATCACTTTGCCAATTCCACAAGAACTCTCTTAGCGAAAGGCTTCTTGAGGGGAAAGCTGTAACTCTGTGAGATGATTTCACAGAACACAAAGAAGTTTCTCAGAAAGCTTCTTTCTCTTTGTTATCGGAGGATATTTCCTATGGCCCTATAGTCTTCTAAGGGATCCGAAATATCTGTTCTCAGATTCCACAGAAATAAGGCTAGCAAAGAGATACACCAAATACAGATGTAACTCTGTGAGATGAATTAACAGAACACTAAGCAGTTTCTCAGAAAGCTTCTTTCCAGATTTCATCTGAGGATATTTCCTTTTTCACCATAGCCCTCTATGGGCTTCCAAATATCACTTTGCCAATTCCACAAGAACTGTCTTAGCGAAAGACTTCTTCAGGGGAAAGCTGTACCTCTGTGAGATGATTTCACAGAACACAAAGAAGTTTCTCACAAAGCTCCTTTCTCTTTGTTATCGGAGGATATTTCCTTTGGACCTAGAGTCTTCAAAGGGATCCGAAATATCTGGTCACAGATTCCACAGAAATAAGGCTAGCAAAGAGATACACCAAATACAGATGTAACTCTGTGAGATGATTTCACAGAACACAAAGAAGTTTCTCAGAAAGCTTCTTTCTCTTTGTTATCGGAGTTTACTTCCTTTGGCCCTATAATCTTCAAAGGGATCCGGAATATCAGTTCTCAGGTTCCACAGAAATAAGGCTAGCAAAGAGATCCACGAAATACAGATGTAACTCTGTGAGATGAATAAACAGAACACTAAGCAGTTTCTCCGAAAGCTTCTTTCCTGATTTCATATGCGGATAATTCTTTTTTCACCATAGCCCTCTATGCGCTTCCAAATATCACTTTGCCAATTCCACAAGAACTGTCTTAGCGAAAGGCTTCTTGAGTGGAAAGCTGTAACACTGTGAGATGATTTCACAGGACACTAAGAAGTTTCTGAGAAAGCTTCGTTCTCTTTGTGATCGGAGGATATGTCCTTTGGCCCTATAGTATTCTAAGGGATCTGAAATATCTGTTCTCAGATTCCACAGAAATAAGGCTAGCAAAGAGATCCACGACATACAGATGTAACTCTGTGAGATGAATTAACAGAACACTAAGCAGTTTCTCAAAAAGCTACTTTCCAGATTTCATCTGAGGATATTTCCTTTTTCACCATAGCCCTCTATGGGCTTCCAAATATCACTTTGCCAATTCCACAAGAACTGTCTTAGCGAAAGGCTTCTTGAGGGGAAAGCTGTAACTCTGTGAGGTGATTTCACAGAACACAAAGAAGTTTCTCAGAAAGCTTCTTTCTCTTTGTTATCGGAGGATATTTCCTATGGCCCTATAGTCTTCTAAGGGATCCGAAATATCTGTTCTCAGATTCCACAGAAATAAGGCTAGCAAAGAGATACACCAAATACAGATGTAACTCTGTGAGATGAATTAACAGAACACTAAGCAGTTTCTCAGAAAGCTTCTTTCCAGATTTCATCTGAGGATATTTCCTTTTTCACCATAGCCCTCTATGGGCATCCAAATATCACTTTGCCAATTCCACAAGAACTGTCTTAGCGAAAGGCTTCTTCAGGGGAAAGCTCTAACTCTGTGAGATGATTTCACAGAACACAAAGAAGTTTCTCAGAAAGCTTATCTCTCTTTGTTATCGGAGGATATTTCCTTTGGCCCTAGAGTCTTCAAAGGGATCCGAAATATCTGTTCTCACATTCCACAGAAATAAGGCTAGCAAAGAGATCCACGAAATACAGATGTAACTCTGTTATATGAATTAACAGAACACTAAGCAGTTTCTCAGAAATCTTCTTTCCACATTTCATCTGAGGATATTTCCTTTTTCACCATAGCCCTCTATGCGCTTCCAAATATCACTTTGCCAATTCCACAAGAACTGTCTTAGCGAAAGGCTTCTTGAGGGGAAAGCTGTAACTCTGTGAGATGATTTCACAGAACACAAAGAAGTTTCCCAGAAAGCTTCTTTCTCTTTGTTATCGGAGGATATTTCCTTGGGCCCTATAGTCTTCTAAGGGATCCGAAGTATCTGTTCTCAGATTCCACAGAAATAAGGCTAGCAAAGAGATACACCAAATACAGATGTAACTCTGTGAGATGAATTAACAGAACACTAAGCAGTTTCTCAGAAAGCTTCTTTCCAGATTTCATCTGAGGATATTTCCTTTTTCACCTTAGCCCTCTATGGGCTTCCAAATATCACTTTGCCAATTCCACAAGAACTGTCTTAGCGAAAGTCTTCTTGAGTGGAAAGCTGTAACTATGTGAGATGATTTCACAGAACACAAAGAAGTTTCTCAGAAAGCTTCGTTCTCTTTCTGATCGGAGGATATATCTTTGGCCCTATAGTCTTCTAAGGGATCCGAAATATCTGTTATCAGATTCCACAGAAATAAGGCTAGCAAAGAGATCCACGAAATACAGATGTAACTCTGTGAGATGAATTAACAGAACACTAAGCATTTTCTCAGAAAGCTTCTTTCCAGATTTCATCTGAGGATATTTCCTTTTTCACCTTTGCCCTCTATGGGCTTCCAAACATCACTTTGCCAATTCCAAAAGAACTGTCTTAACGAAAGGCTTCTTCAGGGGAAAGGTGTAACTCTGTGAGATGATTTCACAGAACACAAAGAAGTTTCTCAGAAAGCTTCTTTCTCTTTGTTATCGGAGGATATTTCCTTTGGCCCTATAGTCTTCAAAGGGATCCGAAATATCTGTTCTCAGATTCCACAGAAATAAGGCTAGCAAAAGATCCACGAAATACAAATGTAACTCTGTGAGATGAATTAACAGAACACTAAGCAGTTTCTCATAAAGCTACTTTCAGATTTCATCTGAGTATATTTCCTTTTTCACCATAGCCCTCTATGGGCTTCCAAATATTACTTTGCAAAATCCACAAGAACTGTCTTAACGAAAGGCTTCTTGAGGGGAAAGCTGTAACTCTGTGAGATGATTTCACAGAACACAAAGAAGTTTCTCAGAAAGCTTCTTTCTCTTTGTTATCGGAAGATATTTCCTTTGGCCCTATATTCTTCAAAGGGATCCGAAATATCTGTTCTCACATTCCACAGAAATAAGGCTAGCAAAGAGATCCACGAAATACAGATGTAACTCTGTTATATGAATTAACAGAACACTAAGCAGTTTCTCAGAAAGCTTCTTTCCACATTTCATCTGAGGATATTTCCTTTTTCACCCTAGCCTTCTATGCGCTACCGAATATCACTTTGCCAATTGTATAAGAACTGTCTTAGCGAAAGACTTCTTGAGGGGAAAGCTGTAACTCTGTGAGGTGATTTCAAAGAACACAAAGAAGTTTCTCAGAAAGCTTCTTTCTCTTTGTTATCGGAGTTTACTTCCTTTGGCCCTATAATCTTCAAAGGGATCCGGAATATCTGTTCTCAGATTCCACAGAAATAAGGCTAGCAAAGAGATCCACGAAATACAGATGTAACTCTGTGAGATGAATTAACAGAACACTAAGCAGTTTCTCAGAAAGCTACTTTCCAGATTTCATCTGAGGATATTTCCTTTTTCACCATAGCCCTGTATGGGCTTCCAAATATTACTTTGCCAATTCCACAAGAACTGTCTTAGCGAAAGGCTTCTTGAGGGGAAAGCTGTAACTCTGTGAGATGATTTCACAGAACACAAAGAAGTTTCTCAGAAAGCTTCTTTCTCTTTGTTATCGGAGGATATTTCCTTTAGCCCTATAGTCTTCTAAGAGATCCGAAATATCTGTTCTCAGATTCCACAGAAATAAGGCTAGCAAAGAGATACACCAAATACAGATGTAACACTGTGAGATGAATTAACAGAACACTAAGCAGTTTCTCAGAAAGCTTCTTTCCACATTTCATCTGAGGATATTTCCTTTTTCACCATAGCCCTCTAAGGGCTTCCAAATATCACTTTGCCAATTCCACAAAAACTGTCTTAGCGAAAGGCTTCTTCAGGGGAAAGCTGTACCTCTGTGAGATGATTTCACAGAACACAAAGAAGTTTCTCAGAAAGCTTCTTTCTCTTTGTTATAGGAGGATATTTCCTTTGGCACTATAGTCTTCTAAGGGATCCGAAATATCTGTTCTCAGATTCCACAGAAATAAGGCTAGCAAAGATATACACCATATACAGATGTAACTCTGTGAGATGAATTAACAGAACACTAAGCAGTTTCTCAGAAAGCTTCTTTCCAGATTTCATCAGAGGATATTTCCTTTTTCACCATAGACCTCTATGCGCTTCCAAATATCACTTTGCTAATTCCACAAGAACTGTCTTAGCAAAAGGCTTTTGAGGGGAAAGCTGTAACTCTGTGTGACGATTTCACAGAACACAAAGAAGTTTCTCAGAAAGCTTCTTTCTCTTTGTTATCGGAAGATATTTCCTTTGGCCCTAGAGTCTTCAAAGGGATCCGAAATATCTGGTCACAGATTCCACAGAAATAAGGCTAGCAAAGAGATACACCAAATACAGATGTAACTCTGTGAGATGATTTCATAGAACACAAAGAAGTTTCTCAGAAAGCTTCTTTCTCTTTGTTATCGGAGTTTACTTCCTTTGGCCCTATAATCTTCAAAGGGATCCGGAATATCTGTTCTCAGGTTCCACAGAAATAAGGCCAGCAAAGAGATCCACGAAATACAGATGTAACTCTGTGAGATGAATAAACAGAACACTAAGCAGTTTCTCCGAAAGCTTCTTTCCTGATTTCATATGCGGATAATTCTTTTTTCACCATAGCCCTCTATGCGCTTCCAAATATCACTTTGCCAATTCCACAAGAACTGTCTTAGCGAAAGGCTTCTTGAGTGGAAAGCTGTAACTCTGTGAGATGATTTCACAGGACACTAAGAAGTTTCTGAGAAAGCTTCGTTCTCTTTGTGATCGGAGGATATGTCCTTTGGCCCTATAGTCTTCTAAGGGATCTGAAATATCTGTTCTCAGATTCCACAGAAATAAGGCTAGCAAAGAGATCCACGACATACAGATGTAACTCTGTGAGATGAATTAACAGAACACTAAGCAGTTTCTCAAAAAGCTACTTTCCAGATTTCATCAGAGGATATTTCCTTTTTCACCATAGCCCTCTATGGGCTTCTAAATATCACTTTGCCAATTCCACAAGAACTCTCTTAGCGAAAGGCTTCTTGAGGGGAAAGCTGTAACTCTGTGAGATGATTTCACAGAACACAAAGAAGTTTCTCAGAAAGCTTCTTTCTCTTTGTTATCGGAGGATATTTCCTATGGCCCTATAGTCTTCTAAGGGATCCGAAATATCTGTTCTCAGATTCCACAGAAATAAGGCTAGCAAAGAGATACACCAAATACAGATGTAACTCTGTGAGATGAATTAACAGAACACTAAGCAGTTTCTCAGAAAGCTTCTTTCCAGATTTCATCTGAGGATATTTCCTTTTTCACCATAGCCCTCTATGGGCTTCCAAATATCACTTTGCCAATTCCACAAGAACTGTCTTAGCGAAAGACTTCTTCAGGGGAAAGCTGTACCTCTGTGAGATGATTTCACAGAACACAAAGAAGTTTCTCACAAAGCTCCTTTCTCTTTGTTATCGGAGGATATTTCCTTTGGACCTAGAGTCTTCAAAGGGATCCGAAATATCTGGTCACAGATTCCACAGAAATAAGGCTAGCAAAGAGATACACCAAATACAGATGTAACTCTGTGAGATAATTTCACAGAACACAAAGAAGTTTCTCAGAAAGCTTCTTTCTCTTTGTTATCGGAGTTTACTTCCTTTGGCCCTATAATCTACAAAGGGATCCGGAATATCAGTTCTCAGGTTCCACAGAAATAAGGCTAGCAAAGAGATCCACGAAATACAGATGTAACTCTGTGAGATGAATAAACAGAACACTAAGCAGTTTCTCCGAAAGCTTCTTTCCTGATTTCATATGCGGATAATTCTTTTTTCACCATAGCCCTCTATGCGCTTCCAAATATCACTTTGCCAATTCCACAAGAACTGTCTTAGCGAAAGGCTTCTTGAGTGGAAAGCTGTAACACTGTGAGATGATTTCACAGGACACTAAGAAGTTTCTGAGAAAGCTTCGTTCTCTTTGTGATCGGAGGATATGTCCTTTGGCCCTATAGTCTTCTAAGGGATCTGAAATATCTGTTCTCAGATTCCACAGAAATAAGGCTAGCAAAGATATCCACGAAATACAGATGTAACTCTGTGAGATGAATTAACAGAACACTAAGCATTTTCTCAGAAAGCTTCTTTCCAGATTTCATCTGAGGATATTTCCTTTTTCACCTTTGCCCTCTATGGGCTTCCAAACATCACTTTGCCAATTCCAAAAGAACTGTCTTAACGAAAGGCTTCTTCAGGGGAAAGGTGTAACTCTGTGAGATGATTTCACAGAACACAAAGAAGTTTCTCAGAAAGCTTCTTTCTCTTTGTTATCGGAGGATATTTCCTTTGGCCCTATAGTCTTCAAAGGGATCCGAAATATCTGTTCTCAGATTCCACAGAAATAAGGCTAGCAAAAGATCCACGAAATACAAATGTAACTCTGTGAGATGAATTAACAGAACACTAAGCAGTTTCTCATAAAGCTACTTTCAGATTTCATCTGAGTATATTTCCTTTTTCACCATAGCCCTCTATGGGCTTCCAAATATTACTTTGCAAAATCCACAAGAACTGTCTTAACGAAAGGCTTCTTGAGGGGAAAGCTGTAACTCTGTGAGATGATTTCACAGAACACAAAGAAGTTTCTCAGAAAGCTTCTTTCTCTTTGTTATCGGAAGATATTTCCTTTGGCCCTATATTCTTCAAAGGGATCCGAAATATCTGTTCTCACATTCCACAGAAATAAGGCTAGCAAAGAGATCCACGAAATACAGATGTAACTCTGTTATATGAATTAACAGAACACTAAGCAGTTTCTCAGAAAGCTTCTTTCCACATTTCATCTGAGGATATTTCCTTTTTCACCCTAGCCTTCTATGCGCTACCGAATATCACTTTGCCAATTGTATAAGAACTGTCTTAGCGAAAGACTTCTTGAGGGGAAAGCTGTAACTCTGTGAGGTGATTTCAAAGAACACAAAGAAGTTTCTCAGAAAGCTTCTTTCTCTTTGTTATCGGAGTTTACTTCCTTTGGCCCTATAATCTTCAAAGGGATCCGGAATATCTGTTCTCAGATTCCACAGAAATAAGGCTAGCAAAGAGATCCACGAAATACAGATGTAACTCTGTGAGATGAATTAACAGAACACTAAGCAGTTTCTCAGAAAGCTACTTTCCAGATTTCATCTGAGGATATTTCCTTTTTCACCATAGCCCTGTATGGGCTTCCAAATATTACTTTGCCAATTCCACAAGAACTGTCTTAGCGAAAGGCTTCTTGAGGGGAAAGCTGTAACTCTGTGAGATGATTTCACAGAACACAAAGAAGTTTCTCAGAAAGCTTCTTTCTCTTTGTTATCGGAGGATATTTCCTTTAGCCCTATAGTCTTCTAAGAGATCCGAAATATCTGTTCTCAGATTCCACAGAAATAAGGCTAGCAAAGAGATACACCAAATACAGATGTAACACTGTGAGATGAATTAACAGAACACTAAGCAGTTTCTCAGAAAGCTTCTTTCCACATTTCATCTGAGGATATTTCCTTTTTCACCATAGCCCTCTAAGGGCTTCCAAATATCACTTTGCCAATTCCACAAAAACTGTCTTAGCGAAAGGCTTCTTCAGGGGAAAGCTGTACCTCTGTGAGATGATTTCACAGAACACAAAGAAGTTTCTCAGAAAGCTTCTTTCTCTTTGTTATCGGAGGATATTTCCTTTGGCACTATAGTCTTCTAAGGGATCCGAAATATCTGTTCTCAGATTCCACAGAAATAAGGCTAGCAAAGATATACACCATATACAGATGTAACTCTGTGAGATGAATTAACAGAACACTAAGCAGTTTCTCAGAAAGCTTCTTTCCAGATTTCATCAGAGGATATTTCCTTTTTCACCATAGCCCTCTATGCGCTTCCAAATATCACTTTGCTAATTCCACAAGAACTGTCTTAGCAAAAGGCTTTTGAGGGGAAAGCTGTAACTCTGTGTGACGATTTCACAGAACACAAAGAAGTTTCTCAGAAAGCTTCTTTCTCTTTGTTATCGGAAGATATTTCCTTTGGCCCTAGAGTCTTCAAAGGGATCCGAAATATCTGGTCACAGATTCCACAGAAATAAGGCTAGCAAAGAGATACACCAAATACAGATGTAACTCTGTGAGATGATTTCATAGAACACAAAGAAGTTTCTCAGAAAGCTTCTTTCTCTTTGTTATCGGAGTTTACTTCCTTTGGCCCTATAATCTTCAAAGGGATCCGGAATATCTGTTCTCAGGTTCCACAGAAATAAGGCCAGCAAAGAGATCCACGAAATACAGATGTAACTCTGTGAGATGAATAAACAGAACACTAAGCAGTTTCTCCGAAAGCTTCTTTCCTGATTTCATATGCGGATAATTCTTTTTTCACCATAGCCCTCTATGCGCTTCCAAATATCACTTTGCCAATTCCACAAGAACTGTCTTAGCGAAAGGCTTCTTGAGTGGAAAGCTGTAACTCTGTGAGATGATTTCACAGGACACTAAGAAGTTTCTGAGAAAGCTTCGTTCTCTTTGTGATCGGAGGATATGTCCTTTGGCCCTATAGTCTTCTAAGGGATCTGAAATATCTGTTCTCAGATTCCACAGAAATAAGGCTAGCAAAGAGATCCACGACATACAGATGTAACTCTGTGAGATGAATTAACAGAACACTAAGCAGTTTCTCAAAAAGCTACTTTCCAGATTTCATCTGAGGATATTTCCTTTTTCACCATAGCCCTCTATGGGCTTCCAAATATCACTTTGCCAATTCCACAAGAACTCTCTTAGCGAAAGGCTTCTTGAGGGGAAAGCTGTAACTCTGTGAGATGATTTCACAGAACACAAAGAAGTTTCTCAGAAAGCTTCTTTCTCTTTGTTATCGGAGGATATTTCCTATGGCCCTATAGTCTTCTAAGGGATCCGAAATATCTGTTCTCAGATTCCACAGAAATAAGGCTAGCAAAGAGATACACCAAATACAGATGTAACTCTGTGAGATGAATTAACAGAACACTAAGCAGTTTCTCAGAAAGCTTCTTTCCAGATTTCATCTGAGGATATTTCCTTTTTCACCATAGCCCTCTATGGGCTTCCAAATATCACTTTGCCAATTCCACAAGAACTGTCTTAGCGAAAGACTTCTTCAGGGGAAAGCTGTACCTCTGTGAGATGATTTCAAAGAACACAAAGAAGTTTCTCACAAAGCTCCTTTCTCTTTGTTATCGGAGGATATTTCCTTTGGACCTAGAGTCTTCAAAGGGATCCGAAATATCTGGTCACAGATTCCACAGAAATAAGGCTAGCAAAGAGATACACCAAATACAGATGTAACTCTGTGAGATGATTTCACAGAACACAAAGAAGTTTCTCAGAAAGCTTCTTTCTCTTTGTTATCGGAGTTTACTTCCTTTGGCCCTATAATCTTCAAAGGGATCCGGAATATCAGTTCTCAGGTTCCACAGAAATAAGGCTAGCAAAGAGATCCACGAAATACAGATGTAACTCTGTGAGATGAATAAACAGAACACTAAGCAGTTTCTCCGAAAGCTTCTTTCCTGATTTCATATGCGGATAATTCTTTTTTCACCATAGCCCTCTATGCGCTTCCAAATATCACTTTGCCAATTCCACAAGAACTGTCTTAGCGAAAGGCTTCTTGAGTGGAAAGCTGTAACACTGTGAGATGATTTCACAGGACACTAAGAAGTTTCTGAGAAAGCTTCGTTCTCTTTGTGATCGGAGGATATGTCCTTTGGCCCTATAGTATTCTAAGGGATCTGAAATATCTGTTCTCAGATTCCACAGAAATAAGGCTAGCAAAGAGATCCACGACATACAGATGTAACTCTGTGAGATGAATTAACAGAACACTAAGCAGTTTCTCAAAAAGCTACTTTCCAGATTTCATCTGAGGATATTTCCTTTTTCACCATAGCCCTCTATGGGCTTCCAAATATCACTTTGCCAATTCCACAAGAACTGTCTTAGCGAAAGGCTTCTTGAGGGGAAAGCTGTAACTCTGTGAGGTGATTTCACAGAACACAAAGAAGTTTCTCAGAAAGCTTCTTTCTCTTTGTTATCGGAGGATATTTCCTATGGCCCTATAGTCTTCTAAGGGATCCGAAATATCTGTTCTCAGATTCCACAGAAATAAGGCTAGCAAAGAGATACACCAAATACAGATGTAACTCTGTGAGATGAATTAACAGAACACTAAGCAGTTTCTCAGAAAGCTTCTTTCCAGATTTCATCTGAGGATATTTCCTTTTTCACCATAGCCCTCTATGGGCATCCAAATATCACTTTGCCAATTCCACAAGAACTGTCTTAGCGAAAGGCTTCTTCAGGGGAAAGCTCTAACTCTGTGAGATGATTTCACAGAACACAAAGAAGTTTCTCAGAAAGCTTATCTCTCTTTGTTATCGGAGGATATTTCCTTTGGCCCTAGAGTCTTCAAAGGGATCCGAAATATCTGTTCTCACATTCCACAGAAATAAGGCTAGCAAAGAGATCCACGAAATACAGATGTAACTCTGTTATATGAATTAACAGAACACTAAGCAGTTTCTCAGAAATCTTCTTTCCACATTTCATCTGAGGATATTTCCTTTTTCACCATAGCCCTCTATGCGCTTCCAAATATCACTTTGCCAATTCCACAAGAACTGTCTTAGCGAAAGGCTTCTTGAGGGGAAAGCTGTAACTCTGTGAGATGATTTCACAGAACACAAAGAAGTTTCCCAGAAAGCTTCTTTCTCTTTGTTATCGGAGGATATTTCCTTGGGCCCTATAGTCTTCTAAGGGATCCGAAGTATCTGTTCTCAGATTCCACAGAAATAAGGCTAGCAAAGAGATACACCAAATACAGATGTAACTCTGTGAGATGAATTAACAGAACACTAAGCAGTTTCTCAGAAAGCTTCTTTCCAGATTTCATCTGAGGATATTTCCTTTTTCACCTTAGCCCTCTATGGGCTTCCAAATATCACTTTGCCAATTCCACAAGAACTGTCTTAGCGAAAGTCTTCTTGAGTGGAAAGCTGTAACTATGTGAGATGATTTCACAGAACACAAAGAAGTTTCTCAGAAAGCTTCGTTCTCTTTCTGATCGGAGGATATATCTTTGGCCCTATAGTCTTCTAAGGGATCCGAAATATCTGTTATCAGATTCCACAGAAATAAGGCTAGCAAAGAGATCCACGAAATACAGATGTAACTCTGTGAGATGAATTAACAGAACACTAAGCATTTTCTCAGAAAGCTTCTTTCCAGATTTCATCTGAGGATATTTCCTTTTTCACCTTTGCCCTCTATGGGCTTCCAAACATCACTTTGCCAATTCCAAAAGAACTGTCTTAACGAAAGGCTTCTTCAGGGGAAAGGTGTAACTCTGTGAGATGATTTCACAGAACACAAAGAAGTTTCTCAGAAAGCTTCTTTCTCTTTGTTATCGGAGGATATTTCCTTTGGCCCTATAGTCTTCAAAGGGATCCGAAATATCTGTTCTCAGATTCCACAGAAATAAGGCTAGCAAAAGATCCACGAAATACAAATGTAACTCTGTGAGATGAATTAACAGAACACTAAGCAGTTTCTCATAAAGCTACTTTCAGATTTCATCTGAGTATATTTCCTTTTTCACCATAGCCCTCTATGGGCTTCCAAATATTACTTTGCAAAATCCACAAGAACTGTCTTAACGAAAGGCTTCTTGAGGGGAAAGCTGTAACTCTGTGAGATGATTTCACAGAACACAAAGAAGTTTCTCAGAAAGCTTCTTTCTCTTTGTTATCGGAAGATATTTCCTTTGGCCCTATATTCTTCAAAGGGATCCGAAATATCTGTTCTCACATTCCACAGAAATAAGGCTAGCAAAGAGATCCACGAAATACAGATGTAACTCTGTTATATGAATTAACAGAACACTAAGCAGTTTCTCAGAAAGCTTCTTTCCACATTTCATCTGAGGATATTTCCTTTTTCACCCTAGCCTTCTATGCGCTACCGAATATCACTTTGCCAATTGTATAAGAACTGTCTTAGCGAAAGACTTCTTGAGGGGAAAGCTGTAACTCTGTGAGGTGATTTCAAAGAACACAAAGAAGTTTCTCAGAAAGCTTCTTTCTCTTTGTTATCGGAGTTTACTTCCTTTGGCCCTATAATCTTCAAAGGGATCCGGAATATCTGTTCTCAGATTCCACAGAAATAAGGCTAGCAAAGAGATCCACGAAATACAGATGTAACTCTGTGAGATGAATTAACAGAACACTAAGCAGTTTCTCAGAAAGCTACTTTCCAGATTTCATCTGAGGATATTTCCTTTTTCACCATAGCCCTGTATGGGCTTCCAAATATTACTTTGCCAATTCCACAAGAACTGTCTTAGCGAAAGGCTTCTTGAGGGGAAAGCTGTAACTCTGTGAGATGATTTCACAGAACACAAAGAAGTTTCTCAGAAAGCTTCTTTCTCTTTGTTATCGGAGGATATTTCCTTTAGCCCTATAGTCTTCTAAGAGATCCGAAATATCTGTTCTCAGATTCCACAGAAATAAGGCTAGCAAAGAGATACACCAAATACAGATGTAACACTGTGAGATGAATTAACAGAACACTAAGCAGTTTCTCAGAAAGCTTCTTTCCACATTTCATCTGAGGATATTTCCTTTTTCACCATAGCCCTCTAAGGGCTTCCAAATATCACTTTGCCAATTCCACAAAAACTGTCTTAGCGAAAGGCTTCTTCAGGGGAAAGCTGTACCTCTGTGAGATGATTTCACAGAACACAAAGAAGTTTCTCAGAAAGCTTCTTTCTCTTTGTTATAGGAGGATATTTCCTTTGGCACTATAGTCTTCTAAGGGATCCGAAATATCTGTTCTCAGATTCCACAGAAATAAGGCTAGCAAAGATATACACCATATACAGATGTAACTCTGTGAGATGAATTAACAGAACACTAAGCAGTTTCTCAGAAAGCTTCTTTCCAGATTTCATCAGAGGATATTTCCTTTTTCACCATAGACCTCTATGCGCTTCCAAATATCACTTTGCTAATTCCACAAGAACTGTCTTAGCAAAAGGCTTTTGAGGGGAAAGCTGTAACTCTGTGTGACGATTTCACAGAACACAAAGAAGTTTCTCAGAAAGCTTCTTTCTCTTTGTTATCGGAAGATATTTCCTTTGGCCCTAGAGTCTTCAAAGGGATCCGAAATATCTGGTCACAGATTCCACAGAAATAAGGCTAGCAAAGAGATACACCAAATACAGATGTAACTCTGTGAGATGATTTCATAGAACACAAAGAAGTTTCTCAGAAAGCTTCTTTCTCTTTGTTATCGGAGTTTACTTCCTTTGGCCCTATAATCTTCAAAGGGATCCGGAATATCTGTTCTCAGGTTCCACAGAAATAAGGCCAGCAAAGAGATCCACGAAATACAGATGTAACTCTGTGAGATGAATAAACAGAACACTAAGCAGTTTCTCCGAAAGCTTCTTTCCTGATTTCATATGCGGATAATTCTTTTTTCACCATAGCCCTCTATGCGCTTCCAAATATCACTTTGCCAATTCCACAAGAACTGTCTTAGCGAAAGGCTTCTTGAGTGGAAAGCTGTAACTCTGTGAGATGATTTCACAGGACACTAAGAAGTTTCTGAGAAAGCTTCGTTCTCTTTGTGATCGGAGGATATGTCCTTTGGCCCTATAGTCTTCTAAGGGATCTGAAATATCTGTTCTCAGATTCCACAGAAATAAGGCTAGCAAAGAGATCCACGACATACAGATGTAACTCTGTGAGATGAATTAACAGAACACTAAGCAGTTTCTCAAAAAGCTACTTTCCAGATTTCATCAGAGGATATTTCCTTTTTCACCATAGCCCTCTATGGGCTTCTAAATATCACTTTGCCAATTCCACAAGAACTCTCTTAGCGAAAGGCTTCTTGAGGGGAAAGCTGTAACTCTGTGAGATGATTTCACAGAACACAAAGAAGTTTCTCAGAAAGCTTCTTTCTCTTTGTTATCGGAGGATATTTCCTATGGCCCTATAGTCTTCTAAGGGATCCGAAATATCTGTTCTCAGATTCCACAGAAATAAGGCTAGCAAAGAGATACACCAAATACAGATGTAACTCTGTGAGATGAATTAACAGAACACTAAGCAGTTTCTCAGAAAGCTTCTTTCCAGATTTCATCTGAGGATATTTCCTTTTTCACCATAGCCCTCTATGGGCTTCCAAATATCACTTTGCCAATTCCACAAGAACTGTCTTAGCGAAAGACTTCTTCAGGGGAAAGCTGTACCTCTGTGAGATGATTTCACAGAACACAAAGAAGTTTCTCACAAAGCTCCTTTCTCTTTGTTATCGGAGGATATTTCCTTTGGACCTAGAGTCTTCAAAGGGATCCGAAATATCTGGTCACAGATTCCACAGAAATAAGGCTAGCAAAGAGATACACCAAATACAGATGTAACTCTGTGAGATAATTTCACAGAACACAAAGAAGTTTCTCAGAAAGCTTCTTTCTCTTTGTTATCGGAGTTTACTTCCTTTGGCCCTATAATCTACAAAGGGATCCGGAATATCAGTTCTCAGGTTCCACAGAAATAAGGCTAGCAAAGAGATCCACGAAATACAGATGTAACTCTGTGAGATGAATAAACAGAACACTAAGCAGTTTCTCCGAAAGCTTCTTTCCTGATTTCATATGCGGATAATTCTTTTTTCACCATAGCCCTCTATGCGCTTCCAAATATCACTTTGCCAATTCCACAAGAACTGTCTTAGCGAAAGGCTTCTTGAGTGGAAAGCTGTAACACTGTGAGATGATTTCACAGGACACTAAGAAGTTTCTGAGAAAGCTTCGTTCTCTTTGTGATCGGAGGATATGTCCTTTGGCCCTATAGTCTTCTAAGGGATCTGAAATATCTGTTCTCAGATTCCACAGAAATAAGGCTAGCAAAGATATCCACGAAATACAGATGTAACTCTGTGAGATGAATTAACAGAACACTAAGCATTTTCTCAGAAAGCTTCTTTCCAGATTTCATCTGAGGATATTTCCTTTTTCACCTTTGCCCTCTATGGGCTTCCAAACATCACTTTGCCAATTCCAAAAGAACTGTCTTAACGAAAGGCTTCTTCAGGGGAAAGGTGTAACTCTGTGAGATGATTTCACAGAACACAAAGAAGTTTCTCAGAAAGCTTCTTTCTCTTTGTTATCGGAGGATATTTCCTTTGGCCCTATAGTCTTCAAAGGGATCCGAAATATCTGTTCTCAGATTCCACAGAAATAAGGCTAGCAAAAGATCCACGAAATACAAATGTAACTCTGTGAGATGAATTAACAGAACACTAAGCAGTTTCTCATAAAGCTACTTTCAGATTTCATCTGAGTATATTTCCTTTTTCACCATAGCCCTCTATGGGCTTCCAAATATTACTTTGCAAAATCCACAAGAACTGTCTTAACGAAAGGCTTCTTGAGGGGAAAGCTGTAACTCTGTGAGATGATTTCACAGAACACAAAGAAGTTTCTCAGAAAGCTTCTTTCTCTTTGTTATCGGAAGATATTTCCTTTGGCCCTATATTCTTCAAAGGGATCCGAAATATCTGTTCTCACATTCCACAGAAATAAGGCTAGCAAAGAGATCCACGAAATACAGATGTAACTCTGTTATATGAATTAACAGAACACTAAGCAGTTTCTCAGAAAGCTTCTTTCCACATTTCATCTGAGGATATTTCCTTTTTCACCCTAGCCTTCTATGCGCTACCGAATATCACTTTGCCAATTGTATAAGAACTGTCTTAGCGAAAGACTTCTTGAGGGGAAAGCTGTAACTCTGTGAGGTGATTTCAAAGAACACAAAGAAGTTTCTCAGAAAGCTTCTTTCTCTTTGTTATCGGAGTTTACTTCCTTTGGCCCTATAATCTTCAAAGGGATCCGGAATATCTGTTCTCAGATTCCACAGAAATAAGGCTAGCAAAGAGATCCACGAAATACAGATGTAACTCTGTGAGATGAATTAACAGAACACTAAGCAGTTTCTCAGAAAGCTACTTTCCAGATTTCATCTGAGGATATTTCCTTTTTCACCATAGCCCTGTATGGGCTTCCAAATATTACTTTGCCAATTCCACAAGAACTGTCTTAGCGAAAGGCTTCTTGAGGGGAAAGCTGTAACTCTGTGAGATGATTTCACAGAACACAAAGAAGTTTCTCAGAAAGCTTCTTTCTCTTTGTTATCGGAGGATATTTCCTTTAGCCCTATAGTCTTCTAAGAGATCCGAAATATCTGTTCTCAGATTCCACAGAAATAAGGCTAGCAAAGAGATACACCAAATACAGATGTAACACTGTGAGATGAATTAACAGAACACTAAGCAGTTTCTCAGAAAGCTTCTTTCCACATTTCATCTGAGGATATTTCCTTTTTCACCATAGCCCTCTAAGGGCTTCCAAATATCACTTTGCCAATTCCACAAAAACTGTCTTAGCGAAAGGCTTCTTCAGGGGAAAGCTGTACCTCTGTGAGATGATTTCACAGAACACAAAGAAGTTTCTCAGAAAGCTTCTTTCTCTTTGTTATAGGAGGATATTTCCTTTGGCACTATAGTCTTCTAAGGGATCCGAAATATCTGTTCTCAGTTTCCACAGAAATAAGGCTAGCAAAGATATACACCATATACAGATGTAACTCTGTGAGATGAATTAACAGAACACTAAGCAGTTTCTCAGAAAGCTTCTTTCCAGATTTCATCAGAGGATATTTCCTTTTTCACCATAGCCCTCTATGCGCTTCCAAATATCACTTTGCTAATTCCACAAGAACTGTCTTAGCAAAAGGCTGTTGAGGGGAAAGCTGTAACTCTGTGTGACGATTTCACAGAACACAAAGAAGTTTCTCAGAAAGCTTCTTTCTCTTTGTTATCGGAAGATATTTCCTTTGGCCCTAGAGTCTTCAAAGGGATCCGAAATATCTGGTCACAGATTCCACAGAAATAAGGCTAGCAAAGAGATACACCAAATACAGATGTAACTCTGTGAGATGATTTCATAGAACACAAAGAAGTTTCTCAGAAAGCTTCTTTCTCTTTGTTATCGGAGTTTACTTCCTTTGGCCCTATAATCTTCAAAGGGATCCGGAATATCTGTTCTCAGGTTCCACAGAAATAAGGCCAGCAAAGAGATCCACGAAATACAGATGTAACTCTGTGAGATGAATAAACAGAACACTAAGCAGTTTCTCCGAAAGCTTCTTTCCTGATTTCATATGCGGATAATTCTTTTTTCACCATAGCCCTCTATGCGCTTCCAAATATCACTTTGCCAATTCCACAAGAACTGTCTTAGCGAAAGGCTTCTTGAGTGGAAAGCTGTAACTCTGTGAGATGATTTCACAGGACACTAAGAAGTTTCTGAGAAAGCTTCGTTCTCTTTGTGATCGGAGGATATGTCCTTTGGCCCTATAGTCTTCTAAGGGATCTGAAATATCTGTTCTCAGATTCCACAGAAATAAGGCTAGCAAAGAGATCCACGACATACAGATGTAACTCTGTGAGATGAATTAACAGAACACTAAGCAGTTTCTCAAAAAGCTACTTTCCAGATTTCATCTGAGGATATTTCCTTTTTCACCATAGCCCTCTATGGGCTTCCAAATATCACTTTGCCAATTCCACAAGAACTCTCTTAGCGAAAGGCTTCTTGAGGGGAAAGCTGTAACTCTGTGAGATGATTTCACAGAACACAAAGAAGTTTCTCAGAAAGCTTCTTTCTCTTTGTTATCGGAGGATATTTCCTATGGCCCTATAGTCTTCTAAGGGATCCGAAATATCTGTTCTCAGATTCCACAGAAATAAGGCTAGCAAAGAGATACACCAAATACAGATGTAACTCTGTGAGATGAATTAACAGAACACTAAGCAGTTTCTCAGAAAGCTTCTTTCCAGATTTCATCTGAGGATATTTCCTTTTTCACCATAGCCCTCTATGGGCTTCCAAATATCACTTTGCCAATTCCACAAGAACTGTCTTAGCGAAAGACTTCTTCAGGGGAAAGCTGTACCTCTGTGAGATGATTTCACAGAACACAAAGAAGTTTCTCACAAAGCTCCTTTCTCTTTGTTATCGGAGGATATTTCCTTTGGACCTAGAGTCTTCAAAGGGATCCGAAATATCTGGTCACAGATTCCACAGAAATAAGGCTAGCAAAGAGATACACCAAATACAGATGTAACTCTGTGAGATAATTTCACAGAACACAAAGAAGTTTCTCAGAAAGCTTCTTTCTCTTTGTTATCGGAGTTTACTTCCTTTGGCCCTATAATCTTCAAAGGGATCCGGAATATCAGTTCTCAGGTTCCACAGAAATAAGGCTAGCAAAGAGATCCACGAAATACAGATGTAACTCTGTGAGATGAATAAACAGAACACTAAGCAGTTTCTCCGAAAGCTTCTTTCCTGATTTCATATGCGGATAATTCTTTTTTCACCATAGCCCTCTATGCGCTTCCAAATATCACTTTGCCAATTCCACAAGAACTGTCTTAGCGAAAGGCTTCTTGAGTGGAAAGCTGTAACACTGTGAGATGATTTCACAGGACACTAAGAAGTTTCTGAGAAAGCTTCGTTCTCTTTGTGATCGGAGGATATGTCCTTTGGCCCTATAGTCTTCTAAGGGATCTGAAATATCTGTTCTCAGATTCCACAGAAATAAGGCTAGCAAAGAGATCCACGACATACAGATGTAATTCTGTGAGATGAATTAACAGAACACTAAGCAGTTTCTCAAAAAGCTACTTTCCAGATTTCATCTGAGGATATTTCCTTTTTCACCATAGCCCTCTATGGGCTTCCAAATATCACTTTGCCAATTCCGAAAGAACTGTCTTAGCGAAAGGCTTCTTGAGGGGAAAGCTGTAACTCTGTGAGGTGATTTCACAGAACACAAAGAAGTTTCTCAGAAAGCTTCTTTCTCTTTGTTATCGGAGGATATTTCCTATGGCCCTATAGTCTTCTAAGGGATCCGAAATATCTGTTCTCAGATTCCACAGAAATAAGGCTAGCAAAGAGATACACCAAATACAGATGTAACTCTGTGAGATGAATTAACAGAACACTAAGCAGTTTCTCAGAAAGCTTCTTTCCAGATTTCATCTGAGGATATTTCCTTTTTCACCATAGCCCTCTATGGGCATCCAAATATCACTTTGCCAATTCCACAAGAACTGTCTTAGCGAAAGGCTTCTTCAGGGGAAAGCTCTAACTCTGTGAGATGATTTCACAGAACACAAAGAAGTTTCTCAGAAAGCTTATCTCTCTTTGTTATCGGAGGATATTTCCTTTGGCCCTAGAGTCTTCAAAGGGATCCGAAATATCTGTTCTTACATTCCACAGAAATAAGGCTAGCAAAGAGATCCACGAAATACAGATGTAACTCTGTTATATGAATTAACAGAACACTAAGCAGTTTCTCAGAAATCTTCTTTCCACATTTCATCTGAGGATATTTCCTTTTTCACCATAGCCCTCTATGCGCTTCCAAATATCACTTTGCCAATTCCACAAGAACTGTCTTAGCGAAAGGCTTCTTGAGGGGAAAGCTGTAACTCTGTGAGATGATTTCACAGAACACAAAGAAGTTTCCCAGAAAGCTTCTTTCTCTTTGTTATCGGAGGATATTTCCTTGGGCCCTATAGTCTTCTAAGGGATCCGAAGTATCTGTTCTCAGATTCCACAGAAATAAGGCTAGCAAAGAGATACACCAAATACAGATGTAACTCTGTGAGATGAATTAACAGAACACTAAGCAGTTTCTCAGAAAGCTTCTTTCCAGATTTCATCTGAGGATATTTCCTTTTTCACCTTAGCCCTCTATGGGCTTCCAAATATCACTTTGCCAATTCCACAAGAACTGTCTTAGCGAAAGTCTTCTTGAGTGGAAAGCTGTAACTATGTGAGATGATTTCACAGAACACAAAGAAGTTTCTCAGAAAGCTTCGTTCTCTTTCTGATCGGAGGATATATCTTTCGCCCTATAGTCTTCTAAGGGATCCGAAATATCTGTTATCAGATTCCACAGAAATAAGGCTAGCAAAGAGATCCACGAAATACAGATGTAACTCTGTGAGATGAATTAACAGAACACTAAGCATTTTCTCAGAAAGCTTCTTTCCAGATTTCATCTGAGGATATTTCCTTTTTCACCATAGCCCTCTATGGGCTTCCAAATATCACTTTGCCAATTCCACAAGCACTGTCTTAGCGAAAGGCTTCTTCAGGGGAAAGGTGTAACTCTGTGAGATGATTTCACAGAACACAAAGAAGTTTCTCAGAAAGCTTCTTTCTCTTTGTTATCGGAGGATATTTCCTTTGGCCCTATAGTCTTCAAAGGGATCCGAAATATCTGTTCTCAGATTCCACAGAAATAAGGCTAGCAAAAGATCGACGAAATACAAATGTAACTCTGTGAGATGAATTAACAGAACACTAAGCAGTTTCTCAGAAAGCTACTTTCAGATTTCATCTGAGTATATTTCCTTTTTCTCCATAGCCCTCTATGGGCTTCCAAATATTACTTTGCAAAATCCACAAGAACTGTCTTAACGAAAGGCTTCTTGAGGGGAAAACTGTAACTCTGTGAGATGATTTCACAGAACACAAAGAAGTTTCTCAGAAAGCTTCTTTCTCTTTGTTATCGGAAGATATTTCCTTTGGCCCTATATTCTTCAAAGGGATCCGAAATATCTGTTCTCACATTCCACAGAAATAAGGCTAGCAAAGAGATCCACGAAATACAGATGTAACTCTGTTATATGAATTAACAGAACACTAAGCAGTTTCTCAGAAAGCTTCTTTCCACATTTCATCTGAGGATATTTCCTTTTTCACCCTAGCCTTCTATGCGCTACCGAATATCACTTTGCCAATTGTATAAGAACTGTCTTAGCGAAAGACTTCTTGAGGGGAAAGCTGTAACTCTGTGAGGTGATTTCAAAGAACACAAAGAAGTTTCTCAGAAAGCTTCTTTCTCTTTGTTATCGGAGTTTACTTCCTTTGGCCCTATAATCTTCAAAGGGATCCGGAATATCTGTTCTCAGATTCCACAGAAATAAGGCTAGCAAAGAGATCCACGAAATACAGATGTAACTCTGTGAGATGAATTAACAGAACACTAAGCAGTTTCTCAGAAAGCTACTTTCCAGATTTCATCTGAGGATATTTCCTTTTTCACCATAGCCCTGTATGGGCTTCCAAATATTACTTTGCCAATTCCACAAGAACTGTCTTAGCGAAAGGCTTCTTGAGGGGAAAGCTGTAACTCTGTGAGATGATTTCACA
The DNA here is from genome assembly GCF_043159975.1 of Macaca nemestrina. Classification (NCBI taxonomy): domain Eukaryota; kingdom Metazoa; phylum Chordata; class Mammalia; order Primates; family Cercopithecidae; genus Macaca; species Macaca nemestrina. The sequence continues at coordinate 28,322,525 of NC_092143.1, forward strand.
GAACACAAAGAAGTTTCTCAGAAAGCTTCTTTCTCTTTGTTATCGGAGGATATTTCCTTTGGCACTATAGTCTTCTAAGGGATCCGAAATATCTGTTCTCAGATTCCACAGAAATAAGGCTAGCAAAGATATACACCATATACAGATGTAACTCTGTGAGATGAATTAACAGAACACTAAGCAGTTTCTCAGAAAGCTTCTTTCCAGATTTCATCAGAGGATATTTCCTTTTTCACCATAGCCCTCTATGCGCTTCCAAATATCACTTTGCTAATTCCACAAGAACTGTCTTAGCAAAAGGCTTTTTGAGGGGAAAGCTGTAACTCTGTGTGACGATTTCACAGAACACAAAGAAGTTTCTCAGAAAGCTTCTTTCTCTTTGTTATCGGAAGATATTTCCTTTGGCCCTAGAGTCTTCAAAGGGATCCGAAATATCTGGTCACAGATTCCACAGAAATAAGGCTAGCAAAGAGATACACCAAATACAGATGTAACTCTGTGAGATGATTTCATAGAACACAAAGAAGTTTCTCAGAAAGCTTCTTTCTCTTTGTTATCGGAGTTTACTTCCTTTGGCCCTATAATCTTCAAAGGGATCCGGAATATCAGTTCTCAGGTTCCACAGAAATAAGGCTAGCAAAGAGATCCACGAAATACAGATGTAACTCTGTGAGATGAATAAACAGAACAATAAGCAGTTTCTCCGAAAGCTTCTTTCCTGATTTCATATGCGGATAATTCTTTTTTCACCATAGCCCTCTATGCGCTTCCAAATATCACTTTGCCAATTCCACAAGAACTGTCTTAGCGAAAGGCTACTTGAGTGGAAAGCTGTAACTCTGTGAGATGATTTCACAGGACACTAAGAAGTATCTGAGAAAGCTTCGTTCTCTTTGTGATCGCAGGATATGTCCTTTGGCCCTATAGTCTTCTAAGGGATCTGAAATATCTGTTCTCAGATTCCACAGAAATAAGGCTAGCAAAGAGATCCACGACATACAGATGTAACTCTGTGAGATGAATTAACAGAACACTAAGCAGTTTCTCAAAAAGCTACTTTCCAGATTTCATCTGAGGATATTTCCTTTTTCACCATAGCCCTCTATGGGCTTCCAAATATCACTTTGCCAATTCCACAAGAACTCTCTTAGCGAAAGGCTTCTTGAGGGGAAAGCTGTAACTCTGTGAGATGATTTCACAGAACACAAAGAAGTTTCTCAGAAAGCTTCTTTCTCTTTGTTATCGGAGGATATTTCCTATGGCCCTATAGTCTTCTAAGGGATCCGAAATATCTGTTCTCAGATTCCACAGAAATAAGGCTAGCAAAGAGATACACCAAATACAGATATAATTCTGTGAGATGAATTAACAGAACAATAAGCAGTTTCTCAGAAAGCTTCTTTCCAGATTTCATCTGAGGATATTTCCTTTTTCACCATAGCCCTCTATGGGCTTCCAAATATCACTTTGCCAATTCCACAAGAACTGTCTTAGCGAAAGACTTCTTCAGGGGAAAGCTGTACCTCTGTGAGATGATTTCACAGAACACAAAGAAGTTTCTCACAAAGCTCCTTTCTCTTTGTTATCGGAGGATATTTCCTTTGGACCTAGAGTCTTCAAAGGGATCCGAAATATCTGGTCACAGATTCCACAGAAATAAGGCTAGCAAAGAGATACACCAAATACAGATGTAACTCTGTGAGATGATTTCACAGAACACAAAGAAGTTTCTCAGAAAGCTTCTTTCTCTTTGTTATCGGAGTTTACTTCCTTTGGCCTTATAATCTTCAAAGGGATCCGGAATATCAGTTCTCAGGTTCCACAGAAATAAGGCTAGCAAAGAGATCCACGAAATACAGATGTAACTCTGTGAGATGAATAAACAGAACACTAAGCAGTTTCTCCGAAAGCTTCTTTCCTGATTTCATATGCGGATAATTCTTTTTTCACCATAGCCCTCTATGCGCTTCCAAATATCACTTTGCCAATTCCACAAGAACTGTCTTAGCGAAAGGCTTCTTGAGTGGAAAGCTGTAACACTGTGAGATGATTTCACAGGACACTAAGAAGTTTCTGAGAAAGCTTCGTTCTCTTTGTGATCGGAGGATATGTCCTTTGGCCCTATAGTCTTCTAAGGGATCTGAAATATCTGTTCTCAGATTCCACAGAAATAAGGCTAGCAAAGAGATCCACGACATACAGATGTAACTCTGTGAGATGAATTAACAGAACACTAAGCAGTTTCTCAAAAAGCTACTTTCCAGATTTCATCTGAGGTTATTTCCTTTTTCACCATAGCCCTCTATGGGCTTCCAAATATCACTTTGCCAATTCCACAAGAACTGTCTTAGCGAAAGGCTTCTTGAGGGGAAAGCTGTAACTCTGTGAGGTGATTTCAGAGAACACAAAGAAGTTTCTCAGAAAGCTTCTTTCTCTTTGTTATCGGAGGATATTTCCTATGGCCCTACAGTCTTCTAAGGGATCCGAAATATCTGTTCTCAGATTCCACAGAAATAAGGCTAGCAAAGAGATACACCAAATACAGATGTAACTCTGTGAGATGAATTAACAGAACACTAAGCAGTTTCTCACAAAGCTTCTTTCCAGATTTCATCTGAGGATATTTCCTTTTTCACCATAGTCCTCTATGGGCTTCCAAATATCACTTTGCCAATTCCACAAGAACTGTCTTAGCGAAGGACTTCTTGAGGGGAAAGCTGTAACTCTGTGAGATGATTTCACAGAACACAAAGAAGTTTCTCAGAAAGCTTCTTTATCTTTGTTATCGGAGGATATTTCCTTTGGCCCTAGAGTCTTCAAAGGGATCCGAAATATCTGTTCTCAGATTCCACAGAAATAAGGCGAGCAAAGAGATCCACGAAATACAGATGTAACTCTGTGAGATGAATTAAGAGAACACTAAGCAGTTTCTCAGAAGGCTTCTTTCCAGATTTCATCTGAGGATATTTCCTTTTTCACCATAGCCCTCTATGCGCTTCCAAATATCACTTTGCCAATTCCACAAGAACTGTCTTAGCGAAAAGCTTTTGAGGGGAAAGCTGTAACTCTGTGAGATGATTTCACAGAACACAAAGAAGTTTCTAAGAAAGCTTCTTTCTCTTTGTTATCGGAAGATATTTCCTTTGGCCCTATAGTCTTCTAAGGGATCCGAAATATCTGTTCTCAGATTCCACAGAAATAAGTCTAGCAAAGAGATCCACGAAATACAGATGTAACTCTGTGAGATGAATTAACAGAACACTAAGCAGTTTCTCAGAAAGCTTGTTTCTCTTTGTTATCGGAGTTTATTTCCTTTGGCCCTATAATCTTCAAAGGGATCCGGAATATCAGTTCTCAGATTCCACAGAAATAAGGCTAGCAAGGATATCCACGAAATACAGATGTAACTCTGTGAGATGAATTAACAGAACTCTAAGCAGTTTCTCAGAAAGCTTCTTTCCAGATTTCATCTGAGGATATTTCCTTTTTCACCGTAGCCCTCTATGGGCTTCCAAATATCACTTTGCCAATTCCACAAGAAATGTCTTAGCGAAAGTCTTCTTGAGTGGAAAGCTGTACTCTGTGAGATGATTTCACAGAACACAAAGTAGTTTCTGAGAAAGCTTCGTTCTCTTTCTGATCAGAGGATATTTCTTTGGCCCTATAGTCTTCTAAGGGATCCGAAATATCTGTTCTCAAATTCCACAGAAATAAGGCTAGCAAAGAGATCCACGAAATACAGATGTAACACTGTGAGATGAATTAACTGAACACTAAGCAATTTCTCAGAAATCTACTTTCCAGATTTCATCTGAGGGTATTTCCTTTTTCACCATAACCCTCTATGGGCTTCCAAATATCACTTTGCCAATTCCACGATAACTGTCTTAGCGAAAGTCTTCTTGAGGGGAAAGCTGTAACTCTGTGAGATGATTTCACAGAACACAAAGTAGATACTGAGAAAGCGTCGTGCTCTTTCTGATCGGAGGACATATCTTTGGCCCTATAGTCTTCTAAGGGATCCGAAATATCTGTTCTCAGATTCCACAGAAATAAGGCTAGCAAAGAGATCCACGAAATGCAGATGTAACTCTGTGAGATGAATTAACAGAACACTAAGCAGTTTCTCAGAAAGCTTCTTTCCAGATTTCATCTGAGGATATTTCCTTTTTCACATTAGCCCTCTATGGGCTTCCAAATATCACTTTGCCAATTCCAAAAGAACTGTCTTAACGAAAGGCTTCTTCAGGGGAAAGCTGTAACACTCTGAGATGATTTCACAGAACACAAAGAAGTTTCTCAGAAAGCTTCTTTCTCTTTGTTATCGGAAGATATTTCCTTTGGCCCTATAGTCTTCAAAGGGATCCGAAATATCTGTTATCAGATTCCACAGAAATAAGGCTAGCAAAAGATCCACGAAATACAAATGTAGTTCTGTGAGATGAATTAACAGAACACTAAGCAGTTTCTCAGAAAGCTTCTTTCCAGATTTCATCTGAGGATATTTCCTTTTTCGCCATAGCCCTCTATGGGCTTCCAAATATCACTTTGCCAATTCCACAAGAATTGTCTTAGCGAAAGGCTTCTTGAGTGGAAAGCTGTGACTCTGTGAGATGATTTCACAGAACACAAAGAAGTTTCTGAGAAAGCTTCGTTCTCTTTGTGATCGGAGGATATTTCCTTTGGCCCTCTAGTCTTCTAAGGGATCCGAAATATCTGTTCTCAGATTCCACAGAAATAAGGCTAGCAAAGAGATCCACAAAATACTGATGTAACTCTGTGAGATGAATTAACAGAACACTAAGCAGTTTCTCAGAAAGCTACTCTCCACATTTCATCTGAGTATATTTCCTTTTTCACCATAGCCCTCTATGGGCTTCCAAATATTACTTTGCAAATTCCACAAGAACTGTCTTAGTGAAAGGCTTCTTGAGGGGAAAGCTGTAACTCTGTGAGATGATTTCACAGAACACAAAGAAGTTTCTCAGAAAGCTTCTTTCTCTTTGTTATCGGAAGATATTTCCTTGGGCCCTATAATCTTCTTAGGGATCCGAAATATCTGTTCTCAGATTCCACAGAAATAAGGCTAGCAAAGAGATACACCAAATACAGATGTAACTCTGTGAGATGAATTAACAGAACACTAAGCAGTTTCTCAGAAAGCTTCTTTCCAGATTTCATCTGAGGATACTTCCTTTTTCACCATAGCCCTCTATGGGCTTCCAAATATCACTTTGCCAATTCCACAAGAACTGTCATAGCGAAAGGCTTCTTGAGGGGAAAGCTGTAACTCTGTGAGATGATTTCACAGAACACAAAGAAGTTTCTAAGAAAGCTTCTTTCTCTTTGTTATCGGAAGATATTTCCTTTGGCCCTATAGTCTTCTAAGGGATCCGAAATATCTGTTCTCAGATTCCACAGAAACAAGGCTAGCAAAGAGATCCACGAAATACAGATGTAACTCTGTGAGATGAATTAACAGAACACTAAGCAGTATCTCAGAAAGCTACTTTCCAGATTTCATCTGAGCATATTTCCTTTTTCACCATAGCCCTGTATGGCTTCCAAATATTACTTTGTCAATTCCACAAGAACTGTCTTTGCGAAAGGCTTCTTGAGGGGAAAGCTGTAACTCTGTGAGATGATTTCACAGAACACAAAGAAGATTCTCAGAAAGCTTCTTTCTCTTTGTTATCGGAGGATATTTCCTTTGGCCCTATAGTCTTCTAAGAGATCCGAAATATCTGTTCTCAGATTCCACAGAAATAAGACTAGCAAAGAGATACACCATATACAGATGTAACTCTTTTTGATGATTTCACAGAACACAAAGAAGTTTCTCAGAAAGCTTCTTTCTCTTTGTTATCGGAGTTTATTTCCTTTGGCACTATAATCTTCAAAGGGATCTGGAATATCTGTTCTCAGATTCCACAGAAATAAGGCTAGCAAAGAGATCCACGAAATACAGATGTAACTCTGTGAGATGAATTAACAGAACTCTAAGCAGTTTCTCAGAAAGCTTCTTTCCAGATTTCATCTGAGGATATTTCCTTTTTCACCATAGCCCTCTATGGGCTTCCAAATATCACTTTGCCAATTCCACAAGAACTGTCTTAGCGAAAGACTTCTTGAGGGGAAAGCTCTAACGCTGTAAGGTGATTTCACAGAACACAAAGAAGTTTCTCAGAAAGCTTCTTTCTCTTTGTTATTGGAGTTTATTTCCTTTGGCCCTATAATCTTCAAAGGGATCTGGAATATCTGTTCTCAGATTCCACAGAAATAAGGCGAGCAAACAGATCCACGAAATACAGATGTAACTCTGTGAGATGAATTAACAGAACACTAAGCAGTTTCTCCGAAACTTCTTTCCAGATTTCATCTGAGGATATTTCCTTTTTCACCATAGCCCTCTATGCGCTTCCAAATATCACTTTGCCAATTCCACAAGAACTGTCTTAGCGAAAGGCTTTTTGAGGGGAAAGCTGTAACTCTGTGAGATGATTTCACAGAACACAAAGAAGTTTCTCAGAAAGCTTCTTTCTCTTTGTTATCAGAGGATATTTCCTTGGGCCCTATAGTCTTTTAGGGATCGGAAATATCTGTTCTCAGATTCCACAGAAATAAGGCTAGCAAAGAGATACACCAAATACAGATGTAACTCTGTGAGATGAATTAACAGAACACTAAGCAGTTTCTCAGAAAGCTTCTTTCCAGATTTCATCTGAGGATATTTCCTTTTTCACCATAGCCCTCTAGGGGCTTCCAAATATCACTTTGCCAATTCCACAAGAACTGTCTTAGCGAAAGACTTCTTGAGGGGAAAGCTGTAACTCTGTGAGATGATTTCACAGAACACAAAGAAGTTTGTAAGAAAGCTTCTTTCTCTTTGTTATCGGAAGATATTTCCTTTGGCCCTATAGTCTTCTAAGGGATCCGAAATATCGGTTCTCAGATTCCACAGAAATAAGGCTAGCAAAGAGATCCACGAAATACAGATGTAACTCTGTGAGATGAATTAACAGAACACTAAGCAGTTTCTCAGAAAGCTACTTTCCAGATTTCATCTGAGGATATTTCCTTTTTCACCATAGCCCTGTATGGGCTTCCAAATATTACTTTGCCAATTCCACAAGAACTGTCTTAGCGAAAGGCTTCTTGAGGGGAAAGCTGTAACTCTGTGAGATGATTTCACAGAACACAAAGAAGTTTCTCAGAAAGCTTCTTTCTCTTTGTTATCGGAGGATATTTCCTATGACCCTATAGTCTTCTAAGAGATCCGAAATATCTCTTCTCAGATTCCACAGAAATAAGGCTAGCAAAGAGATACACCATATACAGATGTAACTCGGTGAGATGAATTAACAGAATACTAAGCAGTTTCTCAGAAAGCTTCTTTCCAGATTTCATCTGAGGATATTTCCTTTTTCACCATAGCCCTCTATGGGCTTCCAAATATCACTTTGCCAATTCCACAAGAACTGTCTTGGCGAAAGACTTCTTGAGGGGAAAGCTGTAACTCTGTGAGATGATTTCACAGAACACAAAGAAGTTTGTAAGAAAGCTTCTTTCTCTTTGTTATCGGAAGATATTTCCTTTGGACCTATAGTCTTCTAAGGGATCCGAAATATCTGTTCTCAGATTCTACAGAAATAAGGCTAGCAAAGAGATCCACGAAATACAGATGTAACTCTGTGAGATGAATTAACAGAACACTAAGCAGTTTCTCAGAAAGCTTCTTTCCAGATTTCATCTGAGGATATTTCCTTTTTCACCATAGCCCTCTAAGGGCTTCCAAATATTACTTTGCCAATTCCACAAGAACTGTCTTAGCGAAAGGCTTCTTGAGGGGAAAGCTGTAACTCTGTGAGATGATTTCACAGAACACAAAGAAGTTTCTGAGAAAGCTTCGTTCTCTTTGTGATCGGAGGATATTTCCTTTGGCCCTGCAGTCTTCTAAGGGATCCGAAATATCTGTTCTCAGATTCCACAGAAATAAGGCTAGCAAAGAGATCCACGAAATACTGATGTAACTCTGTGAGATGAATTAACAGAACACTAAGCAGTTTCTCAGAAAGCTACTTTCCAGATTTCATCTGAGTATATTTCCTTTTTCACCATAGCCCTCTATGGGCTTCCAAAGATTACTTTGCCAATTCCACAAGAACTGTCTTAGCGAAAGGCTTCTTGAGGGGAAAGCTGTAACTCTGAGATGATTTCACAGAGCACAAAGAAGTTTCTTAGAAAGCTTCTTTATCTTTGTTATCGGAGGATATTTCCTTGGGCCCTATAGTCTTCTAAGGGATCCGAAATATCTGTTCTCAGATTCCACAGAAATAAGGCTAGCAAAGAGATACAACAAATACAGATGTAACTCTGTGAGATGAATTAACAGAACACTAAGCAGTTTCTAAGAAAGCTTCTTTCCAGATTTCATCTGAGGATATTTCCTTTTTCACCATAGCCCTCTATGGGCTTCCAAATATCACTTTGCCAATTCCACAATAAGTGTCTTAGCGAAAGACTTCTTGAGGGGAAAGCTGTAACTCTGTGAGATGATTTCACAGAGCACAAAGAAGTTTCTCAGAAAGCTTCTCTCTCTTTGTTATCGGAGGATATTTCCTTTGGCCCTATAGTCTTCAAAGGGATCTGAAATATCTGTTCTCAGATTCCACAGAAATAAGGCTAGCAAAATATCCACGAAATGCAAATGTAACTCTGTGAGATGAATTAACAGAACACTAAGCAGTTTCTCAGAAAGCTACTTTCCAGATTTCATCTGAGGATATTTCCTTTTTCACCATAGCCCTCTATGGGCTTCCAAATATCATTTTGCCAATTCCACAAGAACTGTCTTAGCGAAAGGCTTCTTGAGGGGAAAGCTGTAACTCTGTGAGATGATTTCACAGAAAACAAAGAAGTTTCTCAGAAAGCTTATCTCTCTTTGTTATCGGAGGATATTTCCTTTGGCCCTAGAGTCTTCAAAGGGATCCGAAATATCTGGTCTCAGATTCCACAGAAATAAGGCTAGCAAAGAGATCCAGGAAATACAGATGTAACTCTGTGAGATGAATTAAAAGAACACTAAGCAGTTTCTCAGAAAGCTACTTTACAGATTTCATCTGAGGATATTTCCTTTTTCACCATAGCCCTCTATGGGCTTCCAAATATCACTTTGCCAATTCCACAAGAACTGTCTTAGCGAAGGACTTCTTGAGGGGAAAGCTGTAACTCTGTGAGATGATTTCACAGAACACAAAGAAGTTTCTCAGAAAGCTTCTTTATCTTTGTTATCAGAGGATATTTCCTTTGGCCCTAGAGTCTTCAAAGGGATCCGAAATATCTGTTCTCAGATTCCACAGAAATAAGGCGAGCAAAGAGATCCACGAAATACAGATGTAACTCTGTGAGATGAATTAAGAGAACACTAAGCAGTTTCTCAGAAGGCTTCTTTCCAGATTTCATCTGAGGATATTTCCTTTTTCACCATAGCCCTCTATGCGCTTCCAAATATCACTTTGCCAATTCCACAAGAACTGTCTTAGCGAAAAGTTTTTGAGGGGAAAGCTGGAACTCTGTGAGATGATTTCACAGAACACAAAGAAGTTTCTAAGAAAGCTTCTTTCTCTTTGTTATCGGAAGATATTTCCTTTGGCCCTATAGTCTTCTAAGGGATCCGAAATATCTGTTCTCAGATTCCACAGAAATAAGTCTAGCAAAGAGATCCACGAAATACAGATGTAACTCTGTGAGATGAATTAACAGAACACTAAGCAGCTTTCTCAGAAAGCTTCTTTCTCTTTGTTATCGGAGTTTATTTCCTTTGGCCCTATAATCTTCAAAGGGATCCGGAATATCAGTTCTCAGATTCCACAGAAATAAGGCTAGCAAGGATATCCACGAAATACAGATGTAACTCTGTGAGATGAATTAACAGAACACTAAGCAGTTTCTCAGAAAGCTTCTTTCCAGATTTCATCTGAGGATATTTCCTTTTTCACCGTAGCCCTCTATGGGCTTCCAAATATCACTTTGCCAATTCCACAAGAAATGTCTTAGCGAAAGTCTTCTTGAGTGGAAAGCTGTACTCTGTGAGATGATTTCACAGAACACAAAGTAGTTTCTGAGAAAGCTTCGTTCTCTTTCTGATCAGAGGATATTTCTTTGGCCCTATAGTCTTCTAAGGGATCCGAAATATCTGTTCTCAAATTCCACAGAAATAAGGCTAGCAAAGAGATCCACGAAATACAGATGTAACTCTGTGAGATGAATTAACAGAACACTAAGCAATTTCTCAGAAATCTACTTTCCAGATTTCATCTGAGGGTATTTCCTTTTTCACCATAACCCTCTATGGGCTTCCAAATATCACTTTTCCAATTCCACGAGAACTGTCTTAGCGAAAGTCTTCTTGAGGGGAAAGCTGTAACTCTGTGAGATGATTTCACAGAACACAAAGTAGATACTGAGAAAGCGTCGTTCTCTTTCTGATCGGAGGACATATCTTTGGCCCTATAGTCTTCTAAGGGATCCGAAATATCTGTTCTCAGATTCCACAGAAATAAGGCTAGCAAAGAGATCCACGAAATGCAGATGTAACTCTGTGAGATGAATTAACAGAACACTAAGCAGTTTCTCAGAAAGCTTCTTTTCAGATTTCATCTGAGGATATTTCCTTTTTCACATTAGCCCTCTATGGGCTTCCAAATATCACTTTGCCAATTCCAAAAGAACTGTCTTAACGAAAGGCTTCTTCAGGGGAAAGCTGTAACACTCTGAGATGATTTCACAGAACACAAAGAAGTTTCTCAGAAAGCTTCTTTCTCTTTGTTATCGGAAGATATTTCCTTTGGCCCTATAGTCTTCAAAGGGATCCGAAATATCTGTTATCAGATTCCACAGAAATAAGGCTAGCAAAAGATCCACGAAATACAAATGTAATTCTGTGAGATGAATTAACAGAACACTAAGCAGTTTCTCAGAAAGCTTCTTTCCAGATTTCATCTGAGGATATTTCCTTTTTCGCCATAGCCCTCTATGGGCTTCCAAATATCATTTTGCGAATTCCACAAGAATTGTCTTAGCGAAAGGCTTCTTGAGTGGAAAGCTGTAACTCTGTGAGATGATTTCACAGAACACAAAGAAGTTTCTGAGAAAGCTTCGTTCTCTTTGTGATCGGAGGATATTTCCTTTGGCCCTCTAGTCTTCTAAGGGATCCGAAATATCTGTTCTCAGATTCCACAGAAATAAGGCTAGCAAAGAGATCCAAGAAATACTGATGTAACTCTGTGAGATGAATTAACAGAACACTAAGCAGTTTCTCAGAAAGCTACTTTCCACATTTCATCTGAGTATATTTCCTTTTTCACCATAGCCCTCTATGGGCTTCCAAATATTACTTTGCAAATTCCACAAGAACTGTCTTAGTGAAAGGCTTCTTGAGGGGAAAGCTGTAACTCTGTGAGATGATTTCAGAGAACACAAAGAAGTTTCTCAGAAAGCTTCTTTCTCTTTGTTATCGGAAGATATTTCCTTGGGCCCTATAATCTTCTTAGGGATCCGAAATATCTGTTCTCAGATTCCACAGAAATAAGGCTAGCAAAGAGATCCACGAAATACAGATGTAACTCTGTGAGATGAATTAACAGAACACTAAGCAGTTTCTCAGAAAGCTTCTTTCCAAATTTCATCTGAGGATATTTCCTTTTTCACCATAGCCCTCTATGGGCTTCCAAATATCACTTTGCCAATTCCACAATAAGTGTCTTAGCGAAAGACTTCTTGAGGGGAAAGCTGTAACTCTGTGAGATGATTTCACAGAGCACAAAGAAGTTTCTCAGAAAGCTTCTCTCTCTTTGTTATCGGAGGATATTTCCTTTGGCCCTATAGTCTTCAAAGGGATCTGAAATATCTGTTCTCAGATTCCACAGAAATAAGGCTAGCAAAATATCCACGAAATGCAAATGTAACTCTGTGAGATGAATTAACAGAACACTAAGCAGTTTCTCAGAAAGCTACTTTCCAGATTTCATCTGAGGATATTTCCTTTTTCACCATAGCCCTCTATGGGCTTCCAAATATCATTTTGCCAATTCCACAAGAACTGTCTTAGCGAAAGGCTTCTTGAGGGGAAAGCTGTAACTCTGTGAGATGATTTCACAGAACACAAAGAAGTTTCTCAGAAAGCTTATCTCTCTTTGTTATCGGAGGATATTTCCTTTGGCCCTAGAGTCTTCAAAGGGATCCGAAATATCTGGTCTCAGATTCCACAGAAATAAGGCTAGCAAAGAGATCCACGAAATACAGATGTAACTCTGTGAGATGAATTAAAAGAACACTAAGCAGTTTCTCAGAAAGCTACTTTACAGATTTCATCTGAGGATATTTCCTTTTTCACCATAGCACTATATGGGCTTCCAAATATCACTCTGGCAATTCCACAAGAACTGTCTTAGCGAAAGGCTTCTCTAGGGGAAAGCTGTATCTCTGTGAGATGATTTCACAGAACACAAAGAAGTTTCTCAGAAAGCTTCTTTCTCTTTGTTATCGGAAGATATTTCCTATGGCCCTATAGTTTTCAAAGGGATCCGAAATATCTGTTCTCACATTCCACAGAAATAAGGCTAGCAAAGAGATCCACGAAATACAGATGTAACTCTGTTATATGAATTAACAGAACACTAAGCAGTTTCTCAGAAAGCTTCTTTCCACATTTCATCTGTGGATATTTCCTTTTTCACCCTAGCCTTCTATGCGCTACCGAATATCACTTTGCCAATTGCATAAGAACTGTCTTAGCGAAAGACTTCTTGAGGGGAAAGCTGTAACTCTGTGAGATGATTTCACAGAACACAAAGAAGTTTCTCAGAAAGCTTCTTTCTCTTTGTTATCGGAGTTTACTTCCTTTGGCCCTATAATCTTCAAAGGGATCCGGAATATCTGTTCTCAGATTCCACAGAAATAAGGCTAGCAAAGAGATCCACGAAATACAGATGTAACTCTGTGAGATGAATAAACAGAACACTAAGCAGTTTCTCAGAAAGCTTCTTTCCAGATTTCATCTGCGGATAATTGCTTTTTCACCATAGCCCTCTATGCGCTTCCAAATATCACTTTGCCAATTCCACAAGAACTGTGTTAGCGAAAGGCTTCTTGAGTGGAAAGCTGTAACTCTGTGAGATGATTTCACAGAACACAAAGAAGTTTCTGAGAAAGCTTCGTTCTCTTTGTGATCGGAGGTTATGTCCTTTGGCCCTATAGTCTTCTAAGGTATCTGCAATATCTGTTCTCAGATTCCACAGAAATAAGGCTAGCAAAGAGATCCACGAAATACAGATGTAACTCTGTGAGATGAATTAACAGAACACTAAGCAGTTTCTCAAAAAGCTACTTTCCAGATTTCATCTGAGGATATTTCCTTTTTCACCATAGCCCTCTATGGGCTTCCAAATATCACTTTGCCAATTCCACAAGAACTGTCTTAGCGAAAGACTTCTTGAGGGGAAAGCTGTAACTCTGTGAGATGATTTCACAGAACACAAAGAAGTTTCTCAGAAAGCTTCTTTCTCTTTTTTATCAGAGGATATTTCCTTGGGCCCTATAGTCTTCTTAGGGATCCGAAATTTCTGTTCTCAGATTCCACAGAAATAAGGCTAGCAAAGAGATACACCAAATACAGATGTAACTCTGTGAGATGAATTAACAGAACACTAAGCAGTTTCTCAGAAAGCTTCTTTTCAGATTTCATCTGAGGATATTTCCTTTTTCACCATAGCCCTCTAGGGGCTTCCAAATATCACTTTGCCAATTCCACAAGAACTGTCTAAGCGAAAGACTTCTTGACGGGAAAGCTGTAACTCTGTGAGATGATTTCACAGAACACAAAGAAGTTTGTAAGAAAGCTTCTTTCTCTTTGTTATCGGAAGATATTTCCTTTGGACCTATAGTCTTCTAAGGGATCCGAAATATCTGTTCTCAGATTCCACAGAAATAAGGCTAGCAAAGAGATCCACGAAATACAGATGTAACTCTGTGAGATGAATTAACCGAACACTAAGCAGTTTCTCAGAAAGCTACTTTCCAGATTTCATCTGAGGATATTTCCTTTTTCACCATAGCCCTGTATGGGCTTCCAAATATTACTTTGACAATTCCACAAGAACTGTCTTAGCGAAAGGCTTCTTGAGGGGAAAGCTGTACCTCTGTGAGATGATTTCACAGAACACAAAGAAGTTTCTCACAAAGCTTCTTTCTCTTTCTTATCGGAGGATATTTCCTTTGGCCCTAGAGTCTTCAAAGGGATCCGAAATATCTGGTCACAGATTCCACAGAAATAAGGCTAGCAAAGAGATACACCAAATACAGATGTAACTCTGTGAGATGATTTCACAGAGCACAAAGAAGTTTCTCAGAAAGCTTCTTTCTCTTTGTTATCGGAGTTTATTTCCTTTGGCCCTATAATCTTCAAAGGGATCCGGAATATCTGTTCTCAGATTCCACAGAAATAAGGCTAGCAAAAGATCCACGAAATACAAATGTAACACTGTGAGATGAATTAACAGAACACTAAGCAGTTTCTCAGAAAGCTACTTTCCAGATTTCATCTGAGGATATTTCCTTTTTCGCCATAGCCCTCTATGCGCTTCCAAATATCTCTTTGCCAATTCCACAAGAACTGTCTTAGCGAAAGGCTTCTTGAGGGGAAAGCTGTAACTCTGTGAGATGATTTCACGGAACACAAAGAAGTTTCTGAGAAAGCTTCGTTCTCTTTGTGATCGGCGGATATTTCCTTTGGCCCTCTAGTCTTCTAAGAGATCCGAAATATCTGTTCTCAGATTCCACAGAAATAAGGCTAGGAAAGAGATCCACGAAATACTGATGTAACTCTGTGAGATGAATTAACAGAACACTAAGCAGTTTCTCAGAAAGCTACTTTCCAGATTTCATCTGAGTATATTTCCTTTTTCACCATAGCCCTCTATGGGTTTCCAAATATCACTTTGCCAATTCCACAAGAACTGTCTTAGCGAAAGGCTTCTTGAGGGGAAAGCTGTAACTCTGTGAGATGATTTCTCAGAACACAAAGTAGTTTCTGAGAAATCTTCGTTCTCTTTCTGATCGGAGGATATTTCTTTGGCCCTGTACTCTTCAAAGGGATCCGGAATATCTGTTCTCAGATTCCACAGAAATAAGGCTAGCAAAAGATCCACGAAATACAAATGTAACACTGTGAGATGAATTAACAGAACACTAAGCAGTTTCTCAGAAAGCTACTTTCCAGATTTCATCTGAGGATATTTCCTTTTTCGCCATAGCCCTCTATGCGCTTCCAAATATCTCTTTGCCAATTCCACAAGAACTGTCTTAGCGAAAGGCTTCTTTAGGGGAAAGCTGTAACTCTGTGAGATGATTTCACAGAACACAAAGAAGTTTCTAAGAAAGCTTCTTTCTCTTTGTTATCAGAAGATATTTCCTTTGGCGCTATAGTCTTCTAAGGGATCCGAAATATCTGTTCTCAGATTCCACAGAAATAAGGCTAGCAAAGAGATCCACGAAATACAGATATAACTCTGTGAGATGAATTAACAGAACACTAAGCAGTTTCTCAGAAAGCTTCTTTCCAGATTTCATCTGAGGATATTTCCTTTTTCACCATAGCCCTCTAAGGGCTTCCAAATATCACTTTGCCAATTCCACAAGAACTGTCTAAGCGAAAGGCTTCTTGAGTGGAAAGCTGTAACTCTGTGATATGATTTCACGAACACAAAGAAGTTTCTGAGAAAGATTCGTTCTCTTTGTGATCGGAGGATATTTCCTTGGGCCCTATAGTCTTCTAAGGGATCCGAAATATCTGTTCTCAGATTCCACAGAAATAAGGCTAGCAAAGAGATCCACGAAATACTGATGTAACTCTGTGAGATGAATTAACAGAACACTAAGCAGTTTCTCAGAAAGCTACTTTCCAGATTTCATCTGACTATATTTCCTTTTTCACCATAGCCCTCTATGGGCTTCCAAATATTACTTTGCCAATTCCACAAGAACTGTCTTAGCGAAAGGATTCTTGAGGGGAAAGCTGTAACTCTGTGAGATGATTTCACAGAGTACAAAGAAGTTTCTCAGAAAGCTTCTTTCTCTTTGTTATCGGAGGATTTTTCCTTGGGCCCTATAGTCTTCTAAGGGATCCGAAATATCTGTTCTCAGATTCCACAGAAATAAGGCTAGCAAAGAGATACAACAAATACAGATGTAACTCTGTGAGATGAATTAACAGAACACTAAGCAGTTTCTCAGAAAGCTTCTTTCAAGATTTCATCTGAGGATATTTCCTTTTTCAACATAGCACTATATGGGCTTCCAAATATCACTCTGGCAATTCCACAAGAACTGTCTTAGCGAAAGGCTTCTCTAGGGGAAAGCTGTATCTCTGTGAGATGATTTCACAGAACACAAAGAAGTTTCTCAGAAAGCTTCTTTCTCTTTGTTATCGGAAGATATTTCCTATGGCCCTATAGTTTTCAAAGGGATCCGAAATATCTGTTCTCACATTCCACAGAAATAAGGCTAGCAAAGAGATCCACGAAATACAGATGTAACTCTGTTATATGAATTAACAGAACACTAAGCAGTTTCTCAGAAAGCTTCTTTCCACATTTCATCTGTGGATATTTCCTTTTTCACCCTAGCCTTCTATGCGCTACCGAATATCACTTTGCCAATTGCATAAGAACTGTCTTGGCGAAAGACTTCTTGAGGGGAAAGCTGTAACTCTGTGAGATGATTTCACAGAACACAAAGAAGTTTCTCAGAAAGCTTCTTTCTCTTTGTTATCGGAGTTTACTTCCTTTGGCCCTATAATCTTCAAAGGGATCCGGAATATCTGTTCTCAGATTCCACAGAAATAAGGCTAGCAAAGAGATCCACGAAATACAGATGTAACTCTGTGAGATGAATAAACAGAACACTAAGCAGTTTCTCAGAAAGCTTCTTTCCAGATTTCATCTGCGGATAATTGCTTTTTCACCATAGCCCTCTATGCGCTTCCAAATATCACTTTGCCAATTCCACAAGAACTGTCTTAGCGAAAGGCTTCTTGAGTGGAAAGCTGTAACTCTGTGAGATGATTTCACAGAACACAAAGAAGTTTCTGAGAAAGCTTCGTTCTCTTTGTGATCGGAGGTTATGTCCTTTGGCCCTATAGTCTTCTAAGGTATCTGCAATATCTGTTCTCAGATTCCACAGAAATAAGGCTAGCAAAGAGATCCACGAAATACAGATGTAACTCTGTGAGATGAATTAACAGAACACTAAGCAGTTTCTCAAAAAGCTACTTTCCAGATTTCATCTGAGGATATTTCCTTTTTCACCATAGCCCTCTATGGGCTTCCAAATATCACTTTGCCAATTCCACAAGAACTGTCTTAGTGAAAGGCTTCTTGAGGGGAAAGCTGTAACTCTGTGAGATGATTTCACAGAACACAAAGAAGTTTCTCAGAAAGCTTCTTTCTCTTTTTTATCAGAGGATATTTCCTTGGGCCCTATAGTCTTCTTAGGGATCCGAAATATCTGTTCTCAGATTCCACAGAAATAAGGCTAGCAAAGAGATACACCAAATACAGATGTAACTCTGTGAGATGAATTAACAGAACACTAAGCAGTTTCTCAGAAAGCTTCTTTTCAGATTTCATCTGAGGATATTTCCTTTTTCACCATAGCCCTCTAGGGGCTTCCAAATATCACTTTGCCAATTCCACAAGAACTGTCTAAGCGAAAGACTTCTTGACGGGAAAGCTGTAACTCTGTGAGATGATTTCACAGAACACAAAGAAGTTTTTAAGAAAGCTTCTTTCTCTTTGTTATCGGAAGATATTTCCTTTGGACCTATAGTCTTCTAAGGGATCCGAAATATCTGTTCTCAGATTCCACAGAAATAAGGCTAGCAAAGAGATCCACGAAATACAGATGTAACTCTGTGAGATGAATTAACCGAACACTAAGCAGTTTCTCAGAAAGCTACTTTCCAGATTTCATCTGAGGATATTTCCTTTTTCACCATAGCCCTGTATGGGCTTCCAAATATTACTTTGACAATTCCACAAGAACTGTCTTAGCGAAAGGCTTCTTGAGGGGAAAGCTGTACCTCTGTGAGATGATTTCACAGAACACAAAGAAGTTTCTCACAAAGCTTCTTTCTCTTTCATATCGGAGGATATTTCCTTTGGCCCTAGAGTCTTCAAAGGGATCCGAAATATCTGGTCACAGATTCCACAGAAATAAGGCTAGCAAAGAGATACACCAAATACAGATGTAACTCTGTGAGATGATTTCACAGAGCACAAAGAAGTTTCTCAGAAAGCTTCTTTCTCTTTGTTATCGGAGTTTATTTCCTTTGGCCCTATAATCTTCAAAGGGATCCGGAATATCTGTTCTCAGATTCCACAGAAATAAGGCTAGCAAAAGATCCACGAAATACAAATGTAACACTGTGAGATGAATTAACAGAACACTAAGCAGTTTCTCAGAAAGCTACTTTCCAGATTTCATCTGAGGATATTTCCTTTTTCGCCATAGCCCTCTATGCGCTTCCAAATATCTCTTTGCCAATTCCACAAGAACTGTCTTAGCGAAAGGCTTCTTGAGGGAAAAGCTGTAACTCTGTGAGATGATTTCACGGAACACAAAGATGTTTCTGAGAAAGCTTCGTTCTCTTTGTGATCGGTGGATATTTCCTTTGGCCCTCTAGTCTTCTAAGAGATCCGAAATATCTGTTCTCAGATTCCACAGAAATAAGACTAGGAAAGAGATCCACGAAATACTGATGTAACTCTGTGAGATGAATTAACAGAACACTAAGCAGTTTCTGAGAAAGCTACTTTCCAGATTTCATCTGAGTATATTTCCTTTTTCACCATAGCCCTCTATGGGTTTCCAAATATCACTTTGCCAATTCCACAAGAACTGTCTTAGCGAAAGGCTTCTTGAGGGGAAAGCTGTAACTCTGTGAGATGATTTCTCAGAACACAAAGTAGTTTCTGAGAAATCTTCGTTCTCTTTCTGATCGGAGGATATTTCTTTGGCCCTGTACTCTTCAAAGGGATCCGGAATATCTGTTCTCAGATTCCACAGAAATAAGGCTAGCAAAAGATCCACGAAATACAAATGTAACAATGTGAGATGAATTAACAGAACACTAAGCAGTTTCTCAGAAAGCTACTTTCCAGATTTCATCTGAGGATATTTCCTTTTTCGCCATAGCCCTCTATGCGCTTCCAAATATCTCTTTGCCAATTCCACAAGAACTGTCTTAGCGAAAGGCTTCTTTAGGGGAAAGCTGTAACTCTGTGAGATGATTTCACAGAACACAAAGAAGTTTCTAAGAAAGCTTCTTTCTCTTTGTTATCAGAAGATATTTCCTTTGGCGCTATAGTCTTCTAAGGGATCCGAAATATCTGTTCTCAGATTCCACAGAAATAAGGCTAGCAAAGAGATCCACGAAATACAGATGTAACTCTGTGAGATGAATTAACAGAACACTAAGCAGTTTCTCAGAAAGCTTCTTTCCAGATTTCATCTGAGGATATTTCCTTTTTCACCAGAGCCCTCTATGGGCTTCCAAATATCACTTTGCCAATTCCACAAGAACTGTCTTAGCGAAAGGCTTCTTGAGTGGAAAGCTGTAACTCTGTGATATGATTTCACGAACACAAAGAAGTTTCTGAGAAAGATTCGTTCTCTTTGTGATCGGAGGATATTTCCTTTGGCCCTCTAGTCTTCTAAGGGATCCGAAATATCTGTTCTCAGATTCCACAGAAATAAGGCTAGCAAAGAGATCCACGAAATACTGATGTAACTCTGTGAGATGAATTAACAGAACACTAAGCAGTTTCTCAGAAAGCTACTTTCCAGATTTCATCTGACTATATTTCCTTTTTCACCATAGCCCTCTATGGGCTTCCAAATATTACTTTGCCAATTCCACAAGAACTGTCTTAGCGAAAGGATTCTTGAGGGGAAAGCTGTAACTCTGTGAGATGATTTCACAGAGTACAAAGAAGTTTCTCAGAAAGCTTCTTTCTCTTTGTTATCGGAGGATTTTTCCTTGGGCCCTATAGTCTTCTAAGGGATCCGAAATATCTGTTCTCAGATTCCACAGAAATAAGGCTAGCAAAGAGATACAACAAATACAGATGTAACTCTGTGAGATGAATTAACAGAACACTAAGCACTTTCTCAGAAAGCTTCTTTCCAGATTTCATCTGAGGATATTTCCTTTTTCAACATAGCCCTCTATGGGCTTCCAAATATCACTTTGCCAATTCCACAAGAAGTGTCTTAGCGAAAGACTTCTTGAGAGGAAAGCTGTAACTCTGTGAGATGATTTCACAGAGCACAAAGAAGTTTCTCAGAAAGCTTCTTTCTCTTTGTTATCGGAGGATATTTCCTTTGGCCCTATAGTCTTCAAAGGGATCCGAAATATCTGGTCTCAGATTCCACAGAAATAAGGCTAGCAAAGAGATCCACGAAATACAGATGTAACTCTGTGAGTTGAATTAAAAGAACACTAAGCAGTTTCTCAGAAAGCTACTTTCCAGATTTCATCTGAGGATATTTCCTTTTTCACCATAGCACTATATGGGTTTCCAAATATCACTCTGGCAATTCCACAAGAACTGTCTTAGCGAAAGGCTTCTCTAGGGGAAAGCTGTATCTCTGTGAGATGATTTCACAGAACACAAAGAAGTTTCTCAGAAAGCTTCTTTCTCTTTGTTATCGGAGGATATTTCCTTTTGCCCTAGAGTCTTCAAGGGATCCGAAATATCTGGTCTCAGATTCCACAGAAATAAGGCTAGCAAAGAGATACACCAAATACAGATGTAACTCTGTGAGATGATTTCACAGAACACAAAGAATTTTCTCAGAAAGCTTCTTTCTCTTTGTTATCGGAGTTTATTTCCTTTGGCACTATAATCTTTAAAGGGATCCGGAATATCATTTCTTAGATTCCACAGAAGTAAGGCTAGCAAAGAGATCCACGAAATACAGATGTAACTCTGTGAGATGAATTAACAGAACACTAAGCAGTTTCTCAGAAAGCTTCTTTCCAGATTTCATCTGAGGATATTTCCTTTTTCACCATAGCCCTCTATGGGCTTCCAAATATCACTCTGCCTATTCCACAAGAACTGTCTTAGCGAAAGTCTTCTTGAGGGGAAAGCTGTAACTCTGTGAGATGATTTCACAGAACACAAAGAAGTTCTCAGAAAGCTTATTTCTCTTTGTTATCGGAGTTTATTTCCTTTGGACCTATAATCTTCAGAAGGGATCCAGAATATCTGTTCTCAGATTCCACAGAAATAAGGCGAGAAAAGAGATCCACGAAATACAGATGTAACTCTGTGAGATGAATTAACAGAACACTAAGCAGTTTCTCAGAAAGCTTCTTTCCAGATTTCTTCTGCGGGTAATTCCTTTTTCACCGTAGCCCTCTATGAGCTTCCAAATATCACTTTGCCAATTCAACAAGAACTGTCTTAGCGAAAGCCTTCTTGAGTGGAAAGCTGTAACTCTGTGAGATGATTTCACAGAACACAAAGAAGTTTCTGAGAAAGCTTCGATCTCTTTGTGATCGGAGGATATTTCCATTGGCCCTATAGTCTTCTAAGGGATCCGAAATATCTGTTCTCAGATTCCACAGAAATAAGGCTAGCAAAGAGATCCACGAAATACAGATGTAACTCTGTGAGATGAATTAACAGAACACTAAGCAGTTTCTCAGAAAGCTTCTTTCCACATTTCATCTGAGGATATTTCCTTTTTCACCCTAGCCTTCTATGCGCTACGGAATATCACTTTGCCAATTGCATAAGAACTGTCTTAGCGAAAGACTTCTTGCGGGGAATGCTGTAACTCTGTGAGATGATTTCACAGAACACAAAAAACTTTCTTAGAAAGCCTCTTTCTCTTTGTTATCGGAGTTTACTTCCTTTGGCCCTATAATCTTCAAAGGGATCCGAAATATCTGTTCTCAGATTCCACAGAAATAAGGCTAGCAAAGAGATCCACGAAATACAGATGTAACTCTGTGAGATGAATTAACAGAACACTAAGCAGTTTCTCAGAAAGCTTCTTTCCAGATTTCATCTGCGGATAATTCCTTTTTCACCATAGCCCTCTATGCGCTTCCAAATATCACTTTGCCAATTCCACAAGAACTGTGTTAGCGAAAGGCTTCTTGAGTGGAAAGCTGTAACTCTGTGAGATGATTTCACAGAACACAAAGAAGTTTCTGAGAAAGCTTCGTTCTCTTTGTGATCAGAGGATATGTCCTTTGGCCCTATAGTCTTCTAAGGGATCTGAAATATCTGTTCTCAGATTCCACAGAAATAAGGCTAGCATGGATCCACGAAATACAGATGTAACTCTGTGCGATGAATTAACAGAACACTAAGCAGTTTCTCAAAAAGCTACTTTCCAGATTTCATCTGAGGATATTTCCTTTTTCACCATAGCCATCTAGGGGCTTCCAAATATCACTTTGCCAATTCCACAAGAACTGTCTTAGCGAAAGGCTTCTTGAGGGGAAAGCTGTAACTCTGTGAGATGATTTCACAGAACACAAAGAAGTTTCTCAGAAAGCTTCTTTCTCTTTGTTATCGGAGGATATTTCCTTGGGCCCTATAGTCTTCTAAGGGATCCGAAATATCTGTTCTCAGATTCCACAGAAATAAGGCTAGCCAAGAGATACACCAAATACAGATGTAACTCTGTGAGATGAATTAACAGAACACTAAGCAGTTTCTCAGAAAGCTTCTTTCCAGATTTCATCTGAGGATATTTCCTTTTTCACCATAGCCCTCTATGGGCTTCCAAATATCACTTTGCCAATACCACAAGAAGTGTCTTAGCGAAAGACTTCTTGAGGGGAAAGCTGTAACTCTGTGAGATGATTTCACAGAACACAAAGAAGTTTCTCAGAAAGCTTCTTTATCTTTGTTATCGGAGGATATTTCCTTTGTCCCTAGAATCTTCAAAGGGATCCGAAATATCTGTTCTCAGATTCCACAGAAATAAGGCGAGAAAAGAGATCCACGAAATACAGATGTAACTCTGTTATATGAATTAACAGAACACTAAGCAGTTTCTCAGAAAGCTATTTTCCACATTTCATCTGAGGATATTTCATTTTTCACCCTAGCCTTCTATGCGCTACGGAATATCAGTTTGCCAATTGTATAAGAACTGTCTTAGCGAAAGACTTCTTGAGTGGAAAGCTGTAACTCTGTTAGATGATTTCAAAGAACACAAAGAAGTTTCTCAGAAAGCTTCTTTCTCTTTGTTATCGGAGTTTACTTCCTTTGGCAATATAATCTTCAAAGGGATCCGGAATATCTGTTCTCAGATTCCACAGAAATAAGGCTAGCAAGAGATCCACGAAATACAGATGTAACTCTGTGAGATGAATAAACAGAATACTAAGCAGTTTCTCAGAAAGCTTCTTTCCAGATTTCATCTGCGGATAATTCCTTTTTCACAGTAGCCCTCTATGCGCTTCCAAATATCACTTTGCCAATTCCACAAGAACTGTCTTAGCGAAAGGCTTCTTGAGTGGAAAGCTGTAACTTTGTGAGATGATTTCACAGGACACAAAGAAGTTTCTGAGAAAGCTTCGTTCTCTTTGTGATCGGAGGATATTTCCTTTGACCCTATAATCTTCTAAGGGATCCGAAATATCTGTTCTCAGATTCCACAGAAATAAGGCTAGCAAAGAGATACACCAAATACAGTTGTAACTCTGTGAGATGAATTAACAGAACACTAAGCAGTTTCTCAGAAAGCTTCTTTCCAGATTTCATCTGAGGATATTTCCTTTTTTACCATAGCCCTCTATGGGCTTCCAAATATCACTTTGCCAATTCCACAAGAACTGTCTTAGCGAAAGACTTCTTTAGGGGAATGCTGTACCTCTGTGAGATGATTTCACAGAACACAAAGAAGTTTCTCACAAAGCTTCTTTCTCTTTGTTATCGGAGGATATTTCCTTTTGCCCTAGAGTCTTCAAGGGATCCGAAATATCTGGTCTCAGATTCCACAGAAATAAGGCTAGCAAAGAGATACACCAAATACAGATGTAACTCTGTGAGATGATTTCACAGAACACAAAGAAGTTTCTCAGAAAGCTTCTTTCTCTTTGTTATCGGAGTTTATTTCCTTTGGCACTATAATCTTTAAAGGGATCCGGAATATCATTTCTCAGATTCCACAGAAGTAAGGCTAGCAAAGAGATCCACGAAATACAGATGTAACTCTGTGAGATGAATTAACAGAACACTAAGCAGTTTCTCAGAAAGCTTCTTTCCAGATTTCATCTGAGGATATTTCCTTTTTCACCATAGCCCTCTATGGGCTTCCAAATATCACTCTGCCAATTCCACAAGAACTGTCTTAGCGAAAGTCTTCTTGAGGGGAAAGCTGTAACTCTGTGAGATGATTTCACAGAACACAAAGAAGTTCTCAGAAAGCTTCTTTCTCTTTGTTATCGGAGTTTATTTCCTTTGGACCTATAATCTTCAGAAGGGATCCAGAATATCTGTTCTCAGATTCCACAGAAATAAGGCGAGAAAAGAGATCCACGAAATACAGATGTAACTCTGTGAGATGAATTAACAGAACACTCAGCAGTTTCTCAGAAAGCTTCTTTCCAGGTTTCTTCTGCGGGTAATTCCTTTTTCACCGTAGCCCTCTATGAGCTTCCAAATATCACTTTGCCAATTCAACAAGAACTGTCTTAGCGAAAGCCTTCTTGAGTGGAAAGCTGTAACTCTGTGAGATGATTTCACAGAACACAAAGAAGTTTCTGAGAAAGCTACGTTCTCTTTGTGATCGGAGGATATTTCCATTGGCCCTATAGTCTTCTAAGGGATCCGAAATATCTGTTCTCAGATTCCACAGAAATAAGGCTAGCAAAGAGATCCACGAAATACAGATGTAACTCTGTGAGATGAATTAACAGAACACTAAGCAGTTTCTCAGAAAGCTACTTTCCAGATTTCATCTGAGGATATTTCCTTTTTCACCATAGCCCTCTATGGGCTTCCAAATATCACTTTGCCAATTCCACAAGAACTGTCTTAGCGAAAGGCTTCTTGAGGGGAAAGCTGTAACTCTGTGAGATGATTTCACAGAACACAAAGAAGTTTCTCAGAAAGCTTCTTTCTCTTTGTTATCGGAGGATATTTCCTTTGGCCCTATAGTCTTCAAAGGGATCCGAAATATCTGTTCTCAGATTCCACGGAAATAAGGCTAGCAAAGAGATACACCAAATACAGATGTAACTCTGTGAGATGAATTAACAGAACACGAAGCAGTTTCTCAGAAAGCTACTTTCCAGATTTCATCTGAGGATATTTCCTTTTTCACCGTAGCCCTATATGGGCTTCCAAATATCACTCTGCCATTTCCACAAGAACTGTCTTAGCGAAAGGCTTCTCTAGGGGAAAGCTGTATCTCTGTGAGATGATTTCACAGAACACAAAGAAGTTTCTCAGAAAGCTTATTTCTCTTTGTTATCGGAGGATATTTCCTTGGGCCCTATAATCTTCAAAGGGATCCGAAATATCTGTTCTCACATTCCACAGAAATAAGGCTAGCAAAGAGATCCACGAAATACAGATGTAACTATTTTATATGAATTAACAGAACACTAAGCAGTTTCTCAGAAAGCTTCTTTCCACATTTCATCTGAGGATATTTCCTTTTTCACCAAAGCCTTCTATGCGCTTCCTAATATCACTTTGCCAATTCAATAAGAACTGTCTTAGCGAAAGAGTTCTTGAGTGGAAAGCTGTAACTCTGTGAGATGATTTCACAGAACACAAAGAAGTTTCTCAGAAAGCTTCTTTCTCTTTGTTATCGGAGTTTATTTCCTTTGGCCCTATAATCTTCAAAGGGATCCGGAATATCTGTTCTCAGATTCCACAGAAATAAGGCTAGCAAAGAGATCCACGAAATACAGATGTAACTCTGTTATATGAATTAACAGAACACTAAGCAGTTTCTCAGAAAGCTTCTTTCCACATTTCATCTGAGGATATTTCCTTTTTCACCCTAGCCTTCTATGCGCTACCGAATATCACTTTGCCAATTGTATGAGAACTGTCTTAGCGAAAGACTTCTTGAGGGGAAAGCTGTAACTCTGTGAGATGATTTCACAGAACACAAAGAAGTTTCTCAGAGAGCTTCTTTCTCTTTGTTATCGGAGTTTACTTCCTTGGCCCTATAATCTTCAAAGGGATCCGGAATATCTGTTCTCAGATACCACAGAAATAAGGCTAGCAAAGGATCCACGAAATAAAGATGTAACTCTGTGAGATGAATAAACAGAACACTAAGCAGTTTCTCAGAAAGCTTCTTTCCAGATTTCATCTGCGGATAATTTCTTTTTCACCATAGCCCTCTATGCGCTTCCAAATATCACTTTGCCAATTCCACAAGAACTGTCTTAGCGAAAGGCTTCTTGAGTGGAAAGCTGTAACTCTGAGAGATGATTTCACAGGACACAAAGAAGTTTCTGAGAAAGCTTCCTTCTCTTTGTGATCAGAGGATATGTCCTTTGGCCCTATAGTCTTCTAAGGGATCCGAAATATCTGTTCAGATTCCACAGAAATAAGGCTAGCAAAGCGATACACCAAATACAGATGTAACTCTGTGAGATGAATTAACAGAACACTAAGCAGTTTCTCAGAAAGCTTCTTTCCAGATTTCATCTGAGGATATTTCCTTTTTCACCATAGCCCTCTATGGGCTTCCAAATATCACTTTGCCAATTCCACAAGAACTGTCTTAGCGAAAGGCTTCTTGAGGGGAAAGCTGTAACTCTGTGAGATGATTTCACAGAACACAAAGAAGTTTCTCAGAAAGCTTCTTTATCTTTGTTATCGGAGGATATTTCCTTTGGCCCTAGAGTCTACAAAGGGATCCGAAATATCTATTCTCAGATTCCACAGAAATAAGGCGAGCAAAGAGATCCACGAAATACCAATGTAACTCTGTGAGATGAATTAACAGAACACTAAGCAGTTTCTCAGAAAGCTTCTTTCCAGATTTCATCTGAGTATATTTCCTTTTTCACCATAGCCCTCTATGCGCTTCCAAATATCACTTTGCCAATTCCACAAGAACTGTCTTAGCGAAAGGCTTTTTGAGGGGAAAGCTGTAACTCTGTGAGATGATTTCACAGAACACAAAGAAGTTTCTAAGAAAGCTTGTTTCTCTTTGTTATCGGAAGATAATTCCTTTGGCCCTACAGTCTTCTAAGGGATCCGAAATATCTGTTCTCAGATTCCACAGAAATAAGGCGAGCAAAGAGATCCACGAAATACAGATGTAACTCTGTGAGATGAATTAACAGAACACTAAGCAGTTTCTCAGAAAGCTACTTTCCAGATTTCATCTGAGGATATTTGCTTTTTCACCATAGCCCTCTATGGGATTCCAAATATTACTTTGCCAATTCCACAAGAACTGTGTTAGCCAAAGGCTTCTTGAGGGGAAAGCTGTAACTCTGTGAGATGATTTCACACAACACAAAGAAGTTTCTCCGAAAGCTTCTTTCTCTTTGTTATCGGAGGATATTTCCTTTAGCCCTATAGTCTTCTAAGAGATCCGAAATATCTTTTCTCAGATTTCACAGAAATAAGGCTAGCAAAGAGATACACCAAATACAGAAGTAACTCTGTGAGATGAATTAACAGAACACTAAGCAGTTTCTCAGAAAGCTTCTTTCCAGATTTCATCTGAGGATATTTCCTTTTTCACCATAGCCCTCTAAGGGCTTCCAAATATCACTTTGCCAATTCCACAAGAACTGTCTTAGCGAAAGACTTCTTCAGGGGAAAGCTGTACCTCTGTGAGATGATTTCACAAAACACAAAGAAGTTTCTCACACAGCTTCTTTCTCTTTGTTATCGGAGGATATTTCCTTTGGCCCTAGAGTCTTCAAAGGGATCCGAAATATCTGGTCTCAGATTCCACAGAAATAAGGCTAGCAAAGAGATACAACAAATACAGATGTAACTCTGTGAGATGATTTCACAGAACACAAAGAAGTTTCTCAGAAAGCTTCTTTCTCTTTGTTATCGGAGGTTAATTCCTTTGGCCCTATAATCTTCAAAGGGATCCGGAATATCATTTCTCATATTCCACAGAATAAAGGCTAGCAAAGAGATCCACGAAATACAGATGTAACTCTGTTAGATGAATTAACAGAACACTAAGCAGTTTCTCAGAAAGCTTCTTTCCAGATTTCATCTGAGGATATTTCCTTTTTCACCATAGCCCTCTATGGGCTTCCAAATATCACTTTGCCAATTCCACAAGAACTGTCTTAGCGAAAGTCTTCTTGAGGGGAAAGGTGTAACTCTGTGAGATGATTTCACAGAACACAAAGTAGTTTCTGAGGAAGCTTCGTTCTCTTTCTGATCGGAGGATATTTCTTTGGCCCTATAGTCTTCTAAGGGATCCGAAATATCTGTTCTCACATTCCACAGAAATAAGGCTAGCAAAGAGATCCACGAAATACAGATGTAACTCTGTGAGATGAATTAACAGAACACTAAGCAGTTTCTCAGAAAGCTTCTTTCCGGATTTCATCTGAGGATATTTCCTTTTTCACCATAGCCCTCTATGCGCTTCCAAATATCACTTTGCCAATTCCACAAGAACTGTCTTAGGGAAAGGCTTCTTGAAGGGGAAGCTGTAACTCTGTGAGATGATTTCACAGAACACAAAGAAGTTTCTCAGAAAGCTTCTTTCCCTTTGTTATCGGAGGATATTTACTTTGGCCCTATAGTTTTCAAAGGGATCCGAAATATCTGTTCTCAGATTCCACAGAAATAAGGATAGCAAAAGATCCACGAAATACAAATGTAAGTCTGTGAGATTAATTAACAGAACACTAAGCAGTTTCACAGAAAGCTACTTTCCAGATTTCATCTGAGGATATTTGCTTTTTCACCATAGCCCTCTATGGGCTTCCAAATATCACTTTGCCAATTCCACAAGAACTGTCTTAGCGAAAGGCTTCTCTAGGGGAAAGCTGTATCTCTGTGGGATGATTTCACAGAACACAAAGAAGTTTCTCAGAACGCTTCTTTCTTTTTGTTATGGGAGGATATTTCCTTGGGCCCTATAGTCTTCAAAGGGATCCGAAATATCTGTTCTCAGATTCCACAGAAATAAGGCTAGCAAAGAGATCCACGAAATACAGATGTAACTCTGTGAGATGAATTAACAGAACACTAAGCAGTTTCTCAGAAAGCTTCTTTCCACATTTCTTCTGAGGATATGTCCTTTTTCACCATAGCCCTGTATGGGCTTCCAAATATTACTTTGCCAATTCCACAAGAACTGTCTTAGCGAAAGGCTTCTTGAGGGGAAAGCCGTAACTCTGTGAGATGATTTCACAGAACACAAACAAGTTCTCAGAAAGCTTCTTTCTCTTTGTTATCGGAGTTTATTTCCTTTGGACCTATAATCTTCAGAAGGGATCCGGATTATCTGTTCTCAGATTCCATAGAAATAAGGTTAGCAAAGAGATCCACGAAATACAGATGTAACTCTGTGAGATGAATTAACAGAACACTAAGCAGTTTCTCAGAAAGCTTCTTTCCAGATTTCTTCTGCGGGTAATTCCTTTTTCACCATAGCCCTCTATGCGCTTCCAAATACCACTTTGCCAATTCCAAAAGAACTGTCTTAGCCAAAGGCTTCTTGAGGGGAAAGCTGTAACTCTGTGAGATGATTTCACAGAACACAAAGAAGTTTCTCAGAAATCTTCTTTCTCTTTGTAATCGGAGGATATTTCCTTTGACCCTATAGTCTTCAAAGGGATCCGAAATATCTGTTATCAGATTCCACGGAAATAAGGCTAGCAAAGAGATACACCAAATACAGATGTAACTCTGTGAGATGAATTAAGAGAACAGTAAGCAGTTTCTCAGAAAGCTACTTTCCAGATTTCATCTGAGGATATTTCCTTTTTCACCATAGCCCTATATGGGCTTCCAAATATCACTCTGCCAATTCCACAAGAACTGTCTTTGCGAAAGGCTTCTCTAGGGGAAAGCTGTATCTCTGTGAGATGATTTCACAGAACACAAAGAAGTTTCTCAGAAAGCTTATTTCTCTTTGTTATCGGAGGATATTTCCTTGGGCCCTATAGTCTTCAAAGGGATCCGAAATATCTGTTCTCACATTCCACAGAAATAAGGCTACCAAAGAGATCCACGAAATACAGATGTAACTCTTTTATATGAATTAACAGAACACTAAGCAGTTTCTCAGAAAGCTTCTTTCCACATTTCATCTGAGGATATTTCCTTTTTCACCAAAGCCTTCTATGCGCTTCCGAATATCATTTGCCAATTCAATAAGAACTGTCTTAGCGAAAGACTTCTTGAGTGGAAAGCTGTAACTCTGTGAGATGATTTCACAGAACACAAAGAAGTTTCTCAGAAAGCTTCTTTCTCTTTGTTATTGGAGTTTATTTCCTTTGGCCCTATAATCTTCAAAGGGATCCGGAATATCTGTTCTCATATTCCACAGAAATAAGGCTAGCAAAGAGATCCACGAAATACAGATGTAACTCGGTGAGATGAATTAACAGAACACTAACAAGTTTCTCAGAAAGCTTCTTTCCAGATTTCATTTGCGGGTAATTCCTTTTTCACCATAGCCCTCTATGCGCTTCCAAATATCACTTTGCCAATTCCACAAGAACTGTCTTAGCGAAAGGCTTCTTGAGTGGAAAGCTGTAACTCTGTGAGATGATTTCACAGAACACAGAGAAGTTTCTGAGAAAGCTTCGTTCTCTTTGTGATCGGAGGATATTTCCAATGGCCCCATAGTCTTCTAAGGGATCCGAAATATCTGTTCTCAGGTTCCACAGAAATAAGGCTAGCAAAGAGATCCACCAAATACAGATGTAACTCTGTGAGATGAATTAACAGAACACTAAGCAGTTTCTCAGAAAGCTTCTTTCCAGATTTCATCTGAGGATATTTCCTTTTTCACCATAGCCCTCTGTGGGCTTCCAAATATCACTTTGCCAATTCCACAGGAACTGTCTTAGCGAAAGGCTTCTTTAGTGGAAAGCTGTAACTCTGTGAGATGATTTCAAAGAACACAAAGAAGTTTCTGAGAAAGCTTAATTCTCTTTCTGATCGGAGGATATTTCTTTGGCCCTATAGTCTTCTAAGGGATCCGAAATCTCTGTTCTCAGATTCCACAGAAATAAGGCTAGCAAAGAGATCCACGAAATACAGATGTAACTCTGTGAGATGAATTAACAGAACACTAAGCAGTTTCTCAGAAAGCTACTTTCCAGATTTCATCTGAGGATATTTCCTTTTTCACCATAGCCCTCTATGGGCTTCCAAATATCACTTTGCCAAATCCACAAGAACTGTCTTAGCGGAAGGCTTCTTGAGTGGAAAGCTGTAACTCTGTGAGATGATTTCACAGAACACAAAGAAGTTTCTCAGAAAGCTTCTTTCTCTTTGTTATCGGAGGATATTTCTTTGGCCCTATAGTCTTCAAAGGGATCCGAAATATCTGTTCTCAGATTCCACAG
This sequence comes from Macaca nemestrina, assembly GCF_043159975.1. Classification (NCBI taxonomy): domain Eukaryota; kingdom Metazoa; phylum Chordata; class Mammalia; order Primates; family Cercopithecidae; genus Macaca; species Macaca nemestrina. Next base: position 28,354,149 of record NC_092143.1, read on the forward strand.
AAATAAGGATAGCAAAAGATCCACGAAATAAAAATGTAACTCTGTGAGATTAATTAACAGAACACTAAGCAGTTTCTCAGAAAGCTACTTTTCAGATTTCAACTGAGGATATTTCCTTTTTCACCATAGCCCTCTAGGGGCTTCCAAATATCACTTTGCCAATTCCACAAGAACTGTCTTAGCGAAAGACTTCTTGAGGGGAAAGCTGTAACTCTGTGAGATGATTTCACAGAACACCAAGAAGTTTCTCAGAAAGCTTATTTCTCTTTGTTATCGGAGGATATTTCCTTTGGCCCTAGAGTCTTCAAAGGGATCCGAAATATCTGGTCTCAGATTCCACAGAAATAAGGCTAGCAAAGAGATCCACGAAATACAGATGTAACTCTGTGAGATGAATTAACAGAACACTAAGCAGTTTCTCAGAAAGCTACTTTCCAGATTTCATCTGAGAATATTTCCTTTTTCTCCATAGCCCTATATGGGCTTCCAAATATCACTCCGCCAATTCCACAAGAACTGTCTTAGCGAAAGGCTTCTTGAGGGGAAAGCTGTAACTCTGTGAGATGATTTCACAGAACACAAAGAAGTTTCTGAGAAAGTTCGTTCTCTTTCTGATCGGAGGATATTTCTTTGGCCCTATAGTCTTCAAAGGGATCCGAAATAACTGTTCTGAGATTCCACAGAAATAAGGCTAGCAAAGAGATCCCCGAAAGACAGAAGTAACTCTGTGAGATGAATTAACAGAACAGTAAGCAGTTTCTCAGAAAGCTACTTTCCAGATTTCATCTGAGGATATTTCCTTTTTCACCATAGCCCTCTATGGGCTTCCAAATATCACTCTGCCAATTCCACAAGAACTGTCTTAGCGAAAGGCTTCTATAGGGGAAAGCTGTATCTCTGTGAGATGATTTCACAGAACACAAAGAAGTTTCTCAGAAAGCTTCTTTCTCTTTGTTATCGGAGGATATTTCCTTTGGCCCTATAGTCTTCTAAGGGATCCGAAATATCTGTTCTCAGATTCCACAGAAAAAAGGCTAGCAAAGAGATACATCAAATACAGATGTAACTCTGTGAGATGAATTAACAGAACACTAAGCTGTTTCTCAGAAAGCTTCTTTCCCGGATTTCATCTGAGGATATTTCCTTTTTCACCATAGCCCTCTATGGGCTTCCAAATATCAATTTGCCAATTCCAAAAGAACTGTCTTAGCGAAAGGCTTCTTCAGGCGAAAGCTGTAACTCTGTGAGATGATTTCACAGAACACAAAGAAGTTTCTCAGAAAGCTTATTTCTCTTTGTTATCGGAGGATATTTCCTTTGGCCCTATAGTCTTCAAAGGGATCCGAAATATCTGTTCTCAGATTCCACAGAAATAAGGCTAGCAAAGAGATACATAAAATACAGATGTAACTCTGTGAGATGAATTAACAGAACACTAAGCAGTTTCTCACCAAGCTTCTTTACAAATTTCTTCTGAGGATATTTCCTTTTTCACCATAGCCCTCTATGGGCTTCCAAATATCACTTTGCCAATTCCACAAGAACTGTCTTAGCGAAAGGCTTCTTGAGTGGAAAGCTGTAACTCTGTGAGATGATTTCACAGAACACAAAGAAGTTTCTCAGAAAGCTTCTTTCTCTTTGTTATCGGAGGATATTTCCTTTGGCCCTATAGTCTTCTAAGGGATCCGAAATATCTGTTCTCAGATTCCACAGAAATAAGGCTAGCAAAGAGATACACCAAATACAGATGTAACTCTGTGAGATGAATTAACAGAACACTAAGCAGTTTCTCAGAAAGCTTCTTTCCAGATTTCATCTGAGGATATTTCCTTTTTCACCATAGCCCTCTATGGGCTTCCAAATATCACTTTGCCAATTCCACAAGAACTGTCTTAGCGAAAGGCTTCTTGAGGGGAAAGCTGTAACTCTGTGAGATGATTTCACAGAACACAAAGAAGTTTCTCAGAAAGTTTCATTCTCTTTCTGATCGGAGGATATTTCTTTGGCCCTATAGTCTTCTAAGGGATCCAAAATATCTGTTATCAGATTCCACAGAAATAAGGCTAGCAAAGAGATCCACGAAATGCAGATGTAACTCTGTGAGATGAATTAACAGAACACTAAGCAGTTTCTCAGAAAGCTTCTTTCCAGATTTCATCTGAGGGTGTTTCCTTTTTCACCATAGCCCTCTGTGGGCTTCCAAATATCACTTTGCCAATTCCACAGGAACTGTCTTAGCGAAAAGCTTCTTGAGTGGAAAGTTGTAACTCTGTGAGATGATTTCAAAGAACACAAAGAAGTTTCTGAGAAAGCTTTGTTCTCTTTCTGATCGGAGGATATTTCTTTGGCCCTATAGTCTTCTAAGGGATCCGAAATATCTGTTCTCAGATTCCACAGAAATAAGGCTAGCAAAGAGATCCACGAAATACAGATGTAACTCTGTGAGATGAATTAACAGAACACTAAGCAGTTTCTCAGAAAGCTACTTTCCAGATTTCATCTGAGGATATTTCCTTTTTCACCATAGCCCTCTATGGGCTTCCAAATATCACTCTGCCAATTCCAAAAGAACTGTCTTAGCGAAAGGCTTCTTGAGGGGAAAGCTGTAACTCTGTGAGATGATTTCACAGAACACAAAGAAGTTTCTCAGAAAGCTTATTTCCCTTTGTTATCGGAGGATATTTCCTTTGGCCCTATAGTCTTCTAAGGGATCCGAAATATCTGTTCTCAGATTCCATAGAAATAAGGCTAGCAAAGAGATACACGAAATACAGATGTAACTCTGTGAGATGAATTAACAGAACACTAAGCAGTTTCTCACAAAGCTTCTTTCCAGATTTCATCTGAGGATATTTCCTTTTTCACCATAGCCCTCTATGGGCTTCCAAATATCACTTTGCCAATTCCACAAGAACTGTCTTAGCGAAAGGCTTCTTGAGAGGAAAGCTGTAACTCTGTGTGATGATTTCACAGAACACAAAGAAGTTTCTCAGAAAGCTTCGTTCTCTTTCTGATCGGAGGATATTCCTTTGGCCCTATAGTCTTCTAAGGGATCCGAAATATCTGTTCTCAGATTCCACAGAAATAAGGCTAGCAAAGACATCCACGAAATACAGATGTAACTCTGTGAGATGAATAAACAGAACACTAAGCAGTTTCTCAGAAAGCTACTTTCCAGATTTCATCTGAGGATATTTCCTTTTTCACCATAGCCCTCTATGGGCTTCCAAATATCACTTTGCCAATTCCACAAGAACTGCCTTAGCGAAAGGCTTCTTGAGGGGAAAGCTGTAACTCTGTGAGATGATTTCACAGAACACAAAGAAGTTTCTCAGAAAGCTTCTTTCTCTTTGTTATCGGAGGATATTTCCTTTGGCCCTATAGTCTTCAAAGGGATCCGAAATATCTGTTCTCAGATTCCACGGAAATAAGGCTAGCAAAGAGATACACCAAATACAGATGTAACTCTGTGAGATGAATTAACAGAACATGAAGCAGTTTCTCACAAAGCTTCTTTCCAGATTTCATCTGAGGATATTTCCTTTTTCACCATAGCCCTCTATGGGCTTCCAAATATCACTCTGCCAATTCCAAAAGAACTGTCTTAGCGAAAGGCTTCTTGAGGGGAAAGCTGTAACTCTGTGAGATGATTTCACAGAACACAAAGAACTTTCTCAGAAAGCTTCTTTCTCTTTGTTATCGGAGGATATTTCCTTTGGCCCTATAGTCTTCTAAGGGATCCGAAATATCTGTTCTCAGATTCCACAGAAATAAGGCTAGCAAAGAGATCCACGAAATACAGATGTAACTCTGTGAGATGAATTAACAGAACACTAAGCAGTTTCTCACAAAGCTTCTTTCCAGATTTCATCTGAGGATATTTCCTTTTTCACCATAGCCCTCTATGGGCTTCCAAATATCACTTTGCCAATTCCACAAGAACTGTCTTAGCGAAAGGCTTCTTGAGAGGAAAGCTGTAACTCTGTGAGATGATTTCACAGAACACAAAGAAGTTTCTCAGAAAGCTTCGTTCTCTTTCTGATCGGAGGATATTCCTTTGGCCCTATAGTCTTCTAAGGGATCCGAAATATCTGTTCTCAGATTCCACAGAAATAAGGCTAGCAAAGAGATCCACGAAATACAGATGTAACTCTGTGAGATGAAAAAACAGAACACTAAGCAGTTTCTCAGAAAGCTACTTTCCAGATTTCATCTGAGGATATTTCCTTTTTCACCATAGCCCTCTATGGGCTTCCAAATATCACTTTGCCAATTCCACAATAACTGCCTTAGCGAAAGGCTTCTTGAGGGGAAAGCTGTAACTCTGTGAGATGATTTCACAGAACACAAAGAAGTTTCTCAGAAAGCTTCTTTCTCTTTGTTATCGGAGGATATTTCCTTTGGCCCTATAGTCTTCTAAGGGATCCGAAATATCTGTTCTCAGATTCCAAAGAAATAAGGCTAGCAAAGAGATACTCCAAATACAGATGTAACTCTGTGAGATGAATTAACAGAACACGAAGCAGTTTCTCCGAAAGCTTCTTTCCAGATTTCTTCTGAGGATATTTCCTTTTTCATCTTAGACCTCTTTGGGCTTCCAAATATCACTTTGCCAATTCCAAAAGAACTGTCTTAGCGAAAGGCTTCTTGAGGGGAAAGCTGTAACTCAGTGAGATGATTTCACAGAACACAAAGAAGTTTCTCAGAAAGCTACTTTCTCTTTGTTATCGGAGGATATTTCCTTTGGCCCTATAGTCTTCAAAGGGATCCGAAATATCTGTTCTCAGATTCCACGGAAATAAGGCTAGCAAAGAGATACACCAAATACAGATGTAACTCTGTGAGATGAATTAACAGAACACGAAGCAGTTTCTCACAAAGCTTCTTTCCAGATTTCATCTGAGGATATTTCCTTTTTCACCATAGACCTCTATGCGCTTCCAAATATCACTTTGCCAATACCACAAGAACTGTCTTAGTGAATGGCTTCTTGAGGGGAAAGCTGTAACTCTGTGAGATGATTTCACAGAACACAAAGAAGTTTCTGAGAAAGCTTCGTTCTCTTTCTGATCGGAGGATATTTCTTTGGCCCTATAGTCTTCTAAGGGATCCGAAATATCTGTTCTCTGATTTCACAGAAATAAGGCTAGCAAAGAGATCCACGAAATACAGACGTAACTCTGTGAGATGAATTAACAGGACACTAAGCAGTTTCTCAGAAAGCTACTTTCCAGATTTCATCTGAGGATATTTCCTTTTTCACCATAGCCCTCTATGGGCTTCCAAATATCACTTTGGCAATCCCACAAGAACTGTCTTAGAGAAAGGCTTCTTGAGGGGAAAGCTGTAACTCTGTGAGATGATTTCACAGAACACCAAGAAGTTTCTCAGAAAGCTTATTTCTCTTTGTTATCGGAGGATAATTCCTTTGGCCCTATAGTCTTCAAAGGGATCCGAAATATCTGGTCTCAGATTCCACAGAAATAAGGCTAGCAAAGAGATCCACGAAATACAGATGTAACTCTGTGAGATGAATTAACAGAACACTAAGCAGTTTCTCAGAAAGCTACTTTCCAGATTTCATCTGAGGATATTTCCTTTTTCACCATAGCCCTATATGGGCTTCCAAATATCACTCTGCCAATTCCACAAGAACTGTCTTAGCGAAAGGCTTCTCTAGGGGAAAGCTGTATCTCTGTGAGGTGATTTCACAGTACACAAAGAAATTTCTCAGAAAGCTTATTTCTCTTTGTTATCGGAGGATATTTCCTTGGGCCCTGTAGTCTTCAAAGGGATCCGAAATATCTGTTCTCACTTTCCACAGAAATAAGGCTAGCATAGAGATCCACGAAATACAGATGTAACTCTGTGAGATGAATTAACAGAACACTAAGCAGTTTCTCAGAAAGCTTCTTTCCACATTTCATCTGAGGATATTTCCTTTTTCACCAAAGCCTTCTATGCGCTTCCGAATATCACTTTGCCAATTCAATAAGAACTGTCTTAGCGAAAGACTTCTTGAGTGGAAAGCTGTAACTCTGTGAGATGATTTCACAGAACACAAAGAAGTTTCTCAGAAAGCTTCTTTCTCATTGTTATCGGAGTTTATTTCCTTTGGCCCTATAATCTTCAAAGGGATCCGAAATATCTGTTCTCAGATTCCACAGAAGTAAGGATAGCAAGAGATCGACGAAATACAAATGTAACTCTGTGAGATTAATTAAGAGAACACTAAGCAGTTTCTCAGAAAGCTACTTTCCAGATTTCATCTGAGGATATTTCCTTTTTCACCGTAGCCCTCTAAGGGCTTCCAAATATCACTTTGCCAATTCCACAAGAGCTGTCTTAGCGAAAGGCTTCTCTAGGGGAAAGCTGTATCTCTGTGGGATGATTTCACAGAACACAAAGAAGTTTCTCAGAAAGCTTCTTTCTCTTTGTTATCGGAGGATATTTCCTTGGGCCCTATAGTCTTCAAAGGGATCCGAAATATCTGTTCTGAGATTCCACAGAAATAAGGCTAGCAAAGAGATCCACGAAATACAGATGTAACTCTGTGAGATGAATTAACACAACACTAAGCAGTTTCTCAGAAAGCTTCTTTCTCCATTTCTTCTGAGGATATTTCCTTTTTCAACAAAGCCTTCTATGCGCTTCCGAATATCTATTTGCCAATTCCATAAGAACTGTCTTAGCGAAAGACTTCTTGAGGGGGAAGCTGTAACTCTGTGAGATGATTTCAAAGAACACAAAGAACTTCTCAGAAAGCTTCTTTCTCTTTGTTATCGGAGTTTATTTCCTTTGGACCTATAATCTTCAGAAGGGATCCGGAATATCTGTTCTCAGATTCCATAGAAATAAGGCTAGCAAAGGGATCCACGAAATACAGATGTAACTCTGTGAGATGAATTAACAGAACACTAAGCAGTTTCTCAGAAAGCTTCTTTCCAGATTTCTTCTGCGGGTAATTCCTTTTTCACCATAGCCCTCTATACGCTTCCAAATATCACTTTGCCAATTCCACAAGAACTGTCTTAGCGAAAGCCTTCTTGAGTGGAAAGCTGTAACTCTGTGAGATGATTTCACAGAACACAAAGAAGTTTCTGAGAAAGCTTCGTTCTCTTTGTGATCGGAGGATATTTCCTTTGGCCCTATAGTCTTCAAAGGGATCCGAAATATCTGTTCTCAGATTCTACAGAAATAAGGCTAGTAAAGAGATCCACGAAATACAGATGTAACTCTGTGAGATGAATTAACAGAACACTAAGCAGTTTCTCAGAAAGCTTCTTTCCAGATTTCATCTGAGGATATTTCCTTTTTCACCATAGCCCTCTAAGGGCTTCCAAATATCACTTTGCCAATTCCAAAAGAACTGTCTTAGCGAAAGGCTTCTTGAGGTGAAAGCTGTAACTCTGTGAGGTGATTTCACAGAACACAAAGAAGTTTCTCAGAAAGCTTATTTCTCTTTGTTATCGGAGGTTATTTCCTTTGGCCCTATAGTCTTCTAAGGGATCCGAAATATATGTTCTCAGATTCCACAGAAATAAGGCTAGCAAAGAGATACACGAAATACAGATGTAACTCTGTGAGATGAATTAACAGAACACTAAGCAGTTTCTCAGAAAGCTTCTTTCCAGATTTCATCTGAGGATATTTCCTTTTTCACCATAGCCCTCTATGGGCTTCCAAATATCACTTTTCCAATTCCACAAGAACTGTCTTAGCGAAAGGCTTCTTCTTTGGAAAGCTGTAACTCTGTGAGATGATTTCACAGAACACAAAGAAGTTTCACAGAAAGCTTCTTTCTCTTTGTTATCGGAGAATATTTCCTTTGGCCCTATAGTCTTCTAAGGGATCGGAAATATCTGTTCTCAGATTCCACAGAAATAAGGCTAGCAAAAGATCCACGAAATACAAATGTAACGCTGTGAGATGAATTAACAGAACACTAAGCAGTTTCTCAGAAAGTTACTTTCCAGATTTCATCTGAGGCTATTTCCTTTTTCACCATAGCCCTCTAAGGGCTTCCAAATATCACTATGCCAATTCGACAAGAACTGTCTTAGCGAAAGGCTTCTTGAGGGGAAAGCTGTAACTCTGTGAGATGATTTCACAGAACACAAAGAAGTTTCTCAGAAAGCTTCTTTCTCTTTGTTATCGTAGGATATTTCCCTTGGCCCTATAGTCTTCTAAGGGATCCGAAATATCTGTTCTCAGATTCCACAGAAATAAGGCTAGCAAAGAGATCCACCAAATACAGATGTAACTCGGTGAGATGATTTAACAGAACACTAAGGAGTTTCTCACAAAGCTTCTTTCCAGATTTCATCTGAGGATATTTCCTTTTTCACCATAGCCCTCTATGGGCTTCCAAATATCACTTTGCCAATTCCACAAGAACTGTCTTAGCGAAAGGCTTCTTGAGTGGAAAGCTGTAACTCTGTGAGATGATTTCACAGAACACAAAGAAGTTTCTGAGAAAGCTTCGTTCTCTTTGTGATCGGAGGATATTTCCTTTGGCCCTACAGTCTTCTAAGGGATCCGAAATATCTGTTCTCAGATTCCACAGAAATAAGGCTAGCAAAGAAATCCACGAAATACATATGTAACTCTGTGAGATGAATTAAGAGAACACTAAGCAGTTTCTCAGAAAGCTACTTTCCAGATTTCATCTGAGGATATTTCCTTTTTCACCATAGCCCTCTATGGACTTCCAAATATCACTTTGCCAATTCCACAAGAACTGTGTTAGCGAAAGGCTTCTTGAGGGGAAAGCTGTAACTCTGTGAGGTGATTTCACAGAACACAAAGAAGTTTCTCAGAAAGCTTCTTTCTCTTTTTTATCGGAGGATATTTCCTTTGGCCCTATAGTCTTCAAAGGGATCCGAAATATCTGTTGTCAGATTCCACAGAAATAAGGCTAGCAAAGAGATCCATGAAATAGAGATGTAACTCTGTGAGATGAATTAACAGAACACTAAGAAGTTTCTCAGAAAGCTTCTTTCCAGATTTCATCTGAGGATATTTCCTTTTTCACCATAGCCCTCTATGGGCTTCCAAATATCACTTTGCCAATTCCACAAGAACTGTCTTAGCGAAAGGCTTCTTGAAGGGAAAGCTGTAACTCTGGGAGATGATTTCACAGAACACAAAGAAGTTTCTAAGAAAGCTTCTTTCTCTTTGTTATCGGAAGATATTTCCTTTGTCCCTATAGTCTTCTAAAGGATCCGAAATATCTCTTCTCACATTCCACAGAAATAAGGCTAGCAAAGAGATCCACCAAATACAGATGTAACTCTGTGAGATGAATTAACAGAACACTAAGCAGTTTCTCGAAAACTTCTTTCCAGATTTCATCTGAGGATATTTCCTTATTCACCATAGCCCTCTATGGGCTTCCAAATATCACTTTGCCAATTCAACAAGAACTGTATTAGCGAAAGGCTTCTTGAGGGGAAAGCTGTAACTCTGTGAGATGATTTCACAAAACACAAAGAAGTTTCTCAGAAAGCTTCTTTCTCTTTGTTATCGGAGTATATTGCCTTTGACCATAGAGTCTTCACAGGGATCCGAAATATCTGTTCTCCTATTCAACAGAAATAAGGCTAGCAAAGAAATCCACGAAAGACAGATGTAACTCTGTGAGATGAATTAACAGAACACTAAGCAGTTTCTCAGATAGGTTCTTTCCAGATTTCTTCAGAGGATATTTCCTTTTTCACCATTGCCCTCTATGGGCTTCCAGATATCACTCTGCCAATTCCACAAGAACTGTCTTAGCGAAAGGCTTCTCTAGGGGAAAGTTGTATCTCTGTGAGATGATTTCACAGAACACAAAGAAGTTTCTCAGAAAGATTCTTTCTCTTTGTTATCGGATTATATTTCCTTTGTCCCTATAGTCTTCAAAGGGATCCGAAATATCTGTTCTCACATTCCACAGAAATAAGGCTAGCAAAGAGATCCACGAAATACAGATGTAACTCTGTGGGATGAATTAACAGAACACTAAGCAGTTTCTCAGAAAGCTTCTTTCCACATTTCATCTGAGGATATCTCCTTTTTCACCATAGCCTTCTATGCGCTTCCTAATATCAATTTGCCAATTCCATAAGAACTGTCTTAGCGAAAGACTTCTTGAGGGGAAAGCTGTAACTCTGTGAGGTGATTTCACAGAACACAAAGAAGTTTCTCAGAAAGCTATTTTGTCTTTGTTATCGGAGTTTATTTCCTTTGGCCCTATAATCTTCAAAGGGATCCGGAATATCTGTTCTCAGATTCCACAGAAATAAGGCTAGCAAATGGATCCACGAAATACAGATGTAACTCTGTGAGATGAATTAACAGAACACTAAGCAGTTTCTCATAAAGCTTCTTTCCAGATTTCATCAGAGGATATTTCCTCTTTCACAGTAGCCCTCTATGGGCTTTTAAATATCACTTTGCCAATTCCACAAGAACTGTCTAAGCGAAAGACTTCTTCAGGGGAAAGCTGTAACTCTGTGAGGTGATTTCACAAAACACAAAGAAGTTTCTCAGAAAGCTTCTTTCTCTTTGTTATCGGAATTTATTTCCTTTGGCCCTATAATCTTCAAAGGGATCTGGAATATCTGTTCTCAGATTTCACAGAAATAAGGCTAGCAAAGAGATCCAAGAAATTCAGATGAAACTCTGTGAGATGAATTAACAGAACACTAAGCAATTTCTCAGAAAGCTTCTTTCTAGATTTCATCTGAGGATATTTCCTTTTTCACCATAGCCCTCTATGGGCTTCCAAATATCACTTTGCCAATACCACAAGAACTGTCCTAGTGAAAGGCTTCTTGAGGGGAAAGCTATAACTCTGTGAGATGATTTCACAGAACACAAAGAAGTTTCTCAGAAAGCTTCTTTCCCTTTTTTATCGGAGGATATTTCCTTTTGCCCTGTAGTATTCTAAGGGATTCGAAATATCTGTTCTCAGATTCCACAGAAAAAAGGCGAGCAAAGTGATACACCAAATACAGATGTATCTCTGTGAGATGAATTAACAGAACACTAAGCAGTTTCTCAGAAAGTTTCTTTCCAGATTTCATCTGAGAATATTTCCTCTTTCACCATTGCCTTCTATGGGCTTCCAAATATCACTTTGCCAATTCCACAAGAACTGTCTTAGCGAAAGGTTTCTTCAGGGGAAAGCTGTAACTCTGTGAGATGATTTCACAGAACACAAAGAAGTTTCTCAGAAAGCCACTTTCTCTTTGTTATCGAAGGATATTTCCTTTGGAAAAATAGTCTTCTAAGGAATGCGAAATATCTGTTCTCAGATTCCACAGAAATAAGGCTAGCAAAGAGATCCACGAAATACAGATGTAACTCTGTGAGATGAATTAAGAGAACACTGAGCAGTTTCTCACAAAGCTTCTTTCCATATTTCATCTCTGGATATTTCCTTTTTCACCATAGCCCTCTATGGGCTTCCAAATATCACTGTGCCAATTGTACAAGAACTGTCTTAGCGAAAGGCTTCTTGAGAGGAAAGCTGTAACTCTGTGTGATGATTTCACAGAACACAAAGAAGTTTCTCAGAAAGCTTCGTTCTCTTTCTGATCGGAGGATATTCCTTTGGCCCTATAGTCTTCTAAGGGATCCGAAATATCTGTTCTCAGATTCCACAGAAATAAGGCTAGCAAAGACATCCACGAAATACAGATGTAACTCTGTGAGATGAATAAACAGAACACTAAGCAGTTTCTCAGAAAGCTACTTTCCAGATTTCATCTGAGGATATTTCCTTTTTCACCATAGCCCTCTATGGGCTTCCAAATATCACTTTGCCAATTCCACAAGAACTGCTTTAGCGAAAGGCTTCTTGAGGGGAAAGCTGTAACTCTGTGAGATGATTTCACAGAACACAAAGAAGTTTCTCAGAAAGCTTCTTTCTCTTTGTTATCGGAGGATATTTCCTTTGGCCCTATAGTCTTCAAAGGGATCCGAAATATCTGTTCTCAGATTCCACGGAAATAAGGCTAGCAAAGAGATACACCAAATACAGATGTAACTCTGTGAGATGAATTAACAGAACACGAAGCAGTTTCTCACAAAGCTTCTTTCCAGATTTCATCTGAGGATATTTCCTTTTTCACCATAGCCCTCTATGCGCTTCCAAATATCACTTTGCCAATACCACAAGAACTGTCTTAGTGAATGGCTTCTTGAGGGGAAAGCTGTAACTCTGTGAGATGATTTCACAGAACACAAAGAAGTTTCTCAGAAAGCTTCTTTCTCTTTGTTATCGGAGGATATTTCTTTGGCCCTATAGTCTTCAAAGGGATCCGAAATATCTGTTCTCAGATTCCACAGAAATAAGGATAGCAAAAGATCCACGAAATAAAAATGTAACACTGTGAGATTAATTAACAGAACACTAAGCAGTTTCTCAGAAAGCTACTTTTCAGATTTCAACTGAGGATATTTCCTTTTTCACCATAGCCCTCTATGGGCTTCCAAATATCACTTTGACAATTCCACAAGAACTTTTTTTAGCGAAAGACTTCTTGAGGGGAAAGCTGTAACTCTGTGAGATGATTTCACAGAACACCAAGAAGTTTCTCAGAAAGCTTATTTCTCTTTGTTATCGGAGGATATTTCCTTTGGCCCTAGAGTCTTCAAAGGGATCCGAAATATCTGGTCTCAGATTCCACAGAAATAAGGCTAGCAAAGAGATCCACGAAATACAGATGTAACTCTGTGAGATGAATTAACAGAACACTAAGCAGTTTCTCAGAAAGCTACTTTCCAGATTTCATCTGAGGATATTTCCTTTTTCACAATAGCCCTCTATGGGCTTCCAAATATCACTCTGCCAATTCCACAAGAACTGTCTTAGCAAAAGGCTTCTTGAGGGGAAAGCTGTAACTCTGTGAGATGATTTCACAGAACACAAAGAAGTTTCTGAGAAAGCTTCGTTCTCTTTCTGATCGGAGGATATTTCTTTGGCCCTATAGTCTTCTAAGGGATCCGAAATATCTGTTCTCTGATTTCACAGAAATAAGGCTAGCAAAGAGATCCACGAAATACAGACGTAACTCTGTGAGATGAATTAACAGGACACTAAGCAGTTTCTCAGAAAGCTACTTTCCAGATTTCATCTGAGGATATTTCCTTTTTCACCATAGCCCTCTATGGGCTTCCAAATATCACTTTGGCAATCCCACAAGAACTGTCTTAGAGAAAGGCTTCTTGAGGGGAAAGCTGTAACTCTGTGAGATGATTTCACAGAACACCAAGAAGTTTCTCAGAAAGCTTATTTCTCTTTGTTATCGGAGGATAATTCCTTTGGCCCTATAGTCTTCAAAGGGATCCGAAATATCTGGTCTCAGATTCCACAGAAATAAGGCTAGCAAAGAGATCCACGAAATACAGATGTAACTCTGTGAGATGAATTAACAGAACACTAAGCAGTTTCTCAGAAAGCTACTTTCCAGATTTCATCTGAGGATATTTCCTTTTTCACCATAGCCCTATATGGGCTTCCAAATATCACTCTGCCAATTCCACAAGAACTGTCTTAGCGAAAGGCTTCTCTAGGGGAAAGCTGTATCTCTGTGAGGTGATTTCACAGTACACAAAGAAATTTCTCAGAAAGCTTATTTCTCTTTGTTATCGGAGGATATTTCCTTGGGCCCTGTAGTCTTCAAAGGGATCCGAAATATCTGTTCTCACTTTCCACAGAAATAAGGCTAGCATAGAGATCCACGAAATACAGATGTAACTCTGTGAGATGAATTAACAGAACACTAAGCAGTTTCTCAGAAAGCTTCTTTCCACATTTCATCTGAGGATATTTCCTTTTTCACCAAAGCCTTCTATGCGCTTCCGAATATCACTTTGCCAATTCAATAAGAACTGTCTTAGCGAAAGACTTCTTGAGTGGAAAGCTGTAACTCTGTGAGATGATTTCACAGAACACAAAGAAGTTTCTCAGAAAGCTTCTTTCTCATTGTTATCGGAGTTTATTTCCTTTGGCCCTATAATCTTCAAAGGGATCCGAAATATCTGTTCTCAGATTCCACAGAAGTAAGGATAGCAAGAGATCGACGAAATACAAATGTAACTCTGTGAGATTAATTAAGAGAACACTAAGCAGTTTCTCAGAAAGCTACTTTCCAGATTTCATCTGAGGATATTTCCTTTTTCACCGTAGCCCTCTAAGGGCTTCCAAATATCACTTTGCCAATTCCACAAGAGCTGTCTTAGCGAAAGGCTTCTCTAGGGGAAAGCTGTATCTCTGTGGGATGATTTCACAGAACACAAAGAAGTTTCTCAGAAAGCTTCTTTCTCTTTGTTATCGGAGGATATTTCCTTGGGCCCTATAGTCTTCAAAGGGATCCGAAATATCTGTTCTGAGATTCCACAGAAATAAGGCTAGCAAAGAGATCCACGAAATACAGATGTAACTCTGTGAGATGAATTAACAGAACACTAAGCAGTTTCTCAGAAAGCTTCTTTCTCCATTTCTTCTGAGGATATTTCCTTTTTCAACAAAGCCTTCTATGCGCTTCCGAATATCTATTTGCCAATTCCATAAGAACTGTCTTAGCGAAAGACTTCTTGAGGGGGAAGCTGTAACTCTGTGAGATGATTTCAAAGAACACAAAGAACTTCTCAGAAAGCTTCTTTCTCTTTGTTATCGGAGTTTATTTCCTTTGGACCTATAATCTTCAGAAGGGATCCGGAATATCTGTTCTCAGATTCCATAGAAATAAGGCTAGCAAAGGGATCCACGAAATACAGATGTAACTCTGTGAGATGAATTAACAGAACACTAAGCAGTTTCTCAGAAAGCTTCTTTCCAGATTTCTTCTGCGGGTAATTCCTTTTTCACCATAGCCCTCTATACGCTTCCAAATATCACTTTGCCAATTCCACAAGAACTGTCTTAGCGAAAGCCTTCTTGAGTGGAAAGCTGTAACTCTGTGAGATGATTTCACAGAACACAAAGAAGTTTCTGAGAAAGCTTCGTTCTCTTTGTGATCGGAGGATATTTCCTTTGGCCCTATAGTCTTCAAAGGGATCCGAAATATCTGTTCTCAGATTCTACAGAAATAAGGCTAGTAAAGAGATCCACGAAATACAGATGTAACTCTGTGAGATGAATTAACAGAACACTAAGCAGTTTCTCAGAAAGCTTCTTTCCAGATTTCATCTGAGGATATTTCCTTTTTCACCATAGCCCTCTAAGGGCTTCCAAATATCACTTTGCCAATTCCAAAAGAACTGTCTTAGCGAAAGGCTTCTTGAGGTGAAAGCTGTAACTCTGTGAGGTGATTTCACAGAACACAAAGAAGTTTCTCAGAAAGCTTATTTCTCTTTGTTATCGGAGGTTATTTCCTTTGGCCCTATAGTCTTCTAAGGGATCCGAAATATATGTTCTCAGATTCCACAGAAATAAGGCTAGCAAAGAGATACACGAAATACAGATGTAACTCTGTGAGATGAATTAACAGAACACTAAGCAGTTTCTCAGAAAGCTTCTTTCCAGATTTCATCTGAGGATATTTCCTTTTTCACCATAGCCCTCTATGGGCTTCCAAATATCACTTTTCCAATTCCACAAGAACTGTCTTAGCGAAAGGCTTCTTCTTTGGAAAGCTGTAACTCTGTGAGATGATTTCACAGAACACAAAGAAGTTTCACAGAAAGCTTCTTTCTCTTTGTTATCGGAAAATATTTCCTTTGGCCCTATAGTCTTCTAAGGGATCGGAAATATCTGTTCTCAGATTCCACAGAAATAAGGCTAGCAAAAGATCCACGAAATACAAATGTAACGCTGTGAGATGAATTAACAGAACACTAAGCAGTTTCTCAGAAAGTTACTTTCCAGATTTCATCTGAGGATATTTCCTTTTTCACCATAGCCCTCTATGCGCTTCCAAATATCACTTTGCCAATACCACAAGAACTGTCTTAGTGAATGGCTTCTTGAGGGGAAAGCTGTAACTCTGTGAGATGATTTCACAGAACACAAAGAAGTTTCTCAGAAAGCTTCTTTCTCTTTGTTATCGGAGGATATTTCTTTGGCCCTATAGTCTTCAAAGGGATCCGAAATATCTGTTCTCAGATTCCACAGAAATAAGGATAGCAAAAGATCCACGAAATAAAAATGTAACACTGTGAGATTAATTAACAGAACACTAAGCAGTTTCTCAGAAAGCTACTTTTCAGATTTCAACTGAGGATATTTCCTTTTTCACCATAGCCCTCTATGGGCTTCCAAATATCACTTTGACAATTCCACAAGAACTTTTTTTAGCGAAAGACTTCTTGAGGGGAAAGCTGTAACTCTGTGAGATGATTTCACAGAACACCAAGAAGTTTCTCAGAAAGCTTATTTCTCTTTGTTATCGGAGGATATTTCCTTTGGCCCTAGAGTCTTCAAAGGGATCCGAAATATCTGGTCTCAGATTCCACAGAAATAAGGCTAGCAAAGAGATCCACGAAATACAGATGTAACTCTGTGAGATGAATTAACAGAACACTAAGCAGTTTCTCAGAAAGCTACTTTCCAGATTTCATCTGAGGATATTTCCTTTTTCACAATAGCCCTCTAAGGGCTTCCAAATATCACTCTGCCAATTCCACAAGAACTGTCTTAGCAAAAGGCTTCTTGAGGGGAAAGCTGTAACTCTGTGAGATGATTTCACAGAACACAAAGAAGTTTCTGAGAAAGCTTCGTTCTCTTTCTGATCGGAGGATATTTCTTTGGCCCTATAGTCTTCTAAGGGATCCGAAATATCTGTTCTCTGATTTCACAGAAATAAGGCTAGCAAAGAGATCCACGAAATACAGACGTAACTCTGTGAGATGAATTAACAGGACACTAAGCAGTTTCTCAGAAAGCTACTTTCCAGATTTCATCTGAGGATATTTCCTTTTTCACCATAGCCCTCTATGGGCTTCCAAATATCACTTTGGCAATCCCACAAGAACTGTCTTAGAGAAAGGCTTCTTGAGGGGAAAGCTGTAACTCTGTGAGATGATTTCACAGAACACCAAGAAGTTTCTCAGAAAGCTTATTTCTCTTTGTTATCGGAGGATAATTCCTTTGGCCCTATAGTCTTCAAAGGGATCCGAAATATCTGGTCTCAGATTCCACAGAAATAAGGCTAGCAAAGAGATCCACGAAATACAGATGTAACTCTGTGAGATGAATTAACAGAACACTAAGCAGTTTCTCAGAAAGCTACTTTCCAGATTTCATCTGAGGATATTTCCTTTTTCACCATAGCCCTATATGGGCTTCCAAATATCACTCTGCCAATTCCACAAGAACTGTCTTAGCGAAAGGCTTCTCTAGGGGAAAGCTGTATCTCTGTGAGGTGATTTCACAGTACACAAAGAAATTTCTCAGAAAGCTTATTTCTCTTTGTTATCGGAGGATATTTCCTTGGGCCCTGTAGTCTTCAAAGGGATCCGATATATCTGTTCTCACTTTCCACAGAAATAAGGCTAGCATAGAGATCCACGAAATACAGATGTAACTCTGTGAGATGAATTAACAGAACACTAAGCAGTTTCTCAGAAAGCTTCTTTCCACATTTCATCTGAGGATATTTCCTTTTTCACCAAAGCCTTCTATGCGCTTCCGAATATCACTTTGCCAATTCAATAAGAACTGTCTTAGCGAAAGACTTCTTGAGTGGAAAGCTGTAACTCTGTGAGATGATTTCACAGAACACAAAGAAGTTTCTCAGAAAGCTTCTTTCTCATTGTTATCGGAGTTTATTTCCTTTGGCCCTATAATCTTCAAAGGGATCCGAAATATCTGTTCTCAGATTCCACAGAAGTAAGGATAGCAAGAGATCGACGAAATACAAATGTAACTCTGTGAGATTAATTAAGAGAACACTAAGCAGTTTCTCAGAAAGCTACTTTCCAGATTTCATCTGAGGATATTTCCTTTTTCACCGTAGCCCTCTAAGGGCTTCCAAATATCACTTTGCCAATTCCACAAGAGCTGTCTTAGCGAAAGGCTTCTCTAGGGGAAAGCTGTATCTCTGTGGGATGATTTCACAGAACACAAAGAAGTTTCTCAGAAAGCTTCTTTCTCTTTGTTATCGGAGGATATTTCCTTGGGCCCTATAGTCTTCAAAGGGATCCGAAATATCTGTTCTGAGATTCCACAGAAATAAGGCTAGCAAAGAGATCCACGAAATACAGATGTAACTCTGTGAGATGAATTAACAGAACACTAAGCAGTTTCTCAGAAAGCTTCTTTCTCCATTTCTTCTGAGGATATTTCCTTTTTCAACAAAGCCTTCTATGCGCTTCCGAATATCTATTTGCCAATTCCATAAGAACTGTCTTAGCGAAAGACTTCTTGAGGGGGAAGCTGTAACTCTGTGAGATGATTTCAAAGAACACAAAGAACTTCTCAGAAAGCTTCTTTCTCTTTGTTATCGGAGTTTATTTCCTTTGGACCTATAATCTTCAGAAGGGATCCGGAATATCTGTTCTCAGATTCCATAGAAATAAGGCTAGCAAAGGGATCCAAGAAATACAGATGTAACTCTGTGAGATGAATTAACAGAACACTAAGCAGTTTCTCAGAAAGCTTCTTTCCAGATTTCTTCTGCGGGTAATTCCTTTTTCACCATAGCCCTCTATACGCTTCCAAATATCACTTTGCCAATTCCACAAGAACTGTCTTAGCGAAAGCCTTCTTGAGTGGAAAGCTGTAACTCTGTGAGATGATTTCACAGAACACAAAGAAGTTTCTGAGAAAGCTTCGTTCTCTTTGTGATCGGAGGATATTTCCTTTGGCCCTATAGTCTTCAAAGGGATCCGAAATATCTGTTCTCAGATTCTACAGAAATAAGGCTAGTAAAGAGATCCACGAAATACAGATGTAACTCTGTGAGATGAATTAACAGAACACTAAGCAGTTTCTCAGAAAGCTTCTTTCCAGATTTCATCTGAGGATATTTCCTTTTTCACCATAGCCCTCTAAGGGCTTCCAAATATCACTTTGCCAATTCCAAAAGAACTGTCTTAGCGAAAGGCTTCTTGAGGTGAAAGCTGTAACTCTGTGAGGTGATTTCACAGAACACAAAGAAGTTTCTCAGAAAGCTTATTTCTCTTTGTTATCGGAGGTTATTTCCTTTGGCCCTATAGTCTTCTAAGGGATCCGAAATATATGTTCTCAGATTCCACAGAAATAAGGCTAGCAAAGAGATACACGAAATACAGATGTAACTCTGTGAGATGAATTAACAGAACACTAAGCAGTTTCTCAGAAAGCTTCTTTCCAGATTTCATCTGAGGATATTTCCTTTTTCACCATAGCCCTCTATGGGCTTCCAAATATCACTTTTCCAATTCCACAAGAACTGTCTTAGCGAAAGGCTTCTTCTTTGGAAAGCTGTAACTCTGTGAGATGATTTCACAGAACACAAAGAAGTTTCACAGAAAGCTTCTTTCTCTTTGTTATCGGAAAATATTTCCTTTGGCCCTATAGTCTTCTAAGGGATCGGAAATATCTGTTCTCAGATTCCACAGAAATAAGGCTAGCAAAAGATCCACGAAATACAAATGTAACGCTGTGAGATGAATTAACAGAACACTAAGCAGTTTCTCAGAAAGTTACTTTCCAGATTTCATCTGAGGATATTTCCTTTTTCACCATAGCCCTCTAAGGGCTTCCAAATATCACTATGCCAATTCGACAAGAACTGTCTTAGCGAAAGGCTTCTTGAGGGGAAAGCTGTAACTCTGTGAGATGATTTCACAGAACACAAAGAAGTTTCTCAGAAAGCTTCTTTCTCTTTGTTATCGTAGGATATTTCCCTTGGCCCTATAGTCTTCTAAGGGATCCGAAATATCTGTTCTCAGATTCCACAGAAATAAGGCTAGCAAAGAGATCCACCAAATACAGATGTAACTCGGTGAGATGATTTAACAGAACACTAAGGAGTTTCTCACAAAGCTTCTTTCCAGATTTCATCTGAGGATATTTCCTTTTTCACCATAGCCCTCTATGGGCTTCCAAATATCACTTTGCCAATTCCACAAGAACTGTCTTAGCGAAAGGCTTCTTGAGTGGAAAGCTGTAACTCTGTGAGATGATTTCACAGAACACAAAGAAGTTTCTGAGAAAGCTTCGTTCTCTTTGTGATCGGAGGATATTTCCTTTGGCCCTACAGTCTTCTAAGGGATCCGAAATATCTGTTCTCAGATTCCACAGAAATAAGGCTAGCAAAGAAATCCACGAAATACATATGTAACTCTGTGAGATGAATTAAGAGAACACTAAGCAGTTTCTCAGAAAGCTACTTTCCAGATTTCATCTGAGGATATTTCCTTTTTCACCATAGCCCTCTATGGACTTCCAAATATCACTTTGCCAATTCCACAAGAACTGTGTTAGCGAAAGGCTTCTTGAGGGGAACGCTGTAACTCTGTGAGGTGATTTCACAGAACACAAAGAAGTTTCTCAGAAAGCTTCTTTCTCTTTTTTATCGGAGGATATTTCCTTTGGCCCTATAGTCTTCAAAGGGATCCGAAATATCTGTTGTCAGATTCCACAGAAATAAGGCTAGCAAAGAGATCCATGAAATAGAGATGTAACTCTGTGAGATGAATTAACAGAACACTAAGAAGTTTCTCAGAAAGCTTCTTTCCAGATTTCATCTGAGGATATTTCCTTTTTCACCATAGCCCTCTATGGGCTTCCAAATATCACTTTGCCAATTCCACAAGAACTGTCTTAGCGAAAGGCTTCTTGAAGGGAAAGCTGTAACTCTGGGAGATGATTTCACAGAACACAAAGAAGTTTCTAAGAAAGCTTCTTTCTCTTTGTTATCGGAAGATATTTCCTTTGTCCCTATAGTCTTCTAAAGGATCCGAAATATCTCTTCTCACATTCCACAGAAATAAGGCTAGCAAAGAGATCCACCAAATACAGATGTAACTCTGTGAGATGAATTAACAGAACACTAAGCAGTTTCTCGAAAACTTCTTTCCAGATTTCATCTGAGGATATTTCCTTATTCACCATAGCCCTCTATGGGCTTCCAAATATCACTTTGCCAATTCAACAAGAACTGTATTAGCGAAAGGCTTCTTGAGGGGAAAGCTGTAACTCTGTGAGATGATTTCACAGAACACAAAGAAGTTTCTCAGAAAGCTTCTTTCTCTTTGTTATCGGAGGATATTTCTTTGGCCCTATAGTCTTCAAAGGGATCCGAAATATCTGTTCTCAGATTCCACAGAAATAAGGATAGCAAAAGATCCACGAAATAAAAATGTAACACTGTGAGATTAATTAACAGAACACTAAGCAGTTTCTCAGAAAGCTACTTTTCAGATTTCAACTGAGGATATTTCCTTTTTCACCATAGCCCTCTATGGGCTTCCAAATATCACTTTGACAATTCCACAAGAACTTTTTTTAGCGAAAGACTTCTTGAGGGGAAAGCTGTAACTCTGTGAGATGATTTCACAGAACACCAAGAAGTTTCTCAGAAAGCTTATTTCTCTTTGTTATCGGAGGATATTTCCTTTGGCCCTAGAGTCTTCAAAGGGATCCGAAATATCTGGTCTCAGATTCCACAGAAATAAGGCTAGCAAAGAGATCCACGAAATACAGATGTAACTCTGTGAGATGAATTAACAGAACACTAAGCAGTTTCTCAGAAAGCTACTTTCCAGATTTCATCTGAGGATATTTCCTTTTTCACAATAGCCCTCTAAGGGCTTCCAAATATCACTCTGCCAATTCCACAAGAACTGTCTTAGCAAAAGGCTTCTTGAGGGGAAAGCTGTAACTCTGTGAGATGATTTCACAGAACACAAAGAAGTTTCTGAGAAAGCTTCGTTCTCTTTCTGATCGGAGGATATTTCTTTGGCCCTATAGTCTTCTAAGGGATCCGAAATATCTGTTCTCTGATTTCACAGAAATAAGGCTAGCAAAGAGATCCACGAAATACAGACGTAACTCTGTGAGATGAATTAACAGGACACTAAGCAGTTTCTCAGAAAGCTACTTTCCAGATTTCATCTGAGGATATTTCCTTTTTCACCATAGCCCTCTATGGGCTTCCAAATATCACTTTGGCAATCCCACAAGAACTGTCTTAGAGAAAGGCTTCTTGAGGGGAAAGCTGTAACTCTGTGAGATGATTTCACAGAACACCAAGAAGTTTCTCAGAAAGCTTATTTCTCTTTGTTATCGGAGGATAATTCCTTTGGCCCTATAGTCTTCAAAGGGATCCGAAATATCTGGTCTCAGATTCCACAGAAATAAGGCTAGCAAAGAGATCCACGAAATACAGATGTAACTCTGTGAGATGAATTAACAGAACACTAAGCAGTTTCTCAGAAAGCTACTTTCCAGATTTCATCTGAGGATATTTCCTTTTTCACCATAGCCCTATATGGGCTTCCAAATATCACTCTGCCAATTCCACAAGAACTGTCTTAGCGAAAGGCTTCTCTAGGGGAAAGCTGTATCTCTGTGAGGTGATTTCACAGTACACAAAGAAATTTCTCAGAAAGCTTATTTCTCTTTGTTATCGGAGGATATTTCCTTGGGCCCTGTAGTCTTCAAAGGGATCCGATATATCTGTTCTCACTTTCCACAGAAATAAGGCTAGCATAGAGATCCACGAAATACAGATGTAACTCTGTGAGATGAATTAACAGAACACTAAGCAGTTTCTCAGAAAGCTTCTTTCCACATTTCATCTGAGGATATTTCCTTTTTCACCAAAGCCTTCTATGCGCTTCCGAATATCACTTTGCCAATTCAATAAGAACTGTCTTAGCGAAAGACTTCTTGAGTGGAAAGCTGTAACTCTGTGAGATGATTTCACAGAACACAAAGAAGTTTCTCAGAAAGCTTCTTTCTCATTGTTATCGGAGTTTATTTCCTTTGGCCCTATAATCTTCAAAGGGATCCGAAATATCTGTTCTCAGATTCCACAGAAGTAAGGATAGCAAGAGATCGACGAAATACAAATGTAACTCTGTGAGATTAATTAAGAGAACACTAAGCAGTTTCTCAGAAAGCTACTTTCCAGATTTCATCTGAGGATATTTCCTTTTTCACCGTAGCCCTCTAAGGGCTTCCAAATATCACTTTGCCAATTCCACAAGAGCTGTCTTAGCGAAAGGCTTCTCTAGGGGAAAGCTGTATCTCTGTGGGATGATTTCACAGAACACAAAGAAGTTTCTCAGAAAGCTTCTTTCTCTTTGTTATCGGAGGATATTTCCTTGGGCCCTATAGTCTTCAAAGGGATCCGAAATATCTGTTCTGAGATTCCACAGAAATAAGGCTAGCAAAGAGATCCACGAAATACAGATGTAACTCTGTGAGATGAATTAACAGAACACTAAGCAGTTTCTCAGAAAGCTTCTTTCTCCATTTCTTCTGAGGATATTTCCTTTTTCAACAAAGCCTTCTATGCGCTTCCGAATATCTATTTGCCAATTCCATAAGAACTGTCTTAGCGAAAGACTTCTTGAGGGGGAAGCTGTAACTCTGTGAGATGATTTCAAAGAACACAAAGAACTTCTCAGAAAGCTTCTTTCTCTTTGTTATCGGAGTTTATTTCCTTTGGACCTATAATCTTCAGAAGGGATCCGGAATATCTGTTCTCAGATTCCATAGAAATAAGGCTAGCAAAGGGATCCAAGAAATACAGATGTAACTCTGTGAGATGAATTAACAGAACACTAAGCAGTTTCTCAGAAAGCTTCTTTCCAGATTTCTTCTGCGGGTAATTCCTTTTTCACCATAGCCCTCTATACGCTTCCAAATATCACTTTGCCAATTCCACAAGAACTGTCTTAGCGAAAGCCTTCTTGAGTGGAAAGCTGTAACTCTGTGAGATGATTTCACAGAACACAAAGAAGTTTCTGAGAAAGCTTCGTTCTCTTTGTGATCGGAGGATATTTCCTTTGGCCCTATAGTCTTCAAAGGGATCCGAAATATCTGTTCTCAGATTCTACAGAAATAAGGCTAGTAAAGAGATCCACGAAATACAGATGTAACTCTGTGAGATGAATTAACAGAACACTAAGCAGTTTCTCAGAAAGCTTCTTTCCAGATTTCATCTGAGGATATTTCCTTTTTCACCATAGCCCTCTAAGGGCTTCCAAATATCACTTTGCCAATTCCAAAAGAACTGTCTTAGCGAAAGGCTTCTTGAGGTGAAAGCTGTAACTCTGTGAGGTGATTTCACAGAACACAAAGAAGTTTCTCAGAAAGCTTATTTCTCTTTGTTATCGGAGGTTATTTCCTTTGGCCCTATAGTCTTCTAAGGGATCCGAAATATATGTTCTCAGATTCCACAGAAATAAGGCTAGCAAAGAGATACACGAAATACAGATGTAACTCTGTGAGATGAATTAACAGAACACTAAGCAGTTTCTCAGAAAGCTTCTTTCCAGATTTCATCTGAGGATATTTCCTTTTTCACCATAGCCCTCTATGGGCTTCCAAATATCACTTTTCCAATTCCACAAGAACTGTCTTAGCGAAAGGCTTCTTCTTTGGAAAGCTGTAACTCTGTGAGATGATTTCACAGAACACAAAGAAGTTTCACAGAAAGCTTCTTTCTCTTTGTTATCGGAAAATATTTCCTTTGGCCCTATAGTCTTCTAAGGGATCGGAAATATCTGTTCTCAGATTCCACAGAAATAAGGCTAGCAAAAGATCCACGAAATACAAATGTAACGCTGTGAGATGAATTAACAGAACACTAAGCAGTTTCTCAGAAAGTTACTTTCCAGATTTCATCTGAGGATATTTCCTTTTTCACCATAGCCCTCTAAGGGCTTCCAAATATCACTATGCCAATTCGACAAGAACTGTCTTAGCGAAAGGCTTCTTGAGGGGAAAGCTGTAACTCTGTGAGATGATTTCACAGAACACAAAGAAGTTTCTCAGAAAGCTTCTTTCTCTTTGTTATCGTAGGATATTTCCCTTGGCCCTATAGTCTTCTAAGGGATCCGAAATATCTGTTCTCAGATTCCACAGAAATAAGGCTAGCAAAGAGATCCACCAAATACAGATGTAACTCGGTGAGATGATTTAACAGAACACTAAGGAGTTTCTCACAAAGCTTCTTTCCAGATTTCATCTGAGGATATTTCCTTTTTCACCATAGCCCTCTATGGGCTTCCAAATATCACTTTGCCAATTCCACAAGAACTGTCTTAGCGAAAGGCTTCTTGAGTGGAAAGCTGTAACTCTGTGAGATGATTTCACAGAACACAAAGAAGTTTCTGAGAAAGCTTCGTTCTCTTTGTGATCGGAGGATATTTCCTTTGGCCCTACAGTCTTCTAAGGGATCCGAAATATCTGTTCTCAGATTCCACAGAAATAAGGCTAGCAAAGAAATCCACGAAATACATATGTAACTCTGTGAGATGAATTAAGAGAACACTAAGCAGTTTCTCAGAAAGCTACTTTCCAGATTTCATCTGAGGATATTTCCTTTTTCACCATAGCCCTCTATGGACTTCCAAATATCACTTTGCCAATTCCACAAGAACTGTGTTAGCGAAAGGCTTCTTGAGGGGAACGCTGTAACTCTGTGAGGTGATTTCACAGAACACAAAGAAGTTTCTCAGAAAGCTTCTTTCTCTTTTTTATCGGAGGATATTTCCTTTGGCCCTATAGTCTTCAAAGGGATCCGAAATATCTGTTGTCAGATTCCACAGAAATAAGGCTAGCAAAGAGATCCATGAAATAGAGATGTAACTCTGTGAGATGAATTAACAGAACACTAAGAAGTTTCTCAGAAAGCTTCTTTCCAGATTTCATCTGAGGATATTTCCTTTTTCACCATAGCCCTCTATGGGCTTCCAAATATCACTTTGCCAATTCCACAAGAACTGTCTTAGCGAAAGGCTTCTTGAAGGGAAAGCTGTAACTCTGGGAGATGATTTCACAGAACACAAAGAAGTTTCTAAGAAAGCTTCTTTCTCTTTGTTATCGGAAGATATTTCCTTTGTCCCTATAGTCTTCTAAAGGATCCGAAATATCTCTTCTCACATTCCACAGAAATAAGGCTAGCAAAGAGATCCACCAAATACAGATGTAACTCTGTGAGATGAATTAACAGAACACTAAGCAGTTTCTCGAAAACTTCTTTCCAGATTTCATCTGAGGATATTTCCTTATTCACCATAGCCCTCTATGGGCTTCCAAATATCACTTTGCCAATTCAACAAGAACTGTATTAGCGAAAGGCTTCTTGAGGGGAAAGCTGTAACTCTGTGAGATGATTTCACAAAACACAAAGAAGTTTCTCAGAAAGCTTCTTTCTCTTTGTTATCGGAGTATATTGCCTTTGACCATAGAGTCTTCACAGGGATCCGAAATATCTGTTCTCCTATTCAACAGAAATAAGGCTAGCAAAGAAATCCACGAAAGACAGATGTAACTCTGTGAGATGAATTAACAGAACACTAAGCAGTTTCTCAGATAGGTTCTTTCCAGATTTCTTCAGAGGATATTTCCTTTTTCACCATTGCCCTCTATGGGCTTCCAGATATCACTCTGCCAATTCCACAAGAACTGTCTTAGCGAAAGGCTTCTCTAGGGGAAAGTTGTATCTCTGTGAGATGATTTCACAGAACACAAAGAAGTTTCTCAGAAAGATTCTTTCTCTTTGTTATCGGATTATATTTCCTTTGTCCCTATAGTCTTCAAAGGGATCCGAAATATCTGTTCTCACATTCCACAGAAATAAGGCTAGCAAAGAGATCCACGAAATACAGATGTAACTCTGTGGGATGAATTAACAGAACACTAAGCAGTTTCTCAGAAAGCTTCTTTCCACATTTCATCTGAGGATATCTCCTTTTTCACCATAGCCTTCTATGCGCTTCCTAATATCAATTTGCCAATTCCATAAGAACTGTCTTAGCGAAAGACTTCTTGAGGGGAAAGCTGTAACTCTGTGAGGTGATTTCACAGAACACAAAGAAGTTTCTCAGAAAGCTATTTTGTCTTTGTTATCGGAGTTTATTTCCTTTGGCCCTATAATCTTCAAAGGGATCCGGAATATCTGTTCTCAGATTCCACAGAAATAAGGCTAGCAAATGGATCCACGAAATACAGATGTAACTCTGTGAGATGAATTAACAGAACACTAAGCAGTTTCTCATAAAGCTTCTTTCCAGATTTCATCAGAGGATATTTCCTCTTTCACAGTAGCCCTCTATGGGCTTTTAAATATCACTTTGCCAATTCCACAAGAACTGTCTAAGCGAAAGACTTCTTCAGGGGAAAGCTGTAACTCTGTGAGGTGATTTCACAAAACACAAAGAAGTTTCTCAGAAAGCTTCTTTCTCTTTGTTATCGGAGTTTATTTCCTTTGGCCCTATAATCTTCAAAGGGATCTGGAATATCTGTTCTCAGATTTCACAGAAATAAGGCTAGCAAAGAGATCCACGAAATTCAGATGAAACTCTGTGAGATGAATTAACAGAACACTAAGCAATTTCTCAGAAAGCTTCTTTCTAGATTTCATCTGAGGATATTTCCTTTTTCACCATAGCCCTCTATGGGCTTCCAAATATCACTTTGCCAATACCACAAGAACTGTCTTAGTGAAAGGCTTCTTGAGGGGAAAGCTATAACTCTGTGAGATGATTTCACAGAACACAAAGAAGTTTCTCAGAAAGCTTCTTTCCCTTTTTTATCGGAGGATATTTCCTTTTGCCCTGTAGTATTCTAAGGGATTCGAAATATCTGTTCTCAGATTCCACAGAAATAAGGCGAGCAAAGTGATACACCAAATACAGATGTATCTCTGTGAGATGAATTAACAGAACACTAAGCAGTTTCTCAGAAAGCTTCTTTCCAGATTTCATCTGAGAATATTTCCTCTTTCACCATTGCCTTCTATGGGCTTCCAAATATCACTTTGCCAATTCCACAAGAACTGTCTTAGCGAAAGGTTTCTTCAGGGGAAAGCTGTAACTCTGTGAGATGATTTCACAGAACACAAAGAAGTTTCTCAGAAAGCCACTTTCTCTTTGTTATCGAAGGATATTTCCTTTGGAAAAATAGTCTTCTAAGGAATGCGAAATATCTGTTCTCAGATTCCACAGAAATAAGGCTAGCAAAGAGATCCACGAAATACAGATGTAACTCTGTGAGATGAATTAAGAGAACACTGAGCAGTTTCTCACAAAGCTTCTTTCCATATTTCATCTCTGGATATTTCCTTTTTCACCATAGCCCTCTATGGGCTTCCAAATATCACTGTGCCAATTGTACAAGAACTGTCTTAGCGAAAGGCTTCTTGAGAGGAAAGCTGTAACTCTGTGAGATGATTTCACAGAACACAAAGAAGTTTCTCAGAAAGCCACTTTCTCTTTGTTATCGGAGGATATTTCCTTTGGCCCCATAGTCTTCTAAGGGATGCGAAATATCTGTTCTCAGATTCCAAAGAAATAAGGCTAGCAAAGAGATCCACGAAATACAGATGAAACTCTGTGAGATGAATTAACAGAACACTGAGCAGATTCTCAGAAAGCTTCTTTCCAGATTTCATCTGTGGATATTTCCTTTTTCACCATTGCCCTCTATGAGCTTCCAAATATCACTTTGCCAATTCCACAAGAACTGTCTTAGCGAAAGGCTTCTTGAGGGGAAAGCTGTAACTCTGTGAGATGATTTCACAGAACACAAAGAAGTTTCTCAGAAAGCCACTTTCTCTTTGTTATCGGAGGATATTTCCTTTGGCCCTATAGTCTTCTAAGGGATGCGAAATATCTGTTGTCAGATTCCACAGAAATAAGGCTAGCAAAGAGATCCACGAAACACAGATGTAACTCTGTGAGATGAATTAACAGAACACTACAGTTTCTCAGAAAGCTTCTTTCGAGAAATCATCTGATGATATTTCCTTATTCACCATAGCCCTCTATGGGCTTCCAAATATCACTTTGCCAATGAACAAGAACTGTCTCAGCGAAAGGCTTCTTGAGGGGAATGCTGTAACTCTCTGGGATGATTTCACAGAACACAAAGAAGTTTCTCAGAAATCTTCTTTCTCTTTGTTATCGGAGGATATTTCCTTTCACCCTATAGTCTTCTAAGGGATCCGAAATATCTGTTCTCAGATTCCACAGAAATAAGGCTAGCAAAGAGATCCAGGAAATGCAGATGTAACTCTGTGAGATGAATTCTCAGAACACTAAGCAGTTTCTCAGAAAGCTTCTTTCCATATTTCATCTGAGGATATTTCCTTTTTCACCATAGCCCTCCATGGGCTTCCAAATATCACTTTGCCAATTCCACAAGAACTGTCTTAGCGAAAGGCTTCTTGAGGGGAAAGCTTTAACTCTGTCAGAAGATTTCACAGAACACAAAGAAGTTTTTCAGAAAGCTTCTTTCTCTTTGTTATCGGAGGATATTTCCTTTGGCCCTGTAGTCTTCTAAGGGATCTGAAATATCTGTTCTCAGATTCCACAGAAATAAGGCTAGCAAAGAGATCGACGAAATACACATGTAACTCTGTGAGATGAATTAACAGAACAATAAGCAGTTTCTCAGAAAGATTCTTTCTAGATTTCATCTGAGGATATTTCCTTTTTCACCATAGCCCTGTGTTTGCTTCCAAGTATCACTTTGCCAATTCCACAAGAACTGTCTTAGCGAAAGCCTTCTTGTGGGGAAAGTTGTAACTCTGTGAGATGATTTCACAGAACACAAAGAAGTTTCTCAGAAAGCTTCTTTCTCTTTGTTATCGGAGGATATTTCCTTTGGCCGTATAGTCTTCTAAGGGATTCGAAATATCTGTTCTCAGATTCCACAGAAATAAGGCTAGCAAAGAGATGCACGAAATACAGATGTAACTCTGTGAGATGAATTAACAGAACACTAAGCAGTTTCTCAGAAATCTTCTTTCCAGATTTCATCTGAGGATATTTCCTTTTTCACCATAGCCCTCTATGCGCTTCCAAATATCACTTTGCCAATTCCACAAGAACTGTCTTAGCGAAAGGCTTCTTCAGGGGAAAGCTGTAACTCTGTGAGATGATTTCACAGAACACAAAGAAGTTTCTCAGTAAGCTTCTTTCTCTGTGTTATCGGAGGATATTTCCTTTGGTCCTATATTCTTCTAAGGGATCCGAAATATCTGTTCTCAGATTCCCCAGAAATAAGGCTAGCAAAGAGGTACACCAAATACAAATGTAACTCTCTGAGATGAATTAACAGAAAACTAAGCAGATTCTCAGATAGCTTCTTTCCAGATTTCATCTGAGGATATTTCCTTTTTCACCATAGCCCTGTGTTTGCTTCCAAATATCACTTTGCCAATTCCACAAGAACTGTCTTAGCGAAAGCCTTCTTGTGGGGAAAGTTGTAACTCTGTGAGATGATTTCACAGAACACAAAGAAGTTTCTCAGAAAGCTTCTTTCTCTTTGTTATCGGAGGATATTTCCTTTGGCCCTATAGTCTTCTAAGGGATCCGAAATATCTGGTCTCAGATTCCACAGA
Organism: Macaca nemestrina; assembly: GCF_043159975.1. Lineage (NCBI taxonomy): Eukaryota > Metazoa > Chordata > Mammalia > Primates > Cercopithecidae > Macaca > Macaca nemestrina. The sequence continues at coordinate 28,384,649 of NC_092143.1, forward strand.
AATAAGGCTAGCAAAGAGATGCACGAAATACAGATGTAACTCTGTGAGATGAATTAACAGAACACTAAGCAGTTTCTCAGAAAGCTTCTTTCCAGATTTCATCTGAGGATATTTCCTTTTTCACCATAGCCCTCTATGCGCTTCCAAATATCACTTTGCCAATTCCACAAGAACTGTCTTAGCGAAAGGCTTCTTGAGGGGAAAGCTGTAACTCTGTGAGATGATTTCACAAAACACAAAGAAGTTTCTCAGAAAGCTTCTTTCTCTTTGTTTTCGGAGGATATTGCCTTTGACCATAGAGTCTTCAAAGGGATCCGAAATATCTGTTCTCCTATTCAACAGAAATAAGGCTAGCAAAGAAATCCACGAAAGACAGATGTAACTCTGTGAGATGAATTAACAGAACACTAAGCAGTTTCTCAGAAAGCTTCTTTCCAGATTTCATCAGAGGATATTTCCTTTTTCACCATTGCCCTCTGTGGGCTTCCAAATATCACTCTGCCTATTCCACAAGAACTGTCTTAGCGAAAGGCTTCTCTAGGGGAAAGCTGTATCTCTGTGAGATGATTTCACAGAACACAAAGAAGTTTCTCAGAAAGCTTCTTTCTCTTTGTTATCGGAGGATATTACCTTTGGCCCTATAGTCTTCAAAGGATCCGAAATATCTGTTCTCACATTCCACAGAAATAAGGCTAGCAAAGAGATCCACGAAATACAGATGTAACTCTGTGGGATGAATTAACAGAACACTAAGCAGTTTCTCAGAAAGCTTCTTTCCAGATTTCATCTGAGGATATTTCCCTTTACACCATAGACTTCTATGCGCTTCCTAATATCACTTTGCCAATTCCATAAGAACTGTCTTAGAGAAAGACTTCTTGAGGGGAAAGCTGTAACTCTGTGAGGTGATTTCACAGAACACAAAGAAGTTTCTCAGAAAGCTTCTTTCTCTTTGTTATCGGAGTTTATTTCCTTTGGCCCTATAATCATCAAAGGGTTCCGCAATATCTGTTCTCACATTCCACAGAAATAAGGCTAGAAAAGAGATCCACGAAATACAGTGTAATTCTGAGAGATGAATTAACAGAACACTAAGCAGTTTCTCATAAAGCTTCTTTCCAGATTTCATCTGAGGATATTTCCTTTTTCACCATAGCCCTCTATGCGCTTCCAAATATCATCTTGGAAATTCCACAAGAACTTCCTTAGAGAAAGGCTTCTTGAGAGGAAAGCTGTAACTCTGTGAGATGATTTCACAGAACACAACGAAGTTTCTCAAAAAGCTTCTTTCTCTTTGTTATCGGAGTTTATTTCCTTTGGCCCTATAATCTTCAAAGGGATCTGGAATATCTGTTCTCAGATTTCACAGAAATAAGGCTAGCAAAGAGATCCACGAAATACAGATGAAACTCTCTGAGATGAATTAACAGAACACTAAGCAATTTCTCAGAAAGCTTCTTTCCAGATTTCATCAGATGATATTTCCTTTTTCACCATAGCCCTCTATGGGCTTCCAAATATCACTTTGCCAATTCCACAAGAACTGTCTTAGTTAAAGGCTTCTTGAGGGGAAAGCTATAACTCTGTGAGATGATTTCACAGAACACAAAGAAGTTTCTCAGAAATCTTCTTTCCCTTTTTTATCGGAGGATATTTCCTTTTGCCCTGTAGTATTCTAAGGGATCCGAAATATCTGTTCTCAGATTCCACAGAAATAAGGCTAGCAAAGAGATCCACGAAATGCAGATGTAACTCTGTGAGATGAATTAACAGAACAATAAGCAGTTTCTCAGAAAGCTTCTTTCCAGATTTCATCTGAGGATATTTCCTATTTCACCATAGCCCTCTATGAGCTTCCAAATATCACTTTGCCAATTCCACAAAAACTGTCTTAGCGAAAGGCTTCTTGAGGGGAAAGCTGTAACTCTGTCAGATGATTTCACAGAACACAAAGAAGTTTTTCAGAAAGCTTCTTTCTCTTTGTTATCGGAGGATATTTCCTTTGGCCCTGTAGTCTTCTAAGGGATCTGAAATATCTGTTCTCAGATTCCACAGAAATAGGGCTAGCAAAGAATCCACGAAATACAGATGTAACTCTGTGAGATGAATTAACAGAACACTAAGCAGTTTCTCAGAAAGCTTCTTTCCAGATTTCATCTGAGGATATTTCCTCTTTCACAGTAGCCCTCTATGGGCTTTTAAATATCACTTTGCCAATTTCACAAGAACTGTCTAAGCGAAAGACTTCTTGAGGGGAAAGCTGTAACTCTGTGAGGTGATTTCACAAAACACAAAGAAGTTTCTCAGAAAGCTTCTTTCTCTTTGTTATCGGAGTTTATTTCCTTAGGCCCTATAATCTTCAAAGGGATCTGGAATATCTGTTCTCAGATTTCACAGAAGTAAGGGTAGCAAAGAGATCCACGAAATTCAGATGAAACTCTGTGAGATGAATTAACAGAACACTAAGCAATTTCTCAAAAAGCTTCTTTCCAGATTTCATCAGAGGATATTTCCTTTTTCACCATAGCCCTCTATGGGCTTCCAAATATCACTTTGCCAATTCCACAAGAACTGTCTTAGTGAAAGGCTTCTTGAGGGGAAAGCTATAACTCTGTGAGATGATTTCACAGAACACAAAGAAGTTTCTCAGAAATCTTCTTTCCCTTTTTTATCGGAGGATATTTCCTTTTGCCCTGTAGTATTCTAAGGGATCCGAAATATCTGTTCTCAGATTCCACAGAAATAAGGCTAGCAAAGAGATCCACGAAATGCAGATGTAACTCTGTGAGATGAATTAACAGAACAATAAGCAGTTTCTCAGAAAGCTTCTTTCCAGATTTCATCTGAGGATATTTCCTATTTCACCATAGCCCTCTATGAGCTTCCAAATATCACTTTGCCAATTCCACAAAAACTGTCTTAGCGAAAGGCTTCTTGAGGGGAAAGCTGTAACTCTGTCAGATGATTTCACAGAACACAAAGAAGTTTTTCAGAAAGCTTCTTTCTCTTTGTTATCGGAGGATATTTCCTTTGGCCCTGTAGTCTTCTAAGGGATCTGAAATATCTGTTCTCAGATTCCACAGAAATAGGGCTAGCAAAGAATCCACGAAATACAGATGTAACTCTGTGAGATCAATTAACAGAACACTAAGCAGTTTCTCAGAAAGCTTCTTTCCAGATTTCATCTGAGGATATTTCCTCTTTCACAGTAGCCCTCTATGGGCTTTTAAATATCACTTTGCCAATTTCACAAGAACTGTCTAAGCGAAAGACTTCTTGAGGGGAAAGCTGTAACTCTGTGAGGTGATTTCACAAAACACAAAGAAGTTTCTCAGAAAGCTTCTTTCTCTTTGTTATCGGAGTTTATTTCCTTAGGCCCTATAATCTTCAAAGGGATCTGGAATATCTGTTCTCAGATTTCACAGAAGTAAGGGTAGCAAAGAGATCCACGAAATTCAGATGAAACTCTGTGAGATGAATTAACAGAACACTAAGCAATTTCTCAAAAAGCTTCTTTCCAGATTTCATCAGAGGATATTTCCTTTTTCACCATAGCCCTCTATGGGCTTCCAAATATCACTTTGCCAATTCCACAAGAACTGTCTTAGTGAAAGGCTTCTTGAGGGGAAAGCTATAACTCTGTGAGATGATTTCACAGAACACAAAGAAGTTTCTCAGAAAGCTTCTTTCCCTTTTTTATCGGAGGATATTTCCTTTTGCCCTGTAGTATTCTAAGGGATCCGAAATATCTGTTCTCAGATTCCACAGAAATAAGGCGAGCAAAGTGATACACCAAATACAGACGTAACTCTGTGAGATGAATTAACAGAACACTAAGCAATTTTTCAGAAAGCTTCTTTCCATATTTCATCTCTGGATATTTCCTTTTTCACCATAGCCCTCTATGGGATTCCAAATATCACTTTGGCAATTCCACAAGAACTGTCTTAGTAAAAGGCTTCTTGAGGGGAAAGCTGTAACTCTGTGAGATGATTTCACACGACACAAAGAAGTTTCTCAGAAAGCCACTTTCTCTTTGTTATCGGAGGATGTTTCCTTTGGCCCTATAGTCTTCTAAGGGATGCGAAATATCTGTTCTCAGATCCCACGGAAATAAGGCTAGCAAAGAGATCCACGAAACATAGATGAAACTCTGTGAGATGAATTAACAGAAGACTGAGCAGATTCTCAGAAAGCTTCTTTCCAGATTTCATCTGTGGATATTTCCTTTTTCACCATAGCCCTCTATGGGCTTCCAAATATCACTTTGCCAATTGCACAAGAACTGTCTTAGCGAAAGGCTTCTTGAGGGGAAAGCTGTAACTCTGCGAGATGATTTCACAGAACACAAAGAAGTTTCCCAAAGACACTTTCTCTTTGTTATCGGAGGATATTTCCTTTGGCCCTATAGTCATCTAAGGGATGCGAAATATCTGTTCTCATATTCCACAGAAATAAGGCTAGCAAAGAGATCCACGAAACACAGATGTAACTCTGTGAGATGAATTAACAGAACACTACAGTTTCTCAGAAAGCTTCTTTCCAGAAATCCTCTGAGGATATTTCCTTATTCACCATAGCCCTCTATGGGCTTCCAAATATCACTTTGCCAATCAACAAGAACTGTCTCAGCGAAAGGCTTCTTGAGGGGAATGCTGTAACTCTCTGAGATGATTTCACAGAACACAAAGAAGTTTCTCAGAAATCTTCTTTCTCTTTGTTATCGGAAGATATTTCCTTTGGCCCTATAGTCTTCTAAGGGATCCGAAATATCTGTTCTCAGATTCCACAGAAATAAGGCTAGCAAAGAGATCCAGAAAATACAGATGTAACTCTGTGAGATGAATTAACAGAACACTAAGCAGTCTCTCAGAAAGCTTCTTTCCAGATTTCATCTCAGGATATTTCCTTTTTCACCATAGCCCTCTAAGGGCTTCCAAATATCACTTTGCCAATTCCACAAGAACTGTCTTAGCGAAAGTTTTCTTGAGGGGAAAGCTGTAACTCTGTCAGATGATTTCACAGAACACAAAGAAGTTTTTCAGAAAGCTTCTTTCTCTTTGTTATCAGAGGATATTTCCTTTGTCCCTGTAGTCTTCTAAGGGATCTGAAATATCTGTTCTCAGATTCCACAGAAATAAGGTTAGCAAAGAGATCCACGAAATACAGATGTAACTCTGTGAGATGAATTAACAGAACAATAAGCAGTTTCTCAGAAAGATTCTTTCTAGATTTCATCTGAGGATATTTCCTTTTTCACCATAGCCCTGTGTTTGCTTCCAAATATCACTTTGCCAATTCCACAAGAACTGTCTTAGCGAAAGCCTTCTTGTGGGGAAAGTTGTAACTCTGTGAGATGATTTCACAGAACACAAAGAAGTTTCTCAGAAAGCTTCTTTCTCTTTGTTATCGGAGGATATTTCCTTTGGCCCTATAGTCTTCTAAGGGATCCGAAATATCTGTTCTCAGATTCCACAGAAATAAGGCTAGCAAAGAGATCCACGAAATACAGATGTAACTCTGTGAGATTAATTATCAGAACACTAAGCAGTTTCTCAGAAAGCTTCTTTCCAGATTTCATCTGAGGATATTTCCTTTTTCACCATAGCCCTCTCTGCGCTTCCAAATATCACTTTGCCAATTCCACAAGAACTGTCTTTGCGAAAGACTTCTTGAGGGGAAAGGTGTAACTCTGTGAGATGATTTCACAAAACACAAAGAAGTTTCTCAGAAAGCTTCTTTCTCTTGGTTTTCGGAGGATATTGCCTTTGACCATAGAGTCTTCAAAGGGATCCGAAATATCTGTTCTCCTATTCAACAGAAAAAAGGCAAGGAAAGAAATCCACGAAAGACAGATGTAACTCTGTGAGATGAATTAACAGAACACGAAGCAGTTTCTCAGAAAGCTTCTTTCCAGATTTCATCAGAGGATATTTCCTTTTTCACCATTGCCCTCTATGGGCTTCCAAATATCACTCTGCCTATTCCACAAGAACTGTCTTAGCGAAAGGCTTCTCTAGGGGAAAGCTGTATCTCTGAGAGATGATTTCACAGAACACAAAGAAGTTTCTCAGAAAGCTTCTTTCTCTTTGTTATCGGAGTATATTACCTTTGGCCCTATAGTCTTCAAAGGATCCGAAATATCTGTTCTCACATTCCACAGAAATAAGGCTAGCAAAGAGATCCACGAAATACAGATGTAACTCTGTGAGATGAATTAACAGAACACTAAGCAGTTTCTAAGAAAGCTTCTTTCCACATTTCATCTGAGGATATTTCCCTTTTCACCATAGACTTCTATGCGCTTCCAAATATCACTTTGCCAATTCCATAAGAACTGTCTTAGAGAAAGACTTCTTGAGGGGAAAGCTGTAACTCTGTGAGGTGATTTCACAAAACACAAAGAAGTTTCTCAGAAAACTTCTTTATCTTTGTTATCGGAGTTTATTTCCTTTGGCCCTATAATCTTCAAAGGGATCTGGAATATCTGTTCTCAGATTTCACAGAAATAAGGCTAGCAAAGAGATCCACGAAATACAGATGAAACTCTGTGAGATGAATTAACAGAACACTAAGCAATTTCTCAGAAAGCTTCTTTCCAGATTTCATCAGATGATATTTCCTTTTTCACCATAGCCCTCTATGGGCTTCCAAATATCACTTTGCCAATTCCACAAGAACTGTCTTAGTGAAAGGCTTCTTGAGGGGAAAGCTGTAACTCTGTGAGATGATTTCACAGAACACAAAGAAGTTTCTCAGAAAGCTTCTTTCCCTTTTTTATCGGAGGATATTTCCTTTTGCCCTGTAGTATTCTAAGGGATCCGAAATATCTGTTCTCAGATTACACAGAAATAAGGCGAGCAAAGTGATACACCAAATACAGATGTAACTCTGTGAGATGAATTAACAGAACACTGAGCAGTTTCTCACAAAGCTTCTTTCCATATTTCATCTCTGGATATTTCCTTTTTCATCATAGCCCTCTATGGGCTTCCAAATATCACTTTGCCAATTGCACAAGAACTGTCTTAGCGAAAGGCTTCTTGAGGGGAAAGCTGTAACTCTGTGAGATGATTTCACAGAACACAAAGAAGTTTCTCAGAAAGCCACTTTCTCTTTGTTATCGGAGGATGTTTCCTTTGGCCCTATACTCTTCTAAGGGATGCGAAATATCTGTTCTCAGATCCCACAGAAATAAGGCTAGCAAAGATATCCACGAAATACAGATGAAACTCTGTGAGATGAATTAACAGAACACTGAGCAGATTCTCAGAAAGCTTCTTTCCAGATTTCATCTGTGGATATTTCCTTTTTCACCATAGCCCTCTATGGGCTTCCAAATATCACTTTGCCAATTGCAGAAGAACTGTCTTAGCGAAAGGCTTCTTGAGGGGAAAGCTGTAACTCTGTGAGATGATTTCACAGAACACAAAGAAGTTTCTCAGAAAGAAACTTTCTCTTTGTTATCGGAGGATATTTCCTTTGGCCCTATAGTCATCTAAGGGATGCGAAATATCTGTTCTCATATTCCACAGAAATAGGGCTAGCAAAGAGATCCACGAAACACAGATGTAACTCTGTGAGATGAATTAACAGAACACTACAGTTTCTCAGAAAGTTTCTTTCCAGAAATCATCTGAGGATATTTCCTTATTCACCATAGCCCTCTATGGGCTTCCAAATATCACTTTGCCAATCAACAAGAACTGTCTCAGCGAAAGGTTTCTTGAGGGGAATGCTGTAACTCTCTGAGATGATTTCACAGAACACAAAGAAGTTTCTCAGAAATCTTCTTTCTCTTTGTTATCGGAGGATATTTCCTTTGGCCCTATAGTCTTCTAAGGGATCCGAAATATCTGTTCTCAGATTCCACAGAAATAAGGCTAGCAAAGAGATCCAGAAAATACAGATGTAACTCTGTGAGATGAATTAACAGAACACTAAGCAGTCTCTCAGAAAGCTTCTTTCCAGATTTCATCTCAGGATATTTCCTTTTTCACCATAGCCCTCTAAGGGCTTCCAAATATCACTTTGCCAATTCCACAAGAACTGTCTTAGCGAAAGTCTTCTTGAGGGGAAAGCTGTAACTCTGTCAGATGATTTCACAGAACACAAAGAAGTTTTTCAGAAAGCTTCTTTCTCTTTGTTATCGGAGTTTATTTCCTTTGTCCCTATAATCTTCAAAGGGATCTGGAATATCTGTTCTCAGATTCCACAGAAATAAGGTTAGCAAAGAGATCCACGAAATACAGATGTAACTCTGTGAGATGAATTAACAGAACAATAAGCAGTTTCTCAGAAAGATTCTTTCTAGATTTCATCTGAGGATATTTCCATTTTCACCATAGCCCTGTGTTTGCTTCCAAATATCACTTTGCCAATTCCACAAGAACTGTCTTAGCGAAATCCTTCTTGTGGGGAAAGTTGTAACTCTGTGAGATGATTTCACAGAACACAAAGAAGTTTCTCAGAAAGCTTCTTTCTCTTTGTTATCGGAGGATATTTCCTTTTGCCCTGTAGTATTCTAAGGGATCCGAAATATCTGTTCTCAGATTCCACAGAAATAAGGCGAGCAAAGTGATACACCAAATACAGATGTAACTCTGTGAGATGAATTAACAGAACACTAAGCAGTTTCTCAGAAAGTTTTTTTCCATATTTCATCTGAGGATATTTCCTTTTTCACCATAGCCCTCTATGGGCTTCCAAATATCACTTTGCCAATTCCACAAGAACTGTCTTAGCGAAAGGCTTCTTCAGGGGAAAGCTGTAACTCTGTCAGATGATTTCACAGAACACAAAGAAGTTTTTCAGAAAGCTTCTTTCTCTTTGTTATCGGAGGATATTTCCTTTGGCCCTATAGTCTTCTAAGGGATTCGAAATATCTCTTCTCAGATTCCACAGGAATAAGGGTAGCAAAGAGATCCACGAAACACAGATGTATCTCTGTGAGATGAATTAACAGAACACTACAGTTTCTCAGAAAGCTTCTTTCCAGAAATCATCTGAGGATATTTCCTTTTTCACCATAGCCCTCTATGTGCTTCCAAATATCACCTTGCCAATTCCACAAGAACTGTCTTAGCGAAAGACTTCTTGAGGGGAAAGCTGTAACTCTGTGAGATGATTTCACAGAACACAAAGAAGTTTCTCAGAAAGCTTCTTTCTCTTTGTTATCGGAGGATATTTCCTTTGGCCCTGTAGTCTTCTAAGGGATCTGAAATATCTATTCTCAGATTCCACAGAAATAGGGCTAGCAAAGAATCCACGAAATACAGATGTAACTCTGTGAGATTAATTAACAGAACACTAAGCAGTTTCTCAGAAAGCTTCTTTCCAGATTTCATCTGAGGATATTTCCTTTTTCATCTTAGCCCTCTATGGGCTTCCAAATATCACTCTGCCATTTCCACAATAACTGTGTTACCGAAAGGCTTCTTGAGGGGAAAGCTGTAACTCTGTGAGATGATTTCAAGGAACACAAAGAAGTTTCTAAGAAAGCTTATTTCTCTTTGTTATCGGAGGATATTTCCTTTGTACCTATAGTCTTCTAAGGGATCCGCAATATCTGTTCTCAGATTCCACAGAAATAAGTCTAGCAAAGAGATCCACGAAATACAGATGTAACTCTGTGAGATGAATTAACAGGACACTAAGCAGTTTCTCAGAAAGCTTCTTTCCAGATTTCATGTGAGGATATTTCCTTTTTCACCATAGCCCTGTGTTTGCTTCCAAATATCATCTTGGAAATTCCACAAGAACTGTCGTAGCGAAAGCCTTCTTGTGGGGAAAGTTGTAACTCTGTGAGATGATTTCACATAACACAAAGAAGTTTCTCAGAAAGCTTCTTTCTCTTTGTTATCGGATGATATTTCCTTTGGCCCTATAGCCTTCTAAGGGATCCGAAACATCTGTTCTCAGATTACACAGAAATAAGGCTAGCAAAGAGATGCACGAAATACAGATGTAACTCTGTGAGATGAATTAACAGAACACTAAGCAGTTTCTCAGAAAGCTTCTTTCCAGAGATCATCTGAGGATATTTCCTTTTTCACCATAGCCCTCTATGGGCTTCCAAATATCACTTTGCCAATTCCACAAGAACTGTCTCAGCGAAAGGCTTCTTGAGGTGAATGCTGTAACTCTCTGAGATGATTTCACAGAAGACAAAGAAGTTTCTCAGAAAGCTTCTATCTCTTTGTTATCGGAGGATATTTCCTTTGGAGGTTGAGTATTCTAAGGGATCCGAAATATCTGTTCTCAGATTCCAAAGAAATAAGGCTAGCAAAGAGATCCACGAAATACAGATGTAACTCTGTTAGATGAATTAACAGAACACTAAGCAGTTTCTCAGAAAGCTTCTTTCCAGATTTCACCTCAGGATATTTCCTTTTTCACCAAAGCCCTCTATGGGCTTCCAAATATCACTTTGTCAATTCCACAAGAACTGTCTTAGCGAAAGGCTTCTTGAGGGGAAAGCTGTAACTCTGTGAGATGATTTCACAGAACACAAAGAAGTTTCTCATAAAGCTTCTTTCTCTTTGTTGTCGGGGGATATTTCCTTTGGCCCTATAGTCTTCTAAGGGATCAGAAATATCTCTTCTCAGATTCCACAGAAATAAGGCTAGCAAAGAGATTCACGAAATACAGATGTAACTCTGTGAGATGAATTAACAGAACACTAAGGAGTTTCTCAGAAAGCTTTTTTCCAGATTTTATCTGAGGATATTTCCCCTTTCACCATAGCCCTCAATTGGCTTCCAAATATCACTTTGCCAATTCCACAAGAACTGTCTTAGCGAAAGGCTTCTTGAAGGGAAAGCAGTAACTCTGTGAGATGATTTCAAAGAACACAAAGAAGTTTCTCAGAAAGCTTCTTTCTCTTTGTTATCGGAGGATATTTCCCTTGGCCCTATAGTCTTCAATGCGATCCAAAATATCTGTTCTCAGATTTCACAGAAATAAGGCTAGCAAAGAGATCCACGAAATACAGATGTAACTCTGTGAGATGAATTAACAGAACACTAAGCAGTTTCTCAGAAAGCTTCTTTCCAGATTTCATCTGAGTATATTTCCCCTTTCAGCATAGCCCTCTATGGGCTTCCAAATATCACTTTGCCAATTCCACAAGAACTGTCTTAGCGACGGGCTTCTTGAGGGGAATGCTGTAACTCTGTGAGATAATTTCAAACAACACAAAGAAGTTTCTCAGAAAGCTTCTTTCTCTTTGTTATCGGAGGATATTTCCTTTGAACCTGTAGTCTTCTAAGGGATCCGAAATATCTGTTCTCAGATTCCACAGAAATAAGGCTAGCAAAGAGACCCACGAAATACAGATGTAACTCTGTGAGATGAATTTACAGAACACTAAGCAGTTTCTCAGAAAGCTTCTTTCCAGACTTCATCTGAGGATATTTCCTTTTTCACCATAGACTTGTATTGGCTTCCAAATATCACTTTGCCAATTCCACAAGAACTGTCTTAGCGAAAGGCTTCTTGAGTGGAAAGCTGTAACTCTGTGAGATGATTTCCAAGAACAGAAAGAAGTTTCTCAGAAAGTTTCTTTCTCTTTGTTATCGGAGGATATTTCCTTTGGCCCTATAGTCTTCAAAGGGATCCGAAATATCTGTTCTCAGATTCCACAGAAATAAGGCTAGGAAAGAGATCCACGAAATACAGATGTAACTCTGTGAGATGAATTAACAGAACACTAAGCAGTTTCTCAGAAAGCTTCTTTCCAGATTTTATCTGAGGATATTTCCCCTTTCAGCACAGCCCTCTAAGGGCTTCCAAATATCAATTTGGCAATTCCACAAGAACTGTCTTAGCGAAAGGCTTCTTGAGAGGAATGCTGGAACTCTGTGAGATGATTTCAAAAAACACAAAGAAGTTTCTCAGAAAGCTTCTTTCTCTTTGTTATCGGAGGATATTTCCTTTGGCCCTATAGTCTTCAAAGGGATCAGAAATATCTGTTCTCAGATTCCACAGAAATAAGGCTAACAAAGAGATCCACGAACTACAGATGTAACTCTGTGAGATGAATTAACAGAAAACTAAGCATTTTCTCAGGAAGCTTCTGAGGATATTTCCTTTTTCACAATAGCCCTCTATGGGCTTCCAAATATCACTTTGCCAATTCCACAATAACTGTCTTAGCGAAAGGCTTCTTGAAGGGAAAGCAGTAACTCTATGAGATGATTTCAAAGAACACAAAGAAGTTTCTCAGAAAGCTTCTTTCTCTTTGTTATCGGAGGATATTTCCCTTGGCCCTATAGTCTTCAATGCGATCCAAAATATCTGTTCTCAGATTTCACAGAAATAAGGCTAGCAAAGAGATCCACGAAATACAGATGTAACTCTGTGAGATGAATTAACAGAACACTAAGCAGTTTCTCAGAAAGCTTCTTTCCAGATTTAATGTGAGGATATTTCCTTTTTCACCATAGCCCTCTATGCGCTTCCAAATATCACTTTGCCAATTCCACAAGAGCTGTCTTAGCGAAAATCTTCTTGACGGGAACGCTGTAACTCTCTGAGATGATATCATAGAAGACAAAGAAGTTTCCCAGAAAGCTTCTTTCTCTTTGTTATCGGAAGATATTTCCTTTGCCCCTATAGTCTTAAAAGGGATCCGAAATAATTGTTCTCAGATTCCACAGAAATAAGGCTAGGAAAGAGATCCACGAAATACAGATGTAACTCTGTGAGATGAATTAACAGAAAACTAAGCATTTTCTCAGGAAGCTTCTTTCCAGATTTCTTCTGAGGATATTTCCTTTTTCACCATAGCCCTCTATGGGCTTCCAAATATCACTTTGCCAATTCCACAATAACTGTCTTAGCGAAAGGCTTCTTAGGGGAAAGTTGTAACTCTGTGAATTCGTTTCACAGAACACAAAGAAGTTTCTCAGAAGGCTTCTTTCTCTTTGTTATCGGAGGATATATCCTTTGGCCCTATAGTCTTCTAATGGATCCGAAATATCTGTTTCAGATTCCACAGAAATAAGGCTAGAAAAGAGATCCCCGAAATACAGATGTAACTCTGTGAGATGAATTAACAGAACACTAAGCAGTTTCTCATAAAGCTTCTTTCCAGATTTCATCTGAGGATATTTCCTTTTTCATCTTAGCCTTCTATGGGCTTCCAAATATCATTTTGCCAATTCCACAAGAACTGTCTTAGCGAAAGGCTTCTTGAGGGGAATGCTGTAACTCTGTGAGATGATTTCAGAGAACACAAAGAAGTTTCTCAGAAAGCTTCTTTCTCTTTGTTATCGGAGGATATTTCCTTTGGCCCTATAGCCTTCAAAGGGATCCGAAATATCTGTTCTCAGACTCCACAGAAATAACGCTAGCAAAGAGATTCACGAAATACAGATGTAACTCTGTGAGATGAATTAACAGAACACTAAGCAGTTTCTAAGAAAGCTTCTTTCCAGATTTCATCTGAGGATATTTCCTTTTGCACCATAGCCCTCTATGGGCTTCCAAATATCACTTTGCCAATTTCACAAGAACTGTCTTAGCGAAAGGCTTCTTGAGGGGAAAGCTGTAACTCTGTGAGATGATTTCACAGAACACAAAGAAATTTCTCAGAAAGCTTCTTTCTCTTTGTTATCGGAGGATATTTCCTTTGGCCCTATAGTCTTCTAAGGGATCCGAAATATCTGTTCTCAGATTCCACAGAAATAAGGCTAGCAAAGAGATCCACGAAATACAGATGTAACTCTGTGAGATGAATTAACAGAAAACTAAGCAGTTGCTCAGGAAGCTTCTTTCCACATTTCTTCTGAGGATATTTCCTTTTTCACCATAGCCCTCTATGGGCTTAGAAATATCAGTTTGGCAATTCCAAAAGAACTGTCTTAGCGAAAGGCTTCTTGAGGGGAAAGCTGGAACTCTTTGAGATGATTTCAAAGAACACAAAGAAGTTTCTCAGAAAGCTTCTTTCTCTTTGTTATCGGAGGATATTTCCTTTGGCCCTATAGTCTTCAAAGGGATCAGAAAAATCTGTTCTCAGATTCCACAGAAATAAGGCTAGCAAAGAGATCCACGAAATACAGATGTAATTCTGTGAGATGAATTAACAGAAAACTAAGCATTTTCTCAGGAAGCTTCTTTCCAGATTTCTTCTGAGGATATTTCCTTTTTCACCTTAGCCCTCTATGGGCTTCCAAATATCACTTTGCCAATTCCACAATAACTGTCTTAGCGAAAGGCTTCTTAGAGAAAAGTTGTAACTCTGTGAAATGGTTTCACAGAACACAAAGAAGTTTCTCAGAAAGCTTCTTTCTCTTTGTTATCGGAGGATATTTCCTTAGGCCCTATAGTCTTCTAATGGATCCGAAATATCTGTTTCAGATTCCACAGAAATAAGGCTAGAAAAGAGATCCCCGAAATACAGATGTAACTCTGTGAGATGAATTAACAGAACACTAAGCAGTTTCTCATAAATCTTCTTTCCAGATTTCATCTGAGGATATTTCCTTTTTCACATTAGCCTTCTAAGGGCTTCCAAATATCATTTTGCCAATTCCACAAGAACTCTCTTAGCTAAAGGCTTCTTGAGGGGAATGCTGTAACTCTGTGAGATGATTTCAGAGAACACAAAGAAGTTTCTCAAAAAGCTTCTTTCTCTTTGTTATCGGAGGATATTTCCTTTGGCCCTATAGCCTTCAAAGGGATCCGAAATATCTGTTCTCAGACTCCACAGAAATAACGCTAGCAAAGAGATCCACGAAATACAGATGTAACTCTGTGAGATGAATTAACAGAACACTAAGCAGTTTCTAAGAAACGTTCTTTCAAGATTTAATGTGAGGATATTTCCTTTTTCACCATAGCCCTCTATGCGCTTCCAAATATCACTTTGCCAATTCCACAAGAACTGTCTTAGCGAAAGTCTTCTTGACGGGAACGCTGTAAATCTCTGAGATGATATCATAGAAAACAAAGAAGTTTCTCAGAAAGCTTCTTTCTCTTTGTTATCGGAGGATATTTCCTTTGGCCCTATAGTCTTCAAAGGGATCCGAAATATCTGTTCTCAGATTCCACAGAAATAAGTCTAGCAAAGAGATCCACGAAATACAGATGTAAATCTGTGAGATGAAATAACAGAACACTAAGCAGTTTCTCAGAAAGCTTCTTTCCAGATTTCATCTGAGGATATATCCATTTTCACCATAGCTCTCTATGGGATTCCAAATATCACTTTTCCAATTCAAGAAGAACTGTCTTAGCGATAGTCATCTTGACGGGAAAGCCGTAACTCTCTGAGGTGATATCATAGAAAACAAAGAAGTTTCTCAGGAAGCTTCTTTCTCTTTGTTATCGGAGGATATTTCCTTTGGCCCTATAGTCTTCAAAGGGATCCGAAATATCTGTTCTCAGATTCCACAGAAACAAGGCTAGCAAAGAGATCCACGAAATACAGATGTAACTCTGTGAGATGAATTAACAGAACACTAAGCAGTTTCTAAGAAAGCTTCTTTCCAGATTTCATCTAAGGATATTTCCTTTTTCACCATAGCCCTCTATGGGCTTCCAAATATCACTTTGCCAATTTCACAAGAAGTGTCTTAGCGAAAGGCTTCTTGAGGGGAAAGCTGTAACTCTGTGAGATGATTTCACAGAACACAAAGAAGTTTCTCAGAAAGCTTCTTTCTCTTTGTTATCGGAGGATATTTCCTTTGGCCCTACAGTCTTCTAAGGGATCCGAAATATCTGTTCTCAGATTCCACAGAAATAAGGCTAGCAAAGAGATCCACGAAATACAGATGTAACTCTGTGAGATGAATTAACAGAAAACTAAGCAGTTTCTCAGAAAGCTTCTTTCCAGATTTCATCTGAGGATATTTCCCCTTTCAGCATAGCCCTCTATGAGCTTCCAAATATCAGTTTGGCAATATAACAAGAACTGTCTTAGCGAAAGGCTTCTTGAGGGGCATGCTGGAACTCTGTGAGATGATTTCAAAGAACACAAAGAAGTTTCTCAGAAAGCTTCTTTCTCTTTGTTATCGGAGGATATTTCCTTTGGCCCTATAGTCTTCAAAGGGATCAGAAATATCTGTTCTCAGATTTCACAGAAATAAGGCTAGCAAAGAGATCCACGAAATACAGATGTAACTCTGTGAGATGAATTAACAGAAAACTAAGCATTTTCTCAGGAAGCTTCTTTCCAGATTTCTTCTGAGGATATTTCCTTTTTCACCTTAGCCCTCTATGGGCTTCCAAATATCACTTTGCCAATTCCACAATAACTGTCTTATCGAAAGGCTTCTTAGGGGAAAGTTGTAACTCTGTGAAATGGTTTCACAGAACACAAAGAAGTTTCTCAGAAAGCTTCTTTCTCTTTGTTATTGGAGGATATTTCCTTTGGCCCTGTAGTCTTCTAATGGATCCGAAATATCTGTTTCAGATTCCACAGAAATAAGGCCAGAAAAGAGATCCCCGAAATACAGATGTAACTCTGTGAGATGAATTAACAGAACACTAAGCAGTTTCTCATAAAGCTTCTTTCCAGATTTCATCTGAGGATATTTCCTTTTTCACCTTAGCCTTCTATGGGCTTCCAAATATCATTTTGCCAATTCCACAAGAAATGTCTTAGCGAAAGGCTTCTTGAGGGGAATGCTGTAACTCTGTGAGATGATTTCAGAGAACACAAAGAAGTTTCTCAGAAAGCTTCTTTCTCTTTGTTATCGGAGGATATTTCCTTTGGCCCTATAGCCTTCAAAGGGATCCGAAATATCTGTTCTCAGACTCCACAGAAATAACGCTAGCAAAGAGATCCACGAAATACAGATGTAACTCTGTGAGATGAATTAACAGAACACTAAGCAGTTTCTCAGAAAGCTTCTTTCCAGATTTCATCTGAGGATATTTCCTTTTTCACCATAGCCCTCTATGGGCTTCCAAATATCATTTTGCCAATTCCACAAGAACTGTCTTAGCGAAAGTCTTCTTGAGGGGAAAGCTGTAACTCTGTAAGATGATTTCACAGAACACAAAGAAGTTTCTCAGAAAGCTTCTTTCTCTTTGTTATCGGAGGATATTTCCTTTGGCCCTATAGTCTTCTAAGGGATCCGAAATATCTGTTCCCAGATTCCACAGAAATAAGGCTAGCAAAGAGATCCACGAAATACAGATGTAACTCTGTGAGATGAATTAACAGAAAACGAAGCAGTTTCTCAGGAAGCTTCTTTCCAGATTTCTTCTGAGGATATTTCCTTTTTCACCATAGCCCTCTAGGGGCTTCCAAATATCACTTTGCCAATTCCACAAGAACTGTCTTAACGAAAGGCTTCTTGAGGGGAAAGCTGTAACTCAGTGAGATGATTTCACAGATCACAAAGAGGTTTCTCAGAAAGCTTCTTTCTCTTTGTTATCGGAGGATATTTCCTTTGGCCCTATAGTCTTCAAAGGGATCCGAAATATCTGTTCTCAGATTCCACAGAAATAAGGCTAGGAAAGAGATCCACGAAATACAGATGTAACTCTGTGAGATGAATTAACAGAACACTAAGCAGTTTCTCAGAAAGCTTCTTTCCAGATTTAATGTGAGGATATTTCCTTTTTCACCATAGCCCTCTATGCACTTCCAAATATCACTTTGCAAATTCAACATGAACTGTCTTAGCGAAAGGCTTCTTGACGGGAACGCTGTAACTCTCTGAGATGATATCATAGAAAACAAAGAAGTTTCTCAGAAAACTTCTTTCTCTTTGTTATCGGAGGATATTTCCTTTGGCCCTATAGTCCTCAAAGGGATCCGAAATATCTGTTCTCAGATTCCACAGAAATAAGGCTAGCAAAGAGATCCACGAAATACAGATGTAACTGTGTGAGATGAATTAACAGAACACTAAGCAGTTTCTCAGAAAGCTTCTTTCCAGATTTCATCTGAGGATATTTCCTTTTTCACCATAGCCCTCTAGGGGCTTCCAAATATCACTTTGCCAATTCCACAAGAACTGTCTTAACGAAAGGCTTCTTGAGGGGAAAGCTGTAACTCAGTGAGATGATTTCACAGATCACAAAGAGGTTTCTCAGAAAGCTTCTTTCTCTTTGTTATCGGAGGATATTTCCTTTGGCCCTATAGTCTTCAAAGGGATCCGAAATATCTGTTCTCAGATTCCACAGAAATAAGGCTAGGAAAGAGATCCACGAAATACAGATGTAACTCTGTGAGATGAATTAACAGAACACTAAGCAGTTTCTCAGAAAGCTTCTTTCCAGATTTAATGTGAGGATATTTCCTTTTTCACCATAGCCCTCTATGCACTTCCAAATATCATTTTGCAAATTCAACATGAACTGTCTTAGCGAAAGGCTTCTTGACGGGAACGCTGTAACTCTCTGAGATGATATCATAGAAAACAAAGAAGTTTCTCAGAAAACTTCTTTCTCTTTGTTATCGGAGGATATTTCCTTTGGCCCTATAGTCCTCAAAGGGATCCGAAATATCTGTTCTCAGATTCCACAGAAATAAGGCTAGCAAAGAGATCCACGAAATACAGATGTAACTGTGTGAGATGAATTAACAGAACACTAAGCAGTTTCTCAGAAAGCTTCTTTCCAGATTTCATCTGAGGATATTTCCTTTTTCACCATAGCCCTCTATGGGCTTCCAAATATCACTTTGCCAATTCAAGAAGAACTGTCTTAGCGATAGTCATCTTGACGGGAAAGCGGTAACTCTCTGAGGTGATATCATAGAAAACAAAGAAGTTTCTCAGAAAGCTTCTTTCTCTTTGTTATCGGAGGATATTTCCTTTGGCCCTCTAGTCTTCAAAGGGATCCGAAATATCTGTTATCAGATTCCACAGAAATAAGGCTAGCAAAGAGATCCACGAAATACAGATGTAACTCTGTGAGATGAATTAACAGAACACTAAGCAGTTTCTCAGAAAGCTTCTTTCCAGATTTCGTCTGAGGATATTTCCTTTTTCAACACAGACCTCTATGGGCTCCCAAATATCACTTTGCCAATTCCACAAGAACTGTCGTAGCGAAAGGCTTCTTGAGGGGAAAATTGTAACTCTGTGAAATGGTTTCACAGAACACAAAGAAGTTTCTCAGAAAGCTTCTTTCTCTTTGTTATCGGAGGATATTTCCTTTGGCCCTGTAGTCTTCTAAGGGATCCGAAATATCGGTTCTCAGATTCCACAGAAATAAGGCTAGCAAAGAGATCCCCGAAATACAGATGAAACTCTTTGAGATGAATTACCATAACACTAAGCAGTTTCTCAGAAATCTTCTTTCCAGATTTCATCTGAGGATATTTCCTTTTTCACCTTAGCCTTCTAAGGGCTTCCAAATATCACTTTGCCAATTCCATGTGAACTGTCTTAGCGATAGGCTTCTTGAGGGGAATGCTGTAACTCTCTGAGATGATTTCACAGAACACAAAGAAGTTTCTCACAAAGCTTCTTTCTCTTTGTTATCGGAGGATATTTCCTTTGGCCCTATCACCTTCAAAGGGATCCGAAATATCTGTTCTCAGACTCCACAGAAATAACGCTAGCAAAGAGATCCACGAAATACAGATGTAACTCCGTGAGATGAATTAACAGAACACTAAGCAGTTTCTCAGAAAGCTTCTTTCCAGATTTCATCTGAGGATATTTCCTTTTTCACCATAGCCCTCTATGGGCTTCCAAATATCACTTTGCCAATTTCACAAGAATTGTCTTAGCGAAAGGCTTCTTGAGGGGAAAGCTGTAACTCTCTGAGATGATTTCACAGAACACAAAGAAGTTTCTCAGAAAGCTTCTTTCTCATTGTTATCGGAGGATATTTCCTTTGGCCCTATAGTCTTCAAAGGGATCCGAAATATCTGTTCTCAGATTCCACAGAAATAAGGCTAGCAAAGAGATCCACGAAACACAGATGTAACTCTGTGAGATGAATTAACAGAACACTAAGCAGTTTCTCAAAAAGCTTCTTTCCAGATTTCGTCTGAGTATATTTCCCCTTTCAGCATAGCCCTCTATGGGCTTCCAAATATCAGTTTGGCAATTCCACAAGAACTGTCTTAGCGAAAGTTTTCTTGAGGGGAATGCTGGAACTCTGTGAGATGATTTCAAAGAACACAAAGAAGTTTCTCAGAAAGCTTCTTTCTCTTTGTTATCCGAGGATATTTCCTTTGGCCCTATAGTTTTCAAAGGGATCAGTAATATCTGTTCTCAGATTCCACAGAAATAAGGCTAGCAAAGAGATCCCCGAAATACAGATGTAACTCTGTGAGATGAATTAACAGAACACTAAGCAGTTTCTCATAAACCTTCTTTCCAGATTTCATCTGAGGATATTTCCTTTTTCACCATAGCCCTCTAACGGTTTCCAAATATCACTTTGCCAATTCCACAAGAACTCTCTTAGCGAAAGGCTTCTTGAGGCGAAAGCTGTAACTCTGTGAAATGGTTTCACAGAACACAAAGAAGTTTCTCAGAAAGCTTCTTTCTCTTTGTTATCGGAACTTATTTCCTTTGGCCCTATAGTCTTCAAAGGGATCCGAAATATCTGTTCTCAGATTCCACAGAAAGAAGGCTAGCAAAGAGATCCCCGAAATACAGATGTAACTCGGTGAGATGAATTAGCAGAACACTAAGCAGTTTCTCAGAAAGCTTCTTTCCAGATTTCATCTGAGGATATTTCCTTTTTCACCATAGCCCTCTATGGCTTCCAAATATCACTTTGCCTATTCCACAAGAACTGTCTTATCGAAAGGCTTCTTGAGGGGAAAGCTGTAACTCTCTGAGATGATTTCAAAGAACACAAAGAAGTTTCCCAGAAAGCTTCTTTCTCTTTGTTATAGGAGTTCATTTCCTTTGGCCCTATAGTCTTCTAAGGGATCCGATATATCTTTTCTCAGAATCCACAGAAATAAGGCGAGAAAAGAGATCCACCAAATACAAATGTAACTCTGTGAGATGAATTAACAGAACACTAAGCAGTTTCGCAGAAAGCTTCTCTCCAGATTTCATCTGAGGATATTTCCTTTTTCACCATAGCCCTCTATGGGCTTCCAAATATCACTTTGCCAATTCCACAAGAACTGTCTTAGCGAAAGGTTTCTTGAGGAGAAAGCTGTAACTCTGTGAGATGATTTCACAGAACACAAAGAAGTTTCTCAGAAAGCTTCTTTCTCTTTGTTATCGGAGGATATTTCCTTCGGCCCTATAGTCTTCAAAGGGATCCGAAATATCTGTTCTCAGATTCCACAGAAATAAGGCTGGCAAAGAGATCCACGAAATACATATGTAACTCTTTGAGACTGTCTTATCGAAAGGCTTCTTGAGGGGAAAGCTGTAACTCTCCGAGATGATTTCAAAGAACACAAAGAAGTTTCTCAGAAAGCTTCTTTCTCTTTGTTATCGGATGATATTTCCTTTGGCCCTATAGCCTTCTAAGGGATCCGAAACATCTGTTCTCAGATTACACAGAAATAAGGCTAGCAAAGAGATGCACGAAATACAGATGTAACTCTGTGAGATGAATTAACAGAACACTAAGCAGTTTCTCAGAAAGCTTCTTTCCAGAGATCATCTGAGGATATTTCCTTTTTCACCATAGCCCTCTATGGGCTTCCAAATATCACTTTGCCAATTCCACAAGAACTGTCTCAGCGAAAGGCTTCTTGAGGTGAATGCTGTAACTCTCTGAGATGATTTCACAGAAGACAAAGAAGTTTCTCAGAAAGCTTCTATCTCTTTGTTATCGGAGGATATTTCCTTTGGAGGTTGAGTATTCTAAGGGATCCGAAATATCTGTTCTCAGATTCCAAAGAAATAAGGCTAGCAAAGAGATCCACGAAATACAGATGTAACTCTGTTAGATGAATTAACAGAACACTAAGCAGTTTCTCAGAAAGCTTCTTTCCAGATTTCACCTCAGGATATTTCCTTTTTCACCAAAGCCCTCTATGGGCTTCCAAATATCACTTTGTCAATTCCACAAGAACTGTCTTAGCGAAAGGCTTCTTGAGGGGAAAGCTGTAACTCTGTGAGATGATTTCACAGAACACAAAGAAGTTTCTCATAAAGCTTCTTTCTCTTTGTTGTCGGGGGATATTTCCTTTGGCCCTATAGTCTTCTAAGGGATCAGAAATATCTCTTCTCAGATTCCACAGAAATAAGGCTAGCAAAGAGATTCACGAAATACAGATGTAACTCTGTGAGATGAATTAACAGAACACTAAGGAGTTTCTCAGAAAGCTTTTTTCCAGATTTTATCTGAGGATATTTCCCCTTTCACCATAGCCCTCAATTGGCTTCCAAATATCACTTTGCCAATTCCACAAGAACTGTCTTAGCGAAAGGCTTCTTGAAGGGAAAGCAGTAACTCTGTGAGATGATTTCAAAGAACACAAAGAAGTTTCTCAGAAAGCTTCTTTCTCTTTGTTATCGGAGGATATTTCCCTTGGCCCTATAGTCTTCAATGCGATCCAAAATATCTGTTCTCAGATTTCACAGAAATAAGGCTAGCAAAGAGATCCACGAAATACAGATGTAACTCTGTGAGATGAATTAACAGAACACTAAGCAGTTTCTCAGAAAGCTTCTTTCCAGATTTCATCTGAGTATATTTCCCCTTTCAGCATAGCCCTCTATGGGCTTCCAAATATCACTTTGCCAATTCCACAAGAACTGTCTTAGCGACGGGCTTCTTGAGGGGAATGCTGTAACTCTGTGAGATAATTTCAAACAACACAAAGAAGTTTCTCAGAAAGCTTCTTTCTCTTTGTTATCGGAGGATATTTCCTTTGAACCTGTAGTCTTCTAAGGGATCCGAAATATCTGTTCTCAGATTCCACAGAAATAAGGCTAGCAAAGAGACCCACGAAATACAGATGTAACTCTGTGAGATGAATTTACAGAACACTAAGCAGTTTCTCAGAAAGCTTCTTTCCAGACTTCATCTGAGGATATTTCCTTTTTCACCATAGACTTGTATTGGCTTCCAAATATCACTTTGCCAATTCCACAAGAACTGTCTTAGCGAAAGGCTTCTTGAGTGGAAAGCTGTAACTCTGTGAGATGATTTCCAAGAACAGAAAGAAGTTTCTCAGAAAGTTTCTTTCTCTTTGTTATCGGAGGATATTTCCTTTGGCCCTATAGTCTTCAAAGGGATCCGAAATATCTGTTCTCAGATTCCACAGAAATAAGGCTAGGAAAGAGATCCACGAAATACAGATGTAACTCTGTGAGATGAATTAACAGAACACTAAGCAGTTTCTCAGAAAGCTTCTTTCCAGATTTTATCTGAGGATATTTCCCCTTTCAGCACAGCCCTCTAAGGGCTTCCAAATATCAATTTGGCAATTCCACAAGAACTGTCTTAGCGAAAGGCTTCTTGAGAGGAATGCTGGAACTCTGTGAGATGATTTCAAAAAACACAAAGAAGTTTCTCAGAAAGCTTCTTTCTCTTTGTTATCGGAGGATATTTCCTTTGGCCCTATAGTCTTCAAAGGGATCAGAAATATCTGTTCTCAGATTCCACAGAAATAAGGCTAACAAAGAGATCCACGAACTACAGATGTAACTCTGTGAGATGAATTAACAGAAAACTAAGCATTTTCTCAGGAAGCTTCTGAGGATATTTCCTTTTTCACAATAGCCCTCTATGGGCTTCCAAATATCACTTTGCCAATTCCACAATAACTGTCTTAGCGAAAGGCTTCTTGAAGGGAAAGCAGTAACTCTATGAGATGATTTCAAAGAACACAAAGAAGTTTCTCAGAAAGCTTCTTTCTCTTTGTTATCGGAGGATATTTCCCTTGGCCTTATAGTCTTCAATGCGATCCAAAATATCTGTTCTCAGATTTCACAGAAATAAGGCTAGCAAAGAGATCCACGAAATACAGATGTAACTCTGTGAGATGAATTAACAGAACACTAAGCAGTTTCTCAGAAAGCTTCTTTCCAGATTTAATGTGAGGATATTTCCTTTTTCACCATAGCCCTCTATGCGCTTCCAAATATCACTTTGCCAATTCCACAAGAGCTGTCTTAGCGAAAATCTTCTTGACGGGAACGCTGTAACTCTCTGAGATGATATCATAGAAGACAAAGAAGTTTCCCAGAAAGCTTCTTTCTCTTTGTTATCGGAAGATATTTCCTTTGCCCCTATAGTCTTAAAAGGGATCCGAAATAATTGTTCTCAGATTCCACAGAAATAAGGCTAGGAAAGAGATCCACGAAATACAGATGTAACTCTGTGAGATGAATTAACAGAAAACTAAGCATTTTCTCAGGAAGCTTCTTTCCAGATTTCTTCTGAGGATATTTCCTTTTTCACCATAGCCCTCTATGGGCTTCCAAATATCACTTTGCCAATTCCACAATAACTGTCTTAGCGAAAGGCTTCTTAGGGGAAAGTTGTAACTCTGTGAATTCGTTTCACAGAACACAAAGAAGTTTCTCAGAAGGCTTCTTTCTCTTTGTTATCGGAGGATATTTCCTTTGGCCCTATAGTCTTCTAATGGATCCGAAATATCTGTTTCAGATTCCACAGAAATAAGGCTAGAAAAGAGATCCCCGAAATACAGATGTAACTCTGTGAGATGAATTAACAGAACACTAAGCAGTTTCTCATAAAGCTTCTTTCCAGATTTCATCTGAGGATATTTCCTTTTTCATCTTAGCCTTCTATGGGCTTCCAAATATCATTTTGCCAATTCCACAAGAACTGTCTTAGCGAAAGGCTTCTTGAGGGGAATGCTGTAACTCTGTGAGATGATTTCAGAGAACACAAAGAAGTTTCTCAGAAAGCTTCTTTCTCTTTGTTATCGGAGGATATTTCCTTTGGCCCTATAGCCTTCAAAGGGATCCGAAATATCTGTTCTCAGACTCCACAGAAATAACGCTAGCAAAGAGATCCACGAAATACAGATGTAACTCTGTGAGATGAATTAACAGAACACTAAGCAGTTTCTAAGAAAGCTTCTTTCCAGATTTCATCTGAGGATATTTCCTTTTGCACCATAGCCCTCTATGGGCTTCCAAATATCACTTTGCCAATTTCACAAGAACTGTCTTAGCGAAAGGCTTCTTGAGGGGAAAGCTGTAACTCTGTGAGATGATTTCACAGAACACAAAGAAATTTCTCAGAAAGCTTCTTTCTCTTTGTTATCGGAGGATATTTCCTTTGGCCCTATAGTCTTCTAAGGGATCCGAAATATCTGTTCTCAGATTCCACAGAAATAAGGCTAGCAAAGAGATCCACGAAATACAGATGTAACTCTGTGAGATGAATTAACAGAAAACTAAGCAGTTGCTCAGGAAGCTTCTTTCCAGATTTCTTCTGAGGATATTTCCTTTTTCACCATAGCCCTCTATGGGCTTAGAAATATCAGTTTGGCAATTCCAAAAGAACTGTCTTAGCGAAAGGCTTCTTGAGGGGAAAGCTGGAACTCTTTGAGATGATTTCAAAGAACACAAAGAAGTTTCTCAGAAAGCTTCTTTCTCTTTGTTATCGGAGGATATTTCCTTTGGCCCTATAGTCTTCAAAGGGATCAGAAAAATCTGTTCTCAGATTCCACAGAAATAAGGCTAGCAAAGAGATCCACGAAATACAGATGTAATTCTGTGAGATGAATTAACAGAAAACTAAGCATTTTCTCAGGAAGCTTCTTTCCAGATTTCTTCTGAGGATATTTCCTTTTTCACCTTAGCCCTCTATGGGCTTCCAAATATCACTTTGCCAATTCCACAATAACTGTCTTAGCGAAAGGCTTCTTAGAGGAAAGTTGTAACTCTGTGAAATGGTTTCACAGAACACAAAGAAGTTTCTCAGAAAGCTTCTTTCTCTTTGTTATCGGAGGATATTTCCTTAGGCCCTATAGTCTTCTAATGGATCCGAAATATCTGTTTCAGATTCCACAGAAATAAGGCTAGAAAAGAGATCCCCGAAATACAGATGTAACTCTGTGAGATGAATTAACAGAACACTAAGCAGTTTCTCATAAATCTTCTTTCCAGATTTCATCTGAGGATATTTCCTTTTTCACATTAGCCTTCTAAGGGCTTCCAAATATCATTTTGCCAATTCCACAAGAACTCTCTTAGCGAAAGGCTTCTTGAGGGGAATGCTGTAACTCTGTGAGATGATTTCAGAGAACACAAAGAAGTTTCTCAAAAAGCTTCTTTCTCTTTGTTATCGGAGGATATTTCCTTTGGCCCTATAGCCTTCAAAGGGATCCGAAATATCTGTTCTCAGACTCCACAGAAATAACGCTAGCAAAGAGATCCACGAAATACAGATGTAACTCTGTGAGATGAATTAACAGAACACTAAGCAGTTTCTAAGAAACGTTCTTTCAAGATTTAATGTGAGGATATTTCCTTTTTCACCATAGCCCTCTATGCGCTTCCAAATATCACTTTGCCAATTCCACAAGAACTGTCTTAGCGAAAGTCTTCTTGACGGGAACGCTGTAAATCTCTGAGATGATATCATAGAAAACAAAGAAGTTTCTCAGAAAGCTTCTTTCTCTTTGTTATCGGAGGATATTTCCTTTGGCCCTATAGTCTTCAAAGGGATCCGAAATATCTGTTCTCAGATTCCACAGAAATAAGTCTAGCAAAGAGATCCACGAAATACAGATGTAAATCTGTGAGATGAAATAACAGAACACTAAGCAGTTTCTCAGAAAGCTTCTTTCCAGATTTCATCTGAGGATATATCCATTTTCACCATAGCTCTCTATGGGATTCCAAATATCAATTTTCCAATTCAAGAAGAACTGTCTTAGCGATAGTCATCTTGACGGGAAAGCCGTAACTCTCTGAGGTGATATCATAGAAAACAAAGAAGTTTCTCAGGAAGCTTCTTTCTCTTTGTTATCGGAGGATATTTCCTTTGGCCCTATAGTCTTCAAAGGGATCCGAAATATCTGTTCTCAGATTCCACAGAAACAAGGCTAGCAAAGAGATCCACGAAATACAGATGTAACTCTGTGAGATGAATTAACAGAACACTAAGCAGTTTCTAAGAAAGCTTCTTTCCAGATTTCATCTAAGGATATTTCCTTTTTCACCATAGCCCTCTATGGGCTTCCAAATATCACTTTGCCAATTTCACAAGAAGTGTCTTAGCGAAAGGCTTCTTGAGGGGAAAGCTGTAACTCTGTGAGATGATTTCACAGAACACAAAGAAGTTTCTCAGAAAGCTTCTTTCTCTTTGTTATCGGAGGATATTTCCTTTGGCCCTACAGTCTTCTAAGGGATCCGAAATATCTGTTCTCAGATTCCACAGAAATAAGGCTAGCAAAGAGATCCACGAAATACAGATGTAACTCTGTGAGATGAATTAACAGAAAACTAAGCAGTTTCTCAGAAAGCTTCTTTCCAGATTTCATCTGAGGATATTTCCCCTTTCAGCATAGCCCTCTATGAGCTTCCAAATATCAGTTTGGCAATATAACAAGAACTGTCTTAGCGAAAGGCTTCTTGAGGGGCATGCTGGAACTCTGTGAGATGATTTCAAAGAACACAAAGAAGTTTCTCAGAAAGCTTCTTTCTCTTTGTTATCGGAGGATATTTCCTTTGGCCCTATAGTCTTCAAAGGGATCAGAAATATCTGTTCTCAGATTTCACAGAAATAAGGCTAGCAAAGAGATCCACGAAATACAGATGTAACTCTGTGAGATGAATTAACAGAAAACTAAGCATTTTCTCAGGAAGCTTCTTTCCAGATTTCTTCTGAGGATATTTCCTTTTTCACCTTAGCCCTCTATGGGCTTCCAAATATCACTTTGCCAATTCCACAATAACTGTCTTATCGAAAGGCTTCTTAGGGGAAAGTTGTAACTCTGTGAAATGGTTTCACAGAACACAAAGAAGTTTCTCAGAAAGCTTCTTTCTCTTTGTTATTGGAGGATATTTCCTTTGGCCCTGTAGTCTTCTAATGGATCCGAAATATCTGTTTCAGATTCCACAGAAATAAGGCCAGAAAAGAGATCCCCGAAATACAGATGTAACTCTGTGAGATGAATTAACAGAACACTAAGCAGTTTCTCATAAAGCTTCTTTCCAGATTTCATCTGAGGATATTTCCTTTTTCACCTTAGCCTTCTATGGGCTTCCAAATATCATTTTGCCAATTCCACAAGAAATGTCTTAGCGAAAGGCTTCTTGAGGGGAATGCTGTAACTCTGTGAGATGATTTCAGAGAACACAAAGAAGTTTCTCAGAAAGCTTCTTTCTCTTTGTTATCGGAGGATATTTCCTTTGGCCCTATAGCCTTCAAAGGGATCCGAAATATCTGTTCTCAGACTCCACAGAAATAACGCTAGCAAAGAGATCCACGAAATACAGATGTAACTCTGTGAGATGAATTAACAGAACACTAAGCAGTTTCTCAGAAAGCTTCTTTCCAGATTTCATCTGAGGATATTTCCTTTTTCACCATAGCCCTCTATGGGCTTCCAAATATCATTTTGCCAATTCCACAAGAACTGTCTTAGCGAAAGTCTTCTTGAGGGGAAAGCTGTAACTCTGTAAGATGATTTCACAGAACACAAAGAAGTTTCTCAGAAAGCTTCTTTCTCTTTGTTATCGGAGGATATTTCCTTTGGCCCTATAGTCTTCTAAGGGATCCGAAATATCTGTTCCCAGATTCCACAGAAATAAGGCTAGCAAAGAGATCCACGAAATACAGATGTAACTCTGTGAGATGAATTAACAGAAAACGAAGCAGTTTCTCAGGAAGCTTCTTTCCAGATTTCTTCTGAGGATATTTCCTTTTTCACCATAGCCCTCTAGGGGCTTCCAAATATCACTTTGCCAATTCCACAAGAACTGTCTTAACGAAAGGCTTCTTGAGGGGAAAGCTGTAACTCAGTGAGATGATTTCACAGATCACAAAGAGGTTTCTCAGAAAGCTTCTTTCTCTTTGTTATCGGAGGATATTTCCTTTGGCCCTATAGTCTTCAAAGGGATCCGAAATATCTGTTCTCAGATTCCACAGAAATAAGGCTAGGAAAGAGATCCACGAAATACAGATGTAACTCTGTCAGATGAATTAACAGAACACTAAGCAGTTTCTCAGAAAGCTTCTTTCCAGATTTAATGTGAGGATATTTCCTTTTTCACCATAGCCCTCTATGCACTTCCAAATATCACTTTGCAAATTCAACATGAACTGTCTTAGCGAAAGGCTTCTTGACGGGAACGCTGTAACTCTCTGAGATGATATCATAGAAAACAAAGAAGTTTCTCAGAAAACTTCTTTCTCTTTGTTATCGGAGGATATTTCCTTTGGCCCTATAGTCCTCAAAGGGATCCGAAATATCTGTTCTCAGATTCCACAGAAATAAGGCTAGCAAAGAGATCCACGAAATACAGATGTAACTGTGTGAGATGAATTAACAGAACACTAAGCAGTTTCTCAGAAAGCTTCTTTCCAGATTTCATCTGAGGATATTTCCTTTTTCACCATAGCCCTCTATGGGCTTCCAAATATCACTTTGCCAATTCAAGAAGAACTGTCTTAGCGATAGTCATCTTGACGGGAAAGCGGTAACTCTCTGAGGTGATATCATAGAAAACAAAGAAGTTTCTCAGAAAGCTTCTTTCTCTTTGTTATCGGAGGATATTTCCTTTGGCCCTCTAGTCTTCAAAGGGATCCGAAATATCTGTTATCAGATTCCACAGAAATAAGGCTAGCAAAGAGATCCACGAAATACAGATGTAACTCTGTGAGATGAATTAACAGAACACTAAGCAGTTTCTCAGAAAGCTTCTTTCCAGATTTCGTCTGAGGATATTTCCTTTTTCAACACAGACCTCTATGGGCTCCCAAATATCACTTTGCCAATTCCACAAGAACTGTCGTAGCGAAAGGCTTCTTGAGGGGAAAATTGTAACTCTGTGAAATGGTTTCACAGAACACAAAGAAGTTTCTCAGAAAGCTTCTTTCTCTTTGTTATCGGAGGATATTTCCTTTGGCCCTGTAGTCTTCTAAGGGATCCGAAATATCGGTTCTCAGATTCCACAGAAATAAGGCTAGCAAAGAGATCCCCGAAATACAGATGAAACTCTTTGAGATGAATTACCATAACACTAAGCAGTTTCTCAGAAATCTTCTTTCCAGATTTCATCTGAGGATATTTCCTTTTTCACCTTAGCCTTCTAAGGGCTTCCAAATATCACTTTGCCAATTCCATGTGAACTGTCTTAGCGATAGGCTTCTTGAGGGGAATGCTGTAACTCTCTGAGATGATTTCACAGAACACAAAGAAGTTTCTCACAAAGCTTCTTTCTCTTTGTTATCGGAGGATATTTCCTTTGGCCCTATCACCTTCAAAGGGATCCGAAATATCTGTTCTCAGACTCCACAGAAATAACGCTAGCAAAGAGATCCACGAAATACAGATGTAACTCCGTGAGATGAATTAACAGAACACTAAGCAGTTTCTCAGAAAGCTTCTTTCCAGATTTCATCTGAGGATATTTCCTTTTTCACCATAGCCCTCTATGGGCTTCCAAAT
The DNA here is from genome assembly GCF_043159975.1 of Macaca nemestrina. Taxonomy (NCBI): domain Eukaryota; kingdom Metazoa; phylum Chordata; class Mammalia; order Primates; family Cercopithecidae; genus Macaca; species Macaca nemestrina. Next base: position 28,415,142 of record NC_092143.1, read on the forward strand.
ATCACTTTGCCAATTTCACAAGAATTGTCTTAGCGAAAGGCTTCTTGAGGGGAAAGCTGTAACTCTCTGAGATGATTTCACAGAACACAAAGAAGTTTCTCAGAAAGCTTCTTTCTCATTGTTATCGGAGGATATTTCCTTTGGCCCTATAGTCTTCAAAGGGATCCGAAATATCTGTTCTCAGATTCCACAGAAATAAGGCTAGCAAAGAGATCCACGAAACACAGATGTAACTCTGTGAGATGAATTAACAGAACACTAAGCAGTTTCTCAAAAAGCTTCTTTCCAGATTTCGTCTGAGTATATTTCCCCTTTCAGCATAGCCCTCTATGGGCTTCCAAATATCAGTTTGGCAATTCCACAAGAACTGTCTTAGCGAAAGTTTTCTTGAGGGGAATGCTGGAACTCTGTGAGATGATTTCAAAGAACACAAAGAAGTTTCTCAGAAAGCTTCTTTCTCTTTGTTATCCGAGGATATTTCCTTTGGCCCTATAGTTTTCAAAGGGATCAGTAATATCTGTTCTCAGATTCCACAGAAATAAGGCTAGCAAAGAGATCCCCGAAATACAGATGTAACTCTGTGAGATGAATTAACAGAACACTAAGCAGTTTCTCATAAACCTTCTTTCCAGATTTCATCTGAGGATATTTCCTTTTTCACCATAGCCCTCTAACGGTTTCCAAATATCACTTTGCCAATTCCACAAGAACTCTCTTAGCGAAAGGCTTCTTGAGGCGAAAGCTGTAACTCTGTGAAATGGTTTCACAGAACACAAAGAAGTTTCTCAGAAAGCTTCTTTCTCTTTGTTATCGGAACTTATTTCCTTTGGCCCTATAGTCTTCAAAGGGATCCGAAATATCTGTTCTCAGATTCCACAGAAAGAAGGCTAGCAAAGAGATCCCCGAAATACAGATGTAACTCGGTGAGATGAATTAGCAGAACACTAAGCAGTTTCTCAGAAAGCTTCTTTCCAGATTTCATCTGAGGATATTTCCTTTTTCACCATAGCCCTCTATGGCTTCCAAATATCACTTTGCCTATTCCACAAGAACTGTCTTATCGAAAGGCTTCTTGAGGGGAAAGCTGTAACTCTCTGAGATGATTTCAAAGAACACAAAGAAGTTTCCCAGAAAGCTTCTTTCTCTTTGTTATAGGAGTTCATTTCCTTTGGCCCTATAGTCTTCTAAGGGATCCGATATATCTTTTCTCAGAATCCACAGAAATAAGGCGAGAAAAGAGATCCACCAAATACAAATGTAACTCTGTGAGATGAATTAACAGAACACTAAGCAGTTTCGCAGAAAGCTTCTCTCCAGATTTCATCTGAGGATATTTCCTTTTTCACCATAGCCCTCTATGGGCTTCCAAATATCACTTTGCCAATTCCACAAGAACTGTCTTAGCGAAAGGTTTCTTGAGGAGAAAGCTGTAACTCTGTGAGATGATTTCACAGAACACAAAGAAGTTTCTCAGAAAGCTTCTTTCTCTTTGTTATCGGAGGATATTTCCTTCGGCCCTATAGTCTTCAAAGGGATCCGAAATATCTGTTCTCAGATTCCACAGAAATAAGGCTGGCAAAGAGATCCACGAAATACATATGTAACTCTTTGAGACTGTCTTATCGAAAGGCTTCTTGAGGGGAAAGCTGTAACTCTCTGAGATGATTTCAAAGAACACAAAGAAGTTTCTCAGAAAGCTTCTTTCTCTTTGTTATAGGAGTTTATTTCCTTTGGCCCTATAGTCTTCTAAGGGATCCGAAATATCTGTTCTCAGAATCCACAGAAATAAGGCTAGAAAAGAGATCCACCGAATACAAATGTAACTCCGTGAGATGAATTAACAGAACACTAAGCAGTTTCTCAGAAATCTTCTCTCCAGATTTCATCTGAGGATATTTCCTTTTTCACCATAGCCCTCTATGGGCTTCCAAATATCACTTTGCCACTTCCACAAGAACTGTCTTAGCGAAAGGCTTCTTGAGCGGAAAGCTGTAACTCTGTGAGATGATTTCACAGAACACAAATTAGTTTCTCAGAAAGCTTCTTTCTCTTTGTTATTGGAGGATATTTCCTTCGGCCCTATAGTCTTCAAACGGATCCGAAATATCTGTTCTCAGATTCCACAGAAATAAGGCTAGCAAAGAGATCCACGAAATACAGATGTAACTCTGTGAGATGAATTAACAGAACACTAAGCAGTTTCTCAGAAAGCTTCTTTCCAGATTTAATGTGAGAATATTTCCTTTTTCTCCATAGCCCTCTATGCACTTCCAAATATCACTTTGCCAATTCCACAAGAACTGTCTTAGCGAAAGTCTTCTTGACGGGAACGCTGTAACTCTCTGAGATTATATCATAGAAAACAAAGAAGTTTCTCAGAAAGCTTCTTTCTCTTTGTTATCGGGGGATATTTCCTTTGGCCCTATAGTCTTCAAAGGAATCCGAAATATCTGTTCTCAGATTCCACAGAAATAAGGCTAGCAAAGAGATCCACGAAATACAGATGTAACTCTGTGAGATGAATTAACAGAACACTAAGCAGTTTCTCAGAAAGCTTATTTCCAGATTTCATCTGAGGATATTTCCTTTTTCATCATAGCCCTCTATGGGCTTACAAACATCACTTTGCCAATTCAAAAAGAACTGTCTTAGCGATAGTCATCTTGACGGGAAAGCTGTAACTCTCTGAGATGATATCATAGAAAACAAAGAAGTTTCCCCGAAACCTTCTTTGTCTTTGTTATCGGAGGATATTTCCTTTGGCCCTATAGTCTTCAAAGGGATCCGTAATATCTGTTCTCAGATTCCACAGAAATAAGGCTAGCAAAGAGATCCACGAAATACAGATGTAACGCTGTGAGAAGAATTAACAGAACACTAAGCAGTTTCTCAGAAAGCTTCTTTTCAGATTTCATCTGAGGATATTTCCTTTTTCACCATAGCCCTCTATGGGCTTCCAAATATCACTTTGCCAATTCCACAAGAACTGTCTTAGCGAAAGTCTTCTTGAGGGGAAAGCTGTAACTGTGTAAGATGATTTCACAGAACACAAAGAAGTTTCTCAGAAAGCTTCTTTCTCTTTGTTATCGGAGGATATTTCCTTCGGCCCTGTAGTCTTTTAAGGGATCCGAAATATCTGTTCTCAGATTCCACAGAAATAAGGCTAGCAAAGAGATCCCCGAAATATAGATGAAACTCTGTGAGATGAATTAACATAACACTAAGCTGTTTCTCAAAAATCTTCTTTCCAGATTTCATCTGAGGATATCTCCTTTTTCACCTTAGCCTTCTATGGGCTTCCAAATATCACTTTGCCAATTCCACAAGAACTGTCTTAGCGAAAGTCTTCTTGAGGGGAATGCTGTAACTCTGTGAGATGATTTCAGAGAACACAAAGAAGTTTCTCAGAAAGCTTCTTTATCTTTGTTATCGGAGGATATTTCCTTTGGCCCTATAGCTTTCAAAGGGATCCGAAATATCTGTTCTCAGACTCCACAGAAATAACGCTAGCAAAGAGATCCACGAAATACAGATGTAACTGTGTGAGATGAATTAACAGAACACTAAGCAGTTTCTCAGAAAGCTTCTTTCCAGATTTAATGTGAGGATATTTCCTTTTTCACCATAGCCCTCTATGCACTTCCAAATATCACTTTGCAAATTCCACAAGAACTGTCTTAGCGAAAGTCTTCTTGACGGGAACGCTGTAACTCTCTGAGATGATATCATAGAAAACAAAGAAGTTTCTCAGAAAGCTTCTTTCTCTTTGTTATCGGAGGATATTTCCTTTGGCCCTATAGTCTTCAAAGGGATCCGAAATATCTGTTCTCAGATTCCACAGAAATAAGACTAGCAAAGAGTTCCACGAAATACAGATGTAACTCTGTGTAGTAAATTAACAGAACACTAAGCAGTTTACAGGAAGCTTCTTTCCAGATTTCTTCCGAGGATATTCCCTTTCTTCCCATAGCCCACTATGGGCTTCCAAATATCACTTTGCCAATTCCACAAGAACTGTCATATCGAAAGGCTTCTTGAGGGGAAAGCTGTAACTCTGTGAGGTGATTTCCAAGAAGAAGATGAAGTTTCTCAGAAAACTTCTTTCTCTTTGTTATCGGAGGATAATTCCTTCGGCCCTATAGTCTTCAAACGGATCCGAAATATCTGTTCTCAGATTCCACAGAAATAAAGCTAGCAAAGAGATCCACGAAATACAGATGTAACCCTTTGAGAAGAATTAACAGAACATTAAGCAGTTTCTCAGAAATCTTCTTTCCAGATTTCATCTAAGGCTATTTCCTTTTTCACCGTAGCCTTCTATGGGCTTCCAAATATCACTTTGCCAATTCCACAAGAACTGTCTTAGCGAAAGGATTCTTGAGGGGAAAGCTGTAACTCTCTGAGATGATTTCACAGAACACAAAGAAGTTTCTCAGAAAGATTCTTTCTCTTTGTTATCGGAGCATATTTCCTTTGGCCCTATTGTCTTCAAAGGGATCCGAAATATCTCTTCTCAGATTCCACAGAAATAAGGCTAGCAAACAGATCCACGAAATACAGATGTAACTCTGTGAGATGAATTAACAGAACCCTAAGCAGTTTCTCAGAAAGCTTCTTTCCAGATTTCATCTGAGGATATTTCCTTTTTCACCATAGCCCTCTATGCACTTCCAAATATCTCTTTGCCAATTCCACAAGAACTGTCTTAGCGAAAGGCTTCTTGAGGGGAAAGCTGTGACTCTGTGACATGATCTCAAAGAACACAAAGAAGATTCTCAGAAAGTTTCTTTCTATTTGTTATCGGAGGATATTTCCTTTGGCTCTAGAGCTTTCAAAGGGATCCGAAATATCTGTTCTCAGATTCCACAGAAATAAGGCTAGCAAAGAGATCCACGAAATAAAGATGTAACTCTGTGAGATGAATTAACAGAACACTAAGCAGTTTCTCAGAAAGCTTTTTCCAGATTTCATCTGAGGATATTTCCGTTTTCACCATAGCCCTCTATGGGCTTCAAAATATCACTTTGCCAATTCCCAAGAACTGTCTTAGCCAAAGTCTTCTTGAGGTGAACGCTGTAACTCTATGAGATGATTTCACAGAACACAAAGAAGTTTCTCAGAAAGCTTCTTTCTCTTTGTTATCATAGGATATTTCCTTTGGCCCTATACTCTTCTAAGGGATCCGAAATATCTGTTCTCAGATTCCACAGAAATAAGGCTAGCAAAGAGATCCACGAAATACAGATGTAACTCTGTGAGATGAATTAAAGGAACACTAAGCAGTTTCTCAGGAAGCTTCTTTCCAGATTTCATCTGAGGATATTTCCTTTTTCACCCTAGCGCTCTATGGGCTTCCGAATATCACTTTGCCAATTCCACAAGAACTGTCTTAGCGAAAGGCTTCTTGTGGGGAAAGCTGTAACTCTGTGAGATGATTTCAAAGAACACAAAGAAGTTTCTCAGAAAGCTTCTTTCTCTTTGTTATCGGAGGATATTTCCTTTGGCCCTATAGCCTTCAAAGGGATCCGAAATATCTCTTCTCAGATTCCACAGAAATAAGGCTAGCAAAGAGATCCACGAAATACAGATGTAACTCTTTGAGATGAATTAACAGAACACTAAGCAGTTTCTAAGAAAGCTTCTTTCCAGATTTCATCTGAGGATATTTCCTTTTTCAGCATAGCCCACTAAGGGCTTCTAAATATCAATTTGCCAATTCCACAAGAACTGTCTTAGCGAAAGACTTCTTGAGGGGAAAGCTGTAACTCTGTGAGGTGATTTCCAAGAACAAGATGAAGTTTCTCAGAAAGCTTCTTTCTCTTTGTTATCGGAGGATAATTCCTTCGGCCCTATAGTCTTCAAACGGATCCGAAATATCTGTTCTCAGATTCCACAGAAATAAAGCTAGCAAAGAGATCCACGAAATACAGATGTAACCCTTTGAGAAGAATTAACAGAACATTAAGCAGTTTCTCAGAAATCTTCTTTCCAGATTTCATCTGAGGCTATTTCCTTTTTCATCGTAGCCTTCTATGGGCTTCCAAATATCACTTTGCCAATTCCACAAGAACTGTCTTAGCGAAAGGATTCTTGAGGGGAAAGCTGTAACTCTCTGAGATGATTTCACAGAACACAAAGAAGTTTCTCAGAAAGATTCTTTCTCTTTGTTATCGGAGCATATTTCGTTTGGCCCTATTGTCTTCAAAGGGATCCGAAATATCTCTTCTCAGATTCCACAGAAATAAGGCTAGCAAACAGATCCAGGAAATACAGATGTAACTCTGTGAGATGAATTAACAGAACACTAAGCAGTTTCTCAGAAAGCTTCTCTCCAGATTTCATCTGAGGATATTTCCTTTTTCACAATAGCCCTCTATGCGCTTCCAAATATCACTTTGCCAATTCCACAAGAACTGTCTTAGCGAAAGGCTTCTTGAGGGGAAAGCTGTGACTCTGTGACATGATCTCAAAGAACACAAAGAAGATTCTCAGAAAGTTTCTTTCTATTTGTTATCGGAGGATATATCCTTTGGTTCTAGAGTTTTCAAAGGGATCCGAAATATCTGTTCTCAGATTCCACAAAAATAAGGCTAGCAAAGAGATCCACGAAATACAGATGTAACTCTGTGAGATGAAATAACAGAACACTAAGCAGTTTTCAGAAAGCTTCTTTCCAGATTACATCTGAAGATATTTCCTTTTTCACCATAGCCCTGTATTGGCTTCCAAATATCACTTTGCCAATTCCACAAGAACTGTGTTAGCGAAAGGCTTCCAGAGGGGAAAGCTGTAACTCTGTGAGATGATTTCACAGAACACAAAGAAGTTTCTCAGAAAGCTTCTTTCTCTTTGTTATCGGAGGATATTTCCTTTGGCCCTATACTCTTGTAAGGGATCCGAAATATCTGTTCTCAGATTCCACAGAAATAAGGCTAGCAAAGAGATCCACGAAATACAGATGTAACTCTGTGAGATGAATTAAAGGAACACTAAGCAGTTTCTCAGGAAGCTTCTTTCCAGATTTCATCTGAGGATATTTCCTTTTTCACCCTAGCGCTCTATGGGCTTCCGAATATCACTTTGCCAATTCCACAAGAACTGTCTTAGCGAAAGGCTTCTTGTGGGGAAAGCATTAACTCTGTGAGATGATTTCAAAGAACACAAAGAAGTTTCTCAGAAAGCTTCTTTCTCTTTGTTATCGGAGGATATTTCCTTTGGCCCTATAGCCTTCAAAGGGATCCGAAATATCTCTTCTCAGATTCCACAGAAATAAGGCTAGCAAAGAGATCCACGAAATACAGATGTAACTCTTTGAGATGAATTAACAGAACACTAAGCAGTTTCTAAGAAAGCTTCTTTCCAGATTTCATCTGAGGATATTTCCTTTTTCAGCATAGCCCACTATGGGCTTCTAAATATCAATTTGCCAATTCCACAAGAACTGTCTTAGCGAAAGACTTCTTGAGGGGAAAGCTGTAACTCTGTGAGGTGATTTCCAAGAACAAGATGAAGTTTCTCAGAAAGCTTCTTTCTCTTTGTTATCGGAGGATAATTCCTTCGGCCCTATAGTCTTCAAACGGATCCGAAATATCTGTTCTCAGATTCCACAGAAATAAAGCTAGCAAAGAGATCCACGAAATACAGATGTAACCCTTTGAGAAGAATTAACAGAACATTAAGCAGTTTCTCAGAAATCTTCTTTCCAGATTTCATCTGAGGCTATTTCCTTTTTCATCGTAGCCTTCTATGGGCTTCCAAATATCACTTTGCCAATTCCACAAGAACTGTCTTAGCGAAAGGATTCTTGAGGGGAAAGCTGTAACTCTCTGAGATGATTTCACAGAACACAAAGAAGTTTCTCAGAAAGATTCTTTCTCTTTGTTATCGGAGCATATTTCGTTTGGCCCTATTGTCTTCAAAGGGATCCGAAATATCTCTTCTCAGATTCCACAGAAATAAGGCTAGCAAACAGATCCAGGAAATACAGATGTAACTCTGTGAGATGAATTAACAGAACACTAAGCAGTTTCTCAGAAAGCTTCTCTCCAGATTTCATCTGAGGATATTTCCTTTTTCACCATAGCCCTCTATGCGCTTCCAAATATCACTTTGCCAATTCCACAAGAACTGTCTTAGCGAAAGGCTTCTTGAGGGGAAAGCTGTGACTCTGTGACATGATCTCAAAGAACACAAAGAAGATTCTCAGAAAGTTTCTTTCTATTTGTTATCGGAGGATATATCCTTTGGTTCTAGAGTTTTCAAAGGGATCCGAAATATCTGTTCTCAGATTCCACAAAAATAAGGCTAGCAAAGAGATCCACGAAATACAGATGTAACTCTGTGAGATGAAATAACAGAACACTAAGCAGTTTTCAGAAAGCTTCTTTCCAGATTACATCTGAAGATATTTCCTTTTTCACCATAGCCCTGTATTGGCTTCCAAATATCACTTTGCCAATTCCACAAGAACTGTGTTAGCGAAAGGCTTCTAGAGGGGAAAGCTGTAACTCTGTGAGATGATTTCACAGAACACAAAGAAGTTTCTCAGAAAGCTTCTTTCTCTTTGTTATCGGAGGATATTTCCTTTGGCCCTATACTCTTGTAAGGGATCCGAAATATCTGTTCTCAGATTCCACAGAAATAAGGCTAGCAAAGAGATCCCAGAAATACAGATGTAACTCTGTGAGATGAATTAACAGAACACTAAGCAGTTTCTCATAAAGCTTCTTTCCAGATTTCATCTGAGAATATTTCCTTTTTCACCTTAGCCTTCTATGGGCTTCCAAATATCACCTTGCCAATTCCACAAGAACTGTCTTAGCGAAAGGCTTCTTGAGGGGAATGCTGTAACTCTGTGAGATGATTTCACAGAACACAAAGAAGTTTCTCAGAAATCTTCTTTCTCTTTGTTATCGGAGGATATTTCCTTTGGCCCTATAGCCTTCAAAGGGATCCGAAATATCTGTTCTCAAACTCCACAGAAATAACGCTAGCAAAGAGATCCACGAAATACAGATGTAACTCTCTGAGATGAATTAACAGATCACTAAGCAGTTTCTACGAAAGATTCTTTCCAGATTTCACCTGAGGATATTTCCTTTTTCACCATAGCCCTCTATGGGCTTCCAAATATCACTTTGCCAATTCCACAAGAACTGACTTAGCGAAAGTCTTCTTGAGGGGAAAGCTGTAACTCTCTAAGGTGATTTCACAGAACACAAAGTAGTTTCTCAGAAATCTTCTTTCTCTTTGTTATCGGAGGATATTTCCTTTGGCCCTATAGTCTTCTAAGGGATCCGAAATATCTGTTCTCAGATTCCACAGAAATAAGGCTAGCAAAGAGATCCACGAAATACAGATGTAACTCTGTGAGATGAATTAACAGAACACTAAGCAGTTTCTCAGGAAGCTTCTTTCCAGATTTCCTCTGAGGATATTTCCTTTTTCACCTTAGCCCTCTATGGGCTTCCAAATATCACTTTGCCAATTCCACAAGAACTGTCTTAGCGAAAGGCTTCTTGAGGGGAAAGCTGTAACTCTGTGAGATGATTTCACAAAACACAAAGAAGTTTCTCAGAAATCTTCTTTCTCTTTGTTATCGGAGGATATTTCCTTTGGCCCTATAGTCTTCAAAGGGATCCGAAATATCTGTTCTCAGATTCCACAGAAATAAGGCTAGGAAAGAGATCCACGACATACAGATGTAACTCTGTGAGATGAATAAACAGAACACTAAGCAGTTTCTAAGAAAGCCTCTTTCCAGATTTCATCTGAGGATATTTCCCCTTTCAGCATAGCCCTCTATGGGCTTCCAAATATCAGTTTGGCAATTCCACAAGAACTGTCTTATCGAAAGGCTTCTTGAGGGGTATGCTGGAACTCTGTGAGATGATTTCAAAGAACACAAAGAAGTTTCTGAGAAAGCTTCTTTCTCTTTGTTATCGGAGGATATTTCCTTTGGCCCTATAGTCTTCAAAGGGATCCGCAATATCTGTTCTCAGATTCCAAAGAAATAAGGCTAGGAAAGAGATCCACGAAATACACATGTACCCCTGTGAGATGAATTAACAGAACACTAAGCAGTTTCTCAGAAAGCTTCTTTCCAGAATTCATCTGAGGATATTTCCCCTTTCAGCATAGCCCTCTGTGGGCTTCCAAATATCACTTTGGCAATTCCACAAGAACTGTCTTAGCGAAAGGTTTATTGAGGGGAATGCTGGAACTCTGTGAGATGATTTCAAAGAACACAAAGAAGGTTCTCAGAAAGCTTCTTTCTCTTTGTTATCGGAGGATATTTCCTTTGGCCCTATACTCTTCAAAGGGATCCGAAATATCTGTTCTCAGATTCCACAGAAATAAGGCTAGCAAAGAGATCCAGGAAATACAGATGTAACTCTGTGAGATGAATTAACAGAACACTAAGCAGTTTCTCAGAAAGCTTCTTTCCAGATTTCATCTGAGGATATTTCGTTTTTCACCATTACCCTCTATGGGCTCCCTAATATCACTTTGCCAATTCCACAAAAACTGTCTTAGCGAAAGGCTTCTTGAGGGGAAAGCTGTAACTCTGGGAGATGATTTCATAGAATACAAAGAAGTTTCTCAGAAAGCTTCTTTCTCTTTGTTATCGGAGGATATTTAATTTGAACCTATAGTCTTCAAGGGGATCCGAAATATCTGTTCTCAGATTCCCCAGAAATAAGGCCAGCAAAGAGATCCACGAAATACAGATGGAACTCTGTGAGATGAATTAACAGAACACTAAGCAGTTTCTCAGGAAGCTTCTTTCCAGATTTCATCTGAGGATATTTCCTTTTTCACCGTAACCCTCTATGGGCTCCCAAATATCACTTTGCCACTTCCACAAGAACTGTCTTAGCGAAAGGCTTCTTGAAGGGAAAGCTGTAACTCTGGGAGATGATTTCACAGAACACAAAGAAGTTTCTCAGAAAGCTTCTTTCTCTTTTTTATCAGAGGATATTTCCTTTGGCCCAATAGTCTTCAAAGGGATCCGAAATATCTGTTCTCAGATTCCACAGAAATAAGGCTAGCAAAGAGATCCACGAAATACAGATGAAACTCTGTGAGATGAATTAACATAACACTGAGCAGATTCTCAGAAACTTCTTTCGAGATTTCATCTGAGGATATTTTCTTTTTCACCATAGCCCTCTATGGGCTTCCAAATATCACTTTGCCAATTCCACAAGAACTGTCTTAGCGAAAGGATTCTTGAGGGGAAAGCTGTAACTCTGTCAGATGATTTCACAGAACACAAAGAAGTTTTTCAGAAAGCTTCTTTCTCTTTGTTATCGGAGGATATTTCCTTTGGCCCTGTAGTCTTCTAAGGGATCTGAAATATCTGTTCTCAGATTCCACAGAAATAAGGCTAGCAAAGAGATCCACGAAATACAGATGTAACTCTGTGAGATGAATTAACAGAACAATAAGCAGTTTCTCAGAAAGATTCTTTCTAGATTTCATCTGAGGATATTTCCTTTTTCACCATAGCCCTGTGTTTGCTTCCAAATATCACTTTGCCAATTTCACAAGAACTGTCTTAGCGAAAGCCTTCTTGTGGGGAAAGTTGTAACTCTGTGGGATGATCTCACAGAACACAAAGAAGTTTCTCAGAAAGCTTCTTTCTCTTTGTTATCGGAGGATATTTCCTTTGGCCCTATAGTCTTCTAAGGGATCCGAAATATCTGTTCTCAGATTCCACAGAAATAAGGCTAGCACAGAGATGCACGAAATACAGATGTAACTCTGTGAGATTAATTAACAGAACACTAAGCAGTTTCTCAGAAAGCTTCTTTCCAGATTTCATCTGAGGATATTTCCTTTTTCACCATTGACCTGTATGGGCTTCCAAATATCACTTTGCCAATTCAACAAGAACTGTCTTAGCGAAAGGCTTCTTTAGGGGAATGCTGTAACTCTGTGAGATGATTTCAAAGAACACAAAGAAGTTTCTCAGAAAGCTTCTTTCTGTTTGTTATCAGAGGATATTTCCTTTAGCCCTATTGTCTTCAAGGGATCCGAAATATCTGTTCTCAGATTCCGCAGAAATAAGGCTAGCAAAGAGATACACCAAATACAGATGTAACTCTGTGAGATGAATTAACAGAACACTAAGCAGTTTCTCAGAAAGCTTCTTTCCAGATTTCTTCAGAGGATATTTCCTTCTTCTCCATTGCCCTCTATGGGCTTCCAGATATCACTCTGCCAATTCCACAAGAACTGTCTTAGGGAAAGGCTTCTCTAGGGGAAAGTTGTATCTCGGTGAGATGATTTCACAGAACACAAAGAAGTTTCTCATAAAGCTTCTTTCTCTTTGTTATCGGAGTTTATTTCCTTTGGCCCTATAATCTTCAAAGGGATCCCGAATATCTGTTCTCAGATTCCACAGAAATAAGACTAGCAAAGAGATCCACGAAATACAGATGTAACACTGTGAGATGAATTAACAGAACACTAAGCACTTTCTCAGAAAGCTTCTTTCCAGATTTCATCAGAGTATATTTACTTTTTCACCATAGCCCTCTATGCGCTTCCAAATATCACTTTGCCAATTCCCGAAAAACTGTCTTAGCGAAAGGCTTCTTGAGGGGAAAGCTGTAACTCTGTCAGATGATTTCACAGAACACAAAGAAGTTTCTCAGAAAGCTTCTTTCTCTTTTTTATCGGAGGATATTTCCATTGGCCCTATAGCCTTCAAAGGGATCCGAAATATCTGTTCTCAGACTCCACAGAAATAACGCTAGCAAAGAGATCCACGAAATACAGATGTAACTCTGTGAGATGAATTAACAGAACACTAAGCAGTTTGTCAGAAAGCTTCTTTCCAGATTACATCTGAGGATATTTCCTTTTTCACCATAGCCCTCTATGGGCTTCCAAATATCACTTTGCCAATTCCACAAGAACTGTCTTAGCGAAAGGCTTCTAGAGGGGAAAGCTGTAACTCTGTGAGATGATTTCACAGAACACAAAGAAGTTTCTCAGAAAGCTTCTTTCTCTTTGTTATCGGAGGATATTTCCTTTGGCCCTATAGTCTTCTAAGGGATCCGAAATATCTGTTCTCAGATTCCACAGAAATAAGTCTAGCAAAGAGATCCCAGAAAAACAGATGTAACTCTGTGAGATGAATTAACAGAACACTAAGCAGTTTCTCATAAAGCTTCTTTCCAGATTTCATCTGAGGATATTTCCTTTTTAAACTTAGCCTTCTATGGGCTTCCAAATATCACCTTGCCAATTCCACAAGAACTGTCTTAGCGAAAGGATTCTTGAGGGGAATGCTGTAACTCTGTGAGATGATTTCACAGAACACAAAGAAGTTTCTCAGAAACCTTCTTTCTCTTTGTTATCGGAGGATATTTCCTTTGGCCCTATAGCCTTCAAAGGGATCCGAAATATCTGTTCTCAAACTCCACAGAAATAACGCTAGCAAAGAGATCCACGAAATACAGACGTAACTCTGTGAGATGAATTAACAGATCACTAAGTAGTTTCTAGGAAAGATTCTTTCCAGATTTCACCTGAGGATATTTCCTTTTTCACCATAGCCCTCTATGCGCTTCCAAATATCACTTTGCCAATTCCACAAGAACTGTCTTAGCGAAAGTCTTCTTGAGGGGAAAGCTGTAACTCTCTAAGGTGATTTCACAGAACACAAAGAAGTTTCTCAGAAAGCTTCTTTCTCTTTGTTATCGGAGGATATTTCCTTTGCCTCTAAAGTCTTCAAAGGGTTCCGAAATATCTGTTCCCAGATTCCACAGAAATAAGGCTAGGAAAGGGATCCACGAAATACAGATGTAACTCTGTGAGATGAATTAACAGAACACTAAGCAGTTTCTCAGAAAGCTTCTTTCCAGAATTCATCTGAGGACATTTCCAGTTTCAGCATAGCCCTCTATGGGCTTCCAAATATCACTTTGGTAATTCCACAAGAACTGTCTTAGCGAAAGGCTTTTTGAGGGGAAAGCTGTAACTCTGTGAGATGATTTCACAGAACACAAAGAAGTTTCTGAGAAAGATTCGTTCTCTTTGTGATCGGAGGATATTTCCTTTGGCCCTACAGTCTTCTAAGGGATCCGAAATATCTGTTCTCAGATTCCACAGAAATAAGGCTAGCAAAGAAATCCACGAAATACATATGTAACTCTGTGAGATGAATTAAGAGAACACTAAGCAGTTTCTCAGAAAGCTACTTTCCAGATTTCATCTGAGGATATTTCCTTTTTCACCATAGCCCTCTATGGACTTCCAAATATCACTTTGCCAATTCCACAAGAACTGTCTTAGCGAAAGGCTTCTTGAGGGGAAAGCTGTAACTCTGTCAGATGATTTCAAAGAACACATAGAAGTTTCTCAGAAAGCTTCTTTCTCTTTGTTATCGGAGGATATTTCCTTTGGCCCTATAGTCTTCAAAGGGATCCGAAATATCTGTTCTCAAATTCAACAGAAGTAAGGTCAGCAAAAAATCCATGAAATACAAATGTAACTCTGTGAGATGAATTAACAGAACACTAAGCAGTTTCTCAGAAAGCTACTTTCCTGATTTCATCTGAGGATATTTCCTTTTTCACCATAGCCCTCTATGGGCTTCCAAATATCACTTTGCCTATTCCACAAGAACTGTCTTAGCGAAAGGCTTCTTCAGGGGAAAGCTGTAACTCTGTGAGATGATTTCACAGAACACAAAGGAGTTTCTAAGAAAGCTTCTTTCTCTTTGTTATCGGAGGATATTTCCTTTGGCCCTATAGCCTTCAAAGGGATCCGAAATATCTGTTCTCAGATTCCACAGAAATAAGGCTAGCAAAGAGATCCACCAAATACAGATGTAACTCGGTGAGATGAATTATCAGAACACTAAGGAGTTTCTCACAAAGCTTCTTTCCAGATTACATCTGAGGATATTTCCTTTTTCACCATAGCCCTCTATGGGCTTCCAAATATCACTCTGCCTATTCCACAAGAACTGTCTTAGCGAAAGGCTTCTCTAGGGGAAAGCTGTATCTCTGTGAGATGATTTCACAGAACACAAAGAAGTTTCTCAGAAAGCTTCTTTCTCTTTGTTATCGGAGGATATTACCTTTGGCCCTATAGTCTTCAAAGGATCCGAAATATCTGTTCTCACATTCCACAGAAATAAGGCAAGCAAAGAGATCCACGAAATACAGATGTAACTCTGTGGGATGAATTAACAGAACACTAAGCAGTTTCTCAGAAAGCTTCTTTGCAGATTTCATCTGAGGATATTTCCCTTTTCACCGTAGACTTCTATGCGCTTCCTAATATCACTTTGCCAATTCCATAAGAACTGTCTTAGAGAAAGACTTCTTGAGGGGAAAGCTGTAACTCTGTGAGGTGATTTCACAGAACACAAAGAAGTTTCTCAGAAAGCTTCTTTCTCTTTGTTATCGGAGTTTATTTCCTTTGGCCCTATAATCTTCAAAGGGATCCGCAATATCTGTTCTCACATTCCACAGAAATAAGGCTAGAAAAGAGATCCACGAAATACAGATGTAATTCTGAGAGATGAATTAACAGAACACTAAGCAGTTTCTCAGAAAGCTTCTTTCCGTATTTCATCTCTGGATATTTCCTTTTTCACCATAGCCCTCTATGGGCTTCCAAATATCACTTTGCCAATTGCACAAGAACTGTCTTAGCGAAAGGCTTCTTGAGGGGAAAGCTGTAACTCTGTGAGATGATTTCACAGAACACAAAGAAGTTTCTCAGAAAGCTTCTTTCTCTTAGTTATCGGAGGATATTTCCTTTGGCCCTAGAGTCTTCAAAGGGATCCGAATTATCTGTTCTCAGATTCCACAGAAATAAGGCTAGCAAAGAGATCCACGAAATACAGATGTATCTCTTTGAGATGAATTAACAGAACAATAAGCAGTTTTTTAGAAAGCTTCTTTCCAGATTTCATCTGAGGATATTTCCTTTTTCACCATAGCCCTCTATGGGCTTCAAAATATCACTATGGCAATTCCACAGGAACTGTCTTAGCGAAAGGCTCCTTGAGGGGAAAGCTGTAACTCTGTGAGATGATTTCACAGAACACAAAGAAGTGTCTCAGAAAGCTTCTTTCTCTTAGTTATCGGAAGATATTTCCTTTGGCCTTATAGTCTTCTAAGGGATTCGAAATATCTCTTCTCAGATTCCACAGAAATAAGGCTAGCAAAGAGATCCACGAAATACAGATGTAACTCTGTGAGATGAATTAACAGAACACTACAGTTTCTCAGAAAGCTTCTTTCCAGATTTCATCTGTGGATATTTCCTTTTTCACCATAGCCCTCTATGGGCTTCCAAATATCACTTTGCCAATTGCACAAGAACTGTCTCAGCGAAAGGCTTCTTGAGGGGAATGCTGTAACTCTGTGAGATGATTTCACAGAACACAAAGAAGTTTCTCAGAAATCTTCTTTCTCTTTATTTTCGGAGGATATTTCCTTTGGCCCTATAGTCTTCTAAGGGATCCGAAATATCTGTTCTCAGATTCCACAGAAATAAGGCTAGCAAAGAGATCCAGGAAATACAGATGTAACTCTCTGAGATGAATTAACAGAACACTAAGCAGTTTCTCAGAAAGCTTTTTTCCATATTTCATCTGAGGATATTTCCTTTTTCACCATGGCCCTCTATGAGCTTCCAAATATCACTTTGCCAATTCCACAAGAACTGTCTTAGCGAAAGGCTTCTTGAGGGGAAAGCTGTAACTCTGTCAGATGATTTCACAGAACACAAAGAAGTTTTTCAGAAAGCTTCTTTCTCTTTGTTATCGTAGGATATTTCCTTTGGCCCTGTAGTCTTCTAAGGGATCTGAAATATCTGTTCTCAGATTCCACAGAAATAGGGCTAGCAAAGAATCCACGAAATACAGATGTAACTCTGTGAGATGAATTAACAGAACACTAAGCAGTTTCTCTGAAAGCTTCTTTCCAGATTTCATCTGAGGATATTTCCTCTTTCACAGTAGCCCTCTATGGGCTTTTAAATATCACTTTGCCAATTCCACAAGAACTGTCTAAGTGAAAGACTTCTTGAGGGGAAAGCTGTAACTCTGTGAGGTGATTTCACAAAACACAAAGAAGTTTCTCAGAAAGCTTCTTTCTCTTTGTTATCGGAGTTTATTTCCTTAGGCCCTATAATCTTCAAAGGGATCTGGAATATCTGTTCTCAGATTTCACAGAAGTAAGGCTAGCAAAGAGATCCCCAAAATACAGATGTAACTCTGTGAGATGAATTAACAGAACACTAAGCAGTTTCCAAGAAAGCTTCTTTCCAGATTTCATCTGAGGATATTTCCTTTTTTACCTTAGCCTTCTATGGACTTCCAAATATCACTTTGTCAATTAAACAAGAACTGTCTTAGCGAAAGTCTTCTTGAGGGGAAAGCTGTGACTCTTGGACATGATTTCAAAGAACACAAAGAAGTTTCTCAGAAAGATTCTTTCTCTTTGTTATCGGAGGATATTTCCTTTGGCTCTAGAGTTTCAAAGGGCTCCGAAATATCTGTTCTCTTATTCCACAGAAAAAAGGCTAGCAAAGAGATCCATGAAATACAGATGTAACTCTGTGAGATGAATTAACAGAAGAATAAGCAGTTTCTCAGAAAGCTTCTTTCCAGATTTCGTCTGTGGATATTTCCCTTTTCACTATAACCCTCTATGGGCTTCGAAATATCACTTTGCCAATTCCACAAGAACTGTCTTAGCGAAAGGCTTCTTGAGTGGAAAGCTGTAACTCTGTGAGATGATTTCACAGAACACAAAGAAGTTTTTCAGAAAGCTTCTTTCTCTTTGTTATCGGAGGATATTTCCTTTGGCCCTATAGTCTTCTAAGGGATGCGAAATATCTGTTCTCAGATTCCACAGAAATAAGGCTAGCAAAGAGATCCACGAAATACAGATGTAACTCTGTGAGATGAATTAACAGAACCCTAATCAGTTTCTCAGAAAACTTTTTCCAGATTTCATCTGAGGATATTTCCTTTTTCACCAGAGCCCTCTAAGGGCTTCCAAATATCACTTTACCAATTCCTCAAAAACGTCTTGGCGAAAGGCTTCTTGAGCGGAAAGCTGTAACTATGTGAGATGATTTCACAGAACACAAAGAAGTTTCTCAGAAAGATTCTTTCTCTTTGTTATCGGAGGATATTTCCTTTGGCCCTATAGACTTCTAAGGGATCCTAAATATCTGTTCTCAGATTCCACAGAAATAAGGCAAGCCAAGAGATCCACCAAATACAGATGTAACTCTGTGAGATGAATTAACAGAACACTAAGCAGTTTCTCAGAAAGCTTCTTTCCAGATTTCATCTAAGGATATTTCCTTTTTAACCATAGCCCTCTATTGGCTTCCAAATATCACTTTACCAATTCCAGAAAACTGTCTTAGAGAAAGGCTTCTTGAGAGGAAAGCTGTAACTCTTTGAGATGATTTCACAGAACACAAAGAAGTTTCTCAGAAAGCTTCTTTCTCTTTGTTATCGGTGGATATTTCCTTTGGCCCTATAGTCTTCAAAGGGTTCCGAAAAATCTGTTCTCAGATTCAACAGAAATAAGGCGAGCAAAGAGATCCACCAAATCCAGATGTAACTCTGTGAGATGAAATAAGAGAACACTAAGCAGTTTCTCAGAAATCTTCTTTCCAGATTTCATCTGAGGATATTTCCTTTTTCACCATAGCCCTTTATGGTCTTCCAAATATCACTTTGCCAATTCCACAAGAAATGTCTTAGCGAACGGCTTCTTGAGGGGAAAGCTGTAACTCTGTGAGATGATTTCACAGAACAGAAAGAAGTTTCTCAGAAAGCTTCTTTCTCTTTGTTATCGGAGGATATTTCCTTTGGCCCTATAGACTTCAAAGGGTTCCGAAAAATCTGTTCTCAGATTCAACAGAAATAAGGCTAGCAAAGAGATCCACGAAATGCAGATGTAACTCTGTGAGATGAATTAACAGAAGACTAAGCAGTTTCTCAGACAGCTTCTTTCCAGATTTCATCTGAGGATATTTTCTTTTTCACCATAGCCCTCTATGCGCTTCCAAATATCACTTTGCCAATTCCACCAGAACTGTCTTAGCGAAAGGCTTCTTAAGGGGAAAGCTGTAATTCTGTGAGATGATTTCACAGAACACAAAGAAGTTTCTCACAAATCTTCTTTCTCTTTGTTATCGGAGGATTTTTCCTTTGGCCCTATAGTCCTCAAAGGGATCCGAAATTTCTGTTCTCAGATTACACAGAAATAAGTCTAGCAAAGAGATCCACGAAATACAGATGTAACTCTGTGAGATGAATAAACAGAACACTAAGCAGTTTCTCAGAAAGCTTCTTTCCAGATTCATCTGAGGATATTTCCTTTTTCACCATAGCCCTCTAGGTGCTCCCAAATATCACTTTGCCAATTCCACAAGAACTGTCTTAGCGAAAGGCTTCTGGAGGAGAAAGCTGTAAGACTGGGAGATGAATTCACAGAACACAAAGAAGTTTCTCGGAAAGCTTCTTTCTCTTTGTTATCGTAGGATATTTCCTTTGGCCCTATAGTCTTCAAGGGGATCCGAAATATCTGTTCTCAGATTCCACAGAAATAAGGCTAGCAAGCAGATCCAGGAAATACAGATGTAACTCTGTGAGTTGAATTAACAGAACACTAAGCAGTTTCTCAGAAAGCTTCTTTCTAGATTTCATCTGAGCATATTTCCTTTTTCACCATAGCCCTCTACGCGCTTCCAAATATCACTTTGCAATTCCACCAGAACTGTCTTATTGAAAGGCTTCTTGAGCAGAAAGCTGTGACTCTTTGACATGATTATAAAGAACACAAAGAAGTTTCTCAGAAAGTTTCTTTCTATTTGTTATCGGAGGATATTTCCTTTGGCTCTAGAGTTTTGAAAGGGATCCGAAATATCTGTTCTCATATTCCACAGAAATAAGACTAGCAAAGAGATCCACGAAATACAGATGTAACTCTGTGAGATGAATTAACAGAACACTAAGCCGTTTCTCAGAAAGCTTCCTTCCAGATTTCATCTGAGGATATTTCCTTTTTCACCATAGCCCTTTAGGGGCTTCCACATATCACTTTGCCAATTCCACAAGAACTGTCCTAACGAAAGGCCTCTTGAGAGGAAAGCTGTAACTCTCTAAGGTGATTTCACAGAACACAAAGAAGTTTCTCAGAAAGCTTCTTTCTCTTTGTTATCGGAGGATATTTCCTTTGGCCCTATAGTCTTCTAAGGGATCCGAAATATCTGTTCTCAGATTCCACAGAAATAAGACTAGCAAAGAGTTCCACGAAATACAGATGTAACTCTGTGAGGTGAATTAACACAACACTAAGCAGTTTACAGGAAGCTTCGTTCCAGATTTCTTCCGAGGATATTCCCTTTCTTCCCATAGCCCACTATGGGCTTCCAAATATCACGTTGCCAATTCCACAAGAACTGTCTTATCGAAAGGCTTCTTGAGGGGAAAGCTGTAACTCTTTGAGACGATTTCACAGAACACAAAGAAGTTTCTCAGAAAGCTTCTTTCTATTTGTTATCGGAGGATATTTCCTTTGGCTCTAGAGTTTTCAAAGGGATCCGAAATATCTGTTCTCAGATTCCACAGAAATAAGGCTAGCAAAGAGATCCACGAAATACAGATAAATCTGTGAGATGAATTAACAGAACACTAAGCGTTTTCTCAGAAAGCTTCTTTCGAGAATTCATCTGAGGATATTTCCTTTTTCACCATAGCCCTCTATTCGCTTCCAAATATCACTTTGCCAATTACACAAGAACTGTCTTAGCGAAAGGATTCTTGAGGGGAAAGCTGTAACTCTCTGAGATGATTTCACAGAACACAAAGAAGTTTCTCAGAAAGCTTCTTTCTCTTTGTTATCGGAGCATATTTCCTTTGGCCCTATTATCTTCAAAGGGATCCGAAATATCTCTTCTCAGATTCCACAGAAATAAGGCTAGCAAACAGATCCACGAAATACAGATGTAACACAGTGAGATGAATTAACAGAACACTAAGCAGTTTCTCAGAAAGCTTCTTTCCAGATTTCATCTGAGGATATTTCCTTTTTCACCATAGCCCTCTATGCACTTCCAAATATCACTTTGCCAATTCCACAAGAACTGTCTTAGCGAAAGGCTTCTTGAGGGGAAAGCTGTGACTCTGTGACATGATCTCAAAGAACACAAAGAAGATTCTCAGAAAGTTTCTTTCTATTTGTTATCGGAGGATATTTCCTTTGGCTCTAGAGTTTTCAAAGGGATCCGAAATATCTGTTCTCAGATTCCACAGAAATAAGGCTAGCAAAGAGATCCACGAAATACAGATGTAACTCTGTGAGATGAATTAACAGAACACTAAGCAGTTTCTCAGAAAGCTTTTTCCAGATTTCATCTGAGGATATTTCCGTTTTCACCATAGCCCTCTATGGGCTTCCAAACATCACTTTGCCAATTCCCAAGAACTGTCTTAGCCAAAGTCTTCTTGAGGTGAACGCTGTAACTCTATGAGATGATATCACAGAACACAAAGAAGTTTCTCAGAAAGCTTCTTTCTCTTTGTTATCATAGGATATTTCCTTTGGCCCTATACTCTTCTAAGGGATCCGAAATATCTGCTCTCAGATTCCACAGAAATAAGGCTAGCAAAGAGATCCACGAAATACAGATGTAACTCTGTGAGATGAATTAAAGGAACACTAAGCAGTTTCTCAGGAAGCTTCTTTCCAGATTTCATCTGAGGATATTTCCTTTTTCACCCTAGCGCTCTTTGGGCTTCCGAATATCACTTTGACAATTCCACAAGAACTGTCTTAGCGAAAGGCTTCTTGTGGGGAAAGCTTTAACTCTGTGAGATGATTTCAAAGAACACAAAGAAGTTTCTCAGAAAGCTTCTTTCTCTTTGTTATCGGAGGATATTTCCTATGGCCCTATAGTCTTCAAAGGGATCAGAAATATCTCTTCTCAGATTCCACAGAAATAAGGCTAGCAAAGAGATCTACGACATACAGATGTAACTCCTTGAGATGAATTAACAGAACACTAAGCAGTTTCTCAGAAAGCTTCTTTCCAGATTTCATCTGAGGATATTTCCTTTTTCACCGTAACCCTCTATGGGCTCCCAAATATCACTTTGCCACTTCCACAAGAACTGTCTTAGCGAAAGGCTTCCTGAGGGGAAAGCTGTAACTCTGGGAGATGATTTCACAGAACACAAAGAAGTTTCTCAGAAAGCTTCTTTCTCTTTGTTATCGGAGGATATTTCCTTTGGCCCTATAGTCTTCAAGGGGATCCGAAATATCTGTTCTCAGATTCCACAGAAATAAGGCTTGGAAAGAGATCCACGAAATACAGATGTAACTCTGTGAGATGAATTAACAGAACACTAAGCAGTTTCTCAGAAAGCTTCTTTCCAGATTTCATCTGAGGATATTTCCTTTTTCACCCTAGACCTCTATGCGCTTTCAAATATCACTTTGCCAATTCCACAAGAACTGTCTTAGGGAAAGGTTTCTTTAAGGGAAAGCTGTGACTCTGTGACATGATTTCAAAGAACACAAAGAAGTTTCTCAGAAAGCTTCTTTCTCTTTGTTATCTGAGGATATTTCCTTTGGCACTATAGTCTTCAAAGGGATCCGAAATATCTGTTCTCAGATTCCACAGAAATAAGGCTAGCAAAGAGATCCACGAAATACAGATGTAACTCTGTGAGATGAATTAACAGAACACTAAGCAGTTTCTCAGAAAGCTTCTTTCCAGATTTCATCTAAGGATATTTCCTTTTTCACCCTTATCCTCTATGGGCTCCCAAATATCACTTTGCCAATTCCACAAGAACTGTCTTAGCGCAAGGATTCTTGAGGGGAAAGCTGTAACTCTGGGAGATGATTTCACAGAACACAAAGAAGTTTCTCAGAAACCTTCTTTCTCTTTGTTACCGGAGGATATTTCCTTTTGCCCTATAGCCTTCAAAGGGATCCGAAATATCTGTTCTCAGACTCCACAGAAATAACGCTAGCAAAGAGATCCACGAAATACAGATGTAACACTTTGAGATGAATTAACAGAACACTAAGCAGTTTCTAAGAAAGCTTCTTTCCAGATTTCATCTGAGGATATTTCCTTTTTCAGCATAGCCCACTATGGACTTCTAAGTATCAATTTGCCAATTCCACAAGAACTGTCTTAGCGAAAGACTTCTTGAGGGGAAAGCTGTAACTCTGTGAGGTGATTTCCAAGAACAAGATGAAGTTTCTCAGAAAGCTTCTTTCTCTTTGTTATCGGAGGATAATTCCTTCGGCACTATAGTCTTCAAACGGATCCGAAATATCTGTTCTCAGATTCCACAGAAATAAAGCTAGCAAAGAGATCCACGAAATACAGATGTAACCCTTTGAGAAGAATTAACAGAACATTAAGCAGTTTCTCAGAAATCTTCTTTCCAGATTTCATCTGAGGCTATTTCCTTTTTCACCGTAGCCTTCTATGGGCTTCCAAATATCACTTTGCCAATTACACAAGAACTGTCTTAGCGAAAGGATTCTTGAGGGGAAAGCTGTAAGTCTCTGAGATGATTTCACAGAACACAAAGAAGTTTCTCAGAAAGCTTCTTTCTCTTTGTTATCGGAGCATATTTCCTTTGGCCCTATTGTCTTCAAAGGGATCCGAAATATCTCTTCTCAGATTCCACAGAAATAAGGCTAGCAAACAGATCCACGAAATACAGATGTAACTCTGTGAGATGAATTAACAGAACACTAAGCAGTTTCTCAGATATCTTCTTTCCAGATTTCATCTGAGGATATTTCCTTTTTCACCATAGCCCTCTATGCACTTCCAAATATCACTTTGCCAATTCCACAAGAACTGTCTTAGCGAAAGGCTTCTTGAGGGGAAAGCTGTGACTCTGTGACATGATCTCAAAGAACACAAAGAAGATTCTCAGAAAGTTTCTTTCTATTTGTTATCGGAGGATATTTCCTTTGGCTCTAGAGTTTTCAAAGGGATCCGAAATATCTGTTCTCAGATTCCACAGAAATAAGGCTAGCAAAGAGATCCACGAAATACAGATGTAACTCTGTGAGATGAATTAACAGAACACTAAGCAGTTTCTCAGAAAGCTTTTTCCAGATTTCATCTGAGGATATTTCCGTTTTCACCATAGCCCTCTATGGGCTTCCAAATATCACTTTGCCAATTCCCAAGAACTGTCTTAGCCAAAGTCTTCTTGAGGTGAACGCTGTAACTCTATGAGATGATATCACAGAACACAAAGAAGTTTCTCAGAAAGCTTCTTTCTCTTTGTTATCATAGGATATTTCCTTTGGCCCTATACTCTTCTAAGGGATCCGAAATATCTGTTCTGAGATTCCACAGAAATAAGGATAGCAAAGAGATCCACGAAATACAGATGTAACCCTGTGAGATGAATTAAAGGAACACTAAGCAGTTTCTCAGGAAGCTTCTTTCCAGATTTCATCTGAGGATATTTCCTTTTTCACCCTAGCGCTCTTTGGGCTTCCGAATATCACTTTGACAATTCCACAAGAACTGTCTTAGCGAAAGGCTTCTTGTGGGGAAAGCTTTAACTCTGTGAGATGATTTCAAAGAACACAAAGAAGTTTCTCAGAAAGCTTCTTTCTCTTTGTTATCGGAGGATATTTCCTATGGCCCTATAGTCTTCAAAGGGATCAGAAGTATCTCTTCTCAGATTCCACAGAAATAAGGCTAGCAAAGAGATCCACGACATATAGATGTAACTCCTTGAGATGAATTAACAGAACACTAAGAAGTTTCTCAGAAAGCTTCTTTCCAGATTTCATCTGAGGATATTTCCTTTTTCACCGTAACCCTCTATGGGCTCCCAAATATCACTTTGCCACTTCCACAAGAACTGTCTTAGCGAAAGGCTTCTTGAGGGGAAAGCTGTAACTCTGGGAGATGATTTCACAGAACACAAAGAAGTTTCTCAGAAACCTTCTTTCTCTTTGTTATCGGAGGATATTTCCTTTGGCCCTATAGCCTTCAAAGGGATCCGAAATATCTGTTCTCAGACTCCACAGAAATAACGCTAGCAAAGAGATCCACGAAATACCGATGTAAGTCTTTGAGATGAATTAACAGAACACTAAGCAGTTTCTAAGAAAGCTTCTTTCCAGATTTCATCTGAGGATATTTCCTTTTTCACCTTAGCCTTCTATGGGCTTCCAAATATCACCTTGCCAATTCCACAAGAACTGTCTTAGCGAAAGGCTTCTTGAGGGGAATGCTGTAACTCTGTGAGATGATTTCACAGAACACAAAGAAGTTTCTCAGAAATTTTCTTTCTCTTTGTTATCGGAGGATATTTCCTTTGGCCCTATAGCCTTCAATGGGATCCGAAATATCTGTTCTCAAACTCCACAGAAATAACGCTAGCAAAGGGATCCACGAAATACAGATGTAACTCTGTGAGATGAATTAACAGATCACTAAGCAGTTTCTAAGAAAGATTCTTTCCAGATTTCACCTGAGGATATTTCCTTTTTCACCATAGCCCTCTATGGGCTTCCAAATATCACTTTGCCAATTCCACAAGAACTGTCTTAGCGAAAGTCTTCTTGAGGGGAAAGCTGTAACTCTCTAAGGTGATTTCATAGAACACAAAGAAGTTTCTCAGAAATCTTCTTTCTCTTTGTTATCGGAGGATATTTCCTTTGGCCCTATAGTCTTCTAAGGAATCCGAAATATCTGTTCTCAGATTCCACAGAAATAAGGCTAGCAAAGAGATCCACGAAATATAGACGTACCTCTGTGAGATGAATTAACAGAAAACTGAGCAGTTTCTCAGGAAGCTTCTTTCCAGATTTCCTCTGAGGATATTTCCTTTTTCACCTTAGCCCTCTATGGGCTTCCAAATATCACTTTGCCAATTCCACAAGCACTGTCTTAGCGAAAGGCTTCTTGAGGGGAAAGATGTACCTCTCTGAGATGATTTCACAAAACACAAAGAAGTTTCTCAGAAATCTTCTTTCTCTTTGTTATCGGAGGATATTTCCTTTGGCCCTATAGTCTTCAAAGGGATCCGAAATATCTGTTCTCAGATTCCACAGAAATAAGGCTAGGAAAGAGATCCACGACATACAGATGTAACTCTGTGAGATGAATTAACAGAACACTAAGCAGTTTCTAAGAAAGCCTCTTTCCAGATTTCATCTGAAGATAATTCCCCTTTCAGCATAGCCCTCTATGGGCTTCCAAATATCAGTTTGGCAATTCCACAAGAACTGTCTTATCGAAAGGCTTCTTGAGGGGAATGCTGGAACTCTGTGAGATGATTTCAAAGAACACAAAGAAGGTTCTCAGAAAGCTTCTTTCTCTTTGTTATCGGAGGATATTTCCTTTGGCCCTATACTCTTCAAAGGGATCCGAAATATCTGTTCTCAGATTCCACAGAAATAAGGCTAGCAAAGAGATCCACGAAATACAGATGGAACTCTGAGAGATGAATTAACAGAACACTAAGCAGTTTCTCAGAAAGCTTCTTTCCAGATTTCATCTGAGGATATTTCCTTTTTCACCATTACCCTCTATGGGCTCCCTAATATCACTTTGCCAATTCCACAAGAACTGTCTTAGCGAAAGGCTTCTTGAGGGGAAAGCTGTAACTCTGTGAGATGATTTCACAGAACACAAAGAAGTTTTTCAGAAAGCTTCTTTCTCTTTGTTATCGGAGGATATTTCCTTTGGCCCTGTAGTCTTCTAAGGGATCTGAAATATCTGTTCTCAGATTCCACAGAAATAAGGCTAGCAAAGAGATCCACGAAATACAGATGTAACTCTTTGAGATGAATTAACAGAACACTAAGCAGTTTCTAAGAAAGCTTCTTTCCAGATTTCATCTGAGGATATTTCCTTTTTCAGCTTAGCCCACTATGGGCTTCTAAATATCAATTTGCCAATTCCACAAGAACTGTCTTAGCGAAAGACTTCTTGAGGGGAAAGCTGTAACTCTGTGAGGTGATTTCCAAGAACAAGATGAAGTTTCTCAGAAAGCTTCTTTCTCTTTGTTATCGGAGGATAATTCCTTCGGCCCTATAGTCTTCAATCGGATCCGAAATATCTGTTCTCAGATTCCACAGAAATAAAGCTAGCAAAGAGATCCACGAAATACAGATGTAACCCTTTGAGAAGAATTAACAGAACATTAAGCAGTTTCTCAGAAATCTTCTTTCCAGATTTCATTTGAGGCTATTTCCTTTTTCATCGTAGCCTTCTATGGGCTTCCAAATATCACTTTGCCAATTCCACAAGAACTGTCTTAGCGAAAGGATTCTTGAGGGGAAAGTTGTAACTCTCTGAGATGATTTCACAGAACACAAAGAAGTTTCTCAGAAAGATTCTTTCTCTCTGTTATCGGAGCATATTTCCTTTGGCCCTATTGTCTTCAAAGGGATCCGAAATATCTCTTCTCAGATTCCACAGAAATAAGGCTAGCAAACAGATCCAGGAAATACAGATGTAACTCTGTGAGATGAATTAACAGAACACTAAGCAGTTTCTCAGAAAGCTTCTTTCCAGATTTCATCTGAGGATATTTCCTTTTTCACCATAGCCCTCTATGCGCTTCCAAATATCACTTTGCCAATTCCACAAGAACTGTCTTAGCGAAAGGCTTCTTGAGGGGAAAGCTGTGACTCTGTGACATGATCTCAAAGAACACAAAGAAGATTCTCAGAAAGTTTCTTTCTATTTGTTATCGGAGGATATTTCCTTTGGTTCTAGAGTTTTCAAACGGATCCGAAATATCTGTTCTCAGATTCCACAAAAATAAGGCTAGCAAAGAGATCCACGAAATACAGATGTAACTCTGTGAGATGAAATAACAGAACACTAAGCAGTTTTCAGAAAGCTTCTTTCCAGATTACATCTGAAGATATTTCCATTTTCACCATAGCCCTGTATTGGCTTCCAAATATCACTTTGCCAATTCCACAAGAACTGTGTTAGCGAAAGGCTTCTAGAGGGGAAAGCTGTAACTCTGTGAGATGATTTCACAGAACACAAAGAAGTTTCTCAGAAAGCTTCTTTCTCTTTGTTATCGGAGGATATTTCCTTTGGCCCTATACTCTTGTAAGGGATCCGAAATATCTGTTCTCAGATTCCACAGAAATAAGGCTAGCAAAAAGATCCCAGAAATACAGATGTAACTCTGTGAGATGAATTAACAGAACACTAAGCAGTTTCTCATAAAGCTTCTTTCCAGATTTCATCTGAGGATATTTCCTTTTTCACCTTAGCCTTCTATGGGCTTCCAAATATCACCTTGCTAATTCCACAAGAACTGTCTTAGCGAAAGGCTTCTTGAGGGGAATGCTGTAACTCTGTGAGATGATTTCACAGAACACAAAGAAGTTTCTCAGAAATCTTCTTTCTCTTTGTTATCGGAGGATATTTCCTTTGGCCCTATAGCCTTCAAAGGGATCCGAAATATCTGTTCTCAAACTCCACAGAAATAACGCTAGCAAAGAGATCCACGAAGTACAGATGTAACTCTGTAAGATGAATTAACAGATCACTAAGCAGTTTCTAAGAAAGATTCTTTCCAGATTTCACCTGAGGATATTTCCTTTTTCACCATAGCCCTCTATGGGCTTCCTAATATCACTTTGCCAATTCCACAAGAACTGTCTCAGCGAAAGGCTTCTTGAGGGGAAAGCTGTAACTCTGGGAGATGATTTCACAGAACACAAAGAAGTTTCTCAGAAAGCTTCTTTCTCTTTGTTACCGGAGGATATTTCCTTTGGCCCTATAGTCTTCAAGGGGATCTGAAATATCTGTTCTCAGATTCCACAGAAATAAGGCTAGGAAAGAGATCCACGACATACAGATGTAACTCTGTGAGATGAATAAACAGAACACTAAGCAGTTTATAAGAAAGCCTCTTTCCAGATTTCATCTGAGGATATTTCCCCTTTCAGCATAGCCCTCTATGGGCTTCCAAATATCAGTTTGGCAATTCCACAAGAACTGTCGTATCGAAAGGCTTCTTGAGGGGAATGCTGGAACTCTGTGAGATGATTTCAAAGAACACAAAGAAGTTTCTCAGAAAGCTTCTTTCTCTTTGTTATCGGAGGATATTTCCTTTGGCCCTATAGTCTTCAAAGGGATCCGAAATATCTGTTCTCAGATTCCAAAGAAATAAGCCTAGGAACGAGATCCACGAAATACACATGTAACCCTGTGAGATGAATTAACAGAACACTAAGCAGTTTCTCAGAAAGCTTCTTTCCAGAATTCATCTGAGGATATTTCCCCTTTCAGCATAGCCCTCTGTGGGCTTCCAAATATCACTTTGGCAATTCCACAAGAACTGTCTTAGCGAAAGGCTTATTGAGGGGAATGCTGGAACTCTGTGAGATGATTTCAAAGAACACAAAGAAGGTTCTCAGAAAGCTTCTTTCTCTTTGTTATCGGAGGATATTTCCTTTGGCCCTATACTCTTCAAAGGGATCCGAAATATCTGTTCTCAGATTCCACAGAAATAAGGCTAGCAAAGAGATCCAGGAAATACAGATGTAACTCTGTGAGATGAATTAACAGAACACTAAGCAGTTTCTCAGAAAGCTTCTTTCCAGATTTCATCTGAGGATATTTCGTTTTTCACCATTACCCTCTATGGGCTCGCTAATATCACTTTGCCAATTCCACAAAAACTGTCTTAGCGAAAGGCTTCTTGAGGGGAAAGCTGTAACTCTGGGAGATGATTTCACAGAATACAAAGAAGTTTCTCAGAAAGCTTCTTTCTCTTTGTTATCGGAGGATATTTAATTTGAACCTATAGTCTTCAAGGGGATCCGAAATATCTGTTCTCAGATTCCCCAGAAATAAGGCCAGCAAAGAGATCCACGAAATACAGATGGAACTCTGTGAGATGAATTAACAGAACACTAAGTAGTTTCTCAGGAAGCTTCTTTCCAGATTTCATCTGAGGATATTTCCTTTTTCACCATAGCCCACTATGGGCTTCCAAATATCACTTTGCCAATTCCACAAGAACTGTCTTAGCGAAAGGATTCTTGAGGGTAAAGCTGTGACACTGTGACATGATTTCAAAGAACACAAAGAAATTCTCAGAAAGTTTCTTTCTATTTGTTATCGGAGGATATTTCCTTTGGCTCTAGAGTTTTCAAAGGGATCCGAAATATCTGTTCTCAGACTCCACAGAAATAACGCTAGCAAAGAGATCCACGAAATACAGATGTAACTCTTTGAGATGAATTAACAGAACACTAAGCAGTTTCTAAGAAAGCTTCTTTCCAGATTTCATCTGAGGATATTTCCTTTTTCAGCATAGCCCACTATGGGCTTCTAAATATCAATTTGCCAATTTCACAAGAACTGTCTTAGCGAAAGGCTTCTTGAGGGGAAAGCTGTAACTCTGTGAGGTGATTACCAAGAACACGATGAAGTTTCTCAGAAAGCTTCTTTCTCTTTGTTATCGGAGGATAATTCCTTCGGCCCTATAGTCTTCAAACGGATCCGAAATATCTGTTCTCAGATTCCACAGAAATAAAGCTAGCAAAGAGATCCAGGAAATACAGATGTAACCCTTTGAGAAGAATTAACAGAACATTAAGCAGTTTCTCAGAAATCTTCTTTCCAGATTTCATCTGAGGCTATTTCCTTTTTCACCGTAGCCTTCTATGGGCTTGGAAATATCACTTTGCCAATTCCACAAGAACTGTCTTAGCGAAAGGATTCTTGAGGGTAAAGCTGTAACTCTCTGAGATGATTTCACAGAACACAAAGAAGTTTCTCAGAAAGCTTCTTTCTCTTTGTTATCGGAGCATATTTCCTTTGGCCCTATTGTCTTCAAAGGGATCCGAAATATCTCTTCTCAGATTCCACAGAAATAAGGCTAGCAAACAGATCCACGAAATACAGATGTAACTCTGTGAGATGAATTAACAGAACACTAAGCAGTTTCTCAGAAAGCTTCTTTCCAGATTTCATCTGAGGATATTTCCTTCTTCACCATAGCCCTCTATGCGCTTCCAAATATCACTTTGCCAATTGCACAAGAACTGTCTTAGCGAAAGGCTTCTTGAGGGGAAAGCTGTGACTCTGTGACATGATCTCAAAGAACACAAAGAAGATTCTCAGAAAGTTTCTTTCTATTTGTTATCGGAGGATATTTCCTTTGGCTCCACAATTTTCAAAGGGATCCGAAATATCTGTTCTCAGATTCCACAAAAATAAGGCTAGCAAAGAGATCCACGAAATACAGATGTAAATCTGTGAGATGAAATAACAGAACACTAAGCAGTTTGTCAGAAAGCTTCTTTCCAGATTACATCTGAAGATATTTCCTTTTTCACCATAGCCCTGTATTGGCTTCCAAATGTCACTTTGCCAATTCCACAAGAACTGTCTTAGCGAAAGGCTTCTGGAGGGGAAAGCTGTAACTCTGTGAGATGATTTCACAGAACACAAAGAAGTTTCTCAGCAAGCTTCTTTCTCTTTGTTATCGGAGGATATTTCCTTTGGCCCTATAGTCTTGTAAGGGATCCGAAATATCTGTTCTCAGATTCCACAGAAATAAGGCTAGCAAAGAGATCCACGAAATACAGATGTAACTCTGTGAGATGAATTAACAGAACACTAAGCAGTTTCTCATAAAACTTCTTTCCAGATTTCATCTGAGGATATTTCCTTTTTCACCTTAGCCTTCTATGGGCTTCCAAATATCACCTTGCCAATTCCACAAGAACTGTCTTAGCGAAAGGCTTCTTGAGGGGAATGCTGTAACTCTGTGAGATGATTTCACAGAACACAAAGAAGTTTCTCAGAAATTTTCTTTCTCTTTGTTATCGGAGGATATTTCCTTTGGCCCTATAGCCTTCAAAGGGATCCGAAATATCTGTTCTCAAACTCCACAGAAATAACGCTAGCAAAGGGATCCACGAAATACAGATGTAACTCTGTGAGATGAATTAACAGATCACTAAGCAGTTTCTAAGAAAGATTCTTTCCAGATTTCACCTGAGGATATTTCCTTTTTCACCATAGCCCTCTATGGGCTTCCAAATATCACTTTGCCAATTCCACAAGAACTGTCTTAGCGAAAGTCTTCTTGAGGGGAAAGCTGTAACTCTCTAAGGTGATTTCATAGAACACAAAGAAGTTTCTCAGAAATCTTCTTTCTCTTTGTTATCGGAGGATATTTCCTTTGGCCCTATAGTCTTCTAAGGAATCCGAAATATCTGTTCTCAGATTCCACAGAAATAAGGCTAGCAAAGAGATCCACGAAATATAGACGTACCTCTGTGAGATGAATTAACAGAAAACTGAGCAGTTTCTCAGGAAGCTTCTTTCCAGATTTCCTCTGAGGATATTTCCTTTTTCACCTTAGCCCTCTATGGGCTTCCAAATATCACTTTGCCAATTCCACAAGCACTGTCTTAGCGAAAGGCTTCTTGAGGGGAAAGATGTACCTCTCTGAGATGATTTCACAAAACACAAAGAAGTTTCTCAGAAATCTTCTTTCTCTTTGTTATCGGAGGATATTTCCTTTGGCCCTATAGTCTTCAAAGGGATCCGAAATATCTGTTCTCAGATTCCACAGAAATAAGGCTAGGAAAGAGATCCACGACATACAGATGTAACTCTGTGAGATGAATTAACAGAACACTAAGCAGTTTCTAAGAAAGCCTCTTTCCAGATTTCATCTGAAGATAATTCCCCTTTCAGCATAGCCCTCTATGGGCTTCCAAATATCAGTTTGGCAATTCCACAAGAACTGTCTTATCGAAAGGCTTCTTGAGGGGAATGCTGGAACTCTGTGAGATGATTTCAAAGAACACAAAGAAGGTTCTCAGAAAGCTTCTTTCTCTTTGTTATCGGAGGATATTTCCTTTGGCCCTATACTCTTCAAAGGGATCCGAAATATCTGTTCTCAGATTCCACAGAAATAAGGCTAGCAAAGAGATCCACGAAATACAGATGGAACTCTGAGAGATGAATTAACAGAACACTAAGCAGTTTCTCAGAAAGCTTCTTTCCAGATTTCATCTGAGGATATTTCCTTTTTCACCATTACCCTCTATGGGCTCCCTAATATCACTTTGCCAATTCCACAAGAACTGTCTTAGCGAAAGGCTTCTTGAGGGGAAAGCTGTAACTCTGTGAGATGATTTCACAGAACACAAAGAAGTTTTTCAGAAAGCTTCTTTCTCTTTGTTATCGGAGGATATTTCCTTTGGCCCTGTAGTCTTCTAAGGGATCTGAAATATCTGTTCTCAGATTCCACAGAAATAAGGCTAGCAAAGAGATCCACGAAATACAGATGTAACTCTTTGAGATGAATTAACAGAACACTAAGCAGTTTCTAAGAAAGCTTCTTTCCAGATTTCATCTGAGGATATTTAATTTTTTCAGCTTAGCCCACTATGGGCTTCTAAATATCAATTTGCCAATTCCACAAGAACTGTCTTAGCGAAAGACTTCTTGAGGGGAAAGCTGTAACTCTGTGAGGTGATTTCCAAGAACAAGATGAAGTTTCTCAGAAAGCTTCTTTCTCTTTGTTATCGGAGGATAATTCCTTCGGCCCTATAGTCTTCAATCGGATCCGAAATATCTGTTCTCAGATTCCACAGAAATAAAGCTAGCAAAGAGATCCACGAAATACAGATGTAACCCTTTGAGAAGAATTAACAGAACATTAAGCAGTTTCTCAGAAATCTTCTTTCCAGATTTCATTTGAGGCTATTTCCTTTTTCATCGTAGCCTTCTATGGGCTTCCAAATATCACTTTGCCAATTCCACAAGAACTGTCTTAGCGAAAGGATTCTTGAGGGGAAAGTTGTAACTCTCTGAGATGATTTCACAGAACACAAAGAAGTTTCTCAGAAAGATTCTTTCTCTCTGTTATCGGAGCATATTTCCTTTGGCCCTATTGTCTTCAAAGGGATCCGAAATATCTCTTCTCAGATTCCACAGAAATAAGGCTAGCAAACAGATCCAGGAAATACAGATGTAACTCTGTGAGATGAATTAACAGAACACTAAGCAGTTTCTCAGAAAGCTTCTTTCCAGATTTCATCTGAGGATATTTCCTTTTTCACCATAGCCCTCTATGCGCTTCCAAATATCACTTTGCCAATTCCACAAGAACTGTCTTAGCGAAAGGCTTCTTGAGGGGAAAGCTGTGACTCTGTGACATGATCTCAAAGAACACAAAGAAGATTCTCAGAAAGTTTCTTTCTATTTGTTATCGGAGGATATTTCCTTTGGTTCTAGAGTTTTCAAACGGATCCGAAATATCTGTTCTCAGATTCCACAAAAATAAGGCTAGCAAAGAGATCCACGAAATACAGATGTAACTCTGTGAGATGAAATAACAGAACACTAAGCAGTTTTCAGAAAGCTTCTTTCCAGATTACATCTGAAGATATTTCCATTTTCACCATAGCCCTGTATTGGCTTCCAAATATCACTTTGCCAATTCCACAAGAACTGTGTTAGCGAAAGGCTTCTAGAGGGGAAAGCTGTAACTCTGTGAGATGATTTCACAGAACACAAAGAAGTTTCTCAGAAAGCTTCTTTCTCTTTGTTATCGGAGGATATTTCCTTTGGCCCTATACTCTTGTAAGGGATCCGAAATATCTGTTCTCAGATTCCACAGAAATAAGGCTAGCAAAAAGATCCCAGAAATACAGATGTAACTCTGTGAGATGAATTAACAGAACACTAAGCAGTTTCTCATAAAGCTTCTTTCCAGATTTCATCTGAGGATATTTCCTTTTTCACCTTAGCCTTCTATGGGCTTCCAAATATCACCTTGCTAATTCCACAAGAACTGTCTTAGCGAAAGGCTTCTTGAGGGGAATGCTGTAACTCTGTGAGATGATTTCACAGAACACAAAGAAGTTTCTCAGAAATCTTCTTTCTCTTTGTTATCGGAGGATATTTCCTTTGGCCCTATAGCCTTCAAAGGGATCCGAAATATCTGTTCTCAAACTCCACAGAAATAACGCTAGCAAAGAGATCCACGAAGTACAGATGTAACTCTGTGAGATGAATTAACAGATCACTAAGCAGTTTCTAAGAAAGATTCTTTCCAGATTTCACCTGAGGATATTTCCTTTTTCACCATAGCCCTCTATGGCCTTCCTAATATCACTTTGCCAATTCCACAAGAACTGTCTCAGCGAAAGGCTTCTTGAGGGGAAAGCTGTAACTCTGGGAGATGATTTCACAGAACACAAAGAAGTTTCTCAGAAAGCTTCTTTCTCTTTCTTATCGGAGGATATTTCCTTTGGCCCTATAGTCTTCAAGGGGATCTGAAATATCTGTTCTCAGATTCCACAGAAATAAGGCTAGGAAAGAGATCCACGACATACAGATGTAACTCTGTGAGATGAATAAACAGAACACTAAGCAGTTTATAAGAAAGCCTCTTTCCAGATTTCATCTGAGGATATTTCCCCTTTCAGCATAGCCCTCTATGGGCTTCCAAATATCAGTTTGGCAATTCCACAAGAACTGTCGTATCGAAAGGCTTCTTGAGGGGAATGCTGGAACTCTGTGAGATGATTTCAAAGAACACAAAGAAGTTTCTCAGAAAGCTTCTTTCTCTTTGTTATCGGAGGATATTTCCTTTGGCCCTATAGTCTTCAAAGGGATCCGAAATATCTGTTCTCAGATTCCAAAGAAATAAGCCTAGGAACGAGATCCACGAAATACACATGTAACCCTGTGAGATGAATTAACAGAACACTAAGCAGTTTCTCAGAAAGCTTCTTTCCAGAATTCATCTGAGGATATTTCCCCTTTCAGCATAGCCCTCTGTGGGCTTCCAAATATCACTTTGGCAATTCCACAAGAACTGTCTTAGCAAAAGGCTTATTGAGGGGAATGCTGGAACTCTGTGAGATGATTTCAAAGAACACAAAGAAGGTTCTCAGAAAGCTTCTTTCTCTTTGTTATCGGAGGATATTTCCTTTGGCCCTATACTCTTCAAAGGGATCCGAAATATCTGTTCTCAGATTCCACAGAAATAAGGCTAGCAAAGAGATCCAGGAAATACAGATGTAACTCTGTGAGATGAATTAACAGAACACTAAGCAGTTTCTCAGAAAGCTTCTTTCCAGATTTCATCTGAGGATATTTCGTTTTTCACCATTACCCTCTATGGGCTCGCTAATATCACTTTGCCAATTCCACAAAAACTGTCTTAGCGAAAGGCTTCTTGAGGGGAAAGCTGTAACTCTGGGAGATGATTTCACAGAATACAAAGAAGTTTCTCAGAAAGCTTCTTTCTCTTTGTTATCGGAGGATATTTAATTTGAACCTATAGTCTTCAAGGGGATCCGAAATATCTGTTCTCAGATTCCCCAGAAATAAGGCCAGCAAAGAGATCCACGAAATACAGATGGAACTCTGTGAGATGAATTAACAGAACACTAAGTAGTTTCTCAGGAAGCTTCTTTCCAGATTTCATCTGAGGATATTTCCTTTTTCACCATAGCCCACTATGGGCTTCCAAATATCACTTTGCCAATTCCACAAGAACTGTCTTAGCGAAAGGATTCTTGAGGGTAAAGCTGTGACACTGTGACATGATTTCAAAGAACACAAAGAAATTCTCAGAAAGTTTCTTTCTATTTGTTATCGGAGGATATTTCCTTTGGCTCTAGAGTTTTCAAAGGGTTCCGAAATATCTGTTCTCAGACTCCACAGAAATAACGCTAGCAAAGAGATCCACGAAATACAGATGTAACTCTTTGAGATGAATTAACAGAACACTAAGCAGTTTCTAAGAAAGCTTCTTTCCAGATTTCATCTGAGGATATTTCCTTTTTCAGCATAGCCCACTATGGGCTTCTAAATATCAATTTGCCAATTTCACAAGAACTGTCTTAGCGAAAGGCTTCTTGAGGGGAAAGGTGTAACTCTGTGAGGTGATTACCAAGAACACGATGAAGTTTCTCAGAAAGCTTCTTTCTCTTTGTTATCGGAGGATAATTCCTTCGGCCCTATAGTCTTCAAACGGATCCGAAATATCTGTTCTCAGATTCCACAGAAATAAAGCTAGCAAAGAGATCCAGGAAATACAGATGTAACCCTTTGAGAAGAATTAACAGAACATTAAGCAGTTTCTCAGAAATCTTCTTTCCAGATTTCATCTGAGGCTATTTCCTTTTTCACCGTAGCCTTCTATGGGCTTGGAAATATCACTTTGCCAATTCCACAAGAACTGTCTTAGCGAAAGGATTCTTGAGGGTAAAGCTGTAACTCTCTGAGATGATTTCACAGAACACAAAGAAGTTTCTCAGAAAGCTTCTTTCTCTTTGTTATCGGAGCATATTTCCTTTGGCCCTATTGTCTTCAAAGGGATCCGAAATATCTCTTCTCAGATTCCACAGAAATAAGGCTAGCAAACAGATCCACGAAATACAGATGTAACTCTGTGAGATGAATTAACAGAACACTAAGCAGTTTCTCAGAAAGCTTCTTTCCAGATTTCATCTGAGGATATTTCCTTCTTCACCATAGCCCTCTATGCGCTTCCAAATATCACTTTGCCAATTGCACAAGAACTGTCTTAGCGAAAGGCTTCTTGAGGGGAAAGCTGTGACTCTGTGACATGATCTCAAAGAACACAAAGAAGATTCTCAGAAAGTTTCTTTCTATTTGTTATCGGAGGATATTTCCTTTGGCTCCACAATTTTCAAAGGGATCCGAAATATCTGTTCTCAGATTCCACAAAAATAAGGCTAGCAAAGAGATCCACGAAATACAGATGTAAATCTGTGAGATGAAATAACAGAACACTAAGCAGTTTGTCAGAAAGCTTCTTTCCAGATTACATCTGAAGATATTTCCTTTTTCACCATAGCCCTGTATTGGCTTCCAAATGTCACTTTGCCAATTCCACAAGAACTGTCTTAGCGAAAGGCTTCTGGAGGGGAAAGCTGTAACTCTGTGAGATGATTTCACAGAACACAAAGAAGTTTCTCAGCAAGCTTCTTTCTCTTTGTTATCGGAGGATATTTCCTTTGGCCCTATAGTCTTGTAAGGGATCCGAAATATCTGTTCTCAGATTCCACAGAAATAAGGCTAGCAAAGAGATCCAGGAAATACAGATGTAACTCTGTGAGATGAATTAACAGAACACTAAGCAGTTTCTCATAAAACTTCTTTCCAGATTTCATCTGAGGATATTTCCTTTTTCACCTTAGCCTTCTATGGGCTTCCAAATATCACCTTGCCAATTCCACAAGAACTGTCTTAGCGAAAGGCTTCTTGAGGGGAATGCTGTAACTCTGTGAGATGATTTCACAGAACACAAAGAAGTTTCTCAGAAATTTTCTTTCTCTTTGTTATCGGAGGATATTTCCTTTGGCCCTATAGCCTTCAAAGGGATCCGAAATATCTGTTCTCAAACTCCACAGAAATAACGCTAGCAAAGGGATCCACGAAATACAGATGTAACTCTGTGAGATGAATTAACAGATCACTAAGCAGTTTCTAAGAAAGATTCTTTCCAGATTTCACCTGAGGATATTTCCTTTTTCACCATAGCCCTCTATGGGCTTCCAAATATCACTTTGCCAATTCCACAAGAACTGTCTTAGCGAAAGTCTTCTTGAGGGGAAAGCTGTAACTCTCTAAGGTGATTTCATAGAACACAAAGAAGTTTCTCAGAAATCTTCTTTCTCTTTGTTATCGGAGGATATTTCCTTTGGCCCTATAGTCTTCTAAGGAATCCGAAATATCTGTTCTCAGATTCCACAGAAATAAGGCTAGCAAAGAGATCCACGAAATATAGACGTACCTCTGTGAGATGAATTAACAGAAAACTGAGCAGTTTCTCAGGAAGCTTCTTTCCAGATTTCCTCTGAGGATATTTCCTTTTTCACCTTAGCCCTCTATGGGCTTCCAAATATCACTTTGCCAATTCCACAAGCACTGTCTTAGCGAAAGGCTTCTTGAGGGGAAAGATGTACCTCTCTGAGATGATTTCACAAAACACAAAGAAGTTTCTCAGAAATCTTCTTTCTCTTTGTTATCGGAGGATATTTCCTTTGGCCCTATAGTCTTCAAAGGGATCCGAAATATCTGTTCTCAGATTCCACAGAAATAAGGCTAGGAAAGAGATCCACGACATACAGATGTAACTCTGTGAGATGAATTAACAGAACACTAAGCAGTTTCTAAGAAAGCCTCTTTCCAGATTTCATCTGAAGATAATTCCCCTTTCAGCATAGCCCTCTATGGGCTTCCAAATATCAGTTTGGCAATTCCACAAGAACTGTCTTATCGAAAGGCTTCTTGAGGGGAATGCTGGAACTCTGTGAGATGATTTCAAAGAACACAAAGAAGGTTCTCAGAAAGCTTCTTTCTCTTTGTTATCGGAGGATATTTCCTTTGGCCCTATACTCTTCAAAGGGATCCGAAATATCTGTTCTCAGATTCCACAGAAATAAGGCTAGCAAAGAGATCCACGAAATACAGATGGAACTCTGAGAGATGAATTAACAGAACACTAAGCAGTTTCTCAGAAAGCTTCTTTCCAGATTTCATCTGAGGATATTTCCTTTTTCACCATTACCCTCTATGGGCTCCCTAATATCACTTTGCCAATTCCACAAGAACTGTCTTAGCGAAAGGCTTCTTGAGGGGAAAGCTGTAACTCTGTGAGATGATTTCACAGAACACAAAGAAGTTTTTCAGAAAGCTTCTTTCTCTTTGTTATCGGAGGATATTTCCTTTGGCCCTGTAGTCTTCTAAGGGATCTGAAATATCTGTTCTCAGATTCCACAGAAATAAGGCTAGCAAAGAGATCCACGAAATACAGATGTAACTCTGTGAGATGAATTAACAGAACACTAAGCAGTTTCTCAGAAAGATTCTTTCTAGATTTCATCTGAGGATATTTCCTTTTTCACCATAGCCCTGTGTTTGCTTCCAAATATCACTTTGCCAATTCCACAAGAACTGTCTTAGCGAAAGCCTTCTTGTGGGGAAAGTTGTAACTCTGTGGGATGATCTCACAGAACACAAAGAAGTTTCTTAGAAAGCTTCTTTCTCTTTGTTATCGGAGGATATTTCCTTTGGCCCTATAGTCTTCTAAGGGATCCGAAATATCTGTTCTCAGATTCCAGAGAAATAAGGCTAGCAAAGAGATCCACGAAATACAGATGTAACTCTGTGAGATGAATTAACAGAACACTAAGCAGTTTGTCAGAAAGCTTCTTTCCAGATTACATCTGAGGATATTTCCTTTTTAAACTTAGCCTTCTATGGGCTTCCAAATATCACCTTGCCAATTCCACAAGAACTGTCTTAGCGAAAGGATTCTTGAGGGGAATGCTGTAACTCTGTGAGATGATTTCACAGAACACAAAGAAGTTTCTCAGAAACCTTCTTTCTCTTTGTTATCGGAGGATATTTCCTTTGGCCCTATAGCCTTCAAAGGGATCCGAAATATCTGTTCTCAAACTCCACAGAAATAACGCTAGCAAAGAGATCCACGAAATACAGATGTAACTCTGTGAGATGAATTAACAGATCACTAAGTAGTTTCTAGGAAAGATTCTTTCCAGATTTCACCTGAGGATATTTCCTTTTTCACCATAGCCCTCTATGCGCTTCCAAATATCACTTTGCCAATTCCACAAGAACTGTCTTAGCGAAAGACTTCTTGAGGGGAAAGCTGTAACTCTCTAAGGTGATTTCACAGAACACAAAGAAGTTTCTCAGAAAGCTTCTTTCTCTTTGTTATCGGAGGATATTTCCTTTGGCTCTAAAGTCTTCAAAGGGATCCGAAATATCTGTTCTCAGATTCCACAGAAATAAGGCTAGGAAAGGGATCCACGAAATACAGATGTAACTCTGTGAGATGAATTAACAGAACACTAAGCAGTTTCTCAGAAAGCTTCTTTCCAGAATTCATCTGAGGACATTTCCAGTTTCAGCATAGCCCTCTAAGGGCTTCGAAATATCACTTTGGCAATTCCACAAGAACTGTCTTAGCGAAAGGCTTTTTGAGGGGAAAGCTGTAACTCTGTGAGATGATTTTACAGAACACAAAGAAGTTTCTAAGGAAGCTTCTTTCTCTTTGTTATCGGAAGATATTTCCTTGGCCCTATAGTCTTCTAAGGGATCCAAAATATCCGTTCTCAGATTCCACAGAAATAAGGCTAGCAAAGAGATCCACGAAATACAGATGTAACTCTGTGAGATGAATTAACAGAACACTAAGCAGTTTCTCAGAAAGCTTCTTTCCAGATTTCATCTGAGGATATTTCCTTTTTCACCATAGCCCTCTATGGGTTTCCAAATATCACTTTGCCAATTCCACAAGAACTGACTTAGCGAAAGCCATCTTGAGTGGAAAGCTGTAACTCTGTGAGATGATTTCACAGAACACAAAGAGGTTTCTGATAAAGCTTCGTTCTATTTGTGATCGGAAGATATTTCCTTTGGCCCTATAGTCTTCTAAGGGATCCGAAATATCAGTTCTCAGATTCCACAGAAATAAAGCTAGCAAAGAGATCCACGAAATACAGATGTAACTCTGTGAGATGAATTAACAGAACACTAAGCAGTTTCTCAGAAAGCTACTTTCCAGATTTCATCTGAGGATATTTCCTTTTTCACCATAGCCCTCTATGGGCTTCCAAATATTACTTTGCCAATTCCACAAGAACTGTCTTAGCGAAAGGCTTCTTGAGGGGAAAGCTGTAACTCTGTGAGATGATTTCACAGAACACAAAGAAGTTTCTCAGAAAGTTTCCTTCTCTTTGTTATCGGATTATATTTCCTTTCGCCCTATAGTCTTCAATGGGATCCGAAATATCTGTTATCAGATTCCACAGAAATAAGGCTAGCAAAGAGATACACCAAATACAGATGTAACTCTGTGAGTTGAATTAACAGAACACTAAGCAGTTTCTCAGAAAGGTTCTTTCCAGATTTTACCTCAGGATATTTCCTTTTTCACCATAGCCCTCTATGGGCTTCCAAATATCACTTTGCCAATTCCACAAGAACTGTCTTAGCGGAAGGCTTCTTGAGTGGAAAGCTGTAACTCTGTGAGATGATTTCACAGAACACAAAGAAGTTTCTGAGAAAGATTCGTTCTCTTTGTGATCGAAGGATATTTCCTTTGGCCCTACAGTCTTCTAAGGGATCCGAAATATCTGTTCTCAGATTCCACAGAAATAAGGCTAGCAAAGAAATCCACGAAATACATATGTAACCCTGTGAGATGAATTAAGAGAACACTAAGCAGTTTCTCAGAAAGCTACTTTCCAGATTTCATCTGAGGATATTTCCTTTTTCACCATAGCCCTCTATGGACTTCCAAATATCACTTTGCCAATTCCACAAGAACTGTCTTAGCGAAAGGCTTCTTGAGGGGAAAGCTGTAACTCTGTCAGATGATTTCAAAGAACACATAGAAGTTTCTCAGAAAGCTTCTTTCTCTTTGTTATCGGAGGATATTTCCTTTGGCCCTATAGTCTTCAAAGGGATCCGAAATATCTGTTCTCAAATTCCACAGAAATAAGGCCAGCAAAAAATCCATGAAATACAAATGTAACTCTGTGAGATGAATTAACAGAACACTAAGCAGTTTCTCAGAAAGCTACTTTCCTGATTTCATCTGAGGATATTTCCTTTTTCACCATAGCCCTCTATGGGCTTCCAAATATCACTTTGCCTATTCCACAAGAACTGTCTTAGCGAAAGGCTTCTTCAGGGGAAAGCTGTAACTCTGTGAGATGATTTCACAGAACACAAAGAAGTTTCTAAGAAAGCTTCTTTCTCTTTGTTATCGGAGGATATTTCCTTTGGCCCTATAGCCTTCAAAGGGATCCGAAATATCTGTTCTCAGATTCCACAGAAATAAGGCTAGCAAAGAGATCCACCAAATACAGATGTAACATGGTGAGATGAATTATCAGAACACTAAGGAGTTTCTCACAAAGCTTCTTTCCAGATTTCATCTGAGGATATTTCCTTTTTCACCATAGCCCTCTATGGGGTTCCTAATATCACTTTGCCAATTCCATAAGAACTGTCTTAGAGAAAGACTTCTTGAGGGCAAAGCTGTAACTCTGTGAGGTGATTTCACAGAACACAAAGAAGTTTCTCAGAAAGCTTCTTTCTCTTTGTTATCGGAGTTTATTTCCTTTGGCCCTATAATCTTCAAAGGGATCCGCAATATCTGTTCTCACATTCCACAGAAATAAGGCTAGAAAAGAGATCCACGAAATACAGATGTAATTCTGAGAGATGAATTAACAGAACACTAAGCAGTTTCTCATAAAGCTTCTTTCCAGATTTCATCTGAGGATATTTCCTTTTTCACCATAGCCCTCTATGCGCTTCCAAATATCATCTTGGAAATTCCACAAGAACTTCCTTAGAGAAAGGCTTCTTGAGAGGAAAGCTGTAACTCTGTGAGATGATTTCAGAGAACACAAAGAAGTTTCTCAGATAGCTTCTTTCTCTTTGTTATCGGAGTTTATTTCCTTTGGCCCTATAATCTTCAAAGGGATCTGGAATATCTGTTCTCAGATTTCACAGAAATAAGGCGAGCAAAGAGATCCACGAAATACAGATGAAACTCTGTGAGATGAATTAACAGAACACTAAGTAATTTCTCAGAAAGCTTCTTTCCAGATTTCATCAGATGATATTTCCTTTTTCACCATAGCCCTCTATGGGCTTCCAAATATAACTTTGCCAATTTCACAAGAACTGTCTTAGTGAAAGGCTTCTTGAGGGGAAAGCTATAACTCTGTGAGATGATTTCACAGAACACAAAGAAGTTTCTCAGAAAGCTTCTTTCACTTTTTTATCGGAGGATATTTCCTTTTGCCCTGTAGTATTCTAAGGGATCCGAAATATCTGTTCTCAGATTCCACAGAAATAAGGCGAGCAGAGTGATACAACAAATAGAGATGTAACTCTGAGAGATGAATTAACAGAACACTGAGCAGTTTCTCACAAAGCTTCTTTCCATATTTCATCTCTGGATATTTCCTTTTTCACCATAGCCCTCTATGGGCTTCCAAATATCACTTTGCCAATTGCACAAGAACTGTCTTAGCGAAAGGCTTCTTCAGGGGAAAGCTGTAACTCTGTGAGATGATTTCACAGAACACAAAGAAGTTTCTCAGAAAGCTTCTTTCTCTTTGTTATCGGAGGATATTTCCTTTGGCCCTAGAGTCTTCAAAGGGATCCGAATTATCTGTTCTCAGATTCCACAGAAATAAGGCTAGCAAAGAGATCCACGAAATACAGATGTATCTCTGTGAGATGAATTAACAGAACAATAAGCAGTTTCTCAGAAAGCTTCTTTCCAGATTTCATCTGAGGATATTTCCTTTTTCACCATAGCCCTCTATGGGCTTCAAAATATCACTATGGCAATTCCACAGGAACTGTCTTAGCGAAAGGCTCCTTGAGGGGAAAGCTATAACTCTGTGAGATGATTTCACAGAACACAAAGAAGTGTCTCAGAAAGCTTCTTTCTCTTTGTTATCGGAAGATATTTCCTTTGGCCTTATAGTCTTCTAAGGGATTCGAAATATCTCTTCTCATATTCCACAGAAATAAGGCTAGCAAAGAGATCCACGAAATACAGATGTAACTCTGTGAGATGAATTAACAGAACACTACAGTTTCTCAGAAAGCTTCTTTCCAGATTTCATCTGTGGATATTTCCTTTTTCACCATAGCCCTCTATGGGCTTCCAAATATCACTTTGCCAATTGCACAAGAACTGTCTCAGCGAAAGGCTTCTTGAGGGGAATGCTGTAACTCTGTGAGATGATTTCACAGAACACAAAGAAGTTTCTCAGAAATCTTCTTTCTCTTTGTTATCGGAGGATATTTCCTTTGGCCCTATAGTCTTCTAAGGGATCCGAAATATCTGTTCTCAGATTTC
The DNA here is from genome assembly GCF_043159975.1 of Macaca nemestrina. NCBI lineage: Eukaryota > Metazoa > Chordata > Mammalia > Primates > Cercopithecidae > Macaca > Macaca nemestrina. Next base: position 28,460,107 of record NC_092143.1, read on the forward strand.
ACAGAAATAAGGCGAGCAAAGAGATCCACGAAATAAAGATGAAACTCTGTGAGATGAATTAACAGAACTCTAAGCAATTTCTCAGAAAGCTTCTTTCCAGATTTCATCAGATGATATTTCCTTTTTCACCATAGCCCTCTATGGGCTTCCAAATATCACTTTGCCAATTCCACAAGAACTGTCTTAGTTAAAGGCTTCTTGAGGGGAAAGCTATAACTCTGTGAGATGATTTCACAGAACACAAAGAAGTTTCTCAGAAAGCTTCTTTCCCTTTTTTATCGGAGGATATTTCCTTTTGCCCTGTAGTATTCTAAGGGATCCGAAATATCTGTTCTCAGATTCCACAGAAATAAGGCGAGCAAAGTGATACACCAAATACAGATGTAACTCTGTGAGATGAATTAACAGAACACTGAGCAGTTTCTCACAAAGCTTCTTTCCATATTTCATCTCTGGATATTTCCTTTTTCACCATAGCCCTCTATGGGCTTCCAAATATCACTTTGCCAATTGCACAAGAACTGTCTTAGCGAAAATCTTCTTGAGGGGAAAGCTGTAACTCTGTGAGATGATTTCACAGAACACAAAGAAGTTTCTCAGAAAGCTTCTTTCTCTTTGTTATCGGAGGATATTTCCTTTGGCCCTAGAGTCTTCAAAGGGATCCGAATTATCTGTTCTCAGATTCCACAGAAATAAGGCTAGCAAAGAGATCCACGAAATACAGATGTATCTCTGTGAGATGAATTAACAGAACAATAAGCAGTTTCTCAGAAAGCTTCTTTCCAGATTTCATCTGAGGATATTTCCTTTTTCACCATAGCCCTCTAAGGGCTTCAAAATATCACTATGGCAATTCCACAGGAACTGTCTTAGCGAAAGGCTCCTTGAGGGGAAAGCTGTAACTCTGTGAGATGATTTCACAGAACACAAAGAAGTGTCTCAGAAAGCTTCTTTCTCTTTGTTATCGGAAGATATTTCCTTTGGCCTTATAGTCTTCTAAGGGATTCGAAATATCTCTTCTCAGATTCCACAGAAATAAGGCTAGCAAAGAGATCCACGAAATACAGATGTAACTCTGTGAGATGAATTAACAGAACACTACAGTTTCTCAGAAAGCTTCTTTCCAGATTTCATCTGTGGATATTTCCTTTTTCACCATAGCCCTCTATGGGCTTCCAAATATCACTTTGCCAATTGCACAAGAACTGTCTCAGCGAAAGGCTTCTTGAGGGGAATGCTGTAACTCTGTGAGATGATTTCACAAAACACAAAGAAGTTTCTCAGAAATCTTCTTTCTCTTTGTTATCGGAGGATATTTCCTTTGGCCCTATAGTCTTCTAAGGGATCCGAAATATCTGTTCTCAGATTCCACAGAAATAAGTCTAGCAAAGAGATCCAGGAAATACAGATGTAACACTGTGAGATGAATTAACAGAACACTAAGCAGTTTCTCAGAAAGCTTTTTTCCATATTTCATCTGAGGATATTTCCTTTTTCACCATAGCCCTCTATGAGCTTCCAAATATCACTTTGCCAATTCCACAAGAACTGTCTTAGCGAAAGGCTTCTTGAGGGGAAAGCTGTAACTCTGTCAGATGATTTCACAGAACACAAAGAAGTTTTTCAGAAAGCTTCTTTCTCTTTGTTATCGTAGGATATTTCCTTTGGCCCTGTAATCTTCTAAGGGATCTGAAATATCTCTTCTCAGATTCCACAGAAATAGGGCTAGCAAAGAATCCACGAAATACAGATGTAACTCTGTGAGATGAATTAACAGAACACTAAGCAGTTTCTCTGAAAGCTTCTTTCCAGATTTCATCTGAGGATATTTCCTCTTTCACAGTAGCCCTCTATGGGCTTTTAAATATCACTTTGCCAATTCCACAAGAACTGTCTAAGCGAAAGACTTCTTGAGGGGAAAGCTGTAACTCTGTGAGGTGATTTCACAAAACACAAAGAAGTTTCTCAGAAAGCTTCTTTCTCTTTGTTTTCGGAATTTATTTCCTTAGGCCCTATAATCTTCAAAGGGATCTGGAATATCTGTTCTCAGATTTCACAGAAGTAAGGCTAGCAAAGAGATCCACGAAATTCAGATGAAACTCTGTGAGATGAATTAACAGAACACTAAGCAGTTTCTCAAAAAGCTTCTTTCCAGATTTCATCAGAGGATATTTCCTTTTTCACCATAGCCCTCTATGGGCTTCCAAATATCTCTTTGCCAATTCCACAATAACTGTCTTAGTGAAAGGCTTCTTGAGGGGAAAGCTATAACTCTGTGAGATGATTTCACAGAACACAAAGAAGTTTCTCAGAAAGTTTCTTTCCCTTTTTTATCGGAGGATATTTCCTTTTGCCCTGTAGTATTCTAAGGGATCCGAAATATCTGTTCTCAGATTCCACAGAAATAAGGCGAGCAAAGTGATACACCAAATACAGATGTAACTCTGTGAGATGAATTAACAGAACACTAAGCAGTTTTTCAGAAAGCTTCTTTCCATATTTCATCTCTGGATATTTCCTTTTTCACGATAGCCCTCTATGGGATTCCAAATATCACTTTGCCAATTCCACAAAAACTGTCTTAGCGAAAGGCTTCTTGAGGGGAAAGCTGTAACTCTGTGAGATGATTTCACAGAACACAAAGAAGTTTCTCAGAAAGCCACTTTCTCTTTGTTATCGGAGGATGTTTCCTTTGGCCCTATAGTCTTCTAAGGGATGCGAAATATCTGTTCTCAGATCCCACAGAAATAAGGCTAGCAAAGAGGTCCAGGAAATACAGATGAAACTCTGTGAGATGAATTAACAGAACACTGAGCAGATTCTCAGAAAGCTTCTTTCCAGATTTCATCTGTGGATATTTCCTTTTTCACCATAGCCCTCTATGGGCTTCCAAATATCACTTTGCCAATTGCACAAGAACTGTCTTAGCGAAAGGCTTCTTGAGGGGAAAGCTGTAACTCTGTGAGATGATTTCACAGAACACAAAGAAGTGTCTCAGAAAGCTTCTTTCTCTTTGTTATCGGAAGATATTTCCTTTGGCCCTATAGTCTTCTAAGGGATTCGAAATATCTCTTCTCAGATTCCACAGGAATAAGGCTAGCAAAGAGATCCACGAAATACAGATGTAACTCTGTGAGATGAATTAACAGAACACTACAGTTTCTCAGAAAGCTTCTTTCCAGATTTCATCTGAGGATATTTCCTTTTTCACCATAGCTCTCTATGCGCTTCCAAATATCATCTTGGAAATTCCACAAGAACTTCCTTAGCGAAAGGCTTCTTGAGAGGAAAGCTGTAACTCTGTGAGATGATTTCACAGAACACAAAGAAGTTTCTCAGAAAGCTTCTTTCTCTTTGTTATCGGAGTTTATTTCCTTTGGCCCTATAATCTTCAAAGGGATCTGGAATATCTGTTCTCAGATTTCACAGAAATAAGGCTAGCAAAGAGATCCACGAAATACAGATGAAACTCAGTGAGATGAATTAACAGAACACTAAGCAATTTCTCAGAAAGCTTCTTTCCAGATTTCATCAGATGATATTTCCTTTTCCACCATAGCCCTCTATGGGCTTCCAAATATCACTCTGCCAATTCCACAAGAACTGTCTTAGTGAAAGGCTTCTTGAGGGGAAAGCTATAACTCTGTGAGATGATTTCACAGAACACAAAGAAGTTTCTCAGAAAGCTTCTTTCCCTTTTTTATCGGAGGATATTTCCTTTTGCCCTGTAGTATTCTAAGGGATCCGAAATATCTGTTCTCAGATTCCAGAGAAATAAGGCGAGCAAAGTGATACACCAAATAGAGATGTAACTCTGTGAGATGAATTAACAGAACACTGAGCAGTTTCTCACAAAGCTTTTTTCCATATTTCATCTCTGGATATTTCCTTTTTCACCATAGCCCTCTATGCGATTCCAAATATCACTTTGCCAATTCCACAAGAACTGTCTTAGCGAAAGGCTTCTTGAGGGGAAAGCTGTAACTCTGTGAGATGATTTCACAGAACACAAAGAAGTTTCTCAGAAAGCTTCTTTCTCTTTGTTATCGGAGGATATTTCCTTTGGCCCTAGAGTCTTCAAAGGGATCCGAATTATCTGTTCTCAGATTACACAGAAATAAGGCTAGCAAAGAGATCCACGAAACACAGATGTATCTCTGTGAGATGAATTAACAGAACAATAAGCAGTTTCTCAGAAAGCTTCTTTCCAGGTTTCATCTGAGGATATTTCCTTTTTCACCATAGCCCTCTATGGGCTTCAAAATATCACTTTGGCAATTCCATAGGAACTGTCTTAGCGAAAGGCTTCTTGAGGAGAAAGCTGTAACACTGTGAGACGATTTCACAGAACACAAAGAAGTTTCTCAGAAAGCTTCTTTCTAATTGTTATCGGAAGATATTTCCTTTGGCTCTATAGTCTTCTAAGGGATTCGAAATATCTCTTCTCAGTTTCCACAGGAATAAGGCTAGCAAAGAGATCCACGAAATACAGATGTAACTCTGTGAGATGAATTAACAGAACACTACAGTTTCTCAGAAAGCTTCTTTCCAGATTTCATCTGTGGATATTTCCTTTTTCACCATAGACCTCTACGGGCTTCCAAATATCACTTTGCCAATTGCTCAAGAACTGTCTTAGCGATAGGCTTCTTGAGGGGAAAGCTGTAACTCTGTGAGATGATTTCACAGAACACAAAGAAGTTTCTCAGAAAACCACTTTCTCTTTGTTATCGGAGGATATTTCCTTTGGCACTATAGTCTTCTAAGGGATGCGAAATATCTGTTCTCAGATTCCACAGAAATAAGGCTAGCAAAGAGATCCACGAAACACAGATGTAACTCTGTGAGATGAATTAACAGAACACTACAGTTTCTCAGAAAGATTCTTTCCAGAAATCATCTGAGGATATTTCCTTATTCACCATAGCCCTCTATGGGCTTCCAAATATCACTTTGCCAATCCAAAAGAACTGTCTCAGCGAAAGGCTTCTTGAGGGGAATGCTGTAACTCTCTGAGATGATTTCACAGAACACAAGGAAGTTTCACTGAAATCTTCTTTCTCTTTGTTATCGGAGGATATTTCCTTTGGCCCTATAGTCTTCTAAGGGATCCGAAATATCTGTTCTCAGATTCCACAGAAGTAAGGCTAGCAAAGAGATCCAGGAAATACAGATGAAACTCTGTGAGATGAATTAACAGAACACTAAGCAGTTTCTCAGAAAGCTTTTTTCCATATTTCATCTGAGGATATTTCCTTTTTCACCATAGCCCTCTATGAGCTTCCAAATATCACTTTGCCAATTCCACAAGAACTGTCTTAGCGAAAGGCTTCTTGAGGGGAAAGCTGTAACTCTGTCAGATGATTTCACAGAACACAAAGAAGTTTTTCAGAAAGCTTCTTTCTCTTTGTTATCGGAGGATATTTCCTTTGGCCCTATAGTCTTCTAAGGGATCCGAAATATCTCTTCTCAGATTCCACAGTAATAAGGCTAGCAAAGAGATCCACGAAATACCGATGTAACTCTGTGAGATGAATTAACAGAACACTACAGTTTCTCAGAAAGCTTCTTTCCAGAGATCATCTGAGGATATTTCCTTTTTCTCCATAGCCCTCTATGGGCTTCAAATATCACTTTGCCAATTCCACAAGAACTGTCTCAGCGAAAGGCTTCTTGAGGGGAATGCTGTACCTCTCTGAGATGATTTTACAGGACACAAATTAGTTTCTCAGAAAGATTCTTTCTCTTTGTTATCGGAGGATATTTCCTTTGGTCCTATAGTCTTCAAAAGGATCCGAAATATCTGTTCTCAGACTTCGCAGAAATAACGCTAGCAAAGAGGTCCACGAAATACAGATGTAACTCTGTGAGATGAATTAACAGAACACTGAGCAGTTTCTCAGAAAGCTTCTTTCCAGATTTCATCTGAGGATATTTCCTTTTTCACCTTAGCCCTCTATGGGCTTCCAAACATCACTTTGCCATTTCCAAAAGAACTGTCTTAGCGAAAGGCTTCTTGAGGGGAAAGCTGTAACTCTGTGAGATGATTTCACAGAACACAAAGAAGTTTCTCAGAAAACTTCTTTCTCTTTGTTATCAGAGGATATTTCCTTTGGCCCTATATTCTTCAAAGGAACCGAAATATCTGTTTTAAGATTCCACAGAAATAAGGCTAGCAAACACACCCAGGAAATACAGAGGTAACTCTGTGAGATGAATTACCAGAACAATAAGCAGAGTCTCAGAAAGCTTCTTTCCACATTTCATCTGAGGATATTTCCTATTTCACCATAGCCCTCTATGCGCTTCCAAATATCACTTTGCCAATTCCACAAGAACTGTCTTAGCGTAAGGCTTCTTGAGGGGAATGCTGTAACTCTGTGAGATGATTTCACGGAACACAAAGAAGTTTCTCGGAAAGCTTCTTTCTCTTTGTTATCGGAGGATATTTCCTTTGGCCCTCTTTTCTTCACAGGGATCCGAAATATCTCTTCTCAGGTTTCACAGAAATAAGGCTAGCAAAGAGATCCACGAAATACAGATGTAACTCTGTGAGATGAATTAACACAACCCTAAGCAGTTTCTCAGAAAGCTTCTTTCCAGATTTCATCTGAGGATATTTCCTTTTTCACCATAGCCCTCTAAGGGCTTCCAAATATCACTTTGCCAATTCCACAAGAACTGTCTTAGCGAAAGGCCTCTTGAGGGGAAAGCTGTAACTCTGTGAGATTATTTCACAGAACACAAAGTAGTTTCTCAGAAAGCTTCTTTCTCTTTGTTATCGGAGGATATTTCCTTTGGCCCTATAGTCTTCAAAGAGATCCGAAATATCTGTTCTCAAGTTCCACAGAAATAAGGCTAGCAAAGAGATCCACGAAATACAGATGTAACTCTGTGAAATGAAATAACAGAACACTGAGCAGTTTCTCAGAAAGCTTCATTCCAGATTTCATCTGAGGATATTTCCTTTTTCACCTTAGCCCTCTATGGCTTCCAAATATCACTTTGCCATTTCCACAAGAACTGTCTTAGCGAAAGGCTTCTTGAGGGGAAAGCTGTAACTCTGTGAGATGATTTCACAGAACACGAAGAAGTTTCTCAGGAAGCTTCTTTCTCTTTGTTATCGGAGGATATTTCCTTTGGCCCTATATTCTTCTAAGGATACGAAATACCTGTTTTCAGATTCCACAGAAATAAGGCTAGCTAACACATCCAGGAAATACAGAGGTAACTCTGTGAGATGAATTACCAGAACAAGAAGCAGAGTCTCAGAAAGCTTCTTTCCACATTTCATCTGAGGATATTTCCTATTTCACCATAGCCCTCTATGCGCTTCCAAATATCACTTTGCCAATTCCACAAGAACTGTCTTAGCGAAAGGCTTCTTGCGGGGAATGCTGTAACTCTGTGAGATGATTTCACGGAACACAAAGAAGTTTCTCAGAAAGCTTCTTTCTCTTTGTTATCGGAGGATATTTCCTTTGGCCCTCTTTTCTTCAAAGGGATTCGAAATATCTCTTCTCAGGTTCCACAGAAATAAGGCTAGCAAAGAGATCCACGAAATACAGATGTAACTCTGTGAGATGAATTAACACAACACTAAGCAGTTTCTCAGAAAGCTTCTTTCCAGATTTCATCTGAGGATAATTCCTTTTTCACCATAGCCCTCTATGCGCTTCCAAATATCACTTTGGCAATTGCACAAGAACTGTCGTAGCGAAAGCCTTCTTGAGGGGAAAGCCGTAACTCTGTGAGATGATTTCAGAGAACACAAAGAAGTTTCTCAGAAAGCTTCTTTCACTTTGTTATCGGAGGATATTTCCTTTGGCCTTACAGTCCTCTAAGGGATCCGAAATATCTGTTCTCAGATTCCACAGAAATAAGGCTAGCAAAGAGATCAACGAAATACAGATGTAACTCTGTGAGATGAATTAACAGAACACTAAGCAGTTTCTCAGAAAGCTTCTTTCCAGATCTCATCTGAGGATATTTCCTTTTTCACCTTAGCCCTCTATGGGCTTCCAAATATCACTTTGCCATTTCCAAAAGAACTGTCTTAGCGAAAGGCTTCTTGAGGGGAAAGCTGTAACTCTGTGAGATGATTTCACAGAACACGAAGAAGTTTCTCAGAAAACTTCTTTCTCTTTGATATCGGAGGATATTTCCTTTGGCCCTATATTCTTCTAAGGAACCGAAATATCTGTTTTCAGATTCCACAGAAATAAGGCTAGCAAACACATCCAGAAAATACAGAGGTAACTCTGTGAGATGAATTACCAGAACAATAAGCAGAGTCTCAGAAAGCTTCTTTCCACATTTCATCTGAGGATATTTCCTATTTCACCATAGCCCTCTATGCGCTTCCAAATATCACTTTGCCAATTCCACAAGAACTGTCTTAGCGAAAGGCTTCTGAGGGGAATGCTGTAACTCTGTGAGATGATTTCACGGAACACAAAGAAGTTTTTCAGAAAGCTTCTTTCTCTTTGTTATCGGAGGATATTTCCTTTGGCCCTCTTTTCTTCAAAGGGATCCGAAATATCTCTTCTCAGGTTCCACAGAAAAAAGGCTAGCAAAGAGATCCACGAAATACAGATGTAACTCTGTGAGATGAATTAACACAACACTAAGTAGTTTCTCAGAAAGCTTCTTTCCATATTTCATCTGAGGATATTTCCTTTTTCACCATTGCCCTCTATGGGCCTGCAAATATCACTTTGCCAATTCCACAAGAACTGTCTTAGCGAAAGGCTTCTTGAGGGGAAAGCTGTAACTCTGTGAGATTATTTCACAGAACACAAAGTAGTTTCTCAGAAAGCTTCTTTCTCTTTGTTATCGGAGGATATTTCCTTTGGCCCTAGACTCTTCAAAGGGATCCGAAATATCTGTTCTCAGGTTCCACAGAAATAAGGCTAGCAAAGAGATCCACGAAATACAAATGTAACTCTGTGAGATGAATTAACAGAACACTGAGCAGTTTCTCAGAAAGCCTCATTCCAGATTTCATCTGAGGATATTTCCTTTTTCACCTTAGCCCTCTATGGGCTTCCAAATATCACTTTGCCATTTCCACAAGAACTGTCTTAGCGTAAAGCTTCTTGAGGGGAAAGCTGTAACTCTGTGAGATGATTTCACAGAACACGAAGAAGTTTCTCAGAAAGCTTCTTTCTCTTTGTTATCGGAGGATATTTCCTTTGGCCCTATATTCTTCTAAGGATCCGAAACATCTGTTTTCAGATTCCACAGAAATAAGGCTAGCAAACACATCCAGGAAATACAGAGGTAACTCTGTGAGATGAATTACCAGAACAATAAGCAGAGTCTCAGAAAGCTTCTTTCCAGATTTCATCTGAGGATATTCCCTTTTTCACCATAGCCCTCTATGCGATTCCAAATATCACTTTCCCAATTCCACAAGAACTGTCTTAGAGAAAGCCTTCTTGAGGGGAAAGCTGTAACTCTGTGAGATGATTTCACAGAACACAAAGAAGTTTCTTGGAAAGCTTCTTTCACTTTGTTATCAGAGGATATTTCCTTTGGCCCTATAGTCCTCAAAGGGATCCGAAATATCTGTTCTCAGATTCCACAGAAATAAGGCTAGCAAAGAGATCCACGAAATACAGATGTAACTCTGTGAGATGAATTAACAGAACACTGAGCAGTTTCTCAGAAAGCTTCTTTCCAGATTTCATGTGAGGATATTTCCTTTTTCACCATAGCCCTGTATGGGCTTCCAAATATCACTTTGCCATTTCCACAAGAACTGTCTTAGCGAAAGGCTTCTTGAGGGGAAAGCTGTAACTCTGTGAGATGATTTCGCAGAACACGAAGAAGTTTCTCAGAAAACTTCTTTCTCTTTGATATCGGAGGATATTTCCTTTGGCCCTATAGTCTTCAAAGGGATCCGAAATATCTGCTCTCAGGTTCCACAGAAATAAGGCTAGCAAAGAGATCCACGAAATAGAGATGTATCTCAGTGAGATGAATTAACAGAACAATAAGCAGTTTCTCAGAAAGCTTCTTTCCAGATTTCATCTGAGGATATTTCCTTTTTCACCATAGCCCTCTATGGGCTTCCAAATATCACTTTGCCAATTCCACAAGAACTGTCTTAGCGAAAGGTTTCTTGAGGGGAAAGCTGTAACTCTGCGAGATGATTTCACAGAACACAAAGAAGTTTCTCAGAAAGCTTCTTTCTCTTTGTTATCGGAAGATATTTCCTTTGGCCCTATAGTCTTCTAAGGGATCCGAAATATCTGTTCTCAGATTCCACAGAAATAAGGCTAGCAAAGAGATCCACGAAATACAGATGTAACTCTGTGAGATGAATTAACAGAACACTACAGTTTCTCAGAAACCTTCTTTCCAGAGATCATCTGAGAATATTTCCTTTTTCACCATAGCCCTCTATGGGCTTCCAAATGTCACTTTGCCAATTCCACAAGAACTGTCTTACCGAAAGGCTTCTTGAGGGGAAAGCTGTAACTCTGTGAGATGATCTCACAGAACACAAAGAAGTTTCTCAGAAAGCTTCTTTCCCTTTGTTATCGGAGAATATTTCCTTTGGCCCTGTATTCCTCAAAGGGATCCGAAATATCTGTTCTCAGACTTCACAGAAATAACGCTAGCAAAGAGATCCACGAAATACAGATGTAACTCTGTGAGATGAATTAACAGAACACTAAGCAGTTTCTCAGAAAGCTTCTTTCCAGATTTCATCTGAGGATATTTCCTTTTTCACCCTAGCCCTCTGTGCGCTTCGAAATATCACTTTGCCAATTCCACAAGAACTGTCTTAGCGAAAGGCTTCTTGAGGGGAAAGCTGTAACTCTGTGAGATGATTTCATAGAACACAAAGAAGTTTCTCAGAAAGCTTCTTTCACTTTGTTATCGGAGGATATTTCCTTTGGCCCTATAGTCCTCTAAGGGATCCGAAATATCTTTTCTCAGATTCCACAGAAATAAGGCTAGCAAAGAGATCAACGAAATACAGATGTAACTCTGTGAGATGAATTAACAGAACACTGAGCAGTTTCTCAGAAAGCTTCTTTCCAGATTTCATCTGAGGATATTTCCTTTTTCACCATAGCCCTGTAAGGGCTTCCAAATATCACTTTGCCAATTCCAGAAGAACTGGCTTAGCGAAATGCTTCTTGTGGGGAAAGCTGTAACTCTGTGAGATGATTTCACAGAAGACAAAGAAGTTTCTCAGAAAGCTTCTTTCTCTTTGTTATCGGTGGATATTTCATTTGGCCCTATAGTCTTCTCAGGGATCTGGAATATCTGTTCTCAGATTCCACAGAAATAAGGCTAGCAAAGAGATCCACGAAACACAGATGTAACTCTGTGAGATGAATTAACAGAACATTACAGTTTCTTAGAAAGCTTCTTTCCAGAGATCATCTGAGGATATTTCCTTATTCACCATAGCCCTCTATGGGCTTCCAAATATCACTTTGCCAATCCACAAGAACTGTCTCAGCGAAAGGCTTCTTGAGGGGAATGCTGTACCTCTCTGAGGATGATTTCACAGAACACAAAGAAGTTTCTCAGAAAGCTTCTTTCTCTTTGTTATCGGAGGATGTTTCCTTTGGTCCTACAGTCTTCAAATGGATCCGAAATATCTGTTCTCAGACTTCACAGAAACAACGCTAGCAAAGAGGTCCACGAAATACAGATGCAACGCTGTGAGATGAATTAACAGAACACTAAGCAGTTTCTCAGAAAGCTTCTTTCCAGATTTCATCTGAGGATATTCCCTTTTTCACCATAGCCCTCTATGCGATTCCAAATATCACTTTCCCAATTCCACAAGAACTGTCTTAGCGAAAGCCTTCTTGAGGGGAAAGCTGTAACTCTGTGAGATGATCTCACAGAACACAAAGAAGTTTCTCGGAAAGCTTCTTTCACTTTGTTATCGGAGGATATTTCCTTTGGCCCTATAGTCCTCTAAGGGATCCGAAATATCTGTTCTCAGATTCCACAGAAATAAGGCTAGCAAAGAGATCCACGAAACACAGATGTAACTCTGTGAGATGAATTAACAGAACATTATAGTTTCTCAGAAACCTTCTTTCCAGAGATCATCTGAGGATATTTCCTTATTCACCATAGCCATCTATGGGCTTCCAAATATCACTTTGCCAATCCACAAGAACTGTCTCAGCGAAAGGCTTCTTGAGGGGAATGCTGTAACTCTCTGAGATGATTTCACAGAACACAAAGAAGTTTCTCAGAAATCTTCTTTCTCTTTGTTATCGGAGGATATTTCCTTTGGCCCTATAGTCTTCTAAGGGATCCGAAATATCTGTTCTCAGACTTCACAGAAATAACGCTAGCAAAGAGATCAACGAAATATAGACGTAACTCTGTGAGATGAATTAACAGAACACTAAGCGGTTTCTCAGAAAGCTTCTTTCCAGATTTCATCTGAGGATATTTCCTTTTTCACCATAGCCCTCTATGCGATTCCAAATATCACTTTGCCAATTCCACAAGAACTGTCTTAGCGAAAGCCTTCTTGAGGGGAAAGCTGTAACTCTGTGAGATGATTTCACAGAACACAAAGTAGTTTCTCAGAAAGCTTCTTTCTCTTTGTTATCGGAGGCTATTTCCTTTGGCCCTATAGTCTTCAAAGGGATCCGAAATATCTGTTCTCAGACTTCACAGAAATAACGTAGCAAAGAGGTCCACGAAATACAGATGCAACGCTGTGAGAAGAACTAACAGAACACTAAGCAGTTTCTCAGAAAGCTTCTTTCCAGATTTCATCTGAGGATATTTCCTTTTTCACAATAGCCCTCTATGCGATTCCAAATATCACTTTGCCAATTCCAGAAGAACTGTCTTAGCGAAATGCTTCTTAAGGGGAAAGCTGTAACTCTGTGAGATGATTTCACAGAAGACAAAGAAGTTTCTCAGAAAGCTTCTTTCTCTTTGTTATCGGAGGATATTTCCTTTGGCCCTATAGTCTTCTAAGGGATCCGAAATATCTGTTCTCAGATTCCACAGAAAGAAGGCTAGCAAAGAGATCCACGAAATACAGATGTAACTCTGTGAGATGAATTAACAGAACACTGAGCAGTTTCTCAGAAAGCTTCTTTCCAGATTTCATCTGAAGATATTTCCTTTTTCACCATAGCCCTGTATGCGATTCCAAATATCACTTTGCCAATTCCACAAGAACTGTCTTAGCGAAAGGCTTCTTGTGGGGAAAGCTGTAACTCTGTGAGATGATTTCACAGAAGACGAAGAAGTTTCTCAGAAAGCTTCTTTCTCTTTGTTATCAGAGGATATTTCCTTTGGCCCTATAGTCTTCTAAGGGATCCGAAATATCTGTTCTCAGATTCCACAGAAATAACGTAGCAAAGAGGTCCACGAAATACAGATGCAACGCTGTGAGATGAATTAACAGAACACTAAGCAGTTTCTCAGAAAGCTTCTTTCCAGATTTCATCTGAGGATATTTCCTTTTTCACCATAGCCCTCTATGCGATTCCAAATATCACTTTGCCAATTCCACAAGAACTGTCTTAGCGAAAGCCTCTTGAGGGGAAAGCTGTAACTCTGTGAGATGATTTCACAGAACACAAAGAAGTTTCTCAGAAAGCTTCTTTCACTTTGTTATCGGAGGATATTTCCTTTGGCCCTATAGTCCTCTAAGGGATCCGAAATATCTTTTCTCAGATTCCACAGAAATAAGGCTAGCAAAGAGATCAACGAAATACAGATGTAACTCTGTGAGATGAATTAACAGAACACTGAGCAGTTTCTCAGAAAGCTTCTTTCCAGATTCCATCTGAGGATATTTCCTTTTTCACCATAGCCCTGTATGGGCTTCCAAATATCACTTTGCCAATTCCAGAAGAACTGTCTTAGCGAAATGCTTCTTGTGGGGAAAGCTGTAACTCTGTGAGATGATTTCACAGAAGACAAAGAAGTTTCTCAGAAAGCTTCTTTCTCTTTGTTATCGGAGGATATTTCCTTTGGCCCTATAGTCTTCTAAGGGATCTGAAATATCTGTTCTCAGATTCCACAGAAATAAGGCTAGCAAAGAGATCCACGAAATACAGATGTAACTCTGTGAGATGAATTAACAGAACACTACAGTTTCTCAGAAAGCTTCTTTCCAGAGATCATCTGAGGATATTTCCTTTTTCACCATAGCCCTCTATGGGCTTCCAAATATCACTTTGCGAATTCCACAAGAACTGTCTCAGCGAAAGGCTTCTTGAGGGGAATGATGTACCTCTCTGAGATGATTTTACAGAACACAAATTAGTTTCTCAGAAAGCTTCTTTCTCTTTGTTATCGGAGGATATTTCCTTTGGTCCTATAGTCTTCTAAGGGATACGAAATATCTGTTCTCAGATTTCACAGAAATAACGCTAGCAAAGAGATCAACGAAATACAGATGTAACTCTGTGAGATGAATTAACAGAACTCTAAGCGGTTTCTCAGAAAGCTTCTTTCCAGATTTCATCTGAGGATATTTCCTTTTTCACCATAGCCCTCTATGGGCTTCCAAATATCACTTTGCCAATTACACAAGAACTGTCTTACCGAAAGGCTTCTTGAGGGGAAAGCTGTAACTCTGTGAGATGATCTCACAGAACACAAAGAAGTTTCTCAGAAAGTTTCTTTCACTTTGTTATCGGAGAATATTTCCTTTGGCCCTGTATTCCTCAAAGGGATCCGAAATATCTGTTCTCAGACTTCACAGAAATAACGCTAGTAAAGAGATCCACGAAATACAGATGTAACTCTGTGAGATGAATTAACAGAACACTAAGCAGTTTCTCAGAAAGGTTCTTTCCATATTTCATCTGAGGATATTACCTTTTTCACCCTAGCCCTCTGTGCGCTTCCAAATATCACTTTGCCAATTCCACAAGAACTGTCTTAGCGAAAGGCTTCTTGAGGGGAAAGCTGTAACTCTGTGAGATGATTTCACAGAACACAAAGAAGTTTCTCAGAAAGCTTCTTTCTCTTTGTTATCGGAAGATATTTCCTTTGGCCCTACAGCCTTCTAAGGCATCCGAATAATCTGTTCTCAGATTCCACAGAAATAAGGCTAGCAAAGAGATCCACGAAATACAGATGTAACTCTGTGAGAAGAATTAACAGAACAATAAGCAGTTTCTCAGAAAGCTTCTTTCCAGATTTCATCTGAGGATATTTCCTTTTTCACCATAGCCCTCTATGGGCTTCCAAATATCACTTTGGCAATTCCACAAGTACTGTCTTAGCGAAAGGCTTCTTGAGGGGAAAGCTGTAACTCTTTGAGATGATTTCACAGAACACTAAGAAGTTTCTCACAAAGCTTCTTTCTGTTTGTTATCGGAAGATATTCCCTTTGGCCCTATAGTCTTCTAAGGGATCCGAAATATCTGTTCTCAGATTCCACAGAAATAAGGCTAGCAAAAAGATCCACGAAATACAGATGTAACACTGTGAGATGAATTAACAGAACACTGAGCAGTTTCTCAGAAAGCTTCTTTCCAGATTTCATCTGAGGATATTTCCTTTTTCAGCATAGCCCTGTATGGGCTTCCAAATATCACTTTGCCAATTCCAGAAGAACTGTCTTAGCGAAATGCTTCTTGTGGGGAAAGCTGTAACTCCGTGAGATGATTTCACAGAAGACAAAGAAGTTTCTCAGAAAGCTTCTTTCTCTTTGTTATCGGAGGATATTTCCTTTGGCCCTATAGTCTTCTAAGGGATCTGAAATATCTGTTCTCAGATTCCACAGAAATAAGGCTAGCAAAGAGATGCACGAAATACAGATGTAACTCTGTGAGATGAATTAAAAGAACACTACAGTTTCTCTGAAAGCTTCTTTCCAGAGATCATCTGAGGATATTTCCTTTTTCACCGTAGCCCTCTATGGGCTTCCAAATATCACTTTGCGAAATCCACAAGAACTGTCTCAGCGAAAGGCTTCTTGAGGGGAATGCTGTACCTCTCTGAGATGATTTTACAGAACACAAATTAGTTTCTCAGAAAGCTTCTTTCTCTTTGTTATCGGAGGATATTTCCTTTGGCCCTATACTCTTCTAAGGGATCCGAAATATCTGTTCTCAGATTCCACAGAAATAACGCTAGCAAAGAGATCCATGAAATAGAGATGTAACTCTGTGAGATGAATTAACAGAACACTAAGCAGTTTCTCAGAAAGCTTCTTTCC
Source organism: Macaca nemestrina (assembly GCF_043159975.1). NCBI lineage: Eukaryota > Metazoa > Chordata > Mammalia > Primates > Cercopithecidae > Macaca > Macaca nemestrina. The sequence goes on from NC_092143.1 coordinate 28,476,293, forward strand.
AGATTTCATCTGAGGATATTTCCTTTTTCACCATAGCGTTTATGGGCTTCCAAATATCACTTTGCCAATTCCACAACAAATGTCTTACCGAAAGGCTTCTTGAGGGGAAAGCTGTAACTCTGTCAGATGATCTCGCAGAACACAAAGAAGTTTCTCAGAAAGCTTCTTTCACTTTGTTATCGGAGAATATTTCCTTTGGCCCTGTATTCCTCAAAGGGATCCGAAATATCTGTTCTCAGACTTCACAGAAATAACGCTAGCAAAGAGATCCACGAAATACAGATGTAATTCTGTGAGATGAATTAACAGAACACTAAGCAGTTTCGCAGAAAGCTTCTTTCCATATTTCATCTGAGGATATTTCCTTTTTCACCCTAGCCCTCTGTGCGCTTCCAAATATCACTTTGCCAATTCCACAAGAACTGTCTTAGCGAAAGCCTTCTTGAGGGGAAAGCTGTAACTCTGTGAAATGATTTCAAAGAACACAAAGATGTTTCTCACAAAGCTTCTTTCACTTTCTTATAGGAGGATATTTCCTTTGGCCCTATAGTCCTCAAAGGGATCCGAAATATCTGTTCTCAGATTCCACAGAAATAAGGCTAGCAAAGAGATCCACGAAATACAGATGTAACTCTGTGAGATTAATTAACCGAACACTAAGCAGTTTCTCAGAATGCTTCTTTCCAGATTTCATCTGAGGATATTTCCTTTTTCACCTTAGCCCTCTATGGGCTTCCAAATATCCCTTTGCCATTTCCACAAGAACTGTCTTAGCGAAAGGCTTCTTGAGGGGAAAGCTGTAACTCTGTGAGATGATTTAACAGAACACAAAGAAGTTTCTCAGAAAGCTTCTTTCTCTTTGTTATCGGAGTATATTTCCTTTGGCCCTATACTCTTCAAAGGGATCCGAAATATCTGTTCTCAGATTCCACAGAAATAAGGCTAGCAAAGACATCCAAGAAATACAGATGTAACTCTGTGAGGTGAATTAACAGAACACTAAACGGTTTCTCAGAAAGCTTCTTTGCAGATTTCATCTGAGGATATTTCCTATTTCACCATAGCCCTCTATGGGCTTCCAAATATCACTTTGCCAATTCCACAAGAAATGTCTTAGCGAAAGGCTTCTTGAGGGGAAAGCTGTAACTCTGAGAGATGATTTCACAGAACAGAAAGAAGTATCTCAGAAAGCGTCTTTCTCTTTGTTATCGGAGTTTATTTCCTTTGGCCCTGTAGCCTTCAAAGGGATCAGAAATATCTGTTCTCAGATTCCACAGAAATAAGGCTAGCAAAGAGATCCACGAAATAGAGATGTAACTCTGTGAGATGAATTAACAGAACACTAAGCAGTTTCTCGGAAAGCTTCTTTCCACGTTTCACCTGAGGATATTTCCTTTTTCACCATAGCCCTCTATGGGCTTCCAAATATCACTTAGCCAATTCCACCAGAACTGTCTTAGCGAAAGGCCTCTTGAGGGGAAAGCTGTAACTCTGTGAGATGATTTCACAGAACACAAAGAAATTTCTCAGAAAGCTTCTTTCTCTTTGCTATCGGAGGATATTTCCTTTCGCCCTATACTCTTCTAAAGGTTCCGAATTGTCTGTTCTCAGATTCCACAGAAACAAGGCTAGCAATGAGATCCACGAAATACAGATGTAACTCTGTGAGATGAATTAACAGAACACTAAACAGTTTCTCACAAAGCTTCTTTCCAGATTTCATCTGAGGATATTTCCTTTTTCACCATAGCCCTCTATGGGCTTCAAACATCACTTTGCCAATTCCACAAGAAGTGTCTTAGCGAAAGGCTTCTTGAGGGGAAAGCTGTAACTCTGTGAGATGATTTCACAGAACAGAAAGAAGTATCTCAGAAAGCTTCTTTCTCTTTGTGATCGGAGTTTATTTCTTTTGGCCCTATAGTCTTCAAAGGGATCGGAAATATCTGTATTCAGATTCCACAGAAATAAGGCTAGCAAAGAGATACACGAAACACAGATGTAACTCTGTGAGATGAATTAACAGAACACTAAGCAGTTTCTCAGAAAGCTTCTTTCCAGATTTCATCTGAGGGTATTTCCTTTTTCACCATACCCCTCTATGGGCTTCCAAATATCACTTTGCCAATTCCACAAGAACTGTCTTAGCGAAAGGCTTCTTGAGGGGAAAGCTGTAATTCTGTGAGATGATTTCACAGAACACAAAGAAGTTTCTCAGAAAGCTTCTTTCTCTTTATTATCGGAGGATATTTCCTTTGGCCCTGTAGTCTTCAAAGGGATCCGAAATATCTGTTCTCAGATTCCACAGAAATAAGGCTAGTAAGGAGATCCAGGAAATACAGATGTAACTCTGTGAGATCAATTAACAGAACACTAAGCAGTTTCTCGGAAAGCTTCTTTCCAGATTTCATCTGAGGATATTTCCTTTTTCACCTTAGCCCTCTATGGGCTTCCAAATATCACTTTGCCAATTGCACAAGAACTGTCTTAGCGAAAGGCTTCTTGAGGGGAAATCTGTAACTCTGTGAGATGATTTCACAGAACATAAAGAAGTTTCTCAGAAAGCTTCTTTCTCCTTGTTATCGGAAGTTATTTCCTTTGGCCCTATAGTCTTCTAAGGGATCCGAAATATCTGTTCTTAGATTCCACAGAAATAAGGCTACCAAAGAGATCCACGAAATACAGATGTAACTCTGTGAGATGAATTAGCAGAACACTACAGTTTCTCAGAAAGCTTCTTTCCAGAGATCATCTGAGGATATGTCCTTTTTCACCATAGCCCTCTATGGGCTTCCAAATATGACTTTGCCGATTCCACAAGAACTGTCTCTGCGAAAGGCTTCTTGTGGGGAATGCTGTACCTCTCTGAGATGATTTTACAGAACACAAATTAGTTTCTCAGAAAGCGTCTTTCTCTTTGTTATCGGAGGATATTTCCTTTGGTCCTATAGTCTTCAAAGGGATCCGAAATATCTCTTCTCAGAGTTCAGAGAAATAACGCTAGCAAAGAGGTCCACGAAATACAGATGCAACGCTGTGAGATGAATTAACAGAACACTAAGCAGTTTCTCAGAAAGCTTCTTTCCAGATTTCATCTGAGGATATTTCCTTTTTCACCGTAGCCCTCCTTGCGGTTCCAAATATCACTTTGCCAATTCCACAAGAACTGTCTTAGCGAAAGCCTTCTTGAGGGGAAAGCTATAACTCTGTGAGGTGATTTCACAGAACACAAAGAAGTTTCTCAGAAAGCTTCTTTCACTTTGTTATCGGAGGATATTTCCTTTGGCCCTATAGTCCTCTAAGGGATCCGAAATATCTGTTCTCAGATTCCACAGAAATAAGGCTAGCAAAGAGATCAACGAAATACATATGTAACTCTGTGAGCTGAATTAACAGAACACTGAGCAGTTTCTCAGGAAGCTTCTTTCCAGATTTCATCTGAGGATATTTCCTTTTTCACCATAGCCCTGTATGAGCTTCCAAATATCACTTTGCCAATTCCACAAGAACTGTCTTAGCGAAATGCTTCTTGTGGGGAAAGCTGTAACTCTGTGAGATGATTTCACAGAATACAAAGAAGTTTCTCAGAAAGCTTCTTTCTCTTTGTTATCGGAGGACATTTCCTTTCGCCCTATAGTCTTCTAAGGGATCCGAAATATCTGTTCTCAGATTCCACAGAAATAAGGCTAGCAAAGAGATCCACGAAACACAGATGTAACTCTGTGAGATGTATTAACAGAACATTACAGTTTCTCAAAAAGCTTCTTTCCAGAGATCATCTGAGGATATTTCCTTATTCACCAGAGCCATCTATGGGCTTCCATATATCACTTTGCCAATCCACAAGAACTGTCTCAGCGAAAGGCTTTTTAGGGGAAAGCTGTAACTCTGTCAGATGATTTCAGAGAACACAAAGAAGTTTCTCAGAAAGCTTCTTTCTCTTTGTTATCGGAGGATATTTCCTTTGGCCCTATTGTCTTCAAAGGGATCCGAAATATCTGTTCTCAGGTTCCACAGAAATAAGGCTAGCAAAGAGATCCACGAAATACAGATGTAACTCTATGAGATGAATTAACAGAACACCAAGCAGTTTCTCAGAAAGCTTCTTTCCAGATTTCATGTGAGGATAGCTCCTTTTTCACCATAGCCCTCTATGGGCTTACAAATATCACTTTGCCAATTCCACAAGAACTGTCTTCGCGAAAGTCTTGTTGAGGGGAAAGCTGTAACTCTGTGAGATGATTTCAAAGAACACAGAGAAGTTTCTCAGAAAGCTTGTTTCTCTTTTTTATCGGAGGATATTTCCTTTGGCCCTATAGTCTTCTAAGGGATCTGAAATATCTGTTCTCAGATTCCACAGAAATAAGGATAGCAAAGAGATCCACTAAATAGAGATGTAACTCTGTGAGATGAATTAACAGAACACTAAACGGTTTCTCAGAAAGCTTCTTTCCAGATTTCATCTGAGGATATTTCCTTTTTCACCATAGCCCTCTATGGGCTTCAAACATCACTTTGCCAATTCCACAAGAAGTGTCTTAGCGAAAGGCTTCTTGAGGGGAAAGCTGTAACTCTGTGAGATGATTTCACAGAACAGAAAGAAGTATCTCAGAAAGCTTCTTTCTCTTTGTGATCGGAGTTTATTTCCTTTGGCCCTATAGTCTTCAAAGGGATCGGAAATATCTGTATTCAGATTCCACAGAAATAAGGCTAGCAAAGAGATACACGAAACACAGATGTAACTCTGTGAGATGAATTAACAGAACACTAAGCAGTTTCTCAGAAAGCTTCTTTCCAGATTTCATCTGAGGGTATTTCCTTTTTCACCATACCCCTCTATGGGCTTCCAAATATCACTTTGCCAATTCCACAAGAACTGTCTTAGCGAAAGGCTTCTTGAGGGGAAAGCTGTAATTCTGTGAGATGATTTCACAGAACACAAAGAAGTTTCTCAGAAAGCTTCTTTCTCTTTATTATCGGAGGATATTTCCTTTGGCCCTGTAGTCTTCAAAGGGATCCGAAATATCTGTTCTCAGATTCCACAGAAATAAGGCTAGTAAGGAGATCCAGGAAATACAGATGTAACTCTGTGAGATCAATTAACAGAACACTAAGCAGTTTCTCGGAAAGCTTCTTTCCAGATTTCATCTGAGGATATTTCCTTTTTCACCTTAGCCCTCTATGGGCTTCCAAATATCACTTTGCCAATTGCACAAGAACTGTCTTAGCGAAAGGCTTCTTGAGGGGAAATCTGTAACTCTGTGAGATGATTTCACAGAACATAAAGAAGTTTCTCAGAAAGCTTCTTTCTCCTTGTTATCGGAAGTTATTTCCTTTGGCCCTATAGTCTTCTAAGGGATCCGAAATATCTGTTCTTAGATTCCACAGAAATAAGGCTACCAAAGAGATCCACGAAATACAGGTGTAACTCTGTGAGATGAATTAGCAGAACACTACAGTTTCTCAGAAAGCTTCTTTCCAGAGATCATCTGAGGATATGTCCTTTTTCACCATAGCCCTCTATGGGCTTCCAAATATGACTTTGCCGATTCCACAAGAACTGTCTCTGCGAAAGGCTTCTTGTGGGGAATGCTGTACCTCTCTGAGATGATTTTACAGAACACAAATTAGTTTCTCAGAAAGCGTCTTTCTCTTTGTTATCGGAGGATATTTCCTTTGGTCCTATAGTCTTCAAAGGGATCCGAAATATCTCTTCTCAGAGTTCAGAGAAATAACGCTAGCAAAGAGGTCCACGAAATACAGATGCAACGCTGTGAGATGAATTAACAGAACACTAAGCAGTTTCTGAGAAAGCTTCTTTCCAGATTTCATCTGAGGATATTTCCTTTTTCACCGTAGCCCTCCTTGCGGTTCCAAATATCACTTTGCCAATTCCACAAGAACTGTCTTAGCGAAAGCCTTCTTGAGGGGAAAGCTATAACTCTGTGAGGTGATTTCACAGAACACAAAGAAGTTTCTCAGAAAGCTTCTTTCACTTTGTTATCGGAGGATATTTCCTTTGGCCCTATAGTCCTCTAAGGGATCCGAAATATCTGTTCTCAGATTCCACAGAAATAAGGCTAGCAAAGAGATCAACGAAATACAGATGTAACTCTGTGAGCTGAATTAACAGAACACTGAGCAGTTTCTCAGGAAGCTTCTTTCCAGATTTCATCTGAGGATATTTCCTTTTTCACCATAGCCCTGTATGAGCTTCCAAATATCACTTTGCCAATTCCACAAGAACTGTCTTAGCGAAATGCTTCTTGTGGGGAACGCTGTAACTCTGTGAGATGATTTCACAGAATACAAAGAAGTTTCTCAGAAAGCTTCTTTCTCTTTGTTATCGGAGGACATTTCCTTTGGCCCTATAGTCTTCTAAGGGATCCGAAATATCTGTTCTCAGATTCCACAGAAATAAGGCTAGCAAAGAGATCCACGAAACACAGATGTAACTCTGTGAGATGTATTAACAGAACATTACAGTTTCTCAAAAAGCTTCTTTCCAGATATCATCTGAGGATATTTCCTTATTCACCAGAGCCATCTATGGGCTTCCAAATGTCACTTTGCCAATCCACAAGAACTGTCTCAGCGAAAGGCTTTTTAGGGGAAAGCTGTAACTCTGTCAGATGATTTCAGAGAACACAAAGAAGTTTCTCAGAAAGCTTCTTTCTCTTTGTTATCGGAGGATATTTCCTTTGGCCCTATTGTCTTCAAAGGGATCCGAAATATCTGTTCTCAGGTTCCACAGAAATAAGGCTAGCAAAGAGATCCACGAAATACAGATGTAACTCTATGAGATGAATTAACAGAACACCAAGCAGTTTCTCAGAAAGCTTCTTTCCAGATTTCATGTGAGGATATCTCCTTTTTCACCATAGCCCTCTATGGGCTTCCAAATATCACTTTGCCAATTCCACAAGAACTGTCTTCGCGAAAGTCTTGTTGAGGGGAAAGCTGTAACTCTGTGAGATGATTTCAAAGAACACAGAGAAGTTTCTCAGAAAGCTTGTTTCTCTTTTTTATCGGAGGATATTTCCTTTGGCCCTATAGTCTTCTAAGGGATCTGAAATATCTGTTCTCAGATTCCACAGAAATAAGGCTAGCAAAGAGATCCACTAAATAGAGATGTAACTCTGTGAGATGAATTAACAGAACACTAAACGGTTTCTCAGAAAGCTTCTTTCCAGATTTCATCTGAGGATATTTAATTTTCCACCATAGCCCTCTATGGGCTTCAAACATCACTTTGCCAATTCCACAAGAAGTGTCTTAGCGAAAGGCTTCTTGAGGGGAAAGCTGTAACTCTGTGAGATGATTTCACAGAACAGAAAGAAGTATCTCAGAAAGCTTCTTTCTCTTTGTGATCGGAGTTTATTTCCTTTGGCCCTATAGTCTTCAAAGGGATCGGAAATATCTGTTCTCAGATTCCACAGAAATAAGGCTAGCAAAGAGATACACGAAACACAGATGTAACTCTGTGAGATGAATTAACAGAACACTAAGCAGTTTCTCAGAAAGCTTCTTTCCAGATTTCATCTGAGGATATTTCCTTTTTCACCATACCCCTCTATGGGCTTCCAAATATCACTTTGCCAATTGCACAAGAACTGTCTTAGCGAAAGGCTTCTTGAGGGGAAATCTGTAACTCTGTGAGATGATTTCACAGAACATAAAGAAGTTTCTCAGAAAGCTTCTTTCTCCTTGTTATCGGAGGATATTTCCTTTGGCCCTAGAGTCTTCAAAGGCATCCGAAATATCTGTTCCCAGATTCCACAGAAATAAGGCTAGCAAAGAGATCCACGAAATACAGATGTAACACTGTGAGATGAATTAACAGAACACTAAGCAGTTTCTCAGAAAGCTTCTTACCAGATTTCTTCTATGGATATTTCCTTTTTCACCATAGCCCTGTATGCGCTTCCGAATATCACTTTGCCAATTTCACAACAACTGTCTTAGCGAAAGCCTTCTTGAGGGGAAAGCTGTATCTCTGTGAGTTGATTTCACGGAACACAAATTAGTTTCTCAGAAAGCTTCTTTCTCTTTGTTTTCGGAGAATATTTCCTTTGGCCGTATAGTCTTCAAAGGGATCCGAAATATCTCCTCTCAGATTCCACAGAAATAAGGCTAGCAAAGAGATACACGAAATACAGATATAACTCTGTGAGATGAATTAACAGAACACTAAGCAGTTTCTCGAAAGCTTCTTTCCAGATTTCATCTGAGGATATTTCCTTTTTCACCATAGCCCTCTATGGGCTTCCAAATATCACTTTCCCAATTCCACAAGAACTGTCTTAGCGAAAGGCTTCTTGAGCAGAAAGCTGTAACTCTGTGAGATTATTTCAAAGAACACAAAGAAGTTTCTCAGAAAGCTTCTTTCTCTTTGTTATCGGAGTTTATTTCCTTTGGCCCTATAGTCTTCAAAGGGATCCGAAATATCTGTTCTCAGATTCCACAGAAATAAGGCTAGCAAAGAGATCCACGAAATACAGATATAACTCTTTGAGATGAATTAACAGAACACTAAGCAGTTTCTCAGAAAGCTTCTTTCCTGATTTCATCTGAGGATATTTCCTTTTTCAACATAGCCCTCTATGGGATTCCAAATATCACTTTGCCTATACCACAAGAACTGACTTAGCGAAAGGCTTCTTGAGGTGAAATCTGTAACTCTGTGAGATTATTTCATAGAACACAAAGAAATTTCTCAGAAAGCTTCTTTCTCTTTGTTTTCGGAGGATAATTCCCTTGGCTCTATACTCTTCTAAAGGTTCCGAAATGTCTGTTCTCAGATCCAACAGAAATAAGGCTAGCAAAGTGATCCATGAAATACAGATGTAACTCTGTGAGATGAATTAACAGAACACTAAGCAGTTTCTCAGAAAGCTTCTTTCCAGATTTCATCTGAGGGTGTTTCCTTTTTCACCATAGCCCTCTTTGCGCTTGCAAATATCACTTTTCCAATTCCACAAGAACTGTGTTAGCGAAAGGCTTGTTGAGGGGAAAGCTGTAACTCTGTGAGATGATTTCACAGAACACAAAGAAGTTTTTCAGAAAGCTTCTTTCCAGATTTCATCTGAGGGTGTTTTCTTTTTCACCATAGCCCTCTTTGCGCTGGCAAATATCACTTTGCCAATTCCACAAGAACTGTGTTAGCGAAAGGCTTCTTGAGGGGGAAGCTGTAACTCTGTGAGATGATTTCAAAGAACACAAAGAAGTTTCTCAAAAGCTTCTTTCTCTTTGTTGTCGGAGTTTATTTCCTTTAGCCCTATAGTCTTCAAACGGATCCGAAATATCTGTTCTCAGATTCCACAGAAATAAGGCTAGCAAAGAGATCCACGAAATACAGATGTAACTCTGTGAGATGAATTAACAGAACACTAAGAAGTTTCTCAGAAAGCTTCTTTCCAGATTTCATCTGAGGATATTTCCTTTTTCAACATAACCCTCTACGCAGTTCCAAATATCATTTTGCCAATGGCACAAGATCTGTCTTAGCGAAAGGCTTCTTGAGATGAAAGCTGTTACTCTGTGAGATGATTTCACAGAACACAAAGAAGTTTCTCAGAAAGCTTCTTTCTCTTTGTTATCGGAGATTATTTCCTTTGGCCCTATAGTGTTCCAAGGGATCCAAATTATCTGTTCTCAGATTCCACAGAAATCAGGATAACAAAGTGATCCACGAAATACAGATGTAACTCTGTGAGATGAATTAAGAGAACACTAAGCAGTTTCACAGAAAGCTTCTTTCCAGGTTTCATCTTAGGATATTTCCTTCTTCACCGTAGCCCTCTATGGGCTTCCAAATATCACTTTGCCAATTCCACAAGCACTGTCTTAGCGAAAGGCTTCTTGAGGGGAAAGCTGTAACTCTGTACGATGATTTCACAGAACACAAAGAAGTTTCTCAGAAAGCTTCCTTCTCTTTCTTTTCTGAAGATATTTCCTTTGGCCCTATAGTCTTCAAAGGGATCCGAAATATCTGTTCTCAGATTCCACAGAAATAAGGCTAGCAAAGAGATCTACGAGATACAGATGTAACTCTGTGAGATGAATTAATAGAACACTAAGCAGTTTCTCAGAAAGATTCTTTCCAGAATTCATCTCAGGATATTTCCTTTTTCACCATAGCCCTCTATACGCTTCCAAATATCACTTTGCCAATTCCACAAGAACTGTCTTAGCGAAAGGCTACTTGAGGGGAAAGCTGTAACTCTGTGAGATGATTTCACAGAACACAAAGAAGTTTCTCCGAAAGCTTCTTTCTCTTTGTTGTCAGAGGATATTTCCTTTGGCCCTCTAGTCTTCAAAGGGATCCGAAATATCTGTTCTCAGATTTCACAGAAATAAGGCTAGCAAAGAGATCCACGAGATATAGATGTAACTCTGTGAGATGAATTAACAAAACACAAAGCAGTTTCTCGGAAAGCTTCTTTCCAGATTTCATCTGAGGATATTTCCTTTTTCACCATAGCCCTGTATGGGCTTCCAAATATCACTTTGCCTATTCCACAAGAACTGTCTTAGCCAAAGGCTTCCTGAGGGGAAAGCTGTAACTCTGTGAGATGATTTCACAGAACACAAAGAAGTTTTTCAGAAAGCTTCTTTCCAGATTTCATCTGAGGGTGTTTCCTTTTTCACCATAGCCCTCTAAGGGCTTCCAAATATCACTTTGCCAATTCCACAAGAACTGTCTTAGCGAAAGGCTTCTTCAGGGGAAAGCTGTAACTCTCTGAGATGATTTCAAAGAACACAAAGAAATTTCTCAGAAACCTTCCTTCACTTTTTTATCGGAGGATATTTCCTTTGGCCCTATACTCTTCTAAAAGTTCCGAAATGTCTGTGTCAGATTCCACAGAAATAAGGTTAGCAAAGAGATACACGAAATACAGATGTAACTCTGTGAGATGAATTAACAGAACACTAAGCAGTTTCTCAGAAAGCTTCTTTCCAGATTTCATCTGAGGATATTTCCTTTTTCACCATAGCCCTCTATACGATTCCAAATACCACTTTGCCAGTTCCACAAGAACTGTCTTAGCGAAAGGCTTCTTGAGGTGAACGCTGTAACTCTGTGAGATGATTTCACGGAACACTAAGAAGTTTCTCAGAAAGCTTCTTTCCAGATTTCATCTGAGGGTGTTTCCTTTTTCACCCTAGCCCTCTAGGCGCTTCCAAATATCACTTTTCCAATTCCACAAGAACTGTCTTAGCGAAAGGCTTCTTTAGGGGAATGCTGTAACTCTGTGAGATGATTTCAAAGAACACAAAGAAGTTTCTCAGAACGCTTCTTTCTCTTTGTTGTCGGAGGATATTTCCTTTGGCCCTATTGTCTTCAAGGGATCCGAAATATCTGTTCTCAGATTCCACAGAAATAAGGCTAGCAAAGAGATACACCAAATACAGATGTAAATCTGTGAGATGAATTAACAGAACACTAAGCAGTTTCTCAGAAATCTTCTTTCCAGATTTCATCTGAGGATATTTCCTTTTTCACCATAGCCCTCTATGGGCTTCCAAATATCACTTTGCCAATTCCACAAGAACTGTCTTAGCGAAAGGCTTCTTGAGCAGAAAGCTGTAATTCTCTGAGATGATTTCACAGAACACAAAGAAATTTCTCAGAAACCTTCCTTCTCTTTTTTATCGGAGGATATTTCCTTTGGCCCTATACTCTTCTAAAGGTTCCGAAATGTCTGTGTCAGATTCCACAGAAGTAAGGTTAGCAAAGTGATCCACGAAATACAGATGTAACTCTGTGAAACGAATTAACAGAACACTAAGCAGTTTCTCAGAAAGCTTCTTTCCAGATTTCATCTGAGGATATTTCCTTTTTCACCATAGCCCTCTATGCGATTCCAAATACCACTTTGCCAATTCCACAAGAACTGTCTTAGCGAAAGGCTTCTTGAGGTGAAAGCTGTAACTCTGTGAGATGATTTCACAGAACACAAAGAAGTTTCTCAGAAAACTTCTTTCTCTTTGTTATCGGAGGATATTTCCTTTGGCCCTATAGTCCTCAAAGGGATCCGAAATATCTGTTCTGAGATTCCACAGAAATAAGGCTACCAAAGAGACCCACGAAATACAGATGTAACTCTATGAGATGAATTAACGGAACACTAAGCAGTTTTTCGGAAAACTTCTTTCCAGATTTCATCTGAGGATATTTCCTTTTTCACCATAGCCCTCTATGGAGTTCCAAATATCACTTTGCCTATTCCACAAGAACTGTCTTAGCGAAAGGCTTCTTGAGGGGAAAGCTGTAACTCTGTGAGATGATTTAACAGAACACAAAGAAGTTTATCAGAAAGCTTCTTTCCAGATTTCATCTGAGGGTGTTTCCTTTTTCACCATAGCCCTCTAGGCGCTTCCAAATATCACTTTTCCAATTCCACAAGAACTGTCTTAGCGAAAGGCTTCTTTAGGGGAATGCTGTAACTCTGTGAGATGATTTCAAAGAACACAAAGAAGTATCTCAGAAAGCTTCTTTCTCTTTGTTATCGGAGGATATTTCCTTGGGCCTTTTGTCTTCAAGGGATCCGAAATATCTGTTCTCAGATTCCACAGAAATAAGGCTAGCAAAGAGATACACCAAATACAGATGTAACTCTGTGAGATGAATTAACGGAACACTAAGCAGTTTCTCAGAAATCTTCTTTCCAGATTTCATCTGAGGATATTTCCTTTTTCACCATAGCCCTCTATGGGCTTCCAAATATCACTTTGCCAATTCCACAAGAACTGTCTTAGCGAAAGGCTTCTTGAGCAGAAAGCTGTAATTCTCTGAGATGATTTCACAGAACACAAAGAAATTTCTCAGAAACCTTCCTTCTCTTTTTTATCGGAGGATATTTCCTTTGGCCCTATACTCTTCTAAAAGTTCCGAAATGACTGTGTCAGATTCCACAGAAATAAGGTTAGCAAAGAGATACAAGAAATACAGATGTAACTCTGTGAGATGAATTAACAGAACACTAAGCAGTTTCTCAGAAAGCTTCTTTCCAGATTTCATCTGAGGATATTTCCTTTTTCACCATAGCTCTCTATACGATTCAAAATACCACTTTGCCAGTTCCACAAGAACTGTCTTAGCGAAAGGCTTCTTGAGGTGAAAGCTGTAACTCTGTGAGATGATTTCACAGAACACAAAGAAGTTTCTCAGAAAAATTCTTTCTCTTTGTTATCCGAGGATATTTCCTTTCGCCATATTGTGTTCAAGGGATCCGAAATATCTGTTCTCAGATTCCACAGAAATAAGGCTAGCAAAGAGATACACCAAATACAGATGTAACTCTGTGAGATGAATTAACAGAACACTAAGCAATTTCTCAGAAACCTTCTTTCCAGATTTCATCTGAGGATATTTCCTTTTTCACCATAGCCCTCTATGGGCTTCCAAATATCACTTTGCCAATTCCACAAGAACTGTCTTACCGAAAGGCTTCTTGAGGGGAAAGCAGTAACTCTGTGAGATGATTTCACAGAACACAAAGAAGTTTCTCAGAAAGCTTCTTTCTCTTTCTTATCGGAGGATATTTCCTTTGGCCCTCTAGTCTTCAAAGGGATCCGAAATATCTGTTCTCAGATTCCACAGAAATAAGGCTAGCAAAGAGATCCACGAAATACAGATGTAACTCTGTGAGATGAATTAACAGAACACTAAGCAGTTTCTCGGAAAGCTTCTTTCCAGATTTCATCTGCGGATAATTTCTTTTTCACCATAGCCCTGTATGGGCTTCCAAATATCACTTTGCCTATTCCACAAGAACTGTCTTAGCGAAAGGCTTCTTGAGGGGAAAGCTGTAACTCTGTGAGATGATTTCACAGAACACAAAGAAGTTTCTCAGAAAACTTCTTTCTCTTTGTTATCGGAGGATATTTCCTTTGGCCCGATAGTCCTCAAAGGGATCCAAAATATCTGTTCTGAGATTCCACAGAAATAAGGCTACCAAAGAGACCCACGAAATACAGATGTAAATCTATGAGGAGAATTAACAGAACACTAAGCAGTTTCTCGGAAAACTTCTTTCCAGATTTCATCTGAGGATATTTCCTTTTGCACCATAGCCCTCTATGGAGTTCCAAATATCACTTTGCCTATTCCACAAGAACTGTCTTAGCGAAAGGCTTCTTTAGGGGAAAGCTGTAACTCTGTGAGATGATTTAACAGAACACAAAGAAGTTTATCAGAAAGCTTCTTTCCAGATTTCATCTGAGGGTGTTTCCTTTTTGACCATAGCCCTCTTTGCGCTTCCAAATATCACTTTGCCAATTCCACAAGAACAGTCTTAGGGAAAGGCTTCTTTAGGGGAAAGCTGTAACTCTGTGAGATGATTTCAAAGAACACAAAGAAGTTTCTCAGAAAGCTTCTTTCTCTTTCTTATCGGAGGATATTTCCTTTGGCCCTATTGTCTTCAAGGGATCCGAAATATCTGTTCTCAGATTCCACAGAAATAAGGCTAGCAAAGAGATACACCAAATACAGATGTAACTCGGTGAGATGAATTAACAGAACACTAAGCAATTTCTCAGAAAGCTTCTTTCCAGATTTCATCTGAGGATATTTCCTTTTTCACCATAGCCCTCTATGGGCTTCCAAATATCACTTTGCCAATTCCACAAGAACTGTCTTACCGAAAGGCTTCTTGAGGGGAAAGCAGTAACTCTGTGAGATGATTTCACAGAACACAAAGAAGTTTCTCAGAAAGCTTCTTTCTCTTTCTTATCGGAGGGTATTTCCTTTGGCCCTCTAGTCTTCAAAGGGATCCGAAATATCTGTTCACAGATTCCACAGAAATAAGGCTAGCAAAGAGATCCACGAAATACAGATGTAACTCTGTGAGATGAATTAACAGAACACTAAGCAGTTTCTCGGAAAGCTTCTTTCCAGATTTCATCTGAGGATATTTCCTTTTTCACCATAGCCCTGTATGGGCTTCCAAATATCACTTTGCCTATTCCACAAGAACTGTCTTAGCGAAAGGCTTCTTGAGGGGAAAGCTGTAACTCTGTGAGATGATTTCAGAGAACACAAAGAAGTTTCTCGGAAAGCTTCTTTCCAGATTTCATCTGAGGGTGTTTCCTTTTTCACCATAGCCCTCTAGGCGCTTCCAAATATCACTTTTCCAATTCCACAAGAACTGTCTTAGCGAAAGGCTTCTTTAGGGGAATGCTGTAACTCTGTGAGATGATTTCACAGAACATAAAGAAGTTTCTCAGAAAGCTTCTTTCTCCTTGTTATCGGAAGTTATTTCCTTTGGCCCTATAGTCTTCTAAGGGATCCGAAATATCTGTTCTTAGATTCCACAGAAATAAGGCTACCAAAGAGATCCACGAAATACAGATGTAACTCTGTGAGATGAATTAGCAGAACACTACAGTTTCTCAGAAAGCTTCTTTCCAGAGATCATCTGAGGATATGTCCTTTTTCACCATAGCCCTCTATGGGCTTCCAAATATGACTTTGCCGATTCCACAAGAACTGTCTCTGCGAAAGGCTTCTTGTGGGGAATGCTGTACCTCTCTGAGATGATTTTACAGAACACAAATTAGTTTCTCAGAAAGCGTCTTTCTCTTTGTTATCGGAGGATATTTCCTTTGGTCCTATAGTCTTCAAAGGGATCCGAAATATCTCTTCTCAGAGTTCAGAGAAATAACGCTAGCAAAGAGGTCCACGAAATACAGATGCAACGCTGTGAGATGAATTAACAGAACACTAAGCAGTTTCTGAGAAAGCTTCTTTCCAGATTTCATCTGAGGATATTTCCTTTTCCCCGTAGCCCTCCTTGCGGTTCCAAATATCACTTTGCCAATTCCACAAGAACTGTCTTAGCGAAAGCCTTCTTGAGGGGAAAGCTATAACTCTGTGAGGTGATTTCACAGAACACAAAGAAGTTTCTCAGAAAGCTTCTTTCACTTTGTTATCGGAGGATATTTCCTTTGGCCCTATAGTCCTCTAAGGGATCCGAAATATCTGTTCTCAGATTCCACAGAAATAAGGCTAGCAAAGAGATCAACGAAATACAGATGTAACTCTGTGAGCTGAATTAACAGAACACTGAGCAGTTTCTCAGGAAGCTTCTTTCCAGATTTCATCTGAGGATATTTCCTTTTTCACCATAGCCCTGTATGAGCTTCCAAATATCACTTTGCCAATTCCACAAGAACTGTCTTAGCGAAATGCTTCTTGTGGGGAACGCTGTAACTCTGTGAGATGATTTCACAGAATACAAAGAAGTTTCTCAGAAAGCTTCTTTCTCTTTGTTATCGGAGGACATTTCCTTTGGCCCTATAGTCTTCTAAGGGATCCGAAATATCTGTTCTCAGATTCCACAGAAATAAGGCTAGCAAAGAGATCCACGAAACACAGATGTAACTCTGTGAGATGTATTAACAGAACATTACAGTTTCTCAAAAAGCTTCTTTCCAGATATCATCTGAGGATATTTCCTTATTCACCAGAGCCATCTATGGGCTTCCAAATATCACTTTGCCAATCCACAAGAACTGTCTCAGCGAAAGGCTTTTTAGGGGAAAGCTGTAACTCTGTCAGATGATTTCAGAGAACACAAAGAAGTTTCTCAGAAAGCTTCTTTCTCTTTGTTATCGGAGGATATTTCCTTTGGCCCTATTGTCTTCAGAGGGATCCGAAATATCTGTTCTCAGGTTCCACAGAAATAAGGCTAGCAAAGAGATCCAAGAAATACAGATGTAACTCTATGAGATGAATTAACAGAACACCAAGCAGTTTCTCAGAAAGCTTCTTTCCAGATTTCATGTGAGGATATCTCCTTTTTCACCATAGCCCTCTATGGGCTTCCAAATATCACTTTGCCAATTCCACAAGAACTGTCTTCGCGAAAGTCTTGTGGAGGGGAAAGCTGTAACTCTGTGAGATGATTTCAAAGAACACAGAGAAGTTTCTCAGAAAGCTTGTTTCTCTTTTTTATCGGAGGATATTTCCTTTGGCCCTATAGTCTTCTAAGGGATCTGAAATATCTGTTCTCAGATTCCACAGAAATAAGGCTAGCAAAGAGATCCACTAAATAGAGATGTAACTCTGTGAGATGAATTAACAGAACACTAAACGGTTTCTCAGAAAGCTTCTTTCCAGATTTCATCTGAGGATATTTAATTTTCCACCATAGCCCTCTATGGGCTTCAAACATCACTTTGCCAATTCCACAAGAAGTGTCTTAGCGAAAGGCTTCTTGAGGGGAAAGCTGTAACTCTGTGAGATGATTTCACAGAACAGAAAGAAGTATCTCAGAAAGCTTCTTTCTCTTTGTGATCGGAGTTTATTTCCTTTGGCCCTATAGTCTTCAAAGGGATCGGAAATATCTGTTCCTCGATTCCACAGAAATAAGGCTAGCAAAGAGATACACGAAACACAGATGTAACTCTGTGAGATGAATTAACAGAACACTAAGCAGTTTCTCAGAAAGCTTCTTTCCAGATTTCATCTGAGGATATTTCCTTTTTCACCATACCCCTCTATGGGCTTCCAAATATCACTTTGCCAATTGCACAAGAACTGTCTTAGCGAAAGGCTTCTTGAGGGGAAATCTGTAACTCTGTGAGATGATTTCACAGAACATAAAGAAGTTTCTCAGAAAGCTTCTTTCTCCTTGTTATCGGAGGATATTTCCTTTGGCCCTAGAGTCTTCAAAGGCATCCGAAATATCTGTTCCCAGATTCCACAGAATTAAGGCTAGCAAAGAGATCCACGAAATACAGATGTAACACTGTGAGATGAATTAACAGAACACTAAGCAGTTTCTCAGAAAGCTTCTTACCAGATTTCTTCTATGGATATTTCCTTTTTCACCATAGCCCTGTATGCGCTTCCGAATATCACTTTGCCAATTTCACAAGAACTGTCTTAGCGAAAGCCTTCTTGAGGGGAAAGCTGTATCTCTGTGAGATGATTTCACGGAACACAAATTAGTTTCTCAGAAAGCTTCTTTCTCTTTGTTTTCGGAGAATATTTCCTTTGGCCGTATAGTCTTCAAAGGGATCCGAAATATCTCCTCTCAGATTCCACAGAAATAAGGCTAGCAAAGAGATACACGAAATACAGATATAACTCTGTGAGATGAATTAACAGAACACTAAGCAGTTTCTCAGAAAGCTTCTTTCCAGATTTCATCTGAGGATATTTCCTTTTTCACCATAGCCCTCTATGGGCTTCCAAATATCACTTTCCCAATTCCACAAGAACTGTCTTAGCGAAAGGCTTCTTGAGCAGAAAGCTGTAACTCTGTGAGATTATTTCAAAGAACACAAAGAAGTTTCTCAGAAAGCTTCTTTCTCTTTGTTATCGGAGTTTATTTCCTTTGGCCCTATAGTCTTCAAAGGGATCCGAAATATCTGTTCTCAGATTCCACAGAAATAAGGCTAGCAAAGAGATCCACGAAATACAGATATAACTCTTTGAGATGAATTAACAGAACACTAAGCAGTTTCTCAGAAAGCTTCTTTCCTGATTTCATCTGAGGATATTTCCTTTTTCAACATAGCCCTCTATGGGATTCCAAATATCACTTTGCCTATACCACAAGAACTGACTTAGCGAAAGGCTTCTTGAGGTGAAATCTGTAACTCTGTGAGATTATTTCATAGAACACAAAGAAATTTCTCAGAAAGCTTCTTTCTCTTTGTTTTCGGAGGATAATTCCCTTGGCTCTATACTCTTCTAAAGGTTCCGAAATGTCTGTTCTCAGATCCAACAGAAATAAGGCTAGCAAAGTGATCCATGAAATACAGATGTAACTCTGTGAGATGAATTAACAGAACACTAAGCAGTTTCTCAGAAAGCTTCTTTCCAGATTTCATCTGAGGGTGTTTCCTTTTTCACCATAGCCCTCTTTGCGCTTGCAAATATCACTTTTCCAATTCCACAAGAACTGTGTTAGCGAAAGGCTTGTTGAGGGGAAAGCTGTAACTCTGTGAGATGATTTCACAGAACACAAAGAAGTTTTTCAGAAAGCTTCTTTCCAGATTTCATCTGAGGGTGTTTTCTTTTTCACCATAGCCCTCTTTGCGCTGGCAAATATCACTTTGCCAATTCCACAAGAACTGTGTTAGCGAAAGGCTTCTTGAGGGGGAAGCTGTAACTCTGTGAGATGATTTCAAAGAACACAAAGAAGTTTCTCAAAAGCTTCTTTCTCTTTGTTGTCGGAGTTTATTTCCTTTAGCCCTATAGTCTTCAAACGGATCCGAAATATCTGTTCTCAGATTCCACAGAAATAAGGCTAGCAAAGAGATCCACGAAATACAGATGTAACTCTGTGAGATGAATTAACAGAACACTAAGAAGTTTCTCAGAAAGCTTCTTTCCAGATTTCATCTGAGGATATTTCCTTTTTCAACATAACCCTCTACGCAGTTCCAAATATCATTTTGCCAATGGCACAAGATCTGTCTTAGCGAAAGGCTTCTTGAGATGAAAGCTGTTACTCTGTGAGATGATTTCACAGAACACAAAGAAGTTTCTCAGAAAGCTTCTTTCTCTTTGTTATCGGAGATTATTTCCTTTGGCCCTATAGTGTTCCAAGGGATCCAAATTATCTGTTCTCAGATTCCACAGAAATCAGGATAACAAAGTGATCCACGAAATACAGATGTAACTCTGTGAGATGAATTAAGAGAACACTAAGCAGTTTCACAGAAAGCTTCTTTCCAGGTTTCATCTTAGGATATTTCCTTCTTCACCGTAGCCCTCTATGGGCTTCCAAATATCACTTTGCCAATTCCACAAGCACTGTCTTAGCGAAAGGCTTCTTGAGGGGAAAGCTGTAACTCTGTACGATGATTTCACAGAACACAAAGAAGTTTCTCAGAAAGCTTCCTTCTCTTTCTTTTCTGAAGATATTTCCTTTGGCCCTATAGTCTTCAAAGGGATCCGAAATATCTGTTCTCAGATTCCACAGAAATAAGGCTAGCAAAGAGATCTACGAGATACAGATGTAACTCTGTGAGATGAATTAATAGAACACTAAGCAGTTTCTCAGAAAGATTCTTTCCAGAATTCATCTCAGGATATTTCCTTTTTCACCATAGCCCTCTATACGCTTCCAAATATCACTTTGCCAATTCCACAAGAACTGTCTTAGCGAAAGGCTACTTGAGGGGAAAGCTGTAACTCTGTGAGATGATTTCACAGAACACAAAGAAGTTTCTCCGAAAGCTTCTTTCTCTTTGTTGTCAGAGGATATTTCCTTTGGCCCTCTAGTCTTCAAAGGGATCCGAAATATCTGTTCTCAGATTTCACAGAAATAAGGCTAGCAAAGAGATCCACGAGATATAGATGTAACTCTGTGAGATGAATTAACAAAACACAAAGCAGTTTCTCGGAAAGCTTCTTTCCAGATTTCATCTGAGGATATTTCCTTTTTCACCATAGCCCTGTATGGGCTTCCAAATATCACTTTGCCTATTCCACAAGAACTGTCTTAGCCAAAGGCTTCCTGAGGGGAAAGCTGTAACTCTGTGAGATGATTTCACAGAACACAAAGAAGTTTTTCAGAAAGCTTCTTTCCAGATTTCATCTGAGGGTGTTTCCTTTTTCACCATAGCCCTCTAAGGGCTTCCAAATATCACTTTGCCAATTCCACAAGAACTGTCTTAGCGAAAGGCTTCTTCAGGGGAAAGCTGTAACTCTCTGAGATGATTTCAAAGAACACAAAGAAATTTCTCAGAAACCTTCCTTCACTTTTTTATCGGAGGATATTTCCTTTGGCCCTATACTCTTCTAAAAGTTCCGAAATGTCTGTGTCAGATTCCACAGAAATAAGGTTAGCAAAGAGATACACGAAATACAGATGTAACTCTGTGAGATGAATTAACAGAACACTAAGCAGTTTCTCAGAAAGCTTCTTTCCAGATTTCATCTGAGGATATTTCCTTTTTCACCATAGCCCTCTATACGATTCCAAATACCACTTTGCCAGTTCCACAAGAACTGTCTTAGCGAAAGGCTTCTTGAGGTGAACGCTGTAACTCTGTGAGATGATTTCACGGAACACTAAGAAGTTTCTCAGAAAGCTTCTTTCCAGATTTCATCTGAGGGTGTTTCCTTTTTCACCCTAGCCCTCTAGGCGCTTCCAAATATCACTTTTCCAATTCCACAAGAACTGTCTTAGCGAAAGGCTTCTTTAGGGGAATGCTGTAACTCTGTGAGATGATTTCAAAGAACACAAAGAAGTTTCTCAGAACGCTTCTTTCTCTTTGTTGTCGGAGGATATTTCCTTTGGCCCTATTGTCTTCAAGGGATCCGAAATATCTGTTCTCAGATTCCACAGAAATAAGGCTAGCAAAGAGATACACCAAATACAGATGTAAATCTGTGAGATGAATTAACAGAACACTAAGCAGTTTCTCAGAAATCTTCTTTCCAGATTTCATCTGAGGATATTTCCTTTTTCACCATAGCCCTCTATGGGCTTCCAAATATCACTTTGCCAATTCCACAAGAACTGTCTTAGCGAAAGGCTTCTTGAGCAGAAAGCTGTAATTCTCTGAGATGATTTCACAGAACACAAAGAAATTTCTCAGAAACCTTCCTTCTCTTTTTTATCGGAGGATATTTCCTTTGGCCCTATACTCTTCTAAAGGTTCCGAAATGTCTGTGTCAGATTCCACAGAAGTAAGGTTAGCAAAGTGATCCACGAAATACAGATGTAACTCTGTGAAACGAATTAACAGAACACTAAGCAGTTTCTCAGAAAGCTTCTTTCCAGATTTCATCTGAGGATATTTCCTTTTTCACCATAGCCCTCTATGCGATTCCAAATACCACTTTGCCAATTCCACAAGAACTGTCTTAGCGAAAGGCTTCTTGAGGTGAAAGCTGTAACTCTGTGAGATGATTTCACAGAACACAAAGAAGTTTCTCAGAAAACTTCTTTCTCTTTGTTATCGGAGGATATTTCCTTTGGCCCTATAGTCCTCAAAGGGATCCGAAATATCTGTTCTGAGATTCCACAGAAATAAGGCTACCAAAGAGACCCACGAAATACAGATGTAACTCTATGAGATGAATTAACGGAACACTAAGCAGTTTTTCGGAAAACTTCTTTCCAGATTTCATCTGAGGATATTTCCTTTTTCACCATAGCCCTCTATGGAGTTCCAAATATCACTTTGCCTATTCCACAAGAACTGTCTTAGCGAAAGGCTTCTTGAGGGGAAAGCTGTAACTCTGTGAGATGATTTAACAGAACACAAAGAAGTTTATCAGAAAGCTTCTTTCCAGATTTCATCTGAGGGTGTTTCCTTTTTCACCATAGCCCTCTAGGCGCTTCCAAATATCACTTTTCCAATTCCACAAGAACTGTCTTAGCGAAAGGCTTCTTTAGGGGAATGCTGTAACTCTGTGAGATGATTTCAAAGAACACAAAGAAGTATCTCAGAAAGCTTCTTTCTCTTTGTTATCGGAGGATATTTCCTTGGGCCTTTTGTCTTCAAGGGATCCGAAATATCTGTTCTCAGATTCCACAGAAATAAGGCTAGCAAAGAGATACACCAAATAGAGATGTAACTCTGTGAGATGAATTAACAGAACACTAAGCAGTTTCTCAGAAATCTTCTTTCCAGATTTCATCTGAGGATATTTCCTTTTTCACCATAGCCCTCTATGGGCTTCCAAATATCACTTTGCCAATTCCACAAGAACTGTCTTAGCGAAAGGCTTCTTGAGCAGAAAGCTGTAATTCTCTGAGATGATTTCACAGAACACAAAGAAATTTCTCAGAAACCTTCCTTCTCTTTTTTATCGGAGGATATTTCCTTTGGCCCTATACTCTTCTAAAAGTTCCGAAATGACTGTGTCAGATTCCACAGAAATAAGGTTAGCAAAGAGATACAAGAAATACAGATGTAACTCTGTGAGATGAATTAACAGAACAGTAAGCAGTTTCTCAGAAAGCTTCTTTCCAGATTTCATCTGAGGATATTTCCTTTTTCACCATAGCTCTCTATACGATTCCAAATACCACTTTGCCAGTTCCACAAGAACTGTCTTAGCGAAAGGCTTCTTGAGGTGAAAGCTGTAACTCTGTGAGATGATTTCACAGAACACAAAGAAGTTTCTCAGAAAAATTCTTTCTCTTTGTTATCCGAGGATATTTCCTTTCGCCATATTGTCTTCAAGGGATCCGAAATATCTGTTCTCAGATTCCACAGAAATAAGGCTAGCAAAGAGATACACCAAATACAGATGTAACTCTGTGAGATGAATTAACAGAACACTAAGCAATTTCTCAGAAAGCTTCTTTCCAGATTTCATCTGAGGATATTTCCTTTTTCACCATAGACCTCTATGGGCTTCCAAATATCACTTTGCCAATTCCACAAGAACTGTCTTACCGAAAGGCTTCTTGAGGGGAAAGCAGTAACTCTGTGAGATGATTTCACAGAACACAAAGAAGTTTCTCAGAAAGCTTCTTTCTCTTTCTTATCGGAGGATATTTCCTTTGGCCCTCTAGTCTTCAAAGGGATCCGAAATATCTGTTCTCAGATTCCACAGAAATAAGGCTAGCAAAGAGATCCACGAAATACAGATGTAACTCTGTGAGATGAATTAACAGAACACTAAGCAGTTTCTCGGAAAGCTTCTTTCCAGATTTCATCTGCGGATAATTTCTTTTTCACCATAGCCCTGTATGGGCTTCCAAATATCACTTTGCCTATTCCACAAGAACTGTCTTAGCGAAAGGCTTCTTGAGGGGAAAGCTGTAACTCTGTGAGATGATTTCACAGAACACAAAGAAGTTTCTCAGAAAGCTTCTTTCCAGATTTCATCTGAGTGTGTTTCCTTTTTCGCCCTAGCCCTCTAGGCGCTTCCAAATATCACTTTTCCAATTCCACAAGAACTGTCTTAGCGAAAGGCTTCTTTAAGGGAATGCTGTAACTCTGTGAGATGATTTCAAAGAACACAAACAAGTTTCTCAGAAAAATTCTTTCTCTTTGTTATCGGAGGATATTACCTTTGGCCCTATTGTCTTCAAGGGATCCGAAATATCTGTTCTCAGATTCCACAGAAATAAGGCTAGCAAAGAGATACACCAAATACAGATGTAACTCTGTGAGATGAATTAACAGAACACTAAGCAGTTTCTCAGAAATCTTCTTTCCAGATTTCATCTGAGGATATTTCCTTTTTCACCATAGCCCTCTATGGGTTTCCAAATATCACTTTGCCAATTCCACAAGAACTGTCTTAGCGAAAGGCTTCTTGAGCAGAAAGCTGGAATTCTCTGAGATGATTTCACAGAACACAAAGAAATTTCTCAGAAACCTTCCTTCTCTTTTTTATCGGAGGATATTTCCTTTGGCCCTATACTCTTCTAAAGGTTCCGAAATGTCTGTGTCAGATTCCACAGAAGTAAGGTTAGCAAAGTGATCCACGAAATACAGATGTAACTCTGTGAGACGAATTAACAGAACACTAAGCAGTTTCTCAGAAAGCTTCTTTCCAGATTTCATCTGAGGATATTTCCTTTTTCACCATAGCCCTCTATGCGATTCCAAATACCACTTTGCCAATTCCACAAGAACTGTCTTAGCGAAAGGCTTCTTGAGGTGAAAGCTGTAAATCTGTGAGATGATTTCACAGAACACAAAGAAGTTTCTCAGAAAACTTCTTTCTCTTTGTTATCGGAGGATATTTCCTTGGGCCCTATAGTCCTCAAAGGGATCCGAAATATCTGTTCTGAGATTCCACAGAAATAAGGCTACCAAAGAGACCCACGAAATACAGATGTAACTCTATGAGATGAATTAACAGAACACTAAGCAGTTTCTCGGAAAACTTCTTTCCAGATTTCATCTGAGGATATTTCCTTTTTCACCATAGCCCTCTATGGAGTTCCAAATATCACTTTGCCTATTCCACAAGAACTGTCTTAGCGAAAGGCTTCTTTAGGGGAAAGCTGTAACTCTGTGAGATGATTTAACAGAACACAAAGAAGTTTATCAGAAAGCTTCTTTCCAGATTTCATCTGAGGGTGTTTCCTTTTTCACCATAGCCCTCTAGGCGCTTCCAAATATCACTTTTCCAATTCCACAAGAACTGTCTTAGCGAAAGGCTTCTTTAGGGGAATGCTGTAACTCTGTGAGATGATTTCAAAGAACACAAAGAAGTTTCTCAGAAAGCTTCTTTCTGTTTGTTATCAGAGGATATTTCCTTTAGCCCTATTGTCTTCAAGGGATCCGAAATATCTGTTCTCAGATTCCACAGAAATAAGGCTAGCAAAGAGATACACCAAATAGAGATGTAACTCTGTGAGATGAATTAACAAAACACTAAGCAGTTTCTCAGAAATCTTCTTTCCAGATTTCATCTGAGGATATTTCCTTTTTCACCATAGCCCTCTATGGGCTTCCAAATATCACTTTGCCAATTCCACAAGAACTGTCTTAGCGAAAGGCTTCTTGAGCAGAAAGCTGTAATTCTCTGAGATGATTTCACAGAACACAAAGAAATTTCTCAGAAACCTTCCTTCTCTTTTTTATCGGAGGATATTTCCTTTGGCCCTATACTCTTCTAAAAGTTCCGAAATGTCTGTGTCAGATTCCACAGAAATAAGGTTAGCAAAGAGATACACGAAATACAGATGTAACTCTGTGAGATGAATTAACGGAACACTAAGCAGTTTCTCAGAAAGCTTCTTTCCAGATTTCATCTGAGGATATTTCCTTTTTCACCAGAGCCCTCTATACGATTCCAAATACCACTTTGCCAGTTCCACAAGAACTGTCTTAGCGAAAGACTTCTTGAGGTGAAAGCTGTAACTCTGTGAGATGATTTCACAGAACACAAAGAAGTTTCTCAGAAAACTTCTTTCTCTTTGTTATCGGAGGATATTTCCTTTGGCCCTATAGTACTCAAAGGGATCCGAAATATCTGTTCTGAGATTCCACAGAAATAAGGCTACCAAAGAGACCCACGAAAAACAGATGTAACTCTATGAGATGAATTAACAGAACACTAAGCAGTTTCTCGGAAAACTTCTTTCCAGATTTCATCTGAGGATATTTCCTTTTTCACCATAGCCCTCTATGGAGTTCCAAATATCACTTTGCCTATTCCACAAGAACTGTCTTAGCGAAAGGCTTCTTGAGCAGAAAGCTGTAACTCTGTGAGATGATTTCAAAGAACACAATGAAGTTTCTCAGAAAGCTTCTTTCTCTTTGTTATCGGAGTTTATTTCCTTTGGCCCTGTAGTCTACAAAGGGATCCGAATTATCTGTTCTCAGATTCCACAGAAATAAGGCTAGCAAAGAGATCCACGAAAAACAGATGTAACTCTGTGAGATGAATTAACAGAACACTGAGCAGTTTCTCAGAAAGCTTCTTTCCAGATTTCATCTGAGGATATTTCCTTTTTCACCATAGCCCTGTATGGGCTTCCAAATATCACTTTGCCAATTCCAGAAGAACTGTCTTAGCGAAAGGCTTCTTTAGGGGAAAGCTGTAACTCTGTGAGATGATTTCAAAGAACACAAAGAAGTTTCTCAGAAAGCTTCTTTCTCTTTGTTATCGGAGGATATTTCCTTTGGCCCTATTGTCTTCAAGGGATCCGAAATATCTGTTCTCAGATTCCACAGAAATAAGGCTAGCAAAGAGATACACCAAATACAGATGTAACTCTGTGAGATGAATTAACGGAACACTAAGCAGTTTTTCAGAAATCTTCTTTCCAGATTTCATCTGAGGATATTTCCTTTTTCACCATAGCCCTCTATGGCTTCCAAATATCACTTTGCCAATTCCACAAGAACTGTCTTAGCGAAAGGCTTCTTGAGCAGAAAGCTGTAATTCTCTGAGATGATTTCACAGAACACAAAGAAATTTCTCAGAAACCTTCCTTCTCTTTTTTATCGCAGGATATTTCCTTTGGCCCTATACTCTTCTAAAGGTTCCGAAATGTCTGTGTCAGATTCCACAGAAATAAGGTTAGCAAAGAGATCCACGAAATACAGATGTAACTCTGTGAGACGAATTAACAGAACACTAAGCAGTTTCTCAGAAAGCTTCTTTCCAGATTTCATCTGAGGATATTTCCTTTTTCACCATAGCCCTCTATGCGATTCCAAATACCACCTAGCCAATTCCACAAGAACTGCCTTAGCGAAAGGCTTCTTGAGGTGAAAGCTGTTACTCTGTGAGATGATTTCACAGAACACAAAGAAGTTTCTCAGAAAACTTCTTTCTCTTTGTTATCGGAGGATATTTCCTCTGGCCCTATAGTCCTCAAAGGGATCCGAAATATCTGTTCTGAGATTCCACAGAAATAAGGCTACCAAAGAGACCCACGAAATACAGATGTAACTCTATGAGATGAATTAACAGAACACTAAGCAGTTTCTCGGAAAACTTCTTTCCAGATTTCATCTGAGGATATTTCCTTTTTCACCATAGCCCTCTATGGAGTTCCAAATATCACTTTGCCTATTCCACAAGAACTGTCTTAGCGAAAGGCTTCTTTAGGGGAAAGCTGTAACTCGGTGAGATTATTTAACAGAACACAAAGAAGTTTCTCAGAAAGCTTCTTTCCAGATTTCATCTGAGGGTGTTTCCTTTTTCACCATAGCCCTCTAGGCGCTTCCAAATATCACTTTTCCAATTCCACAAGAACTGTCTTAGCGAAAGGTTTCTTTAGGGGAATGCTGTAACTCTGTGAGATGATTTCAAAGAACACAAAGCAATTTCTCAGAAAGCTTCTTTCTCTTTGTTATCGGAGGATATTTCCTTTGGCCCTATTGTCTTCAAGGGATCCGAAATATCTGTTCTCAGATTCCACAGAAATAAGGCTAGGAAAGAGATACACCAAATAGAGATGTAACTCTGTGAGATGAATTAACAAAACACTAAGCAGTTTCTCAGAAAGCTTCTTTCCAGATTTCATCTGAGGATATTTCCTTTTTCACCATAGCCCTCTATGGGCTTCCAAATATCACTTTGCCAATTCCACAAGAACTGTCTTAGCGAAAGGCTTCTTGAGCAGAAAGCTGTAATTCTCTGAGATGATTTCACAGAACACAAAGAAATTTCTCAGAAACCTTCCTTCTCTTTTTTATCGGAGGATATTTCCTTTGGCCCTATACTCTTCTAAAGGTTCCGAAATGTCTGTGTCAGATTCCACAGAAATAAGGTTAGCAAAGAGATCCACGAAATACAGATGTAACTCTGTGAGACGAATTAACAGAACACTAAGCAGTTTCTCAGAAAGCTTCTTTCCAGATTTCATCTGAGGATATTTCCTTTTTCACCATAGCCCTCTATACGATTCCAAATACCACTTTGCCAGTTCCACAAGAACTGTCTTAGTGAAAGGCTTCTTGAGGTGAAAGCTGTAACTCTGTGAGATGATTTCACAGAACACAAAGAAGTTTCTCAGAAAACTTCTTTCTCTTTGTTATCGGAGGATATTTCCTTTGGCCCTATAGTCCTCAAAGGGATCCGAAATATCTGTTCTGAGATTCCACAGAAATAAGGCTAAAAAAGAGACCCATGAAAAACAGATGTAACTCTATGAGATGAATTAACAGAACACTAAGCAGTTTCTCGGAAAACTTCTTTCCAGATTTCATCTGAGGATATTTCCTTTTTCACCATAGCCCTCTATGGAGTTCCAAATATCACTTTGCCTATTCCACAAGAACTGCCTTAGCGAAAGGCTTCTTGAGGTGAAAGCTGTAACTCTGTGAGATGATTTCACAGAACACAAAGAAGTTTCTCAGAAAACTTCTTTCTCTTTGTTATCGGAGGATATTTCCTTTGGCCCTATAGTCCTCAAAGGGATCCGAAATATCTGTTCTGAGATTCCACAGAAATAAGGCTACCAAAGAGACCCACGAAATACAGATGTAACTCTGTGAGATGAATTAACAGAACACTAAGCAGTTTCTCGGAAAACTTCTTTCCAGATTTCATCTGAGGATATTTCCTTTTTCACCATAGCCCTCTATGGAGTTCCAAATATCACTTTGCCTATTCCACAAGAACTGTCTTAGCGAAAGGCTTCTTTAGGGGAAAGCTGTAACTCGGTGAGATTATTTAACAGAACACAAAGAAGTTTCTCAGAAAGCTTCTTTCCAGATTTCATCTGAGGGTGTTTCCTTTTTCACCATAGCCCTCTAGGCGCTTCCAAATATCACTTTTCCAATTCCACAAGAACTGTCTTAGCGAAAGGTTTCTTTAGGGGAATGCTGTAACTCTGTGAGATGATTTCAAAGAACACAAAGCAATTTCTCAGAAAGCTTCTTTCTCTTTGTTATCGGAGGATATTTCCTTTGGCCCTATTGTCTTCAAGGGATCCGAAATATCTGTTCTCAGATTCCACAGAAATAAGGCTAGCAAAGAGATACACCAAATAGAGATGTAACTCTGTGAGATGAATTAACAAAACACTAAGCAGTTTCTCAGAAATCTTCTTTCCAGATTTCATCTGAGGATATTTCCTTTTTCACCATAGCCCTCTATGGGCTTCCAAATATCACTTTGCCAATTCCACAAGAACTGTCTTAGCGAAAGGCTTCTTGAGCAGAAAGCTGTAATTCTCTGAGATGATTTCACAGAACACAAAGAAATTTCTCAGAAACCTTCCTTCTCTTTTTTATCGGAGGATATTTCCTTTGGCCCTATACTCTTCTAAAAGTTCCGAAATGTCTGTGTCAGATTCCACAGAAATAAGGTTAGCAAAGAGATACACGAAATACAGATGTAACTCTGTGACATGAATTAACAGAACACTAAGCAGTTTCTCAGAAAGCTTCTTTCCAGATTTCATCTGAGGATATTTCCTTTTTCACCATAGCCCTCTATACGATTCCAAATACCACTTTGCCAGTTCCACAAGAACTGTCTTAGCGAAAGACTTCTTGAGGTGAAAGCTGTAACTCTGTGAGATGATTTCACAGAACACAAAGAAGTTTCTCAGAAAACTTCTTTCTCTTTGTTATCGGAGGATATTTCCTTTGGCCCTATAGTCCTCAAAGGGATCCGAAATATCTGTTCTGAGATTCCACAGAAATAATGCTACCAAAGAGACCCACGAAAAACGGATGTAACTCTATGAGATGAATTAACAGAACACTAAGCAGTTTCTCGGAAAACTTCTTTCCAGATTTCATCTGAGGATATTTCCTTTTTCACCATAGCCCTCTATGGAGTTCCAAATATCACTTTGCCTATTCCACAAGAACTGTCTTAGCGAAAGGCTTCTTTAGGGGAAAGCTGTAACTCTGTGAGATGATTTAACAGAACACAAAGAAGTTTATCAGAAAGCTTCTTTCCAGATTTCATCTGAGGGTGTTTCCTTTTTGACCATAGCCCTCTTTGCGCTTCCAAATATCACTTTGCCAATTCCACAAGAACAGTCTTAGCGAAAGGCTTCTTTAGGGGAAAGCTGTAACTCTGTGAGATGATTTCAAAGAACACAAAGAAGTTTCCCAGAAAGCTTCTTTCTCTTTGTTATCGGAGGATATTTCCTTTGGCCCTATTGTCTTCAAGGGATCCGAAATATCTGTTCTCAGATTCCACAGAAATAAGGCTAGCAAAGAGATACACGAAATACAGATGTAACTCTGTGAGATGAATTAACAGAACACTAAGCAATTTCTCAGAAAGCTTCTTTCCAGATTTCATCTGAGGATATTTCCTTTTTCACAATAGCCCTCTATGGGCTTCCAAATATCACTTTGCCAATTCCACAAGAACTGTCTTACCGAAAGGCTTCTTGAGGGGAAAGCAGTAACTCTGTGAGATGATTTCACAGAACACAAAGAAGTTTCTCAGAAAGCTTCTTTCTCTTTCTTATCGGAGGATATTTCCTTTGGCCCTCTAGTCTTCAAAGGGATCCGAAATATCTGTTCTCAGATTCCACAGAAATAAGGCTAGCAAAGAGATCCACGAAATACAGATGTAACTCTGTGAGATGAATTAACAGAACAC
This sequence comes from Macaca nemestrina, assembly GCF_043159975.1. Classification (NCBI taxonomy): domain Eukaryota; kingdom Metazoa; phylum Chordata; class Mammalia; order Primates; family Cercopithecidae; genus Macaca; species Macaca nemestrina. The sequence goes on from NC_092143.1 coordinate 28,507,260, forward strand.
TAAGCAGTTTCTCGGAAAGCTTCTTTCCAGATTTCATCTGAGGATATTTCCTTTTTCACCATAGCCCTGTATGGGCTTCCAAATATCACTTTGCCTATTCCACAAGAACTGTCTTAGCGAAAGGCTTCTTGAGGGGAAAGCTGTAACTCTGTGAGATGATTTCACAGAACACAAAGAAGTTTCTCAGAAAGCTTCTTTCCAGATTTCATCTGAGGGTGTTTCCTTTTTCACCATAGCCCTCTAGGCGCTTCCAAATATCACTTTTCCAATTCCACAAGAACTGTCTTGGCGAAAGGCTTCTTTAGGGGAATGCTGTAACTCTGTGAGATGATTTCAAAGAACACAAAGAAGTTTCTCAGAAAGCTTCTTTCTCTTTGTTATCGGAGGATATTTCCTTTGGCCCTATTGTCTTCAAGGGATCCGAAATATCTGTTCTCAGATTCCACAGAAATAAGGCTAGCAAAGAGATACACCAAATACAGATGTAACTCTGTGAGATGAATTAACAGAACACTAAGCAGTTTCTCAGAAATCTTCTTTCCAGATTTCATCTGAGGATATTTCCTTTTTCACCATAGCCCTCTATGGGCTTCCAAATATCACTTTGCCAATTCCACAAGAACTGTCTTAGCGAAAGGCTTCTTGAGCAGAAAGCTGTAACTCTGTGAGATGATTTCAAAGAACACAATGAAGTTTCTCAGAAAGCTTCTTTCTCTTTGTTATCGGAGTTTATTTCCTTTGGCCCTGTAGTCTACAAAGGGATCCGAAATATCTGTTCTCAGATTCCACAGAAATAAGGCTAGCAAAGAGATCCACGAAAAACAGATGTAACTCTGTGAGATGAATTAACAGAACACTAAGCAGTTTCTCAGAAAGCTTCTTTCCAGATTTCATCTGAGGATATTTCCTTTTTCACCATAGCCCTCTATACGATTCCAAATACCACTTTGCCAGTTCCACAAGAACTGTCTTAGCGAAAGGCTTCTTGAGGTGAAAGCTGTAACTCTGTGAGATGATTTCACAGAACACAAAGAAGTTTCTCAGAAAACTTCTTTCTCTTTGTTATTGGAGGATATTTCCTTTGGCCCTATAGTCCTCAAAGGGATCCGAAATATCTGTTCTGAGATTCCACAGAAATAAGGCTAGCAAAGAGACCCACGAAATACAGATGTAACTCTATGAGATGAATTAACAGAACACTAAGCAGTTTCTCGGAAAACTTCTTTCCGGATTTCTTCTGAGGATATTTCCTTTTTCACCATAGCCCTCTATGGACTTCCAAATATCACTTTGCCTATTCCACAAGAACTGTCTTAGCGAAAGGCTTCTTTAGGGGAAAGCTGTAACTCTGTGAGATGATTTCAAAGAACACAAAGAAGTTTCTCAGAAAGCTTCTTTCTCTTTGTTATCGGAGGATATTTCCTTTGGCCCTATTGTCTTCAAGGGATCCGAAATATCTGTTCTCAGATTCCACAGAAATAAGGCTAGCAAAGAGATACACCAAATACAGATGTAACTCTGTGAGATGAATTAACGGAACACTAAGCAGTTTCTCAGAAATCTTCTTTCCAGATTTCATCTGAGGATATTTCCTTTTTCACCATAGCCCTCTATGGGCTTCCAAATATCACTTTGCCAATTCCACAAGAACTGTCTTAGCGAAAGGCTTCTTGAGCAGAAAGCTGTAATTCTCTGAGATGATTTCACAGAACACAAAGAAATTTCTCAGAAACCTTCCTTCTCTTTTTTATCGGAGGATATTTCCTTTGGCCCTATACTCTTCTAAAGGTTCCGAAATGTCTGTGTCAGATTCCACAGAAATAAGGTTAGCAAAGAGATCCACGAAATACAGATGTAACTCTGTGAGACGAATTAACAGAACACTAAGCAGTTTCTCAGAAAGCTTCTTTCCAGATTTCATCTGAGGATATTTCCTTTTTCACCATAGCCCTCTATGCGATTCCAAATACCACCTAGCCAATTCCACAAGAACTGCCTTAGCGAAAGGCTTCTTGAGGTGAAAGCTGTAACTCTGTGAGATGATTTCACAGAACTCAAAGAAGTTTCTCAGAAAACTTCTTTCTCTTTGTTATCGGAGGATATTTCCTTTGGCCCTATAGTCCTCAAAGGGATCCGAAATATCTGTTCTGAGATTCCGCAGAAATAAGGCTACCAAAGAGACCCACGAAATACAGATGTAACTCTATGAGATGAATTAACAGAACACTAAGCAGTTTCTCGGAAAACTTCTTTCCAGATTTCATCTGAGGATATTTCCTTTTTCACCATAGCCCTCTATGGAGTTCCAAATATCACTTTGCCTATTCCACAAGAACTGTCTTAGCGAAAGGCTTCTTTAGGGGAAAGCTGTAACTCGGTGAGATTATTTAACAGAACACAAAGAAGTTTCTCAGAAAGCTTCTTTCCAGATTTCATCTGAGGGTGTTTCCTTTTTCACCATAGCCCTCTAGGCGCTTCCAAATATCACTTTTCCAATTCCACAAGAACTGTCTTAGCGAAAGGTTTCTTTAGGGGAATGCTGTAACTCTGTGAGATGATTTCAAAGAACACAAAGCAATTTCTCAGAAAGCTTCTTTCTCTTTGTTATCGGAGGATATTTCCTTTGGCCCTATTGTCTTCAAGGGATCCGAAATATCTGTTCTCAGATTCCACAGAAATAAGGCTAGCAAAGAGATACACCAAATAGAGATGTAACTCTGTGAGATGAATTAACAAAACACTAAGCAGTTTCTCAGAAATCTTCTTTCCAGATTTCATCTGAGGATATTTCCTTTTTCACCATAGCCCTCTATGGGCTTCCAAATATCACTTTGCCAATTCCACAAGAACTGTCTTAGCGAAAGGCTTCTTGAGCAGAAAGCTGTAATTCTCTGAGATGATTTCACAGAACACACAGAAATTTCTCAGAAACCTTCCTTCTCTTTTTTATCGGAGGATATTTCCTTTGGCCCTATACTCTTCTAAAAGTTCCGAAATGTCTGTGTCAGATTCCACAGAAATAAGGTTAGCAAAGAGATACACGAAATACAGATGTAACTCTGTGAGACGAATTAACAGAACACTAAGCAGTTTCTCAGAAAGCTTCTTTCCAGATTTCATCTGAGGATATTTCCTTTTTCACCATAGCCCTCTATGCGATTCCAAATACCACCTAGCCAATTCCACAAGAACTGCCTTAGCGAAAGGCTTCTTGAGGTGAAAGCTGTAACTCTGTGAGATGATTTCACAGAACACAAAGAAGTTTCTGAGAAAACTTCTTTCTCTTTGTTATCGGAGGATATTTCCTTTGGCCCTATAGTCCTCAAAGGGATCCGAAATATCTGTTCTGAGATTCCACAGAAATAAGGCTACCAAAGAGACCCACGAAATACAGATGTAACTCTATGAGATGAATTAACAGAACACTAAGCAGTTTCTCGGAAAACTTCTTTCCAGATTTCATCTGAGGATATTTCCTTTTTCACCATAGCCCTCTATGGAGTTCCAAATATCACTTTGCCTATTCCACAAGAACTGTCTTAGCGAAAGGCTTCTTTAGGGGAAAGCTGTAACTCGGTGAGATTATTTAACAGAACACAAAGAAGTTTCTCAGAAAGCTTCTTTCCAGATTTCATCTGAGGGTGTTTCCTTTTTCACCATAGCCCTCTAGGCGCTTCCAAATATCACTTTTCCAATTCCACAAGAACTGTCTTAGCGAAAGGTTTCTTTAGGGGAATGCTGTAACTCTGTGAGATGATTTCAAAGAACACAAAGCAATTTCTCAGAAAGCTTCTTTCTCTTTGTTATCGGAGGATATTTCCTTTGGCCCTATTGTCTTCAAGGGATCCGAAATATCTGTTCTCAGATTCCACAGAAATAAGGCTAGCAAAGAGATACACCATATAGAGATGTAACTCTGTGAGATGAATTAACAAAACACTAAGCAGTTTCTCAGAAATCTTCTTTCCAGATTTCATCTGAGGATATTTCCTTTTTCACCATAGCCCTCTATGGGCTTCCAAATATCACTTTGCCAATTCCACAAGAACTGTCTTAGCGAAAGGCTTCTTGAGCAGAAAGCTGTAATTCTCTGAGATGATTTCACAGAACACAAAGAAATTTCTCAGAAACCTTCCTTCTCTTTTTTATCGGAGGATATTTCCTTTGGCCCTATACTCTTCTAAAAGTTCCGAAATGTCTGTGTCAGATTCCACAGAAATAAGGTTAGCAAAGAGATACACGAAATACAGATGTAACTCTGTGAGATGAATTAACAGAACACTAAGCAGTTTCTCAGAAAGCTTCTTTCCAGATTTCATCTGAGGATATTTCCTTTTACACCATAGCCCTCTATACGATTCCAAATACCACTTTGCCAGTTCCACAAGAACTGTCTCAGCGAAAGACTTCTTGAGGTGAAAGCTGTAACTCTGTGAGATGATTTCACAGAACACAAAGAAGTTTCTCAGAAAACTTCTTTCTCTTTGTTATCGGAGGATATTTCCTTTGGCCCTATAGTCCTCAAAGGGATCCGAAATATCTGTTCTGAGATTCCACAGAAATAAGGCTACCAAAGAGACCCACGAAAAACAGATGTAACTCTATGAGATGAATTAACAGAACACTAACCACTTTCTCGGAAAACTTCTTTCCAGATTTCATCTGAGGATATTTCCTTTTTCACCATAGCCCTCTATGGAGTTCCAAATATCACTTTGCCTATTCCACAAGAACTGCCTTAGCGAAAGGCTTCTTGAGGTGAAAGCTGTAACTCTGTGAGATGATTTCACAGAACACAAAGAAGTTTCTCAGGAAACTTCTTTCTCTTTGTTATCGGAGGATATTTCCTTTGGCCCTATAGTCCTCAAAGGGATCCGAAATATCTGTTCTGAGATTCCACAGAAATAAGGCTACCAAAGAGACCCACGAAATACAGATGTAACTCTATGAGATGAATTAACAGAACACTAAGCAGTTTCTCGGAAAACTTCTTTCCAGATTTCATCTGAGGATATTTCCTTTTTCACCATAGCCCTCTATGGAGTTCCAAATATCACTTTGCCTATTCCACAAGAACTGTCTTAGCGAAAGGCTTCTTTAGGGGAAAGCTGTAACTCGGTGAGATTATTTAACAGAACACAAAGAAGTTTCTCAGAAAGCTTCTTTCCAGATTTCATCTGAGGGTGTTTCCTTTTTCACCATAGCCCTCTAGGCGCTTCCAAATATCACTTTTCCAATTCCACAAGAACTGTCTTAGCGAAAGGTTTCTTTAGGGGAATGCTGTAACTCTGTGAGATGATTTCAAAGAACACAAAGCAATTTCTCAGAAAGCTTCTTTCTCTTTGTTATCGGAGGATATTTCCTTTGGCCCTATTGTCTTCAAGGGATCCGAAATATCTGTTCTCAGATTCCACAGAAATAAGGCTAGCAAAGAGATACACCAAATAGAGATGTAACTCTGTGAGATGAATTAACAAAACACTAAGCAGTTTCTCAGAAATCTTCTTTCCAGATTTCATCTGAGGATATTTCCTTTTTCACCATAGCCCTCTATGGGCTTCCAAATATCACTTTGCCAATTCCACAAGAACTGTCTTAGCGAAAGGCTTCTTGAGCAGAAAGCTGTAATTCTCTGAGATGATTTCACAGAACACAAAGAAATTTCTCAGAAACCTTCCTTCTCTTTTTTATCGGAGGATATTTCCTTTGGCCCTATACTCTTCTAAAAGTTCCGAAATGTCTGTGTCAGATTCCACAGAAATAAGGTTAGCAAAGAGATACACGAAATACAGATGTAACTCTGTGAGATGAATTAACAGAACACTAAGCAGTTTCTCAGAAAGCTTCTTTCCAGATTTCATCTGAGGATATTTCCTTTTTCACCATAGCCCTCTATACGATTCCAAATACCACTTTGCCAGTTCCACAAGAACTGTCTTAGCGAAAGACTTCTTGAGGTGAAAGCTGTAACTCTGTGAGATGATTTCACAGAACACAAAGAAGTTTCTCAGAAAACTTCTTTCTCTTTGTTATCGGAGGATATTTCCTTTGGCCCTATAGTCCTCAAAGGGATCCGAAATATCTGTTCTGAGATTCCACAGAAATAAGGCTACCAAAGAGACCCACGAAAAACAGATGTAACTCTATGAGATGAATTAACAGAACACTAAGCAGTTTCTCGGAAAACTTCTTTCCAGATTTCATCTGAGGATATTTCCTTTTTCACCATAGCCCTCTATGGAGTTCCAAATATCACTTTGCCTATTCCACAAGAACTGTCTTAGCGAAAGGCTTCTTTAGGGGAAAGCTGTAACTCTGTGAGATGATTTAACAGAACACAAAGAAGTTTATCAGAAAGCTTCTTTCCAGATTTCATCTGAGGGTGTTTCCTTTTTGACCATAGCCCTCTTTGCGCTTCCAAATATCACTTTGCCAATTCCACAAGAACAGTCTTAGCGAAAGGCTTCTTTAGGGGAAAGCTGTAACTCTGTGAGATGATTTCAAAGAACACAAAGAAGTTTCTCAGAAAGCTTCTTTCTCTTTGTTATCGGAGGATATTTCCTTTGGCCCTATTGTCTTCAAGGAATCCGAAATATCTGTTCTCAGATTCCACAGAAATAAGGCTAGCAAAGAGATACACCAAATACAGATGTAACTCTGTGAGATGAATTAACAGAACACTAAGCAATTTCTCAGAAAGCTTCTTTCCAGATTTCATCTGAGGATATTTCCTTTTTCACAATAGCCCTCTATGGGCTTCCAAATATCACTTTGCCAATTCCACAAGAACTGTCTTACCGAAAGGCTTCTTGAGGGGAAAGCAGTAACTCTGTGAGATGATTTCACAGAACACAAAGAAGTTTCTCAGAAAGCTTCTTTCTCTTTCTTATCGGAGGGTATTTCCTTTGGCCCTCTAGTCTTCAAAGGGATCCGAAATATCTGTTCTCAGATTCCACAGAAATAAGGCTAGCAAAGAGATCCACGAAATACAGATGTAACTCTGTGAGATGAATTAACAGAACACTAAGCAGTTTCTCGGAAAGCTTCTTTCCAGATTTCATCTGAGGATATTTCCTTTTTCACCATAGCCCTGTATGGGCTTCCAAATATCACTTTGCCTATTCCACAAGAACTGTCTTAGCGAAAGGCTTCTTGAGGGGAAAGCTGTAATTCTGTGAGATGATTTCACAGAACACAAAGAAGTTTCTCAGAAAGCTTCTTTCCAGATTTCATCTGAGGGTGTTTCCTTTTTCACCATAGCCCTCTAGGCGCTTCCAAATATCACTTTTACAATTCCACAAGAACTGTCTTGGCGAAAGGCTTCTTTAGGGGAATGCTGTAACTCTGTGAGATGATTTCAAAGAACACAAAGAAGTTTCTCAGAAAGCTTCTTTCTCTTTGTTATCGGAGGATATTTCCTTTGGCCCTATTGTCTTCAAGGGATCCGAAATATCTGTTCTCAGATTCCACAGAAATAAGGCTAGCAAAGAGATACACCAAATACAGATGTAACTCTGTGAGATGAATTAACAGAACACTAAGCAGTTTCTCAGAAATCTTCTTTCCAGATTTCATCTGAGGATATTTCCTTTTTCACCATAGCCCTCTATGGGCTTCCAAATATCACTTTGCCAATTCCACAAGAACTGTCTTAGCGAAAGGCTTCTTGAGCAGAAAGCTGTAACTCTGTGAGATGATTTCAAAGAACACAATGAAGTTTCTCAGAAAGCTTCTTTCTCTTTGTTATCGGAGTTTATTTCCTTTGGCCCTGTAGTCTACAAAGGGATCCGAAATATCTGTTCTCAGATTCCACAGAAATAAGGCTAGCAAAGAGATCCACGAAAAACAGATGTAACTCTGTGAGATGAATTAACAGAACACTAAGCAGTTTCTCAGAAAGCTTCTTTCCAGATTTCATCTGAGGATATTTCCTTTTTCACCATAGCCCTCTATACGATTCCAAATACCACTTTGCCAGTTCCACAAGAACTGTCTTAGCGAAAGGCTTCTTGAGGGGAAAGCTGTAACTCTGTGAGATGATTTCACAGAACACAAAGAAGTTTCTCAGAAAACTTCTTTCTCTTTGTTATCGAAGGATATTTCCTTTGGCCCTATAGTCCTCAAAGGGATCCGAAATATCTGTTCTGAGATTCCACAGAAATAAGGCTAGCAAAGAGACCCACGAAATACAGATGTAACTCTATGAGATGAATTAACAGAACACTAAGCAGTTTCTCGGAAAACTTCTTTCCAGATTTCTTCTGAGGATATTTCCTTTTTCACCATAGCCCTCTATGGACTTCCAAATATCACTTTGCCTATTCCACAAGAACTGTCTTAGCGAAAGGCTTCTTTAGGGGAAAGCTGTAACTCTGTGAGATGATTTCAAAGAACACAAAGAAGTTTCTCAGAAAGCTTCTTTCTCTTTGTTATCGGAGGATATTTCCTTTGCCCCTATTGTCTTCAAGGGATCCGAAATATCTGTTCTCAGATTCCACAGAAATAAGGCTAGCAAAGAGATACACCAAATACAGATGTAACTCTGTGAGATGAATTAACGGAACACTAAGCAGTTTCTCAGAAATCTTCTTTCCAGATTTCATCTGAGGATATTTCCTTTTTCACCATAGCCCTCTATGGGCTTCCAAATATCACTTTGCCAATTCCACAAGAACTGTCTTAGCGAAAGGCTTCTTGAGCAGAAAGCTGTAATTCTCTGAGATGATTTCACAGAACACAAAGAAATTTCTCAGAAACCTTCCTTCTCTTTTTTATCGGAGGATATTTCCTTTGGCCCTATACTCTTCTAAAGGTTCCGAAATGTCTGTGTCAGATTCCACAGAAATAAGGTTAGCAAAGAGATCCACGAAATACAGATGTAACTCTGTGAGACGAATTAACAGAACACTAAGCAGTTTCTCAGAAAGCTTCTTTCCAGATTTCATCTGAGGATATTTCCTTTTTCACCATAGCCCTCTATGCGATTCCAAATACCACCTAGCCAATTCCACAAGAACTGCCTTAGCGAAAGGCTTCTTGAGGTGAAAGCTGTAACTCTGTGAGATGATTTCACAGAACACAAAGAAGTTTCTCAGAAAACTTCTTTCTCTTTGTTATCGGAGGATATTTCCTTTGGCCCTATAGTCCTCAAAGGGATCCGAAATATCTGTTCTGAGATTCCACAGAAATAAGGCTACCAAAGAGACCCACGAAATACAGATGTAACTCTATGAGATGAATTAAGAGAACACTAAGCAGTTTCTCGGAAAACTTCTTTCCAGATTTCATCTGAGGATATTTCCTTTTTCACCATAGCCCTCTATGGAGTTCCAAATATCACTTTGCCTATTCCACAAGAACTGTCTTAGCGAAAGGCTTCTTTAGGGGAAAGCTGTAACTCGGTGAGATTATTTAACAGAACACAAAGAAGTTTCTCAGAAAGCTTCTTTCCAGATTTCATCTGAGGGTGTTTCCTTTTTCACCATAGCCCTCTAGGCGCTTCCAAATATCACTTTTCCAATTCCACAAGAACTGTCTTAGCGAAAGGTTTCTTTAGGGGAATGCTGTAACTCTGTGAGATGATTTCAAAGAACACAAAGCAATTTCTCAGAAAGCTTCTTTCTCTTTGTTATCGGAGGATATTTCCTTTGGCCCTATTGTCTTCAAGGGATCCGAAATATCTGTTCTCAGATTCCACAGAAATAAGGCTAGCAAAGAGATACACCAAATAGAGATGTAACTCTGTGAGATGAATTAACAAAACACTAAGCAGTTTCTCAGAAATCTTCTTTCCAGATTTCATCTGAGGATATTTCCTTTTTCACCATAGCCCTCTATGGGCTTCCAAATATCACTTTGCCAATTCCACAAGAACTGTCTTAGCGAAAGGCTTCTTGAGCAGAAAGCTGTAATTCTCTGAGATGATTTCACAGAACACAAAGAAATTTCTCAGAAACCTTCCTTCTCTTTTTTATCGGAGGATATTTCCTTTGACCCTATACTCTTCTAAAAGTTCCGAAATGTCTGTGTCAGATTCCACAGAAATAAGGTTAGCAAAGAGATACACGAAATACAGATGTAACTCTGTGAGATGAATTAACAGAACACTAAGCAGTTTCTCAGAAAGCTTCTTTCCAGATTTCATCTGAGGATATTTCCTTTTTCACCATAGCCCTCTATACGATTACAAATACCACTTTGCCAGTTCCACAAGAACTGTCTTAGCGAAAGACTTCTTGAGGTGAAAGCTGTAACTCTGTGAGATGATTTCACAGAACACAAAGAAGTTTCTCAGAAAACTTCTTTCTCTTTGTTATCGGAGCATATTTCCTTTGGCCCTATAGTCCTCAAAGGGATCCGAAATATCTGTTCTGAGATTCCACAGAAATAAGGCTACCAAAGAGACCCACGAAAAACAGATGTAACTCTATGAGATGAATTAACAGAACACTAAGCAGTTTCTCGGAAAACTTCTTTCCAGATTTCATCTGAGGATATTTCCTTTTTCACCATAGCCCTCTATGGAGTTCCAAATATCACTTTGCCTATTCCACAAGAACTGCCTTAGCGAAAGGCTTCTTGAGGTGAAAGCTGTAACTCTGTGAGATGATTTCACAGAACACAAAGAAGTTTCTCAGAAAACTTCTTTCTCTTTGTTATCGGAGGATATTTCCTTTGGCCCTATAGTCCTCAAAGGGATCCGAAATATCTGTTCTGAGATTCCACAGAAATAAGGCTACCAAAGAGACCCACGAAATACAGATGTAACTCTATGAGATGAATTAACAGAACACTAAGCAGTTTCTCGGAAAACTTCTTTCCAGATTTCATCTGAGGATATTTCCTTTTTCACCATAGCCCTCTATGGAGTTCCAAATATCACTTTGCCTATTCCACAAGAACTGTCTTAGCGAAAGGCTTCTTTAGGGGAAAGCTGTAACTCGGTGAGATTATTTAACAGAACACAAAGAAGTTTCTCAGAAAGCTTCTTTCCAGATTTCATCTGAGGGTGTTTCCTTTTTCACCATAGCCCTCTAGGCGCTTCCAAATATCACTTTTCCAATTCCACAAGAACTGTCTTAGCGAAAGGTTTCTTTAGGGGAATGCTGTAACTCTGTGAGATGATTTCAAAGAACACAAAGCAATTTCTCAGAAAGCTTCTTTCTCTTTGTTATCGGAGGATATTTCCTTTGGCCCTATTGTCTTCAAGGGATCCGAAATATCTGTTCTCAGATTCCACAGAAATAAGGCTAGCAAAGAGATACACCAAATAGAGATGTAACTCTGTGAGATGAATTAACAAAACACTAAGCAGTTTCTCAGAAATCTTCTTTCCAGATTTCATCTGAGGATATTTCCTTTTTCACCATAGCCCTCTATGGGCTTCCAAATATCACTTTGCCAATTCCACAAGAACTGTCTTAGCGAAAGGCTTCTTGAGCAGAAAGCTGTAATTCTCTGAGATGATTTCACAGAACACAAAGAAATTTCTCAGAAACCTTCCTTCTCTTTTTTATCGGAGGATATTTCCTTTGGCCCTATACTCTTCTAAAAGTTCCGAAATGTCTGTGTCAGATTCCACAGAAATAAGGTTAGCAAAGAGATACACGAAATACAGATGTAACTCTGTGAGATGAATTAACAGAACACTAAGCAGTTTCTCAGAAAGCTTCTTTCCAGATTTCATCTGAGGATATTTCCTTTTTCACCATAGCCCTCTATACGATTCCAAATACCACTTTGCCAGTTCCACAAGAACTGTCTTAGCGAAAGACTTCTTGAGGTGAAAGCTGTAACTCTGTGAGATGATTTAACAGAACACAAAGAAGTTTCTCAGAAAACTTCTTTCTCTTTGTTATCGGAGGATATTTCCTTTGGCCCTATAGTCCTCAAAGGGATCCGAAATATCTGTTCTGAGATTCCACAGAAATAAGGCTACCAAAGAGACCCACGAAAAACAGATGTAACTCTATGAGATGAATTAACAGAACACTAAGCAGTTTCTCGGAAAACTTCTTTCCAGATTTCATCTGAGGATATTTCCTTTTTCACCATAGCCCTCTATGGAGTTCCAAATATCACTTTGCCTATTCCACAAGAACTGTCTTAGCGAAAGGCTTCTTTAGGGGAAAGCTGTAACTCTGTGAGATGATTTAACAGAACACAAAGAAGTTTATCAGAAAGCTTCTTTCCAGATTTCATCTGAGGGTGTTTCCTTTTTGACCATAGCCCTCTTTGCGCTTCCAAATATCACTTTGCCAATTCCACAAGAACAGTCTTAGCGAAAGGCTTCTTTAGGGGAAAGCTGTAACTCTGTGAGATGATTTCAAAGAACACAAAGAAGTTTCTCAGAAAGCTTCTTTCTCTTTGTTATCGGAGGATATTTCCTTTGGCCCTATTGTCTTCAAGGGATCCGAAATATCTGTTCTCAGATTCCACAGAAATAAGGCTAGCAAAGAGATACACCAAATACAGATGTAACTCTGTGAGATGAATTAACAGAACACTAAGCAATTTCTCAGAAAGCTTCTTTCCAGATTTCATCTGAGGATATTTCCTTTTTCACAATAGCCCTCTATGGGCTTCCAAATATCACTTTGCCAATTCCACAAGAACTGTCTTACCGAAAGGCTTCTTGAGGGGAAAGCAGTAACTCTGTGAGATGATTTCACAGAACACAAAGAAGTTTCTCAGAAAGCTTCTTTCTCTTTCTTATCGGAGGATATTTCCTTTGGCCCTCTAGTCTTCAAAGGGATCTGAAATATCTGTTCTCAGATTCCACAGAAATAAGGCTAGCAAAGAGATCCACGAAATACAGATGTAACTCTGTGAGATGAATTAACAGAACACTAAGCAGTTTCTCGGAAAGCTTCTTTCCAGATTTCATCTGAGGATATTTCCTTTTTCACCATAGCCCTGTATGGGCTTCCAAATATCACTTTGCCTATTCCACAAGAACTGTCTTAGCGAAAGGCTTCTTGAGGGGAAAGCTGTAACTCTGTGAGATGATTTCACAGAACACAAAGAAGTTTCTCAGAAAGCTTCTTTCCAGATTTCATCTGAGGGTGTTTCCTTTTTCACCATAGCCCTCTAGGTGCTTCCAAATATCACTTTTCCAATTCCACAAGAACTGTCTTGGCGAAAGGCTTCTTTAGGGGAATGCTGTAACTCTGTGAGATGATTTCAAAGAACACAAAGAAGTTTCTCAGAAAGCTTCTTTCTCTTTGTTATCGGAGGATATTTCCTTTGGCCCTATTGTCTTCAAGGGATCCGAAATATCTGTTCTCAGATTCCACAGAAATAAGGCTAGCAAAGAGATACACCAAATACAGATGTAACTCTGTGAGATGAATTAACTGAACACTAAGCAGTTTCTCAGAAATCTTCTTTCCAGATTTCATCTGAGGATATTTCCTTTTTCACCATAGCCCTCTATGGGCTTCCAAATATCACTTTGCCAATTCCACAAGAACTGTCTTAGCGAAAGGCTTCTTGAGCAGAAAGCTGTAACTCTGTGAGATGATTTCAAAGAACACAATGAAGTTTCTCAGAAAGCTTCTTTCTCTTTGTTATCGGAGTTTATTTCCTTTGGCCCTGTAGTCTACAAAGGGATCCGAAATATCTGTTCTCAGATTCCACAGAAATAAGGCTAGCAAAGAGATCCACGAAAAACAGATGTAACTCTGTGAGATGAATTAACAGAACACTAAGCAGTTTCTCAGAAAGCTTCTTTCCAGATTTCATCTGAGGATATTTCCTTTTTCACCATAGCCCTCTATACGATTCCAAATACCACTTTGCCAGTTCCACAAGAACTGTCTTAGCGAAAGGCTTCTTGAGGTGAAAGCTGTAACTCTGTGAGATGATTTCACAGAACACAAAGAAGTTTCTCAGAAAACTTCTTTCTCTTTGTTATCGGAGGATATTTCCTTTGGCCCTATAGTCCTCAAAGGGATCCGAAATATCTGTTCTGAGATTCCACAGAAATAAGGCTAGCAAAGAGACCCACGAAATACAGATGTAACTCTATGAGATGAATTAACAGAACACTAAGCAGTTTCTCGGAAAACTTCTTTCCACATTTCTTCTGAGGATATTTCCTTTTTCACCATAGCCCTCTATGGACTTCCAAATATCACTTTGCCTATTCCACAAGAACTGTCTTAGCGAAAGGCTTCTTTAGGGGAAAGCTGTAACTCTGTGAGATGTTTTCAAAGAACACAAAGAATTTTCTCTGAAAGCTTCTTTCTCTTTGTTATCGGAGGATATTTCCTTTGGCCCTATTGTCTTCAAGGGATCCGAAATATCTGTTCTCAGATTCCACAGAAATAAGGCTAGCAAAGAGATACACCAAATACAGATGTAACTCTGTGAGATGAATTAACGGAACACTAAGCAGTTTCTCAGAAATCTTCTTTCCAGATTTCATCTGAGGATATTTCCTTTTTCACCATAGCCCACTATGGGCTTCCAAATATCACTTTGCCAATTCCACAAGAACTGTCTTAGCGAAAGGCTTCTTGAGCAGAAAGCTGTAATTCTCTGAGATGATTTCACAGATCACAAAGAAATTTCTCAGAAACCTTCCTTCTCTTTTTTATCGGAGGATATTTCCTTTGGCCCTATACTCTTCTAAAGGTTCCGAAATGTCTGTGTCAGATTCCACAGAAATAAGGTTAGCAAAGAGATCCACGAAATACAGATGTAACTCTGTGAGACGAATTAACAGAACACTAAGCAGTTTCTCAGAAAGCTTCTTTCCAGATTTCATCTGAGGATATTTCCTTTTTCACCATAGCCCTCTATGCGATTCCAAATACCACCTAGCCAATTCCACAAGAACTGCCTTAGCGAAAGGCTTCTTGAGGTGAAAGCTGTAACTCTGTGAGATGATTTCACAGAACACAAAGAAGTTTCTCAGAAAACTTCTTTCTCTTTGTTATCGGAGGATATTTCCTTTGGCCCTATAGTCCTCAAAGGGATCCGAAATATCTGTTCTGAGATTCCACAGAAATAAGGCTACCAAAGAGACCCACGAAATACAGATGTAACTCTATGAGATGAATTAACAGAACACTAAGCAGTTTCTCGGAAAACTTCTTTCCAGATTTCATCTGAGGATATTTCCTTTTTCACCATAGCCCTCTATGGAGTTCCAAATATCACTTTGCCTATTCCACAAGAACTGTCTTAGCGAAAGGCTTCTTTAGGGGAAAGCTGTAACTCGGTGAGATTATTTAACAGAACACAAAGAAGTTTCTCAGAAAGCTTTCCAGATTTCATCTGAGGGTGTTTCCTTTTTCACCATAGCCCTCTAGGCGCTTCCAAATATCACTTTTCCAATTCCACAAGAACTGTCTTAGCGAAAGGTTTCTTTAGGGGAATGCTGTAACTCTGTGAGATGATTTCAAAGAACACAAAGCAATTTCTCAGAAAGCTTCTTTCTCTTTGTTATCGGAGGATATTTCCTTTGGCCCTATTGTCTTCAAGGGATCCGAAATATCTGTTCTCAGATTCCACAGAAATAAGGCTAGCAAAGAGATACACCAAATAGAGATGTAACTCTGTGAGATGAATTAACAAAACACTAAGCAGTTTCTCAGAAATCTTCTTTCCAGATTTCATCTGAGGATATTTCCTTTTTCACCATAGCCCTCTATGGGCTTCCAAATATCACTTTGCCAATTCCACAAGAACTGTCTTAGCGAAAGGCTTCTTGAGCAGAAAGCTGTAATTCTCTGAGATGATTTCACAGAACACAAAGAAATTTCTCAGAAACCTTCCTTCTCTTTTTTATCGGAGGATATTTCCTTTGGCCATATACTCTTCTAAAAGTTCCGAAATGTCTGTGTCAGGTTCCACAGAAATAAGGTTAGCAAAGAGATACACGAAATACAGATGTAACTCTGTGAGATGAATTAACAGAACACTAAGCAGTTTCTCAGAAAGCTTCTTTCCAGATTTCATCTGAGGATATTTCCTTTTTCACCATAGCCCTCTATACGATTCCAAATATCACTTTGCCAGTTCCACAAGAACTGTCTTAGCGAAAGACTTCTTGAGGTGAAAGCTGTAACTCTGTGAGATGATTTAACAGAACACAAAGAAGTTTCTCAGAAAACTTCTTTCTCTTTGTTATCGGAGGATATTTCCTTTGGCCCTATAGTCCTCAAAGGGATCCGAAATATCTGTTCTGAGATTCCACAGAAATAAGGCTACCAAAGAGACCCACGAAAAACAGATGTAACTCTATGAGATGAATTAACAGAACACTAAGCAGTTTCTCGGAAAACTTCTTTCCAGATTTCATCTGAGGATATTTCCTTTTTCACCATAGCCCTCTATGGAGTTCCAAATATCACTTTGCCTATTCCACAAGAACTGTCTTAGCGAAAGGCTTCTTTAGGGGAAAGCTGTAACTCTGTGAGATGATTTAACAGAACACAAAGAAGTTTATCAGAAAGCTTCTTTCCAGATTTCATCTGAGGGTGTTTCCTTTTTGACCATAGCCCTCTTTGCGCTTCCAAATATCACTTTGCCAATTCCACAAGAACAGTCTTAGCGAAAGGCTTCTTTAGGGGAAAGCTGTAACTCTGTGAGATGATTTCAAAGAACACAAAGAAGTTTCTCAGAAAGCTTCTTTCTCTTTGTTATCGGAGGATATTTCCTTTGGCCCTATTGTCTTCAAGGGATCCGAAATATCTGTTCTCAGATTCCACAGAAATAAGGCTAGCAAAGAGATACACCAAATACAGATGTAACTCTGTGAGATGAATTAACAGAACACTAAGCAATTTCTCAGAAAGCTTCTTTCCAGATTTCATCTGAGGATATTTCCTTTTTCACAATAGCCCTCTATGGGCTTCCAAATATCACTTTGCCAATTCCACAAGAACTGTCTTAGCGAAAGGCTTCTTGAGCAGAAAGCTGTAATTCTCTGAGATGATTTCACAGAACACAAAGAAATTTCTCAGAAACCTTTCTTCTCTTTTTTATCGGAGGATATTTCCTTTGGCCCTATACTCTTCTAAAAGTTCCGAAATGTCTGTGTCAGATTCCACAGAAATAAGGTTAGCAAAGAGATACACGAAATACAGATGTAACTCTGTGAGATGAATTAACAGAACACTAAGCAGTTTCTCTGAAAGCTTCTTTCCAGATTTCATCTGAGGATATTTCCTTTTTCACCCTAGCCCTCTATACGATTCCAAATACCACTTTGCCAGTTCCACAAGAACTGTCTTAGCGAAAGACTTCTTGAGGTGAAAGCTGTAACTCTGTGAGATGATTTCACAGAACACAAAGAAGTTTCTCAGAAAACTTCTTTCTCTTTGTTATCGGAGGATATTTCCTTTGGCCCTATAGTCCTCAAAGGGATCCGAAATATCTGTTCTGAGATTCCACAGAAATAAGGCTACCAAAGAGACCCACGAAAAACAGATGTAACTCTATGAGATGAATTAACAGAACACTAAGCAGTTTCTCGGAAAACTTCTTTCCAGATTTCATCTGAGGATATTTCCTTTTTCACCATAGCCCTCTATGGAGTTCCAAATATCACTTTGCCTATTCCACAAGAACTGTCTTAGCGAAAGGCTTCTTTAGGGGAAAGCTGTAACTCTGTGAGATGATTTAACAGAACACAAAGAAGTTTATCAGAAAGCTTCTTTCCAGATTTCATCTGAGGGTGTTTCCTTTTTGACCATAGCCCTCTTTGCGCTTCCAAATATCACTTTGCCAATTCCACAAGAACAGTCTTAGCGAAAGGCTTCTTTAGGGGAAAGCTGTAACTCTGTGAGATGATTTCAAAGAACACAAAGAAGTTTCTCAGAAAGCTTCTTTCTCTTTGTTATCGGAGGATATTTCCTTTGGCCCTATTGTCTTCAAGGGATCCGAAATATCTGTTCTCAGATTCCACAGAAATAAGGCTAGCAAAGAGATACACCAAATACAGATGTAACTCTGTGAGATGAATTAACAGAACACTAAGCAATTTCTCAGAAAGCTTCTTTCCAGATTTCATCTGAGGATATTTCCTTTTTCACCATAGCCCTCTAGGCGCTTCCAAATATCACTTTTCCAATTCCACAAGAACTGTCTTGGCGAAAGGCTTCTTTAGGGGAATGCTGTAACTCTGTGAGATGATTTCAAAGAACACAAAGAAGTTTCTCAGAAAGCTTCTTTCTCTTTGTTATCGGAGTTTATTTCCTTTGGCCCTGTAGTCTACAAAGGGATCCGAAATATCTGTTCTCAGATTCCACAGAAATAAGGCTAGCAAAGAGATCCACGAAAAACAGATGTAACTCTGTGAGATGAATTAACAGAACACTAAGCAGTTTCTCAGAAAGCTTCTTTCCAGATTTCATCTGAGGATATTTCCTTTTTCACCATAGCCCTCTATACGATTCCAAATACCACTTTGCCAGTTCCACAAGAACTGTCTTAGCGAAAGGCTTCTTGAGGTGAAAGCTGTAACTCTGTGAGATGATTTCACAGAACACAAAGAAGTTTCTCAGAAAACTTCTTTCTCTTTGTTATCGGAGGATATTTCCTTTGGCCCTATAGTCCTCAAAGGGATCCGAAATATCTGTTCTGAGATTCCACAGAAATAAGGCTACCAAAGAGACCCACGAAATACAGATGTAACTCTATGAGATGAATTAACAGAACACTAAGCAGTTTCTCGGAAAACTTCTTTCCAGATTTCATCTGAGGATATTTCCTTTTTCACCATAGCCCTCTATGGAGTTCCAAATATCACTTTGCCTATTCCACAAGAACTGTCTTAGCGAAAGGCTTCTTTAGGGGAAAGCTGTAACTCGGTGAGATTATTTAACAGAACACAAAGAAGTTTCTCAGAAAGCTTCTTTCCAGATTTCATCTGAGGGTGTTTCCTTTTTCACCATAGCCCTCTAGGCGCTTCCAAATATCACTTTTCCAATTCCACAAGAACTGTCTTAGCGAAAGGTTTCTTTAGGGGAATGCTGTAACTCTGTGAGATGATTTCAAAGAACACAAAGCAATTTCTCAGAAAGCTTCTTTCTCTTTGTTATCGGAGGATATTTCCTTTGGCCCTATTGTCTTCAAGGGATCCGAAATATCTGTTCTCAGATTCCACAGAAATAAGGCTAGCAAAGAGATACACCAAATAGAGATGTAACTCTGTGAGATGAATTAACAAAACACTAAGCAGTTTCTCAGAAATCTTCTTTCCAGATTTCATCTGAGGATATTTCCTTTTTCACCATAGCCCTCTATGGGCTTCCAAATATCACTTTGCCAATTCCACAAGAACTGTCTTAGCGAAAGGCTTCTTGAGCAGAAAGCTGTAATTCTCTGAGATGATTTCACAGAACACAAAGAAATTTCTCAGAAACCTTCCTTCTCTTTTTTATCGGAGGATATTTCCTTTGGCCCTATACTCTTCTAAAAGTTCCGAAATGTCTGTGTCAGATTCCACAGAAATAAGGTTAGCAAAGAGATACACGAAATACAGATGTAACTCTGTGAGATGAATTAACAGAACACTAAGCAGTTTCTCAGAAAGCTTCTTTCCAGATTTCATCTGAGGATATTTCCTTTTTCACCATAGCCCTCTATACGATTCCAAATACCACTTTGCCAGTTCCACAAGAACTGTCTTAGCGAAAGGCTTCTTGAGGTGAAAGCTGTAACTCTGTGAGATGATTTAACAGAACACAAAGAAGTTTCTCAGAAAACTTCTTTCTCTTTGTTATCGGAGGATATTTCCTTTGGCCCTATAGTCCTCAAAGGGATCCGAAATATCTGTTCTGAGATTCCACAGAAATAAGGCTACCAAAGAGACCCACGAAAAACAGATGTAACTCTATGAGATGAATTAACAGAACACTAAGCAGTTTCTCGGAAAACTTCTTTCCAGATTTCATCTGAGGATATTTCCTTTTTCACCATAGCCCTCTATGTAGTTCCAAATATCACTTTGCCTATTCCACAAGAACTGTCTTAGCGAAAGGCTTCTTTAGGGGAAAGCTGTAACTCTGTGAGATGATTTAACAGAACACAAAGAAGTTTATCAGAAAGCTTCTTTCCAGATTTCATCTGAGGGTGTTTCCTTTTTGACCATAGCCCTCTTTGCGCTTCCAAATATCACTTTGCCAATTCCACAAGAACAGTCTTAGCGAAAGGCTTCTTTAGGGGAAAGCTGTAACTCTGTGAGATGATTTCAAAGAACACAAAGAAGTTTCTCAGAAAGCTTCTTTCTCTTTGTTATCGGAGGATATTTCCTTTGGCCCTATTGTCTTCAAGGGATCCGAAATATCTGTTCTCAGATTCCACAGAAATAAGGCTAGCAAAGAGATACACCAAATACAGATGTAACTCTGTGAGATGAATTAACAGAACACTAAGCAATTTCTCAGAAAGCTTCTTTCCAGATTTCATCTGAGGATATTTCCTTTTTCACAATAGCCCTCTATGGGCTTCCAAATATCACTTTGCCAATTCCACAAGAACTGTCTTACCGAAAGGCTTCTTGAGGGGAAAGCAGTAACTCTGTGAGATGATTTCACAGAACACAAAGAAGTTTCTCAGAAAGCTTCTTTCTCTTTCTTATCGGAGGATATTTCCTTTGGCCCTCTAGTCTTCAAAGGGATCTGAAATATCTGTTCTCAGATTCCACAGAAATAAGGCTAGCAAAGAGATCCACGAAATACAGATGTAACTCTGTGAGATGAATTAACAGAACACTAAGCAGTTTCTCGGAAAGCTTCTTTCCAGATTTCATCTGAGGATATTTCCTTTTTCACCATAGCCCTGTATGGGCTTCCAAATATCACTTTGCCTATTCCACAAGAACTGTCTTAGCGAAAGGCTTCTTGAGGGGAAAGCTGTAACTCTGTGAGATGATTTCACAGAACACAAAGAAGTTTCTCAGAAAGCTTCTTTCCAGATTTCATCTGAGGGTGTTTCCTTTTTCACCATAGCCCTCTAGGTGCTTCCAAATATCACTTTTCCAATTCCACAAGAACTGTCTTGGCGAAAGGCTTCTTTAGGGGAATGCTGTAACTCTGTGAGATGATTTCAAAGAACACAAAGAAGTTTCTCAGAAAGCTTCTTTCTCTTTGTTATCGGAGGATATTTCCTTTGGCCCTATTGTCTTCAAGGGATCCGAAATATCTGTTCTCAGATTCCACAGAAATAAGGCTAGCAAAGAGATACACCAAATACAGATGTAACTCTGTGAGATGAATTAACTGAACACTAAGCAGTTTCTCAGAAATCTTCTTTCCAGATTTCATCTGAGGATATTTCCTTTTTCACCATAGCCCTCTATGGGCTTCCAAATATCACTTTGCCAATTCCACAAGAACTGTCTTAGCGAAAGGCTTCTTGAGCAGAAAGCTGTAACTCTGTGAGATGATTTCAAAGAACACAATGAAGTTTCTCAGAAAGCTTCTTTCTCTTTGTTATCGGAGTTTATTTCCTTTGGCCCTGTAGTCTACAAAGGGATCCGAAATATCTGTTCTCAGATTCCACAGAAATAAGGCTAGCAAAGAGATCCACGAAAAACAGATGTAACTCTGTGAGATGAATTAACAGAACACTAAGCAGTTTCTCAGAAAGCTTCTTTCCAGATTTCATCTGAGGATATTTCCTTTTTCACCATAGCCCTCTATACGATTCCAAATACCACTTTGCCAGTTCCACAAGAACTGTCTTAGCGAAAGGCTTCTTGAGGTGAAAGCTGTAACTCTGTGAGATGATTTCACAGAACACAAAGAAGTTTCTCAGAAAACTTCTTTCTCTTTGTTATCGGAGGATATTTCCTTTGGCCCTATAGTCCTCAAAGGGATCCGAAATATCTGTTCTGAGATTCCACAGAAATAAGGCTAGCAAAGAGACCCACGAAATACAGATGTAACTCTATGAGATGAATTAACAGAACACTAAGCAGTTTCTCGGAAAACTTCTTTCCAGATTTCTTCTGAGGATATTTCCTTTTTCACCATAGCCCTCTATGGACTTCCAAATATCACTTTGCCTATTCCACAAGAACTGTCTTAGCGAAAGGCTTCTTTAGGGGAAAGCTGTAACTCTGTGAGATGTTTTCAAAGAACACAAAGAATTTTCTCTGAAAGCTTCTTTCTCTTTGTTATCGGAGGATATTTCCTTTGGCCCTATTGTCTTCAAGGGATCCGAAATATCTGTTCTCAGATTCCACAGAAATAAGGCTAGCAAAGAGATACACCAAATACAGATGTAACTCTGTGAGATGAATTAACGGAACACTAAGCAGTTTCTCAGAAATCTTCTTTCCAGATTTCATCTGAGGATATTTCCTTTTTCACCATAGCCCACTATGGGCTTCCAAATATCACTTTGCCAATTCCACAAGAACTGTCTTAGCGAAAGGCTTCTTGAGCAGAAAGCTGTAATTCTCTGAGATGATTTCACAGAACACAAAGAAATTTCTCAGAAACCTTCCTTCTCTTTTTTATCGGAGGATATTTCCTTTGGCCCTATACTCTTCTAAAGGTTCCGAAATGTCTGTGTCAGATTCCACAGAAATAAGGTTAGCAAAGAGATCCACGAAATACAGATGTAACTCTGTGAGACGAATTAACAGAACACTAAGCAGTTTCTCAGAAAGCTTCTTTCCAGATTTCATCTGAGGATATTTCCTTTTTCACCATAGCCCTCTATGCGATTCCAAATACCACCTAGCCAATTCCACAAGAACTGCCTTAGCGAAAGGCTTCTTGAGGTGAAAGCTGTAACTCTGTGAGATGATTTCACAGAACACAAAGAAGTTTCTCAGAAAACTTCTTTCTCTTTGTTATCGGAGGATATTTCCTTTGGCCCTATAGTCCTCAAAGGGATCCGAAATGTCTGTTCTGAGATTCCACAGAAATAAGGCTACCAAAGAGACCCACGAAATACAGATGTAACTCTATGAGATGAATTAACAGAACACTAAGCAGTTTCTCGGAAAACTTCTTTCCAGATTTCATCTGAGGATATTTCCTTTTTCACCATAGCCCTCTATGGAGTTCCAAATATCACTTTGCCTATTCCACAAGAACTGTCTTAGCGAAAGGCTTCTTTAGGGGAAAGCTGTAACTCGGTGAGATTATTTAACAGAACACAAAGAAGTTTCTCAGAAAGCTTTCCAGATTTCATCTGAGGGTGTTTCCTTTTTCACCATAGCCCTCTAGGCGCTTCCAAATATCACTTTTCCAATTCCACAAGAACTGTCTTAGCGAAAGGTTTCTTTAGGGGAATGCTGTAACTCTGTGAGATGATTTCAAAGAACACAAAGCAATTTCTCAGAAAGCTTCTTTCTCTTTGTTATCGGAGGATATTTCCTTTGGCCCTATTGTCTTCAAGGGATCCGAAATATCTGTTCTCAGATTCCACAGAAATAAGGCTAGCAAAGAGATACACCAAATAGAGATGTAACTCTGTGAGATGAATTAACAAAACACTAAGCAGTTTCTCAGAAATCTTCTTTCCAGATTTCATCTGAGGATATTTCCTTTTTCACCATAGCCCTCTATGGGCTTCCAAATATCACTTTGCCAATTCCACAAGAACTGTCTTAGCGAAAGGCTTCTTGAGCAGAAAGCTGTAATTCTCTGAGATGATTTCACAGAACACAAAGAAATTTCTCAGAAACCTTCCTTCTCTTTTTTATCGGAGGATATTTCCTTTGGCCATATACTCTTCTAAAAGTTCCGAAATGTCTGTGTCAGGTTCCACAGAAATAAGGTTAGCAAAGAGATACACGAAATACAGATGTAACTCTGTGAGATGAATTAACAGAACACTAAGCAGTTTCTCAGAAAGCTTCTTTCCAGATTTCATCTGAGGATATTTCCTTTTTCACCATAGCCCTCTATACGATTCCAAATATCACTTTGCCAGTTCCACAAGAACTGTCTTAGCGAAAGACTTCTTGAGGTGAAAGCTGTAACTCTGTGAGATGATTTAACAGAACACAAAGAAGTTTCTCAGAAAACTTCTTTCTCTTTGTTATCGGAGGATATTTCCTTTGGCCCTATAGTCCTCAAAGGGATCCGAAATATCTGTTCTGAGATTCCACAGAAATAAGGCTACCAAAGAGACCCACGAAAAACAGATGTAACTCTATGAGATGAATTAACAGAACACTAAGCAGTTTCTCGGAAAACTTCTTTCCAGATTTCATCTGAGGATATTTCCTTTTTCACCATAGCCCTCTATGGAGTTCCAAATATCACTTTGCCTATTCCACAAGAACTGTCTTAGCGAAAGGCTTCTTTAGGGGAAAGCTGTAACTCTGTGAGATGATTTAACAGAACACAAAGAAGTTTATCAGAAAGCTTCTTTCCAGATTTCATCTGAGGGTGTTTCCTTTTTGACCATAGCCCTCTTTGCGCTTCCAAATATCACTTTGCCAATTCCACAAGAACAGTCTTAGCGAAAGGCTTCTTTAGGGGAAAGCTGTAACTCTGTGAGATGATTTCAAAGAACACAAAGAAGTTTCTCAGAAAGCTTCTTTCTCTTTGTTATCGGAGGATATTTCCTTTGGCCCTATTGTCTTCAAGGGATCCGAAATATCTGTTCTCAGATTCCACAGAAATAAGGCTAGCAAAGAGATACACCAAATACAGATGTAACTCTGTGAGATGAATTAACAGAACACTAAGCAATTTCTCAGAAAGCTTCTTTCCAGATTTCATCTGAGGATATTTCCTTTTTCACAATAGCCCTCTATGGGCTTCCAAATATCACTTTGCCAATTCCACAAGAACTGTCTTAGCGAAAGGCTTCTTGAGCAGAAAGCTGTAATTCTCTGAGATGATTTCACAGAACACAAAGAAATTTCTCAGAAACCTTTCTTCTCTTTTTTATCGGAGGATATTTCCTTTGGCCCTATACTCTTCTAAAAGTTCCGAAATGTCTGTGTCAGATTCCACAGAAATAAGGTTAGCAAAGAGATACACGAAATACAGATGTAACTCTGTGAGATGAATTAACAGAACACTAAGCAGTTTCTCTGAAAGCTTCTTTCCAGATTTCATCTGAGGATATTTCCTTTTTCACCCTAGCCCTCTATACGATTCCAAATACCACTTTGCCAGTTCCACAAGAACTGTCTTAGCGAAAGACTTCTTGAGGTGAAAGCTGTAACTCTGTGAGATGATTTCACAGAACACAAAGAAGTTTCTCAGAAAACTTCTTTCTCTTTGTTATCGGAGGATATTTCCTTTGGCCCTATAGTCCTCAAAGGGATCCGAAATATCTGTTCTGAGATTCCACAGAAATAAGGCTACCAAAGAGACCCACGAAAAACAGATGTAACTCTATGAGATGAATTAACAGAACACTAAGCAGTTTCTCGGAAAACTTCTTTCCAGATTTCATCTGAGGATATTTCCTTTTTCACCATAGCCCTCTATGGAGTTCCAAATATCACTTTGCCTATTCCACAAGAACTGTCTTAGCGAAAGGCTTCTTTAGGGGAAAGCTGTAACTCTGTGAGATGATTTAACAGAACACAAAGAAGTTTATCAGAAAGCTTCTTTCCAGATTTCATCTGAGGGTGTTTCCTTTTTGACCATAGCCCTCTTTGCGCTTCCAAATATCACTTTGCCAATTCCACAAGAACAGTCTTAGCGAAAGGCTTCTTTAGGGGAAAGCTGTAACTCTGTGAGATGATTTCAAAGAACACAAAGAAGTTTCTCAGAAAGCTTCTTTCTCTTTGTTATCGGAGGATATTTCCTTTGGCCCTATTGTCTTCAAGGGATCCGAAATATCTGTTCTCAGATTCCACAGAAATAAGGCTAGCAAAGAGATACACCAAATACAGATGTAACTCTGTGAGATGAATTAACAGAACACTAAGCAATTTCTCAGAAAGCTTCTTTCCAGATTTCATCTGAGGATATTTCCTTTTTCACCATAGCCCTCTAGGCGCTTCCAAATATCACTTTTCCAATTCCACAAGAACTGTCTTGGCGAAAGGCTTCTTTAGGGGAATGCTGTAACTCTGTGAGATGATTTCAAAGAACACAAAGAAGTTTCTCAGAAAGCTTCTTTCTCTTTGTTATCGGAGTTTATTTCCTTTGGCCCTGTAGTCTACAAAGGGATCCGAAATATCTGTTCTCAGATTCCACAGAAATAAGGCTAGCAAAGAGATCCACGAAAAACAGATGTAACTCTGTGAGATGAATTAACAGAACACTAAGCAGTTTCTCAGAAAGCTTCTTTCCAGATTTCATCTGAGGATATTTCCTTTTTCACCATAGCCCTCTATACGATTCCAAATACCACTTTGCCAGTTCCACAAGAACTGTCTTAGCGAAAGGCTTCTTGAGGTGAAAGCTGTAACTCTGTGAGATGATTTCACAGAACACAAAGAAGTTTCTCAGAAAACTTCTTTCTCTTTGTTATCGAAGGATATTTCCTTTGGCCCTATAGTCCTCAAAGGGATCCGAAATATCTGTTCTGAGATTCCACAGAAATAAGGCTAGCAAAGAGACCCACGAAATACAGATGTAACTCTATGAGATGAATTAACAGAACACTAAGCAATTTCTCGGAAAACTTCTTTCCAGATTTCTTCTGAGGATATTTCCTTTTTCACCATAGCCCTCTATGGACTTCCAAATATCACTTTGCCTATTCCACAAGAACTGTCTTAGCGAAAGGCTTCTTTAGGGGAAAGCTGTAACTCTGTGAGATGATTTCAAAGAACACAAAGAAGTTTCTCAGAAAGCTTCTTTCTCTTTGTTATCGGAGGATATTTCCTTTGGCCCTATTGTCTTCAAGGGATCCGAAATATCTGTTCTCAGATTCCACAGAAATAAGGCTAGCAAAGAGATACACCAAATACAGATGTAACTCTGTGAGATGAATTAACGGAACACTAAGCAGTTTCTCAGAAATCTTCTTTCCAGATTTCATCTGAGGATATTTCCTTTTTCACCATAGCCCTCTATGGGCTTCCAAATATCACTTTGCCAATTCCACAAGAACTGTCTTAGCGAAAGGCTTCTTGAGCAGAAAGCTGTAATTCTCTGAGATGATTTCACAGAACACAAAGAAATTTCTCAGAAACCTTCCTTCTCTTTTTTATCGGAGGATATTTCCTTTGGCCCTATACTCTTCTAAAGGTTCCGAAATGTCTGTGTCAGATTCCACAGAAATAAGGTTAGCAAAGAGATCCACGAAATACAGATGTAACTCTGTGAGACGAATTAACAGAACACTAAGCAGTTTCACAGAAAGCTTCTTTCCAGATTTCATCTGAGGATATTTCCTTTTTCACCATAGCCCTCTATGCGATTCCAAATACCACCTAGCCAATTCCACAAGAACTGCCTTAGCGAAAGGCTTCTTGAGGTGAAAGCTGTAACTCTGTGAGATGATTTCAGAGAACACAAAGAAGTTTCTCAGAAAACTTCTTTCTCTTTGTTATCGGAGGATATTTCCTTTGGCCCTATAGTCCTCAAAGGGATCCGAAATATCTGTTCTGAGATTCCACAGAAATAAGGCTAGCAAAGAGACCCACGAAATACAGATGTAACTCTATGAGATGAATTAACAGAACACTAAGCAGTTTCTCGGAAAACTTCTTTCCAGATTTCATCTGAGGATATTTCCTTTTACACCATAGCCCTGTATGGGCTTCCAAATATCACTTTGCCTATTCCACAAGAACTGTCTTAGCGAAATGCTTCTTGTGGGGAAAGCTGTAACTCTGTGAGATGATTTCACAGAAGACAAAGAAGTTTCTCAGAAAGCTTCTTTCTCTTTGTTATCGGAGGATATTTCCTTTGGCCCTCTAGTCTTCAAAGGGATCCGAAATATCTGTTCTCAGATTCCACAGAAATAAGGCTAGCAAAGAGATCCACGAAATACAGATGTAACTCTGTGAGATGAATTAACAGAACACTAAGCAGTTTCTCGGAAAGCTTCTTTCCAGATTTCATCTGAGGATATTTCCTTTTACACCATAGCCCTGTATGGGCTTCCAAATATCACTTTGCCTATTCCACAAGAACTGTCTTAGCGAAAGGCTTCTTGAGAGGAAAGCTGTAACTCTGTGAGATGATTTCACAGAACACAAAGAAGTTTCTCAGAAAGCTTCTTTCCAGATTTCATCTGAGGGTGTTTCCTTTTTCACCATAGCCCTCTAGGCGCTTCCAAATATCACTTTTCCAATTCCACAAGAACTGTCTTAGCGAAAGGTTTCTTTAGGGGAATGCTGTAACTCTGTGAGATGATTTCAAAGAACACAAAGCAGTTTCTCAGAAAGCTTCTTTCTCTTTGTTATCGGAGGATATTTCCTTTGGCCCTATTGTCTTCAAGGGATCCGAAATATCTGTTCTCAGATTCCACAGAAATAAGGCTAGCAAAGAGATACACCAAATAGAGATGTAACTCTGTGAGATGAATTAACAAAACACTAAGCAGTTTCTCAGAAATCTTCTTTCCAGATTTCATCTGAGGATATTTCCTTTTTAACCATAGCCCTCTATGGGCTTCCAAATATCACTTTGCCAATTCCACAAGAACTGTCTTAGCGAAAGGCTTCTTGAGCAGAAAGCTGTAATTCTCTGAGATGATTTCACAGAACACAAAGAAATTTCTCAGAAACCTTCCTTCTCTTTTTTATCGGAGGATATTTCCTTTGGCCCTATACTCTTCTAAAAGTTCCGAAATGTCTGTGTCAGATTCCACAGAAATAAGGTTAGCAAAGAGATACACGAAATACAGATGTAACTCTGTGAGATGAATTAACAGAACACTAAGCAGTTTCTCAGAAAGCTTCTTTCCAGATTTCATCTGAGGATATTTCCTTTTTCACCATAGCCCTCTATACGATTCCAAATACCACTTTGCCAGTTCCACAAGAACTGTCTTAGCGAAAGACTTCTTGAGGTGAAAGCTGTAACTCTGTGAGATGATTTCACAGAAGACAAAGAAGTTTCTCAGAAAACTTCTTTCTCTTTGTTATCGGAGGATATTTCCTTTGGCCCTATAGTCCTCTAAGGGATCCGAAATATCTGTTCTGAGATTCCACAGAAATAAGGCTACCAAAGAGACCCACGAAAAACAGATGTAACTCTATGAGATGAATTAACAGAACACTAAGCAGTTTCTCGGAAAACTTCTTTCCAGATTTCATCTGAGGATATTTCCTTTTTCACCATAGCCCTCTATGGAGTTCCAAATATCACTTTGCCTATTCCACAAGAACTGTCTTAGCGAAAGGCTTCTTTAGGGGAAAGCTGTAACTCTGTGAGATGATTTAACAGAACACAAAGAAGTTTATCAGAAAGCTTCCTTCCAGATTTCATCTGAGGGTGTTTCCTTTTTGACCATAGCCCTCTTTGCGCTTCCAAATATCACTTTGCCAATTCCACAAGAACAGTCTTAGCGAAAGGCTTCTTTAGGGGAAAGCTGTAACTCTGTGAGATGATTTCAAAGAACACAAAGAAGTTTCTCAGAAAGCTTCTTTCTCTTTGTTATCGGAGGATATTTCCTTTGGCCCTATTGTCTTCAAGGGATCCGAAATATCTGTTCTCAGATTCCACAGCAATAAGGCTAGCAAAGAGATACACCAAATACAGATGTAACTCTGTGAGATGAATTAACGGAACACTAAGCAGTTTCTCAGAAAGCTTCTTTCCAGATTTCATCTGAGGATATTTCCTTTTTCACAATAGCCCTCTATGGGCTTCCAAATATCACTTTGCCAATTCCACAAGAACTGTCTTACCGAAAGGCTTCTTGAGGGGAAAGCAGTAACTGTGTGAGATGATTTCACAGAACACAAAGAAGTTTCTCAGAAAGCTTCTTTCTCTTTCTTATCGGAGGATATTTCCTTTGGCCCTCTAGTCTTCAAAGGGATCCGAAATATCTGTTCTCAGATTCCACAGAAATAAGGCTAGCAAAGAGATCCACGAAATACAGATGTAACTCTGTGAGATGAATTAACAGAACACTAAGCAGTTTCTCGGAAAGCTTCTTTCCAGATTTCATCTGAGGATATTTCCTTTTTCACCATAGCCCTCTATACGATTCCAAATACCACTTTGCCAGTTCCACAAGAACTGTCTTAGCGAAAGGCTTCTTGAGGTGAAAGCTGTAACTCTGTGAGATGATTTCACAGAACACAAAGAAGTTTCTCAGAAAACTTCTTTCTCTTTGTTATCGGAGGATATTTCCTTTGGCCCTATAGTCCTCAAAGGGATCCGAAATATCTGTTCTGAGATTCCACAGAAATAAGGCTAACAAAGAGACCCACGAAATACAGATGTAACTCTCTGAGATGAATTAACAGAACACTAAGCAGTTTCTCGGAAAACTTCTTTCCAGATTTCTTCTGAGGATATTTCCTTTTTCACCATAGCCCTCTATGGACTTCCAAATATCACTTTGCCTATTCCACAAGAACTGTCTTAGAGAAAGGCTTCTTTAGGGGAAAGCTGTAACTCTGTGAGATGATTTCAAAGAACACAAAGAAGTTTCTCAGAAAGCTTCTCTCTCTTTGTTATCGGAGGATATTTCCTTTGGCCCTATTGTCTTCAAGGGATCCGAAATATCTGTTCTCAGATTCCACAGAAATAAGGCTAGCAAAGAGATACACCAAATACAGATGTAACTCTGTGAGATGAATTAACGGAACACTAAGCAGTTTCTCAGAAATCTTCTTTCCAGATTTCATCTGAGGATATTTCCTTTTTCACCATAGCCCTCTATGGGCTTCCAAATATCACTTTGCCAATTCCACAAGAACTGTCTTAGCGAAAGGCTTCTTGAGCAGAAAGCTGTAATTCTCTGAGATGATTTCACAGAACACAAAGAAATTTCTCAGAAACCTTCCTTCTCTTTTTTATCGGAGGATATTTCCTTTGGCCCTATACTCTTCTAAAGGTTCCGAAATGTCTGTGTCAGATTCCACAGAAATAAGGTTAGCAAAGAGATCCACGAAATACAGATGTAACTCTGTGAGACGAATTAACAGAACATTAAGCAGTTTCTCAGAAAGCTTCTTTCCAGATTTCATCTGAGGATATTTCCTTTTTCACCATAGCCCTCTATGCGATTCCAAATACCACCTAGCCAATTCCACAAGAACTGCCTTAGCGAAAGGCTTCTTGAGGTGAAAGCTGTAACTCTGTGAGATGATTTCACAGAACACAAAGAAGTTTCTCAGAAAACTTCTTTCTCTTTGTTATCGGAGGATATTTCCTTTGGCCCTATAGTCCTCAAAGGGATCCGAAATATCTGTTCTGAGATTCCACAGAAATAAGGCTACCAAAGAGACCCACGAAATACAGATGTAACTCTATGAGATGAATTAACAGAACACTAAGCAGTTTCTCGGAAAACTTCTTTCCAGATTTCATCTGAGGATATTTCCTTTTTCACCATAGCCCTCTATGGATTTCCAAATATCACTTTGCCTATTCCACAAGAACTGTCTTAGCGAAAGGCTTCTTTAGGGGAAAGCTGTAACTCGGTGAGATTATTTAACAGAACACAAAGAAGTTTCTCAGAAAGCTTCTTTCCAGATTTCATCTGAGGGTGTTTCCTTTTTCACCATAGCCCTCTAGGCGCTTCCAAATATCACTTTTCCAATTCCACAAGAACTGTCTTAGAGAAAGGTTTCTTTAGGGGAATGCTGTAACTCTGTGAGATGATTTCAAAGAACACAAAGCAATTTCTCAGAAAGCTTCTTTCTCTTTGTTATCGGAGGATATTTCCTTTGGCCCTATTGTCTTCAAGGGATCCGAAATATCTGTTCTCAGATTCCACAGAAATGAGGCTAGCAAAGAGATACACCAAATAGAGATGTAACTCTGTGAGATGAATTAACAAAACACTAAGCAGTTTCTCAGAAATCTTCTTTCCAGATTTCATCTGAGGATATTTCCTTTTTCACCATAGCCCTCTATGGGCTTCCAAATATCACTTTGCCAATTCCACAAGAACTGTCTTAGCGAAAGGCTTCTTGAGCAGAAAGCTGTAATTCTCTGAGATGATTTCACAGAACACAAAGAAATTTCTCAGAAACCTTCCTTCTCCCTTTTATCGGAGGATATTTCCTTTGGCCCTATACTCTTCTAAAAGTTCCGAAATGTCTGTGTCAGATTCCACAGAAATAAGGTTAGCAAAGAGATACACGAAATACAGATGTAACTCTGTGAGATGAATTAACAGAACACTAAGCAGTTTCTCAGAAAGCTTCTTTCCAGATTTCATCTGAGGATATTTCCTTTTTCACCATAGCCCTCTATACGATTCCAAATACCACTTTGCCAGTTCCACAAGAACTGTCTTAGCGAAAGACTTCTTGAGGTGAAAGCTGTAACTCTGTGAGATGATTTCACAGAACACAAAGAAGTTTCTCAGAAAACTTCTTTCTCTTTGTTATTGGAGGATATTTCCTTTGGCCCTATAGTCCTCAAAGGGATCCGAAATATCTGTTCTGAGATTCCACAGAAATAAGGCTACCAAAGAGACCCACGAAAAACAGATGTAACTCTATGAGATGAATTAACAGAACACTAAGCAGTTTCTCGGAAAACTTCTTTCCAGATTTCATCTGAGGATATTTCCTTTTTCACCATAGCCCTCTATGGAGTTCCAAATATCACTTTGCCTATTCCACAAGAACTGTCTTAGCGAAAGGCTTCTTTAGGGGAAAGCTGTAACTCTGTGAGATGATTTAACAGAACACAAAGAAGTTTATCAGAAAGCTTCTTTCCAATTTCATCTGAGGGTGTTTCCTTTTTGACCATAGCCCTCTTTGCGCTTCCAAATATCACTTTGCCAATTCCACAAGAACAGTCTTAGCGAAAGGCTTCTTTAGGGGAAAGCTGTAACTCTGTGAGATGATTTCAAAGAACACAAAGAAGTTTCTCAGAAAGCTTCTTTCTCTTTGTTATCGGAGGATATTTCCTTTGGCCCTATTGTCTTCAAGGGATCCGAAATATCTGTTCTCAGATTCCACAGAAATAAGGCTAGCAAAGAGATACACCAAATACAGATGTAACTCTGTGAGATGAATTAACAGAACACTAAGCAATTTCTCAGAAAGCTTCTTTCCAGATTTCATCTGAGGATATTTCCTTTTTCACAATAGCCCTCTATGGGCTTCCAAATATCACTTTGCCAATTCCACAAGAACTGTCTTACCGAAAGGCTTCTTGAGGGGAAAGCAGTAACTCTGTGAGATGATTTCAAAGAACACAAAGAAGTTTCTCAGAAAGCTTCTTTCTCTTTGTTATCGGAGGATATTTCCTTTGGCCCTATTGTCTTCAAGGGATCCGAAATATCTGTTCTCAGATTCCACAGAAATAAGGCTACCAAAGAGACCCACGAAATACAGATGTAACTCTATGAGATGAATTAACAGAACACTAAGCAGTTTCTCGGAAAACTTCTTTCCAGATTTCATCTGAGGATATTTCCTTGTTCACCGTAGCCCTCTATGGAGTTCCAAATATCACTTTGCCTATTCCACAAGAACTGTCTTAGCGAAAGGCTTCTTTAGGGGAAAGCTGTAACTCTGTGAGATGATTTAACAGAACACAAAGAAGTTTATCAGAAAGCTTCTTTCCAGATTTCATCTGATGTTGTTTCCTTTTTGACCATAGCCCTCTTTGCGCTTCTGAATATCACTTTGCCAATTCCACAAGAACTGTCTTAGCGAAAGGCTTCTTTAGGGGAAAGCTGTAACCCTGTGAGATGATTTCAAAGAACACAAAGAAGTTTCTCAGAAAGCTTCTTTCTCTTTGTTATCGGAGGATATTTCCTTTGGCCCTATTGTCTTCAAGGGATCCGAAATATCTGTTCTCAGATTCCACAGAAATAAGGCTAACAAAGATATACACCAAATACGGATGTAACTCTGTGAGATGAATTAACAGAACACTAAGCAGTTTCTCAGAAAGATTCTTTCCAGATTTCATCTGAGGATATTTCCTTTTTCACCATAGCCCTCTATGGGCTTCCAAATATCACTTTGCCAATTCCACAAGAACTGTCTTAGCGAAAGGCTTCTTGAGCAGAAAGTTGTAATTCTCTGAGATGATTTCACAGAACACAAAGAAATTTCTCAGAAACCTTCCTTCTCTTTGTTATCGGAGGATATTTCCTTTGGCCCTCTAGTCTTCAAAGGGATCCGAAATATCTGTTCTCAGATTCCACAGAAATAAGGCTAGCAAAGAGATCCACGAAATACAGATGTAACTCTGTGAGATGAATTAACAGAACACTAAGCAGTTTCTCGGAAAGCATCTTTCCAGATTTCATCTGAGAATATTTCCTTTTTCACCATAGCCCTGTATGGGCTTCCAAATATCACTTTGCCTATTCCACAAGAACTGTCTTAGCGAAAGGCTTCTTGAGGGGAAAGCTGTAACTCTGTGAGATGATTTCACAGAACACAAAGAAGTTTCTCAGAAAGCTTCTTTCTCTTTGTTATCAGACGATATTTCCTTTGGTCCTATAGTCTTCAAATGGATCCGAAATATCTGTTCTCAGATTCCACAGAAATAAGGCTAGCAAAGAGATCCACGAAATACAGATGTAAATCTGTGAGATGAATTAACAGAATACTAAGCAGTTTCTTAGAAAACTTCTTTCCAGATTTCATCTGAGGATATTTCCTTTTTCACCTTAGCCCTCTATGCGCTTCCAAATATCACTTTGCCTATTCCACAAGAACTGTCTTAGCGAAAGTCTTCTTGAGGAGAAAGCTGTAACTCTGTGAGATGATTTCAAAGAACACAATGAAGTTTCTCAGAAAGCTTCTTTCTCTTTGTTATCGGAGTTTATTTCCTTTGGCCCTATAGTCTACAAAGGGATCCGAAATATCTGTTCTCAGATTCCACAGAAATAAGGCTAGCAAAGAGATCCACGAAATACAGATGTAACTCTGTGAGATGAATTAACAGAACACTAAGGAGTTTCTCGGAAAGCTTCTTTCCAGATTTCATCTGAGGATATTTCCGTTTTCACCATAGCCCTCTAAGGGCTTCCAAATATCACTTTGCCTATTCCACAAGAACTGTCTTAGCGAAAGGCTTCTTGAAGGGAAAGCTGTAACTCTGTGAGATGATTTCACAGAACACAAAGAAGTTTCTCAGAATGCTTCTTTCTCTTTGTTATCGGAGGATATTTCCTTTGGCCCTCTAGTCTTCAAAGGGATCCGAAATATGTGTTCTCAGATTCCACAGAAATAAGGCTAGCAAAGAGATCCAGCAAATACAGTTGTAAATCTGTGAGATGATTTCAGAGAACACAGAGAAGTTTCTCAGAAAGCTTCTTTCCAGATTTCTTCTGAGGGTGTTTCCTTTTTCACCATAGTCCTCTTTGCGCTTCCAAATATCACTTTGCCAATTCCACAAGAACTGTCTTAGCGAAAGGCTTCTTTAGGGGAAAGCTGCAACTCTGTGAGATGATTTCAAAGAACACAAAGAAGTTTCTTAGAAAGCTTCTTTCTGTTTGTTATCGGAGGATATTTCCTTTGGCCCTATTGTCTTCAAGGGATGCGGAATATCTGTTCTCAGATTCCACAGAAATAAGGCTAGCAAAAAGATATACCAAATACAGATGTAACTCTGTGAGATGAATTAACAGAACACTAAGCAGTTTCTCAGAAAGCTTCTTTCCAGATTTCATCTGAGGATATTTCCTTTTTCACCATAGCTCTCTATGGGCTTCCAAATATCACTTTGCCAATTCCAAAAGAACTGTCTTAGCGAAAGGCTTCTAGAGCAGAAAGCTGTAATTCTCTGAGATGATTTCACAGAACACAAAGAAATTTCTCAGAAACCTTCCTTCTCTTTGTTATCGGAGGATATTCCCTTTGGCCCTATAGTCTTCTACTGGTTCCGAAATGTCTTTCTCAGATTCCACAGAAATAAGGCAAGCAAAGAGATCCACGAAATACAGATGTAACTCTGTGAGATGAATTAACAGAACACTAAGCAGTTTCTCAAAAAGCTTCTTTCCAGATTTCATCTGAGGATATTTCCTTTTTTAAAATTGCCCTCTATGGGCTTCCAAATATCACTTTGCCAATTCCACAAGAACTGTATTAGCGAAAGGCTTCTTGAGGGGAAAGCTGTAACTCTGTGAGATGATTTCACAGAACACAAAGAAGTTTCTCAGAAAGCTTCTTTCTCTTTGTTATCGGAGGATATTTCCTTTGGCCCTATAGTCTTCAAAGTGATCCGAAATATCTGTTCTCAGATTAAACAGAAATAAGGCTAGCAAAGAGATCCACGAAATACAGATGTAACTCTTTGAGATGAATTAACAGAACACTCAGCAGTTTCTCAGAAAGCTTCTTTCCAGATTTCATCTGAGGATATTTCCTTTTTCACCATAGCCCTCTATTTGCTTCCAAATATCACTTTGCCAATTCCACAAGAACTGTCTTAGCGAAAGGCTTCTTGAGGGGAAAGCTGTAACTCTGTGAGATGATTTCACAGAAGACAAAGAAGTTTCTCAGAAAGCTTCTTTCTCTTTGTTATCGGAGGATATTTCCTTTGGCCCTCTCGTCTTCAAAGGAATCCGAAATATCTGTTCTCAGATTCCACAGAAATAAGGCTAGCAAAGAGATCCACGAAATACAGATGTACCTCTGTGAGATTAATTAACAGAACACTAAGCAGTTTCTCGGAAAGCTTCTTTCCAGATTTCATCTGAGGATATTTCCTTTTTCACCATAGCCCTCTAAGGGCTTCCAAATATCACTTTGCCTATTCCACAAGAACTGTCTTAGCGAAAGGCTCCTTGAGGGGAAAGCTGTAACTCTGTCAGATGATTTCACAGAACACAAACAAGTTTCTCAGAAAGCTTCTTTCTCTTTGTTATCGGAGGATATTTCCTTTGGCCCTATAGTCTTCAAAGGGATCCGAAATATCTCTTCTCAGATTCCACAGAAATAAGGCTAGCAAAGAGATCCACGAAATACAGATGTAAATCTGTGAGATGAATTAAGAGAACACTAAGCAGTTTCTCAAAAAACTTCTTTCCAGATTTCATCTGAGGATATTTCCTTTTTCACCTTAGCCCTCTATGCGCTTCCAAATATCACTTTGCCAATTCCACAAGAACTGTCTTAGCGAAAGGCTTCTTGAGGAGAAAGCTGTAACTCTGTGAGATGATTTCAAAGAACACAAAGAAGTTTATCAGAAAGCTTCTTTCTCTTTGTTATCGGAGGATATTTCCTTTGGCCCTATTTACTTCAAGGGATCCGAAATATCTGTTCTCAGATTCCACAGAAATAAGGCTAGCAAAGAGATCCACGAAATACAGATGTAACTCTGTGAGATGAATTAACAGAACACTAAGCAGTTTCTCAGAAAGCTTCTTTCCAGATTTCATCTGAGGATATTTCCTTTTTCACCATAGCCCTCAATGGGCTTCCAAATATCACTTTGCCAATTCCACAAGAACTGTCTTAGTGAAAGGCTTCTTGAGCAGAAAGCTATAATTCTCTGAGAAGATTTCACAGAACACAAAGAAATTTCTCAGAAACCTTCCTTCTCTTTGTTTTCGGAGGATATTTCCTTTGGCCCTATACTCTTCTAATGGTTCCGAAATGTCTGTCTCAGATTCCACAGAAATAATGCTAGCAAATAGATCCACGAAATACAGATGTAACTCTGTGAGATGAATTAGCAGAACACTAAGCAGTTTCTCGGAAAGCTTCTTTCCAGATTTCATCTGAGGATATTTCCTTTTTCACCATAGCCCTCTATGGGCTTCCAAATATCACTTTGCCAATTCCACAAGAACTGTCTTAGCGAAAGTCTTCTTGAAGGGAAAGCTGTAACTCTGTGAGATGATTTCACAGAACACAAAGAAGTTTCTCAGAAAGCTTCTTTCCAGATTTCATCTGAGGGTGTTTCCTTTATCACCATAGCCCTCTATGCGCTTCCAAATATCACTTTGCCAATTCCACAAGAACTGTCTTAGCGAAAGGCTTCTTGAGGGGAAAGCTGTAACTCTGTGAGATGATTTCACAGAAAACAAAGAAGTTTCTCAGAAAACTTCTTTCTCTTTGTTATCGGAGGATATTTCCCTTGGCCCTATAGTCTTCAAAGGGATCCGAAATATCTGTTCTCAGATTCCACAGAAATAAGGCTACCAAAGAGACCGACGAAATACAGATGTAACTCTATGAGATGAATTAACAGAACACTACAGTTTCTCGGAAAACTTCTTTCCAGATTTCATCTGAGGATATTTCCCTTTTCACCATAGCCCTCTATGGAGTTCCAAATATCACTTTGCCTATTCCACAAGAACTGTCTTAGCGAAAGGCTTCTTGAGGGGTAAGCTGTAATTCTGTGAGATGATTTCACAGAACACAAAGAAGTTTATCAGAAAGCTTCTTTCCAGATTTCATCTGAGGGTGTTTCCTTTTTCACCATAGCCCTCTTTGCGCTTCCAAATATCACTTTGCCAATTCCACAAGAACTGTCTCAGCGAAAGGCTTCTTTAGGGGAAAGCTGCAACTCTGTGAGATGATTTCAAAGAACACAAAGAAGTTTCTCAGAAAGCTTCTTTCTCTTTTTTATCGGAGGATATTTCCTTTGGCCCTATTGTGTTCAAGGTATCCGAAATATCTGTTCTCAGATTCCACAGAAATAAGGCTAACAAAGAGATACACCAAATACAGATGTAACTCTGTGAGATGAATTAACAGAACACTAAGCAGTTTCTCAGAAAGCTTCTTTCCAGATTTCATCTGAGGATATTTCCTTTTTCACCATAGCCCTCTATGGGCTTCCAAATATCAATCTGCCAATTCCAAAAGAACTGTCTTAGCGAAAGGCTTCTTGAGCAGAAAGCTGTAACTCTCTGAGATGATTTCACAGAACACTAAGAAATTTCTCAGAAACCTTCCTTCTCTTTGTTATCGGAGGATATTTCCTTTGGCCCTATACTCTTCTAAAGGTTCCGAAATGTCTGTCTCAGATTCCACAGAAATAAGGCTAGCAAACAGATCCAGGAAATACAGATGTAACTCTTTGAGATGAATTAACAGAACACTAAGCAGTTTCTCAGAAAACTTCTTTCCAGATTTCATCTGAGGATATTTCTTTTTTCACCATAGCCCTCTATGGGCTTCCAAATATCACTTTGCCAATTCCACAAGAACTGTCTTAGCGAAAGGCTTCTTGAGGGGAAAGCTGTAACTCTGTGAGATGATTTCACAGAACACAAAGAAGTTTCTCAGAAAGCTTCCTTCTCTTTGTTATCGGAGGATATTTCCTTTGGCCCTCTAGTCTTCAAAGGAGTAAGAAATATCTGTTCTCAGATTCCACAGAATTAGGCTAGCAAAGAGATCCACGAAATACAGATGTAACTCTGTGAGATGAATTAACAGAACACTAAGCAGTTTCTCAGAAAGCTTCTTTCCAGATTTCATCTGAGGATATTTCCTTTTTTAACATAGCCCTCTATGGGCTTCCAAATATCACTTTCCCTATTCCACAAGAACTGTCTTGGCGAAAGGCTCCTTGAGGGGAAAGCTGTAACTCTGTGAGATGATTTCACAGAACACAAAGAAGTTTCTCAGAAAGCTTCTTTCTCTTTGTTATCAGAGGATATTTCCTTTGGCCGTATAGTCTTCTAAGGGATCCGAAATATCTGTTCTCAGATTCCACAGAAATAAGGCAAGCAAGGAGATCCACGCAATACAGATGTAACTCTGTGAGATGAATTAACAGAACACTAAGCAGTTTCTCGGAAAGCTTCTTTCCAGATTTCATCTGAGGATATTTCCTTTTTCAACATAGCCCTGTATGGGCCTCCAAATATCACTTTGCCTATTCCACAAGAACTGTCTTAGCGAAAGGCTTCTTGAGGGGAAAGCTGTAACTCTGTGAGATGATTTCACAGAACACAAAGAAGTTTCTCAGAAAGCTTCTTTCTCTTTGTTATCGGAGGATATTTCCTTTGGCCCTATAGTCTTCAAAGGGATCCGAAATATCTGTTCTCAGATTCCACAGAAATAAGGCTACTAAAGAGATCCAAGAAATGCAGATATAAATCTGTGAGATGAATTAAGAGAACACTAAGCAGTTTCTCTGAAAACTTCTTTCCAGATTTCATCTGAGGATATTTCCTTTTTCACCTTAGCCCTCTATGGGCTTCCAAATATCACTTTGCCAATTCCAAAAGAACTGTCTTAGCGAAAGGCTTCTTGAGCAGAAAGCTGTAACTCTCTGAGATGATTTCACAGAACACAAAGAAATTTCTCAGAAACCTTCCTTCTCTTTGTTATCGGAGGATATTTCCTTTGGCCCTATACTCTTCTAAAGGTTCCGAAATGTCTGTCTCAGATTCCACAGAAATAAGGCTAGCAAAGAGATCCAGGAAATACAGATGTAACTCTTTGAGATGAATTAACAGAACACTAAGCAGTTTCTCAGAAAACTTCTTTCCAGATTTCATCTGAGGATATTTCTTTTTTCACCATAGCCCTCTATGGGCTTCCAAATATCACTTTGCCAATTCCACAAGAACTGTCTTAGCGAAAGGCTTCTTGAGGGGAAAGCTGTAACTCTGTGAGATGATTTCACAGAACACAAAGAAGTTTCTCAGAAAGCTTCCTTCTCTTTTTTATCGGAGGATATTTCCTTTGGCCCTCTAGTCTTCAAAGGAATCCGAAATATCTGTTCTCAGATTCCACAGAATTAGGCTAGCAAAGAGATCCACGAAATACAGATGTAACTCTGTGAGAAGAATTAACAGAACACTAGGCAGTTTCTCAGAAAGCTTCTTTCCAGATTTCATCTGAGGATATTTCCTTTTTTAACATAGCCCTCTATGGGCTTCCAAATATCACTTTCCCTATTCCACAAGAACTGTCTTAGCGAAAGGCTCCTTGAGGGGAAAGCTGTAACTCTGTGAGATGATTTCACAGAACACAAAGAAGTTTCTCAGAAAGCTTCTTTCTCTTTGTTATCAGAGGATATTTCCTTTGGCCGTATAGTCTTCAAAGGAATCCGAAATATCTGTTCTCAGATTCCACAGAAATAATGCTAGCAAGGAGATCCACGCAATACAGATGTAACTCTGTGAGATGAATTAACAGAACACTAAGCAGTTTCTCGGAAAGCTTCTTTCCAGATTTCATCTGAGGATATTTCCTTTTTCAACATAGCCCTGTATGGGCCTCCAAATATCACTTTGCCTATTCAACAAGACTTGTCTCCGCGAAAGGCTTCTTGAGGAGAAAGCTGTAACTCTGAGATGATTTCACAGAACACAAGAAGTTTCCCAGAAAGCTTCTTTCTCTTTGTTATTGTAGGGTATTTCCTTTGGCCCTATAGTCCTCTATGGGATCCGAAATATCTATTTTCAGATTCCACAGAAATAAGGCTAGCAAAGAGATCCACGAAATACAGATGTAACTCTGTGAGATGAATTAACAGAACACTAAGCAGTTTCTCAGAAAGCTTCTTTCCAGATTTCATCTGAGGATATTTCCTTTTTCACCGTACCCCTCTAAGCGCTTCCAAGTATCACATTGCCAATTCCACAAGAACTGTCTTAGCGAAAGGCTTCTTACAGGAAAAGCTGTTACTCTGTGAGATGATTTCACAGAACAAAAAGAAGTTTCTCAGAAAGCTTCTTTCTCTTTCTTATCGGAGTTTATTTCCTTTGGCCCTATAGTCTTCAAAGGGATCCGAAATATCTGTTCTCAGATTCCACAGAAATAAGGCTAGCAAAGAAATCCACGAAATACAGATGTAACTCTGTGAGATGAATTAACAGAACACTAAGCACTTTCTCAGAACGCTTCTTTCCAGATTTCATCTGAGGATATTTCCTTTTTCACCATAGCCCTCTAGGGGTTCCAAATATCACTTTGATAATTCCACAAGAACTGTCTTAGCGAAGGCTTCTTGAGGGGAAAGCTGTAACTCTGTGAGATGATTTCACAGAACACAAATAAGTTTCTCAGAAACCTTCTTTATCTTTGTTATCAGAGGATATTTCCTTTGGCCGTATAGTCTTCTAAGGGATCCGAAATATCTGTTCTCAGATTCCACAGAAATAAGGCTGGCAAAGAGATCCACGAAATACAGATGTAACTCTGTGAGATGAATTAACAGAACACTAAGCAGTTTCTCAGAAAGCTTCTTTCCAGAATTCATCTGAGGATATTTCCTTTTTCACTATAGCCCTCTAAGCGCTTCCAAATATCACTTTGCTAATTGCACGAGAACTGTCTTGGCGAAAGGCTTCCTGAAGGGAAAGCTGTTACTCTGTGAGATGATTTCACAGAACACAAAGAAGTTTCTCAGAAAGCTTCTTTCTCTTTGTTATCGGAGGATATTTCCTTTGGAGGTTGAGTATTCTAAGGGATCCGAAATATCTGTTCTCAGATTCCACAGAAATAAGGCTAGCAAAGAGATCCACGAAATACAGATGTAACTCTGTGAGATGAATTAACAGAACACTAAGCAGTTTCTCAGAAAGCTTCTTTCCAGATTTCACCTCAGGATATTTCCTTTTTCACCAAAGCCCTCTATGGGCTTCCAAATATCACCTTGTCAATTCCACATGAACTGTCTTAGCGAAAGGATTCTTGAGGGGAAAGCTGTAACTGTCAGATTATTTCAAAGAACAGAAGGAAGTTTCTCAGAAAGCTTCTTTCTCTTTGTTATCGGAGTTTATTTGCTTTGGCCCTCTAGTCTTCTAAGTGATCCGAAATATCTGTTCTCAGATTCCACAGAAATAAGGCTAGCAAAGAGATCCACGAAATACAGATGTAACTCTGTGAGATGAATTAACAGAACACTAAGCAGTTTCTCAGAAAGCTTCTTTCCAGATTTCATCTGAGGATATTTCCTTTTTCACCATAGCCCTCTATGCGCTTCCAAATATCACTTTGCCAATTCCACAAGAACTGTCTTAGCGAAAGACTTCTTGAGGGGAAAGCTGTAACTCTGTGAGATGATTTGCAAGAACACAAAGAAGTTTCTCAGAAAGTTTCTTTCTCTTTGTTATCGGAGTTTATTTCCTTTGGCCTTATAGTCTTCAAAGGGATCAGAAATATCTCTTCTCAGATTCCACAGAAATAAGGCTAGCAAAGAGATCGACGAAATGCAGATGTAACTCAGTGAGATGAATTAACAGAACACTAAGGAGTTTCTCAGAAAGCTTTTTTCCAGATTTTATCTGAGGATATTTCCCCTTTCACCATAGCCCTCAACTGGCTTCCAAATATCACTTTGCCAATTCCACAAGAACTGTCTTAGAGAAAGGCTTCTTGTAGGGAAAGCAGTAACTCTGTGAGATGATTTCAAAGAACACAAAGAAGTTTCTCAGAAAGCTTCTTTCTCTTTGTTATCGGAGGATATTTCCCTTGGCCCTATAGTCTTCAATGCGATCCAAAATATCTGTTCTCAGATTTCACAGAAATAAGGCTAGCAAAGAGATCCACGAAATACAGATGTAACTCTGTGAGATGAATTAACAGAACACTAAGCAGTTTCTCAGAAAGCTTCTTTCCAGATTTCATCTGAGTATATTTCCCCTTTCAGCATAGCCCTCTATGGGCTTCCAAATATCACTTTGCCAATTCCACAAGAACTGTCTTAGCGACGGGCTTCTTGAGGGGAATGCTGTAACTCTGTGAGATGATTTCAAACAACACAAAGAACTTTCTCAGAAAGCTTCTTTCTCTTTGTTATCGGAGGATATTTCCTTTGAACCTGTAGTCTTCTAAGGGATCCGAAATATCTGTTCTCAGATTCCACAGAAATAAGGCTAGCAAAGAGATCCACGAAATACAGATGTAACTCTGTGAGATGAATTTTCAGAACTCTAAGCAGTTTCTCAGAAAGCTTCTTTCCAGATTTCATCTGAGGATATTTCCTTTTTCACCATAGCCCTCTATGCGCTTCCAAATATCACTTTGCCAATTCC
Organism: Macaca nemestrina; assembly: GCF_043159975.1. Classification (NCBI taxonomy): domain Eukaryota; kingdom Metazoa; phylum Chordata; class Mammalia; order Primates; family Cercopithecidae; genus Macaca; species Macaca nemestrina. The sequence continues at coordinate 28,551,204 of NC_092143.1, forward strand.
ACAAGAACTGTCTTAGGGAAAGGCTTCTTGAGGGGAAAGCTGTAACTCTGTGAGATGATTTCCAATAACAGAAAGAAGTTTCTCAGAAAGTTTCTTTCTCTTTGTTATCGGAGGATATTTCCTTTGGCCCTATAGTCTTCTAAGGGATCCGAAATATCTGTTCTCAGATTCCACAGAAATAAGGCTAGGAAAGAGATCCACGAAATACAGATGTAACTCTGTGAGATGAATTAACAGAACACTAAGCAGTTTCTCAGAAAGCTTCTTTCCAGATTTAATGTGAGGATATTTCCTTTTTCACCATAGCCCTCTATGCGCTTCCAAATATCACTTTGCCAATTCCACAAAAACTGTCTTAGCGAAAATCTTCTTGACGGGAACGCTGTAACTCTCTGAGATGATATCATAGAAAACAAAGAAGTTTACCAGAAAGCTTCTTTCTCTTTGTTATCGGAAGATATTTCCTTTGCCCCTATAGTCTTAAAAGGGATCCGAAATATCTGTTCTCAGATTCCACAGAAATAAGGCTAGGAAAGAGATCCACGAAATACAGATGTAACTCTGTGAGATGAATTAACAGAAAACTAAGCATTTTCTCAGGAAGCTTCTTTCCAGATTTCTTCTGAGGATATTTCCTTTTTCACCATAGCCCTCTACGGGCTTCCAAATATCGCTTTGCCAATTCAAGAAGAACTGTCTTAGCGATAGTCATCTTGACGGGAAAGCCGTAACTCTCTGAGGTGTTATCATAGAAAACAAAGAAGTTTCTCAGAAAGCTTCTTTCTCTTTTTTATCGGAGGATATTTCCTTTGGCCCTATAGTCTTCAAAGGGATCCGAAATATCTGTTCTCAGATTCCACAGAAATAAGGCTAGCGAAGAGATCCACGAAATACAGTTGTAATTCTGTGACATGAATTAACAGAACACTAAGCAGTTTTTCAGAAAACTTCTTTCCATATTTCATCTGAGGATATTTCCTTTTTCACCATTACCCTCTATGGGCTCCCGAATATCACGTTGCCAATTCCACAAGAACTGTCTTAGCGAAAGGCTTCTTGAGGGGAAAGCTGTAACTCTGGGAGTTGATTTCACAGAATACAAAGAAGTTTCTCAGAAAGCTTCTTTCTCTTTGTTATCGCAGGATATTTCCTTTGGCCCTATATTCTTCAAGGGGATCCGAAATATCTGTTCTCAGATTCCACAGAAATAAGGCTAGCAAAGAGATCCACGAAATACAGATGTAACTCTGTGAGATGAATTAACAGAACACTAAGCAGTTTCTCAGAAAGCTTCTTTCCAGATTTCATCTGAGGATATTTCCTTTTTCACGCTAGCCCTCTATGGGCTTCCGAATATCACTTTGCCAATTCCACAAAAACTGTCTTAGCGAAAGGCTTCCTGTGGGGAAAGCTTTAACTCTGTGAGATGATTTCAAAGAACACCAGGAAGTTTCTCAGAAAGCTTCTTTCTCTTTGTTATCGGCGGATAGTTCCTTTGGCCCTATAGTCTTCAAAGGGATCCGAAATATCTCTTCTCAGATTTCACAGAAATAAGGCTAGCAAAGAGATCCACGAAACACAGATGTAACACTTTGAGATGAATTAACAGAAATCTAAGCAGTTTCTCAGAAAGCTTCTTTCCAGATTTCATCTGAGGATATTTCCTTTTTCACCGTAAACCTCTATGGACTCCCAAATATCACTTCGCCACTTCCACAAGAACTGTCTTAGCGAAAGGCTTCTTGAGGGGAAAGCTGTAACTCTGGGAGATGATTTCACAGAACACAAAGAAGTTTCTCAGAAAGCTTCTTTCTCTTCGTTATCGGAGGATATTTCCTTTGGCCCTATACTCTTCAAGGGGATCCGAAATATCTGTTCTCAGATTCCACAGAAATAAGGCTAGCAAAGAGATCCACGAAATACAGATGTAACTCTGTGAGATGAATTAACAGAACACTAAGCAGTTTCTCAGAAAGCTTCTTTCCAGATTTCATCTGAGGATATTTCCTTTTTCACCATAGCCCTCTATGGGCTTCCAAATATCACTTTGCCAATTTCAGAAGAACTGTCTTAGCGAAAGGCCTCTTGAGGGGAATGCTGTAACTCTGTGAGATGATTTCACATAACACAAAGAAGTTTCTCAGAAAGCTTCTTTCTCTTTGTTATCGGAGGATATTTCCTTTGGCCCTATAGTCTTCTAAGGGATCCGAAATATCTGTTCTCACATTCCACAGAAATAAGGCTAGCAAAGAGATCCACGAAATACAGATGTAACTCTGTGAGATGAATTAACAGAAAACTAAGCAGTTTGTCAGAAAACTTCTTTCCAGATTTCATCTGAGGATATTTCCTTTTTCACCATAGCCCTCTATGGGCTTCCAATTATCACTTTGCCAATTCCACAAGAACTGTCTCAGCGAAAGGTATCTTGAGGGGAAAGCTGTAACTCTGTGAGATGATTTCACAGAACACAAAGAAGTTTCCCAGAAAGCTTCTTTCTCTTTGTTATCGGAGGATATTTCCTTCGGCCCTAGAGTCTTCAAAGGGATCCGAAATATCTGTTCTCAGATTCCACAGAAATAAGTCTGGCAAAGAGATCCACGAAATACAGATGTAACTCTGTGAGATGAATTAACAGAACACTTAGCAGTTTCTCAGAAATCTTCTTTCCAGATTTCATCTGAGGATATTTCCCCTTTCAGCATAGCCCTCTATGAGCTTCCAAATATCAGTTTGGCAATACCGCAAGAACTGTCTTAGCGAAAGGCTTCTTGAGGGGCATGCTGGAACTCTGTGAGATGATTTCAAAGAACACAAAGAAGTTTCTCAGAAAGCTTCTTTCTCTTTGTTATCGGAGGATATTTCCTTTGGCCCTATAGCCTTCAAAGGGATCCGAAATATCTGTTCTCAGACTCCACAGAAATAACGCTAGCAAAGAGATCCACGAAATACAGATGTAACTCTGTGAGTTGAATTAACAGAACACTAAGCAGTTTCTCAGAAAGCTTCTTTCCAGATTTCATCTGAGGATATTTCCTTTTTCACCATAGCCCTCTATGGGCTTCCAAATATCATTTTGCCAATTCCACAAGAACTGTCTTAGCGAAAGTCTTCTTGAGGGGAAAGCTGTAACTCTGTAAGATGATTTCACAGAACACAAAGAAGTATCTCAGAAAGCTTCTTTCTCTTTGTTATCGGAGGATATTTCCTTTGGCCCTATAGTCTTCTAAGGGATCCGAAATATCTGTTCTCAGATTCCACAGAAATAAGGCTACAAAAGAGATCCACGAAATACAGATGTAACTCTGTGAGATGAATTAACAGAAAACTAAGCAGTTTCTCAGGAAGCTTCTTTCCAGATTTCTTCTTAGGATATTTCCTTTTTCACCATAGCCCTCTATGGGCTTCCAAATATCACTTTGCCAATTCCACAAGAACTGTCTTAGCGAAAGTCTTCTTGAGGGGAAAGCTGTAACTCTGTAAGATGATTTCACAGAACACAAAGAAGTTTCTCAGAAAGCTTCTTTCTCTTTGTTATCGGAGGATATTTCCTTTGGCCCTATAGTCTTCTAAGGGATCCGAAATATCTGTTCCCAGATTCCACAGAAATAAGGCTAGCAAAGATATCCTCGAAATACAGATGTAACTCTGTGAGATGAATAAACAGAAAACGAAGCAGTTTCTCAGGAAGCTTCTTTCCAGATTTCTTCTGAGGATATTTCCTTTTTCACCATAGCCCTCTAGGGGCTTCCAAATATCACTTTGCCAATTCAAGAAGAACTGTCTTAGCGATAGTCATCTTGACGGGAAAGCGGTAACTCTCTGAGGTGATATCATAGAAAACAAACAAGTTTCTCAGAAAGCTTCTTTCTCTTTGTTATCGGAGGATATTTCCTTTGGCCCTATAGTCTTCAAAGGGATCCGAAATATCTGTTCTCAGATTCCACAGAAATAAGGCTAGCAAAGAGATCCACGAAATACAGATGTAACTCTGTGAGATGAATTAACAGAACACTAAGCAGTTTCTCAGAAAGCTTCTTTCCAGATTTCGTCTGAGGATATTTCCTTTTTCACCATAGCCCTCTATGGGCTTCCAAATATCACTTTGCCAATTCCACAAGAACTGTCTTAGCGAAAGGCTTCTTGAGAGGAATGCTGTAACTCTGTGAGATGATTTCACAGAACACAAAGAAGTTTCTCAGAAAGCTTCTATCTCTTTGTTATCGGAGGATATTTCCTTTGGCCCTATAGCCTTCAAAGGGATCCGAAATATCTGTTCTCAGACTCCACAGAAATAACGCTAGCAAAGAGATCCACGAAATACAGATGTACCACTGTGAGATGTATTAACAGAACACTAAGCATTTTCTAAGAAAGCTTCTTTCCAGATTTCATCTGAGGATATTACCTTTTTCACCATAGCCCTCTAACGGTTTCCAAATATCACTTTGCCAATTCCACAAGAACTGTCTTAGCGAAAGGCTTCTTGAGGGGAAAGCTGTAACTCTGTGAAATGGTTTCACAGAACACAAAGAAGTTTCTCAGAAAGCTTCTTTCTCTTTGTTATCGGAGGATATTTCCTTCGGCCCTATAGTCTTCAAACGGATCCGAAATATCTGTTCTCAGATTCCACAGAAATAAGGCTGGCAAAGAGTTCCACGAAATACATATGTAACTCTTTGAGATGAATTAACAGAACACTAAGCAGTTTCTCAGAAAGCTACTTTCCAGATTTCATCTGAGGATATTTCCTTTTTCACCATAGCCCTCTATGGCTTCCAAATATCACTTTGCCTATTACACAAGAACTGTCTTATCGAAAGTGTTCTAGAGGGGAAAGCTGTAACTCTCTGAGATGATTTCAAGGAACACAAAGAAGTTTCTCAGAAAGCTTCTTTCTCTTTGTTATAGGAGTTTATTTCCTTTGGCCCTATAGTCTTCTAAGGGATCCGAAATATCTGTTCTCAGAATCCGCAGAAATAAGGCTAGAAAAGAGATCCACCAAATACAAATGTAACTCCGTGAGATGAATTAACAGAACACTAAGCAGTTTCTCAGAAAGCTTGTTTCGAGATTTCATCTGAGGATATTTCCTTTTTCACCATAGCCCTCTATGGGCTTCCAAATATCACTTTGCCAATTCCACAAGAACTGTCTTAGCGAAAGGCTTCTTGAGGGGAAAGCTGTAACTCTGTGAGATGATTTCACAGAACACAAAGAAGTTTCTCAGAAAGCTTCTTTCTCTTTGTTATTGGAGGATATTTCCTTCGGCCCTATAGACTTCAAACGGATCCGAAATATCTGTTCTCAGATTCCACAGAAATAAGGCTAGCAAAGAGATCCACGAAATACAGATGTAACTCTGTGAGATGAATTAACAGAACACTAAGCAGTTTCTCAGAAAGCTTCTTTCCAGATTTAATGTGAGAATATTTCCTTTTTCTCCATAGCCCTCTATGCGCCTCCAAATATCACTTTGCCAATTCCACAAGAACTGTCTTAGCGAAAGTCTTCTTGACGGGAACGCTGTAACTCTCTGAGATTATATCATAGAATACAAAGAAGTTTCTCAGAAAACTTCTTTCTCTTTGTTATCGGGGGATATTTCCTTTGGCCCTATAGTCTTCAAAGGGATCCGAAATATCTGTTCTCAGATTCCACAGAAATAAGGCTAGGAAAGAGATTCACAAAATACAGATGTAACTGTGTGAGATGAATTAACAGAACACTAAGCAGTTTCTCAGAAAGCTTATTTCCAGATTTCATCTGAGGATATTTCCTTTTTCATCATAGCCCTCTATGGGCTTCCAAATATCACTTTGCCAATTCAACAAGAACTGTCTTAGCGATAGTCATCTTGACGGGAAAGCTGTAACTCTCTGAGATGATATCATAGAAAACAAAGAAGTTTCTCCGAAAGCTTCTTTGTCTTTGTTATCGGAGGATATTTCCTTTGGCCCCATAGTCTTCAAAGGGATCCGAAATATGTGTTCTCAGATTCCACAGAAATAAGGCTAGCAAAGAGATCCACGAAATACAGATGTAACTCTGTGAGAAGAATTAACAGAACACTAAGCAGTTTCTCAGAAAGCTTCTTTTCAGATTTCATCTGAGGATATTTCCTTTTTCACCATAGCCCTCTATGGGCTTCCAAATATCACTTTGCCAATTCCACAAGAACTGTCTTAGCGAAAGTCTTCTTGAGGGGAAAGCTGTAACTCTGTAAGATGATTTCACAGAACACAAAGAAGTTCCTCAGAAAGCTTCTTTCTCTTTGTTATCGGAGGATATTTCCTTTGGCCCCATAGTCTTCTAAGGGATCCGAAATACCTGTTCTTAGAATCCACAGAAATAAGGCTAGCAAAAAGATCCAGGAAATACAGATGTAACTCTGTGAGATGAATTAACAGAACACTAAGCAGTTTCTCAGAAAGTTTCTTTCAAGTTTTCATCTGAGGACATTTCCTTTTTCACCATAGCCCTCTATGCGCTTCCAAATATCGCCTTGCCAATTCCACAAGAACTGTCCTAGCGAAAGACTTCTTGAGGGGAAAGCTGTAACTCTGTGAGATGATTTCACAGAACACAAAGAAGTTTCTCAGAAAGCTTCTTTCTCTTTGTTATCGGAGGATATTTCCTTTGTACCTATAGTCTTCTAAGGGATCCGCAATATCTGTTCTCAGATTCCACAGAAATAAGTCTAGCAAAGAGATTCACGAAATACAGATGTAACTCTGTGAGATGAATTAACAGGACACTAAGCAGTTTCTCAGAAAGCTTCTTTCCAGATTTCATCTGAGGATATTTCCTTTTTCACCATAGCCCTCTATGCGCTTCCAAATATCACTTTGCCAATTCCACAAGAACTGTCTTAGCGAGAGGCTTCTTGAGGGGAAAGCTGTAACTCTGTGAGAATATTTCAAAGAACACAAAGAAGTTTCTCTGAAAGCTTCTTTCTCTTTGTTGTCGGAGTTTATTTCCTTTGGCCCTATACTCTTCTACGGGATCCGAAATATCTGTTCAAAGATACCACAGAAATGAGGCTAGCATAGAGATCTACGAAATACAGATGTAACGCTGTGAGACGAATTAACAGAACAATAAGCAGTTTCTAAGAAAGCTTCTTTCCAGATTTCATCTGAGGATATTTCCTTTTTCACCATAACCCTCTATGGGCTTCCAAATATCACTTTGCCAATTCCACAAAAACTGTCTGAGCGAAAGGCTTCTGAGGGGAAAGCTGTAATTCTCTGAGATGATTTCACAGAACACAAAGAAGTTTCTCAGAAAGCTTCTTTCTCTTTGTTATCGGAGGATATTTCCTTTGGCCCTATAGTCTTCAAAGGGATTCGAATTATCTGTTCTCAGATACCACAGAGCTAAGGCTAGCAAAGAGGTCCACGAAATACAGATGTAACTCTATGAGATGAATTAACAGAACACTAGGCAGTTTTTAAGAAAGCTTCTTTCCAGATTACATCTGAGGATATTTCCTTTTTCACCATAGCCCTGTATTGGCTTCCAAATATCACTTTGCCAATTCCACAAGAACTGTCTTAGCGAAAGTCTTCTTTAGGGGAAAGCTGTAAGTCTGTGAGATGATTTCATAGAACACAAAGTAGTTTCTCAGAAAGCTTCTTTCTCTTTGTTATCGGAGGATATTTCCTTTGGCCCTCTAGTCTTCAAAGGAATCCGAAATATCTGTTCTCAGATTCCACAGAATTAGGCTAGCAAAGAGATCCACGAAATACAGATGTAACTCTGTGAGATGAATTAACAGAACACTAAGCAGTTTCTCAGAAAGCTTCTTTCCAGATTTCATCTGAGGATATTTCCTTTTTTAACATAGCCCTCTATGGGCTTCCAAATATCACTTTCCCTATTCCACAAGAACTGTCTTAGCGAAAGGCTCCTTGAGGGGAAAGCTGTAACTCTGTGAGATGATTTCACAGAACACAAAGAAGTTTCTCAGAAAGCTTCTTTCTCTTTGTTATCAGAGGATATTTCCTTTGGCCGTATAGTCTTCAAAGGAATCCGAAATATCTGTTCTCAGATTCCACAGAAATAATGCTAGCATGGAGATCCAGGCAATACAGATGTAACTCTGTGAGATGAATTAACAGAACACTAAGCAGTTTCTCTGAAAACTTCTTTCCAGATTTCATCTGAGGATATTTCCTTTTTCACCTTAGCCCTCTATGGGCTTCCAAATATCACTTTGCCAATTCCACAATAACTGTCTTAGCGAAAGGCTTCTTACAGGAAAAGCTGTTATTCTGTGAGATGATTTCAAAGAACACAAAGAAGTTTCTCAGAAAGCTTCTTTCTCTTTGTTATCGGAGTTTATTTCTTTGGCCCTGTAGTCTACAAAGGGATCCGAAATATCTGTTCTCAGATTCCACAGAAATAAGGCTAGCAAAGAGTTCCACGAGATACAGATGTAACTTTGTGAGATGAATTAACAGAACACTTAGCAGTTTCTCAGAAATCTTCTTTCCAGATTTCATCTGAGGATATTTCCTTTTTCACCATAGCCCTCTGTACGCTTCCAAATATCACTTTGCCAATTCCACTAGAACTGTCTTGGCGAAATTCTTCTTAAGGGGAAAGCTGTAATTCTGTGAGATGATTTCACAGAACAGAAAGAAGTTTCTCAGAAAGCTTCTTTCTCTTTCTTATAGGAGAATATTTCCTTTGGCCCTCTAGTGTTCAAAGGGATCCGAAATATCTGTTCTCAGATTCCAAAGAAATAAGGCTAGCAAAGAGATCCACGAAATACAGATGTAACTCTGTGAGATGAATTAACAGAACACTAAGCAGTTTCTCGGAAAGCTTCTTTCCAGATTTCATCTGAGGATATTTCCTTTTTCACCATAGCCCTCTAAGGGCTTCCAAATATCACTTTGCCTATTCCACAAGAACTGTCTTATCGAAAGCCTCCTTGAGGGGAAAGCTGTAACTCTGTGAGATGATTTCACAGAACACAAAGAAGTTTCTCAGAAAGCTTCTTTCTCTTTGTTATCGGAGGATATTTCCTTTGGCCCTATAGTCTTCTAAGGGATCCGAAATATCTGTTCTCAGATTCCACAGAAAGAAGGCTAGCAAAGAAATCCAGGAAATACAGAAGTAACTCTGTGAGATGAATTAACGGAACACTAAGCAGTTTCTCAGAAAGCTTCTATCCAGATTTCATCTGAGGATATTTCCTTTTTTACCATAGCCCTCTATGGGATACCTAATATCACTTTGCCTATTCCACAAGAATTGTCTCCGCAAAAGGCTTCTTGAGGAGAAAGCTGTAACTCTGAGATGATTTCACAGAACACAAGAAGTTTCCCAGAAAGCTTCTTTCTCTTTGTTATTGTAGGATATTTCCTTTGGCCCTATAGTCCTCTATGGGATCCGAAATATCTATTTTCAGATTCCACAGAAATAAGGCTAGCAAAGAGATCCACGAAATACAGATGTAACTCTGTGAGATGAATTAACAGAACACTAAGCAGTTTCTCAGAAAGCTTCTTTCCAGATTTCATCTGAGGATATTTCCTTTTTCACCGTACCCCTCTAAGCGCTTCCAAGTATCACATTGCCAATTCCACAAGAACTGTCTTAGCGAAAGGCTTGTTACAGGAAAAGCTGTTACTCTGTGAGATGATTTCACAGAACAAAAAGAAGTTTCTCAGAAAGCTTCTTTCTCTTTCTTATCGGAGTTTATTTCCTTGGCCCTATAGTCTTCAAAGGGATCCGAAATATCTGTTCTCAGAATCCACAGAAATAAGGCTAGCAAAGAAATCCACGAAATACAGATGTAACTCTGTGAGATGAATTAACAGAACACTAAGCACTTTCTCAGAACGCTTCTTTCCAGATTTCATCTGAGGATATTTCCTTTTTCACCATAGCCCTCTAGGGGTTCCAAATATCACTTTGATAATTCCACAAGAACTGTCTTAGCGAAGGCTTCTTGAGGGGAAAGCTGTAACTCTGTGAGATGATTTCACAGAACACAAATAAGTTTCTCAGAAACCTTCTTTATCTTTGTTATCAGAGGATATTTCCTTTGGCCGTATAGTCTTCTAAGGGATCCGAAATATCTGTTCTCAGATTCCACAGAAATAAGGCTGGCAAAGAGATCCACGAAATACAGATGTAACTCTGTGAGATGAATTAACAGAACACTAAGCAGTTTCTCAGAAAGCTTCTTTCCAGATTTCATCTGAGGATATTTCCTTTTTCACTATAGCCCTCTAAGCGCTTCCAAATATCACTTTGCTAATTGCACGAGAACTGTCTTGGCGAAAGGCTTCCTGAAGGGAAAGCTGTTACTCTGTGAGATGATTTCACAGAACACAAAGAAGTTTCTCAGAAAGCTTTTTTCTCTTTGTTATCGGAGGATATTTCCTTTGGAGTTTGAGTATTCTAAGGGATCCGAAATATCTGTTCTCAGATTCCACAGAAATAAGGCTAGCAAAGAGATCCACGAAATACAGATGTAACTCTGTGAGATGAATTAACAGAACACTAAGCAGTTTCTCAGAAAGCTTCTTTCCAGATTTAATCTGAGGATATTTCCTTTTTCTCCATAGCCCTATATGCGCTTCCAAATATCACTTTGCCAATTCCACAAGAACTGTCTTAGCGAAAGTCTTCTTGACGGGAACGCTGTATCTCTGTGAGATGATATCATAGAACACAAAGAAGTTTCTCAGAAAGCTTCTTTCTCTTTGTTATCGGAGGATATTTCCTTTGGCCCTATAGTCTTCAAAGGGATCCGAAATATCTGTTCTCAGATTCCACAGAATTAAGGCTAGCAAAGAGATCCACGAAATACAGATGTAACTCTGTGAGATGAAATGACAGAACACTAAGCAGTTTCTCAGAAAGCTTCTTTCCAGATTTAATGTGAGAATATTTCCTTTTTCACCATAGCCCTCTATGCGCTTCCAAATATCACTTTGCCAATTCCAGAAGAACTGTCTTAGCAAAAGTCTTCTTGACGGGAACGCTGTAACTCTCTGAGATTATATCATAGAAAACAAAGAAGTTTCTCAGAAAGCTTCTTTCTCTTTGTTATCGGGGGATACTTCCTTTGGCCCTATAGTCTTCAAAGGGATCCGAAATATCTGTTCTCAGATTCCACAGAAATAAGGCTAGCAAAGAGATCCACGAAATACAGATGTAACTCTGTGAGATGAATTAACAGAACACTAGGCAGTTTCTCAGAAAGCTTCTTTCCAGATTTCATCTGAGGATATTTCCTTTTTCATCATAGCCCTCTATGGGCTTCCAAATATCACATTGCCAATTCAACAAGAACTGTCTTAGCGATAGTCATCTTGACGGGAAAGCTGTAACTCTCTGAGATGATATCATAGAAAACAAAGAAGTTTCTCAGAAAGCTTCTTTGTCTTTGTTATCGGAGGATATTTCCTTTGGCCCTATAGTCTTCAAAGGGATCCGAAATATCTGTTCTCAGATTCCACAGAAATAAGGCTAGCAAAGAGATCCACGAAATACAGTTGTAACACTGTGAGATGAATTAACAGAACACTAAGCAGTTTCTCAGAAAGCTTCTTTCCAGATTTCATCTGAGGATATTTGCTTTTTCACCATAGCCCTCTATGGGCTTCCAAATATCACTTGCCAATTTACAAGAACTGTCTTAGCGATAGTCTTCTTGACGGGAAAGCTGTAACTCTCTGAGATGATATCATAGAAAACAAAGAAGTTTCTCAGAAAGCTTCTTTCTCTTTGTTATCGGAGTATATTTCCTTTGGCCCTATAGTCTTAAAAGGGATCCGAAATATCTGTTCTCAGATTCCACAGAAGTAAGGCTAGCAAAGATTTCCACGAAATACAGATGTAACTCTGTGAGATGAATTAACAGAACACTAAGCAGTTTCTCAGAAAGCTTCTTTCCAGATTTCATCTGAGGATATTTCATTTTTCACCATAGCCCTCTATGGGCTTCCAAATATCACTTTGCCAATTCCACAATAACTGTCTTAGCGAAAGGCTTCTTGGGGAAAGTTGTAACTCTGTGAAATGCTTTCACAGAACACAAAGAAGTTTCTCAGAAAGCTTCTTTCTCTTTGTTATCGGAGCATATTTCCTTTGGCCCTATTGTCTTCAAAGGGATCCGAAATATCTCTTCTCAGATTCCACAGAAATAAGGCTAGCAAACAGATCCACGAAATACAGATGTAACTCTGTGAGATGAATTAACAGAACACTAAGCAGTTTCTCAGAAAGCTTCTTTCCAGATTTCATCTGAGGATATTTCCTTTTTCACCATAGCCCTCTATGCGCTTCCAAATATCACTTTGCCAATTCCACAAGAACTGTCTTAGCGAAAGGCTTCTTGAGGGGACAGCTGTAACTCGGTGAGATGATTTCACACAATACAAAGAAGTTTCTCAGAAAGCTTCTTTCTCTTTGTTATCGGAGGATATTTCCTTTGGCCGTATAGTCTTCAAAGGGATCCGAAATATCTGTTCTCAGATTCCACAGAAATAAGGCTAGCAAAGAGGTCCACAAAATACAGATGTAACTCTATGAGATGAATTAACAGAACACTAGGCAGTTTTTCAGAAAGATTCTTTCCAGATTTCATCTGAGGATATTTCCTTTTTCACCATAGCCCTGTGTTGGCTTCCAAATATCACTTTGCCAATTCCACAAGAACTGTCTTAGCGAAAGGATTCTTGAGGGGAAAGCTGTAACTCTCTGAGATGATTTCACAGAACACAAAGAAGTTTCTCAGAAAGCTTCTTTCTCTTTGTTATCGGAGCATATTTCCTTTGGCCCTATTGTCTTCAAAGGGATCCGAAATATCTCTTCTCAGATTCCACAGAAATAAGGCTAGCAAACAGATCCACGAAATACAGATGTAACTCTGTGAGATGAATTAACAGAACACTAAGCAGTTTCTCAGAAAGCTTCTTTCCAGATTTCATCTGAGGATATTTCCTTTTTCACCATAACCCTCTATGCGCTTCCAAATATCACTTTGCCAATTCCACAAGAACTGTCTTAGCGAAAGGCTTCTTGACGGGAAGGCTGTATCTCTGTGAGATGATATCATAGAAAACAAAGAAGTTTCTCAGAAATCTTCTTTCTCTTTGTTATCGGAGGATATTTCCTTTGGCCCTATAGCCCTCAAAGGGATGCGAAATATCTATTCTCAGATTCCACAGAAATAAGGCTAGAAAAGAGATCCACGAAATACAGCCGTAACTCTGTGACTTGAATTAACAGAACTCTAAGCAGTTTCTCAGAAAGCTTCTTTCCAGATTTCATCTGAGGATATTTCCTTATTCACCTTAGTTGTCTATGCGCTTCCAAATATCACTTTGCCAATTCCCCAAGAACTGTCTTAGTGAAAGGCTTCTTGAGGGGAAAGCTGTAACTCTGTGCGATGATTTCACAGAACACAAAGAAGTTTCTCAGAAAGCTTCTTTTTCATTGTTATCGGAGGATATTTCCTTTCGCCCTATATTCTTCAAAGGGATCCCAAATATCTGTTCTCCGATTCCACAGAAAAAAGGCTAGCAAAGAGATCCACGAAATACAGATGTAACTCTGTGAGATGAATTAACAGAACACTAAGCAGTTTCGCAGAAATCTTCTTTCCAGATTTCATCTGAGAATATTTCCTTTTTCACCATAGCCCTCTATGAGCTTCCAAATATCACTTTGCCAATTCCACAAGAACTGTCTTAGCGAAAGGCTTCTTGAGGGGAAATCTGCAAATCTGTGAGATGATTTCACAGAACACAAAGAAGTTTCTCAGAAAGCTTCTTTCTCTTTGTTATCGGAGGATATTTCCTTTGGCCCTGTAGTCTTCAAAGGGATCCGAAATATCTCTTCTCAGATTCCACAGAAATAAGGCTAGCAAAGAGATCCACGAAATACAGATGTAACTCTGTGAGATGAAATAACAGAACACTAAGCAGTTTCTCAGAAAGCTTCTTTCCAGATTTCACCTGAGGATAATTCCTTTTTCACCATAGCCCTCTATGGTCTTCCAAATATCACTTTGCCAATTCCACAAGAACTGTCTTAGCGATAGTCTTCTTGACGCAAAAGCTGTAACTCTCTGAGATGATATCATAGAAAACAAAGAAGTTTCTCAGAAAGCTTCTTTCTCTTTGTTATCGGAGGATATTTCCTTTGGCCCTATAGTTTTCAAAGGGATCCGAAATATCTGTTCTCAGATTCCACAGAAATACGGCTAGCAAAGAGATCCACGAAATACAGATGTAACTCTGTGAGATGAATTAACAGAACACTAAGCAGTTTCTCAGATAGTTTCTTTCCAGATTACATCTGAGGGTATCTCCTTTTTCACCATAGCCCTCTATGCGCTTCCAAATATAACTTTGCCAATTCCACAAGAACTGTCTTAGCGAAAGGATTCTTGAGGGGAAAGCTGTGACTCTGTGACATGATTTCAAAGAACACAAAGAAGATTCTCAGAAAGTTTCTTTCTATTTGTTATCGGAGGATATTTCCTTTGGCTCTAGAGTTTTCAAAGGGATCCGAAATATCTGTTCTCAGATTCCACAGAAATAAGGTTAGCAAAGAGATCCACGAAATACAGATGTAACTCTGTGAGATGAAATAACAGAACACTAAGCAGTTTGTCAGAAAGCTTCTTTCCAGATTTCATCTGAGGATATTTCCTTTTTCACCATAGCCCTCTATGGGCTTCCAAATATCACTTTGCCAATTCCCAAGAACTGTCTTAACGAAAGGCTTCTTGAGGTGAACGCTGTAACTCTGTGAGATGATTTCACAGAACACAAAGAAGTTTCTCAGAGAGCTTCTTTCTCTTTGTTATCGGAGGATATTTCCTTTGGCCCTATAGTCTTCAAAGGGATCCGAAATATCTGTTCTCAGATTCCACAGAAATAAGGCTAGCAAAGAGATCCACGAAATACAGATGTAACTCAGTGAGATGAATTAACAGAACATTAAGTAGTTTCTCAGAAAGCTTCTTTTCAGATTTCATCTAAGTATATTTCCTTTTTCACGACAGCCCTCTATGGGCTTCCAAATATCACTTTGTCAATTCCACAAGAACTGTCTTAGCGAAAGGCTTCTTGAGGGGAAAGCTGTAACTCTGTGAGATGATTTCACAGAACACAAAGAAGTTTCTCAGAAAGCTTCTTTCACTTTGTTATCGGAGGATATTTCCTTTGGCCCTATAGTCTTCTAAGGGATCCGAAATATCTGTTCTCAGATTCCACAGAAGTAAGGCTAGCAAAGAGATCCACGAAATACAGATGTAACTCTGTGAGATGAATTAACAGAAAACTAAGCAGTTTCTCTGGAAGCTTCTTTCCAGATATCTCCTGAGGATATTTCCTTTTTCACCATAGCCCTCTATGGGCTTCCAAATATCACTTTGCCAATTCCACAAGAACTGTCTAAGCGAAAGGCTTCTTGAGGGGAAAGCTGTAACTCTGTGAGATGATTTCACAGAACACAAAGAAGTTTCTCAGAAAGCTTCTTTCTCTTTGTTATCGGAGGATATTTCCTTTGGCCCTATAGTCTTCAAAGGGGTCTGAAATATCTGTTCTCAAATTCCACAGAAATAACGCTAGCAAAGAGATCCAGGAAATACAGATGTAACTCTGTGAGATGAATTAACAGAACACTAAGCAGTTTCTCAGAAAGCTTCTTTCCAGGTTTCATCTAAGGATATTTCCTTTTTCACCATTACCCTCTATGGGCTCCCAAATATCACTTTGCCAATTCCACAAGAACTGTCTTAGCGAAAGGCTTCTTGAGGGGCAAGCTGTAACTCTGGGAGATGATTTCACAGAACACAAAGAAGTTTCTCAGAAACCTTCTTTCTCTTTGTTATCGGAGGATATTTCCTTTGGCCCTATAGCCTTCAAAGGGATCCGAAATATCTGTTCTCAGACTCCACAGAAATAACGCTAGCAAAGATATCCACGAAATACAGATGTACCTCTGTGAGATGAATTAACAGATCACTAAGCAGTTTCTAAGAAAGCTTCTTTCCAGAATTCATCTGAGGATATTTCCTTTTTCAGCATAGCCCTCTATGGGCTTCCAAATATCACTTTGCCAATTCCACAAGAACTGTCTTAGCGAACGGCTTCTTGAGGGGAAAGCTGTAAATCTGTGAGGTGATTTCCAAGAAAACGAAGAAGTTTCTCAGAAAGCTTCTTTCTCTTTGTTATCGGAGGATATTTCCTTCGGCCCTATAGTCTTCAAACGGATCCGAAATATCTGTTCTCAGATTCCACAGAAATAAAGCTAGCAAATAGATCTACCAAATACAGATGTAACCCTTTGAGAAGAATTAACAGAACACTAAGCAGTTTCTCTTCTTTCCAGATTTCATCTGAGGCTAATTCCTTTTTTACCATAGCCCACTATGGGCTTCAAATATCACTTTGCCAATTCCACAAGAACTGTCTTAGCGAATGGCTTCTTCAGGGGAAATCTATAACTCTGTGAGATGATTTCACAGAACACAAGGAAGTTTCTCAGAAAGCTTCATTCTCTTTGTTATCGGAGAATATTTGCTTTGGCCATATAGTTTTCAAAGGGATCCGAAATATCTGTTCTTAGAATCCACAGAAATAAGTCTAGCAAAAAATCCAGGACATACAGATGTAACTCTGTGAGATGAATTAACAGAACACTAAGCAGTTTCTCAGAAAGTTTCTTTCCAGATTTCATCTGAGGATATTTCCTTTTTCACCATAGCCCTCTAGGCGCTTCCAAATATCACTTTGCCAATTCCACAAGAACTGTCTTAGCGAAAAGCTTTTTGAGGGGCAAGCTGTAACTCTTTGAGATGATTTCACAGAACACAAAGAAGTTTCTCAGAAAGCTTCTTTCTCTTTGTTATCGGAGGATATTTCCTTTGGCCGTATAGTCTTCAAAGGGATCCGAAATATCTGTTCTCAGATTCCACAGAAATACGGCTAGCAAAGAGATCTCCGAAATACAGATGTAAATCTGTGAGATGAATTAACAGAACACTAAGCAGTTTCCCGGAAAGATTCTTTCCAGATTTCATCTCAGGATATTTCCTTTTTCACCATAGCCCTCTATTCGCTTCCAAATATCACCTTGCCAATTCCACAAGAACTGTCTTAGCGAAAGACTTCTTGAGGGGAAAGCTGTAACTCTGTGAGATGATTTCACAGAACACAAAGAAGTTTCTCAGAAAGCTTCTTTCTCTTTGTTATCGGTGGATATTTCCTTTTTACCTATAGTCTTCTAAGGGATCAGCAATATCTGTTCTCAGATTCCACAGAAATAAGGCTAGCAAAGAGATCCACGAAATACAGATGTAACTCTGTGAGATGAATTAACAGAACACTAAGCAGTTTCTCAGTAAGCTTCTTTCCAGATTTCATCTGAGAATATTTCCTTTTTCACCATAGCCATCTATGCGCTTCCAAATATCACTTTGCCAATTCCACAAGAACTGTCTTAGCGAGAGGCTTCTTGAGGGGAAAGCTGTAACTCTGTGACAATATTTCAAAGAACACAAAGAAGTTTCTCTGAAAGCTTCTTTCTCTTTGTTGTCGGAGTTTATTTCCTTTGGCCCTATAGTCTTCTATGGGATCCGAAATATCTGTTCTCAGATACCACAGAAATGAGGCTAGCATAGAGATCTACGAAATACAGATGTAACGCTGTGAGATGAATTAACAGAACACTAAGCAGTTTCTAAGAAAGCTTCTTTCCAGATTTCAACTGAGGATATTTCCTTTTTCACCATAGCCCTCTATGGGCTTCCAAATATCACTTTGCCAATTCCACAAGAACTCTCTTAGCGAAAGGCTTCTTGAGGGGAAAGCTGTAACTCGGTGAGATGATTTCACACAATACAAAGAAGTTTCTCAGAAAGCTTCTTTCTCTTTGTTATCGGAGGATATTTCCTTTGGCCGTATAGCCTTCAAAGGGATCCGAAATATCTGTTCTCAGATTCCACAGAAATAAGGCTAGCAAAGAGGTCCACGAAATACAGATGTAACTCTATAAGATGAATTAACAGAACACTAGGCAGTTTTTCAGAAAGATTCTTTCCAGATTTCATCTGAGGATATTTCCTTTTTCGCCATAGCCCTGTGTTGGCTTCCAAATATCACTTTGCCAATTCCACAAGAACTGTCTTAGCGAAAGGATTCTTGAGGGGAAAGCTGTAACTCTCTGAGATGATTTCACAGAACACAAAGAAGTTTCTCAGAAAGCTTCTTTCTCTTTGTTATCGGATCATATTTCCTTTGGCCCTATTGTCTTCAAAGGGATCCGAAATATCTCTTCTCAGATTCCACAGAAATAAGGCTAGCAAACAGATCCATGAAATACAGATGTAACTCTGTGAGATGAATTAACAGAACACTAAGCAGTTTCTCAGAAAGCTTCTTTCCAGATTTCATCTGAGGGTATCTCCTTTTTCACCATAGCCCTCTATGCGCTTCCAAATATAACTTTGCCAATTCCACAAGAACTGTCTTAGCGAAAGGCTTCTTGAGGGGAAAGCTGTGACTCTGTGACATGATTTCAAGGAACACAAAGAAGATTCTCAGAAAGTTTCTTTCTATTTGTTATCGGAGGATATTTCCTTTGGCTCTAGAGTTTTCAAAGGGATCCGAAATATCTGTTCTCAGATTCCACAGAAATAAGGTTAGCAAAGAGATCCACGAAATACAGATGTAACTCTGTGAGATGAAATAACAGAACACTAAGCAGTTTGTCAGAAAGCTTCTTTCCAGATTTCATCTGAGGATATTTCCTTTTTCACCATAGCCCTCTATGGGCTTCCAAATATCACTTTGCCAATTCCCAAGAACTGTCTTAGCGAAAGGCTTCTTGAGGTGAACGCTGTAACTCTGTGAGATGATTTCACAGAACACAAAGAAGTTTCTCAGAAAGCTTCTTTCTCTTTGTTATCGGAGGATATTTCCTTTGGCCCTATAGTCTTCAAAGGGTTCCGAAATATCTGTTCTCAGATTCCACAGAAATAAGGCTAGAAAAGAGATCCACGAAATACAGATGTAACTCAGTGAGATGAATTAACAGAACATTAAGCAGTTTCTCAGAAAGCTTCTTTTCAGATTTCATCTAAGTATATTTCCTTTTTCACGACAGCCCTCTATGGGCTTCCAAATATCACTTTGTCAATTCCACAAGAACTGTCTTAGCGAAAGTCTTCTTGACGGGAACGCTGTATCTCTGTGAGATGATATCATAGAAAACAAAGAAGTTTCTCAGAAAGCTTCTTTCCCTTTGTTATCGGAGGATATTTCCTTTGGCCCCATAGTCTTCAAAGGGATCCGAAATATCTGTTGTCAGATTCCACAGAAATAAGGCTAGCAAAGAGATCCACGAAATACAGATGTAACTCTGTGAGATGAATTAACAGAACACTAAGCAGTTTCTCAGAAAGCTTCTTTCCAGATTTCATCTGAAGATATTTCCTTTTTCAACAGAGCCCTCCATGGGCTTCCAAATATCACTTTGCCAATTCCACAAGAACTGTCTTAGCGATAGTCTTCTTGACGGGAAAGCTGTAACTCTCTGAGATGATATCATAGAAAACAAAGAAGTTTCTCAGAAAGCTTCTTTCTCTTTATTATCGGAGGATATTTCCTTTGGCCCTATCGTCTTCAAAGGGATCCGAAATACCTGTTCTTAGATTCCACAGAAATAAGGCTAGCAAAGAGATCCACGAAATACAGGTGTAACTCTGTGAGATGAATTCACAGAACACTAAGCAGTTTCTCAGAAAACTTCTTTCCATATTTCATTAAGGATATTTACTTTTTCACCATAGCCCTCTATGGGCTTCCAAATATCACTTTGCCAATTCCACCAGAACTGTCTTAGCGAAAGGCTTCTTGAGGAGAAAGTTGTAACTCTGTGAAATGGTTTCACAGAACACAAAGAAGTTTATCAGAAAGCTTCTTTCTCTTTTTTATCGGAGGATATTTCCTTTGGCCCTATAGTCTTCTAAGGGATTCGAAATATCTGTTCTCAGATTCCACAGAAATAAGGCTTGCAAAGAGATCCCCGAAATACAGATGTAACTCTGTGAGATGAATTAACAGAACACTAAGCAGTTTCTCAGAAAGCTTCTTTCCAGATTTCATCTGAGGATATTTCCTTTTTCACCTTAGCCTTATATGGGCTTCCAAATATCACTTTGCCAATTCCACAAGAACTATCTTAGCGAAAGTCTTCTTGAGATGAAAGCTGTATCTCTGAGAGATGATTTCACAGAACACAAAGAATTTTCTAAGAAAGCTTCTTTCTCTTTTTTATCGGAGGATATTTCCTTTGGCCCTATAGCCTTCAAAGGGATCCGAAATATCTGTTCTCAAACTCCACAGAAATAACGCTAGCAAAGAGATCCACGAAATACAGATGTAACTCTGTGAGATGAATTAACAGATCACTAAGCAGTTTCTAAGAAAGCCTCTTTCCAGATTTCATCTGAGGATATTTCCCCTTTCAGCATAGCCCTCTATGGGCTTCCAAATATCAGTTTGGCAATTCCACAAGAACTGTCGTTTCGAAAGGCTTCTTGAGGGGAATGCTGGAACTCTGTGAGATGATTTCAAAGAACACAAAGAAGTTTCTCAGAAAGCTTCTTTCTCTTTGTTATCGGAGGATATTTCCTTTGGCCCTATAGTCTTCAAAGGGATCCGAAATATCTCTTCTCAGATTCCAAAGAAATAAGGCTAGGGAAGAGATCCACGAAATACACATGTAACCCTGTGAGATGAATTAACAGAACACTAAGCAGTTTCTCAGAAAGCTTCTTTCCAGAATTCATCTGAGGATATTTCCCCTTTCAGCTTAGCCCTCTGTGGGCTTCCAAATATCACTTTGGCAATTCCACAGGAACTGTCTTAGCGAAAGGCTTATTGAGGGGAATGCTGGAACTCTGTGAGATGATTTCAAAGAACACAAAGAAGGTTCTCAGAAAGCTTCTTTCTCTTTGTTATCGGAGGATATTTCCTTTGGCCCTATACTCTTCAAAGGGATCCGAAATATCTGTTCGCAGATTCCACAGAAATAAGGCTAGCAAAGAGATCCAGGAAATACAGATGTAACTCTGTGAGATGAATTAACAGAACACTAAGCAGTTTCTCAGAAAGCTTCTTTCCAGATTTCATCTGAGGATATTTCGTTTTTCACCATTACCCTCTATGGGCTCCCTAATATCACTTTGCCAATTCCACAAAAACTGTCTTAGCGAAAGGCTTCTTGAGGGGAAAGCTGTAACTCTGGGAGATGATTTCACAGAATACAAAGAAGTTTCTCAGAAAGCTTCTTTCTCTTTGTTATCGGAGGATATTTCCTTTGGCCCTATAGCCTTCAAAGGGATCCGAAATATCTGTTCTCAAACTCCACAGAAATAACGCTAGCAAAGGGATCCACGAAATACAGATGTAACTCTGTGAGATGAATTAACAGATCACTAAGCCGTTTCTAAGAAAGATTCTTTCCAGATTTCACCTGAGGATATTTCCTTTTTCACCATAGCCCTCTATGGGCTTCCAAATATCACTTTGCCAATTCCACAAGAACTGTCTTAGCGAAAGGCTTCTTGAGGGGAAAGCTGTAACTCTCTAAGGTGATTTCACAGAACACAAAGAAGTTTCTCAGAAATCTTCTTTCTCTTTGTTATCGGAGGATAATTCCTTTGGCCCTATAGTCTTCTAAGGAATCCGAAATATCTGTTCTCAGATTCCACAGAAATAAGGCTAGCAAAGAGATCCACGAAATACGGATGTAACTCTGTGAGATGAATTAACAGAAAACTGAGCAGTTTCTCAGAAGCTTCTTTCCAGATTTCCTCTGAGGATATTTCCTTTTTCACCTTAGCCCTCTATGGGCTTCCAAATATCACTTTGCCAATTCCACAAGAACTGTCTTAGCGAAAGGCCTCATGAGGGGAAAGCTGTAACTCTGTGAGATGATTTCACAAAACACAAAGAAGTTTCTCAGAAAGCTTCTTTCTCTTTGTTATCGGAGGATATTTCCTTTGGCCCTATAGTCTTCAAAGGGATCCGAAATATCTGTTCTCAGATTCCACAGAAATAAGGCTAGGAAAGAGATCCACGACATACAGATGTAACTCTGTGAGATGAATTAACAGAACACTAAGCAGTTTCTAAGAAAGCCTCTTTCCAGATTTCATCTGAGGATATTTCCCCTTTCAGCATAGCCCTCTATGGGCTTCCAATTATCAGTTTGGCAATTCCACAAGAACTGTCTTATCGAAAGGCTTCTTGAGGGGAATGCTGGAACTCTGTGAGATGATTTCAAAGAACACAAAGAAGTTTCTCAGAAAGCTTCTTTCTCTTTGTTATCGGAGGATATTTCCTTTGGCCCTGTAGTCTTCAAAGAGATCCGAAATATCTGTTCTCAGATTCCACAGAAATAAGGCTAAGAATGAGATACACGAAATTCACATGTAACCCAGTGAGATGAATTAACAGAACACTAAGCAGTTTCTCAGAAAGCTTCTTTCCAGAATTCATCTGAGGATATTTCCCCTTTCAGCATAGCCCTCTGTGGGCTTCCAAATATCACTTTGGCAATTCCACAAGAACTGTCTTAGCGAAAGGCTTATTGAGGGGAATGCTGGAACTCTGTGAGATGATTTCAAAGAACACAAAGAAGATTCTCAGAAAGCTTCTTTCTCTTTGTTATCGGAGGATATTTCCTTTGGCCCTATACTCTTCAACGGGATCCGAAATATCTGTTCTCAGATTCCACAGAAATAAGGCTAGCAAAGAGATCCACGAAATACAGATGTAACTCTGTGAGATGAATTAACAGAACACTAAGCAGTTTCTCAGAAAGCTTCTTTCCAGATTTCATCTGAGGATATTTCCTTTTTCACCTTAGCCTTCTATGGGCTTCCAAATATCACCTTGCTAATTCCACAAGAACTGTCTTAGCGAAAGGCTTCTTGAGGGGAATGCTGTAACTCTGTGAGTTGATTTCACAGAACACAAAGAAGTTTCTCAGAAATCTTCTTTCTCTTTTTTATCGGAGGATATTTCCTTTGGCCCTATAGCCTTCAAAGGGATCCGAAATATCTGTTCTCAAACTCCACAGAAATAACGCTAGCAAAGAGATCCACGAAATACAGATGTAACTCTGTGAGATGAATTAACAGATCACTAAGCAGTTTCTAAGAAAGCCTCTTTCCAGATTTCATCTGAGGATATTTCCCCTTTCAGCATAGCCCTCTATGGGCTTCCAAATATCAGTTTGGCAATTCCACAAGAACAGTCGTTTCGAAAGGCTTCTTGAGGGGAATGCTGGAACTCTGTGAGATGATTTCAAAGAACACAAAGAAGTTTCTCAGAAAGCTTCTTTCTCTTTGTTATCGCAGGATATTTCCTTAGGCCCTATAGTCTTCAAAGGGATCCGAAATATCTCTTCTCAGATTCCAAAGAAATAAGGCTAGGGAAGAGATCCACGAAATACACATGTAACCCTGTGAGATGAATTAACAGAACACTAAGCAGTTTCTCAGAAAGCTTCTTTCCAGAATTCATCTGAGGATATTTCCCCTTTCAGCATAGCCCTCTGTGGGCTTCCAAATATCACTTTGGCAATTCCACAGGAACTGTCTTAGCGAAAGGCTTATTGAGGGGAATGCTGGAACTCTGTGAGATGATTTCAAAGAACACAAAGAAGGTTCTCAGAGAGCTTCTTTCTCTTTGTTATCGGAGGATATTTCCTTTGGCCCTATACTCTTCAAAGGGATCCGAAATATCTGTTCTCAGATTCCACAGAAATAAGGCTAGCAAAGAGATCCAGGATATACAGATGTAACTCTGTGAGATGAATTAACAGAACACTAAGCAGTTTCTCAGAAAGCTTCTTTCCAGATTTCATCTGAGGATATTTCGTTTTTCACCATTACCCTCTATGGGCTCCCTAATATCACTTTGCCAATTCCACAAAAACTGTCTTAGCGAAAGGCTTCTTGAGGGGAAAGCTGTAACTCTGGGAGATGATTTCACAGAATACAAAGAAGTTTCTCAGAAAGCTTCTTTCTCTTTGTTATCGGAGGATATTCCCTTCGGCCCTATAGTCTTCAAACGGATCCGAAATATCTGTTCTCAGATTCCACAGAAATAAAGCTAGCAAATAGATCCACGAAATACAGATGTAACACTTTGAGATGAATTAACAGAACACTAAGCAGTTTCTCAGAAATCTTCTTTCCAGATTTCATCTGAGGATATTTCCTTTTTCACCATAGCCCTCTATGGGCTTCCAAATATCACTTGGCCAATTCCACAAGAACTGTCTTAGCGAACGGCTTCTTGAGGGGAAATCTCTAACTCTGTGAGATGATTTCACAGAACACAAGGAAGTTTCTCAGAAAGCTTCATTCTCTTTGTTATCGGGGGATATTTCCTTTGGCCCTATAGTTTTCAAAGGGATCCGAAATATCTGTTCTTAGAATCCACAGAAATAAGGATAGCAAAAAGATCCAGGAAATAAAGATGTACTCGGTGAGATGAATTAACAGAAAACTAAGCAGTTTCTCCGAAAGTTTCTTTCCAGATTTCATCTGAGGATATTTCCTTTTTCACCATAGACCTCTAGGCGCTTCCAAATATCACTTTGCCAATTCCATAAGAACTGTCTTAGCGAAAGGCTTTTTGAGGGGCAAGCTGTAACTCTTTGAGATGATTTCACAGAACACAAAGAAGTTTCTCAGAAAGCTTCTTTCTCTTTTTTATCGGAGGATATTTCCTTTGGCCGTATAGTCTTCAAAGGGATCCGAAATATCTGTTCTCAGATTCCACAGAAATAAGGCTAGCAAAGAGATCCATGAAATACAGATGTAAATCTGTGAGATGAATTAACAGAACACTAAGCAGTTTCTAAGAAAGATTCTTTCCAGATTTCATCTGAGGATATTTCCTTTTTCAGCATAGCCCTCTATGGGCTTCCAAATATCACTTTGCCAATTCCACAAGAACTGTCTTAGCCAAAGGCTTCTTGAGGGGAAAGCTGTAACTCTGTGAGGTGATTTCCAAGAACACGAAGAAGTTTCTCAGAAAGCTTCTTTCTCTTTGTTATCGGAGGATATTTCCTTCGGCCCTATAGTCTTCAAACGGATCCGAAATATCTGTTCTCAGATTCCACAGAAATAAAGCTAGCAAATAGATCCACGAAATACAGATGTAACCCTTTGAGAAGAATTAACAGAACACTAAGCAGTTTCTCAGAAATCTGCTTTCCAGATTTCATCTGAGGCTATTTCCTTTTTCACCATAGCCTTCTATAGGCTTCCAAATATCACTTTGCCAATTCCACAAGAAATGTCTTAGCGAAAGGATTCTTGAGGGGAAAGCTGTAACTCTCTGAGATGATTTCACAGAACACAAAGAAGTTTCTCAGAAAGCTTCTTTATCTTTGTTATCGGAGGATATTTCCTTCGGCCCTATAGTCTTCAAAGGGATCCGAAATATCTCTCTCAGATTCCACAGAAATAAGGCTAGCAAAGAGATCCACGAAATACAGATGTAACTCTGTGAGATGAATTAACATAACACTAAGCAGTTTCTCAGAAAGCTTCTTTCCAGATTTCATCTGAGGATATTTCCTTTTTCACCATTACCCTCTATGGGCTCCCAAATATCACTTTGCCAATTCCACAAGAACTGTCTTAGCGAAAGGCGTCTTGAGGTGAAAGCTGTAACTCTGGGAGATGATTTCACAGAATACAGAGAAGTTTCTCAGAAATCTTCTTTCTCTTTGTTATCGGAGCATATTTCCTTCGGCCCTATAGTCTTCAAAGGGATCCGAAATATCTGTTCTCAGATTCCACAGAAATAAGGCTAGCAAAGGGATCCACGAAATACAGTTGTAACTCTGTGAGATGAATTAACAGAACACTAAGCAGTTTCTCAGAAAGCTTCTTTCCAGATTTCATCTGAGGATATTTCCTTTTTCACCATAGACCTCTATGCGCTTCCAAATATCATTTTGCCAATTCCACAAGAACTGTCTTAGCGAAAGGCTTCTTGACGGGAAAACTGTAACTCTGTGAGATGATTTCAGAGAACACAAAGAAGTTTCTCAGAAAGCTTCTTTCTCTTTGTTATCAGAGGATATTTCCTTTGGCCCTATAGTCTTCAAAGGGATCCGTAATATCTGTTCTCAGATTCCACAGAAATAAGGCTAGCAAAGAGATCCACGAAATACAGATGTAACTCTGTGAGATGAATTAACAGAACACTAAGGAGTTTCCCAGAAAGCTTCTTTCCAGATTTCATCTGAGGATATTTCCTTTTTCACCATAGCCCTCTATGCCCTTCCAAATATCACTTTGCCAATTCCGCAAGAACTGTCTTAGTGAACGGCTTCTTGAGGGGAACTCTGTAACTCGGTGAGATGATTTCACAGAGCAGAAAGAAGTTTCTCAGAAAGCTTCTTTCTCTTTTTTATCGCAGGATATTTCCTTTGGCCCTGTAGTCTTCAAAGGGATTCGAATTATCTGTTCTCAGATTCCACCGAAATAAGGCTAGCAAAGAGACTCACCAAATACAGATGTAACTCTATGAGATGAATTAACAGAACACTAGGCAGTTTTTCAGAAAGCTTCTTTCCAGATTTCATCTGAGGATATTTCCTTTTTCACCATAGCCATCTAAGCGCTTCCAAATATCACTTTGTTAATTGCACTAGAACTGTCTTAGCGAAAGGCTTCTTGAGGGGAAAGCTGTAACTCTGTGAGATGATTTCACAGAACACAAAGAAGTTTCTCAGAAAGCTTCTTTCTCTTTGTTATCGGAGCATATTTCCTTTGGCCCTATTGTATTCAAAGGGATCCGAAATATCTCTTCTCAGAATACACAGAAATAAGACTAGCAAACAGATCCACGAAATACAGATGGAACTCTGTGAGATGAATTAACAGAACACTAAGCAGTTTCTCAGAAAGCTTCTTTCCAGATTTCATCTGAGGATATTTCCTTTTTCACCATAGCCCTCTATACGCTTCCAAATATCACTTTGCCAATTCCACAAGAACTGTCTTAGCGAAAGGCTTCTTGAGGGGAAAGCTGTGACTCTGTGACATGATTTCAAGGAACACAAAGAAGATTCTCAGAAAGTTTCTTTCTATTTGGTATCGGAGGATATTTCCTTTGGCCCTATAGTCCTCAAAGGGATCCGAAATATCTGTTCTCAGATTCCACAGAAATAAGGCTAGGAAAGAGATCCACGAAATACAGATGTAACTCTGTGAGATGAATTAACAGAACACTAAGCAGTTGCTCAGGAAGCTTCTTTCCAGATTTCATCTGAGGATATTTCCTTTTTCACCTTAGCCCTCTATGGGCTTTCAAATATCACTATGCCAATTCCACAAGAACTGTCTTAGCGAAAGGCTTCTTGTGGGGAAAGCTTTAACTCTGTGAGATGATTTCAAAGAACACAAAGAAGTTTCTCAGAAAGCTTCTTTCTCTTTGTTATCGGAGGATATTTCCTTTGGCCCTATAGTCTTCAAGGGGATCCGAAATATCTGTTCTCAGATTCCACAGAAATAAGGCTAGCAAAGAGATCCACGAAATACAGACGTAACTCTGTGAGAAGAATTAAGAGAACACTAAGCAGTTTCTCAGAAAGCTTCATTCCAGATTTCATCTGAGGATATTTCCTATTTCACAATAGCCCTCTTTGGGCTTCCAAATATAACATTCCCAATTCCACAAGAACTGTCTTAGCGAAAGGCTTCTTGAGGGGAAAGCTGTAACTTCGTGAGATGATTTCACAGAACACAAAGAAGTTTTTGAGAAAGCTTCTTCCTCTTTGTTGTCGGAGGATATTTCCTTTGGCCCTGTAGTCTTCAAGGTAATCCGAAATATCTGTTCTCAGATTCCACAGAAAAAAGGCTAGCAAAGAAATCCATGACATACCGATGTAACTCTGTGAGATGAATTAACAGAACACTAAGCAGTTTCTCAGAAAGCTTCTTTCCAGAATTCATCGGAGGATATTTCCCCTTTCAGCATAGACCTCTGTGGGCTTCCAAATATCTCTTTGGCAATTCCACAAGAACTGTCTTAGCGAAAGGCTTATTGAGGGGAATGCTGGAACTCTGTGAGATGATTTCAAAGAACACAAAGAAGTTTCCCAGAAAGCTTCTTTCTCTTTGTTATCGGAGGATATTTCCTTTGGCCCTATAGTCTTCAAAGAGATCAGAAATATCTCTTCTCAGATTCCACAGAAATAAGTCTAGCAAAGAGATCCACGAAATACAGATGTAACTCCTTGAGATGAATTAACAGAACACTAAGCAGTTTCTCAGAAAGCTTCTTTCCAGATTTCATCTGAGGATATTTCCTTTTTCACCGTAACCCTCTATGGGCTCTCAAATATCACTTTGCCACTTCCACAAGAACTGTCTCAGCGAAAGGCTTCTTGAGGGGAAAGCTATAACTCTGGGAGATGATTTCACAGAACACAAAGAAGTTTCTCAGAAAGCTTCTTTCTCTTTGTTATCGGAGGATATTTCCTTTGGCCCTATAGTCTTCAAGGGGATCTGAAATATCTGTTCTCAGATTCCACAGAAATAAGGCTAGCAAAGAGATCCACGAAATACAGATGTAACTCTGTGAGATGAATTAACAAAAGACTAAGCAGTTTCTCAGAAAGCTTCTTTCCAGATTTCATCTCAGGATATTTTCTTTTTCACCCTAAACCTCTATGCACTTCCAAATATCACTTTGCCAATTCCACAAGAACTGTCTTAGCGAAAGGCTTCTTTAAGGGAAAGCTGTGACTCTGTGACATGATTTCAAAGAACACAAATAAGTTTCTCAGAAAGCTTCTTTCTCTTTGTTATCTGAGGATATTTCCTTTGGCCCTATAGTCTTCAAAGGGATCCGAAATATCTGTTCTCAGATTCCACAGAAATAAGGCTAGCAAAGAGATCCACGAAATACAGATGTAACTCTGTGAGATGAATTAACAGAACACTAAGCAGTTTCTAAGAAAGCTTCTTTCCAGATTTCATCTGAGGATATTTCCTTTTTCAGCATTGCCCTCTATGGGCTTCCAAATATCACTTTGCCAATTCCACAAGAACTGTCTTAGCGAAAGGCTTCTTGAGGGGAAAGCTGTAACTCTGTGATGTGATTTCCAAGAACACGAAGAAGTTTCTCACAAAGCTTCTTTCTGTTTGTTATCGGAGGATATTCCCTTCGGCCCTATAGTCTTCAAACGGATCCGAAATATCTGTTCTCAGATTCCACAGAAATAAAGCTAGCAAATAGATCCACGAAATACAGATGTAACACTTTGAGATGAATTAACAGAACACTAAGCAGTTTCTCAGAAATCTTCTTTCCAGATTTCATCTGAGGATATTTCCTTTTTCACCATAGCCCTCTATGGGCTTCCAAATATCACTTTGCCAATTCCACAAGAACTGTCTTAGCGAACGGCTTCTTGAGGGGAAATCTCTAACTCTGTGAGATGATTTCACAGAACACAAGGAAGTTTCTCAGAAAGCTTCATTCTCTTTGTTATCGGGGGATATTTCCTTTGGCCCTATAGTTTTCAAAGGGATCCGAAATATCTGTTCTTAGAATCCACAGAAATAAGGCTAGCAAAAAGATCCAGGAAATAAAGATGTACTCGGTGAGATGAATTAACAGAAAACTAAGCAGTTTCTCCGAAAGTTTCTTTCCAGATTTCATCTGAGGATATTTCCTTTTTCACCATAGACCTCTAGGCGCTTCCAAATATCACTTTGCCAATTCCATAAGAACTGTCTTAGCGAAAGGCTTTTTGAGGGGCAAGCTGTAACTCTTTGAGATGATTTCACAGAACACAAAGAAGTTTCTCAGAAAGCTTCTTTCTCTTTTTTATCGGAGGATATTTCCTTTGGCCGTATAGTCTTCAAAGGGATCCGAAATATCTGTTCTCAGATTCCACAGAAATAAGGCTAGCAAAGAGATCCATGAAATACAGATGTAAATCTGTGAGATGAATTAACAGAACACTAAGCAGTTTCTAAGAAAGATTCTTTCCAGATTTCATCTGAGGATATTTCCTTTTTCAGCATAGCCCTCTATGGGCTTCCAAATATCACTTTGCCAATTCCACAAGAACTGTCTTAGCCAAAGGCTTCTTGAGGGGAAAGCTGTAACTCTGTGAGGTGATTTCCAAGAACACGAAGAAGTTTCTCAGAAAGCTTCTTTCTCTTTGTTATCGGAGGATATTTCCTTCGGCCCTATAGCCTTCAAACGGATCCGAAATATCTGTTCTCAGATTCCACAGAAATAAGGTTAGCAAATAGATCCACGAAATACAGATGTAACCCTTTGAGAAGAATTAACAGAACACTAAGCAGTTTCTCAGAAATCTGCTTTCCAGATTTCATCTGAGGCTATTTCCTTTTTCACCATAGCCTTCTATAGGCTTCCAAATATCACTTTGCCAATTCCACAAGAAATGTCTTAGCGAAAGGATTCTTGAGGGGAAAGCTGTAACTCTCTGAGATGATTTCACAGAACACAAAGAAGTTTCTCAGAAAGCTTCTTTCTCTTTGTTATCGGAGCATATTTCCTTTGGTCCTATTGTCTTCAAAGGGATCCGAAATATCTCTTCTCAGATTCCACAGAAATAAGGCTAGCAAACAGATCAACGAAATACAGATGGAACTCTGTGAGATGAATTAACAGAACACTAAGCAGTTTCTCAGAAACCTTCTTTCCAGATTTCATCTGAGGATATTTCCTTTTTCACCATAGCCCTCTATGCGCTTCCAAATATCACTTTGCCAATTCCACAAGAACTGACTTAGCGAAAGGCTTCTTGAAGGGAAAGCTGTGACTCTGTGACATGATTTCAAAGAACACAAAGAAGATTCTCAGAAAATTTCTTTCTATTTGTTATCGGAGGATATTTCCTTTGGCTCTAGAGTTTTCAAAGGGATTCAAAATATCTGTTCTCAGATTCCACAGAAATAAGGCTAGCAAAGAGATCCACGAAATACAGATGTAACTCTGTGAGATGAATTAACAGAACACTATGCAGTTTCTCAGAAAGCTTCTTTCCAGATTTCATAGGAGGATATTTCCTTTTTCACCATAGCCCTCTATGCGCTTCCAAATATCATTTTGCCAATTCCACAAGAACTGTCTTAGCGAAAGGCTTCTTGACGGGAAAACTGTAACTCTGTGAGATGATTTCACAGAACACAAAGAAGTTTCTCAGAAAGCTTCTTTCTCTTTGTTATCAGAGGATATTTCCTTTGGCCCTATAGTCTTCAAAGGGATCCTTAATATCTGTTCTCAGATTCCACAGAAATAAGGCTAGCAAAGAGATCCACGAAATACAGATGTAACTCTGTGAGATGAATTAACTGAACACTAAGCGGTTTCTCAGAAAGCTTCTTTCCAGACTTCATCTGGAGATAATTCCTTTTTCACCATAGATCTGTATGGGCTTGCAAATATCACTTTGCCAATTCCACAGAAACTGTCTTAGCAAAAGACTTCTTCAGGGGAAAGCTGTAACTCTGTGAGATGATTTCAAAGAACACAAAGAAGTTTCTCAGAAAGCTTCTTTCTCTTTGTTATCGGAGATTATTTCCGTTGGTCCTATAGTCTTCTAAGGGATCCGAAATATCTGTTCTCAGATTCCACAGAAATAAGGCTAGCAAAGAGATCCACGAAATACAGATGTAACTCCGTGAGATGAATTAACAGAACACTAAGCAGTTTCTCAGAAAGCTTCTTTCCAGATTTCCTCTGAGGATATTTCCTTTTTCACCGTAGCCCTGTTTTGGCTTCCAAATATCACTTTGCCAATTCCACAAGAACTGTCTTAGCGAAAGGCTTCTTGAGGGGAAAGCTGTAAGTCTGTGAGATGATTTCACAGAATACAAAGAAGTTTCTCAGAAAGCTTCTTTCTCTTTGTTATCGGAGGATATTTCCTTTGGCCCTATAGTCTTCAAAGGGATCCGAAATATCTCTTCTCAGATTCCACAGAAATAAGGCTAGCAAAGAGATCCACGAAATACAGATGTAACTCTGTGAGATGAATTAACAGAACACTAAGCAGTTTCTCAGAAAGTTTCTTTCCAGATTTCATCTGGGGATATTTCCTTTATGACGATAGCCTTCTATGGGCTTCCAAATATCACTTTGCCAATTCCACAGGAACTGTCTTAGCGAAAGTCTTCTTGAGGGGAAAGCTGTAACTCTCCGAGATGATTTCACAGAACACAAAGAAGTTTCTCAGAAAGCTTCTTTCTTTTTGTTATAGGAGCATATTTCCTTTGGCCCTATTGTATTCAAAGGGATCCGAAATATCTCTTCTCAGATTCCACAGAAATAAGGCTAGCAAACAGATCCACGAAATGCAGATGGAACTCTGTGAGATGAATTAACAGAACACTAAGCAGTTTCTCAGAAAGCTTCTTTCCAGATTTCATCTGAGGATATTTCCTTTTTCACCATAGCCCTCTATACGTTTCCAAATATCACTTTGCCAATTCCACAAGAACTGTCTTAGCGAAAGGCTTCTTGAGGGGAAAGCTGTGACTCTGTGACATGATTTCAAGGAACACAAAGAAGATTCTCAGAAAGTTTCTTTCTCTTTGTTATCGGAGGATATTTCCTTTGGCTCTAGAGTTTTCAAAGGGATCCGAAATATCTGTTCTCAGATTCCACAGAAATAAGGCTAGCAAAGAGATCCACGAAATACAGATGTAACTCTGTGAGATGAATTCACAAAACACTAAGCAGTTTCTCAGAAAGCTTCTTTCCAGATTTCATCTGAGGATATTTCCTTTTGCACCGTAGCCCTCTAAGGGCTTCCAAATATCACTTTGCCAATTCCATAAGAACTGTCTTAGCGAAAGGCTTCTTGAGGAGAAAGTTGTGACTCTGTGAAATGGTTTCACAGAACACAAAGAAGTTTCTCAGAAAGCTTCTTTCTCTTTGTTATCGGAGGATATTTCCTTTGGCCCTATAGTCTAATAAGGGATCCGAAATATCTGTTCTCAGATTCCACAGAAATAAGGCTAGCAAAGAGATCCACGAAATACAGATGTAACTCTGTGAGATGAATTAACAGAACACTAAGCAGTTGCTCAGGAAGCTTCTTTCCAGATTTCATCTGAGGATACTTCCTTTTTCACCCTAGCCCTCTATGGGCTTCCGAATATCACTTTGCCAATTCCACAAGAACTGTCTTAGCTAAAGGCTTCTTGTGGGGAAAGCTTTAACTCTGTGAGATGATTTCAAAGAACACAAAGAAGTTTATCGGAAAGCTTCTTTCTCTTTGTTATCGGAGGATATTTCCTTTGGCCCTATAGTCTTCAAGGGGATCCGAAATATCTGTTCTCAGATTCCACAGAAAAAAGGCTAGCAAAGAGATCGATGACATACAGATGTAACTCTGTGAGATGAATTAACTGAACACTAAGCAGTTTCTCAGAAAGCTTCTTTCCAGATTTAATCTGAGGATATTTCCTATTTCACCGTAGCCCTCTATGCGCTTCCAAATATCACTTTGCCAAATCCACAAGAACTGTCTTAGCGAAAGGGTTCTTGAGGGGAAAGCGGTGACTCGGTGAGATGATTTCACAGAACACAAAGAAGTTTCTCAGAAAGCTTCTTTCTCTTTGTTATCGGAGGATATTTCCTTTGGCACTATAGTCTTCTAAGGGATCCGAAATATCTGTTCTCAGACTCCACAGAAATAAGGCTCGCAAAGAGGTCCATGAAATACAGATATAACTCTATGAGATGAATTAACAGAACACTAAGCGGTTTCTCAGAAAGCTTCTTTCCAGACTTCATCTGGAGATAATTCCTTTTTCACCATAGCTCTGTATGGGCTTGCAAATATCACTTTGCCAATTCCACAGGAACTGTCTTAGCAAAAGACTTCTTCAGGGGAAAGCTGTAACTCTGTGAGATGATTTCACAGAACACAAAGAAGTTTCTCAGAAAGCTTCTTTCTCTTTTTTATCGGAGGATATTTCCTTTGGCCGTATAGTCTTCAAAGGGATCCGAAATATCTGTTCTCAGATTCCACAGAAATAAGGCTAGCAAAGAGATCCATGAAATACAGATGTAAATCTGTGAGATGAATTAACAGAACACTAAGCAGTTTCTAAGAAAGATTCTTTCCAGATTTCATCTGAGGATATTTCCTTTTTCAGCATAGCCCTCTATGGGCTTCCAAATATCACTTTGCCAATTCCCAAGAACTGTCTTAGCCAAAGGCTTCTTGAGGGGAAAGCTGTAACTCTGTGAGGTGATTTCCAAGAACACGAAGAAGTTTCTCAGAAAGCTTCTTTCTCTTTGTTATCGGAGGATATTTCCTTCGGCCCTATAGCCTTCAAACGGATCCGAAATATCTGTTCTCAGATTCCACAGAAATAAGGTTAGCAAATAGATCCACGAAATACAGATGTAACCCTTTGAGAAGAATTAACAGAACACTAAGCAGTTTCTCAGAAATCTGCTTTCCAGATTTCATCTGAGGCTATTTCCTTTTTCACCATAGCCTTCTATAGGCTTCCAAATATCACTTTGCCAATTCCACAAGAAATGTCTTAGCGAAAGGATTCTTGAGGGGAAAGCTGTAACTCTCTGAGATGATTTCACAGAACACAAAGAAGTTTCTCAGAAAGCTTCTTTCTCTTTGTTATCGGAGCATATTTCCTTTGGTCCTATTGTCTTCAAAGGGATCCGAAATATCTCTTCTCAGATTCCACAGAAATAAGGCTAGCAAACAGATCAACGAAATACAGATGGAACTCTGTGAGATGAATTAACAGAACACTAAGCAGTTTCTCAGAAACCTTCTTTCCAGATTTCATCTGAGGATATTTCCTTTTTCACCATAGCCCTCTATGCGCTTCCAAATATCACTTTGCCAATTCCACAAGAACTGACTTAGCGAAAGGCTTCTTGAAGGGAAAGCTGTGACTCTGTGACATGATTTCAAAGAACACAAAGAAGATTCTCAGAAAGTTTCTTTCTATTTGTTATCGGAGGATATTTCCTTTGGCTCTAGAGTTTTCAAAGGGATTCAAAATATCTGTTCTCAGATTCCACAGAAATAAGGCTAGCAAAGAGATCCACGAAATACAGATGTAACTCTGTGAGATGAATTAACAGAACACTATGCAGTTTCTCAGAAAGCTTCTTTCCAGATTTCATAGGAGGATATTTCCTTTTTCACCATAGCCCTCTATGCGCTTCCAAATATCATTTTGCCAATTCCACAAGAACTGTCTTAGCGAAAGGCTTCTTGACGGGAAAACTGTAACTCTGTGAGATGATTTCACAGAACACAAAGAAGTTTCTCAGAAAGCTTCTTTCTCTTTGTTATCAGAGGATATTTCCTTTGGCCCTATAGTCTTCAAAGGGATCCTTAATATCTGTTCTCAGATTCCACAGAAATAAGGCTAGCAAAGAGATCCACGAAATACAGATGTAACTCTGTGAGATGAATTAACAGAACACTAAGCGGTTTCTCAGAAAGCTTCTTTCCAGACTTCATCTGGAGATAATTCCTTTTTCACAATAGATCTGTATGGGCTTGCAAATATCACTTTGCCAATTCCACAGAAACTGTCTTAGCAAAAGACTTCTTCAGGGGAAAGCTGTAACTCTGTGAGATGATTTCAAAGAACACAAAGAAGTTTCTCAGAAAGCTTCTTTCTCTTTGTTATCGGAGATTATTTCCGATGGTCCTATAGTCTTCTAAGGGATCCGAAATATCTGTTCTCAGATTCCACAGAAATAAGGCTAGCAAAGAGATCCACGAAATACAGATGTAACTCCGTGAGATGAATTAACAGAACACTAAGCAGTTTCTCAGAAAGCTTCTTTCCAGATTTCCTCTGAGGATATTTCCTTTTTCACCGTAGCCCTGTTTTGGCTTCCAAATATCACTTTGCCAATTCCACAAGAACTGTCTTAGCGAAAGGCTTCTTGAGGGGAAAGCTGTAAGTCTGTGAGATGATTTCACAGAATACAAAGAAGTTTCTCAGAAAGCTTCTTTCTCTTTGTTATCGGAGGATATTTCCTTTGGCCCTATAGTCTTCAAAGGGATCCGAAATATCTCTTCTCAGATTCCACAGAAATAAGGCTAGCAAAGAGATCCACGAAATACAGATGTAACTCTGTGAGATGAATTAACAGAACACTAAGCAGTTTCTCAGAAAGTTTCTTTCCAGATTTCATCTGGGGATATTTCCTTTATGACGATAGCCTTCTATGGGCTTCCAAATATCACTTTGCCAATTCCACAGGAACTGTCTTAGCGAAAGTCTTCTTGAGGGGAAAGCTGTAACTCTCCGAGATGATTTCACAGAACACAAAGAAGTTTCTCAGAAAGCTTCTTTCTTTTTGTTATAGGAGCATATTTCCTTTGGCCCTATTGTATTCAAAGGGATCCGAAATATCTCTTCTCAGATTCCACAGAAATAAGGCTAGCAAACAGATCCACGAAATGCAGATGGAACTCTGTGAGATGAATTAACAGAACACTAAGCAGTTTCTCAGAAAGCTTCTTTCCAGATTTCATCTGAGGATATTTCCTTTTTCACCATAGCCCTCTATACGTTTCCAAATATCACTTTGCCAATTCCACAAGAACTGTCTTAGCGAAAGGCTTCTTGAGGGGAAAGCTGTGACTCTGTGACATGATTTCAAGGAACACAAAGAAGATTCTCAGAAAGTTTCTTTCTCTTTGTTATCGGAGGATATTTCCTTTGGCTCTAGAGTTTTCAAAGGGATCCGAAATATCTGTTCTCAGATTCCACAGAAATAAGGCTAGCAAAGAGATCCACGAAATACAGATGTAACTCTGTGAGATGAATTCACAGAACACTAAGCAGTTTCTCAGAAAGCTTCTTTCCAGATTTCATCTGAGGATATTTCCTTTTGCACCGTAGCCCTCTAAGGGCTTCCAAATATCACTTTGCCAATTCCATAAGAACTGTCTTAGCGAAAGGCTTCTTGAGGAGAAAGTTGTGACTCTGTGAAATGGTTTCACAGAACACAAAGAAGTTTCTCAGAAAGCTTCTTT
This sequence comes from Macaca nemestrina, assembly GCF_043159975.1. Classification (NCBI taxonomy): domain Eukaryota; kingdom Metazoa; phylum Chordata; class Mammalia; order Primates; family Cercopithecidae; genus Macaca; species Macaca nemestrina. Next base: position 28,588,314 of record NC_092143.1, read on the forward strand.
CTCTTTGTTATCGGAGGATATTTCCTTTGGCCCTATAGTCTAATAAGGGATCCGAAATATCTGTTCTCAGATTCCACAGAAATAAGGCTAGCAAAGAGATCCACGAAATACAGATGTAACTCTGTGAGATGAATTAACAGAACACTTAGCAGTTGCTCAGGAAGCTTCTTTCCAGATTTCATCTGAGGATATTTCCTTTTTCACCCTAGCCCTCTATGGGCTTCCGAATATCACTTTGCCAATTCCACAAGAACTGTCTTAGCTAAAGGCTTCTTGTGGGGAAAGCTTTAACTCTGTGAGATGATTTCAAAGAACACAAAGAAGTTTCTCGGAAAGCTTCTTTCTCTTTGTTATCGGAGGATATTTCCTTTGGCCCTATAGTCTTCAAGGGGATCCGAAATATCTGTTCTCAGATTCCACAGAAAAAAGGCTAGCAAAGAGATCGATGACATACAGATGTAACTCTGTGAGATGAATTAACTGAACACTAAGCAGTTTCTCAGAAAGCTTCTTTCCAGATTTAATCTGAGGATATTTCCTATTTCACCGTAGCCCTCTATGCGCTTCCAAATATCACTTTGCCAAATCCACAAGAACTGTCTTAGCGAAAGGGTTCTTGAAGGGAAAGCGGTGACTCGGTGAGATGATTTCACAGAACACAAAGAAGTTTCTCAGAAAGCTTCTTTCTCTTTGTTATCGGAGGATATTTCCTTTGGCACTATAGTCTTCTAAGGGATCCGAAATATCTGTTCTCAGATTCCACAGAAATAAGGCTCGCAAAGAGGTCCATGAAATACAGATATAACTCTATGAGATGAATTAACAGAACACTAAGCGGTTTCTCAGAAAGCTTCTTTCCAGACTTCATCTGGAGATAATTCCTTTTTCACCATAGCTCTGTATGGGCTTGCAAATATCACTTTGCCAATTCCACAGGAACTGTCTTAGCAAAAGACTTCTTCAGGGGAAAGCTGTAACTCTGTGAGATGATTTCACAGAACACAAAGAAGTTTCTCAGAAAGCTTCTTTCTCTTTGTTATCGGAGATTATTTCCTTTGGTCCTATAGTCTTCTAAGGGATCTGAAATATCTGTTCTCAGATTCCACAGAAATAAGGCTAGCAAAGAGATCCACGAAATACAGATGTAACTCTGTGAGATGAATTAACAGAACACTTAGCAGTTTGTCAGAAAGCTTCTTTCCAGATTTCATCTGAGGATATTTCCTTTTTCACCGTAGCCCTCTATGGGCTTCCAAATATCACTTTGCCAATTCCACAAGAACTGTCTTAGCGAAAGGCTTCTTGAGGGGAAAGCTGTAACATCGTGAGATGATTTCACAGAACACAAAGAATTTTCTGAGAAAGCTTCTTTCTCTTTGTTGTCGGAGGATATTTCCTTTGGCCCTATAATCTTCAAAGGGTTCCGGAATATCTGTTCTCAGATTCCACAGAAATAAGGCTAGCAAAGAGATCCATGACATATAGATGTAACTCTGTGAGATGAATTAACAGAACACTAAGCAGTTTCTCAGAAAGCTTGTTTCCAGATTTCATCTGAGGATATTTCCTATTTCACTGTAGCCCTCTCTGCGCCTCCAAATATCACTTTGCCAAATCCACAAAAACTGTCTTAGCGAAAGGCTTCTTGAGGGGAAAGCGGTGACTCGGTGAGATGATTTCACAGAACACAAAGAAGTTTCTCAGAAAGCTTCTTTCTCTTTGTTATCGGAGGATATTTCCTTTGGCCCTATAGTCTTCAAAGGGATCCGAAATATCTGTTCTCAGATTCCACCGAAATAAGGCTAGCAAAGAGATGCACGAAATACAGATCTTACTCTGTGAGATGAATTAACAGAACACTAAGCAGTTCCTCAGAAAGCTTCTTTCCAGATTTCATCTGAGAATTTTTCCTTTTTCACCATAGACCTCTATGGGCTTGCAAATATCACTTTGCCAATTCCACAAGAACTGTCTTAGCGAAAGGCTTCTTGAGGGGACAGCTGTAACTCTGTGAGGTGATTTCAAAGAACACGAAGAAGTTTCTCAGAAGCTTCTATCTCTTTCTTATCGGAGGATATTTCCTTTGGACCTATAGTCTTCTAAGGGATCCGAAATATCTGTTCTCAGATTCCACAGAAATAAGGCTAGCAAAGAGATCCACGAAATACAGACGTAACTCTGTGAGAAGAATTAACAGAACACTAAGCAGTTTCTCAGAAAGCTTCTTTCCAGATTTCATCTGAGGATATTTCCTTTTTCACAATAGCCCTCTTTGGGCTTCCAAATATAACATTCCCAATTCCACAAGAACTGTCTTAGCGAAAGGCTTCTTGAGGGGAAAGCTGTAACTTCGTGAGATGATTTCACAGAACACAAAGAAGTTTTTGAGAAAGCTTCTTCCTCTTTGTTGTCGGAGGATATTTCCTTTGGCCCTGTAGTCTTCAATGTAATCCGAAATATCTGTTCTCAGATTCCACAGAAAAAAGGCTAGCAAAGAAATCCATGACATACAGATGTAACTCTGTGAGATGAATTAACAGAACACTAAGCAGTTTCTCAGAAAGCTTCTTTCCAGAATTCATCTGAGGATATTTCCCCTTTCAGCATAGCCCTCTGTGGGCTTCCAAATATCTCTTTGGCAATTCCACAAGAACTGTCTTAGCGAAATGCTTCTTGTGGGGAAAGCTGTAACTCTGGGAGATGATTTCACAGAATACAAAGAAGTTTCTCAGAAAGCTTCTTTCTCTTTGTTATCGGAGGATATTTAATTTGACCCTATAGTCTCTAAGGGGATCCGAAATATCTGTTCTCAGATTCCACAGAAATAAGGCCAGCAAAGAGATCCACGAAATACAGATGGAACTCTGTGAGATGAATTAACAGAACACTAAGCACTTTCTCAGGAAGCTTCTTTCCAGATTTCATCTGAGGATATTTCCTTTTTCACCATAGCCCTCTATGGGCTTCCAAATATCACTTTGCCAATTCCACAAGAACTGTCTTAGCGAAAGGATTCTTGAGGGTAAAGCTGTGACACTGTGACATGATTTCAAAGAACACAAAGAAGTTTCTCAGAAAGTTTCTTTCTCTTTGTTATCGTAGGATATTTCCTTTGGCCCTATACTCTTCTAAGGGATCCGAAATATCTGTTCTCAGATTCCACAGAAATAAGGCTAGCAAAGAGATCCACGAAATACAGATGTAACTCTGTGAGATGAATTAACAGAACACTAAGCAGTTTCTCAGGAAGCTTCTTTCCAGATTTCATCTGAGGATACTTCGTTTTTCACCCTAGCCCTCTATGGGCTTCCGAATATCACTTTGACAATTCGACAAGAACTGTCTTAGCGAAAGGCTTCTTGTGGGGAAAGCTTTAACTCTGTGAGATGATTTCAAAGAACACAAAGAAGTTTCTCAGAAGGCTTCTTTCTCTTTGTTATCGGAGGATATTTCCTTTGGCCCTATAGTCTTCAAAGAGATCAGAAATATCTCTTCTCAGATTCCACAGAAATAAGGCTGGCAAAGAGATCCATGAAACACAGATGTAACTCCTTGAGATGAATTAACAGAACACTAAGCAGTTTCTCAGAAAGCTTCTTTCCAGATTTCATCTGAGGATATTTCCTTTTTCACCGTAACCCTCTATGGGCTCCCAAATATCACTTTGCCACTTCCACAAGAACTGTCTCAGCGAAAGGCTTCTTGAGGGGAAAGCTGTAACTCTGGGAGATGATTTCACAGAACACAAAGAAGTTTCTCAGAAAGCTTCTTTCTCTTTGTTATCGGAGGATATTTCCTTTGGCCCTATAGTCTTCAAGGGGATCTGAAATATCTGTTCTCAGATTCCACAGAAATAAGGCTAGCAAAGAGATCCACGAAATACAGATGTAACTCTGTGAGATGAATTAACAGAAGACTAAGCAGTTTCTCAGAAAGCTTCTTTCCAGATTTCATCTGAGGATATTTCCTTTTTCACCCTAAACCTCTATGCGCTTCCAAATATCACTTTGCCAATTCCACAAGAACTGTCTTAGCGAAAGGCTTCTTTAAGGGAAAGCTGTGACTCTGTGACATGATTTCAAAGAACACAAAGAAGTTTCTCAGAAAGCTTCTTTCTCTTTGTTATCTGAAGATATTTCCTTTGGCCCTATAGTCTTCAAAGGGATCCGAAATATCTGTTCTCAGATTCCATAGAAATAAGGCTAGCAAAGAGATCCAAGAAATACAGATGTAACTCTGTGAGATGAATTAACAGAACACTAAGCAGTTTCTAAGAAAGCTTCTTTCCAGATTTCATCTGAGGATATTTCCTTTTTCAGCATTGCCCTCTATGGGCTTCCAAATATCACTTTGCCAATTCCACAAGAACTGTCTTAGCGAAAGGCTTCTTGAGGGGAAAGCTGTAACTCTGTGATGTGATTTCCAAGAACACGAAGAAGTTTCTCACAAAGCTTCTTTCTCTTTGTTATCGGAGGATATTTCCTTCGGCCCTATAGTCTTCAAACGGATCCGAAATATCTGTTCTCAGATTCCACAGAAATAAAGCTAGCAAATAGATCCACGAAATACAGATGTAACACTTTGAGATGAATTAACAGAACACTAAGCAGTTTCTCAGAAATCTTCCTTCCAGATTTCATCTGAGGATATTTCCTTTTTCACCATAGCCCTCTATGGGCTTCCAAATATCACTTTGCCAATTCCACAAGAACTGTCTTAGCGAACGGCTTCTTGAGGGGAAATCTCTAACTCTGTGAGATGATTTCACAGAACACAAGGAAGTTTCTCAGAAAGCTTCATTCTCTTTGTTATCGGAGGATATTTCCTTTGGCCCTATAATTTTCAAAGGGATCCGAAATATCTGTTCTCAGATTCCACAGAAATAAAGCTAGCAAATAGATCCACGAAATACAGATGTAACCCTTTGAGAAGAATTAACAGAACACTAAGCAGTTTCTCAGAAATCTTCTTTCCAGATTTCATCTGAGGCTATTTCCTGTTTCACCATAGCCTTCTATAGGCTTCCAAATATCACTTTGCCAATTCCACAAGAAATGTCTTAGCGAAAGGATTCTTGAGGGGAAAGCTGTAACTCTCTGAGATGATTTCACAGAACACAAAGAAGTTTCTCAGAAAGCTTCTTTCTCTTTGTTATCGGAGCATATTTCCTTTGGTCCTATTGTCTTCAAAGGGATCCGAAATATCTCTTCTCAGATTCCACAGAAATAAGGCTAGCAAACAGATCAACGAAATACAGATGGAACTCTGTGAGATGAATTAACAGAACACTAAGCAGTTTCTCAGAAACCTTCTTTACAGATTTCATCTGAGGATATTTCCTTTTTCACCATAGCCCTCTATGCGCTTCCAAATATCACTTTGCCAATTCCACAAGAACTGTCTTAGCGAAAGGCTTCTTGAAGGGAAAGCTGTGACTCTGTGACATGATTTCAAAGAACACAAAGAAGATTCTCAGAAAGTTTCTTTCTATTTGTTATCGGAGGATATTTCCTTTGGCTCTAGAGTTTTCAAAGGGATCCGAAATATCTGTTCTCAGATTCCACAGAAATAAGGCTAGCAAAGAGATCCACGAAATACAGATGTAACTCTGTGAGATGAATTAACAGAACACTAAGCAGTTTCTCAGAAAGCTTCTTTCCAGATTTCATCTGAGGATATTTCCTTTTTCACCGTAGACCTCTATGCGCTTCCAAATATCATTTTGCCAATTCCACAAGAACTGTCTTAGCGAAAGGCTTCTTGACGGGAAAACTGTAACTCTGTGAGATGATTTCACAGAACACAAAGAAGTTTCTCAGAAAGCTTCTTTCTCTTTGTTATCAGAGGATATTTCCTTTAGCCCTATAGTCTTCAAAGGGATCCTTAATATCTGTTCTCAGATTCCACAGAAATAAGGCTAGCAAAGAGATCCACGAAATACAGATGTAACTCTGTGAGATGAATTAACAGAACACTAAGCGGTTTCTCAGAAAGCTTCTTTCCAGACTTCATCTGGAGATAATTCCTTTTTCACTATAGCTCTGTATGGGCTTGCAAATATCACTTTGCCAATTCCACAGGAACTGTCTTAGCAAAAGACTTCTTCAGAGGAAAGCTGTAACTCTGTGAGATGATTTCACAGAACACAAAGAAGTTTCTCAGAAAGCTTCTTTCTCTTTGTTATCGGAGATTATTTCCATTGGTCCTATAGTCTTCTAAAGGATCCGAAATATCTGTTCTCAGATTCCACAGAAATAAGGCTAGCAAAGAGATTCACGAAATACAGATGTAACTCCGTGAGATGAATTAACAGAACACTAAGCAGTTTCTCAGAAAGCTTCTTTCCAGATTTCCTCTGAGGATATTTCCTTTTTCACCGTAGCCCTGTTTTGGCTTCCAAATATCACTTTGCCAATTCCACAAGAACTGTCTTAGCGAAAGGCTTCTTGAGGGGAAAGTTGTAAGTCTGTGAGATGATTTCACAGAATACAAAGAAGTTTCTCAGAAAGCTTCTTTCTCTTTGTTATCGGAGGATATTTCCTTTGGCCCTATAGTCTTCAAAGGGATCCGAAATATCTCTTCTCAGATTCCACAGAAATAAGGCTAGCAAAGAGATCCACGAAATACAGATGTAACTCTGTGAGATGAATTAACAGAACACTAAGCAGTTTCTCAGAAAGTTTCTTTCCAGATTTCATCTGGGGATATTTCCTTTATGACGATAGCCTTCTATGGGCTTCCAAATATCACTTTGCCAATTCCACAAGAACTGTCTTAGCGAAAGTCTTCTTGAGGGGAAAGCTGTAACTCTCTGAGGTGATTTCACAGAACACAAAGAAGTTTCTCAGAAAGCTTCTTTCTTTTTGTTATCGGAGCATATTTCCTTTGGCCCTATTGTATTCAAAGGGATCCGAAATGTCTGTTCTCAGATTCCACAAAAATAAGGGTAGCAAAGAGATCCATGAATTACAGATGTACTCTTTGATATGAATTAAAAAAACACTAAGCAGTTTCTCAGAAAGCTTCTTTCCAGATTTCATCTGAGGATATTTCCTTTTTCACCATAGACCTCTACCGGCTTCCAAATATCACTTTGCCAATTCCACGAGAACTGTCTTAACAAAAGGCTTCTGAGGGGAAAGCTGTAACTCTGTGAGATGATTTCACAAAACACAAAGAAGTTTCTCAGAAAGCTTCTTTCTCTTTGTTATCGGAGGATATTTCCTTTGGCCCTATAGTATTCAAAGGGATCCGAAATATCAGTTCTCAGATTCCAGAGAAATAAGGCTAGCAAAGACATCCACGAAAAACAGATGTAACTCTGTGAGATGAATTAACAGAACACTAAGCAGTTTCTAGAAAGCTTCTTTCCAGATTTCATCTGAGGATATTTCCTTTTTCACCATAGCCCTCTATGGTCTTCCAAATATCACTTTGCAATTCCACAAGAACTGTCTTAGCGAAAGACTTCTTGAGGGGAAAGCTTTAACTCTGTGAGATGATTTCACAGAACACAAAGAAGTTTCTCAGAAAGCTTCTTTCTCTTTGTCATCGGAGGATATTTCCTTTGGCCCTATAGTCTTCTAAGGGATCCGAAATATCTGTTCTCAGATTCCACAGAAATAAGGTTAGCAAAGAGATCCAGGAAATACAGATGTAACTCAGTGAGATGAATTAACCGAACACTAAGCAGTTTCTCAGAAAGCTTCTTTGCAGATTTCATCTGAGGATATTTCCTTTTTCACCATAGCCTTCTAGGCGCTTCCAAATATCACTTTGCCAATTCCACAAGAACTGTCTTAGCAAAAGGCTTCTTGAGGGGAAAGCTGTATCTCTGTGAGATGAATTCACAGAACACAAAGAAGTTTCTCAGAAGGCTTCTTTCTCTTTGTTATCGGAGGATATTTCCTTTTGCCCTATAGTCTTCAAAGGGATCCGAAATATCTGTTCTCAGATTCCAGAGAAATAAGGCTAACGAAGAGATCCACGAAATACAGATGTAACTCTGTGAGATCAATTAACAGAACACTAAGCAATTTCTCAGAAATCTTCTTTCCATATTTCATCTGAGGATATTTCCTTTTTTACCATAGCCCTCTATGGGCTTCCAAATATCACTTTGCCAATTCAACAAGAACTGTCATAACGAAAGGCTTCTGAGGAGAAAGCTGTAACTCTGTGAGATGGTTTCACAGAACACAAAGAAGTTTCTCAGAAAGCTTCTTTCTCTTTGTTATCGGAGGATATTTCCTTTGGCCCTATAGTCCTCAAAGGGATCCGAAATATCTGTTCTCAGATTACACAGAAATAAGGCTAGCAAAGAGATCCACGAAATACAGACGTAACTCTGTGAGATGAATTAACAGAACTCTAAGCAGTTTCTCAGAAAGCTTCTTTCCAGATTTCATCTGAGGATATTTCCTTTTTCACCATAGCCCTCTTTGGGCTTCCAAATATAACATTCCCAATTCCTCAAGAACTGTCTTAGCGAAAGGCTTCTTGAGGGGAAAGCTGTAACATCGTGAGATGATTTCACAGAACACAAAGAATTTTCTGAGAAAGCTTCTTTCTCTTTGTTGTCGGAGGATATTTCCTTTGGCCCTATAATCTTCAAAGGGTTCCGGAATATCTGTTCTCAGATTCCACAGAAATAAGGCTAGCAAAGAGATCCATGACATATAGATGTAACTCTGTGAGATGAATTAACAGAACACTAAGCAGTTTCTCAGAAAGCTTGTTTCCAGATTTCATCTGAGGATATTTCCTATTTCACCGTAGCCCTCTATGCGCCTCCAAATATCACTTTGCCAAATCCACAAGAACTGTCTTAGCGAAAGGCTTCTTGAGGGGAAAGCGGTGACTCGGTGAGATGATTTCACAGAACACAAAGAAGTTACTCAGAAAGCTTCTTTCTCTTTGTTATCGGAGGATATTTCCTTTGGCCCTATAGTCTTCAAAGGGATCCGAAATATCTGTTCTCAGATTCCACCGAAATAAGGCTAGCAAAGAGATGCACGAAATACAGATCTTACTCTGTGAGATGAATTAACAGAACACTAAGCAGTTCCTCAGAAAGCTTCTTTCCAGATTTCATCTGAGGATATTTCCTTTTTCACCATAGACCTCTATGGGCTTGCAAATATCACTTTGCCAATTCCACAAGAACTGTCTTAGCGAAAGGCTTCTTGAGGCGACAGCTGTAACTCTGTGAGGTGATTTCAAAGAACACGAAGAAGTTTCTCAGAAGCTTCTATCTCTTTCTTATCGGAGGATATTTCCTTTGGACCTATAGTCTTCTAAGGGATCCGAAATATCTGTTCTCAGATTCCACAGAAATAAGGCTAGCAAAGAGATCCACGAAATACAGACGTAACTCTGTGAGAAGAAATAACAGAACACTAAGCAGTTTCTCAGAAAGCTTCTTTCCAGATTTCATCTGAGGATATTTCCTTTTTCACAATAGAACTCTTTGGGCTTCCAAATATAACATTCCCAATTCCACAAGAACTGTCTTAGCGAAAGGCTTCTTGAGGGGAAAGCTGTAACTTCGTGAGATGATTTCACAGAACACAAAGAAGTTTTTGAGAAAGCTTCTTCCTCTTTGTTGTCGGAGGATATTTCCTTTGGCCCTGTAGTCTTCAAGGTAATCCGAAATATCTGTTCTCAGATTCCACAGAAAAAAGGCTAGCAAAGAAATCCATGACATACAGATGTAACTCTGTGAGATGAATTAACAGAACACTAAGCAGTTTCTCAGAAAGCTTCTTTCCAGAATTCATCTGTGGATATTTCCCCTTTCAGCATAGCCCTCTGTGGGCTTCCAAATATCTCTTTGGCAATTCCACAAGAACTGTCTTAGCGAAAGGCTTATTGAGGGGAGTGCTGGAACTCTGTGAGATGATTTCAAAGAACACAAAGAAGTTTCTCAGAAAGTTTCTTTCTCTTTGTTATCGGAGGATATTTCCTTTGGCCCTATAGTCTTCAAAGGGATCCGAAATATCTGTTCTCAGATTCCACAGAAATAAGGCTAGCAAAGAGATCCACGAAATACAGATGTAACTCTGTGAGATGAATTAACAGAACACTAAGCAGTTTCTCAGAAAGCTTCTTTCCAGATTTCATCTGAGGATATTTCCTTTTTCACCATTACCCTCTATGGGCTCCCAAATATCACTTTGCCAATTCCACAAGAACTGTCTGAGCGAAAGGCTTCTTGAGGTGAAAGCTGTAACTCTGGGAGATGATTTCACAGAATACAAAGAAGTTTCTCAGAAAGCTTCTTTCTCTTTGTTATCGGAGGATATTTAATTTGACCCTATAGTCTTCAAGGGGATCCGAAATATCTGTTCTCAGATTCCACAGAAATAAGGCCAGCAAAGAGATCCACGAAATACAGATGGAACTCTGTGAGATGAATTAACAGAACACTAAGCACTTTCTCAGGAAGCTTCTTTCCAGATTTCATCTGAGGATATTTCCTTTTTCACCATAGCCCTCTATGGGCTTCCAAATATCACTTTGCCAATTCCACAAGAACTGTCTTAGCGAAAAGATTCTTGAGGGTAAAGCTGTGACACTGTGACATGATTTCAAAGAACACAAAGAAATTTCTCAGAAAGTTTCTTTCTCTTTGTTATCGTAGGATATTTCCTTTGGCCCTATACTCTTCTAAGGGATCCGAAATATCTGTTCTCAGATTCCACAGAAATAAGGCTAGCAAAGAGATCCACGAAATACAGATGTAACTCTGTGAGATGAATTAACAGAACACTAAGCAGTTTCTCAGGAAGCTTCTTTCCAGATTTCATCTGAGGATACTTCGTTTTTCACCCTAGCCCTCTATGGGCTTCCGAATATCACTTTGACAATTCGACAAGAACTGTCTTAGCGAAAGGCTTCTTGTGGGGAAAGCTTTAACTCTGTGAGATGATTTCAAAGAACACAAAGAAGTTTCTCAGAAGGCTTCTTTCTCTTTGTTATCGGAGGATATTTCCTTTGGCCCTATAGTCTTCAAAGAGATCAGAAATATCTCTTCTCAGATTCCACAGAAATAAGGCTGGCAAAGAGATCCATGAAACACAGATGTAACTCCTTGAGATGAATTAACAGAACACTAAGCAGTTTCTCAGAAAGCTTCTTTCCAGATTTCATCTGAGGATATTTCCTTTTTCACCGTAACCCTCTATGGGCTCCCAAATATCACTTTGCCACTTCCACAAGAACTGTCTCAGCGAAAGGCTTCTTGAGGGGAAAGCTGTAACTCTGGGAGATGATTTCACAGAACACAAAGAAGTTTCTCAGAAAGCTTCTTTCTCTTTGTTATCGGAGGATATTTCCTTTGGCCCTATAGTCTTCAAGGGGATCTGAAATATCTGTTCTCAGATTCCACAGAAATAAGGCTAGCAAAGAGATCCACGAAATACAGATGTAACTCTGTGAGATGAATTAACAGAAGACTAAGCAGTTTCTCAGAAAGCTTCTTTCCAGATTTCATCTGAGGATATTTCCTTTTTCACCCTAAACCTCTATGCGCTTCCAAATATCACTTTGCCAATTCCACAAGAACTGTCTTAGCGAAAGGCTTCTTTAAGGGAAAGCTGTGACTCTGTGACATGATTTCAAAGAACACAAAGAAGTTTCTCAGAAAGCTTCTTTCTCTTTGTTATCTGAGGATATTTCCTTTGGCCCTATAGTCTTCAAAGGGATCCGAAATATCTGTTCTCAGATTCCACAGAAATAAGGCTAGCAAAGAGATCCAAGAAATACAGATGTAACTCTGTGAGATGAATTAACAGAACACTAAGCAGTTTCTAAGAAAGCTTCTTTCCAGATTTCATCTGAGGATATTTCCTTTTTCAGCATTGCCCTCTATGGGCTTCCAAATATCACTTTGCCAATTCCACAAGAACTGTCTTAGCGAAAGGCTTCTTGAGGGGAAAGCTGTAACTCTGTGATGTGATTTCCAAGAACACGAAGAAGTTTCTCACAAAGCTTCTTTCTCTTTGTTATCGGAGGATATTTCCTTCGGCCCTATAGTCTTCAAACGGATCCGAAATATCTGTTCTCAGATTCCACAGAAATAAAGCTAGCAAATAGATCCACGAAATACAGATGTAACACTTTGAGATGAATTAACAGAACACTAAGCAGTTTCTCAGAAATCTTCCTTCCAGATTTCATCTGAGGATATTTCCTTTTTCACCATAGCCCTCTATGGGCTTCCAAATATCACTTTGCCAATTCCACAAGAACTGTCTTAGCGAACGGCTTCTTGAGGGGAAATCTCTAACTCTGTGTGATGATTTCACAGAACACAAGGAAGTTTCTCAGAAAGCTTCTTTCTCTTTGTTATCGGAGGATATTTCCTTTGGCCCTATAGTCTTCAAAGGGATCCGAAATATCTCTTCTCAGATTCCACAGAAATAAGGCTAGCAAAGAGATCCACGAAATACAGATGTAACTCTGTGAGATGAATTAACAGAACACTAAGCAGTTTCTCAGAAAGTTTCTTTCCAGATTTCATCTGGGGATATTTCCTTTATGACGATAGCCTTCTATGGGCTTCCAAATATCACTTTGCCAATTCCACAAGAACTGTCTTAGCGAAAGTCTTCTTGAGGGGAAAGCTGTAACTCTCTGAGATGATTTCACAGAACACAAAGAAGTTTCTCAGAAAGCTTCTTTCTTTTTGTTATCGGAGCATATTTCCTTTGGCCCTATTGTATTCAAAGGGATCCGAAATGTCTGTTCTCAGATTCCACAAAAATAAGGGTAGCAAAGAGATCCATGAATTACAGATGTACTCTTTGATATGAATTAAAAAAACACTAAGCAGTTTCTCAGAAAGCTTCTTTCCAGATTTCATCTGAGGATATTTCCTTTTTCACCATAGACCTCTACGGGCTTCCAAATATCACTTTGCCAATTCCACGAGAACTGTCTTAACAAAAGGCTTCTGAGGGGAAAGCTGTAACTCTGTGAGATGATTTCACAGAACACAAAGAAGTTTCTCAGAAAGCTTCTTTCTCTTTGTTATCGGAGGATATTTCCTTTGGCCCTATAGTATTCAAAGGGATCCGAAATATCAGTTCTCAGATTCCAGAGAAATAAGGCTAGCAAAGACATCCACGAAAAACAGATGTAACTCTGTGAGATGAATTAACAGAACACTAAGCAGTTTCTAGAAAGCTTCTTTCCAGATTTCATCTGAGGATATTTCCTTTTTCACCATAGCCCTCTATGGTCTTCCAACTATCACTTTGCAATTCCACAAGAACTGTCTTAGCGAAAGGCTTCTTGGGGGGAAAGCTTTAACTCTGTGAGATGATTTCACAGAACACAAAGAAGTTTCTCAGAAAGCTTCTTTCTCTTTGTCATCGGAGGATATTTCCTTTGGCCCTACAGTCTTCTAAGGGATCCGAAATATCTGTTCTCAGATTCCACAGAAATAAGGTTAGCAAAGAGATCCAGGAAATACAGATGTAACTCAGTGAGATGAATTAACCGAACACTAAGCAGTTTCTCAGAAAGCTTCTTTGCAGATTTCATCTGAGGATATTTCCTTTTTCACCATAGCCTTCTAGGCGCTTCCAAATATCACTTTGCCAATTCCACAAGAACTGTCTTAGCAAAAGGCTTCTTGAGGGGAAAGCTGTATCTCTGTGAGATGAATTCACAGAACACAAAGAAGTTTCTCAGAAGGCTTCTTTCTCTTTGTTATCGGAGGATATTTCCTTTTGCCCTATAGTCTTCAAAGGGATCCGAAATATCTGTTCTCAGATTCCACAGAAATAAGGCTAACGAAGAGATCCACGAAATACAGATGTAACTCTGTGAGATCAATTAACAGAACACTAAGCAATTTCTCAGAAATCTTCTTTCCATATTTCATCTGAGGATATTTCCTTTTTTACCATAGCCCTCTATGGGCTTCCAAATATCACTTTGCCAATTCAACAAGAACTGTCTTAACGAAAGGCTTCTGAGGAGAAAGCTGTAACTCTGTGAGATGGTTTCACAGAACTCAAAGAAGTTTCTCCGAAAGCTTCTTTCTCTTTGTTATCGGAGCTTATTTCCTTTGGCCCTATAGTCTTCAAAGGGATCCGAAATATCTGTTCTCAGATTCCACAGAAATAAGGCTAGCAGAGAGATCCACGAAATACAGATGTAACTCTGTGAGATGAATTAACAGAACACTAAGCAGTTTCTCAGAAAGCTTCTTTCAGATTTCATCTGAGGATATTTCCTTTTTCACCCTTGCCTTCTATGTGCTTCCAAATTTCACTTTGCCAATTCCACAAGAACTGTCTTAGTGAAAGTCTTCTTGAGGGGAAAGCTGTAACTCGGTGAGGTGATTTCAAAGAACACAAGGAAGTTTCTCAGAAAGCTTCTTTTTCTTTGTTACCGGAGTTTATATCCTTTGGCCCTATAATCTTCAAAGGGATCCGAAATATCTGTTCTCAGATTCCACAGAAATAAGGCAACAAAGAGATCCACTAAATACAGATGTAACTCTGTGAGATGAATTAACCGAACACTAAGGAGGTTCTCAGAAAGCTACTTTCCAGATTTCATCTGAGAATACTTCCTTTTTCACCATAGCCCTCTATGGGCCTCCAAATATACTTTGCGAATTCCACAAGAACTGTCTTAGCGAAAGGCTTCTTGAGGGGAAAGCTGTAACTCTGTGAGATGATTTCACAGAACACAAAGAAGTTTCTCACAAATCTTCTTTCTCTTTGTTATCAGAGGATATTTCCTTTGGCCCTATAGTCTTCTAAGGGATCCGAAATATCTGTTCTCAGATTCCACAGAAATAAAGCTAGCAAAGAGATACACGAAATACAGATGTCACTCTGTGAGACGAATTAACAGAACACTAAGCAGTTTCTCAGAAAGCTTCTTTCCAGATTTCATCTGAGGGTATTTCCTTTTTCACCATAGCCCTCTATGGGCTTCCAAATATCACTTTGCCAATTCCACAAGAACTGTCTTAGCGAAAGGCTTCTTGAGAGGAAAGCTGTAACTCTGTGAGATGATTTCACAGAACACAAAGAAGTTTCTCAGAAAGCTTCTTTCTCTTTGTTTCGGAGCATATTTCCTTTGGCCCTATAGTCCTCAAAGGGATCCGAAATATCTGTACTCAGATTTCACAGAAATAAGGCTAGCAAAGCGATCCACGAAATACAGATATAACTTTGTGAGATGAATTAACAGAACACTAAGCAGTTTCTCAGAAAGCTTCTTTCCAGATTTCATCTGAGGATATTTCCTTTTTCACCATAGCCATCTAAGCGCTTCCAAATATCACTTTGTTAATTGCACTAGAACTGTCTTAGCGAAAGGCTTCTTGAGGGGAAAGCTGTATCCCTGTGAGATGATTTCACAGAACACAAAGAAGTTTCTCAGAAAGCTTCTTTCTCTTTGTTATCGGAGGATATTTAATTTGGCCCTATAGTCTTCTAAGGGATCCGAAATATCTCTTCGCAGATTCCACAGAAATAAGGCTAGCAAAGAGATCCACGAAATACAGATGTAACACTGTGAGATGAATTAACAGAACACTAAACAGTTTCTCAGAAAGCTTCTTTCCAGATTTCATCTGAGGATATTTCCTTTTTCACCCTTGCCTTCTATGTGTTTCCAAATATCACTTTGCCAATTCCACAAGAACTGTCTTAGTGAAAGGCTTCTTGAGGGGAAAGCTGTAACTCTGTGAGATGATTTCACAGAACACAAAGAAGTTTGTCACAAAGCTTCTTTCTCTTTGTTATCGGAGGATATTTCCTTTGGCCCTATAGTCTTCTAAGGGATCCCAAATATCTGTTCTCAGATTCCACAGAAATAAGGCTAGCAGAGAGATCCACGAAATACAGATGTAACACTGTGAGATGAATTAACAGAACACTAAGCAGTTTCTCAGAAAGCTTCTTTCCAGATTTCATCTGAGGATATTTCCTTTTTCACCATAGACCTCTACGGGCTTCCAAATATCACTTTGCCAATTCCACGAGAACTGTCTTAACAAAAGGCTTCTGAGGGGAAAGCTGTAACTCTGTGAGATGATTTCACAGAACACAAAGAAGTTTCTCAGAAAGCTTCTTTCTCTTTGTTATCGGAGGATATTTCCTTTGGCCCTATAGTATTCAAAGGGATCCGAAATATCAGTTCTCAGATTCCAGAGAAATAAGGCTAGCAAAGACATCCACGAAAAACAGATGTAACTCTGTGAGATGAATTAACAGAACACTAAGCAGTTTCTAGAAAGCTTCTTTCCAGATTTCATCTGAGGATATTTCCTTTTTCACCATAGCCCTCTATGGTCTTCCAAATATCACTTTGCATTTCCACAAGAACTGTCTTAGCGAAAGGCTTCTTGGGGGGAAAGCTTTAACTCTGTGAGATGATTTCACAGAACACAAAGAAGTTTCTCAGAAAGCTTCTTTCTCTTTGTCATCGGAGGATATTTCCTTTGGCTCTACAGTCTTCTAAGGGATCCGAAATATCTGTTCTCAGATTCCACAGAAATAAGGTTAGCAAAGAGATCCAGGAAATACAGATGTAACTCAGTGAGATGAATTAACCGAACACTAAGCAGTTTCTCAGAAAGCTTCTTTGCAGATTTCATCTGAGGATATTTCCTTTTTCACCATAGCCTTCTAGGCGCTTCCAAATATCACTTTGCCAATTCCACAAGAACTGTCTTAGCAAAAGGCTTCTTGAGGGGAAAGCTGTATCTCTGTGAGATGAATTCACAGAACACAAAGAAGTTTCTCAGAAGGCTTCTTTCTCTTTGTTATCGGAGGATATTTCCTTTTGCCCTATAGTCTTCAAAGGGATCCGAAATATCTGTTCTCAGATTCCACAGAAATAAGGCTAACGAAGAGATCCACGAAATACAGATGTAACTCTGTGAGATCAATTAACAGAACACTAAGCAATTTCTCAGAAATCTTCTTTCCATATTTCATCTGAGGATATTTCCTTTTTTACCATAGCCCTCTATGGGCTTCCAAATATCACTTTGCCAATTCAACAAGAACTGTCTTAACGAAAGGCTTCTGAGGAGAAAGCTGTAACTCTGTGAGATGGTTTCACAGAACTCAAAGAAGTTTCTCCGAAAGCTTCTTTCTCTTTGTTATCGGAGCTTATTTCCTTTGGCCCTATAGTCTTCAAAGGGATCCGAAATATCTGTTCTCAAATTCCACAGAAATAAGGCTAGCAGAGAGATCCACGAAATACAGATGTAACTCTGTGAGATGAATTAACAGAACACTAAGCAGTTTCTCAGAAAGCTTCTTTCAGATTTCATCTGAGGATATTTCCTTTTTCACCCTTGCCTTCTATGTGCTTCCAAATTTCACTTTGCCAATTCCACAAGAACTGTCTTAGTGAAAGTCTTCTTGAGGGGAAAGCTGTAACTCGGTGAGGTGATTTCAAAGAACACAAGGAAGTTTCTCAGAAAGCTTCTTTTTCTTTGTTACCGGAGTTTATATCCTTTGGCCCTATAATCTTCAAAGGGATCCGAAATATCTGTTCTCAGATTCCACAGAAATAAGGCAACAAAGAGATCCACTAAATACAGATGTAACTCTGTGAGATGAATTAACCGAACACTAAGGAGGTTCTCAGAAAGCTACTTTCCAGATTTCATCTGAGAATATTTCCTTTTTCACCATAGCCCTCTATGGGCCTCCAAATATACTTTGCGAATTCCACAAGAACTGTCTTAGCGAAAGGCTTCTTGAGGGGAAAGCTGTAACTCTGTGAGATGATTTCACAGAACACAAAGAAGTTTCTCACAAATCTTCTTTCTCTTTGTTATCAGAGGATATTTCCTTTGGCCCTATAGTCTTCTAAGGGATCCGAAATATCTGTTCTCAGATTCCACAGAAATAAAGCTAGCAAAGAGATACACGAAATACAGATGTCACTCTGTGAGACGAATTAACAGAACACTAAGCAGTTTCTCAGAAAGCTTCTTTCCAGATTTCATCTGAGGGTATTTCCTTTTTCACCATAGCCCTCTATGGGCTTCCAAATATCACTTTGCCAATTCCACAAGAACTGTCTTAGCGAAAGGCTTCTTGAGAGGAAAGCTGTAACTCTGTGAGATGATTTCACAGAACACAAAGAAGTTTCTCAGAAAGCTTCTTTCTCTTTGTTTCGGAGCATATTTCCTTTGGCCCTATAGTCCTCAAAGGGATCCGAAATATCTGTACTCAGATTTCACAGAAATAAGGCTAGCAAAGCGATCCACGAAATACAGATATAACTTTGTGAGATGAATTAACAGAACACTAAGCAGTTTCTCAGAAAGCTTCTTTCCAGATTTCATCTGAGGATATTTCCTTTTTCACCATAGCCATCTAAGCGCTTCCAAATATCACTTTGTTAATTGCACTAGAACTGTCTTAGCGAAAGGCTTCTTGAGGGGAAAGCTGTATCCCTGTGAGATGATTTCACAGAACACAAAGAAGTTTCTCAGAAAGCTTCTTTCTCTTTGTTATCGGAGGATATTTAATTTGGCCCTATAGTCTTCTAAGGGATCCGAAATATCTCTTCGCAGATTCCACAGAAATAAGGCTAGCAAAGAGATCCACGAAATACAGATGTAACTCTGTGAGATGAATTAACAGAACACTAAACAGTTTCTCAGAAAGCTTCTTTCCAGATTTCATCTGAGGATATTTCCTTTTTCACCCTTGCCTTCTATGTGCTTCCAAATATCACTTTGCCAGTTACACAAGAACTGTCTTAGTGAAAGGCTTCTTGAGGGGAAAGCTGTAACTCTGTGAGATGATTTCACAGAACACAAAGAAGTTTGTCACAAAGCTTCTTTCTCTTTGTTATCGGAGGATATTTCCTTTGGCCCTATAGTCTTCTAAGGGATCCCAAATATCTGTTCTCAGATTCCACAGAAATAAGGCTAGCAGAGAGATCCACGAAATACAGATGTAACACTGTGAGATGAATTAACAGAACACTAAGCAGTTTCTCAGAAAGCTTCTTTCCAGATTTCATCTGAGGATATTTCCTTTTTCACCATAGCCCTCTATGGTCTTCCAAATATCACTTTGCAATTCCACAAGAACTGTCTTAGCGAAAGGCTTCTTGAGGGGAAAGCTTTAACTCTGTGAGATGATTTCACAGAACACAAAGAAGTTTCTCAGAAAGCTTCTTTCTCTTTGTCATCGGAGGATATTTCCTTTGGCCCTATAGTCTTCTAAGGGATCCGAAATATCTGTTCTCAGATTCCACAGAAATAAGGTTAGCAAAGAGATCCAGGAAATACAGATGTAACTCAGTGAGATGAATTAACCGAACACTAAGCAGTTTCTCAGAAAGCTTCTTTGCAGATTTCATCTGAGGATATTTCCTTTTTCACCATAGCCTTCTAGGCGCTTCCAAATATCACTTTGCCAATTCCACAAGAACTGTCTTAGCAAAAGGCTTCTTGAGGGGAAAGCTGTATCTCTGTGAGATGAATTCACAGAACACAAAGAAGTTTCTCAGAAGGCTTCTTTCTCTTTGTTATCGGAGGATATTTCCTTTTGCCCTATAGTCTTCAAAGGGATCCGAAATATCTGTTCTCAGATTCCAGAGAAATAAGGCTAACGAAGAGATCCACGAAATACAGATGTAACTCTGTGAGATCAATTAACAGAACACTAAGCAATTTCTCAGAAATCTTCTTTCCATATTTCATCTGAGGATATTTCCTTTTTTACCATAGCCCTCTATGGGCTTCCAAATATCACTTTGCCAATTCAACAAGAACTGTCTTAACGAAAGGCTTCTGAGGAGAAAGCTGTAACTCTGTGAGATGGTTTCACAGAACTCAAAGAAGTTTCTCCGAAAGCTTCTTTCTCTTTGTTATCGGAGCTTATTTCCTTTGGCCCTATAGTCTTCAAAGGGATCCGAAATATCTGTTCTCAGATTCCACAGAAATAAGGCTAGCAGAGAGATCCACGAAATACAGATGTAACTCTGTGAGATGAATTAACAGAACACTAAGCAGTTTCTAGAAAGCTTCTTTCCAGATTTCATCTGAGGATATTTCCTTTTTCACCATAGACCTCTATGGTCTTCCAAATATCACTTTGCAATTCCACAAGAACTGTCTTAGCGAAAGGCTTCTTGAGGGGAAAGCTTTAACTCTGTGAGATGATTTCACAGAACACAAAGAAGTTTCTCAGAAAGCTTCTTTCTCTTTGTCATCGGAGGATATTTCCTTTGGCCCTATAGTCTTCTAAGGGATCCGAAATATCTGTTCTCAGATTCCACAGAAATAAGGTTAGCAAAGAGATCCAGGAAATACAGATGTAACTCAGTGAGATGAATTAACCGAACACTAAGCAGTTTCTCAGAAAGCTTCTTTGCAGATTTCATCTGAGGATATTTCCTTTTTCACCATAGCCTTCTAGGCGCTTCCAAATATCACTTTGCCAATTCCACAAGAACTGTCTTAGCAAAAGGCTTCTTGAGGGGAAAGCTGTATCTCTGTGAGATGGTTTCACAGAACTCAAAGAAGTTTCTCCGAAAGCTTCTTTCTCTTTGTTATCGGAGCTTATTTCCTTTGGCCCTATAGTCTTCAAAGGGATCCGAAATATCTGTTCTCAGATTCCACAGAAATAAGGCTAGCAGAGAGATCCACGAAATACAGATGTAACTCTGTGAGATGAATTAACAGAACACTAAGCAGTTTCTAGAAAGCTTCTTTCCAGATTTCATCTGAGGATATTTCCTTTTTCACCATAGCCCTCTATGGTCTTCCAAATATCACTTTGCAATTCCACAAGAACTGTCTTAGCGAAAGGCTTCTTGAGGGGAAAGCTTTAACTCTGTGAGAAGATTTCACAGAACACAAAGAAGTTTCTCAGAAAGCTTCTTTCTCTTTGTCATCGGAGGATATTTCCTTTGGCCCTATAGTCTTCTAAGGGATCCGAAATATCTGTTCTCAGATTCCACAGAAATAAGGTTAGCAAAGAGATCCACGAAATACAGATGTAACTCATTGAGATGAATTAACCGAACACTAAGCAGTTTCTCAGAAAGCTTCTTTGCAGATTTCATCTGAGGATATTTCCTTTTTCACCATAGCCTTCTAGGCGCTTCCAAATATCACTTTGCCAATTCCACAAGAACTGTCTTAGCAAAAGGCTTCTTGAGGGGAAAGCTGTATCTCTGTGAGATGAATTCACAGAACACAAAGAAGTTTCTCAGAAGGCTTCTTTCTCTTTGTTATCGGAGGATATTTCCTTTTGCCCTATAGTCTTCAAAGGGATCCGAAATATCTGTTCTCAGATTCCACAGAAATAAGGCTAACGAAGAGATCCACGAAATACAGATGTAACTCTGTGAGATCAATTAACAGAACACTAAGCAATTTCTCAGAAATCTTCTTTCCATATTTCATCTGAGGATATTTCCTTTTTTACCATAGCCCTCTATGGGCTTCCAAATATCACTTTGCCAATTCAACAAGAACTGTCTTAACGAAAGGCTTCTGAGGAGAAAGCTGTAACTCTGTGAGATGGTTTCACAGAACTCAAAGAAGTTTCTCCGAAAGCTTCTTTCTCTTTGTTATCGGAGCTTATTTCCTTTGGCCCTATAGTCTTCAAAGGGATCCGAAATATCTGTTCTCAGATTCCACAGAAATAAGGCTAGCAGAGAGATCCACGAAATACAGATGTAACTCTGTGAGATGAATTAACAGAACACTAAGCAGTTTCTCAGAAAGCTTCTTTCAGATTTCATCTGAGGATATTTCCTTTTTCACCCTTGCCTTCTATGTGCTTCCAAATTTCACTTTGCCAATTCCACAAGAACTGTCTTAGTGAAAGGCTTCTTGAGGGGAAAGCTGTAACTCGGTGAGGTGATTTCAAAGAACACAAGGAAGTTTCTCAGAAAGCTTCTTTTTCTTTGTTACCGGAGTTTATATCCTTTGGCCCTATAATCTTCAAAGGGATCCGAAATATCTGTTCTCAGATTCCACAGAAATAAGGCAACAAAGAGATCCACTAAATACAGATGTAACTCTGTGAGATGAATTAACCGAACACTAAGGAGGTTCTCAGAAAGGTACTTTCCAGATTTCATCTGAGAATATTTCCTTTTTCACCATAGCCCTCTATGGGCCTCCAAATATACTTTGCGAATTCCACAAGAACTGTCTTAGCGAAAGGCTTCTTGAGGGGAAAGCTGTAACTCTGTGAGATGATTTCACAGAACACAAAGAAGTTTCTCACAAATCTTCTTTCTCTTTGTTATCGGAGGATATTTCCTTTGGCCCTATAGTCTTCTAAGGGATCCGAAATATCTGTTCTCAGATTCCACAGAAATAAGGCAAGCAAAGAGATCCACGAAATACAGATGTAACTCTGTGAGATGAATTTTCAGAACACTAAGCAGTTTCTCAGACAGCTTCTTTCCAGATTTCATCTGAGGATATTTCCTTTTTCACCCTAGACTTCTATGCTCTTCCAAATATCACTTTGCCAATTCCAAAAGAACTGTCTTAGCGAAAGGCTTCTGGAGGGGAAAGCTGTAACTCGGTGAGATGATTTCACAGAACACAAAGAAGTTTCTCACAAAGCTTCTTTCTCTTTGTTATCGGAGGATATTTCCTTTGGCCCTATAGTCTTCTATGGGATTCAAAATATCTGTTCTCAGATTCCACAGAAATAAGGCTAGCAAAGAGATCCACGAAATACAGATGTAACTCTGTGAGGTGAATTAACAGAACACTAAGCAGTTTCTCAGAAAACTTCTTTCCTGATCTCATCTGAGGATATTTCCTTTTTCACCATAGCCCTCTATGGGCTTCCAAATATCACTTTGCCAATTCCACAAGAACTGTCTTAGTGAAAGGCTTCTGAGAGGAAAGCTGTAACTCTGTGAGATGGTTTCACAAAACACAAAGAATTTTCTCAGAAAGCTTCTTTCTCTTTGTTATCGGAGGATATTTCCTTTGGGCCTATAGTCTTCAAAGGGATCCGAAATATCGGTTCTCAGATTCCACAGAAATAAAGCTAGCAAAGAGATACACGAAATACAGATGTCACTCTGTGAGACGAATTAACAGAACACTAAGCAGTTTCTCAGAAAGCTTCTTTCCAGATTTCATCTGAGGGTATTTCCTTTTTCACCATAGCCCTCTATGGGCTTCCAAATATCACTTTGCCAATTCCACAAGAACTCTCTTAGCGAAAGGCTTCTTGAGAGGAAAGCTGTAACTCTGTGAGATGATTTCACAGAACAAAAAGAAGTTTCTCAGAAAGCTTCTTTCTCTTTGTTTCGGAGCATTTTTCCTTTGGCCCTATAGTCCTCAAAGGGATCCGAAATATCTGTACTCAGATTTCACAGAAATAAGGCTAGCAAAGAGATCCACGAAATACAGATATAACTTTGTGAGATGAATTAACAGAACCCTAAGCAGTTTCTCAGAAAGCTTCTTTCCAGATTTCATCTGAGGATATTTCCTTTTTCACCATAGCCATCTAAGCGCTTCCAAATATCACTTTGTTAATTGCACTAGAACTGTCTTAGCGAAAGGCTTCTTGAGGGGAAAGCTGTATCCCTGTGAGATGATTTCACAGAACACAAAGAAGTTTCTCAGAAAGCTTCTTTCTCTTTGTTATCGCAGGATATTTAATTTGGCCCTATAGTCTTCTAAGGGATCCGAAATATCTTTTCGCAGATTCCACAGAAATAAGGCTAGCAAAGAGATCCACGAAATACAGATGTAACTCTGTGAGATGAATTAACAGAACACTAAGCAGTTTCTCAGAAAGCTTCTTTCCAGATTTCATCTGAGGATATTTCCTTTTTCACCCTTGCCTTCTATGTGCTTCCAAATATCACTTTGCCAGGTACACAAGAACTGTCTTAGTGAAAGGCTTCTTGAGGGGAAAGCTGTAACTCTGTGAGATGATTTCACAGAACACAAAGAAGTTTCTCACAAAGCTTCTTTCTCTTTGTTATCGGAGGATATTTCCTTTGGCCCTATAGTCTTCTAAGGGATCCCAAATATCTGTTCTCAGATTCCACAGAAATAAGGCTAGCAAAGAGATCCACGAAATACAGATGTAACACTATGAGATGAATTAACAGAACACTAAGCAGTTTCTCAGAAAGCTTCTTTCCAGATTTCATCTGAGGATATTTCCTTTTTCACCATAGCCCTCTATGGTCTTCCAAATATCACTTTGCAATTCCACAAGAACTGTCTTAGCGAAAGGCTTCTTGAGGGGAAAGCTTTAACTCTGTGAGATGATTTCACAGAACACAAAGAAGTTTCTCAGAAAGCTTCTTTCTCTTTGTCATCGGAGGATATTTCCTTTGGCCCTATAGTCTTCTAAGGGATCCGAAATATCTGTTCTCAGATTCCACAGAAATAAGGTTAGCAAAGAGATCCAGGAAATACAGATGTAACTCAGTGAGATGAATTAACCGAACACTAAGCAGTTTCTCAGAAAGCTTCTTTGCAGATTTCATCTGAGGATATTTCCTTTTTCACCATAGCATTCTAGGCGCTTCCAAATATCACTTTGCCAATTCCACAAGAACTGTCTTAGCAAAAGGCTTCTTGAGGGGAAAGCTGTATCTCTGTGAGATGAATTCACAGAACACAAAGAAGTTTCTCAGAAGGCTTCTTTCTCTTTGTTATCGGAGGATATTTCCTTTTGCCCTATAGTCTTCAAAGGGATCCGAAATATCTGTTCTCAGATTCCAGAGAAATAAGGCTAACGAAGAGATCCACGAAATACAGATGTAACTCTGTGACATCAATTAACAGAACACTAAGCAATTTCTCAGAAATCTTCTTTCCATATTTCATCTGAGGATATTTCCTTTTTTACCATAGCCCTCTATGGGCTTCCAAATATCACTTTGCCAATTCAACAAGAACTGTCTTAACGAAAGGCTTCTGAGGAGAAAGCTGTAACTCTGTGAGATGGTTTCACAGAACTCAAAGAAGTTTCTCCGAAAGCTTCTTTCTCTTTGTTATCGGAGCTTATTTCCTTTGGCCCTTTAGTCTTCAAAGGGATCCGAAATATCTGTTCTCAGATTCCACAGAAATAAGGCTAGCAGAGAGATCCACGAAATACAGATGTAACTCTGTGAGATGAATTAACAGAACACTAAGCAGTTTCTCAGAAAGCTTCTTTCAGATTTCATCTGAGGATATTTCCTTTTTCACCCTTGCCTTCTATGTGCTTCCAAATTTCACTTTGACAATTCCACAAGAACTGTCTTAGTGAAAGGCTTCTTGAGGGGAAAGCTGTAACTCGGTGAGGTGATTTCAAAGAACACAAGGAAGTTTCTCAGAAAGCTTCTTTTTCTTTGTTACCGGAGTTTATATCCTTTGGCCCTATAATCTTCAAAGGGATCCGAAATATCTGTTCTCAGATTCCACAGAAATAAGGCAACAAAGAGATCCACTAAATACAGATGTAACTCTGTGAGATGAATTAACCGAACACTAAGGAGGTTCTCAGAAAGGTACTTTCCAGATTTCATCTGAGAATATTTCCTTTTTCACCATAGCCCTCTATGGGCCTCCAAATATACTTTGCCAATTCCACAAGAACTGTCTTAGCGAAAGGCTTCTTGAGGGGAAAGCTGTAACTCTGTGAGATGATTTCACAGAACACAAAGAAGTTTCTCACAAATCTTCTTTCTCTTTGTTATCGGAGGATATTTCCTTTGGCCCTATAGTCTTCTATGGGATCCGAAATATCTGTTCTCAGATTCCACAGAAATAAGGCTAGCAAAGAGATCCACGAAATACAGATGTAACTCTGTGAGATGAATTTTCAGAACACTAAGCAGTTTCTCAGACAGCTTCTTTCCAGATTTCATCTGAGGATATTTCCTTTTTCACCCTAGACTTCTATGCTCTTCCAAATATCACTTTGCCAATTCCAAAAGAACTGTCTTAGCGAAAGGCTTCTGGAGGGGAAAGCTGTAACTCGGTGAGATGATTTCACAGAACACAAAGAAGTTTCTCACAAAGCTTCTTTCTCTTTGTTATCGGAGGATATTTCCTTTGGCCCTATAGTCTTCTAAGGGATTCAAAATATCTGTTCTCAGATTCCACAGAAATAAGGCTAGCAAAGAGATCCACGAAATACAGATATAACTCTGTGAGGTGAATTAACAGAACACTAAGCAGTTTCTCAGAAAACTTCTTTCCTGATCTCATCTGAGGATATTTCCTTTTTCACCATAGCCCTCTATGGGCTTCCAAATATCACTTTGCCAATTCCACAAGAACTGTCTTAGTGAAAGGCTTCTGAGAGGAAAGCTGTAACTCTGTGAGATGGTTTCACAAAACACAAAGAATTTTCTCAGAAAGCTTCTTTCTCTTTGTTATCGGAGGATATTTCCTTTGGGCCTATAGTCTTCAAAGGGATCCGAAATATCGGTTCTCAGATTCCACAGAAATAAAGCTAGCAAAGAGATACACGAAATACAGATGTCACTCTGTGAGACGAATTAACAGAACACTAAGCAGTTTCTCAGAAAGCTTCTTTCCAGATTTCATCTGAGGGTATTTCCTTATTCACCATAGCCCTCTATGGGCTTCCAAATATCACTTTGCCAATTCCACAAGAACTGTCTTAGCGAAAGGCTTCTTGAGAGGAAAGCTGTAACTCTGTGAGATGATTTCACAGAACAAAAAGAAGTTTCTCAGAAAGCTTCTTTCTCTTTGTTTCGGAGCATTTTTCCTTTGGCCCTATAGTCCTCAAAGGGATCCGAAATATCTGTACTCAGATTTCACAGAAATAAGGCTAGCAAAGAGATCCACGAAATACAGATATAACTTTGTGAGATGAATTAACAGAACACTAAGCAGTTTCTCAGAAAGCTTCTTTCCAGATTTCATCTGAGGATATTTCCTTTTTCACCATAGCCATCTAAGCGCTTCCAAATATCGCTTTGTTAATTGCACTAGAACTGTCTTAGCGAAAGGCTTCTTGAGGGGAAAGCTGTATCCCTGTGAGATGATTTCACAGAACACAAAGAAGTTTCTCAGAAAGCTTCTTTCTCTTTGTCATCGGAGGATATTTCCTTTGGCCCTATAGTCTTCTAAGGGATCCGAAATATCTGTTCTCAGATTCCACAGAAATAAGGTTAGCAAAGAGATCCAGGAAATACAGATGTAACTCAGTGAGATGAATTAACCGAACACTAAGCAGTTTCTCAGAAAGCTTCTTTGCAGATTTCATCTGAGGATATTTCCTTTTTCACCATAGCATTCTAGGCGCTTCCAAATATCACTTTGCCAATTCCACAAGAACTGTCTTAGCAAAAGGCTTCTTGAGGGGAAAGCTGTATCTCTGTGAGATGAATTCACAGAACACAAAGAAGTTTCTCAGAAGGCTTCTTTCTCTTTGTTATCGGAGGATATTTCCTTTTGCCCTATAGTCTTCAAAGGGATCCGAAATATCTGTTCTCAGATTCCAGAGAAATAAGGCTAACGAAGAGATCCACGAAATACAGATGTAACTCTGTGACATCAATTAACAGAACACTAAGCAATTTCTCAGAAATCTTCTTTCCATATTTCATCTGAGGATATTTCCTTTTTTACCATAGCCCTCTGTGGGCTTCCAAATATCACTTTGCCAATTCAACAAGAACTGTCTTAACGAAAGGCTTCTGAGGAGAAAGCTGTAACTCTGTGAGATGGTTTCACAGAACTCAAAGAAGTTTCTCCGAAAGCTTCTTTCTCTTTGTTATCGGAGCTTATTTCCTTTGGCCCTATAGTCTTCAAAGGGATCCGAAATATCTGTTCTCAGATTCCACAGAAATAAGGCTAGCAGAGAGATCCACGAAATACAGATGTAACTCTGTGAGATGAATTAACAGAACACTAAGCAGTTTCTCAGAAAGCTTCTTTCAGATTTCATCTGAGGATATTTCCTTTTTCACCCTTGCCTTCTATGTGCTTCCAAATTTCACTTTGACAATTCCACAAGAACTGTCTTAGTGAAAGGCTTCTTGAGGGGAAAGCTGTAACTCGGTGAGGTGATTTCAAAGAACACAAGGAAGTTTCTCAGAAAGCTTCTTTTTCTTTGTTACCGGAGTTTATATCCTTTGGCCCTATAATCTTCAAAGGGATCCGAAATATCTGTTCTCAGATTCCACAGAAATAAGGCAACAAAGAGATCCACTAAATACAGATGTAACTCTGTGAGATGAATTAACCGAACACTAAGGAGGTTCTCAGAAAGCTACTTTCCAGATTTCATCTGGGAATATTTCCTTTTTCACCATAGCCCTATATGGGCCTCCAAATATACTTTGCCAATTCCACAAGAACTGTCTTAGCGAAAGGCTTCTTGAGGGAAAAGCTGTAACTCTGTGAGATGATTTCACAGAACACAAAGAAGTTTCTCAAAAAGCTTCTTTCTCTTTGTTATCGGAGGATATTTCCTTTGGCCCTATAGTCTTCTAAGGGATCCGAAATATCTGTTCTCAGATTCCACAGAAATAAGGCTAGCAAAGAGATCCACGAAATACAGATGTAACTCTGTGAGATGAATTTTCAGAACACTAAGCAGTTTCTCAGACAGCTTCTTTCCAGATTTCATCTGAGGATATTTCCTTTTTCACCCTAGACTTCTATGCTCTTCCAAATATCACTTTGCCAATTCCAAAAGAACTGTCTTAGCGAAAGGCTTCTGGAGGGGAAAGCTGTAACTCGGTGAGATGATTTCACAGAACACAAAGAAGTTTCTCACAAAGCTTCTTTCTCTTTGTTATCGGAGGATATTTCCTTTGGCCCTATAGTCTTCTAAGGGATTCAAAATATCTGTTCTCAGATTCCACAGAAATAAGGCTAGCAAAGAGATCCACGAAATACAGATGTAACTCTGTGAGGTGAATTAACAGAACACTAAGCAGTTTCTCAGAAAACTTCTTTCCTGATCTCATCTGAGGATATTTCCTTTTTCACCATAGCCCTCTATGGGCTTCCAAATATCACTTTGCCAATTCCACAAGAACTGTCTTAGTGAAAGGCTTCTGAGAGGAAAGCTGTAACTCTGTGAGATGGTTTCACAAAACACAAAGAATTTTCTCAGAAAGCTTCTTTCTCTTTGTTATCGGAGGATATTTCCTTTGAGCCTATAGTCTTCAAAGGGATCCGAAATATCGGTTCTCAGATTCCACAGAAATAAAGCTAGCAAAGAGATACACGAAATACAGATGTCACTCTGTGAGACGAATTAACAGAAAACTAAGCAGTTTCTCAGAAAGCTTCTTTCCAGATTTCATCTGAGGGTATTTCCTTTTTCACCATAGCCCTCTATGGGCTTCCAAATATCACTTTGCCAATTCCACAAGAACTGTCTTAGCGAAAGGCTATTTGAGAGGAAAGCTGTAACTCTGGGAGATGATTTCAAAGAACAAAAAGAAGTTTCTCAGAAAGCTTCTTTCTCTTTGTTTCGGAGCATTTTTCCTTCGGCCCTATAGTCCTCAAAGGGATCCGAAATATCTGTACTCAGATTTCACAGAAATAAGGCTAGCAAAGAGATCCACGAAATACAGATATAACTTTGTGAGATGAATTAACAGAACACTAAGCAGTTTCTCAGAAAGCTTCTTTCCAGATTTCATCTGAGGATATTTCCTTTTTCACCATAGCCATCTAAGCGCTTCCAAATATCGCTTTGTTAATTGCACTAGAACTGTCTTAGCGAAAGGCTTCTTGAGGGGGAAAGCTGTATCCCTGTGAGATGATTTCACAGAACACAAAGAAGTTTCTCAGAAAGCTTCTTTCTCTTTGTTATCGGAGGATATTTAATTTGGCCCTATAGTCTTCTAAGGGATCCGAAATATCTTTTCGCAGATTCCACAGAAATAAGGCTAGCAAAGAGATCCACGAAATACAGATGTAACTCTGTGAGATGAATTAACAGAACACTAAGCAGTTTCTCAGAAAGCTTCTTTCCAGATTTCATCTGAGGATATTTCCTTTTTCACCCTTGCCTTCTATGTGCTTCCAAATATCACTTTGCCAGTTACACAAGAACTGTCTTAGTGAAAGGCTTCTTGAGGGGAAAGCTGTAACTCTGTGAGATGATTTCACAGAACACAAAGAAGTTTCTCACAAAGCTTCTTTCTCTTTGTTATCGGAGGATATTTCCTTTGGCCCTATAGTCTTCTAAGGGATCCCAAATATCTGTTCTCAGATTCCACAGAAATAAGGCTAGCAAAGAGATCCACGAAATACAGATGTAACACTATGAGATGAATTAACAGAACACTAAGCAGTTTCTCAGAAAGCTTCTTTCCAGATTTCATCTGAGGATATTTCCTTTTTCACCATAGCCCTCTATGGTCTTCCAAATATCACTTTGCAATTCCACAAGAACTGTCTTAGCGAAAGGCTTCTTGAGGGGAAAGCTTTAACTCTGTGAGATGATTTCACAGAACACAAAGAAGTTTCTCAGAAAGCTTCTTTCTCTTTGTCATCGGAGGATATTTCCTTTGGCCCTATAGTCTTCTAAGGGATCCGAAATATCTGTTCTCAGATTCCACAGAAATAAGGTTAGCAAAG
This sequence comes from Macaca nemestrina, assembly GCF_043159975.1. Taxonomy (NCBI): domain Eukaryota; kingdom Metazoa; phylum Chordata; class Mammalia; order Primates; family Cercopithecidae; genus Macaca; species Macaca nemestrina. Next base: position 28,618,888 of record NC_092143.1, read on the forward strand.
AGATCCAGGAAATACAGATGTAACTCAGTGAGATGAATTAACCGAACACTAAGCAGTTTCTCAGAAAGCTTCTTTGCAGATTTCATCTGAGGATATTTCCTTTTTCACCATAGAATTCTAGGCGCTTCCAAATATCACTTTGCCAATTCCACAAGAACTGTCTTAGCAAAAGGCTTCTTGAGGGGAAAGCTGTATCTCTGTGAGATGAATTCACAGAACACAAAGAAGTTTCTCAGAAGGCTTCTTTCTCTTTGTTATCGGAGGATATTTCCTTTTGCCCTATAGTCTTCAAAGGGATCCGAAATATCTGTTCTCAGATTCCAGAGAAATAAGGCTAACGAAGAGATCCACGAAATACAGATGTAACTCTGTGACATCAATTAACAGAACACTAAGCAATTTCTCAGAAATCTTCTTTCCATATTTCATCTGAGGATATTTCCTTTTTTACCATAGCCCTCTATGGGCTTCCAAATATCACTTTGCCAATTCAACAAGAACTGTCTTAACGAAAGGCTTCTGAGGAGAAAGCTGTAACTCTGTGAGATGGTTTCACAGAACTCAAAGAAGTTTCTCCGAAAGCTTCTTTCTCTTTGTTATCGGAGCTTATTTCCTTTGGCCCTATAGTCTTCAAAGGGATCCGAAATATCTGTTCTCAGATTCCACAGAAATAAGGCTAGCAGAGAGATCCACGAAATACAGATGTAACTCTGTGAGATGAATTAACAGAACACTAAGCAGTTTCTCAGAAAGCTTCTTTCAGATTTCATCTGAGGATATTTCCTTTTTCACCCTTGCCTTCTATGTGCTTCCAAATTTCACTTTGCCAATTCCACAAGAACTGTCTTAGTGAAAGGCTTCTTGAGGGGAAAGCTGTAACTCGGTGAGGTGATTTCAAAGAACACAAGGAAGTTTCTCAGAAAGCTTCTTTTTCTTTGTTACCGGAGTTTATATCCTTTGGCCCTATAATCTTCAAAGGGATCCGAAATATCTGTTCTCAGATTCCACAGAAATAAGGCAACAAAGAGATCCACTAAATACAGATGTAACTCTGTGAGATGAATTAACCGAACACTAAGGAGGTTCTCAGAAAGCTACTTTCCAGATTTCATCTGAGAATATTTCCTTTTTCACCATAGCCCTATATGGGCCTCCAAATATACTTTGCCAATTCCACAAGAACTGTCTTAGCGAAAGGCTTCTTGAGGGGAAAGCTGTAACTCTGTGAGATGATTTCACAGAACACAAAGAAGTTTCTCACAAATCTTCTTTCTCTTTGTTATCGGAGGATATTTCCTTTGGCCCTATAGTCTTCTAAGGGATCCGAAATATCTGTTCTCAGATTCCACAGAAATAAGGCTAGCAAAGAGATCCACGAAATACAGATGTAACTCTGTGAGATGAATTTTCAGAACACTAAGCAGTTTCTCAGACAGCTTCTTTCCAGATTTCATCTGAGGATATTTCCTTTTTCACCCTAGACTTCTATGCTCTTCCAAATATCACTTTGCCAATTCCAAAAGAACTGTCTTAGCGAAAGGCTTCTGGAGGGGAAAGCTGTAACTCGGTGAGATGATTTCACAGAACACAAAGAAGTTTCTCACAAAGCTTCTTTCTCTTTGTTATCGGAGGATATTTCCTTTGGCCCTATAGTCTTCTAAGGGATTCAAAATATCTGTTCTCAGATTCCACAGAAATAAGGCTAGCAAAGAGATCCACGAAATACAGATGTAACTCTGTGAGGTGAATTAACAGAACACTAAGCAGTTTCTCAGAAAACTTCTTTCCTGATCTCATCTGAGGATATTTCCTTTTTCACCATAGCCCTCTAAGGGCTTCCAAATATCACTTTGCCAATTCCACAAGAACTGTCTTAGTGAAAGGCTTCTGAGAGGAAAGCTGTAACTCTGTGAGATGGTTTCACAAAACACAAAGAATTTTCTCAGAAAGCTTCTTTCTCTTTGTTATCGGAGGATATTTCCTTTGAGCCTATAGTCTTCAAAGGGATCCGAAATATCGGTTCTCAGATTCCACAGAAATAAAGCTAGCAAAGAGATACACGAAATACAGATGTCACTCTGTGAGACGAATTAACAGAAAACTAAGCAGTTTCTCAGAAAGCTTCTTTCCAGATTTCATCTGAGGGTATTTCCTTTTTCACCATAGCCCTCTATGGGCTTCCAAATATCACTTTGCCAATTCCACAAGAACTGTCTTAGCGAAAGGCTATTTGAGAGGAAAGCTGTAACTCTGTGAGATGATTTCAAAGAACAAAAAGAAGTTTCTCAGAAAGCTTCTTTCTCTTTGTTTCGGAGCATTTTTCCTTCGGCCCTATAGTCCTCAAAGGGATCCGAAATATCTGTACTCAGATTTCACAGAAATAAGGCTAGCAAAGAGATCCACGAAATACAGATATAACTTTGTGAGATGAATTAACAGAACACTAAGCAGTTTCTCAGAAAGCTTCTTTCCAGATTTCATCTGAGGATATTTCCTTTTTCACCATAGCCATCTAAGCGCTTCCAAATATCGCTTTGTTAATTGCACTAGAACTGTCTTAGCGAAAGGCTTCTTGAGGGGAAAACTGTATCCCTGTGAGATGATTTCACAGAACACAAAGAAGTTTCTCAGAAAGCTTCTTTCTCTTTGTTATCGGAGGATATTTCCTTTGGCCCTATAGTCTTCTAAGAGATCCGAAATATCTGTTCTCAGATTCCACAGAAATAAGGCTAGCAAAGAGATACACCATATACAGATGTAACTCTGTGAGATGAATTAACAGAACACTAAGCAGTTTCTCAGAAAGCTTCTTTCCAGATTTCATCTGAGGATATTTCCTTTTTCACCCTTGCCCTCTATGCGCTTCCAAATATCACTTTGCCAATTCCACTAGAACTGTCTTATCGAAAGGCTTCTTGAGGGGAAAGCTGTAATTCTGTGAGATGATTTCACAGAAAACAAAGAAGTTTCTCAGAAAGCTTCCTTGTCTTTGTTATCGGAGGATATTTCCTTTGGCCCTATAGTCTTCAAATGGATCCGAAATATCTGTTCTCAGATTCCACCAAAATAAGGCTAGCAAAGAGATGCACGAAATACAGATCTTACTCTGTGAGATGAATTAACAGAACACTAAGCAGTTCCTCAAAAAGCTTCTTTCCAGATTTCATCTGAGGATATTTCCTTTTTCACCATAGACCCCTATGGGCTTGCAAATATCACTTTGCCAATACCACAAGAACTGTCTTAGCGAAAGGATTCTTGAGGGGACAGCTGTAACTCTGTGAGGTGATTTCAAAGAACACGAAGAAGTTACTCAGAAGCTTCTATCTCTTTCTTATCGGAGGATATTTCCTTTGGACCTATAGTCTTCTAAGGGATCCGAAATACCTGTTCTCAGATTCCACAGAAATAAGGATAGCAAAGAGATCCACGAAATACAGATGTAACCCTGTGAGATGAATTAACGGAACACTAAGTCGTTTCGCAGACAGCTTCTTTCCAGATTTCATCTGAGGATATTTCCTTTTTCACCATAGGCCTGTATCGGCTTCCAATTATCACTTTGCCAATTCCACAAGAACTGTCTTATCGAAAGGCTTCTTGAGGTTAAAGCTGTAACTCTGTGAGATGATTTCACAGAACACAAAGAAGTTTCTCAGAAAGCTTCTTTCTCTTTGTTATCGGAGGATATTTCCTTTGGCCCTATAGAGTTCTAAGGGATACGAAATATCTGTTCTCAGATTCCACAGAAATAAGGATAGCAAGGAGATCCACGAAATACAGATGTAACTCTGTGAGATGAATTAACAGAACACTAAGCAGTTTCTAGAAAGCTTCTTTCCAGATTTCATCTGAGGATATTTCCTTTTTCACCATAGCCCTCTATAGTCTTCCAAATATCACTTTGCAATTCCACAAGAACTGTCTTAGCGAAAGGCTTCTTGAGGGGAAAGCTGTAACTCTGTGAGATGATTTCACAGAACACAAAGAAGGTTCTCAGAAAGCTTCTTTCTCTTTGTTATCGGAGGATATTGCCTTTGGCCCTATAGTCTTCTAAGGGATCCGAAATATCTGTTCTCAGATTCCACAGAAATAAGGCTAGCAAAGAGATCCACGAAATACAGATGTAACACTGTGAGATGAATTAACAGAACACTAAGCAGTTTCTCAGAAAGCTTCTTTCCAGATTTCATCTTAGGATATTTCCTTTTTCACCATATCCCTCTATGCGCTTCCAAATATCACTTTGCCAATTCCACTAGAACTGTCTTATCGAAAGGCTTCTTGAGGGGAAAGATGTAATTCTGTGAGATGATTTCACCGAAAACAAAGAAGTTTCTCAGAAAGCTTCTTTCTCTTTGTTATCGGAGGATATTTCCTTTTGCCCTATAGTCTTCAAATGGATCCGAAATATCTCTTCTCAGATTCCACCGAAATAAGGCTAGCAAAGAGATGCACGAAATACAGATCTTACTCTGTGAGATGAATTAACAGAACACTAAGCAGTTCCTCAGAAAGCTTCTTTCCAGATTTCATCTGAGGATATTTCCTTTTTCACCATAGACCTCTATGGGCTTGCAAATATCACTTTGCCAATTCCACAAGAACTGTCTTAGCGAAAGGCTGCTTGAGGGGACAGCTGTAACTCTGTGAGGTGATTTCAAAGAACACGAAGAAGTTTCTCAGAAGCTTCTATCTCTTTCTTATCGGAGGATATTTCCTTTGGTCCTATAGTCTTCTAAGGGATCCGAAATACCTGTTCTCAGATTCCACAGAAATAAGGATAGCAAAGAGATCCACGAAATACAGATGTAACCCTGTGAGATGAATTAACGGAACACTAAGTCGTTTCGCAGACAGCTTCTTTCCAGATTTCATCTGAGGATATTTCCTTTTTCACCATAGCCCTGTATCGGCTTCCAATTATCACTTTGCCAATTCCACAAGAACTGTCTTATCGAAAGGCTTCTTGAGGTTAAAGCTGTAACTCTGTGAGATGATTTCACAGAACACAAAGAAGTTTCTCAGAAAGCTTCTTTCTCTTTGTTATCGGAGGATATTTCCTTTGGCCCTATAGTCTTCAAAGGGATCCGAAATATCTGTTCTCAGATTCCACAGAAATAAGGCTAGCAAAGAGATCCACCAAATACAGATGTAACTCTGTGAGATGAATTAACAGACACTAAGCAGTTTCTCAGAAAGCTTCTTTCCAGATTTCATCTGAGGATATTTCCTTTTTCACCCTTGCCTTCTATGTGCTTCCAAATATCACTTTGCCAGTTCCACAAGAACTGTCTTAGTGAAAGGCTTCTTGAGGGGAAAGCTGTAACTCTGTGAGATGATTTCACAGAACACAAAGACCTTTCCCACAAAGCTTCTTTCTCTTTGTTATCGCAGGATATTTCCTTTGGCCCTATAGTCTTCTAAGGGATCCCAAATATCTGTTCTCAGATTCCACAGAAATAAGGCTAGCAAAGAGATCCACGAAATACAGATGTAACGCTGTGAGATGAATTAACAGAACACTAAGCAGTTTCTCTGAAAGCTTCTTTCCAGATTTCATCTGAGGATACTTCCCTTCTCACCATAGCCCTCTAGGGGCTTCCAAATATCACTTTGCCAATACCACAAGAACTGTCTTAGCGAAAGGCTTCTTGAGGGGAAAGCTGTAACTCTGTGAGATGATTTCACAGAACACAAAGAAGTTTCTCAGAAAGCTTCTTTCTCTTTGTTATCGGAGGATATTTCCTTTGGCTCTATAGTCTTCTAAGGGATCCGAAATACCAGTTCTCAGATTCCACAGAAATAAGACTAGCAAAGAGATCAACGAAATACAGATTTAACTCTGTGAGATGAATTAAGAGAACACTAAGCAGATTCTCAGAAAGCTTCTTTTCAGATTTCATCTGAGGATATTTCCTTTTTCACCGTAGCCCTCAATGGGTTTCCAAATATCACTTTGCCAATTCCACTAGAACTTTCTTAGGGAAAGGCTTCTTGAGGGGAAAGCTGTAACTCTGTGAGATGATTTCACAGAACACAAAGAAGTTTCTCAGAGAGCTTCTTTCTCTTTGTTATAGGAGGATATTTCCTTTGGCCGTATAGTCTTCTAAGGGATCCGAAATATCTGTTCTCAGATTCCACAGAAATAAGTCTAGCAAAGAAATCCACGAAATACAGATATAACTCTGTGAGATGAATTAACAGAACACTAAGCAGTTTCTCAGAAAGCTTCTTTCCAGATTTCATCTGAGGATATTTCTTTTTTCACCATAGCCCTCTAAGGGCTTCCGAATATCACTTTGCCAATTCCACAAGAACTGTCTTAGCGAAAGGCTTCTTGAGGGGAAAGCTGTAACTCTGTGAGATGATTTCACAGAACACAAAGAAGTTTCTCAGAAAGCTTCTTTCTCTTTGTTATCGGAGGATATTTCCTTTGCCCCTATAGTGTTCTAAGGGATCCGAAATATCTGTTCTCAGATTCCACAGAAATAAGGCTAGCAAAGAGATCCACCAAATACAGATGTAACTCTGGGAGATGAATTAACAGAACACTAAGCAGTTTCTAGAAAGCTTCTTTCCAGATTTCATCTGAGGATATTTCCTTTTTCACCATAGCCCTCTATGGTCTTCCAAATATCACTTTGCAATTCCACAAGAACTGTCTTAGCGAAAGGCTTCTTGAGGGGAAAGCTGTAACTCTGTGAGATGATTTCACAGAACACAAAGAAGTTTCTCAGAAAGCTTCTTTCTCTTTGTCATCGGAGGATATTTCCTTTGGCCCTATAGTCTTCTAAGGGATCCGAAATATCTGTTTTCAGATTCCACAGAAATAAGGTTAGCAAAGAGATCCAGGAAATACAGATGTAACTCAGTGAGATGAATTAACCGAACACTAAGCAGTTTCTCAGAAAGCTTCTTTCCAGATTTCATCTGAGGATATTTCCTTTTTCACCATAGCCTTCTAAGCGCTTCCAAATATCACTTTGCCAAATCCACAAAACTGTCTTAGCAAAAGGCTTCTTGAGGGGAAAGCTGTATCTCTGTGAGATGAATTCACAGAACACAAAGAAGTTTCTCAGAAGGTTTCTTTCTCTTTGTTATCGGAGGATATTTCTTTTTGCCCTATAGTCTTCAAAGGGATCCGAAATATCTGTTCTCAGATTCCACAGAAATAAGGCTAAGAAAGAGATTCACGAAATACACATGTAACCCTGTGAGATGAATTAACAGAACACTAAGCAGTTTCTCAGAAAGCTTCTTTCCAGAATTCATCTGAGGATATTTCCCCTTTCAGCATAGCCCTCTGTGGGCTTCCAAATATCACTTTGGCAATTCCACAAGAACTGTCTTAGCGAAAGGCTTATTGAGGGGAATGCTGGAACTCCGTGAGATGATTTCAAAGAACACAAAGAAGTTTCTCAGACAGCTTCTTTCTCTTTGTTATCGGAGGATATTTCCTTCGGCCCTATAGTCTTCAAAGGGATCCGAAATATCTGTCTCAGATTCCACAGAAATAAGGCTAGCAAAGAGATCCACGAAATTCAGATGTAAATCTGTGAGATGAATTAACATAACACTAAGCAGTTTCTCAGAAAGCTTCTTTCCAGATTTCATCTGAGGATATTTCCTTTTTCACCGTAGCCCTCTATGCGATTCCAAATATCACTTTGCCAATTCCACAAGAACTGTCTTAGCGAAAGCCTTCTTGAGGGGAAAGCTGTAACTCTGTGAGATGATTTCACAGAACACAAAGAAGTTTCTCAGAAAGCTTCTTTCACTTTGTTATCGGAGGATATTTCCTTTGGCCCTATAGTCCTCTAAGGGATCCGAAATATCTTTTCTCAGATTCCACAGAAAAAAGGCTAGCAAAGAGATCAACGAAATACAGATGTAACTCTGTGAGATGAATTAACAGAACACTGAGCAGTTTCTCAGAAAGCTTCTTTCCAGATTTCATCTGAGGATATTTCCTTTTTCACCATATCCCTCTATGCGCTTCCAAATATCACTTTGCCAATTCCACTAGAACTGTCTTATCGAAAGGCTTCTTGAGGGGAAAGCTGTAATTCTGTGAGATGATTTCACAGAAAACAAAGAAGTTTCTCAGAAAGCTTCTTTCTCTTTGTTATCGGAGGATATTTCCTTTGGACCTATAGTCTTCAAATGGATCTGAAATATCTGTTCTCAGATTCCACCGAAATAAGGCTAGCAAAGAGATGCACGAAATACAGATCTTACTCTGTGAGATGAATTAACAGAACACTAAGCAGTTCCTCAGAAAGCTTCTTTCCAGATTTCATCTGAGGATATTTCCTTTTTCACCATAGACCTCTATGGGCTTGAAAATATCACTTTGCCAATTCCACAAGAACTGTCTTAGCGAAAGGCTTCTTGAGGGGACAGCTGTAACTCTGTGAGGTGATTTCAAAGAACACGAAGAAGTTTCTCAGAAGCTTCTATCTCTTTCTTATCGGAGGATATTTCCTTTGGACCTATAGTCTTCTAAGGGATCCGAAATACCTGTTCTCAGATTCCACAGAAATAAGGATAGCAAAGAGATCCACGAAATACAGATGTAACCCTGTGAGATGAATTAACGGAACACTAAGTCGTTTCGCAGACAGCTTCTTTCCGATTTCATCTGAGGATATTTTCTTTTTCACCATAGCCCTGTATCGGCTTCCAATTATCACTTTGCCAATTCCACAAGAACTGTCTTATCGAAAGGCTTCTTGAGGTCAAAGCTGTAACTCTGTGAGATGATTTCACAGAACACAAAGAAGTTTCTCAGAAAGCTTCTTTCTCTTTGTTATCGGAGGATATTTCCTTTGGCCCTATAGTGTTCCAAGGGATACGAAATATCTGTTCTCAGATTCCACAGAAATAAGGATAGCAAGGAGATCCACGAAATACAGATGTAACTCTGTGAGATGAATTAACAGAACACTAAGCAGTTTCTAGAAAGCTTCTTTCCAGATTTCATCTGAGGATATTTCCTTTTTCACCATAGCCCTCTATGGTCTTCCAAATATCACTTTGCAATTCCACAAGAACTGTCTTAGCGCAAGGCTTCTTGAGGGGAAAGCTGTAACTCTGTGAGATGATTTCACAGAACACAAAGAAGGTTCTCAGAAAGCTTCTTTCTCTTTGTTATCGGAGGATATTGCCTTTGGCCCTATAGTCTTCTAAGTGATCCGAAATATCTGTTCTCAGATTCCACAGAAATAAGGTTAGCAAAGAGATTCACGAAATACAGATGTAACTCAGTGAGATGAATTAACTGAACACTAAGCATTTTCTCAGAAAGCTTCTTTCCAGATTTCATCTGAGTATATTTTCTTTTTCACCATAGCCTACTAGGCGCTTCCAAATATCACATTGCCAATTCCACAAGAACTGTCTTCGCGAAAGGCTTCTTGAGGGGAAAGCTGTAACTCTGTGAGGTGATTTCAAAGAACACGAAGAAGTTTCTCAGAAAGGTTCTTACTCTTGCTTATCGGAGGATATTTCCTTTGGCCCTATAGTCTTCTAAGGGATCCGAAATGTCTGTTCTCAGATTCCACAGAAATAAGGCTAGCAAAGAGATCCACGAAATACAGATGTAACTCTTTGAGATGAACTAAGAAAACCCTAAGCAGTTTCTCAGAAAGCTTCTTTCCAGATTTCATCTGAGGATATTTCCTTTTTCACCATAGCCCTCTATGGGCTTCCAAATATCACTTTGCCAATTCCATAAGAACTGTCTTAGCGAAAGTCTTCTTGAGGGGAAAGCTGTAACTCTGTGAGATGGTTTCACAGAACACAAAGAAGTTTCTCAGAAAGCTTCTTTCTCTTTGTTATCGGAGGATATTTCCTTTGGCCCTATAGTCTTCAAAGGGATCGGAAATATCTGTTCTCAGATTCCACAGAAATAAGGCTAGCAAAGAGATCCACCAAATACAGATGTAACTCTGTGAGATGAATTAACAGAACACTAAGCAGTTTCTCAGAAAGCTTCTTTCCAGATTTCATCTGAGGATATTTCCTTTTTCACCCTTGCCTTCTATGTGCTTCCAAATATCACTTTGCCAGTTCCACAAGAACTGTCTTAGTGAAAGGCTTCTTGAGGGGAAAGCTGTAACTCTGTGAGATGATTTCACAGAACACAAAGAAGTTTCCCACAAAGCTTCTTTCTCTTTGTTATCGCAGGATATTTCCTTTGGCCCTATAGTCTTCTAAGGGATCCCAAATATCTGTTCTCAGATTCCACAGAAATAAGGCTAGCAAAGAGATCCACGAAATACAGATGTAACACAGTGAGATGAATTAACAGAACACTAAGCAGTTTCTCAGAAAGCTTCTTTCCAGATTTCATCTGAGGATATTTCCTTTTTCACCATAGCCCTCTATGGGCTTCCAAATATCGCTTTGGCAATTCCACAAGAACTGTCTTAGCGAAAGGCTTCTTGAGGGGAAAGCTGTAACTCTTTGAGATGATTTCAAAGAACACAATGAAGTTTCTCAGAAAGCTTCTTTCTCTTTGTTATCGGAGGATATTTCCTTTGGCTCTAGAGTTTTCAAAGGGATCCGAAATATCTGTTCGCATATTCCACAGAAATAAGGCTAGCAAAGAGATCCACGAAATACAGATGTAACTCTGTGAGTTGAGTTAACAGAACACTAAGCAGTTTGTCAGAAAGCTTCTTTCCAGATTTCATCTGAGGATACTTCCCTTCTCACCATAACCCTCTAGGGGCTTCCAAATATCACTTTGCCAATACCACAAGAACTGTCTTAGCGAAAGGCTTCTTGAGGGGAAAGCTGTAACTCTGTGAGATGATTTCACAGAACACAAAGAAGTTTCTCAGAAAGCTTCTTTCTCTTTGTTATCGGAGGATATTTCCTTTGGCTCTATAGTCTTCTAAGGGATCCGAAATACCTGTTCTCAGATTCCACAGAAATAAGACTAGCAAAGAGATCAACGAAATACAGATTTAACTCTGTGAGATGAATTAACAGAACACTAAGCAGTTTCTCAGGAAGCTTCTTTTCAGATTTTATCTGAGGATATTTCCTTTTTCACCGTAGCCCTCAATGGACTTCCAAATATCACTTTGCCAATTCCACTAAAACTGTCTTAGGGAAAGGCTTCTTGAGGGGAAAGCTGTAACTCTGTGAGATGATTTCACAGAACACAAAGAAGTTTCCCACAAAGCTTCTTTCTCTTTGTTATCGCAGGATATTTCCTTTGGCCCTATAGTCTTCTAAGGGATCCCAAATATCTGTTCTCAGATTCCACAGAAATAAGGCTAGCAAAGAGATCCACGAAATACAGATGTAACACAGTGAGATGAATTAACAGAACACTAAGCAGTTTCTCAGAAAGCTTCTTTCCAGATTTCATCTGAGGATATTTCCTTTTTCACCATAGCCCTCTATGGGCTTCCAAATATCGCTTTGGCAATTCCACAAGAACTGTCTTAGCGAAAGGCTTCTTGAGGGGAAAGCTGTAACTCTTTGAGATGATTTCAAAGAACACAATGAAGTTTCTCAGAAAGCTTCTTTCTCTTTGTTATCGGAGGATATTTCCTTTGGCTCTAGAGTTTTCAAAGGGATCCGAAATATCTGTTCGCATATTCCACAGAAATAAGGCTAGCAAAGAGATCCACGAAATACAGATGTAACTCTGTGAGTTGAGTTAACAGAACACTAAGCAGTTTGTCAGAAAGCTTCTTTCCAGATTTCATCTGAGGATACTTCCCTTCTCACCATAACCCTCTAGGGGCTTCCAAATATCACTTTGCCAATACCACAAGAACTGTCTTAGCGAAAGGCTTCTTGAGGGGAAAGCTGTAACTCTGTGAGATGATTTCACAGAACACAAAGAAGTTTCTCAGAAAGCTTCTTTCTCTTTGTTATCGGAGGATATTTCCTTTGGCTCTATAGTCTTCTAAGGGATCCGAAATACCTGTTCTCAGATTCCACAGAAATAAGACTAGCAAAGAGATCAACGAAATACAGATTTAACTCTGTGAGATGAATTAACAGAACACTAAGCAGTTTCTCAGGAAGCTTCTTTTCAGATTTTATCTGAGGATATTTCCTTTTTCACCGTAGCCCTCAATGGACTTCCAAATATCACTTTGCCAATTCCACTAAAACTGTCTTAGGGAAAGGCTTCTTGAGGGGAAAGCTGTAACTCTGTGAGATGATTTCACAGAACACCAAGAAGTTTCTCAGAGAGCTTCTTTCTCTTTGTTATAGGAGGATATTTCCTTTGGCCGTATAGTCTTCTAAGGGATCCGAAATATCTGTTCTCAGATTCCACAGAAATAAGTCTAGCAAAGAAATCCACGAAATACAGATGTAACTCTGTGAGATGAATTAACAGAACACTAAGCAGTTTCTCAGAAAGCTTCTTTCCAGATTTCATCTGAGGATATTTCATTTTTCACCATAGCCCTCTAAGGGCTTCCTAATATCACTTTGCCAATTCCACAAGAACTGTCTTAGCGAAAGGCTTCTTGAGGGGAAAGCTGTAACTCTGTGAGATGATTTCATTTCCTTTGGTTCCAGAGTTTTCAAAGGGATCTGAAATATCTGTTCTCCGATTCCACAGAAAGAAGGCTAGCAAAGAGATCCCCTAAATACAGATGTAACTCTGTGAGATGATTTAACAGAACACTAAGCAGTTTCTCAGAAAGCTTCTTTCCAGAGATCATCTGAGGATATTTTCTTTTTCACCATAGCCCTCTATGGGCTTCCAAATATCACTTTGCCAATTCCACAAGAACAGTCTCAGCGAAAGGCTTCTTGAGGTGAAAGCTGTAACTCTGTGAGATGATTTCACAGAACACAAAGAAATTTCTCAGAAAGCTTCTTTCTCTTTGTTATGGGAGATTATTTCCTTTGGACCTATAGCCTTCAAAGGGATGCGAAATATCTGTTCTCAGATTCCACAGATATAACGCTAGCAAAGAGATCCACGAAAAACAGATGTAACTCTGTGAGATGAATTAAACGAACACTAAGCAGTTTCTCAGAAAGCTTCTTTCCAGATTTCATCTGAGGATATTTCCTTTTTCACCATAGCCCTGTATGGGCTTCCAATTATCACTTTGCCAATTCCACAAGAACTGTCTTAGCAAAAGGCTTCTTGAGGGGAAAGCTGTATCTCTGTGAGATGAATTCACAGAACACAAAGAAGTTTCTCACAAAGCTTCTTTCTCTTTGTTATCGGAGGATATTTCCTTTGGCCCTATAGTCTTCTAAGGGATTCCAAATATCTGTTCTCAGATTCCACAGAAATAAGGCTAGCAAAGAGATCCACGAAATACAGATGTAACCCTGTGAGATGAATTAAGAGAACACTAAGCAGTTTCTCAGAAAGCTTCTTTCCAGATTTCATCTGAGGATATTTCCTTTTTCACCATAGCCCTCTATGGTCTTCCAAATATCACTTTGCAATTCCACAAGAACTGTCTTAGCGAAAGGCTTCTTGAGGGGAAAGCTTTAACTCTGTGAGATGATTTCACAGAACACAAAGAAGTTTCTCAGAAAGCTTCTTTCTCTTTGTCATCGGAGGATATTTCCTTTGGCCCTATAGTCTTCCAAGGGATCCGAAATATCTGTTCTCACATTCCACAGAAATAAGGTTAGCAAAGAGATCCAGGAAATACAGATGTAACTCAGTGAGATGAATTAACCGAACACTAAGCAGTTTCTCAGAAAGCTTCTTTGCAGATTTCATCTGAGGATATTTCCTTTTTCACCATAGCCTTCTAGGCGCTTCCAAATATCACTTTGCCAATTCCACAAGAACTGTCTTAGCAAAAGGCTTCTTGAGGGGAAAGCTGTATCTCTGTGAGATGAATTCACAGAACACAAAGAAGTTTCTCAGAAGGCTTCTTTCTCTTTGTTATCGGAGGATATTTCCTTTTGCCCTATAGTCTTCAAAGGGATCCGAAATATCTGTTCTCAGATTCCAGAGAAATAAGGCTAACGAAGAGATCCACGAAATACAGATGTAACTCTGTGAGATCAATTAACAGAACACTAAGCAATTTCTCAGAAATCTTCTTTCCATATTTCATCTGAGGATATTTCCTTTTTTACCATAGCCCTCTATGGGCTTCCAAATATCACTTTGCCAATTCAACAAGAACTGTCTTAACGAAAGGCTTCTGAGGAGAAAGCTGTAACTCTGTGAGATGGTTTCACAGAACTCAAAGAAGTTTCTCCGAAAGCTTCTTTCTCTTTGTTATGGGAGCTTATTTCCTTTGGCCCTTTAGTCTTCAAAGGGATCCGAAATATCTGTTCTCAGATTCCACAGAAATAAGGCTAGCAGAGAGATCCACGAAATACAGATGTAACTCTGTGAGATGAATTAACAGAACACTAAGCAGTTTCTAGAAAGCTTCTTTCCAGATTTCATCTGAGGATATTTCCTTTTTCACCATAGACCTCTATGGTCTTCCAAATATCACTTTGCAATTCCACAAGAACTGTCTTAGCGAAAGGCTTCTTGAGGGGAAAGCTTTAACTCTGTGAGATGATTTCACAGAACACAAAGAAGTTTCTCAGAAAGCTTCTTTCTCTTTGTCATCGGAGGATATTTCCTTTGGCCCTATAGTCTTCTAAGGGATCCGAAATATCTGTTCTCAGATTCCACAGAAATAAGGTTAGCAAAGAGATCCACGAAATACAGATGTAACTCAGTGAGATGAATTAACCGAACACTAAGCAGTTTCTCAGAAAGCTTCTTTGCAGATTTCATCTGAGGATATTTCCTTTTTCACCATAGCCTTCTAGGCGCTTCCAAATATCACTTTGCCAATTCCACAAGAACTGTCTTAGCAAAAGGCTTCTTGAGGGGAAAGCTGTATCTCTGTGAGATGAATTCACAGAACACAAAGAAGTTTCTCAGAAGGCTTCTTTCTCTTTGTTATCGGAGGATATTTCCTTTTGCCCTATAGTCTTCAAAGGGATCCGAAATATCTGTTCTCAGATTCCACAGAAATAAGGCTAACGAAGAGATCCACGAAATACAGATGTAACACTGTGAGATCAATTAACAGAACACTAAGCAATTTCTCAGAAATCTTCTTTCCATATTTCATCTGAGGATATTTCCTTTTTTACCATAGCCCTCTATGGGCTTCCAAATATCACTTTGCCAATTCAACAAGAACTGTCTTAACGAAAGGCTTCTGAGGAGAAAGCTGTAACTCTGTGAGATGGTTTCACAGAACTCAAAGAAGTTTCTCCGAAAGCTTCTTTCTCTTTGTTATCGGAGCTTATTTCCTTTGGCCCTATAGTCTTCAAAGGGATCCGAAATATCTGTTCTCAGATTCCACAGAAATAAGGCTAGCAGAGAGATCCACGAAATACAGATGTAACTCTGTGAGATGAATTAACAGAACACTAAGCAGTTTCTCAGAAAGCTTCTTTCAGATTTCATCTGAGGATATTTCCTTTTTCACCCTTGCCTTCTATGTGCTTCCAAATTTCACTTTGACAATTCCACAAGAACTGTCTTAGTGAAAGGCTTCTTGAGGGGAAAGCTGTAACTCGGTGAGGTGATTTCAAAGAACACAAGGAAGTTTCTCAGAAAGCTTCTTTTTCTTTGTTACCGGAGTTTATATCCTTTGGCCCTATAATCTTCAAAGGGATCCGAAATATCTGTTCTCAGATTCCACAGAAATAAGGCAACAAAGAGATCCACTAAATACAGATGTAACTCTGTGAGATGAATTAACCGAACACTAAGGAGGTTCTCAGAAAGGTACTTTCCAGATTTCATCTGAGAATATTTCCTTTTTCACCATAGCCCTCTATGGGCCTCCAAATATACTTTGCCAATTCCACAAGAACTGTCTTAGCGAAAGGCTTCTTGAGGGGAAAGCTGTAACTCTGTGAGATGATTTCACAGAACACAAAGAAGTTTCTCACAAATCTTCTTTCTCTTTGTTATCGGAGGATATTTCCTTTGGCCCTATAGTCTTCTAAGGGATCCGAAATATCTGTTCTCAGATTCCACAGAAATAAGGCTAGCAAAGAGATCCACGAAATACAGATGTAACTCTGTGAGATGAATTTTCAGAACACTAAGCAGTTTCTCAGACAGCTTCTTTCCAGATTTCATCTGAGGATATTTCCTTTTTCACCCTAGACTTCTATGCTCTTCCAAATATCACTTTGCCAATTCCAAAAGAACTGTCTTAGCGAAAGGCTTCTGGAGGGGAAAGCTGTAACTCGGTGAGATGATTTCACAGAACACAAAGAAGTTTCTCACAAAGCTTCTTTCTCTTTGTTATCGGAGGATATTTCCTTTGGCCCTATAGTCTTCTAAGGGATTCAAAATATCTGTTCTCAGATTCCACAGAAATAAGGCTAGCAAAGAGATCCACGAAATACAGATGTAACTCTGTGAGGTGAATTAACAGAACACTAAGCAGTTTCTCAGAAAACTTCTTTCCTGATCTCATCTGAGGATATTTCCTTTTTCACCATAGCCCTCTATGGGCTTCCAAATATCACTTTGCCAATTCCACAAGAACTGTCTTAGTGAAAGGCTTCTGAGAGGAAAGCTGTAACTCTGTGAGATGGTTTCACAAAACACAAAGAATTTTCTCAGAAAGCTTCTTTCTCTTTGTTATCGGAGGATATTTCCTTTGGGCCTATAGTCTTCAAAGGGATCCGAAATATCGGTTCTCAGATTCCACAGAAATAAAGCTAGCAAAGAGATACACGAAATACAGATGTCACTCTGTGAGACGAATTAACAGAAGACTCTGCAGTTTCTCAGAAAGCTTCTTTCCAGATTTCATCTGAGGGTATTTCCTTTTTCTCCATAGCCCTCTATGGGCTTCCAAATATCACTTTGCCAATTCCACAAGAACTGTCTTAGCGAAAGGCTTCTTGAGAGGAAAGCTGTAACTCTGTGAGATGATTTCACAGAACAAAAAGAAGTTTCTCAGAAAGCTTCTTTCTCTTTGTTTCGGAGCATTTTTCCTTTGGCCCTATAGTCCTCAAAGGGATCCGAAATATCTGTACTCAGATTTCACAGAAATAAGGCTAGCAAAGAGATCCACGAAATACAGATATAACTTTGTGAGATGAATTAACAGAACACTAAGCAGTTTCTCAGAAAGCTTCTTTCCAGATTTCATCTGAGGATATTTCCTTTTTCACCATAGCCATCTAAGCGCTTCCAAATATCACTTTGTTAATTGCACTAGAACTGTCTTAGCGAAAGGCTTCTTGAGGGGAAAGCTGTATCCCTGTGAGATGATTTCACAGAACACAAAGAAGTTTCTCAGAAAGCTTCTTTCTCTTTGTTATCGGAGGATATTTAATTTGGCCCTATAGTCTTCTAAGGGATCCGAAATATCTTTTCGCAGATTCCACAGAAATAAGGCTAGCAAAGAGATCCACGAAATACAGATGTAACTCTGTGAGATGAATTAACAGAACACTAAGCAGTTTCTCAGAAAGCTTCTTTCCAGATTTCATCTGAGGATATTTCCTTTTTCACCCTTGCATTCTATGTGCTTCCAAATATCACTTTGCCAGTTACACAAGAACTGTCTTAGTGAAAGGCTTCTTGAGGGGAAAGCTGTAACTCTGTGAGATGATTTCACAGAACACAAAGAAGTTTCTCACAAAGCTTCTTTCTCTTTGTTATCGGAGGATATTTCCTTTGGCCCTATAGTCTTCTAAGGGATCCCAAATATCTGTTCTCAGATTCCACAGAAATAAGGCTAGCAAAGAGATCCACGAAATACAGATGTAACACTATGAGATGAATTAACAAAACACTAAGCAGTTTCTCAGAAAGCTTCTTTCCAGATTTCATCTGAGGATATTTCCTTTTTCACCATAGCCCTCTATGGTCTTCCAAATATCACTTTGCAATTCCACAAGAACTGTCTTAGCGAAAGGCTTCTTGAGGGGAAAGCTTTAACTCTGTGAGATGATTTCACAGAACACAAAGAAGTTTCTCAGAAAGCTTCTTTCTCTTTGTCATCGGAGGATATTTCCTTTGGCCCTATAGTCTTCTAAGGGATCCGAAATATCTGTTCTCAGATTCCACAGAAATAAGGTTAGCAAAGAGATCCAGGAAATACAGATGTAACTCAGTGAGATGAATTAACCGAACACTAAGCAGTTTCTCAGAAAGCTTCTTTGCAGATTTCATCTGAGGATATTTCCTTTTTCACCATAGCATTCTAGGCGCTTCCAAATATCACTTTGCCAATTCCACAAGAACTGTCTTAGCAAAAGGCTTCTTGAGGGGAAAGCTGTATCTCTGTGAGATGAATTCACAGAACACAAAGAAGTTTCTCAGAAGGCTTCTTTCTCTTTGTTATCGGAGGATATTTCCTTTTGCCCTATAGTCTTCAAAGGGATCCGAAATATCTGTTCTCAGATTCCAGAGAAATAAGGCTAACGAAGAGATCCACGAAATGCAGATGTAACTCTGTGAGATCAATTAACAGAACACTAAGCAATTTCTCAGAAATCTTCTCTCCATATTTCATCTGAGGATATTTCTTTTTTTACCGTAGCCCTCTATGGGCTTCCAAATATCACTTTGCCAATTCAACAAGAACTGTCTTAACGAAAGGCTTCTGAGGAGAAAGCTGTAACTCTGTGAGATGGTTTCACAGAACTCAAAGAAGTTTCTCCGAAAGCTTCTTTCTCTTTGTTATCGGAGCTTATTTCCTTTGGCCCTATAGTCTTCAAAGGGATCCGAAATATCTGTTCTCAGATTCCACAGAAATAAGGCTAGCAGAGAGATCCACGAAATACAGATGTAACTCTGTGAGATGAATTAACAGAACACTAAGCAGTTTCTCAGAAAGCTTCTTTCAGATTTCATCTGAGGATATTTCCTTTTTCACCCTTGCCTTCTATGTGCTTCCAAATTTCACTTTGCCAATTCCACAAGAACTGTCTTAGTGAAAGGCTTCTTGAGGGGAAAGCTGTAACTCGGTGAGGTGATTTCAAAGAACACAAGGAAGTTTCTCAGAAAGCTTCTTTTTCTTTGTTACCGGAGTTTATATCCTTTGGCCCTATAATCTTCAAAGGGATCCGAAATATCTGTTCTCAGATTCCACAGAAATAAGGCAACAAAGAGATCCACTAAATACAGATGTAACTCTGTGAGATGAATTAACCGAACACTAAGGAGGTTCTCAGAAAGCTACTTTCCAGATTTCATCTGAGAATATTTCCTTTTTCACCATAGCCCTATATGGGCCTCCAAATATACTTTGCCAATTCCACAAGAACTGTCTTAGCGAAAGGCTTCTTGAGGGGAAAGCTGTAACTCTGTGAGATGATTTCACAGAACACAAAGAAGTTTCTCACAAATCTTCTTTCTCTTTGTTATCGGAGGATATTTCCTTTGGCCCTATAGTCTTCTAAGGGATCCGAAATATCTGTTCTCAGATTCCACAGAAATAAGGCTAGCAAAGAGATCCAGGAAATACAGATGTAACTCTGTGAGATGAATTTTCAGAACACTAAGCAGTTTCTCAGACAGCTTCTTTCCAGATTTCATCTGAGGATATTTCCTTTTTCACCCTAGACTTCTATGCTCTTCCAAATATCACTTTGCCAATTCCAAAAGAACTGTCTTAGCGAAAGGCTTCTGGAGGGGAAAGCTGTAACTCGGTGAGATGATTTCACAGAACACAAAGAAGTTTCTCACAAAGCTTCTTTCTCTTTGTTATCGGAGGATATTTCCTTTGGCCCTATAGTCTTCTAAGGGATTCAAAATATCTGTTCTCAGATTCCACAGAAATAAGGCTAGCAAAGAGATCCACGAAATACAGATGTAACTCTGTGAGGTGAATTAACAGAACACTAAGCAGTTTCTCAGAAAACTTCTTTCCTGATCTCATCTGAGGATATTTCCTTTTTCACCATAGCCCTCTATGGGCTTCCAAATATCACTTTGCCAATTCCACAAGAACTGTCTTAGTGAAAGGCTTCTGAGAGGAAAGCTGTAACTCTGTGAGATGGTTTCACAAAACACAAAGAATTTTCTCAGAAAGCTTCTTTCTCTTTGTTATCGGAGGATATTTCCTTTGGGCCTATAGTCTTCAAAGGGATCCGAAATATCGGTTCTCAGATTCCACAGAAATAAAGCTAGCAAAGAGATACACGAAATACAGATGTCACTCTGTGAGACGAATTAACAGAAAACTAAGCAGTTTCTCAGAAAGCTTCTTTCCAGATTTCATCTGAGGGTATTTCCTTTTTCACCATAGCCCTCTATGGGCTTCCAAATATCACTTTGCCAATTCCACAAGAACTGTCTTAGCGAAAGGCTTCTTGAGAGGAAAGCTGTAACTCTGTGAGATGATTTCACAGAACAAAAAGAAGTTTCTCAGAAAGCTTCTTTCTCTTTGTTTCGGAGCATTTTTCCTTCGGCCCTATAGTCCTCAAAGGGATCCGAAATATCTGTACTCAGATTTCACAGAAATAAGGCTAGCAAAGAGATCCACGAAATACAGATATAACTTTGTGAGATGAATTAACAGAACACTAAGCAGTTTCTCAGAAAGCTTCTTTCCAGATTTCATCTGAGGATATTTCCTTTTTCACCATAGCCATCTAAGCGCTTCCAAATATCGCTTTGTTAATTGCACTAGAACTGTCTTAGCGAAAGGCTTCTTGAGGGGAAAGCTGTATCCCTGTGAGATGATTTCACAGAACACAAAGAAGTTTCTCAGAAAGCTTCTTTCTCTTTGTTATCGGAGGATATTTAATTTGGCCCTATAGTCTTCTAAGGGATCCGAAATATCTTTTCGCAGATTCCACAGAAATAAGGCTAGCAAAGAGATCCACGAAATACAGATGTAACTCTGTGAGATGAATTAACAGAACACTAAGCAGTTTCTCAGAAAGCTTCTTTCCAGATTTCATCTGAGGATATTTCCTTTTTCACCCTTGCCTTCTATGTGCTTCCAAATATCACTTTGCCAGTTACACAAGAACTGTCTTAGTGAAAGGCTTCTTGAGGGGAAAGCTGTAACTCTGTGAGATGATTTCACAGAACACAAAGAAGTTTCTCACAAAGCTTCTTTCTCTTTGTTATCGGAGGATATTTCCTTTGGCCCTATAGTCTTCTAAGGGATCCCAAATATCTGTTCTCAGATTCCACAGAAATAAGGCTAGCAAAGAGATCCACGAAATACAGATGTAACACGGTGAGATGAATTAACAGAACACTAAGCAGTTTCTCAGAAAGCTTCTTTCCAGATTTCATCTGAGGATATTTCCTTTTTCACCATATCCCTCTATGCGCTTCCAAATATCACTTTGCCAATTCCACTAGAACTGTCTTATCGAAAGGCTTCTTGAGGGGAAAGCTGTAATTCTGTGAGATGATTTCACAGAAAACAAAGAAGTTTCTCAGAAAGCTTCCTTGTCTTTGTTATCGGAGGATATTTCCTTTGGCCCTATAGTCTTCAAATGGATCCGAAATATCTGTTCTCAGATTCCACCGAAATAAGGCTAGCAAAGAGATGCACGAAATACAGATCTTACTCTGTGAGATGAATTAACAGAACACTAAGCAGTTCCTCAAAAAGCTTCTTTCCAGATTTCATCTGAGGATATTTCCTTTTTCACCATAGACCTCTATGGGCTTGCAAATATCACTTTGCCAATACCACAAGAACTGTCTTAGCGAAAGTCTTCTTGAGGGGACAGCTGTAACTCTGTGAGGTGATTTCAAAGAACACGAAGAAGTTACTCAGAAGCTTCTATCTCTTTCTTATCGGAGGATATTTCCTTTGGACCTATAGTCTTCTAAGGGATCCGAAATACCTGTTCTCAGATTCCACAGAAATAAGGATAGCAAAGAGATCCACGAAATACAGATGTAACCCTGTGAGATGAATTAACGGAACACTAAGTCGTTTCGCAGACAGCTTCTTTCCAGATTTCATCTGAGGATATTTCCTTTTTCACCACAGCCCTGTATCGGCTTCCAATTATCACTTTGCCAATTCCACAAGAACTGTCTTATCGAAAGGCTTCTTGAGGTTAAAGCTGTAACTCTGTGAGATGATTTCACAGAACACAAAGAAGTTTCTCAGAAAGCTTCTTTCTCTTTGTTATCGGAGGATATTTCCTTTGGCTCTATAGTCTTCTAAGGGATGCGAAATACCAGTTCTCAGATTCCACAGAAATAAGACTAGTAAAGAGATCAACGAAATACAGATTTAACTCTGTGAGATGAATTAACAGAACACTAAGCAGATTCTCAGAAAGCTTCTTTTCAGATTTCATCTGAGGATATTTCCTTTTTCACCGTAGCCCTCAATGGGTTTCCAAATATCACTTTGCCAATTCCACTAGAACTTTCTTAGGGAAAGGCTTCTTGAGGGGAAAGCTGTAACTCTGTGAGATGATTTCACAGAACACAAAGAAGTTTCTCAGAGAGCTTCTTTCTCTTTGTTATAGGAGGATATTTCCTTTGGCCGTATAGTCTTCTAAGGGATCCGAAATATCTGTTCTCAGATTCCACAGAAATAAGTCTAGCAAAGAAATCCACGAAATACAGATATAACTCTGTGGGATGAATTAACAGAACACTAAGCAGTTTCTCAGAAAGCTTCTTTCCAGATTTCATCTGAGGATATTTCTTTTTTCACCATAGCCCTCTAAGGGCTTCCGAATATCACTTTGCCAATTCCACAAGAACTGTCTTAGCGAAAGGCTTCTTGAGGGGAAAGCTGTAACTCTGTGAGATGATTTCTTTTCCTTTGGTTCCAGAGTTTTCAAAGGGATCTGAAATATCTGTTCTCCGATTCCACAGAAAGAAGGCTAGCAAAGAGATCCCCTAAATACAGATGTAACTCTGTGAGATGATTTAACAGAACACTAAGCAGTTTCTCAGAAACCTTCTTTCCAGAGATCATCTGAGGATATTTTCTTTTTCACCATAGCCCTCTATGGGCTTCCAAATATCACTTTGCCAATTCCACAAGAACAGTCTCAGCGAAAGGCTTCTTGAGGTGAAAGCTGTAACTCTGTGAGATGATTTCACAGAACACAAAGAAATTTCTCAGAAAGCTTCTTTCTCTTTGTTATGGGAGATTATTTCCTTTGGACCTATAGCCTTCAAAGGGATGCGAAATATCTGTTCTCAGATTCCACAGAAATAACGCTAGCAAAGAGATCCACGAAAAACAGATGTAACTCTGTGAGATGAATTAAACGAACACTAAGCAGTTTCTCAGAAAGCTTCTTTCCAGATTTCATCTGAGGATATTTCCTTTTTCACCATAGCCCCCTATGGGCATCCAAATATCACTTTGCCTATTCCACAATAACTGTCTTAGCGAAAGGCTTCTTGAGGGGAAAGCTGTAACTCTGTGATATGATTTCACAGAAAACAAAGAAGTTTCTCAGAAAACTTCTTTCTCTTTGTTATCGGAGGATATTTCCTTTGGCCCTATAGTCTTCAAAGGGATCCGAAATATCTGTTCTCAGATTCCACCGAAATAAGGCTAGCAAAGAGATGCACGAAATACAGATGTTACTCTGTGAGATGAATTAACAGAACACTAAGCAGTTCCTCAGAAAGCTTCTTTCCAGATTTCATCTGAGGATATTTCCTTTTTCACCATAGCCCTGTATGGGCTTCCAATTATCACTTTGCCAATTCCACAAGAACTGTCTTATCGAAAGGCTTCTTGAGGTTAAAGCTGTAACTCTGTGAGATGATTTCACAGAACACAAAGAAGTTTCTCAGAAACTTCTTTCTCTTTGTTATCGGAGGATATTTCCTTTGGCCCTATAGTGTTCTAAGGGATACGCAATATCTGTTCTCAGATTCCACAGAAATAAGGATAGCAAAGAGATCCACCAAATACAGATGTAACTCTGTGAGATGAATTAACAGAACACTAAGCAGTTTCTAGAAAGCTTCTTTCCAGATTTCATCTGAGGATATTTCCTTTTTCACCATAGCCCTCTATGGTCTTCCAAATATCACTTTGCAATTCCACAAGAACTGTCTTAGCGAAAGGCTTCTTGAGGGGAAAGCTGTAACTCTGTGAGATGATTTCACAGAACACAAAGAAGTTTCTCAGAAAGCTTCTTTCTCTTTGTTATCGGAGGATATAGCCTTTGGCCCTATAGTCTTCTAAGGGATCCGAAATATCTGTTCTCAGATTCCACAGAAATAAGGTTAGCAAAGAGATTCACGAAATACAGATGTAACTCAGTTAGATGAATTAACTGAACACTAAGCATTTTCTCAGAAAGCTTCTTTCCAGATTTCATCTGAGGATATTTTCTTTTTCACCATAGCCTTCTAGGCGCTTCCAAATATCACATTGCCAATTCCACAAGAACTGTCTTAGCGAAAGGCTTCTTGAGGGGAAAGCTGTAACTCTGTGAGGTGATTTCAAAGAACACGAAGAAGTTTCTCAGAAAGGTTCTTTCTCTTGCTTATCGGAGGATATTTCCTTTGGCCCTATTGTCTTCTAAGGGATCCGAAATGTCTGTTCTCAGATTCCACAGAAATAAGGCTAGCAAAGAGATCCATGAAATACAGATGTACTCTTTGATATGAATTAAAAAAACACTAAGCAGTTTCTCAGAAAGCTTCTTTCCAGATTTCATCTGAGGATATTTCCTTTTTCACCATAGACCTCTACGGGCTTCCAAATATCACTTTGCCAATTCCACGAGAACTGTCTTAATAAAAGGCTTCTGAGGGGAAAGCTGTAACTCTGTGAGATGATTTCACAGAATACAAAGAAGTTTCTCAGAAAGCTTCTTTCTCATTGTTATCGGAGGATATTTCCTTTGGCCCTATAGTATTCAAAGGGATCCGAAATATCAGTTCTCAGATTCCAGAGAAATAAGGCTAGCAAAGACATCCACGAAAAACAGATGTAACTCTGTGAGATGAATTAACAGAACACTAAGCAGTTTCTCAGAAAGCTTCTTTCCAGATTTCATCTGAGGTTATTTCCTTTTTCACCATAGCCCTCTATGCGCTTCGAAATATCACCTTGCCAATTCCACAAGAACTGTCTTAGCAAAAGGCTTCTTGAGGGGAAAGCTGTAACTCTGTGAGATGATTTCACAGAACACAAAGAAGTTTCTCAGAAAGCTTCTTTCTCTTTGTTATCGGAGGATATTTCCTTTGCCCCTATAGTGTTCTAAGGGATCCGAAATATCTGTTCTCAGATTCCACAGAAATAAGGCTAGCAAAGAGATCCACCAAATACAGATGTAACTCTGTGAGATGAATTAACAGAACACTAAGCAGTTTCTAGAAAGCTTCTTTCCAGATTTCATCTGAGGATATTTCCTTTTTCACCATAGCCCTCTATGGGCTTCCAAATATCACTTTGCAATTCCACAAGAACTGTCTTAGCGAAAGGCTTCTTGAGGGGAAAGCTGTAACTCTGTGAGATGATTTCACAGAACACAAAGAAGTTTCTCAGAAAGCTTCTTTCTCTTTGTCATCGGAGGATATTTCCTTTGGCCCTATAGTCTTCTAAGGGATCCGAAATATCTGTTTTCAGATTCCACAGAAATAAGGTTAGCAAAGAGATCCAGGAAATACAGATGTAACTCAGTGAGATGAATTAACCGAACACTAAGCAGTTTCTCAGAAAGCTTCTTTCCAGATTTCATCTGAGGATATTTCCTTTTTCACCATAGCCTTCTAAGCGCTTCCAAATATCACTTTGCCAATTCCACAAGAACTGTCTTAGCAAAAGGCTTCTTGTGGGGAAAGCTGTATCTCTGTGAGATGAATTCACAGAACACAAAGAAGTTTCTCAGAGGGCTTCTTTCTCTTTGTTATCGGAGGATATTTCTTTTTGCCCTATAGTCTTCAAAGGGATCCGAAATATCTGTTCTCAGATTCCACAGAAATAAGGCAAAGAAGGAGATTCACGAAATACACATGTAACCCTGTGAGATGAATTAACAGAACACTAAGCAGTTTCTCAGAAAGCTTCTTTCCAGAATTCATCTGAGGATATTTCCCCTTTCAGCATAGCCCTCTGTGGGCTTCCAAATATCACTTTGGCAATTCCACAAGAACTGTCTTAGCGAAAGGCTTATTGAGGGGAATGCTGGAACTCCGTGAGATGATTTCAAAGAACACAAAGAAGTTTCTCAGACAGCTTCTTTCTCTTTGTTATCGGAGGATATTTCCTTCGGCCCTATAGTCTTCAAAGGGATCCGAAATATCTGTCTCATATTCCACAGAAATAAGGCTAGCAAAGAGATCCACGAAATACAGATGTAAATCTGTGAGATGAATTAACATAACACTAAGCAGTTTCTCAGAAAGCTTCTTTCCAGATTTCATCTGAGGATATTTCCTTTTTCACCGTAGCCCTCTATGCGATTCCAAATATCACTTTGCCAATTCCACAAGAACTGTCTTAGCGAAAGCCTTCTTGAGGGGAAAGCTGTAACTCTGTGAGATGATTTCACAGAACACAAAGAAGTTTCTCAGAAAGCTTCTTTCACTTTGTTATCGGAGGATATTTCCTTTGGCCCTATAGTCCTCTAAGGGATCCGAAATATCTTTTCTCAGATTCCACAGAAATAAGGCTAGCAAAGAGATCAACGAAATACAGATGTAACTCTGTGAGATGAGTTAACAGAACACTGAGCAGTTTCTCAGAAAGCTTCTTTCCAGATTTCATCTGAGGATATTTCCTTTTTCACCATATCCCTCTATGCGCTTCCAAATATCACTTTGCCAATTCCACTAGAACTGTCTTATCGAAAGGCTTCTTGAGGGGAAAGCTGTAATTCTGTGAGATGATTTCACAGAAAACAAAGAAGTTTCTCAGAAAGCTTCTTTCTCTTTGTTATCGGAGGATATTTCCTTTGGACCTATAGTCTTCAAATGGATCTGAAATATCTGTTCTCAGATTCCACC
The DNA here is from genome assembly GCF_043159975.1 of Macaca nemestrina. Taxonomy (NCBI): domain Eukaryota; kingdom Metazoa; phylum Chordata; class Mammalia; order Primates; family Cercopithecidae; genus Macaca; species Macaca nemestrina. The sequence goes on from NC_092143.1 coordinate 28,645,814, forward strand.
GAAATAAGGCTAACAAAGAGATGCACGAAATACAGATCTTACTCTGTGAGATGAATTAACAGAACACTAAGCAGTTCCTCAGAAAGCTTCTTTCCAGATTTCATCTGAGGATATTTCCTTTTTCACCATAGACCTCTATGGGCTTGAAAATATCACTTTGCCAATTCCACAAGAACTGTCTTAGCGAAAGGCTTCTTGAGGGGACAGCTGTAACTCTGTGAGGTGATTTCAAAGAACACGAAGAAGTTTCTCAGAAGCTTCTATCTCTTTCTTATCGGAGGATATTTCCTTTGGACCTATAGTCTTCTAAGGGATCCGAAATACCTGTTCTCAGATTCCACGGAAATAAGGATAGCAAAGAGATCCACGAAATACAGATGTAACCCTGTGAGATGAATTAACGGAACACTAAGTCGTTTCGCAGACAGCTTCTTTCCGATTTCATCTGAGGATATTTCCTTTTTCACCATAGCCCTGTATCGGCTTCCAATTATCCCTTTGCCAATTCCACAAGAACTGTCTTATCGAAAGGCTTCTTGAGGTTAAAGCTGTAACTCTGTGAGATGATTTCACAGAACACAAAGAAGTTTCTCAGAAAGCTTCTTTCTCTTTGTTATCGGAGGATATTTCCTTTGGCCCTATAGTGTTCCAAGGGATAGGAAATATCTGTTCTCAGATTCCACAGAAATAAGGATAGCAAGGAGATCCACGAAATACAGATGTAACTCTGTGAGATGAATTAACAGAACACTAAGCAGTTTCTAGAAAGCTTCTTTCCAGATTTCATCTGAGCATATTTCCTTTTTCACCATAGCCCTCTATGGTCTTCCAAATATCACTTTGCAATTCCACAAGAACTGTCTTAGCGCAAGGCTTCTTGAGGGGAAAGCTGTAACTCTGTGAGATGATTTCACAGAACACAAAGAAGGTTCTCAGAAAGCTTCTTTCTCTTTGTTATCGGAGGATATTGCCTTTGGCCCTATAGTCTTCTAAGGGATCCGAAATATCTGTTCTCAGATTCCACAGAAATAAGGTTAGCAAAGAGATTCACGAAATACAGATGTAACGCAGTGAGATGAATTAACTGAACACTAAGCATTTTCTCAGAAAGCTTCTTTCCAGATTTCATCTGAGTATATTTTCTTTTTCACCATAGCCTACTAGGCGCTTCCAAATATCACATTGCCAATTCCACAAGAACTGTCTTCGCGAAAGGCTTCTTGAGGGGAAAGCTGTAACTCTGTGAGGTGATTTCAAAGAACACGAAGAAGTTTCTCAGAAAGGTTCTTACTCTTGCTTATCGGAGGATATTTCCTTTGGCCCTATAGTCTTCTAAGGGATCCGAAATGTCTGTTCTCAGATTCCACAGAAATAAGGCTAGCAAAGAGATCCACGAAATACAGATGTAACTCTGTGAGATGAACTAAGAAAACCCTAAGCAGTTTCTCAGAAAGCTTCTTTCCAGATTTCATCTGAGGATATTTCCTTTTTCACCATAGCCCTCTATGGGCTTCCAAATATCACTTTGCCAATTCCATAAGAACTGTCTTAGCGAAAGGCTTCTTGAGGGGAAAGCTGTAACTCTGTGAGATGATGTCACAGAACACAAAGAAGTTTCTCAGAAAGCTTCTTTCTCTTTGTTATCGGAGGATATTTCCTTTGGCCCTATAGTCTTCAAAGGGATCGGAAATATCTGTTCTCAGATTCCACAGAAATAAGGCTAGCAAAGAGATCCACCAAATACAGATGTAACTCTGTGAGATGAATTAACAGAACACTAAGCAGTGTCTCAGAAAGCTTCTTTCCAGATTTCATCTGAGGATATTTCCTTTTTCACCCTTGCCTTCTATGTGCTTCCAAATATCACTTTGCCAGTTCCACAAGAACTGTCTTAGTGAAAGGCTTCTTGAGGGGAAAGCTGTAACTCTGTGAGATGATTTCACAGAACACAAAGAAGTTTCCCACAAAGCTTCTTTCTCTTTGTTATCGCAGGATATTTCCTTTGGCCCTATAGTCTTCTAAGGGATCCCAAATATCTGTTCTCAGATTCCACAGAAATAAGGCTAGCAAAGAGATCCACGAAATACAGATGTAACACTGTGAGATGAATTAACAGAACACTAAGCAGTTTCTCAGAAAGCTTCTTTCCAGATTTCATCTGTGGATATTTCCTTTTTCACCATAGCCCTCTATGGGCTTCCAAATATCGCTTTGGCAATTCCACAAGAACTGTCTTAGCGAAAGGCTTCTTGAGGGGAAAGCTGTAACTCTTTGAGATGATTTCAAAGAACACAATGAAGTTTCTCAGAAAGCTTCTTTCTCTTTGTTATCGGAGGATATTTCCTTTGGCTCTAGAGTTTTCAAAGGGATCCGAAATATCTGTTCGCATATTCCACAGAAATAAGGCTAGCAAAGAGATCCACGAAATACAGATGTAACTCTGTGAGTTGAGTTAACAGAACACTAAGCAGTTTGTCAGAAAGCTTCTTTCCAGATTTCATCTGAGGATACTTCCCTTCTCACCATAGCCCTCTAGGGGCTTCCAAATATCACTTTGCCAATACCACAAGAACTGTCTTAGCGAAAGGCTTCTTGAGGGGAAAGCTGTAACTCTGTGAGATGATTTCACAGAACACAAAGAAGTTTCTCAGAAATCTTCTTTCTCTTTGTTATCGGAGGATATTTCCTTTGGCTCTATAGTCTTCTAAGGGATCCGAAATACCTGTTCTCAGATTCCACAGAAATAAGACTAGCAAAGAGATCAACGAAATACAGATTTAACTCTGTGAGATGAATTAACAGAACACTAAGCAGTTTCTCAGGAAGCTTCTTTTCAGATTTTATCTGAGGATATTTCCTTTTTCACCGTAGCCCTCAATGGACTTCCAAATATCACTTTGCCAATTCCACTAGAACTGTCTTAGGGAAAGGCTTCTTGAGGGGAAAGCTGTAACTCTGTGAGATGATTTCACAGAACACAAAGAAGTTTCTCAGAGAGCTTCTTTCTCTTTGTTATAGGAGGATATTTCCTTTGGCCGTATAGTCTTCTAAGGGATCCGAAATATCTGTTCTCAGATTCCACAGAAATAAGTCTAGCAAAGAAATCCACGAAATACAGATGTAACTCTGTGAGATGAATTAACAGAACACTAAGCAGTTTCTCAGAAAGCTTCTTTCCAGATTTCATCTGAGGATATTTCATTTTTCACCATAGCCCTCTAAGGGCTTTCTAATATCACTTTGCCAATTCCACAAGAACTGTCTTAGCGAAAGGCTTCTTGAGGGGAAAGCTGTAACTCTGTGAGATGATTTCATTTCCTTTGGTACCAGAGTTTTCAAAGGGATCTGAAATATCTGTTCTCCGATTCCACAGAGAGAAGGCTAGCAAAGAGATCCCCTAAATACAGATGTAACTCTGTGAGATGATTTAACAGAACACTAAGCAGTTTCTCAGAAAGCTTCTTTCCAGAGATCATCTGAGGATATTTTCTTTTTCACCATAGCCCTCTATGGGCTTCCAAATATCACTTTGCCAATTCCACAAGAACAGTCTCAGCGAAAGGCTTCTTGAGGTGAAAGCTGTAACTCTGTGAGATGATTTCACAGAACACAAAGAAATTTCTCAGAAAGCTTCTTTCTCTTTGTTATGGGAGATTATTTCCTTTGGACCTATAGCCTTCAAAGGGATGCGAAATATCTGTTCTCAGATTCCGCAGATATAACGCTAGCAAAGAGATCCACGAAAAACAGATGTAACTCTGTGAGATGAATTAAACGAACACTAAGCAGTTTCTCAGAAAGCTTCTTTCCAGATTTCATCTGAGGATATTTCCTTTTTCACCATAGCCCTGTATGGGCTTCCAATTATCACTTTGCCAATTCCACAAGAACTGTCTTATCGAAAGGCTTCTTGAGGTTAAAGCTGTAACTCTGTGAGATGATTTCACAGAACACAAAGAAGTTTCTCAGAAAGCTTCTTTCTCTTTGTTATCGGAGGATATTTCCTTTGGCCCTATAGTGTTCTAAGGGATACGCAATATCTGTTCTCAGATTCCACAGAAATAAGGATAGCAAAGAGATCCACCAAATACAGATGTAACTCTGTGAGATGAATTAACAGAACACTAAGCAGTTTCTAGAAAGCTTCTTTCCAGATTTCATCTGAGGATATTTCCTTTTTCACCATAGCCCTCTATGGTCTTCCAAATATCACTTTGCAATTCCACAAGAACTGTCTTAGCGAAAGGCTTCTTGAGGGGAAAGCTGTAACTCTGTGAGATGATTTCACAGAACACAAAGAAGTTTCTCAGAAAGCTTCTTTCTCTTTGTTATCGGAGGATATTGCCTTTGGCCCTATAGTCTTCTAAGGGATCCGAAATATCTGTTCTCAGATTCCACAGAAATAAGGTTAGCAAAGAGATTCACGAAATACAGAAGTAACTCAGTGAGATGAATTAACTGAACACTAAGCATTTTCTCAGAAAGCTTCTTTCCAGATTTCATCTGAGGATATTTTCTTTTTCACCATAGCCTTCTAGGCGCTTCCAAATATCACATTGCCAATTCCACAAGAACTGTCTTAGCGAAAGGCTTCTTGAGGGGAAAGCTGTAACTCTGTGAGGTGATTTCAAAGAACACGAAGAAGTTTCGCAGAAAGGTTCTTTCTCTTTGTTATCGGAGGATATTTCCTTTGGCCCTATAGTCTTCAAAGAGATCAGAAATATCTCTTCTCAGATTCCACAGAAATAAGGCTGGCAAAGAGATCCACGAAACACAGATGTAACTCCTTGAGATGAATTAACAGAACACTAAGCAGTTTCTCAGAAAGCTTCTTTCCAGATTTCATCTGAGGATATTTCCTTTTTCACCGTAACCCTCTATGGGCTCCCAAATATCACTATGCCAATTCCATAAGAACTGTCTTAGCGAAAGGCTTTTTGAGGGACAAGCTGTAACTCTTTGAGATGATTTCACAGAACACAAAGAAGTTTCTCAGAAAGCTTCTTTCTCTTTGTTATCGGAGGATATTTCCTTTGGCCGTATAGTCTTCAAAGGGATCCGAAATATCTGTTCTCAGATTCCACAGAAATAAGGCTAGCAAAGAGATCCATGAAATACAGATGTAAATCTGTGAGATGAATTAACAGAACACTAAGCAGTTTCTAAGAAAGATTCTTTCCAGATTTCATCTGAGGATATTTCCTTTTTCAGCATAGCCCTCTATGGGCTTCCAAATATCACTTTGCCAATTCCACAAGAACTGTCTTAGCCAAAGGCTTCTTGAGGGGAAAGCTGTAACTCTGTGAGGTGATTTCCAAGAACACGAAGAAGTTTCTCAGAAAGCTTCTTTCTCTTTGTTATCGGAGGATATTTCCTACGGCCCTACAGTCTTCAAAAGGACCCGAAATATCTGTTCTCAGATTTCACAGAAATAAAGCTAGCAAATAGATCCACGAAATACAGATGTAACCCTTTGAGAAGAATTAACAGAACACTAAGCAGTTTCTCAGAAATCTTCTTTCCAGATTTCATCTGAGGCTATTTCCTTTTTCACCATAGCCTTCTATGGGCTTCCAAATATCACTTTGCCAATTCCACAAGAAATGTCTTAGCGAAAGGATTCTTGAGGGGAAAGCTGTAACTCTCTGAGATGATTTCACAGAACACAAAGAAGTTTCTCAGAAAGCTTCTTTCTCTTTGTTATCGGAGCATATTTCCTTTGGTCCTATTGTCTTCAAAGGGATCTGAAATATCTCTTCTCAGATTCCACAGAAATAAGGCTAGCAAACAGATCAACGAAATACAGATGGAACTCTGTGAGATGAATTAACAGAACACTAAGCAGTTTCTCAGAAACCTTCTTTCCAGATTTCATCTGAGGATATTTCCTTTTTCACCATAGCCCTCTATGCGCTTCCAAATATCACTTTGCCAATTCCACAAGAACTGTCTTAGCGAAAGACTTCTTGAAGGGAAAGCTGTGACTCTGTGACATGATTTCAAAGAACACAAAGAAGATTCTCAGAAAGTTTCTTTCTATTTGTTATCGGAGGATATTTCCTTTGGCTCTAGAGTTTTCAAAGGGATCCGAAATATCTGTTCTCAGATTCCACAGAAATAAGGCTAGCAAAGAGATCCACGAAATACAGATGTAACTCTGTGAGATGAATTAACAGAACACTATGCAGTTTCTCAGAAAGCTTTTTTCCAGATTTCATCGGAGGATATTTCCTTTTTCACCGTAGCCCTCTATGCGCTTCCAAATATCATTTTGCCAATTCCACAAGAACTGTCTTAGCGAAAGGCTTCTTGACGGGAAAGCTGTAACTCTGTGAGATGATGTCACAGAACAGAAAGAAGTTTCTCAGAAAGCTTCTTTCTCTGTTATCGGAGGATATTTCCTTTGGCCCTATAGTCTTCAAAGGGATCGGAAATATCTGTTCTCAGATTCCACACAAATAAGGCTAGCAAAGAGATCCAAAAAATACAGATGTAACTCTGTGAGATGAATTAACAGAACACTAAGCAGTTTCTCAGAAAGCTTCTTTCCAGATTTCAGCTGAGGATATTTCCTTTTTCACCATAGCCCTGTATGCGCTTCCAAATATCACTTTGCCAATTCCACTAGAAGTGTCTTACCGAAAGTCTTGTTGAGGGGAAAGCTGTAACTCTGTGAGATGATTTCACAGAACACAAAGAAGTTTCTCAGAAAGCTTCTTTCTCTTTGTTATCGGAGGATATTCCCTTTGGCCCTATAGTCTTCTAAGGGATCCGAAATATCTCCTCTCAGATTCCACAGAAATAAGGCTAGCAAAGAGATCCACGAAATACAGATGTAACTCTGTGAGATGAATTAACAGAACACTAAGCAGTTTCTCAGAAAGCTTCTTTCCAGATTTCATCTGAGGATATTTCCTTTTTCACCCTTGCCTTCTATGTGCTTCCAAATATCACTTTGCCAGTTCCACAAGAACTGACTTAGTGAAAGGCTTCTTGAGGGGAAAGCTGTAACTCTGTGAGATGATTTCACAGAACACAAAGAAGTTTCTCAAAAAGCTTCTTTCTCTTTGTTATCGGAGGATATTTCCTTTGCCCCTATACTCTTGAAAGGGATCCGAAATATCTCTGTTCAGATTCCACAGAAATAAGGCTAGCAAAGAGATCCACCAAATACAGATGTAACTCTGTGAGATGAATTAACAGAACACAAAGCAGTTTCTCAGAAAGCTTCTTTCCAGATTTCATCTGAGGATATTTCCTTTATCACCATAGCCCTCTATGGGTTCCAAATATCACTTTGTCAATTCCACAAGAACTGTCTTCGCGAAAGGCTTCTTGAGGGGAAAGCTGTAACTCTGTGAGATGATGTCACAGAACACAAAGAAGTTTTTCAGAAAGCTTCTTTCTCTTTGTTTTCGGAGGATATTTCCTTTGGCCCTATAGTCTTCAAAGGGATCCGAAATATCTGTTCTCAGATTCCACAGAAATAAGGATAGCAAGGAGATCCACCAAATACAGATGTAACTCTCTGAGATGAATTAACAGAACCCTAAGCAGTTTCTCAGAAAGCTTCTTTCCAGATTTCATTGGAGGATATTTCCTTTTTCACCATATCCCTCTATGGGCTTCCAAATATCACTTTGCCTATTCCACAAGAACTGTCTTAGCGAAAGGCTTCTTCAGGGGAAAGCTTTATCTCTGTGAGATGATTTCAAGAACACAAAGAAGTTTCTCAGAAAGATTCTTTCTATTTTATATCGGAGGATATTTCCTTTGGCCCTATATTCTTCAAAGGGGTCCGAAATATCTGTTCTCAGATTCCACAGAAATAAGTCTAGCAAAGAGATCCACGAAATACAGATATAACTCTGGGAGATGAATGAACAGAACACTAAGCAGTTTCTAGAAAGCTACTTTCCAGATTTCCTCTGAGAATATTTCCTTTTTCACCTTAGCCCTCTATGGTCTTCCAAATATCACTTTGCCAATTCCACAAGAACTGTCTTAGCGAAAGGCTTCTTGAGGTGAAAGCTGTAACTCTGTGAGAAGATTTCACAGAACACAAAGAAGTTTCTCAGAAAGCTTCTTTCTCTTTGTTATCGGAGTATATTTCCTTTGGCCCTGTAGTCTTCTAAGGGATCCGAAATATCTGTTCTCAGATTCCACAGAAATAAGGCTAAAAAAGAGATCCACGAAATACAGATGTAACGCTATGAGATGAATTAACAGAACATTAAGCAGTTTCTCAGAAAGCTTCTTACCAGATTTCATCTGAGGATATTTCCTTTTTCACCATATCCCTCTATGGGCATCGAAATATCACTTTGCCAATTCCACAAGAACAGGCTTAGCGAAAGGCCTCTTGAGGGGAAAGCTGTAACTCTGTGAGATGATTTCACAGAACCCAAAGAAGATTCTCAGAAAGCTTCTTTCTCTTTGTTATCGGAGGATATTTCCTTTGGCCCTAGAGTCTTCAAAGGGATTCGGGATATCAGTTCTCAGATTCCACAGAAATAAGGCTAGCAAACAGATCCACGAAATACAGATGTAACTCTGTGAGTGGAAGTCACACATCACAAAGCAGTTTCTCAGAAAGCTTCTTTCCAGTTTTTTTCGGAGGATATTTTCTTTTTCACCATAGCCCTCTATGGGATTCCAAATATCACTTTCCAATTCCACACGAACTGGCTTAGCGAAGGGTTTCTTGAGGGGAAAGCTAAAACTTTGTGAGATGAATTAACAGAACACTAAGCAGTTTCTCAGTAAGCTTCCTTCCAGGTTTCATCTGAGGATATTTCCTTTTTCTCCATAGCCCTCTACAGGCATCGAAATATCACTTTGCCAATTCCACAAGAACAGGCTTAGCAAAAGGCTTCTTGAGGGCATAGTTGTAAGTCTGTGAGAAGATTTCACAGAACACAAAGAAGTTTCTCAGAAATCTTCTTCCACTTTGTTATCGGAGGATATTTCCTTTGGCCCTAGAGTCTACAAAGGGATCCGAAATATGAGTTCTCAGATTCCACAGAAATAAGGCTACCAAAGATATCCACGAAATACAGATATCACTCTGTGTGTGGAAGTAACACTTTACAAAGCAGCTTCACAGAAAGCTTCTTTCCAGTGTTTCTCGGAGGATATTTTCTTTTTCACCTTAGCCCTCTATATGCTTCGAAATATCACTTTGCCAATTCAACAAGAACAGGCTTAGCGAATGGCTTCTTGAGGGGAAAACTGTAACTCTGTGAGATGAATTAACGGAACACTAAGCAGTTTCTCAGAAACCTTCTTTCCAGATTTCATCTGAGGATATTTCCTTTTTCACCGTAGCCTTCTATGGGCATCTATTTATCACTTTGCCAATTCCACAAGAACAGGTTTAGCGAAAGGCTTCTTGAGGGGGAAGCTGTAAGTCTGTGATATGACTACACAGAACACAAGGAAGTTTCTCAGAAAGCTTCTTTCTCTTTGTTATCGGAGGATATTTCCTTTGGCCCAGATTCTACAAAGGGTTCCGAAATATGACTTCTCATTTCCAAAGAAATAAGGCTAGCAAAAGGATCCACGAAATACAGATGTAACTCTCTGAGTGGAAGTCACACATATCAAAGCAGTTTCTCAGAAAGCTTCTTTCCAGTTTTTCTCGGAGGATATTTTCTTTTTCACCATAGCCCTATATGGGCTTCCAAATATCACTTTGCCAATTCCACAAGAACAGGCTTAGCGAATGGCTTCTTGAGGGGAAAGCTGTAACTATGTGAGATGAATTAACAGAACACTAAGCAGTTTCTCAGAGAGGTTCTTTCCATATTTCATCTGAGGATATTTCCTTTTTCAACGTAGCCCTCTATGGGCTTCCAAATATCACTTTGCCAATTCCACAAGAACAGGCTTAGTGAAAGGCTTCTTGAGGGCAAAGCTGTAACTCTGTGAGATGATTTCACAGAACACGAAGAAGTTTCTCAGAGAGCTTCTTTCTGTTTTTTATCGGAGGATATTTCCTTTGGCCCTATAGTCTTCAAAGGGATCCGAAATATCAGTTCTCAGATTCCACAGAAATAAGGCTAGCAAACGGATTCACGAAATAGAGATGTAACTCTGTGAGTGGAAGTCACACATCACAAGGCACTTTCTCAGAAAGCTTCTTTCCAGTTTTTCTCGGAGGATATTTTCTTTTTCAGCATAGCCCTCTGTGGGCTTCCAAATATCCCTTTGTGAATTCCACAAAAGAGGCTTAGCGAACGACTTCTTGTGGGTTAAGCTGTATCCCTCTGAGATCAACTAACAGAACACTAAGCAGTTTCTCAGAAAGCTTCTTTCTGATTTCATCTGAGGATATTTCCTTTTTCTCCGTAGCCCTCCAGGGATTCCAAATATCACTATGCCAATTCCACAAGAACAGGCTTAGCAAACGGCTTCTTGAGGGGAAATATGTAACTCTGTGAGATGAATTAACAGAACGAAGCAGTTTCTTAGAAAGCTTCTTTCTCTTTGTTATCGGAGGATATTTCCTTTGGCCCCAGAGTTTTCAAAGGGATCCGAAATATGAGATCTCAGATTCCACAGAAATAAGACTAGCAAACATATTCACGAAATACAGATGTAATTCTGTGAGTGGAAGTCACACATCACAAAGCAGATTCTCAGAAAGCTTCTTTCCAGTTTTTCTCGGAGGATATTTTCTTTTTCACCATAGCCCTTTATGGGATTCAAAATATCACTTTGCCAATTCCACAAGAACAGGCTAAGCGAACGGCTTCTTCAGGGGAAAGCTGTAACTCTGTGAGATGAAATAACAGCCCACTAAGCAGTTTCTCAGAAAGCTTCTTCCCAGATTTCATCTGAGGATATTGCCTTTTTCACCATAGCCCTCTATGGGCTTCCAAATCCCACTTTGCCTATTCCACAAGAACAAGCTTAGCGAACGACTTCTTGAGGGGAAAGCTGTAACTCTGTGAGATGAATTAACAGAACACGAAGCAGTTTCTCATAAAGCTTCTTTCTCTTTGTTATCGTAGGATATTTCCTTTGGCCCTAGAGTCTTCAATGGGATCCGAAATATGAGTTCTCAGATTCCACAGAAATAAATTAGCAAACAGATCCACGAAATACAGATGTAACTCTGTGAGTGGAAGTCACACTTCACAAAGCAGTTTCACAGAAACCTTCTTTCCCGTTTTTCTAGGAGGATATTTTCTAATTCACCATAGCCCTCTATGGGCTTCGAAATATCACTTTGCCAATTCCACAAGAACAGGCTTAGCGAATGCCTTCTTAAGGGGAAAGCTGTAACTCTGTCAGATGAATTGACGGAACACGAAGCAGTTTCTCAGAAAGCTTCTTTCTCTTTGTTATCGGAGGATATTAACATTGGCCCTGGAGTCTTCAAAGGTATCCGAAATATGAGTTCTCAGATTCCACAGAAATAAGGCTAGCAAACAGATCCACGAAATACAGATGTAACTCTGTGTGTGGAAGTAACATTTCACAAAGCAGTTTCACAGAAAGCTTCTTTCCAATTTTTCTCGGAGGATATTTTCTTTTTCACCATAGCCCTCTAAGGGATTCCAAATATCACTTTGCCAATTCCACAAGAACAGGCTTAGCGAACGGCTTCTTGAGGGGAAAGCTGTAAGCCTGTGAGATTAATTAACAGAACACTAAGCAGTTTCTCAGAAAGCTTCTTTCCAGATTTCATCTGCGGATATTTCCTTTTTCACCGTAGCCTTCTATGGGCATCAAAATATCAGTTTGCCAATTCCACAAGAACAGGTTAAGCGAAAGACTTCTTGAAGGGGAAGCTGTAAGTCTGTGATATGACTACAGAGAACACAAAGAAGTTTCTGACAAAGCTTCTTTCTCTTTGTTATCGGAGGATATTTCCTTTCGCCCTAGATTCTTCAAAGGGTTCCGAAATACGAGTTCTCAGATACCAAAGAAATAAGCCTAGCAAAAGGATCCACGAAATACAGATGTAACTCTGTGAGTGGAAGTCACACATCACAAAGCAGTTTCTCAGAAAGCTTCTTTCCAGTTTTTCTCGGAGGATATTTTCTTTTTCATCATTGCCCTCTGTGGGCTTCCAAACATCACTTTGCCAATTCCACAAGAACAGGCTTAGCGAATGGGTTCTTGAGGGGAAAGCTGTAACTCTGTGAGATGATTTCACAGAACACAAAGCAGTTTCTCAGAAATCTTCTTTCTCTTTGTTATCGGAGGATATTTCATTTGGCCCTATAGTCTTCAAAGGGATCCGAAATATCAGTTCTCAGATTCCACAGAAATAAGGCTAGCCAAGAGATCCACGAAATACAGATGCAAATCTGTGAGTGGAAGTCACACATCACAAAGCTGTTTCTCAGAAAGCTTCTTTCCAGTTTTTCTCGGAGGATATTTTCTTTTTCACCTTAGTCCTCTATGGGCTTCCAAATATCACTTTGCCAATTCCACAAGAACAGGCTTAGCGAACGGCTTCTTGAGGGGAAAGCTGTTTCTCTGTGAGATAAATTAACAGAACAGGAAGCAGCTTCTCAGAAAGCTTCTTTCCAGATTTCATCTTAGGATATTTCCTTTTTCACCATAGCCCTCTATGGGCATCGAAATATCACTTTGCCAATTCCACAAGAACAGGCTTAGCGAAAGGCTTCTTGAGGGGAAAGCTGTAACTCTGTGAGGTGATTTCACAGAACACAAAGAAGTTTCTCAGAAAGCTTCTTTCTCTTTGTTATCAGAGGATATTTCCTTTGGCCCTATAGTCTTCAAAAGGATCCGAGATATCAGTTCTCAGATTCCACAGAAATAAGGCTAGCAAACAGATCCACGAAATACAGATGTAACTCTGTGAGTGGAAGTCACACATCACAAAGCAGTTCCTCAGAAAACTTCTTTCCAGTTTTTTTCGGAGGATATTTTCTTTTTCACCATAGCCCTGTATTTGATTCCAAATATCACTTTCCAATTCCACACGAACTGGCTTAGCGAACGGTTTCTTGAGGGGAAATCTAAACTTTGTGAGATGAATTAACAGAACACTAAGCCGTTTCTCAGTAAGCTACCTTCCAGATTTCATCTGAGGATATTTCCTTTTTCTCCATAGCCCTCTACGGGCATCGAAATATCACTTTGCCAATTCCAAAAGAACAGGCTTAGCGAAAGGCTTCTTGAGGGGAAAGCTGTAACTCTGTGAGGTGATTTCAAAGAACATAAAGAAGTTTCTCAGAAAGCTTCTTTCTCTTTGTTATCGGAGGATATTTCCTTTGGCCCTATAGTCTCCAATGGGATCCGAAATATCTGTTCTCAGATTCCACAGAAATAAGGCTAACAATGAGATCCACTAAAAACAGATGTAACTCTGTGAGATGAATTAACATAACACTAAGCAGTTTCCCAGAGAGCTTCTTTCCAGATTTCATCTGAGGTTATTTCCTTTTTCACCATAGCCCTCTATGGGCTTCCAAATATCACTTTGCCAAATCCATAAGAACTGTCTTAGCGAAAGACTTCTTGAGGGGAAAGCTGTAACTCTGTGAGATGATTTCACAGAACACAAAGAAGTTTCTCAGACACCTTCTTTCTCTTTGTTATCGGAGGATATTTCCTTTGGCCCTATAGTCTTCAAAGGGATCAGAAATATCTGTTCGCAGATTCCACAGAAATAAGGATAGCAAAGAGATCCGTGAAATACAGGTGTAACTCCATGAGATGAATTAACAGAACACTAAGCAGTTTCTCAGAAAACTTCTTTCCAGATTTCATCTGAGGATATTTCCTTTTTCACCATAGCCCTCTCTGCGCTTCCAAATATCACTTTGCCAATTCCACTAGAAGTGTCTTAGCGAAAGGCTTCTTGAGGGGAAAGCTGTAACTCTGTGAGATGATTTCACAGAACACAAAGAAGTTTCTCAGAAAGCTTCTTTCTCTTTGTTATCAGAGTTTATTTCCTTTGGCCTTATAATCTTCAAAGAGATACGAAATATCATATCTCAGATTCCACAGAAATAAGGCTAGCAAAGAGACCCACGAAATAGAGATGTAACTCTGTGGGACAAATTAAGAGAACACTAAGCAGTTTCTCAGAAAGCTACTTTCCAGATTTCATCTGAGGATATTTCCTTTTTCACCATAGCCCTCTATGGGCTTCCAAATATCGCTTTGCCAATTCCACAAGAACTGTCTTAGCGAAAGGCTTCTTGAGGGGAAAGCTGTAACTCTGTGAGATGATTTCACAGAACACAAAGAATTTTCTCAGAAACCTTCTTTCTCTTTGTTATCGGAGGATATTTCCTTTGGCCCTATAGTCTTCAAAGGTATCAGAAATATCTGTTCGCAGATTCCACAGAAATAAGGCAAGCAAAGAGATCCACGAAATACAGTTGTAACTCTGTGAGATGAATTAACAGAACACTACGCAGTTTCTCAGAAAGCTTCTTTCCAGATTTCATCTGTGGTTATTTCCTTTTTCACCATAGCCCTCTATGTGCTTCGAAATAGCACTTTGCCAATTCCACAAGAACTGTCTTAGCGAAAGGCTTCTTGAGAGGAAAGCTGTAACTCTGTGAGATGATTTCACAGAACACAAAGAAGTTTCTCAGAAACCTTTCTCTTTGTTATCGGAGGATATTTCCTTTGGCCCTAGGGTCTTCTAAGGGATCCGAGATACCTGTTCTCAGTTTCCAGACCAATAAGGCTAGCAAAGAGATCTACCAAATACAGATGTAAATCTGTGAGATGAATTAACAGAACACTAAGCAGTTTCTCAGAAAGCTTCTTTCCAGATTTCATCTGAGGATATTTCCTTTTTCACCATAGCCCTCTATGGGCTTCCAAATATCACTTTGCCAATTCCACAAGAGCTGTCTTAGCGAAAGGCTTCTTGAGGGGAAAGCTGTAACTCTGTGAGATGATTTCACAGAACACAAAGAAGTTTCTCAGAAAGCTTCTTTCTCTTTGTTATCGGAGGATATTTCCTTTGGCCCTATAGTCTTCCAAGGGATCAGAAATATCTGTTCTCAGAATCCACAGAAATAAGGCTAGCAAAGAGATCCACGAAATACAGATGTAACTCAGTGAGATGAATTAACAGAACACTAAGCAGTCTCCCAGAAAGCTTCTTTCCAGATTTCATCTGAGGTTATATACTTTTTCACCATAGCCCTTTTTGGGCTTCCAAATATCACTTTGCCAATTAAACAAGAACTCACATAGCGAAAGGCTTCTTGAGGGGAAAGCTGTAACTCTGTGAGATGATTTCACAGAACACAAAGAAGCTTCTCAGAAAGCTTATTTCTCTTTGTTATGTGAGGATATTTCCTTTGCCCTATAGTCTTCAAAGGTATCCGAAATATCTGTTCGCAGATTCCACAGAAATAAGGCTAGGAAAGAGATCCACGAAATACCGATGTAACTCTCTGAGATGAATTAACAGAACACTACGCAGTTTCTCAGAAAGGTTCTTTCCAGATTTCATCTGAGGTTATTTCCTTTTTCACCATAGCCCTCTATGTGCTTCGAAATATCACTTTGCCAATTCCACAAAAACTGTCTTAGCGAAAGGCTTCTTGAGGGGAAAGCTGTAACTCTGTGAGATGATTTCACAGAACACAAAGAAGTTTCTCAGAAAGCTTCTTTCTCTTTGTTATCGGAGGATATTTCCTTTGGCAGTATAGACTTCAAAGGGATCCGAAATATCTGTTCGCAGGTTCCACAGAAATAAGGCTAGCAAAGAGATCCACGAAATACAGATGTAACTCTGTGAGATGAATTAACAGAACACTAAGCAGTTTCCCAGAAAGCTTCTTTCCAGATTTCATCTGAAGATATTTCCTTTTTCACCGTAGCCCTCTATGGCCTTCCAAATATCAATTTGCCAATTCCACAAGAATTGTCTTAGCAAAAGGCTTCTTGAGGGGAAAGCTGTACTCTGTGAGATGATTTCACAGAACACAAAGAAGTTTCTCAGAAAGCTTCTTTCTCTTTGTTATCGGAGGATATTTCCTTAGGCCCTATAGACTTCTAAGGGATCCGAAATATCTGTTCTCAGACTCCACAGAAATAAGTCTAGGAAAGAGATCCACAAAATACAGATGTAACTCTGTGAGATGAATTAACAGAACACTAAGCAGGTTCTCAGAAAGCTTCTTTCCACATTTCATCTGAGGATATTTCCTTTTTCACCATAGCCCTGTATGGGCTTCCAAATATCACTTTGCCAATTCCACAAGAACTGTCTTAGCGAAAAGCCTCTTGAGGGGAAAGCTGTAACTCTGTGAGATGATTTCACAGAACACAAAGAAGTTTCTCAGAAAGCGTCTTTTTCTTTGTTGTCGGAGGATATTTCCTTTGGCCCTATAGTCTTCTTAGGGATCAGAAATATCTGTTCTCAGATTCCACAGCAATAAGGCTTGCAAAGAGATCCACGAAATACAGATGTAACTCTGTGAGATGAATTAACAGAACACTAAGCAGTCTCCCAGAAAGCTTCTTTCCAGATTTCATCTGAGGATATTTCCTTTTTCACCATAGCGCTTTTTGGGCTTCCAAATATCACTTTGCCAATTCCACAAGAACTCACATAGCGAAAGGCTTCTTGAGGGGAAAGCTGTAACTCTGTGAGATGATTTCACAGAACACAAAGAAGCTTCTCAGAAACCTTCTTTCTCTTTGTTATCTGAGGATATTTCCTTTGCCCTATAGTCTTCAAAGGTATCCGAAATATCTGTTCGCAGATTCCACAGAAATAAGGGTAGCAAAGAGATCCACGAAATACCGATGTAACTCTCTGAGATGAATTAACAGAACACTACGTAGTTTCTCAGAAAGGTTCTTTCCAGATTTCATCTGAGGTTATTTCCTTTTTCACCATAGCCCTCTATGTGCTTCGAAATATCACTGTTCCAATTCCACAAAAACTGTCTTAGCGAAAGGCATATTGAGGGGAAAGCTGTAACTCTGTGAGATGATTTCACAGAACACAAAGAAGTTTCTCAGAAAGCTTCTTTCTCTTTGTTATCGGAGGATATTTCCTTTGGCAGTATAGTCTTCAAAGGGATCCGAAATATCTGTTCGCAGATTCCACAGAAATAAGGCTAGCAAAGAGATCCACGAAATACAGATGTAACTCTGTGAGATGAATTAACAGAACACTAAGCAGTTTCCAAGAAAGCTTCTTTCCAGATTTCATCTGAAGATATTTCCTTTTTCACCGTAGCCATCTATGGCCTTCCAAATATCAATTTGCCAATTCCAAAAGAATTGTCTTAGCAAAAGTCTTCTTGAGGGGAAAGCTGTACTCTGTGAGATGATTTCACAGAACACAAAGAAGTTTCTCAGAAAGCTTCTTTCTCTTTGTTATCGGAGGATATTTCCTTAGGCCCTATAGACTTCTAAGGGATCCGAAATATCTGTTCTCAGACTCCACAGATTATAAGTCTAGGAAAGAGATCCACAAAATACAGATGTAACTCTGTGAGATGAATTTACAGAACACTAAGCAGTTTCTCAGAAAGCTTCTTTCCACATTTCATCTGAGGATATTTCCTTTTTCACCATAGCCCTGTATGGGCTTCCAAATATCACTTTGCCAATTCCACAAGAACTGTCTTAGCGAAAAGCCTCTTGAGGGGAAAGCTGTAACTCTGTGAGATGATTTCACAGAACACAAAGAAGTTTCCCAGAAAGCGTCTTTTTCTTTGTTGTCGGAGGATATTTCCTTTGGCCCTATAGTCTTCTTAGGGATCAGAAATATCTGTTCTCAGATTCCACAGCAATAAGGCTTGCAAAGAGATCCACGAAATACAGATGTAACTCTGTGAGATGAATTAACAGAACACTAAGCAGTCTCCCAGAAAGCTTCTTTCCAGAATTCATCTGAGGTTATATCCTTTTTCACCATAGCCCTTTTTGGGCTTCCAAATATCACTTTGCCAATTCCACTAGAACTGTCTTAGCGAAAGGCTTCTTGAGGGGAAAGCTCTAACTCTGTGAAGTGATTTCAAAGAACACAAAGAAGTTTCTCAGAAAGCTTCTTTCTCTTTGTTATCGGAGGATATTTCCTTTGGACCTATAGTCTTCTAAGGGATCCGAAATATCTGTTTTCAGATTCCACAAAAATAAGGCTAGCAAAGAGATCCACGAAATACACATGTAACTCTGTGAGATGAATTAACAGAACACTAAGCAGTTTCCCAGAAAGCTACTTTCCAGATTTCATCTGAGGATATTTCCTTTTTCACCATAGCCCTCTATGGGCTTCCAAATATCGCTTTGCCAATTCCACAAGAACTGTCTTAGCGAAAGGCTTCTTGAGGGGAAAGTTGTAACTCTGTGAGATGATTTCACAGAACACAAAGAATTTTCTCAGAAACCTTCTTTCTCTTTGTTATCGGAGGATATTTCCTTTGGCCCTATAGTCTTCAAAGGTATCAGAAATATATGTTCGCAGATTCCACAGAAATAAGGCAAGCAAAGAGATCCACGAAATACAGTTGTAACTCTGTGAGATGAATTAACAGAACACTACGCAGTTTCTCAGAAAGCTTCTTTCCAGATTTCATCTGTGGTTATTTCCTTTTTCACCATAGCCCTCTATGTGCTTCGAAATAGCACTTTGCCAATTCCACAAGAACTGTCTTAGCGAAAGGCTTCTTGAGAGGAAAGCTGTAACTCTGTGAGATGATTTCACAGAACACAAAGAAGTTTCTCAGAAACCTTTCTCTTTGTTATCGGAGGATATTTCCTTTGGCCCTAGGGTCTTCTAACGGATCCGAGATACCTGTTCTCAGTTTCCAGACCAATAAGGCTAGCAAAGAGATCTACCAAATACAGATGTAAATCTGTGAGATGAATTAACAGAACACTAAGCAGTTTCTCAGAAAGCTTCTTTCCAGATTTCATCTGAGGATATTTCCTTTTTCACCATAGCCCTCTATGGGCTTCCAAATATCACTTTGCCAATTCCACAAGAGCTGTCTTAGCGAAAGGCTTCTTGAGGGGAAAGCTGTAACTCTGTGAGATGATTTCACAGAACACAAAGAAGTTTCTCAGAAAGCTTCTTTCTCTTTGTTATCTTAGGATATTTCCTTTGGCCCTATAGTCTTCCAAGGGATCAGAAATATCTGTTCTCAGATTCCACAGAAATAAGGCTAGCAATGAGATCCACGAAATACAGATGTAACTCAGTGAGATGAATTAACAGAACACTAAGCAGTCTCCCAGAAAGCTTCTTTCCAGATTTCATCTGAGGTTATATCCTTTTTCACCATAGCCCTTTTTGGGCTTCCAAATATCACTTTGCCAATTAAACAAGAACTCACATAGCGAAAGGCTTCTTGAGGGGAAAGCTGTAACTCTGTGAGATGATTTCACAGAACACAAAGAAGCTTCTCAGAAAGCTTATTTCTCTTTGTTATCTGAGGATATTTCCTTTGCCCTATAGTCTTCAAAGGTATCCGAAATAGCTGTTCGCAGATTCCACAGAGATAAGGCTAGCAAAGAGATCCACGAAATACCGATGTAACTCTCTGAGATGAATTAACAGAACACTAAGCAGTTTCCCAGAAAGCTTCTTTCCAGATTTCATCTGAAGATATTTCCTTTTTCACCGTAGCCCTCTATGGCCTTCCAAATATCAATTTGCCAATTCCACAAGAATTGTCTTCGCAAAAGGCTTCTTGAGGGGAAAGCTGTACTCTGTGAGATGATTTCACAGAACACAAAGAAGTTTCTCAGAAAGCTTCTTTCTCTTTGTTATCGGAGGATATTTCCTTAGGCCCTATAGACTTCCAAGGGATCCGAAATATCTGTTCTCAGATTCCACAGAAATAAGTCTAGGAAAGAGATCCACAAAATACAGATGTAACTCTGTGAGATGAATTAACAGAACACTAAGCAGTTTCTCAGAAAGCTTTTTTCCACATTTCATCTGAGGATATTTCCTTTTTCACCATAGCCCTGTATGCGCTTCCAAATCTCACGTTGCCAATTCCACAAGAACTGTCTTAGCGAAAAGCCTCTTGAGGAGAAAGCTGTAACTCTGTGAGATGATTTCACAGAACACAAAGAAGTTTCTCAGAAAGCGTCTTTTTCTTTGTTGTCGGGGGATATTTCCTTTGGCCCTATAGTCTTCTTAGGGATCAGAAATACCTGTTCTCAGATTCCACAGCAATAAGGCTTGCAAAGAGATCCACGAAATACAGATGTAACTCTGTGAGATGAATTAACAGAACACTAAGCAGTTTCTCAGAAAGCTTCTTTACAGATTTCATCTGAGGATATTTCCTTTTTCACCATAGCCCTCTATGCGCTTCCAAATATCACTTTGCCAATTCCACTAGAACTGTCTTAGCGAAAGGCTTCTTGAGGGGAAAGCTCTAACTCTGTGAAGTGATTTCAAAGAACACAAAGAAGTTTCTCAGAAAGCTTCTTTCTCTTTGTTATCGGAGGATATTTCCTTTGGACCTATAGTCTTCTAAGGGATCCGAAATATCTGTTTTCAGATTCCACAAAAATAAGGCTAGCAAAGAGATCCACGAAATACACATGTAACTCTGTGAGATGAATTAACAGAACACTAAGCAGTTTCCCAGAAAGCTACTTTCCAGATTTCATCTGAGGATATTTCCTTTTTCACCATAGCCCTCTATGGGCTTCCAAATATCGCTTTGCCAATTCCACAAGAACTGTCTTAGCGAAAGGCTTCTTGAGGGGAAAGTTGTAACTCTGTGAGATGATTTCACAGAACACAAAGAATTTTCTCAGAAACCTTCTTTCTCTTTGTTATCGGAGGATATTTCCTTTGGCCCTATAGTCTTCAAAGGTATCAGAAATATCTGTTCGCAGATTCCACAGAAATAAGGCAAGCAAAGAGATCCACGAAATACAGTTGTAACTCTGTGAGATGAATTAACAGAACACTACGCAGTTTCTCAGAAAGCTTCTTTCCAGATTTCATCTGTGGTTATTTCCTTTTTCACCATAGCCCTCTATGTGCTTCGAAATAGCACTTTGCCAATTCCACAAGAACTGTCTTAGCGAAAGGCTTCTTGAGAGGAAAGCTGTAACTCTGTGAGATGATTTCACAGAACACAAAGAAGTTTCTCAGAAACCTTTCTCTTTGTTATCGGAGGATATTTCCTTTGGCCCCAGGGTCTTCTAAGGGATCCGAGATACCTGTTCTCAGTTTCCAGACCAATAAGGCTAGCAAAGAGATCTACCAAATACAGATGTAAATCTGTGAGATGAATTAACAGAACACTAAGCAGTTTCTCAGAAAGCTTCTTTCCAGATTTCATCTGAGGATATTTCCTTTTTCACCATAGCCCTCTATGGGCTTCCAAATATCACTTTGCCAATTCCACAAGAGCTGTCTTAGCGAAAGGCTTCTTGAGGGGAAAGCTGTAACTCTGTGAGATGATTTCACAGAACACAAAGAAGTTTCTCAGAAAGCTTCTTTCTCTTTGTTATCTGAGGGTATTTCCATTGGCCCTATAGTCTTCAAGGGGATCCGAAATATCTGTTCTCAGATTCCACAGAAATAAGGCTAGCAAAGAGATCCACGAAATACAGATGTAACTCTGTGAGATGAATTAACAGAACACTAATCAGTTTCTCGGAAAGCTTCTTTCCAGATTTCATCTGAGGTTATATCCTTTTTCACCATAGCCCTTTTTGGGCTTCCAAATATCACTTTGCCAATTAAACAAGAACTCACATAGCGAAAGGCTTCTTGAGGGGAAAGCTGTAACTCTGTGAGATGATTTCACAGAACACAAAGAAGCTTCTCAGAAAGCTTATTTCTCTTTGTTATCTGAGGATATTTCCTTTGCCCTATAGTCTTCAAAGGTATCCGAAATAGCTGTTCGCAGATTCCACAGAAATAAGGCTAGCAAAGAGATCCACGAAATACCGATGTAACTCTCTGAGATGAATTAACAGAACACTACGCAGTTTCTCAGAAAGGTTCTTTCCAGATTTCATCTGAGGTTATTTCCTTTTTCACCATAGCCCTCTATGTGCTTCGAAATATCACTTTGCCAATTCCACAAAAACTGTCTTAGCGAAAGGCTTATTGAGGGGAAAGCTGTAACTCTGTGAGATGATTTCACAGAACACAAAGAAGTTTCTCAGAAAGCTTCTTTCTCTTTGTTATCGGAGGATATTTCCTTTGGCAGTATAGACTTCAAAGGGATCCGAAATATCTGTTCGCAGGTTCCACAGAAATAAGGCTAGCAAAGAGATCCACGAAATACAGATGTAACTCTGTGAGATGAATTAACAGAACACTAAGCAGTTTCCCAGAAAGCTTCTTTCCAGATTTCATCTGAAGATATTTCCTTTTTCACCGTAGCCCTCTATGGCCTTCCAAATATCAATTTGCCAATTCCACAAGAATTGTCTTAGCAAAAGGCTTCTTGAGGGGAAAGCTGTACTCTGTGAGATGATTTCACAGAACACAAAGAAGTTTCTCAGAAAGCTTCTTTCTCTTTGTTATCGGAGGATATTTCCTTAGGCCCTATAGACTTCTAAGGGATCCGAAATATCTGTTCTCAGACTCCACAGAAATAAGTCTAGGAAAGAGATCCACAAAATACAGATGTAACTCTGTGAGATGAATTAACAGAACACTAAGCAGTTTCTCAGAAAGCTTCTTTCCACATTTCATCTGAGGATATTTCCTTTTTCACCATAGCCCTGTATGGGCTTCCAAATATCACTTTGCCAATTCCACAAGAACTGTCTTAGCGAAAAGCCTCTTGAGGGGAAAGCTGTAACTCTGTGAGATGATTTCACAGAACACAAAGAAGTTTCTCAGAAAGCGTCTTTTTCTTTGTTGTCGGAGGATATTTCCTTTGGCCCTATAGTCTTCTTAGGGATCAGAAATATCTGTTCTCAGATTCCACAGCAATAAGGCTTGCAAAGAGATCCACGAAATACAGATGTAACTCTGTGAGATGAATTAACAGAACACTAAGCAGTCTCCCAGAAAGCTTCTTTCCAGATTTCATCTGAGGTTATATCCTTTTTCACCATAGCGCTTTTTGGGCTTTCAAATATCACTTTGCCAATTCCACAAGAACTCACATAGCGAAAGGCTTCTTGAGGGGAAAGCTGTAACTCTGTGAGATGATTTCACAGAACACAAAGAAGCTTCTCAGAAACCTTCTTTCTCTTTGTTATCTGAGGATATTTCCTTTGCCCTATAGTCTTCAAAGGTATCCGAAATATCTGTTCGCAGATTCCACAGAAATAAGGGTAGCAAAGAGATCCACGAAATACCGATGTAACTCTCTGAGATGAATTAACAGAACACTACGTAGTTTCTCAGAAAGGTTCTTTCCAGATTTCATCTGAGGTTATTTCCTTTTTCACCGTAGCCCTCTATGTGCTTCGAAATATCACTGTGCCAATTCCACAAAAACTGTCTTAGCGAAAGGCTTATTGAGGGGAAAGCTGTAACTCTGTGAGATGATTTCACAGAACACAAAGAAGTTTCTCAGAAAGCTTCTTTCTCTTTGTTATCGGAGGATATTTCCTTTGGCAGTATAGTCTTCAAAGGGATCCGAAATATCTGTTCGCAGATTCCACAGAAATAAGGCTAGCAAAGAGATCCACGAAATACAGATGTAACTCTGTGAGATGAATTAACAGAACACTAAGCAGTTTCCCAGAAAGCTTCTTTCCAGATTTGATCTGAAGATATTTCCTTTTTCACCGTAGCCATCTATGGCCTTCCAAATATCAATTTGCCAATTCCAAAAGAATTGTCTTAGCAAAAGGCTTCTTGAGGGGAAAGCTGTACTCTGTGAGATGATTTCACAGAACACAAAGAAGTTTCTCAGTAAGCTTCTTTCTCTTTGTTATCGGAGGATATTTCCTTAGGCCCTATAGACTTCTAAGGGATCCGAAATATCCGTTCTCAGACTCCACAGATTATAAGTCTAGGAAAGAGATCCACAAAATACAGATGTAACTCTGTGAGATGAATTAACAGAACACTAAGCAGTTTCTCAGAAAGCTTCTTTCCACATTTCATCTGAGGATATTTCCTTTTTCACCATAGCCCTGTATGGGCTTCCAAATATCACTTTGCCAATTCCACAAGAACTGTCTTAGCGAAAAGCCTCTTGAGGGGAAAGCTGTAACTCTGTGAGATGATTTCACAGAACACAAAGAAGTTTCTCAGAAAGCTTCTTTCTCTTTGTTGTCGGAGGATATTTCCTTTGGCTCTATAGTCTTCAAAGGGATCCGAAATATCTGTTCTCAGATTCCACAGAAATAAGGCTAGCAATGAGATCCACGAAATACAGATGTAACTCAGTGAGATAAATTAACAGAACACTAAGCAGTCTGCCAGAAAGCTTCTTTCCAGATTTCATCTGAGGTTATATCCTTTTTCACCATAGCCCTCTTTGGGCTTCCAAATATCACTTTGCCAATTCCACAAGAACTCTCATAGCGAAAGGCTTCTTGAGGGGAAAGCTGTAACTCTGTGAGATGATTTCACAGAACACAAAGAAGTTTCTCAGAAACTTTCTTTCTCTTTGTTATCGGAGGATATTTCCTTTGCCCTATAGTCTTCAAAGGTATCCCAAATATCTGTTCGCAGATTCCACAGAAATAAGGCTAGCAAAGAGATCCACGAAATACCGATGTAACTCTCTGAGATGAATTAACAGAGCACTACGCAGTTTCTCAGAAAGCTTCTTTCCAGATTTCATCTGAGGTTATTTCCTTTTTCAAGATAGCCCTCTATGTGCTTCGAAATATCACTTTGGCAATTCCACAAGAACTGTCTTAGCGAAAGGCTTATTGAGGGGAAAGCTGTAACTCTGTGAGATGATTTCACAGAACACAAAGAAGTTTCTCAGAAAGCTTCTTTCTCTTTGTTATCGGAGGATATTTCCTTTGGCCCTATATTCTTCAAAGGGATCCGAAATATCTGTTCTCACATTCCACAGAAATAAGGCTAGCAAAGAGATCAACCAAATACAGATGTAACTCTGTGAGAGGAATTAACAGAACGCTAAGCAGTTTCTCAGAAAGCTTCTTTACATATTTCATCTGAGGATATTTCCTTTTTCACTGTAGCCCTCTATGCGCTTCCAAAAATCACTTTGCCAATTCCACTAGAACTGTCTTAGCGAAAGGCTTCTTGAGGGTAAAGCTGTAACTCCCTGAGGTGATTTCAAAGAACAGAAAGAAGTTTCTCAGAAAGATTCTTTCTCTTTTTTATCAGAGTTAATTTACTTTTGCCCTATAATCTTCAAAGGGATCCGAAATATCTGTTCTCAGATTCGACAGAAATAAGGCTAGCAAAGAGATCCACGAAATGAAGATGTAACTCTGTGAGATGAATTAAGAGAACACTAAGCAGTTTCTCAGAAAGCTTCTTTCCAGATTTCATCTGAGGATATTTCCTTTTTCACCATAGCCCTCTAAGGGCTTCCAAATATCACTTTGCCAATTCCACAAGGACTGTCTTAGCGAAAGGCTTCCTATGGGGAAAGCTGTAACTCTGTGAGATGATTTCACAGAACACAAAGAAGTTTCTCAGAAAGCTTCTTTCTCTTTGTTATCGGAGGATATTTCCTTTGGCCCTATAGTCTTCAAAGGGATCTGAAATACTGTTCGCAGAATCCACAGAAATAAGGCTAGCAATGAGATCCACGAAATACAGATATAACTCCATGAGATGAATTAACAGAACACTAAGCAGTTTCTCAGAAAGCTTCTTTCCAGATTTCATCTGAGGATATTTCCTTTTTCACCATAGCCCTCTATGTGATTCGAAATATCACTTTGCCAATTCCACAAGAACTGTGTTAGCCCAAGGATTCTTGAGGGAAAGCTGTAACTCTCTGAGATGATTTCACAGAACACAAAGAAGTTTCTCAGAAAGCTTCTTTCTCTTTGTTATTGGAGGATATTTCCTTAGGCCCTATAGTCTTCTAAGGGATCCGAAATATCTGTTCTCAGATTCCGCAGAAATAAGGCTAGCAAAGAGATGCACCAAATACAGATGTAACTCTGTGAGATGAATTAAGAGAACACT
Source organism: Macaca nemestrina (assembly GCF_043159975.1). Lineage (NCBI taxonomy): Eukaryota > Metazoa > Chordata > Mammalia > Primates > Cercopithecidae > Macaca > Macaca nemestrina. The sequence goes on from NC_092143.1 coordinate 28,671,858, forward strand.
AAGCAGTTTCTCAGAAAGCTTCTTTCCAGATTAAATTTGAGGATATTTCCTTTTTCACTATAGCCCTCTATGTGCTTCGAAATATCACTTTGCCAATTCCACAAGAACTGTCTTAGCAAAAGGCTTCTTGAGGGGAAAGCTGTAACTCTGTGAGATGATTTCACAGAACCCAAAGAAGTTTCTCAGAAAGCTTCTTTCTCTTTGTTATCGGAGGATATTTCCTTTGGCCCTATAGTCTTCAAAGGGATCGGAAATATCTGTTCTCAGATTACACAGAAACAAGGCTAGCAAAGAGATCCACAAAATACAGATGTAACTCTGTGAGATGAATTAACAGAACACTAAGCAGTTTCTCAGAAAGCTTCTTTCCAGATTTCATCTGAGGATATTTCCTTTCTCACCACAGCCCTCTATGCGCTTCCGAATATCACTTTGCCAATTCCACTCTAACTGTCTTAGCGAAAGGCTTCTTGAGGGGAAAGCTGTAACTCTGTGAGATGATTTCAAAGAACATAAAGAAGTTTCTCAGAAAGCTTCTTTCTCTTTCTTATCGGAGGATATTTCGTTTGGCCCTATATTCTTCTAAGTGATCCGAAATATCTGTTCTCAGATTCCACAGAAATAAGGCTAGCAAAGAGATCTACCAAAAACAGGTGTAACTCTGTGAGATGAATTAACAGAACGCTAAGCAGTTTCTCAGAAAGCTTCTTTACAGATTTCATCTGAGGATATTTCCTTTTCACCATAGCCCTCCCTGGGCTTCCAAATATCACTTTGCCAATTCCACAAGAACTGTCTTAGCGAAAGGCTTCTTGAGGGGAAAGCCGTAACTCTCTGAGATGATTTTCCAGAACACAAAGAAGTTTCTCAGAAAGCTTCTTTCTCTTTGATATCGGAGGATAATTCCTTTGGCCCTATAGTTTTCTAAGGGATCCGAAATATCTGTTCTCAGATTCCACAGAAATAAGGTTAGCAAAGGGATCCACGAAATACCCATGGAACACTGTGAGATGAATTAACAGAACACTAAGCAGTTTCTCACAAAGCTTCTTTCCAGATTTCATCTAAGGATATTTCCTTTTTCACCCTAACCCTCTATGGGCTTCCAAATATCACTTTGCCATTTCCACAAGATCTGCCTTAGCGAAAGTCTTCTTGAGGGGCAAGCAGTAACTCTGTGAGATGATTTCATAGAACACAAAGAAGTTTCTCAGAAGGCTTCTTTCCCTTTGTTATCGAAGGATATTTCCATTGGCCCTATAGTCTTCTAAGGGATCCGAAATATCTGTTCTCAGATTCCACAGAAATAAGGCTAGCAAAGAGATCCACGAAATACAGATGTAACTCTGTGAGATGAATTAACAGAACACTAAGCATTTTCTCTGAAAGCTTCTTTCCAGATTTCAACTGAGGATATTTCCTTTTTCACCATAGCCCTCTATGGGCTTCCAAATATCACTTTGCCAATTCCACAAGAACTGTCTTAGCGAAAGGCTTCTTCAGGGGAAAGCTGTAACTCTGTGAGATGATTTCACAGAACACAAAGAAGTTTCTCAGAAAGCTTCTTTCTCTTTGTTATCGGAGGATATTTCCTTTGGCTCTATAGTCTTCAAAGGGATCCGAAATATCTGTTCTCAGATTCCACAGAAATAAGGCTAGCAATGAGATCCACGAAATACAGATGTAACTCAGTGAGATAAATTAACAGAACACTAAGCAGTCTGCCAGAGAGCTTCTTTCCAGATTTCATCTGAGGTTATATCCTTTTTCACCATAGCCCTCTTTGGGCTTCCAAATATCACTTTGCCAATTCCACAAGAACTCTCATAGCGAAAGGCTTCTTGAGGGGAAAGCTGTAACTCTGTGAGATGATTTCACAGAACACAAAGAAGTTTCTCAGAAACTTTCTTTCTCTTTGTTATCGGAGGATATTTCCTTTGCCCTATAGTCTTCAAAGGTATCCCAAATATCTGTTCGCAGATTCCACAGAAATAAGGCTATCAAAGAGATCCACGAAATACCGATGTAACTCTCTGAGATGAATTAACAGAGCACTACGCAGTTTCTCAGAAAGCTTCTTTCCAGATTTCATCTGAGGTTATTTCCTTTTTCAAGATAGCCCTCTATGTGCTTCGAAATATCACTTTGGCAATTCCACAAGAACTGTCTTAGCGAAAGGCTTATTGAGGGGAAAGCTGTAACTCTGTGAGATGATTTCACAGAACACAAAGAAGTTTCTCAGAAAGCTTCTTTCTCTTTGTTATCGGAGGATATTTCCTTTGGCCCTATATTCTTCAAAGGGATCCGAAATATCTGTTCTCACATTCCACAGAAATAAGGCTAGCAAAGAGATCAACCAAATACAGATGTAACTCTGTGAGAGGAATTAACAGAACGCTAAGCAGTTTCTCAGAAAGCTTCTTTACATATTTCATCTGAGGATATTTCCTTTTTCACTGTAGCCCTCTATGCGCTTCCAAAAATCACTTTGCCAATTCCACTAGAACTGTCTTAGCGAAAGGCTTCTTGAGGGTAAAGCTGTAACTCCCTGAGGTGATTTCAAAGAACAGAAAGAAGTTTCTCAGAAAGATTCTTTCTCTTTTTTATCAGAGTTAATTTACTTTTGCCCTATAATCTTCAAAGGGATCCGAAATATCTGTTCTCAGATTCGACAGAAATAAGGCTAGCAAAGAGATCCACGAAATGAAGATGTAACTCTGTGAGATGAATTAAGAGAACACTAAGCAGTTTCTCAGAAAGCTTCTTTCCACATTTCATCTGAGGATATTTCCTTTTTCACCATAGCCCTCTAAGGGCTTCCAAATATCACTTTGCCAATTCCACAAGGACTGTCTTAGCGAAAGGCTTCCTATGGGGAAAGCTGTAACTCTGTGAGATGATTTCACAGAACACAAAGAAGTTTCTCAGAAAGCTTCTTTCTCTTTGTTATCGGAGGATATTTCCTTTGGCCCTATAGTCTTCAAAGGGATCTGAAATATCTGTTCGCAGAATCCACAGAAATAAGGCTAGCAATGAGATCCACGAAATACAGATATAACTCCATGAGATGAATTAACAGAACACTAAGCAGTTTCTCAGAAAGCTTCTTTCCAGATTTCATCTGAGGATATTTCCTTTTTCACCATAGCCCTCTACGTGATTCGAAATATCACTTTGCCAATTCCACAAGAACTGTGTTAGCCCAAGGATTCTTGAGGGAAAGCTGTAACTCTGTGAGATGATTTCACAGAACACAAAGAAGTTTCTCAGAAAGCTTCTTTCTCTTTGTTATTGGAGGATATTTCCTTAGGCCCTATAGTCTTCTAAGGGATCCGAAATATCTGTTCTCAGATTCCGCAGAAATAAGGCTAGCAAAGAGATGCACCAAATACAGATGTAACTCTGTGAGATGAATTAAGAGAACACTAAGCAGTTTCTCAGAAAGCTTCTTTCCAGATTAAATTTGAGGATATTTCCTTTTTCACTATAGCCCTCTATGTGCTTCGAAATATCACTTTGCCAATTCCACAAGAACTGTCTTAGCGAAAGGCTTCTTGAGGGGAAAGCTGTAACTCTGTGAGATGATTTCACAGAACCCAAAGAAGTTTCTCAGAAAGCTTCTTTCTCTTTGTTATCGGAGGATATTTCCTTTGGCCCTATAGTCTTCAAAGGGATCGGAAATATCTGTTCTCAGATTACACAGAAACAAGGCTCGCAAAGAGATCCACAAAATACAGATGTAACTCTGTGAGATGAATTAACAGAACACTAAGCAGTTTCTCAGAAAGCTTCTTTCCAGATTTCATCTGAGGATATTTCCTTTCTCACCACAGCCCTCTATGCGCTTCCGAATATCACTTTGCCAATTCCACTCTAACTGTCTTAGCGAAAGGCTTCTTGAGGGGAAAGCTGTAACTCTGTGAGATGATTTCAAAGAACATAAAGAAGTTTCTCAGAAAGCTTCTTTCTCTTTCTTATCGGAGGATATTTCGTTTGGCCCTATATTCTTCTAAGTGATCCGAAATATCTGTTCTCAGATTCCACAGAAATAAGGCTAGCAAAGAGATCTACCAAAAACAGGTGTAACTCTGTGAGATGAATTAACAGAACGCTAAGCAGTTTCTCAGAAAGCTTCTTTACAGATTTCATCTGAGGATATTTCCTTTTCACCATAGCCCTCCCTGGGCTTCCAAATATCACTTTGCCAATTCCACAAGAACTGTCTTAGCGAAAGGCTTCTTGAGGGGAAAGCTGTAACTCTGTGAGATGATTTCACAGAACCCAAAGAAGTTTCTCGGAAGGCTTCTTTCCCTTTGTTATCGAAGGATATTTCCATTGGCCCTATAGTCTTCTAAGGGATCCGAAATATCTGTTATCAGATTCCACAGAAATAAGGCTAGCAAAGAGATCCACGAAATACAGATGTAACTCTGTGAGATGAATTAACAGAACACTAAGCATTTTCTCTGAAAGCTTCTTTCCAGATTTCAACTGAGGATATTTCCTTTTTCACCATAGCCCTCTATGGGCTTCCAAATATCACTTTGCCAATTCCACAAGAACTGTCTTAGCGAAAGGCTTCTTCAGGGGAAAGCTGTAACTCTGTGAGATGATTTCAAAGAACATTAAGAAGTTTCTCAGAAAGCTTCTTTCTCTTTGTTATCGGAGGATATTTCCTTTGGCCCTATAGTCTTATAAGGTATCCGAAATATCTTTTCGCAGATTTCGCAGAAATAAGGCTAGCAAAGAGATCCACGAAATACAGATGGAACTCGGTGAGATGAATTATCAGAACACTAAGCAGTTTCTCAGAAAGCTTCTTTCCAGATTTCATCTGAGGATATTTCCTTTTTCACCATAGCCTTCTATGGGCTTCCAAATATCACTTTGTCAATTACACAAGAACTGTCTTAGAGAAAGTCTTCTTGAGGGGAAAGCTGTAACTCTGTGAGGTTATTTCAAAGAACATAAAGAAGTTTCTCAGAAAGCTTCTTTCTCTCTGTTATCGGAGTTTATTTCCTTTGGCCCTATATTCTTCAAAGGGATCCGAAATATCTGTTCTCACATTCCACAGAAATAAGGCTAGCAAAGAGATCAACCAAATACAGATGTAACTCTGTGAGAGGAATTAACAGAACGCTAAGCAGTTTCTCAGAAAGCTTCTTTACATATTTCATCTGAGGATATTTCCTTTTTCACTGTAGCCCTCTATGCGCTTCCAAAAATCACTTTGCCAATTCCACTAGAACTGTCTTAGCGAAAGGCTTCTTGAGGGTAAAGCTGTAACTCCCTGAGGTGATTTCAAAGAACAGAAAGAAGTTTCTCAGAAAGATTCTTTCTCTTTTTTATCAGAGTTAATTTACTTTTGCCCTATAATCTTCAAAGGGATCCGAATTATCTGTTCTCAGATTCGACAGAAATAAGGCTAGCAAAGAGATCCACGAAATGAAGATGTAACTCTGTGAGATGAATTAAGAGAACACTAAGCAGTTTCTCAGAAAGCTTCTTTCCACATTTCATCTGAGGATATTTCCTTTTTCACCATAGCCCTCTAAGGGCTTCCAAATATCACTTTGCCAATTCCACAAGGAATGTCTTAGCGAAAGGCTTCCTATGGGGAAAGCTCTAACTCTGTGAGATGATTTCACAGAACACAAAGAAGTTTCTCAGAAAGCTTCTTTCTCTTTGTTATCGGAGGATATTTCCTTTGGCCCTATAGTCTTCAAAGGGATCCGAAATATCTGTTCGCAGAATCCACAGAAATAAGGCTAGCAATGAGATCCACGAAATACAGATATAACTCCATGAGATGAATTAACAGAACACTAAGCAGTTTCTCTGAAAGCTTCTTTCCAGATTTCATCTGAGGATATTTCCTTTTTCACCATAGCCCTCTATGTGATTCGAAATATCACTTTGCCAATTCCACAAGAACTGTGTTAGCCCAAGGATTCTTGAGGGAAATCTGTAACTCTGTGAGATGATTTCACAGAACATAAAGAAGTTTCTCAGAAAGCTTCTTTCTCCTTGTTATCGGAAGTTATTTCCTTTGGCCCTATAGTCTTCTAAGGGATCCGAAATATCTGTTCTTAGATTCCACAGAAATAAGGCTACCAAAGAGATCCACGAAATACAGATGTAACTCTGTGAGATGAATTAGCAGAACACTACAGTTTCTCAGAAAGCTTCTTTCCAGAGATCATCTGAGGATATGTCCTTTTTCACCATAGCCCTCTATGGGCTTCCAAATATGACTTTGCCGAATCCACAAGAACTGTCTCTGCGAAAGGCTTCTTGTGGGGAATGCTGTACCTCTCTGAGATGATTTTACAGAACACAAATTAGTTTCTCAGAAAGCGTCTTTCTCTTTGTTATCGGAGGATATTTCCTTTGGTCCTATAGTCTTCAAAGGGATCCGAAATATCACTTCTCAGAGTTCAGAGAAATAACGCTAGCAAAGAGGTCCACGAAATACAGATGCAACGCTGTGAGATGAATTAACAGAACACTAAGCAGTTTCACAGAAAGTTTCTTTCCAGGTTTCATCTTAGGATATTTCCTTCTTCACCGTAGCCCTCTATGGGCTTCCAAATATCACTTTGCCAATTCCACAAGCACTGTCTTAGCGAAAGGCTTCTTGAGGGGAAAGCTGTAACTCTGTACGATGATTTCACAGAACACAAAGAAGTTTCTCAGAAAGCTTCCTTCTCTTTCTTTTCTGAAGATATTTCCTTTGGCCCTATAGTCTTCAAAGGGATCCGAAATATCTGTTCTCAGATTCCACAGAAATAAGGCTAGCAAAGAGATCTACGAGATACAGATGTAACTCTGTGAGATGAATTAATAGAACACTAAGCAGTTTCTCAGAAAGATTCTTTCCAGATTTCATCTGAGGATATTTCCTTTTTCACCATAGCCCTCTATACGATTCCAAATACCACTTTGCCAGTTCCACAAGAACTGTCTTAGCGAAAGGCTTCTTGAGGTGAACGCTGTAACTCTGTGAGATGATTTCACGGAACACTAAGAAGTTTCTCAGAAAGCTTCTTTCCAGATTTCATCTGAGGGTGTTTCCTTTTTCACCCTAGCCCTCTAGGCGCTTCCAAATATCACTTTTCCAATTCCACAAGAACTGTCTTAGCGAAAGGCTTCTTTAGGGGAATGCTGTAACTCTGTGAGATGATTTCAAAGAACACAAAGAAGTTTCTCAGAACGCTTCTTTCTCTTTGTTGTCGGAGGATATTTCCTTTGGCCCTATTGTCTTCAAGGGATCCGAAATATCTGTTCTCAGATTCCACAGAAATAAGGCTAGCAAAGAGATACACCAAATACAGATGTAAATCTGTGAGATGAATTAACAGAACACTAAGCAGTTTCTCAGAAATCTTCTTTCCAGATTTCATCTGAGGATATTTCCTTTTTCACCATAGCCCTCTATGGGCTTCCAAATATCACTTTGCCAATTCCAAAAGAACTGTCTTAGCGAAAGGCTTCTTGAGCAGAAAGCTGTAATTCTCTGAGATGATTTCACAGAACACAAAGAAATTTCTCAGAAACCTTCCTTCTCTTTTTTATCGGAGGATATTTCCTTTGGCCCTATACTCTTCTAAAGGTTCCGAAATGTCTGTGTCAGATTCCACAGAAGTAAGGTTAGCAAAGTGATCCACGAAATACAGATGTAACTCTGTGAAACGAATTAACAGAACACTAAGCAGTTTCTCAGAAAGCTTCTTTCCAGATTTCATCTGAGGATATTTCCTTTTTCACCATAGCCCTCTATGCGATTCCAAATACCACTTTGCCAATTCCACAAGAACTGTCTTAGCGAAAGGCTTCTTGAGGTGAAAGCTGTAACTCTGTGAGATGATTTAACAGAACACAAAGAAGTTTCTCAGAAAACTTCTTTCTCTTTGTTATCGGAGGATATTTCCTTTGGCCCTATAATCCTCAAAGGGATCCGAAATATCTGTTCTGAGATTCCACAGAAATAAGGCTACCAAAGAGACCCACGAAATACAGATGTAACTCTATGAGATGAATTAACAGAACACTAAGCAGTTTTTCGGAAAACTTCTTTCCAGATTTCATCTGAGGATATTTCCTTTTTCACCATAGCCCTCTAAGGAGTTCCAAATATCACTTTGCCTATTCCACAAGAACTGTCTTAGCGAAAGGCTTCTTGAGGGGAAAGCTGTAACTCTGTGAGATGATTTAACAGAACACAAAGAAGTTTCTCAGAAAGCTTCTTTCCAGATTTCATCTGAGGGTGTTTCCTTTTTCACCATAGCCCTCTAGGCGCTTCCAAATATCACTTTTCAAATTCCACAAGAACTGTCTTAGCGAAAGGCTTCTTTAGGGGAATGCTGTAACTCTGTGAGATGATTTCAAAGAACACAAAGAAGTATCTCAGAAAGCTTCTTTCTCTTTGTTATCGGAGGATATTTCCTTTGGCCCTATTGTCTTCAAGGGATCCGAAATAACTGTTCTCAGATTCCACAGAAATAAGGCTAGCAAAGAGATACACCAAATAGAGATGTAACTCTGTGAGATGAATTAACAGAACACTAAGCAGTTTCTCAGAAATCTTCTTTCCAGATTTCATCTGAGGATATTTCCTTTTTCACCATAGCCCTCTATGGGCTTCCAAATATCACTTTGCCAATTCCACAAGAACTGTCTTAGCGAAAGGCTTCTTGAGCAGAAAGCTGTAATTCTCTGAGATGATTTCACAGAACACAAAGAAATTTCTCAGAAACCTTCCTTCTCTTTTTTATCGGAGGATATTTCCTTTGGCCCTATACTCTTCTAAAAGTTCCGAAATGTCTGTGTCAGATTCCAAAGAAATAAGGTTAGCAAAGAGATACAAGAAATACAGATGTAACTCTGTGAGATGAATTAACAGAACACTAAGCAGTTTCTCAGAAAGCTTCTTTCCAGATTTCATCTGAGGATATTTCCTTTTTCACCATAGCCCTCTATACGATTCCAAATACCACTTTGCCAGTTCCACAAGAACTGTCTTAGCGAAAGGCTTCTTGAGGTGAAAGCTGTAACTCTGTGAGATGATTTCACAGAACACAAAGAAGTTTCTCAGAAAAATTCTTTCTCTTTGTTATCGGAGGATATTTCCTTTCGCCCTATTGTCTTCAAGGGATCCGAAATATCTGTTCTCAGATTCCACAGAAATAAGGCTAGCAAAGAGATACACCAAATACAGATATAACTCTGTGAGATGAATTAACAGAACACTAAGCAATTTCTCAGAAATCTTCTTCCCAGATTTCATCTGAGGATATTTGCTTTTTCACCATAGCCCTCTATGGGCTTCCAAATATCACTTTGCCAATTCCACAAGAACTGTCTTAGCGAAAGGCTTCTTGAGCAGAAAGCTGTAATTCTCTGAGATGATTTCACAGAACACAAAGAAATTTCTCAGAAACCTTCCTTCTCTTTTTTATCGGAGGATATTTACTTTGGCCCTATACTCTTCTAAAGGTTCCGAAATGTCTGTGTCAGATTCCACAGAAATAAGGTTAGCAAAGAGATCCACGAAATACAGATGTAACTCTGTGAGACGAATTAACAGTACACTAAGCAGTTTCTCAGAAAGCTTATTTCCAGATTTCATCTGAGGATATTTCCTTTTTCACCATAGCCCTCTATGCGATTCCAAATACCACCTAGCCAATTCCACAAGAACTGCCTTAGCGAAAGGCTTCTTGAGGTGAAAGCTGTAACTCTGTGAGATGATTTCACAGAACACAAAGAAGTTTCTCAGAAAACTTCTTTCTCTTTGTTATCGGAGGATATTTCCTTTGGCCCTATAGTCCTCAAAGGGATCCAAAATATCTGTTCTGAGATTCCACAGAAATAAGGCTACCAAAGAGACCCACGAAATACAGATGTAACTCTATGAGATGAATTAACAGAACACTAAGCAGTTTCTCGGAAAACTTCTTTCCAGATTTCATCTGAGGATATTTCCTTTTTCACCATAGCCCTCTATGGAGTTCCAAATATCACTTTGCCTATTCCACAAGAACTGTCTTAGTGAAAGGCTTCTTTAGGGGAAAGCTGTAACTCGGTGAGATTATTTAACAGAACACAAAGAAGTTTTTCAGAAAGCTTCTTTCCAGATTTCATCTGAGGGTGTTTCCTTTTTCACCATAGCCCTCTAGGCGCTTCCAAATATCACTTTTCCAATTCCACAAGAACTGTCTTAGCGAAAGGTTTCTTTAGGGGAATGCTGTAACTCTGTGAGATGATTTCAAAGAACACAAAGCAATTTCTAAGAAAGCTTCTTTCTCTTTGTTATCGGAGGATATTTCCTTTGGCCCTATTGTCTTCAAGGGATCCGAAATATCTGTTCTCAGATTCCACAGAAATAAGGCTAGCAAAGAGATACACCAAATAGAGATGTAACTCTGTGAGATGAATTAACAAAACACTAAGCAGTTTCTCAGAAATCTTCTTTCCAGATTTCATCTGAGGATATTTCCATTTTCACCATAGCCCTCTATGGGCTTCCAAATATCACTTTGCCAATTCCACAAGAACTGTCTTATAGAAAGGCTTCTTGAGCAGAAAGCTGTAATTCTCTGAGATGATTTCACAGAACACAAAGAAATTTCTCAGAAACCTTCCTTCTCTTTTTTATCGGAGGATATTTCCTTTGGCCCTATACTCTTCTAAAAGTTCCGAAATGTCTGTGTCAGATTCCACAGAAATAAGGTTAGCAAAGAGATACACGAAATACAGATGTAACTCTGTGAGATGAATTAACAGAACACTAAGCAGTTTCTCAGAAAGCTTCTTTCCAGATTTCATCTGAGGATATTTCCTTTTTCACCATAGCCCTCTATACGATTCCAAATACCACTTTGCCAGTTCCACAAGAACTGTCTTAGCGAAAGACTTCTTGAGGTGAAAGCTGTAACTCTGTGAGATGATTTCACAGAACACAAAGAAGTTTCTCAGAAAACTTCTTTCTCTTTGTTATCGGAGGATATTTCCTTTGGCCCTATAGTCCTCAAAGGGATCCGAAATATCTGTTCTGAGATTCCACAGAAATAAGGCTACCAAAGAGACCCACGAAAAACAGATGTAACTCTATGAGATGAATTAACAGAACACTAAGAAGTTTCTCGGAAAACTTCTTTCCAGATTTCATCTGAGGATATTTCCTTTTTCACCATAGCCCTCTATGGAGTTCCAAATATCACTTTGCCTATTCCACAAGAACTGTCTTAGCGAAAGGCTTCTTTAGGGGAAAGCTGTAACTCGGTGAGATTATTTAACAGAACACAAAGAAGTTTCTCAGAAAGCTTCTTTCCAGATTTCATCTGAGGGTGTTTCCTTTTTCACCATAGCCCTCTAGGCGCTTCCAAATATCACTTTTCCAATTCCACAAGAACTGTCTTAGCGAAAGGTTTCTTTAGGGGAATGCTGTAACTCTGTGAGATGATTTCAAAGAACACAAAGCAATTTCTCAGAAAGCTTCTTTCTCTTTGTTATCGGAGGATATTTCCTTTGGCCCTATTGTCTTCAAGGGATCCGAAATATCTGTTCTCAGATTCCACAGAAATAAGGCTAGCAAAGAGATACACCAAATACAGATGTAACTCTGTGAGATGAATTAACAGAACACTAAGCAATTTCTCAGAAAGCTTCTTTCCAGATTTCATCTGAGGATATTTCCTTTTTCACAATAGCCCTCTATGGGCTTCCAAATATCACTTTGCCAATTCCACAAGAACTGTCTTACCGAAAGGCTTCTTGAGGGGAAAGCAGTAACTCTGTGAGATGATTTCACAGAACACAAAGAAGTTTCTCAGAAAGCTTCTTTCTCTTTCTTATCGGAGGATATTTCCTTTGGCCCTCTAGTCTTCAAAGGGATCCGAAATATCTGTTCTCAGATTCCACAGAAATAAGGCTAGCAAAGAGATCCACGAAATACAGATGTAACTCTGTGAGATGAATTAACAGAACACTAAGCAGTTTCTCGGAAAGCTTCTTTCCAGATTTCATCTGAGGATATTTCCTTTTTCACCATAGCCCTGTATGGGCTTCCAAATATCACTTTGCCTATTCCACAAGAACTGTCTTAGCAAAAGGCTTCTTGAGGGGAAAGCTGTAACTCTGTGAGATGATTTCACAGAACACAAAGAAGTTTCTCAGAAAGCTTCTTTCCAGATTTCATCTGAGGGTGTTTCCTTTTTCACCATAGCCCTCTAGGCGCTTCCAAATATCACTTTTCCAATTCCACAAGAACTGTCTTAGCGAAAGGTTTCTTTAGGGGAATGCTGTAACTCTGTGAAATGATTTCAAAGAACACAAAGCAATTTCTCAGAAAGCTTCTTTCTCTTTGTTATCGGAGGATATTTCCTTTGGCCCTATTGTCTTCAAGGGATCCGAAATATCTGTTCTCAGATTCCACAGAAATAAGGCTAGCAAAGAGATACACCAAATACAGATGTAACTCTGTGAGATGAATTAACAGAACACTAAGCAGTTTCTCAGAAATCTTCTTTCCAGATTTCATCTGAGGATATTTCCTTTTTCACCATAGCCCTCTATGGGCTTCCAAATATCACTTTGCCAATTCCACAAGAACTGTCTTAGCGAAAGGCTTCTTGAGCAGAAAGCTGTAATTCTCTGAGATGATTTCACAGAACACAAAGAAATTTCTCAGAAACCTTCCTTCTCTTTTTTATCGGAGGATATTTCCTTTGGCCCTATACTCTTCTAAAAGTTCCGAAATGTCTGTGTCAGATTCCACAGAAATAAGGTTAGCAAAGAGATACACGAAATACAGATGTAACTCTGTGAGATGAATTAACAGAACACTAAGCAGTTTCTCAGAAAGCTTCTTTCCAGATTTCATCTGAGGATATTTCCTTTTTCACCATAGCCCTCTATACGATTCCAAATACCACTTTGCCAGTTCCACAAGAACTGTCTTAGCGAAAGACTTCTTGAGGAGAAAGCTGTAACTCTGTGAGATGATTTCACAGAACACAAAGAAGTTTCTCAGAAAACTTCTTTCTCTTTGTTATCGGAGGATATTTCCTTTGGCCCTATAGTCCTCAAAGGGATCCGAAATATCTGTTCTGAGATTCCACAGAAATAAGGCTACCAAAGAGACCCACGAAAAACAGATGTAACTCTATGAGATGAATTAACAGAACACTAAGCAGTTTCTCGGAAAACTTCTTTCCAGATTTCATCTGAGGATATTTCCTTTTTCACCATAGCCCTCTATGGAGTTCCAAATATCACTTTGCCTATTCCACAAGAACTGTCTTAGCGAAAGGCTTCTTTAGGGGAAAGCTGTAACTCTGTGAGATGATTTAACAGAACACAAAGAAGTTTATCAGAAAGCTTCTTTCCAGATTTCATCTGAGGGTGTTTCCTTTTTGACCATAACCCTCTTTGCGCTTCCAAATATCACTTTTCCAATTCCACAAGAACAGTCTTAGCGAAAGGCTTCTTTAGGGGAAAGCTGTAACTCTGTGAGATGATTTCAAAGAACACAAAGAAGTTTCTCAGAAAGCTTCTTTCTCTTTGTTATCGGAGGATATTTCCTTTGGCCCTATTGTCTTCAAGGGATCCGAAATATCTGTTCTCAGATTCCACAGAAATAAGGCTAGCAAAGAGATACACCAAATACAGATGTAACTCTGTGAGATGAATTAACAGAACACTAAGCAATTTCTCAGAAAGCTTCTTTCCAGATTTCATCTGAGGATATTTCCTTTTTCACAATAGCCCTCTATGGGCTTCCAAATATCACTTTGCCAATTCCACAAGAACTGTCTTACCGAAAGGCTTCTTGAGGGGAAAGCAGTAACTCTGTGAGATGATTTCACAGAACACAAAGAAGTTTCTCAGAAAGCTTCTTTCTCTTTCTTATCGGAGGATATTTCCTTTGGCCCTCTAGTCTTCAAAGGGATCCGAAATATCTGTTCTCAGATTCCACAGAAATAAGGCTAGCAAAGAGATCCACGAAATACAGATGTAACTCTGTGAGATGAATTAACAGAACACTAAGCAGTTTCTCGGAAAGCTTCTTTCCAGATTTCATCTGAGGATATTTCCTTTTTCACCATAGCCCTGTATGGGCTTCCAAATATCACTTTGCCTATTCCACAAGAACTGTCTTAGCGAAAGGCTTCTTGAGGGGAAAGCTGTAACTCTGTGAGATGATTTCACAGAACACAAAGAAGTTTCTCAGAAAGCTTCTTTCCAGATTTCATCTGAGGGTGTTTCCTTTTTCACCATAGCCCTCTAGGCGCTTCCAAATATCACTTTTCCAATTCCACAAGAACTGTCTTGGCGAAAGGCTTCTTTAGGGGAATGCTGTAACTCTGTGAGATGATTTCAAAGAACACAAAGAAGTTTCTTAGAAAGCTTCTTTCTCTTTGTTATCGGAGGATATTTCCTTTGGCCCTATTGTCTTCAAGGGATCCGAAATATCTGTTCTCAGATTCCACAGAAATAAGGCTAGCAAAGAGATACACCAAATACAGATGTAACTCTGTGAGATGAATTAACAGAACACTAAGCAGTTTCTCAGAAATCTTCTTTCCAGATTTCATCTGAGGATATTTCCTTTTTCACCATAGCCCTCTATGGGCTTCCAAATATCACTTTGCCAATTCCACAAGAACTGTCTTAGCGAAAGGCTTCTTGAGCAGAAAGCTGTAACTCTGTGAGATGATTTCAAAGAACACAATGAAGTTTCTCAGAAAGCTTCTTTCTCTTTGTTATCGGAGTTTATTTCCTTTGGCCCTGTAGTCTACAAAGGGATCCGAAATATCTGTTCTCAGATTCCACAGAAATAAGGCTAGCAAAGAGATCCACGAAAAACAGATGTAACTCTGTGAGATGAATTAACAGAACACTAAGCAGTTTCTCAGAAAGCTTCTTTCCAGATTTCATCTGAGGATATTTCCTTTTTCACCATAGCCCTCTATACGATTCCAAATACCACTTTGCCAGTTCCACAAGAACTGCCTTAGCGAAAGGCTTCTTGAGGTGAAAGCTGTAACTCTGTGAGATGATTTCACAGAACACAAAGAAGTTTCTCAGAAAACTTCTTTCTCTTTGTTATCGGAGGATATTTCCTTTGGCCCTATAGTCCTCAAAGGGATCCGAAATATCTGTTCTGAGATTCCACAGAAATAAGGCTACCAAAGAGACCCACGAAATACAGATGTAACTCTATGAGATGAATTAACAGAACACTAAGCAGTTCCTCGGAAAACTTCTTTCCAGATTTCATCTGAGGATATTTCCTTTTTCACCATAGCCCTCTAAGGAGTTCCAAATATCACTTTGCCTATTCCACAAGAACTGTCTTAGCGAAAGGCTTCTTGAGGGGAAAGCTGTAACTCTGTGAGATGATTTAACAGAACACAAAGAAGTTTCTCAGAAAGCTTCTTTCCAGATTTCATCTGAGGGTGTTTCCTTTTTCACCATAGCCCTCTAGGCGCTTCCAAATATCACTTTTCCAATTCCACAAGAACTGTCTTAGCGAAAGGCTTCTTTAGGGGAATGCTGTAACTCTGTGAGATGATTTCAAAGAACACAAAGAAGTATCTCAGAAAGCTTCTTTCTCTTTGTTATCGGAGGATATTTCCTTTGGCCCTATTGTCTTCAAGGGATCCGAAATAACTGTTCTCAGATTCCACAGAAATAAGGCTAGCAAAGAGATACACCAAATAGAGATGTAACTCTGTGAGATGAATTAACAGAACACTAAGCAGTTTCTCAGAAATCTTCTTTCCAGATTTCATCTGAGGATATTTCCTTTTTCACCATAGCCCTCTATGGGCTTCCAAATATCACTTTGCCAATTCCACAAGAACTGTCTTAGCGAAAGGCTTCTTGAGCAGAAAGCTGTAATTCTCTGAGATGATTTCACAGAACACAAAGAAATTTCTCAGAAACCTTCCTTCTCTTTTTTATCGGAGGATATTTCCTTTGGCCCTATACTCTTCTAAAAGTTCCGAAATGTCTGTGTCAGATTCCAAAGAAATAAGGTTAGCAAAGAGATACAAGAAATACAGATGTAACTCTGTGAGATGAATTAACAGAACACTAAGCAGTTTCTCAGAAAGCTTCTTTCCAGATTTCATCTGAGGATATTTCCTTTTTCACCATAGCCCTCTATACGATTCCAAATACCACTTTGCCAGTTCCACAAGAACTGTCTTAGCGAAAGGCTTCTTGAGGTGAAAGCTGTAACTCTGTGAGATGATTTCACAGAACACAAAGAAGTTTCTCAGAAAAATTCTTTCTCTTTGTTATCGGAGGATATTTCCTTTCGCCCTATTGTCTTCAAGGGATCCGAAATATCTGTTCTCAGATTCCACAGAAATAAGGCTAGCAAAGAGATACACCAAATACAGATATAACTCTGTGAGATGAATTAACAGAACACTAAGCAATTTCTCAGAAATCTTCTTCCCAGATTTCATCTGAGGATATTTGCTTTTTCACCATAGCCCTCTATGGGCTTCCAAATATCACTTTGCCAATTCCACAAGAACTGTCTTAGCGAAAGGCTTCTTGAGCAGAAAGCTGTAATTCTCTGAGATGATTTCACAGAACACAAAGAAATTTCTCAGAAACCTTCCTTCTCTTTTTTATCGGAGGATATTTCCTTTGGCCCTATACTCTTCTAAAGGTTCCGAAATGTCTGTGTCAGATTCCACAGAAATAAGGTTAGCAAAGAGATCCACGAAATACAGATGTAACTCTGTGAGACGAATTAACAGTACACTAAGCAGTTTCTCAGAAAGCTTATTTCCAGATTTCATCTGAGGATATTTCCTTTTTCACCATAGCCCTCTATGCGATTCCAAATACCACCTAGCCAATTCCACAAGAACTGCCTTAGCGAAAGGCTTCTTGAGGTGAAAGCTGTAACTCTGTGAGATGATTTCACAGAACACAAAGAAGTTTCTCAGAAAACTTCTTTCTCTTTGTTATCGGAGGATATTTCCTTTGGCCCTATAGTCCTCAAAGGGATCCAAAATATCTGTTCTGAGATTCCACAGAAATAAGGCTACCAAAGAGACCCACGAAATACAGATGTAACTCTATGAGATGAATTAACAGAACACTAAGCAGTTTCTCGGAAAACTTCTTTCCAGATTTCATCTGAGGATATTTCCTTTTTCACCATAGCCCTCTATGGAGTTCCAAATATCACTTTGCCTATTCCACAAGAACTGTCTTAGTGAAAGGCTTCTTTAGGGGAAAGCTGTAACTCGGTGAGATTATTTAACAGAACACAAAGAAGTTTTTCAGAAAGCTTCTTTCCAGATTTCATCTGAGGGTGTTTCCTTTTTCACCATAGCCCTCTAGGCGCTTCCAAATATCACTTTTCCAATTCCACAAGAACTGTCTTAGCGAAAGGTTTCTTTAGGGGAATGCTGTAACTCTGTGAGATGATTTCAAAGAACACAAAGCAATTTCTAAGAAAGCTTCTTTCTCTTTGTTATCGGAGGATATTTCCTTTGGCCCTATTGTCTTCAAGGGATCCGAAATATCTGTTCTCAGATTCCACAGAAATAAGGCTAGCAAAGAGATACACCAAATAGAGATGTAACTCTGTGAGATGAATTAACAAAACACTAAGCAGTTTCTCAGAAATCTTCTTTCCAGATTTCATCTGAGGATATTTCCATTTTCACCATAGCCCTCTATGGGCTTCCAAATATCACTTTGCCAATTCCACAAGAACTGTCTTATAGAAAGGCTTCTTGAGCAGAAAGCTGTAATTCTCTGAGATGATTTCACAGAACACAAAGAAATTTCTCAGAAACCTTCCTTCTCTTTTTTATCGGAGGATATTTCCTTTGGCCCTATACTCTTCTAAAAGTTCCGAAATGTCTGTGTCAGATTCCACAGAAATAAGGTTAGCAAAGAGATACACGAAATACAGATGTAACTCTGTGAGATGAATTAACAGAACACTAAGCAGTTTCTCAGAAAGCTTCTTTCCAGATTTCATCTGAGGATATTTCCTTTTTCACCATAGCCCTCTATACGCTTCCAAATACCACTTTGCCAGTTCCACAAGAACTGTCTTAGCGAAAGACTTCTTGAGGTGAAAGCTGTAACTCTGTGAGATGATTTCACAGAACACAAAGAAGTTTCTCAGAAAACTTCTTTCTCTTTGTTATCGGAGGATATTTCCTTTGGCCCTATAGTCCTCAAAGGGATCCGAAATATCTGTTCTGAGATTCCACAGAAATAAGGCTACCAAAGAGACCCACGAAAAACAGATGTAACTCTATGAGATGAATTAACAGAACACTAAGCAGTTTCTCGGAAAACTTCTTTCCAGATTTCATCTGAGGATATTTCCTTTTTCACCATAGCCCTCTATGGAGTTCCAAATATCACTTTGCCTATTCCACAAGAACTGTCTTAGCGAAAGGCTTCTTTAGGGGAAAGCTGT
This sequence comes from Macaca nemestrina, assembly GCF_043159975.1. Taxonomy (NCBI): domain Eukaryota; kingdom Metazoa; phylum Chordata; class Mammalia; order Primates; family Cercopithecidae; genus Macaca; species Macaca nemestrina. The sequence continues at coordinate 28,690,330 of NC_092143.1, forward strand.
AACTCGGTGAGATTATTTAACAGAACACAAAGAAGTTTCTCAGAAAGCTTCTTTCCAGATTTCATCTGAGGGTGTTTCCTTTTTCACCATAGCCCTCTAGGCGCTTCCAAATATCACTTTTCCAATTCCACAAGAACTGTCTTAGCGAAAGGTTTCTTTAGGGGAATGCTGTAACTCTGTGAGATGATTTCAAAGAACACAAAGCAATTTCTCAGAAAGCTTCTTTCTCTTTGTTATCGGAGGATATTTCCTTTGGCCCTATTGTCTTCAAGGGATCCGAAATATCTGTTCTCAGATTCCACAGAAATAAGGCTAGCAAAGAGATACACCAAATACAGATGTAACTCTGTGAGATGAATTAACAGAACACTAAGCAGTTTCTCAGAAATCTTCTTTCCAGATTTCATCTGAGGATATTTCCTTTTTCACCATAGCCCTCTATGGGCTTCCAAATATCACTTTGCCAATTCCACAAGAACTGTCTTAGCGAAAGGCTTCTTGAGCAGAAAGCTGTAATTCTCTGAGATGATTTCACAGAACACAAAGAAATTTCTCAGAAACCTTCCTTCTCTTTTTTATCGGAGGATATTTCCTTTGGCCCTATACTCTTCTAAAAGTTCCGAAATGTCTGTGTCAGATTCCAAAGAAATAAGGTTAGCAAAGAGATACAAGAAATACAGATGTAACTCTGTGAGATGAATTAACAGAACACTAAGCAGTTTCTCAGAAAGCTTCTTTCCAGATTTCATCTGAGGATATTTCCTTTTTCACCATAGCCCTCTATACGATTCCAAATACCACTTTGCCAGTTCCACAAGAACTGTCTTAGCGAAAGGCTTCTTGAGGTGAAAGCTGTAACTCTGTGAGATGATTTCACAGAACACAAAGAAGTTTCTCAGAAAAATTCTTTCTCTTTGTTATCGGAGGATATTTCCTTTCGCCCTATTGTCTTCAAGGGATCCGAAATATCTGTTCTCAGATTCCACAGAAATAAGGCTAGCAAAGAGATACACCAAATACAGATATAACTCTGTGAGATGAATTAACAGAACACTAAGCAATTTCTCAGAAATCTTCTTCCCAGATTTCATCTGAGGATATTTGCTTTTTCACCATAGCCCTCTATGGGCTTCCAAATATCACTTTGCCAATTCCACAAGAACTGTCTTAGCGAAAGGCTTCTTGAGCAGAAAGCTGTAATTCTCTGAGATGATTTCACAGAACACAAAGAAATTTCTCAGAAACCTTCCTTCTCTTTTTTATCGGAGGATATTTCCTTTGGCCCTATACTCTTCTAAAGGTTCCGAAATGTCTGTGTCAGATTCCACAGAAATAAGGTTAGCAAAGAGATCCACGAAATACAGATGTAACTCTGTGAGACGAATTAACAGTACACTAAGCAGTTTCTCAGAAAGCTTATTTCCAGATTTCATCTGAGGATATTTCCTTTTTCACCATAGCCCTCTATGCGATTCCAAATACCACCTAGCCAATTCCACAAGAACTGCCTTAGCGAAAGGCTTCTTGAGGTGAAAGCTGTAACTCTGTGAGATGATTTCACAGAACACAAAGAAGTTTCTCAGAAAACTTCTTTCTCTTTGTTATCGGAGGATATTTCCTTTGGCCCTATAGTCCTCAAAGGGATCCAAAATATCTGTTCTGAGATTCCACAGAAATAAGGCTACCAAAGAGACCCACGAAATACAGATGTAACTCTATGAGATGAATTAACAGAACACTAAGCAGTTTCTCGGAAAACTTCTTTCCAGATTTCATCTGAGGATATTTCCTTTTTCACCATAGCCCTCTATGGAGTTCCAAATATCACTTTGCCTATTCCACAAGAACTGTCTTAGTGAAAGGCTTCTTTAGGGGAAAGCTGTAACTCGGTGAGATTATTTAACAGAACACAAAGAAGTTTTTCAGAAAGCTTCTTTCCAGATTTCATCTGAGGGTGTTTCCTTTTTCACCATAGCCCTCTAGGCGCTTCCAAATATCACTTTTCCAATTCCACAAGAACTGTCTTAGCGAAAGGTTTCTTTAGGGGAATGCTGTAACTCTGTGAGATGATTTCAAAGAACACAAAGCAATTTCTAAGAAAGCTTCTTTCTCTTTGTTATCGGAGGATATTTCCTTTGGCCCTATTGTCTTCAAGGGATCCGAAATATCTGTTCTCAGATTCCACAGAAATAAGGCTAGCAAAGAGATACACCAAATAGAGATGTAACTCTGTGAGATGAATTAACAAAACACTAAGCAGTTTCTCAGAAATCTTCTTTCCAGATTTCATCTGAGGATATTTCCATTTTCACCATAGCCCTCTATGGGCTTCCAAATATCACTTTGCCAATTCCACAAGAACTGTCTTATAGAAAGGCTTCTTGAGCAGAAAGCTGTAATTCTCTGAGATGATTTCACAGAACACAAAGAAATTTCTCAGAAACCTTCCTTCTCTTTTTTATCGGAGGATATTTCCTTTGGCCCTATACTCTTCTAAAAGTTCCGAAATGTCTGTGTCAGATTCCACAGAAATAAGGTTAGCAAAGAGATACACGAAATACAGATGTAACTCTGTGAGATGAATTAACAGAACACTAAGCAGTTTCTCAGAAAGCTTCTTTCCAGATTTCATCTGAGGATATTTCCTTTTTCACCATAGCCCTCTATACGCTTCCAAATACCACTTTGCCAGTTCCACAAGAACTGTCTTAGCGAAAGACTTCTTGAGGTGAAAGCTGTAACTCTGTGAGATGATTTCACAGAACACAAAGAAGTTTCTCAGAAAACTTCTTTCTCTTTGTTATCGGAGGATATTTCCTTTGGCCCTATAGTCCTCAAAGGGATCCGAAATATCTGTTCTGAGATTCCACAGAAATAAGGCTACCAAAGAGACCCACGAAAAACAGATGTAACTCTATGAGATGAATTAACAGAACACTAAGCAGTTTCTCGGAAAACTTCTTTCCAGATTTCATCTGAGGATATTTCCTTTTTCACCATAGCCCTCTATGGAGTTCCAAATATCACTTTGCCTATTCCACAAGAACTGTCTTAGCGAAAGGCTTCTTTAGGGGAAAGCTGTAACTCGGTGAGATTATTTAACAGAACACAAAGAAGTTTCTCAGAAAGCTTCTTTCCAGATTTCATCTGAGGGTGTTTCCTTTTTCACCATAGCCCTCTAGGCGCTTCCAAATATCACTTTTCCAATTCCACAAGAACTGTCTTAGCGAAAGGTTTCTTTAGGGGAATGCTGTAACTCTGTGAGATGATTTCAAAGAACACAAAGCAATTTCTCAGAAAGCTTCTTTCTCTTTGTTATCGGAGGATATTTCCTTTGGCCCTATTGTCTTAAAGGGATCCGAAATATCTGTTCTCAGATTCCACAGAAATAAGGCTAGCAAAGAGATACACCAAATACAGATGTAACTCTGTGAGATGAATTAACAGAACACTAAGCAATTTCTCAGAAAGCTTCTTTCCAGATTTCATCTGAGGATATTTCCTTTTTCACAATAGCCCTCTATGGGCTTCCAAATATCACTTTGCCAATTCCACAAGAACTGTCTTACCGAAAGGCTTCTTGAGGGGAAAGCAGTAACTCTGTGAGATGATTTCACAGAACACAAAGAAGTTTCTCAGAAAGCTTCTTTCTCTTTCTTATCGGAGGATATTTCCTTTGGCCCTCTAGTCTTCAAAGGGATCCGAAATATCTGTTCTCAGATTCCACAGAAATAAGGCTAGCAAAGAGATCCACGAAATACAGATGTAACTCTGTGAGATGAATTAACAGAACACTAAGCAGTTTCTCGGAAAGCTTCTTTCCAGATTTCATCTGAGGATATTTCCTTTTTCACCATAGCCCTGTATGGGCTTCCAAATATCACTTTGCCTATTCCACAAGAACTGTCTTAGCAAAAGGCTTCTTGAGGGGAAAGCTGTAACTCTGTGAGATGATTTCACAGAACACAAAGAAGTTTCTCAGAAAGCTTCTTTCCAGATTTCATCTGAGGGTGTTTCCTTTTTCACCATAGCCCTCTAGGCGCTTCCAAATATCACTTTTCCAATTCCACAAGAACTGTCTTAGCGAAAGGTTTCTTTAGGGGAATGCTGTAACTCTGTGAAATGATTTCAAAGAACACAAAGCAATTTCTCAGAAAGCTTCTTTCTCTTTGTTATCGGAGGATATTTCCTTTGGCCCTATTGTCTTCAAGGGATCCGAAATATCTGTTCTCAGATTCCACAGAAATAAGGCTAGCAAAGAGATACACCAAATAGAGATGTAACTCTGTGAGATGAATTAACAGAACACTAAGCAGTTTCTCAGAAATCTTCTTTCCAGATTTCATCTGAGGATATTTCCTTTTTCACCATAGCCCTCTATGGGCTTCCAAATATCACTTTGCCAATTCCACAAGAACTGTCTTAGCGAAAGGCTTCTTGAGCAGAAAGCTGTAATTCTCTGAGATGATTTCACAGAACACAAAGAAATTTCTCAGAAACCTTCCTTCTCTTTTTTATCGGAGGATATTTCCTTTGGCCCTATACTCTTCTAAAAGTTCCGAAATGTCTGTGTCAGATTCCACAGAAATAAGGTTAGCAAAGAGATACACGAAATACAGATGTAACTCTGTGAGATGAATTAACAGAACACTAAGCAGTTTCTCAGAAAGCTTCTTTCCAGATTTCATCTGAGGATATTTCCTTTTTCACCATAGCCCTCTATACGATTCCAAATACCACTTTGCCAGTTCCACAAGAACTGTCTTAGCGAAAGACTTCTTGAGGAGAAAGCTGTAACTCTGTGAGATGATTTCACAGAACACAAAGAAGTTTCTCAGAAAACTTCTTTCTCTTTGTTATCGGAGGATATTTCCTTTGGCCCTATAGTCCTCAAAGGGATCCGAAATATCTGTTCTGAGATTCCACAGAAATAAGGCTACCAAAGAGACCCACGAAAAACAGATGTAACTCTATGAGATGAATTAACAGAACACTAAGCAGTTTCTCGGAAAACTTCTTTCCAGATTTCATCTGAGGATATTTCCTTTTTCACCATAGCCCTCTATGGAGTTCCAAATATCACTTTGCCTATTCCACAAGAACTGTCTTAGCGAAAGGCTTCTTTAGGGGAAAGCTGTAACTCTGTGAGATGATTTAACAGAACACAAAGAAGTTTATCAGAAAGCTTCTTTCCAGATTTCATCTGAGGGTGTTTCCTTTTTGACCATAACCCTCTTTGCGCTTCCAAATATCACTTTTCCAATTCCACAAGAACAGTCTTAGCGAAAGGCTTCTTTAGGGGAAAGCTGTAACTCTGTGAGATGATTTCAAAGAACACAAAGAAGTTTCTCAGAAAGCTTCTTTCTCTTTGTTATCGGAGGATATTTCCTTTGGCCCTATTGTCTTCAAGGGATCCGAAATATCTGTTCTCAGATTCCACAGAAATAAGGCTAGCAAAGAGATACACCAAATACAGATGTAACTCTGTGAGATGAATTAACAGAACACTAAGCAATTTCTCAGAAAGCTTCTTTCCAGATTTCATCTGAGGATATTTCCTTTTTCACAATAGCCCTCTATGGGCTTCCAAATATCACTTTGCCAATTCCACAAGAACTGTCTTACCGAAAGGCTTCTTGAGGGGAAAGCAGTAACTCTGTGAGATGATTTCACAGAACACAAAGAAGTTTCTCAGAAAGCTTCTTTCTCTTTCTTATCGGAGGATATTTCCTTTGGCCCTCTAGTCTTCAAAGGGATCCGAAATATCTGTTCTCAGATTCCACAGAAATAAGGCTAGCAAAGAGATCCACGAAATACAGATGTAACTCTGTGAGATGAATTAACAGAACACTAAGCAGTTTCTCGGAAAGCTTCTTTCCAGATTTCATCTGAGGATATTTCCTTTTTCACCATAGCCCTGTATGGGCTTCCAAATATCACTTTGCCTATTCCACAAGAACTGTCTTAGCGAAAGGCTTCTTGAGGGGAAAGCTGTAACTCTGTGAGATGATTTCACAGAACACAAAGAAGTTTCTCAGAAAGCTTCTTTCCAGATTTCATCTGAGGGTGTTTCCTTTTTCACCATAGCCCTCTAGGCGCTTCCAAATATCACTTTTCCAATTCCACAAGAACTGTCTTGGCGAAAGGCTTCTTTAGGGGAATGCTGTAACTCTGTGAGATGATTTCAAAGAACACAAAGAAGTTTCTTAGAAAGCTTCTTTCTCTTTGTTATCGGAGGATATTTCCTTTGGCCCTATTGTCTTCAAGGGATCCGAAATATCTGTTCTCAGATTCCACAGAAATAAGGCTAGCAAAGAGATACACCAAATACAGATGTAACTCTGTGAGATGAATTAACAGAACACTAAGCAGTTTCTCAGAAATCTTCTTTCCAGATTTCATCTGAGGATATTTCCTTTTTCACCATAGCCCTCTATGGGCTTCCAAATATCACTTTGCCAATTCCACAAGAACTGTCTTACCGAAAGGCTTCTTGAGCAGAAAGCTGTAACTCTGTGAGATGATTTCAAAGAACACAATGAAGTTTCTCAGAAAGCTTCTTTCTCTTTGTTATCGGAGTTTATTTCCTTTGGCCCTGTAGTCTACAAAGGGATCCGAAATATCTGTTCTCAGATTCCACAGAAATAAGGCTAGCAAAGAGATCCACGAAAAACAGATGTAACTCTGTGAGATGAATTAACAGAACACTAAGCAGTTTCTCAGAAAGCTTCTTTCCAGATTTCATCTGAGGATATTTCCTTTTTCACCATAGCCCTCTATACGATTCCAAATACCACTTTGCCAGTTCCACAAGAACTGCCTTAGCGAAAGGCTTCTTGAGGTGAAAGCTGTAACTCTGTGAGATGATTTCACAGAACACAAAGAAGTTTCTCAGAAAACTTCTTTCTCTTTGTTATCGGAGGATATTTCCTTTGGCCCTATAGTCCTCAAAGGGATCCGAAATATCTGTTCTGAGATTCCACAGAAATAAGGCTAGCAAAGAGACCCACGAAATACAGATGTAACTCTATGAGATGAATTAACAGAACACTAAGCAGTTCCTCGGAAAACTTCTTTCCAGATTTCTTCTGAGGATATTTCCTTTTTCACCATAGCCCTCTATGGACTTCCAAATATCACTTTGCCTATTCCACAAGAACTGTCTTAGCGAAAGGCTTCTTTAGGGGAAAGCTGTAACTCTGTGAGATGATTTCAAAGAACACAAAGAAGTTTCTCAGAAAGCTTCTTTCTCTTTGTTATCGGAGGATATTTCCTTTGGCCCTATTGTCTTCAAGGGATCCGAAATATCTGTTCTCAGATTCCACAGAAATAAGGCTAGCAAAGAGATACACCAAATACAGATGTAACTCTGTGAGATGAATTAACGGAACACTAAGCAGTTTCTCAGAAATCTTCTTTCCAGATTTCATCTGAGGATATTTCCTTTTTCACCATAGCCCTCTATGGGCTTCCAAATATCACTTTGCCAATTCCACAAGAACTGTCTTAGCGAAAGGCTTCTTGAGCAGAAAGCTGTAATTCTCTGAGATGATTTCACAGAACACAAAGAAATTTCTCAGAAACCTTCCTTCTCTTTTTTATCGGAGGATATTTCCTTTGGCCCTATACTCTTCTAAAGGTTCCGAAATGTCTGTGTCAGATTCCACAGAAATAAGGTTAGCAAAGAGATGCACGAAATACAGATGTAACTCTGTGAGACGAATTAACAGAACACTAAGCAGTTTCTCAGAAAGCTTCTTTCCAGATTTCATCTGAGGATATTTCCTTTTTCACCATAGCCCTCTATGCGATTCCAAATACCACCTAGCCAATTCCACAAGAACTGCCTTAGCGAAAGGCTTCTTGAGGTGAAAGCTGTAACTCTGTGAGATGATTTCACAGAACACAAAGAAGTTTCTCAGAAAACTTCTTTCTCTTTGTTATCGGAGGATATTTCCTTTGGCCCTATAGTCCTCAAAGGGATCCGAAATATCTGTTCTGAGATTCCACAGAAATAAGGCTACCAAAGAGACCCACGAAATACAGATGTAACTCTATGAGTTGAATTAACAGAACACTAAGCAGTTTCTCGGAAAACTTCTTTCCAGATTTCATCTGAGGATATTTCCTTTTTCACCATAGCCCTCTATGGAGTTCCAAATATCACTTTGCCTATTCCACAAGAACTGTCTTAGCGAAAGGCTTCTTTAGGGGAAAGCTGTAACTCGGTGAGATTATTCAACAGAACACAAAGAAGTTTCTCAGAAAGCTTCTTTCCAGATTTCATCTGAGGGTGTTTCCTTTTTCACCATAGCCCTCTAGGCGCTTCCAAATATCACTTTTCCAATTCCACAAGAACTGTCTTAGCGAAAGGTTTCTTTAGGGGAATGCTGTAACTCTGTGAGATGATTTCAAAGAACACAAAGCAATTTCTCAGAAAGCTTCTTTCTCTTTGTTATCGGAGGATATTTCCTTTGGCCCTATTGTCTTCAAGGGATCCGAAATATCTGTTCTCAGATTCCACAGAAATAAGGCTAGCAAAGAGATACACCAAATAGAGATGTAACTCTGTGAGATGAATTAACAAAACACTAAGCAGTTTCTCAGAAATCTTCTTTCCAGATTTCATCTGAGGATATTTCCTTTTTCACCATAGCCCTCTATGGGCTTCCAAATATCACTTTGCCAATTCCACAAGAACTGTCTTAGCGAAAGGCTTCTTGAGCAGAAAGCTGTAATTCTCTGAGATGATTTCACAGAACACAAAGAAATTTCTCAGAAACCTTCCTTCTCTTTTTTATCGGAGGATATTTCCTTTGGCCCTATACTCTTCTAAAAGTTCCGAAATGTCTGTGTCAGATTCCACAGAAATAAGGTTAGCAAAGAGATACACGAAATACAGATGTAACTCTGTGAGATGAATTAACAGAACACTAAGCAGTTTCTCAGAAAGCTTCTTTCCAGATTTCATCTGAGGATATTTCCTTTTTCACCATAGCCCTCTATACGATTCCAAATACCACTTTGCCAGTTCCACAAGAACTGTCTTAGCGAAAGACTTCTTGAGGTGAAAGCTGTAACTCTGTGAGATGATTTCACAGAACACAAAGAAGTTTCTCAGAAAACTTCTTTCTCTTTGTTATCGGAGGATATTTCCTTTGGCCCTATAGTCCTCAAAGGGATCCGAAATATCTGTTCTGAGATTCCACAGAAATAAGGCTACCAAAGAGACCCACGAAAAACAGATGTAACTCTATGAGATGAATTAACAGAACACTAAGCAGTTTCTCGGAAAACTTCTTTCCAGATTTCATCTGAGGATATTTCCTTTTTCACCATAGCCCTCTATGGAGTTCCAAATATCACTTTGCCTATTCCACAAGAACTGTCTTAGCGAAAGGCTTCTTTAGGGGAAAGCTGTAACTCTGTGAGATGATTTAACAGAACACAAAGAAGTTTATCAGAAAGCTTCTTTCCAGATTTCATCTGAGGGTGTTTCCTTTTTGACCATAGCCCTCTTTGCGCTTCCAAATATCACTTTGCCAATTCCACAAGAACAGTCTTAGCGAAAGGCTTCTTTAGGGGAAAGCTGTAACTCTGTGAGATGATTTCAAAGAACACAAAGAAGTTTCTCAGAAAGCTTCTTTCTCTTTGTTATCGGAGGATATTTCCTTTGGCCCTATTGTCTTCAAGGGATCCGAAATATCTGTTCTCAGATTCCACAGAAATAAGGCTAGCAAAGAGATACACCAAATACAGATGTAACTCTGTGAGATGAATTAACAGAACACTAAGCAATTTCTCAGAAAGCTTCTTTCCAGATTTCATCTGAGGATATTTCCTTTTTCACAATAGCCCTCTATGGGCTTCCAAATATCACTTTGCCAATTCCACAAGAACTGTCTTACCGAAAGGCTTCTTGAGGGGAAAGCAGTAACTCTGTGAGATGATTTCACAGAACACAAAGAAGTTTCTCAGAAAGCTTCTTTCTCTTTCTTATCGGAGGATATTTCCTTTGGCCCTCTAGTCTTCAAAGGGATCCGAAATATCTGTTCTCAGATTCCACAGAAATAAGGCTAGCAAAGAGATCCACGAAATACAGATGTAACTCTGTGAGATGAATTAACAGAACACTAAGCAGTTTCTCGGAAAGCTTCTTTCCAGATTTCATCTGAGGATATTTCCTTTTTCACCATAGCCCTGTATGGGCTTCCAAATATCACTTTGCCTATTCCACAAGAACTGTCTTAGCGAAAGGCTTCTTGAGGGGAAAGCTGTAACTCTGTGAGATGATTTCACAGAACACAAAGAAGTTTCTCAGAAAGCTTCTTTCCAGATTTCATCTGAGGGTGTTTCCTTTTTCACCATAGCCCTCTAGGCGCTTCCAAATATCACTTTTCCAATTCCACAAGAACTGTCTTGGCGAAAGGCTTCTTTAGGGGAATGCTGTAACTCTGTGAGATGATTTCAAAGAACACAAAGAAGTTTCTCAGAAAGCTTCTCTCTCTTTGTTATCGGAGGATATTTCCTTTGGCCCTATTGTCTTCAAGGGATCCGAAATATCTGTTCTCAGATTCCACAGAAATAAGGCTAGCAAAGAGATACACCAAATACAGATGTAACTCTGTGAGATGAATTAACGGAACACTAAGCAGTTTCTCAGAAATCTTCTTTCCAGATTTCATCTGAGGATATTTCCTTTTTCACCATAGCCCTCTATGGGCTTCCAAATATCACTTTGCCAATTCCACAAGAACTGTCTTAGCGAAAGGCTTCTTGGACAGAAAGCTGTAATTCTCTGAGATGATTTCACAGAACACAAAGAAATTTCTCAGAAACCTTCCTTCTCTTTTTTATCGGAGGATATTTCCTTTGGCCCTATACTCTTCTAAAGGTTCCGAAATGTCTGTGTCAGATTCCACAGAAATAAGGTTAGCAAAGAGATCCACGAAATACAGATGTAACTCTGTGAGACGAATTAACAGAACACTAAGCAGTTTCTCAGAAAGCTTCTTTCCAGATTTCATCTGAGGATATTTCCTTTTTCACCATAGCCCTCTATGCGATTCCAAATACCACCTAGCCAATTCCACAAGAACTGCCTTAGCGAAAGGCTTCTTGAGGTGAAAGCTGTAACTCTGTGAGATGATTTCACAGAACACAAAGAAGTTTCTCAGAAAACTTCTTTCTCTTTGTTATCGGAGGATATTTCCTTTGGCCCTATAGTCCTCAAAGGGATCCGAAATATCTGTTCTGAGATTCCACAGAAATAAGGCTACCAAAGAGACCCACGAAATACAGATGTAACTCTATGAGATGAATTAACAGAACACTAAGCAGTTTCTCGGAAAACTTCTTTCCAGATTTCATCTGAGGATATTTCCTTTTTCACCATAGCCCTCTATGGAGTTCCAAATATCACTTTGCCTATTCCACAAGAACTGTCTTAGCGAAAGGCTTCTTTAGGGGAAAGCTGTAACTCGGTGAGATTATTTAACAGAACACAAAGAAGTTTCTCAGAAAGCTTCTTTCCAGATTTCATCTGAGGGTGTTTCCTTTTTCACCATAGCCCTCTAGGCGCTTCCAAATATCACTTTTCCAATTCCACAAGAACTGTCTTAGCGAAAGGTTTCTTTAGGGGAATGCTGTAACTCTGTGAGATGATTTCAAAGAACACAAAGCAATTTCTCAGAAAGCTTTTTTCTCTTTGTTATCGGAGGATATTTCCTTTGGCCCTATTGTCTTCAAGGGATCCGAAATATCTGTTCTCAGATTCCACAGAAATAAGGCTAGCAAAGAGATACACCAAATAGAGATGTAACTCTGTGAGATGAATTAACAAAACACTAAGCAGTTTCTCAGAAATCTTCTTTCCAGATTTCATCTGAGGATATTTCCTTTTTCACCATAGCCCTCTATGGGCTTCCAAATATCACTTTGCCAATTCCACAAGAACTGTCTTAGCGAAAGGCTTCTTGAGCAGAAAGCTGTAATTCTCTGAGATGATTTCACAGAACACAAAGAAATTTCTCAGAAACCTTCCTTCTCTTTTTTATCGGAGGATATTTCCTTTGGTCCTATACTCTTCTAAAAGTTCCGAAATGTCTGTGTCAGATTCCACAGAAATAAGGTTAGCAAAGAGATACACGAAATACAGATGTAACTCTGTGAGATGAATTAACAGAACACTAAGCAGTTTCTCAGAAAGCTTCTTTCCAGATTTCATCTGAGGATATTTCCTTTTTCACCATAGCCCTCTATACGATTCCAAATACCACTTTGCCAGTTCCACAAGAACTGTCTTAGCGAAAGACTTCTTGAGGTGAAAGCTGTAACTCTGTGAGATGATTTCACAGAACACAAAGAAGTTTCTCAGAAAACTTCTTTCTCTTTGTTATCGGAGGATATTTCCTTTGGCCCTATAGTCCTCAAAGGGATCTGAAATATCTGTTCTGAGATTCCACAGAAATAAGGCTACCAAAGAGACCCACGAAAAACAGATGTAACTCTATGAGATGAATTAACAGAACACTAAGCAGTTTCTCGGAAAACTTCTTTCCAGATTTCATCTGAGGATATTTCCTTTTTCACCATAGCCCTCTATGGAGTTCCAAATATCACTTTGCCTATTCCACAAGAACTGTCTTAGCGAAAGGCTTCTTTAGGGGAAAGCTGTAACTCTGTGAGATGATTTAACAGAACACAAAGAAGTTTATCAGAAAGCTTCTTTCCAGATTTCATCTGAGGGTGTTTCCTTTTTGACCATAGCCCTCTTTGCGCTTCCAAATATCACTTTGCCAATTCCACAAGAACAGTCTTAGCGAAAGGCTTCTTTAGGGGAAAGCTGTAACTCTGTGAGATGATTTCAAAGAACACAAAGAAGTTTCTCAGAAAGCTTCTTTCTCTTTGTTATCGGAGGATATTTCCTTTGGCCCTATTGTCTTCAAGGGATCCGAAATATCTGTTCTCAGATTCCACAGAAATAAGGCTAGCAAAGAGATACACCAAATACAGATGTAACTCTGTGAGATGAATTAACAGAACACTAAGCAATTTCTCAGAAAGCTTCTTTCCAGATTTCATCTGAGGATATTTCCTTTTTCACAATAGCCCTCTATGGGCTTCCAAATATCACTTTGCCAATTCCACAAGAACTGTCTTACCGAAAGGCTTCTTGAGGGGAAAGCAGTAACTCTGTGAGATGATTTCACAGAACACAAAGAAGTTTCTCAGAAAGCTTCTTTCTCTTTCTTATCGGAGGATATTTCCTTTGGCCCTCTAGTCTTCAAAGGGATCCGAAATATCTGTTCTCAGATTCCACAGAAATAAGGCTAGCAAAGAGATCCACGAAATACAGATGTAAATCTGTGAGATGAATTAACAGAACACTAAGCAGTTTCTCGGAAAGCTTCTTTCCAGATTTCATCTGAGGATATTTCCTTTTTCACCATAGCCCTGTATGGGCTTCCAAATATCACTTTGCCTATTCCACAAGAACTGTCTTAGCGAAAGGCTTCTTGAGGGGAAAGCTGTAACTCTGTGAGATGATTTCACAGAACACAAAGAAGTTTCTCAGAAAGCTTCTTTCCAGATTTCATCTGAGGGTGTTTCCTTTTTCACCATAGCCCTCTAGGCGCTTCCAAATATCACTTTTCCAATTCCACAAGAACTGTCTTGGCGAAAGGCTTCTTTAGGGGAATGCTGTAACTCTGTGAGATGATTTCAAAGAACACAAAGAAGTTTCTCAGAAAGCTTCTTTCTCTTTGTTATCGGAGGATATTTCCTTTGGCCCTATTGTCTTCAAGGGATCCGAAATATCTGTTCTCAGATTCCACAGAAATAAGGCTAGCAAAGAGATACACCAAATACAGATGTAACTCTGTGAGATGAATTAACAGAACACTAAGCAGTTTCTCAGAAATCTTCTTTCCAGATTTCATCTGAGGATATTTCCTTTTTCACCATAGCCCTCTATGGGCTTCCAAATATCACTTTGCCAATTCCACAAGAACTGTCTTAGCGAAAGGCTTCTTGAGCAGAAAGCTGTAACTCTGTGAGATGATTTCAAAGAACACAATGAAGTTTCTCAGAAAGCTTCTTTCTCTTTGTTATCGGAGTTTATTTCCTTTGGCCCTGTAGTCTACAAAGGGATCCGAAATATCTGTTCTCAGATTCCACAGAAATAAGGCTAGCAAAGAGATCCACGAAAAACAGATGTAACTCTGAGAGATGAATTAACAGAACACTAAGCAGTTTCTCAGAAAGCTTCTTTCCAGATTTCATCTGAGGATATTTCCTTTTTCACCATAGCCCTCTATACGATTCCAAATACCACTTTGCCAGTTCCACAAGAACTGTCTTAGCGAAAGGCTTCTTGAGGTGAAAGCTGTAACTCTGTGAGATGATTTCACAGAACACAAAGAAGTTTCTCAGAAAACTTCTTTCTCTTTGTTATCGGAGGATATTTCCTTTGGCCCTATAGTCCTCAAAGGGATCCGAAATATCTGTTCTGAGATTCCACAGAAATAAGGCTAGCAAAGAGACCCACGAAATACAGATGTAACTCTATGAGATGAATTAACAGAACACTAAGCAGTTTCTCGGAAAACTTCTTTCCAGATTTCTTCTGAGGATATTTCCTTTTTCACCATAGCCCTCTATGGACTTCCAAATATCACTTTGCCTATTCCACAAGAACTGTCTTAGCGAAAGGCTTCTTTAGGGGAAAGCTGTAACTCTGTGAGATGATTTCAAAGAACACAAAGAAGTTTCTCAGAAAGCTTCTTTCTCTTTGTTATCGGAGGATATTTCCTTTGGCCCTACTGTCTTCAAGGGATCCGAAATATCTCTTCTCAGATTCCACAGAAATAAGGCTACCAAAGAGACCCACGAAATACAGATGTAACTCTATGAGATGAATTAACAGAACACTTAGCAGTTTCTCGGAAAACTTCTTTCCAGATTTCATCTGAGGATATTTCCTTGTTCACCGTAGCCCTCTATGGAGTTCCAAATATCACTTTGCCTATTCCACAAGAACTGTCTTAGCGAAAGGCTTCTTGAGCAGAAAGTTGTAATTCTCTGAGATGATTTCACAGAACACAAAGAAATTTCTCAGAAACCTTCCTTCTCTTTGTTATCGGAGGATATTTCCTTTGGCCCTCTAGTCTTCAAAGGGATCCGAAATATCTGTTCTCAGATTTCACAGAAATAAGGCTAGCAAAGAGATCCACGAAATACAGATGTAACTCTGTGAGATGAATTAACAGAACACTAAGCAGTTTCTCGGAAAGCATCTTTCCAGATTTCATCTGAGAATATTTCCTTTTTCACCATAGCCCTGTATGGGCTTCCAAATATCACTTTGCCTATTCCACAAGAACTGTCTTAGCGAAAGTCTTCTTGAGGAGAAAGCTGTAACTCTGTGAGATGATTTCAAAGAACACAATGAAGTTTCTCAGAAAGCTTCTTTCTCTTTGTTATCGGAGTTTATTTCCTTTGGCCCTATAGTCTACAAAGGGATCCGAAATATCTGTTCTCAGATTCCTCAGAAATAAGGCTAGCAAAGAGATCCACGAAATACAGATGTAACTCTCTGAGATGAATTAACAGAACACTAAGGAGTTTCTCGGAAAGCTTCTTTCCAGATTTCATCTGAGGATATTTCCGTTTTTAGCATAGCTCTCTAAGGGCTTCCAAATATCACTTTGCCTATTCCACAAGAACTGTCTTAGCGAAAGGCTTCTTGAAGGGAAAGCTGTAACTCTGTGAGATGATTTCACAGAACACAAAGAAGTTTCTCAGAATGCTTCTTTCTCTTTGTTATCGGAGGATATTTCCTTTGGCCCTCTAGTCTTCAAAGGGATCCGAAATATGTGTTCTCAGATTCCACAGAAATAAGGCTAGCAAAGAGATCCAGCAAATACAGTTGTAACTCTGTGAGATGATTTCAGAGAACACAGAGAAGTTTCTCAGAAAGCTTCTTTCCAGATTTCTTCTGAGGGTGTTTCCTTTTTCACCATAGTCCTCTTTGCGCTTCCAAATATCACTTTGCCAATTCCACAAGAACTGTCTTAGCGAAAGGCTTCTTTAGGGGAAAGCTGCAACTCTGTGAGATGATTTCAAAGAACACAAAGAAGTTTCTTAGAAAGCTTCTTTCTGTTTGTTATCGGAGGATATTTCCTTTGGCCCTATTGTCTTCAAGGGATCCGGAATATCTGTTCTCAGATTCCACAGAAATAAGGCTAGCAAAGAGATATACCAAATACAGATGTAACTCTGTGAGATGAATTAACAGAACACTAAGCAGTTTCTCAGAAAGCTTCTTTCCAGATTTCATCTGAGGATATTTCCTTTTTCACCATAGCTCTCTATGGGCTTCCAAATATCACTTTGCCAATTCCAAAAGAACTGTCTTAGCGAAAGGCTTCTAGAGCAGAAAGCTGTAATTCTCTGAGATGATTTCACAGAACACAAAGAAATTTCTCAGAAACCTTCCTTCTCTTTGTTATCGGAGGATATTCCCTTTGGCCCTATAGTCTTCTACTGGTTCCGAAATGTCTTTCTCAGATTCCACAGAAATAAGGCAAGCAAAGAGATCCACGAAATACAGATGTAACACTGTGAGATGAATTAACAGAACACTAAGCAGTTTCTCAAAAAGCTTCTTTCCAGATTTCATCTGAGGATATTTCCTTTTTTAAAATTGCCCTCTATGGGCTTCCAAATATCACTTTGCCAATTCCACAAGAACTGTATAAGCGAAAGGCTTCTTGAGGGGAAAGCTGTAACTCTGTGAGATGATTTCACAGAACACAAAGAAGTTTCTCAGAAAGCTTCTTTCTCTTTGTTATCGGAGGATATTTCCTTTGGCCCTATAGTCTTCAAAGTGATCCGAAATATCTGTTCTCAGATTAAACAGAAATAAGGCTAGCAAATAGATCCACGAAATACAGATGTAACTCTTTGAGATGAATTAACAGAACACTCAGCAGTTTCTCAGAAAGCTTCTTTCCAGATTTCATCTGAGGATATTTCCTTTTTCACCATAGCCCTCTATTTGCTTCCAGATATCTCTTTGCCAATTCCACAAGAACTGTCTTAGCGAAAGGCTTCTTGAGGGGAAAGCTGTAACTCTGTGAGATGATTTCACAGAAGACAAAGAAGTTTCTCAGAAAGCTTCTTTCTCTTTGTTATCGGAGGATATTTCCTTTGGCCCTCTCGTCTTCAAAGGAATCCGAAATATCTGTGCTCAGATTCCACAGAAATAAGGCTAGCAACGAGATCCACGAAATACAGATGTACCTCTGTGAGATTAATTAACAGAACACTAAGCAGTTTCTCGGAAAGCTTCTTTCCAGATTTCATCTGAGGATATTTCCTTTTTCACCATAGCCCTCTAAGGGCTTCCAAATATCACTTTGCCTATTCCACAAGAACTGTCTTAGCGAAAGGCTCCTTGAGGGGAAAGCTGTAACTCTGTGAGATGATTTCACAGAACACAAACAAGTTTCTCAGAAAGCTTCTTTCTCTTTGTTATCGGAGGATATTTCCTTTGGCCCTATAGTCTTCAAAGGGATCCGAAATATCTGTTCTCAGATTCCACAGAAATAAGGCTACCAAAGAGACCGACGAAATACAGATGTAACTCTATGAGATGAATTAACAGAACACTTAGCAGTTTCTCGGAAAACTTCTTTCCAGATTTCATCTGAGGATATTTCCCTTTTCACCATAGCCCTCTATGGAGTTCCAAATATCACTTTGCCTATTCCACAACAACTGTCTTAGCGAAAGGCTTCTTGAGGGGTAAGCTGTAATTCTGTGAGATGATTTCACAGAACACAAAGAAGTTTATCAGAAAGCTTCTTTCCAGATTTCATCTGAGGGTGTTTCCTTTTTCACCATAGCCCTCTTTGCGCTTCCAAATATCACTTTGCCAATTCCACAAGAACTGTCTTAGCGAAAGGCTTCTTGAGGGGAAAGCTGTAATTCTGTGAGATGATTTCACAGAACACAAAGAAGTTTCTCAGAAAGATTCTTTCTCTTTGTTATCAGAGGATATTTCCTTTGGCCGTATAGTCTTCTAAGGGATCCGAAATATCTGTTCTCAGATTCCACAGAAATAAGGCTAGCAAGGAGATCCACGCAATACAGATGTAACTCTGTGAGATGAATTAACAGAACACTAAGCAGTTTCTCGGAAAGCTTCTTTCCAGATTTCATCTGAGGATATTTCCTTTTTCAACATAGCCCTGTATGGGCCTCCAAATATCACTTTGCCTATTCCACAAGAACTGTCTTAGCGAAAGGCTTCTTGAGGGGAAAGCTGTAACTCTGTGAGATGATTTCACAGAACACAAAGAAGTTTCTCAGAAAGCTTCTTTCTCTTTGTTATCGGAGGATATTTCCTTTGGCCCTATAGTCTTCAAAGGGATCCGAAATATCTGTTCTCAGATTCCACAGAAATAAGGCTAGCAAAGAGATCCAAGAAATGCAGATATAAATCTGTGAGATGAATTAAGAGAACACTAAGCAGTTTCTCTGGAACTTCTTTCCAGATTTCATCTGAGGATATTTCCTTTTTCACCTTAGCCCTCTATGGGCTTCCAAATATCACTTTGCCAATTCCAAAAGAACTTTCTTAGCGAAAGGCTTCTTGAGCAGAAAGCTGTAACTCTCTGAGATGATTTCACAGAACACAAAGAAATTTCTCAGAAACCTTCCTTCTCTTTGTTATCGGAGGATATTTCCTTTGGCCCTATACTCTTCTAAAGGTTCCGAAATGTCTGTCTCAGATTCCACAGAAATAAGGCTAGCAAAGAGATCCAAGAAATGCAGATATAAATCTGTGAGATGAATTAACAGAACACTAAGCAGTTTCTCTGAAACTTCTTTCCAGATTTCATCTGAGGATATTTCCTTTTTCACCTTAGCCCTCTATGGGCTTCCAAATATCACTTTGCCAATTCCACAATAACTGTCTTAGCGAAAGGCTTCTTACAGGAAAAGCTGTTATTCTGTGAGATGATTTCACAGAACACAAAGAAGTTTCTCAGAAAGCTTCTTTCTCTTTGTTATCGGAGTTTATTTCTTTGGCCCTGTAGTCTACAAAGGGATCCGAAATATCTGTTCTCAGATTCCACAGAAATAAGGCTAGCAAAGAGTTCCACGAGATACAGATGTAACTCTGTGAGATGAATTAACAGAACACTTAGCAGTTTCTCAGAAATCTTCTTTCCAGATTTCATCTGAGGATATTTCCTTTTTCACCATAGCCCTGTGTACGCTTCCAAATATCACTTTGCCAATTCCACTAGAACTGTCTTGGCGAAATTCTTCTTAAGGGGAAAGCTGTAACTCTGTGAGATGATTTCACAGAACAGAAAGAAGTTTCTCAGAAAGCTTCTTTCTCTTTCTTATAGGAGAATATTTCCTTTGGCCCTCTAGTGTTCAAAGGGATCCGAAATATCTGTTCTCAGATTCCAAAGAAATAAGGCTAGCAAAGAGATCCACGAAATACAGATGTAACTCTGTGAGATGAATTAACAGAACACTAAGCAGTTTCTCGGAAAGCTTCTTTCCAGATTTCATCTGAGGATATTTCCTTTTTCACCATAGCCCTCTAAGGGCTTCCAAATATCACTTTGCCTATTCCACAAGAACTGTCTTATCGAAAGCCTCCTTGAGGGGAAAGCTGTAACTCTGTGAGATGATTTCACAGAACACAAAGAAGTTTCTCAGAAAGCTTCTTTCTCTTTGTTATCGGAGGATATTTCCTTTGGCCCTATAGTCTTCTAAGGGATCCGAAATATCTGTTCTCAGATTCCACAGAAAGAAGGCTAGCAAAGAAATCCAGGAAATACAGAAGTAACTCTGTGAGATGAATTAACGGAACACTAAGCAGTTTCTCAGAAAGCTTCTATCCAGATTTCATCTGAGGATATTTCCTTTTTCACCATAGCCCTCTATGGGATACCTAATATCACTTTGCCTATTCCACAAGAATTGTCTCCGCGAAAGGCTTCTTGAGGAGAAAGCTGTAACTCTGAGATGATTTCACAGAACACAAGAAGTTTCCCAGAAAGCTTCTTTCTCTTTGTTATTGTAGGATATTTCCTTTGGCCCTATAGTCCTCTATGGGATCCGAAATATCTATTTTCAGATTCCACAGAAATAAGGCTAGCAAAGAGATCCACGAAATACAGATGTAACTCTGTGAGATGAATTAACAGAACACTAAGCAGTTTCTCAGAAAGCTTCTTTCCAGATTTCATCTGAGGATATTTCCTTTTTCACCGTACCCCTCTAAGCGCTTCCAAGTATCACATTGCCAATTCCACAAGAACTGTCTTAGCGAAAGGCTTCTTACAGGAAAAGCTGTTACTCTGTGAGATGATTTCACAGAACAAAAAGAAGTTTCTCAGAAAGCTTCTTTCTCTTTCTTATCGGAGTTTATTTCCTTTGGCCCTATAGTCTTCAAAGGGATCCGAAATATCTGTTCTCAGAATCCACAGAAATAAGGCTAGCAAAGAAATCCACGAAATACAGATGTAACTCTGTGAGATGAATTAACAGAACACTAAGCACTTTCTCAGAACGCTTCTTTCCAGATTTCATCTGAGGATATTTCCTTTTTCACCATAGCCCTCTAGGGGTTCCAAATATCACTTTGATAATTCCACAAGAACTGTCTTAGCGAAGGCTTCTTGAGGGGAATGCTGTAAATCTGTGAGACGATTTCACAGAACACAAATAAGTTTCTCAGAAACCTTCTTTATCTTTGTTATCAGAGGATATTTCCTTTGGCCGTATAGTCTTCCAAGGGATCCGAAATATCTGTTCTCAGATTCCACAGAAATAAGGCTGGCAAAGAGATCCACGAAATACAGATGTAACTCTGTGAGATGAATTAACAGAACACTAAGCAGTTTCTCAGAAAGCTTCTTTCCAGATTTCATCTGAGGATATTTCCTTTTTCACTATAGCCCTCTAAGCGCTTCCAAATATCACTTTGCTAATTGCACGAGAACTGTCTTGGCGAAAGGCTTCCTGAAGGGAAAGCTGTTACTCTGTGAGATGATTTCACAGAACACAAAGAAGTTTCTCAGAAAGCTTCTTTCTCTTTGTTATCGGAGGATATTTCCTTTGGAGGTTGAGTATTCTAAGGGATCCGAAATATCTGTTCTCAGATTCCACAGAAATAAGGCTAGCAAAGAGATCCACGAAATACAGATGTAACTCTGTGAGATGAATTAACAGAACACTAAGCAGTTTCTCAGAAAGCTTCTTTCCAGATTTCACCTCAGGATATTTCCTTTTTCACCAAAGCCCTCTATGGGCTTCCAAATATCACCTTGTCAATTCCACATGAACTGTCTTAGCGAAAGGCTTCTTGAGGGGAAAGCTGTAACTCTGGGAGATGATTTCACAGAACACAAAGAAGTTTCTCAGAAGGCTTCTTTCTCTTTGTTATTGGAGGATATTTCCTTTGGCCCTATAGTCTTCAACGGTATCCGAAATATCTGTTCTCAGATTACGCAGAAATAAGGCGAGCAAGAGATCCAAGAAATTCAGATATAACTCTGTGAGACAAATTAACAGAACACTAAGCAGTTTCCTAAAAACCTTCTTTCCAGATTTCAACTGAGGATGTTTCCTTTTTCACTATAGCTACCTCTATGCGCTTCCAAATATCACTTTGCCAATTCCACAAGTACTGTCTTAGTGAAAGGATTCTTGAGGGGAAAGCTGTAACTGTCAGATTATTTCAAAGAACAGAAGGAAGTTTCTCAGAAAGCTTCTTTCTTTTGTTATCGGAGTTTATTTGCTTTGGCCCTCTAGTCTTCTAAGTGATCCGAAATATCTGTTCTCAGATTCCACAGAAATAAAGCTAGCAAAGAGATCCACGAAATACAGATGTAACTCTGTGAGATGAATTAACAGAACACTAAGCAGTTTCTCAGAAAGCTTCTTTCCAGATTTCATCTGAGGATATTTCCTTTTTCACCATAGCCCTCTATGCGCTTCCAAATATCACTTTGCCAATTCCACAAGAACTGTCTTAGCGAAAGACTTCTTGAGGGGAAAGCTGTAACTCTGTGAGATGATTTGCAAGAACACAAAGAAGTTTCTCAGAAAGTTTCTTTCTCTTTGTTATCGGAGTTTATTTCCTTTGGCCTTATAGTCTTCAAAGGGATCAGAAATATCTCTTCTCAGATTCCACAGAAATAAGGCTAGCAAAGAGATCGACGAAATGCAGATGTAACTCAGTGAGATGAATTAACAGAACACTAAGGAGTTTCTCAGAAAGCTTTTTTCCAGATTTTATCTGAGGATATTTCCCCTTTCACCATAGCCCTCAACTGGCTTCCAAATATCACTTTGCCAATTCCACAAGAACTGTCTTAGAGAAAGGCTTCTTGTAGGGAAAGCAGTAACACTGTGAGATGATTTCAAAGAACACAAAGAAGTTTCTCAGAAAGCTTCTTTCTCTTTGTTATCGGAGGATATTTCCCTTGGCCCTATAGTCTTCAATGCGATCCAAAATATCTGTTCTCAGATTTCACAGAAATAAGGCTAGCAAAGAGATCCACGAAATACAGATGTAACTCTGTGAGATGAATTAACAGAACACTAAGCAGTTTCTCAGAAAGCTTCTTTCCAGATTTCATCTGAGTATATTTCCCCTTTCAGCATAGCCCTCTATGGGCTTCCAAATATCACTTTGCCAATTCCACAAGAACTGTCTTAGCGACGGGCTTCTTGAGGGGAATGCTGTAACTCTGTGAGATGATTTCAAACAACACAAAGAACTTTCTCAGAAAGCTTCTTTCTCTTTGTTATCGGAGGATATTTCCTTTGAACCTGTAGTCTTCTAAGGGATCCGAAATATCTGTTCTCAGATTCCACAGAAATAAGGCTAGCAAAGAGATCCACGAAATACAGATGTAACTCTGTGAGGTGAATTTACAGAACTCTAAGCAGTTTCTCAGAAAGCTTCTTTCCAGATTTCATCTGAGGATATTTCCTTTTTCACCATAGGCCTCTATGCACTTCCAAATATCACTTTGCCAATTCCACAAGAACTGTCTTAGGGAAAGGCTTCTTGAGGGGAAAGCTGTAACTCTGTGAGATGATTTCCAAGAACAGAAAGAAGTTTCTCAGAAAGTTTCTTTCTCTTTGTTATCGGAGGATATTTCCTTTGGCCCTATAGTCTTCTAAGGGATCCGAAATATCTGTTCTCAGATTCCACAGAAATAAGGCTAGGAAAGAGATCCACGAAATACAGATGTAACTCTGTGAGATGAATTAACAGAACACTAAGCAGTTTCTCAGAAAGCTTCTTTCCAGATTTAATGTGAGGATAATTCCTTTTTCACCATAGCCCTCTATGCGCTTCCAAATATCACTTTGCCAATTCCACAAGAACTGTCTTAGCGAAAATCTTCTTGACGGGAACGCTGTAACTCTCTGAGATGATATCATAGAAATCAAAGAAGTTTACCAGAAAGCTTCTTTCTCTTTGTTATCGGAAGATATTTCCTTTGCCCCTATAGTCTTAAAAGGGATCCGAAATATCTGTTCTCAGATTCCACAGAAATAAGGCTAGGAAAGAGATCCACGAAATACAGATGTAACTCTGTGAGATGAATTAACAGAAAACTAAGCATTTTCTCAGGAAGCTTCTTTCCAGATTTCTTCTGAGGATATTTCCTTTTTCACCATAGCCCTCTACGGGCTTCCAAATATCGCTTTGCCAATTCAAGAAGAACTGTCTTAGCGATAGTCATCTTGACGGGAAAGCCGTAACTCTCTGAGGTGTTATCATAGAAAACAAAGAAGTTTCTCAGAAAGCTTCTTTCTCTTTTTTATCGGAGGATATTTCCTTTGGCCCTATAGTCTTCAAAGGGATGCGAAATATCTGTTCTCAGATTCCACAGAAATAAGGCTAGCGAAGAGATCCACGAAATACAGTTGTAATTCTGTGACATGAATTAACAGAACACTAAGCAGTTTTTCAGAAAGCTTCTTTCCAGATTTCATCTGAGGATATTTCCCCTTTCAGCATAGCCCTCTATGAGCTTCCAAATATCAGTTTGGCAATACCGCAAGAACTGTCTTAGCGAAAGGCTTCTTGAGGGGCATGCTGGAACTCTGTGAGATGATTTCAAAGAACACAATGAAGTTTCTCAGAAAGCTTCTTTCTCTTTGTTATCGGAGGATATTTCCTTTGGCCCTATAGCCTTCAAAGGGATCCGAAATATCTGTTCTCAGACTCCACAGAAATAACGCTAGCAAAGAGATCCACGAAATACAGATGTAACTCTGTGAGTTGAATTAACAGAACACTAAGCAGTTTCTCAGAAAGCTTCTTTCCAGATTTCATCTGAGGATATTTCCTTTTTCACCATTGCCCTCTAAGGGCTTCCAAATATCATTTTGCCAATTCCACAAGAACTGTCTTAGCGAAAGTCTTCTTGAGGGGAAAGCTGTAACTCTGTAAGATGATTTCACAGAACACAAAGAAGTTTCTCAAAAAGCTTCTTTCTCTTTGTTATCGGAAGTTATTTCCTTTGGCCCTATAGTCTTCTAAGGGATCCGAAATATCTGTTCTCAGATTCCACAGAAATAAGGCTACAAAAGAGATCCACGAAATACAGATGTAACTCTGTGAGATGAATTAACAGAAAACTAAGCAGTTTCTCAGGAAGCTTCTTTCCAGATTTCTTCTTAGGATATTTCCTTTTTCACCATAGCCCTCTATGGGCTTCCAAATATCACTTTGCCAATTCCACAAGAACTGTCTTAGCGAAAGTCTTCTTGAGGGGAAAGCTGTAACTCTGTAAGATGATTTCACAGAACACAAAGAAGTTTCTCAGAAAGCCTCTTTCTCTTTGTTATCGGAGGATATTTCCTTTGGCCCTATAGTCTTCTAAGGGATCCGAAATATCTGTTCCCAGATTCCACAGAAATAAGGCTAGCAAAGAGATCCACGAAATACAGATGTAACTCTGTGAGATGAATTAACAGAAAACGAAGCAGTTTCTCAGGAAGCTTCTTTCAAGATTTCTTCTGAGGATATTTCCTTTTTCACCATAGCCCTCTAGGGGCTTCCAAATATCACTTTGCCAATTCAAGAAGAACTGTCTTAGCGATAGTCATCTTGACGGGAAAGCGGTAACTCTCTGAGGTGATATCATAGAAAACAAACAAGTTTCTCAGAAAGCTTCTTTCTCTTTGTTATCGGAGGATATTTCCTTTCACCCTATAGTCTTCAAAGGGATCCGAAATATCTGTTCTCAGATTCCACAGAAATAAGGCTAGCAAAGAGATCCACGAAATACAGATGTAACTCTGTGAGATGAATTAACAGAACACTAAGCAGTTTCTCAGAAAGCTTCTTTCCAGATTTCGTCTGAGGATATTTCCTTTTTCACCATAGCCCTCTATGGGCTTCCAAATATCACTTTGCCAATTCCACAAGAACTGTCGTAGCGAAAGGCTTCTTGAGGGGAAAATTGTAACTCTGTGAAATGGTTTCACAGAACACAAAGAAGTTTCTCAGAAAGCTTCTTTCTCTTTTTTATCGGAGAATATTTCCTTTGGCCCTATCGCCTTCAAAGGGATCCGAAATATCTGTTCTCAGACTCCACAGAAATAACGCTAGCAAAGAGATCCACGAAACACAGATGTAACTCCGTGAGATGAATTAACAGAAAACTAAGCAGTTTCTCAGAAAGCTTCTTTCCAGATTTCATCTGAGGATATTTCCTTTTTCACAATAGCCCTCTATGGGCTTCCAAATATCACTTTGCCAATTTCACAAGAATTGTCTTAGCTAAAGGCTTCTTGAGTGGAAAGCTGTAACTCTCTGAGATGATTTCACAGAACACAAAGAAGTTTCTCAGAAAGCTTCTTTCTCATTGTTATCGAAGGATATTTCCTTTGGCCCTATAGTCTTCAAAGGGATCCGAAATATCTGTTCTCAGATTCCACAGAAATAACGCTAGCAAAGAGATCCACGAAACACAGATGTAACTCTGTGAGATGAATTAACAGAACACTAAGCAGTTTCTCAAAAAGCTTCTTTCCAGATTTCATCTGAGGATATTTCCCCTTTCAGCATAGCCCTCTATGGGCTTCCAAATATCAGTTTGGCAATTCCACAAGAACTGTCTTAGCGAAAGGCTTCTTGAGGGGAATGCTGTAACTCTGTGAGATGATTTCAAAGAACACAAAGAAGTTTCTCAGAAAGCTTCTTTCTCTTTGTTATCGGAGGATATTTCCTTTGGCCCTATAGCCTTCAAAGGGATCCGAAATATCTGTTCTCAGACTCCACAGAAATAACGCTAGCAAAGAGATCCACGAAATACAGATGTAACTCTGTGAGATGAATTAACAGAACACTAAGCAGTTTCTCAGAAAGCTTCTTTCCAGATTTCATCTGAGGATATTTCCTTTTTCACCATAGCCCTCTATGGGCTTCCAAATATCATTTTGCCAATTCCACAAGAACTGTCTTAGCGAAAGTCTTCTTGAGGGGAAAGCTGTAACTCTGTAAGATGATTTCACAGAACACAAAGAAGTATCTCAGAAAGCTTCTTTCTCTTTGTTATCGGAGGATATTTCCTTTGGCCCTATAGTCTTCTAAGGGATCCGAAATATCTGTTCTCAGATTCCACAGAAATAAGTCTACAAAAGAGATCAACGAAATACAGATGTAACTCTGTGAGATGAATTAACAGAAAACTAAGCAGTTTCTCAGGAAGCTTCTTTCCAGATTTCTTCTTAGGATATTTCCTTTTTCACCATAGCCCTCTATGGGCTTCCAAATATCACTTTGCCAATTCCACAAGAACTGTCTTAGCGAAAGTCTTCTTGACGGGAACGCTGTAACTCTCTGAGATTATATCATAGAATACAAAGAAGTTTCTCAGAAAGCTTCTTTCTCTTTGTTATCGGGGGATATTTCCTTTGGCCCTATAGTCTTCAAAGGGATCCGAAATATCTGTTCTCAGATTCCACAGAAATAAGGCTAGGAAAGAGATTCACAAAATACAGATGTAACTGTGTGAGATGAATTAACAGAACACTAAGCAGTTTCTCAGAAAGCTTATTTCCAGATTTCATCTGAGGATATTTCCTTTTTCATCATAGCCCTCTATGGGCTTCCAAATATCACTTTGCCTATTCAACAAGAACTGTCTTAGCGATAGTCATCTTGACGGGAAAGCTGTAACTCTCTGAGATGATATCATAGAAAACAAAGAAGTTTCTCCGAAAGCTTCTTTGTCTTTGTTATCGGAGGATATTTCCTTTGGCCCTATAGTCTTCAAAGGGATCCGAAATATGTGTTCTCAGATTCCACAGAAATAAGGCTAGCAAAGAGATCCACGACATACAGATGTAACTCTGTGAGAAGAATTAACAGAACACTAAGCAGTTTCTCAGAAAGCTTCTTTTCAGATTTCATCTGAGGATATTTCCTTTTTCACCATAGCCCTCTATGGGCTTCCAAATATCACTTTGCCTATTCAACAAGAACTGTCTTAGCGATAGTCATCTTGACGGGAAAGCTGTAACTCTCTGAGATGATATCATAGAAAACAAAGAAGTTTCTCCGAAAGCTTCTTTGTCTTTGTTATCGGAGGATATTTCCTTTGGCCCTATAGTCTTCAAAGGGATCCGAAATATCTGTTCTCAGATTCCACAGAAATAAGGCTAGCAAAGAGATCCACGAAATACAGATGTAACACTGTGAGAAGAATTAACAGAACACTAAGCAGTTTCTCAGAAAGCTTCTTTTCAGATTTCATCTGAGGATATTTCCTTTTTCACCATAGCCCTCTATGGGCTTCCAAATATCACTTTGCCAATTCCACAAGAACTGTCTTAGCGAAAGTCTTCTTGAGGGGAAAGCTGTAACTCTGTAAGATGATTTCACAGAACACAAAGAAGTTTCTCAGAAAGCTTCTTTCTCTTTGTTATCGGAGGATATTTCCTTTGGCCCCATAGTCTTCTAAGGGATCCGAAATACCTGTTCTTAGAATCCACAGAAATAAGGCTAGCAAAAAGATCCAGGAAATACAGATGTAACTCTGTGAGATGAATTAACAGAACACTAAGCAGTTTCTCAGAAAGTTTCTTTCCAGTTTTCATCTGAGGACATTTCCTTTTTCACCATAGCCCTCTAGGCGCTTCCAAATATCACTTTGCCAATTCCACAAGAACTGTCTTAGCGAAAGGCTTTTGGAGAGGCAAGCTGTAACTCTTTGAGATGATTTCACAGAACACAAAGAAATTTCTCAGAAAGCTTCTTTCTCTTTGTTATCGGAGGAAATTTCCTTTGGCCCTTTAGTCTTCAAAGGGATCCGAAATATCTGTTCTCAGATTCCACAGAAATAAGGCTAGCAAAGAGATCTCCGAAATACAGATGTAAATCTGTGAGACGAATTAACAGAACACTAAGCAGTTTCTCGGAAAGCTTCTTTCCAGATTTCATCTCAGGATATTTCCTTTTTCACCATAGCCCTCTATGCGCTTCCAAATATCGCCTTGCCAATTCCACAAGAACTGTCTTAGCGAAAGACTTCTTGAGGGGAAAGCTGTAACTCTGTGAGATGATTTCACAGAACACAAAGAAGTTTCTCAGAAAGCTTCTTTCTCTTTGTTATCGGAGGATATTTCCTTTGTACCTATAGTCTTCTAAGGGATCCGCAATATCTGTTCTCAGATTCCACAGAAATAAGTCTAGCAAAGAGATCCACGAAATACAGATGTAACTCTATGAGATGAATTAACAGAACACTAGGCAGTTTTTCAGAAAGCTTCTTTCCAGATTACATCTGAGGATATTTCCTTTTTCACCATAGCCCTGTATTGGCTTCCAAATATCACTTTGCCAATTCCACAAGAACTGTCTTAGCGAGAGGCTTCTTGAGGGGAAAGCTGTAACTCTGTGAGAATATTTCAAAGAACACAAAGAAGTTTCTCTGAAAGCTTCTTTCTCTTTGTTGTCGGAGTTTATTTCCTTTGGCCCTATAGTCTTCTACGGGATCCGAAATATCTGTTCAAAGATACCACAGAAATGAGGCTAGCATAGAGATCTACGAAATACAGATGTAACGCTGTGAGACGAATTAACAGAACAATAAGCAGTTTCTAAGAAAGCTTCTTTCCAGATTTCATCTGAGGATATTTCCTTTTTCACCATAGCCCTCTATGGGCTTCCAAATATCACTTTGCCAATTCCACAAAAACTGTCTTAGCGAAAGGCTTCTGAGGGGAAAGCTGTAATTCTCTGAGATGATTTCACAGAACACAAAGAATTTTCTCAGAAAGCTTCTTTCTCTTTGTTATCGGAGGATATTTCCTTTGGCCCTGTAGTCTTCTAAGGGATCCGAAATATCTGTTCTCAGATTCCACAGAAATAAGGCTAGCAAAGAGATCCCCGAAATATAGATGAAACTCTGTGAGATGAATTAACAGAACACTAAGCAGTTTCTCAGAAAGCTTCTTTCCAGATTTCATCTGAGGATATTTCCTTTTTCACCGTAGCCCTCTATGGGCTTCCAAATATCACTTTGCCAATTCCACAAGAACTGTCTTAGTGAAAGGCTTCTTGAGGGGAAAGCTGTAACTCGGTGAGATGATTTCACACAACACAAAGAAGTTTCTCAGAAAGCTTCTTTCTCTTTGTTATCGGAGGATATTTCCTTTGGCCCTATAGTCTTCAAAGGGATTCGAATTATCTGTTCTCAGATACCACAGAGCTAAGGCTAGCAAAGAGGTCCACGAAATACAGATGTAACTCTATGAGATGAATTAACAGAACACTAGGCAGTTTTTCAGAAAGCTTCTTTCCAGATTACATCTGAGGATATTTCCTTTTTCACCATAGCCCTGTATTGGCTTCCAAATATCACTTTGCCAATTCCACAAGAACTGTCTTAGCGAAAGTCTTCTTTAGGGGAAAGCTGTAAGTCTGTGAGATGATTTCATAGAACACAAAGAAGTTTCTCAGAAAGCTTCTTTCTCTTTGTTATCGGAGGATATTTCCTTTGGCCCTATAGTCTTCAAAGGGATCCGAAATATCTGTTCTCAGATTCCACAGAAATAAGGCTAGCAAAGAGATCCACGAAATACAGATGTAACTCTGTGAGATGAATTAACAGAACACTCAGCAGTTTCTCAGAAAGCTTCTTTCCAGATTTAATCTGAGGATATTTCCTTTTTCTCCATAGCCCTATATGCGCTTCCAAATATCACTTTGCCAATTCCACAAGAACTGTCTTAGCGAAAGTCTTCTTGACGGGAACGCTGTATCTCTGTGAGATGATATCATAGAACACAAAGAAGTTTCTCAGAAAGCTTCTTTCTCTTTGTTATCGGAGGATATTTCCTTTGGCCCTATAGTCTTCAAAGGGATCCGAAATATCTGTTCTCAGATTCCACAGAATTAAGGCTAGCAAAGAGATCCACGAAATACAGATGTAACTCTGTGAGATGAAATGACAGAACACTAAGCAGTTTCTCAGAAAGCTTCTTTCCAGATTTAATGTGAGAATATTTCCTTTTTCACCATAGCCCTCTATGCGCTTCCAAATATCACTTTGCCAATTCCAGAAGAACTGTCTTAGCAAAAGTCTTCTTGACGGGAACGCTGTAACTCTCTGAGATTATATCATAGAAAACAAAGAAGTTTCTCAGAAAGCTTCTTTCTCTTTGTTATCGGGGGATATTTCCTTTGGCCCTATAGTCTTCAAAGGGATCCGAAATATCTGTTCTCAGATTCCACAGAAATAAGGCTAGCAAAGAGATCCACGAAATACAGATGTAACTCTGTGAGATGAATTAACAGAACACTAAGCAGTTTCTCAGAAAGCTTCTTTCCAGATTTCATCTGAGGATATTTCCTTTTTCATCATAGCCCTCTATGGGCTTCCAAATATCACGTTGCCAATTCAACAAGAACTGTCTTAGCGATAGTCATCTTGACGGGAAAGCTGTAACTCTCTGAGATGATATCATAGAAAACAAAGAAGTTTCTCAGAAAGCTTCTTTGTCTTTGTTATCGGAGGATATTTCCTTTGGCCCTATAGTCTTCAAAGGGATCCGAAATATCTGTTCTCAGATTCCACAGAAATAAGGCTAGCAAAGAGATCCACCAAATACAGTTGTAACACTGTGAGATGAATTAACAGAACACTAAGCAGTTTCTCAGAAAGCTTCTTTCCAGATTTCATCTGAGGATATTTGCTTTTTCACCATAGCCCTCTATGGGCTTCCAAATATCACTTGCCAATTTACAAGAACTGTCTTAGCGATAATCTTCTTGACGGGAAAGCTGTAACTCTCTGAGATGATATCATAGAAAACAAAGAAGTTTCTCAGAAAGCTTCTTTCTCTTTGTTATCGGAGGATATTTCCTTTGGCCCTATAGTCTTCAAAGGGATCCGAAATATCTGTTCTCAGATTCCACAGAAATAAGGCTAGCAAACATTTCCACGAAATACAGATGTAACTCTGTGAGATGAATTAACAGAACACTAAGCAGTTTCTCAGAAAGCTTCTTTCCAGATTTCATCTGAGGATATTTCATTTTTCACCATAGCCCTCTATGGGCTTCCAAATATCACTTTGCCAATTCCACAATAACTGTCTTAGCGAAAGGCTTCTTGGGGAAAGTTGTAACTCTGTGAAATGCTTTCACAGAACACAAAGAAGTTTCTCAGAAAGCTTCTTTCTCTTTGTTATCGGAGGATATTTCCTTTGGCCCTATAGCCTTCAAAGGGATCCGAAATATCTGTTCTCAGACTCCACAGAAATAACGCTAGCAAAGATATCCACGAAATACAGATGTACCTCTGTGAGATGAATTAACAGATCACTAAGCAGTTTCTAAGAAAGCTTCTTTCCAGAATTCATCTGAGGATATTTCCTTTTTCAGCATAGCCCTCTATGGGCTTCCAAATATCACTTTGCCAATTCCTCAAGAACTGTCTTAGCGAACGGCTTCTTGAGGGGAAAGCTGTAACTCTGTGAGGTGATTTCCAAGAAAACGAAGAAGTTTCTCAGAAAGCTTCTTTCTCTTTGTTATCGGTGGATATTTCCTTCGCCCCTATAGTCTTCAAACGGATCCGAAATATCTGTTCTCAGATTCCACAGAAATAAGGCTAGCAAAGAGATCTCGGAAATACAGATGTAAATCTGTGAGATGAATTAACAGAACACTAAGCAGTTTCTCGGAAAGCTTCTTTACAGATTTCATCTCAGGATATTTCCTTTTTCACCATAGCCCTCTATGCGCTTCCAAATATCACCTTGCCAATTCCACAAGAACTGTCTTAGCGAAAGACCTTCTTGAGGGGAAAGCTGTAACTCTGTGAGATGATTTCACAGAACACAAAGAAGTTTCTCAGAAAGCTTCTTTCTCTTTGTTATCGGTGGATATTTCCTTTGTACCTATAGTCTTCTAAGGGATCCGCAATATCTGTTCTCAGATTCCACAGAAATAAGGCTAGCAAAGAGATCCACGAAATACAGATGTAACTCTGTGAGATGAATTAACAGAACACTAAGCAGTTTCTCAGTAAGCTTCTTTCCAGATTTCATCTGAGAATATTTCCTTTTTCACCATAGCCATCTATGCGCTTCCAAATATCACTTTGCCAATTCCACAAGAACTGTCTTAGCGAGAGGCTTCTTGAGGGGAAAGCTGTAACTCTGTGAGAATATTTCAAAGAACACAAAGAAGTTTCTCTGAAAGCTTCTTTCTCTTTGTTGTCGGAGTTTATTTCCTTTGGCCCTATAGTCTTCTACGGGATCCGAAATATCTGTTCTCAGATACCACAGAAATGAGGCTAGCATAGAGATCTACGAAATACAGATGTAACGCTGTGAGATGAATTAACAGAACACTAAGCAGTTTCTAAGAAAGCTTCTTTCCAGATTTCATCTGAGGATATTTCCTTTTTCACCATAGCCCTCTATGGGCTTCCAAATATCACTTTGCCAATTACACAAGAACTCTCTTAGCGAAAGGCTTCTTGAGGGGACAGCTGTAACTCGGTGAGATGATTTCACACAATACAAAGAAGTTTCTCAGAAAGCTTCTTTCTCTTTGTTATCGGAGGATATTTCCTTTGGCCGTATAGTCTTCAAAGGGATCCGAAATATCTGTTCTCAGATTCCACAGAAATAAGGCTAGCAAAGAGGTCCACGAAATACAGATGTAACTCTATGAGATGAATTAACAGAACACTAGCCAGTTTTTCAGAAAGATTCTTTCCAGATTTCATCTGAGGATATTTCCTTTTTCACCATAGCCCTGTGTTGGCTTCCAAATATCACTTTGCCAATTCCACAAGAACTGTCTTAGCGAAAGGATTCTTGAGGGGAAAGCTGTAACTCTCTGAGATGATTTCACAGAACACAAAGAAGTTTCTCAGAAAGCTTCTTTCTCTTTGTTATCGGAGCATATTTCCTTTGGCCCTATTGTCTTCAAAGGGATCCGAAATATCTCTTCTCAGATTCCACAGAAATAAGGCTAGCAAACAGATCCACGAAATACAGATGTAACTCTGTGAGATGAATTAACAGAACACTAAGCAGTTTCTCAGAAAGCTTCTTTCCAGATTTCATCTGAGGATATTTCCTTTTTCACCATAGCCCTCTATGCGCTTCCAAATATCACTTTGCCAATTCCACAAGAACTGTCTTAGCGAAAGGCTTCTTGACGGGAAGGCTGTATCTCTGTGAGATGATATCATAGAAAACAAAGAAGTTTCTCAGAAAGCTTCTTTCTCTTTGTTATCGGAGGATATTTCCTTTGGCCCTATAGCCCTCAAAGGGATGCGAAATATCTATTCTCAGATTCCACAGAAATAAGGCTAGAAAAGAGATCCACGAAATACAGCCGTAACTCTGTGACTTGAATTAACAGAACTCTAAGCAGTTTCTCAGAAAGCTTCTTTCCAGATTTCATCTGAGGATATTTCCTTATTCACCTTAGCTGTCTATGCGCTTCCAAATATCACTTTGCCAATTCCCCAAGAACTGTCTTAGTGCAAGGCTTCTTGAGGGGAAAGCTGTAACTCTTTGCGATGATTTCACAGAACACAAAGAAGTTTCTCAGAAAGCTTCTTTTTCATTGTTATCAGAGGATATTTCCTTTCGCCCTATATTCTTCAAAGGGATCCGAAATATCTGTTCTCCGATTCCACAGAAAAAAGGCTAGCAAAGAGATCTACGAAATACAGATGTAACTCTGTGAGATGAATTAACAGAACACTAAGCAGTTTCGCAGAAATCTTCTTTCCAGATTTCATCTGAGAATATTTCCTTTTTCACCATAGCCCTCTATGAGCTTCCAAATATCACTTTGCCAATTCCACAAGAACTGTCTTAGCGAAAGGCTTCTTGAGGGGAAATCTGCAAATCTGTGAGATGATTTCACAGAACACAAAGAAGTTTCTCAGAAAGCTTCTTTCTCTTTGTTATCGGAGGATATTTCCTTTGGCCCTGTAGTCTTCAAAGGGATCCGAAATATCTGTTCTCAGATTCCACAGAAATAAGGCTAGCAAAGAGATCCACGAAATACAGATGTAACTCTGTGAGATGAAATAACAGAACACTAAGCAGTTTCTCAGAAAGCTTCTTTCCAGATTTCACCTGAGGATAATTCCTTTTTCACCATAGCCCTCTATGGTCTTCCAAATATCACTTTGCCAATTCCACAAGAACTGTCTTAGCGATAGTCTTCTTGACGCGAAAGCTGTAACTCTCTGAGATGATATCATAGAAAACAAAGAAGTTTCTCACAAAGCTTCTTTCTCTTTGTTATCTGAGGATATTTCCTTTGGCCCTATAGTCTTCAAAGGGATCCAAAATATCTGTTCTCAGATTCCACAGAAATACGGCTAGCAAAGAGATCCACGAAATACAGATGTAACTCAGTGAGATGAATTAACAGAACATTAAGTAGTTTCTCAGAAAGCTTCTTTTCAGATTTCATCTAAGTATATTTCCTTTTTCACGACAGCCCTCTATGGGCTTCCAAATATCACTTTGTCAATTCCACAAGAACTGTCTTAGCGAAAGGCTTCTTGAGGGGAAAGCTGTAACTCTGTGAGATGATTTCACAGAACACAAAGAAGTTTCTCAGAAAGCTTCTTTCACTTTGTTATCGGAGGATATTTCCTTTGGCCCTATAGTCTTCTAAGGGATCCGAAATATCTGTTCTCAGATTCCACAGAAGTAAGGCTAGCAAAGAGATTCACGAAATACAGATGTAACTCTGTGAGATTAATTAACAGAAAACTAAGCAGTTTCTCTGGAAGCTTCTTTCCAGATATCTCCTGAGGATATTTCCTTTTTCACCATAGCCCTCTATGGGCTTCCAAATATCACTTTGCCAATTCCACAAGAACTGTCTAAGCGAAAGGCTTCTTGAGGGGAAAGCTGTAACTCTGTGAGATGATTTCACAGAACACAAAGAAGTTTCTCAGAAAGCTTCTTTCTCTTTGTTATCGGAGGATATTTCCTTTGGCCCTATAGTCTTCAAAGGGATCTGAAATATCTGTTCTCAAATTCCACAGAAATAACGCTAGCAAAGAGATCCAGGAAATACAGATGTAACTCTGTGAGATGAATTAACAGAACACTAAGCAGTTTCTCAGAAAGCTTCTTTCCAGGTTTCATCTAAGGATATTTCCTTTTTCACCATTACCCTCTATGGGCTCCCAAATATCACTTTGCCAATTCCACAAGAACTGTCTTAGCGAAAGGCTTCTTGAGGGACAAGCTGTAACTCTGGGAGATGATTTCACAGAACACAAAGAAGTTTCTCAGAAACCTTCTTTCTCTTTGTTATCGGAGGATATTTCCTTCGGCCCTATAGTCTTCAAACGGATCCGAAATATCTGTTCTCAGATTCCACAGAAATAAAGCTAGCAAATAGATCCACCAAATACAGATGTAACCCTTTGAGAAGAATTAACAGAACACTAAGCAGTTTCTCTTCTTTCCAGATTTCATCTGAGGCTAATTCCTTTTTTACCATAGCCCTCTATGGGCTTCAAATATCACTTTGCCAATTCCACAAGAACTGTCTTAGCGAATGGCTTCTTCAGGGGAAATCTATAACTCTGTGAGATGATTTCACAGAACACAAGGAAGTTTCTCAGAAAGCTTCATTCTCTTTGTTATCGGAGGATATTTCCTTTGGCCGTATAGTCTTCAAAGGGATCCGAAATATCTGTTCTCAGATTCCACAGAAATACGGCTAGCAAAGAGATCTCCGAAATACAGATGTAAATCTGTGAGATGAATTAACAGAACACTAAGCAGTTTCCCGGAAAGCTTCTTTCCAGATTTCATCTCAGGATATTTCCTTTTTCACCATAGCCAACTATGCGCTTCCAAATATCACTTTGCCAATTCCACAAGAACTGTCTTAGCGAGAGGCTTCTTGAGGGGAAAGCTGTAACTCTGTGAGAATATTTCAAAGAACACAAAGAAGTTTCTCTGAAAGCTTCTTTCTCTTTGTTGTCGGAGTTTATTTCCTCTGGCCCTATAGTCTTCTACGGGATCCGAAATATCTGTTCTCAGATTCCACAGAAATGAGGCTAGCATAGAGATCTACGAAATACAGATGTAACGCTGTGAGATGAATTAACAGAACACTAAGCAGTTTCTAAGAAAGCTTCTTTCCAGATTTCATCTGAGGATATTTCCTTTTTCACCATAGCCCTCTATGGGCTTCCAAATATCACTTTGCCAATTCCACAAGAACTCTCTTAGCGAAAGGCTTCTTGAGGGGAAAGCTGTAACTCGGTGAGATGATTTCACACAATACAAAGAAGTTTCTCAGAAAGCTTCTTTCTCTTTGTTATCGGAGGATATTTCCTTTGGCCGTATAGTCTTCAAAGGGATCCGAAATATCTGTTCTCAGATTCCACAGAAATAAGGCTAGCAAAGAGGTCCACGAAATACAGATGTAACTCTATGAGATGAATTAACAGAACACTAGGCAGTTTTTCAGAAAGATTCTTTCCAGATTTCATCTGAGGATATTTCCTTTTTCACCATAGCCCTGTGTTGGCTTCCAAATATCACTTTGCCAATTCCACAAGAACTGTCTTAGCGAAAGGATTCTTGAGGGGAAAGTTGTAACTCTCTGAGATGATTTCACAGAACACAAAGAAGTTTCTCAGAAAGCTTCTTTCTCTTTGTTATCGGAGCATATTTCCTTTGGCCCTATTGTCTTCAAAGGGATCCGAAATATCTCTTCTCAGATTCCACAGAAATAAGGCTAGCAAACAGATCCACGAAATACAGATGTAACTTTGTGATATGAATTAACAGAACACTAAGCAGTTTCTCAGAAAGCTGCTTTCCAGATTTCATCTGGGGATATTTCCTTTTTCACCATAGCCCTCTATGGTCTTCCAAATATCACTTTGCCAATTCCACAAGAACTGTCTTAGCGATAGTCTTCTTGACGCGAAAGCTGTATCTCTCTGAGATGATATCATAGAAAACAAAGAAGTTTCTCAGAAAGCTTCTTTCTCTTTGTTATCTGAGGATATTTCCTTTGGCCCTATAGTCTTCAAAGGGATCCGAAATATCTGTTCTCAGATTCCACAGAAATATGGCTAGCAAAGAGATCCACGAAATACACATGTAACTCTGTGAGATGAATTAACAGAACACTAAGCAGTTTCTCAGATAGTTTCTTTCCAGATTACATCTGAGGATATTTTCTTTATGACCATAGTCTTCTAGGGGCTTCCAAATATCACTTTGCCAATTCCACAAGAACTGTCTTAGCGAAAGGATTCTTGAGGGGAAAGCTGTAACTCTCTGAGATGATTTCACAGAACACAAAGAAGTTTCTCAGAAAGCTTCTTTCTCTTTGTTATCGGAGCATATTTCCTTTGGCCCTATTGTCTTCAAAGGGATCCGAAATATCTCTTCTCAGATTCCACAGAAATAAGGCTGGCAAACAGATCCATGAAATACAGATGTAACTCTGTGAGATGAATTAACAGAACACTAAGCAGTTTCTCAGAAAGCTTCTTTCCAGATTTCATCTGAGGGTATCTCCTTTTTCACCGTAGCCCTCTATGCGCTTCCAAATATAACTTTGCCAATTCCATAAGAACTGTCTTAGCGAAAGGCTTCTT
Organism: Macaca nemestrina; assembly: GCF_043159975.1. NCBI lineage: Eukaryota > Metazoa > Chordata > Mammalia > Primates > Cercopithecidae > Macaca > Macaca nemestrina. The sequence goes on from NC_092143.1 coordinate 28,728,519, forward strand.
GAGGGGAAAGCTGTGACTCTGTGACATGATTTCAAAGAACACAAAGAAGATTCTCAGAAAGTTTCTTTCTATTTGTTATCGGAGGATATTTCCTTTGGCTCTAGAGTTTTCAAAGGGATCCGAAATATCTGTTCTCAGATTCCACAGAAATAAGGTTAGCAAAGAGATCCACGAAATACAGATGTAACTCTGTGAGATGAAATAAGAGAACACTAAGCAGTTTGTCAGAAAGCTTCTTTCCAGATTTCATCTGAGGATATTTCCTTTTTCACCATAGCCCTCTATGGGCTTCCAAATATCACTTTGCCAATTCCCAAGAACTGTCTTAGCGAAAGGCTTCTTGAGGTGAACGCTGTAACTCTGTGAGATGATTTCACAGAACACAAAGAAGTTTCTCAGAAAGCTTCTTTCTCTTTGTTATCGGAGGATATTTCCTTTGGCCCTATAGTCTTCAAAGGGATCCGAAATATCTGTTCTCAGATTCCACAGAAATAAGGCTAGCAAAGAGATCCACGAAATACAGATGTAACTCAGTGAGATGAATTAACAGAACATTAAGCAGTTTCTCAGAAAGCTTCTTTTCAGATTTCATCTAAGTATATTTCCTTTTTCACGACAGCCCTCTATGGGCTTCCAAATATCACTTTGTCAATTCCACAAGAACTGTCTTAGCGAAAGGATTCTTGAGGGGAAAGCTGTAACTCTGTGAGATGATTTCACAGAACACAAAGAAGTTTCTCAGAAAGCTTCTTTCACTTTGTTATCAGAGGATATTTCCTTTGGCCCTATAATCTTCAAAGTATCCGAAATATCTGTTCTCAGATTCCACTGAAATAAGGCTAGCAAAGAGATCCACGAAACACAGATGTAACTCGGTGAGATGAATTAACAGAACACTAAGCAGTTTCTCAGAAAGCTTCTTTCCAGATTTAATCTGAGGATATTTCCTTTTTCACCTTAGCCCTCTAGGCGCTTCCAAATATCACTTTGCCAATTCCACAAAAACTGTCTTAGCGAAAGTCTTTTTGACGGGAACGCTGTATCTCTGTGAGATGATATCATAGAAAAAAAAGAAGTTTCTCAGAAAGCTTCTTTCTCTTTGTTATCGGAGGATATTTCCTTTGGCCCCATAGTCTTCAAAGGGATCCGAAATATCTGTTCTCAGATTCCACAGAAATAAGGCTAGGAAAGAGATCCACGACATACAGATGTAACTCTGTGAGATGAATTAACAGAACACTAAGCAGTTTCTAAGAAAGCCTCTTTCCAGATTTCATCTGAGGATATTTCCCCTTTCAGCATAGCCCTCTATGGGCTTCCAATTATCAGTTTGGCAATTCCACAAGAACTGTCTTATCGAAAGGCTTCTTGAGGGAAATGCTGGAACTCTGTGAGATGATTTCAAAGAACACAAAGAAGTTTCTCAGAAAGCTTCTTTCTCATTGTTATCGGAGGATATGTCCTTTGGCCCTATAGTCTTCAAAGGGATCAGAAATATCTCTTCTCAGATTCCACAGAAATAAGGCTAGCAAAGAGATCCACGAAACACAGATGTAACTCCTTGAGATGAATTAACAGAACACTAAGCAGTTTCTCAGAAAGCTTCTTTCCAGATTTCATCTGAGGATATTTCCTTTTTCACAGTAACCCTCTATGGGCACCCAAATATCACTTTGCCACTTCCACAAGAACTGTCTTAGCGAAAGGCTTCTTGAGGGGAAAGCTGTAACTCTGGGAGATGATTTCACAGAACACAAAGAAGTTTCTCAGAAAGCTTCTTTCTCTTTTTTATCGGAGGATATTTCCTTTGGTCCAATAGTCTTCAAAGGGATCTGAAATATCTGTTCTCAGATTCCACAGAAATAAGGCTAGCAAAGAGATCCACGAAATACAGATGTAACTCTGTGAGATGAATTAACAGAAGACTAAGAAGTTTCTCAGAAAGCTTCTTTCCAGATTTCATCTGAGGATATTTCCTTTTTCACCCTATATCTCTATGCGCTTCCAAATATCACTTTGCCAATTCCACAAGAACTGTCTTAGCGAAAGGCTTCTTTAAGGGAAAGCTGTGACTCTGTGACATGATTTCAAAGAACACAAAGAAGTTTCTCAGAAAGCTTCTTTCTCTTTGTTATCTGAGGATATTTCCTTTGGCCCTATAGTCTTCAAAGGGATCCGAAATATCTGTTCTCAGATTCCACAGAAATAAGGCTAGCAAAGCGATCCACGAAATACAGATGTAACTCTGTGAGATGAATTAACAGAACACTAAGCAGTTTCTCAGAAATCTTCTTTCCAGATTTCATCTGAGGATACTTCCTTTTTCACCATAGCCCTCTATGGGCTTCCAAATATCATTTTGCCAATTCCACAAGAACTGTCTTAGCGAACGGCTTCTTGAGCGGAAATCTCTAACTCTGTGAGATGATTTCACAGAACACAAGGAAGTTTCTCAGAAAGCTTCATTCTCTTTGTTTTCGGAGGATATTTCCTTTGGCCCTATAGTCTTCAAAGGGATCCGAAATATCTGTTCTTAGAATCCACAGAAATAAGGCTAGCAAAAAGATCCAGGAAATACAGATGTAACTCGGTGAGATGAATTAACAGAACACTTAGTAGTTTCTCAGAAAGTTTCTTTCCAGATTTCATCTGAGGATATTTCCTTTTTCACCATAGCCCTCTATGCGCTTCCAAATATCACTTTGCCAATTCCACAAGAACTGTCTTAGCGAAAGTCTTCTTGAGGGGAAAGCTGTAACTCTCCGAGATGATTTCACAGAACACAAAGAAGTTTCTCAGAAAGCTTCTTTCTTTTTGTTATAGGAGCATATTTCCTTTGGCCCTATTGTATTCAAAGGGATCCGAAATATCTCTTCTCAGATTCCACAGAAATAAGGCTAGCAAACAGATCCACGAAATGCAGATGGAACTCTGTGAGATGAATTAACAGAACACTAAGCAGTTTCTCAGAAAGCTTCTTTCCAGATTTCATCTGAGGATATTTCCTTTTTCACCATAGCCCTCTATACGTTTCCAAATATCACTTTGCCAATTCCACAAGAACTGTCTTAGCGAAAGGCTTCTTGAGGGGAAAGCTGTGACTCTGTGACATGATTTCAAGGAACACAAAGAAGATTCTCAGAAAGTTTCTTTCTCTTTGGTATCGTAGGATATTTCCTTTGGCTCTAGAGTTTTCAAAGGGATCCGAAATATCTGTTCTCAGATTCCACAGAAATAAGGCTAGCAAAGAGATCCACGAAATACAGATGTAACTCTGTGAGATGAATTAACAGAACACTATGCAGTTTCTCAGAAAGCTTCTTTCCAGATTTCATCGGAGGATATTTCCTTTTTCACCATAGCCCTCTATGCGCTTCCAAATATCATTTTGCCAATTCCACAAGAACTGTCTTAGCGAAAGGCTTCTTGACGGGAAAACTGTAACTCTCTGAGATGATTTCACAGAACACAAAGAAGTTTCTCAGAAAGCTTCTTTCTCTTTGTTATCAGAGGATATTTCCTTTGGCCCTATAGTCTTCAAAGGGATCCTTAATATCTGTTCTCAGATTCCACAGAAATAAGGCTAGCAAAGAGATCCACGAAATACAGATGTAACCCTGTGAGATGAATTAACAGAACACTAAGCGGTTTCTCAGAAAGCTTCTTTCCAGACTTCATCTGGAGATAATTCCTTTTTCACCATAGATCTGTATGGGCTTGCAAATATCACTTTGCCAATTCCACAGAAACTGTCTTAGCAAAAGACTTCTTCAGGGGAAAGCTGTAACTCTGTGAGATGATTTCAAAGAACACAAAGAAGTTTCTCAGAAAGCTTCTTTCTCTTTGTTATCGGAGATTATTTCCGTTGGTCCTAGAGTCTTCTAAGGGATCCGAAATATCTGTTCTCAGATTCCACAGAAATAAGGCTAGCAAAGAGATCCACGAAATACAGATGTAACTCCGTGAGATGAATTAACAGAACACTAAGCAGTTTCTCAGAAAGCTTCTTTCCAGATTTCCTCTGAGGATATTTCCTTTTTCACCGTAGCCCTGTTTTGGCTTCCAAATATCACTTTGCCAATTCCACAAGAACTGTCTTAGCGAAAGGCTTCTTGAGGGGAAAGTTGTAAGTCTGTGAGATGATTTCACAGAATACAAAGAAGTTTCTCAGAAAGCTTCTTTCTCTTTGTTATCGGAGGATATTTCCTTTGGCCCTATAGTCTTCAAAGGGATCCGAAATATCTCTTCTCAGATTCCACAGAAATAAGGCTAGCAAAGAGATCCACGAAATACAGATGTAACTCTGTGAGATGAATTAACAGAACACTAAGCAGTTTCTCAGAAAGTTTCTTTCCAGATTTCATCTGGGGATATTTCCTTTATAACGATAGCCTTCTATGGGCTTCCAAATATCACTTTGCCAATTCCACAAGAACTGTCTTAGCGAAAGTCTTCTTGAGGGGAAAGCTGTAACTCTCCGAGATGATTTCACAGAACACAAAGAAGTTTCTCAGAAAGCTTCTTTCTTTTTGTTATAGGAGCATATTTCCTTTGGCCCTATTGTATTCAAAGGGATCCGAAATATCTCTTCTTAGATTCCACAGAAATAAGGCTAGCAAACAGATCCACGAAATGCAGATGGAACTCTGTGAGATGAATTAACAGAACACTAAGCAGTTTCTCAGAAAGCTTCTTTCCAGATTTCATCTGAGGATATTTCCTTTTTCACCATAGCCCTCTATACGTTTCCAAATATCACTTTGCCAATTCCACAAGAACTGTCTTAGCGAAAGGCTTCTTGAGGGGAAAGCTGTGACTCTGTGACATGATTTCAAGGAACACAAAGAAGATTCTCAGAAAGTTTCTTTCTCTTTGGTATCGGAGGATATTTCCTTTGGCTCTAGAGTTTTCAAAGGGATCCGAAATATCTGTTCTCAGATTCCACAGAAATAAGGCTAGCAAAGAGATCCACGAAATACAGATGTAACTCTGTGAGATGAATTAACAGAACACTAAGCAGTTGCTCAGGAAGCTTCTTTCCAGATTTCATCTGAGGGTATTTCCTTTTTCACCCTAGCCCTCTATGGGCTTCCGAATATCACTTTGCCAATTCCACAAGAACTGTCTTAGCGAAAGGCTTCTTGAGGGGAAAGCTTTAACTCTGTGAGATGATTTCAAAGAACACAAAGAAGTTTCTCGGCAAGCTTCTTTCTCTTTGTTATCGGAGGATATTTCCTTTGGCCCTATAGTCTTCAAGGGGATCCGAAATATCTGTTCTCAGATTCCACAGAAAAAAGGCTAGCAAAGAGATCGATGACATACAGATGTAACTCTGTGAGATGAATTAACTGAACACTAAGCAGTTTCTCAGAAAGCTTCTTTCCAGATTTAATCTGAGGATATTTCCTATTTCACCGTAGCCCTCTATGCGCTTCCAAATATCACTTTGCCAAATCCACAAGAACTGTCTTAGCGAAAGGGTTCTTGAGGGGAAAGCGGTGACTCGGTGAGATGATTTCACAGAACACAAAGAAGTTTCTCAGAAAGCTTCTTTCTCTTTGTTATCGGAGGATATTTCCTTTGGCACTATAGTCTTCTAAGGGATCCGAAATATCTGTTCTCAGATTCCACAGAAATAAGGCTCGCAAAGAGGTCCATGAAATACAGATATAACTCTATGAGATGAATTAACAGAACACTAAGCGGTTTCTCAGAAGGCTTCTTTCCAGACTTCATCTGGAGATAATTCCTTTTTCACCATAACTCTGTATGGGCTTGCAAATATCACTTTGCCAATTCCACAGGAACTGTCTTAGCAAAAGACTTCTTCAGGGGAAAGCTGTAACTCTGTGAGATGATTTCACAGAACACAAAGAAGTTTCTCAGAAAGCTTCTTTCTCTTTGTTATCGGAGATTATTTCCTTTGGTCCTATAGTCTTCTAAGGGATCTGAAATATCTGTTCTCAGATTCCACAGAAATAAGGCTAGCAAAGAGATCCACGAAATACAGATGTAACTCTGTGAGATGAATTAACAGAACACTTAGCAGTTTGTCAGAAAGCTTCTTTCCAGATTTCATCTGAGGATATTTCCTTTTTCACCGTAGCCCTCTATGGGCTTCCAAATATCACTTTGCCAATTCCACAAGAACTGTCTTAGCGAAAGGCTTCTTGAGGGGAAAGCTGTAACTCTGTGAGATGATTTCACAGAACACAAAGAAGTTTCTCAGAAAGCTTCTTTCTCTTTGTTATCGCAGGATATTTCCTTTGGCCCTATAGTCCTCAAAGGGATCCGAAATATCTGTTCTCAGATTACACAGAAATAAGGCTAGCAAAGAGATCCACGAAATACAGACGTAACTCTGTGAGATGAATTAACAGAACTCTAAGCAGTTTCTCAGAAAGCTTCTTTCCAGATTTCATCTGAGGATATTTCCTTTTTCACCATAGCCCTCTTTGGGCTTCCAAATATAACATTCCCAATTCCTCAAGAACTGTCTTAGCGAAAGGCTTCTTGAGGGGAAAGCTGTAACATCGTGAGATGATTTCACAGAACACAAAGAATTTTCTGAGAAAGCTTCTTTCTCTTTGTTGTCGGAGGATATTTCCTTTGGCCCTATAATCTTCAAAGGGTTCCGGAATATCTGTTCTCAGATTCCACAGAAATAAGGCTAGCAAAGAGATCCATGACATATAGATGTAACTCTGTGAGATGAATTAACAGAACACTAAGCAGTTTCTCAGAAAGCTTGTTTCCAGATTTCATCTGAGGATATTTCCTATTTCACCGTAGCCCTCTATGCGCCTCCAAATATCACTTTGCCAAATCCACAAGAACTGTCTTAGCGAAAGGCTTCTTGAGGGGAAAGCGGTGACTCGTTGAGATGATTTCACAGAACACAAAGAAGTTTCTCAGAAAGCTTCTTTCTCTTTGTTATCGGAGGATATTTCCTTTGGCCCTATAGTCTTCAAAGGGATCCGAAATATCTGTTCTCAGATTCCACCGAAATAAGGCTAGCAAAGAGATGCACGAAATACAGATCTTACTCTGTGAGATGAATTAACAGAACACTAAGCAGTTCCTCAGAAAGCTTCTTTCCAGATTTCATCTGAGGATATTTCCTTTTTCACCATAGACCTCTATGGGCTTGCAAATATCACTTTGCCTATTCCACAAGAACTGTCTTAGCGAAAGGCTTCTTGAGGGGACAGCTGTAACTCTGTGAGGTGATTTCAAAGAACACGAAGAAGTTTCTCAGAAGCTTCTATCTCTTTCTTATCGGAGGATATTTCCTTTGGACCTATAGTCTTCTAAGGGATCCGAAATATCTGTTCTCAGATTCCACAGAAATAAGGCTAGCAAAGAGATCCACGAAATACAGACGTAACTCTGTGAGAAGAATTAACAGAACACTAAGCAGTTTCTCAGAAAGCTTCTTTCCAGATTTCATGTGAGGATATTTCCTTTTTCACAATAGCCCTCTTTGGGGTTCCAAATATAACATTACCAATTCCACAAGAACTGTCTTAGCGAAAGGCTTCTTGAGGGGAAAGCTGTAACTTCGTGAGATGATTTCACAGAACACAAAGAAGTTTTTGAGAAAGCTTCTTCCTCTTTGTTGTCGGAGGATATTTCCTTTGGCCCTGTAGTCTTCAAGGTAATCCGAAATATCTGTTCTCAGATTCCACAGAAAAAAGGCTAGCAAAGAAATCCATGACATACAGATGTAACTCTGTGAGATGAATTAACAGAACACTAAGCAGTTTCTCAGAAAGCTTCTTTCCAGAATTCATCTGAGGATATTTCCCCTTTCAGCATAGCCCTCTGTGGGCTTCCAAATATCTCTTTGGCAATTCCACAAGAACTGTCTTAGCGAAAGGCTTATTGAGGGGAGTGCTGGAACTCTGTGAGATGATTTCAAAGAACACAAAGAAGTTTCTCAGAAAGTTTCTTTCTCTTTGTTATCGGAGGATATTTCCTTTGGCCCTATAGTCTTCAAAGGGATCCGAAATATCTGTTCTCAGATTCCACAGAAATAAGGCTAGCAAAGAGATCCACGAAATACAGATGTAACTCTGTGAGATGAATTAACAGAACACTAATCAGTTTCTCAGAAAGCTTCTTTCCAGATTTCATCTGAGGATATTTCCTTTTTCACCATTACCCTCTATGGGCTCCCAAATATCACTTTGCCAATTCCACAAGAACTGTCTGAGCGAAAGGCTTCTTGAGGCGAAAGCTGTAACTCTGGGAGATGATTTCACAGAATACAAAGAAGTTTCTCAGAAAGCTTCTTTCTCTTTGTTATCGGAGGATATTTAATTTGACCCTATAGTCTTCAAGGGGATCCGAAATATCTGTTCTCAGATTCCACAGAAATAAGGCCAGCAAAGAGATCCACGAAATACAGATGGAACTCTGTGAGATGAATTAACAGAACACTAAGCACTTTCTCAGGAAGCTTCTTTCCAGATTTCATCTGAGGATATTTCCTTTTTCACCATAGCCCTCTATGGGCTTCCAAATATCACTTTGCCAATTCCACAAGAACTGTCTTAGCGAAAGGATTCTTGAGGGTAAAGCTGTGACACTGTGACATGATTTCAAAGAACACAAAGAAGTTTCTCAGAAAGTTTCTTTCTCTTTGTTATCGTAGGATATTTCCTTTGGCCCTATACTCTTCTAAGGGATCCGAAATATCTGTTCTCAGATTCCACAGAAATAAGGCTAGCAAAGAGATCCACGAACTACAGATGTAACTCTGTGAGATGAATTAACAGAACACTAAGCAGTTTCTCAGGAAGCTTCTTTCCAGATTTCATCTGAGGATACTTCGTTTTTCACCCTAGACCTCTATGGGCTTCCGAATATCACTTTGACAATTCGACAAGAACTGTCCTAGCGAAAGGCTTCTTGTGGGGAAAGCTTTAACTCTGTGAGATGATTTCAAAGAACACAAAGAAGTTTCTCAGAAGGCTTCTTTCTCTTTGTTATCGGAGGATATTTCCTTTGGCCCTATAGTCTTCAAAGAGATCAGAAATATCTCTTCTCAGATTCCACAGAAATAAGGCTGGCAAAGAGATCCATGAAACACAGATGTAACTCCTTGAGATGGATTAACAGAACACTAAGCAGTTTCTCAGAAAGCTTCTTTCCAGATTTCATCTGAGGATATTTCCTTTTTCACCGTAACCCTCTATTGGCTCCCAAATATCACTTTGCCACTTCCACAAGAACTGTCTCAGCGAAAGGCTTCTTGAGGGGAAAGCTGTAACTCTGGGAGATGATTTCACAGAACACAAAGAAGTTTCTCAGAAAGCTTCTTTCTCTTTGTTATCGGAGGATATTTCCTTTGGCCCTATAGTCTTCAAGGGGATCTGAAATATCTGTTCTCAGATTCCACAGAAATAAGGCTAGCAAAGAGATCCACGAAATACAGATGTAACTCTGTGAGATGAATTAACAGAAGACTAAGCAGTTTCTCAGAAAGCTTCTTTCCAGATTTCATCTGAGGATATTTCCTTTTTCACCCTAAACCTCTATGCGCTTCCAAATATCACTTTGCCAATTCCACAAGAACTGTCTTAGCGAAAGGCTTCTTTAAGGGAAAGCTGTGACTCTGTGACATGATTTCAAAGAACACAAAGAAGTTTCTTAGAAAACTTCTTTCTCTTTGTTATCTGAGGATATTTCCTTTGGCCCTATAGTCTTCAAAGGGATCCGAAATATCTGTTCTCAGATTCCACAGAAATAAGGCTAGCAAAGAGATCCAAGAAATACAGATGTAACTCTGTGAGATGAATTAACAGAACACTAAGCAGTTTCTAAGAAAGCTTCTTTCCAGATTTCATCTGAGGATATTTCCTTTTTCAGCATTGCCCTCTTTGGGCTTCCAAATATCACTTTGCCAATTCCACAAGAACTGTCTTAGCGAAAGGCTTCTTGAGGGGAAAGCTGTAACTCTGTGATGTGATTTCCAAGAACACGAAGAAGTTTCTCACAAAGCTTCTTTCTCTTTGTTATCGGAGGATATTTCCTTCGGCCCTATAGTCTTCAAACGGATCCGAAATATCTGTTCTCAGATTCCACAGAAATAAAGCTAGCAAATAGATCCACGAAATACAGATGTAACACTTTGAGATGAATTAACAGAACACTAAGCAGTTTCTCAGAAATCTTCCTTCCAGATTTCATCTGAGGATATTTCCTTTTTCACCATAGCCCTCTATGGGCTTCCAAATATCACTTTGCCAATTCCACAAGAACTGTCTTAGCGAACGGCTTCTTGAGGGGAAATCTCTAACTCTGTGAGATGATTTCACAGAACACAAGGAAGTTTCTCAGAAAGCTTCATACTCTTTGTTATCGGAGGATATTTCCTTTGGCCCTATAATTTTCAAAGGGATCCGAAATATCTGTTCTTAGACTCCACAGAAATAAGGCTAGCAAAAAGATCCAGGAAATAAAGATGTACTCGGTGAGATGAATTAACAGAACACTATGCAGTTTCTCCGAAAGTTTCTTTCCAGATTTCATCTGAGGATATTTCCTTTTTCACCATAGACCTCTAGGCGCTTCCAAATATCACTTTGCCAATTCCATAAGAACTGTCTTAGCGAAAGGCTTTTTGAGGGGCAAGCTGTAACTCGTTGAGATGATTTCACAGAACACAAAGAAGTTTCTCAGAAAGCTTCTTTCTCTTTGTTATCGGAGGATATTTCCTTTGGCCGTATAGTCTTCAAAGGGATCCGAAATATCTGTTCTCAGATTCCACAGAAATAAGGCTAGCAAAGAGATCCATGAAATACAGATGAAAATCTGTGAGATGAATTAACAGAACACTAAGCAGTTTCTAAGAAAGATTCTTTCCAGATTTCATCTGAGGATATTTCCTTTTTCAGCATAGCCCTCTATGGGCTTCCAAATATCACCTTGCCAATTCCACAAGAACTGTCTTAGCCAAAGGCTTCTTGAGGGGAAAGCTGTAACTCTGTGAGGTGATTTCCAAGAACACGAAGAAGTTTCTCAGAAAGCTTCTTTCTCTTTGTTATCGGAGGATATTTCCTTCGGCCCTATAGTCTTCAAACGGATCCGAAATATCTGTTCTCAGATTCCACAGAAATAAAGCTAGCAAATAGATCCACGAAATACAGATGTAACCCTTTGAGAAGAATTAACAGAACACTAAGCAGTTTCTCAGAAATCTTCTTTCCAGATTTCATCTGAGGCTATTTCCTGTTTCACCATTGCCTTCTATAGGCTTCCAAATATCACTTTGCCAATTCCACAAGAAATGTCTTAGCGAAAGGATTCTTGAGGGGAAAGCTGTAACTCTCTGAGATGATTTCACAGAACACAAAGAAGTTTCTCAGAAAGCTTCTTTGTCTTTGTTATCGGAGCATATTTCCTTTGGTCCTATTGTCTTCAAAGGGATCCGAAATATCTCTTCTCAGATTCCACAGAAATAAGGCTAGCAAACAGATCAACGAAATACAGATGGAACTCTGTGAGATGAATTAACAGAACACTAAGCAGTTTCTCAGAAACCTTCTTTCCAGATTTCATCTGAGGATATTTCCTTTTTCACCATAGGCCTCTATGCGCTTCCAAATATCACTTTGCCAATTCCACAAGAACTGTCTTAGCGAAAGGCTTCTTAAAGGGAAAGCTGTGACTCTGTGACATGATTTCAAAGAACACAAAGAAGATTCTCAGAAAGTTTCTTTCTATTTGTTATCGGAGGATATTTCCTTTGGCTCTAGAGTTTTCAAAGGGATCCGAAATATCTGTTCTCAGATTCCACAGAAATAAGGCTAGCAAAGAGATCCACGAAATACAGATGTAACTCTGTGAGATGAATTAACAGAACACTAAGCAGTTTCTCAGAAAGCTTCTTTCCAGATTTCATCTGAGGATATTTCCTTTTTCACCGTAGCCCTCTATGCGCTTCCAAATATCATTTTGCCAATTCCACAAGAACTGTCTTAGCGAAAGGCTTCTTGACGGGAAAACTGTAACTCTGTGAGATGATTTCACAGAACACAAAGAAGTTTCTCAGAAAGCTTCTTTCTCTTTGTTATCAGAGGATATTTCCTTTGGCCCTATAGTCTTCAAAGGGATCCTTAATATCTGTTCTCAGATTCCACAGAAATAAGGCTAGCAAAGAGATCCACGAAATACAGATGTAACTCTGTGAGATGAATTAACAGAACACTAAGCGGTTTCTCAGAAAGCTTCTCTCCAGACTTCATCTGGAGATAATTCCTTTTACACCATAGCTCTGTATGGGCTTGCAAATATCACTTTGCCAATTCCACAGGAACTGTCTTAGCAAAAGACTTCTTCAGAGGAAAGCTGTAACTCTGTGAGATGATTTCACAGAACACAAAGAAGTTTCTCAGAAAGCTTCTTTCTCTTTGTTATCGGAGATTATTTCCATTGGTCCTATAGTCTTCTAAGGGATCCGAAATATCTGTTCTCAGATTCCACAGAAATAAGGCTAGCAAAGAGATTCACGAAATACAGATGTAACTCCGTGAGATGAATTAACAGAACACTAAGCAGTTTCTCAGAAAGCTTCTTTCCAGATTTCATCTGAGGATATTTCCTTTTTCACCGTAGCCCTGTATTGGCTTCCAAATATCACTTTGCCAATTCCACAAGAACTGTCTTAGCGAAAGGCTTCTTGAGGGGAAAGTTGTAAGTCTGTGAGATGATTTCTCAGAATACAAAGAAGTTTCTCAGAAAGCTTCTTTCTCTTTGTTATCGGAGGATATTTCCTTTGGCCCTATAGTCTTCAAAGGGATCCGAAATATCTCTTCTCAGATTCCACAGAAATAAGGCTAGCAAAGAGATCCACGAAATACAGATGTAACTCTGTGAGATGAATTAACAGAACACTAAGCAGTTTCTCAGAAAGTTTCTTTCCAGATTTCATCTGGGGATATTTCCTTTATGACGATAGCCTTCTATGGGCTTCCAAATATCACTTTGCCAATTCCACAAGAACTGTCTTAGCGAAAGTCTTCTTGAGGGGAAAGCTGTAACTCTCTGAGATGATTTCACAGAACACAAAGAAGTTTCTCAGAAAGCTTCTTTCTTTTTGTTATCGGAGCATATTTCCTTTGGCCCTATTGTATTCAAAGGGATCCGAAATGTCTGTTCTCAGATTCCACAAAAATAAGGGTAGCAAAGAGATCCATGAATTACAGATGTACTCTTTGATATGAATTAAAAAAACACTAAGCAGTTTCTCAGAAAGCTTCTTTCCAGATTTCATCTGAGGATATTTCCTTTTTCACCATAGACGTCTATGGGCTTCCAAATATCACTTTGCCAATACAACAAGAACTGTCTTAACGAAAGGCTTCTGAGGGGAAAGCTGTAACTCTGTGAGATGATTTCACAGAACTCAAAGAAGTTTCTCCGAAAGCTTCTTTCTCTTTGTTATCGGAGCTTATTTCCTTTGGCCCTATAGTCTTCAAAGGGATCCGAAATATCTGTTCTCAGATTCCACAGAAATAAGGCTAGCAGAGAGATCCACGAAATACAGATGTAACTCTGTGAGATGAATTAACAGAACACTAAGCAGTTTCTCAGAAAACTTCTTTCAGATTTCATCTGAGGATATTTCCTTTTTCACCCTTGCCTTCTATGTGCTACCAAATTTCACTTTGCCAATTCCACAAGAACTGTCTTAGTGAAAGGCTTCTTGAGGGGAAAGCTGTAACTCGGTGAGGTGATTTCAAAGAACACAAGGAAGTTTCTCAGAAAGCTTCTTTTTCTTTGTTACCGGAGTTTATATCCTTTGGCCCTATAATCTTCAAAGGGATCCGAAATATCTGTTCTCAGATTCCACAGAAATAAGGCAACAAAGAGATCCACTAAATACAGATGTAACTCTGTGAGATGAATTAACCGAACACTAAGGAGGTTCTCAGAAAGCTACTTTCCAGATTTCATCTGAGAATATTTCCTTTTTCACCATAGCCCTCTATGGGCCTCCAAATATACTTTGCCAATTCCACAAGAACTGTCTTAGCGAAAGGCTTCTTGAGGGGAAAGCTGTAACTCTGTGAGATGATTTCACAGAACACAAAGAAGTTTCTCACAAATCTTCTTTCTCTTTGTTATAGGAGGATATTTCCTTTGGCCCTATAGTCTTCTAAGGGATCCGAAATATCTGTTCTCAGATTCCACAGAAATAAGGCTAGCAAAGAGATCCACGAAATACAGATGTAACTCTGTGAGATGAATTTTCAGAACACTAAGCAGTTTCTCAGACAGCTTCTTTCCAGATTTCATCTGAGGATATTTCCTTTTTCACCCTAGACTTCTATGCTCTTCCAAATATCACTTTGCCAATTCCAAAAGAACTGTCTTAGCGAAAGGCTTCTGGAGGGGAAAGCTGTAACTCGGTGAGATGATTTCACAGAACACAAAGAAGTTTCTCACAAAGCTTCTTTCTCTTTGTTATCGGAGGATATTTCCTTTGGCCCTATAGTCTTCTAAGGGATTCAAAATATCTGTTCTCAGATTCCACAGAAATAAGGCTAGCAAAGAGATCCACGAAATACAGATGTAACTCTGTGAGGTGAATTAACAGAACACTAAGCAGTTTCTCAGAAAACTTCTTTCCTGATCTCATCTGAGGATATTTCCTTTTTCACCATAGCCCTCTATGGGCTTCCAAATATCACTTTGCCAATTCCACAAGAACTGTCTTAGTGAAAGGCTTCTGAGAGGAAAGCTGTAACTCTGTGAGATGGTTTCACAAAACACAAAGAATTTTCTCAGAAAGCTTCTTTCTCTTTGTTATCGGAGGATATTTCCTTTGGGCCTATAGTCTTCAAAGGGATCCGAAATATCGGTTCTCAGATTCCACAGAAATAAAGCTAGCAAAGAGATACACGAAATACAGATGTCACTCTGTGAGACGAATTAACAGAACACTAAGCAGTTTCTCAGAAAGCTTCTTTCCAGATTTCATCTGAGGGTATTTCCTTTTTCACCATAGCCCTCTATGGGCTTCCAAATATCACTTTGCCAATTCCACAAGAACTGTCTTAGCGAAAGGCTTCTTGAGAGGAAAGCTGTAACTCTGTGAGATGATTTCACAGAACAAAAAGAAGTTTCTCAGAAAGCTTCTTTCTCTTTGTTTCGGAGCATTTTTCCTTTGGCCCTATAGTCCTCAAAGGGATCCGAAATATCTGTACTCAGATTTCACAGAAATAAGGCTAGCAAAGAGATCCACGAAATACAGATATAACTTTGTGAGATGAATTAACAGAACACTAAGCAGTTTCTCAGAAAGCTTCTTTCCAGATTTCATCTGAGGATATTTCCTTTTTCACCATAGCCATCTAAGCGCTTCCAAATATCACTTTGTTAATTGCACTAGAACTGTCTTAGCGAAAGGCTTCTTGAGGGGAAAGCTGTATCCCTGTGAGATGATTTCACAGAACACAAAGAAGTTTCTCAGAAAGCTTCTTTCTCTTTGTTATCGGAGGATATTTA
Organism: Macaca nemestrina; assembly: GCF_043159975.1. Classification (NCBI taxonomy): domain Eukaryota; kingdom Metazoa; phylum Chordata; class Mammalia; order Primates; family Cercopithecidae; genus Macaca; species Macaca nemestrina. Next base: position 28,744,035 of record NC_092143.1, read on the forward strand.
ATTTGGCCCTATAGTCTTCTAAGGGATCCGAAATATCTTTTCGCAGATTCCACAGAAATAAGGCTAGCAAAGAGATCCACGAAATACAGATGTAACTCTGTGAGATGAATTAACAGAACACTAAGCAGTTTCTCAGAAAGCTTCTTTCCAGATTTCATCTGAGGATATTTCCTTTTTCACCCTTGCCTTCTATGTGCTTCCAAATATCACTTTGCCAGTTACACAAGAACTGTCTTAGTGAAAGGCTTCTTGAGGGGAAAGCTGTAACTCTGTGAGATGATTTCACAGAACACAAAGAAGTTTCTCACAAAGCTTCTTTCTCTTTGTTATCGGAGGATATTTCCTTTGGCCCTATAGTCTTCTAAGGGATCCCAAATATCTGTTCTCAGATTCCACAGAAATAAGGCTAGCAAAGAGATCCACGAAATACAGATGTAACACTGTGAGATGAATTAACAGAACACTAAGCAGTTTCTCAGAAAGCTTCTTTCCAGATTTCATCTGAGGATATTTCCTTTTTCACCATAGCCCTCTATGGTCTTCCAAATATCACTTTGCAATTCCAAAAGAACTGTCTTAGCGAAAGGCTTCTTGAGGGGAAAGCTTTAACTCTGTGAGATGATTTCACAGAACACAAAGAAGTTTCTCAGAAAGCTTCTTTCTCTTTGTCATCGGAGGATATTTCCTTTGGCCCTATAGTCTTCTAAGGGATCCGAAATATCTGTTCTCAGATTCCACAGAAATAAGGTTAGCAAAGAGATCCAGGAAATACAGATGTAACTCAGTGAGATGAATTAACCGAACACTAAGCAGTTTCTCAGAAAGCTTCTTTGCAGATTTCATCTGAGGATATTTCCTTTTTCACCATAGCCTTCTAGGCGCTTCCAAATATCACTTTGCCAATTCCACAAGAACTGTCTTAGCAAAAGGCTTCTTGAGGGGAAAGCTGTATCTCTGTGAGATGAATTCACAGAACACAAAGAAGTTTCTCAGAAGGCTTCTTTCTCTTTGTTATCGGAGGATATTTCCTTTTGCCCTATAATCTTCAAAGGGATCCGAAATATCTGTTCTCAGATTCCAGAGAAATAAGGCTAACGAAGAGATCCACGAAATACAGATGTAACTCTGTGAGATCAATTAACAGAACACTAAGCAATTTCTCAGAAATCTTCTTTCCATATTTCATCTGAGGATATTTCCTTTTTTACCATAGCCCTCTATGGGCTTCCAAATATCACTTTGCCAATTCAACAAGAACTGTCTTAACGAAAGGCTTCTGAGGAGAAAGCTGTAACTCTGTGAGATGGTTTCACAGAACACAAAGAAGTTTCTCAGAAAGCTTCTTTCTCTTTGTTATCGGAGGATATTTCCTTTGGCCCTATAGTCTTCAAAGGGATCCTTAATATCTGTTCTCAGATTCCACAGAAATAAAGCTAGCAAAGAGATCCACGAAATACAGATGTAACTCTGTGAGATGAATTAACAGAACACTAAGCGGTTTCTCAGAAAGCTTCTCTCCAGACTTCATCTGGAGATAATTCCTTTTACACCATAGCTCTGTATGGGCTTGCAAATATCACTTTGCCAATTCCACAGGAACTGTCTTAGCAAAAGACTTCTTCAGAGGAAAGCTGTAACTCTGTGAGATGATTTCACAGAACACAAAGAAGTTTCTCAGAAAGCTTCTTTCTCTTTGTTATCGGAGATTATTTCCATTGGTCCTATAGTCTTCTAAGGGATCCGAAATATCTGTTCTCAGATTCCACAGAAATAAGGCTAGCAAAGAGATTCACGAAATACAGATGTAACTCCGTGAGATGAATTAACAGAACACTAAGCAGTTTCTCAGAAAGCTTCTTTCCAGATTTCATCTGAGGATATTTCCTTTTTCACCGTAGCCCTGTATTGGCTTCCAAATATCACTTTGCCAATTCCACAAGAACTGTCTTAGCGAAAGGCTTCTTGAGGGGAAAGTTGTAAGTCTGTGAGATGATTTCTCAGAATACAAAGAAGTTTCTCAGAAAGCTTCTTTCTCTTTGTTATCGGAGGATATTTCCTTTGGCCCTATAGTCTTCAAAGGGATCCGAAATATCTCTTCTCAGATTCCACAGAAATAAGGCTAGCAAAGAGATCCACGAAATACAGATGTAACTCTGTGAGATGAATTAACAGAACACTAAGCAGTTTCTCAGAAAGTTTCTTTCCAGATTTCATCTGGGGATATTTCCTTTATGACGATAGCCTTCTATGGGCTTCCAAATATCACTTTGCCAATTCCACAAGAACTGTCTTAGCGAAAGTCTTCTTGAGGGGAAAGCTGTAACTCTCTGAGATGATTTCACAGAACACAAAGAAGTTTCTCAGAAAGCTTCTTTCTTTTTGTTATCGGAGCATATTTCCTTTGGCCCTATTGTATTCAAAGGGATCCGAAATGTCTGTTCTCAGATTCCACAAAAATAAGGGTAGCAAAGAGATCCATGAATTACAGATGTACTCTTTGATATGAATTAAAAAAACACTAAGCAGTTTCTCAGAAAGCTTCTTTCCAGATTTCATCTGAGGATATTTCCTTTTTCACCATAGACGTCTATGGGCTTCCAAATATCACTTTGCCAATACAACAAGAACTGTCTTAACGAAAGGCTTCTGAGGGGAAAGCTGTAACTCTGTGAGATGATTTCACAGAACTCAAAGAAGTTTCTCCGAAAGCTTCTTTCTCTTTGTTATCGGAGCTTATTTCCTTTGGCCCTATAGTCTTCAAAGGGATCCGAAATATCTGTTCTCAGATTCCACAGAAATAAGGCTAGCAGAGAGATCCACGAAATACAGATGTAACTCTGTGAGATGAATTAACAGAACACTAAGCAGTTTCTCAGAAAACTTCTTTCAGATTTCATCTGAGGATATTTCCTTTTTCACCCTTGCCTTCTATGTGCTTCCAAATTTCACTTTGCCAATTCCACAAGAACTGTCTTAGTGAAAGGCTTCTTGAGGGGAAAGCTGTAACTCGGTGAGGTGATTTCAAAGAACACAAGGAAGTTTCTCAGAAAGCTTCTTTTTCTTTGTTACCGGAGTTTATATCCTTTGGCCCTATAATCTTCAAAGGGATCCGAAATATCTGTTCTCAGATTCCACAGAAATAAGGCAACAAAGAGATCCACTAAATACAGATGTAACTCTGTGAGATGAATTAACCGAACACTAAGGAGGTTCTCAGAAAGCTACTTTCCAGATTTCATCTGAGAATATTTCCTTTTTCACCATAGCCCTCTATGGGCCTCCAAATATACTTTGCCAATTCCACAAGAACTGTCTTAGCGAAAGGCTTCTTGAGGGGAAAGCTGTAACTCTGTGAGATGATTTCACAGAACACAAAGAAGTTTCTCACAAATCTTCTTTCTCTTTGTTATAGGAGGATATTTCCTTTGGCCCTATAGTCTTCTAAGGGATCCGAAATATCTGTTCTCAGATTCCACAGAAATAAGGCTAGCAAAGAGATCCACGAAATACAGATGTAACTCTGTGAGATGAATTTTCAGAACACTAAGCAGTTTCTCAGACAGCTTCTTTCCAGATTTCATCTGAGGATATTTCCTTTTTCACCCTAGACTTCTATGCTCTTCCAAATATCACTTTGCCAATTCCAAAAGAACTGTCTTAGCGAAAGGCTTCTGGAGGGGAAAGCTGTAACTCGGTGAGATGATTTCACAGAACACAAAGAAGTTTCTCACAAAGCTTCTTTCTCTTTGTTATCGGAGGATATTTTCTTTGGCCCTATAGTCTTCTAAGGGATTCAAAATATCTGTTCTCAGATTCCACAGAAATAAGGCTAGCAAAGAGATCAACGAAATACAGATGTAACTCTGTGAGGTGAATTAACAGAACACTAAGCAGTTTCTCAGAAAACTTCTTTCCTGATCTCATCTGAGGATATTTCCTTTTTCACCATAGCCCTCTATGGTCTTCCAAATATCACTTTGCAATTCCACAAGAACTGTCTTAGTGAAAGGCTTCTGAGAGGAAAGCTGTAACTCTGTGAGATGGTTTCACAAAACACAAAGAATTTTCTCAGAAAGCTTCTTTCTCTTTGTTATCGGAGGATATTTCCTTTGGGCCTATAGTCTTCAAAGGGATCCGAAATATCGGTTCTCAGATTCCACAGAAATAAAGCTAGCAAAGAGATACACGAAATACAGATGTCACTCTGTGAGACGAATTAACAGAACACTAAGCAGTTTCTCAGAAAGCTTCTTTCCAGATTTCATCTGAGGGTATTTCCTTTTTCACCATAGCCCTCTATGGGCTTCCAAATATCACTTTGCCAATTCCACAAGAACTGTCTTAGCGAAAGGCTTCTTGAGAGGAAAGCTGTAACTCTGTGAGATGATTTCACAGAACAAAAAGAAGTTTCTCAGAAAGCTTCTTTCTCTTTGTTTCGGAGCATTTTTCCTTTGGCCCTATAGTCCTCAAAGGGATCCGAAATATCTGTACTCAGATTTCACAGAAATAAGGCTAGCAAAGAGATCCACGAAATACAGATATAACTTTGTGAGATGAATTAACAGAACACTAAGCAGTTTCTCAGAAAGCTTCTTTCCAGATTTCATCTGAGGATATTTCCTTTTTCACCATAGCCATCTAAGCGCTTCCAAATATCACTTTGTTAATTGCACTAGAACTGTCTTAGCAAAAGGCTTCTTGAGGGGAAAGCTGTATCCCTGTGAGATGATTTCACAGAACACAAAGAAGTTTCTCAGAAAGCTTCTTTCTCTTTGTTATCGGAGGATATTTAATTTGGCCCTATAGTCTTCTAAGGGATCCGAAATATCTTTTCGCAGATTCCACAGAAATAAGGCTAGCAAAGAGATCCACGAAATACAGATGTAACTCTGTGAGATGAATTAACAGAACACTAAGCAGTTTCTCAGAAAGCTTCTTTCCAGATTTCATCTGAGGATATTTCCTTTTTCACCCTTGCCTTCTATGTGCTTCCAAATATCACTTTGCCAGTTACACAAGAACTGTCTTAGTGAAAGGCTTCTTGAGGGGAAAGCTGTAACTCTGTGAGATGATTTCACAGAACACAAAGAAGTTTCTCACAAAGCTTCTTTCTCTTTGTTATCGGAGGATATTTCCTTTGGCCCTATAGTCTTCTAAGGGATCCCAAATATCTGTTCTCAGATTCCACAGAAATAAGGCTAGCAAAGAGATCCACGAAATACAGATGTAACACTGTGAGATGAATTAACAGAACACTAAGCAGTTTCTCAGAAAGCTTCTTTCCAGATTTCATCTGAGGATATTTCCTTTTTCACCATAGCCCTCTATGGTCTTCCAAATATCACTTTGCAATTCCAAAAGAACTGTCTTAGCGAAAGGCTTCTTGAGGGGAAAGCTTTAACTCTGTGAGATGATTTCACAGAACACAAAGAAGTTTCTCAGAAAGCTTCTTTCTCTTTGTCATCGGAGGATATTTCCTTTGGCCCTATAGTCTTCTAAGGGATCCGAAATATCTGTTCTCAGATTCCACAGAAATAAGGTTAGCAAAGAGATCCAGGAAATACAGATGTAACTCAGTGAGATGAATTAACCGAACACTAAGCAGTTTCTCAGAAAGCTTCTTTGCAGATTTCATCTGAGGATATTTCCTTTTTCACCATAGCCTTCTAGGCGCTTCCAAATATCACTTTGCCAATTCCACAAGAACTGTCTTAGCAAAAGGCTTCTTGAGGGGAAAGCTGTATCTCTGTGAGATGAATTCACAGAACACAAAGAAGTTTCTCAGAAGGCTTCTTTCTCTTTGTTATCGGAGGATATTTCCTTTTGCCCTATAATCTTCAAAGGGATCCGAAATATCTGTTCTCAGATTCCAGAGAAATAAGGCTAACGAAGAGATCCACGAAATACAGATGTAACTCTGTGAGATCAATTAACAGAACACTAAGCAATTTCTCAGAAATCTTCTTTCCATATTTCATCTGAGGATATTTCCTTTTTTACCATAGCCCTCTATGGGCTTCCAAATATCACTTTGCCAATTCAACAAGAACTGTCTTAACGAAAGGCTTCTGAGGAGAAAGCTGTAACTCTGTGAGATGGTTTCACAGAACACAAAGAAGTTTCTCAGAAAGCTTCTTTCTCTTTGTTATCGGAGGATATTTCCTTTGGCCCTATAGTCCTCAAAGGGATCCGAAATATCTGTTCTCAGATTACACAGAAATAAGGCTAGCAAAGAGATCCACGAAATACAGACGTAACTCTGTGAGATGAATTAACAGAACTCTAAGCAGTTTCTCAGAAAGCTTCTTTCCAGATTTCATCTGAGGATATTTCCTTTTTCACCATAGCCCTCTTTGGGCTTCCAAATATAACATTCCGAATTCCTCAAGAACTGTCTTAGCGAAAGGCTTCTTGAGGGGAAAGCTGTAACATCGTGAGATGATTTCACAGAACACAAAGAATTTTCTGAGAAAGCTTCTTTCTCTTTGTTGTCGGAGGATATTTCCTTTGGCCCTATAATCTTCAAAGGGTTCCGGAATATCTGTTCTCAGATTCCACAGAAATAAGGCTAGCAAAGAGATCCATGACATATAGATGTAACTCTGTGAGATGAATTAACAGAACACTAAGCAGTTTCTCAGAAAGCTTGTTTCCAGATTTCATCTGAGGATATTTCCTATTTCACCGTAGCCCTCTATGCGCCTCCAAATATCACTTTGCCAAATCCACAAGAACTGTCTTAGCGAAAGGCTTCTTGAGGGGAAAGCGGTGACTCGGTGAGATGATTTCACAGAACACAAAGAAGTTTCTCAGAAAGCTTCTTTCTCTTTGTTATCGGAGGATATTTCCTTTGGCCCTATAGTCTTCAAAGGGATCCGAAATATCTGTTCTCAGATTCCACCGAAATAAGGCTAGCAAAGAGATGCACGAAATACAGATATTACTCTGTGAGATGAATTAACAGAACACTAAGCAGTTCCTCAGAAAGCTTCTTTCCAGATTTCATCTGAGGATATTTCCTTTTTCACCATAGACCTCTATGGGCTTGCAAATATCACTTTGCCAATTCCACAAGAACTGTCTTAGCGAAAGGCTTCTTGAGGGGACAGCTGTAACTCTGTGAGGTGATTTCAAAGAACACGAAGAAGTTTCTCAGAAGCTTCTATCTCTTTCTTATCGGAGGATATTTCCTTTGGACCTATAGTCTTCTAAGGGATCCGAAATATCTGTTCTCAGATTCCACAGAAATAAGGCTAGCAAAGAGATCCACGAAATACAGACGTAACTCTGTGAGAAGAATTAACAGAACACTAAGCAGTTTCTCAGAAAGCTTCTTTCCAGATTTCATCTGAGGATATTTCCTTTTTCACAATAGCCCTCTTTGGGCTTCCAAATATAACATTCCCAATTCCACAAGAACTGTCTTAGCGAAAGGCTTCTTGAGGGGAAAGCTGTAACTTCGTGAGATGATTTCACAGAACACAAAGAAGTTTTTGAGAAAGATTCTTCCTCTTTGTTGTCGGAGGATATTTCCTTTGGCCCTGTAGTCTTCAAGGTAATCCGAAATATCTGTTCTCAGATTCCACAGAAAAAAGGCTAGCAAAGAAATCCATGACATACAGATGTAACTCTGTGAGATGAATTAACAGAACACTAAGCAGTTTCTCAGAAAGCTTCTTTCCAGAATTCATCTGTGGATATTTCCCCTTTCAGCATAGCCCTCTGTGGGCTTCCAAATATCTCTTTGGCAATTCCACAAGAACTGTCTTAGCGAAAGGCTTATTGAGGGGAGTGCTGGAACTCTGTGAGATGATTTCAAAGAACACAAAGAAGTTTCTCAGAAAGTTTCTTTCTCTTTGTTATCGGAGGATATTTCCTTTGGCCCTATAGTCTTCAAAGGGATCCGAAATATCTGTTCTCAGATTCCACAGAAATAAGGCTAGCAAAGAGATCCACGAAATACAGATGTAACTCTGTGAGATGAATTAACAGAACACTAAGCAGTTTCTCAGAAAGCTTCTTTCCAGATTTCATCTGAGGATATTTCCTTTTTCACCATTACCCTCTATGGGCTCCCAAATATCACTTTGCCAATTCCACAAGAACTGTCTGAGCGAAAGGCTTCTTGAGGTGAAAGCTGTAACTCTGGGAGATGATTTCACAGAATACAAAGAAGTTTCTCAGAAAGCTTCTTTCTCTTTGTTATCGGAGGATATTTAATTTGACCCTATAGTCTTCAAGGGGATCCGAAATATCTGATCTCAGATTCCACAGAAATAAGGCCAGCAAAGAGATCCACGAAATACAGATGGAACTCTGTGAGATGATTTAACAGAACACTAAGCACTTTCTCAGGAAGCTTCTTTCCAGATTTCATCTGAGAATATTTCCTTTTTCACCATAGCCCTCTATGGGCTTCCAAATATCACTTTGCCAATTCCACAAGAACTGTCTTAGCGAAAAGATTCTTGAGGGTAAAGCTGTGACACTGTGACATGATTTCAAAGAACACAAAGAAGTTTCTCAGAAAGTTTCTTTCTCTTTGTTATCGTAGGATATTTCCTTTGGCCCTATACTCTTCTAAGGGATCCGAAATATCTGTTCTCAGATTCCACAGAAATAAGGCTAGCAAAGAGATCCACGAAATACAGATGTAACTCTGTGAGATGAATTAACAGAACACTAAGCAGTTTCTCAGGAAGCTTCTTTCCAGATTTCATCTGAGGATACTTCGTTTTTCACCCTAGCCCTCTATGGGCTTCCGAATATCACTTTGACAATTCGACAAGAACTGTCTTAGAAAAAGGCTTCTTGTGGGGAAAGCTTTAACTCTGTGAGATGATTTCAAAGAACACAAAGAAGTTTCTCATAAGGCTTCTTTCTCTTTGTTATCGGAGGATATTTCCTTTGGCCCTATAGTCTTCAAAGAGATCAGAAATATCTCTTCTCAGATTCCACAGAAATAAGGCTGGCAAAGAGATCCATGAAACACAGATGTAACTCCTTGAGATGAATTAACAGAACACTAAGCAGTTTCTCAGAAAGCTTCTTTCCAGATTTCATCTGAGGATATTTCCTTTTTCACCCTAAACCTCTATGCGCTTCCAAATATCACTTTGCCAATTCTACAAGAACTGTCTTAGCGAAAGGCTTCTTTAAGGGAAAGCTGTGACTCTGTGACATGATTTCAAAGAACACAAAGAAGTTTCTCAGAAAGCTTCTTTCTCTTTGTTATCTGAGGATATTTCCTTTGGCCCTATAGTCTTCAAAGGGATCCGAAATATCTGTTCTCAGATTCCACAGAAATAAGGCTAGCAAAGAGATCCAAGAAATACAGATGTAACTCTGTGAGATGAATTAACAGAACACTAAGCAGTTTCTAAGAAAGCTTCTTTCCAGATTTCATCTGAGGATATTTCCTTTTTCAGCATTGCCCTCTAAGGGCTTCCAAATATCACTTTGCCAATTCCACAAGAACTGTCTTAGCGAAAGGCTTCTTGAGGGGAAAGCTGTAACTCTGTGATGTGATTTCCAAGAACACGAAGAAGTTTCTCACAAAGCTTCTTTCTCTTTGTTATCGGAGGATATTTCCTTCGGCCCTATAGTCTTCAAACGGATCCGAAATATCTGTTCTCAGATTCCACTGAAATAAAGCTAGCAAATAGATCCACGAAATACAGATGTAACACTTTGAGATGAATTAACAGAACACTAAGCAGTTTCTCAGAAATCTTCCTTCCAGATTTCATCTGAGGATATTTCCTTTTTCACCATAGCCCTCTATGGGCTTCCAAATATCACTTTGCCAATTCCACAAGAACTGTCTTAGCGAACGGCTTCTTGAGGGGAAATCTCTAACTCTGTGAGATGATTTCACAGAACACATGGAAGTTTCTCAGAAAGCTTCATTCTCTTTGTTATCGGAGGATATTTCCTTTGGCCCTATAATTTTCAAAGGGATCCGAAATATCTGTTCTTAGAATCCACAGAAATAAGGCTAGCAAAAAGATCCAGGAAATAAAGATGTACTCGGTGAGATGAATTAACAGAACACTAAGCAGTTTCTCCGAAAGTTTCTTTCCAGATTTCATCTGAGGATATTTCCTTTTTCACCATAGACCTCTAGGCGCTTCCAAATATCACTTTGCCAATTCCATAAGAACTGTCTTAGCGAAAGGCTTTTTGAGGGGCAAGCTGTAACTCTTTGAGATGATTTCACAGAACACAAAGAAGTTTCTCAGAAAGCTTCTTTCTCTTTGTTATCGGAGGATATTTCCTTTGGCCGTATAGTCTTCAAAGGGATCCGAAATATCTGTTCTCAGATTCCACAGAAATAAGGCTAGCAAAGAGATCCATGAAATACAGATGTAAATCTGTGAGATGAATTAACAGAACACTAAGCAGTTTCTAAGAAAGATTCTTTCCAGATTTCATCTGAGGATATTTCCTTTTTCAGCATAGCCCTCTATGGGCTTCCAAATATCACTTTGCCAATTCCAGAAGAACTGTCTTAGCCAAAGGCTTCTTGAGGGGAAAGCTGTAACTCTGTGAGGTGATTTCCAAGAACACGAAGAAGTTTCTCAGAAAGCTTCTTTCTCTTTGTTATCGGAGCATATTTCCTTCGGCCCTATAGTCTTCAAACGGATCCGAAATATCTGTTCTCAGATTCCACAGAAATAAAGCTAGCAAATAGATCCACGAAATACAGATGTAACCCTTTGAGAAGAATTAACAGAACACTAAGCAGTTTCTCAGAAATCTTCTTTCCAGATTTCATCTGAGGCTATTTCCTGTTTCACCATAGCCTTCTATAGGCTTCCAAATATCACTTTGCCAATTCCACAAGAAATGTCTTAGCGAAAGTATTCTTGAGGGGAAAGCTGTAACTCTCTGAGATGATTTCACAGAACACAAAGAAGTTTCTCAGAAAGCTTCTTTCTCTTTGTTATCGGAGCATATTTCCTTTGGTCCTATTGTCTTCAAAGGGATCCGAAATATCTCTTCTCAGATTCCACAGAAATAAGGCTAGCAAACAGATCAACGAAATACAGATGGAACTCTGTGAGATGAATTAAGAGAACACTAAGCAGTTTCTCAGAAACCTTCTTTCCAGATTTCATCTGAGGATATTTCCTTTTTCACCATAGCCCTCTATGCGCTTCCAAATATCACTTTGCCAATTCCACAAGAACTGTCTTAGCGAAAGGCTTCTTGAAGGGAAAGCTGTGACTCTGTGACATGATTTCAAAGAACACAAAGAAGATTCTCAGAAAGTTTCTTTCTATTTGTTATCGGAGGATATTTCCTTTGGCTCTAGAGTTTTCAAAGGGATCCGAAATATCTGTTCTCAGATTCAACAGAAATAAGGCTAGCAAAGAGATCCACGAAATACAGATGTAACTCTGTGAGATGAATTAACAGAACACTAAGCAGTTTCTCAGAAAGCTTCTTTCCAGATTTCATCTGAGGATATTTCCTTTTTCACCGTAGCCCTCTATGCGCTTCCAAATATCATTTTGCCAATTCCACAAGAACTGTCTTAGCGAAAGGCTTCTTGATGGGAAAACTGTAACTCTGTGAGATGATTTCACAGAACACAAAGAAGTTTCTTAGAAAGCTTCTTTCTCTTTGTTATCAGAGGATATTTCCTTTGGCCCTATAGTCTTCAAAGGGATCCTTAATATCTGTTCTCAGATTCCACAGAAATAAGGCTAGCAAAGAGATCCACGAAATACAGATGTAACTCTGTGAGATGAATTAAAAGAACACTAAGCGGTTTCTCAGAAAGCTTCTTTCCAGACTTCATCTGGAGATAATTCCTTTTTCACCATAGCTCTGTATGGGCTTGCAAATATCACTTTGCCAATTCCACAGGAACTGTCTTAGCAAAAGTCTTCTTCAGCGGAAAGCTGTAACTCTGTGAGATGATTTCACAGAACACAAAGAAGTTTCTCAGAAAGCTTCTTTCTCTTTGTTATCGGAGATTATTTCCATTGGTCCTATAGTCTTCTAAGGGATCCGAAATATCTGTTCTCAGATTCCACAGAAATAAGGCTAGCAAAGAGATTCACGAAATACAGATGTAACTCCGTGAGATGAATTAACAGAACACTAAGCAGTTTCTCAGAAAGCTTCTTTCCAGATTTCATCTGAGGATATTTCCTTTTTCACAGTAGCCCTGTATTGGCTTCCAAATATCACTTTGCCAATTCCACAAGAACTGTCTTAGCGAAAGGCTTCTTGAGGGGAAAGTTGTAAGTCTGTGAGATGATTTCACAGAATACAAAGAAGTTTCTCAGAAAGCTTCTTTCTCTTTGTTATCGGAGGATATTTCCTTTGGCCCTATAGTCTTCAAAGGGATCCGAAATATCTCCTCTCATATTCCACAGAAATAGGGCTAGCAAAGAGATCCACGAAATACAGATGTAACTCTGTGAGATGAATTAACAGAACACTAAGCAGTTTCTCAGAAAGTTTCTTTCCAGATTTCATCTGGGGATATTTCCTTTATGACGATAGCCTTCTATGGGCTTCCAAATATCACTTTGCCAATTCCACAAGAACTGTCTTAGCGAAAGTCTTCTTGAGGGGAAAGCTGTAACTCTCTGAGATGATTTCACAGAACACAAAGAAGTTTCTCAGAAAGCTTCTTTCTTTTTGTTATCGGAGCATATTTCCTTTGGCCCTATTGTATTCAAAGGGATCCGAAATGTCTGTTCTCAGATTCCACAAAAATAAGGGTAGCAAAGAGATCCATGAATTACAGATGTACTCAGTGATATGAATTAAAAAAACACTAAGCAGTTTCTCAGAAAGCTTCTTTCCAGATTTCATCTGAGGATATTTCCTTTTTCACCATAGACCTCTACGGGCTTCCAAATATCACTTTGCCAATTCCACGAGAACTGTCTTAACAAAAGGCTTCTGAGGGGAAAGCTGTAACTCTGTGAGATGATTTCACAAAACACAAAGAATTTTCTCAGAAAGCTTCTTTCTCTTTGTTATCGGAGGATATTTCCTTTGGCCCTATAGTATTCAAAGGGATCCGAAATATCAGTTCTCAGATTCCAGAGAAATAAGGCTAGCAAAGACATCCACGAAAAACAGATGTAACTCTGTGAGATGAATTAACAGAACACTAAGCAGTTTCTAGAAAGCTTCTTTCCAGATTTCATCTGAGGATATTTCCTTTTTCACCATAGCCCTCTATGGTCTTCCAAATATCACTTTGCAATTCCACAAGAACTGTCTTAGCGAAAGGCTTCTTGAGGGGAAAGCTTTAACTCTGTGAGATGATTTCACAGAACACAAAGAAGTTTCTCAGAAAGCTTCTTTCTCTTTGTCATCGGAGGATATTTCCTTTGGCCCTACTGTCTTCTAAGGGATCCGAAATATCTGTTCTCAGATTCCACAGAAATAAGGTTAGCAAAGAGATCCAGGAAATACAGATGTAACTCAGTGAGATGAATTAACCGAACACTAAGCAGTTTCTCAGAAAGCTTCTTTGCAGATTTCATCTGAGGATATTTCCTTTTTCACCATAGCCTTCTAGGCGCTTCCAAATATCACTTTGCCAATTCCACAAGAACTGTCTTAGCAAAAGGCTTCTTGAGGGGAAAGCTGTATCTCTGTGAGATGAATTCACAGAACACAAAGAAGTTTCTCAGAAGGCTTCTTTCTCTTTGTTATCGGAGGATATTTCCTTTTGCCCTATAGTCTTCAAAGGGATCCGAAATATCTGTTCTCAGATTCCACAGAAATAAGGCTAACGAAGAGATCCACGAAATACAGATGTAACTCTGTGAGATCAATTAACAGAACACTAAGCAATTTCTCAGAAATCTTCTTTCCATATTTCATCTGAGGATATTTCCTTTTTTACCATAGCCCTCTATGGGCTTCCAAATATCACTTTGCCAATTCAACAAGAACTGTCTTAACGAAAGGCTTCTGAGGAGAAAGCTGTAACTCTGTGAGATGGTTTCACAGAACTCAAAGAAGTTTCTCCGAAAGCTTCTTTCTCTTTGTTATCGGAGCTTATTTCCTTTGGCCCTATAGTCTTCAAAGGGATCCGAAATATCTGTTCTCAGATTCCACAGAAATAAGGCTAGCAGAGAGATCCACGAAATACAGATGTAACTCTGTGAGATGAATTAACAGAACACTAAGCAGTTTCTCAGAAAGCTTCTTTCAGATTTCATCTGAGGATATTTCCTTTTTCACCCTTGCCTTCTATGTGCTTCCAAATTTCACTTTGCCAATTCCACAAGAACTGTCTTAGTGAAAGGCTTCTTGAGGGGAAAGCTGTAACTCGGTGAGGTGATTTCAAAGAACACAAGGAAGTTTCTCAGAAAGCTTCTTTTTCTTTGTTACCGGAGTTTATATCCTTTGGCCCTATAATCTTCAATGGGATCCGAAATATCTGTTCTCAGATTCCACAGAAATAAGGCAACAAAGAGATCCACTAAATACAGATGTAACTCTGTGAGATGAATTAACCGAACACTAAGGAGGTTCTCAGAAAGCTACTTTCCAGATTTCATCTGAGAATATTTCCTTTTTCACCATAGCCCTCTATGGGCCTCCAAATATACTTTGCCAATTCCACAAGAACTGTCTTAGCGAAAGGCTTCTTGAGGGGAAAGCTGTAACTCTGTGAGATGATTTCACAGAACACAAAGAAGTTTCTCACAAATCTTCTTTCTCTTTGTTATCGGAGGATATTTCCTTTGGCCCTATAGTCTTCTAAGGGATCCGAAATATCTGTTCTCAGATTCCACAGAAATAAGGCTAGCAAAGAGATCCACGAAATACAGATGTAACTCTGTGAGATGAATTTTCAGAACACTAAGCAGTTTCTCAGACAGCTTCTTTCCAGATTTCATCTGAGGATATTTCCTTTTTCACCCTAGACTTCTATGCTCTTCCAAATATCACTTTGCCAATTCCAAAAGAACTGTCTTAGCGAAAGGCTTCTGGAGGGGAAAGCTGTAACTCGGTGAGATGATTTCACAGAACACAAAGAAGTTTCTCACAAAGCTTCTTTCTCTTTGTTATCGGAGGATATTTCCTTTGGCCCTATAGTCTTCTAAGGGATTCAAAATATCTGTTCTCAGATTCCACAGAAATAAGGCTAGCAAAGAGATCCACGAAATACAGATGTAACTCTGTGAGGTGAATTAACAGAACACTAAGCAGTTTCTCAGAAAACTTCTTTCCTGATCTCATCTGAGGATATTTCCTTTTTCACCATAGCCCTCTATGGGCTTCCAAATATCACTTTGCCAATTCCACAAGAACTGTCTTAGTGAAAGGCTTCTGAGAGGAAAGCTGTAACTCTGTGAGATGGTTTCACAAAACACAAAGAATTTTCTCAGAAAGCTTCTTTCTCTTTGTTATCGGAGGATATTTCCTTTGGGCCTATAGTCTTCAAAGGGATCCGAAATATCGGTTCTCAGATTCCACAGAAATAAAGCTAGCAAAGAGATACACGAAATACAGATGTCACTCTGTGAGACGAATTAACAGAAAACTAAGCAGTTTCTCAGAAAGCTTCTTTCCAGATTTCATCTGAGGGTATTTCCTTTTTCACCATAGCCCTCTATGGGCTTCCAAATATCACTTTGCCAATTCCACAAGAACTGTCTTAGCGAAAGGCTTCTTGAGAGGAAAGCTGTAACTCTGTGAGATGATTTCACAGAACAAAAAGAAGTTTCTCAGAAAGCTTCTTTCTCTTTGTTTCGGAGCATTTTTCCTTCGGCCCTATAGTCCTCAAAGGGATCCGAAATATCTGTACTCAGATTTCACAGAAATAAGGCTAGCAAAGAGATCCACGAAACACAGATATAACTTTGTGAGATGAATTAACAGAACACTAAGCAGTTTCTCAGAAAGCTTCTTTCCAGATTTCATCTGAGGATATTTCCTTTTTCACCATAGCCATCTAAGCGCTTCCAAATATCACTTTGTTAATTGCACTAGAACTGTCTTAGCGAAAGGCTCCTTGAGGGGAAAGCTGTATCCCTGTGAGATGATTTCACAGAACACAAAGAAGTTTCTCAGAAAGCTTCTTTCTCTTTTTTATCGGAGGATATTTAATTTGGCCCTATAGTCTTCTAAGGGATCCGAAATATCTTATCGCAGATTCCACAGAAATAAGGCTAGCAAAGAGATCCACGAAATACAGATGTAACTCTGTGAGATGAATTAACAGAACACTAAGCAGTTTCTCAGAAAGCTTCTTTCCAGATTTCATCTGAGGATATTTCCTTTTTCACCCTTGCCTTCTATGTGCTTCCAAATATCACTTTGCCAGTTACACAAGAACTGTCTTAGTGAAAGGCTTCTTGAGGGGAAAGCTGTAACTCTGTGAGATGATTTCACAGAACACAAAGAAGTTTCTCACAAAGCTTCTTTCTCTTTGTTATCGGAGGATATTTCCTTTGGCCCTATAGTCTTCTAAGGGATCCCAAATATCTGTTCTCAGATTCCACAGAAATAAGGCTAGCAAAGAGATCCACGAAATACAGATGTAACACTGTGAGATGAATTAACAGAACACTAAGCAGTTTCTCAGAAAGCTTCTTTCCAGATTTCATCTGAGGATATTTCCTTTTTCACCATATCCCTCTATGCGCTTCCAAATATCACTTTGCCAATTCCACTAGAACTGTCTTATCGAAAGGCTTCTTGAGGGGAAAGCTGTAATTCTGTGAGATGATTTCAAAGAACACAAAGAAGTTTCTCAGAAAGCTTCCTTGTCTTTGTTATCGGAGGATATTTCCTTTGGCCCTATAGTCTTCAAATGGATCCGAAATATCTGTTCTCAGATTCCACCGAAATAAGGCTAGCAAAGAGATGCACGAAATACAGATCTTACTCTGTGAGATGAATTAACAGAACACTAAGCAGTTCCTCAAAAAGCTTCTTTCCAGATTTCATCTGAGGATATTTCCTTTTTCACCATAGACCTCTATGGGTTTGCAAATATCACTTTGCCAATACCACAAGAACTGTCTTAGCGAAAGGCTTCTTGAGGGGACAGCTGTAACTCTGTGAGGTGATTTCAAAGAACACGAAGAAGTTACTCAGAAGCTTCTATCTCTTTCTTATGGGAGGATATTTCCTTTGGGCCTATAGTCTTCTAAGGGATCCGAAATACCTGTTCTCAGATTCCACAGAAATAAGGATAGCAAAGAGATCCACGAAATACAGATGTAACCCTGTGAGATGAATTAACGGAACACTAAGTCGTTTCGCAGACAGCTTCTTTCCAGATTTCATCTGAGGATATTTCCTTTTTCACCATAGACCTGTATCGGCTTCCAATTATCACTTTGCCAATTCCACAAGAACTGTCTTATCGAAAGGCTTCTTGAGGTTAAAGCTGTAACTCTGTGAGATGATTTCACAGAACACAAAGAAGTTTCTCAGAAAGCTTCTTTCTCTTTGTTATCGGAGGATATTTCCTTTGGCCCTATAGTGTTCTAAGGGATACGAAATATCTGTTCTCAGATTCCACAGAAATAAGGATAGCAAGGAGATCCACGAAATACAGATGTAACTCTGTGAGATGAATTAACAGAACACTAAGCAGTTTCTAGAAAGCTTCTTTCCAGATTTCATCTGAGGATATGTCCTTTTTCACCATAGCCCTCTATAGTCTTCCAAATATCACTTTGCAATTCCACAAGAACTGTCTTAGCGAAAGGCTTCTTGAGGGGAAAGCTGTAACTCTGTGAGATGATTTCACAGAACACAAAGAAGGTTCTCAGAAAACTTCTTTCTCTTTGTTATCGGAGGATATTGCCTTTGGCCCTATAGTCTTCTAAGGGATCCGAAATATCTGTTCTCAGATTCCACAGAAATAAGGCTAGCAAAGAGATCCACGAAATACAGATGTAACACTGTGAGATGAATTAACAGAACACTAAGCAGTTTCTCAGAAAGCTTCTTTCCAGATTTCATCTGAGGATATTTCCTTTTTCACCATATCCCTCTATGCGCTTCCAAATATCACTTTGCCAATTCCACTAGAACTGTCTTATCGAAAGGCTTCTTGAGGGGAAAGCTGTAATTCTGTGAGATGATTTCACAGAAAACAAAGAAGTTTCTCAGAAAGCTTCTTTCTCTGTGTTATCGGAGGATATTTCCTTTGGCCCTATAGTCTTCAAATGGATCCGAAATATCTGTTCTCAGATTCCACCGAAATAAGGCTAGCAAAGAGATGCACGAAATACAGATCTTACTCTGTGAGATGAATTAACAGAACACTAAGCAGTTCCTCAGAAAGCTTCTTTCCAGATTTCATCTGAGGATATTTCCTTTTTCACCATAGACCTCTATGGGCTTGAAAATATCACTTTGCCAATTCCACAAGAACTGTCTTAGCGAAAGGCTTCTTGAGGGGACAGCTGTAACTCTGTGAGGTGATTTCAAAGAACACGAAGAAGTTTCTCAGAAGCTTCTATCTCTTTCTTATCGGAGGATATTTCCTTTGGTCCTATAGTCTTCTAAGGGATCCGAAATACCTGTTCTCAGATTCCACAGAAATAAGGATAGCAAAGAGATCCACGAAATACAGATGTAACCCTGTGAGATGAATTAACGGAACACTAAGTCGTTTCGCAGACAGCTTCTTTCCAGATTTCATCTTAGGATATTTCCTTTTTCACCATAGCCCTGTATCGGCTTCCAATTATCACTTTGCCAATTCCACAAGAACTGTCTTATCGAAAGGCTTCTTGAGGTTAAAGCTGTAACTCTGTGAGATGATTTCACAGAACACAAAGAAGTTTCTCAGAAAGCTTCTTTCTCTTTGTTATCGGAGGATATTTCCTTTGGCCCTATAGTCTTCAAAGGGATCCGAAATATCTGTTCTCAGATTCCACAGAAATAAGGCTAGCAAAGAGATCCACCAAATACAGATGTAACTCTGTGAGATGAATTAACAGACACTAAGCAGTTTCTCAGAAAGCTTCTTTCCAGATTTCATCTGAGGATATTTCCTTTTTCACCCTTGCCTTCTATGTGCTTCCAAATATCACTTTGCCAGTTCCACAAGAACTGTCTTAGTGAAAGGCTTCTTGAGGGGAAAGCTGTAACTCTGTGAGATGATTTCACAGAACACAAAGACGTTTCCCACAAAGCTTCTTTCTCTTTGTTATCGCAGGATATTTCCTTTGGCCCTATAGTCTTCTAAGGGATCCCAAATATCTGTTCTCAGATTCCACAGAAATAAGGCTAGCAAAGAGATCCACGAAATACAGATGTAACACTGTGAGATGAATTAACAGAACACTAAGCAGTTTCTCAGAAAGCTTCTTTCCTGATTTCATCTGTGGATATTTCCTTTTTCACCATAGCCCTCTATGGGCTTCCAAATATCGCTTTGGCAATTCCACAAGAACTGTCTTAACGAAAGGCTTCTTGAGGGGAAAGCTGTAACTCTTTGAGATGATTTCAAAGAACACAATGAAGTTTCTCAGAAAGCTTCTTTCTCTTTGTTATCGGAGGATATTTCCTTTGGCTTTAGAGTTTTCAAAGGGATCCGAAATATCTGTTCGCATATTCCACAGAAATAAGGCTAGCAAAGAGATCCACGAAATACAGATGTAACTCTGTGAGATGAATTAACAGAACACTAAGCAGTTTCTCTGAAAGCTTCTTTCCAGATTTCATCTGAGGATACTTCCCTTCTCACCATAGCCCTCTAGGGGCTTCCAAATATCACTTTGCCAATACCACAAGAACTGTCTTAGCGAAAGGCTTCTTGAGGGGAAAGCTGTAATTCTGTGAGATGATTTCACAGAACACAAAGAAGTTTCTCAGAAAGCTTCTTTCTCTTTGTTATCGGAGGATATTTACTTTGGCTCTATAGTCTTCTAAGGGATCCGAAATACCAGTTCTCAGATTCCACAGAAATAAGACTAGCAAAGAGATCAACGAAATACAGATTTAACTCTGTGAGATGAATTAACAGAACACTAAGCAGTTTCTCAGAAAGCTTCTTTTCAGATTTCATCTGAGGATATTTCCTTTTTCACCGTAGCCCTCAATGGGTTTCCAAATATCACTTTGCCAATTCCACTAGAACTTTCTTAGGGAAAGGCTTCTTGAGGGGAAAGCTGTAACTCTGTGAGATGATTTCACAGAACACAAAGAAGTTTCTCAGAGAGCTTCTTTCTCTTTGTTATAGGAGGATATTTCCTTTGGCCGTATAGTCCTCTAAGGGATCCGAAATATCTGTTCTCAGATTCCACAGAAATAAGTCTAGCAAAGAAATCCACGAAATACAGATGTAACTCTGTGAGATGAATTAACAGAACACTAAGCAGTTTCTCAGAAAGCTTCTTTCCAGATTTCATCTGAGGATATTTCATTTTTCACCATAGCCCTCTAAGGGCTTCCGAATATCACTTTGCCAATTCCACAAGAACTGTCTTAGGGAAAGGCTTCTTGAGGGGAAAGCTGTAACTCTGTGAGATGATTTCTTTTCCTTTGGTTCCAGAGTTTTCAAAGGGATCTGAAATATCTGTTCTCCGATTCCACAGAAAGAAGGCTAGCAAAGAGATCCCCTAAATACAGATGTAACTCTGTGAGATGATTTAACAGAACACTAAGCAGTTTCTCAGAAAGCTTCTTTCCAGAGATCATCTGAGGATATTTTCTTTTTCACCATAGCCCTCTAGGGGCTTCCAAATATCACTTTGCCAATTCCACAAGAACAGTCTCAGCGAAAGGCTTCTTGAGGTGAAAGCTGTAACTCTGTGAGATGATTTCACAGAACACAAAGAAATTTCTCAGAAAGCTTCTTTCTCTTTGTTATGGGAGATTATTTCCTTTGGACCTATAGCCTTCAAAGGGATGCGAAATATCTGTTCTCAGATTCCACAGAAATAACGCTAGCAAAGAGATCCACGAAAAACAGATGTAACTCTGTGAGATGAATTAAACGAACACTAAGCAGTTTCTCAGAAAGCTTCTTTCCAGATTTCATCTGAGGATATTTCCTTTTTCACCATAGCACCCTATGGGCATCCAAATATCACTTTGCCTATTCCACAATAACTGTCTTAGCGAAAGGCTTCTTGAGGGGAAAGCTGTAACTCTGTGAGATGATTTCACAGAAAACAAAGAAGTTTCTCAGAAAACTTCTTTCTCTTTGTTATCGGAGGATATTTCCTTTGGCCCTATAGTCTTCAAAGGGATCCGAAATATCTGTTCTCAGATTCCACCGAAATAAGGCTAGCAAAGAGATGCACGAAATACAGATGTTACTCTGTGAGATGAATTAACAGAACACTAAGCAGTTCCTCAGAAAGCTTCTTTCCAGATTTCATCTGAGGATATTTCCTTTTTCACCATAGCCCTGTATGGGCTTCCAATTATCACTTTGCCAATTCCACAAGAACTGTCTTATCGAAAGGCTTCTTGAGGTTAAAGCTGTAACTCTGTGAGATGATTTCACAGAACACAAAGAAGTTTCTCAGAAAGCTTCTTTCTCTTTGTTATCGGAGGATATTTCCTTTGGCCCTATAGTGTTCTAAGGAATACGCAATATCTGTTCTCAGATTCCACAGAAATAAGGATAGCAAAGAGATCCACCAAATACAGATGTAACTCTGTGAGATGAATTAACAGAACACTAAGCAGTTTCTAGAAAGCTTCTTTCCAGATTTCATCTGAGGATATTTCCTTTTTCACCATAGCCCTCTATGGTCTTCCAAATATCACTTTGCAATTCCACAAGAACTGTCTTAGCGAAAGGCTTCTTGAGGGGAAAGCTCTAACTCTGTGAGATGATTTCACAGAACACAAAGAAGTTTCTCAGAAAGCTTCTTTCTCTTTGTTATCGGAGGATATAGCCTTTGGCCCTATAGTCTTCAAAGGGATCCGAAATATCAGTTCTCAGATTCCACAGAAATAAGGCTAGCCAAGAGATCCACGAAATACAGATGCAAATCTGTGAGTGGAAGTCACACATCACAAAGCTGTTTCTCAGAAAGCTTCTTTCCAGTTTTTCTCGGAGGATATTTTCTTTTTCACCTTAGTCCTCTATGGGCTTCCAAATATCACTTTGCGAATTCCACAAGAACAGGCTTAGCGAACGGCTTCTTGAGGGGAAAGCTGTTTCTCTGTGAGATAAATTAACAGAACAGGAAGCAGCTTCTCAGAAAGCTTCTTTCCAGATTTCATCTTAGGATATTTCCTTTTTCACCATAGCCCTCTATGGGCATCGAAATATCACTTTGCCAATTCCACAAGAACAGGCTTAGCGAAAGGCTTCTTGAGGGGAAAGCTGTAACTCTGTGAGGTGATTTCACAGAACACAAAGAAGTTTCTCAGAAAGCTTCTTTCTCTTTGTTATCAGAGGATATTTCCTTTGGCCCTATAGTCTTCAAAAGGATCCGAGATATCAGTTCTCAGATTCCACAGAAATAAGGCTAGCAAACAGATCCACGAAATACAGATGTAACTCTGTGAGTGGAAGTCACACATCACAAAGCAGTTCCTCAGAAAACTTCTTTCCAGTTTTTTTCGGAGGATATTTTCTTTTTCACCATAGCCCTGTATTTGATTCCAAATATCACTTTCCAATTCCACACGAACTGGCTTAGCGAACGGTTTCTTGAGGGGAAATCTAAACTTTGTGAGATGAATTAACAGAACACTAAGCAGTTTCTCAGTAAGCTACCTTCCAGATTTCATCTGAGGATATTTCCTTTTTCTCCATAGCCCTCTACGGGCATCGAAATATCACTTTGCCAATTCCAAAAGAACAGGCTTAGCGAAAGGCTTCTTGAGGGGATAGTTGTAAGTCTGTGAGATGATTTCACAGAACACAAAGAAGTTTCTCAGAAATCTTCTTCCTCTTTCTTATCGTAGGATATTTCCTTTGGCCCTAGAGTCTACAAAGGGATCCGAAATATGAGTTCTCAGATTCCACAGAAATAAGGCTAGCAAAGAAATCCACCAAATACAGATGTCACTCTGTGAGTGGAAGTAACACTTCACAGAGCAGTTTCACAGAAAGTTTCTTTCCAGTTTTTCTCGGAGGATATTTCCTTTTTCACCATAGCCCTCTATAGGCTTCGAAATATCACTTTGCCAATTCCACAAGAACAGGCTTAGCGAATGGCTTCTTGAGGGGAAAGCTGTAACTCTGTGAGATGAATTAACGGAACACTAAGCAGTTACTCAGAAAGCTTCTTTCCAGATTTCATCTGAGAATATTTCCTTTTTCACCGTAGCCTTCTATGGGCATCGAAATATCAGTTTGCCAATTCCACAAGAACAGGTTTAGCGAAAGGCTTCTTGAAGGGGAAGCTGTAAGCCTGTGATATGACCACACAGAACACAAAGAAGTTTCTCAGAAAGCTTCTTTCTCTTTGTTATCGGAGGATATTTCCTTTTGCCCTAGATTCTTCAAAGGGTTCCGAAATACGAGTTCTCAGATACCAAAGAAATAAGCCTAGCAAAAGGATCCACGAAATACAGACGTAACTCTGTGAGTGGAAGTCACACATATCAAAGCAGTTTCTCAGAAAGCTTCTTTCCAGTTTTTCTCGGAGGATATTTTCTTTTTCACCATAGCACTATATGGGCTTCCAAATATCATTTGCCAAGGGCACAAGAACAGGCTTAGCGAATGGCTTCTTGAGGGAAAAGCTGTAACTCTGTGAGATGAATTAACAGTACACTAAGCAGTTTCTCAGAAAGGTTCTTTCCATATTTTATCTGAGGATATTTCCTTTTTCAACGTAGCCCTCTATGGGCTTCCAAATATCACTTTGCCAATTCCACAAGAACAGGCTTAGTGAAAGGCTTCTTGAGGGCAAAGCTGTAACTCTGTGAGATGATTTCACAGAACACGAAGAAGTTTCTCAGGGAACTTCTTTCTGTTTTTTATCGGAGGATATTTCCTTTGGCCCTATAGTCTTTAAAGGGATCCAAAATATCAGTTCTCAGATTCCACAGAAATAAGGCTAGCAAACGGATTCACGAAATAGAGATGTAACTCTGTGAGTGGAAGTCACACATCACAAGGCACTTTCTCAGAAAGCTTCTTTCCAGTTTTTCTCGGAGGATATTTTCTTTTTCAGCATAGCCCTCTGTGGGCTTCCAAATATCCCTTTGTGAATTCCACAAAAAGAGGCTTAGCGAACGACTTCTTGTGGGGAAAGCTGTAACTGTCTGAGATCAACTAACAGAACACTAAGTAGTTTCTCAGAAAGCTTCTTTCTGATTTCATCTGAGGATATTTCCTTTTTCTCCGTAGCCCTCCACGGATTCCAAATATCACTATGCCAATTCCACAAGAACAAGCTTAGCAAACGGCTTCTTGAGGGGAAAGCTGTAACTCTGTGAGATGAATTAACAGAACGAAGCAGTTTCTTAGAAAGCTTCTTTCTCTTTGTTATCGGAGGATATTTCCTTTGGCCCCAGAGTTTTCAAAGGGATCCGAAATATGAGTTCTCAGATTCCACAGAAATAAGACTAGCAAACATATTCACGAAATACAGATGTAATTCTGTGAGTG
Source organism: Macaca nemestrina (assembly GCF_043159975.1). NCBI lineage: Eukaryota > Metazoa > Chordata > Mammalia > Primates > Cercopithecidae > Macaca > Macaca nemestrina. The sequence goes on from NC_092143.1 coordinate 28,768,576, forward strand.
GAAGTCACACATCACAAAGCAGATTCTCAGAAAGCTTCTTTCCAGGTTTTCTCGGAGGATATTTTCTTTTTCACCATAGCCCTTTAAGGGCTTCAAAATATCACTTTGCCAATTCCACAAGAACAGGCTTAGCGAACGGCTTCTTGAGGGGAAAGCTGTAACTCTGTGAGATGAATTAACAGAAAACGAAGCAGTTTCTCAGAAAGCTTCTTTCTCTTTGTTATCGGACGATATTTCCTTTGGCCCTAGAGTCTTCAATGGGATCCGAAATATGAGTTCTCAGATTCCACAGAAATAAGATTAGCAAACAGATCCACGAAATACAGATGTAACTCTGTGAGTGGAACTCACACTTCACAAAGCAGTTTCACAGAAACCTTCTTTCCAGTTTTTCTAGGAGGATATTTTCTTATTCACCATAGCCCTCTATGGGCTTCGAAATATCACTTTGCCAATTCCACAAGAACAGGCTTAGCGAATGCCTTCTTAAGGGGAAAGCTGTAACTCTGTCAGATGAATTGACGGAACACGAAGCAGTTTCTCAGAAAGCTTCTTTCTCTTTGTTATCGGAGGATATTTCCATTGGCCCTGGAGTCTTCAAAGGTATCCGAAATATGAGTTCTCAGATTCCACAGAAATAAGGCTAGCAAACAGATCCACGAAATACAGATGTAAATCTGTGAGTGGAAGTCACACATCACAAAGCAGTTTCTCAGAAAGCTTCTTTCTAGTTTTTCTCGGAGGATATTTTCTTTTTCACCATAGCCCTCTATGGGCATCCAAATATCAATTTGCCAATTCCACAAGAACAGGCTTAGCGAAAGGCTTCCTGAGGGGAAAGCTGTAACTCTGTGAGATGATTTAACAGAACACTAAGCAGCTGCTCAGAAAGCTTCTTTCCTGATTTCATCTGAGGATATTTCCTTCTTCACCGTAGCCCTCTACGGGCATCGAAATATCATTTTGCCAATTCCACAAGAACAGGTTTTGCGAAAGGCTTCTTGAGGGGACAGCTGTAAATCTGTGAGATGATTTCACAGAACACAAAGAAGTTTCTCAGAAAGCTTCTTTCTCTTTGTTATCGGAGGATATTTCTTTGGCCCTAGAGTCTCCAAAGGGATCCGAAATATGAGTTCTCAGACTCCACAGAAATAAGGCTACTAAAGAGATCCACGAAATACAGATGTAAATCTGAGTGTGGAAGTAACATTTCACAAAGCAGTTTCACAGAAAGCTTCTTTCCAGTTTTTCTCGGAGGATATTTTCTTTTTCACCATAGCCCTCTATGGGATTCCAAATATCACTTTGCCAATTCCACAAGAACAGGCTTAGCGAACGGCTTCTTGAGGGGAAAGCTGTAAGCCTGTGAGATGAATTAACAGAACACTAAGCAGTTTCTCAGAAAGCTTCTTTCCAGATTTCATCTGCGGATATTTCCTTTTTCACTGTAGCCTTCTATGGGCATCGAAATATCAGTTAGCCAATTCCACAAGAACAGGTTTAGCGAAAGGCTTCTTGAAGAGGAAGCTGTAAGTCTGTGATATGACTACACAGAACACAAAGAAGTTTCTCAGAAAGCTTCTTTCTCTTTGTTATCGGAGGATATTTCCTTTCGCCCTAGATTCTTCAAATGGTTCCGAAATACGAGTTCTCAGATACCAAAGAAATAAGCCTAGCAAAAGGATACACGAAATACAGATGTAACTCTGTGAGTGGAAGTCACACATCACAAAGCAGTTTCTCAGAAAGCTTCTTTCCAGTTTTTCTCGGAGGATATTTTCTTTTTCACTATAGCCCACTGTGGGCTTCCAAATATCACTTTGCCAATTCCACAAGAACAGGCTTAGCGAATGGGTTCTTGAGGGGAAAGCTGTAACTCTGTGAGATGATTTCCCAGAACACAAAGCAGTTTCTCAGAAATCTTCTTTCTCCTTGTTATCGGAGGATATTTCCTTTGGCCCTATAGTCTTCAAAGGGATCCGAAATATCAGTTCTCAGATTCCACAGAAATAAGGCTAGCCAAGAAATCCACGAAATACAGATGCAACTCTGTGAGTGGAAGTCACACATCACAAAGCTGTTTCTCAGAAAGCTTCTTTCCAGTTTTTCTCGGAGGATATTTTCTTTTTCACCTTAGTCCTCTATGGGCTTCCAATTATCACTTTGCCAATTTCACAAGAACAGGCTTAGCGAACGGCTTCTTGAGGGGAAAGCTGTAACTCTGTGAGATGAAATAACAGCCCACTAAGCAGTTTCTCAGAAAGCTTCTTCCCAGATTTCATCTGAGGATATTGCCTTGTTCACCGTAGCCCTCTATGGGCTTCCAAATACCACTTTGCCTATTCCACAGGAACAAGCTTAGCGAAAGGCTTCTTGAGGGGAAAGCTGTAACTCTGTGAGATGAATTAACAAAACACGAAGCAGTTTCTCAGAAAGCTTCTTTCTCTTTGTTATCGGACGATATTTCCTTTGGCCCTAGAGTATTCAATGGGATCCGAAATATGAGTTCTCAGATTCCACAGAAATAAGATTAGCAAACAGATCCACGAAATACAGATGTAACTCTGTGAGTGGAAGTCACACTTCACAAAGCAGTTTCACAGAAACCTTCTTTCCAGTTTTTGTAGGAGGATATTTTCTTATTCACCATAGCCCTCTATGGGCTTCGAAATATCACTTTGCCAATTCCACAAGAACAGGCTTAGCGAATGCCTTCTTAAGGGGAAAGCTGTAACTCTGTCAGATGAATTGACGGAACACGAAGCAGTTTCTCAGAAAGCTTCTTTCTCTTTGTTATCGGAGGATATTTCCATTGGCCCTAGAGTCTTCAAAGGGATCCAAAATATGAGTTCTCAGATTCCACAGAAATAAGGCTAGCAAACAGATCCACGAAATACAGATGTAAATCTGTGAATGGAAGTCACACATCACAAAGCAGTTTCTCAGAAAGCTTCTTTCTAGTTTTTCTAGGAGGATATTTTCTTTTTCACCATAGCCCTCTATGGGCTTCCAAATATCACTTTGCCAATTCCACAAGAACAGGCTTAGCGAATGGCTTCCGGAGGGGAAAGCTGTAACTCTGTGAGATGATTTAACAGAACACTAAGCAGCTGCTCAGAAAGCTTCTTTCCAGATTTCATCTGAGGATATTTCCTTATTCACCGTAGCCCTCTATGGGCATCGAAATATCATTTTGCCAATTCCACAAGAACAGGTTTTGCGAAAGGCTTCTTGAGGGGATAGTTGTAAATCTGTGAGATGATTTCACAGAACACAAAGAAGTTTCTCAGAAAGCTTCTTTCTCTTTGTGGTCGGAGGATGTTTCCTTTGGCCCTAGAGTCTCCAAAGGGATCCGAAATATGAGTTCTCAGACTCCACAGAAATAAGGCTACTAAAGAGATCCACGAAATACAGATGTAACTCTGTATGTGGAAGTAATATTTCACAAAGCAGTTTAACAGAAAGCTTCTTTCCAGTTTTTCTCGGAGGATATTTTCTTTTTCACCATAGCCCTCTATGGGATTCCAAATATCACTTTGCCAATTCCACAAGAACAGGCTTAGCGAACGGCTTCTTGAGGGGAAAGCTGTAATTCTGTGAGATGAATTAACAGAACACTAAGCAGTTTCTCAGAAAGCTTCTTTCCAGATTTCATCTGCGGATACTTCCTTTTTCACCGTAGCCTTCTATGGGCATCGAAATATCAGTTTGCCAATTCCCCAAGAACAGGTTTAGCGAAAGGCTTCTTGAAGGGGAAGCTGTAAGTCTGTGATATGACTACACAGAACACAAAGAAGTTTCTCAGAAAGCTTATTTCTCTTTGTTATCGGAGGATATTTCCTTTCGCCCTAGATTCTTCAAATGGTTCCGAAATACGAGTTCTCAGATACCAAAGAAATAAGCCTAGCAAAAGGATCCACGAAATACAGATGTAACTCTGTGAGTGGAAGACACACATCCCAAAGCAGTTTCTCAGAAAGCTTCTTTCCAGTTTTTCTCGGAGGATATTTTCTTTTTCACCATAGCCCTCTATGGGCTTCCAAATATCACTTTGCCAATTCCACAAGAACAGGCTTAGCGAATGGGTTCTTGAGGGGAAAGCTGTAACTCTTTGAGATGATTTCACAGAACACAAAGCAGTTTCTCAGAAATCTTCTTTCTCTTTGTTATCGGAGGATATTTCCTTTGGTCCTATAGCCTTCAAAGGGATCCGAAATATCTGTTCGCAGATTCCACAGAAATAAGGCTAGCAAAGAGATCCACGAAATACAGCTGTAACTCTGTGAGATGAATTAACAGAACACTAAGCAGTTTCTCAGAAAGCTTCTTTCCAGATTTCATCTGAGGATATTTCCTTTTTCACCCTTGCCTTCTATGTGCTTCCAAATATCACTTTGCCAATTTCACAAGAGCTGTCTTAGTGAAAGGCTTCTTGAGGGGAAAGCTGTAACTCGGTGAGGTGATTTCAAAGAACACAAGGAAGTTTCTCAGAAAGCTTCTTTTTCTTTGTTACCGGAGTTTATATCCTTTGGCCCTCTAATCTTCAAAGGGATCCGAAATATCTGTTCTCAGATTCCACAGAAATAAGGCAACAAAGAGATCCACGAAATACAGATGTAACTCTGTGAGATGAATTAACTGAACACTGAGGAGGTTCTCAGAACGCTACTTCCGAGATTTCATCTGAGGATATTTCCTTTTTCACCATAGCCCTCCATGGGCTTCCAAATATCACTTTGTCAATTTCACAAGAACAGTCTTAGTGAAAGACTTCTTCAGCGGAAAGCTGTAACTCTCTTAGATGATTTCACAGAACACAAAGAAGTTTCTCAGCAAGCTTCTTTCTCTTTGTTATCGGAGGATATTTCCTTTGGCCCTATAGTCTTCTAAGGGATGCGAAATATCTGTTATCAGAATCAACAGAAATAAGGCTAGCAAAGAGATCCACCAAATACAGATGTAACACTGTGAGATGAATTAACAGAACACTAAGCAGTTTCTCAGAAAGCTTCTTTCCAGATTTCATCTGAGGATATTTCTTTTTTCACCATAGCCCTCTATGGGCTTCCAAATATCACGTTGGCAATTCCACAAGAACTGTCTTAGCGAAAGGCTTCTTGAGGGTAAAACTGTAACTCTGTGAGATGATTTCACAGAGAACAAAGAAGTTTCTCAGAAAGCTTCTTTCTCTTTGTAATCGGAGGATATTTCCTTTGGCCCTATAGTCTTCTAAGGGATCCGAAATATCTGTTCTCAGATTCCACAGAAATAAGGCTAGCAAAGAGATCCACGAAATACAGATGTAACTCTGTGAGATGAATTAACAGAACACTAAGCAGTTTCTCAGAAAGCTACTTTCCAGATTTCATCTGAGGATATTTTCTTTTTCACCATAGCCTACTAGGCGCTTCCAAATATCACATTGCCAATTCCACAAGAACTGTCTTCGCGAAAGGCTTCTTCAGGGGAAAGCTGTAACTCTGTGAGGTGATTTCAAAGAACACGAAGAAGTTTCTCAGAAAGGTTCTTACTTTTGCTTATCGGAGGATATTTCCTTTGGCCCTATAGTCTTATAAGGTATCCGAAATATCTTTTCGCAGATTTCGCAGAAATAAGGCTAGCAAAGAGATCCACGAAATACAGATGGAACTCGGTGAGATGAATTATCAGAACACTAAGCAGTTTCTCAGAAAGCTTCTTTCCAGATTTCATCTGAGGATATTTCCTTTTTCACCATAGCCTTCTATGCGCTTCCAAATATCACTTTGTCAATTACACAAGAACTGTCTTAGAGAAAGTCTTCTTGAGGGGAAAGCTGTAACTCTGTGAGGTTATTTCAAAGAACATAAAGAAGTTTCTCAGAAAGCTTCTTCCTCTCTGTTATCGGAGTTTATTTCCTTTGGCCCTATAAACTTCAATGGGATCCGAAATATCTATTCTCGTATTCCACAGAAATAAGGCTAGCAAAGAGATCCACGAAATACAGATGTAACTCTGTGAGATGAACTAACAGAACACTAAGGAGTTTCTCAGAAAGTTTCTTTCCAGATTTCATCTCAGGATATTTCCTTTTTCACCATAGCGCTCTATGTGCTTCCAAATATCACTTTGCCAATTCCACAAGAACTGCCTTAGCGAAAGGCTTCATGAGGGGAAATCTGTAACTCTGTGTGATGATTTCACAGAACACATAGAAGTTTCTCAGAAACCTTTCTCTTCGTTATCGGAGGATATTTCCTTTGGCCCTATAGTCTTCAAATGTATCCGAAATATCTGTTTCCAGATTCCACAGAAATAAGGCTAGCAAAGAGATCCATGAAATACAGATGTAACTCTCTGAGATGAATTAACAGAACACTACGTAGTTTCTCAGAAAGCTACTTTCCAGATTTCATCTGAGGTTATTTCCTTTTTCACGATAGCCCTCTATGTGCTTCGAAATATCACTTTGCCAATTCCACAAGAACTGTCTTAGCGAAAGGCTTCTTGAGGGGAAAGCTGTAACTCTCTGAGATGATTTCACAGAACACAAAGAAGTTTCTTAGAAAGCTTCTTTCTCTTTGATATCGGAGGATATTTCCTTTGGCCCTATACTTTTCTAAGGGGTCCGAAATATCTGTTCTCAGATTCCACAGAAATAAGGTTAGCAAAGATATCCACGAAATACCCATGGAACACTGTGAGATGAATTAACAGAACACTAAGCAGTTTCTCAGAAAGCTTCTTTACAGATTTCATCTGAGGACATTTCCTTTTTCACCATAGCCTTCTATGCGCTTCCAAATATCACTTTGCCAATTCCACAAGAACTGTCTTAGCGAAAGGCTTCTTGAGGGGAAAGCTGTAAATCTGTGAGGTGATTTCAAAGAACACAAAGAAGTTTCTGAGAAAGCTTCTTTCTCTTTGTTATCGGAGGATATTTCCTTTGGCCCTATAGTCTTCTAAGGGATCCGATATATCTGTTCTCAGATTCCACAGAAATAAGGCTAGCAAGGAGATCCACGAAATACAGATGTAACTCTGTGAGATTAATTAACAGAACACTAAGCAGTTTCTCAGAAAGCTACTTTCCAGATTTCATATGAGGATATTTCCTTTTTCACCGCAGCCCTCCATGCGCTTCCAATATATCACTTTGCCAATTCCTCAAGAACTGTGTTAGCGAAGGACTTCTCGAGGGGAAAGCTGGAACTCTGTGAGATGATTTCACAGAACACAATGAAGTTTCTCACAAAGCTTCTATCTCTTTGTTATCGGAGGATATTTCCTTTGGCCCTATAGTCTTCTAAGGGATCCGAAATATCTGTTCTTAGATTCCACAGAAAAAAGCCTAGCAAAGAGATCCAAGAAATACAGATGTAACTCTGTGAGATGAATTAACAGAGCACTAAGCAGTTTCTCAGAAAGCTTCTTTCCATATTTTATCTGAGATTATTTCCTTTTTCCCCATAGCCCTCTATAGGCTTCCAAATATCACTCTGCAAATTCCACAAGAACTGTCTTAGCGAAAGTCTTCTTGAAGGGAAAGCTGTAACTCTGTGGGATGATTTCACAGAACACATAGAAGTTTCTCAGAAACTTTTCTCTTTGTTATCGGAGGATATTTCCTTTGGCCCTACAATCTTCTAAGGGATCCGAAATATCTGTTCTCAGATTCCACAGAAATAAGGCTAGCAAAGAGATCTACCAAATACAGATATAACTCTGTGAGATGAATTAACAGAACGCTAAGCAGTTTCTCAGAAAGCTTCTTTCCAGATTTCATCTGAGGATATTTCCTTTTTCACCCTAACCCTCTATGGGCTCCCAAATATCACTTTGCCATTTCCACAAGAACTGTCTTAGCGAAAGTCTTCTTAAGGGGAAAGCAGTAACTCTGTGAGATGATTTCTCAGAACAGAAGGATGTTTCTCAGAAAGCGTCTTTCTCTTTGTTATCGGAGGATATTTCCTTTGGCCCTATAGTGTTCTAAGGGATCCAAAATATCTGTTCTCAGATTCCACAGAAATGAGGATAGCAAAGAGATCCACGAAATACAGATGTAACTCTGTGAGATGAATTAACAGAACACTAAGCAGTTTTTCAGAAAGCTTCTTTCCACATTTCATCTGAGGATATTTCCTTTTTCACCATAGCCCTCTATGCGCTTCCAAATCTCACTTTGTCAATTCCACTAGAACTGTCTTAGCGAAAGGCATCTTGAGGGGAAAGCTGTAACTCTGTGAGATGATTTCACAGAACACAAAGAAGTTTCTCAGAAAGCCTCTTTCTCTTTGTTATCGGAGTTTATTTCCTTTGACCTTATAATTTTCAAAGAGACAGGATATATCATTTCTCAGATTCCACAGAAATAAGGCTAGCAAAGAGATCCACGAAATACAGATGTAAACTGTGAGACAAATTAACAGAACACTAAGCAGTTTCTCAGAAAGCTACTTTCCAGATTTCATCTGAGGATATTTCCTTTTTCACCATAGCCCTCTATGGGCTTCCAAATATCACTTTGCCAATTCCACAACAACTGTCTTAGCGAAAGGCTTCTTGAGGGGAAAGCTGTAACTCTGTGAGATGGTTTCACAGAACACAAAGAAGTTTCTCAGAAAGGTTCTTTCTCTTTGCTATCGGAGGATATTTCCTTCGGCCCTATTGTCTACAAAGGGATACGAAATATATGTTCTCAGATTCCACAAAAATGAGGCTAGCAAAGAGATCCACGAAATACAGATGTAACTCTGTGAGATGAATTAACAGAACACTAAGCAGTTTCTCAGAAAGCTTCTTTCCAGATTTCAAATGAGGATATTTCCTTTTTCACCATAGCCGTCTAGGCGCTTCCAAATATCACTTTTCAAATTCCACAAGAACTGACTTAGCGAAAGGCTTCTTGAGGGGAATGCTGTAACTCTGTGAGATGATTTCACAGAACACAAAGAAGTTTCTCAGAAAGCTTCTTTCTCTTTGTTATCGGAGGATATTTCCTTTGGCCCTGTAGTCTTCTAAGGGATCGGAAATATCTGTCCTCAGATTCCACAGAAATAAGGCTAGCAAAGAGATCCACGAAATACAGATGTAACTCTGTGAGAGGAATTAACAGAACACACAGCAGTTTCTCAGAAAGCTTCTTTCCAGATTTCATCTGAGGATATTTCCTTTCTCACCATAGCCCTCTATGCGCTTCCGAATATCACTTTGCCAATTCCACTCTAACTGTCTTAGCGAAAGGCTTCTTGAGGGGAAAGCTGTATCTCTGTGAGATGATTTCAAAGAACATAAAGAAGTTTCTCAGTAAGCTTCTTTCTCTTTGTTATCGGAGGATATTTCCTTTGGCCCTATATTCTTCTAAGGGATCTGAAATATCTGTTCTCAGATTCCACAGAAATAAGGCTAGCAAAGAGATCTAAAAAAACAGGTGTAACTCTGTGAGATGAATTAACAGAACGCTAATCAGTTTCTCAGAAAGCTTCTTTACAGATTTCATCTGAGGATATTTCCTTTTCACCATAGCCCTCCCTGGGCTTCCAAATATCACTTTGCCAATTCCACAAGAACTGTCTTAGCGAAAGGCTTCTTGAGGGGAAAGCTGTAACTCTCTGAGATGATTTCACAGAACACAAAGAAGTTTCTCAGAAAGCTTCTTTCTCTGATATCGGAGGATATTTCCTTTGGCCCTATAGTCTTCAAAGGGATCCGAAATATCTGTTCTCAGATTCCACAGAAATAAGGCTAGCAAAGAGATCCACGAAATACAGATGTAACTCTGTGAGATGAATTAACAGAACACTAAGCAGTTTCTCAGAAAGCTTCTTTCCAGATTTCAAATGAGGATATTTCCTTTTTCACCAAAGCCGTCTAAGCGCTTCCAAATATCACTTTGCCAATTCCACAAGAACTGTCTTAGCGAAAGGCTTCTTGAGGGGCAAGCTGTAACTCTGTGAGATGATTTCAAAGAACATTAAGAAGTTTCTCAGAAAGCTTCTTTCTCTTTGTTATCGCAGGATATTTCCTTTGGCCCTAGAGTCTTCTAAGGTATCCGAAATATCTTTTCAAAGATTTCACAGAAATAAGGCTAGCAAAGGGAATCACGAAATACAGATGTAACTCTGTGAGATTAATTAACAGAACTCTAAGCAGTTGCTCAGAAAGCTTCTTTCCAGATTTCATCTGAGGATATTTCCTTTTTCACCATAGCCTTCTATGCGCTTCCAAATATCACTTTGCCAATTACACAAGCACTGTCTTAGAGAAAGTCTTCTTGAGGGGAAAGCTGTAACTCTGTGAGGTTATTTCAAAGAACATAAAGAAGTTTCTCAGAAAACTTCTTTCTCTCTGTTATCGGAGTTTATTTCCTTTGGCCCTATAAAGTTCAAAGGGATCCGAAATATCTGTTCTCATATTCCACAGAAATAAAGCTAGCAAAGAGATCCACGAAATACAGATGTAACTCTGTGAGATGAACTAACAGAACACTAAGGAGTTTCTCAGAAAGCTTCTTTCCAGATTTCATCTGAGGATATTTCCTTTTTCACCATAGCCCTCTATGTGCTTCCAAATATCACTTTGCCAATTCCACAAGAACTGCCTTAGCGAAAGGCTTAATGAGGGGAAATCTGTAACTCTGTGTGATGATTTCACAGAACACATAGAAGTTTCTCAGAAACCTTTCTCTTTGTTATCGGAGGATATTTCCTTTGGCCCTATAGTCCTCAAATGTATCCGAAATATCTGTTTGCAGATTCCACAGAAATAAGGCTAGCAAAGAGATCCATGAAATACAGATGTAACTCTCTGAGATGAATTAACAGAACACTACGCAGTTTCTCAGAAAGCTTCTTTCCAGATTTCATCTGAGGTTATTTCCTTTTTCACCATAGCCCTCTATGTGCTTCGAAATATCACTTTGCCAATTCCACAAGAACTGTCTTAGCGAAAGGCTTCTTGAGGGGAAAGCTGTAACTCTGTGAGGTGATTTCAAAGAACAGAAAGAAGTTTCTCAGAAAGCTTCTTTCTCTTTGTTATCGGAGAATATTTCCTTTAGCCCTGTAGTCTTCTAAGGGATCCGATACATCTGTTCTCAGATTCCACAGAAATAAGGCTAGCAAAGAGATCCACGAAATACTGATGTAACTCTCTGAGATGAATTAACAGATCACTAAGCAGTTTCTCAGAAAGCTTCTTTCCAGATTTCATCTGAGGATATTTCCTTTTTCACCAAGACCTCTATGCGCTTCCAAATATCACTTTGCCAATTCCACTAGATCTGTCTTAGCGAAAGGCTTCTTGAGGGGAAAGCTGTAACTCCCTGAGGAGATTTTGAAAGAACACAAAGAAGTTTCTCAGAAAGCTTCTTTGTCTTTGCTATGGGAGGATATTTCCTTTGGCCCTGTAGTCTTCAAAGGGATCCGAAATATCTGTTCTCAGATTCCACAGAAATAAGGCTAGCAAAGAGATCCACGAAATATAGATGTAACTCTGTGAGATGAATTAACAGAACATTTGCAGTTTCTCAGAAAGCTTCTTTCCAGATTTCATCTGAGGATATTTCCTTTTTCACCAAAGCCCTCTATGCGCTTCCGAATATCACTTTTCTAATTCCACTAGAAATGTCTTAGCGAAAGGATTCTTGAGGGGAAACTGTAACTCTGTGGGATGATTTCACAGAACATAAAGGAGTATCTCAGAAACCTTCTTTCTCTTTGTTATCGCAGGATATTTCCTTTGGCCCTATAGTCTTCTAAGGTATCCGAAATATCTTTTTAAAGATTTCACAGAAATAAGGCTAGCAAAGGGAATCACGAAATACAGATGTAACTCTGTGAGATTAATTAACAGAACTCTAAGCAGTTTCTCAGAAAGCTTCTTCCCAGATTTCATCTGAGGTTATTTCCTTTTTCACCATAGCCCTCTAAGCGCTTCTAAATATCACTTTGCCAATTCCACAAGAACTCTCTTAGCGAAAGGCTTCTTGAAGGGAAAGCTGTAACTCTGTGAGCTGATTTCACAGAACACAAAGAAGTTTCTCAGAAAGCTTCTTTCTCTTTGTTATCGGAGTTTATTTCCTTTGGCCCTATAATTTTCAAAGGGATCCGAAATATCTGCTCTCAGATTCCACAGAAATAAGGCTAGCAAACAGATCCACGAAATACAGATGTAACTCTGTGAGATGAATTAACAGAACATTAAGCAGTTTCTCAGAAAGCTTCTTTCCAGATTTCATCTACGGATATTTCCTTTTTCACCATAGCCGTTTATGGGCTTCCAAATATCACTTTGCCAATTTCAGAAGAACTGTGCTAGCGAAAAGCTTCTTGAGGGGAAAGCTGTAACTATGTGAGATGATTTCACAGAACACATAGAAGTTTCTCAGAAACCTTTCTCTTTGTTATCGGAGGATATTTCCTTTGGCCGTAGAGTCTTCAAAGGGATCCGAAATATCTGTTCTCAGTTTCCACAGAAATAAGGCCAGCAAAGAGATCCACGAAATACAGATGTAACTCTGTGAGATGAATAAACAGAACACTAAGCAGTTTCTCAGAAAGCTTCTTTCCAGATTTCATCTGAGGATATTTCCTTTTTCACCATAGCCCTCCATGCGCTTCCAAATATCACTTTGCATATTCCACAAGAACTGTCTTAGCAAAAGGCTTCTTTAGGGGAAAGCTGTAACTCTGTGAGATGATTTCACAGAACACAAAGAAGTTTCTCAGAAAGTTATTTCTCTTTTTTATCGGAGGATATTTCCTTTGGCCCTATAGTCTTCAAAGGGATCCGAAATATCTGTTTTCAGATTCCAGAAAAATAAGGCTAGCAATGAGATCCACGACATACAGATGTAACTCTGTGAGATGAATTAACAGAACACTAAGCAGTTTCTCAGAAAGCTGCTTTCCAGATTTCATCTGAGGTTATTACCTTTTTCACCATAGCCCTCCATTTGCTTCGAAATATCAGTTTGACAGTTCCACAAGTACTGTCTTAGCGAAAGGCTTCTTGAGGGGAAAGCTGTAACTCTGTGAGATGATTTCACAGAACACAAAGAAGATTCTCAGAAAGCTTCTTTCTCTTTGTTATCGGAGGTTATTTCCTTTGTTCCTATATTCCTGAAAGGGATCCGAAATATCTGTTCTCAGATCCACAGAAATAAGGCTAGCAAAGAGTTCAACGAAATACAGATATAACTCTGTGAGATGAATTAACAGAACACTAAGCAGTTTCTCAGAAAGCTTCTTTCCAGATTTCATCTGAGGTTATTTCCTTTTTCACCATAGCCCTCTATGGGCTTCCAAATATCACTTTGCCAATTCCACAAGAACTGTCTTACCGAAAGGCTTCATGAGGGGAAAGTTGTAACTCTGGGAGATGATTTCACAGAACACAAAGAAGTTTCTCAGAAACCTTTCTCTTTGTTATCGGAGGATATTTCCTTTGGCCCTAGAGTCTTCAATGGGATCTGAAATATCTGTTCTGAGATTCGACAGAAATAAGGCTAGCAAAGAGATCCACGAAATACAGATGTAATTCTGTGAGATGAATTAACAGAACACTAAGGAGTTTCTCAGAAAGCTACTTTCCAAAGTTCATCTGAGGATATTTCCTTTTTCAACATAGCCCTCTATGGGCTTCCAAATATCACTTTGCCAATTACACAAGAAGTGTCTAAGCGAAAGGCTTCTTGAGGGGAAAGTTGTAACTCTCTGAGATGATTTCACAGAACACAAAGAAGTTTCTCAGAAAGCTTCTTTCTCTTTGTTATCGGAGGATATTTCCTTTGTCCCTATAGTCTTCAAAGGGATCCGAAATATCGGTTCTCAGATTCCAGAGAAATAAGGCTAGCAAAGAGATCCACGAAATACAGCTGTAACTCTGTGAGATGAATTAACAGAACACTAAGCAGTTTCTCAGAAAGCTTCTTTCCAGATTTCATCTGAGGTTATTTCCTTTTTCACCCTAGGCCTCTATTCGCTTCGAAATATCACTTTGCCAATTTCCCAAGAACTGTGCTAGCGAAAGGCTTCTTTTTTTTTTTTTTAATTTATTTATTATTATTATACTTTAAGTTGGAGGGTACATGTGCATAACGTGCAGGTTTGTTACATATGTATACTTGTGCCATGTTGCTGTGCTGCACCCATCAACTCGTCATTTACATCAGGTATAACTCCCAGTGCAATCCCTCCCCCCTCCCCCCTCCCCATGATAGGCCCCGGTGTGTGATGTTCCCCTTCCTGAGTCCGAGTGATCTCATTGTTCAGTTCCCACCTATGAGTGAGAACATGCGGTGTTTGGTTTTCTGTTCTTGTGACAGTTTGCTAAGAATGATGGATTCCAGCTGCATCCAAGTCCCTACGAAGGACTCAAACTCATCCTTTTTTATGGCTGCATAGTATTCCATGGTGTATATGTGCCACATTTTCTTAATCCAATCTATCACTGATGGACATTTGGGTTGATTCCAAGTCTTTGCTATTGTGAATAGTGCCGCAATAAACATACGTGTGCATGTGTCTTTATAGCAGCATAATTTATAATCCTTTGGGTATATACCCAGTAATGGTATGGCTGGGTCATATGGTACATCTAGTTCTAGATCCTTGAGGAATCGCCATACTGTTTTCCATAATGGTTGAACTAGTTTACAATCCCACCAACAGTGTAAAAGTTTTCCTATTTCTCCACATCCTCTCCAGCACCTGTTGTTTCCTGACTTTTTAATGATCGCCATTCTAACTGGTGTGAGATGGTATCTCATTGTGGTTTTGATTTGCATTTCTCTGATGGCCAGTGATGATGAGCATTTTTTCATGTGTCTGTTGGCTGTATGAATGTCTTCTTTTGAGAAATGTCTGTTCATATCCTTTGCCCACTTTTTGATGGGGTTGTTTGTTTTTTTCTTGTAAATTTGTTTGAGTTCTTTGTAGGTTCTGGATATTAGCCCTTTGTCATATGAGTAGATTGCAAAAATTTTCTCCCATTCTGTAGGTTGCCTGTTCACTCTGATGGTAGTTTCTTTTGCTGTGCAGAAGCTCTTTAGTTTAATGAGATCCCATTTGTCAATTTTGGCTTTTGCTGCCGTTGTTTTTGGTGTTTTAGACATGAAGTCTTTGCCCATGCCTATGTCCTGAATGGTACTACCTAGGTTTTCCTCTAGGATTTTTATGGTATTAGGTCTAACATTTAAGTCTCTAATCCATCTTGAATTAATTTTCGTATAAGGATTAAGGAAAGATCCAGTTTCAGCTTTCTACTTATGGCTAGCCAATTTTCCCAGCACCATTTATTAAATAGGGAATCCTTTACCCATTTCTTGTTTCTCTCAGGTTTGTCAAAGATCAAATGGCTGTAGATGTGTGGTATTATTTCTGAGGACTCTGTTCTGTTCCATTGGTCTATATCTCTGTTTTGGTACCAGTACCATGCTGTTTTGGTTACTGTAGCCTTGTAGTATAGTTTGAAGTCAGGTAGCGTGATGCCTCCAGCTTTGTTCTTTTGACTTAGTATTGTCTTGGAGATGCGGGCTCTTTTTTGGTTCCATATGAACTTTAAAGCAGTTTTTTCCAATTCTGTGAAGAAACTCATTGGTAGCTTGATGGGGATGGCATTGAATCTATAAATTACTTTGGGCAGTATGGCCATTTTCACGATATTGATTCTTCCTATCCATGAGCATGGTATGTTCTTCCATTTGTTTGTGTCCTCTTTTATTTCACTGAGCAGTGGTTTGTAGTTCTCCTTGAACAGGTCCTTTACATCCCTTGTCAGTTGGATTCCTAGGTATTTGATTCTCTTTGAAGCAATTGTGAATGGAAGTTCATTCCTGATTTGGCTCTCTGTTTGTCTGTTACTGGTGTATAAGAATGCTTGTGATTTTTGCACATTAATTTTGTATCCTGAGACTTTGCTGAAGTTGCTTATCAGCTTAAGGAGATTTTGGGCTGAGATGATGGGGTTTTCTAAATATACAATCATGTCGTCTGCAAACAGGGACAATTTGACTTCTTCTTTTCCTAACTGAATACCCTTGATTTCTTTCTCTTGCCTGATTGCCCTAGCCAGAACTTCCAACACTATGTTGAATAGGAGTGGTGAGAGAGGGCATCCCTGTCTTGTGCCAGTTTTCAAAGGGAATTTTTCCAGTTTTTGCCCATTCAGTATGATATTGGCTGTGGGTTTGTCATAAATAGCTCTTATTATTTTGAGGTACGTTCCATCAATACCGAATTTATTGAGCGTTTTTAGCATGAAGGGCTGTTGAATTTTGTCAAAAGCCTTTTCTGCATCAATTGAGATAATCATGTGGTTCTTGTCTTTGGTTCTGTTTATATGCTGGATTATGTTTATTGATTTGCGAATGTTGAACCAGCCTTGCATCCCAGGGATGAAGCCCACTTGATCATGGTGGATAAGCTTTTTGATGTGTTGCTGAATCCGGTTTGCCAGTATTTTATTGAGGATTTTTGCATCGATGTTCATCAGGGATATTGGTCTAAAATTCTCTTTTTTTGTTGTGTCTCTGCCAGGCTTTGGTATCAGGATGATGTTGGCCTCATAAAATGAGTTAGGAAGGATTCCCTCTTTTTCTATTGATTGGAATAGTTTCAGAAGGAATGGTACCAACTCCTCCTTGTACCTCTGATAGAATTCAGCTGTGAATCCATCTGGTCCTGGACTTTTTTTGGTTGGTAGACTATTAATTGTTGCCTCAATTTCAGAGCCTGCTATTGGTCTATTCAGGGATTCAACTTCTTCCTGGTTTAGTCTTGGAAGAGTGTAAGTGTCCAGGAAATTATCCATTTCTTCTAGATTTTCCAGTTTATTTGCATAGAGGTGTTTATAGTATTCTCTGATGGTAGATTGTATTTCTGTGGGGTCGGTGGTGATATCCCCTTTATCATTTTTAATTGCGTCGATTTGATTCTTCTCTCTTTTCTTCTTTATTAGTCTGGCTAGTGGTCTGTCAATTTTGTTGATCTTTTCAAAAAACCAACTCCTGGATTCATTGATTTTTTGGAGGGTTTTTTGTGTCTCTATCTCCTTCAGTTCTGCTCTGATCTTAGTTATTTCTTGCCTTCTGCTAGCTTTCGAATGTGTTTGCTCTTGCTTCTCTAGTTCTTTTAATTGCGATGTTAGCGTGTCAATTTTAGATCTTTCCTGCTTTCTCTTGTGGGCATTTAGTGCTATAAATTTCCCTCTACACACTGCTTTAAATGTGTCCCAGAGATTCTGGTATGTTGTATCTTTGTACTCATTGGTTTCAAAGAACATCTTTATTTCTGCCTTCATTTCGTTATGTACCCAGTAGTCATTCAGGAGCAGGTTGTTCAGTTTCCATGTAGTTGAGCGGTTTTGATAGAGTTTCTTAGTCCTGAGTTCCAGTTTGATTGCACTGTGGTCTGAGAGACAGTTTGTTATAATTTCTGTTCTTGTACATTTGCTGAGGAGATTTCATCTGACGATATTTCCTTTTTCACCATATTCCTTTTTCACCATAGCCCTCTAGGGGCTTCCAAATATCACTTTGCCAATTCCACAAAAACGTCTTAGCGAAAGGCTTCTTAAGGGGAAAGCTGTAACTTTGTGAGATGATTTCACAGAACACAAAGAAGTTTCTCAGAAAGCTTCTTTCTCTTTGTTATCGGAGGATATTTCCTTTGGCCCTATAGTGTTCTAAGGGATCCGAAATATCTGTTCTCAGATTCCACAGAAATAAGGCTAGCAAAGAGATCTACGAAATACAGATGTAACTCTGTGAGAGGAATTAACAGAACACTAAGCAGCTTCTCAGAAAGCTTCTTTCCAGATTTCATCTGAGGATATTTCCTTTTTCACCATAGCCCTCTATGGGCTTCCAAATATCACTTTGCCAATTCCACAAGAACTGTCTTAGTGAAAGGCTTCTTGAGGGGAAAGCTGTAAGGTTTCTTGAGGGGAAAGCTGTAACTCTGTGAGATGATTTCACAGAACACAAAGAAGTTTCTCACAAACCTTCTTTCTCTTTGTTATCGGAGGATGTTTCCTTTGGCCCTATAGTCTTCTAAGGGAACCGAAATATCTGTTCTCAGATTCCACAGAAATAAGGCTAGCAAAGAGATCCACCAAATACAGATGTAACTCTGTGAGATGAATTAACAGAACACTAAGCAGTTTCTCAGAAAGCTTCTTTCCAGATTTCATTTGAGGATATTTCCTTTTTCACCATAGCCCTCTGTGGGCTTGCAAATATCATTTTGCCAATTCCACAAGAACTGTGCTAGCGAAAGGCTTCTTGAGGGGAAAGCTGTAACTCTGTGAGATGATTTCACAGAACACAAAGAAGTTTCTCAGAAACCTTCTTTATCTTTGTTATCAGAGTTTTTAATCTTTGGCCCTATAATCTTCAAAGGGATCCGAAATATCTGTTCTCAGATTCCACAGAAATAAGGCAACACAGAGATCCACGAAATACAGATGTAACTCTGTGAGATGAATTAACAGAACACTAAGGAGTTTCTCAGAAAGCTTCTTTCCAGATTTCATCTGAGGATATTTCCTTTTTCACCATAGACCTCTAAGGGCTTCCAAATATCACTTTGCCAATTCCACAAGAACTGTCTTAACGAAAGGCTTCTGAGGGGAAAGCTGTAACTCTGTGTGATGGTTTCACAGAACACAAAGAAGTTTCTCAGAAAGCTTCTTTCTCTTTGTTATCGGAGTTTATTTCCTTTGGCCCTATAGTCTTCTAAGGGATCCGAAATATCTGTTCTCAAATTCACAGAAATAAGGCTAGCAAAGAGATCCACGAAATACAGATGTAACTCTGGGAGATGAATTAACAGAACACTAAGCAGTTTCTCAGAAAGCTTCTTTCCAGATTTCATCTGAGGATATTTCCTTTTTCACCATAGCCCTTTATGCGCTTCCAAATATCACTTTGCCAATTCCACTAGAACTGTCTTAGCGAAAGACTTTTTGAGGGGAAAGCTGTAACTCTGTGAGATGATGTCACAGAACACAAAGAAGTTTCTCAGAAAGCTTCTATCTCTTTGTTATCGGAGGATATTTCCTTCGGTCCTATAGTCTTCTAAGGAATCCGAAATATATGTTCGCAGATTCCACAGAAATAAGGCTAGCAAAGAGAACCACGAAATACAGATGTAACTCTGTGAGATGAATTAACAGAACACTAAGCAGTTTCTCAGAAAGCTTCTTTACAGATTTCATCTGAGGATATTTCCATTTTCACCCTAGCCTTCTATGTGCTTGCAAATATCACTTTGCCAATTCCACAAGAACTGTCTTAGCGAAAGGCTTCTTGAGGGGAAAGCTGTAACTCGGTGAGGTGATTTCAAAGAACACAAGGAAGTTTCTCAGAAAGCTTCTTTCTCTTTGTTATCGGAGTTTATATACTTTGGCCCTATAATCTTCAAAGGGATCCGAAATATCTGTTCTCAGACTCCACAGAAATAAGATTAGAAAAGACATCCACCAAATACAGATGTAACGCTGTGAGATGAATTAACAGAACACTAAGGAGTTTCTCAGAAAGATACTTTCCAGGTTTCATCTGAGGATACTTTCTTTTTCACCATAGCCCTCTATGGGCTTCCAAATATCACTTTGCCAATTCCACAAGAAGTGTCTAAGCGAAAGGCTTCTTGAGGGGAAAGCTGTAACTCTCTGAGATGATTTCACAGAACACAAAGAAGTTTCCCAGAAAGCTTCTTTCTCTTTGTTATCGGAGGATATTTCCTTTGTCCCTATAGTCATCAAAGGGATCCGAAATATCTGTTCTCAGATTCCACAGAAATAAGGCTAGCAAAGAGATCCACGAAATACAGATGTAACTCTGTGAAATGAATTGACAGAACACTACGCAGTTTCTCAGGAAGCTTCTTTCCAGATTTCATCTGAGGATATTTCCTTTTTCACCATAGCCCTCTAAGGGCTTCCAAATATCACTTTGCCAATTCCACAAGAACTGTCTTAACGAAAGGCTTCTCAGGGGAAAGCTGTAACTCTGTGTGATGGTTTCACAGAACACAAAGAAGTTTCTCAGAAAGCTTCTTTCTCTTTGTTATCGGAGTTTATTTCCTTTGGCCCTATAATCTTCAAAGGGATCCGAAATATCTGTTCTCTGATTCCACAGAAATAAGGCTAGCAAAGAGATCCACCAAATACAGATGTAACTCTGTGAGATGATTTAACAGAACACTAAGGAGTTTCTCAGAAAGCTACTTTCCACATTTCATCTGAGGATATTTCCTTTTTCACCATAGCCCTCTACGGGCTTCCAAATAACACTTTGCCAATTCCACAAGAACTGTCTTAGCGAAAGGCTTCACTAGGGGAAAGCTGTAATTCTGTGAGGTGATTTCACAGAACACAAAGAAGTTTCCCATAAAGCTTCTTTCTCTTTGTTATCGGAGGATAATTCCTTTGGCCGTATAGTCTTCTAAGGGATCCGAAATATCTGTTCTCAGATTCCACAGAAATAAGGCTAGCAAAGAGTTCCACGAAATACAGATGTAACTCTGTGAGATGAATTAACAGAACACTAAGCAGTTTCTCAGAAAGCTTCTTTCCACATTTCATCTGAGGATATTTCCTTTTTCACCATAGCCCTCAATGCGCTTCCAAATATCACTTTGCCAATTCCACAAGAACTGTCTTAGCGAAAGGCTTCTTGAGGGGAAAGCTGTAACTCTGTGAGATGATTTCACAGAACACAAAGAAGTTTCTCAGAAAGCTTCTTTCTCTTTGTTGTCGGAGGATATTTCCTTTGGCCCTACAGTCTTCAAAGGGATCCGAAATATCTGTTCTCAGATTCCACAGAAATAAGGCTAGCAAAGGGATCCACGAAATACAGATGTAACTCTGTGAGATGAATTTACAGAACACTAAGGAGTTTCTCAGAGAGCTACTTTCCAGATTTCATCTGAGGATAATTCCTTTCTCACCATAGCCCTCTAAGGGATTCCAAATATCACTTTGCCAATTCCAAAAGAACTGTCTTACCCAAAGGCTTCTTGAGGGGAAAGCTGTAACTCTGTGAGATGATTTCACAGAACACAAAGAAGTTTCTCACAAAGCTTCCTTCTCTTTGTTATCGGAGGATATTTCCTTTGGCCCTGTAGTCTTCTGCGGGATCCAAAGTAACTCTTCTCAGATTTCACAGAAATAACTATAGCAAAGAGATCCACGAAATACAGATGTAACTCTGTTAGATGCATTAACCGAACACTAAGCAGTCTCTGAAAGCTGCTTTCCAGATTTCATCTGAGGATATTTCCTTTTTCACCATAGCCTTCTATGTGCTTGCAAATATCACTTTGCCAATTCCACAAGAACTGTCTTAGCCAAAGGCTTCTCGAGGCGAAAGCTGTAACTCTGTGAGATGATTTCACAGAACACAAAGAAGTTTCTCAGAAAGCTTCTTTCTCTTTGTTATCAGAGGATATTTCCTTTAGCCCTATAGTCTTCTAAGGGAACCGAAATATCTGTTCTCAGATTCCACAGAAATAAGGCTAGCAAAGAGATCCACCAAATACAGATGTAACTCTGTGAGATGAATTAACAGAACACTAAGCAGTTTCTCAGAAAGCTTCTTTCCGGATTTCATCTTAGGATATTTCCTTTTTCACCATAGCCATCTATGGGCTTCCAAATATCACTTTGCCAATTCCACAAGAACTGTCTTAGCGAAAGGCTTCTAGAGGGGAAAGCTGTAACTCTGTGAGATGATTTCACAGAACACAAAGAAGTTTCTCAGAAAGCTTTTTTCTCTTTGTTATCGGAGGATATTTCCTTTGGCCCTGTAGTCTTCTGCGGGATCCAAAGTAACTCTTCTCAGATTTCACAGAAATAACTATAGCAAAGAGATCCACGAAATACAGATGTAACTCTGTGAGATGCATTAACCGAACACTAAGCAGTCTCTGAAAGCTGCTTTCCAGATTTCATCTGAGGATATTTCCTTTTTCACCATAGCCTTCTAGGCGCTTCCAAATATCAGTTTGCCAATTCACAAGAACAGTCTTAGCGAAAGGCTTCTTGAGGGGAAAGCTGTAACTCTGTGAGGTGATATCAAAGAACACAAAGAAGTTTCTCATAAAGCTTCTTTCTCTTTGTTATCGGAGTTTTTTTCCTTTGGCCTATAATATTCAAATGGATCCGAAATATCTTTTCTCAGATTACAGAGAAATAAGGCTAGCAAAGAGATCCACCAAATTCAGATGTAACTCTGTGAGATGAATTAACAGAACACTAAGGAGTTTCTCAGAGAGCTACTTTCCATATTTCATCTGAGGATATTTCCTTTTTCACCATAGCCCTCTAAGGGATTCCAATTATCTCTTTGTCAAGTCCACAAGAAGTGTCCTAGCCAAAGGCTTCTTGAGGGAAAAGCTGTAACTCTGTGAGATGATTTCACAGAACACAAAGAAGTTTCTCACAAAGCTTCTTTCTCTTTGTTATCGGAGGATATTTCCTTTGGCCCTATAGTCTTCTAAGGGATCCGAAATATCTGTTCTCAGATTCCACAGAAATAAGGCTAGCAAAGAAATCCACGAAATACAGATGTAACTCTGTGAGATGCATTAACAGAACACTAAGAAGTTTCTCAGAAAGCTTCTTTCCAGATTTCATCTGAGGATAATTCCTTTTTCACCATAGCCCTCTATGGGCTTCCAAATATCACTTTGCCAATTCCACTAGAACTGCCTTAGCGAAAGGTTTCTTGAGGTTAAAGCTGTAACTCGGTGAGGTGATTTCACAAAACATAAAGAAGTTTCTCAGAAAGCTTCTTTCTCTTTGTTATAGGAGGATATGTCCTTTGGCCCTATAGTCTTCTAAGGGATCCAAAATATCTGTTCCCAGATTCCACAGAAATAAGGCTAGCAAAGAGATTCACGAAATGCAGATGTAACTCTGTGAAATGAATTAACAGATCACTAAGCAGTTTCTCAGAAAACTTCTTTCCAGATTTCATCTGAGAATATTTCCTTTTTCAGCGTAGCCCTCTATGGGCTTCCAAATATCACTTTGCCAATTCCACAAGAACTGTCTTAGGGAAAGGCTTCTTGAGGGGAAAGCTGTAACTCTGTGAGATGATTTCACAGTACACAAAGAAGTTTATCAGAAAGCTTCTTTCTCCTTCATATGGGAGGATATTTCCTTTGGCCGTATAATGTTCTATGAGATCCGAAATATCGGTTCTCAGATTACACAGAAATAAGGCTAGCAAAGAGATCCACGAAATACAGAAGGAACACAGTGAGATGAATTGCCAAAACATTAAGGAGTTTCTCGGAAAGCTTCTTTCCAGATTTCATCTAAGGATACTTCCTTTTTCACATTAACCCTCTATGGGCTTCCAAATATCACTTTGCCATTTCCACAAGAACTGTCTTGCGAAAGGCTTCTTGAGGGCAAAGCTGTAACTCTGTGAGATGACTTCACAGAACACAAGGAAGTTTCTCAGAAAGCGTCTTTCTCTTTGTTATCGGAGGATATTTCCTTTGGCCCTAAAGTCTTCTAAGGGATCCGAAATATCTGTTCTCAGATTCCATAGAAATAAGGCTAGCAAAGAGTTCCACGAAATACAGATGTAACTCTGTGAGATGAATTAACAGAACACTAAGCAGTTTCTCAGAAAGCTTCTTTCCAGATTTCATCTGAGGATATTTCCTTTTTCACCATAGCCCTCAATGCGCTTCCAAATATCACTTTGCCAATTCAACTAGAACTGTCTTAGCGAAAGGCTTCTTGAGTGGAAAGCTGTAACTCTCTGAGATAATTTCACAGAACACAAAGAAGTTTCTCAGAAAGCTTCTTTCTCTTTGTTATCGGAGGATATTTCCTTTGGCCCTATAGTCTTCCAAGGGATCCGCAATATCTGTTCTCAGATTCCAGAGAAATTAGGCTAGTAAAGAGATCCCCGAAATACAGATGTAACTCTGTGAGATGAATTAATGGAACACTAAGCAGTTTCTCAGAAAGCTTCTTTCCAGATTTCATCTGAGGTTATTTACTTTTTCACCATAGCCCTCTATAAGCTTCGAAATATCACTTTGACAATTCCACAAGAACTGTCTTAGCGAAAGGCTTCTTAAGGGGAAAGCTGTAACTCTGTGAGATGATTTCCCAGAACACAAAGATGTTTCTCAGAAGGCTTCTTTCTCTTTTTTATAGGAGGTTATTTCCTTTGGCCCTATAATCTTCTAAGGGATCCGAAATATCTGTTCTCAGATTCCACAGAAATAAGGGTAGCAAAGAGAAACACGAAATACAGATGTAACTCTGTGAGATGCATTAACAGAACACTAAGCAGTTTATCAGAAAGCTACTTTCCAGATTACATCTGGGGATATTTCCTTTTTCACCATAGCCCTCTAGGCGCTTCAAAATATCACTTTGCCAATTCCACTAGAACTGTCTTAGCGAAAGGCTTCTTGAGGGAAAGCTCTAACTCTGTGAGATGATTTCACAGTACACAAAGAAGTTTCTCAGAAAGCTTCTTTCTCTTTGTTATCGGAGGATATTTCCTTTGGCCCTATAGTCTTCAAAGGGATCCGAAATAACTGTTCTCAGATTCCACAGAAATAAGGCTAGCAAAGAGATCCACGAAATACAGATGTAACTCTGGGAGATGAATTAACAGAACACTAAGGAGTTCCTCAGAGAACTACTTTCCAGATTTCATCTGAGGATATTTCCTTTTTCACCATAGCCCTCTATGGGCTTCCATATATGACTTTGCCAATTCCGCAAGAGCTGTCTTAGCGAAAGGCTTCTGGAGGGGAAAGCTGTAACTCTCAGAGATGATTTCACAGAACACAAAGAAGTTTCTAGAACGCTTGTTTCTCTTTGTTATCGGAGGATAATTCCTTTGGCCGTATAGTCTTCAAAGGGATCCGAAATATCTCTTCGCAGATTAAACGGAAATAAGGGTAGCAAAGAGATACACGAAATACAGATGTAACTCTCTGAGATGAATTAACAGAACACTAAGCAGTTTCTCAGAAATCTTCTTTCCAGATTTCATCTGAGGTTATTTCCTTTTTCACCATAGCCCTGTTTGTGCTTCGAAATATCACTTTGCCAATTCCACAAGAACTCTCTTAGCGAAAGGCTTCTTGAGGGGATAGCTGTAACTCTGTGTGATGATTTCACAGAACACAAAGAAGTTTCTCAGAAAGCTTCTTTCTCTTTGTTATCTGAGGATATTTCCTTTGGCCCTATAGTCTTCTAAGGGATCCGAAATGTCTGTTCTCAGATTCCACAGAAATAAGGCTAGCAAAGAGATCCACGAAATACAGATGTAACTCTGTGAGATGAATTAACAGAACACTAAGTAGTTTCTCAGAAATCTTCTTTCCAGATTTCTTCTGAGGATACTTCCTTTTTCACCATAGCCCTCTAAGGGCTTCCAAACATCACTTTGCCAATTCCACAAGAAGTGTCTTAGCGAAATGCTTCTTGAGGGGAAAGATGTAACTCTGTGAGATGATTTTATAGAACACAAATAAGTTTCTCAGAAAGCTTCTTTCTCTTTGTTATCGGAGCATATTTCCTTTGGCCCTATAGTCTTCAAAGGGATCCGAAATATCTGTTCTCAGATTCCAGAGAAATAAGGCTAGCAAAGAGATCCACGAAATACAGATCTAACTCTGGGAGATGAATTAATAGAACACTACCCAGTTTCTAAGATAGCTTCTTTCCAGATTTCATTTGAGGATATTTCCTTTTTCACCATAGCCCTCTATGGCTTCCATATATCACTTTGCCAATTCCACTAGAACTGTCTTAGCGAAAGGCTTCTTGAGGGGAAAGCTGTAACTCAGTGAGATGATTTCACAGAACACAAAGAAGTTTCTCAGAAAGCTTCTTTCTCTTTGTTATCGGAGGATATTTCCTTTGGCCCTATAGTCTTCTAAGGGATTCAAAATATCTGTTCTCAGATTCCACAGAAATAAGGATAGCAAAGAGATCCACGAAATACAGATGTAACTCTGTGAGATGAATTAACAGAACACTAAGCAGTTTTCCAGAAAGCTTCTTTCCAGATTTCATCTGAGGTTATTTCTTTTTTCACCATAACCCTGTATGTGCTTCCAAATATCACTTTGCCAATTCCACAAGAACTCTCTTAGCGAAAGGCTTCTTGAGGGGTAAGCTGTAACTCTGTGAGATGATTTCCCAGAACACAAAGAAGTTTCTCAGAAGGCTTCTTTCTCTTTTTTATCGGAGGATATTTCCTTTGGCCCTATAATCTTCTAAGGGATCCGAAATATCTGTTCTCAGATTCCACAGAAATAAGGCTAGCAAAGAGATCCACGAAATACAGATGTAACTCTGTGAGATGAATTAACAGAACACTAAGCAGTTTCTCAGAAAGCTGCTTTCCAGATTTCATCTGGGGATATTTCCTTTTTCACCGTAGCCCTCTATGCGCTTCCAAATATCACTTTGCCAATTGCACTAGAACTCTCTTAGCGAAAGGCTTCTTGAGGGGAGAGCTGTAACTCTGTGAGATGATTTCACAGTACACAAAGAAGTTTCTCAGAAAGCTTCTTTCTCTTTGTTATCGGAGGATATTTCCTTTGGCCCTATAGTCTTCCAAGGGATCCGAAATAACTGTTCTCAGATTCCACAGAAATAAGGCTAGCAAAGAGATCCACGAAATACAGATGTAACTCTGTGAGATGAATTAACAGAACACTAAGGAGTTTCTCAGAGAGCTACTTTCCAGATTTCATCTGAGGATATTTCCTTTTTCACCATAGCCCTCTATGGGCATCCATATATGACTTTGCCAATTCCGCAAGAACTGTCTTAGCGAAAGGCTTCTGGAGGGGAAAGCTGTAATTCTCAGAGATGATTTCACAGAACACAAAGAAGTTTCTAGAAAGCTTCTTTCTCTTTGTTATCGGAGGATATTTCCTCTGGTCCTATAGTCTTCAAAGGGATCTGAAATATCTCTTCGCAGATTCCACAGAAATAACGGTAGCAAAGAGACCCACGAAATACAGATGTAACTCTCTGTGATGAATTAATAGAACTCTAAGCAGTTTCTCAGAAAGCTTCTTTCCAGATTTCATCTGAGGTTATTTCCTTTTTCACCATAGCCCTGTATGTGCTTCGAAATATCACTTTGCCAATTCCACAAGAACTCTCTTAGCGAAAGGTTTCATGAGGGGAAAGCTGTAAATCTGTGTGATGATTTCACAGAACACAAAGAAGTTTCTCAGAAAGCTTCTTTCTCTTTGTTATCGGAGGATATTTCCTTTGGCCCTATAGTCTTCTAAGAGATCCAAAATGTCTGTTCTCCGATTCCACAGAAATAAGACTAGCAAAGAGATCCACGAAATACAGATGTAACTCTGTGAGATGAATTAACAGAACACTAAGCAGTTTCTCAGAAAGCTTCTTTCTCGATTTCATCTAAGGTTATTTCCTTTTTCACCATAGCCCTCTATGGGCTTCCAAATATCACTATGCCAATTCCACAAGAACTGTCTTAGTGAAAGGCTTCTTGATGGGAAATCTGTAACTCTGTGAGATGATTTCACAGAACAAAAAGAAGTTTCTCAGAAACCTTCTTTCTCTTTGTTATCCGAGAATGTTTCCTTTGGCCCTATAGTCTTCTAAGGGATGGGAAATATCTGTTCTCAGATTCCACAAAAATAAGGCTAGCAAAGAGATCCATGAAATACAGATATAACTCTGTGAGATGAATTAAGAACACTAAGCAGTTTCTCAGAAAGCTTCTTTCCAGATTTCTACTGAGGATATTTCCTTTTACACAATAGCCCTCTATGGGCTTCCAAATATCACTTTGCCAATTCCACAAGAACTGTCTTAGCGAAAGGCCTCTTGAGGGGAACGCTGTAACTCTGTGAGATGATTTCACAGAACACAAAGAAGTTTCTCAGAAAGCTTCTTTCTCTTTGTTATCGGAGGATATTACCTTTCGCCCTATTGTCTTCAATGGCATCCGAAATATGTGTTCGCAGATTCCACAGAAATAAGGCTAGCAAAGAGATCCACGAAATACAGATGTAACTCTGTGAGATGAATTAACGTAACACTAAGCAGTTTCTCACAAAGCTTCTTTCCATATTTCATCTGAGGATATTTCCTTTTTCACCACAGCCCTCTATGCGCTTCCAAATATCACTCTGCCAATTCCACTAGAACTCTCTTAGCGAAAGGCTGCATGGGGAGAAAGCTGTAACTCAGTGAGATGATTTAAGAGAACACGAAGAAGTTTCTCAGAAAGCTACTTTCTCTTTGTTTTCGCAGGATATTTACTTTAGTCCTATAGTCTTCAAAGGGATCCGAAATATCTATTCGCACATTCCACAGAAATAAGGCTAGCAAAGAGATCCACGAAATACAGATGTAACTCTGTGAGATGAATTAACAGAACACTACCAAGTTTCTCAGAAAGCTTCTTTCCAGATTTCATCTGAGGTTATTTCCTCTATCACCATAGCCCTCTATGTGCTTCGAAATATCACTTTGCCAATTCCACAAGAACTGTCTGAGCGAAAGGCTTCTGGAGGGGAAAGCTGTAACTCTGTGAGATGATTTCACAGAACACAAAGAAGTTTCTCAGAAACCTTCTTTCTCTTTGTTATCGGAGGATATTTCCTTTGGCCCTAGAGTCTTCAAAGGGATCCGAAATATCTGTTCTCAGATTCCGCAGAAATAAGGCTAGCAAAGAGATCCACGAAATACAAATGTAACTCTGTGAGATGAATTAGCAGAACACTAAGCAGTTTTCCAGAAAGCATCTTACCAGATTTCATCTGAGGTTATTTCCTTTTTCACCATAGCCCTGTATATGCTTCCAAATATCACTTTGCCAATTCCACAAGAACTCTCTTAGCGAAAGGCTTCTTGAGGGAAAAGCTGTAACTCTGTGAGATGATTTCACAAAACACAAAGAAGTATCTCAGAAAGCTTCTTTCTCTTTGTTATCGGAGGATATTTCCTTTGGCCCTATAGTCTTCAAAGGGATCCGAAATATCTGTTCTCAGACTCCACAGAAATAAGGCTAGCAAAGAGATCCACGAAATACAGATGTAACTCTGTGAGATGAATTAACAGAACACTAAGCAGTTTCTCAGAAAGCTTCTTTCCAGATTTCATCTGAGGATATTTCCTTTTTCACCATAGCCCTCTAAGGGCTTCCATATATCACTTTGCCAATTCCACAAGAACTGTCTTAGCGAAAGGCTTCTTGAGGGGAAAGCTGTAACTCTGTGAGATGATTTTATAGAAAACAAAGAAGTTTCTCAGAAAGCTTCTTTCTCTTTGTTATCGGAGGATATTTCCTTTGGCCCTAGAGACTTCAAAGGGATCCGAAATATCTGTTCTCAGATTCCACAGAAATAAGGCTAGCAAAGAGAATCACGAAATACAGATGTAACTCTGTGAGATGAATTAACAGAACACTAAGCAGTTTCTCAGAAAGCTTCTTTCCAGATTTCATCTGAGGATATTTCCTTTTTCACCATAGCCCTCTAATGGCTTCCATATATCACTTTGCCAATTCCACAAGAACTGTCTTAGCGAAAGGCTTCTTGAGGGGAAAGCGGTAACTCTGTGAGATGATTTCACAGAACACAAAGAAGTTTCTCAGAAAGCTTCTTTCTCTTTTTCATCGGAGGATATTTTCTTTGGCCCTAAAGTCTTCAAAGGGATCCGAAATATCTGCTCCCAGATTCCACAGAAATAAGGTTAGCAAAGAGATCCACGAAGTACAGATGTAACTCTGTGAGATGAATTAACAGAACACTAAGCAGTTTCTCAGAAAGCTTCTTTCCAGATTTCATCTGAGGATATTTCATTTTTCACCATAGCCCTCTATGGGCTTCCAAATATCACTTTGCCAAGTCCACAAGAACTGTCTTAGCGAAAGGCTTCTTGGGGGGAAAGCTGTAACTCTGTGAGATGATTTCACAGAACACAAACAAGTTTCTCAGAAAGCTTCTTTCTCTTTGTTATCGGAGTTTATATCCTTAGGCCCTATAATCTTCTAAGGGATCCGAAATATCTGATCTCAGATTCCACAGAAATAAGGCTAGCAAAGATATCCACGAAATACAGATGTAACTCTGTGAGATGAATTAACAGAACACTAAGCAGTTTCTCAGAAAGCTTCTTTCCAGATTTCATCTGAGGTTATTTCCTTTGTCACCATAACCCTCTATGGGCTTCCAAATATCACTTTGCCAATTCCACAAGAACTGTCTTAGCGAAAGGCTTCTTGAGTGGAAAGCTGTAACACTGTGAGATGATTTCACAGAACACAAAGAAGTTCCTCAGAAAGCTTCCTTCTCTTTGTTATCGGAGGAAATTTCCTTTGGCCCTCTAGTCTTCAAAGGGATCCGAAATATCTGTTCACAGATTCCCCAGAAATAAGGCTAGCATAGAGATCCACGATATACAGATGTAACTCTGTGAGATGAATTAACAGAGCAATAAGCAGTTTCTCAGAAAGCTTCTTTCCAGATTTCATCTGAGGTTATTTCCTTTTTCCCCATAGCCCTCTATGGGCTTCGAAATATCACTTTGCCAATTCAACAGGAACTGTCTTAGCGAAAGGGTTCTTGGGTTCTTGAGGGTAAAGCTGTAACTGTGTGAGATGATTTCACAGAACACAAACAAGTTTCTCAGAAAGCTTCTTTCTCTTTGATATCGGAGGATATTTCCTTTGGTCCTACAGTCTTCAAAGGGATCCTAAATATCTGTTCTCAGATTCCACAGAAATAAGGCTAGCAAAGAGATCCACGAAATACAGATGCAACTCTGTGAGATGAATTAACGGAACACTAAGCAGTTTCTCAGAAAGCTTCTTTCCAGATTTCTTCTGAGAATATTTCCTTTTTCACCATAGCCCTCTATGGGCTTCCAAATATCACTTTGCCAATTCCACAAGAACTGTCTTAGCGAAAGGCTTCTTGAGAGCAAAGCTGTAACTCTGAGAGATGATTTCACAGAACACAAAGAAGTTTCTCAGAAAGCTACTTTCTCTTTTTTATCGGAGGATATTTCCTTTGGCCCTATACTCTTTAAAGTGATCCGAAATATCTGTTCTCAGATTCCACAGAAATAAGGCTAGCAAAGAGATCCACGAAATACAGATATAACTCTGTGAGATGAATTAACAGAACACTAAGCAGTGTCTCAAAAAGCTTCTTTCCAGATTTCATCTGAGGATATTTCCTTTTTCACCATAGCCTTCTATGCGCTTCCTAATATCACTTTGCCAATTCCATAAGAACTGTCTTAGCGAAAGACTTTTTGAAGGGAAAGCTGTAACTCTGTAAGGTGATTTCATAGAACACAAAGAAGTTTCTCAAAAAGCTTCTTTCTCTTTGTTATCGGAGTTTATATCCTTTGGCCCTATAATCTTCAAAGGGATCCGAAATATCTGTTCTCAGATTCCACAGAAATAAGGCAACAAAGATATCCACGAAATGCAGATGTAACTCTTTGAGATGAATTAACAGAACACTAAGCAGTTTCTCAGAAAGCTTCTTTCCAGATTTCATCTGAGGATATTTCTTTTTTCAGCATTGCCATCTATGGCTTCCAAATATCACTTTGCCAATTCCACAAAAACATCTTAGCGAAAGGCTTCTTAAGGGGAAAGCTGTAACTCTGTGAGATGATATCACAGAACACAAAGATTTTTCTCAGAAATCTTCTTTCTCTTTGTTATCGGAGGATATTTCCTTTGGCCCTATAGTCTTTAAAGGGATCCGAAATATCTGTTCTCAGATTCCAGAGAAATAAGTCTAGCAAAGAGATCCACGAAATACAGATGTAACACTGTGAGATGAATTAACAGAACACTAAGAAGTTTCTCAGAAAGCTTCTTTCCAGATTTCATCTGAGGATATTTCCTTTTTCAACCCAGCCCTCTATGGACTTCCAAATATCACTTTGCCAATACCACAAGAATCATCTTAACGAAAGGCTTCTGAGGGGAAAGCTGTAACTCTGCGAGATGATTTCACAGAACACAATAGAAGTTTCTCAGAAAGCTTCTTTCTCTTTGTTATCGGAGGATATTTCCCTTGGCCCTATAATCTTCAAAGGGATCCGAAATAACTGTTCTCAGATTCC
Source organism: Macaca nemestrina (assembly GCF_043159975.1). NCBI lineage: Eukaryota > Metazoa > Chordata > Mammalia > Primates > Cercopithecidae > Macaca > Macaca nemestrina. The sequence continues at coordinate 28,800,688 of NC_092143.1, forward strand.
ACAGAAATAAGGCAGCAAAGAGATCCACGAAATACAGATCTAACTCTGGGAGATGAATTATCAGAACACTAGGCAGTTTCTCAGAAAGCTTCTTTCCAGATTTCATCTGAGGATATTTCCTTTTTCACCATAGCCCTATATGCGCTTCCAAATATCACTTTGCCAATTCCACTAGATCTGTCTTAGCGAAAGGCTTCTTGAGGGGAAAGCTGTAATTCTGTGAGATGATTTCACAGAACACAAAGAAGTTTCTCAGAAAGCTTCTTTCTCTTTGTTATCGGAGGATATTTCCTTTGGCCCTATAGTCTTCCAAGGGATCCGCAATATCTGTTCTCAGATTCCAGAGAAATTAGGCTAGTAAAGAGATCCCCGAAATACAGATGTAACTCTGTGAGATGAATTAATGGAACACTAAGCAGTTTCTCAGAAAGCTTCTTTCCAGATTTCATCTGAGGTTATTTACTTTTTCACCATAGCCCTCTATAAGCTTCGAAATATCACTTTGACAATTCCACAAGAACTGTCTTAGCGAAAGGCTTCTTAAGGGGAAAGCTGTAACTCTGTGAGATGATTTCCCAGAACACAAAGAAGTTTCTCAGAAGGCTTCTTTCTCTTTTTTATAGGAGGTTATTTCCTTTGGCCCTATAATCTTCTAAGGGATCCGAAATATCTGTTCTCAGATTCCACAGAAATAAGGGTAGCAAAGAGAAACACGAAATACAGATGTAACTCTGTGAGATGCATTAACAGAACACTAAGCAGTTTATCAGAAAGCTACTTTCCAGATTACATCTGGGGATATTTCCTTTTTCACCATAGCCCTCTAGGCGCTTCAAAATATCACTTTGCCAATTCCACTAGAACTGTCTTAGCGAAAGGCTTCTTGAGGGAAAGCTCTAACTCTGTGAGATGATTTCACAGTACACAAAGAAGTTTCTCAGAAAGCTTCTTTCTCTTTGTTATCGGAGGATATTTCCTTTGGCCCTATAGTCTTCAAAGGGATCCGAAATAACTGTTCTCAGATTCCACAGAAATAAGGCTAGCAAAGAGATCCACGAAATACAGATGTAACTCTGGGAGATGAATTAACAGAACACTAAGGAGTTCCTCAGAGAACTACTTTCCAGATTTCATCTGAGGATATTTCCTTTTTCACCATAGCCCTCTATGGGCTTCCATATATGACTTTGCCAATTCCGCAAGAGCTGTCTTAGCGAAAGGCTTCTGGAGGGGAAAGCTGTAACTCTCAGAGATGATTTCACAGAACACAAAGAAGTTTCTAGAACGCTTGTTTCTCTTTGTTATCGGAGGATAATTCCTTTGGCCGTATAGTCTTCAAAGGGATCCGAAATATCTCTTCGCAGATTAAACGGAAATAAGGGTAGCAAAGAGATACACGAAATACAGATGTAACTCTCTGAGATGAATTAACAGAACACTAAGCAGTTTCTCAGAAATCTTCTTTCCAGATTTCATCTGAGGTTATTTCCTTTTTCACCATAGCCCTGTTTGTGCTTCGAAATATCACTTTGCCAATTCCACAAGAACTCTCTTAGCGAAAGGCTTCTTGAGGGGATAGCTGTAACTCTGTGTGATGATTTCACAGAACACAAAGAAGTTTCTCAGAAAGCTTCTTTCTCTTTGTTATCTGAGGATATTTCCTTTGGCCCTATAGTCTTCTAAGGGATCCGAAATGTCTGTTCTCAGATTCCACAGAAATAAGGCTAGCAAAGAGATCCACGAAATACAGATGTAACTCTGTGAGATGAATTAACAGAACACTAAGTAGTTTCTCAGAAAGCTTCTTTCCAGATTTCTTCTGAGGATACTTCCTTTTTCACCATAGCCCTCTAAGGGCTTCCAAACATCACTTTGCCAATTCCACAAGAAGTGTCTTAGCGAAATGCTTCTTGAGGGGAAAGATGTAACTCTGTGAGATGATTTTATAGAACACAAATAAGTTTCTCAGAAAGCTTCTTTCTCTTTGTTATCGGAGCATATTTCCTTTGGCCCTATAGTCTTCAAAGGGATCCGAAATATCTGTTCTCAGATTCCAGAGAAATAAGGCTAGCAAAGAGATCCACGAAATACAGATCTAACTCTGGGAGATGAATTAATAGAACACTACCCAGTTTCTAAGATAGCTTCTTTCCAGATTTCATTTGAGGATATTTCCTTTTTCACCATAGCCCTCTATGGCTTCCATATATCACTTTGCCAATTCCACTAGAACTGTCTTAGCGAAAGGCTTCTTGAGGGGAAAGCTGTAACTCAGTGAGATGATTTCACAGAACACAAAGAAGTTTCTCAGAAAGCTTCTTTCTCTTTGTTATCGGAGGATATTTCCTTTGGCCCTATAGTCTTCTAAGGGATTCAAAATATCTGTTCTCAGATTCCACAGAAATAAGGATAGCAAAGAGATCCACGAAATACAGATGTAACTCTGTGAGATGAATTAACAGAACACTAAGCAGTTTTCCAGAAAGCTTCTTTCCAGATTTCATCTGAGGTTATTTCTTTTTTCACCATAACCCTGTATGTGCTTCCAAATATCACTTTGCCAATTCCACAAGAACTCTCTTAGCGAAAGGCTTCTTGAGGGGTAAGCTGTAACTCTGTGAGATGATTTCCCAGAACACAAAGAAGTTTCTCAGAAGGCTTCTTTCTCTTTTTTATCGGAGGATATTTCCTTTGGCCCTATAATCTTCTAAGGGATCCGAAATATCTGTTCTCAGATTCCACAGAAATAAGGCTAGCAAAGAGATCCACGAAATACAGATGTAACTCTGTGAGATGAATTAACAGAACACTAAGCAGTTTCTCAGAAAGCTGCTTTCCAGATTTCATCTGGGGATATTTCCTTTTTCACCGTAGCCCTCTATGCGCTTCCAAATATCACTTTGCCAATTGCACTAGAACTCTCTTAGCGAAAGGCTTCTTGAGGGGAGAGCTGTAACTCTGTGAGATGATTTCACAGTACACAAAGAAGTTTCTCAGAAAGCTTCTTTCTCTTTGTTATCGGAGGATATTTCCTTTGGCCCTATAGTCTTCCAAGGGATCCGAAATAACTGTTCTCAGATTCCACAGAAATAAGGCTAGCAAAGAGATCCACGAAATACAGATGTAACTCTGTGAGATGAATTAACAGAACACTAAGGAGTTTCTCAGAGAGCTACTTTCCAGATTTCATCTGAGGATATTTCCTTTTTCACCATAGCCCTCTATGGGCATCCATATATGACTTTGCCAATTCCGCAAGAACTGTCTTAGCGAAAGGCTTCTGGAGGGGAAAGCTGTAATTCTCAGAGATGATTTCACAGAACACAAAGAAGTTTCTAGAAAGCTTCTTTCTCTTTGTTATCGGAGGATATTTCCTTTGGTCCTATAGTCTTCAAAGGGATCTGAAATATCTCTTCGCAGATTCCACAGAAATAACGGTAGCAAAGAGACCCACGAAATACAGATGTAACTCTCTGTGATGAATTAATAGAACTCTAAGCAGTTTCTCAGAAAGCTTCTTTCCAGATTTCATCTGAGGTTATTTCCTTTTTCACCATAGCCCTGTATGTGCTTCGAAATATCACTTTGCCAATTCCACAAGAACTCTCTTAGCGAAAGGTTTCATGAGGGGAAAGCTGTAAATCTGTGTGATGATTTCACAGAACACAAAGAAGTTTCTCAGAAAGCTTCTTTCTCTTTGTTATCGGAGGATATTTCCTTTGGCCCTATAGTCTTCTAAGAGATCCAAAATGTCTGTTCTCCGATTCCACAGAAATAAGACTAGCAAAGAGATCCACGAAATACAGATGTAACTCTGTGAGATGAATTAACAGAACACTAAGCAGTTTCTCAGAAAGCTTCTTTCTCGATTTCATCTAAGGTTATTTCCTTTTTCACCATAGCCCTCTATGGGCTTCCAAATATCACTATGCCAATTCCACAAGAACTGTCTTAGTGAAAGGCTTCTTGATGGGAAATCTGTAACTCTGTGAGATGATTTCACAGAACAAAAAGAAGTTTCTCAGAAACCTTCTTTCTCTTTGTTATCCGAGAATGTTTCCTTTGGCCCTATAGTCTTCTAAGGGATGGGAAATATCTGTTCTCAGATTCCACAAAAATAAGGCTAGCAAAGAGATCCATGAAATACAGATATAACTCTGTGAGATGAATTAAGAACACTAAGCAGTTTCTCAGAAAGCTTCTTTCCAGATTTCTACTGAGGATATTTCCTTTTACACAATAGCCCTCTATGGGCTTCCAAATATCACTTTGCCAATTCCACAAGAACTGTCTTAGCGAAAGGCCTCTTGAGGGGAACGCTGTAACTCTGTGAGATGATTTCACAGAACACAAAGAAGTTTCTCAGAAAGCTTCTTTCTCTTTGTTATCGGAGGATATTACCTTTCGCCCTATTGTCTTCAATGGCATCCGAAATATGTGTTCGCAGATTCCACAGAAATAAGGCTAGCAAAGAGATCCACGAAATACAGATGTAACTCTGTGAGATGAATTAACGTAACACTAAGCAGTTTCTCACAAAGCTTCTTTCCATATTTCATCTGAGGATATTTCCTTTTTCACCACAGCCCTCTATGCGCTTCCAAATATCACTCTGCCAATTCCACTAGAACTCTCTTAGCGAAAGGCTGCATGGGGAGAAAGCTGTAACTCAGTGAGATGATTTAAGAGAACACGAAGAAGTTTCTCAGAAAGCTACTTTCTCTTTGTTTTCGCAGGATATTTACTTTAGTCCTATAGTCTTCAAAGGGATCCGAAATATCTATTCGCACATTCCACAGAAATAAGGCTAGCAAAGAGATCCACGAAATACAGATGTAACTCTGTGAGATGAATTAACAGAACACTACCAAGTTTCTCAGAAAGCTTCTTTCCAGATTTCATCTGAGGTTATTTCCTCTATCACCATAGCCCTCTATGTGCTTCGAAATATCACTTTGCCAATTCCACAAGAACTGTCTGAGCGAAAGGCTTCTGGAGGGGAAAGCTGTAACTCTGTGAGATGATTTCACAGAACACAAAGAAGTTTCTCAGAAACCTTCTTTCTCTTTGTTATTGGAGGATATTTCCTTTGGCCCTAGAGTCTTCAAAGGGATCCGAAATATCTGTTCTCAGATTCCGCAGAAATAAGGCTAGCAAAGAGATCCACGAAATACAAATGTAACTCTGTGAGATGAATTAGCAGAACACTAAGCAGTTTTCCAGAAAGCATCTTACCAGATTTCATCTGAGGTTATTTCCTTTTTCACCATAGCCCTGTATATGCTTCCAAATATCACTTTGCCAATTCCACAAGAACTCTCTTAGCGAAAGGCTTCTTGAGGGAAAAGCTGTAACTCTGTGAGATGATTTCACAAAACACAAAGAAGTATCTCAGAAAGCTTCTTTCTCTTTGTTATCGGAGGATATTTCCTTTGGAACTATAGTCTTCAAAGGGATCCGAAATATCTGTTCTCAGACTCCACAGAAATAAGGCTAGCAAAGAGATCCACGAAATACAGATGTAACTCTGTGAGATGAATTAACAGAACACTAAGCAGTTTCTCAGAAAGCTTCTTTCCAGATTTCATCTGAGGATATTTCCTTTTTCACCATAGCCCTCTAAGGGCTTCCATATATCACTTTGCCAATTCCACAAGAACTGTCTTAGCGAAAGGCTTCTTGAGGGGAAAGCTGTAACTCTGTGAGATGATTTTATAGAAAACAAAGAAGTTTCTCAGAAAGCTTCTTTCTCTTTGTTATCGGAGGATATTTCCTTTGGCCCTAGAGACTTCAAAGGGATCCGAAATATCTGTTCTCAGATTCCACAGAAATAAGGCTAGCAAAGAGAATCACGAAATACAGATGTAACTCTGTGAGATGAATTAACAGAACACTAAGCAGTTTCTCAGAAAGCTTCTTTCCAGATTTCATCTGAGGATATTTCCTTTTTCACCATAGCCCTCTAATGGCTTCCATATATCACTTTGCCAATTCCACAAGAACTGTCTTAGCGAAAGGCTTCTTGAGGGGAAAGCGGTAACTCTGTGAGATGATTTCACAGAACACAAAGAAGTTTCTCAGAAAGCTTCTTTCTCTTTTTCATCGGAGGATATTTTCTTTGGCCCTAAAGTCTTCAAAGGGATCCGAAATATCTGCTCCCAGATTCCACAGAAATAAGGTTAGCAAAGAGATCCACGAAGTACAGATGTAACTCTGTGAGATGAATTAACAGAACACTAAGCAGTTTCTCAGAAAGCTTCTTTCCAGATTTCATCTGAGGATATTTCATTTTTCACCATAGCCCTCTATGGGCTTCCAAATATCACTTTGCCAAGTCCACAAGAACTGTCTTAGCGAAAGGCTTCTTGGGGGGAAAGCTGTAACTCTGTGAGATGATTTCACAGAACACAAACAAGTTTCTCAGAAAGCTTCTTTCTCTTTGTTATCGGAGTTTATTTCCTTAGGCCCTATAATCTTCTAAGGGATCCGAAATATCTGATCTCAGATTCCACAGAAATAAGGCTAGCAAAGATATCCACGAAATACAGATGTAACTCTGTGAGATGAATTAACAGAACACTAAGCAGTTTCTCAGAAAGCTTCTTTCCAGATTTCATCTGAGGTTATTTCCTTTGTCACCATAACCCTCTATGGGCTTCCAAATATCACTTTGCCAATTCCACAAGAAGTGTCTTAGCGAAAGGCTTCTTGAGTGGAAAGCTGTAACACTGTGAGATGATTTCACAGAACACAAAGAAGTTCCTCAGAAAGCTTCCTTCTCTTTGTTATCGGAGGAAATTTCCTTTGGCCCTCTAGTCTTCAAAGGGATCCGAAATATCTGTTCACAGATTCCCCAGAAATAAGGCTAGCAAAGAGATCCACGATATACAGATGTAACTCTGTGAGATGAATTAACAGAGCAATAAGCAGTTTCTCAGAAAGCTTCTTTCCAGATTTCATCTGAGGTTATTTCCTTTTTCCCCATAGCCCTCTATGGGCTTCGAAATATCACTTTGCCAATTCAACAGGAACTGTCTTAGCGAAAGGGTTCTTGAGGGTAAAGCTGTAACTGTGTGAGATGATTTCACAGAACACAAACAAGTTTCTCAGAAAGCTTCTTTCTCTTTGATATCGGAGGATATTTCCTTTGGTCCTACAGTCTTCAAAGGGATCCTAAATATCTGTTCTCAGATTCCACAGAAATAAGGCTAGCAAAGAGATCCACGAAATACAGATGCAACTCTGTGAGATGAATTAACGGAACACTAAGCAGTTTCTCAGAAAGCTTCTTTCCAGATTTCTTCTGAGAATATTTCCTTTTTCACCATAGCCCTCTATGGGCTTCCAAATATCACTTTGCCAATTCCACAAGAACTGTCTTAGCGAAAGGCTTCTTGAGAGCAAAGCTGTAACTCTGAGAGATGATTTCACAGAACACAAAGAAGTTTCTCAGAAAGCTACTTTCTCTTTTTTATCGGAGGATATTTCCTTTGGCCCTATACTCTTTAAAGTGATCCGAAATATCTGTTCTCAGATTCCACAGAAATAAGGCTAGCAAAGAGATCCACGAAATACAGATATAACTCTGTGAGATGAATTAACAGAACACTAAGCAGTGTCTCAAAAAGCTTCTTTCCAGATTTCATCTGAGGATATTTCCTTTTTCACCATAGCCTTCTATGCGCTTCCTAATATCACTTTGCCAATTCCATAAGAACTGTCTTAGCGAAAGACTTTTTGAAGGGAAAGCTGTAACTCTGTAAGGTGATTTCATAGAACACAAAGAAGTTTCTCAAAAAGCTTCTTTCTCTTTGTTATCGGAGTTTATATCCTTTGGCCCTATAATCTTCAAAGGGATCCGAAATATCTGTTCTCAGATTCCACAGAAATAAGGCAACAAAGATATCCACGAAATGCAGATGTAACTCTTTGAGATGAATTAACAGAACACTAAGCAGTTTCTCAGAAAGCTTCTTTCCAGATTTCATCTGAGGATATTTCTTTTTTCAGCATTGCCATCTATGGCTTCCAAATATCACTTTGCCAATTCCACAAAAACATCTTAGCGAAAGGCTTCTTAAGGGGAAAGCTGTAACTCTGTGAGATGATATCACAGAACACAAAGATTTTTCTCAGAAATCTTCTTTCTCTTTGTTATCGGAGGATATTTCCTTTGGCCCTATAGTCTTTAAAGGGATCCGAAATATCTGTTCTCAGATTCCAGAGAAATAAGTCTAGCAAAGAGATCCACGAAATACAGATGTAACACTGTGAGATGAATTAACAGAACACTAAGAAGTTTCTCAGAAAGCTTCTTTCCAGATTTCATCTGAGGATATTTCCTTTTTCAACCCAGCCCTCTATGGACTTCCAAATATCACTTTGCCAATACCACAAGAATCATCTTAACGAAAGGCTTCTGAGGGGAAAGCTGTAACTCTGCGAGATGATTTCACAGAACACAATAGAAGTTTCTCAGAAAGCTTCTTTCTCTTTGTTATCGGAGGATATTTCCCTTGGCCCTATAATCTTCAAAGGGATCCGAAATAACTGTTCTCAGATTCCACAGAAATAAGGCAGCAAAGAGATCCACGAAATACAGATCTAACTCTGGGAGATGAATTATCAGAACACTAGGCAGTTTCTCAGAAAGCTTCTTTCCAGATTTCATCTGAGGATATTTCCTTTTTCACCATAGCCCTATATGCGCTTCCAAATATCACTTTGCCAATTCCACTAGATCTGTCTTAGCGAAAGGCTTCTTGAGGGGAAAGCTGTAATTCTGTGAGATGATTTCACAGATATCAAAGAAGTTTCTCAGAAGGCTTCTTTCTCTTTGTTATAGGAGGATATTTCCTTTGGCCCTATAGTCTTCTAAGGCATCTGAAATATCTGTTCTCAGATTCCAGAGAAATAAGGCTAGCAAAGATATCCACGAAATACAGATGTATCTCTGTGAGATGAATTAACAGAACACTAAGCAGTTTCTCAGAAAGCTTCTTTCCAGATTTCATCTAAGGATATTTCCTTTTTCACCATGGCCCTCTATGGGCTTCCAAATATAACTTTGCCAATTTCACAAGAACTGTTTTAGCGAAAGGATTCTTGAGGGGAAAGCTGTAACTCTCTGAGATGATTTCACAGAACACAAAGAAGTTTCTCAGAAAGCTTCTTTCTCTTTGTTATCGGAGGATACTTCCTTTGGCCCTATAGTCTTCTAAGGGATGCGAAATATCTGTTCTCAGATTCCACAGAAATGAGGCTACCAAAGAGATCCACGAAATACAGATGTAACTCTTTTCGATGAATTAACAGAACACTAAGCAGTTTCTCAGAAAACTTATTACCAGATTTCATCTGAGGATATTTCCTTTTTCAACATAGCCCTCTATGGGCTACCAAATATCACTTTGCCAATTCCACAAAAACATCTTAGCGAAAGGCTTCTTGAGGGGAAAGCTGTAACTCTGTGAGATGATTTCACAGAACACAAAGAAGTTTCTCAGAAAGCTTCTTTCTCTTTGTTATCGGAGGATATTTCCTTTGGCTCTAAAGTCTTCAAAGGGATCCGAAATATCTGTTCTCAGATTCCACAGAAATAAGGCTAGCAAGAAATCCACCAAACACAGATGTAACTCTGTGAGATGAATTAACAGAACACTAAGCAGTTTGTCAGAGAGCTTCTTTCCAGATTTCATCTGAGGATATTTCCTTTTTCACCATAGCCCTCTAAGCGCTTCCAAATATTACTTTGCCAATTTCACAAGAACTGTCTTAGCGAAAGGCTTCTTGAGGGGAAAGCTGTAACTCTCTGAGATGATTTCACAGAACACAAAGAAGTTTCTCAGAAAGCTTCTTTGTCTTTGTTATTGGAGGATACTTCCTTTGGCCCTATAGTCTTCTAAGGAATGCGAAATATCTCTTCTCAGATTCCACAGAAATGAGGGTAGAAAAGAGATCCACGAAATACAGATGTAACTGTTTTCGATGAATTAACAGAACACTTAGCAGTTTCTCAGAAAGCTTCTTTACAGATTTCATCTGAGGAGATTTCCTTTTTCACTATAGCCATCTATGGCATCCAAATATCACTTTGCCAATTCCACAAAAACATCTTAGCGAAAGGCTTCTTGAGGGGAAAGCTGTAACTCTGTGAGATGATTTCACAGAACACAAAGAAGTTTCTCAGAAATCTTCTTTCTCTTTGTTATCGGAGGATATTTCCTTTGGCCCTATAGTCTTCTAAGGGATCCGAAATATCTGTTCTCAGATGCCACAGAAATAAGGCTAGCAAAGAGATCCACGAAATAGAGATGTAACTCTGTGAGATGAATTAACAGAACATTAAGCAGTTTCTCAGAAAGCCTCTTTCCAGATTTCATCTGAGGATATTTCCTTTTTCACCATAGCCCTCTAAGGGCTTCCAAATATCACTTTTCCAATTCCACAAGAACTGTCTTAGCGAAAGGCTTCTTGAGGGGAAAGCTGTAACTCTGTGAGATGATTTCACAGTACACAAAGAAGTTTATCAGAAAGCTTCTTTCTCTTTGTTATCACAGGATATTTCCTTTGGCCCTATAGTCTTCTAAGGAATCCGAAATATCTGTTCTCAGATTCCACAGAAATAAGGCTAGCAAAGAGATCCACCAAATACAGATGTAACTCTGTGAGATAAACAAACAAAACCCTAAGAAGTTTCTCAGAGAGCTTCTTTCCAGATTTCATCTGAGGATATTTTCTTTTTCACCACAGCCCTCTATGGGCTTCCAAATATCACTTTGCCAATTCCACAAGAAATGTCTTAGCGAAAGGCTTCTTGAGGGCCAAGCTGTAACTCTGTGAGATGATGTCACAGAACACAAAGAAGTTTCTCAGAAAGCTTCTTTCTCTTTGTTATCGGAGGATATTTCCTTTGGCCCTATAGTCTTCAAAGGGATCCGAAATATCTGTTCTCAGATTCTACAGAAATAAGGCTAGCAAAGACATCCACCAAATACAGATGTAACTCTGTGAGATGAATTAACAGAACACTAAGAAGTTTCTCAGAAAGCTTCTTTCCAGATTTCATCTGAGGATATATCCTTTTTCACCCGAGCCCTCTATGGACTTCCAAATATCACTTTGCCAATACCACAAGAACCATCCTAACGAAAGGCTTCTGTGGGGAAAGCTGTAACTCTGTGAGATGATTTCACAGAACACAAAGAAGTTTCTCAGAAAGCTTCTTTCTCTTTGTTATCGGAGGTTATTTCCTTTGACCCTATAATCTTCAAAAGGATCCGAAATATCTGTTCTCAGATTCCACACAAAAAAGACAGCAAAGAGATCCACGAAATACAGATGTAACTCTGTGAGATGAATTAACAGGACACTAAGCAGTTTCTCAGAAAACTTCTTTCCAGATTTCATCTGATGATATTTCCTTTTTCACCATAGCCCTCTATGCGCTTCCAAATATCACTTTGCCAATTCCACTAGAACTGTCTAAGCGAAAGGCTTCTTGAGGGGAAAGCTGTAATTCTGTGAGATGATTTCACAGATATCAAAGAAGTTTCTCAGAAGGCTTCTTTCTATTTGTTATCGGAGGATATTTCCTTTGGCCTTATAGTCTTCTAAGGGATCCTAAATATCTGTTCTCAGATTCCAGAGAAATAAGGCTAGCAAAGAGATCCACGAAATACAGATGTAACTCTGTGAGATGAATTAACATAACACTACGCAGATTCTCAGAAAGCTTCTTTCCAGATTTCATCTGAGGATATTTCCTTTTTCACCATAGCCCTCTAAGGGCTTCCAAATATCACTTTGCCAATTCCACAAGAAATGTCTTAGTGAACGGCTTCTTGAGGGGAATGCTGTAACTCTGTGAGATGATTTCCCAGAACACGAAGAAGTGTCTCAGAAAGCTTCTTTCTCTTTGTTATCGGAGGATATTTCCTTTGGCCCTATAGTCTTCCAAGGGATCCGAAATATCTCTCCTGAGATTCCACAGAAATAAGGCTAGCAAAGAGATCCACCAAACAGATGTAACTCTGTGAGATGAATTAACAGAACACTAAGCAGTTTCTCAGAAAACTTCTTTCCAGATTTCATCTGAGGATAATTCCTTTTTCACCATAGACTTCTATGGGCTTCCAAATATCACTTTGCCTATTCCACAAGAACTGTCTTAGCGAAAGGGTTCTTCAGGGGAAAGCTGTATCTCTGTGAGATGATTTCACAGAACACAAAGAAGTTTCTCAGAAATCTTCTTTTCTCTTTGTTATCGGAGGATATTTCCTTTGGCCCTAGAGTCTTCAAAGGGATCCGAAATATCTGTTCTCAGATTCCAGAGAAATTAGGTTAGCAAAGAGATCCACGAAATACAGATGTAACTCTGTGAGATGAATTAACAGAACACTAAGAAGTTTCTCAGAAAGTTTCTTTCTAGATTTCAGCTGAGGATATTTCCTTTTTCACCCCAGACCTCTATGGGCTTCCAAATATCACTTTGCCAATCCCACAAGAACTGTCTTAACGAAAGGCTGCTGAGGGGAAAGCTGAAATTCTGTGAGATGATTTCACAGAACACAAAGAAGTTTCTCAGACAGCTTCTTTCTCTTTGTTATCGGAGGATATTTCCTTTGGCCCTATAGTCTTCTAAGGGATCCGAAATATCTGTTCTCGAATTCCTCAGAAATAAGGCTAGCAAAGAGATACACCAAATACAGATGTAACTCTATGAGATGAATTAACAGAACACTAAGCAGTTTCTCAGAATCCTTCTTTCCAGATTTCATCTGAGGATATTTCCTTTTTCACAATAGCCCTCTAAGGGCTTCCAAATATCACTTTGTCAATTCCAAAAGAACTGTCTTAGTGAAAGTCCTCCTGAGGGGAAAGCTGTAACTCTGTGAGATGATTTCACAGAACACAAAGAAGTTTCTCAGAACGTTTCTTTCTCTTTTTTATCGGAGGATATTTCCTTTGGCCCTATAGTCTTCTTAGGGATCCGAAATATCTGTTCTCAGATTCCACAGAAATAAGGCTAGCAAAGAGATCCACGAAATACAGATGTAACTCTGTGAGATAAACAAACAAAACCCTAAGAAGTTTCTCAGAAAGCTTCTTTCCAGATTTCATCTGAGGATATTTCCTTTTTCAACACAGCCCTCTATGGGCTTCAAAATATCACTTTGCCAATTCCACAAGAACTGTCTTAGCGAAAGGCTTCTTGAGGGACAAGCTGTAACTCTGTGAGATGATGTCACAGAACACAAAGAAGTTTCTCAGAAAGTTTCTTTCTCTTTGTTATCGGAGGATATTTCCTTTGGCCCTATAGTCTTCAAAGGGATCCCAAATATCTGTTCTCAGATTCCACAGAAATAAGGCTAGCAAAGAGATCCACCAAATACAGATGTAACTCTGTGAGATGAATTAACAGAACACTAATCAGTTTCTCAGAAAGCTTCTTTCCAGATTTCAATTGAGGATAATTCCTTTTTCACTATAGACATCTATGGGCTTCCAAATATCACTTTTCCAATTCCACAAAAACTTTCTTAGCCAAAGGCTTCTTCAGGGGAAAGCTGTATCTCTGTGAGATGATTTCACAGAACACAAAGAAGTTTCTCAGAAAGCTTCTTTCTCTTTGTTATCAGAGTTTATTTCCTTTGGCTCTATATTCTTCAAAGGGATCCGAAATATCTGTTCTCAGATTCCACAGAAATAAGGCTAGCAAGAAATCCACCAAACACAGATGTAAATCTGTGAGATGAATTAACAGAACACTAAGCAGTTTCTCAGAAAGCTTCTTTCCAGATTTCATCTGAGGATATTTCCTTTTTCACCATAGCGCTCTTTGCGCTTCCAAATATCACTTTGCCAATTCCACTAGAACTGTCTTAGCGAAAGGCTTCTTGAGGGGAAAGCTGTAACTCTGTGAGATGATTTCACATAACACAAGGAAGTTTCTCAGAAAGTTTCTTTCTCTTTGTTATCGGAGGATATTTCCTTTGGCCCTACAGTCTTCTAAGGGATCCGAAATATCTGTTCTCAGATTCCACAGAAATAAGGCTAGCAAAGAGATCCACTAAATACAGACGTAATCTGTGAGATGAATTAACAGAACACTAGGCAGTTTCTCAGAAAGCTTCTTTCCAGATTTCATCTGAGGATAATTCCTTTTTCACTGTAGTCTTCTATGGCTTAAAAATATCACTTTGCCTATTCCACTAGAACTGTCTTAGCGAAAGGCTTCTTCAGGGGAAAGCTGTATCTCTGTCAGATGATTTCACAGAACACAAAGAAGTTTCTCAGAAATCTTCTTTCTCTTTGTTATCGGAGGATATTTCCTTTGGTCCTATAGTCTTGAAAGGGATCCGAAATATCTGTTCTCAGATTCCAGAGAAATAAGGCTAGCAAAGAGATCCACGAAATACAGATGTAACTCTGTGAGATGAATTAACATAACACTACGCAGATTCTCAGAATGCTTCTTTCCAGATTTCATCTGAGGATATTTCCTATTTCACCATAGCCTTCTATGGGCTTCCAAATATCACTTTGCCAATTCCACAAGAAATGTCTTAGTGAACGGCTTCTTGAGGGGAATGCTGTAACTCTGTGAGATGATTTCACAGAACACAAAGAAGTGTCTCAGAAAGCTTCTTTCTCTTTGTTATCAGAGGATACTTCCTTTGGCCCTAGAGTCTTCAAAGGGATCCGAAATATCTGTTCTCAGATTCCAGAGAAATTAGGCTAGCAAAGAGATCCACGAAATACAGATGTAACTCTGTGAGATGAATTAACAGAACACTAAGAAGTTTCTAGAAAGCTTCTTTCTAGATTTCATCTGAGGATATTTCCTTTTTCACCCCAGAGCTCTATGGGCTTCCAAATATCACTTTGGCAATCCCACAAGAACTGTCTTAACGAAAGGCTTATGAGGGGAAAGCTGTAACTCTGTGAGATGATTTCAAAGAACACAAAGAAGTTTCTCAGAAAGCTTCTTTCTCTTTGTTATCGGAGGATATTTCCTTTGGCCATATAGTCTTCACAGGGATAAGAAATATCTGTTCTCAGATTCCACAGAAATAAGGGTAGCAAAGAGATCCACGAAATACCCATGTTACTCTGTGAGATGAATTAACAGAACACTAAGCAGTTTCTCAGAAACCTTCTTTCCAGATTTCATCTGAGGATGTTTCCTTTTTCACCATAGCCCTCTATGGGCTTCCAAATATCACTTTGCCAATTCCACAAGAAATGTCTTAGCGAACGGCTTCTTGAGGGGAAAGCTGAAACTCTGTGAGATGATTTCACAGAACACAAAGAAGTTTCTCAGAAAGCTTCTTTCTCTTTGTTATCGGAGGATATTTCCTTTGGCCATATAGTCTTCTAAGGGATCCGAAATATCTGTTCTCGAATTCCACAGAAATAAGGCTAGCAAAGAGATACACCAAATACAGATGTAACTCTATGAGATGAATTAACAGAACACTAAGCAGTTTCTCAGAAACCTTCTTTCCAGATTTCATCTGAGGATATTTCCTTTTTCACAATAGCCCTCTATGGGCTTCCAAATATCACTTTGCCAATTCCACAAGAACTGTCTTAGCGAAAGGCTTCTTGAAAGGAAAGAAGTAACTCTGTGAGATGATTTCACAGAACACAGAGAAGTTTCTCAGAAAGCTTCTTTCTCTATGTTATCGGAGTATATTTCCTTGGGCCCTCTAGTGTTCTAAGGGAGCCGAAATATCTGTTCTCAGATTCCACAGAAATTAGGCTAGCAAAGAGATACACCAAATACAGATGTAACTCTATGAGATGAATTAACAGAACACTAAGCAGTTTCTCAGAAACCTTCTTTCCAGATTTCATCTGAGGATATTTCCTTTTTCACAATAGCCCTCTATGGGCTTCCAAATATCACTTTGTCAATTCCAAAAGAACTGTCTTAGTGAAAGGCTTCTTGAGGTGAAAGCTGTAACTCTGTGAGATGATTTCACAGAACACAAAGAAGTTTCTCAGAAAGCTTCTTTCTCTTTGTTATCGGAGGATATTTCCTTTGGCCCTATAGTCTTCAAAGGGATCCGAAATATCTGTTCTCAGATTCCACAGAAATAAGGCTAGCAAAGAGATCCACGAAATACAGATGTAACTCTGTGAGATGAATTAACAGAACACTAAGCTGTTTCTCAGAAAGCTTCTTTCCAGATTTCATCTGAGGATATTTCCTCTTTCACCATAGCCCTCTATGCGCTTCCAAATATCACTTTGCCAATTCCACAAGAACTGTCTAAGCGGAAGGATTCTAGAGGGGAAAGCTGTAACTCTGTGAGATGATTACACAGAACACAAAGAAGTTTCTCAGAAATCCACTTTCTCTTTGTTATCGGAGGATACCTCCTTTGGCCCTGTAGTCTTCTAAGGGATCAGAAATATCTGTTCTCAGATTCCACAGAAATAAGGCTAGCAAAGAGATCCACGAAATACAGATGTAACTATGTGAGATGAATTAACAGAACATTAAGCTGATTCTCAGAAAGCTTCTTTCCAGAATTTATCTGAGGATATTTTCTTTTTCACCATAGCCCTCTACGTGCTTCCTAATATCACTTTACCAATTCCACAAGAACTGTCTTAGGGAACGGCTTCATGAGGGGAAAGCTGTAACTCTGTGAGATGATTTCACAGAACACAAAGAAGTTTCTCATAAAGCTTATTTCTCTTTGTTATCGGAGGATATTTCCTTTGGCCCTAGAGTCTTCAAAGGGATCCGAAATATCTGTTCTCAGATTCCAGAGAAATAAGGCTAGCAAAGAGATCCACGAAATACAGATGTAACTCTGTGAGATGAATTAACAGAACACTAAGCAGTTTCTCAGAAAGCTTCTTTCCAGATTTCATCTGAGGATATTTCCTTTTTCACCATAGCCCTCCATGCGCTTCCAAATATCACTTTGCCAATTCCACAAGAACTCTATTAGCGAACGGCTTCTTGAGAGGAAAGCTGTAAATCTGTGAGATGATTTCACAGAACACAAAGAAGTTTCTCAGAAAGCTTCTTTCTCTTTGTTATCGGAGGATATTTCCTTTGGCCCTATAGTCTTCTAAGGGATCCAAAATATCTGTTCTCAGATTCCACAGAAATAAGGCTAGCAAAGAGATCCACGAAACGCAGATGTAACTCTGTGAGATGAATTAACAGAACACTAAGCAGTTTCTCAGAAAGATTCTTTCCAGATTTCATCTGAAGATATTTCCTTTTTTACCATAGCCCTCTATGGGCTTCCAAATATCACTTTGCCTATTCCACAAGAACTGTCTTAGGGAAAGGCTTCTTGAAAGGAAAGAAGAAACTCTGTGAGATGATTTCACAGAACACAAAGAAGTTTCTCAGAAAGCTTCTTTCTCTTTGTTATCGGAGGATATTTCCTTGGGCCCTATAGTGTTCTAAGGGATCCGAAATATCTGTTCTCAGATTCCACAAAAATAAGGCTAGCAAAGAGATACACCAAATACAGAGGTAACTCTATGAGATGAATTAACAGAACACTAAGCAGTTTCTCAGAAACCTTGTTTCCAGATTTCATCTGAGGATATTTCCTTTTTCACAAGAGCCCTCTATGGGCTTCCAAACATCACTTTGCCAATTACAAAAGAACTGTCTTAGTGAAAGGCTTCTTGAGGGGAAAGCTGTAACTCTCTGAGATGATTTCACAGAACACAAAGAAGTTTCTCAGAAAGCTTCTTTCTCTTTGTTATCGGAGGATACTTCCTTTGGCCCTATAGTCTTCTAAGGGATGCGAAATATCTGTTCTCAGATTCCACAGAAATGAGGCTACCAAAGAGATCCACGAAATACAGATGTAACTCTTTTCGATAAATTAACAGATCACTAAGCAGTTTCTCGGAAAGCTTATTACCGGATTTCATCTGAGGATATTTCCTTTTTCAACATAGCCCTCTATGGGCTTCCAAATATCACTTTGCCAATTCCACAAAAACATCTTAGCGAAAGGCTTCTTGAGGGGAAAGCTGTAACTCTGTGAGATGATTTCACAGAACACAAAGAAGTTTCTCAGAAAGCTTCTTTCTCTTTGTTATCGGAGGATATTTCCTTTGGCTCTAAAGTCTTCAAAGGGATCCGAAATATCTGTTCTAAGATTCCACAGAAATAAGGCTAGCAAGAAATCCACCAAACACAGATGTAACTCTGTGAGATGAATTAACAGAACACAAAGCAGTTTCTCAGAAAGCTTCTCTCCAGATTTCATCTGAGGATATTTCCTTTTTCACCATAGCCCTCTATGCGCTTCCAAATATCACTTTGCCAATTCCACTAGAACTGTCTTAGCGAAAGGCTTCTTGAGGGGAAAGCTGTAACTCTGTGAGATGATTTCACATAACACAAGGAAGTTTCACAGAAAGCTTCTTTCTCTTTGTTATCGGAGGATATTTCCTTTGGCCCTACAGTCTTCTAAGGGATCCGAAATATCTGCTCTCAGATTCCACAGAAATAAGGCTAGCAAAGAGATCCAAGAAATACAGATGTAACTCTGTGAGATGAATTAAGAGAACACTAAGCAGTTTCTCTGAAAGCTTCTTTCCAGATTTCATCTGAGGATATTTACTTTTTCACCATAGCTATCTATGCGCTTCCAAATATCACGTTGCCAATTCCACTAGAAGTGTCTTAGCGAAAGGCTTCTTGAGGGGAAAGCTGTAATTCTGTGAGATGATTTCACAGAAAACAAAGAAGTTTCTCAGAAGGCTTCTTTCTCCTTGTTATCGGAGGATATTTCCTTTGGCCCTACAGTCTTCAAGGGGATCCGAAATATCTGTTCTCTGATTCCACAGAAATAAGGCTAGCAAAGAGATCCACGAAATACAGACGTAACTCTGTGAGATGAATTAACAGAACACTAGGCAGTTTCTCAGAAAGCTTCTTTCCAGATTTCATCTGAGGATATTTCCTTTTTCACCCTTGCCTTCTTTGCGCTTCCAAATATCACTTTGCGAATTCCACAAGAACTGTCTTAGCGAAAGGCTTCTTGAGGAGAAAGCTGTAACTCAGTGAGGTGATTTCAAAAAACACAAGGAAGTTTCTCAGAAAGCTTCTTTCTCTTTGTTATCGGAGTTTATATCCTTTGGCCCTATAATCTTCAAAGGGATCCGAAATATCTGTTCTCAGATTCCACAGAAATAAGGCAACAAAGATATCCACGAAATGCAGATGTAACTCTGTGAGATGAATTAACAGAACACTAAGGTGTTTCTTAGAAAGCTACTTTCCAGATTTCATCTGAGGATATTTCCTTTTTCACCATAGCCCTCTACGGGCTTCCAAATATAACTTTGCCAATTTCACAAGAACGGTCTTAGCGAAAAGCTTCTTGAGGGGAAAGCTGTAACTCTCTGAGATGATTTCACAGAACACAAAGAAGTTTCTCAGAAAGCTTCTTTGTCTTTGTTATCGGAGGATACTTCCTTTGTCCCTATAGTCTTCTAAGGAATGCGAAATATCTCTTCTCAGATTCCACAGAAATGAGGGTAGCAAAGAGATCCACGAAATACAGATGTAACTCTTTTCGATGAATTAACAGAACACTAAGCAGTTTCTCAGAAAGCTTCTTTACAGATTTCATCTGAGGATATTTCCTTTTTCACCATAGCCATGTATCGCATCCAAATATCACTTTGCCAATTCCACAAAAACATCTTAGCGAAAGGCTTCTTGAGGGGAAAGCTGTAACTCTGTGAGATGATTTCACAGAACACAAAGAAGTTTCTCAGAAATCTTCTTTCTCTTTGTTATCGGAGGATATTTCCTTTGGACCTATAGTCTTCTAAGGGATCCGAAATATCTGTTCTCAGATGCCACAGAAATAAGGCTAGCAAAGAGATCCACGAAATGGAGATGTAACTCTGTGAGATGAATTAACAGAACATTAAGCAGTTTCTCAGAAAGCCTCTTTCCAGATTTCATCTGAGGATATTTCCTTTTTCACCACAGCCCTCTAAGGGCTTCCAAATATCACTTTGCCAATTCCACAAGAACTGTCTTAGCGAAAGGCTTCTTGAGGGGAAAGCTGTAACTCTGTGAGATGATTTAAGTGTATACAAAGAAGTTTATCAGAAAGCTTCTTTCTCTTTGTTATCACAGGATATTTCCTTTGGCCCTATAGTTTTCTAAGGAATCCGAAATATCTGTTCTCAGATTCCACAGAAATAAGGCTAGCAAAGAGATCCACGAAATACAGATGTAACTCTGTGAGATAAACAAACAAAACCCTAAGAAGTTTCTCAGAAAGCTTCTTTCCAGACTTCATCTGAGGATATTTCCTTTTTCACCACAGCCCTCTATGGGCTTCCAAATATCACTTTGCCAATTCCACAAGAACTGTCTTAGCGAAAGGCTTTTTGAGGGCCAAGCTGTAACTCTGTGAGATGATGTCACAGAACACAAAGAAGTTTCTCAGAAAGCTTCTTTCTCTTTGTTATCGGAGGATATTTCCTTTGGCCCTATAGTCTTCAAAGGGATCCGAAATATCTGATCTCAGATTCCACAGAAATAAGGCTAGCAAAGAGATCCACCAAATACAGATGTAACTCTGTGAGATGAATTAACAGAACACTAAGCAGTTCCTCAGAAAGCTTCTTTCCAGATTTCATCTGAGGATATTTCCTTTTTCACCATAGCCATCTATGCGCTTCCAAATATCACTTTGTCAATTCACTAGAACTGTCTTAGTGAAAGGCTTCTTGAGGGAAAAGCTGTAATTCTGTGAGATGATTTCACAGATATCAAAAAGTTTCTCAGAAGGCTTCTTTCTCTTTGTTATCGGAGGATATTTCCTTTGGCCCTATAGTCTTCTAAGGGATCCGAAATATCTGTTCTCAGATTCCACAGAAATAAGGCTAGCAAAGAGATCCACGAAATACAGATGTAACTCTGTGAGATGAATTAACATAACACTACGCAGATTCTCAGAAAGCTTCTTTCCAGATTTCATCTGAGGATATATCCTTTTTCACAATAGCCCTCTATGGGCTTCCAAATATCACTTTGCCAATTCCACAAGAAATCTCTTAGCGAAAGGCTTCTTGAGGGGAATGCTGTAACTCTGTGAGATGATTTCACAGAACACAAAGAAGTGTCTCAGAAAGCTTCTTTCTCTTTGTTATCATAGGATATTTCCTTTGGCCCTAGAGTCTTCCAAGGGATCCGAAATATCTCTCCTGTGATTCCACAGAAATAAGGCTAGCAAAGAGATCCACCAAATACAGATGTAACTCTGTGAGCTGAATTAACAGAACACTAAGCAGTTTCTCAGAAAACTTCTTTCCAGATTTCATCTGAGGATAATTCCTTTTTCACCATAGACTTCTACGGGCTTCCAAATATCACTTTGCCTATTCCACAAGAACTGTCTTAGCGAAAGGGTTCTTCAGGGGAAAGCTGTATCTCTGTGAGATGATTTCACAGAACACAAAGAAGTTTCTCAGAAATCTTCTTTTCTCTTTGTTATCGGAGGATATTTCCTTTGGCCCTAGAGTCTTCAAAGGGATCCGAAATATCTGTTCTCAGATTCCAGAGAAATTAGGTTAGCAAAGAGATCCACGAAATAGAGATGTAACTCTGTGAGATGAATTAACAGAACACTAAGAAGTTTCTCAGAAAGCTTCTTTCTAGATTTCATCTGAGGATATTTCCTTTTTCACCCCAGACCTCTATGGGCTTCCAAATATCACTTTGCCAATCCCACAAGAACTGTCTTAACGAAAGGCTTCTGAGGGGAAAACTGAAACTCTGTGAGATGATTTCAAAGAACACAAAGAAGTTTCTCAGAAAGCTTCTTTCTCTTTGTTATCGGAGGATATTTCCTTTGGCCCTATAGTCTTCTAAGGTATCCGAAATATCTGTTCTCGAATTCCTCAGAAATAAGGCTAGCAAAGAGATACACCAAATACAGATGTAACTCTATGAGATGAATTAACAGAACACTAAGCAGTTTCTCAGAAACCTTCTTTCCAGATTTCATCTGAGGATATTTCCTTTTTCACAATAGCCCTCTATGGGCTTCCAAATATCACTTTGTCAATTCCAAAAGAACTGTCTTAGTGAAAGTCCTCTTGAGGGGAAAGCTGTAACTCTGTGAGATGATTTCACAGAACACAAAGAAGTTTCTCAGAACGTTTCTTTCTCTTTTTTATCGGAGGATATTTCCTTTGGCCCTATAGTCTTCAAAGGGATCCGAAATATCTGTTCTCAGATTCCACAGAAATAAGGCTAGCAAAGAGATCCACGAAATACAGATGCAACTCTCTGAGATAAACAAACAAAACCCTAAGAAGTTTCTCAGAAAGCTTCTTTCCAGATTTCATCTGAGGATATTTCCTTTTTCACCACAGCCCTCTATGGGCTTCCAAATATCACTTTGCCAATTCCACAAGAACTGTCTTAGCGAAAGGCTTCTTGAGGGCCAAACTGTAACTCTGTGAGATGATGTCACAGAGCACAAAGAAGTTTCTCAGAAAGCTTCTTTCTCTTTGTTATCGGAGGATATTTCCTTTGGCCCTATAGTCTTCAAAGGGATCCGAAATATCTGATCTCAGATTCCACAGAAATAAGGCTAGCAAAGAGATCCACCAAATACAGATGTAACTCTGTGAGATGAATTAACAGAACACTAAGCAGTTCCTCAGAAAGCTTCTTTCCAGATTTCATCTGAGGATATTTCCTTTTTCACCATAGCCATCTATGCGCTTCCAAATATCACTTTGTCAATTCACTAGAACTGTCTTAGTGAAAGGCTTCTTGAGGGAAAAGCTGTAATTCTGTGAGATGATTTCACAGATATCAAAAAGTTTCTCAGAAGGCTTCTTTCTCTTTGTTATCGGAGGATATTTCCTTTGGCCCTATAGTCTTCTAAGGGATCCGAAATATCTGTTCTCAGATTCCACAGAAATAAGGCTAGCAAAGAGATCCACGAAATACAGATGTAACTCTGTGAGATGAATTAACATAACACTACGCAGATTCTCAGAAAGCTTCTTTCCAGATTTCATCTGAGGATATATCCTTTTTCACAATAGCCCTCTATGGGCTTCCAAATATCACTTTGCCAATTCCACAAGAACTCTCTTAGCGAAAGGCTTCTTGAGGGGAATGCTGTAACTCTGTGAGATGATTTCACAGAACACAAAGAAGTGTCTCAGAAAGCTTCTTTCTCTTTGTTATCATAGGATATTTCCTTTGGCCCTAGAGTCTTCCAAGGGATCCGAAATATCTCTCCTGTGATTCCACAGAAATAAGGCTAGCAAAGAGATCCACCAAATACAGATGTAACTCTGTGAGCTGAATTAACAGAACACTAAGCAGTTTCTCAGAAAACTTCTTTCCAGATTTCATCTGAGGATAATTCCTTTTTCACCATAGACTTCTACGGGCTTCCAAATATCACTTTGCCTATTCCACAAGAACTGTCTTAGCGAAAGGGTTCTTCAGGGGAAAGCTGTATCTCTGTGAGATGATTTCACAGAACACAAAGAAGTTTCTCAGAAAGCTACTTTCTTTTTCTTATCGGAGATTATTTCCTTTTCCCCTAGAGTCCTCAAAGGGATCCGAAATATCTGTTCTCAGATTCCACAGAAAGAAGGCAGCAAAGAGATCCACGAAATACAGATGTAACTCTGTGAGATGAATTAACAGGACACTAAGCAGTTTCTCAGAAGGCTTCTTTCCAGATTTCATCTGAGGATATTTCCTTTTTCACCATAGCCATCTATGCGCTTCCAAATATCACTTTGCCAATTCCACTAGAACTGTCTTAGCGAAAGGCTTCTTGAGGGGAAAGCTGTAATTCTGTGAGATGATTTCACAGATATCAAAGAAGTTTCTCAGAAGGCTTCTTTCTCTTTGTTATCGGAGGATATTTCCTTTGGCCCTATAGTCTTCTAAGGGATCCGAAATATCTGTTCTCAGATTCCAGAGAAATAAGGCTAGCAAAGAGATCCACGAAATACAGATGTAACTCTGTGAGATGAATTAACAGAACACTAAGCAGTTTCTCAGAATGCTTCTTTCCATATTTCATCTGAGGATATTTCCTTTTTCACCATAGTCCTCTATGGGCTTCCAAATATCACTTTGCCAATTCCACAAGAAATGTCTTAGTGAACGACTTCTTGAGGGGAATGCTGTAACTCTGTGAGATGATTTCACAGAACACAAAGAAGTGTCTCAGAAAGCTTCTTTCTCTTTGTTATCAGAGGATATTTCCTTTGGCCCTATAGTCTTCCAAGGGATCCGAAATATCTCTCTTGAGATTCCACAGAAATAAGGCTAGCAAAGAGATCGACCAAATACAGATGTAACTCTGTGAGATGAATTAACAGAACACTAAGTAGTTTCTCAGAAAACTTCTTTCCAGATTTCATCAGAGGATATTTCCTCTTTCACCATAGCCCTCTATGCGCTTCCAAATATCACTTTGTCAATTCCACAAGAACTGTCTAAGCGGAAGGATTCTTGAGGGGAAAGCTGTAACTCTGTGAGATGATTACACAGAACACAAAGAAGTTTCTCAGAAAGCCACTTTCTCTTTGTTATCGGAGGATACCTCCTTTGGCCCTGTAGTCTTCTAAGGGATCCGAAATATCTGTTCTCAGATTCCACAGAAATAAGGCTAGCAAAGAGATCCACGAAATACAGATGTAACTATGTGAGATGAATTAACCGAACATTAAGCTGATTCTCAGAAAGCTTCTTTCCAGATTTTATGTGAGGATATTTTCTTTTTCACCATAGCCCTCTATGCGCTTCCAAATATCACTTTGCCAATTCCACAAGAACTGTCTTAGGGAACGGCTTCATGAGGGGAAAGCTGTAACTCTGTTAGATGATTTCACAGAACACAAAGAAGTTTCTCATAAAGCTTCTTTCTCTTTGTTATCGGAGGATATTTCCTTTGGCCCTAGAGTCTTCAAAGGGATCCGAAATATCTATTCTCAGATTCCAGAGAAATAAGGCTAGCAAAGATATCCACGAAATACAGATGTATCTCTGTGAGATGAATTAACAGAACACTAAGCAGTTTCTCAGAAAGCTTCTTTCCAGATTTCATCTGAGGATATTTCCTTTTTCACAATTGCCTCTATGGGCTTCCAAATATCACTTTGCCAATTCCACAACAACTGTCTTAGCGAAAGACTTCCTGAGGGGAAAGCTGTAACTCTGTGAGATGATTTCACAGAACACAAAGAAGTTTCTCAGAAAGATTCTTTCTCTTTGTTATCGGAGGAGATTTCGTTTGGCCCTATAGTCTTCATAGGGATCCGAACCCTCTGTTCTCAGATTACACAGAAATAAGGCTAGCAAAGAGATCCACGAAATACAGATGTAACTCTGTGACATGAATTAACAGAACACTAAGCAGTTTCTCAGAAAGCTTCTTTCCAGATTTCATCTGAGGATATTTCCTTTTTCACCATTGCCCTCTATTGGCTTCCAAATATCACTTTGCCAATTCCACAAGAACTATCTTAGCGAAAGGCTTCTTGAGGGGAAAGCTGTAACTCTGTGAGATGATTTCACAGAACACAAAGAAGTTTCTCAGAAAGCTTCTTTCTCTTTCTTATCGGAGGAGATTCCCTTTGGCCGTATAGTCTTCTAAGGGATCCGAAATATCTGTTCTCAGATTCCACAGAAATGAGGCTAGCAAAGAGATCCACGATATACAGAGGTAACTCTGTGAGATGAATTAACAGAACACTAAGCAGTTTCTCAGAAAGCTTCTTTCCAGATTTCATCTGAGGATATTTCCTTTTTCACCATAGACCTCTAGGCGCTTCCAAATATAACTTTTCCAATTCCAGAAGAACTCTCTTAGTGAAAGGCTTCTTCAGGGGAAATCTGTAACTCTGTGAGATGATTTCACAGAACCCAAAGAAGTTTCTCAGAAAGATTCTTTCTCTTTGTTATCGGAGGATAATTCCTTCGGCCGTATTATTTCAAAAGGGATCCGAAATATCTGTTCTCAGATTCCACAGAAATAAGGCTAGCAAAGAGATCCACGAAATACGAATATAACTCTGTGAGATGAATTAACAGAACACTAAGCAGTTTCTCAGAAAGCTTCTTTCCAGATTTCATCTGAGGATATTTCCTTTTTCACCATTGCCCTCTAAGGGCTTCCGAATATCACTATGCCAAATCCACAAGAAATGTCTTAGTGAAAGGCGTCTTGAGGGGAAAGCTGTAACTCTGTGAGATGATTTCAGAGAAAACAAAGAAGTTTCTCTGAAAGCTTCTTTCTCTTTGTATCGGAGTATATTTCCTTTGGCCTTGTAGTCTTCTAAGGGATCCGAAATATGTGTTCTCAGATTCCACAGAAATAAGGCTAGCCAAGAGATCCACGAAATACAGATGTAACTCTGTGAGATGAATTCACAGAACACTAAGCAGTTTCTCTGAATGCTTCTTTCCAGATTTCATCTGAGGATATTTCGTTTTTCACCATAGCCCTCTATGCGCCTCCAAATATCACTTTGCCAATTCCACAAGAACTGTCTTAGCGAAAGACTTCTTGAGGGGAAAGCTGTATCTCGGTGAGATGATTTCACAGAACACAAAGAAGTTTCTCAGAAAGCTTCTTTCTCTTTGTTATCGGAGGAGATTTCCTTGGGCCCAATAGTCTTCAAAGGGATCCGAAATATCTGTTCTCAGATTCCACAGAATTAAGGCTAGCAAAGAGATCCACGAAATACAGATGTAACTCTGTGAGATGAATTAACAGAACACTAAGCAGTTTCTCGGAAAGCTTCTTTCCAGATTTCATCTGAGGATATTTCCTTTTTCACCATAGCCCTCTAGGCGCCTCAAAATATAACTTCGCCAATTCCACAAGAACTGTCTTAGCGAAAGGCTTCTTGAGGGGAAAGCTGTAACTCTGTGAGATGATTTCACACAACACAAAGAAGTTTCTCAGAAAGTTTCCTCCACTTTGTTATCGGAGTTTATTTCCTTTGGCCCTATATTCATCAAAGGGATCCGAAATATCTGTTCTCAGATTCCACAGAAATAAGGCTAGCAAAGAGATCCACGAAATACAGATGTAACACTGTGAGAATAATTAACAGAACACTAAGCAGTTTCTCAGAAAGCTTCTTTCCAGATTGCATCTGAGGATATTTCCTTTTTCACCATAGCCCTCTATGCGCTTCCAAATATCACTTTGCCAATTCCACAAGAACTGTCTTAGCGAAAGGCTTCTTGAGGGGAAAGCTGTACCTCTATGAGATGATTTCACAGAACACAAAGAAGTTTCTCAGAAAGCTTCTTTCTCTTTGTTATCGGAGTTTATTTCCTTTGGCCCTATAGTCTTCAAAGGGATCCGAAATAACTGTTCTCAGATTCCACAGAAATAAGGCTAGCAAAGAGATCCACGAAATACAGATGGAACTCTGTGAGATGAATTAACAGAACACTAAGCAGTTTCTCAGGAAGCTTCTTTCCAGATTTCATCTGAGGATATTTCCTTTTTCACCATAGCCCTCTAAGGGCTTCCAAATATCACTTTGCGCATTCCACAAGAACTGTCTTAGCGAAAGGCTTCTTGAGGGGAAAGCTGTAACTCTGTGAGATGAATTCACAGGACACAAAGTAGTTTCTCAGAAAGCTTCTTTCTCTTTGTTATCGGAGGATATTTCCTTTGGCCCTATAGTCTTCTAAGGGATCCGAAATATCTTTTCTCAGATTCTACAGAAATAAGACTAGCAAAGAGATCCACGAAATACAGATGTAACTCTGTCAGATGAATTAACAGAACACTAAGCAGTTTCTCAGAAAGTTTCTTTCCAGATTTCATTTGAGGATATTTCCTTTTTCAGCATAGCCCTCTATGGGCTTCCGAATATCACTATGCCAATTCCACAAGAAATGTCTTAGTGAAAAGCTTCTTGAGGGGTAAGCTGTAACTCTGAGAGATGATTTCACAGAAATCAAAGAAGTTTCCCTGAAAGCTTCTTTCTCTTTGTATCGGAGTATATTTCCTTTGGCCTTGTAGTCTTCTAAGGGATTCGAAATATTTGTTCTCAGATTCCACAGAAATAAGGCTAGCCAAGAGATCCACGAAATACAGATGTAACTCTGTGAGACGAATTAACAGAACACAAAGCATTTTCTCAGAAAGCTTCTTTCCAGATTTCATCTGAGGATATTTCGTTTTTCACCATAGCCCCTTATGCGCTTCCAAATATCACTTTGCCAATTCCACAAGAACTGTCTTAGCGAAAGGCTTCTTGAGGGGAAAGCTGTAACTCTGTGAGATGATTTCACAGAACACAAAGAAGTTTCTCAGAAAGTTTCCTTCACTTTGTTATCGGAGTTTATTTCCTTTGGCCCTATATTCATCAAAGGGATCCGAAATATCTGTTCTCAGATTCCACAGAAATAAGGCTAGCAAAGAGATCCACGAAATACAGATGTAACTCTGTGAGAATAATTAACAGAACACTAAACAGTTTCTCAGAAAGCTTCTTTCCAGATTTCATCTGAGGATATTTCCTTTTGCACCGTAGCCCTCTATGCGCTTCCAAATATCACTTTGCCAATTCCACAAGAAATGTCTTAGCGAAAGCCTTCTTGAGGGGAAAGCTGTACCTCTATGAGATGATTTCACAGAACACAAAGAAGTTTCTCAGAAAGCTTCTTTCTCTTTGTTATCGGAGTTTATTTCCTTTGGCCCTATAGTCTTCAAAGGGATCCGAAATAACTGTTCTCAGATGCCACAGAAATAAGGTTAGCAAAGAGATCCACGAAATACAGATGGAACTCTGTGAGAATAATTAACAGAACACTAAGCAGTTTCACAGAAAGCTTCTTTCCAGATTTCATCTGAGGATATTTCCTTTTTCACCATAGCCCTCTATGCGCTTCCAAATATCACTTTGCCAATTCCACAAGAAATGTCTTAGCGAAAGGCTTCTTGAGGGGAAAGCTGTACCTCTATGAGATGATTTCACAGAACACAAAGAAGTTTCTCAGAAAGCTTCTTTCTCTTTGTTACCGGAGGATACCTCCTTTGGCCCTGTAGTCTTCTAAGGGATCCGAAATATCTGTTCTCAGATTCCACAGAAATAAGGCTAGCAAAGAGATCCACGAAATACATATGTAACTATGTGAGATGAATTAACAGAACATTAAGCTAATTCTCAGAAAGCTTCTTTCCAGATTTTATCTGAGGATATTTTCTTTTTCACCATAGCCCTCTAGGCGCTTCCAAATATCACTTTGCCAATTCCACAAGAACTCTATTAGCGAAGGGCTTCTTGAGAGGAAAGCTGTAACTCTGTGAGATGATTTCACAGAACACATAGAAGTTTCTCAGAAAGCTTCTTTCTCTTTGTTATCGGAGGATATTTCCTTTGGCCCTATAGTCTTCTAAGGGATCCGAAATATCTGTTCTCGAATTCCACAGAAATAAGTCTAGCAAAGAGATCCACGAAACACAGATGTAACTCTGTGAGATGAATTAATAGAACACTAAGCAGTTTCTCAGAAACCTACTTTCCAGATTTCATCTGAGGATATTTCCTTTTTCACCATAGCCCTCTATGGGCTTCGAAATATCACTTTGCCAATTTCACAAGAACTGTCTTAGCGAAAGGCTTCTTGAAAGGAAAGAAGTATCTCTGTGAGATGATTTCACAGAACACAAAGAAGTTTCCCAGAAAGCTTCTTTCTCTATGATATTGGAGGATATTTCCTTGAGCCCTATAGTGTTCTAAGGGATCCGAAATATCTGTTCTCAGATTCCACAGAAATAAGGCTAGTAAAGAGATACACCAAATACAGATGTAACTCTATGAGATAAATTAACAGAACACTAAGCAGTTTCTCAGAAACCTTCTTTCCAGATTTCATCTGAGGATATTTCCTTTTTCGCAGTTGCCCTCTATTTGCTTCCAAATATCACTTTGTCAATTCCAAAAGAACTGTCTTAGTGAAAGGCTTCTTGAGGGGAAAGCTGTAACTCTGTGAGATGATTTCACAGAACACAAAGAAGTTTCTCAGAACGCTTCTTTCTCTTTTTTATCGGAGGATATTTCCTTTGGCCCTATAGTCTTCAAAGGGATCCGAAATATCTGTTCTCAGATTCCACAGAAATAAGGCTAGCAAAGAGATCCACGAAATACCCATGTTACTCTGTGAGATGAATTAACAGAACACTAAGCAGTTTCTCAGAAACCTTCTTTCCAGATTTCATCTGAGGATGTTTCCTTTTGCACCATAGCCCTCTATGGGCTTCCAAATATCACTTTGCCAATTCCACAAGAAATGTCTTAGCGAACGGCTTCTTGAGGGGAAAGCTGAAACTCTGTGAGATGATTTCACAGCACACAAAGAAGTTTCTCAGAAAGCTTCTTTCTCTTTGTTATCGGAGGATATTTCCTTTGGCCATATAGTCTTCTAAGGAATCCGAAATATCTATTCTCGAATTCCACGGAAATAAGGCTAGCAAAGAGATACACCAAATACAGATGTAACTCTAAGAGATGAATTAACAGAACACTAAGCAGTTTCTCAGAAACCTTCTTTCCAGATTTCATCTGAGGATATTTCCTTTTTCACAATAGCCCTCTATGGGCTTCCAAATATCACTTTGCCAATTCCAAAAGAACTGTCTTAGTGAAAGGCTTCTTGAGGGGAAAGCTGTAACTCTGTGAGATGATTTCACAGAACACAAAGAAGTTTCTCAGAACGCTTCTTTCTCTTTTTTATCGGAGGATATTTCCTTTGGCCCTGTAGTCTTCAAAGGGATCTGAAATATCTGTTCTCAGATTCCACAGAAATAAGGCTAGCAAAGTAATCCAAGAAATACAGATGTAACTCTGTGAGATGAATCAACAGAACACTAAGCTGTTTCTCAGAAAGCTTCTTTCCAGATTTCATCAGAGGATGTTTCCTCTTTCACCATAGCACTCTATGCGCTTCCAAATATCACTTTGTCAATTCCACAAGAACTGTCTAAGCGGAAGGATTCTTGAGGGGAAAGCTGTAACTCTGTGAGATGATTACACAGAACACAAAGAAGTTTCTCAGAAAGCCACTTTCTCTTTGTTATCGGAGGATACCTCCTTTGGCCCTGTAGTCTTCTAAGGGATCCGAAATATCTGTTCTCAGATTCCACAGAAATAAGGCTAGCAAAGAGATGCACGAAATACAGATGTAACTATGTGAGATGAATTAACAGAACATTAAGCTGATTCTCAGAAAGCTTCTTTCCAGATTTTATCTGAGGATATTTTCTTTTTCACCATAGCCCTCTATGCGCTTCCAAATATCACTTTGCCAATTCCACAAGAACTGTCTTAGGGAACGGCTTCATGAGGGGAAAGCTGTAACTCTGTGAGATGATTTCACAGAACACAAAGAAGTTTCTCAGAACGTTTCTATCTCTTTTTTATCGGAGGATACCTCCTTTGGCCCTGTAGTCTTCTAAGGGATCCGAAATATCTGTTCTCAGATTCCACAGAAATAAGGCTAGCAAAGAGATCCACGAAACACAGATGTAACTCTGTGAGATGAATTAACAGAACACTAAGCAGTTTCTCAGAAAGCTTCTTTCCAGATTTCATCTGAGGATATTTCCTTTTTCACCATAGCCCTCCATGAGCTTCCAAATATCACTTTGCCAATTCCACAAGAACTCTATTAGCGAACGGCTTCTTGAGAGGAAAGCTGTAACTCTGTGAGATGATTTCACAGAACACAAAGAAGTTTCTCAGAAAGCTTCTTTCTCTTTGTTATCGGAGGATATTTCCTTTGGCCCTATAGTCTTCTAAGGGATCCGAAATATCTGTTCTCCAATTCCTCAGAAATAAGGCTAGCAAAGAGATCCACGAAACACAGATGTAACTCTGTGAGATGAATTAACAGAACACTAAGCAGTTTCTCAGAAACCTACTTTCCAGATTTCATCTGAGGATATTTCCTTTTTCACCATAGCCCTCTATGGGCTTCGAAATATCACTTTGCCAATTCCACAAGAACTGTCTTAGCGAAAGGCTTCTTGAAAGGAAAGAAGTAACTCTGTGAGATGATTTCACAGAACACAAATACTTTCTCAGAAAGCTTCTTTCTCTTTGTTATCGGAGGATATTTCCTTGGGCCGTATAGTGTTCTAAGGGATCCGAAATATCTGTTCTCAGATTCCACAGAAATAAGGCTAGCAAAGAGATCCACGAAATACAGATGGAACTCTGTGAGATGAATTAACAGAACACTAAGCAGTTTCTCAGGAAGCTTCTTTCCAGATTTCATCTGAGGATATTTCCTTTTTCACAATAGCCCTCTATGGGCTTCCAAATATCACTTTGCCATTTCCAAAAGAACTGTCTTAGTGAAAGGCTTCTTGAGGGGACAGCTGTAACTCTGTGAGATGATTTCACAGAACACAAAGAAGTTTCTCAGAAAGCTTCTTTCTCTTTTTTATCGGAGGATATTTCCTTTGGCCCTATAGTCTTCAAAGGGATCCGAAATATCTGTTCTCAGATTCCACAGAAATAAGGCTAGTAAAGAGATCCACGAAATACAGATGTAACTCTGTGAGATGAATTAACAGAACACTAAGCTGTTTCTCAGAAAGCTTCTTTCCAGATTTCATCAGAGGATATTTCCTCTTTCACCATAGCCCTCTATGCGCTTCCAAATATCACTTTGCCAATTCCACAAGAACTGTCTAAGAGGAAGGATTCTTGAGGGGAAAGCTGTAACTCTGTGAGATGATTTCACAGAACACAAAGAAGTTTCTCATAAAGCTTCTTTCTCTTTGTTATCGGAGGATGTTTCCTTTGAACCTATAGTCTTCTTCGGGATCCGAAATATCTATTCTCAGATTCCACAGAAATAAGGCTAGCAAAGAGATCCACGAAATACGGATGTAATTCTATGAGAAGAATTAACAGAACACTAAGCAGTCTCTCAGAAAGCTTCTTTCCAGATTTCATCTGAGGACATTTCCTTTTTTACCATAGCCCTCTATGCGCTTCCTAATATCACTTTGCCAATTCCACGAGAACTGTCTTAGCGAAAGGCTTCTTTAGGGGAAAGCTGTAACTCTGTGAGATGATTTCAAAGAACACAAAGAAGTTTCTCAGAAAGCTTCTTTCTTTGTGTTATCGGAGATTATTTCCTTTGGCCCTAGAATCTTCAAAGGGATCCGAAATATCTGTTCTCAGATTCCACAGAAATAAGGCTCGCAAAGAGATCCATGAAATACAGATGTAACTCTGTGAGATGAATTAACAGAACACTAAGCAGTTTCTCAGAAAGCTTCTTTCCAGATTTCATCTGAGGATATTTCCTTTTTTACCATAGCCCTCTATGCGCTTCCAAATATCACTTTGCCAATTCCACAAGAACTGTCTTAGCGAAAGGCTTCTTTAGGGGAAAGCTGTAACTCTGTGAGATGATTTCACAGAACACAAAGAAGTTTCTAAGAAAGATTCTTTCTCTTTGTTATCGGAAGATATTTCCTTTGGCCCTAGAGTCTTCTAAGGGATCCGAAATATCTGTTCTCAGATTCCACAGAAATAAGGCTAGCAAAGAGATCCACGATATACAGAGGTAACTCTGTGAGATGAATTAACAGAACACTCATCAGTTTCTCAGAAAGCTTCTTTCCAGATTTCATCTGAGGATATTTCCTTTTTCACATAGCCCTCTAGGCGCTTCCAAATATAACTTTGCCAATTCCACAAGAACTGTCTTAGTCAAAGGCTTCTTCAGGGGAAATCTGTAACTCTGTGAGATGATTTCACAGACCCAAAGAAGTTTCTCAGAAAGCTTCTTTCTCTTTGTTATCGGAGGATATTTCCTTTGGCCCTATAATTTCAAAAGGGATCAGAAATATCTGTTCTCAGATTCCACAGAAATAAGGCTAGCAAAGAGATCCACGAAATACGGATGTAACTCTGTGAGATGAATTAACAGAACACTAAGCAGTTTCTCAGAAAGCTTCTTTCCAGATTGCATCTGAGGATATTTCCTTTTTCACCATTGCCCTCTAAGGGTTTCCAAATATCACTTTGCCAATTCCAAAAGAACTGTCTTAGCGAAAGACTTCTTGAGGGGAAAGCTGTAACTCTGTGAGATGATTTCACAGAACACAAAGAAGTTTCTCAGAAAGCTTCTTTATCTTTGTTATCGGAGGATATTTCCTTGGGCCCAATAGTCTTCAAAGGGATCCGAAATATCTGTTCTCAGATTCCACAGAATTAAGGCTAGCAAAGAGATCCACGAAATACAGATGTAACTCTGTGAGATGAATTATCAGAACACTAAGCAGTTTCTCGGAAAGCTTCCTTCCAAATTTCATCTGAGGATATTTCCTTTTTCACCATAGCCCACTATTCGCTTCCAAATATCACTTTGCCAATTCCACAAGAACTGTCTTAGCGAAAGACTTCTTCAGGGGAAAGCTGTAACTCTGTTAGATGATTTCACAGAACACAAAGAAGTTTCTCAGAAAGCTTCCTTCTCTTTGTTATCGGAGTTTATTTCCTTTCGCCCTATATTCATCAAAGGGATCCGAAATATTGTTCTCAGATTCCACAGAAATAAGGCTAGCAAAGAGAGCCACGTAATACAGATGTAATTCGGTGAGATGAATTAACAGAACACTAAGCAGTTTCTCAGAAAGCTTCTTTCCATATTTCATCTGAGGATATTTCCTTTTTCACAATTGCCTCTATGGGCTTCCAAATATCACTTTGCCAATTCCACAACAACTGTCTTAGCGAAAGACTTCCTGAGGGGAAAGCTGTAACTCTGTGAGATGATTTCACAGAACACAAAGAAGTTTCTCAGAAAGATTCTTTCTCTTTGTTATCGGAGGAGATTTCGTTTGGCCCTATAGTCTTCATAGGGATCCGAACCCTCTGTTCTCAGATTACACAGAAATAAGGCTAGCAAAGAGATCCACGAAATACAGATGTAACTCTGTGACATGAATTAACAGAACACTAAGCAGTTTCTCAGAAAGCTTCTTTCCAGATTTCATCTGAGGATATTTCCTTTTTCACCATTACCCTCTATTGGCTTCCAAATATCACTTTGCCAATTCCACAAGAACTGTCTTAGCGAAAGGCTTCTTGAGGGGAAAGCTGTAACTCTGTGAGATGATTTCACAGAACACAAAGAAGTTTCTCAGAAAGCTTCTTTCTCTTTCTTATCGGAGGAGATTCCCTTTGGCCGTATAGTCTTCTAAGGGATCCGAAATATCTGTTCTCAGATACCACAGAAATGAGGCTAGGAAAGAGATCCACGATATACAGAGGTAACTCTGTGAGATGAATTAACAGAACACTAAGCAGTTTCTCAGAGAGCTTCTTTCCAGATTTCATCTGAGGATATTTCCTTTTTCACCATAGACCTCTAGGCGCTTCCAAATATAACTTTTCCAATTCCAGAAGAACTGTCTTAGTGAAAGGCTTCTTCAGGGGAAATCTGTAACTCTGTGAGATGATTTCACAGAACACAAAGAAGTTTCTCAGAAAGCTTCTTTCTCTTTGTTATCGGAGATTAATTCCTTCGGCCGTATTATTTCAAAAGGGATCCGAAATATCTGTTCTCAGATTCCACAGAAATAAGGCTAGCAAAGAGATCCACGAAATACGAATATAACTCTGTGAGATGAATTAACAGAATACTAAGCAGTTTCTCAGAAAGCTTCTTTCCAGATTTCATCTGAGGATATTTCCTTTTTCACCATTGCCCTCTAAGGGCTTCCGAATATCACTATTCCAAATACACAAGAAATGTCTTAGTGAAAGGCGTCTTGAGGGGAAAGCTGTAACTCTGTGAGATGATTTCAGAGAAAACAAAGAAGTTTCTCTGAAAGCTTCTTTCTCTTTGTATCGGAGTATATTTCCTTTGGCCTTGTAGTCTTCTAAGGGATCCGAAATATGTGTTCTCAGATTCCACAGAAATAAGGCTAGCCAAGAGATCCAGGAAATACAGATGTAACTCTGTGAGATGAATTCACAGAACACTAAGCAGTTTCTCTGAATGCTTCTTTCCAGATTTCATCTGAGGATATTTCGTTTTTCACCATAGCCCTCTATGCGCCTCCAAATATCACTTTGCCAATTCCACAAGAACTGTCTTAGCGAAAGACTTCTTGAGGGGAAAGCTGTATCTCGGTGAGATGATTTCACAGAACACTAATCAGTTTCTCAGAAAGCTTCTTTCTCTTTGTATCGGAGGATATTTCCTTTGGCCTTGTAGTCTTCTAAGGAATCCTAAATATCTGTTCTCAGATTCCACAGAAATAAGGCTAGCCAAGAGATCCACGAAATACAGATGTAACTCTGTGAGATGAATTAAGAGAACACTAATCAGTTTCTCAGAAAGTTTCTTTCTCTTTGTATCGGAGGATATTTCCTTTGGCCTTGTAGTCTTCTTAGGAATCCTAAATATCTGTTCTCAGATTCCACAGAAATAAGGCTAGCCAAGAGATACACGAAATACAGATGTAACTCTGTGAGATGAATTAAGAGAACACTAAGCAGTTTCTCAGAAAGCTTCTTTCCAGATTTCAACTGAGGATATTTCCTTTTTCACCATAGCCCTCTATGGGCTTCCAAATATCACTTTGCCAATTCCACAAGAACTATCTTAGCGAAAGGCTTCGTGAGGGGAAAGCTGTAACTCTGTGAGATGTTTTCACAGAACACAAAGCAGTTTTTCAGAAAGCTTCTTTCTCTTTGTTATCGGAGGATATTTCCTTTGGCCCTATAGTCTTCTAAGGGATCCGAAATATCTGTTCTCAGATTCCACAGAAATAAGGCTAGCAAAGAGATCCACGAAATACAGATGTAACTCTGTGAGATAGGTTAACAGAATACTAAGCAGTTTCTCAGAAAGCTTCTTTCCAGATTTCATCTGAGGATATTTCCTTTTTCACCATAGCCCTCTAGGCGCTTCCAAATATCACTTTGCCAATTCCACAAAAACTGTCTTAGCGAAAGCCTTCTTGAGGGGAAAGCTGTAACTCTGTGAGATGATATCACAGAACACAAAGAAGTTTCTCAGAAAGCTTCTTTCTCTTTTTTATCGGAGGATATTTCCTTTAGCCCTATAGTCTTCTAAGGGATCCGAAATATTGTTCTCAGATTCCAGAGAAATAAGGCTAGCAAAGAGATCCACGAAATACAGATATAACTCTGTGAAATGAATTAAGAGAACACTAAGCTGTTTCTCAGAAAGCTTCTTTCCAGATTTCATCTGAGGATATTTCCTTTTTCACCGTAGCCCTCTATGGGCTTCCAAATATCACTTTGCCAATTCCACAAGAACTGTCTTAGCGAAAGGCTTCTTGAGGGGAAAGCTGGAACTCTGTGAGATGATTTCACAGAACACAAAGAAGTTTCTCAGAAAGCTTCTTTCTCTTTCCTATCGGAGGATATTTCCTTTGGCCCTATAGTCTTCTAAGGGATCCGAAATATCTGTTCTCAGATTCCACAGAAATAAGGCTAGAAAAGAGATCCACGAAATACAGATGTAACTCTGTGAGATGAATTTACAGAACATTAATCAGTTTCTAAGAAAGCTTCTTTCCAGATTTCATCTGAGGATATTTCCTTTTTCAACATAGCCCTCGATGGCCTTCCAAATATCACTTTGCCAATTCCAGAAGAACTGTCTTAGCCAAAGGCTTCCTGAGGGGAAAGCTGTAACTCTGTGAGATGAAATCACAGGACACAAAGATGTTTCTCAGAAAGCTTCTTTCTCTTTGTTATCGGAGGATATTTCCTTTGGCCCTATAGTCTTCTAAGGGATCCGAAATATCTTTTCTCAGTTTCTACAGAAATAAGGCTAGCAAAGAGATCCACGAAACACAGATGTAACTCTGTGAGATGAATTATCAGAACACTAAGCAGTTTCTCAGAAAGCTTCTTTCCAGATTTCATTTGAGGATATTTCCTTTTTCAACATGGCCCTCTATGGGCTTCCAAATATCACTTTGCCAATTCCACAAGAACTGTCTTAGCGAAAGGCTTCTTGAAGAGAAAGCTGTAACTCTGTGAGATGATTTCACAGAACACAAGGAAGTTTCTCAGAAAGCTTCTTTCTCTTCGTTATCGGACGATATTTCCTTTGGCCCTATAGTCTTCTAAGGGATCCGAAATATTGTTCTCAGGTTCCACAGAAATAAGGCTAGAAACGAGATCCACGAAATACAGATATAACTCTGTGAGATGAATTAACAGAACACTAATCAGTTTCTCAGAAAGCTTCTTTCCAGATTTCATCTGAGGATAATTCCTTTTTCACCATAGCCCTCTTTGCGCTTCCAAATACCACTTTGCCAATTCCACAAGAACTGTCTTAGCGAATGGCTTCTTGAGGGGAAAGCTGTAACTCTGTGAGATGATTTCACAGAACAGAAAGACGTTTCTCAGAAAGCTTCTTTCTCTTTGTTATCGGAGGATATTTCCTTTGGCCCTATAGCCTTCAAAGGGATCCGAAATATCTGTTCTCAGATTCCACAGAAATAAGGCTAGAAAAAAGATCCACGAAATACAGATGTAACTCTGTCAGATGAATGAACAGAACACTAAGCAGTTTCTCAGAAAGCTTCTTTCCAGATTTCATTTGAGGATATTTCCTTTTTCACCATAGACCTCTATGGGCTTCCAAATATCACTATGAAAATTCCACAAGAACTGTGTTAGCGAAAGGCTTCTTGAGGGGAAGGTTGTAACTCTGGGAGTTGATTTCACAGAAAACAAAGAAGTTTCTCAGAAAGCTTCCTTCTCTTTGTTATCGGAGGATATTTCCTCTGCCCCTATAGTCTTCAGGGGATCCGAAATATCTGTTCTCAGATTTCACAGAAATAAGGTCAGCAAAGAGATCCACGAAATACAGATGTAACTCTGTGAGATGAATTAACAGAACACTAAGCAGTTTCTCGGAAAGCTTCTTTCCAGATATCATCTGAGGATATTTTCTTTTTCACCATAGCCCTATAAGTGCTTCCAAATATCAGTTTGCCAATTCCACAAGAACTTTCTTAGCGAAAGGCTTCTTGAGGGGAAAGCTGTAACTCCGTGAGGTGATTTCACAGAACACAAAGAAGTTTCTCAGAAAGCTTCTTTCTCTTTGTTATCGGAGGATATTTCCTTTGGCCCTATAGTCTTCTAAGGAATCCGAAATATCTGTTCTCAGATTCCACAGAAATAAGGCTACAAAGAGATAAAGGAAATATAGATGTAACTCTGTGAGATGAATGAACAGAACACTAAGCAGTTTCTCAGAAAGCTTCTTTCCAGATTTCATCTGACGATATTTCCTTTTTCACATAGCCCTCTATGCGCTTCAAATATCACTTTGCCAATTCCACAGGAACTGTCTTAGCGAAAGTCTTCTTGAGGGGAAATCTGTAACTCTGTGAGATGATTTCACAGTACATAAAGAAGTTTATCAGAAAGCTTCTTTCTCTTTGTTATCGGAGGATATTTCCTTTGGCCCTATAGTCTTCTAAGGGATCCGAAATATCTGTTCTCAGATTCCACAGATATAATGCTAGACAAGAGATCCACGAAATACAGATGTAACTCTGTGAGATGAATAAACAGAACACTAAGCAGTTTCTCTGAAAGCTTCTTTCCAGATATCAACTGAGGATATTTCCTTTTTCACCATAGCCCTCTATGGGCTTCCAAATATCACTTTGCCAATTCCACAAGAACTGTCTTACCGAAAGGCTTCGTGAGGGGAAAGCTGTAACTCTGTGAGATGATTTCACAGAACACAAAGAAGTTTATCAGAAAGCTTCTTAATCTTTGATATCAGAGGATATTTTCTTTGGCCCCATAGTCTTCTAAGGGATTCGAAATATCTGTTCTCAGATTCCGCAGAAATAAGGCTAGCAAAGAGATCAACGAAATACAGATGTAACTCTGTGAGATGAATTAACAGAACACTAAGAAGTTTCAAAGAAAGCTTCTTTCGAGATTTCAACTGAGGATATTTCCTTTTTCACCATAGCCCTCTATGCGCTTCCAAATATCACTTTGCCAATTCCACAAGAACTGTCTTAGCGAAAGGCTTCTTGAGGGTAAAGCTGTAACTCTGGGAGATGATTTCACAGAACACAAAGAAGTTTCTCAGAAAGCTTCTTTCTCTTTCCTATCGGAGGATATTTCCTTTGGCCCTATAGTCTTCTAAGGGATCCGAAATATCTGTTCTCAGATTCCAGAGAAATAAGGCTAGAAAAGAGATCCACGAAATACAGATGTAACTCTGTGAGATGAATTAACAGAACATTAATCAGTTTCTCAGAAAGCTTCTTTCCAGATTTCATCTGAGGATATTTCGTTTTTCAACATAGCCCTCTATGGGCTTCCAAATATCACTTTGCCAATTCCACAAGAACTGTCTTATCGAAAGGCTTCTTGAGGGGAAAGCTGTAACTCTGTGAGATGAAATCACAGGACACAAAGAAGTTTCTCAGAAAGCTTCTTTCTCTTTGTTATCGGAGGATATTTCCTTTGACCCTATAGTCTTCTAAGGAATCCGAAATATCTGTTCTCAGATTCCACAGAAATAAGGCTCGCAAAGAGATAAAGGAAATACAGATGTAACACTGTGAGATGAATTAAGAGAAC
The DNA here is from genome assembly GCF_043159975.1 of Macaca nemestrina. Lineage (NCBI taxonomy): Eukaryota > Metazoa > Chordata > Mammalia > Primates > Cercopithecidae > Macaca > Macaca nemestrina. Next base: position 28,841,350 of record NC_092143.1, read on the forward strand.
ACTAAGCAGTTTCTCAGAAAGCTTCTTTCCAGATTTCATCTGACGATATTTCCTTTTTCACCATAGCCCTCTATGAGCTTCCAAATATCACTTTGCAATTCCACAAGAACTGTCTTAGCGAAAGGCTTCTTGAGGGGAAAGCTGTAAGTCTGTGACGTGATTTCACAGTACACAAAGAAGTTTATCAGAAAGCTTCTTTCTCTTTGTTATCGGAGGAGATTTCCTTTGGCCCTATAGTCTTCTAAGGGATCCGAAATATCTGTTCTCAGATTCCACCGAAATAAGGCTAGCAAAGAGATCCACGAAATACAGATGTAACTCTGTGAGATGAATTAACAGAACACTAAGCACTTTCTCAGAAAGCTTCTTTCCAGATTTCATCTGAGGATATTTCCTTTTTCACCATAGCCCTCTATGGGCTTCCAAATATCACTTTGCCAATTCCACAAGAACTGTCTTAGCGAAAGGCTTCTTGAGGGGAAAGCTGTAACTCTGTGAGATGATTTCACAGAACACAAATAAGTTTCTCAGAAAGTTTCCTTGACTTTGTTATCGGAGTTTATTTCCTTTGGCCGTATATTCTTCAAAGGGATCAGAAATATCTGTTCTCAGATTCCACAGAAATAAGGCTAGCAAAGAGATCCACGAAATACAGATGTAACTCTGTGAGAATAATTAACAGAACACTAAGCAGTTTCTCAGAAAGCTTCTTTCCAGATATCATCTGAGGATATTTCCTTTTTCACCATAGACCTCTATGCGCTTCCATATATCACTTTGCGAATTCCACAAGAACTGTCTTAGCGAAAGGCTTCTTGAGGGGAAAGCTGTAATTCTGTGAGATGATTTCACAGAACACAAAGAAGTTTCTCAGAAAGCTTCTTTCTCTTTGTTATCGGAGGATATTTCCTTTGGCCCTATAGTCTTCAAAGGGATCCGAAATAACTGTTCTCAGACTCCACAGAAATAAGGCTAGCAAAGAGATTCACGAAATACAGATGTAACTCTGTGAGATGAATTAACAGAACACTAATCAGTTTCTCAGAAAGCTTCCTTCCAGATTTCATCTGAGGATATTTCCTTTTTCACCATAGCCCCCTAAGGGCTTCCAAATATCACTTTGCCAATTGCACAAGAACTGTCTTAGCGAAAGGCTTCTTGAGGGGAAAGCTGTAACTCTCTGAGATGAATTCACAGGACACAAAGAAGTTTTTCAGAAAGCTTCTTTCTCTTTGTTATCGGAGGATATTTCCTTTGGCTCTATAGTCTTCTAAGGAATCCGAAATACCTGTTCTCAGATTCCACAGAAATAAGGCTAGAAACGAGATCCTCGAAATACAGATGTAACTCTGTGAGATGAATTAACAGAACCCTAATCAGTTTCTCAGAAAGCTTCTTTCCAGATTTCATCTGAGGATATTGCCTTTTTCACCATAGCCCTCTAAGGGCTTCGAAATATCACTTTGCCAATTCCACAAAAACTGTCTTAGCGAAAGGCTTCTTGAGGGGAAAGCTGTAACTCTGTGAGCTGAATTCACAGGACACAAAGAAGTTTTTCAGAAAGCTTCTTTCTCTTTGTTATCGGAGGATATTTCCTTTGGCCCTATAGTCTTCTAAGGAATCCGAAATATCTGTTCTCAGATTCCACAGAAATAAGGCTACAAAGAGATAAAGGAAATACAGATGTAACTCTGTGAGATGAATGAACAGAACACTAAGCAGTTTCTCAGAAAGCTTCTTTCCAGATTTCATTTGACGATATTTCCTTTTTCACATAGCCCTCTATGCGCTTCAAATATCACTTTGCCAATTCCACAGGAAGTGTCTTAGCGAAAGTCTTCTTGAGGGGAAATCTGTAACTCTGTGAGATGATTTCACAGTACATAAAGCAGTTTATCAGAAAGCTTCTTTCTCTTTGTTATCGGAGGATATTTCCTTTGGCCCTATAGTCTTCAAGGGGATCCGAAATATCTGTTCTCAGATTCCACAGAAATAAGGCTAGCAAAGAGATCCACGAAAAACAGATGTAACTCTGTGAGATGAATTAACAGAACACTAAGCAGTTTCTCAGAAAGCTTATTTCCAGATTTCATCTGAGGATATTTCCTTTTTCAACATAGCCCTCTATGCTCCTCCAAATATCACTTTGCCAGTTCCACAAGAACTGTCTTACCGAAAGGCTTCCTGAGGGGAAAGCTGTAACTCTGTGAGATGATTTCACAGAACACAAAGTAGTTTTTCAGAAAGCTTCTTTCTCTTTGTTATCGGAGGATATTTCCTTTGGCCCTATAGTCTTCTAAGGGAACCGAAATATCTGTTCTCAGATTCCACAGATATAAGGCTAGCCAAGAGATCCACGAAATACAGATGTAACTCTGTGAGATGAATAAACAGAACACTAAGCAGTTTCTCTGAAAGCTTCTTTCCAGATTTCAATTGAGGATATTTCCTTTTTCACCATAGCCCTCTATGGGCTTCCAAATATCACTTTGCCAATTCCACAAGAACTTTCTTAGCGAAAGGCTTCGTGAGGGGAAAGCTGTAACTCTGTGAGATGATTTCACAGAACACAAAGTAGTTTTTCAGAAAGCTTCTTTCTCTTTGTTATCGGAGGATATTTCCTTTGGCCCTATAGTGTTCTAAGGGATCCGAAATATCTGTTCTCAGATTTCACAGAAATAAGGCTAGCCAAGAGATCCACGAAATACAGATGTAACTCTGTGAGATGAAATAACAGAACGCTAAGCAGTTTCTCAGAAAGCTTCTTTCCAGATTTCCTCTGAGGATATTTCCTTTTTCACCATAGCCCTCTATGCGCTTCCAAATATCACTTTGCCAATTCCACAAGAACTGTCTTAGCGAAAGACTTCTTGAGGGGAAAGCTGTAACTCTGTGAGATGATTTCACAGAACACAAACAAGTTTCTCAGAAAGCTTCTTTCCCTTTTTTATCGTAGGATATTTCCTTTGGACCTATAGTGTTCTAAGGGATCCGAAATATCTGTTCTCAGATTCCACAGAAATAAGGCTAGCAAAGTGATCCACGAAATATAGATGTAACTCTGTGAGATGAATTAACAGAACTCTAAGCAGTTTCTCAGAAAGCTTCTTTCCAGATTTCATTAGATGATATTTCCTTTTTCACCATGGCCCTCTATGGGCTTCCAAATATCACTTTGCCAATTCCACAAGAACTATCTAGCGAAAGTCTTCTTGAGGGGAAAGCTGTAACTCAGTGAGATGATTACACAGAACAAAAAGAAGTTTCTCAGAAAGCTTCCTTCTCTTTGTTATCGGAGGATATTTCCTTTGGCCCTGTAGTCTTCAAGGGGATCCGAAATATCTGTTCTCAGATTCCACAGAAATAAGGCTAGAAAAGAGATACACGAAATACAGATGTAACTCTGTGAGATGAATTAACAGAATACTGAGTAGTTTCTCAGGAAACTTCTTTCCAGATTTCATCTGAGGATATTTCCTTTTTCAAAATAGCCCTCTAGGCGCTTCCAAATATCACTTTGCCAATTCCACAAGAACTATCTTAGCGAAAGACTTCTTGAGGGGAAAGCTGTAACTCTGTGAGATGATTTCACAGAACACAAAGAAGTTTCTCAGAAATTTTCTTTATCTTTGTTATCTTAGAATATTTCCTTTGGCCCTGTAGTCTTATAAGGGATCCAAAATATCTGTTCTCAGATTCCACAGAAATAAGGCAAGCAAAGAGGTCCACGAAATACAGATGTAACTCTGTGAGATGAATTAACAGAACACTAAGCAGTTTCTCAGAAAGCTTCCTTCCAGATTTTATCTGAGTATATTTCCTTTTTCACCATAGCCCTCTATGGGCTTCCAAATATCACTTTGCCACTTCCACAAAAACTGTCTTAGCGAAAGGCTTCTTGAGGGGAAAGCTGTAACTCTGTGAGATGATTTCACAGAACACAAAGAAGTTTCTCAGAAAGCTTCTTTCTCTTTGTTATCGGAGGAGATTTCCTTTGTCCCTATATTCATCAAAGGGATCCGAAATATCAGTTCTCAGATTCCACAGAATTAAGGCTAGCAAAGAGATCCATGAAATACAGATATAACTCTGTGAGAATAATTAACAGAACACTAAGCAGTTTCTCAGAAAGCTTCTTTCCAGATTTCATCTGAGGATATTTCCTTTTTCACCATAGCCCACTATGCGCTTCCAGATATCACTTTGCCAATTCCACAAGAAATGTCTTAGCGAAAGGATTCTTGAGGGGAAAGCTGTAACTCTGTGAGATGATTTCACAGAACACAAAGAAGTTTCTCAGAAAGCTTCTTTCTCTTTGTTGTCGGAGTTTATTTCCTTTGGCCCTATACTCTTCAAAGGGATCCGAAATAACTGTTCTCAGATTCCCCAGAAATGAGGCTAGCAAAGAGATCCACGAAATACAGATGTAACTCTGTGAGATGAATTAACAGAATACTAAGCAGTTTCTCAGAAAACTTGTTTCCAGATTTCATCTGAGGATATTTCCTTTTTCACCATAGCCCTCTATGCGCTTCCAAATATCACTTTGCCAATTCCACAAGAACTGTCTTAGCGAAAGGCTTCTTGAGGGGAAAACTGTAACTCGGTGAGCTGATTTCACAGTACACAAAGAAGTTTATTAGAAAGCTTCTTTCTCTTTGTTATCGGAGGATATTTCCCTTGGCCCTATATTCTTCAAGGGGATCCGAAATATCTGTTCTCAGATTCCAAAGAAATAAGGCTATCAAAGTGATCCACGAAATATAGATGTAACTCTGTGAGATGAATTAACAGAACTCTAAGCAGTTTCTCAGAAAGCTTCTTTCCAGATTTCATTAGATGATATTTCCTTTTTCACCATGGCCCTCTAAGGGCTTCCAAATATCACTATGCCAATTCCACAAGAACTGTCTTAGCGAAAGACTTCTGGAGGGGAAACCTGTAACTCTGGGAGATGATTTCACAGACAACAAAGAAGTTTCTCAGAAAGCTTCTTTCTCTTTGTTATCGGAGGATATTTCCTTTGGGCCTATAGTCTTCTAAGGGATCCGAAATATCTGTTCTCAGATTCCACAGAAATAAGGCTAGCAAAGAGATCCACGAAATACAGATGTAACTCTGTGAGATGAATTAACAGAACACTAAGCAGTTTCTCTGAAAGCTTCTTTCCAGATTTCAACTGAGGATATTTCCTTTTTCACCATATCCCTCTATGCGCTTCCAGATAACACTTTGCCAAATCCACAAGAACTGTCTTAGCGAAAGGCTTCTTGAGGGGAAAGCTGTAACTCTTTGAGATGATTTCACAGAACACAAAGAAGTTTCTCAGAAAGCTTCTTTCTCTTTGTTATTGGAGGATATTTCCTTTGGCCCTATAGTCTTCAAGGGAATCCGAAATGTCTGTTCTCAGATTCCACAGAAATAAGGATAGAAAAGAGATCCACGAAATACCGATGTAACTCTGTGAGATGAATTAACAGAACCCTAAACAGTTTCTCAGAAAGCTTCTTTCCAGATTTCATCTGAGGATATTTCCTTTTTCACCATAGTCCACTATGGGCTTCCAAATATCACTTTGCCAATTCCAAAAGAACTGTCTTAGCGAAAGGGTTCTTGAGGGGAAATCTGTAACTCTGTGAGATGATTTCACAGAACACAAAGAAGTCTCTCAGAAAGCTTCTTTCTCTTTGTTATCGGAGGTATTTCCTTTGGCCCTATAATTTTCAAAGGGATCCGAAATATCTGTTCTCAGATTCCACAGAAATAAGGCTAGCAAAGAGATCCACGAAATACAGATGTAACGCTTTGAGATGAATTAACAGAACACTAAGCAGTTTCTCAGAAATCTTCTTTCCAGATTTCATCTGAGGATATTTCCTTTTTCAACATAGCCCTCTAGGCGCTTCCAAATGTCACTTTGCCAATTCCACAAGAACTGTCTTAGCGAAAGGCTTCTTGAGGGGAAAGCTGTAACTCTGTGAGATGATTTCACAGAACACAAAGAAGTTTCTCAGAAAGCTTCTTTCTCTTTGTTATCGGAGGAGATTTCCTTTGGCCCTATAGTCTTCTAAGGGATCCGAAATATCTGTTCTCAGATTCCACAGAAATAAGGCTAGCAAAGAGATCCACGAAATACAGATGTAACTCTGTGAGATGAATTAACAGAACACTAAGCAGTTTCTCAGAAAACTTCTTTCCAGATTTCATCTGAGGATATTTCCTTTTTCACCATAGCCCTCTATGGGCTTCCAAATATTACTTTGCCAATTCCACAAGAACTGTCTTAGCGAAAGGCTTCTTGAGGGGAAAGCTGTAACTCCGTGAGATGATTTCACAGAACACAAAGAAGTTTCTCAGAAAGTTTCCTTGACTTTGTTACCGGAATTTATTTCCTTTGTCCCTATATTCATCAAAGGGATCCGAAATATCAGTTCTCAGATTCCACAGAATTAAGGCTAGCAAAGAGATCCATGAAATACAGATGTAACTCTGTGAGAATAATTAACAGAACACTAAGCAGTTTCTCAGAAAGCTTCTTTCCAGATTTCATCTGAGGATATTTCCTTTTTCACCATAGCCCACTATGCGCTTCCAGATATCACTTTGCCAATTCCACAAGAAATGTCTTAGCGAAAGGATTCTTGAGGGGAAAGCTGTAACTCTGTGAGATGATTTCACAGAACACAAAGAAGTTTCTCAGAAAGCTTCTTTCTCTTTTTTGTCGGAGTTTATTTCCTTTGGCCCTATACTCTTCAAAGGGATCCGAAATAACTGTTCTCAGATTCCCCAGTAATGAGGCTAGCAAAGAGATCCACGAAATACAGATGTAACTCTGTGAGATAAATTAACAGAACACTAATCAGTTTCTCAGAACGCTTCTTTCCAGATTTCATCTGAGGATATTTCCTTTTTCACCATACCCCCCTAAGGGCTTCCAAATATCACTTTGCCAATTCCACAAGAACTGTCTTAGCGAAAGGCTTCTTGAGGGGAAAGTTGTAACACTGTGAGATGAATTCACAGGACACGAAGAAGTTTTTCAGAAAGCTTCTTCTCTTTGTTATCGGAGGATATTTCCTTTGGCTCTATAGTCTTCTAAGGGATCCGAAATATCTGTTCTCAGATTCTACAGAAATAAGGCTAGCAAAGAGATCCACGAAATACAGATGTAACTCTGTCAGATGAATTAACAAAACACTAAGCAGTTTCTCAGAAAGCTTCTTTCCAGATTTCATTTGAGGATATTTCCTTTTTCACCATAGCCCTCTAAGGGCTTCCAAATATCACTATGCCAATTCCACAAGAACTGTCTTAGCGAAAGGCTTCTGGAGAGGAAAGCTGTAACTCTGTGAGATGATTTCACAGAACACAAAGAAGTTTCTCAGAAAGCTTCTTTCTCTTTGTTATCGGAGGATATTTCCTTTGGGCCTATAGTCTTCTAAGGGATCCGAAATATCTGTTCTCAGATTCCACAGAAATAAGGCTAGCAAAGAGATCCACGAAATACAGATGTAACTCTGTGAGATGAATTAACAGAACACTAAGCAGTTTCTCTGAAAGCTTCTTTCCAGATTTCAACTGAGGATATTTCCTTTTTCACCATAGCCCTCTATGCGCTTCCAGATAACACTTTGCCAAATCCACAAGAACTGTCTTAGCGAAAGGCTTCTTGAGGGGAAAGCTGTAACTCTGTGAGATGATTTCACAGAACACAAAGAAGTTTCTCAGAAAGCTTCTTTCTCTTTGTTATCTGAGGGTATTTCCTTTGGCCCTATAGTCTTCAAGGGGATCCGAAATATCTGTTCTCAGATTCCACAGAAATAAGGCTAGCAAAGAGATCCACGAAATACAGATGTAACTCTGTGAGATGAATTAACAGAACACTAATCAGTTTCTCGGAAAGCTTCCTTCCATATTTCATCTGAGGATATTTCCTTTTTCACCATAGCCCAATAAGGGCTTCCAAATATCACTTTGCCAAGTCCACAAGAACTGTCTTAGGGAAAGGCTTCTTGAGGGGAAAGCTGTAACTCTGTGACATGAATTCACACGACACAAAGAAGTTTCTCAGAAAGCTTCTTTCTCTTTGTTTTCGGAGGATATTTCCTTTGGCCCTATAGTCTTCTAAGGGATCCGAAATATCTGTTCTCAGATTCTACAGAAATAAGGCTAGCAAAGAGATCCACGAAATACAGATGTAAGTCTGTGAGATGAATTAACAGAATACTAAGCAGTTTCTCAGAAAACTTGTTTCCAGATTTCATCTGAGGATATTTCCTTTTTCACCATAGCCCTCTATGCGCTTCCAAATATCACTTTGCCAATTCCACAAGAACTGTCTTAGCGAAAGGCTTCTTGAGGGGAAAACTGTAACTCGGTGAGCTGATTTCACAGTACACAAAGAAGTTTATTAGAAAGCTTCTTTCTCTTTGTTATCGGAGGATATTTCCCTTGGCCCTATATTCTTCAAGGGGATCCGAAATATCTGTTCTCAGATTCCAAAGAAATAAGGCTAGCAAAGTGATCCACGAAATATAGATGTAACTCTGTGAGATGAATTAACAGAACTCTAAGCAGTTTCTCAGAAAGCTTCTTTCCAGATTTCATTAGATGATATTTCCTTTTTCACCATGGCCCTCTATGGGCTTCCAAATATCACTTTGCCAATTCCACAAGAACTATCTAGCGAAAGTCTTCTTGCGGGGAAAGCTGTAACTCAGTGAGATGATTTCACAGAACAAAAAGAAGTTTCTCAGAAAGCTTCTTTCTCTTTGTTATCGGAGGATATTTCCTTTGGCCCTGTAGTCTTCAAGGGGATCCGAAATATCTGTTCTCAGATTCCACAGAAATAAGGCTAGAAAAGAGATACACGAAATACAGATGTAACTCTGTGAGATGAATTAACAGAACCCTAAACAGTTTCTCAGAAAGCTTCTTTCCAGATTTCATCTGAGGATATTTCCTTTTTCACCATAGTCCACTATGGGCTTCCAAATATCACTTTGCCAATTCCAAAAGAACTGTCTTAGCGAAAGGGTTCTTGAGGGGAAATCTGTAACTCTGTGAGATGATTTCACAGAACACAAAGAAGTCTCTCAGAAAGCTTCTTTCTCTTTGTTATCGGAGGTATTTCCTTTGGCCCTATAATTTTCAAAGGGATTCGAAATATCTGTTCTCAGATTCCACAGAAATAAGGCTAGCAAAGAGATCCACGAAATACAGATGTAACTCTTTGAGATGAATTAACAGAACACTAAGCAGTTTCTCAGAAATCTTCTTTCCAGATTTCATCTGAGGATATTTCCTTTTTCACCATAGCCCTCTAGGCGCTTCCAAATGTCACTTTGCCAATTCCACAAGAACTGTCTTAGCGAAAGGCTTCTTGAGGGGAAAGCTGTAACTCTGTGAGATGATTTCACAGAACACAAAGAAGTTTCTCAGAAAGCTTCTTTCTCTTTGTTATCGGAGGAGATTTCCTTTGGCCCTATAGTCTTCTAAGGGATCCGAAATATCTGTTCTCAGATTCCACAGAAATAAGGCTAGCAAAGAGATCCACGAAATACAGATGTAACTCTGTGAGATGAATTAACAGAACACTAAGCAGTTTCTCAGAAAACTTCTTTCCAGATTTCATCTGAGGATATTTCCTTTTTCACCATAGCCCTCTATGGGCTTCCAAATATCACTTTGCCAATTCCACAAGAACTGTCTTAGCGAAAGGCTTCTTGAGGGGAAAGCTGTAACTCCGTGAGATGATTTCACAGAACACAAAGAAGTTTCTCAGAAAGTTTCCTTGACTTTGTTATCGGAATTTATTTCCTTTGTCCCTATATTCATCAAAGGGATCCGAAATATCAGTTCTCAGATTCCACAGAATTAAGGCTAGCAAAGAGATCCATGAAATACAGATGTAACTCTGTGAGAATAATTAACAGAACACTAAGCAGTTTCTCAGAAAGCTTCTTTCCAGATTTCATCTGAGGATATTTCCTTTTTCACCATAGCCCACTATGCGCTTCCAGATATCACTTTGCCAATTCCACAAGAAATGTCTTAGCGAAAGGATTCTTGAGGGGAAAGCTGTAACTCTGTGAGATGATTTCACAGAACACAAAGAAGTTTCTCAGAAAGCTTCTTTCTCTTTGTTGTCGGGGTTTATTTCCTTTGGCCCTATACTCTTCAAAGGGATCCGAAATAACTGTTCTCAGATTCCCCAGAAATGAGGCTAGCAAAGAGATCCACGAAATACAGATGTAACTCTGTGAGATAAATTAACAGAACACTAATCAGTTTCTCAGAACGCTTCTTTCCAGATTTCATCTGAGGATATTTCCTTTTTCACCATACCCCCCTAAGGGCTTCCAAATATCACTTTGCCAATTCCACAAGAACTGTCTTAGCGAAAGGCTTCTTGAGGGGAAAGTTGTAACACTGTGAGATGAATTCACAGGACACGAAGAAGTTTTTCAGAAAGCTTCTTCTCTTTGTTATCGGAGGATATTTCCTTTGGCTCTATAGTCTTCTAAGGGATCCGAAATATCTGTTCTCAGATTCTACAGAAATAAGGCTAGCAAAGAGATCCACGAAATACAGATGTAACTCTGTCAGATGAATTAACAAAACACTAAGCAGTTTCTCAGAAAGCTTCTTTCCAGATTTCATTTGAGGATATTTCCTTTTTCACCATAGCCCTCTAAGGGCTTCCAAATATCACTATGCCAATTCCACAAGAACTGTCTTAGCGAAAGGCTTCTGGAGGGGAAAGCTGTAACTCTGTGAGATGATTTCACAGACAACAAAGAAGTTTCTCAGAAAGCTTCTTTCTCTTTGTTATCGGAGGATATTTCCTTTGGGCCTATAGTCTTCTAAGGGATCCGAAATATCTGTTCTCAGATTCCACAGAAATAAGGCTAGCAAAGAGATCCACGAAATACAGATGTAACTCTGTGAGATGAATTAACAGAACACTAAGCAGTTTCTCTGAAAGCTTCTTTCCAGATTTCAACTGAGGATATTTCCTTTTTCACCATAGCCCTCTATGCGCTTCCAGATAACACTTTGCCAAATCCACAAGAACTGTCTTAGCGAAAGGCTTCTTGAGGGGAAAGCTGTAACTCTGTGAGATGATTTCACAGAACACAAAGAAGTTTCTCAGAAAGCTTCTTTCTCTTTGTTATCTGAGGGTATTTCCTTTGGCCCTATAGTCTTCAAGGGGATCCGAAATATCTGTTCTCAGATTCCACAGAAATAAGGCTAGCAAAGAGATCCACGAAATACAGATGTAACTCTGTGAGATGAATTAACAGAACACTAATCAGTTTCTCGGAAAGCTTCTTTCCATATTTCATCTGAGGATATTTCCTTTTTCACCATAGCCCAATAAGGGCTTCCAAATATCACTTTGCCAAGTCCACAAGAACTGTCTTAGGGAAAGGCTTCTTGAGGGCCAAGCTGTAACTCTGTGAGATGATTTCACAGAACACAAAGAAGTTTCTCAGAAAGCTTCTTTCTCTTTGTTGTCGGAGTTTATTTCCTTTGGCCCTATACTCTTCAAAGGGATCCGAAATAACTGTTCTCAGATTCCCCAGAAATGAGCCTAGCAAAGAGATCCACGAAATACAGATGTAACTCTGTGAGATAAATTAACAGAACACTAATCAGTTTCTCAGAACGCTTCTTTCCAGATTTCATCTGAGGATATTTCCTTTTTCACCATACCCCCCTAAGGGCTTCCAAATATCACTTTGCCAATTCCACAAGAACTGTCTTAGCGAAAGGCTTCTTGAGGGGAAAACTGTAACTCGGTGAGCTGATTTCACAGTACACAAAGAAGTTTATTAGAAAGCTTCTTTCTCTTTGTTATCGGAGGATATTTCCCTTGGCCCTATATTCTTCAAGGGGATCCGAAATATCTGTTCTCAGATTCCAAAGAAATAAGGCTAGCAAAGTGATCCACGAAATATAGATGTAACTCTGTGAGATGAATTAACAGAACTCTAAGCAGTTTCTCAGAAAGCTTCTTTCCAGATTTCATTAGATGATATTTCCTTTTTCACCATGGCCCTCTATGGGCTTCCAAATATCACTTTGCCAATTCCACAAGAACTATCTAGCGAAAGTCTTCTTGAGGGGAAAGCTGTAACTCAGTGAGATGATTTCACAGAACAAAAAGAAGTTTCTCAGAAAGCTTTTTTCTCTTTGTTATCGGAGGATATTTCCTTTGGCCCTGTAGTCTTCAAGGGGATCCGAAATATCTGTTCTCAGATTCCACAGAAATAAGGCTAGAAAAGAGATACACGAAATACAGATGTAACTCTGTGAGATGAATTAACACAACCCTAAACAGTTTCTCAGAAAGCTTCTTTCCAGATTTCATCTGAGGATATTTCCTTTTTAACCATAGTCCACTATGGGCTTCCAAATATCACTTTGCCAATTCCAAAAGAACTGTCTTAGCGAAAGGGTTCTTGAGGGGAAATCTGTAACTCTGTGAGATGATTTCACAGAACACAAAGAAGTCTCTCAGAAAGCTTCTTTCTCTTTGTTATCGGAGGTATTTCCTTTGGCCCTATAATTTTCAAAGGGATCCGAAATATCTGTTCTCAGATTCCACAGAAATAAGGCTAGCAAAGAGATCCACGAAATACAGATGTAACTCTTTGAGATGAATTAACAGAACACTAAGCAGTTTCTCAGAAATCTTCTTTCCAGATTTCATCTGAGGATATTTCCTTTTTCACCATAGCCCTCTAGGCGCTTCCAAATGTCACTTTGCCAATTCCACAAGAACTGTCTTAGCGAAAGGCTTCTTGAGGGGAAAGCTGTAACTCTGTGAGATGATTTCACAGAACACAAAGAAGTTTCTCAGAAAGCTTCTTTCTCTTTGTTATCGGAGGAGATTTCCTTTGTCCCTATAGTCTTCTAAGGGATCCGAAATATCTGTTCTCAGATTCCACAGAAATAAGGCTAGCAAAGAGATCCACGAAATACAGATGTAACTCTGTGAGATGAATTAACAGAACACTAAGCAGTTTCTCAGAAAACTTCTTTCCAGATTTCATCTGAGGATATTTCCTTTTTCACCTTTGCCCTCTATGGGCTTCCAAATATCACTTTGCCAATTCCACAAGAACTGTCTTAGCGAGAGGCTTCTTGAGGGGAAAGCTGTAACTCTGTGAGATGATTTCACAGAACACAAAGAAGTTTCTCAGAAAGTTTCCTTGACTTTGTTATCGGAATTTATTTCCTTTGTCCCTATATTCATCAAAGGGATCCGAAATATCAGTTCTCAGATTCCACAGAATTAAGGCTAGCAAAGAGATCCACGAAACACAGATATAACTCTGTGAGAATAATTAACAGAACACTAAGCAGTTTCTCAGAAAGCTTCTTTCCAGATTTCATCTGAGGATATTTCCTTTTTCACCATAGCCCACTATGCGCTTCCAGATATCACTTTGCCAATTCCACAAGAAATGTCTTAGCGAAAGGCTTCTTGAGGGCCAAGCTGTAACTCTGTGAGATGATTTCACAGAACACAAAGAAGTTTCTCAGAAAGCTTCTTTCTCTTTGTTGTCGGAGTTTATTTCCTTTGGCCCTATACTCTTCAAAGGGATCCGAAATAACTGTTCTCAGATTCCCCAGAAATGAGCCTAGCAAAGAGATCCACGAAATACAGATGTAACTCTGTGAGATAAATTAACAGAACACTAATCAGTTTCTCAGAACGCTTCTTTCCAGATTTCATCTGAGGATATTTCCTTTTTCACCATACCCCCCTAAGGGCTTCCAAATATCACTTTGCCAATTCCACAAGAACTGTCTTAGCGAAAGGCTTCTTGAGGGGAAAGTTGTAACACTGTGAGATGAATTCACAGGACACAAAGAAGTTTTTCAGAAAGCTTCTTCTCTTTGTTATCGGAGGATATTTCCTTTGGCTCTATAGTCTTCTAAGGGATCCGAAATATCTGTTCTCAGATTCTACAGAAATAAGGCTAGCAAAGAGATCCACGAAATACAGATGTAACTCTGTCAGATGAATTAACAAAACACTAAGCAGTTTCTCAGAAAGCTTCTTTCCAGATTTCATTTGAGGATATTTCCTTTTTCACCATAGCCCTCTAAGGGCTTCCAAATATCACTATGCCAATTCCACAAGAACTATCTTAGCGAAAGGCTTCTTGAGGGGAAAGCTGTAACTCTGTGAGATGATTTCACAGAACACAAAGAAGTTTCTCAGAAAGCTTCTTTCTCTTTGTTATCTGAGGGTATTTCCATTGGCCCTATAGTCTTCAAGGGGATCCGAAATATCTGTTCTCAGATTCCACAGAAATAAGGCTAGCAAAGAGATCCACGAAATACAGATGTAACTCTGTGAGATGAATTAACAGAACACTAATCAGTTTCTCGGAAAGCTTCTTTCCATATTTCATCTGAGGATATTTCCTTTTTCACCATAGCCCAATAAGGGCTTCCAAATATCACTTTGCCAAGTCCACAAGAACTGTCTTAGGGAAAGGCTTCTTGAGGGGAAAGCTGTAACTCTGTGACATGAATTCACACGACACAAAGAAGTTTCTCAGAAAGCTTCTTTCTCTTTGTTTTCGGAGGATATTTCCTTTGGCCCTATAGTCTTCTAAGGGATCCGAAATATCTGTTCTCAGATTCTACAGAAATAAGGCTAGCAAAGAGATCCACGAAATACAGATGTAAGTCTGTGAGATGAATTAACAGAATACTAAGCAGTTTCTCAGAAAACTTGTTTCCAGATTTCATCTGAGGATATTTCCTTTTTCACCATAGCCCTCTATGCGCTTCCAAATATCACTTTGCCAATTCCACAAGAACTGTCTTAGCGAAAGGCTTCTTGAGGGGAAAACTGTAACTCGGTGAGCTGATTTCACAGTACACAAAGAAGTTTATTAGAAAGCTTCTTTCTCTTTGTTATCGGAGGATATTTCCCTTGGCCCTATATTCTTCAAGGGGATCCGAAATATCTGTTCTCAGATTCCAAAGAAATAAGGCTAGCAAAGTGATCCACGAAATATAGATGTAACTCTGTGAGATGAATTAACAGAACTCTAAGCAGTTTCTCAGAAAGCTTCTTTCCAGATTTCATTAGATGATATTTCCTTTTTCACCATGGCCCTCTATGGGCTTCCAAATATCACTTTGCCAATTCCACAAGAACTATCTAGCGAAAGTCTTCTTGAGGGGAAAGCTGTAACTCAGTGAGATGATTTCACAGAACAAAAAGAAGTTTCTCAGAAAGCTTCTTTCTCTTTGTTATCGGAGGATATTTCCTTTGGCCCTATAATTTTCAAAGGGATCCGAAATATCTGTTCTCAGATTCCACAGAAATAAGGCTAGCAAAGAGATCCACGAAATACAGATGTAACTCTTTGAGATGAATTAACAGAACACTAAGCAGTTTCTCAGAAATCTTCTTTCCAGATTTCATCTGAGGATATTTCCTTTTTCACCATAGCCCTCTAGGCGCTTCCAAATGTCACTTTGCCAATTCCACAAGAACTGTCTTAGCGAAAGGCTTCTTGAGGGGAAAGCTGTAACTCTGTGAGATGATTTCACAGAACACAAAGAAGTTTCTCAGAAAGCTTCTTTCTCTTTGTTATCGGAGGAGATTTCCTTTGTCCCTATAGTCTTCTAAGGGATCCGAAATATCTGTTCTCAGATTCCACAGAAATAAGGCTAGCAAAGAGATCCACGAAATACAGATGTAACTCTGTGAGATGAATTAACAGAACACTAAGCAGTTTCTCAGAAAACTTCTTTCCAGATTTCATCTGAGGATATTTCCTTTTTCACCTTTGCCCTCTATGGGCTTCCAAATATCACTTTGCCAATTCCACAAGAACTATCTAGCGAAAGTCTTCTTGAGGGGAAAGCTGTAACTCAGTGAGATGATTTCACAGAACAAAAAGAAGTTTCTCAGAAAGCTTCTTTCTCTTTGTTATCGGAGGATATTTCCTTTGGCCCTATAATTTTCAAAGGGATCCGAAATATCTGTTCTCAGATTCCACAGAAATAAGGCTAGCAAAGAGATCCACGAAATACAGATGTAACTCTTTGAGATGAATTAACAGAACACTAAGCAGTTTCTCAGAAATCTTCTTTCCAGATTTCATCTGAGGATATTTCCTTTTTCACCATAGCCCTCTAGGCGCTTCCAAATGTCACTTTGCCAATTCCACAAGAACTGTCTTAGCGAAAGGCTTCTTGAGGGGAAAGCTGTAACTCTGTGAGATGATTTCACAGAACACAAAGAAGTTTCTCAGAAAGCTTCTTTCTCTTTGTTATCGGAGGAGATTTCCTTTGTCCCTATAGTCTTCTAAGGGATCCGAAATATCTGTTCTCAGATTCCACAGAAATAAGGCTAGCAAAGAGATCCACGAAATACAGATGTAACTCTGTGAGATGAATTAACAGAACACTAAGCAGTTTCTCAGAAAACTTCTTTCCAGATTTCATCTGAGGATATTTCCTTTTTCACCTTTGCCCTCTATGGGCTTCCAAATATCACTTTGCCAATTCCACAAGAACTGTCTTAGCGAAAGGCTTCTTGAGGGGAAAGCTGTAACTCTGTGAGATGATTTCACAGAACACAAAGAAGTTTCTCAGAAAGTTTCCTTGACTTTGTTATCGGAATTTATTTCCTTTGTCCCTATATTCATCAAAGGGATCCGAAATATCAGTTCTCAGATTCCACAGAATTAAGGCTAGCAAAGAGATCCACGAAACACAGATGTAACTCTGTGAGAATAATTAACAGAACACTAAGCAGTTTCTCAGAAAGCTTCTTTCCAGATTTCATCTGAGGATATTTCCTTTTTCACCATAGCCCACTATGCGCTTCCAGATATCACTTTGCCAATTCCACAAGAAATGTCTTAGCGAAAGGCTTCTTGAGGGCCAAGCTGTAACTCTGTGAGATGATTTCACAGAACACAAAGAAGTTTCTCAGAAAGCTTCTTTCTCTTTGTTGTCGGAGTTTATTTCCTTTGGCCCTATACTCTTCAAAGGGATCCGAAATAACTGTTCTCAGATTCCCCAGAAATGAGCCTAGCAAAGAGATCCACGAAATACAGATGTAACTCTGTGAGATAAATTAACAGAACACTAATCAGTTTCTCAGAACGCTTCTTTCCAGATTTCATCTGAGGATATTTCCTTTTTCACCATACCCCCCTAAGGGCTTCCAAATATCACTTTGCCAACTCCACAAGAACTGTCTTAGCGAAAGGCTTCTTGAGGGGAAAGTTGTAACACTGTGAGATGAATTCACAGGACACAAAGAAGTTTTTCAGAAAGCTTCTTCTCTTTGTTATCGGAGGATATTTCCTTTGGCTCTATAGTCTTCTAAGGGATCCGAAATATCTGTTCTCAGATTCTACAGAAATAAGGCTAGCAAAGAGATCCACGAAATACAGATGTAACTCTGTCAGATGAATTAACAAAACACTAAGCAGTTTCTCAGAAAGCTTCTTTCCAGATTTCATTTGAGGATATTTCCTTTTTCACCATAGCCCTCTAAGGGCTTCCAAATATCACTATGCCAATTCCACAAGAACTGTCTTAGCGAAAGGCTTCTGGAGGGGAAAGCTGTAACTCTGTGAGATGATTTCACAGACAACAAAGAAGTTTCTCAGAAAGCTTCTTTCTCTTTGTTATCGGAGGATATTTCCTTTGGGCCTATAGTCTTCTAAGGGATCCGAAATATCTGTTCTCAGATTCCACAGAAATAAGGCTAGCAAAGAGATCCACGAAATACAGATGTAACTCTGTGAGATGAATTAACAGAACACTAAGCAGTTTCTCTGAAAGCTTCTTTCCAGATTTCAACTGAGGATATTTCCTTTTTCACCATAGCCCTCTATGCGCTTCCAGATAACACTTTGCCAAATCCACAAGAACTATCTTAGCGAAAGGCTTCTTGAGGGGAAAGCTGTAACTCTGTGAGATGATTTCACAGAACACAAAGAAGTTTCTCAGAAAGCTTCTTTCTCTTTGTTATCTGAGGGTATTTCCATTGGCCCTATAGTCTTCAAGGGGATCCGAAATATCTGTTCTCAGATTCCACAGAAATAAGGCTAGCAAAGAGATCCACGAAATACAGATGTAACTCTGTGAGATGAATTAACAGAACACTAATCAGTTTCTCGGAAAGCTTCTTTCCATATTTCATCTGAGGATATTTCCTTTTTCACCATAGCCCAATAAGGGCTTCCAAATATCACTTTGCCAAGTCCACAAGAACTGTCTTAGGGAAAGGCTTCTTGAGGGGAAAGCTGTAACTCTGTGACATGAATTCACACGACACAAAGAAGTTTCTCAGAAAGCTTCTTTCTCTTTGTTTTCGGAGGATATTTCCTTTGGCCCTATAGTCTTCTAAGGGATCCGAAATATCTGTTCTCAGATTCTAGAGAAATAAGGCTAGCAAAGAGATCCACGAAATACAGATGTAAGTCTGTGAGATGAATTAACAGAATACTAAGCAGTTTCTCAGAAAACTTGTTTCCATATTTCATCTGAGGATATTTCCTTTTTCACCATAGCCCTCTATGCGCTTCCAAATATCACTTTGCCAATTCCACAAGAACTGTCTTAGCGAAAGGCTTCTTGAGGGGAAAACTGTAACTCGGTGAGCTGATTTCACAGTACACAAAGAAGTTTATTAGAAAGCTTCTTTCTCTTTGTTATCGGAGGATATTTCCCTTGGCCCTATATTCTTCAAGGGGATCCGAAATATCTGTTCTCAGATTCCAAAGAAATAAGGCTAGCAAAGTGATCCACGAAATATAGATGTAACTCTGTGAGATGAATTAACAGAACTCTAAGCAGTTTCTCAGAAAGCTTCTTTCCAGATTTCATTAGATGATATTTCCTTTTTCACCATGGCCCTCTATGGGCTTCCAAATATCACTTTGCCAATTCCACAAGAACTATCTAGCGAAAGTCTTCTTGAGTGGAAAGCTGTAACTCAGTGAGATGATTTCACAGAACAAAAAGAAGTTTCTCAGAAAGCTTCTTTCTCTTTGTTATCGGAGGATATTTCCTTTGGCCCTATAATTTTCAAAGGGATCCGAAATATCTGTTCTCAGATTCCACAGAAATAAGGCTAGCAAAGAGATCCACGAAATACAGATGTAACTCTTTGAGATGAATTAACAGAACACTAAGCAGTTTCTCAGAAATCTTCTTTCCAGATTTCATCTGAGGATATTTCCTTTTTCACCATAGCCCTCTAGGCGCTTCCAAATGTCACTTTGCCAATTCCACAAGAACTGTCTTAGCGAAAGGCTTCTTGAGGGGAAAGCTGTAACTCTGTGAGATGATTTCACAGAACACAAAGAAGTTTCTCAGAAAGCTTCTTTCTCTTTGTTATCGGAGGAGATTTCCTTTGTCCCTATAGTCTTCTAAGGGATCCGAAATATCTGTTCTCAGATTCCACAGAAATAAGGCTAGCAAAGAGATCCACGAAATACAGATGTAACTCTGTGAGATGAATTAACAGAACACTAAGCAGTTTCTCAGAAAACTTCTTTCCAGATTTCATCTGAGGATATTTCCTTTTTCACCTTTGCCCTCTATGGGCTTCCAAATATCACTTTGCCAATTCCACAAGAACTGTCTTAGCGAAAGGCTTCTTGAGGGGAAAGCTGTAACTCTGTGAGATGATTTCACAGAACACAAAGAAGTTTCTCAGAAAGTTTCCTTGACTTTGTTATCGGAATTTATTTCCTTTGTCCCTATATTCATCAAAGGGATCCGAAATATCAGTTCTCAGATTCCACAGAATTAAGGCTAGCAAAGAGATCCACGAAACACAGATGTAACTCTGTGAGAATAATTAACAGAACACTAAGCAGTTTCTCAGAAAGCTTCTTTCCAGATTTCATCTGAGGATATTTCCTTTTTCACCATAGCCCACTATGCGCTTCCAGATATCACTTTGCCAATTCCACAAGAAATGTCTTAGCGAAAGGCTTCTTGAGGGCCAAGCTGTAACTCTGTGAGATGATTTCACAGAACACAAAGAAGTTTCTCAGAAAGCTTCTTTCTCTTTGTTGTCGGAGTTTATTTCCTTTGGCCCTATACTCTTCAAAGGGATCCGAAATAACTGTTCTCAGATTCCCCAGAAATGAGCCTAGCAAAGAGATCCACGAAATACAGATGTAACTCTGTGAGATAAATTAACAGAACACTAATCAGTTTCTCAGAACGCTTCTTTCCAGATTTCATCTGAGGATATTTCCTTTTTCACCATACCCCCCTAAGGGCTTCCAAATATCACTTTGCCAATTCCACAAGAACTGTCTTAGCGAAAGGCTTCTTGAGGGGAAAGTTGTAACACTGTGAGATGAATTCACAGGACACAAAGAAGTTTTTCAGAAAGCTTCTTCTCTTTGTTATCGGAGGATATTTCCTTTGGCTCTATAGTCTTCTAAGGGATCCGAAATATCTGTTCTCAGATTCTACAGAAATAAGGCTAGCAAAGAGATCCACGAAATACAGATGTAACTCTGTCAGATGAATTAACAAAACACTAAGCAGTTTCTCAGAAAGCTTCTTTCCAGATTTCATTTGAGGATATTTCCTTTTTCACCATAGCCCTCTAAGGGCTTCCAAATATCACTATGCCAATTCCACAAGAACTGTCTTAGCGAAAGGCTTCTGGAGGGGAAAGCTGTAACTCTGTGAGATGATTTCACAGACAACAAAGAAGTTTCTCAGAAAGCTTCTTTCTCTTTGTTATCGGAGGATATTTCCTTTGGGCCTATAGTCTTCTAAGGGATCCGAAATATCTGTTCTCAGATTCCACAGAAATAAGGCTAGCAAAGAGATCCACGAAATACAGATGTAACTCTGTGAGATGAATTAACAGAACACTAAGCAGTTTCTCTGAAAGCTTCTTTCCAGATTTCATCTGAGGATATTTCCTTTTTCACCATAGCCCTCTATGCGCTTCCAGATAACACTTTGCCAAATCCACAAGAACTATCTTAGCGAAAGGCTTCTTGAGGGGAAAGCTGTAACTCTGTGAGATGATTTCACAGAACACAAAGAAGTTTCTCAGAAAGCTTCTTTCTCTTTGTTATCTGAGGGTATTTCCATTGGCCCTATAGTCTTCAAGGGGATCCGAAATATCTGTTCTCAGATTCCACAGAAATAAGGCTAGCAAAGAGATCCACGAAATACAGATGTAACTCTGTGAGATGAATTAACAGAACACTAATCAGTTTCTCGGAAAGCTTCTTTCCATATTTCATCTGAGGATATTTCCTTTTTCACCATAGCCCAATAAGGGCTTCCAAATATCACTTTGCCAAGTCCACAAGAACTGTCTTAGGGAAAGGCTTCTTGAGGGGAAAGCTGTAACTCTGTGACATGAATTCACACGACACAAAGAAGTTTCTCAGAAAGCTTCTTTCTCTTTGTTTTCGGAGGATATTTCCTTTGGCCCTATAGTCTTCTAAGGGATCCGAAATATCTGTTCTCAGATTCTACAGAAATAAGGCTAGCAAAGAGATCCACGAAATACAGATGTAAGTCTGTGAGATGAATTAACAGAATACTAAGCAGTTTCTCAGAAAACTTGTTTCCAGATTTCATCTGAGGATATTTCCTTTTTCACCATAGCCCTCTATGCGCTTCCAAATATCACTTTGCCAATTCCACAAGAACTGTCTTAGCGAAAGGCTTCTTGAGGGGAAAACTGTAACTCGGTGAGCTGATTTCACAGTACACAAAGAAGTTTATTAGAAAGCTTCTTTCTCTTTGTTATCGGAGGATATTTCCCTTGGCCCTATATTCTTCAAGGGGATCCGAAATATCTGTTCTCAGATTCCAAAGAAATAAGGCTAGCAAAGTGATCCACGAAATATAGATGTAACTCTGTGAGATGAATTAACAGAACTCTAAGCAGTTTCTCAGAAAGCTTCTTTCCAGATTTCATTAGATGATATTTCCTTTTTCACCATGGCCCTCTATGGGCTTCCAAATATCACTTTGCCAATTCCACAAGAACTATCTAGCGAAAGTCTTCTTGAGTGGAAAGCTGTAACTCAGTGAGATGATTTCACAGAACAAAAAGAAGTTTCTCAGAAAGCTTCTTTCTCTTTGTTATCGGAGGATATTTCCTTTGGCCCTATAATTTTCAAAGGGATCCGAAATATCTGTTCTCAGATTCCACAGAAATAAGGCTAGCAAAGAGATCCACGAAATACAGATGTAACTCTTTGAGATGAATTAACAGAACACTAAGCAGTTTCTCAGAAATCTTCTTTCCAGATTTCATCTGAGGATATTTCCTTTTTCAC
Source organism: Macaca nemestrina (assembly GCF_043159975.1). Classification (NCBI taxonomy): domain Eukaryota; kingdom Metazoa; phylum Chordata; class Mammalia; order Primates; family Cercopithecidae; genus Macaca; species Macaca nemestrina. The sequence continues at coordinate 28,863,687 of NC_092143.1, forward strand.
CATAGCCCTCTAGGCGCTTCCAAATGTCACTTTGCCAATTCCACAAGAACTGTCTTAGCGAAAGGCTTCTTGAGGGGAAAGCTGTAACTCTGTGAGATGATTTCACAGAACACAAAGAAGTTTCTCAGAAAGCTTCTTTCTCTTTGTTATCGGAGGAGATTTCCTTTGTCCCTATAGTCTTCTAAGGGATCCGAAATATCTGTTCTCAGATTCCACAGAAATAAGGCTAGCAAAGAGATCCACGAAATACAGATGTAACTCTGTGAGATGAATTAACAGAACACTAAGCAGTTTCTCAGAAAACTTCTTTCCAGATTTCATCTGAGGATATTTCCTTTTTCACCTTTGCCCTCTATGGGCTTCCAAATATCACTTTGCCAATTCCACAAGAACTGTCTTAGCGAAAGGCTTCTTGAGGGGAAAGCTGTAACTCTGTGAGATGATTTCACAGAACACAAAGAAGTTTCTCAGAAAGTTTCCTTGACTTTGTTATCGGAATTTATTTCCTTTGTCCCTATATTCATCAAAGGGATCCGAAATATCAGTTCTCAGATTCCACAGAATTAAGGCTAGCAAAGAGATCCACGAAACACAGATGTAACTCTGTGAGAATAATTAACAGAACACTAAGCAGTTTCTCAGAAAGCTTCTTTCCAGATTTCATCTGAGGATATTTCCTTTTTCACCATAGCCCACTATGCGCTTCCAGATATCACTTTGCCAATTCCACAAGAAATGTCTTAGCGAAAGGCTTCTTGAGGGCCAAGCTGTAACTCTGTGAGATGATTTCACAGAACACAAAGAAGTTTCTCAGAAAGCTTCTTTCTCTTTGTTGTCGGAGTTTATTTCCTTTGGCCCTATACTCTTCAAAGGGATCCGAAATAACTGTTCTCAGATTCCCCAGAAATGAGCCTAGCAAAGAGATCCACGAAATACAGATGTAACTCTGTGAGATAAATTAACAGAACACTAATCAGTTTCTCAGAACGCTTCTTTCCAGATTTCATCTGAGGATATTTCCTTTTTCACCATACCCCCCTAAGGGCTTCCAAATATCACTTTGCCAATTCCACAAGAACTGTCTTAGCGAAAGGCTTCTTGAGGGGAAAGCTGTAACTCTGTGAGATGATTTCACAGAACACAAAGAAGTTTCTCAGAAATCTTCTTTCTCTTTGTTATCGGAGGATATTTCCTTTGGCCCTATAGTCTTCAAAGGGATCCGAAATATCTGTTCTCAGATTCTACAGAAATAAGGCTAGCAAAGAGATCCACCAAATACAGATGTAACTCTGTGAGATGAATTAACAGAACACTAAGAAGTTTCTCAGAAAGCTTCTTTCCAGATTTCATCTGAGGATATATCCTTTTTCACCCGAGCCCTCTATGGACTTCCAAATATCACTCTGCCAATACCACAAGAACCATCTTAACGAAAGGCTTCTGTGGGGAAAGCTGTAACTCTGTGAGATGATTTCACAGAACACAAAGAAGTTTCTCAGAAAGCTTCTTTCTCTTTGTTATCGGAGGTTATTTCCTTTGACCCTATAATCTTCAAAAGGATCCGAAATATCTGTTCTCAGATTCCACACAAAAAAGGCAGCAAAGAGATCCACGAAATACAGATGTAACTCTGTGAGATGAATTAACAGGACACTAAGCAGTTTCTCAGAAAACTTCTTTCCAGATTTCATCTGATGAAATTTCCTTTTTCACCATAGCCCTCTATGCGCTTCCAAATATCACTTTGCCAATTCCACTAGAACTGTCTAAGCGAAAGGCTTCTTGAGGGGAAAGCTGTAATTCTGTGAGATGATTTCACAGATATCAAAGAAGTTTCTCAGAAGGCTTCTTTCTATTTGTTATCGGAGGATATTTCCTTTGGCCTTATAGTCTTCTAAGGGATCCGAAATATCTGTTCTCAGATTCCAGAGAAATAAGGCTAGCAAAGAGATCCACGAAATACAGATGTAACTCTGTGAGATGAATTAACATAACACTACGCAGATTCTCAGAAAGCTTCTTTCCAGATTTCATCTGAGGATATTTCCTTTTTCACCATAGCCCTCTAAGGGCTTCCAAATATCACTTTGCCAATTCCACAAGAAATGTCTTAGTGAACGGCTTCTTGAGGGGAATGCTGTAACTCTGTGAGATGATTTCCCAGAACACGAAGAAGTGTCTCAGAAAGCTTCTTTCTCTTTGTTATCGGAGGATATTTCCTTTGGCCCTCTAGTCTTCCAAGGGATCCGAAATATCTCTCCTGAGATTCCACAGAAATAAGGCTAGCAAAGAGATCCACCAAAGACAGATGTAACTCTGTGAGATGAATTAACAGAACACTAAGCAGTTTCTCAGAAAACTTCTTTCCAGATTTCATCTGAGGATAATTCCTTTTTCACCATAGACTTCTAAGGGCTTCCAAATATCACTTTGCCTATTCAACAAGAACTGTCTTAGCGAAAGGGTTCTTCAGGGGAAAGCTGTATCTCTGTGAGATGATTTCACAGAACACAAAGAAGTTTCTCAGAAATCTTCTTTTCTCTTTGTTATCGGAGGATATTTCCTTTGGCCCTAGAGTCTTCAAAGGGATCCGAAATATCTGTTCTCAGATTCCAGAGAAATTAGGTTAGCAAAGAGATCCACGAAATACAGATGTAACTCTGTGAGATGAATTAACAGAACACTAAGAAGTTTCTCAGAAAGCTTCTTTCTAGATTTCATCTGAGGATATTTCCTTTTTCACCCCAGACCTCTATGGGCTTCCAAATATCACTTTGCCAATCCCACAAGAACTGTCTTAACGAAAGGCTTCTGAGGGGAAAGCTGAAATTCTGTGAGATGATTTCACAGAACACAAAGAAGTTTCTCAGAAAGCTTCTTTCTCTTTGTTATCGGAGGATATTTCCTTTGGCCTTATAGTCTTCTAAGGGATCCGAAATATCTGTTCTCGAATTCCTCAGAAATAAGGCTAGCAAAGAGATACACCAAATACAGATGTAACTCTATGAGATGAATTAACAGAACACTAAGCAGTTTCTCAGAAACCTTCTTTCCAGATTTCATCTGAGGATATTTCCTTTTTCACAATAGCCCTCTAAGGGCTTCCAAATATCACTTTGTCAATTCCAAAAGAACTGTCTTAGTGAAAGTCCTCTTGAGGGGAAAGCTGTAACTCTGTGAGATGATTTCACAGAACACAAAGAAGTTTCTCAGAACGTTTCTATCTCTTTTTTATCGGAGGATATTTCCTTTGGCCCTATAGTCTTCAAAGGGATCCGAAATATCTGTTCTCAGATTCCACAGAAATAAGGCTAGCAAAGAGATCCACGAAATACAGATGTAACTCTGTGAGATAAACAAACAAAACCCTAAGAAGTTTCTCAGAAAGCTTCTTTCCAGATTTCATCTGAGGATATTTCCTTTTTCAACACAGCCCTCTAGGGGCTTCCAAATATCACTTTGCCAATTCCACAAGAACTGTCTTAGCGAAAGGCTTCTTGAGGGCCAAGCTGTAACTCTGTGAGATGATGTCACAGAACACAAAGAAGTTTCTCAGAAATCTTCTTTCTCTTTGTTATCGGAGGATATTTCCTTTGGCCCTATAGTCTTCAAAGGGATCCCAAATATCTGTTCTCAGATTCCACAGAAATAAGGCTAGCAAAGAGATCCACCAAATACAGATGTAACTCTGTGAGATGAATTAACAGAACACTAAGCAGTTTCTCAGAAAGCTTCTTTCCAGATTTCAATTGAGGATAATTCCTTTTTCACTATAGACATCTATGGGCTTCCAAATATCACTTTTCCAATTCCACAAAAACTTTCTTAGCCAAAGGCTTCTTCAGGGGAAAGCTGTATCTCTGTGAGATGATTTCACAGAACACAAAGAAGTTTCTCAGAAATCTTCTTTCTCTTTGTTATCGGAGGATATTTCCTTTGGCCCTATAGTCTTCAAAGGGATCCCAAATATCTGTTCTCAGATTCCACAGAAATAAGGCTAGCAAAGAGATCCACCAAATACAGATGTAACTCTGTGAGATGAATTAACAGAACACTAAGCAGTTTCTCAGAAAGCTTCTTTCCAGATTTCAATTGAGGATAATTCCTTTTTCACTATAGACATCTATGGGCTTCCAAATATCACTTTTCCAATTCCACAAAAACTTTCTTAGCCAAAGGCTTCTTCAGGGGAAAGCTGTATCTCTGTGAGATGATTTCACAGAACACAAAGAAGTTTCTCAGAAATCTTCTTTCTCTTTGTTATCGGAGGATATTTCCTTTGGCCCTATAGTCTTCAAAGGGATCCCAAATATCTGTTCTCAGATTCCACAGAAATAAGGCTAGCAAAGAGATCCACCAAATACAGATGTAACTCTGTGAGATGAATTAACAGAACACTAAGCAGTTTCTCAGAAAGCTTCTTTCCAGATTTCAATTGAGGATAATTCCTTTTTCACTATAGACATCTATGGGCTTCCAAATATCACTTTTCCAATTCCACAAAAACTTTCTTAGCCAAAGGCTTCTTCAGGGGAAAGCTGTATCTCTGTGAGATGATTTCACAGAACACAAAGAAGTTTCTCAGAAATCTTCTTTCTCTTTGTTATCGGAGGATATTTCCTTTGGCCCTATATTCTTTAAAGGGATCCGAAATATCTGTTCTCAGATTCCAGAGAAATAAGGCTAGCAAAGAGATCCACGAAATACAGATGTAACACTGTGAGATGAATTAACAGAACACTAAGAAGTTTCTCAGAAAGCTTCTTTCCAGATTTCATCTGAGGATATTTCCTTTTTCACCATAGCCCTCTATGCGCTTCCAAATATCACTTTGCCAATTCCACAAGAACTGTCTTAGCGAACGGCTTCTGGAGGGGAAACTGTAACTCTGTGGGATGATTTCAAAGAACACAAAGAAGTTTATCAGAAAGCTTCTTTCTCTTTGTTATCACAGGATATTTCCTTTGGCCCTATAGTCTTCTAAGGAATCCGAAATATCTGTTCTCAGATTCCACAGAAATAAGGCTAGCAAAGAGATCCACCAAATACAGATGTAACTCTGTGAGATAAACAAACAAAACCCTAAGAAGTTTCTCAGAAAGCTTCTTTCCAGATTTCATCTGAGGATATTTTCTTTTTCACCACAGCCCTCTATGGGCTTCCAAATATCACTTTGCCAATTCCACAAGAACTGTCTTAGCGAAAGGCTTCCTGAGGGCCAAGCTGTAACTCTGTGAGATGATGTCACAGAACACAAAGAAGTTTCTCAGAAAGCTTCTTTCTCTTTGTTATCGGAGGATATTTCCTTTGGCCCTATAGTCTTCAAAGGGATCCGAAATATCTGTTCTCAGATTCTACAGAAATAAGGCTAGCAAAGAGATCCACCAAATACAGATGTAACTCTGTGAGATGAATTAACAGAACACTAAGAAGTTTCTCAGAAAGCTTCTTTCCAGATTTCATCTGAGGATATATCCTTTTTCACCCGAGCCCTCTATGGACTTCCAAATATCACTTTGCCAATACCACAAGAACCATCTTAACGAAAGGCTTCTGTGGGGAAAGCTGTAACTCTGTGAGATGATTTCACAGAACACAAAGAAGTTTCTCAGAAAGCTTCTTTCTCTTTGTTATCGGAGGTTATTTCCTTTGACCCTATAATCTTCAAAAGGATCCGAAATATCTGTTCTCAGATTCCACACAAAAAAGGCAGCAAAGAGATCCACGAAATACAGATGTAACTCTGTGAGATGAATTAACAGGACACTAAGCAGTTTCTCAGAAAACTTCTTTCCAGATTTCATCTGATGAAATTTCCTTTTTCACCATAGCCATCTAAGCGCTTCCAAATATCACTTTGCCAATTCCACTAGAACTGTCTAAGCGAAAGGCTTCTTGAGGGGAAAGCTGTAATTCTGTGAGATGATTTCACAGATATCAAAGAAGTTTCTCAGAAGGCTTCTTTCTATTTGTTATCGGAGGATATTTCCTTTGGCCTTATAGTCTTCTAAGGGATCCGAAATATCTGTTCTCAGATTCCAGAGAAATAAGGCTAGCAAAGAGATCCACGAAATACAGATGTAACTCTGTGAGATGAATTAACATACCACTACGCAGATTCTCAGAAAGCTTCTTTCCAGATTTCATCTGAGGATATTTCCTTTTTCACCATAGCCCTCTAAGGGCTTCCAAATATCACTTTGCCAATTCCACAAGAAATGTCTTAGTGAACGGCTTCTTGAGGGGAATGCTGTAACTCTGTGAGATGATTTCCCAGAATACGAAGAAGTGTCTCAGAAAGCTTCTTTCTCTTTGTTATCGGAGGATATTTCCTTTGGCCCTCTAGTCTTCCAAGGGATCCGAAATATCTCTCCTGAGATTCCACAGAAATAAGGCTAGCAAAGAGATCCACCAAAGACAGATGTAACTCTGTGAGATGAATTAACAGAACACTAAGCAGTTTCTCAGAAAACTTCTTTCCAGATTTCATCTGAGGATAATTCCTTTTTCACCATAGACTTCTAAGGGCTTCCAAATATCACTTTGCCTATTCCACAAGAACTGTCTTAGCGAAAGGGTTCTTCAGGGGAAAGCTGTATCTCTGTGAGATGATTTCAGAGAACACAAAGAAGTTTCTCAGAAATCTTCTTTTCTCTTTGTTATCGGAGGATATTTCCTTTGGCCCTAGAGTCTTCAAAGGGATCCGAAATATCTGTTCTCAGATTCCAGAGAAATTAGGTTAGCAAAGAGATCCACGAAATACAGATGTAACTCTGTGAGATGAATTAACAGAACACTAAGAAGTTTCTCAGAAAGCTTCTTTCTAGATTTCATCTGAGGATATTTCCTTTTTCACCCCAGACCTCTATGGGCTTCCAAATATCACTTTGCCAATCCCACAAGAACTGTCTTAACGAAAGGCTTCTGAGGGGAAAGCTGAAATTCTGTGAGATGATTTCACAGAACACAAAGAAGTTTCTCAGAAAGCTTCTTTCTCTTTGTTATCGGAGGATATTTCCTTTGGCCCTATAGTCTTCTAAGGGATCCGAAATATCTGTTCTCGAATTCCTCAGAAATAAGGCTAGCAAAGAGATACACCAAATACAGATGTAACTCTATGAGATGAATTAACAGAACACTAAGCAGTTTCTCAGAAACCTTCTTTCCAGATTTCATCTGAGGATATTTCCTTTTTCACAATAGCCCTCTAAGGGCTTCCAAATATCACTTTGTCAATTCCAAAAGAACTGTCTTAGTGAAAGTCCTCTTGAGGGGAAAGCTGTAACTCTCTGAGATGATTTCACAGAACACAAAGAAGTTTCTCAGAACGTTTCTATCTCTTTTTTATCGGAGGATATTTCCTTTGGCCCTATAGTCTTCAAAGGGATCCGAAATATCTGTTCTCAGATTCCACAGAAATAAGGCTAGCAAAGAGATCCACGAAATACAGATGTAACTCTGTGAGATAAACAAACAAAACCCTAAGAAGTTTCTCAGAAAGCTTCTTTCCAGATTTCATCTGAGGATATTTCCTTTTTCAACACAGCCCTCCATGGGCTTCCAAATATCACTTTGCCAATTCCACAAGAACTGTCTTAGCGAAAGGCTTCTTGAGGGCCAAGCTGTAAGTCTGTGAGATGATGTCACAGAACACAAAGAAGTTTCTCAGAAATCTTCTTTCTCTTTGTTATCGGAGGATATTTCCTTTGGCCCTATAGTCTTCAAAGGGATCCCAAATATCTGTTCTCAGATTCCACAGAAATAAGGCTAGCAAAGAGATCCACCAAATACAGATGTAACTCTGTGAGATGAATTAACAGAACACTAAGCAGTTTCTCAGAAAGCTTCTTTCCAGATTTCAATTGAGGATAATTCCTTTTTCACTATAGACATCTATGGGCTTCCAAATATCACTTTTCCAATTCCACAAAAACTTTCTTAGCCAAAGGCTTCTTCAGGGGAAATCTGTATCTCTGTGAGATGATTTCACAGAACACAAAGAAGTTTCTCAGAAATCTTCTTTCTCTTTGTTATCGGAGGATATTTCTTTTGGCCCTATATTCTTTAAAGGGATCCGAAATATCTGTTCTCAGATTCCAGAGAAATAAGGCTAGCAAAGAGATCCACGAAATACAGATGTAACACTGTGAGATGAATTAACAGAACACTAAGAAGTTTCTCAGAAAGCTTCTTTCCAGATTTCATCTGAGGATATTTCCTTTTTCACCATAGCCCTCTATGCGCTTCCAAATATCACTTTGCCAATTCCACAAGAACTGTCTTAGCGAACGGCTTCTGGAGGGGAAACTGTAACTCTGTGGGATGATTTCAAAGAACACAAAGAAGTTTCTCAGAAAGCTTCTTTCTTTTTGTTATCAGAGATTATTTCCTTTTCCCCTAGAGTCTTCAAAGGGATCCGAAATATCTGTTCTCAGATTCCACAGAAATAAGACAGGCAAGGAGATACACGAAATACACATGTAACTCTGTGAGATGAAGTAAGAGAACACTAAGCAGTTTCTCAGAAAGCTTCTTTCCAGATTTCATCTCAGGATATTTCCTTTTTCAACATAGCCCTCTATGGACTTCCAAATATCACTTTGCCAAATCCACAAGAACTGTCTTAACGAAAGGCTTCTGAGAGGAAAGCTGTAACTCTGTGAGATGGTTTCACAGAACACAAAGAAATTTCTCAGAAAGCTTCTTTCTCTTTGTTATCAGACTTTATTTCCTTTGGCTCTATATTCTTCAAAGGGATCCGAAATATCTGTTCTCAGATTCCACAGAAATAAGGCTAGCAAGAAATCCACCAAAAACAGATGTAACTCTGTGAGATGAATTAACAGAACACTAAGCAGTTTCTCAGAAAGCTTCTTTCCAGATTTCATCTGAGGATATTTCCTTTTTCACCATAGCGCTCTTTGCGCTTCCAAATATCACTTTGCCTATTCCACTAGAACTGTCTTAGCGAAAGGCTTCTTGAGGGGAAAGCTGTAACTCTGTGAGATGATTTCACATAACACAAGGAAGTTTCTCAGAAAGTTTCTTTCTCTTTGTTATCGGAGGATATTTCCTTTGGCCCTACAGTCTTCTAAGGGATCCGAAATATCTGTTCTCAGATTCCACAGAAATAAGGCTAGCAAAGAGATCCACGAAATACAGACGTAAATCTTTGAGATGAATTAACAGAACACTAGGCAGTTTCTCAGAAAGCTTCTTTCCAGATTTCATCTGAGGATAATTCCTTTTTCACTGTAGTCTTCTATGGCTTAAAAATATCACTTTGCCTATTCCACTAGAACTGTCTTAGCGAAAGGCTTCTTCAGGGGAAAGCTGTATCTCTGTCAGATGATTTCACAGAACACAAAGAAGTTTCTCAGAAATCTTCTTTCTCTTTGTTATCGGAGGATATTTCCTTTGGTCCTATAGTCTTGAAAGGGATCCGAAATATCTGTTCTCAGATTCCAGAGAAATAAGGCTAGCAAAGAGATCCACGAAATACAGATGTAACACTATGAGATGAATTAACAGAATACTAAGAAGTTTCTCAGAAAGTTTCTTTCCAGATTTCATCTGAGGATATTTCCTTTTTCACCCCAGCCCTCTATGGACTTCCAAATATCACTTTGCCAATACCACAAGAACCATCTTAATGAAAGGCTTCTGCGGGGAAAGCTGTAACTCTGTGAGATGATTTCACAGAACACAAAGAAGTTTCTCAGAAAGCTTCTTTCTCTTTGTTTTCGGGGGATATTTCCTTTGGCCTTATATTCTTCTAAGGGATCCGAAATATCTGTTCTCAGATTCCAGAGAAATAAGGCTAGCAAAGAGATCCACGAAATACAGATGTAACTCTGTGAGATGAATTAACATAACACTACGCAGATTCCCAGAATGCTTCTTTCCAGATTTCATCTGAGGATATTTCCTTTTTCACCATAGCCCTCTATGGGCTTCCAAATATCACTTTGCCAATTCCACAAGAAATGTCTTAGTGAACGGCTTCTTGAGGAGAATGCTGTAACTCTGTGAGATGATTTCACAGAACACAAAGAAGTGTCTCAGAAAGCTTCTTTCTCTTTGTTATCAGAGGATACTTCCTTTGGCCCTAGAGTCTTCAAAGGGATCCGAAATATCTGTTCTCAGATTCCAGAGAAATTAGGCTAGCAAAGAGATCCACGAAATACAGATGTAACTCTGTGAGATGAATTAACAGAACACTAAGAAGTTTCTCAGAAAGCTTCTTTCTAGATTTCATCTGAGGATATTTCCTTTTTCACCCCAGAGCTCTATGGGCTTCCAAATATCACTTGGGCAATCCCACAAGAACTGTCTTAACGAAAGGCTTCTGAGGGGAAAGCTGTAACTCTGTGAGATGATTTCAAAGAACACAAAGAAGTTTCTCAGAAAGCTTCTTTCTCTTTGTTATCGGAGGATATTTCCTTTGGCCATATAGTCTTCACAGGGATAAGAAATATCTGTTCTCAGATTCCACAGAAATAAGGGTAGCAAAGAGATCCACGAAATACCCATGTTACTCTGTGAGATGAATTAACAGAACACTAAGCAGTTTCTCAGAAACCTTCTTTCCAGATTTCATCTGAGGATGTTTCCTTTTTCACCATAGCCCTCTATGGGCTTCCAAATATCACTTTGCCAATTCCACAAGAAATGTCTTAGCGAACGGCTTCTTGAGGGAAAAGCTGAAATTCTGTGAGATGATTTCACAGAACACAAAGAAGTTTCTCAGAAAGCTTCTTTCTCTTTGTTATCGGAGGATATTTCCTTTGGCCCTATAGTCTTCTAAGGGATCCGAAATATCTGTTCTCGAATTCCACAGAAATAAGGCTAGCAAAGAGATACACCAAATACAGATGTAACTCTATGAGATGAATTAACAGAACACTAAGCAGTTTCTCAGAAACCTTCTTTCCAGATTTCATCTGAGGATATTTCCTTTTTCACAATAGCCCTCTATGGGCTTCCAAATATCACTTTGCCAATTCCACAAGAACTGTCTTAGCGAAAGGCTTCTTGAAAGGAAAGAAGTAACTCTGTGAGATGATTTCACAGAACACAAAGAAGTTTCTCAGAAAGCTTCTTTCTCTATGTTATCGGAGTATATTTCCTTGGGCCCTCTAGTGTTCTAAGGGAGCCGAAATATCTGTTCTCAGATTCCACAGAAATAAGGCTAGCAAAGAGATACACCAAATACAGATGTAACTCTATGAGATGAATTAACAGAACACTGAGCAGTTTCTCAGAAAGCTTCATTCCAGATTTCATCTGAGGATATTTCCTCTTTCACCATAGCCCTCTATGCGCTTCCAAATATCACTTTGCCAATTCCACAAGAACTGTCTAAGCGGAAGGATTCTAGAGGGGAAAGCTGTAACTCTGTGAGATGATTACACAGAACACAAAGAAGTTTCTCAGAAAGCCACTTTCTCTTTGTTATCGGATGATACCTCCTTTGGCCCTGTAGTCTTCTAAGGGATCCGAAATATCTGTTCTCAGATTCCACAGAAATAAGGCTAGCAAAGAGATCCACGAAATACAGATGTAACTATGTGAGATGAATTAACAGAACATTAAGCTGATTCTCAGAAAGCTTCTTTCCAGAATTTATCTGAGGATATTTTCTTTTTCACCATAGCCCTCTATGCGCTTCCTAATATCACTTTGCCAATTCCACAAGAACTGTCTTAGGGAACGGCTTCATGAGGGGAAAGCTGTAACTCTGTGAGATGATTTCACAGAACACAAAGAAGTTTATCATAAAGCTTCTTTCTCTTTGTTATCGGAGGATATTTCCTTTGGCCCTAGAGTCTTCAAAGGGATCCGAAATATCTGTTCTCAGATTCCAGAGAAATAAGGCTAGCAAAGAGATCCACGAAATACAGATGTAACTCTGTGAGATGAATTAACAGAACACTAAGCAGTTTCTCAGAAAGCTTCTTTCCAGATTTCATCTGAGGATATTTCCTTTTTCACCATAGCCCTCCATGCGCTTCCAAATATCACTTTGCCAATTCCACAAGAACTCTATTAGCGAACGGCTTCTTGAGAGGAAAGCTGTAAATCTGTGAGATGATTTCACAGAACACAAAGAAGTTTCTCAGAAAGCTTCTTTCTCTTTGTTATCGGAGGATATTTCCTTTGGCCCTATAGTCTTCTAAGGGATCCGAAATATCTGTTCTCAGATTCCACAGAAATAAGGCTAGCAAAGAGATCCACGAAACGCAGATGTAACTCTGAGAGATGAATTAACAGAACACTAAGCAGTTTCTCAGAAAGATTCTTTCCAGATTTCATCTGAAGATATTTCCTTTTTTACCATAGCCCTCTATGGGCTTCCAAATATCACTTTGCCTATTCCACAAGAACTGTCTTAGGGAAAGGCTTCTTGAAAGGAAAGAAGAAACTCTGTGAGATGATTTCACAGAACACAAAGAAGTTTCTCAGAAAGCTTCTTTCTCTTTGTTATCGGAGGATATTTCCTTGGGCCCTATAGTGTTCTAAGGGATCCGAAATATCTGTTCTCAGATTCCACAGAAATAAGGCTAGCAAAGAGATACACCAAATACAGATGTAACTCTATGAGATGAATTAACAGAACACTAAGCAGTTTCTCAGAAACCTTGTTTCCAAATTTCATCTGAGGATATTTCCTTTTTCACAAGAGCCCTCTATGGGCTTCCAAATATCACTTTGCCAATTCCAAAAGAACTGTCTTAGTGAAAGGCTTCTTGAGGGGAAAGCTGTAACTCTCTGAGATGATTTCACAGAACACAAAGAAGTTTCTCAGAAAGCTTCTTTCTCTTTGTTATCGGAGGATACTTCCTTTGGCCCTATAGTCTTCTAAGGGATGCGAAATATCTGTTCTCAGAGTCCACAGAAATGAGGCTACCAAAGAGATCCAAGTAATACAGATGTAACTCTTTTCGATAAATTAACAGATCACTAAGCAGTTTCTCGGAAATCTTATTACCAGATTTCATCTGAGGATATTTCCTTTTTCAACATAGCCCTCTATGGGCTTCCAAATATCACTTTGCCAATTCCACAAAAACATCTTAGCGAAAGGCTTCTTGAGGGGAAAGCTGTAACTCTGTGAGATGATTTCACAGAACACAAAGAAGTTTCTCAGAAAGCTTCTTTCTCTTTGTTATCGGAGGATATTTCCTTTGGCTCTAAAGTCTTCAAAGGGATCCGAAATATCTGTTCTAAGATTCCACAGAAATAAGGCTAGCAAGAAATCCACCAAACACAGATGTAACTCTGTGAGATGAATTAACAGGACACAAAGCAGTTTCTCAGAAAGCTTCTCTCCAGATTTCATCTGAGGATATTTCCTTTTTCACCATAGCCCTCTATGCGCTTCCAAATATCACTTTGCCAATTCCACAAGAACTGTCTTAGCGAAAGGCTTCTTGAGGGGAAAGCTGTAACTCTGTGAGATGATTTCACATAACACAAGGAAGTTTCACAGAAAGCTTCTTTCTCTTTGTTATCGGAGGATATTTCCTTTGGCCCTACAGTCTTCTAAGGGATCCGAAATATCTGCTCTCAGATTCCACAGAAATAAGGCTAGCAAAGAGATCCACCAAATACAGATGTAACTCTGTGAGATGAATTAAGAGAACACTAAGCAGTTTCTCTGAAAGCTTCTTTCCAGATTTCATCTGAGGATATTTACTTTTTCACCATAGCTATCTATGCGCTTCCAAATATCACTTTGCCAATTCCACTAGAAGTGTCTTAGCGAAAGGCTTCTTGAGGGGAAAGCTGTTATTCTGTGAGATGATTTCACAGAAAACAAAGAAGTTTCTCAGAAGGCTTCTTTCTCCTTGTTATCGGAGGATATTTCCTTTGGCCCTACAGTCTTCAAGGGGATCCGAAATATCTGTTCTCTGATTCCACAGAAATAAGGCTAGCAAAGAGATCCACGAAATACAGACGTAACTCTGTGAGATGAATTAACAGAACACTAGGCAGTTTCTCAGAAAGCTTCTTTCCAGATTTCATCTGAGGATATTTCCTTTTTCACCCTTGCCTTCTTTGCGCTTCCAAATATCACTTTGCGAATTCCACAAGAACTGTCTTAGCGAAAGGCTTCTTGAGGAGAAAGCTGTAACTCAGTGAGGTGATTTCAAAAAACACAAGGAAGTTTCTCAGAAAGCTTCTTTCTCTTTGTTATCGGAGTTTATATCCTTTGGCCCTATAATCTTCAAAGGGATCCGAAATATCTGTTCTCAGATTCCACAGAAATAAGGCAACAAAGATATCCACGAAATGCAGATGTAACTCTGTGAGATGAATTAACAGAACACTAAGGAGTTTCTTAGAAAGCTACTTTCCAGATTTCATCTGAGGATATTTCCTTTTTCACCATAGCCCTCTACGGGCTTCCAAATATAACTTTGCCAATTTCACAAGAACGGTCTTAGCGAAAGGCTTCTTGAGGGGAAAGCTGTAACTCTCTGAGATGATTTCACAGAACACAAAGAAGTTTCTCAGAAAGCTTCTTTCTCTTTGTTATCGGAGGATATTTCCTTTGGCCCTATAGTCTTCTAAGGGATCCGAAATATCTGTTCTCAGATGCCACAGAAATAAGGCTAGCAAAGAGATCCACGAAATAGAGATGTAACTCTGTGAGATGAATTAACAGAACATTAAGCAGTTTCTCAGAAAGCCTCTTTCCAGATTTCATCTGAGGATATTTTCTTTTTCACCACAGCCCTCTAAGGGCTTCCAAATATCACTTTGCCAATTCCACAAGAACTGTCTTAGCGAAAGGCTTCTTGAGGGGAAAGCTGTAACTCTGTGAGATGATTTAAGTGTATACAAAGAAGTTTATCAGAAAGCTTCTTTCTCTTTGTTATCACAGGATATTTCCTTTGGCCCTATAGTCTTCTAAGGAATCCGAAATATCTGTTCTCAGATTCCACAGAAATAAGGCTAGCAAAGAGATCCACGAAATACAGATGTAACTCTGTGAGATAAACAAACAAAACCCTAAGAAGTTTCTCAGAAAGCTTCTTTCCAGATTTCATCTGAGGATATTTCCTTTTTCACCATAGCCCTCTATGGGCTTCCAAATATCCCTTTGCCAATTCCACAAGAAACGTCTTAGTGAACGGCTTCTTGAGGGGAAAGGTGTAACTCTGTGAGATGATTTCAAAGAACACAAAGAAGTGTCTCAGAAAGCTTCTTTCTCTCTGTTATCAGAGGATATTTCCTTTGGCCCTATAGTCTTCAAAGGGATCCGAAATATCTGTTCTCAGATTCCACAGAAATAAGGCTAGCAAAGAAATCCACCAAATACAGATGTAACTCTGTGAGATGAATTATCAGAACACTAAGCAGTTTCTCAGAAAGCTTCTTTCCAGATTTCATCTGAGGATATTTCCTTTTTCACCATAGCCCTCTATGGGCTTCCAAATATAACTTTGCCAATTTCACAAGAACTGTCTTAGCGAAAGGCTTCTTGAGGGGAAAGCTGTAACTCTCTGAGATGATTTCACAGAACACAAAGAAGTTTCTCAGAAAGCTTCTTTCTCTTTGTTATGGGAGGATACTTCCTTTGGCCCTATAGTCTTCTAAGGGATCCGAAATATCTGTTCTCAGATTCCACAGAAATGAGGCTAGCAAAGAGATCCACGAAATACAGATGTAACTCTTTTCGATGAATTAACAGAACACTAAGCAGTTTCTCAGAAAGCTTATTTCCAGATTTCATCCGAGGATATTTCCTTTTTCACCATAGCCCTCTATGGGCTTCCAAATATCACTTTGCCAATTCCACAAAAACATCTTAGCGAAAGGCTTCTTGATGGGAAAGCTGTAACTCTGTGAGATGATTTCACAGAACACAAAGAAGTTTCCCAGAAAGCTTCTTTCTCTTTGTTATCGGAGGATATTTCCTTTGGCCCTAGAGTCTTCTAAGGGATCCGAAATATCTGTTCTCAGATTCCACAGAAATAAGGCTAGCAAAGAGATCCACGAAATGCAGATGTAACTCTGTGAGATGAATTAACAGAACACTAAGCAGTTTCTCAGAAAGCTTCTTTCCAGATTTCATCTGAAGATATTTCCTTTTTCAGCATAGCCCTCTATGGGCTTCCAAATATCACTTTGCCAATTCCACAAGAACTGTCTAAGCGAAAGGCTTCTTGAGGGGAAAGCTGTAACTCTCTGAGATGATTTCACAGAACATAAAGAAGTTGCTCACAAACCTTCTTTCTCTTTGTTATCGGAGGATAATTCCTTTGGCCCTATAATCTTCTAAGGGATCCGTAATATCTCTTCTCAGATTCCACAGAAATAAGGC
Source organism: Macaca nemestrina (assembly GCF_043159975.1). Lineage (NCBI taxonomy): Eukaryota > Metazoa > Chordata > Mammalia > Primates > Cercopithecidae > Macaca > Macaca nemestrina. The sequence goes on from NC_092143.1 coordinate 28,880,020, forward strand.
TAGCAAAGAGATCCACCAAATACAGATGAAACTGTTAGATGAATTAACAGAACACTAAGCAGTTTCTCGGAAAGCTTCTTTCCAGAGATCATCTGAGGATATTTCCTTTTTCACCATAGCCCTCTATGGGCTTCCAAATATCACTTTGCCAATTCCACAAGAAGTGTCTTAACGAAAGGCTTCTTGAGGGGAAAACTGTAATTCTGTGAGATGATTTCACAGAACACAAAGAAGTTTCTCAGAAATCTTCTTTCTCTTTGTTATCGGAGGATATTTCCTTTGGCCCTATAGTCTTCTAAGGGATCCGAAATATCTGTTCTCAGATGCCACAGAAATAAGGCTAGCAAAGAGATCCACGAAATAGAGATGTAACTCTGTGAGATGAATTAACAGAACATTAAGCAGTTTCTCAGAAAGTCTCTTTCCAGATTTCATCTGAGGATATTTCCTTTTTCACCACAGCCCTCTAAGGGCTTCCAAATATCACTTTGCCAATTCCACAAGAACTGTCTTAGCGAAAGGCTTCTTGAGGGCCAAGCTGTAACTCTGTGAGATGATGTCACAGAACACAAAGAAGTTTCTCAGAAAGCTTCTTTCTCTTTGTTATCGGAGGATATTTCCTTTGGCCCTATAGTCTTCAAAGGGATCCGAAATATCTGTTCTCAGATTCCACAGAAATAAGGCTAGCAAAGAGATCCACCAAATACAGATGTAACTCTGTGAGATGAATTAACAGAACACTAAGCAGTTTCTCAGAAAGCTTCTTTCCAGATTTCATCTGAGGATATTTCCTTTTTCACCATAGCCATCTATGCGCTTCCAAATATCACTTTGTCAATTCACTAGAACTGTCTTAGCGAAAGGCTTCTTGAGGGAAAAGCTGTAATTCTGTGAGATGATTTCACAGATATGAAAAAGCTTCTCAGAAGGCTTTTTCTCTTTGTTATCGGAGGATATTTCCTTTGGCCCAATAGTCTTCTAAGGGATCCAAAATATCTGTTCTCAGATTCCAGAGAAATAAGGCTAGCAAAGAGATCCACGAAATACAGATGTAACTCTGTGAGATGAATTAACAGAACACTAAGCAGTTTCTCAGAATGCTTCTTTCCAGATTTCATCTGAGGATATTTGATTTTCACCATAGCCCTCTATGGGCTTCCAAATATCCCTTTGCCAATTCCACAAGAAACGTCTTAGTGAACGGCTTCTTGAGGGGAAAGGTGTAACTCTGTGAGATGATTTCAAAGAACACAAAGAAGTGTCTCAGAAAGCTTCTTTCTCTCTGTTATCAGAGGATATTTCCTTTGGCCCTATAATCTTCAAAGGGATCCGAAATATCTGTTCTCAGATTCCACAGAAATAAGGCTAGCAAAGAAATCCACCAAATACAGATGTAACTCTGTGAGATGAATTATCAGAACACTAAGCAGTTTCTCAGAAAGCTTCTTTCCAGATTTCATCTGAGGATATTTCCTTTTTCACCATAGCCCTCTATGGCCTTCCAAATATAACTTTGCCAATTTCACAAGAACTGTCTTAGCGAAAGGCTTCTTGAGGGGAAAGCTGTAACTCTCTGAGATGATTTCACAGAACACAAAGAAGTTTCGCAGAAAGCTTCTTTCTCTTTGTTATGGGAGGATACTTCCTTTGGCCCTATAGTCTTCTAAGGGATCCGAAATATCTGTTCTCAGATTCCACAGAAATGAGGCTAGCAAAGAGATCCACGAAATACAGATGTAACTCTTTTCGATGAATTAACAGAACACTAAGCAGTTTCTCAGAAAGCTTATTTCCAGATTTCATCTGAGGATATTTCCTTTTTCACCATAGCCCTCTATGGGCTTCCAAATATCACTTTGCCAATTCCACAAAAACATCTTAGCGAAAGGCTTCTTGAGGGGAAAGCTGTAACTCTGTGAGATGATTTCACAGAACACAAAGAAGTTTCCCAGAAAGCTTCTTTCTCTTTGTTATCGGAGGATATTTCCTTTGGCCCTAGAGTCTTCTAAGGGATCCGAAATATCTGTTCTCAGATTCCACAGAAATAAGGCTAGCAAAGAGATCCACGAAATGCAGATGTAACTCTGTGAGATGAATTAACAGAACACTAAGGAGTTTCTTAGAAAGCTACTTTCCAGATTTCATCTGAGGATATTTCCTTTTTCACCATAGCCCTCTACGGGCTTCCAAATATAACTTTGCCAATTTCACAAGAACGGTCTTAGCGAAAGGCTTCTTGAGGGGAAAGCTGTAACTCTCTGAGATGATTTCACAGAACACAAAGAAGTTTCTCAGAAAGCTTCTTTCTCTTTGTTATCGGAGGATATTTCCTTTGGCCCTATAGTCTTCTAAGGGATCCGAAATATCTGTTCTCAGATGCCACAGAAATAAGGCTAGCAAAGAGATCCACGAAATAGAGATGTAACTCTGTGAGATGAATTAACAGAACATTAAGCAGTTTCTCAGAAAGCCTCTTTCCAGATTTCATCTGAGGATATTTTCTTTTTCACCACAGCCCTCTAAGGGCTTCCAAATATCACTTTGCCAATTCCACAAGAACTGTCTTAGCGAAAGGCTTCTTGAGGGGAAAGCTGTAACTCTGTGAGATGATTTAAGTGTATACAAAGAAGTTTATCAGAAAGCTTCTTTCTCTTTGTTATCACAGGATATTTCCTTTGGCCCTATAGTCTTCTAAGGAATCCGAAATATCTGTTCTCAGATTCCACAGAAATAAGGCTAGCAAAGAGATCCACGAAATACAGATGTAACTCTGTGAGATAAACAAACAAAACCCTAAGAAGTTTCTCAGAAAGCTTCTTTCCAGATTTCATCTGAGGATATTTCCTTTTTCACCATAGCCCTCTATGGGCTTCCAAATATCCCTTTGCCAATTCCACAAGAAACGTCTTAGTGAACGGCTTCTTGAGGGGAAAGGTGTAACTCTGTGAGATGATTTCAAAGAACACAAAGAAGTGTCTCAGAAAGCTTCTTTCTCTCTGTTATCAGAGGATATTTCCTTTGGCCCTATAGTCTTCAAAGGGATCCGAAATATCTGTTCTCAGATTCCACAGAAATAAGGCTAGCAAAGAAATCCACCAAATACAGATGTAACTCTGTGAGATGAATTATCAGAACACTAAGCAGTTTCTCAGAAAGCTTCTTTCCAGATTTCATCTGAGGATATTTCCTTTTTCACCATAGCCCTCTATGGGCTTCCAAATATAACTTTGCCAATTTCACAAGAACTGTCTTAGCGAAAGGCTTCTTGAGGGGAAAGCTGTAACTCTCTGAGATGATTTCACAGAACACAAAGAAGTTTCTCAGAAAGCTTCTTTCTCTTTGTTATGGGAGGATACTTCCTTTGGCCCTATAGTCTTCTAAGGGATCCGAAATATCTGTTCTCAGATTCCACAGAAATGAGGCTAGCAAAGAGATCCACGAAATACAGATGTAACTCTTTTCGATGAATTAACAGAACACTAAGCAGTTTCTCAGAAAGCTTATTTCCAGATTTCATCCGAGGATATTTCCTTTTTCACCATAGCCCTCTATGGGCTTCCAAATATCACTTTGCCAATTCCACAAAAACATCTTAGCGAAAGGCTTCTTGATGGGAAAGCTGTAACTCTGTGAGATGATTTCACAGAACACAAAGAAGTTTCCCAGAAAGCTTCTTTCTCTTTGTTATCGGAGGATATTTCCTTTGGCCCTAGAGTCTTCTAAGGGATCCGAAATATCTGTTCTCAGATTCCACAGAAATAAGGCTAGCAAAGAGATCCACGAAATGCAGATGTAACTCTGTGAGATGAATTAACAGAACACTAAGCAGTTTCTCAGAAAGCTTCTTTCCAGATTTCATCTGAAGATATTTCCTTTTTCAGCATAGCCCTCTATGGGCTTCCAAATATCACTTTGCCAATTCCACAAGAACTGTCTAAGCGAAAGGCTTCTTGAGGGGAAAGCTGTAACTCTCTGAGATGATTTCACAGAACATAAAGAAGTTGCTCACAAACCTTCTTTCTCTTTGTTATCGGAGGATAATTCCTTTGGCCCTATAATCTTCTAAGGGATCCGTAATATCTCTTCTCAGATTCCACAGAAATAAGGCTAGCAAAGAGATCCACCAAATACAGATGAAACTGTTAGATGAATTAACAGAACACTAAGCAGTTTCTCGGAAAGCTTCTTTCCAGAGATCATCTGAGGATATTTCCTTTTTCACCATAGCCCTCTATGGGCTTCCAAATATCACTTTGCCAATTCCACAAGAAGTGTCTTAACGAAAGGCTTCTTGAGGGGAAAACTGTAATTCTGTGAGATGATTTCACAGAACACAAAGAAGTTTCTCAGAAATCTTCTTTCTCTTTGTTATCGGAGGATATTTCCTTTGGCCCTATAGTCTTCTAAGGGATCCGAAATATCTGTTCTCAGATGCCACAGAAATAAGGCTAGCAAAGAGATCCACGAAATAGAGATGTAACTCTGTGAGATGAATTAACAGAACATTAAGCAGTTTCTCAGAAAGTCTCTTTCCAGATTTCATCTGAGGATATTTCCTTTTTCACCACAGCCCTCTAAGGGCTTCCAAATATCACTTTGCCAATTCCACAAGAACTGTCTTAGCGAAAGGCTTCTTGAGGGCCAAGCTGTAACTCTGTGAGATGATGTCACAGAACACAAAGAAGTTTCTCAGAAAGCTTCTTTCTCTTTGTTATCGGAGGATATTTCCTTTGGCCCTATAGTCTTCAAAGGGATCCGAAATATCTGTTCTCAGATTCCACAGAAATAAGGCTAGCAAAGAGATCCACCAAATACAGATGTAACTCTGTGAGATGAATTAACAGAACACTAAGCAGTTTCTCAGAAAGCTTCTTTCCAGATTTCATCTGAGGATATTTCCTTTTTCACCATAGCCATCTATGCGCTTCCAAATATCACTTTGTCAATTCACTAGAACTGTCTTAGCGAAAGGCTTCTTGAGGGAAAAGCTGTAATTCTGTGAGATGATTTCACAGATATGAAAAAGTTTCTCAGAAGGCTTTTTCTCTTTGTTATCGGAGGATATTTCCTTTGGCCCAATAGTCTTCTAAGGGATCCAAAATATCTGTTCTCAGATTCCAGAGAAATAAGGCTAGCAAAGAGATCCACGAAATACAGATGTAACTCTGTGAGATGAATTAACAGAACACTAAGCAGTTTCTCAGAATGCTTCTTTCCAGATTTCATCTGAGGATATTTGATTTTCACCATAGCCCTCTATGGGCTTCCAAATATCCCTTTGCCAATTCCACAAGAAACGTCTTAGTGAACGGCTTCTTGAGGGGAAAGGTGTAACTCTGTGAGATGATTTCAAAGAACACAAAGAAGTGTCTCAGAAAGCTTCTTTCTCTCTGTTATCAGAGGATATTTCCTTTGGCCCTATAATCTTCAAAGGGATCCGAAATATCTGTTCTCAGATTCCACAGAAATAAGGCTAGCAAAGAAATCCACCAAATACAGATGTAACTCTGTGAGATGAATTATCAGAACACTAAGCAGTTTCTCAGAAAGCTTCTTTCCAGATTTCATCTGAGGATATTTCCTTTTTCACCATAGCCCTCTATGGCCTTCCAAATATAACTTTGCCAATTTCACAAGAACTGTCTTAGCGAAAGGCTTCTTGAGGGGAAAGCTGTAACTCTCTGAGATGATTTCACAGAACACAAAGAAGTTTCGCAGAAAGCTTCTTTCTCTTTGTTATGGGAGGATACTTCCTTTGGCCCTATAGTCTTCTAAGGGATCCGAAATATCTGTTCTCAGATTCCACAGAAATGAGGCTAGCAAAGAGATCCACGAAATACAGATGTAACTCTTTTCGATGAATTAACAGAACACTAAGCAGTTTCTCAGAAAGCTTATTTCCAGATTTCATCTGAGGATATTTCCTTTTTCACCATAGCCCTCTATGGGCTTCCAAATATCACTTTGCCAATTCCACAAAAACATCTTAGCGAAAGGCTTCTTGAGGGGAAAGCTGTAACTCTGTGAGATGATTTCACAGAACACAAAGAAGTTTCCCAGAAAGCTTCTTTCTCTTTGTTATCGGAGGATATTTCCTTTGGCCCTAGAGTCTTCTAAGGGATCCGAAATATCTGTTCTCAGATTCCACAGAAATAAGGCTAGCAAAGAGATCCACGAAATGCAGATGTAACTCTGTGAGATGAATTAACAGAACACTAAGGAGTTTCTTAGAAAGCTACTTTCCAGATTTCATCTGAGGATATTTCCTTTTTCACCATAGCCCTCTACGGGCTTCCAAATATAACTTTGCCAATTTCACAAGAACGGTCTTAGCGAAAGGCTTCTTGAGGGGAAAGCTGTAACTCTCTGAGATGATTTCACAGAACACAAAGAAGTTTCTCAGAAAGCTTCTTTCTCTTTGTTATCGGAGGATATTTCCTTTGGCCCTATAGTCTTCTAAGGGATCCGAAATATCTGTTCTCAGATGCCACAGAAATAAGGCTAGCAAAGAGATCCACGAAATAGAGATGTAACTCTGTGAGATGAATTAACAGAACATTAAGCAGTTTCTCAGAAAGCCTCTTTCCAGATTTCATCTGAGGATATTTTCTTTTTCACCACAGCCCTCTAAGGGCTTCCAAATATCACTTTGCCAATTCCACAAGAACTGTCTTAGCGAAAGGCTTCTTGAGGGGAAAGCTGTAACTCTGTGAGGTGATTTAAGTGTATACAAAGAAGTTTATCAGAAAGCTTCTTTCTCTTTGTTATCACAGGATATTTCCTTTGGCCCTATAGTCTTCTAAGGAATCCGAAATATCTGTTCTCAGATTCCACAGAAATAAGGCTAGCAAAGAGATCCACGAAATACAGATGTAACTCTGTGAGATAAACAAACAAAACCCTAAGAAGTTTCTCAGAAAGCTTCTTTCCAGATTTCATCTGAGGATATTTCCTTTTTCACCATAGCCCTCTATGGGCTTCCAAATATCCCTTTGCCAATTCCACAAGAAACGTCTTAGTGAACGGCTTCTTGAGGGGAAAGGTGTAACTCTGTGAGATGATTTCAAAGAACACAAAGAAGTGTCTCAGAAAGCTTCTTTCTCTCTGTTATCAGAGGATATTTCCTTTGGCCCTATAGTCTTCAAAGGGATCCGAAATATCTGTTCTCAGATTCCACAGAAATAAGGCTAGCAAAGAAATCCACCAAATACAGATGTAACTCTGTGAGATGAATTATCAGAACACTAAGCAGTTTCTCAGAAAGCTTCTTTCCAGATTTCATCTGAGGATATTTCCTTTTTCACCATAGCCCTCTATGGGCTTCCAAATATAACTTTGCCAATTTCACAAGAACTGTCTTAGCGAAAGGCTTCTTGAGGGGAAAGCTGTAACTCTCTGAGATGATTTCACAGAACACAAAGAAGTTTCTCAGAAAGCTTCTTTCTCTTTGTTATGGGAGGATACTTCCTTTGGCCCTATAGTCTTCTAAGGGATCCGAAATATCTGTTCTCAGATTCCACAGAAATGAGGCTAGCAAAGAGATCCACGAAATACAGATGTAACTCTTTTCGATGAATTAACAGAACACTAAGCAGTTTCTCAGAAAGCTTATTTCCAGATTTCATCCGAGGATATTTCCTTTTTCACCATAGCCCTCTATGGGCTTCCAAATATCACTTTGCCAATTCCACAAAAACATCTTAGCGAAAGGCTTCTTGATGGGAAAGCTGTAACTCTGTGAGATGATTTCACAGAACACAAAGAAGTTTCCCAGAAAGCTTCTTTCTCTTTGTTATCGGAGGATATTTCCTTTGGCCCTAGAGTCTTCTAAGGGATCCGAAATATCTGTTCTCAGATTCCACAGAAATAAGGCTAGCAAAGAGATCCACGAAATGCAGATGTAACTCTGTGAGATGAATTAACAGAACACTAAGCAGTTTCTCAGAAAGCTTCTTTCCAGATTTCATCTGAAGATATTTCCTTTTTCAGCATAGCCCTCTATGGGCTTCCAAATATCACTTTGCCAATTCCACAAGAACTGTCTAAGCGAAAGGCTTCTTGAGGGGAAAGCTGTAACTCTCTGAGATGATTTCACAGAACATAAAGAAGTTGCTCACAAACCTTCTTTCTCTTTGTTATCGGAGGATAATTCCTTTGGCCCTATAATCTTCTAAGGGATCCGTAATATCTCTTCTCAGATTCCACAGAAATAAGGCTAGCAAAGAGATCCACCAAATACAGATGAAACTGTTAGATGAATTAACAGAACACTAAGCAGTTTCTCGGAAAGCTTCTTTCCAGAGATCATCTGAGGATATTTCCTTTTTCACCATAGCCCTCTATGGGCTTCCAAATATCACTTTGCCAATTCCACAAGAAGTGTCTTAACGAAAGGCTTCTTGAGGGGAAAACTGTAATTCTGTGAGATGATTTCACAGAACACAAAGAAGTTTCTCAGAAATCTTCTTTCTCTTTGTTATCGGAGGATATTTCCTTTGGCCCTATAGTCTTCTAAGGGATCCGAAATATCTGTTCTCAGATGCCACAGAAATAAGGCTAGCAAAGAGATCCACGAAATAGAGATGTAACTCTGTGAGATGAATTAACAGAACATTAAGCAGTTTCTCAGAAAGTCTCTTTCCAGATTTCATCTGAGGATATTTCCTTTTTCACCACAGCCCTCTAAGGGCTTCCAAATATCACTTTGCCAATTCCACAAGAACTGTCTTAGCGAAAGGCTTCTTGAGGGCCAAGCTGTAACTCTGTGAGATGATGTCACAGAACACAAAGAAGTTTCTCAGAAAGCTTCTTTCTCTTTGTTATCGGAGGATATTTCCTTTGGCCCTATAGTCTTCAAAGGGATCCGAAATATCTGTTCTCAGATTCCACAGAAATAAGGCTAGCAAAGAGATCCACCAAATACAGATGTAACTCTGTGAGATGAATTAACAGAACACTAAGCAGTTTCTCAGAAAGCTTCTTTCCAGATTTCATCTGAGGATATTTCCTTTTTCACCATAGCCATCTATGCGCTTCCAAATATCACTTTGTCAATTCACTAGAACTGTCTTAGCGAAAGGCTTCTTGAGGGAAAAGCTGTAATTCTGTGAGATGATTTCACAGATATGAAAAAGTTTCTCAGAAGGCTTTTTCTCTTTGTTATCGGAGGATATTTCCTTTGGCCCAATAGTCTTCTAAGGGATCCAAAATATCTGTTCTCAGATTCCAGAGAAATAAGGCTAGCAAAGAGATCCACGAAATACAGATGTAACTCTGTGAGATGAATTAACAGAACACTAAGCAGTTTCTCAGAATGCTTCTTTCCAGATTTCATCTGAGGATATTTGATTTTCACCATAGCCCTCTATGGGCTTCCAAATATCCCTTTGCCAATTCCACAAGAAACGTCTTAGTGAACGGCTTCTTGAGGGGAAAGGTGTAACTCTGTGAGATGATTTCAAAGAACACAAAGAAGTGTCTCAGAAAGCTTCTTTCTCTCTGTTATCAGAGGATATTTCCTTTGGCCCTATAATCTTCCAAGGGATCCGAAATATCTGTTCTCAGATTCCACAGAAATAAGGCTAGCAAAGAAATCCACCAAATACAGATGTAACTCTGTGAGATGAATTATCAGAACACTAAGCAGTTTCTCAGAAAGCTTCTTTCCAGATTTCATCTGAGGATATTTCCTTTTTCACCATAGCCCTCTATGGCCTTCCAAATATAACTTTGCCAATTTCACAAGAACTGTCTTAGCGAAAGGCTTCTTGAGGGGAAAGCTGTAACTCTCTGAGATGATTTCACAGAACACAAAGAAGTTTCGCAGAAAGCTTCTTTCTCTTTGTTATGGGAGGATACTTCCTTTGGCCCTATAGTCTTCTAAGGGATCCGAAATATCTGTTCTCAGATTCCACAGAAATGAGGCTAGCAAAGAGATCCACGAAATACAGATGTAACTCTTTTCGATGAATTAACAGAACACTAAGCAGTTTCTCAGAAAGCTTATTTCCAGATTTCATCTGAGGATATTTCCTTTTTCACCATAGCCCTCTATGGGCTTCCAAATATCACTTTGCCAATTCCACAAAAACATCTTAGCGAAAGGCTTCTTGAGGGGAAAGCTGTAACTCTGTGAGATGACTTCACAGAACACAAAGAAGTTTCCCAGAAAGCTTCTTTCTCTTTGTTATCGGAGGATATTTCCTTTGGCCCTAGAGTCTTCTAAGGGATCCGAAATATCTGTTCTCAGATTCCACAGAAATAAGGCTAGCAAAGAGATCCACGAAATGCAGATGTAACTCTGTGAGATGAATTAACAGAACACTAAGCAGTTTCTCAGAAAGCTTCTTTCCAGATTTCATCTGAAGATATTTCCTTTTTCAGCATAGCCCTCTATGGGCTTCCAAATATCACCTTGCCAATTCCACAAGAACTGTCTAAGCGAAAGGCTTCTTGAGGGGAAAGCTGTAACTCTCTGAGATGATTTCACAGAACATAAAGAAGTTGCTCACAAACCTTCTTTCTCTTTGTTATCGGAGGATATTTTCTTTGGCCCTATAATCTTCTAAGGGATCCGTAATATCTCTTCTCAGATTCCACAGAAATAAGGCTAGCAAAGAGATCCACCAAATACAGATGAAACTGTTAGATGAATTAACAGAACACTAAGCAGTTTCTCGGAAAGCTTCTTTCCAGAGATCATCTGAGGATATTTCCTTTTTCACCATAGCCCTCTATGGGCTTCCAAATATCACTTTGCCAATTCCACAAGAAGTGTCTTAACGAAAGGCTTCTTGAGGGGAAAACTGTAATTCTGTGAGATGATTTCACAGAACACAAAGAAGTTTCTCAGAAATCTTCTTTCTCTTTGTTATCGGAGGATATTTCCTTTGGCCCTATAGTCTTCTAAGGGATCCGAAATATCTGTTATCAGATTCCACAGAAATAAGGCTAGCAAAGAGATCCACGAAATAGAGATGTAACTCTGTGAGATGAATTAACAGAACATTAAGAAGTTTCTCAGAAAGACTCTTTCCAGATTTCATCTGAGGATATTTCCTTTTTCACCATAGCCCTCTAAGGGCTTCCAAATATCACTTTGCCAATTCCACAAGAACTGTCTTAGTGAAAGGCTTCTTGAGGGGAAAGCTGTAATTCTGTGAGATGATTTCACAGTACACAAAGAAGTTTATCAGAAAGCTTCTTTCTCTTTGTTATCACAGGATATTTCCTTTGGCCCTATAGTCTTCTAAGGAATCCGAAATATCTGTTCTCAGATTCCACAGAAATAAGGCTAGCAAAGAGATCCACGAAATACAGATGTAACTCTGTGAGATAAACTAACAAAACCCTAAGAAGTTTCTCAGAAAGCTTCTTTCCAGATTTCATCTGAGGATATTTCCTTTTTCACCACAGCCTTCTATGGGCTTCCAAATATCACTTTGCCAATTCCACAAGAACTGTCTTAGCGAAAGGCTTCTTGAGGGCCAAGCTGTAACTCTGTGAGATGATGTCACAGAACACAAACAAGTTTCTCAGAAAGCTTCTTTCTCTTTGTTATCGGAGGATATTTCCTTTGGCCCTATAGTCTTCAAAGGGATCCCAAATATCTGTTCTCAGATTCCACAGAAATAAGGCTAGCAAAGAGATCCACCAAATACAGATGTAACTCTGTGAGATGAATTAACAGAAGACTAAGAAGTTTCTCAGAAAGCTTCTTTCCAGATTTCATCTGAAGATATATCCTTTTTCACCCGAGCCCTCTATGGACTTCCATATATCACTTTGCCAATACCACAAGAACCATCTTAACGAAAGGCTTCTGCGGGGAAAGCTGTAACTCTGTGAGATGATTTCACAGAACACAAAGAAGTTTCTCAGAAAGCTTCTTTCTCTTTGTTATCGGAGGTTATTTCCTTTGACCCTATAATCTTCAAAAGGATCCGAAATATCTGTTCTCAGATTCCACAGAAAAAAGGCAGCAAATAGATCCACGAAATACAGATGTAACTCTGTGAGTTGAATTAACAGGACACTAAGCAGTTTCTCAGAAAGCTTCTTTCCAGATTTCATCTGATGATATTTCCTTTTTCACCATAGCCCTCTATGCGCTTCCAAATATCACTTTACCAATTCCACTAGAACTGTCTTAGCGAAAGGCTTCTTGAGGGGAAAGCTGTAATTCTGTGAGATGATTTCACAAATATCAAAGAAGTTTCTCAGAAGACTTCTTTCTCTTTGTTATCGGAGGATATTTCCTTTGGCCTTATAGTCTTCTAAGGGATCCGAAATATCTGTTCTCAGATTCCAGAGAAATAAGGCTAGCAAAGAGATCCACGAAATACAGATGTAACTCTGTGAGATGAATTAACATAACACTACGCAGATTCTCAGAAAGCTTCTTTCCAGATTTCATCTGAGGATATTTCCTTTTTCACCATAGCGCTCTTTGCGCTTCCAAATATCACTTTGCCAATTCCACTAGAACTGTCTTAGCGAAAGGCTTCTTGAGGGGAAAGCTGTAACTCTGTGAGATGATTTCACATAACACAAGGAAGTTTCTCAGAAAGTTTCTTTCTCTTTGTTATCGGAGGATATTTCCTTTGGCCCAACAGTCTTCTAAGGGATCTGAAATATCTGTTCTCAGATTCCACAGAAATAAGGCTAGCAAAGAGATCCACGAAATACAGACGTAAATCTGTGAGATGAATTAACAGAACACTAGGCAGTTTCTCAGAAAGCTTCTTTCCAGATTTCATCTGAGGATAATTCCTTTTTCACTGTAGTCTTCTATGGCTTAAATATATCACTTTGCCTATTCCACAAGAACTGTCTTAGCGAAAGGCTTCTTCAGGGGAAAGCTGTAACTCGGTGAGGTGATTTCAAAGAACACAAGGAAGTTTCTCAGAAAGCTTCTTTTTCTTTGTTATCGGAGGATATTTCCTTTGGTCCTATAGTCTTGAAAGGGATCCGAAATATCTGTTCTCAGATTCCAGAGAAATAAGGCTAGCAAAGAGATCCACGAAATACAGATGTAACACTGGGAGATGAATTAACAGAACACTAAGAAGTTTCTCAGAAAGCTTCTTTTCAGATTTCATCTGAGGATATTTCCTTTTTCACCCCAGCCCTCTATGGACTTCCAAATATCACTTTGCCAATACCACAAGAACCATCTTAACGAAAGGCTTCTGCGGGGAAAGCTGTAACTCTGTGAGATGATTTCACAGAACACAAAGAATTTTCTCAGAAAGCTTCTTTCTCTTTGTTATCGGGGGATATTTCCTTTGGCCCTATAATCTTCAAAAGGATCCGAAATATCTGTTCTCAGATTCCACAGAAGGAAGGCAGCAAAGAGATCCACGAAATACAGATGTAACTCTGTGAGATGAATTAACAGGACACTAAGCAGTTTCTCAGAAACCTTCTTTCCAGATTTCATCTGAGGATATTTCCTTTTTCACCATAGCCATCTATGCGCTTCCAAATATCACTTTGCCAATTCCACTAGAACTGTCTTAGCGAAAGGCTTCTTGAGGGGAAAGCTGTAACTCTGTGAGATGATTTCACAGTACACAAAGAAGTTTCTCAGAAAGCTTCTTTCTCTTTGTTATCGGAGGATATTTCCTTTGGCCCTATAGTCTTCCAAGGGATCCGAAATATCTCTCCTGTGATTCCACAGAAATAAGGCTAGCAAAGAGATCCACCAAATACAGATGTAACTCTGTGAGATGAATTAACAGAACACTAAGCAGTTTCTCAGAAAACTTCTTTCCAGATTTCATCTGAGGATAATTCCTTTTTCACCATAGACTTCTATGGGCTTCCAAATATCACTTTGCCTATTCCACAAGAACTGTCTTAGCGAAAGGGTTCTTCAGGGGAAAGCTGTATCTCTGTGAGATGATTTCACAGAACACAAAGAAGTTTCTCAGAAATCTTCTTTTCTCTTTGTTATCGGAGGATATTTCCTTTGGCCCTAGAGTCTTCAAAGGGATCCGAAATATCTGTTCTCAGATTCCAGAGAAATTAGGTTAGCAAAGAGATCCACGACATAGAGATGTAACTCTGTGAGATGAATTAACAGAACACTAAGAAGTTTCTCAGAAAGCTTCTTTCTAGATTTCATCTGAGGATATTTCCTTTTTCACCCCAGACCTCTATGGGCTTCCAAATATCACTTTGCCAATCCCACAAGAACTGTCTTAACGAAAGGCTTCTGAGGGGAAAACTGAAACTCTGTGAGATGATTTCAAAGAACACAAAGAAGTTTCTCAGAAAGCTTCTTTCTCTTTGTTATCGGAGGATATTTCCTTTGGCCCTATAGTCTTCTAAGGTATCCGAAATATCTGTTCTCGAATTCCTCAGAAATAAGGCTAGCAAAGAGATACACCAAATACAGATGTAACTCTATGAGATGAATTAACAGAACACTAAGCAGTTTCTCAGAAACCTTCTTTCCAGATTTCATCTGAGGATATTTCCTTTTTCACAATAGCCCTCTATGGGCTTCCAAATATCACTTTGTCAATTCCAAAAGAACTGTCTTAGTGAAAGTCCTCTTGAGGGGAAAGCTGTAACTCTGTGAGATGATTTCACAGAACACAAAGAAGTTTCTCAGAACGTTTCTATCTCTTTTTTATCGGAGGATATTTCCTTTGGCCCTATAGTCTTCAAAGGGATCCGAAATATCTGTTCTCAGATTCCACAGAAATAAGGCTAGCAAAGAGATCCACGAAATACAGATGCAACTCTCTGAGATAAACAAACAAAACCCTAAGAAGTTTCTCAGAAAGCTTCTTTCCAGATTTCATCTGAGGATATTTCCTTTTTCACCACAGCCCTCTATGGGCTTCCAAATATCACTTTGCCAATTCCACAAGAACTGTCTTAGCGAAAGGCTTCTTGAGGGCCAAACTGTAACTCTGTGAGATGATGTCACAGAGCACAAAGAAGTTTCTCAGAAAGCTTCTTTCTCTTTGTTATCGGAGGATATTTCCTTTGGCCCTATAGTCTTCAAAGGGATCCCAAATATCTGTTCTCAGATTCCACAGAAATAAGGCTAGCAAAGAGATCCACCAAATACAGATGTAACTCTGTGAGATGAATTAACAGAACACTAAGCAGTTTGTCAGAAAGCTTCTTTCCAGATTTCATCTGAGGATAATTCCTTTTTCACTATAGACATCTATGGGCTTCCAAATATCACTTTTCCAATTCCACAAAAACTTTCTTAGCCAAAGGCTTCTTCAGGGGAAAGCTGTATCTCTGTGAGATGATTTTTCAGAACACAAAGAAGTTTCTCAGAAATCTTCTTTCTCTTTGTTATCGGAGGATATTTCCTTTGGCCCTATATTCTTTAAAGGGATCCGAAATATCTGTTCTCACATTCCAGAGAAATAAGGCTAGCAAAGAGATCCACGAAATACAGATGTAACACTGTGAGATGAATTAACAGAACACTAAGAAGTTTCTCAGAAAGCTTCTTTCCAGATTTCATCTGAGGATATTTCCTTTTTCACCATAGCCCTCTATGCGCTTCCAAATATCACTTTGCCAATTCCACAAGAACTGTCTTAGCGAACGGCTTCTAGAGGGGAAACTGTAACTCTGTGAGATGATTTCAAAGAACACAAAGAAGTTTCTCAGAATGCTTCTTTCTTTTTGTTATCGGAGATTATTTCCTTTTCCCCTAGAGTCCTCAAAGGGATCCGAAATATCTGTTCTCAGATTCCACAGAAAGAAGGCAGCAAAGAGATCCACGAAATACAGATTTAATTCTGTGAGATGAATTAACAGGACACTAAGCAGTTTCTCAGAAAGCTTCTTTCCAGATTTCATCTGAGGATATTTCCTTTTTCACCATAGCCATCTATGCGCTTCCAAATATCACTTTGCCAATTCCACTAGAACTGTCTTAGCGAAAGGCTTCTTGAGGGGAAAGCTGTAATTCTGTGAGATGATTTCACAGATATCAAAGAAGTTTCTCAGAAGGCTTCTTTCTCTTTGTTATCGGAGGATATTTCCTTTGACCCTATTGTCTTCTAAGGGATCCGAAATATCTGTTCTCAGATTCCAGAGAAATAAGGCTAGCAAAGAGATCCAAGAAATACAGATGTAACTCTGTGAGATGAATTAACAGAACACTAAGCAGTTTCTCAGAATGCTTCTTTCCATATTTCATCTGAGGATAATTCCTTTTTCACCATAGTCCTTTATGGGCTTCCAAATATCACTTTGCCAATTCCACAAGAAATGTCTTAGTGAACGGCTTCTTGAGTGGAATGCTGTAACTCTGTGAGATGATTTCACAGAACACAAAGAAGTGTCTCAGAAAGCTTCTTTCTCTTTGTTATCGGAGGATATTTCCTTTGGCCCTATAGTCTTCCAAGGGATCCGAAATATCTCTCTTGAGATTACACAGAAATAAGGCTAGCAAAGAGATCGACCAAATACAGATGTAACTCTGTGAGATGAATTAACAGAACACTAAGCAGTTTCTCAGAAAACTTCTTTCCAGATGTCATCTGAGGATAATTCCTTTTTCACCATAGACTTCTATGGGCTTCCAAATATCACTTTGCCTATTCCACAAGAACTGTCTTAGCGAAAGTGTTCTTCAGGGGAAAGCTGTATCTCTGTGAGATGATTTCACATAACACAAAGAAGTTTCTCAGAAATCTTCTTTCTCTTTGTTATCGGAGGATATTTCCTTTGGCCCTAGAGTCTTCAAAGGGATCCGAAATATCTGTTCTCAGATTCCAGAAAAATTAGGCTAGCAAAGAGATCCACGAAATACAGAGGTAACTCTATGAGATGAATTAACAGAACACTAAGCAGTTTCTCAGAAACCTTCTTTACAGATTTCATCTGAGGATATTTCCTTTTTCACCATAGCCCTCTATGGGCTTCCAAATATCACTTTGCCAATTCCAAAAGAACTGTCTTAGTGAAAGGCTTCTTGAGGGGACAGCTGTAACTCTGTGAGATGATTTCACAGAACACAAAGAAGTTTCTCAGAAAGCTTCTTTCTCTATGTTATCGGAGTATATTTCCTTGGGCCCTCTAGTGTTCTAAGGGAGCCGAAATATCTGTTCTCAGATTCCACAGAAATAAGGCTAGCAAAGAGATACACCAAATACAGATGTAACTCTATGAGATGAATTAACAGAACACTGAGCAGTTTCTCAGAAAGCTTCATTTCAGATTTCATCTGAGGATATTTCCTCTTTCACCATAGCCCTCTATGCGCTTCCAAATATCACTTTGCCAATTCCACAAGAACTGTCTAAGCGGAAGGATTCTAGAGGGGAAAGCTGTAACTCTGTGAGATGATTACACAGAACACAAAGAAGTTTCTCAGAAAGCCACTTTCTCTTTGTTATCGGAGGATACCTCCTTTGGCCCTGTAGTCTTCTAAGGGATCCGAAATATCTGTTCTCAGATTCCACAGAAATAAGGCTAGCAAAGAGATCCACGAAATACAGATGTAACTATGTGAGATGAATTAACAGAACATTAAGCTGATTCTCAGAAAGCTTCTTTCCAGAATTTATCTGAGGATATTTTCTTTTTCACCATAGCCCTCTATGCGCTTCCTAATATCACTTTGCCAATTCCACAAGAACTGTCTTAGGGAACGGCTTCATGAGGGGAAAGCTGTAACTCTGTGAGATGATTTCACAGAACACAAAGAAGTTTATCATAAAGCTTCTTTCTCTTTGTTATCGGAGGATATTTCCTTTGGCCCTAGAGTCTTCAAAGGGATCCGAAATATCTGTTCTCAGATTCCAGAGAAATAAGGCTAGCAAAGAGATCCACGAAATACAGATGTAACTCTGTGAGATGAATTAACAGAACACTAAGCAGTTTCTCAGAAAGCTTCTTTCCAGATTTCATCTGAGGATATTTCCTTTTTCACCATAGCCCTCCATGCGCTTCCAAATATCACTTTGCCAATTCCACAAGAACTCTATTAGCGAACGGCTTCTTGAGAGGAAAGCTGTAAATCTGTGAGATGATTTCACAGAACACAAAGAAGTTTCTCAGAAAGCTTCTTTCTCTTTGTTATCGGAGGATATTTCCTTTGGCCCTATAGTCTTCTAAGGGATCCGAAATATCTGTTCTCAGATTCCACAGAAATAAGGCTAGCAAAGAGATCCACGAAACGCAGATGTAACTCTGAGAGATGAATTAACAGAACACTAAGCAGTTTCTCAGAAAGATTCTTTCCAGATTTCATCTGAAGATATTTCCTTTTTTACCATAGCCCTCTATGGGCTTCCAAATATCACTTTGCCTATTCCACAAGAACTGTCTTAGGGAAAGGCTTCTTGAAAGGAAAGAAGAAACTCTGTGAGATGATTTCACAGAACACAAAGAAGTTTCTCAGAAAGCTTCTTTCTCTTTGTTATCGGAGGATATTTCCTTGGGCCCTATAGTGTTCTAAGGGATCCGAAATATCTGTTCTCAGATTCCACAGAAATAAGGCTAGCAAAGAGATACACCAAATACAGATGTAACTCTATGAGATGAATTAACAGAACACTAAGCAGTTTCTCAGAAACCTTGTTTCCAAATTTCATCTGAGGATATTTCCTTTTTCAAAAGAGCCCTCTATGGGCTTCCAAATATCACTTTGCCAATTCCAAAAGAACTGTCTTAGTGAAAGGCTTCTTGAGGGGAAAGCTGTAACTCTCTGAGATGATTTCACAGAACACAAAGAAGTTTCTCAGAAAGCTTCTTTCTCTTTGTTATCGGAGGATACTTCCTTTGGCCCTATAGTCTTCTAAGGGATGCGAAATATCTGTTCTCAGAGTCCACAGAAATGAGGCTACCAAAGAGATCCAAGAAATACAGATGTAACTCTTTTCGATAAATTAACAGATCACTAAGCAGTTTCTCGGAAATCTTATTACCAGATTTCATCTGAGGATATTTCCTTTTTCAACATAGCCCTCTATGGGCTTCCAAATATCACTTTGCCAATTCCACAAAAACATCTTAGCGAAAGGCTTCTTGAGGGGAAAGCTGTAACTCTGTGAGATGATTTCACAGAACACAAAGAAGTTTCTCAGAAAGCTTCTTTCTCTTTGTTATCGGAGGATATTTCCTTTGGCTCTAAAGTCTTCAAAGGGATCCGAAATATCTGTTCTAAGATTCCACAGAAATAAGGCTAGCAAGAAATCCACCAAACACAGATGTAACTCTGTGAGATGAATTAACAGGACACAAAGCAGTTTCTCAGAAAGCTTCTCTCCAGATTTCATCTGAGGATATTTCCTTTTTCACCATAGCCCTCTATGCGCTTCCAAATATCACTTTGCCAATTCCACAAGAACTGTCTTAGCGAAAGGCTTCTTGAGGGGAAAGCTGTAACTCTGTGAGATGATTTCACATAACACAAGGAAGTTTCACAGAAAGCTTCTTTCTCTTTGTTATCGGAGGATATTTCCTTTGGCCCTACAGTCTTCTAAGGGATCCGAAATATCTGCTCTCAGATTCCACAGAAATAAGGCTAGCAAAGAGATCCACCAAATACAGATGTAACTCTGTGAGATGAATTAAGAGAACACTAAGCAGTTTCTCTGAAAGCTTCTTTCCAGATTTCATCTGAGGATATTTACTTTTTCACCATAGCTATCTATGCGCTTCCAAATATCACTTTGCCAATTCCACTAGAAGTGTCTTAGCGAAAGGCTTCTTGAGGGGAAAGCTGTTATTCTGTGAGATGATTTCACAGAAAACAAAGAAGTTTCTCAGAAGGCTTCTTTCTCCTTGTTATCGGAGGATATTTCCTTTGGCCCTACAGTCTTCAAGGGGATCCGAAATATCTGTTCTCTGATTCCACAGAAATAAGGCTAGCAAAGAGATCCACGAAATACAGACGTAACTCTGTGAGATGAATTAACAGAACACTAGGCAGTTTCTCAGAAAGCTTCTTTCCAGATTTCATCTGAGGATATTTCCTTTTTCACCCTTGCCTTCTTTGCGCTTCCAAATATCACTTTGCGAATTCCACAAGAACTGTCTTAGCGAAAGGCTTCTTGAGGAGAAAGCTGTAACTCAGTGAGGTGATTTCAAAAAACACAAGGAAGTTTCTCAGAAAGCTTCTTTCTCTTTGTTATCGGAGTTTATATCCTTTGGCCCTATAATCTTCAAAGGGATCCGAAATATCTGTTCTCAGATTCCACAGAAATAAGGCAACAAAGATATCCACGAAATGCAGATGTAACTCTGTGAGATGAATTAACAGAACACTAAGGAGTTTCTTAGAAAGCTACTTTCCAGATTTCATCTGAGGATATTTCCTTTTTCACCATAGCCCTCTACGGGCTTCCAAATATAACTTTGCCAATTTCACAAGAACGGTCTTAGCGAAAGGCTTCTTGAGGGGAAAGCTGTAACTCTCTGAGATGATTTCACAGAACACAAAGAAGTTTCTCAGAAAGCTTCTTTCTCTTTGTTATCGGAGGATATTTCCTTTGGCCCTATAGTCTTCTAAGGGATCCGAAATATCTGTTCTCAGATGCCACAGAAATAAGGCTAGCAAAGAGATCCACGAAATAGAGATGTAACTCTGTGAGATGAATTAACAGAACATTAAGCAGTTTCTCAGAAAGCCTCTTTCCAGATTTCATCTGAGGATATTTTCTTTTTCACCACAGCCCTCTAAGGGCTTCCAAATATCACTTTGCCAATTCCACAAGAACTGTCTTAGCGAAAGGCTTCTTGAGGGGAAAGCTGTAACTCTGTGAGATGATTTAAGTGTATACAAAGAAGTTTATCAGAAAGCTTCTTTCTCTTTGTTATCACAGGATATTTCCTTTGGCCCTATAGTCTTCTAAGGAATCCGAAATATCTGTTCTCAGATTCCACAGAAATAAGGCTAGCAAAGAGATCCACGAAATACAGATGTAACTCTGTGAGATAAACAAACAAAACCCTAAGAAGTTTCTCAGAAAGCTTCTTTCCAGATTTCATCTGAGGATATTTCCTTTTTCACCATAGCCCTCTATGGGCTTCCAAATATCCCTTTGCCAATTCCACAAGAAACGTCTTAGTGAACGGCTTCTTGAGGGGAAAGGTGTAACTCTGTGAGATGATTTCAAAGAACACAAAGAAGTGTCTCAGAAAGCTTCTTTCTCTCTGTTATCAGAGGATATTTCCTTTGGCCCTATAGTCTTCAAAGGGATCCGAAATATCTGTTCTCAGATTCCACAGAAATAAGGCTAGCAAAGAAATCCACCAAATACAGATGTAACTCTGTGAGATGAATTATCAGAACACTAAGCAGTTTCTCAGAAAGCTTCTTTCCAGATTTCATCTGAGGATATTTCCTTTTTCACCATAGCCCTCTATGGGCTTCCAAATATAACTTTGCCAATTTCACAAGAACTGTCTTAGCGAAAGGCTTCTTGAGGGGAAAGCTGTAACTCTCTGAGATGATTTCACAGAACACAAAGAAGTTTCTCAGAAAGCTTCTTTCTCTTTGTTATGGGAGGATACTTCCTTTGGCCCTATAGTCTTCTAAGGGATCCGAAATATCTGTTCTCAGATTCCACAGAAATGAGGCTAGCAAAGAGATCCACGAAATACAGATGTAACTCTTTTCGATGAATTAACAGAACACTAAGCAGTTTCTCAGAAAGCTTATTTCCAGATTTCATCCGAGGATATTTCCTTTTTCACCATAGCCCTCTATGGGCTTCCAAATATCACTTTGCCAATTCCACAAAAACATCTTAGCGAAAGGCTTCTTGATGGGAAAGCTGTAACTCTGTGAGATGATTTCACAGAACACAAAGAAGTTTCCCAGAAAGCTTCTTTCTCTTTGTTATCGGAGGATATTTCCTTTGGCCCTAGAGTCTTCTAAGGGATCCGAAATATCTGTTCTCAGATTCCACAGAAATAAGGCTAGCAAAGAGATCCACGAAATGCAGATGTAACTCTGTGAGATGAATTAACAGAACACTAAGCAGTTTCTCAGAAAGCTTCTTTCCAGATTTCATCTGAAGATATTTCCTTTTTCAGCATAGCCCTCTATGGGCTTCTAAATATCACTTTGCCAATTCCACAAGACTGTCTAAGCGAAAGGCTTCTTGAGGGGAAAGCTGTAACTCTCTGAGATGATTTCACAGAACATAAAGAAGTTGCTCACAAACCTTCTTTCTCTTTGTTATCGGAGGATAATTCCTTTGGCCCTATAATCTTCTAAGGGATCCGTAATATCTCTTCTCAGATTCCACAGAAATAAGGCTAGCAAAGAGATCCACCAAATACAGATGAAACTGTTAGATGAATTAACAGAACACTAAGCAGTTTCTCGGAAAGCTTCTTTCCAGAGATCATCTGAGGATATTTCCTTTTTCACCATAGCCCTCTATGGGCTTCCAAATATCACTTTGCCAATTCCACAAGAAGTGTCTTAACGAAAGGCTTCTTGAGGGGAAAACTGTAATTCTGTGAGATGATTTCACAGAACACAAAGAAGTTTCTCAGAAATCTTCTTTCTCTTTGTTATCGGAGGATATTTCCTTTGGCCCTATAGTCTTCTAAGGGATCCGAAATATCTGTTCTCAGATGCCACAGAAATAAGGCTAGCAAAGAGATCCACGAAATAGAGATGTAACTCTGTGAGATGAATTAACAGAACATTAAGCAGTTTCTCAGAAAGTCTCTTTCCAGATTTCATCTGAGGATATTTCCTTTTTCACCACAGCCCTCTAAGGGCTTCCAAATATCACTTTGCCAATTCCACAAGAACTGTCTTAGCGAAAGGCTTCTTGAGGGCCAAGCTGTAACTCTGTGAGATGATGTCACAGAACACAAAGAAGTTTCTCAGAAAGCTTCTTTCTCTTTGTTATCGGAGGATATTTCCTTTGGCCCTATAGTCTTCAAAGGGATCCGAAATATCTGTTCTCAGATTCCACAGAAATAAGGCTAGCAAAGAGATCCACCAAATACAGATGTAACTCTGTGAGATGAATTAACAGAACACTAAGCAGTTTCTCAGAAAGCTTCTTTCCAGATTTCATCTGAGGATATTTCCTTTTTCACCATAGCCATCTATGCGCTTCCAAATATCACTTTGTCAATTCACTAGAACTGTCTTAGCGAAAGGCTTCTTGAGGGAAAAGCTGTAATTCTGTGAGATGATTTCACAGATATGAAAAAGTTTCTCAGAAGGCTTTTTCTCTTTGTTATCGGAGGATATTTCCTTTGGCCCAATAGTCTTCTAAGGGATCCAAAATATCTGTTCTCAGATTCCAGAGAAATAAGGCTAGCAAAGAGATCCACGAAATACAGATGTAACTCTGTGAGATGAATTAACAGAACACTAAGCAGTTTCTCAGAATGCTTCTTTCCAGATTTCATCTGAGGATATTTGATTTTCACCATAGCCCTCTATGGGCTTCCAAATATCCCTTTGCCAATTCCACAAGAAACGTCTTAGTGAACGGCTTCTTGAGGGGAAAGGTGTAACTCTGTGAGATGATTTCAAAGAACACAAAGAAGTGTCTCAGAAAGCTTCTTTCTCTCTGTTATCAGAGGATATTTCCTTTGGCCCTATAATCTTCAAAGGGATCCGAAATATCTGTTCTCAGATTCCACAGAAATAAGGCTAGCAAAGAAATCCACCAAATACAGATGTAACTCTGTGAGATGAATTATCAGAACACTAAGCAGTTTCTCAGAAAGCTTCTTTCCAGATTTAATCTGAGGATATTTCCTTTTTCACCATAGCCCTCTATGGCCTTCCAAATATAACTTTGCCAATTTCACAAGAACTGTCTTAGCGAAAGGCTTCTTGAGGGGAAAGCTGTAACTCTCTGAGATGATTTCACAGAACACAAAGAAGTTTCGCAGAAAGCTTCTTTCTCTTTGTTATGGGAGGATACTTCCTTTGGCCCTATAGTCTTCTAAGGGATCCGAAATATCTGTTCTCAGATTCCACAGAAATGAGGCTAGCAAAGAGATCCACGAAATACAGATGTAACTCTTTTCGATGAATTAACAGAACACTAAGCAGTTTCTCAGAAAGCTTATTTCCAGATTTCATCTGAGGATATTTCCTTTTTCACCATAGCCCTCTATGGGCTTCCAAATATCACTTTGCCAATTCCACAAAAACATCTTAGCGAAAGGCTTCTTGAGGGGAAAGCTGTAACTCTGTGAGATGATTTCACAGAACACAAAGAAGTTTCCCAGAAAGCTTCTTTCTCTTTGTTATCGGAGGATATTTCCTTTGGCCCTAGAGTCTTCTAAGGGATCCGAAATATCTGTTCTCAGATTCCACAGAAATAAGGCTAGCAAAGAGATCCACGAAATGCAGATGTAACTCTGTGAGATGAATTAACAGAACACTAAGCAGTTTCTCAGAAAGCTTCTTTCCAGATTTCATCTGAAGATATTTCCTTTTTCAGCATAGCCCTCTATGGGCTTCCAAATATCACCTTGCCAATTCCACAAGAACTGTCTAAGCGAAAGGCTTCTTGAGGGGAAAGCTGTAACTCTCTGAGATGATTTCACAGAACATAAAGAAGTTGCTCACAAACCTTCTTTCTCTTTGTTATCGGAGGATATTTTCTTTGGCCCTATAATCTTCTAAGGAATCCGTAATATCTCTTCTCAGATTCCACAGAAATAAGGCTAGCAAAGAGATCCACCAAATACAGATGAAACTGTTAGATGAATTAACAGAACACTAAGCAGTTTCTCGGAAAGCTTCTTTCCAGAGATCATCTGAGGATATTTCCTTTTTCACCATAGCCCTCTATGGGCTTCCAAATATCACTTTGCCAATTCCACAAGAAGTGTCTTAACGAAAGGCTTCTTGAGGGGAAAACTGTAATTCTGTGAGATGATTTCACAGAACACAAAGAAGTTTCTCAGAAATCTTCTTTCTCTTTGTTATCGGAGGATATTTCCTTTGGCCCTATAGTCTTCTAAGGGATCCGAAATATCTGTTATCAGATTCCACAGAAATAAGGCTAGCAAAGAGATCCACGAAATAGAGATGTAACTCTGTGAGATGAATTAACAGAACATTAAGAAGTTTCTCAGAAAGACTCTTTCCAGATTTCATCTGAGGATATTTCCTTTTTCACCATAGCCCTCTAAGGGCTTCCAAATATCACTTTGCCAATTCCACAAGAACTGTCTTAGTGAAAGGCTTCTTGAGGGGAAAGCTGTAATTCTGTGAGATGATTTCACAGTACACAAAGAAGTTTATCAGAAAGCTTCTTTCTCTTTGTTATCACAGGATATTTCCTTTGGCCCTATAGTCTTCTAAGGAATCCGAAATATCTGTTCTCAGATTCCACAGAAATAAGGCTAGCAAAGAGATCCACGAAATACAGATGTAACTCTGTGAGATAAACTAACAAAACCCTAAGAAGTTTCTCAGAAAGCTTCTTTCCAGATTTCATCTGAGGATATTTCCTTTTTCACCACAGCCTTCTATGGGCTTCCAAATATCACTTTGCCAATTCCACAAGAACTGTCTTAGCGAAAGGCTTCTTGAGGGCCAAGCTGTAACTCTGTGAGATGATGTCACAGAACACAAACAAGTTTCTCAGAAAGCTTCTTTCTCTTTGTTATCGGAGGATATTTCCTTTGGCCCTATAGTCTTCAAAGGGATCCCAAATATCTGTTCTCAGATTCCACAGAAATAAGGCTAGCAAAGAGATCCACCAAATACAGATGTAACTCTGTGAGATGAATTAACAGAAGACTAAGAAGTTTCTCAGAAAGCTTCTTTCCAGATTTCATCTGAAGATATATCCTTTTTCACCCGAGCCCTCTATGGACTTCCATATATCACTTTGCCAATACCACAAGAACCATCTTAACGAAAGGCTTCTGCGGGGAAAGCTGTAACTCTGTGAGATGATTTCACAGAACACAAAGAAGTTTCTCAGAAAGCTTCTTTCTCTTTGTTATCGGAGGTTATTTCCTTTGACCCTATAATCTTCAAAAGGATCCGAAATATCTGTTCTCAGATTCCACAGAAAAAAGGCAGCAAATAGATCCACGAAATACAGATGTAACTCTGTGAGTTGAATTAACAGGACACTAAGCAGTTTCTCAGAAAGCTTCTTTCCAGATTTCATCTGATGATATTTCCTTTTTCACCATAGCCCTCTATGCGCTTCCAAATATCACTTTACCAATTCCACTAGAACTGTCTTAGCGAAAGGCTTCTTGAGGGGAAAGCTGTAATTCTGTGAGATGATTTCACAAATATCAAAGAAGTTTCTCAGAAGACTTCTTTCTCTTTGTTATCGGAGGATATTTCCTTTGGCCTTATAGTCTTCTAAGGGATCCGAAATATCTGTTCTCAGATTCCAGAGAAATAAGGCTAGCAAAGAGATCCACGAAATACAGATGTAACTCTGTGAGATGAATTAACATAACACTACGCAGATTCTCAGAAAGCTTCTTTCCAGATTTCATCTGAGGATATTTCCTTTTTCACCATAGCGCTCTTTGCGCTTCCAAATATCACTTTGCCAATTCCACTAGAACTGTCTTAGCGAAAGGCTTCTTGAGGCAAAGCTGTAACTCTGTGAGATGATTTCACATAACACAAGGAAGTTTCTCAGAAAGTTTCTTTCTCTTTGTTATCGGAGGATATTTCCTTTGGCCCAACAGTCTTCTAAGGGATCTGAAATATCTGTTCTCAGATTCCACAGAAATAAGGCTAGCAAAGAGATCCACGAAATACAGACGTAAATCTGTGAGATGAATTAACAGAACACTAGGCAGTTTCTCAGAAAGCTTCTTTCCAGATTTCATCTGAGGATAATTCCTTTTTCACTGTAGTCTTCTATGGCTTAAATATATCACTTTGCCTATTCCACAAGAACTGTCTTAGCGAAAGGCTTCTTCAGGGGAAAGCTGTAACTCGGTGAGGTGATTTCAAAGAACACAAGGAAGTTTCTCAGAAAGCTTCTTTTTCTTTGTTATCGGAGGATATTTCCTTTGGTCCTATAGTCTTGAAAGGGATCCGAAATATCTGTTCTCAGATTCCAGAGAAATAAGGCTAGCAAAGAGATCCACGAAATACAGATGTAACACTGGGAGATGAATTAACAGAACACTAAGAAGTTTCTCAGAAAGCTTCTTTTCAGATTTCATCTGAGGATATTTCCTTTTTCACCCCAGCCCTCTATGGACTTCCAAATATCACTTTGCCAATACCACAAGAACCATCTTAACGAAAGGCTTCTGCGGGGAAAGCTGTAACTCTGTGAGATGATTTCACAGAACACAAAGAATTTTCTCAGAAAGCTTCTTTCTCTTTGTTATCGGGGGATATTTCCTTTGGCCCTATAATCTTCAAAAGGATCCGAAATATCTGTTCTCAGATTCCACAGAAGGAAGGCAGCAAAGAGATCCACGAAATACAGATGTAACTCTGTGAGATGAATTAACAGGACACTAAGCAGTTTCTCAGAAACCTTCTTTCCAGATTTCATCTGAGGATATTTCCTTTTTCACCATAGCCATCTATGCGCTTCCAAATATCACTTTGCCAATTCCACTAGAACTGTCTTAGCGAAAGGCTTCTTGAGGGGAAAGCTGTAACTCTGTGAGATGATTTCACAGTACACAAAGAAGTTTCTCAGAAAGCTTCTTTCTCTTTGTTATCGGAGGATATTTCCTTTGGCCCTATAGTCTTCCAAGGGATCCGAAATATCTCTCCTGTGATTCCACAGAAATAAGGCTAGCAAAGAGATCCACCAAATACAGATGTAACTCTGTGAGATGAATTAACAGAACACTAAGCAGTTTCTCAGAAAACTTCTTTCCAGATTTCATCTGAGGATAATTCCTTTTTCACCATAGACTTCTACGGGCTTCCAAATATCACTTTGCCTATTCCACAAGAACTGTCTTAGCGAAAGGGTTCTTCAGGGGAAAGCTGTATCTCTGTGAGATGATTTCACAGAACACAAAGAAGTTTCTCAGAAATCTTCTTTTCTCTTTGTTATCGGAGGATATTTCCTTTGGCCCTAGAGTCTTCAAAGGGATCCGAAATATCTGTTCTCAGATTCCAGAGAAATTAGGTTAGCAAAGAGATCCACGACATAGAGATGTAACTCTGTGAGATGAATTAACAGAACACTAAGAAGTTTCTCAGAAAGCTTCTTTCTAGATTTCATCTGAGGATATTTCCTTTTTCACCCCAGACCTCTATGGGCTTCCAAATATCACTTTGCCAATCCCACAAGAACTGTCTTAACGAAAGGCTTCTGAGGGGAAAACTGAAACTCTGTGAGATGATTTCAAAGAACACAAAGAAGTTTCTCAGAAAGCTTCTTTCTCTTTGTTATCGGAGGATATTTCCTTTGGCCCTATAGTCTTCTAAGGTATCCGAAATATCTGTTCTCGAATTCCTCAGAAATAAGGCTAGCAAAGAGATACACCAAATACAGATGTAACTCTATGAGATGAATTAACAGAACACTAAGCAGTTTCTCAGAAACCTTCTTTCCAGATTTCATCTGAGGATATTTCCTTTTTCACAATAGCCCTCTATGGGCTTCCAAATATCACTTTGTCAATTCCAAAAGAACTGTCTTAGTGAAAGTCCTCTTGAGGGGAAAGCTGTAACTCTGTGAGATGATTTCACAGAACACAAAGAAGTTTCTCAGAACGTTTCTATCTCTTTTTTATCGGAGGATATTTCCTTTGGCCCTATAGTCTTCAAAGGGATCCGAAATATCTGTTCTCAGATTCCACAGAAATAAGGCTAGCAAAGAGATCCACGAAATACAGATGCAACTCTCTGAGATAAACAAACAAAACCCTAAGAAGTTTCTCAGAAAGCTTCTTTCCAGATTTCATCTGAGGATATTTCCTTTTTCACCACAGCCCTCTATGGGCTTCCAAATATCACTTTGCCAATTCCACAAGAACTGTCTTAGCGAAAGGCTTCTTGAGGGCCAGACTGTAACTCTGTGAGATGATGTCACAGAGCACAAAGAAGTTTCTCAGAAAGCTTCTTTCTCTTTGTTATCGGAGGATATTTCCTTTGGCCCTATAGTCTTCAAAGGGATCCCAAATATCTGTTCTCAGATTCCACAGAAATAAGGCTAGCAAAGAGATCCACCAAATACAGATGTAACTCTGTGAGATGAATTAACAGAACACTAAGCAGTTTGTCAGAAAGCTTCTTTCCAGATTTCATCTGAGGATAATTCCTTTTTCACTATAGACATCTATGGGCTTCCAAATATCACTTTTCCAATTCCACAAAAACTTTCTTAGCCAAAGGCTTCTTCAGGGGAAAGCTGTATCTCTGTGAGATGATTTTTCAGAACACAAAGAAGTTTCTCAGAAATCTTCTTTCTCTTTGTTATCGGAGGATATTTCCTTTGGCCCTATATTCTTTAAAGGGATCCGAAATATCTGTTCTCACATTCCAGAGAAATAAGGCTAGCAAAGAGATCCACGAAATACAGATGTAACACTGTGAGATGAATTAACAGAACACTAAGAAGTTTCTCAGAAAGCTTCTTTCCAGATTTCATCTGAGGATATTTCCTTTTTCACCATAGCCCTCTATGCGCTTCCAAATATCACTTTGCCAATTCCACAAGAACTGTCTTAGCGAACGGCTTCTAGAGGGGAAACTGTAACTCTGTGAGATGATTTCAAAGAACACAAAGAAGTTTCTCAGAATGCTTCTTTCTTTTTGTTATCGGAGATTATTTCCTTTTCCCCTAGAGTCCTCAAAGGGATCCGAAATATCTGTTCTCAGATTCCACAGAAAGAAGGCAGCAAAGAGATCCACGAAATACAGATTTAATTCTGTGAGATGAATTAACAGGACACTAAGCAGTTTCTCAGAAAGCTTCTTTCCAGATTTCATCTGAGGATATTTCCTTTTTCACCATAGCCATCTATGCGCTTCCAAATATCACTTTGCCAATTCCACTAGAACTGTCTTAGCGAAAGGCTTCTTGAGGGGAAAGCTGTAATTCTGTGAGATGATTTCACAGATATCAAAGAAGTTTCTCAGAAGGCTTCTTTCTCTTTGTTATCGGAGGATATTTCCTTTGACCCTATTGTCTTCTAAGGGATCCGAAATATCTGTTCTCAGATTCCAGAGAAATAAGGCTAGCAAAGAGATCCAAGAAATACAGATGTAACTCTGTGAGATGAATTAACAGAACACTAAGCAGTTTCTCAGAATGCTTCTTTCCATATTTCATCTGAGGATATTTCCTTTTTCACCATAGTCCTTTATGGGCTTCCAAATATCACTTTGCCAATTCCACAAGAAATGTCTTAGTGAACGGCTTCTTGAGTGGAATGCTGTAACTCTGTGAGATGATTTCACAGAACACAAAGAAGTGTCTCAGAAAGCTTCTTTCTCTTTGTTATCGGAGGATATTTCCTTTGGCCCTATAGTCTTCCAAGGGATCCGAAATATCTCTCTTGAGATTACACAGAAATAAGGCTAGCAAAGAGATCGACCAAATACAGATGTAACTCTGTGAGATGAATTAACAGAACACTAAGCAGTTTCTCAGAAAACTTCTTTCCAGATGTCATCTGAGGATAATTCCTTTTTCACCATAGACTTCTATGGGCTTCCAAATATCACTTTGCCTATTCCACAAGAACTGTCTTAGCGAAAGTGTTCTTCAGGGGAAAGCTGTATCTCTGTGAGATGATTTCACATAACACAAAGAAGTTTCTCAGAAATCTTCTTTCTCTTTGTTATCGGAGGATATTTCCTTTGGCCCTAGAGTCTTCAAAGGGATCCGAAATATCTGTTCTCAGATTCCAGAAAAATTAGGCTAGCAAAGAGATCCACGAAATACAGAGGTAACTCTATGAGATGAATTAACAGAACACTAAGCAGTTTCTCAGAAACCTTCTTTACAGATTTCATCTGAGGATATTTCCTTTTTCACCATAGCCCTCTATGGGCTTCCAAATATCACTTTGCCAATTCCAAAAGAACTGTCTTAGTGAAAGGCTTCTTGAGGGGACAGCTGTAACTCTGTGAGATGATTTCACAGAACACAAAGAAGTTTCTCAGAACGCTTCTTTCTCTTTTTTATCGGAGGATATTTCCTTTGGCCCTATAGTCTTCAAAGGGATCCGAAATATCTGTTCTCAGATTCCACAGAAATAAGGCTCGCAAAGAGATCCACGAAATACAGATGTAACTCTGTGAGATGAATTAACAGAACACTAAGCTGTTTCTCAGAAAGCTTCTTTCCTGATTTCATCTGAGGATATTTCCTCTTTCACCATAGCCCTCTATGCGCTTCCAAATATCACTTTGCCAATTCCACAAGAACTGTCTAAGCGGAAGGATTCTTGAGGGGAAAGCTGTAACTCTGTGAGATGATTGCACAGAACACAAAGAAGTTTCTCAGAAATCCACTTTCTCTTTGTTACCGGAGGATACCTCCTTTGGCCCTGTAGTCTTCTAAGGGATCCGAAATATCTGTTCTCAGATTCCACAGAAATAAGGCTAGCAAAGAGATCCACGAAATACAGATGTAACTATGTGAGATGAATTAACAGAACATTAAGCTGATTCTCAGAAAGCTTCTTTCCAGATTTTATCTCAGGATATTTTCTTTTTCACCATAGCCCTCTAGGCGCTTCCAAATATCACTTTGCCAATTCCACAAGAACTCTATTAGCGAAGGGCTTCTTGAGAGGAAAGCTGTAACTCTGTGAGATGATTTCACAGAACACATAGAAGTTTCTCAGAAAGCTTCTTTCTCTTTGTTATCGGAGGATATTTCCTTTGGCCCTATAGTCTTCTAAGGGATCCGAAATATCTGTTCTCGAATTCCACAGAAATAAGTCTAGCAAAGAGATCCACGAAACACAGATGAAACTCTGTGAGATGAATTAACAGAACACTAAGCAGTTTCTCAGAAACCTACTTTCCAGATTTCATCTGAGGATATTTCCTTTTTCACCATAGCCCTCTATGGGCTTCGAAATATCACTTTGCCAATTCCACAAGAACTGTCTTAGCGAAAGGATTCTTGAAAGGAAAGAAGTAACTCTGTGAGACGATTTCACAGAATACAAAGAAGTTTCTCAGAAAGCTTCTTTCTCTATGTTATTGGAGGATATTTCCTTGAGCCCTATAGTGTTCTAAGGGATCCGAAATATCTGTTCTCGGATTCCACAGAAATAAGGCTAGTAAAGAGATACACCAAATACAGATGTAACTCTATGAGATAAATTAACAGAACACTAAGCAGTTTCTCAGAAACCTTCTTTCCAGATTTCATCTGAGGATATTTCCTTTTTCGCAGTTGCCCAATATTTGCTTCCAAATATCACTTTGTCAATTCCAAAAGAACTGTCTTAGTGAAAGGCTTCTTGAGGGGAAAGCTGAAACTCTGTGAGATGATTTCACAGAACACAAAGAAGTTTCTCAGAACGCTTCTTTCTCTTTTTTATCGGAGGATATTTCCTTTGGCCCTATAGTCTTCAAAGGGATCCGAAATATCTGTTCTCAGATTCCACAGAAATAAGGCTAGCAAAGAGATCCACGAAATACCCATGTTACTCTGTGAGATGAATTAACAGAACACTAAGCAGTTTCTCAGAAACCTTCTTTCCAGATTTCATCTGAGGATGTTTCCTTTTGCACCATAGCCCTCTATGGACTTCCAAATATCACTTTGCCAATTCCACAAGAAATGTCTTAGCGAACGGCTTCTTGAGGGGAAAGCTGAAACTCTGTGAGATTATTTCACAGC
Source organism: Macaca nemestrina (assembly GCF_043159975.1). Lineage (NCBI taxonomy): Eukaryota > Metazoa > Chordata > Mammalia > Primates > Cercopithecidae > Macaca > Macaca nemestrina. The sequence continues at coordinate 28,912,776 of NC_092143.1, forward strand.
ACACAAAGAAGTTTCTGAGAAAGCTTCTTTCCCTTTGTTATCGGAGGATATTTCCTTTGGCCATATAGTCTTCTAAGGAATCCGAAATATCTATTCTCGAATTCCACGGAAATAAGGCTAGCAAAGAGATACACCAAATACAGATGTAACTCTAAGAGATGAATTAACAGAACACTAAGCAGTTTCTCAGAAACCTTCTTTCCAGATTTCATCTGAGGATATTTCCTTTTTCACAATAGCCCTCTATGGGCTTCCAAATATCACTTTGCCAATTCCAAAAGAACTGTCTTAGTGAAAGGCTTCTTGAGGGGAAAGCTGTAACTCTGTGAGATGATTTCACAGAACACAAAGAAGTTTCTCAGAACGCTTCTTTCTCTTTTTTATCGGAGGATATTTCCTTTGGCCCTGTAGTCTTCAAAGGGATCTGAAATATCTGTTCTCAGATTCCACAGAAATAAGGCTAGCAAAGTAATCCACGAAATACAGATGTAACTCTGTGAGATGAATTAACAGAACACTAAGCTGTTTCTCAGAAAGCTTCTTTCCAGATTTCATCAGAGGATATTTCCTCTTTCACCATAGCCCTCTATGCGCTTCCAAATATCACTATGTCAATTCCACAAGAACTGTCTAAGCGGAAGGATTCTTGAGGGGAAAGCTGTAACTCTGTGAGATGATTACACGGAACACAAAGAAGTTTCTCAGAAAGCCACTTTCTCTTTGTTATCGGAGGATACCTCCTTTGGCCCTGTAGTCTTCTAAGAGATCCGAAATATCTGTTCTCAGATTCCACAGAAATAAGGCTAGCAAAGAGATCCACGAAATACAAATGTAACTATGTGAGATGAATTAACAGAACATTAAGCTGATTCTCAGAAAGCTTCTTTCCAGATTTTATCTGAGGATATTTTCTTTTTCACCATAGCCCTCTATGCGCTTCCAAATATCACTTTGCCAATTCCACAAGAACTGTCTTAGGGAACGGCTTCATGAGGGGAAAACTGTAACTCTGTTAGATGATTTCACAGTACACAAAGAAGTTTCTCATAAAGCTTCTTTCTCTTTGTTATCGGAGGATATTTCCTTTGGCCCTAGAGTCTTCAAAGGGATCCGAAATATCTATTCTCTGATTCCAGAGAAATAAGGCTAGCAAAGTGATCCACGAAACAGAGATGTAACTCTGTGAGATGAATTAACAGAACACTAAGCAGTTTCTCAGAAAGCTTCTTTCCAGATTTCATCTGAGGATATTTCCTTTTTCACCATAGCCCTCCATGAGCTTCCAAATATCACTTTGCCAATTCCACAAGAACTCTATTAGCGAACGGCTTCTTGAGAGGAAAGCTGTAACTCTGTGAGATGATTTCACAGAACACAAAGAAGTTTCTCAGAAAGCTTCTTTCTCTTTGTTATCGGAGGATATTTCCTTTGGCCCTATAGTCTTCTAAGGGATCCGAAATATCTGTTCTCGAATTCCTCAGAAATAAGGCTAGCAAAGAGATCCACGAAACACAGATGTAACTCTGTGAGATGAATTAACAGAACACTAAGCAGTTTCTCAGAAACCTACTTTCCAGATTTCATCTGAGGATATTTCCTTTTTCACCATAGCCCTCTATGGGCTTCGAAATATCACTTTGCCAATTCCACAAGAACTGTCTTAGCGAAAGGCTTCTTGAAAGGAAAGAAGTAACTCTGTGAGATGATTTCACAGAACACAAATACTTTCTCAGAAAGCTTCTCTCTCTATGTTATCGGAGGATATTTCCTTGGGCCGTATAGTGTTCTAAGGGATCCGAAATATCTGTTCTCACATTCCACAGAAATAAGGCTAGCAAAGAGATACACCAAATACAGATGTTACTCTATGAGATGAATTAACAGAACACTAAGCAGTTTCTCAGAAACCTTCTTTCCAGATTTCATCTGAGGATATTTCCTTTTTCACAATAGCCCTCTATGGGCTTCCAAATATCACTTTGCCAATTCCAAAAGAACTGTCTTAGTGAAAGGCTTCTTGAGGGGACAGCTGTAACTCTGTGAGATGATTTCACAGAACACAAAGAAGTTTCTCAGAACGCTTCTTTCTCTTTTTTATCGGAGGATATTTTCTTTGGCCCTATAGTCTTCAAAGGGATCCGAAATATCTGTTCTCAGATTCCACAGAAATAAGGCTAGCAAAGAGATCCACGAAATACAGATGTAACTCTGTGAGATGAATTAACAGAACACTAAGCTGTTTCTCAGAAAGCTTCTTTCCTGATTTCATCTGAGGATATTTCCTCTTTCACCATAGCCCTCTATGCGCTTCCAAATATCACTTTGCCAATTCCACAAGAACTGTCTAAGCGGAAGGATTCTTGAGGGGAAAGCTGTAACTCTGTGAGATGATTGCACAGAACACAAAGAAGTTTCTCAGAAATCCACTTTCTCTTTGTTACCGGAGGATACCTCCTTTGGCCCTGTAGTCTTCTAAGGGATCCGAAATATCTGTTCTCAGATTCCACAGAAATAAGGCTAGCAAAGAGATCCACGAAATACAGATGTAACTATGTGAGATGAATTAACAGAACATTAAGCTGATTCTCAGAAAGCTTCTTTCCAGATTTTATCTGAGGATATTTTCTTTTTCACCATAGCCCTCTAGGCGCTTCCAAATATCACTTTGTCAATTCCACAAGAACTCTATTAGCGAAGGGCTTCTTGAGAGGAAAGCTGTAACTCTGTGAGATGATTTCACAGAACACATAGAAGTTTCTCAGAAAGCTTCTTTCTCTTTGTTATCGGAGGATATTTCCTTTGGCCCTATAGTCTTCTAAGGGATCCGAAATATCTGTTCTCGAATTCCTCAGAAATAAGGCTAGCAAAGAGATCCACGAAACACAGATGTAACTCTGTGAGATGAATTAACAGAACACTAAGCAGTTTCTCAGAAACCTACTTTCCAGATTTCATCTGAGGATATTTCCTTTTTCACCATAGCCCTCTATGGGCTTCGAAATATCACTTTGCCAATTCCACAAGAACTGTCTTAGCGAAAGGCTTCTTGAAAGGAAAGAAGTAACTCTGTGAGATGATTTCACAGAACACAAATACTTTCTCAGAAAGCTTCTCTCTCTATGTTATCGGAGGATATTTCCTTGGGCCGTATAGTGTTCTAAGGGATCCGAAATATCTGTTCTCAGATTCCACAGAAATAAGGCTAGCAAAGAGATACACCAAATACAGATGTTACTCTATGAGATGAATTAACAGAACACTAAGCAGTTTCTCAGAAACCTTCTTTCCAGATTTCATCTGAGGATATTTCCTTTTTCACAATAGCCCTCTATGGGCTTCCAAATATCACTTTGCCAATTCCAAAAGAACTGTCTTAGTGAAAGGCTTCTTGAGGGGACAGCTGTAACTCTGTGAGATGATTTCACAGAACACAAAGAAGTTTCTCAGAAAGCTTCTTTCTCTTTTTTATCGGAGGATATTTCCTTTGGCCCTATAGTCTTCAAAGGGATCCGAAATATCTGTTCTCAGATTCCACAGAAATAAGGCTAGTAAAGAGATCCACGAAATACAGATGTAACTCTGTGAGATGAATTAACAGAACTCTAAGCTGTTTCTCAGAAAGCTTCTTTCCAGATTTCATCAGAGGATATTTCCTCTTTCACCATAGCCCTCTATGCGCTTCCAAATATCACTTTGCCAATTCCACAAGAACTGTCTAAGAGGAAGGATTCTTGAGGGGAAAGCTGTAACTCTGTGAGATGATTTCACAGAACAGAAAGAAGTTTCTCATAAAGCTTCTTTCTCTTTGTTATCGGAGGATGTTTCCTTTGAACCTATAGTCTTCTTCGGGATCCGAAATATCTATTCTCAGATTCCACAGAAATAAGGCTAGCAAAGAGATCCACGAAATACAGATGTAACTCTATGAGAAGAATTAACAGAACACTAAGCAGTCTCTCAGAAAGCTTCTTTCCAGATTTCATCTGAGGACATTTCCTTTTTTACCATAGCCCTCTATGCGCTTCCAAATATCACTTTGCCAATTCCACAAGAACTGTCTTAGCGAAAGGCTTCTTTAGGGGAAAGCTGTAACTCTGTGAGATGATTTCAAAGAACACAAAGAAGTTTCTCAGAAAGCTTCTTTCTTTGTGTTATCGGAGATTATTTCCTTTGGCCCTAGAATCTTCAAAGGGATCCGATATATCTGTTCTCAGATTCCACAGAAATAAGGCTCGCAAAGAGATCCACGAAATACAGATGTAACTCTGTGAGATGAATTATCAGAACACTAAGCAGTTTCTCGGAAAGCTTCTTTCCAGATTTCATCTGAGGATATTTCCTTTTTCACCATAGCCCACTATTCGCTTCCAAATATCACTTTGCCAATTCCACAAGAACTGTCTTAGCGAAAGACTTCTTCAGGGGAAAGCTGTAACTCTGTTAGATGATTTCACAGAACACAAAGAAGTTTCTCAGAAAGCTTCCTTCTCTTTGTTATCGGAGTTTATTTCCTTTCGCCCTATATTCACCAAAGGGATCCGAAATATTGTTCTCAGATTCCACAGAAATAAGGCTAGCAAAGAGAGCCACGTAATACAGATGTAATTCGGTGAGATGAATTAACAGAACACTAAGCAGTTTCTCAGAAAGCTTCTTTCCATATTTCATCTGAGGATATTTCCTTTTTCACAATTGCCTCTATGGGCTTCCAAATATCACTTTGCCAATTCCACAACAACTGTCTTAGCGAAAGACTTCCTGAGGGGAAAGCTGTAACTCTGTGAGATGATTTCACAGAACACAAAGAAGTTTCTCAGAAAGATTCTTTCTCTTTGTTATCGGAGGAGATTTCGTTTGGCCCTATAGTCTTCATAGGGATCCGAACCCTCTGTTCTCAGATTACACAGAAATAAGGCTAGCAAAGAGATCCACGAAATACAGATGTAACTCTGTGACATGAATTAACAGAACACTAAGCAGTTTCTCAGAAAGCTTCTTTCCAGATTTCATCTGAGGATATTTCCTTTTTCACCATTGCCCGCTATTGGCTTCCAAATATCACTTTGCCAATTCCACAAGAACTGTCTTAGCGAAAGGCTTCTTGAGGGGAAAGCTGTAACTCTGTGAGATGATTTCACAGAACACAAAGAAGTTTCTCAGAAAGCTTCTTTCTCTTTCTTATCGGAGGAGATTCCCTTTGGCCGTATAGTCTTCTAAGGGATCCGAAATATCTGTTCTCAGATTCCACAGAAATGAGGCTAGCAAAGAGATGCACGATATACAGAGGTAACTCTGTGAGATGAATTAACAGAACACTAAGCAGTTTCTCAGAAAGCTTCTTTCCAGATTTCATCTGAGGATATTTCCTTTTTCACCATAGACCTCTAGGCGCTTCCAAATATAACTTTTCCAATTCCAGAAGAACTGTCTTAGTGAAAGGCTTCTTGAGGGGAAATCTGTAACTCTGTGAGATGATTTCACAGAACCCAAAGAAGTTTCTCAGAAAGCTTCTTTCTCTTTGTTATTGGAGGATATTTCCTTCGGCCGTATTATTTCAAAAGGGATCCGAAATATCTGTTCTCAGATTCCACAGAAATAAGGCTAGCAAAGAGATCCACGAAATACGAATATAACTCTGTGAGATGAATTAACAGAACACTAATCAGTTTCTCAGAAAGCTTCTTTCCAGATTTCATCTGAGGATATTTCCTTTTTCACCATTGCCCTCTAAGGGCTTCCGAATATCACTATGCCAAATCCACAAGAAATGTCTTAGTGAAAGGCGTCTTGAGGGGAAAGCTGTAACTCTGTGAGATGATTTCAGAGAAAACAAAGAAGTTTCTCTGAAAGCTTCTTTCTCTTTGTATCGGAGTATATTTCCTTTGGCCTTGTAGTCTTCTAAGGGATCCGAAATATGTGTTCTCAGATTCCACAGAAATAAGGCTAGCCAAGAGATCCACGAAATACAGATGTAACTCTGTGAGATGAATTCACAGAACACTAAGCAGTTTCTCTGAATGCTTCTTTCCAGATTTCATCTGAGGATATTTCGTTTTTCACCATAGCCCTCTATGCGCCTCCAAATATCACTTTGCCAATTCCACAAGAACTGTCTTAGCGAAAGACTTCTTGAGGGGAAAGCTGTATCTCGGTGAGATGATTTCACAGAACACAAAGAAGTTTCTCAGAAAGCTTCTTTCTCTTTGTTATCGGAGGAGATTTCCTTGGGCCCAATAGTCTTCAAAGGGATCCGAAATATCTGTTCTCAGATTCCACAGAATTAAGGCTAGCAAAGAGATCCACGAAATACAGATGTAACTCTGTGAGATGAATTAACAGAACACTAAGCAGTTTCTCGGAAAGCTTCTTTCCAGATTTCATCTGAGGATATTTCCTTTTTCACCATAGCCCTCTAGGCGCCTCGAAATATAACTTCGCGAATTCCACAAGAACTGTCTTAGCGAAAGGCTTCTTGAGGGGAAAGCTGTAACTCTGTGAGATGATTTCACAGAACACAAAGAAGTTTCTCAGAAAATTTCCTTCACTTTGTTATCGGAGTTTATTTCCTTTGGCCCTATATTCATCAAAGGGATCCGAAATATCTGTTCTCAGATTCCACAGAAATAAGGCTAGCAAAGAGATCCACGAAATGCAGATGTAACTCTGTGAGAATAATTAACAGAACACTAAGCAGTTTCTCAGAAAGCTTCTTTCCAGATTTCATCTGAGGATATTTCCTTTTTCACCGTAGCCCTCTATGCGCTTCCAAATATCACTTTGCCAATTCCACAAGAAATGTCTTAGCGAAAGGCTTCTTGAGGGGAAAGCTGTACCTCTATGAGATGATTTCACAGAACACAAAGAAGTTTCTCAGAAAGCTTCTTTCTCTTTGTTATCGGAGTTTATTTCCTTTGGCCCTATAGTCTTCAAAGGGATCCGAAATAACTATTCTCAGATGCCACAGAAATAAGGTTAGCAAAGAGATCCACGAAATACAGATGGAACTCTGTGAGAATAATTAACAGAACACTAAGCAGTTTCTCAGAAAGCTTCTTTCCAGATTTCATCTGAGGATATTTCCTTTTTCACCATAGCCCTCTATGCGCTTCCAAATATCACTTTGCCAATTCCACAAGAAATGTCTTAGCGAAAGGCTTCTTGAGGGGAAAGCTGTACCTCTATGAGGTGATTTCACAGAACACAAAGAAGTTTCTCAGAAAGCTTCTTTCTCTTTGTTATCGGAGTTTATTTCCTTTGGCCCTATAGTCTGCAAAGGGATCCGAAATAACTGTTCTCAGATTCCACAGAAAAAAGGCTAGCAAAGAGATCTACGAAATACAGATGGAACTCTGTGAGATGAATTAACAGAACACTAAGCAGTTTCTCAGGAAGCTTCTTTCCAGATTTCATCTGAGGATATTTCCTTTTTCACCATAGCCCTCTAAGGGCTTTCAAATATCACTTTGCGCATTCCACAAGAACTGTCTTAGCGAAAGGCTTCTTGAGAGGAAAGCTGTAACTCTGTGAGATGAATTCACAGGACACAAAGAAGTTTCTCAGAAAGCTTCTTTCTCTTTGTTATCGGAGGATATTTCCTTTGGCCCTATAGTCTTCTAAGGGATCCGAAATATCTTTTCTCAGATTCTACAGAAATAAGACTAGCAAAGAGATCCATGAAATACAGATGTAACTCTGTGAGATGAATTAACAGAACACAAAGCATTTTCTCAGAAAGCTTCTTTCCAGATTTCATCTGAGGATATTTCGTTTTTCACCATAGCCCCCTATGCGCTTCCAAGTATCACTTTGCCAATTCCACAAGAACTGTCTTAGCGAAAGACTTCTTCAGGGGAAAGCTGTAACTCTGTGAAATGATTTCACAGAACACAAAGAAGTTTCTCAGAAAGCTTCTTTCTCTTTGTTATCGGAGGATATTTCCTTTGGCCCTATATTCATCAAAGGGATCCGAAATATCTGTTCTCAGATTTCACAGAAATAAGGCTAGCCAAGAGATCCACGAAATACAGATGTAACTCTGTGAGATGAATTAACAGAACACTAAGCAGTTTCTCAGAAAGCTTCTTTCCAGATTTCATCTGAGGATATTTCCTTTTTCACCATAGCCCTCTATGGGCTTCCAAATATCACTTTGCCAATTCCACAAGAACTGTCTTAGCGAAAGGCTTCTTGAGGGGAAAGCTGTAACTCTGTGAGATGATTTCACAGAACACAAAGAAGTTTCTCAGAAAGCTTCTTTCTCTTTGTTACCGGAGGATAATTCCTTTGGCCCTATAGTCTTCTGGTGATGCGAAAACTCTGTTCTCAGATTCCACGGAAATAAGGCTAGCAAAGAGATCCAAGAAATACAGATGTAACTCTGTGAGATGTATTAACAGAACACTAATCAGTTTCTCAGAAAGTTTCTTTCTGTTTGTATCGGAGGATATTTCCTTTGGCCTTGTAATCTTCCAAGGGATCCGAAATATCTCTTCTCAGATTCCACAGAAATAAGGCTAGTCAAGAGATCCACGAAATACAGATGTAACTCCGTGAGATGAATTAAGAGAACACTAAGCAGTTTCTCTGAAAGCTTCTTTCCAGATTTCAACTGAGGATATTTCCTTTTTCACCATAGCCCTCTATGGGCTTCCAAATATCACTTTGCCAATTCCAAAAGAACTGTCTTAGCGAAAGGCTTCATGAGGGGAAAGCTGTAACTCTGTGAGATGTTTTCACAGAACACAAAGCAGTTTTCTGAAAGCTTCTTTCTCTTTTTTATCGGAGGATATTTCCTTTGGCCCTAGAGTCTTCAAAGGGATCCGAAATATCTGTTCTCAGACTCCACAGAAATAAGGCTACCGAAGAAATCCACGAAATACAGATGTAACTCTGCGAGATGAATTAACAGAACACTAAGCAGTTTCTTAGAAAGCTTCTTTCCAGATTTCATCTGAGGATATTTCGTTTTTCACCATAGCCCTCTATGCGCCTCCAAATATCACTTTGCCAATTCCACAAGAACTGTCTTAGCGAAAGACTTCTTGAGGGGAAAGCTGTAACTCGGTGAGATGATTTCACAGAACACAAAGAAGTTTCTCAGAAAGCTTCTTTCTCTTTGTTATCGGAGGAGATTTCCTTGGGCCCAATAGTCTTCAAAGGGATCCGAAATATCTGTTCTCAGATTCCACAGAATTAAGGCTAGCAAAGAGATCCACGAAATACAGATGTAACTCTGTGAGATGAATTAACAGAACACTAAGCAGTTTCTCGGAAAGCTTCTTTCCAGATTTCATCTGAGGATATTTCCTTTTTCACCATAGCCCTCTAGGCGCCTCGAAATATAACTTCGCCAATTCCACAAGAACTGTCTTAGCGAAAGGCTTCTTGAGGGGAAAGCTGTAACTCTGTGACAAGATTTCACAGAACACAAAGAAGTTTCTCAGAAAGTTTCCTTCACTTTGTTATCGGAGTTTATTTCCTTTGGCCCTATATTCATCAAAGGGATCCGAAATATCTGTTCTCAGATTCCACAGAAATAAGGCTAGCAAAGAGATCCAAGAAATACAGATGTAACTATGTGAGAATAATTAACAGAACACTAAGCAGTTTCTCAGAAAGCTTCTTTCCAGATTTCATCTGAGGATATTTCCTTTTTCAACCATAGCCCTCTATGCGCTTCCAAATATCACTTTGCCAATTCCACAAGAAATGTCTTAGCGAAAGGCTTCTTGAGGGGAAAGCTGTACCTCTATGAGATGATTTCACAGAACACAAAGAAGTTTCTCAGAAAGCTTCTTTCTCTTTGTTATCGGAGTTTATTTCCTTTGGCCCTATATTCATCAAAGGGATCCGAAATATCTGTTCTCAGATTTCACAGAAATAAGGCTAGCCAAGAGATCCACGAAATACAGATGTAACTCTGTGAGTTGAATTAACAGAACACTAAGCAGTTTCTCAGAAAGCTTCTTTCCAGATTTCATCTGAGGATATTTCCTTTTTCACCATAGCCCTCTATGGGCTTCCAAATATCACTTTGCCAATTCTACAAGAACTGTCATAGCGAAAGGCTTCTTGAGGGGAAAGCTGTAACTCTGTGAGATGATTTCACAGAACACAAAGAAGTTTCTCAGAAAGCTTCTTTCTCTTTGTTACCCGAGGATAATTCCTTTGGCCCTATAGTCTTCTAGTGATGCGAAAACTCTGTTCTCAGATTCTACGGAAATAAGGCTAGCAAAGAGATCCACGAAATACAGATGTAACTCTGTGAGATGAATTAACAGAACACTAATCAGTTTCTCAGAAAGCTTCTTTCTCTTTGTATCGGCGGATATTTCCTTTGGCCTTGTAATCTTCTAAGGGATCCGAAATATCTGTTCTCAGATTCCACAGAAATAAGGCTAGCAAAGAGATCCACGAAATAGAGATGTAACTCTGTGAGATGAATTAACAGAACACTAAGCAGTTTCGCAGAAAGCTTCTTTCGAGATTTCATCTGAGGATATTTCTTTTTTCACCATAGCCCTCTATGCGCTTCCAATTATCACTTTGCCAATTCCACAAGAACTGTCTTAGAGAAAGGCTTCTTCAAGGGAAAGCTGTAACTCTGTGAGATGATTTCACAGAACACAAAGAAGTTTCTCAGAAAGCTTCTTTCTCTTTGTTATCGGAGGATATTTCCTTTAGCCCTATAGTCTTCTAAGGGATCCGAAATATCTGCTCTCAGATTCCACAGAAATAACGCTAGCAAAGAGATCCACGAAATACAGATGTAACTCTGTGAGATGAATTAACAGAACACTAAGCAGTTTCTCAGAAACCTTCTTTCCAGATATCATCTGAGGATATTTCCTTTTTCACCATAGCCCTCTAGGCGCTTCCAAATATCACTTTGCCAATTCCACAAGAAATGTCTTAGCGAAAGTCTTCTTGAGGGGAAAGATGTAACTCTGTGAGATGATTTCACAGAAAACAAACAAGTTTCTCAGAAAGCTTCTTTCTCTTTGTTATCGGAGGATATTTCCTTTGGCTCTATATTCTTCTAAGGGATCCGAAATATTGTTCTCAGATTCCAGAGAAATAAGGCTAGCAAAGAGATCCACGAAATACAGATATAACACTGTGAAATGAATTAACAGAACACTAAGCTGTTTCTCAGAAAGCTTCTTTCCAGATTTCATCTGAGGATATTTCCTTTTTCACCATAGCCCTCTATGGGCTTCCAAATATCACTTTGCCAATTCCACAAGAACTGTCTTAGCCAAAGGCTTCTTGAGGGGAAAGCTGTAACTCTGTGAGATGAAGTCATAGGACACAAAGACGTTTCTCAGAAAGCTTCTTTATCTTTGTTATCGGAGGATATTTCCTTTGGCCCTATAGTCTTCTAAGGGATCCGAAATATCTGTTCTCACATTCTACAGAAATAAGGCTAGCAAAGGGATCCACGAAATACAGATGTAACTCAGTGAGATGAATTAACAGAACACTAAGCAGTTTCTCAGAAAGCTTCTTTCCAGATTTCATTTGAGGATATTTCCTTTTTCACCATGGCCCCCTATGGGCTTCCAAATATCACTTTGCCAATTCCACAAGAACTCTCTTAGCGAAAGGTTTCTTGAGGGGAAAGCTGTAACGCTGTGAGATGATTTCACAGAACACAAAGAAGTATCTCAGAAAGCTTCTTTCTCTTTGTTACCGGAGGATTATTCCTTTGGCCCTATAGTCTTCTAGTGATGCAAAAACTCTGTTCTCAGATTCCACAGAAATAAGGCTAGAAAAGAGATCCACGAAATACAGATGTAACTCTGTGAGAAGAATTAACAGAACACTACTCAGATTCTCAGAAAGCTTCTTTCTCTTTGTATCGGAGGATATTTCCTTGGCCCTATATTCATCAAAGGGATCCGAAATATCTGTTCTCAGATTTCACAGAAATAAGGCTAGCCAAGAGATCCACGAATTAGAGATGTAACTCTGTGAGATGAATTAACAGATCACTAAGCAGTTTCTCAGAAAGCTTCTATCCAGATTTCATCTGAGGATATTTCCTTTTTCACCATAGCCCTCTATGGGCTTCCAAATATCACTTTGCCAATTCCACAAGAACTGTCTTAGCGAAAGGCTTCTTGAGGGGAAAGCTGTAACTCTGTGAGATGAATTCATAGGACACCAAGAAGTTTCTCAGAAAGCTTCTTTATCTTTGTTATCGGAGGATATTTCCTTTTGCCCTATAGTCTTCTAAGGGATCCGAAATATCTGTTCTCAGATTCTACAGAAATAAGGCTAGCAAAGGGATCCACGAAATACAGATGTAACTATGTGAGATGAATTAACAGAACACTAAGCAGTTTCTCAGAAAGCTTCTTTCCAGATTTCATTTGAGGATATTTCCTTTTTCAACATGGCGCCCTATGGGCTTCCAAATATCACTTTGCCAATTCCACAAGAACTGTCTTAGCATAAGGCTTCTTGAGCAGAAAGCTGAAACTCTGTGAGATGGTTTCACAGAACACAAAGAAGTTTCTCAGAAAGCTTCTTTCTCTTTGTTACCGGAGGATAATTCCTTTGGCCCTATAGTCTTCTAGTGATGCGAAAACTCTGTTCTCAGATTACACAGAAATAAGGATAGCAAAGAGATTCACGAAATACAGATGTAACTCTGTGAGATGAATTAACAGAACACTAATCAGTTTCTCAGAAAGCTTCTTTCTCTTTTATCGGAGGATATTTCCTTTGGCCTTGTAGTCTTCTAAGGGATCCGAAATATCTGTTCTCAGATTCCACAGAAATAAGGCTAGCCAAGAGATCCACGAAATACAGATGTAACTATGTGAGATGAATTAACAGAACACTAAGCAGTTTCTCAGAAAGCTTCTTTCCAGATTTCAACTGAGGATATTTCCTTTTTCACCATAGCCCTCTAAGGGCTTCCAAATATCACTTTGCCAATTCCACAAGAACTGTCTTAGCGAAAGGCTTCATGAGGGGAAAGCTGTAATTCTGTGAGATGTTTTCACAGAACACAAAGAAGTGTATCAGAAAGCTTCTTTCTCTTTGTTATCGGAGGATATTTCCTTTGGCGCTATAGTCTACTAAGGGATCCGAAATATCTGTTCTCAGATTCCACAAAAATAAGGCTAGCAAAGAGATCCACGAAATACAGTTGTAACTCTGTGAGATGAATTAACAGAACACTAAGCAGTTTATCAGAAAGCTTCTTTCCAGATTTCATCTGAGGATATTTCCTTTTTCACCATAGCCCTCTAGGCGCTTCCAAATATCACTTTGCCAATTCCACAAAAACTGTCTTAGCGAAAGGCTTCTTGTGGGGAAAGCTGTAACTCTGTGAGATAATATCACAGAACACAAAGAAGTTTCTCAGAAAGCTTCTTTCTCTTTTTTTGTCGGAGGATATTTCCTTTAGCCCTATAGTCTTCTAAGGGATCCGAAATATTGTTCTCAGATTCCAGAGAAATAAGGCTAGCAAAGAGATCCACGAAATACAGATATAACTCTGTGAAATGAATTAACAGAACACTAAGCTGTTTCTCAGAAAACTTCTTTCCAGATTTCATCTGAGGATATTTCCTTTTTCACCATAGCCCTCTATGGGCTTCCAAATATCACTTTGCCAATTCCACAAGAACTGCCTTAGCGAAAGGCTTCTTGAGGTGAAAACTGTAACTCTGTGAGATGAATTCATAGGACACAAAGAAGTTTCTCAGAAAGCTTCTTTATCTTTGTTATCGGAGGATATTTCCTTTGGCCCTATAGTCTTCTAAGGGATCCGAAATATCTGTTCTCACATTCTAAAGAAATAAGGCAAGCAAAGGGATCCACGAAATACAAATGTAACTATGTGAGATGAATTAACAGAACACTAAGCAGTTTCTCAGAAAGCTTCTTTCCAGATTTCATTTGAGGATATTTCCTTTTTCACCATGGCCCCCTATGGGCTTCCAAATATCACTTTGGCAATTCCACAAGAACTGTCTTAGCGAAAGGCTTCTTGAGCGGAAAGCTGTAACTCTGTGAGATGATTTCACAGAACACAAAGAAGTTTCTCAGAAAGCTTCTTTCTCTTTGTTACCGGAGGATAATTCCTTTGGCCCTATTGTCTTCTAGTGACGCGAAAACTCTGTTCTCAGATTCCACAGAAATAAGGCTAGAAAAGAGATCCACGAAATACAGATGTAATTCTGTGAGATGAATTAACAGAACACTAATCAGTTTCTCAGAAAGCTTCTTTCTCTTTGTATCGGAGGATATTTCCTTTGGCCCTATATTCATCAAAGGGATCCGAAATATCTGTTCTCAGATTTCACAGAAATAAGGCTAGCCAAGAGATCCACGAAATAGAGATGTAACTCTGTGAGATGAATTAAAAGATCACTAAGCAGTTTCTCAGAAAGCCTCTTTCCAGATTTCATCTGAGGATATTTCCTTTTTCACCATAGCCCTCTATGGGCTTCCAAATATCACTTTGCCAATTCCACAAGAACTGTCTTAGCGAAAGGCTTCTTGAGGGGAAAGCTGTAACTCTGTGAGATGATTTCACAGAACACAAAGAAGTTTATCAGAAAGCTTCTTTCTCTTTGTTATCGGAGGATATTTCCTTTGGCCCTGTAGTCTTCTAAGGGATCCGAAATATCTGTTCTCAGATTCCACAGAAATAATGCTAGCCAAGAGATCCACGAAATACAGATGTAACTCTGTGAGATGAATTAACGGAACACTAAGCAGTTTCTCAGAAAGCTTCTTTCCAGATTTCATCTGAGGATATTTCCTTTTTCACCATAGAACTCTAGGCGCTTCCAAATATCACTTTTCCAATTCCACAAGAACTGTCTTAGCGAAAGGCTTCTTCAGGGGAAAGATGTAACTCTGTAAGATGATTTCACAGAAAACAAAGAAGTTTCTCAGAAAGCTTCTTTCTCTTTGTTATCGGAGGATATTTCCTTAGGCCCTATAGTCTTCTAAGGGATCCGAAATATTGTTCTCAGATTCCACAGAAATAAGACTAGCAAAGAGATCCACGAAATAGAGATATAACTCTTTGAAATGAATTAACAGAGCACTAAGCTGTTTCTCAGAAAGCTTCTTTCCAGATTTCATCTGAGGATATTTCCTTTTTCACCATAGCCCTCTATGGGCTTCCAAATATCACTTTGCCAACTCCACAAGAACTGTCTTTGCGAAAGGCTTCTTGAGGGGAAAGCTGTAACTCTGTGAGATGAATTCATAGGACACAAAGATGTTTCTCAGAAAGCTTCTTTATCTTTGTTATCGGAGGATATTTCCTTTTGCCCCCTATTCTTCTAAGGGATCCAAAATATCTGTTCTTAGATTCTACAGAAATAAGGCTAGCAAAGATATCCACGAAATACAGATGTAACTCTGTGAGATGAATTAACAGAACACTAAGCAGTTTCTCAGAAAGCTTCTTTCCAGATTTCATTTGAGGATATTTCCTTTTTCACCATGGCCCCCTATGGGCTTCCAAATATCACTTTGCCAATTCCACAAGAACTGTCTTAGCGAAAGGCTTCTTGAGCGGAAAGCTGAAACTCTGTGAGATGGTTTCACAGAACACAAAGAAGTTTCTCAGAAAGCTTCTTTCTCTTTGTTACCGGAGGATAATTCCTTTGTCCCTATAGTCTTCTAGTGATGCGAAAACTCTGTTCTCAGATTCCACAGAAAAAAGGCTAGCAAAGAGATCCACGAAATACAGATGTAACTCTGTGAGATGAATTAATAGAACACTAATCAGTTTCTCAGAAAGCTTCTTTCTCTTTGTATCGGAGGATATTTCCTTTGGCCTTGTAGTCTTCTAAGGAATCCTAAATATCTGTTCTCAGATTCCACATAAATAAGGCTAGCCAAGAGATCCACGAAATACAGATGTAACTCTGTGAGATGAATTAAGAGAACACTAAGCAGTTTCTCAGAAAGCTTCTTTCCAGATTTCAACTGAGGATATTTCCTTTTTCACCATAGCCCTCTATGGGCTTCCAAATATCACTTTGCCAATTCCACAAGAACTATCTTAGCGAAAGGCTTCTTGAGGGGAAAGCTGTAACTCTGTGAGATGTTTTCACAGAACACAAAGTAGTTTTTCAGAAAGCTTCTTTCTCTTTGTTATCGGAGGATATTTCCTTTGGCCCTATAGTCTTCAAAGGGATCCGAAATATCTGTTCTCAGATTCCACAGAAATAAGGCTAGCAAAGAGATCCACGAAATACAGTTGTAACTCTGTGAGATAGGTTAACAGAATACTAAGCAGTTTCTCAGAAAGCTTCTTTCCAGATTTCATCTGAGGATATTTCCTTTTTCACCATAGCCCTCTAGGCGCTTCCAAATATCACTTTGCCAATTCCACAAAAACTGTCTTAGCGAAAGCCTTCTTGAGGGGAAAGCTGTAACTCTGTGAGATGATATCACAGAACACAAAGAAGTTTCTCAGAAAGCTTCTTTCTCTTTTTTATCGGAGGATATTTCCTTTAGCCCTATAGTCTTCTAAGGGATCCGAAATATTGTTCTCAGATTCCAGAGAAATAAGGCTAGCAAAGAGATCCACGAAATACAGATATAACTCTGTGAAATGAATTAAGAGAACACTAAGCTGTTTCTCAGAAAGCTTCTTTCCAGATTTCATCTGAGGATATTTCCTTTTTCACCGTAGCCCTCTATGGGCTTCCAAATATCACTTTGCCAATTCCACAAGAACTGTCTTAGCGAAAGGCTTCTTGAGGGGAAAGCTGGAACTCTGTGAGATGATTTCACAGAACACAAAGAAGTTTCTCAGAAAGCTTCTTTCTCTTTCCTATCGGAGGATATTTCCTTTGGCCCTATAGTCTTCTAAGGGATCCGAAATATCTGTTCTCAGATTCCACAGAAATAAGGCTAGAAAAGAGATCCACGAAATACAGATGTAACTCTGTGAGATGAATTTACAGAACATTAATCAGTTTCTAAGAAAGCTTCTTTCCAGATTTCATCTGAGGATATTTCCTTTTTCAACATAGCCCTCGATGGCCTTCCAAATATCACTTTGCCAATTCCAGAAGAACTGTCTTAGCCAAAGGCTTCCTGAGGGGAAAGCTGTAACTCTGTGAGTTGCAATCACAGGACACAAAGATGTTTCTCAGAAAGCTTCTTTCTCTTTGTTATCGGAGGATATTTCCTTTGGCCCTATAGTCTTCTAAGGGATCCGAAATATCTTTTCTCAGTTTCTACAGAAATAAGGCTAGCAAAGAGATCCACGAAACACAGATGTAACACTGTGAGATGAATTATCAGAACACTAAGCAGTTTCTCAGAAAGCTTCTTTCCAGATTTCATTTGAGGATATTTCCTTTTTCAACATGGCCCTCTATGGGCTTCCAAATATCACTTTGCCAATTCCACAAGAACTGTCTTAGCGAAAGGCTTCTTGAGGAGAAAGCTGTAACTCTGTGAGATGATTTCACAGAACACAAGGAAGTTTCTCAGAAAGCTTCTTTCTCTTCGTTATCGGACGATATTTCCTTTGGCCCTATAGTCTTCTAAGGGATCCGAAATATTGTTCTCAGATTCCACAGAAATAAGGCTAGCAAAGAGATCCACGAAATACAGAGATAACTCTGTGAGATGAATTAACAGAACACTAATCAGTTTCTCAGAAAGCTTCTTTCCAGATTTCATCTGAGGATAATTCCTTTTTCACCATAGCCCTCTTTGCGCTTCCAAATACCACTTTGCCAATTCCACAAGAACTGTCTTAGCGAATGGCTTCCTGAGGGGAAAGCTGTAACTCTGTGAGATGATTTCACAGAACAGAAAGACGTTTCTCAGAAAGCTTCTTTCTCTTTGTTATCGGAGGATATTTCCTTTGGCCCTATAGCCTTCAAAGGGATCCGAAATATCTGTTCTCAGATTCCACAGAAATAAGGCTAGAAAAAAGATCCACGAAATACAGATGTAACTCTGTCAGATGAATGAACAGAACACTAAGCAGTTTCTCAGAAAGCTTCTTTCCAGATTTCATTTGAGGATATTTCCTTTTTCACCATAGACCTCTATGGGCTTCCAAATATCACTATGAAAATTCCACAAGAACTGTGTTAGCGAAAGGCTTCTTGAGGGGAAGGTTGTAACTCTGGGAGTTGATTTCACAGAAAACAAAGAAGTTTCTCAGAAAGCTTCTTTCTCTTTGTTATCGGAGGATATTTCCTCTGCCCCTATAGTCTTCAGGGGATCCGAAATATCTGTTCTCAGATTTCACAGAAATAAGGCCAGCAAAGAGATCCACGAAATACAGATGTAACTCTGTGAGATGAATTAACAGAACACTCAGCAGTTTCTCGGAAAGCTTCTTTCCAGATATCATCTGAGGATATTTTCTTTTTCACCATAGCCCCATAAGTGCTTCCAAATATCACTTTGCCAATTCCACAAGAACTTTCTTAGCGAAAGGCTTCTTGAGGGGAAAGCTGTAACTCCGTGAGGTGATTTCACAGAACACAAAGAAGTTTCTCAGAAAGCTTCTTTCTCTTTGTTATCGGAGGATATTTCCTTTGGCCCTATAGTCTTCTAAGGAATCCGAAATATCTGTTCTCAGATTCCACAGAAATAAGGCTACAAAGAGATAAAGGAAATATAGATGTAACTCTGTGAGATGAATGAACAGAACACTAAGCAGTTTCTCAGAAAGCTTCTTTCCAGATTTCATCTGACGATATTTCCTTTTTCACATAGCCCTCTATGCGCTTCAAATATCACTTTGCCAATTCCACAGGAACTGTCTTAGCGAAAGTCTTCTTGAGGGGAAATCTGTAACTCTGTGAGATGATTTCACAGTACATAAAGAAGTTTATCAGAAAGCTTCTTTCTCTTTGTTTTCGGAGGATATTTCCTTTGGCCCTATAGTCTTCTAAGGGATCCGAAATATCTGTTCTCAGATTCCACAGATATAATGCTAGACAAGAGATCCACGAAATACAGATGTAACTCTGTGAGATGAATAAACAGAACACTAAGCAGTTTCTCTGAAAGCTTCTTTCCAGATATCAACTGAGGATATTTCCTTTTTCACCATAGCCCTCTATGGGCTTCGAAATATCACTTTGCCAATTCCACAAGAACTGTCTTACCGAAAGGCTTCGTGAGGGGAAAGCTGTAACTCTGTGAGATGATTTCACAGAACACAAAGTAGTTTTTCAGAAAGCTTCTTTCTCTTTGTTATCGGAGGATATTTCCTTTGGCCCTATATGGTTCTAAGGGATCCGAAATATCTGTTCTCAGATTTCACAGAAATAAGGCTAGCCAAGAGATCCACGAAATACAGATGTAACTCTGTGAGATGAAATAACAGAACACTAAGCAGTTTCTCAGAAAGCTTCTTTCCAGGTTTCCCCTGAGGATATTTCCTTTTTCAACATAGCCCTCTATGTGCTTCCAAATATCACTTTGCCAATTCCACAAGAACTGTCTTAGCGAAAGTTTTCTTTAGGGGAAAGCTGTAACTCTGTGAGATTATTTCACAGAACACAAAGAAGTTTATCAGAAAGCTTCTTAATCTTTGATATCAGAGGATATTTTCTTTGGCCCCATAGTCTTCTAAGGGATTCGAAATATCTGTTCTCAGATTCCGCAGAAATAAGGCTAGCAAAGAGATCAACGAAATACAGATGTAACTCTGTGAGATGAATTAACAGAACACTAAGAAGTTTCTCAGAAAGCTTCTTTCGAGATTTCAACTGAGGTTATTTCCTTTTTCACCATAGCCCTCTATGAGCTTCCAAATATCACTTTGCCAATTCCACAAGAACTGTCTTAGCGAAAGGCTTCTTGAGGGTAAAGCTGTAACTCTGGGAGATGATTTCACAGAACACAAAGAAGTTTCTCAGAAAGCTTCTTTCTCTTTCCTATCGGAGGATATTTCCTTTGGCCCTATAGTCTTCTAAGGGATCCGAAATATCTGTTCTCAGATTCCACAGAAATAAGGCTAGAAACGAGATCCTCGAAATACAGATGTAACTCTGTGAGATGAATTAACAGAACCCTAATCAGTTTCTCAGAAAGCTTCTTTCCAGATTTCATCTGAGGATATTGCCTTTTTCACCATAGCCCTCTAAGGGCTTCGAAATATCACTTTGCCAATTCCACAAAAACTGTCTTAGCGAAAGGCTTCTTGAGGGGAAAGCTGTAACTCTGTGAGCTGAATTCACAGGACACAAAGAAGTTTTTCAGAAAGCTTCTTTCTCTTTGTTATCGGAGGATTTTTCCTTTGGCCCTACAGTCTTCTAAGGGATCCGAAATATCTCTTCTCAGATTCTACAGAAATAAGGCTAGCAAAGAGATCCACGAAATACAGATGTAACTCTGTCAGATGAATGAACAGAACACTAAGCAGTTTCTCAGAAAGCTTCTTTCCAGATTTCATTTGAGGATATTTCCTTTTTCACCATAGACCTCTATGGGCTTCCAAATATCACTATGACAATTCCACAAGAACTGTGTTAGCGAAAGGCTTCTTGAGGGGAAGGTTGTAACTCTGGGAGTTGATTTCACAGAAAAGAAAGAAGTTTCTCAGAAAGCTTCTTTCTCTTTGTTATCGGAGTATATTTCCTTTGGCCCTATAGTCTTCAGGGGATCCGAAATATCTGTTCTCAGATTTCACAGAAATAAGGCTAGAAAAGAGATCTACGAAATACAGATGTAACTCTGTGAGATGAATTAACAGAACACTAAGTAGTTTCTCAGTAAGCTTCTTTCCAGATTTCATCTGAGGATATTTCCTTTTTCACCATAGCCCTATAAGTGCTGCCAATTATCACTTTGCCAATTCCACAAGAACTGTCTTAGCGAAAGGCTTCTTGAGGGGAATGATGTAACTCTGTGGGATGATTTCACAGAACACAAAGAAGTTTCTCAGAAAGCTTCTTTCTTTTGTTATCAGAGGATATTTCCTTTGGCCCTATAGTCTTCAAAGGGATCCGAAATATCAGTTCTCAGATTCCACAGAAAAAATTCTAGCAAAGAGATCAACGAAATACAGATGTAACTTTGTGAGATGAATTAACAGAACACTAAGCAGTTTCTCAGAAAGCTTCTTTCCAGATTTCATTTGAGGATATTTCCTTTTTCACCATGGCCCTCTATGGGCTTCCAAATATCACTTTGCCAATTCCACAAGAACTGTCTTAGCGAAAGGCTTCTTGAGGGGAAAGCTGTAACTCTGTGAGGTGATTTCACAGAACACAAAGAAGTTTCTCAGAAAGCTTCTTTCTCTTTGTTATCGGAGGATATTTCCTTTGGCCCTATAGACTTCTAAGGAATCCGAAATATCTGTTCTCAGATTCCACAGAAATAAGGCTACAAAGAGATAAAGGAAATACAGATGTAACTCTGTGAGATGAATGAACAGAACACTAAGCAGTTTCTCAGAAAGCTTCTTTCCAGATTTCATTTGACGATATTTCCTTTTTCACATAGCCCTCTATGCGCTTCAAATATCACTTTGCCAATTCCACAGGAACTGTCTTAGCGAAAGTCTTCTTGAGGGGAAATCTGTAACTCTGTGAGATGATTTCACAGTACATAAAGCAGTTTATCAGAAAGCTTCTTTCTCTTTGTTATCGGAGGATATTTCCTTTGGCCCTATAGTCTTCAAGGGGATCCGAAATATCTGTTCTCAGATTCCACAGAAATAAGGCTAGCAAAGAGATCCACGAAAAACAGATGTAACTCTTTGAGATGAATTAACAGAACACTAAGCAGTTTCTCAGAAAGCTTATTTCCAGATTTCATCTGAGGATATTTCCTTTTTCACCATAGCCCTCTATGCTCTTCCAAATATCACTTTGCCAGTTCCACAAGAACTGTCTTAGCGAAAGGCTTCTTGAGGGGAAAGCTGTAACTCTGTGAGATGAATTCACAGGACACAAAGAAGTTTCTAAGAAAGCTTCTTTCTCTTTGTTATCGGAGGATATTTCCTTTGGCCCTATAGTCTTCTAAGGGATCCGAAATATCTGTTCTCAGATTCCACAGATATAAGGCTAGCCAAGAGATCCACGAAATACAGATGTAACTCTGTGAGATGAATAAACAGAACACTAAGCAGTTTCTCTGAAAGCTTCTTTCCAGATTTCAACTGAGGATATTTCCTTTTTCACCATAGCCCTCTATGGGCTTCCAAATATCACTTTGCCAATTCCACAAAAACTGTCTTAGCGAAAGGCTTCTTGAGGGGAAAGCTGTAACTCTGGGAGATGATTTCACAGAACACAAAGAAGTTTCTCAGAAAGCTTCTTTCTCTTTCCTACCGTGGATATTTCCTTTGGCCCTATAGTCTTCTAAGAGATCCGAAATATCTGTTCTCAGATTCCACAGAAATAAGGCTAGCAAAGAGATACACGAAATACAGATGTAACTCTGTGAGATGAATTTACATATCATTAATCAGTTTCTAAGAAAGCTTCTCCCAGATTTCATCTGAGTATATTTCCTTTTTCACCATAGTCCTCTAGGGGCTTCCAAATATCACTTTTCCAATACCACAAGTACTGTCTTAGTGAAAGGTTTCTTGAGGGGAAATCTGTAAATCTGTGAGATGATTTCACAGAACACAAAGAAGTTTCTCAGAAAGCTTCCTTCTCTTTGTTATCGGAGGATTTTTCCTGTGGCCCTATAATTTTCAAAGGGATGCGAAATATCTGTTCTCGGATTCCACAGAAATAAGGCTAGCAAAGAGATCCACGAAATACAGATGTAACTCTGTGAGATGAATTAACAGAACACTAAGAAGTTTCTCAAAACGCTTCTTTCCAGATTTCATCTGAGGATAGTTCCTTTTTCACCATAGCCCTCTAGTCGCTTCCAAATAACACTTTGCCAAATCCACAAGAACAGTCTTAGCAAAAGGTTTCTTGAGGGGAAAGCTGTAACTCTGTGAGATGATTTCACAGTACACAAAGAAGTTTATCAGAAAGCTTCTTTCTCTTTGTTATCGGAGGATATTTCCTTTGGCCCTATAGTCTTCAAGGGGATCCGAAATATCTGTTCTCAGATTCCACAGAAATAAGGCTAGAAAAGAGATCCACGAAATACAGATGTAACTCTCTGAGATGAATTAACAGAACACTCATCAGTTTCTCAGAAAGCTTCTTTCCAGATTTCATCTGAGGATATTTCCTTTTTCAACATAGCCCTATAAGGTCTTCGAAATATCACTTTGCCAATTCCACAAGAACTGTCTTAGCGAAAGGCTTCTTGAGGGGAAAGCTGTAACTCTCTGAGGTGAATTCACAGGACACAAAGAAGTTTTTCAGAAAGCTTCTTTCCCTTTGTTATCGGAGGATATTTCCTTTGGCCGTATAGTCTTCTAAGGGATCCGAATTATCTGTTCTCAGATTCTACAGAAATAAGGCAAGAAAGAGATCCACGAAATAAAAATGTAACTCTGTGAGATGAATTAACAGAACACTAAGCAGTTTCTCAGAAAGCTTCTTTCCAGATTTCATTTGAGGTTATTTCCTTTCTCACCATAGCCCTCTATTGGCTTCCAAATATCACTATGCCAATTCCACAAGAACTGTCTTAGCGAAAGGCTTCTTGAGGGGAAATTTGTAACTCTGTGAGATGATTTCACGGAACACAAAGAAGTTTCTCAGAAAGCTTCTTTCTCTTTGTTATCGGAGGATATTTCCTTTGGCCCTATAGTCTTCTAAGGGGTCCGAAATATCTGTTCTCAGATTCCACATAAATAAGGTTAGCAAAGAGATCCACGAAATACAGATGTAACTCTGTGAAATGAATTAACAGAAGACTAAGCAGTTTCTCAGAAAACTTCTTTCCAGATTTCATCTGAGAATATTTCCTTTTTCACCATAGCCCTCTATGGGCTTCCAAATATCACTTTGCCAATTCCACAAGAACTGTCTTAGCGAAAGGTTTCCTGAGGGGAAAGCTGTAACGCTGTGAGATGATTTCACAGAACACAAAGTAGTTTCTCAGAAAGCTTCTTTCTCTTTGTTATCGGAGGATATTTAGTTTGGCCCTATAGTCTTCTCAGGAATCCGAAATATCTGTTCTCAGATTCCACAGAAATAAGGCTAAAAAGAGATAAAGGAAATACAGATGTAACTCTGTGAGATGGATGAACAGAACACTAAGCAGTTTCTCTGAAAGCTTCTTTCCAGATTTCATCTGACGATATTTCCTTTTTCACCGTAGCCCTCTATGCGCTTCCAAATATCACTTTGCCAATTCCACAGGAACTGTCTTAGCGAAAGTCTTCTTTAGGGGAAAGCTGTAACTCTGTGAGATGATTTCACCGTACACAAAGAAGTTTATCAGAAAGCTTCTTTCTCTTTGTTATCGGAGGATATTTCCTTTGGCCCTATAGTCTTCAAGGGGATCCGAAATATCTGTTCTCAGATTCCACAGAAATAAGGCTAGAAAAGAGATCCACGAAATACAGATGTAACTCGGTGAGATGAATAAACAGAACACTAAGCAGTTTCTCAGAAAGCTTCTTTCCAGATTTCATCTGAGGATATTTCCTTTTTCACCATTTCCCTCTATGGGCTTCCAAATATCACTTTGCCAATTCCACAAGAACTGTCTTAGCGAAAGGCTTCTTGAGGGGAAAGCTGTAACTCTGTGAGATGATTTCACAGTACACAAAGAAGTTTATCATAAAGCTTCTTTCTCTTTGTTATCGGAGGATATTTCCTTTGGCCCTATAGTCTTCAATGGGATCCGAAATATCTGTTCTCAGATTCCACAGAAATAAGGCTAGAAAAGAGATCCACGAAATACAGATGTAACTCTCTGAGATGAATTAACAGAACACTCATCAGTTTCTCAGAAAGCTTCTTTCCAGATTTCATCTGAGGATATTTCCTTTTTCAACATAGCCCTATAAGGTCTTCCAAATATCACTTTGCCAATTCCACAAGAAATGTCTTAGCGAAAGGCTTCTTGAGGGGAAAGCTGTAACTCTCTGAGGTGAATTCACAGGACGCAAAGAAGTTTCTCAGAAAGCTTCTTTCTCTTTGTTATCGGAGGAGATTTCCTTTGGCCCTATAGTCTTCTAAGGGATTCGAAATATCTGTTCTCAGATTCCATAGAAATAAGGCTAGCAAAGAGATTTACGAAATACAGATGTAACTCTGTGAGATGAATTAACAGAACACTAAGAAGTTTCTACGAAAGCTTCTTTCCAGATTTCATCTGAGGATATTTCCTTTTTCACCATAGCCCTCTATGGGCTTCCAAATATAACGTTGCCAATTCCACAAGAACTGTCTAAGCGAAAGGCTTCTTGAGGGGAAAGCTGTAACTCTGGGAGATGATTTCACAGAACCCAAAGAAGTTTCTCAGAAAGATTCTTTCTCTTTCCTATCGGAGGATATTTCCTTTGGCCCTATAGTCTTCTAAGGGATCCGAAATATCTGTTCTCAGATTCCACAGAAATAAGGCTAGCAAAGAGATCCACGAAATACAGATGTAACTCTGTGAGATGAATTAACAGAACACTAAGCAGTTTCTCAGAAAACTTCTTTCCAGATTTCATCTGAGGATATTTCCTTTTTCACCATAGCCCTCTATGGGCTTCCAAATATCACTTTGCCAATTCCACAAGAACTGTCTTAGCGAAAGGCTTCTTGAGGGGAAAGCTGTAACTCTGTGAGATGATTTCACAGAACACAAAGAAGTTTCTCAGAAAGTTTCCTTGACTTTGTTACCGGAATTTATTTCATTTGTTCCTATATTCATCAAAGGGATCCGAAATATCAGTTCTCAGATTCCACAGAATTAAGGCTAGCAAAGAGATCCATGAAATACAGATGTAACTCTGTGAGAATAATTAACAGAACACTAAGCAGTTTCTCTGAAAGCTTCTTTCCAGATTTCAACTGAGGATATTTCCTTTTTCACCATAGCCCTCTATGCGCTTCCAGATAACACTTTGCCAAATCCACAAGAACTGTCTTAGCGAAAGGCTTCTTGAGGGGAAAGCTGTAACTCTGTGAGATGATTTCACAGAACACAAAGAAGTTTCTCAGAAAGCTTCTTTCTCTTTGTTATCTGAGGATATTTCCTTTGGCCCTATAGTCTTCAAGGGGATCCGAAATATCTGTTCTCAGATTCCACAGAAATAAGGCTAGCAAAGAGATCCACGAAATACAGATGTAAGTCTGTGAGATGAATTAACAGAATACTAAGCAGTTTCTCAGAAAACTTGTTTCCAGATTTCATCTGAGGATATTTCCTTTTTCACCATAGCCCTCTATGCGCTTCCAAATATCACTTTGCCAATTCCACAAGAACTGTCTTAGCGAAAGGCTTCTTGAGGGGAAAACTGTAACTCGGTGAGCTGATTTCACAGTACACAAAGAAGTTTATTAGAAAGCTTCTTTCTCTTTGTTATCGGAGGATATTTCCCTTGGCCCTATATTCTTCAAGGGGATCCGAAATATCTGTTCTCAGATTCCAAAGAAATAAGGCTAGCAAAGTGATCC
This sequence comes from Macaca nemestrina, assembly GCF_043159975.1. NCBI lineage: Eukaryota > Metazoa > Chordata > Mammalia > Primates > Cercopithecidae > Macaca > Macaca nemestrina. Next base: position 28,939,280 of record NC_092143.1, read on the forward strand.
ACGAAATATAGATGTAACTCTGTGAGATGAATTAACAGAACTCTAAGCAGTTTCTCAGAAAGCTTCTTTCCAGATTTCATTAGATGATATTTCCTTTTTCACCATGGCCCTCTATGGGCTTCCAAATATCACTTTGCCAATTCCACAAGAACTATCTAGCGAAAGTCTTCTTGAGGGGAAAGCTGTAACTCAGTGAGATGATTTCACAGAACAAAAAGAAGTTTCTCAGAAAGCTTCTTTCTCTTTGTTATCGGAGGATATTTCCTTTGGCCCTGTAGTCTTCAAGGGGATCCGAAATATCTGTTCTCAGATTCCACAGAAATAAGGCTAGAAAAGAGATACACGAAATACAGATGTAAATCTGTGAGATGAATTAACAGAATACTAAGTAGTTTCTCAGGAAACTTCTTTCCAGATTTCATCTGAGGATATTTCCTTTTTCAAAATAGCCCTCTAGGCGCTTCCAAATATCACTTTGCCAATTCCACAAGAACTATCTTAGCGAAAGACTTCTTGAGGGGAAAGCTGTAACTCTGTGAGATGATTTCACAGAACACAAAGAAGTTTCTCAGAAATTTTCTTTATCTTTGTTATCTTAGAATATTTCCTTTGCCCCTGTAGTCTTCTAAGATATCCGAAATATCTGTTCTCAGATTCCACAGAAATAAGGCAAGCAAAGAGGTCCACGAAATACAGATGTAACTCTGTGAGATGAATTAACAGAACACTAAGCAGTTTCTCAGAAAGCTTCCTTCCAGATTTTATCTGAGTATATTTCCTTTTTCACCATAGCCCTCTATGGGCTTCCAAATATCACTTTGCCACTTCCACAAAAACTGTCTTAGCGAAAGGCTTCTTGAGGGGAAAGCTGTAACTCTGTGAGATGATTTCACAGAACACAAAGAAGTTTCTCAGAAAGATTCTTTCTCTTTGTTATCTGAGGATATTTCCTTTGGCCCTATAGTCTTCTAAGGGATCCGAAATATCTCTTCTCAGATTCCACAGAAATAAGGCGAGCAAAGAGATCCACGAAATACAGATGTAACTCTGTGAGATGAATTAACAGCACACTAAGAAGTTTCTCAAAAAGGTTTTTTCCATATTTCATCTGAGGATATTTCCTTTTTCACCATAGCCCTCTATGCGCTTCCAAATAACACTTTGCCAAATCCACAAGAACTGTCTTAGCGAAAGGCTTGTTGAGGGGAAAGCTGTAACTCTGTGAGATGATTTCACAGAACACAAAGAAGTTTCTCAGAAAGCTTCTTTCTCTTTGTTATCGGAGGATATTTCCTTTGGCCCTATAGTCTTCAAGGGAATCCGAAATGTCTGTTCTCAGATTCCACAGAAATAAGGATAGAAAAGAGATCCACGAAATACCGATGTAACTCTGTGAGATGAATTAACAGAACCCTAAACAGTTTCTCAGAAAGCTTCTTTCCAGATTTCATCTGAGGATATTTCCTTTTTCACCATAGTCCACTATGGGCTTCCAAATATCACTTTGCCAATTCCAAAAGAACTGTCTTAGCGAAAGGGTTCTTGAGGGGAAATCTGTAACTCTGTGAGATGATTTCACAGAACACAAAGAAGTCTCACAGAAAGCTTCTTTCTCTTTGTTATCGGAGGTATTTCCTTTGGCCCTATAATTTTCAAAGGGATCCGAAATATCTGTTATCAGATTCCACAGAAATAAGGCTAGCAAAGAGATCCACGAAATACAGATGTAACTCTTTGAGATGAATTAACAGAACACTAAGCAGTTTCTCAGAAATCTTCTTTCCAGATTTCATCTGAGGATATTTCCTTTTTCACCATAGCCCTCTAGGCGCTTCCAAATGTCACTTTGCCAATTCCACAAGAACTGTCTTAGCGAAAGGCTTCTTGAGGGGAAAGCTGTAACTCTGTGAGATGATTTCACAGAACACAAAGAAGTTTCTCAGAAAGCTTCTTTCTCTTTGTTATCGGAGGAGATTTACTTTGGCCCTATAGTCTTCTAAGGGATCCGAAATATCTGTTCTCAGATTCCACAGAAATAAGGCTAGCAAAGAGATCCACGAAATACAGATGTAACTCTGTGAGATGAATTAACACAACACTAAGCAGTTTCTCAGAAAACTTCTTTCCAGATTTCATCTGAGGATATTTCCTTTTTCACCATAGCCCTCTATGGGCTTCCAAATATCACTTTGCCAATTCCACAAGAACTGTCTTAGCGAAAGGCTTCTTGAGGGGAAAGTTGTAACACTGTGAGATGAATTCACAGGACACAAAGAAGTTTTTCAGAAAGCTTCTTCTCTTTCTTATCTGAGGATATTTCCTTTGGCCCTATAGTCTTCAAGGGGATCCGAAATATCTGTTCTCAGATTCCACAGAAATAAGGCTAGCAAAGAGATCCACGAAATACAGATGTAACTCTGTGAGATGAATTAACAGAACACTAATCAGTTTCTCGGAAAGCTTCTTTCCATATTTCATCGGAGGATATTTCCTTTTTCACCATAGCCCAATAAGGGCTTCCAAATATCACTTTGCCAAGTCCACAAGAAGTGTCTTAGGGAAAGGCTTCTTGAGGGGAAAGCTGTAACTCTGTGACATGAATTCACACGACACAAAGAAGTTTCTCAGAAAGCTTCTTTCTCTTTGTTTTCGGAGGATATTTCCTTTGGCCCTATAGTCTTCTAAGGGATCCGAAATATCTGTTCTCAGATTCTACAGAAATAAGGCTAGCAAAGAGATCCACGAAATACAGATGTAAGTCTGTGAGATGAATTAACAGAATACTAAGCAGTTTCTCAGAAAACTTGTTTCCAGATTTCATCTGAGGATATTTCCTTTTTCACCATAGCCCTCTATGCGCTTCCAAATATCACTTTGCCAATTCCACAAGAACTGTCTTAGCGAAAGGCTTCTTGAGGGGAAAACTGTAACTCGGTGAGCTGATTTCAAGTACACAAAGAAGTTTATTAGAAAGCTTCTTTCTCTTTGTTATCGGAGGATATTTCCCTTGGCCCTATATTCTTCAAGGGGATCCGAAATATCTGTTCTCAGATTCCAAAGAAATAAGGCTAGCAAAGTGATCCACGAAATATAGATGTAACTCTGTGAGATGAATTAACAGAACTCTAAGCAGTTTCTCAGAAAGCTTCTTTCCAGATTTCATTAGATGATATTTCCTTTTTCACCATGGCCCTCTATGGGCTTCCAAATATCACTTTGCCAATTCCACAAGAACTATCTAGCGAAAGTCTTCTTGAGGGGAAAGCTGTAACTCAGTGAGATGATTTCACAGAACAAAAAGAAGTTTCTCAGAAAGCTTCTTTCTCTTTGTAATCGGAGGATATTTCCTTTGGCCCTGTAGTCTTCAAGGGGATCCGAAATATCTGTTCTCAGATTCCACAGAAATAAGGCTAGAAAAGAGATACACGAAATACAGATGTAACTCTGTGAGATGAATTAACAGAACCCTAAACAGTTTCTCAGAAAGCTTCTTTCCAGATTTCATCTGAGGATATTTCCTTTTTCACCATAGTCCACTATGGGCTACCAAATATCACTTTGCCAATTCCAAAGAACTGTCTTAGCGAAAGGGTTCTTGAGGGGAAATCTGTAACTCTGTGAGATGATTTCACAGAACACAAAGAAGTCTCTGAGAAAGCTTCTTTCTCTTTGTTATCGGAGGTATTTCCTTTGGCCCTATAATTTTCAAAGGGATCCGAAATATCTGTTCTCACATTCCACAGAAATAAGGCTAGCAAAGAGATCCACGAAATACAGATGTAACTCTTTGAGATGAATTAACAGAACACTAAGCAGTTTCTCAGAAATCTTCTTTCCAGATTTCATCTGAGGATATTTCCTTTTTCACCATAGCCCTCTAGGCGCTTCCAAATGTCACTTTGCCAATTCCACAAGAACTGTCTTAGCGAAAGGCTTCTTGAGGGGAAAGCTGTAACTCTGTGAGATGATTTCACAGAACACAAAGAAGTTTCTCAGAAAGCTTCTTTCTCTTTGTTATCGGAGGAGATTTCCTTTGGCCCTATAGTCTTCTAAGGGATCCGAAATATCTGTTCTCAGATTCCACAGAAATAAGGCTAACAAAGAGATCCACGAAATACAGATGTAACTCTGTGAGATGAATTAACAGAACACTAAGCAGTTTCTCAGAAAACTTCTTTCCAGATTTCATCTGAGGATATTTCCTTTTTCACCATAGCCCTCCATGGGCTTCCAAATATCACTTTGCCAATTCCACAAGAACTGTCTTAGCGAAAGGCTTCTTGAGGGGAAAGCTGTAACTCTGTGAGATGATTTCACAGAACACAAAGAAGTTTCTCAGAAAGTTTCCTTGACTTTGTTATCGGAATTTATTTCCTTTGTCCCTATATTCATCAAAGGGATCCGAAATATCAGTTCTCAGATTCCACAGAATTAAGGCTAGCAAAGAGATCCACGAAACACAGATGTAACTCTGTGAGAATAATTAACAGAACACTAAGCAGTTTCTCAGAAAGCTTCTTTCCAGATTTCATCTGAGGATATTTCCTTTTTCACCATAGCCCACTATGCGCTTCCAGATATCACTTTGCCAATTCCACAAGAAATGTCTTAGCGATAGGATTCTTGAGGGGAAAGCTGTAACTCTGTGAGATGATTTCACAGAACACAAAGAAGTTTCTCAGAAAGCTTCTTTCTCTTTGTTGTCGGAGTTTATTTCCTTTGGCCCTATACTCTTCAAAGGGATCCGAAATAACTGTTCTCAGATTCCCCAGAAATGAGGCTAGCAAAGAGATCCACGAAATACTGATGTAACTCTGTGAGATAAATTAACAGAACACTAATCAGTTTCTCAGAACGCTTCTTTCCAGATTTCATCTGAGGATATTTCCTTTTTCACCATACCCCACTAAGGGCTTCCAAATATCACTTTGCCAATTCCACAAGAACTGTCTTAGCGAAAGGCTTCTTGAGGGGAAAGTTTTAACACTGTGAGATGAATTCACAGGACACAAAGAACTTTTTCAGAAAGCTTCTTCTCTTTGTTATCGGAGGATATTTCCTTTGGCTCTATAGTCTTCTAAGGGATCCGAAATATCTGTTCTCAGATTCTACAGAAATAAGGCTAGCAAAGAGATCCACGAAATACAGATGTAACTCTGTCAGATGAATTAACAGAACACTAAGCAGTTTCTCAGAAAGCTTCTTTCCAGATTTCATTTGAGGATATTTCCTTTTTCACCATAGCCCTCTAAGGGCTTCCAAATATCACTATGCCAATTCCACAAGAACTATCTTAGCGAAAAGCTTCTGGAGGGGAAAGCTGTATCTCTGGGAGATGATTTCACAGACAACAAAGAAGTTTCTCAGAAAGCTTCTTTCTCTTTGTTATCGGAGGATATTTCCTTTGGGCCTATAGTCTTCTAAGGGATCCGAAATATCTGTTCTCAGATTCCACAGAAATAAGGCTAGCAAAGAGATCCATGAAATACAGATGTAACTCTGTGAGATGAATTAACAGAACACTAAGCAGTTTCTCTGAAAGCTTCTTTCCAGATTTCAACTGAGGATATTTCCTTTTTCACCATATCCCTCTATGCGCTTCCAGATAACACTTTGCCAAATCCACAAGAACTGTCTTAGCGAAAGGCTTCTTGAGGGGAAAGCTGTAACTCTGTGCGATGATTTCACAGAACACAAAGAAGTTTGTCAGAAAGCTTCTTTCTCTTTGTTATCTGAGGATATTTCCTTTGGCCCTATAGTCTTCAAGGGGATCCGAAATATCTGTTCTCAGATTCCACAGAAATAAGGCTAGCAAAGAGATCCACGAAATACAGATGTAACTCTGTGAGACGAATTAACAGAACACTAATCAGTTTCTCGGAAAGCTTCTTTCCATATTTCATCTGAGGATATTTCCTTTTTCACCATAGCCCAATAAGGGCTTCCAAATATCACTTTGCCGAGTCCACAAGAACTGTCTTAGGGAAAGGCTTCTTGAGGGGAAAGCTGTAACTCTGTGACATGAATTCACACGACACAAAGAAGTTTCTCAGAAAGCTTCTTTCTCTTTGTTTTCGGAGGATATTTCCTTTGGCCCTATAGTCTTCTAAGGGATCCGAAATATCTGTTCTCAGATTCTACAGAAATAAGGCTAGCAAAGAGATCCACGAAATACAGATGTAAGTCTGTGAGATGAATTAACAGAACACTAAGCAGTTTCTCAGAAAACTTGTTTCCAGATTTCATCTGAGGATATTTCCTTTTTCACCATAGCCCTCTATGCGCTTCCAAATATCACTTTGCCAATTCCACAAGAACTGTCTTAGCGAAAGGCTTCTTGAGGGGAAATCTGTAACTCGGTGAGCTGATTTCACAGTACACAAAGAAGTTTATTAGAAAGCTTCTTTCTCTTTGTTATCAGAGGATATTTCCCTTGGCCCTATATTCTTCAAGGGGATCCGAAATATCTGTTCTCAGATTCCAAAGAAATAAGGCTAGCAAAGTGATCCACGAAATACAGATGTAACTCTGTGAGATGAATTAACAGAACTCTAAGCAGTTTCTCAGAAAGCTTCTTTCCAGATTTCATTAGATGATATTTCCTTTTTCACCATGGCCCTCTATGGGCTTCCAAATATCACTTTGCCAATTCCACAAGAACTATCTAGCGAAAGTCTTCTTGAGGGGAAAGCTGTAACTCAGTGAGATGATTTCACAGAACAAAAAGAAGTTTCTCAGAAAGCTTCTTTCTCTTTGTTATCGGAGGATATTTCCTTTGGCCCTGTAGTCCTCAAGGGGATCCGAAATATCTGTTCTCAGATTCCACAGAAATAAGGCTAGAAAAGAGATACACGAAATACAGATGTAACTCTGTGAGATGAAATAACAGAATACTAAGTAGTTTCTCAGGAAACTTCTTTCCAGATTTCATCTGAGGATATTTCCTTTTTCAAAATAGCCCTCTAGGCGCTTCCAAATATCACTTTTCCAATTCCACAAGAACTATCTTAGCGAAAGACTTCTTGAGGGGAAAGCTGTAACTCTGTGAGATGATTTCACAGAACACAAAGAAGTTTCTCAGAAATTTTCTTTATCTTTGTTACCTTAGAATATTTCCTTTGGCCCTGTAGTCTTCTAAGGGATCCGAAATATCTGTTCTCAGATTCCACAGAAATAAGGCAAGCAAAGAGGTCCACGAAATACAGATGTAACTCTGTGAGATGAATTAACAGAACACTAAGCAGTTTCTCAGAAAGCTTCCTTCCAGATTTTATCTGAGTATATTTCCTTTTTCACCATAGCCCTCTATGGGCTTCCAAATATCACTTTGCCACTTCCACAAAAACTGTCTTAGCGAAAGGCTTCTTGAGGGGAAAGCTGTAACTCTGTGAGATGATTTCACAGAACACAAAGAAGTCTCTCAGAAAGCTTCTTTCTCTTTGTTATCGGAGGTATTTCCTTTGGCCCTATAATTTTCAAAGGGATCCGAAATATCTGTTCTCAGATTCCACAGAAATAAGGCTAGCAAAGAGATCCACGAAATACAGATGTAACTCTTTGAGATGAATTAACAGAACACTAAGCAGTTTCTCAGAAATCTTCTTTCCAGATTTCATCTGAGGATATTTCCTTTTTCACCATATCCCTCTAGGCGCTTCCAAATGTCACTTTGCCAATTCCACAAGAACTGTCTTAGCGAAAGGCTTCTTGAGGGGAAAGCTGTAACTCTGTGAGATGATTTCACAGAACACAAAGAAGTTTCTCAGAAAGCTTCTTTCTCTTTGTTATCGGAGGAGATTTCCTTTGGCCCTATAGTCTTCTAAGGGATCCGAAATATCTGTTCTCAGATTCCACAGAAATAAGGCTAGCAAAGAGATCCACGAAATACAGATGTAAGTCTGTGAGATGAATTAACAGAACACTAAGCAGTTTCTCAGAAAACTTCTTTCCAGATTTCATCTGAGGATATTTCCTTTTTCACCATAGCCCTCTATGGGCTTCCAAATATCACTTTGCCAATTCCACAAGAACTGTCTTAGCGAAAGGCTTCTTGAGGGGAAAGCTGTAACTCTGTGAGATGATTTCACAGAACACAAAGAAGTTTCTCAGAAAGTTTCCTTGACTTTGTTATCGGAATTTATTTCCTTTGTCCCTATATTCATCAAAGGGATCCGAAATATCAGTTCTCAGATTCCACAGAAATAAGGCTAGCAAAGAGATCCACGAAACACAGATGTAACTCTGTGAGAGTAATTAACAGAACACTAAGCAGTTTCTCAGAAAGCTTCTTTCCAGATTTCATCTGAGGATATTTCCTTTTTCACCATTGCCCACTATGCGCTTCCAGATATCACTTTGCCAATTCCACAAGAAATGTCTTAGCGAAAGGATTCTTGAGGGGAAAGCTGTAACTCTGTGAGATGATTTCACAGAACACAAAGAAGTTTCTCAGAAAGCTTCTTTCTCTTTGTTGTCGGAGTTTATTTCCTTTGGCCCTATACTCTTCAAAGGGATCCGAAATAACTGTTCTCAGATTCCCCAGAAATGAGGCTAGCAAAGAGATCCACGAAATACAGATGTAACTCTGTGAGATAAATTAACAGAACACTAATCAGTTTCTCAGAACGCTTCTTTCCAGATTTCATCTGAGGATATTTCCTTTTTCACCATACCCCACTAAGGGCTTCCAAATATCACTTTGCCAATTCCACAAGAACTGTCTTAGCGAAAGGCTTCTTGAGGGGAAAGTTGTAACACTGTGAGATGAATTCACAGGACACAAAGAAGTTTTTCAGAAAGCTTCTTCTCTTTGTTATCGGAGGATATTTCCTTTGGCTCTATAGTCTTCTAAGGGATCCGAAATATCTGTTCTCAGATTCTACAGAAATAAGGCTAGCAAAGAGATCCACGAAATACAGATGTAACTCTGTCAGATGAATTAACAGAACACTAAGCAGTTTCTCAGAAAGCTTCTTTCCAGATTTCATTTGAGGATATTTCCTTTTTCACCATAGCCCTCTAAGGGCTTCCAAATATCACTATGCCAATTCCACAAGAACTGTCTTAGCGAAAGGCTTCTGGAGGGGAAAGCTGTAACTCTGGGAGATGATTTCACAGACAACAAAGAAGTTTCTCAGAAAGCTTCTTTCTCTTTGTTATCGGAGGATATTTCCTTTGGGCCTATAGTCTTCTAAGGGATCCGAAATATCTGTTCTCAGATTCCACAGAAATAAGGCTAGCAAAGAGATCCACGAAATACAGATGTAACTCTGTGAGATGAATTAACAGAACACTAAGCAGTTTCTCTGAAAGCTTCTTTCCAGATTTCAACTGAGGATATTTCCTTTTTCACCATATCCCTCTATGCGCTTCCAGATAACACTTTGCCAAATCCACAAGAACTGTCTTAGCGAAAGGCTTCTTGAGGGGAAAGCTGTAACTCTGTGAGATGATTTCACAGAACACAAAGAAGTTTGTCAGAAAGCTTCTTTCTCTTTGTTATCTGAGGATATTTCCTTTGGCCCTATAGTCTTCAAGGGGATCCGAAATATCTGTTCTCAGATTCCACAGAAATAAGGCTAGCAAAGAGATCCACGAAATACAGATGTAACTCTGTGAGATGAATTAACAGAACACTAATCAGTTTCTCGGAAAGCTTCTTTCCATATTTCATCTGAGGATATTTCCTTTTTCACCATAGCCCAATAAGGGCTTCCAAATATCACTTTGCCAAGTCCACAAGAACTGTCTTAGGGAAAGGCTTCTTGAGGGGAAAGCTGTAACTCTGTGACATGAATTCACACGACACAAAGAAGTTTCTCAGAAAGCTTCTTTCTCTTTGTTTTCGGAGGATATTTCCTTTGGCCCTATAGTCTTCTAAGGGATCCGAAATATCTGTTCTCAGATTCTACAGAAATAAGGCTAGCAAAGAGATCCACGAAATACAGATGTAAGTCTGTGAGATGAATTAACAGAACACTAAGCAGTTTCTCAGAAAACTTGTTTCCAGATTTCATCTGAGGATATTTCCTTTTTCACCATAGCCCTCTATGCGCTTCCAAATATCACTTTGCCAATTCCACAAGAACTGTCTTAGCGAAAGGCTTCTTGAGGGGAAAACTGTAACTCGGTGAGCTGATTTCACAGTACACAAAGAAGTTTATTAGAAAGCTTCTTTCTCTTTGTTATCGGAGGATATTTCCCTTGGCCCTATATTCTTCAAGGGGATCCGAAATATCTGTTCTCAGATTCCAAAGAAATAAGGCTAGCAAAGTGATCCACGAAATACAGATGTAACTCTGTGAGATGAATTAACAGAACTCTAAGCAGTTTCTCAGAAAGCTTCTTTCCAGATTTCATTAGATGATATTTCCTTTTTCACCATGGCCCTCTATGGGCTTCCAAATATCACTTTGCCAATTCCACAAGAACTATCTAGCGAAAGTCTTCTTGAGGGGAAAGCTGTAACTCAGTGAGATGATTTCACAGAACAAAAAGAAGTTTCTCAGAAAGCTTCTTTCTCTTTGTTATCGGAGGATATTTCCTTTGGCCCTGTAGTCCTCAAGGGGATCCGAAATATCTGTTCTCAGATTCCACAGAAATAAGGCTAGAATAGAGATACACGAAATACAGATGTAACTCTGTGAGATGAAATAACAGAATACTAAGTAGTTTCTCAGGAAACTTCTTTCCAGATTTCATCTGAGGATATTTCCTTTTTCAAAATAGCCCTCTAGGCGCTTCCAAATATCACTTTTCCAATTCCACAAGAACTATCTTAGCGAAAGACTTCTTGAGGGGAAAGCTGTAACTCTGTGAGATGATTTCACAGAACACAAAGAAGTTTCTCAGAAATTTTCTTTATCTTTGTTACCTTAGAATATTTCCTTTGGCCCTGTAGTCTTCTAAGGGATCCGAAATATCTGTTCTCAGATTCCACAGAAATAAGGCAAGCAAAGAGGTCCACGAAATACAGATGTAACTCTGTGAGATGAATTAACAGAACACTAAGCAGTTTCTCAGAAAGCTTCCTTCCAGATTTTATCTGAGTATATTTCCTTTTTCACCATAGCCCTCTATGGGCTTCCAAATATCACTTTGCCACTTCCACAAAAACTGTCTTAGCGAAAGGCTTCTTGAGGGGAAAGCTGTAACTCTGTGAGATGATTTCACAGAACACAAAGAAGTCTCTCAGAAAGCTTCTTTCTCTTTGTTATCGGAGGTATTTCCTTTGGCCCTATAATTTTCAAAGGGATCCGAAATATCTGTTCTCAGATTCCACAGAAATAAGGCTAGCAAAGAGATCCACGAAATACAGATGTAACTCTTTGAGATGAATTAACAGAACACTAAGCAGTTTCTCAGAAATCTTCTTTCCAGATTTCATCTGAGGATATTTCCTTTTTCACCATATCCCTCTAGGCGCTTCCAAATGTCACTTTGCCAATTCCACAAGAACTGTCTTAGCGAAAGGCTTCTTGAGGGGAAAGCTGTAACTCTGTGAGATGATTTCACAGAACACAAAGAAGTTTCTCAGAAAGCTTCTTTCTCTTTGTTATCGGAGGAGATTTCCTTTGGCCCTATAGTCTTCTAAGGGATCCGAAATATCTGTTCTCAGATTCCACAGAAATAAGGCTAGCAAAGAGATCCACGAAATACAGATGTAAGTCTGTGAGATGAATTAACAGAACACCAAGCAGTTTCTCAGAAAACTTCTTTACAGATTTCATCTGAGGATATTTCCTTTTTCACCATAGCCCTCTATGGGCTTCCAAATATCACTTTGCCAATTCCACAAGAACTGTCTTAGCGAAAGGCTTCTTGAGGGGAAAGCTGTAACTCTGTGAGATGATTTCACAGAACACAAAGAAGTTTCTCAGAAAGTTTCCTTGACTTTGTTATCGGAATTTATTTCCTTTGTCCCTATATTCATCAAAGGGATCCGAAATATCAGTTCTCAGATTCCACAGAAATAAGGCTAGCAAAGAGATCCACGAAACACAGATGTAACTCTGTGAGAATAATTAACAGAACACTAAGCAGTTTCTCAGAAAGCTTCTTTCCAGATTTCATCTGAGGATATTTCCTTTTTCACCATTGCCCACTATGCGCTTCCAGATATCACTTTGCCAATTCCACAAGAAATGTCTTAGCGAAAGGATTCTTGAGGGGAAAGCTGTAACTCTGTGAGATGATTTCACAGAACACAAAGAAGTTTCTCAGAAAGCTTCTTTCTCTTTGTTGTCGGAGTTTATTTCCTTTGGCCCTATACTCTTCAAAGGGATCCGAAATAACTGTTCTCAGATTCCCCAGAAATGAGGCTAGCAAAGAGATCCACGAAATACAGATGTAACTCTGTGAGATAAATTAACAGAACACTAATCAGTTTCTCAGAACGCTTCTTTCCAGATTTCATCTGAGGATATTTCCTTTTTCACCATACCCCACTAAGGGCTTCCAAATATCACTTTGCCAATTCCACAAGAACTGTCTTAGCGAAAGGCTTCTTGAGGGGAAAGTTGTAACACTGTGAGATGAATTCACAGGACACAAAGAAGATTTTCAGAAAGCTTCTTCTCTTTGTTATCGGAGGATATTTCCTTTGGCTCTATAGTCTTCTAAGGGATCCGAAATATCTGTTCTCAGATTCTACAGAAATAAGGCTAGCAAAGAGATCCACGAAATACAGATGTAACTCTGTCAGATGAATTAACAGAACACTAAGCAGTTTCTCAGAAAGCTTCTTTCCAGATTTCATTTGAGGATATTTCCTTTTTCACCATAGCCCTCTAAGGGCTTCCAAATATCACTATGCCAATTCCACAAGAACTGTCTTAGCGAAAGGCTTCTGGAGGGGAAAGCTGTAACTCTGGGAGATGATTTCACAGACAACAAAGAAGTTTCTCAGAAAGCTTCTTTCTGTTTGTTATCGGAGGATATTTCCTTTGGGCCTATAGTCTTCTAAGGGATCCGAAATATCTGTTCTCAGATTCCACAGAAATAAGGCTAGCAAAGAGATCCACGAAATACAGATGTAACTCTGTGAGATGAATTAACAGAACACTAAGCAGTTTCTCTGAAAGCTTCTTTCCAGATTTCAACTGAGGATATTTCCTTTTTCACCATATCCCTCTATGCGCTTCCAGATAACACTTTGCCAAATCCACAAGAACTGTCTTAGCGAAAGGCTTCTTGAGGGGAAAGCTGTAACTCTGTGAGATGATTTCACAGAACACAAAGAAGTTTCTCAGAAAGCTTCTTTCTCTTTGTTATCTGAGGATATTTCCTTTGGCCCTATAGTCTTCAAGGGGATCCGAAATATCTGTTCTCAGATTCCACAGAAATAAGGCTAGCAAAGAGATTCACGAAATACAGATGTAACTCTGTGAGATGAATTAACAGAACACTAATCAGTTTCTCGGAAAGCTTCTTTCCATATTTCATCTGAGGATATTTCCTTTTTCACCATAGCCCAATAAGGGCTTCCAAATATCACTTTGCCAAGTCCACAAGAACTGTCTTAGGGAAAGGCTTCTTGAGGGGAAAGCTGTAACTCTGTGACATGAATTCACACGACACAAAGAAGTTTCTCAGAAAGCTTCTTTCTCTTTGTTTTCGGAGGATATTTCCTTTGGCCCTATAGTCTTCTAAGGGATCCGAAATATCTGTTCTCAGATTCTACAGAAATAAGGCTAGCAAAGAGATCCACGAAATACAGATGTAAGTCTGTGAGATGAATTAACAGAATACTAAGCAGTTTCTCAGAAAACTTGTTTCCAGATTTCATCTGAGGATATTTCCTTTTTCACCATAGCCCTCTATGCGCTTCCAAATATCACTTTGCCAATTCCACAAGAACTGTCTTAGCGAAAGGCTTCTTGAGGGGAAAACTGTAACTCGGTGAGCTGATTTCACAGTACACAAAGAAGTTTATTAGAAAGCTTCTTTCTCTTTGTTATCGGAGGATATTTCCCTTGGCCCTATATTCTTCAAGGGGATCCGAAATATCTCTTCTCAGATTCCAAAGAAATAAGGCTAGCAAAGTGATCCACGAAATACAGACGTAACTCTGTGAGATGAATTAACAGAACTCTAAGCAGTTTCTCAGAAAGCTTCTTTCCAGATTTCATTAGATGATATTTCCTTTTTCACCATGGCCCTCTATGGGCTTCCAAATATCACTTTGCCAATTCCACAAGAACTATCTAGCGAAAGTCTTCTTGAGGGGAAAGCTGTAACTCAGTGAGATGATTTCACAGAACAAAAAGAAGTTTCTCAGAAAGCTTCTTTCTCTTTGTTATCGGAGGATATTTCCTTTGGCCCTGTAGTCCTCAAGGGGATCCGAAATATCTGTTCTCAGATTCCACAGAAATATGGCTAGAAAAGAGATACATGAAATACAGATGTAACTCTGTGAGATGAAATAACAGAATACTAAGTAGTTTCTCAGGAAACTTCTTTCCAGATTTCATCTGAGGATATTTCCTTTTTCAAAATAGCCCTCTAGGCGCTTCCAAATATCACTTTTCCAATTCCAAAAGAACTATCTTAGCGAAAGACTTCTTGAGGGGAAAGCTGTAACTCTGTGAGTTGATTTCACAGAACACAAAGAAGTTTCTCAGAAATTTTCTTTATCTTTGTTACCTTAGAATATTTCCTTTGGCCCTGTAGTCTTCTAAGGGATCCGAAATATCTGTTCTCAGATTCCACAGAAATAAGGCAAGCAAAGAGGTCCACGAAATACAGATGTAACTCTGTGAGATGAATTAACAGAACACTAAGCAGTTTCTCAAAAAGCTTCCTTCCAGATTTTATCTGAGTATATTTCCTTTTTCACCATAGCCCTCTATGGGCTTCCAAATATCACTTTGCCACTTCCACAAAAACTGTCTTAGCGAAAGGCTTCTTGAGGGGAAAGCTGTAACTCTGTGAGATGATTTCACAGAACACAAAGAAGTTTCTCAGAAAGATTCTTTCTCTTTGTTATCGGAGGATATTTCCTTTGGCCCTATAGTCTTCTAAGGGATCCGAAATATCTCTTCTCAGATTCCACAGAAATAAGGCGAGCAAAGAGATCCACGAAATACAGATGTAACTCTGTGAGATGAATTAACAGCACACTAAGAAGTTTCTCAAAAAGGTTTTTTCCAGATTTCATCTGAGGATATTTCCTTTTTCACCCTAGCCCTCTATGCGCTTCCAAATAACACTTTGCCAAATCCACAAGAACTGTCTTAGCGAAAGGCTTCTTGAGGGGAAAGCTGTAACTCTGTGAGATGATTTCACAGAACACAAAGGAGTTTCTCAGAAAGCTTCTTTCTCTTTGTTATCGGAGGATATTTCCTTTGGTCCTATAGTCTTCAAGGGAATCCGAAATATCTGTTCTCAGATTCCACAGAAATAAGGCTAGCAAAGAGATCCACGAAATACAGATGTAACTCTTTGAGATGAATTAACAGAACACTAAGCAGTCTCTCAGAAAGCTTCTTTCCAGATTTCATCTGAGGATATTTCCTTTTTCACCATAGCCCTCTAGGCGCTTCCAAATGTCACTTTGCCAATTCCACAAGAACTGTCTTAGCGAAAGGCTTCTTGAGGGGAAAGCTGTAACTCTGTGAGATGATTTCACAGAACACAAAGAAGTTTCTCAGAAAGCTTCTTTCTCTTTGTTATCGGAGGAGATTTCCTTTGGCCCTATAGTCTTCTAAGGGATCCGAAATATCTCTTCTCAGATTCCACACAAATAAGGCTAGCAAAGAGATCCACGAAATACAGATGTAACTCTTTGAGATGAATTAACAGAACACTGAGCAGTTTCTCAGAAAGCTTCTTTCCAGATTTCATCTGAGGATATTTCCTTTTTCACCATAGCCCTCAATGGGCTTCCAAATATCACTTTGCCAATTCCACAAGAACTGTCTTAGCGAAAGGCTTCTTGAGGGGAAAGCTGTAACTCTGTGAGATGATTTCACAGAACACAAAGAAGTTTCTCAGAAAGTTTCCTTGACTTTGTAATCAGAGTTTATTTCCTTTGGCCCTATATTCATCAAAGGGATCCGAAATATCTGTTCTCAGATTCCACAGAAATAAGGCTAGCAAAGAGATCCACGAAATACAGATGTAACTCTGTGAGAATAATTAACAGAACACTAAGCAGTTTCTCAGAAAGCTTCTTTCCAGATTTCATCTGAGGATATTTCCTTTTTCACCATAGCCCTCTATGCGCTTCCATATATCGCTTTGCCAATTCCACAAGAAATGTCTTAGCGAAAGGCTTCTTGAGGGGAACGCTGTAACTCTGTGAGATAATTTCACAGAACACAGAGAAGTTTCTCAGAAAGCTTTTTTCTCTTTGTTATCGGAGTTTATTTCCTTTGGCCCTATACTCTTCAAAGGGATCCGAAATAACTGTTCTCAGATTCCACAGAAATAAGGCTAGCAAAGTGATCCACGAAATACAGATGTAACTCTGTGAGATGAATTAACAGAACACTGAGAAGTTTCTCAGAAAGCTTCCTTCCAGATTTCATCTGACGATATTTCCGTTTTCACCATAGCCCGCTATGGGCTTCCAAATATCACTTTGCCAATTCCACAAGAACTGTCTTAGCGAAAGGCTTCTTGAGGGGAAAGCTGTAACTCTGTGAGATGAATTCAGAGGACTCAAAGAATTTTTTCAGAAAGCTTCTTTCTATTTGTTATCGGAGGATATTTCCTTTGGCTCTATAGTGTTCTAAGGGATCCTAAATATCTGTTCTCAGATTCTACAGAAATAAGGCTAGCAAAGAGATATACGAAATACAGATGTAACTTTGTCAGCTGAATTAACAGAACACTAAGCAGTTTCTCAGAAAGCTTCTTTCCCCATTTCATTTGAGGATATTTCCTTTTTCACCATAGCCCTCTAAGGGCTTCCAAATATCACTATGCCAATTCCACAAGAACTGTCTTAGCGAAAGGCTTCTTGAGGGGAAAGCTGTAAATCGGTGAGATGATTTCACAGCAAACAAAGAAGTTTCTCAGAAAGCTTCTTTCTCTTTGTTATCGGAGGATATTTCCTTTGGCCCTATAGTCTTCTAAGGGATCCGAAATATCTGTTCTAAGATTCCACAGAAATAAGGCTAGCAAAGAGATCCACGAAATACAGTTGTAACTCTGTGAGATGAATTAACAGAACACTAAGCCGTTTCTCTGAAAGCTTCTTTCCAGATTTCAACTGAGGATATTTCCTTTTTCACCATAGCCCTCTATGGGCTTCCAAATATCACTTTGCCAATTCCACAAGAACTGTCTTAGCGAAAGGCTTCTTGAGGGGAAAGCTGTAACTCTGTGAGTTGATTTCACAGAACACAAAGAAGTCTCTCAGAAAGCTTCTTTCTCTTTGTTATCGGAGGACATTTCCTTGGGCCCTCTAATCTTCTAATGGATCCCAAATATCTGTTCTCAGATTCCACACAAATAAGGCTAGCAAAGGGATCCAGGAAATACAGATGTAACTCTGCGAGATGAATTAAAAGAACACTAAGCAGCTTCTCATAATGCTTCTTTCCAGATTTCATCTGAGGTATTTCCTTTTTTACCATAGCCCTCTATGCCCTTCGAAATATCACTTGCCAATTCCACAAGAACTGTCTTACTGAAAGGCTTCTTGAGGGGAAAGCTGTAACTCTGTGAGATGGTTTCACAGAACACAAAGAAGTTTCTCACAAAGCTTCTTTCTCTTTGTTATCGGAGGATATTTCCTTTGGCCCTATAGTCTTCTAAGTGATTCGAAATATCTGTTCTCAGATTCCACAGAAATAAGGCTAGCAAAGAGATCCACGAAATACAGATGTAACTCTGTGAGATGAATTAACAAAACCCTAAGAAGTTTCTCAGAAAGCTTCTTTCCAGATTTCATCTGAGGATATTTCCTTTTTCACCATAGCCCTCTAGGCGCTTCCAAATGTCACTTTGCCAATTCCACAAGAACTGTCTTAGCGAAAGGCTTCTTGAGGGGAAGGCGGTAACTCTGTGAGATGATTTCACAGAACACAAAGAAGTTTCTCAGAAAGCTTCTTTCTCTTTGTTATCGGAGGACATTTCCTTTGGCCCTATAGTCTTCTAAGGGATCCGAAATATCTCTTCTCAGATTCCACAGAAATAAGGCTAGCAAAGAGATCCACGAAATACAGATGAAACTCTTTGAGATGAATTAACAGAACACTGAGCAGTTTCTCAGAAAGCTTCTTTCCAGATTTCATCTGAGGATATTTCCTTTTTCACCATAGCCCTCTATGGGCTTCCAAATATCACTTTGCCAATTCCACAAGAACTGTCTTAGCGAAAGGCTTCTTGAGGGGAAAGCTGTAACTCTGTGAGATGATTTCACAGAACACAAAGAAGTTTCTCAGAAAGATTCCTTGACTTTGATATCGGAGTTTATTTCCTTTGGCCCTATATTCATCAAAGGGATCCGAAATATCTGTTCTCAGATTCTACAGAAATAAGGCTAGCAAAGAGATCCACGAAATACAGATGTAACTCTGTGAGAATAATTAACAGAACACTAAGCAGTTTCTCAGAAAGCTTCTTTCCAGATTTCATCTGAGGATATTTCCTTTTTAACCATAGCCCTCTATGCGCTTCCATATATCACTTTGCCAATTCCACAAGAAACGTCTTAGCGAAAGGCTTATTGAGGGGAAAGCTGTAACTCTGTGAGATGAATTCACAGGACTCAAAGAAGTTTTTCAGAGAGCTTCTTTCTCTTTGTTATCGGAGTATATTTCCTTTGGCTCTATAGTCTTCTAAGGGATCCGAAATATCTGTTCTCAGATTATACAGAAATAAGGCTAGCAAAGAGATATACGAAATATAGATGTAACTCTGTGAGATGAATTAACAGAACACTAAGCAGTTTCTCAGAAAGCTTCTTTCCCCATTTCATTTGAGGATATTTCCTTTTTCACCATAGCCCTCTAAGGGCTTCCAAATATCACTATCCCAATTCCACAAGAACTGTCTTAGCGAAAGGCTTCTTGAGGGGAAAGCTGTAACTCTGTGAGATGATTTCACAGAAAACAAAGAAGTTTCTCAGAAAGCTTCTTTCTCTTTGTTACCGGAGGATATTTCCTTTGGCCCTATAGTCTTCTAAGGGATCCGAAATATCTGTTCTCAGATTCCACAGAAATAAGGCTAGCAAAGAGTTCCACGAAATACAGATGTAACTCTGTGAGATGAATTAACAGAACACTAAGCAGTTTCTCTGAAAACTTCTTTCCAGATTTCAACTGAGGATATTTCCTTTTTCACCATAGCCCTCTATGGGCTTCCAAATATCACTTTGCAAATTCCACAAGAACTGTCTTAGCGAAAGGCTTCTTGAGGGGAAAGCTGTAACTCTGTGAGTTGATTTCGCAGAACACAAAGAAGTTTCTCAGAAAGCTTCTTTCTCTTTGTTATCGGAGGACATTTCCTTGGGCCCTCCAATCTTCTAAGGGATCCCAAATATCTGTTCTCAGATTCCACAGAAATAAGGCTAGCAAAGGGATCCAGGAAATACAGATGTAACTCTGCGAGATGAATTAAAAGAACACTAAGCAGCTTCTCATAATGCTTCTTTCCAGATTTCATCTGAGGTATTTCCTTTTTTACCATAGCCCTCTATGCCCTTCCAAATATCACTTGCCAATTCCACAAGAACTGTCTTAGCGAAAGGCTTCTTGAGGGGAAAGCAGTAACTCTGTGAGATGGTTTCACAGAACACAAAGAAGTTTCTCACAAAGCTTCTTTCTCTTTGTTATCGGAGGATATTTCCTTTGGCCCTATAGTCTTCTAAGTGATTCGAAATATCTGTTCTCAGATTCCACAGAAATAAGGCTAGCAAAGAGATCCACGAAATACAGATGTAACTCTGTGAGATGAATTAACAAAACCCTAAGAAGTTTCTCAGAAGGCTTCTTTCCAGATTTCATCTGAGGATATTTCCTTTTTCACCATAGCCCTCTAGGCGCTTCCAAATGTCACTTTGCCAATTCCACAAGAACTGTCTTAGCGAAAGGCTTCTTGAGGGGAAGGCGGTAACTCTGTGAGATGATTTCACAGAACACAAAGAAGTTTCTCAGAAAGCTTCTTTCTCTTTGTTATCGGAGGACATTTCCTTTGGCCCTATAGTCTTCTAAGGGATCCGAAATATCTCTTCTCAGATTCCACAGAAATAAGGCTAGCAAAGAGATCCACGAAATACAGATGAAACTCTTTGAGATGAATTAACAGAACACTGAGCAGTTTCTCAGAAAGCTTCTTTCCAGATTTCATCTGAGGATATTTCCTTTTTCACCATAGCCCTCTATGGGCTTCCAAATATCACTTTGCCAATTCCACAAGAACTGTCTTAGCGAAAGGCTTCTTGAGGGGAAAGCTGTAACTCTGTGAGATGATTTCACAGAACACAAAGAAGTTTCTCAGAAAGATTCCTTGACTTTGATATCGGAGTTTATTTCCTTTGGCCCTATATTCATCAAAGGGATCCGAAATATCTGTTCTCAGATTCTACAGAAATAAGGCTAGCAAAGAGATCCACGAAATACAGATGTAACTCTGTGAGAATAATTAACAGAACACTAAGCAGTTTCTCAGAAAGCTTCTTTCCAGATTTCATCTGAGGATATTTCCTTTTTAACCATAGCCCTCTATGCGCTTCCATATATCACTTTGCCAATTCCACAAGAAACGTCTTAGCGAAAGGCTTATTGAGGGGAAAGCTGTAACTCTGTGAGATGAATTCACAGGACTCAAAGAAGTTTTTCAGAAAGCTTCTTTCTCTTTGTTATCGGAGGATATTTCCTTTGGCTCTATAGTCTTCTAAGGGATCCGAAATATCTGTTCTCAGATTATACAGAAATAAGGCTAGCAAAGAGATCTACGAAATATAGATGTAACTCTGTGAGATGAATTAACAGAACACTAAGCAGTTTCTCAGAAAGCTTCTTTCCCCATTTCATTTGAGGATATTTCCTTTTTCACCATAGCCCTCTAAGGGCTTCCAAATATCACTATCCCAATTCCACAAGAACTGTCTTAGCGAAAGGCTTCTTGAGGGGAAAGCTGTAACTCTGTGAGATGATTTCACAGAAAACAAAGAAGTTTCTCAGAAAGCTTCTTTCCCTTTGTTACCGGAGGATATTTCCTTTGGCCCTATAGTCTTCTAAGGGATCCGAAATATCTGTTCTCAGATTCCACAGAAATAAGGCTAGCAAAGAGTTCCACGAAATACAGATGTAACTCTGTGAGATGAATTAACAGAACACTAAGCAGTTTCTCTGAAAACTTCTTTCCAGATTTCAACTGAGGATATTTCCTTTTTCACCATAGCCCTCTATGGGCTTCCAAATATCACTTTGCAAATTCCACAAGAACTGTCTTAGCGAAAGGCTTCTTGAGGGGAAAGCTGTAACTCTGTGAGTTGATTTCGCAGAACACAAAGAAGTTTCTCAGAAAGCTTCTTTCTCTTTGTTATCGGAGGACATTTCCTTGGGCCCTCTAATCTTCTAAGGGATCCCAAATATCTGTTCTCAGATTCCACAGAAATAAGGCTAGCAAAGGGATCCAGGAAATACAGATGTAACTCTGCGAGATGAATTAAGAGAACACTAAGCAGCTTCTCAGAATGCTTCTTTCCAGATTTCATCTGAGGATATTTTCTTTTTTACCATAGCCCTCTATGCCCTTCCAAGTATCACTTGCCAATTCCACAACAACTGTCTTAGCGAAAGGCTTCTTGAGGGGAAAGCTGTAACTCTGTGAGATGGTTTCACAGAACACAAAGAAGTTTCTCACAAAGCTTCTTTCTCTTTGTTATCGGAGGATATTTCCTTTGGCCCTATAGTCTTCTAAGGGATTCGAAATATCTGTTCTCAGATTACACAGAAATAAGGCTAGCAAAGAGATCCACGAAATACAGATGTAACTCTGTGAGATGAATTAACAAACCCTAAGAAGTTTCTCAGAAAGCTTCTTTCCAGATTTCATCTGAGGATATTTCCTTTTTCACCATAGCCCTCTAGGCGCTTCCAAATATCACTTTGCCAATTCCACAAGAACTGTCTTAGCGAAAGGCTTCTTGAGGGGAAAGCGGTAACTCTGTGAGATGATTTCACAGAACACAAAGAAGTTTCTCAGAAAGCTTCTTTCTCTTTGTTATCGGAGGAGATTTCCTTTGGCCCTATATTCTTCTAAGGGATCCGAAATATCTCTTCTCAGATTCCACACAAATAAGGCTAGGAAAGAGATCCACGAAATACAGATGTAACTCTTTGAGATGAATTAACAGAACACTGAGCAGTTTCTCAGAAAGCTTCTTTCCAGATTTCATCTGAGGATATTTCCTTTTTCACCATAGCCCTCTATGGGCTTCCAAATATCACTTTGCCAATTCCACAAGAACTGTCTTAGCGAAAGGCTTCTTGAGGGGAAAGCTGTAACTCTGTGAGATGATTTCACAGAACACAAAGAAGTTTCTCAGAAAGTTTCCTTGACTTTGATATCGGAGTTTATTTCCTTTGGCCCTATATTCATCAAAGGGATCCGAAATATCTGTTCTCAGATTCCACAGAAATAAGGCTAGCAAAGAGATCCACGAAATACAGATGTAACTCTGTGAGAATAATTAACAGAACACTAAGCAGTTTCTCAGAAAGCTTCTTTCCAGATTTCATCTGAGGATATTTCCTTTTTCACCATAGCCCTCTAAGGGCTTCCAAATATCACTATGCCAATTCCACAAGAACTGTCTTAGCGAAAGGCTTTTTGAGGGGAAAGCTGTAGCTCTGTGAGATGATTTCACCGAAAACAAAGAAGTTTCTCAGAAAGTTTCTTTCTCTTTGTTATCGGAGGATATTTCCTTTGGCCCTATAGTCTTCTAAGGGATCCGAAATATCTGTTCTCAGATTCCACAGAAATAAGGCTAGCAAAAAGTTCCACGAAATACAGATGTAACTCTGTGAGATGAATTAACAGAACACTAAGCAGGTTCTCTGAAAGCTTCTTTCCAGATTTCAACTGAGGATATTTCCTTTTTCACCATAGCTCTCTATGGGCTTCCAAATATCACTTTGCCAATTCCACAAGAACTGTCTTACCGAAAGGCTTCTTGAGGGGAAAGCTGCAACTCTGTGAGTTGATTTCGCAGAACACAAAGAAGTTTCTCAGAAAGCTTCTTTCTCTTTGTTATCGGAGGACATTTCCTTGGGCCCTCTAATCTTCTAATGGATCCCAAATATCTGTTCTCAGATTCCACAGAAATAAGGCTAGCAAAGGGATCCAGGAAGTACAGATGTAACTCTGTGAGATGAATTAACAGAACACTAAGCAGCTTCTCAGAATGCTTCTTTCCAGATTTCATCTGAGGATATTTCCTTTTTTACCATAGCCCTCTATGCCCTTCCAAATATCACTTGCCAATTCCACAAAAACTGTCTTAGCGAAAGGCTTCTTGAGGGGAAAGCTGTAACTCTGTGACATGATTTCACAGAACACAAAGAAGTTTCTCAGAAAGCTTCTTTTTTTTCCTATCGGAGGATATTTCCTTTGGCCCTATAGTCTTCTAAGGGATCCGAAATATCTGTTCTCAGATTCCACAGAAATAAGGCTAGAAAAGAGATCCACGAAATACAGATGTAACTCTGTGAGATGAATTAACAGAACACTAAGCAGTTTCTCAGAAAGCTTCTTTCCAGATTCCATCTGAGGATATTTCGTTTTTCACCATAGCCCGCTATGGGCTTCCAAATATCACTTTGCCAATTCCACAAGAACTGTCTTAGCGAAAGGCTTCTTGAGGGGACAGCTGTAACTCTGTGAGACGATTTCACAGTTCACAAAGATGTTTATCAGAAAGCTTCTTTCTCTTTGTTATCGGAGGATATTTCCTTTGGTCCTATAGTCTTCAATGGGATCCGAAATATATGTTCTCATGTTCCACAGAAATAAGGCTAGCAAGAGATCCACGAAATACAGATGTAACTCTGTGAGATGAATTAACAGAACCCTAATCAGTTTCTCTTAAAGCTTATTTCCAGATTTCATCTGAGGATATTTCCTTTTTCACCATAGCCCTCTAAGCGCTTCCAAATATCACTTTGCCAATTCCACAAGAACTGTCTTAGCGAAAGGCTTCTTGAGGGGAAAGCTGTAACTCTGTGAGATGAATTCAAAGGACACAAAGAAGTTTTTCAGAAAGCTTCTTTCTCTTTGTTATCGCAGGATATTTCCTTTGGCCCTATAGTCTTCTAAGGGATCTGAAATATCTGTCCTCAGATTCTACAGAAATAAGGCTGGCAAAGAGATCCAGGAAATACAGATGTAACTATGTGAGATGAATTAACAGAACCCTAAACAGTTTCTCAGAAAGCTTCTTTCCAGATTTCATCTGAGGATATTTCCTTTTTCACCATAGTCCTCTTTGGGCTTCCAAATATCACTTTGCCAATTCCACAAGAACTGTCTTAGCGAAAGGGTTCTTGAGGGGAAATCTGTAACTCTGTGAGATGATTTCACAGAACACAAAGAAGTTTCTCAGAAAGCTTCTTTCTCTTTGTTGCCGGAGGTATTTCCTTTGGCCCTATAATTTTCAAAGGGATCCGAAATATCTGTTCTCAGATTCCACAGAAATAAGGCTAGCAAAGAGATCCACGAAATACAGATGTAACTCTGTGAGATTAATTAACAGAACACTAAGAAGTTTCTCAGAAAGCTTCTTTCCAGATTTCATCTGAGGATATTTCCTTTTTCACCATAGCCCTCTATGGGCTTCCAAATATCACTTTGCCAGTTCCACAAGAACTGTCTTAGCGAAAGGCTACTTCAGGGGAAAGCTGTAACTCTGGGAGACGATTTCACAGAACACAAAGAAGTTTCTCAGAAAGCTTCTTTCTCTTTCCTATCGGAGGATATTTCCTTTGGCCCTATAGTCTTCAAGGGGATCGGAAATATCTGTTCTCAGATTCCACAGATATAAGGATAGAAAAGAGATCCACGAAATACAGATGTAACTCTGTGAGATGAATTAACAGAACATTAATCAGTTTCTCAGAAAGCTTCTTTCCAGATTTCATCTGAGGATATTTCCTTTTTCACCATAGCCCTCTATGGGCTTCCAAATATCACTTTGCCAATTCCACAAGAACTGTCTTAGCGAAAGGCTTCTTGAAGGGAAAGCTGTAACTCTGTGAGATGATTTCACAGAACACAAAGAAGTTTCTCAGAAAGCTTCTTTTTTTTCCTATCGGAGGATATTTCCTCTGGCCCTATAGTCTTCTAAGGGATCCGAAATATCTGTTCTCAGATTCCACAGAAATAAGGCTAGAAAAGAGATCCACGAAATACAGATGTAACTCTGTGAGATGAATTAACAGAACACTAAGCAGTTTCTCAGAAAGCTTCTTTCCAGATTTCATCTGAGGATATTTCGTTTTTCACCATAGCCCGCTATGGGCTTCCAAATATCACTTTGCCAATTCCACAGGAACTGTCTTAGCGAAAGGCTTCTTGAGGGGAAATCTGTAACTCTGTGAGATGATTTCACAGAACACAAAGAAATTTCTCAGAAAGCTTCTTTCTCTTTGTTGTCGGAGGTATTTCCTTTGGCCCTATAATTTTCAAAGGGATCCGAAATATCTGTTCTCAGATTCCACAGAAATAAGGCTAGCAAAGAGATCCACGAAATACAGATGTAACTCTGTGAGATTAATTAACAGAACACTAAGAAGTTTCTCAGAAAGCTTCTTTCCAGATTTCATCTGAGGATATTTCCTTTTTCACCATAGCCCTCTATGGGCTTCCAAATATCACTTTGCCAGTTCCACAAGAACTGTCTTAGCGAAAGGCTACTTCAGGGGAAAGCTGTAACTCTGGGAGACGATTTCACAGAACACAAAGAAGTTTCTCAGAAAGCTTCTTTCTCTTTCCTATCGGAGGATATTTCCTTTGGCCCTATAGTCTTCAAGGGGATCCGAAATATCTGTTCTCAGATTCCACAGATATAAGGATAGAAAAGAGATCCACGAAATACAGATGTAACTCTGTGAGATGAATTAACAGAACATTAATCAGTTTCTCAGAAAGCTTCTTTCCAGATTTCATCTGAGGATATTTCCTTTTTCACCATAGCCCTCTATGGGCTTCCAAATATCACTTTGCCAATTCCACAAGAACTGTCTTAGCGAAAGGCTTCTTGAAGGGAAAGCTGTAACTCTGTGAGATGATTTCACAGAACACAAAGAAGTTTCTCAGAAAGCTTCTTTTTTTTCCTATCGGAGGATATTTCCTTTGGCCCTATAGTCTTCAATGGGATCCGAAATATATGTTCTCAGGTTCCACAGAAATAAGGCTAGCAAGAGATCCACGAAATACAGATGTAACTCTGTGAGATGAATTAACAGAACCCTAATCAGTTTCTCTGAAAGCTTCTTTCCAGATTTCATCTGAGGATATTTCCTTTTTCACCATAGCCCTCTAAGCGCTTCCAAATATCACTTTGCCAATTACAAAAGAACTGTCTTAGCGAAAGGCTTCTTGAGGGGAAAGCTGTAACTCTGTGAGATGAATTCAAAGGGCACAAAGAAGTTTTTCAGAAAGCTTCTTTCTCTTTGTTATCGCAGGATATTTCCTTTGGCCCTATAGTCTTCTAAGGGATCCGAAATATCTGTCCTCAGATTCCACAGAAATAAGGCTGGCAAAGAGATCCACGAAATACAGGTGTAACTCTGTCAGATGAATTAAGAGAACACTAAGCAGTTTCTCAGAAAGCTTCTTTCCAGATTTCATTTGAGGATATTTCCTTTTTCACCTTACCCCTCTATGGTCTTCCAAATATCACTATGCCAATTCCACAAGAACTGTCTTAGCGAAAGGCTTCTTGAGGGGAAAGCTGTAACTCTGTGAGATGAATTCACAGGACACAAAGATGTTTCTCAGAAAGCTTCGTTCTCTTTGTTATCAGAGGATATTTCCTTTGGCCCTATAATCTTCAAGGGGATCCGAAATATCTGTTCTCAGATTCCACAGAAATAAGGCTAGAAAAGAGATACACGAAATACAGATGTAACTCTGTGAGATGAATTAACAGAACACGAAGCAGTTTCTCAGAAAGCTTCTTTCCAGATTTCATCTGAGGATATTTCCTTTTTCACCATAGCCATCTATGGGCTTCCAAATATCACTTTGCCAATTCCACAGGAACTGTCTTAGCGAAAGGCTTCTTGAGGGGAAATCTGTAACTCTGTGAGATGATTTCACAGAACACAAAGAAATTTCTCAGAAAGCTTCTTTCTCTTTGTTGTCGGAGGTATTTCCTTTGGCCCTATAATTTTCAAAGGGATCCGAAATATCTGTTCTCAGATTCCACAGAAATAAGGCTAGCAAAGAGATCCACGAAATACAGATGTAACTCTGTGAGATTAATTAACAGAACACTAAGAAGTTTCTCAGAAAGCTTCTTTCCAGATTTCATCTGAGGATATTTCCTTTTTCACCATAGCCCTCTATGGGCTTCCAAATATCACTTTGCCAGTTTCACAAGAACTGTCTTAGCGAAAGGCTACTTCAGGGGAAAGCTGTAACTCTGGGAGACGATTTCACAGAACACAAAGAAGTTTCTCAGAAAGCTTCTTTCTCTTTCCTATCGGAGGATATTTCCTTTGGCCCTATAGTCTTCAAGGGGATCCGAAATATCTGTTCTCAGATTCCACAGATATAAGGATAGAAAAGAGATCCACGAAATACAGATGTAACTCTGTGAGATGAATTAACAGAACATTAATCAGTTTCTCAGAAAGCTTCTTTCCAGATTTCATCTGAGGATATTTCCTTTTTCACCATAGCCCTCTATGGGCTTCCAAATATCACTTTGCCAATTCCACAAGAACTGTCTTAGCGAAAGGCTTCTTGAAGGGAAAGCTGAAACTCTGTGAGATGATTTCACAGAACACAAAGAAGTTTCTCAGAAAGCTTCTTTTTTTTCCTATCGGAGGATATTTCCTTTGGCCCTATAGTCTTCAATGGGATCCGAAATATATGTTCTCAGGTTCCACAGAAATAAGGCTAGCAAGAGATCCACGAAATACAGATGTAACTCTGTGAGATGAATTAACAGAACCCTAATCAGTTTCTCTGAAAGCTTCTTTCCAGATTTCATCTGAGGATATTTCCTTTTTCACCATAGCCCTCTAAGCGCTTCCAAATATCACTTTGCCAATTACAAAAGAACTGTCTTAGCGAAAGGCTTCTTGAGGGGAAAGCTGTAACTCTGTGAGATGAATTCAAAGGGCACAAAGAAGTTTTTCAGAAAGCTTCTTTCTCTTTGTTATCGCAGGATATTTCCTTTGGCCCTATAGTCTTCTAAGGGATCCGAAATATCTGTCCTCAGATTCCACAGAAATAAGGCTGGCAAAGAGATCCACGAAATACAGGTGTAACTCTGTCAGATGAATTAAGAGAACACTAAGCAGTTTCTCAGAAAGCTTCTTTCCAGATTTCATTTGAGGATATTTCCTTTTTCACCTTAGCCCTCTATGGTCTTCCAAATATCACTATGCCAATTCCACAAGAACTGTCTTAGCGAAAGGCTTCTTGAGGGGAAAGCTGTAACTCTGTGAGATGAATTCACAGGACACAAAGATGTTTCTCAGAAAGCTTCGTTCTCTTTGTTATCAGAGGATATTTCCTTTGGCCCTATAATCTTCAAGGGGATCCGAAATATCTGTTCTCAGATTCCACAGAAATAAGGCTAGAAAAGAGATACACGAAATACAGATGTAACTCTGTGAGATGAATTAACAGAACACGAAGCAGTTTCTCAGAAAGCTTCTTTCCAGATTTCATCTGAGGATATTTCCTTTTTCACCATAGCCATCTATGGGCTTCCAAATATCACTTTGCCAATTCCACAAGAACTGTCTTAGCGAAAGGATTCTTGAGGGGAAAGCTGTAACTCTGTGAGATGAATTCACAGGACACAAAGATGTTTATCAGAAAGCTTCTTTCTCTTTGTTATCGGAGGATATTTCCTTTGGCCCTATAGTCTTCAAGGGAATCCGAAATATCTGTTCTCAGATTCCACAGAAATAAGGATAGAAAAGAGATCCACGAAATACAGATGTAACTATGTGAGATGAATTAACAGAACCCTAAACAGTTTCTCAGAAAGCTTCTTTCCAGATTTCATCTGAGGATATTTGCTTTTTCACCATAGTCCTCTTTGGGCTTCCAAATATCACTTTGCCAATTCCACAAGAACTGTCTTAGCGAAAGGGTTCTTGAGGGGAAATCTGTAACTCTGTGAGATGATTTCACAGAACACAAAGAAGTTTCTCAGAAAGCTTCTTTCTCTATGTTGTCGGAGGTATTTCCTTTGGCCCTGTAATTTTCAAAGGGATCCGAAATATCTGTTCTCAGATTCCACAGAAATAAGTCTAGCAAAGAGATCCACGAAATACAGATGTAACTCTTTGAGATGAATTAACAGAACACTAAGCAGTTTCTCAAAAAGCTTCTTTTCAGATTTCATCTGAGGATATTTCCTTTTTCACCATAGCCCTCTAGGCGCTTCCAAATGTCACTTTGCCAATTCCACAAGAACTGTCTTAGCGAAAGGCTTCTTGAGGGGAAAGCTGTAACTCTGTGAGATGATATCACAGAACACAAAGAAGTTCCTCAGAAAGTTTCCTTGACTTTGTTATCGGAGTTTATTTCCTTTGTCCCTATATTCATCAAAGGGATCCGAAATATCTGTTCTCCGATTCCACAGAAATAAGGCTAGCAAAGAGATCCACGAAATACAGATGTAACTCTGTGAGAATAATTAACAGAACACTAAGCAGTTTCTCAGAAAGCTTCTTTCCAGATTTCATCTGAGGATATTTCCTTTTTCACCATAGCCCTCTATGCGCTTCCATATATCACTTTGCCAATTCCACAAGAACTGTCTTTGCGAAAGACCTCTTGAGGGGAAAGCTGTAACTCTGTGAGATGAATTCACAGGACACAAAGAAGTTTTTCAGAAAGGTTCTTTCTCTTTCTTATCGGAGGATATTTCCTTTGGCCCTATAGTCTTCTAAGGGATCCGAAATATCTGTTCTCAGATTCTACAGAAATAAGGCTAGCAAGGAGATCCACGAAATACAGATGTAACTCTGTGAGATGAATTAACAGAACACTAAGCAGTTTCTCAAAAAGCTTCTTTCCAGATTTCATTTGAGAATATTTCCTTTTTCACCGTAGCCCTCTATGGGCTTCCAAATATCACTATGCCAATTCCACAAGAACTGTCTTAGCGAAAGGCTTCTTGAGGGGAAAGCTGTAACTCTGTAAGATGATTTCACAGAAAACAAAGAAGTTTCTCAGAAAGCTTCTTTCTCTTTGTTATCGGAAGATAGTTCCTTTGGCCCTATAGTCTTCTAAGGGATGCGAAATATCAGTTCTCAGATTCCACAGAAATAAGACTAGCAAAGAGATCCACGAAATACAGATGTAACTCTGTGAGATGAATTAAGAGAACACTAAGAAGTTTCTCAAAAAGCTTCTTTCCAGATTTCATCTGAGGATATTTCCTTTTTCACCATAGCCCTCTATGCGCTTCCAAATAACACTTTGCCAAATCCAAAAGAACTGTCTTAGCGAAAGGCTCCTTGAGGGGAAAGCTGTAACTCTGTGAGATGATTTCACAGAACAAAGAAGTTTATCAGAAAGCTTATCTCTCTTTGTTATCGGAGGATATTTCCTTTGGCCCTAGAGTCTTCAAAGGGATCCGAAATATCTGTTCTCAGATTCCACAGAAATGAGGCTAGCAAAGAGATCCTCGAAATACAGATGTAACTCTGTGAGATGAATTAACAGAACACTAAGCAGTTTCTCAGAAAACTTCTTTCCAGATTTCATCTGAGGATATTTCCTTTTTCACCATAGCCCTCTATGCGCTTCCAAATATCACTTTGCCAATTCCACAAGAACTGTCTTAGCGAAAGGCTTCTTGAGGGGAAATCTGTAACTCTGTGAGATGATTTCACAGTACACAAGGAAGTTTATTAGAAAGCTTCTGTCTCTTTGTTATCGAAGGATATTTCCTTTGGCCCTATATTCTTCAAGGGGATCCGAAATATCTGTTCTCAGAT
This sequence comes from Macaca nemestrina, assembly GCF_043159975.1. Taxonomy (NCBI): domain Eukaryota; kingdom Metazoa; phylum Chordata; class Mammalia; order Primates; family Cercopithecidae; genus Macaca; species Macaca nemestrina. The sequence continues at coordinate 28,970,428 of NC_092143.1, forward strand.
TCCACAGAAATAAGGCTAGAAAAGAGATCCACGAAATACATATGTAACTCTGTGAGATGAATTAACAGAACACTAATCAGTTTCTCAGAAAGCTTCTTTCCAGATTTCATCTGAGGATATTTCCTTTTTCACCATAGCCCACTGAGGGCATCCAAATATCACTTTGCCAAATCCACAAGAACTGTCTTAGCGAAAGGCTTCTTGAGGGGAAAGCTGTGACTCTGTGAGATGATTTCACAGAACAAAGAAGTTTATCAGAAAGCTTCTTTCTCTTTGTTATGGAAGATATTTCCTTTGGCCCTATAGTCTTCAAGGGGATCCGAAATATCTGTTCTCAGATTCCACAGAAATGAGGCTAGCAAAGAGATCCTCGAAATACAGATGTAACTCTGTGAGATAAATTAACAGAACACTAATCAGTTTCTCAGAAAGCTTCTTTCCAGATTTCATGTGAGGATATTTCCTTTTTCACCATAGCCCAATAGGGGCTTCCAAATATCACTTTGCCAATTCCACAAGAACTGTCTTAGCGAAAGGCTTCTTGAGGGGAAAGCTGTAAATCCGTGACATGAATTCACACGACACAAAGAAGTTTCTCAGAAAGCTACTTTCTCTTTGTTATCAGAGGATATTTCCTTTGGCCCTATAGTCTTCTAAGGGATCCGAAATATCTGTTCTCAGATTCTACAGAAATAAGGCTAGCAAAGAGATCCACGAAATACAGATGTAACTCTGTGAGATGAATTAACAGAACACTAAGCAGTTTCTCAGAAAGCTTCTTTCCATATTTCATCTGAGGATATTTCCTTTTTCACCATAGTCCTCTATGCGCTTCCAAATATCACTTTGCCAATTCCACAAGAACTGTCTTAGCGAAAGGGTTCTTGAGGGAAATCTGTAACTCTGTTAGATGATTTCACAGAACACAAAGAAGTTTCTCAGAAAGCTTCTTTCTCTTTGTTATCGGAGGTATTTCCTTTGGCCCTATAATTTTCAAAGGGATCCGAAATATCTGTTCTCAGATTCCACAGAAATAAGGCTAGCAAAGAGATCCACGAAATACAGATGTAACTCTGTGAGATGAATTAACAGAACACTAAGTAGTTTCTCAGAAAGCGTTTTTCCAGATTTCATCTGAGGATATTTCCTTTTTCACCATAGCCCTCTAGGCGCTTCCAAATGTCACTTGAGCAATTCCACTAGAACTGTCTTAGCGAAAGTCTTCTTGAGGGGAAATCTGTAACTCTGTGAGATGAATTCACAGGACACAAAGAAGTTTCTCCGAAAGCTTCTTTCTCTTTGTTATCGGAGGATATTTCCTTTGGCCCTATAGTCTTCTAAGGGATTAGAAATATCTGTTCACAGATTCCACAGAAATAAGGCTAGCAAAGAGATCCAGGAAATACAGATGTAACTCTGTGAGATGAATTAACAGAACACTAAGCTGTTTCTCAGAAAGCTTCCTTCCAGATTTCATCTGAGTATATTTCCTTTTTCACCATAGCCCTCTATGGGCTTCCAAATATCACTTTGCCACTTCCACAAGAACTGTCTTAGCGAAAGGCTTCCTGAGGGGAAAGCTGTAACTCTGTGAGATGATTTCACAGAACACAAAGAAGTTTCTAAGAAAGATTCTTTCTCTTTGTTATCCGAGGATATTTTCTTTGGCCCTATAGTCTTCTAAGGGATCCGACATATCTCTTCTCAGATTCCACAGAAATAAGGCTAGCAAAGAGATCCACGAAATACAGATGTAACTCTGTGAGATGAATTAACAGAACACTAAGCAGTTTCTCAGAAAGCTTCCGTCCAGATTTGATCTGAGGATATTTCCTTTTTCACCATAGCCCTCTATGGGCTTCCAAATATCACTTTGCCAATTCCACAAGAACTGTCTTAGCGACAGGTTTCCTAAGGGGAAAGCTGTAACTCTGTGAGATGATTTCACAGAACACAAAGAAGTTTCTCAGAAAGATTCTTTCTCTTTGTTATCGGAGGATATTTCCTTTGGCCCTATAGTCTTCTAAGGGATCCGAAATATCTCTTCTCAGATTCCACAGAAATAAGGCTAGCAAAGAGATACACCAAATACAGATGTAACTCTGTGAGATGAATTCACAGAACACTAAGCAGTTTCTCACAAAGCTTCTTTCCGGGTTTCATTTGAGGATATTTCCTTCTTCACCATGGTCCTCTATGGGCTTCCAAATATCACTTTGCCAATTCCACAAGAACTGTCTTAGCGAAAGGCTTCTTGAGGGGAAAGCTGTAACTCTGTGAGATGATTTCACAGAACACGAAGTTTCTCAGAAAGCTTCTTTCTCTTTGTTATCGGAGGAGATTTCCTTTGGCCATATAGTCTTCTAAGTGATCCGAAATACCTGTTCTCAGATTCCAGAGAAATAAGTCTAGCAAAGAGATCGACGAAACACAGATGTAACTCTGTGAGATGAATTAACAGAACACTAAGCAGTTTCTCAGAAAGCTTCTTTCCAGATTTCATCTGAGGATATTTCCTTTTACACCATAGTCCTCTATGGGCTTCCAAATATCACTTTGCCAATTCCACAAGAACTGTCTTAGCGAAAGGGTTCTTGAGGGAAATATGTAACTCTGTTAGATGATTTCACAGAACACAAAGAGGTTTCTCAGAAAGCTTCTTTCTCTTTGTTATCGGAGGAGATTTCCTTTGGCCCTATAGTCTTCTAAGGGATCCGAAATATCTGTTCTCAGATTCCACAGAAATAAGGCTAGCAAAGAGATCCACGAAATACAGATGTAACTCTGTGAGATGAATTAACAGAACACTAAGCAGTTTCTCAGAAAGCTTCTTTCCAGATTTCATCTGAGCATATTTCCTTTTTCACCATAGCCCTCTATGGGCTTCCAAATATCACTTTGTCAATTCCACAAAAACTGTCTTAGCGAAAGGCTTCTTGAGGGGAAAGCTGTAACTTTGTGAGATGATTTCACAGAACACAAAGAAATTTCTCAGAAAGTTTCCTTGACTTTGTTATCAGAGTTTATTTCCTTTGGCCCTATATTCATCAAAGGGATCCGAAATATCTGTTCTCAGATTCCACAGAAATAAGGCTAGAAAAGAGATCCACGAAATACAGATGTAACTCTGTGAGAAGAATTAACACAACACTAAGAAGTTTCTCAGAAAGCTTCTTTCCAGATTTCATCTGAGGATATTTCCTTTTTCAACGTAGCCCTCTATGGGCTTTCAAATATCACTTTGCCAATTCCACAAGAACTGTCTTAGCGAAAGGCTTCTGGAGGGGAAAGCTGTAACTCTGGGAGATGATTTCACAGAACACAAAGAATTTTCTCAGAAAGCTTCTTTTTTTTCCTATCGGAGGATATTTCCTTTGGCCCTATAGTCTTCAAGGGGATCCGAAATATCTATTCTCAGATTCCACAGAAATAAGGCTAGCAAAGAGATCCACGAAATACAGATGTAACTCTGTGAGATGAATTAACAGAACACTAAGGAGTTTCTCAGAAAGCTTCTTTCCAGATTTCATCTGAGGATATTTCGTTTTTCAACATAGCCCCCTATGGGCTTCCAAATATCACTTTGCCAATTCCACAAGAACTGTCTTAGCGAAAGGCTTCTTGAGGGGAAGCTGTAACTTTGTGAGATGAATTCACAGGACACAAAGGAGTTTCTCAGAAAGCTTCTCTCTCTTTGTTATCGGAGGATATTTCCTTTGGCCCTATAGTCTTCTAAGGGTTCCGAAATATCTGTTCTCAGATTCCACAGAAATAAGGCTAGCAAAGAGATCCACGAAATACAGATGTAACTCTGTGATATGAATTAACAGAACACTAAGTAGTTTCTCAGAAAGCTTCTTTCCAGATTTAATCAAGGGATACTTCCTTTTTCACCAGAGTCCTCTATGCGCTTCCAAATATCACTTTGCCAATTCCTCAAGAACTGTCTTAGCGAAAGGCTTCTTGAGGGGAAAGCTGTAATTCTGTGAGATGATTTCACAGAACACAAAGAAGTTTCTCAGAAAGGTTTTTTCTCTTTGTTATCGGAGGATATTTCCTTTGGCCTTATAGTCTTCAAAGGGATCCGAAATATCTGTTTTCAGATTCCACAGAAATAAGGCTAGCAAAGAGATCCACGAAATACAGATGTAACTCCGTGAGCTGAATTAACAGACCACTAAGCAGTTTCTCAGAAAGTTTCTTTCCAGATTTCATCTGAGGATATTTCCTTTTTCACCATAGACCTCTACGCGCTTCCATATATCACTTTACCAATTCCACAAGAACTGTCTTAGCGAAAGGCTTTTTTACGGGAAAGCTGTAACTCTGTAAGATGATTTCACAGAACACAAAGAAGTTTCTCAGAAAGCTTCTTTCTCTTTGTTATCGGAGGATATTTCCTTTGGCCCTATATTCTTCAAAGGGATCCGAAATTTCTGTTCTCAGATTCCACAGAAATAAGGCTAGCAAAGAGATCCACGAAATACAGATGTAACTCTGTGAGATGAATTAGCAGAACACTAAGCAGTTTCTCAGAAAGCTTCTTTCCATATTTCATCTGAGGATGTTTCCTATTTCACCATAGCCTTCTATGGGCTTCCAAATATCTCTTTGCCAATTCCGCAAGAACTGTCTTAGCGAAAGGCTTCTTGAGGGGAAAGCTGTAACTCTCTGAGATGATTTCCAGAACAGAAAGAAGTTTCTCAGAAGGCTTCTTTCTCTTTGTTATGGGAGGATATTTCCTTTGCCCTATAGTCTTCAAAGGGATCCGAAATATCTGTTCTCAGAATCCACAGAAATAAGGCTAGCAAAGAGACCCACGAAATACAGATGTAACTCTGTGGGATGAATTAACAAAGCATTAAGCAGTTTCTCAGAAAGCTTCTTTCCAGATTTCATCTGAGGATATATCCTTTTTCACCATAGCCCTCTATGGGCTTCCGAATATCACTTTGCCAATTCCACAAGAACTGTCTTATCGAAAGGCTTCTTGAGGGGAAAGCTGTAACTCTGTGAGATGATTTCACAGAACACAAAGAAGTTTCTCAGAAAGCTTCTTTCTCTTTGTTATCGGAGGATATTTCCTTTGGCCCTATAGTCTTCTAAGGGATCCGAAATATCTGTTCTCAGATTCCACAGAAATAAGGCTAGCCAAGAGATCCACGAAATACAGATGTAACACTGTGAGATGAATTAACAGAACACTAAGCTGTTTCTCAGAAAGCTTCTTTCTAGATTTTATCTGAGGATATTTCCTTTTTCACCGTAGACCTCTATGTGCTTCCAAATATCACTTTGCCAATTCCACAAGAACTGTCTTAGCGAAAGGCTTCTTGAGGGGAAAGGTGTAACTCTGTGAGATGATATCTCAGAATACAAATAAGTTTCTCAGAAAGCTTCTTTCTCTTTGTTATCGGAGGATATTTAATTTGGACCTTTAATCTTCAAAGGGATCCGAAATATCTGTTCTCAGATTCCACAGAAATACGGATAGCAAAGAGATCCACGAAATACAGATGGAACTCTGTGAGATGAATTAACAGAACTAAGCAGTTTCATAGAAATCTTCTTTCCAGATTTCTTCTTTGGATATTTAATTTTTCGCCATAACCCTATATGGGCTTCCAAATATCACTTTGCCAATTCCACAAGAACTGTCTTAGCGAAAGGCTTCTTGAGGGGAAAGCTGTAACTCTGTGAGATGATTTCAGAGAACACAAAGAAGTTTCTCAGAAAGGTTCTTTCTCTTTGATATCGGAGGATATTTCCTATGGCCCTATAATCTTCAAAGGGATCCGAAATATCTGTTCTCAGATGCCACAGAAATAAGGCTAGCAAAGAGATCCATGAAACACAGATGTAACTCTGTGAGATGAATTCACAGAACACTAAGCAGTTTCTCAGTAAGCTTCTTTCCAGATTTCTTCTGAGAATATTTCCTTTTTCACCATAGCCCTCTTTGGGCTTCCAAATATCACTTTGCCAATTCCACCAGAACTGTCTTAGCGAAACGTTTCTTGAGGGGAAAGCTGTTACTCTGTGAGATGATTTCTCAGAACACAGAGAAGTTTCTCAGAAAGCTTCTTTCTCTTTGTTATCGGAGGATATTTCCTTTGGCCCTATATTCTTCTAAGGGATCCGAAATATCTGTTCTCATATTCTACAGAAATAAGGCTAGCAAAGATATCCACGAAATACAGATGTAACTCTGTGAGATGAATAAAGAGAACACTAAGGAGTTTCTCAGAAATCTTCTTTCCAGATTTCATCTGAGGATATTTCCTTTTTCACCATAGCCCTCCATGTGCTTCCAAATATCACTTTGCCAATTCCACAAGAACTGACTTAGCGAAAGGCTTCTTGAGGGGATAGCTGTACCTCTGTGAGATGATTTCAGAGAACACAAAGAAGTTTATCAGAAAGCTTCTTTCTCTTTGTTATCGGAGGATATTTCCTTTGGCCCTATAGACTTCAAAGGGATCCGAAATATCTGTTCTCAGATTCCACAGAAATAAAGCTAGGAAACAGATCCACGAAATACAGATGTAACCCGGTGAGATGAATTAACAGAACACTAAGCAGTTTCTCAGAAAGCTTCTTTACAGATTTCATCTGAGTATATTTCCCCTTTCAACATAGCCTTCTATGGGCTTCCAAATATTACTTTGCCAATTCCACAGGAACAGTCTTGGCGAAAGGCTTCTTGAGGGGAAAGCTGTAACTCTGTGAGATGATTTCTCAGAACACAAATAAGTTTCTCAGAAAGCTTCTTTCTCTTTGTTATCGGAGGATATTTCCTTTGGCCCTTTAATCTTCAAAGGGATCCGAAATATCTGTTCTCAGATTCCACAGAAATAAGGCTAGGAAAGAGATCCACGAAATACAGATGTAACCCCGTGAATTGAATTAACAGAACACTAAGCAGTTTCTCAGAATGCTTCTTTCCAGATTTCATCTGAGGATATTTCCAATTTCAACATAGCCCTCTATGGGCTTCCAAATATCACTTTGCCTATTCCACAAGAACTTTGTTAGCGAAAGGCTTCTGGAGGGGAATGCTAACTCTGTGAGATGATTTCACAGAACACAAAGAAGTTTCTCAGAAAGCTTCTTTCTCTTTGTTATCGGAGGATATTTCCTTTGGCCCTCTAGTCTTCAAGGGGATCCGAAATATCTGTTCTCAGATTCCAGAGAAATAAGGCTAGCAAAGAGATCCACGAAATACAGATGTAATTCTGTGAGATGAATTAACAGAACACTAAGCAGTTTCTCAAAAAGCTTCTTTCCAGATTTCATCTGAGGATATTTCCTTTTTCACCAAAGCCCTCAATGCGCTTCCAAATATCACATTGCAAATTCCACAAGAACTGACTTAGCGAAAGGCTTCTTGACGGGAAAGCTGTAACTCTGTGAGATGATTTCACAGAACACAAAGAAGTTTCTGAGAAAGCTTCATTCTCTTTGTTATCGGAGGATATTTCCTTTGGCCCTATAGTCTTCAAAGGAATCCGAAATATCTGTTTTCAGATTCCAAAGAAATAAGGCTAGCAAAGAGATCCACGAAATACAGATGTAATTCTGTGAGATGAATTAACAGAACACTAAGCAGTTTCTCAGAAAGCTTCTTTCCAGATTTCATCTGAGGATATTTCCTTTTTCACCAAAGCCCTCAATGCGCTTCCAAATATCACATTGCAAATTCCACAAGAACTGACTTAGCGAAAGGCTTCTTGACGGGAAAGCTGTAACTCTGTGAGATGATTTCACAGAACACAAAGAAGTTTCTCTGAAAGCTTATTTCTCTTTGATATTGGAGGATATTTCCTCTGGCCCTATAGTCTTCAAAGGGATCCGAAATATCTGTTCTCAGATGCCACAGAAATAAGGCTAGCGAAGAGATCAACGAGACACAGATGTAACTCTGTGAGATGAATTAAGAGAACATTAAGCAGTTTCTCAGAAAGCTTCTTTCCAGATTTCTTCTGAGGATATTCCCTTTTTCACCATAGCCCGTTTGGGCTTCCAAATATCACTTTGCCAATTCCACAAGAAGTGTCTTAGCGAAAGTCTTCTTGAGGGGAAAGCTGTAACTCTGTGACATGATTTCACAGAACACAAAGAAGTTTCTCAGAAAGCTTCTTTCTCTTTGTTATCGGAGGATATTTCCTTTGGCCCTCTAGTCTTCAAGGGGATTCGGAATATCTGTTCTCAGATTCCACAGAAATAAGGCTAGCAAAGAGATCCACGAGATACAGATGTAACTCTGTGAGATGAATTAACAGAACATTAAGCAGTTTCTCAGAAAGCTTCTTTCCAGATTTCATCTGAGGATAATTTCTTTTTCACCATAGCCCTCTATGGGATTCCAAATATCACTTTGCCAATTCCACAAGAACTGTCTTAGGGAAAGGCTCCTTAAGGGGAAACCTGCAATTCTGCGAGATGATTTCACAGAACACAAAGAAGTTTCTCGGAAAGCTTCTTTCTCTTTCTTATCGGAGTATATTTCCTTTGGCCCAATAGTTTTCAAAGGGATCCGAAATATCTGTTCTCAGATTCCAGAGAAATAAGGCTAGCAAAGAGTTCCACGAAATACAGATGTAACTCTGTGAGATGAATTAACAGAACACTAAGCGGCTTCTCAGAAAGCTTCTTTCCAGATTTCATCTGAGGATATTTCCTTTTTCACCATAGCCCTCTATGGGCTTCCAAATATCACTTTGAAAATTCCACAAGAACTGTCTTAGCGAACAGCTTTTTGAGGGGAAAGCTGTAACTCTGTGAGATGATTTCACAGTACACAAAGAAGTTTCTCAGAAAACTTCTTTCTCTTTGTTATCGGAGGATATTTCCTTTGGCCCTATAGCCTACAAAGGGATCAGAAATATCTGTTCTCAGATTCCACAGAAATAAAGCCTGCAAAGAGATCCAGGAAATACAGATGTAGCTCTGTGAGATGAATTAACAGAACACTAAGCAGTTTCCCAGAAAGCTTCTTTCCAGATTTCATCTGAGGATATTTCCTTTTTCACCATAGCCCTCTATGGGCTACAAATATTACTTTGCCAATTCCACAAGAAGTGTCTTAGAGAAAGACTTCTTGACGGGAAAGCTGTAACTCTGTGAGATGATTTCACAGAACACAAAGAAGTTTCTCAGAAAGCTTCTTTCTCTTTGTTTTTGTAGGATATTTCCTTTGGCCCTATAGACTTCAAAGGGATCAGAAATATCTGTTCTCAGATTCCACAGAAAAAAAGCTAGGAAAGAGATCCACAAAATACAAATGTAACCCGGTGAGATGAATTAACAGAACACTAAGCAGTTTCTCAGAAAGCTTCTTTACAGATTTCATCTGAGGATATTTACCCTTTCAACATAGCCTTCTATGGGCTTCCAAATATTACTTTGCCAATTCCACAAGAACTGTCTTAGCGAAAGGCTTCTTGAGGGGAGAGCTGTAACTCTGTGAGATGATTTCACAGAACACAAAGAAGTTTCTCAGAAAGCTTCTTTCTCTTTGTTATCGGAGGATATTTCCTTTGGCCCTCTAGTCTACACGGGGATCCGAAATATCTGTTCTCAGATTCCAGAGAAATAAGGCTAGCAAAGAGATCCACGAAATACAGATGTATCTCAGTGAGATGAATTAACAGAACACTAAGCAGTTGCTCAGAAACCTTCTTTCCAGATTTCATCTGAGGATATTTCCTTTTTCACCATAGCCCTCTGAGGGCTTCCAAATATCATTTTGCTAATTCCACAAAACTGTCTTAGCGAAAGGCTTTTTGAGGGGAAAGCTCTAACTCTGTGAGATGATTTCACAGAACACAAAGAAGTTTCTGAGAAAGCTTCTTTCTCTTTGTTATCGGAGGATATTTCCTTTGGAACTATAGTCTTCAAAGGAATCCAAAATATCTGTTCTCAGATTCCAAAGAAATAAGGCTAGCAAAGAGATCCACGAAATACAGATGTAATTCTGTGAGATGAATTAACAAAACACTAAGCAGTTTCTCAGAAAGCTTCTTTCCAGATTTCATTTGAGGATATTTCCTTTTTCACCAAAGCCCTCAATGCGCTTCCAAATATCACATTGCAAATTCCACAAGAACTGACTTAGCGAAAGGCTTCTTGACGGGAAAGCTGTAACTCTGTGAGATGATTTCACAGAACACAAAGAAGTTTCTCAGAAAGCTTATTTCTCTTTGTTATTGGAGGATATTTCCTCTGTCCCTATAGTCTTCAAAGGGATCCGAAATATCTGTTCTCAGATGCCACAGAAATAAGGCTAGCGAAGAGACCCACGAGACACAGATGTAACTCTGTGAGATGAATTAACAGAACACTAAGCAGTTGCTCAGAAAGCTTCTTTACAGATTTCATCTGAGGATATTTACCCTTTCAACATAGCCTTCTATGGGCTTCCAAATATTACTTTGCCAATTCCACAAGAACTGTCTTAGCGAAAGGCTTCTTGAGGGGAGAGCTGTAACTCTGTGAGATGATTTCACAGAACACAAAGAAGTTTCTCAGAAAGCTTCTTTCTCTTTGTTATCGGAGGATATTTCCTTTGGCCCTCTAGTCTTCAAGGGGATCCGAAATATCTGTTCTCAGATTCCAGAGAAATAAGGCTAGCAAAGAGATCCACGAAATACAGATGTATCTCAGTGAGATGAATTAACAGAACACTAAGCAGTTGCTCAGAAAGCTTCTTTCCAGATTTCATCTGAGGATATTTCCTTTTTCACCATAGCCCTCTAAGGGCTTCCAAATATCATTTTGCTAATTCCACAAGAACTGTCTTAGCGAAAGGCTTTTTGAGGGGAAAGCTCTAACTCTGTGAGATGATTTCACAGAACACAAAGAAGTTTCTGAGAAAGCTTCTTTCTCTTTGTTATCGGAGGATATTTCCTTTGGCCCTATAGTCTTGAAAGGAATCCGAAATATCTGTTCTCAGATTCCAAAGACATAAGGCTAGCAAAGAGATCCACGAAATACAGATGTAATTCTGTGAGATGAATTAACAAAACACTAAGCAGTTTCTCAGAAAGCTTCTTTCCAGATTTCTTTTGAGGATATTTCCTTTTTCACCAAAGCCCTCAATGCGCTTCCAAATATCACATTGCAAATTCCACAAGAACTGACTTAGCGAAAGGCTTCTTGACGGGAAAGCTGTAACTCTGTGAGATGATTTCACAGAACACAAAGAAGTTTCTCAGAAAGCTTATTTCTCTTTGTTATTGGAGGATATTTCCTCTGTCCCTATAGTCTTCAAAGGGATCCGAAATATCTGTTCTCTGATGCCACAGAAATAAGGCTAGCAAAGAGATCCACGAGACACAGATGTAACTCTGTGAGATGAATTAACAGAACATTAAGCAGTTTCTCGGAAAGCTTCTTTCCAGATTTCTTCTGAGGATATTCCCATTTTCACCATAGCGCACTATGGGCTTCCAAATATCACTTTGCCAATTCCACAAGAACTGTCTTAGCGAAAGGCTTCTTGACGGGAAAGCTGTAACTCTGCGAGATGATTTCACAGAACACAGAGAAGTTTCTCAGAAACCTTCTTTCTCTTTGTTATCGGAGGATATTTCCTTTGGCCCTATATCTAGTAAGGGATCCGCAATATCTGTTCTCAGATTCCACAGAACTAAGGCTAGCAAAGAGTTCCACGAAATACAGATGTAACTCTGTGAGATGAATTAACAGAACACTCAGCAGTTTCTCAGAAACTTCTTTCCAGATTTCATCTGAGGATATTTCCTTTTTCACCATAGCCCTCTATGGGCTTCCAAATATCACTTTGCCAATTCCACAAGAACTGTCTTGGCGAAAGGCTACTTGAGGGGAAAGCTGTAACTCTGTGAGATGAATTCTCAGAACACAAAGAAGTTTCTCAGAAAGCTTGTATCTCTTTGTTATCGGATGATATTTCCTTTGGCCCTATAGTCTTCAAAGGGATCCGAAATATCTGTTTCAGATTCCACGGAAATAAGGCTAGCAAAGAGATCCACGAGATACAGATGTAACTCTGTGAGATGAATTAACAGAACATTAAGCAGTTTCTCAGAAATCTTCTTTCCAGATTTCTTCTGAGGATAATTTCTTTTTCACCATAGCCCTCTATGGGATTCCAAATATCACTTTGCCAATTCCACAAGAACTGTCTGAGGGAAAGCCTCCTTAAGGGGAAACCTGCAATTCTGCGAGATGATTTCACAGAACACAAAGAAGTTTCTCGGAAAGCTTCTTTCTCTTTCTTATCGGAGTATATTTCCTTTGGCCCTATAGTTTTCAAAGGGATCCGAAATATCTGTTCTCAGATTCCAGAGAAATAAGGCTAGCAAAGAGATCCACGAAATACAGATGTAACTCTGTGAGATGAATTAACAGAACACTAAGCGGCTTCTCAGAAAGCTTCTTTCCAGATTTCATCTGAGGATATTTCCAGTTTCACTATAGCCCTCTATGGGCTTCCAAATACCACTTTGCCAATTCCACAAGAACTGTCTTAGCGAAAGGTTTCTTGAGGGGAATGCTGCAACTGTGTGAGCTGATTTCACAGAACACAAAGAAGTTTCTCTGAAAGCTTCTATCTCTTTGTTACCGGAGGATATTTTCTTTAGCCCTATAGTCTTCTAAGGGATCCGAAATATCTGTTCTCAGATTCCACAGAAATAAGGCTAGCAAAGAGATCCACCAAATACAGATGTAACTCTGTGAGATGAATTTACAGAACACTAAGCAGTTTCTCAGAAAGCTTCTTTCCAGATTTCATCTCTTGTTATTTCCTTTTTTACCATAGCCCTCTATGGGCTTCCAAATATCACTTTGCCAATTCCACAAGAACTGTCTTAGCGAAAGCCTTCTTGAGGGGAAAGCTGTAACTCTGTGAGATGATTTCACAGAACACAAAGAAGTTTCTCAGAATGCTTCTTTCTCTTTGTTATCGAAGGATATTTCCTTTGGCCCTAGAGTCTTCAAAGGGATCGGAAATATCTGTTCTCAGATTCCACAGAAATAAGGCTAGCAAAGAGATCCACGAAATACAGATGTAACTCTGTGAGATGAATTAACAGAACACTAAGCAGTTTTTCAGAAACCTTCTTTCCAGATTTCATCTGAGGTTATTTCCTTTTTCACCATTACCCTCTATGCACTTCGAAACATCACTTTGCCAATTCCACAAGAACTGTCTTAGCAAAAGGCTTCTTGAGGGGAAAGCTGTAACTCTGTGAGATGATTTCACAGAACACAAAGAAGTTTCTCAGAAAGCTTCTTTCTCTTCTTTATCGGATCATATTTCTTTGGCCCTATAGTCTTCAAAGGGATCCGAAATATCTGTTCTCAAATTCCACAGATATAAGGCTAGCAAAGAGAACCCCGAAATACAGATGTAACTCTGTGAGTTGAATTAACAGAACACTAAGCAGTTTCTCTGAAAGCTTCTTTCCATATTTCATCTGAGGATATTGCCTTTTCACCATAGCCCTCTACGCGCTTCCAAATATCACTTTGCCAATTCCACTAGAACTGTGTTAGTGAAAGACTTCTTGAGGGGAAAGCTGTAAATCTGTGAGATGATTTCACAGAACACAAACAAGTTTCTCAGAAACCTTCTTTCTCTTTGTTATCGGAGGATATTTCCTTTGGCTCTATAGTCCTCAAAGGGATCCGAAATATCTGTTCTCAGATTCCACAGAAATAATTCCTGCAAAGAGATCCACGAAATACAGATGTAACTCTGTGAGATGAATTAACAGAACACTAAGCAGTTTCTCAGAAAGCTTCTTTCAAGATTTCATCTGAGGATATTTCCTTTTTCACCATATCCCTCTATGGGCTTCCAAATATCACTTTGCCAATTCCACAAGAACTGTCTTAGCGTAAGACTTCTTGAGAGGAAAGCTGTAACTCTGTGAGATGATTTCACAGAACACAAAGAAGTTTCTCAGAAAGCTTCTTTCTCTTTGTTAACGGAGGATATTTCCTTTGGCCGTATAGTCTTCAAAGGGATCCGAAATATCAGTTCTCAGATTCCACAGAAATAAGGCTAGCAAAGAGATCCACCAAATCCAGATGTAACTCTGTGAGATGAATTAAGAGAACACTAAGGAGTTTCTCAGAAAGCTTCTTTCCAGATTTCATCTGAGGATATTTCCTTTTTCATCATAGCCTTCTATGGGCTTCCAAATATCACTTTGCGAATAACACAAGAACTCTCTAAGCGAAAGGCTTCTTGAGGGGAAAGCTGTAACTCTGTGAGATGATTTCACAGAACACAAGGAAGTTTCTCAGAAAGCTTCTTTCTCTTTGTTATCGGAATTTATTTCCTTTGGCCCTATAATCTTCAAAGGGATCCGAAATATCTTTTCTCATATTCCACAGAAATAAGGCTAGCAAAGAGATCCACGAAATACAGATGTAACTCTGTGAGATGAATTCACAGAACACTAAGCAGTTTCTCAGAAAGCTTCTTTCCAGATTTCATCTGAGGATATTTCCTTTTTCACCACAGCCCTCTATGCGCTTCGAAATATCACTTTGACAATTCCACAAGAACTGTGTTAGCGAAAGGCTTCTTAGGGGAAAGCTGTAACTCTGTACGATGATTTCACAGAACACAAAGAAGTTTCTCAGAAAGCTTCTTTCTCTTTTTTATCGGAGTTTATTTCCTTTGGCCCTATAATCTTCAAAGGGATCCAAAATATCTGTTGTCAAATTTCACAGAAATACGGCTAGCAAAGAGATCCACCAAATACAGATGTAACTCTGTGAGATGAATTAGCAGAACGCTAAGCAGTTTCTCAGAAAGCTTCTTTCCAGATTTCATCTGAGGATATTTCCTTTTTCACCATAGCCCTCTATGCGCTTCCAAATATCACTTTGCCAATTCCACTAGAACTGTCTTAGCGAAAGACTTCTTGAGGCGAAAGCTGTAACTCTGTGAGTTGATTTCACAGTACAAAAAGAAGTTTCTCAGAAACCTTCTTTCTCTTTGTTATCGGAGGATATTTCCTTTGGCCCTATAGTCTTCAAAGGGATCCGAAATATCTGTTCTCAGATTCCACAGAAAAAATTCTAACAAAGAGATCCACGAAATACAGATGTAACTCTGTGAGATGAATTAACAGAACACTAAGCAGTTTCTCAGAAAGCTTCTTTCCAGATTTCATCTGAGGATATATCCTTTTTCACCGTATCCCTCTAGGGGTTCCAAATATCACTTTGCCAATTCCACAAGAACTGTCTTAGCGAAAGGTTTCTTGAGAGGAAAGCTGTAACTCTGTGAGATGATTTCACAGAACACAAAGAAGTTTCTCAGAAACCTTCTTTCTCTTTGTTATCGGAGTTTATTTCCTTTGGCCCTATAATCTTCAAAGGGATCCGAAATATCTGTTCTCAGATTCCACAGAAATAAGGCTGGCAAACAGACCCACGAAATACAGATGTAACTCTGTGAGATGAATTCAAAGAACACTAAGCAGTTTCTCAGAAAGCTTCTTTCCAGATTTCATCTGAGGATATTTCCTTTTTCACCATAGCCCTCTATGCGCTTCCAAATATCACTTTGCCAATTCCACTAGAACTGTCTTAGCGAAAGACTTCTTGAGAGGAAAGCTGCAACTCTGTGAGATGATTTCACAGAACACAAAGAAGTTTCTCAGAAAGCTTCTTTCTCTTTGTTATCGGAGGATATTTCCTTTGGCCCTCTAGTCTTCAAGGGGATCCGAAATATCTGTTCTCAGATTCCAGAGAAATAAGGCTAGCAAAGAGATCCACGAAATACAGATGTATCTCAGTGAGATGAATTAACAGAACACTAAGCAGTTGCTCAGAAAGCTTCTTTCCAGATTTCATCTGAGGATATTTCCTTTTTCACCATAGCCCTCTAAGGGCTTCCAAATATCATTTTGCTAATTCCACAAGAACTGTCTTAGCGAAAGGCTTTTTGAGGGGAAAGCTCTAACTCTGTGAGATGATTTCACAGAACACAAAGAAGTTTCTGAGAAAGCTTCTTTCTCTTTGTTATCGGAGGATATTTCCTTTGGCCCTATAGTCTTGAAAGGAATCCGAAATATCTGTTCTCAGATTCCAAAGACATAAGGCTAGCAAAGAGATCCACGAAATACAGATGTAATTCTGTGAGATGAATTAACAAAACACTAAGCAGTTTCTCAGAAAGCTTCTTTCCAGATTTCTTTTGAGGATATTTCCTTTTTCACCAAAGCCCTCAATGCGCTTCCAAATATCACATTGCAAATTCCACAAGAACTGACTTAGCGAAAGGCTTCTTGACGGGAAAGCTGTAACTCTGTGAGATGATTTCACAGAACACAAAGAAGTTTCTCAGAAAGCTTATTTCTCTTTGTTATTGGAGGATATTTCCTCTGTCCCTATAGTCTTCAAAGGGATCCGAAATATCTGTTCTCTGATGCCACAGAAATAAGGCTAGCAAAGAGATCCACGAGACACAGATGTAACTCTGTGAGATGAATTAACAGAACATTAAGCAGTTTCTCGGAAAGCTTCTTTCCAGATTTCTTCTGAGGATATTCCCATTTTCACCATAGCGCACTATGGGCTTCCAAATATCACTTTGCCAATTCCACAAGAACTGTCTTAGCGAAAGGCTTCTTGACGGGAAAGCTGTAACTCTGCGAGATGATTTCACAGAACACAGAGAAGTTTCTCAGAAACCTTCTTTCTCTTTGTTATCGGAGGATATTTCCTTTGGCCCTATATCTAGTAAGGGATCCGCAATATCTGTTCTCAGATTCCACAGAACTAAGGCTAGCAAAGAGTTCCACGAAATACAGATGTAACTCTGTGAGATGAATTAACAGAACACTCAGCAGTTTCTCAGAAACTTCTTTCCAGATTTCATCTGAGGATATTTCCTTTTTCACCATAGCCCTCTATGGGCTTCCAAATATCACTTTGCCAATTCCACAAGAACTGTCTTGGCGAAAGGCTACTTGAGGGGAAAGCTGTAACTCTGTGAGATGAATTCTCAGAACACAAAGAAGTTTCTCAGAAAGCTTGTATCTCTTTGTTATCGGATGATATTTCCTTTGGCCCTATAGTCTTCAAAGGGATCCGAAATATCTGTTTCAGATTCCACGGAAATAAGGCTAGCAAAGAGATCCACGAGATACAGATGTAACTCTGTGAGATGAATTAACAGAACATTAAGCAGTTTCTCAGAAATCTTCTTTCCAGATTTCTTCTGAGGATAATTTCTTTTTCACCATAGCCCTCTATGGGATTCCAAATATCACTTTGCCAATTCCACAAGAACTGTCTGAGGGAAAGCCTCCTTAAGGGGAAACCTGCAATTCTGCGAGATGATTTCACAGAACACAAAGAAGTTTCTCGGAAAGCTTCTTTCTCTTTCTTATCGGAGTATATTTCCTTTGGCCCTATAGTTTTCAAAGGGATCCGAAATATCTGTTCTCAGATTCCAGAGAAATAAGGCTAGCAAAGAGATCCACGAAATACAGATGTAACTCTGTGAGATGAATTAACAGAACACTAAGCGGCTTCTCAGAAAGCTTCTTTCCAGATTTCATCTGAGGATATTTCCAGTTTCACTATAGCCCTCTATGGGCTTCCAAATACCACTTTGCCAATTCCACAAGAACTGTCTTAGCGAAAGGTTTCTTGAGGGGAATGCTGCAACTGTGTGAGCTGATTTCACAGAACACAAAGAAGTTTCTCTGAAAGCTTCTATCTCTTTGTTACCGGAGGATATTTTCTTTAGCCCTATAGTCTTCTAAGGGATCCGAAATATCTGTTCTCAGATTCCACAGAAATAAGGCTAGCAAAGAGATCCACCAAATACAGATGTAACTCTGTGAGATGAATTTACAGAACACTAAGCAGTTTCTCAGAAAGCTTCTTTCCAGATTTCATCTCTTGTTATTTCCTTTTTTACCATAGCCCTCTATGGGCTTCCAAATATCACTTTGCCAATTCCACAAGAACTGTCTTAGCGAAAGCCTTCTTGAGGGGAAAGCTGTAACTCTGTGAGATGATTTCACAGAACACAAAGAAGTTTCTCAGAATGCTTCTTTCTCTTTGTTATCGAAGGATATTTCCTTTGGCCCTAGAGTCTTCAAAGGGATCGGAAATATCTGTTCTCAGATTCCACAGAAATAAGGCTAGCAAAGAGATCCACGAAATACAGATGTAACTCTGTGAGATGAATTAACAGAACACTAAGCAGTTTTTCAGAAACCTTCTTTCCAGATTTCATCTGAGGTTATTTCCTTTTTCACCATTACCCTCTATGCACTTCGAAACATCACTTTGCCAATTCCACAAGAACTGTCTTAGCAAAAGGCTTCTTGAGGGGAAAGCTGTAACTCTGTGAGATGATTTCACAGAACACAAAGAAGTTTCTCAGAAAGCTTCTTTCTCTTCTTTATCGGATCATATTTCTTTGGCCCTATAGTCTTCAAAGGGATCCGAAATATCTGTTCTCAAATTCCACAGATATAAGGCTAGCAAAGAGAACCCCGAAATACAGATGTAACTCTGTGAGTTGAATTAACAGAACACTAAGCAGTTTCTCTGAAAGCTTCTTTCCATATTTCATCTGAGGATATTGCCTTTTCACCATAGCCCTCTACGCGCTTCCAAATATCACTTTGCCAATTCCACTAGAACTGTGTTAGTGAAAGACTTCTTGAGGGGAAAGCTGTAAATCTGTGAGATGATTTCACAGAACACAAACAAGTTTCTCAGAAACCTTCTTTCTCTTTGTTATCGGAGGATATTTCCTTTGGCTCTATAGTCCTCAAAGGGATCCGAAATATCTGTTCTCAGATTCCACAGAAATAATTCCTGCAAAGAGATCCACGAAATACAGATGTAACTCTGTGAGATGAATTAACAGAACACTAAGCAGTTTCTCAGAAAGCTTCTTTCAAGATTTCATCTGAGGATATTTCCTTTTTCACCATATCCCTCTATGGGCTTCCAAATATCACTTTGCCAATTCCACAAGAACTGTCTTAGCGTAAGACTTCTTGAGAGGAAAGCTGTAACTCTGTGAGATGATTTCACAGAACACAAAGAAGTTTCTCAGAAAGCTTCTTTCTCTTTGTTAACGGAGGATATTTCCTTTGGCCGTATAGTCTTCAAAGGGATCCGAAATATCAGTTCTCAGATTCCACAGAAATAAGGCTAGCAAAGAGATCCACCAAATCCAGATGTAACTCTGTGAGATGAATTAAGAGAACACTAAGGAGTTTCTCAGAAAGCTTCTTTCCAGATTTCATCTGAGGATATTTCCTTTTTCATCATAGCCTTCTATGGGCTTCCAAATATCACTTTGCGAATAACACAAGAACTCTCTAAGCGAAAGGCTTCTTGAGGGGAAAGCTGTAACTCTGTGAGATGATTTCACAGAACACAAGGAAGTTTCTCAGAAAGCTTCTTTCTCTTTGTTATCGGAATTTATTTCCTTTGGCCCTATAATCTTCAAAGGGATCCGAAATATCTTTTCTCATATTCCACAGAAATAAGGCTAGCAAAGAGATCCACGAAATACAGATGTAACTCTGTGAGATGAATTCACAGAACACTAAGCAGTTTCTCAGAAAGCTTCTTTCCAGATTTCATCTGAGGATATTTCCTTTTTCACCACAGCCCTCTATGCGCTTCGAAATATCACTTTGACAATTCCACAAGAACTGTGTTAGCGAAAGGCTTCTTAGGGGAAAGCTGTAACTCTGTACGATGATTTCACAGAACACAAAGAAGTTTCTCAGAAAGCTTCTTTCTCTTTTTTATCGGAGTTTATTTCCTTTGGCCCTATAATCTTCAAAGGGATCCAAAATATCTGTTGTCAAATTTCACAGAAATACGGCTAGCAAAGAGATCCACCAAATACAGATGTAACTCTGTGAGATGAATTAGCAGAACGCTAAGCAGTTTCTCAGAAAGCTTCTTTCCAGATTTCATCTGAGGATATTTCCTTTTTCACCATAGCCCTCTATGCGCTTCCAAATATCACTTTGCCAATTCCACTAGAACTGTCTTAGCGAAAGACTTCTTGAGGCGAAAGCTGTAACTCTGTGAGTTGATTTCACAGTACAAAAAGAAGTTTCTCAGAAACCTTCTTTCTCTTTGTTATCGGAGGATATTTCCTTTGGCCCTATAGTCTTCAAAGGGATCCGAAATATCTGTTCTCAGATTCCACAGAAAAAATTCTAACAAAGAGATCCACGAAATACAGATGTAACTCTGTGAGATGAATTAACAGAACACTAAGCAGTTTCTCAGAAAGCTTCTTTCCAGATTTCATCTGAGGATATATCCTTTTTCACCGTATCCCTCTAGGGGTTCCAAATATCACTTTGCCAATTCCACAAGAACTGTCTTAGCGAAAGGTTTCTTGAGAGGAAAGCTGTAACTCTGTGAGATGATTTCACAGAACACAAAGAAGTTTCTCAGAAACCTTCTTTCTCTTTGTTATCGGAGTTTATTTCCTTTGGCCCTATAATCTTCAAAGGGATCCGAAATATCTGTTCTCAGATTCCACAGAAATAAGGCTGGCAAACAGACCCACGAAATACAGATGTAACTCTGTGAGATGAATTCAAAGAACACTAAGCAGTTTCTCAGAAAGCTTCTTTCCAGATTTCATCTGAGGATATTTCCTTTTTCACCATAGCCCTCTATGCGCTTCCAAATATCACTTTGCCAATTCCACTAGAACTGTCTTAGCGAAAGACTTCTTGAGAGGAAAGCTGCAACTCTGTGAGATGATTTCACAGAACACAAAGAAGTTTCTCAGAAAGCTTCTTTCTCTTTGTTATCCGAGGATATTTCCTTTGGCCCTATAGTATTCAAAGGGATCCGAAAAATCTGTTCTCAGATTCCACAGAAATAATGCTAGCAAAGAGATCCACGAAATACAGATGTAACTCTGTGAGATGAATTAACAGAACACTAAGCAGTTTCTCAGAAAGCTTCTTTCCAGATTTCATCTGAGGATATTTCCTTTTTCACCATAGCCCTCTATGGGCTTCCAAATATCACTTTGCCAATTCCAAAAGAACTGTCTTAGCGAAAGCCTTGTTGAGAGGAAAGCTGTAACTCTGTGAGATGATTTCACAGAACACCAAGAAGTTTCACAGAAACCTTCTTTCTCTTTGTTATCGGAGGATATTTCCTTTGGCCCTATAGTCTTCAGAGGGATCCGAAATATCTGTTCTCAGATTCCACAGATATAAGGCTAGCAAAGAGACCCACGAAATACAGATGTAACTCTGTGAGATGAATTAAGAGAACACTAAGCAGTTTCTCAGAAAGCTTCTTTCCAGATTTCATCTGAGGATATTTCCTTTTTCACCAGAGCCCTCTATGCGCTTTCAAATATCACTTTGCGAATTCCACAAGAACTGTCGTAGCGAAAGGCTTCTTGAGGGGAAAGCTGTAACACTGTGAGATGATTTCACAGAACACAAAGAAGTTTCACTGAAAGCTTCTTTCTCTTTGTTATCGGTGTTTATTTCCTTTGGCCCTATAATCTTCAAAGGGATCCGAAATATCTGTTCTCAGTTTCCAGAGAAATCAGGCTAGCAAAGAGATCCACGAAATATAGATGTAACTCTGTGAGATGAATTAACAGAACACTAAGCAGTTTCTCAGAAAGCTTCTTTCCAGATTTCAACTGAGGATATTTCCTTTTTCACCATAGCCCTCTATGGACTTCCAAATATCACTTTGCCAATTCCACTAGAACTGTCTTAGCGAAAGGCATCTTGAGGGGAAAGCTGTAACTCTGTGAGATGATTTCACAGAACACAAAGAAGTTTCTCAGAAAGCTTCCTTCTCTTCTTTATCGGATCATATTTCCTTTGGCCCTATAGTCTTCAAAGGGATCCGAAATATCTGTTCTCAAATTCCACAGATATAAGGCTAGCAAAGAGAACCACGAAATACAGATGTAACTCTGTGAGTTGAATTAACAGAACACTAAGCAGTTTCTCAGAAAGCTTCTTTCCATATTTCATCTGAGGATATTTCCTTTTTCACCATAGCCCTCTATGCGCTTCCAAATATCACTTTGCCAATTCCACTAGAACTGTGTTAGTGAAAGACTTCTTGAGGGGAAAGCTGTAACTCTGTGAGATGATTTCACAGAACACAAACAAGTTTCTCAGAAACCTTCTTTCTCTTTGTTATCGGAGGATATTTCCTTTGGCTCTATAGTCCTCAAAGGGATCCGAAATATCTGTTCTCAGATTCCACAGAAATAATTCTAGCAAAGAGATCCACGAAATACACATGTAACTCTGTGAGATGAATTAACAGAACACTAAGCAGTTTCTCAGAAAGCTTCTTTCAAGATTTCATCTGAGGATATTTCCTTTTTCACCATATCCCTCTATGGGCTTCCAAATATCACTTTGCCAATTCCACAAGAACTGTCTTAGCGAAAGACTTCTTGAGAGGAAAGCTGTAACTCTGTGAGATGATTTCACAGAACACAAAGAAGTTTCTCAGAAAGCTTCTTTCTCTTTGTTAACGGAGGATATTTCCTTTGGCCGTATAGTCTTCAAAGGGATCCGAAATATCAGTTCTCAGATTCCACAGAAATAAGGCTAGCAAAGAGATCCACCCAATCCAGATGTAACTCTGTGAGATGAATTAAGAGAACACTAAGGAGTTTCTCAGAAAGCTTCTTTCCAGATTTCATCTGAGGATATTTCCTTTTTCATCATAGCCTTCTATGGGCTTCCAAATATCACTTTGCGAATAACACAAGAACTCTCTAAGCGAAAGGCTTCTTGAGGGGAAAGCTGTAACTCTGTGAGATGATTTCACAGAACACAAGGAAGTTTCTCAGAAAGCTTCTTTCTCTTTGTTATCGGAATTTATTTCCTTTGGCCCTATAATCTTCAAAGGGATCCGAAATATCTTTTCTCAGATTCCACAGAAATAAGGCTAGCAAAGAGATCCACGAAATACAGATGTAACTCTGTGAGATGAATTCACAGAACACTAAGCAGTTTCTCAGAAAGCTTCTTTCCAGATTTCATCTGAGGATATTTCCTTTTTCACCACAGCCCTCTATGCGCTTCGAAATATCACTTTGACAATTCCACAAGAACTGTGTTAGCGAAAGGCTTCTTAGGGGAAAGCTGTAACTCTGTAAGATGATTTCACAGAACACAAAGAAGTTTCTCAGAAAGCTTCTTTCTCTTTTTTATCGGAGTTTATTTCCTTTTGCCCTATAATCTTCAAAGGGATCCAAAATATCTGTTGTCAAATTTCACAGAAATACGGCTAGCAAAGAGATCCACCAAATACAGATGTAACTCTGTGAGATGAATTAGCAGAACGCTAAGTAGTTTCTCAGAAAGCTTCTTTCCAGATTTCATCTGAGGATATTTCCTTTTTCACCATAGCCCTCTATGCGCTTCCAAATATCACTTTGCCAATTCCACTAGAACTGTCTTAGCGAAAGACTTCTTGAGGGGAAAGCTGTAACTCTGTGAGTTGATTTCACAGTACAAAAAGAAGTTTCTCAGAAACCTTCTTTCTCTTTGTTATCGGAGGATATTTCCTTTGGCCCTAGAGTCTTCAAAGGGATCCGAAATATCTGTTCTCAGATTCCACAGAAAAAATTCTAACAAAGAGATCCACGAAATACAGATGTAACTCTGTGAGATGAATTAACAGAACACTAAGCAGTTTCTCAGAAAGCTTCTTTCCAGATTTCATCTGAGGATATATCCTTTTTCACCATATCCCTCTAGGGGTTCCAAATATCACTTTGCCAATTCCACAAGAACTGTCTTAGCGAAAGGTTTCTTGAGAGGAAAGCTGTAACTCTATGAGATGATTTCACAGAACACAAAGAAGTTTCTCAGAAACCTTCTTTCTCTTTGTTATCGGAGAATATTTCCTTTGGCCCTAGAGTCTTCAAAGGGATCCGAAATATCTGTTCTCAGATTCCACAGAAATAAGGATAGCAAAGAGATCCACGAAATACAGATGAAACTCTGTGATATGAATTAACAGAACACTAAGAAGTTTCTCAGAAACCTTCTATCCGGATTTCATCTGAGGATATTTCCTTTTTCACCATAGCCCTCTATGCGCTTCCAAATATCACTTTGCCAATTCCACTAGAACTGTCTTAGCGAAAGGCTTCTTGAGGAGAAAGCTGGAACTCTGTGAGATGATTTCACAGAACACAAAGAAGCTTCTCAGAAAGCTTCTTTCTCTTTCTTATCGGAGGATATTTACTTTGGCCCTATAGTTTTCAAAGGGATCCGAAATATCTGTTCTCAGATTCCAGAGAAATAAGGCAAGCAAAGAGATCCACGAAATACAGATGTAACTCTGTGAGATGAATTAACCGAACACTAAGCAGTTTCTCAGAAAGCTTCTTTCCAGATTTCATCTGAGGATATTTCCTTTTTCACCATAGCCCTCTATGCGCTTCCAAATATCACTTTGCCAATTCCACTAGAACTGGCTTAGAAAAAGACTTCTTGAGGGGAAAGCTGTAACTCTGTGAGATGATTTCACAGAACACAAAGAAGTTTCTCAGAAAGCTTCTTTCTCTTTGTTATCGGAGTATATTTCTTTTGGCCCTATAGTCTTCAAAGGGATCCGAAATATCTGTTCTCAGATTCCACAGAAATAATTCTAGCAAAGAGATCCACGAAATACAGATGTAACTCTGTGAGATGAATTAACAGAACACTAAGCAGTTTCTCAGAAAGCTTCTATCCAGATTTCATCTGAGGATATATCCTTTTTCAACATATCCCTCTATGGGCTTCCAAATATCACTTTGCCAATTCCACTAGAACTGTCTTAGCGAAAGACTTCTTGAGGGGAAAGCTGCAACTCTGTGAGATGATTTCAAAGAACACAAAGAAGTTTCTCAGAAAGCTTCTTTCTCTTTGTTATCAGTGTTTATTTCCTTTGGCCCTATAATCTTCAATGGGATCCGAAATATCTGTTCTCAGACTCCACAGAAATCAGGCTAGCAAAGAGATCCACGAAATACAGATGTAACTCTGTGAAATGAATTAACAGAACACTAAGCAGTTTCTCAGAAAGCTACTTTCCAGATTTCATCTGAGGATATTTCCTTTTTCACCATAGCCCTCTATGGGCTTCCAAATATAACTTTGCCAATTCGACAAGAACTGTCTTAGTGAAAGGCTTCTTGAGGGGAAAGCTGTAACTCTGTGAGGTGATTTCACAAAACACAAAGAAGTTTCTCAGAAAGCTTCTTTCTCTTTGTTATCGGAGGATATTACCTTTGGCCCTATAGTCTTCTAAGGGATCCGAAATATCTGTTCTCAGATTCCACAGAAATAAGGCTAGCAAAGAGATCCACGAAATACAGATGTAACTTTGTGAGATGAATTAACAGAACACTAAGCAGTTTCTCAGAAAGCTTCTTTCCAGATTTCATCTGAGGATATTTCCTTTTTCACCATAGCCCTCTATGGGCTTCCAAATATCACTTTGCCAATTCCACTAGAACTGTTTTAGCGAAAGGTTTCTTGAGGGGAAAGCTGTAACTCTGTGAGATGATTTCACAGAACACAAAGAAGTTTCTCAGAAAGCTTCTTTCTCTTTGTTATCGGAGGATATTTCCTTTGGCCCTATAGTCTTCAAAGGGATCCGAAATATCTGTTCTCAGATTCCACAGAAATAAGGATAGCAAAGAGATCCACGAAATACAGATGTAACTCTGTGATATGAATTAACAGAACACTAAGGAGTTTCTCAGAAACCTTCTATCCGGGTTTCATCTGAGGTTATTTCCTTTTTCACCATTACCCTCAATGCACTTCGAAATATCACTTTGCCAATTCCACAAGAACTGTCTTAGCGAAAGGATTCTTGAGGGGAAAGCTGTAACTCTGTGAGATGATTTCACAGAACACAAGTAAGTTTCTCAGAAAGCTTCTTTCTCTTTTTTATCGGAGTTTATTTCCTTTGGCCCTATAATCTTCAAAGGGATCCAAAATATCTGTTCTCAGATTTCACAGAAATAAGGCTAGCAAAGAGATCCACGAAATACAGATGTAACTCTGTGAGATGAATTAACAGAACACTAAGCATTTTCCCAGAAAGCTACTTTCCAGGTTTCATCTAAGGATATTTCCTTTTTCACTATAGCCCTCTATGGGCTTCCAAATATCACTTTGCAATTTCGACAAGAACTGTCTTAGCGAAAGGCTTCTTGAGGGGAAAGCTGTAACTCTGTGAGATGATTTCACAGAACACCAAGAAGTTTCTCAGAAAGCTTCTTTCTCTTTGTTATCGGAGGATATTTCCTTTGGCCCTATAGTCTTCTAAAGGATCCGAAATATCTGTTATCAGATTCCGCAGAAATAAGGCTAGCAAAGAAATGCATGAAATACAGATGAAACTCTATGAGATGAATTAACAGAACACTAAGCAGTTTCTCAGAAAACTTCTTTCCAGATTTCATCTGAGGATATTTCCTTTTTCACCATAGCCCTCTGTGGGCTTCCAAATATCACTTTGCCAATTCCAAAAGAACTGTCTTAGCGAAAGGCTTTTGAGGAGAAAGCTGTAACTCTGTGAGATGATTACACAGAACACAAAGAAGTTTCTCAGAAAGCTTCTTTCTCTTTGTTATCGGAGGATATTTCCTTTGGCCCTATAATCTTCAAAGAGATCCGAAATATCTGTTCTCAGATTCCACAGAAATAAGGCTAGCTTAGAGATCCACGAAATACAGATGTAACTCTGTGAGATGAATTAACAGATCACTAAGCAGTTTCTCAGAAAGCTTCTTTCCAGATTTCATCTGTGTTTATTGCCTTTTTCACCATAGCCCTCTATGGGCTTCCAAATTTCACTTTGCCAATTCCACAAGAACTGTCTTAGCGAAAGGCTTCTTGAGGGGAAGGCTGAAACTCTGTGAGATGATTTCACAGAACACAAAGAAGTTTCTCAGAAACCTTCTTTCTCTTTTTTATCCGAGGATATTTCCTTTGGCCCTATATTCTTCAAAGCGATCCGAAATATCTCTTCTCAGATTCCACAGAAATAAGGCTAACAAAGAGATCCACGAAATACCGATGTAACTCTGTGAGATGAATTAACAGAACACTAAGTAGTTTCTCAGAGAGCTTCTTTCCAGATTTCATCTGAGGATATTTCCTTTTTCACCATATCCCTCTATGGGCTTCCAAATATCACTTTGCAAATTCCACAAGAACTGTCTTAGCGAAAGGCTTCTTGAGGGGAAAGCTGTAACTCTGTGGGATGATTTCACAGAACACAAAGAAGTTTCTCAGAAAGCTTCTTTCTCTTTGTTATCGGAGGATACTTCCTTTGGCCCTAGAGTCTTCAAAGGGATCCGAAATATCTGTTCTCAAATTCCACAGATATAAGGCTAGCAAAGAGACCCACAAAATACAGATGTAACTCTGTGAGTTGAATTAACAGAACACTAAGCAGTTTCTCAGAAAGCTTCTTACCAGATTTCATCTGAGGAGATTTCCTTTTTCACCATAGCCCTCTATGCGCTTCCAAATATCACTTTGCCAATTCCACTAGAACTGTCTTAGCGAAAGACTTCTTGAGTGGAAAGCTGTAACTCTGTGAGTTGATTTCACAGTACACAAAGAAGTTTCTCAGAAACCTTCTTTCTCTTTGTTATCGGAGGATATTTCCTTTGGCCCTATAGTCTTCAAAGGAATCCGAAATATCTGTTTTCAGATTCCACAGAAATAATTCTAGCAAAGAGATCCACGAAATACAGATGTAACTCTGTGAGATGAATTAACAGAACACTAAGCAGTTTCTCATAAAGCTTCTTTACAGATTTCATCTGAGGATATATCCTTTTTCACCATATCCCTCTAGGGGTTCCAAATATCACTTTGCCAATTCCACAAGAACTGTCTTAGCGAAAGGCTTCTTGAGAGGGAAGCTGTAACTCTGTGAGATGATTTCACAGAACACACAGAAGTTTCTCAGAAAGCTTCTTTCTCTTTGTTATCGGAGGATATTTCCTTTGGCCCTAGAGTCTTCAAAGGGATCCGAAATATCTGTTCTCAGATTCCACAGAAATAAGGCTAGAAAACAGACCCACGAAATACAGATGGAACTCTGTGAGATGAATTCACAGAACACTAAGCAGTTTCTCAGAAAGCTTCTTTCCAGATTTCATCTGAGGATATTTCCTTTTTCACCATAGCCCTCTATGCGCTTCCAAATATCACTTTGCCAATTCCACTAGAACTGTCTTAGCGAAAGACTTCTTGAGGGGAAAGCTGCAACTTTGTGAGATGATTTCACGGAACACAAAGAAGTTTCTCAGAAAGCTTCTTTCTCTTTGTTATCGGAGGATATTTCCTTTGGCCCTATAGTCTTCAAAGGGATCAGAAACATCTGTTCTCTGATTCCACAGAAATAATGCTAGCAAAGAGATCCACGAAATACAGATGTAACTCTGTGAGATGAATTAACAGAACACTAAGCAGTTTCTCAGAAAGCTTCTTCCCAGATTTCATCTGTGGATATTTCCTTTTTCACCATAGCCCTCTATGGGCTTCCAAATATCACTTTGCCAATTCCAAAAGAACTGTCTTAGCGAAAGCCTTCTTGAGAGGAAAGCTGTAACTCTGTGAGATGATTTCACAGAACACAAAGAAGTTTCTCAGAAAGCTTCTTTCTCTTTGTTATCGGAGGATATTTCCTTTGGCCCTATAGTCTTCAAAGGGATCCGAAATATCTGTTCTCAGATTCCACAGATATAAGGCTAGCAAAGAGACCCACGAAATACAGATGTAACTCTGTGAGATGAATTAAGAGAACACTAAGCAGTTTCTCAGAAAGCTTCTTTCCAGATTTCATCTGAGGATATTTCCTTTTTCACCATAGCCCTCTATGCGCTTCCAAATATCACTTTGCGAATTCCAAAAGAACTGTCTTAGCGAAAGGCTTCTTGAGGGGAAAGCTGTAACTCTGTGGGATGATTTCACAGAACACAAAGAAGTTTCTCAGAAAGCTTCTTTCTCTTTGTTATCGGAGGATATTTCCTTTTGCCCTAGAGTCTTCAAAGGGATCCGAAATATCTGTTCTCAGATTCCACAGAAATAAGGCTAGCAAACAGACCCACGAAATACAAATGGAATTCTGTGAGATGAATTCACAGAACACTAAGCAGTTTCTCAGAAAGCTTCTTTCCAGATTTCATCTGAGGATATTTCCTTTTTCAACATAGCCCTCTATGCGCTTCCAAATATCACTTTGCCAATTCCACTAGAACTGTCTTAGCGAAAGACTTCTTGAAGGGAAAGCTGCAACTCTGTGAGATGATTTCACAGAACACTAAGAAGTTTCTCAGAAAGCTTCTTTCTCTTTGTTATCGGAGGATATTTCCTTTGGCCCTATAGTCTTCTAAGGGATCAGAAATATCTGTTCTCTGATTCCACAGAAATAATGCTAGCAAAGAGATCCACGAAATACAGATGTAACTCTGTGAGATGAATTAACAGAACACTAAGCAGTTTCTCAGAAAGCTTCTTTCCAGATTTCATATGAGGATATTTCCTTTTTCACCATAGCCCTCTATGGGCTTCCAAATATCACTTTGCCAATTCCAAAAGAACTGTCTTAGCGAAAGCCTTCTTGAGAGGAAAGCTGTAACTCTGTGAGATGATTTCACAGAACACAAAGAAGTTTCTCAGAAACCTTCTTTCTCTTTGTTATCGGAGGATATTTCCTTTGGTCCTATAGTCTTCAAAGGGATCCGAAATATCTGTTCTCAGATTCCAGAGATATAAGGCTAGCAAAGAGACCCACGAAATACAGATGTAACTCTGTGAGATGAATTAAGAGAACACTAAGCAGTTTCTCAGAAAGCTTCTTTCCAGATTTCATCTGAGGATATTTCCTTTTTCACCATAGCCCTCTATGCGCTTCCAAATATCACTTTGCGAATTCCACAAGAACTGTCTTAGCGAAAGACTTCTTGAGGGGAAAGCTGTAACACTGTGAGATGATTTCACAGAACACAAAGAAGTTTCACAGAAAGCTTCTTTCTCTTTGATATCGGAGTTTATTTCCTTTGGCCCTATAATCTTCAAAGGGATCCGAAATATCTGTTCTCAGATTCCACAGAAATAAGGCTAGCAAAGAGATACATGAAATACAGATGTAACTCTGTGAGATGAATTAAGAGAACACTAAGCAGTTTCTCAGAAAGCTTCTTTCCAGATTTCATCTGAGAATATTTCCTTTTTCACCATAGCCCTCTATGGGCTTCCAAATATCACTTTGCCAATTCGACAAGAACTGTCTTAGCGAAAGGCTTCTTGAGGGGAAAGCTGTAACTCTGTGAGATGATTTCACAGAACACAAAGAAGTTTCTCAGAAAGCTTCTTTCTCTTTGTTATCGGAGGATATTTCCTTTGGCCCAATAGTCTTCAAAGGGATCCGAAATATCTGTTCTCAGACTCCGCAGAAATAAGGCTAGCAAAGAAATGCACGAAATACAGATGTAACTCTATGAGATGAATTAACAGAACACTAAGCAGTTTCTAAGAAAGCTTCTTTCCAGATTTCATCTGAGGTTATTTCCTTTTTCACCATAGCCCTCTAAGGGCTTCCAAATATCACTTTGCCAATTCCACAAGAACTGTCTTAGCGAAAGGCTTTTGAGGGGAAAGCTGTAACTCTGTGAGATGATTACACAGAACACAAAGAAGTTTCTCAGAAACCTTCTTTCTCTTTGTTATCGGAGGATATTTTCTTCGGCCCTATAATCTTCAAAGGGATCCGAAATATCTGTTCTCAGATTCCACAGAAATAAGGCTAGCTTAGAGATCAACGAAATACAGATGTAAATCTGTGAGATGAATTAATAGAACACTAAGCAGTTTCTCAGAAAGCTTCTTTCCAGATTTCATCTGAGGATATTTCCTTTTTCACCATAGCCCTCTATGCGCTTCCAAATATCACTATGCCAATTCCACTAGAACTGTCTTAGAAAAAGACTTCTTGAGTGGAAAGCTGTAACTCTGTGAGATGATTTCACAGAACACAAAAAAGTTTCTCAGAAACCTTCTTTCTCTTTGTTATTGGAGGATATTTCCTTTGGCCCTATAGTCTTCTAAGGGATCCGAAATATCTGTTCTCAGATTCCACAGAAAAAAGGCTAGCAAAGAGATCCACCAAATACAGATGTAACTCTGTGAGATGAATTAACAGAACACTAAGCTGTTTCTCAGAAAGCTTCTTTCCAGATTTCATCTGAGGTTATTACCTTTTTTACCATAGCCCTCTATGCGCTTCGAAATATAACTTTGCCAATTCCACAAGAACTGTCTTAGCGAAAGGCTTCTTGATGGGAAAGCTGTAACTCTGTGAGATGATTTCACAGAACACAAAGAAGTTTCTCAGAAACCTTCTTTCTCTTTGTTATCGGAGGATATTTCCTTTGGACCTATGATCTTCAAAGGGATCCTAAATATCTGTTCTCAGATTCCACAGAAATAAGGCTAGCAAAGAGATAAAGGAAATACAGATGTAACTCTGTGAGATGAATTAACAGAACACTAAGCTGTTTCTCAGAAAGCTTATTTCCATATTTCATCTGAGGTTATTACCTCTTTTTACCATAGCCCTCTATGCGCTTCGAAATACTACTTTTCCAATTCCACAAGAACTGTCTTAGCGAAAGGCTTCTGGAGGGGAAAGCTGTAACTCTGTGAGATGATTTCATAGAACACAAAGAAGTTTCTCAGAAAGCTTCTTTCTCTTTTTTATCCGAGGATATTTCCTTTGGCCCTATATTCTTCAAAGGGATCCGAAATATCTGTTATCAGATTCCACAGAAATAAGGCTAACAAAGAGACCCACGAAATACAGATGTAACTCTGTGAGAAGAATTAACAGAACACTAAGCAGTTTCTCAGAAAGCTTCTTTACAGATTTGATCTGAGGATATTTCCTTTTTCACCCTTTCCCTCTACGGGCTTCCAAATGTCACTTTGCCAATTCCACAAGAACTGTCTTAGCGAAAGGCTTCTTGAGGGGAAAGCTGTAACTCTGTGAGATGATTTCACAGAAAACAAAGAAGTTTCTCAGAAAGCTTCTTTCTCATTGTTATCGGAGGATATTTCCTTTGGCCCTAGAGTCTTCAAAGGGATCCGAAATATCTGTTCTCAGATTCCACAGAAATAAGGCTAGCAAAGAGATCCACGAAATACAGATGTAACTCTGTGAGATGAATTAACAGAACACTAAGCAGTTTCTCAGAAAGCTTCTTTCCAGATTTCATCTGAGGATATTTCCTTTTTCACCATAGCCCTCTATGGGCTTCCAAATATCACTTTGCCAATTCCAAAAGAACTGTCTTATCGAAAGGCTTCTTTAGAGGAAAGCTGTAACTCTGTGAGATGATTTCACAGAACACAAAGAAGTTTCTCAGAAACCTTCTTTCTCTTTGTTATCGGAGGATATTTCCTTTGGACCGATAATCTTCAAAGGGATCCGAAATATCTGTTCTCAGATTCCACAGAAATAAGGCTAGCAAAGAGATCCACGAAATACAGATGTAACTCTGTGAGATGAATTAACAGAACACTAAGCTGTTTCTCAGAAATCTTCTTTCCAGATTTCATCTGAGGTTATTTCCTTTTTTACCATAGCCCTCTAGGCGCTTCGAAATATCACTTTGACATTTCCACAAGAACTGTCTTAGCGAAAGGCTTCTTGAGTGGAAAGCTGTAACTCTGTGAGATGATTTCACAGAACACAAAGAAGTTTCTCAGAAAGCTTCTTTCTCTTTTTTATCCGAGGATATTCCCCTTGGCCCTATATTCTTCAAAGGGATCCGATATATCTGTTAGCAGATTCCACAGAAATAGGGCTAACAAAGAGATCCACGAAATACAGATGTAACTCTGTGAGATGAATTAACAGAACACTAAGCAGTTTCTCAGAAAGCTTCTTTCCAGATTTCATCTGAGGATATTTCCTTTTTCACCATAGCCCTCTATGGGCTTCCAAATATCACTTTGCCAATTCCACAAGAACTGTCTTAGCGAAAGGCTTCTTGAGGGGAAAGCTGTAACTCTGTGAGATGATTTCACAGAACACAAAGAAGTTTCTCAGAATGCTTCTTTCTCTTTGTTATCGAAGGATATTTCCTTTGGCTCTATAGTCTTCAAAGGGATCCGAAATATCTGTTGTCAGATTCCACAGAAATAATTCTAGCAAAGAGATCCACGAAATACAGATGTAACTCTGTGAGATGAATTAATAGAACACTAAGCAGTTTCTCAGAAAGCTTCTTTCCAGATTTCATCTGAGGATATTTCCTTTTTCACCATATCCCTCTATGGGCTTCCAAATATCACTTTGCCAATTCCACTAGAACAGTCTTAGCGAAAGACTTCTTGAGGGGAAAGCTGTAACTCTGTGAGATGATTTCACAGAACACAAAGAAGTTTCTCAGAAAGCTTCTTTCTCTTTGTTATCGGAGGATATTTCCTTTGGCCCTATACTCTTCAAAGGGATCCGAAATATCTGTTCTCAGATTCCACAGAAATAAGGCTAGCAAAGAGATCCACCAAATCCAGATGTAACTCTGTGAGATGAATTAAGAGAACACTAAGCAGTTTCTCAGAAAGCTTCTTTCCAGATTTCATCTGAGGATATTTCCTTTTTCACCATAGCCCTCTATGGGCATCCAAATATCACTTTGCGAACTCCACAAGAACTGTCTAAGCGAAAGGCTTCTTGAGGAGAAAGCTGTAACTCTGTGAGATGATTTCACAGAACACAAGGAAGTTTCTCAGAAAGCTTCCTTCTCTTTGTTCTCGGAATTTATTTCCTTTGGCCCTATATTCTTCAAAGGGATCCGAAATATCTGTTCTCAGATTCCACAGAAATAAGGCTAGCAAAGAGATCCACGAAATAAAGATGTAACTCTGTGAGATGAATTCACAGAACACTAAGCAGTTTCTCAGAAAGCTTCTTTCCATATTTCATCTGAGGATATTTACTTTTTCACCATAGCCCTCTATGCGCTTCGAAATATCACTTTGACAATTCCACAAGAACTGTGTTAGCGGAAGGTTTCTTAGGGGAAAGCTGTAACTCTGTCAGATAATTTCACAGAACACTAAGCAGTTTCTCAGAAAGCTTCTTTCCAGATTTCATCTGAGGATATTTCCTTTTTCACCATAGCCCTCTATAGGCTTCCAAATATCACTTTGCCAATTCCACTAGAACTGTCTTAGCGAAAGGCTTCTTGAGGGGAAAGCTGTAACTCTGTGAGGTGATTTCACAGAACACAAATAAGTTTCTCAGAAAGTTTCTTTCTCTTTGTTATCGGAGGATATTTCCTTTGGCCCTATAGTCTTCAAAGGGATCCGAAATATCTGTTCTCAGATTCCACAGAAATAAGGCTAGCAAAGAGATCCACGAAATACAGATGTAACTCTGTGAGATGAATTAACAGAACACTAAGCAGTTTCCCAGAAAGCTTCTTTCCAGATTTCATCTGAGGTTATTTCCTTTTTCACCATAGCCCTCTATGGGCTTCCTAATATCACTTTGCCAATTCCACAAGAACTGTCTTAGCGAAAGGCTTCTTGAGGAGAAAGCTGTAACTCTGTGAGATGATTTCACAGAACACGAAGAAGTTTCTCAGAAACCTTCTTTCTCTTTGTTATCGGAGGATATTTCCTTTGGCCCTATAGTCTTCAAAAGGATCCGAAATATCTGTTCTCAGATACCACAGAAATAAGGCTAGCAAAGAGGTCCACGAAATACAGATGTAACTCTGTGAGATGAATTAACAGAACACTAAGCAGTTTCTCAGAAAGCTACTTTCCAGATTTCATCTGAGGATATTTCCTGTTTCATCATAGCCCTCTAAGGGCTTCCAAATATAACTTTGCCAATTCCACAAGAACTGTCTTAGCCAAAGGCTTCTTGAGGGGAAAGCTGCAACTCTGTGAGGTGATTTACAGAACACAAAGAAGTTTCTCAGAAAGCTTCTTTCTCTTTGTTATCGGAGGATATTTCCTTTTGCCCTATAGTCTTCAAAGGGATCCGAAATATCTGTTCTCAGATTTCACAGAAATAAGGCTAGCAAAGAGATCCACCAAATACAGAAATAACCCTGTGAGATGAATTAACAGAACACTAAGCAGTTTCTCAGAAAGCTTCTTTCCAGATTTCATCTGTGGTTATTTCCTTTTTCACCATAGCCCTCTATGGGCTTCCAAATATCACTTTGTCAATTCCACAAGAACTGTCTTAGCGAAAGGCTTCTTGAGGGGAAGGCTGTAACTCTGTGAGATGATTTCACAGAACACAAAGAAGTTTCTCAGAAGGTTTCTTTCTCTTTTTTATCCGAGGATATTTCCTTTGGCCCTGTATTCTTCAAAGGGATCCGAAATATCTGTTCTCAGATTCCACAGAAATAATGCTAGCAAAGAGATCCACGAAATACAGATGTAACTCTGTGAGATGAATTAACAGAACACTAAGCAGTTTCTCAGAAAGCTTCTTTCCAGATTTCATCTGAGGTTATTTCCTTTTTCACCATAGCCCTCTATGGGCTTCCTAATATCACTTTGCCAATTCCACAAGAACTGCCTTAGCGAAAGGCTTCTTGAGAGGAAAGCTGTAACTCTGTGAGATGATTTCACAGAACACGAAGAAGTTTCTCAGAAACCTTCTTTCTCTTTGTTATCGGAGGATATTTCCTTTGGCCCTAGAGTCGTCAAAGGGATCCGAAATATCTGTTCTCAGATTCCACAGATATAAGGCTAGCAAAGAGACCCACGAAATACAGATGTAACTCTGTGAGATGAATTAACAGAACACTAAGCAGTTTCTCAGAAAGCTTCTGTCCAGATTTCATCTGTGTTTATTGCCTTTTTCACCATAGCCCTCTATGGGCTTCCAAATATCACTTTGCCAGTTCCACAAGAACTGTCTTAGCGAAAGGCTTCTTGAGGTGAAGGCTGTAACTCTGTGAGATGATTTCACAGAACACAAAGAAGTTTCTCAGAAACCTTCTTTCTCTTTGTTATCGGAGGATATTTCCTTTGGACCTATGATCTTCAAAGGGATCCGAAATATCTGTTCTCAGATTCCACAGAAATAAGGCTAGCAAAGAGATCCACGAAATACAGATGTAACTCTGTGAGATGAATTAACAGAACACTAAGCTGTTTCTCAGAAAGCTACTTTCCAGATTTCATCTGAGGTTATTACCTTTTTTACCATAGCCCTCTATGCGCTTCGAAATATTACTTTGCCAATTCCACAAGAACTGTCTTAGAGAAAGGCTACTTGAGCGGAAACCTGTAACTCTGTGAGATGATTTCACAGAACACAAAGAAGTTTCTCAGAAAGCTTCTTTCTCTTTTTTATCCGAGGATATTTCCTTTGGCCCTATATTCTTCAAAGGGATCCGAAATATCTGTTATCAGATTCCACAGAAATAAGGCTAACAAAGAGATCCACGAAATACAGATGTAACTCTGTGAGAAGAATTAACAGAACACTAAGCAGTTTCTCAGAAAGCTTCTTTACAGATTTCATCTGAGGATATTTCCTTTTTCACCATTTCACTCTACGGGCTTCCAAATATCACTTTGCCAATTCCAAAAGAACTGTCTTAGCGAAAGGCTTCTTGAGGGGAAACCTGTAACTCTGTGAGATGATTTCACAGAACACAAAGAAGTTTCTCAGAAACCTTCTTTCTCTTTGTTATCGGAGGATATTTCCTTTGGACCGATAATCTTCAAAGGGATCCGAAATATCTGTTCTCAGATTCCACAGAAATAAGGCTAGCAAAGAGATCCACGAAATACAGATGTAACTCTGTGAGATGAATTAACAGAACACCAAGCTGTTTCTCAGAAAGCTTCTTTCCAGATTTCATCTGAGGTTATTTCCTTTTTTACCATAGCCCTCTAGGCGCTTCGAAATATCACTTTGACATTTCCACAAGAACTGTCTTAGCGAAAGGCTTCTTGATGGGAAATCTGTAACTCTGTGAGATATTTTCACAGAACACAAAGAAGTTTCTCAGAAAGCTTCTTTCTCTTTTTTATCCGAGGATATTCCCCTTGGCCCTATATTCTTCAAAGGGATCCGATATATCTGTTAGCAGATTCCACAGAAATAGGGCTAACAAAGAGATCCACGAAATACAGATGTAACTCTGTGAGATGAATTAAGAGAACACTAAGCAGTTTCTCAGAAAGCTTCTTTCCAGATTTCATCTGAGGATATTTCCTTTTTCACCATAGCCCTCTATGGGCTTCCAAATATCACTTTGACAATTCCACAAGAACTGTGTTAGCGGAAGGCTTCTTAGGGGAAAGCTGTAACTCTGTCAGATAATTTCACAGGACACAAAGAAGTTTCTCAGAAATCTTCTTCCTCTTTTTTATCGGAGTTTATTTCCTTTGGCCCTATAATCTTCAAAGGGATCCAAAATATCTGTTCTCAGATTTCACAGAAATAAGGCTAGCAAAGAGATCCACGAAATACAGATGTAACTCTGTGAGATGAATTAACAGAACACTAAGCAGTTTCCCAGAAAGCTTCTTTCCATATTTCATCTGAGGTTATTTCCTTTTTCACCATAGCCCTCTATGGGCTTCCTAATATCACTTTGCCAATTCCACAAGAACTGTCTTAGCGAAAGGCTTCTTGAGGGGAAAGCTGTAACTCTGTGAGATGATTTCACAGAACACGAAGAAGTTTCTCAGAAACCTTCTTTCTCTTTGTTATCGGAGGATATTTCCTTTGGCCCTATAGTCTTCAAAGGGATCCGAAATATCTGTTCTCAGATTCCACAGAAATAATGCTAGCCAAGAGATCCACGAAATACAGATGTAACTCTGTGAGATGAATTAACAGAACACTAAGCAGTTTCCCAGAGAGCTACTTTCCAGGTTTCATCTGAGGATATTTCCTTTTTCACCATAGCCCTCTATGGGCTTCCAAATACCACTTTGCCAATTCGACAAGAACTGTCTTAGCGAAAGGCTTCTTGAGGGGAAAGCTGTAACTCTGTGAGATGATTTCACAGAACACAAAGAAGTTTCTCAGAAAGCTTCTTTCTCTTTGTTATCGGAGGATATTTGCTTTGGCCCTATAGTCTTCAAAGGGATCCGAAATATCTGTTCTCAGATTCCGCAGAAATAAGGCTAGCAAAGAGATGCACGAAATACAGATGTAACTCTGTGAGATGAATTAACAGAACACTAAGCAGTTTCTCAGAAAGCTTCTTTCCAGATTTCATCTGAGGTTATTTCCTTTTTCACCATAGCCCTCTATCGGCTTCCTAATATCACTTTGCCAATTCCACAAGAACTGCCTTACCGAAAGGCTTCTTGAAGGGAAAGCTGTAACTCTGTGAGATGATTTCACAGAACACAAAGAAGTTTCTCAGAAAGCTTCTTTCTCTTTGTTATCGGAGGATATTTCCTTTGGCCCTATAGTCTTCTAAAGGATCCGAAATATCTGTTCTCAGATTCCACAAAAATAAGGCTAGCAAAGAGATCCACCAAATCCAGATGTAACTCTGTGAGATGAAATAAGAGAACACTAAGCAGTTTCTCAGAAAGCTTGTTTCCAGATTTCTTCTGAGGATATTTCCTTTTTCACCATAGCCCTCTATGGGCTTCCAAATATCACTTTGCCAATTCCACTAGAACTGTCTTAGCGAAAGGCTTCTTCAGGGGAAAGCTGTAACTCTGTGAGATGATTTCACAGAACACAAAGAAGTTTCTCAGAAAGCTTCTTTCTCTTTTTTATCGGAGGATATTTCCTTTGGCCCTGTAGTCTTCAAAGGAATCCGAAATATATGTTCTCAGATTCCACAGAAATAATGCTAGCCAAGAGATCCACGAAATACAGATGTAACTCTGTGAGATGAATTATCAGAACACTAAGCATTTCCCCAGAAAGCTACTTTCCAGGTTTCATCTGAGGATATATCCTTTTTCACCATAGCCCTCTATGGGCTTCCAAATACCACTTTGCCAATTCGACAAGAACTGTCTTAGCGAAAGGCTTCTTGAGGGGAAAGCTGTAACTCTGTGAGATGATTTTACAAAACACAAAGAAGTTTCTCAGAAAGCTTCTTTCTCTTTGTTATCGGAGGATAATTGCTTTGGCCCTATAGTCTTCAAAGGGATCCGAAATATCTGTTCTCAGATTCCGCAGAAATAAGGCTAGCAAAGGGAGGCACGAAATACAGATGTAACTCTGTGAGTTGAATTAACAGAACACTAAGCAGTTTCTCAGAAAGCTTCTTTACGATTTCATCTGAGGATATTTCCTTTTTCACCATAGCCCTCTATGGGCTTCCAAATATCACTTTGCCAATTCCACAAGAACTGCCTTACCGAAAGGCTTCTTGAAGGGAAAGCTGTAACTCTGTGAGATGATTTCACAGAACACAAAGAAGTTTCTCAGAAAGCTTCTTTCTCTTTGTTATCGGAGGATATTTCCTTTGGCCTAGAGTCATCAAAGGGATCCGAAATATCTGTTCTCAGATACCACAAAAATAAGACTAGCAAAGAGATCCACCAAATCCAGATGTAACTCTGTGAGATGAAATAAGAGAACACTAAGGAGTTTCTCAGAAATCTTCTTTCCAGATTTCATCTGAGGATATTTCCTTTTTCACCATATCCCTCTATGGGGTTCCAAATATCACTTTGCCAATTCGACAAGAACTGTCTTAGCGAAAGTCTTCTTGAGGGAAAAGCTGCAACTCTGTGAGGTGATTTCACAGAACACAAAGAACTTTCTCAGAAACCTTCTTTCTCTTTGTTATCGGAGGATATTTCCTTTGGCTCTATAGTCTTCTAAGGGATAAGAAATATCTACTCTCAGATTCCACAGAAATAAGGCTAGCAAAGAGATCCACGAAATACAGATGTAACTCTGTGAGATGAATTAACAGAACACTAAGCAGTTTCCCAGAAAGCTTCTTTCCATATTTCATCTGAGGTTATTTCCTTTTTCACCATAGCCCTCTATGGGCTTCCTAATATCACTTTGCCAATTCCACAAGAACTGTCTTAGCGAAAGGCTTCTTGAGGGGAAAGCTGTAACTCTGTGAGATGATTTCACAGAACACGAAGAAGTTTCTCAGAAACCTTCTTTCTCTTTGTTATCGGAGGATATTTCCTTTGGCCCTATAGTCTTCAAAGGGATCCGAAATATCTGTTCTCAGATTCCACAGAAATAATGCTAGCCAAGAGATCCACGAAATACAGATGTAACTCTGTGAGATGAATTAACAGAACACTAAGCAGTTTCCCAGAAAGCTACTTTCCAGGTTTCATCTGAGGATATTTCCTTTTTCACCATAGCCCTCTATGGGCTTCCAAATACCACTTTGCCAATTCGACAAGAACTGTCTTAGCGAAAGGCTTCTTCATGGGAAAGCTGTAACTCTGTGAGATGATTTCACAGAACACAAAGAAGTTTCTCAGAAAGCTTCTTTCTCTTTGTTATCGGAGGATATTTGCTTTGGCCCTATAGTCTTCAAAGGGATCCGAAATATCTGTTCTCAGATTCCGCAGAAATAAGGCTAGCAAAGAGATGCACGAAATACAGATGTAACTCTGTGAGATGAATTAACAGAACACTAAGCAGTTTCTCAGAAAGCTTCTTTCCAGATTTCATCTGAGGTTATTTCCTTTTTCACCATAGCCCTCTATCGGCTTCCTAATATCACTTTGCCAATTCCACAAGAACTGCCTTACCGAAAGGCTTCTTGAAGGGAAAGCTGTAACTCTGTGAGATGATTTCACAGAACACAAAGAAGTTTCTCAGAAAGCTTCTTTCTCTTTGTTATCGGAGTATATTTCCTTTGGCCCTATAGTCTTCTAAAGGATCCGAAATATCTGTTCTCAGATTCCACAAAAATAAGGCTAGCAAAGAGATCCACCAAATCCAGATGTAACTCTGTGAGATGAAATAAGAGAACACTAAGCAGTTTCTCAGAAAGCTTGTTTCCAGATTTCTTCTGAGGATATTTCCTTTTTCACCATAGCCCTCTATGGGCTTCCAAATATCACTTTGCCAATTCCACTAGAACTGTCTTAGCGAAAGGCTTCTTCAGGGGAAAGCTGTAACTCTGTGAGATGATTTCACAGAACACAAAGAAGTTTCTCAGAAAGCTTCTTTCTCTTTTTTATCGGAGGATATTTCCTTTGGCCCTGTAGTCTTCAAAGGAATCCGAAATATATGTTCTCAGATTCCACAGAAATAATGCTAGCCAAGAGATCCACGAAATACAGATGTAACTCTGTGAGATGAATTATCAGAACACTAAGCATTTCCCCAGAAAGCTACTTTCCAGGTTTCATCTGAGGATATATCCTTTTTCACCATAGCCCTCTATGGGCTTCCAAATACCACTTTGCCAATTCGACAAGAACTGTCTTAGCGAAAGGCTTCTTGAGGGGAAAGCTGTAACTCTGTGAGATGATTTTACAAAACACAAAGAAGTTTCTCAGAAAGCTTCTTTCTCTTTGTTATCGGAGGATATTTGCTTTGGCCCTATAGTCTTCAAAGGGATCCGAAATATCTGTTCTCAGATTCCGCAGAAATAAGGCTAGCAAAGGGAGGCACGAAATACAGATGTAACTCTGTGAGTTGAATTAACAGAACACTAAGCAGTTTCTCAGAAAGCTTCTTTACGATTTCATCTGAGGATATTTCCTTTTTCACCATAGCCCTCTATGGGCTTCCAAATATCACTTTGCCAATTCCACAAGAACTGTCTTACCGAAAGGCTTCTTGAAGGGAAAGCTGTAACTCTGTGAGATGATTTCACAGAACACAAAGAAGTTTCTCAGAAAGCTTCTTTCTCTTTGTTATCGGAGGATATTTCCTTTGGCCTAGAGTCATCAAAGGGATCCGAAATATCTGTTCTCAGATTCCACAAAAATAAGACTAGCAAAGAGATCCACCAAATCCAGATGTAACTCTGTGAGATGAAATAAGAGAACACTAAGGAGTTTCTCAGAAATCTTCTTTCCAGATTTCATCTGAGGATATTTCCTTTTTCACCATATCCCTCTATGGGGTTCCAAATATCACTTTGCCAATTCGACAAGAACTGTCTTAGCGAAAGTCTTCTTGAGGGAAAAGCTGCAACTCTGTGAGGTGATTTCACAGAACACAAAGAACTTTCTCAGAAACCTTCTTTCTCTTTGTTATCGGAGGATATTTCCTTTGGCTCTATAGTCTTCTAAGGGATAAGAAATATCTACTCTCAGATTCCACAGAAATAAAGCTAGCAAAGAGATCCACCAAATACAGATGTAACTCTGTGAGATGAATTAACAGAACACTAAGCAGTTTCTCAGAAATCTTCTTTCCAGATTTCATCTGAGGATATTTCCTTTTTCACCATAGCCCTCTATGGGCTTCCAAATATCACTTTGCCAATTCCCCTAGAACTGTATTAGAAAAAGACTTCTTGAGGGGAAAGCTCTAACTCTGTGAGATGATTTCACAGAACACAAAGAAGTTTCTCAGAA
Source organism: Macaca nemestrina (assembly GCF_043159975.1). Classification (NCBI taxonomy): domain Eukaryota; kingdom Metazoa; phylum Chordata; class Mammalia; order Primates; family Cercopithecidae; genus Macaca; species Macaca nemestrina. The sequence continues at coordinate 29,013,006 of NC_092143.1, forward strand.
ACCTTCTTTCTCTTTGTTATCGGAGGATATTTCCTTTTGACCTATGATCTTCAAAGGGATCCGAAATATCAGTTCTCAGATTCCACAGAAATAAGGCTAGCAAAGAGATCGACGAAATACAGATGTAACTCTGTGAGATGAATTAACAGAACACTAAGCTGTTTCTCAGAAAGCTTCTTTCCAGATTTCATCTGAGGTTACTACCTTTTTTACCATAGCCCTCTATGCGCTTCGAAATATCACTTTGCCAATTCCACAAGAAATGTCTTAGCGAAAGGCTTCTTGAGGGGAAAGCTGTAACTCTGTGAGATGATTTCACAGAACACAAAGAAGTTTCTCAGAAAGTTTCTTTCTCTTTTTTATCCGAGGATATTTCCATGGCCCTATATTCTTCAAAGGGATCCGAAATATCTGTTATCAGATTCCACAGAAATAAGGCTAACAAAGAGATCCACGAAATACAGATGTAACTCTGTGAGATGAATTAACAGAACACTAAGCTGTTTCTCAGAAAGCTTCTTTACAGATTTCATCTGAGGATATTTCCTTTTTCACCATTTCCCTCTACGGGCTTCCAAATATCACTTTGCCAATTCCACAAGAACTGTCTTAGCGAAAGGCTTCTTGAGGGGAAAGCTGTAACTCTGTGAGATGATTTCACAGAACACAAAGAAGTTTCTCAGAAACCTTCTTTCTCTTTGTTATCGGAGGATATTTCCTTTGGCCCTAGAGTCTTCAAAGGGATCCGAAATATCTGTTCTCAGATTCCACAGAAATAAGGCTAGCAAAGAGATCCACGAAATACAGATGTAACTCTGTGAGATGAATTAACAGAGCACTAAGCAGTTTCTCAGAAAGCTTCTTTCCAGATTTCATCTGAGGATATTTCCTTTTTCACCATAGCCCTCTGTGGGCTTCCAAATATCACTTTGCCAATTCCAAAGGACTGTCTTAGCGAAAGGCTTCTTTAGAGGAAAGCTGTAACTCTGTGAGATGATTTCACAGAACACAAAGAAGTTTCTCAGAAACCTTCTTTCTCTTTGTTATCGGAGGATATTTCCTTTGGACCGATAATCTTCAAAGGGAACCGAAATATCTGTTCTCAGATTCCACAGAAATAAGGCTAGCAAAGAGATCCACGAAATACACATGTAACTCTGTGAGATGAATTAACAGAACACTAAGCTGTTTCTCAGAAATCTTCTTTGCAGATTTCATCTGAGGTTATTTCCTTTTTTACCATAGCCCTCTAGGCGCTTCGAAATATCACTTTGACATTTTCACAAGAACTGTCTTAGCGAAAGGCTTCTTGATGGGAAAGCTGTAACTCTGTGAGATGATTTCACAGAACACAAAGAAGTTTCTCAGAATGCTTCTTTCTCTTTGTTATCGAAGGATATTTCCTTTGGCTCTATAGTCTTCAAAGGTATCCGAAATATCTGTTGTCAGATTCCACAGAAATAATTCTAGGAAAGAGATCCACGAAATACAGATGTAACTCTGTGAGATGAATTAACAGAACACTAAGCAGTTTCTCAGAAAGCTTCTTTCAGATTTCATCTGAGGATATTTCCTTTTTCACCATAGCCCTCTATGCGCTTCCAAATACCACTTTGCCAATTCCACTAGAACTGTATTAGAAAAAGACTTCTTGAGGGGAAAGCTGTAACTCTGTGAGATGATTTCACAGAACACAAAGAAGTTTCTAAGAAAGCTTCTTTCTCTTTGTTATTGGAGGATATTTCCTTTGGCCCTATACTCTTTAAAGGGATCTGAAATATCTGTTCTCAGATTCCACAGAAATAATTCTAGCAAAGAGATCCACTAAATACAGATGTAAATCTGTGAGATGAATTAAGAGAACACTATGCAGTTTCTCAGAAACCTTCTATCCAGATTTCATCTGAGGATATATCCTTTTTCACCATATCCCTCTATTTGCTTCCAAATATCACTTTGCCTATTCCACTAGAACTGTCTTAGCGAAAGACTTCTTGAGGGGAAAGCTGTAACTCTGTGAGATGATTTCACAGAACACAAAGAAGTTTCTCAGAAAGCTTCTTTCTCTTTGTTATCGGAGGATATTTCCTTTGGCCGTATAGTCTTCAAGGGGATCCGAAATATCTGTTCTCAGATTCCACAGTAATAAGGCTAGCAAAGAGATCCACCAAATACAGATGTACCTCTGTGAGATGAATTAACAGAACACTAAGCAGTTTCTCAGAAAGCTTCTTTCCAGATTTCATCTGTGTTTATTGCCTTTTTCACCATAGCCCTCTATGGGCTTCCAAATATCACTTTGCCAATTCCACAAGAACTGTCTTAGCGAAAGGCTTCTTGAGGGGAAGGCTGTAACTCTGTGAGATGATTTCACAGAACACAAAGAAGTTTCTCAGAAACCTTCTTTCTCTTTTTTTTCGGAGGATATTTCCTTTGGACCTATGATCTTCAAAGGGATCCGAAATATCTGTTCTCAGATTCCACAGAAATAAGGCTAGCAAAGAGATCGACGAAATACAGATGTAACTCTGTGAGATGAATTAACAGAACACTAAGCTGTTTCTCAGAAAGCTTCTTTCCAGATTTCATCTGAGGTTATTACCTTTTTTACCATAGCCCTCTATGTGCTTCGAAATATCACATTGCCAATTCCACAAGAACTGTCTTAGCGAAAGGCTTCTTGAGGGGAAAGTTGTAACTCTGTGAGATGATTTCACAGAACACAAAGAAGTTTCTCAGAAAGTTTCTTTCTCTTTTTTATCCGAGGATATTTCCTTTGGCCCTATATTCTTCAAAGGGATCCGAAATATCTTTTCTCAGATTCCACAGAAATAAGGCTAACAAAGAGATCCACGAAATACAGATGTAACTCTGTGAGATGAATTAACAGAACACTAAGCAGTTTCTCAGAAAGCTTCTTTACAGATTTCATCTGAGGATATTTCCTTTTTCACCATTTCCCTCTACGGGCTTCCAAATATCACTTTGCCAATACCACAAGAACTGTCTTAGCGAAAGGCTTCTTGAGAGGAAAGCTGTAACTCTGTGAGATGATTTCACAGAACACAAAGAAGTTTCTCAGAAACCTTCTTTCTCTTTGTTATCGGAGGATATTTCCTTTGGCCCAAGAGTCTTCAAAGGGATCCGAAATATCTGTTCTCAGATTCCACAGAAATAAGGCTAGCAAAGAGATCCACGAAATACAGATATAACTCTGTGAGATGAATTAACAGAGCACTAAGCAGTTTCTCAGAAAGCTTCTTTCCAGATTTCATCAGAGGATATTTCCTTTTTCACCATAGCCCTCTGTGGGCTTCCAAATATCACTTTGCCAATTCCAAAAGAACTGTCTTAGCGAAAGGCTTCTTTAGGGGAAAGCTGTAACTCTGTGAGATGATTTCACAGAACACAAAGAAGTTTCTCAGAAACCTTCTTTCTCTTTGTTATCGGAGGATATTTCCTTTGGACCGATAATCTTCAAAGGGATCCGAAATATCTGTTCTCAGATTCCACAGAAATAAGGCTAGCAAAGAGATCCACGAAATACACATGTAACTCTGTGAGATGAATTAACAGAACACTAAGCTGTTTCTCAGAAAGCTTCTTTCCAGATTTCATCTGAGGTTATTTCCTTTTTTACCATAGCCCTCTAGGCGCTTCGAAATATCACTTTGACATTTTCACAAGAACTGTCTTAGCGAAAGGTTTCTTGATGGGAAAGCTGTAACTCTGTGAGATGATTTCACAGAACACAAAGAAGTTTCTCAGAATGCTTCTTTCTCTTTGTTATCGAAGGATATTTCTTTGGCTCTATAGTCTTCAAAGGGATCCGAAATATCTGTTGTCAGATTCCACAGAAATAATTCTAGCAAAGAGATCCACGAAATACAGATGTAACTCTGTGAGATGAATTAAGAAAACACTAAGCAGTTTCTCAGAAAGCTTCTTTCCAGGTTTCATCTGAGGATATTTCCTTTTTCACCATATCACTCTATGGGCTTCCAAATATCACTTTGCCAATTCCACTAGAACTGTCTTAGCGGAAGACTTCTTGAGAGGAAAGCTGTAACTCTGTGAGATGATTTCACAGAACACAAAGATGTTTCTCAGAAAGCTTCTTTCTCTTTGTTATCGGAGGATATTTCCTTTGGCCGTATAGTCTTCAAAGTGATCCGAATTATCTGTTCTCAGATTCCACAGAAATAAGGCTAGCAAAGAGATCCACCAAATACAGATGTAACTCTGTGAGATGAATTAAGAGAACACTAAGCAGTTTCTCAGAAAGCTTCTTTCCAGATTTCATCTGAGGATATTTCCTTTTTCACCATAGCCCTCTATGGGCTTCCAAATATCACTTTGCGAATTCCACAAGAACTGTCTAAGCGAAAGGCTTCTTGAGGGGAAAGCTGTAACTCTGTGAGATGATTTCACAGAACACAAGGAAGTTTCTCAGAAAGCTTCTTTCTCTTTGTTATCGGAGGATATTTCCTTTGGCCCTATAATCTTCAAAGGGATCCGAAATCTCTGTTCTCAGATTCCACAGAAATAAGGCTAGCAAAGAGATCCACCAAATACAGATGTAACTCTGTGAGATGAATTCACAGAACACTAAGCAGTTTCTCAGAAAGCTTCTTTCCATATTTCATCTGAGGATATTTCCTTTTTCACCATAGCCCTCTATGCGCTTCGAAATATCACTTTGACAATTCCACAAGAACTGTGTTAGCGGAAGGCTTCTTAGGGGAAAGCCGTAACTCTGTCAGATAATTTCACAGAACACAAAGAAGTTTCTCAGAAAGCTTCTTTCTCTTTTTTATCGGAGTTTATTTCCTTTGGCCCTATAATCTTCAAAGGGATCCAAAATATCTGTTCTCAGATTTCACAGAAATAAGGCTAGCAAAGAGATCCACCAAATACAGATGTAACTCTGTGAGATAAATTAGCAGAACACTAAGCAGTTTCTCAGAAAGCTACTTTCCAGATTTCATCTGAGGATATTTCGTTTTTCACCATAGCCCTCTACAGGCTTCCAAATATCACTTTGCCATTTCCACTAGAAGTGTCTTAGCGAAAGGCTTCTTGAGGGGAAAGCTGTAACTCTGTGAGATGATTTCACAGAACACGAAGAAGTTTCTCAGAAACCTTCTTTCTCTTTGTTATCGGAGGATATTTCCTTTGGCCCTATAGTCTTCAAAAGGATCCGAAATATCTGTTCTCAGATACCACAGAAATAAGGCTAGCAAAGAGGTCCACGAAATACAGATGTAACTCTGTGAGATGAATTAACAGAACACTAAGCAGTTTCTCAGAAAGCTATTTTACAGATTTCATCTGAGGATATTTCCTGTTTCACCATAGCCCTCTAGGGGCTTCCAAATATAACTTTGCCAATTCCACAAGAACTGTCTTAGCCAAAGGCTTCTTGAGGGGAAAGCTGCAACTCTGTGAGGTGATTTACAGAACACAAAGAAGTTTCTCTGAAAGCTTCTTTCTCTTTGTTATCGGAGGATATTTCCTTTGGCCCTATAGTCTTCTGAGGGATCCGAAATATCTGTTCTCAGATTCCACAGAAATAAGGCTAGCAAAGAGATCCACCCAATACAGACGTAACTCTGTGACATGAATTAAGAGAACACTAAGCAGTTTTTCAGAAAGCTTCTTTCCAGATTTCATCTGTGGTTATTTCCTTTTTCACCATAGCCCTCTATGGGCTTCCAAATATCACCTTGCCAATTCCAGAAGATCTGTCTTAGCGAAAGGCTTCTTGAGGGGAAGGCTGTAACTCTGTTAGATGATTTCACAGAACACAAAGAAGTTTCTCAGAAAGCTTCTTTCTCTTTTTTTCCGAGGATATTTCCTTTGGCCCTGTACTCTTCAAAGGGTCCGAAATTTCTGTTCTCAGATTCCACAGAAATAAGGCTAGCAAAGAGATCCACGAAATACAGATGTAACTCTGTGAGATGAATTAACAGAACACTAAGCAGTTTCTCAGAAAGCTTCTTTCCAGATTTCATCTGAGGATATTTACTTTTTCACCATAGCCCTCTATGGGCTTCCAAATATCACTTTGTCAATTCCACAAGAACTGTCTTAGCGAAAGGCTTCTTGAGGGGAAGGCTGTAACTCTGTGAGATGATTTCACAGAACACAAAGAAGTTTCTCAGAAGGCTTCTTTCTCTTTTTTTTCCGAGGATATTTCCTTTGGCCCTGTATTCTTCAAAGGGTCCGAAATTTCTGTTCTCAGATTCCACAGAAATAATGCTAGCAAAGAGATCCACGAAATACAGATGTAACTCTGTGAGATGAATTAACAGAACACTAAGCAGTTTCTCAGAAAGCTTCTTTCCAGATTTCATCTGAGGATATTTCCTTTTTCACCATAGCCCTCTATGGGCTTCCAAATATCACTTTGCCAATTCCACTAGAACTGTATTAGAAAAAGACTTCTTGAGGGGAAAGCTGTAACTCTGTGAGATGATTTCACAGAACACAAAGAAGTTTCTAAGAAATCTTCTTTCTCTTTGTTATTGGAGGATATTTCCTTTGGCCCTATACTCTTCAAAGGGATCTGAAATATCTGTTCTCAGATTCCACAGAAATAATTCTAGCAAAGAGATCCACGAAATACAGATGTAAATCTGTGAGTTGAATTAAGAGAACACTATGCAGTTTCTCAGAAAGCTTCTATCCAGATTTCATCTGAGGATATATCCTTTTTCACCATATCCCTCTATGGGCTTCCAAATATCACTTTGCCAATTCCACTAGAACTGTCTTAGCGAAAGACTTCTTGAGGGGAAAGCTGCAACTCTGTGAGATGATTTCACAGAACACAAAGAAGTTTCTCAAAAAGCTTCTTTCTCTTTGTTATCGGAGGATATTTCCTTTGGCCGTATAGTCTTCAAAGGGATCCGAAATATCTGTTCTCAGATTCCACAGAAATAAGGCTAGGAAAGAGATCCACCAAATACAGATGTACCTCTGTGAGATGAATTAACAGAACACTAAGCAGTTTCTCAGAAAGCTTCTTTCCAGATTTCATCTGTGTTTATTGCCTTTTTCACCATAGCCCTCTATGGGCTTCCAAATATCACTTTGCCAATTCCACAAGAACTGTCTTAGCGAAAGGCTTCTTGAGGGGAAGGCTGTAACTCTGTGAGATGATTTCACAGAACACAAAGAAGTTTCTCAGAAACCTTCTTTCTCTTTGTTTTCGGAGGATATTTCCTTTGGACCTATGATCTTCAATGGGATCCGAAATATCAGTTCTCAGATTCCACAGAAATAAGGCTAGCAAAGAGATCGACGAAATACAGATGTAACTCTGTGAGATGAATTAACAGAACACTAAGCAGTTTCTCAGAAAGCTTCTTTCCAGATTTCATCTGAGGATATTTCCTTTTTCACCATTTCCCTCTACGGACTTCCAAATATCACTTTGCCAATACCACAAGAACTGTCTTAGCGAAAGGCTTCTTGAGGGGAAAGCTGTAACTCTGTGAGGTGATTTCACAGAACACAAAGAAGTTCCTCAGAAACCTTCTTTCTCTTTGTTATCGGAGGATATTTCCTTTGGCCCAAGAGTCTTCAAAGGGATTCGAAATATCTGTTCTCAGATTCCACAGAAATAAGGCTAGCAAAGAGATCCACGAAATACAGATATAACTCTGTGAGATGAATTAACAGAGCACTAAGCAGTTTCTCAGAAAGCTTCTTTCCAGATTTCATCTGAGGATATTTCCTTTTTCACCATAGCCCTCTGTGGGCTTCCAAATATCACTTTGCCAATTCCAAAAGAACTGTCTTAGCGAAAGGCTTCTTTAGGGGAAAGCTGTAACTCTGTGAGATGATTTCACAGAACACAAAGAAGTTTCTCAGAAACCTTCTTTCTCTTTGTTATCGGAGGATATTTCCTTTGGACCGATAATCTTCAAAGGGATCCGAAATATCTGTTCTCAGATTCCACAGAAATAAGGCTAGCAAAGAGATCCACGAAATACACATGTAACTCTGTGAGATGAATTAACAGAACACTAAGCTGTTTCTCAGAAAGCTTCTTTCCAGATTTCATCTGAGGTTATTTCCTTTTTTCCCATAGCCCTCTAGGCGCTTCGAAATATCACTTTGACATTTTCACAAGAACTGTCTTAGCGAAAGGTTTCTTGATGGGAAAGCTGTAACTCTGTGAGATGATTTCACAGAACACAAAGAAGTTTCTCAGAATGCTTCTTTCTCTTTGTTATCGAAGGATATTTCTTTGGCTCTATAGTCTTCAAAGGGATCCGAAATATCTGTTGTCAGATTCCACAGAAATAATTCTAGCAAAGAGATCCACGAAATACAGATGTAACTCTGTGAGATGAATTAAGAGAACACTAAGCAGTTTCTCAGAAAGCTTCTTTCCAGGTTTCATCTGAGGATATTTCCTTTTTCACCATATCACTCTATGGGCTTCCAAATATCACTTTGCCAATTCCACTAGAACTGTCTTAGCGAAAGACTTCTTGAGAGGAAAGCTGTAACTCTGTGAGATGATTTCACAGAACACAAAGATGTTTCTCAGAAAGCTTCTTTCTCTTTGTTATCGGAGGATATTTCCTTTGGCCGTATAGTCTTCAAAGGGATCCGAAATATCTGTTCTCAGATTCCACAGAAATAAGGCTAGCAAAGAGATCCACCAAATACAGATGTAACTCTGTGAGATGAATTAAGAGAACACTAAGCAGTTTCTCAGAAAGCTTCTTTCCAGATTTCATCTGAGGATATTTCCTTTTTCACCATAGCCCTCTATGGGCTTCCAAATATCACTTTGCGAATTCCACAAGAACTGTCTAAGCGAAAGGCTTCTTGAGGGGAAAGCTGTAACTCTGTGAGATGATTTCACAGAACACAAGGAAGTTTCTCAGAAAGCTTCTTTCTCTTTGTTATCGGAGGATATTTCCTTTGGCCCAAGAGTCTTCAAAGGGATCCGAAATATCTGTTCTCAGATTCCACAGAAATAAGGCTAGCAAAGAGATCCACGAAATACAGATATAACTCTGTGAGATGAATTAACAGAGCACTAAGCAGTTTCTCAGAAAGCTTCTTTCCAGATTTCATCTGAGGATATTTCCTTTTTCACCATAGCCCTCTGTGGGCTTCCAAATATCACTTTGCCAATTCCAGAAGAACTGTCTTAGCGAAAGGCTTCTTTAGGGGAAAGCTGTAACTCTGTGAGATGATTTCACAGAACACAAAGAAGTTTCTCAGAAACCTTCTTTCTCTTTGTTATCGGAGGATATTTCCTTTGGACCGATAATCTTCAAAGGGATCCGAAATATCTGTTCTCAGATTCCACAGAAATAAGGCTAGCAAAGAGATCCACGAAATACTCATGTAACTCTGTGAGATGAATTAACAGAACACTAAGCTATTTCTCAGAAAGCTTCTTTCCAGATTTCATCTGAGGTTATTTCCTTTTTTACCATAGCCCTCTAGGCGCTTCGAAATATCACTTTGACATTTTCACAAGAACTGTCTTAGCGAAAGGTTTCTTGATGGGAAAGCTGTAACTCTCTGAGATGATTTCACAGAACACAAAGAAGTTTCTCAGAATGCTTCTTTCTCTTTGTTATCGAAGGATATTTCTTTGGCTCTATAGTCTTCAAAGGGATCCGAAATATCTGTTGTCAGATTCCACAGAAATAATTCTAGCAAAGAGATCCACGAAATACAGATGTAACTCTGTGAGATGAATTAAGAGAACACTAAGCAGTTTCTCAGAAAGCTTCTTTCCAGGTTTCATCTGAGGATATTTCCTTTTTCACCATATCACTCTATGGGCTTCCAAATATCACTTTGCCAATTCCACTAGAACTGTCTTAGCGAAAGACTTCTTGAGAGGAAAGCTGTAACTCTGTGAGATGATTTCACAGAACACAAAGATGTTTCTCAGAAAGCTTCTTTCTCTTTGTTATCGGAGGATATTTCCTTTGGCCGTATAGTCTTCAAAGGGATCCGAAATATCTGTTCTCAGATTCCACAGAAATAAGGCTAGCAAAGAGATCCACCAAATACAGATGTAACTCTGTGAGATGAATTAAGAGAACACTAAGCAGTTTCTCAGAAAGCTTCTTTCCAGATTTCATCTGAGGATATTTCCTTTTTCACCATAGCCCTCTATGGGCTTCCAAATATCACTTTGCGAATTCCACAAGAACTGTCTAAGCGAAAGGCTTCTTGAGGGGAAAGCTGTAACTCTGTGAGATGATTTCACAGAACACAAGGAAGTTTCTCAGAAAGCTTCTTTCTCTTTGTTATCGGAGGATATTTCCTTTGGCCCTATAATCTTCAAAGGGATCCGAAATATCTGTTCTCAGATTCCACAGAAATAAGGCTAGCTTAGAGATCCACGAAATACAGTTGTAAATCTGTGAGATGAATTAACAGAACACTAAGCAGTTTCTCAGAAAGCTTCTTTACAGATTTCATCTGAGGATATTTCCTTTTGCAACATAGCCCTCTATGGGCTTCCAAATATCACTTTGCCAATTCCACAGGAACTGTCTTACCGAAAGGCTTCTTGAAGGGAAAGCTGTAACTCTGTGAGATGATTTCACAGAACGCAAAGAAGTTTCTCAGAAAGCTTCTTTCTCTTTGTTATCGGAGAATATTTGCTTTGGCACTATAGTCTTCAAAGGGATCCGAAATATCTGTTCTCAGATTCCGCAGAAATAAGGCTAGCAAAGAGATGCACGAAATGCAGATGTAACTCTGTGAGACGAATTAACAGAATACTAAGCAGTTTCTCAGAAAGCTTCTTTCCACATTTCATCTGAGGTTATTTCCTTTTTCACCATAGTCCTCTAAGGGCTTCCAAATATCACTTTGCCAATTCCACAAGAACTGTCTTAGCGAAAGGCTTTTGAGGGGAAAGCTGTAACTCTGGGAGATGATTACACAGAACACAAAGAAGTTTCTCAGAAAGCTTCTTTCTCTTTGTTATCGTAGGATATTTCCTTTTGCCCTATAATCTTCAAAGGGATCAGAAATATCTGTTCTCAGATTCCACAGAAATAAGGCTAGCTTAGAGATCCACGAAATACAGATGTAAATCTGTGAGATGAATTAAGAGAACACTAAGCAGTTTCTCAGAAAGCTTCTTTACAGATTTCATCTGAGGATATTTCCTTTTTCACCATAGCCCTCTACGCGCTTCGAAATATCACTTTGACAATTCCACAACAACTGTGTTAGCGGAAGGCTTCTTGAGGGGAAAGCTGTAACTCTGTGAGATGATTTCACAGAACACGAAGAAGTTTCTCAGAAACCTTCTTTCTCTTTGTTATCGGAGGATATTTGCTCTGGCCCTATAGTCTTCAAAGGGATCCGAAATATCAATTCTCAGATTCCGCAGAAATAAGGCTAGCAAAGAGATGCACGAAATACAGATGTAACTCTGTGATATGAATTAACAGAACACTAAGCAGTTTCTCAGAAAGCTTCTTTCCAGATTTCATCTGAGGTTATTTCCTTTTTCACCATAGCCCTCTATCGGCTTCCTAATATCACTTTGCCAATTCCACAAGAACTGCCTTAGCGAAAGGCTTCTTGAAGGGAAAGCTGTAACTCTGTGAGATGATTTCACAGAACACAAAGAAGTTTCTCAGAAAGCTTCTTTCTCTTTGTTATCGGAGGATATTTCCTTTGGCCCTATAGTCTTCTAAGGGATCCGAAATATCTGTTCTCAGATTCCACAAAAATAAGGCTAGCAAAGAGATCCACCAAATCCAGATGTAACTCTGTGAGATGAAATAAGAGAACACTAAGCTATTTCTCAGAAAGCTTCTTTCCAGATTTCTTCTGAGGATATTTCCTTTTTCACTATAGCCCTCTATGGGCTTCCAATTATCACTTTGCCAATTCCACTAGAACTGTCTTAGCGAAAGGCTTCTTCAGGGGAAAGCTGTAACTCTGTGAGATGATTTCACAGAACACAAAGAAGTTTCTCAGAAAGCTTCTTTCTCTTTTTTATCGGAGGATATTTCCTTTGGCCCTGTAGTCTTCAAAGGGATCCGAAATATCTGTTCTCAGATTCCACAGAAATAATGCTAGCCAAGAGATCCACGAAATACAGATGTAACTCTGTGAGATGAATTATCAGAACACTAAGCATTTTCCCAGAAAGCTACTTTCCAGGTTTCATCTGAGGATATTTCCTTTTTCACCATAGACCTCTATGGGCTTCCAAATACCACTTTGCCAATTCGACAAGAACTGTCTTAGCGAAAGGCTTCTTGAGGGGAAAGCTGTAACTCTGTGAGATGATTTTACAGAACACACAGAAGTTTCTCAGAAAGCTTCTTTCTCTTTGTTATCGGAGGATATTTGCTTTGGCCGTATAGTCTTCAAAGGGATCCGAAATATCTGTTCTCAGATTCCGCAGAAATAAGGCTAGCAAAGAGAGGCACGAAATACAGATGTAACTCTGTGAGTTGAATTAACAGAACACTAAGCAGTTTCTCAGAAAGCTTCTTTACAGATTTCATCAGAGGATATTTCCTTTTTCACCATAGCCCTCTATGGGCTTCCAAATATCACTTTTCCAATTCCACAAGAACTGTCTTACCGAAAGGCTTCTTGAAGGGAAAGCTGTAACTCTGTGAAATGATTTCACAGAACACAAAGAAGTTTCTCAGAAAGCTTCTTTCTCTTTGTTATCGGAGGATATTTCCTTTGGCCTAGAGTCTTCAAAGGGATCCGAAATATCTGTTCTCAGATTCCACAAAAATAAGACTAGCAAAGAGATCCACCAAATCCAGATGTAACTCTGTGAGATGAAATAAGAGAACACTAAGGAGTTTCTCAGAAAGCTTCTTTCCAGATTTCATCTGAGGATATTTCCTTTTTCACCATAGCCCTCTATGGGCTTCCAAATATCACTTTGCCAATTCCACAAGAACTGTCTTACAGAAAGGCTTCTTGAAGGGAAAGCTGTAACTCTGTGAGATGATTTCACAGAACACAAAGAAGTTTCTCAGAAAGCTTCTTTCTCTTTGTTATCGGAGGATATTTCCTTTGGCCTAGAGTCTTCAAAGGGATCCGAAATATCTGTTCTCAGATTCCACAAAAATAAGACTAGCAAAGAGATCCACCAAATCCAGATGTAACTCTGTGAGATGAAATAAGAGAACACTAAGGAGTTTCTCAGAAAGCTTCTTTCCAGATTTCATCTGAGGATATTTCCTTTTTCACCATAGCTCTCTATGGGCTTCCAAATATCACTTTGCCAATTCCACAAGAACTGTCTTAGCGAACGGCTTATTGAGGGGAAGGCTGTAACTCTGTGAGGTGATTTCACAGAACACAAAGAAGTTTCTCAGAAACCTTCTTTCTCTTTGTTATCGGAAGATATTTCCTTTGGACCTATGATCTTCAAAGGGATCCGAAATATCAGTTCTCAGATTCCACAGAAATAAGGCTAGCAAAGAGATCGACGAAATACAGATGTAACTCTGTGAGATGAATTAACAGAACACTAAGCTGTTTCTCAGAGGGCTTCTTTCCAGATTTCATCTGAGGTTATTACCTTTTTTACCATAGCCCTCTATGCGCTTCGAAATATCACTTTGCCAATTCCACAAGAACTGTCTTAGCGAAAGGCTTCTTGAGGGGAAAGCTGTAACTCTGTGAGATGATTTCACAGAACACAAAGAAGTTTCTCAGAAAGTTTCTTTCTCTTTTTTATCCGAGGATATTTTCTTTGGCCCTATATTCTTCAAAGGGATCCCAAATATCTGTTATCAGATTCCACAGAAATAAGGCTAACAAAGAGATCCACGAAATACAGATGTAACTCTGTGAGATGAATTTACAGAACACTAAGCAGTTTCTCAGAAAGCTTCTTTACAAATTTCATCTGAGGATATTTCCTTTTTCACCATTTCCCTCTACGGGCTTCCAAATATCACTTTGCCAATTCCACAAGAACTGTCTTAGCGAAAGGCTTCTTGAGGGGAAAGCTGTAACTCTGTGAGATGATTTCACAGAACACAAAGAAGTTTCTCGGAAACCTTCTTTCTCTTTGTTATCGGAGGATATTTCCTTTGGCCCTAGAGTCTTCAAAGGGATCCGAAATATCTGTTCTCAGATTCCACAGAAATAAGGCTAGCAAAGAGATCCACGAAATACAGATGTAACTCTGTGAGATGAATTAACAGAGCACTAAGCAGTTTCTCAGAAAGCTTCTTTCCAGATTTCATCTGAGGATATTCCCTTTTTTACCATAGCCCTGTAGGCGCTTCGAAATATCACTTTGACATTTCCACAAGAACTGTCTTAGCGAAAGGCTTCTTCATGGGAAAGCTGTAACTCTGTGAGATGATTTCACAGAACACAAAGAAGTTTCTCAGAATGCTTCTTTCTCTTTGTTATCGAAGGATATTTCCTTTGGCTTTATAGTCTTCAAAGGGATCCGAAATATCTGTTTTCAGATTCCACAGAAATAATTCTAGCAAAGAGATCCACGAAATACAGATGTAACTCTGTGAGATGAATTAAGAGAACACTAAGCAGTTTCTCAGAAAGCTTCTTTCCAGGTTTCATCTGAGGATATTTCCTTTTTCACCATATCACTCTATGGGCTTCCAAATATCACTTTGCCAATTCCACTAGATCTGTCTTAGCGAAAGACTTCTTGAGAGGAAAGCTGTAACTCTGTGAGATGATTTCACAGAACACAAAGAAGTTTCTCAGAATGCTTCTTTCTCTTTTTTATCCGAGGATATTTCCTTTGGCCCTATATTCTTCAAAGGGATCCGAAATATCTGTTCTCAGATTCCACAGAAATAAGGGTAACAAAGAGATCCACGAAATACAGATGTAACTCTGTGAGATGAAATAACAGAACACGAAGCAGTTTCTCAGAAAGCTTCTTTCCAGATTTCATCTGAGGATATTTCCTTTTTCACCGTAGCCCTCTATGCGCTTCCAAATATCACTTTGCCAATTCGACTAGAACTGTATTAGAAAAAGACTTCTTGAGGGGAAAGCTGCAACTCTGTGAGATGATTTCACAGAACACAAAGAAGTTTCTAAGAAAGCTTCTTTCTCTTTGTTATCGGAGGATATTTCCTTTGGACCTATACTCTTCAAAGGGATCCGAAATATCTGTTCTCAGATTCCACAGAAATAATTCTAGCAAAGAGATCCACGAAGTACACATGTAACTCTGTGAGATGAATTAACAGAACACTAAGCTCTTTCTCAGAAAGCTTCTTTCCAGATTTCATCTGAGGCTATTTCCTTTTTTACCATAGCCCTCTAGGCGCTTCGAAATATCACTTTGACATTTCCACAAGAACTGTCTTAGCGAAAGGCTTCTTGAGGGGAAAGCTGTAACTCTGTGAGATGATTTCACAGAACACAAAGAAGTTTCTCGGAAACCTTCTTTCTCTTTGTTATCGGAGGATATTTCCTTTGGCCCTAGAGTCTTCAAAGGGATCCGAAATATCTGTTCTCAGATTCCACAGAAATAAGGCTAGCAAAGAGATCCACGAAATACAGATGTAACTCTGTGAGATGAATTAACAGAGCACTAAGCAGTTTCTCAGAAAGCTTCTTTCCAGATTTCATCTGAGGATATTCCCTTTTTCACCATAGCCCTCTGTGGGCTTCCAAATATCACTTTGCCAATTCCAAAAGAACTGTCTTAGCAAAAGGCTTCTTTAGAGGAAAGCTGTAACTGTGTGAGATGATTTCACAGAACACAAAGAAGTTTCTCAGAAAAATTCTTTCTCTTTGTTATCGGAGGATATTTCCTTTGGCCCTATAGTCTTCTAAGGGATCCGAAATATCTGTTCTCAGATTCCACAGAAATAAGGCTAGCAAAGAGATCCACGAAATACACATGTAACTCTGTGAGATGAAATAACAGAACACGAAGCAGTTTCTCAGAAAGCTTCTTTCCAGATTTCATCTGAGGATATTTCCTTTTTCACCGTAGCCCTCTATGCGCTTCCAAATATCACTTTGCCAATTCCACTAGAACTGTATTAGAAAAAGACTTCTTGAGGGGAAAGCTGCAACTCTGTGAGATGATTTCACAGAACACAAAGAAGTTTCTAAGAAAGCTTCTTTCTCTTTGTTATCGGAGGATATTTCCTTTGGACCTATACTCTTCAAAGGGATCCGAAATATCTGTTCTCAGATTCCACAGAAATAATTCTAGCAAAGAGATCCACGAAATACAGATGTAAATCTGTGAGATGAATTAACAGAACTTTAAGCAGTTTCTCAGAAAGCTTCTTTACAGATTTCATCTGAGGATATTTCCTTTTTCACCATAGCCCTCTATGGGCTTCCAAATATCAATTTGCCAATTCCACAAGAACTGCCTTACCGAAAGGCTTCTTGAAGGGAAAGCTGTAACTCTGTGAGATGATTTCACAGAACACAAAGAAGTTTCTCAGAAAGCTTCTTTCTCTTTGTTATCGGAGGATATTTCCTTTGGCCTAGAGTCTTCTAAGGGATCCGAAATATCTGTTCTCAGTTTAAACAAAATTAAGGCTAGCAAAGAGATCCACCAAATCCAGATGTAACTCTGTGAGATGAAATAAGAGAACACTAAGCAGTTTCTCAGAAAGCTTCTTTCCAGATTTCTTCTGAGTATATTTCCTTTTTCACCATACCCCTCTATGGGCTTCCAAATATCACTTTGCCATTTCCACAAGAACTGTCTTAGCGAAAGACTTCTTGAGGGGAAAGCTGTAACTCTGTGAGATGATTTCACAGAACACAAAGAAGTTTCTCAGAAACCTTCTTTCTCTTTGTTATCGGAGGATATTTCCTTTGGACCTATGATCTTCAAAGGGATTCGAAATATCTGTTCTCAGATTCCACAGAAATAAGGCTAGCAAAGATATCCACGAAATACAGATGTAACTCTGTGAGATGAATTTACAGAACACTAAGCTGTTTCTCAGAAAGCTTCTTTCCAGATTTCATGAGAGGTTATTTCCTTTTTTACCATAGCCCTCTATGCGCTTCGAAATATCACTTTGCCAATTCCACAAGAACTGTCTTAGCGAAAGGCTTCTTGAGGGGAAAGCTGTAACTCTGTGAGATGATTTCACAGAACACAAAGAAGTTTCTCTGAAAGCTTCTTTCTCTTTTTAATCCGAGGATATTTCCTTTGGCTCTATACTCTTCAAAGGGATCCGAAATATCTGTTCTCAGATTCCACAGAAATAAGGGTAACAAAGAGATCCACGAAATACAGATGTAACTCTGTGAGATGAAATAACAGAACACGAAGCAGTTTCTCAGAAAGCTTCTTTACAGATTTCATCTGAGGATATTTCCTTTTTCACCATATCCCTCTATGGGCTTCCAAATATCACTTTGCCAATTCGACAAGAACTGTCTTAGCGAAAGGCTTCTTGAGGGAAAAGCTGCAACTCTGTGAGGTGATTTCACAGAACACAAAGAACTTTCTCAGAAACCTTCTTTCTCTTTGTTATCGGAGGATATTTCCTTTGGCTCTATAGTCTTCTAAGGGATCCGAAATATCTATTCTCAGATTCCACAGAAATAAGGCTAGCAAAGAGATCCACCAAATACAGATGTAACTCTGTGAGATGAATTAACAGAACACTAAGCAGTTTCTCAGAAAGCTTCTTTCCAGATTTCATCTGAGGATATTTCCTTTTTCACCATAGCACTCTATGCGCTTCCAAATATCACTTTGCCAATTCCACTAGAACTATATTAGAAAAAGACTTCTTGAGGGGAAAGCTGTAACTCTGTGAGATGATTTCACAGAACACAAAGAAGTTTCTCAGAAACCTTCTTTCTCTTTGTTATCGGAGGATATTTCCTTTGGCCCTATACTCTTCAAAGGGATCCGAAATATCTGTTCTCAGATTCCGCAGAAATAATTCTAGCAAAGAGATCCACGAAATACAGATGTAAATCTGTGAGATGAATTAAGAGAACACTATGCAGTTTCTCAGAAAGCTTCTATCCAGATTTCATCTGAGGATATATCCTTTTTCACCATATCCCTCTATGGGCTTCCAAATATCACTTTGCCAATTCCACTAGAACTGTCTTAGCGAAAGACTTCTTAAGGGGAAAGCTGCAACACTGTGAGATGATTTCACAGAACACAAAGAAGTTTCTCAGAAAGCTTCTTTCTCTTTGTTATCGGAGGATATTTCCTTTGGCCCTATAGTCTTCTAAGGGATCCGAAATATCTGTTCTCAGATTCCACAGAAATAAGGCTAGCAAAGAGATCCACGAAATACAGATGTAACTCTGTGAGATGAATTAACAGAGCACTAAGCAGTTTCTCAGAAAGCTTTTTTCCAGATTTCATCTGAGGATATTTCCTTTTTCACCATAGCCCTCTGTGGGCTTCCAAATATCACTTTGCCAATTCCAAAAGAACTGTCTTAGCGAAAGGCTTCTTTAGAGGAAAGCTGTAACTCTGTGAGACGATTTCACAGAACACAAAGAAGTTTCTCAGAAACCTTCTTTCTCTTTGTTATCGGAGGATATTTCCTTTGGACCGATAATCTTCAAAGGGATCCGAAATATCTGTTCTCAGATTCCACAGAAATAAGGCTAGCAAAGAGATCCACGAAGTACACATGTAACTCTGTGAGATGAATTAACAGAACACTAAGCTGTTTCTCAGAAAGCTTCTTTCCAGATTTCATCTGAGGTTATTTCCTTTTTTACCATAGCCCTCTAGGCGCTTCGAAATATCACTTTGACATTTCCACAAGAACTGTCTTAGCGAAAGGCTTCTTGATGGGAAAGCTGTAACTCTGTGAGATGATTTCACAGAACACAAAGAAGTTTCTCAGAATGCTTCTTTCTCTTTGTTATCGAAGGATATTTCCTTTGGCTCTATAGTCTTCAAAGGGATCCGAAATATCTGTTCTCAGATTCCACAGAAATAATTCTAGCAAAGAGATCCACGAAATACAGATGTAACTCTGTGAGATGAATTAAGAGAACACTAAGCAGTTTCTCAGAAAGCTTCTTTCCAGGTTTCATCTGAGGGTATTTCCTTTTTCACCATATCACTCTATGGGCTTCCAAATATCACTTTGCCAATTCCACTAGAACTGTCTTAGCGAAAGACTTCTTGAGAGGAAAGCTGTAACTCTGTGAGATTATTTCACAGAACACAAAGAAGTTTCTCAGAAAGCTTCTTTCTCTTTGTTATCGGAGGATATTTCCTTTGGCCGTATAGTATTCAAAGGGATCCGAAATATCTGTTCTCAGATTCCACAGAAATAAGGCTAGCAAAGAGATCCACCAAATCCAGATGTAACTCTGTGAGATGAATTAAGAGAACACTAAGCAGTTTCTCAGAAAGCTTCTTTCCAGATTTCATCTGAGGATATTTCCTTTTTCACCATAGCCCTCTATGGGCATCCAAATATCACTTTGCGAATTCCACAAGAACTGTCTAAGCGAAAGGCTTCTTGAGGGGAAAGCTGTAACTCTGTGAGATGATTTCACAGAACACAAGGAAGTTTCACAGAAAGCTTCTTTCTCTTTGTTATCGGAATTTATTTCCTTTGGCCCTATAATCTTCAAAGGGATCCGAAATATCTGTTCTCAGATTCCACAGAAATAAGGCTAGCAAAGAGATCCACGAAATACAGATGTAACTCTGTGAGATGAATTCACAGAACACTAAGCAGTTTCTCAGAAAGCTTCTTTCCATATTTCATCTGAGGATATTTCCTTTTTCACCATAGCCCTCTATGCGCTTCGAAATATCACTTTGACAATTCCACAAGAACTGTGTTAGCGGAAGGCTTCTTAGGGGAAAGCCGTAACTCTGTCAGATAATTTCACAGAACACAAAGAGGTTTCTCAGAAAGCTTCTTTCTCTTTTTTATCGGAGTTTATTTCCTTTGGCCCTATAATCTTCAAAGGGATCAAAAATATCTGTTCTCAGATTTCACAGAAATAAGGCTAACAAAGAGATCCACGAAATACAGATGTAACTCTGTGAGATGAATTAAAGAACACTAAGCAGTTTCTCAGAAAGCTTCTTTACAGATTTCATCTGAGGATATTTCCTTTTTCACCATTTCCCTCTACGGGCTTCCAAATATCACTTTGCCAATTCCACTAGAACTGTCTTAGCGAAAGGCTTCTTGAGGGGAAAGCTGTAACTCTGTGAGATGATTTCACAGAACACAAAGAAGTTTCTCAGAAACCTTCTTTCTCTTTGTTATCGGAGGATATTTCCTTTAGCCCTAGAGTCTTCAAACAGATCCGATATATCTGTTCTCAGATTCCACAGAAATAAGGCTAGCAAAGAGATCCACGAAATACAGATGTAATTCTGAGAGATGAATTAACAGAGCACTAAGCAGTTTCTCAGAAAGCTTATTTCCAGATTTCATCTAAGGTTATTTCCTTTTTTACCATAGCCCTCTAGGCGCTTCGAAATATCACTTTGACATTTCCACAAGAACTGTCTTAGCGAAAGGCTTCTTGATGGGAAAGCTGTAACTCTGTGAGATGATTTCACTGAACACAAAGAAGTTTCTCAGAATGCTTCTTTCTCTTTGTTATCGAAGGATATTTCCTTTGGCTCTATAGTCTTCAAAGGGATCCGAAATATCTGTTGTCAGATTCCACAGAAATAATTCTAGCAAAGAGATCCACGAAATACAAATGTAACTCTGTGAGATGAATTAAGAGAACACTAAGCAGTTTCTCAGAAAGCTTCTTTCCAGGTTTCATCTGAGGATATTTCCTTTTTCACCATATCACTCTATGGGCTTCCAAATATCACTTTGCCAATTCCATTAGAACTGTCTTAGCGAAAGACTTCTTGAGAGGAAAGCTGTAACTCTGTGAGATGATTTCACAGAACACAAAGAAGTTTCTCAGAAAGCTTCTTTCTCTTTGTTATCGGAGGATATTTCCTTTGGGTGTATAGTCTTCAAAGGGATCCGAAATATCTGTTCTCAGATTCCACAGAAATAAGGCTAGCAAAGAGATCCACCAAATACAGATGTAACTCTGTGAGATGAATTAAGAGAACACTAAGCAGTTTCTCAGAAAGCTTCTTTACAGATTTCATCTGAGGATATTTCCTTTTTCACCATAGCTCTCTATGGGCATCCAAATATCACTTTGCGAATTCCACAAGAACTGTCTAAGCGAAAGGCTTCTTGAGGGGAAAGCTGTAACTCTGTGAGATGATTTCACAGAACACAAGGAAGTTTCTCAGAAAGCTTCTTTCTCTTTGTTATCGGAGGATATTTCCTTTGGCCCTATAATCTTCAAAGGGATCCGAAATATCTGTTCTCAGATTCCACAGAAATAAGGCTAGCAAAGAGATCCACGAAATACAGATGTAACTCTGTGAGATGAATTCACAGAACACTAAGCAGTTTCTCAGAAAGCTTCTTTCCATATTTCATCTGAGGATATTTCCTTTTTCACCATAGCCCTCTATGCGCTTCAAAATATCACTTTGACAATTCCAAAAGAACTGTGTTAGCGGAAGGCTTCTTAGGGGAAAGCCGTAACTCTGTCAGATAATTTCACAGAACACAAAGAAGTTTCTCAGAAAGCTTCTTTCTCTTTTTTATCGGAGTTTATTTCCTTTGGCCCTATAATCTTCAAAGGGATCAAAAATATCTGTTCTCAGATTTCACAGAAATAAGGCTGACAAAGATATCCACGAAATACAGATGTAACTCTGTGAGATGAATTAACAGAACACTAAGCAGTTTCTCAGAAAGCTTCTTTACAGATTTCATCTGAGGATATTTCCTTTTTCACCATTTCCCTCTACGGGCTTCCAAATATCACTTTGCCAATTCCACAAGAACTGTCTTAGCGAAAGGCTTCTTGAGGGGAAAGCTGTAACTCTGTGAGATGATTTCACAGAACACAAAGAAGTTTCTCAGAAACCTTCTTTCTCTTTGTTATCGGAGGATATTTCCTTTAGCCCTAGAGTCTTCAAAGGGATCCGAAATATCTGTTCTCAGATTCCACAGAAATAAGGCTAGGAAAGAGATCCACGAAATACAGATGTAACTCTGTGAGATGAATTAACAGAGCACTAAGCAGTTTCTCAGAAAGCTTTTTTCCAGATTTCATCTGAGGTTATTTCCTTTTTTACCATAGCCCTCTAGGCGCTTCGAAATATCACTTTGACATTTCCACAAGAACTGTCTTAGCGAAAGGCTTCTTGATGGGAAAGCTGTAACTCTGTGAGATGATTTCACAGAACACAAAGAAGTTTCTCAGAATGCATCTTTCTCTTTGTTATCGAAGGATATTTCCTTTGGCTCTATAGTCTTCAAAGGGATCCGAAATATCTGTTGTCAGATTCCACAGTAATAATTCTAGCAAAGAGATCCACGAAATACAGATGTAACTCTGTGAGATGAATTAAGAGAACACTAAGCAGTTTCTCAGAAAGCTTCTTTCCAGGTTTCATCTGAGGATATTTCCTTTTTCACCATATCACTCTATGGGCTACCAAATATCACTTTGCCAATTCCACTAGAACTGTCTTAGCGAAAGACTTCTTGAGAGGAAAGCTGTAACTCTGTGAGATGATTTCACAGAACACAAAGAAGTTTCTCAGAAAGCTTCTTTCTCTTTGTTATCGGAGGATATTCCCTTTGGCCGTATAGTCTTCAAAGGGATCCGAAATATCTGTTCTCAGATTCCACAGAAATAAGGCTAGCAAAGAGATCCACCAAATACAGATGTAACTCTGTGAGATGAATTAAGAGAACACTAAGCAGTTTCTCAGAAAGCTTCTTTCCAGATTTCATCTGAGGATATTTCCTCTTTCACCATAGCCCTCTATGCGCTTCCAAATATCACTTTGCCAATTCCACAAGAACTGTCTAAGCGGAAGGATTCTAGAGGGGAAAGCTGTAACTCTGTGAGATGATTTCACAGAACACAAAGAAGTTTCTCAGAAACCTTCTTTCTCTTTGTTATCGGAGGATATTTCCTTTGGACCTATGATCTTCAAAGGGATTCGAAATATCTGTTCTCAGATTCCACAGAAATAAGGCTAGCAAAGAGATCCACGAAATACAGATGTAACTCTGTGAGATGAATATACAGAACACTAAGCTGTTTCTCAGAAAGCTTCTTTTCAGATTTCATCTGAGGTTATTTCTTTTTTTACCATAGCCCTCTATGCGCTTCGAAATATCACTTTGCCAATTCCACAAGAACTGTCTTAGCGAAAGGCTTCTTGAGGGGAAAGCTGTAACTCTGTGAGATGATTTCACAGAACACAAAGAAGTTTCTCAGAAAGCTTATTACTCTTTTTTATCCGAGGATATTTCCTTTGGCTCTATAGTCTTCTAAGGGATCCGAAATATCTTTACTCAGATTCCACAGAAATAAGGCTAGCAAAGAGATCCACCAAATACAGATGTAACTCTGTGAGATGAATTAACAGAACACTAAGCACTTTCTCAGAAAGCTTCTTTCCAGATTTCATCTGAAGTTATTTCCTTTTTCACCATAGCCCTCTATGCACTTCGAAATATCACTTTGCCAATTCCACTAGAAATGTCTTAGCGAAAGACTTCTTGAGGGGAAAGCTGTAACTCTGTGAGATGATTTCACAGAACACAAAGAAGTTTCTCAGAAAGCTTCTTTCTCTTTGTTATCGGAGGATATTTCCTTTGGCCCTATAGTCTTCAAAGGGATCCGAAATATCTGTTCTCAGATTCCACAGAAATAAGGCTAGCATAGAGATCCACGAAATACAGATGTAACTCTGTGAGATGAATTAACAGAACACTAAGCAGTTTCCCAGAAAGCTTTCTTCCAGATTTCATCTGAGGTTATTTCCTTTTTCACCATAGACCTCTATTGGCTTCCAAATATCACTTTGCCAATTCCACAAGAACTGTCTTAGCGAAAGGCTTCTTGAGGGGAAAGCTGTAACTCTGTGAGATGATTTCACAGAACACAAAGAAGTTTCTCAGAAACCTTCTTTCTCTTTGTTATCGGAGGATATTTCCTTTGGCCGTATAGTCTTCTAAGGGATCCGAAATATCTGTTCTCAGATTCCACAGAATTAAGGCTAGCAAAGAGATCCACGAAATACAGACGTAAATCTGTGACATGAATTAACAGAACACCAAGCAGTTTCTCAGAAAGCTTCTTTCCAGATTTCATCTGAGGATATTTCCTTTTTCACCATAGCCCTCTAAGGGCTTCCAAATATCACTTTGCCAATTCCACTAGAACTGTCTTAGCGAAAGACTTCTTGAAGGGAAAGCTGCAACTCTGTGAGATAATTTCAGAGAACACAAAGAAGTTTCTCAGAAACCTTCTTTCTCTTTGTTATCGGAGGATATTTCCTTTGGCTCTATAGTCTTCAAAGGGATCCGAAATATCTGTTCTCAGATTCCACAGAAATAAGGCTAGCAAAGAGATCCACCAAATACAGATGTAACTGTGTGAGATGAATTAACATAACACTAAGCAGTTTCTCAGAAAGCTTCTTTCCAGATTTCATCTGAGGTTATTTCCTTTTTCACCATAGACCACTATCGTCTTCCAAATATCATTTTGCCAATTGCAAAAGAACTGTCTTAGCGAAAGGCTTCTTGTGAGGAAAGCTGTAACTCTGTGAGATGATTTCACAGAACACAAAGAAGTTTCTCAGAAACCTTCTTTCTCTTTGTTATCGGAGGATATTTCCTTTGGCCCTATAGTCTTCAAAGGGATCCGAAATATCTGTTCTCAGATTCCCCAGATATAACGCTATCAAAGAGAACCACGAAATACAGATGTAACTCTGTGAGATGAATTAAGAGAACACTAAGCAGTTTCTCAGAAAACTTCTTTCTAGATTTCATCTGAGGATATTTCCTTTTTCACCATAGCCCTCTATGGGCTTCCAAATATCACTTTGCCAATTCCACAAGAACTGTCTTAGCGAAAGGTTTTTGAGGGGAAAGCTGTAACACTGTGAGATGATTTCACAGAACACAAATAAGTTTCTCAGAAAGCTTCTTTCTCTTTGTAATCGGAGTTTATTTCCTTTGGCCCTATAATCTTCAAAGGGATCCGAAATATCTGTTCTCAGATTCCACAGAAATAAGGCTAGCTAAGAGATCCACGAAATACAGATGTAACTCTGTGAGATGAATTAACAGAACACTAAGCAGTTTCTCAGAAAACAACTTTCCAGATTTCATCTGAGGATATTTCCTTTTTCACCATAGCCCTCTATGGGCTTCCAAATATCACTTTGCCAATTCGACAAGAAATGTCTTAGCGAAAGGCTTCTTGAGGGGAAAGCTGTAACACTGTGAGATGATTTCACAGAACACAAATAAGTTTCTCAGAAAGCTTCTTTCTCTTTGTTATCGGAGTTTATTTCCTTTGGCCCTATAGTCTTCAAAGGGATCCGAAATATCTGTTCTCAGATTCCACAGAAATAAGGCTAGCAAAGAGATCCACGAAATACAGATGTAACTCTGTGAGATGAATTAACAGAACACTAAGCAGTTTCTCACAAAGCTTCTTTCCAGATTTCATCTGAGGATATTTCCTTTTTCACCATAGCCCTCTAAGGGCTTCAAAATATCACTTTGCCAATTCCTCTAGAACTGTCTTAGCGAAAGACTTCTTTAGGGGAAAGCTGCAACTCTGTGAGATGATTTCACAGAACACAAAGAAGTTTCTCAGAAAACATCTTTCTCTTTGTTATTGGAGGATATTTCCTTTGGCTCTATAGTCTTCAAAGGGATCCGAAATATCTGTTCTCAGATTCCACAGAAATAAGGCTAGCAAAGAGATCCACGAAATACAGATGTAACTGTGTGAGATGAATTAACAGAACACTAAGCAGTTCCTCACAAAGCTTCTTTCCAGATTTCATCTGAGGATATTTCCTTTTTCACCATAGCCCTCTAAGTGCTTCCTAATATCACTTTGCCAATTCCACTAGAACTGTCTCAGCGAAAGACTTCTTGAGGGGAAAGCTGCAACTCTGTGAGATGATTTCACAGAACACAAAGAAGTTTCTCAGTAAAAATCTTTCTCTTTGTTATCGGAGGATATTTCCATTGGCTCTATAGTCTTTAAAGGGATCCGAAATATCTGTTCTCAGATTCCACAGAAATAAGGCTAGCAAAGAGATCCAAGAAATCCAGATGTAACTCTGTGAGATGAATTAACATAACACTAAGCAGTTTCTCAGAAAGCTTCTTTCCAGATTTCATCTGAGGTTATTTCCTTTTTCACCATAGCCCTCGATGGGCTTCCTAATATCACTTTGCCAATTCCAAAAGAACTTTCTTGGCGAAAGGTTTCTTAAGAGGAAATCTGTAACTCTGTGAGATGATTTCACAGAACACAAAGTAGTTTCTCAGAAACCTTCTTTCTCTTTGTTATCGGAGGATATTTCCTTTGGCCCTATAGTCTTCAAAGGGATCCGAAATATCTGTTCTCAGATTCCCCAAATAAAACGCTAGCAAAGAGACCAACGAAATACAGATGTAACTCTGTGAGATGAATTAAGAGAATACTAAGCAGTTTCTCAGAAAGCTTCTTTCCAGATTTCATCTGAGGATATTTCCTTTTTCACCATAGCCCTGTATGCGCTTCCGAATATCACTTTGCCAATTCCACAAGAACTGTCTTAGGGAAAGGCTTCTTGAGGGGAAAGCTGTAACACTGTGAGATGATTTCACAGAACACAAATAAGTTTCTCAGAAAGCTTCTTTCTCTTTATTATCGGAGTTTATTTCCTTTGGCCCTATAATCTTCAATGGGATCCGAAATATCTGTTCTCAGATTCCACAGAAATAAGGCTAGCAAAAAGATCCACGAAATACAGATGTAACTCTATGAGATGAATTAACAGAACACTAAGCAGTTTCTCAGAAAGCTACTTTCCAGATTTCATCTGTGGATATTTCCTTTTTCACCATAGCCCTCTATGGGCTTCCAAATATCACTTTGCCAATTCGACATTAACAGTCTTAGTGAAAGGCTTCTTGAGGGGAAAGCTGTAACTCTGTGAGGTGATTTCACAGAACACAAAGAAGTTTCTCAGAAAGCTTCTTTCTCTTTGTTATCGGAGGATATTTCCTTTGGCCCTATAGTCTTCTAAGGGATCCGAAATATCTGTTCTCAGATTCCACAGAAATAAGTCTAGCAAAGATAACCACGAAATACAGATGTACCTCCGTGAGATGAATTAAGAGAACACTAAGCAGCTTCTCAGAAAGCTTCTTTCCAGATTTCACCTGAGGATATTTCCTATTTCACCATAGCCCTGTATGGGCTTCCAAATATCTCTTTGCCAATTCCACTAGAACTCTCTTAGCTAAAGGCTTCTTGTGGTGAAAGCTGTACCTCTGTGAGATGATTTCACAGAACACAAAGAAGTTTCTCAGAAAGCTTCTTTCTCTTTGTTATCGGAGGATACTTCCTTTGGCCCTATAGTCTTCAAAGGGATCCGAAATATCTGTTCTCAGATTCCACAGAAATAAGGCTAGCAAAGAGATCCACGAAACACAGATGTAACTCTGTGAGATGAACTAACAGAACACTAAGCAGTTTCTCAGAAAGCTTCTTTCCAGATTTCATCTGAGGATATATCCTTTTTCACCATAGCCCTCTATGGTCTTCCAAATATCACTTTGCCAATTCCACAAGAACTGTCTTAGCGAAAGGCTTCTTGAGAGCAAAGCTGTAACTCTGTGAGATGATTTCACAGAACACAAAGAAGTTTCTCAGAAACCTTCTTTCTCTTTGTTATCGGAGGATATTTCCTTTGGACCTAGAGTCTTCAAAGGGATCCGAAATATCTGTTCTCAGATTCCACAGAAATAAGGCTAGCAAAGAGACCCACGAAATACAGATGTAACTCTGTGAGATGAATTCACAGAACACTAAGCAGTTTCTCAGAAAGCTTCTTTCCAGATTTCATCTGAGGATATTTGCTTTTTCACCGTAGCCCTCTATGCGCTTCCAAATATCACTTTTCCAATTCCACTAGAACTGTCTTAGCGAAAGACTTCTTAAGGGGAAAGCTGCAACTCTGTGAGATGATTTCACAGAACACAAAGAAGTTTCTCAGAAAGCTTCTTTCTCTTTGTTATCGGAGGATATTTCCTTTGGCCCTATAGTCTTCAAAGGGATCCGAAATAACTGTTCTCAGATTCCACAGAAATAAGGCTAGCAAAGAGATCCACCAAATCCATATCTAACTCTGTGAGATGAAAACTAGAACACTAAGCAGTTTCTCAGGAAGCTTCTTTCCATATTTCATCTGAGGATATTTCCTTTTTCACCATAGCCCTCTATGGGCTTCCAAATATCACTTTGCCAATTCCACAAGAACTGTCTTAGCGAAAGGCTTCTTGAGGGGAAAGCTGTAATTCTGTGAGATGATTTCACAGAACACAAAAAACTTTCTCTGAAAGCTCCTTTCTCTTTCTTATCGGAGGATATTTCCTTTGGCCCTATAGTCTTCAAAGGGATCTGAAATATCTGTTCTCAGATTCCACAGAAATAATGCTAGCAAAGAGATCCACCAAATAAAGATGTAACTCTGTGAGATGAATTAACAGAACACTAAGCAGTTTCTCAGAAAGCTTCTTTCCAGATTTCTTCTGTGGTTATTTCCTTTTTCACCATAGCCCTCTATGGGCTTCCAAATATCACTTTGCCAATTCCACAAGAACTGTCTTAGCGAAAGGCTTCTGGAGGGGAAGGCTGTAACTCTGTGAGATGATTTCACAGAACACAAAGAAGTTTCTCAGAAACCTTCTTTCTCTTTGTTATCGGAGGATATTTCCTTTGGACCTGTTATCTTCAAAGGGATCCGAAATATCTGTTCTCAGATTCCCCAGATATAACGCTAGCAAAGAGACCAACGAAATCCAGATGTAACTCTGTGAGATGAATTAAGAGAACACTAAGCAGTTTCTCAGAAAGCTTCTTTCCAGATTTCATCTGAGGATATTTCCTTTTTCACCATAGCCCTCTATGCGCTTCCGAATATCACTTTGCCAATTCCACAAGAACTGTCTTAGGGAAAGGGTTCTTGAGGGGAAAGCTGTAACACTGTGAGATGATTTCACAGAACACAAATAAGTTTCTAAGAAAGCTTCTTTCTCTTTGTTATCGGAGTTTATTTCCTTTGGCCCTATAATATTCAAAGGGATCCGAAATATCTGTTCTCAGATTCCACAGAAATAAGGCTAGCAAAGAGATCCACGAAATACAGATGTAACTCTGTGAGATGAATTAACAGAACACTAAGCTGTTTCTCAGAAAGATTCTTTCCAGATTTCATCTGAGGTTATTTCCTTTTTTACCATAGCCCTCTATGCGCTTCGAAATATCACTTTGCCAATTCCACAAGAACTGTCTTAGCGAAAGGCTTCTTGAGGGGAAAGCTGTAACTCTGTGAGATGATTTCACAGAACACAAAGAAGTTTCTCAGAAAGCTTATTTCACTTTTTTATCCGAGGATATTTCCTTTGGCCCTATATTCTTCAAAGGGATCCGAAATATCTGTTCTCAGATTCCACTGAAATAAGGGTAACAAAGAGATCCACGAAATACAGATGTAACTCTGTGAGATGAAATAACAGAACACGAAGCAGTTTCTCAGAAAGCTTCTTTACAGATTTCATCTGAGGATATTTCCTTTTTCCCATATCCCTCTATGGGCTTCCAAATATCACTTTGCCAATTCGAGAAGAACTGTCTTATCGAAAGGCTTCTTGAGGGAAAAGCTGCAACTCTGTGAGGTGATTTCACAGAACACAAAGAACTTTCTCAGAAACCTTCTTTCTCTTTGTTATCGGAGGATATTTCCTTTGGCTCTATAGTCTTCTAAGGGATCCGAAATATCTATACTCAGATTCCACAGAAATAAGGCTAGCAAAGAGATCCACCAAATACACATGTAACTCTGTGAGATGAATTAACAGAACACTAAGCACTTTCTCAGAAAGCTTCTTTCCAGATTTCATCTCAGGATATTTCCTTTTTCACCATAGCCCTCTAAGTGCTTCCAAATATCACTTTGCCAATTCCACAAGAACTGTCTTAGCGAAAGGCTTCTGGAGGGGAAAGCTGTAACTCTGTGAGATGATTTCACAGAACACAAAGAAGTTTCTCAAAAAACATCTTTCTCTTTGTTATCGGAGGATATTTCCTCTGGCCCTATAGTCTTCAAAGAGATCCGAAATATCTGTTCTCAGATTCCAGAGAAATAAGGCTAGAAAAGAGATCAACGAAATACAGATGTAACTCTGTGAGATGAATTAACAGAACACTAAGCAGTTTCTCCGAAAGCTTCTTTCCAGATTTCATCTGAGGTTATTTCCTTTTTCACCATAGCCCTCTATGCACTTCGAAATATCACTTTGCCAATTCCACTAGAAACGTCTTAGCGAAAGACTTCTTGAGGGGAAAGCTGTAACTCTGTGAGATGATTTCACAGAACACAAAGAAGTTTTTCAGAAACCTTGTTTCTCTTTGTTATCGGAGGATATTTCTTTTGGCCCTATAGTCTTCAAAGGGATCCGAAATATCTGTTCTCAGATTCCACAGAAATAAGGCTAGCATAGAGATCCACGAAATACAGATGTAACTCTGTGAGATGAATTAACAGAACACTAAGCAGTTTCCCAGAAAGCTTTCTTCCAGATTTCATCTGAGGTTATTTCCTTTTTCACCATAGACCTCTATTGGCTTCCAAATATCACTTTGCCAATTCCACAAGAACTGTCTTAGCGAAAGGCTTCTTGAGGGGAAAGCTGTAACTCTGTGAGATGATTTCACAGAACACAAAGAAGTTTCTCAGAAACCTTCTTTCTCTTTGTTATCGGAGGATATTTCCTTTGGCCGTATAGTCTTCTAAGGGATCCGAAATATGTGTTCTCAGATTCCACAGAATTAAGGCTAGCAAAGAGATCCACGAAATACAGACGTAAATCTGTGACATGAATTAACAGAACACCAAGCAGTTTCTCAGAAAGCTTCTTTCCAGATTTCATCAGAGGATATTTCCTTTTTCACCATAGCCCTCTAAGGGCTTCCAAATATCACTTTGCCAATTCCACTATAACTGTCTTAGAGAAAGACTTCTTGAGGGGAAAGCTGCAACTCTGTGAGATGATTTCACAGAACACAAAGAAGTTTCTCAGAAACCTTCTTTCTCTTTGTTATCGGAGGATATTTCCTTTGGCTCTATAGTCTTCAAAGGTATCCGAAATATCTGTTCTCAGATTCCACAGAAATAAGGCTAGCAAAGAGATCCACCAAATACAGATGTAACTGTGTGAGATGAATTAACATAACACTAAGCAGTTTCTCAGAAAGCTTCTTTCCAGATTTCATCTGAGGTTATTTCCTTTTTCACCATAGACCACTATCGGCTTCCAAATATCATTTTGCCAATTGCAAAAGAACTGTCTTAGCGAAAGGCTTCTTGTGAGGAAAGCTGTAACTCTGTGAGATGATTTCACAGAACACAAAGAAGTTTCTCAGAAACCTTCTTTCTCTTTGTTATCGGAGGATATTTCCTTTGGCCCTATAGTCTTCAAAGGGATCCGAAATATCTGTTCTCAGATTCCCCAGATATAACGCTATCAAAGAGACCCACGAAATACAGATGTAACTCTGTGAGGTGAATTAAGATAACACTAAGCAGTTTCTCAGAAAACTTCTTTCTAGATTTCATCTGAGGATATTTCCTTTTTCACCATAGCCCTCTATGGGCTTCCAAATATCACTTTGCCAATTCCACAAGAACTGTCTTAGCGAAAGGCTTCTTGAGGGAAAAGCTGTAACACTGTGAGATGATTTCACAGAACACAAATAAGTTTCTCAGAAAGCTTCTTTCTCATCGTTATCGGAGTTTATTTCCTTTGGCCCTATAATCTTCAAAGGGATCCGAAATATCTGTTCTCAGATTCCAGAGAAATAAGGCTAGCAAAGAGATCCACGAAATACAGATGTAACTCTGTGAGATGAATTAACAGAACACTAAGCAGTTTCTCAGAAAGCTACTTTCCAGATTTCATCTGAGGATATTTCCTTTTTCACCATAGCCCTCTATGGGCTTCCAAATATCACTTTGCCAATTCCACTAGAACTGTCTTAGCGAAAGACTTCTTGAGGGGAAAGCTGCAACTCTGTGAGATGATTTCACAGAACACAAAGAAGTTTCTCAGAAAACATCTTTAACTTTGTTATTGGAGGATATTTCCTTTGGCTCTATAGTCTTCAAAGGGATCCGAAATATCTGTTCTCAGATTCCACAGAAATAAGGCTAGCAAAGAGATCCACGAAATACAGATGTAACTGTGTGAGATGAATTAACAGAACACTAAGCAGTTCCTCACAAAGCTTCTTTCCAGATTTCATCTGAGGATATTTCCTTTTTCACCATAGCCCTCTAAGTGCTTCCTAATATCACTTTGCCAATTCCACTAGAACTGTCTTAGCGAAAGACTTCTTGAGGGGAAAGCTGCAACTCTGTGAGATGATTTCACAGAACACAAAGAAGTTTCTCAGTAAAAATCTTTCTCTTTGTTATCGGAGGATATTTCCATTGGCTCTATAGTCTTCAAAGGGATCCGAAATATCTATTCTCAGATTCCACAGAAATAAGGCTAGCAAAGAGATCCACGAAATCCAGATGTAACTCTGTGAGATGAATTAACATAACACTAAGCAGTTTCTCAGAAAACTTCTTTCCAGATTTCATCTGAGGATATTTCCTATTTCACCATAGCCCTGTGTGCTTCCAAATATCTCTTTCCCAATTCCACTAGAACTCTCTTAGCTAAAGGCTTCTTGTGGTGAAAGCTGTACCTCTGTGAGATGATTTCACAGAACACAAAGAAGTTTCTCAGAAAGCTTCTTTCTCTTTGTTATCGGAGAATACTTCCTTTGGCCCTATAGTCTTCAAAGGGATCCGAAATATCTGTTCTCAGATTCCACAGAAATAAGGCTAGCGAAGAGATTCACGAAACACAGATGTAACTCTGTGAGATGAATTAACAGAATACTAAGCAGTTTCCCAGAAAGCTTCTTTCCAGATTTCATCTGAGGTTATTTCCTTTTTCACCGTAGCCCTCTATGGGCTTCCAAATATCACTTTGCCAATTCCACAAGAACTGTCTTAGCGAAAGGCTTCTGGAGGGGAAGGCTGTAACTCTGTGAGATGATTTCACAGAACACAAAGAAGTTTCTCAGAAACCTTCTTTCTCTTTGTTATCGGAGGATATTTCCTTTGGACCTGTTATCTTCAAAGGGATCCGAAATATCTGTTCTCAGATTCCCCAGATATAACGCTAGCAAAGAGACCAACGAAATACAGATGTAACTCTGTGAGATGAATTAAGAGAACACTAAGCAGTTTCTCAGAAAGCTTCTTTCCAGATTTCATCTGAGGATATTTCCTTTTTCAACATAGCCCTCTATGCGCTTCCGAATATCACTTTGCGAATTCCACAAGAACTGTCTTAGGGAAAGGCTTCTTGAGGGGAAAGCTGCAACTCTGTGAGATGATTTCACAGAACACAAAGAAGTTTCTCAGAAAGCTTCTTTCTCTTTGTTATCGGAGGATATTTCCTTTGGCCCTATAGTCTTCAAAGGGATCCGAAATATCTGTTCTCAGATTCCACAGAAATAAGGCTAGCAAAGAGAGCCACAAAATACAGATGTAACTCTGTGAGATGAATTAACAGAACACTAAGCAGTTTCTCAGAAAGCTACTTTCCAGATTTCATCTGAGGATATTTCCTTTTTCACCATAGCCCTCTATGGGCTTCCAAATATCACTTTGCCAATTCGACAAGAACTGTCTTAGCGAAAGGCTTCTTGAGGGGAAAGCTGTAACACTGTGAGATGATTTCACAGAACACAAATGAGTTTCTCAGAAAGCTTCTTTCTCTTTGTTATCGGAGTTTATTTCCTTTGGCCCTATAGTCTTCAAAGGGTTCCGAAATATCTGTTCTCAGATTCCACAGAAATAAGGCTAGCAAAGAGATCCACGAAATACAGATGTAACTCTGTGAGATGAATTAACAGAACTCTAAGCAGTTTCTCACAAAGCTTCTTTCCAGATTTCATCTGAGGATATTTCCTTTTTCACCATAGCCCTCTAAGGGCTTCAAAATATCACTTTGCCAATTCCACTAGAACTGTCTTAGCGAAAGACTTCTTGAGGGGAAAGCTGCAACTCTGTGAGATGATTTCACAGAACACAAAGAAGTTTCTCAGAAAACATCTTTCTCTTTGTTATTGGAGGATATTTCCTTTGGCTCTATAGTCTTCAAAGGGATCCGAAATATCTGTTCTCAGATTCCACAGAAATAAGGCTAGCAAAGAGATCCACGAAATACAGATGTAACTCTGTGAGATGAATTAACAGAACACTAAGCAGTTCCTCACAAAGCTTCTTTCCAGATTTCATCTGAGGTTATTTCCTTTTTCACCATAGCCATCTATGCACTTCGAAATATCAATTTGCCAATTCCACAAGAAATGTCTTAGCGAAAGGCTTCTTGAAGGGAAAGCTGCAACTCTGTGAGATGATTTCACAGAACACAAAGAAGTTTCTCAGAAAGCTTCTTTCTCTTTTTTATCGGAGGATATTTCCTATGGCCCTATAGTCTTCAAAGGGATCCGAAATATCTGTTCTCATTCCACAGATATAAGGCTAGCTAAGAGACCCACGAAATGCAGATGCAACTCTGTGAGTTGAATTAACAGAACACTAAGCAGTTTCTCAGAAAGCTTCTTTCCAGATTTCATCTGAGGATATTTCCTTTTTCACCATAGCCCTCTAGGCGCTTCCAAATATCACTTTGCCAAATCCACTAGAACTGTCTTAACGAAAGACTTCTTGAGGGGAAAGCTGTAACTCTGTGAGATGATTTCACAGAACACAAATAAGTTTCTCAGAAACCTTCTTTCTCTTTGTTATCGGAGGATATTTCCTTTGGCCCTATAGTCTTCAAGGGGATTCGAAATATCCGTTCTCAGATTCCACAGAAATAAGGCTAGCAAAGAGATCCACGAAAAACAGATGTAACATTGTGAGATGAACTAACAGAACACTAAGCAGTTTCTCAGAAAGCTTCTTTCCAGATTTCATCTGAGGATATATCCTTTTTCACCATAGCCCTCTATGGTCTTCCAAATATCACTTTGCCAATTCCACAAGAACTGTCTTAGCGAAAGGCTTCTTTAGAGCAAAGCTGTAACTCTGTGAGATGATTTCACAGAACACAAAGAAGTTTCTCAGAAACCTTCTTTCTCTTTGTTATCGGAGGATATTTCCTTTGGACCTAGAGTCTTCAAAGGGATCCGAAATATCTGTTCTCAGATTCCACAGAAATAAGGCTAGCAAAGAGACCCACGAAATACAGATGTAACTCTGTGAGATGAATTCACAGAACACTAAGCAGTTTCTCAGAAAGCTTCTTTCCAGATTTCATCTGAGGATATTTGCTTTTTCACCATAGCCCTCTATGCGCTTCCAAATATCACTTTGCCAATTCCAGTAGAACTGTCTTAGCGAAAGACTTCTTAAGGGGAAAGCTGCAACTCTGTGAGATGATTTCACAGAACACAAAGAAGTTTCTCAGAAAGCTTCTTTCTCTTTGTTATCGGAGGATATTTCCTTTGGCCCTATAGTCTTCAAAGGGATCCGAAATATCTGTTCTCAGATTCCACAGAAATAAGGCTAGCAAAGAGATCCACCAAATCCATATCTAACTCTGTGAGACGAAAACTAGAACACTAAGCAGTTTCTCAGAAAGCTTCTTTCCATATTTCATCTGAGGATATTTCCTTTTTCACCATAGCCCTCTATGGGCTTCCAAATATCACTTTGCCAATTCCACAAGAACTCTCTTAGCGAAAGGCTTCTTGAGGGGAAAGCTGTAACTCTGTGAGATGATTTCACAGAACACAAAAAAGTTTCTCCGAAAGCTCCTTTCTCTTTCTTATCAGAGGATATTTCCTTTGGCCCTATAGTCTTCTAAGGAATCCGAAATATCTGTTCTCAGATTCCACAGAAATAATGCCAGCAAAGAGATCCACCAAATACAGATGTAACTCTGTGAGATGAATTAACAGAACACTAAGCAGTTTCTCAGAAAGCTTCTTTCCAGATTTCATCTGTGGTTATTTCCTTTTTCACCATAGCCCTCTATGGCTTCCAAATATCACTTTGCCAATTTCACAAGAACTGTCTTAGCGAAAGGCTTCTGGAGGGGAAGGCTGTAACTCTGTGAGATGATTTCACAGAACACAAAGAAGTTTCTCAGAAACCTTCTTTCTCTTTGTTATCGGAGGATATTTCCTTTGGACCTATGATCTTCAAAGGGATCCGTAATATCTGTTCTCAGATTCCACAGAAATAAGGCTAGCAAAGACATCCACGAAATACAGATGTAACTCTGTGAGATGAATTAACAGGACACTAAGCTGTTTCTCAGAAAGCTTCTTTCCAGATTTCATCTGAGGTTATTTCCTTTTTTACCGTAGCCCTCTATGCGCTTCGAAATATCACTTTGCCAATTCCACAAGAACTGTCTCAGCGAAAGGCTTCTTGAGAGGAAAGCTGTAACTCCGTGAGATGATTTCACAGAACACAAAGAAGATTCTCAGAAAGCTTCTTTCTCTTTTTTATCCGAGGATATTTCCTTTGGCCCTATATTCTTCAAAGGGATCCGAAATATCTGTTCTCAGATTCCACAGAAATAAGGCTAGCAAAGAGATCCACCAAATCCACATGTAACTCTGTGAGATGAAATAAGAGAACACTAAGCAGTTTCTCAGAAAGCTTCTTTCCAGATTTCATCTGAGGATATTTCCTTTTTCACCATAGCCCTCTATGGGCTTCCAAATATCACTTTGCCAATTCCACAAGAACTGTCTTAGCGAAAGGCTTCTTGAGGGGAAAGCTATAACTCTGTGAGATGATTTCACAGAACACAAAAAAGTTTCTCAGAAAGCTTCTTTCTCTTTGTTATCGGAGGATATTTCCTTTGGACCTATAGTCTTCTAAGGGATCTGAAATATCTGTTCTCAGATTCCACAGAAATAATGCTAGCAAAGAGATCCACCAAATACAGATGTAACTCTGTGAGATGAATTAACAGAACACTAAGCAGTTTCTCAGAAAGCTTCTTTCCAGATTTCTTCTGTGGTTATTTCCTTTTTCACCATAGCCCTCTAGGGGTTCCAAATATCACTTTGCCAATTCCACAAGAACTGTCTTAGCGAAAGGCTTCTGGAGGGGAAGGCTGTAACTCTGTGAGATGATTTCACAGAACACAAAGAAGTTTCTCAGAAACCTTCTTTCTCTTTGTTATCGGAGGATATTTCCTTTGGACGTGTTATCTTCAAAGGGATCCGAAATATCTGTTCTCAGATTCCACAGAAATAAGGCTAGCAAAGAGATTCACGAAATACAGATGTAACTCTGTGAGATGAATTAACAGAACACTAAGCTGTTTCTCAGAAAGCTTCTTTCCAGATTTCATCTGAGGTTATTTCCTTTTTTACCGTAGCCCTCTATGCGCTTCGAAATATCAATTTGCCAATTAAACAAGAACTGTCTTAGCGAAAGGCTTCTTCAGGGGAAAGCTGTAACTCTGTGAGATGATTTCACAGAACACAAATAAGTTTCTCAGAAACCTTCTTTCTCTTTGTTATCGGAGGATATTTCCTTTGGCCCTAGAGTCTTCAAAGGGATCCGAAATATCTGTTCTCAGATTCCAAAGAAATAAGGCTAGCAAAGAGACCCACGAAATACAGAGGTAACTCTGTGAGATGAATTCACAGAACACTAACCAGTCTCTCAGAAAGCTTCTTTCCAGATTTCATCTGAGGATATTTCCTTTTTCACCATAGCCCTCTATGCGCTTCCAAATATCACTTTCCCAATTCCACTAGAACTGTCTTAGCGAAAGACTTCTTGAGGGGAAAGCTGTAACTCTGTGAGATGATTTCACAGAACACAAAGAAGTTTCTCAGAAAGCTTCTTTCTCTTTGTTATCGGAGGATATTTCCTTTGGCCCTATAGTCTTCAAAGGGATCCGAAATATCTGTTCTCAGATTCCACAGAAATAAGGCTAGCAAAGAGATCCACCAAATCCACATGTAACTCTGTGAGATGAAATAACAGAACACTAAGCAGTTTCTCAGAAAGCTTCTTTCCAGATTTCATCTGTGGTTATTTCCTTTTTCACTATAGCGTCTATGGCTTCCAAATATCACTTTGCCAATTCCACAAGAACTGTCTTAGCGAAAGGCTTCTGGAGCGGAAGGCTGTAACTCTGTGAGGTGATTTCACAGAACACAAAGAAGTTTCTCAGAAACCTTTTTTCTCTTTGTTATCGGAGGATATTTCCTTTGGACCTATGATCTTCAAAGGGATCCGAAATATCTGTTCTCAGATTCCACAGAAATAAGGCTAGCAAAGAGATCCACCAAATACAGATGTAACTCTGTGAGATGAATTAACAGAACACTAAGCAGTTTCTGAGAAAGCTTCTTTCCGGATTTCATATGAGGTTATTTCCTTTTTTACCATAGCCCTCTATGGGCTTCCAAATATCACTTAGCCAATCCCACAAGAACTGTCTTAGCGAAAGGCTTCTTGAGGGGAAAGCTGTAACTCTGTGAGATGATTTCACAGAACACAAAGAAGTTTCTCAGAAAGCTTCTTTCTCTTTTTTATCCGAGGATATTTCCTTTGGCCCTATATTCTTCAAAGGGATCCGAAATATCTGTTCTCAGATTCCACAGAAATAAGGCTAAAAAGAGATCCACGAAATACAGATGTAACTCTGTGAGATGAATTAACAGAACACTAAGCAGTTTCTCAGAAAGCTTCTTTAAAGATTTCATCTGAGGATATTTCCTTTTTCACCATAGCCCTCTATGGGCTTCCAAATATCACTTTGCCAATTCCACAAGAACTGTCTTAGCGAAAGGCTTCTTGAGGGGAAAGCTGTAACTCTGTGAGATGATTTCACAGAACACAAAGAAGTTTCTCAGAAAGCTTCTTTCTCTTTGTTATCGGAGGATATTTCCTTTGGACCTAGGGTCTTCAAAGGGATCCGAAATATCTGTTCTCAGATTCCACAGAAATAAGGCTGGCAAAGAGATCCACGAAATACAGATGTAAATCTGTGAGATGAATTAACAGAACACTAAGCAGTTTCTCAGAAAGCTTCTTTCCAGATTTCATCTGAGGATATTTCCTTTTTCACCATAGCCCTCTAAGGGCTTTCAAATAAAACTTTGCCTATTCCACTAGAACTGTCTTAGCGAAAGACTTCTTGAGGGGAAAGCTGCAACTCTGTGAGATGATTTCACAGAACACAAAGAAGTTTCTCAGAAAACATCTTTCTCTTTGTTATCGGAGGATATTTCCTTTGACTCTATAGTCTTCAAAGGGATCCGAAATATCTGTTCTCAGATTACACAGAAATAAGGCTAGCAAAGAGATCCACGAAATACAGATGTAACTCTGTGAGATGAATTAACATAACCCTAAGCAGTTTCTCAGAGAGCTTCTTTCCAGATTTCATCTGAGGTTATTTCCTTTTTCACCATAGACCTCTATCGGCTTCCAAATATCACTTTGCCAATTCCAAAAGAACTGTCTTAGCGAAAGGCTTCTTGAGAGGAAAGCTATAACTCTGTGAGATGATTTCAAAGAACACAAAGAAGTTTCTCAGAAACCTTCTTTCTCTTTGTTATCGGAGGATATTTCCTTTGGCCCTATAGTCTTCAAAGGGATCCGAAATATCTGTTCTCAGATTCCCCAGATATAATGCTAGCAAAGAGAAACACGAAATACAGTTGTAACTCAGTGAGATGAATTAAGAGAACACTAAGCAGTTTCTCAGAAAGCTTCTTTCCATATTTCATCTGAGGATATTTCCTTTTTCACCATAGCCCTCTATGCGCTTTCAAATATCACTTTGCCAATTCCACAAGAACTGTCTTAGCAAAAGGCTTCTTGAGAGGAAAGCTGTAACACAGTGAGATGACTTCACAGAACACAAATAAGTTTCTCAGAAAGCTTCTTTCTCTTTGTTATCGGAGTTTATTTCCTTTGGCCCTGTAATGTTCAAAGGGATCCGAAATATCTGTTCTCAGATTCCACAGAAATAAGGCGAGCAAAGAGATCCACGAAATACAGATGTAACTCTGTGAGATGAATTAACAGAACACTAAGCAGTTTCCCAGAAAGCTTCTTTCCAGATTTCATCTGAGGTTATTTCCTTTTTCACCATAGCCCTCTATGGGCTTCCAAATATCACTTTGCCAATTCCACAAGAACTTTCTTAGCGAAAGTCTTCTGGAGGGGAAGGCTGTAACTCTCTGAGATGATTTCACAGAACACAAAGAAGTTTCTCAGAATCCTTCTTTCTCTTTGTTATCGGAGGATATTTCCTTTGGACCTATAGTCTTCAAAGGGATCCGAAATATCTGTTCTCAGATTCCACAGAAATAAGGCTAGCAAAGAGATCCACGAAATACAGATGTAACTCTGTGAGATGAATTAACAGAACACTAAGCGGTTTCTCAGAAAGCTTCTTTACAGATTTCATCCGAGGATATTTCCTTTTTCACCATGGCCCTCTTTGGGCTTCCAAATATCACTTTGCCAATTCCACAAGAACTGTCTTAACGAAAGGCTTCCTGAGGGGAAAGCTGTAACTCTGTGAGATGATTTCACAGAACACAAAGAAGTTTCTCAGAAAGCTTCTTTCTCTTTATTATCAGAGGATATTTACTTTGGCCCTAGGGTCTTCAAAGTGATGCGTAATATCTGTTCTCAGATTCCACAGAAATAAGGCTAGCAAAGAGATCCACGAAATACAGATGTAACTCTGTGAGGCGAATTAACAGAACACCAAGCAGTTTCTCAGAAACCTTCTATCCGGGTTTCATCTGAGGATATTTCCTTTTTCACCATAGCACTCAATGCGCTTCCAAATATCACTTTGCCAATTCCACTAGAACTGTCTTAGCAAAGGCTTCTTTAGGGGAAAGCTGTAACTCTGTGACATGATTTCACAGAACACAAAGAAGTTTCTCAGAAAGCTTCTTTCTCTTTCTTATCGGAGGATATTTCCTTTGGCCCTATAGTTTTCAAAGGGATCCGAAATATATGTTCTCAGATTCCAGAGAAATAAGGCAAGCAAAGAGATCCACGAAATACAGATGTAACTCTGTGAGATGAATTCACAGAACACTAAGCAGTTTCTCAGAAAGCTTCTTTCCAGATTTCATCTGAGGATATTTCCTTTTTCACCATAGCCCTTTATGCGCTTCCAAATATCACTTTGCCAATTCCACTACAACTGTCTTAGCGAAAGACTTATTGAGGGGAAAGCTGTAACTCTGTGAGATGATTTCACACAACACAAATAAGTTTCTCAGAAAGCTTCTTTCTCTTTGTTATCGGAGGATATTTCCTTTGGCTCTATAGTCTTCAAAGGGTTCGGAAATATCTGTTCTCAGATTCCACAGAAATAATGCTAGCAAAGAGACCCACGTAATACAGATGTAACTCTGTGAGATGAATTAACAGAACACTAAGCAGTTTCTCAGAAAGTTTCTTTCCAGATTTCATCTGAGGATATTTCCTTTTTCACCATGCCCTCTATGGGCTTCCAAATATCTCTTTGCCAATTCCAAAAGAACTGTCTTAGCGAAAGGCTTCTTGAGAGGAAAGCTGTAACTCTGTGAGATGATTTCACAGAACACAAAGTAGTTTCTCAGAAAGCTTCTTTCTGTTTGTTATCGGAGGATATTTCCTTTGGCCCTATATTCTTCAAAGGGATCCGAAATATCTGTTCTCAGATTCCACAGAAATAAGGCTAGCAAAGAGATCCACCAAATCCAGAT
This sequence comes from Macaca nemestrina, assembly GCF_043159975.1. NCBI lineage: Eukaryota > Metazoa > Chordata > Mammalia > Primates > Cercopithecidae > Macaca > Macaca nemestrina. Next base: position 29,054,943 of record NC_092143.1, read on the forward strand.
GTAACTCTGTGAGATGAAAAGTAGAACACTAAGCAGTTTCTCAGAAAGCTTCTTTGCATATTTCATCTGAGGATATTTCCTTTTTCACCATAGCCCTCTATGGGCTTCCAAATATCACTTTGCGAATTCCACAAGAACTGTCTTAGCGAAAGGCTTCTTGAGGGGAAAGCTGTAACTCTGTGAGATGATTTCACAGAACACAAAAAAGTTTCTCCAAAAGCTCCTTTCTCTTTCTTATAGGAGGATATTTCCTTGGGCCCTACAGTCTTCTAAGGAATCCGAAATATCTGTTCTCAGATTCCACAGAAATAATGCTAGCAAAGAGATCCAACAAATACAGATGTAACTCTGTGAGATGAATTATCTGAACACTAAGCAGTTTCTCAGAAAGCTTCTTTCCAGATTTCATCTGTGGTTATTTCCTTTTTCACCATAGCCCTTTATGGCTTCCAAATATCACTTTGCCAATTCCACAAGAACTGTCTTAGCGAAAGGCTTCTGGAGGGGAAGGCTGTAACTCTGTGAGATGATTTCACAGAACACAAAGAAGTTTCTCAGAAACCTTCTTTCTCTTTGTTATCGGAGGATATTTCCTTTGGACCTATGATCTTCAAAGGGATCCGTAATATCTGTTCTCAGATTCCACAGAAATAAGGCTAGCAAAGACATCCACGAAATACAGTTGTACCTCTGTGAGATGAATTAACAGGACACTAAGCTGTTTCTCAGAAAGCTTCTTTCCAGATTTCATCTGAGGTTATTTCCTTTTTTCCATAGCCCTCTATGCGCTTCGAAATATCACTTTGCCAATTCCACAAGAACTGTCTCAGCGAAAGGCTTCTTGAGAGGAAAGCTGTAACTCTGTGAGATGATTTCACAGAACACAAAGAAGATTCTCAGAAAGCTTTTTTCTCTTTTTTATCCGAGGATATTTCCTTTGGCCCTATATTCTTCAAAGGGATCCGAAATATCTGTTCTCAGATTCCACAGAAATAAGGCTAGCAAAGAGATCCACCAAATCCAGATGTAACTCTGTGAGATGAAATAAGAGAACACTAAGCAGTTTCTCAGAAAGCTTCTTTCCATATTTCATCTGAGGATATTTCCTTTTTCACCATAGCCCTCTATGGGCTTCCAAATATCACTTTGCGAATTCCACAAGAACTGTCTTAGCGAAAGGCTTCTTGAGGGGAAAGCTGTAACTCTGTGAGATGATTTCACAGAACACAAAAAAGTTTCTCCAAAAGCTCCTTTCTCTTTCTTATCGGAGGATATTTCCTTTGGCCCTACAGTCTTCTAAGGAATCCGAAATATCTGTTCTCAGATTCCACAGAAATAATGCTAGCAAAGAGATCCAACAAATACAGATGTAACTCTGTGAGATGAATTATCAGAACACTAAGCAGTTTCTCAGAAAGCTTCTTTCCAGATTTCATCTGTGGTTATTTCCTTTTTCACCATAGCCCTTTATGGCTTCCAAATATCACTTTGCCGATTCCACAAGAACTGTCTTAGCGAAAGGCTTCTGGAGGGGAAGGCTGTAACTCTGTGAGATGATTTCACAGAACACAAAGAAGTTTCTCATAAAGCTTCTTTCTCTTTGTTATCGGAGGGTATTTCCTTTGGACCTATGATCTTCAAAGGGATCCGTAATATCTGTTCTCAGATTCCACAGAAATAAGGCTAGCAAAGACATCCACGAAATACAGTTGTACATCTGTGAGATGAATTAACAGGACACTAAGCTGTTTCTCAGAAAGCTTCTTTCCAGTTTTCATCTGAGGTTATTTCCTTTTTTACCATAGCCCTCTATGCGCTTCGAAATATCACTTTGCCAATTCCACAAGAACTGTCTCAGCGAAAGGCTTCTTGAGAGGAAAGCTGTAACTCTGTGAGATGATTTCACAGAACACAAAGAAGATTCTCAGAAAGCTTTTTTCTCTTTTTTATCCGAGGATATTTCCTTTGGCCCTATATTCTTCAAAGGGATCCGAAATATCTGTTCTCAGATTCCACAGAAATAAGGCTAGCAAAGAGATCCACCAAATCCAGATGTAACTCTGTGAGATGAAATAAGAGAACACTAAGCAGTTTCTCAGAAAGCTTCTTTCCAGATTTCATCTGTGGATATTTCCTTTTTCACCATAGCCCTCTATGGGCTTCCAAATATCACTTTGCCAATTCCACAAGAACTGTCTTAGCGAAAGGCTTCTTGAGGGGAAAGCTATAAGTCTGTGAGATGATTTCACAGAACACAAAAAAGTTTCTCAGAAAGCTTCTTTCTCTTTGTTATCGGAGGATATTTCCTTTGGCCCTATAGTCTTCTAAGGGATCTGAAATATCTGTTCTCAGATTCCACAGAAATAATGCTAGCAAAGAGATCCACCAGATACAGATGTAACTCTCTGAGATGAATTAACAGAACACTAAGCAGTTTCTCAGAAAGCTTCTTTCCAGATTTCTTCTGTGGTTATTTCCTTTTTCACCATAGCCCTCTATGGGCTTCCAAATGTCACTTTGCCAATTCCACAAGAACTGTCTTAGCGAAAGGCTTCTTCAGGGGAAAGCTGTAACTCTGTGAGATGATTTCACAGAACACAAAGAAGTTTCTCAGAAACCTTCTTTCTCTTTGTTATCCGAGGATATTTCCTTTGGCCCTAGAGTCTTCAAAGGGATCCGAAATATCTGTTCTCAGATTCCAAAGAAATAAGGCTAGCAAAGAGACCCACGAAATACAGAGGTAACTCTGTGAGATGAATTCACAGAACACTAAGCAGTCTCTCAGAAAGCTTCTTTCCAGATTTCATCTGAGGATATTTCCTTTTTCACCATAGCCCTCTATGCGCTTCCAAATATCACTTTACCAATTCCACTAGAACTGTCTTAGCGAAAGACTTCTTGAGGGGAAAGCTGCAACTCTGTGAGATGATTTCACAGAACACAAAGAAGTTTCTCAGAAAGCTTCTTTCTCTTTGTTATCGGAGGATATTTCCTTTGGCCCTATAGTCTTCAAAGGGATCCGAAATATCTGTTCTCAGATTCCACAGAAATAAGGCTAGCAAAGAGATACACCAAATCCACATGTAACTCTGTGAGATGAAATAACAGAACACTAAGCAGTTTCTCAGAAAGCTTCTTTACAGATTTCATCTGAGGATATTTCCTTTTTCACCATAGCACTCTATGGGCTTCCAAATATAACTTTGCGAATTCCACAAAAACTGTCTTAGCGAAAGGCTTCTTGAGGGGAAAGCTGTAACTCTGTGAGATGATTTCACAGAACACAAAAAAGTTTCTCCGAAAGCTCCTTTGTCTTTCTTATCAGAGGATATTTCCTTTGGGCCTATAGTCTTCTAAGGGATCCGAAATATCTGTTCTCAGATTCCACAGAAATAATGCTAGCAAAGAGATCCACCAAATACAGATGTAACACTGTGAGATGAATTAACAGAACACTAAGCAGTTTCTCAGAAAGCTTCTTTCCAGATTTCATCTGTGGTTATTTCCTTTTTCACGATAGCCCTCTATGGCTTCCAAATATCACTTTGCCAATTCCACAAGAACTGTCTTAGCGAAAGGCTTCTGGAGCGGAAGGCTGTAACTCTGTGAGATGATTTCACAGAACACAAAGAAGTTTCTCAGAAACCTTTTTTCTCTTTGTTATCGGAGGATATTTCCTTTGGACCTATGATCTTCAAAGGGATCCGAAATATCTGTTCTCAGATTCAACAGAAATAAGGCTAGCAAAGAGATGCACCAAATACAGATGTAACTCTGTGAGATGAATTAACAGAACACTAAGCAGTTTCTCAGAAAGCTTCTTTCCGGATTTCATATGAGGTTATTTCCTTTTTTACCATAGCCCTCTATGGGCTTCCAAATATCACTTTGCCAATTCCACAAGAACTGTCTTAGCGAAAGGCTTCTTGAGGGGAAAGCTGTAACTCTGTGAGATGATTTCACAGAACACAAAGAAGTTTCTCAGAAAGCTTCTTTCTCTTTGTTATCGGAGGATATTTCCTTTGGACCTAGGGACTTCAAAGGGATCCGAAATATCTGTTCTCAGATTCCACAGAAATAAGGCTGGCAAAGAGATCCACGAAATACAGATGTAAATCTGTGAGATGAATTAACAGAACACTAAGCAGTTTCTCAGAAAGCTTCTTCCCAGATTTCATCTGAGGATATTTCCTTTTTCACCATAGCCCTCTAAGGGCTTTCAAATATCACTTTGCCTATTCCACTAGAACTGTCTTAGCGAAAGACTTCTTGAGGGGAAAGCTGCAACTCTGTGAGATGATTTCACAGAACACAAAGAAGTTTCTCAGAAAACATCTTTCTCTTTGTTATCGGAGGATATTTCCTTTGGCTCTATAGTCTTCAAAGGGATCCGAAATATCTGTTCTCAGATTACACAGAAATAAGGCTAGCAAAGAGATCCACGAAATACAGATGTAACTCTGTGAGATGAATTAACATAACCCTAAGCAGTTTCTCAGAGAGCTTCTTTCCAGATTTCATCTGAGGTTATTTCCTTTTTCACCATAGACCTCTATCGGCTTCCAAATATCACTTTGCCAATTCCAAAAGAACTGTCTTAGCGAAAGGCTTCTTGAGAGGAAAGCTGTAACTCTGTGAGATGATTTCACAGAACACAAAGAAGTTTCTCAGAAACCTTCTTTCTCTTTGTTATCGGAGGATATTTCCTTTGGCCCTATAGTCTTCAAAGGGATCCGAAATATCTGTTCTCAGTTTCCCCAGATATAATGCTAGCAAAGAGAAATACGAAATACAGTTGTAACTCTGTGAGATGAATTAAGAGAACACTAAGCAGTTTCTCAGAAAGCTTCTTTCCATATTTCATCTGAGGATATTTCCTTTTTCACCATAGCCCTCTATGCGCTTTCAAATATCACTTTGCCAATTCCACAAGAACTGTCTTAGCAAAAGGCTTCTTGAGAGGAAAGCTGTAACACAGTGAGATGACTTCACAGAACACAAATAAGATTCTCAGAAAGCTTCTTTCTCTTTGTTATCGGAGTTTATTTCCTTTGGCCCTGTAATGTTCAAAGGGATCCGAAATATCTGTTCTCAGATTCCACAGAAATAAGGCTAGCAAAGAGATCCACGAAATACAGATGTAACGCTGTGAGATGAATTAACAGAACACTAAGCAGTTTCCCAGAAAGCTTCTTTCCAGATTTCATCTGAGGTTATTTCCTTTTTCACCATAGCCCTCTATGGGCTTCCAAATATCACTTTGCCAATTCCACAAGAACTTTCTTAGCGAAAGTCTTCTGGAGGGGAAGGCTGTAACTCTCTGAGATGATTTCACAGAACACAAAGAAGTTTCTCAGAATCCTTCTTTCTCTTTGTTATCGGAGGATATTTACTTTGGACCTATAGTCTTCAAAGGGATCCGAAATATCTGTTCTCAGATTCCACAGAAATAAGGCTAGCAAAGAGATCCACGAAATACAGATGTAACTCTGTGAGATGAATTAACAGAACACTAAGCAGTTTCTCAGAAAGCTTCTTTACAGATTTCATCCGAGGATATTTCCTTTTTCACCATGGCCCTCTTTGGGCTTCCAAATATCACTTTGCCAATTCCACAAGAACTGTCTTAACGAAAGGCTTCCTGAGGGGAAAGCTGTAACTCTGTGAGATGATTTCACAGAACACAAAGAAGTTTCTTAGAAAGCTTCTTTCTCTTCATTATCAGAGGATATTTACTTTGGCCCTAGGGTCTTCAAAGTGATGCGTAATATCTGTTCTCAGATTCCACAGAAATAAGGCTAGCAAAGAGATCCACGAAATACAGATGTAACTCTGTGAGACGAATTAACAGAACACCAAGCAGTTTCTCAGAAACCTTCTATCCGGGTTTCATCTGAGGATATTTCCTTTTTCACCATAGCACTCAATGCGCTTCCAAATATCACTTTGCCTATTCCACTAGAACTGTCTTAGCAAAGGCTTCTTTAGGGGAAAGCTGTAACTCTGTGACATGATTTCACAGAACACAAAGAAGTTTCTCAGAAAGCTTCTTTCTCTTTCTTATCGGAGGATATTTCCTTTGGCCCTATAGTTTTCAAAGGGATCCGAAATATATGTTCTCAGATTCCAGAGAAATAAGGCAAGCAAAGAGATCCACGAAATACAGATGTAACTCTGTGAGATGAATTCACAGAACACTAAGCAGTTTCTCAGAAAGCTTCTTTCCAGATTTCATCTGAGGATATTTCCTTTTTCACCATAGCCCTTTATGCGCTTCCAAATATCACTTTGCCAATTCCACTACAACTGTCTTAGCGAAAGACTTATTGAGGGGAAAGCTGTAACTCTGTGAGATGATTTCACAGAACACAAAGAAGTTTCTCAGAAAGCTTCTTTCTCTTTGTTATCGGAGGATATTTCCTTCGGCTCTATAGTCTTCAAAGGGTTCGGAAATATCTGTTCTCAGATTCCACAGAAATAATGCTAGCAAAGAGATCCACGAAATACAGATGTAACTCTGTGAGATGAATTAACAGAACACTAAGCAGTTTCTCAGAAAGCTTCTTTCCAGATTTCATCTGAGGATGTTTCCTTTTTCACCATAGCCCTCTATGGGCTTCCAAATATCACTTTGCGAATTCCACAAGAACTGTCTTAGCGAAAGGCTTCTGGAGAGGAAAGCTGTAACTCTGTGAGATGATTTCACAGAACACAAAGAAGTTTCTCAGAAAGCTTCTTTCTCTTTGTTATCGGAGATTATTTCCTTTGGCCCTATAGTCTTCAAAGGTATCCGAAATATCTGTTCTCAGATTCCACAGAAATAAGGCTAGCAAAGAGACCCACGTAATACAGAACTAACTCTGTGAGATGAATTAACATAACACTAAGCAGTTTCTCAGAAAGTTTCTTTCCAGATTTCATCTGAGGATATTTCCTTTTTCACCATGCCCTCTATGGGCTTCCAAATATCTCTTTGCCAATTCCAAAAGAACTGTCTTAGCGAAAGGCTTCTTGAGAGGAAAGCTGTAACTCTGTGAGATGATTTCACAGAACACAAAGTAGTTTCTCAGAAAGCTTCTTTCTGTTTGTTATCGGAGGATATTTCCTTTGGCCCTATATTCTTCAAAGGGATCCGAAATATCTGTTCTCAGATTCCACAGAAATAAGGCTAGCAAAGAGATCCACCAAATCCAGATGTAACTCTGTGAGATGAAAAGTAGAACACTAAGCAGTTTCTCAGAAAGCTTCTTTCCATATTTCATCTGAGGATATTTCCTTTTTCACCATAGCCCTCTATGGGCTTCCAAATATCACTTTGCGAATTCCACAAGAACTGTCTTAGCGAAAGGCTTCTTGAGGGGAAAGCTGTAACTCTGTGAGATGATTTCACAGAACACAAAAAAGTTTCTCCAAAAGCTCCTTTCTCTTTCTTATCGGAGGATATTTCCTTTGGCCCTATAGTCTTCTAAGGGATCTGAAATATCTGTTCTCAGATTCCACAGAAATAATGCTAGCAAAGAGATCCACCAAATACAGATGTAACTCTCTGAGATGAATTAACAGAACACTAAGCAGTTTCTCAGAAAGCTTCTTTCCAGATTTCTTCTGTGGTTATTTCCTTTTTCACAATAGCCCTCTATGGGCTTCCAAATATCACTTTGCCAATTCCACAAGAACTGTCTTAGCGAAAGGCTTCTGAAGGGGAAGGCTGTAACTCTGTGAGATGATTTCACAGAACACAAAGAAGTTTCTCATAAAGCTTCTTTCTCTTTTTTATCAGAGGATATTTCCTTTGGACCTATGATCTTCAAAGGGATCCGAAATATCTGTTCTCAGATTCCACAGAAATAAGGCTAGCAAAGAGATCCACTAAATACAGATGTAACTCTGTGAGATGAATTAACAGAACACTAAGCTGTTTCTCAGAAAACTTCTTTCCAGATTTCATCTGAGGTTATTTCCTTTTTTACCGTAGCCCTCTATGCGCTTCGAAATATCACTTTGCCAATTAAACAAGAACTGTCTTAGCGAAAGGCTTCTTCAGGGGAAAGCTGTAACTCTGTGAGATGATTTCACAGAACACAAAGAAGTTTCTCAGAAACCTTCTTTCTCTTTGTTATCCGAGGATATTTCCTTTGGCCCTAGAGTCTTCAAAGGGATCCGAAATATCTGTTCTCAGATTCCAAAGAAATAAGGCTAGCAAAGAGACCCACGAAATACAGATGTATCTCTGTGAGATGAATTCACAGAACACTAAGCAGTCTCTCAGAAAGCTTCTTTCCAGATTTCATCTGAGGTTATTTCCTTTTTTACCGTAGCCCTCTATGCGCTTCGAAATATCACTTTGCCAATTAAACAAGAACTGTCTTAGCGAAAGGCTTCTTCAGGGGAAAGCTGTAACTCTGTGAGATGATTTAACAGAACACAAAGAAGTTTCTCAGAAAGCTTCTTTCTCTTTGTTATCGGAGGATATTTCCTTTGGCCCTATAGTCTTCAAAGGGATCCGAAATATCTGTCCTCAGATTCCACAGAAATAAGGCTAGCAAAGAGATCCACCAAATCCACATGTAACTCTGTGAGATGAAATTACAGAACACTAAGCAGTTTCTCAGAAAGCTTCTTTCCAGATTTCATCTGAGGATATTTCCTTTTTCACCATAGCACTCTATGGGCTTCCAAATATAACTTTGCGAATTCCACAAAAACTGTCTTAGCGAAAGGCTTCTTGAGGGGAAAGCTGTAACTCTGTGAGATGATTTCACAGAACACAAAAAAGTTTCTCCAAAAGCTTCTTTCTCTTTGTTATCGGAGTTTATTTCCTTTGGCCCTGTAATGTTCAAAGGGATCCGAAATATCTGTTCTCAGATTCCACAGAAATAAGGCTAGCAAAGAGATCCACGAAATACAGATGTACTCTGTGAGATGAATTAACAGAACACTAAGCAGTTTCCCAGAAAGCTTCTTTACAGATTTCATCTGAGGTTATTTCCTTTTTCACCATAGCCCTCTATGGGCTTCCAAATATCACTTTGCCAATTCCACAAGAACTGTCTTAGCGAAGGGCTTCTTGAGGGGAAAGCTGTAACTCTCTGCGATGATTTCACAGAACACAAAGAAGTTTCTCAGAAACCTTCTTTCTCTTTGTTATCGGAGGATATTTCCTTTGGCCCTATAGTCTTCAAAGGGATCCGAAATATCTGTTCTAAGATTCCACAGAAATAAGGCTAGCAAAGATACCCAGGAAAGACAGATATAACTCTGTGAGATGAATTCACAGAACACTAAGCAGTTTCTCAGAAAGCTTCTTTCCAGATTTCATCTGAGGATATTTCCTTTTTCACCATAGCCCTCTGTGGGCTTCCAAATATCACTTTGCCAATTCCACTAGAACTGTCTTAGCGAAAGGCTTCTTGAGGGGAAAGCTGTAACTCTCTGAGATGATTTCACAGAACACAAAGAAGTTTCTCAGAAACCTTATTTCTCTTTGTTATCGGAGGATATTTCCTTTGGCCCTCTAGTCTTCAAAGGGATCCGAAATATCTGTTCTCAGATTGCACAGAAATAAGGCTAGCAAAGAGATCCACGAAATACAGATGTAACTCTGTGAGATTAATTAACAGAACACTAAGCAGTTTCTCAGAAAGCTTCTTTCCAGATTTCATCTGAGGATATTTCCTTTTTCACCATAGCCCTCTATGGGCTTCCAAATATCACTTTGCGAATTCCACAAGAACTGTCTTAGCGAAAGGCTTCTTGAGGGGAAAGCTGTAACTCTGTGTGATGATTTCACAGAACACAAAAAAGTTTCTCCGAGAGCTTCTTTCTCTTTGTTATCAGAGGATATTTCCTTTGGCCCTAAAGTCTTCTAAGGGATCCGAAATATCTGTTCTCAGATTCCACAGAAATAATGCTAGCAAAGAGATCCACCAAATACCGATGTAACTCTGTGAGATGAATTAACAGAACACTAAGCAGTTTCTCAGAAAGCTTCTTTCCAGATTTCATCTGAGGATATTTCCTTTTTCACCATAGCCCTCTATGGGCTTCCAATATCACTTTGCCAATTCCACAAGAACTGTCTTAGCGAAAGGCTTCTTGAAGGGAAGGCTGTAACTCTGTGAGATGATTTCACAGAACACAAAGAAGTTTCTCAGAAAGCTTCTTTCTCTTTTTTATCCGAGGATATTTCCTTTGGCCCAATACTCTTCAAGGGGATCCGAAATATCTGTTCTCAGATTACACAGAAATAAGGCTAGGAAAGAGATCCACCAAATCCAGATGTAACTCTGTGAGATGAAATAAGAGAACACTAAGCAGTTTCTCAGAAAGCTTCTTTCCAGATTTCATCTGAGGATATTTCCTTTTTCACCAGAGGCCTCTATGGGCTTCCAAATATCACTTTAAGAATTCCACTAGAACTGTCTTAGCGAAAGGGTTCTTGAGGGAAAAGCTGTAACTCTGTGAGATTATTTCACAGAACACAAAACAGTTTCTCAGAAAGCTTCTTTCTCTTTGTTATCGGAGGATATTTCCTTTGGCCCTATAGTCTTCTTAGGGATCCGAAATATCTGTTCTCAGATTCTACAGAAATAATGCTAGCAAAGAGATGCACCAAATACAGATGTAACTCTGTGCGATGAATTAACAGAACACTAAGCAGTTTCTCAGAAAGCTTCTTTCCGGATTTCATCTGAGGATATTTCCTTTCTCAAAATAGCCCTCTATGGGCTTCCAAATATCACTTTGCCAATTCCAAAAGAACTGTCTTAGCGAAAGGCTTCTTGAGAGGAAAGCTGTAACTCTGTGAGATGATTTCACAGAACACAAAGAAGTTTCTCAGAAACCTTCTTACTCTTTGTTATCGGAGGATATTTCCTTTGGCCCTATAGTCTTCAAAGGGATCCGAAATATCTGTTCTCAGATTCCACAGAAATAAGGCTAGCAAAGAGATCCACCAAATCCAGATCTAACTCCGTGAGATGAAATAAGAGAACACTAAGCAGTTTCTCAGAAAGCTTCTTTCCAGATTTCATCTGAGGATATTTCCTTTTTCACCATAGCCCTCTATGGGCTTCCAAATATCACTTTGCGAATTCCACAAGAACTGTCTTAGCGAAAGGCTTCTTGAGGGGAAAGCTGTAACTCTGTGTGATGATTTCACAGAACACAAAAAAGTTTCTCCGAGAGCTTCTTTCTCTTTGTTATCGGAGGATATTTCCTTTGGCCCTATAGTCTTCTAAGGGATCCGAAATATCTGTTCTCAGATTCCACAGAAATAATGCTAGCAAAGAGATCCACCAAATACCGATGTAACTCTGTGAGATGAATTAACAGAACACTAAGCAGTTTCTCAGAAAGCTTCTTTCCAGATTTCATCTGTGGTTATTTCCTTTTTCACCATAGCCCTCTATGAGCTTCCAAATATCACTTTGCCAATTCCACAAGAACTTTCTTAGCGAAAGGCTTCTGGAGGGGAAGGCTGTAACTCTCTGAGATGATTTCACAGAACACAAAGAAGTTTCTCAGAAACCTTCTTTCTCTTTTTTATCGGAGGATATTTCCTTTGGCCCTATAGTCTTCAAAGGGATCCGAAATATCTGTTCTCAGATTCCAGAGAAATAATGCTAGCAAAGAGATCCACCAAATACAGATGTAATTCTGTGAGATGAATTAACAGAACACTAGACAGTTTCTCAGAAAGCTTCTTTCCAGATTTCATCTGTGGTTTTTTCATTTTTCATCATAGCCCTCTATGGGCTTCCAAATATCACTTTGCCAATTCCACTAGAACTGTCTTAGCGAAAGGCTTCTTGAAGGGAAGGCTGTAACTCTCAGATGATTTCACAGAACACAAAAAAGTTTCTCAGAAAGCTTCTTTCTCTTTTTTATCCGAGGATATTACCTTTGGCCCTATACTCTTCAAAGGGATCCGAAATAACTGTTCTCAGATTCCACAGAAATAGGGCTAGCAAAGAGATCCACCAAATCCAGATGTAACACTGTGAGATGAATTAAGAGAACACTAAGCAGTTTCTCAGAAAGATTCTTTCCAGATTTCATCTGAGGATATTTCCTTTTTCACCATAGCCCTCTATGGGATTCCAAATATCACTTTGCGAATTCCACAAAACTGTCTTAGCGAAAGGCTTCTTGAGGGGAAAGCTGTAACTCTGTGAGATGATTTCACAGAACACAAAGAAGTTTCTCAGAAAGTTTCTTTCTCTTGTTATCGGAGTTTATTTCCATTGGCCCTATAATCTTCAAAGGGATCCGAAATATCTGTTCTCAGATTCCGCAGAAATAAGGCTAGCAAAGAGATCCACGAAATACTGATGTAACTCTGTGAGATAAATTAACAGACCACTAAGCATTTTCTCAGAAAGCTTCTTTCCAGATTTCATCTGAGGTTATTTCCTTTTTCACCATAGCCCTCTAAGGGCTTCCAAATATCACTTTGCCAATTCCACAAGAACTGTCTTAGCCAAAGGCTTCTGGAGGGGAAAGCTGTAACTCTGTGACATGATTACACAGAACACAAAGAAGTTTCTCAGAAAGCTTCTTTCTCTTTGTTATCGGAGGATATTTCCTTTGGCCCTATAGTCTTCAAAGGGATGCGAAATATATGTTCTCAGATTCCACAGAAATAAGGCGAGCTTAGAGACCCACGAAATACAGATGTAAATCTGTGAGATGAATTAACAAAACACTAAGCAGTTTCCCAGAAAGCTACTTTCCAGGTTTCATCTGAGGATAGTTCCTTATTCACCATAGCCCTCTATGGGCTTCCAAATATCACTTTGCCAATTCGACAAGAACTGTCTTAGCGAAAGGCTTCTTGAGGGGAAAGCTGTAACTCTGTGACGTGATTTCTAGAACACAAAGAAGTTTCTCAGAAAGCTTCTTTCTCTTTTTTATCGGAGGATATTTCCTTTGGCCCTATAGTCTTCAAAGGGATCCGAAATATCTGTTCTCAGATTCCAGAGAAATAATGCTAGCAAAGAGATCCACCAAATACAGATGTAATTCTGTGAGATGAATTAACAGAACACTAGGCAGTTTCTCAGAAAGCTTCTTTCCAGATTTCATCTGTGGTTTTTTCATTTTTCATCATAGCCCTCTATGGGCTTCCTAATATCACTTTGCCAATTCCACTAGAACTGTCTTAGCGAAAGGCTTCTTGAAGGGAAGGCTGTAACTCTGTCAGATGATTTCACAGAACACAAAAAAGTTTCTCAGAAAGCTTCTTTCTCTTTTTTATCCGAGGATATTTCCTTTGGCCCTATACTCTTCAAAGGGATCCGAAATAACTGTTCTCAGATTCCACAGAAATAGGGCTAGTAAAGAGATCCACCAAATCCAGATGTAACTCTGTGAGATGAATTAAGAGAACACTAAGCAGTTTCTCAGAAAGCTTCTTTCCAGATTTCATCTGAGGATATTTCCTTTTTCACCATAGCCCTCTATGGGATTCCAAATATCACTTTGCGAATTCCACAAAACTGTCTTAGCGAAAGGCTTCTTGAGGGGAAAGCTGTAACTCTGTGAGATGATTTCACAGAATACAAAGAAGTTTCTCAGAAAGCTTCTTTCTCTTTGTTATCGGAGGATATTTCCTTTGGCCCTAGAGTCTTCAAAGGTATCCGTAATATCTGTTCTCAGATTCCACAGAAATAAGGCTAGCAAAGAGATCCACGAAATACAGATGTAACTCTGTGAGATGAATTAACAGAACACTAAGCAGTTTCTAAGAAACCTTCTATCCGGATTTCATCTGAGGATATTTCCTTTTTTAACATAGCCCTCTATGCGCTTCCAAATATCCCTTTGCCAATTCCACTAGAACTGTCTTAGCGAAAGGCTTCTTTAGGGGAAAGCTGTAACTCTGTGAGATGATTTCACAGAACACAAAGAAGTTTCTCAGAAAGCTTCTTTCTCTTTCTTATCGTAGGATATTTACATTGGCCCTATAGTTTTCAAACTGATCCAAAATATCTGTTCTCAGATTCCAGAGAAATAAGGCAAGCAAAGAGATCCACGAAATACAGATGTAACACTCTGAGATGAATTCACAAACCACTAAGGATTTTATCAGAAAGCTTCTTTCCAGATTTTATCTGAGGATATTTTTTTTTTCTCCATAGCCCTCTATGCGCTTCCAAATATCACTTTGCCAATTCCACTATAACTGTGTTAGCGAAAGACTTCTTGAGGGGAAAGCTGTAACTCTGTGAGATGATTACACAGAACACAAAGAAGTTTCTCAGAAACCTTCCTTCTCTTTGTTATCGTAGGATATTTCCTTTGGCTCTATAGTCTTCAAAGGGATCCGAAATATCTGTTCTCAGATTCCACAGAAATAATGCTAGCAAGGAGATCCACGAAATACAGATGTAACTCTGTGAGATGAATTAACAGAACACTAAGCAGTTTCTCAGAAAGCTTCTTTCCGGATTTCATCTGAGGATATTTCCTTTTTCACCATATCCCTCTATGGGCTTGCAAATATCACTTTGCCAATACCACAAGAACTGTCTTAGCGAAAGGCTTCTTGAGAGGAAAGCTGTACCTCTGTGAGATGATTTCACAGAACACAAAGAAGTTTCTCAGAAAGCTTCTTTCTCTTTGTTATCGGAGGATATTTCCTTTGGCCCTAAAGTCTTCTAAGGGATCCGAAATATCTGTTCTCAGATTCCACAGAAATAAGGCTAACAAAGAGATCCACGAAATACAGATGTAACTCTTTGAGATGAATTAACAGAACACTAAGCAGTTTCTCAGAAAGCTTCTTTCCAGATTTCATCTGAGGATATTTCCTTTTTCACCATAGCCCTCTATGGGCTTCCAAATATCACTTTGCCAATTCTACAAGAACTGTCTTAGCGAAAGGCTTCTTGAGGGGAAAGCTGTGACTCTGTGAGATGATTTCACAGAACACAAAGAAGTTTCTCAGAATGCTTCTTTCTCTTTTTTAACGAAGGATATTTCCTTTGGCCCTAGAGTCTTCAAAGGGATCCGAAATATCTGTTCTCAGATTCCAGAGAAATAAGGCTAGCAAAGAAATCCACGTAAAACAGATGTAGCTCTGTGAGATGAATTAACAGAACACTAAGCAGTTTCTCAGAAAGCTTCTTTCCAGATTTCATCTGAGGTTATTTCCTTTTTCACCATAGCCCTCTAAGCACTTCGAAATATCACTTTGCCAATTCCACAGGAACTGTCTTAGCGAAAGACTTCTTGATGGGAAAGCTGTAATTCTGTGAGATGATTTCACAGAACACAAAGAAGTTTCTCAGAATCCTTCTTTCTCTTTGTTATCGGAGGATATTTCCTTTGGCCCTATAGTCTTCAAAGGGATCCGAAATATCTGTTCTCAGATTCCACAGAAATAAGGCTAGCAAAGAGATCCACCAAATTCAGATGTAACTCTGTGAGATGAATTAAGAGAACACTAAGCAGTTTCTCAGAAAGCTTCTTTCCAGATTTCATCTGTGGATATTTCCTTTTTCACCATAGCCCTCTATGGGCTTCCAAATATCACTTTGCGAATTCCACAAGAACTGTCTTAGCGAAAGGCTTCTTGAGTAGAAAACTGTAACTCTGTGAGATGATTTCACAGAACACAAAGAAGTTTCTCAGAAAGCTTCTTTCTCTTTCTTTTCGGAGTTTATTTCCTTTGGCCCCATAATCTTCAAAGGGATCCGAAATATCTGTTCTCAGATTCCACAGAAATAAGGCTAGCAAAGAGATCCACGAAATACAGATGTAACTCTGTGAGATGAATTAACAGAACACTAAGCAGTTTCTCAGAGACCTACTTTCCAGATTTCATCTGAGGATATTTCCTTTTTCACCATAGCCCTCTATGGGCTTCCAAATATCACTTTGCCAATTGGACAAGAACTGTCTTAGTGAAAGGCTTCTTGAGGGGAAAGCTGTATCTCTGTGAGGTGATTTCACAGAACACAAAGAAGTTTCTCAGAAAGCTTCTTTCTCTTTGTTATCGGAGGATATATCCTTTGGCCCTAGAGTCTTCAAAGGGATCTGTAATATCTGTTCTCAGATTCCAAAGAAATAAGGCTAGCAAAGAGATCCACGAAATACAGATGTAACTCTGTGAGGTGAATTAACAGAACACTAAGCAGTTTCTCAGAAAGCTTCTTTCCAGATTTCATCTGTGGATATTTCCTTTTTCACCATAGCCCTCTATGCGCTTCCAAATATCACTTTGCCATTTCCACTAGAACTGCTTTAGCGAAAGACTTATTGAGGGGAAAGCTGCAACTCTATGAGATGATTTAACAGAACACAAAGAAGTTTCTCAGAAAGCTTCTTTCTCTTTGTTATCGGAGGATATTTCCTTTGGCTCTATAGTCTTCAAAGGGATCCGAAATATCTGTTCTCAGATTGCACAGAAATAATGCTAGCAAAGAGATCCACGAAATACAGATGTAACTCTGTGAGATGAATTAACAGAACACTAATCAGTTTCTGAGAAAGCTTCTTTCCAGATTTCATCTGAGGATATTTCCTTTTTCACCATATCCCTCTATGGGCTTCCAAATATCACTTTGCCAATTCCACAAGAACTGTGTTAGCGAAAGGCTTCTTGAGAGGAAAGCTGTAACTCTGTGAGATGATTTCACAGAACACAAAGAAGTTTCTCAGAAACCTTCTTTCTCTTTGTTATCGGAGGATATTTCCTTTGGCCTTATAGTCTTCAAAGGGATCCGAAATATCTGTTCTCAGATTCAACAGAAATAAGGTTAGCAAAGAGACCCACGAAATACAGATGTAACTCCGTGAGATGAATTAACAGAACACTTACCAGTTTCTCAGAAAGCTTCTTTCCAGATTTCATCTGAGGATATTTCCTTTTTCACCATAGCCCTCTATGGGCTTCCAAATATCACTCTGAGAATTCCACAAGAACTGTCTTAGCGAAACGCTTCTTGAGGGGAAAGCTGTAACTCTGTGAGATGATTTCACAGAACACAACGAAGTTTCTCAGAAAGCTTCTTTCTCTTTGTTATCGGAGTTTATTTCCTTTGGCCCTAGAGTCTTCAAAGGGATCCGAAATATCTGTTCTCAGATTCCACAGAAATAAGGCTACCAAAGAGATCCACGAAATAAAGATGTAACTCTGTGAGATGAATTAACAGAACACTAAGCAGTTTCTCACAAAGCTACTTTCTAGATTTCATCTGAGGATATTTCCTGTTTCACCATAGCCCTCTATGGGCTTCCAAATATCACATTGCCAATTCGACAAGAACTGTCTTAGCGAAAGGCTTCTTGAGAGGAAAGCTGCAACTCTGTGAGGTGATTTCACAGAACACAAAGAAGTTTCTCAGAAAGCTTCTTTATCTTCGTTATTGGAGGATATTTCCTTTGTCCCTATAGTCATCCAAGGGATCCGAAATATCTGTTCTCAGATTCCACAGAAATAAGGCTAGCAAAGAGATCCACGAAATACAGATGTAACTCTTTGAGATGAATTAGGAGAACACTAAGCAGTTTCTCAGAAAGCTTCTTTCCAGATTTCATCTGTGGTTATTTCCTTTTTCACCATAGCCCTCTATGAGCTTCCAAATATCACTTTGCCAATTCCACAAGAACTGTCTTAGCGAAAGGCTTCTTGAGGGAAAAGCTGTAACTCTGTGAGATGATTTCACAGAACACAAAGTAGTTTCTCAGAAACCTTCTTTCTCTTTGTTATCGGAGGATATTTCCTTTGGACCTATGATCTTCAAAGGGATCCGAAATATCTGTTCTCAGATTCCACAGAAATAAGGCTAGCAAAGAGATCCACGAAATACAGATGTAACTCTGTGAGATGAATTAACAGAACACTAAGCTGTTTCTCAGAAAGCTTCTTTCCAGATTTCATCTGAGGTTATTTCCTTTTTTACCATAGCCCTCTATGCGCTTCGAAATATCACTTTGCCAATTCCACAAGAACTGTCTTAGCGAAAGGCTTCTTGAGGGGAAAGCTGTAACTCTGTGAGATGATTTCACAGAACACAAAGAAGTTTCTCAGAAAGCTTCTTTCTCTATGTTATCGGAGGATATTTCCTTGGGACCTAAAGTCTTCTAAGGGATCCGAAATATCTGTTCTCAGATTCCACAGAAATAAGGCTAGCAAAGAGATCCACGAAATACAGATGTAACTCTTTGAGATGAATTAACAGAACACTAAGCAGTTTCTCAGAAAGCTTCTTTCCAGATTTCATCTGAGGATATTTCCTTTTTCACCATAGCCCTCTATGGGCTTCCAAATATCACTTTGCCAATGCCACAAGAACTGTCTTAGCGAAAGGCTTCTTGAGGGGAAAGCTGTAACTCTGTGAGATGATTTCACAGAACACAAAGAAGTTTCTCAGAAACGTTCTTTCTCTTTTTTGTCGGAGGATATTTCCTTTGGCCCTATAGTCTTCAAAGGGATCCGAAATATCTGTTCTCAGATTCCACAGAAATAAGGCTAGCAAAGAGATCCACCAAATTCAGATGTAACTCTGTGAGATGAATTAAGAGAACACTAAGCAGTTTCTCAGAAAGCTTCTTTCCAGATTTCATCTGTGGATATTTCTTTTTTCACCATAGCCCTCTATGGGCTTCCAAATATCTCTTTGCGAATTCCACAAGAACTGTCTTACCGAAAGGCTTCTTGAGTGGAAAACTGTAACTCTGTGAGATGATTTCACAGAACACAAAGAAGTTTCTCAGAAAGCTTCTTTCTCTTTCTTATCGGAGTTTATTTCCTTTGGCCCCATAATCTTCAAAGGGATCCGAAATATCTGTTCTCAGATTCCACAGAAATAATGCTAGCAAAGAGATCCACGAAATACAGATGTAACTCTGTGAGATGAATTAACAGAACACTAATCAGTTTCTAAGAAAGCTTCTTTCCAGATTTCATCTGAGGATATTTCCTTTTTCACCATATCCCTCTATGGGCTTCCAAATATCACTTTGCCAATTCCACAAGAACTGTGTTAGCGAAAGGCTTCTTGAGAGGAAAGCTGTAACTCTGTGAGATGATTTCACAGAACACAAAGAAGTTTCTCAGAAACCTTCTTTCTCTTTGTTATCGGAGGATATTTCCTTTGGCCCTATAGTCTTCTAAGGGATCCGAAATATCTGTTCTCAGATTCCACAGAAATAAGGCTAGCAAAGAGATCCACCAAATTCAGATGTAACTCTGTGAGATGAATTAACAGAACACTAAGCAGTTTCTCAGAAAGCTGCTTTCCAGGTTTCATCTCAGGATATTTCTTTTTTCACCATAGCCCTCTATGGGCTTCCAAATATCACTTTGCCAATTCGACAAGAACTGTCGTAGCGAAAGGCTTCTTGAGGGGAAAGCTGTAACTTTGTGAGATGATTTCACAGAACACAAAGAAGTTTCTCAGGAATCTTCTTTCTCTTTGTTATCGGAGGATATTTCCTTTGGCTCTATAGTCTTCAAAGGGATCCGAAATATCTGTTCTCAGATTGCACAGAAATAAGGCTAGCAAAGAGATCCACGAAATACAGATGTAACTCTGTGAGATGAATTAACAGAACACTAAGCAGTTTCTCATAAAGCTTCTTTCCAGATTTCATCTGAGGATATTTCCTTTTTCACCATAGCCCTCTAAGGGCTTCAAAATATCACTTTGCCAATTCCACAAGAACTGTCTTACCGAAAGGCTTCTTGAGGGGAAAGCTGTAACTCTGTGAGATGATTTCACAGAACACAAAGTAGTTTCTCAGAAAGCTTCTTTCTCTTTGTTATCGGAGGATATTTCCTTTGGCCCTATAGTCTTCAAAGGGATCCGAAATATCTGTTCTCAGATTCCACAGAAATAAGGCTATGAAAGAGATACACGAAATACAGATGTAACTCTGTGAGATGAATTAACAGAACCCTAAGCAGTTTCTCAGAAAGCTTCTTTCCAGTCTTCATCTGAGGATATTTCCTTTTTCACCGTAGCCCTCAATGGGCTTCCAAATATCACTTTCCCAATTCCACAAGAACTGTCTTAGCGAAAGGCTTCATGAGGGGAAAGCTGTAACTCTGTGAGATGATTTCACAGAACACAAAGATGTTTCTCCGAAACCTTCTTTCACTTTGTTATCGGAGGATATTTCCTTTGGCCCTATAGTCTTCAAAGGGATCCGAAATATCTGTTCTCAGATTCCACAGAAATAAGGGTAGCAAAGAGATCCACCAAATACAGATGTAACTCTGTGAGATGAATTAACAGAACACTAAGAAGTTTCTCAGAAAGCTTCTTTCCAGATTTCATCTGAGGATATTTCCTTTTTGACCATAGCCCTATATGGGCTTCAAAATATTACTTTGCTTATTCCACAAGAACAGTGTTAGCGAAAGGCTTCTTCAGGGGAAAGCTGTATCTCTGTGAGATGATTTCACAGAACACAAAGAAGTTTCTCAGAACACTTCTTTCTCTTTGTTATCGGAGGATATTTCCATTGGCCCTATAGTCTTCAAAGGGATCCGATTTATCTGCTCTCAGATTCCACAGAAATAAGGCTAGCAAAGAGATCCACGAAATACAGATGTAACTCTGGGAGATGAATTAACAGAACACTAAGCAGTTTCTAGAAAGCTACTTTCCAGATTTCATCTGAGGATATTTCCTTTTTCACCATAGCCCTCTATCGGCATCCAAATATCACTTTGCCAATTCCACTAGAACTGTCTTAGCGAAAGGCTTCTGAGGGGATAGCTGTAACTCTGTGAGATGATTTCACAGAACACAAAGAAGTTTCTCAGAAAGCTTCTTTGTCTTTGTTATCGGAGGATATTTCCTTTGGCCCTATAGTCTTCTAAGGGATCCGAAATATCTGTTCTCAGATTCCACAGAAATAAGGCTAGCAAAGAGATCCACCAAATACAGATGTAACACTGTGAGATGAATTAACAGAACACTAAGCAGTTTCTCAGAAACCTTCTTTCCAGATTTCATCTGAGGATATATCCTTTTTCACCCAAGACCTCTATGGGCTTCCAAATATCACTGTGCGATTTCCAAAAGAACTGTCTTAGCGAAAGGCTTCTTGAGGGGAAAGCTGTAACTCTGTGAGGTGATTTCACAGAACACAAAGAAGTTTCTCAGAAAGCTTCTTTCTCTTTGTTATCGGAGTTTATTTCCTTTGGCCCTATAATCTTCAAAGGGATCCGAAATATCTGTTCTCAGATTCCACAGAAATAAGGCTAGCAAAGAGATCCACCAAATACCGATGTAACTCTGTGAGATGAATTAACAGAACACTAAGCAGCTTCTCAGAAAGCTTCTTTCCAGATTTCATCTGAAGTTATTGCCTTTTTCACAATAGCCCTCTATGGGCTTCCAAATATCACTTTGCCAATTCCACAAGAACTGTCTTAGTGAAAGGTTTCTTGAGGGGAAAGCTGTAACTCTGTGAGATGATTTCACAGAACACAAAGAATTTTCTCAGAAAGCTTCTTTCTCTTTGTTATCGGAGGATATTTCCTTTGGACCTGTAGCCTTCAAAGGGATGCGGAATATCTGTTTTCAGATTCCAGAGAAATAAGGCTAGCAAAGAGATCCACGAAATACAGATGCAACGCTGTGAGATGAATTAACAGAACACTAAGCAGTTTCTCAGAAAGCTTCTTTCCAGATTTCATCTGAGGATATTTCCTTTTTCACCATAGCCCTCTATGCGCTTCCAAATATCACTTTGCAAATTCCACTACAACTGTCTTAGCGAAAGACTTCTTGAGGGGAAAGCTGCAATTCTGTGAGATGATTTCACAGAACACAAAGAAGTTTCTCAGAAAGCTTCCTTCTCTTTGTTATCGGAGGATATTTCCTTTGGCTCTATAGTCTTCAAAGGGATCCGAAATATCTGTTCTCAGATTCCACAGAAATAAGGCTAGCAAAGAGATCCACGAAATACAGATGTAACTCTGTGAGATGAATTAACAGAACACTAAGCAGTTTCTCAGAAAGCTTCTCTCCAGATTTCATCTGAGGATATTTCCTTTTTCATCATAGCCCTCTAAGGGCTTCAAAATATCACTTTGCCAATTCCACAAGAACTGTCTTACCGAAAGGCTTCTTGAGGAGAAAGCTGTAACTCTGTGAGATGCTTTCACAGAACACAAAGAAGTTTCTCAGAAAGCTTCTTTCTCTTTGTTATCGAAGGATATTTCCTTTGGCCCTAGAGTTTTCAAAGGGATCCGTAATATCTGTTCTCAGATTACACAGAAATAAGGCTAGCAAAGAGATCCACGAAATGCAGATGTAACTCTGTGAGATGATTTAACAGAAAACTAAGCAGTTTCTCAGAAAGCTTCTTTACAGATTTCATCTGAGGATATTTCCTTTTTCACCATAGCCCTCTATGGGCTTCCAAATATAACTTTGCCAATTCCACAAGAACTGTATTACCGAAAGGATTCTTGAGGGGAATGCTGTAACTCTGTGAGATGATTTCACAGAACACAAAGAAGATTCTCAGAAAGCTTCTATCTCTTTGTTATCGGAGGATATTTCCTTTGGCCCTAGAATCTTCAAAGGGATCCGTAATATCTGTTCTCAGATTCCACAGAAATAAGGCTAGCAAAGAGATCCACGAAAGGCAGATGTAACTCTGGGAGATGAATTAACAGAACACTAAGCAGTTTCTCAGAAAGCTTCTTTCCAGATTTCATCTGAGAATATTTCCTTTTTCACCATAGCCCTCTATGCGCTTAAAAATATCACTTTGCAAATTCCACAAGAACTGTCTTAGCGAAAGGCTTCTTGAGGGGAAAGCTGTAACTCTGTGAGATGATTTCACAGAACACAGAGAAGTTTCGCAGAAACCTTCTTTAACTTTGTTATCGGAGGATATTTACTTTGGCCCTATAGTCTTCAAAGGGATCCGAAATATCTGTTCTCAGATTCCACAGAAATAAGGCTAGCAAAGAGATCCAACAAATTCAGATGTAACTCTGTGAGATGAATTAACAGAACACTAAGAAGTTTCTCAGAAAGATTCTTTCCAGATTTCATCTGAGGATATTTCCTTTTTCACCATAGCCCTCTATGGGCTTCAAAATATTACTTTGCTTATTCCACAAGAACATAGTTAGCGAAAGGATTTTTCAGGGGAAAGCTGTATCTCTGTGAGATGACTTCACAGAACCCAAAGAAGTTTCTCAGAACGCTTCTTTCTCTTTGTTACCGGAGGATATTTCCATTGGCCCTATAGTCTTCAAAGGGATCCGATTTATCTGTTCTCGGATTCCACAGAAATAAGGCTAGCAAAGAGATCCACGAAATACAGATCTAACACTGGGAGATGAATTAACAGAACACTAAGCAGTTTCTAGAAAGCTGCTTTCCAGATTTCATCTGAGGATATTTCCTTTTTCACCATAGCCCTCTATGGGCATCCAAATATCACTTTGCCAATTCCACTAGAACTGTCTTAGCGAAAGGCTTCTTGAGGGGATAGCTGTAACTCTGTGAGATGATTTCACAGAACACAAAGAAGTTTCTCAGAAAGCTTCTTTCTCTTTCTTATCGGAGGATATTTCCTTTGGCCCTTTAGTCTTCTAAGGGATCCGAAATATCTGTTCTCAGATTCCACAGAAATAAGGCTAGCAAAGAGATCCACGAAATACAGATGTAACTCTGTGAGATGAATTAACAGAACACTAAGCAGTTTCTCAGAAAGCTACTTTCCAGGTTTCATCTGAGGATATTTCCTTTTTCACCATAGGCCTCTATGGTCTTCCAAATATCACTTTGCCAATTCGACAAGAACTGTCTTAGCGAAAGGCTTCTTGAGGGAAAAGCTGTAACTCTGTGACGTGATTTCACAGAACACAAAGATGTTTCTCAGAAAGCTTCTTTCTCTTTGTTATCTGAGGATATTTCCTTTGGCCCTAGAGTCTTCAAAGGGATCCGAAATATCTGTTCTCAGATTCCACAGAAATAAGGCTAGCAAAGAGATCCACGAAATACAGATATAACTCTGTGACATGAATTAACAGAACACTAAGCAGTTTCTCAGAAAGCTTCTATACAGATTTCATCTGAGGATATTTCCTTTTTCACCATAGCCCTCTATGGGCTTCCAAATATCACTTTGCCAATTCCACAAGAACTGTCTTAGCGAAAGGCTTCTTGAGGGGAAAGCTGTAACTCTGTGACATGATTTCACAGAACACAAAGAAGTTTCTCAGAAAGCTTCTTTCTCTTTGTTATCGGAGAATATTTCCTTTGGCCCTAGAGTCTTCAAAGGGATCCGAAATATCTGTTCTCAGATTCCGCAGAAATAAGGCTAGCAAAGAGATCCACCAAAAACAGATGTAACTCTGTGAGATGAATTAACAGAAGACTAAGAAGTTTCTCAGAAAGCTTCTTTCCAGATTTCATCTGAGGATATTTCCTTTTTCACCATAGCCCTCTATGGGCTTCCAAATATCACTTTGCCTACTCCACAAGAACAGTCTTAGCGAAAGGCTTCTTCAGTGGAAAGCTGTATCTCTGTGAGATGATTTCACAGAACACAAAGAAGTTTCTCAGAACGCTTCTTTCTCTTTGTTATCGGAGTATATTTCCTTTGGCCCTATAGTCTTCAAAGGGATCCGAAATATCTGTTCTCAGATTCCACAGAAATAAGGCTAGCAAAGAGAATCACGAAATACAGATGTAACTCTGTGAGATGAATTAACAGAACACTAAGCAGTTTCTCAAAAAGCTTCTTCCAAGATTTCATCTGAGGATGTTTTCTTTTTCACCATAGCCCTCTATGGGCTTCCAAATATCACTTTGCCAATTCCAAAAGAACCGTCTTAGCGAAAGGCTTCTTGAGAGGAAAGCTGTAATTCTGTGAGATGTTTTCACAGAACACAAAGAAGTTTCTCAGAAAACTTTTTTCTCTTTGTTATCGGAGGATATTTTCTTTGGCCCTATAGTCTTCTAAGGGATCCGAAATATCTGTTCTCAGATTCCACAGAAATAAGGCTAGCAAAGAAATCCACCAAATACAGATGTAACTCTGTGAAATGAATTAACAGAACACTAAGGAGTTTCCCAGAAAGCTACTTTCCAGGTTTCATCTTAGGATATTTCCTTTTTCACCATAGCACTCTATGGTCTTCCAAATATCACTTTGCCCATTCGACAAGAACTGTCTTAGCGAAAGGATTCTTGAGGGGAAAGCTGTAACTCTGTGACGTGATTTCACAGAACACGAAGAAGTTTCTCAGAAAGCTTCTTTCTCTTTGTAATCGGAGGATATTTCCTTTGGCCCTATAGTCTTCTAAGGGATCCGACATGTCTGTTCTCAGATTCCGCAGAAATAAGGCTAGCAAAGAGATCCACGAAATACAGATGTAAATCTGTGAGATGAATTTACAGAACACTAAGCAGTTTCTCAGAAAGCTTCTTTCCAGATTTCATCTGAGGTTATTTCCTTTTTCACCATAGCCCTCTATGGGCTTCCAAATATCACTTTGCCAATTCCACAGGAATTGTCTTAGCGAAAGGCTTCTTGAGGGGAAAGCTGTAACTCTGTGAGATGATTACACCGAACACAAAGAAGTTTCTCAGCACGCTTCTTTCTCTTTGTTATCGGAGGATATTTCCTTTGGCCCTATAGTCTTCAAAGGGATCCGAAATATCTGTTCTCAGATTGCACAGAAATAATGCTAGCAAAGAGATACACGAAATACAGATGTAACTCTGTGAGATGAATTAACAGAACACTAAGCAGTTACTCAGAAAGCTTCTTTCCAGATTTCATCTGAGGATATTTCCTTTTTCACCATAGCCCTCTAAGGGCTTCAAAATATCACTTTGCCAATTCCCCAAGAACAGTCTTAGCGAAAGGCTTCTTCACTGGAAAGCTGTAACTCTGTGAGATGATTTCACAGAACACAAAGAAGTTTCTCAGAAAGCTTCTTTCTCGTTGTTATCGGAGGATATTTCCTTTGGCCATAGAGTCTTCAAAGGGATCCGTAATATCTGTTCTCAGATTCCACAGAAATAAGGCTAGAAAGAGATCCACGAAATGCAGATATAAATCTGGGAGATGAATTAATAGAACACTAAGCAGTTTCTCAGAAAGCTTCTTTACAGATTTCATCTGAGGATATTTCCTTTTTCACCATAGCCTCTATGGGCTTCCAAATATCACTTTGCCAATTCCACAAGAACTGTATTACCGAAAGGCTTCTTGAGGGGAATGCTGTAACTCTGTGAGATGATTTCAAAGAACACAAAGAAGATTCTCAGAAAGCTTCTATCTCTTTGTTATCGGAGGATATTTCATTTGGCCCTAGAATCTTCAAAGGGATCCGTAATATCTGTTCTCAGATTCCACAGAAATAAGGCTAGCAAAGAGATCCACGAAATGCAGTTGTAACTCTGGGAGATGAATTAACAGAACACTAAGAAGTTTCTCAGAAAGCTTCTTTACAGATTTCATCTGAGGATATTTCCTTTTTCACCATAGCCATCAATGGGCTTCCAAATATCACTTTGCCAATTCGACTAGAACTGTCTTAGCGAAAGGCTTCTTGCGGGGATAGCTGTAACTCTTTGAGATGATTTCACAGAACACAAAGAAGTTTTTCAGAAAGCTTCTTTCTCTTTGTTATCGGAGGATATTTCCTTTGGCCCTATAGTCTTCTAAGGGATCCGAAATATCTGTTCTCAGATTCCACAGAAATAAGGCTAGCAAAGAGATCCACGAAATACAGATGTAACTCTGTGAGATGAATTAACAGAACACTAAGCAGTTTCTCAGAAAGCTACTTTCCAGGTTTCATCTGAGGATATTTCCTTTTTCAACATAGCCCTCTAAGGGCTTCCAAATATCACTTTGCCAATTCGACAAGAACTGTCTTAGCGAAAGGCTTCTTGAGGGGAAAGCTGTAACTCTGTGACGTGATTTCAGAGAACACAAAGAAGTTTCTCAGAAACCTTTTTCTCTTTGTTATCTGAGGATATTTCCTTTGGCCCTAGAGGGTTCAAAGGGATCCGAAAAATCTGTTCTCAGATTCCACAGAAATAAGACTAGCAAAGAGATCCACGAAATACAGAAATAACTCTGTGAGATGAATTAACAGAACACTAAGCAGTTTCTCAGAAACCTTCTATCCAGATTTCATCTGAGGATATTTCCTTTTTCACCATAGGCCTCTATGGGCTTCCAAATATCACTTTGCCAATTCCACAAGAACTGTCTTAGCGAAAGGCTTCTTGAGGGGAAAGCTGTAACTCTGTGAGATGATTTCACAGAACACAAAGAAGTTTCTCAGAACGCTTCTTTCTCTTTGTTATCGGAGGATATTTCCTTTTTCACTATAGTCTTCAAAGGGATCCGAAATATCTGTTCTCAGATTCCACAGAAATAAGGCTAGCAAAGAGATCCACCAAATACAGATGTAACTATGTGAGATGAATTAACAGAAGACAAAGAAGTTTCTCAGAAAGCTTCTTTCCAGATTTCATCTGAGGATATTTCCTTTTTCACCATAGCCCTCTATGGGCTTCCAAATATCACCTTGCCTACTCCACAAGAACAGTCTTAGCGAAAGGCTTCTTCAGTGGAAAGCTGTATCTCTGTGAGATGATTTCAGAGAACACAAAGAAGTTTCTCAGAAAGCTTCTTTCTCTTTGTTATCGGAGGATATTTCCTTTGGCCGTATAGTCTTCAAAGGGATCCGAAATATATGTTCTCAGATTCCACAGAAATAAGGCTAGCAAAGAGATCCACGCAATACACATGTAACTCTGTGAGATGAATTAACAGAGCACTAAGCAGTTTCTCAGAGAGCTTCTTCGCAGATTTCATCTGAGGATATTTTCTTTTTCACCATAGCCCTCAATGGGCTTCCAAATATCACTTTGCCAATTCCAAAAGAACTGTCTTAGCGTAAGGCTTCTTGAGAGGGAAGCTGTAATTCTGTGAGATTTTTTCACAGAACACAAAGAAGTTTCTCAGAAACCTTCTTTCTCTTTGTTATCGGAGGATATTTTCTTTGGCCCAATAGTCTTCTAAGGGATCCGAAATATCTGTTCTCAGATTCCACAGAAATAAGGCTAGCAAAGAAATCCACCAAATACAGATGTAACTCTGTGAGATGAATTAAGAGAACACTAAGCAGTTTCTCAGAAACCTTCTTTCCAGATTTCATCTGAGGATATATCCTCTTTCACCATAGCCCTCTATGGGCTTCCAAATATCACTGTTCGAATTCCACAAGAACTGCCTTAGCGAAAGGCTTCTTGAGGGGAAAGCTGTAACTCTGTGAGATGATTTCACAGAACACAAAGAAGTTTCTCAGAAACCTTCTTTCTCTTTGTTATCGGAGTTTATTTCCTTTGGCCCTATAATCTTCAAAGGGATCCGAAATATCTGTTCCCAGATTCCAAAGAAATAATGCTAGCAAAGAGATCCACGAAATACAGATGTAACTCTTTGAGATGAATTAGGAGAACACTAAGCAGTTTCTCAGAAAGCTACTTTCCAGATTTCATCTGAGGATATTTCCTTTTTCACCATAGCCCTCTTTGGTCTTCCAAATATCACTTTGCCAATTCCACAAGAACTGTCTTAGTGAAAGGCTTCTTGAGGGGAAAGCTGTAACTCTGTGAGGTGATTTCACAGAACACAAAGAAGTTTCTGAGAAAGCTTCTTTCTCTTTGTTATCGGCGGATATTTCCTTTGGCCCTATAGTCTTCTAAGGGATCCGAAATATCTGTTCTCAGATTCCACAGAAATAAGGCTAGCAAAGAGATCCACGAAATACAGATATAACTCTGTGAGATGAATTAACAGAACACTAAGCAGTTTCTCAGAAAGCTACTTTCCAGGTTTCATCTGAGGATATTTCCTTTTTCAACATAGCCCTCTAAGGGCTTCCAAATATCACTTTGACAATTCGACAAGAACTGTCTTAGCGAAAGGCTTCTTGAGGGGAAAGCTGTAACTCTGTGACGTGATTTCACAGAACACAAAGAAGTTTCTCAGAAACCTTCTTTCTCTTTGTTATCTGAGGATATTTCCTTTGGCCCTAGAGTCTTCAAAGGGATCCGAAATATCTGTTCTCAGATTCCACAGAAATAAGGCTAGCAAAGAGATCCACGAAATACAGAAATAACTCTGTGAGATGAATTAGCAGAAGACAAAGAAGTTTCTCAGAAAGCTTCTTTCCAGATTTCATCTGAGGATATTTCCTTTTTCACCGTAGCCCTCTACGGGCTCCCAAATATCACTTTGCCAATTCCACAAGAACTGTCTTAGAGAAAGGCTTCTTGAGGGGAAAGCTGTAAGTCTGTGAGATGATTTCACAGAACACAAAGAAGTTTCTCAGAGCGCTTCTTTCTCTTTGTTATCGGAGGATATTTCCTTTGGCTCTATAGTCTTCAAAGGGATCCGAAATATCTATTCTCACATTCCACAGAAATAAGGCTAGCAAAGAGATCCACCAAATACAGATGTAACTCTGTGAGATGAATTAACAGAAGACGAAGAAGTTTCTCCGAAAGCTTCTTTCCAGATTTCATCTGATGATATTTCCTTTTTCACCATAGCCCTCTATGGGCTTCCAAATATCACTTTGCCTACTCCACAAAAACAGTCTTAGCGAAAGGCTTCTTCAGGAGAAAGCTGTATCTCTGTGAGATGATTTCACAGAACACAAAGAAGTTTCTCAGAACGCTTCTTTCTCTTTGTTATCGGAAGATATTTCCTTTGGCCCTATAGTCTTCAAAGGGATCCGAAATATCTGTTCTCAGATTCCACAGAAATAAGGCTAGCAAAGAGATCCCCGAAATACAGATGTAACTCTGTGAGATGAATTAACAGAACACTAAGCAGTTTCTCAGAAAACTTCTTCCCAGATATCATCTGAGGATATTTTCTTTTTCACCGTAGCCCTCTATGGGCTTCCAAATATCACTTTGCCAATTCCAAAAGAACTGTCTTAGCGAAAGGCTTCTTGAGAGGAAAGCTGTAATTCTGTGAGATGTTTTCACAGAACACAAAGAAGTTTCTCAGAAACCTTCTTTCTCTTTGTTATCGGAGGATATTTTCTTTGGCCCTAGAGTCTTCAAAGGGATCCGAAATATCTGTTCTCAGATTCCACAGAAATAAGGCTAGCAAAGAGATCCACGAAATACAGATATAACTCTGTGACATGAATTAACAGAACACTAAGCAGTTTCTCAGAAAGCTTCTATACAGATTTCATCTGAGGATATTTCCTTTTTCACCATAGCCCTCTATGGGCTTCCAAATATCACTTTGCCAATTCCACAAGAACTGTCTTAGCGAAAGGCTTCTTGAGGGGAAAGCTGTAACTCTGTGACATGATTTCACAGAACACAAAGAAGTTTCTCAGAAAGCTTCTTTCTCTTTGTTATCGGAGAATATTTCCTTTGGCCCTAGAGTCTTCAAAGGGATCCGAAATATCTGTTCTCATGTTCCTCAGAAATAAGGCTAGCAAAGAGATCCACCAAAAACAGATGTAACTCTGTGAGATGAATTAACAGAAGACTAAGAAGTTTCTCAGAAAGCTTCTTTCCAGATTTCATCTGAGGATATTTCCTTTTTCACCATAGCCCTCTATGGGCTTCCAAATATCACTTTGCCTACTCCACAAGAACAGTCTTAGCGAAAGGCTTCTTCAGTGGAAAGCTGTATCTCTGTGAGATGATTTCACAGAAAACAAAGAAGTTTCTCAGAACGCTTCTTTCTCTTTGTTATCGGAGTATATTTCCTTTGGCCCTATAGTCTTCAAAGGGATCCGAAATATCTGTTCTCAGATTCCACAGAAATAAGGCTAGCAAAGAGAACCACGAAATACAGATGTAACTCTGTGAGATGAATTAACAGAACACTAAGCAGTTTCTCAAAAAGCTTCTTCCCAGATTTCATCTGAGGATGTTTTCTTTTTCACCATAGCCCTCTATGGGCTTCCAAATATCACTTTGCCAATTCCAAAAGAACCGTCTTAGCGAAAGGCGTCTTGAGAGGAAAGCTGTAATTCTGTGAGATGTTTTCACAGAACACAAAGAAGTTTCTCAGAAAACTTTTTTCTCTTTGTTATCGGAGGATATTTTCTTTGGCCCTATAGTCTTCTAAGGGATCCGAAATATCTGTTCTCAGATTCCACAGAAATAAGGCTAGCAAAGAAATCCACCAAATACAGATGTAACTCTGTGAAATGAATTAACAGAACACTAAGGAGTTTCCCAGAAAGCTACTTTCCAGGTTTCATCTTAGGATATTTCCTTTTTCACCATAGCACTCTATGGTCTTCCAAATATCACTTTGCCCATTCGACAAGAACTGTCTTAGCGAAAGGCTTCTTGAGGGGGAAGCTGTAACTCTGTGAGGTGATTTCACAGAACACAAAGAAGTTTCTCAGAAAGCTTCTTTCTCTTTGTTATCGGAGTTTATTTCCTTTGGCCCTATAATCTTCAAAGGGATCCGAAATATCTGTTCTCAGATTCCACAGAAATAAGGCTAGCAAAGAGATCCACCAAATACAGATGTAACACTGTGAGATGAATTAACAGAACACTAAGCAGCTTCTCAGAAAGCTTCTTTCCAGATTTCATCTGAAGTTATTTCCTTTTTCACAATAGCCCTCTATGGGCTTCCAAATATCACTTTGCCAATTCCACAAGAACTGTCTTAGTGAAAGGCTTCTTGAGGGGAAAGCTGTAACTCTGTGAGATGATTTCACAGAACACAAAGAATTTTCTCAGAAAGCTTCTTTCTCTTTGTTATCGGAGGATATTTCCTTTGGCCCTGTAGCCTTCAAAGGGATGCGGAATATCTGTTTTCAGATTCCAGAGAAATAAGGCTAGCAAAGAGATCCACGAAATACAGATGTAACTCTGTGAGATGAATTAACAGAACACTAAGCAGTTTCTCAGAAAGCTTCTTTCCAGATTTCATCTGAGGTTATTTCCTTTTTCACCGTAGCCCTCTATGGGCTTCCAAATATCACTTTGCCAATTCCACAAGGACTGTCTTAGCGAAAGGCTTCTTGAGGGGAAAGCTGTAACTCTCTGAGATGATTTCACAGAACACAAAGAAGTTTCTCAGAAAGCTTCTTTCTCTTTGTTATCGGAGGATATTTCCTTTGGCCCTGTAATCTTCAAAGGGATCCGAAATATCTGTTCTCAGATTCCACAGAAATAATGCTAGCAAAGAAATCCACGAAATGCAGATGTAACTCTGTGAGATGAATTAACAGAACACTAAGCAGTTTTTCAGAAAGCTTCTTTCCAAATTTCATCTGAGGATATTTCCTTTTTCACCATAGCCCTCTATGCGCTTCCAAATATCACTTTGCAAATTCCACTAGAACTGTCTTAGCGAAAGACTTCTTGAGGGGAAAGCTGTAACTCTGTGAGATGATTTCACAGAACACAAAGAATTTTCTCAGAAAGCTTCTTTCTCTTTGTTATCGGAGGATATTTCCTTTGGACCTGTAGCCTTCAAAGGGATGCAGAATATCTGTTTTCAGATTCCAGAGAAATAAGGATAGCAAAGAGATCCACGAAATACAGTTGTAACTCTGTGAGATGAATTAACAGAACACTAAGCAGTTTCTCAGAAAGGTTCTTTCCAGATTTCATCTGAGGTTATTTCCTTTTTTACCGTAGCCCTCTATGGGCTTCCAAATATCACTTTGCCAATTCCACAAGGACTGTCTTAGCGAAAGGCTTCTTGAGGGGAAAGCTGTAACTCTCTGAGATGATTTCACAGAACACAAAGAAGTTTCTCAGAAAGCTTCTTTCTCTTTGTTATCGGAGGATATTTCCTTTGGCCCTGTAGTCTTCAAAGGGATCCGAAATATCTGTTCTCAGATTCCACAGAAATAATGCTAGCAAAGAGATCCACGAAATGCAGATGTAACTCTGTGAGATGAATTAACAGAATACTAAGCAGTTTTTCAGAAAGCTCTTTCCAGATTTCATCTGAGGATATTTCCTTTTTCACCATAGCCCTCTATGCGCTTCCAAATATCACTTTGCCAATTCCACTAGAACTGTCTTAGCGAAAGACTTCTTGAGGGGAAAGCTGTAACTCTGTGAGATGATTTCACAGAACACAAAGAAGTTTCTCAGAAAGCTTCTTTCTCTTTGTTATCGGAGGATATTTCCTTTGGCCCTAGAGTTTTCAAAGGGATCCGTAATATCTGTTCTCAGATTACACAGAAATAAGGCTAGCAAAGAGATCCACGAAATGCAGATGTAACTCTGTGAGATGATTTAACAGAAAACTAAGCAGTTTCTCAGAAAGCTTCTTTACAGATTTCATCTGAGGATATTTCCTTTTTCACCATAGCCCTCTATGGGCTTCCAAATATAACTTTGCCAATTCCACAAGAACTGTATTACCGAAAGGATTCTTGAGGGGAATGCTGTAACTCTGTGAGATGATTTCACAGAACACAAAGAAGATTCTCAGAAAGCTTCTATCTCTTTGTTATCGGAGGATATTTCCTTTGGCCCTAGAATCTTCAAAGGGATCCGTAATATCTGTTCTCAGATTCCACAGAAATAAGGCTAGCAAAGAGATCCACGAAAGGCAGATGTAACTCTGGGAGATGAATTAACAGAACACTAAGCAGTTTCTCAGAAAGCTTCTTTCCAGATTTCATCTGAGAATATTTCCTTTTTCACCATAGCCCTCTATGCGCTTAAAAATATCACTTTGCAAATTCCACAAGAACTGTCTTAGCGAAAGGCTTCTTGAGGGGAAAGCTGTAACTCTGTGAGATGATTTCACAGAACACAGAGAAGTTTCGCAGAAACCTTCTTTAACTTTGTTATCGGAGGATATTTACTTTGGCCCTATAGTCTTCAAAGGGATCCGAAATATCTGTTCTCAGATTCCACAGAAATAAGGCTAGCAAAGAGATCCAACAAATTCAGATGTAACTCTGTGAGATGAATTAACAGAACACTAAGAAGTTTCTCAGAAAGATTCTTTCCAGATTTCATCTGAGGATATTTCCTTTTTCACCATAGCCCTCTATGGGCTTCAAAATATTACTTTGCTTATTCCACAAGAACATAGTTAGCGAAAGGATTTTTCAGGGGAAAGCTGTATCTCTGTGAGATGACTTCACAGAACCCAAAGAAGTTTCTCAGAACGCTTCTTTCTCTTTGTTACCGGAGGATATTTCCATTGGCCCTATAGTCTTCAAAGGGATCCGATTTATCTGTTCTCGGATTCCACAGAAATAAGGCTAGCAAAGAGATCCACGAAATACAGATCTAACACTGGGCGATGAATTAACAGAACACTAAGCAGTTTCTAGAAAGCTGCTTTCCAGATTTCATCTGAGGATATTTCCTTTTTCACCATAGCCCTCTATGGGCATCCAAATATCACTTTGCCAATTCCACTAGAACTGTCTTAGCGAAAGGCTTCTTGAGGGGATAGCTGTAACTCTGTGAGATGATTTCACAGAACACAAAGAAGTTTCTCAGAAAGCTTCTTTCTCTTTCTTATCGGAGGATATTTCCTTTGGCCCTTTAGTCTTCTAAGGGATCCGAAATATCTGTTCTCAGATTCCACAGAAATAAGGCTAGCAAAGAGATCCACGAAATACAGATGTAACTCTGTGAGATGAATTAACAGAACACTAAGCAGTTTCTCAGAAAGCTACTTTCCAGGTTTCATCTGAGGATATTTCCTTTTTCACCATAGGCCTCTATGGTCTTCCAAATATCACTTTGCCAATTCGACAAGAACTGTCTTAGCGAAAGGCTTCTTGAGGGAAAAGCTGTAACTCTGTGACGTGATTTCACAGAACACAAAGATGTTTCTCAGAAAGCTTCTTTCTCTTTGTTATCTGAGGATATTTCCTTTGGCCCTAGAGTCTTCAAAGGGATCCGAAATATCTGTTCTCAGATTCCACAGAAATAAGGCTAGCAAAGAGATCCACGAAATACAGATATAACTCTGTGACATGAATTAACAGAACACTAAGCAGTTTCTCAGAAAGCTTCTATACAGATTTCATCTGAGGATATTTCCTTTTTCACCATAGCCCTCTATGGGCTTCCAAATATCACTTTGCCAATTCCACAAGAACTGTCTTAGCGAAAGGCTTCTTGAGGGGAAAGCAGTAACTCTGTGACATGATTTCACAGAACACAAAGAAGTTTCTCAGAAAGCTTCTTTCTCTTTGTTATCGGAGAATATTTCCTTTGGCCCTAGAGTCTTCAAAGGGATCCGAAATATCTGTTCTCAGATTCCGCAGAAATAAGGCTAGCAAAGAGATCCACCAAAAACAGATGTAACTCTGTGAGATGAATTAACAGAAGACTAAGAAGTTTCTCAGAAAGCTTCTTTCCAGATTTCATCTGAGGATATTTCCTTTTTCACCATAGCCCTCTATGGGCTTCCAAATATCACTTTGCCTACTCCACAAGAACAGTCTTAGCGAAAGGCTTCTTCAGTGGAAAGCTGTATCTCTGTGAGATGATTTCACAGAACACAAAGAAGTTTCTCAGAACGCTTCTTTCTCTTTGTTATCGGAGTATATTTCCTTTGGCCCTATAGTCTTCAAAGGGATCCGAAATATCTGTTCTCAGATTCCACAGAAATAAGGCTAGCAAAGAGAATCACGAAATACAGATGTAACTCTGTGAGATGAATTAACAGAACACTAAGCAGTTTCTCAAAAAGCTTCTTCCAAGATTTCATCTGAGGATGTTTTCTTTTTCACCATAGCCCTCTATGGGCTTCCAAATATCACTTTGCCAATTCCAAAAGAACCGTCTTAGCGAAAGGCTTCTTGAGAGGAAAGCTGTAATTCTGTGAGATGTTTTCACAGAACACAAAGAAGTTTCTCAGAAAACTTTTTTCTCTTTGTTATCGGAGGATATTTTCTTTGGCCCTATAGTCTTCTAAGGGATCCGAAATATCTGTTCTCAGATTCCACAGAAATAAGGCTAGCAAAGAAATCCACCAAATACAGATGTAACTCTGTGAAATGAATTAACAGAACACTAAGGAGTTTCCCAGAAAGCTACTTTCCAGGTTTCATCTTAGGATATTTCCTTTTTCACCATAGCACTCTATGGTCTTCCAAATATCACTTTGCCCATTCGACAAGAACTGTCTTAGCGAAAGGATTCTTGAGGGGAAAGCTGTAACTCTGTGACGTGATTTCACAGAACACGAAGAAGTTTCTCAGAAAGCTTCTTTCTCTTTGTAATCGGAGGATATTTCCTTTGGCCCTATAGTCTTCTAAGGGATCCGACATGTCTGTTCTCAGATTCCGCAGAAATAAGGCTAGCAAAGAGATCCACGAAATACAGATGTAAATCTGTGAGATGAATTTACAGAACACTAAGCAGTTTCTCAGAAAGCTTCTTTCCAGATTTCATCTGAGGTTATTTCCTTTTTCACCATAGCCCTCTATGGGCTTCCAAATATCACTTTGCCAATTCCACAGGAATTGTCTTAGCGAAAGGCTTCTTGAGGGGAAAGCTGTAACTCTGTGAGATGATTACACCGAACACAAAGAAGTTTCTCAGCACGCTTCTTTCTCTTTGTTATCGGAGGATATTTCCTTTGGCCCTATAGTCTTCAAAGGGATCCGAAATATCTGTTCTCAGATTGCACAGAAATAATGCTAGCAAAGAGATACACGAAATACAGATGTAACTCTGTGAGATGAATTAACAGAACACTAAGCAGTTACTCAGAAAGCTTCTTTCCAGATTTCATCTGAGGATATTTCCTTTTTCACCATAGCCCTCTAAGGGCTTCAAAATATCACTTTGCCAATTCCCCAAGAACAGTCTTAGCGAAAGGCTTCTTCACTGGAAAGCTGTAACTCTGTGAGATGATTTCACAGAACACAAAGAAGTTTCTCAGAAAGCTTCTTTCTCGTTGTTATCGGAGGATATTTCCTTTGGCCATAGAGTCTTCAAAGGGATCCGTAATATCTGTTCTCAGATTCCACAGAAATAAGGCTAGAAAGAGATCCACGAAATGCAGATATAAATCTGGGAGATGAATTAATAGAACACTAAGCAGTTTCTCAGAAAGCTTCTTTACAGATTTCATCTGAGGATATTTCCTTTTTCACCATAGCCTCTATGGGCTTCCAAATATCACTTTGCCAATTCCACAAGAACTGTATTACCGAAAGGCTTCTTGAGGGGAATGCTGTAACTCTGTGAGATGATTTCACAGAACACAAAGAAGATTCTCAGAAAGCTTCTATCTCTTTGTTATCGGAGGATATTTCATTTGGCCCTAGAATCTTCAAAGGGATCCGTAATATCTGTTCTCAGATTCCACAGAAATAAGGCTAGCAAAGAGATCCACGAAATGCAGTTGTAACTCTGGGAGATGAATTAAAAGAACACTAAGAAGTTTCTCAGAAAGCTTCTTTACAGATTTCATCTGAGGATATTTCCTTTTTCACCATAGCCATCAATGGGCTTCCAAATATCACTTTGCCAATTCGACTAGAACTGTCTTAGCGAAAGGCTTCTTGCGGGGATAGCTGTAACTCTTTGAGATGATTTCACAGAACACAAAGAAGTTTTTCAGAAAGCTTCTTTCTCTTTGTTATCGGAGGATATTTCCTTTGGCCCTATAGTCTTCTAAGGGATCCGAAATATCTGTTCTCAGATTCCACAGAAATAAGGCTAGCAAAGAGATCCACGAAATACAGATGTAACTCTGTGAGATGAATTAACAGAACACTAAGCAGTTTCTCAGAAAGCTACTTTCCAGGTTTCATCTGAGGATATTTCCTTTTTCAACATAGCCCTCTAAGGGCTTCCAAATATCACTTTGCCAATTCGACAAGAACTGTCTTAGCGAAAGGCTTCTTGAGGGGAAAGCTGTAACTCTGTGACGTGATTTCAGAGAACACAAAGAAGTTTCTCAGAAACCTTTTTCTCATTGTTATCTGAGGATATTTCCTTTGGCCCTAGAGGGTTCAAAGGGATCCGAAAAATCTGTTCTCAGATTCCACAGAAATAAGACTAGCAAAGAGATCCACGAAATACAGAAATAACTCTGTGAGATGAATTAACAGAACACTAAGCAGTTTCTCAGAAACCTTCTATCCAGATTTCATCTGAGGATATTTCCTTTTTCACCATAGGCCTCTATGGGCTTCCAAATATCACTTTGCCAATTCCACAAGAACTGTCTTAGCGAAAGGCTTCTTGAGGGGAAAGCTGTAACTCTGTGAGATGATTTCACAGAACACAAAGAAGTTTCTCAGAACGCTTCTTTCTCTTTGTTATCGGAGGATATTTCCTTTTTCACTATAGTCTTCAAAGGGATCCGAAATATCTGTTCTCAGATTCCACAGAAATAAGGCTAGCAAAGAGATCCACCAAATACAGATGTAACTATGTGAGATGAATTAACAGAAGACAAAGAAGTTTCTCAGAAAGCTTCTTTCCAGATTTCATCTGAGGATATTTCCTTTTTCACCATAGCCCTCTATGGGCTTCCAAATATCACCTTGCCTACTCCACAAGAACAGTCTTAGCGAAAGGCTTCTTCAGTGGAAAGCTGTATCTCTGTGAGATGATTTCAGAGAACACAAAGAAGTTTCTCAGAAAGCTTCTTTCTCTTTGTTATCGGAGGATATTTCCTTTGGCCGTATAGTCTTCAAAGGGATCCGAAATATATGTTCTCAGATTCCACAGAAATAAGGCTAGCAAAGAGATCCACGCAATACACATGTAACTCTGTGAGATGAATTAACAGAGCACTAAGCAGTTTCTCAGAGAGCTTCTTCGCAGATTTCATCTGAGGATATTTTCTTTTTCACCATAGCCCTCAATGGGCTTCCAAATATCACTTTGCCAATTCCAAAAGAACTGTCTTAGCGTAAGGCTTCTTGAGAGGGAAGCTGTAATTCTGTGAGATTTTTTCACAGAACACAAAGAAGTTTCTCAGAAACCTTCTTTCTCTTTGTTATCGGAGGATATTTTCTTTGGCCCAATAGTCTTCTAAGGGATCCGAAATATCTGTTCTCAGATTCCACAGAAATAAGGCTAGCAAAGAAATCCACCAAATACAGATGTAACTCTGTGAGATGAATTAAGAGAACACTAAGCAGTTTCTCAGAAACCTTCTTTCCAGATTTCATCTGAGGATATATCCTCTTTCACCATAGCCCTCTATGGGCTTCCAAATATCACTGTTCGAATTCCACAAGAACTGCCTTAGCGAAAGGCTTCTTGAGGGGAAAGCTGTAACTCTGTGAGATGATTTCACAGAACACAAAGAAGTTTCTCAGAAACCTTCTTTCTCTTTGTTATCGGAGTTTATTTCCTTTGGCCCTATAATCTTCAAAGGGATCCGAAATATCTGTTCCCAGATTCCAAAGAAATAATGCTAGCAAAGAGATCCTCGAAATACAGATGTAACTCTGTGAGATGAATTAGGAGAACACTAAGCAGTTTCTCAGAAAGCTACTTTCCAGATTTCATCTGAGGATATTTCCTTTTTCACCATAGCCCTCTTTGGTCTTCCAAATATCACTTTGCCAATTCCACAAGAACTGTCTTAGTGAAAGGCTTCTTGAGGGGAAAGCTGTAACTCTGTGAGGTGATTTCACAGAACACAAAGAAGTTTCTGAGAAAGCTTCTTTCTCTTTTTTATCGGCGGATATTTCCTTTGGCCCTATAGTCTTCTAAGGGATCCGAAATATCTGTTCTCAGATTCCACAGAAATAAGGCTAGCAAAGAGATCCACGAAATACAGATATAACTCTGTGAGATGAATTAACAGAACACTAAGCAGTTTCTCAGAAAGCTACTTTCCAGGTTTCATCTGAGGATATTTCCTTTTTCAACATAGCCCTCTAAGGGCTTCCAAATATCACTTTGACAATTCGACAAGAACTGTCTTAGCGAAAGGCTTCTTGAGGGGAAAGCTGTAACTCTGTGACGTGATTTCACAGAACACAAAGAAGTTTCCCAGAAACCTTCTTTCTCTTTGTTATCTGAGGATATTTCCTTTGGCCCTAGAGTCTTCAAAGGGATCCGAAATATCTGTTCTCAGATTCCACAGAAATAAGGCTAGCAAAGAGATCCACGAAATACAGAAATAACTCTGTGAGATGAATTAGCAGAAGACAAAGAAGTTTCTCAGAAAGCTTCTTTCCAGATTTCATCTGAGGATATTTCCTTTTTCACCGTAGCCCTCTACGGGCTCCCAAATATCACTTTGCCAATTCCACAAGAACTGTCTTAGAGAAAGGCTTCTTGAGGGGAAAGCTGTAAGTCTGTGAGATGATTTCACAGAACACAAAGAAGTTTCTCAGAGCGCTTCTTTCTCTTTGTTATCGGAGGATATTTCCTTTGGCTCTATAGTCTTCAAAGGGATCCGAAATATCTATTCTCACATTCCACAGAAATAAGGCTAGCAAAGAGATCCACCAAATACAGATGTAACTCTGTGAGATGAATTAACAGAAGACGAAGAAGTTTCTCAGAAAGCTTCTTTCCAGATTTCATCTGATGATATTTCCTTTTTCACCATAGCCCTCTATGGGCTTCCAAATATCACTTTGCCTACTCCACAAAAACAGTCTTAGCGAAAGGCTTCTTCAGGAGAAAGCTGTATCTCTGTGAGATGATTTCACAGAACACAAAGAAGTTTCTCAGAACGCTTCTTTCTCTTTGTTATCGGAAGATATTTCCTTTGGCCCTATAGTCTTCAAAGGGATCCGAAATATCTGTTCTCAGATTCCACAGAAATAAGGCTAGCAAAGAGATCCCCGAAATACAGATGTAACTCTGTGAGATGAATTAACAGAACACTAAGCAGTTTCTCAGAAAGCTTCTTCCCAGATATCATCTGAGGATATTTTCTTTTTCACCATAGCCCTCTATGGGCTTCCAAATATCACTTTGCCAATTCCAAAAGAACTGTCTTAGCGAAAGGCTTCTTGAGAGGAAAGCTGTAATTCTGTGAGATGTTTTCACAGAACACAAAGAAGTTTCTCAGAAACCTTCTTTCTCTTTGTTATCGGAGGATATTTTCTTTGGCCCTAGAGTCTTCAAAGGGATCCGAAATATCTGTTCTCAGATTCCACAGAAATAAGGCTAGCAAAGAGATCCACGAAATACAGATATAACTCTGTGACATGAATTAACAGAACACTAAGCAGTTTCTCAGAAAGCTTCTATACAGATTTCATCTGAGGATATTTCCTTTTTCACCATAGCCCTCTATGGGCTTCCAAATATCACTTTGCCAATTCCACAAGAACTGTCTTAGCGAAAGGCTTCTTGAGGGGAAAGCTGTAACTCTGTGACATGATTTCACAGAACACAAAGAAGTTTCTCAGAAAGCTTCTTTCTCTTTGTTATCGGAGAATATTTCCTTTGGCCCTAGAGTCTTCAAAGGGATCCGAAATATCTGTTCTCATGTTCCTCAGAAATAAGGCTAGCAAAGAGATCCACCAAAAACAGATGTAACTCTGTGAGATGAATTAACAGAAGACTAAGAAGTTTCTCAGAAAGCTTCTTTCCAGATTTCATCTGAGGATATTTCCTTTTTCACCATAGCCCTCTATGGGCTTCCAAATATCACTTTGCCTACTCCACAAGAACAGTCTTAGCGAAAGGCTTCTTCAGTGGAAAGCTGTATCTCTGTGAGATGATTTCACAGAAAACAAAGAAGTTTCTCAGAACGCTTCTTTCTCTTTGTTATCGGAGTATATTTCCTTTGGCCCTATAGTCTTCAAAGGGATCCGAAATATCTGTTCTCAGATTCCACAGAAATAAGGCTAGCAAAGAGAACCACGAAATACAGATGTAACTCTGTGAGATGAATTAACAGAACACTAAGCAGTTTCTCAAAAAGCTTCTTCCCAGATTTCATCTGAGGATGTTTTCTTTTTCACCATAGCCCTCTATGGGCTTCCAAATATCACTTTGCCAATTCCAAAAGAACCGTCTTAGCGAAAGGCGTCTTGAGAGGAAAGCTGTAATTCTGTGAGATGTTTTCACAGAACACAAAGAAGTTTCTCAGAAAACTTTTTTCTCTTTGTTATCGGAGGATATTTTCTTTGGCCCTATAGTCTTCTAAGGGATCCGAAATATCTGTTCTCAGATTCCAAAGAAATAAGGCTAGCAAAGAAATCCACCAAATACAGATGTAACTCTGTGAAATGAATTAACAGAACACTAAGGAGTTTCCCAGAAAGCTACTTTCCAGGTTTCATCTTAGGATATTTCCTTTTTCACCATAGCACTCTATGGTCTTCCAAATATCACTTTGCCCATTCGACAAGAACTGTCTTAGCGAAAGGCTTCTTGAGGGGAAAGCTGTAACTCTGTGAGGTGATTTCACAGAACACAAAGAAGTTTCTCAGAAAGCTTCTTTCTCTTTGTTATCGGAGTTTATTTCCTTTGGCCCTATAATCTTCAAAGGGATCCGAAATATCTGTTCTCAGATTCCACAGAAATAAGGCTAGCAAAGAGATCCACCAAATACAGATGTAACACTGTGAGATGAATTAACAGAACACTAAGCAGCTTCTCAGAAAGCTTCTTTCCAGATTTCATCTGAAGTTATTTCCTTTTTCACAATAGCCCTCTATGGGCTTCCAAATATCACTTTGCCAATTCCACAAGAACTGTCTTAGTGAAA
The DNA here is from genome assembly GCF_043159975.1 of Macaca nemestrina. Classification (NCBI taxonomy): domain Eukaryota; kingdom Metazoa; phylum Chordata; class Mammalia; order Primates; family Cercopithecidae; genus Macaca; species Macaca nemestrina. Next base: position 29,097,600 of record NC_092143.1, read on the forward strand.
GGCTTCTTGAGGGGAAAGCTGTAACTCTGTGAGATGATTTCACAGAACACAAAGAATTTTCTCAGAAAGCTTCTTTCTCTTTGTTCTCGGAGGATATTTCCTTTGGCCCTGTAGCCTTCAAAGGGATGTGGAATATCTGTTTTCAGATTCCAGAGAAATAAGGCTAGCAAAGAGATCCACGAAATACAGATGTAACTCTGTGAGATGAATTAACAGAACACTAAGCAGTTTCTCAGAAAGCTTCTTTCCAGATTTCATCTGAGGTTATTTCCTTTTTCACCGTAGCCCTCTATGGGCTTCCAAATATCACTTTGCCAATTCCACAAGGACTGTCTTAGCGAAAGGCTTCTTGAGGGGAAAGCTGTAACTCTCTGAGATGATTTCACAGAACACAAAGAAGTTTCTCAGAAAGCTTCTTTCTCTTTGTTATCGGAGGATATTTCCTTTGGCCCTGTAGTCTTCAAAGGGATCCGAAATATCTGTTCTCAGATTCCACAGAAATAATGCTAGCAAAGAGATCCACGAAATGCAGATGTAACTCTGTGAGATGAATTAACAGAACACTAAGCAGTTTTTCAGAAAGCTTCTTTCCAGATTTCATCTGAGGATATTTCCTTTTTCACCATAGCCCTCTATGCGCTTCCAAATATCACTTTGCAAATTCCACTAGAACTGTCTTAGCGAAAGACTTCTTGAGGGGAAAGCTGTAACTCTGTGAGATGATTTCACAGAACACAAAGAATTTTCTCAGAAAGCTTCTTTCTCTTTGTTATCGGAGGATATTTCCTTTGGACCTGTAGCCTTCAAAGGGATGCGGAATATCTGTTTTCAGATTCCAGAGAAATAAGGCTAGCAAAGAGATCCACGAAATACAGATGTAACTCTGTGAGATGAATTAACAGAACACTAAGCAGTTTCTCAGAAAGCTTCTCTCCAGATTTCATCTGAGGATATTTCCTTTTTCACCGTAGCCCTCTAAGGGCTTCAAAATATCACTTTGCCAATTCCACAAGAACTGTCTTACCGAAAGGCTTCTTGAGGAGAAAGCTGTAACTCTCTGAGACGATTTCACAGAACACAAAGAAGTTTCTCAGAAAGCTTCTTTCTCTTTGTTATCGGAGGATATTTCCTTTGGCCCTAGAGTTTTCAAAGGGATCCGTAATATCTGTTCTCAGATTACACAGAAATAAGGCTAGCAAAGGGATCCACGAAATGCAGATGTAACTCTGGGAGATGAATTAACAGAAAACTAAGCAGTTTCTCAGAAAGCTTCTTTACAGGTTTCATCTGAGGATATTTCCTTTTTCACCATAGCCCTCTATGGGCTTCCAAATATAACTTTGCCAATTCCACAAGAACTGTATTACCGAAAGGATTGTTGAGGGGAATGCTGTAACTCAGTGCGATGATTTCACAGAACACAAAGAAGATTCTCAGAAAGCTTCTATCTCTTTGTTATCGGAGGATATTTCCTTTGGCCCCAGAATCTTCAAAGGGATCCGAAATATCTGTTCTCAGATTCCACAGAAATAAGGCTAGCAAAGAGATCCACGAAATGCAGATGTAACTCTGTGAGATGAATTAACAAAACACTAAATAGTTTCTCAGAAAGCTTCTTTCCAGATTTCATCTGAGGATATTTCCTTTTTCACCATAGCCGTCTATGGGCTTCCAAATATCACTTTGCCTACTCCACAAGAACAGTCTTAGCGAAAGGCTTCTTGAGGGGAAAGCTGTATCTCTGTGAGATGATTTCACAGAACACAGAGAAGTTTCGCAGAAACCTTCTTTAACTTTGTTATCGGAGGATATTTACTTTGGCCCTATAGTCTTCAAAGGGATCCGAAATATCTGTTCTCAGATTCCACAGAAATAAGGCTAGCAAAGAGAATCACGAAATACAGATGTAACTCTGTGAGATGAATTAACAGAACAATAAGCAGTTTCTCAAAAAGCTTCTTCCCAGATTTCATCTGAGGATGTTTTCTTTTTCACCATAGCCCTCTATGGGCTTCCAAATATCACTTTGCCAATTCCAAAAGAACCGTCTTAGCGAAAGGCTTCTTGAGAGGAAAGCTGTAATTCTCTGAGATGTTTTCACAGAACACAAAGAAGTTTCTCAGAAACCTTCTTTCTCTTTGTTATCGGAGGATATTTTCTTTGGCCCTATAGTCTTCTAAGGGATCTGAAATATCTGTTCTCAGATTACACAGAAATAAGGCTAGCAAAGAGATCCACGAAATGCAGATGTAACTCTGGGAGATGAATTAACAGAAAACTAAGCAGTTTCTCAGAAAGCTTCTTTACAGATTTCATCTGAGGATATTTCCTTTTTCACCATAGCCCTCTATGGGCTTCCAAATATAACTTTGCCAATTCCACAAGAACTGTATTACCGAAAGGATTGTTGAGGGGAATGCTGTAACTCTGTGCGATGATTTCACAGAACACAAAGAAGATTCTCAGAAAGCTTCTATCTCTTTGTTATCGGAGGATATTTCCTTTGGCCCCAGAATCTTCAAAGGGATCCGAAATATCTGTTCTCAGATTCCACAGAAATAAGGCTAGCAAAGAGATCCACGAAATGCAGATGTAACTCTGTGAGATGAATTAACAGAACACTAAGTAGTTTCTCAGAAAGCTTCTTTCCAGATTTCATCTGAGGATATTTCCTTTTTCACCATAGCCGTCTATGGGCTTCCAAATATCACTTTGCCTACTCCACAAGAACAGTCTTAGCGAAAGGCTTCTTGAGGGGAAAGCTGTATCTCTGTGAGATGATTTCACAGAACACAGAGAAGTTTCGCAGAAACCTTCTTTAACTTTGTTATCGGAGGATATTTACTTTGGCCCTATAGTCTTCAAAGGGATCCGAAATATCTGTTCTCAGATTCCACAGAAATAAGGCTAGCAAAGAGAATCACGAAATACAGATGTAACTCTGTGAGATGAATTAACAGAACAATAAGCAGTTTCTCAAAAAGCTTCTTCCCAGATTTCATCTGAGGATGTTTTCTTTTTCACCATAGCCTTCTATGGGCTTCCAAATATCACTTTGCCAATTCCAAAAGAACCGTCTTAGCGAAAGGCTTCTTGAGAGGAAAGCTGTAATTCTCTGAGATGTTTTCACAGAACACAAAGAAGTTTCTCAGAAACCTTCTTTCTCTTTGTTATCGGAGGATATTTTCTTTGGCCCTATAGTCTTCTAAGGGATCCGAAATATCTGTTCTCAGATTCCACAGAAATAAGGCTAACAAAGAAATCCACCAAATACAGATGTAACTCTGTGAGATGAATTAAGAGAACACTAAGCAGTTTCTCAGAAACCTTCTTTCCAGATTTAATCCTAGGATATATCCGTTTTCACCATAGCCCTCTATGGGCTTCCAAATATCACTGTGCGAATTCCACAAGAACTGTCTTAGCGAAAGGCTTCTTGAGGGGAAAGCTGTAACTCTGTGAGATGATTTCACAGAACACAAAGAAGTTTCTCAGAAAGCTTCTTTCTCTTTGTTATCGGAGTTTATTTCCTTTGGCCCTATAATCTTCAAAGGGATCCGAAATATCTGTTCCCAGATTACAAAGAAATAAGGCTATCAAAGAGATCCAGGAAATACAGATGTAACTCTGTGAGATGAATTAACAGAACACTAAGCAGTTTCTCAGAAAGCTTCTTTCCAGATTTCATCTGAGGTTACTACCTTTTTCACCACAGCCCTCTATGGGTTTCCAAATATCACTTTGCCAATTCCACAAGAACTGTCTTAGTGAAAGGCTTCTTGAGGGGAAAGCTGTAACTCTGTGAGATGATTTCACAGAACACAAAGAAGTTTCTCAGAAAGTTTCTTTCTCTTTGTTATCGGAGGATATTTCCTTTGGCCATATAGTCTTCAAAGGGATCCGAAATATCTGTTCTCAGAATCCACAGAAATAATGTTAGCAAAGAAATCCACGAAATACAGATGTAACTCTGTGAGATGAATTAACAGAACACTAAGGAGTTTCCCAGAAAGGTACTTTCCAGGTTTCATCTTAGGATATTTCCTTTTTCACCATAGCACTCTATGGTCTTCCAAATATCACTTTGCCCATTCGACAAGAACTGTCTTAGCAAAAGGCTTCTTGAGGGGAAAGCTGTAACTCTGTGACGTGATTTCACAGAACCTGAAGAAGTTTCTCAGAAAGCTTCTTTCTCTTTGTAATCGGAGGATATTTCCTTTGGCCCTATAGTCTTCTAAGGGATCCGAAATATCTGTTCTCACATTCCACAGAAATAAGGCTAGCAAAGAGATCCACGAAATACAGATGTAACTCTGTGAGATGAATTAACAGAAGACTAGGAAGTTTCTCAGAAAGCTTCTTTCCAGATTTCATCTGAGGATATTTCCTTTTTCACCATAGCCCTCTATGGGCTTCCAAATATCACTTTGCCTACTCCACAAGAACAGTCTTAGCGAAAGGCTTCTTCACTGGAAACCTGTATCTCTGTGAGATGATTTCACAGAACACAAAGAAGTTTCTCAGAACGCTTCTTTCTCTTTGTTATGGGAGGATATTTCCTTTGGCCCTATAGTCTTCAAAGGGATCCGAAATATATGTTCTCAGATTCCACAGAAATAAGGCTAGCAAAGAGATCCACGAAATACAGATGTAACTATGTGAGATGAATTAACAGAACACTAAGCAGTTTCTCAGAAAGCTTCTTCCCAGATTTCGTCTGAGGATGTTTTCTTTTTCACCATAGCCCTCTATGGGCTTCCAAATATCACTTTGCCAATTCCAAAAGAACTGTCTTAGCGAAAGGCTTCTTGAGAGGAAAGCTGTAATTCTGTGAGATGTTTTCACAGAACACAAAGAAGTTTCACAGAAACCTTCTTTCTCTTTGTTATCGGAGGATATTTTCTTTGACCCTACAGTCTTCTAAGGGATCCGAAATATCTGTTCTCAGATTCCACAGAAATAAGGCTAGCAAAGAAATCCACCAAATACAGATGTAACTCTGTGAGATGAATTAAGAAAACACTAAGCAGTTTCTCAGAAACCTTCTTTCAAGATTTCATCTGAGGATATATCCTTTTTCACCATAGCCCTCTATGGGCTTCCAAATATCACTGTGCAAATTCCACAAGAACTGTCTTACGGAAAGGCTTCTTGAGGGGAAAGCTGTAACTCTGTGAGATGATTTCACAGAACACAAAGAAGTTTCTCAGAAACCTTCTTTCTCTTTGTAATCGGAGGATATTTCCTTTGGCCCTAGAATCTTCAAAGGGATCCGTAATATCTCTTCTCAGATTCCACAGAAATAAGGCTAGCAAAGAGATCCATGAAAAGCACATGTAACTCTGGGAGATGAATTAACAGAACACTAAGCAGTTTCTCAGAAAGCTTCTTTACAAATTTCATCTGAGGATATTTCCTTTTTCACCATAGCCCTCAATGGGCTTCCAAATATCACTTTGCCAATTCCACAAGAATTGTCTTAGCGAAAGGCTTCATGAGGGGAAAGCTGTAACTCTGTGAGATGATGTCACAGAACACAAAGAAGTTTCTCCGAAACCTTCTTTCACTTTGTTATCCGAGGATATTTCCTTTGGCCCTATAGTCTTCTAAGGGATCCGAAATATCTGTTCTCAGATTCCACAGAAATAAGGCTAGCAAAGAGATCCACGAAATACAGATGTAACTCTGTGAGATGAATTAACAGATCACTAAGCAGTTTCTCATAAAGCTACTTTCCAGGTTTCATCTGAGGATATTTCCTTTTTCACCATAGCCCTCTATGGGATTCCAAATATCACTTTGCCAATTCGACAAGAACTGTCTTAGCGAAAGGTTTCTTGAGGGGAAAGCTGTAACTCTGTGACGTGATTTCACAGAACACAAAGAAGTTTCTCAGAAAGCTTCTTTCTCATTGTTATCGGAGGATATTTCCTTTGGCCCTAGAGTCTTCAAAGGGATCCGAAATATCTGTTCTCAGAATCCACAGAAACAATGTTAGCAAAGAAATCCACGAAATACAGATGTAACTCTGTGAGATGAATTAACAGAACACTAAGCAGTTTCTCAGAAAGCTTCTATCCAGATTTCATCTGAGGATATTTCCTTTTTCACCATAGCCCTCTATGGGCTTCCAAATATCACTTTGCCAATCCCACAAGAACTGTATTAGCGAAACGCTTCTTCAGGGGAAAGCTGTAACTCTATGAGATGATTTCACAGAACACAAAGAAGTTTCTCAGAAACCTTCTTTCTCTTTGTTATCGGAGGATATTTCCTTTGGCCCTATAGTCTTCAAAGGGATCCGAAATATCTGTTCTCACATTCCACAGAAATAAGGCTAGCAAAGAGATCCACCAAATACAGATGTAACTCTGTGAGATGAATTAACAGAAGACTAAGAAGTTTCTCAGAAAGCTTCTTTCCAGATTTCATCTGAGGATATTTCCTTTTTCACCATAGCCCTCTATGGGCTTCCAAATATCACTTTGCCTACTCCACAAGAACAGTCTTAGCGATAGGCTTCTTCAGTGGAAAGCTGTATCTCTGTGAGATGATTTCACAGAACACAAAGAAGTTTCTCAGAACGCTTCTTTCTCTTTGTTATCGGAGGATATTTCCTTTGGCCCTATAGTCTTCAAAGGGATCCGAAATATATGTTCTCAGATTCCACAGAAATAAGGCTAGCAAAGAGATCCACGAAATACAGATGTAACTCTGTGAGATGAATTAACAGAACACTAAGCAGTTTCTCAGAAAGCTTCTTCCCAGATTTCTTCTGAGGATGTTTTCTTTTTCACCATAGCCCTCTATGGGCTTCCAAATATCACTTTGCCAATTCCAAAAGAACTGTCTTAGCGAAAGGCTTCTTGAGAGGAAAGCTGTAATTCTGTGAGATGTTTTCACAGAACACAAAGAAGTTTCTCAGAAACCTTCTTTCTCTTTGGGATCGGAGGATATTTTTTTTGGCCCTATAGTCTTCTAAGGGATCCGAAATATCTGTTCTCAGATTCCACAGAAATAAGGCTAGCAAAGAAATCCACCAAATACAGATGTAACTCTGAGAGATGAATTAAGAGAACACTACGCAGTTTCTCAGAAACCTTCTTTCCAGATTTCATCTGAGGATATATCCTTTTTCACCATAGCCCTCTATGGGCTTCCAAATATCACTGTGCGAATTCCACAAGAACTGTCTTAGCGAAAGGCTTCTTGAGGGGAAAGCTGTAACTCTGTGAGATCATTTCACAGAACACAAAGAAGTTTCGCAGAAAGCTTCTTTCTCTTTGTTATCGGAGGATATTTCCTTTGGCCCTATAGTCTTCAAAGGGATCCGAAATATCTGTTCTCAGATTCCACAGAAATAAGGCTAGCAAAGAGATCCACGAAATACAGATGTAACTCTGTGAGATGAATTAACAGAAGACTAAGAAGTTTCTCAGAAAGCTTCTTTCCAGATTTCATCTGAGGATATTTCCTTTTTCACCATAGCCCTCTATGGGCTTCCAAATATCACTTTGCCTACTCCACAAGAACAGTCTTAGCGATAGGCTTCTTCAGTGGAAAGCTGTATCTCTGTGAGATGATTTCACAGAACACAAAGAAGTTTCTCAGAACGCTTCTTTCTCTTTGTTATCGGAGGATATTTCCTTTGGCCCTATAGTCTTCAAAGGGATCCGAAATATATGTTCTCAGATTCCACAGAAATAAGGCTAGCAAAGAGATCCACGAAATACAGATGTAACTCTGTGAGATGAATTAACAGAACACTAAGCAGTTTCTCAGAAAGCTTCTTCCCAGATTTCTTCTGAGGATGTTTTCTTTTTCACCATAGCCCTCTATGGGCTTCCAAATATCACTTTGCCAATTCCAAAAGAACTGTCTTAGCGAAAGGCTTCTTGAGAGGAAAGCTGTAATTCTGTGAGATGTTTTCACAGAACACAAAGAAGTTTCTCAGAAACCTTCTTTCTCTTTGGGATCGGAGGATATTTTTTTTGGCCCTATAGTCTTCTAAGGGATCCGAAATATCTGTTCTCAGATTCCACAGAAATAAGGCTAGCAAAGAAATCCACCAAATACAGATGTAACTCTGAGAGATGAATTAAGAGAACACTACGCAGTTTCTCAGAAACCTTCTTTCCAGATTTCATCTGAGGATATATCCTTTTTCACCATAGCCCTCTATGGGCTTCCAAATATCACTGTGCGAATTCCACAAGAACTGTCTTAGCGAAAGGCTTCTTGAGGGGAAAGCTGTAACTCTTGAGATGATTTCACAGAACACAAAGAAGTTTCGCAGAAAGCTTCTTTCTCTTTGTTATCGGAGGATATTTCCTTTGGCCCTATAGTCTTCAAAGGGATCCGAAATATCTGTTCTCAGATTCCACAGAAATAAGGCTAGCAAAGAGATCCACGAAATACAGATGTATCTCTGTGAGATGAATTAACAGAAGACTAAAAAGTTTCTCAGAAAGCTTCTTTCCAGATTTCATCTGAGGATATTTCCTTTTTCACCATAGACCTCTATGGGCTTCCAAATATCACTTTGCCTACTCCACAAGAACAGTCTTAGCGAAAGGCTTCTTGAGAGGAAAGCTGTAACTCTGTGAGATGATTTCACAGAACACAAAGAAGTTTCTCAGAAAGCTTCTTTCTCTTTGTTATCTGAGGATAATTCCTTTGGCCCTAGAGGGTTCAAAGGGATCCGAAATATCTGTTCTCAGATTCCACAGAAATAAGGCTAGCAAAAAGATCCACGAAATACAGAAATAACTCTGTGAGATGAATCAACAGAACACTAAGCAGTTTCTCAGAAACCTTCTATCCAGATTTCATCTGAGGATATTTTCTTTTTCACCATAGCCCTCTATGGGCTTCCAAATATCACTTTGCCAATTCCAAAAGAACTGTCTTAGCGTAAGGCTTCTTGAGAGGGAAGCTGTAATTCTGTGAGATTTTTTTCACAGAACACAAAGAAGTTTCTCAGAAACCTTCTTTCTCTTTGTTATCGGGGGATATTTCCTTTGGCCCTATAGTCTTCTAAGGGATCCGAAATATCTGTTATCAGATTTCACAGAAATAAGGCTAGCAAAGAGATCCACGAAATACAGATGTAATTCTTGGAGATGAATTAACAAAACACTAAGCAGTTTCTCAGAAAGCTTCTTTCCAGATTTCATCTGAGGACATTTCCTTTTTCACCATAGCCTTCAATGCGCTTCCAAATATCACTTTGCCAATTCCACACGAACTGTCTTAACGAAAGGCTTCTTGAGGGGAAAGCTGTATCTCTGTGAGGTGATTTCAAAGAACACAAAGAAGTTTCTCAGAAAGCTTCTTTCTCTTTGTTATCGGAGATTATTTCCTTTGGCCCTTGAGTCTTCAAAGGGATCCGAAATATCTGTTATCAGATTCCCCAGAAAGAAGGCTAGCAAAGAGATCCACGTAATACAGATGTAACTCTGTGAAATGAAATAACGGAACAATAAGCAGTTTCTCAGAAAGCTTCTTTCCAGATTTCATCTGAGGATATTTCCTTTTTCACCATAGCTCTCTATGGGCTTCCAAATATCACTTTGCCAATTCGACAAAACTGTCTTAGCGAAAGGTTTCTTGAGGAGAAAGCTGTAACTCTGTGAGATGATTTCACAGAACACAAAGAAGTTTCTCATAAAGCTTCTTTCTCTTTGTTATCGGAGTTTATTTCCTTTGGCCCTATAGTCTTCTAAGGGATCCGAAATATCTGTTCTCAGATTCCATGGAAATAAGGCTAACAAAGAGATCTACGAAAAACAGATGTAACTCTGTGAGATGAATTAACAGAACACTAAGCAGTTTCTCAGAAAGCTTCTTTCCAGATTTCATTTGAGTTTATTTCCTTTTTCACCATTACCCTCTATCCGCTTCGAAATATCACTTTTCCAATTCCACAAGAACTGTCTTACTGAAAGGCTTCTTGCGGGGAAAACTGTTAACTCTGTGAGATGATTTCACAGAACACAAAGAAGTTTCTCAGAAAGCTTCTTTCTCTTTGTTATCGGAGGATATTTCCTTTGGCCCTATAGTCTTCAAAGGGATCCGAAATATCTGTTCTCAGATTCCACAGAAATAAGGCTAGCAAGGAGATCCACGAAATACAGATGTAACTCTGTGAGATGAATTAAGAGAACACTAAGCAGTTTCTCAGAAACCTTCTTTCCAGATTTCATCCTAGGATATATCCGTTTTCACCATAGCCCTCTATGGGCTTCCAAACATCACTGTGCGAATTCCACAAGAACTGTCTTAGCGAAAGGCTTCTTGAGGGGAAAGCTGTAACTCTGTGAGATGATTTCACAGAACACAAAGAAGTTTCTCAGAAAGCTTCTTTCTCTTTGTTATCGGAGTTTATTTCCTTTGGCCCTATAATCTTCAAAGGGATCCGAAATATCTGTTCCCAGATTACAAAGAAATAAGGCTATCAAAGAGATCCAGGAAATACAGATGTAACTCTGTGAGATGAATTAACAGAACACTAAGCAGTTTCTCAGAAAGCTTCTTTCCAGATTTCATCTGAGGTTACTACCTTTTTCACCACAGCCCTCTATGGGCTTCCAAATATCACTTTGCCAATTCCACAAGAACTGTCTTAGTGAAAGGCTTCTTGAGGGGAAAGCTGTAACTCTGTGAGATGATTTCACAGAACACAAAGAAGTTTCTCAGAAAGTTTCTTTCTCTTTGTTATCGGAGGATATTTCCTTTGGCCATATAGTCTTCAAAGGGATCCGAAATATCTGTTCTCAGAATCCACAGAAATAATGTTAGCAAAGAAATCCACGAAATACAGATGTAACTCTGTGAGATGAATTAACAGAACACTAAGGAGTTTCCCAGAAAGCTACTTTCCAGGTTTCATCTTAGGATATTTCCTTTTTCACCATAGCACTCTATGGTCTTCCAAATATCACTTTGCCCATTCGACAAGAACTGTCTTAGCAAAAGGCTTCTTGAGGGGAAAGCTGTAACTCTGTGACGTGATTTCACAGAACCCGAAGAAGTTTCTCAGAAAGCTTCTTTCTCTTTGTAATCGGAGGATATTTCCTTTGGCCCTATAGTCTTCTAAGGGATCCGAAATGTCTGTTCTCAGATTCCGCAGAAATAAGGCTAGCAAAGAGATTCACGAAATACAGATGTAAATCTGTGAGATGAATTAACAGAACACTAAGCAGTTTCTCAGAAAGCTTCTTTCCAGATTTCATCTGAGGTTATTTCCTTTTTCACCATAGCCCTCTATGGGCTTCCAAATATCACTTTGCCTATTCCACAAGAACTGTCTTCGCGAAAGGCTTCTTGAGGGGAAAGCTGTAATTCTGTGAGGTGATTTCACAGAACACAAAGAAGTTTCTCAGAAAGCTTCTTTCTCTTTGTTATCGGAGGATATTTCCTTTGGCCCTATAGTCTTCAAAGGGATCCGAAATATCTGTTCTCACATTCCACAGAAATAAGGCTAGCAAAGAGATCCACGAAATACAGATGTAACTCTGTGAGATGAATTAACAGAAGACTAGGAAGTTTCTCAGAAAGCTTCTTTCCAGATTTCATCCGAGGATATTTCCTTTTTCACCATAGCCCTCTATGGGCTTCCAAATATCACTTTGCCTACTCCACAAGAACAGTCTTAGCGAAAGGCTTCTTCACTGGAAACCTGTATCTCTGTGAGATGATTTCACAGAACACAAAGAAGTTTCTCAGAACGCTTCTTTCTCTTTGTTATGGGAGGATATTTCCTTTGGCCCTATAGTCTTCAAAGGGATCCGAAATATATGTTCTCAGATTCCACAGAAATAAGGCTAGCAAAGAGATCCACGAAATACAGATGTAACTCTGTGAGATGAATTAACAGAACACTAAGCAGTTTCTCAGAAAGCTTCTTCCCAGATTTCGTCTGAGGATGTTTTCTTTTTCACCATAGCCCTCTATGGGCTTCCAAATATCACTTTGCCAATTCCAAAAGAACTGTCTTAGCGAAAGGCTTCTTGAGAGGAAAGCTGTAATTCTGTGAGATGTTTTCACAGAACACAAAGAAGTTTCTCAGAAACCTTCTTTCTCTTTGTTATCGGAGGATATTTTCTTTGACCCTACAGTCTTCTAAGGGATCCGAAATATCTGTTCTCAGATTCCACAGAAATAAGGCTAGCAAAGAAATCCACCAAATACAGATGTAACTCTGTGAGATGAATTAAGAGAACACTAAGCAGTTTCTCAGAAACCTTCTTTCAAGATTTCATCTGAGGATATATCCTTTTTCACCATAGCCCTCTATGGGCTTCCAAATATCACTGTGCAAATTCCACAAGAACTGTCTTACGGAAAGGCTTCTTGAGGGGAAAGCTGTAACTCTGTGAGATGATTTCACAGAACACAAAGAAGTTTCTCAGAAAGCTTCTTTCTCTTTGTTATCGGAGGATATTTCCTTTGGCCCTAGAATCTTCAAAGGGATCCGTAATATCTCTTCTCAGATTCCACAGAAATAAGGCTAGCAAAGAGATCCATGAAAAGCACATGTAACTCTGGGAGATGAATTAACAGAACACTAAGCAGTTTCTCAGAAAGCTTCTTTACAAATTTCATCTGAGGATATTTCCTTTTTCACCATAGCCCTCAATGGGCTTCCAAATATCACTTTGCCAATTCCACAAGAATTGTCTTAGCGAAAGGCTTCATGAGGGGAAAGCTGTAACTCTGTGAGATGATGTCACAGAACACAAAGAAGTTTCTCCGAAACCTTCTTTCACTTTGTTATCCGAGGATATTTCCTTTGGCCCTATAGTCTTCTAAGGGATCCGAAATATCTGTTCTCAGATTCCACAGAAATAAGGCTAGCAAAGAGATCCACGAAATACAGATGTAACTCTGTGAGATGAATTAACAGATCACTAAGCAGTTTCTCATAAATCTACTTTCCAGGTTTCATCTGAGGATATTTCCTTTTTCACCATAGCCCTCTAAGGGATTCCAAATATCACTTTGCCAATTCGACAAGAACTGTCTTAGCGAAAGGTTTCTTGAGGGGAAAGCTGTAACTCTGTGACGTGATTTCACAGAACACAAAGAAGTTTCTCAGAAAGCTTCTTTCTCTTTGTTATCGGAGGATATTTCCTTTGGCCCTAGAGTCTTCAAAGGGATCCGAAATATCTGTTCTCGGAATCCACAGAAATAAGGCTAGCAAAGAGATCCACGAAATACAGATGTAACTCTGTGAGATGAATTAACAGAACACTAAGCAGTTTCTCAGAAAGCTTCTATCCAGATTTCATCTGAGGATATTTCCTTTTTCACCATAGCCCTCTATGGGCTTCCAAATATCACTTTGCCAATCCCACAAGAACTGTATTAGCGAAACGCTTCTTCAGGGGAAAGCTGTAACTCTATGAGATGATTTCACAGAACACAAAGAAGTTTCTCAGAAAGCTTCTTTCTCTTTGTTATCGGAGGATATTTCCTTTGGCCCTATAGTCTTCAAAGGGATCCGAAATATCTGTTCTCACATTCCACAGAAATAAGGCTAGCAAAGAGATCCACCAAATACAGATGTAACTCTGTGAGATGAATTAACAGAAGACTAAGAAGTTTCTCAGAAAGCTTCTTTCCAGATTTCATCTGAGGATATTTCCTTTTTCACCATAGCCCTCTATGGGCTTCCAAATATCACTTTGCCTACTCCACAAGAACAGTCTTAGCGATAGGCTTCTTCAGTGGAAAGCTGTATCTCTGTGAGATGATTTCACAGAACACAAAGAAGTTTCTCAGAACGCTTCTTTCTCTTTGTTATCGGAGGATATTTCCTTTGGCCCTATAGTCTTCAAAGGGATCCGAAATATATGTTCTCAGATTCCACAGAAATAAGGCTAGCAAAGAGATCCACGAAATACAGATGTAACTCTGTGAGATGAATTAACAGAACACTAAGCAGTTTCTCAGAAAGCTTCTTCCCAGATTTCTTCTGAGGATGTTTTCTTTTTCACCATAGCCCTCTATGGGCTTCCAAATATCACTTTGCCAATTCCAAAAGAACTGTCTTAGCGAAAGGCTTCTTGAGAGGAAAGCTGTAATTCTGTGAGATGTTTTCACAGAACACAAAGAAGTTTCTCAGAAACCTTCTTTCTCTTTGGGATCGGAGGATATTTTTTTTGGCCCTATATTCTTCTAAGGGATCCGAAATATCTGTTCTCAGATTCCACAGAAATAAGGCTAGCAAAGAAATCCACCAAATACAGATGAAATTCTGAGAGATGAATTAAGAGAACACTACGCAGTTTCTCAGAAACCTTCTTTCCAGATTTCATCTGAGGATATATCCTTTTTCACCATAGCCCTCTATGGGCTTCCAAATATCACTGTGCGAATTCCACAAGAACTGTCTTAGCGAAAGGCTTCTTGAGGGGAAAGCTGTAACTCTGTGAGATGATTTCACAGAACACAAAGAAGTTTCGCAGAAAGCTTCTTTCTCTTTGTTATCGGAGGATATTTCCTTTGGCCCTATAGTCTTCAAAGGGATCCGAAATATCTGTTCTCACATTCCACAGAAATAAGGCTAGCAAAGAGATCCACCAAATACAGATGTAACTCTGTGAGATGAATTAACAGAAGACTAAGAAGTTTCTCAGAAAGCTTCTTTCCAGATTTCATCTGAGGATATTTCCTTTTTCACCATAGCCCTCTATGGGCTTCCAAATATCACTTTGCCTACTCCACAAGAACAGTCTTAGCGATAGGCTTCTTCAGTGGAAAGCTGTATCTCTGTGAGATGATTTCACAGAACACAAAGAAGTTTCTCAGAACGCTTCTTTCTCTTTGTTATCGGAGGATATTTCCTTTGGCCCTATAGTCTTCAAAGGGATCCGAAATATATGTTCTCAGATTCCACAGAAATAAGGCTAGCAAAGAGATCCACGAAATAAAGATGTAACTCTGTGAGATGAATTAACAGAACACTAAGCAGTTTCTCAGAAAGCTTCTTCCCAGATTTCTTCTAAGGATGTTTTCTTTTTCACCATAGCCCTCTATGGGCTTCCAAATATCACTTTGCCAATTCCAAAAGAACTGTCTTAGCGAAAGGCTTCTTGAGAGGAAAGCTGTAATTCTGTGAGATGTTTTCACAGAACACAAAGAAGTTTCTCAGAAACCTTCTTTCTCTTTGGGATCGGAGGATATTTTTTTTGGCCCTATAGTCTTCTAAGGGATCCGAAATATCTGTTCTCAGATTCCACAGAAATAAGGCTAGCAAAGAAATCCACCAAATACAGATGTAACTCTGAGAGATGAATTAAGAGAACACTACGCAGTTTCTCAGAAACCTTCTTTCCAGATTTCATCTGAGGATATATCCTTTTTCACCATAGCCCTCTATGGGCTTCCAAATATCACTGTGCGAATTCCACAAGAACTGTCTTAGCGAAAGGCTTCTTGAGGGGAAAGCTGTAACTCTTTGAGATGATTTCACAGAACACAAAGAAGTTTCGCAGAAAGCTTCTTTCTCTTTGTTATCGGAGGATATTTCCTTTGGCCCTATAGTCTTCAAAGGGATACGAAATATCTGTTCTCAGATTCCACAGAAATAAGGCTAGCAAAGAGATCCACGAAATACAGATGTAACTCTGTGAGATGAATTAACAGAAGACTAAAAAGTTTCTCAGAAAGCTTCTTTCCAGATTTCATCTGAGGATATTTCCTTTTTCACCATAGCCCTCTATGGGCTTCCAAATATCACTTTGCCTACTCCACAAGAACAGTCTTAGCGAAAGGCTTCTTGAGAGGAAAGCTGTAACTCTGTGAGATGATTTCACAGAACACAAAGAAGTTTCTCAGAAAGCTTCTTTCTCTTTGTTATCTGAGGATAATTCCTTTGGCCCTAGAGGGTTCAAAGGGATCCGAAATATCTGTTCTCAGATTCCACAGAAATAAGGCTAGCAAAAAGATCCACGAAATACAGAAATAACTCTGTGAGATGAATTAACAGAACACTAAGCAGTTTCTCAGAAACCTTCTATCCAGATTTCATCTGAGGATATTTTCTTTTTCACCATAGCCCTCTATGGGCTTCCAAATATCACTTTGCCAATTCCAAAAGAACTGTCTTAGCGTAAGGCTTCTTGAGAGGGAAGCTGTAATTCTGTGAGATTTTTTTCACAGAACACAAAGAAGTTTCTCAGAAACCTTCTTTCTCTTTGTTATCGGGGGATATTTCCTTTGGCCCTATAGTCTTCTAAGGGATCCGAAATATCTGTTATCAGATTTCACAGAAATAAGGCTAGCAAAGAGATCCACGAAATACAGATGTAATTCTTGGAGATGAATTAACAAAACACTAAGCAGTTTCTCAGAAAGCTTCTTTCCAGATTTCATCTGAGGACATTTCCTTTTTCACCATAGCCTTCAATGCGCTTCCAAATATCACTTTGCCAATTCCACACGAACTGTCTTAACGAAAGTCTTCTTGAGGGGAAAGCTGTATCTCTGTGAGGTGATTTCAAAGAACACAAAGAAGTTTCTCAGAAAGCTTCTTTCTCTTTGTTATCGGAGATTATTTCCTTTGGCCCTTGAGTCTTCAAAGGGATCCGAAATATCTGTTATCAGATTCCCCAGAAAGAAGGCTAGCAAAGAGATCCACGTAATACAGATGTAACTCTGTGAAATGAAATAACGGAACAATAAGCAGTTTCTCAGAAAGCTTCTTTCCAGATTTCATCTGAGGATATTTCCTTTTTCACCATAGCCCTCTATGGGCTTCCAAATATCACTTTGCCAATTCGACAAAACTGTCTTAGCGAAAGGTTTCTTGAGGAGAAAGCTGTAACTCTGTGAGATGATTTCACAGAACACAAAGAAGTTTCTCATAAAGCTTCTTTCTCTTTGTTATCGGAGTTTATTTCCTTTGGCACTATAGTCTTCTAAGGGATCCGAAATATCTGTTCTCAGATTCCATGGAAATAAGGCCAACAAAGAGATCTACGAAATACAGATGTAACTCTGTGAGATGAATTAACAGAACACTAAGCAGTTTCTCAGAAAGCTTCTTTCCAGATTTCATTTGAGTTTATTTCCTTTTTCACCATTACCCTCTATCCGCTTCGAAATATCACTTTTCCAATTCCACAAGAACTGTCTTACCGAAAGGCTTCTTGCGGGGAAAACTGTTAACTCTGTGAGATGATTTCACAGAACACAAAGAAGTTTCTCAGAAAGCTTCTTTCTCTTTGTTATCGGAGGATATTTCCTTTGGCCCTATAGTCTTCAAAGGGATCCGAAATATCTGTTCTCAGATTCCACAGAAATAAGGCTAGCAAGGAGATCCACGAAATACAGATGTAACTCTGTGTGATGAATCAAAAGAACACTAAGCCGTTTCTCAGAAAGCTTCTTTCCAGATTTCATCTGAGGATATTTTCTTTTTCACCATAGCCCTATGTGGGCTTCCAAATATCACTTTACCAATTCCACAAGTACTGTCTTAACGAAAGGCTTCTTGAGAGGAAAGCTGTAACTCTGTGAGACGATTTCAAAGAACACAAAGAAGTTTCTCAAAAAGCTTCTTTCTCTTTGTTATCGGAGGATATTTCCTTTGGCCCTATAGTCCTCAAAGGGATCCGAAATATCTGTTCTCAGATTCCACAGAAATAAGGCTAGCAAAGAGATCCACGAAATACAGATGTAACTCTGTGAGATGAATTAACAGAAAACTAAGCAGTTTCCCAGAAAGCTTCTTTCCAGATTTCATCTGTGGGTATTTCCTTTTTCACCATAGCCCTCTATGGGCTTCCAAATATCACTTTGACAATTCCACAAGATCGGTCTTAGCGAAAGACTTCTTGAGGGGAAATCTGTAACTCTGTGAGATGATTTCACAGAACACAAAGAAGTTTCTCAGAAAGCTTCTTTCCCTTTGTTATCGGGGGATATTTCCTTTGGCCCTATAGACTTCTAAGGGATCCGAAATATCTGTTCTCAGATTCCACAGAAATAAGGCTAGCAAAGAGATCCACGAAATACAGATGTAACTCTGGGAGATGAATTAACAAAACACTAAGCAGTTTCTCAGAAAGCTTCTTTCCAGATTTCATCTGAGGACATTTCCTTTTTCACCATAGCCTTCAATGTGCTTCCAAATATCACTTTGCCAATTCCACAAGAACTGTCTTAACGAAAGGCTTCTTGAGGGGAAAGCTGTATCTCTGTGAGGTGATTTCAAAGAACACAAAGAAGTTTCTCAGAAACCTTCTTTCTCTTTGTTATCGGAGCTTATTTCCTTTGGCCCTTGAGTCTTCAAAGGGATCCGAAATATCTGTTCTCAGATTCCACAGAAATAAGGCTAGCAAAGAGATGCACGAAATACAGATGTAAATCTGTGAGATGAATTAACAGAACACTAAGCAGTTTCTCAGAACGCTTCTTTCCAGATTTCATCTGAGGATATTTCCTTTTTCACCATAGCCCTCTATGGGCTTCCAAATATCACTTTGCCAATTCCACAAGAACTCTCTTAGCGAAAGGCTTCTTGAGGGGAAAGCTGTAACTCTGTGAGATGATTTCACAGAACACAAAGAAGTTTCTCAGAAAGCTTCTTTCCCTTTGTTATCGGGGGATATTTCCTTTGGCCCTATAGTCTTCTAAGGGATCCGAAATATCTGTTCTCAGATTCCACAGAAATAAGGCTAGCAAACAGATCCACGAAATACAATTGTAAGTCTGTTAGGTGAATTAACAGAACACTAAGCAGTTTCTCAAAAAGCTTCTTTCCAGATTTCATCTGAGGATATTTCCTTTTTCACCGTAGCCCTCTATGGGCTTCCAAATATCACTTTGCCAATTCCACAAGAACTGTCTTAGCGAAAGGCTTCTTGAGGGGAAAGCTGTAACTCTGTGAGATGATTTCACAGAACAAAAAGAAGTTTCTAAGAAAGCTTCTTTCTCTTTGTTATCGGAGGATATTTCTTTTGGCCCCTACAGTCCTCTAAGGGATCCGAAATATCTGTTCTCAGGTTCCACAGAAATAAGGCTAGCAAAGAGATCCACGAAATACAGATGTAACTCTGTGAGATGATTTAACAGAACACTAAGCAGTTTCTCAGAAAGCTTCTTTCCAGATTTCATCTGAGGATATTTCCTTTTTCACTATAGCCCTCTATGGGCTTCCAACTATCACTTTTCGGATTCCACAAGAACTGTCTTAGCGAAAGGCTTCTTGAGGGGAAAGCTGTAACTCTGTGAGTTGATTTCACGGAACGCAAAGAAGTTTCTCAGAAAGCTTCTTTCTCTTTGTTATCGGAGTTTATTTCCTTTGGCTCTATAGTCTTCTAAGGGATCCGAAATATCAGTTTTCAGATTCCACAGAAGTAAGGCTAACAAAGAGATCTACGAAATACAGATATAACTCTGTGAGATGAATTAACAGAACACTAAGCAGTTTCTCAGAAAGCTTCTTTCCAGGTTTCATCTGAGGATATTTGCTTTTTCACCATAGCCCTGTATTGGCTTCCAAATATCACTTTGCCAATTCCACAAGAACTGTCTTAGTGAAAGGCTTCTTGAGGGGAAAGCTGTAACTCTGTGAGATGATTTCACAGAACACAAAGAAGTTTCTCAGAAAGCTTCTTTCTCTTTGTTATCAGAGGATATTTCCTTTGGCCCTATAGTCTTCTAAGGGATGCGAAATATCTGTTCTCAGATTCCACAGAAATAAGGCTAGCAAAGAGATCCACGAAATACAGATGTAACTCTGTGAGATGAATTAACAGAACACTAAGCAGTTTCTCAGAAAGCTTCTTTCCAGATTTCATCTGAGGATATTTTCTTTTTCACTATAGCCCACTATGGGCTTCGAAATATCACTTTACCAATTCCACAAGTACTGCCTTAGCGAAAGGCTTCTTGAGAGGAAAGCTGTAACTCTGTGAGATGATTTCAAAGAACACAAAGAAGTTTCTCAGAAAACTTCTTTCTCTTTGTTATCGGAGGATATTTCCTTTGGCCCTATAGTCTTCTAAGGGATCCGAAATATCTGTTCTCAGATTCCACAGAAATAAGGCTAGCAAGGAGATCCACCATATACAGATGTAACTCTGTGAGATGAATTAAGTGAACACTTAGCAGTTTCTCAGAAAGCTTCTTTACAGATTTCATCCGAGGATATTTCCTTTTTCACCAGAGCCCTCAATGGGCTTCCAAATATCACTTTGCCAATTCGACAAGAACTGTCTTAGCGAAAGGCTTCTTGAGGTGAAAGATGTAACTCTGTGACGTGATTTCACAGAACACAAAGAAGTTTCTCAGAAAGCTTCTTTCTCTTTGTTGACGGAGGATATTTCCTTTGACCCTATAGTCTTCAAAGGGATCCAAAATATCTGTTCTCAGATTCCACAGAAATAAGGCTAGCAAAGAGATCCACGAAATACAGATGTAACTTCGTGAGATGAATTAACAGAACACTAAGCAGTTTCTCAGAATGCTTCTTTACAGATTTCATCTGAGGATATTTCCTTTTTCACCACAGCCCTCTATGGGCTTCCAAATATCACTTTGCCAATTCCAGAAGAACCGTCTTAGCGAAAGGCTTCTTGAAGGGAAAGCTGTAACTCTGTGAGATGATTTCAGAGAACACTAAGAAGTTTCTCAGAAACCTTCTTTCTCTTTGTTATCGGAGGATATTTCCTTTGGCCCTATAGTCTTCAAAGGGTTCCGAAATATCTGTTCTCAGATTCCAGAGAAATAATGCTAGTAAAGAGATCCACGAAATACAGATGTAACTCTGTGAGATGAATTAACAGAACACTAAGCAGTTTCTTAGAAAGCTTCTTTCCAGATTTCATCTGAGGTTATTTCCTTTTTCACCATAGCCCTTTATGCGCTTCGAAATATCACTTTGCCAATTCCACAAGAACTGTCTTAGCGAAAGGCTTCTTGAGGGGAAAGCTGTAACTCTGTTAGATAATTTCACAGAACACAAAGAAGTTTCTCAGAAAGTTTCTTTCTCTTTGTTATCGGAGGATATTTCCTTTGGCCCTATAGTCTTCAAAGGGATCCGAAATATCTGTTCTCAGATTCCACAGAAATAAGGCTAGCAAAGAGATCCACCAAATACAGATGTAACTCTGTGAGATGAATTAACAGAACCCTAAGCAGTTTCTCAGAAAGCTTCTTTCCAGATTTCATCTGAGGATATTTCCTTTTTCACCGTAGCCCTCTATGGGCTTTCAAATATCACTTTTCCAATTCCACAAGATCTGTCTTAGTGAAAGGCTTCTTGAGGGGAATGCTGTAACTCTGTGAGATGATTTCACAGAACAGAAAGAAGTTTCTCAGAAAGCTTCTTTCTCTTTGTTATCGTAGGATATTTCCTTTGGCACTACAGTCTTCTAAGGAATCCGAAATATCTGTTCTCAGGTTCCACAGAAATAAGGCTAGCAAAGAGATCCACGAAATACAGATGTAACTCTGTGATATGAATTAACAGAACACTAAGCAGTTTCTCAGAAAGCTTCTTTCCAGATTTCATCTGAGGATATTTCCTTTTTCACTATAGCCCTCTATGGGCTTCCAACTATCACTTTTCCAATTCCACAAGAACTGTCTTAGTGAAAGGCTTCTTGAGGGGAAAGCTGAAACTCTGTGAGATGATTTCACAGAACACAAAGAAGTTTCTCAGAAAGCTTCTTTCTCTTTGTTATCGGAGGATATTTCCTTTGGCCCTACAGTCTTCTAAGGGATCCGAAATATCTGTTCTCAGATTCCACAGAAATAAGGCTAGCAAGGAGATCCACGAAATACAGATGTAACTCTGTGAGATGAATCAACAGAACACTAAGCAGTTTCTCAGAAAGCTTCTTTCCAGATTTCATCTGAGGATATTTCCTTTTTCAACATAGCCCTCTATGCGCTTCCAAATATCACTTTGCGAATTCCATTAGACCTGTCTTAGCGATAGGCTTCTTGAGGGGAAAGCTGTAACTCTGTGAGGTGATTTCACAGAACACAAAGAAGTTTCTCAGAAAGCTTCTTTGTCTTTGTTATCGGAGGATATTTCCTTTGGCCCTATAGTCTTCTAAGGGATGCGAAATATCTGTTCTCAGTTTCCACAGAAATAAAGCTAGCAAAGAGATCCACGAAATACAGATGTAACTCTGTGAGATGAATTAACATAACACTAAGCCGTTTCTCAGAACGCTTCTTTCCAGATTTCATCTGAGGATATTTTCTTTTTCAACATAGCCCCCTATGGGCTTCCACATATCACTTTACCAATTCCACAAGTACTGTCTTAGCGAAAGGCTTCTTTAGAGGAAAGCTGTAACTCTGTGAGATGATTTCAAAGAACACAAAGTAGTTTCTCAGAAAGCTTCTTTCTCTTTGTTATCGGAGGATATTTCCTTTGGCCCTATAGTCTTCTAAGGGATCCGAAATATCTGTTCTAAGATTCCAAAAAAATAAGGCTAGAAAAGAGATCCACCAAACACAGATGTAACTCTGTGAGATGAATTACGTGAACACTAAGCAGTTTCTCAGAAAGCTTCTTTCCAGGTTTCATCTGAGGATATTTGCTTTTTCACCATAGCCCTGTAATGGCTTCCAAATATCACTTTGCCAATTCCACAAGAACTGTCTTAGTGAAAGGCTTCTTGAGGGGAAAGCTGTAACTCTGTGAGATGATTTCACAGAACACAAAGAAGTTTCTCAGAAAGCTTCTTTCTCTTTGTTGTGGGAGGATATTTCCTTTGGCCCTATAGTCTTCTAAGGAATCCGAAATATCTGTTCTCAGATTCCACAGAAATAGGCTGGCAAAGAGATCCACGAAATACAGATGTAACTTTGTGAGATGATTTAACAGAACACTAAGCAGTTTCTCAGAAAGCTTCTTTCCAGATTTCAAATGAGGTTATTTCCTTTTACACCGTAGCCCTCTATGGGCTTCCAAATATCACTTTGCCAATTCCACAAACACTGCCTTAGCGAAAGGCTTCTTGAGAGGAAAGCTGTAACTCTGTGAGATGATTTCAAAGAACACAAAGAAGTTTCTCAGAAACCTTCTTTCTCTTTGTTATCGGAGGATATTTCCTTTGGCCCTATAGTCTTTTAAGGGATCCGAAATATCTGTTCTCAGATTCCACAGAAATAAGGCTAGCAAAGAGATCCACCAAATACAGATGTAACTCTGTGAGAAGAATTAAGTGAACACTAAGCAGTTTCTCAGAAAGCTTCTTTCCAGGTTTCATCTGAGGATATTTCCTTTTTCACCATAGCCCTGTATTGGCTTCCAAATATCACTTTGCCAATTCCACAAGAACTGTCTTAGTGAAAGGCTTCTTGAGGGGAAAGCTGTAACTCTGTGAGATGATTTCACAGAACACAAAGAAGTTTCTCAGAAAGCTTCTTTCTCTTTGTTATCGGAGGATATTTCCTTTGGCCCTATAGTCTTATAAGGAATCCGAAATATCTGTTCTCAGATTCCACAGAAATAGGCTGGCAAAGAGATCCACGAAATACAGATGTAACTCTGTGAGATGAATTAACAGAACACTAAGCAGTTTCTCAGAAAGCTTCTTTCCAGATTTCATCTGAGGTTATTTCCTTTTACACCGTAGCCCTCTATGCGCTTCCAAATATCAATTTTCCAATTCCACAAGAACTGTCTTAGCGAAAGTCTTCTTGAGGGGAAAGGTGTAACTCTGTGAGATGATTTCACAGAACACAAAGAAGTTTCTCAGAAAGCTTCTTTCTCTTTGTTATCGGAGTTTATTTCCTTTGGCCCTATAGTCTTCTAAGGGATCCGAAATATCTGTTCTCAGATTCCACAGAAATAAGGCTAGCATAGAGATCCACGAAATACAGATGTAACTCTGTGAGATGAATTAACAGAACACTAAGCCGTTTCTCAGAAAGCTACTTTCCAGATTTCATCTGAGGATATTTTCTTTTTCACCATAGCCCTCTATGGGCTTCCAAATATCACTTTGCCAATTCCACAAATACTGCCTTAGCGAAAGGCTTCTTGAGAGGAAAGCTGTAACTCTGTGAGATGATTTCAAAGAACACAAAGAAGTTTCTCAGAAACCTTCTTTCTCTTTTTTATCGGAGGATATTTCCTTTGGCCCTATAGTCTTCTAAGGGATCCGAAATATCTGTTCTCAGATTCCACAGAAATAAGGCTAGCAAAGAGATCCACCATATACAGATGTAACTCTGTGAGATGAATTAAGTGAACACTTAGCAGTTTCTCAGAAAGCTTCTTTACAGATTTCATCTGAGGATATTTCCTTTTTCACCATAGCCCTCTATGGGCTTCCAAATATCACTTTGCCAATTCGACAAGAACTGTCTTAGCGAAAGGCTTCTTGAGGTGAAAGATGTAACTCTGTGAGGTGATTTCACAGAACACAAAGAAGTTTCTCAGAAAGCTTCTTTCTCTTTGTAATCGGAGGATATTTCCTTTGGCCCTATAGTCTTCTAAGGGATCCGAAATGTCTGTTCTCAGATTCAGCAGAAATAAGGCTAGCAAAGAGATCCACGAAATACAGATGTAACTCTGTGAGATGAATTAACAGAACACTAAGCAGTTTCTCAGAAAGCTTCTTTCCAGATTTCATCTGAGGTTATTTCCTTTTTCACCATAGCCCTCTATGGGCTTCCAAATATCACTTTGACAATTCCACAAGAACTGTCTTAGCGAAAGGCTTCTTGAGGGGAAAGCTGTAACTCCGTGAGATGATTACACGGAACACAAAGAAGTTTCTCAGAACGCTTCTTTCTCTTTGTTATCGGAGGATATTTCCTTTGACCCTATAGTCTTCTAAGGGATCCGAAATATCTGTTCTCAGATTCCACAGAAATAAGGCTAGCAAAGAGATCCACCAAATACAGATGTAACTCCGTGAGATGAATTAAGTGAACACTAAGCAGTTTCTCAGAAAGCTTCTTTCCAGATTTCATCTGAGGATATTTCCTTTTTCACCATAGACCTCTATGGGCTTCCAAATATCACTTTGCCAATTCCACAAGAACGGTCTTAGCGAAAGGCTTCTTGAGGGGAAATCTGTAACTCTGTGAGATGATTTCACAGAACACAAAGAAGTTTCTCAGAAAGCTTCTTTCTCTTTGTTATCGGGGGATATTTCCTTTGGCCCTATAGTCTTCTAAGGGATCCGAAATATCTGTTATCAGATTCCACAGAAATAAGGCCAGCAAAAGATCCACGAAATACAGATGTAACTCTGGGAGATGAATTAACAAAACACTAAGCAGTTTCTCAGAAAGCTTCTTCCAGATTTCATCTGAGGACATTTCCTTTTTCACCATAGCCTTCAATGCGCTTCCAAATATCACTTTGCCAATTCCACAAGAACTGTCTTAACGAAAGGCTTCTTGAGGGGAAAGCTGTATCTCTGTGAGGTGATTTCAAAGAACACAAAGAAGTTTCTCAGAAAGCTTCTTTCTCTTTGTTATCGGAGCTTATTTCCTTTGGCCCTTGAGTCTTCAAAGGGATCCGAAATATCTGTTATCAGATTCCCCAGAAATAAGGCTAGCAAAGAGATCCACGTAATATAGATGTAACTCTGTGAGATGAAATAACGGAACAATAAGCAGTTTCTCAGAAAGCTTCTTTCCAGATTTCATCTGAGGATATTTCCTTTTTCACCATAGCCCACTATGGGCTTCCAAATATCACTTTGCCAATTCGACAAAACTGTCTTAGCGAAAGGCTTCTTGAGGGGAAAGCTGTAACTCTGTGGGATGATTTCACAGAACACAAAGAAGTTTCTCATAAAGCTTCTTTCTCTTTGTTATCGGTGTTTATTTCCTTTGGCCCTATAGTCTTCTAAGGGATCCGAAATATCTGTTCTCAGATTCCATGGAAATAAGGCTAACAAAGAGATCTACGAAATACAGATGTAACTCTGTGAGATGAATTAACAGAAC
Source organism: Macaca nemestrina (assembly GCF_043159975.1). Taxonomy (NCBI): domain Eukaryota; kingdom Metazoa; phylum Chordata; class Mammalia; order Primates; family Cercopithecidae; genus Macaca; species Macaca nemestrina. The sequence continues at coordinate 29,123,541 of NC_092143.1, forward strand.
ACTAAGCAGTTTCTCAGAAAGCTTCTTTCCAGATTTCATTTGAGATTATTTCCTTTTTCACCATTGCCCTCTATGCGCTTCGAAATATCACTTTTCCAATTGCACAAGAACGGTCTTACTGAAAGGCCGCTTGCGGGGAAAACTGTTAACTCTGTGAGATGATTTCACAGAACAGAAAGAAGTTTCTCAGAAAGCTTCTTTCTCTTTCTTATCGGAGGATATTTCCTTTGGCCCTATAGTCTTCAAAGGGATACGAAATATCTGTTCTCAGATTCCACAGAAATAAGGCTAGCAAAGAGATCCACCAAATACAGATGTAACTCTGTGAGATGAATTAACAGAACCCTTAAGCAGTTTCTCAGAAAGCTTCTTTCCAGATTTCATCTGAGGATATTTCCTTTTTCACCGTAGCCCTCTATGGGCTTTCAAATATCACTTTTCCAATTCCACAAGAAATGTCTTAGCGAAAGGCTTCTTGAGGGGAACGCTGAAACTCTGTGAGATGATTTCACAGAACACAAAGAAGTTTCCCAGAAAGCTTCTTTCTCTTTGTTTTCGGAGTTTATTTCGTTTGGCCCTATAGTCTTCTAAGGGATCCGAAATATCTGTTCTCAGATTCCATGGAAATAAAGCTAACAAAGAGATCTACGAAATACCGATGTAACTCCGAGAGATGAATTTACAGAACACTAAGCAGTTTCTCAGAAAGCTTCTTTCCAGGTTTCATCTGAGGATATTTCCTTTTTCACCATAGCCCTGTATTGGCTTCCAAATATCACTTTGCCACTTCCACAAGAACTGTCTTAGTGAAAGGCTTCTTGAGGGGAAAGCTGTAACTCTGTGAGATGATTTCACAGAACACAAAGAAGTTTCTCAGAAAGCTTCTTTCTCTTTGTTATCGGAGGATATTTCCTTTGGCCCTATAGTCTTCAAAGGGATCCGAAATATCTGTTCTCAGATTCCACAGAAATAAGGCTAACAAAGAGATCGACGAAACAGAGATGTAACTCTGTGAGATGAATTAACAGAACACTAAGCAGTTTCTCAGAAAGCTTTTTTCCAGATTTCATCTGAGGTTATTTCCTTTTTCAACATAGCTCTCTATGCGCTTAGAAATATCACTTTTCCAATTCCACAAGAACTGTCTTACCGAAAGGCTTCTTGAGGGGAAAACTGTAACTCTGTGAGATGATTTCAGAGAACACAAAGAAGTTTCTCAGAAAGCTTCTTTCTCTTTGTTATCGCAGGATATTTCCTTTGGCCCTATAGTCTTCTAAGGGATCCGAAATATCTGTTCTCAGATTCCACAGAAATAAGGCTAGCAAGGAGATCCACGAAATACAGATTTAACTCTGTGAGAGGAATCAACAGAACACTAAGCAGTTTCTCAGAAAGCTTCTTTCCAGATTTCATCTGAGGATATTTCCTTTTTCACCATAACCCTCTATGCGCTTCCAAATATCACTTTGCGAATTCCACTAGACCTGCCTTAGCGATAGTATTCTTGAGGGGAAAGCTGTAACTCTGTGAGAGGATTTCACAGAACACAAAGAAGTTTCTCAGAAAGCTTCTTTCTCTTTCTTATCGGAGGATATTTCCTTTGGCCCTATAGTCTTCTAAGAGGTGCGAAATATCTGTTCTCAGATTCCACAGAAAAAAAGCTAGCAAAGAGATCCACGAAATACAGATGTAACACTGTGAGATGAATTAACATAACACTAAGCCGTTTCTCAGAAAGCTTCTTTCTAGATTTAATCTGAGGATATTTCCTTTTTCAACATAGCCCCCTATGGGCTTCCAAATATCACTTTACCAATTCCACAAGTACTGTCTTAGCGAAAGGCTTCTTTAGAGGAAAGCTGTAACTCTGTGAGATGATTTCAAAGAACACAAACAAGTTTCTCAGAAATCTTCTTTCTCTTTATTATCGGAGGATATTTCCTTTGGCCCTATAGTCTTCTAAGTTATCCGAAATATCTGTTCTCAGATTCCACAGAAATAAGGCTAGCAAAGAGATCCACGAAATACAGATGTAACTCTGTGAGATGAATTAACAGAACACTAAGCCGTTTCTCAGAAAGCTACTTTCCAGATTTCATCTGAGGATATTTTCTTTTTCACCATAGCCCTCTATGGGCTTCCAAATATCACTTTGCCAATTCCACAAATACTGCCTTAGCGAAAGGCTTCTTGAGAGGAAAGCTGTAACTCTGTGAGATGATTTCAAAGAACACAAAGAAGTTTCTCAGAAAACTTCTTTCTCTTTGTTATCGGAGGATATTTCCTTTGGCCCTATAGTCTTCTAAGGGATCCGAAATATCTGTTCTCAGATTCCACAGAAACAAGGCTAGCAAAGAGATCCACCATATACAGATGTAACTCTGTGAGATGAATTAAGTGAACACTTAGCAGTTTCTCAGAAAGCTTCTTTACAGATTTCATCCGAGGATATTTCCTTTTTCACCAGAGCCCTCTATGGGCTTCCAAATATCACTTTGCCAATTCGACAAGAACTGTCTTAGAGAAAGGCTTCTTGAGGTGAAAGATGTAACTCTGTGACGTGATTTCACAGAACACAAAGAAGTTTCTCAGAAAGCTTCTTTCTCTTTGTTGACGGAGGATATTTCCTTTGACCCTATAGTCTTCAAAGGGATCCAAAATATCTGTTCTCAGATTCCACAGAAATAAGGCTAGCAAAGAGATCCACGAAATACAGATGTAACTCTGTGAGATGAATTAACAGAACACTAAGCAGTTTCTCAGAATGCTTCTTTACAGATTTCATCTGAGAATATTTCCTTTTTCACCACAGCCCTCTATGGGCTTCCAAATATCACTTTGCCAATTCCAGAAGAACCGTCTTAGCGAAAGGCTTCTTGAAGGGAAAGCTGTAACTCTGTGAGATGATTTCAGAGACCACTAAGAAGTTTCTCAGAAACCTTCTTTCTCTTTGTTATCGGAGGATATTTCCTTTGGCACTATAGTCTTCAAAGGGTTCCGAAATATCTGTTCTCAGATTCCAGAGAAATAATGCTAGTAAAGAGATCCACGAAATACAGATGTAACTCTGTGAGATGAATTAACAGAACACTAAGCAGTTTCTCAGAAAGCTTCTTTCCAGATTTCATCTGAGGTTATTTCCTTTTTCACCATAGCCCTTTATGCGCTTCGAAATATCACTTTGGCAATTCCACAAGAACTGTCTTAGCGAAAGGCTTCTTGAGGGGAAAGCTGTAACTCTGTTAGATAATTTCACAGAACACAAAGAAGTTTCTCAGAAAGTTTCTTTCTCTTTGTTATCGGAGGATATTTCCTTTGGCCCTATAGTCTTCAAAGGGATCCGAAATATCTGTTCTCAGATTCCACAGAAATAAGGCTAGCAAAGAGATCCACCAAATACAGATGTAACTCTGTGAGATGAATTAACAGAACCCTAAGCAGTTTCTCAGAAAGCTTCTTTCCAGATTTCATCTGAGGATATTTCCTTTTTCACCGTAGCCCTCTATGGGCTTTCAAATATCACTTTTCCAATTCCACAAGAACTGTCTTAGTGAAAGGCTTCTTGAGGGGAATGCTGTAACTCTGTGAGATGATTTCACAGAACAGAAAGAAGTTTCTCAGAAAGCTTCTTTCTCTTTGTTATCGTAGGATATTTCCTTTGGCACTACAGTCTTCTAAGGAATCCGAAATATCTGTTCTCAAGTTCCACAGAAATAAGGCTAGCAAAGAGATCCACGAAATACAGATGTAACTCTGTGATATGAATTAACAGAACACTAAGCAGTTTCTCAGAAAGCTTCTTTCCAGATTTCATCTGAGGATATTTCCTTTTTCACTATAGCCCTCTATGGGCTTCCAACTATCACTTTTCCAATTCCACAAGAACTGTCTTAGCGAAAGGCTACTTGAGGGGAAAGCTGAAACTCTGTGAGATGATTTCACAGAACACAAAGAAGTTTCTCAGAAAGCTTCTTTCTCTTTGTTATCGGAGGATATTTCCTTTGGCCCTATAGTCTTCTAAGGGATCCGAAATATCTGTTCTCATATTCCACAGAAATAAGGCTAGCAAGGAGATCCACGAAATACAGATGTAACTCTGTGAGATGAATCAACAGAACACTAAGCAGTTTCTCAGAAAGCTTCTTTCCAGATTTCATCTGAGGATATTTCCTTTTTCAACATAGCCCTCTATGCGCTTCCAAATATCACTTTGCGAATTCCATTAGACCTGTCTTAGCGATAGGCTTCTTGAGGGGAAAGCTGTAACTCTGTGAGGTGATTTCACAGAACACAAAGAAGTTTCTCAGAAAGCTTCTTTGTCTTTGTTATCGGAGGATATTTCCTTTGGCCCTATAGTCTTCTAAGGGATGCGAAATATCTGTTCTCAGTTTCCACAGAAATAAAGCTAGCAAAGAGATCCACGAAATACAGATGTAACTCTGTGAGATGAATTAACATAACACTAAGCCGTTTCTCAGAAAGCTTCTTTCCAGATTTCATCTGAGGATATTTTCTTTTTCAACATAGCCCCCTATGGGCTTCCACATATCACTTTACCAATTCCACAAGTACTGTCTTAGCGAAAGGCTTCTTTAGAGGAAAGCTGTAACTCTGTGAGATGATTTCAAAGAACACAAAGAAGTTTCTCAGAAAGCTTCTTTCTTTTTGTTATCGGAGGATATTTCCTTTGGCCCTATAGTCTTCTAAGGGATCCGAAATATCTGTTCTAAGATTCCAAAAAAATAAGGCTAGCAAAGAGATCCACCAAACACAGATGTAACTCTGTGAGATGAATTACGTGAACACTAAGCAGTTTCTCAGAAAGCTTCTTTCCAGGTTTCATCTGAGGATATTTGCTTTTTCACCACAGCCCTGTATTGGCTTCCAAATATCACTTTGCCAATTCCACAAGAACTGTCTTAGTGAAAGGCTTCTTGAGGGGAAAGCTGTAACTCTGTGAGATGATTTCACAGAACACAAAGAAGTTTCTCAGAAAGCTTCTTTCTCTTTGTTATCGGAGGATATTTCCTTTGGCCCTATAGTCTTCAAAGGGATCCGAAATATCTGTTCTCAGATTCCAAAGAAATAATACTAGCAAAGAGATCCACGAAATACAGATGTAACTCTGTGAGATGAATTAACTGAACACTAAGCAGTTTCTCTGAAATCTTCTTTCCAGATTTCATCTGAGGTTATTTCCTTTTACACCATAGCCCTCTATGGGCTTGCAAATATCACTTTTCCAATTCCACAAGAACTGTCTTAGCGAAAGGCTTCTTGAGGGGAAAGCTGTAACTCTGTGAGATGATTTCACAGAACACAAAGATGTTTCTCAGAAAGCTTCTTTCTCTTTGTTATCGGAGTTTATTTCCTTTGGCCCTATAGTCTTCTAAGGGATCCGAAATATCTGTTCTCAGATTCCACAGAAATAAGGCTCGCAAAGAGATCCACGAAATACAGATGTAACTCTGTGAGATGAATTAACAGAACACTAAGCCGTTTCTCAGAAAGCTACTTTCCAGATTTCATCTGAGGATATTTTGTTTTTCACCATAGCCCTCTATGGGCTTCCAAATATCACTTTGCCAATTCCACAAATACTGCCTTAGCGAAAGGCTTCTTGAGAGGAAAGCTGTAACTCTGTGAGATGATTTCAGAGAACACAAAGAAGTTTCTCAGAAACCTTCTTTCTCTTTGTTATCGGAGGATATTTCCTTTGGCCCTATAGTCTTCTAAGGGATCCGAAATATCTGTTCTCAGATTCCACAGAAATAAGGCTAGCAAAGAGATCCACCATATACAGATGTAACTCTGTGAGATGAATTAAGTGAACACTTAGCAGTTTCTCAGAAAGCTTCTTTCCAGATTTCATCTGAGGTTATTTCCTTTTTCACCATAGCCCTTTATGCGCTTCGAAATATCACTTTGCCAATTCCACAAGAACTGTCTTAGCGAAAGGCTTCTTGAGGGGAAAGCTGTAACTCTGTTAGATAATTTCACAGAACACAAAGAAGTTTCTCAGAAAGTTTCTTTCTCTTTGTTATCGGAGGATATTTCCTTTGGCCCTATAGTCTTCAAAGGGATCCGAAATATCTGTTCTCAGATTCCACAGAAATAAGGCTAGCAAAGAGATCCACCAAATACAGATGTAACTCTGTGAGATGAATTAACAGAACCCTAAGCAGTTTCTCAGAAAGCTTCTTTCCAGATTTCATCTGAGGATATTTCCTTTTTCACCGTAGCCCTCTATGGGCTTTCAAATATCACTTTTCCAATTCCACAAGAACTGTCTTAGTGAAAGGCTTCTTGAGGGGAATGCTGTAACTCTGTGAGATGATTTCACAGAACAGAAAGAAGTTTCTCAGAAAGCTTCTTTCTCTTTGTTATCGTAGGATATTTCCTTTGGCACTACAGTCTTCTAAGGAATCCGAAATATCTGTTCTCAAGTTCCACAGAAATAAGGCTAGCAAAGAGATCCACGAAATACAGATGTAACTCTGTGATATGAATTAACAGAACACTAAGCAGTTTCTCAGAAAGCTTCTTTCCAGATTTCATCTGAGGATATTTCCTTTTTCACTATAGCCCTCTATGGGCTTCCAACTATCACTTTTCCAATTCCACAAGAACTGTCTTAGCGAAAGGCTTCTTGAGGGGAAAGCTGAAACTCTGTGAGATGATTTCACAGAACACAAAGAAGTTTCTCAGAAAGCTTCTTTCTCTTTGTTATCGGAGGATATTTCCTTTGGCCCTATAGTCTTCTAAGGGATCCGAAATATCTGTTCTCATATTCCACAGAAATAAGGCTAGCAAGGAGATCCACGAAATACAGATGTAACTCTGTGAGATGAATCAACAGAACACTAAGCAGTTTCTCAGAAAGCTTCTTTCCAGATTTCATCTGAGGATATTTCCTTTTTCAACATAGCCCTCTATGCGCTTCCAAATATCACTTTGCGAGTTCCATTAGACCTGTCTTAGCGATAGGCTTCTTGAGGGGAAAGCTGTAACTCTGTGAGGTGATTTCTCAGAACACAAAGAAGTTTCTCAGAAAGCTTCTTTGTCTTTGTTATCGGAGGATATTTCCTTTGGCCCTATAGTCTTCTAAGGGATGCGAAATATCTGTTCTCAGTTTCCACAGAAATAAAGCTAGCAAAGAGATCCACGAAATACAGATGTAACTCTGTGAGATGAATTAACATAACACTAAGCCGTTTCTCAGAAAGCTTCTTTCCAGATTTCATCTGAGGATATTTTCTTTTTCAACATAGCCCCCTATGGGCTTCCACATATCACTTTACCAATTCCACAAGTACTGTCTTAGCGAAAGGCTTCTTTAGAGGAAAGCTGTAACTCTGTGAGATGATTTCAAAGAACACAAAGAAGTTTCTCAGAAAGCTTCTTTCTTTTTGTTATCGGAGGATATTTCCTTTGGCCCTATAGTCTTCTAAGGGATCCGAAATATCTGTTCTAAGATTCCAAAAAAATAAGGCTAGCAAAGAGATCCACCAAACACAGATGTAACTCTGTGAGATGAATTACGTGAACACTAAGCAGTTTCTCAGAAAGCTTCTTTCCAGGTTTCATCTGAGGATATTTGCTTTTTCACCACAGCCCTGTATTGGCTTCCAAATATCACTTTGCCAATTCCACAAGAACTGTCTTAGTGAAAGGCTTCTTGAGGGGAAAGCTGTAACTCTGTGAGATGATTTCACAGAACACAAAGAAGTTTCTCAGAAAGCTTCTTTCTCTTTGTTATCGGAGGATATTTCCTTTGGCCCTATAGTCTTCAAAGGGATCCGAAATATCTGTTCTCAGATTCCAAAGAAATAATACTAGCAAAGAGATCCACGAAATACAGATGTAACTCTGTGAGATGAATTAACTGAACACTAAGCAGTTTCTCAGAAAGCTTCTTTCCAGATTTCATCTGAGGTTATTTCCTTTTACACCATAGCCCTCTATGGGCTTGCAAATATCACTTTTCCAATTCCACAAGAACTGTCTTAGCGAAAGGCTTCTTGAGGGGAAAGCTGTAACTCTGTGAGATGATTTCACAGAACACAAAGATGTTTCTCAGAAAGCTTCTTTCTCTTTGTTATCGGAGTTTATTTCCTTTGGCCCTATAGTCTTCTAAGGGATCCGAAATATCTGTTCTCAGATTCCACAGAAATAAGGCTAGCAAAGAGATCCACGAAATACAGATGTAACTCTGTGAGATGAATTAACAGAACACTAAGCCGTTTCTCAGAAAGCTACTTTCCAGATTTCATCTGAGGATATTTTGTTTTTCACCATAGCCCTCTATGGGCTTCCAAATATCACTTTGCCAATTCCACAAATACTGCCTTAGCGAAAGGCTTCTTGAGAGGAAAGCTGTAACTCTGTGAGATGATTTCAGAGAACACAAAGAAGTTTCTCAGAAACCTTCTTTTTCTTTGTTATCGAAGGATATTTCCTTTGGCCCTATAGTCTTCTAAGGGATCCGAAATATCTGTTCTCAGATTCCACAGAAATAAGGCTAGCAAAGAGATCCACCATATACAGATGTAACTCTGTGAGATGAATTAAGTGAACACTTAGCAGTTTCTCAGAAAGCTTCTTTCCAGATTTCATCTGAGGTTATTTCCTTTTTCACCATAGCCCTTTATGCGCTTCGAAATATCACTTTGCCAATTCCACAAGAACTGTCTTAGCGAAAGGCTTCTTGAGGGGAAAGCTGTAACTCTGTGAGATGATTTCACAGAACACAAAGATGTTTCTCAGAAAGCTTCTTTCTCTTTGTTATCGGAGTTTATTTCCTTTGGCCCTATAGTCTTCTAAGGGATCCGAAATATCTGTTCTCAGATTCCACAGAAATAAGGCTAGCAAAGAGATCCACGAAATACAGATGTAACTCTGTGAGATGAATTAACAGAACACTAAGCCGTTTCTCAGAAAGCTACTTTCCAGATTTCATCTGAGGATATTTTGTTTTTCACCATAGCCCTCTATGGGCTTCCAAATATCACTTTGCCAATTCCACAAATACTGCCTTAGCGAAAGGCTTCTTGAGAGGAAAGCTGTAACTCTGTGAGATGATTTCAGAGAACACAAAGAAGTTTCTCAGAAACCTTCTTTCTCTTTGTTATCGGAGGATATTTCCTTTGGCCCTATAGTCTTCTAAGGGATCCGAAATATCTGTTCTCAGATTCCACAGAAATAAGGCTAGCAAAGAGATCCACCATATACAGATGTAACTCTGTGAGATGAATTAAGTGAACACTTAGCAGTTTCTCAGAAAGCTTCTTTCCAGATTTCATCTGAGGTTATTTCCTTTTTCACCATAGCCCTTTATGCGCTTCGAAATATCACTTTGCCAATTCCACAAGAACTGTCTTAGCGAAAGGCTTCTTGAGGGGAAAGCTGTAACTCTGTTAGATAATTTCACAGAACACAAAGAAGTTTCTCAGAAAGTTTCTTTCTCTTTGTTATCGGAGGATATTTCCTTTGGCCCTATAGTCTTCAAAGGGATCCGAAATATCTGTTCTCAGATTCCACAGAAATAAGGCTAGCAAAGAGATCCACCAAATACAGATGTAACTCTGTGAGATGAATTAACAGAACCCTAAGCAGTTTCTCAGAAAGCTTCTTTCCAGATTTCATCTGAGGATATTTCCTTTTTCACCGTAGCCCTCTATGGGCTTTCAAATATCACTTTTCCAATTCCACAAGAACTGTCTTAGTGAAAGGCTTCTTGAGGGGAATGCTGTAACTCTGTGAGATGATTTCACAGAACAGAAAGAAGTTTCTCAGAAAGCTTCTTTCTCTTTGTTATCGTAGGATATTTCCTTTGGCACTACAGTCTTCTAAGGAATCCGAAATATCTGTTCTCAAGTTCCACAGAAATAAGGCTAGCAAAGAGATCCACGAAATACAGATGTAACTCTGTGATATGAATTAACAGAACACTAAGCAGTTTCTCAGAAAGCTTCTTTCCAGATTTCATCTGAGGATATTTCCTTTTTCACTATAGCCCTCTATGGGCTTCCAACTATCACTTTTCCAATTCCACAAGAACTGTCTTAGCGAAAGGCTTCTTGAGGGGAAAGCTGAAACTCTGTGAGATGATTTCTCAGAACACAAAGAAGTTTCTCAGAAAGCTTCTTTCTTTTTGTTATCGGAGGATATTTCCTTTGGCCCTATAGTCTTCTAAGGGATCCGAAATATCTGTTCTAAGATTCCAAAAAAATAAGGCTAGCAAAGAGATCCACCAAACACAGATGTAACTCTGTGAGATGAATTACGTGAACACTAAGCAGTTTCTCAGAAAGCTTCTTTCCAGGTTTCATCTGAGGATATTTGCTTTTTCACCACAGCCCTGTATTGGCTTCCAAATATCACTTTGCCAATTCCACAAGAACTGTCTTAGTGAAAGGCTTCTTGAGGGGAAAGCTGTAACTCTGTGAGATGATTTCACAGAACACAAAGAAGTTTCTCAGAAAGCTTCTTTCTCTTTGTTATCAGAGGATATTTCCTTTGGCCCTATAGTCTTCAAAGGGATCCGAAATATCTGTTCTCAGATTCCAAAGAAATAATACTAGCAAAGAGATCCACGAAATACAGATGTAACTCTGTGAGATGAATTAACTGAACACTAAGCAGTTTCTCAGAAAGCTTCTTTCCAGATTTCATCTGAGGTTATTTCCTTTTACACCATAGCCCTCTATGGGCTTGCAAATATCACTTTTCCAATTCCACAAGAACTGTCTTAGCGAAAGGCTTCTTGAGGGGAAAGCTGTAACTCTGTGAGATGATTTCACAGAACACAAAGATGTTTCTCAGAAAACTTCTTTCTCTTTGTTATCGGAGTTTATTTCCTTTGGCCCTATAGTCTTCTAAGGGATCCGAAATATCTGTTCTCAGATTCCACAGAAATAAGGCTAGCAAAGAGATCCACGAAATACAGATGTAACTCTGTGAGATGAATTAACAGAACACTAAGCCGTTTCTCAGAAAGCTACTTTCCAGATTTCATCTGAGGATATTTTGTTTTTCACCATAGCCCTCTATGGGCTTCCAAATATCACTTTGCCAATTCCACAAATACTGCCTTAGCGAAAGGCTTCTTGAGAGGAAAGCTGTAACTCTGTGAGATGATTTCAGAGAACACAAAGAAGTTTCTCAGAAACCTTCTTTTTCTTTGTTATCGAAGGATATTTCCTTTGGCCCTATAGTCTTCTAAGGGATCCGAAATATCTGTTCTCAGATTCCACAGAAATAAGGCTAGCAAAGAGATCCACCATATACAGATGTAACTCTGTGAGATGAATTAAGTGAACACTTAGCAGTTTCTCAGAAAGCTTCTTTCCAGATTTCATCTGAGGTTATTTCCTTTTTCACCATAGCCCTTTATGCGCTTCGAAATATCACTTTGCCAATTCCACAAGAACTGTCTTAGCGAAAGGCTTCTTGAGGGGAAAGCTGTAACTCTGTGAGATGATTTCACAGAACACAAAGATGTTTCTCAGAAAGCTTCTTTCTCTTTGTTATCGCAGTTTATTTCCTTTGGCCCTATAGTCTTCTAAGGGATCCGAAATATCTGTTCTCAGATTCCACAGAAATAAGGCTAGCAAAGAGATCCACGAAATACAGATGTAACTCTGTGAGATGAATTAACAGAACACTAAGCCGTTTCTCAGAAAGCTACTTTCCAGATTTCATCTGAGGATATTTTGTTTTTCACCATAGCCCTCTATGGGCTTCCAAATATCACTTTGCCAATTCCACAAATAGTGCCTTAGCGAAAGGCTTCCTGAGAGGAAAGCTGTAACTCTGTGAGATGATTTCAGAGAACACAAAGAAGTTTCTCAGAAACCTTCTTTCTCTTTGTTATCGGAGGATATTTCCTTTGGCCCTATAGTCTTCTAAGGGATCCGAAATATCTGTTCTCAGATTCCACAGAAATAAGGCTAGCAAAGAGATCCACCATATACAGATGTAACTCTGTGAGATGAATTAAGTGAACACTTAGCAGTTTCTCAGAAAGCTTCTTTCCAGATTTCATCTGAGGTTATTTCCTTTTTCACCATAGCCCTTTATGCGCTTCGAAATATCACTTTGCCAATTCCACAAGAACTGTCTTAACGAAAGGCTTCTTGAGGGGAAAGCTGTAACTCTGTTAGATAATTTCACAGAACACAAAGAAGTTTCTCAGAAAGTTTCTTTCTCTTTGTTATCGGAGGATATTTCCTTTGGCCCTATAGTCTTCAAAGGGATCCGAAATATCTGTTCTCAGATTCCACAGAAATAAGGCTAGCAAAGAGATCCACCAAATACAGATGTAACTCTGTGAGATGAATTAACAGAACCCTAAGCAGTTTCTCAGAAAGCTTCTTTCCAGATTTCATCTGAGGATATTTCCTTTTTCACCGTAGCCCTCTATGGGCTTTCAAATATCACTTTTCCAATTCCACAAGAACTGTCTTAGTGAAAGGCTTCTTGAGGGGAATGCTGTAACTCTGTGAGATGATTTCACAGAACAGAAAGAAGTTTCTCAGAAAGCTTCTTTCTCTTTGTTATCGTAGGATATTTCCTTTGGCACTACAGTCTTCTAAGGAATCCGAAATATCTGTTCTCAAGTTCCACAGAAATAAGGCTAGCAAAGAGATCCACGAAATACAGATGTAACTCTGTGATATGAATTAACAGAACACTAAGCAGTTTCTCAGAAAGCTTCTTTCCAGATTTCATCTGAGGATATTTCCTTTTTCACTATAGCCCTCTATGGGCTTCCAACTATCACTTTTCCAATTCCACAAGAACTGTCTTAGCGAAAGGCTTCTTGAGGGGAAAGCTGAAACTCTGTGAGATGATTTCACAGAACACAAAGAAGTTTCTCAGAAAGCTTCTTTCTCTTTGTTATCGGAGGATATTTCCTTTGGCCCTATAGTCTTCTAAGGGATCCGAAATATCTGTTCTCATATTCCACAGAAATAAGGCTAGCAAGGAGATCCACGAAATACAGATGTAACTCTGTGAGATGAATCAACAGAACACTAAGCAGTTTCTCAGAAAGCTTCTTTCCAGATTTCATCTGAGGATATTTCCTTTTTCAACATAGCCCTCTATGCGCTTCCAAATATCACTTTGCGAATTCCATTAGACCTGTCTTAGCGATAGGCTTCTTGAGGGGAAAGCTGTAACTCTGTGAGGTGATTTCACAGAACACAAAGAAGTTTCTCAGAAAGCTTCTTTGTCTTTGTTATCGGAGGATATTTCCTTTGGCCCTATAGTCTTCTAAGGGATGCGAAATATCTGTTCTCAGTTTCCACAGAAATAAAGCTAGCAAAGAGATCCACGAAATACAGATGTAACTCTGTGAGATGAATTAACATAACACTAAGCCGTTTCTCAGAAAGCTTCTTTACAGATTTCATCTGAGGATATTTTCTTTTTCAACATAGCCCCCTATGGGCTTCCACATATCACTTTACCAATTCCACAAGTACTGTCTTAGCGAAAGGCTTCTTTAGAGGAAAGCTGTAACTCTGTGAGATGATTTCAAAGAACACAAAGAAGTTTCTCAGAAAGCTTCTTTCTCTTTGTTATCGGAGGATATTTCCTTTGGCCCTATAGTCTTCTAAGGGATCCGAAATATCTGTTCTAAGATTCCAAAAAAATAAGGCTAGCAAAGAGATCCACCAAACACAGATGTAACTCTGTGAGATGAATTACGTGAACACTAAGCAGTTTCTCAGAAAGCTTCTTTCCAGGTTTCATCTGAGGATATTTGCTTTTTCACCATAGCCCTGTATTGGCTTCCAAATATCTCTTTGCCAATTCCACAAGAACTGTCTTAGTGAAAGGCTTCTTGAGGGGAAAGCTGTAACTCTGTGAGATGATTTCACAGAACACAAAGAAGATTCTCAGAAAGTTTCTTTCTCTTTGTTATCGGAGGATATTCCTTTGGCCCTATAGTCTTCAAAGGGATCCGAAATATCTGTTCTCAGATTCCAAAGAAATAATACTAGCAAAGAGATCCACGAAATACAGATGTAACTCTGTGAGATGAATTAACTGAACACTAAGCAGTTTCTCAGAAATCTTCTTTCCAGATTTCATCTGAGGTTATTTCCTTTTACACCATAGCCCTCTATGGGCTTCCAAATATCACTTTTCCAATTCCACAAGAACTGTCTTAGCGAAAGGCTTCTTGAGGGGAAAGCTGTAACTCTGTGAGATGATTTCACAGAACACAAAGATGTTTCTCAGAAAGCTTCTTTCTCTTTGTTATCGGAGTTTATTTCCTTTGGCCCTATAGTCTTCTAAGGGATCCGAAATATCTGTTCTCAGATTCCACAGAAATAAGGCTAGCAAAGAGATCCACGAAATACAGATGTAACTCTGTGAGATGAATTAACAGAACACTAAGCCGTTTCTCAGAAAGCTACTTTCCAGATTTCATCTGAGGATATTTTGTTTTTCACCATAGCCCTCTATGGGCTTCCAAATATCACTTTGCCAATTCCACAAATACTGCCTTAGCGAAAGGCTTCTTGAGAGGAAAGCTGTAACTCTGTGAGATGATTTCAGAGAACACAAAGAAGTTTCTCAGAAACCTTCTTTCTCTTTGTTATCGGAGGATATTTCCTTTGGCCCTATAGTCTTCTAAGGGATCCGAAATATCTGTTCTCAGATTCCACAGAAATAAGGCTAGCAAAGAGATCCACCATATACAGATGTAACTCTGTGAGATGAATTAACAGAACACTAAGCAGTTTCTCAGAAAGCTTCTTTCCAGATTTCATCTGATGTTATTTCCTTTTTCACCATAGCCCTCTATGCGCTTCGAAATATCACTTTTCCATATCCACAAGAACTGTCTTACCGAAAGGCTTCTTGAGGTGAAAGCTGTAACTCTGTGAGATGATTTCACAGAACACAAAGAAGTTTCTCAGAAAGCTTCTTTCTCTTTGTTATCGGAGGATATTTCCTTTGGCCCTATAGTCTTCAAAGGGATCCGAAATATCTGTTCTCAGATTCCACAGAAATAAGGCTAGCAAGGAGATCCACGAAATACAGATGTAACTCTGTGAGATGAATCAACAGAACACTAAGCAGTTTCTCAGAAAGCTTCTTTCCAGATTTCATCTGAGGATATTTCCTTTTTCACCATAGCCCTCTATGCGCTTCCAAATATCACTTTGAGAATTCCACTAGACCTGTCTTAGCAATAGGCTTCTTGAGGGGAAAGCTGTAACTCTGTGAGATGATTTCAAAGAACACAAAGAAGTTTCTCAGAAAGCTTCTTTTTCTTTGTTATTGGAGGATATTTCTTTTGGCCCTATAGTCTTCTAAGGGATCCGAAATATCTGTTCTCAGATTCCACAGAAATAAGGCTAGCAAAGAGATCCACCAAATACAGATGTAACTCCGTGAGATGAATTAAGTGAACACTACGCACTTTCTCAGAAAGCTTCTTTCCAGATTTCATCTGAGGATATTTCCTTTTTCACCCTAGCCCTCTATGGGCTTCCAAATATCACTTTGACAATTCCACAAGAACCGTCTTAGCGAAAGGCTTCTTGAGGGGAAATCTGTAACTCGGTGAGATGATTTCACAGAACACAAAGAAGTTTCTCAGAAAGCTTCTTTCTCTTTGTTATCGGGGGATATTTCCTTTGGCCCTATAGACTTCTAAGGGATCCGAAATATCTGTTCTCAGATTCCACAGAAATAAGGCTAGCAAAGAGATCCACGAAATACAGATGTAACTCTGGGAGATGAATTAACAAAACACTAAGCAGTTTCTCAGAAAGCTTCTTTCCAGATTTCATCTGAGGACATTTCCTTTTTCCCCATAGCCTTCAATGCGCTTCCAAATATCACTTTGCCAATTCCATAACAACTGTCTTAACGAAAGGCTTCTTGAGGGGAAAGCTGTATCTCTGTGAGGTGATTTGAAAGAACACAAAGAAGTTTCTCAGAAAGCTTCTTCCTCTTTGTTATCGGAGCTTATTTCCTTTGGCCCTTGTGTCTTCAAAGGGATCCGAAATATCTGTTATCAGATTCCACAGAAATAAGGCTAGCAAAGAGATCCACGAAATACAGATGTAACTCTGTGAGATGAATTAACGGAACACTAAGCAGTTTCTCAGAAAGCTTCTTTCCAGATTTCATCTGAGGATATTTCCTTTTTCACCGTAGCCCTCTATGGGCTTCCAAATATCACTTTGCCAATTCGACAAGAACTGTCTTAGCGAAAGGATTCTTGAGGGGAAAGCTGTAACTCTGTGAGATGATTTCACAGAACACAAAGAAGTTTCTCAGAAAGCTTCTTTCTCTTTGTTATCGGAGGATATTTCCTTTGGCCCTATAGTCTTCAAAGGGATCCGAAATATCTGTTCTCAGATTCCACAGAAATAAGGCCAGCAAAGAGATCCACGAAATACAGATGTAACTCTGTGAAGTGAATTAACAGAACACTAAGCAGTTTCTCAAAAAGCTTCTTTCCAGATTTCATCTGAGGATATTTCCTTTTTCACCGTAGCCCTCTATGGGCTTCCAAATATCACTTTGCCAATTCCACAAGAACTTTCTTAGCGAAAGGCTTCTTGAGGAGAAAGCTGTAACTCTGTGAGTTGATTTCACAGAACAAAAAGAAGTTTCTCAGAAAGCTTCTTTCTCTTTGTTATCGGAGGATATTTCCTTTGGCCCAATAGTCTTCAAAGGGATCAGAAATATCTGTTCTCAGATTCCAGAGAAATAAGGCTAGCAAAGAGATGCACGAAATACAGATGTAACTCGGTGAGAGGAATTAACAGAACACTAAGCAGTTTCTCAGAAAGCTTCTTTCCAGATTTCATCTGAGGATATTTCCTTTTTCACCATAGCCCTCTATGGGCTTCCAAATATCACTTTGCCAATTCCACAAGAACTGTCTTTGCGAAAGGCTTCCTGAGGGGATAGCTGTAACTCTGTGAGATGATTTCACAGAACACAAAGAAGTTTCTCAGAAAGCTTCTTTCTCTTTTTTATCGGAGGATATTTCCTTTGGCCCTATAGTCTTCTTAGGGATCCGAAATATCTGCTCTCAGATTCCACAGAAATAAGGCTATCTAAGAGATCCACGAGATACAGATGTAACTCTGTGAGATGAATCAACAGAACACTAAGCAGTTTCTCAGAAAGCTTCTTTCCAGAATTCATCTGAGGATATTTTCTTTTTCACCATAGCCCTCTATGGGCTTCCAAATATCACTTTGCCAATTCCACAAGAACTGTCTTAGCGAAAGGCTTCTTGAGGGGAAAGCTGTAACTCTGTGAGATTATTTCACAGAACACAAAGAAGTTTCTCAGAAAGTTTCTTTCTCTTTGTTACCGGAGGATATTTCCTTTGGCCCTATAGTCTTCAAAGGGATTCGAAATATCTGTTCTCAGATTCCACAGAAATAATGTTAGCAAAGAGATCCACGAAATACAGATGTAACTCCATGAGATGAATTAACAGAACACTAAGCAGTTTCTCAGAAAGCTACTTTCCAGATTTCATCTGAGGATATTTCCTTTTTCTCCATAGCCCTCTATGGGCTTCCAAATATCACTTTGCCAATTCGACAAGAACTCTCTTAGAGAAAGGCTTCTTGAGGGGAAAGATGTAACTCTGTGACGTGATTTCACAGAACACAAAGAAGTTTCTCGGAAAGCTTCTTTCTCTTTGTTATCGGAGCATACTTTCTTTGGCCCTATAGTTTTCAAAGGGATCCAAAATATCTGTTCTCAGATTCCACAGAAATAAGGCTAGCAAAGAGATCCACGAAATACAGATGTAACTCTGTGAGATGAATTAACAGAACTCTAAGCAGTTTCTCAGAATGCTTCTTTCCAGATTTCATCTGAGGATATTTCCATTTTCACCACAGCCCTCTATGGGCTTCCAAATATCACTTTGCCAATTCCACAAGAACTGTCTTAGCGAAAGGATTTTTGAGTGGAAAGCTGTAACTCTGTGAGATGATTTCACAGAACACAAAGAAATTTCTCAGAAAGCTTCTTTCTCTTTGCTATCGGAGGATATTTCCTTTGGCCCTAGAGTCTTCAAAGGGATCCAAAATATCTGTTCTCAGAATCCACAGATATAAGGCTAGCAAAGAGATCCACGAAATACAGACGTAACTCTGTGAGATGAATTAACAGAACACTAAGCTGTTTCTCAGAAAGCTTCTATCCAGATTTCATCTGAGGATATTTCCTTTTTCACCATAGCCCTCTATGGGCTTCCAAATATCACTTTGCCAATTCCACAAGAACCGTCTTAGCGAAAGCCTTCTTGAGGGGAAAGCTGTAACTCTGTGAGATGATTTCAGAGAACACTAAGAAGTTTCTCAGAAACCTTCTTTCTCTTTGTTATCGGAGGATATTTCCTTTGGCCCTATAGTCTTCAAAGGGATCCGAAATATCTGTTCTCAGATTCCAGAGAAATAAGGCTAGTAAAGAGATCCATGAAATACAGATATAACTCTGTGAGATGAATTAACAGAACACTAAGCAGTTTCTCAGAAAGCTTCTTTCCAGATTTCATCTGAGGTTATTTCCTTTTTCACCGTAGCCCTCTATGCGCTTCGAAATATCACTTTGCCAATTCCACAAGAACTGTCTTAGCGAAAGGCTTCTTGAGGGGAAAGCTGTAACCCTGTGAAATGATTTCACAGAACACAAAGAAGTTTCTCAGAAAGTTTCTTTCTCTTTGTTATCGGAGGATATTTCCTTTGGCCCTATAGTCTATAAAGGGATCCGAAATATCTGTTCTCAGATACCACAGAAATAAGGCGAGCAAAGAGATCCACCAAATACAGATGTAACTCTGTGAGTTGAATTAACAGAACACTAAGCAGTTTCTCAGAAAGCTTCTTTCCAGATTTCATCTGATGATATTTCCATTTTCACCATAGCCCTCTATGCGCTTCCAAATATCACTTTGCCAATTTCACTAGAACTGTCTTAAAGAAAGGCTTCTTGAGGGGAAAGCTGTAACTCTGTGAGATGATTTCACAGAACACAAAGAAGTTTCTCAGAAAGCTTCTTTCTCTTTTTTATCGGAGGATATTTCCTTTGGCCCTGTAGTCTTCAAAGGGATCTGAAATATCTGTTCTCAGATTCCAGAGAAATAAGGCTAGCAAAGAGATACACGAAATACAGATGTAACTATGGGAGATGAATTAACAGAACACTAAGCAGTTTCTCAGAAATCTTCTTTCCAGATTTCATCTGAGGATACTTTCTTTTTCACCATAGCCCTCTATGGGCTTCCAAATATCACTTTGCCAATTCCACGAATACTGCCTTAGTGAAAGGCTTCTTGAGACGAAAGCTGTAACTCTGTGAGATGATTTCACAGAACACAAAGAAGTTTCTCAGAAACCTTCTTTCTCTTTGTTATCGGAGGATATTTCCTTTGGCCCTATAGTCTTCTAAGGGATCCGAAATATCTGTTCTCAGATTCCACAGAAATAAGGCTAGCAAAGAGATCCACGAAATACAGATGTAACTCTGGGAGATGAGTTCACAGAACACTAAGCAGTTTCTCAGAAAGCTTCTTTCCAGATTTCATCTGAGGACATTTCCTTTTTCACCGTAGCCTTCAATGCGCTTCCAAATATCACTTTTCCAATTCCACAAGAACTGTCTTAAAGAAAGGCTCCCTGAGGGGAAAGCTGTATCTCTGTGAGGTGATTTCAAGAACACAAAGAAGTTTCTCAGAAAGCTTCTTTCTCTTTGTTATCGGAGCTTATTTCCTTTGGCCCTTGAGTCTTCAAAGGGATCCGAAATATCTGTTATCAGATTCCACAGAATTAAGGCTAGCAAAGAGATCGACGAAATACAGATGTAACTCTGTGAGACGAATTAACAGAACACTAAGCAGTTTCTCAGAACGCTTCTTTCCAGATTTCATCTGAGGATATTTTCTTTTTCACCATAGCCCTCTAGGGGCTTCCAAATATCACTTTGCCAATTCCACAAGAACTGTCTTAGCGAAAGCCTTCTTGAGGGGAAAGCTGTAACTCTGTGAGATGATTTCACAGAACAGAAAGAAGTTTCTCAGAAAGCTTCTTTCTCTTTGTTATCGGAGGATATTTCCTTTGGCCCTATAGTCTTCTAAGGGATCCGAAATATCTGTTCTCAGATTCCATAGAAATAAGGCTAGCAAAGAGATCCACGAAATACAGATGTAACCCTGTGAGGTGAATTAACAGAACACTAAGCAGTTTCTCAGAAAGCTTCTTTCCAGATTTCATTTGAGGTTATTTCCTTTTTCACCATAGCCCTCTATGCGCTTTGAAATATCACTTTTCCAATTCCACAAGAACTGTCTTACCAAAAGGCTTCTTGAGGGGAAAACTGTACCTCTGTGAGATGATTTCACAGAACACAAAGAAGTTTCTCAGAAAGCTTCATTCTCTTTGTTATCGGAGGATATTTCCTTTGGCCCTATAGTCTTCAAAGGGATCCGAAATATCTGTTCTCAGATTCCACAGAAATAAGGCTAGCAAGGAGATCCACCAAATACAGATGTAACTCTGTGAGATGAATCAACAGAACACTAAGTAGTTTCTCAGAAAACTTCTTTCCAGATTTCATCTGAGGATATTTCCTTTTTCACCATAGCCCTCTATGCGCTTCCAAATATCACTTTGCGAATTCCACTAGACCTTTCTTAGTGATAGGCTTCTTGAGGGGAAAGCTGTAACTCTGTGAGATGATTTCACAGAACACAAAGAAGTTTCTCAGAAAGCTTCTTTCTCTTTGTTATCGGAGGATATTTCCTTTGGCCCTATAGTCTTCTAAGGGATCCGAAATATCTGTTCTCAGATTCCACAGAAATAAGGCTAGCAAAGAGATCCACCAAATACAGATGTAACACTGTGAGATGAATTAAGTGAACACTAAGCAGTCTCTCAGAAAGCTTCTTTCCAGATTTCATCTGAGGTTATTTCCTTTTTCATCATAGCCCTCTATGGTCTTCCAAATATCACTTTGCCAATTCCACTAGAACTGTCTTAGCGAAAGGCTTCTTGAGAAGAAAGCTGTAACTCTGTGAGATGATTTCACAGAACACAAAGAAGTTTCTCAGAAAGCTTCTTTCTCTTTGTTATCTGAGGATAATTCCTTTGGCCCTAGAGGGTTCAAAGGGATCCGAAATATCTGTTCTCAGATTCCCCAGAAATAAGGCTAGCAAAGAGATCCACGAAATACAGAAATAACTCTGTGAGATGAATTAACAGAACACTAAGCCGTTTCTCAGAAACCTTCTATCCAGATTTCATCTGAGGATATTTCCTTTTTCACCATAGCCCTCTCTGGGCTTCCAAATATCACTTTGCCAATTCCACAAGAACTGTCTTAGCGAAAGGCTTCTTCAGGGGAAAGCTGTAACTCTGTGAGATGATTTCACAGAACACAAAGAAGTTTCTCAGAACGCTTCTTTCTCTTTGTTATCGGAGGATATTTCCTTTGGCACTATAGTCTTCAAAGGGATCCGAAATATCTGTTCTCACATTCCACAGAAATAAGGCTAGTAAAGAGATCCACGAAATGCAGATGTAACTCTGTGAGATGAATTAACAGAAGACAAAGAAGTTTCTCAGAAAGCTTCTTTCCAGATTTCATCTGAGGATATTTCCTTTTTCACCATAGCCCTCTATGGGCTTCCAAATATCACCTTGCCTACTCCACAAGAACAGTCTTAGCGAAAGGCTTCTTCAGTGGAAAGCTGTATCTCTGTGAGATGATTTCACAGAACACAAAGAAGTTTCTCAGAAAGCTTCTTTCTCTTTGTTATCGGAGGATATTTCCTTTGGCCCTATAGTCTTCAAAGGGATCCGAAATATATGTTCTCAGATTCCACAGAAATAAGGCTAGCAAAGAGATACACGCAATACAGATGTAACTCTGTGAGATGAATTAACAGAGCACTAAGCAGTTTCTCAGAGAGCTTCTTCGCAGATTTCATCTGAGGATATTTTCTTTTTCACCATAGCCCTCTATGGGCTTCCAAATATCACTTTGCCAATTCCAAAAGAACTGTCTTAGCGTAAGGCTTCTTGAGAGGGAAGCTGTAATTCTGTGAGATTTTTTTCACAGAACACAAAGACGTTTCTCAGAAACCTTCTTTATCTTTGTTATCGGAGGATATTTTCTTTGGCCCTATAGTCTTCTAAGGGATCCGAAATATCTGTTCTCAGATTCCACAGAAATAAGGCTAGCAAAGAAATCCACAAAATACAGACGTAACTGTGTGAGATGAATTAAGAGAACACTAAGCAGTTTCTCAGAAACCTTCTTTCCAGATTTCATCTGAGGATATATCCTCTTTCACCATAGCCCTCTATGGGCTTCCAAATATCACTGATCGAATTCCACAAGAACTGCCTTAGCGAAAGGCTTCTTGAGGGGAAAGCTGTAACTCTGTGAGATGATTTCACAGAACACAAAGAAGTTTCTCAGAAAGCTTCTTTCTCTTTGTTATCGGGGGATATTTCCTTTGGCCCTATAGTCTTCTAAGGGATCCGAAATATCTGTTATCAGATTTCACAGAAATAAGGATAGCAAAGAGATCCACGAAATACAGATGTAATTCTGGGAGATGAATTAACAAAACACTAAGCAGTTTTTCAGAAAGCTTCTTTCCAGATTTCATCTGAGGACATTTCCTTTTTCACCATAGCCTTCAATGCGCTTCCAAATATCACTTTGCCAATTCCACACGAACTGTCTTAACGAAAGGCTTCTTGAGGGGAACGCTGTATGTCTGTGAGGTGATTTCAAAGAACACAAAGAAGTTTCTCAGAAAGCTTCTTTCTCTTTGTTATCGGAGATTATTTCCTTTGGCCCTTGAGTCTTCAAAGGGATCCGAAATATCTGTTATCAGATTCCCCAGAAATAAGGCTAGCAAAGAGATCCACGTAATACAGATGTAACTCTGTGAGATGAAATAACGGAACAATAAGCAGTTTCTCAGAAAGCTTCTTTCCAGATTTCATCTGAGCATATTTCCTTTTTCACCATAGCCCTCTATGGGCTTCCAAATATCACTTTGCCAATTCGACAAAACTGTCTTAGCGAAAGGCTTCTTGAGGGGAAAGCTGTAACTCTGTGGGATGATTTCACAGAACACAAAGAAGTTTCTCATAAAGCTTCTTTCTCTTTGTTATCGGAGTTTATTTCCTTTGGCCCTATAGTCTTCTAAGGGATCCGAAATATCTGTTCTCAGATTCCATGGAAATAAGGCTAACAAAGAGATCTACGAAATACAGATGTAAATCTGTGAGATGAATTAACAGAACACTAAGCAGTTTCTCAGAAAGCTTCTTTCCAGATTTCATTTGAGTTTATTTCCTTTTTCACCATTGCCCTCTATGCGCTTCGAAATATCACTTTTCCAATTCCACAAGAACTGTCTTAGCGAAAGGCTTCTTGCGGGGAAAACTGTTAACTCTGTGAGATGATTTCACAGAACACAAAGAAGTTTCTCAGAAAGCTTCTTTCTCTTTGTTATCGGAGGATATTTCCTTTGGCCCTATAGTCTTCAAAGGGATCCGAAATATCTGTTCTCAGATTCCACAGAAATAAGGCTAGCAAAGAGATCCACGAAATACAGATGTAACTCTGTGAGATGAATTCACAGAACACTAAGCAGTTTCTCAGAAAGCTTCTTTCCAGATTTCATCTGAGGATATTTCCTTTTTCACCATAGCCCTCTATGGGCTTCCAAATGTCATTTGGCCAATTCCACTAGAACTGTCTTAGCGAAAGGCTTCTTGAGGGAAAAGCTGTAACTCTGTGAGATGATTTCACAGAACACAAAGTAGTTTCTCAGAATGCTTCTTTCTCTTTGTTATCGGGGGATATTTCCTTTGGCCCTATAGACTTCTAAGGGATCCGAAATATCTGTTCTCAGATTCCACAGAAATAAGGCTAGCAAAGAGATCCACGAAATACAGATGTAACTCTGGGAGATGAATTAACAAAACACTAAGCAGTTTCTCAGAAAGCTTCTTTCCAGATTTCATCTGAGGACATTTCCTTTTTCACCATAGCCTTCAATGCGCTTCCAAATATCACTTTGCCAATTCCACGAGAACCGTCTTAACGAAAGGCTTCTTGAGGGGAAAGCTGTATCTCTGTGAGGTGATTTCAAAGAACACAAAGAAGTTTCTCAGAAAGCTTCTTTCTCTTTGTTATCGGAGCTTATTTCCTTTGGCCCTTGAGTCATCAAAGGGATCCGAAATATCTTTTATCAGATTCCACAGAAATAAGGCTAGCAAAGAGATGCATGAAATACAGATGTAACTCTGTGAGATGAATTAACAGAACACTAAGCAGTTTCTCAGAACGCTTCTTTCCAGATTTCATCTGAGGATATTTCCTTTTTCACCATAGCCCTCTATGGGCTTCCAAATATCACTTTGCCAATTCCACAAGAACTGTCTTAGCGAAAGGCTTCTTGAGGGGAAAGCTGTAACTCTGTGAGATGATTTCACAGAACACAAAGAAGTTTCTCAGAAAGCTTCTTTCTCTTTGTTATCGGGGGATATTTCCTTTGGCCCTATAGTCTTCTAAGGGATCCGAAATATCTGTTCTCAGATTCCACAGAAATAAGGCTAGCAAACAGATCCACGAAATACAGATGTAAGTCTGTTAGGTGAATTAACAGAACACTAAGCTGTTTCTCAAAAAGCTTCTTTCCAGATTTCATCTGAGGATATTTCCTTTTTCACCGTAGCCCTCTATGGGCTTCCAAATATCACTTTGCCAATTCCACAAGAACTGTCTTAGCGAAAGGCTTCTTGAGGGGAAAGCTGTAACTCTGTGAGATGATTTCACAGAACAAAAAGAAGTTTCTAAGAAAGCTTCTTTCTCTTTGTTATCGGAGGATATTTCCTTTGGCCCCTACAGTCCTCTAAGGGATCCGAAATATCTGTTCTCAGGTTCCACAGAAATAAGGCTAGCAAAGAGATCCACGTAATACAGATGTAACTCTGTGAGATGATTTAACAGAACACTAAGCAGTTTCTCAGAAAACTTCTTTCCAGATTTCATCTGAGGATATTTCCTTTTTCACTATAGCCCTCTATGGGCTTCCAACTATCACTTTTCGGATTCCACAAGAACTGTCTTAGCGAAAGGCTTCTTGAGGGGAAAGCTGTAACTCTGTGAGTTGATTTCACGGAACGCAAAGAAGTTTCTCAGAAAGCTTCTTTCTCTTTGTTATCGGAGTTTATTTCCTTTGGCCCTATAGTCTTCTAAGGGATCCGAAATATCTGTTCTCAGATTCCACAGAAGTAAGGCTAACAAAGAGATCTACGAAATACAGATATAACTCTGTGAGATGAATTAACAGAACACTAAGCAGTTTCTCAGAAAGCTTCTTTCCAGGTTTCATCCGAGGATATTTGCTTTTTCACCATAGCCCTGTATTGGCTTCCAAATATCACTTTGCCAATTCCACAAGAACTGTCTTAGTGAAAGGCTTCTTCAGGGGAAAGCTGTAACTCTGTGAGATGATTTCACAGAACACAAAGAAGTTTCTCAGAAAGCTTCTTTCTCTTTGTTATCAGAGGATATTTCCTTTGGCCCTATAGTCTTCTAAGGGATGCGAAATATCTGTTCTCAGATTCCACAGAAATAAGGCTAGCAAAGAGATCCACGAAATACAGATGTAACTCTGTGAGATGAATTAACAGAACACTAAGCAGTTTCTCAGAAAGCTTCTTTCCAGATTTCATCTGAGGATATTTTCTTTTTCACAATAGCCCACTATGGGCTTCGAAATATTACTTTACCAATTCCACAAGTACTGTCTTAGCGAAAGGCTTCTTGAGAGGAAAGCTGTAACTCTGTGAGATGATTTCAAAGAACACAAAGAAGTTTCTCAGAAACCTTCTTTCTCTTTGTTATCGGAGGATATTTCCTTTGGCCCTATAGTCTTTTAAGGGATCCGAAATATCTGTTCTCAGATTCCACAGAAATAAGGCTAGCAAAGAGATCCACCAAATACAGATGTAACTCTGTGAGAAGAATTAAGTGAACACTAAGCAGTTTCTCAGAAAGCTTCTTTCCAGGTTTCATCTGAGGATATTTCCTTTTTCACCGTAGCCCTGTATTGGCTTCCAAATATCACTTTGCCAATTCCACAAGAACTGTCTTAGTGAAAGGCTTCTTGAGGGGAAAGCTGTAACTCTGTGAGATGATTTCACAGAACACAAAGAAGTTTCCCAGAAAGCTTCTTTCTCTTTGTTATCGGAGGATATTTCCTTTGGCCCTATAGTCTTCTAATGGATCCGAAATATCTGTTCTCAGATTCCACAGAAATAGGCTGGCAAAGAGATCCACGAAATACAGATGTAACTCTGTGAGATGAATTAACAGAACACTAAGCAGTTTCTCAGAAAGCTTCTTTCCAGATTTCATCTGAGGTTATTTCCTTTTACACCGTAGCCCTCTATGCGCTTCCAAATATCACTTTTCCAATTCCAGAAGAACTGTCTTAGCGAAAGTCTTCTTGAGGGGAAAGGTGTAACTCTGTGAGATGATTTCACAGAACACAAAGAAGTTTCTCAGAAAGCTTCTTTTCTTTGTTATCGGAGTTTATTTCCTTTGGCCCTATAGTCTTCTAAGGGATCCGAAATATCTGTTCTCAGATTCCACAGAAATAAGGCTAGCATAGAGATCCACGAAATACAGATGTAACTCTGTGAGATGAATTAACAGAACACTAAGCCGTTTCTCAGAAAGCTACTTTCCAGATTTCATCTGAGGATATTTTCTTTTTCACCATAGCCCTCTATGGGCTTCCAAATATCACTTTGCCAATTCCAGAAATACTGCCTTAGCGAAAGGCTTCTTGAGAGGAAAGCTGTAACTCTGTGAGATGATTTCAAAGAACACAAAGAAGTTTCTCAGAAACCTTCTTTCTCTTTTTTATCGGAGGATATTTCCTTTGGCCCTATAGTCTTCTAAGGGATCCGAAATATCTGTTCTCAGATTCCACAGAAATAAGGCTAGCAAAGAGATCCACCATATACAGATGTAACTCTGTGAGATGAATTAAGTGAACACTTAGCAGTTTCTCAGAAAGCTTCTTTACAGATTTCATCTGAGGATATTTCCTTTTTCACCATAGCCTTCTATGCGCTTCTAATATCACTTTGCCAATTCCGCAAGAACTGTCTTAGCGAAAGGCTTCTTGAGGGGAAAGCTGTAACTCCGTGAGACGATTACACGGAACACAAAGAAGTTTCTCAGAACGCTTCTTTCTCTTTGTTATCGGAGGATATTTCCTTTGACCCTATAGTCTTCTAAGGGATCCGAAATATCTGTTCTCAGATTCCACAGAAATAAGGTTAGCAAAGAGATCCACCAAATACAGATGTAACTCCGTGAGATGAATTAAGTGAACACTAAGCAGTTTCTCAGAAAGCTTCTTTCCAGATTTCATCTGAGGATATTTCCTTTTTCACCATAGACCTCTATGGGCTTCCAAATATCACTTTGCCAATTCCACAGGAACGGTCTTAGCGAAAGGCTTCTTGAGGGGAAATCTGTAACTCTGTGAGATGATTTCACAGAACACAAAGAAGTTTCTCAGAAAGCTTCTTTCTCTTTGTTATCGGGGGATATTTCCTTTGGCCCTATAGTCTTCTAAGGGATCCGAAATATCTGTTCTCAGATTCCACAGAAATAAGGCTAGCAAAAGATCCACGAAATACAGATGTAACTCTGGGAGATGAATTAACAAAACACTAAGCAGTTTCTCAGAAAGCTTCTTTCCAGATTTCATCTGAGGATATTTCCTTTTTCACCGTAGCCCTCTATGGGCTTCCAAATATCACTTTGCCAATTCGACAAGAACTGTCTTAGCGAAAGGATTCTTGAGGGGAAAGCTGTAACTCTGTGAGATGATTTCACAGAACACAAAGAAGTTTCTCAGAAAGCTTCTTTCTCTTTGTTATCGGAGGATATTTCCTTTGGCCCTATAGTCTTCAAAGGGATCCGAAATATCTGTTCTCAGATTCCACAGAAATAAGGCCAGCAAAGAGATCCACGAAATACAGATGTAACTCTGTGAAGTGAATTAACAGAACACTAAGCAGTTTCTCAAAAAGCTTCTTTCCAGATTTCATCTGAGGATATTTCCTTTTTCACCGTAGCCCTCTATGGGCTTCCAAATATCACTTTGCCAATTCCACAAGAACTTTCTTAGCGAAAGGTTTCTTGAGGGGAAAGCTGTAACTCTGTGAGTTGATTTCACAGAACAAAAAGAAGTTTCTCAGAAAGCTTCTTTCTCTTTGTTATCGGAGGATATTTCCTTTGGCCCAATAGTCTTCAAAGGGATCCGAAATATCTGTTCTCAGATTCCAGAGAAATAAGGCTAGCAAAGAGATGCACGAAATACAGATGTAACTCGGTGAGAGGAATTAACAGAACACTAAGCAGTTTCTCAGAAAGCTTCTTTCCAGATTTCATCTGAGGATATTTCCTTTTTCACCATAGCCCTCTATGGGCTTCCAAATATCACTTTGCCAATTCCACAAGAACTGTCTTTGCGAAAGGCTTCCTGAGGGGATAGCTGTAACTCTGTGAGATGATTTCACAGAACACAAAGAAGTTTCTCAGAAAGCTTCTTTCTCTTTTTTATCGGAGGATATTTCCTTTGGCCCTATAGTCTTCTTAGGGATCCGAAATATCTGCTCTCAGATTCCACAGAAATAAGGCTATCTAAGAGATCCACGAGATACAGATGTAACTCTGTGAGATGAATCAACAGAACACTAAGCAGTTTCTCAGAAAGCTTCTTTCCAGAATTCATCTGAGTATATTTTCTTTTCCACCATAGCCCTCTAGGGGCTTCCAAATATCACTTTGCCAATTCCACAAGAACTGTCTTAGCGAAAGGCTTCTTGAGGGGAAAGCTGTAACTCTGTGAGATTATTTCACAGAACACCAAGAAGTTTCTCAGAAAGCTTCTTTCTCTTTGTTACCGGAGGATATTTCCTTTGGCCCTATAGTCTTCAAAGGGATTCGAAATATCTGTTCTCAGATTCCACAGAAATAATGTTAGCAAAGAGATCCACGAAATACAGATGTAACTCCATGAGATGAATTAACAGAACACTAAGCAGTTTCTCAGAAAGCTACTTTCCAGATTTCATCTGAGGATATTTCCTTTTTCTCCATAGCCCTCTATGGGCTTCCAAATATCACTTTGCCAATTCGACAAGAACTCTCTTAGAGAAAGGCTTCTTGAGGGGAAAGATGTAACTCTGTGACGTGATTTCACAGAACACAAAGAAGTTTCTCAGAAAGCTTCTTTCTCTTTGTTATCGGAGCATACTTCCTTTGGCCCTATAGTTTTCAAAGGGATCCAAAATATCTGTTCTCAGATTCCACAGAAATAAGGCTAGCAAAGAGATCCACGAAATACAGATGTAACTCTGTGAGATGAATTAACAGAACTCTAAGCAGTTTCTCAGAATGCTTCTTTCCAGATTTCATCTGAGGATATTTCCATTTTCACCACAGCCCTCTATGGGCTTCCAAATATCACTTTGCCAATTCCACAAGAACTGTCTTAGCGAAAGGATTTTTGAGTGGAAAGCTGTAACTCTGTGAGATGATTTCACAGAACACAAAGAAATTTCTCAGAAAGCTTCTTTCTCTTTGCTATCGGAGGATATTTCCTTTGGCCCTAGAGTCTTCAAAGGGATCCGAAATATCTGTTCTCAGAATGCACAGATATAAGGCTAGCAAAGAGATCCACGAAATACAGACGTAACTCGGTGAGATGAATTAACAGAACACTAAGCTGTTTCTCAGAAAGCTTCTATCCAGATTTCATCTGAGGATATTTCCTTTTTCACCATAGCCCTCTATGGGCTTCCAAATATCACTTTGCCAATTCCACAAGAACCGTCTTAGCGAAAGCCTTCTTGAGGGGAAAGCTGTAACTCTGTGAGATGATTTCAGAGAACACTAAGAAGTTTCTCAGAAACCTTCTTTCTCTTTGTTATCGGAGGATATTTCCTTTGGCCCTATAGTCTTCAAAGGGATCCGAAATATCTGTTCTCAGATTCCAGAGAAATAAGGCTAGTAAAGAGATCCATGAAATACAGATATAACTCTGTGAGATGAATTAACAGAACACTAAGCAGTTTCTCAGAAAGCTTCTTTCCAGATTTCATCTGAGGTTATTTCCTTTTTCACCATAGCCCTCTATGCGCTTCGAAATATCACTTTGCCAATTCCACAAGAACTGTCTTAGCGAAAGGCTTCTTGAGGGGAAAGCTGTAACCCTGTGAAATGATTTCACAGAACACAAAGAAGTTTCTCAGAAAGTTTCTTTCTCTTTGTTATCGGAGGATATTTCCTTTGGCCCTATAGTCTATAAAGGGATCCGAAATATCTGTTCTCAGATACCACAGAAATAAGGCGAGCAAAGAGATCCACCAAATACAGATGTAACTCTGTGAGTTGAATTAACAGAACACTAAGCAGTTTCTCAGAAAGCTTCTTTCCAGATTTCATCTGATGATATTTCCATTTTCACCATAGCCCTCTATGCGCTTCCAAATATCACTTTGCCAATTTCACTAGAACTGTCTTAAAGAAAGGCTTCTTGAGGGGAAAGCTGTAACTCTGTGAGATGATTTCACAGAACACAAAGAAGTTTCTCAGAAAGCTTCTTTCTCTTTTTTATCGGAGGATATTTCCTTTGGCCCTGTAGTCTTCAAAGGGATCTGAAATATCTGTTCTCAGATTCCAGAGAAATAAGGCTAGCAAAGAGATACACGAAATACAGATGTAACTATGGGAGATGAATTAACAGAACACTAAGCAGTTTCTCAGAAAGCTTCTTTCCAGATTTCATCTGAGGATACTTTCTTTTTCACCATAGCCCTCTATGGGCTTCCAAATATCACTTTGCCAATTCCACGAATACTGCCTTAGCGAAAGGCTTCTTGAGACGAAAGCTGTAACTCTGTGAGATGATTTCACAGAACACAAAGAAGTTTCTCAGAAACCTTCTTTCTCTTTGTTATCGGAGGATATTTCCTTTGGCCCTATAGTCTTCTAAGGGATCCGAAATATCTGTTCTCAGATTCCACAGAAATAAGGCTAGCAAAGAGATCCACGAAATACAGATGTAACTCTGGGAGATGAGTTCACAGAACACTAAGCAGTTTCTCAGAAAGCTTCTTTGCAGATTTCATCTGAGGACATTTCCTTTTTCACCGTAGCCTTCAATGCGCTTCCAAATATCACTTTTCCAATTCCACAAGAACTGTCTTAAAGAAAGGCTCCCTGAGGGGAAAGCTGTATCTCTGTGAGGTGATTTCAAAAACACAAAGAAGTTTCTCAGAAAGCTTCTTTCTCTTTGTTATCGGAGCTTATTTCCTTTGGCCCTTGAGTCTTCAAAGGGATCCGAAATATCTGTTATCAGATTCCACAGAAATAAGGCTAGCAAAGAGATCCACGAAATACAGATGTAACTCTGTGAGACGAATTAACAGAACACTAAGCAGTTTCTCAGAAGTCTTCTTTCCAGATTTCATCTGAGGATATTTTCTTTTTCACCATAGCCCTCTAGGGGGTTCCAAATATCACTTTGCCAATTCCACAAGAACTGTCTTAGCGAAAGCCTTCTTGAGGGGAAAGCTGTAACTCTGTGAGATGATTTCACAGAACAGAAAGAAGTTTCTCAGAAAGCTTCTTTCTCTTTGTTATCGGAGGATATTTCCTTTGGCCCTATAGTCTTCTAAGGGATCCGAAATATCTGTTCTCAGATTCCATAGAAATAAGGCTAGCAAAGAGATCCACGAAATACAGATGTAACCCTGTGAGGTGAATTAACAGAACACTAAGCAGTTTCTCAGAAAGCTTCTTTCCAGATTTCATTTGAGGTTATTTCCTTTTTCACCATAGCCCTCTATGCGCTTTGAAATATCACTTTTCCAATTCCACAAGAACTGTCTTAACAAAAGGCTTCTTGAGGGGAAAACTGTACCTCTGTGAGATGATTTCACAGAACACAAAGAAGTTTCTCAGAAAGCTTCATTCTCTTTGTTATCGGAGGATATTTCCTTTGGCCCTATAGTCTTCAAAGGGATCCGAAATATCTGTTCTCAGATTCCACAGAAATAAGGCTAGCAAGGAGATCCACCAAATACAGATGTAACTCTGTGAGATGAATCAACAGAACACTAAGCAGTTTCTCAGAAAACTTCTTTCCAGATTTCATCTGAGGATATTTCCTTTTTCACCATAGCCCTCTATGCGCTTCCAAATATCACTTTGCGAATTCCACTAGACCTTTCTTAGTGATAGGCTTCTTGAGGGGAAAGCTGTAACTCTGTGAGATGATTTCACAGAACACAAAGAAGTTTCTCAGAAAGCTTCTTTCTCTTTGTTATCGGAGGATATTTCCTTTGGCCCTATAGTCTTCTAAGGGATCCGAAATATCTGTTCTCAGATTCCACAGAAATAAGGCTAGCAAAGAGATCCACCAAATACAGATGTAACACTGTGAGATGAATTAAGTGAACACTAAGCAGTCTCTCAGAAAGCTTCTTTCCAGATTTCATCTGAGGTTATTTCCTTTTTCATCATAGCCCTCTATGGTCTTCCAAATATCACTTTGCCAATTCCACTAGAACTGTCTTAGCGAAAGGCTTCTTGAGAAGAAAGCTGTAACTCTGTGAGATGATTTCACAGAACACAAAGAAGTTTCTCAGAAAGCTTCTTTCTCTTTGTTATCTGAGGATAATTCCTTTGGCCCTAGAGGGTTCAAAGGGATCCGAAATATCTCTTCTCAGATTCCCCAGAAATAAGGCTAGCAAAGAGATCCACGAAATACAGAAATAACTCTGTGAGATGAATTAACAGAACACTAAGCCGTTTCTCAGAAACCTTCTATCCAGATTTCATCTGAGGATATTTCCTTTTTCACCATAGCCCTCTCTGGGCTTCCAAATATCACTTTGCCAATTCCACAAGAACTGTCTTAGCGAAAGGCTTCTTCAGGGGAAAGCTGTAACTCTGTGAGATGATTTCACAGAACACAAAGAAGTTTCTCAGAACGCTTCTTTCTCTTTGTTATCGGAGGATATTTCCTTTGGCACTATAGTCTTCAAAGGGATCCGAAATATCTGTTCTCACATTCCACAGAAATAAGGCTAGTAAAGAGATCCACGAAATGCATATGTAACTCTGTGAGATGAATTAACAGAAGACAAAGAAGTTTCTCAGAAAGCTTCTTTCCAGATTTCATCTGAGGATATTTCCTTTTTCACCATAGCCCTCTATGGGCTTCCAAATATCACCTTGCCTACTCCACAAGAACAGTCTTAGCGAAAGGCTTCTTCAGTGGAAAGCTGTATCTCTGTGAAATGATTTCACAGAACACAAAGAAGTTTCTCAGAAAGCTTCTTTCTCTTTGTTATCGGAGGATATTTCCTTTGGCCCTATAGTCTTCAAAGGGATCCGAAATATATGTTCTCAGATTCCACAGAAATAAGGCTAGCAAAGAGATACACGCAATACAGATGTAACTCTGTGAGATGAATTAACAGAGCACTAAGCAGTTTCTCAGAGAGCTTCTTCGCAGATTTCATCTGAGGATATTTTCTTTTTCACCATAGCCCTCTATGGGCTTCCAAATATCACTTTGCCAATTCCAAAAGAACTGTCTTAGCGTAAGGCTTTTTGAGAGGGAAGCTGTAATTCTGTGAGATTTTTTTCACAGAACACAAAGAAGTTTCTCAGAAACCTTCTTTATCTTTGTTATCGGAGGATATTTTCTTTGGCCCTATAGTCTTCTAAGGGATCCGAAATATCTGTTCTCAGATTCCACAGAAATAAGGCTAGCAAAGAAATCCACAAAATACAGACGTAACTGTGTGAGATGAATTAAGAGAACACTAAGCAGTTTCTCAGAAACCTTCTTTCCAGATTTCATCTGAGGATATATCCTCTTTCACCATAGCCCTCTATGGGCTTCCAAATATCACTGATCGAATTCCACAAGAACTGCCTTAGCGAAAGGCTTCTTGAGGGGAAAGCTGTAACTCTGTGAGATGATTTCACAGAACACAAAGAAGTTTCTCAGAAAGCTTCTTTCTCTTTGTTATCGGGGGATATTTCCTTTGGCCCTTTAGTCTTCTAAGGGATCCGAAATATCTGTTATCAGATTTCACAGAAATAAGGCTAGCAAAGAGATCCACGAAATACAGATGTAATTCTGGGAGATGAATTAACAAAACACTAAGCAGTTTCTCAGAAAGCTTCTTTCCAGATTTCATCTGAGGATATTTCCTTTTTCACTATAGCCCTCTATGGGCTTCCAACTATCACTTTTCGGATTCCACCAGAACTGTCTTAGCGAAAGGCTTCTTGAGGGGAAAGCTGTAACTCTGTGAGTTGATTTCACGGAACGCAAAGAAGTTTCTCAGAAAGCTTCTTTCTCTTTGTTATCGGAGTTTATTTCCTTTGGCCCTATAGTCTTCTAAGGGATCCGAAATATCAGTTCTCAGATTCCACAGAAGTAAGGCTAACAAAGAGATCTACGAAATACAGATATAACTCTGTGAGATGAATTAACAGAACACTAAGCAGTTTCTCAGAAAGCTTCTTTCCAGGTTTCATCCGAGGATATTTGCTTTTTCACCATAGCCCTGTATTGGCTTCCAAATATCACTTTGCCAATTCCACAAGAACTGTCTTAGTGAAAGGCTTCTTCAGGGGAAAGCTGTAACTCTGTGAGATGATTTCACAGAACACAAAGAAGTTTCTCAGAAAGCTTCTTTCTCTTTGTTATCAGAGGATATTTCCTTTGGCCCTATAGTCTTCTAAGGGATGCGAAATATCTGTTCTCAGATTCCACAGAAATAAGGCTAGCAAAGAGATCCACGAAATACAGATGTAACTCTGTGAGATGAATTAACAGAACACTAAGCAGTTTCTCAGAAAGCTTCTTTCCAGATTTCATCTGAGGATATTTTCTTTTTCACTATAGCCCACTATGGGCTTCGAAATATTACTTTACCAATTCCACAAGTACTGTCTTAGCGAAAGGCTTCTTGAGAGGAAAGCTGTAACTCTGTGAGATGATTTCAAAGAACACAAAGAAGTTTCTCAGAAACCTTCTTTCTCTTTGTTATCGGAGGATATTTCCTTTGGCCCTATAGTCTTTTAAGGGATCCGAAATATCTGTTCTCAGATTCCACAGAAATAAGGCTAGCAAAGAGATCCACCAAATACAGATGTAACTCTGTGAGAAGAATTAAGTGAACACTAAGCAGTTTCTCAGAAAGCTTCTTTCCAGGTTTCATCTGAGGATATTTCCTTTTTCACCGTAGCCCTGTATTGGCTTCCAAATATCACTTTGCCAATTCCACAAGAACTGTCTTAGTGAAAGGCTTCTTGAGGGGAAAGCTGTAACTCTGTGAGATGATTTCACAGAACACAAAGAAGTTTCCCAGAAAGCTTCTTTCTCTTTGTTATCGGAGGATATTTCCTTTGGCCCTATAGTCTTCTAATGGATCCGAAATATCTGTTCTCAGATTCCACAGAAATAGGCTGGCAAAGAGATCCACGAAATACAGATGTAACTCTGTGAGATGAATTAACAGAACACTAAGCAGTTTCTCAGAAAGCTTCTTTCCAGATTTCATCTGAGGTTATTTCCTTTTACACCGTAGCCCTCTATGCGCTTCCAAATATCACTTTTCCAATTCCATAAGAACTGTCTTAGCGAAAGTCTTCTTGAGGGGAAAGGTGTAACTCTGTGAGATGATTTCACAGAACACAAAGAAGTTTCTCAGAAAGCTTCTTTGTCTTTGTTATCGGAGTTTATTTCCTTTGGCCCTATAGTCTTCTAAGGGATCCGAAATATCTGTTCTCAGATTCCACAGAAATAAGGCTAGCATAGAGATCCACGAAATACAGATGTAACTCTGTGAGATGAATTAACAGAACACTAAGCCGTTTCTCAGAAAGCTACTTTCCAGATTTCATCTGAGGATATTTTGTTTTTCACCATAGCCCTCTATGGGCTTCCAAATATCACTTTGCCAATTCCACAAATACTGCCTTAGCGAAAGGCTTCTTGAGAGGAAAGCTGTAACTCTGTGAGATGATTTCAAAGAACACAAAGAAGTTTCTCAGAAACCTTCTTTCTCTTTTTTATCGGAGGATATTTCCTTTGGCCCTATAGTCTTCTAAGGGATCCGAAATATCTGTTCTCAGATTCCACAGAAATAAGGCTAGCAAAGAGATCCACCATATACAGATGTAACTCTGTGAGATGAATTAAGTGAACACTTAGCAGTTTCTCAGAAGGCTTCTTTACAGATTTCATCTGAGGATATTTCCTTTTTCACCATAGCCTTCTATGCGCTTCTAATATCACTTTGCCAATTCCGCAAGAACTGTCTTAGCGAAAGGCTTCTTGAGGGGAAAGCTGTAACTCCGTGAGATGATTACACGGAACACAAAGAAGTTTCTCAGAACGCTTCTTTCTCTTTGTTATCAGAGGATATTTCCTTTGACCCTATAGTCTTCTAAGGTATCCGAAATATCTGTTCTCAGATTCCACAGAAATAAGGCTAGCAAAGAGATCCACCAAATACAGATGTAACTCCGTGAGATGAATTAAGTGAACACTAAGCAGTTTCTCAGAAAGCTTCTTTCCAGATTTCATCTGAGGATATTTCCTTTTTCACCATAGACCTCTATGGGCTTCCAAATATCACTTTGCCAATTCCACAGGAACGGTCTTAGCGAAAGGCTTCTTGAGGGGAAATCTGTAACTCTGTGAGATGATTTCACAGAACACAAAGAAGTTTCTCAGAAAGCTTCTTTCTCTTTGTTATCGGGGGATATTTCCTTTGGCCCTATAGTCTTCTAAGGGATCCGAAATATCTGTTATCAGATTCCACAGAAATAAGGCTAGCAAAAGATCCACGAAATACAGATGTAACTCTGGGAGATGAATTAACAAAACACTAAGCAGTTTCTCAGAAAGCTTCTTCCAGATTTCATCTGAGGACATTTCCTTTTTCACCATAGACTTCAATGCGCTTCCAAATATCACTTTGCCAATTCCACAAGAACTGTCTTAACGAAAGGCTTCTTGAGGGGAAAGCTGTATCTCTGTGAGGTGATTTCAAAGAACACAAAGAAGTTTCTCAGAAAGCTTCTTTCTCTTTGTTATCGGAGCTTATTTCCTTTGGCCCTTGAGTCTTCAAAGGGATCCGAAATATCTGTTATCAGATTCCCCAGAAATAAGGCTAGCAAAGAGATCCACGTAATATAGATGTAACTCTGTGAGATGAAATAACGGAACAATAAGCAGTTTCTCAGAAAGCTTCTTTCCAGATTTCATCTGAGGATATTTCCTTTTTCACCATAGCCCACTATGAGCTTCCAAATATCACTTTGCCAATTCGACAAAACTGTCTTAGCGAAAGGCTTCTTGAGGGGAAAGCTGTAACTGTGTGAGATGATTTCACAGAACACAAAGAAGTTTCTCATAAAGCTTCTTTCTCTTTGTTATCGGAGTTTATTTCCTTTGGCCCTATAGTCTTCTAAGGGATCCGAAATATCTGTTCTCAGATTCCATGGAAATAAGGCTAACAAAGAGATCTACGAAATACAGATGTAACTCTGTGAGATGAATTAACAGAACACTAAGCAGTTTCTCAGAAAGCTTCTTTCCAGATTTCCTTTGAGATTATTTCCTTTTTCACCATTGCCCTCTATGCGCTTCGAAATATCACTTTTCCAATTCCACAAGAACGGTCTTACTGAAAGGCTTCTTGCGGGGAAAACTGTTAACTCTGTGAGATGATTTCACAGAACAGAAAGAAGTTTCTCAGAAAGCTTCTTTCTCTTTCTTATCGGAGGATATTTCCTTTGGCCCTATAGTCTTCAAAGGGATCCGAAATATCTGTTCTCAGATTCCACAGAAATAAGGTTAGCAAAGAGATCCACCAAATAAAGATGTAACTCTGTGAGATGAATTAACAGAACCCTTAAGCAGTTTCTCAGAAAGCTTCTTTCCAGATTTCATCTGAGGATATTTCCTTTTTCACCGTAGCCCTCTATGGGCTTTCAAATATCACTTTTCCAATTCCACAAGAAATGTCTTAGCGAAAGGCTTCTTGAGGGGAAAGCTGAAACTCTGTGAGATGATTTCACAGAACACAAAGAAGTTTCCCAGAAAGCTTCTTTCTCTTTCTTATCGGAGGATATTTCCTTTGGCCCTATAGTCTTCAAAGGGATCCGAAATATCTGTTCTCAGATTCCACAGAAATAAGGCTAGCAAAGAGATCCACCAAATACAGATGTAACTCTGTGAGATGAATTAACAGAACCCTTAAGCAGTTTCTCAGAAAGCTTCTTTCCAGATTTCATCTGAGGATATTTCCTTTTTCACCGTAGCCCTCTATGGGCTTTCAAATATCACTTTTCCAATTCCACAAGAAATGTCTTAGCGAAAGGCTTCTTGAGGGGAACGCTGAAACTCTGTGAGATGATTTCACAGAACACAAAGAAGTTTCCCAGAAAGCTTCTTTCTCTTTGTTTTCGGAGTTTATTTCGTTTGGCCCTATAGTCTTCTAAGGGATCCGAAATATCTGTTCTCAGATTCCATGGAAATAAAGCTAACAAAGAGATCTACGAAATACCGATGTAACTCCGAGAGATGAATTTACAGAACACTAAGCAGTTTCTCAGAAAGCTTCTTTCCAGGTTTCATCTGAGGATATTTCCTTTTTCACCATAGCCCTGTATTGGCTGCCAAATATCACTTTGCCACTTCCACAAGAACTGTCTTAGTGAAAGGCTTCTTGAGGGGAAAGCTGTAACTCTGTGAGATGATTTCACAGAACACAAAGAAGTTTCTCAGAAAGCTTCTTTCTCTTTGTTATCGGAGGATATTTCCTTTGGCCCTATAGTCTTCAAAGGGATCCGAAATATCTGTTCTCAGATTCCACAGAAATAAGGCTAACAAAGAGATCGACGAAACAGAGATGTAACTCTGTGAGATGAATTAACAGAACACTAAGCAGTTTCTGAGAAAGCTTTTTTCCAGATTTCATCTGAGGTTATTTCCTTTTTCAACATAGCTCTCTATGCGCTTAGAAATATCACTTTTCCAATTCCACAAGAACTGTCTTACCGAAAGGCTTCTTGAGGGGAAAACTGTAACTCTGTGAGATGATTTCACAGAACACAAAGAAGTTTCTCAGAAAGCTTCTTTCTCTTTGTTATCGCAGGATATTTCCTTTGGCCCTATAGTCTTCTAAGGGATCCGAAATATCTGTTCTCAGATTCCACAGAAATAAGGCTAGCAAGGAGATCCACGAAATACAGATGTAACTCTGTGAGATGAATCAACAGAACACTAAGCAGTTTCTCAGAAAGCTTCTTTCCAGATTTCATCTGAGGTTATTTCCTTTTTCACCATAACCCTCTATGCGCTTCCAAATATCACTTTGCGAATTCCACTAGACCTGCCTTAGCGATAGTATTCTTGAGGGGAAAGCTGTAACTCTGTGAGAGGATTTCACAGAACACAAAGAAGTTTCTCAGAAAGCTTCTTTCTCTTTCTTATCGGAGGATATTTCCTTTGGCCCTATAGTCTTCTAAGTTATCCGAAATATCTGTTCTCAGATTCCACAGAAATAAGGCTAGCAAAGAGATCCACCAAATACAGATGTAACTCTGTGAGATGAATTAACAGAACACTAAGCCGTTTCTCAGAAAGCTACTTTCCAGATTTCATCTGAAGATATTTTCTTTTTCACCATAGCCCTCTATGGGCTTCCAAATATCACTTTGCCAATTCCACAAATACTGCCTTAGCGAAAGGCTTCTTGAGAGGAAAGCTGTAACTCTGTGAGATGATTTCAAAGAACACAAAGAAGTTTCTCAGAAAACTTCTTTCTCTTTGTTATCGGAGGATATTTCCTTTGGCCCTATAGTCTTCTAAGGGATCCGAAATATCTGTTCTCAGATTCCACAGAAATAAGGCTAGCAAAGAGATCCACCATATACAGATGTAACTCTGTGAGATGAATTAAGTGAACACCTAGCAGTTTCTCAGAAAGCTTCTTTACAGATTTCATCTGAGGATATTTCCTTTTTCATCAGAGCCCTCTATTGGCTTCCAAATATCACTTTGCCAATTCGACAAGAACTGTCTTAGCGAAAGGCTTCTTGAGGTGAAAGATGTAACTCTGTGACGTGATTTCACAGAACACAAAGAAGTTTCTCAGAAAGCTTCTTTCTCTTTGTTGACGGAGGATATTTCCTTTGACCCTATAGTCTTCAAAGGGATCCAAAATATCTGTTCTCAGATTCCACAGAAATAAGGCTAGCAAAGAGATCCACGAAATACAGATGTAACTCTGTGAGATGAATTAACAGAACACTAAGCAGTTTCTCAGAATGCTTCTTTACAGATTTCATCTGAGGATATTTCCTTTTTCACCACAGCCCTCTATGGGCTTCCAAATATCACTTTGCCAATTCCAGAAGAACCGTCTTAGCGAAAGGCTTCTTGAAGGGAAAGCTGTAACTCTGTGAGATGATTTCAGAGAACACTAAGAAGTTTCTCAGAAACCTTCTTTCTCTTTGTTATCGGAGGATATTTCCTTTGGCCCTATAGTCTTCAAAGGGTTCCGAAATATCTGTTCTCAGATTCCAGAGAAATAATGCTAGTAAAGAGATCCACGAAATACAGATGTAACTCTGTGAGATGAATTAACAGAACACTAAGCAGTTTCTCAGAAAGCTTCTTTCCAGATTTCATCTGAGGTTATTTCCTTTTTCACCATAGCCCTTTATGCGCTTCGAAATATCACTTTGCCAATTCCACAAGAACTGTCTTAGCGAAAGGCTTCTTGAGGGGAAAGCTGTAACTCTGTTAGATAATTTCACAGAACACAAAGAAGTTTCTCAGAAAGTTTCTTTCTCTTTGTTATCGGAGGATATTTCCTTTGGCCCTATAGTCTTCAAAGGGATCCGAAATATCTGTTCTCAGATTCCACAGAAATAAGGCTGGCAAACAGATCCACCAAATACAGATGTAACTCTGTGAGATGAATTAACAGAACCCTAAGCAGTTTCTCAGAAAGCTTCTTTCCAGATTTCATCTGAGGATATTTCCTTTTTCACCGTAGCCCTCTATGGGCTTTCAAATATCACTTTTCCAATTCCACAAGAACTGTCTTAGTGAAAGGCTTCTTGAGGGGAATGCTGTAACTCTGTGAGATGATTTCACAGAACAGAAAGAAGTTTCTCAGAAAGCTTCTTTCACTTTGTTATCGTAGGATATTTCCTTTGGCACTACAGTCTTCTAAGGAATCCGAAATATCTGTTCTCAAGTTCCACAGAAATAAGGCTAGCAGGGAGATCCACGAAATACAGATGTAACTCTGTGAGATGAATCAACAGAACACTAAGCAGTTTCTCAGAAAGCTTCTTTCCAGATTTCATCTGAGGATATTTCCTTTTTCAACATAGCCCTCTATGCGCTTCCAAATATCACTTTGCGAATTCCATTAGACCTGTCTTAGCGATAGGCTTCTTGAGGGGAAAGCTGTAACTCTGTGAGGTGATTTCACAGAACACAAAGAAGTTTCTCAGAAAGCTTCTTTGTCTTTGTTATCGGAGGATATTTCCTTTGGCCCTATAGTCTTCTAAGGGATGCGAAATATCTGTTCTCAGTTTCCACAGAAATAAAGCTAGCAAAGAGATCCACGAAATACAGATGTAACTCTGTGAGATGAATTAACATAACACTAAGCCGTTTCTCAGAAAGCTTCTTTCCAGATTTCATCTGAGGATATTTTCTTTTTCAACATAGCCCCCTATGGGCTTTCACATATCAATTTACCAATTCCACAAGTACTGTCTTAGCGAAAGGCTTCTTTAGAGGAAAGCTGTAACTCTGTGAGATGATTTCAAAGAACACAAAGAAGTTTCTCAGAAAGCTTCTTTCTCTTTGTTATCGGAGGATATTTCCTTTGGCCCTATAGTCTTCTAAGGGATCCGAAATATCTGTTCTAAGATTCCAAAAAAATAAGGCTAGCAAAGAGATCCACCAAACACAGATGTAACTCTGTGAGATGAATTACGTGAACACTAAGCAGTTTCTCAGAAAGCTTCTTTCCAGGTTTCATCTGAGGATATTTGCTTTTTCACCATAGCCCTGTATTGGCTTCCAAATATCACTTTGCCAATTCCACAAGAACTGTCTTATTGAAAGGCTTCTTGAGGGGAAAGCTGTAACTCTGTGAGATGATTTCACAGAACACAAAGAAGTTTCTCAGAAAGCTTCTTTCTCTTTGTTATCGGAGGATATTTCCTTTGGCCCTATAGTCTTCAAAGGGATCCGAAATATTTGTTCTCAGATTCCAAAGAAATAATACTAGCAAAGAGATCCACGAAATACAGATGTAACTCTGTGAGATGAATTAACTGAACACTAAGCAGTTTCTC
Organism: Macaca nemestrina; assembly: GCF_043159975.1. NCBI lineage: Eukaryota > Metazoa > Chordata > Mammalia > Primates > Cercopithecidae > Macaca > Macaca nemestrina. Next base: position 29,166,084 of record NC_092143.1, read on the forward strand.
AGAAATCTTCTTTCCAGATTTCATCTGAGGTTATTTCCTTTTACACCATAGCCCTCTATGGGCTTCCAAATATCACTTTTCCAATTCCACAAGAACTGTCTTAGCGAAAGGCTTCTTGAGGGGAAAGCTGTAACTCTGTGAGATGATTTCACAGAACACAAAGATGTTTCTCAGAAAGCTTCTTTCTCTTTGTTATCGGAGTTTATTTCCTTTGGCCCTATAGTCTTCTAAGGGATCCGAAATATCTGTTCTCAGATTCCACAGAAATAAGGCTAGCAAAGAGATCCACGAAATACAGATGTAACACTGTGAGATGAATTAACAGAACACTAAGCCGTTTCTCAGAAAGCTACTTTCCAGATTTCATCTGAGGATATTTTGTTTTTCACCATAGCCCTCTATGGGCTTCCAAATATCACTTTGCCAATTCCACAAACACTGCCTTAGCGAAAGGCTTCTTGAGAGGAAAGCTGTAACTCTGTGAGATGATTTCAGAGAACACAAAGAAGTTTCTCAGAAACCTTCTTTCTCTTTGTTATCGGAGGATATTTCCTTTGGCCCTATAGTCTTCTAAGGGATCCGAAATATCTGTTCTCAGATTCCACAGAAATAAGGCTGGCAAAGAGATCCACCATATACAGATGTAACTCTGTGAGATGAATTAAGTGAACACTTAGCAGTTTCTCAGAAAGCTTCTTTCCAGATTTCATCTGAGGATATTTCCTTTTTCACTATAGCCCTCTATGGGCTTCCAAATATCACTTTGCCAATTCCACAAGAACTGTCTTAGCGAAAGGCTTCTTGAGGGGAAAGCTGTAACTCTGTGAGATGATTTCACAGAACACAAAGAAGTTTCTCAGAAACCTTCTTTCTCTTTGTTATCGGAGCTTATTTCCTTTTCCCTTGAGTCTTCAAAGGGATCCGAAATATCTGTTCTCAGATTCCACAGAAATAAGGCTAGCAAAGAGATCCACGAAATACAGATGTAACTCTGTGAGATGAATTAACAGAACACTAAGCAGTTTCTCAGAAAGCTTCTTTCCAGATTTCATCTGATGTTATTTCCTTTTTCACCATAGCCCTCTATGCGCTTCGAAATATCACTTTTCCATATCCACAAGAACTGTCTTACCGAAAGGCTTCTTGAGGTGAAAGCTGTAACTCTGTGAGATGATTTCACAGAACACAAAGAAGTTTCTCAGAAAGCTTCTTTCTCTTTGTTATCGGAGGATATTTCCTTTGGCCCTATAGTCTTCAAAGGGATCCGAAATATCTGTTCTCAGATTCCACAGAAATAAGGCTAGCAAGGAGATCCACGAAATACAGATGTAACTCTGTGAGATGAATCAACAGAACACTAAGCAGTTTCTCAGAAAGCTTCTTTCCAGATTTCATCTGAGGATATTTCCTTTTTCACCATAGCCCTCTATGCGCTTCCAAATATCACTTTGAGAATTCCACTAGACCTGTCTTAGCGATAGGCTTCTTGAGGGGAAAGCTGTAACTCTGTGAGATGATTTCAAAGAACACAAAGAAGTTTCTCAGAAAGCTTCTTTTTCTTTGTTATTGGAGGATATTTCTTTTGGCCTTATAGTCTTCTAAGGGATCCGAAATATCTGTTCTCAGATTCCACAGAAATAAGGCTAGCAAAGAGATCCACCAAATACAGATGTAACTTTGTGAGATGAATTAAGTGAACACTACGCACTTTCTCAGAAAGCTTCTTTCCAGATTTCATCTGAGGATATTTCCTTTTTCACCCTAGCCCTCTATGGGCTTCCAAATATCACTTTGACAATTCCACAAGAACCGTCTTAGCGAAAGGCTTCTTGAGGGGAAATCTGTAACTCGGTGAGATGATTTCACAGAACACAAAGAAGTTTCTCAGAAAGCTTCTTTCTCTTTGTTATCGGGGGATATTTCCTTTGGCCCTATAGACTTCTAAGGGATCCGAAATATCTGTTCTCAGATTCCACAGAAATAAGGCTAGCAAAGAGATCCACGAAATACAGATGTAACTCTGGGAGATGAATTAACAAAACACTAAGCAGTTTCTCGGAAATCTTCTTTCCAGATTTCATCTGAGGACATTTCCTTTTTCCCCGTAGCCTTCAATGCGCTTCCAAATATCACTTTGCCAATTCCATAACAACTGTCTTAACGAAAGGCTTCTTGAGGGGAAAGCTGTATCTCTGTGAGGTGATTTCAAAGAACACAAAGAAGTTTCTCAGAAAGCTTCTTTCTCTTTGTTATCGGAGCTTATTTCCTTTGGCCCTTGTGTCTTCAAAGGGATCCGAAATATCTGTTATCAGATTCCACAGAAATAAGGCTAGCAAAGAGATCCACGAAATACAGATGTAACTCTGTGAGATGAATTAACGGAACACTAAGCAGTTTCTCAGAAAGCTTCTTTCCAGATTTCATCTGAGGATATTTCCTTTTTCACCGTAGCCCTCTATGGGCTTCCAAATATCACTTTGCCAATTCGACAAGAACTGTCTTAGCGAAAGGATTCTTGAGGGGAAAGCTGTAACTCTGTGAGATGATTTCACAGAACACAAAGAAGTTTCTCAGAAAGCTTCTTTCTCTTTGTTATCGGAGGATATTTCCTTTGGCCCTATAGTCTTCAAAGGGATCCGAAATATCTGTTCTCAGATTCCACAGAAATAAGGCCATCAAAGAGATCCACGAAATACAGATGTAACTCTGTGAAGTGAATTAACAGAACACTAAGCAGTTTCTCAAAAAGCTTCTTTCCAGATTTCATCTGAGGATATTTCCTTTTTCACCGTAGCCCTCTATGGGCTTCCAAATATCACTTTGCCAATTCCACAAGAACTTTCTTAGCGAAAGGCTTCTTGAGGGGAAAGCTGTAACTCTGTGAGTTGATTTCACAGAACAAAAAGAAGTTTCTCAGAAAGCTTCTTTCTCTTTGTTATCGGAGGATATTTCCTTTGGCCCAATAGTCTTCAAAGGGATCCGAAATATCTGTTCTAAGATTCCAGAGAAATAAGGCTAGCAAAGAGATGCACGAAATACAGATGTAACTCGGTGAGAGGAATTAACAGAACACTAAGCAGTTTCTCAGAAAGCTTCTTTCCAGATTTCATCTGAGGATATTTCCTTTTTCACCATAGCCCTCTATGGGCTTCCAAATATCACTTTGCCAATTCCACAAGAACTGTCTTTGCGAAAGGCTTCCTGAGGGGATGGCTGTAACTCTGTGAGATGATTTCACAGAACACAAAGAAGTTTCTCAGAAAGCTTCTTTCTCTTTTTTATCGGAGGATATTTCCTTTGGCCCTATAGTCTTCTTAGGGATCCGAAATATCTGCTCTCAGATTCCACAGAAATAAGGCTATCTAAGAGATCCACGAGATACAGATGTAACTCTGTGAGATGAATCAACAAAACACTAAGCAGTTTCTCAGAAAGCTTCTTTCCAGAATTCATCTGAGGATATTTTCTTTTTCACCATAGCCCTCTAAGGGCTTCCAAATATCACTTTGCCAATTCCACAAGAACTGTCTTAGCGAAAGGCTTCTTGAGGGGAAAGCTGTAACTCTGTGAGATTATTTCACAGAACACAAAGAAGTTTCTCAGAAAGCTTCTTTCTCTTTGTTACCGGAGGATATTTCCTTTGGCCCTATAGTCTTCAAAGGGATTCGAAATATCTGTTCTCAGATTCCACAGAAATAATGTTAGCAAAGAGATCCACGAAATACAGATGTAACTCCATGAGATGAATTAACAGAACACTAAGCAGTTTCTCAGAAAGCTACTTTCCAGATTTCATCTGAGGATATTTCCTTTTTCTCCATAGCCCTCTATGGGCTTCCAAATATCACTTTGCCAATTCGACAAGAACTCTCTTAGAGAAAGGCTTCTTGAGGGGAAAGATGTAACTCTGTGACGTGATTTCACAGAACACAAAGAAGTTTCTCAGAAAGCTTCTTTCTCTTTGTTATCGGAGCATACTTCCTTTGGCCCTATAGTTTTCGAAGGGATCCAAAATATCTGTTCTCAGATTCCACAGAAATAAGGCTAGCAAAGAGATCCACGAAATACAGATGTAACTCTGTGAGATGAATTAACAGAACTCTAAGCAGTTTCTCAGAATGCTTCTTTCCAGATTTCATCTGAGGATATTTCCATTTTCACCACAGCCCTCTATGGGCTTCCAAATATCACTTAGCCAATTCCACAAGAACTGTCTTAGCGAAAGGATTTTTGAGTGGAAAGCTGTAACTCTGTGAGATGATTTCACAGAACACAAAGAAATTTCTCAGAAAGCTTCTTTCTCTTTGCTATCGGAGGATATTTCCTTTGGCCCTAGAGTCTTCAAAGGGATCTGAAATATCTGTTCTCAGAATCCACAGATATAAGGCTAGCAAAGAGATCCACGAAATACAGACCTAACTCGGTGAGATGATTAACAGAACACTAAGCTGTTTCTCAGAAAGCTTCTATCCAGATTTCATCTGAGGATATTTCCTTTTTCACCATAGCCCTCTATGGGCTTCCAAATATCACTTTGCCAATTCCACAAGAACCGTCTTAGCGAAAGCCTTCTTGAGGGGAAAGCTGTAACTCTGTGAGATGATTTCAGAGAACACTAAGAAGTTACTCAGAAACCTTCTTTCTCTTTGTTATCGGAGGATATTTCCTTTGGCCCTATAGTCTTCAAAGGGATCCGAAATATCTGTTCTCAGATTCCAGAGAAATAAGGCTAGTAAAGAGATCCATGAAATACAGATATAACTCTGTGAGATGAATTAACAGAACACTAAGCAGTTTCTCAGAAAGCTTCTTTCCAGATTTCATCTGAGGATATTTTCTTTTTCAAAATGGCCCTCTATGGGCTTCCAAATATCACTTTTCCTACTCCTCAAGAACAGTCTTAGCGAAAGGCTTCTTCAGGGGAAAGCTGTATCTCTGTGAGAAGATTTCACAGAACACAAAGAAGTTTCTCAGAAAGCTTCTTTCTCTTTGTTATCGGAGGATATTTCCTTTGGCCCTATAGTCTTCAAATGGATGAGAAATATCTGTTCGCAGATTCCACGGAAATAAGGCTAGCAAAGAGATCCACGAAATACAGATGTAACTCTGTGAGATGAATTAACAGAACACTGAGCAGTTTCTCAGAAAGATTCTTTCCAGATTTCATCTGAGGATATATCCTTTTTCACCCTAGCCTTCTATGCGCTTCCAAATATCACTTTGCCAATTCCACAAGAACTGTCTTAGCCAAAGGCTTCTTGAAGGGAAAGCTGTAACTCTGTGAGGTGATTTCAAAGAACACAAGGAAGTTTCTCAGAAAGCTTCTTTCTCTTTGTTATCGGAGTTTATATCTTTTCCCCCTACAATCTTCAACGGGATCCGAAATATCTGTTCTCAGATTCCACAGAAATAAGGCTAGCAAAGAGATCCACGAAATACATATGTAACTTTGTGAGATGAATTAACAGAACACTAAGGAGATTCTCAGAAAGCTACTTTCCAGATTTCATCTGAGGATATTTCCTTTTTCACCATAGCCCTCTGTGCGCTTCCAAATATCACTTTGCCAATTCCACTAGAACTGTCTTACCGAAAGGATTCTTGAGGAGAAAACTGTAACTCTGTGAGATGCTTTCACAGAAAACAAAGAAGTTTCTCAGAAAGCTTCTTTCTCTTTGTTATCGGAGGATATTTCCTTTGGCCCCATAGTCTTCAAAGGGATCCGAAATATCTGTTCTCCGATTCCACCGAAATAAGGCTAGCAAAGAGATCCACGAAATACAGATGTAACCCTGTGAGATGAATTAACAGAACACTAAGCAGTTTCTCAGAAAGCTTCTTTCCAGATTTCATTTGAGGTTATTTCCTTTTTCACCATAGCCCTCTATGCGCTTTGAAATATCACTTTTCCAATTCCACAAGAACTGTGTTACCGAAAGGCTTCTTGAGGGGAAAACTGTACCTCTGTGAGACGATTTCACAGAACACAAAGAAGTTTCTCAGAAAGCTTCTTTCTCTTTGTTATCGGAGGATATTTCCTTTGGCCCTATAGTCTTCAAAGGGATCCGAAATATCTGTTCTCAGATTCCACAGAAATAAGGCTAGCAAAGAGATCGACGAAATACAGATGTAACTCTGTGAGATGAATTAACAGAACACTAAGCAGTTTCTCAGAACGCTTCTTTCCAGATTTCATCTGAGGTTATTTCCTTTTTCACCATAGCTCTCTATGCGCTTAGAAATATCAGTTTTCCAATTCCACAAGAACTGTCTTACCGAAAGGCTTCTTGAGGGGAAAGCTGTAACTCTGTGAGATGATTTCACAGAACACAAAGAAGTTTCTCAGAAAGCTTCTTTCTCTTTGTTATCGGAGGATATTTCCTTTGGCCCTATAGTCTTCTAAGGGATCCGAAATATCTGTTCTCAGATTCCACAGAAATAAGGCTAGCAAGGAGATCCACGAAATACAGATGTAACTCTGTGAGATGAATCAACAGAACACTAAGCAGTTTCTCAGAAAGCTTCTTTCCAGTTTTCATCTGAATATATTTCCTTTTTCAACATAGCCCTCTATGTGCTTCCAAATATCACTTTGCGAATTCCATTAGACCTGTCTTAGCGATAGGCTTCTTGAGGGGAAAGCTGTAACTCTGTGAGGTGATTTCACAGAACACAAAGAAGTTTCTCAGAAAGCTTCTTTGTCTTTGTTATCGGAGGATATTTCCTTTGGCCCTATAGTCTTCTAAGGGATCCGAAATATCTGTTCTCTGATTCCACAGAAATAAAGCCAACAAAGAGATCCACGAAATACAGATGTAACTCTGTGAGATGAATTAACATAACACTAAGCCGTTTCTCAGAAAGCTTCTTTCCAGATTTCATCTGAGGATATTTTCTTTTTCAACATAGCCCCCTATGGGCTTCCAAATATCACTTTACCAATTCCACAAGTACTGTCTTAGCGAAAGGCTTCTTTAGAGGAAAGCTGTAACTCTGTGAGATGATTTCAAAGAACACAAAGAAGTTTCTCAGAAAGCTTCTTTCTCTTTGTTATCGGAGGATATTTCCTTTGGCCCTATAGTCTTCTAAGGGATCCGAAATATCTGTTCTCAGATTCCAAAAAAATAAGGCTAGCAAAGAGATCCACCAAACACAGATGTAACGCTGTGAGATGAATTACGTGAACACTACGCAGTTTCTCAGAAAGCTTCTTTCCAGATTTCATCTGAGGATATTTCCTTTTTCACCATAGCCCTGTATGGGCTTCCAAATATCACTTTGACAATTCCACAAGAACCGTCTTAGCGAAAGGCTTCTTGAGGGGAAATCTGTAACTCGGTGAGATGATTTCACAGAACACAAAGAAGTTTCTCAGAAAGCTTCTTTCTCTTTGTTATCAGGGGATATTTCCTTTGGCCCTATAGACTTCAAAGGGATCAGAAATATCTGTTCTCAGATTCCACAGAAATAAGGCTAGCAAAGAGATCCACGAAATACAGATGTAACTCTGGGAGATGAATTAACAAAACACTAAGCAGTTTCTCAGAAAGCTTCTTTCCAGATTTCATCTGAGGACATTTCCTTTTTCCCCTAGCCTTCAATGCGCTTCCAAATATCACTTTGCCAATTCCATAACAACTGTCTTAACGAATGGCTTCTTGAGGGGAAAGCTGTATCTCTGTGAGGTGATTTCAAAGAACACAAAGAAGTTTCCCAGAAAGCTTCTTTCTCTTTGTTATCGGAGCTTATTTCCTTTGGCCCTTGTGTCTTCAAAGGGATCCGAAATATCTGTTATCAGAGTCCACAGAAATAAGGCTAGCAAAGAGATCCACGAAATACAGATGTAACTCTGTGAGATGAATTAACGGAACACTAAGCAGTTTCTCAGAAAGCTTCTTTCCAGATTTCATCTGAGGATATTTCCTTTTTCACCGTAGCCCTCTATGGGCTTCCAAATATCACTTTGCCAATTCGACAAGAACTGTCTTAGCGAAAGGATTCTTGAGGGGAAAGCTGTAAATCTGTGAGATGATTTCACAGAACACAAAGAAGTTTCTCAGAAAGCTTCTTTCTCTTTGTTATCGGAGGATATTTCCTTTTGCCCTATAGTCTTCAAAGGGATCCGAAATATCTGTTCTCAGATTCCACAGAAATAAGGCCAGCAAAGAGATCCACGAAATACAGATGTAACTCTGTGAGGGGAAATAACAGAACACTAAGCAGGTTCTCAAAAAGCTTCTTTCCAGATTTCATCTGAGGATATTTCCTTCTTCACCGTAGCCCTCTATGGGCTTCCAAATATCACTTTGCCAATTCCACAAGAACTTTCTTAGCGAAAGGCTTCTTGAGGTGAAAGCTGTAACTCTGTGAGTTGATTTCACAGAACAAAAAGAAGTTTCTCAGAAAGCTTCTTTCTCTTTGTTATCGGAGGATATTTCCTTTGGCCCAATAGTCTTCAAAGGGATCCGAAATATCTGTTCTCAGATTCCAGAGAAATAAGGCTAGCAAAGAGATCCACGAAATACATATGTAACTTTGTGAGATGAATTAACAGAACACTAAGGAGTTTCTCAGAAAGCTACTTTCCAGATTTCATCTGAGGATATTTCCTTTTTCACCATAGCCCTCTATGCGCTTCCAAATATCACTTTGCCAATTCCACTAGAACTGTCTTACCGAAAGGATTCTTGAGGGGAAAACTGTAACTCTGTGAGATGCTTTCACAGAAAACAAAGAAGTTTCTCAGAAAGCTTCTTTCTCTTTGTTATCGGAGGATATTTCCTTTGGCCCCATAGTCTTCAAAGGGATCCGAAATATCTGTTCTCCGATTCCACCGAAATAAGGCTAGCAAAGAGATCCACGAAATACAGATGTAACCCTGTGAGATGAATTAACAGAACACTAAGCAGTTTCTCAGAAAGCTTCTTTCCAGATTTCATTTGAGGTTATTTCCTTTTTCACCGTAGCCCTCTATGGGCTTCCAAATATCACTTTGCCAATTCCACAAGAACTGTCTTAGCGAAAGGCTTCTTGAGGGGAAAGCTGTAACTCTGTGAGATGATTTCACAGAACACAAAGAAGTTTCTCAGAAAGCTTCTTTCTCTTTGTTATCGGAGGATATTTCCTTTGGCACTATAGTCTTCTAAGGGATCCGAAATATCTGTTCTCAGATTCCACAGAAATAAGGCTAGCAAAGAGATCCACGAAATACAGATGTAATTCTGTGAGATGAAATAACAGAACACTAAGCAGTTTCTCAGAAAGCTTCTTTCCAGTTTTCATCTGAATATATTTCCTTTTTCAACATAGCCCTCTATGTGCTTCCAAATATCACTTTGCGAATTCCATTAGACCTGTCTTAGCGATAGGCTTCTTGAGGGGAAAGCTGTAACTCTGTGAGGTGATTTCACAGAACACAAAGAAGTTTCTCAGAAAGCTTCTTTGTCTTTGTTATCGGAGGATATTTCCTTTGGCCCTATAGTCTTCTAAGGGATCCGAAATATCTGTTCTCTGATTCCACAGAAATAAAGCCAACAAAGAGATCCACGAAATACAGATGTAACTCTGTGAGATGAATTAACATAACACTAAGCCGTTTCTCAGAAAGCTTCTTTCCAGATTTCATCTGAGGATATTTTCTTTTTCAACATAGCCCCCTATGGGCTTCCAAATATCACTTTACCAATTCCACAAGTACTGTCTTAGCGAAAGGCTTCTTTAGAGGAAAGCTGTAACTCTGTGAGATGATTTCAAAGAACACAAAGAAGTTTCTCAGAAAGCTTCTTTCTCTTTGTTATCGGAGGATATTTCCTTTGGCCCTATAGTCTTCTAAGGGATCCGAAATATCTGTTCTCAGATTCCAAAAAAATAAGGCTAGCAAAGAGATCCACCAAACACAGATGTAACGCTGTGAGATGAATTACGTGAACACTACGCAGTTTCTCAGAAAGCTTCTTTCCAGATTTCATCTGAGGATATTTCCTTTTTCACCATAGCCCTCTATGGGCTTCCAAATATCACTTTGACAATTCCACAAGAACCGTCTTAGCGAAAGGCTTCTTGAGGGGAAATCTGTAACTCGGTGAGATGATTTCACAGAACACAAAGAAGTTTCTCAGAAAGCTTCTTTCTCTTTGTTATCAGGGGATATTTCCTTTGGCCCTATAGACTTCTAAGGGATACGAAATATCTGTTCTCAGATTCCACAGAAATAAGGCTAGCAAAGAGATCCACGAAATACAGATGTAACTCTGGGAGATGAATTAACAAAACACTAAGCAGTTTCTCAGAAAGCTTCTTTCCAGATTTCATCTGAGGACATTTCCTTTTTCCCCTAGCCTTCAATGCGCTTCCAAATATCACTTTGCCAATTCCATAACAACTGTCTTAACGAATGGCTTCTTGAGGGGAAAGCTGTATCTCTGTGAGGTGATTTCAAAGAACACAAAGAAGTTTCCCAGAAAGCTTCTTTCTCTTTGTTGTCGGAGCTTATTTCCTTTGGCCCTTGTGTCTTCAAAGGGATCCGAAATATCTGTTATCAGAGTCCACAGAAATAAGGCTAGCAAAGAGATCCACGAAATACAGATGTAACTCTGTGAGATGAATTAACGGAACACTAAGCAGTTTCTCAGAAAGCTTCTTTCCAGATTTCATCTGAGGATATTTCCTTTTTCACCGTAGCCCTCTATGGGCTTCCAAATATCACTTTGCCAATTCGACAAGAACTGTCTTAGCGAAAGGATTCTTGAGGGGAAAGCTGTAACTCTGTGAGATGATTTCACAGAACACAAAGAAGTTTCTCAGAAAGCTTCTTTCTCTTTGTTATGGGAGGATATTTCCTTTTGCCCTATAGTCTTCAAAGGGATCCGAAATATCTGTTCTCAGATTCCACAGAAATAAGGCCAGCAAAGAGATCCACGAAATACAGATGTAACTCTGTGAGGTGAATTAACAGAACACTAAGCAGGTTCTCAAAAAGCTTCTTTCCAGATTTCATCGGAGGATATTTCCTTCTTCACCGTAGCCCTCTATGGGCTTCCAAATATCACTTTGCCAATTCCACAAGAACTGTCTTAGCGAAAGGCTTCTTGAGGGGAAAGCTGTAACTCTGTGAGTTGATTTCACAGAACAAAAAGAAGTTTCTCAGAAAGCTTCTTTCTCTTTGTAATCGGAGGATATTTCCTTTGGCCCAATAGTCTTCAAAGGGATCCGAAATATCTGTTCTCAGATTCCAGAGAAATAAGGCTAGCAACGAGATGCACGAAATACAGATGTAACTCGGTGAGATGAATTAACAGAACACTAAGTAGTTTCTCAGAAAGCTTCTTTCCAGATTTCATCTGAGGATATTTCCTTTTTCACCGTAGCCCTCTATGTGCTTCCAAATATCACTTTTCCAATTCCACAAGAACTGTCTTAACGAAACGCTTCTTGAGGGGAAAGCTGTATCTCTGTGAGGTGATTTCAAAGAACACAAAGATGTTTCTCAGAAAGCTTCTTTCTCTTTGTTATCGGAGATTATTTCCTTTGGCCCTTGAGTCTTCAAAGGGATCCGAAATATCTGTTATCAGATTCCACAGAAATAAGGCTAGCAAAGAGATCCACGAAATACAGATGTAACTCTGTGAGATGAATTAACAGAACACTAAGCAGTTTCTCAGAACGCTTCTTTCCACATTTCATCTGAGGATATTTCCTTTTTCACCATAGCCCTCTATGGGCTTCCAAATATCACTTTGCCAATTCCACAAGAACTGTCTTAGTGAAAGACTTCTTGAGGGGAAAGCTGTAACTCTGTGAGATGATTTCACAGAACACAAAGAAGTTTCTCAGAAAGCTTCTTTCTCTTTGTTATCGGAGGATATTTCCTTTGGCCCTATAGTCTTCAAAGGGATCCGAAATATCTGTTCTCAGATTCCACAGAAATAAGGCTAGCAAAGAGATCCACGAAATACAGATGTAAGTCCGTTAGGCGAATTAACAGAACACTAAGCTGTTTCTCAGAAAGCTTCTTTCCAGATTTCATATGAGGATATTTCCTTTTTCACCGTAGAAATCTATGGGCTTCCAAATATCACTTTGCCAATTCCACAAGAACTGTCTTAGCGAAAGGCTTCTTGAGGGGAAAGCTGTAACTCTGTGAGATGATTTCACAGAACACAAAGAAGTTTCTCAGAAAGCTTCTTTCTCTTTGTTATCGGAGGATATTTCCTTTGGCCCTATAGTCTTCAAAGGGATCCGAAATATCTGTTCTCAGATTCCACAGAAATAAGGCGAGCAAAGAGATCCACCAAATACAGATGTAACTCTGTGAGTTGAATTAACAGAACCCTAAGCAGTTTCTCAGAAAGCTTCTTTCCAGGTTTCATCTGAGGATATTTCCATTTTCACCATAGCCCTCTATGCGCTTCCAAACATCACTTTGCCAATTTCACTAGAACTGTCTTAACGAAAGGCTTCTTGAGGGGAAAGCTGTAACTCTGTGAGATGATTTCACAGAACACAAAGAAGTTTCTCAGAACGCTTCTTTCTCTTTGTTATCGGAGGATATTTCCTTTGGCCCTGTAGTCTTCAAAGGGATCTGAAATATCTGTTCTCAGATTCCAGAGAAATAAGGCTAGCAAAGAGATACACGAAATACAGATGTAACTCTGGGAGATGAATTAACAGAACACTAAGCAGTTTCTCATAAAGCTTCTTTCCAGATTTCATCTGAGGATACTTTCTTTTTCACCATAGCCCTCTATGGGCTTCCAAATATCACTTTGCCAATTCCACAAATACTGCCTTAGCGAAAGGCTTCTTGAGACGAAAGCTGTAACTCTGTGAGATGATTTCACAGAACACAAAGAAGTTTCTCAGAAACCTTCTTTCTCTTTGTTATCGGAGGATATTTCCTTTGGCCCTATAGTCTTCTAAGGGATCCGAAATATCTGTTCTCAGATTCCACAGAAATAAGGCTAGCAAAGAGATCCACGAAATACAGATGTAACTCTGTGAGATGAATTAACAGAAAACTAAGCAGTTTCACTGAAAGCTTCTTTCCAGATTTCATCTGAGGTTATTTTCTTTTTCACAATAGCCCTCTCTGGGCTTCCAAATATCCCTTTGCCAATTCCACAAGAACTGTCTTAGCGAAAGGCTTCTTGAGGGGAAAGCTGTAACTCTGTGAGATGATTTCACAGAACACAGAGAAGTTTCTCAGAAAGCTTCTTTCTCTTTGTTATCGGAGGATATTTCCTTTGGCCCTATAGTCTTCAAAGGGATCCGAAATATCTGTTCTCAGATTCCAAAGAAATAATGCTAGCAAGGAGATCCACGAAATAGAGATGTAACTCTGTGAGATGAATTAACACAACACTAAGCAGTTTCTCAGAAAGCAACTTTCCAGGTTTCATCTGAGGATATTTCCTTTTTCACCATAGCCCACTATGGGCTTCCAAATACCACTTTGCCAATTCGACAAGAAGTATCTTAGCGAAAAGCTTCTTGAGGGCAAAGCTGTAACTCTGTGACGTGATTTCAGAGAATACAAAGAAGTTTCCAAGAAAGCTTCTTTCTCTTTGTTATCGGAGGATATTTCCTTTGGCCCTAGAGTCTTCAAAGGGATTCGAAATATCTGTTCTCAGATTCCACAGAAATAATGCTAGCAAAGAGATGCACGAAATACAGATGTAACCCTGTGAGATGAATTAACAGAACACTAAGCAGTTTCTCAGAAAGCTACTTTCCAGATTTCATCTGAGGATATTTCCTTTTTCACCATAGCCCTCTATGGGCTTCCAAATACCATTTTGCCAATTCGACAAGAACTGTCTTAGCGAAAGGCTTCTTGAGGGGAAAGCTGTAACTCTGTGAGTTGATTTCACAGAACAAAAAGAAGTTTCTCAGAAAGCTTCTTTATCTATGTTATCGGAGGATATTTCCTTTGACCCTTGAGTCTTCAAAGGGATCCGAAATATCTGTTCTCAGATTCCACAGAAATAAGGCTAGCAAAGAGATCCACGAAATACAGATGTAACTCTGTGAGATGAATTAACCCAACACTAAGAAGTTTCTCAGAAAGCTTCTTTCCAGATTTCATCTGAGGATATTTCCGTTTTCACCGTAGCCCTCTGTGGGCTTCCAAATATCACTTTGCCAATTCCACAAGAACTGTCTTAGCGAAAGCCTTCTTGAGGGGAAAGCTGTAACTCTGTGAGATGATTTCACAGAACACAAAGAAGTTTCTCAGAAAGCTTCTTTCCCTTTGTTATCGCAGGATATTTACTTTGGCACTATAGTCTTCTAAGGGATCCGAAATATCTGTTCTCAGATTCCACAGAAATAAGGCTACCAAAGAGATCCACGAAATACAGATGTAACTCTGGGAGATGAGTTCACAGAACCCTAAGCAGTTTCTCAGAAAGCTTCTTTCCAGATTTCATCTGAGGACATTTCCTTTTTCACCACAGCCTTCAATGCGCTTCCAAATATCACTTTGCCAATTCCACAAGAACTGTCTTAACGAAAGGCTTCCTGAGGGGAAAGCTGTATCTCTATGAGGTGATTTCAAGAACACAAAGAAGTTTCTCAGAAAGCTTCTTTCTCTTTGTTATCGGAGCTTATTTCCTTTGGCCCTTGAGTCTCCAAAGGGATCCGAAATATCTGTTATCAGATTCCACAGAAATAAGGCTAGCAAAGAGATCCACGAAATACAGATGTAACTCTGTGAGACGAATTAACAGAACACTAAGCAGTTTCTCAGAAGGCTTCTTTCCAGATTTCATCTGAGGATATTTTCTTTTTCACCATAGCCCTCTAGGGGCTTCCAAATATCACTTTGTCAATTCCACAAGAACTGTCTTAGCGAAAGGCTTCTTGAGGGGAAAGCTGTAACTCTGTGAGATGATTTCACAGAACACAAAGAATTTTCTCAGAAACCTTCTTTCTCTTTGTTATCGGAGGATATTTCCTTTGGCCCTATAGTCTTCAAAGGGATCCGAAATATCTGTTCTCAGATTCCACAGAAATCAGGCTAGCAAGGAGATCCACGAAATACAGATGTAACCCTGTGAGGTGAATTAACAGAACCCTAACAGTTTCTCTGAAAACTTCTTTCCAGATTTCATCTGAGGATATTTCCTTTTTCACCGTAGCCCTCTATGGGCTTCCAAATATCACTTTGCCAATTCCACAAGAACTGTCTTAGCGAAAGGCTTCTTGAGGGGAAAGCTGTAACTCTGTGAGATGATTTCACAGAGCACAAAGAAGTTTCTCTGAAAGCTTCTTTCTCTTTGTTATCGGAGGATATTTCCTTTGGCACTATAGTCTTCTAAGGGATCCGAAATATCTGTTCTCAGATTCCACAGAAATAAGGCTAGCAAAGAGATCCAACAAATACAGATGTAACTCTGTGAGATGAATTAAGTGAACACTAAGCAGTCTCTCAGAAAGCTTCTTTCCAGATTTCATCTGAGGTTATTTCCTTTTTCATCATAGCCCTCTATGGTCTTCCAAATATCACTTTGCCAATTCCACTAGAACTGTCTTAGCGAAAGGCTTCTTGAGAAGAAAGCTGTAACTCAGTGAGATGATTTCACAGAACACAAAGAAGTTTCTCAGAAAGCTTCTTTCTCTTTGTTATCGGAGGATATTTCCTTTGGCCCTGTAGTCTTCAAAGGCATCCGAAATATCTGTTCTCAGATTCCACAGAAATAAGGCTAGCAAAGAGATCCACGAAATACAGATGTAACTCTGGGAGATGAATTAACAGAACACTAAGCAGTTTCTCAGAAACCTTTTTTCCAGACTTCATCCGAGGATATTTCCTTTTTCACCATAGCCCTCTATGCGCTTCCAAATATCACTTTCAATTCCACAAGAACTGTCTTAGGGAAAGGCTTCATGAGGGGAAAGCTGTAACTCTGTGAGATGATGTCACAGAACACAAAGAAGTTTCTCAGAAACCTTCTTTCTCTTTGTTATCGGAGGGTATTTCCTTTGGCCCTATAGTCTTCTAAGGGATCCGAAATATCTGTTCTCAGATTCCACAGAAATAAGGCTAGCAAAGAGATCCACCAAACACAGATGTAACTCTGTGAGATGAATTAACAGAACACTAAGAAGTTTCTCAGAAAGCTTCTTTCCAGATTTCATCTGAGGATATTTTCTTTTTCAAAATGGCCCTCTATGGGCTTCCAAATATCACTTTGCCTACTCCTCAAGAACAGTCTTAGCGAAAGGCTTCTTCAGGGGAAAGCTGTATCTCTGTGAGATGATTTCACAGAACACAAAGAAGTTTCTCAGAAAGCTTCTTTATCTATGTTTTCGGAGGATATTTCCTTTGGCCCTATAGTCTTCAAAGGGATCCGAAATATCTGTTCTCAGATTCCACAGAAATAAGGCTAGCAAAGAGATCCACGAAATACAGATGTAACTCTGTGAGATGAATTAACCCAACACTAAGAAGTTTCTCAGAAAGCTTCTTTCCAGATTTCATCTGAGGATATTTCCTTTTTCACCGTATCCCTCTATGGGCTTCCAAATATCACTTTGCCAATTCCACAAGAACTGTCTTAGCGAAAGGCTTCTTGAGGGGAAAGCTGTAACTCTGTGAGATGATTTCACAGAACACAAAGAAGTTTCTCAGAAAGCTTCTTTCCCTTTGTTATCGCAGGATATTTCCTTTGGCACTATAGTCTTCTAAGGGATCCGAAATATCTGTTCTCAGATTCCACAGAAATAAGGCTACCAAAGAGATCCACGAAATACAGATGTAACTCTGGGAGATGAGTTCACAGAACACTAAGCAATTTCTCAGAAAGCTTCTTTCCAGATTTCATCTGAGGACATTTCCTTTTTCACCATAGCCTTCAATGCACTTCCAAATATCACTTTGCCAATTCCACAAGAACTGTCTTAACGAAAGGCTTCCTGAGGGGAAAGCTGTATCTCTGTGAGGTGATTTCAAGAACACAAAGAAGTTTCTCAGAAAGCTTCTTTCTTTTTGTTATCGGAGCTTATTTCCTTTGGCCCTATAGTCTTCAAAGGGATCCGAAATATCTGTTCTCAGATTCCACAGAAATCAGGCTAGCAAGGAGATCCACGAAATACAGATATAACTCTCTGAGGGGAATTAACAGAACACTAACAGTTTCTCTGAAAACTTCTTTCCAGATTTCATCTGAGGATATTTCCTTTTTCACCGTAGCCCTCTATGTGCTTCCAAATATCACTTTGCCAATTCCACAAGAACTGTCTTAGCGAAAGTCTTCTTGAGGGGAAAGCTGTAACTCTGTGAGATGATTTCACAGAACACAAAGAACTTTCTCAGAAAGCTTCTTTCTCTTTGTTATCGGAGGATATTTCCTTTGGCCCTATAGTCTTCAAAGGGATCCGAAATATCTGTTCTCAGATTCCACAGAAATAAGGCTAGCAAGGAGATCCACCAAATACAGATGTAACTCTGTGAGATGAATCAACAGAACACTAAGCAGTTTCTCAGAAAACTTCTTTCCAGATTTCATCTGAGGATATTTCCTTTTTCACTATAGCCCTCTATGCGCTTCCAAATATCACTTTGCGAATTGCACTAGACCTGTCTTAGTGATAGGCTTCTTGAGGGGAAAGCTGTAACTCTGTGAGATGATTTCACAGAACACAAAGAAGTTTCTCAGAAAGCTTCTTTCTCTTTGTTATCGGAGGATATTTCCTTTGGACCTATAGTCTTCTAAGGGATCCGAAATATCTGTTCTCAGATTCCACAGAAATAAGGGTAGCAAAGAGATCCACCAAATACAGATGTAACACTGTGAGATGAATTAAGTGAACACTAAGCAGTCTCTCAGAAAGCTTTTTTCCAGATTTCATCTGAGGTTATTTCCTTTTTCATCATAGCCCTCTATGGTCTTCCAAATATCACTTTGCCAATTCCACTAGAACTGTCTTAGCGAAAGGCTTCTTGAGAAGAAAGCTGTAACTCTGTGAGATGATTTCACAGAACACAAAGAAGTTTCTCAGAAAGCTTCTTTCTCTTTGTTATCGGAAGATATTTCCTTTGGCCCTGTAGTCTTCAAAGGCATCCGAAATATCTGTTCTCAGATTCCACAGAAATAAGGCTAGCAAAGAGATCCACGAAATACAGATGTAACTCTGGGAGATGAATTAACAGAACACTAAGCAGTTTCTCAGAAACCTTTTTTCCAGACTTCATCTGAGGATATTTCCTTTTTCACCATAGCCCTCTATGCGCTTCCAAATATCACTTTCAATTCCACAAGAACTGTCTTAGGGAAAGGCTTCATGAGGGGAAAGCTGTAACTCTGTGAGATGATGTCACAGAACACAAAGAAGTTTCTCAGAAACCTTCTTTCTCTTTGTTATCGGAGGGTATTTCCTTTGGCCCTATAGTCTTCTAAGGGATCCGAAATATCTGTTCTCAGATTCCACAGAAATAAGGCTAGCAAAGAGATCCACCAAACACAGATGTAACTCTGTGAGATGAATTAACAGAACACTAAGAAGTTTCTCAGAAAGCTTCTTTCCAGATTTCATCTGAGGATATTTTCTTTTTCAAAATGGCCCTCTATGGGCTTCCAAATATCACTTTGCCTACTCCTCAAGAACAGTCTTAGCGAAAGGCTTCTTCAGGTGAAACCTGTATCTCTGTGAGATGATTTCACAGAACACAAAGAAGTTTCTCAGAAAGCTTCTTTCTCTTTGTTATCGGAGGATATTTCCTTTGGCCCTATAGTCTTCAAATGGATCCGAAATATCTGTTCGCAGATTCCACGGAAATAAGGCTAGCAAAGAGATCCACGAAATACAGATGTAACTCTGTGAGATGAATTAACAGAACACTAAGCAGTTTCTCAGAAAGCTTCTTTCCAGATTTCATCTGAGGATATATCCTTTTTCACCCTAGCCTTCTATGCGCTTCCAAATATTACTTTGCCAATTCCACAAGAACTGTCTTAGCGAAAGGCTTCTTGAAGGGAAAGCTGCAACTCTGTGAGGTGATTTCAAAGAATACAAGGAAGTTTCTCAGAAAGCTTCTTTCTCTTTGTTATCGGAGTTTATATCCTTTGCCCCTACAATCTTCAACGGGATCCGAAATATCTGTTCTCAGATTCCACAGAAATAAGGCTAGCAAAGAGATCCACGAAATACATATGTAACTTTGTGAGATGAATTAACAGAACACTTAGGAGTTTCTCAGAAAGCTACTTTCCAGATGTCATCTGAGGATATTTCCTTTTTCACCATAGCCCTCTATGCGCTTCCAAATATCACTTTGCCAATTCCACTAGAACTGTCTTACCGAAAGGATTCTTGAGGGGAAAACTGTAACTCTGTGAGATGCTTTCACAGAAAACAAAGAAGTTTCTCAGAAAGCTTCTTTCTCTTTTTTATCGGAGGATATTTCCTTTGGCCCCATAGTCTTCAAAGGGATCCGAAATATCTGTTCTCCGATTCCACCGAAATAAGGCTACCAAAGAGATCCAAGAAATACAGATGTAACCCTGTGAGATGAATTAACAGAACACTAAGCAGTTTCTCAGAAAGCTTCTTTCCAGATTTCATTTGAGGTTATTTCCTTTTTCACCATAGCCCTCTCTGCGCTTTGAAATATCACTTTTCCAATTCCACAAGAACTGTCTTACCGAAAGGCTTCTTGAGGGGAAAACTGTACCTCTGTGAGACGATTTCACAGAACACAAAGAAGTTTCTCAGAAAGCTTCTTTCTCTTTGTTATCGGAGGATATTTCCTTTGGCCTTATAGTCTTCAAAGGGATCCGAAATATCTGTTCTCAGATTCCACAGAAATAAGGCTAGCAAGGAGATCCACCAAATACAGATGTAACTCTGTGAGATGAATCAACAGAACACTAAGCAGTTTCTCAGAAAACTTCTTTCCAGATTTCATCTGAGGATATTTCCTTTTTCACCATAGCCCTCTATGCGCTTCCAAATATCACTTTGCGAATTCCACTAGATCTGTCTTAGTGATAGGCTTCTTGAGGGGAAAGCTGTAACTCTGTGAGATGATTTCACAGAACACAAAGAAGTTTCTCAGAAAGCTTCTTTCTCTTTGTTATCGGAGGATATTTTCTTTGGCCCTATAGTCTTCTAAGGGATCCGAAATATCTGTTCTCAGATTCCACAGAAATAAGGCTAGCAAAGAGATCCACCAAATACAGATGTAACTCTGTGAGATGAATTAAGTGAACACTAAGCAGTCTCTCAGAAAGCTTCTTTCCAGATTTCATCTGAGGTTATTTCCTTTTTCATCATAGCCCTCTATGGTCTTCCAAATATCACTTTGCCAATTCCACTAGAACTGTCTTAGCGAAAGGCTTCTTGAGAAGAAAGCTGTAACTCTGTGAGATGATTTCACAGAACACAAAGAAGTTTCTCAGAAAGCTTCTTTCTCTTTGTTATCGGAGCATATTTCCTTTGGCCCTGTAGTCTTCAAAGGCATCCGAAATATCTGTTCTCAGATTCCACAGAAATAAGGCTAGCAAAGAGATCCACGAAATACAGATGTAACTCTGGGAGATGAATTAACAGAACACTAAGCAGTTTCTCAGAAACCTTTTTTCCAGACTTCATCTGAGGATATTTCCTTTTTCACCATAGCCCTCTATGCGCTTCCAAATATCACTTTCAATTCCACAAGAACTGTCTTAGGGAAAGGCTTCATGAGGGGAAAGCTGTAACTCTGTGAGATGATGTCACAGAACACAAAGAAGTTTCTCAGAAACCTTCTTTCTCTTTGTTATCGGAGGGTATTTCCTTTGGCCCTATAGTCTTCTAAGGGATCCGAAATATCTGTTCTCAGATTCCACAGAAATAAGGCTAGCAAAGAGATCCACCAAACACAGATGTAACTCTGTGAGATGAATTAACAGAACACTAAGAAGTTTCTCAGAAAGCTTCTTTCCAGATTTCATCTGAGGATATTTTCTTTTTCAAAATGGCCCTCTATGGGCTTCCAAATATCACTTTGCCTACTCCTCAAGAACAGTCTTAGCGAAAGGCTTCTTCAGGGTAAAGCTGTATCTCTGTGAGATGATTTCACAGAACACAAAGAAGTTTTTCAGAAAGCTTCTTTCTCTTTGTTATCGGAGGATATTTCCTTTGGCCCTATAGTCTTCAAATGGATCCGAAATATCTGTTCGCAGATTCCACGGAAATAAGGCTAGCAAAGAGATCCACGAAATACAGATGTAACTCTGTTAGATGAATTAACAGAACACTAAGCAGTTTCTCAGAAAGCTTCTTTCCAGATTTCATCTGAGGATATATCCTTTTTCACCCTAGCCTTCTATGCGCTTCCAAATATCACTTTGCCAATTCCACAAGAACTGTCTTAGCGAAAGGCTTCTTGAAGGGAAAGCTGTAACTCTGTGAGGTGATTTCAAAGAACACAAGGAAGTTTCTCAGAAAGCTTCTTTCTCTTTGTTATCGGAGTTTATATCCTTTGCCCCTACAATCTTCAACGGGATCCGAAATATCTGTTCTCAGATTCCACAGAAATAAGGCTAGCAAAGAGATCCACGAAATACATATGTAACATTGTGAGATGAATTAACAGAACACTAAGGAGTTTCTCACAAAGCTACTTTCCAGATTTCATCTGAGGATATTTCCTTTTTCACCATAGCCCTCTATGCGCTTCCAAATATCACTTTGCCAATTCCACTAGAACTGTCTTACCGAAAGGATTCTTGAGGGGAAAACTGTAACTCTGTGAGATGCTTTCACAGAAAACAAAGAAGTTTCTCAGAAAGCTTCTTTCTCTTTTTTATCGGAGGATATTTCCTTTGGCCCCATAGTCTTCAAAGGGATACGAAATATCTGTTCTCCGATTTCACCGAAATAAGGCTAGCAAAGAGATCCACGAAATACAGATGTAACTTTGTGAGATGAATTAACACAACACTAAGAAGTTTCTCAGAAAGCTACTTTCCAGATTTCATCTTAGGATATTTCCTTTTTCACCATAGCCCTCTATGGGCTTCCAAATATCACTTTGCCAATTCCACTAGAACTGTCTTAGCGAAAGGCTTCTTGAGGGGAAAGCTGTAACTCTCTGAGATGATTTCACAGAACAAAAAGAATTTTCTCAGAAAGCTTCTTTCTCTTTGTTTTCGGAGGATATTTCGTATGGCCCTACAGTCTTCTAAGGGATGCGAAATATCTGTTCTCAGATTCCACAGAAATAAGGCTAGCAAAGAGATCCACGAAATACAGATGTAACTCTGTGAGATGAATAAACAGAACACTAAGCAGTTTCTCAGAAAGCTTCTTTCCAGATTTCATCTGAGGATATTTCCTTTTTCACCATAGCCCTCTATGGGCTGCCAAATATCACTTTGCCAATTCCACAAAAACGTCTTAGCGAAAGGCTTCTTGAGGGGAAAGCTGTAACTCTGTGAGGTGAGTAAAAAGAACACAAAGAAGTTTCTCAGAAAGCTTCTTTATCTTTGTTATCGGAGTTTGTTTCCTTTGGCCTTATAATCTTCAAAGGGAACCGAAATATCAGTTCTCAGATTCCACAGAAATAAGGCTAGCAAAGAGATCCACGAAAGACAGATGTAACTCTGTGAGATGAATTAACAGAACACTAAGCAGTTTCCCAGAAAGCTTCTTTCCAGATTTCTTCTGAGGATATTTCCTTTTTCACCATAGCCCTCTATGGGCTTCCAAATATCACTGATCGAATTCCACAAGAACTGCCTTAGCGAAAGGCTTCTTGAGGGGAAAGCTGTAACTCTGTGAGATGATTTCACAGAACACAAAGAAGTTTCTCAGAAAGCTTCTTTCTCTTTGTTATCGGGGGATATTTCCTTTGGCCCTATAGTCTTCTAAGGGATCCGAAATATCTGTTATCAGATTTCACAGAAATAAGGCTAGCAAAGAGATCCACGAAATACAGATGTAATTCTGGGAGATGAATTAACAAAACACTAAGCAGTTTCTCAGAAAGCTTCTTTCCAGATTTCATCTGAGGATATTTCCTTTTTCACTATAGCCCTCTATGGGCTTCCAACTATCACTTTTCGGATTCCACCAGAACTGTCTTAGCGAAAGGCTTCTTGAGGGGAAAGCTGTAACTCTGTGAGTTGATTTCACGGAACGCAAAGAAGTTTCTCAGAAAGCTTCTTTCTCTTTGTTATCGGAGTTTATTTCCTTTGGCCCTATAGTCTTCTAAGGGATCCGAAATATCAGTTCTCAGATTCCACAGAAGTAAGGCTAACAAAGAGATCTACGAAATACAGATATAACTCTGTGAGATGAATTAACAGAACACTAAGCAGTTTCTCAGAAAGCTTCTTTCCAGGTTTCATCCGAGGATATTTGCTTTTTCACCATAGCCCTGTATTGGCTTCCAAATATCACTTTGCCAATTCCACAAGAACTGTCTTAGTGAAAGGCTTCTTCAGGGGAAAGCTGTAACTCTGTGAGATGATTTCACAGAACACAAAGAAGTTTCTCAGAAAGCTTCTTTCTCTTTGTTATCAGAGGATATTTCCTTTGGCCCTATAGTCTTCTAAGGGATGCGAAATATCTGTTCTCAGATTCCACAGAAATAAGGCTAGCAAAGAGATCCACGAAATACAGATGTAACTCTGTGAGATGAATTAACAGAACACTAAGCAGTTTCTCAGAAAGCTTCTTTCCAGATTTCATCTGAGGATATTTTCTTTTTCACTATAGCCCACTATGGGCTTCGAAATATTACTTTACCAATTCCACAAGTACTGTCTTAGCGAAAGGCTTCTTGAGAGGAAAGCTGTAACTCTGTGAGATGATTTCAAAGAACACAAAGAAGTTTCTCAGAAACCTTCTTTCTCTTTGTTATCGGAGGATATTTCCTTTGGCCCTATAGTCTTTTAAGGGATCCGAAATATCTGTTCTCAGATTCCACAGAAATAAGGCTAGCAAAGAGATCCACCAAATACAGATGTAACTCTGTGAGAAGAATTAAGTGAACACTAAGCAGTTTCTCAGAAAGCTTCTTTCCAGGTTTCATCTGAGGATATTTCCTTTTTCACCGTAGCCCTGTATTGGCTTCCAAATATCACTTTGCCAATTCCACAAGAACTGTCTTAGTGAAAGGCTTCTTGAGGGGAAAGCTGTAACTCTGTGAGATGATTTCACAGAACACAAAGAAGTTTCCCAGAAAGCTTCTTTCTCTTTGTTATCGGAGGATATTTCCTTTGGCCCTATAGTCTTCTAATGGATCCGAAATATCTGTTCTCAGATTCCACAGAAATAGGCTGGCAAAGAGATCCACGAAATACAGATGTAACTCTGTGAGATGAATTAACAGAACACTAAGCAGTTTCTCAGAAAGCTTCTTTCCAGATTTCATCTGAGGTTATTTCCTTTTACACCGTAGCCCTCTATGCGCTTCCAAATATCACTTTTCCAATTCCATAAGAACTGTCTTAGCGAAAGTCTTCTTGAGGGGAAAGGTGTAACTCTGTGAGATGATTTCACAGAACACAAAGAAGTTTCTCAGAAAGCTTCTTTGTCTTTGTTATCGGAGTTTATTTCCTTTGGCCCTATAGTCTTCTAAGGGATCCGAAATATCTGTTCTCAGATTCCACAGAAATAAGGCTAGCATAGAGATCCACGAAATACAGATGTAACTCTGTGAGATGAATTAACAGAACACTAAGCCGTTTCTCAGAAAGCTACTTTCCAGATTTCATCTGAGGATATTTTGTTTTTCACCATAGCCCTCTATGGGCTTCCAAATATCACTTTGCCAATTCCACAAATACTGCCTTAGCGAAAGGCTTCTTGAGAGGAAAGCTGTAACTCTGTGAGATGATTTCACAGAACACAAAGAAGTTTCTCAGAAAGCTTCTTTCTCTTTTTTATCGGAGGATATTTCCTTTGGCCCCATAGTCTTCAAAGGGATACGAAATATCTGTTCTCCGATTTCACCGAAATAAGGCTAGCAAAGAGATCCACGAAATACAGATGTAACTTTGTGAGATGAATTAACACAACACTAAGAAGTTTCTCAGAAAGCTACTTTCCAGATTTCATCTTAGGATATTTCCTTTTTCACCATAGCCCTCTATGGGCTTCCAAATATCACTTTGCCAATTCCACTAGAACTGTCTTAGCGAAAGGCTTCTTGAGGGGAAAGCTGTAACTCTCTGAGATGATTTCACAGAACAAAAAGAATTTTCTCAGAAAGCTTCTTTCTCTTTGTTTTCGGAGGATATTTCGTATGGCCCTACAGTCTTCTAAGGGATGCGAAATATCTGTTCTCAGATTCCACAGAAATAAGGCTAGCAAAGAGATCCACGAAATACAGATGTAACTCTGTGAGATGAATAAACAGAACACTAAGCAGTTTCTCAGAAAGCTTCTTTCCAGATTTCATCTGAGGATATTTCCTTTTTCACCATAGCCCTCTATGGGCTGCCAAATATCACTTTGCCAATTCCACAAAAACGTCTTAGCGAAAGGCTTCTTGAGGGGAAAGCTGTAACTCTGTGAGGTGAGTAAAAAGAACACAAAGAAGTTTCTCAGAAAGCTTCTTTATCTTTGTTATCGGAGTTTGTTTCCTTTGGCCTTATAATCTTCAAAGGGAACCGAAATATCAGTTCTCAGATTCCACAGAAATAAGGCTAGCAAAGAGATCCACGAAAGACAGATGTAACTCTGTGAGATGAATTAACAGAACACTAAGCAGTTTCCCAGAAAGCTTCTTTCCAGATTTCTTCTGAGGATATTTCCTTTTTCACCATAGCCCTCTATGGGCTTCCAAATATCACTGATCGAATTCCACAAGAACTGCCTTAGCGAAAGGCTTCTTGAGGGGAAAGCTGTAACTCTGTGAGATGATTTCACAGAACACAAAGAAGTTTCTCAGAAAGCTTCTTTCTCTTTGTTATCGGGGGATATTTCCTTTGGCCCTATAGTCTTCTAAGGGATCCGAAATATCTGTTATCAGATTTCACAGAAATAAGGCTAGCAAAGAGATCCACGAAATACAGATGTAATTCTGGGAGATGAATTAACAAAACACTAAGCAGTTTCTCAGAAAGCTTCTTTCCAGATTTCATCTGAGGATATTTCCTTTTTCACTATAGCCCTCTATGGGCTTCCAACTATCACTTTTCGGATTCCACCAGAACTGTCTTAGCGAAAGGCTTCTTGAGGGGAAAGCTGTAACTCTGTGAGTTGATTTCACGGAACGCAAAGAAGTTTCTCAGAAAGCTTCTTTCTCTTTGTTATCGGAGTTTATTTCCTTTGGCCCTATAGTCTTCTAAGGGATCCGAAATATCAGTTCTCAGATTCCACAGAAGTAAGGCTAACAAAGAGATCTACGAAATACAGATATAACTCTGTGAGATGAATTAACAGAACACTAAGCAGTTTCTCAGAAAGCTTCTTTCCAGGTTTCATCCGAGGATATTTGCTTTTTCACCATAGCCCTGTATTGGCTTCCAAATATCACTTTGCCAATTCCACAAGAACTGTCTTAGTGAAAGGCTTCTTCAGGGGAAAGCTGTAACTCTGTGAGATGATTTCACAGAACACAAAGAAGTTTCTCAGAAAGCTTCTTTCTCTTTGTTATCAGAGGATATTTCCTTTGGCCCTATAGTCTTCTAAGGGATGCGAAATATCTGTTCTCAGATTCCACAGAAATAAGGCTAGCAAAGAGATCCACGAAATACAGATGTAACTCTGTGAGATGAATTAACAGAACACTAAGCAGTTTCTCAGAAAGCTTCTTTCCAGATTTCATCTGAGGATATTTTCTTTTTCACTATAGCCCACTATGGGCTTCGAAATATTACTTTACCAATTCCACAAGTACTGTCTTAGCGAAAGGCTTCTTGAGAGGAAAGCTGTAACTCTGTGAGATGATTTCAAAGAACACAAAGAAGTTTCTCAGAAACCTTCTTTCTCTTTGTTATCGGAGGATATTTCCTTTGGCCCTATAGTCTTTTAAGGGATCCGAAATATCTGTTCTCAGATTCCACAGAAATAAGGCTAGCAAAGAGATCCACCAAATACAGATGTAACTCTGTGAGAAGAATTAAGTGAACACTAAGCAGTTTCTCAGAAAGCTTCTTTCCAGGTTTCATCTGAGGATATTTCCTTTTTCACCGTAGCCCTGTATTGGCTTCCAAATATCACTTTGCCAATTCCACAAGAACTGTCTTAGTGAAAGGCTTCTTGAGGGGAAAGCTGTAACTCTGTGAGATGATTTCACAGAACACAAAGAAGTTTCCCAGAAAGCTTCTTTCTCTTTGTTATCGGAGGATATTTCCTTTGGCCCTATAGTCTTCTAATGGATCCGAAATATCTGTTCTCAGATTCCACAGAAATAGGCTGGCAAAGAGATCCACGAAATACAGATGTAACTCTGTGAGATGAATTAACAGAACACTAAGCAGTTTCTCAGAAAGCTTCTTTCCAGATTTCATCTGAGGTTATTTCCTTTTACACCGTAGCCCTCTATGCGCTTCCAAATATCACTTTTCCAATTCCATAAGAACTGTCTTAGCGAAAGTCTTCTTGAGGGGAAAGGTGTAACTCTGTGAGATGATTTCACAGAACACAAAGAAGTTTCTCAGAAAGCTTCTTTGTCTTTGTTATCGGAGTTTATTTCCTTTGGCCCTATAGTCTTCTAAGGGATCCGAAATATCTGTTCTCAGATTCCACAGAAATAAGGCTAGCATAGAGATCCACGAAATACAGATGTAACTCTGTGAGATGAATTAACAGAACACTAAGCCGTTTCTCAGAAAGCTACTTTCCAGATTTCATCTGAGGATATTTTGTTTTTCACCATAGCCCTCTATGGGCTTCCAAATATCACTTTGCCAATTCCACAAATACTGCCTTAGCGAAAGGCTTCTTGAGAGGAAAGCTGTAACTCTGTGAGATGATTTCACAGAACACAAAGAAGTTTCTCAGAAAGCTTCTTTCTCTTTTTTATCGGAGGATATTTCCTTTGGCCCCATAGTCTTCAAAGGGATACGAAATATCTGTTCTCCGATTTCACCGAAATAAGGCTAGCAAAGAGATCCACGAAATACAGATGTAACTTTGTGAGATGAATTAACACAACACTAAGAAGTTTCTCAGAAAGCTACTTTCCAGATTTCATCTTAGGATATTTCCTTTTTCACCATAGCCCTCTATGGGCTTCCAAATATCACTTTGCCAATTCCACTAGAACTGTCTTAGCGAAAGGCTTCTTGAGGGGAAAGCTGTAACTCTCTGAGATGATTTCACAGAACAAAAAGAATTTTCTCAGAAAGCTTCTTTCTCTTTGTTTTCGGAGGATATTTCGTATGGCCCTACAGTCTTCTAAGGGATGCGAAATATCTGTTCTCAGATTCCACAGAAATAAGGCTAGCAAAGAGATCCACGAAATACAGATGTAACTCTGTGAGATGAATAAACAGAACACTAAGCAGTTTCTCAGAAAGCTTCTTTCCAGATTTCATCTGAGGATATTTCCTTTTTCACCATAGCCCTCTATGGGCTGCCAAATATCACTTTGCCAATTCCACAAAAACGTCTTAGCGAAAGGCTTCTTGAGGGGAAAGCTGTAACTCTGTGAGGTGAGTAAAAAGAACACAAAGAAGTTTCTCAGAAAGCTTCTTTATCTTTGTTATCGGAGTTTGTTTCCTTTGGCCTTATAATCTTCAAAGGGAACCGAAATATCAGTTCTCAGATTCCACAGAAATAAGGCTAGCAAAGAGATCCACGAAAGACAGATGTAACTCTGTGAGATGAATTAACAGAACACTAAGCAGTTTCCCAGAAAGCTTCTTTCCAGATTTCTTCTGAGGATATTTCCTTTTTCACCATAGCCCTCTATGGGCTTCCAAATATCACTGATCGAATTCCACAAGAACTGCCTTAGCGAAAGGCTTCTTGAGGGGAAAGCTGTAACTCTGTGAGATGATTTCACAGAACACAAAGAAGTTTCTCAGAAAGCTTCTTTCTCTTTGTTATCGGGGGATATTTCCTTTGGCCCTATAGTCTTCTAAGGGATCCGAAATATCTGTTATCAGATTTCACAGAAATAAGGCTAGCAAAGAGATCCACGAAATACAGATGTAATTCTGGGAGATGAATTAACAAAACACTAAGCAGTTTCTCAGAAAGCTTCTTTCCAGATTTCATCTGAGGATATTTCCTTTTTCACTATAGCCCTCTATGGGCTTCCAACTATCACTTTTCGGATTCCACCAGAACTGTCTTAGCGAAAGGCTTCTTGAGGGGAAAGCTGTAACTCTGTGAGTTGATTTCACGGAACGCAAAGAAGTTTCTCAGAAAGCTTCTTTCTCTTTGTTATCGGAGTTTATTTCCTTTGGCCCTATAGTCTTCTAAGGGATCCGAAATATCAGTTCTCAGATTCCACAGAAGTAAGGCTAACAAAGAGATCTACGAAATACAGATATAACTCTGTGAGATGAATTAACAGAACACTAAGCAGTTTCTCAGAAAGCTTCTTTCCAGGTTTCATCCGAGGATATTTGCTTTTTCACCATAGCCCTGTATTGGCTTCCAAATATCACTTTGCCAATTCCACAAGAACTGTCTTAGTGAAAGGCTTCTTCAGGGGAAAGCTGTAACTCTGTGAGATGATTTCACAGAACACAAAGAAGTTTCTCAGAAAGCTTCTTTCTCTTTGTTATCAGAGGATATTTCCTTTGGCCCTATAGTCTTCTAAGGGATGCGAAATATCTGTTCTCAGATTCCACAGAAATAAGGCTAGCAAAGAGATCCACGAAATACAGATGTAACTCTGTGAGATGAATTAACAGAACACTAAGCAGTTTCTCAGAAAGCTTCTTTCCAGATTTCATCTGAGGATATTTTCTTTTTCACTATAGCCCACTATGGGCTTCGAAATATTACTTTACCAATTCCACAAGTACTGTCTTAGCGAAAGGCTTCTTGAGAGGAAAGCTGTAACTCTGTGAGATGATTTCAAAGAACACAAAGAAGTTTCTCAGAAACCTTCTTTCTCTTTGTTATCGGAGGATATTTCCTTTGGCCCTATAGTCTTTTAAGGGATCCGAAATATCTGTTCTCAGATTCCACAGAAATAAGGCTAGCAAAGAGATCCACCAAATACAGATGTAACTCTGTGAGAAGAATTAAGTGAACACTAAGCAGTTTCTCAGAAAGCTTCTTTCCAGGTTTCATCTGAGGATATTTCCTTTTTCACCGTAGCCCTGTATTGGCTTCCAAATATCACTTTGCCAATTCCACAAGAACTGTCTTAGTGAAAGGCTTCTTGAGGGGAAAGCTGTAACTCTGTGAGATGATTTCACAGAACACAAAGAAGTTTCCCAGAAAGCTTCTTTCTCTTTGTTATCGGAGGATATTTCCTTTGGCCCTATAGTCTTCTAATGGATCCGAAATATCTGTTCTCAGATTCCACAGAAATAGGCTGGCAAAGAGATCCACGAAATACAGATGTAACTCTGTGAGATGAATTAACAGAACACTAAGCAGTTTCTCAGAAAGCTTCTTTCCAGATTTCATCTGAGGTTATTTCCTTTTACACCGTAGCCCTCTATGCGCTTCCAAATATCACTTTTCCAATTCCATAAGAACTGTCTTAGCGAAAGTCTTCTTGAGGGGAAAGGTGTAACTCTGTGAGATGATTTCACAGAACACAAAGAAGTTTCTCAGAAAGCTTCTTTGTCTTTGTTATCGGAGTTTATTTCCTTTGGCCCTATAGTCTTCTAAGGGATCCGAAATATCTGTTCTCAGATTCCACAGAAATAAGGCTAGCATAGAGATCCACGAAATACAGATGTAACTCTGTGAGATGAATTAACAGAACACTAAGCCGTTTCTCAGAAAGCTTCTTTCCAGATTTCATCTGAGGATATTTTGTTTTTCACCATAGCCCTCTATGGGCTTCCAAATATCACTTTGCCAATTCCACAAATACTGCCTTAGCGAAAGGCTTCTTGAGAGGAAAGCTGTAACTCTGTGAGATGATTTCAAAGAACACAAAGAAGTTTCTCAGAAACCTTCTTTCTCTTTTTTATCGGAGGATATTTCCTTTGGCCCTATAGTCTTCTAAGGGATCCGAAATATCTGTTCTCAGATTCCACAGAAATAAGGCTAGCAAAGAGATCCACCATATACAGATGTAACTCTGTGAGATGAATTAAGTGAACACTTAGCAGTTTCTCAGAAGGCTTCTTTACAGATTTCATCTGAGGATATTTCCTTTTTCACCATAGCCTTCTATGCGCTTCTAATATCACTTTGCCAATTCCGCAAGAACTGTCTTAGCGAAAGGCTTCTTGAGGGGAAAGCTGTAACTCCGTGAGATGATTACACGGAACACAAAGAAGTTTCTCAGAACGCTTCTTTCTCTTTGTTATCAGAGGATATTTCCTTTGACCCTATAGTCTTCTAAGGGATCCGAAATATCTGTTCTCAGATTCCACAGAAATAAGGCTAGCAAAGAGATCCACCAAATACAGATGTAACTCCGTGAGATGAATTAAGTGAACACTAAGCAGTTTCTCAGAAAGCTTCTTTCCAGATTTCATCTGAGGATATTTCCTTTTTCACCATAGACCTCTATGGGCTTCCAAATATCACTTTGCCAATTCCACAGGAACGGTCTTAGCGAAAGGCTTCTTGAGGGGAAATCTGTAACTCTGTGAGATGATTTCACAGAACACAAAGAAGTTTCTCAGAAAGCTTCTTTCTCTTTGTTATCGGGGGATATTTCCTTTGGCCCTATAGTCTTCTAAGGGATCCGAAATATCTGTTATCAGATTCCACAGAAATAAGGCTAGCAAAAGATCCACGAAATACAGATGTAACTCTGGGAGATGAATTAACAAAACACTAAGCAGTTTCTCAGAAAGCTTCTTCCAGATTTCATCTGAGGACATTTCCTTTTTCACCATAGCCTTCAATGCGCTTCCAAATATCACTTTGCCAATTCCACAAGAACTGTCTTAACGAAAGGCTTCTTGAGGGGAAAGCTGTATCTCTGTGAGGTGATTTCAAAGAACACAAAGAAGTTTCTCAGAAAGCTTCTTTCTCTTTGTTATCGGAGCTTATTTCCTTTGGCCCTTGAGTCTTCAAAGGGATCCGAAATATCTGTTATCAGATTCCCCAGAAATAAGGCTAGCAAAGAGATCCACGTAATATAGATGTAACTCTGTGAGATGAAATAACGGAACAATAAGCAGTTTCTCAGAAAGCTTCTTTCCAGATTTCATCTGAGGATATTTCCTTTTTCACCATAGCCCACTATGAGCTTCCAAATATCACTTTGCCAATTCGACAAAACTGTCTTAGCGAAAGGCTTCTTGAGGGGAAAGCTGTAACTGTGTGAGATGATTTCACAGAACACAAAGAAGTTTCTCATAAAGATTCTTTCTCTTTGTTATCGGAGTTTATTTCCTTTGGCCCTATAGTCTTCTAAGGGATCCGAAATATCTGTTCTCAGATTCCATGGAAATAAGGCTAACAAAGAGATCTACGAAATACAGATGTAACTCTGTGAGATGAATTAACAGAACACTAAGCAGTTTCTCAGAAAGCTTCTTTCCAGATTTCCTTTGAGATTATTTCCTTTTTCACCATTGCCCTCTATGCGCTTCGAAATATCACTTTTCCAATTCCACAAGAACGGTCTTACTGAAAGGCTTCTTGCGGGGAAAACTGTTAACTCTGTGAGATGATTTCACAGAACAGAAAGAAGTTTCTCAGAAAGCTTCTTTCTCTTTCTTATCGGAGGATATTTCCTTTGGCCCTATAGTCTTCAAAGGGATCCGAAATATCTGTTCTCAGATTCCACAGAAATAAGGTTAGCAAAGAGATCCACCAAATAAAGATGTAACTCTGTGAGATGAATTAACAGAACCCTTAAGCAGTTTCTCAGAAAGCTTCTTTCCAGATTTCATCTGAGGATATTTCCTTTTTCACCGTAGCCCTCTATGGGCTTTCAAATATCACTTTTCCAATTCCACAAGAAATGTCTTAGCGAAAGGCTTCTTGAGGGGAAAGCTGAAACTCTGTGAGATGATTTCACAGAACACAAAGAAGTTTCCCAGAAAGCTTCTTTCTCTTTCTTATCGGAGGATATTTCCTTTGGCCCTATAGTCTTCAAAGGGATCCGAAATATCTGTTCTCAGATTCCACAGAAATAAGGCTAGCAAAGAGATCCACCAAATACAGATGTAACTCTGTGAGATGAATTAACAGAACCCTTAAGCAGTTTCTCAGAAAGCTTCTTTCCAGATTTCATCTGAGGATATTTCCTTTTTCACCGTAGCCCTCTATGGGCTTTCAAATATCACTTTTCCAATTCCACAAGAAATGTCTTAGCGAAAGGCTTCTTGAGGGGAACGCTGAAACTCTGTGAGATGATTTCACAGAACACAAAGAAGTTTCCCAGAAAGCTTCTTTCTCTTTGTTTTCGGAGTTTATTTCGTTTGGCCCTATAGTCTTCTAAGGGATCCGAAATATCTGTTCTCAGATTCCATGGAAATAAAGCTAACAAAGAGATCTACGAAATACCGATGTAACTCCGAGAGATGAATTTACAGAACACTAAGCAGTTTCTCAGAAAGCTTCTTTCCAGGTTTCATCTGAGGATATTTCCTTTTTCACCATAGCCCTGTATTGGCTGCCAAATATCACTTTGCCACTTCCACAAGAACTGTCTTAGTGAAAGGCTTCTTGAGGGGAAAGCTGTAACTCTGTGAGATGATTTCACAGAACACAAAGAAGTTTCTCAGAAAGCTTCTTTCTCTTTGTTATCGGAGGATATTTCCTTTGGCCCTATAGTCTTCAAAGGGATCCGAAATATCTGTTCTCAGATTCCACAGAAATAAGGCTAACAAAGAGATCGACGAAACAGAGATGTAACTCTGTGAGATGAATTAACAGAACACTAAGCAGTTTCTGAGAAAGCTTTTTTCCAGATTTCATCTGAGGTTATTTCCTTTTTCAACATAGCTCTCTATGCGCTTAGAAATATCACTTTTCCAATTCCACAAGAACTGTCTTACCGAAAGGCTTCTTGAGGGGAAAACTGTAACTCTGTGAGATGATTTCACAGAACACAAAGAAGTTTCTCAGAAAGCTTCTTTCTCTTTGTTATCGCAGGATATTTCCTTTGGCCCTATAGTCTTCTAAGGGATCCGAAATATCTGTTCTCAGATTCCACAGAAATAAGGCTAGCAAGGAGATCCACGAAATACAGATGTAACTCTGTGAGATGAATCAACAGAACACTAAGCAGTTTCTCAGAAAGCTTCTTTCCAGATTTCATCTGAGGTTATTTCCTTTTTCACCATAACCCTCTATGCGCTTCCAAATATCACTTTGCGAATTCCACTAGACCTGCCTTAGCGATAGTATTCTTGAGGGGAAAGCTGTAACTCTGTGAGAGGATTTCACAGAACACAAAGAAGTTTCTCAGAAAGCTTCTTTCTCTTTCTTATCGGAGGATATTTCCTTTGGCCCTATAGTCTTCTAAGTTATCCGAAATATCTGTTCTCAGATTCCACAGAAATAAGGCTAGCAAAGAGATCCACCAAATACAGATGTAACTCTGTGAGATGAATTAACAGAACACTAAGCCGTTTCTCAGAAAGCTACTTTCCAGATTTCATCTGAAGATATTTTCTTTTTCACCATAGCCCTCTATGGGCTTCCAAATATCACTTTGCCAATTCCACAAATACTGCCTTAGCGAAAGGCTTCTTGAGAGGAAAGCTGTAACTCTGTGAGATGATTTCACAGAACACAAAGAAGTTTCTCAGAAAGCTTCTTTCTCTTTGTTATCGGAGGATATTTCCTTTGGCCCTATAGTCTTCAAAGGGATCCGAAATATCTGTTCTCAGATTCCACAGAAATAAGGCGAGCAAAGAGATCCACCAAATACAGATGTAACTCTGTGAGTTGAATTAACAGAACCCTAAGCAGTTTCTCAGAAAGCTTCTTTCCAGGTTTCATCTGAGGATATTTCCATTTTCACCATAGCCCTCTATGCGCTTCCAAACATCACTTTGCCAATTTCACTAGAACTGTCTTAACGAAAGGCTTCTTGAGGGGAAAGCTGTAACTCTGTGAGATGATTTCACAGAACACAAAGAAGTTTCTCAGAACGCTTCTTTCTCTTTGTTATCGGAGGATATTTCCTTTGGCCCTGTAGTCTTCAAAGGGATCTGAAATATCTGTTCTCAGATTCCAGAGAAATAAGGCTAGCAAAGAGATACACGAAATACAGATGTAACTCTGGGAGATGAATTAACAGAACACTAAGCAGTTTCTCATAAAGCTTCTTTCCAGATTTCATCTGAGGATACTTTCTTTTTCACCATAGCCCTCTATGGGCTTCCAAATATCACTTTGCCAATTCCACAAATACTGCCTTAGCGAAAGGCTTCTTGAGACGAAAGCTGTAACTCTGTGAGATGATTTCACAGAACACAAAGAAGTTTCTCAGAAACCTTCTTTCTCTTTGTTATCGGAGGATATTTCCTTTGGCCCTATAGTCTTCTAAGGGATCCGAAATATCTGTTCTCAGATTCCACAGAAATAAGGCTAGCAAAGAGATCCACGAAATACAGATGTAACTCTGTGAGATGAATTAACAGAAAACTAAGCAGTTTCACTGAAAGCTTCTTTCCAGATTTCATCTGAGGTTATTTTCTTTTTCACAATAGCCCTCTCTGGGCTTCCAAATATCCCTTTGCCAATTCCACAAGAACTGTCTTAGCGAAAGGCTTCTTGAGGGGAAAGCTGTAACTCTGTGAGATGATTTCACAGAACACAGAGAAGTTTCTCAGAAAGCTTCTTTCTCTTTGTTATCGGAGGATATTTCCTTTGGCCCTATAGTCTTCAAAGGGATCCGAAATATCTGTTCTCAGATTCCAAAGAAATAATGCTAGCAAGGAGATCCACGAAATAGAGATGTAACTCTGTGAGATGAATTAACACAACACTAAGCAGTTTCTCAGAAAGCAACTTTCCAGGTTTCATCTGAGGATATTTCCTTTTTCACCATAGCCCACTATGGGCTTCCAAATACCACTTTGCCAATTCGACAAGAAGTATCTTAGCGAAAAGCTTCTTGAGGGCAAAGCTGTAACTCTGTGACGTGATTTCAGAGAATACAAAGAAGTTTCCAAGAAAGCTTCTTTCTCTTTGTTATCGGAGGATATTTCCTTTGGCCCTAGAGTCTTCAAAGGGATTCGAAATATCTGTTCTCAGATTCCACAGAAATAATGCTAGCAAAGAGATGCACGAAATACAGATGTAACCCTGTGAGATGAATTAACAGAACACTAAGCAGTTTCTCAGAAAGCTACTTTCCAGATTTCATCTGAGGATATTTCCTTTTTCACCATAGCCCTCTATGGGCTTCCAAATACCATTTTGCCAATTCGACAAGAACTGTCTTAGCGAAAGGCTTCTTGAGGGGAAAGCTGTAACTCTGTGAGTTGATTTCACAGAACAAAAAGAAGTTTCTCAGAAAGCTTCTTTATCTATGTTATCGGAGGATATTTCCTTTGACCCTTGAGTCTTCAAAGGGATCCGAAATATCTGTTCTCAGATTCCACAGAAATAAGGCTAGCAAAGAGATCCACGAAATACAGATGTAACTCTGTGAGATGAATTAACCCAACACTAAGAAGTTTCTCAGAAAGCTTCTTTCCAGATTTCATCTGAGGATATTTCCGTTTTCACCGTAGCCCTCTGTGGGCTTCCAAATATCACTTTGCCAATTCCACAAGAACTGTCTTAGCGAAAGCCTTCTTGAGGGGAAAGCTGTAACTCTGTGAGATGATTTCACAGAACACAAAGAAGTTTCTCAGAAAGCTTCTTTCCCTTTGTTATCGCAGGATATTTACTTTGGCACTATAGTCTTCTAAGGGATCCGAAATATCTGTTCTCAGATTCCACAGAAATAAGGCTACCAAAGAGATCCACGAAATACAGATGTAACTCTGGGAGATGAGTTCACAGAACCCTAAGCAGTTTCTCAGAAAGCTTCTTTCCAGATTTCATCTGAGGACATTTCCTTTTTCACCACAGCCTTCAATGCGCTTCCAAATATCACTTTGCCAATTCCACAAGAACTGTCTTAACGAAAGGCTTCCTGAGGGGAAAGCTGTATCTCTATGAGGTGATTTCAAGAACACAAAGAAGTTTCTCAGAAAGCTTCTTTCTCTTTGTTATCGGAGCTTATTTCCTTTGGCCCTTGAGTCTCCAAAGGGATCCGAAATATCTGTTATCAGATTCCACAGAAATAAGGCTAGCAAAGAGATCCACGAAATACAGATGTAACTCTGTGAGACGAATTAACAGAACACTAAGCAGTTTCTCAGAAGGCTTCTTTCCAGATTTCATCTGAGGATATTTTCTTTTTCACCATAGCCCTCTAGGGGCTTCCAAATATCACTTTGTCAATTCCACAAGAACTGTCTTAGCGAAAGGCTTCTTGAGGGGAAAGCTGTAACTCTGTGAGATGATTTCACAGAACACAAAGAATTTTCTCAGAAACCTTCTTTCTCTTTGTTATCGGAGGATATTTCCTTTGGCCCTATAGTCTTCAAAGGGATCCGAAATATCTGTTCTCAGATTCCACAGAAATCAGGCTAGCAAGGAGATCCACGAAATACAGATGTAACCCTGTGAGGTGAATTAACAGAACCCTAACAGTTTCTCTGAAAACTTCTTTCCAGATTTCATCTGAGGATATTTCCTTTTTCACCGTAGCCCTCTATGGGCTTCCAAATATCACTTTGCCAATTCCACAAGAACTGTCTTAGCGAAAGGCTTCTTGAGGGGAAAGCTGTAACTCTGTGAGATGATTTCACAGAGCACAAAGAAGTTTCTCTGAAAGCTTCTTTCTCTTTGTTATCGGAGGATATTTCCTTTGGCACTATAGTCTTCTAAGGGATCCGAAATATCTGTTCTCAGATTCCACAGAAATAAGGCTAGCAAAGAGATCCAACAAATACAGATGTAACTCTGTGAGATGAATTAAGTGAACACTAAGCAGTCTCTCAGAAAGCTTCTTTCCAGATTTCATCTGAGGTTATTTCCTTTTTCATCATAGCCCTCTATGGTCTTCCAAATATCACTTTGCCAATTCCACTAGAACTGTCTTAGCGAAAGGCTTCTTGAGAAGAAAGCTGTAACTCAGTGAGATGATTTCACAGAACACAAAGAAGTTTCTCAGAAAGCTTCTTTCTCTTTGTTATCGGAGGATATTTCCTTTGGCCCTGTAGTCTTCAAAGGCATCCGAAATATCTGTTCTCAGATTCCACAGAAATAAGGCTAGCAAAGAGATCCACGAAATACAGATGTAACTCTGGGAGATGAATTAACAGAACACTAAGCAGTTTCTCAGAAACCTTTTTTCCAGACTTCATCCGAGGATATTTCCTTTTTCACCATAGCCCTCTATGCGCTTCCAAATATCACTTTCAATTCCACAAGAACTGTCTTAGGGAAAGGCTTCATGAGGGGAAAGCTGTAACTCTGTGAGATGATGTCACAGAACACAAAGAAGTTTCTCAGAAACCTTCTTTCTCTTTGTTATCGGAGGGTATTTCCTTTGGCCCTATAGTCTTCTAAGGGATCCGAAATATCTGTTCTCAGATTCCACAGAAATAAGGCTAGCAAAGAGATCCACCAAACACAGATGTAACTCTGTGAGATGAATTAACAGAACACTAAGAAGTTTCTCAGAAAGCTTCTTTCCAGATTTCATCTGAGGATATTTTCTTTTTCAAAATGGCCCTCTATGGGCTTCCAAATATCACTTTGCCTACTCCTCAAGAACAGTCTTAGCGAAAGGCTTCTTCAGGGGAAAGCTGTATCTCTGTGAGATGATTTCACAGAACACAAAGAAGTTTCTCAGAAAGCTTCTTTATCTATGTTTTCGGAGGATATTTCCTTTGGCCCTATAGTCTTCAAAGGGATCCGAAATATCTGTTCTCAGATTCCACAGAAATAAGGCTAGCAAAGAGATCCACGAAATACAGATGTAACTCTGTGAGATGAATTAACCCAACACTAAGAAGTTTCTCAGAAAGCTTCTTTCCAGATTTCATCTGAGGATATTTCCTTTTTCACCGTATCCCTCTATGGGCTTCCAAATATCACTTTGCCAATTCCACAAGAACTGTCTTAGCGAAAGGCTTCTTGAGGGGAAAGCTGTAACTCTGTGAGATGATTTCACAGAACACAAAGAAGTTTCTCAGAAAGCTTCTTTCCCTTTGTTATCGCAGGATATTTCCTTTGGCACTATAGTCTTCTAAGGGATCCGAAATATCTGTTCTCAGATTCCACAGAAATAAGGCTACCAAAGAGATCCACGAAATACAGATGTAACTCTGGGAGATGAGTTCACAGAACACTAAGCAATTTCTCAGAAAGCTTCTTTCCAGATTTCATCTGAGGACATTTCCTTTTTCACCATAGCCTTCAATGCACTTCCAAATATCACTTTGCCAATTCCACAAGAACTGTCTTAACGAAAGGCTTCCTGAGGGGAAAGCTGTATCTCTGTGAGGTGATTTCAAGAACACAAAGAAGTTTCTCAGAAAGCTTCTTTCTTTTTGTTATCGGAGCTTATTTCCTTTGGCCCTATAGTCTTCAAAGGGATCCGAAATATCTGTTCTCAGATTCCACAGAAATCAGGCTAGCAAGGAGATCCACGAAATACAGATATAACTCTCTGAGGGGAATTAACAGAACACTAACAGTTTCTCTGAAAACTTCTTTCCAGATTTCATCTGAGGATATTTCCTTTTTCACCGTAGCCCTCTATGTGCTTCCAAATATCACTTTGCCAATTCCACAAGAACTGTCTTAGCGAAAGTCTTCTTGAGGGGAAAGCTGTAACTCTGTGAGATGATTTCACAGAACACAAAGAACTTTCTCAGAAAGCTTCTTTCTCTTTGTTATCGGAGGATATTTCCTTTGGCCCTATAGTCTTCAAAGGGATCCGAAATATCTGTTCTCAGATTCCACAGAAATAAGGCTAGCAAGGAGATCCACCAAATACAGATGTAACTCTGTGAGATGAATCAACAGAACACTAAGCAGTTTCTCAGAAAACTTCTTTCCAGATTTCATCTGAGGATATTTCCTTTTTCACTATAGCCCTCTATGCGCTTCCAAATATCACTTTGCGAATTGCACTAGACCTGTCTTAGTGATAGGCTTCTTGAGGGGAAAGCTGTAACTCTGTGAGATGATTTCACAGAACACAAAGAAGTTTCTCAGAAAGCTTCTTTCTCTTTGTTATCGGAGGATATTTCCTTTGGACCTATAGTCTTCTAAGGGATCCGAAATATCTGTTCTCAGATTCCACAGAAATAAGGGTAGCAAAGAGATCCACCAAATACAGATGTAACACTGTGAGATGAATTAAGTGAACACTAAGCAGTCTCTCAGAAAGCTTTTTTCCAGATTTCATCTGAGGTTATTTCCTTTTTCATCATAGCCCTCTATGGTCTTCCAAATATCACTTTGCCAATTCCACTAGAACTGTCTTAGCGAAAGGCTTCTTGAGAAGAAAGCTGTAACTCTGTGAGATGATTTCACAGAACACAAAGAAGTTTCTCAGAAAGCTTCTTTCTCTTTGTTATCGGAAGATATTTCCTTTGGCCCTGTAGTCTTCAAAGGCATCCGAAATATCTGTTCTCAGATTCCACAGAAATAAGGCTAGCAAAGAGATCCACGAAATACAGATGTAACTCTGGGAGATGAATTAACAGAACACTAAGCAGTTTCTCAGAAACCTTTTTTCCAGACTTCATCTGAGGATATTTCCTTTTTCACCATAGCCCTCTATGCGCTTCCAAATATCACTTTCAATTCCACAAGAACTGTCTTAGGGAAAGGCTTCATGAGGGGAAAGCTGTAACTCTGTGAGATGATGTCACAGAACACAAAGAAGTTTCTCAGAAACCTTCTTTCTCTTTGTTATCGGAGGGTATTTCCTTTGGCCCTATAGTCTTCTAAGGGATCCGAAATATCTGTTCTCAGATTCCACAGAAATAAGGCTAGCAAAGAGATCCACCAAACACAGATGTAACTCTGTGAGATGAATTAACAGAACACTAAGAAGTTTCTCAGAAAGCTTCTTTCCAGATTTCATCTGAGGATATTTTCTTTTTCAAAATGGCCCTCTATGGGCTTCCAAATATCACTTTGCCTACTCCTCAAGAACAGTCTTAGCGAAAGGCTTCTTCAGGTGAAACCTGTATCTCTGTGAGATGATTTCACAGAACACAAAGAAGTTTCTCAGAAAGCTTCTTTCTCTTTGTTATCGGAGGATATTTCCTTTGGCCCTATAGTCTTCAAATGGATCCGAAATATCTGTTCGCAGATTCCACGGAAATAAGGCTAGCAAAGAGATCCACGAAATACAGATGTAACTCTGTGAGATGAATTAACAGAACACTAAGCAGTTTCTCAGAAAGCTTCTTTCCAGATTTCATCTGAGGATATATCCTTTTTCACCCTAGCCTTCTATGCGCTTCCAAATATTACTTTGCCAATTCCACAAGAACTGTCTTAGCGAAAGGCTTCTTGAAGGGAAAGCTGCAACTCTGTGAGGTGATTTCAAAGAATACAAGGAAGTTTCTCAGAAAGCTTCTTTCTCTTTGTTATCGGAGTTTATATCCTTTGCCCCTACAATCTTCAACGGGATCCGAAATATCTGTTCTCAGATTCCACAGAAATAAGGCTAGCAAAGAGATCCACGAAATACATATGTAACTTTGTGAGATGAATTAACAGAACACTTAGGAGTTTCTCAGAAAGCTACTTTCCAGATGTCATCTGAGGATATTTCCTTTTTCACCATAGCCCTCTATGCGCTTCCAAATATCACTTTGCCAATTCCACTAGAACTGTCTTACCGAAAGGATTCTTGAGGGGAAAACTGTAACTCTGTGAGATGCTTTCACAGAAAACAAAGAAGTTTCTCAGAAAGCTTCTTTCTCTTTTTTATCGGAGGATATTTCCTTTGGCCCCATAGTCTTCAAAGGGATCCGAAATATCTGTTCTCCGATTCCACCGAAATAAGGCTACCAAAGAGATCCAAGAAATACAGATGTAACCC
The DNA here is from genome assembly GCF_043159975.1 of Macaca nemestrina. Classification (NCBI taxonomy): domain Eukaryota; kingdom Metazoa; phylum Chordata; class Mammalia; order Primates; family Cercopithecidae; genus Macaca; species Macaca nemestrina. The sequence continues at coordinate 29,208,208 of NC_092143.1, forward strand.
TGTGAGATGAATTAACAGAACACTAAGCAGTTTCTCAGAAAGCTTCTTTCCAGATTTCATTTGAGGTTATTTCCTTTTTCACCATAGCCCTCTCTGCGCTTTGAAATATCACTTTTCCAATTCCACAAGAACTGTCTTACCGAAAGGCTTCTTGAGGGGAAAACTGTACCTCTGTGAGACGATTTCACAGAACACAAAGAAGTTTCTCAGAAAGCTTCTTTCTCTTTGTTATCGGAGGATATTTCCTTTGGCCTTATAGTCTTCAAAGGGATCCGAAATATCTGTTCTCAGATTCCACAGAAATAAGGCTAGCAAGGAGATCCACCAAATACAGATGTAACTCTGTGAGATGAATCAACAGAACACTAAGCAGTTTCTCAGAAAACTTCTTTCCAGATTTCATCTGAGGATATTTCCTTTTTCACCATAGCCCTCTATGCGCTTCCAAATATCACTTTGCGAATTCCACTAGATCTGTCTTAGTGATAGGCTTCTTGAGGGGAAAGCTGTAACTCTGTGAGATGATTTCACAGAACACAAAGAAGTTTCTCAGAAAGCTTCTTTCTCTTTGTTATCGGAGGATATTTTCTTTGGCCCTATAGTCTTCTAAGGGATCCGAAATATCTGTTCTCAGATTCCACAGAAATAAGGCTAGCAAAGAGATCCACCAAATACAGATGTAACTCTGTGAGATGAATTAAGTGAACACTAAGCAGTCTCTCAGAAAGCTTCTTTCCAGATTTCATCTGAGGTTATTTCCTTTTTCATCATAGCCCTCTATGGTCTTCCAAATATCACTTTGCCAATTCCACTAGAACTGTCTTAGCGAAAGGCTTCTTGAGAAGAAAGCTGTAACTCTGTGAGATGATTTCACAGAACACAAAGAAGTTTCTCAGAAAGCTTCTTTCTCTTTGTTATCGGAGCATATTTCCTTTGGCCCTGTAGTCTTCAAAGGCATCCGAAATATCTGTTCTCAGATTCCACAGAAATAAGGCTAGCAAAGAGATCCACGAAATACAGATGTAACTCTGGGAGATGAATTAACAGAACACTAAGCAGTTTCTCAGAAACCTTTTTTCCAGACTTCATCTGAGGATATTTCCTTTTTCACCATAGCCCTCTATGCGCTTCCAAATATCACTTTCAATTCCACAAGAACTGTCTTAGGGAAAGGCTTCATGAGGGGAAAGCTGTAACTCTGTGAGATGATGTCACAGAACACAAAGAAGTTTCTCAGAAACCTTCTTTCTCTTTGTTATCGGAGGGTATTTCCTTTGGCCCTATAGTCTTCTAAGGGATCCGAAATATCTGTTCTCAGATTCCACAGAAATAAGGCTAGCAAAGAGATCCACCAAACACAGATGTAACTCTGTGAGATGAATTAACAGAACACTAAGAAGTTTCTCAGAAAGCTTCTTTCCAGATTTCATCTGAGGATATTTTCTTTTTCAAAATGGCCCTCTATGGGCTTCCAAATATCACTTTGCCTACTCCTCAAGAACAGTCTTAGCGAAAGGCTTCTTCAGGGTAAAGCTGTATCTCTGTGAGATGATTTCACAGAACACAAAGAAGTTTTTCAGAAAGCTTCTTTCTCTTTGTTATCGGAGGATATTTCCTTTGGCCCTATAGTCTTCAAATGGATCCGAAATATCTGTTCGCAGATTCCACGGAAATAAGGCTAGCAAAGAGATCCACGAAATACAGATGTAACTCTGTTAGATGAATTAACAGAACACTAAGCAGTTTCTCAGAAAGCTTCTTTCCAGATTTCATCTGAGGATATATCCTTTTTCACCCTAGCCTTCTATGCGCTTCCAAATATCACTTTGCCAATTCCACAAGAACTGTCTTAGCGAAAGGCTTCTTGAAGGGAAAGCTGTAACTCTGTGAGGTGATTTCAAAGAACACAAGGAAGTTTCTCAGAAAGCTTCTTTCTCTTTGTTATCGGAGTTTATATCCTTTGCCCCTACAATCTTCAACGGGATCCGAAATATCTGTTCTCAGATTCCACAGAAATAAGGCTAGCAAAGAGATCCACGAAATACATATGTAACATTGTGAGATGAATTAACAGAACACTAAGGAGTTTCTCACAAAGCTACTTTCCAGATTTCATCTGAGGATATTTCCTTTTTCACCATAGCCCTCTATGCGCTTCCAAATATCACTTTGCCAATTCCACTAGAACTGTCTTACCGAAAGGATTCTTGAGGGGAAAACTGTAACTCTGTGAGATGCTTTCACAGAAAACAAAGAAGTTTCTCAGAAAGCTTCTTTCTCTTTTTTATCGGAGGATATTTCCTTTGGCCCCATAGTCTTCAAAGGGATACGAAATATCTGTTCTCCGATTTCACCGAAATAAGGCTAGCAAAGAGATCCACGAAATACAGATGTAACTTTGTGAGATGAATTAACACAACACTAAGAAGTTTCTCAGAAAGCTACTTTCCAGATTTCATCTTAGGATATTTCCTTTTTCACCATAGCCCTCTATGGGCTTCCAAATATCACTTTGCCAATTCCACTAGAACTGTCTTAGCGAAAGGCTTCTTGAGGGGAAAGCTGTAACTCTCTGAGATGATTTCACAGAACAAAAAGAATTTTCTCAGAAAGCTTCTTTCTCTTTGTTTTCGGAGGATATTTCGTATGGCCCTACAGTCTTCTAAGGGATGCGAAATATCTGTTCTCAGATTCCACAGAAATAAGGCTAGCAAAGAGATCCACGAAATACAGATGTAACTCTGTGAGATGAATAAACAGAACACTAAGCAGTTTCTCAGAAAGCTTCTTTCCAGATTTCATCTGAGGATATTTCCTTTTTCACCATAGCCCTCTATGGGCTGCCAAATATCACTTTGCCAATTCCACAAAAACGTCTTAGCGAAAGGCTTCTTGAGGGGAAAGCTGTAACTCTGTGAGGTGAGTAAAAAGAACACAAAGAAGTTTCTCAGAAAGCTTCTTTATCTTTGTTATCGGAGTTTGTTTCCTTTGGCCTTATAATCTTCAAAGGGAACCGAAATATCAGTTCTCAGATTCCACAGAAATAAGGCTAGCAAAGAGATCCACGAAAGACAGATGTAACTCTGTGAGATGAATTAACAGAACACTAAGCAGTTTCCCAGAAAGCTTCTTTCCAGATTTCTTCTGAGGATATTTCCTTTTTCACCATAGCCCTCTATGGGCTTCCAAATATCACTGATCGAATTCCACAAGAACTGCCTTAGCGAAAGGCTTCTTGAGGGGAAAGCTGTAACTCTGTGAGATGATTTCACAGAACACAAAGAAGTTTCTCAGAAAGCTTCTTTCTCTTTGTTATCGGGGGATATTTCCTTTGGCCCTATAGTCTTCTAAGGGATCCGAAATATCTGTTATCAGATTTCACAGAAATAAGGCTAGCAAAGAGATCCACGAAATACAGATGTAATTCTGGGAGATGAATTAACAAAACACTAAGCAGTTTCTCAGAAAGCTTCTTTCCAGATTTCATCTGAGGATATTTCCTTTTTCACTATAGCCCTCTATGGGCTTCCAACTATCACTTTTCGGATTCCACCAGAACTGTCTTAGCGAAAGGCTTCTTGAGGGGAAAGCTGTAACTCTGTGAGTTGATTTCACGGAACGCAAAGAAGTTTCTCAGAAAGCTTCTTTCTCTTTGTTATCGGAGTTTATTTCCTTTGGCCCTATAGTCTTCTAAGGGATCCGAAATATCAGTTCTCAGATTCCACAGAAGTAAGGCTAACAAAGAGATCTACGAAATACAGATATAACTCTGTGAGATGAATTAACAGAACACTAAGCAGTTTCTCAGAAAGCTTCTTTCCAGGTTTCATCCGAGGATATTTGCTTTTTCACCATAGCCCTGTATTGGCTTCCAAATATCACTTTGCCAATTCCACAAGAACTGTCTTAGTGAAAGGCTTCTTCAGGGGAAAGCTGTAACTCTGTGAGATGATTTCACAGAACACAAAGAAGTTTCTCAGAAAGCTTCTTTCTCTTTGTTATCAGAGGATATTTCCTTTGGCCCTATAGTCTTCTAAGGGATGCGAAATATCTGTTCTCAGATTCCACAGAAATAAGGCTAGCAAAGAGATCCACGAAATACAGATGTAACTCTGTGAGATGAATTAACAGAACACTAAGCAGTTTCTCAGAAAGCTTCTTTCCAGATTTCATCTGAGGATATTTTCTTTTTCACTATAGCCCACTATGGGCTTCGAAATATTACTTTACCAATTCCACAAGTACTGTCTTAGCGAAAGGCTTCTTGAGAGGAAAGCTGTAACTCTGTGAGATGATTTCAAAGAACACAAAGAAGTTTCTCAGAAACCTTCTTTCTCTTTGTTATCGGAGGATATTTCCTTTGGCCCTATAGTCTTTTAAGGGATCCGAAATATCTGTTCTCAGATTCCACAGAAATAAGGCTAGCAAAGAGATCCACCAAATACAGATGTAACTCTGTGAGAAGAATTAAGTGAACACTAAGCAGTTTCTCAGAAAGCTTCTTTCCAGGTTTCATCTGAGGATATTTCCTTTTTCACCGTAGCCCTGTATTGGCTTCCAAATATCACTTTGCCAATTCCACAAGAACTGTCTTAGTGAAAGGCTTCTTGAGGGGAAAGCTGTAACTCTGTGAGATGATTTCACAGAACACAAAGAAGTTTCCCAGAAAGCTTCTTTCTCTTTGTTATCGGAGGATATTTCCTTTGGCCCTATAGTCTTCTAATGGATCCGAAATATCTGTTCTCAGATTCCACAGAAATAGGCTGGCAAAGAGATCCACGAAATACAGATGTAACTCTGTGAGATGAATTAACAGAACACTAAGCAGTTTCTCAGAAAGCTTCTTTCCAGATTTCATCTGAGGTTATTTCCTTTTACACCGTAGCCCTCTATGCGCTTCCAAATATCACTTTTCCAATTCCATAAGAACTGTCTTAGCGAAAGTCTTCTTGAGGGGAAAGGTGTAACTCTGTGAGATGATTTCACAGAACACAAAGAAGTTTCTCAGAAAGCTTCTTTGTCTTTGTTATCGGAGTTTATTTCCTTTGGCCCTATAGTCTTCTAAGGGATCCGAAATATCTGTTCTCAGATTCCACAGAAATAAGGCTAGCATAGAGATCCACGAAATACAGATGTAACTCTGTGAGATGAATTAACAGAACACTAAGCCGTTTCTCAGAAAGCTACTTTCCAGATTTCATCTGAGGATATTTTGTTTTTCACCATAGCCCTCTATGGGCTTCCAAATATCACTTTGCCAATTCCACAAATACTGCCTTAGCGAAAGGCTTCTTGAGAGGAAAGCTGTAACTCTGTGAGATGATTTCACAGAACACAAAGAAGTTTCTCAGAAAGCTTCTTTCTCTTTTTTATCGGAGGATATTTCCTTTGGCCCCATAGTCTTCAAAGGGATACGAAATATCTGTTCTCCGATTTCACCGAAATAAGGCTAGCAAAGAGATCCACGAAATACAGATGTAACTTTGTGAGATGAATTAACACAACACTAAGAAGTTTCTCAGAAAGCTACTTTCCAGATTTCATCTTAGGATATTTCCTTTTTCACCATAGCCCTCTATGGGCTTCCAAATATCACTTTGCCAATTCCACTAGAACTGTCTTAGCGAAAGGCTTCTTGAGGGGAAAGCTGTAACTCTCTGAGATGATTTCACAGAACAAAAAGAATTTTCTCAGAAAGCTTCTTTCTCTTTGTTTTCGGAGGATATTTCGTATGGCCCTACAGTCTTCTAAGGGATGCGAAATATCTGTTCTCAGATTCCACAGAAATAAGGCTAGCAAAGAGATCCACGAAATACAGATGTAACTCTGTGAGATGAATAAACAGAACACTAAGCAGTTTCTCAGAAAGCTTCTTTCCAGATTTCATCTGAGGATATTTCCTTTTTCACCATAGCCCTCTATGGGCTGCCAAATATCACTTTGCCAATTCCACAAAAACGTCTTAGCGAAAGGCTTCTTGAGGGGAAAGCTGTAACTCTGTGAGGTGAGTAAAAAGAACACAAAGAAGTTTCTCAGAAAGCTTCTTTATCTTTGTTATCGGAGTTTGTTTCCTTTGGCCTTATAATCTTCAAAGGGAACCGAAATATCAGTTCTCAGATTCCACAGAAATAAGGCTAGCAAAGAGATCCACGAAAGACAGATGTAACTCTGTGAGATGAATTAACAGAACACTAAGCAGTTTCCCAGAAAGCTTCTTTCCAGATTTCTTCTGAGGATATTTCCTTTTTCACCATAGCCCTCTATGGGCTTCCAAATATCACTGATCGAATTCCACAAGAACTGCCTTAGCGAAAGGCTTCTTGAGGGGAAAGCTGTAACTCTGTGAGATGATTTCACAGAACACAAAGAAGTTTCTCAGAAAGCTTCTTTCTCTTTGTTATCGGGGGATATTTCCTTTGGCCCTATAGTCTTCTAAGGGATCCGAAATATCTGTTATCAGATTTCACAGAAATAAGGCTAGCAAAGAGATCCACGAAATACAGATGTAATTCTGGGAGATGAATTAACAAAACACTAAGCAGTTTCTCAGAAAGCTTCTTTCCAGATTTCATCTGAGGATATTTCCTTTTTCACTATAGCCCTCTATGGGCTTCCAACTATCACTTTTCGGATTCCACCAGAACTGTCTTAGCGAAAGGCTTCTTGAGGGGAAAGCTGTAACTCTGTGAGTTGATTTCACGGAACGCAAAGAAGTTTCTCAGAAAGCTTCTTTCTCTTTGTTATCGGAGTTTATTTCCTTTGGCCCTATAGTCTTCTAAGGGATCCGAAATATCAGTTCTCAGATTCCACAGAAGTAAGGCTAACAAAGAGATCTACGAAATACAGATATAACTCTGTGAGATGAATTAACAGAACACTAAGCAGTTTCTCAGAAAGCTTCTTTCCAGGTTTCATCCGAGGATATTTGCTTTTTCACCATAGCCCTGTATTGGCTTCCAAATATCACTTTGCCAATTCCACAAGAACTGTCTTAGTGAAAGGCTTCTTCAGGGGAAAGCTGTAACTCTGTGAGATGATTTCACAGAACACAAAGAAGTTTCTCAGAAAGCTTCTTTCTCTTTGTTATCAGAGGATATTTCCTTTGGCCCTATAGTCTTCTAAGGGATGCGAAATATCTGTTCTCAGATTCCACAGAAATAAGGCTAGCAAAGAGATCCACGAAATACAGATGTAACTCTGTGAGATGAATTAACAGAACACTAAGCAGTTTCTCAGAAAGCTTCTTTCCAGATTTCATCTGAGGATATTTTCTTTTTCACTATAGCCCACTATGGGCTTCGAAATATTACTTTACCAATTCCACAAGTACTGTCTTAGCGAAAGGCTTCTTGAGAGGAAAGCTGTAACTCTGTGAGATGATTTCAAAGAACACAAAGAAGTTTCTCAGAAACCTTCTTTCTCTTTGTTATCGGAGGATATTTCCTTTGGCCCTATAGTCTTTTAAGGGATCCGAAATATCTGTTCTCAGATTCCACAGAAATAAGGCTAGCAAAGAGATCCACCAAATACAGATGTAACTCTGTGAGAAGAATTAAGTGAACACTAAGCAGTTTCTCAGAAAGCTTCTTTCCAGGTTTCATCTGAGGATATTTCCTTTTTCACCGTAGCCCTGTATTGGCTTCCAAATATCACTTTGCCAATTCCACAAGAACTGTCTTAGTGAAAGGCTTCTTGAGGGGAAAGCTGTAACTCTGTGAGATGATTTCACAGAACACAAAGAAGTTTCCCAGAAAGCTTCTTTCTCTTTGTTATCGGAGGATATTTCCTTTGGCCCTATAGTCTTCTAATGGATCCGAAATATCTGTTCTCAGATTCCACAGAAATAGGCTGGCAAAGAGATCCACGAAATACAGATGTAACTCTGTGAGATGAATTAACAGAACACTAAGCAGTTTCTCAGAAAGCTTCTTTCCAGATTTCATCTGAGGTTATTTCCTTTTACACCGTAGCCCTCTATGCGCTTCCAAATATCACTTTTCCAATTCCATAAGAACTGTCTTAGCGAAAGTCTTCTTGAGGGGAAAGGTGTAACTCTGTGAGATGATTTCACAGAACACAAAGAAGTTTCTCAGAAAGCTTCTTTGTCTTTGTTATCGGAGTTTATTTCCTTTGGCCCTATAGTCTTCTAAGGGATCCGAAATATCTGTTCTCAGATTCCACAGAAATAAGGCTAGCATAGAGATCCACGAAATACAGATGTAACTCTGTGAGATGAATTAACAGAACACTAAGCCGTTTCTCAGAAAGCTACTTTCCAGATTTCATCTGAGGATATTTTGTTTTTCACCATAGCCCTCTATGGGCTTCCAAATATCACTTTGCCAATTCCACAAATACTGCCTTAGCGAAAGGCTTCTTGAGAGGAAAGCTGTAACTCTGTGAGATGATTTCACAGAACACAAAGAAGTTTCTCAGAAAGCTTCTTTCTCTTTTTTATCGGAGGATATTTCCTTTGGCCCCATAGTCTTCAAAGGGATACGAAATATCTGTTCTCCGATTTCACCGAAATAAGGCTAGCAAAGAGATCCACGAAATACAGATGTAACTTTGTGAGATGAATTAACACAACACTAAGAAGTTTCTCAGAAAGCTACTTTCCAGATTTCATCTTAGGATATTTCCTTTTTCACCATAGCCCTCTATGGGCTTCCAAATATCACTTTGCCAATTCCACTAGAACTGTCTTAGCGAAAGGCTTCTTGAGGGGAAAGCTGTAACTCTCTGAGATGATTTCACAGAACAAAAAGAATTTTCTCAGAAAGCTTCTTTCTCTTTGTTTTCGGAGGATATTTCGTATGGCCCTACAGTCTTCTAAGGGATGCGAAATATCTGTTCTCAGATTCCACAGAAATAAGGCTAGCAAAGAGATCCACGAAATACAGATGTAACTCTGTGAGATGAATAAACAGAACACTAAGCAGTTTCTCAGAAAGCTTCTTTCCAGATTTCATCTGAGGATATTTCCTTTTTCACCATAGCCCTCTATGGGCTGCCAAATATCACTTTGCCAATTCCACAAAAACGTCTTAGCGAAAGGCTTCTTGAGGGGAAAGCTGTAACTCTGTGAGGTGAGTAAAAAGAACACAAAGAAGTTTCTCAGAAAGCTTCTTTATCTTTGTTATCGGAGTTTGTTTCCTTTGGCCTTATAATCTTCAAAGGGAACCGAAATATCAGTTCTCAGATTCCACAGAAATAAGGCTAGCAAAGAGATCCACGAAAGACAGATGTAACTCTGTGAGATGAATTAACAGAACACTAAGCAGTTTCCCAGAAAGCTTCTTTCCAGATTTCTTCTGAGGATATTTCCTTTTTCACCATAGCCCTCTATGGGCTTCCAAATATCACTGATCGAATTCCACAAGAACTGCCTTAGCGAAAGGCTTCTTGAGGGGAAAGCTGTAACTCTGTGAGATGATTTCACAGAACACAAAGAAGTTTCTCAGAAAGCTTCTTTCTCTTTGTTATCGGGGGATATTTCCTTTGGCCCTATAGTCTTCTAAGGGATCCGAAATATCTGTTATCAGATTTCACAGAAATAAGGCTAGCAAAGAGATCCACGAAATACAGATGTAATTCTGGGAGATGAATTAACAAAACACTAAGCAGTTTCTCAGAAAGCTTCTTTCCAGATTTCATCTGAGGATATTTCCTTTTTCACTATAGCCCTCTATGGGCTTCCAACTATCACTTTTCGGATTCCACCAGAACTGTCTTAGCGAAAGGCTTCTTGAGGGGAAAGCTGTAACTCTGTGAGTTGATTTCACGGAACGCAAAGAAGTTTCTCAGAAAGCTTCTTTCTCTTTGTTATCGGAGTTTATTTCCTTTGGCCCTATAGTCTTCTAAGGGATCCGAAATATCAGTTCTCAGATTCCACAGAAGTAAGGCTAACAAAGAGATCTACGAAATACAGATATAACTCTGTGAGATGAATTAACAGAACACTAAGCAGTTTCTCAGAAAGCTTCTTTCCAGGTTTCATCCGAGGATATTTGCTTTTTCACCATAGCCCTGTATTGGCTTCCAAATATCACTTTGCCAATTCCACAAGAACTGTCTTAGTGAAAGGCTTCTTCAGGGGAAAGCTGTAACTCTGTGAGATGATTTCACAGAACACAAAGAAGTTTCTCAGAAAGCTTCTTTCTCTTTGTTATCAGAGGATATTTCCTTTGGCCCTATAGTCTTCTAAGGGATGCGAAATATCTGTTCTCAGATTCCACAGAAATAAGGCTAGCAAAGAGATCCACGAAATACAGATGTAACTCTGTGAGATGAATTAACAGAACACTAAGCAGTTTCTCAGAAAGCTTCTTTCCAGATTTCATCTGAGGATATTTTCTTTTTCACTATAGCCCACTATGGGCTTCGAAATATTACTTTACCAATTCCACAAGTACTGTCTTAGCGAAAGGCTTCTTGAGAGGAAAGCTGTAACTCTGTGAGATGATTTCAAAGAACACAAAGAAGTTTCTCAGAAACCTTCTTTCTCTTTGTTATCGGAGGATATTTCCTTTGGCCCTATAGTCTTTTAAGGGATCCGAAATATCTGTTCTCAGATTCCACAGAAATAAGGCTAGCAAAGAGATCCACCAAATACAGATGTAACTCTGTGAGAAGAATTAAGTGAACACTAAGCAGTTTCTCAGAAAGCTTCTTTCCAGGTTTCATCTGAGGATATTTCCTTTTTCACCGTAGCCCTGTATTGGCTTCCAAATATCACTTTGCCAATTCCACAAGAACTGTCTTAGTGAAAGGCTTCTTGAGGGGAAAGCTGTAACTCTGTGAGATGATTTCACAGAACACAAAGAAGTTTCCCAGAAAGCTTCTTTCTCTTTGTTATCGGAGGATATTTCCTTTGGCCCTATAGTCTTCTAATGGATCCGAAATATCTGTTCTCAGATTCCACAGAAATAGGCTGGCAAAGAGATCCACGAAATACAGATGTAACTCTGTGAGATGAATTAACAGAACACTAAGCAGTTTCTCAGAAAGCTTCTTTCCAGATTTCATCTGAGGTTATTTCCTTTTACACCGTAGCCCTCTATGCGCTTCCAAATATCACTTTTCCAATTCCATAAGAACTGTCTTAGCGAAAGTCTTCTTGAGGGGAAAGGTGTAACTCTGTGAGATGATTTCACAGAACACAAAGAAGTTTCTCAGAAAGCTTCTTTGTCTTTGTTATCGGAGTTTATTTCCTTTGGCCCTATAGTCTTCTAAGGGATCCGAAATATCTGTTCTCAGATTCCACAGAAATAAGGCTAGCATAGAGATCCACGAAATACAGATGTAACTCTGTGAGATGAATTAACAGAACACTAAGCCGTTTCTCAGAAAGCTTCTTTCCAGATTTCATCTGAGGATATTTTGTTTTTCACCATAGCCCTCTATGGGCTTCCAAATATCACTTTGCCAATTCCACAAATACTGCCTTAGCGAAAGGCTTCTTGAGAGGAAAGCTGTAACTCTGTGAGATGATTTCAAAGAACACAAAGAAGTTTCTCAGAAACCTTCTTTCTCTTTTTTATCGGAGGATATTTCCTTTGGCCCTATAGTCTTCTAAGGGATCCGAAATATCTGTTCTCAGATTCCACAGAAATAAGGCTAGCAAAGAGATCCACCATATACAGATGTAACTCTGTGAGATGAATTAAGTGAACACTTAGCAGTTTCTCAGAAGGCTTCTTTACAGATTTCATCTGAGGATATTTCCTTTTTCACCATAGCCTTCTATGCGCTTCTAATATCACTTTGCCAATTCCGCAAGAACTGTCTTAGCGAAAGGCTTCTTGAGGGGAAAGCTGTAACTCCGTGAGATGATTACACGGAACACAAAGAAGTTTCTCAGAACGCTTCTTTCTCTTTGTTATCAGAGGATATTTCCTTTGACCCTATAGTCTTCTAAGGGATCCGAAATATCTGTTCTCAGATTCCACAGAAATAAGGCTAGCAAAGAGATCCACCAAATACAGATGTAACTCCGTGAGATGAATTAAGTGAACACTAAGCAGTTTCTCAGAAAGCTTCTTTCCAGATTTCATCTGAGGATATTTCCTTTTTCACCATAGACCTCTATGGGCTTCCAAATATCACTTTGCCAATTCCACAGGAACGGTCTTAGCGAAAGGCTTCTTGAGGGGAAATCTGTAACTCTGTGAGATGATTTCACAGAACACAAAGAAGTTTCTCAGAAAGCTTCTTTCTCTTTGTTATCGGGGGATATTTCCTTTGGCCCTATAGTCTTCTAAGGGATCCGAAATATCTGTTATCAGATTCCACAGAAATAAGGCTAGCAAAAGATCCACGAAATACAGATGTAACTCTGGGAGATGAATTAACAAAACACTAAGCAGTTTCTCAGAAAGCTTCTTCCAGATTTCATCTGAGGACATTTCCTTTTTCACCATAGCCTTCAATGCGCTTCCAAATATCACTTTGCCAATTCCACAAGAACTGTCTTAACGAAAGGCTTCTTGAGGGGAAAGCTGTATCTCTGTGAGGTGATTTCAAAGAACACAAAGAAGTTTCTCAGAAAGCTTCTTTCTCTTTGTTATCGGAGCTTATTTCCTTTGGCCCTTGAGTCTTCAAAGGGATCCGAAATATCTGTTATCAGATTCCCCAGAAATAAGGCTAGCAAAGAGATCCACGTAATATAGATGTAACTCTGTGAGATGAAATAACGGAACAATAAGCAGTTTCTCAGAAAGCTTCTTTCCAGATTTCATCTGAGGATATTTCCTTTTTCACCATAGCCCACTATGAGCTTCCAAATATCACTTTGCCAATTCGACAAAACTGTCTTAGCGAAAGGCTTCTTGAGGGGAAAGCTGTAACTGTGTGAGATGATTTCACAGAACACAAAGAAGTTTCTCATAAAGATTCTTTCTCTTTGTTATCGGAGTTTATTTCCTTTGGCCCTATAGTCTTCTAAGGGATCCGAAATATCTGTTCTCAGATTCCATGGAAATAAGGCTAACAAAGAGATCTACGAAATACAGATGTAACTCTGTGAGATGAATTAACAGAACACTAAGCAGTTTCTCAGAAAGCTTCTTTCCAGATTTCCTTTGAGATTATTTCCTTTTTCACCATTGCCCTCTATGCGCTTCGAAATATCACTTTTCCAATTCCACAAGAACGGTCTTACTGAAAGGCTTCTTGCGGGGAAAACTGTTAACTCTGTGAGATGATTTCACAGAACAGAAAGAAGTTTCTCAGAAAGCTTCTTTCTCTTTCTTATCGGAGGATATTTCCTTTGGCCCTATAGTCTTCAAAGGGATCCGAAATATCTGTTCTCAGATTCCACAGAAATAAGGTTAGCAAAGAGATCCACCAAATAAAGATGTAACTCTGTGAGATGAATTAACAGAACCCTTAAGCAGTTTCTCAGAAAGCTTCTTTCCAGATTTCATCTGAGGATATTTCCTTTTTCACCGTAGCCCTCTATGGGCTTTCAAATATCACTTTTCCAATTCCACAAGAAATGTCTTAGCGAAAGGCTTCTTGAGGGGAAAGCTGAAACTCTGTGAGATGATTTCACAGAACACAAAGAAGTTTCCCAGAAAGCTTCTTTCTCTTTCTTATCGGAGGATATTTCCTTTGGCCCTATAGTCTTCAAAGGGATCCGAAATATCTGTTCTCAGATTCCACAGAAATAAGGCTAGCAAAGAGATCCACCAAATACAGATGTAACTCTGTGAGATGAATTAACAGAACCCTTAAGCAGTTTCTCAGAAAGCTTCTTTCCAGATTTCATCTGAGGATATTTCCTTTTTCACCGTAGCCCTCTATGGGCTTTCAAATATCACTTTTCCAATTCCACAAGAAATGTCTTAGCGAAAGGCTTCTTGAGGGGAACGCTGAAACTCTGTGAGATGATTTCACAGAACACAAAGAAGTTTCCCAGAAAGCTTCTTTCTCTTTGTTTTCGGAGTTTATTTCGTTTGGCCCTATAGTCTTCTAAGGGATCCGAAATATCTGTTCTCAGATTCCATGGAAATAAAGCTAACAAAGAGATCTACGAAATACCGATGTAACTCCGAGAGATGAATTTACAGAACACTAAGCAGTTTCTCAGAAAGCTTCTTTCCAGGTTTCATCTGAGGATATTTCCTTTTTCACCATAGCCCTGTATTGGCTGCCAAATATCACTTTGCCACTTCCACAAGAACTGTCTTAGTGAAAGGCTTCTTGAGGGGAAAGCTGTAACTCTGTGAGATGATTTCACAGAACACAAAGAAGTTTCTCAGAAAGCTTCTTTCTCTTTGTTATCGGAGGATATTTCCTTTGGCCCTATAGTCTTCAAAGGGATCCGAAATATCTGTTCTCAGATTCCACAGAAATAAGGCTAACAAAGAGATCGACGAAACAGAGATGTAACTCTGTGAGATGAATTAACAGAACACTAAGCAGTTTCTGAGAAAGCTTTTTTCCAGATTTCATCTGAGGTTATTTCCTTTTTCAACATAGCTCTCTATGCGCTTAGAAATATCACTTTTCCAATTCCACAAGAACTGTCTTACCGAAAGGCTTCTTGAGGGGAAAACTGTAACTCTGTGAGATGATTTCACAGAACACAAAGAAGTTTCTCAGAAAGCTTCTTTCTCTTTGTTATCGCAGGATATTTCCTTTGGCCCTATAGTCTTCTAAGGGATCCGAAATATCTGTTCTCAGATTCCACAGAAATAAGGCTAGCAAGGAGATCCACGAAATACAGATGTAACTCTGTGAGATGAATCAACAGAACACTAAGCAGTTTCTCAGAAAGCTTCTTTCCAGATTTCATCTGAGGTTATTTCCTTTTTCACCATAACCCTCTATGCGCTTCCAAATATCACTTTGCGAATTCCACTAGACCTGCCTTAGCGATAGTATTCTTGAGGGGAAAGCTGTAACTCTGTGAGAGGATTTCACAGAACACAAAGAAGTTTCTCAGAAAGCTTCTTTCTCTTTCTTATCGGAGGATATTTCCTTTGGCCCTATAGTCTTCTAAGTTATCCGAAATATCTGTTCTCAGATTCCACAGAAATAAGGCTAGCAAAGAGATCCACCAAATACAGATGTAACTCTGTGAGATGAATTAACAGAACACTAAGCCGTTTCTCAGAAAGCTACTTTCCAGATTTCATCTGAAGATATTTTCTTTTTCACCATAGCCCTCTATGGGCTTCCAAATATCACTTTGCCAATTCCACAAATACTGCCTTAGCGAAAGGCTTCTTGAGAGGAAAGCTGTAACTCTGTGAGATGATTTCAAAGAACACAAAGAAGTTTCTCAGAAAACTTCTTTCTCTTTGTTATCGCAGGATATTTCCTTTGGCCCTATAGTCTTCTAAGGGATCCGAAATATCTGTTCTCAGATTCCACAGAAATAAGGCTAGCAAAGAGATCCACCATATACAGATGTAACTCTGTGAGATGAATTAAGTGAACACCTAGCAGTTTCTCAGAAAGCTTCTTTACAGATTTCATCTGAGGATATTTCCTTTTTCATCAGAGCCCTCTATTGGCTTCCAAATATCACTTTGCCAATTCGACAAGAACTGTCTTAGCGAAAGGCTTCTTGAGGTGAAAGATGTAACTCTGTGACGTGATTTCACAGAACACAAAGAAGTTTCTCAGAAAGCTTCTTTCTCTTTGTTGACGGAGGATATTTCCTTTGACCCTATAGTCTTCAAAGGGATCCAAAATATCTGTTCTCAGATTCCACAGAAATAAGGCTAGCAAAGAGATCCACGAAATACAGATGTAACTCTGTGAGATGAATTAACAGAACACTAAGCAGTTTCTCAGAATGCTTCTTTACAGATTTCATCTGAGGATATTTCCTTTTTCACCACAGCCCTCTATGGGCTTCCAAATATCACTTTGCCAATTCCAGAAGAACCGTCTTAGCGAAAGGCTTCTTGAAGGGAAAGCTGTAACTCTGTGAGATGATTTCAGAGAACACTAAGAAGTTTCTCAGAAACCTTCTTTCTCTTTGTTATCGGAGGATATTTCCTTTGGCCCTATAGTCTTCAAAGGGTTCCGAAATATCTGTTCTCAGATTCCAGAGAAATAATGCTAGTAAAGAGATCCACGAAATACAGATGTAACTCTGTGAGATGAATTAACAGAACACTAAGCAGTTTCTCAGAAAGCTTCTTTCCAGATTTCATCTGAGGTTATTTCCTTTTTCACCATAGCCCTTTATGCGCTTCGAAATATCACTTTGCCAATTCCACAAGAACTGTCTTAGCGAAAGGCTTCTTGAGGGGAAAGCTGTAACTCTGTTAGACAATTTCACAGAACACAAAGAAGTTTCTCAGAAAGTTTCTTTCTCTTTGTTATCGGAGGATATTTCCTTTGGCCCTATAGTCTTCAAAGGGATCCGAAATATCTGTTCTCAGATTCCACAGAAATAAGGCTAGCAAACAGATCCACCAAATATAGATGTAACTCTGTGAGATGAATTAACAGAACCCTAAGCAGTTTCTCAGAAAGCTTCTTTCCAGATTTCATCTGAGGATATTTCCTTTTTCACCGTAGCCCTCTATGGGCTTTCAAATATCACTTTTCCAATTCCACAAGAACTGTCTTAGTGAAAGGCTTCTTGAGGGGAATGCTGTAACTCTGTGAGATGATTTCACAGAACAGAAAGAAGTTTCTCAGAAAGCTTCTTTCACTTTGTTATCGTAGGATATTTCCTTTGGCACTACAGTCTTCTAAGGAATCCGAAATATCTGTTCTCAAGTTCCACAGAAATAAGGCTAGCAGGGAGATCCACGAAATACAGATGTAACTCTGTGAGATGAATCAACAGAACACTAAGCAGTTTCTCAGAAAGCTTCTTTCCAGATTTCATCTGAGGATATTTCCTTTTTCAACATAGCCCTCTATGCGCTTCCAAATATCACTTTGCGAATTCCATTAGACCTGTCTTAGCGATAGGCTTCTTGAGGGGAAAGCTGTAACTCTGTGAGGTGATTTCACAGAACACAAAGAAGTTTCTCAGAAAGCTTCTTTGTCTTTGTTATCGGAGGATATTTCCTTTGGCCCTATAGTCTTCTAAGGGATGCGAAATATCTGTTCTCAGTTTCCACAGAAATAAAGCTAGCAAAGAGATCCACGAAATACAGATGTAACTCTGTGAGATGAATTAACATAACACTAAGCCGTTTCTCAGAAAGCTTCTTTCCAGATTTCATCTGAGGATATTTTCTTTTTCAACATAGCCCCCTATGGGCTTTCACATATCAATTTACCAATTCCACAAGTACTGTCTTAGCGAAAGGCTTCTTTAGAGGAAAGCTGTAACTCTGTGAGATGATTTCAAAGAACACAAAGAAGTTTCTCAGAAAGCTTCTTTCTCTTTGTTATCGGAGGATATTTCCTTTGGCCCTATAGTCTTCTAAGGGATCCGAAATATCTGTTCTAAGATTCCAAAAAAATAAGGCTAGCAAAGAGATCCACCAAACACAGATGTAACTCTGTGAGATGAATTACGTGAACACTAAGCAGTTTCTCAGAAAGCTTCTTTCCAGGTTTCATCTGAGGATATTTGCTTTTTCACCATAGCCCTGTATTGGCTTCCAAATATCACTTTGCCAATTCCACAAGAACTGTCTTATTGAAAGGCTTCTTGAGGGGAAAGCTGTAACTCTGTGAGATGATTTCACAGAACACAAAGAAGTTTCTCAGAAAGCTTCTTTCTCTTTGTTATCGGAGGATATTTCCTTTGGCCCTATAGTCTTCAAAGGGATCCGAAATATTTGTTCTCAGATTCCAAAGAAATAATACTAGCAAAGAGATCCACGAAATACAGATGTAACTCTGTGAGATGAATTAACTGAACACTAAGCAGTTTCTCAGAAATCTTCTTTCCAGATTTCATCTGAGGTTATTTCCTTTTACACCATAGCCCTCTATGGGCTTCCAAATATCACTTTTCCAATTCCACAAGAACTGTCTTAGCGAAAGGCTTCTTGAGGGGAAAGCTGTAACTCTGTGAGATGATTTCACAGAACACAAAGATGTTTCTCAGAAAGCTTCTTTCTCTTTGTTATCGGAGTTTATTTCCTTTGGCCCTATAGTCTTCTAAGGGATCCGAAATATCTGTTCTCAGATTCCACAGAAATAAGGCTAGCAAAGAGATCCACGAAATACAGATGTAACACTGTGAGATGAATTAACAGAACACTAAGCCGTTTCTCAGAAAGCTACTTTCCAGATTTCATCTGAGGATATTTTGTTTTTCACCATAGCCCTCTATGGGCTTCCAAATATCACTTTGCCAATTCCACAAACACTGCCTTAGCGAAAGGCTTCTTGAGAGGAAAGCTGTAACTCTGTGAGATGATTTCAGAGAACACAAAGAAGTTTCTCAGAAACCTTCTTTCTCTTTGTTATCGGAGGATATTTCCTTTGGCCCTATAGTCTTCTAAGGGATCCGAAATATCTGTTCTCAGATTCCACAGAAATAAGGCTGGCAAAGAGATCCACCATATACAGATGTAACTCTGTGAGATGAATTAAGTGAACACTTAGCAGTTTCTCAGAAAGCTTCTTTCCAGATTTCATCTGAGGATATTTCCTTTTTCACTATAGCCCTCTATGGGCTTCCAAATATCACTTTGCCAATTCCACAAGAACTGTCTTAGCGAAAGGCTTCTTGAGGGGAAAGCTGTAACTCTGTGAGATGATTTCACAGAACACAAAGAAGTTTCTCAGAAACCTTCTTTCTCTTTGTTATCGGAGCTTATTTCCTTTTCCCTTGAGTCTTCAAAGGGATCCGAAATATCTGTTCTCAGATTCCACAGAAATAAGGCTAGCAAAGAGATCCACGAAATACAGATGTAACTCTGTGAGATGAATTAACAGAACACTAAGCAGTTTCTCAGAAAGCTTCTTTCCAGATTTCATCTGATGTTATTTCCTTTTTCACCATAGCCCTCTATGCGCTTCGAAATATCACTTTTCCATATCCACAAGAACTGTCTTACCGAAAGGCTTCTTGAGGTGAAAGCTGTAACTCTGTGAGATGATTTCACAGAACACAAAGAAGTTTCTCAGAAAGCTTCTTTCTCTTTGTTATCGGAGGATATTTCCTTTGGCCCTATAGTCTTCAAAGGGATCCGAAATATCTGTTCTCAGATTCCACAGAAATAAGGCTAGCAAGGAGATCCACGAAATACAGATGTAACTCTGTGAGATGAATCAACAGAACACTAAGCAGTTTCTCAGAAAGCTTCTTTCCAGATTTCATCTGAGGATATTTCCTTTTTCACCATAGCCCTCTATGCGCTTCCAAATATCACTTTGAGAATTCCACTAGACCTGTCTTAGCGATAGGCTTCTTGAGGGGAAAGCTGTAACTCTGTGAGATGATTTCAAAGAACACAAAGAAGTTTCTCAGAAAGCTTCTTTTTCTTTGTTATTGGAGGATATTTCTTTTGGCCTTATAGTCTTCTAAGGGATCCGAAATATCTGTTCTCAGATTCCACAGAAATAAGGCTAGCAAAGAGATCCACCAAATACAGATGTAACTTTGTGAGATGAATTAAGTGAACACTACGCACTTTCTCAGAAAGCTTCTTTCCAGATTTCATCTGAGGATATTTCCTTTTTCACCCTAGCCCTCTATGGGCTTCCAAATATCACTTTGACAATTCCACAAGAACCGTCTTAGCGAAAGGCTTCTTGAGGGGAAATCTGTAACTCGGTGAGATGATTTCACAGAACACAAAGAAGTTTCTCAGAATGCTTCTTTCTCTTTGTTATCGGGGGATATTTCCTTTGGCCCTATAGACTTCTAAGGGATCCGAAATATCTGTTCTCAGATTCCACAGAAATAAGGCTAGCAAAGAGATCCACGAAATACAGATGTAACTCTGGGAGATGAATTAACAAAACACTAAGCAGTTTCTCGGAAATCTTCTTTCCAGATTTCATCTGAGGACATTTCCTTTTTCCCCGTAGCCTTCAATGCGCTTCCAAATATCACTTTGCCAATTCCATAACAACTGTCTTAACGAAAGGCTTCTTGAGGGGAAAGCTGTATCTCTGTGAGGTGATTTCAAAGAACACAAAGAAGTTTCTCAGAAAGCTTCTTTCTCTTTGTTATCGGAGCTTATTTCCTTTGGCCCTTGTGTCTTCAAAGGGATCCGAAATATCTGTTATCAGATTCCACAGAAATAAGGCTAGCAAAGAGATCCACGAAATACAGATGTAACTCTGTGAGATGAATTAACGGAACACTAAGCAGTTTCTCAGAAAGCTTCTTTCCAGATTTCATCTGAGGATATTTCCTTTTTCACCGTAGCCCTCTATGGGCTTCCAAATATCACTTTGCCAATTCGACAAGAACTGTCTTAGCGAAAGGATTCTTGAGGGGAAAGCTGTAACTCTGTGAGATGATTTCACAGAACACAAAGAAGTTTCTCAGAAAGCTTCTTTCTCTTTGTTATCGGAGGATATTTCCTTTGGCCCTATAGTCTTCAAAGGGATCCGAAATATCTGTTCTCAGATTCCACAGAAATAAGGCCATCAAAGAGATCCACGAAATACAGATGTAACTCTGTGAAGTGAATTAACAGAACACTAAGCAGTTTCTCAAAAAGCTTCTTTCCAGATTTCATCTGAGGATATTTCCTTTTTCACCGTAGCCCTCTATGGGCTTCCAAATATCACTTTGCCAATTCCACAAGAACTTTCTTAGCGAAAGGCTTCTTGAGGGGAAAGCTGTAACTCTGTGAGTTGATTTCACAGAACAAAAAGAAGTTTCTCAGAAAGCTTCTTTCTCTTTGTTATCGGAGGATATTTCCTTTGGCCCAATAGTCTTCAAAGGGATCCGAAATATCTGTTCTAAGATTCCAGAGAAATAAGGCTAGCAAAGAGATGCACGAAATACAGATGTAACTCGGTGAGAGGAATTAACAGAACACTAAGCAGTTTCTCAGAAAGCTTCTTTCCAGATTTCATCTGAGGATATTTCCTTTTTCACCATAGCCCTCTATGGGCTTCCAAATATCACTTTGCCAATTCCACAAGAACTGTCTTTGCGAAAGGCTTCCTGAGGGGATGGCTGTAACTCTGTGAGATGATTTCACAGAACACAAAGAAGTTTCTCAGAAAGCTTCTTTCTCTTTTTTATCGGAGGATATTTCCTTTGGCCCTATAGTCTTCTTAGGGATCCGAAATATCTGCTCTCAGATTCCACAGAAATAAGGCTATCTAAGAGATCCACGAGATACAGATGTAACTCTGTGAGATGAATCAACAAAACACTAAGCAGTTTCTCAGAAAGCTTCTTTCCAGAATTCATCTGAGGATATTTTCTTTTTCACCATAGCCCTCTAAGGGCTTCCAAATATCACTTTGCCAATTCCACAAGAACTGTCTTAGCGAAAGGCTTCTTGAGGGGAAAGCTGTAACTCTGTGAGATTATTTCACAGAACACAAAGAAGTTTCTCAGAAAGCTTCTTTCTCTTTGTTACCGGAGGATATTTCCTTTGGCCCTATAGTCTTCAAAGGGATTCGAAATATCTGTTCTCAGATTCCACAGAAATAATGTTAGCAAAGAGATCCACGAAATACAGATGTAACTCCATGAGATGAATTAACAGAACACTAAGCAGTTTCTCAGAAAGCTACTTTCCAGATTTCATCTGAGGATATTTCCTTTTTCTCCATAGCCCTCTATGGGCTTCCAAATATCACTTTGCCAATTCGACAAGAACTCTCTTAGAGAAAGGCTTCTTGAGGGGAAAGATGTAACTCTGTGACGTGATTTCACAGAACACAAAGAAGTTTCTCAGAAAGCTTCTTTCTCTTTGTTATCGGAGCATACTTCCTTTGGCCCTATAGTTTTCGAAGGGATCCAAAATATCTGTTCTCAGATTCCACAGAAATAAGGCTAGCAAAGAGATCCACGAAATACAGATGTAACTCTGTGAGATGAATTAACAGAACTCTAAGCAGTTTCTCAGAATGCTTCTTTCCAGATTTCATCTGAGGATATTTCCATTTTCACCACAGCCCTCTATGGGCTTCCAAATATCACTTAGCCAATTCCACAAGAACTGTCTTAGCGAAAGGATTTTTGAGTGGAAAGCTGTAACTCTGTGAGATGATTTCACAGAACACAAAGAAATTTCTCAGAAAGCTTCTTTCTCTTTGCTATCGGAGGATATTTCCTTTGGCCCTAGAGTCTTCAAAGGGATCTGAAATATCTGTTCTCAGAATCCACAGATATAAGGCTAGCAAAGAGATCCACGAAATACAGACCTAACTCGGTGAGATGATTAACAGAACACTAAGCTGTTTCTCAGAAAGCTTCTATCCAGATTTCATCTGAGGATATTTCCTTTTTCACCATAGCCCTCTATGGGCTTCCAAATATCACTTTGCCAATTCCACAAGAACCGTCTTAGCGAAAGCCTTCTTGAGGGGAAAGCTGTAACTCTGTGAGATGATTTCAGAGAACACTAAGAAGTTACTCAGAAACCTTCTTTCTCTTTGTTATCGGAGGATATTTCCTTTGGCCCTATAGTCTTCAAAGGGATCCGAAATATCTGTTCTCAGATTCCAGAGAAATAAGGCTAGTAAAGAGATCCATGAAATACAGATATAACTCTGTGAGATGAATTAACAGAACACTAAGCAGTTTCTCAGAAAGCTTCTTTCCAGATTTCATCTGAGGATATTTTCTTTTTCAAAATGGCCCTCTATGGGCTTCCAAATATCACTTTTCCTACTCCTCAAGAACAGTCTTAGCGAAAGGCTTCTTCAGGGGAAAGCTGTATCTCTGTGAGAAGATTTCACAGAACACAAAGAAGTTTCTCAGAAAGCTTCTTTCTCTTTGTTATCGGAGGATATTTCCTTTGGCCCTATAGTCTTCAAATGGATGAGAAATATCTGTTCGCAGATTCCACGGAAATAAGGCTAGCAAAGAGATCCACGAAATACAGATGTAACTCTGTGAGATGAATTAACAGAACACTGAGCAGTTTCTCAGAAAGATTCTTTCCAGATTTCATCTGAGGATATATCCTTTTTCACCCTAGCCTTCTATGCGCTTCCAAATATCACTTTGCCAATTCCACAAGAACTGTCTTAGCCAAAGGCTTCTTGAAGGGAAAGCTGTAACTCTGTGAGGTGATTTCAAAGAACACAAGGAAGTTTCTCAGAAAGCTTCTTTCTCTTTGTTATCGGAGTTTATATCTTTTCCCCCTACAATCTTCAACGGGATCCGAAATATCTGTTCTCAGATTCCACAGAAATAAGGCTAGCAAAGAGATCCACGAAATACATATGTAACTTTGTGAGATGAATTAACAGAACACTAAGGAGATTCTCAGAAAGCTACTTTCCAGATTTCATCTGAGGATATTTCCTTTTTCACCATAGCCCTCTGTGCGCTTCCAAATATCACTTTGCCAATTCCACTAGAACTGTCTTACCGAAAGGATTCTTGAGGAGAAAACTGTAACTCTGTGAGATGCTTTCACAGAAAACAAAGAAGTTTCTCAGAAAGCTTCTTTCTCTTTGTTATCGGAGGATATTTCCTTTGGCCCCATAGTCTTCAAAGGGATCCGAAATATCTGTTCTCCGATTCCACCGAAATAAGGCTAGCAAAGAGATCCACGAAATACAGATGTAACCCTGTGAGATGAATTAACAGAACACTAAGCAGTTTCTCAGAAAGCTTCTTTCCAGATTTCATTTGAGGTTATTTCCTTTTTCACCATAGCCCTCTATGCGCTTTGAAATATCACTTTTCCAATTCCACAAGAACTGTGTTACCGAAAGGCTTCTTGAGGGGAAAACTGTACCTCTGTGAGACGATTTCACAGAACACAAAGAAGTTTCTCAGAAAGCTTCTTTCTCTTTGTTATCGGAGGATATTTCCTTTGGCCCTATAGTCTTCAAAGGGATCCGAAATATCTGTTCTCAGATTCCACAGAAATAAGGCTAGCAAAGAGATCGACGAAATACAGATGTAACTCTGTGAGATGAATTAACAGAACACTAAGCAGTTTCTCAGAACGCTTCTTTCCAGATTTCATCTGAGGTTATTTCCTTTTTCACCATAGCTCTCTATGCGCTTAGAAATATCAGTTTTCCAATTCCACAAGAACTGTCTTACCGAAAGGCTTCTTGAGGGGAAAGCTGTAACTCTGTGAGATGATTTCACAGAACACAAAGAAGTTTCTCAGAAAGCTTCTTTCTCTTTGTTATCGGAGGATATTTCCTTTGGCCCTATAGTCTTCTAAGGGATCCGAAATATCTGTTCTCAGATTCCACAGAAATAAGGCTAGCAAGGAGATCCACGAAATACAGATGTAACTCTGTGAGATGAATCAACAGAACACTAAGCAGTTTCTCAGAAAGCTTCTTTCCAGTTTTCATCTGAATATATTTCCTTTTTCAACATAGCCCTCTATGTGCTTCCAAATATCACTTTGCGAATTCCATTAGACCTGTCTTAGCGATAGGCTTCTTGAGGGGAAAGCTGTAACTCTGTGAGGTGATTTCACAGAACACAAAGAAGTTTCTCAGAAAGCTTCTTTGTCTTTGTTATCGGAGGATATTTCCTTTGGCCCTATAGTCTTCTAAGGGATCCGAAATATCTGTTCTCTGATTCCACAGAAATAAAGCCAACAAAGAGATCCACGAAATACAGATGTAACTCTGTGAGATGAATTAACATAACACTAAGCCGTTTCTCAGAAAGCTTCTTTCCAGATTTCATCTGAGGATATTTTCTTTTTCAACATAGCCCCCTATGGGCTTCCAAATATCACTTTACCAATTCCACAAGTACTGTCTTAGCGAAAGGCTTCTTTAGAGGAAAGCTGTAACTCTGTGAGATGATTTCAAAGAACACAAAGAAGTTTCTCAGAAAGCTTCTTTCTCTTTGTTATCGGAGGATATTTCCTTTGGCCCTATAGTCTTCTAAGGGATCCGAAATATCTGTTCTCAGATTCCAAAAAAATAAGGCTAGCAAAGAGATCCACCAAACACAGATGTAACGCTGTGAGATGAATTACGTGAACACTACGCAGTTTCTCAGAAAGCTTCTTTCCAGATTTCATCTGAGGATATTTCCTTTTTCACCATAGCCCTGTATGGGCTTCCAAATATCACTTTGACAATTCCACAAGAACCGTCTTAGCGAAAGGCTTCTTGAGGGGAAATCTGTAACTCGGTGAGATGATTTCACAGAACACAAAGAAGTTTCTCAGAAAGCTTCTTTCTCTTTGTTATCAGGGGATATTTCCTTTGGCCCTATAGACTTCAAAGGGATCAGAAATATCTGTTCTCAGATTCCACAGAAATAAGGCTAGCAAAGAGATCCACGAAATACAGATGTAACTCTGGGAGATGAATTAACAAAACACTAAGCAGTTTCTCAGAAAGCTTCTTTCCAGATTTCATCTGAGGACATTTCCTTTTTCCCCTAGCCTTCAATGCGCTTCCAAATATCACTTTGCCAATTCCATAACAACTGTCTTAACGAATGGCTTCTTGAGGGGAAAGCTGTATCTCTGTGAGGTGATTTCAAAGAACACAAAGAAGTTTCCCAGAAAGCTTCTTTCTCTTTGTTATCGGAGCTTATTTCCTTTGGCCCTTGTGTCTTCAAAGGGATCCGAAATATCTGTTATCAGAGTCCACAGAAATAAGGCTAGCAAAGAGATCCACGAAATACAGATGTAACTCTGTGAGATGAATTAACGGAACACTAAGCAGTTTCTCAGAAAGCTTCTTTCCAGATTTCATCTGAGGATATTTCCTTTTTCACCGTAGCCCTCTATGGGCTTCCAAATATCACTTTGCCAATTCGACAAGAACTGTCTTAGCGAAAGGATTCTTGAGGGGAAAGCTGTAAATCTGTGAGATGATTTCACAGAACACAAAGAAGTTTCTCAGAAAGCTTCTTTCTCTTTGTTATCGGAGGATATTTCCTTTTGCCCTATAGTCTTCAAAGGGATCCGAAATATCTGTTCTCAGATTCCACAGAAATAAGGCCAGCAAAGAGATCCACGAAATACAGATGTAACTCTGTGAGGGGAAATAACAGAACACTAAGCAGGTTCTCAAAAAGCTTCTTTCCAGATTTCATCTGAGGATATTTCCTTCTTCACCGTAGCCCTCTATGGGCTTCCAAATATCACTTTGCCAATTCCACAAGAACTTTCTTAGCGAAAGGCTTCTTGAGGTGAAAGCTGTAACTCTGTGAGTTGATTTCACAGAACAAAAAGAAGTTTCTCAGAAAGCTTCTTTCTCTTTGTTATCGGAGGATATTTCCTTTGGCCCAATAGTCTTCAAAGGGATCCGAAATATCTGTTCTCAGATTCCAGAGAAATAAGGCTAGCAAAGAGATCCACGAAATACATATGTAACTTTGTGAGATGAATTAACAGAACACTAAGGAGTTTCTCAGAAAGCTACTTTCCAGATTTCATCTGAGGATATTTCCTTTTTCACCATAGCCCTCTATGCGCTTCCAAATATCACTTTGCCAATTCCACTAGAACTGTCTTACCGAAAGGATTCTTGAGGGGAAAACTGTAACTCTGTGAGATGCTTTCACAGAAAACAAAGAAGTTTCTCAGAAAGCTTCTTTCTCTTTGTTATCGGAGGATATTTCCTTTGGCCCCATAGTCTTCAAAGGGATCCGAAATATCTGTTCTCCGATTCCACCGAAATAAGGCTAGCAAAGAGATCCACGAAATACAGATGTAACCCTGTGAGATGAATTAACAGAACACTAAGCAGTTTCTCAGAAAGCTTCTTTCCAGATTTCATTTGAGGTTATTTCCTTTTTCACCGTAGCCCTCTATGGGCTTCCAAATATCACTTTGCCAATTCCACAAGAACTGTCTTTGCGAAAGGCTTCCTGAGGGGATGGCTGTAACTCTGTGAGATGATTTCACAGAACACAAAGAAGTTTCTCAGAAAGCTTCTTTCTCTTTTTTATCGGAGGATATTTCCTTTGGCCCTATAGTCTTCTTAGGGATCCGAAATATCTGCTCTCAGATTCCACAGAAATAAGGCTATCTAAGAGATCCACGAGATACAGATGTAACTCTGTGAGATGAATCAACAAAACACTAAGCAGTTTCTCAGAAAGCTTCTTTCCAGAATTCATCTGAGGATATTTTCTTTTTCACCATAGCCCTCTAAGGGCTTCCAAATATCACTTTGCCAATTCCACAAGAACTGTCTTAGCGAAAGGCTTCTTGAGGGGAAAGCTGTAACTCTGTGAGATTATTTCACAGAACACAAAGAAGTTTCTCAGAAAGCTTCTTTCTCTTTGTTACCGGAGGATATTTCCTTTGGCCCTATAGTCTTCAAAGGGATTCGAAATATCTGTTCTCAGATTCCACAGAAATAATGTTAGCAAAGAGATCCACGAAATACAGATGTAACTCCATGAGATGAATTAACAGAACACTAAGCAGTTTCTCAGAAAGCTACTTTCCAGATTTCATCTGAGGATATTTCCTTTTTCTCCATAGCCCTCTATGGGCTTCCAAATATCACTTTGCCAATTCGACAAGAACTCTCTTAGAGAAAGGCTTCTTGAGGGGAAAGATGTAACTCTGTGACGTGATTTCACAGAACACAAAGAAGTTTCTCAGAAAGCTTCTTTCTCTTTGTTATCGGAGCATACTTCCTTTGGCCCTATAGTTTTCGAAGGGATCCAAAATATCTGTTCTCAGATTCCACAGAAATAAGGCTAGCAAAGAGATCCACGAAATACAGATGTAACTCTGTGAGATGAATTAACAGAACTCTAAGCAGTTTCTCAGAATGCTTCTTTCCAGATTTCATCTGAGGATATTTCCATTTTCACCACAGCCCTCTATGGGCTTCCAAATATCACTTAGCCAATTCCACAAGAACTGTCTTAGCGAAAGGATTTTTGAGTGGAAAGCTGTAACTCTGTGAGATGATTTCACAGAACACAAAGAAATTTCTCAGAAAGCTTCTTTCTCTTTGCTATCGGAGGATATTTCCTTTGGCCCTAGAGTCTTCAAAGGGATCTGAAATATCTGTTCTCAGAATCCACAGATATAAGGCTAGCAAAGAGATCCACGAAATACAGACCTAACTCGGTGAGATGATTAACAGAACACTAAGCTGTTTCTCAGAAAGCTTCTATCCAGATTTCATCTGAGGATATTTCCTTTTTCACCATAGCCCTCTATGGGCTTCCAAATATCACTTTGCCAATTCCACAAGAACCGTCTTAGCGAAAGCCTTCTTGAGGGGAAAGCTGTAACTCTGTGAGATGATTTCAGAGAACACTAAGAAGTTACTCAGAAACCTTCTTTCTCTTTGTTATCGGAGGATATTTCCTTTGGCCCTATAGTCTTCAAAGGGATCCGAAATATCTGTTCTCAGATTCCAGAGAAATAAGGCTAGTAAAGAGATCCATGAAATACAGATATAACTCTGTGAGATGAATTAACAGAACACTAAGCAGTTTCTCAGAAAGCTTCTTTCCAGATTTCATCTGAGGATATTTTCTTTTTCAAAATGGCCCTCTATGGGCTTCCAAATATCACTTTTCCTACTCCTCAAGAACAGTCTTAGCGAAAGGCTTCTTCAGGGGAAAGCTGTATCTCTGTGAGAAGATTTCACAGAACACAAAGAAGTTTCTCAGAAAGCTTCTTTCTCTTTGTTATCGGAGGATATTTCCTTTGGCCCTATAGTCTTCAAATGGATGAGAAATATCTGTTCGCAGATTCCACGGAAATAAGGCTAGCAAAGAGATCCACGAAATACAGATGTAACTCTGTGAGATGAATTAACAGAACACTGAGCAGTTTCTCAGAAAGATTCTTTCCAGATTTCATCTGAGGATATATCCTTTTTCACCCTAGCCTTCTATGCGCTTCCAAATATCACTTTGCCAATTCCACAAGAACTGTCTTAGCCAAAGGCTTCTTGAAGGGAAAGCTGTAACTCTGTGAGGTGATTTCAAAGAACACAAGGAAGTTTCTCAGAAAGCTTCTTTCTCTTTGTTATCGGAGTTTATATCTTTTCCCCCTACAATCTTCAACGGGATCCGAAATATCTGTTCTCAGATTCCACAGAAATAAGGCTAGCAAAGAGATCCACGAAATACATATGTAACTTTGTGAGATGAATTAACAGAACACTAAGGAGATTCTCAGAAAGCTACTTTCCAGATTTCATCTGAGGATATTTCCTTTTTCACCATAGCCCTCTGTGCGCTTCCAAATATCACTTTGCCAATTCCACTAGAACTGTCTTACCGAAAGGATTCTTGAGGAGAAAACTGTAACTCTGTGAGATGCTTTCACAGAAAACAAAGAAGTTTCTCAGAAAGCTTCTTTCTCTTTGTTATCGGAGGATATTTCCTTTGGCCCCATAGTCTTCAAAGGGATCCGAAATATCTGTTCTCCGATTCCACCGAAATAAGGCTAGCAAAGAGATCCACGAAATACAGATGTAACCCTGTGAGATGAATTAACAGAACACTAAGCAGTTTCTCAGAAAGCTTCTTTCCAGATTTCATTTGAGGTTATTTCCTTTTTCACCATAGCCCTCTATGCGCTTTGAAATATCACTTTTCCAATTCCACAAGAACTGTGTTACCGAAAGGCTTCTTGAGGGGAAAACTGTACCTCTGTGAGACGATTTCACAGAACACAAAGAAGTTTCTCAGAAAGCTTCTTTCTCTTTGTTATCGGAGGATATTTCCTTTGGCCCTATAGTCTTCAAAGGGATCCGAAATATCTGTTCTCAGATTCCACAGAAATAAGGCTAGCAAAGAGATCGACGAAATACAGATGTAACTCTGTGAGATGAATTAACAGAACACTAAGCAGTTTCTCAGAACGCTTCTTTCCAGATTTCATCTGAGGTTATTTCCTTTTTCACCATAGCTCTCTATGCGCTTAGAAATATCAGTTTTCCAATTCCACAAGAACTGTCTTACCGAAAGGCTTCTTGAGGGGAAAGCTGTAACTCTGTGAGATGATTTCACAGAACACAAAGAAGTTTCTCAGAAAGCTTCTTTCTCTTTGTTATCGGAGGATATTTCCTTTGGCCCTATAGTCTTCTAAGGGATCCGAAATATCTGTTCTCAGATTCCACAGAAATAAGGCTAGCAAGGAGATCCACGAAATACAGATGTAACTCTGTGAGATGAATCAACAGAACACTAAGCAGTTTCTCAGAAAGCTTCTTTCCAGTTTTCATCTGAATATATTTCCTTTTTCAACATAGCCCTCTATGTGCTTCCAAATATCACTTTGCGAATTCCATTAGACCTGTCTTAGCGATAGGCTTCTTGAGGGGAAAGCTGTAACTCTGTGAGGTGATTTCACAGAACACAAAGAAGTTTCTCAGAAAGCTTCTTTGTCTTTGTTATCGGAGGATATTTCCTTTGGCCCTATAGTCTTCTAAGGGATCCGAAATATCTGTTCTCTGATTCCACAGAAATAAAGCCAACAAAGAGATCCACGAAATACAGATGTAACTCTGTGAGATGAATTAACATAACACTAAGCCGTTTCTCAGAAAGCTTCTTTCCAGATTTCATCTGAGGATATTTTCTTTTTCAACATAGCCCCCTATGGGCTTCCAAATATCACTTTACCAATTCCACAAGTACTGTCTTAGCGAAAGGCTTCTTTAGAGGAAAGCTGTAACTCTGTGAGATGATTTCAAAGAACACAAAGAAGTTTCTCAGAAAGCTTCTTTCTCTTTGTTATCGGAGGATATTTCCTTTGGCCCTATAGTCTTCTAAGGGATCCGAAATATCTGTTCTCAGATTCCAAAAAAATAAGGCTAGCAAAGAGATCCACCAAACACAGATGTAACGCTGTGAGATGAATTACGTGAACACTACGCAGTTTCTCAGAAAGCTTCTTTCCAGATTTCATCTGAGGATATTTCCTTTTTCACCATAGCCCTGTATGGGCTTCCAAATATCACTTTGACAATTCCACAAGAACCGTCTTAGCGAAAGGCTTCTTGAGGGGAGATCTGTAACTCGGTGAGATGATTTCACAGAACACAAAGAAGTTTCTCAGAAAGCTTCTTTCTCTTTGTTATCAGGGGATATTTCCTTTGGCCCTATAGACTTCAAAGGGATCAGAAATATCTGTTCTCAGATTCCACAGAAATAAGGCTAGCAAAGAGATCCACGAAATACAGATGTAACTCTGGGAGATGAATTAACAAAACACTAAGCAGTTTCTCAGAAAGCTTCTTTCCAGATTTCATCTGAGGACATTTCCTTTTTCCCCTAGCCTTCAATGCGCTTCCAAATATCACTTTGCCAATTCCATAACAACTGTCTTAACGAATGGCTTCTTGAGGGGAAAGCTGTATCTCTGTGAGGTGATTTCAAAGAACACAAAGAAGTTTCCCAGAAAGCTTCTTTCTCTTTGTTATCGGAGCTTATTTCCTTTGGCCCTTGTGTCTTCAAAGGGATCCGAAATATCTGTTATCAGAGTCCACAGAAATAAGGCTAGCAAAGAGATCCACGAAATACAGATGTAACTCTGTGAGATGAATTAACGGAACACTAAGCAGTTTCTCAGAAAGCTTCTTTCCAGATTTCATCTGAGGATATTTCCTTTTTCACCGTAGCCCTCTATGGGCTTCCAAATATCACTTTGCCAATTCGACAAGAACTGTCTTAGCGAAAGGATTCTTGAGGGGAAAGCTGTAAATCTGTGAGATGATTTCACAGAACACAAAGAAGTTTCTCAGAAAGCTTCTTTCTCTTTGTTATCGGAGGATATTTCCTTTTGCCCTATAGTCTTCAAAGGGATCCGAAATATCTGTTCTCAGATTCCACAGAAATAAGGCCAGCAAAGAGATCCACGAAATACAGATGTAACTCTGTGAGGGGAAATAACAGAACACTAAGCAGGTTCTCAAAAAGCTTCTTTCCAGATTTCATCTGAGGATATTTCCTTCTTCACCGTAGCCCTCTATGGGCTTCCAAATATCACTTTGCCAATTCCACAAGAACTTTCTTAGCGAAAGGCTTCTTGAGGTGAAAGCTGTAACTCTGTGAGTTGATTTCACAGAAC
This sequence comes from Macaca nemestrina, assembly GCF_043159975.1. Lineage (NCBI taxonomy): Eukaryota > Metazoa > Chordata > Mammalia > Primates > Cercopithecidae > Macaca > Macaca nemestrina. Next base: position 29,240,286 of record NC_092143.1, read on the forward strand.
AAAAAGAAGTTTCTCAGAAAGCTTCTTTCTCTTTGTTATCGGAGGATATTTCCTTTGGCCCAATAGTCTTCAAAGGGATCCGAAATATCTGTTCTCAGATTCCAGAGAAATAAGGCTAGCAAAGAGATCCACGAAATACATATGTAACTTTGTGAGATGAATTAACAGAACACTAAGGAGTTTCTCAGAAAGCTACTTTCCAGATTTCATCTGAGGATATTTCCTTTTTCACCATAGCCCTCTATGCGCTTCCAAATATCACTTTGCCAATTCCACTAGAACTGTCTTACCGAAAGGATTCTTGAGGGGAAAACTGTAACTCTGTGAGATGCTTTCACAGAAAACAAAGAAGTTTCTCAGAAAGCTTCTTTCTCTTTGTTATCGGAGGATATTTCCTTTGGCCCCATAGTCTTCAAAGGGATCCGAAATATCTGTTCTCCGATTCCACCGAAATAAGGCTAGCAAAGAGATCCACGAAATACAGATGTAACCCTGTGAGATGAATTAACAGAACACTAAGCAGTTTCTCAGAAAGCTTCTTTCCAGATTTCATTTGAGGTTATTTCCTTTTTCACCGTAGCCCTCTATGGGCTTCCAAATATCACTTTGCCAATTCCACAAGAACTGTCTTAGCGAAAGGCTTCTTGAGGGGAAAGCTGTAACTCTGTGAGATGATTTCACAGAACACAAAGAAGTTTCTCAGAAAGCTTCTTTCTCTTTGTTATCGGAGGATATTTCCTTTGGCACTATAGTCTTCTAAGGGATCCGAAATATCTGTTCTCAGATTCCACAGAAATAAGGCTAGCAAAGAGATCCACGAAATACAGATGTAATTCTGTGAGATGAAATAACAGAACACTAAGCAGTTTCTCAGAAAGCTTCTTTCCAGTTTTCATCTGAATATATTTCCTTTTTCAACATAGCCCTCTATGTGCTTCCAAATATCACTTTGCGAATTCCATTAGACCTGTCTTAGCGATAGGCTTCTTGAGGGGAAAGCTGTAACTCTGTGAGGTGATTTCACAGAACACAAAGAAGTTTCTCAGAAAGCTTCTTTGTCTTTGTTATCGGAGGATATTTCCTTTGGCCCTATAGTCTTCTAAGGGATCCGAAATATCTGTTCTCTGATTCCACAGAAATAAAGCCAACAAAGAGATCCACGAAATACAGATGTAACTCTGTGAGATGAATTAACATAACACTAAGCCGTTTCTCAGAAAGCTTCTTTCCAGATTTCATCTGAGGATATTTTCTTTTTCAACATAGCCCCCTATGGGCTTCCAAATATCACTTTACCAATTCCACAAGTACTGTCTTAGCGAAAGGCTTCTTTAGAGGAAAGCTGTAACTCTGTGAGATGATTTCAAAGAACACAAAGAAGTTTCTCAGAAAGCTTCTTTCTCTTTGTTATCGGAGGATATTTCCTTTGGCCCTATAGTCTTCTAAGGGATCCGAAATATCTGTTCTCAGATTCCAAAAAAATAAGGCTAGCAAAGAGATCCACCAAACACAGATGTAACGCTGTGAGATGAATTACGTGAACACTACGCAGTTTCTCAGAAAGCTTCTTTCCAGATTTCATCTGAGGATATTTCCTTTTTCACCATAGCCCTCTATGGGCTTCCAAATATCACTTTGACAATTCCACAAGAACCGTCTTAGCGAAAGGCTTCTTGAGGGGAAATCTGTAACTCGGTGAGATGATTTCACAGAACACAAAGAAGTTTCTCAGAAAGCTTCTTTCTCTTTGTTATCAGGGGATATTTCCTTTGGCCCTATAGACTTCTAAGGGATACGAAATATCTGTTCTCAGATTCCACAGAAATAAGGCTAGCAAAGAGATCCACGAAATACAGATGTAACTCTGGGAGATGAATTAACAAAACACTAAGCAGTTTCTCAGAAAGCTTCTTTCCAGATTTCATCTGAGGACATTTCCTTTTTCCCCTAGCCTTCAATGCGCTTCCAAATATCACTTTGCCAATTCCATAACAACTGTCTTAACGAATGGCTTCTTGAGGGGAAAGCTGTATCTCTGTGAGGTGATTTCAAAGAACACAAAGAAGTTTCCCAGAAAGCTTCTTTCTCTTTGTTGTCGGAGCTTATTTCCTTTGGCCCTTGTGTCTTCAAAGGGATCCGAAATATCTGTTATCAGAGTCCACAGAAATAAGGCTAGCAAAGAGATCCACGAAATACAGATGTAACTCTGTGAGATGAATTAACGGAACACTAAGCAGTTTCTCAGAAAGCTTCTTTCCAGATTTCATCTGAGGATATTTCCTTTTTCACCGTAGCCCTCTATGGGCTTCCAAATATCACTTTGCCAATTCGACAAGAACTGTCTTAGCGAAAGGATTCTTGAGGGGAAAGCTGTAACTCTGTGAGATGATTTCACAGAACACAAAGAAGTTTCTCAGAAAGCTTCTTTCTCTTTGTTATGGGAGGATATTTCCTTTTGCCCTATAGTCTTCAAAGGGATCCGAAATATCTGTTCTCAGATTCCACAGAAATAAGGCCAGCAAAGAGATCCACGAAATACAGATGTAACTCTGTGAGGTGAATTAACAGAACACTAAGCAGGTTCTCAAAAAGCTTCTTTCCAGATTTCATCGGAGGATATTTCCTTCTTCACCGTAGCCCTCTATGGGCTTCCAAATATCACTTTGCCAATTCCACAAGAACTTTCTTAGCGAAAGGCTTCTTGAGGGGAAAGCTGTAACTCTGTGAGTTGATTTCACAGAACAAAAAGAAGTTTCTCAGAAAGCTTCTTTCTCTTTGTAATCGGAGGATATTTCCTTTGGCCCAATAGTCTTCAAAGGGATCCGAAATATCTGTTCTCAGATTCCAGAGAAATAAGGCTAGCAACGAGATGCACGAAATACAGATGTAACTCGGTGAGATGAATTAACAGAACACTAAGTAGTTTCTCAGAAAGCTTCTTTCCAGATTTCATCTGAGGATATTTCCTTTTTCACCGTAGCCCTCTATGTGCTTCCAAATATCACTTTTCCAATTCCACAAGAACTGTCTTAACGAAACGCTTCTTGAGGGGAAAGCTGTATCTCTGTGAGGTGATTTCAAAGAACACAAAGATGTTTCTCAGAAAGCTTCTTTCTCTTTGTTATCGGAGATTATTTCCTTTGGCCCTTGAGTCTTCAAAGGGATCCGAAATATCTGTTATCAGATTCCACAGAAATAAGGCTAGCAAAGAGATCCACGAAATACAGATGTAACTCTGTGAGATGAATTAACAGAACACTAAGCAGTTTCTCAGAACGCTTCTTTCCACATTTCATCTGAGGATATTTCCTTTTTCACCATAGCCCTCTATGGGCTTCCAAATATCACTTTGCCAATTCCACAAGAACTGTCTTAGTGAAAGACTTCTTGAGGGGAAAGCTGTAACTCTGTGAGATGATTACACAGAACACAAAGAAGTTTCTCAGAAAGCTTCTTTCTCTTTGTTATCGGAGGATATTTCCTTTGGCCCTATAGTCTTCAAAGGGATCCGAAATATCTGTTCTCAGATTCCACAGAAATAAGGCTAGCAAAGAGATCCACGAAATACAGATGTAAGTCCGTTAGGCGAATTAACAGAACACTAAGCTGTTTCTCAGAAAGCTTCTTTCCAGATTTCATATGAGGATATTTCCTTTTTCACCGTAGAAATCTATGGGCTTCCAAATATCACTTTGCCAATTCCACAAGAACTGTCTTAGCGAAAGGCTTCTTGAGGGGAAAGCTGTAACTCTGTGAGATGATTTCACAGAACACAAAGAAGTTTCTCAGAAAGCTTCTTTCTCTTTGTTATCGGAGGATATTTCCTTTGGCCCTATAGTCTTCAAAGGGATCCGAAATATCTGTTCTCAGATTCCACAGAAATAAGGCGAGCAAAGAGATCCACCAAATACAGATGTAACTCTGTGAGTTGAATTAACAGAACCCTAAGCAGTTTCTCAGAAAGCTTCTTTCCAGGTTTCATCTGAGGATATTTCCATTTTCACCATAGCCCTCTATGCGCTTCCAAACATCACTTTGCCAATTTCACTAGAACTGTCTTAACGAAAGGCTTCTTGAGGGGAAAGCTGTAACTCTGTGAGATGATTTCACAGAACACAAAGAAGTTTCTCAGAACGCTTCTTTCTCTTTGTTATCGGAGGATATTTCCTTTGGCCCTGTAGTCTTCAAAGGGATCTGAAATATCTGTTCTCAGATTCCAGAGAAATAAGGCTAGCAAAGAGATACACGAAATACAGATGTAACTCTGGGAGATGAATTAACAGAACACTAAGCAGTTTCTCATAAAGCTTCTTTCCAGATTTCATCTGAGGATACTTTCTTTTTCACCATAGCCCTCTATGGGCTTCCAAATATCACTTTGCCAATTCCACAAATACTGCCTTAGCGAAAGGCTTCTTGAGACGAAAGCTGTAACTCTGTGAGATGATTTCACAGAACACAAAGAAGTTTCTCAGAAACCTTCTTTCTCTTTGTTATCGGAGGATATTTCCTTTGGCCCTATAGTCTTCTAAGGGATCCGAAATATCTGTTCTCAGATTCCACAGAAATAAGGCTAGCAAAGAGATCCACGAAATACAGATGTAACTCTGTGAGATGAATTAACAGAAAACTAAGCAGTTTCACTGAAAGCTTCTTTCCAGATTTCATCTGAGGTTATTTTCTTTTTCACAATAGCCCTCTCTGGGCTTCCAAATATCCCTTTGCCAATTCCACAAGAACTGTCTTAGCGAAAGGCTTCTTGAGGGGAAAGCTGTAACTCTGTGAGATGATTTCACAGAACACAGAGAAGTTTCTCAGAAAGCTTCTTTCTCTTTGTTATCGGAGGATATTTCCTTTGGCCCTATAGTCTTCAAAGGGATCCGAAATATCTGTTCTCAGATTCCAAAGAAATAATGCTAGCAAGGAGATCCACGAAATAGAGATGTAACTCTGTGAGATGAATTAACACAACACTAAGCAGTTTCTCAGAAAGCAACTTTCCAGGTTTCATCTGAGGATATTTCCTTTTTCACCATAGCCCACTATGGGCTTCCAAATACCACTTTGCCAATTCGACAAGAAGTATCTTAGCGAAAAGCTTCTTGAGGGCAAAGCTGTAACTCTGTGACGTGATTTCAGAGAATACAAAGAAGTTTCCCAGAAAGCTTCTTTCTCTTTGTTATCGGAGGATATTTCCTTTGGCCCTAGAGTCTTCAAAGGGATTCGAAATATCTGTTCTCAGATTCCACAGAAATAATGCTAGCAAAGAGATGCACGAAATACAGATGTAACCCTGTGAGATGAATTAACAGAACACTAAGCAGTTTCTCAGAAAGCTACTTTCCAGATTTCATCTGAGGATATTTCCTTTTTCACCATAGCCCTCTATGGGCTTCCAAATACCATTTTGCCAATTCGACAAGAACTGTCTTAGCGAAAGGCTTCTTGAGGGGAAAGCTGTAACTCTGTGAGTTGATTTCACAGAACAAAAAGAAGTTTCTCAGAAAGCTTCTTTATCTATGTTATCGGAGGATATTTCCTTTGACCCTTGAGTCTTCAAAGGGATCCGAAATATCTGTTCTCAGATTCCACAGAAATAAGGCTAGCAAAGAGATCCACGAAATACAGATGTAACTCTGTGAGATGAATTAACCCAACACTAAGAAGTTTCTCAGAAAGCTTCTTTCCAGATTTCATCTGAGGATATTTCCGTTTTCACCGTAGCCCTCTGTGGGCTTCCAAATATCACTTTGCCAATTCCACAAGAACTGTCTTAGCGAAAGCCTTCTTGAGGGGAAAGCTGTAACTCTGTGAGATGATTTCACAGAACACAAAGAAGTTTCTCAGAAAGCTTCTTTCCCTTTGTTATCGCAGGATATTTACTTTGGCACTATAGTCTTCTAAGGGATCCGAAATATCTGTTCTCAGATTCCACAGAAATAAGGCTACCAAAGAGATCCACGAAATACAGATGTAACTCTGGGAGATGAGTTCACAGAACCCTAAGCAGTTTCTCAGAAAGCTTCTTTCCAGATTTCATCTGAGGACATTTCCTTTTTCACCACAGCCTTCAATGCGCTTCCAAATATCACTTTGCCAATTCCACAAGAACTGTCTTAACGAAAGGCTTCCTGAGGGGAAAGCTGTATCTCTATGAGGTGATTTCAAGAACACAAAGAAGTTTCTCAGAAAGCTTCTTTCTCTTTGTTATCGGAGCTTATTTCCTTTGGCCCTTGAGTCTTCAAAGGGATCCGAAATATCTGTTATCAGATTCCACAGAAATAAGGCTAGCAAAGAGATCCACGAAATACAGATGTAACTCTGTGAGACGAATTAACAGAACACTAAGCAGTTTCTCAGAAGGCTTCTTTCCAGATTTCATCTGAGGATATTTTCTTTTTCACCATAGCCCTCTAGGGGCTTCCAAATATCACTTTGTCAATTCCACAAGAACTGTCTTAGCGAAAGGCTTCTTGAGGGGAAAGCTGTAACTCTGTGAGATGATTTCACAGAACACAAAGAATTTTCTCAGAAACCTTCTTTCTCTTTGTTATCGGAGGATATTTCCTTTGGCCCTATAGTCTTCAAAGGGATCCGAAATATCTGTTCTCAGATTCCACAGAAATCAGGCTAGCAAGGAGATCCACGAAATACAGATGTAACCCTGTGAGGTGAATTAACAGAACCCTAACAGTTTCTCTGAAAACTTCTTTCCAGATTTCATCTGAGGATATTTCCTTTTTCACCGTAGCCCTCTATGGGCTTCCAAATATCACTTTGCCAATTCCACAAGAACTGTCTTAGCGAAAGGCTTCTTGAGGGGAAAGCTGTAACTCTGTGAGATGATTTCACAGAGCACAAAGAAGTTTCTCTGAAAGCTTCTTTCTCTTTGTTATCGGAGGATATTTCCTTTGGCACTATAGTCTTCTAAGGGATCCGAAATATCTGTTCTCAGATTCCACAGAAATAAGGCTAGCAAAGAGATCCAACAAATACAGATGTAACTCTGTGAGATGAATTAAGTGAACACTAAGCAGTCTCTCAGAAAGCTTCTTTCCAGATTTCATCTGAGGTTATTTCCTTTTTCATCATAGCCCTCTATGGTCTTCCAAATATCACTTTGCCAATTCCACTAGAACTGTCTTAGCGAAAGGCTTCTTGAGAAGAAAGCTGTAACTCAGTGAGATGATTTCACAGAACACAAAGAAGTTTCTCAGAAAGCTTCTTTCTCTTTGTTATCGGAGGATATTTCCTTTGGCCCTGTAGTCTTCAAAGGCATCCGAAATATCTGTTCTCAGATTCCACAGAAATAAGGCTAGCAAAGAGATCCACGAAATACAGATGTAACTCTGAGAGATGAATTAACAGAACACTAAGCAGTTTCTCAGAAACCTTTTTTCCAGACTTCATCCGAGGATATTTCCTTTTTCACCATAGCCCTCTATGCGCTTCCAAATATCACTTTCAATTCCACAAGAACTGTCTTAGGGAAAGGCTTCATGAGGGGAAAGCTGTAACTCTGTGAGATGATGTCACAGAACACAAAGAAGTTTCTCAGAAACCTTCTTTCTCTTTGTTATCGGAGGGTATTTCCTTTGGCCCTATAGTCTTCTAAGGGATCCGAAATATCTGTTCTCAGATTCCACAGAAATAAGGCTAGCAAAGAGATCCACCAAACACAGATGTAACTCTGTGAGATGAATTAACAGAACACTAAGAAGTTTCTCAGAAAGCTTCTTTCCAGATTTCATCTGAGGATATTTTCTTTTTCAAAATGGCCCTCTATGGGCTTCCAAATATCACTTTGCCTACTCCTCAAGAACAGTCTTAGCGAAAGGCTTCTTCAGGGGAAAGCTGTATCTCTGTGAGATGATTTCACAGAACACAAAGAAGTTTCTCAGAAAGCTTCTTTATCTATGTTTTCGGAGGATATTTCCTTTGGCCCTATAGTCTTCAAAGGGATCCGAAATATCTGTTCTCAGATTCCACAGAAATAAGGCTAGCAAAGAGATCCACGAAATACAGATGTAACTCTGTGAGATGAATTAACCCAACACTAAGAAGTTTCTCAGAAAGCTTCTTTCCAGATTTCATCTGAGGATATTTCCTTTTTCACCGTATCCCTCTATGGGCTTCCAAATATCACTTTGCCAATTCCACAAGAACTGTCTTAGCGAAAGGCTTCTTGAGGGGAAAGCTGTAACTCTGTGAGATGATTTCACAGAACACAAAGAAGTTTCTCAGAAAGCTTCTTTCCCTTTGTTATCGCAGGATATTTCCTTTGGCACTATAGTCTTGTAAGGGATCCGAAATATCTGTTCTCAGATTCCACAGAAATAAGGCTACCAAAGAGATCCACGAAATACAGATGTAACTCTGGGAGATGAGTTCACAGAACACTAAGCAATTTCTCAGAAAGCTTCTTTCCAGATTTCATCTGAGGACATTTCCTTTTTCACCATAGCCTTCAATGCACTTCCAAATATCACTTTGCCAATTCCACAAGAACTGTCTTAACGAAAGGCTTCCTGAGGGGAAAGCTGTATCTCTGTGAGGTGATTTCAAGAACACAAAGAAGTTTCTCAGAAAGCTTCTTTCTTTTTGTTATCGGAGCTTATTTCCTTTGGCCCTATAGTCTTCAAAGGGATCCGAAATATCTGTTCTCAGATTCCACAGAAATCAGGCTAGCAAGGAGATCCACGAAATACAGATATAACTCTCTGAGGGGAATTAACAGAACACTAACAGTTTCTCTGAAAACTTCTTTCCAGATTTCATCTGAGGATATTTCCTTTTTCACCGTAGCCCTCTATGTGCTTCCAAATATCACTTTGCCAATTCCACAAGAACTGTCTTAGCGAAAGTCTTCTTGAGGGGAAAGCTGTAACTCTGTGAGATGATTTCACAGAACACAAAGAACTTTCTCAGAAAGCTTCTTTCTCTTTGTTATCGGAGGATATTTCCTTTGGCCCTATAGTCTTCAAAGGGATCCGAAATATCTGTTCTCAGATTCCACAGAAATAAGGCTAGCAAGGAGATCCACCAAATACAGATGTAACTCTGTGAGATGAATCAACAGAACACTAAGCAGTTTCTCAGAAAACTTCTTTCCAGATTTCATCTGAGGATATTTCCTTTTTCACTATAGCCCTCTATGCGCTTCCAAATATCACTTTGCGAATTGCACTAGACCTGTCTTAGTGATAGGCTTCTTGAGGGGAAAGCTGTAACTCTGTGAGATGATTTCACAGAACACAAAGAAGTTTCTCAGAAAGCTTCTTTCTCTTTGTTATCGGAGGATATTTCCTTTGGACCTATAGTCTTCTAAGGGATCCGAAATATCTGTTCTCAGATTCCACAGAAATAAGGGTAGCAAAGAGATCCACCAAATACAGATGTAACACTGTGAGATGAATTAAGTGAACACTAAGCAGTCTCTCAGAAAGCTTTTTTCCAGATTTCATCTGAGGTTATTTCCTTTTTCATCATAGCCCTCTATGGTCTTCCAAATATCACTTTGCCAATTCCACTAGAACTGTCTTAGCGAAAGGCTTCTTGAGAAGAAAGCTGTAACTCTGTGAGATGATTTCACAGAACACAAAGAAGTTTCTCAGAAAGCTTCTTTCTCTTTGTTATCGGAAGATATTTCCTTTGGCCCTGTAGTCTTCAAAGGCATCCGAAATATCTGTTCTCAGATTCCACAGAAATAAGGCTAGCAAAGAGATCCACGAAATACAGATGTAACTCTGGGAGATGAATTAACAGAACACTAAGCAGTTTCTCAGAAACCTTTTTTCCAGACTTCATCTGAGGATATTTCCTTTTTCACCATAGCCCTCTATGCGCTTCCAAATATCACTTTCAATTCCACAAGAACTGTCTTAGGGAAAGGCTTCATGAGGGGAAAGCTGTAACTCTGTGAGATGATGTCACAGAACACAAAGAAGTTTCTCAGAAACCTTCTTTCTCTTTGTTATCGGAGGGTATTTCCTTTGGCCCTATAGTCTTCTAAGGGATCCGAAATATCTGTTCTCAGATTCCACAGAAATAAGGCTAGCAAAGAGATCCACCAAACACAGATGTAACTCTGTGAGATGAATTAACAGAACACTAAGAAGTTTCTCAGAAAGCTTCTTTCCAGATTTCATCTGAGGATATTTTCTTTTTCAAAATGGCCCTCTATGGGCTTCCAAATATCACTTTGCCTACTCCTCAAGAACAGTCTTAGCGAAAGGCTTCTTCAGGTGAAACCTGTATCTCTGTGAGATGATTTCACAGAACACAAAGAAGTTTCTCAGAAAGCTTCTTTCTCTTTGTTATCGGAGGATATTTCCTTTGGCCCTATAGTCTTCAAATGGATCCGAAATATCTGTTCGCAGATTCCACGGAAATAAGGCTAGCAAAGAGATCCACGAAATACAGATGTAACTCTGTGAGATGAATTAACAGAACACTAAGCAGTTTCTCAGAAAGCTTCTTTCCAGATTTCATCTGAGGATATATACTTTTTCACCCTAGCCTTCTATGCGCTTCCAAATATTACTTTGCCAATTCCACAAGAACTGTCTTAGCGAAAGGCTTCTTGAAGGGAAAGCTGCAACTCTGTGAGGTGATTTCAAAGAATACAAGGAAGTTTCTCAGAAAGCTTCTTTCTCTTTGTTATCGGAGTTTATATCCTTTGCCCCTACAATCTTCAACGGGATCCGAAATATCTGTTCTCAGATTCCACAGAAATAAGGCTAGCAAAGAGATCCACGAAATACATATGTAACTTTGTGAGATGAATTAACAGAACACTTAGGAGTTTCTCAGAAAGCTACTTTCCAGATGTCATCTGAGGATATTTCCTTTTTCACCATAGCCCTCTATGCGCTTCCAAATATCACTTTGCCAATTCCACTAGAACTGTCTTACCGAAAGGATTCTTGAGGGGAAAACTGTAACTCTGTGAGATGCTTTCACAGAAAACAAAGAAGTTTCTCAGAAAGCTTCTTTCTCTTTTTTATCGGAGGATATTTCCTTTGGCCCCATAGTCTTCAAAGGGATCCGAAATATCTGTTCTCCGATTCCACCGAAATAAGGCTACCAAAGAGATCCAAGAAATACAGATGTAACCCTGTGAGATGAATTAACAGAACACTAAGCAGTTTCTCAGAAAGCTTCTTTCCAGATTTCATTTGAGGTTATTTCCTTTTTCACCATAGCCCTCTCTGCGCTTTGAAATATCACTTTTCCAATTCCACAAGAACTGTCTTACCGAAAGGCTTCTTGAGGGGAAAACTGTACCTCTGTGAGACGATTTCACAGAACACAAAGAAGTTTCTCAGAAAGCTTCTTTCTCTTTGTTATCGGAGGATATTTCCTTTGGCCTTATAGTCTTCAAAGGGATCCGAAATATCTGTTCTCAGATTCCACAGAAATAAGGCTAGCAAGGAGATCCACCAAATACAGATGTAACTCTGTGAGATGAATCAACAGAACACTAAGCAGTTTCTCAGAAAACTTCTTTCCAGATTTCATCTGAGGATATTTCCTTTTTCACCATAGCCCTCTATGCGCTTCCAAATATCACTTTGCGAATTCCACTAGATCTGTCTTAGTGATAGGCTTCTTGAGGGGAAAGCTGTAACTCTGTGAGATGATTTCACAGAACACAAAGAAGTTTCTCAGAAAGCTTCTTTCTCTTTGTTATCGGAGGATATTTTCTTTGGCCCTATAGTCTTCTAAGGGATCCGAAATATCTGTTCTCAGATTCCACAGAAATAAGGCTAGCAAAGAGATCCACCAAATACAGATGTAACTCTGTGAGATGAATTAAGTGAACACTAAGCAGTCTCTCAGAAAGCTTCTTTCCAGATTTCATCTGAGGTTATTTCCTTTTTCATCATAGCCCTCTATGGTCTTCCAAATATCACTTTGCCAATTCCACTAGAACTGTCTTAGCGAAAGGCTTCTTGAGAAGAAAGCTGTAACTCTGTGAGATGATTTCACAGAACACAAAGAAGTTTCTCAGAAAGCTTCTTTCTCTTTGTTATCGGAGCATATTTCCTTTGGCCCTGTAGTCTTCAAAGGCATCCGAAATATCTGTTCTCAGATTCCACAGAAATAAGGCTAGCAAAGAGATCCACGAAATACAGATGTAACTCTGGGAGATGAATTAACAGAACACTAAGCAGTTTCTCAGAAACCTTTTTTCCAGACTTCATCTGAGGATATTTCCTTTTTCACCATAGCCCTCTATGCGCTTCCAAATATCACTTTCAATTCCACAAGAACTGTCTTAGGGAAAGGCTTCATGAGGGGAAAGCTGTAACTCTGTGAGATGATGTCACAGAACACAAAGAAGTTTCTCAGAAACCTTCTTTCTCTTTGTTATCGGAGGGTATTTCCTTTGGCCCTATAGTCTTCTAAGGGATCCGAAATATCTGTTCTCAGATTCCACAGAAATAAGGCTAGCAAAGAGATCCACCAAACACAGATGTAACTCTGTGAGATGAATTAACAGAACACTAAGAAGTTTCTCAGAAAGCTTCTTTCCAGATTTCATCTGAGGATATTTTCTTTTTCAAAATGGCCCTCTATGGGCTTCCAAATATCACTTTGCCTACTCCTCAAGAACAGTCTTAGCGAAAGGCTTCTTCAGGGTAAAGCTGTATCTCTGTGAGATGATTTCACAGAACACAAAGAAGTTTTTCAGAAAGCTTCTTTCTCTTTGTTATCGGAGGATATTTCCTTTGGCCCTATAGTCTTCAAATGGATCCGAAATATCTGTTCGCAGATTCCACGGAAATAAGGCTAGCAAAGAGATCCACGAAATACAGATGTAACTCTGTTAGATGAATTAACAGAACACTAAGCAGTTTCTCAGAAAGCTTCTTTCCAGATTTCATCTGAGGATATATCCTTTTTCACCCTAGCCTTCTATGCGCTTCCAAATATCACTTTGCCAATTCCACAAGAACTGTCTTAGCGAAAGGCTTCTTGAAGGGAAAGCTGTAACTCTGTGAGGTGATTTCAAAGAACACAAGGAAGTTTCTCAGAAAGCTTCTTTCTCTTTGTTATCGGAGTTTATATCCTTTGCCCCTACAATCTTCAACGGGATCCGAAATATCTGTTCTCAGATTCCACAGAAATAAGGCTAGCAAAGAGATCCACGAAATACATATGTAACATTGTGAGATGAATTAACAGAACACTAAGGAGTTTCTCACAAAGCTACTTTCCAGATTTCATCTGAGGATATTTCCTTTTTCACCATAGCCCTCTATGCGCTTCCAAATATCACTTTGCCAATTCCACTAGAACTGTCTTACCGAAAGGATTCTTGAGGGGAAAACTGTAACTCTGTGAGATGCTTTCACAGAAAACAAAGAAGTTTCTCAGAAAGCTTCTTTCTCTTTTTTATCGGAGGATATTTCCTTTGGCCCCATAGTCTTCAAAGGGATACGAAATATCTGTTCTCCGATTTCACCGAAATAAGGCTAGCAAAGAGATCCACGAAATACAGATGTAACTTTGTGAGATGAATTAACACAACACTAAGAAGTTTCTCAGAAAGCTACTTTCCAGATTTCATCTTAGGATATTTCCTTTTTCACCATAGCCCTCTATGGGCTTCCAAATATCACTTTGCCAATTCCACTAGAACTGTCTTAGCGAAAGGCTTCTTGAGGGGAAAGCTGTAACTCTCTGAGATGATTTCACAGAACAAAAAGAATTTTCTCAGAAAGCTTCTTTCTCTTTGTTTTCGGAGGATATTTCGTATGGCCCTACAGTCTTCTAAGGGATGCGAAATATCTGTTCTCAGATTCCACAGAAATAAGGCTAGCAAAGAGATCCACGAAATACAGATGTAACTCTGTGAGATGAATAAACAGAACACTAAGCAGTTTCTCAGAAAGCTTCTTTCCAGATTTCATCTGAGGATATTTCCTTTTTCACCATAGCCCTCTATGGGCTGCCAAATATCACTTTGCCAATTCCACAAAAACGTCTTAGCGAAAGGCTTCTTGAGGGGAAAGCTGTAACTCTGTGAGGTGAGTAAAAAGAACACAAAGAAGTTTCTCAGAAAGCTTCTTTATCTTTGTTATCGGAGTTTGTTTCCTTTGGCCTTATAATCTTCAAAGGGAACCGAAATATCAGTTCTCAGATTCCACAGAAATAAGGCTAGCAAAGAGATCCACGAAAGACAGATGTAACTCTGTGAGATGAATTAACAGAACACTAAGCAGTTTCCCAGAAAGCTTCTTTCCAGATTTCTTCTGAGGATATTTCCTTTTTCACCATAGCCCTCTATGGGCTTCCAAATTCCACTTTGCCAATTGGACAAGAACTGTCTTAGCGAAAGGCTTCTTGAGTGGAAAGCTGTAACTCTGTTAGATGATTTCACAGAACACAAAGAAGTTTCTCAGAAAGGTTCTTTCTCTTTGTTATCGGAGGTTATTTCCTTTAGCCCTATAGTCTTCAAAGGGATCCGAAATATCTGTTCTCAGATTCCACAGAAATAATTCTAGCAAAGAGATCCACGAAATACAGATGTAACTCTGTGAGATGAATTAACAGAACACTAAGCAGTTTTTCAGAAAGCTACTTTCCAGGTTTCATCTGAGGATATTTCCTTTTTCACCGTAGCCCTCTATGGGCTTCCAAATATCACTTTGCCAATTCGACAAGAACTGTCTTAGCGAAAGGCTTCTTGAGGGGAAAGATGTAACTCTGTGACGTGATTTCACAGAACACAAAGAAGTTTCTCAGAAAGCTTCTTTCTCTTTGTTATCGGAGGATATTTCCTTTGGCCCTATAGTCTTCTAAGGGATCCGAAATATCTGTTCTCAGATTCCACAGAAATAAGGCTAGCAAAGAGATTCACGAAATACAGATGTAACTCTGTGAGATGAATTAACAGAACACTAAGCAGTTTCTCAGAAAGCTTCTTTCCAGATTTCATCTGAGGATATTTCCTTTTTCACCATAGCCCTCTCTGCGCTGTGAAATATCACTTTGCCAATTCCACAAAAACGTCTTAGCAAAAGGCTTCTTGAGGGGAAAGCTGTAACTCTGTGAGATGATTTCACAGAACACAAAGAAGTTTCTCAGAAAGCTACTTTCTCTTTGTTATCGGAGGATATTTCCTTTGGCCCTATAATCTTCAAATGGATCCGAAATATCTGTTCGCAGATTCCACAGAAATAAGGCTAGCAAAGAGATCCACGAAATACAGATGTAACTCTGTGAGATGAATTAACAGAACACTGAGCAGTTTCTCAGAAAGCTTCTTTCCAGATTTCATCTGAGGATATTTCCTTTTTCACCCTAGGCTTCTATGCGCTTCCAAATATCACTTTGCCAATTCCACAAGAACTGTCTTAGCAAAAGGCTTCTTGAAGGGAAAGCTGTAACTCGGTGAGGTGATTTCAAAGAACACAAGGAAGTTTCTCAGAAAGCTTCTTTCTCTTTGTTATCGGAGTTTATATTCTTTGCCCCTACAATCTTCAAACGCATCCGAAATATCTGTTCTCAGATTCCACAGAAATAAGGCTAGCAAAGAGATCCACGAAATACAGATGTAACTCTGGGAGATGAATTAACAGAACACTAAGCAGTTTCTCAGAAACCTTTCTTCCAGACTTCATCTGAGGATATTTCCTTTTTCACCATAGCCCTCTATGGCTTCCAAATATCACTTTCAATTCCACAAGAACTGTCTTAGGGAAAGGTTTCATGAGGGGAAAGCTGTAACTCTGTGAGATGATGTCACAGAACACAATGAAGTTTCTCAGAAACCTTCTTTCTCTTTGTTATCGGAGGGTATTTCCTTTGGCCCTATAGTCTTCTAAGGGATCCGAAATATCTGTTCTCAGATTCCACAGAAATAAGGCTAGCAAAGAGATCCACCAAACACAGATGTAACTCTGTGAGATGAATTAACAGAACACTAAGAAGTTTCTCAGAAAGCTTCTCTCCAGATTTCATCTGAGGATATTTTCTTTTTCAAAATGGCCTTCTTGGGCTTCCAAATATCACTTTGCCTACTCCTCAAGAACAGTCTTAGCGAAAGGATTTTTCAGGGGAAAGCTGTATCTCTGTGAGATGATTTCACAGAACACAAAGAAGTTTCTCAGAACGCTTCTTTCTCTTTGTTATCGGAGGATATTTCCTTTGGCCCTATAGTCTTCTAAGGGATCCGAAATATCTGTTCTCAGATTCCACAGAAATAAGGCTAGCAAAGAGTTCCAACAAATACAGATGTAACTCTGTGAGATGAATTAAGTGAACACTAAGCAGTCTGTCAGAAAGCTTCTTTTCAGGTTTCATCTGAGGATATTTGCTTTTTCACCATAGCCCTGTATTGGCTTCCAAATATCACTTTGACAATTCCACAAGAACTGTCTTAACGAAAGGCTTCTTGAGGGGAAAGCTGTATCTCTATGACGTGATTTCAAAGAATACAAAGAAGTTTCTCAGAAAGCTTCTTTCTCTTTGTTATCGGTGGATATTTCCTTTGGCCCTATAGTCTTCAAAGGGATTCGAAATATCTGTTCTCAGATTCCACGGAAATAATGCTAGCAAAGAGATCCGCGAAATACAGATGTAACTCTGTGAGATGAATTAACAGAACACTAAGCAGTTTCTCAGAAAGCTTCTTTCCAGGTTTCATCTGAGGATATTTGCTTTTTCACCATAGCCCTGTATTGGCTTCCAAATATCACTTTGCCAATTCCACAAGAACTGTCTTATCGAAAGGCTTCTTGAGGGGAAAGCTGTAACTCTGTGACGTGATTTCACAGAACACAAAGAAGTTTCTCAGAAAGCTTCTTTCTCTTTGTTATCGGAGGATATTTCCTTTGGCCCTATAGTCTTCTAAGGGATCCGAAATATCTGTTCTCAGATTCCACAGAAATAAGGCTAGCAAAGAGATTCACGAAATACAGATGTAACTCTGTGAGATGAATTAACAGAACACTAAGCAGTTTCTCAGAAAGCTTTTTTCCAGATTTCATCTGAGGATATTTCCTTTTTCACCATAGCCCTCTCTGCGCTATGAAATATCACTTTGCCAATTCCACAAAAACGTCTTAGCAAAAGGCTTCTTGAGTGGAAAGCTGTAAATCTGTGAGATGATTTCACAGAACACAAAGAAGTTTCTCAGAAAGCTACTTTCTCTTTGTTATCGGAGGATATTTCCTTTGGCCCTATAATCTTCAAATGGATCCGAAATATCTGTTCGCAGATTCCACAGAAATAAGGCTAGCAAAGAGATCCACGAAATACAGATGTAACTCTGTGAGATGGATTAACAGAACAATAAGCAGTTTCTCATAAAGCTTCTTTCCAGATTTCATCTGAGGATATTTCCTTTTTCACCATAGCCCTCTATGGGCTTCCAAATATCACTTTGCCAATTCCACAAGAAGTGTCTTAGCCAAAGGCTTCTTGAGGGGAAAGCTGTAACTCTGTGAGATGATTTCACAGAACACAAAGAAGTTTCTCAGAAAGCTTCTTTCTCATTGTTATCGGAGGATATTTCCTTTGGCCCTATAGTCTTCTAAGGGATCCGAAATATCTGTTCTCAGATTCCACAGAAATAAGGCTAGCAAAGAGATACACCATATACAGATGTAACTCTGTGAGATGAATTAACAGAACACTAAGCAGTTTCTCAGAAAGCTTCTTTCCAGATTTCATCTCAGGATATTTCCTCTTTCACCCTAGCCCTCTATGGGCTTCCAAATATCACTTTGCCAATTCCACAAGAACTGTCTTAGAGAAACGCTTCTTGAGGGGAAAGCTGTAACTCTGTGAGATGATTTCACAGAACACAAAGAAGTTTCTCAGAAAGCTTCTTTCTCTTTGTTATCGGAGAATATTTCCTTTGGCCCTTTAGTCTTCTACGGGATCCGAAATATCTGTTTTCAGATTCCACAGAAATAAGGCTAGCAAAGAGATCCACGAAATACAGATGTAAATCTGTGAGATGCATTAACAGAACACTAAGCAATTTCTCAGAAAGCTGCTTTCCAGATATCATCTGAGGATATTTCCTTTTTCACCATAGTCTTCTATGCGCTTCCAAATATCACTTTTCCAATTCACAAGAACAGTCTTAGCGAAAGGCTTCTTGAGGGGAAAGCTGTAACTCTGTGAGGTGATATAAAAGAACACAAAGAAGTTTCTCAGAATGCTTCTTTCTCTTTGTTATCGGAGTTTATTTCCTTTGGCCCTATAATCTTCAAAGGGATCCGAAATATCTGTTCTCAGATTCCACAGAAATAAGGCTAGCAAAGTGATCCACGAAATACAGATGTAACTCTGTGAGATGAATTAACAGAACACTAAGCAGTTTTTCAGAAAGCTTCTTTCCAGATTTCATCTGAGGTTATTTCCTTTTTCACCATAGCCCTGTATGAACTTCGAAATATCACTTTGCTAATTCCACAAGAACTGTCTTAGCGAAAGGAATCTTGAGGGGAAAGCTGTAACTCTGTGAGATGATTTCACAGAACACAAAGAAGTTTCTCAGAAAGCTTCTTTCTCTTTGTTATCGGAGTTTATTTCCTTTGGCCCTATAATCTTCAAAGGGATCCGAAATATCTGTTCTCAGATTACACAGAAATAAGGCTAGCAAAGAGATCCACGAAATACAGATGTAACTCTGTGAGATGAATTAACAGAACACTAAGGAGTTTCTCAGAAAGCTACTTTCCAGATTTCATCTGATGATATTTCCTTTTTCACCTTAGCCCTCTATGGGCTTCCAAATATCACTTTGCCAATTCCACAAGAACTGTCTTAGCGAAAGGCTTCTTGAGGGGAAAGCTGTAACTCTGTGACATGATTTCACAGAACCCAAAGAAGTTAATCAGAAAGCTTCTTTCTCTTTGTTATCGGAGTTTATTTCCTTTGGCCCCATAATCTTCAAAGGGATCCGAAATATCTGTTCTCAGATTCCACAGAAATAAGGCTAGCAAAGAGATCCACGTAACACAGATGTAACTCTGTTAGATGAATTAACAGAACACTAAGGAAATGCTCAGAGAGCTACTTTCTAGATTTCATCTGAGGATATTTCCCTTTTCACCATAGCCCTCTAAGGGCTTCCAAATATCACTTTGCCAATTCCACAAGAAGTGTCTTAGCCAAAGGCTTCTTGAGGGGAAAGCTGTAACTCTGTGATATGATTTCACAGAACACAAAGAAGTTTCTCAGAAAGCTTCTTTCTCTTTGTTATCGGAGTTTATTTCCTTTGGCCCTATATTCTTCAAAGGGATCCGAATTATCTGTTCTCAGATTCCACAGAAATAAGGCTAGCAATGCGATGCACGAAATACAGATGTAACTCTGTGAGATGAATTATCAGAACACTAAGGAGTTTCTCAGAAAGCTTCTTTCCAGATTTCATCTTAGGATATTTCCTTTTTCACCATAGCCCTGTATTGGCTTCCAAATATCACTTTGCCAATTCCACAAGAACTGTCTTAGCGAAAGGATGCTTGAGGGGAAAGCTGTAACTCGGTGAGATGATTTCACAGAACACTTAGAAGTTTCTCAGAAAGCTTCTTTCTCTTTGTTATCGGAGGATATTTCCTTTGGCACTATAGTCTTCACAGGGATCCGAAATATCTGTTCTCAGATTCCACAGAAATAAGGCTAGCAAAGAGATTCACGAAATACAGATGTAACTCTGTGAGATGAATTAACAGAACAATAAGCAGTTTCTCAGAAAGCTTCTTTCCGGATTTCATCTGAGGATATTTCCTTTTTCACCATAGCCCTCTATGCGCTTCCAAATATCACTTTGCCAATTCCACAAGAACTGTCTTAGCGAAAGGATTCTTGAGGGGAAAGCTGTAACTCGGTGAGATGATTTCACAGAACACTTAGAAGTTTCTCAGAAAGCTTCTTTCTCTTTTTTATCGGAGGATATTTCCTTCAGCACTATAGTCTTCTAAGGGATCCGAAATATCTCTTCTCAGATTCCACAGAAATAAGGCTAGCAAAGAGATCCACGAAATATAGATGTAACTCTGTGAGATGAATTAACAGAACGCTAAGCAGTTTCTCAGAAAACTTCTTTCCAGATTTCATCTTAGGATATTTCCTTTTTCACCATAGCCCTATATGCGCTTCCAAATATCACTTTGCCAATTCCACTAGGACCGTATTAGCGAAAGGCTTCTTGAGGGGAAAGCTGTAACTCTGTGAGGTGATTTCACAGAACACAAAGAAGTTTCTCAGAAAGCTTCTTTCTCTTTCTTATCGGAGGATATTTCCTTTGGCCCTATAGTCTTCTAAGGGATCCGAAATATCTGTTTTCAGATTCCACAGAAATAAGGCTAGCAAAGAGATCCACGAATTACAGATGTAACTCTGTGAGATGCATTAGCAGAACACTAAGCAGTTTCTCAGAAAGCTGCTTTCCAGATTTCATCTGAATATATTTACATTTTCACCATAGCCCTCTATGCGCTTCCAAATATCACTTTGCCAATTCCACTAGAACTTTCTTAGCGAAAGGCATCTTGAGGGGAAAGCTGTAACTTTCAGAGGTGATATCAAAGAATACAAAGAAGTTTCTCCGAAAGCTTCCTTCTCTTTGTTATCGGAGTTTATTTCCTTTGGCCCTATAATCTTCAAAGGGATCCGAAATATCTGTTCTCAGATTCCACAGAAATAAGGCTAGCAAAGAGATCCACCAAATACAGATGTAACTCTGTGAGTTGAAATACCAGAACACTAAGGAGTTTCTCAGAAAGCTACTTTCCAGATTTCATCTGAGGATGTTTCCTTTTTCACCTTAGCCCTCTATGGGCTTCCAAATATCACTTTGCCAATTCCACAAGAACTGTCTTAGCGAAAGGCTTCTTGAGGGGAAAGCTGTAACTCTGTGCCATGATTTCACAGAACACAAAGAAGTTAATCAGAAAGCTTCTTTCTCTTTGTTATCGGAGTTATTTCCTTTGGCCCTATTATCTCAAAGGGATCCGAAATATCTGTTCTCAGATTCCACAGAAATAAGGCAAGCAAAGAGATCCACGAAATACAGATGTAACTCTGTGAGATGAATTAACAGAACACTAAGAAGTTTCTCAGAAAGCTACTTTCCAGATTTCATCTGAGGATATTTCCTTTTTCACCATAGCCCTCTAAGGGCTTCCAAATATCACTTTGCCAATTCCACAAGAAGTGTCTTAGCTAAAGGCTTCTTGAGGGGAAAGCTGTAACTCTGTGAGATGATTTCACAGAACACAAAGAAGTTTCTCAGAAAGCTACTTTCTCTTTGTTATCGGAGGATATTTCCTTTGGCCCTATAGTCTTCAAAGGGATCCGAAATATCTCTTCTCAGATTCCAGAGAAATAAGGCTAGCAAAGAGATCCACGAAACACAGATGTAACTCTGTGAGATGAATTAACAGAACACGAAGCAGTTTCTCAGAAAGCTTCTTTCCAGATTTCATCTGAGGTTATTTCCTTTTTCACCATAGCCCTCTATGAGTTTCGAAATATCACTTTGCCAAATCCACAAGAACTGTCTTAGCGAAAGGCTTCTTGAGGAGAAAGCTGTAACTCTGTGAGAAGATTTCACAGTACACAAAGAAGTTTCTCAGGAAGCTTCTTTCTCTTTTTTATCAGAGGATATTTCCTTTGGCCCTATACTCTTCAAAGGGATCCGAAATATCTGTTCTCAGATTCC
This sequence comes from Macaca nemestrina, assembly GCF_043159975.1. Lineage (NCBI taxonomy): Eukaryota > Metazoa > Chordata > Mammalia > Primates > Cercopithecidae > Macaca > Macaca nemestrina. Next base: position 29,261,977 of record NC_092143.1, read on the forward strand.
ACAGAAATAAGGCTAGCAAAGAGATCCACGAAATACAGATGTAACTCTGTGAGATGAATTCACAGAACACTAAGCAGTTTCTCGGAAAGCTACTTTCCAGATTTCATCTGAGGATATTTCCTTTTTCACCAGAGCCCTCTAAGGGCTTCCAAATATCACTTTGCCAATTCCACAAGAAGTGTCTTAGCTAAAGGCTTCTTGAGGGAAAAGCTGTAAGTCGGTGAGTTGATTTCACAGAACACAAAGAAGTTTCTCAGAAAGCTTCTTTCTCTTTGTTATCGGAGGATATTTCCTTTGTTCCCATAGTCTTCTAAGGGATCCGAAATATCTGTTCTCAGATTCCACAGAAATAAGGCTGACAAAGAAATCCACGAAATACAGATGTAACTCTGTGAGATGCATTAACAGAACACTAAGCAGTTTCTCAGAAAGCTGCTTTCCAGATTTCATCTGAGGATATTTCCTTTTTCACGATAGCCTTTTAAGCGCTTCCAAATATCACTTTGCCAATTCACAACAACAGTCTTAGCGAAAGGCTTCTTGAGGGGAAAGCTGTAACATTGTGAGGTGATATCAAAGAACACAAAGAAGTTTCTCAGAAAGCTTCTTTCTCTTTGTTATCGGAGGATATTTCCTTTGGCCCTATAGGCTTCTAAGGGATGCGAAATATCTGTTCTCCGATTCCACAGAAATAAGGCTAGCAAACAGATCCACTAAATACAGATGTAACTCTGTGAGATGAATAAACAGAACACTAAGCAGTTTTTCAGAAAGCTTCTTTCCAGATTTCATCAGATGATATTTCCATTTTCACCATAGCCCTCTATGCGCTTCCAAATATCACTTTGCCAATTCCACTAGAACTGTCATAGCGAAAGGCTTCTTGAGGGGAAAGCTGTAACTCTGTGAGATGATTTCACAGAACACAAAGAAGTTTCTCAGAAAGCTTCTTTCTCTTTGTTATTGCAGGATATTTCCTTTGGCCCTGTAGTCTTCAAAGGGATCCGAAATATCTGTTCTCAGATTCCACAGAAATAAGGCTAGCAAAGAGATCCACGAAATACAGATGTAACTCTGTGAGATGAATTAACAGAACACTAAGGAGTTTCTCAGAAAGCTACTTTCCAGATTTCATCTGAGGATATTTCCTTTTTCACCATAGCCCTCTAAGGGCTTCCAAATATCACTTTGCCAATTCCACAAGAAGTGTCTTAGCTAAAGGCTTCTTGAGGGGAAAGCTGTAAGTCGGTGAGATGATTTCACAGAACACAAAGAAGTTTCTCAGAAAGCTTCTTTCTCTTTGTTATCGGAGGATATTTCCTTTGGTCCCATAGTCTTCTAAGGGATCCGAAATATCTGTTCTCAGATTCCACAGAAATAAGGCTGACAAAGAAATCCACGAAATACAGATGTAACTCTGTGAGATGCATTAACAGAACACTAAGCAGTTTCTCAGAAAGCTGCTTTCCAGATTTCTTCTGAGGATATTTCCTTTTTCACGATAGCCTTTTAAGCGCTTCCAAATATCACTTTGCCAATTCACAACAACAGTCTTTGCGAAAGGCTTCTTGAGGGGAAAGCTGTAACACTGTGAGGTGATATCAAAGAACACAAAGAAGTTTCTCAGAAAGCTTCTTTCTCTTTGTTATCGGAGGATATTTCCTTTGGACCTATAGGCTTCTAAGGGATGCGAAATATCTGTTCTCAGATTCCACAGAAATAAGGCTAGCAAACAGATCCACTAAATACAGATGTAACTCTGTGAGATGAATTAACAGAACACTAAGCAGTTTTTCAGAAAGCTTCTTTCCAGATTTCATCAGATGATATTTCCATTTTCACCATAGCCCTCTATGCGCTTCCAAATATCACTTTGCCAATTCCACTAGAACTGTCATAGCGAAAGGCTTCTTGAGGGGAAAGCTGTAACTCTGTGAGATGATTTCACAGAACACAAAGAAGTTTCTCAGAAAGCTTCTTTCTCTTTGTTATCGCAGGATATTTCCTTTGGCCCTGTAGTCTTCAAAGGGATCCGAAATATCTGTTCTCAGATTCCACAGAAATAAGGCTAGCAAAGAGATCCACGAAATACAGATGTAACTCTGTGAGATGAATTAATGGAACACTAAGCAGTTTCTCAGAAAGATTCTTTCCAGATTTCATCTGAGGATATTTCCTTTTTCACCGTAGCCCTCTATGGGCTTCCAAATATCACTTTGCCAATTCCACAAGAACTTTCTTAGCGAAAGGCTTCTTTAGGGGAATCCTGTAACTCTGTGAGGTGATTTCACAGAACACAAAGAAGTTTCTCAAAAAGCTTCTTTCTCTTTGTTATCGGAGGATATTTCCTTTGGCCCTATAGTCTTCTAAGGGATCCGAAATATCTGTTCTCTGATTCCACAGAAATAAGGCTAGCAAAGAGATCCACGAAATACAGATGTAACCCTGTGAGATGAATTAACGGAACACTAAGCAGTTTCTCAGAAAGCTTCTTTCCAGATTTCATCTGAGGATATTTCCTTTTTCACCGTAGCCCTCTAAGGGGTTCCAAATATCACTTTGCCAATTCCACAAGAACTGTCTTAGCGAAAGGCTTCTTGAGGGGAAAGCTGTAAGTCTGTGAGATGATTTCACAGAACACAGAGAAGTTTCTCAGAAAGCTTCTTTCTCTTTGTTATCGGAGGATATTTCCTTTGGCCCTACAGTCTTCAAAGGGATCCGAAATATCTGTTCTCAGATTCCACAGAAATAAGGCTAGCAAAGAGATTCACGAAATACAGATGTAACTCTGTAAGTTGAATTAACAGAACAATAAGCAGTTTCTCAGAAAGTTTCTTTCCGGATTTCATCTGAGGGTGTTTCCTTTTTCACCATAGCCCTCTATGCGCTTCCAAATATCACTTTGCCAATTCCACAAGAACTGTCTTAGCGAAAGGATTCTTGAGGGGAAAGCTGTAACTCGGTGAGATGATTTCACAGAACACTTAGAAGTTTCTCAGAAAGCTTCTTTCTCTTTTTTATCGGAGGATATTTCCTTCGGCACTATAGTCTTCTAAGGGATCCGAAATATCTCTTCTCAGATTCCACAGAAATAAGGCTAGCAAAGAGATCCACGAAATATAGATGTAACTCTGTGAGATGAATTAACAGAACACTAAGCAGTTTCTCAGAAAACTTCTTTCCAGATTTCATCTGAGGATATTTCCTTTTTCACCATAGCCCTATATGCGCTTCCAAATATCACTTTGCCAATTCCACTAGGACCCTATTAGCGAAAGGATTCTTGAGGGGAAAGCTGTAACTCTGTGAGGTGATTTCACAGAACACAAAGAAGTTTCTCAGAAAGCTTCTTTCTCTTTGTTATCGGAGGATATTTCCTTTGGCCCTATAGTCTTCTAAGGGATCCGAAATATCTGTTTTCAGATTCCACAGAAATAAGGCTAGCAAAAAGATCCACGAATTACAGATGTAACTCTGTGAGATGCATTAGCAGAACACTAAGCAGTTTCTCAGAAAGCTGCTTTCCAGATTTCATCTGAATATATTTACATTTTCACCATAGCCCTCTATGCGCTTCCAAATATCACTTTGCCAATTCCACTAGAACTTTCTTAGCGAAAGGCATCTTGAGGGGAAAGCTGTAACTCTGTGAGGTGATTTCACAGAACACAAAGAAGTTTCTCAGAAAGCTTCTTTCTCTTTGTTATCGGAGGATATTTCCTTTGGCCCTATAGTCTTCTAAGGGATCCGAAATATCTGTTCTCAGATTCCACATAAATAAGGCTAGCAAAGAGATACACGAAACACAGATGTAACCCTGTGAGATGAATTAACAGAACACTAAGCAGTTTCTCAGAAAGCTTCTTCCAGATTTCATCTGAGGATATTTCCTTTTTCACCTTAGCCCTCTATGGGCTTCCAAATATCACTTTGGCAATTCCACAGGAACTGTCTTAGCGAAAGGCTTCTTGAGGGGAAAGCTGTAACTCTGTGCCATGATTTCACAGAACACAAATAAGTTAATCAGAAAGCATCCTACTCTTTGTTATCGGAGTTTATTTCCTTTGGCCCTATAATCTTAAAAGGGATCCGAAATATCTGTTCTCAGATTCCTCAGAAATAAGGCTAGCAAAGAGATCCACGAAATACAGATGTAACTCTGTGAGATGAATTAACAGAACACTATGCAGTTTCTCAGAGAGCTACTTTCCAGATTTCATCTGAGGATATTTCCTTTTTCACCATAGCCCTCTAAGGGCTTCCAAATATCACTTTGCCAATTCCACAAGAAGTTTCTTAGCCAAAGGCTTCTTGAGGGGAAAGCTGTAACTCTGTGAGATGATTTCACAGAACACAAAGAAGTTTCTCAGAAAGCTTCTTTCTCTTTGGTATCGGAGGATATTTCCTTTGGCCCTATAGTCTTCTAAGGGATCCGATATATCTGTTCTCAGATTCCACAGAAATAAGGCAAGCAAACAGATCCACGAAATACAGATGTAACTCTCTGAGATGAATTAACAGAAGACTAAGGAGTTTCTCAGAAAGCTACTTTCCAGATTTTATCTGAGGATATTTCCTTTTTCAACATAGCCCTCTATGGGCTTCCAAATATCACTTTGACAATTCCACAAGAAGTGTCTTAGCCAAAGGCTTCTTGAGGGGAAAGCTGTAACTCTGTGAGATGATTTCACAGAACACAAAGAAGTTTCTCAGAAAGCTTCTTTCTCTTTTTTATCGGAGGATATTTCCTTTGGCCCTATAGTCTTCTAAGGGATCTGAAATATCTGTTCTCAGATTCCACAGAAATAAGGCTAGCAAAGAGATACACCAAATACAGATGTAACTCTGTGAGATGAATTAACAGAACACTAAGCAGTTTCTCAGAAAGCTTCTTTCCAGATTTCATCTCAGGATATTTCCTTTTTCACCATAGTCTTCTATGCGCTTCCAAATATCACTTTGCCAATTCACAAGAACAGTCTTAGCGAAAGGCTTCTTGAGGGGAAAGCTGTAACTCTGTGACATGATTTCACAGAACACAAAGAAGTTAATCAGAAAGCTTCTTTCTCTTTGTTATCGGAGTTTATTTCCTTTGGCCCTATAATCTTCAAAGGGATCCGAAATATCTTTTCTCAGATTCCACAGAAATAAGGCTAGCAAAGAGATCCACGTAACACACATGTAACTCTGTGAGATGAATTAACAGAACACTAAGGAAATTCTCAGCGAGCTACTTTCCAGATTTCATCTGAGGATATTTCCCTTTTCACCATAGCCCTCTAAGGGCTTCCAAATATCACTTTGCCAATTCCACAAGAAGTGTCTTAGCCAAAGGCTTCTTGAGGGAAAAGCTGTAACTCTGTGAGAAGATTTCACAGAACACAAAGAAGTTTCTCAGAAAGCTTCTTTCTCTTTGTTATCGTAGGATATTTCCTTTGGCCCTATATTCTTCTAAGGGATACGAAATATCTGTTCTCAGATTTCACAGAAATAAGGCTAGCAAAGAGGTCCACGAAATACAGATGTCACTCTGTGAGATGAATTAACAGAACACTAAGCAGTTTCTCAGAAAGCTTCCTTCCAGATTTCATCTGAGGATATTTCCTTTTTCACCATAGCCTTCTATGCGCTTCCAGATATCACTTTGCCAATTCCAATAGAACTGTCTTAGCGAAAGGCTACTTGAGGGGAAAGCTGTAACTTTCAGAGGTGATATCAAAGAACACAAAGAAGTTTCTCCGAAAGCTTCTTTCTCTTTGTTATCGGAGTTTATTTCCTTTGGCCCTATAATCTTCAAAGGGATCCGAAATATCTGTTCTCAGATTCCACAGAAATAAGGCTAGCAAAGAGATCCACGAAATACAGATGTAACTCTGTTAGATGAATTAACAGAACACTAAGGAGTTTCTCAGAAAGCTACTTTCCAGATTTCATCTGAGGATATTTCCTTTTTCACCATAGCCCTCTTAGGGCTTCCAAATATCACTTTGTCAAATCCACAAGAAGTGTCTTAGCCAACGGCTCCTTGAGGGGAAAGCTGTAACTCGGTGAGATGATTTCACAGAACACAAAGAAGTTTCTCAGAAAGCTTCTTTCTCTTTGTTATCGGAGGATATTTCCTTTGGTCCTATAGTCTTCTAAGGGATCCGAAATATCTCTTCTCAGATTCCACAGAAATAAGGCTGACAAAGAAATCCACGAAATACAGATGTAACTCTGTGAGATGCATTAACAGAACACTAAGCAGTTTCTCAGAAAGCTGCTTTCCAGATTTCATCTGAGGATATTTCCTTTTTCACCGTAGCCTTTTAAGCGCTTCCAAATATCACTTTGCCAATTCACAACAACAGTCTTAGCGAAAGGCTTCTTGAGGGGAAAGCTGTAACACTGTGAGGTGATATCAAAGAACACAAAGAAGTTTCTCAGAAAGCTTCTTTCTCTTTGTTATCGGGGGATATTTCCTTTGGCCCTATCGTCTTCTAAGGGATGCGAAATATCTGTTCTCAGATTCCACAGAAATAAGGCTAGCAAAGAGATCCACGAAATACAGATGTAACTCTGTGAGATGAATTAACAGAACACTAAGCAGTTTCTCAGAAAGCTTCTTTCCAGATTTCATCTCAGGATATTTCCTTTTTCACCTTAGCCCTCTATGGGCTTCCAAATATCACTTTGCCAATTCCACAAGAGCAGTCGTACCGAAAGGATTCTTGGGGGGAAAGCTGTAACTCTGTGAGATGATTTCACAGAACACAAAGAAGTTTCTCAGAAAGCTCCTTTCTCTTTGTTATCGGAGGATATTTCCTTTGGCCCTATAGTCTTCCAAGGGATCCGAAATATCTGTTCTCAGATTCCACAGAAATAAGGCTAGCAAAGGGATCCACGAAATACAGATGTAACTCTGTGAGATGAATTAACAGAACACTAAGCAGTTTCTAAGAAAGCTTCTTTCCAGATTTCATCTGATGATATTTCCTTTTTCAACATAGTCCTCTATGCGCTTCCAAATAACACTTTGCCAATTCCACTAGAACTGTCTTAGCGAAAGGCTTCTTGAGGGGAAAGCTGTAACTCTGTGAGATGATTTCAGGGAACACAAAGAAGTTTCTCAGAAAGCTTCTTTCTCTTTGTTATCGGAGGATATTTCCTTTGGCCCTATAGTCTTCAAAGGGATCCGAAATATCCGTTCTCAGATTCCACAGAAATAAGGCTAGCAAAGAGATCCACGAAATACAGATGTAACTCTGTTAGATGCATTATCAGAACACTAAGCAGTTTCTCTGAAAGCTACTTTCCAGATTTCATCTGAGGATATTTCCTTTTTCACCATAGCCTTCTATGCGCTTCCAAATATCACTTTGCCAATTCACAAGAACAGTCTTAGCGAAAGTCTTCTTGAGGGGAAAGCTGTAACTTTGAGAAGTGATATCAAAGAACACAAAGAAGTTTCTCAGAAAGCTTCTTTCTCTTTGTTATTGGAGTTTATTTCCTTTGGCCCTATAATCTTCAAAGGGATCCGAAATATCTGTTCTCAGATTCCACAGAAATAAGGCTAGCAAAGAGATCCACGAAATACAGATGTAACTCTATGAGATGAATTAACAGAACACCAAGAAGATTCTCAGAAAGCTTCTTTCCACATTACCTCTGAGGATAGTTCCTTTTTCACCATAGCCCTCTATGGGCTTCCAAATATCACTTTGCCAATTCCACAAGAATTGTCTTAGTGAAAGGCTTCTTGAGGGGTAAGCTGTAACTCTGTGAGATGATTTCACAGAACACAAAGAAGTTTCTCAGAAACCTTCTTTATCTTTGTTATCGGAGGATATTTCCTTTGGCCCTATAATCTTCAAAGGGATCCGAAATATCTGGTCTCAGATTCCACAGAAATAAGGCTAGCAAGGAGGTCCACGAAATACAGATGTCACTCTGTGAGATGAATTAACAGAACACTAAGCAGTTTCTCAGAAAGCTTCTTTCCAGATTTCATCTGAGGACATTTCCTTTTTCACCTTAGCCCTCTATGGGCTTCCAAATATCACTTTGCCAATTCCACAAGAACTGTCTTAGCGAAAGGCTTCTTGAGGGGAAAGCTGTAACTCTGTGCCATGATTTCACAGAACACAAAGAAGTTAATCAGAAAGCTTCTTTCTCTTTGTTATCGGAGTTTATTTCCTTTGGCCCTATTATCTCAAAGGGATCCGAAATATCTGTTCTCAGATTCCACAGAAATAAGGCTACCAAAGAGATCCACGAAATACAGATGTAACTCTGTGAGATGAATTAACAGAACACTAAGAAGGTTCTCAGAAAGCTACTTTCCAGATTTCATCTGAGGATATTTCCTTTTTCACCATAGCCCTCTAAGGGCTTCCAAATATCACTTTGCCAATTCCACAAGAAGTGTCTTAGCTAAAGGCTTCTTGAGGGGAAAGCTGTAACTCTGTGAGATGATTTCACAGAACACAAAGAAGTTTCTCAGAAAGCTTCTTTCTCTTTGTTATCGGAGGATATTTCCTTTGGCCCTATAGTCTTCAAAGGGATCCGAAATATCTGTTCTCAGATTCCAGAGAAATAAGGCTAGCAAAGAGATCCACGAAACACAGATGTAACTCTGTGAGATGAATTAACAGAACACGAAGCAGTTTCTCAGAAAGCTTCTTTCCAGATTTCATCTGAGGTTATTTCCTTTTTCACCATAGCCCTCTATGAGTTTCGAAATATCACTTTGCCAAATCCATAAGAACTGTCTTAGCGAAAGGATTCTTTAGGAGAAAGCTGTAACTCTGTGAGAAGATTTCACAGTACACAAAGAAGTTTCTCAGGAAGCTTCTTTCTCTTTTTTATCGGAGGATATTTCCTTTGGCCCTATACTCTTCAAAGGGATCCGAAATATCTGTTCTCAGATTCCACAGAAATAAGGCTAGCAAAGAGATCCACGAAATACAGATGTAACTCTGTGAGATGAATTAACAGAACACTAAGGAGTTTCTCAGAAAGCTACTTTCCAGATTTCATCTGAGGATATTTCCTTTTTCAACATACCCCTCTAAGGGCTTCCAAATATCACTTTGCCTATTCCACAAGAAGTGTCTTAGCTAAAGGCTTCTTGAGGGGAAAGCTGTAAGTCGGTGAGATGATTTCACAGAACACAAAGAAGTTTCTCAGAAAGCTTCTTTCTCTTTGTTATCGGAGGATATTTCCTTTGGTCCCATAGTCTTCTAAGGGATCCGAAATATCTGTTCTCAGATTCCACAGAAATAAGGCTGACAAAGAAATCCACGAAATACAGATGTAACTCTGTGAGATGCATTAACAGAACACTAAGCAGTTTCTCAGAAAGCTGCTTTCCAGATTTCATCTGAGGATATTTCCTTTTTCACCATAACCTTTTAAGCGCTTCCAAATATCACTTTGCCAATTCACAACAACAGTCTTAGCGAAAGGCTTCTTGAGGGGAAAGCTGTAACACTGTGAGGTGATATCAAAGAACACAAAGAAGTTTCTCAGAAAGCTTCTTTCTCTTTGTTATCAGAGGATATTTCCTTTGGCCCTATAGGCTTCTAAGGGATGCGAAATATCTGTTCTCAGATTCCACAGAAATAAGGCTAGCAAACAGATCCACTAAATACAGATGTAACTCTGTGAGAAGAATTAACAGAACACTAAGCAGTTTTTCAGAAAGCTTCTTTCCAGATTTCATCAGATGATATTTCCATTTTCACCATACCCCTCTATGGGCTTCCAAATATCACTTTGCCAATTCCACAAGAACTGTCTTAGCGAAAGGCTTCTTGAGGGGATAGCTGTAACTCTGTGAGGTGATTTCACAGAACATAAATAAGTTTCTCAGAAAGCTTCTTTCTCTTTGTTATCGGAGGATATTTCCTTGGGCCCTATAGTCTTCTTAGGGATCCGAAATATCTGTTCTCAGATTCCACAGAAATAAGGCTAGCAAAGAGATACACCAAATACAGATGTAACTCTGTGAGATGAATTAACAGAACACTAAGCAGTTTCTCAGAAAGCTTCTTTCCAGATTTCATCTGAGGATATTTCCTTTTTCACCATAGCCCTCTATGGGCTTCCAAATATCACTTTGCCAATTCCACAAGAACTGTCTTAGCGAAAGGCTTCTTGAGGGGAAAGCTGTAACTCTGTGAGATGATTTCACAGAACACAAAGAAGTTTGTAAGAAAGCTTCTTTCTCTTTGTTATCGGAAGATATTTCCTTTGGCCCTCTAGTCTTCTAAGGGATCCGAAATATCTGTTCTCAGATTCCAGAGAAATAAGGCTAGCAAAGAGAACCACGAAATACATATGTAACTCTGTGAGATGAATTAACAGAACACTAAGCCGATGCTCATAAAGCTTCTTTCCAGATTTCATCTGAGGATATTTCCGTTTTCACCATAGCCCTCTATGCGCTTCCTAATATCACTTTGCGAAATACACTAGATCTGTATTAGCGAAAGGCTTCTTGAGGGGAAAGCTGTAACTCTGTGAGGTGATATCAAAGAACACAAAGAAGTTTCTCAGAAAGCTTCTTTCTCTTTGTTATCGGAGGATATTTCCTTTGGCCCTATAGTATTCTAAGGGATCCGATATATCTGTTCTCAGATTCCACAGAAATAAGGCTAGCAAAGAGATCGACGAAATACAGATGTAACTCTATGAGATGAATTAACAGAACACCAAGCAGTTTCTCTGAAAGCTTCTTAACACATTTCATCTCAGGATAGTTCCTTTTTCACCATAGCCCTCTATGCGCTTCCAAATATCACTTTGCCAATTCCACAAGAAGTGTCTTAGCCAAAGGCTTCTTGAGGGGTAAGCTGTAATTCTGTGAGAAGATTTCACAGATCACAAAGAAGTTTCTCAGAAAGCTTCTTTCTCTTTGTTATCGGAGGATATTGCCTTTGGCCCTATAGTCTTCAAAGGGATCCGAAATATCTGTTCTCAGATTCCACAGAAATAAGGCTAGCAAAGAGGTCCACGAAATACAGATGTCACTCTGTGAGATGAATTAACAGAACACTAAGCAGTTTCTCAGAAAGCTTCTTTCCAGATTTCATCTGAGGATATTTCCTTTTTCACCATAGCCTTCTATGCGCTTCCAAATATCACTTTGCCAATTCACAAGAACAGTCAGGTAAAGGCTTCTTGAGGGGAAAGCTGTAACTTTGAGAGGTGATATCAAAGAACACAAAGAAGTTTCTCAGAAAGCTTCTTTCTCTTTGTTATCGGAGTTTATTTCCTTTGGCCCTATAATCTTCAAAGGGATCCGAAATATCTGTTCTCAGATTCCACAGAAATAAGGCTAGCAAAGAGATCCACCAAATACAGTTGTAACTCTGTGAGTTGAATTACCAGAACACTAAGGAGTTTCTCAGAAAGCTACTTTACAGATTTCATCTGAGGATATTTCCTTTTTCACCTTAGCCCTCTATGGGCTTCCAAATATCACTTTGCCAATTCCACAAGGACTGTATTAGCGAAAGGCTTCTTGAGGGGAAAGCTGTAACTCTGTGAGATGATTCCACAGAACGCCAATAAGTTTCTCAGAAAGCTTCTTTCTCTTTGTTATCGGAGGATATTTCCTTTGGTCCTATAGTCTTCAAAGGGATCCGAAATATCTGTTCTCAGATTTCACAGAAATAAGGCTAGCAAAGAGATCCACGAAATACAGATGTAACTCTGTGAGATGAATTAACAGAACACTAAGCAGTTTCTCAGAAAGCTTCTTTCCAGATTTCATCTGATGATATTTCCTTTTTCAACATAGTCCTCTATGCGCTTCCAAATATCACTTTGCCAATTCCACTAGAACTGTCTTAGTGAAAGGCTTCTTGAAGGGAAAGCTGTAACTCTGTGAGATGATTTCACAGAACACAAAGAAGTTTCTCAGAAAGCTTCTATCTCTTTGTTATCGGAGGATATTTCCTTTGGCCCTATAGTCTTCTAAGGGATCCGAAATATCCGTTCTCAGATTCCACAGAAATAAGGCTAGCAAAGAGATCCAAGAAATACAGATGTAAATCTGTGAGATGCATTAACAGAACACTAAGCAGTTTCTCAGAAAGCTGCTTTCCAGATTTCATCTGAGGATATTTCCTTTTTCACCATAGCCTTCTATGCGCTTCCAAATATCACTTTGCCAATTCACAAGAACAGTCTTAGCGAAAGGCTTCTTGAGGGGAAAGCTGTAACTTTGAGAAGTGATATCAAAGAACACAAAGAAGTTTCTCAGAAAGCTTCTTTCTCTTTGTTATCGGAGTTTATTTCCTTTGGCCCTATAATCTTCAAAGGGATCCGAAATATCTGTTCTCAGATTCCACAGAAATAAGGCTAGCAAAGAGATCCACGAAATATAGATGTCACTCTGTGAGATGAATTAACAGAACACTAAGCAGTTTCTCAGAAAGCTGCTTTCCAGATTTCATCTGAGGATATTTCCTTTTTCACCTTAGCCCTCTATGGGCTTCCAAATATCACTTTGCCAATTCCACAAGAACTGTCTTAGCGAAAGGCTTCTTGAGGGGAAAACTGTAACTCTGTGCCATGATTTCACAGAACACAAAGAAGTTAATCAGAAAGCTTCTTTCTCTTTGTTATCGGAGTTTATTTCCTTTGGCCCTATAGTCTTCTAAGGGATCCGATATATCTGTTCTCAGATTCCACAGCAATAAGGCTACCAAAGAGATCCACGAAATACAGATGTAACTCTGTGAGATGAATTAACAGAACACTAAGGAGTTTCTCAGAAAGCTACTTTCCAGATTTCATCTGAGGATATTTCCTTTTTCACCATAGCCCTCTAAGCGCTTCCATATATCACTTTGCCAATTCCACAAGAACTGTCTTAGCCAAAGGCTTCTTTAGGGGAAAGCTGTAACTCTGTGAGATGATTTAACGGAACACAAAGAAGTTTCTCAGAAAGCTTCTTTCTCTTTGTTATCGGGGGATATTTCCTTTGGCCCTATCGTCTTCTAAGGGATGCGAAATATCTGTTCTCAGATTCCACAGAAATAAGGCTAGCAAAGAGATCCACGAAATACAGATGTAACTCTGGGCGATGAATTAACAGAACACTAAGCAGTTTCTCAGAAAGCTTCTTTCCAGATTTCATGTGAGGATATTTCCTTTTTCAACATAGCCCTCTATGGGCTTCCAAATATCACTTTGCCAATTGCACAAGAACTGTCTTAGGGAAAGGCTTCTTGGGGGGAAAGCTGTAACTCTGTGAGATGATTTCACAGAACACAAAGAAGTTTCTCAGAAAGCTTCTTTCTCTTTGTTATCGGAGGATATTTCCTTTGGCCCTAGAGTCTTCTAAGGGATCCGAAATATCTGTTCTCAGATTCCACAGAAATAAGGCTAGCAAAGAGATACACCAAATACAGATGTAACTCTGTGAGATGAATTAACAGAACAATAAGCAGTTTCTCAGAAAGCTTCTTTCCAGATTTCATCTGAGGATATTTCCTTTTTCACCATAGCCCTCTATGGGCTTCCAAATATCACTTTGCCAATTCCACAAGAACTGTCTTAGCGAAGGCTTCTTGAGGGGAAAGCTGTAACTCTGTGAGATGATTTCACAGAACACAAAGAAGTTTCTCAGAAAGCTTCTTTCTCTTTGTTATCGGAGGATATTTCCTTTGGCCCTTTAGTCTTCAAAGGGATCCGAAATATCTGTTCTCAGATTCCACAGAAATAAGGCTAGCAAAGAGATCCACAAAATACAGATGTAACTCTGTGAGATGGATTAACAGAACACTAAGGAGTTTCTCAGAAAGCTACTTTCCAGAATTCATCTGATGATATTTCCTTTTTCACCTTATCCCTCTATGGACTTCCAAATATCACTTTGCCAATTCCACAAGAACTGTCTTAGCGAAAGGCTTCTTGAGGGGAAAGCTGTAACTCTGTGACATGATTTCATAGAACACAAAGAAGTTAATCAGAAAGCTTCTTTCTCTTTGTTATCGGAGTTTATTTCCTTTGGCCCTATAATCTTCAAAGGGATCCGAAATATCTGTTCTCAGATTCCACAGAAATAAGGCTAGCAAAGAGATCCACGTAACACACATGTAACTCTGTGAGATGAATTAACAGAACACTAAGGAAATTCTCAGAGAGCTACTTTCCAGATTTCATCTGAGGATATTTCTCTTTTCACCATAGCCCTCTAAGGGCTTCCAAATATCACTTTGCCAATTCCACAAGAAGTGTCTTAGCCCAAGGCTTCTTGAGGGGAAAGCTGTAACTCTGTGAGATGATTTCACAGAACACAAAGAAGTTTCTCAGAAAGCTTCTTTCTCTTTGTTATCGTAGGATATTTCCTTTGGCCCTATATTCTTCTAAGGGATCCGAAATATCTGTTCTCAGATTCCACAGAAATAAGGCTAGCAAGGAGATCGACGAAATACAGATGTAACTCTGTGAGATGCATTAGCAGAACACTAAGCAGTTTCTCAGAAAGCTGCTTTCCAGATTTCATCTGAGGATATTTACATTTTCACCATAGCCCTCCATGGGCTTCCAAATACCACTTTGCCAATTCCACCAGAAATGTCTTAGCGAAAGACTTTTGAGGGGAAAGCTGTAACTCTGTGAGATAATTTCACAGAACACAAAGAAGTTTCTCAGAAAGCTTCTTTATCTTTGTTATCGGAGGATATTTCCTTTGGCCTTATAGTCTTCAAAGGGATCCGAAATATCTGTTCTCAGATTCCACAGAAATAAGGCTAGCATAGAGATCCACGAAATACAGATGTAACTCTCTGAGATTAATTAACAGAAGACTAAGGAGTTTCTCAGAGAGCTACTTTCCAGATTTCATCTGAGGATATTTCCTTTTTCACCATAGCCTTCTACGCGCTTCCAAATATCACTTTGCCAATTCACAAGAACAGTCTTAGCGAAAGGCTTCTTGAGGGGAAAGCTGAAACTTTGAGAGGTGATATCACAGAACACAAAGAAGTTTCTCAGAAAGCTTCTTTCTCTTTGTTATTGGAGGATATTTCCTTTGGCCCTATAGTCTTCCAAGGGATCCGAAATATCTTTTCTCAGATTCCACAGAAATAAAGCTAGAAAAGAGATCCAAGAAATACAGGTGTAACCCAGTGAGATGAATTAACAGAACACTAAGCAGTTTCTCAGAAAGCTTCTTTCCAGATTTCATCTGATGATATTTCCTTTTTCAACATAGTCCTCTACGCGCTTCCAAATATCACTTTGCCAATTCCACTAGAACTGTCTTAGCGAAAGGCTTCTTGAGGGGAAAGCTGTAACTCTGTGAGATGATTTCACGGAACACAAAGAAGTTTCTCAGAAAGCTTCTTTCTCTTTTTTATCGGAGGATATTTCCTTTGGCCCTATAGTCTTCTAAGGGATCCGAAATATCCGTTCTCAGATTTCACAGAAATAAGGCTAGCAAAGAGTTCCACGAAATACAGATGTAACTCTGTGAGATGCATTATCAGAACACTAAGCAGTTTCTCAGACAGCTGCTTTCCACATTTCATCTGAGGATATTTCCTTTTTCACCATAGCCTTCTATGCGCTTCCAAATAAAACTTTGCCAATTCACAAGAACAGTCTTAGCGAAAGTTTTCTTGAGGGGAAAGCTGTAACTTTGAGAGGTGATATCAAAGAACACAAAGAAGTTTCTCAGAAAACTTCTTTCTCTTTGTTATCGGAGTTTATTTCCTTTGGCCCTATAATCTTCAAGGGATCCGAAATATCTGTTCTCAGATTCCACAGAAATAAGGCTAGCAAACAGATCCACTAAATACAGATGTAACTCTGTGAGTTGAATTAACAGAACACTAAGGAGTTTCTCAGAGAGCTACTTTCCAGATTTCATCTGAGGATATTTCCTTTTTCACCTTAGCCCTCTATGGGCTTCAAAATATCACTTTGCCAATTCCACAAGAACTGTCTTAGCGAAAGGCTTCTTGAGGTGAAAGCTGTAACTCTGTGCCATGATTTCACAGAACACAAAGAAGTTAATCAGAAAGCTTCTTTCTCTTTGTTATCAGAGTTTATTTCCTCTGGCCCTATCGTCTTCAAAGGGATCCGAAATATCTGTTCTCAGATTCCACAGAAATAAGGCTAGCAAAGAGATCCACGACATACAGATGTAACTCTGTGAGATGAATTAACAGAACACTAAGGAGTTTCTCAGAAAGCTACTTTCCAGATTTCATCTGAGGATATTTCCTTTTTCACTATAGCCCTCTAAGGGTTTCCAAATATCACTTTGCCAATTCCACAAGAAGTGTCTTAGCCAAAGGCTTCTTGAGGGGAAAGCTG
The DNA here is from genome assembly GCF_043159975.1 of Macaca nemestrina. NCBI lineage: Eukaryota > Metazoa > Chordata > Mammalia > Primates > Cercopithecidae > Macaca > Macaca nemestrina. The sequence continues at coordinate 29,278,294 of NC_092143.1, forward strand.
TCACTCTGTGAGATGATTTCACAGAACACAAAGAAGTTTCTCAGAAAGCTTCTTTCTCTTTTTTATCGGAGGATATTTCCTTTGGCCCTATAGTCTTCTAAGGGATCCGATATATCTGTTCTCAGATTCCACAGAAATAAGGCAAGCAAACGGATCCACGAAATACAGATGTAACTCTGTGAGATGAATTAACAGAACACTAAGGAGTTTCTCAGAAAGCTACTTTCCAGATTTCATCTGAGGATATTTCCTTTTTCACCATAGCCCTCTAAGCGCTTCCAAATATCACTTTTCCAATTCCACAAGAACTGTCTTAGCCAAAGGCTTCTTGAGGGGAAAGCTGTAATTCTGTGAGATTATTTCACGGGACACAAAGAAGTTTCTCAGAAAGCTTCTTTCTCTTTGTTATCGGGTGATATTTCCTTTGGCCCTATCGTCTTCTAAAGGATGCGAAATATCTGTTCTCAGATTCCACAGAAATAATTCTAGCAAAGAGATCCACGAAATACATATGTAACTCTGTGAGATGAATTAACAGAACACTAAGCAGTTTCTCAGAAAGCTTCTTTCCAGATTTCATCTGAGGATATTTCCCTTTTCACCATAGCCCTCTATGGGCTTCCAAATACCACTTTGCCAATTCCACAAGAACTGTCTTAGCGAAAGGCTTCTTGAGGGGAAAGCTGTAACTCTGTGAGATGATTTCACAGAACACAAAGAAGTTTCTCAGAAAGCTTCTTTCTCTTTGTTATCGGAGGATATTTCCTTTGGCCCTATAGTCTTCTAAAGGATCCGAAATATCTGTTCTCATATTCCACAGAAATAAGGCTAGCAAAGAGATACACCAAATACAGATGTAACTCTGTGAGATGAATTAACAGAACACTAAGCAGTTTCTCAGAAAGCATCTTTCCAGATTTCATCTGAGGATATTTCCTTTCTCACCATAGCCCTCTATGGGCTTCCAAATATCACTTTGCCAATTCCACAAGAACTGTCTTAGCGAAAGGCTTCTTGAGGGGAAAGCTGTAACTTTGTGAGATGATTTCACAGAACACAAAGAAGTTTCTCAGAAAGCTTCCTTCTCTTTTTTATCGGAGGATATTTCCTTTGGTCCTTTAGTCTTCTAAGGGATCCGAAATATCTGTTCTCAGATTCCACAGAAATAAGGCTAGCAAAGAGATCCACGAAATACAGATGTAAATCTGTGAGATGCATTAACAGAACACTAAGCAGTATCTCAGAAAGCTGCTTTCCAGATTTCATCTGAGGATATTTCCTTTTTCACCATAGTCTTCTATGCGCTTTCAAATTTCACATTGCCAATTCACAACAACAGTCTTAGCGAAAGGCTTCTTGAGGGGAAAGCTGTAACTCTGTGAGGTGATATGAAAGAACACAAAGAAGTTGCTCAGAATGATTCTTTCTCTTTGTTATCGGAGTTTATTTCCTTTGGCCCTATAATCTTCAAAGGGATCCGAAATATCTGTTCTCAGATTCCACAGAAATAAGGCTAGCAAAGAGATCCACGAAATACAGACGTAACTCGGTGAGATGAATTAACAGAACACTAAGCAGTTTCTCAGAAAGCTACTTTCCAGATTTCATCTGATGATGTTTCCTTTTTCACCTTAGCCCTCTATGGACTTCCAAATATCACTTTGCTAATTCCACAAGAACTGTCTTAGAGAAAGGCTTCTTGAGGGGAAAGCTGTAACTCTGTGACATGATTTCACAGAACACAAAGAAGTTAATCAGAAAGCTTCTTTCTCTTTGTTATCGGAGTTTATTTCCTTAGGCCCTATAATCTTCAAAGGGATCAGAAATATCTGTTCTCAGATTCCACAGAAATAAGGCTAGCAAAGAGATCCACGTAACACAGATGTAACTCTGTGAGATGAATTAACAGAACACTAAGGAAATTCTCAGAGAGCTACTTTCCAGATTTCATCTGAGGATATTTCCCTTTTCACCATAGCCCTCTAAGGGCTTCCAAATATCACTTTGCCAATTCCACAAGAAGTGTCTTAGCCAAAGGTTTCTTGAGAGGAAAGCTGTAACTCTGTGAGATGATTTCACAGAACACAAAGAAGTTTCTCAGAAAGCTTCTTTCTCTTTGTTATCGTAGGATATTTCCTTTTTCCCTATATTTTTCTGAGAGATCCGAAATATCTGTTCTCAGATTCCACAGAAATAAGGCTAGCAAGGAGATCCACGATATACAGATGTAACTCTGTGAGATGCATTAACAGAACACTAAGCAGTTTCTCAGAAAGCTTCTTTCCAGATTTCATCTGAGGATATTTCCTTTTTCACCATAGCGTCTACGCGATTCCAAAAATCACTTTGCCAATTCTACTAGAACTGTCTTAGCGAATGGCTTCTTGAGGGGAAAGCTGTAACCCAGTGAGATGATTTCACAGAACACAAAGAAGTTTCTCAGAAAGCTTCTATCTCTTTGTTATTGGAGGATATTTCCTTTGGCCCTATAGTCTTCCAAGGGATCCGAAATATCTGTTCTCAGATTCCAGAGAAAAAAGGCTAGCAAAGAGATCCACCAAATACAGATGTAACTCTGTGAGATGAATTAGCAGAACACTAAGCTGTTTCTCAGAAAGCTTCTTTCCAGATTTCATCTGAGGTTATTTCCTTTTTCAACATAGCCCTCTATGAGCTTCGAAATATCACTTTGCCAATTCCACAAGAACTGTCTTAGCGAAAGGAATCTTGAGGGGAAAGCTGTAACTCTGTGAGATGATTTCACAGAACACAAAGAAGTTTCTCAGAAAGCTTCTTTCTCTTTTTTATCGGAGGATATTTCCTTTGGCCCTAGAGTCTTCTAAGGGAACCGAAATATCTGTTTTCAGATTCCACAGAAATAAGGCTAGCAAAGAGATCCATGAAATACAGATGTAACCCCGTGAGATGCATTAGCTGAACACTAAGTAGTTTCTCAGAAAGCTGCTTTCAAGATTTCATCTTTGGGTATTTACATTTTCACCATAGCCCTCTATGCGCTTCCAAATATCACTTTGCCAATTCCACAAGAACTGTCTTAGCGAAAGGCTTCTTGAGGGGAAAGCTGTAACTCTGTGACATGATTTCACAGAACCCAAAGAAGTTAATCAGAAAGCTTCTTTCTCTTTGTTATCGGAGTTTATTTCCTGTGGCCCTATAATCTTCAAAGGGATCCGAAATATCTGTTCTCAGATTCCACAGAAATAAGGCTAGCAAAGAGATCCACGTAACACAGATATAACTCTGTGAGATGAATTAACAGAACACTAAGGAAATTCTCAGAGAGCTACTTTCCAGATTTCATCTGAGGATATTTCCCTTTTCACCATAGCCCTCTAATGGCTTCCAAATATCACTTTGCCAATTCCACAAGAAGTGTCTTAGCCAAAGGCTTCTTGAGGGGAAAGCTGTAACTCTTTGACATGATTTCACAGAACACAAAGAAGTTTCTCAGAAAGCTTCTTTCTCTTTGTAATAGGAGTTTATTTCCTTTGGCCCTATAATCTTCAAAGGGATCCGAAATATCTGTTCTCAGATTCCACAGAAATAAGGCTAGCAAAGAGATCCACCAAATACAGATGTAACTCTGTGAGATGAATTAACAGAACACTAAGCAGTTTCTCAGAAAGCTTCTTTCCAGATTTCATCTCAGGATATTTCCTTTTTCACCATAGCCCTCTATGGGCTTCCAAATATCACTTTGCCAATTCCACAAGAACTGTCTTAGAGAAATGCTTCTTAAAGGGAAAGCTGTAACTCTGTGAGATGATTTCACAGAACACAAAGAAGTTTCTCAGAAAGCTTCTTTCTCTTTGTTATCGGGGGATATTTCCTTTGGCCCTATAGTCTTCTAAGGGATGCGAAATATCTGTTCTCAGATTCCACAGAAATAATTCTAGCAAAGAGATCCACGAAATACAGATGTAACTCTGTGAGATGCATTAACAAAACACTAAGCAGTTTCTCAGAAAGCTTCTTTCCAGATTTCATCTGAGGATATTTCCTTTTTCACCATAGCGTCTACGCGCTTCCAAAAATCACTTTGCCAATTCTACTAGAACTCTCTTAGCGAATGGCTTCCTGAGGGGAAAGCTGTAACTCTGTGAGATGATTTCACAGAACACAAAGAAGTTTCTCAGAAAGCTTCTATCTCTTTGTTATTGGAGGATATTTCCTTTGGCCCTATAGTCTTCCAAGGGATCCGAAATATCTGTTCTCAGATTCCACAGAAATAAGGCTAGCAAAGAGATCCACGAAATACAGATGTAACACTGTGAGATGAATTAACAGAACAGTAAGCAGTTTCTCAGAAAGCTTCTTTCCAGATTTCATCTGAGGTTATTTCCTTTTTCACCATAGCCCTCTATGAGCTTCGAAATATCACTTTGCCAATTCCACAAGAACTGTCTTAGCGAAAGGAATCTTGAGGGGAAAGGTGTAACTCTGTGAGATGATTTCACAGAACACAAAGAAGTTTCTCAGAAAGCTTCTTTCTCTTTGTTAAAGGAGGATATTTCCTTTGGCCCTATAGTCTTCAAAGGGATCCGAAATATTTCTTCTTAGATTCCACATAAATAAGGCTAGCAAAGAGATCCACGAAATACAGATGTAACTCTGTGAGATGAATTAACAGAACACTAAGCAGTTTCTCAGAGAGCTACTTTCCAGATTTCATCTGAGGATATTTCCTTTTTCACCATAGCCCTCTAAGGGCTTCCAAATATCACTTTGCCAATTCCACAAGAAGTTTCTTAGCCAAAGGCTTCTTGAGGGGAAAGCTGTAACTCTGTGAGATGATTTCACCGAACACAAAGAAGTTTCTCAGAAAGCTTCTTTCTCTTTGTTATCGGAGGATATTTCCTTTGGCCCTATAGTCTTCAAAGGGATCCGAAATATCTGTTCTCAGATTCCACAGAAATAAGGCTAGCAAAGAGATTCACGAAATACAGATGTAACTCTGTGAGATGAATTAACAGAACAATAAGCAGTTTCTCAGAAAGCTTCTCTCCGGATTTCATCTGAGGATATTTCCTTTTTCACCATAGCCCTCTATGCGCTTCCAAATATCACTTTGCCAATTCCACAAGAACTGTCTTAGCGAAAGGATTCTTGAGGGGAAAGCTGTAACTCTGTGAGGTGATTTCACAGAACACAAAGAAGTTTCTCAGAAAGCTTCTTTCTCTTTCTTATCGGAGGATATTTCCTTTGGCCCTATAGTCTTCTAAGGGATCCGAAATATCTGTTTTCAGATTCCACAGAAATAAGGCTAGCAAAGAGATCCACGAATTACAGATGTAACTCTGTGAGATGCATTAGCAGAACACTAAGCAGTTTCTCAGAAAGCTGCTTTCCAGATTTCATCTGAATATATTTACATTTTCACCATAGCCCTCTGTGCGCTTCCAAATATCACTTTGCCAATTCCACTAGAACTTTCTTAGCGAAAGGCATCTTGAGGGGAAAGCTGTAACTCTGTGAGGTGATTTCACAGAACACAAAGAAGTTTCTCAGAAAGCTTCTTTCTCTTTGTTATCGGAGGATATTTCCTTTGGCCCTATAGTCTTCTAAGGGATCCGAAATATCTGTTCTCAGATTCCACATAAATAAGGCTAGCAAAGAGATCCACAAAATACAGATGTAACCCTGTGAGATGAATTAACAGAACACTAAGCAGTTTCTCAGAAAGCTTCTTCCAGATTTCATCTGAGGATATTTCCTTTTTCACCTTAGCCCTCTTTGGGCTTCCAAATATCACTTTGGCAATTCCACAAGAACTGTCTTAGCGAAAGGCTTCTTGAGGGGAAAGCTGTAACTCTGTGCCATGATTTCACAGAACACAAAGAAGTTAATCAGAAAGCATCCTACTCTTTGTTATCGGAGTTTATTTCCTTTGGCCCTATAATCTTAAAAGGGATCCGAAATATCTGTTCTCAGATTCCACAGAAATAAGGTTAGCAAAGAGATCCACGAAATACAGATGTAACTCTCTGAGATGAATTAACAGAACACTAGGAAGTTTCTCAGAGAGCTACTTTCCAGATTTCATCTGAGGATATTTCCTTTTTCACCATAGCCCTCTAAGGGCTTCCAAATATCTCTTTACCAATTCCACAAGAAGTTTCTTAGCCAAAGGCTTCTTGAGGGGAAAGCTGTAACTCTGTGAGATGATTTCACAGAACACAAAGAAGTTTCTCAGAAAGCTTCTTTCTCTTTGTTATCGGAGGATATTTCCTTTGGCCCTAGAGTCTTCTAAGGGATCCGATATATCTGTTCTCAGATTCCACAGAAATAAGGCAAGCAAACAGATTCACGAAATACAGATGTAACTCTGTGAGATGAATTAACAGAACACTAAGGAGTTTCTCAGAAAGCTACTTTCCAGATTTCATCTGAGGATATTTCCTTTTTCAACATAGCCCTCTAAACGCTTCCAAATATCACTTTGCCAATTCCACAAGAACTGTCTTAGCCAAAGGCTTCTTGAGGGGAAAGCTGTAACTCTGTGAGATGATTTCACAGAACACAAAGAAGTTTCTCAGAAAGCTTCTTTCACTTTGTTATCGGAGAATATTTCCTTTGGCCCTTTAGTCTTCTAAGGGATCCGAAATATCTGTTCTCAGATTCCACAGAAATAAGGCTAGCAAAGAGATCCACGAAATACAGATGTATCTCTGTGAGATGAATTAACAGAACACTAAGCAGTTTCTCAGAAAGCTTCTTTCCAGATTTCATCTGAGGATATTTCCTGTTTCACCATAGCCCTCTATGGGCTTCCAAATATCACTTTGCCAATTCACAAGAACAGTCTTAGCGAAAGGCTTCTTGAGGGGAAAGCTGTAGTCTGTGACATGATTTCACAGAACACAAAGAAGTTTCTCAGAAAGCTTCTTTCTCTTGTTATCGGAGGATAATTCCTTTGGCCCTATAGTGTTCAAAGGGATCCGAAATATCTATTCTCAGATTCCACAGAAATAAGGCTAGCAAAGAAGTCCACGAAATACAGATGTAACTCTATGAGAAGAATTAACAGAACACTAAGCAGTTTCTCAGAAAGCTTCTTTCCAGATTTCATCTGAGGATATTTGCTTTTTCACCATAGCCCTGTATTGGCTGCCAAATATCACTTTGCCAATTCCACAAGAACTGTCTTAGTGAAAGGCTTCTTGAGGGGAAAGCAGTAACTCTGTGAGGTGATTACACAGAACACAAAGAAGTTTCTCAGAAAGCTTCTTTCTCTTTGTTATCGGAGGATATTTCCTTTGGCCCTATAGTCTTCTAAGGGATCCGAAATATCTGTTCTCAGATTCCACAGAAATAAGGCTAGCAAAGAGATCCACGAAATACAGATGTAACTCTGTGAGATGAATTAACAGAACACTAAGCAGTTTCTCAGAAAGCTTCTTTCCAGATTTCATCTGAGGATATTTCCTTTTTCACCATAGCCCTCTAGGGGCTTCCAAATATCACTTTGCCAATTCCACAAGAACTATCTTAGCGAAAGGCTTCTTGAGGGGAAAGCTGTAACTCTGTGAGATGATTTCACAGAACACAAAGAAGTTTCTCAGAAAGCTTCTCTCTTTGTTATCGAAGGATATTTCCTTTGGCCCCATAGTCCTCAAAGGGATCCGAAATATCTGTTCTCAGATTCCACAGAAATAAGGCTAGCAAAGAGATCCACGAAATACAGACGTAACTCTGTGAGATGAATTAACAGAAAACTAAGCAGTTTCCCACAAAGCTTCTTTCCAGATTTCATCTGAGGGTAATTCCTTTTTCACCGTAGCCCTCTATGGGCTTCCAAATATCACTTTGCCAATTCCACAAGAACTGTCTTAGCGAAAGGCTTCTTGAGGGGAAAGCTGTATCTCTGGGAGATGATTTCACAGAACACAAAGAAGTTTCTCAGAAAGCTTCTTTCTCTTTGTTATCTGAGGATATTTCCTTTGGCCCTATAGTCTTCAAAGGGATCCGAAATATGTCTTCTCAGATTCCACAGAAATAAGGCTAGCAAAGAGATCCACGAAATACAGATGTAACTCTGTGAGGTGAATTAACAGAACACTAAGCAGTTTCTCAGAAAGCTTCTTTCCATATTTCATCTGAGGATATTTCCTTTTTCACCGTAGCCCTCTATGGGCTTCCAAATATCACTTTGCCAATTCCACAACAACTTTCTTAGCGAAAGGCTTCTTGAGGTGAAAGCTGTTACTCTGTGAGTTGATTTCACAGAACAAAAAGAAGTTTCTCAGAAAGCTTCTTTCTCTTTGTTATCGGAGGGTATTTCCTTTGGCCCTATAATCTTCAAAGGGATAGGAAATATCTGTTCTCAGATTCCACAGAAATAAGGCTAGCAAAGAGATCCACGAAATACAGATGTAACTCTGTGAGGTGAATTAACAGAACACTAAGCAGTTTCTCAGAAAGCTTCCTTCAAGATTTCATCTGAGGATATTTCCTTTATCACCGTAGCCTCTATGGGCTTCCAAATATCACTTTGCCAATTCCACAAGAACTTTCTTAGCAAAAGGCTTCTTAAGCGGATCGCTGTAACTCTGTGACTTGATTTCACAGAACAAAAAGAAGGTTCTCAGAAAGCTTCTTTCTCTTTGTTATCGGAGGATATTTCCTTTGGCCCTATAGTCTTCAAAGGGATCCGAAATATCTGTTTTCAGATTCCACAGAAATAAGGCTAGCAAAGAGATCCACGAAATACAGATGTAACTCTGCGAGATGAATTAACAGAACACTAAGCAGTTTCTCAGAAAGCTTCTTTCCAGATTTCATCTGAGGATATTTCCTTTTTCGCCGTAGCCCTCTATGGGCTTCCAAATATCACTTTGCCAATTCCACAAGAACTGTCTTAGCGAAAGGCTTCTTGAGGGGAAAGCTGTAACTCTGTGAGATGATTTCACAGAACACAAAGAAGTTTCTCAGAAAGCTTCTTTCTCTTTGTTATCGGAGGATATTTCCTTTGGCACTATAGACTTCTAAGGGATCCGAAATATCTGTTCTCAGGTTCCACAGAAATAAGGCTAGCAAAGAGATCCACGAAATACAGATGTAACTCTGTGAGATGAATTAACAGAAAACTAAGCAGTTTCTCAGAAAGCTTCTTTCCAGATTTCATCTGAGGATATTTCCTTTTTCACCATAGCCCTCTATGGGCTTCCAACTATCACTTTTCCAATTCCACGAGAACTGTCTTAGCGAAAGGCTTCTTGAGGGGAAAGCTGTAACTTTGTGAGATGATTTCACAGAACACAAAGAAGTTTCTCAGAAAGCTTCTTTCTCTTTTTTATCGGAGGATATTTCCTTTGGCCCTATACTCTTTTTAGGGATCCGAAATATCTGTTCTGAGATTCCACAGATATAAGGCTAGCAAAGAGATCCACGAAATACAGATGTAACTCTGTGAGATGAATTAAGAGAACACTAAGCAATTTCTCAGAAAGCTTCTTTCCAGATTTCATCTGAGGATATTTCCTTTTTCACCATAGCCCTCTATGGGCTTCCAACTATCACCTTCCCAATTCCACGAGAACTGTCTTAGCGAAAGGCTTCTTGAGGGGAAAGCTGTAACTCTGTGAGATGATTTCAAAAAACACAAAGAAGATTCTCAGAAAGCTTCTTTCTCTTTGTTATCGGAGTTTATTTCCTTTGGCCCTATCGTCTTCTAAGGGATCCGATATATCGGTTCTCAGATTCCACAGAAATAAGGCTAACAAAGCGATCTACGAAATACAGATGTAACTCTGTGAGATGAATTAACAGAACTCTAAGCAGTTTCTCAGAAAACTTCTTTCCAGATTTCATCTGAGGATATTTCCTCATTCACCATAGCCCTCTATGCGCTTCCAGATATCACTTTGCCATTCCCCAAGAACTGTCTTAGTGAAAGGCTTCTTGAGCGGAAAGCTGTAACTCTGTGTGATGATTTCTCAGAACACAAAAAAGTTTCTCAGAAAGCTTCTTTCTCTTTGTTATCGCAGGATATTTCCTTTGGCCCCATATTCTTCAAAGGGATCTGAAATATGTGTTCCCAGATTCCACAGAAATAAGGCTAGCAAAGAGATCCACGAAATACAGATGTAACTCTGTGAGATGAATTAACAGAACACTAAGCAGTTTCTCAGAAAGCTTCTTTCCAGATTTAATCTGAGGATATTTCCTTTTTCACCATAGCCCTCTATGCGCTTCCAAATATCACTTTGCCAATTCCACAAGAACTGTCTTAGCGAAAGGCTTCTTGAGGGGAAAGCTGTAACTCTGTGAGGTGATTTCACAGATCACAAAGAAGTTTCTCAGAAAGCTTCTTTCTCTTTGTTATCGGAGTTAATTTGCATTTGCCCTATAGTCTTCTAAGGGATCCGAAATATCTGTTCTCAGGTTCCACAGAAAAAAGGCTAGCAAAGAGATCCACGAAATACAGATGTATCTCTGTGAGATGAATTAACAGAACACTAAGCAGTTTCTCAGAAAGCTTCTTTCCAGATTTCATCTGAGGATATTTCCTTTTTCACCATAGCCCTCTATGCGCTTCCAAATATCACTTTGCCAATTCCACAAGAAATGTCTTAGCGAAAGGCTTCTTGAGGGGAAAGCTGTAACTCTGTGAGGTGATTTCACAGAACACAAAGAAGTTTCTCAGAAAGCTTCTTTCTCTTTGTTATCGGAGTTAATTTGCTTTTGCCCTATTGTCTTCTAAGGGATCTGAAATATCTGTTCTCAGATTCCACAGAAATAAGGCTAACAAAGAGATCTAGGAAATACAGATGTAACTCTGTGAGATGAATTAACAGAACACTAAGTAGTTTCTCAGAAAGCTTCTTTCCAGGTTTCATCTGAGGATATTTGCTTTTTCACCATAGCCCTGTATGGGCTTCCAAATATCACTTTGCCAATTCCACAAGAACTGTCTTAGTGAAAGGCTTGTTGAGGGGAAAGCTGTAACTCTGTGAGATGATTTCACAGAACACAAAGAAGTTTCTCAGAAAGCTTCTTTCTCTTTGTTATCGCAGGATATTTCCTTTGGCCCTATAGTCTTCTAAGGGATCCGAAATATCTGTTCTCAGATTCCACAGAAAAAAGGCTAGCAAAGAGATCCACGAAATACAGATGTAACTCCCTGAGGTGAATTAACAGAACACTATGCAGTTTCTCAGAAAGCTTCCTTCAAGATTTCATCTGAGGATATTTCCATTTTCACCGTAGCCCTCTATGGGCTTCCAAATATCACTTTGCCAATTCCACAAGAACTGTCTTAGCGAAAGGCTTCTTGAGGGGAAAGCTGTAACTCTGGGAGATGATTTCACAGAACACAAAGAAGTTTCTCAGAAAGCTTCTTTCTCCTTGTTATCTGAGGATATTTCCTTTGGCCCTATAGTCTTCAAAGGGATCCGAAATATGTCTTCTCAGATTCCACAGAAATAAGGCTAGCAAAGAGATCCACGAAATACAGATGTAACTCTGTGAGGTGAATTAAGAGAACATTAAGCAGTTTCTCAGAAAGCTTCTTTCCAGATTTCATCTGAGGATATTTCCTTTTTCACCGTAGCCCTCTATGGGCTTCCAAATATCACTTTGCCAATTCCACAACAACTTTCTTAGCGAAAGGCTTCTTGAGGTGAAAGCTGTTACTCTGTGAGTTGATTTCACAGAACAAAAAGAAGTTTCTCAGAAAGCTTCTTTCTCTTTGTTATCGGAGGATATTTCCTTTGGCCCTATAGTCTTCAAAAGGATAGGAAATATCTGTTCTCAGATTCCACAGAAATAAGGCTAGCAAAGAGATCCACGAAATACAGATGTAACTCTGTGAGGTGAATTAACAGAACACTAAGCCGATTCTCAGAAAGCTTCCTTCAAGATTTCATCTGAGGATGTTTCCTTTATCACCGTAGCCTCTATGGGCTTCCAAATATCACTTTGCCAATTCCACAAGACCTTTCTTAGCGAAAGGCTTCTTAAGCGGATCGCTGTAACTCTGTGACTTGATTTCACAGAACAAAAAGAAGGTTCTCAGAAAGCTTCTTTCTCTTTGTTATCGGAGGATATTTCCTTTGGCCCTATAGTCTTCAAAGGGATCCGAAATATCTGTTCTCAGATTCCACAGAAATAAGGCTAGCAAAGAAATCCACGAAATACAGATGTAACTCTGTGAGATGAATTAACAGAACACTAAGCAGTTTCTCAGAAAGCTTCTTTCCAGATTTCATCTGAGGATATTTCCTTTTTCACCGTAGCCCTCTATGGGCTTCCAAATATCACTTTGCCAATTCCACAAGAACTGTCTTAGCGAAAGGCTTCTTGAGGGGAAAGCTGTAACTCTGTGAGATGATTTCACAGAACACAAAGAAGTTTCTCAGAAAGCTTCTTTCTCTTTGTTATCGGAGGATATTTCCTTTGGCACTATAGACTTCTAAGGGATCCGAAATATCTGTTCTCAGGTTCCACAGAAATAAGGCTAGCAAAGAGATCCACGAAATACAGATGTAACTCTGTGAGATGAATTAACAGAACACTAAGCAGTTTCTCAGAAAGCTTCTTTCCAGATTTCATCTGAGGATATTTCCTTTTTCACCATAGCCCTCTATGCGCTTCCAACTATCACTTTTCCAATTCCACGAGAACTGTCTTAGAGAAAGGCTTCTTGAGGGGAAAGCTGTAACTTTGTGAGATGATTTCACAGAACACAAAGAAGTTTCTCAGAAAGCTTCTTTCTCTTTTTTATCGGAGGATATTTCCTTTGGCCCTATACTCTTTTTAGGGATCCGAAATATCTGTTCTCAGATTCCACAGATATAAGGCTAGCAAAGAGATCCACGAAATACAGATGTAACTCTGTGAGATGAATTTACAGAACACTAAGCAGTTTCTCAGAAAGCTTCTTTCCAGATTTCATCTGAGGATATTTCCTTTTTCACCATAGCCCTCTATGGGCTTCCAACTATCACTTTCCCAATTCCACGAGAACTGTCTTAGCGAAAGGCTTCTTGAGGGGAAAGCTGTAACTCTGTGAGATGATTTCAAAAAACACAAAGAAGTTTCTCAGAAAGCTTCTTTCTCTTTGTTATCAGAGTTTATTTCCTTTGGCCCTATCGTCTTCTAAGGGATCCGAAATATCGGTTCACAGATTCCACAGAAATAAGGCTAACAAAGCGATCTACGAAATACAGATGTAACTCTGTGAGATGAATTAACAGAACTCTAAGCAGTTTCTCAGAAAACTTCTTTCCAGATTTCATCTGAGGATATTTCCTTATTCACCATAGCCCTCTATGCGCTTCCACATATCACTTTGCCATTCCCCAAGAACTGTCTTAGTGAAAGGCTTCTTGAGCGGAAAGCTGTAACTCTGTGTGATGATTTCTCAGAACACAAAGAAGTTTCTCAGAAAGCTTCTTTCTCTTTGTTATCGCAGGATATTTCCTTTGGCCCCATATTCTTCAAAGGGATCCGAAATATGTGTTCTCAGATTCCACAGAAATAAGGCTAGCAAAGAGATCCACGAAATACAGATGTAACTCTGTGAGATGAATTAACAGAACACTAAGCAGTTTCTCAGAAAGCTTCTTTCCAGATTTCATCTGAGGATATTTCCTTTTTCACCATAGCCCTGTATTGGTTTCCAAATATCACTTTGCCAATTCCACAAGAACTGTCTTAGCGAAAGGCTTCTTGAGGGGAAAGTTGTAACTCTGTGATATGATTTCACAAACACAAAGAAGTTTCTCAGAAAGCTTCTTTCTCTTTGTTATCGGAGGATATTTCCTTTGGCCCTATAGTCTTCAAAGGGATCCGAAATATCTGTTCTCAGATTCCACAGAAATAGGGCTAGCAAAGAGATCCACGAAATACAGATGTAACTCTGTGAGATGAATCAACAGAACACTAAGCAGTTTCTCAGAAAGCTTCTTTCCAGATTTCATCTGAGGATATTTCCCTTTTCACCCTAGCCCTCTATGGGCTTCGAAATATCACTTTGCCAATTCCACAAGAACTCTCTTAGCGAAAGGCTTCTTGAGGGGAAAGCTGTAACTCTGTGAGGTGATTTCACAGAACACAATGAAGTTTCTCAGAAAGCTTCTTTCTCTTTTTTATCGGAGGATATTTCCTTTGGCCCTATAGTCTTCAAAGGGATCCGAAATATCTATTCTCAGATTCCACAGAAATAAGGCTAGCAAAGAGATCCACGAAATACAGATGTAACTCTGTGAGATGAATTAACAGAACACTAAGCAGTTTCTCAAAAAGCTTCTTTCCAGATATCATCTGAGGATATTTCCTTTTTCACCATAGCCCTCTTTGCGCTTCCAAATATCACTTTGCCAATTCCACAAGAACTGTCTAAGCGAAAGGATTCTTGAGGGGAAAGTTGTAACTGTGTCAGATGATTTCACAGAACACAAAGATGTTTCTCAGAAAGCTTCTTTCTCTTTTTTATCGGAGGATATTTCCTTTGGCACTATAGTCTTCAAAGGGATCGGAAATATCTATTCTCAGATTCCACAGAAATAAGGCTAGCAAAGAGGTCCACGAAATACAGATGTAACTCTATGAGAAGAATTAAAAGAACACTAAGCAGTTTCTCAGAAAGCTTCTTTACAAATTTCATCTGAGGATATTTCCTTTTTCACCGTAGCCCTCTATGCGCTTCCAAATATCACTTTGCCAATTCCACAAGAACTGTCTTAGCGAAAGGCTTCTTGAGGGGAAAGCTGTAACTCTGTGAGGTGATTTCACAGAACACAAAGAAGTTTCTCAGAAAGCTTCTTTCTCTTTGTTATCGGAGTTAATTTGCTTTTGCCCTATAGTCTTCTAAGGGATCCGAAATATCTGTTCTCAGCTTCCACAGAAAAAAGGCTAGCAAAGAGATCCACGAAATACAGATGTAACTCTGTGAGATGAATTAACAGAACACTAAGCAGTTTCTCAGAAAGCTTCTTTCCAGATTTCATCTTAGGATATTTCCTTTTTCACCATAGCCCTCTATGCGCATCCAAATATCACTTTGCCAATTCCACAAGAAATGTCTTATCGAAAGGCTTCTTTAGGGGAAAGCTGTAACTCTGTGAGGTGATTTCACAGAACACAAAGAAGTTTCTCAGAAAGCTTCTTTCTCTTTGTTATCGGAGTTAATTTGCTTTTGCCCTATTGTCTTCTAAGGGATCCGAAATATCTGTTCTCAGATTCCACAGAAATAAGGCTAACAAAGAGATCTAGGAAATACAGACGTAACTCTGTGAGAAGAATTAACAGAACACTAAGCAGTTTCTCAGAAAGCTTCTTTCCAGATTTCATCTGAGGATATTTCCTTTTTAACCGTAGCCCTCTATGGGCTTCCAAATATCACTTTGCCAATTCCACAAGAACTGTCTTAGCGAAAGGCTTCTTGAGGGGAAAGCTGTAACTCTGTGAGATGATTTCACAGAACGCAAAGAAGTTTCTCACAAAGCTTCTTTCTCTTTGTTATCGGAGGATATTTCCTTTGACACTATAGTCTTCTAAGGGATCCGAAATATCTGTTCTCAGGTTCCACAGAAATAAGGCTAGCAAAGAGATCCACGAAATACAGATGTAATTCTGTGAGATGAATTAACAGAACACTAAGCAGTTTCTCAGAAAGCTTCTTTCCAGATTTCATCTGAGGATACTTCCTTTTTCACCAGAGCCCTCTATGGGCTTCCAACTATCACTTTTCCAATTCCACAAGAACTCTCTTAGCGAAAGGCTTCTTGAGGGGAAAGCTGTAACTCTGTGAGATGATTTCACAGAACACAAAGAAGTTTCTCAGAAAGCTTCTTTCTCTTTGTTATCGGAGGATATTTCCTTTGGCCCTATAGTCTTCTAAGGGATCCGAAATATCTGTTCTCAGATTCCACAGAAATAAGGCTAACAAAGCGATCTACGAAATACAGATGTAACTCTGTGAGATGAATTAACAGAACACTAAGCAGTTTCTCAGAAAGCTTCTTTCCAGGTTTCATCTGAGGATATTTGCTTTTTCACCATAGCCCTGTATGGGCTTCCAAATATCACTTTGCCAATTCCACAAGAACTGTCTTAGTGAAAGGCTTGTTGAGGGGAAAGCTGTAACTCTGTGAGATGATTTCACAGAACACAAAGAAGTTTCTCAGAAAGCTTCTTTCTCTTTGTTATCGCAGGATATTTCCTTTGGCCCTATAGTCTTCTAAGGGATCCGAAATATCTGTTCTCAGATTCCACAGAAAAAAGGCTAGCAAAGAGATCCACGAAATACAGATGTAACTCTGTGAGGTGAATTAACAGAACACTATGCAGTTTCTCAGAAAGCTTCCTTCAAGATTTCATCTGAAGATATTTCCTTTATCACCGTAGCCCTCTATGGGCTTCCAAATATCCCTTTGCCAATTCCACAAGAACTTTCTTAGCGAAAGGCTTCTTGAGGGGAAAGCTGTAACTCTGTGAGATGATTTCAAAAAACACAAAGAAGTTTCTCAGAAAGCTTCTTTCTCTTTGTTATCAGAGTTTATTTCCTTTGGCCCTATCGTCTTCTAAGGGATCCGAAATATCGGTTCTCAGATTCCACAGAAATAAGGCTAGCAAAGCGATCTACGAAATACAGATGTAACTCTGTGAGATGAATTAACAGAACTCTAAGCAGTTTCTCAGAAAACTTCTTTCCAGATTTCATCTGAGGATATTTCCTTATTCACCGTAGCCCTCTATGCGCTTCCAAATATCACTTTGCCATTCCCCAAGAACTGTCTTAGTGAAAGGCTTCTTGAGCGGAAAGCTGTAACTCTGTGTGATGATTTCTCAGAACACAAAGAAGTTTCTCAGAAAGCTTCTTTCTCTTTGTTATCGCAGGATATTTCCTTTGGCCCCATATTCTTCAAAGGGATCCGAAATATGTGTTCTCAGATTCCACAGAAATAAGGCTAGCAAAGAGATCCACGAAATACAGATGTAACTCTGTGAGATGAATTAACAGAACACTAAGCAGTTTCTCAGAAAGCTTCTTTCCAGATTTCATCTGAGGATATTTCCTTTTTCACCATAGCCCTGTATTGGTTTCCAAATATCACTTTGCCAATTCCACAAGAACTGTCTTAGCGAAAGGCTTCTTGAGGGGAAAGTTGTAACTCTGTGATATGATTTCACAAACACAAAGAAGTTTCTCAGAAAGCTTCTTTATCTTTGTTATCGGAGGATATTTCCTTTGGCCCCATAGTCTTCAAAGGGATCCGAAATATCTGTTCTCAGATTCCACAGAAATAGGGCTAGCAAAGAGATCCACGAAATACAGATGTAACTCTGTGAGATGAATCAACAGAACACTAAGCAGTTTCTCAGAAAGCTTCTTTCCAGATTTCATCTGAGGATATTTCCCTTTTCACCCTAGCCCTCTATGGGCCTCGAAATATCACTTTGCCAATTCCACAAGAACTTTCTTAGCGAAAGGCTTCTTGAGGGGAAAGCTGTAACTCTGTGAGGTGATTTCACAGACACAAAGAAGTTTCTTAGAAAGCTTCTTTCTCTTTTTTATCGGAGGATATTTCCTTTGGCCCTATAGTCTTCAAAGGGATCCGAAATATCTATTCTCAGATTCCACAGAAATAAGGCTAGCAAAGAGATCCACGAAATACAGATGTAACTCTGTGAGATGAATTAACAGAACACTAAGCAGTTTCTCAAAAAGCTTCTTTCCAGATATCATCTGAGGATATTTCCTTTTTCACGATAGCCCTCTTTGCGCTTCCAAATATCACTTTGCCAATTCCACAAGAACTGTCTAAGCGAAAGAATTCTTGAGGGGAAAGTTGTAACTGTGTCAGATGATTTCACAGAACACAAAGATGTTTCTCAGAAAGCTTCTTTCCCTTTTTTATCGGTGGATATTTCCTTTGGCACTATAGTCTTCAAAGGGATCCGAAATATCTATTCTCAGATTCCACAGAAATAAGGCGAGCAAAGAGGTCCACGAAATACAGATGTAACTCTATGAGAAGAATTAACAGAACACTAAGCAGTTTCTCAGAAAGCTTCTTTCCAGATTTCATCTGAGGATATTTGCTTTTTCACCATAGCCCTGTATTGGCTTCCAAATATCACTTTGCCAATTCCACAAGAACTGTCTTAGTGAAAGGCTTCTTGAGGGGAAAGCAGTAACTCTGTGAGGTGATTACACAGAACACAAAGAAGTTTCTCAGAAAGCTTCTTTCTCTTTGTTATCGGAGGATATTTCCTTTGGCCCTATAGTCTTCTAAGGGATCCGAAATATCTGTTCTCAGATTCCACAGAAATAAGGCTAGCAAAGAGATCCACGAAATACAGATGTAACTCTGTGAGATGAATTAACAGAACACTAAGCAGTTTCTCAGAAAACTTCTTTCCAGATTTCATCTGAGGATATTTCCTTTTTCACCATAGCCCTCTAGGGGCTTCCAAATATCACTTTGCCAATTCCACAAGAACTATCTTAGCGAAAGGCTTCTTGAGGGGAAAGCTGTAACTCTGTGAGATGATTTCACAGAACACAAAGAAGTTTCTCAGAAAGCTTCTCTCTTTGTTATCGAAGGATATTTCCTTTGGCCCCATAGTCCTCAAAGGGATCCGAAATATCTGTTCTCAGATTCCACAGAAATAAGGCTAGCAAAGAGATCCACGAAATACAGACGTAACTCTGTGAGATGAATTAACAGAAAACTAAGCAGTTTCCCACAAAGCTTCTTTCCAGATTTCATCTGAGGGTAATTCCTTTTTCACCGTAGCCCTCTATGGGCTTCCAAATATCACTTTGCCAATTCCACAAGAACTGTCTTAGCGAAAGGCTTCTTGAGGGGAAAGCTGTATCTCTGGGAGATGATTTCACAGAACACAAAGAAGTTTCTCAGAAAGCTTCTTTCTCTTTGTTATCGGAGGGTATTTCCTTTGGCCCTATAATCTTCAAAGGGATAGGAAATATCTGTTCTCAGATTCCACAGAAATAAGGCTAGCAAAGAGATCCACGAAATACAGATGTAACTCTGTGAGGTGAATTAACAGAACACTAAGCAGTTTCTCAGAAAGCTTCCTTCAAGATTTCATCTGAGGATATTTCCTTTATCACCGTAGCCTCTATGGGCTTCCAAATATCACTTTGCCAATTCCACAAGAACTTTCTTAGCAAAAGGCTTCTTAAGCGGATCACTGTAACTCTGTGACTTGATTTCACAGAACAAAAAGAAGGTTCTCAGAAAGCTTCTTTCTCTTTGTTATCGGAGGATATTTCCTTTGGCCCTATAGTCTTCAAAGGGATCCGAAATATCTGTTTTCAGATTCCACAGAAATAAGGCTAGCAAAGAGATCCACGAAATACAGATGTAACTCTGCGAGATGAATTAACAGAACACTAAGCAGTTTCTCAGAAAGCTTCTTTCCAGATTTCATCTGAGGATATTTCCTTTTTCACCGTAGCCCTCTATGGGCTTCCAAATATCACTTTGCCAATTCCACAAGAACTGTCTTAGCGAAAGGCTTCTTGAGGGGAAAGCTGTAACTCTGTGAGATGATTTCACAGAACACAAAGAAGTTTCTCAGAAAGCTTCTTTCTCTTTGTTATCGGAGGATATTTCCTTTGGCACTATAGACTTCTAAGGGATCCGAAATATCTGTTCTCAGGTTCCACAGAAATAAGGCTAGCAAAGAGATCCACGAAATACAGATGTAACTCTGTGAGATGAATTAACAGAACACTAAGCAGTTTCTCAGAAAGCTTCTTTCCAGATTTCATCTGAGGATAATTCCTTTTTCACCATAGCCCTCTATGGGCTTCCAACTATCACTTTTCCAATTCCACGAGAACTGTCTTAGCGAAAGGCTTCTTGAGGGGAAAGCTGTAACTTTGTGAGATGATTTCACAGAACACAAAGAAGTTTCTCAGAAAGCTTCTTTCTCTTTTTTATCGGAGGATATTTCCTTTGGCCCTATACTCTTTTTAGGGATCCGAAATATCTGTTCTGAGATTCCACAGATATAAGGCTAGCAAAGAGATCCACGAAATACAGATGTAACTCTGTGAGATGAATTAAGAGAACACTAAGCAATTTCTCAGAAAGCTTCTTTCCAGATTTCATCTGAGGATATTTCCTTTTTCACCATAGCCCTCTATGGGCTTCCAACTATCACCTTCCCAATTCCACGAGAACTGTCTTAGCGAAAGGCTTCTTGAGGGGAAAGCTGTAACTCTGTGAGATGATTTCAAAAAACACAAAGAAGTTTCTCAGAAAGCTTCTTTCTCTTTGTTATCGGAGTTTATTTCCTTTGGCCCTAACGTCTTCTAAGGGATCCAAAATATCGGTTCTCAGATTCCACAGAAATAAGGCTAACAAAGAGATCTACGAAATACAGATGTAACTCTGTGAGATGAATTAACAGAACTCTAAGCAGTTTCTCAGAAAACTTCTTTCCAGATTTCATCTGAGGATATTTCCTCATTCACCATAGCCCTCTATGCGCTTCCAGATATCACTTTGCCATTCCCCAAGAACTGTCTTAGTGAAAGGCTTCTTGAGCGGAAAGCTGTAACTCTGTGTGATGATTTCTCAGAACACAAAAAAGTTTCTCAGAAAGCTTCTTTCTCTTTGTTATCGCAGGATATTTCCTTTGGCCCCATATTCTTCAAAGGGATCTGAAATATGTGTTCTCAGATTCCACAGAAATAAGGCTAGCAAAGAGATCCACGAAATACAGATGTAACTCTGTGAGATGAATTAACAGAACACTAAGCAGTTTCTCAGAAAGCTTCTTTCCAGATTTCATCTGAGGATATTTCCTTTTTCACCATAGCCCTCTATGCGCTTCCAAATATCACTTTGCCAATTCCACAAGAACTGTCTTAGCGAAAGGCTTCTTGAGGGGAAAGCTGTATCTCTGTGAGGTGATTTCACAGAACACAAAGAAGTTTCTCAGAAAGCTTCTTTCTCTTTGTTATCGGAGTTAATTTGCATTTGCCCTATAGTCTTCTAAGGGATCCGAAATATCTGTTCTCAGATTCCACAGAAAAAAGGCTAGCAAAGAGATCCACGAAATACAGATGTATCTCTGTGAGATGAATTAACAGAACACTAAGCAGTTTCTCAGAAAGCTTCTTTCCAGATTTCATCTGAGGATATTTCCTTTTTCACCATAGACCTCTATGCGCTTCCAAATATCACTTTGCCAATTCCACAAGAAATGTCTTAGCGAAAGGCTTCTTGAGGGGAAAGCTGTAACTCTGTGAGGTGATTTCACAGAACACAAAGAAGTTTCTCAGAAAGCTTCTTTCTCTTTGTTATCGGAGTTAATTTGCTTTTGCCCTATTGTCTTCTAAGGGATCTGAAATATCTGTTCTCAGATTCCACAGAAATAAGGCTAACAAAGAGATCTAGGAAATACAGATGTAACTCTGTGAGAAGAATTAACAGAACACTAAGCAGTTTCTCAGAAAGCTTCTTTCCAGATTTCATCTGAGGATATTTACATTTTCACCATAGCCCTCTATGCGCTTCCAAATATCACTTTGCCAATTCCACTAGAACTTTCTTAGCGAAAGGCATCTTGAGGGGAAAGCTGTAACTCTGTGAGGTGATTTCACAGAACACAAAGAAGTTTCTCAGAAAGCTTCTTTCTCTTTGTTATCGGAGGATATTTCCTTTGGCCCTATAGTCTTCTAAGGGATCCGAAATATCTGTTCTCAGATTCCATATAAATAAGGCTAGCAAAGAGATCCACAAAATACAGATGTAACCCTGTGAGATGAATTAACAGAACACTAAGCAGTTTCTCAGAAAGCTTCTTCCAGATTTCATCTGAGGATATTTCCTTTTTCACCTTAGCCCTCTTTGGGCTTCCAAATATCACTTTGGCAATTCCACAAGAACTGTCTTAGCGAAAGGCTTCTTGAGGGGAAAGCTGTAACTCTGTGCCATGATTTCACAGAACACAAAGAAGTTAATCAGAAAGCATCCTACTCTTTGTTATCGGAGTTTATTTCCTTTGGCCCTATAATCTTAAAAGGGATCCGAAATATCTGTTCTCAGATTCCACAGAAATAAGGCTAGCAAAGAGATCCAAGAAATACAGATGTAACTCTGTGAGATGAATTAACAGAACACTAGGAAGTTTCTCAGAGAGCTACTTTCCAGATTTCATCTGAGGATATTTCCTTTTTCACCATAGCCCTCTAAGGGCTTCCAAATATCACTTTACCAATTCCACAAGAAGTTTCTTAGCCAAAGGCTTCTTGAGGGGAAAGCTGTAACTCTGTGAGATGATTTCACAGAACACAAAGAAGTTTCTCAGAAAGCTTCTTTCTCTTTGTTATCGGAGGATATTTCCTTTGGCCCTAGAGTCTTCTAAGGGATCCGATATATCTGTTCTCAGATTCCACAGAAATAAGGCAAGCAAACAGATTCACGAAATACAGATGTAACTCTGTGAGATGAATTAACAGAACACTAAGGAGTTTCTCAGAAAGCTACTTTCCAGATTTCATCTGAGGATATTTCCTTTTTCAACATAGCCCTCTAAACGCTTCCAAATATCACTTTGCCAATTCCACAAGAACTGTCTTAGCCAAAGACTTCTTGAGGGGAAAGCTGTAACTCTGTGAGATGATTTCACAGAACACAAAGAAGTTTCTCAGAAAGCTTCTTTCTCTTTGTTATCGGAGAATATTTCCTTTGGCCCTTTAGTCTTCTAAGGGATCCGAAATATCTGTTCTCAGATTCCACAGAAATAAGGCTAGCAAAGAGATCCACGAAATACAGATGTAAATCTGTGAGATGCATTAACAGAACACTAAGCAGTTTCTCAGAAAGCTGCTTTCCAGATTTCATCTGAGGATATTTCCTGTTTCACCATAGCCCTCTATGGGCTTCCAAATATCACTTTGCCAATTTCACAAGAAATGTCTTAGCGAAAGGCTTCTTGAGGGGAAAGCTGTAACTCTGTGACATGATTTCACAGAACACAAAGAAGTTTCTCAGAAAGCTTCTTTCTCTTGTTATCGGAGGATAATTCCTTTGGCCCTATAGTGTTCAAAGGGATCCGAAATATCTATTCTCAGATTCCACAGAAATAAGGCTAGCAAAGAAGTCCACGAAATACAGATGTAACTCTATGAGAAGAATTAACAGAACACTAAGCAGTTTCTCAGAAAGCTTCTTTCCAGATTTCATCTGCGGATATTTGCTTTTTCACCATAGCCCTGTATTGGCTTCCAAATATCACTTTGCCAATTCCACAAGAACTGTCTTAGTGAAAGGCTTCTTGAGGGGAAAGCAGTAACTCTGTGAGGTGATTTCACAGAACACAAAGAAGTTTCTCAGAAAGCTTCTTTCTCTTTGTTATCGGAGGATATTTCCTTTGGCCCTATAGTCTTCTAAGGGATCCGAAATATCTGTTCTCAGATTCCACAGAAATAAGGCTAGCAAAGAGATCCACGAAATACAGATGTAACTCTGTGAGATGAACTAACAGAACACTAAGCAGTTTCTCAGAAAGCTTCTTTCCAGATTTCATCTGAGGATATTTCCTTTTTCACCATAGCCCTCTAGGGGCTTCCAAATATCACTTTGCCAATTCCACAAGAACTATCTTAGCGAAAGGCTTCTTGAGGGGAAAGCTGTAACTCTGTGAGATGATTTCACAGAACACAAAGAAGTTTCTCAGAAAGCTTCTCTCTTTGTTATCGAAGGATATTTCCTTTGGCCCCATAGTCCTCAAAGGGATCCGAAATATCTGTTCTCAGATTCCACAGAAATAAGGCTAGCAAAGAGATCCACGAAATACACACGTAACTCTGTGAGATGAATTAACAGAAAACTAAGCAGTTTCCCACAAAGCTTCTTTCCAGATTTCATCTGAGGGTAATTCCTTTTTCACCGTAGCCCTCTATGGGCTTCCAAATATCACTTTGCCAATTCCACAAGAACTGTCTTAGCGAAAGGCTTCTTGAGGGGAAAGCTGTATCTCTGTGAGATGATTTCACAGAACACAAAGAAGTTTCTCAGAAAGCTTCTTTCTCTTTGTTATCGGAGGATATTTCCTTTGGCACTATAGACTTCTAAGGGATCCGAAATATCTGTTCTCAGGTTCCACAGAAATAAGGCTAGCAAAGAGATCCACGAAATACAGATGTAACTCTGTGAGATGAATTAACAGAACACTAAGCAGTTTCTCAGAAAGCTTCTTTCCAGATTTCATCTGAGGATATTTCCTTTTTCACCATAGCCCTCTATGGGCTTCCAACTATCACTTTTCCAATTCCACGAGAACTGTCTTAGCGAAAGGCTTCTTGAGGGGAAAGCTGTAACTTTGTGAGATGATTTCACAGAACACAAAGAAGTTTCTCAGAAAGCTTCTTTCTCTTTTTTATCGGAGGATATTTCCTTTGGCCCTATACTCTTTTTAGGGATCCGAAATATCTGTTCTGAGATTCCACAGATATAAGGCTAGCAAAGAGATCCACGAAATACAGATGTAACTCTGTGAGATGAATTAAGAGAACACTAAGCAATTTCTCAGAAAGCTTCTTTCCAGATTTCATCTGAGGATATTTCCTTTTTCACCATAGCCCTCTATGGGCTTCCAACTATCACCTTCCCAATTCCACGAGAACTGTCTTAGCGAAAGGCTTCTTGAGGGGAAAGCTGTAACTCTGTGAGATGATTTCAAAAAACACAAAGAAGTTTCTCAGAAAGCTTCTTTCTCTTTGTTATCGGAGTTTATTTCCTTTGGCCCTATCGTCTTCTAAGGGATCCGAAATATCGGTTCTCAGATTCCACAGAAATAAGGCTAACAAAGCGATCTACGAAATACAGATGTAACTCTGTGAGATGAATTAACAGAACTCTAAGCAGTTTCTCAGAAAACTTCTTTCCAGATTTCATCTGAGGATATTTCCTCATTCACCATAGCCCTCTATGCGCTTCCAAATATCACTGTGCGATTTCCAAAAGAACTGTCTTAGCGAAAGGCTTCTTGAGGGGAAAGCTGTAACTCTGTGAGGTGATTTCACAGAACACAAAGAAGTTTCTCAGAAAGCTTCTTTCTCTTTGTTATCGGAGTTAATTTGCATTTGCCCTATAGTCTTCTAAGGGATCCGAAATATCTGTTCTCAGGTTCCACAGAAAAAAGGCTAGCAAAGAGATCCACGAAATACAGATGTATCTCTGTGAGATGAATTAACAGAACACTAAGCAGTTTCTCAGAAAGCTTCTTTCCAGATTTCATCTGAGGATATTTCCTTTTTCACCATAGCCCTCTATGCGCTTCCAAATATCACTTTGCCAATTCCACAAGAAATGTCTTAGCGAAAGGCTTCTTGAGGGGAAAGCTGTAACTCTGTGAGGTGATTTCACAGAACACAAAGAAGTTTCTCAGAAAGCTTCTTTCTCTTTGTTATCGGAGTTAATTTGCTTTTGCCCTATTGTCTTCTAAAGGATCTGAAATATCTGTTCTCAGATTCCACAGAAATAAGGCTAACAAAGAGATCTAGGAAATACAGATGTAACTCTGTGAGAAGAATTAACAGAACACTAAGCAGTTTCTCAGAAAGCTTCTTTCCAGATTTCATCTGAGGATATTTCCTTTTTCACCGTAGCCCTCTATGGGCTTCCAAATATTACTTTGCCAATTCCACAAGAACTGTCTTAGCGAAAGGCTTCTTGAGGGGAAAGCTGTAACTCTGTGAGATGATTTCACAGAACGCAAAGAAGTTTCTCACAAAGCTTCTTTCTCTTTGTTATCGGAGGATATTTCCTTTGACACTATAGTCTTCTAAGGGATCCGAAATATCTGTTCTCAGGTTCCACAGAAATAAGGCTAGCAAAGAGATCCACGAAATACAGATGTAATTCTGTGAGATGAATTAACAGAACACTAAGCAGTTTCTCAGAAAGCTTCTTTCCAGATTTCATCTGAGGATACTTCCTTTTTCACCAGAGCCCTCTATGGGCTTCCAACTATCACTTTTCCAATTCCACGAGAACTGTCTTAGCGAAAGGCTTCTTGAGGGGAAAGCTGTAACTTTGTGAGATGATTTCACAGAACACAAAGAAGTTTCTCAGAAAGCTTCTTTCTCTTTTTTATCGGAGGATATTTCCTTTGGCCCTATACTCTTTTTAGGGATCCGAAATATCTGTTCTGAGATTCCACAGATATAAGGCTAGCAAAGAGATCCACGAAATACAGATGTAACTCTGTGAGATGAATTAAGAGAACACTAAGCAATTTCTCAGAAAGCTTCTTTCCAGATTTCATCTGAGGATATTTCCTTTTTTACCATAGCCCTCTATGGGCTTCCAACTATCACCTTCCCAATTCCACGAGAACTGTCTTAGCGAAAGGCTTCTTGAGGGGAAAGCTGTAACTCTGTGAGATGATTTCAAAAAACACAAAGAAGTTTCTCAGAAAGCTTCTTTCTCTTTGTTATCGGAGTTTATTTCCTTTGGCCCTATCGTCTTCTAAGGGATCCAAAATATCGGTTCTCAGATTCCACAGAAATAAGGCTAACAAAGAGATCTACGAAATACAGATGTAACTCTGTGAGATGAATTAACAGAACTCTAAGCAGTTTCTCAGAAAACTTCTTTCCAGATTTCATCTGAGGATATTTCCTCATTCACCATAGCCCTCTATGCGCTTCCAGATATCACTTTGCCATTCCCCAAGAACTGTCTTAGTGAAAGGCTTCTTGAGCGGAAAGCTGTAACTCTGTGTGATGATTTCTCAGAACACAAAAAAGTTTCTCAGAAAGCTTCTTTCTCTTTGTTATCGCAGGATATTTCCTTTGGCCCCATATTCTTCAAAGGGATCTGAAATATGTGTTCTCAGATTCCACAGAAATAAGGCTAGCAAAGAGATCCACGAAATACAGATGTAACTCTGTGAGATGAATTAACAGAACACTAAGCAGTTTCTCAGAAAGCTTCTTTCCAGATTTCATCTGAGGATATTTCCTTTTTCACCATAGCCCTCTATGCGCTTCCAAATATCACTTTGCCAATTCCACAAGAACTGTCTTAGCGAAAGGCTTCTTGAGGGGAAAGCTGTAACTCTGTGAGGTGATTTCACAGAACACAAAGAAGTTTCTCAGAAAGCTTCTTTCTCTTTGTTATCGGAGTTAATTTGCATTTGCCCTATAGTCTTCTAAGGGATCCGAAATATCTGTTCTCAGATTCCACAGAAAAAAGGCTAGCAAAGAGATCCACGAAATACAGATGTATCTCTGTGAGATGAATTAACAGAACACTAAGCAGTTTCTCAGAAAGCTTCTTTCCAGATTTCATCTGAGGATATTTCCTTTTTCACCATAGACCTCTATGCGCTTCCAAATATCACTTTGCCAATTCCACAAGAAATGTCTTAGCGAAAGGCTTCTTGAGGGGAAAGCTGTAACTCTGTGAGGTGATTTCACAGAACACAAAGAAGTTTCTCAGAAAGCTTCTTTCTCTTTGTTATCGGAGTTAATTTGCTTTTGCCCTATTGTCTTCTAAGGGATCTGAAATATCTGTTCTCAGATTCCACAGAAATAAGGCTAACAAAGAGATCTAGGAAATACAGATGTAACTCTGTGAGAAGAATTAACAGAACACTAAGCAGTTTCTCAGAAAGCTTCTTTCCAGATTTCATCTGAGGATATTTACATTTTCACCATAGCCCTCTATGCGCTTCCAAATATCACTTTGCCAATTCCACTAGAACTTTCTTAGCGAAAGGCATCTTGAGGGGAAAGCTGTAACTCTGTGAGGTGATTTCACAGAACACAAAGAAGTTTCTCAGAAAGCTTCTTTCTCTTTGTTATCGGAGGATATTTCCTTTGGCCCTATAGTCTTCTAAGGGATCCGAAATATCTGTTCTCAGATTCCATATAAATAAGGCTAGCAAAGAGATCCACAAAATACAGATGTAACCCTGTGAGATGAATTAACAGAACACTAAGCCGTTTCTCAGAAAGCTTCTTCCAGATTTCATCTGAGGATATTTCCTTTTTCACCTTAGCCCTCTTTGGGCTTCCAAATATCACTTTGGCAATTCCACAAGAACTGTCTTAGCGAAAGGCTTCTTGAGGGGAAAGCTGTAACTCTGTGCCATGATTTCACAGAACACAAAGAAGTTAATCAGAAAGCATCCTACTCTTTGTTATCGGAGTTTATTTCCTTTGGCCCTATAATCTTAAAAGGGATCCGAAATATCTGTTCTCAGATTCCACAGAAATAAGGCTAGCAAAGAGATCCAAGAAATACAGATGTAACTCTGTGAGATGAATTAACAGAACACTAGGAAGTTTCTCAGAGAGCTACTTTCCAGATTTCATCTGAGGATATTTCCTTTTTCACCATAGCCCTCTAAGGGCTTCCAAATATCACTTTACCAATTCCACAAGAAGTTTCTTAGCCAAAGGCTTCTTGAGGGGAAAGCTGTAACTCTGTGAGATGATTTCACAGAACACAAAGAAGTTTCTCAGAAAGCTTCTTTCTCTTTGTTATCGGAGGATATTTCCTTTGGCCCTAGAGTCTTCTAAGGGATCCGATATATCTGTTCTCAGATTCCACAGAAATAAGGCAAGCAAACAGATTCACGAAATACAGATGTAACTCTGTGAGATGAATTAACAGAACACTAAGGAGTTTCTCAGAAAGCTACTTTCCAGATTTCATCTGAGGATATTTCCTTTTTCAACATAGCCCTCTAAACGCTTCCAAATATCACTTTGCCAATTCCACAAGAACTGTCTTAGCCAAAGACTTCTTGAGGGGAAAGCTGTAACTCTGTGAGATGATTTCACAGAACACAAAGAAGTTTCTCAGAAAGCTTCTTTCTCTTTGTTATCGGAGAATATTTCCTTTGGCCCTTTAGTCTTCTAAGGGATCCGAAATATCTGTTCTCAGATTCCACAGAAATAAGGCTAGCAAAGAGATCCACGAAATACAGATGTAAATCTGTGAGATGCATTAACAGAACACTAAGCAGTTTCTCAGAAAGCTGCTTTCCAGATTTCATCTGAGGATATTTCCTGTTTCACCATAGCCCTCTATGGGCTTCCAAATATCACTTTGCCAATTTCACAAGAAATGTCTTAGCGAAAGGCTTCTTGAGGGGAAAGCTGTAACTCTGTGACATGATTTCACAGAACACAAAGAAGTTTCTCAGAAAGCTTCTTTCTCTTGTTATCGGAGGATAATTCCTTTGGCCCTATAGTGTTCAAAGGGATCCGAAATATCTATTCTCAGATTCCACAGAAATAAGGCTAGCAAAGAAGTCCACGAAATACAGATGTAACTCTATGAGAAGAATTAACAGAACACTAAGCAGTTTCTCAGAAAGCTTCTTTCCAGATTTCATCTGCGGATATTTGCTTTTTCACCATAGCCCTGTATTGGCTTCCAAATATCACTTTGCCAATTCCACAAGAACTGTCTTAGTGAAAGGCTTCTTGAGGGGAAAGCAGTAACTCTGTGAGGTGATTTCACAGAACACAAAGAAGTTTCTCAGAAAGCTTCTTTCTCTTTGTTATCGGAGGATATTTCCTTTGGCCCTATAGTCTTCTAAGGGATCCGAAATATCTGTTCTCAGATTCCACAGAAATAAGGCTAGCAAAGAGATCCACGAAATACAGATGTAACTCTGTGAGATGAACTAACAGAACACTAAGCAGTTTCTCAGAAAGCTTCTTTCCAGATTTCATCTGAGGATATTTCCTTTTTCACCATAGCCCTCTAGGGGCTTCCAAATATCACTTTGCCAATTCCACGAGAACTATCTTAGCGAAAGGCTTCTTGAGGGGAAAGCTGTAACTCTGTGAGATGATTTCACAGAACACAAAGAAGTTTCTCAGAAAGCTTCTCTCTTTGTTATCGAAGGATATTTCCTTTGGCCCCATAGTCCTCAAAGGGATCCGAAATATCTGTTCTCAGATTCCACAGAAATAAGGCTAGCAAAGAGATCCACGAAATACACACGTAACTCTGTGAGATGAATTAACAGAAAACTAAGCAGTTTCCCACAAAGCTTCTTTCCAGATTTCATCTGAGGGTAATTCCTTTTTCACCGTAGCCCTCTATGGGCTTCCAAATATCACTTTGCCAATTCCACAAGAACTGTCTTAGCGAAAGGCTTCTTGAGGGGAAAGCTGTATCTCTGGGAGATGATTTCACAGAACACAAGAAGTTTCTCAGAAAGCTTCTTTCTCTTTGTTATCTGAGGATATTTCCTTTGGCCCTATAGTCTTCAAAGGGATCCGAAATATGTCTTCTCAGATTCCACAGAAATAAGGCTAGCAAAGAGATCCACGAAATACAGATGTAACTCTGTGAGGTGAATTAACAGAACACTAAGCAGTTTCTCAGAAAGCTTCTTTCCAGATTTCATCTGAGGATATTTCCTTTTTCACCGTAGCCCTCTATGGGCTTCCAAATATCACTTTGCCAATTCCACAACAACTTTCTTAGCGAAAGGCTTCTTGAGGTGAAAGCTGTTACTCTGTGAGTTGATTTCACAGAACAAAAAGAAGTTTCTCAGAAAGCTTCTTTCTCCTTGTTATCGGAGGGTATTTCCTTTGGCCCTATAATCTTCAAAGGGATAGGAAATATCTGTTCTCAGATTCCACAGAAATAAGGCTAGCAAAGAGATCCACGAAATACAGATGTAACTCTGTGAGGTGAATTAACAGAACACTAAGCAGTTTCTCAGAAAGCTTCCTTCAAGATTTCATCTGAGGATATTTCCTTTATCACCGTAGCCTCTATGGGCTTCCAAATATCACTTTGCCAATTCCACAAGAACTTTCTTAGCAAAAGGCTTCTTAAGCGGATCGCTGTAACTCTGTGACTTGATTTCACAGAACAAAAAGAAGGTTCTCAGAAAGCTTCTTTCTCTTTGTTATCGGAGGATATTTCCTTTGGCCCTATAGTCTTCAAAGGGATCCGAAATATCTGTTTTCAGATTCCACAGAAATAAGGCTAGCAAAGAGATCCACGAAATACAGATGTAACTCTGCGAGATGAATTAACAGAACACTAAGCAGTTTCTCAGAAAGCTTCTTTCCAGATTTCATCTGAGGATATTTCCTTTTTCACCGTAGCCCTCTATGGGCTTCCAAATATCACTTTGCCAATTCCACAAGAACTGTCTTAGCGAAAGGCTTCTTGAGGGGAAAGCTGTAACTCTGTGAGATGATTTCACAGAACACAAAGAAGTTTCTCAGAAAGCTTCTTTCTCTTTGTTATCGGAGGATATTTCCTTTGGCACTATAGACTTCTAAGGGATCCGAAATATCTGTTCTCAGGTTCCACAGAAATAAGGCTAGCAAAGAGATCCACGAAATACAGATGTAACTCTGTGAGATGAATTAACAGAACACTAAGCAGTTTCTCAGAAAGCTTCTTTCCAGATTTCATCTGAGGATATTTCCTTTTTCACCATAGCCCTCTATGGGCTTCCAACTATCACTTTTCCAATTCCACGAGAACTGTCTTAGCGAAAGGCTTCTTGAGGGGAAAGCTGTAACTTTGTGAGATGATTTCACAGAACACAAAGAAGTTTCTCAGAAAGCTTCTTTCTCTTTTTTATCGGAGGATATTTCCTTTGGCCCTATACTCTTTTTAGGGATCCGAAATATCTGTTCTGAGATTCCACAGATATAAGGCTAGCAAAGAGATCCACGAAATACAGATGTAACTCTGTGAGATGAATTAAGAGAACACTAAGCAATTTCTCAGAAAGCTTCTTTCCAGATTTCATCTGAGGATATTTCCTTTTTCACCATAGCCCTCTATGGGCTTCCAACTATCACCTTCCCAATTCCACGAGAACTGTCTTAGCGAAAGGCTTCTTGAGGGGAAAGCTGTAACTCTGTGAGATGATTTCAAAAAACACAAAGAAGTTTCTCAGAAAGCTTCTTTCTCTTTGTTATCGGAGTTTATTTCCTTTGGCCCTATCGTCTTCTAAGGGATCCGAAATATCGGTTCTCAGATTCCACAGAAATAAGGCTAACAAAGCGATCTACGAAATACAGATGTAACTCTGTGAGATGAATTAACAGAACTCTAAGCAGTTTCTCAGAAAACTTCTTTCCAGATTTCATCTGAGGATATTTCCTCATTCACCATAGCCCTCTATGCGCTTCCAAATATCACTGTGCGATTTCCAAAAGAACTGTCTTAGCGAAAGGCTTCTTGAGGGGAAAGCTGTAACTCTGTGAGGTGATTTCACAGAACACAAAGAAGTTTCTCAGAAAGCTTCTTTCTCTTTGTTATCGGAGTTAATTTGCATTTGCCCTATAGTCTTCTAAGGGATCCGAAATATCTGTTCTCAGGTTCCACAGAAAAAAGGCTAGCAAAGAGATCCACGAAATACAGATGTAACTCTATGAGAAGAATTAAAAGAAAACTAAGCAGTTTCTCAGAAAGCTTCTTTACAAATTTCATCTGAGGATATTTCCTTTTTCACCATAGCCCTCTATGCGCTTCCAAATATCACTTTGCCAATTCCACAAGAACTGTCTTAGCGAAAGGCTTCTTGAGGGGAAAGCTGTTACTCTGTGAGGTGATTTCACAGAACACAAAGAAGTTTCTCAGAAAGCTTCTTTCTCTTTGTTATCGGAGTTAATTTGCTTTTGCCCTATAGTCTTCTAAGGGTTCCGAAATATCTGTTCTCAGCTTCCACAGAAAAAAGGCTAGCAAAGAGATCCACGAAATACAGATGTAACTCTGTGAGATGAATCAACAGAACACTAAGCAGTTTCTCAGAAAGCTTCTTTCCAGATTTCATCTGAGGATATTTCCCTTTTCACCCTAGCCCTCTATGGGCTTCGAAATATCACTTTGCCAATTCCACAAGAACTTTCTTAGCGAAAGGCTTCTTGAGGGGAAAGCTGTAACTCTGTGAGGTGATTTCACAGACACAAAGAAGTTTCTCAGAAAGCTTCTTTCTCTTTTTTATCGGAGTTAACTTGCTTTTGCCCTATTGTCTTCTAAGGGATCCGAAATATCTGTTCTCAGATTCCACAGAAATAAGGCTAACAAAGAGATCTAGGAAATACAGACGTAACTCTGTGAGAAGAATTAACAGAACACTAAGCAGTTTCTCAGAAAGCTTCTTTCCAGATTTCATCTGAGGATATTTCCTTTTTAACCGTAGCCCTCTATGGGCTTCCAAATATCACTTTGCCAATACCACAAGAACTGTCTTAGCGAAAGGCTTCTTGAGGGGAAAGCTGTAACTCTGTGAGATGATTTCACGGAACGCAAAGAAGTTTCTCACAAAGCTTCTTTCTCTTTGTTATCGGAGGATATTTCCTTTGACACTATAGTCTTCTAAGGGATCCGAAATATCTGTTCTCAGGTTCCACAGAAATAAGGCTAGCAAAGAGATCCACGAAATACAGATGTAATTCTGTGAGATGAATTAACAGAACACTAAGCAGTTTCTCAGAAAGCTTCTTTCCAGATTTCATCTGAGGATACTTCCTTTTTCACCAGAGCCCTCTATGGGCTTCCAACTATCACTTTTCCAATTCCACAAGAACTCTCTTAGCGAAAGGCTTCTTGAGGGGAAAGCTGTAACTCTGTGAGATGATTTCACAGAACACAAAGAAGTTTCTCAGAAAGCTTCTTTCTCTTTGTTATCGGAGGATATTTCCTTTGGCCCTATAGTCTTCTAAGGGATCCGAAATATCTGTTCTCAGATTCCACAGAAATAAGGCTAACAAAGCGATCTACGAAATACAGATGTAACTCTGTGAGATGAATTAACAGAACACTAAGCAGTTTCTCAGAAAGCTTCTTTCCAGGTTTCATCTGCGGATATTTGCTTTTTCACCATAGCCCTGTATGGGCTTCCAAATATCACTTTGCCAATTCCACAAGAACTGTCTTAGTGAAAGGCTTGTTGAGGGGAAAGCTGTAACTCTGTGAGATGATTTCACAGAACACAAAGAAGTTTCTCAGAAAGCTTCTTTCTCTTTGTTATCGCAGGATATTTCCTTTGGCCCTATAGTCTTCTAAGGGATCCGAAATATCTGTTCTCAGATTCCACAGAAAAAAGGCTAGCAAAGAGATCCACGAAATACAGATGTAACTCTGTGAGGTGAATTAACAGAACACTATGCAGTTTCTCAGAAAGCTTCCTTCAAGATTTCATCTGAGGATATTTCCTTTATCACCGTAGCCCTCTATGGGCTTCCAAATATCCCTTTGCCAATTCCACAAGAACTTTCTTAGCGAAAGGCTTCTTAAGCGGATCGCTGTAACTCTGTGACTTGATTTCACAGAACAAAAAGAAGTTTCTCAGAAAGCTTCTTTCTCTTTGTTATCGGAGGATATTTCCTTTGGCCCTATAGTCTTCAAAGGGATCCGAAATATCTCTTCTCAGATTCCACAGAAATAAGGCTAGCAAACAGATCCACGAAATACAGATGTAACTCTGTGAGATGAATTAACAGAACACTAAGCAGTTTCTCAGAAAGCTTCTTTCCAGATTTCATCTGAGGATATTTCCTTTTTCACCATAACCCTCTATGCGCTTCCAAATATCACTTTGCCAATTCCACAAGAACTGTCTTAGCGAAAGGCTTCTTGAGGGGAAAGCTGTAACTCTGTGAGATGATTTCAAAAAACACAAAGAACTTTCTCAGAAAGCTTCTTTCTCTTTGTTATCAGAGTTTATTTCCTTTGGCCCTATCGTCTTCTAAGGGATCCGAAATATCGGTTCTCAGATTCCACAGAAATAAGGCTAACAAAGCGATCTACGAAATACAGATGTAACTCTGTGAGATGAATTAACAGAACTCTAAGCAGTTTCTCAGAAAACTTCTTTCCAGATTTCATCTGAGGATATTTCCTTATTCACCGTAGCCCTCTATGCGCTTCCAAATATCACTTTGCCATTCCCCAAGAACTGTCTTAGTGAAAGGCTTCTTGAGCGGAAAGCTGTAACTCTGTGTGATGATTTCTCAGAACACAAAGAAGTTTCTCAGAAAGCTTCTTTCTCTTTGTTATCGCAGGATATTTCCTTTGGCCCCATATTCTTCAAAGGGATCCGAAATATGTGTTCTCAGATTCCACAGAAATAAGGCTAGCAAAGAGATCCACGAAATACAGATGTAACTCTGTGAGATGAATTAACAGAACACTAAGCAGTTTCTCAGAAAGCTTCTTTCCAGATTTCATCTGAGGATATTTCCTTTTTCACCATAGCCCTGTATTGGTTTCCAAATATCACTTTGCCAATTCCACAAGAACTGTCTTAGCGAAAGGCTTCTTGAGGGGAAAGTTGTAACTCTGTGATATGATTTCACAAACACAAAGAAGTTTCTCAGAAAGCTTCTTTATCTTTGTTATCGGAGGATATTTCCTTTGGCCCCATAGTCTTCAAAGGGATCCGAAATATCTGTTCTCAGATTCCACAGAAATAGGGCTAGCAAAGAGATCCACGAAATACAGATGTAACTCTGTGAGATGAATCAACAGAACACTAAGCAGTTTCTCAGAAAGCTTCTTTCCAGATTTCAGCTGAGGATATTTCCCTTTTCACCCTAGCCCTCTATGGGCCTCGAAATATCACTTTGCCAATTCCACAAGAACTTTCTTAGCGAAAGGCTTCTTGAGGGGAAAGCTGTAACTCTGTGAGGTGATTTCACAGACACAAAGAAGTTTCTTAGAAAGCTTCTTTCTCTTTTTTATCGGAGGATATTTCCTTTGGCCCTATAGTCTTCAAAGGGATCCGAAATATCTATTCTCAGATTCCACAGAAATAAGGCTAGCAAAGAGATCCACGAAATACAGATGTAACTCTGTGAGATGAATTAACAGAACACTAAGCAGTTTCTCAAAAAGCTTCTTTCCAGATATCATCTGAGGATATTTCCTTTTTCACGATAGCCCTCTTTGCGCTTCCAAATATCACTTTGCCAATTCCACAAGAACTGTCTAAGCGAAAGAATTCTTGAGGGGAAAGTTGTAACTGTGTCAGATGATTTCACAGAACACAAAGATGTTTCTCAGAAAGCTTCTTTCCCTTTTTTATCGGAGGATATTTCCTTTGGCACTATAGTCTTCAAAGGGATCCGAAATATCTATTCTCAGATTCCACAGAAATAAGGCGAGCAAAGAGGTCCACGAAATACAGATGTAACTCTATGAGAAGAATTAAAAGAACACCAAGCAGTTTCTCAGAAAGCTTCTTTACAAATTTCATCTGAGGATATTTCCTTTTTCACCATAGCCCTCTATGCGCTTCCAAATATCACTTTGCCAATTCCACAAGAACTGTCTTAGCGAAAGGCTTCTTGAGGGGAAAGCTGTAACTCTGTGAGGTGATTTCACAGAACACAAAGAAGTTTCTAAGAAAGCTTCTTTCTCTTTGTTATCGGAGTTAATTTGCTTTTGCCGTATAGTCTTCTAAGGGATCCGAAATATCTGTTCTCAGATTCCACAGAAATAAGGCTAACAAAGAGATCTAGGAAATACAGACGTAACTCTGTGAGAAGAATTAACAGAACACTAAGCAGTTTCTCAGAAAGCTTCTTTCCAGATTTCATCTGAGGATATTTCCTTTTTCACCGTAGACCTCTATGGGCTTCCAAATATCACTTTGCCAATTCCACAAGAACTGTCTTAGCGAAAGGCTTCTTGAGGGGAAAGCTGTAACTCTGTGAGATGATTTCACAGAATGCAAAGAAGTTTCTCACAAAGCTTCTTTCTCTTTGTTATCGGAGGATATTTCCTTTGACACTATAGTCTTCTAAGGGATCCGAAATATCTGTTCTCAGGTTCCACAGAAATAAGGCTAGCAAAGAGATCCACGAAATACAGATGTAATTCTGTGAGATGAATTAACAGAACACTAAGCAGTTTCTCAGAAAGCTTCTTTCCAGATTTCATCTGAGGATACTTCCTTTTTCACCAGAGCCCTCTATGGGCTTCCAACTATCACTTTTCCAATTCCACAAGAACTCTCTTAGCGAAAGGCTTCTTGAGGGGAAAGCTGTAACTCTGTGAGATGATTTCACAGAACACAAAGAAGTTTCTCAGAAAGCTTCTTTCTCTTTGTTATCGGAGGATATTTCCTTTGGCCCTATATTCTTCTAAGGGATCCGAAATATCTGTTCTCAGATTCCACAGAAATAAGGCTAACAAAGCGATCTACGAAATACAGATGTAACTCTGTGAGATGAATTAACAGAACACTAAGCAGTTTCTCAGAAAGCTTCTTTCCAGGTTTCATCTGAGGATATTTGCTTTTTCACCATAGCCCTGAATGGGCTTCCAAATATCACTTTGCCAATTCCACAAGAACTGTCTTAGTGAAAGGCTTGTTGAGGGGAAAGCTGTAACTCTGTGAGATGATTTCACAGAACACAAAGAAGTTTCTCAGAAAGCTTCTTCTCTTTGTTATCGCAGGATATTTCCTTTGGCCCTATAGTCTTCTAAGGGATCCGAAATATCTGTTCTCAGATTCCACAGAAAAAAGGATAGCAAAGAGATCCACGAAATACAGATGTAACTCTGTGAGGTGAATTAACAGAACACTATGCAGTATCTCAGAAAGCTTCCTTCAAGATTTCATCTGAGGATATTTCCTTTATCACCGTAGCCCTCTATGGGCTTCCAAATATCTCTTTGCCAATTCCACAAGAACTTTCTTAGCGAAAGGCTTCTTAAGCGGATCGCTGTAACTCTGTGACTTGATTTCACAGAATAAAAAGAAGTTTCTCAGAAAGCTTCTTTCTCTTTGTTATCGGAGGATATTTCCTTTGGCCCTATAGTCTTCAAAGGGATCCGAAATATCTCTTCTCAGATTCCACAGAAATAAGGCTAGCAAAGAGATCCACGAAATACAGATGTAACTCTGTGAGATGAATTAACAGAACACTAAGCAGTTTCTCAGAAAGCTTCTTTCCAGATTTCATCTCAGGATATTTCCTTTTTCACCGTAGCCCTCTATGGGCTTCCAAATATCACTTTGCCAATTCCACAAGAACTGTCTTAGCTAAAGGCTTCTTGAGGGGAAAGCTGTAACTCTGTGAGATGATTTCACAGAACACAAAGAAGTTTCTCAGAAAGCTTCTTTCTCTTTGTTATCGGAGGATATTTCCTTTGGCACTATAGACTTCTAAGGGATCCGAAATATCTGTTCTCAGGTTCCACAGAAATAAGGCTAGCAAAGAGATCCACGAAATACAGATGTAACTCTGTGAGATGAATTAACAAAACACTAAGCAGTTTCTCAGAAAGCTTCTTTCCAGATTTCATCTGAGGATATTTCCTTTTTCACCATAGCCCTCTTTGGGCTTCCAACTATCACTTTTCCAATTCCACGAGAACTGTCATAGCGAAAGGCTTCTTCAGGGGAAAGCTGTAACTTTGTGAGATGATTTCACAGAACACAAAGAAGTTTCTCAGAAAGCTTCTTTCTCTTTGATATCGGAGGATATTTCCTTTGGCCCTATTGTCTTCTAAGGGATCCGAAATATCTGTTCTCAGATTCCACAGAAGTAAGGCTGGCAAAGAGATACACGAAATACAGATGTAACTCTGTGAGATGAATTAACAGAACACTAAGCAGTTTCTCAGAAAGCTTCTTTCCAGATTTCATCTTAGGATATTTCCTTTTTCACCATAGCCCTCTATGCGCTTCCAAATATCACTTTGCCAATTCCACAAGAACTGTCTTAGCGAAAGGCTTCTTGAGGGGAAAGCTGTAACTCTGTGAGATGATTTCACAGAACACAAAGAAGTTTCTCAGAAAGCTTCTTTCTCTTTGTTATCGGAGGATATTTCCTTTGGCACTATAGACTTCTAAGGGATCCGAAATATCTGTTCTCAGGTTCCACAGAAATAAGGGTAGCAAAGAGATCCACGAAATACAGATGTAACTCTGTGAGATGAATTAACAGAACACTAAG
The DNA here is from genome assembly GCF_043159975.1 of Macaca nemestrina. NCBI lineage: Eukaryota > Metazoa > Chordata > Mammalia > Primates > Cercopithecidae > Macaca > Macaca nemestrina. Next base: position 29,317,220 of record NC_092143.1, read on the forward strand.
CAGTTTCTCAGAAAGCTTCTTTCCAGATTTCATCTTAGGATATTTCCTTTTTCACCATAGCCCTCTATGGGCTTCCAACTATCACTTTTCCAATTCCACGAGAACTGTCTTAGCGAAAGGCTTCTTGAGGGGAAAGCTGTAACTTTGTGAGATGATTTCACAGAACACAAAGAAGTTTCTCAGAAAGCTTCTTTCTCTTTGATATCGGAGGATATTTCCTTTGGCCCTATAGTCTTCTAAGGGATCCGAAATATCTGTTCTCAGATTCCACAGAAGTAAGGCTAGCAAAGAGATCCAAGATATACAGATGTATCTCTGTGAGATGAATTAACAGAACACTAAGCAGTTTCTCAGAAAGCTTCTTTCCAGATTTCATCTGAGGATATTTCCTTTTTCACCATAGCCCTGTATTGGCTTCCAAATATCACTTTGCCAATTTCACAAGAACTGTCTTAGCGAAAGGCCTCTTGAGGGGAAAGCTGTAACTCTGTGAGATGATTTCACAGAACACAAAGAAGTTTCTCAGAAAGCTTCTTTCTCTTTGTTATCGGAGGATATTTCCTTTGGCACTATAGACTTCTAAGGGATCCGAAATATCTGTTCTCAGGTTCCACAGAAATAAGGCTAGCAAAGAGATCCACGAAATACAGATGTAACTCTGTGAGATGAATTAACAGAACACTAAGCAGTTTCTCAGAAAGCTTCTTTCCAGATTTCATCTGAGGATATTTCCTTTTTCACCATAGCCCTCTATGGGCTTCCAACTATCACTTTTCCAATTCCACGAGAACTGTCTTAGCGAAAGGCTTCTTGAGGGGAAAGCTGTAACTTTGTGAGATGATTTCACAGAACACAAAGAAGTTTCTCAGAAAGCTTCTTTCTCTTTGATATCGGAGGATATTTCCTTTGGCCCTATAGTCTTCTAAGGGATCCGAAATATCTGTTCTCAGATTCCACAGAAGTAAGGCTAGCAAAGAGATCCACGAAATACAGATGTAACTCTGTGAGATGAATTAACAGAACACTAAGCAGTTTCTCAGAAATCTTCTTTCCAGATTTCATCTTAGGATATTTCCTTTTTCACCATAGCCCTGTATTGGCTTCCAAATATCACTTTGCCAATTTCACAAGAACTGTCTTAGCGAAAGGCTTCTTGAGGGGAAAGCTGTAACTCTGTGAGATGATTTCACAGAACAGAAAGAAGTTTCTCAGAAAGCTTCTTTCTCTTTGTTATTGGAGTTTATTTCCTTTGGCCCTATCGTCTTCTAAGGGATCCGAAATATCGGTTCTCAGATTCCACAGAAATAAGGCTAACAAAGCGATCTACGAAATACAGATGTAACTCTGTGAGATGAAATAACAGAACTCTAAGCAGTTTCTCAGAAAGCTTCTTTCCAGATTTCATCTGAGGATATTTCCTTATTCACCATAGCCCTCTATGCGCTTCCAAATATCACTTTGCCTTTCCCCAAGAACTGTCTTAGTGAAAGGCTTCTTGAGCGGAAAGCTGTAACTCTCTGAGATGATGTCTCAGAACACAAAGAAGTTTCTCAGAAAGCTTCTTTCTCTTTGTTATCGGAGTTTATTTCCTTTGGCCCTATAGTCTTCAAAGGGATCCGAAATATCTATTCTCAGATTCCACAGAAATAAGGCTAGCAAAGAGGTCCACGAAATACAGATGTAACTCTATGAGAAGAAATAACAGAACACTAAGCAGTTTCTCAGAAAGCTTCTTTCCAGATTTCATCTGAGGATACTTCCTTTTTCACCATAGCCCTCTCTGGGCTTCCAACTATCAGTTTTCCAATTCCACAAGAACTGTCTTAGCGAAAGGCTTCTTGAGGGGAAAGCTGTAACTCTGTGAGATGATTTCACGGAACACAAAGAAGTTTCTCAGAAAGCTTCTTTCTCTTTGTTATCGGAGGATATTTCCTTTGGCCCCATAGTCTTCTAAGGGATCCGAATTATCTGTTCTCAGATTCCACAGAAATAAGGCTAGCTTAGAGATCCACGAAATACAGATGTAAATCAGTGAGATAAATTAACAGAACACTAAGCAGTTTCTCAGAAAGCTTCTTTACAGATATCATCTGAGGATATTTCCTTTTTCACCATAGCCCTCTATGGGCTTCCAAATATCACTTTGCCAATTCGACAAGAACTGTCACAGCGAAAGGCTTCCTGAGGGGAAAGGTGAAACTCTGTGAGGTGATTTCACAGAACACAAAGAAGTTTCTCAGAAAGCTTCTTTCTCTTTGTTATCGGAGTTAATTTGCTTTTGCCCTATAGTCTTCTAAGGGATCCGAACTATCTGTTCTCAGATTCCATAGAAATAAGGCTAACAAAGCGATCTACGAAATACAGATGTAACTCTGTGAGATGAATTAACAGAACACTAAGCAGTTTCTCAGAAAGCTTCTTTCCAGGTTTCATCTGAGGATATTTCCTTTTTCACCATAGCCCTCTATGGGCTTCCAAATATCACTTTGCCAATTCCACAAGAACTTTTTTAGCGAAAGGCTTCTTAAGCGGATCGCTGTAACTCTGTGACTTGATTTCACAGAACAAAAAGAAGTTTCTCAGAAAGCTTCTTTCTCTTTGTTATTGGAGGATATTTCCTTTGGCCCTATAGTCTTCTAAGGGATCCGAAATATCTGTTCTCAGGTTCCACAGAAATAAGGCTAGCAAAGAGATCCACGAAATACAGATGTAACACTGTGAGATGAATTAACAGAACACTAACAGTTTCTCAGAAAGCTTCTTTCCAGATTTCATCTGAGGATATTTCCTTTTTCACCATAGCCCTCTATGGTCTTCCAACTATCACTTTTCCAATTCCACGAGAACTGTCTTAGCGAAAGGTTTCTTGAGGGGAAAGCTGTAACTCTGTGAGATGATTTCACAAAACACCAAGAAGTTTCTCAGAAAGCTTCTTTCTCTTTGTTATCGGAGTTTATTTCCTTTGGCCCTATCGTCTTCTAAGGGATCCGAAATATCGGTTCTCAGATTCCACAGAAATAAGGCTAACAAAGCGATCTACGAAATACAGACGTAACTCTGTGAGATGAATTAACAGAACTCTAAGCAGTTTCTCAGAAAGCTTCTTTCCAGTTTTCATCTGAGGATATTTCCTTATTCACCATAGCCCTCTATGCGATTCCAAATATCACTTTGCCAAATCCCCAAGAACTGTCTTAGTGAAAGGCTTCTAGAGCGAAAAGCTATAACTCTGTGAGATGATTTCTCAGAACACAAAGAAGTATCTCAGAAACCTTCTTTCTCTTTGTTATCGGAGTTTATTTCCTTTGGCCCCATATTCTTCAAAGGGATCCGAAATATGTGTTCTCAGATTCCACAGAAATAAGGCTAGCAAAGAGATCCACGAAATACAGATGTAACTCTGTGAGATGAATTAATAGAACACTCAGCAGTTTCTCAGAAAGCTTCTTTCCAGATTTCATCTTAGGATATTTCCTTTTTCACCATAGCCCTGTATTGGCTTCCAAATATAACTTTGCCAATTCCACAAGAACTGTCTTAGCGAAAGGCTTCTTGAGGAGAAAGCTGTAACTCTGTGAGATGATTTCACAGAACACAAAGAAGTTTCTCAGAAAGCTTCTTTCTCTTTGTTATCGGAGGATATTTCCTTTGGCCCTATAGTCTTCAAAGGGATCCGAAATATCTATTCTCAGATTCCACAGAAATAAGGCTAGCAAAGAGGTCCACGAAATGCAGATGTATCTCTGTGAGATGAATTAACAGAACACTAAGCAGTTTCTCAGAAAGCTTCTTTCCAGATTTCATCTGAGGATATTTCCTCTTTCACCATAGCCCTCTATGGGCTTCCAAATATCACTTTGCCAATTGCACAAGCACTGTCTTAGCGAAAGGCTCCTTGAGGGGAAGGCTGTAACACTGTGGGATGATTTCACAGAACACAAAGAAGTTTCTCAGAAAGATTCTTTCTCTTTGTAATCGGAGGATATTTCCTTTGGCCCTATAGTCTTCAAAGGGATCCGAAATATCTATTCTCAGATTCCACAGAAATAAGGCTAGCAAAGTGGTCCACGAAATACAGATGTAACTCTGTGAGAAGAATTAACAGAACACTAAGCAGTTTCTCAGAAAGCTTCTTTCCAGATTTCATCTGAGGATATTTCCTTTTTCACCATAGCCCTCTATGCGCTTCCAAATATCACTTTGCCAATTCCACAAGAACTGTCTTAGCGAAAGGCTTCTTGAGGGGAAAGCTGTACCTACGTGAGGTGATTTCACAGAACACAAAGAAGTTTCTCAGAAAGCTTCTTTCTCTTTGTTATCGGAGTTAATTTGCTTTTGTCCTATAGTCTTCTAAGGGATCCGAAATATCTGTTCTCAGATTCCACAGAAATAAGGCTAAAAAAGAGATCTACGAAATACAGATGTAACTAGGTGAGAAGAATTAACAGAACACTAAGCAGTTTCTCAGAAAGCTTCTTTCCAGATTTCATCTGAGGATATTTCCTTTATCACCGTAGCCCTCTATGGGCTTCCAAATATCACTTTGCCAATTCCACAGGAACTGTCTTAGGGAAAGGCTTCTTGAGGGGAAAGCTGTAACTCTGTGAGATGATTTCACAGAACACAAAGAAGTTTCTCAGAAAGCTTCTTTCTCTTTGTTATCGGAGGATATTTCCTTTGGCACTATAGTCTTCTAAGGGATCCGAAATATCTGTTCTCAGGTTCCACATAAATAAGGCTAGCAAAGAGATCCACGAAATACAGATGTAACTCTGTGAGATGAATTAACAGAACACTAAGCAGTTTCTCAGTAAGCTTCTTTCCAGATTTCATCTGAGGATACTTCCTTTTTCACCATAGCCCTCTATGGGCTTCCAAATATCACATTTCCAATTCCACAAGAACTGTCTTAGCGAAAGGCTTCTTGAGGGGAAAGCTGTAACTCTGTGAGATGATTTCAAAGAACACAAAGAGGTTTCTCAGAAAGCTTCTTTCTCTTTGTTATCGGAGGATATTTCCTTTGGCCCTATAGTCTTCAAAGGGATCCGAAATATCTGTTCTCAGATTCAACAGAAGTAAGGCTGGCAAAGAGATCCACGAAATACAGAAGTAACTCTGTGAGGTGAATTAACAGAACACTAAGCAGTTTCTCAGAAAGCTTCCTTCCAGATATCATCTGAGGATATTTCCTTTTTCACCGTAGCCCTCTATGCGTTTCCAAATATCACTTTGCCAATTCCACAAGAACTGTCTTAGCGAAAGGCTTCTTGAGGGGAAAGCTGTAACTCTGTGAGATGATTTCACAGAACAAAAAGAAGTTTCTCAGAAAGCTTCTGTCTCTTTGTTATCGGAGGATATTTCCTTTGGACCTATAGTCTTCAAAGGGATCCGAAATATCTATTCTCAGATTCCACAGAAATAAGGCTAGCAAAGAGGTCCACGAAATACAGATGTAACTCTGTGAGATGAATTAAGGGAACACCAAGCAGTTTCTCAGAAAGCTTCTTTCCAGATTTCATCTGAGGATATTTCCTTTTTCACCTTATCCCTCTATGGGCTTCCAAATATCACTTTGCCAATTCCACAAGAACTGTCTTAGCGAAAGGCTTCTTGAGGGGAAAGCTGTAACTCTGTGAGGTGATTTCACAGAACACAAAGAAGTTTCTCAGAAAGCTTCTTTCTCTTTGTTATCGGAGTTAATTTGCTTTTGCCCTATAGTCTTCTAAGGGATCCGAAATATCTCTTCTCAGATTCCACAGAAATAAGGTTAACAAAGAGATCTACGAAATACAGATGTAACTCTATGAGAAGAATTAACAGAACACTAAGCAGTTTCTCAGAAAGCTTCTTTCCAGATTTCATCTGAGGATATTTGCTTTTTCACCGTAGCCCTCTATGGGCTTCCAAATATCACTTTGCCAATTCCACAAGAATTGTCTTAGCGAAAGGCTTCTTGAGGCGAAAGCTGTAACTCTGTGAGATGATTTCACAGAACACAAAGAAGTTTCTCAGAAAGCTTCTTTCTCTTTGTTATCGCAGGATATTTCCTTTGGCCCTATAGTCTTCTAAGGGATCCGAAATATCTGTTCTCAGATTCCACAGAAAAAAGCCTAGCAAAGAGATCCACGAAATACAGATGTATCTCAGTGAGATGAATTAACAGAACACTAAGCAGTTTCTCAGAAAGCCTCTTTCCAGATTTCATCTGAGGATATTTCCTTTTTCACCATAGCCCCCTATGGGCTTCCAAATATCACTTTGCCAATTGCACAAGAACTGTCTTAGCGAAAGGCTTCTTGAGGGGAAGGCTGTAACTCTGTGAGATGTTTTCACAGAACCCAAAGAAGTTTCTCAGAAAGCTTCTTTCTCTTTGTTATCGGAGGATATTTCCTTTGGCCCTATAGTCTTCAAAGGGATCCGAAATATCTGTTCTCAGATTCCACAGAAGTAAGGCTAGCAAAGACATCCACGAAATACAGAAGTAACCCTGTGAGGTGAATTAACAGAACACTAAGCAGTTTCTCAGAAAACTTCTTTCCAGATTTCATCTGAGGATACTTCCTTTTTCACCAGAGCCCACTATGGGCTTCCAACTATCACTTTGCCAATTCCACAAGAACTCTCTTAGCGAAAGGCTTCTTGAGGGAAAAGCTGTAACTCTGTGAGATGATTTCACAGAACACAAAGAAGTTTCTCAGAAAGCTTCTTTCTCTTTGTTATCGGAGGAAATTTCCTTTGGCCCTATAGTCTTCTAAGGGATCCGAAATATCTGTTCTCAGGTTCCACAGAAATAAGGCTAGCAAAGAGATCCACGAAATACATATGTAATTCTGTGAGATGAATTAACAGAACACTAAGCAGTTTCTCAGAAAGCTTCTTTCCAGGTTTCATCTGAGGATATTTGCTTTTTCACCTTAGCCCTGTATGGGCTTCCAAATATCACTTTGCCAATTCCACAAGAACTGTCTTAGTGAAAGGCTTGTTGAGGGGAAAGCTGTAACTCTGTGAGATGATTTCACAGAACACAGAGAAGTTTCTCAGAAAGCTTCTTTCTCTTTGTTATCGCAGGATATTTCCTTTGGCCCTATAGTCTTCAAAGGGATCCGAAATATCTGTTCTCAGATTCCACAGAAATAAGGCAAGCAAAGAGGTCCACGAAATACAGATGTAACTCAATGAGAAGAATTAACAGAACACTAAGCAGTTTCTCAGAAAGCTTCTTTCCAGATTTCATCTGAGGATATTTCCTTTTTCACCATAGCCCTCTATGCGCTTCCAAATATCACTTTGCCAATTCCACAAGAACTGTCTTAGCGAAAGGCTTCTTGAGGGGAAAGCTGTAACTCTGTGAAGTGATTTCACGGAACACAAAGAAGTTTCTCAGAAAGCTTCTTTCTCTTTGTTATCGGAGTTAATTTGCATTTGCCCTATAGTCTTCTAAGGGATCCGAAATATCTGTTCTCAGATTCCACAGAAATAAGGCTAACAAAGAGATCTACGAAATACAGATGTAACTCTGTGAGAAGAATTAACAGAACACTAAGCAGTTTCTCAGAAAGCTTCTTTCCAGATTTCATCTGAGGATATTTCCTTTTTCACCGTAGCCCTCTATGGGCTTCCAAATATCACTTTGCCAATTCCACAGGAACTGTCTTAGGGAAAGACTTCTTGAGGGGAAAGCTGTAACTCTGTGAGATGATTTCACAGAACACAAAGAAGTTTCTCAGAAAGCTTCTTTCTCTTTGTTATCGGAGGATGTTTCCTTTGGCCCTATAGTCTTCAAAGGGATCCGAAATATCTGTTCTCAGATTCCACAGAAATAAGGCTAACACAGCGATCTACGAAATACAGATGTAACTCTGTGAGATGAATTAACAGAACACTAAGCAGTTTCTCAGAAAGCTTCTTTCCAGGTTTCATCTGAGGATATTTGCTTTTTCACCATAGCCCTGTATGGACTTCCAAATATCCCTTTGCCAATTTCACAAGAACTGTCTTAGTGAAAGGCTTGTTGAGGGGAAAGCTGTAACTCTGTGAGATGATTTCACAGAACACAAAGAAGTTTCTCAGAAAGCTTCTTTCTCTTTGTTATCGCAGGATATTTCCTTTGGCCCTATAGTCTTCTAAGGGATCCGAAATATCTGTTCTCAGATTCCACAGAAAAAAGCCTAGCAAAGAGATCCACGAAATACAGATGTATCTCAGTGAGATGAATTAACAGAACACTAAGCAGTTTCTCAGAAAGCCTCTTTCCAGATTTCATCTGAGGATATTTCCTTTTTCACCATAGCCCCCTATGGGCTTCCAAATATCACTTTGCCAATTGCACAAGAACTGTCTTAGCGAAAGGCTTCTTGAGGGGAAGGCTGTAACTCTGTGAGATGTTTTCACAGAACACAAAGAAGTTTCTCAAAAAGATTCTTTCTCTTTGTTATCGGAGGATATTTCCTTTGGCCCTATAGTCTTCAAAGGGATCCGAAATATCTGTTCTCAGATTCCACAGAAGTAAGGCTAGCAAAGACATCCACGAAATACAGATGTAACCCTGTGAGGTGAATTAACAGAACACTAAGCAGTTTCTCAGAAAGCTTCCTTCCAGATATCATCTGAGGATATTTCCTTTTTCACCGTAGCCCTCTATGCGTTTCTAAATATCACTTTGCCAATTCCACAAGAACTGTCTTAGTGAAAGGATTCTTGAGGGGAATGCTGTAACTCTGTGAGATGATTTCACAGAACAGAAAGAAGTTTCTCAGAAAGCTTCTTACTCTTTGTTATCCGAGGATATTTCCTTTGGCCCTATAGTCTTCAAAGGGATCCGAAATATCTATTCTCAGATTCCACAGAAATAAGGCTAGCAAAGAGGTCCACGAAATACAGATGTAACTCTGTGAGATGAATTAACAGAACACCAAGCAGTTTCTCAGAAAGCTTCTTTCCAGATTTCATCTGAGGATACTTCCTTTTTCACCATAGCCCTCTATGGGCTTCCAACTATCACTTTTCCAATTCCACAAGAACTGTCATAGCGAAAGGCTTCTTGAGAGGAAAGCTGTAACTCTCTGAGATGATTTCACAGAACACAAAGAAGTTTCTCAGAAAGCTTCTTTCTCTTTGTTATCATAGGATATTTCCTTTGGCCCTATAGTCTTCTAAGGGATCCGAAATATCTGTTCTCAGATTCCACAGAAATAAGGCTAACAAAGCGATCTACGAAATACAGATGTAATTCTGTGAGATGAATTAACAGAACACTAAGCAGTTTCTCAGAAAGCTTCTTTCCAGGTTTCATCTGAGGATATTTGCTTTTTCACCATAGCCCTGTACGGGCTTCCAAATATCACTTTGCAAATTCCACAAGAACTGTCTTAGTGAAAGGCTTGTTGAGGGGAAAGCTGTAAGTCTGTGAGATGATTTCACAGAACACAAAGAAGTTTCTCAGAAAGCTTCTTTCTCTTTGTTATCGCAGGATATTTCCTTTGGTCCTATAGTCTTCTAAGGGATCTGAATTATCTGTTCTCAGATTCCACAGGAATAATGCAAGCAAAGAGATCCACGAAATACAGATGTAACTCGGTGAGATGAATTAACAGACACTAAGCAGTTTCTCAGAAAACTACTTTCCAGATTTCACCTGAGGATAATTCCTGTTTCACCATCGCCCTCTATGGGCTTCCAAATATCACTTTGCTAATTCCGCAAGATCTGTCTAACCGAAAGGTTTCTTGAGGGGAAAGCTGTAACTCTGTGAGATGATTTCGCAGAACACAAAGAAGTTTCGCAGAAAGCTTCTTTTTCTTTGTTTTCGGAGGATATTTCCTTTGGCCCTATAGTCTTCAAAGGGATCCGAAATACCTGTTCTCAGATTCCACAGAAATAAGGCTAGCAAAGAGATCCACGAAATACAGATGTAACTCTGTGAGATGAATTAACAGAACTCTAAGCAGTTTCTCAGAAAGCTTCTTTCCAGATTTCATCTGAGGATACTTCCTGTTTCACCATAGCCCTCTAGGGGTTCCAAATATCACTTTGCCAATTCCACAAGATCTGTCTTATGGAAAGGCTTCTTGAGGGGAAAGCTGTAACTCTGTGAGATGATTTCACAGAACACAAAGAAGTTTCTCAGAAATCTTCTTTCTCTTTGTTATCGGAGGATATTTCCGTTGGCCCTATACTCTTCAAAGGGATGTGAAATATCTGTTCTCATATTCCACAGAAATAGTGCTAGCAAAGAGATCCACGAAATACAGAATTACTTCCGTGAGTGGAAGTCACACATCACAAAGTAGTTTCTCAGAAAGCTTCCTTCCAGAATTCATCTGAGCATATTTCCTTTTTCACCATAACCCTGTATTGGCTTCCAAATATCACTTTGCCAATTCCACAAAAACTGTCTTAGTGAAAGTCCTCTTGAGGGGAAAGCTGTAACTCTGTGAGATGATTTCACAGATCACAAAGAAGTTTCTCAGAAAGCTTCTTTCTCTTTATTATCAGAGGATATTTCCTTTGGCCCTATAGTCTTCAAAGGGATCCGAAATATCTGTTCTCATATTTCACAGAAATAAGGCGAGCAAAGCGTTCCACGAAATACAGATGTAATTCTTTGAGTGGATGTCACACATCACAGAGCAGATTCCCAGAAAATTTCTTTCCAGACTTCATCTGAGGGTGTTTCCTTTTTCACAGTAGCCCTCTATGGGCTTCCAAATATCACTTTGCCAATTCCTCAAGAACTGTCTTAGCGAAAGGCTTCTTGAGGGGAAAGCTGTAGCTCTGTGACATGATTTCACAGAACACAAAGAAGTTTCTCGGAAAGCTTCTTTCTCTTTGTTATCGGAGGATATTTCCTTTGGCCCTATAGTCTTCAAAGGGATCTGAAATATCTGTCTCAGATTCCACATAAATAAGGCTAGCAAAGATATTCCACAAAATAGAGATGTAACTCTGTGAGAAGAATTACCAGAATACTAAGCAGTTTCTCAGAAAGCTTCTTTCCAGATTTCATCTGAGGATATTTCCTTTTTCACCTTAGCCCTCTATTGTCTTCCAAATACAACTTTGCCAATTCCACAAGAACTGTCTTAGCAAAAGGCTACTTGAGGGGAGAGCTGTAACTCTGTGAGAAGATTTCAGAGAACACAAAAAAGTTTCTCAAAAAGCCTCTTTCTCTTTGTTATCGGACGATATTTCCTTTGGCTCTATAGTCTTCAAAGGGATCCGAAATATCTGTTCTCAGATTTCACAGAAATAAGGATAGCAAAGATACCCACGAAATACAGATGTAACTCTGTGAGATGAATTAACAGACACTAAGCAGTTTCTCAGAAAGCTTCTTTCCAGATTTCATCTGAGGATACTTCCTGTTTCACCATAGCCCTCTATGGGCTTCCAAATATCACTTTGCCAATTCCACAAGATCTGTCTTATCGATAGGCTTCTTGAGGGGAAGCTGTAACTCTGTGAGATGATTTCACAGAACACAAAGAAGTTTCTCAGAAATATTTTTTCTCTTTGTTATCGGAGGATATTTCCTTTGGCCCTATACTCTTCAAAGGGATCCGAAATATCTGTTCTCATATTTCACAGTAATAAGGCGAGCAAAGCGTTCCACGAAATACAGATGTAATTCTTTGAGTGGAAGTCACACATCACAGAACAGATTCCCAGAAATCTTCTTTCCAGATTTCATCTGAGGATATTTCCTTTTTCACCTTAGCCATCTATGGGCTTCCAAACATCACTTTGCCAATTCCACAGTGACTGTCTTACGAAAGGCTTCTTGAGGGGAAAGCTGTAACTCTGTGAGATGGTTTCACAGAACACGAAGAAGTTTCTCAGAAAACTTCTTTCTCTTTGTTATCGGAGGATATTTCCTTTGGCCCTATAGTCTTCAAAGAGATCCGAAATATCAGTTCTCAGATTCCACAGAAATAAGGCTAGCAAAGAGATCCACGAAATACGGATGTATCTTTGTGAGTGAAAGTCACACATGACAGAGCAGTTTCTCAGAAAGCTTCTTTCCAGACTTCATCTGAGGGTATTTCCTTTTTCACCATAGCCCTGTATTGGCTTCCAAATATCACTTTGCCAATTCCTCAAGAACTGTCTTAGGGAAAGGCATCTTGAGGGGAAAGCTGTAACTCTGTGAGATGATTTCACAGAACACAAAGAAGTTTCTCAGAAAGCTTCTTTCTCTTTGTTATCGGCAGATATTTCCTTTGGCCCTCTAGTCTTCAAAGGGATCCAAAATATCTGTTCTCAGATTCCACAGAAATAAGGCTAGCAAAGAGTTCCACGAAATACAGATGTAACTCTGTGAGTGGAAATCGCACATCACAGAGCAGTTTCTCAGAAAGCTTCTTTCCAGATTTCATCTGAGGATATTTCCTTTTTCAACGTACCCCTCTAAGGGCTTCCAAATATCACTTTGCCAATTCCACAAGGACTGTCTTAGCGAAAGGCTTCTTGAGGGGAAAGCTGTAACTCTGTGAGATGATTTTACAGAACACAAAGAAGTTTCCCAGAAAGCATCTTTTTCTTTGTTATCGGAGGATATTTCCTTTGGCCCTATAGTCTTCAAAGTAATCCGAAATATCTGTTCTCAGATTCCACAGAAATAAGGCTAGCAAAGAGATCCACGAAATACAGATGTAACTCTGTGAGATGAATTAACAGAATAATAAGCAGTTTGTCAGAAACTTCTTTCCAGATTTCATCTGAGGATAGTTCCTTTTTCACCATAGCCCTCTAAGGGCTTCCAAATATCACTTTGCCAATTCCACAAGTACTGTCTTAGCGAAAGGCTACTTGAGGGGAAAGCTGTAACTCTGTGAGATGATTTCACAGAACACAAAGAAGTTTCCCAGAAAGCATCTTTTTCTTTGTTATCGGAGGATATTTCCTTTGGCCCTATAGTCTTCAAAGTAATCCGAAATATCTGTTCTCAGATTCCACAGAAATAAGGCTAGCAAAGAGATCCACGAAATACAGATGTAACTCTGTGAGAAGAATTACCAGAGTATTAAGCAGTTTCTCAGAAAGCTTCTTGCCAGATTTCATCTGAGGATATTTCCTTTTTCAACATAGCCCTCTATGGGCTTCCAAATACCACTTTGCCAATTCCACAAGAACTGTCTTAGCAAAAGGCTACTTGAGGGGAGACCTGTAACTCTGTGAGATGATTTCACAGAGCACAAAGAAGTTTCTCAAAAAGCTTCTTTCTCTTTGTTATCGGAGGATATTTCCTTTGGCCCTATAGTCTTCAAAGGGATCCGAAATATCTGTTCTCAGATTCCACAGAAATAAGGCTAGAAAAGAGATCCACGAAATACAGATGTAACTCTGTGAGATGAGTTAACAGACACTAAGCAGTTTCTCAGAAAGCTTCTTTCCAGATTTCATCTGAGGATACTTCCTGTTTCAACATAGCCCTCTATGGGCTTCCAAACATCACTTTGCCAATTCCACAGTGACTGTCTTACGAAAGGCTTCTTGAGGGGAAAGCTGTAACTCTGTTTGATGGTTTCACAGAACACGAAGAAGTTTCTCAGAAAACTTCTTTCTCTTTGTTATCGGAGGATATTTCCTTTGGCCCTATAGTCTTCAAAGAGATCCGAAATGTCTGTTCTCAGATTCCACAGAAATAAGGCTAGCAAAGAGATCCACGAAATGCGGATGTATCTTTGTGAGTGGAAGTCACACATCACAGAGCAGTTTCTCAGAAAGCTTCTTTCCAGACTTCATCTGAGGCTATTTCCTTTTTCACCGTAGCCCTCTGTGGGCTTCCAAATATCACTTTGCCAATTCCACAAGAACTGTCTTAGTGAAAGTCTTCTTGAGGGGAAAGCTGTAACTCTCTGAGATGACTTCACAGATCACAAAGAAGTTTCTCAGAAAGCTAGCCATCTATGGGCTTCCAAACATCACTTTGCCAATTCCTCAGTAACTGTCTTACGAAAGGCTTCTTGAGGGGAAAGCTGTAACTCTGTGAGATGGTTTCACAGAACACGAAGAAGTTTCTCAGAAATCTTCTTTCTCTTTGTTATCGGAGGATATTTCCTTTGGCCCTATAGTCTTGAAAGAGATCCGAAATATCTGTTCTCAGATTCCACAGAAATAAGGCTAGCAAAGAGATCCACGAAATACGGATGTAACTTTGGGAGTGGAAGTCACACATCACAGAGCAGTTTCTCAGAAAGCTTCTTTCCAGACATCATCTGAGGGTATTTCCTTTTTCACCGTAGCCCTCTATGGGCTTCCAAATATCACTTTGCCAATTCCACAAGAACTGTCTTAGCGAAAGGCTTCTTGAGGGGAAAGCTGTAACTCTGTGAGATGATTTCGCAGTACACAAAGAAGTTTCTCAGAAAGCTTCTTTCTCTTTGTTATCATAGGATTTTTCCTTTGGCCCTATAGTCTTCAAAGGGATGCGAAATATCTGTTTTCAGATTCCTCAGAAATAAGGCTAGCAAAGAGATCCACGTAATACAGATGTAACTCTGTGAGATGAGTTAACCGAACACTAAGGAGTTTCTCAGAAAGTTTCTTTCCAGATTTCATTTGAGGATATTTCCTTTTTCACCATAGCCTTCTATGGGCTTCCACATATCTCTTTTCCAATTCCACAAGAACTGTCTTAGCGAAAGGCTTCTTGAGGGGAAAGCTGTAACTCTGTGAGATGGTTTCACAAAACACGAAGAAGTTTCTCAGAAAGCTTCTTTCTCTTTGTTATCGGAGGATATTTCCTTTGGACCTATAGTCTTCAAAGAGATCCGAAATATCTGTTCTCAGATTCCACAGAAATAAGGCTAGCAAAGAGATCCACCAAATACCGATGTAACTTTGTGAGTGGAAGTCACACATCACAGAGCAGTTTCTCAGAAAGCTTCTTTCCAGACTTCATCTGAGGGTATTTCCTTTTTCACCGTAGCCCTCTATGGGCTTCCAAATATCACTTTGCCAATTCCACAAGATCTGTCTTATGGAATGGCTTCTTGAGGGGAAAGCTGTAACTCTGTGAGATGATTTCACAGAACACAAAGAAGTTTCTCAGAAATCTTCTTTCTCTTTGTTATCGGAGGATATTTCCGTTGGCCCTATACTCTTCAAAGGGATGCGAAATATCTGTTCTCATATTCCACAGAAATAGTGCTAGCAAAGAGATCCACGAAATACAGAATTAACTCCGTGAGTGGAAGTCACACATCACAAAGTAGTTTCTCAGAATGCTTCCTTCCAGAATTCATCTGAGGATATTTCCTTTTACACCATAACCCTGTATTGGCTTCCAAATATCACTTTGCCAATTCCACAAAAACTGTCTTAGTGAAAGTCTTCTTGAGGGGAAAGCTGTAACTCTGTGAGATGATTTCACAGATCACAAAGAAGTTTCTCGGAAAGCTTCTTTCTCTTTGTTATCGGAGGATATTTCCTTTGGCCCTATAGTCTTCAAAGGGATGCGAAATATCTGTTCTCATATTCCACAGAAATAAGGCTAGCAAAGAGATCCACGAAATACAGATGTAACTCAGTGAGTGGAAGTCATCATCACAGAGCAGATTCCCAGAAAGCTTCCTTCCAGACGTCATCTGAGGGTGTTTCCTTTTTCACAGTAGCCCTCTATGGGCTTCCAAATATCACTTTGTCAATTCCACAATAACTGTCTTAGCGAAAGGCTTCTTGAGGGGAAAGCTGTAACCCTGTGAGATGAATTAACAGAACACTAAGCAGTTTCTCAGATAGCTTCTTTCCAGATTCCTTCTGAGGATATTTCCTTTTTCACCGTTGCCCTCTATGGGCATCGAAATATCACTTTGCCAATTCCACGAGAACAGGCTTAGCGAACTGCTTCTTGAGGAGAAAGCTGTGACTCTGTGAGATGAAATAACAGAACACAAAGCAGTTTCTCAGAATGCTTCTGTCTCTTTGTTATCGGAGGATATTTCCTTTGGCCCTATTGTCTTCAAAGGGATCCAAAATATCAGTTCTCAGATTCCACAGAAATAAGGCTACCAAAAAGATCCACGAAATACAGATGTAACTCTGTGAGTGGAAGTCACACATCCCAAAGCAGTTTCTCAGAAAGCTTCTTTCCAGTTATTCTCGGAGGATATTTTCTTTTTCACCATAGCCCTCTATGGGATTCCAAATATCACTTTCCAATTCCACAGGAACTGGCTTAGCGAACGGTTTCTTGAGGGGAGAGCTAAAACTTTGTGAGGTGAATTAACAGAACACTAAGCAGTTTCTCAGTAAGCTTCCTTGCAGATTTCATCTAAGGATATTTCCTTTCCTCCATAGCCCTCTATGGGCATCGAAATATCACTTTGCCAATTCCACAAGAACAGGCTTAGCGAAGGGCATCTTGAGGGCAAAGCTGTAACACCGTGAGACGATTTCACAGAACACAAAGAAGTTTCTCAGAAAGCTTCTTTCTCCTTGTTATCAGAGGATATTTCCTTTGGCCCTATAATCTTCAAGGGATCCGAATTATCAGTTCTCAGATTCCAGAGAAATAAGTCCAGCAAACAGATCCACGAAATACAGATGTAACTCTGTGAGTGGAAGTCTCACATCACAGAGCAGTTTGTGAGAAAGCTTCTTTCCAGTTTTCCTCGGAGGATACTTTCTTTTTCACCATAACCCTCTATGGACTTCCAAATATCACTTTGCCAATTCCACAAGAACAGGCTTAGCGAACGGCTTCTTGACGGGAAAGCTGTAACTCTGTGAGATGAATTAACAGAACACTAAGCAGTTTCTCAGAAATCTTCTTTTCAGATTTCATCTGAGGATATTTCCTTTTTCACCGTAGCCCTCTATGGTCTTGGAAATATCACTTTGCCAATTCCACAAGAACAGGCTTAGCGAAAGGCTTTTTGAGGGGAAAGCTGTAACTCTGTGAGATGAACTAACAGAAAACTAAGCAGTTTCTCAGATAGCTTCTTTCTGATTTCATCTGAGGATATTTCCTTTTTCTCCGTAGCCCTCTATGGGCTTCCAAATATCACTATGCCAATTCCACAAGAACAGGCTTAGCAAAAGGCTTCTTGAGGGGGTAGCTGTAAGTCTGTGATATGACTACACAGAACACAAAGAAGTTTCTCAGAAAGCTTCTTTCTCTTTGTTATCGGCGGATATTTCCTTTGGCCATATAGTCTTCAAAGGGTTCCGAAATTTGAGTTCTCAGATTCCACAGAAATAAGGCTAGCAAACAGATCCACAAAATACAGACGTAACTCTGTGAGTGGAAGTCACACATCACAAAGCAGTTTCTCAGAAAGCTTCTTTCCAGTTTTTCTCAGAGGATATTTTCTTTTTCACCATAGCCCTCTATGGGTTTCCAAATATCACTTTCCAATTCCACACGAACTGGCTTAGCGAACGGCATCTTGAGGGGAAAGCTAAAACTTTGTGAGGTGAATTAACAGAACACTAAGCAGTTTCTCAGTAAGCTTCCTTCCAGATTTCATCTGAGGATATTTACTTTTTCTCCATAGCCCTCTATGGGCTTCCAAATATCACTTTGACAATTCCACAAGAACAGGCTTAGCGAACGTCTTCTTGAGGGGAAAGCTGTAACTCTGTGAGATGAAATAACAGCACACTAAGCAGTTTCTCAGAAACCTTCTTCCCAGATTTCATCTGAGGATACTGCCTTTTTCACCATAGCCCTCTATGGCCTTCCAAATATCACTTTGCCAATTCCACAAGAACAGGCTTAGCGAAAGGCTTCTTGAGGTGAAAGCTGTAACTCTGTAGGATGAATTAACAGAACACGAAGAAGTTTCTCAGAAAGCTTCTTTCTCTTTGTTATCGGAGGATATTTCCTTTGGCCCTATAGTCTTCAAAGGGATCCGAAATATCATTTCTCATATTCCACAGAAATAAGGCTAGCAAACAGATCCACGAAATACAGATGTAACTCTGTGAGTGGAAATCTCACATCACAAAGCAGTTTCTCAGAAAGCTTCTTTCCAGTTTTTCTCGGAGAATATTTTCTTTTCCACCATAGCCCTCCATGGGCTTCCAAATATCACTTCACCAGTTCCACAACAACAGGCTTAGCGAACGGCATCTTGAGGAGAAAGCTGTAATTCTGTGAGATGAATTAACAGAACACTAAGCAGTTTCTCAGAAACTTCTTTCGAGATTTCATCTGAGGATATTTCTTTTTTCACCGTAGCCCTCAATGGGCATCGAAATATCACTTTGCCAATTCCAGAAGAACAGGCTTGGCGAAAGGCTTCCTGAGGGGAAAGCTGTATCTCTGTGAGATGAATTAACGGAACTTGAAGCAGTTTCTCAGAAAATTTATTTCTATTTGTTATCGGAGGACATTTCCTTTGGCCCTAGAGTCTTCAAAGGGATCCGAAAAAGGAGTTCTCAGATACCACAGAAATAAGGATAGCAAACAGATCCATTAAATACAGACGTAACTCTGAGTGGAAGTCACACATCACAAAACAGATTCTCAGAAAGCTTCTTTCCGGTTTTTCTCGGAGGATATTTTCTTTTTCACCATAGCCCTCCATGGGCATTGAAATATCACTTTGCCAATTCCACAAGAACAGGCTTAGCGAACGGCTTCTTGTGGGGAACGCTGTAACTCTGTGAGATGAATTAACAGAACACTAAGCAGTTTCTCAGAAAGCTTCTTTCCGGATTTCATCTAAGGATATTACCTTTTTCACCGTAACCCTCTAAGGGCATCGAAATATCACTTTTCCAATTCCACAAGAACAGGCTTAGCGAAAGGCTTCCTTAAGGGAAAGGTGTAACTCTGTGAGATGATTCACAGCACACGAAGAAGTTTCTCAGAAAGATTCTTTCTCTTTGTTATCGGAGGATATTTCCTTTGGCCCTATAGTCTTCAAAGGGATCCGAAATATCACTTCTCAGATTCCCCAGAAATGAGGCTAGCAAACAGATCCACGAAATACAGATGAAACTCTGTGAGTGGAAGTCACACATCACAAAGCAGTTTCTCAGAAAGCTTCTTTCCAGTTTTTCTCGGAGGATATTTTCTTTTTCACCATAGCCCTCCATGGGCATTGAAATATCACTTTGCCAATTCCACAAGAACAGGCTTAGCGAACGGCTTCTTGTGGGGAACGCTGTAACTCTGTTACATGAATTAACAGAACATTAAGCAGTTTCTCAGAAAGCTTCTTTCCGGATTTCATCTAAGGATATTACCTTTTTCACCGTAACCCTCTAAGGGCATCGAAATATCACTTTTCCAATTCCACAAGAACAGGCTTAGCGAAAGGCTTCTTTAAGGGAAAGGTGTAACTCTGTGAGATGATTCACAGCACACGAAGAAGTTTCTCAGAAAGATTCTTTCTCTTTGTTATCGGAGGATATTTCCTTTGGCCCTATAGTCTTCAAAGGGATCCGAATTATCACTTCTCAGATTCCACAGAAATGAGGCTAGCAAACAGATCCACGAAATACAGATGAAACTCTGTGAGTGGAAGTCACACATCACAGAGCAGTTTCTCAGAAAGCTTCTTTCCAGTTTTTCTCGGAGGATATTTTCTTTTTCACCGTAGCCTTGTATGGGCTTCAAAATATCACTTTTCCAATTCCACAAGAACAGGCTTAGCCAACGATTTCTTGAAGGTAAAGTTGTAACTCTGTGAGATGAATTAACAGAACACTAAGCATTTCTCAGAAAGCTTTTTTCCAGATTTCATCTGAGGACACTTCCTTTTTCAAATAAGAACTCAAAGGGCATCGAAATATCACTTTGACAATTCCACAAGACCAGGCTTAGCGAACGGCTTCTAGAGGGGAAAGCTGTAACCCTGTGAGATGAATTAACAGAACACCAAGCAGTTTCTCAGAAAGCTTCTTTCCAGATTTCATCTGAGGATACTTCCTTTTTCACCGGAGCCCTCTATGGGCTTCCAAATATCACTTAACCAATTCCAAAAGAACAGGCATAGCGAAAGGCTTCCAGAGGGCAAACCTGAAACTTTGTGAGATGATTTCACAGAACACAAAGAAGTTTCTCAGAAAGCTTCTTTCTCTTTGTTATCGGAGGATATTTCCTTTGGCCCTATAGTCTTCAAAGGGATCCGAAATATCAGTTCTCAGATTTCACCGAAATAAGGCTAGCAAACAGATCCATGAAACACAGATGTAACTCTGTGAGTGGAAATCACACATCACAAAGCAGTTTCTCAGAAACCTTCTTTCCAGTTTTTCTCGGAGGATATTTTCTTTTTCACCATAGCCCACTATGGGCTTCAAAATATCACTTTGCCAATTCCACAAGAACAGGCTTAGCGAATGGATTCTTGAGGGTAAAGCTATAACTCTGTGAGATGAATTAACAGAACACTAAGCAGTTTCTCTGAAAGCTTTTTTCCAGATTTCATCTGAGGACATTTCCTTTTTCACATAAGAACTCAAAGGGCATCGAAATATCACTTTGCCAATTCCACAAGACCAGGCTTATCGAAAGGGTTCCTGAGTGGAAAGCTGTAACTCTGTGAGATGATTTCACAGAACCCGAAGAAGTTTCTCAGAAAGCTGCTTTCTCTTTCTTATCGCAGGATATTTCTTTTGGCCCTAGAGTCTTCAAAGGGATATGAAATATCAGTTCTCAGATTCCACAGAAATAAGGCTAGCAAACAGATCCACGAAATACAGATGTTACTCAGTGAGTGGAAGTCACACATCACAAAGCAGTTTCTCAGAAAACTTCTTTCCAGTTTTTCTCGGAGGATATTTTCTTTTTCACCATAGCCCTGTATGGGCTTCCAAATATCACTTTGCCAATTCCACAAGAATAGGCTTAGAGAACGGCTTCTTGAAGGGAAAGCTGTAATTCTGTGAGATGAATTACCAGAACACTAAGGAGTTTCTCAGAAGGCTTCTTTCCAGATTTCATCTGAGGATATTTCCTTTTTCACCATAGCCCTCTATGGGCATCGAAATATCATGTTGGCAATTCCACAAGAACAGGCTTAGCGAAAGGCTTCTTGAGGGGAAAGCTGTAACTCTGTGAGATGATTTCACAGAACACAAAGAAGTTTCTCAGAAAGCTTCTTTCTCTTTGTTATCGGCGGATATTTCCTTTGGCCATATAGACTTCAAAGGGTTCTGAAATATGAGTTCTCAGATTCCACAGAAATAAGGCTAGCAAACAGATCCACGAAATACAGACGTAACTCTGTGAGTGGAAGTCACACATCACAAAGCAGTTTTTCAGAAAGCTTCTTTCAAGTTTTTCTCAGAGGATATTTTCTTTTTCACCATAGCCCTCTATGGGATTCCAAATATCACTTTCCAATTCCACACGAACTGGCTTAGCAAACGGCATCTTGAGGGGAAAGCTAAAACTTTGTGAGGTGAATTAACAGAACACTAAGCAGTTTCTCAGTAAGCTTCCTTCCAGATTTCATCTGAGGATATTTACTTTTTCTCCATAGCCCTCTATGGGCTTCCAAATATCACTTTGCCAATTCCACAAGAACAGGCTTAGCGAACGTCTTCTTGAGGGGAAAGCTGTAACTCTGTGAGATGAAATAACAGCACACTAAGCAGTTTCTCAGAAACCTTCTTGAGGTGAAAGCTGTAACTCTGTAGGATGAATTAACAGAACACGAAGAAGTTTCTCAGAAAGCTTCTTTCTCTTTGTTATCGGAGGATATTTCCTTTGGCCCTATAGTCTTCAAAGGGATCCGAAATATCATTTCTCATATTCCACAGAAATAAGGCTAGCAAACAGATCCACGAAATACAGATGTAATTCTGTGAGTGGAAATCTCACATCACAAAGCAGTTTCTCAGAAAGCTTCTTTCCAGTTTTTCTCGGAGAATATTTTCTTTTTCACCATAGCCCTCCATGGGCTTCCAAATATCACTTCGCCAGTTCCACAACAACAGGCTTAGCGAACGGCATCTTGAGGAGAAAGCTGTAATTCTGTGAGATGAATTAACAGAACACTAAGCAGTTTCTCAGAAACTTCTTTCGAGATTTCATCTGAGGATATTTCTTTTTTCACCGTAGCCCTCAATGGGCATCGAAATATCACTTTGCCAATTCCAGAATAACAGGCTTGGCGAAAGGCTTCCTGAGGGGAAAGCTGTATCTCTGTGAGATGAATTAACGGAACATCAAGCAGTTTCTCAGAAAACTTATTTCTATTTGTTATCGGAGCACATTTCCTTTGGGCCTAGAGTCTTCAAAGGGATCCGAAATATGAGTTCTCAGATACCACAGAAATAAGGATAGAAAACAGATCCATTAAATACAGACGTAACTCTGAGTGGAAGTCACACATCACAAAACAGATTCTCAGAAAGCTTCTTTCCGGTTTTTCTCGGAGGACATTTTCTTTTTCACCATAGCCCTCCATGGGCATTGAAATATCACTTTGCCAATTCCACAAGAACAGGCTTAGCGAACGGCTTCTTTTGGGGAACGCTGTAACTCTGTGAGATGAATTAACAGAACACTAAGCAGTTTCTCAGAAAGCTTCTTTCCGGATTTCATCTAAGGATATTACCTTTTTCACCGTAACCCTCTAAGGGCATCGAAATATCACTTTTCAAATTCCACAAGAACAGGCTTAGCAAAAGGCTTCTTTAAGGGAAAGGTGTAACTCTGTGAGATGATTCACAGCACACGAAGAAGTTTCTCAGAAAGATTCTTTCTCTTTGTTATCGGAGGATATTTCCTTTGGCCCTATAGTCTTCAAAGGGATCCGAAATATCACTTCTCAGATTCCCCAGAAATGAGGCTAGCAAACAGATCCACGAAATACAGATGAAACTCTGTGAGTGGAAGTCACACATCACAGAGCAGTTTCTCAGAAAGCTTCTTTCCAGTTTTTCTCGGAGGATATTTTCTTTTTCACCGTAGCCTTGTATGGGCTTCAAAATATCACTTTTCCAATTCCACAAGAACAGGCTTAGCCAACGACTTCTTGAAGGTAAAGTTGTAATTCTGTGAGATGAATTAACAGAACACTAAGCAGTTTCTCAGAAAGCTTTTTTCCAGATTTCATCTGAGGACATTTCCTTTTTCACATAAGAACTCAAAGGGCATCGAAATATTACTTTGACAATTCCACAAGACCAGGCTTAGCGAACGGCTTCTTGAGGGGAAAGCTGTAACCCTGTGAGATGAATTAACAGAACACCAAGCAGTTTCTCAGAAAGCTTCTTTCCAGATTTCATCTGAGGATACTTCCTTTTTCACCGGAGCCCTCTATGGGCTTCCAAATATCACTTTACCAATTTCACAAGAACAGGCATAGCGAAAGGCTTCCAGAGGGCAAACCTGAAATTTTGTGAGATGATTTCACAGAACACAAAGAAGTTTCTCAGAAAGCTTCTTTCTCTTTGTTATCGGAGGATATTTCCTTTGGCCCTATAGTCTTCAAAGGGATCCGAAATATCAGTTCTCAGATTTCAGCGAAATAAGGCTAGCAAACAGATCCATGAAACACAGATGTAACTCTGTGAGTGGAAATCACACATCACAAAGCAGTTTCTCAGAAACCTTCTTTCCAGTTTTTCTCGGAGGATATTTTCTTTTTCACCATAGCCCTCTATGGGCTTCAAAATATCACTTTGCCAATTCCACAATAACAGGCTTAGCGAACGGCTTCTTGAGGGTAAAGCTGTAACTCTGTGAGATGAATTAACAGAACACTAAGCAGTTTCTCTTAAAGCTTTTTTCCAGATTTCATCTGAGGACATTTCCTTTTTCACATAAGAACTCAAAGGGCATCGAAATATCACTTTTCCATTTCCACAAGACCAGGCTTATCGAAAGGGTTCCTGAGTGGAAAGCTGTAACTCTGTGAGATGATTTCACAGACCACGAAGAAGTTTCTCAGAAAGCTGCTTCCTCTTTCTTATCGCAGGATATTTCTTTTGGCCCTAGAGTCTTCAAAGGGATCCGAAATATCAGTTCTCAGATTTCACAGAAATAAGGCTAGCAAACAGATCCACCAAATACAGATGTTACTCTGTGAGTGGAAGTCACACATCACAAAGCAGTTTCTCAAAAAGCTTCTTTGCAGTTTTTCTCAGAGGATATTTTCTTTTTCACCATAGCCCTCTATGGGCTTCCAAATATGACTTTGCCAATTCCAAAAGAACAGGCCTAGCGAACGGTTTCATGAGGGGAAAGCTGTAACCCTGTGAGATGAATTAACAGAACACTAAACAGTTTCTCAGATAGCTTCTTTCCAGATTCCTTCTGAGGATATTTCCTTTTTCTCCGTTGCCCTCTATGGGCATCGAAATATCACTTTGCCAAATCCACAAGAACAGGCTTAGCGAACAGCTTCTTGAGGAGAAAGCTGTGACTCTGTGAGATGAAATAACAGAACACAAAGCAGTTTCTCAGAATGCTTCTGTCTCTTTGCTATCGGAGGATATTTCCTTTGGCCCTATAGTCTTCAAAGGGATCCGAAATATCAGTTCTCAGATTCCACAGAAATAAGGCTAGCAAAAAGATCCACGAAATACAGATGTAACTCTGTGAGTGGAAGTCACACATCCCAAAGCAGTTTCTCAGAAATCTTCTTTCCAGACTTCATCTGAGGATATTTCCTTTTTCACCATAGCCCTCTTTGCGCTTCCAAATATCACTTTGCCAATTCCACAAGAACTGTCTTAGCGAAAGGCTTCTTGAGGGGAAAGCGGTAACACTGTGAGATGATTTCACAGAACACTAAGCAGTTTCTCAGAAAGCTTCTTTACAGATTTCATCTTAGGATATTTCCTTTTTCACCATAGCCCTCTGTGGGCTTCCAAATATCACTTTACCAATTCCACAAGAACTGTCTTAGGGAAATGCTTCTTGAGGGGAAAGCTGTAACTCTGTGAGATTATTTCACAAAACACAAAGAAGTTTCTCAGAAAGCTTCTTTCTCTTTGTTATCGGAGGATATTTCCTTTGGCCCTATAGTTTTCAAAGGGATCCGAAATATCTGTTCTCAGATTCCACATAAATAAGGCTAGCAAAGAGATCCACGAAATACAGATGTAACTCTGTAAGTGGAAGTCACACGTCACAGAGCAGTTTCTCAGAAAGCTTCTTTCCAGATTTCAAATGAGGATATTTCCTTTTTCACCATAGTCCTCTATGGGATTCCAAATATCACTTTGCCAATTCCACAAGAACTGTCTTAGCGAAAGGCTTCTTGAGGTTAAAGCTGTAAATCAGTGAGACGATTTCACAGAACACTAAGAAGTTTCTCAGAAAAATTCTTTCTCTTTGTTATCGGAGGATATTTCCTTTGGCCCTCTAGTCTTCAAAGGGTTCCGAAATATCTGTTCTCAGATTCCACAGAAATAAGGCTAGCAAAGAGATCCACGAAATACAGATGTAAGTCTGTGAGGTGAAATGACAGAACACTAAGCAGTTTCTCAGAAAGCTTCTCTCCAGATTTCATGTGAGGATATTTCCTTTTTCACCACAGCCATCTATGCGCTTCCAAATTTCACTTTGCCAATTCTACAAGAACTATCTTAGCGAAAGGCTTCTTGAGGGGAAAGCTGTAACTCTGTGAGTTGACATCACAGAATACAAAGAAATTTCTCAGAAAGCTTCTTTCTCTTTGCTATCAGAGGTATTTCGTTTGGCCCTATAGTCTTCAAAGGGATCCGAAATATCTGTTCTCAGATTCCACAGAAATAAGGCTAGCAAAGAGATCCACGAAATACAGTTGTAAGCCTGTGAGATGAATTAACAGAACAGTAAGCAGTTTCTCAGAAAGCTTCTTTCCAGATTTCATCTGAGGATATTTCCTTTTTCACCATAGCCCACTATGGGCTTCCAAATATCACTTTGCCAATTCCACAAGAACTGTCTTAGCGAAAGGCTTCTTCAGGGGAAAGCTGTAACTCTGTGAGATAATTTCATAGAACACAAAGAAGTTTCTCAGAAAGCTTCTTTCCCTTTGTTAATGGAGGATTTTCCTTTGGCCCAATATTCTTCAAAGGGATCCGAAATATCTGTTCTCAGATTCCACAGATATAAGGCGAGCCGAGAGATGCAAGAAATAGAGATGTATCACTGTGAGTGGAATTCACACATCACAGAGCAGTTTCTCAGAAAGCTTCTTTCCACATTTCATCTGAGGATATTTCCTTTTTCACAATTGCCCTCTATGGGCTTCCAAATATCACTTTGCAATTTCCACAAGAACTGTCTTAGGGAAAGGCTTCTTGAGGGGAAAGCTGTAACACTGTGATATGACTTCACAGAACACTAAGCAGTTTCTCAGAAAGCCTCTTTACAGATTTCTTCTGAGGATATTTCCTTTTTCACCATAGCTCTCTATGGGCTTCCAAATATCACTTTGCCAATTCCGCAAGACCTGTCTTAGCGAAAGGTTTCTTGAGGTTAAAGCTGTAACTCTGTGAGACGATTTCACAGAACACAAAGAAGTTTCTCAGAAAGCTTCTTTCTCTTTTTTATCGGAGGATATTTCCTTTGGCCAACTAGTCTTCAAAGGGATCCGAAATATCTGTTCTCAGATTCCACAATAATAAGGCTAGCAAAGAGATCCACGAAATACAGATGTAACTCTGTGAGATGAATTGACAGAACACCAAGCAGTTTCCCAGAAGGCTTCTTTCCAGATTTCATCTGAGGTTAATTCCTTTTTCACCATAGCCCACTATGCGCTTCCAAATTTCACTTTGCCAATTCTACAAGAACTGTCTTAGCGAAAGGCTTCTTGAGGGGAAAGCTGTAACTCTACGAGATGATTTCACAGAACACAAAGAAGTTTCTCAGAAAGCTTCTTTCTCTTTGTTATCGTAGGATATTTCCTTTGGCCCTATAGTCTTCAAAGGGATCCGAAATATCTGTTCTCAGAATCCACAGAAATAAGGCTAGCAAAGAGATGCACGAAAAACAGATGTAACTCTGTGAGATGAATTAACAGAACACTAAGCAGTTTCTCAGAAAGCTTCTTTCCAGATTTCTTCGGAGGATATTTACTTTTACACCATAGCCCTGCAAGGGCTTAAAAATATCACTTTGCCAATTCCACAAGAACTGTCTTAGCGAAAGGCTTCTTGAGGGGAAAGCTGTATCTCTCTGAGATGATTTCACAGAACACAAAGAAGTTTCTCAGAAACCTTTCTCTTTGTTATCAGAGGATATTTCCTTTGGCCCTATAGTCTTCTAAGGCATCCGAAATATCTGTTCTCATATTCCACAGAAATAAGGCTAGCAAAGAGATCTACCAAATACAGATGTAACTCTGTGAGATGAATTAACAGAACACTAAGCAGTTTCCCAGAAAGCTTCTTTCCAGATTTCATCTGAGGATATTTCCTTTTTCACCATAGCCCTCTATGCGCTTCCAAATATCACTTTGCCAATTCCACTAGAACTGTCTTAGTGAAAGGCTTCTTGAGGGGAAAGCTGTAACTCTGTGAGATGATTTCACAGAACACAAAGAAGTTTCTCAGAAAGCTTCTTTCTCTTTGTTATCGGAGGATATTTCCTTTGGCCCTATAGTCTTCAAAGGGATCCGAAATATCTGTTCTCAGATTCCACAGAAATAAGGCTAGCAAAGAGATCCACGAAATACAGATGTTAGTCTGTGAGTGGAAGTCACACATCACAAAGTCGTTTCTCAGAAAACATCTTTCCTGTTTTTCTCGGAGGATATATTCTTTTTCACCTTAGCCCTCTAAGGGCTTCCAAATATCACTTTGCCAATTCCAAATTAACAGGCTTAGCGAACGGCTACTTGAGGGGAAAGCTGTAACTATGTGAGATAAACTAACAGAACAGTAAGCAGTTTCTCAGAAAGCTTCTTTCCAGATTTCATCTGAGGATATTTCCTTTTTCACCAAAGCCCTCTATGGGCATCGAAATATCACTTTGCCAATTCCACTAGAACAGGCTTAGCAAAAGGCTTCTTGAGGGGAAAGCTGTAACTCTGTGTGGTGATTTCACAGAACACAAAGAAGTTTCTCAGAAAGCTTCTTTCTCTTTTTTATCGGAGGATATTTCCTTTGGCCCTTTAGTCTTCAAAGGGATCCGAATTATCAGTTCTCGGATTCCACAGCAATAAGGGTAGCAAACAGATCCAAGAATTACAGATGTAATTCAGTGAGTGGAAGTCACACATCACAAACCAGTTCCTCAGAAAGCTTCTTTCCAGTTTTTCTCGGAGGATATTTTCTTTTTCACTTTAATCCTCTATGGGCTTGCAAATATCACTTTGCCAATTCCACAACAACAGGTTAGCGAAAGGCTTATTGAGAGGATAGCTCTATCTCTGAGAGATGGTTTCACAGATCACGAAGAAGTTTCTCAGAATCCTTCTTTCTCGTTGTTATCGGAGGATATTTCCTTTGGCCCTATAGTCTTCAAAGGGATCCGAAATATCTGTTCTCAGATTCCACAGAAATAAGACTAGCAAAGAGATCCACGAAATACAGATGTAACTCTGTGAGTGGAAGTCACACATCACAGAGCAGTTTCTAGGAAAGCTTCGTTCCAGATTTCATCTGAGGATATTTGCTTTTTCACCATAGCCCTCTATGGGCTTCCAAATATCACTTTGCCAATTCCACAAGAACTGTCTTAGCGAAAGTCTTCTTGAGGGGAAAGCTGTAACACTGTGAGATGATTTCACAGAACACTAAGCAGTTTCTCAGAAAGCTTCTTCACAGATTTCATCTGATAATATTTCCTTTTTCACCCTAGCCCTCTATAGGCTTCCAAATATCACATTGCAAATTCCAAAAGAACTGTCTTAGCGAAAGGCTTCTTGAGGGGAAAGCTGTAACTCTGTGAGATGATTTCACAGTACACAAAGAAGTTTCTCAGAAAGCTTCTTTCTCTTTGTTATCGGAGGATATTTCCTTTGGCCCTACAGTCTTCGAAGGGATCCGAAATAACTGTTCTCAGATTCCACAGAAATAAGGCTAGCAAAGAGATCCATGAATTACAGATGTAACTCTGTGAGATGAATTAACAGAACACTAAGCAGTTTGTCAGAAAGCTTCTTTACAAATTTTATCTGAGGATATTTCCTTTTTCACCATAGCCCTCTATGGGCTTCCAAATATCACATTGCCAATTCCACAAGAAGTGTCTTAGCGAAAGGCTTCTTGAGGGGAAAGCTGTAACTCTGTGAGATGATTTCACAGAGCACAAAGAGGTTTCTCAGAAACCTTCTCTCTCTTTGTTATCGGAGGATCTTTCGTTTGGCCCTATAGTCTTCAAAGGGATCCGAAATATCTGTTCTCAGATTCCACAGAAATAAGGCTAGCAAAGAGATCCACGAAATACAGCTGTAAGCCTGTGAGATGAATTAACAGAACAGTAAGCAGTTTCTCAGAAAGCTTCTTTCCAGATTTCATCTGAGGATATTTCCTTTTTCACCATAGCCCACTATGGGCTTCCAATATCACTTTGTCAATTCCACAAGAACTGTCTTAGCGAAAGGCTTCTTCAGGGAAAGCTGTAACTCTGTGAGATAATTTCATAGAACACAAAGAAGTTTCTCAGAAAGCTTCTTTCCCTTTGTTAATGGAGGATTTTCCTTTGGCCCTATATTCTTCAAAGGGATCCGAAATATCTGTTCTCAGATTCCACAGATATAAGGCGAGCCGAGGGATCCAAGAAATAGAGATGTATCTCTGTGAGTGGAATTCACACATCACAGAGCAGTTTCTCAGAAAGCTTCTTTCCCCATTTCATCTGAGGATATTTCCTTTTTCACCATAGCCCTCTATGGGCTTCCAAATATCACTTTGCAAATTCCACAAGAACTGTCGTAGCGAAAGGCTTCTTGAGGGGAAAGCTGTAACACTGTGATATGATTTCACAGAACACTAAGCAGTTTCTCAGAAAGCCTCTTTACAGATTTCTTCTGAGGATATTTCCTTTTTCACCATAGCTCTCTATGGGCTTCCAAATATCACTTTGCCAATTCCGCAAGACCTCTCTTAGCGAAAGGTTTCTTGAGGTTAAAGCTGTAACTCTGTGAGACGATTTCACAGAACACAAAGAAGTTTCTCAGAAAGCTTCTTTCTCTTTTTAATCGGAGGATATTTCCTTTGGCCCTCTAGTCTTCAAAGGGATCCGAAATGTCTGTTCTCAGATTCCACAATAATAAGGCTAGCAAAGAGATCCACGAAATACAGATGTAACGCTGTGAGATGAATTGACAGAACACCAAGCAGTTTCTCAGAAGGTTTCTTTCCAGATTTCATCTGAGGTTAATTCCTTTTTCACCATAGCCCTCTATGCGCTTCCAAATTTCACTTTGCCAATTCTACAAGAACTGTCTTAGCGAAAGGCTTCTTGAGGGGAAAGCTGTAACTCTATGAGATGATTTCACAGAACAAAAAGAAGTTTCTCAGAAAGCTTCTTTCTCTTTTTTATCGTGGGATATTTCCTTTGGCCCTATAGTCTTCAAAGGGATCCGAAATATCTGTTCTCAGAATCCACAGAAATAAGGCTAGCAAAGAGATGCACGAAATACAGATGTAACTCTGTGAGATGAATTAACAGAACACTAAGCAGTTTCTCAGAAAGCTTCTTTCCAGATTTCTTCGGAGGATATTTACTTTTTCACCATAGCCCTGTAACGGCTTAAAAATATCACTTTGCCAATTCCACAATAACTGTCTTAGCGAAAGGCTTCTTGAGGGGAAAGCTGTATCTCTCTGAGATGATTTCACAGAACACAAAGAAGTTTCTCAGAAACCTATCTCTTTGTTATCAGAGGATATTTCCTTTGGCCCTATAGTCTTCTAAGGCATCCGAAATATCTGTTCTCATATTCCACAGAAATAAGGCTAGCAAAGAGATCTACCAAATACAGATGTAATTCTGTGAGATGAATTAACAGAACACTAAGCAGTTTCCCAGAAAGCTTCTTTCCAGATTTCATCTGAGGATATTTCCTTTTTCACCGTAGCCCTCTATGCGCTTCCAAATATCACTTTGCCAATTCCACTAGAACTGTCTTAGTGAAAGGCTTCTTGAGGGGAAAGCTGTAACTCTGTGAGATGATTTCACAGAACACAAAGAAGTTTCTCAGAAAGCTTCTTTCTCTTTGTTATCGGAGGATATTTCCTTTGGCCCTATAGTCTTCAAAGGGATCCGAAATATCTGTTCTCAGATTCCACAGAAATAAGGCTAGCAAAGAGATCCACGAAATACAGATGTAACTCTGTGAGTGGAAGTCACACATCACAAAGTCGTTTCTGAGAAAACATCTTTCCTGTTTTTCTCGGAGGATATTTTCTTTTTCACCTTAGCCCTCTATAGGCTTCCAAATATCACTTTGCCAATTCCAAATTAAGAGGCTTAGCGAACGGCTACTTGAGGGGAAAGCTGTAACTGTGTGAGATAAACTAACAGAACAGTAAGCAGTTTCTCAGAAAGCTTCTTTCCAGATTTCATCTGAGGATATTTCCTTTTTCACCAAAGCCCTCTATGGGCATCGAAATATCACTTTGCCAATTCCAATAGAACAGGCTTAGCGAAAGGCTTCTTGAGGGGAAAGCTGTAACTCTGTGTGGTGATTTCACAGAACACAAAGAAGTTTCTCAGAAAGCTTCTTTCTCTTTTTTATCGGAGGATATTTCCTTTGGCCCTTTAGTCTTCAAAGGGATCCGAATTATCAGTTCTCGGATTCCACAGCAATAAGGGTAGCAAACAGATCCAAGAATTACAGATGTAATTCAGTGAGTGGAAGTCACACATCACAAACCAGTTCCTCAGAAAGCTTCTTTCCAGTTTTTCTCGGAGGATATTTTCATTTTCACTTTAGTCCTCTATGGGCTTGCAAATATCACTTTGCCAATTCCACAACAACAGGATAGCGAAAGGCTTATTGAGAGGATAGCTCTATCTCTGAGAGATGGTTTCACAGATCACGAAGAAGTTTCTCAGAATCCTTCTTTCTCGTTGTTATCGGAGGATATTTCCTTTGGCCCTATAGTCTTCAAAGGGATCCGAAATATCTGTTCTCAGATTCCACAGAAATAAGACTAGCAAAGAGATCCACGAAATACAGATGTAACTCTGTGAGTGGAAGTCACACATCACAGAGCAGTTTCTAGGAAAGCTTCGTTCCAGATTTCATCTGAGGATATTTGCTTTTTCACCATAGCCCTCTATGGGCTTCCAAATATCACTTTGCCAATTCCACAAGAACTGTCTTAGCGAAAGTCTTCTTGAGGGGAAAGCTGTAACACTGTGAGATGATTTCACAGAACACTAAGCAGTTTCTCAGAAAGCTTCTTCACAGATTTCATCTGATAATATTTCCTTTTTCACCCTAGCCCTCTATGGGCTTCCAAATATCACATTGCAAATTCCAAAAGAACTGTCTTAGCGAAAGGCTCCTTGAGGGGAAAGCTGTAACTCTGTGAGATGATTTCACAGTACACGAAGAAGTTTCTCAGAAAGCTTCTTTCTCTTTGTTATCGGAGGATATTTCCTTTGGCCCTACAGTCTTCAAAGGGATCCGAAATAACTGTTCTCAGATTCCACAGAAATAAGGCAAGCAAAGAGATCCATGAATTACAGATGTAACTCTGTGAGATGAATTAACAGAACACTAAGCAGTTTGTCAGAAAGCTTCTTTACAAATTTCATCTGAGGATATTTCCTTTTTCACCATAGCCCTCTATTGGCTTCCAAATATCACATTGCCAATTCCACAAGAAGTGTCTTAGCGAAAGGCTTCTTGAGGGGAAAGCTGTAACTCTGTGAGATGATTTCACAGAACACAAAGATGTTTTTCAGAAAGCTTCTTTCTCTTTATTATTGGAGGGTATTCCCTTTGGCCCTGTAGTCTTCTAAGGGATCCGAAATATCTGTTCTCAGATTCCACAGAAATAAGGCTAGCAAAGAGGTCCACGAAATACAGATGTAAATATGTGACATGAATTAACAGAACACTAAGCAGTTTCTCAGAAAGCTTCTTTCGGATTTCATCTGAGGATATTTCCTTTTTCAACATATTCCTCTATGGGCTTCGAAATATCACTTTGCAAATTATCCAAGGACTATCTTAGCCAAACTCTTCTTGAGGGGAAGGCTGTAAATCTGTGAGAAGATTTCACAGAAAACAAAGAAGTTTCACAGAAAGCTTCTTTCTCTTTTTTATCGGAGGATATTTCCTTTGGCCCTATAGTCTTCAAAGGGATCTGAAATATCTGTTCTCAGATTCCACAGAAATAAGGCTAGCAAAGAGATCCACGAAATACAGATGTAACTCTGTGAGTTGAAGTCAACATCACAGAGCAGTTTCCAGAAAGCTTCTTTCCAGACTTCATCTGAGGATATTTCCTTTTTCACCACAGCCCTCTATGGGCTTCCAAATATCAGTTTTCCAATTACACAAGAACTGTCTTAGCGAAAGGCTTATTGAGCGGAAAGCTGTAACTCTGTGAGATGATTTCACAGAGCACAAAGAGGTTTCTCAGAAACCTTCTTTCTCTTTGTTATCGGAGGATATTTCGTTTGGCCCTATAGTCTTCAAAGGGATCCGAAATATCTGTTCTCAGATTCCACAGAAATGAGGCTAGCAAAGAGATCCACGAAATACAGATGTAACACTGTGACATGAATTAACAGAACACTAAGCAGTTTCTCAGAAAGCTTCTTTTCAGATTTCATCTGAGGATATTTCCTTTTTCACCGTAGCCTTCTATGGTCTTCCAAATATCACTTTGGCATTTCCACAAGAACTGTCTTAGCGAAAGTCTTCTTCAGGGGAAAGCTGTAACTCTGTGACATGATTTCACAGAGCACAAAGAAGTTTCTCAGAAAGCTTCTTTCTCTTTGTTTTCGGAGGATATTTCCTTTGGCCCTATAATCTTCTAAGGTATCCGAAATATCTTTTCTCAAATTCCACAGAAATATGGCTAGCAAGGAGATCCATGAAATACAGATGTAACTGTGCGAGTGGAAGTCACACATCACAGAGAAGTTTTTCAGAAAGCTTCTTTCCAGATTTCATCTGAGGATATTTCCTTTTTACCATAGCCCTCTATGGGCTTCCAAATATCACTTTGCCAATTCCACAAGAACTGTCTTAGCGAAAGGCATCTTGAGGGGAAAGCGGTAACACTGTGAGATGATTTCAGAGAACACTAAGCAGTTTCTCAGAAAGATTCTTTACGGATTTCATCTTAGGATATTTCCTTTTTCACCATAGCCCTCTATGGGCTTCCAAATATCACTTTACCAATTCCACAAGAACTGTCTTAGGGAAATGCTTCTTGAGGGGAAAGCTGTAACTCTGTGAGATGATTTCACAGAACACAAAGAAGTTTCTCAGAAAGCTTCTTTCTCTTTGTTGTCGGAGGATATTTCCTTTTGCCCTATAGTTTTCAAAGGGATCCGAAATATCTGTTCTCAGATTCCACATAAATAAGGCTAGCAAAGAGATCCACGAAATACAGATGTAACTCTGTAAGTGGAAGTCACACGTCACAGAGCAGTTTCTCAGAAAGCTTCTTTCCAGATTTCAAATGAGGATATTTCCTTTTTCATCGTAGTCCTCTATGGGATTCCAAATATCACTTTGCCAATTCCGCAAGAACTGTCTTAGCGAAACGCTTCTTGAGGTTAAAGCTGTAAATCAGTGAGACGATTTCACAGAACACTAAGAAGTTTCTCAGAAAAATTCCTTTTCTTTCTTATCGGAGGATATTTCCTTTGGCCCTCTAGTCTTCAAAGTGATCCGAAATATCTGTTCTCAGATTCCACAGAAATAAGGCTAGCAAAGAGATCCACGAAATACAGATGTAAGTCTGTGAGGTGAAATGACAGAACACTAGGCAGTTTCTCACAAAGCTTCTCTCCAGATTTCATGTGAGGATATTTCCTTTTTCACCATAGCCCTCTATGCGCTTCCAAATTTCACTTTGCCAATTCTACAAGAACTATCTTAGCGAAAGGCTTCTTGAGGGGAAAGCTGTAACTCTGTGAGTTGACATCACAGAATACAAAGAAATTTCACAGAAAGCTTCTTTCTCTTTGCTATCAGAGGTATTTCGTTTGGCCCTATAGTCTTCAAAGGGATCCGAAATATCTGTTCTCAGATTCCACAGAAATAAGGCTAGCAAAGAGATCCACGAAATACAGTTGTAAGCCTGTGAGATGAATTAACAGAACAGTAAGCAGTTTCTCAGAAAGCTTCTTTCCAGATTTCATCTGAGGATATTTCCTTTTTCACCATAGCCCACTATGGGCTTCCAAATATCACTTTGCCAATTCCACAAGAACTGTCTTAGCGAAAGGCTTCTACAGGGGAAAGCTGTAACTCTGTGAGATGATTTCACAGAACACAAAGATGTTTTTCAAAAAGCTTCTTTCTCTTAATTATTGGAGGATATTCCCTTTGGCCCTGTAGTCTTCTAAGGGATCCGAAATATCTGTTCTCAGATTCCACAGAAATAAGGCTAGCAAACGGATTCACGAAATACAGATGTAACTCTGTGAGTGGAAGTCACACATCACAAAGCAGTTTCTCAGAAAGCTTCTTTCCAGTTTTTCTGGGAGGATATTTTGTTTTTCACCATAGCCCTCTGTGGGCTTCCAAATATCACTTTGCCAATTCCACAAGAACAGGCTTAGCGAACGGTTTCTTGAGGGGAAAGCTGTAAGTCTGTGAGATGAATTAAAAGAAGATGAAGCAGTTTCTCCGAAAGTTTCTTTCCTCGTTTCATCTGAGGATGTTTCCTTTTCACTGAAGCCCTATGGGCATCGAAATATCACTATGCCAATTCCACAAAAACAGGCTTAGCGAAAGGTTTCTTGAGGGGGATTCTGTAACTCTGGGAGATGATTTCACTTAACACGAAGAAGTTTCTCAGAAATCTTCTTTCTCTTTGTTATTGGAGGATATTTCCTTTGGCCCTAGAGTCTTCAAAGGGATCCGAAATATCAGTACTCAGATTCCACAGAAATAAGGCTAGCAAACAGATCCACGAAACACACATGTAACTCTGTGAGTGGAAGTCACACATCACAAAGCAGTTTCTCAGAAAGCTTCTTTCCGGTTTTTCTCGGAGGATATTTTCTTTTTCACCATAGCCCTCTATGAGCTTCCAAATATCACTTTGCCAATTCCACAAGAACAGGCTTAGCGAATGGCTTCTTGAGGGGAAAGCTGTAAACCTGGGAGATGAATTAACAGAACACTAAGCAGCTTCTCAGAAAGCTTCTTTCTCTTTGTTATCGGAGGATATTTCCTTTGGCCTTAGAGTCTTCCAAGGGATCCGAAATATGATTTCTCAGATTCCACAGAAATAAGGCTAGCAAAGAGATCCACGAAATACAGATATAACTCTGTGAGTGGAAGTAAAACTTCACAAAGCAGTTTCATAGAAAGCTTCTTTCCAGTTTTTCTCGGAGGATATTTTCTTTTTCACAGTAGCCCTCTATAGGCTTCGAAATATCACTTTGCCAATTCCACAAGAACAGCCTTAGCGAATGGCTTCTTGAGGAGAAAGCTGTAACTCTGTGAGATGAACTAACAGAAAACTAAGCAGTTTCTCAGATAGCTTCTTTCTGATTTCATCTGAGGATATTTCCTTTTTCTCCGTAGCCCTCTATGGGCTTCCAAATATCACTATGCCAATTCCACAAGAACAGGCTTAGCGAACGTCTTCTTGAAGGGAAAGCTGTAACTCTGTGAGATGAATTGACGGAACACGAAGCAGTTTCTCAGAAAGCTTCTTTCTCTTTGTTATCGGAGGATATTTCCATTGGCCCTAGAGTCTTCAATGAGATCCGAAATATGAGTTGTCAGATTCCACAGAAATAAGGCTAGCAAACAGATCCACGAAATACAGATATAAATCTGAGAGTGGAAGTGACACATCACAAAGCAGTTTCTCAGAAAGCTTCTTTCTAGTTTTTCTCGGACGATATTTTCTTTTACACCATAGCCCTCTATGGGCTTCCATATATCACTTTGCCAATTCCACAAGAACAGGCATAGCGAACGGCTTCCTGAGGGGAAAGCTGTATCTCTGTGAGATGAATTAACAGAACACTAAGCAGCTGCTCAGAAAGCTTCTTTCCAGATTTCACCTGAGGATATTTCCTTCTTCACCGTAGCCCTCTACGGGCATCGAAATATCATGTTGCCAATTCCACAAGAACAGGTTTAGCGAAAGGCTTTTTGAGGCGAAAGCTGTAACTCTTTGAGATGATTTCACAGTACACAAAGAAGTTTCTCAGAAAGCTTCTTTCTCTTTGTTATCGGAGGATATTTCCTTTGTCAATATAGTCTTCAAAGGGATCCAAAATACCAGTTCTCAGATTCCGCAGAAATAAGGCTAGCAAAGAGATCCCCGAAATACAGATGCAACTCTGTGAGTGGAAGTCGCACATCACAAAGCAGTTTCTCGGAAATCTTCTTCCCAGATTTCATCTGAGGATATTTTCTTTTTCACCATTGCCCTCTATGGGATTCCAAATATCACTTTCCAATTCCACACGAACTGGCTTAGCGAACGGTTTCTTGAGAGGAAAGCTAAAACTTTGTGAGATGAATTAACAGAACACTAAGCAGTTTCTCAGGAAGCTTCCTGCCAGATTTCATCTGAGGATATTTCCTTTTTCACCATAGCCCTCTATGGGCATCGAAATATCACTTTGCCAATTCCACAAGAACAGGCTTAGCGAAGGGCATCTTGAGGGCAAAGCTGTATCTCCGTGAGACGATTTCACAGAACACAAAGAAGTTTCTCAGAAAGCTTCTTTCGCCTTGTTATCGGAGGATATTTCCTTTGGCCCTGTAGACTTCAAAGGGATCCGAATTATCAGTTCTCAGATTCCACAGAAATAAGTCCAGCAAACAGATCCACGAAATACAGATGTAACTCTGTGAGTGGAAGTCACATATAACAGAGCAATTTGTCAGAAAGCTTCTTTCCAGTTTTCCTCGGAGGAGAATTTCTTTTTCACCATAGCCCTCTATGGGCTTCCAAATATCACTTTGCCAATTCCACAAGAACAGGCTTAGCGAGTGGCTTCTTGAGGGGAATGCTGTAACTCTGTGAGATGAATTAACTGAACACGAAGCAGTTTCTCAGAAAGTTTTTTTCCAAATTTCATCTGAGGACATTTCTTTTTTCACATAAGAACTCAAAGGGCATCGAAATATCACGTTGCCAATTCCACAAGACCAGGATTAGCGAACGGCTTCTTGAAGGAAAAGCTGTAATTTTGTGAGATGAATTAACAGAACACTAAGCAGTTTCTCAGAAGACTTCTTTCCAGATTTCATCTGAGGATATTTCCTTTTTCACCGTAGTCCTCTATGGGCATCGAAATATCACTTTGCCAATTCCACAAGAACAGGCTTAGTGAAAGGCTTCTTGAGGGGAAACCTGTAACTCTGTGATATGATTTCACAGAACACAAAGAAGTTTCTCAGAAAGCTTCTTTCTCTTTGTTATCGGCGGATGTTTCCTTTGGCCGTATAGTCTTCAAAGGATTCGGAAATATGAGTTCTCAGATTCCACAGAAATAAGGCTAGCAAACAGATCATCGAAATACAGATGTACTTCTGTGAATGGAAGTCACACATGACAAAGCAGTTTCTCAGAAAGCTTCTTTGCAGTTTTTCTCGGAGGATATTTTCTTTTTCACCATAGCCCTCTACAGGTTTCCAAATATCACTTTGCCAATTCCACAAGACAGGCTTAGCGATCGGCTTCATGAGTGGAAAGCTGTAACCCTGTGAGATGAATTAACAGAACACTAAGCAGTTTCTCAGAAAGCTTCTTTCCAGATTTCTTCTGAGGATACTTGCTTTTTCACCGTAGCCCTCTATGGGCTTCGAAATATCACTTTGCTAGTTCCACAAGAACAGGTTCAGAGAAAGGCTTCTTGAGGGGAAAGCTGTAACTCTGTGAGATGAATTAACAGAACAGGAAGAAGATTCTCAGAAAGCTTCTTTCTCTGTGTTATCGGAGGATATTTCCTTTGGTCCGATAGTCTTCAAAGGGATCCGAAATATCAGTTCTCAGATTCCACCGAAATAAGGCTAAGAAACAGATCCAAGAAACACAGATGTAACTCTGTGAGTGAAAATCACACACCACAAAGCAGTTTCTCAGAAACCTTCTTTCCATTTTTTCTCGGAGGATATTTTCTTTTTCACCATAGCCCTCTATGGGCTTCAAAATATCACTTGGCCAATTCCACAAGAACGGGCTTAACCAACGGCTTCTTGAAGGTAAAGCTGTAACTCTGTGAGATGTATTAACAGAACACTAAGCAGTTTCTCAGAAAGCTTTTGTCCAGATTTCATCTGAGGACATTTCCTTTTTCACATAAGAACTCAAAGGGCATCGAAATATCACTTTCCAATTCCACAAGACCAGGCTTAGCGAACGGCTTCTTGAGGGGAAAGCTGTAACTCTGTGAGATGAATTAACTGAACACGAATCAGTTTCTCAGAAAGCTTCTTTCCAGATTTCATCTGAGGATACTTCCTTTTTCACCGGAGTCCTCCATGGGCTTCCAAATATCACTTTGTCAATTCCACAAGAACAGGCATAGTGAAAGGCTTCCAGAGGGCAAACCTGAAACTTTGTGAGATGATTTCACAGAACACAAAGAAGTTTCTCAGAAAGCTTCTTTCTCTTTGTTATCGGAGGATATTTCCTTTTGCCCTGTTGTCTTCAAAGGGATCCGAAATATCAGTTCTCATGTTCCACCGAAATAAGGCTACCAAACAGATCCATGAAACACAGATGTAACTCTGTGAGTGGAAATCACACATCACAAAGCAGTTTCTGAGAAACCTTCTTTCCAATTTTTCTCGGAGGATATTTTCTTTTTCACCACAGCCCTCTATGGGCTTCGAAATATCACTTTGCCAATTCCACAAGAACAGGCTTAGCGAACGGCTTCTTGAAGGTAAAGCTGTAACTCTGTGAGATGAATTAACAGAACACTAAGCAGTTTCTCTGAAAGCTTTTTTCCAGATTTCATCTGAGGACATTTCCTTTTTCACATAAGAACTCAAAGGGCATCGAAATATCACTTTGCCAATTCCACAAGACCAGTCTTATCGAAAGGGTTCCTGAGTGGAAAGCTGTAACTAAGTGAGATGATTTCACAGACCACGAAGAAGTTTCTCATAAAGCTGCTTTCTCTTTCTCATCGCAGGATATTTCTTTTGGCCCTATAATCTTCAAAGGGATCCGAAATATCAGTTCTCAGATTCCACAGAAATAAGGCTAGCAAACAGATCCACGAAATACAGATGTTACTCTGTGAGTGGAAGTCACACATGGCAAAGCAGTTTCTCAGAAAGCTTCTTTCCAGTTTTTCTCGGAGGATATTTTCTTTTTCACCATAGCCCTGTATGGGCTTCCAAATATCACTTTGCCAATTCCACAAGAATAGGCTTAGAGAACGGCTTCTTGAAGGGAAAGCTGTAATTCTGTGAGATGAATTAACAGAACACTAAGCAGTTTCTCAGAAGGCTTCTTTCCAGATTTCATCTGAGGATATTTCCTTTTTCACCGTAGCCTTCTATGGGCATCGAAATATCATTTTGGCAATTCCACAAGAACAGGCTTAGCGAAAGGCTTCTTGAGGGGAAACCTGTAACTCTGTGAGATGATTTCACAGAACACAAAGAAGTTTCTCAGAAAGCTTCTTTCTCTTTGTTATCGGCGGATATTTCCTTTGGACATATAGTCTTCAAAGGGTTCCGAAATTTGAGTTCTCAGATTCCACAGAAATAAGGCTAGCAAACAGATCCACAAAATACAGAGGTAACTCTGTGAGTGGAAGTCACACATCACAAAGCAGTTTCTCAGAAAGCTTCTTTCCAGTTTTTCTCGGAGTATATTTTCTTTTTCACCATAGCCCTCTAAGGGATTCCAAATATCACTTTCCAATTCCACACGAACTGGCTTACCGAACGGCTTCTTGAGGAGAAAGCTAAAACATTGTGAGGTGAATTAACAGAACACTAAGCAGTTTCTCAATAAGCTTCCTTCCAGATTTCATCTGAGGATATTTACTTTTTCTCCATAGCCCTCTATGGGCTTCCAAATATCACTTTGCCAGTTCCACAAGAACAGGCTTAGCGAACGTCTTCTTGAGGGGAAAGCTGTAACTCTGTGAGATGAAATAACAGCACACTAAGCAGTTTCTCAGAAACCTTCTTCCCAGATTTCATCTGAGGATACTGCCTTTTTCACCATAGCCCTCTATGGCCTTCCAAATATCACTTTGCCAATTCCACAAGAACAGGCTTAGCGAAAGGCTTCTTGAGGTGAAAGCTGTAACTCTGTAGGATGAATTAACAGAACACGAAGAAGTTTCTCAGAAAGCTTCTTTCTCTTTGTTATCGGAGGATATTTCCTTTGGCCCTATAGTCTTCAAAGGGATCCGAAATATCATTTCTCATATTCCACAGAAATAAGGCTCGCAAACAGATCCACGAAATACAGATGTAACTCTGTGAGTGGAAATCTCACATCACAAAGCAGTTTCTCAGAAAGCTTCTTTCCAGTTTTTCTCGGAGAATATTTTCTTTTTCACCATAGCCCTCCATGGGCTTCCAAATATCACTTCGCCAGTTCCACAACAACAGGCTTAGCGAACGGCATCTTGAGGAGAAAGCTGTAATTCTATGAGATGAATTAACAGAACACTAAGCAGTTTCTCAGAAACTTCTTTCGAGATTTCATCTGAGGATATTTCTTTTTTCACCGTAGCCCTCTATGGGCATCGAAATATCACTTTGCCAATTCCAGAATAACAGGCTTGGCGAAAGGCTTCCTGAGGGGAAAGCTGTATCTCTGTGAGATGAATTAACGGAATATGAAGCAGTTTCTCAGAAAACTTATTTCTATTTGTTATCGGAGGACATTTCCTTTGGCCCTAGAGTCTTCAAAGGGATCCGAAATATGAGTTCTCAGATACCACAGAAATAAGGATAGCAAACAGATCCATTAAATACAGACGTAACTCTGAGTGGAAGTCACACATCACAAAACAGATTCTCAGAAAGCTTCTTTCCGGTTTTTCTCGGAGGACATTTTCTTTTTCATCATAGCCCTCCATGGGCATTGAAATATCACTTTGCCAATTCCACAAGAACAGGCTTAGCGAACGGCTTCTTGTGGGGAACGCTGTAACTCTGTGAGATGAATTAACAGAACACTAAGCAGTTTCTCAGAAAAATTCTTTCCGGATTTCATCTAAGGATATTACCTTTTTCACCGTAACCCTCTAAGGGCATCGAAATATCACTTTTCCAATTCCACAAGAACAGGCTTAGCGAAAGGCTTCTTTAAGGGAAAGCTGTAACTCTGTGAGATGATTCACAGCACACGAAGAAGTTTCTCAGAAAGATTCTTTCTCTTTGTTATCGGAGGATATTTCCTTTGGCCCTATAGTCTTCAAAGGGATCCGAAATATCACTTCTCAGATTCCACAGAAATGAGGCTAGCAAACAGATCCACGAAATACAGATGAAACTCTGTGAGTGGAAGTCACACATCACAAAGCAGTTTCTCAGAAAGCTTCTTTCCAGTTTTTCTCGGAGGATATTTTCTTTTTCACCGTAGCCTTGTACGGGCTTCAAAATATCACTTTTCCAATTCCACAAGAACAGGCTTAGCCAACGATTTCTTGAAGGTAAAGTTGTAACTCTGTGAGATGAATTAACAGAACACTAAGCAGTTTCTCAGAAAGCTTTTTTCCAGATTTCATCTGAGGACATTTCCTTTTTCAAATAAGAACTCAAAGGGCATCGAAATATCACTTTGACAATTCCACAAGACCAGGCTTAGCGAACGGCTTCTAGAGGGGAAAGCTGTAACCCTGTGAGATGAATTAACAGAACACCAAGCATTTTCTCTGAAAGCTTCTTTCCAGATTTCATCTGAGGATACTTCCTTTTTCACCGGAGCCCTCTATGGGCTTCCAAATATCACTTTACCAATTCCACAAGAACAGGCATAGCGAAAGGCTTCCAGAGGGCAAACCTGAAACTTTGTGAGATGATTTCACAGAACACAAAGAAGTTTCTCAGAAACCTTCTTTCTCTTTGTTATCGGAGGATACTTCCTTTGGCCCTACAGTCTTCAAAGGGATCCAAAATATCAGTTCTCAGATTTCACCGAAATAAGGCTAGCAAACAGATCCATGAAACACAGATGTAACTCTGTGAGTGGAAATCACACATCACAAAGCAGTTTCTCAGAAGCCTTCTTTCCAGTTTTTCTCGGAGGATATTTTCTTTTTCACCATAGCCCTCTAGGGGCTTCAAAATATCACTTTGCCAATTCCACAAGAACAGGCTTAGCGAATGGCTTCTTGAGGGTAAAGCTATAACTCTGTGAGATGAGTTAACAGAACACTGAGCAGTTTCTCTGAAAGCTTTTTTCCAGATTTCATCTGAGGACATTTCCTTTTTCACATAAGAACTCAAAGGGCATCGAAATATCACTTTTCCAATTCCACAAGACCAGGCTTATCGAAAGGGTTCCTGAGTGGAAAGCTGTAACTCTGTGAGATGATTTCACAGACCACGAAGAAGTTTCTCAGAAAGCTGCTTTCTCTTTTTATCGCAGGATATTTCTTTTGGCCCTAGAGTCTTCAAAGGGATCCGAAATATCAGTTCTCAGATTCCACAGAAATAAGGCTAGCAAACAGATCCACGAAATACAGATGTTACTCTGTGAGTGGAAGTCACACATCACAAAGCAGTTTCTCAGAAAGCTTCTTTCCAGTGTTTCTCGGAGGATATTTTCTTTTTCACCATAGCCCTGTATGGGCTTCAAAATATCATTTTGCCAATTCCACAAGAATAGGCTTAGAGAACGGCTTCTTGAAGGGAAAGCTGTAATTCTGTGAGATGAATCAACAGAACACTAAGCAGTTTCTCAGAAGGCTTCTTTCCAGATTTCATCTGAGGATATTTCCTTTTTTTACCGTAGCCCTCTATGGGCATCGAAATATCATTTTGGCAATTCCACAAGAACAGGCTTAGCGAAAGGCTTCTTGAGGGGAAACCTGTAACTCTGTGAGATGATTTCACAGAACACAAAGAAGTTTCTCAGAAAGCTTCTTTCTCTTTGTTATCGGCGGATATTTCCTTTGGCCATATAGTCTTCAAAGGGTTCCGAAATATGAGTTCTCAGATTCCAAAGAAATAAGGCTAGCAAACAGATCCACGAAATACAGACGTAACTCTGTGAGTGGAAGTCACACATCACAAAGCAGTTTCTCAGAAAGCTTCTTTCCAGTTTTTTTCAGAGGATATTTTCTTTTTCACCATAGCCCTCTATGGGATTCCAAATATCACTTTCCAATTCCACATGAACTGGCTTAGCAAACGGCATCTTGAGGGGAAAGCTAAAACTTTGTGAGGTGAATTAACAGAACATTAAGCAGTTTCTCAGTAAGCTTCCTTCCAGATTTCATCTGAGGATATTTACTTTTTCTCCATAGCCCTCTATGGGCTTCCAAATATCACTTTGCCAATTCCACAAGAACAGGCTTAGCGAACGTCTTCTTGAGGGGAAAGCTGTAACTCTGTGAGATGAAATAACAGCACACTAAGCAGTTTCTCAGAAACCTTCTTTCCAGATTTCATCTGAGGATACTGCCTTTTTCACCATAGCCCTCTATGGGCGTCCAAATATCACTTTGCCAATTCCACAAGAACAGGCTTAGCGAAA
Organism: Macaca nemestrina; assembly: GCF_043159975.1. Classification (NCBI taxonomy): domain Eukaryota; kingdom Metazoa; phylum Chordata; class Mammalia; order Primates; family Cercopithecidae; genus Macaca; species Macaca nemestrina. Next base: position 29,361,920 of record NC_092143.1, read on the forward strand.
GGCTTCTTGAGGTGAAAGCTGTAACTTTGTAGGATGAATTAACAGAACACGAAGAAGTTTCTCAGAAAGCTTCTTTCTCTTTGTTATCGGAGGATATTTCCTTTGGCCCTATAGTCTTCAAAGGGATCCGAAATATCATTTCTCATATTCCACAGAAATAAGGCTAGCAAACAGATCCATGAAATACAGATGTAACTCTGTGAGTGGAAATCTCACATCACAAAGCAGTTTCTCAGAAAGCTTCTTTCCAGTTTTTCTCAGAGAATATTTTCTTTTTCATCCTAGCCTTCCATGGGCTTCCAAATATCACTTCGCCAGTTCCAGAACAACAGGCTTAGCGAACGGCATCTTTAGGAGAAAGCTGTAATTCTGTGAGATGAATTAACAGAACACTAAGCAGTTTCTCAGAAAGCTTCTTTCCAGATTTCATCTGAGGATATTTCCTTTTTCACCATAGCCCTCTCTGCGCTGTGAAATATCACTTTGCCAATTCCACAAGAACTGTCTTAGCGAAAGGTTTCTTCAGGGGAAAGCTGTAACTCTGTGAGATAATTTCATGGAACGCAAAGAAGTTTCTCAGAAAGCTTCTTTCCCTTTGTTAAGGGTGGATATTTCCTTTGGACCTATAGTCTTCAAAGGGATCCGAAATATCTGTGCTCAGATTCCACAGAAATAAGGCCAGCCAAGAGACCCATGAAATACAGATGTATCACTGTGAGTGGAATTCACACATCACAGAGCAGTTTCTTAGAAAGCTTCTTTCCAGATTTCATCTGAGGATATTTCCTTTTTCACCATAGCCCTCTATGGGCTTCCAAATATCACTTTAACAATTCCACAAGAACTGTCTTAGCGAAAGGCTTCTTGAGGGGAAAGCTGTACCACTGTGAGATGATTTCACAGAACACTAAGCAGTTTCTCAGAAAGCTTCTTTACAAATTTCATCTGATTATATTTCCTTTTTCACCATAGCCCTCTATGGGCTTCCAAGAATCACTTTGCCAATTCCACAAGAACTGTGTTAGCGAAAGATTTCTTGAGGGGAAAGCTGTAACTCTGTGAGATAGTATCACAGAACACAAAGAAGTTTCTCAGAAAGCATCTTTCTCTTTGTTATCGGAGGACAGTTACTTTGGCCCTATAGTGTTCTAAGGGATCCGAAATATCTGTTCTCAGATTCCACAGAAATAAGGCTAGCAAAGAGATCCACGAAATACAGATGTAACACTGTGAGATGAATTAAATAACATTAAGCAGTTTCTCACAAAGCTTCTTTCCAGATTTCATCTAAGGATATTTCCTTTGTCACCCTAACCATCTATGGCCTTCAAATATCACTTTGCCATTTCCACAAGAACTATCTTAGCTAAAGGCTTCTTGAGGGGGAAGCTGTAACTCTGTGAGATGATTTCACAGAACACAAGGAAGTTTCTCAGAAAGCTTCGTTCTCTTTGTTATCGGAGGATATTTCCTTTGGCCCTATACTGTTCTAAGGGATCTGAAATATCTGTTATCACATTCCACAGAAATAAGGCTAGCAAAGAGATCCAGGAAATACAGATGTAACTCTGTGAGATGAATTAACAGAACACTAAGCAGTTTCTCAGAAAGCTTCTTTCCAGATTTCATCTGAGGACATTTCCTTTTTCACCATAGCCTTCTATGCGCTTCCAAATATCACTTTTCCAATTCCACAAGAACTGTCTTAGCGAAAGGCTTCTTGAGGGGAAACCTGTAACTCTTTGAGGTGATTTCAAAAACACAAAGAAGTTTCTCAGAAAGCTTCTTTCTCTTTGTTATCGGAGTTTATTTCCTTTGGCCCTATAATCTTCAAAGAGATCCGAAATATCTGTTCTCAGATTCCACAGAAATAAGGCTAGCAAAGAGATAGACGAAATACAGATGTAACTCTGTGAGATGAATTAACAGAACACTAAGCAGTTTCTCAGAAAGCTACTTTCCAGATTTCATCTGAGGATATTTCCTTTTTCACCATAGCCCTCTATGGGCTTCCAAATATCACTTTGCCAATTCCACAAGATCTGTCTTAGCGAAAGGCTTCTTGAGGGGAAAGCTGTAACTCTGTGAGATGATTTCACAGAACACAAAGAAGTTTCTCAGAAAGCTTCTTTCTCTTTGCTATCGGAGGATATTTCCTTTGGCCCTATAGTCTTCAACGGGATCCGAAATATCTGTTCTCAGATTCCACAGTAATAAGGCTAGCAAAGAGATCCACGAGATACAGATGTAACTCTGTGAGATGAATTAACAGAACACTAAGCAGTTTCTCAGAAAGCTTCTTTCCAGATTTCATCTGAGGATATTTCCTTTTTCAACATAGCCTTCTATGCGCTTCCAAATATCACTTTGCCAATTCCACTAGAACTGTCTTAGCAAAAGGCTTCTTGAGGGGAAAGCTGTACCTCGGTGAGGTGATTTCAAAGAACACAAAGAAGTTTCTCAGAAAGCTTCTTTCTCTTTGTTATTGGAGTTTATTTCCGTTGGCCCTATAATCTTCAACGGGATCCGAAATATCTGTTCTCAGATTCCACAGAAATAATGCTAGAAAAGAGATCCACGAAATACCGATGTAACTCTGTGAGATGAATTAACAGAGCACTAAAGAGTTTCTCAGAAAGCTACTTTCCAGATTTCATCTGACGATATTTCCTTTTTCACCATAGCCCTCTATGGGCTTCCAAATATCACTTTGACAATTCCAGAAGAACTGCCTTAGCGAAAGGCTTCTTGAGTGGAATGCTGTAACTCTGTGAGATGATTTCACAGAACACAAAGAAGTTTCTCAGAAAGCTTCTTTCCCTTTGTTAACGGAGGATTTTCCTTTGGACCTATATTCTTCAAAGGGATCCGAAATATCTGTTCTCAGATTCCATAGAAATAAGGCTAGCCGAGAGATCCATGAAATACACATGTATCTCTGTGAGTGGAATTCACACATCACAGAGCAGTTTCTCAGAAAGCTTCTTTCCACATTTCATCTGAGGATATTTCCTTTTTCACCATAGCCCTCTACGGGCTTAAAAATATCACCTTGCCAATTTCACAAGAACTGTCTTAGCGAAAGGCTTCTTGAGGGGAAAGCTGGAACTCTCTGAGATGATTTCACAGAACACAAAGAAGTTTCTCAGATACCTTTCTCTTTGTTATCGGAGGATATTTCCTTGGCCCTATAGTCTTCTAAGGGATCCGAAATATCTGTTCTCATATTCCACAGAAATAAGGCTAGTAAAGAGATCTACCAAATACAGATGTAACTCTGTGAGATGAATTAGCAGAACACTAAGCAGTTTCTCAGAAAGCTTCTTTACAGATTTCATCTGAGGATATTTCCTTTTTCACCATAGCCCTCTATGGGCTTCCAAATATCACTTTGCCAATTCCACAAGAACTGTCTTAGCGAAAGGTTTCTTCAGGGGAAAGCTGTAACTCTGTGAGATAATTTCATGGAACGCAACGAAGTTTCTCAGAAAGCTTCTTTCCCTTTGTTAAGGGAGGATATTTCCTTTGGCCCTATAGTCTTCAAAAGGATCCGAAATATCTGTTCTCAGATTCCACAGAAATAAGGCTAGCCAAGAGATCCATGAAATACAGATGTATCTCTGTGAGTGGAATTCACACATCACAGAACAGTTTCTTAGAAAGCTTCTTTCCAGATTTCATCTGAGGATATTTCCTTTTTCACCATAGCCCTCTATGGGCTTCCAAATATCACTTTGCCAATTCCACAAGAACTGTATAAGCGAAAGGCTTCTTGAGGAGAAAGCTGAACCACTGTGAGATGATTTCACAGAAAACTAAGCAGTTTCTCAGAAAGCTTCTTTACAGATTTCATCTGAGTATATTTCCTTTTTCAGCATAGAACTCTGTGGGCTTCCAAATATCACTTTGCCAATTCCACAAGAACTGTGTTAGCCAAAGACTTCTTGAGGGGAAAGCTGTAACTCTGTGAGATGATTTCACAGAACACAGAGAAGTTTCTCAGAAACGTTCTTTCTCTTTGTTATCGGAGGATATTTCCTTTGGCCCTATAGTCTTCAAAGGGATCCGAAATATCTGTTCTCAGATGCCACAGAAATAAGGTTAGCAAAGAGATCCACGAAATACAGATGTAACTCTGTGAGATGAATTAACAGAACACTAAGCAGTTTCTCAGAAAGCTTCTTTCCACATTTCGTCTGAGGATATTTCCTTTTTCACAATAGCCCTCTATGCGCTTCCAAATATAACTTTGCCAATTCCACTAGAACTGTCTTAGTGAATGGCTTCTTGAGGGGAAAGCTGTAACTCTGTGAGATGATTTCACAGAACACAAAGAAGATTCTCAGAAAGCTTCTTTCTCTTTGTTATCATAGGATATTTCCTTTGGCCCTATAGTCTTCTAAGGTATCCGAAATATCTGTTCGCAGATTTCACAGAAATAAGGCTAGCAAAGAGATCCACGAAATACAGATGTAACTCTGTGAGATGAATTATCAGAACACTAAGCAGTTTCTCAGAAAGCTTCTTTCCAGATTTCATCTGAGGATATTTCCTTTTTCACCATAGACTTCTATGCACTTCCAAATATCACTTTGCCAATTCCACAAGAACTGTCTCAGCGAAATTCTTCTGGAGGGGAAAGCTGTACCTCGGTGAGGTGATTTCAAAGAACACAAAGAAGTTTCTCAGAAAGCTTCTTTCTCTTTGTTATCGGAGTTTATTTCCTTTGGCCCTATAATCTTCAAAGGGATCTGAAATATCGGTTCTCAGGTTCCACAGAAATAAGGCTAGCAAAGAGATCCACGAAATACAGATGTACCTCTGTGAGATGAATTATCAGAACACTAAGCAGTTTCTCAGAAAGCTTCTTTCCACATTTCATCTGAGGATATTTCTTTTTTCACTATAGCCCTTATGGGTTTCCAAATATCACTTTGCCAATTCCACAAGAACTGTCTAAGTGAAAGGCGTCTTGAGGGGAAAGCTGTAACTCTGTGAGATGATTTCACAGAACACAAAGAAGTTTCTCAGAAACATTCTTTATCTTTGTTTTCGGAGGATATTTCCTTTGGCCCTATAGTCTTCAAAGGGATCCAAAATATCTGTTCTCAGATTCCACAGAAATAAGGCTAGAAAAGACGTCCACGAAATACAGATGTCACTCTGTGAGATGAATTAACTGAACAACAAGGAGTTTCTCAGAAAGCTTCTTTCCAGATTTGATCTGAGGTTATTTCCTTTTTCAACATAGCCCTCTATGCGTTTTGAAATATCACTTTGCCAATTCCACAAGAGCTGTCTTAGCAAAAGGCTACTTGAGGGTTAGCTGTAACTCTTAGAGATGATTTCACGGAACACAAAGAGTTACTCAGAAAGCTTCTTTCTCTTTTTTATCGGAGGATATTTCCTTTGGCCCTATATTCTTCAAAGGGATCCGAAATATCTGTTCTCAGATTCCACAGAAATAAGGCTAGCAAAGAGATCCACAAAATACAGATGTAAATCTGCGAGATGAATTAACAGAACACTAAGCAGTTTCTCAGAAAGCTTCTTTACAGATTTCATCTGAGGATATTTCCTTTTTCACCATAGCCCTCTATGGGCTTCCAAATATCACTTTGCCAATTCCACAAGAACTGTCTTAGCGAAAGGTTTCTTCAGGGGAAAGCTGTAACTCTGTGAGATAATTTCATGGAACGCAACGAAGATTCTCAGAAAGCTTCTTTCCCTTTGTTAAGGGAGGATATTTCCTTTGGCCCTATAGTCTTCAAGGGGATCCGAAATATCTGCTCTCAGATTCCACAGAAATAAGGCTAGCCAAGAGATCCATGAAATACAGATGTATCTCTGTGAGTGGAATTCACACATCACAGAGCATTTTCTTAGAAAGCTTCTTTCCAGATTTCATCTGAGGATATTTCCTTTTTCACCATAGCCCTCTATGGGCTTCCAAATATCACTTTGCGAATTCCACAAGAACTGTATAAGCGAAAGGCTTCTTGAGGAGAAAGCTGTACCACTGTGAGATGATTTCACAGAACACTAAGCAGTTTCTCAGAAAGCTTCTTTACAGATTTCATCTGAGTATATTTCCTTTTTCACCATAGACCTCTGTGGGCTTCCAAATATCTCTTTGCCAATTCCACAAGAACTATGTTAGCGAAAGACTTCTTGAGGGGAAAGCTGTAACTCTGTGAGATGATTTCACAGAACACAAAGAAGTTTCTCAGAAACCTTCTTTCTCTTTGTTATCGGAGGATATTTCCTTTGGCCCTATAGTCTTCAAAGGGATCCGAAATATCTGTTCTCAGATGCCACAGAAATAAGGTTAGCAAAGAGATCCACGAAATACAGATGTAACTCTGTGAGATGAATTAACAGAACACTAAGCAGTTTCTCAGAAAGCTTCTTTCCACATTTCGTCTGAGGATATTTCCTTTTTCACAATAGCCCTCTATGCGCTTCCAAATATCACTTTGCCAATTCCACTAGAACTGTCTTAGTGAATGGCTTCTTGAGGGGAAAGCTGTAACTCTGTGAGATGATTTCACAGAACACAAAAAAGTTTCTCAGAAAGCTTCTTTCTCTTTGTTATCATAGGATATTTCCTTTGGCCCTATAGTCTTCTAAGGTATCCGAAATATCTGTTCGCAGATTTCACAGAAATAAGGCTAGCAAAGAGATCCACGAAATACAGATGTAACTCTGTGAGATGAATTATCAGAACACTAAGCAGTTTCTCAGAAAGCTTCTTTCCAGATTTCATCTGAGGATATTTCCTTTTTCACCATAGACTTCTATGCGCTTCCAAATATCACTTTGCCAATTCCACAAGAACTGTCTTAGCGAAAGTCTTCTGGAGGGGAAAGCTGTACCTCGGTGAGGTGATTTCAAAGAACACAAAGAAGTTTCTCAGAAAGCTTCTTTCTCTTTGTTATCGGAGTTTATTTCCTTTGGCCCTATAATCTTCAAAGGGATCTGAAATATCGGTTCTCAGGTTCCACAGAAAAAGGGCTAGCAAAAAGATCCACGAAATACAGATGTAACTCTGTGAGATGAATTAACAGAACACTAAGGAGTCCCCCAGAAAGCTACCTTCCAGATTTAATCTGAGGATATTTCCTTTTTCACCATAGCCCTCTAAGGGCTTCCAAATATCACTTTGCCAATTCCACAAGAACTGTCTTAGCTAAAGGCTTCTTAAGGGGTAAGCTGTAACTCTGTGAGATGATTTCACAGAACACAAAGAAGTTTCTCAGAAAGCTTCTTTCTCTTTGTAATCGGAGGATATTTCCTTTGGCCCTATACTCTTCTAAAGGATCCGAAATATCTGTTCTCAGATTCCACAGAAATAAGGCTAGCAAAAAGATCCACGAAATACAGATGTACCTCTGTGAGATTAATTAACAGAACACTAAGGAGTTTCTCAGAAAGCTTCTTTCCAGATTTCATCTGAGGATATTTCTTTTTTCACTATAGCCCTTATGGGTTTCCAAATATCACTTTGCCAATTCCACAGGAACTGTCTTAGTGAAAGGCTTCTTGAGGGGAAAGCTGTAACTCTGTGAGATGATTTCACAGAACACAAAGAAGTTTCTCAGAAACATTCTTTATCTTTGTTTTCGGAGGATATTTCCGTTGGCCCTATAGTCTTCAATGGGATCCGAAATATCTGTTCTCAGATTCCACAGAAATAAGGCTATCAAAGACGTCCACGAAATACAGATGTCACTCTGTGAGATGAATTAACTGAACACTAAGGAGTTTCTCAGAAAGCTTCTTTCCAGATTTCATCTGAGGTTATTTCCTTTTTCACCATAGCCCTCTATGCGTTTCGAAATATCACTTTTCCAATTCCACAAGAACTGTCTTAGCAAAAGGTTTCTTGAGGGTTAAGCTGTAACTCTGAGAGATGATTTCACGGGACACAAAGAGTTACCCAGAAAGCTTCTTTCTCTTTTTTATCGGAGGATATTTCCTTTGGCCCTATATTCTTCAAAGGGATCCGAAATATCTGTTCTCAGATTCCACAGAAATCAGGCTAGCAAAGAGATCCACAAAATACAGATGTAACTCTGCGAGATGAATTAACAGAACACTAAGCAGTTTCTCAGAAAGCTTCTTTCCAGATTTCATCTGAGGTTATTTCCTTTCTCACCATAGCCCTCTATGCGCTTCCAAATATCACTTTGCCAATTCCACAAGAACTATCTTAGCGAAAGGCTTCTTGAGGGGAAAGCTGTAACTCTGTGAAATGATTTCAGAGAACACAAAGAAGTTTCTCAGGAAGCTTCTTTCTCTTTTTTATCGGAGGATATTTCCTTTGGCCCTATAGTCTTCAAAGGGATCCGAAATATCTGTCCCCAGATTCCAAAGAAATAAGGCTAGCAAAGAGATCCACGAAATACAGATGTAACTCTGTGAGATGAATTAACAGAACACTAAGCAGTTTCTCAGAAAGCTTCTTTCCAGATTTCATCTGATGATATTTCCTTTTTCACCATAGCCCTCTAGGCGCTTCCAAATATCACTTTGCCAATTCCACTAGAACTGTCTTAGCGAAAGGTTTCTTGAGGGGAAAGCTGTAACTCTGTGAGATGATTTCACAGAACACAAAGAAGTTTCTCAGAAGCTTCTTTCTCTTTGTTATCTTAGGATGTTTCCTTTGGCCCTATAGTCTTCTAAGGGATGCGAAATATCTGTTCTCAGATTCCACAGAAATAAGGCTAGCAAAGAGCTCCACGAAATACAGATGTAACTCTGTGAGATGAATTAACAGAACACTAAGCAGTTTCTCAGAAAGCTTCTTTCCAGGTTTCATCTGAGGTTATTTCCTTTTTCACCATAGCCCTCTATGCGCTTCGAAATATCACTTTGCCAATTCCACAAGAACTGTCTTAGCGAAAGGCTTCTTGAGGGGAAAGCTGTATCTCTCTGAGATGATTTCACAGAACACAAAGAAGTTTCTCAGAAACCTTTCTCTTTGTTATCGGAGGATATTTCCTTTGGCCCTATAGTCTTCAAAGGGATCCGAAATATCTGTCCCCAGATTCCACAGAAATAAGGCTAGCAAAGAGATCCACGAAATACAGATGTAACTCTGTGAGATGAATTAACAGAACACTAAGCAGTTTCTCAGAAAGCTTCTTTCCAGATTTCATCTGATGATATTTCCTTTTTCACCATAGCCCTCTAGGCGCTTCCAAATATCACTTTGCGAATTCCACTAGAACTGTCTTAGCGAAAGGCTTCTTGAGGGGAAAGTTGTAACTCTGTGAGATGATTTCACAGAACACAAAGAAGTTTCTCAGAAAGCTTCTTTCTCTTTGTTATCGGAGGATATTTCCTTTGGCCCTATAGACTTCTAAGGGACCGATATATCTGTTCTCAGATTCCACAGAAATAAGGCTAGCAAAGTGATCCACGAAATACAGATGTAACTCTGTGAGATGAATTAACAGAACACTAACGAGTTTCTCTGAAAGCTACTTTCCAGATTTCATCTGAGGATATTTCCTTTTTCACCATAGGCCTCTAAGCGCTTCCAAATATCACTCTGCCAATTCCACAAGAACTGTCTTAGCGAAAGGCTTCTTGAGGGGAAAGTTGTAACTCTGAGAGATTATTTCACAGAACACAAAGAAGTTTCTCAGAATGCTTCTTTCTCTTCGTTATCGGAGGATATTTCCTTTGGCCCTATAGTCTTCTAAGGGATCCGAAATATCTGTTCAGAGATACCAGAGAAATAAGGCTAGCAAAGAGATCCAGGAAATACAGATGAAACACTGTGAGATGAATTAACAGAACACTAAGCAGTTTCTCAGAAAGCTTCTTTCCAGATTTTATCTGAGATTATTTCCTTTTTCACCATAGCCCTCTATGGGCTTCCAAATATCACTTTGCCAATTCCACAAGAACTGTCTTAGTGAAAGGCTTCTTGAGTGGAAAGCTGTAACTCTGTGAGGTGATTTCACAGAACACAAAGAAGTTTCCCAGAAAGCTTCTTTCTCTTTGTTATCGGAGGATATTTCCTTTGGCCCTATAGTCTTCAAAGGGATCCGAAATATCTGTTCTCAGATTCCACAGAAATAAGGCTAACAAAGAGATCTACCAAATACAGATGTAACTCTGTGAGATGAATTAACAGATCACTAAGCAGTTTCTCAGAATGCTTCTTTCCAGATTTCATCTGAGGATATTACCTTTTTCACCATAGCCCTCTAAGGGCTTCCAAATATCACTTTGCCAATTCCACAAGAAATGTCTTAGCAAAAGGCTTCTTGAGGGGAAAGCTGTAACTCTGTGAGATGATTTCACAGAACACAAAGAGGTTTCTCAGAAAGCTTCTTTCTCTTTGATATCGGAGGATAATTCCTTTGGACCTATAGTGTTCTAAGGGATCCGAAATATCTGTTCTCAGATTTCACAGAAATAAGGCTAGCAAAGAGATCCACGAAATACAGATGGAACACTGTGAGATGAATTAACAGAACATTAAGCAGTTTCTCAGAAAGCTTCTTTCCAGATTTCATCTAAGGATATTTCCTTTTTCACCTTAACCCTCTATGGGCTTCCAAATATCACTTTGCCATTTCCACAAGAACTGTCTTAGCGAAAGGCTTCTTGAGGGGAAAGCTGTAACTCTGTGAGATAATTTCACAGAGCACAAAGAAGTTTCTCAGAAAGCTTCTTTCTCTTTGTTGTCGGAGTCTATTTCCTTTGGCCCTATAATCTTCAAAAGGATCCGAAATATCTGTTCTCAGATTCCACAGAAATAAGGCTAGCAAAGAGATCCACCAAATAGAGATGTAACTCTGTGAGTTGAATTACCAGAACACTAAGGAGTTTCTCAGAAAGTTACTTTCCAGATTTCATCTGAGGATATTTCCTTTTTCACCTTAGCCCTCTATGGGCTTCCAAATATCACTTTGCCAATTCCACAAGAACTGACTTAGCGAAAGGCTTCTTGAGGGTAAAGCTGTAACTCTGTGCCATGATTTCACATAACACAAAGAAGTTATTCAGAAAGCTTCTATCTCTTTGTTTTCGGAGTTTATTTCCTTTGGCCCTATAATCTTCAAAGGGATCCGAAATATCTGTTCTCAGATTCCACAGAAATAAGGCTAGCAAAGACATCCACGACATACAGATGTAACTGTGTGAGATGAATTAACAGAACACTAAGGAGTTTCTCAGAGATCTACTTTCCAGATTTCATCTGAGTATAATTCCTTTTTCACCATAGCACTCTAAGGGCTTCCAAATATCACTTTGCCAATTCCACAAGAAGTGTCTTAGCCAAAGGCTTCTTGAGGGGAAAGCTGTAACTCTGTGAGATGATTTCACAGAAAACAAAGAAGTTTCTCAGAAAGCTTCTTTCTCTTTGTTATCGGGTTATGTTTCCTTTGGCCCTGTCGTCTTCTAAGGGATGCGAAATATCTGTTCTCAGATTCCACAGAAAAAAGGGTAGTAAAGAGATCCACGAAATACAGATGTAACTCTGTGAGATGAATTAACAGAACACTAAGCAGTTTCTCAGAAAGCTTCTTTCCAGATTTCATCTGACGATATTTCCTTTTTCACTTTAGGCCTCTATGGGCTTCCAAATATCACTTTGCCAATTCCACAAGAACTGTCTTAGCGAAAGGCTTCTTGAGGGGAAAGCTGTAACTCTGTGAGATGATTTCACAGAACACAAAGAAGTTTCTCAGAAAGCTTCTTTCTCTTTGTTATCTGAGGATATTTCTTTTGGCCCTATAGTCTTAAAAGGGATCCGAAATATCTGTTCTCAGATTCCACAGAAATAAGGCTAGCAAAAAGATCCACGAAATTCAGATGTAACTCTGTGAGATGAATTAACAGAACACTAAGCAGTTTCTCAGAAAGCTTCTTTCCAGATTCCATCTGAGGATATTTCCTTTTCCAACATAGCCCTCTATGCGCTTCCAAATATCACTTTGCCAATTCCACTAGAACTGTATTAGCGAAAGGCTTCTTGAGGGGAAAGCTGTAACTCTGTGAGATGATTTCGCAGAACACAAAGAAGTTTCTCCGAAAGCTTCTTTCTCTTTGTTATCGTAGTTTATTTCCTTTTGCCCTATAATCTTCAAAGGGATCCGAAATATCTGTTCTCAGATTCCACGGAAATAAGGCTAGCAAAGAGATACACCAAATACAGATGTAACTCGGGGAGATGAATTAACAGAACACTAAGCAGTTTCTCGGAAAAGTTATTTCAAGATTTCATCTGAGGATATTTGCTTTTCACCTTAGCCCTCTATGGGCTTCCAAATATCACTTTGCCAATTCCACAAGTACTGTCTTAGCGAAAGTCTTCTTGAGGGGAAAGCTGTAACTCTGTGAGGTGATTTCACAGAACACAAAGAAGTTTCTCAGAAAGCTTCTTTCGCTTTGTTATCGGAGGATATTTCCTTTGACCCTATAGTCTTCTAAGGGTTGTGAAATATCTGTTCTCAGATTCCATAGAAATAAGGCTAGCAAAGAGATCCACGAAATGCAGATGTAACTCTGTGAGATGAATTAACGGAACACTAAGCAGTTTCTCAGAAAGCTACTTTCCAGATTTCTTCTGAGGATATTTCCTTTTTCACCGTAGCCCTCTATGGGCTTCCAAATATCACTTTGCCAATTCCACAAGAACTGTCTTAGCGAAAGGCTTCTTGAGGGGGTAGCTGTAACTCTGTGAGATGATTTCACGGAACACAAAGAAGTTTCTGAGAAAGCTTCGTTCTCTTGGTGATCGGAGGATATTTCCTTTGGCCCTCTAGTCTTCTAAGGGATCCGAAATATCTGTTCTCAGATTCCACAGAAATAAGGCTAGCAAAGAGATCCACGAAATACAGATGTAACTCTGTGAGACGAATTAACAGAACACTAAGCAGTTTCTCAGAAAGCTTCCTTCCAGATTTCAACTGTGGAAATTTCCTTTTTCACCATAGCCCTCTAAGGGCTTCCAAATATCACCTTGCCTATTCCACAAGAACTGTCTCAGCGAAAGGCTTCTTGAGGGGAAAGCTGTAACTCTGTGAGATGATTTCACAGAACACCAAGAAGTTTCTCAGAAACCTTTCTCTTTGTTATCGGAGGATATTTCCTTTGGCCCTATGGTCTTCAAAGGGATCCGAAATATCTGTTCTCAGATTCCACAGAAATAAGGCTAGCAAAGAGATCCACGAAATACAGATGGAACACTGTGAGATGAATTAACAGAACATTAAGCAGTTTATCAGAAAGGTTCTTTCCAGATTTCATCTAAGGATATTTCCTTTTTCACCTTAACCCTCTATGGGCTTCCAAATATCACTTTGCCATTTCCACAAGAACTGTCTTAGCGAAAGGCTTCTTGAGGGGAAAGCTGTAACTCTGTGAGATGATTTCACAGAACACAAAGAAGTTTCTCAGAAAGCTTCTTTCTCTTTGTTATCGGAGGATATTTCCTTTGGCCCTATAATCTTCTTAGGGATGCGAAATATCTGTTCTCAGATTCCACAGAAATAAGGCTAGCAAAGAGATCCACGAAATACAGATGTAACTCTGTGAGATGAATTAACAGAACACTAGCAGTTTCTCAGAAAGCTTCTTTCCAGATTTCATCTGAGGATTTTTCCTTTTTCACCATAGCTCTTTATGGGCTTCCAAATATGACTTTGCCAAATCCACAAGAACTGTCTTAGCGAAAGGCTCCTTGAGGGGAAAGCTGTAACTCTGTGAGATGATTTCACAGAACATAAAGAAGTTTATCAGAAAGCTTCTTTCTCTTTGTTATCGGAGGATATTTCCTTTGGCCCTATAGTCTTCTAAGGGATCCGAAATATCTGTTCTCAGATTCCACAGAAATAAGGCTAGTAAAGAGTTCCACGAAATACAGATGTAACTCTGTGAGATGAATTAACAGAACACTAAGCAGTTTCTCAGAAGGCTGCTTTCCAGACTTCATCTGAGGATATTTCCTTTTTCACCTTAGCCTTCTATGCACTTCCAAATATCACTTTGCCAATTCACAAGAAGAGTCTTAGCGAAAGGCTTCTTGAGGGGAAAGCTGTAACTCTGTGAGTTGATTTCACCGAACACAAAGAAGTTTCTCAGAAAGCTTCTTTCTCTTTGTTATCGGAGGATATTTCCTTTGGCCCTGTAGTCTTCTAAGGGATCCGAAATATCTGTTCTCAGATTCCATAGAAATAAGGCTAGCAAAGAGATCCACGAAATAGAGATGTAACTCTGTGAGATGAATTAACAGAACTCTTAGGAGTTTCTCAGAAATCTACTTTCCGGATTTCATCTGAGGATATTTCCTTTTTCACCATAGCCCTCTAAGCGATTCCAAATATCACTTTGCCAATTCCACAAGAATTGTCTTAGCCAAAGGCTTCTTGAGGGGAAAGCTGTAACTCGGCGAGATGATTTCACAGAACACAAAGAAGTTTCTCTGAAAGCTTGTTTCTCTTTGTTATCGGAGGATATTTCCTTTGGCCCTATAGTCTTCTAAGGGTTGTGGAATATCTGTTCTCAGATTCCACAGAAATAAGTCCAGCAAAGAGATCCACGAAATACAGATGTAACTCTGTGAGATGAATTAACAGAACCCTAAGGAGTTTCTCAGAAAGCTACTTTCCAGATTTCATCTGAGGATATTTCCTTTTTCACCATAGCCCTCTAAGCGATTCCAAATATCACTTTTCCAATTCCACAAGAACTCTCTTAGCCAAAGGCTTCTTGAGGTTAAAGCTGTAACTCTGCGAGATGATTTCACAGAACACAAAGAAGTTTCTCTGAAAGCTTCTTTCTCTTTGTTATCGGAGGATATTTCCTTTGGCCCTATAGTCTTCTAAGGGTTGTGAAATATCTGTTCTCAGATTCCATAGAAATAAGGCTAGCAAAGAGATCCACGAAATGCAGATGTAATTCTGTGAGATGAATTAACGGAACACTAAGCAGTTTCTCAGAAAGCTACTTTCCAGATTTCATCTGAGGATATTTCCTTTTTCACCGTAGACCTCTATGGGCTTCCAAATATCACTTTGCCAATTCCAAAAGAACTGTCTTAGCGAAAGGCTTCTTGAGGGGAAAGCTGTAACTCTGTGAGATGATTTCACAGAACACAAAGAAGTTAATCAGAAAGCTTCTTTCTCTTTGTTATCGGAGGATATTTCCTTTGGCCCTATAGTCTTCAAAGGGATCCGAAATATCTGTTCTCAGATTCCACAGAAATAAGGCTAGCAAAGAGATCCACGAAATACAGATGTAACTCTGTGAGACGAATTAACAGAACAGTAAGCAGTTTCTCAGAAAGCTTCTTTCCAGATTTCATCTGAGGATATTTCCTTTTTCACCATAGCCCTCTATCGGCTTTAAAATATTACTTTTCCAATTTCACAAAAACTGTCTTAGTGAAAGGCTTCTTGAGGGTAAAGCTGTAACTCTGTGAGATGATTTCACGGAACACAAAGAAGTTTCTCAGAAAGCTTCTTCCTCTTTGTTATCGGAGGATATTTCCTTTGGACCTAGATTCTTCGAAGGGATCCGAAATATCTGTTCTCAGATTCCACAGAAAAAAGGCTAGCAAAGAGATCCACGAAATACAGATGTAACTCTCTGTGACGAATTGAGAGAACAGTAAGCAGTTTCTCAGAAAGCTTCTTTCCAGATTTCATCTGAGGATATTTCCTTTTTCACCATAGCCCTCTAAGGGCTTCCAAATATCACTTTGCCAATTCCACAAGAACTGTCTTAGCAAAAGGCTTCTTGAGGGGAAAGCTGTAACTCTGTGAGGTGATTTCACAGAACACAAAGAAGTTTCTCAGAAAGCTTCTTTCTCTTTGTTATCGGAGGATATTATCTTTGGCCCTATAGAGTTCTTAGGGATACGAAATATCTGTTCTCAGATTCCACAGAAATAAGGCTAGCAAAGAGATTGACGAAACACAGGTGAAACCCTGTGAGACGAATTAACAGAACTCTAAGCAGTTTCTCAGAAAGCTTCTTTCCAGATTTCATCTGAGGATATTTCCTTTTTCACCATAGCCCTCTAAGGGCTTCCAAGTATCACTTTCCCAATTCCACTAGAACTGTCTTAGCGAAAGGCTTCTTGAGGGGAAAGCTGTAACTCTGTGAGATGATTTCACAGAACACAAAGAAGTTTCTCAGATAGCTTCTTTTTCTTTGTTATCGAAGGGTATTACCTTCGGCCCCATAGTCTTCTAAGGGATCTGAAATATCTGTTCCTAGATTCCACAGAAATAAGGCTAGCAAAGAGATCCACGAAATACAGATGTAACTCTGTGAGATGAATTAACAGAACACTAAGCAGTTTCTCAGAAAGCTTCTTTCCAGATTTCATCTGAGGACATTTCTTTTTTCACCATAGCCTTCTATGCGCTTCCAAATATGACTTTGCCAATTCCACAAGAACTGTCTTAGCGAAAGGCTTCTTGAGGGGAAAGCTGTATCTCTGTGAGGTGATTTCATAGAACACAAAGAAGTTTCTAAGAAAGCTTCTTTCTCTTTGTTAAAGGAGGATATTTCCTTTGGCCCTATAGTCTTCTAAGGGATCCGTTATATTCGATCTCAGATTCCACAGAAATAAGGCTAGCAAAGAGATCCACGAAATACAGATGTAACTCTGTGAGATGAATTAACAGAACACTAAGCAGTTTCTCAGAAAACTTCTTTCCAGATTTCATCTGAGGATATTTCCTTTTTCACCGCAGCCCTCTGTGCGCTTCCAAATATCACTTTGCCAATTCCACTAGAACTGTATTAGCGAAAGGCTTCTTGAGGGGAAAGCTGCATCTCTGTGAGGTGATTTCACAGAACACAAAGGAGTTTCTCAGAGAGCTTCTTTCTCTTTGTTATCGGAGGATATTTCCTTTGGCCCTATCGTCTTCAAAGGGATCCGAAATATCTGTTCTCAGATTCCACAGAAATAAGGCTAGCAAAGAGATCCACGAAATACAGATGTAACTCTGTGAGACGAATTAACAGAACACTAAGCAGTTTCTCAGAAAGCTACTTTCCATATTTCTTCTGAGGATATTTCCTTTTTCACAACAGCTCTCTATGCGCTTCCAAATATCACTTAGCCAATTCCAAAAGAACTGTCTTAGCGAAAGGCTTCTTGAGGGGAAAGCTGTAACTCTGTGAGATGATTTCACAGAACACAAAGAAGTTAATCAAAAGCTTCTTTCTCTTTGTTATTGGAGGATATTTCCTTTGGCCCCATATTCTTCTAAGGGATCCGAAATATCTGTTCTCAGATTCCACGGAAATAAGGCTAGCAAAGAGATCCACGAAATACAGATGTAACTCTGTGAGATGAATTAAGAGAACACTAAGCAGTTTCTCAGAAAGCTTCTTTCCAGATTTCAACTGAGAATAATTCCTTTTCCACCATAGCCCTCTAGGGGCTTCCAAATAGCACTTTTCCAATTCCACAAAAACTCTCTTAGCCAAAGGCTTCTTGAGGGGAAAGCTGTAACTCTGTGAGATATTTTCACAGAACACAAAGAAGTTTCTCAGAAAGCTTCTTTCTCTTTGTTATCGGAGGATATTTCCTTTGGCCCTAGAGTCTTCTAAGGGATCCGAAATATCTGTTCTCCGATACCACAGAAATAAGGCTAGCAAAGAGATCCACGAAATACAGATGTAACTCTGTGAGATGAATTAACAGAGCACTAAGCAGTTTCACAGAAAGCTTCTTTCCAGATTTCATCTGAGAATATTTCCTTTTTCACCATAGCCCTCTATGGGCTTCCAAATATCACTTTGCCAATTCCACAAGAACTGTCTTAGCGAAAGGCTTCTTGAGGGGAAATCTGTAACTCTGTGAGGTGATTTCACAGAACATAAAGAAGTTTCTCAGAAAGCTTCTTTCTCTTTGTTATAGGAGGATATTTCCTTTGGCCCTATAGTGTTCTAAGGGATCCGAAATATCTGTTCTCAGATTCCACAGAAATAAGGCTAGCAAAGACATCCACGAAATACAGATGGAACACTGTGAGATGAATTAACAGAACATTAAGAAGTTTCTCAGAAAGCTTCTTTCCAGATTTCATCTAAGGATATTTCCTTTTTCACCTTAACCCTCTATGGGCTTCCAAATATCACTTTGCCAATTCCAGTAGAACTGTCTTAGCGAAAGGCTTCTTGAGGGGAAAGCTGTAACTCTGTGAGATGATTTCACAGAACACAAAGAAGTTTCTCAGAAAGCTTCTTTCTCTTTGTTATCGGAGGATATTTCCTTTGGCCCTATAGTCTTCAAAGGGATCCGAAATATCTGTTCTCAGATTCCACAGAAATAAGGGTAGCAAAGAGATCCACGAAATACAGATTTAACGCTGTGAGATTAATTAACAGAACACTAAGGAGTTTCTCAGAGAGCTACTTTCCAGATTTCATCTGAGGATATTTCCTTTTTCACCATAGCCCTCTAAGGGCTTACAAATATCACTTTGCCAATTCCACAAAAACTGCCTTAGCCAAAGGCTTCTTGAGGGGAAAGCTTTAACTCTGTGAGATGATTTCACAGAACACAAAGAAGTTTCTCAGAAAGCTTCTTTCTCTTTTTTATCGGAGGATTTTACCTTTGGCCCTATAGTCTTCTAAAGGATGCAAATTATATGTTCTCAGATTCCACAGAAATAAGGCTAGCAAAGAGATCCACGAAATACAGATGTAACACTGTGAGATGAATTAGCAGAACACTAAGCAGTTTCTCAGAAAGGTTCTTTGCAGATTTCATCTGAGGATATTTCCTTTTTCACCATAGCCCTCTATGGGCTTCCAAATATCACTTTGCCAATTCCACAAGAACTGTCTTAGGGAAAGGCTTCTTGAGGGGAAATCTGTAACTCTGTGAGGTGATTTCACAGAACATAAAGAAGTTTCTCAGAAAGCTTCTTTCTCTTTGTTATAGGAGGATATTTCCTTTGGCCCTATAGTCTTTTAAGGGATCCGAAATATCTGTTCTCAGATTCCACAGAAATAAGGCTATCAAAGAGATCCACGAAATACAGATATAACTCTGTGAGATGAATTAACAGAACACTAAGCAGTTTCTCAGAAAACTTCTTTCCAGATTTCATCTGAGGATATTTCCTTTTTCACCGTAGCCCTCTATGGGCTTCCAAATATCACTTTGCCAATTACACAAGAATTGTCTTAGCGAAATGCTTCTTGAGGGGAAAGCTGTAACTCTGTGAGATGATTTCAAAGAACAAAAAGAAATTTCTCAGAAAGCTTCTTTCTCTTTGTTATAGTAGGATAATTCCTTTCGCCCTATAGTGTTCTAAGGGATCCGAAATATCTGATCTCAGATTCCACAGAAATAAGGCTAGCAAAGATATACACGAAATACAGATGTAACTCTGTGATATGAATTAACAGAACCCTAAGCAGTTTCTCGGAAAAGTTATTTCAAGATTTCATCTGAGGATACTTGCTTTTTCACCATAGCCCTCTATGGGCTTCCAAATATCACTTTGCCAATTCCACAAGTACTGTCTTAGCGAAAGTCTTCTTGTGGGGAAAGCTGTAACTCTGTGAGATGATTTCACAGAACACAAAGAAGTTTCTCAGAAAGCTTCTTTCTTTTTTTATCGGAGGATATTTCCTTTGGCCCTATAGTCTTCTAAGTGATCCGATATATCTGTTCTCATATTCCACAGAAATAAGGCTAGCAAACAGATCCACGAAATACAGATGTAACTCTGTGAGATGAATTAACAGAACTCTAAGGAGTTTCTCAGAGAGCTACTTTCCAGATTTCATCTGACGATATTTCCTTTTTCACCATAGCCCTCTAAGGGCTTCCAAATATCACTTTGCCAATTCCAAAAGAACTGTCTTAGCGAAAGCCTTCTTGAGGGGAAAGCTGTAACTCTGGGAGATGATTTCACAGAACACAAAGAAGTTTCTCAGAAAGCTCCGTTCTCTTTGTTATCGGAGGATAATACCTTTGGCCCTATAGTCTTCAAAGGGATCCGAAATATCTGTTCTCAGATTCCACAGAAAAAATGCTAGCAAAGAGATCCACGAAATACAGATGTAACTCTGTGAGATGAATTAACAGAACACTAAGGAGTTTCTCAGAAAGCTACTTTCCAGATTTCATCTGAGCATATTTCCTTTTTCACCATAGCCCTCTAAGCGATTCCAAATATCATTTTGCCAATTCCACAAGAACTGCCTTAGCCAAAGGCTTCTTAGGTTAAAGCTGTAACTCTGTGAGATGATTTTACAGAACACAAAGAAGTTTCTCAGAAAGCTTCTTTCTCTTTCTTATCGGAGGATATTTCCTTTGGCCCTATAGTCTTCTAAGGGATCCGAAACATCTCTTCTCAGATTCCACAGAAATAAGGCTAGCAAAGAGTTCCACGAAATACAGATGTAACTCTGTGAGATGCATTAACAGAACACTAAGCAGTTTCTCAGAAAGCTGCTTTCCAGATTTCATCTGTGGATATTTCCTTTTTCACCATAGCCTTCTATGTGCTTCCTAATATCACTTTGCCAATTCACAAGAACAGTCTTAGAGAAAGGCTTCTTGAGGGGAAAGCTGTAACTCTGTGAGGTGATATCAAAGAACACAAAGAAGTTTCTCAGAAAGCTTCTTTCTCTTTGTTTTCGGAGGATATTATCTTTGGCCCTATAGTCTTCTTAGGGATGCGAAATATCTGTTCTCAGATTCCACAGAAATAAGGCTAGCAAAGACGACGACGAAATACAGATGTAACTCTGTGAGACGAATTAACAGAACACTATGCAGTTTCTCAGAAAGCTTCTTTCCAGATTTCATCTGAGGATATTTCCTTTTTCACCATAGCCCTCTAGGGGCTTCTAAATATCACTTTTCCAATTCCACCAGAACTGTCTTAGCGAAAGTCTTCTTGAGGGGAAAGCTGTAACTCTGTGAGATGATTTCACAGAACACAAAGAAGTTTCTCAGAAAGCTTCTTTCTTTTTTTATCGGAGGATATTTCCTTTGGCCCTATAGTATTCTAAGTGATCCGATATATCTGTTCTCAGATTCCACAGAAATAATGCTAGCAAAGAGATCCACGAAATACAGATGTAACTCTGTGAGATGAAGTAACAGAACTCTAAGGAGTTTCACAGAAAGCTACTTTCCAGATTTCATCTGAGGATATTTCCTTTTTCACCATAGCCCTCTAAGCGATTCCAAATATTACGTTGCCAATTCCACAAGAACTGTGTTAGCCAAAGGCATCTTGAGGTTAAAGCTGTAACTCTGCGAGATGATTTCACAGAACGCAAAGAAGTTTCTCTGAAAGCTTCTTTCTCTTTGTTATCGGAGGATATTTCCTTTGGCTCTATAGTCTTCAAAGGGTTGTGAAATATCTGTTCTCAGATTCCATAGAAATAAGGCTAGCAAAGAGATCCACGAAATGCAGATGTAACTCTGTGAGATGAATTAACGGAACACTAAGCAGTTTCTCAGAAAGCTACTTTCCAGATTTCTTCTGAGGATATTTCCTTTTTCACCGTAGCCCTCTATGGGCTTCCAAATATCACTTTGCCAATTCCACAAGAACTGTCTTAGCGAAAGGCTTCTTGAGGGGAAAGCTGTAACTCTGTGAGATGATTTCACGGAACACAAAGAAGTTTCTGAGAAAGCTTCGTTCTTTGGTGATCGGAGGATATTTCCTTTGGCCCTCTAGTCTTCTAAGGGATCCGAAATATCTGTTCTCAGATTCTACAGAAATAAGGCTGGCAAAGAGATCCACGAAATATAGATGTAACTCTGTGAGACGAATTAACAGAACACTAAGCAGTTTCTCAGAAAGCTTCCTTCCAGATTTCAACTGTGGAAGTTTCCTTTTTCACCATAGCCCTCTAAGGGCTTCCAAATATCACCTTGCCTATTCCACAAGAACTGTCTCAGCGAAAGGCTTCTTGAGGGGAAAGCTGTAACTCTGTGAGATGATTTCACAGAACACCAAGAAGTTTCTCAGAAACCTTTCTCTTTGTTATTGGAGGATATTTCCTTTGGCCCTATAGTCTTCAAAGGGATCCGAAATATCTGTTCTCAGATTCCACAGAAATAAGGCTAGCAAAGAGATCCACGAAATACAGATGGAACACTGTTAGATGAATTAACAGAACATTAAGCAGTTTCTCAGAAAGCTTCTTTCGAGATTTCATCTAAGGATATTTCCTTTTTCACCTTAACCCTCTATGGGCTTCCAAATATCACTTTGCCATTTCCACAAGAACCGTCTTAGCGAAAGGCTTCTTGAGGGGAAAGCTGTAACTCTGTGAGATGATTTCACAGAACACAAAGAAGTTTCTCAGAAAGCTTCTTTCTCTTTGTTATCGGAGGATATTTCCTTTGGTCCTATAATCTTCTTAGGGATGCGAAATATCTGTTCTCAGATTCCACAGAAATAAGGCTAGCAAAGAGATCCACGAAATACAGATGTAACTCTGTGAGATGAATTAACAGAACACTAGCAGTTTCTCAGAAAGCTTCTTTCCAGATTTCATCTGAGGATTTTTCCTTTTTCACCATAGCTCTTTATGGGCTTCCAAATATGACTTTGCCAATTCCACAAGAACTGTCTTAGCGAAAGGCTCCTTGAGGGGAAAGCTGTAACTCTGTGAGATGATTTCACAGAACATAAAGAAGTTTATCAGAAAGCTTCTTTCTCTTTGTAATCGGAGGATATTTCCTTTGGCCCTATAGTCTCTAAGGGATCCGAAATATCTGTTCTCAGATTCCACAGAAATAAGGCTAGTAAAGAGTTCCACGAAATACAGATGTAACTCTGTGAGATGAATTAACAGAACACTAAGCAGTTTCTCAGAAGGCTGCTTTCCAGACTTCATCTGAGGATATTTCCTTTTTCACCTTAGCCTTCTATGCACTTCCAAATATCACTTTGCCAATTCACAAGAAGAGTCTTAGCGAAAGGCTTCTTGAGGGGAAAGCTGTAACTCTGTGAGTTGATTTCACAGAACACAAAGAAGTTTCTCAGAAAGCTTCTTTCTCTTTGTTATCGGAGGATATTTCCTTTGGCCCTATAGTCTTCTAAGGGATCCGAAATATCTGTTCTCAGATTCCACAGAAATAAGGCTAGCAAAGAGATCCACGAAATACAGATGTAACTCTGTGAGATGAATTAACAGAACTCTTAGGATTTTCTCAGAAAGCTACTTTCCGGATTTCATCTGAGGATATTTCCTTTTTCACCGTAGCCCTCTAAGCGATTCCAAATATCATTTTGCTAATTCCAAAGAATTGTCTTAGCCAAACGCTTCTTGAGGGGAAAGCTGTAACTCTGTGAGATGATTTCACAGAACACAAAGAAGTTTCTCAGAAATATTCTTTCTCTTTGATATCGGAGGATATTTCCTTTGGCCCTATAGTGTTCTAAGGGATCCGAAATATCTGTTCTCAGATTCCACAGAAATAAGGCTAGCAAAGACATCCACGAAATACAGATGGAACACTGTGAGATGAATTAAGAGAACATTAAGAAGTTTCTCAGAAAGCTTCTTTCCAGATTTCATCTAAGGATATTTCCTTTTTCACCTTAACCCTCTATGGGCTTCCAAATATCACTTTGCCAATTCCACAAGAACTGTCTTAGCGAAAGGCTTCTTGAGGGGAAAGCTGTAACTCTGTGAGATGATTTCACAGAACACAAAGAAGTTTCTCAGAAAGCTTCTTTCTCTTTGTTATCGGAGGATATTTCCTTTGGCCCTAGAGTCTTCTAAGGGAAACGAAATATCTGTTCTCAGATTCCACAGATATAAGGCTAGCAAAGAGATCTACGATATACAGATGTAACTCTGTGAGATGAATTAACAGAACGCTAAGCAGTTTCTCAGAAAGCTACTTTACAGATTTCATCTGACGATATTTCCTTTTTCACCATAGCCCTCTATGGGCTTCCAAATATCACTTTGCCAATTCACAAGAACAGTCTTAGAGAAAGGCTTCTTGAGGGGAAAGCTGTAACTCTGTGACATGATTTCACAGAACCCAAAGAAGTTTCTCAGAAAGCTTCTTTCTCTTTGTTATCGGAGGATATTTCCTTTGGCCCTATAGTCTTGAAAGGGATCAGAAATATCTGTTCTCAGATTCCACAGAAATAAGGCTAGCAAAGAGATCCACGAAATACAGATGTAACTCTGTGATATGAATTAACAGAACACTAAGCAGTTTCTCAGAAAGCTTCTTTCCAGATTTCTTCTGAGGATATTTCCATTTTCACCATAGCCCTCTATGGGATTCCAAATATGACTTTGCCAATTCCACAAGAACTGTCTTAGCGAAAGGCTTCTTGAGGGGAAAGCTGTAACTCGGTGAGATGATTTCACAGAACACAAAGAAGATTCTCAGAAAGCTTCTTTCTCTTTGTTATCGGAGGATATTTCCTTTAGCCATATAGTCTTCTAAGGGATCCGAAATATCTGTTCTCAATTCCACAGAAATAAGGCTAGCAAAGAGATCCACGAAATACAGATGTAACTCTGTGAGATGAATTAACAGAACACTAAGCAGTTTATCAGAAAGCTTCTTTCCAGATTTCATCTGAGGATATTTCCTTTTTCAGCATAGCCCTCTATGGGCTTCCAAATATCACTTTTCCAATTCCACAAAAACTGTCTTAGTGAAAGGCTTCTTGAGGGGAAAGCTGTAACTCTGTGAGATGATTTCACAGAACACAAAGAAGTTTCTCAGAAAGCTTCTTTCTCTTTGTTATCGGAGGATATTTCCTTTGGCCCTAGAGTCTTCTAAGGGATCCGAAATATCTGTTCTCCGATTCCACAGAAATAAGGCTAGCAAAGAGATCTACCAAATACAGATGTAACTCTGTGAGATGAAATAACAGAACGCTAAGCAGTTTCTCAGAAAGCTTCTTTCCAGATTTCATCTGAGGATATTTCCTTTTACACCATAGCCCTCTATGGGTTTCCAAATATCACTTTGCCAATTCACAAGAACAGTCTTAGAGAAAGGCTTCTTGAGGGGAAAGCTGTAACTCTGTGAGGTGATATCAAAGAACACAAAGAAGTTTCTCAGAAAGCTTCTATCTCTTTGTTATCGGAGGATATTTCCTTTGGCCCTATAGTCTTCTTAGGGATACGAAATATCTGTTCTCAGATTCCACAGAAATAAGGCTAGCAAAGAGATCCACGAAATACAGATGTAGCTCTGTGAGATGAATTAACAGAACACTAAGCAGTTTCTCAGAAAGCTTCTTTCCAGATATCATCTGAGGATATTTCCTTTTTCACCATAGCCCTCTAAGGGCTTCCAAATATCACTTTGCCAATTCCAAAAGAACTGTCTTAGCGAAAGGCTTCTTGAGGGGAAAGATGTAACTCTGTGAGATGATTTCACAGAACACCAAGAAGTTTCTCAGAAAGCTTCTTTCTCTTTGTTATCGGAGGATATTTCCTTTGGCCCTATAGTCTTGAAAGGGATCCGAAATATCTGTTCTCAGATTCCACAGAAATAAGGCTAGCAAAGAGATCCACGAAATACAGATGTAACTCTGTGAGATGAATTAACAGAACACTAAGCAGTTTCTCAGAAAGCTTCTTTCCAGATTTCATCTGAGGATATTTCCTTTTTCACCATAGCCCTCTATGGGCTTCCAAATATCACATTTCCAATTCCACAAAGACTGTCTTAGCGAAAGGCTTCTTCAGGGGAAAGCTGTAACTCTGTGAGGTGATTTCACAGAACACAAAGAAGTTTCTCAGAAAGCTTCTTTCTCTTTGTTATCGGAGGATATTTCCTTTGGCCCTATACTCTTCAAAGGGATCCGAAATATCTGTTCTCAGATTCCACAGAAATAAGGCTAGCAAAGAGATCCACGAAATACAGATGTAACTCTGTGAGATGAATTAACAGAACACTAAGCAGTTTCTCAGAAAGCTACTTTCCAGATTTCATCTGAGAATATTTCCTTTTTCACCATAGCCCACTATCGGCTTCCAAATATCACTTTGCCAATTCCAAAAGAACTGTCTTAGCGAAAGGCTTCTTGAGGTGAAAGCTGTAACTCTGTGAGATGATTTCACAGAACCCAAAGAAGTTTCTCAGAAAGCTTTCTCTTTGTTATCGGAGGATATTTCCTTTGGCCCTATAGTCTTGAAAGGGATCCGAAATATCTGTTCTCAGATTCCACAGAAATAAGGCTAGCAAAGAGATCCACCAAATACAGATGTAACTCAGTGAGATGAATTAATAGAACAGTAAGCAGTTTCTCAGAAAGCTTCTTTCCGGATTTCATCTGAGGATATTTCCTTTTTCACCATAGCCCTCTATGGGCTTCCAAATATCACTTTTCCAATTCCACAAAAACTGTCTTAGCGAAAGGCTTCTTGAGGGGAAAGCTGTAACTCTGTGAGATGATTTCACAGAACCCAAAGAAGTTTCTCAGAAAGCTTCTCTCCCTTTGTTATCGGAGGATATTTCCTTTGGCCCTAGAGTCTTCTAAGAGATCCGAAATATCTGTTCCCCGATTCCACAGAAATAAGGCTAGCAAAGAGATCCACGAAATACAGATGTAACTCTGAGAGATGAATTAACAGAACACTAAGCAGTGTCTCAGAAAGCTTCTTTCCAGATTTCATCTGAGGATATTTCCTTTTTCACCTTAGCCATCTAAGGGCTTCCAAATGTCACTTTGCCAATTCCAAAAGAACTGTGTTAGCGAAAGGCTTCTTGAGGGGAAAGCTGTAACTCTGTGAAATGATTTCACAGAACACAAAGAAGTTTCTTATAAAGCTTCTTTCTCTTCGTTATCGGAGGATATTTCCTTTGGCCCTAGAGTCTTCTAAGGGATTCGAAATATCTGTTCTCCGATTCCACAGAAATAAGGCTAGCTAAGAGATCCACGAAGTACAGATGTAACTCTGTGAGATGAATTAACAGAACACTAAGCAGTTTCTCAGAAAGCTTCTTTCCAGATTTCATCAGAAGATATTTCCTTTTTCACCATAGCCCTCTAAGGGCTTCCAAATATCACTTTGCCAAGTCCAAAAGAACTGTGTTAGCGAAAGGCTTCTTGAGGGGAACGCTGTAACTCTGTGAGATGATTTCACAGAACACAAAGAAGTTTCTCAGAAAGCTTCTTTATCTTTGTTATCGGAGGATATTTCCTTTGGCCCTATAGTCTTCAAAGGGATCCGAAATATCTGTTCTCAGTTTCCACAGAAATAAGGCAACAAAGAGATCCACGAAATACAGATGTAACACTGTGAGATAAATTAACAGAACACTAAGCAGTTTCTCAGAAAGCTTCTTTCCAGATTTCATCTGAGGATATTTCCTTTTTCACCATAGCCCTCTATGGGCTTCCAAATATCACTTTTTCAATTCCACAAAAACTGTCTTAGCGAAAGGCTTCTTGAGGGGAAAGCTGTAACTCTGTGAGATGATTTCACAGAACACAAAGAAGTTTCTCAGAAGGATTCTTTCTCTTTGTTATCGGAGGATATTTCCTTTGGC
This sequence comes from Macaca nemestrina, assembly GCF_043159975.1. Taxonomy (NCBI): domain Eukaryota; kingdom Metazoa; phylum Chordata; class Mammalia; order Primates; family Cercopithecidae; genus Macaca; species Macaca nemestrina. The sequence goes on from NC_092143.1 coordinate 29,389,425, forward strand.
CCTAGAGTCTTCTAAGGGATCCGAAATATCTGTTCTCCGATTCCACAGAAATAAGGCTAGCAAAGAGATCTACCAAATACAGAAGTAACTCTGTGAGGTGAATTTACAGAACGCTAAGCAGTTTCTCAGAAAGCTTCTTTCCAGATTTCATCTGAGGATATTTCCTTTTGCACCGCAGCCCTCTATGCGCTTCCAAATGTCACTTTGCCAATTCCACTAGAACTGTATTAGCGAAAGGCTTCTTGAGGGGAAAGCTGTATCTCTGTGAGATGATTTCACAGAATACAAAGAAGTTTCTCGGAAAGCTTCTTTCTCTTTGTAATCGGAGGATATTTCCCTTGTCCTACAGTCTTCTAAGGGATCCGAAATATCTGTTCTCAGATTCCACAGAATTAAGGCTAACAAAGAGATCCACCAAATACAGATGTAACTCTGTGAGATGAATTAACAGAACAGTAAGCAGTTTCTCAGAAAGCTTCTTTCCAGATTTCATCTGAGGATATTTCCTTTTTCACCATAGCCCTCTAAGGGCTTCCAAATATCACTTTGCCAATTCCACAAGAACTGTCTTAGCGAAAGGCTTCTTGAGGGGAAAGCTGTAACTCTGTGAGATGATTTCACAGAACACAAAGAAGATTCTCAGAAAGCTTCTTTCTCTTTGTTATCGGAGGATATTTCCTTTGGCCATATAGTCTTCTAAGGGATCCGAAATATCTGTTCTCAATTCCACAGAAATAAGGCTAGTAAAGAGATCCACGAAATACAGATGTAACTCTGTGAGATGAATTAACAGAACACTAAGCAGTTTCTCAGAAAGCTTCTTCCCAGATTTCTTCTGGGGATATTTCCTTTTTCACCATAGCCCTCTATGGGCTTCCAAATATCACTTTGCCAATTACACAAGAACTGTCTTAACGAAAGGCTTCTTGAGGGGAAAGCTGTAACTCTGTGAGATGATTTCACAGAACACAAAGAAGGTTCTCAGAAAGCTTCTTTCTCTTTGTTATCGGAGGATATTTCCTTTGGCCCTATAGTCTTCTAAGGGATCCGAAATATCTGTTCTCAGATTCCACAGAAATAAGGGTAGTAAAGAGATCCACGAAATACAGATGTAACTCTGTGAGATGAATCAACAGAACACTAACCAATTTCTCAGAAAGCTTCTTTCCAGATTTCATCTGAGGATATTTCCTTTTTCACCATAGCCCTCTATGGGCTTCCAAATATCACTTTGCCAATTACACAAGAACTGTCTTAGCGAAAGGCTTCTTGAGGGGAAAGCTGTAACTCTGTGAGGTGATTTCACAGAACACAAAGAAGTTTCTCAGAAAGCTTCTTTCTCTTTGTTATCGGAGGATATTTCCATTGGCCCTATATTCTTTTAAGGGATCCGAAATATCTGTTCTCAGATTCCACAGAAATAAGGCTAGCAAAGAGATCCACGAAATACAGATGTAACTCTGTGAGATGAATTAACAGAACACTAAGCAGTTTCTCAGAAAGCTTCTTTCCAGATTTCATCTGAGGATATTTCCTTTTTCACCTTAGCCCTCTTTGGGCTTCCAAATACCACCTTTCCAATTCCACAAAAACTGTCTTAGCGAAAGGCTTCTTGAGGGGAAAGCTGTAACTCTGTGAGGTGATTTCACAGAACACAAAGAAGTTTCCCAGAAAGCTTCTTTCTCTTTGTTATCGGAGGATATTTCCTTTGGCCCTATAGTCTTCTAATGGATCCGAAATATCTGTTCTCCGATTCCACAGAAATAAGGCTAGCAAAGAGATCTACCAAATACAGAAGTAACTCTGTGAGGTGAATTTACAGAACGCTAAGCAGTTTCTCAGAAAGCTTCTTTCCAGATTTCATCTGAGGATATTTCCTTTTGCACCGCAGCCCTCTATGCGCTTCCAAATGTCACTTTGCCAATTCCACTAGAACTGTATTAGCGAAAGGCTTCTTGAGGGGAAAGCTGTATCTCTGTGAGATGATTTCACAGAATACAAAGAAGTTTCTCGGAAAGCTTCTTTCTCTTTGTTATCGGAGGATATTTTCTTTGTCCTATAGTCTTCTAAGGGATCCGAAATATCTGTTCCCAGATTCCACAGAAATAAGGCTAGCAAAGAGATCCACCAAATACAGATGTAACTCAGTGAGATGAATTAATAGAACAGTAAGCAGTTTCTCAGAAAGCTTCTTTCCGGATTTCATCTGAGGATATTTCCTTTTTCACCATAGCCCTCTATGGGCTTCCAAATATCACTTTTCCAATTCCACAAAAACTGTCTTAGCGAAAGGCTTCTTGAGGGGAAAGCTGTAACTCTGTGAGGTGATTTCACAGAACACAAAGAAGTTTCCCAGAAAGCTTCTTTCTCTTTGTTATCGGAGGATATTTCCTTTGGCCCTATAGTCTTCTAATGGATCCGAAATATCTGTTCTCAGATTCCACAGAAATAAGGCTAGCAAAGAGATCCACGAAATACAGATGTAACTCTGTGAGATGAATTAACAGAACACTAAGCAGTTTCTCAGAAAGCTTCTTTCCAGATTTCATCTGAGGATATTTCCTTTTTCACCGCAGCTCTCTATGCGCTTCCAAATATCACTTTGCCAATTCCACTAGAACTATATTAACGAAATGCTTCTTGAGGGCAAACCTGTATGTCTGTGAGATGATTTCACAGAATACAAAGAAGTTTCTCGGAAAGCTTCTTTCTCTTTGTTATCGGAGGATATTTTCTTTGTCCTATAGTCTTCTAAGGGATCCGAAATATCTGTTCCCAGATTCCACAGAAATAAGGCTAGCAAAGAGATCCACCAAATACAGATGTAACTCAGTGAGATGAATTAATAGAACAGTAAGCAGTTTCTCAGAAATCTTCTTTCCGGATTTCATCTGAGGATATTTCCTTTTTCACCATAGCCCTCTATGGGCTTCCAAATATCACTTTTCCAATTCCACAAAAACTGTCTTAGCGAAAGGCTTCTTGAGGGGAAAGCTGTAACTCTGTGAGATGATTTCACAGAACCCAAAGAAGTTTCTCAGAAAGCTTCTTTCCCTTTGTTATCGGAGGATATTTCCTTTGGCCCTAGAGTCTTCTAAGAGATCCGAAATATCTGTTCCCCGATTCCACAGAAATAAGGCTAGCAAAGAGATCCACGAAATACAGATGTAACTCTGAGAGATGAATTAACAGAACACTAAGCAGTGTCTCAGAAAGCTTCTTTCCAGATTTCATCTGAGGATATTTCCTTTTTCACCTTAGCCCTCTAAGGGCTTCCAAATGTCACTTTGCCAATTCCAAAAGAACTGTGTTAGCGAAAGGCTTCTTGAGGGGAAAGCTGTAACTCTGTGAAATGATTTCACAGAACACAAAGAAGTTTCTTAGAAAGCTTCTTTCTCTTCGTTATCGGAGGATATTTCCTTTGGCCCTAGAGTCTTCTAAGGGATTCGAAATATCTGTTCTCCGATTCCACAGAAATAAGGCTAGCTAAGAGATCCACGAAGTACAGATGTAACTCTGTGAGATGAATTAGCAGAACACTAAGCAGTTTCTCAGAAAGCTTCTTTCCAGATTTCATCAGAAGATATTTCCTTTTTCACCATAGCCCTCTAAGGGCTTCCAAATATCACTTTGCCAAGTCCAAAAGAACTGTGTTAGCGAAAGGCTTCTTGAGGGGAACGCTGTAACTCTGTGAGATGATTTCACAGAACACAAAGAAGTTTCTCAGAAAGCTTCTTTATCTTTGTTATCGGAGGATATTTCCTTTGGCCCTATAGTCTTCAAAGGGATCCGAAATATCTGTTCTCAGTTTCCACAGAAATAAGGCAACAAAGAGATCCACGAAATACAGATGTAACACTGTGAGATAAATTAACAGAACACTAAGCAGTTTCTCAGAAAGCTTCTTTCCAGATTTCATCTGTGGATATTTCCTTTTTCACCATAGCCCTCTATGGGCTTCCAAATATCACTTTGCCAATTCCACAAAAACTGTCTTAGCGAAAGGCTTCTTGAGGGGAAAGCTGTAACTCTGTGAGATGATTTCACAGAACACAAAGAAGTTTCTCAGAAGGATTCTTTCTCTTTGTTATCGGAGGATATTTCCTTTGGCCCTAGAGTCTTCTAAGGGATCCGAAATATCTGTTCTCCGATTCCACAGAAATAAGTCTAGCAAAGAGATCTACCAAATACAGAAGTAGCTCTGTGAGGTGAATTTACAGAACGCTAAGCAGTTTCTCAGAAAGCTTCTTTCCAGATTTCATCTGAGGATATTTCCTTTTGCACCGCAGCCCTCTATGCGCTTCCAAATGTCACTTTGCCAATTCCACTAGAACTGTATTAGCGAAAGGCTTCTTGAGGGGAAAGCTGTATCTCTGTGAGATGATTTCACAGAATACAAAGAAGTTTCTCGGAAAGCTTCTTTCTCTTTGTTATCGGAGGATATTTTCTTTGTCCTATAGTCTTCTAAGGGATCCGAAATATCTGTTCCCAGATTCCACAGAAATAAGGCTAGCAAAGAGATCCACCAAATACAGATGTAACTCAGTGAGATGAATTAATAGAACAGTAAGCAGTTTCTCAGAAAGCTTCTTTCCGGATTTCATCTGAGGATATTTCCTTTTTCACCATAGCCCTCTATGGGCTTCCAAATATCACTTTTCCAATTCCACAAAAACTGTCTTAGCGAAAGGCTTCTTGAGGGGAAAGCTGTAACTCTGTGAGATGATTTCACAGAACCCAAAGAAGTTTCTCAGAAAGCTTCTTTCCCTTTGTTATCGGAGGATATTTCCTTTGGCCCTAGAGTCTTCTAAGAGATCCGAAATATCTGTTCCCCGATTCCACAGAAATAAGGCTAGCAAAGAGATCCACGAAATACAGATGTAACTCTGAGAGATGAATTAACAGAACACTAAGCAGTGTCTCAGAAAGCTTCTTTCCAGATTTCATCTGAGGATATTTCCTTTTTCACCTTAGCCCTCTAAGGGCATCCAAATGTCACTTTGCCAATTCCAAAAGAACTGTGTTAGCGAAAGGCTTCTTGAGGGGAAAGCTGTAACTCTGTGAAATGATTTCACAGAACACAAAGAAGTTTCTTAGAAAGCTTCTTTCTCTTCGTTATCGGAGGATATTTCCTTTGGCCCTAGAGTCTTCTAAGGGATTCGAAATATCTGTTCTCCGATTCCACAGAAATAAGGCTAGCTAAGAGATCCACGAAGTACAGATGTAACTCTGTGAGATGAATTAACAGAACACTAAGCAGTTTCTCAGAAAGCTTCTTTCCAGATTTCATCAGAAGATATTTCCTTTTTCACCATAGCCCTCTAAGGGATTCCAAATATCACTTTGCCAAGTCCAAAAGAACTGTGTTAGCGAAAGGCTTCTTGAGGGGAACGCTGTAACTCTGTGAGATGATTTCACAGAACACAAAGAAGTTTCTCAGAAAGCTTCTTTATCTTTGTTATCGGAGGATATTTCCTTTGGCCCTATAGTCTTCAAAGGGATCCGAAATATCTGTTCTCAGTTTCCACAGAAATAAGGCAACAAAGAGATCCACGAAATACAGATGTAACACTGTGAGATAAATTAACAGAACACTAAGCAGTTTCTCAGAAAGCTTCTTTCCAGATTTCATCTGAGGATATTTCCTTTTTCACCATAGCCCTCTATGGGCTTCCAAATATCACTTTTCCAATTCCACAAAAACTGTCTTAGCGAAAGGCTTCTTGAGGGGAAAGCTGTAACTCTGTGAGATGATTTCACAGAACACAAAGAAGTTTCTCAGAAGGATTCTTTCTCTTTGTTATCGGAGGATATTTCCTTTGGCCCTAGAGTCTTCTAAGGGATCCGAAATATCTGTTCTCCGATTCCACAGAAATAAGGCTAGCAAAGAGATCTACCAAATACAGAAGTAACTCTGTGAGGTGAATTTACAGAACGCTAAGCAGTTTCTCAGAAAGCTTCTTTCCAGATTTCATCTGAGGATATTTCCTTTTGCACCGCAGCCCTCTATGCGCTTCCAAATGTCACTTTGCCAATTCCACGAGAAATGTATTAGCGAAAGGCTTCTTGAGGGGAAAGCTGTATCTCTGTGAGATGATTTCACAGAATACAAAGAAGTTTCTCGGAAAGCTTCTTTCTCTTTGTAATCGGAGGATATTTCCCTTGTCCTACAGTCTTCTAAGGGATCCGAAATATCTGTTCTCAGATTCCACAGAATTAAGGCTAACAAAGAGATCCACCAAATACAGATGTAACTCTGTGAGATGAATTAACAGAACAGTAAGCAGTTTCTCAGAAAGCTTCTTTCCAGATTTCATCTGAGGATATTTCCTTTTTCACCATAGCCCTCTAAGGGCTTCCAAATATCACTTTGCCAATTCCACAAGAACTGTCTTAGCGAAAGGCTTCTTGAGGGGAAAGCTGTAACTCTGTGAGATGATTTCACAGAACACAAAGAAGATTCTCAGAAAGCTTCTTTCTCTTTGTTATCGGAGGATATTTCCTTTGGCCATATAGTCTTCTAAGGGATCCGAAATATCTGTTCTCAATTCCACAGAAATAAGGCTAGTAAAGAGATCCACGAAATACAGATGTAACTCTGTGAGATGAATTAGCAGAACACTAAGCAGTTTCTCAGAAAGCTTCTTCCCAGATTTCTTCTGGGGATATTTCCTTTTTCACCATAGCCCTCTATGGGCTTCCAAATATCACTTTGCCAATTACACAAGAACTGTCTTAACGAAAGGCTTCTTGAGGGGAAAGCTGTAACTCTGTGAGGTGATTTCACAGAACACAAAGAAGTTTCTCAGAAAGCTTCTTTCTCTTTGTTATCGGAGGATATTTCCATTGGCCCTATATTCTTTTAAGGGATCCGAAATATCTGTTCTCAGATTCCACAGAAATAAAGCTAGCAAAGAGATCCACGAAATACAGATGTAACTCTGTGAGATGAATTAACAGAACACTAAGCAGTTTCTCAGAAAGCTTCTTTCCAGATTTCATCTGAGGATATTTCCTTTTTCACCTTAGCCCTCTTTGGGCTTCCAAATACCACCTTTCCAATTCCACAAAAACTGTCTTAGCGAAAGGCTTCTTGAGGGGAAAGCTGTAACTCTGTGAGGTGATTTCACAGAACACAAAGAAGTTTCCCAGAAAGCTTCTTTCTCTTTGTTATCGGAGGATATTTCCTTTGGCCCTATAGTCTTCTAATGGATCCGAAATATCTGTTCTCAGATTCCACAGAAATAAGGCTAGCAAAGAGATCCACGAAATACAGATGTAACTCTGTGAGATGAATTAACAGAACACTAAGCAGTTTCTCAGAAAGCTTCTTTCCAGATTTCATCTGAGGATATTTCCTTTTTCACCGCAGCTCTCTATGCGCTTCCAAATATCACTTTGCCAATTCCACTAGAACTATATTAACGAAAGGCTTCCTGAGGGCAAAGCTCTATGTCTGTGAGATGATTTCACAGAATACAAAGAAGTTTCTCGGAAAGCTTCTTTCTCTTTGTTATCGGAGGATATTTTCTTTGTCCTATAGTCTTCTAAGGGATCCGACATATCTGTTCTCAGATTCCACAGAAATAAGGCTAGCAAAGAGATCCACCAAATACAGATGTAACTCAGTGATATGAATTAATAGAACAGTAAGCAGTTTCTCAGAAAGCTTCTTTCCGGATTTCATCTGAGGATATTTCCTTTTTCACCATAGCCCTCTAAGGGCTTCCAAATGTCACTTTGCCAGTTCCAAAAGAACTGTGTTAGCGAAAGGCTTCTTGAGGGGAAAGCTGTAACTCTGTGAGATGATTTCACAGAACCCAAAGAAGTTTCTCAGAAAGCTTCTTTCCCTTTGTTATCGGAGAATATTTCCTTTGGCCCTAGAGTCTTCTAAGAGATCCGAAATATCTCTTCCCCGATTCCACAGAAATAAGGCTAGCAAAGAGATCCACGAAATACAGATGTAACTCTGAGAGATGAATTAAAAGAACACTAAGCAGTGTCTCAGAAAGCTACTTTCCAGATTTCATCTGAGGATATTTCCTTTTTCACCTTAGCCCTCTATGGGCTTCCAAATATCACTTTTCCAATTCCACAAAAACTGTCTTAGCGAAAGGCTTCTTGAGGGGAAAGCTGTAACTCTGTGAGACGATTTCACAGAACACAAAGAAGTTTCTCAGAAGGCTTCTTTCTCTTTGTTATCGGAGGATATTTCCTTTGGCCCTAGAGTCTTCTAAGGGATCCGAAATATCTGTTTTCCGATTCCACAGAAATAAGGCTAGCACAGAGATCTACCAAATACAGATGTAACTCTGTGAGATGAAATAACAGAACGCTAAGCAGTTTCTCAGAAAGCTTCTTTCCAGATTTCATCTGAGGATATTTCCTTTTTCACCATAGCCCTCTATGGGCTTCCAAATATCACTTTGCCAATTCACAAGAACAGTCTTAGAGAAAGGCTTCTTGAGGGGAAAGCTGTAACTCTGTGAGGTGATATCAAAGAACACAAAGAAGTTTCTCAGAAAGCTTCTTTCTCTTTGTTATCGGAGGATATTTCCTTTGGCCCTATAGTCTTCTTAGGGATGCGAAATATCTGTTCTCAGATTCCACAGAAATAAGGCTAGCAAAGAGATCCACGAAATACAGATGTAACTCTGTGAGATGAAATAACAGAACACTAAGCAGTTTCTCAGAAAGCTTCTTTCCAGATTTCATCTGAGGATATTTCCTTTTTCACCACACCCCCCTAAGGGCTTCCAAATTTCACTTTGCCAATTCCAAAAGAACTGTCTTAGCGAAAGGCTTCTTGAGGGGAAAGCTGTAACTCTGTGAGATGATTCACAGAACACATAGAAGTTTCTCAGAAACCTTTCTCTTTGTTATCGGAGGATATTTCCTTTGGCCCTATAGTCTTCTAAGGGATCCGAAATATCTGTTCTCAGATTCCACACAAATAAGGCTAGGAAAGAGATCTGCCAAATACAGAAGTAACTCTGTGAGGTGAATTTACAGAATGCTAAGCAGTTTCTCAGAAAGCTTCTTTCCAGATTTCATCTGAGGATATTTCCTTTTTCACCGCAGCCCTCTATGCGCTTCTAAATATCACTTTGCCAATTCCACTAGAACTGTATTACCGAAAGGCATCTTGAGGGGAAAGCTGTATCTCTGTGAGATGATTTCACAGAATACAAAGAAGTTTCTCGGAAAGCTTCTTTCTCTTTGTTATCGGAGGATATTTCCTTTGTCCTGTAGTCTTCTAAGGGATCCGAAATATCTGTTCTCAGATTCCACAGAAATAAGGCTAGCAAAGAGATCCACCAAATACAGATGTAACTCTGTGAGATGAATTAACAGAACAGTAAGCAGTTTCTCAGAAAGCTTCATTCCAGATTTCATCTGAGGATATTTCCTTTTTCACCATAGCCCTCTATGGGCTTCCAAATATCACTTTTCCAATTCCACAAAAACTGTCTTAGCGAAAGGCTTCTTGAGGGGAAAGCTGTAACTCTGTGAGATGATTTCACAGAACCCAAAGAAGTTTCTCAGAAAGCTTCTTTCCCTTTGTTATCGGAGGATATTTCCTTTGGCCCTAGAGTCTTCTAAGAGATCCGAAATACCTCTTCCCCGATTCCACAGAAATAAGGCTAGCAAAGAGATCCACGAAATACAGATGTAACTCTGTGAGATGAATTAACAGAACACTAAGCAGTGTCTCAGAAAGCTTCTTTCCAGATTTCATCTGATGATATTTCCTTTTTCACCATAGCCCTCTAAGGGCTTCCAAATATCACTTTGCCAATTCCACAAGAACTGTGTTAGTGAAAGACTTCTTGAGGGGAAAGCTGTAACTCTGTGAAATGATTTCACAGAACACAAAGAAGTTTCTCAGAAAGCTCCTTTCTCTTTGTTATCGGAGGATATTTCCTCTGGCCCTAGAGTCTTCTAAGGGATCCGAAATATCTGTTCCCCGATTCCACAGAAATAAGGCTAGCAAAGAGATCCACGAAATACAGATGTAACTCTGTGAGATGAATTAACAGAACAGTAAGCAGTTTCTCAAAAAGCTTCTTTCCAGATTTCATCTGAGGTATTTCCTTTTTCACCGTAGCCCTCTATGGGCTTCCAAATATCACTTTTCCAATTCCACAAAAACTGTCTTAGCGAAAGGCTTCTTGAGGGGAAAGCTGTAACTCTGTGAGATTATTTCACAGGACACAAAGAAGTTTCTCAGAAAGCTTCTTTCTCTTTGTTATCGGAGGATATTTCCTTTGGCCCTATAGTCTTCTAAGGGATTCGAAATATCTGTTCTGCGATTCCACAGAAATAAGGCTAGCAAAGAGATCCACGAAGTTCAGATGTAACTCTGTGAGATGAATTAACAGAACACTAAGCAGTTTCTCAGAAAGCTTCTTTCCAGATTTCATCTGAGGATATTTCCTTTTTCACCATAGCCCTCTAAGGGCTTCCAAATATCACTTTGCCAAGTCCACAAGAACTGTCTTAGCGAAAGGCTTCTTGAGGGGAAAGCTGTAACTCTGTGAGATGATTTAACAGAACACAAAGAAGTTTCTCAGAAAGCGTCTTTCTCTTTGTTATCGGAGGATATTTCCTTCGGCCCAATAGTCTTCAAAGGGATCCGAAATATCTGTTCTCAGATTCCACAGAAATAAGGCTAGCAAAGAGATCCACGAAATACAGATGTAACTCTTTGAGATGAATTAACAGAACAGTAAGCAGTTTCTCAGAAAGCGTCTTTCCAGATTTCATCTGAGGATATTTCCTTTTTCACCATAGCCCTATATGGGCTTCCAAATATCACTTTTCCAATTCCACAAAAACTGTCTTAGCGAAAGGCTTCTTGAGGGGAAAGCTGTAACTCTGTGAGATGATTTCACAGAGCACAAAGAAGTTTCTCAGAAAGCTTCTTTCTCTTTGTTATCGGAGGATATTTCCTTTGGCCCTACAGTCTTCTTAGGGATGCGAAATATCTGTTCTCAGATTCCACAGAAATAAGGCTAGCAAAGAGATCCACGAAATATAGATGTAACTTTGTGAGATGAATTAACAGAACACTAAGCAGTTTCTCAGAAATCTTCTTTCCAGATTTCATCTGAGGATATTTCCTTTTTCATCATAGCCCTCTATGGGCTTCCAAATATCACTTTGCCAATTCCACCAGAACTGTCTTAGCGAAAGGCTTCTTGAGGGGAAAGCTGTAACTCTGTGAGATGATTTCACAGAACACAAAGAAGTTTCTCAGAAACCTTTCTCTTTGTTAACGGAGGATATTTCCTTTGGCCCTATAGTCTTGAAAGGGATCCGAAATATCTGTTCTCAGATTACACAGAAATAAGGCTAGCAAAGAGATCCACGAAATAAAGATGTAACTCTGTGAGATGAATTAAGAGAATACTAAGCAGTTTCTCAGAAGGCTTCTTTCCAGATTTCATCTGAGGATATTTCCTTTTTCACCATAGCCCTCTATGCGCTTCCAAATATCAGTTTGCCAATTCCACAAGAACTGTCTTAGCGAAAGGCTTCTTGAGGGTAAAGCTGTATCTCTGTGAGATGATTTAACAGAACACAAAGAAGTTTCGCAGAAACCTTTCTCTTTGTCAACGGAGGATATTCCCTTCGGCCCTACAGTCTTCTAAGGGATCCGAAATATCTGTTTTCAGATTCCACAGAAATAAGGCTAGCAAAGAGATCCACGAAATACAGATGTAACTCTGTGAGATGAATTAACAGAACACTAAGCAGTGTCTCAGAAAGCTTCTTTCCAGATTTCATCGGAGGATATTTCCTTTTTCACCATAGTCCTCTATGGGCTTCCAAATATCACCGTTCCAAATCCACAAAAACTGTCTTAGCGAAAGGTTTCTTGAGGGGAAAGCTGTAACTCTGTGAGGTGATTTCACAGAACACAAAGAAGTTTCTCAGAAAGCTTCTTTCTCTTTGTTATCGGAGGATATTTCCTTTGGCCCTATAGTCTTCTAAGGGATCCGAAATATCTGTTCTCAGATTCCACAGAAATAAGGCTAGCAAAGAGATCCACGAAATACAGATGTAACTTTGTGAGATGAATTAACAGAACACTAAACAGTTTCTCAGAAAGCTTCTTTCCAGATTTCTTCTGAGGATATTTCCTTTTTCACCATAGCCCTCTATGGGCTTCCAAATATCACTTTGCCAATTCCACAAGAACTGTCTTAGCGAAAGGCTTCTTGAGGGGAAAGCTGTAACTCTGTGAGATGATTTCACAGAACACAAAGAAGTTTCTCAGAAAGCTTCTTTCTCTTTGATATCGGAGGATATTTCCTTTGGCCCTATAGTCTTCAAAGGGATCCGAAATATCTGTTCTCAGATTCCACAGAAAAAATGCTAGCAAAGAGATCCACGAAATACAGATGTAACTCTGTGAGATGAATTAACAGAACACTAAGCAGTTTCTCAGAAAGCTTCTTTCCAGATTTCATCTGAGAATATTTCCTTTTTCACCATAGCCCTCTATGGGCTTCCAAATATCACTTTGCCAATTCCACAAGAACTGTCTTAGGGAAAGGCTTCTTGAGGGGAAAGCTGTAACTCTGTGAGGTGATTTCACAGAACACAAAGATGTTTCTCAGAAAGCTTCTTTCTCTTTGTTATCGGAGGATATTTCCTTTGGCCCTGTAGTCTTCAAAGGGATCCGAAATATCTGTTCTCAGACTCCACAGAAATAAGGCTAGCAAAGAGATCCACGAAATACAGATGTAACACTGTGAGATGAATTAACAGAACACTAAGCAGTTTCTCAGAAAGCTACTTTCCAGATTTCATCAGAGGATATTTCCTTTTTCACCATAGCCCTCTATGGGCATCCAAATATCACTTTGGCAATTCCACAAGAACTGTCTTAGCGAAAGGCTTCTTGAGGGGAAAGCTGTAACTCTGTGAGATGATTTCACAGAACACAAAGAAGATTCTCAGAAAGCTTCTTTCTCTTTGTTATCGGAGGATATTTCCTTTGGCCCTATAGTCGTGAAAGGGATCCGAAATATCTGTTCTCAGATTCCACAGAAATAAGGTAGCAAAGAGATCCACGAAATACAGATGTAACTCTGTGAGATGAATTAACAGAACACTAAGCAGTTTCTCACAAAGCTACTTTCCAGATTTCATCTGAGGATATTTCCTTTTTCACCATAGCCCTCTATGGGCTTCCAAATCACTTTGCCTATTCCAAAAGAACTGTCTTAGCGAAAGGCTTCTTGAGGAGAAAGCTGTAACTCTGTGAGATGATTTCACAGAACTCAAAGAAGTTTCTCAGAAAGCTTCTTTCTCTTTGTTATCGGAGGATATTTCCTTTGGCCCTATAGTCTTGAAAGGGATCTGAAATATCTGTTCTCAGATTCCACAGAAATAAGGCTATCAAAGAGATGCACGAAATACAGATGTAACTCTGTGAGATGAATTAACAGAACACGAAGCAGTTTCTCAGAAAGCTTCTTTCCAGACTTCATCTGAGGACATTTCCTTTTTCACCATAGCCCTCTATGGGCTTCCAAATATCACTTTGCCAATTCCACAAGAACTGTCTTAGCGAAAGGCTTCTTGAGGGGAAAGCTGTAACTCTGTGAAATGATTTCACAGAACGCAAAGAAGTTAATCAGAAAACTTCTTTTCCTTTGTTATCGGAGGATATTTACTTTGGCCCTATAATCTTCAAAGGGATTCGAAATATCTGTTCTCAGATTCCACAGAAATAAGGCTAGCAAAGAGATTCACGAAATACAGATGTAACTCTGTGAGATGAATTAACAGAACACTAAGCAGTTTCTCAGAAAGCTTCTTTCCAGATTTCATCTGGGGATATTTCCTTTTTCACCCTAGCCCTCTATGGGCTTCCAAATATCACTTTGCCAATTCCACAAGAACTGTCTTAGTGAAAGTCTTCTTGAGTGGAAAGCTGTAACTCTGTGAGATGATTTCACAGAACACAAAGAATTTTATCAGAAAGCTTCTTCCTCTTTGTTATCCTAGGATATTTCCTTTGGCTCTATAGTCTTCTAAGGGATCGGAAATATCTGTTCTCAGATTCCACAGTAAAACGCTAGCAAAGAGATCCACGAAATACAGATGTAACTCTGTGAGATGAATTAACAGAACATTAAGCAGTTTCTCAGAAAGCTTCTTTCCAGATTTCATCTGAGAATATTTCCTTTTTCACCATAGCCCTCTATGGGCTTCCAAATATCACTTTGCCAATTCCACAAGAAGTGTCTTAGCGAACGGCTTCTTGAGGGAAAGCTGTAACACAGTGAGATGATTTCACAGAACACATAGAAGTTTCTCAGAAACCTTTCTCTTTGTTATCGGAGGATATTTCCTTTGGCCTTATGTTCTTCTAAGGGATCCGAAATATCTGTTCTCAGATTCCACACAAATAAGGCTAGCAAAGAGATCTGCCAAATACAGATGTAACTCTGTGAGATGAATTAACAGAACGCTAAGCAGTTTCTCAGAAAGCTTCTTTCCAGTTTTCGTCTGAGGACATTTCCTTTTTCACCATAGCCCTCTATGGGCTTTCAAATATAACTTTGCCAATTCCAAAAGAACTGTCTTAGCGAAAGGCTTCTTGAGGGGAAAGCTGTAACTCTGTGAGATGATTTCTCAGAACACAAAGAAGTTTCTCAGAAAGCTTCTTTCTCTTTGATATCGGAGGATATTTCCTTTCGCCCTATAGTTTTCTAAGGGATCCGAAATATCTGTTCTCAGATTCCAGAGAAATAAAGCTAACAAGGAGATCCACGAAATACAGATGGAATACTGTGAGATGAATTAACAGAACATTAAGCAGTTTCTCAGAAAGCTTCTTTCCAGATTTCATCTGAGGATATTTCCTTTTTCACCGCAGCCCACTATGCGCTTCCAAATATCACTTTGCTAATTCCACTAGAACTGTGTTAGCGAAAGGCTTCTTGAGTGGAAAGCTGTATCTCTGTGAGATGATTTCACAGAACACAAAGAAGTTTCTCAGAAAGCTTCTTTCTCTTTGTTATCGGAGGATATTTCCTTTGGCCCTATAGTCTTCTAAGGGATCCGAAATATCTGTTCTCAGATTCCACAGAATAAAGGCTAGCAAAAAGATCCACGAAATACAGATGTAACTCTGTGAGATGAATTAACAGAACACTAAGTAGTGTCTCAGAAAGCTACTTTCCAGATTTCATCTGAGGATATTTCCTTTTTCACCTTAGCCCTCTAAGGGGTTCCAAATGTCACTTTGCCAGTTCCACAAGAACTGTGTTAGCGAAAGGCTTCTTGAGGGGAAAGCTGTAACACTGTGAGATGATTTCACAGAACACAAAGAAGTTTCTCAGAAAGCTTCTTTCTCTTTGTTATCGGAGGATATTTCCTTTGGCCCTAGAGTCTTCTAAGGGATTCGAAATATCTGTTCTCCGATTCCACAGAAACAAGGCTAGCAAAGAGATCCACGAAGTACAGATGTAACTCTGTGAGATGAATTAACAGAACACTAAGCAGTTTCTCAGAAAGCTTCTTTCCAGATTTCATCTGAGGATATTTCCTTTTTCACCATAGCCCTCTAAGGGCTTCCAAATATCACTTTGCCAAGTCTAAAAGAACTGTGTTAGCGAAAGGCTTCTTGAGGGGAAAGCTGTAACTCTGTGAGATGATTTCACAGAACACAAAGAAGTTTCTGAGAAACCTTTCTCTTTGTTAACGAAGGATATTTCCTTTGGCCCTATAGCCTTGAAAGAGATCCGAAATATCTGTTCTCAGATTCCACAGAAATAAGGCTAGCAAAGAGATCTACCAAATACAGATGTAACTCTGTGAGATGAATTAACAGATCACTAAGCAGTTTCTCAGAAAGCTTCTTTCCAGATTTCATCTGAGGATATTACCTTTTTCACCATAGCCCTCTATGGGCTTCTAAATATCACTTTGCCAATTCCACAAGAACGGTCTTAGAGAAAGGCTTCTTGAGGGGAAAGCTGTAACACTGTGAGATGATTTCACAGAACACAAAGAAGTTTCTCAGAAAGCTTCTTACACTTTGATATCGGAGGATATTTCCTTTGGCCCTATAGTCTTCAAAGGGATCCGAAATATCTGTTCTCAGATTCCACAGAAATAAGGCTAGCAAAGAGATCTACCAAATACAGATGTAATCCTGTGAGATGAAATAACAGAACGCTAAGCAGTTTCTCAGAAGGCTTCTTTCCAGATTTCATCTGAGGATATTTCCTTTTTCACCATAGCCCTCTAAGGGCTTCCAAATATCACTTTGGCAATTCCACAAGAACTGTCTTAGCGAAAGGCTTCTTGAGGGGAAAGCTGTATCTCTGTGAGATGATTTCACAGAACACAAAGAAGTTTCTCAGAAACCTTTCTCTTTGTTAAATGAGGATATTTCCTTTGGCCCTAGAGTCTTCTAAGGGATCCGAAATATCTGTTCTCAGATTCCACAGAAATAAGGCTAGCAAAGAGATCCACGAAATACAGATGTAACTCTGTGAGATGAATTAAGAGAACCCTAAGCAGTTTCTCACAAAGCTTCTTTCCAGATTTCATCTGAGGATATTTCCTTTTTCACCATAGACCTCTAAGGGCTTCCAAATATCACTTTGCCAATTCCACAAGAACTGTGCTAGCGAAAGGCTTCTTGAGGGGAAAGCTGTAACTCTGTGAGATGATTTCACAGAACACAAAGAAGTTTCTCAGAAACCTTTCTCTTTGTTAACGGAGGATATTTCCTTTGGCCCTATAGTCTTGAAAGGGATCCGAAATATCTGTTCTCAGATTACACAGAAATAAGGCTAGCAAAGAGATCCACGAAATAAAGATGTAACTCTGTGAGATGAATTAACAGAACACTAAGCAGTTTCTCAGAAGGCTTCTTTCCAGATTTCATCTGAGGATATTTCCTTTTTGACCTTAGCCCTCTATGCGCTTCCAAATATCACTTTGCCAATTCCACAAGAACTGTCTTAGCGATTGGCTTCTTGAGGGGAAAGCTGTATCTCTTTGAGATGATTTCACAGAACACAAAGAAGTTTCTCAGAAACCTTTCTCTTTGTTAACGGAGGATATTTCCTTCCGCCCTACAGTCTTCTAAGGGATCCGAAATATCTGTTTTCAGATTCCACAGAAATAAGGCTAGCCAAGAGATACACGAAACACAGATGTAACTCTGTGAGATGAATTAACAGAACACTAAGCAGTTTCTCAGAAAGCTTCTTTCCAGTTTTCATCTGAGGATATTTCCTTTTTCACCATAGCCCTCTAAGGGCTTCCAAATATCACTTTGCCAATTCCACAAGAACTGTGTTAGCGAAAGGCTTCTTGAGGGGAAAGCTGTAATTCTGTGAGATGATTTCACAGAACCCAAAGAAGTTTCTCAGAAAGCTTCTTTCCCTTTGTTATCGGAGGATATTTCCTTTGGCCCTAGAGTCTTCTAAGAGATCCGAAATATCTGTTCCCCGATTCCACAGAAATAAGGCTAGCAAAGAGATCCACGAAATACAGATGTAACTCTGTGAGATGAATTAACAGAACACTAAGCAGTGTCTCAGAAAGTTTCTTTCCAGATTTCATCTGAGGATATTTACTTTTTCACCATAGCCCTCTAAGGGCTTCCAAATATCACTTTGCCAATTCCACAAGAACTGCGTTAGCGAAAGGCTTCTTGAGAGGAAAGCTGTAACTCTGTGAAATGATTTCACAGAACACAAAGAAGTTTCTCAGAAAGCTTCTTTCTCTTTTTTATCGGAGGATATTTCCTTTGGCCCTAGAGTCTTCTAAGGGATTCGAAATATCTGTTCTCCGATTCCACAGAAATAAGGCTAGCAAAGAGATCCACGAAGTACAGATGTAACTCGGTGAGATGAATAAACAGAACACTAAGCAGTTTCTCAGAAAGCTTCTTTCCAGATTTCATCTGAGGATATTTCCTTTTTCACCATAGCCCACTAAGGGCTTCCAAATATCACTTTGCCAATTCACAAGAACAGTCTTAGAGAAAGGCTTCTTGAGGGGAAAGCTGTAACTCTGTGAAATGATTTCACAGAACACAAAAAAGTTTCTCAGAAAGCTTCTTTCTCTTTGTTATCGGAGGATATTTCCTTTGGCCCTACAGTCTTCTAAGGGATTCGAAATATCTGTTCTCCGATTCCACAGAAACAAGGCTAGCAAAGAGATCCACGAAGTACAGATGTAACTCTGTGAGATGAATTAACAGAACACTAAGCCGTTTCTCAGAAAGCTTCTTTCCAGATTTCATGTGAGGATATTTCCTTTTTCACCATAGCCCTCTAAGGGCTTCCAAATATCACTTTGCCAAGTCCACAAGAACTGTCTTAGCGAAAGGCTTCTTGAGGGGAAAGCTGTAACTCTGTGAGATGATTTCACAGAACACAAAGAAGTTTCTCAGAAAGCTTCTTTCTCTTTGTTATCGGAGGATATTTCCATCGGCCCTATAGTCTTCAAAGGGATCCGAAATATCTGTTCTCAGATTCCACAGAAATAAGGCTAGCAAAGAGATCCACGAAATACAGATGTAACTCTTTGAGATGAATTAAGAGAACAGTAAGCAATTTCTCAGAAAGCTTCTTTCCAGATTTCATCTGAGGATATTTCCTTTTTCACCATAGCCCTATATGGGCTTCCAAATATCACTTTTCCAATTCCACAAAAACTGTCTTAGCAAAAGGCTTCTTTAGGGGAAAGCTGTAACTCTGTGAGATGATTTCACAGAGCACAAAGAAGTTTCTCAGAAAGCTTCGTTCTCTTTGTTATCGGAGGATATTTCCTTTGGCCCTATAGTCTTCTAAGGCATCCGAAATATCTGTTCTCCGATCCCACAGAAATAAGGCTAGCAAAGAGATCTACCAAATACAGATGTAACTCTGTGAGATGAATTAACAGAACACTAAACAGTTTCTCAGAAATCTTCTTTCCAGATTTCATCTGAGGATATTTCCTTTTTCACAATAGCCCTCTATGGGCTTCCAAATATCACTTTGCCAATTCCACCAGAACTGTCTTAGCAAAAGGCTTCTTGAGGGGAAAGCTGTAACTCTGTGAGATGATTTCACAGAACACAAAGAAGTTTCTCAGAAACCTTTCTCTTTGTTAACGGAGGATATTTCCTTTGGCCCTATAGTCTTGAAAGGGATCCGAAATATCTGTTCTCAGATTACACAGAAATAAGGCTAGCAAAGAGATCCACGAAATAAAGATGTATCTCGGTGAGATGAATTAACAGAACACTAAGCAGTTTCTCAGAAGGCTTCTTTCCAGATTTCATCTGAGGATATTTCCTTTTTGACCTTAGCCCTCTATGCGCTTCCAAATATCACTTTGCCAATTCCACAAGAACTGTCTTAGCGATTGGCTTCTTGAGGGGAAAGCTGTATCTCTGTGAGATGATTTCACAGAACACAAAGAAGTTTCTCAGAAACCTTTCTCTTTGTTAACGGAGGATATTTCCTTCGGCACTACAGTCTTCTAAGGGATCCGAAATATCTGTTTTCAGATTCCACAGAAATAAGGCTAGCCAAGAGATACACGAAACACAGATGTAACTCTGTGAGATGAATTAACAGAACACTAAGCAGTGTCTCAGAAAGCTTCTTTCCAGATTTCATCTGAGGATATTTACTTTTTCACCATAGCCCACTAAGGGCTTCCAAATATCTCTTTGACAAGTCCACAAGAACTGTGTTAGCGAAAGGCTTCTTGAGGGGAAACCTGTAACTCTGTGAGATGATTTCACAGAACACAAAGAAGTTTCTCAGAACGCTTCTTTCTCTTTGTTATCGGAGGATATTTCCTTCGGCCCTATAGTCTTCAAAGGGATCCGAAATATCTGTTCTCAGATTCCACAGAAATAAGGCTAGCAAAGAGATCCACGAAATACAGATGTAACTCTTTGAGGTGAATTAACAGAACAGTAAGCAGTTTCTCAGAAAGCTTCTTTCCAGATTTCATCTGAGGATATTTCCTTTTTCACCATAGCCCTATTTGGGCTTCCAAATATCACTTTTCCAATTCCACAAAAACTGTCTTAGCAAAAGGCTTCTTTAGGGGAAAGCTGTAACTCTGTGAGATGATTTCACAGAGCACAAAGAAGTTTCTCAGAAAGCTTCGTTCTCTTTGTTATCGGAGGATATTTCCTTTGGCCCTATAGTCTTCTAAGGCATCCGAAATATCTGTTCTCCGATCCCACAGAAATAAGGCTAGCAAAGAGATCTACCAAATACAGATGTAACTCTGTGAGATGAAATAACAGAACGCTAAGCAGTTTCTCAGAAAGCTTCTTTCCAGATTTCATCTGAGGATATTTCCTTTTTCACCATAGCCCTCTATGGGCTTCCAAATATCACTTTGCCAATTCACAAGAACAGTCTTAGAGAAAGGCTTCTTGACGGGAAAGCTGTAACTCTGTGAGGTGATATCAAAGAACACAAAGAAGTTTCTCAGAAAGCTTCTTTCTCTTTGTTATCGGAGGATATTTCCTTTGGCCCTATAGTCTTCTTAGGGATGGGAAATATCTGTTCTCAGATTCCACAGAAATAAGGCTATCAAAGAGATCCACGAAATACAGATGTAACTCTGTGAGATGAATTAACAGAACACTAAACAGTTTCTCAGAAATCTTCTTTCCAGATTTCATCTGAGGATATTTCCTTTTTCACAATAGCCCTCTATGGGCTTCCAAATATCACTTTGCCAATTCCACCAGAACTGTCTTAGAAAAAGGCTTCTTGAGGGGAAAGCTGTAACTCTGTGAGATGATTTCACAGAACACAAAGAAGTTTCTCAGAAACCTTTCTCTTTGTTAACGGAGGATATTTCCTTTGGCCCTATAGTCTTGAAAGGGATCCGAAATATCTGTTCTCAGATTACACAGAAATAAGGCTAGCAAAGAGATCCACGAAATAAAGATGTAACTCTGTGAGATGAATTAACAGAACACTAAGCAGTTTCTCAGAAGGCTTCTTTCCAGATTTCATCTGAGGATATTTCCTTTTTGACCTTAGCCCTCTATGCGCTTCCAAATATCACTTTGCCAATTCCACAAGAACTGTCTTAGCGATTGGCTTCTTGAGGGGAAAGCTGTATCTCTGTGAGATGATTTCACAGAACACAAAGAAGTTTCTCAGAAACTTTTCTCTTTGTTAACGGAGGATATTTCCTTCGGCACTACAGTCTTCTAAGGGATCCGAAATATCTGTTTTCAGATTCCACAGAAATAAGGCTAGCCAAGAGATACACGAAACACAGATGTAACTCTGTGAGATGAATTAACAGAACACTAAGCAGTTTCTCAGAAAGCTTCTTTCCAGTTTTCATCTGAGGATATTTCCTTTTTCACCATAGCCCTCTAAGGGCTTCCAAATATCACTTTGCCAATTCCACAAGAACTGTGTTAGCGAAAGGCTTCTTGAGGGGAAAGCTGTAATTCTGTGAGATGATTTCACAGAACCCAAAGAAGTTTCTCAGAAAGCTTCTTTCCCTTTGTTATCGGAGGATATTTCCTTTGGCCCTAGAGTCTTCTAAGAGATCCGAAATATCTGTTTCCCGATTCCACAGAAATAAGGCTAGCAAAGAGATCCACGAAATACAGATGTCACTCTGTGAGATGAATTAACAGAACACTAAGCAGTGTCTCAGAAAGCTTCTTTCCAGATTTCATCTGAGGATATTTACTTTTTCACCATAGCCCTCTAAGAGCTTCCAAATATCACTTTGCCAATTCCACAAGAACTGCGTTAGCGAAAGGCTTCTTGAGAGGAAAGCTGTAACTCTGTGAAATGATTTCACAGAACACAAAGAAGTTTCTCAGAAAGCTTCTTTCTCTTTTTTATCGGAGGATATTTCCTTTGGCCCTAGAGTCTTCTAAGGGATTCGAAATATCTGTTCTCCGATTCCACAGAAATAAGGCTAGCAAAGAGATCCACGAAGTACAGATGTAACTCTGTGAGATGAATAAACAGAACACTAAGCAGTTTCTCAGAAAGCTTCTTTCCAGATTTCATCTGAGGATATTTCCTTTTTCACCATAGCCCACTAAGGGCTTCCAAATATCACTTTGACAAGTCCACAATAACTGTGTTAGCAAAAGGCTTCTTGAGGGGAAAGCTGTAACTCTGTGAGGTGATATCAAAGAACACAAAGAAGTTTCTCAGAAAGCTTCTTTCTCTTTGTTATCGGAGGATATTTCCTTTGGTCCTATAGTCTTCTTAGGGATGCGAAATATCTGTTCTCAGATTCCACAGAAATAAGGCTAGCAAAGAGATCCACGAAATACAGATGTAACTCTGTGAGATGAATTAACAGAACACTAAGCAGTGTCTCAGAAAGCTTCTTTCCAGAATTCATCTGAAGATATTTCCTTTTTCACCATAGCCCTCTAAGGGCTTCCAAATATCACTTTGCCAATTCCACAAGAACTGTGTTAGCGAAAGGCTTCATGAGGGGAAAGCTGTAACTTTGTGAAATGATTTCAAAGAACACAAAGAAGTTTCTCAGAAACCTTCTTTCTCTTTGTTATCGGAGGATATTTCCTTTGGCCCTATAGTCTTCTAAGGCATCCGAAATATCTGTTCTCCGATCCCACAGAAATAAGGCTAGCAAAGAGATCTACCAAATACAGATGTAACTCTGTGAGATGAAATAACAGAACGTTAAGCAGTTTCTCAGAAAGCTTCTTTACAGATTTCATCTGAGGATATTTCCTTTTTCACCATAGCCCTCTATGGGCTTCCAAATATCACTTTGCCAATTCACAAGAACAGTCTTAGAGAAAGGCTTCTTGACGGGAAAGCTGTAACTCTGTGAGGTGATATCAAAGAACACAAAGAAGTTTCTCAGAAACCTTTCTCTTTGTTAACGGAGGATATTTCCTTCGGACCTACAGTCTTCTAAGGGATCCGAAATATCTGTTTTCAGATTCCATAGAAATAAGGCTAGCAAAGAGATCCACGAAATACAGATGTAACTCTATGAGATGAATTAACAGAACAGTAAGCAGTTTTCAGAAAGCTTCTTTCCAGATTTCATCTGAGGATATTTCCTTTTTCACCATAGCCCTCTATGCGCTTCCAAATATCACTTTGCCAATTCCACAAGAACTGTGTTAGCGAAAGGCTTCTTGAGGGGAAAGCTGTAATTCTGTGAGATGATTTCACAGAACCCAAAGAAGTTTCTCAGAAAGCTTCTTTCCCTTTGTTATCGGAGGATATTTCCTTTGGCCCTAGAGTCTTCTAAGAGATCCGAAATATCTGTTCCCCGATTCCACAGAAATAAGGCTAGCAAAGAGATCCACGAAATATAGATGTAACTCAGTGAGATGAATTAACATAACACTAAGCAGTGTCTCAGAAAGCTTCTTTCCAGATTTCATCTGAGGATATTTCCTTTTTCACCATAGCCCTCTATGGGCATCCAAATATCACTTTGCCAATTCCACAAGAACTGTCTTAGCTAAAGGCTTCTTGAGGGGAAAGCTGTAACTCTGTGAGATGATTTCACAGAACACAAAGAAGTTTCTCAGAAACCTTTCTCTTTGTTAACGGAGGATATTTCCTTTGGCCCTATAGTCTTCTAAGGGATCCGAAATATCTTTTCTCAGACACCACAGAAATAAGGCTAGCAAAGAGATCCACGAAATACAGATGTAACTCTGTGAGGTCAATTAACAGAACACTAAGAAGTTTCTCAGAAAGCTACTTTCCAGATTTCCTCTGAGGATATTTCCTTTTTCACCATAGCCCTCTTTGGGCATCCAAATATCACTTTGCCAATTCCACAAGAACTCTCTTAGCGAAAGTCTTCTTGAGGGGAAAGCTGTAACTCTGTGAGATGATTTCACAGAACACAAAGAAGATTCTCAGAAAGCTTCTTTCTCTTTGTTATCAGAGGATATTTCCTTTGGCCCTATAGTCTTGAAAGGGATGCGAAATATCTGATCTCACATTCCACAGAAATAAGGCTAGCAAAGAGATCCACGAAATACAGATGTAACTCTGTGAGATGAATTAACAGAACACTAAGCAGTTTCTCAGAAAGCTTCTTTCCAGATTTAATCTGAGTATATTTCCTTTTTCACCATAGCCCTCTATGGGCTTCCAAATATCACCGTTCCAATTCCACAAAAACTGTCTTAGCGAAAGGCTTCTTGAGGGGAAAGCTGTAACTCTGTGAGGTGATTTCACAGAACACAAAGAGGTTTCTCAGAAAGCTTCTTTCTCTTTGTTATCGGAGGATATTTCCTTTGGCCCTATAGTCTTCTAAGGGATCCGAAATATCTGTTCTCAGATTCCACAGAAATAAGGCTAGCAAAGAGATCCACGAAATACAGATGTAACTCTGTGAGATGAATTAACAGAACACTAAACAGTTTCTCAGAAAGCTTCTTACCAGATTTCATCTGAGGATATTTCCTTTTTCACCATAGCCCTCTATGGGCTTCCAAATATCACTTTGCCAATACCACAAGAACTGTCTTAGCGAAAGGCTTCTTGAGGGGAAAGCTGTAACTCTGTGAGATGATTTCACAGAACACAAAGAAGTTTCTCAGAAAGCTTCTTTCTCTTTGATATCGGAGGATATTTCCTTTGGCCCTATAGTCTTCAAAGGGATCCGAAATATCTGTTCTCAGATTCCACAGAAAAAAGGCTAGCAAAGAGATCCACGAAATACAGATGTAACTCTGTGAGACGAATTAACAGAGCACTAAGCAGTTTCTCAGAAAGCTTCTTTCCAGATTTCATCTGAGAATATTTCCTTTTTCACCATAGCCCTCTATGGGCTTCCAAATATCACTTTGCCAATTCCACAAGAACTGTCTTAGCGAAAGGCTACTTGAGGGGAAAGCTGTAACTCTGTGAGGTGATTTCACAGAACACAAAGATGTTTCTCAGAAAGCTTCTTTCTCTTTGTTTTCGGAGGATATTTCCTTTGGCCCTATAGACTTCTAAGGGATCCGAAATATCTGTTCTCAGACTCCACAGAAATAAAGCTAGCAAAGAGATCCACGAAATACAGATGTAACACTGTGAGATGAATTAACAGAACACTAAGCAGTTTCTCAGAAAGCTACTTTCCAGATTTCACCTGAGGATATTTCCTTTTTCACAATAGCCCTCTATGGGCTTCCAAATATCACTTTGCCAATTCCACCAGAACTGTCTTAGCGAAAGGCTTCTTGAGGGGAAAGCTGTAACTCTGTGAGATGATTTCACAGAACACAAAGAAGTTTCTCAGAAACCTTTCTCTTTGTTAACGGAGGATATTTCCTTTGGCCCTATAGTCTTGAAAGGGATCCGAAATATCTGTTCTCAGATTACACAGAAATAAGGCTAGCAAAGAGATCCACGAAATAAAGATGTAACTCGGTGAGATGAATTAACAGAACACTAAGCAGTTTCTCAGAAGGCTTCTTTCCAGATTTCATCTGAGGATATTTCCTTTTTGACCTTAGCCCTCTATGCGCTTCCAAATATCACTTTGCCAATTCCACAAGAACTGTCTTAGCGATTGGCTTCTTGAGGGGAAAGCTGTATCTCTGTGAGATGATTTCACAGAACACAAAGAAGTTTCTCAGAAACCTTTCTCTTTGTTAACGGAGGATATTTCCTTCCGCCCTACAGTCTTCTAAGGGATCCGAAATATCTGTTTTCAGATTCCACAGAAATAAGGCTAGCCAAGAGATACACGAAACACAGATGTAACTCTGTGAGATGAATTAACAGAACACTAAGCAGTTTCTCAGAAAGCTTCTTTCCAGTTTTCATCTGAGGATATTTCCTTTTTCACCATAGCCCTCTAAGGGCTTCCAAATATCACTTTGCCAATTCCACAAGAACTGTGTTAGCGAAAGGCTTCTTGAGGGGAAAGCTGTAATTCTGTGAGATGATTTCACAGAACCCAAAGAAGTTTCTCAGAAAGCTTCTTTCCCTTTGTTATCGGAGGATATTTCCTTTGGCCCTAGAGTCTTCTAAGAGATCCGAAATATCTGTTCCCCGATTCCACAGAAATAAGGCTAGCAAAGAGATCCACGAAATACAGATGTAACTCTGTGAGATGAATTAACAGAACACTAAGCAGTGTCTCAGAAAGTTTCTTTCCAGATTTCATCTGAGGATATTTACTTTTTCACCATAGCCCTCTAAGGGCTTCCAAATATCACTTTGCCAATTCCACAAGAACTGCGTTAGCGAAAGGCTTCTTGAGAGGAAAGCTGTAACTCTGTGAAATGATTTCACAGAACACAAAGAAGTTTCTCAGAAAGCTTCTTTCTCTTTTTTATCGGAGGATATTTCCTTTGGCCCTAGAGTCTTCTAAGGGATTCGAAATATCTGTTCTCCGATTCCACAGAAATAAGGCTAGCAAAGAGATCCACGAAGTACAGATGTAACTCTGTGAGATGAATAAACAGAACACTAAGCAGTTTCTCAGAAAGCTTTTTTCCAGATTTCATCTGAGGATATTTCCTTTTTCACCATAGCCCACTAAGGGCTTCCAAATATCACTTTGCCAATTCACAAGAACAGTCTTAGAGAAAGGCTTCTTGAGGGGAAAGCTGTAACTCTGTGAAATGATTTCACAGAACACAAAAAAGTTTCTCAGAAAGCTTCTTTCTCTTTGTTATCGGAGGATATTTCCTTTGGCCCTACAGTCTTCTAAGGGATTCGAAATATCTGTTCTCCGATTCCACAGAAACAAGGCTAGCAAAGAGATCCACGAAGTACAGATGTAACTCTGTGAGATGAATTAACAGAACACTAAGCCGTTTCTCAGAAAGCTTCTTTCCAGATTTCATGTGAGGATATTTCCTTTTTCACCATAGCCCTCTAAGGGCTTCCAAATATCACTTTGCCAAGTCCACAAGAACTGTCTTAGCGAAAGGCTTCTTGAGGGGAAAGCTGTAACTCTGTGAGATGATTTCACAGAACACAAAGAAGTTTCTCAGAAAGCTTCTTTCTCTTTGTTATCGGAGGATATTTCCTTCGGCCCTATAGTCTTCAAAGGGATCCGAAATATCTGTTCTCAGATTCCACAGAAATAAGGCTAGCAAAGAGATCCACGAAATACAGATGTAACTCTTTGAGATGAATTAACAGAACAGTAAGCAATTTCTAAGAAAGCTTCTTTCCAGATTTCATCTGAGGATATTTCCTTTTTCACCATAGCCCTATATGGGCTTTCAAATATCACTTTTCCAATTCCCAAAAACTGTCTTAGCAAAAGGCTTCTTTAGGGGAAAGCTGTAACTCTGTGAGATGATTTCACAGAGCACAAAGAAGTTTCTCAGAAAGCTTCGTTCTCTTTGTTATCGGAGGATATTTCCTTTGGCCCTATAGTCTTCTAAGGCATCCGAAATATCTGTTCTCCGATCCCACAGAAATAAGGCTAGCAAAGAGATCTACCAAATACAGATGTAACTCTGTGAGATGAAATAACAGAACACTAAGCAGTTTCTCAGAAAGCTTCTTTCCAGATTTCATCTGAGGATATTTCCTTTTTCACCATAGCCCTCTATGGGCTTCCAAATATCACTTTGCCAATTCACAAGAACTGTCTTAGCGAAAGGCTTCTTGAGGGGAAAGCTGTAACTCTGTGAGATGATTTCACAGAACACAAAGAAGTTTCTCAGAAACCTTTCTCTTTGTTAACGGAGGATATTTCCTTTGGCCCTATAGTCTTGAAAGGGATCCGAAATATCTGTTCTCAGATTACACAGAAATAAGGCTAGCAAAGAGATCCACGAAATAAAGATGTAACTCTGTGAGATGAATTAACAGAACACAAAGCAGTTTCTCAGAAGGCTTCTTTCCAGATTTCATCTGAGGATATTTCCTTTTTGACCTTAGCCCTCTATGCGCTTCCAAATATCACTTTGCCAATTCCACAAGAACTGTCTTAGCGATTGGCTTCTTGAGGGGAAAGCTGTATCTCTGTGAGATGATTTCACAGAACACAAAGAAGTTTCTCAGAAACCTTTCTCTTTGTTAACGGAGGATATTTCCTTCAGCCCTACAGTCTTCTAAGGGATCCGAAATATCTGTTTTCAGATTCCACAGAAATAAGGCTAGCCAAGAGATACACGAAACACAGATGTAACTCTGTGAGATGAATTAACAGAACACTAAGCAGTTTCTCAGAAAGCTTCTTTCCAGATTTCATCTGAGGATATTTCCTTTTTCACCATAGCCCTCTAAGGGCTTCCATATATCACTTTGCCAATTCCACAAGAACTGTGTTAGCGAAAGGCTTCTTGAGGGGAAAGCTGTAATTCTGTGAGATGATTTCACAGAACCCAAAGAAGTTTCTCAGAAAGCTTCTTTCCCTTTGTTATCGGAGGATATTTCCTTTGGCCCTAGAGTCTTCTAAGAGATCCGAAATATCTGTTCCCCGATTCCACAGAAATAAGGCTAGCAAAGAGATCCACGAAATACAGATGTAACTCTGTGAGATGAATTAACAGAACACTAAGCAGTGTCTCAGAAAGCTTCTTTCCAGATTTCATCTGAGGATATTTACTTTTTCACCATAGCCCACTAAGGGCTTCCAAATATCACTTTGACAAGTCCACAAGAACTGTGTTAGCGAAAGGCTTCTTGAGGGGAAACCTGTAACTCTGTGAGATGATTTCACAGAACACCAAGAAGTTTCTCAGAACGCTTCTTTCTCTTTGTTATCGGAGGATATTTCCTTCGGCCCTATAGTCTTCAAAGGGATCCGAAATATCTGTTCTCAGATTCCACAGAAATAAGGCTAGCAAAGAGATCCACGAAATACAGATGTAACACTTTGAGGAGAATTAACAGAACAGTAAGCAGTTTCTCAGAAATCTTCTTTCCAGATTTCATCTGAGGATATTTCCTTTTTCACCATAGCCCTATTTGGGCTTCCAAATATCACTTTTCCAATTCCACAAAAACTGTCTTAGCAAAAGGCTTATTTAGGGGAAAGCTGTAACTCTGTGAGATGATTTCACAGAGCACAAAGAAGTTTCTCAGAAAGCTTCGTTCACTTTGTTATCGGAGGATATTTCCTTTGGCCCTATAGTCTTCTAAGGCATCCGAAATATCTGTTCTCCGATCCCACAGAAATAAGGCTAGCAAAGAGATCTACCAAATACAGATGTAACTCTGTGAGATGAAATAACAGAACGCGAAGCAGTTTCTCAGAAAGCTTCTTTCCAGATTTCATCTGAGGATATTTCCTTTTTCACCATAGCCCTCTATGGGCTTCCAAATATCACTTTGCCAATTCACAAGAACAGTCTTAGAGAAAGGCTTCTTGACGGGAAAGCTGTAACTCTGTGAGGTGATATCAAAGAACACAAAGAAGTTTCTCAGAAAGCTTCTTTCTCTTTGTTATCGGAGGATATTTCCTTTGGCCCTATAGTCTTCTTAGGGATGGGAAATATCTGTTCTCAGATTCCACAGAAATAAGGCTATCAAAGAGATCCACGAAATACAGATGTAACTCTGTGAGATGAATTAACAGAACACTAAACAGTTTCTCAGAAATCTTCTTTCCAGATTTCATCTGAGGATATTTCCTTTTTCACAATAGCCCTCTATGGGCTTCCAAATATCACTTTGCCAATTCCACCAGAACTGTCTTAGCAAAAGGCTTCTTGAGGGGAAAGCTGTAACTCTGTGAGATGATTTCACAGAACACAAAGAAGTTTCTCAGAAACCTTTCTCTTTGTTAACGGAGGATATTTACTTTGGCCCTATAGTCTTGAAAGGGATCCGAAATATCTGTTCTCAGATTACACAGAAATAAGGCTAGCAAAGAGATCCACGAAATAAAGATGTAACTCTGTGAGATGAATTAACAGAACACTAAGCAGTTTCTCAGAAGGCTTCTTTCCAGATTTCATCTGAGGATATTTCCTTTTTGACCTTAGCCTTCTATGCGCTTCCAAATATCACTTTGCCAATTCCACAAGAACTGTCTTAGCGATTGGCTTCTTGAGGGGAAAGCTGTATCTCTGTGAGATGATTTCACAGAACACAAAGAAGTTTCTCAGAAACCTTTCTCTTTGTTAACGGAGGATATTTCCTTCGGCACTACAGTCTTCTAAGGGATCCGAAATATCTGTTTTCAGATTCCACAGAAATAAGGCTAGCCAAGAGATACACGAAACACAGATGTAACTCTGTGAGATGAATTAACAGAACACTAAGCAGTTTCTCAGAAAGCTTCTTTCCAGTTTTCATCTGAGGATATTTCCTTTTTCACCATAGCCCTCTAAGGGCTTCCAAATATCACTTTGCCAATTCCACAAGAACTGTGTTAGCGAAAGGCTTCTTGAGGGGAAAGGTGTAATTCTGTGAGATGATTTCACAGAACCCAAAGAAGTTTCTCAGAAAGCTTCTTTCCCTTTGTTATCGGAGGATATTTCCTTTGGCCCTAGAGTCTTCTAAGAGATCCGAAATATCTGTTTCCCGATTCCACAGAAATAAGGCTAGCAAAGAGATCCACGAAATACAGATGTCACTCTGTGAGATGAATTAACAGAACACTAAGCAGTGTCTCAGAAAGCTTCTTTCCAGATTTCATCTGAGGATATTTACTTTTTCACCATAGCCCTCTAAGGGCTTCCAAATATCACATTGCCAATTCCACAAGAACTGCGTTAGCGAAAGGCTTCTTGAGAGGAAAGCTGTAACTCTGTGAAATGATTTCACAGAACACAAAGAAGTTTCTCAGAAAGCTTCTTTCTCTTTTTTATCGGAGGATATTTCCTTTGGCCCTAGAGTCTTCTAAGGGATTCGAAATATCTGTTCTCCGATTCCACAGAAATAAGGCTAGCAAAGAGATCCACGAAGTACAGATGTAACTCTGTGAGATGAATAAACAGAACACTAAGCAGTTTCTCAGAAAGCTTCTTTCCAGATTTCATCTGAGGATATTTCCTTTTTCACCATAGCCCACTAAGGGCTTCCAAATATCACTTTGACAAGTCCACAATAACTGTGTTAGCAAAAGGCTTCTTGAGGGGAAAGCTGTAACTCTGTGAGGTGATATCAAAGAACACAAAGAAGTTTCTCAGAAAGCTTCTTTCTCTTTGTTATCGGAGGATATTTCCTTTGGCCCTATAGTCTTCTTAGGGATGCGAAATATCTGTTCTCAGATTCCACAGAAATAAGGCTAGCAAAGAGATCCACGAAATACAGATGTAACTCTGTGAGATGAATTAACAGAACACTAAGCAGTGTCTCAGAAAGCTTCTTTCCAGAATTCATCTGAAGATATTTCCTTTTTCACCATAGCCCTCTAAGGGCTTCCAAATATCACTTTGCCAATTCCACAAGAACTGTGTTAGCGAAAGGCTTCATGAGGGGAAAGCTGTAACTTTGTGAAATGATTTCAAAGAACACAAAGAAGTTTCTCAGAAACCTTCTTTCTCTTTGTTATCGGAGGATATTTCCTTTGGCCCTATAGTCTTCTAAGGCATCCGAAATATCTGTTCTCAGATTCCACAGAAATAAGGCTAGCAAAGAGATCTACCAAATACAGATGTAACTCTGTGAGATGAAATAACAGAACGTTAAGCAGTTTCTCAGAAAGCTTCTTTACAGATTTCATCTGAGGATATTTCCTTTTTCACCATAGCCCTCTATGGGCTTCCAAATATCACTTTGCCAATTCACAAGAACAGTCTTAGAGAAAGGCTTCTTGACGGGAAAGCTGTAACTCTGTGAGGTGATATCAAAGAACACAAAGAAGTTTCTCAGAAACCTTTCTCTTTGTTAACGGAGGATATTTCCTTCGGACCTACAGTCTTCTAAGGGATCCGAAATATCTGTTTTCAGATTCCATAGAAATAAGGCTAGCAAAGAGATCCACGAAATACAGATGTAACTCTATGAGATGAATTAACAGAACAGTAAGCAGTTTTCAGAAAGCTTCTTTCCAGATTTCATCTGAGGATATTTCCTTTTTCACCATAGCCCTCTATGCGCTTCCAAATATCACTTTGCCAATTCCACAAGAACTGTGTTAGCGAAAGGCTTCTTGAGGGGAAAGCTGTAATTCTGTGAGATGATTTCACAGAACCCAAAGAAGTTTCTCAGAAAGCTTCTTTCCCTTTGTTATCGGAGGATATTTCCTTTGGCCCTAGAGTCTTCTAAGAGATCCGAAAGATCTGTTCCCCGATTCCACAGAAATAAGGCTAGCAAAGAGATCCACGAAATATAGATGTAACTCAGTGAGATGAATTAACATAACACTAAGCAGTGTCTCAGAAAGCTTCTTTCCAGATTTCATCTGAGGATATTTCCTTTTTCACCATAGCCCTCTATGGGCATCCAAATATCACTTTGCCAATTCCACAAGAACTGTCTTAGCGAAAGGCTTCTTGAGGGGAAAGCTGTAACTCTGTGAGATGATTTCACAGAACACAAAGAAGTTTCTCAGAAACCTTTCTCTTTGTTAACGGAGGATATTTCCTTTGGCCCTATAGTCTTCTAAGGGATCCGAAATATCTTTTCTCAGACACCACAGAAATAAGGCTAGCAAAGAGATCCACGAAATACAGATGTAACTCTGTGAGGTGAATTAACAGAACACTAAGAAGTTTCTCAGAAAGCTACTTTCCAGATTTCCTCTGAGGATATTTCCTTTTTCACCATAGCCCTCTATGGGCATCCAAATATCACTTTGCCAATTCCACAAGAACTCTCTTAGCGAAAGTCTTCTTGAGGGGAAAGCTGTAACTCTGTGAGATGATTTCACAGAACACAAAGAAGATTCTCAGAAAGCTTCTTTCTCTTTGTTATCAGAGGATATTTCCTTTGGCCCTATAGTCTTGAAAGGGATGCGAAATATCTGATCTCAGATTCCACAGAAATAAGGCTAGCAAAGAGATCCACGAAATACAGATGTAACTCTGTGAGATGAATTAACAGAACACTAAGCAGTTTCTCAGAAAGCTTCTTTCCAGATTTAATCTGAGTATATTTCCTTTTTCACCATAGCCCTCTATGGGCTTCCAAATATCACCGTTCCAATTCCACAAAAACTGTCTTAGCGAAAGGCTTCTTGAGGGGAAAGCTGTAACTCTGTGAGGTGATTTCACAGAACACAAAGAGGTTTCTCAGAAAGCTTCTTTCTCTTTGATATCGGAGGATATTTCCTTTGGCCCTACAGTCTTCTAAGGGATCCGAAATATCTGTTCTCAGATTCCACAGAAATAAGGCTAGCAAAGAGATCCACGAAATACAGATGTAACTCTGTGAGATGAATTAACAGAACACTAAACAGTTTCTCAGAAAGCTTCTTACCAGATTTCTTCTGAGGATATTTCCTTTTTCACCATAGCCCTCTATGGGCTTCCAAATATCACTTTGCCAATTCCACAAGAACTGTCTTAGCGAAAGGCTACTTGAGGGGAAAGCTGTAACTCTGTGAGGTGATTTCACAGAACACAAAGATGTTTCTCAGAAAGCTTCTTTCTCTTTGTTATCGGAGGATATTTCCTTTGGCCCTATAGACTTCTAAGGGATCCGAAATATCTGTTCTCAGACTCCACAGAAATAAAGCTAGCAAAGAGATCCACGAAATACAGATGTAACACTGTGAGATGAATTAACAGAACACTAAGCAGTTTCTCAGAAAGCTACTTTCCAGATTTCACCTGAGGATATTTCCTTTTTCACCATAGCCCTCTATGGGCATCCAAATATCACCTTGGCAATTCCACAAGAACTGTCTTAGCGAAAGGCTTCTTGAGGGGAAAGCTGTAACTCTCTGAGATGATTTCACAGAACACAAAGAAGATTCTCAGAAAGCTTCTTTCTCTTTGTTATCGGAGGATATTTCCTTTGGCCCTATAGTCTTGAAAGGGATCCGAAATATCTGTTCTCAGATTCCACAGAAATAAGGCTAGCAAAGAGATCCACGAAATACAGATGTAACTCTGTGAGATGAATTAACAGAACACTAAGCAGTTTCTCACAAAGCTACTTTCCAGATTTCATCTGAGGATATTTCCTTTTTCACCATAGCCCTCTATGGGCTTCCAAATATCACTTTGCCAATTCCAAAAGAACTGTCTTAGAGAAAGGCTTCTTGAGGAGAAAGCTGTAACTCTGTGAGATGATTTCACAGAACACAAAGAAGTTTCTCAGAAAGCTTCTTTCTCTTTGTTATGGGAGGATATTTCCTTTGGACCTATAGTCTTGAAAGGGATCCGAAATATCTGTTCTCAGATTCCACAGAAATAAGGCTATCAAAGAGATGCACGAAATACAGATGTAACTCTGTGAGATGAATTAACAGAACACTAAGCAGTTTCTCAGAAAGCTTCTTTCCAGATTTCATCTGAGGATATTTCCTTTTTCACCATAGCCCTCTATGGGCTTCCAAATATCACTTTGCCAATTCCACAAGAACTGTCTTATCGAAAGGCTTCCTTAGGGGAAAGCTGTAACTCTGTGAAATGATTTCACAGAACGCAAAGAAGTTAATCAGAAAGCTTCTTTCCCTTTGTTATCGGAGGATATTTACTTTGGCCATATAGTCTTCAAAGGGATTCGAATTATCTGTTCTCAGATTCCACAGAAATAAGGCTAGCAAAGAGATCCACGAAATACAGATGCAACTGTGTGAGATGAATTAACAGAACACTAAGCAGTTTCTCAGAAAGCTTCTTTCCAGATTTCATCTGAGGATATTTCCTTTTTCACCATAGCCCTCTACGGGCTTCCAAATATCACTTTGCCAATTCCACAAGAACTGTCTTAGTGAAAGTCTTCTTGAGTGGAAAGCTGTAACTCTGTGAGATGATTTCACAGAACACAAAGAATTTTCTCAGAAAGCTTCTTATTCTTTGTTATCCTAGGATATTTCCTTTGGCTCTATAGTGTTCTAAGGGATCGGAAATATCTGTTCTCAGATTTCACAGAAAAAAGGCTAGCAAAGAGATCCACGAAATACAGATGTAACACTGTGAGATGAATTATCAGAACATTAAGCAGTTTCTCAGAAAGCTTCTTTCCAGATTTCATCTGAGAATATATCCTTTTTCACCGTAGCCCTCTATGGGCTTCCAAATATCACTTTGCCAATTCCACAAGAAGTGTCTTAGTGAAAGGCTTCTTGAGGGAAAGCTGTAACTCTGTGAGATGATTTCACAGAACACGTAGAAGTTTCTCAGAAACCTTTCTCTTTGTTATCGGAGGATATTTCCTTTGGCCTTATGTTCTTCTAAGGAATCCGAAATATCTGTTCTCAGATTCCACAGAAATAAGGCTAGCAAAGAGATCTGCCAAATACAGATGTAACTCTGTGTGATGAATTAACAGAACACTAAGCAGTTTCTCAGAAAGCTTCTTTCCAGCTTTCATCAGAGGATATTTCCTTTTTCACCATAGCCCTCTATGGGCTTCCAAATATCACTTTGCCAATTCCACAAGAACTGTGTTAGTGAAAGTCTTCATGAGGGGAAAGCTGTATCTCTGTGAGATGATTTCACAGAACACAAAGAAGTTTCTCAGAAAGCTTCTTTCTCTTTGTTATCGGAGGATATTTCCTTTGGCCCTATATTCTTGAAAGGGATCCGAAATATCTGTTCTCAGATTCCACAGAAATAAGGCTAGCAAAGAGATCCACGAAATACAGATGCAACTCTGTGAGATGAATTAAGAGAACACTAAGCAGTTTCTCAGAAAGCTTCTTTCCAGATTTCTTCTGAGGATATTTCCTTTTTCACGATAGCCCTCTATGGGCTTCCAAATATCACTTTGCCAATTACACAAGAACTGTCTTAGCGAAAGGCTTCTTGAGGAGAAAGCTGTAACTCTGTGAGATGATTTCACAGAACACAAAGAAGTTTCTCAGAAAGCTTCATTCTCTTTGCTATCGGAGGATATTTCCTTTGGCCCTAGAGTCGTCTAAGTGATCCGAAATATCTGTTCTCCGATTCCACAGAAATAAGGCTAGCAAAGAGATCCACGAAATACAGATGTAACTCTGTGAGATGAATTAACAGAACACTAAGCAGTTTCTCAGAAAGCTTCTTTCCAGATTTCATCTGAGGATATTTCCTTTTTCACCATAGCCCTCTAAGGGCTTCCAAATATCACTTTGCCAATTCTAAAAGAACTGTCTTAGGGAAAGACTTCTTGAGGGGAAAGCTGTAACTCTGTGAGATCATTTCACAGAACACAAAGAAGTTTCTCAGAAAGCTTCTTTCTCTTTGTTATCGGAGGATATTTCCTTTGGCCCTATAGTCTTCTAAGGGATCCGAAATATCTGTTCTCAGATTCCACAGAAATAAGGCTAGCAAAGAGATCCACGAAATACAGATGTAACTCTGTGAGATGAATTAACAGAACACTAAGCAGTTTCTCAGAAAGCTTCTTTCCAGATTTCTTCTGAGGATATTTCCTTTTTCACCATAGCCCTCTATGGGCTTCCAAATATCACTTTACCAATTACACAAGAACTGTCTTAGCCAAAGGCTTTTTGAGGGGAAAGCTGTAACTCTGTGAGGTGATTTCACAGAAAACAAAGAAGTTTCTCAGAAAGCTTCTTTCTCTTTATTATCGGAGGATATTTCCTTTGGCCCTATATTCTTCTAAGGGATCCGAAATATCGGTTCTCAGATTCAACAGAAAAAAGGTAAGCAAAGAGATACACGAAATACAAATGCAACTCTGTGAGATGAATTAACAGAGCACTAAGCAGTTTCTCAGAAAGCTTCTTTCCAGATTTCATCTGAGAATATTTCCTTTTTCAAAATAGCCCTCTATGGGCTTCCAAATATCACTTTCCCAATTCCACAAGAACTGTCTTAGTGAAAGTCTTCTTGAGCGGAAAGCTGTAACTCTGTGAGATGAATTAACAGAGCACTAAGCAGTTTCTCAGAAAGCTTCTTTCCAGATTTCATCTGAGAATATTTCCTTTTTCACCATAGCCCTCTAAGGGCTTCCAAATATCACTTTGCCAATTCCACAAGAACTGTCTTAGCGAAAGGCTTCTTGAGGGGAAAGTTGTAACTCTGTGAGATGATTTCACAGAACACAAAGAAGTTTCTCAGAAAGCTTCTTTCTCTTTGTTATCGGAGGATACTTCCTTTGACCCTAGAGTCTTCTAAGGGATCCGAAATATCTGTTCTCCGATTCCACAGCAATTAGGCTAGCAAAGAGATCCACGAAATACAGATGTAACTCTGTGAGATGTATTAACAGAACACTAAGCAGTTTCTCAGAAAGCTTCTTTCCAGATTTCATCTGAAGATATTTCCTTTTTCACCATAGCCCTCTAAGGGCTTCCAAATATCACTTTGCCAATTCCATAAGAACTGTGTTAGTGAAAGTCTTCTTGAGGGGAAAGCTGTATCTCCGTGAGATGATTTCACAGAACACAAAGAAGTTTCTCAGAAAGCTTCTTTCTCTTTTTGTTATCGAAGGATATTGCCTTTGGCCCTATAGTCTTGAAAGGGATCCGAAATATCTGTTCTCAGATTCCACAGAAATAAGGCTAGCAAAGAGATCCACGAAATACAGATGTAACTCTGTGAGATGAATTAACAGAACAGTAAGCAGTTTCTCAGAAAGCTTCTTTCCAGATTTCTTCTGAGGATATTTCCTTTTTCACCATAGCCCTCTATGGGCTTCCAAATATCACTTTGCCAATTCCACAAGAACTGTGTTAGCGAAAGGCTTCTTGAGGGGAAAGCTGTAACTCTGTGAGATCATTTCACAGAACACAAAAAAAGGTTCTCAGAAAGCTTCTTTCTCTTTGTTATCGGAGGATATTTCCTTTGGCCCTAGAGTCTTCTAAGGGATCCGAAATATCTGTTCTCCGATTCCACAGAAATAAGGCTAGCAAAGAGATCCACGAAATACAGATGTAACTCTGTGAGATGAATTAACAGAACACTAAGCAGTTTCTCAGAAAGCTACTTTCCAGATTTCATCTGAGGATATTTCCTTTTTCACCATAGCCCTCTAAGGGCTTCCAAATATCACTTTGCCAATACCACAAGAACTGTCTTAGCGAAAGGCTTCTTGAGGGGAAAGCTGTAACTCTGGTAGATGATTTCTCAGAACACAAAGAAGTTTCTCAGAAAGCTTCTTTCTCTTTGATATCGGAGGATATTTCCTTTCGCCCTATAGTTTTCTAAGGGATCCGAAATATCTGTTCTCAGATTCCACAGAAATAAGGCTAGCAAAGAGATCCACGAAATACAGATGGAACACTGTGAGATGAATTAACAGAACATTAAGCAGTTTCTCAGAAAGCCTCTTTCCAGATTTCATCTCAGGATATTTCCTTTTTCACCGCAGCCCACTATGCGCTTCCAAATATCACTTTGCGAATTCCACTAGAACTGTGTTAGTGAAAGGCTTCTTGAGGGGAAAGCTATATCTCTGTGAGATGATTTCACAGAACACAAAGAAGTTTCTCAGAAAGCTTCTTTCTCTTTGTTATCGGAGGATATTTCCTTTGGCCCTATAGTCTTCTAAGGGATCCAAAATATCTGTTCTCAGATTCCACAGAATAAAGGCTAGCAAAGAGATCCACGAAATACAGATGTAACTCTGTGAGATGAATTAACAGAGCACTAAGCAGTTTCTCAGAAAGCTTCTTTCCAGATTTCATCTGAGAATATTTCCTTTTTCACCATAGCCCTCTATGGGCTTCCAAATATCACTTTGCCAATTCCACAAGAACAGTCTTACCGAAAGGCTTCTTGAGGGGAAAGCTGTAACTCTGTGAGATGATTTCACAGAACACAAAGAAGATTCTCAGAAACCTTCTTTCTCTTTGTTATCGGAGGATATTTCCTTTGGCCCTAGAGTCTTCAAAGGGATCCGAAATATCTGTTCTCCGATTCCACAGCAATAAGGCTAGCAAAGAGATCCACGAAATACAGATGTAACTCTGTGAGATGTATTAACAGAACACTAAGCAGTTTCTCAGAAAGCTTCTTTCCAGATTTCATATGAGGATATTTCCTTTTTCAAAATAGCCCTCTATGGGCTTCCAAATATCACTTTCCCAATTCCACAAGAACTGTCTTAGTGAAAGTCTTCTTGAGCGGAAAGCTGTAACTCTGTGAGATGATTTCACGGAACACAAAGAAGTTTCTCAGAAAGCTTCTTTATTTTTGTTATCGGAGGATATTTCCTTTGGCCCTATAGTCTTCTAAGTGATCCGATATATCTGTTCTCAGATGACACAGAAATAAGGCTAGCAAACAGATCCACGAAATACAGATGTAACACTGTGGGATGAATTAACACAACTCTAAGGAGTTTCTCAGAAAGCTACTTTCCAGATTTCATCTGAGGATATTTCCTTTTTCACCATAGCCCTCTTAGCGATTCCAAATATCACTTTGACAATTCCACAAGAACTGTCTTAGCCAAAGCCTTCTTGAGATTAAAGCTGTAACTCTGTGAAAAGATTTCACAGAACACAAAGAAGTTTCCTGAAAGCTTCTTTCTCTTTGTTATTGGAGGATATTTCCTTTGGCCCTATAGAGTTCTAAGGGTTGTGAAATATCTGTTCTTCGATTCCACAGAAAGAAGGCTAGCAAAGAGATCCACAAAATACAGATGTAACTCTGTGAGATGAATTAACAGAACACTAAGCAGTTTCTCAGAAAGCTTCTTTCCAGATTTCTTCTGAGGATATTTCCTTTTTCACCATAGCCCTCTATGGGCTTCCAAATATCACTTTGCCAATTACACAAGAACTGTCTTAGCGAAAGGCTTCTTCAGGGGAAAGCTGTAACTCTGTGAGATGATTTAACAGAACACAAAGAAGTTTCTCAGAAACCTTTCTCTTTGTTAACGGAGGATATTTCCTTTGGCCCTATAGTCTTCTAAGGGATCCGAAATATCTGTTCTCAGATTCCACAGAAATAAGGCTAACAAAGAGATCTACCAAATACAGATGTAACTCTGTGTGATGAATTAACAGAACACTAAGCAGTTTCTCAGAAAGCTTCTTTCCAGATTTCATCTGAGGATATTTCCTTTTTCACCATAGCCCTCTATGGGCTTCCAAATATCACTTTGCCAATTCCACAAGAACTGTCTTAGCGAAAGGCTTCCTTAGGGGAAAGCTGTAACTCTGTGAAATGATTTCACAGAACGCAAAGAAGTTAATCAGAAAGCTTCTTTCCCTTTGTTATCGGAGGATATTTACTTTGGCCATATAGTCTTCAAAGGGATTCGAATTATCTGTTCTCAGATTCCACAGAAATAAGGCTAGCAAAGAGATCCACGAAATACAGATGCAACTGTGTGAGATGAATTAACAGAACACTAAGCAGTTTCTCAGAAAGCTTCTTTCCAGATTTCATCTGAGGATATTTCCTTTTTCACCATAGCCCTCTACGGGCTTCCAAATATCACTTTGCCAATTCCACAAGAACTGTCTTAGTGAAAGTCTTCTTGAGTGGAAAGCTGTAACTCTGTGAGATGATTTCACAGAACACAAAGAATTTTCTCAGAAAGCTTCTTTCTCTTTGTTATCCTAGGATATTTCCTTTGGCTCTATAGTGTTCTAAGGGATCGGAAATATCTGTTCTCAGATTTCACAGAAAAAAGGCTAGCAAAGAGATCCACGAAATACAGATGTAACACTGTGAGATGAATTATCAGAACATTAAGCAGTTTCTCAGAAAGCTTCTTTCCAGATTTCATCTGAGAATATTTCCTTTTTCACCGTAGCCCTCTATGGGCTTCCAAATATCACTTTGCCAATTCCACAAGAAGTGTCTTAGTGAAAGGCTTCTTGAGGGAAAGCTGTAACTCTGTGAGATGATTTCACAGAACACGTAGAAGTTTCTCAGAAACCTTTCTCTTTGTTATCGGAGGATATTTCCTTTGGCCTTATGTTCTTCTAAGGAATCCGAAATATCTGTTCTCAGATTCCACAGAAATAAGGCTAGCAAAGAGATCTGCCAAATACAGATGTAACTCTGTGTGACGAATTAACAGAACACTAAGCAGTTTCTCAGAAAGCTTCTTTCCAGCTTTCATCAGAGGATATTTCCTTTTTCACCATAGCCCTCTATGGGCTTCCAAATATCACTTTGCCAATTCCACAAGAACTGTGTTAGTGAAAGTCTTCATGAGGGGAAAGCTGTATCTCTGTGAGATGATTTCACAGAACACAAAGAAGTTTCTCAGAAAGCTTCTTTCTCTTTGTTATCGGAGGATATTTCCTTTGGCCCTATATTCTTGAAAGGGATCCGAAATATCTGTTCTCAGATTCCACAGAAATAAGGCTAGCAAAGAGATCCACGAAATACAGATGTAACTCTGTGAGATGAATTAAGAGAACACTAAGCAGTTTCTCAGAAAGCTTCTTTCCAGATTTCTTCTGAGGATATTTCCTTTTTCACGATAGCCCTCTATGGGCTTCCAAATATCACTTTGCCAATTACACAAGAACTGTCTTAGCGAAAGGCTTCTTGAGGAGAAAGCTGTAACTCTGTGAGATGATTTCACAGAACACAAAGAAGTTTCTCAGAAAGCTTCATTCTCTTTGCTATCGGAGGATATTTCCTTTGGCCCTAGAGTCGTCTAAGTGATCCGAAATATCTGTTCTCCGATTCCACAGAAATAAGGCTAGCAAAGAGATCCACGAAATACAGATGTAACTCTGTGAGATGAATTAACAGAACACTAAGCAGTTTCTCAGAAAGCTTCTTTCCAGATTTCATCTGAGGATATTTCCTTTTTCACCATAGCCTTCTAAGGGCTTCCAAATATCACTTTGCCAATTCTAAAAGAACTGTCTTAGGGAAAGACTTCTTGAGGGGAAAGCTGTAACTCTGTGAGATCATTTCACAGAACACAAAGAAGTTTCTCAGAAAGCTTCTTTCTCTTTGTTATCGGAGGATATTTCCTTTGGCCCTATAGTCTTCTAAGGGATCCGAAATATCTGTTCTCAGATTCCACAGAAATAAGGCTAGCAAAGAGATCCACGAAATACAGATGTAACTCTGTGAGATGAATTAACAGAACACTAAGCAGTTTCTCAGAAAGCTTCTTTCCAGATTTCTTCTGAGGATATTTCCTTTTTCACCATAGCCCTCTATGGGCTTCCAAATATCACTTTACCAATTACACAAGAACTGTCTTAGCCAAAGGCTTTTTGAGGGGAAAGCTGTAACTCTGTGAGGTGATTTCACAGAACACAAAGAAGTTTCTCAGAAAGCTTCTTTCTCTTTATTATCGGAGGATATTTCCTTTGGCCCTATATTCTTCTAAGGGATCCGAAATATCGGTTCTCAGATTCAACAGAAAAAAGGTAAGCAAAGAGATACACGAAATACAAATGCAACTCTGTGAGATGAATTAACAGAGCACTAAGCAGTTTCTCAGAAAGCTTCTTTCCAGATTTCATCTGAGAATATTTCCTTTTTCAAAATAGCCCTCTATGGGCTTCCAAATATCACTTTCCCAATTCCACAAGAACTGTCTTAGTGAAAGTCTTCTTGAGCGGAAAGCTGTAACTCTGTGAGATGAATTAACAGAGCACTAAGCAGTTTCTCAGAAAGCTTCTTTCCAGATTTCATCTGAGAATATTTCCTTTTTCACCATAGCCCTCTAAGGGCTTCCAAATATCACTTTGCCAATTCCACAAGAACTGTCTTAGCGAAAGGCTTCTTGAGGGGAAAGTTGTAACTCTGTGAGATGATTTCACAGAACACAAAGAAGTTTCTCAGAAAGCTTCTTTCTCTTTGTTATCGGAGGATACTTCCTTTGACCCTAGAGTCTTCTAAGGGATCCGAAATATCTGTTCTCCGATTCCACAGCAATTAGGCTAGCAAAGAGATCCACGAAATACAGATGTAACTCTGTGAGATGTATTAACAGAACACTAAGCAGTTTCTCAGAAAGCTTCTTTCCAGATTTCATCTGAAGATATTTCCTTTTTCACCATAGCCCTCTAAGGGCTTCCAAATATCACTTTGCCAATTCCATAAGAACTGTGTTAGTGAAAGTCTTCTTGAGGGGAAAGCTG
The DNA here is from genome assembly GCF_043159975.1 of Macaca nemestrina. NCBI lineage: Eukaryota > Metazoa > Chordata > Mammalia > Primates > Cercopithecidae > Macaca > Macaca nemestrina. The sequence continues at coordinate 29,432,454 of NC_092143.1, forward strand.
TATCTCCGTGAGATGATTTCACAGAACACAAAGAAGTTTCTCAGAAAGCTTCTTTCTCTTTTTGTTATCGAAGGATATTGCCTTTGGCCCTATAGTCTTGAAAGGGATCCGAAATATCTGTTCTCAGATTCCACAGAAATAAGGCTAGCAAAGAGATCCACGAAATACAGATGTAACTCTGTGAGATGAATTAACAGAACAGTAAGCAGTTTCTCAGAAAGCTTCTTTCCAGATTTCTTCTGAGGATATTTCCTTTTTCACCATAGCCCTCTATGGGCTTCCAAATATCACTTTGCCAATTCCACAAGAACTGTGTTAGCGAAAGGCTTCTTGAGGGGAAAGCTGTAACTCTGTGAGATCATTTCACAGAACACAAAAAAAGGTTCTCAGAAAGCTTCTTTCTCTTTGTTATCGGAGGATATTTCCTTTGGCCCTAGAGTCTTCTAAGGGATCCGAAATATCTGTTCTCCGATTCCACAGAAATAAGGCTAGCAAAGAGATCCACGAAATACAGATGTAACTCTGTGAGATGAATTAACAGAACACTAAGCAGTTTCTCAGAAAGCTACTTTCCAGATTTCATCTGAGGATATTTCCTTTTTCACCATAGCCTTCTAAGGGCTTCCAAATATCACTTTGCCAATTCTAAAAGAACTGTCTTAGGGAAAGACTTCTTGAGGGGAAAGCTATATCTCTGTGAGATGATTTCACAGAACACAAAGAAGTTTCTCAGAAAGCTTCTTTCTCTTTGTTATCGGAGGATATTTCCTTTGGCCCTATAGTCTTCTAAGGGATCCAAAATATCTGTTCTCAGATTCCACAGAATAAAGGCTAGCAAAAAGATCCACGAAATACAGATGTAACTCTGTGAGATGAATTAACAGAGCACTAAGCAGTTTCTCAGAAAGCTTCTTTCCAGATTTCATCTGAGAATATTTCCTTTTTCACCATAGCCCTCTATGGGCTTCCAAATATCACTTTGCCAATTCCACAAGAACAGTCTTACCGAAAGGCTTCTTGAGGGGAAAGCTGTAACTCTGTGAGATGATTTCACAGAACACAAAGAAGATTCTCAGAAACCTTCTTTCTCTTTGTTATCGGAGGATATTTCCTTTGGCCCTAGAGTCTTCAAAGGGATCCGAAATATCTGTTCTCCGATTCCACAGCAATAAGGCTAGCAAAGAGATCCACGAAATACAGATGTAACTCTGTGAGATGTATTAACAGAACACTAAGCAGTTTCTCAGAAAGCTTCTTTCCAGATTTCATATGAGGATATTTCCTTTTTCAAAATAGCCCTCTATGGGCTTCCAAATATCACTTTCCCAATTCCACAAGAACTGTCTTAGTGAAAGTCTTCTTGAGCGGAAAGCTGTAACTCTGTGAGATGATTTCACGGAACACAAAGAAGTTTCTCAGAAAGCTTCTTTATTTTTGTTATCGGAGGATATTTCCTTTGGCCCTATAGTCTTCTAAGTGATCCGATATATCTGTTCTCAGATGCCACAGAAATAAGGCTAGCAAACAGATCCACGAAATACAGATGTAACACTGTGGGATGAATTAACACAACTCTAAGGAGTTTCTCAGAAAGCTACTTTCCAGATTTCATCTGAGGATATTTCCTTTTTCACCATAGCCCTCTTAGCGATTCCAAATATCACTTTGACAATTCCACAAGAACTGTCTTAGCCAAAGCCTTCTTGAGATTAAAGCTGTAACTCTGTGAAAAGATTTCACAGAACACAAAGAAGTTTCCTGAAAGCTTCTTTCTCTTTGTTATTGGAGGATATTTCCTTTGGCCCTATAGAGTTCTAAGGGTTGTGAAATATCTGTTCTTCGATTCCACAGAAAGAAGGCTAGCAAAGAGATCCACAAAATACAGATGTAACTCTGTGAGATGAATTAACAGAACACTAAGCAGTTTCTCAGAAAGCTTCTTTCCAGATTTCTTCTGAGGATATTTCCTTTTTCACCATAGCCCTCTATGGGCTTCCAAATATCACTTTGCCAATTACACAAGAACTGTCTTAGCGAAAGGCTTCTTCAGGGGAAAGCTGTAACTCTGTGAGATGATTTAACAGAACACAAAGAAGTTTCTCAGAAACCTTTCTCTTTGTTAACGGAGGATATTTCCTTTGGCCCTATAGTCTTCTAAGGGATCCGAAATATCTGTTCTCAGATTCCACAGAAATAAGGCTAACAAAGAGATCTACCAAATACACATGTAACTCTGTGAGATGAATTAACAGATCACTAAGCAGTTTCTCAGAAGCTTCTTTCCAGATTTCATCTGAGAATATTTCCTTTTTCACCATAGCCCTCTATGGGCTACAAAATATCACTTTGCCAATTCCAAAAGAACTGTCTTAGCGAAAGGCTTCTTGATGGGAAAGCTGTAACTCTGTGAGATGATTTCACAGAACGCAAAGAAGTTAATCAGAAAGCTTCTTTCTCTTTGTTATCGGAGGATATTTCCGTTGGCCCTAGAGTCTTCTAAGGCATCCGAAATATCTTTTCTCCGATTCCACAGAAATAAGGCTAGCAAAGAGATCCACGAAATACAGATGTAACTCTGTGAGATGAATTAACAGAACACTAAGCAGTTTCTCAGCAAGCTACTTTCCAGATTTCATCTGAGGATATTTCCTTTTTCACCATAGCCCTCTAAGGGCTTCCAAATATCACTTTGCCAATTCCACAAAAACTGTGTTAGGGAAAGGCTTCTTGAGGGGAAAGCTGTAATGCTGTGAGATGATTTCACAGAACACAAAGAAGTTTCTCAGAAAGCTTCTTTCTCTTTGTTATCCTAGGATATTTCCTTTGGCTCTATAGTCTTCTAAGGGATCGGAAATATCAGTTCTCAGATTCCACAGAAAAAAGGCTAGCAAAGAGATCCACGAAATACAGATGTAACTCTGTGAGATGAATTATCAGAACACTAAGCAGTTTCTCAGAAAGCTTCTTTCCAGATTTCATCTGAGAATATTTCCTTTTTCACCATAGCCCTCTATGGGCTTCCAAATATCACTTTGCCAATTCCACAAGAAGTGTCTTAGCGAAAGGCTTCTTGAGGGAAAGCTGTAACTCTGTGAGATGATTTCACAGAACACATAGAAGTTTCTCAGAAACCTTTCTCTTTGTTATCGGAGGATATTTCCTTTGGCCTTATGTTCTTCTAAGGGATCCGAAATATCTGTTCTCAGATTCCACAGAAATAAGGCTAGCAAAGAGATCTGCCTAATACAGATGTAACTCTGTGAGATGAATTAACAGAACGCTAAGCAGTTTCTCAGAAATCTTCTTTCCAGTTGTCATCTGAGGATATTTCCTTTTTCACCATAGCCCTCTATGGGCTTCCAAATATAACTTTGCCAATTCCAAAAGAACTGTCTTAGCGAAAGGCTTCTTGAGGGGAATGCTGTAACTCTGTGAGATGATTTCTCAGAACACAAAGAAGCTTCTCAGAAAGCTTCTTTCTCTTTGATATCGGAGGATATTTCCTATCGCCCTATAGTTTTCTAAGGGATCCGAAATATCTGTTCTCAGATTCCAGAGAAATAAGGCTAGCAAAGAGATCCACGAAATACAGATGGAACACTGTGAGATGAATTAACAGAACATTAAGCAGTTTCTCAGAGAGCTTCTTTGCAGATTTCATCTGAGGATATTTCCTTTTTCACCATAGCCCTCTTTGGGCTTCCAAATATCACTTTGCCAATTCCAAAGAACTGTCTTAGCGAAAGGCTTCTTCAGGGGAAAGCTGTAACTCTGTGAGATGATTTCACAGAACACAAAGAAGTTTCTCAGAAAGCTTCTTTCTCTTTGTTATCGGAGGATATTTCCTTTGGCCCTATAGTCCTGAAAGGGATCCGAAATATCTGTTCTCAGATTCCACAGATATAAGGCTAGCAAAGAGATCCATGAAATACAGTTGTAACTCTGTGAGATGAATTAACAGAACACTAAGCAGTTTCTCAGAAGGCTTCTTTCCAGATTTCATCTGAGGATATTTCCTTTTTCACCATAGCCCTCTGTGGGCTTCCAAATATCACTTTTCCAATTCCACAAAAAGTGTCTTAGCGAAAGGCTTCTCGAGGGGAAAGCTGTAACTCTGTGAGATGATTTCACAGAACACAAAGAAGTTTCTCAGAAAGCTTCTTTCTCTTTGTTATCGGAGGATATTTCCTTTGGCCCTATAGTCTTCTAAGGGGTCCTAAATATCTGTTCTCCGATTCCACAGAAATAAGGCTAGCAAAGAGATCCACGAAATACAGATGTAATTCTGTGAGATGAATTAACAGAACACTAAGGAGATTCTCAGAAAGTTTCTTTCCAGATTTCATCTGAGGAAATTTCCTTTTTCACCATAGCCCTCTAAGGGCTTCCAAATATCACTTTGCCAATTCCACAAGAACTGTCTTAGAGAAAGTCTTCTTGAGGGGAAAGCTGTAACTCTGTGAGATGATTTCTCAGAACACAAAGAAGTTTCTCAGAAAGCTTATTTCTCTTTGATATCGGAGGATATGTCCTTTCGCCCTATAGTTTTCTAAGGGTTCCGAAATATCTGTTCTCAGATTCCAGAGAAATAAGGCTAGCAAAGAGATCCACGAAATACAGATGGAACACTGTGAGATGAATTAACAGAACATTAAGCAGTTTCTCAGAAAGCTTCTTTCCAGATTTCATCTGAGGATATTTCCTTTTTCACCGCAGCCCACTATGCGCTTCCAAATATCACTTTGCCAATTCCACTAGAACTGTGTTAGTGAAAGGCTTCTTGAGGGGAAAGCTCTATCTCTGTGAGATGATTTCACACAACACAAAGAAGTTTCTCAGAAAGCTTCTTTCTCTTTGTAATCAGACGATATTTCCTTTGGCCCTATAGTCTTCTAAGGGATCAGAAATATCTGTTCTCAGATTCCACAGAATAAATGCTAGCAAAAAGATCCACGAAATACAGATGTAACTCTTTGAGATGAATTAACACAGCACTAAGCAGTTTCTCAGAAAGCTTCTTTCCAGATTTCATCTGAGAATATTTCCTTTTTCACCATAGCCCTCTATGGGCTTCCAAATATCACTTTGCCAATTCCACAAGAACTGTGTTAGTGAAAGTCTTCATGAGGGGAAAGCTGTATCTCTGTGAGATGATTTCACAGAACACAAAGAAGTTTCTCAGAAAGCTTCTTTCTCTTTGTTATCGGAGGATATTTCCTTTGGCCTTATAGTCTTCAAAGGGATCCGAAATATCTGTTCTCAGATTCCACAGAAATAAGGCTAGCAAAGAGATCCACGAAATACAGATGTAACTCTGTGAGATGAATTAAGAGAACACTAAGCAGTTTCTCAGAAAGCTTCTTTCCAGATTTCTTCTGAGGATATTTCCTTTTTCACCATAGCCCTCTATGGGCTTCCAAATATCACTTTGCCAATTCCAAAAGAACTGTCTTAGCGAAAGGCTTCTTGAGGTGAAAGCTGTAACTCTGTGAGATGATTTCACAGAACACAAAGAAGTTTCTCAGAAAGCTTCATTCTCTTTGCTATCGGAGGATATTTCCTTTGGCCCTAGAGTCGTCTAAGTGATCCGAAATATCTGTTCTCCGAATCCACAGAAATAAGGCTAGCAAAGAGATCCACGAAATACAGATGTAACTCTGTGAGATGAATTAACAGAACACTAAGCAGTTTCTCAGAAAGCTTCTTTCCAGATTTCATCTGAGGATATTTCCTTTTTCACCATAGCCCTCTATGGGCTTCCAAATATCACTTTACCAATTACACAAGAACTGTCTTAGCCAACGGCTTTTTGAGGGGAAAGCTGTAACTCTGTGAGGTGATTTCACAGAACACAAAGAAGTTTCTCAGAAAGCTTCTTTCTCTTTATTATCGGAGGATATTTCCTTTGGCCCTATATTCTTCTAAGGGATCCGAAATATCGGTTCTCAGATTCCACAGAAAAAAGGTAAGCAAAGAGATACACGAAATACAAATGCAACTCTTTGAGATGAATTAACAGAGCACTAAGCAGTTTCTCAGAAAGCTTCTTTCCAGATTTCATCTGAGAATATTTCCTTTTTCACCATAGCCCTCTATGGGCTTCCAAATATCACTTTGCCAATTCCACAAGAACTGTCTTAGCGAAAGGCTTCTTGAGGGGAAAGCTGTAACTCTGTGAGTTGATTTCACAGAACGCAAAGGAGTTAATCAGAAAGCTTCTTTCTCTTTGTTATCGGAGGATATTTCCTTTGGCACTGGAGTCTTCTAAGGGATCCGAAATATCTGTTCTCAGATTCCACAGAAATAAGGCTAGCAAAGAGATCCACGAAATACAGATGTAACTCTGTGAGATGAATTAACAGAACAGTAAGCAGTTTCTCAGAAAGCTTCTTTCCAGATTTCATCTGAGAATATTTCCTTTTTCACCATAGCCCTCTTAGCGATTCCAAATATCACTTTGCCAATTTCACAAGAACTGTCTTAGCCGAAGGCTTCTTGAGGTTAAAGCTGTAACTCTGTGAAAAGATTTCACAGAACACAAAGAAGTTTCTCTGAAAGCTTCTTTCTCTTTGTTATCGGAGGATATTTCCTTTGGCCTTATAGACTTCTAAGGGTTGTGAAATATCTGTTCTTCGATTCCACAGAAAGAAGGCAAGCAAAGAGATCCACGAAATACAGATGTAATTCTGTGAGATGAATTAACAGAACACTAAGCAGTTTCTCAGAAAGCTTCTTTCCATATTTCTTCTGAGGATATTTCCTTTTTCACCATAGCCCTCTACGGGCTTCCAAATATCACTTTGCCAATTACACAAGAACTGTCTTAGCGAAAGGCTTCTTGAGGGGAAAGCTGTAACTCTGTGAGATGATTTCACAGAACACAAAGAAGTTTCTCAGAAACCTTTCTCTTTTTTAACGGAGGATATTTCCGTTGGCCCTATAGTCTACTTAGGGATGCGAAATATCTGTTCTCCGATTCTACAGAAATAAGGCTAGCAAAGAGACCCACGAAATACAGATGTAACTCTGAGAGATGAATTAACAGAACACTAAGCAGTTTCTCAGAAAGCTACTTTCCAGATTTCATCTGAAGATATTTCCTTTTTCATCATATCCCTCTAAGGGCTTCCAAATATCACTTTGCCTATTCCACAAAAACTGTGGTAGCGAAAGGGTTCTTGAGGGGAAAGCTGTAACGCTGTGAGATGATTTCACAGAACACAAAGAAGTTTCTCAGAAAGCTTCTTTCTCTTTCTTATCCTAGGATATTTCCTTTGGCTCTATAGTCTTCTAAGGGATCGGAAATATCTGTTCTCAGATTCCACAGAAAAAAGGCTAGCAAAGAGATCCACGAAATACAGATGTAACTCTGTGAGATGAATCATCAGAACACTAAGCAGTTTCTCAGAAAGCTTCTTTCCAGATTTCATCTGAGAATATTTCCTTTTTCACCATAGCCCTCTATGGGCTTCCAAATATCACTTTGCCAATTCCAAAAGAACTGTCGTAGCGAAAGGCTTCTTGAGGGGAAAGCTGTAACTCTGTGAGATGATTTCACAGAACACATAGAAGTTTCTCAGAAATCTTTCTCTTTGTTATCAGAGGATATTTCCTTTGTCCTTATGTTCTTCTAAATGATCCGAAATATCTGTTCTCAGATTCCACAGAAATAAGGCTAGCAAAGAGATCTGCCAAATACAGATGTAACTCTGTGAGATGAATTAACAGAACGCTAAGCAGTTTCTCAGAAAGCTTCTTTCCAGTTTTCATCTGAGGATATTTCCTTTTTCACCATAGCCCTCTATGGGCTTCCAAATATAACTTTGCCAATTCCAAAAGAACTGTCTTAGCGAAAGGCTTCTTGAGGGGAAAGCTGTAACTCTGTGAGATGATTTCTCAGAACACAAAGAAGTTTCTCAGAAAGCTTCTTTCTCTTTGATATCGGAGGATATTTCCTTTCGCCCTATAGTTTTCTAAGGGATCCGAAATATCTGTTCTCAGATTCCAGAGAAATAAGGCTAGCAAAGAGATCCACGAAATACAGATGGAACACTGTGAGATGAATTAACAGAACATTAAGCAGTTTCTCAGAAAGCTTCTTTCCAGATTTCATCTGAAGATATTTCCTTTTTCACCGCAGCCCATTATGCACTTCCAAATATCACTTTGCCAATTCCACTAGAACTGAGTTAGCGAAAGGCTTGTTGAGGGGAAAGCTGTAACTCTGTGAGGTGATTTCACAGAACACAAAGAAGTTTCTCAGAAAGCTTCTTTCTCTTTATTATCGGAGGACATTTCCTTTGGCCCTATATTCTTCTAAGGGATCCGAAATATCGGTTCTCAGATTCCACAGAAAAAAGGCTAGCAAAGAGATACACGAAATACAAATGTAACTCTGTGAGATGAATTAACAGAGCACTAAGCAGTTTCTCAGAAAGCTTCTTTCCCGATTTCATCTGAGTATATTTCCTTTTTCACCATAGCCCTCTATGGGCTTCCAAATATCACTTTGCCAATTCCAAAAGAACTGTCTTAGCGAAAGGCTTCTTGAGGGGAAAGCTGTAACTCTCTGAGATGATTTCACAGAACGCAAAGAAGTTAATCAGAAAGCTTCTTACTCTTTGTTATCGGAGGATATTTCCTTTGGCCCTATAGTCTTCAAAGGGATCCGAAATATCTGTTCTCAGATTCCACAGAAATAAGGCTAGCAAAGAGATCCACAAAATACAGATGTAACTCTGTGAGATGAATTAACAGAACAGTAAGCAGTTTCTCAGATAGCTTCTTTCTAGATTTCATCTGAGCATATTTCCTTTTTCACCATAGCCCTCTAAGGGCTTCCAAATATCACTTTTCCAATTCCACAAAAACTGTCTTAGCGAAAGGCTTCTTGAGGGGAAAGCTGAAACTCTGTGAGATAATTTCACAGAACACAAAGAAGTTTCTCAGAAAGCTTCTTTCTCTTTGTTATCGGAGGATATTTCCTTTGGCCCTAGAATCTTCTAAGGGATCCGAAATATCTGTTCTCCGAGTCCACAGAAATAAGGCCAGCAAAGAGATCCACGAAATACAGATGTAACTCTGTGAGATGAATTAACAGAACACTAAGCAGTTTCTCAGAAAGCTACTTTCCAGATTTCATCTGAAGATATTTCCTTTTTCATCATAGCCCTCTTAGGGCTTCCAAATATCCCTTTGCCAATTCCAAAAGAACTGTCTTAGCGAAAGGCTTCTTGAGGGGAAAGCTGTAACTCTGTGAGATGATTTCACAGAACACATAGAAGTTTCTCAGAAATCTTTCTCTTTGTTATCGAAGGATATTTCCTTTGGCCTTATGTTCTTCTAAGGGATCCGAAATATCTGTTCTCAGATTCCACAGAAATAAGGCTAGCAAAGAGATCTGCCAAATACAGATGTAACTCTGTGAGATGAATTAACAGAACGCTAAGCAGTTTCTCAGAAAGCTTCTTTCCAATTTTCATCTGAGGATATTTCCTTTTTCACCATAGCCCTCTATGGGCTTCCAAATATAACTTTGCCAATTCCAAAAGAACTGTCTTAGCGAAAGGCTTCTTGAGGGGAAAGCTGTAACTCTGTGAGATGATTTCTCAGAACACAAAGAAGTTTCTCAGAAAGCTTCTTTCACTTTGATATCGGAGGATATTTCCTTTCGCCCTATAGTTTTCTAAGGGATGCGAAATATCTGTTCTCAGATTCCAGAGAAATAAGGCTAGCAAAGAGATCCACGAAATACAGATGCAACACTGTGAGATGAATTAACAGAACATTAAGCAGTTTCTCAGAAAGCTTCTTTTCAGATTTCATCTGAGGATATTTCCTTTTTCACCAAGCCCACTATGCACTTCCAAATATCACTTTGCCAATTCCACTAGAACTGAGTTAGCGAAAGGCTTCTTGAGTGGAAAGCTGTATCTCTGTGAGATGATTTCACAGAACACAAAGAAGTTTCTCAGAAAGCTTCTTTCACTTTGTTATCGGAGGATATTTCCTTTGGCCCTAGAGTCTTCAAAGGGATCGGAAATATCTGTTCTCACATTCCACAGAAATAAGGCTAGCAAAAAGATCCACGAAATACAGATGTAACTCTGTGAGATGAATTAACAGAGCACTAAGCAGTTTCTCAGAAAGCTTCTTTACAGATTTCATCTGAGAATATTTCCTTTTTCACCATAGCCCTCTATGGGCTTCAAATTATCACTTTGCCTATTCCACAAGAACTGTCTTACCGAAAGACTTCTTGAGGGGAAAGCTGTAACTCTGTGAGATGATTTCACAGAACACAAAGAAGTTTCTCATAAAGCTTCTTTCTCTTTGTTATCGGAGGATATTTCCTTGGCCCTAGAGTCTTCAAAGGGATCCGAAATATCTGTTCTCAGATTCCACAGCAATAAGGCTAGCAAAGAGATCCACAAAATACAGATGTAACGCTGTGAGGTGTATTAACAGAACACTAAGCAGTTTCTCAGAAAGCTTCTTTCCAGATTTCATCTGAGGATATTTTCTTTTTCACCATAGCCCTCTAAGGGCTTCCAAATATCACTTTGCCAATTCCACAAGAACTGTGTTAGTGAAAGTCCTCATGAGGGGAAAGCTGTATCTCTGTGAGATGATTTCACAGAACACAAAGAAGTTTCTCAGAAAGCTTCTTTCTCTTTGTTATCGGAGGATATTTCCTTTGGCCCTATAGTCCTGAAAGGGATCCGAAATATCTGTTCTCAGATTCCACAGAAATAAGGCTAGCAAAGAGATCCATGAAATACAGTTGTAACTCTGTGAGATGAATTAACAGAACACTAAGCAGTTTCTCAGAAGGCTTCTTTCCAGATTTCATCTGAGGATATTTCCTTTTTCACCATAGCCCTCTGAGGGCTTCCAAATATCACTTTTCCAATTCCACAAAAAGTGTTTTAGCGAAAGGCTTCTCGAGGGGAAAGCTGTAACTCTGTGAGATGATTTCACAGAACACAAAGAAGTTTCTCAGAAAGCTTCTTTCTCTTTGTTATCGGAGAATATTTCCTTTGGCCCTATAGTCTTATAAGGGGTCCTAAATATCTGTTCTCCGATTCCAGAGAAATAAGGCTAGCAAAGAGATCCACGAAATACAGATGGAACACTGTGAGATGAATTAACAGAACATTAAGCAGTTTCTCAGAAAGCTTCTTTCCAGATTTCATCTGAGGATATTTCCTTTTTCACCATAGCCCTCTAAGGGCTTCCAAATATCAGTTTGCTAATTCCACAAGAACTGTCTTAGTGAAAGGCTTCTTGAAGGGAAAGCTGTAACTCTGTGAGATGATTTCACAGAACACAAAGAAGTTTCTCAGAAAGCTTCTTTCTCTTTGTTATCGGAGGATATTTCCTTTGGCCCTATAGTCTTCTAAGGGATTCGAAATATCTGTTCTCAGATTCCACAGAAATATGGCTAGCAAAGAGATACACCAAATACAGATGTAACCCTGTGAGATGAATTAACAGAACACTAAGCAGTTTCTCAGAAAGCTTCTTTCTAGATTTCTTCTGAGGATATTTCCTTTTTCACCATAGCCCTCTATGGGCTTCCAAATATCACTTTACCAATTACACAAGAACTGTCTTAGCCAAAGGCTTTTTGAGGGGAAAGCTGTAACTCTGTGAGGTGATTTCACAGAACACAAAGAAGTTTCTCAGAAAGCTTCTTTCTCTTTATTATCGGAGGACATTTCCTTTGGCCCTATATTCTTCTAAGGGATCCGAAATATCGGTTCTCAGATACCACAGAAAAAAGGCTAGCAAAGAGATACACGAAATACAAATGTAACTCTGTGAGATGAATTAACAGAGCACTAAGCAGTTTCTCAGAAAGCTTCTTTCCCGATTTCATCTGAGTATATTTCCTTTTTCACCATAGCCCTCTATGGGCTTCCAAATATCACTTTGCCAATTCCAAAAGAACTGTCTTAGCGAAAGGCTTCTTGAGGGGAAAGCTGTAACTCTCTGAGATGATTTCACAGAACGCAAAGAAGTTAATCAGAAAGCTTCTTACTCTTTGTTATCGGAGGATATTTCCTTTGGCCCTATAGTCTTCAAAGGGATCCGAAATATCTGTTCTCAGATTCCACAGAAATAAGGCTAGCAAAGAGATCCACAAAATACAGATGTAACTCTGTGAGATGAATTAACAGAACAGTAAGCAGTTTCTCAGATAGCTTCTTTCTAGATTTCATCTGAGCATATTTCCTTTTTCACCATAGACCTCTAAGGGCTTCCAAATATCACTTTTCCAATTCCACAAAAACTGTCTTAACGAAAGGCTTCTTGAGGGGAAAGCTGAAACTCTGTGAGATAATTTCACAGAACACAAAGAAGTTTCTCAGAAAGCTTCTTTCTCTTTGTTATCGGAGGATATTTCCTTTGGCCCTAGAATCTTCTAAGGGATCCGAAATATCTGTTCTCCGAGTCCACAGAAATAAGGCCAGCAAAGAGATCCACGAAATACAGATGTAACTCTGTGAGATGAATTAACAGAACACTAAGCAGTTTCTCAGAAAGCTACTTTCCAGATTTCATCTGAAGATATTTCCTTTTTCATCATAGCCCTCTAAGGGCTTCCAAATATCCCTTTGCCAATTCCAAAAGAACTGTCTTAGCGAAAGGCTTCTTGAGGGGAAAGCTGTAACTCTGTGAGATGATTTCACAGAACACATAGAAGTTTCTCAGAAATCTTTCTCTTTGTTATCGAAGGATATTTCCTTTGGCCTTATGTTCTTCTAAGGGATCCGAAATATCTGTTCTCAGATTCCACAGAAATAAGGCTAGCAAAGAGATCTGCCAAATACAGATGTAACTCTGTGAGATGAATTAACAGAACGCTAAGCAGTTTCTCAGAAAGCTTCTTTCCAGTTTTCATCTGAGGATATTTCCTTTTTCACCATAGCCCTCTATGGGCTTCCAAATATAACTTTGCCAATTCCAAAAGAACTGTCTTAGCGAAAGGCTTCTTGAGGGGAAAGCTGTAACTCTGTGAGATGATTTCTCAGAACACAAAGAAGTTTCTCAGAAAGCTTCTTTCACTTTGATATCGGAGGATATTTCCTTTCGCCCTATAGTTTTCTAAGGGATGCGAAATATCTGTTCTCAGATTCCAGAGAAATAAGGCTAGCAAAGAGATCCACGAAATACAGATGCAACACTGTGAGATGAATTAACAGAACATTAAGCAGTTTCTCAGAAAGCTTCTTTTCAGATTTCATCTGAGGATATTTCCTTTTTCACCAAGCCCACTATGCACTTCCAAATATCACTTTGCCAATTCCACTAGAACTGAGTTAGCGAAAGGCTTCTTGAGTGGAAAGCTGTATCTCTGTGAGATGATTTCACAGAACACAAAGAAGTTTCTCAGAAAGCTTCTTTCACTTTGTTATCGGAGGATATTTCCTTTGGCCCTAGAGTCTTCAAAGGGATCCGAAATATCTGTTCTCACATTCCACAGAAATAAGGCTAGCAAAAAGATCCACGAAATACAGATGTAACTCTGTGAGATGAATTAACAGAGCACTAAGCAGTTTCTCAGAAAGCTTCTTTACAGATTTCATCTGAGAATATTTCCTTTTTCACCATAGACCTCTATGGGCTTCAAATTATCACTTTGCCTATTCCACAAGAACTGTCTTACCGAAAGACTTCTTGAGGGGAAAGCTGTAACTCTGTGAGATGATTTCACAGAACACAAAGAAGTTTCTCATAAAGCTTCTTTCTCTTTGTTATCGGAGGATATTTCCTTGGCCCTAGAGTCTTCAAAGGGATCCGAAATATCTGTTCTCAGATTCCACAGCAATAAAGCTAGCAAAGAGATCCACAAAATACAGATGTAACTCTGTGAGGTGTATTAACAGAACACTAAGCAGTTTCTCAGAAAGCTTCTTTCCAGATTTCATCTGAGGATATTTTCTTTTTCACCATAGCCCTCTAAGGGCTTCCAAATATCACTTTGCCAATTCCACAAGAACTGTGTTAGTGAAAGTCCTCATGAGGGGAAAGCTGTATCTCTGTGAGATGATTTCACAGAACACAAAGAAGTTTCTCAGAAAGCTTCTTTCTCTTTGTTATCGGAGGATATTTCCTTTGGCCCTATAGTCCTGAAAGGGATCCGAAATATCTGTTCTCAGATTCCACAGAAATAAGGCTAGCAAAGAGATCCATGAAATACAGTTGTAACTCTGTGAGATGAATTAACAGAACACTAAGCAGTTTCTCAGAAAGCTTCTTTCCAGATTTCATCTGAGGATATTTCCTTTTTCACCATAGCCCTCTGAGGGCTTCCAAATATCACTTTTCCAATTCCACAAAAAGTGTTTTAGCGAAAGGCTTCTCGAGGGGAAAGCTGTAACTCTGTGAGATGATTTCACAGAACACAAAGAAGTTTCTCAGAAAGCTTCTTTCTCTTTGTTATCGGAGGATATTTCCTTTGGCCCTATAGTCTTATAAGGGGTCCTAAATATCTGTTCTCCGATTCCAGAGAAATAAGGCTAGCAAAGAGATCCACGAAATACAGATGGAACACTGTGAGATGAATTAACAGAACATTAAGCAGTTTCTCAGAAAGCTTCTTTCCAGATTTCATCTGAGGATATTTCCTTTTTCACCGCAGCCCACTATGCGCTTCCAAATATCACTTTGCCAATTCCACTAGAACTGTGTTAGTGAAAGGCTTCTTGAGGGGAAAGCTCTATCTCTGTGAGATGATTTCACAGAACACAAAGAAGTTTCTCAGAAAGCTTCTTTCTCTTTGTAATCAGACGATATTTCCTTTGGCCCTATAGTCTTCTAAGGGATCCGAAATATCTGTTCTCAGATTCCACAGAATAAAGGCTAGCAAAAAGATCCACGAAATACAGATGTAACTCTTTGAGATGAATTAACACAGCACTAAGCAGTTTCTCAGAAAGCTTCTTTCCAGATTTCATCTGAGAATATTTCCTTTTTCACCATAGCCCTCTATGGGCTTCCAAATATCACTTTGCCAATTCCACAAGAACTGTGTTAGTGAAAGTCTTCATGAGGGGAAAGTTGTATCTCTGTGAGATGATTTCACAGAACACAAAGAAGTTTCTCAGAAAGCTTCTTTCTCTTTGTTATCGGAGGATATTTCCTTTGGCCCTATATTCTTGAAAGGGATCCGAAATATCTGTTTTCAGATTCCACAGAAATAAGGCTAGCAAAGAGATCCACGAAATACAGATGTAACTCTGTGAGATGAATTAAGAGAACACTAAGCAGTTTCTCAGAAAGCTTCTTTCCAGATTTCTTCTGAGGATATTTCCTTTTTCACCATAGCCCTCTATGGGCTTCCAAATATCACTTTGCCAATTCCAAAAGAACTGTCTTAGCGAAAGGCTTCTTGAGGAGAAAGCTGTAACTCTGTGAGATGATTTCACAGAACACAAAGAAGTTTCTCAGAAAGCTTCATTCTCTTTGCTATCGGAGGATATTTCCTTTGGCCCTAGAGTCGTCTAAGTGATCCGAAATATCTGTTCTCCGATTCCACAGAAATAAGGCTAGCAAAGAGATCCACGAAATACAGATGTAAATCTGTGAGATGAATTAACAGAACACTAAGCAGTTTCTCAGAAAGCTTCTTTCCAGATTTCATCTGAGGATATTTCCTTTTTCACCATAGCCCTCTAAGGGCTTCCAAATATCACTTTGCCAATTCTAAAAGAACTGTCTTAGGGAAAGACTTCTGGAGGGGAAAGCTGTAACTCTGTGAGATCATTTCACAGAACACAAAGAAGTTTCTCAGAAAGCTTCTTTCTCTTTGTTATCGGAGGATATTTCCTTTGGCCCTATAGTCTTCTAAGGGATCCGAAATATCTGTTCTCAGATTCCACAGAAATAAGGCTAGCAAAGAGATCCACGAAATACAGATGTAACTCTGTGAGATGAATTAACAGAACACTAAGCAGTTTCTCAGAAAGCTTCTTTCCAGATTTCTTCTGAGGATATTTCCTTTTTCACCATAGCCCTCTATGGACTTCCAAATATCACTTTACCAATTACACAAGAACTGTCTTAGCCAAAGGCTTTTTGAGGGGAAAGCTGTAACTCTGTGTGGTGATTTCACAGAACACAAAGAAGTTTCTCAGAAAGCTTCTTTCTCTTTATTATCGGAGGATATTTCCTTTGGCCCTATATTCTTCTAAGAGATCCGAAATATCGGTTCTCAGATTCCACAGAAAAAAGGTAAGCAAAGAGATACACGAAATACAAATGCAACTCTGTGAGATGAATTAACAGAGCACTAAGCAGTTTCTCAGAAAGCTTCTTTCCAGATTTCATCTGAGAATATTTCCTTTTTCACCATAGCCCTCTATGGGCTTCCAAATATCACTTTGCCAATTCCTCAAGAACTGTCTTAGCGAAAGGCTTCTTGAGGGGAAAGCTGTAACTCTATGAGTTGATTTCACAGAACGCAAAGGAGTTAATCAGAAAGCTTCTTTCTCTTTGTTATCGGAGGATATTTCCTTTGGCACTGGAGCCTTCTAAGGGATCCGAAATATCTGTTCTCAGATTCCACAGAAATAAGGCTAGCAAAGAGATCCACGAAATACAGATGTAACTCTGTGAGATGAATCATCAGAACACTAAGCAGTTTCTCAGAAAGCTTCTTTCCAGATTTCATCTGAGAATATTTCCTTTTTCACCATAGCCCTCTATGGGCTTCCAAATATCACTTTGCCAATTCCACAAGAAGTGTCTTAGCGAAAGGCTTCTTGAGGGAAAGCTGTAACTCTGTGAGATGATTTCACAGAACACATAGAAGTTTCTCAGAAACTTTCTCTTTGTTATCGGAGGATATTTCCTTTGGCGTTATGTTCTTCTAAGGGATCCGAAATATCTCTTCTCAGATTCCACAGAAATAAGGCTAGCAAAGAGATCTGCCAAATACAGATGTAACTCTGTGAGATGAATTAACAGAACGCTAAGCAGTTTCTCAGAAAGCTTCTTTCCAGTTTTCATCTGAGGATATTTCCTTTTTCACCAAAGCCCTCTATGGGCTTCCAAATATAACTTTGCCAATTCCAAAAGAATTGTCTTAGTGAAAGGCTTCTTGAGGAGAAAGCTGTAACTCTGTGAGATGATTTCTCACAACACAAAGAAGTTTCTCAGAAAGCTTCTTTCTCTTTGATATCGGAGGATATTTCCTTTCACCCTATAGTTTTCTAAGTTATCCGAAATATCTGTTCTCAGATTCCAGAGAAATAAGGCTAGCAAAGATATCCACGAAATACAGATGGAACACTGTGAGATGAATTAACAGAACATTAAGCAGTTTCTCAGAAAGCTTCTTTCCAGATTTCATCTGAGGATATTTTCTTTTTCACCGCAGCCCACTATGCGCTTCAAAATATCACTTTGCCAATTCCACTAGAACTGTGTTAGTGAAAGGCTTCTTGAGGGGAAAGCTGTATCTCTGTGAGATGATTTCACAGAACACAAAGAAGTTTCTCAGAAAGCTTCTTTCTCTTTGTTTTCAGAGGATATTTCCTTTGGCCCTATAGTCTTCTAAGGGATCCGAAATATCTGTTCTCAGACTCCACAGAAATAAGGCTAGCAAAGAGATCCACGAAATACAGATGTAACTCTGTGAGATGAATTTACACAGCACTAAGCAGTTTCTCAGAAAGCTTCTTTCCCGATTTCATCTGAGAATATTTCCTTTTTCACCATAGCCCTCTATGGGCTTCCAAATATCACTTTGCCAATTCCACAAGAACTGTCTTACCGAAAGGCTTCTTGAGGGGAAAGCTGTAACTCTGTGAGATGATTTCACAGAACACAAAGAAGTTTCTCAGAAAGCTTCTTTCTCTTTGTTATAGGAGGATATTTCCTTTGGCCTTATAGTCTTCAAAGGGATCCGAAATATCTGTTCTCCGATTCTACAGCAATAAGGCTAGCAAAGAGATCCACGAAATACAGATGTAACTCTGTGAGATGTATTAAGAGAACACTAAGCAGTTTCTCAGAAAGCTTCTTTCCAGATTTCATCTGAGGATATTTCCTTTTTCACCATAGCCCTCTAAGGGCTTCCAAATATCACTTTGCCAATTCCACAAGAACTGTGTTAGTGAAAGTCTTCATGAGGGGGAAGCTGTATCTCTGTGAGATGATTTCACAGAACACAAAGAAGTTTCTCAGAAAGCTTCTTTCTCTTTGTTATCGGAGGATATTTCCTTTGGCCCTATAGTCTTGAAAGGGATCCGAAATATCTGTTCTCAGATTCCACAGAAATAAGGCTAGCAAAGAGATCCACGAAATACAGATGCAACTCTGTGAGATGAATTAACAGAACACTAAGCAGTTTCTCAGAAAGCTTCTTTCCAGATTTCTTCTGAGGATATTTCCTTTTTCACCGTAGCCCTCTATGGGCTTCCAAATATCACTTTGCCAATTCCAAAAGAACTGTCTTAGCTAAAGGCTTCTTGAGGGGAAAGCTGAAACTCTGTGAGATGATTTCACAGAACACAAAGAAGTTTGTAAGAAAGCCTCTTTCTCTTTGTTATCGGTGGATATTTCCTTTGGCCCTATAGTCTTCTAAGGGATCCGAAATATCTGTTCTCAGATTCCACAGAAAAAAGGCTAGCAAAGAGACCCACGAAATACAGATGTAACTCTGTGAGATGAATTAACAGAGCACTAAGCAGTTTCTCAGAAAGCTTCTTTCCAGATTTCATCTGAGAATATTTCCTTTTTCATCATTGCCCTATAAGGGCTTCCAAATATCACTTTGCCAATTCCAAAAGAATTGTCTTAGTGAAAGGCTTCTTGAGGGGAAAGCTGTAACTCTGTGAGATGATTTCACAGAACACAAAGAAGTTTCTCAGAAAGCTTCATTCTCTTTGTTATCGGAGGATATTTCCGTTGGCCCTAGAGTCGTCTAAGTGATCCGAAATATCTGTTCTCCGATTCCACAGAAATAAGGCTAGCAAAGAGATCCACGAAATACAGATGTAACTCTGTGAGATGAATTAACAGAACACTAAGCAGTTTCTCAGAAAGCTTCTTTCCAGATTTCATCTGAGGATATTTCCTTTTTCACCATAGCCCTCTAAGGGCTTCCAAATATCAGTTTGCCAATTCCACAAGAACTGTCTTAGTGAAAGGCTTCTTGAAGGGAAAGCTGTAACTCTGTGAGAGGATTTCACAGAACACAAAGAAGTTTCTCAGAAAGCTTCTTTCTCTTTGTTATCGGAGGATATTTCCTTTGGCCCTATAGTCTTCTAAGGGATTCGAAATATCTGTTCTCAGATTCCACAGAAATATGGCTAGCAAAGAGATACACCAAATACAGATGTAACCCTGTGAGATGAATTAACAGAACACTAAGCAGTTTCTCAGAAAGCTTCTTTCTAGATTTCTTCTGAGGATATTTCCTTTTTCACCATAGCCCTCTATGGGCTTCCAAATATCACTTTACCAATTACACAAGAACTGTCTTAGCCAAAGGCTTTTTGAGGGGAAAGCTGTAACTCTGTGAGGTCATTTCACAGAACACAAAGAAGTTTGTCAGAAAGCTTCTTTCTCTTTATTATCGGAGGACATTTCCTTTGGCCCTATATTCTTCTAAGGGATCCGAAATATCGGTTCTCAGATTCCACAGAAAAAAGGCTAGCAAAGAGATACACGAAATACAAATGTAACTCTGTGTGATGAATTAACAGAGCACTAAGCAGTTTCTCAGAAAGCTTCTTTCCCGATTTCATCTGAGTATATTTCCTTTTTCACCATAGCCTTCTATGGGCTTCCAAATATCACTTTGCCAATTCCAAAAGAACTGTCTTAGCGAAAGGCTTCTTGAGGGGAAAGCTGTAACTCTCTGAGATGATTTCACAGAACGCAAAGAAGTTAATCAGAAAGCTTCTTACTCTTTGTTATCGGAGGATATTTCCTTTGGCCCTATAGTCTTCAAAGGGATCCGAAATATCTGTTCTCAGATTCCACAGAAATAAGGCTAGCAAAGAGATCCACAAAATACAGATGTAACTCTGTGAGATGAATTAACAGAACAGTAAGCAGTTTCTCAGATAGCTTCTTTCTAGATTTCATCTGAGCATATTTCCTTTTTCACCATAGCCCTCTAAGGGCTTCCAAATATCACTTTTCCAATTCCACAAAAACTGTCTATTGAAAGGCTTCTTGAGGGGAAAGCTGAAACTCTGTGAGATGATTTCACAGAACACAAGAAGTTTCTCAGAAAGCTTCTTTCTCTTTGTTATCGGAGGATATTTCCTTTGGCCCTAGAATCTTCTAAGGGATCCGAAATATCTGTTCTCCGAGTCCACAGAAATAAGGCCAGCAAAGAGATCCACGAAATACAGATGTAACTCTGTGAGATGAATTAACAGAACACTAAGCAGTTTCTCAGAAAGCTACTTTCCAGATTTCATCTGAAGATATTTCCTTTTTCATCATAGCCCTCTAAGGGCTTCCAAATATCCCATTGCCAATTCCAAAAGAACTGTCTTAGCGAAAGGCTTCTTGAGGGGAAAGCTGTAACTCTGTGAGATGATTTCACAGAACACATAGAAGTTTCTCAGAAATCTTTCTCTTTGTTATCGAAGGATATTTCCTTTGGCCTTATGTTCTTCTAAGGGATCCGAAATATCTGTTCTCAGATTCCACAGAAATAAGGCTAGCAAAGAGATCTGCCAAATACAGATGTAACTCTGTGAGATGAATTAACAGAACGCTAAGCAGTTTCTCAGAAAGCTTCTTTCCAGTTTTCATCTGAGGATATTTCCTTTTTCACCATAGCCCTCTATGGGCTTCCAAATATAACTTTGCCAATTCCAAAAGAACTGTCTTAGCGAAAGGCTTCTTGAGGGGAAAGCTGTAACTCTGTGAGATGATTTCTCAGAACACAAAGAAGTTTCTCAGAAAGCTTCTTTCTCTTTGATATCGGAGGATATTTCCTTTCGCCCTATAGTTTTCTAAGGGATGCGAAATATCTGTTCTCAGATTCCAGAGAAATAAGGCTAGCAAAGAGATCCACGAAATACAGATGGAACACTGTGAGATGAATTAACAGAACATTAAGCAGTTTCTCAGAAAGCTTCTTTTCAGATTTCATCTGAGGATATTTCCTTTTTCACCAAGCCCACTATGCACTTCCAAATATCACTTTGCCAATTCCACTAGAACTGAGTTAGCGAAAGGCTTCTTGAGTGGAAAGCTGTATCTCTGTGAGATGATTTCACAGAACACAAAGAAGTTTCTCAGAAAGCTTCTTTCACTTTGTTATCGGAGGATATTTCCTTTGGCCCTAGAGTCTTCAAAGGGATCCGAAATATCTGTTCTCACATTCCACAGAAATAAGGCTAGCAAAAAGATCCACGAAATACAGATGTAACTCTGTGAGATGAATTAACAGAGCACTAAGCAGTTTCTCAGAAAGCTTCTTTACAGATTTCTTCTGAGAATATTTCCTTTTTCACCATAGCCCTCTATGGGCTTCAAATTATCACTTTGCCTATTCCACAAGAACTGTCTTACCGAAAGACTTCTTGAGGGGAAAGCTGTAACTCTGTGAGATGATTTCACAGAACACGAAGAAGTTTCTCATAAAGCTTCTTTCTCTTTGTTATCGGAGGATATTTCCTTGGCCCTAGAGTCTTCAAAGGGATCCGAAATATCTGTTCTCAGATTCCACAGCAATAAGGCTAGCAAAGAGATCCACGAAATACAGATGTAACTCTGTGAGGTGTATTAACAGAACACTAAGCAGTTTCTCAGAAAGCTTCTTTCCAGATTTCATCTGAGGATATTTCCTTTTTCACCATAGCCCTCTAAGGGCTTCCAAATATCACTTTGCCAATTCCACAAGAACTGTGTTAGTGAAAGTCCTCATGAGGGGAAAGCTGTATCTCTGTGAGATGATTTCACAGAACACAAAGAAGTTTCTCAGAAAGCTTCTTTCTCTTTGTTATCGGAGGATATTTCCTTTGGCCCTATAGTCCTGAAAGGGATCCGAAATATCTGTTCTCAGATTCCACAGAAATAAGGCTAGCAAAGAGATCCATGAAATACAGTTGTAACTCTGTGAGATGAATTAACAGAACACTAAGCAGTTTCTCAGAAGGCTTCTTTCCAGATTTCATCTGAGGATATTTCCTTTTTCACCATAGCCCTCTGAGGGCTTCCAAATATCACTTTTCCAATTCCACAAAAAGTGTCTTAGCGAAAGGCTTCTCGAGGGGAAAGCTGTAACTCTGTGAGATGATTTCACAGAGCACAAAGAAGTTTCTCAGAAAGCTTCTTTCTCTTTGTTATCGGAGGATATTTCCTTTGGCCCTATAGTCTTCTAAGGGGTCCTCAATATCTGTTCTCCGATTCCAGAGAAATAAGGCTAGCAAAGAGATCCACGAAATACAGATGGAACACTGTGAGATGAATTAACAGAACATTAAGCAGTTTCTCAGAAAGCTTCTTTCCAGATTTCATCTGAGGATATTTCCTTTTTCACCGCAGCCCACTATGCGCTTCCAAATATCACTTTGCCAATTCCACTAGAACTGTGTTAGTGAAAGGCTTCTTGAGGGGAAAGCTCTATCTCTGTGAGATGATTTCACAGAACACAAAGAAGTTTCTCAGAAAGCTTCTTTCTCTTTGTAATCAGACGATATTTCCTTTGGCCCTATAGTCTTCTAAGGGATCCGAAATATCTGTTCTCAGATTCCACAGAATAAAGGCTAGCAAAAAGATCCACGAAATACAGATGTAACTCTTTGAGATGAATTAACACAGCACTAAGCAGTTTCTCAGAAAGCTTCTTTCCAGATTTCATCTGAGAATATTTCCTTTTTCACCATAGCCCTCTATGGGCTTCCAAATATCACTTTGCCAATTCCACAAGAACTGTGTTAGTGAAAGTCTTCATGAGGGAAAAGCTGTATCTCTGTGAGATGATTTCACAGAACACAAAGAAGTTTCTCAGAAAGCTTCTTTCTCTTTGTTATCGGAGGATATTTCCTTTGGCCCTATATTCTTGAAAGGGATCCGAAATATCTGTTTTCAGATTCCACAGAAATAAGGCTAGCAAAGAGATCCACGAAATACAGATGTAACTCTGTGAGATGAATTAAGAGAACACTAAGCAGTTTCTCAGAAAGCTTCTTTCCAGATTTCTTCTGAGGATATTTCCTTTTTCACCATAGCCCTCTATGGGCTTCCAAATATCACTTTGCCAATTCCAAAAGAACTGTCTTAGCGAAAGGCTTCTTGAGGAGAAAGCTGTAACTCTGTGAGATGATTTCACAGAACACAAAGAAGTTTCTCAGAAAGCTTCATTCTCTTTGCTATCGGAGATATTTCCTTTGGCCCTAGAGTCGTCTAAGTGATCCGAAATATCTGTTCTCAGATTCCACAGAAATAAGGCTAGCAAAGAGATCCACGAAATACAGATGTAACTCTGTGAGATGAATTAACAGAACACTAAGCAGTTTCTCAGAAAGCTTCTTTCCAGATTTCATCTGAGGATATTTCCTTTTTCACCATAGCCCTCTAAGGGCTTCCAAATATCACTTTGCCAATTCTAAAAGAACTGTCTTAGGGAAAGACTTCTGGAGGGGAAAGCTGTAACTCTGTGAGATCATTTCACAGAACACAAAGAAGTTTCTCAGAAAGCTTCTTTCTCTTTGTTATCGGAGGATATTTCCTTTGGCCCTATAGTCTTCTAAGGGATCCGAAATATCTGTTCTCAGATTCCACAGAAATAAGGCTAGCAAAGAGATCCACGAAATACAGATGTAACTCTGTGAGATGAATTAACAGAACACTAAGCAGTTTCTCAGAAAGCTTCTTTCCAGATTTCTTCTGAGGATATTTCCTTTTTCACCATAGCCCTCTATGGACTTCCAAATATCACTTTACCAATTACACAAGAACTGTCTTAGCCAAAGGCTTTTTGAGGGGAAAGCTGTAACTCTGTGTGGTGATTTCACAGAACACAAAGAAGTTTCTCAGAAAGCTTCTTTCTCTTTATTATCGGAGGATATTTCCTTTGGCCCTATATTCTTCTAAGAGATCCGAAATATCGGTTCTCAGATTCCACAGAAAAAAGGTAAGCAAAGAGATACACGAAATACAAATGCAACTCTGTGAGATGAATTAACAGAGCACTAAGCAGTTTCTCAGAAAGCTTCTTTCCAGATTTCATCTGAGAATATTTCCTTTTTCACCATAGCCCTCTATGGGCTTCCAAATATCACTTTGCCAATTCCTCAAGAACTGTCTTAGCGAAAGGCTTCTTGAGGGGAAAGCTGTAACTCTGTGAGTTGATTTCACAGAACGCAAAGGAGTTAATCAGAAAGCTTCTTTCTCTTTGTTATCGGAGGATATTTCCTTTGGCACTGGAGCCTTCTAAGGGATCCGAAATATCTGTTTTCAGACTCCACAGAAATAAGGCTAGCAAAGAGATCCACGAAATACAGATGTAACTCTGTGAGATGAATTAACAGAACAGTAAGCAGTTTCTCAGAAAGCTTTTTTTCAGTTTCATCTGAGGATATTTCCTTTTTCACCACAGCCCTCTTAGCGATTCCAAATATCACTTTGCCATTTTCACAAGAACTGTCTTAGCCGAAGGCTTCTTGAGGTTAAAGCTGTAACTCTGTGAAAAGATTTCACAGAACACAAAGAAGTTTCTCTGAAAGCTTCTTTCTCTTTGTTGTCGGAGGATATTTCCTTTGGCCTTATAGACTTCTAAGGGTTGTGAAATATCTGTTCTTCGATTCCACAGAAAGAAGGCAAGCAAAGAGATCCACGAAATACAGATGTAATTCTGTGAGATGAATTAAGAGAACACTAAGCAGTTTCTCAGAAAGCTTCTTTCCAGATTTCTTCTGAGGGTATTTCCTTTTTCACCATAGCCCTCTACGGGCTTCCAAATATCACTTTGCCAATTACACAAGAACTGTCTTAGCGAAAGGCTTCTTGAGGGGAAAGCTGTAACTCTGTGAGATGATTTCACAGAACACAAAGAAGTTTCTCAGAAACCTTTCTCTTTGTTAACGGAGGATATTTCCTTTGGCCCTATAATCTTCTAAGGGATCCGAAATATCTGTTCTCAGATTCCACAGAAATAAGGCTAGCAAAGAGATCTACCAAATACAGATGTAACTCTGTGAGATGAATTAACAGATCACTAAGCAGTTTCTCAGAAAGCTTCTTTCCAGATTTCATCTGAGAATATTTCCTTTTTCACCATAGCCTTTTATGGGCTTCCAAATATCACTTTGCCAATTCCAAAATAACTGTCTTAGCGAAAGGCTTCTTGAGGGGAAAGCTGTAACTCTGTGAGATGATTTCACAGAACACAAAGAAGTTAATCAGAAATCTTCTTTCTCTTTGTTATCGGAGGATATTTCCGTTGGCCCTATATTCTACTTAGGGATGCGAAATATCTGTTCTCCGATTCCACAGAAATAAGGCTAGCAAAGAGACCCACGAAATACAGATGTAACTCTGTGAGATGAATTAACAGAACACTAAGCAGTTTCTCAGAAAGCTACTTTCCAGATTTCATTTGAAGATATTTCCTTTTTCATCATATCCCTCTAAGGGCTTCCAAATATCACTTTGCCAATTCCACAAAAACTGTAGTAGCGAAAGGGTTCTTGAGGGGAAAGCTGTAACGCTGTGAGATGATTTCACAGAACACAAAGAAGTTTCTCAGAAAGCTTCTTTCTCTTTCTTATCCTAGGATATTTCCTTTGGCTCTATAGTCTTCTAAAGGATCGGAAATATCTGTTCTCAGATTCCACAGAAAAAAGGCTAGCAAAGAGATCCACGAAATACAGATGTAACTCTGTGAGATGAATCATCAGAACACTAAGCAGTTTCTCAGAAAGCTTCTTTCCAGATTTCATCTGAGAATATTTCCTTTTTCACCATAGCCCTCTATGGGCTTCCAAATATCACTTTGCCAATTCCAAAAGAAATGTCGTAGCGAAAGGCTTCTTGAGGGGAAAGCTGTAACTCTGTGAGATGATTTCACAGAACACATAGAAGTTTCTCAGAAATCTTTCTCTTTGTTATCAGAGGATATTTCCTTTGGCCTTATGTTCTTCTAAATGATCCGAAATATCTGTTCTCAGATTCCACAGAAATAAGGCTAGCAAAGAGATCTGCCAAATACAGATGTAACTCTGTGAGATGAATTAACAGAACGCTAAGCAGTTTCTCAGAAAGCTTCTTTCCAGTTTTCATCTGAGGATATTTCCTTTTTCACCATAGCCCTCTATGGGCTTCCAAATATAACTTTGCCAATTCCAAAAGAACTGAGTTAGCGAAAGGCTTGTTGAGGGGAAAGCTGTATCTCTGTGAGATG
Source organism: Macaca nemestrina (assembly GCF_043159975.1). NCBI lineage: Eukaryota > Metazoa > Chordata > Mammalia > Primates > Cercopithecidae > Macaca > Macaca nemestrina. The sequence continues at coordinate 29,458,837 of NC_092143.1, forward strand.
ATTTCACAGAACACAAAGAAGTTTCTCAGAAAGCTTCTTTCTCTTTGTTATCGGAGGATATTTCCTTTGGCCCTATAGTCTTCTAAGGGATCCGAAATATCTGTTCTCAGATTCCACAGAATAAAGGCTAGCAAAAAGATCCACTAAATACAGATGTAACTCTGTGAGATGAATTAACAGAGCACTATGCAATTTCTCAGAAAGCTTCTTTCCAGATTTCATCTGAGAATATTTCCTTTTTCACCATAGCCCTCTAAGGGCTTCCAAATATCACTTTGCCAATTCTACTAGAATTGTGCTAGTGAAAGGCTTCTTGAGGGGAAAGCTGTATCTCTGTGAGATGATTTCATAGAACACAAAGAAGTTTCTCAGAAAGCTTCTTTCTCTTTGTTATCAGAGGATATTTCCTTTGGCCCTATAGTCTTCTAAGGGATCCGAAATATCTGTTCTCAGACTCCAGAGAAATAAGGGTAGCAAAGAGATCCACGAAATACAGATGTAACTCTGTGAGATGAATTTACACAGCACTAAGCAGTTTCTCAGAAAGCTTCTTTCCAGATTTCATCTGAGAATATTTCCTTTTTCACCATAGCCCTCTATGGGCTTCCAAATATCACTTTGCCAATTCCACAAGAACTGTCTTACCGAAAGGCTTCTTGAGGGGAAAGCTGTAACTCTGTGAGATGATTTCACAGAACACAAAGAAGTTTCTCAGAAAGCTTCTTTCTCTTTGTTATCGGAGGATATTTCCTTTGGCCCTATAGTCTTCAAAGGGATCCGAAATATCTGTTCTCCGATTCTACAGCAATAAGGCTAGCAAAGAGATCCACGAAATACAGATGTAACTCTGTGAGATGTATTAACAGAACACTAAGCAGTTTCTCAGAAAGCTTCTTTCCAGATTTCATCTGAGGATATTTCCTTTTTCACCATAGCCCTCTAAGGGCTTCCAAATATCACTTTGCCAATTCCACAAGAACTGTGTTAGTGAAAGTCTTCATGAGGGGGAAGCTGTATCTCTGTGAGATGATTTCACAGAACACAAAGAAGTTTCTCAGAAAGCTTCTTTCTCTTTGTTATCGGAGGATATTTCCTTTGGCCCTATAGTCTTGAAAGGGATCCGAAATATCTGTTCTCAGATTCCACAGAAATAAGGCTAGCAAAGAGATCTACGAAATACAGATGCAACTCTGTGAGATGAATTAACAGAACACTAAGCAGTTTCTCAGAAAGCTTCTTTCCAGATTTCTTCTGAGGATATTTACTTTTTACCGTAGCCCTCTATGGGCTTCCAAATATCACTTTGCCAATTGCAAAAGAACTGTCTTAGCGAAAGGCTTCTAGAGAGGAAAGCTGTAACTCTGTGAGATGATTTCACAGAACACAAAGAAGTTTCTCAGAAAGCTTCTTTCTCTTTTTTATCGGAGGATATTTCCTTTGGCCCTATAGTCTTCTAAGGGATCCGAAATATCTGTTCTCCGAATCCACAGAAATAAGGCTAGCAAAGAGATCCACGAAATACAGATGTAACACTGTGAGATGAATCATCAGAACACTAAGCAGTTTCTCAGAAAGCTTCTTTCCAGATTTCATCTGAGAATATTTCCTTTTTCACCATAACCCTCTTTGGGCTTCCAAATATCACTTTGCCAATTCCACAAGAAGTGTCTTAGCGAAAGGCTTCTTGAGGGAAAGCTGTAACTCTGTGAGATGATTTCACAGAACACATAGAAGTTTCTCAGAAACCTTTCTCTTTGTTATCGGAGGATATTTCCTTTGGCCTTATGTTCTTCTAAGGGATCCGAAATATCTCTTCTCAGATTCCACAGAACTAAGGCTAGCAAAGAGATCTGCCAAATACAGATGTAACTCTGTGAGATGAATTAACAGAACGCTAAGCAGTTTCTCAGAAAGCTTCTTTCCAGTTTTCATCTGAGGATATTTCCTTTTTCACCATAGCCCTCTATGGGCTTCCAAATATAACTTTGCCAATTCCAAAAGAATTGTCTTAGCGAAAGGCTTCTTGAGGAGAAAGTTGTAACTCTGTGAGATGATTTCTCAGAACACAAAGAAGTTTCTCAGAAACCTTCTTTCTCTTTGATATCGGAGGATATTTCCTTTCGCCCTATAGTTTTCTAAGGGATCCGAAATATCTGTTCTCAGATTCCAGAGAAATAAGGCTAGCAAAGAGATCCACGAAATACAGATGGAACACTGTGAGATGAATTAACAGAACATTAAGCAGTTTCTCAGAAAGCTTCTTTCCAGATTTCATCTGAGGATATTTTCTTTTTCACCGCAGCCCACTATGCGCTTCCAAATATCACTTTGCCAATTCCACTAGAACTGTGTTAGTGAAAGGCTTCTTGAGGGGAAAGCTGTATCTCTGTGAGATGATTTCACAGAACACAAAGAAGTTTCTCAGAAAGCTTCTTTCTCTTTATTATCAGAGGATATTTCCTTTGGCCCTATAGTCTTCTAAGGGATCCGAAATATCTGTTCTCAGAATCCAGAGAAATAAGGCTAGCAAAGAGATCCACGAAATACAGATGTAACTATGTGAGATGAATTAACAGAACAGTAAGCAGTTTCTCAGATAGCTTCTTTCTAGATTTCATCTGAGCATATTTCCTTTGGCCCTAGAATCTTCTAAGGGATCCGAAATATCTGCTCTCCGAGTCCACAGAAATAAGGCCAGCAAAGAGATCCACAAAATACAGATGTAACTCTGTGAGATGAATTAACAGAACACTAAGAAGTTTCTCAGAAAGCTACTTTCCAGATTTCATCTGAAGATATTTCCTTTTTCATCATAGCCCTCTAAGGGCTTCCAAATATCCCTTTGCCAATTCCAAAAGAACTGTGTTAGTGAAAGGCTTCTTGAGGGGAAAGCTGTATCTCTGTGAGATGATTTCACAGAACACAAAGAAGTTTCTCAGAAAGCTTCTTTCTCTTTGTTATCAGAGGATATTTCCTTTGGCCCTATAGTCTTCTAAGGGATCCGAAATATCTGTTCTCAGACTCCAGAGAAATAAGGGTAGCAAAGAGATCCACGAAATACAGATGTAACTCTGTGAGATGAATTTACACAGCACTAAGCAGTTTCTCAGAAAGCTTCTTTCCAGATTTCATCTGAGAATATTTCCTTTTTCACCATAGCCCTCTATGGGCTTCCAAATATCACTTTGCCAATTCCACAAGAACTGTCTTACCGAAAGGCTTCTTGAGGGGAAAGCTGTAACTCTGTGAGATGATTTCACAGAACACAAAGAAGTTTCTCAGAAAGCTTCTTTCACTTTGTTATCGGAGGATATTTCCTTTGGCCCTATAGTCTTGAAAGGGATCCGAAATATCTGTTCTCCGATTCTACAGCAATAAGGCTAGCAAAGAGATCCACGAAATACAGATGTAACTCTGTGAGATGTATTAACAGAACACTAAGCAGTTTCTCAGAAAGCTTCTTTCCAGATTTCATCTGAGGATATTTCCTTTTTCACCATAGCCCTCTAAGGGCTTCCAAATATCACTTTGCCAATTCCACAAGAACTGTGTTAGTGAAAGTCTTCATGAGGGGGAAGCTGTACCTCTGTGAGATGATTTCACAGAACACAAAGAAGTTTCTCAGAAAGCTTCTTTCTCTTTGTTATCGGAGGATATTTCCTTTGGCCCTATAGTCTTGAAAGGGATCTGAAGTATCTGTTCTCAGATTCCACAGAAATAAGGCTAGCAAAGAGATCTACGAAATACAGATGCAACTCTGTGAGATGAATTAACAGAACACTAAGAAGTTTCTCAGAAAGCTTCTTTCCAGACTTCTTAGGAGGATATTTCCTTTTTCACCGTAGCCCTCTATGGGCTTCCAAATATCACTTTGCCAATTCCAAAAGAACTGTCTTAGCTAAAGGCTTCTTGAGGGGAAAGCTGTAACTCTGTGAGATGATTTCACAGAACACAAAGAAGTTTGTAAGAAAGCTTCTTTCTCTTTGTTATCGGAGGATATTTCCTTTGGCCCTATAGTCTTCTAAGGGATCCGAAATATCTGTTCTCAGATTGCACAGAAAAAAGGCTAGCAAAGAGACCCACGAAATACAGATGTAACTCTGTGAGATGAATTAACAGAGCACTAAGCAGTTTCTCAGAAAGCTTCTTTCCAGATTTCATCTGAGAATATTTCCTTTTTCACCATTGCCCTATAAGGGCTTCCAAATATCACTTTGCCAATTCCAAAAGAATTGTCTTAGTGAAAGGCTTCTTGAGGGGAAAGCTGTAACTCTGTGAGATGATTTCACAGAACACAAAGAAGTTTCTCAGAAAGCTTCATTCTCTTTGTTATCGGAGGATATTTCCTTTAGCCCTAGAGTCGTCTAAGTGATCCGAAATATCTGTTCTCCGATTCCACAGAAATAAGGCTAGCAAAGAGATCCACGAAATACAGATGTAACTCTGTGAGATGAATTAACAGAACACTAAGCCGTTTCTCAGAAAGCTTCTCTCCAGATTTCATCTGAGCATATTTCCTTTTTCACCATAGCCCTCTAAGGGCTTCCAAATATCAGTTTGCCAATTCCACAAGAACTGTCTTAGTGAAAGGCTTCTTGAGGAGAAAGCTGTAACTCTGTGAGATGATTTCACAGAACACAAAGAAGTTTCTCAGAAAGCTTCTTTCTCTTTGTTATCGGAGGATATTTCCTTTGGCCCTATAGTCTTCTAAGGGATCCGAAATATCTGTTCTCAGATTCCACAGAAATATGGCTAGCAAAGAGATACACCAAATACAGATGTAACCCTGTGAGATGAATTAACAGAACACTAAGCAGTTTCTCAGAAAGCTTCTTTCCAGATTTCTTCTGAGGATATTTCCTTTTTCACCATAGCCCTCTATGGGCTTCCAAATATCACTTTACCAATTCCACAAGAACTGTGTTAGTGAAAGTCTTCATGAGGGGGAAGCTGTACCTCTGTGAGGTGATTTCACAGAACACAAAGAAGTTTCTCAGAAAGCTTCTTTCTCTTTATTATCGGAGGATATTTCCTTTGGCCCTATATTCTTCTAAGGGATCCGAAATATCGGTTCTCAGATACCACAGAAAAAAGGCTAGCAAAGAGATACACGAAATACAAATGTAACTCTGTGAGATGAATTAACAGAGCACTAAGCAGTTTCTCAGAAAGCTTCTTTCCCGATTTCATCTGAGTATATTTCCTTTTTCACCATAGCCCTCTATGGGCTTCCAAATATCACTTTGCCAATTCCAAAAGAACTGTCTTAGCGAAAGGCTTCTTGAGGGGAAAGCTGTAACTCTCTGAGATGATTTCACAGAACGCAAAGAAGTTAATCAGAAAGCTTCTTACTCTTTGTTATCGGAGGATATTTCCTTTGGCCCTATAGTCTTCAAAGGGATCCGAAATATCTGTTCTCAGATTCCACAGAAATAAGGCTAGCAAAGAGATCCACAAAATACAGATGTAACTCTGTGAGATGAATTAACAGAACAGTAAGCAGTTTCTCAGATAGCTTCTTTCTAGATTTCATCTGAGCATATTTCCTTTTTCACCATAGCCCTCTAAGGGCTTCCAAATATCACTTTTCCAATTCCACAAAAACTGTCTTAGCGAAAGGCTTCTTGAGGGGAAAGCTGAAACTCTGTGAGATGATTTCACAGAACACAAAGAAGTTTCTCAGAAAGCTTCTTTCTCTTTGTTATCGGAGGATATTTCCTTTGGCCCTAGAATCTTCTAAGGGATCCGAAATATCTGTTCTCCGAGTCCACAGAAATAAGGCCAGCAAAGAGATCCACAAAATACAGATGTAACTCTGTGAGATGAATTAACAGAACACTAAGCAGTTTCTCAGAAAGCTTCTTCCAGATTTCATCTGAAGATATTTCCTTTTTCATCATAGCCCTCTAAGGGCTTCCAAATATCCCTTTGCCAATTCCAAAAGAACTGTCTTAGCGAAAGGCTTCTTGAGGGGAAAGCTGTAACTCTGTGAGATGATTTCACAGAACACATAGAAGTTTCTCAGAAATCTTTCTCTTTGTTATCGAAGGATATTTCCTTTGGCCTTATGTTCTTCTAAGGGATCCGAAATATCTGTTCTCAGATTCCACAGAAATAAGGCTAGCAAAGAGATCTGCCAAATACAGATGTAACTCTGTGAGATGAATTAACAGAACGCTAAGCAGTTTCTCAGAAAGCTTCTTTCCAGTTTTCATCTGAGGATATTTCCTTTTTCACCATAGCCCTCTATGGGCTTCCAAATATAACTTTGCCAATTCCAAAAGAACTGTCTTAGCGAAAGGCTTCTTGAGGGGAAAGCTGGAACTCTGTGAGATGATTTCTCAGAACACAAAGAAGTTTCTCAGAAAGCTTCTTTCTCTTTGATATCGGAGGATATTTCCTTTCGCCCTATAGTTTTCTAAGGGATGCGAAATATCTGTTCTCAGATTCCAGAGAAATAAGGCTAGCAAAGAGATCCACGAAATACAGATGGAACACTGTGAGATGAATTAACAGAACATTAAGCAGTTTCTCAGAAAGCTTCTTTCCAGATTTCATCTGAGGATATTTCCTTTTTCACCAAGCCCACTATGCACTTCCAAATATCACTTTGCCAATTCCACTAGAACTGAGTTAGCGAAAGGCTTCTTGAGGGGAAAGCTGTATCTCTGTGAGATGATTTCACAGAACACAAAGAAGTTTCTCAGAAAGCTTCTTTCTCTTTGTTATCGGAGGATATTTCCTTTGGCCCTAGAGTCTTCAAAGGGATCCGAAATATCTGTTCTCACATTCCACAGAAATAAGGCTAGCAAAAAGATCCACGAAATACAGATGTAACTCTGTGAGATGAATTAACAGAGCACTAAGCAGTTTCTCAGAAAGCTTCTTTTCAGATTTCATCTCAGAATATTTCCTTTTTCACCATAGCCCTCTATGGGCTTCCAATTATCACTTTGCCTATTCCACAAGAACTGTCTTACCGAAAGACTTCTTGAGGGGAAAGCTGTAACTCTGTGAGATGATTTCACAGAACACAAAGAAGTTTCTCAGAAAGCTTCTTTCTCTTTGTTATCGGAGGATATTTCCTTGGCCCTAGAGTCTTCAAAGGGATCCGAAATATCTGTTCTCAGATTCCACAGCAATAGGGCTATCAAAGAGATCCACGAAATACAGATGTAACTCTGTGAGATGTATTAACAGAACACTAAGCAGTTTCTCAGAAAGCTTCTTTCCAGATTTCATCTGAGGATATTTCCTTTTTCACCATAGCCCTCTAAGGGCTTCCAAATATCACTTTGCCAATTCCACAAGAACAGTGTTAGTGCAAGTCTTCATGAGGGGAAAGCTGTATCTCTGTGAGATGATTTCACAGAACACAAAGAAGTTTCTCAGAAATCTTCTTTCTCTTTGTTATCGGAGGATATTTCATTTGGCCCTATAATCTTGAAAGAGATCCGAAATATCTGTTCTCAGATTCCACAGAAATAAGGCTAGCAAAGAGATCCACGAAAAACAGATGTAAATCTGTGAGATGAATTAACAGAACACTAAGCAGTTTCCCAGAAAGCTTCTTTCCAGATTTCATCTGAGAATATTTCCTTTTTCACCAGAGCCCTCTATGGGCTTCCAAATATCACTTTGCCAATTCCACAAGAACTGTCTTAGCGAAAGGCTTCCTGAGGGGAAAGGTGTAACTCTGTGAAATGATTTCACAGAACGCAAAGAAGTTAATCAGAAAGCTTATTTCCCTTTTTTATCGGAGGATATTTCCTTTGGCCGTATAGTCTTCAAAGGGATTCGAAATATCTGTTCTCAGATTCCACAGAAATAAGGCTAGCAAAGAGATTCACGAAATACAGATGTAACTCTGTGAGATGAATTAAGAGAACAGTAAGCAGTTTCTCAGAAAGCTTCTTTCCAGATTTCATCTGAGGATATTTCCTTTTTCACCATCGCCCTCTATGGGCTTCCAAATATCACTTTGCCAATTCCACAAGAACTGTCTTAGTTAAAGTCTTCTTGAGCGGAAAGCTGTAACTCTGTGAGATGATTTCACGGAACACAAAGAAGTTTCTCAGAAAGCTTCTTTCTTTTTGTTATCGGAGGATATTTCCTTTGGCACTATAGACTTCTAAGGGATCCGAAATATCTGTTCTCAGGTTCCACAGAAATAAGGCTAGCAAAGAGATCCACGAAATACAGATGTAACTCTGTGAGATGAATTAACAGAACACTAAGCAGTTTCTCAGAAAGCTTCTTTCCAGATTTCTTCTGAGGATATTTCCTTTTTCACCGTAGCCCTCTATGGGCTTCCAAATATCACTTTACCAATTACACAAGAACTGTCTTAGCCAAAGGCTTTTTGAGGGGAAAGCTGTAACTCTGTGAGGTGATTTCACAGAACACAAAGAAGTTTCTCAGAAAGCTTCTTTCTCTTTATTATCGGAGGATATTTCCTTTGGCCCTCTATTCTTCTAAGGGATCCGAAATATCGGTTCTCAGATTCCACAGAAAAAAGGCTAGCAAAGAGATACACGAAATACAAATGTAACTCTGTGAGATGAATTAACAGAGCACTAAGCAGTTTCTCAGAAAGCTTCTTTCCAGATTTCATCTGAGAATATTTCCTTTTTTACCATAGCCCTCTATGGGCTTCCAAATATCACTTTGCCAATTCCACAAGAACTGTCTTAGCGAAAGGCTTCTTCAGGGGAAAGCTGTAATTCTGTGAGTTGATTTCACAGAACGCAAGGAAGTTAATCAGAAAGCTTCTTTCTCTTTGTTATCGGAGGATATTTCCTTTGGCACTAGAGTCTTCTAAGGGATCCGAAATATCTGTTTTCAGATTCCACAGAAATAAGGCTAGCAAAGAGATCCACGAAATACAGATGTAACTCTGTGAGATGAATTAACAGAACACTAAGCAGTTTCTCACAAAGCTTCTTTCCAGATTTCATGTGTGGATATTTCCTTTTTCACCATAGCCCTCTAAGGACTTCCAAATATCACTTTGCCAATTCCACAAGAACTGTGTTAGCGAAAGGCTTCTTGAGGGGAAATCTGTAACTCTGTGAGATGATTTCACAGAACGCAAAGAAGTTTCTCAGAAAGCTTCTTTCTCTTTGTTATCGGAGGATATTTCCTTGGCCCTAGAGTCTTCAAAGGGATCCGAAATATCTGTTCTCAGATTCCACAGCAATAAGGCTAGCAAAGAGATCCACGAAATACAGATGTAACTCTGTGAGATGTATTAACAGAACACTAAGCATTTTCTCAGAAAGCTTCTTTCCAGATTTCATCTGAGGATATTTCCTTTTTCACCATAGCCCTCTATGGGCTTCCAAATATCACTTTGCCAATTCCACAAGAACTGTGTTAGTGAAAGTCTTCATGAGGGGAAAGCTGTATCTCTGTGAGATGATTTCACAGAACACAAAGAAGTTTCTCAGAAATCTTCTTTCTCTTTGTTATCGGAGGATATTTCATTTGGCCCTATAATCTTGAAAGAGATCCGAAATATCTGTTCTCAGATTCCACAGAAATAAGGCTAGCAAAGAGATCCACGAAAAACAGATGTAACTCTGTGAGATGAATTAACAGAACACTAAGCAGTTTCTCAGAAAGCTTCTTTCCAGATTTCATCTGAGGATATTTCCTTTTTCACCATAGCCCTCTGTGGGCTTCCAAATCACTTTTCCAATTCCACAAAAACTGTCTTAGCGAAAGGCTTCTTAAGGGGAAAGCTGTAACTCTGTGAGATGATTTCACAGAACACAAAGAAGTTTCTCAGAAAGCTTCTTTCTCTTTGTTATCGGAGGATATTTCCTTTGGCCCTATAGTCTTCTAAGGGATCCGAAATATCTGTTCTCAGAATCCACAGAAAAAAGGCTAGCAAAGAGATCCACGAAATACAGATGTAACACTGTGAGATGTATTAACAGAGCACTAAGCAGTTTCTCAGAAAGCTTCTTTCCAGATTTCATCTGAGAATATTTCATTTTTCACCATAGCCCTCTATGGGCTTCCAAATATCACTTTGCCAATTCCACAAGAACTGTCTTAGCGAAAGGCTTCCTGAGGGGAAAGGTGTAACTCTGTGAAATGATTTCACAAAACGCAAAGAAGTTAATCAGAAAGCTTACTTCCCTTTGTTATCAGAGGATATTTCCTTTGGCCCTATAGTCTTCAAAGGGATTCGAAATATCTGTTCTCAGATTCCACAGAAATAAGGCTAGCAAAGAGATTCACGAAATACAGATGTAACTCTGTGAGATGAATTAAGAGAACAGTAAGCAGTTTCTCAGAAAGCTTCTTTCCAGATTTCATCTGAGGATATTTCCTTTTTCACCATCGCCCTCTATGGGCTTCCAAATATCACTTTGCCAATTCCACAAGAACTGTCTTAGTGAAAGTCTTCTTGAGCGGAAAGCTGTAACTCTGTGAGATGATTTCACGGAACACAAAGATGTTTCTCAGAAAGCTTCTTTCTTTTTGTTATCGGAGGATATTTCCTTTGGCCCTATAGTCTTCTAAGGGAACCGATATATCCCCTCTCAGATGCCACAGAAATAAGGCTAGCAAACAGATCCACGAAATACAGATGTAACACTGTGAGATGAATTAACAGAACTCTAAGGAGTTTCTCAGAAACCTACTTTCCAGATTTCATCTGAGGATATTTCCTTTTTCACCATAGCCCTCTTAGCGATTCCAAATATAACTTTGCCAATTCCACAAGAACTGTCTTAGCCAAAGGCTTCTTGAGGTTAAAGCTGTAACTCGGTGAAAAGATTTCACAGAACACAAAACAGTTTCTCTGAAAGCTTCTTTCTCTTTGTTATCGGAGGATATTTCCTTTGGCCTTATAGACTTCTAAGGGTTGTGAAATATCTGTTCTTCGATTCCACAGAAAGAAGGCTAGCAAAGAGATTCACGAAATACAGATGTAACTCTGTGAGATGAATTAACAGAACACTAAGCAGTTTCTCCGAAAGCTTCTTTCCAGATTTCATCTGAGAATATTTCCTTTTTCACCATAGCCCTCTATGGGCTTACAAATATCACTTTGCCAATTCCACAAGAACTGTCTTAGCGAAAGGCTTCTTGAGGGGAAAGCTGTAACTCTGTGAGTTGATTTCACAGAACGCAAGGAAGTTAATCAGAAAGCTTCTTTCTATTTGTTATCGGAGGATATTTCCTTTGGCACTAGAGTCTTCTAAGGGATCCGAAATATCTGTTCTCAGATTCCACAGAAATAAGGCTAGCAAAGAGATCCACGAAATACAGATGTAACTCTGTGAGATGAATTAACAGAACACTAAGCAGTTTCTCACAAAGCTTCTTTCCAGATTTCATCTGAGGATATTTCCTTTTTCACCATAGCCCTCTAAGGGCTTCCAAATATCACTTTGCCAATTCCACAAGAACTGTGTTAGCGAAAGGCTTCTTGAGGGGAAAGCTGTAACTCTGTGAGATGATTTCACAGAACACAAAGAAGTTTCTCAGAAAGCTTCTTTCTCTTTTTTATCGGAGGATATTTCCTTTGGCCCTAGAGTCTTCTAAGGGATCCGAAATATCTACTCTCAGATTCCACAGAAATAAGGCTATCAAAGAGATCCACGAAATACAGATGTAACTCTGTGAGATGAATTAACAGAACACTAAGCAGTTTCTCAGAAAGCTTCTTTCCAGATTTATTTTGAGGATATATCCTTTTTCACCATAGCACTCTAGGGGCTTACAAATATCACTTTGCCAAATACACAAGAACTGTCTTAGCGAAAGGCTTCTTGAGGAGAAAGCTGTAACTCTGTGAGATGATTTCACAGAACACAAAGAAGTTTCTCAGAAATCTTCTTTCTCGTTGTTATCCTAGGATATTTCCTTTGGCTCTATAGTCTTCTAAAGGATCGTAAATATCTGTTCTCAGATTCCACAGAAAAAAGGCTAGCAAAGAGATCCACGAAATACAGATGTATCACTGTGAGATGAATTATCAGAACACTAAGCAGTTTCTCAGAAAGCTTCTTTCCAGATTTCATCTGAGAATATTTCCTTTATCACCATACACCTCTATGAGCTTCCAAATATCACTTTGCCAATTCCACAAGAAGTTTCTTAGCGAAAGGCTTCTTGAGGGAAAGCTGTAACTCTGTGAGATGATTTCACAGAACACATAGAAGTTTCTCAGAAACCTTTCTCTTTGTTATCGGAGGATATTTCCATTGGCCTTATATTCTTCTAAGGGATCCGAAATATCTGATCTCAGATTCCACAGAAATAAGGCTAGCAAAGAGATCTGCCAAATACAGATGTAACTCTGTGAGATGAATTAACAGAACGCTAAGCAGTTTCTCAGAAAGCTTCTTTACAGTTTTCATCTGAGGATATTTCCGTTTTCATCATAGCCCTCTATGGGCTTCCAAATATAACTTTGCCAATTCCAAAAGAACTGTCTTAGCGAAAGGCTTCTTGAGGGGAAAGCTGTAACTCTGTGAGATGATTTCACAGAACACAAAGAAGTTTCTCAGAAAGCTTCTTTCTCTTTGTTATCTGACGATATTTCCTTTGGCCCTATAGTCCTGAAAGGGATCCGAAATATCTGTTCTCAGATTCCACAGAAATATGGCTAGCAAAGAAATCCATGAAATACAGACGTAACTCTGTGAGATGAATTAACAGAACACTAAGCAGTTTCTCAGAAAGCTTCTTTCCAGATTTCATCTGAGGATATTTCCTTTTTCACCGTAGCCCTCTGTGGGCTTCCAAATATCACTTTTCCAATTCCACAAAAAGTGTCTTAGCGAAAGGTTTCTCGAGGGGAAAGCTGTAACTCTGTGAGGTGATTTCACAGAACACAAAGAAGTTTCTCAGAAAGCTTCTTTCTCTTTGTTATCGGAGGATATTTCCTTTTGCCCTATAGTCTTCTACGGGATCCGAAATATCTGTTCTCCATTTCCACAGATATAAGGCTAGCAAAGAGATCCACGAAATACAGATGTAACTCTGTGAGATGAATTAACAGAACACTAAGCAGTTTCTCAGAAAGCTTCTTTCCAGATTTCATCTGAGGAAATTTCCTTTTTCACCATAGCCCTCTAAGGGCTTCTAAATATCACTTTGCCAATTCCACAAGAACTGTGTTAGCGAAAGGCTTCTTGAGGGGAAAGCTGTAACTCTGTGAGATGATTTCACAGAACACAAAGAAGTTTCTCAGAAAGCTTCTTTCTCTTTGTTATCGGAGGATATTTCCTTTGGCCTTATAGTCTTCTAAGGGATCCGAAATATCTGTTCTCAGATTCCACAGAAATAAGGAGAGCAAAGAGATCCACGAAATACAGATGTAACTCTGTGAGATGAATTAAGAGAACACTAAGAAGTTTCTCAGAAAGCTTCTTTCCAGATTTCATCTGAGGATATATCCTTTTTCACCATAGCCCTCTATGGGCTTACAAATATCACTTTGGCAAATACACAAGAACTGTCTAAGCGAAAGGCTTCTTGAGGGGAAAGCTGTAACTCTGTGAGGTGATTTCACAGAACACAAAGAAGTTTCTCAGAAAGCTTCTTTTCTTTGTTCTCGGAGGATATTTCCTTTGGCCCTATAGTCTTCTAAGGGATCCGAAATATCTGTTCTCAGATTCCACCGAAAAAAGGCTAGCAAAGAGATCAACGAAATATAGATGTAACTCTGTGAGATGAATTAATAGAGCTCTTGGCAGTTTCTCAGAAAGCTTCTTTCCAGATTTCATCTGAGAATATTTCCTTTTTCACCATAGCCCTCTATGGGCTTGCAAATATGACTTTGCCAATTCCACCAGAACTGTCTTAGCGAAAGGCTTCTTGAGGGGAAAGCTGTAACTCTGTGAGGTGATTTCAAAGAACACAGAGAAGTTTCTCAGAAAGCTTCTTTCTCTTTGTTATCGGAGGATATTTCCTTTGGCCCTATAGTCTTCTCAGGGATCCGAAATATCTGTTCTCAGATTCCACAGAAATAAGGCTAGCAAAGAGATACTCCAAATACAGATATAACTCTGTGAGATGAATTAACAGAACACTAAGCAGTTTCTCAGATAGCTTCTTTCCAGAGATCATGTGAGGATATTTCCTTTTTCACCATAGCCCTCTGTGCACTTCCAAATATCACTTTGCCAATTCCACAAGAACTGTCTTAGCGAAAGGCTACTTGAGGGGAAAGCTGTAACTCTGTGAGATGATTTCACAGAACATAAAGAAGTTTCTCAGGAAGATTCTTTCAATTTGTTATCGGAGGATATTTCCTTTGGTCCTATAGTCCTCAAAGGGATCCGAAATATCAGTTCTCAGATTCCACAGAAATAAGGCTAGCAAAGAGATCCACGAAATACAGATGTAACCCTGTGAGATGAATTAACAGAACGCTAAGCAGTTTCTCAGAAAGCTTCTTTCCAGATTTCATCTGAGGATGTTTCCTTTTTCACCATAGCCCTCTATGGGCTTCGCAATACCACTTTGCCAATTCCACAAGAACTGTCTTAGCGAAAGGCTTCTTGAGTGGAAAGCTGTAACTCTGTGAGATGATTTCAAAGAACACAAAGAAGATTTTCAGAAAGATTCTTACCAGATTTCATCTGTGGGTATTTCCTTTTTCACCATAGCCCTCTATGCGCTACCAAATATCACTTTGCCAATTCCACAAGAACTGGCTTAGCGAAAGGCTTCTTGAGGGGAAACCTGTAACTCTGTGAGATGATTTCAAAGAACACAAAGAAGTTTCTCAGAAAGCTTCTTTCTCTTTGTTATCGGAGTTTATTTCCTTTGGCCCTATAGTCTTCAAAGGGAGCCGAAATATCTGTTCTCAGATTCCACAGAAATAAGGCTACCAAAGAGATCCACGAAATACAGATGTAACTGTGTGAGATGAATTAACAGAACACTAAGCAGTTTCTCAGAAAGCTTCTTTCCAGATTTCATCTGAGGATATTTCCTTTTTCACCGTAGCCCTCTATGGGCTTCCAAATATCACTTTGCCAATTCCACAAGCACTGTCTTAGAGAAAGTCTTCTTGAGGGGAAAGCTGTAACTCTGTAAGATGATTTCACAGAACACAAAGAAGTGTCTCAGAAAGCTTCTTTCTTTTTCTTATCAGAGGATATTTCCTTTGGCCCTATAGTCTTCAAAGGGATCCGAAATATCTGTTCTCAGATTCCACAGAAATAAGGCTAGCAAAGAGATCCTCGAGATACAGATGTAACTCTGTGAGATGAATTAACAGAACACTAAGCAGTTTCTCAGAAAGCTACTTTCCAGATTTCATCTGAGGATATTTCCTTTTTCACCATAGCCCTCTATGGGCTTCAAAATATCACTTTGCCAATTCCACAAGAACTGTCTTAGCGAAAGGCTTCTTGAGTGGAAAGCTGTAACTCTGTGAGATGACTTCACAGAACACAAAGAAGTTTCTGAGAAAGCTTCGTTCTCTTTGTGATCGGAGGATATTTCCTTTGGACCTATAGTCTTCTAAGGGATCCGAAATATCTGTTCTCAGATTCCACAGAAATAAGGCTAGCAAAGAGACCCATGAAATACAGATGTAACTCTGGGAGATAAATTAACAGAACATTAAGCAGTTTCTCAGAAAGCTACTTTCCAGATTTCATCTTAAGATATTTGCTTTTTCACCATAGCCCTCTATGGGCTTCCAAATATTACTTTGCCAATTCCAAAACAACTGTCTTAGCGAAAGGCTTCTTGAGGGGAAAGCTGTAAATCTGTGAGATGATTTCACAGTACACAAAAAAGTTTCTCAGAAAGCTTCTTTCTCTTTGTTATCGGAGGATATTTCCTTTGGCCCTATAGTCTTCTAAGAGATCCGAAATATCTGTTCTCAGATTCCACAGAAATAAAGCTAGCAAAGAGATACACCAAATACAGATGTAACTCTGTGAGATGACTTAACAGAACAGTAAACACTTTCTCAGAAAGCTTCTTTCCTGATTTCATCTGAGGATATTTCCTTTTTCACCATAGCCCTCTATGGGCTTCCAAATATCGCTTTGCCAACTCCACAAGAACTGTCTTAGCGAAAGACTTCTTCAGGGGAAAGCTGTAACTCTGTGAGATGATTTCACAGAACACAAAGAAGTTTCTCAGAAAGCTTCTTTCTCTTTGTTATCGGAGGATATTTCCTTTGGTCCTAGAGTCTTCAAAGGGATCCGAAATATCTGGTCTCAGATTCCACAGAAATAAGGCTAGCAAAGACATACACCAAATACAGATGTATCTCTGTGAGATGATTTCACAGAACACAAAGAAGTTTCTCAGAAAGCTTCTTTCTCTTTCTTATCGGAGTTTATTTCCTTTGGCCCTATAATCTTCAAAGGGATCCGGAATATCTGTTCTCAGATTCCACAGAAATAACGCTAGCAAAGAGATCCACGAAATACAGATGTAACTCTGTGAGATGAATTAACAGAACACTAAGCAGTTTCTCAGAAAGCTTCCTTCCAGATTTCATCTGAGGATATTTCCTTTTTCACCATAGCCCTATATGGGCTTCCAAATATCACTCTGCCAATTCCACAAGAACTGTCTTAGCGAAAGGCATCTCTAGGGGAAAGCTGTATCTCTGTGAGATGATTTCACAGAACACAAAGAAGTTTCTCAGAAAGCTTCTTTCTCTTTGTTATCGGAGGATATTACCTTGGGCCCTATAGTCTTCAAAGGGATCCCAAATATCTGTTCTCACATTCCACAGAAATAAGGCTAGCAAAGAGATCCACGAAATACAGATGTAATTCTGTGAGATGAATAAACAGAACACTAAGCAGTTTCTCAGAAAGCTTCTTTCTCTTTGTTATCGGAGGATTTTTCCTTTGGCCCTATAGTCTTCTAAGGGACCCGAAATATCTGTTCTCAGATTCCACAGAAATAATGCTATCAAAGAGATACACAAAATACAGATGTAACTCTGTGAGATGAATTAAGGGAACACTAAGCAGTTTCTCAGAAAGCTTCTTTCCAGATTTCATCTGAGGATATTTCCTTTTTCACCATAGCCCATATGGGCTTCCAAATATCACTTTGCCAATTCCACAAGAACTGTCTTAGTGATAGGCTTCTTGAGGGGAAAGCTGTAACTCTGTGAGATGATTTCATCGAACACAAAGAAGTTTCTCAGAAAGCTTCTTTCTCTTTTTTATCGGAGGATATTTCCTTTGGCCCTATACTCTCAAAGAGATCCGAAATATCTGTTCTCAGATTCCACAGAAATAAGGCCAGCAAAGAGATCCACGAAATAGAGATGTAACTCTGTGAGATGAATTAACAGAACACTAAGCAGTTTCTCAGAAATCTTCTTTCCAGATTTCATCAGAGGATATTTCCTCTTTCACCGTAGCCCTCTATGGGCTTCCAAATATCACTTTGCCAATTCCACAAGAACTGTCTAAGCGAAAGGCATCTTCAGGGGAAAGTTGTAACTCTGTCAGATGATTTCACAGAACACAAAGAAGTTACTCAGAAGGCTTCTTTCCTTTTGTTATCGGAGGATATTTCCTTTGGCCCTAGAGTCTTCAAAGTTATCCGAAATATCTGTTCTCAGTTTCCACAGAAATAAGGCTACCAAAGAAATCCACGAAAAACAGATGTAACTCTGTGAGATGAATTAACAGAACACTAAGCAGTTTCTCAGAAAGCTTCTTTCCAGATTTTATCAGAGGATATTTCCTTTTCCACCATAGCCCTCTATGGGCTTCCCAATATCACTCTGCCAATTCCACATGAACTGTCTTAGCGAAAGGCTTCTCTAGGGGAAAGCTGTATCTCTGTGAGATGATTTCACAGAACACAAAGAAGTTTCTCAGAAAGCTTCTTTCTCTTTGTTATCGGAGGATATTTCCTTTGGCCCTAGAGTCTTCAAAGGGATCCGAAATATCTGGTCTCAGATTCCACAGAAATAAGGCTAGCAAAGAGATACACCAAACACAGATGTAACTCTGTGAGATGATTTCACAGAACACAAAGAAGTTTCTCAGAAAGCTTCTTTCTCTTTGTTATCGGAGTTTATTTCCTTTGGCCCTATAATCTTCAAAGGGATCCGGAATATCTGTTCTCAGATTCCACAGAAATAAGGCTAGCAAAAGATCCACGAAATACTGATGTAACTCTGTGAGATGAATTAACAGAACACTAAGCAGTTTCTCAGAAAGCTTCTTTCCAGATTTCATCTGAGGATATTTCCTTTTTCACCATAGCCCTCTATGGGCTTCCAAATATCACTTTGCCAATTCCACAAGAACTGTCTTAGCGAAAGACTTCTTGAGGGGAAAGCTGTAACTCTGTGAGATGATTTCACAGAACACAAAGAAGTTTCTAAGAAAGCTTCTTTCTCTTTTTTATCGGAAGATATTTCCTTTGGCCCTATAGTCTTCTAAGGGATCCGAAATATCTGTTCTCAGATTCCACAGAAATAAGGCTAGCAAAGAGATCCACGAAATACAGATGTAACTCTGGGAGATGAATTAACAGAACACTAAGCAGTTTCTCAGAAAGCTACTTTCCGGATTTCATCTGAGGATATTTCCTTTTTCACCATAGCCCTCTATGGGCTTCCAAATATTACTTTGCCAATTCCACAAGAACTGTCTTAGCGAAGGGCTTCTTGAGGGTATAGCTGTAACTCTGTGAGATGATTTCACAGAACACAAAGAAGTTTCTCAGAAAGCTTCCTTCTCTTTGTTATCGGAGGATATTTCCTTTAGCTCTATAGTCTTCAATGGGATCCGAAATATCTGTTCTCAGATTCCACAGAAATAACGCTAGCAAAGAGATACACCAAATACAGATGTAACTCTGTGAGATGAATTAACAGAACACTAAGCAGTTTCTCAGAAAGCTTCTTTCCTGATTTCATCTGAGGATATTTCCTTTTTCACCCTAGCCCTCTATGGGCTTCCAAATATCACTTTGCCAATTCCACAAGAAGTGTCTTAGCGAAAGGCTTCTTGAGGGGAAAGCTGTAAGTCTGTTAGATGATTTCACGGAAAACAAAGAAGTTTCTGAGAAAGCTTCGTTCTCTTTGTGATCGGAGGATATTTCCTTTCGCCCTCTAGTCTTCCAGGGATCCGAAATATCTGTTCTCAGATTCCACAGAAATAAGGCTAGCAAAGAGATCCACGAAATACTGATGTAACTCTTTGAGATGAATTAACAGAACCCTAAGCAGTTTCTCAGAAAGCTTCTTTCCACACTTCATCTGAGGATATTTCCTTTTTCACCCTAGCCTTCTATGCGCTACCGAATATCACTTTGCCAATTGCATAAGAACTGTCTTAGCGAAAGACTTCTTGAGGGGAAAGCTGTAACTCTGTGAGATGATTTCACAGAACACAAAGAAGTTTCTCTGAAAGCTTCTTTCTCTTTGTTATCGGAGTTTACTTCCTTTGGCCCTATAATCTTCAAAGGGATCCGGAATATCTGTTCTCAGATTCCACAGAAATAAGGCCAGCAAAGAGATCCACGAAATACAGATGTAACTCTGTGAGATGAATTAACAGAACACTAAGCAGTTTCTCAGAAAGCTTCTTTCCAGATTTCATCTGCGGATAATTCCTTTTTCACCATAGCCCTCTATGCGCTTCCAAATATCACTTTGCCAATTCCACAAGAACTGTCTTAGCGAAAGGCTTCTTGAGGGGAAAGCTGTAACTCTGTGAGATGATTTCACAGGACACAAAGAAGTTTCTGAGAAAGCTTCGTTCTCTTTGTGATCGGAGGATATGTCCTTTGGCCCTATAGTCTTCTAAGGGATCTGAAATATCTGTTCTCAGATTCCACAGAAATAAGGCTAGCAAAGAGATCCACGAAATACAGATGTAACTCTGTGAGATGAATTAACAGAACACTAAGCAGTTTCTCAGAAAGCTACTTTCCAGATTTCATCTGAGGATATTTCCTTTTTCACCAGAGCCCTCTATGGGCTTCCAAATATCACTATGCCAATTCCACAAGAACTGTCTTAGCGAAAGGCTTCTTGAGGGGAAAGCTGTAACTCTGTGAGATGATTTCACAGAACACAAAGAAGTTTCTCAGAAAGCTTCTTTCTCTTTGTTATCGGAGGATATTTCCTTGGGCCCTATAGTCTTCTAAGGGATAAGAAATATCTGTTCTCAGATTCCACAGAAATAAGGCTAGCAAAGAGATACACCAAATACAGATGTAACTCTGAGAGATGAATTAAGAGAACACTAAGCAGTTTCTCAGAAAGCTTCTTTCCAGATTTCATCTGAGAATATTTCCTTTTTCACCATAGCCCTCTATGGGCTTCCAAATATCACTTTGCCAATTCCGCAAGAACTGTCTTAGCGAAAGACTTCTTCAGGGGAAAGCTGTAACTCTCTGAGATGATTTCACAGAACACAAAGAAGTTTCTCAGAAAGCTTCTTTCTCTTTGTTATCGGAGGATATTTCCTTTGGCCCTATAGTCTTCAAAGGGATCCGAAATATCTGTTCTCAGATTCCACAGAAATAAGGCTAGCAAAAGATCCACGAAATACAAATGTAACTCTGTGAGATTAATTAACAGAACACTAAGCAATTTCTCAGAAAGCTACTTTCCAGATTTCATCTGAGGATATTTCCTTTTTCGCCACAGGCCTCTATGGGCTTCCAACTATCACTTTGTGAATTCCACAAGAACTGTCTTAGCGAAAGTCTTCTTGAGGGGAAAGCTGTAACTCTGTGAGATGATTTCACAGAACACAAAGAAGTTTCTAAGAAAGCTTCTTTCTCTTTGTTATCGGAAGATATTTCCTTTGGCCCTATAGTTTTCAAAGGGATCCGAAATATCTGTTCTCAGATTCCACAGAAATAAGGCTAGCAAAGAGATCCACGAAATACAGATGTAACTCTGTGAGATGAATTAACAGAACACTAAGCAGTTTCTCAGAAAGCTTCTTTCCAGATTTCATCTGAGGATATTTCCTTTTTCACCTTAACCCTCTATGGGCTTCCAAATATCACTTTGCAAATTCCACAAGAACTGTCTTAGCGAAAGGCTTCTTGAGTGGAAAGCTGTAACTCGGTGAGATGATTTCACAGGACACAAAGAAGTTTCTGAGAAAGCTTCGTTCTCTTTGTGATCGGAGGATATGTCCTTTGGAACTATAGTCTTCTAAGGGATCTGAAATATCTGTTCTCAGATTCCACAGAAATAAGGCTAGAAAAGAGATCCACGAAATACAGATGTAACTCTGTGAGATGAATTAACAGAACACTAAGCAGTTTCTCAAAAAGCTACTTTC
This sequence comes from Macaca nemestrina, assembly GCF_043159975.1. Classification (NCBI taxonomy): domain Eukaryota; kingdom Metazoa; phylum Chordata; class Mammalia; order Primates; family Cercopithecidae; genus Macaca; species Macaca nemestrina. The sequence goes on from NC_092143.1 coordinate 29,480,118, forward strand.
CAGATTTCATCTGAGGATGTTTCCTTTTTCACCAGAGCCCTCTATGGGCTTCCAAATATCACTATGCCAATTCCACAAGAACTGTCTTAGCGAAAGACTTCTTGAGGGGAAAGCTGTAACTCTGTGAGATGATTTCACAGAACACAAAGAAGTTTCTCAGAAAGCTTCTTTCTCTTTGTTATCGGAGGATATTTCCTTGGGCCCTATACTCTTCTAAGGGATCCGAAATATCTGTTCTCAGATTCCACAGAAATAAGGCTAGCAAAGAGATACACCAAATACAGATGTAACTCTGTGAGATGAATTAAGAGAACACTAAGCAGTTTCTCAGAAAGCTTCTTTCCAGATTTCATCTGAGGATATTTCCTTTTTCACCTTAGCCCTCTATGGGCTTCCAAATATCACTTTGCCAATTCCAAAAGAACTGTCTTAGCGAAAGACTTCTTCAGGGGAAAGCTGTACCTCTGTGAGATGATTTCACAGAACACAAAGAAGTTTCTCAGAAAGCTTCTTTCTCTTTGTTATCGGAGGATATTTCCTTTGGCCCTAGAGTCTTCAAAGGGATCCGAAATATCTGGTCTCAGATTCCACAGAAATAAGGCTAGCAAAGAGATACACCAAACACAGATGTAACTCTGTGAGATGATTTCACAGAACACAAAGAAGTTTCTCAGAAAGCTTCTTTCTCTTTGTTATCGGAGTTTATTTCCTTTGGCCCTATAATCTTCAAAGGGATCCGGAATATCTGTTCTCAGATTCCACAGAAATAAGGCTAGCAAAGGTTCCACGAAATACTGATGTAACTCTGTGAGATGAATTAACAGAACACTAAGCAGTTTCTCAGAAAGCTTCTTTCCAGATTTCATCTGAGGATATTTCCTTTTTCACCTTAGCCCTCTATGGGCTTCCAAATATCACTTTGCCAATTCCACAAGAACTGTCTTAGCGAAAGGCTTCTTGAGGGGAAAGCTGTAACTCTGTGAGATGATTTCACAGAGCACAAAGAAGTTTCTCAGAAAGCTTCTTTCTCTTTGTTATCGGAGGATATTTCCTTGGGCCCTATAGTCTTCTTAGGTATCCGAAATATCTGTTCTCAGATTCCACAGAAATAAGGCTAGCAAAGAGATACACCAAATACAGATGTAACTCTGTGAGATGAATTAACAGAACACTAAGCAGTTTCTCAGAAAGCTTCTTTCCAGATTTCATCTGAGGATATTTCCTTTTTCACCATAGCCCTCTATGGGCTTCCAAATATCACTTTGCCAATTCCACAAGAACTGTCTTAGCGAAAGGCTTCTTGAGGGGAAAGCTGTAACTCTGTGAGATGATTTCACAGAACACAAAGAAGTTTCTCAGAAAGGTTCTTTCTCTTTGTTATCGGAGGATATTTCCTTTGGCCCTATAGTCTTCTAAGAGATCCGAAATATCTGTTCTCAGATTCCACAGAAATAAGGCTAGCAAAGAGATACACCAAATACAGATGTAACTCTGTGAGATGAATTAACAGAACACTAAGCAGTTTCTCAGAAAGCTTCTTTCCAGATTTCATCTGAGGATATTTCCTTTTTCACCATAGCCCTCTATGGGCTTCCAAATATCACTTTGCCAATTCCACAAGAACTGTCTTAGCGAAAGACTTCTTGAGGGGAATGCTGTAACTCTGTGAGATGATATCACAGAACACAAAGAAGTCTGTAAGAAAGCTTCTTTCTCTTTGTTATCGGAAGATATTTCCTTTGGCCCTATAGTCTTCTAAGGGATCCGAAATATCTGTTCTCAGATTCCACAGAAATAAGGCTAGCAAAGAGATCCACGAAATACAGATGTAACTCTGTGAGATGAATTAACAGAACACTAAGCAGTTTCTCAGAAAGCTTCTTTCCAGATTTCATCTGAGGATATTTCCTTTTTCACCTTAGCCCTCTATGGGCTTCCAAATATCACTTTGCAAATTCCACAAGAACTGTCTTAGCGAAAGGCTTCTTGAGTGGAAAGCTGTAACTCGGTGAGATGATTTCACAGGACACAAAGAAGTTTCTGAGAAAGCTTCGTTCTCTTTGTGATCGGAGGATATGTCCTTTGGCCCTATAGTCTTCTAAGGGATCTGAAATATCTGTTCTCAGATTCCACAGAAATAAGGCTAGAAAAGTGATCCACGAAATACAGATGTAACTCTGTGAGATGAATTAACAGAACACTAAGCAGTTTCTCAAAAAGCTACTTTCCAGATTTCATCTGAGGATGTTTCCTTTTTCACCAGAGCCCTCTATGGGCTTCCAAATATCACTATGCCAATTCCACAAGAACTGACTTAGCGAAAGACTTCTTGAGGGGAAAGCTGTAACTCTGTGAGATGATTTCACAGAACACAAAGAAGTTTCTCAGAAAGCTTCTTTCTCTTTGTTATCGGAGGATATTTCCTTGGGCCCAATACTCTTCTAAGGTATCCGAAATATCTGTTCTCAGATTCCACAGAAATAAGGCTAGCAAAGAGATACACCAAATACAGATGTAACTCTGTGAGATGAATTAAGAGAACACTAAGCAGTTTCTCAGAAAGCTTCTTTCCAGATTTCATCTGAGGATATTTCCTTTTTCACCTTAGCCCTCTATGGGCTTCCAAATATCACTTTGCCAATTCCAAAAGAACTGTCTTAGCGAAAGACTTCTTCAGGGGAAAGCTGTACCTCTGTGAGATGATTTCACAGAACACAAAGAAGTTTCTCAGAAAGCTTCTTTCTCTTTGTTATCGGAGGATATTTCCTTTGGCCCTAGAGTCTTCAAAGGGATCCGAAATATCTGGTCTCAGATTCCACAGAAATAAGGCTAGCAAAGAGATACACCAAACACAGATGTAACTCTGTGAGATGATTTCACAGAACACAAAGAAGTTTCTCAGAAAGCTTCTTTCTCTTTGTTATCGGAGTTTATTTCCTTTGGCCCTATAGTCCTCTTAGGTATCCGAAATATCTGTTCTCAGATTCCACAGAAATAAGGCTAGCAAAGAGATACACCAAATACAGATGTAACTCTGTGAGATGAATTAACAGAACACTAAGCAGTTTCTCAGAAAGCTTCTTTCCAGATTTCATCTGAGGATATTTCCTTTTTCACCATAGCCCTCTATGCGCTTCCAAATATCACTTTGCCAATTCCACAAGAACTGTCTTAGCGAAAGGCTTCTTGAGGGGAAAGCTGTAACTCTGTGAGATGATTTCACAGAACACAAAGAAGTTTCTCAGAAAGGTTCTTTCTCTTTGTTATCGGAGGATATTTCCTTTGGCCCTATAGTCTTCTAAGAGATCCGAAATATCTGTTCTCAGATTCCACAGAAATAAGGCTAGCAAAGAGATACACCAAATACAGATGTAACTCTGTGAGATGAATTAACAGAACACTAAGCAGTTTCTCAGAAAGCTTCTTTCCAGATTTCATCTGAGGATATTTCCTTTTTCACCATAGCCCTCTATGGGCTTCCAAATATCACTTTGCCAATTCCACAAGAACTGTCTTAGCGAAAGACTTCTTGAGGGGAAAGCTGTAACTCTGTGAGATGATATCACAGAACACAAAGAAGTCTGTAAGAAAGCTTCTTTCTCTTTGTTATCGGAAGATATTTCCTTTGGCCCTATAGTCTTCTAAGGGATCCGAAATATCTGTTCTCAGATTCCACAGAAATAAGGCTAGCCAAGAGATCCACGAAATACAGATGTAACTCTGTGAGATGAATTAACAGAACACTAAGCAGTTTCTCAGAAAGCTTCTTTCCAGATTTCATCTGAGGATATTTCCTTTTTCACCATAGCCCTCTATGGGCTTCCAAATATTACTTTGCCAATTCCACAAGAACTGTTTTAGCGAAAGGCTTCTTGAGGGGAAGGCTGTAACTCTGTGAGATGATTTCACAGAACACAAAGAAGTTTCTCAGAAAGCTTCTTTCTCTTTCTTAACGGAGGATATTTCCTTTGGCCCTATAGTCTTCAAAGGGATCCGAAATATCTGTTCTCAGATTCCACAGAAATAACGCTAACAAAGAGATACACCAAATACAGATGTAACTCTGTGAGATGAATTAACAGAACACTAAGCATTTTCTCAGAAAGCTTCTTTCCAGATTTCATCTGAGGATATTTCCTTTTTCACCATAGCCTTCTATGGGCTTCCAAATATCACTTTGCCAATTCCACAAGAACTGTCTTAGTGAAAGGCTTCTTGAGGGGAAAGCTGTAACTCTGTGAGATGATTTCACAGAACACAAAGAAGTTTCTCAGAAAGCTTCTCTCTCTTTGTTATCGGAGGATATTTCCTTTGGCCCTATAGTCTTCAAAAATATCTGAAATTTCTGTTCTCAGATTCCACAGAAATAAGGCTAGCGAAATATCCACGAAATACAAATATAACTCTGTGAGATGAATTAACAGAACACTAAGCAGTTTCTCAAAAAGCTACTTTCCAGATTTCATCTGAGGATATTTCCTTTTTCACCATAGCCCTCTATGGGCTTCCAATGTCACTTTGCCAATTCCACAAGAACTGTCTTAGCGAAAGGCTTCTTGAGGGGAAAGCTGTAACTCTGTGAGATGATTTCACAGAACACAAAGAAGTTTCTCAAAAAGCTTATCTCTCTTTGTTATCGGAGGATATTTCCTTTGGCCCTAGAGTCTTCAAAGGGATCCGAAATATCTGGTCTCAGATTCCACAGAAATAAGGCTAGCAAAGAGATCCACGAAATACAGATGTAACTCTGTGAGATGAACAAACAGAACACTAAACAGTTTCTCAAAAAGTTACTTTCCAGATTTCATCTGTGGGTATTTCCTTTTTCACCATAGCCCTCTATGCGCTACCAAATATCACTTTGCCAATTCCACAAGAACTGTCTTAGCGAAAGGCTTCTTGAGTGGAAAGCTGTAACTCTCTGAGATGATTTCACAGGACACAAAGAAGTTTCCGAGAAAGCTTCGTTCTCTTTGTGATCGGAGGATATGTCCTTTGGCCCTATAGTCTTCTAAGGGATCTGAAATATCTGTTCTCAGATTCCACAGAAATAAGGCTAGAAAAGAGATCCACGAAATACAGATGTAACTCTGTGACATGAATTAACAGAACACTAAGCAGTTTCTCAGAAACTTCTTTCCAGATTTCTTCTGAGGATATTTCCTTTTTCACCATAGCCCTCTATGCGCTTCCAAATATCACTTTGCCAATTCCACAAGAACTGTCTTAGCGAAAGGCTTTTTGAGGGGAAAGCTGTAACTCTGTGAGGTGATTTCACAGAACACAAAGAAGTTTCTCAGAAAGCTTCTTTCTCTTTGTTATCGGAAGATATTTCTTTTGGCCCTATAGTCTTCTAAGGGATCCGAAATATCTGTTCTCAGATTCCACAGAAATAAGGCTAGCAAAGAGATCCACGAAATACAGATGTAACTCTGTGAGATGAATTAACAGAACACTAAGCAGTTTCTCAGAAAGCTACTTTCCAGATTTCATCTGAGGATATTTTCTTTTTCACCATAGCCCTGTATGGGCTTCCAAATATTACTTTGCCAATTCCACAAGAATTGTCTTAGCGAAAGGCTTCTTGAAGGGAAAGCTGTAACTCTGTGAGATGATTTCACAGAACACAAAGAAGTTTCCAGAAAGTTTCTTTCTCTTTGTTATCGGAGTTTATTTCCTTTGGCCCTATAATCTTCAAAGGGATCCGGAATATCTGTTCTCAGATTCCACAGAAATCAGACTAGCAAAGAGATCCACGAAATACAGATGTAACTCTGTGAGATGAATTAACAGAACACTAAGCAGTTTCTTAGAAAGCTTCTTTCAGATTTCATCTGAGGATATTTCCTTTTTCACCATAGCCCTCTATGGGCTTCCAAATATCACTTTGCCAATTCCACAAGATCTGTCTTAGCGAAAGTCTTCTTGAGTGGAAAGCTGTAACTCTGTGAGATGATTTCACAGAACACAAAGTAGTTTCTGAGAAAGCTTCGTTCTCTTTCTGATCGGAGGATATTTCTTTGGCCCTATACTATTCTAAGGGATCAGAAATATCTGTTCTCAGATTCCACAGAAATAATGCTAGCAAAGAAATCCACGAAATACAGATGTAACTCTGTGAGATGAATTAACAGAACACTAAGCAGTTTCTCAGAAAGCTACTTTCCAGATTTCATCTGAGGATATTTCCTTTTTCACCATAGCCCTCTATGGGCTTCCAAATATCACTTTGCCAATTCCAAAAGAACTGTCCTAGCGAAAGGCTTCTTGAGGGGAAAGCTGTAACTCTGTGAGATGATTTCACAGAACACAAAGAAGTTTCTCAGAAAGCTTCTTTGTCTTTGTTATCGGAGGATATTTCCTTTGGCCCTATAGTCTTCTAAGGGATCCGAAATATCTCTTCTCAGATTCCACAGAAATAAGGCTAGCAAAGTGATACACCAAATACAGATGTAACTCTGTGAGATGAATTAACAGAACACTGAGGAGTTTCTCAGAAAGCTTCTTTCCAGATTTCATCTGAGGATATTTCCTTTTTCACCTTAGCCCTCTATGGGCTTCCAAATATCACTTTGCAAATTCCACAAGAACTGTCTTAGCGAAAGGCTTCTTGAGGGGAAAGCTGTAACTCCCTGAGATGATTTCACAGAACACAAAGAAGTTTCTCACAAAGCTTCTTTCTCTTTGTTATCGGAGGATATTTCCTTGGGCCCTATAGTCTTCTAAGGGATCCGAAATATCTGTTCTCAGATTACACACAAATAAGGCTAGCAAAGAGATCCACGACATACAGATGTAACTCTGTGAGATGAATTAACAGAACACTAAGCAGTTTCTCAGAAGGCTACTTTCCAGATTTCATCTGAGGATATTTCCTTTTTCACCATAGCACTATATGGGCTTCCAAATATCACTCTGCCAATTGCACAAGAACTGTCTTAGCGAAAGGCTTCTCTAGGGGAAAGTTGTATCTCTGTGAGATGATTTCACAGAACACAAAGAAGTTTCTCAGAAAGCTTCTTTCTCTTTGTTATCGGAAGATATTTCCTTTGGCCCTATAGTCTTCAAAGGGATCCGAAATATCTGTTCTCACATTCCACAGAAATAAGGCTAGCAAAGAGATCCACGAAATACAGATGTAACTCTGTTATATGAATTAACAGAACACTAAGCAGTTTCTCAGAAAGCTTCTTTCCACATTTCATCTGAGGATATTTCCTTTTTCACCCTAACCTTCTATGCGCTACCGAATATCACTTTGCCAATTGCTTAAGAACTGTCTTAGCCAAAGACTTCTTGAGGGGAAAGCTGTAACTCTGTGAGATGATTTCACAGAACACAAAGAAGTTTCTCTGAAAGCTTCTTTCTCTTTGTTATCGGAGTTTACTTCCTTTGGCCCTATAATCTTCAAAGGGATCCGGAATATCTGTTCTCAGATTCCACAGAAATAAGGCTAGCAAAGAGATCCACGAAATACAGATGTAACTCTGTGAGATGAATTAACAGAACACTGAGGAGTTTCTCAGAAAGCTTCTTTCCAGATTTCATCTGAGGATATTTCCTTTTTCACCTTAGCCCTCTATGGGCTTCCAAATATCACTTTGCCAATTCCACAAGAACTGTCTTAGCGAAAGGCTTCTTGAGTGGAAAGCTGAAAATCTGTGAGATGATTTCACGGAACACAAAGAAGTTTCTGAGAAAGCTTCGTTCTCTTTGTGATCGGAGGATATTTCCTTTGGCCCTCTAGTCTTCTAAGGGATCCGAAATATCTGTTCTCAGATTCCACAGAAATAAGGCTAGCAAAGAGATCCACGAAATACTGATGTAACTCTGTGAGATGAATTAACAGAACACTAAGCAGTTTCTCAGAAAGCTACTTTCCAGATTTCATCTGAGTATATTTCCTTTTTCGCCATAGCCCTCTATGGGCTTCCAAATATTACTTTGCCAATTCCACAAGAACTGTCTTAGCGAAAGGCTTCTTGAGGGGAAAGCTGTAACTCTCTGAGATGATTTCACAGAACACAAAGAAGTTTCTCAGAAAGCTTCTTTCTCTTTGTTATCGGAGGATATTTCCTTGGGCCCTATAGTCTTCTAAGGGATCCGAAATATCTGTTCTCAGATTACACACAAATAAGGCTAGCAAAGAGATACACCAAATACAGATGTAACTCTGCGAGATGAATTAACAGAACACTAAGCATTTTCTCAGAAAGCTTCTTTCCAGATTTCATCTGAGGATATTTCCTTTTTCACCATAGCCAACTATGGGCTTCCAAATATCACTTAGCCAATTCCACAAGAACTCTCTTAGCGAAATGCTTCTTGAGGGGAAAGCTGTAACTCTGTGAGATGATTTCACAGAACACAAAGAAGTTTCTCAGAAAGCTTATCTCTCTTTGTTATCGGAGGATATTTCCTTTGGCCCTAGAGTCTTCAAAGGGATCCGAAATATCTGTTCTCAGATTCCACAGAAATAAGGCTAGCAAAGAGATCCACGACATACAGATGTATCTCTGTGAGATGAATTAACAGAACACTAAGCAGTTTCTCAGAAGGCTACTTTCCAGATTTCATCTGAGGATACTTCCTTTTTCACCATAGCACTATATGGGCTTCCAAATATCACTCTGCCAATTGCACAAGAACTGTCTTAGCGAAAGGCTTCTCTAGGGGAAAGTTGTATCTCTGTGAGATGATTTCACAGAACACAAAGAATTTTCTCAGAAAGCTTCTTTCTCTTTGTTATCGGAAGATATTTCCTTTGGCCCTATAGTCTTCAAAGGGATCCGCAATATCTGTTCTCACATTCCACAGAAATAAGGCTAGCAAAGAGATCCACGAAATACAGATGTAACTCTGTTATATGAATTAACAGAACACTAAGCAGTTTCTCAGAAAGCTTCTTTCCACATTTCATCTGAGGATATTTCCTTTTTCACCCTAACCTTCTATGCGCTACCGAATATCACTTTGCCAATTGCTTAAGAACTGTCTTAGCCAAAGACTTCTTGAGGGGAAAGCTGTAACTCTGTGAGATGATTTCACAGAACACAAAGAAGTTTCTCTGAAAGCTTCTTTCTCTTTGTTATCGGAGTTACTTCCTTTGGCCCTATAATCTTCAAAGGGATCCGGAATATCTGTTCTCAGATTCCACAGAAATAAGGCTAGCAAAGAGATCCACGAAATACAGATGTAACTCTGTGAGATGAATAAACAGAACACTAAGCAGTTTCTCAGAAAGCTTCTTTCCACATTTCATCTGCGGATAATTCCTTTTTCACCATAGCCCTCTATGCGCTTCCAAATATCACTTTGCCAATTCCACAAGAACTGTCTTAGCGAAAGGCTTCTTGAGTGGAAAGCTGTAACTCTGTGAGATGATTTCACAGGACATAAAGAAGTTTCTGAGAAAGCTTCGTTCTCTTTGTGATCGGAGGATATGTCCTTTGGCCCTATAGTCTTCTAAGGGATCTGAAATATCTGTTCTCAGATTCCACAGAAATAAGGCTAGCAAAGAGATCCACCAAATACAGATGTAACTCTGTGAGATGAATTAACAGAACACTAAGCAGTTTCTCAAAAGCTACTTTCCAGATTTCATCTGAGGATATTTCCTTTTTCACCAGAGCCCTCTATGGGCTTCCAAATATCACTATGACAATTCCACAAGAACTGTCTTAGCGAAAGGCTTCTTGAGGGGAAAGCTGTAACTCTGTGAGATGATTTCACAGAACACAAAGAAGTTTCTCAGAAAGCTTCTTCCTCTTTGTTATCGGAGGATATTTCCTTGGGCCCTATAGTCTTCTATAGGATCCGAAATATCTGTTCTCAGATTCCACAGAAATAAGGCTAGCAAAGAGATACACCAAATACAGATGTAACTCTGTGAGATGAATTAAGAGAACACTAAGCAGTTTCTCAGAAAGCTTCTTACCAGATTTCATCTGAGGATATTTCCTTTTTCACCATAGCCCTCTATGGGCTTCCAAATATCACATTGCCAATTCCAAAAGAACTGTCTTAGCGAAAGACTTCTTCAGGGGAAAGCTGTACCTCTGTGAGATGATTTCACAGAACACAAAGTAGTTTCTCAGAAAGCTTCTTTCTCTTTGTTATCGGCCCTATTTGGCCCTAGAGTCTTCAAAGGGATCCGAAATATCTGGTCTCAGATTCCACAGAAATAAGGCTAGCAAAGAGATACACCAAATACAGATGTAACTCTGTGAGATGATTTCACAGAACACAAAGAAGTTTCTCAGAAAGCTTCTTTCTCTTTGTTATCGGAGTTTATTTCCTTTGGCCCTAGAGTCTTCAAAGGGATCCGAAATATCTGGTCTCAGATTCCACAGAAATAAGGCTAGCAAAGAGATCCACGAAATACAGATGTAACTCTGTGAGATGAATAAACAGAACCCTAAGCAGTTTCTCAAAAAGTTACTTTCCAGATTTCATCTGAGGATATTTCCTTTTTCACCATAGCCCTCTATGGGCTTCCAAATATCACTTTGCCAATACCACAAGAACTGTCTTAGCGAAAGACTTCTTGAGGGGAAAGCTCTAACGCTGTGAGGTGATTTCGCAGAACACAAAGAAGTTTCTCAGAAAGCTTCTTTCTCTTTGTTATCGGAGGATATTTCCTTTGGCCCTAGAGTCTTCAAAGGGATCCGAAATATCTGTTCTCAGATTCCACAGAAATAACGCTAGCAAAGAGATCCACGAAATACAGATGTAACTCTGTGAGATGAATTAACAGAACACTAAGCAGTTTCTCAGAAGGCTACTTTCCAGATTTCATCTGAGGATATTTCCTTTTTCACCATAGCACTATATGGGCTTCCAAATATCACTCTGCCAATTCCACAAGAACTGTCTTAGCGAAAGGCTTTTTGAGGGGAAAGCTTTAACTCTGTGAGGTGATTTCACAGAACACAAAGAAGTTTCTCAGAAAGCTTCTTTCTCTTTGTTATCGGGAGATATTTCCTTTGGCCCTATAGTCTTCTAAGGGATCCGAAATATCTGTTCTCAGATTCCACAGAAATAAGGCTAGCAAAGAGATCCACGAAATACAGATGTAACTCTGTTATATGAATTAACAGAACACTAAGCAGTTTCTCAGAAAGCTTCTTTCCACATTTCATCTGAGGATATTTCCTTTTTCACCCTAGCCTTCTATGCGCTACCGAATATCACTTTGCCAATTGCTTAAGAACTGTCTTAGCCAAGAATTCTTGAGGGGAAAGCTGTAACTCTGTGAGATGATTTCACAGAACACAAAGAAGTTTCTCTGAAAGCTTCTTTCTCTTTGTTATCGGAGTTTACTTCCTTTGGCCCTATAATCTTCAAAGGGATCCGGAATATCTGTTCTCAGATTCCACAGAAATAAGGCTAGCAAAGAGATCCACGAAATACAGATGTAACTCTGTGAGATGAATAAACAGAGCACTAAGCAGTTTCTCAGAAAGCTTCTTTCCAGATTTCATCTGCGGATAATTCCTTTTTCACCATAGCCCTCTATGCGCTTCCAAATATCACTTTGCCAATTCCACAAGAACTGTCTTAGCGAAAGGCTTCTTGAGTGGAAAGCTGTAACTCTGTGAGATGATTTCACAGGACATAAAGAAGTTTCTGAGAAAGCTTCGTTCTCTTTGTGATCGGAGGATATGTCCTTTGGCCCTATAGTCTTCTAAGGGATCTGAAATATCTGTTCTCAGATTACACAGAAATAAGGCTAACAAAGAGATCCACCAAATACAGATGTAACTCTGTGAGATGAATTAACAGAACACTAAGCAGTTTCTCAAAAAGCTACTTTCCAGATTTCATCTGAGGATATTTCCTTTTTCACCAGAGCCCTCTATGGGCTTCCAAATATCACTTTGCCAATTCCAAAAGAACTGTCTTAGCGAAAGACTTCTTCAGGGGAAAGCTGTACCTCTGTGAGATGATTTCACAGAACACAAAGAAGTTTCTCAGAAAGCTTCTTTCTCTTTGTTATCTGAGGATATTTCCTTTGGCCCTAGAGTCTTCAAAGGGATCCGAAATATCTGGTCTCCGATTCCACAGAAATAAGGCTAGCAAAGAGATACACCAAATACAGATGTAACTCTGTGAGATGATTTCACAGAACACAAAGAAGTTTCTCAGAAAGCTTCTTTCTCTTCGTTATCGGAGTTTATTTCCTTTGGCCCTATAATCTTCAAAGGGATCCGGAATATCTGTTCTCAGATTCCACAGAATTAAGGCTAGCAAAGAGATCCACGAAATACAGATGTAACTCTGTGAGATGAATTAACAGAACACTAAGCAGTTTCTCAGAAAGCTTCTTTCCAGATTTCATCTGAGGATATTTCCTTTTTCACCATAGCCCTCTATGGCTTCCAAATATCACTTTGCCAATACCACAAGAACTGTCTTAGCGAAAGACTTCTTGAGGGGAAAGCTCTAACGCTCTGAGGTGATTTCACAGAACACAAAGAAGTTTCTCAGAAAGCTTCTTTCTCTTTGTTATCGGAGGTTATTTCCTTTGGCCGTATAATCTTCAAAGGGATCCGGAATATCTGTTCTCAGATTCCACAGAAATAAGGCGAGCAAAGAGATCCACGAAATCCAGTTGTAACTCTGTGAGATGAATTAACAGAACACTAAGCAGTTTCTCAGAAAGCTACTTTCCAGATTTCATCTGAGGATATTTTCTTTTTCACCATAGCCCTGTATTGGCTTCCAAATATTACTTTGCCAATTCCACAAGAACTGTCTTAGCGAAAGGCTTCTTCAGGGGAAAGCTGTAACTCTGTGAGATGATTTCACAGAACCCAAAGAAGTTTCCAGAAAGCTTCTTTCTCTTTGTTATCGGAGTTTATTTCCTTTGGCCCTATAATCTTTAAAGGGATCCAGAATATCTGTTCTCAGATTCCACAGAAATAAGGCTAGCAAAGAGATCCACGAAATACAGATGTAACTCTGTGAGATGAATTAACAGAACACTAAGCACTTTCTCAGAAAGCTTCTTTCAGATTTCATCTGAGGATATTTCCTTTTTCACCATAGCCCTCTATGGGCTTCCAAATATCACTTTGCCAATTCCACAAGAACTGTCTTAGCGAAAGTCTTCTTGAGTGGAAAGCTGTAACTCTGTGAGATGATTTCACAGAACACAAAGTAGTTTCTGAGAAAGCTTCGTTCTCTTTCTGATCGGAGGATATTTCTTTGGCCCTATACTATTCTAAGGGATCCGAAATATCTGTTCTCAGATTCCACAGAAATAATGCTAGCAAAGAAATCCACGAAATACAGATGTAACTCTGTGAGATGAATTAACAGAACACTAAGCAGTTTCTCAGAAAGCTACTTTCCAGATTTCATCTGAGGATATTTCCTTTTTCACCATAGCCCTCTATGGGCTTCCAAATATCACTTTGCCAATTCCACAAGAACTGTCTTAGCGAAAGGCTTCTTGAGGGGAAAGCTGTAACTCTGTGAGATGATTTCACAGAACACAAAGAAGTTTCTCAGAAAGCTTCTTTCTCTTTGTTATCGGAGGATATTTCCTTTGGCCCTACAGTCTTCTAAGGGATCCGAAATATCTGTTCTCAGATTCCACAGAAATAAGGCTAGCAAAGAGATACACCAAATACAGATGTAACTCTGTGAGATGAATTAACAGAACACTAAGCAGTTTCTCAGAAAGCTTCTTTCCAGATTTCATCTGAGGATATTTCCTTTTTCACCTTAGCCCTCTATGGGCTTCCAAATATCACTTTGCCAATTCCAAAAGAACTGTCTTAACGAAAGGCTTCTTCTGGGGAAAGCTGTAACTCTGTGAGATGATTTCACAGAACACAAAGAAGTTTCTCAGAAAGCTTCTTTCTCTTTGTTATCGGAGGATATTTCCTTTGGCCCTATAGTCTTCAAAGGGATCCGAAATATCTCTTCTCAGATTCCACAGAAATAAGGCTAGCAAAATATCCACGAAATGCAATTGTAACTCTGTGAGATGAATTAACAGAACACTAAGCAGTTTCTCAGAAAGCTACTTTCCAGATTTCATCTGAGGATATTTCCTTTTTCACCATAGCCCTCTATTGGCTTCCAAATATCTCTTTGCCAATTCCACAAGAACTGTCTAGCGAAAGGCTTCTTGAGTGGAAAGCTGTAACTCTGTGAGATGATTTCACAGAACACAAAGAAGTTTCTCAGAAAGATTTTCTCTCTTTGTTATCGGAGGATATTTCCTTTGGCCCTAGAGTCTTCAAAGGGATCCGAAATATCTGGTCTCAGATTCCATAGAAATAAGGCTAGCAAAGAGATCCACGAAATACAGATGTAACTCTGTGATATGAATTAAAAGAACACTACGCAGTTTCTCAGAAAGCTACTTTCCATATTTCATCTGAGGATATTTCCTTTTTCACCTTAGCACTATATGGGGTTCCAAATATCACTCTGCCAATTCCACAAGAACTGTCTTAGCGAAAGGCTTCTCTAGGGGAAAGCTGTATCTCTGTGAGATGATTTCACAGAACACAAAGAAGTTTCTCAGAAAGCTTCTTTCTCTTTGTTATCGGAAGATATTTCCTTTGGCCCTATAGTCTTCAAAGGGATCCGAAATATCTGTTCTCACATTCCACAGAAATAAGGCTAGCAAAGAGATCCACGAAATACAGATGTAACTCTGTTATATGAATTAACAGAACACTAAGCAGTTTCTCAGAAAGCTTCTTTCCACATTTCATCTGAGGATATTTCCTTTTTCACCCTAACCTTCTATGCGCTACCGAATATCACTTTGCCAATTGCTTAAGAACTGTCTTAGCGAAAGACTTCTTGAGGGGAAAGCTGTAACTCTGTGAGATGATTTCACAGAACACAAAGAAGTTTCTCTGAAAGCTTCTTTCTCTTTCTTATCGAAGTTTACTTCCTTTGGCCCTCCAATCTTCAAAGGGATCCGGAATATCTGTTCTCAGATTACACAGAAATAAGGCTAGCAAAGAGATCCACCAAATACAGATGTAACTCTGTGAGATGAATTAACAGAACACTAAGCAGTTTCTCAAAAGCTACTTTCCAGATTTCATCTGAGGATATTTCCTTTTTCACCAGAGCCCTCTATGGGCTTCCAAATATCACTATGACAATTCCACAAGAACTGTCTTAGCGAAAGGCTTCTTGAGGGGAAAGCTGTAACTCTGTGAGATGATTTCACAGAACACAAAGAAGTTTCTCAGAAAGCTTCTTCCTCTTTGTTATCGGAGGATATTTCCTTGGGCCCTATAGTCTTCTATGGGATCCGAAATATCTGTTCTCAGATTCCACAGAAATAAGGCTAGCAAAGAGATACACCAAATACAGATGTAACTCTGTGAGATGAATTAAGAGAACACTAAGCAGTTTCTCAGAAAGCTTCTTACCAGATTTCATCTGAGGATATTTCCTTTTTCACCATAGCCCTCTATGGGCTTCCAAATATCACTTTGCCAATTCCAAAAGAACTGTCTTAGCGAAAGACTTCTTCAGGGGAAAGCTGTACCTCTGTGAGATGATTTCACAGAACACAAAGTAGTTTCTCAGAAAGCTTCTTTCTCTTTGTTATCGGCCCTATTTGGCCCTAGAGTCTTCAAAGGGATCCGAAATATCTGGTCTCAGATTCCACAGAAATAAGGCTAGCAAAGAGATACACCAAATACAGATGTAACTCTGTGAGATGATTTCACAGAACACAAAGAAGTTTCTCAGAAAGCTTCTTTCTCTTTGTTATCGGAGTTTATTTCCTTTGGCCCTATAATCTTCAAAGGGATCCGCAATATCTGTTCTCAGATTCCACAGAAATAAGGCTAGCAAAGAGATCCACGAAATACAGATGTAACTCTGTGAGATGAATTAACAGAACACTAAGCAGTTTCTCAGAAAGCTTCTTTCCAGATTTCATCTGAGGATATTTCCTTTTTCACCATAGCCCTCTATGGGCTTCCAAATATCACTTTGCCAATACCACAAGAACTGTCTTAGCGAAAGACTTCTTGAGGGGAAAGCTCTAACGCTGTGAGGTGATTTCGCAGAACACAAAGAAGTTTCTCAGAAAGCTTCTTTCTCTTTGTTATCGGAGGATATTTCCTTTGGCCCTAGAGTCTTCAAAGGGATCCGAAATATCTGTTCTCAGATTCCACAGAAATAACGCTAGCAAAGAGATCCACGAAATACAGATGTAACTCTGTGAGATGAATTAACAGAACACTAAGCAGTTTCTCAGAAGGCTACTTTCCAGATTTCATCTGAGGATATTTCCTTTTTCACCATAGCACTATATGGGCTTCCAAATATCACTCTGCCAATTCCACAAGAACTGTCTTAGCGAGAGGCTTCTCTAGGGGAAAGTTGTATCTCTGTGAGATGATTTCACAGAACACAAAGAAGTTTCTCAGAAAGCTTCTTTCTCTTTGTTATCGGAAGATATTTCCTTTGGCCCTAGAGTCTTCAAAGGGATCCGAAATATCTGTTCTCAGATTCCACAGAAATAAGGCTAGCAAAGAGATCCACGAAATACAGATGTAACTCTGTGAGATGAATAAACAGAACCCTAAGCAGTTTCTCAAAAAGTTACTTTCCAGATTTCATCTGAGGATATTTCCTTTTTCACCATAGCCCTCTATGGGCTTCCAAATATCACTTTGCCAATACCACAAGAACTGTCTTAGCGAAAGACTTCTTGAGGGGAAAGCTCTAACGCTGTGAGGTGATTTCGCAGAACACAAAGAAGTTTCTCAGAAAGCTTCTTTCTCTTTGTTATCGGAGGATATTTCCTTTGGCCCTAGAGTCTTCAAAGGGATCCGAAATATCTGTTCTCAGATTCCACAGAAATAACGCTAGCAAAGAGATCCACGAAATACAGATGTAACTCTGTGAGATGAATTAACAGAACACTAAGCAGTTTCTCAGAAGGCTACTTTCCAGATTTCATCTGAGGATATTTCCTTTTTCACCATAGCACTATAAGGGCTTCCAAATATCACTCTGCCAATTCCACAAGAACTGTCTTAGCGAAAGGCTTTTTGAGGGGAAAGCTGTAACTCTGTGTGGTGATTTCACAGAACACAAAGAAGTTTCTCAGAAAGCTTCTTTCTCTTTGTTATCGGGAGATATTTCCTTTGGCCCTATAGTCTTCTAAGGGATCCGAAATATCTGTTCTCAGATTCCACAGAAATAAGGCTAGCAAAGAGATCCACGAAATACAGATGTAACTCTGTTATATGAATTAACAGAACACTAAGCAGTTTCTCAGAAAGCTTCTTTCCACATTTCATCTGAGGATATTTCCTTTTTCACCCTAGCCTTCTATGCGCTACCGAATATCACTTTGCCAATTGCTTAAGAACTGTCTTAGCCAAGAATTCTTGAGGGGAAAGCTGTAACTCTGTGAGATGATTTCACAGAACACAAAGAAGTTTCTCTGAAAGCTTCTTTCTCTTTGTTATCGGAGTTTACTTCCTTTGGCCCTATAATCTTCAAAGGGATCCGGAATATCTGTTCTCAGATTCCACAGAAATAAGGCTAGCAAAGAGATCCACGAAATACAGATGTAACTCTGTGAGATGAATAAACAGAGCACTAAGCAGTTTCTCAGAAAGCTTCTTTCCAGATTTCATCTGCGGATAATTCCTTTTTCACCATAGCCCTCTATGCGCTTCCAAATATCACTTTGCCAATTCCACAAGAACTGTCTTAGCGAAAGGCTTCTTGAGTGGAAAGCTGTAACTCTGTGAGATGATTTCACAGGACATAAAGAAGTTTCTGAGAAAGCTTCGTTCTCTTTGTGATCGGAGGATATGTCCTTTGGCCCTATAGTCTTCTAAGGGATCTGAAATATCTGTTCTCAGATTACACAGAAATAAGGCTAACAAAGAGATCCACCAAATACAGATGTAACTCTGTGAGATGAATTAACAGAACACTAAGCAGTTTCTCAAAAAGCTACTTTCCAGATTTCATCTGAGGATATTTCCTTTTTCACCAGAGCCCTCTATGGGCTTCCAAATATCACTTTGCCAATTCCAAAAGAACTGTCTTAGCGAAAGACTTCTTCAGGGGAAAGCTGTACCTCTGTGAGATGATTTCACAGAACACAAAGAAGTTTCTCAGAAAGCTTCTTTCTCTTTGTTATCTGAGGATATTTCCTTTGGCCCTAGAGTCTTCAAAGGGATCCGAAATATCTGGTCTCCGATTCCACAGAAATAAGGCTAGCAAAGAGATACACCAAATACAGATGTAACTCTGTGAGATGATTTCACAGAACACAAAGAAGTTTCTCAGAAAGCTTCTTTCTCTTCGTTATCGGAGTTTATTTCCTTTGGCCCTATAATCTTCAAAGGGATCCGGAATATCTGTTCTCAGATTCCACAGAATTAAGGCTAGCAAAGAGATCCACGAAATACAGATGTAACTCTGTGAGATGAATTAACAGAACACTAAGCAGTTTCTCAGAAAGCTTCTTTCCAGATTTCATCTGAGGATATTTCCTTTTTCACCATAGCCCTCTATGGGCTTCCAAATATCACTTTGCCAATACCACAAGAACTGTCTTAGCGAAAGACTTCTTGAGGGGAAAGCTCTAACGCTCTGAGGTGATTTCACAGAACACAAAGAAGTTTCTCAGAAAGCTTCTTTCTCTTTGTTATCGGAGGTTATTTCCTTTGGCCGTATAATCTTCAAAGGGATCCGGAATATCTGTTCTCAGATTCCACAGAAATAAGGCGAGCAAAGAGATCCACGAAATCCAGTTGTAACTCTGTGAGATGAATTAACAGAACACTAAGCAGTTTCTCAGAAAGCTACTTTCCAGATTTCATCTGAGGATATTTTCTTTTTCACCATAGCCCTGTATTGGCTTCCAAATATTACTTTGCCAATTCCACAAGAACTGTCTTAGCGAAAGGCTTCTTCAGGGGAAAGCTGTAACTCTGTGAGATGATTTCACAGAACCCAAAGAAGTTTCCAGAAAGCTTCTTTCTCTTTGTTATCGGAGTTTATTTCCTTTGGCCCTATAATCTTTAAAGGGATCCAGAATATCTGTTCTCAGATTCCACAGAAATAAGGCTAGCAAAGAGATCCACGAAATACAGATGTAACTCTGTGAGATGAATTAACAGAACACTAAGCACTTTCTCAGAAAGCTTCTTTCAGATTTCATCTGAGGATATTTCCTTTTTCACCATAGCCCTCTATGGGCTTCCAAATATCACTTTGCCAATTCCACAAGAACTGTCTTAGCGAAAGTCTTCTTGAGTGGAAAGCTGTAACTCTGTGAGATGATTTCACAGAACACAAAGTAGTTTCTGAGAAAGCTTCGTTCTCTTTCTGATCGGAGGATATTTCTTTGGCCCTATACTATTCTAAGGGATCCGAAATATCTGTTCTCAGATTCCACAGAAATAATGCTAGCAAAGAAATCCACGAAATACAGATGTAAATCTGTGAGATGAATTAACAGAACACTAAGCAGTTTCTCAGAAAGCTACTTTCCAGATTTCATCTGAGGATATTTCCTTTTTCACCATAGCCCTCTATGGGCTTCCAAATATCACTTTGCCAATTCCACAAGAACTGTCTTAGCGAAAGGCTTCTTGAGGGGAAAGCTGTAACTCTGTGAGATGATTTCACAGAACACAAAGAAGTTTCTCAGAAAGCTTCTTTCTCTTTGTTATCGGAGGATATTTCCTTTGGCCCTACAGTCTTCTAAGGGATCCGAAATATCTGTTCTCAGATTCCACAGAAATAAGGCTAGCAAAGAGATACACCAAATACAGATGTAACTCTGTGAGATGAATTAACAGAACACTAAGCAGTTTCTCAGAAAGCTTCTTTCCAGATTTCATCTGAGGATATTTCCTTTTTCACCTTAGCCCTCTATGGGCTTCCAAATATCACTTTGCCAATTCCAAAAGAACTGTCTTAACGAAAGGCTTCTTCAGGGGAAAGCTGTAACTCTGTGAGATGATTTCACAGAACACAAAGAAGTTTCTCAGAAAGCTTCTTTCTCTTTGTTATCGGAGGATATTTCCTTTGGCCCTATAGTCTTCAAAGGGATCCGAAATATCTCTTCTCAGGTTCCACAGAAATAAGGCTAGCAAAATATCCACGAAATGCAATTGTAACTCTGTGAGATGAATTAACAGAACACTAAGCAGTTTCTCAGAAAGCTACTTTCCAGATTTCATCTGAGGATATTTCCTTTTTCACCATAGCCCTCTATTGGCTTCCAAATATCTCTTTGCCAATTCCACAAGAACTGTCTAGCGAAAGGCTTCTTGAGTGGAAAGCTGTAACTCTGTGAGATGATTTCACAGAACACAAAGAAGTTTCTCAGAAAGATTTTCTCTCTTTGTTATCGGAGGATATTTCCTTTGGCCCTAGAGTCTTCAAAGGGATCCGAAATATCTGGTCTCAGATTCCATAGAAATAAGGCTAGCAGAGAGATCCACGAAATACAGATGTAACTCTGTGATATGAATTAAAAGAACACTACGCAGTTTCTCAGAAAGCTACTTTCCATATTTCATCTGAGGATATTTCCTTTTTCACCTTAGCACTATATGGGCTTCCAAATATCACTCTGCCAATTCCACAAGAACTGTCTTAGCGAAAGGCTTCTCTAGGGGAAAGCTGTATCTCTGTGAGATGATTTCACAGAACACAAAGAAGTTTCTCAGAAAGCTTCTTTCTCTTTGTTATCGGAAGATATTTCCTTTGGCCCTATAGTCTTCAAAGGGATCCGAAATATCTGTTCTCACATTCCACAGAAATAAGGCTAGCAAAGAGATCCACGAAATACAGATGTAACTCTGTTATATGAATTAACAGAACACTAAGCAGTTTCTCAGAAAGCTTCTTTCCACATTTCATCTGAGGATATTTCCTTTTTCACCCTAACCTTCTATGCGCTACCGAATATCACTTTGCCAATTGCTTAAGAACTGTCTTAGCGAAAGACTTCTTGAGGGGAAAGCTGTAACTCTGTGAGATGATTTCACAGAACACAAAGAAGTTTCTCTGAAAGCTTCTTTCTCTTTCTTATCGAAGTTTACTTCCTTTGGCCCTCCAATCTTCAAAGGGATCCGGAATATCTGTTCTCAGATTCCACAGAAATAAGGCTAGCAAAGAGATCCACGAAATACAGATGTAACTCTGTGAGATGAATTAACAGAACACTAAGCAGTTTCTCAGAAATCTTCTTTCCAGATTTCATCTGCGGATAATTCCTTTTTCACCATAGCCCTCCATGCGCTTCCAAATATCACTTTGCCAATTCCACAAGAACTGTCTTAGCGAAAGGCTTCTTGAGTGGAAAGCTGTAACTCTGTGAGATGATTTCACAGGACACAAAGAAGTTTCTGAGAAAGCTTCGTTCTCTTTGTGATCAGAGGATATGTCCTTTGGCCCTATAGTCTTCTAAGGGATCTGAAATATCTGTTCTCAGATTCCACAGAAATAAGGCTAGCAAAGAGATCCACGAAATACAGATGTAACCCTGTGAGATGAATTAACAGAACACTAAGCAGTTTCTCAAAAAGCTACTTTCCAGATTTCATCTGAGGATATTTCCTTTTTCACCAGAGCCCTCTATGGGCTTCCAAATATCACTATGCCAATTCCACAAGAACTATCTTAGCGAAAGGCTTCTTGAGGGAAAACTGTAACTCTGTGAGATGATTTCACAGAACACAAAGAAGTTTCTCAGAAAGCTTCTTTCTCTTTGTTATCGGAGGATATTTCCTTGGGCCCTATAGTCTTCTAAGGGATCCGAAATATCTGTTCTCAGATTCCACAGAAATAAGGCTAGCAAAGAGATACACCAAATACAGATGTAACTCTGTGAGATGAATTAAGAGAACACTAAGCAGTTTCTCAGAAAGCTTCTTTCCAGATTTCATCTGAGGATATTTCCTTTTTCACCATAGCCCTCTATGGGCTTCCAAATATCACTTTGCCAATTCCAAAAGAACTGTCTTAGCCAAAGACTTCTTCAGGGGAAAGCTGTACCTCTGTGAGATGATTTCACAGAACACAAAGAAGTTTCTCAGATAGCTTCTTTCTCTTTGTTATCGGAAGATATTTCCTTTGGCCCTATAATCTTCAAAGAGATCCGGAATATCTGTTCTCAGATTCCACAGAAATAAGGCTAGCAAAGAGATCCACGAAATACAGATGTAACTCTGTGAGGTGAATTAACAGAACACTAAGCAGTTTCTCAGAAAGCTTCTTTCCAGATTTCATCTGAGGATATTTCCTTTTTCACCATAGCCCTCTATGGGCTTCCAAATATCACTTTGCCAATACCACAAGAACTGTCTTAGCGAAAGACTTCTTGAGGGGAAAGCTCTAACGCTGTGAGGTGATTTCGCAGAACACAAAGAAGTTTCTCAGAAAGCTTCTTTCTCTTTGTTATCGGAGGATATTTCCTTTGGCCCTAGAGTCTTCAAAGGGATCCGAAATATCTGTTCTCAGATTCCACAGAAATAACGCTAGCAAAGAGATCCACGAAATACAGATGTAACTCTGTGAGATGAATTAACAGAACACTAAGCAGTTTCTCAGAAGGCTACTTTCCAGATTTCATCTGAGGATATTTCCTTTTTCACCATAGCACTATATGGGCTTCCAAATATCACTCTGCCAATTCCACAAGAACTGTCTTAGCGAGAGGCTTCTCTAGGGGAAAGTTGTATCTCTGTGAGATGATTTCACAGAACACAAAGAAGTTTCTCAGAAAGCTTCTTTCTCTTTGTTATCGGAAGATATTTCCTTTGGCCCTAGAGTCTTCAAAGGGATCCGAAATATCTGGTCTCAGATTCCACAGAAATAAGGCTAGCAAAGAGATCCACGAAATACAGATGTAACTCTGTGAGATGAATAAACAGAACCCTAAGCAGTTTCTCAAAAAGTTACTTTCCAGATTTCATCTGAGGATATTTCCTTTTTCACCATAGCCCTCTATGGGCTTCCAAATATCACTTTGCCAATACCACAAGAACTGTCTTAGCGAAAGACTTCTTGAGGGGAAAGCTCTAACGCTGTGAGGTGATTTCGCAGAACACAAAGAAGTTTCTCAGAAAGCTTCTTTCTCTTTGTTATCGGAGGATATTTCCTTTGGCCCTAGAGTCTTCAAAGGGATCCGAAATATCTGTTCTCAGATTCCACAGAAATAACGCTAGCAAAGAGATCCACGAAATACAGATGTAACTCTGTGAGATGAATTAACAGAACACTAAGCAGTTTCTCAGAAGGCTACTTTCCAGATTTCATCTGAGGATATTTCCTTTTTCACCATAGCACTATATGGGCTTCCAAATATCTCTCTGCCAATTCCACAAGAACTGTCTTAGCGAAAGGCTTCTCTAGGGGAAAGTTGTATCTCTATGAGATGATTTCACAGAACACAAAGAAGTTTCTCAGAAAGCTTCTTTCTCTTTGTTATCGGAAGATATTTCCTTTGGCCCTAGAGTCTTCAAAGGGATCCGAAATATCTGGTCTCAGATTCCACAGAAATAAGGCTAGCAAAGAGATCCAAGAAATACAGATGTAACTCTGTGAGATGAATAAACAGAACCCTAAGCAGTTTCTCAAAAAGTTACTTTCCAGATTTCATCTGAGGATATTTCCTTTTTCACCATAGCCCTCTATGCGCTTCCAAATATCACTTTGCCAATTCCACAAGAACTGTCTTAGCGAAAGGCTACTTGAGTGGAAAGCTGTAACTCTGTGAGATGATTTCACAGGACACAAAGAAGTTTCTGAGAAAGCTTCGTTCTCTTTGTGATCGGAGGATATGTCCTTTGGCCCTATAGTCTTCTAAGGGATCTGAAATATCTGTTCTCAGATTCCACAGAAATAAGGCTAGAAAAGAGATCCACGAAATACAGATGTAACACTGTGAGATGAATTAACAGAACACTAAGCAGTTTCTCAGAAACTTCTTTCCAGATTTCTTCTGAGGATATTTCCTTTTTCACCATAGCCCTCTATGCGCTTCCAAATATCACTTTGCCAATTCCACAAGAACTGTCTTAGCGAAAGGCTTTTTGAGGGGAAAGCTGTAACTCTGTGAGGTGATTTCACAGAACACAAGGAAGTTTCTCAGAAAGCTTCTTTCTCTTTCTTATCGGGAGATATTTCCTTTGGCCCTATAGTCTTCTAAGGGATCCGAAATATCTGTTCTCAGATTCCACAGAAATAAGGCTAGCAAAGAGATCCACGAAATACAGATGTAACTCTGTTATATGAATTAACAGAACACTAAGCAGTTTCTCAGAAAGCTTCTTTCCACATTTCATCTGAGGATATTTCCTTTTTCACCCTAGCCTTCTATGCGCTACCGAATATCACTTTGCCAATTGCTTAAGAACTGTCTTAGCCAAGAATTCTTGAGGGGAAAGCTGTAACTCTGTGAGATGATTTCACAGAACACAAAGAAGTTTCTCTGAAAGCTTCTTTCTCTTTGTTATCGGAGTTTACTTCCTTTGGCCCTATAATCTTCAAAGGGATCCGGAATATCTGTTCTCAGATTCCACAGAAATAAGGCTAGCAAAGAGATCCACGAAATACAGATGTAACTCTGTGAGATGAATAAACAGAGCACTAAGCAGTTTCTCAGAAAGCTTCTTTCCAGATTTCATCTGCGGATAATTCCTTTTTCACCATAGCCCTCTATGCGCTTCCAAATATCACTTTGCCAATTCCACAAGAACTATCTTAGCGAAAGGCTTCTTGAGTGGAAAGCTGTAACTCTGTGAGATGATTTCACAGGACATAAAGAAGTTTCTGAGAAAGCTTCGTTCTCTTTGTGATCGGAGGATATGTACTTTGGCCCTATAGTCTTCTAAGGGATCTGAAATATCTGTTCTCAGATTACACAGAAATAAGGCTAACAAAGAGATCCACCAAATACAGATGTAACTCTGTGAGATGAATTAACAGAACACTAAGCAGTTTCTCAAAAAGCTACTTTCCAAATTTCATCTGAGGATATTTCCTTTTTCACCAGAGCCCTCTATGGGCTTCCAAATATCACTTTGCCAATTCCAAAAGAACTGTCTTAGCGAAAGACTTCTTCAGGGGAAAGCTGTACCTCTGTGAGATGATTTCACAGAACACAAAGAAGTTTCTCAGAAAGCTTCTTTCTCTTTGTTATCTGAGGATATTTCCTTTGGCCCTAGAGTCTTCAAAGGGATCCGAAATATCTGGTCTCCGATTCCACAGAAATAAGGCTAGCAAAGAGATACACCAAATACAGATGTAACTCTGTGAGATGATTTCACAGAACACAAAGAAGTTTCTCAGAAAGCTTCTTTCTCTTCGTTATCGGAGTTTATTTCCTTTGGCCCTATAATCTTCAAAGGGATCCGGAATATCTGTTCTCAGATTCCACAGAATTAAGGCTAGCAAAGAGATCCACGAAATACAGATGTAACTCGGTGAGAAGAATTAACAGAACACTAAGCAGTTTCTCAGAAAGCTTCTTTCCAGATTTCATCTGATGATATTTCCTTTTTCACCATAGCCCTCTATGGCTTCCAAATATCACTTTGCCAATACCACAAGAACTGTCTTAGCGAAAGACTTCTTGAGGGGAAAGCTCTAACGCTCTGAGGTGATTTCACAGAACACAAAGAAGTTTCTCAGAAAGCTTCTTTCTCTTTGTTATCGGAGGTTATTTCCTTTGGCCGTATAATCTTCAAAGGGATCCGGAATATCTGTTCTCAGATTCCACAGAAATAAGGCGAGCAAAGAGATCCACGAAATCCAGTTGTAACTCTGTGAGATGAATTAACAGAACACTAAGCAGTTTCTCAGAAAGCTACTTTCCAGATTTCATCTGAGGATATTTTCTTTTTCACCATAGCCCTGTATTGGCTTCCAAATATTACTTTGCCAATTCCACAAGAACTGTCTTAGCGAAAGGCATCTTCAGGGGAAAGCTGTAACTCTGTGAGATGATTTCACAGAACCCAAAGAAGTTTCCAGAAAGCTTCTTTCTCTTTGTTATCGGAGTTTATTTCCTTTGGCCCTATAATCTTTAAAGGGATCCAGAATATCTGTTCTCAGATTCCACAGAAATAAGGCTAGCAAAGAGATCCACGAAATACAGATGTAACTCTGTGAGATGAATTAACAGAACACTAAGCACTTTCTCAGAAAGCTTCTTTCAGATTTCATCTGAGGATATTTCCTTTTTCACCATAGCCCTCTATGGGCTTCCAAATATCACTTTGCCAATTCCACAAGAACTGTCTTAGCGAAAGTCTTCTTGAGTGGAAAGCTGTAACTCTGTGAGATGATTTCACAGAACACAAAGTAGTTTCTGAGAAAGCTTCGTTCTCTTTCTGATCGGAGGATATTTCTTTGGCCCTATACTATTCTAAGGGATCCGAAATATCTGTTCTCAGATTCCACAGAAATAATGCTAGCAAAGAAATCCACGAAATACAGATGTAACTCTGTGAGATGAATTAACAGAACACTAAGCAGTTTCTCAGAAAGCTACTTTCCAGATTTCATCTGAGGATATTTCCTTTTTCACCATAGCCCTCTATGGGCTTCCAAATATCACTTTGCCAATTCCACAAGAACTGTCTTAGCGAAAGGCTTCTTGAGGGGAAAGCTGTAACTCTGTGAGATGATTTCACAGAACACAAAGAAGTTTCTCAGAAAGCTTCTTTCTCTTTGTTATCGGAGGATATTTCCTTTGGCCCTATAGTCTTCAAAGGGATCCGAAATATCTCTTCTCAGGTTCCACAGAAATAAGGCTAGCAAAATATCCACGAAATGCAATTGTAATTCTGTGAGATGAATTAACAGAACACTAAGCAGTTTCTCAGAAAGCTACTTTCCAGATTTCATCTGAGGATATTTCCTTTTTCACCATAGACCTCTATTGGCTTCCAAATATCTCTTTGCCAATTCCACAAGAACTGTCTAGCGAAAGGCTTCTTGAGTGGAAAGCTGTAACTCTGTGAGATGATTTCACAGAACACAAAGAAGTTTCTCAGAAAGATTTTCTCTCTTTGTTATCGGAGGATATTTCCTTTTGCCCTAGAGTCTTCTAAGGGATCCGAAATATCTGGTCTCAGATTCCATAGAAATAAGGCTAGCAAAGAGATCCACGAAATACAGATGTAACTCTGTGATATGAATTAAAAGAACACTACGCAGTTTCTCAGAAAGCTACTTTCCATATTTCATCTGAGGATATTTCCTTTTTCACCTTAGCACTATATGGGCTTCCAAATATCACTCTGCCAATTCCACAAGAACTGTCTTAGCGAAAGGCTTCTCTAGGGGAAAGCTGTATCTCTGTGAGATGATTTCACAGAACACAAAGAAGTTTCTCAGAAAGCTTCTTTCTCTTTGTTATCGGAAGATATTTCCTTTGGCCCTATAGTCTTCAAAGGGATCCGAAATATCTGTTCTCACATTCCACAGAAATAAGGCTAGCAAAGAGATCCACGAAATACAGATGTAACTCTGTTATATGAATTAACAGAACACTAAGCAGTTTCTCAGAAAGCTTCTTTCCACATTTCATCTGAGGATATTTCCTTTTTCACCCTAACCTTCTATGCGCTACCGAATATCACTTTGCCAATACCACAAGAACTGTCTTAGCGAAAGACTTCTTGAGGGGAAAGCTCTAACGCTGTGAGGTGATTTCCCAGAACACAAAGAAGTTTCTCAGAAAGCTTCTTTCTCTTTGTTTTCGGAGTTTATTTCCTTTGGCCCTATAATCTTCAAAGGGATCCGGAATATCTGTTCTCAGATTCCACAGAAATAAGGCTAGCAAAGAGATCCACGAAATACAGATGTAACTCTGTGAGATGAATTAACAGAACACTAAGCAGTTTCTCAGAAACTTCTTTCCAGATTTCATCTGAGGATATTTCCTTTTTCACCATAGCCCTCTATGCGCTTCCAAATATCACTTTGCCAATTCCACAAGAACTGTCTTAGCGAAAGGCTTTTTGAGGGGAAAGCTGTAACTCTGTGAGATGATTTCACAGAACACAAAGAAGTTTCCAAGAAAGCTTCTTTCTCTTTGTTATCGGAAGATATTTCCTTTGGCCCTATAATCTTCAAAGGGATCCGGAATATCTGTTCTCAGATTCCACAGAAATAAGGCTAGCAAAGAGATCCACGAAATACAGATGTAACTCTGTGAGATGAATTAACAGAACACTAAGCACTTTCTCAGAAAGCTTCTTTCAGATTTCATCTGAGGATATTTCCTTTTTCACCATAGCCCTCTATGGGCTTCCAAATATCACTTTGCCAATTCCACAAGAACTGTCTTAGCGAAATCTTCTTGAGTGGAAAGCTGTAACTCTGTGAGATGATTTCACAGAACACAAAGTAGTTTCTGAGAAAGCTTCGTTCTCTTTCTGATCGGAGGATATTTCTTTGGCCCTATACTATTCTAAGGGATCCGAAATATCTGTTCTCAGATTCCACAGAAATAATGCTAGCAAAGAAATCTACGAAATACCGATGTAACTCTGTGAGATGAATTAACAGAACACTAAGCAGTTTCTCAGAAAGCTACTTTCCAGATTTCATCTGAGGATATTTCCTTTTTCACCATAGCCCTCTATGGGCTTCCAAATATCACTTTGCCAATTCCACAAGAACTGTCTTAGCGAAAGGCTTCTTGAGGGGAAAGCTGTAACTCTGTGAGATGATTTCACAGAACACAAAGAAGTTTCTCAGAGAGCTTCTTTCTCTTTGTTATCGGAGGATATTTCCTTTGGCCCTACAGTCTTCTAAGGGATCCGAAATATCTGTTCTCAGATTCCACAGAAATAAGGCTAGCAAAGAGATACACCAAATACAGATGTAACTCTGTGAGATGAATTAACAGAACACTAAGCAGTTTCTCAGAAAGCTTCTTTCCAGATTTCATCTGAGGATATTTCCTTTTTCACCTTAGCCCTCTATGGGCTTCCAAATATCACTTTGCCAATTCCAAAAGAACTGTCTTAACGAAAGGCTTCTTCAGGGGAACGCTGTAACTCTGTGAGATGATTTCACAGAACACAAAGAAGTTTCTCAGAAAGCTTCTTTCTCTTTGTTATCGGAGGATATTTCCTTTGGCCCTATAGTCTTCAAAGGGATCCGAAATATCTCTTCTCAGGTTCCACAGAAATAAGGCTAGCAAAATATCCACGAAATGCAATTGTAACTCTTTGAGATGAATTAACAGAACACTAAGCAGTTTCTCAGAAAGCTACTTTCCAGATTTCATCTGAGGATATTTCCTTTTTCACCATAGCCCTCTATTGGCTTCCAAATATCTCTTTGCCAATTCCACAAGAACTGTCTAGCGAAAGGCTTCTTGAGTGGAAAGCTGTAACTCTGTGAGATGATTTCACAGAACACAAAGAAGTTTCTCAGAAAGATTTTCTCTCTTTGTTATCGGAGGATATTTCCTTTGGCCCTAGAGTCTTCAAAGGGATCCGAAATATCTGGTCTCAGATTCCATAGAAATAAGGCTAGCAAAGAGATCCACGAAATACAGATGTAACTCTGTGATATGAATTAAAAGAACACTACGCAGTTTCTCAGAAAGCTACTTTCCATATTTCATCTGAGGATATTTCCTTTTTCACCTTAGCACTATATGGGCTTCCAAATATCACTCTGCCAATTCCACAAGAACTGTCTTAGCGAAAGGCTTCTCTAGGGGAAAGCTGTATCTCTGTGAGATGATTTCACAGAACACAAAGAAGTTTCTCAGAAAGCTTCTTTCTCTTTGTTATCGGAAGATATTTCCTTTGGCCCTATAGTCTTCAAAGGGATCCGAAATATCTGTTCTCACATTCCACAGAAATAAGGCTAGCAAAGAGATCCACGAAATACAGATGTAACTCTGTTATATGAATTAACAGAACACTAAGCAGTTTCTCAGAAAGCTTCTTTCCACATTTCATCTGAGGATATTTCCTTTTTCACCCTAACCTTCTATGCGCTACCGAATATCACTTTGCCAATTGCTTAAGAACTGTCTTAGCGAAAGACTTCTTGAGGGGAAAGCTGTAACTCTGTGAGATGATTTCACAGAACACAAAGAAGTTTCTCTGAAAGCTTCTTTCTCTTTCTTATCGAAGTTTACTTCCTTTGGCCCTCCAATCTTCAAAGGGATCCGGAATATCTGTTCTCAGATTCCACAGAAATAAGGCTAGCAAAGAGATCCACGAAATACAGATGTAACTCTGTGAGATGAATTAACAGAACACTAAGCAGTTTCTCAGAAATCTTCTTTCCAGATTTCATCTGCGGATAATTCCTTTTTCACCATAGCCCTCCATGCGCTTCCAAATATCACTTTGCCAATTCCACAAGAACTGTCTTAGCGAAAGGCTTCTTGAGTGGAAAGCTGTAACTCTGTGAGATGATTTCACAGGACACAAAGAAGTTTCTGAGAAAGCTTCGTTCTCTTTGTGATCAGAGGATATGTCCTTTGGCCCTATAGTCTTCTAAGGGATCTGAAATATCTGTTCTCAGATTCCACAGAAATAAGGCTAGCAAAGAGATCCACGAAATACAGATGTAACTCTGTGAGATGAATTAACAGAACACTAAGCAGTTTCTCAAAAAGCTACTTTCCAGATTTCATCTGAGGATATTTCCTTTTTCACCAGAGCCCTCTATGGGCTTCCAAATATCACTATGCCAATTCCACAAGAACTATCTTAGCGAAAGGCTTCTTGAGGGGAAAACTGTAACTCTGTGAGATGATTTCACAGAACACAAAGAAGTTTCTCAGAAAGCTTCTTTCTCTTTGTTATCGGAGGATATTTCCTTGGGCCCTATAGTCTTCTAAGGGATCCGAAATATCTGTTCTCAGATTCCACAGAAATAAGGCTAGCAAAGAGATACACCAAATACAGATGTAACTCTGTGAGATGAATTAAGAGAACACTAAGCAGTTTCTCAGAAAGCTTCTTTCCAGATTTCATCTGAGGATATTTCCTTTTTCACCATAGCCCTCTATGGGCTTCCAAATATCACTTTGCCAATTCCAAAAGAACTGTCTTAGCCAAAGACTTCTTCAGGGGAAAGCTGTACCTCTGTGAGATGATTTCACAGAACACAAAGAAGTTTCTCAGAAAGCTTCTTTCTCTTTGTTATCGGAGGATATTACCTTTGGCCCTAGAGTCTTCAAAGGGATCCGAAATATCTGGTCTCAGATTCCACAGAAATAAGGCTAGCAAAGAGATACACCAAATACAGATGTAACTCTGTGAGATGATTTTACAGAACACAAAGAAGTTTCTCAGATAGCTTCTTTCTCTTTGTTATCGGAAGATATTTCCTTTGGCCCTATAATCTTCAAAGGGATCCGGAATATCTGTTCTCAGATTCCACAGAAATAAGGCTAGCAAAGAGATCCACGAAATACAGATGTAACGCTGTGAGGTGAATTAACAGAACAATAAGCAGTTTCTCAGAAAGCTTCTTTCCAGATTTCATCTGAGGATATTTCCTTTTTCACCATAGCCCTCTATGGGCTTCCAAATATCACTTTGCCAATACCACAAGAACTGTCTTAGCGAAAGACTTCTTGAGGGGAAAGCTCTAACGCTGTGAGGTGATTTCCCAGAACACAAAGAAGTTTCTCAGAAAGCTTCTTTCTCTTTGTTTTCGGAGTTTATTTCCTTTGGCCCTATAATCTTCAAAGGGATCCGGAATATCTGTTCTCAGATTCCACAGAAATAAGGCTAGCAAAGAGATACACCAAATACAGATGTAACTCTGTGAGATGAATTAACAGAACACTAAGCAGTTTCTCAGAAAGCTTCTTTCCAGATTTCATCTGAGGATATTTCCTTTTTCACCTTAGCCCTCTATGGGCTTCCAAATATCACTTTGCCAATTCCTAAAGAACTGTCTTAACCAAAAGCTTCTTCAGGGGAAAGCTGTAACTCTGTGAGATGATTTCACAGAACACAAAGAAGTTTCTCAGAAAGCTTCTTTCTCTTTGTTATCGGAATTTATTTCCTTTGGCCCTATAATCTTCAAAGGGATCCGGAATATCTCTTCTCAGATTCCACAGAAATAAGGCGAGCAAAGAGATCCACGAAATACAGATGTAACTCTGTGAGATGAATTAACAGAACACTAAGCAGTTTCTCAGAAACTTCTTTCCAGATTTCATCTGAGGATATTTCCTTTTTCACCATAGCCCTCTATGGGCTTCCAAATATCACTTTGCCAATTCCACAAGAACTGTCTCAGCGAAAGGCTTTTTGAGGGGAAAGCTGTAACTCTGTGAGATGATTTCACAGAACACAAAGAAGTTTCTAAGAAAGCTTCTTTCTCTTTGTTATCGGAAGATATTTCCTTTGGCCCTCTAGTCTTCTAAGGGATCCGAAATATCTGTTCTCAGATTCCACAGAAATAAGGCTAGCAAAGAGATCCACGAAATACAGATGTAACTCTGTGAGATGAATTAACAGAACACTAAGCAGTTTCTCAGAAAGCTACTTTCCAGGTTTCATCTGAGGATATTTTCTTTTTCACCATAGCCCTGTATGGGCTTCCAAATATTACTTTGCCAATTCCACAAGAACTGTCTTAGAGAAAGGCTTCTTGAGGGGAAAGCTGTAACTCTTTGAGATGATTTCACAGAACACAAAGAAGTTTCCAGAAAGCTTCTTTCTCTTTGTTATCGGAAGATATTTCCTTTGGCCCTATAATCTTCAAAGGGATCCGGAATATCTGTTCTCAGATTCCACAGAAATAAGGCTAGCAAAGAGATCCACGAAATACAGATGTAACTCTGTGAGATGAATTAACAGAACACTAAGCAGTTTCTCAGAAAGCTTCTTTCCAGATTTCATCTGAGGATATTTCCTTTTTCACCTTAGCCCTCTATGGGCTTCCAAATATCACTTTGCCAATTCCACAAGAACTGTCTTAGCGAAAGTCTTCTTGAGTGGAAAGCTGTAACTCTGTGAGATGATTTCACAGAACACAAAGTAGTTTCTGAGAAAGCTTCGTTCTCTTTCTGATCGGAGGATATTTCTTTGGCCCTATACTATTCTAAGGGATCCGAAATATCTGTTCTCAGATTCCACAGAAATAATCCTAGCAAAGAAATCCACGAAATACAGATGTAACTCTGTGAGATGAATTAACAGAACACTAAGCAGTTTCTCAGAAAGCTACTTTCCAGATTTCATCTGAGGATATTTCCTTTTTCACCATAGCCCTCTATGGGCTTCCAAATATCACTTTGCCAATTCCAAAAGAACTGTCTTAGCGAAAGGCTTTTTGAGGGGAAAGCTGTAATTCTGTGAGATGATTTCACAGAACACAAAGAAGTTTCTGAGAAAGCTTCTTTCTCTTTGTTATCGGAGGATATTTCCTTTGGCCCTATAGTCTTCTAAGGGATCCGAAATATCTGTTCTCAGATTCCACAGAAATAAGGCTAGCAAAGAGAAACACCAAATACAGATGTAACTCTGTGAGATGAATTAACAGAACACTAAGCAGTTTCTCAGAAAGCTTCTTTCCAGATTTCATCTGAGGATATTTCCTTTTTCACCTTAGCCCTCTATGGGCTTCCAAATATCACTTTGCCAATTCCAAAAGAACTGTCTTAACGAAAGACTTCTTCAGGGGAAATCTGTAACTCTGTGAGGTGATTTCACAGAACACAAAGAAGTTTCTCAGAAAGCTTCTTTCTCTTTGTTATAGGAGGGTATTTCCTTTGGCCCTATAGTCTTCTTAGGGATCCGAAATATCTGGTCTCAGATTCCACAGAAATAAGGCTAGCAAAGAGATACACCAAATACAGATGTAAATCTGTGAGATGATTTCACAGAACACAAAGAAGTTTCTCAGAAAGCTTCTTTCTCTTTGTTATCGGAGTTTATTTCCTTTGGCCCTATAATCTTCAAAGGGATCCGGAATATCTGTTCTCAGATTCCACAGAAAAAAGGCTAGCAAAGAGATCCACGAAATACAGATGTAACTCTGTGAGATGAATTAACAGAACACTAAGCAGTTTCTCAGAAAGCTTCTTTCCAGATTTCATCTGAGGATATTTCCTTTTTCACCATAGCCCTCTATGGGCTTCCAAATATCACTTTGCCAATACCACAAGAACTGTGTTAGCGAAACACTTCTTGAGGGGAAAGCTCTAACGCTCTGAGGTGATTTCACAGAACACAAAGAAGTTTCTCAGAAAGCTTCTTTCTCTTTGTTATCGGAGTTTATTTCCTTTGGCCCTATAATCTTCAAAGGGATCCGGAATATCTCTTCTCAGATTCCACAGAAATAAGGCGAGCAAAGAGATCCACGAAATACAGATGTAACTCTGTGAGATGTATTAACAGAACACTAAGCAGTTTCTCAGAAACTTCTTTCCAGATTTCATCTGAGGATATTTCCTTTTTCACCATAGCCCTCTATGGGCTTCCAAATATCACTTTGCCAATTCCACAAGAACTGTCTAAGCGAAAGTCTTCTTGAGTGGAAAGCTGTAACTCTGTGAGATGATTTCACAGAACACAAAGCAGTTTCTGAGAAAGCTGCGTTCTCTTTCTGATCGGAGGATATTTCTTTGGCCCTATACTATTCTAAGGGATCCGAAATATCTGTTCTCAGATTCCACAGAAATAATGCTAGCAAAGAAATCCACGAAATACAGATGTAACTCTGTGAGATGAATTAACAGAACACTAAGCAGTTTCTCAGAAAGCTACTTTCCAGATTTCATCTGAGGATATTTCCTTTTTCACCATAGCCCTCTATGGGCTACCAAATATCACTTTGCCAATTCCAAAAGAACTGTCTTAGCGAAAGGCTTCTTGAGGGGAGTGCTGTAACTCTGTGAGTTGATTTCACAGAACACAAAGAAGTTTCTCAGAAAGCTTCTTTCTCTTTGTTATCGGAGGATATTTCCTTTGGCCCTATAGTCTTCTAAGAGATCCGAAATATCTGTTCTCAGATTCCACAGAAATAAGGCTAGCAAAGAGATCCACGAAATACAAATGTAACTCTGTGAGATGAGTTAACAGAACACTAAGCAGTTTCTCAGAAAGCTTCTTTCCAGATTTCATCTGAGGATATTTCCTTTTTCACCATAGCCCTCTATGGGCTTCCAAATATCACTTTGCCAATTCCAAAAGAACTGTCTTAGCGAAAGATTTCTTCAGGGGAAAGCTGTACCTCTGTGAGATGATTTCACAGAACACAAAGAAGTTTCTCAGAAAGCTTCTTTCTCTTTGTTATCGGAGGATATTTCCTTTGGCCCTATAGTCTTCAAAGGGATTCGAAATATCTGTTCTCAGATTCCACAGAAATAAGGCTAGCAAAAGATCCACGAAATACAAATGTAACTCTGTGAGATGAATTAACAGAACACTAAGCAGTTTCTCAGAAAGCTACTTTCCAGATTTCATCTGCGGATAATTCCTTTTTCACCATAGCCCTCTATGCGCTTCCAAATATCACTTTGCCAATTCCACAAGAACTGTGTTAGCTAAAGGCTTCTTGAGTGGAAAGCTGTAACTCTGTGAGATGATTTCACAGAACACAAAGAAGTTTCTGAGAAAGCTTCGTTCTCTTTGTGATCGGAGGATATGTCCTTTGGCCCTAGAGTCTTCTAAGGGATCTGAAATATCTGTTCTCAGATTCCACAGAAATAAGGCTAGCAAAGAGATCCACCAAATACAGATGTAACTCTGTGAGATGAATTAAGAGAACACTAAGCAGTTTCTCAGAAAGATTCTTTCCAGATTTCATCTGAGGATATTTCCTTTTTCACCATAGCCCTCTATGGGCTTCCAAATATCACTTTGCCAATTCCAAAAGAACTGTCTTAGCCAAAGACTTCTTCAGGGGAAAGCTGTACCTCTGTGAGATGATTTCACAGAACACAAAGAAGTTTCTCAGAAAGCTTCTTTCTCTTTGTTATCGGAGGATATTACCTTTGGCCCTAGAATCTTCAAAGGGATCCGAAATATCTGGTCTCAGATTCCACAGAAATAAGGCTAGCAAAGAGATACACCAAATACAGATGTAACTCTGTGAGATGATTTTACAGAACACAAAGAAGTTTCTCAGATAGCTTCTTTCTCTTTGTTATCGGAAGATATTTCCTTTGGCCCTATAATCTTCAAAGGGATCCGGAATATCTGTTCTTAGATTCCACAGAAATAAGGCTAGCAAAGAGATCCACGAAATACAGATGTAACTCTGTGAGGTGAATTAACAGAACACTAAGCAGTTTCTCAGAAAGCTTCTTTCCAGATTTCATCTGAGGATATTTCCTTTTTCACCATAGCCCTCTATGGGCTTCCAAATATCACTTTGCCAATACCACAAGAACTGTCTTAGCGAAAGACTTCTTGAGGGGAAAGCTCTAACGCTGTGAGGTGATTTCCCAGAACACAAAGAAGTTTCTCAGAAAGCTTCTTTCTCTTTGTTTTCGGAGTTTATTTCCTTTGGCCCTATAATCTTCAAAGGGATCCGGAATATCTGTTCTCAGATTCCACAGAAATAAGGCTAGCAAAGAGATACACCAAATACAGATGTAACTCTGTGAGATGAATTAACAGAACACTAAGCAGTTTCTCAGAAAGCTTCTTTCCAGATTTCATCTGAGGATATTTCCTTTTTCACCTTAGCCCTCTATGGGCTTCCAAATATCACTTTGCCAATTCCTAAAGAACTGTCTTAACCAAAAGCTTCTTCAGGGGAAAGCTGTAACTCTGTGAGATGATTTCACAGAACACAAAGAAGTTTCTCAGAAAGCTTCTTTCTCTTTGTTATCGGAATTTATTTCCTTTGGCCCTATAATCTTCAAAGGGATCCGGAATATCTCTTCTCAGATTCCACAGAAATAAGGCGAGCAAAGAGATCCACGAAATACAGATGTAACTCTGTGAGATGAATTAACAGAACACTAAGCAGTTTCTCAGAAACTTCTTTCCAGATTTCATCTGAGGATATTTCCTTTTTCACCATAGCCCTCTATGGGCTTCCAAATATCACTTTGCCAATTCCACAAGAACTGTCTCAGCGAAAGGCTTTTTGAGGGGAAAGCTGTAACTCTGTGAGATGATTTCACAGAACACAAAGAAGTTTCTAAGAAAGCTTCTTTCTCTTTGTTATCGGAAGATATTTCCTTTGGCCCTCTAGTCTTCTAAGGGATCCGAAATATCTGTTCTCAGATTCCACAGAAATAAGGCTAGCAAAGAGATCCACGAAATACAGATGTAACTCTGTGAGATGAATTAACAGAACACTAAGCAGTTTCTCAGAAAGCTACTTTCCAGGTTTCATCTGAGGATATTTTCTTTTTCACCATAGCCCTGTATGGGCTTCCAAATATTACTTTGCCAATTCCACAAGAACTGTCTTAGAGAAAGGCTTCTTGAGGGGAAAGCTGTAACTCTTTGAGATGATTTCACAAAACACAAAGAAGTTTCCAGAAAGCTTCTTTCTCTTTGTTATCGGAAGATATTTCCTTTGGCCCTATAATCTTCAAAGGGATCCGGAATATCTGTTCTCAGATTCCACAGAAATAAGGCTAGCAAAGAGATCCACGAAATACAGATGTAACTCTGTGAGATGAATTAACAGAACACTAAGCAGTTTCTCAGAAAGCTTCTTTCCAGATTTCATCTGAGGATATTTCCTTTTTCACCTTAGCCCTCTATGGGCTTCCAAATATCACTTTGCCAATTCCACAAGAACTGTCTTAGCGAAAGTCTTCTTGAGTGGAAAGCTGTAACTCTGTGAGATGATTTCACAGAACACAAAGTAGTTTCTGAGAAAGCTTCGTTCTCTTTCTGATCGGAGGATATTTCTTTGGCCCTATACTATTCTAAGGGATCCGAAATATCTGTTCTCAGATTCCACAGAAATAATCCTAGCAAAGAAATCCACGAAATACAGATGTAACTCTGTGAGATGAATTAACAGAACACTAAGCAGTTTCTCAGAAAGCTACTTTCCAGATTTCATCTGAGGATATTTCCTTTTTCACCATAGCCCTCTATGGGCTTCCAAATATCACTTTGCCAATTCCAAAAGAACTGTCTTAGCGAAAGGCTTTTTGAGGGGAAAGCTGTAATTCTGTGAGATGATTTCACAGAACACAAAGAAGTTTCTCAGAAAGCTTCTTTCTCTTTGTTATCGGAGGATATTTCCTTTGGCCCTATAGTCTTCTAAGGGATCCGAAATATCTGTTCTCAGATTCCACAGAAATAAGGCTAGCAAAGAGAAACACCAAATACAGATGTAACTCTGTGAGATGAATTAACAGAACACTAAGCAGTTTCTCAGAAAGCTTCTTTCCAGATTTCATCTGAGGATATTTCCTTTTTCACCTTAGCCCTCTATGGGCTTCCAAATATCACTTTGCCAATTCCAAAAGAACTGTCTTAACGAAAGACTTCTTCAGGGGAAATCTGTAACTCTGTGAGGTGATTTCACAGAACACAAAGAAGTTTCTCAGAAAGCTTCTTTCTCTTTGTTATAGGAGGGTATTTCCTTTGGCCCTATAGTCTTCTTAGGGATCCGAAATATCTGGTCTCAGATTCCACAGAAATAAGGCTAGCAAAGAGATACACCAAATACAGATGTAAATCTGTGAGATGATTTCACAGAACACAAAGAAGTTTCTCAGAAAGCTTCTTTCTCTTTGTTATCGGAGTTTATTTCCTTTGGCCCTATAATCTTCAAAGGGATCCGGAATATCTGTTCTCAGATTCCACAGAAAAAAGGCTAGCAAAGAGATCCACGAAATACAGATGTAACTCTGTGAGATGAATTAACAGAACACTAAGCAGTTTCTCAGAAAGCTTCTTTCCAGATTTCATCTGAGGATATTTCCTTTTTCACCATAGCCCTCTATGGGCTTCCAAATATCACTTTGCCAATACCACAAGAACTGTGTTAGCGAAACACTTCTTGAGGGGAAAGCTCTAACGCTCTGAGGTGATTTCACAGAACACAAAGAAGTTTCTCAGAAAGCTTCTTTCTCTTTGTTATCGGAGTTTATTTCCTTTGGCCCTATAATCTTCAAAGGGATGCGGAATATCTCTTCTCAGATTCCACAGAAATAAGGCGAGCAAAGAGATCCACGAAATACAGATGTAACTCTGTGAGATGTATTAACAGAACACTAAGCAGTTTCTCAGAAACTTCTTTCCAGATTTCATCTGAGGATATTTCCTTTTTCACCATAGCCCTCTATGGGCTTCCAAATATCACTTTGCCAATTCCACAAGAACTGTCTAAGCGAAAGTCTTCTTGAGTGGAAAGCTGTAACTCTGTGAGATGATTTCACAGAACACAAAGCAGTTTCTGAGAAAGCTGCGTTCTCTTTCTGATCGGAGGATATTTCTTTGGCCCTATACTATTCTAAGGGATCCGAAATATCTGTTCTCAGATTCCACAGAAATAATGCTAGCAAAGAAATCCACGAAATACAGATGTAACTCTGTGAGATGAATTAACAGAACACTAAGCAGTTTCTCAGAAAGCTACTTTCCAGATTTCATCTGAGGATATTTCCTTTTTCACCATAGCCCTCTATGGGCTACCAAATATCACTTTGCCAATTCCAAAAGAACTGTCTTAGCGAAAGGCTTCTTGAGGGGAGTGCTGTAACTCTGTGAGTTGATTTCACAGAACACAAAGAAGTTTCTCAGAAAGCTTCTTTCTCTTTGTTATCGGAGGATATTTCCATTGGCCCTATAGTCTTCTAAGAGATCCGAAATATCTGTTCTCAGATTCCACAGAAATAAGGCTAGCAAAGAGATCCACGAAATACAAATGTAACTCTGTGAGATGAGTTAACAGAACACTAAGCAGTTTCTCAGAAAGCTTCTTTCCAGATTTCATCTGAGGATATTTCCTTTTTCACCATAGCCCTCTATGGGCTTCCAAATATCACTTTGCCAATTCCAAAAGAACTGTCTTAGCGAAAGATTTCTTCAGGGGAAAGCTGTACCTCTGTGAGATGATTTCACAGAACACAAAGAAGTTTCTCAGAAAGCTTCTTTCTCTTTGTTATCGGAGGATATTTCCTTTGGCCCTATAGTCTTCAAAGGGATTCGAAATATCTGTTCTCAGATTCCACAGAAATAAGGCTAGCAAAAGATCCACGAAATACAAATGTAACTCTGTGAGATGAATTAACAGAACACTAAGCAGTTTCTCAGAAAGCTACTTTCCAGATTTCATCTGCGGATAATTCCTTTTTCACCATAGCCCTCTATGCGCTTCCAAATATCACTTTGCCAATTCCACAAGAACTGTGTTAGCGAAAGGCTTCTTGAGTGGAAAGCTGTAACTCTGTGAGATGATTTCACAGAACACAAAGAAGTTTCTGAGAAAGCTTCGTTCTCTTTGTGATCGGAGGATATGTCCTTTGGCCCTAGAGTCTTCTAAGGGATCTGAAATATCTGTTCTCAGATTCCACAGAAATAAGGCTAGCAAAGAGATCCACCAAATACAGATGTAACTCTGTGAGATGAATTAAGAGAACACTAAGCAGTTTCTCAGAAAGATTCTTTCCAGATTTCATCTGAGGATATTTCCTTTTTCACCATAGCCCTCTATGGGCTTCCAAATATCACTTTGCCAATTCCAAAAGAACTGTCTTAGCCAAAGACTTCTTCAGGGGAAAGCTGTACCTCTGTGAGATGATTTCACAGAACACAAAGAAGTTTCTCAGAAAGCTTCTTTCTCTTTGTTACCGAAGGATATTACCTTTGGCCCTAGAATCTTCAAAGGGATCCGAAATATCTGGTCTCAGATTCCACAGAAATAAGGCTAGCAAAGAGATACACCAAATACAGATGTAACTCTGTGAGATGATTTTACAGAACACAAAGAAGTTTCTCAGATAGCTTCTTTCTCTTTGTTATCGGAAGATATTTCCTTTGGCCCTATAATCTTCAAAGGGATCCGGAATATCTGTTCTTAGATTCCACAGAAATAAGGCTAGCAAAGAGATCCACGAAATACAGATGTAACTCTGTGAGGTGAATTAACAGAACACTAAGCAGTTTCTCAGAAAGCTTCTTTCCAGATTTCATCTGAGGATATTTCCTTTTTCACCATAGCCCTCTATGGGCTTCCAAATATCACTTTGTCAATTCCACAAGAACGGTCTCAGCGAAAGGCTTTTTGAGGGGAAAGCTGTAACTCTGTGAGATGATTTCACAGAACACAATGAAGTTTCTAAGAAAGCTTCTTTCTCTTTGTTATCGGAAGATAATTCCTTTGGCCCTCTAGTCTTCTAAGGGATCCGGAATATCTGTTCTCAGATTCCACAGAAATAAGGCTAGCAAAGAGATCCACGAAATACAGATGTAACTCTATGAGATGAATTAACAGAACACTAAGCAGTTTCTCAGAAAGCTACTTTCCAGATTTCATCTGAGGATATTTTCTTTTTCACCATAGCCCTGTATGGGCTTCCAAATATTACTTTGCCAATTCCACAAGAACTGTCTTAGAGAAAGGCTTCTTGAGGGGAAAGCTGTAACTCTTTGAGATGATTTCACAGAACACAAAGAAGTTTCCAGAAAGCTTCTTTCTCTTTGTTATCGGAGTTTATTTCCTTTGGCCCTATAATCTTCAAAGGTATCCGGAATATCTGTTCTCAGATTCCACAGAAATAAGGCTAGCAAAGAGATCCACGAAATACAGATGTAACTCTGTGAGATGAATTAACAGAACACTAA
The DNA here is from genome assembly GCF_043159975.1 of Macaca nemestrina. Classification (NCBI taxonomy): domain Eukaryota; kingdom Metazoa; phylum Chordata; class Mammalia; order Primates; family Cercopithecidae; genus Macaca; species Macaca nemestrina. The sequence continues at coordinate 29,521,871 of NC_092143.1, forward strand.
GCAGTTTCTCAGAAAGCTACTTTCCAGATTTCATCTGAGGATATTTCCTTTTTCACCATAGCCCTCTATGGGCTTCCAAATATCACTTTGCCAATTCCACAAGAACTGTCTTAGCGAAAGGCTTCTTGAGGGGAAAGCTGTAACTCTGTGAGATGATTTCACAGAACACAAAGAAGTTTCTCAGAAAGCTTCTTTCTCTTTGTTATCGGAGGATATTTCCTTTGGCCCTATAGTCTTCTAAGAGATCCGAAATATCTTTTCTCAGATTCCACAGAAATAAGGCTAGCAAAGAGATCCACGAAATACAAATGTAACTCTGTGAGATGAATTAACAGAACACTAAGCAGTTTCTCAGAAAGCTTCTTTCCAGATTTCATCTGAGGATATTTCCTTTTTCACCTTAGCCCTCTATGGGCTTCCAAATATCACTTTGCCAATTCCAAAAGAACTGTCTTAACGAAAGGCTTCTTCAGGGGAAAGCTGTAACTCTGTGAGATGATTTCACAGAACACAAAGAAGTTTCTCAGAAAACTTCTTTCTCTTTGTTATCGGAGGATATTTCCTTTGGCCCTATAGTCTTCAAAGGGATCCGAAATATCTGTTCTCAGATTCCACAAAAATAAGGCTAGCAAAAGATCCACGAAATACAAATGTAACTCTGTGAGATGAATTAACAAAAAAATAAGCAGTTTCTCAGAAAGCTACTTTCCAGATTTCATCTGCGGATAATTCCTTTTTCACCACAGCCCTCCATGCGCTTCCAAATATCACTTTGCCAATTCCACAAGAACTGTGTTAGCGAAAGGCTTCTTGAGTGGAAAGCTGTAACTCTATGAGATGATTTCACAGAACACAAAGAAGTTTCTGAGAAAGCTTCGTTCTCTTTGTGATCGGAGGATATGTCCTTTGGCGCTATAGTCTTCTAAGGGATCTGAAATATCTGTTCTCAGATTCCACAGAAATAAGGCTAGCAAAGGGATCCACGAAATACAGATGTAACTCTGTGAGATGAATTAACAGAACACTAAGCAGTTTCTCAAAATCTACTTTCCAGATTTCATCTGAGGATATTTCCTTTTTCACCATAGCCCTCTATGGGCTTCCAAATATCACTTTGCCAATTCCACAAGAACTGTCTTAGCGAAAGGCTTCTTGAAGGGAAAGCTGTAACTCTGTGAGATGATTTCACAGAACACAAAGAAGTTTCTCAGAAAGCTTCTTTCTCTTTGTTATCGGAGGATATTTCCTTGGGCCCTATAGTCTTCTTAGGGATCCGAAATATCTGTTCTCAGATTCCACAGAAATAAGGCTAGCAAAGAGATACACCAAATACAGATGTAAATCTGTGAGATGAATTAACAGAACACTAAGCAGTTTCTCAGAAAGCTTCTTTCCAGATTTCATCTGAGGATATTTCCTTTTTCACCATAGCCGTCTATGGGCTTCCAAATATCACTTTGCCAATTCCACAAGAACTGTCTTAGCGAAAGATTTCTTGAGGGGAAAGCTGTAACTCGGTAAGATGATTTCACAGAACACAAAGAAGTTTGTAAGAAAGCATCTTTCTCTTTGTTATCGGAGGATATTTCCTTTGGCCCTATAGTCTTCTAAGGGATCCGAAATATCTGTTCTCAGATTCCACAGAAATAAGGCTAGCCAAGAGATCCACGAAATACAGATGTAACTCTGTGAGATGAATTAACAGAACACTAAGCAGTTTCTCAGAAAGCTACTTTCCAGATTTCATCTGAGGATATTTCCTTTTTCACCATAGCCCTGTATGGGCTTCCAAATATTACTTTGCCAATTCCACAAGAACTGTCTTAGCGAAAGACTTCCTGAGGGGAAAGCTGTAACTCTGTGAGATGATTTCGCAGAATACAAAGAAGTTTCTCAGAAAGCTTCTTTCTCTTTGTTATCGGAGGATATTTCCTTTGGCCCTATATTCTTCTAAGAGATCCGAAATATCTGTTCTCAGATTCCACAGAAATAAGGCTAGCAAACAGATACACCATATACAGATGTAACTCTGTGAGATGAATTAACAGAACACTAAGCAGTTTCTCAGAAAGCTTCTTTCCAGATTTCATCTGAGGATATTTCCTTTTTCACCATAGCCCTCTATGGGCTTCCAAATATCACTTTGCCAATTCTACAAGAACTGCCTTAGCGAAAAACTTCTTGAGGGGAAAGCTGTAACTCTGTGAGATGATTTCACAGAACACAAATAAGTTTGTAAGAAAGCTTCTTTCTCTTTGTTATCGGAAGATATTTCCTTTGGCCCTATAGTCTTCTAAGGGATCCGAAATATCTGTTCTCAGATTCCACAGAAATAAGGCTAGCAAAGAGATCCACGAAATACAGATGTAACTCTGTGAGATGAATTAACAGAACACTAAGCAGTTTCTCAAAAAGCTACTTTCCAGATTTCATCTGAGGATATTTCCTTTTTCACCAGAGCCCTCTATGGGCTTCCAAATATCACTATGCCAATTCCACAAGAACTGTCTTAGCGAAAGGCTTCTTGAGTGGAAAGCTGTAACTCTGTGAGATGATTTCACAGAACACAAAGAAGTTTCTCAGAAAGCTTCTTTCTCTTTGTTATCGGAGGATATTTCCTTTGGCCGTAGAGTCTTCAAAGGGATCCGGAATATCTGTTCTCAGATTCCACAGAAATAAGGCTAGCAAAGAGATCCACGAAATACAGATGTAACTCTGTGAGATGATTTCACAGAACACAAAGAAGTTTCTGAGAATGCTTCGTTCTCTTTGTGATCGGAGGATATGTCCTTTGGCCCTATAGTCTTCTAAGGGATCTGAAATATCTGTTCTCAGATTCCACAGAAATAAGGCTAGCAAAGAGATCCACCAAATACAGATGTAACTCTGTGAGATGAATTAAGAGAACACTAAGCAGTTTCTCAGAAAGCTTCTTTCCAGATTTCATCTGAGGATATTTCCTTTTTCACCATAGCCCTCTATGGGCTTCCAAATATCACTTTGCCAATTCCTAAAGAACTGTCTTAGCCAAAGACTTCTTCAGGGGAAAGCTGTACCTCTGTGAGATGATTTCACAGAACACAAAGAAGTTTCTCAGAAAGCTTCTTTCTCTTTGTTATCGGTGGATATTTCCTTTGGCCCTATAGTCTTCTTAGGGATCCGAAATATCTGGTCTCAGATTCCACAGAAATAAGGCTAGCAAAGAGATACACCAAATACAGATGTAACTCTGTGAGATGATTTCACAGAACACAAAGAAGTTTCTCAGAAAACTTCTTTCTCTTTGTTATCGGAGTTTATTTCCTTTGGCCCTATAATCTTCAAAGGGATCCGGAATATCTGTTCTCAGATTCCACAGAAATAAGGCTAGCAAAGAGATCCACGAAATACAGATGTAACTCTGTGAGATGAATTAACAGAACACTAAGCAGTTTCTCAGAAAGCTTCTTTCCAGATTTCATCTGAGGATATTTCCTTTTTCACCATAGCCCTCTATGGGCTTCCAAATATCACTTTGCCAATTCTACAAGAACTGCCTTAGCGAAAAACTTCTTGAGGGGAAAGCTGTAACTCTGTGAGATGATTTCACAGAACACAAATAAGTTTGTAAGAAAGCTTCTTTCTCTTTGTTATCGGAAGATATTTCCTTTGGCCCTATAGTCTTCTAAGGGATCCGAAATATCTGTTCTCAGATTCCACAGAAATAAGGCTAGCAAAGAGATCCACGAAATACAGATGTAACTCTGTGAGATGAATTAACAGAACACTAAGCAGTTTCTCAAAAAGCTACTTTCCAGATTTCATCTGAGGATATTTCCTTTTTCACCAGAGCCCTCTATGGGCTTCCAAATATCACTATGCCAATTCCACAAGAACTGTCTTAGCGAAAGGCTTCTTGAGTGGAAAGCTGTAACTCTGTGAGATGATTTCACAGAACACAAAGAAGTTTCTCAGAAAGCTTCTTTCTCTTTGTTATCGGAGGATATTTCCTTTGGCCGTAGAGTCTTCAAAGGGATCCGGAATATCTGTTCTCAGATTCCACAGAAATAAGGCTAGCAAAGAGATCCACGAAATACAGATGTAACTCTGTGAGATGATTTCACAGAACACAAAGAAGTTTCTGAGAAAGCTTCGTTCTCTTTGTGATCGGAGGATATGTCCTTTGGCCCTATAGTCTTCTAAGGGATCTGAAATATCTGTTCTCAGATTCCACAGAAATAAGGCTAGCAAAGAGATCCACCAAATACTGATGTAACTCTGTGAGATGAATTAAGAGAACACTAAGCAGTTTCTCAGAAAGCTTCTTTCCAGATTTCATCTGAGGATATTTCCTTTTTCACCATAGCCCTCTATGGGCTTCCAAATATCACTTTGCCAATTCCAAAAGAACTGTCTTAGCCAAAGACTTCTTCAGGGGAAAGCTGTACCTCTGTGAGATGATTTCACAGAACACAAAGAAGTTTCTCAGAAAGCTTCTTTCTCTTTGTTATCGGTGGATATTTCCTTTGGCCCTATAGTCTTCTTAGGGATCCGAAATATCTGGTCTCAGATTCCACAGAAATAAGGCTAGCAAAGAGATACACCAAATACAGATGTAACTCTGTGAGATGATTTCACAGAACACAAAGAAGTTTCTCAGAAAATTTCTTTCTCTTTGTTATCGGAGTTTATTTCCTTTGGCCCTATAATCTTCAAAGGGATCCGGAATATCTGTTCTCAGATTCCACAGAAATAAGGCTAGCAAAGAGATCCACGAAATACAGATGTAACTCTGTGAGATGAATTAACAGAACACTAAGCAGTTTCTCAGAAACTTCTTTCCAGATTTCATCTGAGGATATTTCCTTTTTCACCATAGCCCTCTATGGGCTTCCAAATATCACTTTGCCAATTCCACAAGAACTCTCTCAGCGAAAGGCTTTTTGAGGGGAAAGCTGTAACTCTGTGAGATGATTTCAAAGAACACAATGAAGTTTCTAAGAAAGCTTCTTTCTCTTTGTTATCGGAAGATATTTCCTTTGGCCCTCTAGTCTTCTATGGGATCCGAAATATCTGTTCTCAGATTCCACAGAAATAAGGCTAGCAAAGAGATCCACGAAATACAGATGTAACTCTGTGAGATGAATTAACAGAACACTAAGCAGTTTCTCAGAAAGCTACTTTCCAGATTTCATCTGAGGATATTTTCTTTTTCACCATAGCCCTGTATGGGTTTCCAAATATTACTTTGCCAATTCCACAAGAACTGTCTTAGAGAAAGGCTTCTTGAGGGGAAAGCTGTAACTCTTTGAGATGATTTCACAGAACACAAAGAAGTTTCCAGAAAGCTTCTTTCTCTTTGTTATCGGAGTTTATTTCCTTTGGCCCTATAATCTTCAAAGGGATCCGGAATATCTGTTCTCAGATTCCACAGAAATAAGGCTAGCAAAGAGATCCACGAAATACAGATGTAACTCTGTGAGATGAATTAACAGAACACTAAGCAGTTTCTCAGAAAGCTACTTTCCAGATTTCATCTGAGGATATTTCCTTTTTCACCATAGCCCTCTATGGGCTTCCAAATATCACTTTGCCAATTCCACAAGAACTGTCTTAGCGAAAGGCTTCTTGAGGGGAAAGCTGTAACTCTGTGAGATGATTTCAGAGAACACAAAGAAGTTTCTCAGAAAGCTTCTTTCTCTTTGTTATCGGTGGATATTTCCTTTGGCCCTATAGGCTTCTAAGAGATCCGAAATATCTGTTCTCAGATTCCACAGAAATAAGGCTAGCAAAGAGATCCACGAAATACACATGTAACTCTGTGAGATGAATTAACAGAACACTAAGCAGTTTCTCAGAAAGCTTCTTTCCAGATTTCATCTGAGGATATTTCCTTTTTCACCTTAGCCCTCTATGGGCTTCCAAATATCACTTTGCCAATTCCAAAAGAACTGTCTTAACGAAAGGCTTCTTCAGGGGAAAGCTGTAACTCTGTGAGATGATTTCACAGAACACAAAGAAGTTTCTCAGAAAACTTCTTTCTCTTTGTTATCGGAGGATATTTCCTTTGGCCCTATAGTCTTCAAAGGATCCGAAATATCTGTTCTCAGATTCCACAGAAATAAGGCTAGCAAAAATCCACGAAATACAAATGTAACTCTGTGAGATGAATTAACAAAAAAATAAGCAGATTCTCAGAAAGCTACTTTCCAGATTTCATCTGCGGATAATTCCTTTTTCACCACAGCCCTCCATGCGCTTCCAAATATCACTTTGCCAATTCCACAAGAACTGTGTTAGCGAAAGGCTTCTTGAGTGGAAAGCTGTAACTCTATGAGATGATTTCACAGAACACAAAGAAGTTTCTGAGAAAGCTTCGTTCTCTTTGTGATCGGAGGATATGTCCTTTGGCGCTATAGTCTTCTAAGGGATCTGAAATATCTGTTCTCAGATTCCACAGAAATAAGGCTAGCAAAGGGATCCACGAAATACAGATGTAACTCTGTGAGATGAATTAACAGAACACTAAGCAGTTTCTCAAAAAGCTACTTTCCAGATTTCATCTGAGGATATTTCCTTTTTCACCATAGCCCTCTAAGGGCTTCCAAATATCACTTTGCCAATTCCACAAGAACTGTCTTAGCGAAAGGATTCTTGAAGGGAAAGCTGTAACTCTGTGAGATGATTTCACAGAACACAAAGAAGTTTCTCAGAAAGCTTCTTTCTCTTTGTTATCGGAGGATATTTCCTTGGGCCCTATAGTCTTCTTAGGGATCCGAAATATCTGTTCTCAGATTCCACAGAAATAAGGCTAGCAAAGAGATACACCAAATACAGATGTAAATCTGTGAGATGAATTAACAGAACACTAAGCAGTTTCTCAGAAAGCTTCTTTCCAGATTTCATCTGAGGATATTTCCTTTTTCACCGTAGCCGTCTATGGGCTTCCAAATATCACTTTGCCAATTCCACAAGAACTGTCTTAGCGAAAGATTTCTTGAGGGGAAAGCTGTAACTCGGTGAGATGATTTCACAGAACACAAAGAAGTTTGTAAGAAAGCATCTTTCTCTTTTTTATCGGAGGATATTTCCTTTGGCCCTATAGTCTTCTAAGGGATCCGAAATATCTGTTCTCAGATTCCACAGAAATAAGGCTAGCAAAGAGATCCACGAAATACAGATGTAACTCTGTGAGATGAATTAACAGAACACTAAGCAGTTTCTCAGAAAGCTACTTTCCAGATTTCATCTGAGGATATTACCTTTTTCACCATAGCCCTGTATGGGCTTCCAAATATTACTTTGCCAATTCCACAAGAATTGTCTTAGCGAAAGACTTCCTGAGGGGAAAGCTGTAACTCTGTGAGATGATTTCGCAGAACACAAAGAAGTTTCTCAGAAAGCTTCTTTCTCTTTGTTATCGGAGGATATTTCCTTTGGCCCTATATTCTTCTAAGAGATCCGAAATATCTGTTCTCAGATTCCACAGAAATAAGGCTAGCAAACAGATACACCATATACAGATGTAACTCTGTGAGATGAATTAACAGAACACTAAGCAGTTTCTCAGAAAGCTTCTTTCCAGATTTCATCTGAGGATATTTCCTTTTTCACCATAGCCCTCTATGGGCTTCCAAATACCACTTTGCCAATTCTACAAGAACTGCCTTAGCGAAAAACTTCTTGAGGGGAAAGCTGTAACTCTGTGAGATGATTTCACAGAACACAAAGAAGTTTCTCAGAAAGCTTCTTTCTCTTTGTTATCGGAGGATATTTCCTTTGGCCGTAGAGTCTTCAAAGGGATCCGGAATATCTGTTCTCAGATTTCACAGAAATAAGGCTAGCAAAGAGATCCACGAAATACAGATGTAACTCTGTGAGATGAATTAACAGAACACTAAGCACTTTCTCAGAAAGCTTCTTTCAGATTTCATCTGAGGATATTTCCTTTTTCACCATAGCCCTCTATGGGCTTCCAAATATCACTTTGCCAATTCCACAAGAACTGTCTTAGCGAAAGTCTTCTTGAGTGGAAAGCTGTAACTCTGTGAGATGATTTCACAGAACACAAAGTAGTTTCTGAGAAAGCTTCGTTCTCTTTCTGATCGGAGGATATTTCTTTGGCCCTATACTATTCTAAGGGATCCGAAATATCTGTTCTCAGATTCCACAGAAATAATCCTAGCAAAGAAATCCGCGAAATACAGATGTAACTCTGTGAGATGAATTAACAGAACACTAAGCAGTTTCTCAGAAAGCTACTTTCCAGATTTCATCTGAGGATATTTCCTTTTTCATCATAGCCCTCTATGGGCTTCCAAATATCACTTTGCCAGTTCCAAAAGAACTGTCTTGGCGAAAGGCTTTTTGAGGAGAAAGCTGTAATTCTGTGAGATGATTTCACAGAACACAAAGAAGTTTCTCAGAAAGCTTCTTTCTCTTTGTTATCGGAGGATATTTCCTTTGGCCCTATAGTCTTCTAAGGGATCCGAAATATCTGTTCTCAGATTCCACAGAAATAAGGCTAGCAAAGAGAAACACCAAATACAGATGTAACTCTGTGAGATGAATTAACAGAACACTAAGCAGTTTCTCAGAAAGCTTCTTTCCAGATTTCATCTGAGGATATTTCCTTTTTCACCTTAGCCCTCTATGGGCTTCCAAATATCACTTTGCCAATTCCAAAAGAACTGTCTTAACGAAAGGCTTCTTCAGGGGAAAGCTGTAACTCTGTGAGATGATTTCACAGAACACAAAGAAGTTTCTCAGAAAGCTTCTTTCTCTTTGTTATAGGAGGATATTTCCTTTGGCCCTATAGTCTTCTTAGGGATCCGAAATATCTGGTCTCAGATTCCACAGAAATAAGGCTAGCAAAGAGATACACCAAATACAGATGTAAATCTGTGAGATGATTTCACAGAACACAAAGAAGTTTCTCAGAAAGCTTCTTTCTCTTTGTTATCGGAGTTTATTTCCTTTGGCCCTATAATCTTCAAAGGGATCCGGAATATCTGTTCTCAGATTCCACAGAAAAAAGGCTAGCAAAGAGATCCACGAAATACAGATGTAACTCTCTTAGATGAATTAACAGAACACTAAGCAGTTTCTCAGAAAGCTTCTTTCCAGATTTCATCTGAGGATATTTCCTTTTTCACCATAGCCCTCTATGGGCTTCCAAATATCACTTTGCCAATACCAGAAGAACTGTGTTAGCGAAACACTTCTTGAGGGGAAAGCTCTAACGCTCTGAGGTGATTTCACAGAACACAAAGAAGTTTCTCAGAAAGCTTCTTTCTCTTTGTTATCGGAGTTTATTTCCTTTGGCCGTATAATCTTCAAAGGGATCCGGAATATCTCTTCTCAGATTTCACAGAAATAAGGCGAGCAAAGAGATCCACGAAATACAGATGTAACTCTGTGAGATGAATTAACAGAACACTAAGCAGTTTCTCAGAAACTTCTTTCCAGATTTCATCTGAGGATATTTCCTTTTTCACCATAGCCCTCTATGGGCTTCAAAATATCACTTTGCCAATTCCACAAGAACTGTCTCAGCGAAAGGCTTTTTGAGGGGAAAGCTGTAACTCTGTGAGATGATTTCACAGAACACAAAGAAGTTTCTAAGAAAGCTTCTTTCTCTTTGTTATCCGAAGATATTTCCTTTGGCCCTCTAGTCTTCTAAGGGATCCGAAATATCTGTTCTCAGATTCCACAGAAATAAGGCTAGCAAAGAGATCCACGAAATACAGATGTAACTCTGTGAGATGAATTAACAGAACACTAAGCAGTTTCTCAGAAAGCTACTTTCCAGATTTCATCTGAGGATATTTTCTTTTTCACCATAGCCCTGTATGGGCTTCCAAATATTACTTTGCCAATTCCACAAGAACTGTCTTAGAGAAAGGCTTCTTGAGGGGAAAGCTGTAACTCTTTGAGATGATTTCACAGAACACAAAGAAGTTTCCAGAAAGCTTCTTTCTCTTTGTTATCGGAGTTTATTTCCTTTGGCCCTATAATCTTCAAAGGGATCCGGGATATCTGTTCTCAGATTCCACAGAAATAAGGCTAGCAAAGAGATCCACGAAATACAGATGTAACTCTGTGAGATGAATTAACAGAACACTAAGCAGTTTCTCAGAAAGCTACTTTCCAGATTTCATCTGAGGATATTTCCTTTTTCACCATAGCCCTCTATGGGCTTCCAAATATCACTTTGCCAATTCCACAAGAACTGTCTTAGCGAAAGGCTTCTTGAGGGGAAAGCTGTAACTCTGTGAGATGATTTCACAGAACACAAAGAAGTTTCCAAGAAAGCTTCTTTCTCTTTGTTATCGGAAGATATTTCCTTTGGCCCTATAGTCTTCTAAGGGATCCGAAATATCTGTTCTCAGATTCCACAGAAATAAGGCTAGCAAAGAGATCCACGAAATACAGATGTAACTCTGTGAGATGAATTAACAGAACACTAAGCAGTTTCTCAGAAAGCTACTTTCCAGATTTCATCTGAGGATATTTTCTTTTTCACCATAGCCCTGTATGGGCTTCCAAATATTACTTTGCCAATTCCACAAGAACTGTCTTAGCGAAAGGCTTCTTGAGGGGAAAGCTGTAACTCTTTGAGATGATTTCACAGAACACAAAGAAGTTTCCAGAAAGCTTCTTTCTCTTTGTTATCGGAGTTTATTTCCTTTGGCCCTATAATCTTCAAAGGGATCCGGAATATCTGTTCTCAGATTCCACAGAAATAAGGCTAGCAAAGAGATCCACGAAATACAGATGTAACTCTGTGAGATGAATTAACAGAACACTAAGCACTTTCTCAGAAAGCTTCTTTCAGATTTCATCTGAGGATATTTCCTTTTTCACCATAGCCCTCTATGGGCTTCCAAACATCACTTTGCCAATTCCACAAGAACTGTCTTAGCGAAAGTCTTCTTGAGTGGAAAGCTGTAACTCTGTGAGATGATTTCACAGAACACAAAGTAGTTTCTGAGAAAGCTTCGTTCTCTTTCTGATCGGAGGATATTTCTTTGGCCCTATACTATACTAAGGGATCAGAAATATCTGTTCTCAGATTCCACAGAAATAATGCTAGCAAAGAAATCCATGAAATACAGATGTAACTCTGTTAGATGAATTAACAGAACACTAAGCAGTTTCTCAGAAAGCTACTTTCCAGATTTCATCTGAGGATATTTCCTTTTTCACCATAGACCTCTATGGGCTTCCAAATATCACTTTGCCAATTCCACAAGAACTGTCTTAGCGAAAGGCTTCTTGAGGGGAAAGCTGTAACTCTGTGAGATGATTTCACAGAACACAAAGAAGTTTCTCAGAAAGCTTCTTTCTCTTTGTTATCGGAGGATATTTCCTTTGGCCCTATAGTCTTCTAAGGGATCCGAAATATCTGTTCTCAGATTCCACAGAAATAAGGCTAGCAAAGAGATACACCAAATACAGATGTAACTCTGTGAGATGAATTAACAGAACACTAAGCAGTTTCTCAGAAAGCTTCTTTCCAGATTTCATCTGAGGATATTTCCTTTTTCACCTTAGCCCTCTATGGGCTTCCAAATATCACTTTGCCAATTCCTAAAGAACTGTCTTAACGAAAGGCTTCTTCAGGGGAAAGCTGTAACTCTGTGAGATGATTTCACAGAACACAAAGAAGTTTCTCAGAAAGCTTCTTTCTCTTTGTTATCGGAGGATATTTCCTTTGGCCCTATAGTCTTCTTAGGGATCCGAAATATCTGGTCTCAGATTCCACAGAAATAAGGCTAGCAAAGAGATACACCAAATACAGATGTAACTCTGTGAGATGATTTCACAGAACACAAAGAAGTTTCTCAGAAAGCTTCTTTCTCTTTGTTATCGGAGTTTATTTCCTTTGGCCCTATAATCTTCAAAGGGATCCGGAATATCTGTTCTCAGATTCCACAGAAATAAGGCTAGCAAAGAGATCCACGAAATACAGATGTAACTCTGTGAGATGAATTAACAGAACACTAAGCAGTTTCTCAGAAACTTCTTTCCAGATTTCATCTGAGGATATTTCCTTTTTCACCATAGCCCTCTATGGGCTTCCAAATATCACTTTGCCAATTCCACAAGAACTGTCTCAGCGAAAGGCTTTTTGAGGGGAAAGCTGTAACTCTGTGAGATGATTTCACAGAACACAAAGAAGTTTCTAAGAAAGCTTCTTTCTCTTTGTTATCGGAAGATATTTCCTTTGGCCCTCTAGTCTTCTAAGGGATCCGAAATATCTGTTCTCAGATTCCACAGAAATAAGGCTAGCAAAGAGATCCACGAAATACAGATGTAACTCTGTGAGATGAATTAACAGAACACTAAGCAGTTTCTCAGAAAGCTACTTTCCAGATTTCATCTGAGGATATTTTCTTTTTCACCATAGCCCTGTAAGGGCTTCCAAATATTACTTTGCCAATTCCACAAGAACTGTCTTAGAGAAAGGCTTCTTGAGGGGAAAGCTGTAACTCTTTGAGATGATTTCACAGAACACAAAGAAGTTTCCAGAAAGCTTCTTTCTCTTTGTTATCGGAGTTTATTTCCTTTGGCCCTATAATCTTCAAAGGGATCCGGAATATCTGTTCTCAGATTCCACAGAAATAAGGCTAGCAAAGAGATCCACGAAATACAGATGTAACTCTGTGAGATGAATTAACAGAACACTAAGCAGTTTCTCAGAAAGCTTCTTTCCAGATTTCATCTGAGGATATTTCCTTTTTCACCTTAGCCCTCTATGGGCTTCCAAATATCACTTTGCCAATTTCAAAAGAACTGTCTTAACGAAAGGCTTCTTCAGGGGAAAGCTGTAACTCTGTGAGATGATTTCACAGAACACAAAGAAGTTTCTCAGAAAACTTCTTTCTCTTTGTTATCGGAGGATATTTCCTTTGGCCCTATAGTCTTCAAAGGGATCCGAAATATCTGTTCTCAGATTCCACAGAAATAAGGCTAGCAAAAGATCCACGAAATACAAATGTAACTCTGTGAGATGAATTAACAAAAAAATAAGCAGTTTCTCAGAAAGCTACTTTCCAGATTTCATCTGCGGATAATTCCTTTTTCACCACAGCCCTCCATGCGCTTCCAAATATCACTTTGCCAATTCCACAAGAACTGTGTTAGCGAAAGGCTTCTTGAGTGGAAAGCTGTAACTCTATGAGATGATTTCACAGAACACAAAGAAGTTTCTGAGAAAGCTTCGTTCTCTTTGTGATCGGAGGATATGTCCTTTGGCGCTATATTCTTCTAAGAGATCCGAAATATCTGTTCTCAGATTCCACAGAAATAAGGCTAGCAAACAGATACACCATATACAGATGTAACTCTGTGAGATGAATTAACAGAACACTAAGCAGTTTCTCAGAAAGCTTCTTTCCAGATTTCATCTGAGGATATTTCCTTTTTCACCATAGCCCTCTATGGGCTTCCAAATATCACTTTGCCAATACCACAAGAACTGTGTTAGCGAAACACTTCTTGAGGGGAAAGCTCTAACGCTCTGAGGTGATTTCACAGAACACAAAGAAGTTTCTCAGAAAGCTTCTTTCTCTTTGTTATCGGAGTTTATTTCCTTTGGCCCTATAATCTTCAAAGGGATCCGGAATATCTCTTCTCAGATTCCACAGAAATAAGGCGAGCAAAGAGATCCACGAAATACAGATGTAACTCTGTGAGATGAATTAACAGAACACTAAGCAGTTTCTCAGAAATTTCTTTCCAGATTTCATCTGAGGATATTTCCTTTTTCACCATAGCCCTCTATGGGCTTCAAAATATCACTTTGCCAATTCCACAAGAACTGTCTCAGCGAAAGGCTTTTTGAGGGGAAAGCTGTAACTCTGTGAGATGATTTCAGAGAACACAAAGAAGTTTCTAAGAAAGCTTCTTTCTCTTTGTTATCGAAAGATATTTCCTTTGGCCCTATAGTCTTCTAAGGGATCCGAAATATCTGTTCTCAGATTCCACAGAAATAAGGCTAGCAAAGAGATCCACGAAATACAGATGTAACTCTGTGAGATGAATTAACAGAACACTAAGCAGATTCTCAGAAAGCTACTTTCCAGATTTCATCTGAGGATATTTTCTTTTTCACCATAGACCTGTATGGGCTTCCAAATATTACTTTGCCAATTCCACAAGAACTGTCTTAGCGAAAGGCTTCTTGAGGGGAAAGCTGTAACTCTGTGAGATGATTTCACAGAACACAAAGAAGTTTCCAGAAAGCTTCTTTCTCTTTGTTATCGGAGTTTATTTCCTTTGGCCCTATAATCTTCAAAGGGATCCGGAATATCTGTTCTCAGATTCCACAGAAATAAGGCTAGCAAAGAGATCCACGAAATACAGATGTAACTCTGTGAGATGAATTAACAGAACACTAAGCCCTTTCTCAGAGAGCTTCTTTCAGATTTCATCTGAGGATATTTCCTTTTTCACCATAGCCCTCTATGGGCTTCCAAATATCACTTTGCCAATTCCACAAGAACTGTCTAAGCGAAAGTCTTCTTGAGTGGAAAGCTGTAACTCTGTGAGATGATTTCACAGAACACAAAGCAGTTTCTGAGAAAGCTGCGTTCTCTTTCTGATCGGAGGATATTTCTTTGGCCCTATACTATTCTAAGGGATCCGAAATATCTGTTCTCAGATTCCACAGAAATAATGCTAGCAAAGAAATCCACGAAATACAGATGTAACTCTGTGAGATGAATTAACAGAACACTAAGCAGTTTCTCAGAAAGCTACTTTCCAGATTTCATCTGAGGATATTTCCTTTTTCACCATAGCCCTCTATGGGCTACCAAATATCACTTTGCCAATTCCAAAAGAACTGTCTTAGCGAAAGGCTTCTTGAGGGGAATGCTGTAACTCTGTGAGTTGATTTCACAGAACACAAAGAAGTTTCTCAGAAAGCTTCTTTCTCTTTGTTATCGGAGGATATTTCCTTTGGCCCTATAGTCTTCTAAGAGATCCGAAATATCTGTTCTCAGATTCCACAGAAATAAGGCTAGCAAAGAGATCCACGAAATACAAATGTAACTCTGTGAGATGAGTTAACAGAACACTAAGCAGTTTCTCAGAAAGCTTCTTTCCAGATTTCATCTGAGGATATTTCCTTTTTCACCATAGCCCTCTATGGGCTTCCAAATATCACTTTGCCAATTCCAAAAGAACTGTCTTAGCGAAAGATTTCTTCAGGGGAAAGCTGTACCTCTGTGAGATGATTTCACAGAACACAAAGAAGTTTCTCAGAAAGCTTCTTTCTCTTTGTTATCGGAGGATATTTTCTTTGGCCCTATAGTCTTCAAAGGGATTCGAAATATCTGTTCTCAGATTCCACAGAAATAAGGCTAGCAAAAGATCCACGAAATACAAATGTAACTCTGTGAGATGAATTAACAGAACACTAAGCAGTTTCTCAAAAAGCTACTTTCCAGATTTCATCTGCGGATAATTCCTTTTTCACCATAGCCCTCTATGCGCTTCCAAATATCACTTTGCCAATTCCACAAGAACTGTGTTAGCGAAAGGCTTCTTGAGTGGAAAGCTGTAACTCTGTGAGATGATTTCACAGAACACAAAGAAGTTTCTGAGAAAGCTTCGTTCTCTTTGTGATCGGAGGATATGTCCTTTGGCCCTATAGTCTTCTAAGGGATCTGAAATATCTGTTCTAAGAGTCCACAGAAATAAGGCTAGCAAAGAGATCCACCAAATACAGATGTAACTCTGTGAGATGAATTAAGAGCACACTAAGCAGTTTCTCAGAAAGCTTCTTTCCAGATTTCATCTGAGGATATTTCCTTTTTCACCATAGCCCTCTATGGGCTTCCAAATATCACTTTGCCAATTCCAAAAGAACTGTCTTAGCCAAAGACTTCTTCAGGGGAAAGCTGTACCTCTGTGAGATGATTTCACAGAACACAAAGAAGTTTCTCAGAAAGCTTCTTTCTCTTTGTTATCGGAGGATATTTCCTTTGGCCCTAGAATCTTCAAAGGGATCCGAAATATCTGGTCTCAGATTCCACAGAAATAAGGCTAGCAAAGAGATACACCAAATACAGATGTAACTCTGTGAGATGATTTTACAGAACACAAAGAAGTTTCTCAGATAGCTTCTTTCTCTTTGTTATCGGAAGATATTTCCTTTGGCCCTATAATCTTCAAAGAGATCCGGAATATCTGTTCTCAGATTCCACAGAAATAAGGCTAGCAAAGAGATCCACGAAATACAGATGTAACTCTGTGAGGTGAATTAACAGAACACTAAGCAGTTTCTCAGAAAGCTTCTTTCCAGATTTCATCTGAGGATATTTCCTTTTTCACCATAGCCCTCTATGGGCTTCCAAATATCACTTTGCCAATACCACAAGAACTGTCTTAGCGAAAGACTTCTTGAGGGGAAAGCTCTAACGCTGTGAGGTGATTTCACAGAACACAAAGAAGTTTCTCAGAAAGCTTCTTTCTCTTTGTTTTCAGAGTTTATTTCCTTTGGCCCTATAATCTTCAAATGGATCCGGAATATCTGTTCTCAATTCCACAGAAATAAGGCTAGCAAAGAGATCCACGAAATACAGATGTAACACTGTGAGATGAATTAACAGAACACTAAGGAGTTTCTCAGAAACTTCTTTCCAGATTTCATCTGAGGATATTTCCTTTTTCACCATAGCCCTCTATGCGCTTCCAAATATCACTTTGCCAATTCCACAAGAACTGTGTTAGCGAAAGGCTTTTTGAGGGTAAAGCTGTAACTCTGTGAGATGATTTCACAGAACACAAAGAAGTTTCCAAGAAAGCTTCTTTCTCTTTGTTGTCGGAAGATATTTCCTTTGGCCCTACAGTCTTCTAAGGGATCCGAAATATCTGTTCTCAGATTCCACAGAAATAAGGCTAGAAAAGAGATCCACAAAATACAGATGTAACTCTGTGAGATGAATTAAGAGAACACTAAGCAGTTTCTCAGAAAGCTACTTTCCAGATTTCATCTGAGGATATTTTCTTTTTCACCATAGCCCTGTATGGGCTTCCAAATATTACTTTGCCAATTCCACAAGAACTGTCTTAGCGAAAGGCTTCTTGAGGGGAAAGCTGTAACTCTGTGAGATGATTTCACAGAACACAAAGAAGTTTCCAGAAAGCTTCTTTCTCTTTGTTATCGGAGTTTATTTCCTTTGGCCCTATAATCTTCAAAGGGATCCGGAATATCTGTTCTCAGATTCCACAGAAATAAGGCTAGCAAAGAGATCCACGAAATACAGATGTAACTCTGTGAGATGAATTAACAGAACACTAAGCACTTTCTCAGAAAGCTTCTTTCAGATTTCATCTGAGGATATTTCCTTTTTCACCATAGCCCTCTATGGGCTTCCAAATATCACTTTGCCAATTCCACAAGAACTGTCTTAGCGAAAGTCTTATTGAGTGGAAAGCTGTAACTCTGTGAGATGATTTCACAGAACACAAAGTAGTTTCTGAGAAAGCTTCGTTCTCTTTCTGATCGGAGGATATTTCTTTGGCCCTATACTATACTAAGGGATCAGAAATATCTGTTCTCAGATTCCACAGAAATAATGCTAGCAAAGAAATCCACGAAATACAGATGTAACTCTGTGAGATGAATTAACAGAACACTAAGCAGTTTCTCAGAAAGCTTCTTTCCAGATTTCATCTGAGGATATTTCCTTTTTCACCATAGCCCTCTATGGGCTTCCAAATATCACTTTGCCAATTCCACAAGAACTGTCTTAGCGAAAGGCTTCTTGAGGGGAAAGCTGTAACTCTGTGAGATGATTTCACAGAACACAAAGAAGTTTCTCAGAAAGCTTCTTTCTCTTTGTTATCGGAGGATATTTCCTTTGGCCCTATAGTCTTCTAAGGGATCCGAAATATCTGTTCTCAGATTCCACAGAAATAAGGCTAGCAAAGAGATACACCAAATACAGATGTAACTCTGTGAGATGAATTAACAGAACACTAAGCAGTTTCTCAGAAAGCTTCTTTCCAGATTTCATCTGAGGATATTTCCTTTTTCACCTTAGCCCTCTATGGGCTTCCAAATATCACTTTGCCAATTCCTAAAGAACTGTCTTAACGAAAGGCTTCTTCAGGGGAAAGCTGTAACTCTGTGAGATGATTTCACAGAACACAAAGAAGTTTCTCATAAAGCTTCTTTCTCTTTGTTATCGGAGGATATTTCCTTTGGCCCTATAGTCTTCTTAGGGATCCGAAATATCTGGTCTCAGATTCCACAGAAATAAGGCTAGCAAAGAGATACACCAAATACAGATGTAACTCTGTGAGATGATTTCACAGAACACAAAGAAGTTTCTCAGAAAGCTTCTTTCTCTTTGTTATCGGAGTTTATTTTCTTTGGCCCTATAATCTTCAAAGGGATCCGGAATATCTGTTCTCAGATTCCACAGAAATAAGGCTAGCAAAGAGATCCACGAAATACAGATGTAACTCTGTGAGATGAATTAACAGAACACTAAGCAGTTTCTCAGAAACTTCTTTCCAGATTTCATCTGAGGATATTTCCTTTTTCACCATAGCCCTCTATGGGCTTCCAAATATCACTTTGCCAATTCCACAAGAACTGTCTCAGCGAAAGGCTTTTTGAGGGGAAAGCTGTAACTCTGTGAGATGATTTCAAAGAACACAAAGAAGTTTCTAAGAAAGCTTCTTTCTCTTTGTTATCGGAAGATATTTCCTTTGGCCCTCTAGTCTTCTAAGGGAACCGAAATATCTGTTCTCAGATTCCACAGAAATAAGGCTAGCAAAGAGATCCACGAAATACAGATGTAACTCTGTGAGATGAATTAACAGAACACTAAGCAGTTTCTCGGAAAGCTACTTTCCAGATTTCATCTGAGGATATTTCCTTTTTCAACATAGCCCTGTATGGGCTTCCAAATATTACTTTGCCAATTCCACAAGAACTGTCTTAGAGAAAGGCTTCTTGAGGGGAAAGCTGTAACTCTTTGAGATGATTTCACAGAACACAAAGAAGTTTCCAGAAAGCTTCTTTCTCTTTGTTATCGGAGTTTATTTCCTTTGGCCCTATAATCTTCAAAGGGATCCGGAATATCTGTTCTCAGATTCCACAGAAATAAGGCTAGCAAAGAGATCCACGAAATACAGATGTAACTCTGTGAGATGAATTAACAGAACACTAAGCAGTTTCTCAGAAAGCTACTTTCCAGATTTCATCTGGGGATATTTCCTTTTTCACCATAGCCCTCTATGGGCTTCCAAATATCACTTTGCCAATTCCACAAGAACTGTCTTAGCGAAAGGCTTCTTGAGGGGAAAGCTGTAACTCTATGAGATGATTTCACAGAACACAAAGAAGTTTCTCAGAAAGCTTCTTTCTCTTTGTTATCGGAGGATATTTCCTTTGGCCCTATAGTCTTCTAAGAGATCCGAAATATCTGTTCTCAGATTCCACAGAAATAAGGCTAGCAAAGAGATACACCAAATACAGATGTAACTCTGTGAGATGAATTAACAGAACACTAAGCAGTTTCTCAGAAAGCTTCTTTCCAGATTTCATCTGAGGATATTTCCTTTTTCACCTTAGCCCCCTATGGGCTTCCAAATATCACTTTGCCAATTCCTAAAGAACTGTCTTAACGAAAGGCTTCTTCAGGGGAAAGCTGTAACTCTGTGAGATGATTTCACAGAACACAAAGAAGTTTCTCAGAAAACTTCTTTCTCTTTGTTATCGGAGGATATTTCCTTTGGCCCTATAGTCTTCAAAGGGATCCGAAATATCTGTTCTCAGATTCCACAGAAATAAGGCTAGCAAAAGATCCACGAAACACAAATGTAACTCTGTGAGATGAATTAACAAAAAAATAAGCAGTTTCTCAGAAAGCTACTTTCCAGATTTCATCTGCGGATAATTCCTTTTTCACCACAGCCCTCCATGCGCTTCCAAATATCACTTTGCCAATTCCACAAGAACTGTGTTAGCGAAAGGCTTCTTGAGTGGAAAGCTGTAACTCTATGAGATGATTTCACAGAACACAAAGAAGTTTCTGAGAAAGCTTCGTTCTCTTTGTGATCGGAGGATATGTCCTTTGGCGCTATAGTCTTCTAAGGGATCTGAAATATCTGTTCTCAGATTCCACAGAAATAAGGCTAGCAAAGGGATCCACGAAATACAGATGTAACTCTGTGAGATGAATTAACAGAACACTAAGCAGTTTCTCAAAAAGCTACTTTCCAGATTTCATCTGAGGATATTTCCTTTTTCACCATAGCCCTCTATGGGCTTCCAAATATCACTTTGCCAATTCCACAAGAACTGTCTTAGCGAAAGGCTTCTTGAAGGGAAAGCTGTAACTCTGTGAGATGATTTCACAGAACACAAAGAAGTTTCTCAGAAAGCTTCTTTCTCTTTGTTATCGGAGGATATTTCCTTGGGCCCTATAGTCTTCTTAGGGATCCGAAATATCTGTTCTCAGATTCCACAGAAATAAGGCTAGCAAAGAGATACACCAAATACAGATGTAAATCTGTGAGATGAATTAACAGAACACTAAGCAGTTTCTCAGAAAGCTTCTTTCCAGATTTCATCTGAGGATATTTCCTTTTTCACCATAGCCGTCTATGGGCTTCCAAATATCACTTTGCCAATTCCACAAGAACTGTCTTAGCGAAAGATTTCTTGAGGGGAAAGCTGTAACTCGGTGAGATGATTTCACAGAACACAAAGAAGTTTGTAAGAAAGCATCTTTCTCTTTGTTATCGGAGGATATTTCCTTTGGCCCTATAGTCTTCTAAGGGATCCGAAATATCTGTTCTCAGATTCCACAGAAATAAGGCTAGCAAAGAGATCCACGAAATACAGATGTAACTCTGTGAGATGAATTAACAGAACACTAAGCAGTTTCTCAGAAAGCTACTTTCCAGATTTCATCTGAGGATATTTCCTTTTTCACCATAGCCCTGTATGGGCTTCCAAATATTACTTTGCCAATTCCACAAGAACTGTCTTAGCGAAAGACTTCCTGAGGGGAAAGCTGTAACTCTGTGAGATGATTTCGCAGAACACAAAGAAGTTTCTCAGAAAGCTTCTTTCCCTTTGTTATCGGAGGATATTTCCTTTGGCCCTATATTCTTCTAAGAGATCCGAAATATCTGTTCTCAGATTCCACAGAAATAAGGCTAGCAAACAGATACACCATATACAGATGTAACTCTGTGAGATGAATTAACAGAACACTAAGCAGTTTCTCAGAAAGCTTCTTTCCAGATTTCATCTGAGGATATTTCCTTTTTCACCATAGCCCTCTATGGGCTTCCAAATATCACTTTGCCAATTCTACAAGAACTGCCTTAGCGAAAAACTTCTTGAGGGGAAAGCTGTAACTCTGTGAGATGATTTCACAGAACACAAATAAGTTTGTAAGAAAGCTTCTTTCTCTTTGTTATCGGAAGATATTTACTTTGGCCCTATAGTCTTCTAAGGGATCCGAAATATCTGTTCTCAGATTCCACAGAAATAAGGCTAGCAAAGAGATCCACGAAATACAGATGTAACTCTGTGAGATGAATTAACAGAACACTAAGCAGTTTCTCAAAAAGCTACTTTCCAGATTTCATCTGAGGATATTTCCTTTTTCACCAGAGCCCTCTATGGGCTTCCAAATATCACTATGCCAATTCCACAAGAACTGTCTTAGCGAAAGGCTTCTTGAGTGAAAAGCTGTAACTCTGTGAGATGATTTCACAGAACACAAAGAAGTTTCTCAGAAAGCTTCTTTCTCTTTGTTATCGGAGGATATTTCCTTTGGCCGTAGAGTCTTCAAAGGGATCCGGAATATCTGTTCTCAGATTCCACAGAAATAAGGCTAGCAAAGAGATCCACGAAATACAGATGTAACTCTGTGAGATGAATTAACAGAACACTAAGCACTTTCTCAGAAAGCTTCTTTCAGATTTCATCTGAGGATATTTCCTTTTTCACCATAGCCCTCTATGGGCTTCCAAATATCACTTTGCCAATTCCACAAGAACTGTCTTAGCGAAAGTCTTCTTGAGTGGAAAGCTGTAACTCTGTGAGATGATTTCACAGAACACAAAGTAGTTTCTGAGAAAGCTTCGTTCTCTTTCTGATCGGAGGATATTTCTTTGGCCCTATACTATTCTAAGGGATCCGAAATATCTGTTCTCAGATTCCACAGAAATAAGGCTAGCAAAGAGAAACACCAAATACAGATGTAACTCTGTGAGATGAATTAACAGAACACTAAGCAGTTTCTCAGAAAGCTTCTTTCCAGATTTCATCTGAGGATATTTCCTTTTTCACCATAGCCCTCTATGGGCTTCCAAATATCACTTTGCCAATTCTACAAGAACTGCCTTAGCGAAAAACTTCTTGAGGGGAAAGCTGTAACTCTGTGAGATGATTTCACAGAACACAAATAAGTTTGTAAGAAAGCTTCTTTCTCTTTGTTATCGGAAGATATTTCCTTTGGCCCTATAGTCTTCTAAGGGATCCGAAATATCTGTTCTCAGATTCCACAGAAATAAGGCTAGCAAAGAGATCCAAGAAATACAGATGTAACTCTGTGAGATGAATTAACAGAACACTAAGCAGTTACTCAAAAAGCTACTTTCCAGATTTCATCTGATGATATTTCGTTTTTCACCAGAGCCCTCTATGGGCTTCCAAATATCACTATGCCAATTCCACAAGAACTGTCTTAGCGAAAGGCTTCTTGAGTGGAAAGCTGTAACTCTGTGAGATGATTTCACAGAACACAAAGAAGTTTCTCAGAAAGCTTCTTTCTCTTTGTTATCGGAGGATATTTCCTTTGGCCGTAGAGTCTTCAAAGGGATCCGGAATATCTGTTCTCAGATTCCACAGAAATAATGCTAGCAAAGAAATCCACGAAATACAGATGTAACTCTGTGAGATGAATTAACAGAACACTAAGCAGTTTCTCAGAAAGCTACTTTCCAGATTTCATCTGAGGATATTTCCTTTTTCACCATAGCCCTCTATGGGCTTCCAAATATCACTTTGCCAATTCCAAAAGAACTGTCTTAGCGAAAGGCTTCTTGAGGGGAAAGCTGTAATTCTGTGAGATGATTTCACAGAACTCAAAGAAGTTTCTCAGAAAGCTTCTTTCTCTTTGTTATCGGAGGATATTTCCTTTGGCCCTAGAGTCTTCTAAGGGATCCGAAATATCTGTTCTCAGATTCCACAGAAATAAGGCTAGCAAAGAGAAACACCAAATACAGATGTAACTCTGTGAGATGAATTAACAGAACGCTAAGCAGTTTCTCAGAAAGCTTCTTTCCAGATTTCATCTGAGGATATTTCCTTTTTCACCTTAGCCCTCTATGGGCTTCCAAATATCACTTTGCCAATTCCAAAAGAACTGTCTTAACGAAAGGCTTCTTCAGGGGAAAGCTGTAACTCTGTGAGATGATTTCACAGAACACAAAGAAGTTTCTCAGAAAGCTTCTTTCTCTTTGTTATAGGAGGATATTTCCTTTGGCCCTATAGTCTTCTTAGGGATCCGAAATATCTGGTCTCAGATTCCACAGAAATAAGGCTAGCAAAGAGATCCACGAAATACAGATGTAACTCTGTGAGATGAATTAACAGAACACTAAGCAGTTTCTCAGAAACTTCTTTCCAGATTTCATCTGAGGATATTTCCTTTTTCACCATAGCCCTCTATGGGCTTCAAAATATCACTTTGCCAATTCCACAAGAACTGTCTCAGCGAAAGGCTTTTTGAGGGGAAAGCTGTAACTCTGTGAGATGATTTCAGAGAACACAAAGAAGTTTCTAAGAAAGCTTCTTTCTCTTTGTTATCGAAAGATATTTCCTTTGGCCCTATAGTCTTCTAAGGGATCCGAAATATCTGTTCTCAGATTCCACAGAAATAAGGCTAGCAAAGAGATCCACGAAATACAGATGTAACTCTGTGAGATGAATTAACAGAACACTAAGCAGATTCTCAGAAAGCTACTTTCCAGATTTCATCTGAGGATATTTTCTTTTTCACCATAGACCTGTATGGGCTTCCAAATATTACTTTGCCAATTCCACAAGAACTGTCTTAGCGAAAGGCTTCTTGAGGGGAAAGCTGTAACTCTGTGAGATGATTTCACAGAACACAAAGAAGTTTCTCAGAAAGCTTCTTCCTCTTTGTTATCGGAGGATATTTCCTTTGGCCCTATAGTCTTCAAAGGGATTCGAAATATCTGTTCTCAGATTCCACAGAAATAAGGCTAGCAAAAGATCCACGAAATACAAATGTAACTCTGTGAGATGAATTAACAGAACACTAAGCAGTTTCTCAGAAAGCTACTTTCCAGATTTCATCTGCGGATAATTCCTTTTTCACCATAGCCCTCTATGCGCTTCCAAATATCACTTTGCCAATTCCACAAGAACTGTGTTAGCGAAAGGCTTCTTGAGTGGAAAGCTGTAACTCTGTGAGATGATTTCACAGAACACAAAGAAGTTTCTGAGAAAGCTTCGTTCTCTTTGTGATCGGAGGATATGTCCTTTGGCCCTATAGTCTTCTAAGGGATCTGAAATATCTGTTCTCAGATTCCACAGAAATAAGGCTAGCAAACAGATCCACCAAATACAGATGTAACTCTGTGAGATGAATTAACAGAACACTAAGCAGTTTCTCAGAAAGCTTCTTTCCAGATTTCATCTGAGGATATTTCCTTTTTCACCATAGCCCTCTATGGGCTTCCAAATATCACTTTGCCAATTCCAAAAGAACTGTCTTAGCCAAAGACTTCTTCAGGGGAAAGCTGTAACTCTGTGAGATGATTTCACAGAACACAAAGAAGTTTCTCAGAAAGCTTCTTTCTCTTTGTTATCGGAGGATATTACCTTTGGCCCTAGAATCTTCAAAGGGATCCGAAATATCTGGTCTCAGATTCCACAGAAATAAGGCTAGCAAAGAGATACACCAAATACAGATGTAACTCTGTGAGATGATTTTACAGAACACAAAGAAGTTTCTCAGATAGCTTCTTTCTCTTTGTTATCGGAGTTTATTTCCTTTGGCCCTATAATCTTCAAAGGGATCCGGAATATCTGTTCTCAGATTCCACAGAAATAAAGCTAGCAAAGAGATCCACGAAATACAGATGTAACTCTGTGAGGTGAATTAACAGAACACTAAGCAGTTTCTCAGAAAGCTTCTTTCCAGATTTCATCTGAGGATATTTCCTTTTTCACCATAGCCCTCTATGGGCTTCCAAATATCACTTTGCCAATACCACAAGAACTGTCTTAGCGAATGTCTTCTTGAGGGGAAAGCTCTAACGCTGTGAGGTGATTTCACAGAACACAAAGAAGTTTCTCAGAAAGCTTCTTTCTCTTTGTTTTCAGAGTTTATTTCCTTTGGCCCTATAATCTTCAAAGGGATCCGGAATATCTGTTCTCAGATTCCACAGAAATAAGGCTAGCAAAGAGATCCACGAAATACAGATGTAACTCTGTGAGATGAATTAACAGAACACTAAGCAGTTTCTCAGAAACTTCTTTCCAGATTTCATCTGAGGATATTTCCTTTTTCACCATAGCCCTCTATGCGCTTCCAAATATCACTTTGCCAATTCCACAAGAACTGTGTTAGCGAAAGGCTTTTTGAGGGTAAAGCTGTAACTCTGTGAGATGATTTCACAGAACACAAAGAAGTTTCCAAGAAAGCTTCTTTCTCTTTGTTGTCGGAAGATATTTCCTTTGGCCCTATAGTCTTCAAAGGGATCCGAAATATCTGTTCTCAGATTCCACAGAAATAAGGCTAGCAAAGAGATCCACGAAATACAGATGTAACTCTGTGAGATGAATTAACAGAACACTAAGCAGTTTCTCAGAAAGCTACTTTCCAGATTTCATCTGAGGATATTTTCTTTTTCACCATAGCCCTGTATGGGCTTCCAAATATTACTTTGCCAATTCCACAAGAACTGTCTTAGCGAAAGGCTTCTTGAGGGGAAAGCTGTAACTCTGTGAGATGATTTCACAGAACACAAACAAGTTTCCAGAAAGCTTCTTTCTCTTTGTTATCGGAGTTTATTTCCTTTGGCCCTATAATCTTCAAAGGGATCCGGAATATCTGTTCTCAGATTCCACAGAAATAAGGCTAGCAAAGAGATCCACGAAATACAGATGTAACTCTGTGAGATGAATTAAGAGAACACTAAGCACTTTCTCAGAAAGCTTCTTTCAGATTTCATCTGAGTATATTTCCTTTTTCACCATAGCCCTCTATGGGCTTCCAAATATCACTTTGCCAATTCCAAAAGAACTGTCTTAGCGAAAGGCTTCTTGAGGGGAAAGCTGTAACTCTGTGAGATGATTTCACAGAACACAAAGAAGTTTCTCAGAAAGCTTCTTTGTCTTTGTTATCGGAGGATATTTCCTTTGGCCCTATAGTCTTCTAAGGGATCCGAAATATCTGTTCTCAGATTCCACAGAAATAAGGCTAGCAAAGAGATACACCACATACAGATGTAACTCTGTGAGATGAATTAACAGAACACTAAGCAGTTTCTCAGAAAACTTCTTTCCAGATTTCATCTGAGGATATTTCCTTTTTCACCTTAGCCCTCTATGGGCTTCCAAATATCACTTTGCCAATTCCTAAAGAACTGTCTTAACGAAAGGCTTCTTCAGGGGAAAGCTGTAACTCTGTGAGATGATTTCACAGAACACAAAGAAGTTTCTCAGAAAGCTTCTTTCTCTTTGTTATCGGAGGATATTTCCTTTGGCCCTATAGTCTTCTTAGGGATCCGAAATATCTGGTCTCAGATTCCACAGAAATAAGGCTAGCAAAGAGATACACCAAATACAGATGTAACTCTGTGAGATGATTTCACAGAACACAAAGAAGTTTCTCAGAAAGCTTCTTTCTCTTTGTTATCGGAGTTTATTTCCTTTGGCCCTATAATCTTCAAAGGGATCCGGAATATCTGTTCTCAGATTCCACAGAAATAAGGCTAGCAAAGAGATCCACGAAATACAGATGTAACTCTGTGAGATGAATTAACAGAACACTAAGCAGTTTCTCAGAAACTTCTTTCCAGATTTCATCTGAGGATATTTCCTTTTTCACCATAGCCCTCTATGGGTTTCCAAATATCTCTTTGCCAATTCCACAAGAACTGTCTCAGCGAAAGGCTTTTTGAGGGGAAAGCTGTAACTCTGTGAGATGATTTCACAGAACACAAAGAAGTTTCTAAGAAAGCTTCTTTCTCTTTGTTATCGGAAGATATTTCCTTTGGCCCTCTAGTCTTCTAAGGGATCCGAAATATCTGTTCTCAGATTCCACAGAAATAAGGCTAGCAAAGAGATCCACGAAATACAGATGTAACTCTGTGAGATGAATTAACAGAACACTAAGCAGTTTCTCAGAAAGCTACTTTCCAGATTTCATCTGAGGATATTTTCTTTTTCACCATAGCCCTGTATGGGCTTCCAAATATTACTTTGCCAATTCCACAAGAACTGTCTTAGCGAAAGGCTTCTTGAGGGGAAAGCTGTAACTCTGTGAGATGATTTCACAGAACACAAAGAAGTTTCTCAGAAAGCTTCTTCCTCTTTGTTATCGGAGGATATTTCCTTTGGCCCTATAGTCTTCAAAGGGATTCGAAATATCTGTTCTCAGATTCCACAGAAATAAGGCTAGCAAAAGATCCACGAAATACAAATGTAACTCTGTGAGATGAATTAACAGAACACTAAGCAGTTTCTCAGAAAGCTACTTTCCAGATTTCATCTGCGGATAATTCCTTTTTCACCATAGCCCTCTATGCGCTTCCAAATATCACTTTGCCAATTCCACAAGAACTGTGTTAGCGAAAGGCTTCTTGAGTGGAAAGCTGTAACTCTGTGAGATGATTTCACAGAACACAAAGAAGTTTCTGAGAAAGCTTCGTTCTCTTTGTGATCGGAGGATATGTCCTTTGGCCCTATAGTCTTCTAAGGGATCTGAAATATCTGTTCTCAGATTCCACAGAAATAAGGCTAGCAAACAGATCCACCAAATACAGATGTAACTCTGTGAGATGAATTAACAGAACACTAAGCAGTTTCTCAGAAAGCTTCTTTCCAGATTTCATCTGAGGATATTTCCTTTTTCACCATAGCCCTCTATGGGCTTCCAAATATCACTTTGCCAATTCCAAAAGAACTGTCTTAGCCAAAGACTTCTTCAGGGGAAAGCTGTAACTCTGTGAGATGATTTCACAGAACACAAAGAAGTTTCTCAGAAAGCTTCTTTCTCTTTGTTATCGGAGGATATTACCTTTGGCCCTAGAATCTTCAAAGGGATCCGAAATATCTGGTCTCAGATTCCACAGAAATAAGGCTAGCAAAGAGATACACCAAATACAGATGTAACTCTGTGAGATGATTTTACAGAACACAAAGAAGTTTCTCAGATAGCTTCTTTCTCTTTGTTATCGGAGTTTATTTCCTTTGGCCCTATAATCTTCAAAGGGATCCGGAATATCTGTTCTCAGATTCCACAGAAATAAAGCTAGCAAAGAGATCCACGAAATACAGATGTAACTCTGTGAGGTGAATTAACAGAACACTAAGCAGTTTCTCAGAAAGCTTCTTTCCAGATTTCATCTGAGGATATTTCCTTTTTCACCATAGCCCTCTATGGGCTTCCAAATATCACTTTGCCAATACCACAAGAACTGTCTTAGCGAATGTCTTCTTGAGGGGAAAGCTCTAACGCTGTGAGGTGATTTCACAGAACACAAAGAAGTTTCTCAGAAAGCTTCTTTCTCTTTGTTTTCAGAGTTTATTTCCTTTGGCCCTATAATCTTCAAAGGGATCCGGAATATCTGTTCTCAGATTCCACAGAAATAAGGCTAGCAAAGAGATCCACGAAATACAGATGTAACTCTGTGAGATGAATTAACAGAACACTAAGCAGTTTCTCAGAAACTTCTTTCCAGATTTCATCTGAGGATATTTCCTTTTTCACCATAGCCCTCTATGCGCTTCCAAATATCACTTTGCCAATTCCACAAGAACTGTGTTAGCGAAAGGCTTTTTGAGGGTAAAGCTGTAACTCTGTGAGATGATTTCACAGAACACAAAGAAGTTTCCAAGAAAGCTTCTTTCTCTTTGTTGTCGGAAGATATTTCCTTTGGCCCTATAGTCTTCAAAGGGATCCGAAATATCTGTTCTCAGATTCCACAGAAATAAGGCTAGCAAAGAGATCCACGAAATACAGATGTAACTCTGTGAGATGAATTAACAGAACACTAAGCAGTTTCTCAGAAAGCTACTTTCCAGATTTCATCTGAGGATATTTTCTTTTTCACCATAGCCCTGTATGGGCTTCCAAATATTACTTTGCCAATTCCACAAGAACTGTCTTAGCGAAAGGCTTCTTGAGGGGAAAGCTGTAACTCTGTGAGATGATTTCACAGAACACAAACAAGTTTCCAGAAAGCTTCTTTCTCTTTGTTATCGGAGTTTATTTCCTTTGGCCCTATAATCTTCAAAGGGATCCGGAATATCTGTTCTCAGATTCCACAGAAATAAGGCTAGCAAAGAGATCCACGAAATACAGATGTAACTCTGTGAGATGAATTAAGAGAACACTAAGCACTTTCTCAGAAAGCTTCTTTCAGATTTCATCTGAGTATATTTCCTTTTTCACCATAGCCCTCTATGGGCTTCCAAATATCACTTTGCCAATTCCAAAAGAACTGTCTTAGCGAAAGGCTTCTTGAGGGGAAAGCTGTAACTCTGTGAGATGATTTCACAGAACACAAAGAAGTTTCTCAGAAAGCTTCTTTGTCTTTGTTATCGGAGGATATTTCCTTTGGCCCTATAGTCTTCTAAGGGATCCGAAATATCTGTTCTCAGATTCCACAGAAATAAGGCTAGCAAAGAGATACACCACATACAGATGTAACTCTGTGAGATGAATTAACAGAACACTAAGCAGTTTCTCAGAAAGCTTCTTTCCAGATTTCATCTGAGGATATTTCCTTTTTCACCTTAGCCCTCTATGGGCTTCCAAATATCACTTTGCCAATTCCTAAAGAACTGTCTTAACGAAAGGCTTCTTCAGGGGAAAGCTGTAACTCTGTGAGATGATTTCACAGAACACAAAGAAGTTTCTCAGAAAGCTTCTTTCTCTTTGTTATCGGAGGATATTTCCTTTGGCCCTATAGTCTTCTTAGGGATCCGAAATATCTGGTCTCAGATTCCACAGAAATAAGGCTAGCAAAGAGATACACCAAATACAGATGTAACTCTGTGAGATGATTTCACAGAACACAAAGAAGTTTCTCAGAAAGCTTCTTTCTCTTTGTTATCGGAGTTTATTTCCTTTGGCCCTATAATCTTCAAAGGGATCCGGAATATCTGTTCTCAGATTCCACAGAAATAAGGCTAGCAAAGAGATCCACGAAATACAGATGTAACTCTGTGAGATGAATTAACAGAACACTAAGCAGTTTCTCAGAAACTTCTTTCCAGATTTCATCTGAGGATATTTCCTTTTTCACCATAGCCCTCTATGGGTTTCCAAATATCTCTTTGCCAATTCCACAAGAACTGTCTCAGCGAAAGGCTTTTTGAGGGGAAAGCTGTAACTCTGTGAGATGATTTCACAGAACACAAAGAAGTTTCTAAGAAAGCTTCTTTCTCTTTGTTATCGGAAGATATTTCCTTTGGCCCTCTAGTCTTCTAAGGGATCCGAAATATCTGTTCTCAGATTCCACAGAAATAAGGCTAGCAAAGAGATCCACGAAATACAGATGTAACTCTGTGAGATGAATTAACAGAACACTAAGCAGTTTCTCAGAAAGCTACTTTCCAGATTTCATCTGAGGATATTTTCTTTTTCACCATAGCCCTGTATGGGCTTCCAAATATTACTTTGCCAATTCCACAAGAACTGTCTTAGCGAAAGGCTTATTGAGGGGAAAGCTGTAACTCTGTGAGATGATTTCACAGAACACAAAGAAGTTTCTCAGAAAGCTTCTTTCTCTTTGTTATCGGAGGATATTTCCTTTGGCCCTATAGTCTTCTAAGGGATCCGAAATATCTGTTCTCAGATTCCACAGAAATAAGGCTAGCAAAGAGATCCACGAAATACAAATGTAACTCTGTGAGATGAATTAACAGAACACTAAGCAGTTTCTCAGAAAGCTTCTTTCCAGATTTCATCTGAGGATATTTCCTTTTTCACCTTAGCCCTCTATGGGCTTCCAAATATCACTTTGCCAATTCCAAAAGAACTGTCTTAACGAAAGGCTTCTTCAGGGGAAAGCTGTAACTCTGTGAGATGATTTCACAGAACACAAAGAAGTTTCTCAGAAAACTTCTTTCTCTTTGTTATCGGAGGATATTTCCTTTGGCCCTATAGTCTTCAAAGGGATTCGAAATATCTGTTCTCAGATTCCACAGAAATAAGGCTAGCAAAAGATCCACGAAATACAAATGTAACTCTGTGAGATGAATTAACAGAACACTAAGCAGTTTCTCAGAAAGCTACTTTCCAGATTTCATCTGCGGATAATTCCTTTTTCACCATAGCCCTCTATGCGCTTCCAAATATCACTTTGCCAATTCCACAAGAACTGTGTTAGCGAAAGGCTTCTTGAGTGGAAAGCTGTAACTCTGTGAGATGATTTCACAGAACACAAAGAAGTTTCTGAGAAAGCTTCGTTCTCTTTGTGATCGGAGGATATGTCCTTTGGCCCTATAGTCTTCTAAGGGATCTGAAATATCTGTTCTCAGATTCCACAGAAATAAGGCTAGCAAACAGATCCACCAAATACAGATGTAACTCTGTGAGATGAATTAACAGAACACTAAGCAGTTTCTCAGAAAGCTTCTTTCCAGATTTCATCTGAGGATATTTCCTTTTTCACCATAGCCCTCTATGGGCTTCCAAATATCACTTTGCCAATTCCAAAAGAACTGTCTTAGCCAAAGACTTCTTCAGGGGAAAGCTGTAACTCTGTGAGATGATTTCACAGAACACAAAGAAGTTTCTCAGAAAGCTTCTTTCTCTTTGTTATCGGAGGATATTACCTTTGGCCCTAGAATCTTCAAAGGGATCCGAAATATCTGGTCTCAGATTCCACAGAAATAAGGCTAGCAAAGAGATACACCAAATACAGATGTAACTCTGTGAGATGATTTTACAGAACACAAAGAAGTTTCTCAGATAGCTTCTTTCTCTTTGTTATCGGAGTTTATTTCCTTTGGCCCTATAATCTTCAAAGGGATCCGGAATATCTGTTCTCAGATTCCACAGAAATAAAGCTAGCAAAGAGATCCACGAAATACAGATGTAACTCTGTGAGGTGAATTAACAGAACACTAAGCAGTTTCTCAGAAAGCTTCTTTCCAGATTTCATCTGAGGATATTTCCTTTTTCACCATAGCCCTCTATGGGCTTCCAAATATCACTTTGCCAATACCACAAGAACTGTCTTAGCGAATGTCTTCTTGAGGGGAAAGCTCTAACGCTGTGAGGTGATTTCACAGAACACAAAGAAGTTTCTCAGAAAGCTTCTTTCTCTTTGTTTTCAGAGTTTATTTCCTTTGGCCCTATAATCTTCAAAGGGATCCGGAATATCTGTTCTCAGATTCCACAGAAATAAGGCTAGCAAAGAGATCCACGAAATACAGATGTAACTCTGTGAGATGAATTAACAGAACACTAAGCAGTTTCTCAGAAACTTCTTTCCAGATTTCATCTGAGGATATTTCCTTTTTCACCATAGCCCTCTATGCGCTTCCAAATATCACTTTGCCAATTCCACAAGAACTGTGTTAGCGAAAGGCTTTTTGAGGGTAAAGCTGTAACTCTGTGAGATGATTTCACAGAACACAAAGAAGTTTCCAAGAAAGCTTCTTTCTCTTTGTTGTCGGAAGATATTTCCTTTGGCCCTATAGTCTTCAAAGGGATCCGAAATATCTGTTCTCAGATTCCACAGAAATAAGGCTAGCAAAGAGATCCACGAAATACAGATGTAACTCTGTGAGATGAATTAACAGAACACTAAGCAGTTTCTCAGAAAGCTACTTTCCAGATTTCATCTGAGGATATTTTCTTTTTCACCATAGCCCTGTATGGGCTTCCAAATATTACTTTGCCAATTCCACAAGAACTGTCTTAGCGAAAGGCTTCTTGAGGGGAAAGCTGTAACTCTGTGAGATGATTTCACAGAACACAAACAAGTTTCCAGAAAGCTTCTTTCTCTTTGTTATCGGAGTTTATTTCCTTTGGCCCTATAATCTTCAAAGGGATCCGGAATATCTGTTCTCAGATTCCACAGAAATAAGGCTAGCAAAGAGATCCACGAAATACAGATGTAACTCTGTGAGATGAATTAAGAGAACACTAAGCACTTTCTCAGAAAGCTTCTTTCAGATTTCATCTGAGTATATTTCCTTTTTCACCATAGCCCTCTATGGGCTTCCAAATATCACTTTGCCAATTCCAAAAGAACTGTCTTAGCGAAAGGCTTCTTGAGGGGAAAGCTGTAACTCTGTGAGATGATTTCACAGAACACAAAGAAGTTTCTCAGAAAGCTTCTTTGTCTTTGTTATCGGAGGATATTTCCTTTGGCCCTATAGTCTTCTAAGGGATCCGAAATATCTGTTCTCAGATTCCACAGAAATAAGGCTAGCAAAGAGATACACCACATACAGATGTAACTCTGTGAGATGAATTAACAGAACACTAAGCAGTTTCTCAGAAAGCTTCTTTCCAGATTTCATCTGAGGATATTTCCTTTTTCACCTTAGCCCTCTATGGGCTTCCAAATATCACTTTGCCAATTCCTAAAGAACTGTCTTAACGAAAGGCTTCTTCAGGGGAAAGCTGTAACTCTGTGAGATGATTTCACAGAACACAAAGAAGTTTCTCAGAAAGCTTCTTTCTCTTTGTTATCGGAGGATATTTCCTTTGGCCCTATAGTCTTCTTAGGGATCCGAAATATCTGGTCTCAGATTCCACAGAAATAAGGCTAGCAAAGAGATACACCAAATACAGATGTAACTCTGTGAGATGATTTCACAGAACACAAAGAAGTTTCTCAGAAAGCTTCTTTCTCTTTGTTATCGGAGTTTATTTCCTTTGGCCCTATAATCTTCAAAGGGATCCGGAATATCTGTTCTCAGATTCCACAGAAATAAGGCTAGCAAAGAGATCCACGAAATACAGATGTAACTCTGTGAGATGAATTAACAGAACACTAAGCAGTTTCTCAGAAACTTCTTTCCAGATTTCATCTGAGGATATTTCCTTTTTCACCATAGCCCTCTATGGGTTTCCAAATATCTCTTTGCCAATTCCACAAGAACTGTCTCAGCGAAAGGCTTTTTGAGGGGAAAGCTGTAACTCTGTGAGATGATTTCACAGAACACAAAGAAGTTTCTAAGAAAGCTTCTTTCTCTTTGTTATCGGAAGATATTTCCTTTGGCCCTCTAGTCTTCTAAGGGATCCGAAATATCTGTTCTCAGATTCCACAGAAATAAGGCTAGCAAAGAGATCCACGAAATACAGATGTAACTCTGTGAGATGAATTAACAGAACACTAAGCAGTTTCTCAGAAAGCTACTTTCCAGATTTCATCTGAGGATATTTTCTTTTTCACCATAGCCCTGTATGGGCTTCCAAATATTACTTTGCCAATTCCACAAGAACTGTCTTAGCGAAAGGCTTATTGAGGGGAAAGCTGTAACTCTGTGAGATGATTTCACAGAACACAAAGAAGTTTCTCAGAAAGCTTCTTTCTCTTTGTTATCGGAGGATATTTCCTTTGGCCCTATAGTCTTCTAAGGGATCCGAAATATCTGTTCTCAGATTCCACAGAAATAAGGCTAGCAAAGAGATCCACGAAATACAAATGTAACTCTGTGAGATGAATTAACAGAACACTAAGCAGTTTCTCAGAAAGCTTCTTTCCAGATTTCATCTGAGGATATTTCCTTTTTCACCTTAGCCCTCTATGGGCTTCCAAATATCACTTTGCCAATTCCAAAAGAACTGTCTTAACGAAAGGCTTCTTCAGGGGAAAGCTGTAACTCTGTGAGATGATTTCACAGAACACAAAGAAGTTTCTCAGAAAACTTCTTTCTCTTTGTTATCGGAGGATATTTCCTTTGGCCCTATAGTCTTCAAAGGGATCCGAAATATCTGTTCTCAGATTCCACAGAAATAAGGCTAGCAAAAGATCCACGAAATACAAATGTAACTCTGTGAGATGAATTAACAAAAAAATAAGCAGTTTCTCAGAAAGCTACTTTCCAGATTTCATCTGCGGATAATTCCTTTTTCACCAAAGCCCTCCATGCGCTTCCAAATATCACTTTGCCAATTCCACAAGAACTGTGTTAGCGAAAGGCTTCTTGAGTGGAAAGCTGTAACTCTATGAGATGATTTCACAGAACACAAAGAAGTTTCTGAGAAAGCTTCGTTCTCTTTGTGATCGGAGGATATGTCCTTTGGCGCTATAGTCTTCTAAGGGATCCGAAATATCTGTTCTCAGATTCCACAGAAATAAGGCTAGAAAAGGGATCCACGAAATACAGATGTAACTCTGTGAGATGAATTAACAGAACACTAAGCAGTTTCTCAAAAAGCTACTTTCCAGATTTCATCTGAGGATATTTCCTTTTTCACCATAGCCCTCTATGGGCTTCCAAATATCACTTTGCCAATTCCACAAGAACTGTCTTAGCGAAAGGCTTCTTGAAGGGAAAGCTGTAACTCTGTGAGATGATTTCACAGAACACAAAGAAGTTTCTCAGAAAGCTTCTTTCTCTTTGTTATCGGAGGATATTTCCTTGGGCCCTATAGTCTTCTTAGGGATCCGAAATATCTGTTCTCAGATTCCACAGAAATAAGGCTAGCAAAGAGATACACCAAATAGAGATGTAAATCTGTGAGATGAATTAACAGAACACTAAGCAGTTTCTCAGAAAGATTCTTTCCAGATTTCATCTGAGGATATTTCCTTTTTCACCATAGCCGTCTATGGGCTTCCAAATATCACTTTGCCAATTCCACAAGAACTGTCTTAGCGAAAGATTTCTTGAGGGGAAAGCTGTAACTCGGTGAGATGATTTCACAGAACACAAAGAAGTTTGTAAGAAAGCATCTTTCTCTTTGTTATCGGAGGATATTTCCTTTGGCCCTATAGTCTTCTAAGTGATCCGAATTATCTGTTCTCAGATTCCACAGAAATAAGGCTAGCAAAGAGATCCACGAAATACAGATGTAACTCTGTGAGATGAATTAACAGAACACTAAGCAGTTTCTCAGAAAGCTACTTTCCAGATTTCATCTGAGGATATTTCCTTTTTCACCATAGCCCTGTATGGGCTTCCAAATATTACTTTGCCAATTCCACAAGAACTGTCTTAGCGAAAGACTTCCTGAGGGGAAAGCTGTAACTCTGTGAGATGATTTCGCAGAACACAAAGAAGTTTCTCAGAAAGCTTCTTTCTCTTTGTTATCGGAGGATATTTCCTTTGGCCCTATATTCTTCTAAGAGATCCGAAATATCTGTTCTCAGATTCCACAGAAATAAGGCTAGCAAACAGATACACCATATACAGATGTAACTCTGTGAGATGAATTAACAGAACACTAAGCAGTTTCTCAGAAAGCTTCTTTCCAGATTTCATCTGAGGATATTTCCTTTTTCACCATAGCCCTCTATGGGCTTCCAAATATCACTTTGCCAATTCTACAAGAACTGCCTTAGCGAAAAACTTCTTGAGGGGAAAGCTGTAACTCTGTGAGATGATTTCACAGAACACAAATAAGTTTGTAAGAAAGCTTCTTTCTCTTTGTTATCGGAAGATATTTCCTTTGGCCCTATAGTCTTCTAAGGGATCCGAAATATCTGTTCTCAGATTCCACAGAAATAAGGCTAGCAAAGAGATCCACGAAATACAGATGTAACTCTGTGAGATGAATTAACAGAACACTAAGCAGTTTCTCAAAAAGCTACTTTCCAGATTTCATCTGAGGATATTTCCTTTTTCACCAGAGCCCTCTATGGGCTTCCAAATATCACTATGCCAATTCCACAAGAACTGTCTTAGCGAAACGCTTCTTGAGTGGAAAGCTGTAACTCTGTGAGATGATTTCACAGAACACAAAGAAGTTTCTCAGAAAGCTTCTTTCTCTTTGTTATCGGAGGATATTTCCTTTGGCCGTAGAGTCTTCAAAGGGATCCGGAATATCTGTTCTCAGATTCCACAGAAATAAGGCTAGCTAAGAGATCCACGAAATACAGATGTAACTCTGTGAGATGAATTAACTGAACACTAAGCACTTTCTGAGAAAGCTTCTTTCAGATTTCATCTGAGGATATTTCCTTTTTCACCATAGCCCTCTATGGGCTTCCAAATATCACTTTGCCAATTCCACAAGAACTGTCTTAGCGAAAGTCTTCTTGAGTGGAAAGCTGTAACTCTGTGAGATGATTTCACAGAACACAAAGTAGTTTCTGAGAAAGCTTCGTTCTCTTTCTGATCGGAGGATATTTCTTTGGCCCTATACTATTCTAAGGGATCCGAAATATCTGTTCTCAGATTCCACAGAAATAATGCTAGCAAAGAAATCCACGAAATACAGATGTAACTCTGTGAGATGAATTAACAGAACACTAAGCAGTTTCTCAGAAAGCTACTTTCCAGATTTCATCTGAGGATATTTCCTTTTTCACCATAGCCCTCTATGGGCTTCCAAATATCACTTTGCCAATTCCAAAAGAACTGTCTTAGCGAAAGGCTTTTTGAGGGGAAAGCTGTAATTCTGTGAGATGATTTCACAGAACACAAAGAAGTTTCTCAGAAAGCTTCTTTCTCTTTGTTATCGGAGGATATTTCCTTTGGCCCTATAGTCTTCTAAGGGATCCGAAATATCTGTTCTCAGATTCCACAGAAATAAGGCTAGCAAAGAGAAACACCAAATACAGATGTAACTCTGTGAGATGAATTAACAGAACACTAAGCAGTTTCTCAGAAACTTCTTTCCAGATTTCATCTGAGGATATTTCCTTTTTCACCATAGCCCTCTATGCGCTTCCAAATATCACTTTGCCAATTCCACAAGAACTGTGTTAGCGAAAGGCTTTTTGAGGGTAAAGCTGTACCTCTGTGAGATGATTTCACAAAACACAAAGAAGTTTCCAAGAAAGCTTCTTTCTCTTTGTTATCGGAAGATATTTCCTTTGGCCCTATAGTCTTCTAAGGGATCCGAAATATCTGTTCTCAGATTCCACAGAAATAAGGCTAGCAAAGAGATCCACGAAATACAGATGTAACTCTGTGAGATGAATTAACAGAACACTAAGCAGTTTCTCAGAAAGCTACTTTCCAGATTTCATCTGAGGATATTTTCTTTTTCACCATAGCCCTGTATGGGCTTCCAAATATTACTTTGCCAATTCCACAAGAACTGTCTTAGCGAAAGGCTCCTTGAGGGGAAAGCTGTAACTCTGTGAGATGATTTCACAGAACACAAAGAAGTTTCCAGAAAGCTTCTTTCTCTTTGTTATCGGAGTTTATTTCCTTTGGCCCTATAATCTTCAAAGGGATCCGGAATATCTGTTCTCAGATTCCACAGAAATAAGGCTAGCAAAGAGATCCACGAAATACAGATGTAACTCTGTGAGATGAATTAACAGAACACTAAGCACTTTCTCAGAAAGCTTCTTTCAGATTTCATCTGAGGATATTTCCTTTTTCACCATAGCCCTCTATGGGCCTCCAAACATCACTTTGCCAATTCCACAAGAACTGTCTTAGCGAAAGTCTTCTTGAGTGGAAAGCTGTAAATCTGTGAGATGATTTCACAGAACACAAAGTAGTTTCTGAGAAAGCTTCGTTCTCTTTCTGATCGGAGGATATTTCTTTGGCCCTATACTATACTAAGGGATCAGAAATATCTGTTCTCAGATTCCACAGAAATAATGCTAGCAAAGAAATCCACGAAATACAGATGTAACTCTGTTAGATGAATTAACAGAACACTAAGCAGTTTCTCAGAAAGCTACTTTCCAGATTTCATCTGAGGATATTTCCTTTTTCACCATAGCCCTCTATGGGCTTCCAAATATCACTTTGCCAATTCCAAAAGAACTGTCTTAGCGAAAGGCTTCTTGAGGGGAAAGCTGTAACTCTGTGAGATGATTTCACAGAACACAAAGAAGTTTCTCAGAAAGCTTCTTTGTCTTTGTTATCGGAGGATATTTCCTTTGGCCCTATAGTCTTCTAAGGGATCCGAAATATCTGTTCTCAGATTCCACAGAAATAAGGCTAGCAAAGAGATACACCAAATACAGATGTAACTCTGTGAGATGAATTAACAGAACACTAAGCAGTTTCTTAGAAAGCTTCTTTCCAGATTTCATCTGAGGATATTTCCTTTTTCACCTTAGCCCTCTATGGGCTTCCAAATATCACTTTGCCAATTCCTAAAGAACTGTCTTAACGAAAGGCTTCTTCAGGGGAAAGCTGTAACTCTGTGAGATGATTTCACAGAACACAAAGAAGTTTCTCAGAAAGCTTCTTTCTCTTTGTTATCGGAGGATATTTCCTTTGGCCCTATAGTCTTCTTAGGGATCCGAAATATCTGGTCTCAGATTCCACAGAAATAAGGCTAGCAAAAGATACACCAAATACAGATGTAACTCTGTGAGATGATTTCACAGAACACAAAGAAGTTTCTCAGAAAGCTTCTTTCTCTTTGTTATCGGAGTTTATTTCCTTTGGCCCTATAATCTTCAAAGGGATCCGGAATATCTGTTCTCAGATTCCACAGAAATAAGGCTAGCAAAGAGATCCACGAAATACAGATGTAACTCTGTGAGATGAATTAACAGAACACTAAGCAGTTTCTCAGAAACTTCTTTCCAGATTTCATCTGAGGATATTTCCTTTTTCACCATAGCCCTCTATGGGCTTCCAAATATCACTTTGCCAATTCCACAAGAACTGTCTCAGCGAAAGGCTTTTTGAGGGGAAAGCTGTAACTCTGTGAGATGATTTCACAGAACACAAAGAAGTTTCTAAGAAAGCTTCTTTCTCTTTGTTATCGGAAGATATTTCCTTTGGCCCTCTAGTCTTCTAAGGGATCCGAAATATCTGTTCTCAGATTCCACAGAAATAAGGCTAGCAAAGAGATCCACGAAATACAGATGTAACTCTGTGAGATGAATTAACAGAACACTAAGCAGTTTCTCAGAAAGCTACTTTCCAGATTTCATCTGAGGATATTTTCTTTTTCACCATAGCCCTGTATGGGCTTCCAAATATTACTTTGCCAATTCCACAAGAACTGTCTTAGAGAAAGGCTTCTTGAGGGGAAAGCTGTAACTCTTTGAGATGATTTCACAGAACACAAAGAAGTTTCCAGAAAGCTTCTTTCTCTTTGTTATCGGAGTTTATTTCCTTTGGCCCTATAATCTTCAAAGGGATCCGGAATATCTCTTCTCAGATTCCACAGAAATAAGGCGAGCAAAGAGATCCACGAAATACAGATGTAACTCTGTGTGATGAATTAACAGAACACTAAGCAGTTTCTCAGAAAGCTTCTTTCCAGATTTCATCTGAGGATATTTCCTTTTTCACCATAGCCCTCTATGGGCTTCCAAATATCACTTTGCCAATACCACAAGAACTGTGTTAGCGAAACACTTCTTGAGGGGAAAGCTCTAACGCTCTGAGGTGATTTCACAGAACACAAAGAAGTTTCTCAGAAAGCTTCTTTCTCTTTGTTATCGGAGTTTATTTCCTTTGGCCCTATAATCTTCAAAGGGATCCGGAATATCTCTTCTCAGATTCCACAGAAATAAGGCGAGCAAAGAGATCCACGAAATACAGATGTAACTCTGTGAGATGAATTAACAGAACACTAAGCAGTTTCTCAGAAACTTCTTTCCAGATTTCATCTGAGGATATATCCTTTTTCACCATAGCCCTCTATGGGCTTCAAAATATCACTTTGCCAATTCCACAAGAACTGTCTCAGCGAAAGGCTTTTTGAGGGGAAAGCTGTAACTCTGTGAGATGATTTCAGAGAACACAAAGAAGTTTCTAAGAAAGCTTCTTTCTCTTTGTTATCGAAAGATATTTCCTTTGGCCCTATAGTCTTCTAAGGGATCCGAAATATCTGTTCTCAGATTCCACAGAAATAAGGCTAGCAAAGAGATCCACGAAATACAGATGTAACTCTGTGAGATGAATTAACAGAACACTAAGCAGATTCTCAGAAAGCTACTTTCCAGATTTCATCTGAGGATATTTTCTTTTTCACCATAGACCTGTATGGGCTTCCAAATATTACTTTGCCAATTCCACAAGAACTGTCTTAGCGAAAGGCTTCTTGAGGGGAAAGCTGTAACTCTGTGAGATGATTTCACAGAACACAAAGAAGTTTCCAGAAAGCTTCTTTCTCTTTGTTATCGGAGTTTATTTCCTTAGGCCCTATAATTTTCAAAGGGATCCGGAATATCTGTTCTCAGATTCCACAGAAATAAGGCTAGCAAAGAGATCCACGAAATACAGATGTAACTCTGTGAGATGAATTAACAGAACACTAAGCCCTTTCTCAGAGAGCTTCTTTCAGATTTCATCTGAGGATATTTCCTTTTTCACCATAGCCCTCTATGGGCTTCCAAATATCACTTTGCCAATTCCACAAGAAGTGTCTAAGCGAAAGTCTTCTTGAGTGGAAAGCTGTAACTCTGTGAGATGATTTCACAGAACACAAAGCAGTTTCTGAGAAAGCTGCGTTCTCTTTCTGATCGGAGGATATTTCTTTGGCCCTATACTATTCTAAGGGATACGAAATATCTGTTCTCAGATTCCACAGAAATAATGCTAGCAAAGAAATCCACGAAATACAGATGTAACTCTGTGAGATGAATTAACAGAACACTAAGCAGTTTCTCAGAAAGCTACTTTCCAGATTTCATCTGAGGATATTTCCTTTTTCACCGTAGCCCTCTATGGGCTACCAAATATCACTTTGCCAATTCCAAAAGAACTGTCTTAGCGAAAGGCTTCTTGAGGGGAATGCTGTAACTCTGTGAGTTGATTTCACAGAACACAAAGAAGTTTCTCAGAAAGCTTCTTTCTCTTTGTTATCGGAGGATATTTCCTTTGGCCCTATAGTCTTCTAAGAGATCCGAAATATCTGTTCTCAGATTCCACAGAAATAAGGCTAGCAAAGAGATCCACGAAATACAAATGTAACTCTGTGAGATGAGTTAACAGAACACTAAGCAGTTTCTCAGAAAGCTTCTTTCCAGATTTCATCTGAGGATATTTCCTTTTTCACCATAGCCCTCTATGGGCTTCCAAATATCACTTTGCCAATTCCAAAAGAACTGTCTTAGCGAAAGATTTCTTCAGGGGAAAGCTGTACCTCTGTGAGATGATTTCACAGAACACAAAGAAGTTTCTCAGAAAGCTTCTTTCTCTTTGTTATCGGAGGATATTTCCTTTGGCCCTATAGTCTTCAAAGGGATTCGAAATATCTGTTCTCAGATTCCACAGAAATAAGGCTAGCAAAAGATCCACGAAATACAAATGTAACTCTGTGAGATGAATTAACAGAACACTAAGCAGTTTCTCAAAAAGCTACTTTCCAGATTTCATCTGCGGATAATTCCTTTTTCACCATAGCCCTCTATGCGCTTCCAAATATCACTTTGCCAATTCCACAAGAACTGTGTTAGCGAAAGGCTTCTTGAGTGGAAAGTTGTAACTCTGTGAGATGATTTCACAGAACACAAAGAAGTTTCTGAGAAAGCTTCGTTCTCTTTGTGATCGGAGGATATGTCCTTTGGCCCTATAGTCTTCTAAGGGATCTGAAATATCTGT
The DNA here is from genome assembly GCF_043159975.1 of Macaca nemestrina. Classification (NCBI taxonomy): domain Eukaryota; kingdom Metazoa; phylum Chordata; class Mammalia; order Primates; family Cercopithecidae; genus Macaca; species Macaca nemestrina. The sequence continues at coordinate 29,564,763 of NC_092143.1, forward strand.
TCTCAGAATCCACAGAAATAAGGCTAGCAAAGAGATCCACCAAATACAGATGTAACTCTGTGAGATGAATTAAGAGAACACTAAGCAGTTTCTCAGAAAGCTTCTTTCCAGATTTCATCTGAGGATATTTCCTTTTTCACCATAGCCCTCTATGGGCTTCCAAATATCACTTTGCCAATTCCAAAAGAACTGTCTTAGCCAAAGACTTCTTCAGGGGAAAGCTGTACCTCTGTGAGATGATTTCACAGAACACAAAGAAGTTTCTCAGAAAGCTTCTTTCTCTTTGTTATCGGAGGATATTACCTTTGGCCCTAGAATCTTCAAAGGGATCCGAAATATCTGGTCTCAGATTCCACAGAAATAAGGCTAGCAAAGAGATACACCAAATACAGATGTAACTCTGTGAGATGATTTTACAGAACACAAAGAAGTTTCTCAGATAGCTTCTTTCTCTTTGTTATCGGAAGATATTTCCTTTGGCCCTATAATCTTCAAAGGGATCCGGAATATCTGTTCTCAGATTCCACAGAAATAAGGCTAGCAAAGAGATCCACGAAATACAGATGTAACTCTGTGAGGTGAATTAACAGAACACTAAGCAGTTTCTCAGAAAGCTTCTTTCCAGATTTCATCTGAGGATATTTCCTTTTTCACCATAGCCCTCTATGGGCTTCCAAATATCACTTTGCCAATACCACAAGAACTGTCTTAGCGAAAGACTTCTTGAGGGGAAAGCTCTAACGCTGTGAGGTGATTTCACAGAACACAAAGAAGTTTCTCAGAAAGCTTCTTTCTCTTTGTTTTCAGAGTTTATTTCCTTTGGCCCTATAATCTTCACAGGGATCCGGAATATCTGTTCTCAGATTCCACAGAAATAAGGCTAGCAAAGAGATCCACGAAATACAGATGTAACTCTGTGAGATGAATTAACAGAACACTAAGGAGTTTCTCAGAAACTTCTTTCCAGATTTCATCTGAGGATATTTCCTTTTTCACCATAGCCCTCTATGCGCTTCCAAATATCACTTTGCCAATTCCACAAGAACTGTGTTAGCGAAAGGTTTTTGAGGGTAAAGCTGTAACTCTGTGAGATGATTTCACAGAACACAAAGAAGTTTCCAAGAAAGCTTCTTTCTCTTTGTTATCGGAAGATATTTCCTTTGGCCCTATAGTCTTCTAAGGGATCCGAAATATCTGTTCTCAGATTCCACAGAAATAAGGCTAGAAAAGAGATCCACGAAATACAGATGTAACTCTGTGAGATGAATTAAGAGAACACTAAGCAGTTTCTCAGAAAGCTACTTTCCAGATTTCATCTGAGGATATTTTCTTTTTCACCATAGCCCTGTATGGGCTTCCAAATATTACTTTGCCAATTCCACAAGAACTGTCTTAGCGAAAGGCTTCTTGAGGGGAAAGCTGTAACTCTGTGAGATGATTTCACAGAACACAAAGAAGTTTCCAGAAAGCTTCTTTCTCTTTGTTATCGGAGTTTATTTCCTTTGGCCCTATAATCTTCAAAGGGATCCGGAATATCTGTTCTCAGATTCCACAGAAATAAGGCTAGCAAAGAGATCCACGAAATACAGATGTAACTCTGTGAGATGAATTAACAGAACACTAAGCACTTTCTCAGAAAGCTTCTTTCAGATTTCATCTGAGGATATTTCCTTTTTCACCATAGCCCTCTATGGGCTTCCAAATATCACTTTGCCAATTCCACAAGAACTGTCTTAGCGAAAGTCTTATTGAGTGGAAAGCTGTAACTCTGTGAGATGATTTCACAGAACACAAAGTAGTTTCTGAGAAAGCTTCGTTCTCTTTCTGATCGGAGGATATTTCTTTTTCCCTATACTATACTAAGGGATCAGAAATATCTGTTCTCAGATTCCACAGAAATAATGCTAGCAAAGAAATCCACGAAATACAGATGTAACTCTGTGAGATGAATTAACAGAACACTAAGCAGTTTCTCAGAAAGCTTCTTTCCAGATTTCATCTGAGGATATTTCCTTTTTCACCATAGCCCTCTATGGGCTTCCAAATATCACTTTGCCAATTCCAAAAGAACTGTCTTAGCGAAAGGCTTCTTGAGGGGAAAGCTGTAACTCTGTGAGATGATTTCACAGAACACAAAGAAGTTTCTCAGAAAGCTTCTTTGTCTTTGTTATCGGAGGATATTTCCTTTGGCCCTATAGTCTTCTAAGGGATCCGAAATATCTGTTCTCAGATTCCACAGAAAAAAGGCTAGCAAAGAGATACACCAAATACAGATGTAACTCTGTGAGATGAATTAACAGAACACTAAGCAGTTTCTCAGAAAGCTTCTTTCCAGATTTCATCTGAGGATATTTCCTTTTTCACCTTAGCCCTCTATGGGCTTCCAAATATCACTTTGCCAATTCCTAAAGAACTGTCTTAACGAAAGGCTTCTTCAGGGGAAAGCTGTAACTCTGTGAGATGATTTCACAGAACACAAAGAAGTTTCTCAGAAAGCTTCTTTCTCTTTCTTATCGGAGTTTATTTCCTTTGGCCCTATAATCTTCAAAGGGATCCGGAATATCTGTTCTCAGATTCCACAGAAATAAGGCTAGCAAAGAGATCCACGAAATACAGATGTAACTCTGTGAGATGAATTAACAGAACACTAAGCAGTTTCTCAGAAACTTCTTTCCAGATTTCATCTGAGGATATTTCCTTTTTCACCATAGCCCTCTATGGGCTTCCAAATATCACTTTGTCAATTCCACAAGAACTGTCTCAGCGAAAGGCTTTTTGAGGGGAAAGCTGTAACTCTGTGAGATGATTTCAAAGAACACAAAGAAGTTTCTAAGAAAGCTTCTTTCTCTTTGTTATCGGAAGATATTTCCTTTGGCCCTCTAGTCTTCTAAGGGATCCGAAATATCTGTTCTCAGATTCCACAGAAATAAGGCTAGCAAAGAGATCCACGAAATACAGATGTAACTCTGTGAGATGAATTAACAGAACACTAAGCAGTTTCTCAGAAAGCTACTTTCCAGATTTCATCTGAGGATATTTCCTTTTTCAACATAGCCCTGTATGGGCTTCCAAATATTACTTTGCCAATTCCACAAGAACTGTCTTAGAGAAAGGCTTCTTGAGGGGAAAGCTGTAACTCTTTGAGATGATTTCACAGAACACAAAGAAGTTTCCAGAAAGCTTCTTTCTCTTTGTTATCGGAGTTTATTTCCTTTGGCCCTATAATCTTCAAAGGGATCCGGAATATCTGTTCTCAGATTCCACAGAAATAAGGCTAGCAAAGAGATCCACGAAATACAGATGTAACTCTGTGAGATGAATTAACAGAACACTAAGCAGTTTCTCAGAAAGCTACTTTCGAGATTTCATCTGGGGATATTTCCTTTTTCACCATAGCCCTCCATGGGCTTCCAAATATCACTTTGCCAATTCCACAAGAACTGTCTTAGCGAAAGGCTTCTTGAGGGGAAAGCTGTAACTCTATGAGATGATTTCACAGAACACAAAGAAGTTTCTCAGAAAGCTTCTTTCTCTTTGTTATCGGAGGATATTTCCTTTGGCCCTATAGTCTTCTAAGAGATCCGAAATATCTGTTCTCAGATTCCACAGAAATAAGGCTAGCAAAGAGATCCACGAAATACAAATGTAACTCTGTGAGATGAATTAACAGAACACTAAGCAGTTTCTCAGAAAGCTTCTTTCCAGATTTCATCTGAGGATATTTCCTTTTTCACCTTAGCCCTCTATGGGCTTCCAAATATCACTTTGCCAATTCCAAAAGAACTGTCTTAACGAAAGGCTTCTTCAGGGGAAAGCTGTAACTCTGTGAGATGATTTCACAGAACACAAAGAAGTTTCTCAGAAAACTTCTTTCTCTTTGTTATCGGAGGATATTTCCTTTGGCCCTATAGTCTTCAAAGGGATCCGAAATATCTGTTCTCAGATTCCACAGAAATAAGGCTAGCAAAAGATCCACGAAACACAAATGTAACTCTGTGAGATGAATTAACAAAAAAATAAGCAGTTTCTCAGAAAGCTACTTTCCAGATTTCATCTGTGGATAATTCCTTTTTCACCACAGCCCTCCATGCGCTTCCAAATATCACTTTGCCAATTCCACAAGAACTGTGTTAGCGAAAGGCTTCTTGAGTGGAAAGCTGTAACTCTATGAGATGATTTCACAGAACACAAAGAAGTTTCTGAGAAAGCTTCGTTCTCTTTGTGATCGGAGGATATGTCCTTTGGCGCTATAGTCTTCTAAGGGATCCGAAATATCTGTTCTCAGATTCCACAGAAATAAGGCTAGCAAAGGGATCCACGAAATACAGATGTAACTCTGTGAGATGAATTAACAGAACACTAAGCAGTTTCTCAAAAAGCTACTTTCCAGATTTCATCTGAGGATATTTCCTTTTTCACCATAGCCCTCTATGGGCTTCCAAATATCACTTTGCCAATTCCACAAGAACTGTCTTAGCGAAAGGCTTCTTGAAGGGAAAGCTGTAACTCTGTGAGATGATTTCACAGAACACAAAGAAGTTTCTCAGAAAGCTTCTTTCTCTTTGTTATCGGAGGATATTTCCTTGGGCCCTATAGTCTTCTTAGGGATCCGAAATATCTGTTCTCAGATTCCACAGAAATAAGGCTAGCAAAGAGATACACCAAATACAGATGTAAATCTGTGAGATGAATTAACAGAACACTAAGCAGTTTCTCAGAAAGCTTCTTTCCAGATTTCATCTGAGGATATTTCCTTTTTCACCATAGCCGTCTATGGGCTTCCAAATATCACTTTGCCAATTCCACAAGAACTGTCTTAGCGAAAGATTTCTTGAGGGGAAAGCTGTAACTCGGTGAGATGATTTCACAGAACACAAAGAAGTTTGTAAGAAAGCATCTTTCTCTTTGTTATCGGAGGATATTTCCTTTGGCCCTATAGTCTTCTAAGGGATCCGAAATATCTGTTCTCAGATTCCACAGAAATAAGGCTAGCAAAGAGATCCACGAAATACAGATGTAACTCTGTGAGATGAATTAACAGAACACTAAGCAGTTTCTCAGAAAGCTACTTTCCAGATTTCATCTGAGGATATTTCCTTTTTCACCATAGCCCTGTATGGGCTTCCAAATATTACTTTGCCAATTCCACAAGAACTGTCTTAGCGAAAGACTTCCTGAGGGGAAAGCTGTAACTCTGTGAGATGATTTCGCAGAACACAAAGAAGTTTCTCAGAAAGCTTCTTTCTCTTTGTTATCGGAGGATATTTCCTTTGGCCCTATATTCTTCTAAGAGATCCGAAATATCTGTTCTCAGATTCCACAGAAATAAGGCTAGCAAACAGATACACCATATACAGATGTAACTCTGTGAGATAAATTAACAGAACACTAAGCAGTTTCTCAGAAAGCTTCTTTCCAGATTTCATCTGAGGATATTTCCTTTTTCACCATAGCCCTCTATGGGCTTCCAAATATCACTTTGCCAATACCACAAGAACTGTGTTAGCGAAACACTTCTTGAGGCGAAAGCTCTAACGCTCTGAGGTGATTTCACAGAACACAAAGAAGTTTCTCAGAAAGCTTCTTTCTCTTTGTTATCGGAGTTTATTTCCTTTGGCCCTATAATCTTCAAAGGGATCCGGAATATCTCTTCTCAGATTCCACAGAAATAAGGCGAGCAAAGAGATCCACGAAATACAGATGTAACTCTGTGAGATGAATTAACAGAACACTAAGCAGTTTCTCAGAAACTTCTTTCCAGATTTCATCTGAGGATATTTCCTTTTTCACCATAGCCCTCTATGGGCTTCCAAATATCACTTTGCCAATTCCACAAGAACTGTCTCAGCGAAAGGCTTTTTGAGGGGAAAGCTGTAACTCTGTGAGATGATTTCAGAGAACACAAAGAAGTTTCTAAGAAAGCTTCTTTCTCTTTGTTATCGAAAGATATTTCCTTTGGCCCTATAGTCTTCTAAGGGATCCGAAATATCTGTTCTCAGATTCCACAGAAATAAGGCTAGCAAAGAGATCCACGAAATACAGATGTAACTCTGTGAGATGAATTAACAGAACACTAAGCAGATTCTCAGAAAGCTACTTTCCAGATTTCATCTGAGGATATTTTCTTTTTCACCATAGACCTGTATGGGCTTCCAAATATTACTTTGCCAATTCCACAAGAACTGTCTTAGCGAAAGGCTTCTTGAGGGGAAAGCTGTAACTCTGTGAGATGATTTCACAGAACACAAAGAAGTTTCTCAGAAAGCTTCTTTCTCTTTGTTATCGGAGGATATTTCCTTTGGCCCTATAGTCTTCAAAGGGATTCGAAATATCTGTTCTCAGATTCCACAGAAATAAGGCTAGCAAAAGATCCACGAAATACAAATGTAACTCTGTGAGATGAATTAACAGAACACTAAGCAGTTTCTCAGAAAGCTACTTTCCAGATTTCATCTGCGGATAATTCCTTTTTCACCATAGCCCTCTATGCGCTTCCAAATATCACTTTGCCAATTCCACAAGAACTGTGTTAGCGAAAGGCTTCTTGAGTGGAAAGCTGTAACTCTGTGAGATGATTTCACAGAACACAAAGAAGTTTCTGAGAAAGCTTCGTTCTCTTTTTGATCGGAGGATATGTCCTTTGGCCCTATAGTCTTCTAAGGGATCTGAAATATCTGTTCTCAGATTCCACAGAAATAAGGCTAGCAAAGAGATCCACCAAATACAGATGTAACTCTGTGAGATGAATTAAGAGAACACTAAGCAGTTTCTCAGAAAGCTTCTTTCCAGATTTCATCTGAGGATATTTCCTTTTTCACCATAGCCCTCTATGGGCTTCCAAATATCACTTTGCCAATTCCAAAAGAACTCTCTTAGCCAAAGACTTCTTCAGGGGAAAGCTGTACCTCTGTGAGATGATTTCACAGAACACAAAGAAGTTTCTCAGAAAGCTTCTTTCTCTTTGTTATCGGAGGATATTACCTTTGGCCCTAGAATCTTCAAAGGGATCCGAAATATCTGGTCTCAGATTCCACAGAAATAAGGCTAGCAAAGAGATACACCAAATACAGATGTAACTCTGTGAGATGATTTTACTGAACACAAAGAAGTTTCTCAGATAGCTTCTTTCTCTTTGTTATCGGAAGATATTTCCTTTGGCCCTATAATCTTCAAAGGGATCCGGAATATCTGTTCTCAGATTCCACAGAAATAAAGCTAGCAAAGAGATCCACGAAATACAGATGTAACTCTGTGAGGTGAATTAACAGAACACTAAGCAGTTTCTCAGAAAGCTTCTTTCCAGATTTCATCTGAGGATATTTCCTTTTTCACCATAGCCCTCTATGGGCTTCCAAATATCACTTTGCCAATACCACAAGAACTGTCTTAGCGAAAGACTTCTTGAGGGGAAAGCTCTAACGCTGTGAGGTGATTTCACAGAACACAAAGAAGTTTCTCAGAAAGCTTCTTTCTCTTTGTTATCGGAGTTTATTTCCTTTGGCCCTATAATCTTCAAAGGGATCCGGAATATCTGTTCTCAGATTCCACAGAAATAAGGCTAGCAAAGAGATCCACGAAATACAGATGTAACTCTGTGAGATGAATTAACAGAACACTAAGCAGTTTCTCAGAAACTTCTTTCCAGATTTCATCTGAGGATATTTCCTTTTTCACCATAGCCCTCTATGCGCTTCCAAATATCACTTTGCCAATTCCACAAGAACTGTGTTAGCGAAAGGCTTTTTGAGGGTAAAGCTGTAACTCTGTGAGATGATTTCACAGAACACAAAGAAGTTTCCAAGAAAGCTTCTTTCTCTTTGTTATCGGAAGATATTTCCTTTGGCCCTATAGTCTTCAAAGGGATCCGAAATATCTGTTCTCAGATTCCACAGAAATAAGGCTAGCAAAGAGATCCACGAAATACAGATGTAACTCTGTGAGATGAATTAACAGAACACTAAGCAGTTTCTCAGAAAGCTACTTTCCAGATTTCATCTGAGGATATTTTCTTTTTCACCATAGCCCTGTATGGGCTTCCAAATATTACTTTGCCAATTCCACAAGAACTGTCTTAGCGAAAGGCTTCTTGAGGGGAAAGCTGTAAATCTGTGAGATGATTTCACAGAACACAAAGAAGTTTCCAGAAAGCTTCTTTCTCTTTGTTATCGGAGTTTATTTCCTTTGGCCCTATAATCTTCAAAGGGATCCGGAATATCTGTTCTCAGATTCCACAGAAATAAGGCTAGCAAAGAGATCCACGAAATACAGATGTAACTCTGTGAGATGAATTAACAGAACACTAAGCACTTTCTCAGAAAGCTTCTTTCAGATTTCATCTGAGGATATTTCCTTTTTCACCATAGCCCTCTATGGGCTTCCAAATATCACTTTGCCAATTCCACAAGAACTGTCTTAGCGAAAGTCTTCTTGAGTGGAAAGCTGTAACTCTGTGAGATGATTTCACAGAACACAAAGTAGTTTCTGAGAAAGCTTCGTTCTCTTTCTGATCGGAGGATATTTCTTTGGCCCTATACTATTCTAAGGGATCCGAAATATCTGTTCTCAGATTCCACAGAAATAATGCTAGCAAAGAAATCCACGAAATACAGATGTAACTCTGTGAGATGAATTAACAGAACACTAAGCAGTTTCTCAGAAAGCTACTTTCCAGATTTCATCTGAGGATATTTCCTTTTTCACCATAGCCCTCTATGGGCTTCCAAATATCACTTTGCCAATTCCAAAAGAACTGTCTTAGCGAAAGGCTTCTTGAGGGGAAAGCTGTAATTCTGTGAGATGATTTCACAGAACACAAAGAAGTTTCTCAGAAAGCTTCTTTCTCTTTGTTATCGGAGGATATTTCCTTTGGCCCTATAGTCTTCTAAGGGATCCGAAATATCTGTTCTCAGATTCCACAGAAATAAGGCTAGCAAAGAGAAACACCAAATACAGATGTAACTCTGTGAGATGAATTAACAGAACACTAAGCAGTTTCTCAGAAAGCTTCTTTCCAGATTTCATCTGAGGATATTTCCTTTTTCACCTTAGCCCTCTATGGGCTTCCAAATATCACTTTGCCAATTCCAAAAGAACTGTCTTAACGAAAGGCTTCTTCAGGGGAAAGCTGTAACTCTGTGAGATGATTTCACAGAACACAAAGAAGTTTCTCAGAAAGCTTCTTTCTCTTTGTTATAGGAGGATATTTCCTTTGGCCCTATAGTCTTCTTAGGGATCCGAAATATCTGGTCTCAGATTCCACAGAAATAAGGCTAGCAAAGAGATACACCAAATACAGATGTAAATCTGTGAGATGATTTCACAGAACACAAAGAAGTTTCTCAGAAAGCTTCTTTCTCTTTGTTATCGGAGTTTATTTCCTTTGGCCCTATAATCTTCAAAGGGATCCGGAATATCTGTTCTCAGATTCCACAGAAAAAAGGCTAGCAAAGAGATCCACGAAATACAGATGTAACTCTGTGAGATGAATTAACAGAACACTAAGCAGTTTCTCAGAAAGCTTCTTTCCAGATTTCATCTGAGGATATTTCCTTTTTCACCATAGCCCTCTATGGGCTTCCAAATATCACTTTGCCAATACCACAAGAACTGTGTTAGCGAAACACTTCTTGAGGCGAAAGCTCTAACGCTCTGAGGTGATTTCACAGAACACAAAGAAGTTTCTCAGAAAGCTTCTTTCTCTTTGTTATCGGAGTTTATTTCCTTTGGCACTATAATCTTCAAAGGGATCCGGAATATCTCTTCTCAGATTCCACAGAAATAAGGCGAGCAAAGAGATCCACGAAATACAGATGTAACTCTGTGAGATGAATTAACAGAACACTAAGCAGTTTCTCAGAAACTTCTTTCCAGATTTCATCTGAAGATATTTCCTTTTTCACCATAGCCCTCTATGGGCTTCAAAATATCACTTTGCCAATTCCACAAGAACTGTCTCAGCGAAAGGCTTTTTGAGGGGAAAGCTGTAACTCTGTGAGATGATTTCAGAGAACACAAAGAAGTTTCTAAGAAAGCTTCTTTCTCTTTGTTATCGAAAGATATTTCCTTTGGCCCTATAGTCTTCTAAGGGATCCGAAATATCTGTTCTCAGATTCCACAGAAATAAGGCTAGCAAAGAGATCCACGAAATACAGATGTAACTCTGTGAGATGAATTAACAGAACTCTAAGCAGATTCTCAGAAAGCTACTTTCCAGATTTCATCTGAGGATATTTTCTTTTTCACCATAGACCTGTATGGGCTTCCAAATATTACTTTGCCAATTCCACAAGAACTGTCTTAGCGAAAGGCTTCTTGAGGGGAAAGCTGTAACTCTGTGAGATGATTTCACAGAACACAAAGAAGTTTCTCAGAAAGCTTCTTTCTCTTTGTTATCGGAGGATATTTCCTTTGGCCCTATAGTCTTCAAAGGGATTCGAAATATCTGTTCTCAGATTCCACAGAAATAAGGCTAGCAAAAGATCCACGAAATACAAATGTAACTCTGTGAGATGAATTAACAGAACACTAAGCAGTTTCTCAGAAAGCTACTTTCCAGATTTCATCTGCGGATAATTCCTTTTTCACCATAGCCCTCTATGCGCTTCCAAATATCACTTTGCCAATTCCACAAGAACTGTGTTAGCGAAAGGCTTCTTGAATGGAAAGCTGTAACTCTGTGAGATGATTTCACAGAACACAAAGAAGTTTCTGAGAAAGCTTCGTTCTCTTTGTGATCGGAGGATATGTCCTTTGGCCCTATAGTCTTCTAAGGGATCTGAAATATCTGTTCTCAGATTCCACAGAAATAAGGCTAGCAAAGAGATCCACCAAATACAGATGTAACTCTGTGAGATGAATTAAGAGAACACTAAGCAGTTTCTCAGAAAGCTTCTTTCCAGATTTCATCTGAGGATATTTCCTTTTTCACCATAGCCCTCTATGGGCTTCCAAATATCACTTTGCCAATTCCAAAAGAACTGTCTTAGCCAAAGACTTCTTCAGGGGAAAGCTGTACCTCTGTGAGATGATTTCACAGAACACAAAGAAGTTTCTCAGAAAGCTTCTTTCTCTTTGTTATCGGAGGATATTACCTTTGGCCCTAGAATCTTCAAAGGGATCCGAAATATCTGGTCTCAGAATCCACAGAAATAAGGCTAGCAAAGAGATACACCAAATACAGATGTAACTCTTTGAGATGATTTTACAGAACACAAAGAAGTTTCTCAGATAGCTTCTTTCTCTTTGTTATCGGAAGATATTTCCTTTGGCCCTATAATCTTCAAAGGGATCCGGAATATCTGTTCTCAGATTCCACAGAAATAAAGCTAGCAAAGAGATCCACGAAATACAGATGTAACTCTGTGAGGTGAATTAACAGAACACTAAGCAGTTTCTCAGAAAGCTTCTTTCCAGATTTCATCTGAGGATATTTCCTTTTTCACCATAGCCCTCTATGGGCTTCCAAATATCACTTTGCCAATACCACAAGAACTGTCTTATCGAAAGACTTCTTGAGGGGAAAGCTCTAACGCTGGGAGGTGATTTCACAGAACACAAAGAAGTTTCTCAGAAAGCTTCTTTCTCTTTGTTTTCAGAGTTTATTTCCTTTGGCCCTATAATCTTCAAAGGGATCCGGAATATCTGTTCTCAGATTCCACAGAAATAAGGCTAGCAAAGAGATCCACGAAATACAGATGTAACTCTGTGAGATGAATTAACAGAACACTAAGCAGTTTCTCAGAAACTTCTTTCCAGATTTCATCTGAGGATATTTCCTTTTTCACCATAGCCCTCTATGCGCTTTCAAATATCACTTTGCCAATTCCACAAGAACTGTGTTAGCGAAAGGCTTTTTGAGGGTAAAGCTGTAACTCTGTGAGATGATTTCACAGAACACAAAGAAGTTTCCAAGAAAGCTTCTTTCTCTTTGTTATCGGAAGATATTTCCTTTGGCCCTATAGTCTTCTAAGGGATCCGAAATATCTGTTCTCAGATTCCACAGAAATAAGGCTAGCAAAGAGATCCACGAAATACAGATGTAACTCTGTGAGATGAATTAACAGAACACTAAGCAGTTTCTCAGAAAGCTACTTTCCAGATTTCATCTGAGGATATTTTCTTTTTCACCATAGCCCTGTATGGGCTTCCAAATATTACTTTGCCAATTCCACAAGAAGTGTCTTAGCGAAAGGCTTCTTGAGGGGAAAGCTGTAACTCTGTGAGATGATTTCACAGAACACAAAGAAGTTTCCAGAAAGCTTCTTTCTCTTTGTTATCGGAGTTTATTTCCTTTGGCCCTATAATCTTCAAAGGGATCCGGAATATCTGTTCTCAGATTCCACAGAAATAAGGCTAGCAAAGAGATCCACGAAATACAGATGTAACTCTGTGAGATGAATTAACAGAACACTAAGCACTTTCTCAGAAAGCTTCTTTCAGATTTCATCTGAGGATATTTCCTTTTTCACCATAGCCCTCTATGGGCTTCCAAATATCACTTTGCCAATTCCACAAGAACTGTCTTAGCGAAAGTCTTCTTGAGTGGAAAGCTGTAACTCTGTGAGATGATTTCACAGAACACAAAGTAGTTTCTGAGAAAGCTTCGTTCTCTTTCTGATCGGAGGATATTTCTTTGGCCCTATACTATACTAAGGGATCAGAAATATCTGTTCTCAGATTCCACAGAAATAATGCTAGCAAAGAAATCCACGAAATACAGATGTAACTCTGTGAGATGAATTAACAGAACACTAAGCAGTTTCTCAGAAAGCTACTTTCCAGATTTCATCTGAGGATATTTCCTTTTTCACCATAGCCCTCTATGGGCTTCCAAATATCACTTTGCCAATTCCACAAGAACTGTCTTAGCGAAAGGCTTCTTGAGGGGAAAGCTGTAACTCTGTGAGATGATTTCGCAGAACACAAAGAAGTTTCTCAGAAAGCTTCTTTGTCTTTGTTATCGGAGGATATTTCCTTTGGCCCTATAGTCTTCTAAGGGATCCGAAATATCTGTTCTCAGATTCCACAGAAATAAGGCTAGCAAAGAGATACACCAAATACAGATGTAACTCTGTGAGATGAATTAACAGAACACTAAGCAGTTTCTCAGAAAGCTTCTTTCCAGATTTCATCTGAGGATATTTCCTTTTTCACCTTAGCCCTCTATGGGCTTCCAAATATCACTTTGCCAATTCCTAAAGAACTGTCTTAACGAAAGGCTTCTTCAGGGGAAAGCTGTAACTCTGTGAGATGATTTCACAGAACACAAAGAAGTTTCTCAGAAAGCTTCTTTCTCTTTGTTATCGGAGGATATTTCCTTTGGCCCTATAGTCTTCTTAGGGATCCGAAATATCTGGTCTCAGATTCCACAGAAATAAGGCTAGCAAAGAGATACACCAAATACAGATGTAACTCTGTGAGATGATTTCACAGAACACAAAGAAGTTTCTCAGAAAGCTTCTTTCTCTTTGTTATCGGAGTTTATTTCCTTTGGCCCTATAATCTTCAAAGGGATCCGGAATATCTGTTCTCAGATTCCACAGAAAAAAGGCGAGCAAAGAGATCCACGAAATACAGATGTAACTCTGTGAGATGAATTAACAGAACACTAAGCAGTTTCTCAGAAACTTCTTTCCAGATTTCATCTGAGGATATTTCCTTTTTCACCATAGCCCTCTATGGGCTTCAAAATATCACTTTGCCAATTCCACAAGAACTGTCTCAGCGAAAGGCTTTTTGAGGGGAAAGCTGTAACTCTGTGAGATGATTTCAGAGAACACAAAGAAGTTTCTAAGAAAGCTTCTTTCTCTTTGTTATCGGAAGATATTTCCTTTGGCCCTATAGTCTTCTACGGGATCCGAAATATCTGTTCTCAGATTCCACAGAAATAAGGCTAGCAAAGAGATCCACGAAATACAGATGTAACTCTGTGAGATGAATTCACAGAACACTAAGCAGATTCTCAGAAAGCTACTTTCCAGATTTCATCTGAGGATATTTTCTTTTTCACCATAGACCTGTATGGGCTTCCAAATATTACTTTGCCAATTCCACAAGAACTGTCTTTGCGAAAGGCTTCTTGAGGGGAAAGCTGTAACTCTGTGAGATGATTTCACAGAACACAAAGAAGTTTCCAGAAAGCTTCTTTCTCTTTGTTATCGGAGTTTATTTCCTTTGGCCCTATAATCTTCAAAGGGATCCGGAATATCTGTTCTCAGATTCCACAGAAATAAGGCTAGCAAAGAGATCCACGAAATACAGATGTAACTCTGTGAGATGAATTAACAGAACACTAAGCCCTTTCTCAGAGAGCTTCTTTCAGATTTCATCTGAGGATATTTCCTTTTTCACCATAGCCCTCTATGGGCTTCCAAATATCACTTTGCCAATTCCACAAGAACTGTCTAAGCGAAAGTCTTCTTGAGTGGAAAGCTGTAACTCTGTGAGATGATTTCACAGAACACAAAGCAGTTTCTGAGAAAGCTGCGTTCTCTTTCTGATCGGAGGATATTTCTTTGGCCCTATACTATTCTAAGGGATCCGAAATATCTGTTCTCAGATTCCACAGAAATAATGCTAGCAAAGAAATCCACGAAATACAGATGTAACCCTGTGAGATGAATTAACAGAACACTAAGCAGTTTCTCAGAAAGCTACTTTCCAGATTTCATCTGAGGATATTTCCTTTTTCACCATAGCCCTCTATGGGCTACCAAATATCACTTTGCCAATTCCAAAAGAACTGTCTTAGCGAAAGGCTTCTTGAGGGGAATGCTGTAACTCTGTGAGTTGATTTCACAGAACACAAAGAAGTTTCTCAGAAAGCTTCTTTCTCTTTGTTATCGGAGGATATTTCCTTTGGCCCTATAGTCTTCTAAGAGATCCGAAATATCTGTTCTCAGAATCCACAGAAATAAGGCTAGGAAAGAGATCCACGAAATACAAATGTAACTCTGTGAGATGAATTAACAGAACACTAAGCAGTTTCTCAGAAAGCTTCTTTCCAGATTTCATCTGAGGATATTTCCTTTTTCACCTTAGCCCTCTATGGGCTTCCAAATATCACTTTGCCAATTCCAAAAGAACTGTCTTAACGAAAGGCTTCTTCAGGGGAAAGCTGTAACTCTGTGAGATGATTTCACAGAACACAAAGAAGTTTCTCAGAAAACTTCTTTCTCTTTGTTATCGGAGGATATTTCCTTTGGCCCTATAGTCTTCAAAGGGATCCGAAATATCTGTTCTCAGATTCCACAGAAATAAGGCTAGCAAAAGATCCACGAAATACAAATGTAACTCTGTGAGATGAATTAACAAAAAAATAAGCAGTTTCTCAGAAAGCTACTTTCCAGATTTCATCTGCGGATAATTCCTTTTTCACCACAGCCCTCCATGCGCTTCCAAATATCACTTTGCCAATTCCACAAGAACTGTGTTAGCGAAAGGCTTCTTGAGTGGAAAGCTGTAACTCTATGAGATGATTTCACAGAATACAAAGAAGTTTCTGAGAAAGCTTCGTTCTCTTTGTGATCGGAGGATATGTCCTTTGGCGCTATAGTCTTCTAAGGGATCTGAAATATCTGTTCTCAGATTCCACAGAAATAAGGCTAGCAAAGGGATCCACGAAATACAGATGTAACTCTGTGAGATGAATTAACAGAACACTAAGCAGTTTCTCAAAAAGCTACTTTCCAGATTTCATCTGAGGATATTTCCTTTTTCACCATAGCT
This sequence comes from Macaca nemestrina, assembly GCF_043159975.1. NCBI lineage: Eukaryota > Metazoa > Chordata > Mammalia > Primates > Cercopithecidae > Macaca > Macaca nemestrina. The sequence continues at coordinate 29,580,489 of NC_092143.1, forward strand.
CTCTATGGGCTTCCAAATATCACTTTGCCAATTCCACAAGAACTGTCTTAGCGAAAGGCTTCTTGAAGGGAAAGCTGTAACTCTGTGAGATGATTTCACAGAACACAAAGAAGTTTCTCAGAAAGCTTCTTTCTCTTTGTTATCGGAGGATATTTCCTTGGGCCCTATAGTCTTCTTAGGGATCCGAAATATCTGTTCTCAGATTCCACAGAAATAAGGCTAGCAAAGAGATACACCAAATACAGATGTAAATCTGTGAGATGAATTAACAGAACACTAAGCAGTTTCTCAGAAAGCTTCTTTCCAGATTTCATCTGAGGATATTTCCTTTTTCACCATAGCCGTCTATGGGCTTCCAAATATCACTTTGCCAATTCCACAAGAACTGTCTTAGCGAAAGATTTCTTGAGGGGAAAGCTGTAACTCGGTGAGATGATTTCGCAGAACACAAAGAAGTTTGTAAGAAAGCATCTTTCTCTTTGTTATCGGAGGATATTTCCTTTGGCCCTATAGTCTTCTAAGGGATCCGAAATATCTGTTCTCAGATTCCACAGAAATAAGGCTAGCAAAGAGATCCACGAAATACAGATGTAACTCTGTGAGATGAATTAACAGAACACTAAGCAGTTTCTCAGAAAGCTACTTTCCAGATTTCATCTGAGGATATTTCCTTTTTCACCATAGCCCTGTATGGGCTTCCAAATATTACTTTGCCAATTCCACAAGAACTGTCTTAGCGAAAGACTTCCTGAGGGGAAAGCTGTAACTCTGTGAGATGATTTCGCAGAACACAAAGAAGTTTCTCAGAAAGCTTCTTTCTCTTTGTTATCGGAGGATATTTCCTTTGGCCCTATATTCTTCTAAGAGATCCGAAATATCTGTTCTCAGATTCCACAGAAATAAGGCTAGCAAACAGATACACCATATACAGATGTAACTCTGTGAGATGAATTAACAGAACACTAAGCAGTTTCTCAGAAAGCTTCTTTCCAGATTTCATCTGAGGATATTTCCTTTTTCACCATAGCCCTCTATGGGCTTCCAAATATCACTTTGCCAATTCTACAAGAACTGCCTTAGCGAAAAACTTCTTGAGGGGAAAGCTGTAACTCTGTGAGATGATTTCACAGAACACAAATAAGTTTGTAAGAAAGCTTCTTTCTCTTTGTTATCGGAAGATATTTCCTTTGGCCCTATAGTCTTCTAAGGGATCCGAAATATCTGTTCTCAGATTCCACAGAAATAAGGCTAGCAAAGAGATCCACGAAATACAGATGTAACTCTGTGAGATGAATTAACAGAACACTAAGCAGTTTCTCAAAAAGCTACTTTCCAGATTTCATCTGAGGATATTTCCTTTTTCACCAGAGCCCTCTATGGGCTTCCAAATATCACTATGCCAATTCCACAAGAACTGTCTTAGCGAAAGGCTTCTTGAGTGGAAAGCTGTAACTCTGTGAGATGATTTCACAGAACACAAAGAAGTTTCTCAGAAAGCTTCTTTCTCTTTGTTATCGGAGGATATTTCCTTTGGCCGTAGAGTCTTCAAAGGGATCCGGAATATCTGTTCTCAGATTCCACAGAAATAAGGCTAGCAAAGAGATCCACGAAATACAGATGTAACTCTGTGAGATGAATTAACAGAACACTAAGCACTTTCTCAGAAAGCTTCTTTCAGATTTCATCTGAGGACATTTCCTTTTTCACCATAGCCCTCTATGGGCTTCCAAATATCACTTTGCCAATTCCACAAGAACTGTCTTAGCGAAAGTCTTCTTGAGTGGAAAGCTGTAACTCTGTGAGATGATTTCACAGAACACAAAGAAGTTTCTAAGAAAGCTTCTTTCTCTTTGTTATCGGAAGATATTTCCTTTGGCCCTCTAGTCTTCTAAGGGATCCGAAATATCTGTTCTCAGATTCCACAGAAATAAGGCTAGCAAAGAGATCCACGAAATACAGATGTAACTCTGTGAGATGAATTAACAGAACACTAAGCAGTTTCTCAGAAAGCTACTTTCCAGATTTCATCTGAGGATATTTTCTTTTTCACCATAGCCCTGTATGGGCTTCCAAATATTACTTTGCCAATTCCACAAGAACTGTCTTAGAGAAAGACTTCTTGAGGGGAAAGCTGTAACTCTTTGAGATGATTTCACAGAACACAAAGAAGTTTCCAGAAAGCTTCTTTCTCTTTGTTATCGGAGTTTATTTCCTTTGGCCCTATAATCTTCAAAGGGATCCGGAATATCTGTTCTCAGATTCCACAGAAATAAGGCTAGCAAAGAGATCCACGAAATACAGATGTAACTCTGTGAGATGAATTAACAGAACACTAAGCAGTTTCTCAGAAAGCTACTTTCCAGATTTCATCTGAGGATATTTCCTTTTTCACCATAGCCCTCTATGGGCTTCCAAATATCACTTTGCCAATTCCACAAGAACTGTCTTAGCGAAAGGCTTCTTGAGGGGAAAGCTGTAACTCTGTGAGATGATTTCACAGAACACAAAGAAGTTTCTCAGAAAGCTTCTTTCTCTTTGTTATCGGAGGATATTTCCTTTGGCCCTATAGTCTTCTTAGGGATCCGAAATATCTGGTCTCAGATTCCACAGAAATAAGGCTAGCAAAGAGATACACCAAATACAGATGTAACTCTGTGAGATGATTTCACAGAACACAAAGAAGTTTCTCAGAAAGCTTCTTTCTCTTTGTTATCGGAGTTTATTTCCTTTGGCCCTATAATCTTCAAAGGGATCCGGAATATCTGTTCTCAGATTCCACAGAAATAAGGCTAGCAAAGAGATCCACGAAATACAGATGTAACTCTGTGAGATGAATTAACAGAACACTAAGCAGTTTCTCAGAAACTTCTTTCCAGATTTCATCTGAGGATATTTCCTTTTTCACCATAGCCCTCTATGGGCTTCCAAATATCACTTTGCCAATTCCACAAGAACTGTCTCAGCGAAAGGCTTTTTGAGGGGAAAGCTGTAACTCTGTGAGATGATTTCACAGAACACAAAGAAGTTTCAAAGAAAGCTTCTTTCTCTTTGTTATCGGAAGATATTTCCTTTGGCCCTCTAGTCTTCTAAGGGATCCGAAATATCTGTTCTCAGATTCCACAGAAATAAGGCTAGCAAAGAGATCCACGAAATACAGATGTAACTCTGTGAGATGAATTAACAGAACACTAAGCAGTTTCTCAGAAAGCTACTTTCCAGATTTCATCTGAGGATATTTTCTTTTTCACCATAGCCCTGTATGGGCTTCCAAATATTACTTTGCCAATTCCACAAGAACTGTCTTAGAGAAAGGCTTCTTGAGGGGAAAGCTGTAACTCTTTGAGATGATTTCACAGAACACAAAGAAGTTTCCAGAAAGCTTCTTTCTCTTTGTTATCGGAGTTTATTTCCTTTGGCCCTATAATCTTCAAAGGGATCCGGAATATCTGTTCTCAGATTCCACAGAAATAAGGCTAGCAAAGAGATCCACGAAATACAGATGTAACTCTGTGAGATGAATTAACAGAACACTAAGCAGTTTCTCAGAAAGCTTCTTTCCAGATTTCATCTGAGGATATTTCCTTTTTCACCTTAGCCCTCTATGGGCTTCCAAATATCACTTTGCCAATTCCAAAAGAACTGTCTTAACGAAAGGCTTCTTCAGGGGAAAGCTGTAACTCTGTGAGATGATTTCACAGAACACAAAGAAGTTTCTCAGAAAACTTCTTTCTCTTTGTTATCGGAGGATATTTCCTTTGGCCCTATAGTCTTCAAAGGGATCCGAAATATCTGTTCTCAGATTCCACAGAAATAAGGCTAGCAAAAGATCCACGAAATACAAATGTAACTCTGTGAGATGAATTAACAAAAAAATAAGCAGTTTCTCAGAAAGCTACTTTCCAGATTTCATCTGCGGATAATTCCTTTTTCACCACAGCCCTCCATGCGCTTCCAAATATCACTTTGCCAATTCCACAAGAACTGTGTTAGCGAAAGGCTTCTTGAGTGGAAAGCTGTAACTCTATGAGATGATTTCACAAAACACAAAGAAGTTTCTGAGAAAGCTTCGTTCTCTTTGTGATCGGAGGATATGTCCTTTGGCGCTATAGTCTTCTAAGGGATCCGAAATATCTGTTCTCAGATTCCACAGAAATAAGGCTAGCAAAGGGATCCTCGAAATACAGATGTAACTCTGTGAGATGAATTAACAGAACACTAAGCAGTTTCTCAAAAAGCTACTTTCCAGATTTCATCTGAGGATATTTCCTTTTTCACCATAGCCGTCTATGGGCTTCCAAATATCACTTTGCCAATTCTACAAGAACTGCCTTAGCGAAAAACTTCTTGAGGGGAAAGCTGTAACTCTGTGAGATGATTTCACAGAACACAAATAAGTTTGTAAGAAAGCTTCTTTCTCTTTGTTATCGGAAGATATTTCCTTTGGCCCTATAGTCTTCTAAGGGATCCGAAATATCTGTTCTCAGATTCCACAGAAATAAGGCTAGCAAAGAGATCCACGAAATACAGATGTAACTCTGTGAGATGAATTAACAGAACACTAAGCAGTTTCTCAAAAAGCTACTTTCCAGATTTCATCTGAGGATATTTCCTTTTTCACCAGAGGCCTCTATGGGCTTCCAAATATCACTATGCCAATTCCACAAGAACTGTCTTAGCGAAAGGCTTCTTGAGTGGAAAGCTGTAACTCTGTGAGATGATTTCACAGAACACAAAGAAGTTTCTCAGAAAGCTTCTTTCTCTTTGTTATCGGAGGATATTTCCTTTGGCCGTAGAGTCTTCAAAGGGATCCGGAATATCTGTTCTCAGATTCCACAGAAATAAGGCTAGCAAAGAGATCCACGAAATACAGATGTAACTCTGTGAGATGAATTAACAGAACACTAAGCACTTTCTCAGAAAGCTTCTTTCAGATTTCATCTGAGGATATTTCCTTTTTCACCATAGCCCTCTATGGGCTTCCAAATATCCCTTTGCCAATTCCACAAGAACTGTCTTAGCGAAAGTCTTCTTGATTGGAAAGCTGTAACTCTGTGAGATGATTTCACAGAACACAAAGTAGTTTCTGAGAAAGCTTCGTTCTCTTTCTGATCGGAGGATATTTCTTTGGCCCTATACTATTCTAAGGGATCCGAAATATCTGTTCTCAGATTCCACAGAAATAATGCTAGCAAAGAAATCCACGAAATACAGATGTAACTCTGTGAGATGAATTAACAGAACACTAAGCAGTTTCTCAGAAAGCTACTTTCCAGATTTCATCTGAGGATATTTCCTTTTTCACCATAGCCCTCTATGGGCTTCCAAATATCACTTTGCCAATTCCAAAAGAACTGTCTTAGCGAAAGGCTTTTTGAGGGGAAAGCTGTAATTCTGTGAGATGATTTCACAGAACACAAAGAAGTTTCTCAGAAAGCTTCTTTCTCTTTGTTATCGGAGGATATTTCCTTTGGCCCTATAGTCTTCTAAGGGATCCGAAATATCTGTTCTCAGATTCCACAGAAATAAGGCTAGCAAAGAGAAACACCAAATACAGATGTAACTCTGTGAGATGAATTAACAGAACACTAAGCAGTTTCTCAGATAGCTTCTTTCCAGATTTCATCTGAGGATATTTCCTTTTTCACCTTAGCCCTCTATGGGCTTCCAAATATCACTTTACCAATTCCAAAAGAACTGTCTTAACGAAAGGCTTCTTCAGGGGAAAGCTGTAACTCTGTGAGATGATTTCACAGAACACAAAGAAGTTTCTCAGAAAGCTTCTTTCTCTTTGTTATCGGAGGATATTTCCTTTGGCCCTATAGTCTTCTTAGGGATCCGAAATATCTGGTCTCAGATTCCACAGAAATAAGGCTAGCAAAGAGATACACCAAATACAGATGTAAATCTGTGAGATGATTTCACAGAACACAAAGAAGTTTCTCAGAAAGCTTCTTTCTCTTTGTTATCGGAGTTTATTTCCTTTGGCCCTATAATCTTCAAAGGGATCCGGAATATCTGTTCTCAGATTCCACAGAAAAAAGGCTAGCAAAGAGATCCACGAAATACAGATGTAACTCTGTGAGATGAATTAACAGAACACTAAGCAGTTTCTCAGAAAGCTTCTTTCCAGATTTCATCTGAGGATATTTCCTTTTTCACCATAGCCCTCTATGGGCTTCCAAATATCACTTTGCCAATTCTACAAGAACTGCCTTAGCGAAAAACTTCTTGAGGGGAAAGCTGTAACTCTGTGAGATGATTTCACAGAACACAAATAAGTTTGTAAGAAAGCTTCTTTCTCTTTGTTATCGGAAGATATTTCCTTTGGCCCTATAGTCTTCTAAGGGATCCGAAATATCTGTTCTCAGATTCCACAGAAATAAGGCTAGCAAAGAGATCCACGAAATACAGATGTAACTCTGTGAGATGAATTAACAGAACACTAAGCAGATTCTCAAAAAGCTACTTTCCAGATTTCATCTGAGGATATTTCCTTTTTCACCAGAGCCCTCTATGGGCTTCCAAATATCACTATGCCAATTCCACAAGAACTGTCTTAGCGAAAGGCTTCTTGAGTGGAAAGCTGTAACTCTGTGAGATGATTTCACAGAACACAAAGAAGTTTCTCAGAAAGCTTCTTTCTCTTTGTTATCGGAGGATATTTCCTTTGGCCGTAGAGTCTTCAAAGGGATCCGGAATATCTGTTCTCAGATTCCACAGAAATAAGGCTAGCAAAGAGATCCACGAAATACAGATGTAACTCTGTGAGATGAATTAACAGAACACTAAGCACTTTCTCAGAAAGCTTCTTTCAGATTTCATCTGAGGATATTTCCTTTTTCACCATAGCCCTCTATGGGCTTCCAAATATCACTTTGCCAATTCCACAAGAACTGTCTTAGCGAAAGTCTTCTTGAGTGGAAAGCTGTAACTCTGTGAGATGATTTCACAGAACACAAAGTAGTTTCTGAGAAAGCTTCGTTCTCTTTCTGATCGGAGGATATTTCTTTGGCCCTATACTATTCTAAGGGATCCGAAATATCTGTTCTCAGATTCCACAGAAATAATGCTAGCAAAGAAATCCACGAAATACAGATGTAACTCTGTGAGATGAATTAACAGAACACTAAGCAGTTTCTCAGAAAGCTACTTTCCAGATTTCATCTGAGGATATTTCCTTTTTCACCATAGCCCTCTATGGGCTTCCAAATATCACTTTGCCAATTCCAAAAGAACTGTCTTAGCGAAAGGCTTCTTGAGCGGAAAGCTGTAATTCTGTGAGATGATTTCACAGAACACAAAGAAGTTTCTCAGAAAGCTTCTTTCTCTTTGTTATCGGAGGATATTTCCTTGGGCCCTATAGTCTTCTAAGGGATCCGAAATATCTGTTCTCAGATTCCACAGAAATAAGGCTAGCAAAGAGAAACACCAAATACAGATGTAACTCTGTGAGATGAATTAACAGAACACTAAGCAGTTTCTCAGAAAGCTTCTTTCCAGATTTCATCTGAGGATATTTCCTTTTTCACCTTAGCCCTCTATGGGCTTCCAAATATCACTTTGCCAATTCCAAAAGAACTGTCTTAACGAAAGGCTTCTTCAGGGGAAAGCTGTAACTCTGTGAGATGATTTCACAGAACACAAAGAAGTTTCTCAGAAAGCTTCTTTCTCTTTGTTATCGGAGGATATTTCCTTTGGCCCTATAGTCTTCTTAGGGATCCGAAATATCTGGTCTCAGATTCCACAGAAATAAGGCTAGCAAAGAGATACACCAAATACAGATGTAAATCTGTGAGATGATTTCACAGAACACAAAGAAGTTTCTCAGAAAGCTTCTTTCTCTTTGTTATCGGAGTTTATTTCCTTTGGCCCTATAATCTTCAAAGGGATCCGGAATATCTGTTCTCAGATTCCACAGAAAAAAGGCTAGCAAAGAGATCCACGAAATACAGATGTAACTCTGTGTGATGAATTAACAGAACACTAAGCAGTTTCTCAGAAAGCTTCTTTCCAGATTTCATCTGAGGATATTTCCTTTTTCACCATAGCCCTCTATGGGCTTCCAAATATCACTTTGCCAATACCACAAGAACTGTGTTAGCGAAACACTTCTTGAGAGGAAAGCTCTAACGCTCTGAGGTGATTTCACAGAACACAAAGAAGTTTCTCAGAAAGCTTCTTTCTCTTTGTTATCGGAGTTTATTTCCTTTGGCCCTATAATCTTCAAAGGGATCCGGAATATCTCTTCTCAGATTCCACAGAAATAAGGCGAGCAAAGAGATCCACGAAATACAGATGTAACTCTGTGAGATGAATTAACAGAACCCTAAGCAGTTTCTCAGAAACTTCTTTCCAGATTTCATCTGAGGATATATCCTTTTTCACCATAGCCCTCTATGGGCTTCAAAATATCACTTTGCCAATTCCACAAGAACTGTCTCAGCGAAAGGCTTTTTGAGGGGAAAGCTGTAACTCTGTGAGATGATTTCAGAGAACACAAAGAAGTTTCTAAGAAAGCTTCTTTCTCTTTGTTATCGAAAGATATTTCCTTTGGCCCTATAGTCTTCTAAGGGATCCGAAATATCTGTTCTCAGATTCCACAGAAATAAGGCTAGCAAAGAGATCCACGAAATACAGATGTAACTCTGTGAGATGAATTAACAGAACACTAAGCAGATTCTCAGAAAGCTACTTTCCAGATTTCATCTGAGGATATTTTCTTTTTCACCATAGACCTGTATGGGCTTCCAAATATTACTTTGCCAATTCCACAAGAACTGTCTTAGCGAAAGGCTTCTTGAGGGGAAAGCTGTAACTCTGTGAGATGATTTCACAGAACACAAAGAAGTTTCCAGAAAGCTTCTTTCTCTTTGTTATCGGAGTTTATTTCCTTTGGCCCTATAATCTTCAAAGGGATCCGGAATATCTGTTCTCAGATTCCACAGAAATAAGGCTAGCAAAGAGATCCACGAAATACAGATGTAACTCTGTGAGATGAATTAACAGAACACTAAGCCCTTTCTCAGAGAGCTTCTTTCAGATTTCATCTGAGGATATTTCCTTTTTCACCATAGCCCTCTATGGGCTTCCAAATATCACTTTGCCAATTCCACAAGAAGTGTCTAAGCGAAAGTCTTCTTGAGTGGAAAGCTGTAACTCTGTGAGATGATTTCACAGAACACAAAGCAGTTTCTGAGAAAGCTGCGTTCTCTTTCTGATCGGAGGATATTTCTTTGGCCCTATACTATTCTAAGGGATACGAAATATCTGTTCTCAGATTCCACAGAAATAATGCTAGCAAAGAAATCCACGAAATACAGATGTAACTCTGTGAGATGAATTAACAGAACACTAAGCAGTTTCTCAGAAAGCTACTTTCCAGATTTCATCTGAGGATATTTCCTTTTTCACCGTAGCCCTCTATGGGCTACCAAATATCACTTTGCCAATTCCAAAAGAACTGTCTTAGCGAAAGGCTTCTTGAGGGGAATGCTGTAACTCTGTGAGTTGATTTCACAGAACACAAAGAAGTTTCTCAGAAAGCTTCATTCTCTTTGTTATCGGAGGATATTTCCTTTGGCCCTATAGTCTTCTAAGAGATCCGAAATATCTGTTCTCAGATTCCACAGAAATAAGGCTAGCAAAGAGATCCACGAAATACAAATGTAACTCTGTGAGATGAGTTAACAGAACACTAAGCAGTTTCTCAGAAAGCTTCTTTCCAGATTTCATCTGAGGATATTTCCTTTTTCACCATAGCCCTCTATGGGCTTCCAAATATCACTTTGCCAATTCCAAAAGAACTGTCTTAGCGAAAGATTTCTTCAGGGGAAAGCTGTACCTCTGTGAGATGATTTCACAGAACACAAAGAAGTTTCTCAGAAAGCTTCTTTCTCTTTGTTATCGGAGGATATTTCCTTTGGCCCTATAGTCTTCAAAGGGATTCGAAATATCTGTTCTCAGATTCCACAGAAATAAGGCTAGCAAAAGATCCACGAAATACAAATGTAACTCTGTGAGATGAATTAACAGAACACTAAGCAGTTTCTCAAAAAGCTACTTTCCAGATTTCATCTGCGGATAATTCCTTTTTCACCATAGCCCTCTATGCGCTTCCAAATATCACTTTGCCAATTCCACAAGAACTGTGTTAGCGAAAGGCTTCTTGAGTGGAAAGCTGTAACTCTGTGAGATGATTTCACAGAACACAAAGAAGTTTCTGAGAAAGCTTCGTTCTCTTTGTGATCGGAGGATATGTCCTTTGGCCCTATAGTCTTCTAAGGGATCTGAAATATCTGTTCTCAGATTCCACAGAAATAAGGCTAGCAAAGAGATCCACCAAATACAGATGTAACTCTGTGAGATGAATTAAGAGAACACTAAGCAGTTTCTCAGAAAGCTTCTTTCCAGATTTCATCTGAGGATATTTCCTTTTTCACCATAGCCCTCTATGGGCTTCCAAATATCACTTTGCCAATTCCAAAAGAACTGTCTTAGCCAAAGACTTCTTCAGGGGAAAGCTGTACCTCTGTGAGATGATTTCACAGAACACAAAGAAGTTTCTCAGAAAGCTTCTTTCTCTTTGTTATCGGAGGATATTACCTTTGGCCCTAGAATCTTCAAAGGGATCCGAAATATCTGGTCTCAGATTCCACAGAAATAAGGCTAGCAAAGAGATACACCAAATACAGATGTAACTCTGTGAGATGATTTTACAGAACACAAAGAAGTTTCTCAGATAGCTTCTTTCTCTTTGTTATCGGAAGATATTTCCTTTGGCCCTATAATCTTCAAAGGGATCCGGAATATCTGTTCTCAGATTCCACAGAAATAAGGCTAGCAAAGAGATCCACGAAATACAGATGTAACTCTGTGAGGTGAATTAACAGAACACTAAGCAGTTTCTCAGAAAGCTTCTTTCCAGATTTCATCTGAGGATATTTCCTTTTTCACCATAGCCCTCTATGGGCTTCCAAATATCACTTTGCCAATACCACAAGAACTGTCTTAGCGAAAGACTTCTTGAGGGGAAAGCTCTAACGCTGTGAGGTGATTTCACAGAACACAAAGAAGTTTCTCAGAAAGCTTCTTTCTCTTTGTTTTCAGAGTTTATTTCCTTTGGCCCTATAATCTTCAAAGGGATCCGGAATATCTGTTCTCAGATTCCACAGAAATAAGGCTAGCAAAGAGATCCACGAAATACAGATGTAACTCTGTGAGATGAATTAACAGAACACTAAGGAGTTTCTCAGAAACTTCTTTCCAGATTTCATCTGAGGATATTTCCTTTTTCACCATAGCCCTCTATGCGCTTCCAAATATCACTTTGCCAATTCCACAAGAACTGTGTTAGCGAAAGGTTTTTGAGGGTAAAGCTGTAACTCTGTGAGATGATTTCACAGAACACAAAGAAGTTTCCAAGAAAGCTTCTTTCTCTTTGTTATCGGAAGATATTTCCTTTGGCCCTATAGTCTTCTAAGGGATCCGAAATATCTGTTCTCAGATTCCACAGAAATAAGGCTAGAAAAGAGATCCACGAAATACAGATGTAACTCTGTGAGATGAATTAAGAGAACACTAAGCAGTTTCTCAGAAAGCTACTTTCCAGATTTCATCTGAGGATATTTTCTTTTTCACCATAGCCCTGTATGGGCTTCCAAATATTACTTTGCCAATTCCACAAGAACTCTCTTAGCGAAAGGCTTCTTGAGGGGAAAGCTGTAACTCTGTGAGATGATTTCACAGAACACAAAGAAGTTTCCAGAAAGCTTCTTTCTCTTTGTTATCGGAGTTTATTTCCTTTGGCCCTATAATCTTCAAAGGGATCCGGAATATCTGTTCTCAGATTCCACAGAAATAAGGCTAGCAAAGAGATCCACGAAATACAGATGTAACTCTGTGAGATGAATTAACAGAACACTAAGCACTTTCTCAGAAAGCTTCTTTCAGATTTCATCTGAGGATATTTCCTTTTTCACCATAGCCCTCTATGGGCTTCCAAATATCACTTTGCCAATTCCACAAGAACTGTCTTAGCGAAAGTCTTATTGAGTGGAAAGCTGTAACTCTGTGAGATGATTTCACAGAACACAAAGTAGTTTCTGAGAAAGCTTCGTTCTCTTTCTGATCGGAGGATATTTCTTTGGCCCTATACTATACTAAGGGATCAGAAATATCTGTTCTCAGATTCCACAGAAATAATGCTAGCAAAGAAATCCACGAAATACAGATGTAACTCTGTGAGATGCATTAACAGAACACTAAGCAGTTTCTCAGAAAGCTTCTTTCCAGATTTCATCTGAGGATATTTCCTTTTTCACCATAGCCCTCTATGGGCTTCCAAATATCACTTTGCCAATTCCAAAAGAACTGTCTTAGCGAAAGGCTTCTTGAGGGGAAAGCTGTAACTCTGTGAGATGATTTCACAGAACACAAAGAAGTTTCTCAGAAAGCTTCTTTGTCTTTGTTATCGGAGGATATTTCCTTTGGCCCTATAGTCTTCTAAGGGATCCGAAATATCTGTTCTCAGATTCCACAGAAAAAAGGCTAGCAAAGAGATACACCAAATACAGATGTAACTCTGTGAGATGAATTAACAGAACACTAAGCAGTTTCTCAGAAAGCTTCTTTCCAGATTTCATCTGAGGATATTTCCTTTTTCACCTTAGCCCTCTATGGGCTTCCAAATATCACTTTGCCAATTCCTAAAGAACTGTCTTAACGAAAGGCTTCTTCAGGGGAAAGCTGTAACTCTGTGAGATGATTTCACAGAACACAAAGAAGTTTCTCAGAAAGCTTCTTTCTCTTTGTTATCGGAGTTTATTTCCTTTGGCCCTATAATCTTCAAAGGGATCCGGAATATCTGTTCTCAGATTCCACAGAAATAAGGCTAGCAAAGAGATCCACGAAATACAGATGTAACTCTGTGAGATGAATTAACAGAACACTAAGCAGTTTCTCAGAAACTTCTTTCCAGATTTCATCTGAGGATATTTCCTTTTTCACCATAGCCCTCTATGGGCTTCCAAATATCACTTTGTCAATTCCACAAGAACTGTCTCAGCGAAAGGCTTTTTGAGGGGAAAGCTGTAACTCTGTGAGATGATTTCAAAGAACACAAAGAAGTTTCTAAGAAAGCTTCTTTCTCTTTGTTATCGGAAGATATTTCCTTTGGCCCTCTAGTCTTCTAAGGGATCCGAAATATCTGTTCTCAGATTCCACAGAAATAAGGCTAGCAAAGAGATCCACGAAATACAGATGTAACTCTGTGAGATGAATTAACAGAACACTAAGCAGTTTCTCAGAAAGCTACTTTCCAGATTTCATCTGAGGATATTTCCTTTTTCAACATAGCCCTGTATGGGCTTCCAAATATTACTTTGCCAATTCCACAAGAACTGTCTTAGAGAAAGGCTTCTTGAGGGGAAAGCTGTAACTCTTTGAGATGATTTCACAGAACACAAAGAAGTTTCCAGAAAGCTTCTTTCTCTTTGTTATCGGAGTTTATTTCCTTTGGCCCTATAATCTTCAAAGGGATCCGGAATATCTGTTCTCAGATTCCACAGAAATAAGGCTAGCAAACAGATCCACGAAATACAGATGTAACTCTGTGAGATGAATTAACAGAACACTAAGCAGTTTCTCAGAAAGCTACTTTCGAGATTTCATCTGGGGATATTTCCTTTTTCACCATAGCCCTCCATGGGCTTCCAAATATCACTTTGCCAATTCCACAAGAACTGTCTTAGCGAAAGGCTTCTTGAGGGGAAAGCTGTAACTCTATGAGATGATTTCACAGAACACAAAGAAGTTTCTCAGAAAGCTTCTTTCTCTTTGTTATCGGAGGATATTTCCTTTGGCCCTATAGTCTTCTAAGAGATCCGAAATATCTGTTCTCAGATTCCACAGAAATAAGGCTAGCAAAGAGATCCACGAAATACAAATGTAACTCTGTGAGATGAATTAACAGAACACTAAGCAGTTTCTCAGAAAGCTTCTTTCCAGATTTCATCTGAGGATATTTCCTTTTTCACCTTAGCCCTCTATGGGCTTCCAAATATCACTTTGCCAATTCCAAAAGAACTGTCTTAACGAAAGGCTTCTTCAGGGGAAAGCTGTAACTCTGTGAGATGATTTCACAGAACACAAAGAAGTTTCTCAGAAAACTTCTTTCTCTTTGTTATCGGAGGATATTTCCTTTGGCCCTATAGTCTTCAAAGGGATCCGAAATATCTGTTCTCAGATTCCACAGAAATAAGGCTAGCAAAAGATCCACGAAACACAAATGTAACTCTGTGAGATGAATTAACAAAAAAATAAGCAGTTTCTCAGAAAGCTACTTTCCAGATTTCATCTGTGGATAATTCCTTTTTCACCACAGCCCTCCATGCGCTTCCAAATATCACTTTGCCAATTCCACAAGAACTGTGTTAGCGAAAGGCTTCTTGAGTGGAAAGCTGTAACTCTATGAGATGATTTCACAGAACACAAAGAAGTTTCTGAGAAAGCTTCGTTCTCTTTGTGATCGGAGGATATGTCCTTTGGCGCTATAGTCTTCTAAGGGATCTGAAATATCTGTTCTCAGATTCCACAGAAATAAGGCTAGCAAAGGGATCCACGAAATACAGATGTAACTCTGTGAGATGAATTAACAGAACACTAAGCAGTTTCTCAAAAAGCTACTTTCCAGATTTCATCTGAGGATATTTCCTTTTTCACCATAGCCCTCTATGGGCTTCCAAATATCACTTTGCCAATTCCACAAGAACTGTCTTAGCGAAAGGCTTCTTGAAGGGAAAGCTGTAACTCTGTGAGATGATTTCACAGAACACAAAGAAGTTTCTCAGAAAGCTTCTTTCTCTTTGTTATCGGAGGATATTTCCTTGGGCCCTATAGTCTTCTTAGGGATCCGAAATATCTGTTCTCAGATTCCACAGAAATAAGGCTAGCAAAGAGATACACCAAATACAGATGTAAATCTGTGAGATGAATTAACAGAACACTAAGCAGTTTCTCAGAAAGCTTCTTTCCAGATTTCATCTGAGGATATTTCCTTTTTCACCATAGCCGTCTATGGGCTTCCAAATATCACTTTGCCAATTCCACAAGAACTGTCTTAGCGAAAGATTTCTTGAGGGGAAAGCTGTAACTCGGTGAGATGATTTCACAGAACACAAAGAAGTTTGTAAGAAAGCATCTTTCTCTTTGTTATCGGAGGATATTTCCTTTGGCCCTATAGTCTTCTAAGGGATCCGAAATATCTGTTCTCAGATTCCACAGAAATAAGGCTAGCAAAGAGATCCACGAAATACAGATGTAACTCTGTGAGATGAATTAACAGAACACTAAGCAGTTTCTCAGAAAGCTACTTTCCAGATTTCATCTGAGGATATTTCCTTTTTCACCATAGCCCTGTATGGGCTTCCAAATATTACTTTGCCAATTCCACAAGAACTGTCTTAGCGAAAGACTTCCTGAGGGGAAAGCTGTAACTCTGTGAGATGATTTCGCAGAACACAAAGAAGTTTCTCAGAAAGCTTCTTTCTCTTTGTTATCGGAGGATATTTCCTTTGGCCCTATATTCTTCTAAGAGATCCGAAATATCTGTTCTCAGATTCCACAGAAATAAGGCTAGCAAACAGATACACCATATACAGATGTAACTCTGTGAGATAAATTAACAGAACACTAAGCAGTTTCTCAGAAAGCTTCTTTCCAGATTTCATCTGAGGATATTTCCTTTTTCACCATAGCCCTCTATGGGCTTCCAAATATCACTTTGCCAATTCTACAAGAACTGCCTTAGCGAAAAACTTCTTGAGGGGAAAGCTGTAACTCTGTGAGATGATTTCACAGAACACAAATAAGTTTGTAAGAAAGCTTCTTTCTCTTTGTTATCGGAAGATATTTCCTTTGGCCCTATAGTCTTCTAAGGGATCCGAAATATCTGTTCTCAGATTCCACAGAAATAAGGCTCGCAAAGAGATCCACGAAATACAGATGTAACTCTGTGAGATGAATTAACAGAACACTAAGCAGTTTCTCAAAAAGCTACTTTCCAGATTTCATCTGAGGATATTTCCTTTTTCACCAGAGCCCTCTATGGGCTTCCAAATATCACTATGCCAATTCCACAAGAACTGTCTTAGCGAAAGGCTTCTTGAGTGGAAAGCTGTAACTCTGTGAGATGATTTCACAGAACACAAAGAAGTTTCTCAGAAAGCTTCTTTCTCTTTGTTATCGGAGGATATTTCCTTTGGCCGTAGAGTCTTCAAAGGGATCCGGAATATCTGTTCTCAGATTCCACAGAAATAAGGCTAGCAAAGAGATCCACGAAATACAGATGTAACTCTGTGAGATGAATTAACAGAACACTAAGCACTTTCTCAGAAAGCTTCTTTCAGATTTCATCTGAGGATATTTCCTTTTTCACCATAGCCCTCTATGGGCTTCCAAATATCACTTTGCCAATTCCACAAGAACTGTCTTAGCGAAAGTCTTCTTGAGTGGAAAGCTGTAACTCTGTGAGATGATTTCACAGAACACAAAGTAGTTTCTGAGAAAGCTTCGTTCTCTTTCTGATCGGAGGATATTTCTTTGGCCCTATACTATTCTAAGGGATCCGAAATATCTGTTCTCAGATTCCACAGAAATAATGCTAGCAAAGAAATCCACGAAATACAGATGTAACTCTGTGAGATGAATTAACAGAACACTAAGCAGTTTCTCAGAAAGCTACTTTCCAGATTTCATCTGAGGATATTTCCTTTTTCACCATAGCCCTCTATGGGCTTCCAAATATCACTTTGCCAATTCCAAAAGAACTGTCTTAGCGAAAGGCTTTTTGAGGGGAAAGCTGTAATTCTGTGAGATGATTTCACAGAACACAAAGAAGTTTCTCAGAAAGCTTCTTTCTCTTTGTTATCGGAGGATATTTCCTTTGGCCCTATAGTCTTCTAAGGGATCCGAAATATCTGTTCTCAGATTCCACAGAAATAAGGCTAGCAAAGAGAAACACCAAATACAGATGTAACTCTGTGAGATGAATTAACAGAACACTAAGCAGTTTCTCAGAAAGCTTCTTTCCAGATTTCATCTGAGGATATTTCCTTTTTCACCATAGCCCTCTAGGGGCTTCCAAATATCACTTTGCCAATTCTACAAGAACTGCCTTAGCGAAAAACTTCTTGAGGGGAAAGCTGTAACTCTGTGAGATGATTTCACAGAACACAAATAAGTTTGTAAGAAAGCTTCTTTCTCTTTGTTATCGGAAGATATTTCCTTTGGCCCTATAGTCTTCTAAGGGATCCGAAATATCTGTTCTCAGATTCCACAGAAATAAGGCTAGCAAAGAGATCCACGAAATACAGATGTAACTCTGTGAGATGAATTAACAGAACACTAAGCAGTTTCTCAAAAAGCTACTTTCCAGATTTCATCTGAGGATATTTCCTTTTTCACCAGAGCCCTCTATGGGCTTCCAAATATCACTATGCCAATTCCACAAGAACTGTCTTAGCGAAAGGCTTCTTGAGTGGAAAGCTGTAACTCTGTGAGATGATTTCACAGAACACAAAGAAGTTTCTCAGAAAGCTTCTTTCTCTTTGTTATCGGAGGATATTTCCTTTGGCCGTAGAGTCTTCAAAGGGATCCGGAATATCTGTTCTCAGATTCCACAGAAATAAGGCTAGCAAAGAGATCCACGAAATACAGATGTAACTCTGTGAGATGAATTAACAGAACACTAAGCACTTTCTCAGAAAGCTTCTTTCAGATTTCATCTGAGGATATTTCCTTTTTCACCATAGCCCTCTATGGGCTTCCAAATATCACTTTGCCAATTCCACAAGAACTGTCTTAGCGAAAGTCTTCTTGAGTGGAAAGCTGTAACTCTGTGAGATGATTTCACAGAACACAAAGTAGTTTCTGAGAAAGCTTCGTTCTCTTTCTGATCGGAGGATATTTCTTTGGCCCTATACTATTCTAAGGGATCCGAAATATCTGTTCTCAGATTCCACAGAAATAATGCTAGCAAAGAAATCCACGAAATACAGATGTAACTCTGTGAGATGAATTAACAGAACACTAAGCAGTTTCTCAGAAAGCTACTTTCCAGATTTCATCTGAGGATATTTCCTTTTTCACCATAGCCCTCTATGGGCTTCCAAATATCACTTTGCCAATTCCAAAAGAACTGTCTTAGCGAAAGGCTTCTTGAGGGGAAAGCTGTAATTCTGTGAGATGATTTCACAGAACACAAAGAAGTTTCTCAGAAAGCTTCTTTCTCTTTGTTATCGGAGGATATTTCCTTTGGCCCTATAGTCTTCTTAGGTATCCGAAATATCTGTTCTCAGATTCCACAGAAATAAGGCTAGCAAAGAGAAACACCAAATACAGATGTAACTCTGTGAGATGAATTAACAGAACACTAAGCAGTTTCTCAGAAAGCTTCTTTCCAGATTTCATCTGAGGATATTTCCTTTTTCACCTTAGCCCTCTATGGGCTTCCAAATATCACTTTGCTAATTCCAAAAGAACTGTCTTAACGAAAGGCTTCTTCAGGGGAAAGCTGTAACTCTGTGAGATGATTTCACAGAACACAAAGAAGTTTCTCAGAAAGCTTCTTTCTCTTTGTTATAGGAGGATATTTCCTTTGGCCCTATAGTCTTCTTAGGGATCCGAAATATCTGGTCTCAGATTCCACAGAAATAAGGCTAGCAAAGAGATATACCAAATACAGATGTAAATCTGTGAGATGATTTCACAGAACATAAAGAAGTTTCTCAGAAAGCTTCTTTCTCTTTGTTATCGGAGTTTATTTCCTTTGGCCCTATAATCTTCAAAGGGATCCGGAATATCTGTTCTCAGATTCCACAGAAAAAAGGCTAGCAAAGAGATCCACGAAATACAGATGTAACTCTGTGAGATGAATTAACAGAACACTAAGCAGTTTCTCAGAAAGCTTCTTTCCAGATTTCATCTGAGGATATTTCCTTTTTCACCATAGCCCTCTATGGGCTTCCAAATATCACTTTGCCAATACCACAAGAACTGTGTTAGCGAAACACTTCTTGAGGCGAAAGCTCTAACGCTCTGAGGTGATTTCACAGAACACAAAGAAGTTTCTCAGAAAGCTTCTTTCTCTTTGTTATCGGAGTTTATTTCCTTTGGCCCTATAATCTTCAAAGGGATCCGGAATATCTCTTCTCAGATTCCACAGAAATAAGGCGAGCAAAGAGATCCACGAAATACAGATGTAACTCTGTGAGATGAATTAACAGAACACTAAGCAGTTTCTCAGAAACTTCTTTCCAGATTTCATCTGAGGATATTTCCTTTTTCACCATAGCCCTCTATGGGCTTCAAAATATCACTTTGCCAATTCCACAAGAACTGTCTCAGCGAAAGGCTTTTTGAGGGGAAAGCTGTAACTCTGTGAGATGATTTCAGAGAACACAAAGAAGTTTCTAAGAAAGCTTCTTTCTCTTTGTTATCGAAAGATATTTCCTTTGGCCCTATAGTCTTCTAAGGGATCCGAAATATCTGTTCTCAGATTCCACAGAAATAAGGCTAGCAAAGAGATCCACGAAATACAGATGTAACTCTGTGAGATGAATTAACAGAACACTAAGCAGATTCTCAGAAAGCTACTTTCCAGATTTCATCTGAGGATATTTTCTTTTTCACCATAGACCTGTATGGGCTTCCAAATATTACTTTGCCAATTCCACAAGAACTGTCTTAGCGAAAGGCTTCTTGAGGGGAAAGCTGTAACTCTGTGAGATGATTTCACAGAACACAAAGAAGTTTCTCAGAAAGCTTCTTTCTCTTTGTTATCGGAGGATATTTCCTTTGGCCCTATAGTCTTCAAAGGGATTCGAAATATCTGTTCTCAGATTCCACAGAAATAAGGCTAGCAAAAGATCCACGAAATACAAATGTAACTCTGTGAGATGAATTAACAGAACACTAAGCAGTTTCTCAGAAAGCTACTTTCCAGATTTCATCTGCGGATAATTCCTTTTTCACCATAGCCCTCTATGCGCTTCCAAATATCACTTTGCCAATTCCACAAGAACTGTGTTAGCGAAAGGCTTCTTGAGTGGAAAGCTGTAACTCTGTGAGATGATTTCACAGAACACAAAGAAGTTTCTGAGAAAGCTTCGTTCTCTTTGTGATCGGAGGATATGTCCTTTGGCCCTATAGTCTTCTAAGGGATCTGAAATATCTGTTCTCAGATTCCACAGAAATAAGGCTAGCAAAGAGATCCACCAAATACAGATGTAACTCTGTGAGATGAATTAAGAGAACACTAAGCAGTTTCTCAGAAAGCTTCTTTCCAGATTTCATCTGAGGATATTTCCTTTTTCACCATAGCCCTCTATGGGCTTCCAAATATCACTTTGCCAATTCCAAAAGAACTCTCTTAGCCAAAGACTTCTTCAGGGGAAAGCTGTACCTCTGTGAGATGATTTCACAGAACACAAAGAAGTTTCTCAGAAAGCTTCTTTCTCTTTGTTATCGGAGGATATTACCTTTGGCCCTAGAATCTTCAAAGGGATCCGAAATATCTGGTCTCAGATTCCACAGAAATAAGGCTAGCAAAGAGATACACCAAATACAGATGTAACTCTGTGAGATGATTTTACTGAACACAAAGAAGTTTCTCAGATAGCTTCTTTCTCTTTGTTATCGGAAGATATTTCCTTTGGCCCTATAATCTTCAAAGGGATCCGGAATATCTGTTCTCAGATTCCACAGAAATAAAGCTAGCAAAGAGATCCACGAAATACAGATGTAACTCTGTGAGGTGAATTAACAGAACACTAAGCAGTTTCTCAGAAAGCTTCTTTCCAGATTTCATCTGAGGATATTTCCTTTTTCACCATAGCCCTCTATGGGCTTCCAAATATCACTTTGCCAATACCACAAGAACTGTCTTAGCGAAAGACTTCTTGAGGGGAAAGCTCTAACGCTGTGAGGTGATTTCACAGAACACAAAGAAGTTTCTCAGAAAGCTTCTTTCTCTTTGTTTTCAGAGTTTATTTCCTTTGGCCCTATAATCTTCAAAGGGATCCGGAATATCTGTTCTCAGATTCCACAGAAATAAGGCTAGCAAAGAGATCCACGAAATACAGATGTAACTCTGTGAGATGAATTAACAGAACACTAAGCAGTTTCTCAGAAACTTCTTTCCAGATTTCATCTGAGGATATTTCCTTTTTCACCATAGCCCTCTATGCGCTTCCAAATATCACTTTGCCAATTCCACAAGAACTGTGTTAGCGAAAGGCTTTTTGAGGGTAAAGCTGTAACTCTGTGAGATGATTTCACAGAACACAAAGAAGTTTCCAAGAAAGCTTCTTTCTCTTTGTTATCGGAAGATATTTCCTTTGGCCCTATAGTCTTCAAAGGGATCCGAAATATCTGTTCTCAGATTCCACAGAAATAAGGCTAGCAAAGAGATCCACGAAATACAGATGTAACTCTGTGAGATGAATTAACAGAACACTAAGCAGTTTCTCAGAAAGCTACTTTCCAGATTTCATCTGAGGATATTTTCTTTTTCACCATAGCCCTGTATGGGCTTCCAAATATTACTTTGCCAATTCCACAAGAACTGTCTTAGCGAAAGGCTTCTTGAGGGGAAAGCTGTAAATCTGTGAGATGATTTCACAGAACACAAAGAAGTTTCTCAGAAAGCTTCTTTCTCTTTGTTATCGGAGTTTATTTCCTTTGGCCCTATAATCTTCAAAGGGATCCGGAATATCTCTTCTCAGATTCCACAGAAATAAGGCGAGCAAAGAGATCCACGAAATACAGATGTAACTCTGTGAGATGAATTAACAGAACACTAAGCAGTTTCTCAGAAACTTCTTTCCAGATTTCATCTGAGGATATTTCCTTTTTCACCATAGCCCTCTATGGGCTTCAAAATATCACTTTGCCAATTCCACAAGAACTGTCTCAGCGAAAGGCTTTTTGAGGGGAAAGCTGTAACTCTGTGAGATGATTTCAGAGAACACAAAGAAGTTTCTAAGAAAGCTTCTTTCTCTTTGTTATCGAAAGATATTTCCTTTGGCCCTATAGTCTTCTAAGGGATCCGAAATATCTGTTCTCAGATTCCACAGAAATAAGGCTAGCAAAGAGATCCACGAAATACAGATGTAACTCTGTGAGATGAATTAACAGAACACTAAGCAGATTCTCAGAAAGCTACTTTCCAGATTTCATCTGAGGATATTTTCTTTTTCACCATAGACCTGTATGGGCTTCCAAATATTACTTTGCCAATTCCACAAGAACTGTCTTAGCGAAAGGCTTCTTGAGGGGAAAGCTGTAACTCTGTGAGATGATTTCACAGAACACAAAGAAGTTTCTCAGAAAGCTTCTTTCTCTTTGTTATCGGAGGATATTTCCTTTGGCCCTATAGTCTTCAAAGGGATTCGAAATATCTGTTCTCAGATTCCACAGAAATAAGGCTAGCAAAAGATCCACGAAATACAAATGTAACTCTGTGAGATGAATTAACAGAACACTAAGCAGTTTCTCAGAAAGCTACTTTCCAGATTTCATCTGCGGATAATTCCTTTTTCACCATAGCCCTCTATGCGCTTCCAAATATCACTTTGCCAATTCCACAAGAACTGTGTTAGCGAAAGGCTTCTTGAGTGGAAAGCTGTAACTCTGTGAGATGATTTCACAGAACACAAAGAAGTTTCTGAGAAACCTTCGTTCTCTTTGTGATCGGAGGATATGTCCTTTGGCCCTATAGTCTTCTAAGGGATCTGAAATATCTGTTCTCAGATTCCACAGAAATAAGGCTAGCAAAGAGATCCACCAAATACAGATGTAACTCTGTGAGATGAATTAAGAGAACACTAAGCAGTTTCTCAGAAAGCTTCTTTCCAGATTTCATCTGAGGATATTTCCTTTTTCACCATAGCCCTCTATGGGCTTCCAAATATCACTTTGCCAATTCCAAAAGAACTCTCTTAGCCAAAGACTTCTTCAGGGGAAAGCTGTACCTCTGTGAGATGATTTCACAGAACACAAAGAAGTTTCTCAGAAAGCTTCTTTCTCTTTGTTATCGGAGGATATTACCTTTGGCCCTAGAATCTTCAAAGGGATCCGAAATATCTGGTCTCAGATTCCACAGAAATAAGGCTAGCAAAGAGATACACCAAATACAGATGTAACTCTGTGAGATGATTTTACTGAACACAAAGAAGTTTCTCAGATAGCTTCTTTCTCTTTGTTATCGGAAGATATTTCCTTTGGCCCTATAATCTTCAAAGGGATCCGGAATATCTGTTCTCAGATTCCACAGAAATAAAGCTAGCAAAGAGATCCACGAAATACAGATGTAACTCTGTGAGGTGAATTAACAGAACACTAAGCAGTTTCTCAGAAAGCTTCTTTCCAGATTTCATCTGAGGATATTTCCTTTTTCACCATAGCCCTCTATGGGCTTCCAAATATCACTTTGCCAATACCACAAGAACTGTCTTAGCGAAAGACTTCTTGAGGGGAAAGCTCTAACGCTGTGAGGTGATTTCACAGAACACAAAGAAGTTTCTCAGAAAGCTTCTTTCTCTTTGTTTTCAGAGTTTATTTCCTTTGGCCCTATAATCTTCAAAGGGATCCGGAATATCTGTTCTCAGATTCCACAGAAATAAGGCTAGCAAAGAGATCCACGAAATACAGATGTAACTCTGTGAGATGAATTAACAGAACACTAAGCAGTTTCTCAGAAACTTCTTTCCAGATTTCATCTGAGGATATTTCCTTTTTCACCATAGCCCTCTATGCGCTTCCAAATATCACTTTGCCAATTCCACAAGAACTGTGTTAGCGAAAGGCTTTTTGAGGGTAAAGCTGTAACTCTGTGAGATGATTTCACAGAACACAAAGAAGTTTCCAAGAAAGCTTCTTTCTCTTTGTTATCGGAAGATATTTCCTTTGGCCCTATAGTCTTCAAAGGGATCCGAAATATCTGTTCTCAGATTCCACAGAAATAAGGCTAGCAAAGAGATCCACGAAATACAGATGTAACTCTGTGAGATGAATTAACAGAACACTAAGCAGTTTCTCAGAAAGCTACTTTCCAGATTTCATCTGAGGATATTTTCTTTTTCACCATAGCCCTGTATGGGCTTCCAAATATTACTTTGCCAATTCCACAAGAACTGTCTTAGCGAAAGGCTTCTTGAGGGGAAAGCTGTAAATCTGTGAGATGATTTCACAGAACACAAAGAAGTTTCCAGAAAGCTTCTTTCTCTTTGTTATCGGAGTTTATTTCCTTTGGCCCTATAATCTTCAAAGGGATCCGGAATATCTGTTCTCAGATTCCACAGAAATAAGGCTAGCAAAGAGATCCACGAAATACAGATGTAACTCTGTGAGATGAATTAACAGAACACTAAGCACTTTCTCAGAAAGCTTCTTTCAGATTTCATCTGAGGATATTTCCTTTTTCACCATAGCCCTCTATGGGCTTCCAAATATCACTTTGCCAATTCCACAAGAACTGTCTTAGCGAAAGTCTTCTTGAGTGGAAAGCTGTAACTCTGTGAGATGATTTCACAGAACACAAAGAAGTTTCTCAGAAAGCTTCTTTCTCTTTGTTATCGAAGGATATTTCCTTTGGCCGTAGAGTCTTCAAAGGGATCCGGAATATCTGTTCTCAGATTCCACAGAAATAAGGCTAGCAAAGAGATCCACGAAATACAGATGTAACTCTGTGAGATGAATTAACAGAACACTAAGCACTTTCTCAGAAAGCTTCTTTCAGATTTCATCTGAGGATATTTCCTTTTTCACCATAGCCCTCTATGGGCTTCCAAATATCACTTTGCCAATTCCACAAGAACTGTCTTAGCGAAAGTCTTCTTGAGTGGAAAGCTGTAACTCTGTGAGATGATTTCACAGAACACAAAGTAGTTTCTGAGAAAGCTTCGTTCTCTTTCTGATCGGAGGATATTTCTTTGGCCCTATACTATTCTAAGGGATCCGAAATATCTGTTCTCAGATTCCACAGAAATAATGCTAGCAAAGAAATCCACGAAATACAGATGTAACTCTGTGAGATGAATTAACAGAACACTAAGCAGTTTCTCAGAAAGCTACTTTCCAGATTTCATCTGAGGATATTTCCTTTTTCACCATAGCCCTCTATGGGCTTCCAAATATCACTTTGCCAATTCCAAAAGAACTGTCTTAGCGAAAGGCTTCTTGAGGGGAAAGCTGTAATTCTGTGAGATGATTTCACAGAACACAAAGAAGTTTCTCAGAAAGCTTCTTTCTCTTTGTTATCGGAGGATATTTCCTTTGGCCCTATAGTCTTCTAAGGGATCCGAAATATCTGTTCTCAGATTCCACAGAAATAAGGCTAGCAAAGAGAAACACCAAATACAGATGTAACTCTGTGAGATGAATTAACAGAACACTAAGCAGTTTCTCAGAAAGCTTCTTTCCAGATTTCATCTGAGGATATTTCCTTTTTCACCTTAGCCCTCTATGGGCTTCCAAATATCACTTTGCCAATTCCAAAAGAACTGTCTTAACGAAAGGCTTCTTCAGGGGAAAGCTGTAACTCTGTGAGATGATTTCACAGAACACAAAGAAGTTTCTCAGAAAGCTTCTTTCTCTTTGTTATAGGAGGATATTTCCTTTGGCCCTATAGTCTTCTTAGGGATCCGAAATATCTGGTCTCAGATTCCACAGAAATAAGGCTAGCAAAGAGATACACCAAATACAGATGTAAATCTGTGAGATGATTTCACAGAACACAAAGAAGTTTCTCAGAAAGCTTCTTTCTCTTTGTTATCGGAGTTTATTTCCTTTGGCCCTATAATCTTCAAAGGGATCCGGAATATCTGTTCTCAGATTCCACAGAAAAAAGGCTAGCAAAGAGATCCACGAAATACAGATGTAACTCTGTGAGATGAATTAACAGAACACTAAGCAGTTTCTCAGAAAGCTTCTTTCCAGATTTCATCTGAGGATATTTCCTTTTTCACCATAGCCCTCTATGGGCTTCCAAATATCACTTTGCCAATACCACAAGAACTGTGTTAGCGAAACACTTCTTGAGGCGAAAGCTCTAACGCTCTGAGGTGATTTCACAGAACACAAAGAAGTTTCTCAGAAAGCTTCTTTCTCTTTGTTATCGGAGTTTATTTCCTTTGGCCCTATAATCTTCAAAGGGATCCGGAATATCTCTTCTCAGATTCCACAGAAATAAGGCGAGCAAAGAGATCCACGAAATACAGATGTAACTCTGTGAGATGAATTAACAGAACACTAAGCAGTTTCTCAGAAACTTCTTTCCAGATTTCATCTGAGGATATTTCCTTTTTCACCATAGCCCTCTATGGGCTTCAAAATATCACTTTGCCAATTCCACAAGAACTGTCTCAGCGAAAGGCTTTTTGAGGGGAAAGCTGTAACTCTGTGAGATGATTTCAGAGAACACAAAGAAGTTTCTAAGAAAGCTTCTTTCTCTTTGTTATCGAAAGATATTTCCTTTGGCCCTATAGTCTTCTAAGGGATCCGAAATATCTGTTCTCAGATTCCACAGAAATAAGGCTAGCAAAGAGATCCACGAAATACAGATGTAACTCTGTGAGATGAATTAACAGAACTCTAAGCAGATTCTCAGAAAGCTACTTTCCAGATTTCATCTGAGGATATTTTCTTTTTCACCATAGACCTGTATGGGCTTCCAAATATTACTTTGCCAATTCCACAAGAACTGTCTTAGCGAAAGGCTTCTTGAGGGGAAAGCTGTAACTCTGTGAGATGATTTCACAGAACACAAAGAAGTTTCTCAGAAAGCTTCTTTCTCTTTGTTATCGGAGGATATTTCCTTTGGCCCTATAGTCTTCAAAGGGATTCGAAATATCTGTTCTCAGATTCCACAGAAATAAGGCTAGCAAAAGATCCACGAAATACAAATGTAACTCTGTGAGATGAATTAACAGAACACTAAGCAGTTTCTCAGAAAGCTACTTTCCAGATTTCATCTGCGGATAATTCCTTTTTCACCATAGCCCTCTATGCGCTTCCAAATATCACTTTGCCAATTCCACAAGAACTGTGTTAGCGAAAGGCTTCTTGAATGGAAAGCTGTAACTCTGTGAGATGATTTCACAGAACACAAAGAAGTTTCTGAGAAAGCTTCGTTCTCTTTGTGATCGGAGGATATGTCCTTTGGCCCTATAGTCTTCTAAGGGATCTGAAATATCTGTTCTCAGATTCCACAGAAATAAGGCTAGCAAAGAGATCCACCAAATACAGATGTAACTCTGTGAGATGAATTAAGAGAACACTAAGCAGTTTCTCAGAAAGCTTCTTTCCAGATTTCATCTGAGGATATTTCCTTTTTCACCATAGCCCTCTATGGGCTTCCAAATATCACTTTGCCAATTCCAAAAGAACTGTCTTAGCCAAAGACTTCTTCAGGGGAAAGCTGTACCTCTGTGAGATGATTTCACAGAACACAAAGAAGTTTCTCAGAAAGCTTCTTTCTCTTTCTTATCGGAGGATATTACCTTTGGCCCTAGAATCTTCAAAGGGATCCGAAATATCTGGTCTCAGAATCCACAGAAATAAGGCTAGCAAAGAGATACACCAAATACAGATGTAACTCTTTGAGATGATTTTACAGAACACAAAGAAGTTTCTCAGATAGCTTCTTTCTCTTTGTTATCGGAAGATATTTCCTTTGGCCCTATAATCTTCAAAGGGATCCGGAATATCTGTTCTCAGATTCCACAGAAATAAAGCTAGCAAAGAGATCCACGAAATACAGATGTAACTCTGTGAGGTGAATTAACAGAACACTAAGCAGTTTCTCAGAAAGCTTCTTTCCAGATTTCATCTGAGGATATTTCCTTTTTCACCATAGCCCTCTATGGGCTTCCAAATATCACTTTGCCAATACCACAAGAACTGTCTTATCGAAAGACTTCTTGAGGGGAAAGCTCTAACGCTGTGAGGTGATTTCACAGAACACAAAGAAGTTTCTCAGAAAGCTTCTTTCTCTTTGTTTTCAGAGTTTATTTCCTTTGGCCCTATAATCTTCAAAGGGATCCGGAATATCTGTTCTCAGATTCCACAGAAATAAGGCTAGCAAAGAGATCCACGAAATACAGATGTAACTCTGTGAGATGAATTAACAGAACACTAAGCAGTTTCTCAGAAACTTCTTTCCAGATTTCATCTGAGGATATTTCCTTTTTCACCATAGCCCTCTATGCGCTTTCAAATATCACTTTGCCAATTCCACAAGAACTGTGTTAGCGAAAGGCTTTTTGAGGGTAAAGCTGTAACTCTGTGAGATGATTTCACAGAACACAAATAAGTTTCCAAGAAAGCTTCTTTCTCTTTGTTATCGGAAGATATTTCCTTTGGCCCTATAGTCTTCTAAGGGATCCGAAATATCTGTTCTCAGATTCCACAGAAATAAGGCTAGCAAAGAGATCCACGAAATACAGATGTAACTCTGTGAGATGAATTAACAGAACACTAAGCAGTTTCTCAGAAAGCTACTTTCCAGATTTCATCTGAGGATATTTTCTTTTTCACCATAGCCCTGTATGGGCTTCCAAATATTACTTTGCCAATTCCACAAGAAGTGTCTTAGCGAAAGGCTTCTTGAGGGGAAAGCTGTAACTCTGTGAGATGATTTCACAGAACACAAAGAAGTTTCCAGAAAGCTTCTTTCTCTTTGTTATCGGAGTTTATTTCCTTTGGCCCTATAATCTTCAAAGGGATCCGGAATATCTGTTCTCAGATTCCACAGAAATAAGGCTAGCAAAGAGATCCACGAAATACAGATGTAACTCTGTGAGATGAATTAACAGAACACTAAGCACTTTCTCAGAAAGCTTCTTTCAGATTTCATCTGAGGATATTTCCTTTTTCACCATAGCCCTCTATGGGCTTCCAAATATCACTTTGCCAATTCCACAAGAACTGTCTTAGCGAAAGTCTTCTTGAGTGGAAAGCTGTAACTCTGTGAGATGATTTCACAGAACACAAAGTAGTTTCTGAGAAAGCTTCGTTCTCTTTCTGATCGGAGGATATTTCTTTGGCCCTATACTATACTAAGGGATCAGAAATATCTGTTCTCAGATTCCACAGAAATAATGCTAGCAAAGAAATCCACGAAATACAGATGTAACTCTGTGAGATGAATTAACAGAACACTAAGCAGTTTCTCAGAAAGCTACTTTCCAGATTTCATCTGAGGATATTTCCTTTTTCACCATAGCCCTCTATGGGCTTCCAAATATCACTTTGCCAATTCCACAAGAACTGTCTTAGCGAAAGGCTTCTTGAGGGGAAAGCTGTAACTCTGTGAGATGATTTCGCAGAACACAAAGAAGTTTCTCAGAAAGCTTCTTTGTCTTTGTTATCGGAGGATATTTCCTTTGGCCCTATAGTCTTCTAAGGGATCCGAAATATCTGTTCTCAGATTCCACAGAAATAAGGCTAGCAAAGAGATACACCAAATACAGATGTAACTCTGTGAGATGAATTAACAGAACACTAAGCAGTTTCTCAGAAAGCTTCTTTCCAGATTTCATCTGAGGATATTTCCTTTTTCACCTTAGCCCTCTATGGGCTTCCAAATATCACTTTGCCAATTCCTAAAGAACTGTCTTAACGAAAGGCTTCTTCAGGGGAAAGCTGTAACTCTGTGAGATGATTTCACAGAACACAAAGAAGTTTCTCAGAAAGCTTCTTTCTCTTTGTTATCGGAGGATATTTCCTTTGGCCCTATAGTCTTCTTAGGGATCCGAAATATCTGGTCTCAGATTCCACAGAAATAAGGCTAGCAAAGAGATACACCAAATACAGATGTAACTCTGTGAGATGATTTCACAGAACACAAAGAAGTTTCTCAGAAAGCTTCTTTCTCTTTGTTATCGGAGTTTATTTCCTTTGGCCCTATAATCTTCAAAGGGATCCGGAATATCTGTTCTCAGATTCCACAGAAAAAAGGCGAGCAAAGAGATCCACGAAATACAGATGTAACTCTGTGAGATGAATTAACAGAACACTAAGCAGTTTCTCAGAAACTTCTTTCCAGATTTCATCTGAGGATATTTCCTTTTTCACCATAGCCCTCTATGGGCTTCAAAATATCACTTTGCCAATTCCACAAGAACTGTCTCAGCGAAAGGCTTTTTGAGGGGAAAGCTGTAACTCTGTGAGATGATTTCAGAGAACACAAAGAAGTTTCTAAGAAAGCTTCTTTCTCTTTGTTATCGGAAGATATTTCCTTTGGCCCTATAGTCTTCTACGGGATCCGAAATATCTGTTCTCAGATTCCACAGAAATAAGGCTAGCAAAGAGATCCACGAAATACAGATGTAACTCTGTGAGATGAATTCACAGAACACTAAGCAGATTCTCAGAAAGCTACTTTCCAGATTTCATCTGAGGATATTTTCTTTTTCACCATAGACCTGTATGGGCTTCCAAATATTACTTTGCCAATTCCACAAGAACTGTCTTTGCGAAAGGCTTCTTGAGGGGAAAGCTGTAACTCTGTGAGATGATTTCACAGAACACAAAGAAGTTTCCAGAAAGCTTCTTTCTCTTTGTTATCGGAGTTTATTTCCTTTGGCCCTATAATCTTCAAAGGGATCCGGAATATCTGTTCTCAGATTCCACAGAAATAAGGCTAGCAAAGAGATCCACGAAATACAGATGTAACTCTGTGAGATGAATTAACAGAACACTAAGCCCTTTCTCAGAGAGCTTCTTTCAGATTTCATCTGAGGATATTTCCTTTTTCACCATAGCCCTCTATGGGCTTCCAAATATCACTTTGCCAATTCCACAAGAACTGTCTAAGCGAAAGTCTTCTTGAGTGGAAAGCTGTAACTCTGTGAGATGATTTCACAGAACACAAAGCAGTTTCTGAGAAAGCTGCGTTCTCTTTCTGATCGGAGGATATTTCTTTGGCCCTATACTATTCTAAGGGATCCGAAATATCTGTTCTCAGATTCCACAGAAATAATGCTAGCAAAGAAATCCACGAAATACAGATGTAACCCTGTGAGATGAATTAACAGAACACTAAGCAGTTTCTCAGAAAGCTACTTTCCAGATTTCATCTGAGGATATTTCCTTTTTCACCATAGCCCTCTATGGGCTACCAAATATCACTTTGCCAATTCCAAAAGAACTGTCTTAGCGAAAGGCTTCTTGAGGGGAATGCTGTAACTCTGTGAGTTGATTTCACAGAACACAAAGAAGTTTCTCAGAAAGCTTCTTTCTCTTTGTTATCGGAGGATATTTCCTTTGGCCCTATAGTCTTCTAAGAGATCCGAAATATCTGTTCTCAGAATCCACAGAAATAAGGCTAGGAAAGAGATCCACGAAATACAAATGTAACTCTGTGAGATGAATTAACAGAACACTAAGCAGTTTCTCAGAAAGCTTCTTTCCAGATTTCATCTGAGGATATTTCCTTTTTCACCTTAGCCCTCTATGGGCTTCCAAATATCACTTTGCCAATTCCAAAAGAACTGTCTTAACGAAAGGCTTCTTCAGGGGAAAGCTGTAACTCTGTGAGATGATTTCACAGAACACAAAGAAGTTTCTCAGAAAACTTCTTTCTCTTTGTTATCGGAGGATATTTCCTTTGGCCCTATAGTCTTCAAAGGGATCCGAAATATCTGTTCTCAGATTCCACAGAAATAAGGCTAGCAAAAGATCCACGAAATACAAATGTAACTCTGTGAGATGAATTAACAAAAAAATAAGCAGTTTCTCAGAAAGCTACTTTCCAGATTTCATCTGCGGATAATTCCTTTTTCACCACAGCCCTCCATGCGCTTCCAAATATCACTTTGCCAATTCCACAAGAACTGTGTTAGCGAAAGGCTTCTTGAGTGGAAAGCTGTAACTCTATGAGATGATTTCACAGAATACAAAGAAGTTTCTGAGAAAGCTTCGTTCTCTTTGTGATCGGAGGATATGTCCTTTGGCGCTATAGTCTTCTAAGGGATCTGAAATATCTGTTCTCAGATTCCACAGAAATAAGGCTAGCAAAGGGATCCACGAAATACAGATGTAACTCTGTGAGATGAATTAACAGAACACTAAGCAGTTTCTCAAAAAGCTACTTTCCAGATTTCATCTGAGGATATTTCCTTTTTCACCATAGCTCTCTATGGGCTTCCAAATATCACTTTGCCAATTCCACAAGAACTGTCTTAGCGAAAGGCTTCTTGAAGGGAAAGCTGTAACTCTGTGAGATGATTTCACAGAACACAAAGAAGTTTCTCAGAAAGCTTCTTTCTCTTTGTTATCGGAGGATATTTCCTTGGGCCCTATAGTCTTCTTAGGGATCCGAAATATCTGTTCTCAGATTCCACAGAAATAAGGCTAGCAAAGAGATACACCAAATACAGATGTAAATCTGTGAGATGAATTAACAGAACACTAAGCAGTTTCTCAGAAAGCTTCTTTCCAGATTTCATCTGAGGATATTTCCTTTTTCACCATAGCCGTCTATGGGCTTCCAAATATCACTTTGCCAATTCCACAAGAACTGTCTTAGCGAAAGATTTCTTGAGGGGAAAGCTGTAACTCGGTGAGATGATTTCGCAGAACACAAAGAAGTTTGTAAGAAAGCATCTTTCTCTTTGTTATCGGAGGATATTTCCTTTGGCCCTATAGTCTTCTAAGGGATCCGAAATATCTGTTCTCAGATTCCACAGAAATAAGGCTAGCAAAGAGATCCACGAAATACAGATGTAACTCTGTGAGATGAATTAACAGAACACTAAGCAGTTTCTCAGAAAGCTACTTTCCAGATTTCATCTGAGGATATTTCCTTTTTCACCATAGCCCTGTATGGGCTTCCAAATATTACTTTGCCAATTCCACAAGAACTGTCTTAGCGAAAGACTTCCTGAGGGGAAAGCTGTAACTCTGTGAGATGATTTCGCAGAACACAAAGAAGTTTCTCAGAAAGCTTCTTTCTCTTTGTTATCGGAGGATATTTCCTTTGGCCCTATATTCTTCTAAGAGATCCGAAATATCTGTTCTCAGATTCCACAGAAATAAGGCTAGCAAACAGATACACCATATACAGATGTAACTCTGTGAGATGAATTAACAGAACACTAAGCAGTTTCTCAGAAAGCTTCTTTCCAGATTTCATCTGAGGATATTTCCTTTTTCACCATAGCCCTCTATGGGCTTCCAAATATCACTTTGCCAATTCTACAAGAACTGCCTTAGCGAAAAACTTCTTGAGGGGAAAGCTGTAACTCTGTGAGATGATTTCACAGAACACAAATAAGTTTGTAAGAAAGCTTCTTTCTCTTTGTTATCGGAAGATATTTCCTTTGGCCCTATAGTCTTCTAAGGGATCCGAAATATCTGTTCTCAGATTCCACAGAAATAAGGCTAGCAAAGAGATCCACGAAATACAGATGTAACTCTGTGAGATGAATTAACAGAACACTAAGCAGTTTCTCAAAAAGCTACTTTCCAGATTTCATCTGAGGATATTTCCTTTTTCACCAGAGCCCTCTATGGGCTTCCAAATATCACTATGCCAATTCCACAAGAACTGTCTTAGCGAAAGGCTTCTTGAGTGGAAAGCTGTAACTCTGTGAGATGATTTCACAGAACACAAAGAAGTTTCTCAGAAAGCTTCTTTCTCTTTGTTATCGGAGGATATTTCCTTTGGCCGTAGAGTCTTCAAAGGGATCCGGAATATCTGTTCTCAGATTCCACAGAAATAAGGCTAGCAAAGAGATCCACGAAATACAGATGTAACTCTGTGAGATGAATTAACAGAACACTAAGCACTTTCTCAGAAAGCTTCTTTCAGATTTCATCTGAGGACATTTCCTTTTTCACCATAGCCCTCTATGGGCTTCCAAATATCACTTTGCCAATTCCACAAGAACTGTCTTAGCGAAAGTCTTCTTGAGTGGAAAGCTGTAACTCTGTGAGATGATTTCACAGAACACAAAGAAGTTTCTAAGAAAGCTTCTTTCTCTTTGTTATCGGAAGATATTTCCTTTGGCCCTCTAGTCTTCTAAGGGATCCGAAATATCTGTTCTCAGATTCCACAGAAATAAGGCTAGCAAAGAGATCCACGAAATACAGATGTAACTCTGTGAGATGAATTAACAGAACACTAAGCAGTTTCTCAGAAAGCTACTTTCCAGATTTCATCTGAGGATATTTTCTTTTTCACCATAGCCCTGTATGGGCTTCCAAATATTACTTTGCCAATTCCACAAGAACTGTCTTAGAGAAAGACTTCTTGAGGGGAAAGCTGTAACTCTTTGAGATGATTTCACAGAACACAAAGAAGTTTCCAGAAAGCTTCTTTCTCTTTGTTATCGGAGTTTATTTCCTTTGGCCCTATAATCTTCAAAGGGATCCGGAATATCTGTTCTCAGATTCCACAGAAATAAGGCTAGCAAAGAGATCCACGAAATACAGATGTAACTCTGTGAGATGAATTAACAGAACACTAAGCAGTTTCTCAGAAAGCTACTTTCCAGATTTCATCTGAGGATATTTCCTTTTTCACCATAGCCCTCTATGGGCTTCCAAATATCACTTTGCCAATTCCACAAGAACTGTCTTAGCGAAAGGCTTCTTGAGGGGAAAGCTGTAACTCTGTGAGATGATTTCACAGAACACAAAGAAGTTTCTCAGAAAGCTTCTTTCTCTTTGTTATCGGAGGATATTTCCTTTGGCCCTATAATCTTCAAAGGGATCCGAAATATCTGTTCTCAGATTCCACAGAAATAAGGCTAGCTAAAGATCCACGAAATACAAATGTAACTCTGTGAGATGAATTAACAAAAAAATAAGCAGTTTCTCAGAAAGCTACTTTCCAGATTTCATCTGCGGATAATTCCTTTTTCACCACAGCCCTCCATGCGCTTCCAAATATCACTTTGCCAATTCCACAAGAACTGTGTTAGCGAAAGGCTTCTTGAGTGGAAAGCTGTAACTCTATGAGATGATTTCACAGAACACAAAGAATTTTCTGAGAAAGCTTCGTTCTCTTTGTGATCGGAGGATATGTCCTTTGGCGCTATAGTCTTCTAAGGGATCTGAAATATCTGTTCTCAGATTCCACAGAAATAAGGCTAGCAAAGGGATCCACGAAATACAGATGTAACTCTGTGAGATGAATTAACAGAACACTAAGCACTTTCTCAGAAAGCTTCTTTCAGATTTCATCTGAGGACATTTCCTTTTTCACCATAGCCCTCTATGCGCTTTCAAATATCACTTTGCCAATTCCACAAGAACTGTGTTAGCGAAAGGCTTTTTGAGGGTAAAGCTGTAACTCTGTGAGATGATTTCACAGAACACAAATAAGTTTCCAAGAAAGCTTCTTTCTCTTTGTTATCGGAAGATATTTCCTTTGGCCCTATAGTCTTCTAAGGGATCCGAAATATCTGTTCTCAGATTCCACAGAAATAAGGCTAGCAAAGAGATCCACGAAATACAGATGTAACTCTGTGAGATGAATTAACAGAACACTAAGCAGTTTCTCAGAAAGCTACTTTCCAGATTTCATCTGAGGATATTTTCTTTTTCACCATAGCCCTGTATGGGCTTCCAAATATTACTTTGCCAATTCCACAAGAAGTGTCTTAGCGAAAGGCTTCTTGAGGGGAAAGCTGTAACTCTGTGAGATGATTTCACAGAACACAAAGAAGTTTCCAGAAAGCTTCTTTCTCTTTGTTATCGGAGTTTATTTCCTTTGGCCCTATAATCTTCAAAGGGATCCGGAATATCTGTTCTCAGATTCCACAGAAATAAGGCTAGCAAAGAGATCCACGAAATACAGATGTAACTCTGTGAGATGAATTAACAGAACACTAAGCACTTTCTCAGAAAGCTTCTTTCAGATTTCATCTGAGGATATTTCCTTTTTCACCATAGCCCTCTATGGGCTTCCAAATATCACTTTGCCAATTCCACAAGAACTGTCTTAGCGAAAGTCTTCTTGAGTGGAAAGCTGTAACTCTGTGAGATGATTTCACAGAACACAAAGTAGTTTCTGAGAAAGCTTCGTTCTCTTTCTGATCGGAGGATATTTCTTTGGCCCTATACTATACTAAGGGATCAGAAATATCTGTTCTCAGATTCCACAGAAATAATGCTAGCAAAGAAATCCACGAAATACAGATGTAACTCTGTGAGATGAATTAACAGAACACTAAGCAGTTTCTCAGAAAGCTACTTTCCAGATTTCATCTGAGGATATTTCCTTTTTCACCATAGCCCTCTATGGGCTTCCAAATATCACTTTGCCAATTCCACAAGAACTGTCTTAGCGAAAGGCTTCTTGAGGGGAAAGCTGTAACTCTGTGAGATGATTTCGCAGAACACAAAGAAGTTTCTCAGAAAGCTTCTTTGTCTTTGTTATCGGAGGATATTTCCTTTGGCCCTATAGTCTTCTAAGGGATCCGAAATATCTGTTCTCAGATTCCACAGAAATAAGGCTAGCAAAGAGATACACCAAATACAGATGTAACTCTGTGAGATGAATTAACAGAACACTAAGCAGTTTCTCAGAAAGCTTCTTTCCAGATTTCATCTGAGGATATTTCCTTTTTCACCTTAGCCCTCTATGGGCTTCCAAATATCACTTTGCCAATTCCTAAAGAACTGTCTTAACGAAAGGCTTCTTCAGGGGAAAGCTGTAACTCTGTGAGATGATTTCACAGAACACAAAGAAGTTTCTCAGAAAGCTTCTTTCTCTTTGTTATCGGAGGATATTTCCTTTGGCCCTATAGTCTTCTTAGGGATCCGAAATATCTGGTCTCAGATTCCACAGAAATAAGGCTAGCAAAGAGATACACCAAATACAGATGTAACTCTGTGAGATGATTTCACAGAACACAAAGAAGTTTCTCAGAAAGCTTCTTTCTCTTTGTTATCGGAGTTTATTTCCTTTGGCCCTATAATCTTCAAAGGGATCCGGAATATCTGTTCTCAGATTCCACAGAAAAAAGGCGAGCAAAGAGATCCACGAAATACAGATGTAACTCTGTGAGATGAATTAACAGAACACTAAGCAGTTTCTCAGAAACTTCTTTCCAGATTTCATCTGAGGATATTTCCTTTTTCACCATAGCCCTCTATGGGCTTCAAAATATCACTTTGCCAATTCCACAAGAACTGTCTCAGCGAAAGGCTTTTTGAGGGGAAAGCTGTAACTCTGTGAGATGATTTCAGAGAACACAAAGAAGTTTCTAAGAAAGCTTCTTTCTCTTTGTTATCGGAAGATATTTCCTTTGGCCCTATAGTCTTCTACGGGATCCGAAATATCTGTTCTCAGATTCCACAGAAATAAGGCTAGCAAAGAGATCCACGAAATACAGATGTAACTCTGTGAGATGAATTCACAGAACACTAAGCAGATTCTCAGAAAGCTACTTTCCAGATTTCATCTGAGGATATTTTCTTTTTCACCATAGACCTGTATGGGCTTCCAAATATTACTTTGCCAATTCCACAAGAACTGTCTTTGCGAAAGGCTTCTTGAGGGGAAAGCTGTAACTCTGTGAGATGATTTCACAGAACACAAAGAAGTTTCCAGAAAGCTTCTTTCTCTTTGTTATCGGAGTTTATTTCCTTTGGCCCTATAATCTTCAAAGGGATCCGGAATATCTGTTCTCAGATTCCACAGAAATAAGGCTAGCAAAGAGATCCACGAAATACAGATGTAACTCTGTGAGATGAATTAACAGAACACTAAGCCCTTTCTCAGAGAGCTTCTTTCAGATTTCATCTGAGGATATTTCCTTTTTCACCATAGCCCTCTATGGGCTTCCAAATATCACTTTGCCAATTCCACAAGAACTGTCTAAGCGAAAGTCTTCTTGAGTGGAAAGCTGTAACTCTGTGAGATGATTTCACAGAACACAAAGCAGTTTCTGAGAAAGCTGCGTTCTCTTTCTGATCGGAGGATATTTCTTTGGCCCTATACTATTCTAAGGGATCCGAAATATCTGTTCTCAGATTCCACAGAAATAATGCTAGCAAAGAAATCCACGAAATACAGATGTAACCCTGTGAGATGAATTAACAGAACACTAAGCAGTTTCTCAGAAAGCTACTTTCCAGATTTCATCTGAGGATATTTCCTTTTTCACCATAGCCCTCTATGGGCTACCAAATATCACTTTGCCAATTCCAAAAGAACTGTCTTAGCGAAAGGCTTCTTGAGGGGAATGCTGTAACTCTGTGAGTTGATTTCACAGAACACAAAGAAGTTTCTCAGAAAGCTTCTTTCTCTTTGTTATCGGAGGATATTTCCTTTGGCCCTATAGTCTTCTAAGAGATCCGAAATATCTGTTCTCAGAATCCACAGAAATAAGGCTAGGAAAGAGATCCACGAAATACAAATGTAACTCTGTGAGATGAATTAACAGAACACTAAGCAGTTTCTCAGAAAGCTTCTTTCCAGATTTCATCTGAGGATATTTCCTTTTTCACCTTAGCCCTCTATGGGCTTCCAAATATCACTTTGCCAATTCCAAAAGAACTGTCTTAACGAAAGGCTTCTTCAGGGGAAAGCTGTAACTCTGTGAGATGATTTCACAGAACACAAAGAAGTTTCTCAGAAAACTTCTTTCTCTTTGTTATCGGAGGATATTTCCTTTGGCCCTATAGTCTTCAAAGGGATCCGAAATATCTGTTCTCAGATTCCACAGAAATAAGGCTAGCAAAAGATCCACGAAATACAAATGTAACTCTGTGAGATGAATTAACAAAAAAATAAGCAGTTTCTCAGAAAGCTACTTTCCAGATTTCATCTGCGGATAATTCCTTTTTCACCACAGCCCTCCATGCGCTTCCAAATATCACTTTGCCAATTCCACAAGAACTGTGTTAGCGAAAGGCTTCTTGAGTGGAAAGCTGTAACTCTATGAGATGATTTCACAGAATACAAAGAAGTTTCTGAGAAAGCTTCGTTCTCTTTGTGATCGGAGGATATGTCCTTTGGCGCTATAGTCTTCTAAGGGATCTGAAATATCTGTTCTCAGATTCCACAGAAATAAGGCTAGCAAAGGGATCCACGAAATACAGATGTAACTCTGTGAGATGAATTAACAGAACACTAAGCAGTTTCTCAAAAAGCTACTTTCCAGATTTCATCTGAGGATATTTCCTTTTTCACCATAGCTCTCTATGGGCTTCCAAATATCACTTTGCCAATTCCACAAGAACTGTCTTAGCGAAAGGCTTCTTGAAGGGAAAGCTGTAACTCTGTGAGATGATTTCACAGAACACAAAGAAGTTTCTCAGAAAGCTTCTTTCTCTTTGTTATCGGAGGATATTTCCTTGGGCCCTATAGTCTTCTTAGGGATCCGAAATATCTGTTCTCAGATTCCACAGAAATAAGGCTAGCAAAGAGATACACCAAATACAGATGTAAATCTGTGAGATGAATTAACAGAACACTAAGCAGTTTCTCAGAAAGCTTCTTTCCAGATTTCATCTGAGGATATTTCCTTTTTCACCATAGCCGTCTATGGGCTTCCAAATATCACTTTGCCAATTCCACAAGAACTGTCTTAGCGAAAGATTTCTTGAGGGGAAAGCTGTAACTCGGTGAGATGATTTCGCAGAACACAAAGAAGTTTGTAAGAAAGCATCTTTCTCTTTGTTATCGGAGGATATTTCCTTTGGCCCTATAGTCTTCTAAGGGATCCGAAATATCTGTTCTCAGATTCCACAGAAATAAGGCTAGCAAAGAGATCCACGAAATACAGATGTAACTCTGTGAGATGAATTAACAGAACACTAAGCAGTTTCTCAGAAAGCTACTTTCCAGATTTCATCTGAGGATATTTCCTTTTTCACCATAGCCCTGTATGGGCTTCCAAATATTACTTTGCCAATTCCACAAGAACTGTCTTAGCGAAAGACTTCCTGAGGGGAAAGCTGTAACTCTGTGAGATGATTTCGCAGAACACAAAGAAGTTTCTCAGAAAGCTTCTTTCTCTTTGTTATCGGAGGATATTTCCTTTGGCCCTATATTCTTCTAAGAGATCCGAAATATCTGTTCTCAGATTCCACAGAAATAAGGCTAGCAAACAGATACACCATATACAGATGTAACTCTGTGAGATGAATTAACAGAACACTAAGCAGTTTCTCAGAAAGCTTCTTTCCAGATTTCATCTGAGGATATTTCCTTTTTCACCATAGCCCTCTATGGGCTTCCAAATATCACTTTGCCAATTCTACAAGAACTGCCTTAGCGAAAAACTTCTTGAGGGGAAAGCTGTAACTCTGTGAGATGATTTCACAGAACACAAATAAGTTTGTAAGAAAGCTTCTTTCTCTTTGTTATCGGAAGATATTTCCTTTGGCCCTATAGTCTTCTAAGGGATCCGAAATATCTGTTCTCAGATTCCACAGAAATAAGGCTAGCAAAGAGATCCACGAAATACAGATGTAACTCTGTGAGATGAATTAACAGAACACTAAGCAGTTTCTCAAAAAGCTACTTTCCAGATTTCATCTGAGGATATTTCCTTTTTCACCAGAGCCCTCTATGGGCTTCCAAATATCACTATGCCAATTCCACAAGAACTGTCTTAGCGAAAGGCTTCTTGAGTGGAAAGCTGTAACTCTGTGAGATGATTTCACAGAACACAAAGAAGTTTCTCAGAAAGCTTCTTTCTCTTTGTTATCGGAGGATATTTCCTTTGGCCGTAGAGTCTTCAAAGGGATCCGGAATATCTGTTCTCAGATTCCACAGAAATAAGGCTAGCAAAGAGATCCACGAAATACAGATGTAACTCTGTGAGATGAATTAACAGAACACTAAGCACTTTCTCAGAAAGCTTCTTTCAGATTTCATCTGAGGACATTTCCTTTTTCACCATAGCCCTCTATGGGCTTCCAAATATCACTTTGCCAATTCCACAAGAACTGTCTTAGCGAAAGTCTTCTTGAGTGGAAAGCTGTAACTCTGTGAGATGATTTCACAGAACACAAAGAAGTTTCTAAGAAAGCTTCTTTCTCTTTGTTATCGGAAGATATTTCCTTTGGCCCTCTAGTCTTCTAAGGGATCCGAAATATCTGTTCTCAGATTCCACAGAAATAAGGCTAGCAAAGAGATCCACGAAATACAGATGTAACTCTGTGAGATGAATTAACAGAACACTAAGCAGTTTCTCAGAAAGCTACTTTCCAGATTTCATCTGAGGATATTTTCTTTTTCACCATAGCCCTGTATGGGCTTCCAAATATTACTTTGCCAATTCCACAAGAACTGTCTTAGAGAAAGACTTCTTGAGGGGAAAGCTGTAACTCTTTGAGATGATTTCACAGAACACAAAGAAGTTTCCAGAAAGCTTCTTTCTCTTTGTTATCGGAGTTTATTTCCTTTGGCCCTATAATCTTCAAAGGGATCCGGAATATCTGTTCTCAGATTCCACAGAAATAAGGCTAGCAAAGAGATCCACGAAATACAGATGTAACTCTGTGAGATGAATTAACAGAACACTAAGCAGTTTCTCAGAAAGCTACTTTCCAGATTTCATCTGAGGATATTTCCTTTTTCACCATAGCCCTCTATGGGCTTCCAAATATCACTTTGCCAATTCCACAAGAACTGTCTTAGCGAAAGGCTTCTTGAGGGGAAAGCTGTAACTCTGTGAGATGATTTCACAGAACACAAAGAAGTTTCTCAGAAAGCTTCTTTCTCTTTGTTATCGGAGGATATTTCCTTTGGCCCTATAATCTTCAAAGGGATCCGAAATATCTGTTCTCAGATTCCACAGAAATAAGGCTAGCTAAAGATCCACGAAATACAAATGTAACTCTGTGAGATGAATTAACAAAAAAATAAGCAGTTTCTCAGAAAGCTACTTTCCAGATTTCATCTGCGGATAATTCCTTTTTCACCACAGCCCTCCATGCGCTTCCAAATATCACTTTGCCAATTCCACAAGAACTGTGTTAGCGAAAGGCTTCTTGAGTGGAAAGCTGTAACTCTATGAGATGATTTCACAGAACACAAAGAATTTTCTGAGAAAGCTTCGTTCTCTTTGTGATCGGAGGATATGTCCTTTGGCGCTATAGTCTTCTAAGGGATCTGAAATATCTGTTCTCAGATTCCACAGAAATAAGGCTAGCAAAGGGATCCACGAAATACAGATGTAACTCTGTGAGATGAATTAACAGAACACTAAGCAGTTTCTCAAAAAGCTACTTTCCAGATTTCATCTGAGGATATTTCCTTTTTCACCATAGCCCTCTATGGGCTTCCAAATATCACTTTGCCAATTCCACAAGAACTGTCTTAGCGAAAGATTTCTTGAGGGGAAAGCTGTAACTCGGTGAGATGATTTCACAGAACACAAAGAAGTTTGTAAGAAAGCATCTTTCTCTTTGTTATCGGAGGATATTTCCTTTGGCCCTATAGTCTTCTAAGGGATCCGAAATATCTGTTCTCAGATTCCACAGAAATAAGGCTAGCAAAGAGATCCACGAAATACAGATGTAACTCTGTGAGATGAATTAACAGAACACTAAGCAGTTTCTCAGAAAGCTACTTTCCAGATTTCATCTGAGGATATTTCCTTTTTCACCATAGCCCTCTATGGGCTTCCAAATATCACTTTGCCAATTCCAAAAGAACTGTCTTAACGAAAGGCTTCTTCAGGGGAAAGCTGTAACTCTGTGAGATGATTTCACAGAACACAAAGAAGTTTCTCAGAAAGCTTCTTTCTCTTTGTTATAGGAGGATATTTCCTTTGGCCCTATAGTCTTCTAAGGGATCCGAAATATCTGTTCTCAGATTCCACAGAAATAAGGCTAGCAAAGAGATCCACGAAATACAGATGTAACTCTGTGAGATGAATTAACAGAACACTAAGCAGATTCTCAGAAAGCTACTTTCCAGATTTCATCTGAGGATATTTTCTTTTTCACCATAGACCTGTATGGGCTTCCAAATACTACTTTGCCAGTTCCACAAGAACTGTCTTAGCGAAAGGCTTCTTGAGGGGAAAGCTGTAACTCTGTGAGATGATTTCAAAGAACACAAAGAAGTTTCC
Source organism: Macaca nemestrina (assembly GCF_043159975.1). Taxonomy (NCBI): domain Eukaryota; kingdom Metazoa; phylum Chordata; class Mammalia; order Primates; family Cercopithecidae; genus Macaca; species Macaca nemestrina. The sequence goes on from NC_092143.1 coordinate 29,623,586, forward strand.
AGAAAGCTTCTTTCTCTTTGTTATCGGAGTTTATTTCCTTTGGCCCTATAATCTTCAAAGGGATCCGGAATATCTGTTCTCAGATTCCACAGAAATAAGGCTAGCAAAGAGATCCACGAAATACAGATGTAACTCTGTGAGATGAATTAACAGAACACTAAGCCCTTTCTCAGAGAGCTTCTTTCAGATTTCATCTGAGGATATTTCCTTTTTCACCATAGCCCTCTATGGGCTTCCAAATATCACTTTGCCAATTCCACAAGAACTGTCTAAGCGAAAGTCTTCTTGAGTGGAAAGCTGTAACTCTGTGAGATGATTTCACAGAACACAAAGCAGTTTCTGAGAAAGCTGCGTTCTCTTTCTGATCGGAGGATATGTCCTTTGGCCCTATAGTCTTCTAAGGGATCTGAAATATCTGTTCTCAGATTCCACAGAAATAAGGCTAGCAAAGAGATCCACCAAATACAGATGTAACTCTGTGAGATGAATTAAGAGAACACTAAGCAGTTTCTCATAAAGCTTCTTTCCAGATTTCATCTGAGGATATTTCCTTTTTCACCATAGCCCTCTATGGGCTTCCAAATATCACTTTGCCAATTCCAAAAGAACTGTCTTAGCCAAAGACTTCTTCAGGGGAAAGCAGTACCTCTGTGAGATGATTTCACAGAACACAAAGAAGTTTCTCAGAAAGCTTCTTTCTCTTTGTTATCGGAGGATATTAACTTTGGCCCTAGAATCTTCAAAGGGATCCGAAATATCTGGTCTCAGATTCCACAGAAATAAGGCTAGCAAAGAGATACACCAAATACAGATGTAACTCTGTGAGATGATTTTACAGAAGACAAAGAAGTTTCTCAGATAGCTTCTTTCTCTTTGTTATCGGAAGATATTTCCTTTGGCCCTATAATCTTCAAAGGGATCCGGAATATCTGTTCTCAGATTCCACAGAAATAAGGCTAGCAAAGAGATCCACGAAATACAGATGTAACTCTGTGAGGTGAATTAACAGAACACTAAGCAGTTTCTCAGAAAGCTTCTTTCCAGATTTCATCTGAGGATATTTCCTTTTTCACCATAGCCCTCTATGGGCTTCCAAATATCACTTTGCCAATTCCAAAAGAACTGTCTTAGCGAAAGACTTCTTGAGGGGAAAGCTCTAACGCTGTGAGGTGATTTCACAGAACACAAAGAAGTTTCTCAGAAAGCTTCTTTCTCTTTGTTTTCAGAGTTTATTTCCTTTGGCCCTATAATCTTCAAAGGGATCCGGAATATCTGTTCTCAGATTCCACAGAAATAAGGCTAGCAAAGAGATCCACGAAATACAGATGTAACTCTGTGAGATGAATTAACAGAACACTAAGCAGTTTCTCAGAAACTTCTTTCCAGATTTCATCTGAGGATATTTCCTTTTTCACCATAGCCCTCTATGGGCTTCCAAATATCACTTTGCCAATTCCAAAAGAACTGTCTTAGCGAAAGGCTTTTTGAGGGGAAAGCTGTAACTCTGTGAGATGATTTCACAGAACACAAAGAAGTTTCCAAGAAAGCTTCTTTCTCTTTGTTATCGGAAGATATTTCCTTTGGCCCTATAGTCTTCTAAGGGATCCGAAATATCTGTTCTCAGATTCCACAGAAATAAGGCTAGCAAAGAGATACACCAAATACAGATGTAAATCTGTGAGATGAATTAACAGAACACTAAGCAGTTTCTCAGAAAGCTTCTTTCCAGATTTCATCTGAGGATATTTCCTTTTTCACCATAGCCGTCTATGGGCTTCCAAATATCACTTTGCCAATTCCACAAGAACTGTCTTAGCGAAAGATTTCTTGAGGGGAAAGCTGTAACTCGGTGAGATGATTTCACAGAACACAAAGAAGTTTGTAAGAAAGCATCTTTCTCTTTGTTATCGGAGGATATTTCCTTTGGCCCTATAGTCTTCTAAGGGATCCGAAATATCTGTTCTCAGATTCCACAGAAATAAGGCTAGCAAAGAGATCCACGAAATACAGATGTAACTCTGTGAGATGAATTAACAGAACACTAAGCAGTTTCTCAGAAAGCTACTTTCCAGATTTCATCTGAGGATATTTCCTTTTTCACCATAGCCCTGTATGGGCTTCCAAATATTACTTTGCCAATTCCACAAGAACTGTCTTAGCGAAAGACTTCCTGAGGGGAAAGCTGTAACTCTGTGAGATGATTTCGCAGAACACAAAGAAGTTTCTCAGAAAGCTTCTTTCTCTTTGTTATCGGAGGATATTTCCTTTGGCCCTATATTCTTCTAAAGGATCCGAAATATCTGTTCTCAGATTCCACAGAAATAAGGCTAGCAAACAGATACACCATATACAGATGTAACTCTGTGAGATGAATTAACAGAACACTAAGCAGTTTCTCAGAAAGCTTCTTTCCAGATTTCATCTGAGGATATTTCCTTTTTCACCATAGCCCTCTATGGGCTTCCAAATATCACTTTGCCAATTCTACAAGAACTGCCTTAGCGAAAAACTTCTTGAGGGGAAAGCTGTAACTCTGTGAGATGATTTCACAGAACACAAATAAGTTTGTAAGAAAGCTTCTTTCTCTTTGTTATCGGAAGATATTTCCTTTGGCCCTATAGTCTTCTAAGGGATCCGAAATATCTGTTCTCAGATTCCACAGAAATAAGGCTAGCAAAGAGATCCACGAAATACAGATGTAACTCTGTGAGATGAATTAACAGAACACTAAGCAGTTTCTCAAAAAGCTACTTTCCAGATTTCATCTGAGGATATTTCCTTTTTCACCAGAGTCCTCTATGGGCTTCCAAATATCACTATGCCAATTCCACAAGAACTGTCTTAGCGAAAGGCTTCTTGAGTGGAAAGCTGTAACTCTGTGAGATGATTTCACAGAACACAAAGAAGTTTCTCAGAAAGCTTCTTTCTCTTTGTTATCGGAGGATATTTCCTTTGGCCGTAGAGTCTTCAAAGGGATCTGGAATATCTGTTCTCAGATTCCACAGAAATAAGGCTAGCAAAGAGATCCACGAAGTACAGATGTAACTCTGTGAGATGAATTAACAGAACACTAAGCACTTTCTCAGAAAGCTTCTTTCAGATTTCATCTGAGGATATTTCCTTTTTCACCATAGCCCTCTATGGGCTTCCAAATATCACTTTGCCAAATCCACAAGAACTGTCTTAGCGAAAGTCTTCTTGAGTGGAAAGCTGTAACTCTGTGAGATGATTTCACAGAACACAAAGTAGTTTCTGAGAAAGCTTCGTTCTCTTTCTGATCGGAGGATATTTCTTTGGCCCTATACTATTCTAAGGGATCCGAAATATCTGTTCTCAGATTCCACAGAAATAATGCTAGCAAAGAAATCCACGAAATACAGATGTAACTCTGTGAGATGAATTAACAGAACACTAAGCAGTTTCTCAGAAAGCTACTTTCCAGATTTCATCTGAGGATATTTCCTTTTTCACCATAGCCCTCTATGGGCTTCCAAATATCACTTTGCCAATTCCAAAAGAACTGTCTTAGCGAAAGGCTTTTTGAGGGGAAAGCTGTAATTCTGTGAGATGATTTCACAGAACACAAAGAAGTTTCTCAGAAAGCTTCTTTCTCTTTGTTATCGGAGGATATTTCCTTTGGCCCTATAGTCTTCTAAGGGATCCGAAATATCTGTTCTCAGATTCCACAGAAATAAGGCTAGCAAAGAGAAACACCAAATACAGATGTAACTCTGTGAGATGAATTAACAGAACACTAAGCAGTTTCTCAGAAAGCTTCTTTCCAGATTTCATCTGAGGATATTTCCTTTTTCACCTTAGCCCTCTATGGGCTTCCAAATATCACTTTGCCAATTCCAAAAGAACTGTCTTAACGAAAGGCTTCTTCAGGGGAAAGCTGTAACTCTGTGAGATGATTTCACAGAACACAAAGAAGTTTCTCAGAAAGCTTCTTTCTCTTTGTTATAGGAGGATATTTCCTTTGGCCCTATAGTCTTCTAAGGGATCCGAAATATCTGTTCTCAGATTCCACAGAAATAAGGCTAGCAAAGAGATCCACGAAATACAGATGTAACTCTGTGAGATGAATTAACAGAACACTAAGCAGATTCTCAGAAAGCTACTTTCCAGATTTCATCTGAGGATATTTCCTTTTTCACCATAGCCCTCTATGGGCTACCAAATATCACTTTGCCAATTCCAAAATAACTGTCTTAGCGAAAGGCTTCTTGAGGGGAATGCTGTAACTCTGTGAGTTGATTTCACAGAACACAAAGAAGTTTCTCAGAAAGCTTCTTTCTCTTTGTTATCGGAGGATATTTCCTTTGGCCCTATAGTCTTCAAAGGGATTCGAAATATCTGTTCTCAGATTCCACAGAAATAAGGCTAGCAAAAGATCCACGAAATACAAATGTAACTCTGTGAGATGAATTAACAGAACACTAAGCAGTTTCTCAGAAAGCTACTTTCCAGATTTCATCTGCGGATAATTCCTTTTTCACCATAACCCTCTATGCGCTTCCAAATATCACTTTGCCAATTCCACTAGAACTGTGTTAGCGAAAGGCTTCTTGAGTGGAAAGCTGTAACTCTGTGAGATGATTTCACAGAACACAAAGAAGTTTCTGAGAAAGCTTCGTTCTCTTTGTGATCGGAGGATATGTCCTTTGGCCCTATAGTCTTCCAAGGGATCTGAAATATCTGTTCTCAGATTCCACAGAAATAAGGCTAGCAAAGAGATCCACCAAATACAGATGTAACTCTGTGAGATGAATTAAGAGAACACTAAGCAGTTTCTCAGAAAGCTTCTTTCCAGATTTCATCTGAGGATATTTCCTTTTTCACCATAGCCCTCTATGGGCTTCCAAATATCACTTTGCCAATTCCAAAAGAACTGTCTTAGCCAAAGACTTCTTCAGGGGAAAGCTGTACCTCTGTGAGATGATTTCACAGAACACAAAGAAGTTTCTCAGAAAGCTTCTTTCTCTTTGTTATCGGAGGATATTACCTTTGGCCCTAGAATCTTCAAAGGGATCCGAAATATCTGGTCTCAGATTCCACAGAAATAAGTCTAGCAAAGAGATACACCAAATACAGATGTAACTCTGTGAGATGATTTTACAGAAGACAAAGAAGTTTCTCAGAAAGCTTCTTTCTCTTTGTTATAGGAAGATATTTCCTTTGGCCCTATAATCTTCAAAGGGATCCGGAATATCTGTTCTCAGATTCCACAGAAATAAGGCTAGCAAAGAGATCCACGAAATACAGATGTAACTCTGTGAGGTGAATTAACAGAACACTAAGCAGTTTCTCAGAAAGCTTCTTTCCAGATTTCATCTGAGGATATTTCCTTTTTCACCATAGCCCTCTATGGGCTTCCAAATATCACTTTGCCAATTCCAAAAGAACTGTCTTAGCGAAAGACTTCTTGAGGGGAAAGCTCTAACGCTGTGAGGTGATTTCACAGAACACAAAGAAGTTTCTCAGAAAGCTTCTTTCTCTTTGTTTTCAGAGTTTATTTCCTTTGGCCCTATAATCTTCAAAGGGATCCGGAATATCTGTTCTCAGATTCCACAGAAATAAGGCTAGCAAAGAGATCCACGAAATACAGATGTAACTCTGTGAGATGAATTAACAGAACACTAAGCAGTTTCTCAGAAACTTCTTTCCAGATTTCATCTGAGGATATTTCCTTTTTCACCATAGCCCTCTATGCGCTTCCAAATATCACTTTGCCAATTCCACAAGAACTGTGTTAGCGAAAGGCTTTTTGAGGGTAAAGCTGTAACTCTGTGAGATGATTTCACAGAACACAAAGAAGTTTCCAAGAAAGCTTCTTTCTCTTTGTTATCGGAAGATATTTCCTTTGGCCCTATAGTCTTCTAAGGGATCCGAAATATCTGTTCTCAGATTCCACAGAAATAAGGCTAGCAAAGAGATCCACGAAATACAGATGTAACTCTGTGAGATGAATTAACAGAACACTAAGCAGTTTCTCAGAAAGCTACTTTCCAGATTTCATCTGAGGATATTTTCTTTTTCACCATAGCCCTGTATGGGCTTCCAAATATTACTTTGCCAATTCCACAAGAACTGTCTTAGCGAAAGGCTTCTTGAGGGGAAAGCTGTAACTCTGTGAGATGATTTCACAGAACAAAAAGAAGTTTCCAGAAAGCTTATTTCTCTTTGTTATCGGAGTTTATTTCCTTTGGCCCTATAATCTTCAAAGGGATCCGGAATATCTGTTCTCAGATTCCACAGAAATAAGGCTAGCAAAGAGATCCACAAAATACAGATGTAACTCTGTGAGATGAATTAACAGAACACTAAGCACTTTCTCAGAAAGCTTCTTTCAGATTTCATCTGAGGATATTTCCTTTTTCACCATAGCCCTCTATGGGCTTCCAAATATCACTTTGCCAATTCCACAAGAACTGTCTTAGCGAAAGTCTTCTTGAGTGGAAAGCTGTAACTCTGTGAGATGATTTCACAGAACACAAAGTAGTTTCTGAGAAAGCTTCGTTCTCTTTCTGATCGGAGGATATTTCTTTGGCCCTATACTATACTAAGGGATCAGAAATATCTGTTCTCAGATTCCACAGAAATAATGCTAGCAAAGAAATCCACGAAATACAGATGTAACTCTGTGAGATGAATTAACAGAACACTAAGCAGTTTCTCAGAAAGCTACTTTCCAGATTTCATCTGAGGATATTTCCTTTTTCACCATAGCCCTCTATGGGCTTCCAAATATCACTTTGCCAATTCCAAAAGAACTGTCTTAGCGAAAGGCTTCTTGAGGGGAAAGCTGTAACTCTGTGAGATGATTTCACAGAACACAAAGAAGTTTCTCAGAAAGCTTCTTTGTCTTTGTTATCGGAGTATATTTCCTTTGGCCCTATAGTCTTCTAAGGGATCCGAAATATCTGTTCTCAGATTCCACAGAAATAAGGCTAGCAAAGAGATACACCAAATACAGATGTAACTCTGTGAGATGAATTAACAGAACACTAAGCAGTTTCTCAGAAAGCTTCTTTCCAGATTTCATCTGAGGATATTTCCTTTTTCACCTTAGCCCTCTATGGGCTTCCAAATATCACTTTGCCAATTCCTAAAGAACTCTCTTAACGAAAGGCTTCTTCAGGGGAAAGCTGTAACTCTGTGAGATGATTTCACAGAACACAAAGAAGTTTCTCAGAAAGCTTCTTTCTCTTTGTTATCGGAGGATATTTCCTTTGGCCCTATAGTCTTCTTAGGGATCCGAAATATCTGGTCTCAGATTCCACAGAAATAAGGCTAGCAAAGAGATACACCAAATACAGATGTAACTCTGTGAGATGATTTCACAGAACACAAAGAAGTTTCTCAGAAAGCTTCTTTCTCTTTGTTATCGGAGTTTATTTCCTTTGGCCCTATAATCTTCAAAGGGATCCGGAATATCTGTTCTCAGATTCCACAGAAATAAGGCTAGCAAAGAGATCCACGAAATACAGATGTAACTCTGTGAGATGAATTAACAGAACACTAAGCAGTTTCTCAGAAACTTCTTTCCAGATTTCATCTGAGGATATTTCCTTTTTCACCATAGCCCTCTATGGGCTTCCAAATGTCACTTTGCCAATTCCACAAGAACTGTCTCAGCGAAAGGCTTTTTGAGGGGAAAGCTGTAACTCTGTGAGATGATTTCACAGAACACAAAGAAGTTTCTAAGAAAGCTTCTTTCTCTTTGTTATCGGAAGATATTTCCTTTGGCCCTCTAGTCTTCTAAGGGATCCGAAATATCTGTTCTCAGATTCCACAGAAATAAGGCTAGCAAAGAGATCCACGAAATACAGATGTAACTCTGTGAGATGAATTAACAGAACACTAAGCAGTTTCTCAGAAAGCTACTTTCCAGATTTCATCTGAGGATATTTTCTTTTTCACCATAGCCCTGTATGGGCTTCCAAATATTACTTTGCCAATTCCACAAGAACTGTCTTAGAGAAAGGCTTCTTGAGGGGAAAGCTGTAACTCTTTGAGATGATTTCACAGAACACAAAGAAGTTTCCAGAAAGCTTCTTTATCTTTGTTATCGGAGTTTATTTCCTTTGGCCCTATAATCTTCAAAGGGATCCGGAATATCTGTTCTCAGATTCCACAGAAATAAGGCTAGCAAAGAGATCCACGAAATACAGATGTAACTCTGTGAGATGAATTAACAGAACACTAAGCAGTTTCTCAGAAAGCTACTTTCCAGATTTCATCTGAGGATATTTCCTTTTTCACCATAGCCCTCTATGGGCTTCCAAATATCACTTTGCCAATTCCACAAGAACTGTCTTAGCGAAAGGCTTCTTGAGGGGAAAGCTGTAACTCTGTGAGATGATTTCACAGAACACAAAGAAGTTTCTCAGAAAGCTTCTTTCTCTTTGTTATCGGAGGATATTTCCTTTGGCCCTATAGTCTTCTAAGAGATCCGAAATATCTGTTCTCAGATTCCACAGAAATAAGGCTAGCAAAGAGATCCACGAAATACAAATGTAACTCTGTGAGATGAATTAACAGAACACTAAGCAGTTTCTCAGAAAGCTTCTTTCCAGATTTCATCTGAGGATATTTCCTTTTTCACCTTAGCCCTCTATGGGCTTCCAAATATCACTTTGCCAATTCCAAAAGAACTGTCTTAACGAAAGGCTTCTTCAGGGGAAAGCTGTAACTCTGTGAGATGATTTCACAGAACACAAAGAAGTTTCTCAGAAAACTTCTTTCTCTTTGTTATCGGAGGATATTTCCTTTGGCCCTATAGTCTTCAAAGGGATCCGAAATATCTGTTCTCAGATTCCACAGAAATAAGGCTAGCAAAATATCCACGAAATACAAATGTAACTCTGTGAGATGAATTAACAAAAAAATAAGCAGTTTCTCAGAAAGCTACTTTCCAGATTTCATCTGCGGATAATTCCTTTTTCACCACAGCCCTCCATGCGCTTCCAAATATCACTTTGCCAATTCCACAAGAACTGTGTTAGCGAAAGGCTTCTTGAGTGGAAAGCTGTAACTCTATGAGATGATTTCACAGAACACAAAGAAGTTTCTGAGAAAGCTTCGTTCTCTTTGTGATCGGAGGATATGTCCTTTTGCGCTATAGTCTTCTAAGGGATCCGAAATATCTGTTCTCAGATTCCACAGAAATAAGGCTAGCAAAGGGATCCACGAAATACAGATGTAACTCTGTGAGATGAATTAACAGAACACTAAGCAGTTTCTCAAAAAGCTACTTTCCAGATTTCATCTGAGGATATTTCCTTTTTCACCATAGCCCTCTATGGGCTTCCAAATATCACTTTGCCAATTCCACAAGAACTGTCTTAGCGAAAGGCTTCTTGAAGGGAAAGCTGTAACTCTGTGAGATGATTTCACAGAACACAAAGAAGTTTCTCAGAAAGCTTCTTTCTCTTTGTTATCGGAGGATATTTCCTTGGGCCCTATAGTCTTCTTAGGGATCCGAAATATCTGTTCTCAGATTCCACAGAAATAAGGCTAGCAAAGAGATACACCAAATACAGATGTAAATCTGTGAGATGAATTAACAGAACACTAAGCAGTTTCTCAGAAAGATTCTTTCCAGATTTCATCTGAGGATATTTCCTTTTTCACCATAGCCGTCTATGGGCTTCCAAATATCACTTTGCCAATTCCACAAGAACTGTCTTAGCGAAAGATTTCTTGAGGGGAAAGCTGTAACTCGGTGAGATGATTTCACAGAACACAAAGAAGTTTGTAAGAAAGCATCTTTCTCTTTGTTATCGGAGGATATTTCCTTTGGCCCTATAGTCTTCTAAGGGATCCGAAATATCTGTTCTCAGATTCCACAGAAATAAGGCTAGCAAAGAGATCCACGAAATACAGATGTAACTCTGTGAGATGAATTAACAGAACACTAAGCAGTTTCTCAGAAAGCTACTTTCCAGATTTCATCTGAGGATATTTCCTTTTTCACCATAGCCCTGTATGGGCTTCCAAATATTACTTTGCCAATTCCACAAGAACTGTCTTAGCGAAAGACTTCCTGAGGGGAAAGCTGTAACTCTGTGAGATGATTTCGCAGAACACAAAGAAGTTTCTCAGAAAGCTTCTTTCTCTTTGTTATCGGAGGATATTTCCTTTGGCCCTATATTCTTCTAAGAGATCCGAAATATCTGTTCTCAGATTCCACAGAAATAAGGCTAGCAAACAGATACACCATATACAGATGTAACTCTGTGAGATGAATTAACAGAACACTAAGCAGTTTCTCAGAAAGCTTCTTTCCAGATTTCATCTGAGGATATTTCCTTTTTCACCATAGCCCTCTATGGGCTTCCAAATATCACTTTGCCAATTCTACAAGAACTGCCTTAGCGAAAAACTTCTTGAGGGGAAAGCTGTAACTCTGTGAGATGATTTCACAGAACACAAATAAGTTTGTAAGAAAGCTTCTTTCTCTTTGTTATCGGAAGATATTTCCTTTGGCCCTATAGTCTTCTAAGGGATCCGAAATATCTGTTCTCAGATTCCACAGAAATAAGGCTAGCAAAGAGATCCACGAAATACAGATGTAACTCTGTGAGATGAATTAACAGAACACTAAGCAGTTTCTCAAAAAGCTACTTTCCAGATTTCATCTGAGGATATTTCCTTTTTCACCAGAGCCCTCTATGGGCTTCCAAATATCATTATGCCAATTCCACAAGAACTGTCTTAGCGAAAGGCTTCTTGAGTGGAACAAAGAAGTTTCTCAGAAAGCTTCTTTCTCTTTGTTATCGGAGGATATTTCCTTTGGCCGTAGAGTCTTCAAAGGGATCCGGAATATCTGTTCTCAGATTCCACAGAAATAAGGCTAGCAAAGAGATCCACGAAATACAGATGTAACTCTGTGAGATGAATTAACAGAACACTAAGCACTTTCTCAGAAAGCTTCTTTCAGATTTCATCTGAGGATATTTCCTTTTTCACCATAGCCCTCTATGGGCTTCCAAATATCACTTTGCCAATTCCACAAGAACTGTCTTAGCGAAAGTCTTCTTGAGTGGAAAGCTGTAACTCTGTGAGATGATTTCACAGAACACAAAGTAGTTTCTGAGAAAGCTTCGTTCTCTTTCTGATCGGAGGATATTTCTTTGGCCCTATACTATTCTAAGGGATCCGAAATATCTGTTCTCAGATTCCACAGAAATAATGCTAGCAAAGAAATCCACGAAATACAGATGTAACTCTGTGAGATGAATTAACAGAACACTAAGCAGTTTCTCAGAAAGCTACTTTCCAGATTTCATCTGAGGATATTTCCTTTTTCACCATAGCCCTCTATGGGCTTCCAAATATCACTTTGCCAATTCCAAAAGAACTGTCTTAGCGAAAGGCTTCTTGAGGGGAAAACTGTAATTCTGTGAGATGATTTCACAGAACACAAAGAAGTTTCTCAGAAAGCTTCTTTCTCTTTGTTATCGGAGGATATTTCCTTTGGCCCTATAGTCTTCTAAGGGATCCTAAATATCTGTTCTCAGATTCCACAGAAATAAGGCTAGCAAAGAGAAACACCAAATACAGATGTAACTCTGTGAGATGAATTAACAGAACACTAAGCAGTTTCTCAGAAAGCTTCTTTCCAGATTTCATGTGAGGATATTTCCTTTTTCACCTTAGCCCTCTATGGGCTTCCAAATATCACTTTGCCAATTCCAAAAGAACCGTCTTAACGAAAGGCTTCTTCAGGGGAAAGCTGTAACTCTGTGAGATGATTTCACAGAACACAAAGAAGTTCCTCAGAAAGCTTCTCTCTCTTTGTTATCGGAGGATATTTCCTTTGGCCCTATATTCTTCTTAGGGATCCGAAATATCTGGTCTCAGATTCCACAGAAATAAGGCTAGCAAAGAGATACACCAAATACAGATGTAAATCTGTGAGATGATTTCACAGAACACAAAGAAGTTTCTCAGAAAGCTTCTTTCTCTTTGTTATCGGAGTTTATTTCCTTTGGCCCTATAATCTTCAAAGGGATACGGAATATCTGTTCTCAGATTCCACAGAAAAAAGGCGAGCAAAGAGATCCACGAAATACAGATGTAACTCTGTGAGATGAATTAACAGAACACTAAGCAGTTTCTCAGAAACTTCTTTCCAGATTTCATCTGAGGATATTTCCTTTTTCACCATAGCCCTCTATGGGCTTCAAAATATCACTTTGCCAATTCCACAAGAACTGTCTCAGCGAAAGGCTTTTTGAGGGGAAAGCTGTAACTCTGTGAGATGATTTCAGAGAACACAAAGAAGTTTCTAAGAAAGCTTCTTTCTCTTTGTTATCGGAAGATATTTCCTTTGGCCCTATAGTCTTCTAAGGGATCCGAAATATCTGTTCTCAGATTCCACAGAAATAAGGCTAGCAAAGAGATCCACGAAATACAGATGTAACTCTGTGAGATGAATTAACAGAACACTAAGCAGATTCTCAGAAAGCTACTTTCCAGATTTCATCTGAGGATATTTTCTTTTTCACCATAGACCTGTATGGGCTTCCAAATATTACTTTGCCAATTCCACAAGAACTGTCTTAGCGAAAGGCTTCTTGAGGGGAAAGCTGTAACTCTGTGAGATGATTTCACAGAACACAAAGAAGTTTCCAGAAAGCTTCTTTCTCTTTGTTATCCGAGTTTATTTCCTTTGGCCCTATAATCTTCAAAGGGATCCGGAATATCTGTTCTCAGATTCCACAGAAATAAGGCTAGCAAAGAGATCCACGAAATACAGATGTAACTCTGTGAGATGAATTAACAGAACACTAAGCCCTTTCTCAGAGAGCTTCTTTCAGATTTCATCTGAGGATATTTCCTTTTTCACCATAGCCCTCTATGGGCTTCCAAATATCACTTTGCCAATTCCACAAGAACTGTCTTAGCTAAAGGCTTCTTGAGTGGAAAGCTGTAACTCTGTGAGATGATTTCACAGAACACAAAGAAGTTTCTCAGAAAGCTTCTTTCTCTTTGTTTTCGGAGGATATTTCCTTTGGCCCTATAGTCTTCTAAGAGATCCGAAATATCTGTTCTCAGATTCCACAGAAATAAGGCTAGCAAAGAGATCCACGAAATACAAATGTAACTCTGTGAGATGAGTTAACAGAACACTAAGCAGTTTCTCAGAAAGCTTCTTTCCAGATTTCATCTGAGGATATTTCCTTTTTCACCATAGCCCTCTATGGGCTTCCAAATATCACTTTGCCAATTCTACAAGAACTGCCTTAGCGAAAAACTTCTTGAGGGGAAAGCTGTAACTCTGTGAGATGATTTCACAGAACACAAATAAGTTTGTAAGAAAGCTTCTTTCTCTTCGTTATCGGAAGATATTTCCTTTGGCCCTATAGTCTTCTAAGGGATCCGAAATATCTGTTCTCAGATTCCACAGAAATAAGGCTAGCAAAGAGATCCACAAAATACAGATGTAACTCTGTGAGATGAATTAACAGAACACTAAGCAGTTTCTCAAAAAGCTACTTTCCAGATTTCATCTGAGGATATTTCCTTTTTCACCAGAGCCCTCTATGGGCTTCCAAATATCACTATGCCAATTCCACAAGAACTGTCTTAGCGAAAGGCTTCTTGAGTGGAAAGCTGTAACTCTGTGAGATGATTTCACAGAACACAAAGAAGTTTCTCAGAAAGCTTCTTTCTCTTTGTTATCGGAGGATATTTCCTTTGGCCGTAGAGTCTTCAAAGGGATCCGGAATATCTGTTCTCAGATTCCACAGAAATAAGGCTAGCAAAGAGATCCACGAAATACAGATGTAACTCTGTGAGATGAATTAACAGAACACTAAGCACTTTCTCAGAAAGCTTCTTTCAGATTTCATCTGAGGATATTTCCTTTTTCACCATAGCCCTCTATGGGCTTCCAAATATCACTTTGCCAATTCCACAAGAACTGTCTTAGCGAAAGTCTTCTTGAGTGGAAAGCTGTAACTCTGTGGGATGATTTCACAGAACACAAAGTAGTTTCTGAGAAAGCTTCGTTCTCTTTCTGATCGGAGGATATTTCTTTGGCCCTATACTATTCTAAGGGATCCGAAATATCTGTTCTCAGATTCCACAGAAATAATGCTAGCAAAGAAATCCACGAAATACAGATGTAACTCTGTGAGATGAATTAACAGAACACTAAGCAGTTTCTCAGAAAGCTACTTTCCAGATTTCATCTGAGGATATTTCCTTTTTCACCATAGCCCTCTATGGGCTTCCAAATATCACTTTGCCAATTCCAAAAGAACTGTCTTAGCGAAAGGCTTTTTGAGGGGAAAGCTGTAATTCTGTGAGATGATTTCACAGAACACAAAGAAGTTTCTCAGAAAGCTTCTTTCTCTTTGTTATCGGAGGATATTTCCTTTGGCCCTATAGTCTTCTAAGGGATCCGAAATATCTGTTCTCAGATTCCACAGAAATAAGGCTAGCAAAGAGAAACACCAAATACAGATGTAACTCTGTGAGATGAATTAACAGAACACTAAGCAGTTTCTCAGAAAGCTTCTTTCCAGATTTCATCTGAGGATATTTCCTTTTTCACCTTAGCCCTCTATGGGCTTCCAAATATCACTTTGCCAATTCCAAAAGAACTGTCTTAACGAAAGGCTTCTTCAGGGGAAAGCTGTAACTCTGTGAGATGATTTCACAGAACACAAAGAAGTTTCTCAGAAAGCTTCTTTCTCTTTGTTATCGGAGGATATTTCCTTTGGCCCTATAGTCTTCTTAGGGATCCGAAATATCTGGTCTCAGATTCCACAGAAATAAGGCTAGCAAAGAGATACACCAAATACAGATGTAAATCTGTGAGATGATTTCACAGAACACAAAGAAGTTTCTCAGAAAGCTTCTTTCTCTTTGTTATCGGAGTTTATTTCCTTTGGCCCTATAATCTTCAAAGGGATCCGGAATATCTATTCTCAGATTCCACAGAAAAAAGGCTAGCAAAGAGATCCACGAAATACAGATGTAACTCTGTGAGATGAATTAACAGAACACTAAGCAGTTTCTCAGAAAGATTCTTTCCAGATTTCATCTGAGGATATTTCCTTTTTCACCATAGCCCTCTATGGGCTTCCAAATATCACTTTGCCAATTCTACAAGAACTGCCTTAGCGAAAAACTTCTTGAGGGGAAAGCTGTAACTCTGTGAGATGATTTCACAGAACACAAATAAGTTTGTAAGAAAGCTTCTTTCTCTTTGTTATCGGAAGATATTTCCTTTGGCCCTATAGTCTTCTAAGGGATCCGAAATATCTGTTCTCAGATTCCACAGAAATAAGGCTAGCAAAGAGATCCACGAAATACAGATGTAACTCTGTGAGATGAATTAACAGAACACTAAGCAGTTTCTCAAAAAGCTACTTTCCAGATTTCATCTGAGGATATTTCCTTTTTCACCAGAGCCCTCTATGGGCTTCCAAATATCACTATGCCAATTCCACAAGAACTGTCTTAGCGAAAGGCTTCTTGAGTGGAAAGCTGTAACTCTGTGAGATGATTTCACAGAACACAAAGAAGTTTCTCATAAAGCTTCTTTCTCTTTTGTATCGGAGGATATTTCCTTTGGCCGTAGAGTCTTCAAAGGGATCCGGAATATCTGTTCTCAGATTCCACAGAAATAAGGCTAGCAAAGAGATCCACGAAATACAGATGTAACTCTGTGAGATGAATTAACAGAACACTAAGCACTTTCTCAGAAAGCTTCTTTCAGATTTCATCTGAGGATATTTCCTTTTTCACCATAGCCCTCTATGGGCTTCCAAATATCACTTTGCCAATTCCACAAGAACTGTCTTAGCGAAAGTCTTCTTGAGTGGAAAGCTGTAACACTGTGAGATGATTTCACAGAACACAAAGTAGTTTCTGAGAAAGCTTCGTTCTCTTTCTGATCGGAGGATATTTCTTTGGCCCTATACTATTCTAAGGGATCCGAAATATCTGTTCTCAGATTCCACAGAAATAATGCTAGCAAAGAAATCCACGAAATACAGATGTAACTCTGTGAGATGAATTAACAGAACACTAAGCAGTTTCTCAGAAAGCTACTTTCCAGATTTCATCTGAGGATATTTCCTTTTTCACCATAGCCCTCTATGGGCTTCCAAATATCACTTTGCCAATTCCAAAAGAACTGTCTTAGCGAAAGGCTTCTTGAGGGGAAAGCTGTAATTCTGTGAGATGATTTCACAGAACACAAAGAAGTTTCTCAGAAAGCTTCTTTCTCTTTGTTATCGGAGGATATTTCCTTTGGCCCTATAGTCTTCTAAGGGATCCGAAATATCTGTTCTCAGATTCCACAGAAATAAGGCTAGCAAAGAGAAACACCAAATACAGATGTAACTCTGTGAGATGAATTAACAGAACACTAAGCAGTTTCTCAGAAAGCTTCTTTCCAGATTTCATCTGAGGATATTTCCTTTTTCACCTTAGCCCTCTATGGGCTTCCAAATATCACTTTGCCAATTCCAAAAGAACTGTCTTAACGAAAGGCTTCTTCAGGGGAAAGCTGTAACTCTGTGAGATGATTTCACAGAACACAAAGAAGTTTCTCAGAAAGCTTCTCTCTCTTTGTTATCGGAGGATATTTCCTTTGGCCCTATAGTCTTCTTAGGGATCCGAAATATCTGGTCTCAGATTCCACAGAAATAAGGCTAGCAAAGAGATACACCAAATACAGATGTAAATCTGTGAGATGATTTCACAGAACACAAAGAAGTTTCTCAGAAAGCTTCTTTCTCTTTGTTATCGGAGTTTATTTCCTTTGGCCCTATAATCTTCAAAGGGATACGGAATATCTGTTCTCAGATTCCACAGAAAAAAGGCGAGCAAAGAGATCCACGAAATACAGATGTAACTCTGTGAGATGAATTAACAGAACACTAAGCAGTTTCTCAGAAACTTCTTTCCAGATTTCATCTGAGGATATTTCCTTTTTCACCATAGCCCTCTATGGGCTTCAAAATATCACTTTGCCAATTCCACAAGAACTGTCTCAGCGAAAGGCTTTTTGAGGGGAAAGCTGTAACTCTGTGAGATGATTTCAGAGAACACAAAGAAGTTTCTAAGAAAGCTTCTTTCTCTTTGTTATCGGAAGATATTTCCTTTGGCCCTATAGTCTTCTAAGGGATCCGAAATATCTGTTCTCAGATTCCACAGAAATAAGGCTAGCAAAGAGATCCACGAAATACAGATGTAACTCTGTGAGATGAATTAACAGAACACTAAGCAGATTCTCAGAAAGCTACTTTCCAGATTTCATCTGAGGATATTTTCTTTTTCACCATAGACCTGTATGGGCTTCCAAATATTACTTTGCCAATTCCACAAGAACTGTCTTAGCGAAAGGCTTCTTGAGGGGAAAGCTGTAACTCTGTGAGATGATTTCACAGAACACAAAGAAGTTTCTCAGAAAGCTTCTTTCTCTTTGTTATCGGAGGATATTTCCTTTGGCCCTATAGTCTTCTAAGAGATCCGAAATATCTGTTCTCAGATTCCACAGAAATAAGGCTAGCAAAGAGATCCACGAAATACAAATGTAACTCTGTGAGATGAGTTAACAGAACACTAAGCAGTTTCTCAGAAAGCTTCTTTCCAGATTTCATCTGAGGATATTTCCTTTTTCACCATAGCCCTCTATGGGCTTCCAAATATCACTTTGCCAATTCCGAAAGAACTGTCTTAGCGAAAGATTTCTTCAGGGGAAAGCTGTACCTCTGTGAGATGATTTCACAGAACACAAAGAAGTTTCTCAGAAAGCTTCTTTCTCTTTGTTATCGGAGGATATTTCCTTTGGCCCTATAGTCTTCAAAGGGATTCGAAATATCTGTTCTCAGATTCCACAGAAATAAGGCTAGCAAAAGATCCACGAAATACAAATGTAACTCTGTGAGATGAATTAACAGAACACTAAGCAGTTTCTCAGAAAGCTACTTTCCAGATTTCATCTGCGGATAATTCCTTTTTCACCATAGCCCTCTAGGCGCTTCCAAATATCACTTTGCCAATTCCAAAAGAACTGTCTTAGCGAAAGACTTCATGAGGGGAAAGCTGTAACTCTGTGAGATGATTTCACAGAACACAAAGAAGTTTGTAAGAAAGCTTCTTTCTCTTTGTTATCGGAAGATATTTCCTTTGGCCCTATAATCTTCTAAGGGATCCGAAATATCTGTTCTCAGATTCCACAGAAATAAGGCTAGCAAAGAGATCCACGAAATACAGATGTAACTCTGTGAGATGAATTAACAGAACACTAAGCAGTTTCTCAAAAAGCTACTTTCCAGATTTCATCTGAGGATATTTCCTTTTTCACCAGAGCCCTCTATGGGCTTCCAAATATCACTATGCCAATTCCACAAGAACTGTCTTAGCGAAAGGCTTCTTGAGTGGAAAGCTGTAACTCTGTGAGATGATTTCACAGAACACAAAGAAGTTTCTCAGAAAGCTTCTTTCTCTTTGTTATCGGAGGATATTTCCTTTGGCCCTAGAGTCTTCAAAGGGATCCGAAATATCTGTTCTCAGATTCCACAGAAATAAGGCTAGCAAAGAGATACACCAAATACAGATGTAACTCTGTGAGATGATTACACAGAACACAAAGAAGTTTCTCAGAAAGCTTCTTTCTCTTTGTTATCGGAGTTTATTTCCTTTGGCCCTATAATCTTCAAAGGGATACGGAATATCTGTTCTCAGATTCCACAGAAATAAGGCTAGCAAAGAGATTCACGAAATACAGATGTAACTCTGTGAGTTGAATTAACAGAACACTAAGCAGTTTCTCAGAAAGCTTCTTTCCAGATTTCATCTGAGGATATTTCCTTTTTCACCATAGCCCTCTATGGGCTTCCAAATATCACTTTGCCAATACCACAAGAACTGTCTTAGCGAAAGACTTCTTGAGGGGAAAGCTCTAACGCTCTGAGGTGATTTCACAGAACACAAAGAAGTTTCTCAGAAATCTTCTTTCTCTTTGTTATCGGAGTTTATTTCCTTTGGCCCTATAATTTTCAAAGGGATCCGGAATATCTGTTCTCAGATTCCACAGAAATAAGGCGAGCAAAGAGATCCACGAAATACAGATGTAACTCTGTGAGATGAATTAACAGAACACTAAGCAGTTTCTCAGAAACTTCTTTCCAGATTTCATCTGAGGATATTTCCTTTTTCACCATAGCCCTCTATGCGCTTCCAAATATCACTTTGCCAATTCCACAAGAACTGTCTTAGCGAAAGGCTTTTTGAGGGGAAAGCTGTAACTCTGTGAGATGATTTCAGAGAACACAAAGAAGTTTCTAAGAAAGCTTCTTTCTCTTTTTTATCGGAAGATATTTCCTTTGGCCCTATAGTCTTCTAAGGGATCCGAAATATCTGTTCTCAGATTCCAGAGAAATAAGGCTAGCAAAGAGATCCACGAAATACAGATGTAACTCGGTGAGATGAATTAACAGAACACTAAGCAGTTTCTCAGAAAGCTACTTTCCAGATTTCATCTGAGGATATTTTCTTTTTCACCATAGCCCTTTATGGGCTTCCAAATATTACTTTTCCAATTCCACAAGAACTGTCTTAGCGAAAGGCTTCGTGAGGGGAAAGCTGTAACTCTGTGAGATGATTTCACAGAACACAAAGAAGTTTCCAGAAAGCTTCTTTCTCTTTCTAATCGGAGTTTATTTCCTTTGGCCCTATTATCTTCAACGGGATCCGGAATATCTGTTCTCAGATTCCACAGAAATTTGGCTAGCAAAGAGATCCACGAAATACAGATGTAACTCTGTGAGATGAATTAACAGAACACTAAGCACTTTCTCAGAAAGCTTCTTTCAGATTTCATCTGAGGATATTTCCTTTTTCACCATAGCCCTCTATGGGCTTCCAAATATCACTTTGCCAATTCCACAAGAACTGTCTTAGCGAAAGTCTTCTTGAGTGGAAAGCTGTAACTCTGTGAGATGATTTCACAGAACACAAAGTAGTTTCTGAGAAAGCTTCGTTCCCTTTCTGATCGGAGGATATTTCTTTGCCCCTATACTATTCTAAGGGATCCGAAGTATCTGTTCTCAGATTCCACAGAAATAAGGCTAGCAAAGAGATCCACGAAATACTGATGTAACTCTGTGAGATGAATTAACAGAACACTAAGCAGTTTCTCAGAAAGCTACTTTCCAGATTTCATCTGAGGATATTTCCTTTTTCACCAGAGCCCTCTATGGGCTTCCAAATATCACTATGCCAATTCCACAAGAACTGTCTTAGCGAAAGGCTTCTTGAGGGGAAAGCTGTAACTCTGTGAGATGATTTCACAGAACACAAAGAAGTTTCTCAGAAGGCTTCTTTCTCTTTGTTATCGGAGGATATTTCCTTGGGCCCTATAGTCTTCTAAGGGATCCGAAATATCTGTTCTCAGATTCCACAGAAATAAGGCTAGCAAAGAGATACACCAAATACAGATGTAACTCTCTGAGATGAATTAAGAGAACACTTAGCAGTTTCTCAGAAAGCTTCTTTCCAGATTTCATCTGAGGATATTTCCTTTTTCACCATAGCCCTCTATGGGCTTCCAAATATCACTTTGCCAATTCCAAAAGAACTGTCTTAGCGAAAGACTTCTTCAGGGGAAAGCTGTAACTCTGTGAGATGATTTCACAGAACACAAAGAAGTTTGTAAGAAAGCTTCTTTCTCTTTGTTATCGGAAGATATTTCCTTTGGCCCTATAATCTTCCAAGGGATCCGAAATATTTGTTCTCAGATTCCACAGAAATAAGGCTAGCAAAGAGATCCACGAAATACAGATGTAACTCTGTGAGATGAATTAACAGAACACTAAGCAGTTTCTCAAAAAGCTACTTTCCAGATTCCATCTGAGGATATTTCCTTTTTCACCAGAGCCCTCTAAGGGCTTCCAAATATCACTATGCCAATTCCACAAGAACTGTCTTAGCGAAAGGCTTCTTGAGTGGAAAGCTGTAACTCTGTGAGATGATTTCACAGAACACAAAGAAGTTTCTCAGAAAGCTTCTTTCTCTTTGTTATCGGAGGATATTTCCTTTGGCCCTAGAGTCTTCAAAGGGATCCGAAATATCTGGTCTCAGATTCCACAGAAATAAGGCTAGCAAAGAGATACTCCAAATACAGATGTAACTCTGTGAGATGATTTCACAGAACACAAAGAAGTTTCTCAGAAAGCTTCTTTCTCTTTGTTATCGGAGTTTATTTCCTTTGGCCCTATAATCTTCAAAGGGATCCGGAATATCTGTTCTCAGATTCCACAGAAATAAGGCTAGCAAACAGATCAACGAAATACAGATATAACGCTCTGAAATGAATTAACAGAACACTAAGCAGTTTCTCAGAAAGCTTCTTTCCAGATTTCATCTGAGGATATTTCCTTTTTCACCATAGCCCTCTATGGGCTTCCAAATATCACTTTGCCAATACCACAAGAACTGTCTTAGCGAAAGACTTCTTGAGGGGAAAGCTCTAACGCTCTGAGGTGATTTCACAGAACACAAAGAAGTTTCTCAGAAATCTTCTTTCTCTTTGTTATCGGAGTTTATTTCCTTTGGCCCTATAATTTTCAAAGGGATCCGGAATATCTGTTCTCAGATTCCACAGAAATAAGGCGAGCAAAGAGATCCACGAAATACAGATGTAACTCTGTGAGATGAATTAACAGAACACTAAGCAGTTTCTCAGAAACTTCTTTCCAGATTTCATCTGAGGATATTTCCTTTTTCACCATAGCCCTCTATGCGCTTCCAAATATCACTTTGCCAATTCCACAAGAACTGTCTTAGCGAAAGGCTTTTTGAGGGGAAAGCTGTAACTCTGTGAGATGATTTCAGAGAACACAAAGAAGTTTCTAAGAAAGCTTCTTTCTCTTTTTTATCGGAAGATATTTCCTTTGGCCCTATAGTCTTCTAAGGGATCCGAAATATCTGTTCTCAGATTCCAGAGAAATAAGGCTAGCAAAGAGATCCACGAAATACAGATGTAACTCGGTGAGATGAATTAACAGAACACTAAGCAGTTTCTCAGAAAGCTACTTTCCAGATTTCATCTGAGGATATTTTCTTTTTCACCATAGCCCTTTATGGGCTTCCAAATATTACTTTTCCAATTCCACAAGAACTGTCTTAGCGAAAGGCTTCGTGAGGGGAAAGCTGTAACTCTGTGAGATGATTTCACAGAACACAAAGAAGTTTCCAGAAAGCTTCTTTCTCTTTCTAATCGGAGTTTATTTCCTTTGGCCCTATTATCTTCAACGGGATCCGGAATATCTGTTCTCAGATTCCACAGAAATTTGGCTAGCAAAGAGATCCACGAAATACAGATGTAACTCTGTGAGATGAATTAACAGAACACTAAGCACTTTCTCAGAAAGCTTCTTTCAGATTTCATCTGAGGATATTTCCTTTTTCACCATAGCCCTCTATGGGCTTCCAAATATCACTTTGCCAATTCCACAAGAACTGTCTTAGCGAAAGTCTTCTTGAGTGGAAAGCTGTAACTCTGTGAGATGATTTCACAGAACACAAAGTAGTTTCTGAGAAAGCTTCGTTCCCTTTCTGATCGGAGGATATTTCTTTGCCCCTATACTATTCTAAGGGATCCGAAGTATCTGTTCTCAGATTCCACAGAAATAAGGCTAGCAAAGAGATCCACGAAATACTGATGTAACTCTGTGAGATGAATTAACAGAACACTAAGCAGTTTCTCAGAAAGCTACTTTCCAGATTTCATCTGAGGATATTTCCTTTTTCACCAGAGCCCTCTATGGGCTTCCAAATATCACTATGCCAATTCCACAAGAACTGTCTTAGCGAAAGGCTTCTTGAGGGGAAAGCTGTAACTCTGTGAGATGATTTCACAGAACACAAAGAAGTTTCTCAGAAGGCTTCTTTCTCTTTGTTATCGGAGGATATTTCCTTGGGCCCTATAGTCTTCTAAGGGATCCGAAATATCTGTTCTCAGATTCCACAGAAATAAGGCTAGCAAAGAGATACACCAAATACAGATGTAACTCTCTGAGATGAATTAAGAGAACACTTAGCAGTTTCTCAGAAAGCTTCTTTCCAGATTTCATCTGAGGATATTTCCTTTTTCACCATAGCCCTCTATGGGCTTCCAAATATCACTTTGCCAATTCCAAAAGAACTGTCTTAGCGAAAGACTTCTTCAGGGGAAAGCTGTAACTCTGTGAGATGATTTCACAGAACACAAAGAAGTTTGTAAGAAAGCTTCTTTCTCTTTGTTATCGGAAGATATTTCCTTTGGCCCTATAATCTTCCAAGGGATCCGAAATATTTGTTCTCAGATTCCACAGAAATAAGGCTAGCAAAGAGATCCACGAAATACAGATGTAACTCTGTGAGATGAATTAACAGAACACTAAGCAGTTTCTCAAAAAGCTACTTTCCAGATTCCATCTGAGGATATTTCCTTTTTCACCAGAGCCCTCTAAGGGCTTCCAAATATCACTATGCCAATTCCACAAGAACTGTCTTAGCGAAAGGCTTCTTGAGTGGAAAGCTGTAACTCTGTGAGATGATTTCACAGAACACAAAGAAGTTTCTCAGAAAGCTTCTTTCTCTTTGTTATCGGAGGATATTTCCTTTGGCCCTAGAGTCTTCAAAGGGATCCGAAATATCTGGTCTCAGATTCCACAGAAATAAGGCTAGCAAAGAGATACTCCAAATACAGATGTAACTCTGTGAGATGATTTCACAGAACACAAAGAAGTTTCTCAGAAAGCTTCTTTCTCTTTGTTATCGGAGTTTATTTCCTTTGGCCCTATAATCTTCAAAGGGATCCGGAATATCTGTTCTCAGATTCCACAGAAATAAGGCTAGCAAACAGATCAACGAAATACAGATATAACGCTCTGAAATGAATTAACAGAACACTAAGCAGTTTCTCAGAAAGCTTCTTTCCAGATTTCATCTGAGGATATTTCCTTTTTCACCATAGCCCTCTATGGGCTTCCAAATATCACTTTGCCAATACCACAAGAACTGTCTTAGCGAAAGACTTCTTGAGGGGAAAGCTCTAACGCTCTGAGGTGATTTCACAGAACACAAAGAAGTTTCTCAGAAAGCTTCTTTCTCTTTGTTATCGGAGTTTACTTCCTTTGGCCCTATAATCTTCAAAGGGATCCGGAATATCTGTTCTCAGATTCCACAGAAATAAGGCGAGCAAAGAGATCCACGAAATACAGATGTAACTCTGTGAGAAGAATTAACAGAACACTAAGCAGTTTCTCAGAAACTTCTTTCCAGATTTCATCTGAGGATATTTCCTTTTTCACCGTAGCCCTCTATGCGCTTCCAAATATCACTTTGCCAATTCCACAAGAACTGCCTTAGCGAAAGGCTTTTTGAGGGGAAAGCTGTAACTCTGTGAGATGATTTCAGAGAACACAAAGAAGTTTCTAAGAAAGCTTCTTTCTCTTTGTTATCGGAAGATATTTCCTTTGGCCCTATAGTCTTCTAAGGGATCCGAAATATCTGTTCTCAGATTCCACAGAAATAAGGCTAGCAAAGAGATCCACGAAATACAGATGTAACTCTGTGAGATGAATTAACAGAACACTAAGCACTTTCTCAGAAAGCTTCTTTCAGATTTCATCTGAGGATATTTCCTTTTTCACCATAGCCCTGTATGGGCTTCCAAATATCACTTTGCCAATTCCACAAGAACTGTCTTAGCGAAAGTCTTCTTGAGTGTAAAGCTGTAACTCTGTGAGATGATTTCACAGAACACAAAGTAGTTTCTGAGAAAGCTTCGTTCTCTTTCTGATCGGAGGATATTTCTTTGGCCCTATACTATTCTAAGGGATCCGAAATATCTGTTCTCAGATTCCACAGAAATAATGCTAGCAAAGAAATCCACGAAATACAGATGTAACTCTGTGAGATGAATTAACAGAACACTAAGCAGTTTCTCAGAAAGCTTCTTTCCAGATTTCATCTGAGGATATTTCCTTTTTCACCATAGCCCTCTATGGGCTTCCAAATATCACTTTGCCAATTCCACAAAAACTGTCTTAGCGAAAGGCTTCTTGAGGGGAAAGCTGTAACTCTGTGAGATGATTTCACAGAACACAAAGAAGTTTCTCAGAAAGCTTCTTTCTCTTTGTTATCGGAGGATATTTCCTTTGGCCCTATAGTCTTCTAAGGGATACGAAATATCTGTTCTCAGATTCCACAGAAATAAGGCTAGCAAAGAGATACACCAAATACAGATGTAACCATGTGAGATGAATTAACAGAACACTAAGCAGTTTCACAGAAAGCTTCTTTCCAGATTTCATCTGAGGATATTTCCTTTTTCACCTTAGCCCTCTATGGGCTTCCAAATATCACTTTGCCAATTCCAAAAGAACTGTCTTAGCGAAAGACTTCTTCAGGGGAAAGCTGTACCTCTGTGAGATGATTTCACAGAACACAAAGAAGTTTCTCAGAAAGCTTCTTTCTCTTTGTTATCGGAGGATATTTCCTTTGGCCCTAGAGTCTTCAAAGGGATCCGAAATATCTGTTCTCAGATTCCACAGAAATAAGGCTAGCAAAGAGATACACCAAACACAGATGTAACTCTGTGAGATGATTTCACAGAACACAAAGAAGTTTCTCAGAAAGCTTCTTTCTCTTTGTTATCGGAGTTTATTTCCTTTGGCCCTATAATCTTCAAAGGGATCCGGAATATCTGTTCTCAGATTCCACAGAAATAAGGCTAGCAAAGAGATCCACGAAATACAGATGTAACTCTGTGAGATGAATTAACAGAACACTAAGCACTTTCTCAGAAAGCTTCTTTCAGATTTCATCTGAGGATATTTCCTTTTTCACCATAGCCCTCTATGGGCTTCCAAATATCACTTTGCCAATTCCACAAGAACTGTCTTAGCGAAAGTCTTCTTGAGTGGAATGCTGTAACTCTGTGAGATGATTTCACAGAACACAAAGTAGTTTCTGAGAAAGCTTCGTTCTCTTTCTGATCGGAGGATATTTCTTTGGCCCAATACTATTCTAAGGGAACCGAAGTATCTGTTCTCAGATTCCACAGAAATAATGCTAGCAAAGAAATCCACGAAATACAGATGTAACTCTGTGAGATGAATTAACAGAACACTAAGCAGTTTCTCAGAAAGCTACTTTCCAGATTTCATCTGAGGATATTTCCTTTTTCACCATAGCCCTCTATGGGCTTCCAAATATCACTTTGCCAATTCCACAAGAACTGTCTTAGCGAAAGGCTTCTTGAGGGGAAAGCTGTAACTCTGTGAGATGATTTCACAGAACACAAAGAAGTTTCTCAGAAAGCTTCTTTCTCTTTGTTATCGGAGGATATTTCCTTTGGCCCTATTGTCTTCTAAGGGATCCGAAATATCTGTTCTCAGATTCCACAGAAATAAGGCTAGCAAAGAGATACACCAAATACAGATGTAACCATGTGAGATGAATTAACAGAACACTAAGCAGTTTCTCAGAAAGCTTCTTTCCAGATTTCATCTGAGGATATTTCCTTTTTCCCCTTAGCCCTCTATGGGCTTCCAAATATCACTTTGCCAATTCCAAAAGAACTGTCTTAGCGAAAGACTTCTTCAGGGGAAAGCTGTACCTCTGTGAGATGATTTCACAGAACACAAAGAAGTTTCTCAGAAAGCTTCTTTCTCTTTGTTATCGGAGGATATTTCCTTTGGCCCTAGAGTCTTCAAAGGGATCCGAAATATCTGGTCTCAGATTCCACAGAAATAAGGCTAGCAAAGAGATACACCAAATACAGATGTAACTCTGTGAGATGATTTCACAGAACACAAAGAAGTTTCTCAGAAAGCTTCTTTCTCTTTGTTATCGGAGTTTATTTCCTTTGGCCCTATAATCTTCAAAGGGATCCGGAATATCTGTTCTCAGATTCCACAGAAATAAGGCTAGCAAAGAGATCCACGAAATACAGATGTAACTCTGTGAGATGAATTAACAGAACACTAAGCAGTTTCTCAGAAAGCTTCTTTCCAGATTTCATCTGAGGATATTTCCTTTTTCACCGTAGCCCTCTATGGGCTTCCAAATATCACTTTGCCAATACCACAAGAACTGTCTTAGCGAAAGACTTCTTGAGGGGAAAGCTCTAACGCTCTGAGGTGATTTCACAGAACACAAAGAAGTTTCCAGAAAGCTTCTTTCTCTTTGTTATCGGAGTTTATTTCCTTTGTCCCTATAATCTTCAAAGGGATCCGGAATATCTGTTCTCAGATTCCACAGAAATAAGGCTAGCAAAGATATCCACGAAATACAGATGTAACACTGTGAGATGAATTAACAGAACACTAAGCACTTTCTCAGAAAGCTTCTTTCAGATTTCATCTGAGGATATTTCCTTTTTCACCATAGCCCTCTATGGGCTTCCAAATATCACTTTGCCAATTCCACAAGAACTGTCTTAGCGAAAGTCTTCTTGAGTGGAAAGCTGTAATTCTGTGAGATGATTTCACGGAACACAAAGAAGTTTCTGAGAAAGCTTCGTTCTTTTTGTGATCGGAGGATATTTCCTTTGGCCCTCTAGTCTTCTAAGGGATCCGAAATATCTGTTCTCAGATTCCACAGAAATAAGGCTAGCAAAGAGATCCACGAAATACAGATGTAACTCTGTTATATGAATTAACAGAACACTAAGCAGTTTCTCAGAGAGCTTCTTTCCACATTTCGTCTGAGGATATTTCCTTTTTCAACCATAGCCTTCTAAGCGCTACCGAATATCACTTTGCCAATTGCTTAAGAACTGTCTTAGCGAAAGACTTCTTGAGGGGAAAGCTGTAACTCTGAGAGATGATTTCACAAAACACAAAGAAGTTTCTCTGAAAGCTTCTTTCTCTTTGTTATCGGAGTTTACTTCCTTTGGCCCTATAATCTTCAAAGGGATCCGGAATATCTGTTCTCAGATTCCACAGAAATAAGGTTAGCAAAGAGATCCAGGAAATACAGATGTAACTCTGTGAGATGAATAAAGAGAACACTAAGCAGTTTCTCAGAAAGCTTCTTTCCAGATTTCATCTGCGGATAATTCCTTTTTCACCATAGCCCTCTATGCGCTTCCAAATATCACTTTGCCAATTCCACAAGAACTGTCTTAGCGAAAGGCTTCTTGAGAGGAAAGCTGTAACTCTGTGAGATGATTTCACAGAACACAAAGAAGTTTCTCAGAAGGCTTCTTTCTCTTTGTTATCGGAGGATATTTCCTTGGGCCCTATAGTCTTCTAAGGGATCCGAAATATCTGTTCTCAGATTCCACAGAAATAAGGCTAGCAAAGAGATACACCAAATACAGATGTAACTCTCTGAGATGAATTAAGAGAACACTTAGCAGTTTCTCAGAAAGCTTCTTTCCAGATTTCATCTGAGGATATTTCCTTTTTCACCATAGCCCTCTATGGGCTTCCAAATATCACTTTGCCAATTCCAAAAGAACTGTCTTAGCGAAAGACTTCTTCAGGGGAAAGCTGTAACTCTGTGAGATGATTTCACAGAACACAAAGAAGTTTGTAAGAAAGCTTCTTTCTCTTTGTTATCGGAAGATATTTCCTTTGGCCCTATAATCTTCCAAGGGATCCGAAATATCTGTTCTCAGATTCCACAGAAATAAGGCTAGCAAAGAGATCCACGAAATACAGATGTAACTCTGTGAGATGAATTAACAGAACACTAAGCAGTTTCTCAAAAAGCTACTTTCCAGATTCCATCTGAGGATATTTCCTTTTTCACCAGAGCCCTCTAAGGGCTTCCAAATATCACTATGCCAATTCCACAAGAACTGTCTTAGCGAAAGGCTTCTTGAGTGGAAAGCTGTAACTCTGTGAGATGATTTCACAGAACACAAAGAAGTTTCTCAGAAAGCTTCTTTCTCTTTGTTATCGGAGTTTATTTCCTTTGGCCCTATAATCTTCAAAGGGATCCGGAATATCTGTTCTCAGATTCCACAGAAATAAGGCTAGCAAAGAGATCAACGAAATACAGATATAACGCTCTGAAATGAATTAACAGAACACTAAGCAGTTTCTCAGAAAGCTTCTTTCCAGATTTCATCTGAGGATATTTCCTTTTTCACCATAACCCTCTATGGGCTTCCAAATATCACTTTGCCAATACCACAAGAACTGTCTTAGCGAAAGACTTCTTGAGGGGAAAGCTCTAACGCTCTGAGGTGATTTCACAGAACACAAAGAAGTTTCTCAGAAAGCTTCTTTCTCTTTGTTATCGGAGGATATTTCCTTTGGCCCTATAGTCTTCTAAGGGATCCGAAATATCTGTTCTCAGATTCCACAGAAATAAGGCTAGCAAAGAGATACACCAAATACAGATGTAACCATGTGAGATGAATTAACAGAACACTAAGCAGTTTCACAGAAAGCTTCTTTCCAGATTTCATCTGAGGATATTTCCTTTTTCACCTTAGCCCTCTATGGGCTTCCAAATATCACTTTGCCAATTCCAAAAGAACTGTCTTAGCGAAAGACTTCTTCAGGGGAAAGCTGTACCTCTGTGAGATGATTTCACAGAACACAAAGAAGTTTCTCAGAAAGCTTCTTTCTCTTTGTTATCGGAGGATATTTCCTTTGGCCCTAGAGTCTTCAAAGGGATCCGAAATATCTGTTCTCAGATTCCACAGAAATAAGGCTAGCAAAGAGATACACCAAATACAGATGTAACTCTGTGAGATGATTTCACAGAACACAAAGAAGTTTCTCAGAAAGCTTCTTTCTCTTTGTTATCGGAGTTTATTTCCTTTGGCCCTATAATCTTCAAAGGGATCCGGAATATCTGTTCTCAGATTCCACAGAAATAAGGCTAGCAAAGAGATCCACGAAATACAGATGTAACTCTGTGAGATGAATTAACAGAACACTAAGCACTTTCTCAGAAAGCTTCTTTCAGATTTCATCTGAGGATATTTCCTTTTTCACCATAGCCCTCTATGGGCTTCCAAATATCACTTTGCCAATTCCACAAGAACTGTCTTAGCGAAAGTCTTCTTGAGTGGAAAGCTGTAACTCTGTGAGATGATTTCACAGAACACAAAGTAGTTTCTGAGAAAGCTTCGTTCTCTTTCTGATCGGAGGATATTTCTTTGGCCCAATACTATTCTAAGGGAACAGAAGTATCTGTTCTCAGATTCCACAGAAATAATGCTAGCAAAGAAATCCACGAAATACAGATGTAACTCTGTGAGATGAATTAACAGAACACTAAGCAGTTTCTCAGAAAGCTACTTTCCAGATTTCATCTGAGGATATTTCCTTTTTCACCATAGCCCTCTATGGGCTTCCAAATATCACTTTGCCAATTCCACAAGAACTGTCTTAGCGAAAGGCTTCTTGAGGGGAAAGCTGTAACTCTGTGAGATGATTTCACAGAACACAAAGAAGTTTCTCAGAAAGCTTCTTTCTCTTTGTTATCGGAGGATATTTCCTTTGGCCCTATAGTCTTCTAAGGGATCCGAAATATCTGTTCTCAGATTCCACAGAAATAAGGCTAGCAAAGAGATACACCAAATACAGATGTAACCATGTGAGATGAATTAACAGAACACTAAGCAGTTTCTCAGAAAGCTTCTTTCCAGATTTCATCTTAGGATATTTCCTTTTTCCCCTTAGCCCTCTATGGGCTTCCAAATATCACTTTGCCAATTCCAAAAGAACTGTCTTAGCGAAAGACTTCTTCAGGGGAAAGCTGTACCTCTGTGAGATGATTTCACAGAACACAAAGAAGTTTCTCAGAAAGCTTCTTTCTCTTTGTTATCGGAGGATATTTCCTTTGGCCCTAGAGTCTTCAAAGGGATCCGAAATATCTGGTCTCAGATTCCACAGAAATAAGGCTAGCAAAGAGATACACCAAATACAGATGTAACTCTGTGAGATGATTTCACAGAACACAAAGAAGTTTCTCAGAAAGCTTCTTTCTCTTTGTTATCGGAGTTTATTTCCTTTGGCCCTATAATCTTCAAAGGGATCCGGAATATCTGTTCTCAGATTCCACAGAAATAAGGCTAGCAAAGAGATCCACGAAATACAGATGTAACTCTGTGAGATGAATTAACAGAACACTAAGCAGTTTCTCAGAAAGCTTCTTTCCAGATTTCATCTGAGGATATTTCCTTTTTCACCATAGCCCTCTATGGGCTTCCAAATATCACTTTGCCAATACCACAAGAACTGTCTTAGCGAAAGACTTCTTGAGGGGAAAGCTCTAACGCTCTGAGGTGATTTCACAGAACACAAAGAAGTTTCCAGAAAGCTTCTTTCTCTTTGTTATCGGAGTTTATTTCC
This sequence comes from Macaca nemestrina, assembly GCF_043159975.1. NCBI lineage: Eukaryota > Metazoa > Chordata > Mammalia > Primates > Cercopithecidae > Macaca > Macaca nemestrina. The sequence continues at coordinate 29,654,929 of NC_092143.1, forward strand.
TTTGGCCCTATAATCTTCAAAGGGATCCGGAATATCTGTTCTCAGATTCCACAGAAATAAGGCTAGCAAAGATATCCACGAAATACAGATGTAACACTGTGAGATGAATTAACAGAACACTAAGCACTTTCTCAGAAAGCTTCTTTCAGATTTCATCTGAGGATATTTCCTTTTTCACCATAGCCCTCTATGGGCTTCCAAATATCACTTTGCCAATTCCACAAGAACTGTCTTAGCGAAAGTCTTCTTGAGTGGAAAGCTGTAATTCTGTGAGATGATTTCACGGAACACAAAGAAGTTTCTGAGAAAGCTTCGTTCTCTTTGTGATCGGAGGATATTTCCTTTGGCCCTCTAGTCTTCTAAGGGATCCGAAATATCTGTTCTCAGATTCCACAGAAATAAGGCTAGCAAAGAGATCCACGAAATACAGATGTAACTCTGTTATATGAATTAACAGAACACTAAGCAGTTTCTCAGAGAGCTTCTTTCCACATTTCATCTGAGGATATTTCCTTTTTCAACCATAGCCTTCTAAGCGCTACCGAATATCACTTTGCCAATTGCTTAAGAACTGTCTTAGCGAAAGACTTCTTGAGGGGAAAGCTGTAACTCTGAGAGATGATTTCACAAAACACAAAGAAGTTTCTCTGAAAGCTTCTTTCTCTTTGTTATCGGAGTTTACTTCCTTTGGCCCTATAATCTTCAAAGGGATCCGGAATATCTGTTCTCAGATTCCACAGAAATAAGGTTAGCAAAGAGATCCAGGAAATACAGATGTAACTCTGTGAGATGAATAAAGAGAACACTAAGCAGTTTCTCAGAAAGCTTCTTTCCAGATTTCATCTGCGGATAATTCCTTTTTCACCATAGCCCTCTATGCGCTTCCAAATATCACTTTGCCAATTCCACAAGAACTGTCTTAGCGAAAGGCTTCTTGAGAGGAAAGCTGTAACTCTGTGAGATGATTTCACAGGACACAAAGAAGTTTCTGAGAAAGCTTCGTTCTCTTTGTGATCGGAGGATATTTCCTTTGGCCCTCTAGTCTTCTAAGGGATCCGAAATATCTGTTCTCAGATTCCACAGAAATAAGGCTAGCAAAGAGATCCACGAAATACTGATGTAACTCTGTGAGATGAATTAACAGAACACTAAGCAGTTTCTCAGAAAGCTACTTTCCAGATTTCATCTGAGGATATTTCCTTTTTCACCAGAGCCCTCTATGGGCTTCCAAATATCACTATGCCAATTCCACAAGAACTGTCTTAGCGAAAGGCTTCTTGAGGGGAAAGCTGTAACTCTGTGAGATGATTTCACAGAACACAAAGAAGTTTCTCAGAAAGCTTCTTTCTCTTTGTTATCGGAGGATATTTCCTTGGGCCCTATAGTCTTCTAAGGGATCCGAAATATCTGTTCTCAGATTCCACAGAAATAAGGCTAGCAAAGAGATACACCAAATACAGATGTAACTCTCTGAGATGAATTAAGAGAAAACTAAGCAGTTTCTCAGAAAGCTTCTTTCCAGATTTCATCTGAGGATATTTCCTTTTTCACCATAGCCCTCTATGGGCTTCCAAATATCACTTTGCCAATTCCAAAAGAACTGTCTTAGCGAAAGACTTCTTCAGGGGAAAGCTGTACCTCTGTGAGATGATTTCACAGAACACAAAGAAGTTTCTCAGAAAGCTTCTTTCTCTTTGTTATCGGAGGATATTTCCTTTGGCCCTAGAGTCTTCAAAGGGATCCGAAATATCTGTTCTCAGATTCCACAGAAATAAGGCTAGCAAAGAGATACACCAAATACAGATGTAACTCTGTGAGATGATTTCACAGAACACAAATAAGTTTCTCAGAAACCTTCTTTCTCTTTGTTATCGGAGTTCATTTCCTTTGGCCCTATAATCTTGAAAGGGATCCGGAATATCTGTTCTCAGATTCCACAGAAATAAGGCTAGCAAAGAGATCCAAGAGATACAGATATAACTCTGTGAGATGAATTAACAGAACACTAAGCAGTTTCTCAGAAAGCTACTTTCCAGATTTCATCTGAGTAGATTTTCTTTTTCACCATAGCACTGTATGGGCTTCCAAATATTACTTTGCCAATTCCACAAGAACTGTCTTAGCGAAAGGCTTCTTGAGAGGAAAGCTGTAACTCTGTGAGATGATTTCACAGAACACAAAGAAGTTTCCAGAAAGCTTCTTTCTCTTTGTTATCGGAGTTTATTTCCTTTGGCCCTATAATCTTCAAAGGGATCCGGAATATCTGTTCTCAGATTCCACAGAAATAAGGCTAGCAAAGAGATCCACGAAATACAGATGTAACTCTGTGAGATGAATTAACAGAACACTAAGCACTTTCTCAGAAAGCTTCTTTCAGATTTCATCTGAGCTTATTTCCTTTTTCACCATAGCCCACTATGGGTTCCAAATATCACTTTGTCAATTCCACAAGAACTGTCTTAGCGAAAGTCTTCTTGAGTGGAAAGCTGTAACTCTGTGAGATGATTTCACAGAACACAAAGTAGTTTCTGAGAAAGCTTCGTACTCTTTCAGATCGGAGGATATTTCTTTGGCCCTATACTATTCTAAGGGATCCGAAATATCTGTTCTCAGATTCCACAGAAATAATGCTAGCAAAGAAATCCACGAAATACAGATGTAACTCTGTGAGATGAATTAACAGAACACTAAGCAGTTTCTCAGAAAGCTACTTTCTCTTTGTCATCGGAGTTTATTTCCTTTGGCCCTATAATCTTCAAAGGGATCCGGAATATCTGTTCTCAGATTCCACAGAAATAAGGCTAGCAAAGAGATCAACGAAATACAGATATAACGCTCTGAAATGAATTAACAGAACACTAAGCAGTTTCTCAGAAAGCTTCTTTCCAGATTTCATCTGAGGATATTTCCTTTTTCACCATAGCCCTCTATGGGCTTCCAAATATCACTTTGCCAATACCACAAGAACTGTCTTAGCGAAAGACTTCTTGAGGGGAAAGCTCTAACGCTCTGAGGTGATTTCACAGAACACAAAGAAGTTTCTCAGAAAGCTTCTTTCTCTTTGTTATCGGAGGATATTTCCTTTGGCCCTATAGTCTTCTAAGGGATCCGAAATATCTGTTCTCAGATTCCACAGAAATAAGGCTAGCAAAGAGATACACCAAATACAGATGTAACCATGTGAGATGAATTAACAGAACACTAAGCAGTTTCACAGAAAGCTTCTTTCCAGATTTCATCTGAGGATATTTCCTTTTTCACCTTAGCCCTCTATGGGCTTCCAAATATCACTTTGCCAATTCCAAAAGAACAGTCTTAGCGAAAGACTTCTTCAGGGGAAAGCTGTACCTCTGTGAGATGATTTCACAGAACACAAAGAAGTTTCTCAGAAAGCTTCTTTCTCTTTGTTATCGGAGGATATTTCCTTTGGCCCTAGAGTCTTCAAAGGGATCCGAAATATCTGTTCTCAGATTCCACAGAAATAAGGCTAGCAAAGAGATACACCAAATACAGATGTAACTCTGTGAGATGATTTCACAGAACACAAAGAAGTTTCTCAGAAAGCTTCTTTCTCTTTGTTATCGGAGTTTATTTCCTTTGGCCCTATAATCTTCAAAGGGATCCGGAATATCTGTTCTCAGATTCCACAGAAATAAGGCTAGCAAAGAGATCCACGAAATACAGATGTAACTCTGTGAGATGAATTAACAGAACACTAAGCACTTTCTCAGAAAGCTTCTTTCAGATTTCATCTGAGGATATTTCCTTTTTCACCATAGCCCTCTATGGGCTTCCAAATATCACTTTGCCAATTCCACAAGAACTGTCTTAGCGAAAGTCTTCTTGAGTGGAAAGCTGTAACTCTGTGAGATGATTTCACAGAACACAAAGTAGTTTCTGAGAAAGCTTCGTTCTCTTTCTGATCGGAGGATATTTCTTTGGCCCAATACTATTCTAAGGGAACAGAAGTATCTGTTCTCAGATTCCACAGAAATAATGCTAGCAAAGAAATCCACGAAATACAGATGTAACTCTGTGAGATGAATTAACAGAACACTAAGCAGTTTCTCAGAAAGCTACTTTCCAGATTTCATCTGAGGATATTTCCTTTTTCACCATAGCCCTCTATGGGCTTCCAAATATCACTTTGCCAATTCCACAAGAACTGTCTTAGCGAAAGGCTTCTTGAGGGGAAAGCTGTAACTCTGTGAGATGATTTCACAGAACACAAAGAAGTTTCTCAGAAAGCTTCTTTCTCTTTGTTATCGGAGGATATTTCCTTTGGCCCTATAGTCTTCTAAGGGATCCGAAATATCTGTTCTCAGATTCCACAGAAATAAGGCTAGCAAAGAGATACACCAAATACAGATGTAACCATGTGAGATGAATTAACAGAACACTAAGCAGTTTCTCAGAAAGCTTCTTTCCAGATTTCATCTGAGGATATTTCCTTTTTCCCCTTAGCCCTCTATGGGCTTCCAAATATCACTTTGCCAATTCCAAAAGAACTGTCTTAGCGAAAGACTTCTTCAGGGGAAAGCTGTACCTCTGTGAGATGATTTCACAGAACACAAAGAAGTTTCTCAGAAAGCTTCTTTCTCTTTGTTATCGGAGGATATTTCCTTTGGCCCTAGAGTCTTCAAAGGGATCCGAAATATCTGGTCTCAGATTCCACAGAAATAAGGCTAGCAAAGAGATACACCAAATACAGATGTAACTCTGTGAGATGATTTCACAGAACACAAAGAAGTTTCTCAGAAAGCTTCTTTCTCTTTGTTATCGGAGTTTATTTCCTTTGGCCCTATAATCTTCAAAGGGATCCGGAATATCTGTTCTCAGATTCCACAGAAATAAGGCTAGCAAAGAGATCCACGAAATACAGATGTAACTCTGTGAGATGAATTAACAGAACACTAAGCAGTTTCTCAGAAAGCTTCTTTCCAGATTTCATCTGAGGATATTTCCTTTTTCACCATAGCCCTCTATGGGCTTCCAAATATCACTTTGCCAATACCACAAGAACTGTCTTAGCGAAAGACTTCTTGAGGGGAAAGCTCTAACGCTCTGAGGTGATTTCACAGAACACAAAGAAGTTTCCAGAAAGCTTCTTTCTCTTTGTTATCGGAGTTTATTTCCTTTGGCCCTATAATCTTCAAAGGGATCCGGAATATCTGTTCTCAGATTCCACAGAAATAAGGCTAGCAAGATATCCACGAAATACAGATGTAACACTGTGAGATGAATTAACAGAACACTAAGCACTTTCTCAGAAAGCTTCTTTCAGATTTCATCTGAGGATATTTCCTTTTTCACCATAGCCCTCTATGGGCTTCCAAATATCACTTTGCCAATTCCACAAGAACTGTCTTAGCGAAAGTCTTCTTGAGTGGAAAGCTGTAATTCTGTGAGATGATTTCACGGAACACAAAGAAGTTTCTGAGAAAGCTTCGTTCTCTTTGTGATCGGAGGATATTTCCTTTGGCCCTCTAGTCTTCTAAGGGATCCGAAATATCTGTTCTCAGATTCCACAGAAATAAGGCTAGCAAAGAGATCCACGAAATACAGATGTAACTCTGTTATATGAATTAACAGAACACTAAGCAGTTTCTCAGAGAGCTTCTTTCCACATTTCATCTGAGGATATTTCCTTTTTCAACCATAGCCTTCTAAGCGCTACCGAATATCACTTTGCCAATTGCTTAAGAACTGTCTTAGCGAAAGACTTCTTGAGGGGAAAGCTGTAACTCTGAGAGATGATTTCACAAAACACAAAGAAGTTTCTCTGAAAGCTTCTTTCTCTTTGTTATCGGAGTTTACTTCCTTTGGCCCTATAATCTTCAAAGGGATCCGGAATATCTGTTCTCAGATTCCACAGAAATAAGGTTAGCAAAGAGATCCAGGAAATACAGATGTAACTCTGTGAGATGAATAAAGAGAACACTAAGCAGTTTCTCAGAAAGCTTCTTTCCAGATTTCATCTGCGGATAATTCCTTTTTCACCATAGCCCTCTATGCGCTTCCAAATATCACTTTGCCAATTCCACAAGAACTGTCTTAGCGAAAGGCTTCTTGAGAGGAAAGCTGTAACTCTGTGAGATGATTTCACAGGACACAAAGAAGTTTCTGAGAAAGCTTCGTTCTCTTTGTGATCGGAGGATATTTCCTTTGGCCCTCTAGTCTTCTAAGGGATCCGAAATATCTGTTCTCAGATTCCACAGAAATAAGGCTAGCAAAGAGATCCACGAAATACTGATGTAACTCTGTGAGATGAATTAACAGAACACTAAGCAGTTTCTCAGAAAGCTACTTTCCAGAATTCATCTGAGGATATTTCCTTTTTCACCAGAGCCCTCTATGGGCTTCCAAATATCACTATGCCAATTCCACAAGAACTGTCTTAGCGAAAGGCTTCTTGAGGGGAAAGCTGTAACTCTGTGAGATGATTTCACAGAACACAAAGAAGTTTCTCAGAAAGCTTCTTTCTCTTTGTTATCGGAGGATATTTCCTTGGGCCCTATAGTCTTCTAAGGGATCCGAAATATCTGTTCTCAGATTCCACAGAAATAAGGCTAGCAAAGAGATACACCAAATACAGATGTAACTCTCTGAGATGAATTAAGAGAAAACTAAGCAGTTTCTCAGAAAGCTTCTTTCCAGATTTCATCTGAGGATATTTCCTTTTTCACCATAGCCCTCTATGGGCTTCCAAATATCACTTTGCCAATTCCAAAAGAACTGTCTTAGCGAAAGACTTCTTCAGGGGAAAGCTGTACCTCTGTGAGATGATTTCACAGAACACAAAGAAGTTTCTCAGAAAGCTTCTTTCTCTTTGTTATCGGAGGATATTTCCTTTGGCCCTAGAGTCTTCAAAGGGATCCGAAATATCTGTTCTCAGATTCCACAGAAATAAGGCTAGCAAAGAGATACACCAAATACAGATGTAACTCTGTGAGATGATTTCACAGAACACAAATAAGTTTCTCAGAAACCTTCTTTCTCTTTGTTATCGGAGTTCATTTCCTTTGGCCCTATAATCTTGAAAGGGATCCGGAATATCTGTTCTCAGATTCCACAGAAATAAGGCTAGCAAAGAGATCCAAGAGATACAGATGTAACTCTGTGAGATGAATTAACAGAACACTAAGCAGTTTCTCAGAAAGCTACTTTCCAGATTTCATCTGAGTAGATTTTCTTTTTCACCATAGCACTGTATGGGCTTCCAAATATTACTTTGCCAATTCCACAAGAACTGTCTTAGCGAAAGGCTTCTTGAGAGGAAAGCTGTAACTCTGTGAGATGATTTCACAGAACACAAAGAAGTTTCCAGAAAGCTTCTTTCTCTTTGTTATCGGAGTTTATTTCCTTTGGCCCTATAATCTTCAAAGGGATCCGGAATATCTGTTCTCAGATTCCACAGAAATAAGGCTAGCAAAGAGATCCACGAAATACAGATGTAACTCTGTGAGATGAATTAACAGAACACTAAGCACTTTCTCAGAAAGCTTCTTTCAGATTTCATCTGAGGTTATTTCCTTTTTCACCATAGCCCACTATGGGCTTCCAAATATCACTTTGTCAATTCCACAAGAACTGTCTTAGCGAAAGTCTTCTTGAGTGGAAAGCTGTAACTCTGTGAGATGATTTCACAGAACACAAAGTAGTTTCTGAGAAAGCTTCGTACTCTTTCAGATCGGAGGATATTTCTTTGGCCCTATACTATTCTAAGGGATCCGAAATATCTGTTCTCAGATTCCACAGAAATAATGCTAGCAAAGAAATCCACGAAATACAGATGTAACTCTGTGAGATGAATTAACAGAACACTAAGCAGTTTCTCAGAAAGCTACTTTCCAGATTTCATCTGTGGATATTTCCTTTTTCACCATAGCCCTCTATGGGCTTCCAAATATCACTTTGCCAATTCCACAAGAACTGTCTTAGCGAAAGGCGTCTTGAGGGGAAAGCTGTAACTCTGTGAGATGATTTCACAGAACACAAAGAAGTCTCCCAGAAAGCTTCTTTCTCTTTGTTATCGGAGGATATTTCCTTTGGCCCTATAGTCTTCTAAGGGATCCGAAATATCTGTTCTCCGATTCCACAGAAATAAGGCTAGCAAAGAGATCCACGAAATACAAATGTAACTCCGTGAGATGAATTAACAGAACACTAAGCAGTTTCTCAGAAAGCTACTTTCCAGATTTCATCTGAGGATATTTCCTTTTTCGCCATAGCCCTCTATGGGCTTCCAAATATCACTTTGCCAATTCCACAAGAACTGTGTTAGCGAAAGGCTTCTTGAGGGGAAAGCTGTAACTCTGTGAGATGATTTCACAGAACACAAAGAAGTTTCTAAGAAAGCTTCTTTCTCTTTGTTATCGGAAGATATTTCCTTTGGCCCTATAGTCTTCTAAGGGATCCGAAATATCTGTTCTCAGATTCCACAGAAATAAGGCTAGCAAAGAGATCCACGAAATACAGATGTAACTCTGTGAGATGAATAAACAGAACACTAAGCAGTTAATCAGAAAGCTTCTTTCCAGATTTCATCTGCGGATAATTCCTTTTTCACCATAGCCCTCTATGCGCTTCCAAATATCACTTTGCCAATTCCACAAGAACTGTGTTAGCGAAAGGCTTCTTGAGTGGAAAGCTGTAACTCTGTGAGATGATTTCACAGAACACAAAGAGGTTTCTGAGAAAGCTTCGTTCTCTTTGTGATCGGAGGATATGTCCTTTGGCCCTATAGTCTTCTAAGGGATCTGAAATATCTGTTCTCAGATTCCACAGAAATAAGGCTAGCAAAGAGATCCACGAAATACAGATGTAACTCTGTGAGATGAATTAACAGAACACTGAGCAGTTTCTCAGAAAGCTTCTTTCCAGATTTCATCTGAGGATATTTCCTTTTTCACCTTAGCCCTCTATGGGCTTCCAAATATCACTTTGCAAATTCCACAAGAACTGTCTTAGCCAAAGGCTTCTTGAGTGGAAAGCTGTAACTCTGTGAGATGATTTCACGGAACACAAAGAAGTTTCTGAGAAAGCTTCGTTCTCTTTGCGATCGGAGGATAATTCCTTTGGCCCTCTAGACTTCTTAGGGATCCGAAATATCTGTTCTCAGATTCCACAGAAATAAGGCTAGCAAAGAGATCCACGAAATACTGATGTAACTCTGTGAGATGAATTAAGAGAACACTAAGCAGTTTCTCAGAAAGCTACTTTCCAGATGTCATCTGAGTATATTTCCTTTTTCACCATAGCCCTCTATGGGCTTCCAAATATCACTTTGCCAATTCCACAAGAACTGTCTTAGCGAAAGGCTTCTTGAGAGGAAAGCTGTAACTCTGTGAGATGATTTCACAGAACACAAAGAAGTTTCTCAGAAAGCTTCCTTCTCTTTGTTATCGGAAGATATTTCCTTTGGCCCTATAGTCTTCTAAGGGATCCGAAATATCTGTTCTCAGATTCCACAGAAATAAGGCTAGCAAAATATCCACGAAATGCAAATGTAACTCTGTGAGATGAAATAACAGAACACTAAGAAGTTTCTCAGAAAGCTACTTTCCAGATTTCATCTGAGGATATTTCCTTTTTCACCATAGCCCTCTATGGGCTTCCAAATATCTCTTTGCCAATTCCACAAGAACTGTCTTAGCGAAAGACTTCTTGAGGGGAAAGCTGTAACTCTGTGAGATGATTTCACAGAACACAAAGAAGTGTCTCAGAAAGCTTCCCTCTCTTTGTTATCGGAGGATATTTCCTTTGGCCCTATAGTCTTCAAAGGGATCCGAAATATCTGTTCTCAGATTCCACAGAAATAAGGCTAGCAAAATATCCACGAAATGCAAATGTAACTCTGTGAGATGAAATAACAGAACACTAAGAAGTTTCTCAGAAAGCTACTTTCCAGATTTCATCTGAGGATATTTCCTTTTTCACCATAGCCCTCTATGGTCTTCCAAATATCTCTTTGCCAATTCCACAAGAACTGTCTTAGCGAAAGGCTTCTTGAGGGGAAAGCTGTAACTCTGTGAGATGATTTCACAGAACACAAAGAAGTTTCTCAGAAAGCTTATCTCTCTTTGTTATCGGGGGATATTTCCTTTGGCCCAAGAGTCTTCAAAGGGATCCGAAATATCTGGTCTCAGATTCCACAGAAATAAGGCTAGCAAAGAGATCCACGAAATACAGATGTAACTCTGCGATATGAATTAAAAGAACACTAAGCAGTTTCTCAGAAAGCTACTTTCCAGATTTCATCTGAGGATATTTCCTTTTTCACCATAGCACTATATGGGCTTCCAAATATCACTCTGCCAATTCCACAAGAACTGTCTTAGCGAAAGGCTTCTCTAGGGGAAAGCTGTATCTCTGTGAGATGATTTCACAGAACACAAAGAAGTTTCTCAGAAAGCTTCTTTCTCTTTGTTATCGGAAGATATTTCCTTTGGCCCTATAGTCTTCAAAGGGATCCGAAATATCTGTTCTCACATTCCACAGAAATAAGGCTAGCAAAGAGGTACACGAAATACAGATGTAACTCTGTGAGATGAATAAACAGAACACTAAGCAGTTAATCAGAAAGCTTCTTTCCAGATTTCATCTGCGGATAATTCCTTTTTCACCATAGCCCTCTATGTGCTTCCAAATATCACTTTGCCAATTCCACAAGAACTGTGTTAGCGAAAGGCTTCTTGAGTGGAAAGCTGTAACTCTGTGAGATGATTTCACAGAACACAAAGAAGTTTCTGAGAAAGCTTCGTTCTCTTTGAGATCGGAGGTATGTCCTTTGGCCCTATAGTCTTCTAAGGGATCTGAAATATCTGTTCTCAGATTCCACAGAAATAAGGCTAGCAAAGAGATCCACGAAATACAGATGTAACTCTGTGAGATGAATTAACAGAACACCAAGCAGTTTCTCAAAAAGCTACTTTACAGATTTCATCTGAGGATATTTCCTTTTTCACCATAGCCCTCTATGGGCTTCCAAATATCACTTTGCCAATTCCACAAGAACTGTCTTAGCGAAAGGCTTCTTGAAGGGAAAGCTGTAACTCTGTGAGATGATTTCAGAGAACACAAAGAAGTTTCTCAGAAAGCTTCTTTCTCTTTGTTATCGGCGGATATTTCCTTGGGCCCTATAGTCTTCTTAGGGATCCGAAATATCTGTTCTCAGATTCCACAGAAATAAGGCTAGCAAAGAGATACACCAAATACAGATGTAACTCTGTGAGATGAATTAACAGAACACTAAGCAGTTTCTCAGAAAGCTTCTTTCCAGATTTCATCGGAGGATATTTCCTTTTTCACCATAGCCCTCTATGGGCTTCCAAATATCACTTTGCCAATTCCACAAGAACTGACTTAGCGAACGACTTCTTGAGGGGAAAGCTGTAACTTGGTGAGATGATTTCAGAGAACACAAAGAAGTTTCTCAGAAAGCATCTTTCTCTATGTTATCGGAAGATATTTCCTTTGGCCCTATAGTCTTCTAAGGGATCCGAAATATCTGTTCTCAGATTCCACAGAAATAAGGCTAGCAAAGAGATCCACGAAATACAGATGTAACTCTGTGAGATGAATTAACAGAACACTAAGCAGTTTCTCAGAAAGCTACTTTCCAGATTTCATCTGAGGATATTTCCTTTTTCACCATAGCCCTGTGTGGGCTTCCAAATATTACTTTGCCAATTCCACAAGAACTGTCTTAGCGAAAGGCTTCTTGAGGGGAAAGCTGTAACTCGGTGAGATGATTTCACAGAACACAAAGAATTTTCTCAGAAAGCTTCTTTCTCTTTGTTATCGGCGGATATTTCCTTGGGCCCTATAGTCTTCTTAGGGATGCGAAATATCTGTTCTCAGATTCCACAGAAATAAGGCTAGCAAAGAGATACACCATATACAGATGTAACTCTGTGAGATGCATTAACAGAACACTAAGCAATTTCTCAGAAAGCTTCTTTCCAGATTTCGTCTGAGGATATTTCCTTTTTCACCATAGCCCTCTATGCGCTTCCAAATATCCCTTTGCCAATTCCACAAGAACTGTCTTAGCGAAAGGCTTCTTGAGTGGAAAGCTGTAACTCTGTGAGATGATTTCACGGAACACAAAGAAGTTTCTCAGAAAGCTTCGTTCTCTTTGTGATCGGAGGATATTTCCTTGGTCCCTATAGTCTTCTAAGGGATCCGAAATACCTGTTCTCAGATTCAACAGAAATTAGGCTAGCAAAGAGATACACCAAATACAGATGTAACTCTGTGAGATGAATTAAGAGAACACTAAGCAGTTTCTCAGAAAGCTTCTTTCCAGATTTCATCGGAGGATATTTCCTTTTTCACCATAGCCCTCTATGGGCTTCCAAATATCACTTTGCCAATTCCACAAGAACTGTCTTAGCGAAAGACTTCTTCAGGGGAAAGCTGTACCTCTGTGAGATGATTTCACAGAACACAAAGAAGTTTCTCACAAAGCTTCTTTCTCTTTGTTATCGGAGGATATTTCCTTTGGCTCTAGAGTCTTCAAAGGGATCCGAAATATCTGGTCACAGATTCCACAGAAATAAGGCTAGCAAAAAGATACACCAAATACAGATGTAACTCTGTGAGATGATTTCACAGAACACAAAGAAGTTTCTCAGAAAGCTTCTTTCTCTTTGTTATCGGAGTTTACTTCCTTTGGCCCTATAATCTTCATAGGGATCCGGAATATCTGTTCTCAGATTCCACAGAAATAAGGCTAGCAAAGAGATCCACGAAATACAGATGTAACTCTGTGAGATGAATAAACAGAACACTAAGCAGTGTCTCAGAAAGCTTCTTTCCAGATTTCATATGCGGATAATTCTTTTTTCACCATAGCCCTCTATGCGCTTCCAAATATCACTTTGCCAATTCCACAAGAACTGCCTTAGCGAAAGGCTTCTTGAGTGGAAAGCTGTAACTCTGTGAGATGATTTCACAGAACACAAAGAAGTTTCTCAGAAAGCTTCTTTATCTTTGTTATCGGAGGATATTTCCTTTGGCCCTAGAGTCTTCAAAGGGATCCGAAACATCTGTTCTCAGTTTCCACAGAAATAAGGCGAGCAAAGAGATCCACGAAATACAGATGTAACTCTGTGAGATGAATTAACAGAACACTAAGCAGTTTCTCAGAAAGCTTCTTTCCAGATTTCATCTGAGGATATTTCCTTTTTCACCATTGCCCTCTATGCGCTTCCAAATATCACTTTGCCAATTCCACAAGAACTGTCTTAGCGAAGGCTATTTGAGGGGAAAGCTGTAACTCTGTGAGATGATTTCACAGAACACAAAGAAGTTTCTAAGAAAGCTTGTTTCTCTTTGTTATCGGAAGATATTTCCTTTGGCCGTATAGTCTTCTAAGGGATCCGAAATATCTGTTCTCAGATTCCACAAAAATAAGGCTAGCAAAGAGATCCACGAAATACAGATGTAACTCTGTGAGATGAATTAACAGAACACTAAGCATTTTCTCAGAAAGCTTCTTTCTCTTTTTTATCGGAGTTTATTTCCTTTGGCCTTATAATCTTCAAAGGGATCCGGAATATCAGTTCTCAGATTCCACAGAAATAAGGCTAGCAAAGATATCCACGAAATACAGATGTAACTCTGTGAGATGAATTAACAGAACACTAAGCAGTTTCTCAGAAAGCTTCTTTCCAGATTTCATCTGAGGATATTTCCTTTTTCACCATAGCTTTCTATGGGCTTCCAAACATCACCTTGCCAATTCAACAAGAACTGTCTTAGCGAAAGTTTTCTTCAGGGGAAAGCTGTAACTCTGTGAGATGATTTCACGGAACACAAAGTAGTTTCTGAGAAAGCTTCGTTCTCTTTCTGATCGGAGGATATTTCTTTGGCCCTATAGTCTCCTAAGGATCCGAAATATCTGTTCTCAGATTCCACAGAAATAAGGCTAGCAAAGAGATCCACGAAATACAGATGTAACTCTGTGAGATGAATTAACAGAACACTAAGCAGTTTCTCAGAAATCTACTTTCCAGATTTCATCTGAGGATATTTCCTTTTTCACCATAGCCCTCTATGGGCTTCCAAATATCACTTTGCCAATTCCACAAGAACTGTCTTAGCGGAAGTCTTCTTGAGTGGAAAGCTGTAACTCTGTGAGATGATTTCACAGAACACAAAGTAGTTACTGAGAAAGCTTCGCTCTCTTTCTGATCGGAGGACATATCTTTGGCCCTATAGTCTTCTAAGGGATCCGAAACATCTGTTCTCAGATTCCACAGAAATAAGGCTAGCAAAGAGATCCACGAAATACAGATGTAACTCTGTGAGATGAATTAACAGAACACTAAGCATTTTCTCAGAAAGCTTCTTTCCAGATTTCATCTGAGGATATTTCATTTTTCACCTTAGCCCTCTATGGGCTTCCAAATATCACTTTGCCAATTCCAAAAGAACTGTCTTAACGAAAGGCTTCTTCAGGGGAAAGCCGTAACTCTGTGAGATGATTTCACAGAACACAAAGAAGTTTCTCAGAAAGCTTCTTTCTCTTTGTTATCGGAGGATATTTCCTTTGGCCCTATAGTCTTCAAAGGGATCCGAAATATCTGTTCTCAGATTCCACAGAAATTAGGCTAGCAAAAGATCCAAGAAATACAAATGTAACTCTGTGAGATGAATTAAGAGAACACTAAGCAGTTTCTCAGAAAGCTACTTTCCAGATTTCATCTGAGGATATTTCCTTTTTCGCCATAGCCCTCTATGGGCTTCCAAATATCACTTTGCCAATTCCACAAGAACTGTCTTAGCGAAAGGCTTCTTGAGGGGAAAGCTGTAACTCTGTGAGATGATTTCACGGAACCCAAAGAAGTTTCTGAGAAAGCTTCGTTCTCTTTGTGATCGGAGGATATTTCCTTTGGCCCTATAGTCTTCTAAGAGATCCGAAATATCTGTTCTCAGATTCCACAGAAATAAGGCTAGCAAAGAGATCCACGAAATACTGATGTAACTCTGTGAGAATAATTAACAGAACACTAAGCAGTTTCTCAGAAAGCTACTTTCAGATTTCATCTGAGCATATTTCATTTTTCACCATAGCCCTGTATGGGCTTCCAAATATTACTTTGCCAATTCCAAAAGAACTGTCTTAGCGAAAGGCTTCTTGAGGGGAAAGGTGTAACTCTGTGAGATGATTTCACAGAACACAAAGAAGTTTCTAAGAAAGCTTCTTTCTCTTTGTTATCGGAGGATATTTCCTTTGGCCCTATAGTCTTCTAAGAGATCCGAAATATCTGTTCTCAGATTCCACAGAAATAAGGCTAGCAAAGAGATACAACAAATACAGATGTAACTCTGTGAGAAGAATTAACAGAACACTAAGCAGTTTCTCAGAAAGCTTCTTTCCAGATTTCATCTGAGGATATTTCCTTTTTCACCATAGCCCTCTATGGGCTTCCAAATATCACTTTGCCAATTCCAGAAGAACTTTCTTAGCGAAAGTCTTCTTGAGTGGAAAGCTGTAACTCTGTGAGATGATTTCACAGAACACAAAGTAGTTACTGAGAAAGCTTCGTTCTCTTTCTGATCGGAGGACATATCTTTGGCCCTATAGTCTTCTAAGGGATCCGAAACATCTGTTCTCAGATTCCACAGAAATAAGGCTAGCAAAGAGATCCACGAAATACAGATGTAACTCTGTGAGATGAATTAACAGAACACTAAGCATTTTCTCAGAAAGCTTCTTTCCAGATTTCATCTGAGGATATTTCATTTTTCACCTTAGCCCTCTATGGGCTTCCAAATATCACTTTGCCAATTCCAAAAGAACTGTCTTAACGAAAGGCTTCTTCAGGGGAAAGCCGTAACTCTGTGAGATGATTTCACAGAACACAAAGAAGTTTCTCAGAAAGCTTCTTTCTCTTTGTTATCGGAGGATATTTCCTTTGGCCCTAGAGTCTTCAAAGGGATCCGAAATATCTGTTCTCAGATTCCACAGAAATTAGGCTAGCAAAAGATCCAAGAAATACAAATGTAACTCTGTGAGATGAATTAAGAGAACACTAAGCAGTTTCTCAGAAAGCTACTTTCCAGATTTCATCTGAGGATATTTCCTTTTTCGCCATAGCCCTCTATGGGCTTCCAAATATCACTTTGCCAATTCCACAAGAACTGTCTTAGCGAAAGGCTTCTTGAGGGGAAAGCTGTAACTCTGTGAGATGATTTCACGGAACACAAAGAAGTTTCTGAAAAAGCTTCGTTCTCTTTGTGATCGGAGGATATTTCCTTTGGCCCTATAGTCTTCTAAGAGATCCGAAATATCTGTTCTCAGATTCCACAGAAATAAGGCTAGCAAAGAGATCCACGAAATACTGATGTAACTCTGTGAGATGAATTAACAGAACACTAAGCAGTTTCTCAGAAAGCTACTTTCAGATTTCATCTGAGCATATTTCATTTTTCACCATAGCCCTGTATGGGCTTCCAAATATTACTTTGCCAATTCCAAAAGAACTGTCTTAGCGAAAGGCTTCTTGAGGGGAGAGGTGTAACTCTGTGAGATGATTTCACAGAACACAAAGAAGTTTCTCAGAAAGCTTCTTTCTCTTTGTTATCGGAGGATATTTCCTTTGGCCCTATAGTCTTCTAAGAGATCCGAAATATCTGTTCTCAGATTCCACAGAAATAAGGCTAGCAAAGAGATACAACAAATACAGATGTAACCCTGTGAGAAGAATTAACAGAACACTAAGCAGTTTCTCAGAAAGCTTCTTTCCAGATTTCATCTGAGGATATTTCCTTTTTCACCATAGCCCTCTATGGGCTTCCAAATATCACATTGCCAATTCCACAAGAACTGCCTTAGCGAAAGACTTCTTGAAGGGAAAGCTGTAACTCTGTGAGATGATTTCACAGAACACAAAGAAGTTTGTAAGAAAGCTTCTTTCTCTTTGTTATCGGAATATATTTTCTTTGGCCCTATAGTCTTCTAAGGGATCCGAAATATCTGTTCTCAGATTCCACAGAAATTAGGCTAGCAAAGAGATCCACGAAATACAGATGTAACTCTGTGAGATGAATTAACAGAACACTAAGCAGTTTCTCAGAAAGCTTCTTTCCAGATTTCATCTGAGGATATTTCCTTTTTCACCATAGCCCTCTATGGGCTTCCAAATATCACTTTGCCAATTCCAAAGGAACTGTCTTAGCGAAAGACTTCTTGAGGGGAAACCTGTAACTCTGTGAGATGATTTCACAGAACACAAAGAAGTTTCTCAGAAAGCTTCCTTCTCTTTGTTATCGGAGGATATTTCCTTTGGCCCTAGAGTCTTCAAAGGGATTCGAAATATCTGGTCTCAGATTCCACAGAAATAAGGCTAGCAAAGAGATACACCAAATACAGATGTAACTCTGTTAGATGATTTCACAGAACACAAAGAAGTTTCTCAGAAAGCTTCTTTCTCTTTGTTATCAGAGTTTATTACCTTTGGCCCTATAATCTTCAAAGGGTTCCGGAATATCTGTTCTCAGATTCCACAGAAATAAGGCTAGCAATGAGATCCACGAAATACAGATGTAACTCTGTGAGATGAATTAACAGAACACTAAGCAGTTTCTCAGAAAGCTTCTTTCCAGATTTCATCTGAGGATATTTCCTTTTTCACCATAGCCCTCTATGGGCTTCCAAATATCACTTTGCCAATTCCAAAAGAACTGTCTTAACGAAAGGCTTCTTCAGGGGAAAGCTGTAACTCTGTGAGATGATGTCACAGAACACAAAGAAGTTTCTCAGAAAGCTTCTTTCTCTTTGTTATCGGAGGATATTTCCTTTGGCCCTATAGTCTTTAAAGGGATCCGAAATATCTGTTCTCAGATTCCACAGAAATAAGGCTAGCAAAAGATCCACGAAATACAAATGTAACTCTGTGAGATGAATTAACAGAACACTAAGCAGTTTCTCAGAAAGCTACTTTCCAGATTTCATCTGAGGATATTTCCTTTTTCGCCATAGCCCTCTATGGGCTTCCAAATATCACTTTGCCAATTCCACAAGAACTGTCTTAGCGAAAGGCTTCTTGAGGGGAAAGCTGTAACTCTGTGAGATGATTTCACAGAAGACAAAGAAGTTTCTAAGAAAGCTTCTTTCTCTTTGTTATCGGAAGATATTTCCTTTGGCCCTATAGTCTTCTAAGAGATCCGAAATATCTGTTCTCAGATTCCACAGAAATAAGGCGAGCAAAGAGATACACCATATACAGATGTAACTCTGTGAGATGAATTAACAGAACACTAAGCAGTTTCTCAGAAAGCTTCTTTCCAGATTTCATCTGAGGATATTTCCTTTTTCACCATAGCCCTGTATGTGCTTCCAAATATTACTTTGCCAATTCTACAAGAACTGTCTTAGCTAAAGGCTTCTTGAGGGGAAAGCTGTAACTCTGTGAGATGATGTCACAGAACACAAAGAAGTTTCTCAGAAAGCTTCTTTCTCTTTGTTATCGGAGGATATTTCCTTTGGCCTATAGTCTTCTAAGAGATCCGAAATATCTGTTCTCAGATTCCACAGAAATAACGCTAGCAAAGAGATACACCAAATACAGATGTAACTCTGTGAGATGAATTAACAGAACACTAAGCAGTTTCTCAGAAAGCTTCTTTCCAGATTTCATCTGAGGATATTTCCTTTTTCAACATAGCCCTCTATGGGCTTCCAAATATCACTTTGCCAATTCCACAAGAACTGTCTTAGCGAAAGACTTCTTGAGGGGAAAGCTGTACCTCTGTGAGATGATTTCACAGAACACAAAGAAGTTTCTCACAAAGCTTCTTTCTCTTTGTTATCGGAGGATATTTCCTTGGTCCCTATAGTCTTCTAAGGGATCCGAAATATCTGTTCTCAGATTCCACAGAAATTAGGCTAGCAAAGAGATACACCAAATAAAGATGTAACTCTGTGAGATGAATTAAGAGAACACTAAGCAGTTTCTCAGAAAGCTACTTTCCAGATTTCATCTGAGGATATTTCCTTTTTCACCATAGCCCTCTATGGGCTTCCAAATATCACTTTGCCAATTCCAAAAGAACTGTCTTAGCGAAAGACTTCTTCAGGGGATAGCTGTAACTCTGTGAGATGATTTCACAGAAAACAAAGAAGTTTCTCAGAAAGCTTCTTTCTCTTTGTTATCGGAGGATATTTCCTTTGGCCCTACAGTCTTCAGAGGGATCCGAAATATCTGTTCTCAGATTCCACAGAAATAAGGCTAGCAAAAGATCCACGAAATACAAATGTAACTCTGTGAGATGAATTAACAGAACACTAAGCAGTTTCTCAGAAAGCTACTTTCCAGATTTCATCTGAGGATATTTCCTTTTTCACCATAGCCCTCTATGGGCTTCCAAATATCACTTTGCCAATTCCACAAGAACTGTCTTAGCGAAAGGCTTCTTGAGGGGAAAGCTGTAACTCTGTGAGATGATTTCACAGAACACAAAGAAGTTTCTAAGAAAGCTTCTTTCTCTTTGTTATCGGAAGATATTTCCTTTGGCCCTATAGTCTTCTAAGGGATCCGAAATATCTGTTCTCAGATTCCACAGAAATAAGGCTAGCAAAGAGATCCACGAAATACAGATGTAACTCTGTGAGATGAATTAACAGAACACTAAGCAGTTTCTCAGAAAGCTTCTTTCCAGATTTCATCTGAGGATATTTCCTTTTTCACCATAGCCCTCTATGGGCTTCCAAATATCACTTTGCCAATTCCACAAGAACTGTCTTAGCGAAAGGCTTCTTGAGTGGAAAGCTGTAACTCTGTGAGGTGATTTCACGGAACACAAAGAAGTTTCTGAGAAAGCTTCGTTGTCTTTGTGATCGGAGGATATTTCCTTTGGCCCTCTAGTCTTCTAAGGGATCCGAAATATCTGTTCTCAGATTCCACAGAAATAAGGCTAGCAAAGAGATCCACGAAATACTGATGTAACTCTGTGAGATGAATTAACAGAACACTAAGCAGTTTCTCAGAAAGCTACTTTCCAGATTTCATCTGAGGATATTTCCTTTTTCACCATAGCCGTCTATGGGCTTCCAAATATCACTTTGCCAATTCCACAAGAACTGTCTTAGCGAAAGGCTTCTTGAGGGGAAAGCTGTAACTCTGTGAGATGATTTCACAGAGCACAAAGAAGTTTCTCAGAAAGCTTCTTTCTCTTTGTTATCGGAGGATTTTTCCTTGGGCCCTATAGTCTTCTAAGGGATCCGAAATCTCTGTTCTCAGATTCCACAGAAATAAGGCTAGCAAAGAGATACAACAAATACAGATGTAACTCTGTGAGATGAATTAACAGAACACTAAGCAGTTTCTCAGAAAGCTTCTTTCCAGATTTCATCTGAGGATATTTCCATTTTCACCATAGCCCTCTATGGGCTTCCAAATATCACTTTGCCAATTCCACAAGAAGTGTCTTAGCGAAAGACTTCTTGAGGGGAAAGCTGTAATTCTGTGAGATGATTTCACAGAACACAAAGAAGTTTGTAAGAAAGCTTCTTTCTCTTTGTTATCGGAAGATATTTTCTTTGGCCCTATAGTCTTCTAAGGGATCCGAAATATCTGTTCTCAGATTCCACAGAAATAAGGCTAGCAAAGAGATCCACGAAATACAGATGTAACTCTGTGAGATAAATTAACAGAACACTAAGCAGTTTCTCAGAAAGATACTTTCCAGATTTCATCTGAGGATATTTCCTTTTTCACCATAGCCCTGTATGGGCTTCCAAATATTACTTTGCCAATTCCACAAGAACTGTCTTAGCGAAAGGCTTCTTGAGAGGAAAGCTGTAACTCTGTGAGATGATTTCACAGAACACAAAGAAGTTTCTCAGAAACCTTCTTTCTCTTTGTTATCGGAGGATATTTCCTTTGGCCCTATAGTCTTCTAAGAAATCCGAAATATCTGTTCTCAGATTCCACAGAAATAACGCTAGCAAAGAGATACACCAAATACAGATGTAACTCTGTGAGATGAATTAACAGAACACTAAGCAGTTTCTCAGAAAGCTTCTTTCCAGATTTCATCTGAGGATATTTCCTGTTTCAACATAGCCCTCTATGGGCTTCCAAATATCACTTTGCCAATTCCACAAGAACTGTCTTAGCGAAAGACTTCTTCAGGGGAAAGCTGTACCTCTGTGAGATGATTTCACAGAACACAAAGAAGTTTCTCACAAAGCTTCTTTCTCTTTGTTATCGGAGTTTATTTCCTTTGGCCCTATAATCTTCAAAGGGTTCCGGAATATCTGTTCTCAGATTCCACAGAAATAAGGCTAGCAATGAGATCCACGAAATACAGATGTAACTCTGTGAGATGAATTAACAGAACACTAAGCAGTTTCTCAGAAAGCTACTTTCCAGATTTCATCTGAGGATATTTCCTTTTTCGCCATAGCCCTCTATGGGCTTCCAAATATCACTTTGCCAATTCCACAAGAACTGTCTTAGCGAAAGGCTTCTTGAGGGGAAAGCTGTAACTCTGTGAGATGATTTCACAGAACACAAAGAAGTTTCTAAGAAAGCTCTTTCTCTTTGTTATCGGAAGATATTTCCTTTGGCCCTATAGTCTTCTAAGAGATCCGAAATATCTGTTCTCAGATTCCACAGAAATAAGGCTAGCAAAGAGATACACCATATACAGATGTTACTCTGTGAGATGAATTAACAGAACACTAACCAGTTTCTCAGAAAGCTTCTTTCCAGATTTCATCTGAGGATATTTCCTTTTTCACCATAGCCCTCTATGGGCTTGAAATATCACTTTGCAATTCCACAAGAACTGCCTTAGCGAAAGACTTCTTGAGGGGAAAGCTGTAACTCTGTGAGATGATTTCACAGAACACAAAGAAGTTTGTAAGAAAGCTTCTTTCTCTTTGTTATCAGAAGATATTTTCTTTGGCCCTTTATTCTTCTAAGGGATCCGAAATATCTGTTCTCAGATTCCACAGAAATAAGGCTAGCAAAGAGATCCACGAAATACAGATGTAACTCTGTGAGATGAATTAACAGAACACTAAGCAGTTTCTCAGAACGCTACTTTCCAGATTTCATCTGAGGATATTTCCTTTTTCAGCATAGCCCTGTATGGGCTTCCAAATATTACTTTGCCAATTCCACAAAAACTGTCTTAGCGAAAGGCATCTTGAGGGGAAAGCTGTAACTCTGTGAGATGATTTCACAGAACACAAAGAAGTTTCTCAGAAAGCTTCTTTCTCTTTGTTATCGGAGGATATTTCCTTTGGCCCTATAGTCTTCTAAGAGATCCGAAATATCTGTTCTCAGATCCACAGAAATAACGCTAGCAAAGAGATACACCAAATACAGATGTAACTCTGTGAGGTGAATTAACAGAACACTAAGCAGTTTCTCAGAAAGCTTCTTTCCAGATTTCATCTGAGGATATTTCCTTTTTCAACATAGCCCTCTATGGGCTTCCAAATATCACTTTGCCAATTCCACAAGAACTGTCTTAGCGAAAGACTTCTTGAGGGGAAAGCTGTACCTCTGTGAGATGATTTCACAGAACACAAAGAAGTTTCTCACAAAGCTTCTTTCTCTTTGTTATCGGAGGATATTTCCTTGGTCCCTATAGTCTTCTAAGGGATCCGAAATATCTGTTCTCAGATTCCACAGAAATTAGGCTAGCAAAGAGATACACCAAATAAAGATGTAACTCTGTGAGATGAATTAAGAGAACACTAAGCAGTTTCTCAGAAAGCTACTTTCCAGATTTCATCTGAGGATATTTCCTTTTTCACCATAGCCCTCTATGGGCTTCCAAATATCACTTTGCCAATTCCACAAGAACTGTCTTAGCGAAAGGCTTCTTGAGGGGAAAGCTGTAACTCTGTGAGATGATTTCACAGAGCACAAAGAAGTTTCTCAGAAAGCTATTTTCTCTTTGTTATCGGAGGATTTTTCCTTGGGCCCTATAGTCTTCTAAGGGATCCGAAATCTCTGTTCTCAGATTCCACAGAAATAAGGCTAGCAAAGAGATACAACAAATACAGATGTAACTCTGTGAGATGAATTAACAGAACACTAAGCAGTTTCTCAGAAAGCTTCTTTCCAGATTTCATCTGAGGATAGTTCCTTTTTCACCATAGCCCTCTATGGGCTTCCAAATATCACTTTGCCAATTCCACAAGAAGTGTCTTAGCGAAAGATTTCTTGAGGGGAAAGCTGTAACTCTGTGAGATGATTTCACAGAACACAAAGAAGTTTCTCAGAAAGCTTCTTTCTCTTTGTTATCGGAGGATATTTCCTTTGGCCCTATAGTCTTCTAAGAGATCCGAAATATCTGTTCTCAGATTCCACAGAAATAACGCTAGCAAACAGATACACCAAATACAGATGTAACTCTGTGAGATGAATTAACAGAACACTAAGCAGTTTCTCAGAAAGCTTCTTTCCAGATTTCATCTGAGGATATTCCTGTTTCAACATAGCCCTCTATGGGCTTCCAAATATCACTTTGCCAATTCCACAAGAACTGTCTTAGAGAAAGAGTTCTTCAGCGGAAAGCTGTACCTCTGTGAGATGATTTCACAGAACACAAAGAAGTTTCTCAGAAAGCTTCTTTCTCTTTGTTATCGGAAGATATTTTCTTTGGCCCTATAGTCTTCTAAGGGATCCGAAATATCTGTTCTCAGATTCCACAGAAAAAAGGCTAGCAAAGAGATCCACGAAATACAGATGTAACTCTGTGAGATAAATTAACAGAACACTAAGCAGTTTCTCAGAAAGATACTTTCCAGATTTCATCTGAGGATATTTCCTTTTTCACCATAGCCCTGTATGGGCTTCCAAATATGACTTTGCCAATTCCACAAGAACTGTCTTAGCTAAAGGCTTCTTGAGGGGAAAGCTGTAACTCTGTGAGATGATTTCACAGAACACAAAGAAGTTTCTCAGAAAGCTTCTTTCTCTTTGTTATCGGAGGATATTTCCTTTGGCCCTATAGTCTTCTAAGAGATCCGAAATATCTGTTCTCAGATTCCACAGAAATAACGCTAGCAAAGAGATACACCAAATACAGATGTAACTCTGTGAGATGAATTAACAGAACACTAAGCAGTTTCTCAGAAAGCTTCTTTTCAGATTTCATCTGAGGATATTTCCTGTTTCAACATAGCCCTCTATGGGCTTCCAAATATCACTTTGCCAATTCCACAAGAACTGTCTTAGCGAAAGACTTCTTCAGGGGAAAGCTGTACCTCTGTGAGATGATTTCACAGAACACAAAGAAGTTTCTCACAAAGCTTCTTTCTCTTTGTTATCGGAGGATATTTCCTTGGGCCCTATAGTCTTCTAAGGGATCCGAAATATCTGTTCTCAGATTCCACAGAAATTAGGCTAGCAAAGAGATACACCAAATACAGATGTAACTCTGTGAGATGAATTAAGAGAACACTAAGCAGTTTCTCAGAAAGCTACTTTCCAGATTTCATCTGAGGATATTTCCTTTTTCACCATAGCCCTGTATGGGCTTCCAAATATCACTTTGCCAATTCCAAAAGAACTGTCTTAGCGAAAGACTTCTTCAGGGGATAGCTGTAACTCTGTGAGATGATTTCACAGAAAACAAAGAAGTTTCTCAGAAAGCTTCTTTCTCTTTGTTATCGGAGGATATTTCCTTTGGCCCTACAGTCTTCAAAGGGATCCGAAATATCTGTTCTCAGATTCCACAGAAATAAGGCTAGCAAAAGATCCACGAAATACAAATGTAACTCTGTGAGATGAATTAACAGAACACTAAGCAGTTTCTCAGAAAGCTACTTTCCAGATTTCATCTGAGGATATTTCCTTTTTCACCATAGCCCTCTATGGGCTTCCAAATATCACTTTGCCAATTCCACAAGAACTGTCTTAGCGAAAGGCTTCTTGAGGGGAAAGCTGTAACTCTGTGAGATGATTTCACAGAACACAAAGAAGTTTCTAAGAAAGCTTCTTTCTCTTTGTTATCGGAAGATATTTCCTTTGGCCTATAGTCTTCTAAGGGATCCGAAATATCTGTTCTCAGATTCCACAGAAATAAGGCTAGCAAAGAGATCCACGAAATACAGATGTAACTCTGTGAGATGAATTAACAGAACACTAAGCAGTTTCTCAGAAAGCTTCTTTCCAGATTTCATCTGAGGATATTTCCTTTTTCACCATAGCCCTCTATGGGCTTCCAAATATCACTTTGCCAATTCCACAAGAACTGTCTTAGCGAAAGGCTTCTTGAGTGGAAAGCTGTAACTCTGTGAGGTGATTTCACGGAACACAAAGAAGTTTCTGAGAAAGCTTCGTTCTCTTTGTGATCGGAGGATATTTCCTTTGGCCCTCTAGTCTTCTAAGGGATCCGAAATATCTGTTCTCAGATTCCACAGAAATAAGGCTAGCAAAGAGATCCACGAAATACTGATGTAACTCTGTGAGATGAATTAACAGAACACTAAGCAGTTTCTCAGAAAGCTACTTTCCAGATTTCATCTGAGGATATTTCCTTTTTCACCATAGCCCTCTATGGGCTTCCAAATATCACTTTGCCAATTCCAAAAGAACTGTCTTAGCGAAAGACTTCTTCAGGGGATAGCTGTAACTCTGTGAGATGATTTCACAGAGCACAAAGAAGTTTCTCAGAAAGCTTCTTTCTCTTTGTTATCGGAGGATTTTTCCTTGGGCCCTATAGTCTTCTAAGGGATCCGAAATCTCTGTTCTCAGATTCCACAGAAATAAGGCTAGCAAAGAGATACAACAAATACAGATGTAACTCTGTGAGATGAATTAACAGAACACTAAGCAGTTTCTCAGAAAGCTTCTTTCCAGATTTCATCTGAGGATATTTCCTTTTTCACCATAGCCCTCTATGGGCTTCCAAATATCACTTTGCCAATTCCACAAGAAGTGTCTTAGCGAAAGACTTCTTGAGGGGAAAGCTGTAATTCTGTGAGATGATTTCACAGAACACAAAGAAGTTTCTAAGAAAGCTTCTTTCTCTTTGTTATCGGAAGATATTTTCTTTGGCCCTATAGTCTTCTAAGGGATCCGAAATATCTGTTCTCAGATTCCACAGAAATAAGGCTAGCAAAGAGATCCACGAAATACAGATGTAACTCTGTGAGATAAATTAACAGAACACTAAGCAGTTTCTCAGAAAGATACTTTCCAGATTTCATCTGAGGATATTTCCTTTTTCACCCTAGCCCTGTATGGGCTTCCAAATATGACTTTGCCAATTCCACAAGAACTGTCTTAGCGAAAGGCTTCTTGAGGGGAAAGCTGTAACTCTGTGAGATGATTTCACAGAACACAAAGAAGTTTCTCAGAAACCTTCTTTCCCTTTGTTATCGGAGGATATTTCCTTTGGCCCTATAGTCTTCTAAGAGATCCGAAATATCTGTTCTCAGATTCCACAGAAATAAGGCTAGCAAAGAGATACACCATATACAGATGTTACTCTGTGAGATGAATTAACAGAACACTAACCAGTTTCTCAGAAAGCTTCTTTCCAGATTTCATCTGAGGATATTTCCTTTTTCACCATAGCCCTCCATGGGCTTGAAATATCACTTTGCAATTCCACAAGAACTGCCTTAGCGAAAGACTTCTTGAGGGGAAAGCTGTAACTCTGTGAGATGATTTCACAGAACACAAAGAAGTTTGTAAGAAAGCTTCTTTCTCTTTGTTATCGGAAGATATTTTCTTTGGCCCTATATTCTTCTAAGGGATCCGAAATATCTGTTCTCAGATTCCACAGAAATAAGGCTAGCAAAGAGATCCACGAAATACAGATGGAACTCTGTGAGATGAATTAACAGAACACTAAGCAGTTTCTCAGAAAGCTACTTTCCAGATTTCATCTGAGGATATTTCCTTTTTCACCATAGCCCTGTATGGGCTTCCAAATATTACTTTGCCAATTCCACAAAAACTGTCTTAGCGAAAGGCTTCTTGAGGGGAAAGCTGTAACTCTGTGAGATGATTTCACAGAACACAAAGAAGTTTCTCAGAAAGCTTCTTTCTCTTTGTTATCGGAGGATATTTCCTTTGGCCCTATAGTCTTCTAAGAGATCCGAAATATCTGTTCTCAGATTCCACAGAAATAACGCTAGCAAAGAGATACACCAAATACAGATGTAACTCTGTGAGGTGAATTAACAGAACACTAAGCAGTTTCTCAGAAAGCTTCTTTCCAGATTTCATCTGAGGATATTTCCTTTTTCAACATAGCCCTCTATGGGCTTCCAAATATCACTTTGCCAATTCCACAAGAACTGTCTTAGCGAAAGACTTCTTCAGGGGAAAGCTGTACCTCTGTGAGATGATTTCACAGAACACAAAGAAGTTTCTCACAAAGCTTCTTTCTCTTTGTTATCGGAGGATATTTCCTTGGGCCCTATAGTCTTCTAAGGGATCCGAAATATCTGTTCTCAGATTCCACAGAAATTAGGCTAGCAAAGAGATACACCAAATACAGATGTAACTCTGTGAGATGAATTAACAGAACACTAAGCAGTTTCTCAGAAAGCTACTTTCCAGATTTCATCTGAGGATATTTCCTTTTTCGCCATAGCCCTCTATGGGCTTCCAAATATCACTTTGCCAATTCCACAAGAACTGTCTTAGCGAAAGGCTTCTTGAGGGGAAAGCTGTAATTCTGTGAGATGATTTCACAGAACACAAAGAAGTTTCTCAGAAAGCTTCTTTCTCTTTGTTATCGGAAGATATTTCCTTTGGCCCTATAGTCTTCTAAGGGATCCGAAATATCTGTTCTCAGATTCCACAGAAATAAGTCTAGCAAAGAGATCCAGGAAATACAGATGTAACTCTGTGAGATGAATTAACAGAACACTAAGCAGTTTCTCAGAAAGCTTCTTTCCAGATTTCATCTGAGGATATTTCCTTTTTCACCATAGCCCTCTATGGGCTTCCAAATATCACTTTGCCAATTCCACAAGAACTGTCTTAGCGAAAGGCTTCTTGAGGGGAAAGCTGTAACTCTGTGAGATGATTTCACGGAACACAAAGAAGTTTCTGAGAAAGCTTCGTTCTCTTTGTGATCGGAGGATATTTCCTTTGGCCCTCTAGTCTTCTAAGGGATCCGAAATATCTGTTCTCAGATTCCACAGAAATAAGGCTAGCAAAGAGATCCACGAAATACTGATGTAACTCTGTGAGATGAATTAACAGAACACTAAGCAGTTTCTCTGAAAGCTACTTTCCAGATTTTATCTGAGGATATTTCCTTTTTCACCATAGCCGTCTATGGGCTTCCAAATATCACTTTGCCAATTCCACAAGAACTGTCTTAGCGAAAGAATTCTTCAGGGGAAAGCTGTAACTCTGTGAGACGATTTCACAGAACACAAAGAAGTTTATCACAAAGCTTCTTTCTCTTTGTTATCAGAGGATATTTCCTTTGGCCCTAGAGTCTTCAAAGGGATCCGAAATATCTGGTCTCAGATTCCAAAGAAATAAGGCTAGCAAAGAGATACACCAAACACAGATGTTACTCTATGAGATCATTTCACAGAACACAAAGAAGTTTCTCAGAAAGCTTCTTTCTCTTTGTTATCGGAGTTTATTTCCTTTGGCCCTATAATCTTCAAAGGGATCCGGAATATCTGTTCTCAGATTCCACAGAAATAAGGCTAGCAAAGAGATCCACGAAATACAGATGTAACTCTGTGAGATGAATTAACAGAACATAAGCAGTTTCTCAGAAAGCTTCTTTCCAGATTTCATCTGAGGATATTTCCTTTTTCACCGTAGCCCACTATGGGCTTCCAAATATCTCTTTGCCAATTCCACAAGAACTGTCGTAGCGAAAGGCTTCTTGAGGGGAAAGCTGTAACTCTGTGAGATGATTTCACAGAACACAAAGAAGTTTCTCAGAAAGCTTCTTTCTCTTTGTTATCGGAGGATATTTCCTTGGGCCCTATAGTCTTCTTAGGGATCCGAAATATCTGTTCTCAGATTCCACAGAAATAAGGCTAGCAAAGAGATACACCAAATACAGATGTAACGCTGTGAGATGAATTAACAGAACACTAAGCAGTTTCTCAGAAAGCTTCTTTCCAGATTTCATCTGAGGATATTTCCTTTTTCACCATAGCCCTCTATGGGCTTCCAAATATCACTTTGCCAATTCCAAAAGAACTGTCTTAGCGAAAGACTTCTTGAGGGGAAAGCTGTAACTCTGTGAGATGATTTCACAGAACACAAAGAAGTTTCTCAGAAAGCTTCCTTCTCTTTGTTATCGGAGGATATTTCCTTTGGCCCTAGAGTCTTCAAAGGGATTCGAAATATCTGGTCTCAGATTCCACAGAATTAAGGCTAGCAAAGAGATACACCAAATACAGATGTAACTCTGTTAGATGATTTCACAGAACACAAAGAAGTTTCTCAGAAAGCTTCTTTCTCTTTGTTATCAGAGTTTATTTCCTTTGGCCCTATAATCTTCAAAGGGTTCCGGAATATCTGTTCTCAGATTCCACAGAAATAAGGCTAGCAATGAGATCCACGAAATACAGATGTAACTCTGTGAGATGAATTAACAGAACACTAAGCAGTTTCTCAGAAAGCTTCTTTCCAGATTTCATCTGAGGATATTTCCTTTTTCACCATAGCCCTCTATGGGCATCCAAATATCACTTTGCCAATTCCAAAAGAACTGTCTTAACGAAAGGCTTCTTCAGGGGAAAGCTGTAACTCTGTGAGATGATGTCGCAGAACACAAAGAAGTTTCTCAGAAAGTTTCTTTCTCTTTGTTATCGGAGGATATTTCCTTTGGCCCTATAGTCTTTAAAGGGATCCGAAATATCTGTTCTCAGATTCCACAGAAATAAGGCTAGCAAAAGATCCACGAAATACAAATGTAACTCTGTGAGATGAATTAACAGAACACTAAGCAGTTTCTCAGAAAGCTACTTTCCAGATTTCATCTGAGGATATTTCCTTTTTCACCATAGCCCTCTATGGGCTTCCAAATATCACATTGCCAATTCCACAAGAACTGCCTTAGCGAAAGACTTCTTGAAGGGAAAGCTGTAACTCTGTGAGATGATTTCACAGAACACAAAGAAGTTTGTAAGAAAGCTTCTTTCTCTTTGTTATCGGAATATATTTTCTTTGGCCCTATAGTCTTCTAAGGGATCCGAAATATCTGTTCTCAGATTCCACAGAAATTAGGCTAGCAAAGAGATACACCAAATACAGATGTAACTCTGTGAGATGAATTAACAGAACACTAAGCAGTTTCTCAGAAAGCTTCTTTCCAGATTTCATCTGAGGATATTTCCTTTTTCACCATAGCCCTCTATGGGCTTCCAAATATCACTTTGCCAATTCCAAAGGAACTGTCTTAGCGAAAGACTTCTTGAGGGGAAACCTGTAACTCTGTGAGATGATTTCACAGAACACAAAGAAGTTTCTCAGAAAGCTTCCTTCTCTTTGTTATCAGAGGATATTTCCTTTGGCCCTAGAGTCTTCAAAGGGATTCGAAATATCTGGTCTCAGATTCCACAGAAAAAAGGCTAGCAAAGAGATACACCAAATACAGATGTAACTCTGTTAGATGATTTCACAGAACACAAAGAAGTTTCTCAGAAAGCTTCTTTCTCTTTGTTATCAGAGTTTATTACCTTTGGCCCTATAATCTTCAAAGGGTTCCGGAATATCTGTTCTCAGATTCCACAGAAATAAGGCTAGCAATGAGATCCACGAAATACAGATGTAACTCTGTGAGATGAATTAACAGAACACTAAGCAGTTTCTCAGAAAGCTTCTTTCCAGATTTCATCTGAGGATATTTCCTTTTTCACCATAGCCCTCTATGGGCTTCCAAATATCACTTTGCCAATTCCAAAAGAACTGTCTTAACGAAAGGCTTCTTCAGGGGAAAGCTGTAACTCTGTGAGATGATGTCACAGAACACAAAGAAGTTTCTCAGAAAGCTTCTTTCTCTTTGTTATCGGAGGATATTTCCTTTGGCCCTATAGTCTTTAAAGGGATCCGAAATATCTGTTCTCAGATTCCACAGAAATAAGGCTAGCAAAAGATCCACGAAATACAAATGTAACTCTGTGAGATGAATTAACAGAACACTAAGCAGTTTCTCAGAAAGCTACTTTCCAGATTTCATCTGAGGATATTTCCTTTTTCGCCATAGCCCTCTATGGGCTTCCAAATATCACTTTGCCAATTCCACAAGAACTGTCTTAGCGAAAGGCTTCTTGAGGGGAAAGCTGTAACTCTGTGAGATGATTTCACAGAAGACAAAGAAGTTTCTAAGAAAGCTTCTTTCTCTTTGTTATCGGAAGATATTTCCTTTGGCCCTATAGTCTTCTAAGAGATCCGAAATATCTGTTCTCAGATTCCACAGAAATAAGGCGAGCAAAGAGATACACCATATACAGATGTAACTCTGTGAGATGAATTAACAGAACACTAAGCAGTTTCTCAGAAATCTTCTTTCCAGATTTCATCTGAGGATATTTCCTTTTTCAACATAGCCCTCTATGGGCTTCCAAATATCACTTTGCCAATTCCACAAGAACTGTCTTAGCGAAAGACTTCTTGAGGGGAAAGCTGTACCTCTGTGAGATGATTTCACAGAACACAAAGAAGTTTCTCACAAAGCTTCTTTCTCTTTGTTATCGGAGGATATTTCCTTCGTCCCTATAGTCTTCTAAGGGATCCGAAATATCTGTTCTCAGATTCCACAGAAATTAGGCTAGCAAAGAGATACACCAAATAAAGATGTAACTCTGTGAGATGAATTAAGAGAACACTAAGCAGTTTCTCAGAAAGCTACTTTCCAGATTTCATCTGAGGATATTTCCTTTTTCACCATAGCCCTCTATGGGCTTCCAAATATCACTTTGCCAATTCCAAAAGAACTGTCTTAGCGAAAGACTTCTTCAGGGGATAGCTGTAACTCTGTGAGATGATTTCACAGAAAACAAAGAAGTTTCTCAGAAAGCTTCTTTCTCTTTGTTATCGGAGGATATTTCCTTTGGCCCTACAGTCTTCAGAGGGATCCGAAATATCTGTTCTCAGATTCCACAGAAATAAGGCTAGCAAAAGATCCACGAAATACAAATGTAACTCTGTGAGATGAATTAACAGAACACTAAGCAGTTTCTCAGAAAGCTACTTTCCAGATATCATCTGAGGATATTTCCTTTTTCACCATAGCCCTCTATGGGCTTCCAAATATCACTTTGCCAATTCCACAAGAACTGTCTTAGCGAAAGGCTTCTTGAGGGGAAAGCTGTAACTCTGTGAGATGATTTCACAGAACACAAAGAAGTTTCTAAGAAAGCTTCTTTCTCTTTGTTATCGGAAGATATTTCCTTTGGCCCTATAGTCTTCTAAGGGATCCGAAATATCTGTTCTCAGATTCCACAGAAATAAGGCTAGCAAAGAGATCCACGAAATACAGATGTAACTCTGTGAGATGAATTAACAGAACACTAAGCAGTTTCTCAGAAAGCTTCTTTCCAGATTTCATCTGAGGATATTTCCTTTTTCACCATAGCCCTCTATGGGCTTCCAAATATCACTTTGCCAATTCCACAAGAACTGTCTTAGCGAAAGGCTTCTTGAGTGGAAAGCTGTAACTCTGTGAGGTGATTTCACGGAACACAAAGAAGTTTCTGAGAAAGCTTCGTTCTCTTTGTGATCGGAGGATATTTCCTTTGGCCCTCTAGTCTTCTAAGGGATCCGAAATATCTGTTCTCAGATTCCACAGAAATAAGGCTAGCAAAGAGATCCACGAAATACTGATGTAACTCTGTGAGATGAATTAACAGAACACTAAGCAGTTTCTCAGAAAGCTACTTTCCAGATTTCATCTGAGGATATTTCCTTTTTCACCATAGCCGTCTATGGGCTTCCAAATATCACTTTGCCAATTCCACAAGAACTGTCTTAGCGAAAGGCTTCTTGAGGGGAAAGCTGTAACTCTGTGAGATGATTTCACAGAGCACAAAGAAGTTTCTCAGAAAGCTTCTTTCTCTTTGTTATCGGAGGATTTTTCCTTGGGCCCTATAGTCTTTTAAGGGATCCGAAATCTCTGTTCTCAGATTCCACAGAAATAAGGCTAGCAAAGAGATACAACAAATACAGATGTAACTCCGTGAGATGAATTAACAGAACACTAAGCAGTTTCTCAGAAAGCTTCTTTCCAGATTTCATCTGAGGATATTTCCATTTTCACCATAGCCCTCTATGGGCTTCCAAATATCACTTTGCCAATTCCACAAGAAGTGTCTTAGCGAAAGACTTCTTGAGGGGAAAGCTGTAATTCTGTGAGATGATTTCACAGAACACAAAGAAGTTTGTAAGAAAGCTTCTTTCTCTTTGTTATCGGAAGATATTTTCTTTGGCCCTATAGTCTTCTAAGGGATCCGAAATATCTGTTCTCAGATTCCACAGAAATAAGGCTAGCAAAGAGATCCACGAAATACAGATGTAACTCTGTGAGATAAATTAACAGAACACTAAGCAGTTTCTCAGAAAGATACTTTCCAGATTTCATCTGAGGATATTTCCTTTTTCACCATAGCCCTGTATGGGCTTCCAAATATTACTTTGCCAATTCCACAAGAACTGTCTTAGCGAAAGGCTTCTTGAGAGGAAAGCTGTAACTCTGTGAGATGATTTCACAGAACACAAAGAAGTTTCTCAGAAACCTTCTTTCTCTTTGTTATCGGAGTTTATTTCCTTTGGCCCTATAGTCTTCTAAGAAATCCGAAATATCTGTTCTCAGATTCCACAGAAATAACGCTAGCAAAGAGATACACCAAATACAGATGTAACTCTGTGAGATGAATTAACAGAACACTAAGCAGTTTCTCAGAAAGCTACTTTCCAGATTTCATCTGAGGATATTTCCTTTTTCGCCATAGCCCTCTATGGGCTTCCAAATATCACTTTGCCAATTCCACAAGAACTGTCTTAGCGAAAGGCTTCTTGAGGGGAAAGCTGTAACTCTGTGAGATGATTTCACAGAACACAAAGAAGTTTCTAAGAAAGCTCTTTCTCTTTGTTATCGGAAGATATTTCCTTTGGCCCTATAGTCTTCTAAGAGATCCGAAATATCTGTTCTCAGATTCCACAGAAATAAGGCTAGCAAAGAGATACACCATATACAGATGTTACTCTGTGAGATGAATTAACAGAACACTAACCAGTTTCTCAGAAAGCTTCTTTCCAGATTTCATCTGAGGATATTTCCTTTTTCACCATAGCCCTCTATGGGCTTGAAATATCACTTTGCAATTCCACAAGAACTGCCTTAGCGAAAGACTTCTTGAGGGGAAAGCTGTAACTCTGTGAGATGATTTCACAGAACACAAAGAAGTTTGTAAGAAAGCTTCTTTCTCTTTGTTATCAGAAGATATTTTCTTTGGCCCTATATTCTTCTAAGGGATCCGAAATATCTGTTCTCAGATTCCACAGAAATAAGGCTAGCAAAGAGATCCACGAAATACAGATGTAACTCTGTGAGATGAATTAACAGAACACTAAGCAGTTTCTCAGAACGCTACTTTCCAGATTTCATCTTAGGATATTTCCTTTTTCAGCATAGCCCTGTATGGGCTTCCAAATATTACTTTGCCAATTCCACAAAAACTGTCTTAGCGAAAGGCATCTTGAGGGGAAAGCTGTAACTCTGTGAGATGATTTCACAGAACACAAAGAAGTTTCTCAGAAAGCTTCTTTCTCTTTGTTATCGGAGGATATTTCCTTTGGCCCTATAGTCTTCTAAGAGATCAGAAATATCTGTTCTCAGATCCACAGAAATAACGCTAGCAAAGAGATACACCAAATACAGATGTAACTCTGTGAGGTGAATTAACAGAACACTAAGCAGTTTCTCAGAAAGCTTCTTTCCAGATTTCATCTGAGGATATTTCCTTTTTCAACATAGCCCTCTATGGGCTTCCAAATATCACTTTGCCAATTCCACAAGAACTGTCTTAGCGAAAGACTTCTTCAGGGGAAAGCTGTACCTCTGTGAGATGATTTCACAGAACACAAAGAAGTTTCTCACAAAGCTTCTTTCTCTTTGTTATCGGAGGATATTTCATTGGGCCCTATAGTCTTCTAAGGGATCCGAAATATCTGTTCTCAGATTCCACAGAAATTAGGCTAGCAAAGAGATACACCAAATACAGATGTAACTCTGTGAGATGAATTAACAGAACACTAAGCAGTTTCTCAGAAAGCTTCTTTCCAGATTTCATCTGAGGATATTTCCTTTTTCACCATAGCCCTCTATGGGCTTCCAAATATCACTTTGCCAATTCCACAAGAACTGTCTTAGCGAAAGGCTTCTTGAGTGGAAAGCTGTAACTCTGTGAGGTGATTTCACGGAACACAAAGAAGTTTCTGAGAAAGCTTCGTTCTCTTTGTGATCGGAGGATATTTCCTTTGGCCTTCTAGTCTTCTAAGGGATCCGAAATATCTGTTCTCAGATTCCACAGAAATAAGGCTAGCAAAGAGATCCACGAAATACTGATGTAACTCTGTGAGATGAATTAACAGAACACTAAGCAGTTTCTCAGAAAGCTACTTTCCCGATTTCATCTGAGTATATTTCCTTTTTCACCATAGCCGTCTATGGGCTTCCAAATATCACTTTGCCAATTCCACAAGAACTGTCTTAGCGAAAGGCGTCTTGAGGGGAAAGCTGTAACTCTGTGAGATGATTTCACAGAGCACAAAGAAGTTTCTCAGAAAGCTATTTTCTCTTTTTATCGGAGGATTTTTCCTTGGGCCCTATAGTCTTCTAAGGGATCCGAAATCTCTGTTCTCAGATTCCACAGAAATAAGGCTAACAAAGAGATACAACAAATACAGATGTAACTCTGTGAGATGAATTAACAGAACACTAAGCAGTTTCTCAGAAAGCTTCTTTCCAGATTTCATCTGAGGATAGTTCCTTTTTCACCATAGCCCTCTATGGGCTTCCAAATATCACTTTGCCAATTCCACAAGAAGTGTCTTAGCGAAAGATTTCTTGAGGGGAAAGCTGTAACTCTGTGAGATGATTTCACAGAACACAAAGAAGTTTCTCAGAAAGCTTCTTTCTCTTTGTTATCGGAGGATATTTCCTTTGGCCCTATAGTCTTCTAAGAGATCCGAAATATCTGTTCTCAGATTCCACAGAAATAACGCTAGCAAACAGATACACCAAATACAGATGTAACTCTGTGAGATGAATTAACAGAACACTAAGCAGTTTCTCAGAAAGCTTCTTTCCAGATTTCATCTGAGGATATTCCTGTTTCAACATAGCCCTCTATGGGCTTCCAAATATCACTTTGCCAATTCCACAAGAACTGTCTTAGAGAAAGACTTCTTCAGCGGAAAGCTGTACCTCTGTGAGATGATTTCACAGAACACAAAGAAGTTTCTCAGAAAGCTTCTTTCTCTTTGTTATCGGAAGATATTTTCTTTGGCCCTATAGTCTTCTAAGGGATCCGAAATATCTGTTCTCAGATTCCACAGAAAAAAGGGTAGCAAAGAGATCCACGAAATACAGATGTAACTCTGTGAGATAAATTAACAGAACACTAAGCAGTTTCTCAGAAAGATACTTTCCAGATTTCATCTGAGGATATTTCCTTTTTCACCATAGCCCTGTATGGGCTTCCAAATATGACTTTGCCAATTCCACAAGAACTGTCTTAGCTAAAGGCTTCTTGAGGGGAAAGCTGTAACTCTGTGAGATGATTTCACAGAACACAAAGAAGTTTCTCAGAAAGCTTCTTTCTCTTTGTTATCGGAGGATATTTCCTTTGGCCCTATAGTCTTCTAAGAGATCCGAAATATCTGTTCTCAGATTCCACAGAAATAACGCTAGCAAAGAGATACACCAAATACAGATGTAACTCTGTGAGATGAATTAACAGAACACTAAGCAGTTTCTCAGAAAGCTTCTTTCCAGATTTCATCTGAGGATATTTCCTGTTTCAACATAGCCCTCTATGGGCTTCCAAATATCACTTTGCCAATTCCACAAGAACTGTCTTAGCGAAAGACTTCTTCAGGGGAAAGCTGTACCTCTGTGAGATGATTTCACAGAACACAAAGAAGTTTCTCACAAAGCTTCTTTCTCTTTGTTATCGGAGGATATTTCCTTGGGCCCTATAGTCTTCTAAGGGATCCGAAATATCTGTTCTCAGATTCCACAGAAATTAGGCTAGCAAAGAGATACACCAAATACAGATGTAACTCTGTGAGATGAATTAAGAGAACACTAAGCAGTTTCTCAGAAAGCTACTTTCCAGATTTCATCTGAGGATATTTCCTTTTTCACCATAGCCCTCTATGGGCTTCCAAATATCACTTTGCCAATTCCAGAAGAACTGTCTTAGCGAAAGACTTCTTCAGGGGATAGCTGTAACTCTGTGAGATGATTTCACAGAAAACAAAGAAGTTTCTCAGAAAGCTTCTTTCTCTTTGTTATCGGAGGATATTTCCTTTGGCCCTACAGTCTTCAAAGGGATCCGAAATATCTGTTCTCAGATTCCACAGAAATAAGGCTAGCAAAAGATCCACGAAATACAAATGTAACTCTGTGAGATGAATTAACAGAACACTAAGCAGTTTCTCAGAAAGCTACTTTCCAGATTTCATCTGAGGATATTTCCTTTTTCACCATAGCCCTCTATGGGCTTCCAAATATCACTTTGCCAATTCCACAAGAACTGTCTTAGCGAAAGGCTTCTTGAGGGGAAAGCTGTAACTCTGTGAGATGATTTCACAGAACACAAAGAAGTTTCTAAGAAAGCTTCTTTCTCTTTGTTATCGGAAGATATTTCCTTTGGCCTATAGTCTTCTAAGGGATCCGAAATATCTGTTCTCAGATTCCACAGAAAT
Organism: Macaca nemestrina; assembly: GCF_043159975.1. Lineage (NCBI taxonomy): Eukaryota > Metazoa > Chordata > Mammalia > Primates > Cercopithecidae > Macaca > Macaca nemestrina. The sequence continues at coordinate 29,692,836 of NC_092143.1, forward strand.
AAGGCTAGCAAAGAGATCCACGAAATACAGATGTAACTCTGTGAGATGAATTAACAGAACACTAAGCAGTTTCTCAGAAAGCTTCTTTCCAGATTTCATCTGAGGATATTTCCTTTTTCACCATAGCCCTCTATGGGCTTCCAAATATCACTTTGCCAATTCCACAAGAAGTGTCTTAGCGAAAGACTTCTTGAGGGGAAAGCTGTAATTCTGTGAGATGATTTCACAGAACACAAAGAAGTTTCTAAGAAAGCTTCTTTCTCTTTGTTATCGGAAGATATTTTCTTTGGCCCTATAGTCTTCTAAGGGATCCGAAATATCTGTTCTCAGATTCCACAGAAATAAGGCTAGCAAAGAGATCCACGAAATACAGATGTAACTCTGTGAGATAAATTAACAGAACACTAAGCAGTTTCTCAGAAAGATACTTTCCAGATTTCATCTGAGGATATTTCCTTTTTCACCCTAGCCCTGTATGGGCTTCCAAATATGACTTTGCCAATTCCACAAGAACTGTCTTAGCGAAAGGCTTCTTGAGGGGAAAGCTGTAACTCTGTGAGATGATTTCACAGAACACAAAGAAGTTTCTCAGAAAGCTTCTTTCTCTTTGTTATCGGAGGATATTTCCTTTGGCCCTATAGTCTTCTAAGAGATCCGAAATATCTGTTCTCAGATTCCACAGAAATAACGCTAGCAAAGAGATACACCAAATACAGATGTAACTCTGTGAGATGAATTAACAGAACACTAAGCAGTTTCTCAGAAAGCTTCTTTCCAGATTTCATCTGAGGATATTTCCTGTTTCAACATAGCCCTCTATGGGCTTCCAAATATCACTTTGCCAATTCCACAAGAACTGTCTTAGCGAAAGACTTCTTCAGGGGAAAGCTGTACCTCTGTGAGATGATTTCACAGAACACAAAGAAGTTTCTCACAAAGCTTCTTTCTCTTTGTTATCGGAGGATATTTCCTTGGGCCCTATAGTCTTCTAAGGGATCCGAAATATCTGTTCTCAGATTCCACAGAAATTAGGCTAGCAAAGAGATACACCAAATACAGATGTAACTCTGTGAGATGAATTAAGAGAACACTAAGCAGTTTCTCAGAAAGCTACTTTCCAGATTTCATCTGAGGATATTTCCTTTTTCACCATAGCCCTCTATGGGCTTCCAAATATCACTTTGCCAATTCCAGAAGAACTGTCTTAGCGAAAGACTTCTTCAGGGGATAGCTGTAACTCTGTGAGATGATTTCACAGAAAACAAAGAAGTTTCTCAGAAAGCTTCTTTCTCTTTGTTATCGGAGGATATTTCCTTTGGCCCTACAGTCTTCAAAGGGATCCGAAATATCTGTTCTCAGATTCCACAGAAATAAGGCTAGCAAAAGATCCACGAAATACAAATGTAACTCTGTGAGATGAATTAACAGAACACTAAGCAGTTTCTCAGAAAGCTACTTTCCAGATTTCATCTGAGGATATTTCCTTTTTCACCATAGCCCTCTATGGGCTTCCAAATATCACTTTGCCAATTCCACAAGAACTGTCTTAGCGAAAGGCTTCTTGAGGGGAAAGCTGTAACTCTGTGAGATGATTTCACAGAACACAAAGAAGTTTCTAAGAAAGCTTCTTTCTCTTTGTTATCGGAAGATATTTCCTTTGGCCTATAGTCTTCTAAGGGATCCGAAATATCTGTTCTCAGATTCCACAGAAATAAGGCTAGCAAAGAGATCCACGAAATACAGATGTAACTCTGTGAGATGAATTAACAGAACACTAAGCAGTTTCTCAGAAAGCTTCTTTCCAGATTTCATCTGAGGATATTTCCTTTTTCACCATAGCCCTCTATGGGCTTCCAAATATCACTTTGCCAATTCCACAAGAACTGTCTTAGCGAAAGGCTTCTTGAGTGGAAAGCTGTAACTCTGTGAGGTGATTTCACGGAACACAAAGAAGTTTCTGAGAAAGCTTCGTTCTCTTTGTGATCGGAGGATATTTCCTTTGGCCCTCTAGTCTTCTAAGGGATCCGAAATATCTGTTCTCAGATTCCACAGAAATAAGGCTAGCAAAGAGATCCACGAAATACTGATGTAACTCTGTGAGATGAATTAACAGAACACTAAGCAGTTTCTCAGAAAGCTACTTTCCAGATTTCATCTGAGGATATTTCCTTTTTCACCATAGCCCTCTATGGGCTTCCAAATATCACTTTGCCAATTCCAAAAGAACTGTCTTAGCGAAAGACTTCTTCAGGGGATAGCTGTAACTCTGTGAGATGATTTCACAGAGCACAAAGAAGTTTCTCAGAAAGCTTCTTTCTCTTTGTTATCGGAGGATTTTTCCTTGGGCCCTATAGTCTTCTAAGGGATCCGAAATCTCTGTTCTCAGATTCCACAGAAATAAGGCTAGCAAAGAGATACAACAAATACAGATGTAACTCTGTGAGATGAATTAACAGAACACTAAGCAGTTTCTCAGAAAGCTTCTTTCCAGATTTCATCTGAGGATATTTCCTTTTTCACCATAGCCCTCTATGGGCTTCCAAATATCACTTTGCCAATTCCACAAGAAGTGTCTTAGCGAAAGACTTCTTGAGGGGAAAGCTGTAATTCTGTGAGATGATTTCACAGAACACAAAGAAGTTTCTAAGAAAGCTTCTTTCTCTTTGTTATCGGAAGATATTTTCTTTGGCCCTATAGTCTTCTAAGGGATCCGAAATATCTGTTCTCAGATTCCACAGAAATAAGGCTAGCAAAGAGATCCACGAAATACAGATGTAACTCTGTGAGATAAATTAACAGAACACTAAGCAGTTTCTCAGAAAGATACTTTCCAGATTTCATCTGAGGATATTTCCTTTTTCACCCTAGCCCTGTATGGGCTTCCAAATATGACTTTGCCAATTCCACAAGAACTGTCTTAGCGAAAGGCTTCTTGAGGGGAAAGCTGTAACTCTGTGAGATGATTTCACAGAACACAAAGAAGTTTCTCAGAAACCTTCTTTCCCTTTGTTATCGGAGGATATTTCCTTTGGCCCTATAGTCTTCTAAGAGATCCGAAATATCTGTTCTCAGATTCCACAGAAATAAGGCTAGCAAAGAGATACACCATATACAGATGTTACTCTGTGAGATGAATTAACAGAACACTAACCAGTTTCTCAGAAAGCTTCTTTCCAGATTTCATCTGAGGATATTTCCTTTTTCACCATAGCCCTCCATGGGCTTGAAATATCACTTTGCAATTCCACAAGAACTGCCTTAGCGAAAGACTTCTTGAGGGGAAAGCTGTAACTCTGTGAGATGATTTCACAGAACACAAAGAAGTTTGTAAGAAAGCTTCTTTCTCTTTGTTATCGGAAGATATTTTCTTTGGCCCTATATTCTTCTAAGGGATCCGAAATATCTGTTCTCAGATTCCACAGAAATAAGGCTAGCAAAGAGATCCACGAAATACAGATGTAACTCTGTGAGATGAATTAACAGAACACTAAGCAGTTTCTCAGAAAGCTACTTTCCAGATTTCATCTGAGGATATTTCCTTTTTCACCATAGCCCTGTATGGGCTTCCAAATATTACTTTGCCAATTCCACAAAAACTGTCTTAGCGAAAGGCTTCTTGAGGGGAAAGCTGTAACTCTGTGAGATGATTTCACAGAACACAAAGAAGTTTCTCAGAAAGCTTCTTTCTCTTTGTTATCGGAGGATATTTCCTTTGGCCCTATAGTCTTCTAAGAGATCCGAAATATCTGTTCTCAGATTCCACAGAAATAACGCTAGCAAAGAGATACACCAAATACAGATGTAACTCTGTGAGATGAATTAACAGAACACTAAGCAGTTTCTCAGAAAGCTTCTTTCCAGATTTCATCTGAGGATATTTCCTGTTTCAACATAGCCCTCTATGGGCTTCCAAATATCACTTTGCCAATTCCACAAGAACTGTCTTAGCGAAAGACTTCTTCAGGGGAAAGCTGTACCTCTGTGAGATGATTTCACAGAACACAAAGAAGTTTCTCACAAAGCTTCTTTCTCTTTGTTATCGGAGGATATTTCCTTGGGCCCTATAGTCTTCTAAGGGATCCGAAATATCTGTTCTCAGATTCCACAGAAATTAGGCTAGCAAAGAGATACACCAAATACAGATGTAACTCTGTGAGATGAATTAAGAGAACACTAAGCAGTTTCTCAGAAAGCTACTTTCCAGATTTCATCTGAGGATATTTCCTTTTTCACCATAGCCCTCTATGGGCTTCCAAATATCACTTTGCCAATTCCAGAAGAACTGTCTTAGCGAAAGACTTCTTCAGGGGATAGCTGTAACTCTGTGAGATGATTTCACAGAAAACAAAGAAGTTTCTCAGAAAGCTTCTTTCTCTTTGTTATCGGAGGATATTTCCTTTGGCCCTACAGTCTTCAAAGGGATCCGAAATATCTGTTCTCAGATTCCACAGAAATAAGGCTAGCAAAAGATCCACGAAATACAAATGTAACTCTGTGAGATGAATTAACAGAACACTAAGCAGTTTCTCAGAAAGCTACTTTCCAGATTTCATCTGAGGATATTTCCTTTTTCACCATAGCCCTCTATGGGCTTCCAAATATCACTTTGCCAATTCCACAAGAACTGTCTTAGCGAAAGGCTTCTTGAGGGGAAAGCTGTATCTCTGTGAGATGATTTCACAGAACACAAAGAAGTTTCTAAGAAAGCTTCTTTCTCTTTGTTATCGGAAGATATTTCCTTTGGCCTATAGTCTTCTAAGGGATCCGAAATATCTGTTCTCAGATTCCACAGAAATAAGGCTAGCAAAGAGATCCACGAAATACAGATGTAACTCTGTGAGATGAATTAACAGAACACTAAGCAGTTTCTCAGAAAGCTTCTTTCCAGATTTCATCTGAGGATATTTCCTTTTTCACCATAGCCCTCTATGGGCTTCCAAATATCACTTTGCCAATTCCACAAGAACTGTCTTAGCGAAAGGCTTCTTGAGTGGAAAGCTGTAACTCTGTGAGGTGATTTCACGGAACACAAAGAAGTTTCTGAGAAAGCTTCGTTCTCTTTGTGATCGGAGGATATTTCCTTTGGCCCTCTAGTCTTCTAAGGGATCCGAAATATCTGTTCTCAGATTCCACAGAAATAAGGCTAGCAAAGAGATCCACGAAATACTGATGTAACTCTGTGAGATGAATTAACAGAACACTAAGCAGTTTCTCAGAAAGCTACTTTCCAGATTTCATCTGAGGATATTTCCTTTTTCACCATAGCCCTCTATGGGCTTCCAAATATCACTTTGCCAATTCCAAAAGAACTGTCTTAGCGAAAGACTTCTTCAGGGGATAGCTGTAACTCTGTGAGATGATTTCACAGAGCACAAAGAAGTTTCTCAGAAAGCTTCTTTCTCTTTGTTATCGGAGGATTTTTCCTTGGGCCCTATAGTCTTCTAAGGGATCCGAAATCTCTGTTCTCAGATTCCACAGAAATAAGGCTAGCAAAGAGATACAACAAATACAGATGTAACTCTGTGAGATGAATTAACAGAACACTAAGCAGTTTCTCAGAAAGCTTCTTTCCAGATTTCATCTGAGGATATTTCCTTTTTCACCATAGCCCTCTATGGGCTTCCAAATATCACTTTGCCAATTCCACAAGAAGTGTCTTAGCGAAAGACTTCTTGAGGGGAAAGCTGTAATTCTGTGAGATGATTTCACAGAACACAAAGAAGTTTCTAAGAAAGCTTCTTTCTCTTTGTTATCGGAAGATATTTTCTTTGGCCCTATAGTCTTCTAAGGGATCCGAAATATCTGTTCTCAGATTCCACAGAAATAAGGCTAGCAAAGAGATCCACGAAATACAGATGTAACTCTGTGAGATAAATTAACAGAACACTAAGCAGTTTCTCAGAAAGATACTTTCCAGATTTCATCTGAGGATATTTCCTTTTTCACCCTAGCCCTGTATGGGCTTCCAAATATGACTTTGCCAATTCCACAAGAACTGTCTTAGCGAAAGGCTTCTTGAGGGGAAAGCTGTAACTCTGTGAGATGATTTCACAGAACACAAAGAAGTTTCTCAGAAACCTTCTTTCCCTTTATTATCGGAGGATATTTCCTTTGGCCCTATAGTCTTCTAAGAGATCCGAAATATCTGTTCTCAGATTCCACAGAAATAAGGCTAGCAAAGAGATACACCATATACAGATGTTACTCTGTGAGATGAATTAACAGAACACTAAGCAGTTTCTCAGAAAGCTTCTTTCCAGATTTCATCTGAGGATATTTCCTTTTTCACCATAGCCCTCCATGGGCTTGAAATATCACTTTGCAATTCCACAAGAACTGCCTTAGCGAATGACTTCTTGAGGGGAAAGCTGTAACTCTGTGAGATGATTTCACAGAACACAAAGAAGTTTGTAAGAAAGCTTCTTTCTCTTTGTTATCGGAAGATATTTTCTTTGGCCCTATATTCTTCTAAGGGATCCGAAATATCTGTTCTCAGATTCCACAGAAATAAGGCTAGCAAAGAGATCCACGAAATACAGATGTAACTCTGTGAGATGAATTAACAGAACACTAAGCAGTTTCTCAGAAAGCTACTTTCCAGATTTCATCTGAGGATATTTCCTTTTTCACCATAGCCCTGTATGGGCTTCCAAATATTACTTTGCCAATTCCACAAAAACTGTCTTAGCGAAAGGCTTCTTGAGGGGAAAGCTGTAACTCTGTGAGATGATTTCACAGAACACAAAGAAGTTTCTCAGAAAGCTTCTTTCTCTTTGTTATCGGAGGATATTTCCTTTGGCCCTATAGTCTTCTAAGAGATCCGAAATATCTGTTCTCAGATTCCACAGAAATAACGCTAGCAAAGAGATACACCAAATACAGATGTAACTCTGTGAGGTGAATTAACAGAACACTAAGCAGTTTCTCAGAAAGCTTCTTTCCAGATTTCATCTGAGGATATTTCCTTTTTCAACATAGCCCTCTATGGGCTTCCAAATATCACTTTGCCAATTCCACAAGAACTGTCTTAGCGAAAGACTTCTTCAGGGGAAAGCTGTACCTCTGTGAGATGATTTCACAGAACACAAAGAAGTTTCTCACAAAGCTTCTTTCTCTTTGTTATCGGAGGATATTTCCTTGGGCCCTATAGTCTTCTAAGGGATCCGAAATATCTGTTCTCAGATTCCACAGAAATTAGGCTAGCAAAGAGATACACCAAATACAGATGTAACTCTGTGAGATGAATTAACAGAACACTAAGCAGTTTCTCAGAAAGCTACTTTCCAGATTTCATCTGAGGATATTTCCTTTTTCGCCATAGCCCTCTATGGGCTTCCAAATATCACTTTGCCAATTCCACAAGAACTGTCTTAGCGAAAGGCTTCTTGAGGGGAAAGCTGTAACTCTGTGAGATGATTTCACAGAACACAAAGAAGTTTCTCAGAAAGCTTCTTTCTCTTTGTTATCGGAAGATATTTCCTTTGGCCCTATAGTCTTCTAAGGGATCCGAAATATCTGTTCTCAGATTCCACAGAAATAAGTCTAGCAAAGAGATCCAGGAAATACAGATGTAACTCTGTGAGATGAATTAACAGAACACTAAGCAGTTTCTCAGAAAGCTTCTTTCCAGATTTCATCTGAGGATATTTCCTTTTTCACCATAGCCCTCTATGGGCTTCCAAATATCACTTTGCCAATTCCACAAGAACTGTCTTAGCGAAAGGCTTCTTGAGGGGAAAGCTGTAACTCTGTGAGATGATTTCACGGAACACAAAGAAGTTTCTGAGAAAGCTTCGTTCTCTTTGTGATCGGAGGATATTTCCTTTGGCCCTCTAGTCTTCTAAGGGATCCGAAATATCTGTTCTCAGATTCCACAGAAATAAGGCTAGCAAAGAGATCCACGAAATACTGATGTAACTCTGTGAGATGAATTAACAGAACACTAAGCAGTTTCTCAGAAAGCTACTTTCCAGATTTCATCTGAGGATATTTCCTTTTTCACCATAGCCGTCTATGGGCTTCCAAATATCACTTTGCCAATTCCACAAGAACTGTCTTAGCGAAAGAATTCTTCAGGGGAAAGCTGTAACTCTGTGAGACGATTTCACAGAACACAAAGAAGTTTATCACAAAGCTTCTTTCTCTTTGTTATCAGAGGATATTTCCTTTGGCCCTAGAGTCTTCAAAGGGATCCGAAATATCTGCTCTCAGATTCCACAGAAATAAGGCTAGCAAAGAGATACACCAAACACAGATGTTACTCTATGAGATCATTTCACAGAACACAAAGAAGTTTCTCAGAAAGCTTCTTTCTCTTTGTTATCGGAGTTTATTTCCTTTGGCCCTATAATCTTCAAAGGGATCCGGAATATCTGTTCTCAGATTCCACAGAAATAAGGCTAGCAAAGAGATCCACGAAATACAGATGTAACTCTGTGAGATGAATTAACAGAACATAAGCAGTTTCTCAGAAAGCTTCTTTCCAGATTTCATCTGAGGATATTTCCTTTTTCACCGTAGCCCACTATGGGCTTCCAAATATCTCTTTGCCAATTCCACAAGAACTGTCGTAGCGAAAGGCTTCTTGAGGGGAAAGCTGTAACTCTGTGAGATGATTTCACAGAACACAAAGAAGTTTCTCAGAAAGCTTCTTTCTCTTTGTTATCGGAGGATATTTCCTTTGGCCCTACAGTCTTCAAAGGGATCCGAAATATCTGTTCTCAGATTCCACAGAAATAAGGCTAGCAAAAGATCCACGAAATACAAATGTAACTCTGTGAGATGAATTAACAGAACACTAAGCAGTTTCTCAGAAAGCTACTTTCCAGATTTCATCTGAGGATATTTCCTTTTTCACCATAGCCCTCTATGGGCTTCCAAATATCACTTTGCCAATTCCACAAGAACTGTCTTAGCGAAAGGCTTCTTGAGGGGAAAGCTGTAACTCTGTGAGATGATTTCACAGAACACAAAGAAGTTTCTAAGAAAGCTTCTTTCTCTTTGTTATCGGAAGATATTTCCTTTGGCCTATAGTCTTCTAAGGGATCCGAAATATCTGTTCTCAGATTCCACAGAAATAAGGCTAGCAAAGAGATCCACGAAATACAGATGTAACTCTGTGAGATGAATTAACAGAACACTAAGCAGTTTCTCAGAAAGCTTCTTTCCAGATTTCATCTGAGGATATTTCCTTTTTCACCATAGCCCTCTATGGGCTTCCAAATATCACTTTGCCAATTCCACAAGAAGTGTCTTAGCGAAAGACTTCTTGAGGGGAAAGCTGTAATTCTGTGAGATGATTTCACAGAACACAAAGAAGTTTCTAAGAAAGCTTCTTTCTCTTTGTTATCGGAAGATATTTTCTTTGGCCCTATAGTCTTCTAAGGGATCCGAAATATCTGTTCTCAGATTCCACAGAAATAAGGCTAGCAAAGAGATCCACGAAATACAGATGTAACTCTGTGAGATAAATTAACAGAACACTAAGCAGTTTCTCAGAAAGATACTTTCCAGATTTCATCTGAGGATATTTCCTTTTTCACCCTAGCCCTGTATGGGCTTCCAAATATGACTTTGCCAATTCCACAAGAACTGTCTTAGCGAAAGGCTTCTTGAGGGGAAAGCTGTAACTCTGTGAGATGATTTCACAGAACACAAAGAAGTTTCTCAGAAAGCTTCTTTCTCTTTGTTATCGGAGGATATTTCCTTTGGCCCTATAGTCTTCTAAGAGATCCGAAATATCTGTTCTCAGATTCCACAGAAATAACGCTAGCAAAGAGATACACCAAATACAGATGTAACTCTGTGAGATGAATTAACAGAACACTAAGCAGTTTCTCAGAAAGCTTCTTTCCAGATTTCATCTGAGGATATTTCCTGTTTCAACATAGCCCTCTATGGGCTTCCAAATATCACTTTGCCAATTCCACAAGAACTGTCTTAGCGAAAGACTTCTTCAGGGGAAAGCTGTACCTCTGTGAGATGATTTCACAGAACACAAAGAAGTTTCTCACAAAGCTTCTTTCTCTTTGTTATCGGAGGATATTTCCTTGGGCCCTATAGTCTTCTAAGGGATCCGAAATATCTGTTCTCAGATTCCACAGAAATTAGGCTAGCAAAGAGATACACCAAATACAGATGTAACTCTGTGAGATGAATTAAGAGAACACTAAGCAGTTTCTCAGAAAGCTACTTTCCAGATTTCATCTGAGGATATTTCCTTTTTCACCATAGCCCTCTATGGGCTTCCAAATATCACTTTGCCAATTCCAGAAGAACTGTCTTAGCGAAAGACTTCTTCAGGGGATAGCTGTAACTCTGTGAGATGATTTCACAGAAAACAAAGAAGTTTCTCAGAAAGCTTCTTTCTCTTTGTTATCGGAGGATATTTCCTTTGGCCCTACAGTCTTCAAAGGGATCCGAAATATCTGTTCTCAGATTCCACAGAAATAAGGCTAGCAAAAGATCCACGAAATACAAATGTAACTCTGTGAGATGAATTAACAGAACACTAAGCAGTTTCTCAGAAAGCTACTTTCCAGATTTCATCTGAGGATATTTCCTTTTTCACCATAGCCCTCTATGGGCTTCCAAATATCACTTTGCCAATTCCACAAGAACTGTCTTAGCGAAAGGCTTCTTGAGGGGAAAGCTGTAACTCTGTGAGATGATTTCACAGAACACAAAGAAGTTTCTAAGAAAGCTTCTTTCTCTTTGTTATCGGAAGATATTTCCTTTGGCCTATAGTCTTCTAAGGGATCCGAAATATCTGTTCTCAGATTCCACAGAAATAAGGCTAGAAAGAGATCCACGAAATACAGATGTAACTCTGTGAGATGAATTAACAGAACACTAAGCAGTTTCTCAGAAAGCTTCTTTCCAGATTTCATCTGAGGATATTTCCTTTTTCACCATAGCCCTCTATGGGCTTCCAAATATCACTTTGCCAATTCCACAAGAACTGTCTTAGCGAAAGGCTTCTTGAGTGGAAAGCTGTAACTCTGTGAGGTGATTTCACGGAACACAAAGAAGTTTCTGAGAAAGCTTCGTTCTCTTTGTGATCGGAGGATATTTCCTTTGGCCCTCTAGTCTTCTAAGGGATCCGAAATATCTGTTCTCAGATTCCACAGAAATAAGGCTAGCAAAGAGATCCACGAAATACTGATGTAACTCTGTGAGATGAATTAACAGAACACTAAGCAGTTTCTCAGAAAGCTACGTTCCAGATTTCATCTGAGGATATTTCCTTTTTCACCATAGCCCTCTATGGGCTTCCAAATATCACTTTGCCAATTCCAAAAGAACTGTCTTAGCGAAAGACTTCTTCAGGGGATAGCTGTAACTCTGTGAGATGATTTCACAGAGCACAAAGAAGTTTCTCAGAAAGCTTCTTTCTCTTTGTTATCGGAGGATTTTTCCTTGGGCCCTATAGTCTTCTAAGGGATCCGAAATCTCTGTTCTCAGATTCCACAGAAATAAGGCTAGCAAAGAGATACAACAAATACAGATGTAACTCTGTGAGATGAATTAACAGAACACTAAGCAGTTTCTCAGAAAGCTTCTTTCCAGATTTCATCTGAGGATATTTCCTTTTTCACCATAGCCCTCTATGGGCTTCCAAATATCACTTTGCCAATTCCACAAGAAGTGTCTTAGCGAAAGACTTCTTGAGGGGAAAGCTGTAATTCTGTGAGATGATTTCACAGAACACAAAGAAGTTTCTAAGAAAGCTTCTTTCTCTTTGTTATCGGAAGATATTTTCTTTGGCCCTATAGTCTTCTAAGGGATCCGAAATATCTGTTCTCAGATTCCACAGAAATAAGGCTAGCAAAGAGATCCACGAAATACAGATGTAACTCTGTGAGATAAATTAACAGAACACTAAGCAGTTTCTCAGAAAGATACTTTCCAGATTTCATCTGAGGATATTTCCTTTTTCACCCTAGCCCTGTATGGGCTTCCAAATATGACTTTGCCAATTCCACAAGAACTGTCTTAGCGAAAGGCTTCTTGAGGGGAAAGCTGTAACTCTGTGAGATGATTTCACAGAACACAAAGAAGTTTCTCAGAAACCTTCTTTCCCTTTGTTATCGGAGGATATTTCCTTTGGCCCTATAGTCTTCTAAGAGATCCGAAATATCTGTTCTCAGATTCCACAGAAATAAGGCTAGCAAAGAGATACACCATATACAGATGTTACTCTGTGAGATGAATTAACAGAACACTAACCAGTTTCTCAGAAAGCTTCTTTCCAGATTTCATCTGAGGATATTTCCTTTTTCACCATAGCCCTCCATGGGCTTGAAATATCACTTTGCAATTCCACAAGAACTGCCTTAGCGAAAGACTTCTTGAGGGGAAAGCTGTAACTCTGTGAGATGATTTCACAGAACACAAAGAAGTTTGTAAGAAAGCTTCTTTCTCTTTGTTATCGGAAGATATTTTCTTTGGCCCTATATTCTTCTAAGGGATCCGAAATATCTGTTCTCAGATTCCACAGAAATAAGGCTAGCAAAGAGATCCACGAAATACAGATGTAACTCTGTGAGATGAATTAACAGAACACTAAGCAGTTTCTCAGAAAGCTACTTTCCAGATTTCATCTGAGGATATTTCCTTTTTCACCATAGCCCTGTATGGGCTTCCAAATATTACTTTGCCAATTCCACAAAAACTGTCTTAGCGAAAGGCTTCTTGAGGGGAAAGCTGTAACTCTGTGAGATGATTTCACAGAACACAAAGAAGTTTCTCAGAAAGCTTCTTTCTCTTTGTTATCGGAGGATATTTCCTTTGGCCCTATAGTCTTCTAAGAGATCCGAAATATCTGTTCTCAGATTCCACAGAAATAACGCTAGCAAAGAGATACACCAAATACAGATGTAACTCTGTGAGGTGAATTAACAGAACACTAAGCAGTTTCTCAGAAAGCTTCTTTCCAGATTTCATCTGAGGATATTTCCTTTTTCAACATAGCCCTCTATGGGCTTCCAAATATCACTTTGCCAATTCCACAAGAACTGTCTTAGCGAAAGACTTCTTCAGGGGAAAGCTGTACCTCTGTGAGATGATTTCACAGAACACAAAGAAGTTTCTCACAAAGCTTCTTTCTCTTTGTTATCGGAGGATATTTCCTTGGGCCCTATAGTCTTCTAAGGGATCCGAAATATCTGTTCTCAGATTCCACAGAAATTAGGCTAGCAAAGAGATACACCAAATACAGATGTAACTCTGTGAGATGAATTAACAGAACACTAAGCAGTTTCTCAGAAAGCTACTTTCCAGATTTCATCTGAGGATATTTCCTTTTTCGCCATAGCCCTCTATGGGCTTCCAAATATCACTTTGCCAATTCCACAAGAACTGTCTTAGCGAAAGGCTTCTTGAGGGGAAAGCTGTAACTCTGTGAGATGATTTCACAGAACACAAAGAAGTTTCTCAGAAAGCTTCTTTCTCTTTGTTATCGGAAGATATTTCCTTTGGCCCTATAGTCTTCTAAGGGATCCGAAATATCTGTTCTCAGATTCCACAGAAATAAGTCTAGCAAAGAGATCCAGGAAATACAGATGTAACTCTGTGAGATGAATTAACAGAACACTAAGCAGTTTCTCAGAAAGCTTCTTTCCAGATTTCATCTGAGGATATTTCCTTTTTCACCATAGCCCTCTATGGGCTTCCAAATATCACTTTGCCAATTCCACAAGAACTGTCTTAGCGAAAGGCTTCTTGAGGGGAAAGCTGTAACTCTGTGAGATGATTTCACGGAACACAAAGAAGTTTCTGAGAAAGCTTCGTTCTCTTTGTGATCGGAGGATATTTCCTTTGGCCCTCTAGTCTTCTAAGGGATCCGAAATATCTGTTCTCAGATTCCACAGAAATAAGGCTAGCAAAGAGATCCACGAAATACTGATGTAACTCTGTGAGATGAATTAACAGAACACTAAGCAGTTTCTCAGAAAGCTACTTTCCAGATTTCATCTGAGGATATTTCCTTTTTCACCATAGCCGTCTATGGGCTTCCAAATATCACTTTGCCAATTCCACAAGAACTGTCTTAGCGAAAGAATTCTTCAGGGGAAAGCTGTAACTCTGTGAGACGATTTCACAGAACACAAAGAAGTTTATCACAAAGCTTCTTTCTCTTTGTTATCAGAGGATATTTCCTTTGGCCCTAGAGTCTTCAAAGGGATCCGAAATATCTGCTCTCAGATTCCACAGAAATAAGGCTAGCAAAGAGATACACCAAACACAGATGTTACTCTATGAGATCATTTCACAGAACACAAAGAAGTTTCTCAGAAAGCTTCTTTCTCTTTGTTATCGGAGTTTATTTCCTTTGGCCCTATAATCTTCAAAGGGATCCGGAATATCTGTTCTCAGATTCCACAGAAATAAGGCTAGCAAAGAGATCCACGAAATACAGATGTAACTCTGTGAGATGAATTAACAGAACATAAGCAGTTTCTCAGAAAGCTTCTTTCCAGATTTCATCTGAGGATATTTCCTTTTTCACCGTAGCCCACTATGGGCTTCCAAATATCTCTTTGCCAATTCCACAAGAACTGTCGTAGCGAAAGGCTTCTTGAGGGGAAAGCTGTAACTCTGTGAGATGATTTCACAGAACACAAAGAAGTTTCTCAGAAAGCTTCTTTCTCTTTGTTATCGGAGGATATTTCCTTTGGCCCTATAGTCTTCTTAGGGATCCGAAATATCTGTTCTCAGATTCCACAGAAATAAGGCTAGCAAAAGATCCACGAAATACAAATGTAACTCTGTGAGATGAATTAACAGAACACTAAGCAGTTTCTCAGAAAGCTACTTTCCAGATTTCATCTGAGGATATTTCCTTTTTCGCCATAGCCCTCTATGGGCTTCCAAATATCACTTTGCCAATTCCACAAGAACTGTCTTAGCGAAAGGCTTCTTGAGGGGAAAGCTGTAACTCTGTGAGATGATTTCACAGAACACAAAGAAGTTTCTAAGAAAGCTTCTTTCTCTTTGTTATCGGAAGATATTTCCTTTTTCCCTATAGTCTTCTAAGAGATCCGAAATATCTGTTCTCAGATTCCACAGAAATAAGGCGAGCAAAGAGATACACCATATACAGATGTAACACTGTGAGATGAATTAACAGTACACTAAGCAGTTTCTCAGAAAGCTTCTTTCCAGATTTCATCTGAGGATATTTCCTTTTTCACCATAGCCCTCTATGGGCTTCCAAATATCACTTTGCCAATTCCACAAGAACTGCCTTAGCGAAAGACTTCTTGAGGGGAAAGCTGTAACTCTGTGAGATGATTTCACAGAACACAAAGAAGTTTGTAAGAAAGCTTCTTTCTCTTTGTTATCGGAAGATATTTTCTTTGGCCCTATATTCTTCTAAGGGATCCGAAATATCTGTTCTCAGATTCCACAGAAAAAAGGCTAGCAAAGAGATCCACGAAATACAGATGTAACTCTGTGAGATGAATTAACAGAACACTAAGCAGTTTCTCAGAAAGATACTTTCCAGATTTCATCTGAGGATATTTCCTTTTTCACCATAGCCCTGTATGGGCTTCCAAATATTACTTTGCCAATTCTACAAGAACTGTCTTAGCTAAAGGCTTCTTGAGGGGAAAGCTGTAACTCTGTGAGATGATTTCACAGAACACAAAGAAGTTTCTCAGAAAGCTTCTTTCTCTTTGTTATCGGAGGATATTTCCTTTGGCCTATAGTCTTCTAAGAGATCCGAAATATCTGTTCTCAGATTCCACAGAAATAACGCTAGCAAAGAGATACACCAAATACAGATGTAACTCTGTGAGATGAATTAACAGAACACTAAGCAGTTTCTCAGAAAGCTTCTTTCCAGATTTCATCTGAGGATATTTCCTTTTTCAACATAGCCCTCTATGGGCTTCCAAATATCACTTTGCCAATTCCACAAGAACTGTCTTAGCGAAAGACTTCTTCAGGGGAAAGCTGTACCTCTGTGAGATGATTTCACAGAACACAAAGAAGTTTCTCACAAAGCTTCTTTCTCTTTGTTATCGGAGGATATTTCCTTTGTCCCTATAGTCTTCTAAGGGATCCGAAATATCTGTTCTCAGATTCCACAGAAATTAGGCTAGCAAAGAGATACACCAAATAAAGATGTAACTCTGTGAGATGAATTAAGAGAACACTAAGCTGTTTCTCAGAAAGCTACTTTCCAGATTTCATCTGAGGATATTTCCTTTTTCACCATAGCCCTCTATGGGCTTCCAAATATCACTTTGCCAATTCCAAAAGAACTGTCTTAGCGAAAGACTTCTTCAGGGCATAGCTGTAACTCTGTGAGATGATTTCACAGAAAACAAAGAAGTTTCTCAGAAAGCTTCTTTCTCTTTGTTATCGGAGGATATTTCCTTTGGCCCTACAGTCTTCAAAGGGATCCGAAATATCTGTTCTCAGATTCCACAGAAATAAGGCTAGCAAAAGATCCACGAAATACAAATGTAACTCTGTGAGATGAATTAACAGAACACTAAGCAGTTTCTCAGAAAGCTACTTTCCAGATTTCATCTGAGGATATTTCCTTTTTCACCATAGCCCTCTATGGGCTTCCAAATATCACTTTGCCAATTCCACAAGAACTGTCTTAGCGAAAGGCTTCTTGAGGGGAAAGCTGTAACTCTGTGAGATGATTTCACAGAACACAAAGAAGTTTCTAAGAAAGCTTCTTTCTCTTTGTTATCGGAAGATATTTCCTTTGGCCCTATAGTCTTCTAAGGGATCCGAAATATCTGTTCTCAGATTCCACAGAATTAAGGCTAGCAAAGAGATCCACGAAATACAGATGTAACTCTGTGAGATGAATTAACAGAACACTAAGCAGTTTCTCAGAAAGCTTCTTTCCAGATTTCATCTGAGGATATTTCCTTTTTCACCATAGCCCTCTATGGGCTTCCAAATATCACTTTGCCAATTCCACAAGAACTGTCTTAGCGAAAGGCTTCTTGAGTGGAAAGCTGTAACTCTGTGAGGTGATTTCACGGAACACAAAGAAGTTTCTGAGAAAGCTTCGTTCTCTTTGTGATCGGAGGATATTTCCTTTGGCCCTCTAGTCTTCTAAGGGATCCGAAATATCTGTTCTCAGATTCCACAGAAATTAGGCTAGCAAAGAGATACACCAAATAAAGATGTAACTCTGTGAGATGAATTAAGAGAACACTAAGCAGTTTCTCAGAAAGCTACTTTCCAGATTTCATCTGAGGATATTTCCTTTTTCACCATAGCCCTCTATGGGCTTCCAAATATCACTTTGCCAATTCCAAAAGAACTGTCTTAGCGAAAGACTTCTTCAGGGGATAGCTGTAACTCTGTGAGATGATTTCACAGAAAACAAAGAAGTTTCTCAGAAAGCTTCTTTCTCTTTGTTATCGGAGGATATTTCCTTTGGCCCTACAGTCTTCAAAGGGATCCGAAATATCTGTTCTCAGATTCCACAGAAATAAGGCCAGCAAAAGATCCACGAAATACAAATGTAACTCTGTGAGATGAATTAACAGAACACTAAGCAGTTTCTCAGAAAGCTACTTTCCAGATTTCATCTGAGGATATTTCCTTTTTCACCATAGCCCTCTATGGGCTTCCAAATATCACTTTGCCAATTCCACAAGAACTGTCTTAGCGAACGGCTTCTTGAGGGGAAAGCTGTAACTCTGTGAGATGATTTCACAGAACACAAAGAAGTTTCTAAGAAAGCTTCTTTCTCTTTGTTATCGGAAGATATTTCCTTTGGCCCTATAGTCTTCTAAGGGATCCGAAATATCTGTTCTCAGATTCCACAGAATTAAGGCTAGCAAAGAGATCCACGAAATACAGATGTAACTCTGTGAGATGAATTAACAGAACACTAAGCAGTTTCTCAGAAAGCTTCTTTCCAGATTTCATCTGAGGATATTTCCTTTTTCACCATAGCCCTCTATGGGCTTCCAAATATCACTTTGCCAATTCCACAAGAACTGTCTTAGCGAAAGGCTTCTTGAGTGGAAAGCTGTAACTCTGTGAGGTGATTTCACGGAACACAAAGAAGTTTCTGAGAAAGCTTCGTTCTCTTTGTGATCGGAGGATATTTCCTTTGGCCCTCTAGTCTTCTAAGGGATCCGAAATATCTGTTCTCAGATTCCACAGAAATAAGGCTAGCAAAGAGATCCACGAAATACTGATGTAACTCTGTGAGATGAATTAACAGAACTAAGCAGTTTCTCAGAAAGCTACTTTCCAGATTTCATCTGAGGATATTTCCTTTTTCACCATAGCCGTCTATGGGCTTCCAAATATCACTTTGCCAATTCCACAAGAACTGTCTTAGCGAAAGGCTTCTTGAGGGGAAAGCTGTAACTCTGTGAGATGATTTCACAGAGCACAAAGAAGTTTCTCAGAAAGATCCTTTCTCTTTGTTATCGGAAGATATTTTCTTTGGCCCTATATTCTTCTAAGGGATCCGAAATATCTGTTCTCAGATTCCACAGAAAAAAGGCTAGCAAAGAGATCCACGAAATACAGAGGTAACTCTGTGAGATGAATTAACAGAACACTAAGCAGTTTCTCAGAAAGATACTTTCCAGATTTCATCTGAGGATATTTCCTTTTTCACCATAGCCCTGTATGGGCTTCCAAATATTACTTTGCCAATTCCACAAGAACTGTCTTAGCTAAAGGCTTCTTGAGGGGAAAGCTGTAACTCTGTGAGATGATTTCACAGAACACAAAGAAGTTTCTCAGAAAGCTTCTTTCTCTTTGTTATCGGAGGATATTTCCTTTGGCCCTATAGTCTTCTAAGAGATCCGAAATATCTGTTCTCAGATTCCACAGAAATAACGCTAGCAAAGAGATACACCAAATACAGATGTAACTCTGTGAGATGAATTAACAGAACACTAAGCAGTTTCTCAGAAAGCTTCTTTCCAGATTTCATCTGAGGATATTTCCTGTTTCAACATAGCCCTCTATGGGCTTCCAAATATCACTTTGCCAATTCCACAAGAACTGTCTTAGCGAAAGACTTCTTCAGGGGAAAGCTGTACCTCTGTGAGATGATTTCACAGAACACAAAGAAGTTTCTCACAAAGCTTCTTTCTCTTTGTTATCGGAGGATATTTCCTTTGGCCCTATAGTCTTCTAAGGGATCCGAAATATCTGTTCTCAGATTCCACAGAATTAAGGCTAGCAAAGAGATCCACGAAATACAGATGTAACTCTGTGAGATGAATTAACAGAACACTAAGCAGTTTCTCAGAAAGCTTCTTTCCAGATTTCATCTGAGGATATTTCCTTTTTCACCATAGCCCTCTATGGGCTTCCAAATATCACTTTGCCAATTCCACAAGAACTGTCTTAGCGAAAGGCTTCTTGAGTGGAAAGCTGTAACTCTGTGAGGTGATTTCACGGAACACAAAGAAGTTTCTGAGAAAGCTTCGTTCTCTTTGTGATCGGAGGATATTTCCTTTGGCCCTCTAGTCTTCTAAGGGATCCGAAATATCTGTTCTCAGATTCCACAGAAATTAGGCTAGCAAAGAGATACACCAAATAAAGATGTAACTCTGTGAGATGAATTAAGAGAACACTAAGCAGTTTCTCAGAAAGCTACTTTCCAGATTTCATCTGAGGATATTTCCTTTTTCACCATAGCCCTCTATGGGCTTCCAAATATCACTTTGCCAATTCCAAAAGAACTGTCTTAGCGAAAGACTTCTTCAGGGGATAGCTGTAACTCTGTGAGATGATTTCACAGAAAACAAAGAAGTTTCTCAGAAAGCTTCTTTCTCTTTGTTATCGGAGGATATTTCCTTTGGCCCTACAGTCTTCAAAGGGATCCGAAATATCTGTTCTCAGATTCCACAGAAATAAGGCCAGCAAAAGATCCACGAAATACAAATGTAACTCTGTGAGATGAATTAACAGAACACTAAGCAGTTTCTCAGAAAGCTACTTTCCAGATTTCATCTGAGGATATTTCCTTTTTCACCATAGCCCTCTATGGGCTTCCAAATATCACTTTGCCAATTCCACAAGAACTGTCTTAGCGAAAGGCTTCTTGAGGGGAAAGCTGTAACTCTGTGAGATGATTTCACAGAACACAAAGAAGTTTCTAAGAAAGCTTCTTTCTCTTTGTTATCGGAAGATATTTCCTTTGGCCCTATAGTCTTCTAAGGGATCCGAAATATCTGTTCTCAGATTCCACAGAATTAAGGCTAGCAAAGAGATCCACGAAATACAGATGTAACTCTGTGAGATGAATTAACAGAACACTAAGGAGTTTCTCAGAAAGCTTCTTTCCAGATTTCATCTGAGGATATTTCCTTTTTCACCATAGCCCTCTATGGGCTTCCAAATATCACTTTGCCAATTCCACAAGAACTGTCTTAGCGAAAGGCTTCTTGAGTGGAAAGCTGTAACTCTGTGAGGTGATTTCACGGAACACAAAGAAGTTTCTGAGAAAGCTTCGTTCTCTTTGTGATCGGAGGATATTTCCTTTGGCCCTCTAGTCTTCTAAGGGATCCGAAATATCTGTTCTCAGATTCCACAGAAATAAGGCTAGCAAAGAGATCCACGAAATACTGATGTAACTCTGTGAGATGAATTAACAGAACTAAGCAGTTTCTCAGAAAGCTACTTTCCAGATTTCATCTGAGTATATTTCCTTTTTCACCATAGCCGTCTATGGGCTTCCAAATATCACTTTGCCAATTCCACAAGAACTGTCTTAGCGAAAGGCTTCTTGAGGGGAAAGCTGTAACTCTGTGAGATGATTTCACAGAGCACAAAGAAGTTTCTCAGAAAGATCCTTTCTCTTTGTTATCGGAAGATATTTTCTTTGGCCCTATATTCTTCTAAGGGATCCGAAATATCTGTTCTCAGATTCAACAGAAAAAAGGCTAGCAAAGAGATCCACGAAATACAGAGGTAACTCTGTGAGATGAATTAACAGAACACTAAGCAGTTTCTCAGAAAGATACTTTCCAGATTTCATCTGAGGATATTTCCTTTTTCACCATAGCCCTGTATGGGCTTCCAAATATTACTTTGCCAATTCCACAAGAACTGTCTTAGCTAAAGGCTTCTTGAGGGGAAAGCTGTAACTCTGTGAGATGATTTCACAGAACACAAAGAAGTTTCTCAGAAAGCTTCTTTCTCTTTGTTATCGGAGGATATTTCCTTTGGCCCTATAGTCTTCTAAGAGATCCGAAATATCTGTTCTCAGATTCCACAGAAATAACGCTAGCAAAGAGATACACCAAATACAGATGTAACTCTGTGAGATGAATTAACAGAACACTAAGCAGTTTCTCAGAAAGCTTCTTTCCAGATTTCATCTGAGGATATTTCCTGTTTCAACATAGCCCTCTATGGGCTTCCAAATATCACTTTGCCAATTCCACAAGAACTGTCGTAGCGAAAGACTTCTTCAGGGGAAAGCTGTACCTCTGTGAGATGATTTCACAGAACACAAAGAAGTTTCTCACAAAGCTTCTTTCTCTTTGTTATCGGAGGATATTTCCTTGGGCCCTATAGTCTTCTAAGGGATCCGAAATATCTGTTCTCAGATTCCACAGAAATTAGGCTAGCAAAGAGATACACCAAATACAGATGTAACTCTGTGAGATGAATTAAGAGAACACTAAGCAGTTTCTCAGAAAGCTACTTTCCAGATTTCATCTGAGGATATTTCCTTTTTCACCATAGCCCTCTATGGGCTTCCAAATACCACTTTGCCAATTCCAAAAGAACTGTCTTAGCGAAAGACTTCTTCAGGGGATAGCTGTAACTCTGTGAGATGATTTCACAGAAAACAAAGAAGTTTCTCAGAAAGCTTCTTTCTCTTTGTTATCGGAGGATATTTCCTTTGGCCCTACAGTCTTCAAAGGGATCCGAAATATCTGTTCTCAGATTCCACAGAAATAAGGCTAGCAAAAGATCCACGAAATACAAGTGTAACTCTGTGAGATGAATTAACAGAACACTAAGCAGTTTCTCAGAAAGCTACTTTCCAGATTTCATCTGAGGATATTTCCTTTTTCACCATAGCCCTCTATGGGCTTCCAAATATCACTTTGCCAATTCCACAAGAACTGTCTTAGCGAAAGGCTTCTTGAGGGGAAAGCTGTAACTCTGTGAGATGATTTCACAGAACACAAAGAAGTTTCTAAGAAAGCTTCTTTCTCTTTGTTATCGGAAGATATTTCCTTTGGCCCTATAGTCTTCTAAGGGATCCGAAATATCTGTTCTCAGATTCCACAGAAATAAGGCTAGCAAAGAGATCCACGAAATACAGATGTAACTCTGTGAGATGAATTAACAGAACACTAAGCAGTTTCTCAGAAAGCTTCTTTCCAGATTTCATCTGAGGATATTTCCTTTTTCACCATAGCCCTCTATGGGCTTCCAAATATCACTTTGCCAATTCCACAAGAACTGTCTTAGCGAAAGGCTTCTTGAGTGGAAAGTTGTAACTCTGTGAGGTGATTTCACGGAACACAAAGAAGTTTCTGAGAAAGCTTCGTTCTCTTTGTGATCGGAGGATATTTCCTTTGGCCCTCTAGTCTTCTAAGGGATCCGAAATATCTGTTCTCAGATTCCACAGAAATAAGGCTAGCAAAGAGATCCACGAAATACTGATGTAACTCTGTGAGATGAATTAACAGAACACTAAGCAGTTTCTCAGAAAGCTTCTTTCCAGATTTCATCTGAGGATATTTCCTTTTTCACCATAGCCCTCTATGGGCTTCCAAATATCACTTTGCCAATTCCAAAAGAACTGTCTTAGCGAAAGACTTCTTCAGGGGATAGCTGTATCTCTGTGAGATGATTTCACAGAACACAAAGAAGTTTCTCAGAAAGCTTCTTTCTCTTTGTTATCGGAGGATTTTTCCTTGGGCCCTATAGTCTTCTAAGGGATCCGAAATCTCTGTTCTCAGATTCCACAGAAATAAGGCTAGCAAAGAGATACAACAAATACAGATGTAACTCTGTGAGATGAATTAACAGAACACTAAGCAGTTTCTCAGAAAGCTTCTTTCCAGATTTCATCTGAGGATATTTCCTTTTTCACCATAGCCCTCTATGGGCTTCCAAATATCACTTTGCCAATTCCACAAGAAGTGTCTTAGCGAAAGACTTCTTGAGGGGAAAGCTGTAATTCTGTGAGATGATTTCACAGAACACAAAGAAGTTTCTAAGAAAGCTTCTTTCTCTTTGTTATCGGAAGATATTTTCTTTGGCCCTATAGTCTTCTAAGGGATCCGAAATATCTGTTCTCAGATTCCACAGAAATAAGGCTAGCAAAGAGATCCACGAAATACAGATGTAACTCTGTGAGATAAATTAACAGAACACTAAGCAGTTTCTCAGAAAGATACTTTCCAGATTTCATCTGAGGATATTTCCTTTTTCACCCTAGCCCTGTATGGGCTTCCAAATATGACTTTGCCAATTCCACAAGAACTGTCTTAGCGAAAGGCTTCTTGAGGGGAAAGCTGTAACTCTGTGAGATGATTTCACAGAACACAAAGAAGTTTCTCAGAAACCTTCTTTCCCTTTGTTATCGGAGGATATTTCCTTTGGCCCTATAGTCTTCTAAGAGATCCGAAATATCTGTTCTCAGATTCCACAGAAATAACGCTAGCAAAGAGATACACCAAATACAGATGTAACTCTGTGAGATGAATTAACAGAACACTAAGCAGTTTCTCAGAAAGCTTCTTTCCAGATTTCATCTGAGGATATTTCCTGTTTCAACATAGCCCTCTATGGGCTTCCAAATATCACTTTGCCAATTCCACAAGAACTGTCTTAGCGAAAGACTTCTTCAGGGGAAAGCTGTACCTCTGTGAGATGATTTCACAGAACACAAAGAAGTTTCTCACAAAGCTTCTTTCTCTTTGTTATCGGAGTTTATTTCCTTTGGCCCTATAATCTTCAAAGGGTTCCGGAATATCTGTTCTCATATTCCACAGAAATAAGGCTAGCAATGAGATCCAAGAAATACAGATGTAACTCTGTGAGATGAATTAACAGAACACTAAGCAGTTTCTCAGAAAGCTACTTTCCAGATTTCATCTGGGGATATTTCCTTTTTCGCCATAGCCCTCTATGGGCTTCCAAATATCACTTTGCCAATTCCACAAGAACTGTCTTAGCGAAAGGCTTCTTGAGGGGAAAGCTGTAACTCTGTGAGATGATTTCACAGAACACAAACAAGTTTCTAAGAAAGCTTCTTTCTCTTTGTTATCGGAAGATATTTCCTTTGGCCCTATAGTCTTCTAAGAGATCCGAAATATCTGTTCTCAGATTCCACAGAAATAAGGCTAGCAAAGGGATACACCATATACAGATGTTACTCTGTGAGATGAATTAACAGAACACTAAGCAGTTTCTCAGAAAGCTTCTTTCCAGATTTCATCTGAGGATATTTCCTTTTTCACCATAGCCCTCTATGGGCTTGAAATATCACTTTGCAATTCCACAAGAACTGCCTTAGCGAAAGACTTCTTGAGGGGAAAGCTGTAACTCTGTGAGATGATTTCACAGAACACAAAGAAGTTTGTAAGAAAGCTTCTTTCTCTTTGTTATCAGAAGATATTTTCTTTGGCCCTATATTTTTCTAAGGGATCCGAAATATCTGTTCTCAGATTCCACAGAAATAAGGCTAGCAAAGAGATCCACGAAAT
The DNA here is from genome assembly GCF_043159975.1 of Macaca nemestrina. Taxonomy (NCBI): domain Eukaryota; kingdom Metazoa; phylum Chordata; class Mammalia; order Primates; family Cercopithecidae; genus Macaca; species Macaca nemestrina. The sequence goes on from NC_092143.1 coordinate 29,717,528, forward strand.
ACAGATGTAACTCTGTGAGATGAATTAACAGAACACTAAGCAGTTTCTCAGAAAGCTACTTTCCAGATTTCATCTGAGGATATTTCCTTTTTCACCATAGCCCTGTATGGGCTTCCAAATATTACTTTGCCAATTCCAAAAAAACTGTCTTAGCGAAAGGCTTCTTGAGGGGAAAGCTGTAACTCTGTGAGATGATTTCACAGAACACAAAGAAGTTTCTCAGAAAGCTTCTTTCTCTTTGTTATCGGAGGATATTTCCTTTGGCCCTATAGTCTTCTAAGAGATCCGAAATATCTGTTCTCAGATCCACAGAAATAACGCTAGCAAAGAGATACACCAAATACAGATGTAACTCTGTGAGGTGAATTAACAGAACACTAAGCAGTTTCTCAGAAAGCTTCTTTCCAGATTTCATCTGAGGATATTTCCTTTTTCAACATAGCCCTCTATGGGCTTCCAAATATCACTTTGCCAATTCCACAAGAACTGTCTTAGCGAAAGACTTCTTGAGGGGAAAGCTGTACCTCTGTGAGATGATTTCACAGAACACAAAGAAGTTTCTCAGAAAGCTTCTTTCTCTTTGTTATCGGAGGATATTTCATTGGGCCCTATAGTCTTCTAAGGGATCCGAAATATCTGTTCTCAGATTCCACAGAAATTAGGCTAGCAAAGAGATACACCAAATACAGATGTAACTCTGTGAGATGAATTAACAGTACACTAAGCAGTTTCTCAGAAAGCTTCTTTCCAGATTTCATCTGAGGATATTTCCTTTTTCACCATAGCCCTCTATGGGCTTCCAAATATCACTTTGCCAATTCCACAAGAACTGCCTTAGCGAAAGACTTCTTGAGGGGAAAGCTGTAACTCTGTGAGATGATTTCACAGAACACAAAGAAGTTTGTAAGAAAGCTTCTTTCTCTTTGTTATCGGAAGATATTTTCTTTGGCCCTATATTCTTCTAAGGGATCCGAAATATCTGTTCTCAGATTCCACAGAAAAAAGGCTAGCAAAGAGATCCACGAAATACAGATGTAACTCTGTGAGATGAATTAACAGAACACTAAGCAGTTTCTCAGAAAGATACTTTCCAGATTTCATCTGAGGATATTTCCTTTTTCACCATAGCCCTGTATGGGCTTCCAAATATTACTTTGCCAATTCTACAAGAACTGTCTTAGCTAAAGGCTTCTTGAGGGGAAAGCTGTAACTCTGTGAGATGATTTCACAGAACACAAAGAAGTTTCTCAGAAAGCTTCTTTCTCTTTGTTATCGGAGGATATTTCCTTTGGCCTATAGTCTTCTAAGAGATCCGAAATATCTGTTCTCAGATTCCACAGAAATAACGCTAGCAAAGAGATACACCAAATACAGATGTAACTCTGTGAGATGAATTAACAGAACACTAAGCAGTTTCTCAGAAAGCTTCTTTCCAGATTTCATCTGAGGATATTTCCTTTTTCAACATAGCCCTCTATGGGCTTCCAAATATCACTTTGCCAATTCCACAAGAACTGTCTTAGCGAAAGACTTCTTCAGGGGAAAGCTGTACCTCTGTGAGATGATTTCACAGAACACAAAGAAGTTTCTCACAAAGCTTCTTTCTCTTTGTTATCGGAGGATATTTCCTTTGTCCCTATAGTCTTCTAAGGGATCCGAAATATCTGTTCTCAGATTCCACAGAAATTAGGCTAGCAAAGAGATACACCAAATAAAGATGTAACTCTGTGTGATGAATTAAGAGAACACTAAGCTGTTTCTCAGAAAGCTACTTTCCAGATTTCATCTGAGGATATTTCCTTTTTCACCATAGCCCTCTATGGGCTTCCAAATATCACTTTGCCAATTCCAAAAGAACTGTCTTAGCGAAAGACTTCTTCAGGGGATAGCTGTAACTCTGTGAGATGATTTCACAGAAAACAAAGAAGTTTCTCAGAAAGCTTCTTTCTCTTTGTTATCGGAGGATATTTCCTTTGGCCCTACAGTCTTCAAAGGGATCCGAAATATCTGTTCTCAGATTCCACAGAAATAAGGCTAGCAAAAGATCCACGAAATACAAATGTAACTCTGTGAGATGAATTAACAGAACACTAAGCAGTTTCTCAGAAAGCTACTTTCCAGATTTCATCTGAGGATATTTCCTTTTTCACCATAGCCCTCTATGGGCTTCCAAATATCACTTTGCCAATTCCACAAGAACTGTCTTAGCGAAAGGCTTCTTGAGGGGAAAGCTGTAACTCTGTGAGATGATTTCACAGAACACAAAGAAGTTTCTAAGAAAGCTTCTTTCTCTTTGTTATCGGAAGATATTTCCTTTGGCCCTATAGTCTTCTAAGGGATCCGAAATATCTGTTCTCAGATTCCACAGAATTAAGGCTAGCAAAGAGATCCACGAAATACAGATGTAACTCTGTGAGATGAATTAACAGAACACTAAGCAGTTTCTCAGAAAGCTTCTTTCCAGATTTCATCTGAGGATATTTCCTTTTTCACCATAGCCCTCTATGGGCTTCCAAATATCACTTTGCCAATTCCACAAGAACTGTCTTAGCGAAAGGCTTCTTGAGTGGAAAGCTGTAACTCTGTGAGGTGATTTCACGGAACACAAAGAAGTTTCTGAGAAAGCTTCGTTCTCTTTGTGATCGGAGGATATTTCCTTTGGCCCTCTAGTCTTCTAAGGGATCCGAAATATCTGTTCTCAGATTCCACAGAAATTAGGCTAGCAAAGAGATACACCAAATAAAGATGTAACTCTGTGAGATGAATTAAGAGAACACTAAGCAGTTTCTCAGAAAGCTACTTTCCAGATTTCATCTGAGGATATTTCCTTTTTCACCATAGCCCTCTATGGGCTTCCAAATATCACTTTGCCAATTCCAAAAGAACTGTCTTAGCGAAAGACTTCTTCAGGGGATAGCTGTAACTCTGTGAGATGATTTCACAGAAAACAAAGAAGTTTCTCAGAAAGCTTCTTTCTCTTTGTTATCGGAGGATATTTCCTTTGGCCCTACAGTCTTCAAAGGGATCCGAAATATCTGTTCTCAGTTTCCACAGAAATAAGGCCAGCAAAAGATCCACGAAATACAAATGTAACTCTGTGAGATGAATTAACAGAACACTAAGCAGTTTCTCAGAAAGCTACTTTCCAGATTTCATCTGAGGATATTTCCTTTTTCACCATAGCCCTCTATGGGCTTCCAAATATCACTTTGCCAATTCCACAAGAACTGTCTTAGCGAAAGGCTTCTTGAGGGGAAAGCTGTAACTCTGTGAGATGATTTCACAGAACACAAAGAAGTTTCTAAGAAAGCTTCTTTCTCTTTGTTATCGGAAGATATTTCCTTTGGCCCTATAGTCTTCTAAGGGATCCGAAATATCTGTTCTCAGATTCCACAGAATTAAGGCTAGCAAAGAGATCCACGAAATACAGATGTAACTCTGTGAGATGAATTAACAGAACACTAAGCAGTTTCTCAGAAAGCTTCTTTCCAGATTTCATCTGAGGATATTTCCTTTTTCACCATAGCCCTCTATGGGCTTCCAAATATCACTTTGCCAATTCCACAAGAACTGTCTTAGCGAAAGGCTTCTTGAGTGGAAAGCTGTAACTCTGTGAGGTGATTTCACGGAACACAAAGAAGTTTCTGAGAAAGCTTCGTTCTCTTTGTGATCGGAGGATATTTCCTTTGGCCCTCTAGTCTTCTAAGGGATCCGAAATATCTGTTCTCAGATTCCACAGAAATAAGGCTAGCAAAGAGATCCACGAAATACTGATGTAACTCTGTGAGATGAATTAACAGAACTAAGCAGTTTCTCAGAAAGCTACTTTCCAGATTTCATCTGAGGATATTTCCTTTTTCACCATAGCCGTCTATGGGCTTCCAAATATCACTTTGCCAATTCCACAAGAACTGTCTTAGCGAAAGGCTTCTTGAGGGGAAAGCTGTAACTCTGTGAGATGATTTCACAGAGCACAAAGAAGTTTCTCAGAAAGATCCTTTCTCTTTGTTATCGGAAGATATTTTCTTTGGCCCTATATTCTTCTAAGGGATCCGAAATATCTGTTCTCAGATTCCACAGAAAAAAGGCTAGCAAAGAGATCCACGAAATACAGAGGTAACTCTGTGAGATGAATTAACAGAACACTAAGCAGTTTCTCAGAAAGATACTTTCCAGATTTCATCTGAGGATATTTCCTTTTTCACCATAGCCCTGTATGGGCTTCCAAATATTACTTTGCCAATTCCACAAGAACTGTCTTAGCTAAAGGCTTCTTGAGGGGAAAGCTGTAACTCTGTGAGATGATTTCACAGAACACAAAGAAGTTTCTCAGAAAGCTTCTTTCTCTTTGTTATCGGAGGATATTTCCTTTGGCCCTATAGTCTTCTAAGAGATCCGAAATATCTGTTCTCAGATTCCACAGAAATAACGCTAGCAAAGAGATACACCAAATACAGATGTAACTCTGTGAGATGAATTAACAGAACACTAAGCAGTTTCTCAGAAAGCTTCTTTCCAGATTTCATCTGAGGATATTTCCTGTTTCAACATAGCCCTCTATGGGCTTCCAAATATCACTTTGCCAATTCCACAAGAACTGTCTTAGCGAAAGACTTCTTCAGGGGAAAGCTGTACCTCTGTGAGATGATTTCACAGAACACAAAGAAGTTTCTCACAAAGCTTCTTTCTCTTTGTTATCGGAGGATATTTCCTTTGGCCCTATAGTCTTCTAAGGGATCCGAAATATCTGTTCTCAGATTCCACAGAATTAAGGCTAGCAAAGAGATCCACGAAATACAGATGTAACTCTGTGAGATGAATTAACAGAACACTAAGCAGTTTCTCAGAAAGCTTCTTTCCAGATTTCATCTGAGGATATTTCCTTTTTCACCATAGCCCTCTATGGGCTTCCAAATATCACTTTGCCAATTCCACAAGAACTGTCTTAGCGAAAGGCTTCTTGAGTGGAAAGCTGTAACTCTGTGAGGTGATTTCACGGAACACAAAGAAGTTTCTGAGAAAGCTTCGTTCTCTTTGTGATCGGAGGATATTTCCTTTGGCCCTCTAGTCTTCTAAGGGATCCGAAATATCTGTTCTCAGATTCCACAGAAATTAGGCTAGCAAAGAGATACACCAAATAAAGATGTAACTCTGTGAGATGAATTAAGAGAACACTAAGCAGTTTCTCAGAAAGCTACTTTCCAGATTTCATCTGAGGATATTTCCTTTTTCACCATAGCCCTCTATGGGCTTCCAAATATCACTTTGCCAATTCCAAAAGAACTGTCTTAGCGAAAGACTTCTTCAGGGGATAGCTGTAACTCTGTGAGATGATTTCACAGAAAACAAAGAAGTTTCTCAGAAAGCTTCTTTCTCTTTGTTATCGGAGGATATTTCCTTTGGCCCTACAGTCTTCAAAGGGATCCGAAATATCTGTTCTCAGATTCCACAGAAATAAGGCCAGCAAAAGATCCACGAAATACAAATGTAACTCTGTGAGATGAATTAACAGAACACTAAGCAGTTTCTCAGAAAGCTACTTTCCAGATTTCATCTGAGGATATTTCCTTTTTCACCATAGCCCTCTATGGGCTTCCAAATATCACTTTGCCAATTCCACAAGAACTGTCTTAGCGAAAGGCTTCTTGAGGGGAAAGCTGTAACTCTGTGAGATGATTTCACAGAACACAAAGAAGTTTCTAAGAAAGCTTCTTTCTCTTTGTTATCGGAAGATATTTCCTTTGGCCCTATAGTCTTCTAAGGGATCCGAAATATCTGTTCTCAGATTCCACAGAATTAAGGCTAGCAAAGAGATCCACGAAATACAGATGTAACTCTGTGAGATGAATTAACAGAACACTAAGCAGTTTCTCAGAAAGCTTCTTTCCAGATTTCATCTGAGGATATTTCCTTTTTCACCATAGCCCTCTATGGGCTTCCAAATATCACTTTGCCAATTCCACAAGAACTGTCTTAGCGAAAGGCTTCTTGAGTGGAAAGCTGTAACTCTGTGAGGTGATTTCACGGAACACAAAGAAGTTTCTGAGAAAGCTTCGTTCTCTTTGTGATCGGAGGATATTTCCTTTGGCCCTCTAGTCTTCTAAGGGATCCGAAATATCTGTTCTCAGATTCCACAGAAATAAGGCTAGCAAAGAGATCCACGAAATACTGATGTAACTCTGTGAGATGAATTAACAGAACTAAGCAGTTTCTCAGAAAGCTACTTTCCAGATTTCATCTGAGTATATTTCCTTTTTCACCATAGCCGTCTATGGGCTTCCAAATATCACTTTGCCAATTCCACAAGAACTGTCTTAGCGAAAGGCTTCTTGAGGGGAAAGCTGTAACTCTGTGAGATGATTTCACAGAGCACAAAGAAGTTTCTCAGAAAGATCCTTTCTCTTTGTTATCGGAAGATATTTTCTTTGGCCCTATATTCTTCTAAGGGATCCGAAATATCTGTTCTCAGATTCCACAGAAAAAAGGCTAGCAAAGAGATCCACGAAATACAGAGGTAACTCTGTGAGATGAATTAACAGAACACTAAGCAGTTTCTCAGAAAGATACTTTCCAGATTTCATCTGAGGATATTTCCTTTTTCACCATAGCCCTGTATGGGCTTCCAAATATTACTTTGCCAATTCCACAAGAACTGTCTTAGCTAAAGGCTTCTTGAGGGGAAAGCTGTAACTCTGTGAGATGATTTCACAGAACACAAAGAAGTTTCTCAGAAAGCTTCTTTCTCTTTGTTATCGGAGGATATTTCCTTTGGCCCTATAGTCTTCTAAGAGATCCGAAATATCTGTTCTCAGATTCCACAGAAATAACGCTAGCAAAGAGATACACCAAATACAGATGTAACTCTGTGAGATGAATTAACAGAACACTAAGCAGTTTCTCAGAAAGCTTCTTTCCAGATTTCATCTGAGGATATTTCCTGTTTCAACATAGCCCTCTATGGGCTTCCAAATATCACTTTGCCAATTCCACAAGAACTGTCGTAGCGAAAGACTTCTTCAGGGGAAAGCTGTACCTCTGTGAGATGATTTCACAGAACACAAAGAAGTTTCTCACAAAGCTTCTTTCTCTTTGTTATCGGAGGATATTTCCTTGGGCCCTATAGTCTTCTAAGGGATCCGAAATATCTGTTCTCAGATTCCACAGAAATTAGGCTAGCAAAGAGATACACCAAATACAGATGTAACTCTGTGAGATGAATTAAGAGAACACTAAGCAGTTTCTCAGAAAGCTACTTTCCAGATTTCATCTGAGGATATTTCCTTTTTCACCATAGCCCTCTATGGGCTTCCAAATATCACTTTGCCAATTCCAAAAGAACTGTCTTAGCGAAAGACTTCTTCAGGGGATAGCTGTAACTCTGTGAGATGATTTCACAGAAAACAAAGAAGTTTCTCAGAAAGCTTCTTTCTCTTTGTTATCGGAGGATATTTCCTTTGGCCCTACAGTCTTCAAAGGGATCCGAAATATCTGTTCTCAGATTCCACAGAAATAAGGCTAGCAAAAGATCCACGAAATACAAGTGTAACTCTGTGAGATGAATTAACAGAACACTAAGCAGTTTCTCAGAAAGCTACTTTCCAGATTTCATCTGAGGATATTTCCTTTTTCACCATAGCCCTCTATGGGCTTCCAAATATCACTTTGCCAATTCCACAAGAACTGTCTTAGCGAAAGGCTTCTTGAGGGGAAAGCTGTAACTCTGTGAGATGATTTCACAGAACACAAAGAAGTTTCTAAGAAAGCTTCTTTCTCTTTGTTATCGGAAGATATTTCCTTTGGCCCTATAGTCTTCTAAGGGATCCGAAATATCTGTTCTCAGATTCCACAGAAATAAGGCTAGCAAAGAGATCCACGAAATACAGATGTAACTCTGTGAGATGAATTAACAGAACACTAAGCAGTTTCTCAGAAAGCTTCTTTCCAGATTTCATCTGAGGATATTTCCTTTTTCACCATAGCCCTCTATGGGCTTCCAAATATCACTTTGCCAATTCCACAAGAACTGTCTTAGCGAAAGGCTTCTTGAGTGGAAAGCTGTAACTCTGTGAGGTGATTTCACGGAACACAAAGAAGTTTCTGAGAAAGCTTCGTTCTCTTTGTGATCGGAGGATATTTCCTTTGGCCCTCTAGTCTTCTAAGGGATCCGAAATATCTGTTCTCAGATTCCACAGAAATAAGGCTAGCAAAGAGATCCACGAAATACTGATGTAACTCTGTGAGATGAATTAACAGAACACTAAGCAGTTTCTCAGAAAGCTTCTTTCCAGATTTCATCTGAGGATATTTCCTTTTTCACCATAGCCCTCTATGGGCTTCCAAATATCACTTTGCCAATTCCAAAAGAACTGTCTTAGCGAAAGACTTCTTCAGGGGATAGCTGTATCTCTGTGAGATGATTTCACAGAGCACAAAGAAGTTTCTCAGAAAGCTTCTTTCTCTTTGTTATCGGAGGATTTTTCCTTGGGCCCTATAGTCTTCTAAGGGATCCGAAATCTCTGTTCTCAGATTCCACAGAAATAAGGCTAGCAAAGAGATACAACAAATACAGATGTAACTCTGTGAGATGAATTAACAGAACACTAAGCAGTTTCTCAGAAAGCTTCTTTCCAGATTTCATCTGAGGATATTTCCTTTTTCACCATAGCCCTCTATGGGCTTCCAAATATCACTTTGCCAATTCCACAAGAAGTGTCTTAGCGAAAGACTTCTTGAGGGGAAAGCTGTAATTCTGTGAGATGATTTCACAGAACACAAAGAAGTTTCTAAGAAAGCTTCTTTCTCTTTGTTATCGGAAGATATTTTCTTTGGCCCTATAGTCTTCTAAGGGATCCGAAATATCTGTTCTCAGATTCCACAGAAATAAGGCTAGCAAAGAGATCCACGAAATACAGATGTAACTCTGTGAGATAAATTAACAGAACACTAAGCAGTTTCTCAGAAAGATACTTTCCAGATTTCATCTGAGGATATTTCCTTTTTCACCCTAGCCCTGTATGGGCTTCCAAATATGACTTTGCCAATTCCACAAGAACTGTCTTAGCGAAAGGCTTCTTGAGGGGAAAGCTGTAACTCTGTGAGATGATTTCACAGAACACAAAGAAGTTTCTCAGAAACCTTCTTTCCCTTTGTTATCGGAGGATATTTCCTTTGGCCCTATAGTCTTCTAAGAGATCCGAAATATCTGTTCTCAGATTCCACAGAAATAACGCTAGCAAAGAGATACACCAAATACAGATGTAACTCTGTGAGATGAATTAACAGAACACTAAGCAGTTTCTCAGAAAGCTTCTTTCCAGATTTCATCTGAGGATATTTCCTGTTTCAACATAGCCCTCTATGGGCTTCCAAATATCACTTTGCCAATTCCACAAGAACTGTCTTAGCGAAAGACTTCTTCAGGGGAAAGCTGTACCTCTGTGAGATGATTTCACAGAACACAAAGAAGTTTCTCACAAAGCTTCTTTCTCTTTGTTATCGGAGTTTATTTCCTTTGGCCCTATAATCTTCAAAGGGTTCCGGAATATCTGTTCTCATATTCCACAGAAATAAGGCTAGCAATGAGATCCAAGAAATACAGATGTAACTCTGTGAGATGAATTAACAGAACACTAAGCAGTTTCTCAGAAAGCTACTTTCCAGATTTCATCTGGGGATATTTCCTTTTTCGCCATAGCCCTCTATGGGCTTCCAAATATCACTTTGCCAATTCCACAAGAACTGTCTTAGCGAAAGGCTTCTTGAGGGGAAAGCTGTAACTCTGTGAGATGATTTCACAGAACACAAACAAGTTTCTAAGAAAGCTTCTTTCTCTTTGTTATCGGAAGATATTTCCTTTGGCCCTATAGTCTTCTAAGAGATCCGAAATATCTGTTCTCAGATTCCACAGAAATAAGGCTAGCAAAGGGATACACCATATACAGATGTTACTCTGTGAGATGAATTAACAGAACACTAAGCAGTTTCTCAGAAAGCTTCTTTCCAGATTTCATCTGAGGATATTTCCTTTTTCACCATAGCCCTCTATGGGCTTGAAATATCACTTTGCAATTCCACAAGAACTGCCTTAGCGAAAGACTTCTTGAGGGGAAAGCTGTAACTCTGTGAGATGATTTCACAGAACACAAAGAAGTTTGTAAGAAAGCTTCTTTCTCTTTGTTATCAGAAGATATTTTCTTTGGCCCTATATTTTTCTAAGGGATCCGAAATATCTGTTCTCAGATTCCACAGAAATAAGGCTAGCAAAGAGATCCACGAAATACAGATGTAACTCTGTGAGATGAATTAACAGAACACTAAGCAGTTTCTCAGAAAGCTACTTTCCAGATTTCATCTGAGGATATTTCCTTTTTCACCATAGCCCTGTATGGGCTTCCAAATATTACTTTGCCAATTCCAAAAAAACTGTCTTAGCGAAAGGCTTCTTGAGGGGAAAGCTGTAACTCTGTGAGATGATTTCACAGAACACAAAGAAGTTTCTCAGAAAGCTTCTTTCTCTTTGTTATCGGAGGATATTTCCTTTGGCCCTATAGTCTTCTAAGAGATCCGAAATATCTGTTCTCAGATCCACAGAAATAACGCTAGCAAAGAGATACACCAAATACAGATGTAACTCTGTGAGGTGAATTAACAGAACACTAAGCAGTTTCTCAGAAAGCTTCTTTCCAGATTTCATCTGAGGATATTTCCTTTTTCAACATAGCCCTCTATGGGCTTCCAAATATCACTTTGCCAATTCCACAAGAACTGTCTTAGCGAAAGACTTCTTGAGGGGAAAGCTGTACCTCTGTGAGATGATTTCACAGAACACAAAGAAGTTTCTCAGAAAGCTTCTTTCTCTTTGTTATCGGAGGATATTTCATTGGGCCCTATAGTCTTCTAAGGGATCCGAAATATCTGTTCTCAGATTCCACAGAAATTAGGCTAGCAAAGAGATACACCAAATACAGATGTAACTCTGTGAGATGAATTAACAGAACACTAAGCAGTTTCTCAGAAAGCTACTTTCCAGATTTCATCTGAGGATATTTCCTTTTTCACCATAGCCCTCTATGGGCTTCCAAATATCACTTTGCCAATTCCAAAAGAACTGTCTTAGCGAAAGACTTCTTCAGGGGATAGCTGTAACTCTGTGAGATGATTTCACAGAAAACAAAGAAGTTTCTCAGAAAGCTTCTTTCTCTTTGTTATCGGAGGATATTTCCTTTGGCCCTACAGTCTTCAAAGGGATCCGAAATATCTGTTCTCAGATTCCACAGAAATAAGGGTAGCAAAAGATCCACGAAATAAAAATGTAACTCTGTAAGATGAATTAACAGAACACTAAGCAGTTTCTCAGAAAGCTACTTTCCAGATTTCATCTGAGGATATTTCCTTTTTCACCATAGCCCTCTATGGGCTTCCAAATATCACTTTGCCAATTCCACAAGAACTGTCTTAGCGAAAGGCTTCTTGAGGGGAAAGCTGTAACTCTGTGAGATGATTTCACAGAACACAAAGAAGTTTCTAAGAAAGCTTCTTTCTCTTTGTTATAGGAAGATATTTCCTTTGGCCCTATAGTCTTCTAAGGGATCCGAAATATCTGTTCTCAGATTAAACAGAAATAAGGCTAGCAAAGAGATCCACGAAATACAGATGTAACTCTGTGAGATGAATTAACAGAACACTAAGCAGTTTCTCAGAAAGCTTCTTTCCAGATTTCATCTGAGGATATTTCCTTTTTCACCATAGCCCTCTATGGGCTTCCAAATATCACTTTGCCAATTCCACAAGAACTGTCTTAGCGAAAGGCTTCTTGAGTGGAAAGCTGTAACTCTGTGAGGTGATTTCACAGAACACAAAGAAGTTTCTGAGAAAGCTTCGTTCTCTTTGTGATCGGAGGATATTTCCTTTGGCCCTCTAGTCTTCTAAGGGATCCGAAATATCTGTTCTCAGATTCCACAGAAATAAAGCTAGCAAAGAGATCCACGAAATACAGATGTAACTCTGTGAGACGAATTAACAGAACACTAAGCAGTTTCTCAGAAAGCTACTTTCCAGATTTCATCTGAGTATATTTCCTTTTTCACCATAGCCGTCTATGGGCTTCCAAATATCACTTTGCCAATTCCACAAGAACTGTCTTAGCGAAAGGCTTCTTGAGGGGAAAGCTGTAACTCTGTGAGATGATTTCACAGAGCACAAAGAAGTTTCTCAGAAAGCTTCTTTCTCTTTGTTATCGGAGGATTTTTCCTTGGGCCCTATAGTCTTCTAAAGGATCCGAAATCTCTGTTCTCAGATTCCACAGAAATAAGGCTAGCAAAGAGATACAACAAATACAGATGTAACTCGGTGAGATGAATTAACAGAACACTAAGCAGTTTCTCAGAAAGCTTCTTTCCAGATTTCATCTAAGGATAGTTCCTTTTTCACCATAGCCCTCTATGGGCTTCCAAATATCACTTTGCCAATTCCACAAGAAGTGTGTTAGCGAAAGACTTCTTGAGGGGAAAGCTGTAATTCTGTGAGATGATTTCACAGAACACAAAGAAGTTTGTAAGAAAGCTTCTTTCTCTTTGTTATCGGAAGATATTTTCTTTGGCCCTATAGTCTTCTAAGGGATCCGAAATATCTGTTCTCAGATTCCACAGAAATAAGGCTAGCAAAGAGATCCACGAAATACAGATGTAACTCTGTGAGATGAATTAACAGAACACTAAGCAGTTTCTCAGAAAGATACTTTCCAGATTTCATCTGAGGATATTTCCTTTTTCACCATAGAACTGTATGGGCTTCCAAATATTACTTTGCCAATTCCACAAGAACTGTCTTAGCGAAAGGCTTCTTGAGGGGAAAGCTTTAACTCTGTGAGATGATTTCACAGAACACAAAGAAGTTTCTCAGAAAGCTTCTTTCTCTTTGTTATCGGAGGATATTTCCTTTGGCCCTATAGTCTTCTAATAGATCCGAAATATCTGTTCTCAGATTCCACAGAAATAACGCTAGCAAACAGATACACCAAATACAGATGTAACTCTGTGAGATGAATTAACAGAACACTAAGCAGTTTCTCAGAAAGCTTCTTTCCAGATTTCATCTGAGGATATTTCCTGTTTCAACATAGCCCTCTATGGGCTTCCAAATATCACTTTGCCAATTCCACAAGAACTGTCTTAGAGAAAGACTTCTTCAGCGAAAAGCTGTACCTCTGTGAGATGATTTCACAGAACACAAAGAAGTTTCTCACAAAGCTTCTTTCTCTTTGTTATCGGAGTTTATTTCCTTTGGCCCTATAATCTTCAAAGGGTTCCGGAATATCTGTTCTCAGATTCCACAGAAATAAGGCTAGCAATGAGATCCACGAAATACAGATGTAACTCTGTGAGATGAATTAACAGAACACTAAGCAGTTTCTCAGAAAGCTACTTTCCAGATTTCATCTGAGGATATTTCCTTTTTCGCCATAGCCCTCTATGGGCTTCCAAATATCACTTTGCCAATTCCACAAGAACTGTCTTAGCGAAAGGCTTCTTGAGGGGAAAGCTGTAACTCTGTGAGATGATTTCACAGAACACAAAGAAGTTTCTAAGAAAGCTTCTTTCTCTTTGTTATCGGAAGATATTTCCTTTGGCCCTATAGTCTTCTAAGAGATCCGAAATATCTGTTCTCAGATTCCACAGAAATAAGGCTAGCAAAGAGATACACCATATACAGATGTTACTCTGTGAGATGAATTAACAGAACACTAACCAGTTTCTTAGAAAGCTTCTTTCCAGATTTCATCTGAGGATATTTCCTTTTTCACCATAGCCCTCTATGGGCTTGAAATATCACTTTGCAATTCCACAAGAACTGCCTTAGCGAAAGACTTCTTGAGGGGAAAGCTGTAACTCTGTGAGATGATTTCACAGAACACAAAGAAGTTTGTAAGAAAGCTTCTTTCTATTTGTTATCGGAAGATATTTTCTTTGGCCCTATATTCTTCTAAGGGATCCGAAATATCTGTTCTCAGATTCCACAGAAATAAGGCTAGCAAAGAGATCCACGAAATACAGATGTAACTCTGTGAGATGAATTAACAGAACACTAAGCAGTTTCTCAGAAAGCTACTTTCCAGATTTCATCTGAGGATATTTCCTTTTTCACCATAGCCCTGTATGGGCTTCCAAATATTACTTTGCCAATTCCACAAAAACTGTCTTAGCGAAAGGCTTCTTGAGGGGAAAGCTGTAACTCTGTGAGATGATTTCACAGAACACAAAGAAGTTTCTCAGAAAGCTTCTTTCTCTTTGTTATCGGAGGATATTTCCTTAGGCCCTATAGTCTTCTAAGAGATCCGAAATATCTGTTCTCAGATTCCACAGAAATAACGCTAGCAAAGAGATACACCAAATACAGATGTAACTCTGTGAGGTGAATTAACAGAACACTAAGCAGTTTCTCAGAAAGCTTCTTTCCAGATTTCATCTGAGGATATTTCCTTTTTCAACATAGCCCTCTATGGGCTTCCAAATATCACTTTGCCAATTCCACAAGAACTGTCTTAGCGAAAGTCTTCTTGAGGGTAAAGGTGTAACTCTGTGAGATGATTTCACAGAACACAAAGAAGTTTCTCAGAAAGCTTCTTTCTCTTTGTTATCGGAGGATATTTCCTTTGGCCCTATAGTCTTCTAAGAGATCCGAAATATCTGTTCTCAGATTCCACAGAAATAAGGCTAGCAAAGAGATACACCATATACAGATTTAACTCTGTGAGATGAATTAACAGAACACTAAGCAGTTTCTCAGAAAGCTTCTTTCCAGATTTCATCTGAGGATATTTCCTTTTTCACCATAGCCCTCTATGGGCTTCCAAATATAACTTTGCCAATTCCACAAGAACTGCCTCAGCGAAAGACTTCTTGAGGGGAAAGCTGTAACTCTGTGAGATGATTTCACAGAGCACAAAGAAGTTTCTCAGAAAGCTTCTCTCTCTTTGTAATCGGAGGATATTTCCTTTAGCCCTATAGTCTTCAAAGGGATCTGAAATATCTTTTCTCATATTCCACAGAAATAAGGCTAGCAAAATATTCACGAAATGCAAATGTAACTCTATGAGATGAATTAACAGAACACTAAGCAGTTTCTCAGAAAGCTTCTTTCCAGATTTCATCTGAGGATATTTCCTTTTTCACCATACCCCTCTATGGGCTTCCAAATATCACTTTGCCAATTCCACAAGAACTGTCTTAGCGAAAGACTTCTTCAGGGGAAAGCTGTAACTCTGTGAGACGATTTCACAGAACACAAAGAAGTTTATCACAAAGCTTCTTTCCCTTTGTTCTCAGAGGATATTTCCTTTGGCCCTAGAGTCTTCAAAGGGATCCGAAATATCTGGTCTCAGATTCCACAGAAATAAGGCTAGCAAAGAGATACACCAAATACAGATGTAACTCTATGAGATGATTTCACAGAACACAAAGAAGTTTCTCAGAAAGCTTCTTTCTCTTTGTTATCGGAGTTTATTTCCTTTGGCCCTATAATCTTCAAAGGGATCCGGAATATCTGTTCTCAGATTCCACAGAAATAAGGCTAGCAAAGAGATCCACGAAATACAGATGTAACTCTGTGAGATGAATTAACAGAACACTAAGCAGTTTCTCAGAAAGCTTATTTCCATATTTCATCTGAGGATATTTCCTTTTTCACCATAGCCCTCTATGGGCTTCCAAATATCACTTTGCCAATTCCACAAGAACTGTCTTAGCGAAAGGCTTCTTGAGGGGAAAGCTGTAACTCTGTGAGATGATTTCACAGAAAACAAAGAAGTTTCTCAGAAAGCTTCTTTCTCTTTGTTATCGGAGGATATTTCCTATGGCCCTATAGTCTTCTAAGAGATCCGAAATATCTGTTCTCAGATTCCACAGAAATAAGGCTAGCAAAGAGATACACCATATACAGATGTAACCCTGTGAGATGAATTAACAGAACACTAAGCAGTTTCTCAGAAAGCTTCTTTCCAGATTTCATCTGAGGATATTTCCTTTTTCACCATAGCCCTGTATGGGCTTCCAAATATTACTTTGCCAATTCCACAAGAACTGTCTTAGCGAAAGGCTTCTTGAGGGGAAAGCTGTAACTCTGTGAGATGATTTCACGGAACACAAAGAAGTTTCTCAGAAAGCTTCTTTCTCTTTGTTATCGGAGGATATTTCCTTTGGCCCTATAGTCTTCTAAGGGATCCGAAATATCTGTTCTCAGATTCCACAGAAATAAGGCTAGCAAAGAGATCCACGAAATACAGATGTAACTCTGTGAGATGAATTAACAGAACACTAAGCAGTTTCTCAGAAAGCTTCTTTCCAGATTTCATCTGAGGATATTTCCTTTTTCACCATAGCCCTCTATGGGCTTCCAAATATCACTTTGCCAATTCCACAAGAACTGTCTTAGCGAAAGGCTTCTTGAGTGGAAAGCTGTAACTCTGTGAGGTGATTTCACGGAACACAAAGAAGTTTCTGAGAAAGCTTCGTTCTCTTTGTGATCGGAGGATATTTCCTTTGGCCCTCTAGTCTTCTAAGGGATCCGAAATATCTGTTCTCAGATTCCACAGAAATAAGGCTAGCAAAGAGATCCACGAAATACTGATGTAACTCTGTGAGATGAATTAACAGAACACTAAGCAGTTTCTCAGAAAGCTTCTTTCCAGATTTCATCTGAGGATATTTCCTTTTTCACCATAGCCCTCTATGGGCTTCCAAATATCACTTTGCCAATTCCAAAAGAACTGTCTTAGCGAAAGACTTCTTCAGGGGATAGCTGTATCTCTGTGAGATGATTTCACAGAGCACAAAGAAGTTTCTCAGAAAGCTTCTTTCTCTTTGTTATCGGAGGATTTTTCCTTGGGCCCTATAGTCTTCTAAGGGATCCGAAATCTCTGTTCTCAGATTCCACAGAAATAAGGCTAGCAAAGAGATACAACAAATACAGATGTAACTCTGTGAGATGAATTAACAGAACACTAAGCAGTTTCTCAGAAAGCTTCTTTCCAGATTTCATCTGAGGATATTTCCTTTTTCACCATAGCCCTCTATGGGCTTCCAAATATCACTTTGCCAATTCCACAAGAAGTGTCTTAGCGAAAGACTTCTTGAGGGGAAAGCTGTAATTCTGTGAGATGATTTCACAGAACACAAAGAAGTTTCTAAGAAAGCTTCTTTCTCTTTGTTATCGGAAGATATTTTCTTTGGCCCTATAGTCTTCTAAGGGATCCGAAATATCTGTTCTCAGATTCCACAGAAATAAGGCTAGCAAAGAGATCCACGAAATACAGATGTAACTCTGTGAGATAAATTAACAGAACACTAAGCAGTTTCTCAGAAAGATACTTTCCAGATTTCATCTGAGGATATTTCCTTTTTCACCCTAGCCCTGTATGGGCTTCCAAATATGACTTTGCCAATTCCACAAGAACTGTCTTAGCGAAAGGCTTCTTGAGCGGAAAGCTGTAACTCTGTGAGATGATTTCACAGAACACAAAGAAGTTTCTCAGAAACCTTCTTTCCCTTTGTTATCGGAGGATATTTCCTTTGGCCCTATAGTCTTCTAAGAGATCCGAAATATCTGTTCTCAGATTCCACAGAAATAACGCTAGCAAAGAGATACACCAAATACAGATGTAACTCTGTGAGATGAATTAACAGAACACTAAGCAGTTTCTCAGAAAGCTTCTTTCCAGATTTCATCTGAGGATATTTCCTGTTTCAACATAGCCCTCTATGGGCTTCCAAATATCACTTTGCCAATTCCACAAGAACTGTCTTAGCGAAAGACTTCTTCAGGGGAAAGCTGTACCTCTGTGAGATGATTTCACAGAACACAAAGAAGTTTCTCACAAAGCTTCTTTCTCTTTGTTATCGGAGTTTATTTCCTTTGGCCCTATAATCTTCAAAGGGTTCCGGAATATCTGTTCTCATATTCCACAGAAATAAGGCTAGCAATGAGATCCAAGAAATACAGATGTAACTCTGTGAGATGAATTAACAGAACACTAAGCAGTTTCTCAGAAAGCTACTTTCCAGATTTCATCTGGGGATATTTCCTTTTTCGCCATAGCCCTCTATGGGCTTCCAAATATCACTTTGCCAATTCCACAAGAACTGTCTTAGCGAAAGGCTTCTTGAGGGGAAAGCTGTAACTCTGTGAGATGATTTCACAGAACACAAACAAGTTTCTAAGAAAGCTTCTTTCTCTTTGTTATCGGAAGATATTTCCTTTGGCCCTATAGTCTTCTAAGAGATCCGAAATATCTGTTCTCAGATTCCACAGAAATAAGGCTAGCAAAGGGATACACCATATACAGATGTTACTCTGTGAGATGAATTAACAGAACACTAAGCAGTTTCTCAGAAAGCTTCTTTCCAGATTTCATCTGAGGATATTTCCTTTTTCACCATAGCCCTGTATGGGCTTCCAAATATTACTTTGCCAATTCCAAAAAAACTGTCTTAGCGAAAGGCTTCTTGAGGGGAAAGCTGTAACTCTGTGAGATGATTTCACAGAACACAAAGAAGTTTCTCAGAAAGCTTCTTTCTCTTTGTTATCGGAGGATATTTCCTTTGGCCCTATAGTCTTCTAAGAGATCCGAAATATCTGTTCTCAGATCCACAGAAATAACGCTAGCAAAGAGATACACCAAATACAGATGTAACTCTGTGAGGTGAATTAACAGAACACTAAGCAGTTTCTCAGAAAGCTTCTTTCCAGATTTCATCTGAGGATATTTCCTTTTTCAACATAGCCCTCTATGGGCTTCCAAATATCACTTTGCCAATTCCACAAGAACTGTCTTAGCGAAAGACTTCTTGAGGGGAAAGCTGTACCTCTGTGAGATGATTTCACAGAACACAAAGAAGTTTCTCAGAAAGCTTCTTTCTCTTTGTTATCGGAGGATATTTCATTGGGCCCTATAGTCTTCTAAGGGATCCGAAATATCTGTTCTCAGATTCCACAGAAATTAGGCTAGCAAAGAGATACACCAAATACAGATGTAACTCTGTGAGATGAATTAACAGAACACTAAGCAGTTTCTCAGAAAGCTACTTTCCAGATTTCATCTGAGGATATTTCCTTTTTCACCATAGCCCTCTATGGGCTTCCAAATATCACTTTGCCAATTCCAAAAGAACTGTCTTAGCGAAAGACTTCTTCAGGGGATAGCTGTAACTCTGTGAGATGATTTCACAGAAAACAAAGAAGTTTCTCAGAAAGCTTCTTTCTCTTTGTTATCGGAGGATATTTCCTTTGGCCCTACAGTCTTCAAAGGGATCCGAAATATCTGTTCTCAGATTCCACAGAAATAAGGGTAGCAAAAGATCCACGAAATAAAAATGTAACTCTGTAAGATGAATTAACAGAACACTAAGCAGTTTCTCAGAAAGCTACTTTCCAGATTTCATCTGAGGATATTTCCTTTTTCACCATAGCCCTCTATGGGCTTCCAAATATCACTTTGCCAATTCCACAAGAACTGTCTTAGCGAAAGGCTTCTTGAGGGGAAAGCTGTAACTCTGTGAGATGATTTCACAGAACACAAAGAAGTTTCTAAGAAAGCTTCTTTCTCTTTGTTATAGGAAGATATTTCCTTTGGCCCTATAGTCTTCTAAGGGATCCGAAATATCTGTTCTCAGATTAAACAGAAATAAGGCTAGCAAAGAGATCCACGAAATACAGATGTAACTCTGTGAGATGAATTAACAGAACACTAAGCAGTTTCTCAGAAAGCTTCTTTCCAGATTTCATCTGAGGATATTTCCTTTTTCACCATAGCCCTCTATGGGCTTCCAAATATCACTTTGCCAATTCCACAAGAACTGTCTTAGCGAAAGGCTTCTTGAGTGGAAAGCTGTAACTCTGTGAGGTGATTTCACGGAACACAAAGAAGTTTCTGAGAAAGCTTCGTTCTCTTTGTGATCGGAGGATATTTCCTTTGGCCCTCTAGTCTTCTAAGGGATCCGAAATATCTGTTCTCAGATTCCACAGAAATAAAGCTAGCAAAGAGATCCACGAAATACAGATGTAACTCTGTGAGACGAATTAACAGAACACTAAGCAGTTTCTCAGAAAGCTACTTTCCAGATTTCATCTGAGTATATTTCCTTTTTCACCATAGCCGTCTATGGGCTTCCAAATATCACTTTGCCAATTCCACAAGAACTGTCTTAGCGAAAGGCTTCTTGAGGGGAAAGCTGTAACTCTGTGAGATGATTTCACAGAGCACAAAGAAGTTTCTCAGAAAGCTTCTTTCTCTTTGTTATCGGAGGATTTTTCCTTGGGCCCTATAGTCTTCTAAAGGATCCGAAATCTCTGTTCTCAGATTCCACAGAAATAAGGCTAGCAAAGAGATACAACAAATACAGATGTAACTCGGTGAGATGAATTAACAGAACACTAAGCAGTTTCTCAGAAAGCTTCTTTCCAGATTTCATCTAAGGATAGTTCCTTTTTCACCATAGCCCTCTATGGGCTTCCAAATATCACTTTGCCAATTCCACAAGAAGTGTGTTAGCGAAAGACTTCTTGAGGGGAAAGCTGTAATTCTGTGAGATGATTTCACAGAACAGAAAGAAGTTTGTAAGAAAGCTTCTTTCTCTTTGTTATCGGAAGATATTTTCTTTGGCCCTATAATCTTCTAAGGGATCCGAAATATCTGTTCTCAGATTCCACAGAAATAAGGCTAGCAAAGAGATCCACGAAATACAGATGTAACTCTGTGAGATGAATTAACAGAACACTAAGCAGTTTCTCAGAAAGATACTTTCCAGATTTCATCTGAGGATATTTCCTTTTTCACCATAGAACTGTATGGGCTTCCAAATATTACTTTGCCAATTCCACAAGAACTGTCTTAGCGAAAGGCTTCTTGAGGGGAAAGCTTTAACTCTGTGAGATGATTTCACAGAACACAAAGAAGTTTCTCAGAAAGCTTCTTTCTCTTTGTTATCGGAGGATATTTCCTTTGGCCCTATAGTCTTCTAATAGATCCGAAATATCTGTTCTCAGATTCCACAGAAATAACGCTAGCAAACAGATACACCAAATACAGATGTAACTCTGTGAGATGAATTAACAGAACACTAAGCAGTTTCTCAGAAAGCTTCTTTCCAGATTTCATCTGAGGATATTTCCTGTTTCAACATAGCCCTCTATGGGCTTCCAAATATCACTTTGCCAATTCCACAAGAACTGTCTTAGAGAAAGACTTCTTCAGCGAAAAGCTGTACCTCTGTGAGATGATTTCACAGAACACAAAGAAGTTTCTCACAAAGCTTCTTTCTCTTTGTTATCGGAGTTTATTTCCTTTGGCCCTATAATCTTCAAAGGGTTCCGGAATATCTGTTCTCAGATTCCACAGAAATAAGGCTAGCAATGAGATCCACGAAATACAGATGTAACTCTGTGAGATGAATTAACAGAACACTAAGCAGTTTCTCAGAAAGCTACTTTCCAGATTTCATCTGAGGATATTTCCTTTTTCGCCATAGCCCTCTATGGGCTTCCAAATATCACTTTGCCAATTCCACAAGAACTGTCTTAGCGAAAGGCTTCTTGAGGGGAAAGCTGTAACTCTGTGAGATGATTTCACAGAACACAAAGAAGTTTCTAAGAAAGCTTCTTTCTCTTTGTTATCGGAAGATATTTCCTTTGGCCCTATAGTCTTCTAAGAGATCCGAAATATCTGTTCTCAGATTCCACAGAAATAAGGCTAGCAAAGAGATACACCATATACAGATGTTACTCTGTGAGATGAATTAACAGAACACTAACCAGTTTCTCAGAAAGCTTCTTTCCAGATTTCATCTGAGGATATTTCCTTTTTCACCATAGCCCTCTATGGGCTTGAAATATCACTTTGCAATTCCACAAGAACTGCCTTAGCGAAAGACTTCTTGAGGGGAAAGCTGTAACTCTGTGAGATGATTTCACAGAACACAAAGAAGTTTGTAAGAAAGCTTCTTTCTATTTGTTATCGGAAGATATTTTCTTTGGCCCTATATTCTTCTAAGGGATCCGAAATATCTGTTCTCAGATTCCACAGAAATAAGGCTAGCAAAGAGATCCACGAAATACAGATGTAACTCTGTGAGATGAATTAACAGAACACTAAGCAGTTTCTCAGAAAGCTACTTTCCAGATTTCATCTGAGGATATTTCCTTTTTCACCATAGCCCTGTATGGGCTTCCAAATATTACTTTGCCAATTCCACAAAAACTGTCTTAGCGAAAGGCTTCTTGAGGGGAAAGCTGTAACTCTGTGACATGATTTCACAGAACACAAAGAAGTTTCTCAGAAAGCTTCTTTCTCTTTGTTATCGGAGGATATTTCCTTAGGCCCTATAGTCTTCTAAGAGATCCGAAATATCTGTTCTCAGATTCCACAGAAATAACGCTAGCAAAGAGATACACCAAATACAGATGTAACTCTGTGAGGTGAATTAACAGAACACTAAGCAGTTTCTCAGAAAGCTTCTTTCCAGATTTCATCTGAGGATATTTCCTTTTTCAACATAGCCCTCTATGGGCTTCCAAATATCACTTTGCCAATTCCACAAGAACTGTCTTAGCGAAAGTCTTCTTGAGGGTAAAGGTGTAACTCTGTGAGATGATTTCACAGAACACAAAGAAGTTTCTCAGAAAGCTTCTTTCTCTTTGTTATCGGAGGATATTTCCTTTGGCCCTATAGTCTTCTAAGAGATCCGAAATATCTGTTCTCAGATTCCACAGAAATAAGGCTAGCAAAGAGATACACCATATACAGATTTAACTCTGTGAGATGAATTAACAGAACACTAAGCAGTTTCTCAGAAAGCTTCTTTCCAGATTTCATCTGAGGATATTTCCTTTTTCACCATAGCCCTCTATGGGCTTCCAAATATAACTTTGCCAATTCCACAAGAACTGCCTCAGCGAAAGACTTCTTGAGGGGAAAGCTGTAACTCTGTGAGATGATTTCACAGAGCACAAAGAAGTTTCTCAGAAAGCTTCTCTCTCTTTGTAATCGGAGAATATTTCCTTTAGCCCTATAGTCTTCAAAGGGATCTGAAATATCTTTTCTCATATTCCACAGAAATAAGGCTAGCAAAATATTCACGAAATGCAAATGTAACTCTATGAGATGAATTAACAGAACACTAAGCAGTTTCTCAGAAAGCTTCTTTCCAGATTTCATCTGAGGATATTTCCTTTTTCACCATACCCCTCTATGGGCTTCCAAATATCACTTTGCCAATTCCACAAGAACTGTCTTAGCGAAAGACTTCTTCAGGGGAAAGCTGTAACTCTGTGAGACGATTTCACAGAACACAAAGAAGTTTATCACAAAGCTTCTTTCCCTTTGTTCTCAGAGGATATTTCCTTTGGCCCTAGAGTCTTCAAAGGGATCCGAAATATCTGGTCTCAGATTCCACAGAAATAAGGCTAGCAAAGAGATACACCAAATACAGATGTAACTCTATGAGATGATTTCACAGAACACAAAGAAGTTTCTCAGAAAGCTTCTTTCTCTTTGTTATCGGAGTTTATTTCCTTTGGCCCTATAATCTTCAAAGGGATCCGGAATATCTGTTCTCAGATTCCACAGAAATAAGGCTAGCAAAGAGATCCACGAAATACAGATGTAACTCTGTGAGATGAATTAACAGAACACTAAGCAGTTTCTCAGAAAGCTTATTTCCATATTTCATCTGAGGATATTTCCTTTTTCACCATAGCCCTCTATGGGCTTCCAAATATCACTTTGCCAATTCCACAAGAACTGTCTTAGCGAAAGGCTTCTTGAGGGGAAAGCTGTAACTCTGTGAGATGATTTCACAGAAAACAAAGAAGTTTCTCAGAAAGCTTCTTTCTCTTTGTTATCGGAGGATATTTCCTATGGCCCTATAGTCTTCTAAGAGATCCGAAATATCTGTTCTCAGATTCCACAGAAATAAGGCTAGCAAAGAGATACACCATATACAGATGTAACCCTGTGAGATGAATTAACAGAACACTAAGCAGTTTCTCAGAAAGCTTCTTTCCAGATTTCATCTGAGGATATTTCCTTTTTCACCATAGCCCTGTATGGGCTTCCAAATATTACTTTGCCAATTCCACAAGAACTGTCTTAGCGAAAGGCTTCTTGAGGGGAAAGCTGTAACTCTGTGAGATGATTTCACAGAACACAAAGAAGTTTCTCAGAAAGCTTCTTTCTCTTTGTTATCGGAGGATATTTCCTTTGGCCCTATAGTCTTCTAAGAGATCCGAAATATCTGTTCTCAGTTTCCACAGAAATAACGCTAGCAAAGAGATACACCAAATACAGATGTAACTCTGTGAGATGAATTAACAGAACACTAAGCAGTTTCTCAGAAAGCTTCTTTCCAGATTTCATCTGAGGATATTTCCTTTTTCAACATAGCCCTGTATGGGCTTCCAAATATCACTTTGCCAATTCCACAAGAACTGTCTTAGCGAAAGACTTCTTGAGGGGAAAGCTGTAACTCTGTGAGATGATTTCACAGAACACAAAGAAGTTTCTCAGAAAGCTTCTTTCTCTTTGTTATCGTAGGATATTTCCTTTGGCCCTAGAGTCTTCTAAGAGATCCGAAATATCTGTTCTCAGATTCCACAGAAATAACGCTAGCAAAGAGATCCACGAAATACAGATGTAACTCTGTGAGATGAATTAACAGAACACTAAGCAGTTTCTCAGAAAGCTTCTTTCCAGATTTCATCTGAGGATATTTCCTTTTTCACCATAGCCCTCTATGGGCTTCCAAATATCACTTTGCCAATTCCACAAGAACTGTCTTAGCGAAAGACTTCTTGAGGGGAAAGCTCTAACGCTGTGAGGTGATTTCACAGAACACAAAGAAGTTTCTCAGAAAGCTTCTTTCTCTTTGTTATCGGAGTTTATTTCCTTTGGCCCTATAATCTTCAAAGGGATCCGGAATATCTGTTCTCAGATTCCACAGAAATAAGGCTAGCAAAGAGATCCACGAAATACAGATGTAACTCTGTGAGATGAATTAACAGAACACTAAGCAGTTTCTCAGAAAGCTACTTTCCAGATTTCATCTGAGGATATTTCCTTTTTCGCCATAGCCCTCCATGGGCTTCCAAATATCACTTTGCCAATTCCACAAGAACTGTCTTATCGAAAGGCTTCTTGAGGGGAAAGCTGTAACTCTGTGAGATGATTTCACAGAACACAAAGAAGTTTCTAAGATAGCTTCTTTCTCTTTGTTATGGGAAGATATTTCCTTTGGCCCTATAGTCTTCTAAGGGTTCCGAAATATCTGTTCTCAGATTCCACAGAAATAAGGCTAGCAAAGAGATCCACGAAATACAGATGTAACTCTGTGAGACGAATTAACAGAACACTAAGCAGTTTCTCAGAAAGCTTCTTTCCAGATTTCTTCTGAGGATATTTCCTTTTTCAACGTAGCCCTCTATGGGCTTCCAAATATCACTTTGCCAATTCCACAAGAACTGTCTTAGCTAAAGGCTTCTTGAGTGGAAAGCTGTAACTCTGTGAGATGATTTCACGGAACACAAAGAAGTTTCTGAGAAAGCTTCGTTCTCTTTGTGATCGGAGGATATTTCCTTTGGCCCTCTAGTCTTCTAAGGGATCCGAAATATCTGTTCTCAGATTCCACAGAAATAAGGCTAGCAAAGAGATCCACGAAATACAGATGTAACTCTGTGAGATGAATTAACAGAACACTAAGCAGTTTCTCAGAAAGCTACTTTCCAGATTTCATCTGAGTATATTTCCTTTTTCACCATAGCCCTCTATGGGCTTCCAAATATTACTTTGCCAATTCCACAAGAACTGTCTTAGCGAAAGGCTTCTTGAGGGGAAAGCTGTAACTCTGTGAGATGATTTCACAGAGCACAAAGAAGTTTGTAAGAAAGCTTCTTTCTCTTTGTTATCGGAGGATTTTTCCTTGGGCCCTATAGTCTTCTAAGGGATCCGAAATATCTGTTCTCAGATTCCACAGAAATAAGGCTAGCAAAGAGATACAACAAATACAGATGTAACTCTGTGAGATGAATTAACAGAACACTAAGCAGTTTCTCAGAAAGCTTCTTTCCAGATTTCATCTGAGGATATTTCCTTTTTCATCATAGCCCTCTATGGGCTTCCAAATATCACTTTGCCAATTCCACAAGAAGTGTCTTAGCGAAAGACTTCTTGAGGGGAAAGCTGTAACTCAGTGAGATGATTTCACAGAGCACAAAGAAGTTTCTCAGAAAGCTTCTCTCTCTTTGTTATCGGAGGATATTTCCTTTGGCCCTATAGTCTTCAAAGGGATCTGAAATATCTGTTCTCAGATTCCACAGAAATAAGGCTAGAAATATATCCACGAAATGCAAATGTAACTCTGTGAGATGAATTAACAGAACACTAAGCAGTTTCTCAGAAAGCTACTTTTCAGATTTCATCTGAGGAAATTTCCTTTTTCACCATAGCCCTCTATGGGCTTCCAAATATCACTTTGCCAATTCCACAAGAACTGTCTTAGCGAAAGGCTTCTTGAGGGGAAAGCTGTAACTCTGTGAGATGATTTCACAGAACACAAAGAAGTTTCTCAGAAAGCTTCTTTCTCTTTGTTATCGGAGTTTACTTCCTTTGGCCCTATAATCTTCAAAGGAATCCGGAATATCTGTTCTCAGATTCCACAGAAATAAGGCTAGCAAGGAGATCCACGAAATACAGATGTAACTCTGTGAGATGAATTAACAGAACACTAAGCAGTTTCTCAGAAAGCTACTTTCCAGATTTCATCTGAGGATATTTCCTTTTTCACCATAGCCCTGTATGGGCTTCCAAATATTACTTTGCCAAATCCACAAGAACTCTCTTAGCGAAAGGCTTCTTGAGGGGAAAGCTGTACCTCTGTGAGCTGATTTCACAGAACACAAAGAAGTTTCTCACAAAGCTTCTTTCTCTTTGTTATCGGAGGATATTTCCTTTGGCCCTAGAGTCTTGAAAGGGATCCGAAATATCTGGTCACAGATTCCACAGAAATAAGGCTAGCAAAGAGATACACCAAATACAGATGTAACTCTGTGAGATGATTTCACAGAACACAAAGAAGTTTCTCAGAAAACTTCTTTCTCTTTGTTATCGGAGTTTATTTCCTTTGGCCCTATAATCTTCAAAGGGATCCGGAATATCTGTTCTCAGATTCCACAGAAATAAGGCTAGCAAAGAGATCCACGAAATACAGATGTAACTCTGTGAGATGAATTAACAGAACACTAAGCAGTTTCTCAGAAAGCTTCTTTCCACATTTCTTCTGAGGATATTTCCTTTTTCACCCTAGCCTTCTATGCGCTACCGAATATCACTTTGCCAATTGCATAAGAACTGTCTTAGCGAAAGACTTCTTGAGGGGAAAGCTGTAACTCTGTGAGATGATTTCACAGAACACAAAGAAGTTTCTCAGAAAACTTCTTTCTCTTTGTTATCGGAGTTTACTTCCTTTGGCCCTATAATCTTCAAAGGGATCCGGAATATCTGTTCTCAGATTCCACAGAAATAAGGCTAGCAAAGAGATCCACGAAATACAGATGTAACTCTGTGAGATGAATAAACAGAACACTAAGCAGTTTCTCAGAAAGCTTCTTTCCAGATTTCATCTGCGAATAATTCCTTTTTCACCATAGCCCTCTAAGCGCTTCCAAATATCACTTTGCCAATTCCACAAGAACTGTCTTAGCGAAAGGCTTCTTGAGTGGAAAGATGTAACTCTGTGAGATGATTTCACAGGACACAAAGAAGTTTCTGAGAAAGCTTCGTTCTCTTTGTAATCGGAAGATATGTCCTTTGGCCGTATAGCCTTCTAAGGGATCCGAAATACCTATTCTCAGATTCCACAGAAATAAGGCTAGCAAAGAGATCCACGAAATACAGATGTAACTCTGTGAGATGAATTAACAGAACACTAAGCAGTTTCTCAGAAAGCTACTTTCCAGATTTCGTCTGAGGATATTTCCTTTTTCACCATAGCCCTCTATGGGCTTCCAAATATCCCTTTGCCAATTCCACAAGAACTGTCTTAGCGAAAGGCTTCTTGAGGGGAAAGCTGTAACTCTGTGAGATGATTTCACAGAGCACAAAGAAGTTTGTAAGAAAGCTTCTTTCTCTTTGTTATCGGAGGATTTTTCCTTGGGCCCAATAGTCTTCTAAGGGATCCGAAATATCTGTTCTCAGATTCCACAGAAATAAGGATAGCAAAGAGATACAACAAATACAGATGTAACTCTGTGAGATGAATTAACAGAACACTAAGCAGTTTCTCAGAAAGCTTCTTTCCAGATTTCATCTGAGGATATTTCCTTTTTCATCATAGCCCTCTATGGGCTTCCAAATATCACTTTGCCAATTCCACAAGAACTGTCTTAGCGAAAGACTTCTTGAGGGGAAAGCTGTAACTCAGTGAGATGATTTCACAGAGCACAAAGAAGTTTCTCAGAAAGCTTCTCTCTCTTTGTTATCGGAGGATATTTCCTTTGGCCCTATAGTCTTCAAAGGGATCTGAAATATCTGTTCTCAGATTCCACAGAAATAAGGCTAGAAATATATCCACGAAATGCAAATGTAACTCTGTGAGATGAATTAACAGAACACTAAGCAGTTTCTCAGAAAGCTACTTTCCAGATTTCATCTGAGGATATTTCCTTTTTCACCATAGCCCTCTATGGGCTTCCAAATATCACTTTGCCAATTCCACAAGAACTGTCTTAGCGAAAGGCTTCTTGAGGGGAAAGCTGTAACTCTGTGAGATGATTTCACAGAACACAAAGAAGTTTCTCAGAAAGCTTCTTTCTCTTTGTTATCGGAGTTTACTTCCTTTGGCCCTATAATCTTCAAAGGAATCCGGAATATCTGTTCTCAGATTCCACAGAAATAAGGCTAGCAAAGAGATCCACGAAATACAGATGTAACTCTGTGAGATGAATAAACAGAACACTAAGCAGTTTCTCAGAAAGCTTCTTTCCAGATTTCATCTGCGGATAATTCCTTTTTCACCATAGCCCTCTATGGGCTTCCAAATATCACTTTGCCAATTCCACAAGAACTGTCTTAGCGAAAGACTTCTTGAGGGGAAAGCTGTAACTCTGTGAGATGATTTCACAGAACACAAAGAAGTTTGTAAGAAAGCTTCTTTCTCTTTGTTATCGGAAGATATTTCCTTTGGCCCTATAGTCTTCTAAGGGATCCGGAATATCTCTTCTCAGATTCCACAGAAATAAGGCTAGCAAAGAGATCCACGAAATACAGATGTAACTCTGTGAGATGAATTAACAGAACACTAAGCAGTTTCTCAGAAAGCTACTTTCCAGATTTCATCTGAGGATATTTCCTTTTTCACCATAGCCCTGTATGGGCTTCCAAATATTACTTTGCCAATTCCACAAGAACTGTCTTAGCGAAAGGCTTCTTGAGGGGAAAGCTGTAACTCTGTGAGATGATTTCACAGAACACAAAGAAGTTTCTCAAAAACCTTCTTTCTCTTTGTTATCGGAGGATATTTCCTATGGCCCTATAGTCTTCTAAGAGATCCGAAATATCTGTTCTCAGATTCCACAGAAATAAGGCTAGCAAAGAGGTACACCATATACAGATGTAACTCGGTGAGGTGAATTAACAGAACACTAAGCAGTTTCTCAGAAAGCTTCTTTCCAGATTTCATCTGAGGATATTTCCTTTTTCACCATAGCCCTCTATGGGCTTCCAAATATCACTTTGGCAATTCCACAAGAACTGTCTTAGCGAAAGACTTCTTGAGGGGAAAGCTGTAACTCTGTGAGATGATTTCACAGAACACAAAGAAGTTTGTAAGAAAGCTTCTTTCTCTTTCTTATCGGAAGATATTTCCTTTGGCCCTATAGTCTTCTAAGGGATCCGAAATATCTGTTCTCAGATTCCACAGAAATAAGGCTAGCAAAGAGATCCACGAAATACTGATGTAACTCTGTGAGATGAATTAACAGAACACTAAGCAGTTTCTCAGAAAGCTACTTTCCAGATTTCATCTGAGGATATTTCCTTTTTCACCATAGCCCTGTATGGGCTTCCAAATATTACTTTGCCAATTCCACAAGAACTGTCTTAGCGAAAGGCTTCTTTAGGGGAAAGCTGCAACTCTGTGAGATGATTTCACAGAACACAAAGAAGTTTCTCAGAAAGCTTCTTTCTCTTTGTTATCGGAGGATATTTCCTTTGGCCCTATAGTCTTCTAAGAGATCCGAAATATCTGTTCTCAGATTCCACAGAAATAACGCTAGCAAAGAGATACACCAAATACAGATGTAACTCTGTGAGATGAATTAACAGATCACTAAGCAGTTTCTCAGAAAGCTTCTTTCCAGATTTCATCTGAGGATATTTCCTTTTTCACCATAGCCCTCTATGGGCTTCCAAATATCACTTTGCCAATTCCACAAGAACTGTCTTAGCGAAAGACTTCTTCAGGGGAAAGCTGTACCTCTGTGAGATGATTTCACAGAACACAAAGAAGTTTCTCAGAACACTTCTTTCTCTTTGTTATCGGAGTTTACTTCCTTTGGCCCTATAATCTTCAAAGGGATCCGGAATATCTGTTCTCAGATTCCACAGAAATAAGGCTAGCAAAGAGATCCACGAAATACAGATATAACTCTGTGAGATGAATAAACAGAACACTAAGCAGTTTCTCAGAAAGCTTCTTTCCAGATTTCATCTGCGGATAATTCCTTTTTCACCATAGCCCTCTAAGCGCTTCCAAATATCACTTTGCCAATTCCACAAGAACTGTCTTAGCGAAAGGCTTCTTGAGGGGAAAGCTGTAACTCTGTGAGATGATTTCACAGAGCACAAAGAAGTTTCTCAGAAAGCTTCTTTCTCTTTGTTATCGGAGGATTTTTCCTTGGGCCCAATAGTCTTCTAAGGGATCCGAAATATCTGTTCTCAGATTCCACAGAAATAAGGCTAGCAAAGAGATACAACAAATACAGATGTAACTCTGTGAGATGAATTAACAGAACACTAAGCAGTTTCTCAGAAAGCTAATTTCCAGATTTCATCTGAGTATATTTCCTTTTTCACCGTAGCCCTCTATGGGCTTCCAAATATTACTTTGCCAATTCCACAAGAACTGTCTTAGCGAAAGGCTTCTTGAGGGGAAAGCTGTAACTCTGTGAGATGATTTCACAGAGCACAAAGAAGTTTGTAAGAAAGCTTCTTTCTCTTTGTTATCGGAGGATTTTTCCTTGGGCCCTATAGTCTTCTAAGGGATCCGAAATATCTGTTCTCAGATTCCACAGAAATAAGGCTAGCAAAGAGATACAACAAATACAGATGTAACTCTGTGAGATGAATTAACAGAACACTAAGCAGTTTCTCAGAAAGCTTCTTTCCAGATTTCATCTGAGGATATTTCCTTTTTCATCATAGCCCTCTATGGGCTTCCAAATATCACTTTGCCAATTCCACTAGAAGTGTCTTAGCGAAAGACTTCTTGAGGGGAAAGCTGTAACTCAGTGAGATGATTTCACAGAGCACAAAGAAGTTTCTCAGAAAGCTTCTCTCTCTTTGTTATCGGAGGATATTTCCTTTGGCCCTATAGTCTTCAAAGGGATCTGAAATATCTGTTCTCAGATTCCACAGAAATAAGGCTAGAAATATATCCACGAAATGCAAATGTAACTCTGTGAGATGAATTAACAGAACACTAAGCAGTTTCTCAGAAAGCTACTTTCCAGATTTCATCTGAGGATATTTCCTTTTTCACCATAGCCCTCTATGGGCTTCCAAATATCACTTTGCCAATTCCACAAGAACTGTCTTAGCGAAAGGCTTCTTGAGGGGAAAGCTGTAACTCTGTGAGATGATTTCACAGAACACAAAGAAGTTTCTCGGAAAGCTTCTTTCTCTTTGTTATCGGAGTTTACTTCCTTTGGCCCTATAATCTTCATAGGAATCCGGAATATCTGTTCTCAGATTCCACAGAAATAAGGCTAGCAAAGAGATCCACGAAATACAGATGTAACTCTGTGAGATGAATAAACAGAACACTAAGCAGTTTCTCAGAAAGCTTCTTTCCAGATTTCATCTGCGGATAATTCCTTTTTCACCATAGCCCTCTACGGGCTTCCAAATATCACCTTGCCAATTCCACAAGAACTGTCTTAGCGAAAGGCTTCTTGAGGGGAAAGCTGTAACTCTGTGAGATGATTTCACAGAACACAAAGAAGTTTCTCAGAAAGCTTCTTTCTCTTTGTTATCGGAAGATATTTCCTTTGGCCCTATAGTCTTCTAAGGGATCCGGAATATCTGTTCTCAGATTCCACAGAAATAAGGCTAGCAAAGAGATCCACGAAATACAGATGTAACTCTGTGAGATGAATTAACAGAACACTAAGCAGTTTCTCAGAAAGCTACTTTCCAGATTTCATCTGAGGATATTTCCTTTTTCACCATAGCCCTGTATGGGCTTCCAAATATTACTTTGCCAATTCCACAAGAACTGTCTTAGCGAAAGGCTTCTTGAGGGGAAAGCTGTAACTCTGTGAGATGATTTCACAGAACACAAAGAAGTTTCTCAGAAAGCTTCTTTCTCTTTGTTATCGGAGGATATTTCCTATGGCCCTATAGTCTTCTAAGAGATCCGAAATATCTGTTCTCAGATTCCACAGAAATAAGGCTAGCAAAGAGATACACCATATACAGATGTAACTCGGTGAGATGAATTAACAGAACACTAAGCAGTTTCTCAGAAAGCTTCTTTCCAGATTTCATCTGAGGATATTTCCTTTTTCACCATAGCCCTCTATGGGCTTCCAAATATCACTTTGGCAATTCCACAAGAACTGTCTTAGCGAAAGACTTCTTGAGGGGAAAGCTGTAACTCTGTGAGATGATTTCACAGAACACAAAGAAGTTTGTAAGAAAGCTTCTTTCTCTTTGTTATCGGAAGATATTTCCTTTGGCCCTATAGTCTTCTAAGGGATCCGAAATATCTGTTCTCAGATTCCACAGAAATAAGGCTAGCAAAGAGATCCACGAAATACAGATGTAACTCTGTGAGATGAATTAACAGAACACTAAGCAGTTTCTCAGAAATCTACTTTCCAGATTTCATCTGAGGATATTTCCTTTTTCACCATAGCTCTCTATGGGCTTCCAAATATCACTTTGCCAATTCCACAAGAACTGTCTTAGCGAAAGACTTCTTCAGGGGAAAGCTGTACCTCTGTGAGATGATTTCACAGAACACAAAGAAGTTTCTCACAAAGCTTCTTTCTCTTTGTTATCGGAGGATATTTCCTTTGGCCCTAGAGTCTTGAAAGGGATCCGAAATATCTGGTCACAGATTCCACAGAAATAAGGCTAGCAAAGAGATACACCAAATACAGATGTAACTCTGTGAGATGATTTCACAGAACACAAAGAAGTTTCTCAGAAAACTTCTTTCTCTTTGTTATCGGAGTTTATTTCCTTTGGCCCTATAATCTTCAAAGGGATCCGGAATATCTGTTCTCAGATTCCACAGAAATAAGGCTAGCAAAAGATCCACGAAATACAAATGTAACACTGTGAGATGAATTAACAGAACACTAAGCAGTTTCTCAGAAAGCTACTTTCCAGATATCATCTGAGGATATTTCCTTTTTCGCCATAGCCCTCTATGGGCTTCCAAATATCACTTTGCCAATTCCACAAGAACTGTCTTAGCGAAAGGCTTCTTGAGGGGAAAGCTGTAACTCTGTGAGATGATTTCACAGAACACAAAGAAGTTTCTAAGAAAGCTTCTTTCTCTTTGTTATCGGAAGATATTTCCTTTGGCCCTATAGTCTTCTAAGGGATCCGAAATATCTGTTCTCAGATTCCACAGAAATAAGGCTAACAAAGAGATCCACGAAATACAGATGTAACTCTGTGAGATGAATTAACAGAACATTAAGCAGTTTCTCAGAAAGCTTCTTTCCGGATTTCTTCTGAGGATATTTCCTTTTTCACCATAGCCCTCTATACGCTTCCAAATATCACTTTGCCAATTCCACAAGAACTGTCTTAGCGAAAGGTTTCTTGAGTGGAAAGCTGTAACTCTGTGAGATGATTTCACGGAACACAAAGAAGTTTCTGAGAAAGCTTCGTTCTCTTTGTGATCGGAGGATATTTCCTTTGGCCCTCTAGTCTTCTAAGGGATCCGAAATATCTGTTCTCAGATTCCACAGAAATAAGGCTAGCAAAGAGATCCACGAAATACTGATGTAACTCTGTGAGATGAATTAACAGAACACTAAGCATTTTCTCAGAAAGCTACTTTCCAGATTTCATCTGAGGATATTTCCTTTTTCACCATAGCCCTCTTTGGGCTTCCAAATATCACTCTACCAATTCCACAAGAACTGTCTTAGCGAAAGGCTTCTCTAGGGGCAAGCTGTATCTCTGTGAGATGATTTCACAGAACACAAAGAAGTTTCTCAGAAAGCTTCTTTCTCTTTGTTATCAGAAGATATTTCCTTTGGCCCTATAGTCTTCAAAGGGATCCGAAATATCTGTTCTCACATTCCACAGAAATAAGGCTAGCAAAGAGATCCACGAAATACAGATGTAACTCTGTGAGATGAATTAACAGAACACTAAGCAGTTTCTCAGAAAGCTTCTTTCCACATTTCTTCTGAGGATATTTCCTTTTTCACCCTAGCCTTCTATGCGCTACCGAATATCACTTTGCCAATTGCATAAGAACTGTCTTAGCGAAAGACTTCTTGAGGGGAAAGCTGTAACTCTGTGAGATGATTTCACAGAACACAAAGAAGTTTCTCAGAAAACTTCTTTCTCTTTGTTATCGGAGTTTACTTCCTTTGGCCCTATAATCTTCAAAGGGATCCGGAATATCTGTTCTCAGATTCCACAGAAATAAGGCTAGCAAAGAGATCCACGAAATACAGATATAACTCTGTGAGATGAATAAACAGAACACTAAGCAGTTTCTCAGAAAGCTTCTTTCCAGATTTCATCTGCGGATAATTCCTTTTTCACCATAGCCCTCTAAGCGCTTCCAAATATCACTTTGCCAATTCCACAAGAACTGTCTTAGCGAAAGGCTTCTTGAGTGGAAAGCTGTAACTCTGTGAGATGATTTCACAGGACACAAAGAAGTTTCTGAGAAAGCTTCCTTCTCTTTGTAATCAGAAGATATGTCCTTTGGCCCTATAGCCTTCTAAGGGATCCGAAATACCTATTCTCAGATTCCACAGAAATAAGGCTAGCAAAGAGATCCACGAAATACAGATGTAACTCTGTGAGATGAATTAACAGAACACTAAGCAGTTTCTCAAAAAGCTACTTTCCAGATTTCGTCTGAGGATATTTCCTTTTTCACCATAGCCCTCTATGGGCTTCCAAATATCACTTTGCCAATTCCACAAGAACTGTCTTAGCGAAAGGCTTCTTGAGGGGAAAGCTGTAACTCTGTGAGATGATTTCACAGAGCACAAAGAAGTTTGTAAGAAAGCTTCTTTCTCTTTGTTATCGGAGGATTTTTCCTTGGGCCCAATAGTCTTCTAAGGGATCCGAAATATCTGTTCTCAGATTCCACAGAAATAAGGCTAGCAAAGAGATACAACAAATACAGATGTAACTCTGTGAGATGAATTAACAGAACACTAAGCAGTTTCTCAGAAAGCTTCTTTCCAGATTTCATCTGAGGATATTTCCTTTTTCATCATAGCCCTCTATGGGCTTCCAAATATCACTTTGCCAATTCCACAAGAAGTGTCTTAGCGAAAGACTTCTTGAGGGGAAAGCTGTAACTCAGTGAGATGATTTCACAGAGCACAAAGAAGTTTCTCAGAAAGCTTCTCTCTCTTTGTTATCGGAGGATATTTCCTTTGGCCCTATAGTCTTCAAAGGGATCTGAAATATCTGTTCTCAGATTCCACAGAAATAAGGCTAGAAATATATCCACGAAATGCAAATGTAACTCTGTGAGATGAATTAACAGAACACTAAGCAGTTTCTCAGAAAGCTACTTTCCAGATTTCATCTGAGGATATTTCCTTTTTCACCATAGCCCTGTATGGGCATCCAAATATTACTTTGCCAATTCCACAAGAACTGTCTTAGCGAAAGGCTTCTTGAGGGGAAAGCTGTAACTCTGTGAGATGATTTCACAGAACACAAAGAAGTTTCTCAGAAAGCTTCTTTCTCTTTGTTATCGGAGGATATTTCCTATGGCCCTATAGTCTTCTAAGAGATCCGAAATATCTGTTCTCAGATTCCACAGAAATAAGGCTAGCAAAGAGATACACCATATACAGATGTAACTCGGTGAGATGAATTAACAGAACACTAAGCAGTTTCTCAGAAAGCTTCTTTCCAGATTTCATCAGAGGATATTTCCTTTTTCACCATAGCCCTCTATGGGCTTCCAAATATCACTTTGGCAATTCCACAAGAACTGTCTTAGCGAAAGACTTCTTGAGGGGAAAGCTGTAACTCTGTGAGATGATTCCACAGAACACAAAGAAGTTTGTAAGAAAGCTTCTTTCTCTTTGTTATCGGAAGATATTTCCTTTGGCCCTATAGTCTTCTAAGGGATCCGAAATATCTGTTCTCAGATTCCACAGAAATAAGGCTAGCAAAGAGATCCACGAAATACAGATGTAACTCTGTGAGATGAATTAACAGAACACTAAGCAGTTTCTCAGAAAGCTACTTTCCAGATTTCATCTGAGGATATTTCCTTTTTCACCATAGCCCTGTATGGGCTTCCAAATATTACTTTGCCAATTCCACAAGAACTGTCTTAGCGAAAGGCTTCTTGAGGGGAAAGCTGTAACTCTGTGAGATGATTTCACAGAACACAAAGAAGTTTCTCAAAAACCTTCTTTCTCTTTGTTATCGGAGGATATTTCCTATGGCCCTATAGTCTTCTAAGAGATCCGAAATATCTGTTCTCAGATTCCACAGAAATAAGGCTAGCAAAGAGATACACCATATACAGATGTAACTCGGTGAGGTGAATTAACAGAACACTAAGCAGTTTCTCAGAAAGCTTCTTTCCAGATTTCATCTGAGGATATTTCCTTTTTCACCATAGCCCTCTATGGGCTTCCAAATATCACTTTGGCAATTCCACAAGAACTGTCTTAGCGAAAGACTTCTTGAGGGGAAAGCTGTAACTCTGTGAGATGATTTCACAGAACACAAAGAAGTTTGTAAGAAAGCTTCTTTCTCTTTCTTATCGGAAGATATTTCCTTTGGCCCTATAGTCTTCTAAGGGATCCGAAATATCTGTTCTCAGATTCCACAGAAATAAGGCTAGCAAAGAGATCCACGAAATACTGATGTAACTCTGTGAGATGAATTAACAGAACACTAAGCAGTTTCTCAGAAAGCTACTTTCCAGATTTCATCTGAGGATATTTCCTTTTTCACCATAGCCCTGTATGGGCTTCCAAATATTACTTTGCCAATTCCACAAGAACTGTCTTAGCGAAAGGCTTCTTTAGGGGAAAGCTGCAACTCTGTGAGATGATTTCACAGAACACAAAGAAGTTTCTCAGAAAGCTTCTTTCTCTTTGTTATCGGAGGATATTTCCTTTGGCCCTATAGTCTTCTAAGAGATCCGAAATATCTGTTCTCAGATTCCACAGAAATAACGCTAGCAAAGAGATACACCAAATACAGATGTAACTCTGTGAGATGAATTAACAGATCACTAAGCAGTTTCTCAGAAAGCTTCTTTCCAGATTTCATCTGAGGATATTTCCTTTTTCACCATAGCCCTCTATGGGCTTCCAAATATCACTTTGCCAATTCCACAAGAACTGTCTTAGCGAAAGACTTCTTCAGGGGAAAGCTGTACCTCTGTGAGATGATTTCACAGAACACAAAGAAGTTTCTCAGAACACTTCTTTCTCTTTGTTATCGGAGTTTACTTCCTTTGGCCCTATAATCTTCAAAGGGATCCGGAATATCTGTTCTCAGATTCCACAGAAATAAGGCTAGCAAAGAGATCCACGAAATACAGATATAACTCTGTGAGATGAATAAACAGAACACTAAGCAGTTTCTCAGAAAGCTTCTTTCCAGATTTCATCTGCGGATAATTCCTTTTTCACCATAGCCCTCTAAGCGCTTCCAAATATCACTTTGCCAATTCCACAAGAACTGTCTTAGCGAAAGGCTTCTTGAGGGGAAAGCTGTAACTCTGTGAGATGATTTCACAGAGCACAAAGAAGTTTCTCAGAAAGCTTCTTTCTCTTTGTTATCGGAGGATTTTTCCTTGGGCCCAATAGTCTTCTAAGGGATCCGAAATATCTGTTCTCAGATTCCACAGAAATAAGGCTAGCAAAGAGATACAACAAATACAGATGTAACTCTGTGAGATGAATTAACAGAACACTAAGCAGTTTCTCAGAAAGCTAATTTCCAGATTTCATCTGAGTATATTTCCTTTTTCACCGTAGCCCTCTATGGGCTTCCAAATATTACTTTGCCAATTCCACAAGAACTGTCTTAGCGAAAGGCTTCTTGAGGGGAAAGCTGTAACTCTGTGAGATGATTTCACAGAGCACAAAGAAGTTTGTAAGAAAGCTTCTTTCTCTTTGTTATCGGAGGATTTTTCCTTGGGCCCTATAGTCTTCTAAGGGATCCGAAATATCTGTTCTCAGATTCCACAGAAATAAGGCTAGCAAAGAGATACAACAAATACAGATGTAACTCTGTGAGATGAATTAACAGAACACTAAGCAGTTTCTCAGAAAGCTTCTTTCCAGATTTCATCTGAGGATATTTCCTTTTTCATCATAGCCCTCTATGGGCTTCCAAATATCACTTTGCCAATTCCACTAGAAGTGTCTTAGCGAAAGACTTCTTGAGGGGAAAGCTGTAACTCAGTGAGATGATTTCACAGAGCACAAAGAAGTTTCTCAGAAAGCTTCTCTCTCTTTGTTATCGGAGGATATTTCCTTTGGCCCTATAGTCTTCAAAGGGATCTGAAATATCTGTTCTCAGATTCCACAGAAATAAGGCTAGAAATATATCCACGAAATGCAAATGTAACTCTGTGAGATGAATTAACAGAACACTAAGCAGTTTCTCAGAAAGCTACTTTCCAGATTTCATCTGAGGATATTTCCTTTTTCACCATAGCCCTCTATGGGCTTCCAAATATCACTTTGCCAATTCCACAAGAACTGTCTTAGCGAAAGGCTTCTTGAGGGGAAAGCTGTAACTCTGTGAGATGATTTCACAGAACACAAAGAAGTTTCTCGGAAAGCTTCTTTCTCTTTGTTATCGGAGTTTACTTCCTTTGGCCCTATAATCTTCATAGGAATCCGGAATATCTGTTCTCAGATTCCACAGAAATAAGGCTAGCAAAGAGATCCACGAAATACAGATGTAACTCTGTGAGATGAATAAACAGAACACTAAGCAGTTTCTCAGAAAGCTTCTTTCCAGATTTCATCTGCGGATAATTCCTTTTTCACCATAGCCCTCTACGGGCTTCCAAATATCACCTTGCCAATTCCACAAGAACTGTCTTAGCGAAAGGCTTCTTGAGGGGAAAGCTGTAACTCTGTGAGATGATTTCACAGAACACAAAGAAGTTTCTCAGAAAGCTTCTTTCTCTTTGTTATCGGAAGATATTTCCTTTGGCCCTATAGTCTTCTAAGGGATCCGGAATATCTGTTCTCAGATTCCACAGAAATAAGGCTAGCAAAGAGATCCACGAAATACAGATGTAACTCTGTGAGATGAATTAACAGAACACTAAGCAGTTTCTCAGAAAGCTACTTTCCAGATTTCATCTGAGGATATTTCCTTTTTCACCATAGCCCTGTATGGGCTTCCAAATATTACTTTGCCAATTCCACAAGAACTGTCTTAGCGAAAGGCTTCTTGAGGGGAAAGCTGTAACTCTGTGAGATGATTTCACAGAACACAAAGAAGTTTCTCAGAAAGCTTCTTTCTCTTTGTTATCGGAGGATATTTCCTATGGCCCTATAGTCTTCTAAGAGATCCGAAATATCTGTTCTCAGATTCCACAGAAATAAGGCTAGCAAAGAGATACACCATATACAGATGTAACTCGGTGAGATGAATTAACAGAACACTAAGCAGTTTCTCAGAAAGCTTCTTTCCAGATTTCATCTGAGGATATTTCCTTTTTCACCATAGCCCTCTATGGGCTTCCAAATATCACTTTGGCAATTCCACAAGAACTGTCTTAGCGAAAGACTTCTTGAGGGGAAAGCTGTAACTCTGTGAGATGATTTCACAGAACACAAAGAAGTTTGTAAG
The DNA here is from genome assembly GCF_043159975.1 of Macaca nemestrina. Lineage (NCBI taxonomy): Eukaryota > Metazoa > Chordata > Mammalia > Primates > Cercopithecidae > Macaca > Macaca nemestrina. The sequence continues at coordinate 29,757,852 of NC_092143.1, forward strand.
AAAGCTTCTTTCTCTTTGTTATCGGAAGATATTTCCTTTGGCCCTATAGTCTTCTAAGGGATCCGAAATATCTGTTCTCAGATTCCACAGAAATAAGGCTAGCAAAGAGATCCACGAAATACAGATGTAACTCTGTGAGATGAATTAACAGAACACTAAGCAGTTTCTCAGAAATCTACTTTCCAGATTTCATCTGAGGATATTTCCTTTTTCACCATAGCTCTCTATGGGCTTCCAAATATCACTTTGCCAATTCCACAAGAACTGTCTTAGCGAAAGACTTCTTCAGGGGAAAGCTGTACCTCTGTGAGATGATTTCACAGAACACAAAGAAGTTTCTCACAAAGCTTCTTTCTCTTTGTTATCGGAGGATATTTCCTTTGGCCCTAGAGTCTTGAAAGGGATCCGAAATATCTGGTCACAGATTCCACAGAAATAAGGCTAGCAAAGAGATACACCAAATACAGATGTAACTCTGTGAGATGATTTCACAGAACACAAAGAAGTTTCTCAGAAAACTTCTTTCTCTTTGTTATCGGAGTTTATTTCCTTTGGCCCTATAATCTTCAAAGGGATCCGGAATATCTGTTCTCAGATTCCACAGAAATAAGGCTAGCAAAAGATCCACGAAATACAAATGTAACACTGTGAGATGAATTAACAGAACACTAAGCAGTTTCTCAGAAAGCTACTTTCCAGATATCATCTGAGGATATTTCCTTTTTCGCCATAGCCCTCTATGGGCTTCCAAATATCACTTTGCCAATTCCACAAGAACTGTCTTAGCGAAAGGCTTCTTGAGGGGAAAGCTGTAACTCTGTGAGATGATTTCACAGAACACAAAGAAGTTTCTAAGAAAGCTTCTTTCTCTTTGTTATCGGAAGATATTTCCTTTGGCCCTATAGTCTTCTAAGGGATCCGAAATATCTGTTCTCAGATTCCACAGAAATAAGGCTAACAAAGAGATCCACGAAATACAGATGTAACTCTGTGAGATGAATTAACAGAACATTAAGCAGTTTCTCAGAAAGCTTCTTTCCGGATTTCTTCTGAGGATATTTCCTTTTTCACCATAGCCCTCTATACGCTTCCAAATATCACTTTGCCAATTCCACAAGAACTGTCTTAGCGAAAGGTTTCTTGAGTGGAAAGCTGTAACTCTGTGAGATGATTTCACGGAACACAAAGAAGTTTCTGAGAAAGCTTCGTTCTCTTTGTGATCGGAGGATATTTCCTTTGGCCCTCTAGTCTTCTAAGGGATCCGAAATATCTGTTCTCAGATTCCACAGAAATAAGGCTAGCAAAGAGATCCACGAAATACTGATGTAACTCTGTGAGATGAATTAACAGAACACTAAGCATTTTCTCAGAAAGCTACTTTCCAGATTTCATCTGAGGATATTTCCTTTTTCACCATAGCCCTCTTTGGGCTTCCAAATATCACTCTACCAATTCCACAAGAACTGTCTTAGCGAAAGGCTTCTCTAGGGGCAAGCTGTATCTCTGTGAGATGATTTCACAGAACACAAAGAAGTTTCTCAGAAAGCTTCTTTCTCTTTGTTATCAGAAGATATTTCCTTTGGCCCTATAGTCTTCAAAGGGATCCGAAATATCTGTTCTCACATTCCACAGAAATAAGGCTAGCAAAGAGATCCACGAAATACAGATGTAACTCTGTGAGATGAATTAACAGAACACTAAGCAGTTTCTCAGAAAGCTTCTTTCCACATTTCTTCTGAGGATATTTCCTTTTTCACCCTAGCCTTCTATGCGCTACCGAATATCACTTTGCCAATTGCATAAGAACTGTCTTAGCGAAAGACTTCTTGAGGGGAAAGCTGTAACTCTGTGAGATGATTTCACAGAACACAAAGAAGTTTCTCAGAAAACTTCTTTCTCTTTGTTATCGGAGTTTACTTCCTTTGGCCCTATAATCTTCAAAGGGATCCGGAATATCTGTTCTCAGATTCCACAGAAATAAGGCTAGCAAAGAGATCCACGAAATACAGATATAACTCCGTGAGATGAATAAACAGAACACTAAGCAGTTTCTCAGAAAGCTTCTTTCCAGATTTCATCTGCGGATAATTCCTTTTTCACCATAGCCCTCTAAGCGCTTCCAAATATCACTTTGCCAATTCCACAAGAACTGTCTTAGCGAAAGGCTTCTTGAGTGGAAAGCTGTAACTCTGTGAGATGATTTCACAGGACACAAAGAAGTTTCTGAGAAAGCTTCCTTCTCTTTGTAATCGGAAGATATGTCCTTTGGCCCTATAGCCTTCTAAGGGATCCGAAATACCTATTCTCAGATTCCACAGAAATAAGGCTAGCAAAGAGATCCACGAAATACAGATGTAACTCTGTGAGATGAATTAACAGAACACTAAGCAGTTTCTCAAAAAGCTACTTTCCAGATTTCGTCTGAGGATATTTCCTTTTTCACCATAGCCCTCTATGGGCTTCCAAATATCACTTTGCCAATTCCACAAGAACTGTCTTAGCGAAAGGCTTCTTGAGGGGAAAGCTGTAACTCTGTGAGATGATTTCACAGAGCACAAAGAAGTTTGTAAGAAAGCTTCTTTCTCTTTGTTATCGGAGGATTTTTCCTTGGGCCCAATAGTCTTCTAAGGGATCCGAAATATCTGTTCTCAGATTCCACAGAAATAAGGCTAGCAAAGAGATACAACAAATACAGATGTAACTCTGTGAGATGAATTAACAGAACACTAAGCAGTTTCTCAGAAAGCTTCTTTCCAGATTTCATCTGAGGATATTTCCTTTTTCATCATAGCCCTCTATGGGCTTCCAAATATCACTTTGCCAATTCCACAAGAAGTGTCTTAGCGAAAGACTTCTTGAGGGGAAAGCTGTAACTCAGTGAGATGATTTCACAGAGCACAAAGAAGTTTCTCAGAAAGCTTCTCTCTCTTTGTTATCGGAGGATATTTCCTTTGGCCCTATAGTCTTCAAAGGGATCTGAAATATCTGTTCTCAGATTCCACAGAAATAAGGCTAGAAATATATCCACGAAATGCAAATGTAACTCTGTGAGATGAATTAACAGAACACTAAGCAGTTTCTCAGAAAGCTTCTTTCCAGATTTCATCTGAGGATATTTCCTTTTTCACCATAGCCCTCTATGGGCTTCCAAATATCACTTTGCCAATTCCACAAGAACTGTCTTAGCGAAAGACTTCTTCAGGGGAAAGCTGTACCTCTGTGAGATGATTTCACAGAACACAAAGAAGTTTCTCAGAACACTTCTTTCTCTTTGTTATCGGAGTTTACTTCCTTTGGCCCTATAATCTTCAAAGGGATCCGGAATATCTGTTCTCAGATTCCACAGAAATAAGGCTAGCAAAGAGATCCACGAAATACAGATATAACTCTGTGAGATGAATAAACAGAACACTAAGCAGTTTCTCAGAAAGCTTCTTTCCAGATTTCATCTGCGGATAATTCCTCTTTCACCATAGCCCTCTAAGCGCTTCCAAATATCACTTTGCCAATTCCACAAGAACTGTCTTAGCGAAAGGCTTCTTGAGGGGAAAGCTGTAACTCTGTGAGATGATTTCACAGAACACAAAGAAGTTTCTCAGAAAGCTTCTTTCTCTTTGTTATCGGAGTTTACTTCCTTTGGCCCTATAATCTTCAAAGGAATCCGGAATATCTGTTCTCAGATTCCACAGAAATAAGGCTAGCAAAGAGATCCACGAAATACAGATGTAACTCTGTGAGATGAATAAACAGAACACTAAGCAGTTTCTCAGAAAGCTTCTTTCCAGATTTCATCTGCGGATAATTCCTTTTTCACCATAGCCCTCTATGGGCTTCCAAATATCACTTTGCCAATTCCACAAGAACTGTCTTAGCGAAAGACTTCTAGAGGGGAAAGCTGTAACTCTGTGAGATGATTTCACAGAACACAAAGAAGTTTGTAAGAAAGCTTCTTTCTCTTTGTTATCGGAAGATATTTCCTTTGGCCCTATAGTCTTCTAAGGGATCCGGAATATCTGTTCTCAGATTCCACAGAAATAAGGCTAGCAAAGAGATCCACGAAATACAGATGTAACTCTGTGAGATGAATTAACAGAACACTAAGCAGTTTCTCAGAAAGCTACTTTCCAGATTTCATCTGAGGATATTTCCTTTTTCACCATAGCCCTGTATGGGCATCCAAATATTACTTTGCCAATTCCACAAGAACTGTCTTAGCGAAAGGCTTCTTGAGGGGAAAGCTGTAACTCTGTGAGATGATTTCACAGAACACAAAGAAGTTTCTCAGAAAGCTTCTTTCTCTTTGTTATCGGAGGATATTTCCTATGGCCCTATAGTCTTCTAAGAGATCCGAAATATCTGTTCTCAGATTCCACAGAAATAAGGCTAGCAAAGAGACACACCATATACAGATGTAACTCGGTGAGATGAATTAACAGAACACTAAGCAGTTTCTCAGAAAGCTTCTTTCCAGATTTCATCAGAGGATATTTCCTTTTTCACCATAGCCCTCTATGGGCTTCCAAATATCACTTTGGCAATTCCACAAGAACTGTCTTAGCGAAAGACTTCTTGAGGGGAAAGCTGTAACTCTGTGAGATGATTCCACAGAACACAAAGAAGTTTGTAAGAAAGCTTCTTTCTCTTTGTTATCGGAAGATATTTCCTTTGGCCCTATAGTCTTCTAAGGGATCCGAAATATCTGTTCTCAGATTCCACAGAAATAAGGCTAGCAAAGAGATCCACGAAATACAGATGTAACTCTGTGAGATGAATTAACAGAACACTAAGCAGTTTCTCAGAAAGCTACTTTCCAGATTTCATCTGAGGATATTTCCTTTTTCACCATAGCCCTGTATGGGCTTCCAAATATTACTTTGCCAATTCCACAAGAACTGTCTTAGCGAAAGGCTTCTTTAGGGGAAAGCTGTAACTCTGTGAGATGATTTCACAGAACACAAAGAAGTTTCTCAGAAAGCTTCTTTCTCTTTGTTATCGGAGGATATTTCCTTTGGCCCTATTGTCTTCTAAGAGATCCGAAATATCTGTTCTCAGATTCCACAGAAATAACGCTAGCAAAGAGATACACCAAATACAGATGTAACTCTGTGAGATGAATTAACAGATCACTAAGCAGTTTCTCAGAAAGCTTCTTTCCAGATTTCATCTGAGGATATTTCCTTTTTCACCATATCCCTCTATGGGCTTCCAAATATCACTTTGCCAATTCCACAAGAACTGTCTTAGCGAAAGACTTCTTCAGGGGAAAGCTGTACCTCTGTGAGATGATTTCACAGAACACAAAGAAGTTTCTCACAAAGCTTCTTTCTCTTTGTTATCGGAGGTTATTTCCTTTGGCCCTAGAGTCTTGAAAGGGATCCGAAATATCTGGTCACAGATTCCACAGAAATAAGGCTAGCAAAGAGATACACCAAATACAGATGTAACTCTGTGAGATGATTTCACAGAACACAAAGAAGTTTCTCAGAAAACTTCTTTCTCTTTGTTATCGGAGTTTATTTCCTTTGGCCCTATAATCTTCAAAGGGATCCGGAATATCTGTTCTCAGATTCCACAGAAATAAGGCTAGCAAAAGATCCACGAAATACAAATGTAACACTGTGAGATGAATTAACAGAACACTAAGCAGTTTCTCAGAAAGCTACTTTCCAGATATCATCTGAGGATATTTCCTTTTTCGCCATAGCCCTCTATGGGCTTCCAAATATCACTTTGCCAATTCCACAAGAACTGTCTTAGCGAAAGGCTTCTTGAGGGGAAAGCTGTAACTCTGTGAGATGATTTCAGAGAACACAAAGAAGTTTCTAAGAAAGCTTCTTTCTCTTTGTTATCGGAAGATATTTCCTTTGGCCCTATAGTCTTCTAAGGGATCCGAAATATCTGTTCTCAGATTCCACAGAAATAAGGCTAGCAAAGAGATCCACGAAATACAGATGTAACTCTGTGAGATGAATTAACAGAACATTAAGCAGTTTCTCAGAAAGCTTCTTTCCGGATTTCTTCTGAGGATATTTCCTTTTTCACCATAGCCCTCTATGCGCTTCCAAATATCACTTTGCCAATTCCACAAGAACTGTCTTAGCGAAAGTTTTCTTGAGTGGAAAGCTGTAACTCTGTGAGATGATTTCACGGAACACAAAGAAGTTTCTGAGAAAGCTTCGTTCTCTTTGTGATCGGAGGATATTTCCTTTGGCCCTCTAGTCTTCTAAGGGATCCGAAATATCTGTTCTCAGATTCCACAGAAATAAGGCTAGCAAAGAGATCCACGAAATACTGATGTAACTCTGTGAGATGAATTAACAGAACACTAAGCAGTTTCTCAGAAAGCTACTTTCCAGATTTCATCTGAGGATATTTCCTTTTTCACCATAGCCCTCTTTGGGCTTCCAAATATCACTCTACCAATTCCACAAGAACTGTCTTAGCGAAAGGCTTCTCTAGGAGCAAGCTGTATCTCTGTGAGATGATTTCATAGAACACAAAGAAGTTTCTCAGAAAGCTTCTTTCTCTTTGTTATCAAAAGATATTTCCTTTGGCCCTATAGTCTTCAAAGGGATCCGAAATATCTGTTCTCACATTCCACAGAAATAAGGCTAGCAAAGAGATCCACGAAATACAGATGTAACTCTGTGAGATGAATTAACAGAACACTAAGCAGTTTCTCAGAAAGCTTCTTTCCACATTTCTTCTGAGGATATTTCCTTTTTCACCCTAGCCTTCTATGCGCTACCGAATATCACTTTGCCAATTGCATAAGAACTGTCTTAGCGAAAGACTTCTTGAGGGGAAAGCTGTAACTCTGTGAGATGATTTCACAGAACACAAAGAAGTTTCTCAGAAAACTTCTTTCTCTTTGTTATCGGAGTTTACTTCCTTTGGCCCTATAATCTTCAAAGGGATCCGGAATATCTGTTCTCAGATTCCACAGAAATAAGGCTAGCAAAGAGATCCACGAAATACAGATATAACTCTGTGAGATGAATAAACAGAACACTAAGCAGTTTCTCAGAAAGCTTCTTTCCAGATTTCATCTGCGGATAATTCCTTTTTCACCATAGCCCTCTAAGCGCTTCCAAATATCACTTTGCAAATTCCACAAGAACTGTCTTAGCGAAAGGCTTCTTGAGTGGAAAGCTGTAACTCTGTGAGATGATTTCACAGGACACAAAGAAGTTTCTGAGAAAGCTTCGTTCTCTTTGTAATCGGAAGATATGTCCTTTGGCCCTATAGCCTTCTAAGGGATCCGAAATACCTATTCTCAGATTCCACAGAAATAAGGCTAGCAAAGAGATCCACGAAATACAGATGTAACTCGGTGAGATGAATTAGCAGAACACTAAGCAGTTTCTCAGAAAGCTTCTTTCCAGATTTCATCTGAGGATATTTCCTTTTTCACCATAGCCCTCTATGGGCTTCCAAATATCACTTTGGCAATTCCACAAGAACTGTCTTAGCGAAAGACTTCTTGAGGGGAAAGCTGTAACTCTGTGAGATGATTTCACAGAACACAAAGAAGTTTGTAAGAAAGCTTCTTTCTCTTTGTTATCGGAAGATATTTCCTTTGGCCCTATAGTCTTCTAAGGGATCCGAAATATCTGTTCTCAGATTCCACAGAAATAAGGCTAGCAAAGAGATCCACGAAATACAGATGTTACTCTGTGAGATGAATTAACAGAACACTAAGCAGTTTCTCAGAAAGCTACTTTCCAGATTTCATCTGAGGATATTTCCTTTTTCACCATAGCCCTGTATGGGCTTCCAAATATTACTTTGCCAATTCCACAAGAACTGTCTTAGCGAAAGGCTTCTTTAGGGGAAAGCTGTAACTCTGTGAGATGATTTCACAGAACACAAAGAAGTTTCTCAGAAAGCTTCTTTCTCTTTGTTATCGGAGGATATTTCCTTTGGCCCTATAGTCTTCTAAGAGATCCGAAATATCTGTTCTCAGATTCCACAGAAATAACGCTAGCAAAGAGATACACCAAATACAGATGTAACTCTGTGAGATGAATTAACAGATCACTAAGCAGTTTCTCAGAAAGCTTCTTTCCAGATTTCATCTGAGGATATTTCCTTTTTCACCATAGCCCTCTATGGGCTTCCAAATATCACTTTGCCAATTCCACAAGAACTGTCTTAGCGAAAGACTTCTTCAGGGGAAAGCTGTACCTCTGTGAGATGATTTCACAGAACACAAAGAAGTTTCTCAGAACACTTCTTTCTCTTTGTTATCGGAGTTTACTTCCTTTGGCCCTATAATCTTCAAAGGGATCCGGAATATCTGTTCTCAGATTCCACAGAAATAAGGCTAGCAAAGAGATCCACGAAATACAGATATAACTCTGTGAGATGAATAAACAGAACACTAAGCAGTTTCTCAGAAAGCTTCTTTCCAGATTTCATCTGCGGATAATTCCTCTTTCACCATAGCCCTCTAAGCGCTTCCAAATATCACTTTGCCAATTCCACAAGAACTGTCTTAGCGAAAGACTTCTTGAGGGGAAAGCTGTAACTCTGTGAGATGATTCCACAGAACACAAAGAAGTTTGTAAGAAAGCTTCTTTCTCTTTGTTATCGGAGTTTACTTCCTTTGGCCCTATAATCTTCAAAGGAATCCGGAATATCTGTTCTCAGATTCCACAGAAATAAGGCTAGCAAAGAGATCCACGAAATACAGATGTAACTCTGTGAGATGAATAAACAGAACACTAAGCAGTTTTTCAGAAAGCTTCTTTCCAGATTTCATCTGCGGATAATTCCTTTTTCACCATAGCCCTCTATGGGCTTCCAAATATCACTTTGCCAATTCCACAAGAACTGTCTTAGCGAAAGACTTCTTGAGGGGAAAGCTGTAACTCTGTGAGATGATTTCACAGAACACAAAGAAGTTTGTAAGAAAGCTTCTTTCTCTTTGTTATCGGAAGATATTTCCTTTGGCCCTATAGTCTTCTAAGGGATCCGGAATATCTGTTCTCAGATTCCACAGAAATAAGGCTAGCAAAGAGATCCACGAAATACAGATGTAACTCTGTGAGATGAATTAACAGAACACTAAGCAGTTTCTCAGAAAGCTACTTTCCAGATTTCATCTGAGGATATTTCCTTTTTCACCATAGCCCTGTATGGGCTTCCAAATATTACTTTGCCAATTCCACAAGAACTGTCTTAGCGAAAGGCTTCTTGAGGGGAAAGCTGTAACTCTGTGAGATGATTTCACAGAACACAAAGAAGTTTCTCAGAAAGCTTCTTTCTCTTTGTTATCGGAGGATATTTCCTATGGCCCTATAGTCTTCTAAGAGATCCGAAATATCTCTTCTCAGATTCCACAGAAATAAGGCTAGCAAAGAGATACACCATATACAGATGTAACTCGGTGAGATGAATTAACAGAACACTAAGCAGTTTCTCAGAAAGCTTCTTTCCAGATTTCATCAGAGGATATTTCCTTTTTCACCATAGCCCTCTATGGGCTTCCAAATATCACTTTGCCAATTCCACAAGAACTGTCTTAGCGAAAGACTTCTTCAGGGGAAAGCTGTACCTCTGTGAGATGATTTCACAGAACACAAAGAAGTTTCTCACAAAGCTTCTTTCTCTTTGTTATCGGAGGATATTTCCTTTGGCCCTAGAGTCTTGAAAGGGATCCGAAATATCTGGTCACAGATTCCACAGAAATAAGGCTAGCAAAGAGATACACCAAATACAGATGTAACTCTGTGAGATGATTTCACAGAACACAAAGAAGTTTCTCAGAAAACTTCTTTCTCTTTGTTATCGTAGTTTATTTCCTTTGGCCCTATAATCTTCAAAGGGATCCGGAATATCTGTTCTCAGATTCCACAGAAATAAGGCTAGCAAAAGATCCACGAAATACAAATGTAACACTGTGAGATGAATTAACAGAACACTAAGCAGTTTCTCAGAAAGCTACTTTCCAGATATCATCTGAGGATATTTCCTTTTTCGCCATAGCCCTCTATGGGCTTCCAAATATCACTTTGCCAATTCCACAAGAACTGTCTTAGCGAAAGGCTTCTTGAGGGGAAAGCTGTAACTCTGTGAGATGATTTCACAGAACACAAAGAAGTTTCTAAGAAAGCTTCTTTCTCTTTGTTATCGGAAGATATTTCCTTTGGCCCTATAGTCTTCTAAGGGATCCGAAATATCTGTTCTCAGATTCCACAGAAATAAGGCTAGCAAAGAGATCCACGAAATACAGATGTAACTCTGTGAGATGAATTAACAGAACATTAAGCAGTTTCTCAGAAAGCTTCTTTCCGGATTTCTTCTGAGGATATTTCCTTTTTCACCATAGCCCTCTATGCGCTTCCAAATATCACTTTGCCAATTCCACAAGAACTGTCTTAGCGAAAGGTTTCTTGAGTGGAAAGCTGTAACTCTGTGAGATGATTTCACGGAACACAAAGAAGTTTCTGAGAAAGCTTCGTTCTCTTTGTGATCGGAGGATATTTCCTTTGGCCCTCTAGTCTTCTAAGGGATCCGAAATATCTGTTCTCAGACTCCACAGAAATAAGGCTAGCAAAGAGATCCACGAAATACTGATGTAACTCTGTGAGATGAATTAACAGAACACTAAGCAGTTTCTCAGAAAGCTACTTTCCAGATTTCATCTGAGGATATTTCCTTTTTCACCATAGCCCTCTTTTGGCTTCCAAATATCACTCTACCAATTCCACAAGAACTGTCTTAGCGAAAGGCTTCTCTAGGAGCAAGCTGTATCTCTGTGAGATGATTTCACAGAACACAAAGAAGTTTCTCAGAAAGCTTCTTTCTCTTTGTTATCAAAAGATATTTCCTTTGGCCCTATAGTCTTCAAAGGGATCCGAAATATCTGTTCTCACATTCCACAGAAATAAGGCTAGCAAAGAGATCCACGAAATACAGATGTAACTCTGTGAGATGAATTAACAGAACACTAAGCAGTTTCTCAGAAAGCTTCTTTCCACATTTCTTCTGAGGATATTTCCTTTTTCACCCTAGCCTTCTATGCGCTACCGAATATCACTTTGCCAATTGCATAAGAACTGTCTTAGCGAAAGACTTCTTGAGGGGAAAGCTGTAACTCTGTGAGATGATTTCACAGAACACAAAGAAGTTTCTCAGAAAACTTCTTTCTCTTTGTTATCGGAGTTTACTTCCTTTGGCCCTATAATCTTCAAAGGGATCCGGAATATCTGTTCTCAGATTCCACAGAAATAAGGCTAGCAAAGAGATCCACGAAATACAGATATAACTCTGTGAGATGAATAAACAGAACACTAAGCAGTTTCTCAGAAAGCTTCTTTCCAGATTTCATCTGCGGATAATTCCTTTTTCACCATAGCCCTCTAAGCGCTTCCAAATATCACTTTGCCAATTCCACAAGAACTGTCTTAGCGAAAGGCTTCTTGAGTGGAAAGCTGTAACTCTGTGAGATGATTTCACAGGACACAAAGAAGTTTCTGAGAAAGCTTCGTTCTCTTTGTAATCGGAAGATATGTCCTTTGGCCCTATAGCCTTCTAAGGGATCCGAAATACCTATTCTCAGATTCCACAGAAATAAGGCTATCAAAGAGATCCACGAAATACAGATGTAACTCTGTGAGATGAATTAACAGAACACTAAGCAGTTTCTCAAAAAGCTACTTTCCAGATTTCATCTGAGGATATTTCCTTTTTCACCATAGCCCTCTATGGGCTTCCAAATATCACTTTGCCAATTCCACAAGAACTGTCTTAGCGAAAGGCTTCTTGAGGGGAAAGCTGTAACTCTGAGAGATGATTTCACAGAACACAAAGAAGTTTCTCAGAAAGATTCTTTCTCTTTGTTATCGGAGGATATTTCCTTGGGCCCTATAGTCTTCTAAGGGATCCGAAATATCTGTTCTCAGATTCCACAGAAATAAGGCTAGCAAAGAGATACACCAAATACAGATGTAACTCTGTGAGATGAATTAACAGAACACTAAGCAGTTTCTCAGAAAGCTTCTTTCCAGATTTCATCTGAGGATATTTCCTTTTTCACCATAGCCCTCTATGGGCTTCCAAATATCACTTTGCCAATTCCACAAGAACTGTCTTAGCGAAAGACTTCTTGAGGGGAAAGCTGTAACTCTGTGAGATGATTTCACAGAACACAAAGAAGTTTCTCAAAAATCTTCTTTCTCTTTGTTATCGGAGGATATTTCCTTTGGCCCTAGAGTCTTCAAAGGGATCCGAAATATCTGTTCTCTGATTCCACAGAAGTAAGGCGAGCAAAGAGATCCACGAAATACTGATGTAACTCTGTGAGATGAATTAACAGAACACTAAGCAGTTTCTCAGAAAGCTTCTTTCCAGATTTCATCTGAGGATATTTTCTTTTTCACCATAGCCCTCTATGGGCTTCCAAATATCACTTTGCCAATTCCACAAGAACTGTCTTAGCGAAAGTCTTCTTGAGTGGAAAGCTGTAACTATGTGAGATGATTTCACAGAACACAAAATAGTTACTGAGAAAGCTTCGTTCTCTTTCTGATCGGAGGACATATCTTTGGCCCTATAGTCTTCTAAGGGATCCGAAATATCTGTTCTCAGATTCCACAGAAATAAGGCTAGCAAAGAGATCCACGAAATACAGATGTAACTCTGTGAGATGAATTAACAGAACACTAAGCATTTTCTCAGAAAGCTTCTTTCCAGATTTCATCTGAGGATATTTCCTTTTTCACCTTAGCCCTGTATGGGCTTCCAAATATCACTTTGCCAATTCCAAAAGAACTGTCTTAACGAAAGGCTTCTTCAGGGGAAAGCTGTAACTCTGTGAGATGATTTCACAGAACACAAAGAAGTTTCTCAGAAAGCTTCTTTCTCTTTTTTATCGGAGGATATTTCCTTTGGCCCTATAGTCTTCAAAGGGATCCGGAATATCTGTTCTCAGATTCCACAGAAATAAGGCCAGCAAAAGATCCACGAAATACAAAGGTAACTCTGTGAGATGAATTAACAGAACACTAAGCAGTTTCTCAGAAAGCTACTTTCCAGATTTCATCTGAGGATATTTCCTTTTTCGCCATAGCCCTCTATGGGCTTCCAAATATCACTTTGCCAATTCCACAAGAACTGTCTTAGCGAAAGGCTTCTTGAGTGGAAAGCTGTAACTCTGTGAGATGATTTCTCGGAACACAAAGAAGTTTCTGAGAAAGCTTCGTTCTCTTTGTGATCGGAGGATATTTCCTTTGGCCCTCTAGTCTCCTAAGGGATCCGAAATATCTGTTCTCAGATTCCACAGAAATAAGGCTAGCAAAGAGATCCAAGAAATACTGATGTAACTCTGTGAGATGAATTAACAGAACACTAAGCAGTTTCTCAAAAAGCTACTTTCAGATTTCTTCTGAGTATATTTCCTTTTTCACCGTAGCCTTCTATGCGCTACCGAATATCACTTTGCCAATTGCATAAGAACTGTCTTAGCGAAAGACTTCTTGAGGGGAAAGCTGTAACTCTGTGAGATGATTTCACAGAACACAAAGAAGTTTCTCAGAAAGCTTCTTTCTCTTTGTTATCGGAGTTTACTTCCTTTGGCCCTATAATCTTCAAAGGGATCCGGAATATCTGTTCTCAGATTCCACAGAAATAACGCTAGCAAACAGATACACCAAATACAGATGTAACTCTGTGAGATGAATTAACAGAACACTAAGCAGTTTCTCAGAAAGCTACTTTCCAGATTTCATCTGAGGATATTTCCTTTTTCACCATAGCCCTGTATGGGCTTCCAAATATTACTTTGCCAATTCCACAAGAACTGTCTTAGCGAAAGGCTTCTTTAGGGGAAAGCTGTAACTCTGTGAGATGATTTCACAGAACACAAAGAAGTTTCTCAGAAAGCTTCTTTCTCTTTGTTATCGGAGGATATTTCCTTTGGCCCTATAGTCTTCTAAGAGATCCGAAATATCTGTTCTCAGATTCCACAGAAATAACGCTAGCAAAGAGATACACCAAATACAGATGTAACTCTGTGAGATGAATTAACAGATCACTAAGCAGTTTCTCAGAAAGCTTCTTTCCAGATTTCATCTGAGGATATTTCCTTTTTCACCATAGCCCTCTATGGTCTTCCAAATATCACTTTGCCAATTCCACAAGAACTGTCTTAGCGAAAGACTTCTTCATTGGAAAGCTGTACCTCTGTGAGATGATTTCACAGAACACAAAGAAGTTTCTCACAAAGCTTCTTTCTCTTTGTTATCGGAGGATATTTCCTTTGGCCCTAGAGTCTTGAAAGGGATCCGAAATATCTGGTCACAGATTCCACAGAAATAAGGCTAGCAAAGAGATACACCAAATACAGATGTAACTCTGTGAGATGATTTCACAGAACACAAAGAAGTTTCTCAGAAAACTTCTTTCTCTTTGTTATCGGAGTTTATTTCCTTTGGCCCTATAATCTTCAAAGGGATCCGGAATATCTATTCTCAGATTCCACAGAAATAAGGCTAGCAAAAGATCCACGAAATACAAATGTAACACTGTGAGATGAATTAACAGAACACTAAGCAGTTTCTCAGAAAGCTACTTTCCAGATATCATCTGAGGATATTTCCTTTTTCGCCATAGCCCTCTATGGGCTTCCAAATATCACTTTGCCAATTCCACAAGAACTGTCTTAGCGAAAGGCTTCTTGAGGGGAAAGCTGTAACTCTGTGAGATGATTTCACAGAACACAAAGAAGTTTCTAAGAAAGCTTCTTTCTCTTTGTTATCGGAAGATATTTCCTTTGGCCCTATAGTCTTCTAAGGGATCTGAAATATCTGTTCTCAGATTCCACAGAAATAAGGCTAGCAAAGAGATCCACGAAATACAGATGTAACTCTGTGAGATGAATTAACAGAACATTAAGCAGTTTCTCAGAAAGCTTCTTTCCGGATTTCTTCTGAGGATATTTCCTTTTTCACCATAGCCCTCTAGGCGCTTCCAAATATCACTTTGCAAATTCCACAAGAACTGTCTTAGCGAAAGGTTTCTTGAGTGGAAAGCTGTAACTCTGTGAGATGATTTCACGGAACACAAAGAAGTTTCTGAGAAAGCTTCGTTCTCTTTGTGATCGGAGGATATTTCCTTTGGCCCTCTAGTCTTCTAAGGGATCCGAAATATCTGTTCTCATATTCCACAGAAATAAGGCTAGCAAACAGATCCACGAAATACTGATGTAACTCTGTGAGATGAATTAACAGAACACTAAGCAGTTTCTCAGAAAGCTACTTTCCAGATTTCATCTGAGGATATTTCCTTTTTCACCATAGCCCTCTTTGGGCTTCCAAATATCACTCTACCAATTCCACAAGAACTGTCTTAGCGAAAGGCTTCTCTAGGGGCAAGCTGTATCTCTGTGAGATGATTTCACAGAACACAAAGAAGTTTCTCAGAAAGCTTCTTTCTCTTTGTTATCAGAAGATATTTCCTTTGGCCCTATAGTCTTCAAAGGGATCTGAAATATCTGTTCTCACATTCCACAGAAATAAGGCTAGCAAAGAGATCCACGAAATACAGATGTAACTCTGTGAGATGAATTAACAGAACACTAAGCAGTTTCTCAGAAAGCTTCTTTCCACATTTCTTCTGAGGATATTTCCTTTTTCACCCTAGCCTTCTATGCGCTACCGAATATCACTTTGCCAATTGCATAAGAACTGTCTTAGCGAAAGACTTCTTGAGGGGAAAGCTGTAACTCTGTGAGATGATTTCACAGAACACAAAGAAGTTTCTCAGAAAACTTCTTTCTCTTTGTTATCGGAGTTTACTTCCTTTGGCCCTATAATCTTCAAAGGGATCCGGAATATCTGTTCTCAGATTCCACAGAAATAAGGCTAGCAAAGAGATCCACGAAATACAGATATAACTCTGTGAGATGAATAAACAGAACACTAAGCAGTTTCTCAGAAAGCTTCTTTCCAGATTTCATCTGCGGATAATTCCTTTTTCACCATAGCCCTCTAAGCGCTTCCAAATATCACTTTGCCAATTCCACAAGAACTGTCTTAGCGAAAGGCTTCTTGAGTGGAAAGCTGTAACTCTGTGAGATGATTTCACAGAAAACAAAAAGTTTCTCAGAAAGCTTCGTTCTCTTTGTGATCGAAGGATATGTCCTTTGGCCCTATTGTCTTCTAAGGGATCTGAAATATCTGTTCTCAGATTCCACAGAAATAAGGCTAGCAAAGAGATCCACGAAATACAGATGTAACTCTGTGAGATGAATTAACAGAACACTACGCAGTTTCTCAAAAAGCTACTTTCCAGATTTCATCTGAGGATATTTCCTTTTTCACCATAGCCCTCTATGGGCTTCCAAATATCACTTTGACAATTCCAAAAGAACTGTCTTAACGAAAGGCTTCTTCAGGGGAAAGCTGTAACTCTGTGAGATGATTTCACAGAACACAAAGAAGTTTCTCAGAAGGCTTCTTTCTCTTTTTTATCGGAGGATATTTCCTTTGGCCCTATAGTCTTCAAAGGGATCCGAAATATCTGTTCTCAGATTCCACAGAAATAAGGCTAGCAAAAGATCCACGAAATACAAAGGTAACTCTGTGAGATGAATTAACAGAACACTAAGCAGTTTCTCAGAAAGCTACTTTCCAGATTTCATCTGAGGATATTTCCTTTTTCGCCATAGCCCTCTATGGGCTTCCAAATATCACTTTGCCAATTCCACAAGAACTCTCTTAGCGAAAGGCTTCTTGAGTGGAAAGCTGTAACTCTGTGAGATGATTTCACGGAACACAAAGAAGTTTCTGAGAACGCTTCGTTCTCTTTGTGATCGGAGGATATTTCCTTTGGCCCTCTAGTCTCCTAAGGTATCCGAAATATCTGTTCTCAGATTCCACAGAAATAAGGCTAGCAAAGAGATCCAAGAAATACTGATGTAACTCTGTGAGATGAATTAACAGAACACTAAGCAGTTTCTCAGAAAGCTACTTTCAGATTTCTTCTGAGTATATTTCCTTTTTCACCATAGCCTTCAATGCGCTACCGAATATCACTTTGCCAATTGCATAAGAACTGTCTTAGCGAAAGACTTCTTGAGGGGAAAGCTGTAACTCTGTGAGATGATTTCACAGAACACAAAGAAGTTTCTCAGAAAGCTTCTTTCTCTTTGTTATCGGAGTTTACTTCCTTTGGCCCTATAATCTTCAAAGGGATCCGGAATATCTGTTCTCAGATTCCACAGAAATAACGCTAGCAAAGAGATACACCAAATACAGATGTAACTCTGTGAGATGAATTAACAGAACACTAAGCAGTTTCTCAGAAAGCTTCTTTCCAGATTTCATCTGAGGATATTTCCTTTTTCACCATAGCCCTCTATGGGCTTCAAAATATCACTTTGCCAATTCCACAAGAACTGTCTTAGCGAAAGACTTCTTCAGGGGAAATCTGTACCTCTGTGAGATGATTTCACGGAACACAAAGAAGTTTCTCACAAAGCTTCTTTCTCTTTGTTATCGGAGGATATTTCCTTTGGCCCTAGAGTCTTCAAAGGGATCCGAAATATCTGGTCACAGATTCCACAGAAATAAGGCTAGCAAAGAGATACACCAAATACAGATGTAACTCTGTGAGATGATTTCACAGAACACAAAGAAGCTTCTCAGAAAGCTTCTTTCTCGTTGATATCGGAGTTTATTTCCTTTGGCCCTATAATCTTCAAAGGGATCCGGAATATCTGTTCTCAGATTCCACAGAAATAAGGCTAGCAAAGGATCCACGAAATACAAATGTAACACTGTGAGATGAATTAACAGAACACTAAGCAGTTTCTCAGAAAGCTACTTTCCAGATTTCATCTGAGGATATTTCCTTTTTCGCCATAGCCCTCTATGGGCTTCCAAATATCACTTTGCCAATTCCACAAGAACTGTCTTAGCGAAAGGCTTCTTGAGGGGAAAGCTGTAACTCTGTGAGATGATTTCACAGAACACAAAGAAGTTTCTCAGAAAGCTTCTTTCTCTTTGTTATCGGAGGATATTTCCTTTGGCCCTATAGTCTTCAAAGAGATCCGAAATATCTGTTCTCAGATTCCACAGAAATAAGGCTAGCAAAATATCCACGAAATACAAATGTAACTCTGTGAGATGAATTAACAGAACACTAAGCAGTTTCTCAAAAAGCTACTTTCCAGATTTCATCTGAGGATATTTCCTTTTTCACCATAGCCCTCTATATGCTTCCAAATATCACTTTGCCAATTCCACAAGAACTGTCTTAGCGAAAGGCTTCTTGAGGGGAAAGCTGTAACTCTGTGAGATGATTTCACAGAACACAAAGAAGTTTCTCAGAAAGCTTCTTTCTCTTTGTTATCGGAGTTTACTTCCTTTGGCCCTATAATCTTCAAAGGGATCCGGAATATCTGTTCTCAGATTCCACAGAAATAAGGCTAGCAATGAGATCCACGAAATACAGATGTAACTCTGTGAGATGAATAAACAGAACACTAAGCAGTTTCTCAGAAAGCTTCTTTCCAGATTTCATCTGCGGATAATTCCTTTTTCACCATAGCCCTCTATGCGCTTCCAAATATCACTTTGCCAATTCCACAAGAACTGTGTTAGCGAAAGGCTTCTTGAGTGGAAAGCTGTAACTCTGTGAGATGATTTCACAGAACACAAAGAAGTTTCTGAGAAAGCTTCGTTCTCTTTGTGATCGAAGGATATGTCCTTTGACCCCATTGTCTTCTAAGGGATCTGAAATATCTGTTCTCAGATTCCACAGAAATAAGGCTAGCAAAGAGATCCACGAAATACAGATGTAACTCTGTGAGATGAATTAACAGAACACTAAGCAGTTTCTCAAAAAGCTACTTTCCAGATTTCATCTGAGGATATTTCCTTTTTCACCATAGCCCTCTATGGGCTTCCAAATATCACTTTGCCAATTCCACAAGAACTGTCTTAGCGAAAGGCTTCTTGAGGGGAAAGCGGTAACTCTGTGAGATGATTTCACAGAACACAAAGAAGTTTCTCAGAAAGCTTCTTTCTCTTTGTTATCAGA
This sequence comes from Macaca nemestrina, assembly GCF_043159975.1. Classification (NCBI taxonomy): domain Eukaryota; kingdom Metazoa; phylum Chordata; class Mammalia; order Primates; family Cercopithecidae; genus Macaca; species Macaca nemestrina. Next base: position 29,776,899 of record NC_092143.1, read on the forward strand.
GGATATTTCCTTGGGCCCTATAGTCTTCTTAGGGATCCGAAATATCTGTTCTCAGATTCCGCAGAAATAAGTCTAGCAAAGAGATACACCAAATACAGACGTAACTCTGTGAGATGAATTAACAGAACACTAAGCATTTTCTCAGAAAGCTTCTTTCCAGATTTCATCTGAGGATATTTCCTTTTTCACCATAGCCCTCTATGGGCTTCCAAATCTCACTTTGCCAATTCCACAAGAACTGTCTTAGCGAAAGACTTCTTGAGGGGAAAGCTGTAACTCTGTGAGATGATTTCACAGAACACAAAGAAGTTTGTAAGAAAGCTTCTTTCTCTTTGTTATCGGAAGATATTTCCTTTGGCCCTATAGTCCTCTAAGGGATCCAAAATATCTGTTCTCAGATTCCACAGAAATAAGGCTAGCAAAGAGATCCACGAAATACAGATGTAACTCTGTGAGATGAATTAACAGAACACTAAGCAGTTTCTCAGAAAGCTTCTTTCCAGATTTCATCTGAGGATATTTCCTTTTTCACCATAGCCCTCTATGGGCTTCCAAATATCACTTTGCCAATTCCACAAGAACTGTCTTAGCGAAAGACTTCTTCAGGGGAAAGCTGTACCTCTGTGAGATGATTTCACAGAACACAAAGAAGTTTCTCAGAAAGCTTCTTTCTCTTTGTTATCGGAGGATATTTCCTTTGGCCCTAGAGTCTTCAAAGGGATCCGAAATATCTGGTCACAGATTCCACAGAAATAAGGCTAGCAAAGAGATACACCAAATACAGATGTAACTCTGTGAGATGATTTCACAGAACACAAAGAAGCTTCTCAGAAAGCTTCTTTCTCATTGTTATCGGACTTTATTTCCTTTGGCCCTATAATCTTCAAAGGGATCCGGAATATCTGTTCTCAGATTCCACAGAAATAAGGCTAGCAAAAGATCCACGAAATACAAATGTAACACTGTGAGATGAATTAACAGAACACTAAGCAGTTTCTCAGAAAGCTACTTTCCAGATTTCACCTGAGGATATTTCCTTTTTCGCCATAGCCCTCTATGGGCTTCCAAATATCACTTTGCCAATTCCACAAGAACTGTCTTAGCGAAAGGCTTCTTGAGGGGAAAGCTGTAACTCTGTGAGATGATTTCACAGAACAGAAAGAAGTTTCTCAGAAAGCTTCTTTCTCTTGGTTATCGGAGGATATTTCCTTGGGCCCTATAGTCTTCTAAGGGATCCGAAATATCTGTTTTCAGATTCCAAAGAAATAAGGGTAGCAAAGAGATACACCAAATACAGATGTAACTCTGTGAGATGAATTAACAGAACACTAAGCAGTTTCTCAGAAAGCTTCTTTCCAGATTTCATCTGAGGATATTTCCTTTTTCACCATAGCCCTCTATGGGCTTCCAAATATCACTTTGCCAATTCCACAAGAACTGTCTTAGCGAAAGTCTTCTTCAGGGGAAAGCTGTAACTCTGTGAGATGATTTCACAGAACACAAAGAAGTTTCTCAGAAAGCTTCTTTCTCTTTGTTATCGGAGTTTATTTCCTTTGGCCCTATAATCTTCAAAGGGATCCGGAATATCTGTTCTCAGATTCCACAGAATTAAGGCTAGCAAAGAGATCCACGAAATACAGATGTAACTCTGTGAGATGAATTAACAGAACATAAGCAGTTTCTCAGAAAGCTTCTTCCCAGATTTCATCTGAGGATATTTCCTTTTTCACCGTAACCCACTATGGGCTTCCAAATATCTCTTTGCCAATTCCACAAGAACTGTCGTAGCGAAAGGCTTCTTGAGGGGAAAGCTGTAACTGTGTGAGATGATTTCACAGAACACAAAGAAGTTCGTAAGAAAGCTTCTTTCTCTTTGTTATCGGAAGATATTTCCTTTGGCCCTATAGTCTTCTAAGGGATCCGAAATATCTGTTCTCAGATTCCACAGAAATAAGGCAAGCAAAGAGATCCACGAAATACAGATGTAACTCTGTGAGATGAATTAACAGAACACTAAGCAGTTTCTCAGAAAGCTACTTTCAGATTTCATCTGAGTATATTACCTTTTTCACCATAGCCCTCTATGGGCTTCCAAATATTACTTTGCCAATTCCACAAGAACTGTCTTAGCGAAAGGCTTCTTGAGGGGAAAGCTGTAACTCTGTGAGATGATTTCACAGAACACAAAGAAGTTTCTCAGAAAGCTTCTTTCTCTTTGTTATCGGAAGATATTTCCTTTGGCCCTATAGTCTCCTAAGGGATCCGAAATATCTGTTCTCACATTCAGCAGAAATAAGGCTAGCAAAGAGATCCACGAAATACAGATGTAACTCTGTTATATGAATTAACAGAACAATAAGCAGTTTCTCAGAAAGCTTCTTTCCAGATTTCATCTGAGGATATTTCCTTTTTCATATGGCCCCCTTTGGGCTTCCAAATATCACTTTGCCAATTCCACAAGAACTGTCTTAGCGAAAGGCTTCTTGAGGGGAAAGCTGTAACTCTGTGAGATGATTTCACAGAACACAAAGAAGTTTCTCAGAAAGCTTCTTTCTCTTTGTTATCGGAGGATATTTCCTTGGGCCCTATAGTCTTCTTAGGGATCCGAAATATCTGTTCTCAGATTCCACAGAAATAAGGCTAGCAAAGAGATACACCAAATACAGATGTAACTCTGCGAGATGAATTAACAGAACACTAAGCAGTTTCTCAGAAAGCTTCTTTCCAGATTTCATCCGAGGATATTTCCTTTTTCAACATAGCCCTCTATGGGCTTCCAAATATCACTTTGCCAATTCCACAAGAACTGTCTTAGCGAAAGACTTCTTGAGGGGAAAGCTGTAACTCTGTGAGATGATTTCACAGAACACAAAGAAGTTTGTAAGAAAGCATCTTTCTCTTTGTTATCGGAAGATATTTACTTTGGCCCTATAGTCTTCTAAGGGATCCGAAATATCTGTTCTCAGATTCCACAGAAATAAGGCTAGCAAAGAGATCCACGAAATACAGATGTAACTCTGTGAGATGAATTAACAGAACACTAAGCAGTTTCTCAGAAAGCTACTTTCCAGATTTCATCTCAGCATATTTCCTTTTTCACCATAGCCCTGTATGGGCTTCCAAATATTACTTTGCCAATTCCACAAGAACTGTCTTAGCGAAAGGCTTCTTGAGGGTAAAGGTGTAACTCTGTGAGATGATTTCACAGAACACAAAGAAGTTTCTCAGAAAGCTTCTTTATCTTTGTTATCGGAGGATATTTCCTTTGGCCCTATAGTCTTCTAAGAGATCCGAAATATCTGTTCTCAGATTCCACAGAAATAAGGCTAGCAAAGAGATACACCATATACAGATTTAACTCTGTGAGATGAATTAACAGAACACTAAGCAGTTTCTCAGAAAGCTTCTTTGCAGATTTCATCTGAGGATATTTCCTTTTTCACCATAGCCCTCTATGGGCTTCCAAATATCACTTTGCCAATTCCACAAGAACTGCCTCAGCGAAAGACTTCTTGAGTGGAAAGATGTAACTCTGTGAGATGATTTCACAGAGCACAAAGAAGTTTCTCAGAAAGCTTCTCTCTCTTTGTTATCGGAGGATATTTCCTTTAGCCCTATAGTCTTCAAAGGGATCTGAAATATCTTTTCTCAGATTCCACAGAAATAAGGCTAGCAAAATATTCACGAAATGCAAATGTAACTCTGTGAGATGAATTAACAGAACACTAAGCAGTTTCTCAGAAAGCTTCTTTCCAGATTTCATCTGAGGATATTTCCTTTTTCACCATACCCCTCTATGGGCTTCCAAATATCACTTTGCCAATTCCACAAGAACTGTCTTAGCGAAAGACTTCTTCAGGGGAAAGCTGTAACTCTGTGAGCCGATTTCACAGAACACAAAGAAGTTTATCACAAAGCTTCTTTCCCTTTGTTCTCAGAGGATATTTCCTTTGGCCCTAGAGTCTTCAAAGGGATCCGAAATATCTGGTCTCAGATTCCACAGAAATAAGGCTAGCAAAGAGATACACCAAATACAGATGTAACTCTATGAGATGATTTCACAGAACACAAAGAAGTTTCTCAGAAAGCTTCTTTCTCTTTGTTATCGGAGTTTATTTCCTTTGGCCCTATAATCTTCAAAGGGATCCGGAATATCTGTTCTCAGATTCCACAGAAATAAGGCTAGCAAAGAGATACACCATATACAGATGTAACTCGGTGAGATGAATTAACAGAACACTAAGCAGTTTCTAAGAAAGCTTATTTCCAGATTTCATCTGAGGATATTTCCTTTTTCACCATAGCCCTCTATGGGCTTCCAAATATCACTTTGCCAATTCCGCAAGAACTGTCTTAGCGAAAGACTTCTTGAGGGGAAAGCTGTAACTCTATGAGATGATTTCACAGAACACAAAGAAGTTTGTAAGAAAGCTTCTTTCTCTTTGTTATCGGAGTTTATTTCCTTTGGCCCTATAATCTTCAAAGGGATCTGGAATATCTGTTCTCAGATTCCACAGAAATAAGGCTAGCAAAGAGATCCACGAAATACAGATGTAACTCTGTGAGATGAATTAACAGAACACTAAGCAGTTTCTCAGAAAGCTTCTTTCCAGATTTCATCTGAGGATATTTCCTTTTTCACCATAGCCCTCTATGGGCTTCCAAATATCACTTTGCCAATTCCACAAGAACTGTCTTAGCGAAAGGCTTCTTGAGTGGAAAGCTGTAACTCTGTGAGATGATTTCACGGAACACAAAGAAGTTTCTGAGAAACCTTCGTTCTCTTTGTGATCGGAGGATATTTCCTTTGGCCCTCTAGTCTTCTAAGGGATCCGAAATATCTGTTCTCAGATTCCACAGGAATAAGGCTAGCAAAGAGATCCACGAAATACTGATGTAACTCTGAGAGATGAATTAACAGAACACTAAGCAGTTTCTCAGAATGCTACTTTCCAGATTTCATCTGAGTATATTTCCTTTTTCACCATAGCCCTATATGGGCTTCCAAATATCACTTTGCCAATTCCACAAGAACTGTCTTAGCGAAAGACTTCTTCAGGGGAAAGCTGTAACTCTGTGAGACGATTTCACAGAACACAAAGAAGTTTATCACAAAACTTCTTTCTCTTTGTTATCAGAGGATATTTCCTTTGGCCCTAGAGTCTTCAAAGGGATCCGAAATATCTGGTCTCAGATTCCACAGAAATAAGGCTAGCAAAGAGATACACCAAATACAGATGTAACTCTATGAGATGATTTCACAGAACACAAAGAAGTTTCTCAGAAAGCTTCTTTCTCTTTGTTATCGGAGTTTATTTCCTTTGGCCCTATAATCTTCAAAGGGATCAGGAATATCTGTTCTCAGATTCCACAGAAATAAGGCTAGCAAAGAGATCCACGAAATACAGATGTAACTCTGTGAGATGAATTAACAGAACACTAAGCAGTTTCTCAGAAAGCTTCTTTCCAGATTTCATCTGAGGATATTTCCTTTTTCACCATAGCCCTCTATGGGCTTCCAAATATCACTTTGCCAATTCCACAAGAACTGTCTTAGCGAAAGAATTCTTGAGGGGAAAGCTGTAACTCTGTGAGATGATTTCACAGAACACAAAGAAGTTTCTCAGAAAGCTTCTTTCTCTTTGTTATCGGAAGATATTTCCTTTGGCCCTATAGTCTTCTAAGGGATCCGAAATATCTGTTCTCAGATTCCACAGAAATTAGGCAAGCAAAGAGATCCACGAAATACAGATGTTACTCTGTGAGATGAATTAACAGAACACTAAGCAGTTTCTCAGAAAGCTACTTTCCAGATTTCATCTGAGTATATTTACTTTTTCACCATAGCCCTGTATGGTCTTCCAAATATTACTTTGCCAATTCGACAAGAACTCTCTTAGCGAAAGGCTTCTTGAGGGGAAAGCTGTAACTCTGTGAGATGATTTCACAGAACACAAAGAAGTTTCTCAGAAAGCTTCTTTCTCTTTGTTATCGGAGGATATTTCCTATGGCCCTATAGTCTTCTAAGAGATCCGAAATATCTGTTCTCAGATTCCACAGAAATAAGGCTAGCAAAGAGATACACCATATACAGATGTAACTCGGTGAGATGAATTAACAGAACACTAAGCAGTTTCTCAGAAAGCTTCTTTCCAGATTTCATCTGAGGATATTTCCTTTTTCACCATAGCCCTCTATGGGCTTCCAAATATCACTTTGCCAATTCCACAAGAACTGTCTTAGCGAAAGACTTCTTGAGGGGTAAGCTGTAACTCTGTGAGATGATTTCACAGAACACAAAGAAGTTTGTAAGAAAGCTTCTTTCTCTTTGTTATCGGAAGATATTTCCTTTGGCCCTATAGTCTACTAAGGGATCCGAAATATCTGTTCTCAGATTCCACAGAAATAAGGCTAGCAAAGAGATCCACGAAATACAGATGTAACCCTGTGAGATGAATTAACAGAACACTAAGCAGTTTCTCAGAAAGCTACTTTCCAGATTTCATCTGAGGATATTTCCTTTTTCACCATAGCCCTGTATGGGCTTCCAAATATTGCTTTGCCAATTCCACAAGAACTGTCTTAGCGAAAGGCTTCTTGAGGGGAAAGCTGTAACTCTGTGAGATGATTTCACAGAACACAAAGAAGTTTCTCAGAAAGCTTCTTTCTCTTTGTTATCGGAGGATATTTCCTTTGGCCCTATAGTCTTCTAAGAGATCCGAAATATCTGTTCTCAGATTCCACAGAAATAACGCTAGCAAAGAGATCCACGAAATACAGATGTAACTCTGTGAGATGAATTAACAGAACACTAAGCAGTTTCTCAGAAAGCTTCTTTCCAGATTTCATCTGAGGATATTTCCTTTTTCACCATAGCCCTCTATGGGCTTCCAAATATCACTTTGCCAATTCCACAAGAACTGTCATAGCGAAAGACTTCTTGAGGGGAAAGCTCTAACGCTGTGAGGTGATTTCACAGAACACAAAGAAGTTTCTCAGAAAGCTTCTTTCTCTTTGTTATCGGAGTTTATTTCCTTTGGCCCTATAATCTTCAAAGGTATCCGGAATATCTGTTCTCAGATTCCACAGAAATAAGGCTAGCAAAGAGATCCACGAAATAAAGATGTAACTCTGTGAGATGAATTAACAGAACACTAAGCAGTTTCTCAGAAAGCTACTTTCCAGATTTCATCTGAGGATATTTCCTTTTTTGCCATAGCCCTCCATGGGCTTCCAAATATCACTTTGCCAATTCCACAAGAACTGTCTTAGCGAAAGGCTTCTTGAGGGGAAAGCTGTAACTCTGTGAGATGATTTCACAGAACACAAAGAAGTTTCTCAGAAAGCTTCTTTCTCTTTGTTATCGGAGGATATTTCCTATGGCCCTATAGTCTTCTAAGAGATCCGAAATATCTGTTCTCAGATTCCACAGAAATAAGGCTAGCAAAGAGATACACCATATACAGATGTAACTCGGTGAGATGAATTAACAGAACACTAAGCAGTTTCTCAGAAAGCTTCTTTCCAGATTTCATCTGAGGATATTTCCTTTTTCACCATAGCCCTCTATGGGCTTCCAAATATCACTTTGCCAATTCCACAAGAACTGTCTTAGCGAAAGGCTTCTTGAGGGGAAAGCTGTAACTCTGTGAGATGATTTCACAGAACACAAAGAAGTTTCTCAGAAAGCTTCTTTCTCTTTGTTATCGGAGGATATTTCCTTTGGCCCTATAGTCTTCTAAGAGATCCGAAATATCTGTTCTCAGATTCCACAGAAATAACGCTAGCAAAGAGATCCACGAAATACAGATGTAACTCTGTGAGATGAATTAACAGAACACTAAGCAGTTTCTCAGAAAGCTTCTTTCCAGATTTCATCTCAGCATATTTCCTTTTTCACCATAGCCCTGTATGGGCTTCCAAATATTACTTTGCCAATTCCACAAGAACTGTCTTAGCGAAAGGCTTCTTGAGGGTAAAGGTGTAACTCTGTGAGATGATTTCACAGAACACAAAGAAGTTTCTCAGAAAGCTTCTTTATCTTTGTTATCGGAGGATATTTCCTTTGGCCCTATAGTCTTCTAAGAGATCCGAAATATCTGTTCTCAGATTCCACAGAAATAAGGCTAGCAAAGAGATACACCATATACAGATTTAACTCTGTGAGATGAATTAACAGAACACTAAGCAGTTTCTCAGAAAGCTTCTTTGCAGATTTCATCTGAGGATATTTCCTTTTTCACCATAGCCCTCTATGGGCTTCCAAATATCACTTTGCCAATTCCACAAGAACTGCCTCAGCGAAAGACTTCTTGAGTGGAAAGATGTAACTCTGTGAGATGATTTCACAGAGCACAAAGAAGTTTCTCAGAAAGCTTCTCTCTCTTTGTTATCGGAGGATATTTCCTTTAGCCCTATAGTCTTCAAAGGGATCTGAAATATCTTTTCTCAGATTCCACAGAAATAAGGCTAGCAAAATATTCACGAAATGCAAATGTAACTCTGTGAGATGAATTAACAGAACACTAAGCAGTTTCTCAGAAAGCTTCTTTCCAGATTTCATCTGAGGATATTTCCTTTTTCACCATACCCCTCTATGGGCTTCCAAATATCACTTTGCCAATTCCACAAGAACTGTCTTAGCGAAAGATTTCTTCAGGGGAAAGCTGTAACTCTGTGAGCCGATTTCACAGAACACAAAGAAGTTTATCACAAAGCTTCTTTCCCTTTGTTCTCAGAGGATATTTCCTTTGGCCCTAGAGTCTTCAAAGGGATCCGAAATATCTGGTCTCAGATTCCACAGAAATAAGGCTAGCAAAGAGATACACCAAATACAGATGTAACTCTATGAGATGATTTCACAGAACACAAAGAAGTTTCTCAGAAAGCTTCTTTCTCTTTGTTATCGGAGTTTATTTCCTTTGGCCCTATAATCTTCAAAGGGATCCGGAATATCTGTTCTCAGATTCCACAGAAATAAGGCTAGCAAAGAGATACACCATATACAGATGTAACTCGGTGAGATGAATTAACAGAACACTAAGCAGTTTCTAAGAAAGCTTATTTCCAGATTTCATCTGAGGATATTTCCTTTTTCACCATAGCCCTCTATGGGCTTCCAAATATCACTTTGCCAATTCCGCAAGAACTGTCTTAGCGAAAGACTTCTTGAGGGGAAAGCTGTAACTCTGTGAGATGATTTCACAGAACACAAAGAAGTTTGTAAGAAAGCTTCTTTCTCTTTGTTATCGGAGTTTATTTCCTTTGGCCCTATAATCTTCAAAGGGATCTGGAATATCTGTTCTCAGATTCCACAGAAATAAGGCTAGCAAAGAGATCCACGAAATACAGATGTAACTCTGTGAGATGAATTAACAGAACACTAAGCAGTTTCTCAGAAAGCTTCTTTCCAGATTTCATCTGAGGATATTTCCTTTTTCACCATAGCCCTCTATGGGCTTCCAAATATCACTTTGCCAATTCCACAAGAACTGTCTTAGCGAAAGGCTTCTTGAGTGGAAAGCTGTAACTCTGTGAGATGATTTCACGGAACACAAAGAAGTTTCTGAGAAACCTTCGTTCTCTTTGTGATCGGAGGATATTTCCTTTGGCCCTCTAGTCTTCTAAGGGATCCGAAATATCTGTTCTCAGATTCCACAGGAATAAGGCTAGCAAAGAGATCCACGAAATACTGATGTAACTCTGAGAGATGAATTAACAGAACACTAAGCAGTTTCTCAGAATGCTACTTTCCAGATTTCATCTGAGTATATTTCCTTTTTCACCATAGCCCTATATGGGCTTCCAAATATCACTTTGCCAATTCCACAAGAACTGTCTTAGCGAAAGACTTCTTCAGGGGAAAGCTGTAACTCTGTGAGACGATTTCACAGAACACAAAGAAGTTTATCACAAAACTTCTTTCTCTTTGTTATCAGAGGATATTTCCTTTGGCCCTAGAGTCTTCAAAGGGATCCGAAATATCTGGTCTCAGATTCCACAGAAATAAGGCTAGCAAAGAGATACACCAAATACAGATGTAACTCTATGAGATGATTTCACAGAACACAAAGAAGTTTCTCAGAAAGCTTCTTTCTCTTTGTTATCGGAGTTTATTTCCTTTGGCCCTATAATCTTCAAAGGGATCAGGAATATCTGTTCTCAGATTCCACAGAAATAAGGCTAGCAAAGAGATCCACGAAATACAGATGTAACTCTGTGAGATGAATTAACAGAACACTAAGCAGTTTCTCAGAAAGCTTCTTTCCAGATTTCATCTGAGGATATTTCCTTTTTCACCATAGCCCTCTATGGGCTTCCAAATATCACTTTGCCAATTCCACAAGAACTGTCTTAGCGAAAGAATTCTTGAGGGGAAAGCTGTAACTCTGTGAGATGATTTCACAGAACACAAAGAAGTTTCTCAGAAAGCTTCTTTCTCTTTGTTATCGGAAGATATTTCCTTTGGCCCTATAGTCTTCTAAGGGATCCGAAATATCTGTTCTCAGATTCCACAGAAATTAGGCAAGCAAAGAGATCCACGAAATACAGATGTTACTCTGTGAGATGAATTAACAGAACACTAAGCAGTTTCTCAGAAAGCTACTTTCCAGATTTCATCTGAGTATATTTACTTTTTCACCATAGCCCTGTATGGTCTTCCAAATATTACTTTGCCAATTCGACAAGAACTCTCTTAGCGAAAGGCTTCTTGAGGGGAAAGCTGTAACTCTGTGAGATGATTTCACAGAACACAAAGAAGTTTCTCAGAAAGCTTCTTTCTCTTTGTTATCGGAGGATATTTCCTATGGCCCTATAGTCTTCTAAGAGATCCGAAATATCTGTTCTCAGATTCCACAGAAATAAGGCTAGCAAAGAGATACACCATATACAGATGTAACTCGGTGAGATGAATTAACAGAACACTAAGCAGTTTCTCAGAAAGCTTCTTTCCAGATTTCATCTGAGGATATTTCCTTTTTCACCATAGCCCTCTATGGGCTTCCAAATATCACTTTGCCAATTCCACAAGAACTGTCTTAGCGAAAGACTTCTTGAGGGGAAAGCTGTAACTCTGTGAGATGATTTCACAGAACACAAAGAAGTTTGTAAGAAAGCTTCTTTCTCTTTGTTATCGGAAGATATTTCCTTTGGCCCTATAGTCTACTAAGGGATCCGAAATATCTGTTCTCAGATTCCACAGAAATAAGGCTAGCAAAGAGATCCACGAAATACAGATGTAACCCTGTGAGATGAATTAACAGAACACTAAGCAGTTTCTCAGAAAGCTACTTTCCAGATTTCATCTGAGGATATTTCCTTTTTCACCATAGCCCTGTATGGGCTTCCAAATATTGCTTTGCCAATTCCACAAGAACTGTCTTACCGAAAGGCTTCTTGAGGGGAAAGCTGTAACGCTGTGAGATGATTTCACAGAACACAAAGAAGTTTCTCAGAAAGCTTCTTTCTCTTTGTTATCGGAGGATATTTCCTTTGGCCCTATAGTCTTCTAAGAGATCCGAAATATCTGTTCTCAGATTCCACAGAAATAACGCTAGCAAAGAGATCCACGAAATACAGATGTAACTCTGTGAGATGAATTAACAGAACACTAAGCAGTTTCTCAGAAAGCTTCTTTCCAGATTTCATCTGAGGATATTTCCTTTTTCACCATAGCCCTCTATGGGCTTCCAAATATCACTTTGCCAATTCCACAAGAACTGTCTTAGCGAAAGGCTTCTTGAGGGTAAAGGTGTAACTCTGTGAGATGATTTCACAGAACACAAAGAAGTTTCTCAGAAAGCTTCTTTATCTTTGTTATCGGAGGATATTTCCTTTGGCCCTATAGTCTTCTAAGAGATCCGAAATATCTGTTCTCAGATTCCACAGAAATAAGGCTAGCAAAGAGATACACCATATACAGATTTAACTCTGTGAGATGAATTAACAGAACACTAAGCAGTTTCTCAGAAAGCTTCTTTGCAGATTTCATCTGAGGATATTTCCTTTTTCACCATAGCCCTCTATGGGCTTCCAAATATCACTTTGCCAATTCCACAAGAACTGCCTCAGCGAAAGACTTCTTGAGTGGAAAGATGTAACTCTGTGAGATGATTTCACAGAGCACAAAGAAGTTTCTCAGAAAGCTTCTCTCTCTTTGTTATCGGAGGATATTTCCTTTAGCCCTATAGTCTTCAAAGGGATCTGAAATATCTTTTCTCAGATTCCACAGAAATAAGGCTAGCAAAATATTCACGAAATGCAAATGTAACTCTGTGAGATGAATTAACAGAACACTAAGCAGTTTCTCAGAAAGCTTCTTTCCAGATTTCATCTGAGGATATTTCCTTTTTCACCATACCCCTCTATGGGCTTCCAAATATCACTTTGCCAATTCCACAAGAACTGTCTTAGCGAAAGATTTCTTCAGGGGAAAGCTGTAACTCTGTGAGCCGATTTCACAGAACACAAAGAAGTTTATCACAAAGCTTCTTTCCCTTTGTTCTCAGAGGATATTTCCTTTGGCCCTAGAGTCTTCAAAGGGATCCGAAATATCTGGTCTCAGATTCCACAGAAATAAGGCTAGCAAAGAGATACACCAAATACAGATGTAACTCTATGAGATGATTTCACAGAACACAAAGAAGTTTCTCAGAAAGCTTCTTTCTCTTTGTTATCGGAGTTTATTTCCTTTGGCCCTATAATCTTCAAAGGGATCCGGAATATCTGTTCTCAGATTCCACAGAAATAAGGCTAGCAAAGAGATACACCATATACAGATGTAACTCGGTGAGATGAATTAACAGAACACTAAGCAGTTTCTAAGAAAGCTTATTTCCAGATTTCATCTGAGGATATTTCCTTTTTCACCATAGCCCTCTATGGGCTTCCAAATATCACTTTGCCAATTCCGCAAGAACTGTCTTAGCGAAAGACTTCTTGAGGGGAAAGCTGTAACTCTGTGAGATGATTTCACAGAACACAAAGAAGTTTGTAAGAAAGCTTCTTTCTCTTTGTTATCGGAGTTTATTTCCTTTGGCCCTATAATCTTCAAAGGGATCTGGAATATCTGTTCTCAGATTCCACAGAAATAAGGCTAGCAAAGAGATCCACGAAATACAGATGTAACTCTGTGAGATGAATTAACAGAACACTAAGCAGTTTCTCAGAAAGCTTCTTTCCAGATTTCATCTGAGGATATTTCCTTTTTCACCATAGCCCTCTATGGGCTTCCAAATATCACTTTGCCAATTCCACAAGAACTGTCTTAGCGAAAGGCTTCTTGAGTGGAAAGCTGTAACTCTGTGAGATGATTTCACGGAACACAAAGAAGTTTCTGAGAAACCTTCGTTCTCTTTGTGATCGGAGGATATTTCCTTTGGCCCTCTAGTCTTCTAAGGGATCCGAAATATCTGTTCTCAGATTCCACAGGAATAAGGCTAGCAAAGAGATCCACGAAATACTGATGTAACTCTGAGAGATGAATTAACAGAACACTAAGCAGTTTCTCAGAATGCTACTTTCCAGATTTCATCTGAGTATATTTCCTTTTTCACCATAGCCCTATATGGGCTTCCAAATATCACTTTGCCAATTCCACAAGAACTGTCTTAGCGAAAGACTTCTTCAGGGGAAAGCTGTAACTCTGTGAGACGATTTCACAGAACACAAAGAAGTTTATCACAAAACTTCTTTCTCTTTGTTATCAGAGGATATTTCCTTTGGCCCTAGAGTCTTCAAAGGGATCCGAAATATCTGGTCTCAGATTCCACAGAAATAAGGCTAGCAAAGAGATACACCAAATACAGATGTAACTCTATGAGATGATTTCACAGAACACAAAGAAGTTTCTCAGAAAGCTTCTTTCTCTTTGTTATCGGAGTTTATTTCCTTTGGCCCTATAATCTTCAAAGGGATCAGGAATATCTGTTCTCAGATTCCACAGAAATAAGGCTAGCAAAGAGATCCACGAAATACAGATGTAACTCTGTGAGATGAATTAACAGAACACTAAGCAGTTTCTCAGAAAGCTTCTTTCCAGATTTCATCTGAGGATATTTCCTTTTTCACCATAGCCCTCTATGGGCTTCCAAATATCACTTTGCCAATTCCACAAGAACTGTCTTAGCGAAAGAATTCTTGAGGGGAAAGCTGTAACTCTGTGAGATGATTTCACAGAACACAAAGAAGTTTCTCAGAAAGCTTCTTTCTCTTTGTTATCGGAAGATATTTCCTTTGGCCCTATAGTCTTCTAAGGGATCCGAAATATCTGTTCTCAGATTCCACAGAAATTAGGCAAGCAAAGAGATCCACGAAATACAGATGTTACTCTGTGAGATGAATTAACAGAACACTAAGCAGTTTCTCAGAAAGCTACTTTCCAGATTTCATCTGAGTATATTTACTTTTTCACCATAGCCCTGTATGGTCTTCCAAATATTACTTTGCCAATTCGACAAGAACTCTCTTAGCGAAAGGCTTCTTGAGGGGAAAGCTGTAACTCTGTGAGATGATTTCACAGAACACAAAGAAGTTTCTCAGAAAGCTTCTTTCTCTTTGTTATCGGAGGATATTTCCTATGGCCCTATAGTCTTCTAAGAGATCCGAAATATCTGTTCTCAGATTCCACAGAAATAAGGCTAGCAAAGAGATACACCATATACAGATGTAACTCGGTGAGATGAATTAACAGAACACTAAGCAGTTTCTCAGAAAGCTTCTTTCCAGATTTCATCTGAGGATATTTCCTTTTTCACCATAGCCCTCTATGGGCTTCCAAATATCACTTTGCCAATTCCACAAGAACTGTCTTAGCGAAAGACTTCTTGAGGGGAAAGCTGTAACTCTGTGAGATGATTTCACAGAACACAAAGAAGTTTGTAAGAAAGCTTCTTTCTCTTTGTTATCGGAAGATATTTCCTTTGGCCCTATAGTCTACTAAGGGATCCGAAATATCTGTTCTCAGATTCCACAGAAATAAGGCTAGCAAAGAGATCCACGAAATACAGATGTAACCCTGTGAGATGAATTAACAGAACACTAAGCAGTTTCTCAGAAAGCTACTTTCCAGATTTCATCTGAGGATATTTCCTTTTTCACCATAGCCCTGTATGGGCTTCCAAATATTGCTTTGCCAATTCCACAAGAACTGTCTTAGCGAAAGGCTTCTTGAGGGGAAAGCTGTAACTCTGTGAGATGATTTCACAGAACACAAAGAAGTTTCTCAGAAAGCTTCTTTCTCTTTGTTATCGGAGGATATTTCCTTTGGCCCTATAGTCTTCTAAGAGATCCGAAATATCTGTTCTCAGATTCCACAGAAATAACGCTAGCAAAGAGATCCACGAAATACAGATGTAACTCTGTGAGATGAATTAACAGAACACTAAGCAGTTTCTCAGAAAGCTTCTTTCCAGATTTCATCTGAGGATATTTCCTTTTTCACCATAGCCCTCTATGGGCTTCCAAATATCACTTTGCCAATTCCACAAGAACTGTCTTAGCGAAAGACTTCTTGAGGGGAAAGCTCTAACGCTGTGAGGTGATTTCACAGAACACAAAGAAGTTTCTCAGAAAGCTTCTTTCTCTTTGTTATCGGAGTTTATTTCCTTTGGCCCTATAATCTTCAAAGGTATCCGGAATATCTGTTCTCAGATTCCACAGAAATAAGGCTAGCAAAGAGATCCACGAAATAAAGATGTAACTCTGTGAGATGAATTAACAGAACACTAAGCAGTTTCTCAGAAAGCTACTTTCCAGATTTCATCTGAGGATATTTCCTTTTTTGCCATAGCCCTCCATGGGCTTCCAAATATCACTTTGCCAATTCCACAAGAACTGTCTTAGCGAAAGGCTTCTTGAGGGGAAAGCTGTAACTCTGTGAGATGATTTCACAGAACACAAAGAAGTTTCTCAGAAAGCTTCTTTCTCTTTGTTATCGGAGGATATTTCCTATGGCCCTATAGTCTTCTAAGAGATCCGAAATATCTGTTCTCAGATTCCACAGAAATAAGGCTAGCAAAGAGATACACCATATACAGATGTAACTCGGTGAGATGAATTAACAGAACACTAAGCAGTTTCTCAGAAAGCTTCTTTCCAGATTTCATCTGAGGATATTTCCTTTTTCACCATAGCCCTCTATGGGCTTCCAAATATCACTTTGCCAATTCCACAAGAACTGTCTTAGCGAAAGACTTCTT
Organism: Macaca nemestrina; assembly: GCF_043159975.1. Taxonomy (NCBI): domain Eukaryota; kingdom Metazoa; phylum Chordata; class Mammalia; order Primates; family Cercopithecidae; genus Macaca; species Macaca nemestrina. Next base: position 29,793,098 of record NC_092143.1, read on the forward strand.
GAGGGGAAAGCTGTAACTCTGTGAGATGATTTCACAGAACACAAAGAAGTTTGTAAGAAAGCTTCTTTCTCTTTGTTATCGGAAGATATTTCCTTTGGCCCTATAGTCTACTAAGGGATCCGAAATATCTGTTCTCAGATTCCACAGAAATAAGGCTAGCAAAGAGATCCACGAAATACAGATGTAACCCTGTGAGATGAATTAACAGAACACTAAGCAGTTTCTCAGAAAGCTACTTTCCATATTTCATCTGAGGATATTTCCTTTTTCACCATAGCCCTGTATGGGCTTCCAAATATTGCTTTGCCAATTCCACAAGAACTGTCTTAGCGAAAGGCTTCTTGAGGGGAAAGCTGTAACTCTGTGAGATGATTTCACAGAACACAAAGAAGTTTCTCAGAAAGCTTCTTTCTCTTTGTTATCGGAGGATATTTCCTTTGGCCCTATAGTCTTCTAAGAGATCCGAAATATCTGTTCTCAGATTCCACAGAAATAACGCTAGCAAAGAGATCCACGAAATACAGATGTAACTCTGTGAGATGAATTAACAGAACACTAAGCAGTTTCTCAGAAAGCTTCTTTCCAGATTTCATCTGAGGATATTTCCTTTTTCACCATAGCCCTCTATGGGCTTCCAAATATCACTTTGCCAATTCCACAAGAACTGTCTTAGCGAAAGACTTCTTGAGGGGAAAGCTCTAACGCTGTGAGGTGATTTCACAGAACACAAAGAAGTTTCTCAGAAAGCTTCTTTCTCTTTGTTATCGGAGTTTATTTCCTTTGGCCCTATAATCTTCAAAGGTATCCGGAATATCTGTTCTCAGATTCCACAGAAATAAGGCTAGCAAAGAGATCCACGAAATAAAGATGTAACTCTGTGAGATGAATTAACAGAACACTAAGCAGTTTCTCAGAAAGCTACTTTCCAGATTTCATCTGAGGATATTTCCTTTTTTGCCATAGCCCTCCATGGGCTTCCAAATATCACTTTGCCAATTCCACAAGAACTGTCTTAGCGAAAGGCTTCTTGAGGGGAAAGCTGTAACTCTGTGAGATGATTTCACAGAACACAAAGAAGTTTCTAAGATAGCTTCTTTCTCTTTGTTATGGGAAGATATTTCCTTTGGCCCTATAGTCTTCTAAGGGATCCGAAATATCTGTTCTCAGATTCCACAGAAAGAAGGCTAGCAAAGAGATCCACGAAATACAGATGTAACTCTGTGAGATGAATTAACAGAACACTAAGCAGTTTCTCAGAAAGCTTCTTTCAAGATTTCATCTGAGGATATTTCCTTTTTCACCATAGCCCTCTATGGGCTTCCAAATATCACTTTGCCAATTCCACAAGAACTGTCTTAGCTAAAGGCTTCTTGAGTGGAAAGCTGTAACTCTGTGAGATGATTTCACGGAACACAAAGAAGTTTCTGAGAAAGCTTCGTTCTCTTTGTGATCGGAGGATATTTCCTTTGGCCCTAGAGTCTTCAAAGGGATCCGAAATATCTGGTCTCAGATTCCACAGAAATAAGGCTAGCAAATAGATCCACGAAATACAGATGTAACTCTGTGAGATGAATTAACAGAACACTAAGCAGTTTCTCAGAAGGCTACTTTCCAGATTTCATCTGAGGATATTTCCTTTTTCACCATAGCACTATATGGGCTTCCAAATATCACTCTACCAATTCCACAAGAACTGTCTTAGCGAAAGGCTTCTCTGGGGGAAAGCTGTATCTCTGTGAGATGATTTCACAGAACACAAAGAAGTTTCTCAGAAAGCTTCTTTCTCTTTGTTATCAGAAGATATTTCCTTTGGCCCTATAGTCTTCAAAGGGATCCGAAATATCTGTTCTCACATTCCACAGAAATAAGGCTAGCAAAGAGATCCACGAAATACAGATGTAACTCTGTGAGATGAATTAACAGAACACTAAGCAGTTTCTCAGAAAGCTTCTTTCCAGATTTCATCTGAGAATATTTCCTTTTTCACCATAGCCCTCTATGGGCTTCCAAATATCACATTGCCAATTCCACAAGAACTGTCTTAGCGAAAGACTTCTTGAGGGGAAAGCTGTAACTCTGTGAGATGATTTCACAGAACACAAAGAAGTTTCTCTAAAAGCTTCTTTATCTTTTTTATCGGAGGATATTTCCTTTGGCCCTATAGTCTTCAAAGGGATCCGAAATATCTGTTCTCAGACTCCACAGAAATAAGGCGAACAAAGAGATCCACGAAATACAGATGTAACTCTGTGAGATGAATTAACAGAACACTAAGCAGTTTCTCAGGAAGCTTCTTTCCAGATTTCATCTGAGGATATTTCCTTTTTCAACGTAGCCCTCTATGCGCTTCCAAATATCGCTTTGCCAATTCCACAAGAACTGTCTTAGCGAAAGGCTTTTTGAGGGGAAAGCTGTAACTCTGTGAGATGATTTCACAGAACACAAAGACGTTTCTTAGAAAGCTTGTTTCTCTTTGTTATCGGAAGATATTTCCTTTGGCCGTATAGTCTTCTAAGGGATCCGAAATATCTGTTCTCAGATTCCACAGAAATAAGGCTAGCAAAGAGATCCACGAAATACAGATGTTACTCTGTGAGATGAATTAACAGAACACTAAGCAGTTTCTCAGTATGCTTCTTTCTCTTTGTTATCGGAGTTTATTTCCTTTGGCCCTATAATCTTCAAAGGGATCCGAAATATCTGTTCTCAGATTCCACAGAAATAAGGCTAGCAAAGAGATCCACGAAATACAGATGTAACTCTGTGAGATGAATTAACAGAACACTAAGCAGTTTCTCAGAAAGCTTCTTTCCACATTTCATCTGAGGATATTTCCTTTTTCACCCTAGCCTTCTATGCGCTACCGAATATCACTTTGCTAATTGTATAAGACCTGTCTTAGCGAAAGACTTCTTGAGGGGAAAGCTGTAACTCTGTGAGATGATTTCACAGAACACAAAGAAGTTTCTCAGAAAGCTTCTTTCTCTTTGTTATCGGAGTTTACTTCCTTTGGCCCTATAATCTTCAAAGGGATCCGGAATATCTGTTCTCAGATTCCAAAGAAATAAGGCTAACAAAGAGATACACCAAATACAGATGTAACTCTATGAGATGAATAAACAGAACACTAAGCAGTTTCTCAGAAAGCTTCTTTCCAGATTTCATCTGCGGATAATTCCTTTTTCACCATAGCCCTCTATGCGCTTCCAAATATCACTTTGCCAATTCCACAAGAACTGTCTTAGCGAAAGACTTCTTGAGGGGAAAGCTGTAACTCTGTGAGATGATTTCACAGAACACAAAGAAGTTTCTCAGAAAGCTTCTTTATCTTTGTTATCGGAGGATATTTCCTTTGGCCCTAGAGTCTTCAAAGGGATCCGAAATATCTGTTCTCAGATTCCACAGAAATAAGGCTAGCAAAGAGATCCACGGAATACAGACGTAACTCTGTGAGATGAATTAACAGAACACTAAGCAGTTTCTCAGAAAGCTACTTTCCAGATTTCATCTGAGGATATTTCCTTTTTCACCATAGCCCTCTATGCGCTTAGAAATATCACTTTGCCAATTCCACAAGAACTGTCTTAGCGAAAGGCTTTTTGAGGGGAAAGCTGTAACTCTGTGAGATGATTTCACAGAACACAAAGAAGTTTCTAAGAAAGCTTGTTTCTCCTTGTTATCGGAAGATATTTCCTTTGGCCCTATAGTCTTCTAAGGGATCCGAAATATCTGTTCTCAGATTACACAGAAATAAGGCTACCAAAGAGATCCACGAAATACAGATGTAACTCTGTGAGATGAATTAACAGAACACTAAGCAGTTTCTCAGAAAGCTACTTTCCAGATTTCATCTGAGGATATTTCCTTTTTCACCATAGCCCTCTATGGGCTTCCAAATATTACTTTGCAAATTCCACAAGAACTGTCTTTGCGAAAGGGTTCTTGAGGGGAAAGCTGTAACTCTGTGAGATGATTTCAAAGAACACAAAGAAGTTTCTCAGAACGCTTCTTTCTCTTTGTTATCGGAAGATATTTCCTTTGGCCCTATAGTCTTCAAAGGGATCCGAAATATCTGTTCTCACATTCCACAGAAATAAGGCTAGCAAAGAGATCCACGAAATACAGATGTAACTCTGTGAGATGAATTAACAGAACACTAAGCAGTTTCTCAGAAAGCTTCTTTCCACATTTCATCTGAGGATATTTCCTTTTTCACCCTAGCCTTCTATGCGCTACCGAATATCACTTTGCCAATTGTATAAGAACTGTCTTAGCGAAAGACATCTTGAGGGGAAAGCTGTAACTCTGTGAGATGATTTCACAGAACACAAAGAAGTTTCTCAGAAAGCTTCTTTCTCTTTGTTATCGGAGTTTACTTCCTTTGGCCCTATAATCTTCAAAGGGATCCGGATTATCTGTTCTCAGATTTCAAAGAAATAAGGCTAACAAAGAGATACACGAAATAAAGATGTAACTCTGTGAGATGAATAAACAGAACACTAAGCAGTTTCTCAGAAAGCTTCTTTCCAGATTTCATCTGCGGATAATTCCTTTTTCACCATAGCCCTCTATGCGCTTCCAAATATCACTTTGCCAATTCCACAAGAACTGTCTTAGCGAAAGACTTCTTGAGGGGAAAGCTGTAACTCTGTGAGATGATTTCACAGAACACAAAGAAGTTTCTCAGAAAGCTTCTTTATCTTTGTTATCGGAGGATATTTCCTTTGGCCCTAGAATCTTCAAAGGGATCCGAAATATCTGTTCTCAGATTCCACAGAAATAAGGCTAGCAAAGAGATCCACGAAATACAGATGTAACTCTGTGAGATGAATTAACAGAACACTAAGCAGTTTCTCAGAAAGCTTCTTTCCATATTTCATCTGAGGATATTTCCTTTTTCACCATAGCCCTCTATGCGCTTCCAAATATCACTTTGCCAATTCCACAAGAACTGTCTTAGCGAAAGGCTTCTTGAGTGGAAAGCTGTCACTGTGTGAGATGATTTCACAGAACACAAAGAAGTTTCTGAGAAAGCTTCGTTCTCTTTGTGATCGGAGGATATTTCCTTTGGCCCTCTAGTCTTCTAAGGGATCCGAAATATCTGTTCTCACATTCCACAGAAATAAGGCTAGCAAATAGATCCACGAAATACTGATGTAACTCTGTGAGATGAATTAACAGAACACTAAGCAGTTTCTCAGACAGGTACTTTCCAGATTTCATCTGAGTATATTTCCTTTTTCAACATAGCCCTCTATCGGCTTCCAAATATTACCTTGCCAATTCCACAAGAACTGTCTTAGCGAAAGGCTTCTGGAGGGGAAAGCTGTAACTCTGTGAGATGATTTCACAGAACACAAAGAAGTTTCTCAGAAAGCTTCTTTCTCTTGGTTATCGGAGGATATTTCCTTGGGCCCTATAGTCTTGTAAGGGATCCGAAATATCTGTTTTCAGATTCCACAGAAATAAGGCTAGCAAAGAGATACACCAAATACAGATGTAACTCTGTGAGATGAATTAACAGAACACTAAGCAGTTTCTCAGAAAGCTTCTTTCCAGATTTCATCTGAGGATATTTCCTTTTTCACCATAGCCCTCTATGGGCTTCCAAATATCACTTTGCCAATTCCACAAGAACTGTCTTAGCGAAAGACTTCTTCAGGGGAAAGCTGTAACTCTGTGAGATGATTTCACAGAACACAAAGAAGTTTCTCAGAAAGCTTCTTTCTCTTTGTTATCGGAGGATATTTCCTTTGGCCCTATAGTCTTCAAAGAGATCCGAAATATCTGTTCTCAGATTCCACAGAAATAAGGCTAGAAAAATATCCACGAAATACAAATGTAACTCTGTGAGATGAATTAACAGAACACTAAGCAGTTTCTCAGAAAGCTACTTTCCAGATTTCATCTGAGGATATTTCCTTTTTCACCATAGCCCTCTATGGGCTTCCAAATATCACTTTGCCAATTCCACAAGAACTGTCTTAGCGAAAGGCTTCTTGAGGGGAAAGCTGAAACTCTGTGAGATGATTTCACAGAACACAAAGAAGTTTCTCAGAAAGCTTATCTCTCTTTGTTATCGGAGGATATTTCCTTTGGCCCTAGAGTCTTCAAAGGGATCCGAAATATCTGGTCTCAGATTCCACAGAAATAAGGCTAGCAAAGAGTTCCACGAAATACAGATGTAACTCTGTGAGATGAATTAACAGAACACTAAGCAGTTTCTCAGAAGGCTACTTTCCAGATTTCATCTGAGGATATTTCCTTTTTCACCATAGCACTAAATGGGCTTCCAAATATCACTCTACCAATTCCACAAGAACTGTCTTAGCGAAAGGCTTCTCTAGGGGAAAGCTGTATCTCTGTGAGATGATTTCACAGAACACAAAGAAGTTTCTCAGAAAGCTTCTTTCTCTTTGTTATCAGAAGATATTTCCTTTTGCCCTATAGTCTTCAAAGGGATCCGAAATATCTGTTCTCACATTCCACAGAAATAAGGCTAGCAAAGAGATCCACGAAATACAGATGTAACCCTGTTATATGAATTAACAGAACACTAAGCAGTTTCTCAGAAAGCTTCTTTCCACATTTCTTCTGAGAATATTTCCTTTTTCACCCTAGCCTCTTATGCGCTACCGAAAATCACTTTGCCAATTGCATAAGAACTGTCTTAGCGAAAGACTTCTTGAGGGGAAAGCTGTAACTCTGTGAGATGATTTCACAGAACACAAAGAAGTTTCTCAGAAAGCTTCTTTCTCTTTGTTATCGGAGTTTATTTCCTTTGGCCCTATAATCTTCAAAGGGATCCGGAATATCTGTTCTCAGATTCCACAGAAATAAAGCTAGCAAAGAGATCCACGAAATACAGATGTAACTCTGTGAGATGAATAAACAGAACACTAAGCAGTTTCTCAGAAAGCTTCTTTCCAGATTTCATCTGCGGATAATTCCTTTTACACCATAGCCCTCTATACGCTTCCAAATATCACTTTGCCAATACCACAAGAACTGTCTTAGCGAAAGGCTTCTTGAGTGGAAAGCTGTAACTCTGTGAGATGATTTCACAGGACACAAAGAAGTTTCTGAGAAAGCTTCGTTCTCTTTGTGATCGGAGGATATGTCCTTTGGCCCTATAGTCTTCTAAGGGATCTGAAATATCGGTTCTCAGATTCCACAGAAATAAGGCTAGCAAAGAGATCCACGAAATACAGATATAACTCTGTGAGATGAATTAACAGAACACTAAGCAGTTTCTCAAAAAGCTACTTTCCAGATTTCATATGAGGATATTTCCTTTTTCACCATAGCCCTCTATGGGCTTCCAAATATCACTTTGCCAATTCCACAAGAACTGTCTTAGCGAAAGACTTCTTGAGGGGAAAGCTGTAACTCTGTGAGATCATTTCACAGAACAAAAAGAAGTTTCTCAGAAAGCTTCTTTCTCTTTGTTATCGGAGAATATTTCCTTAGGCCCTATAGTCTTCTAAGGGATCCGAAATATCTGTTCTCAGATTCCACAGAAATAAGGCTAGCAAAGAGATACACCAAATACAGATGTAACTCTGTGAGATGAATTAACAGAACACTAAGCAGTTTCTCAGAAAGCTTCTTTCCAGATTTCATCTGAGAATATTTCCTTTTTCACCATAGCCCTCTATGGGCTTCCAAATATCACTTTGCCAATTCCACAAGAACTGTCTTAGCGAAAGACTTCTTGAGGGGAAAGCTGTAACTCTGTGAGATGATTTCACAGAACACAAAGAAGTTTCTCTAAAAGCTTCTTTATCTTTGTTATCGGAGGATATTTCCTTTGGCCCTAGAGTCTTCAAAGGGATCCGAAATATCTGTTCTCAGATTCCACAGAAATAAGGCGAGCAAAGAGATCCACGAAATACAGATGTAACTCTGTGAGATGAATTAAGAGAACACTAAGCAGTTTCTCAGAAAGCTTCTTTCCAGATTTCATCTGAGGATATTTCCTTTTTCACCGTAGCCCTCTATGCGCTTCCAAATATCACTTTGCCAATTCCACAAGAACTGTCTTAGCGAAAGGCTTTTTGAGGGGAAAGCTGTAACTCTGTGAGATGATTTCACAGAACACAAAGAAGTTTCTTAGAAAGCTTGTTTCTCTTTGTTATCGGAAGATATTTCCTTTGGCCGTATAGTCTTCTAAGGGATCCGAAATATCTGTTCTCAGATTCCACAGAAATAAGGCTAGCAAAGAGATCCACGAAATACAGATGTAACTCTGTGAGATGAATTAACAGAACACTAAGCACTTTCTCAGAAAGCTTCTTTCCAGATTTCATCTGAGGATATTTCCTTTTTCACCAAAGCCCTCTAGGGGCTTCCAAATATCACTTTGCCAATTCCACAAGAAATGTCTTAGCGAAAGTCTTCTTGAGGGGAAAGGTGTAACTCTGTGAGATGATTTCCGAGATCACAAAGTAGTTTCTGAGGAAGCTTCGTTCTCTTTCTGATCGGAGGATATTTCTTTGGCCCTATAGTCTTCTAAGGGATCTGAAATATCTGTTCTCAGATTCCACAGAAATAAGGCTAGCAAAGAGATCCACGAAATACAGATGTAACTCTGTGAGATGAATTAACAGAACACTAAGCAGTTTCTCAGAAAGCTTCTTTCCGGATTTCATCTGAGGATATTTCCTTTTTCACCATAGCCCTCTATGCGCTTCCAAATATCACTTTGCCAATTCCACAAGAACTGTCTTAGGGAAAAGCTTCTTGAGGGGAAAGCTGTAACTCTGTGAGATGATTTCACAGAACACAAAGAAGTTTCTCAGAAAGCTTCTTTCTCTTTGTTATCGGAGGATATTTCCTTTGGCACTATAGTCTTCTAAGGGATCCGAAATATCTGTTCTCAGATTCCACAGAAATAAGGCTAGCAAAGAGATCCACGAAATACAGATGTAACTCTATTATATGAATTAACAGAACACTAAGCAGTTTCTCAGAAAGCTTCTTTCCAGATTTCATCTGAGGATATTTCCTTTTTCACCATAGTCCTCTATGCGCTTCCAAATATCACTTTGCTAATTCCACAAGATCTGTCTTAGCAAAAGGCTTTTTGAGGGGAAAGATGTAACTCTGTGAGATGATTTCACAGAACACAAAGAAGTTTCTCAAAAAGCTTCTATCTCTTTGTTATCGGAGGATATTTCCTTTGGCCCTATAGTCTTCAAAGGGATCCGAAATATCTGTTCTCAGATTCCACAGAAATAAGGCTAGCAAAGAGATCCACGAAATACAGATGTAACTCTATTATATGAATTAACAGAACACTAAGCAGTTTCTCAGAAAGCTACTTTCCAGATTTCATCTGAGGATAGTTCCTTTTTCGCCATAGCCCTCTATGGGCTTCCAAATATCACTTTGCCAATTCCACAAGAACTGCCTTAGCGAAAGGCTGCTTGAGGGGAAAGCTGTAACTCTGTGAGATGGTTTCACAGAACACAAAGAAGTTTCTCAGAAAGCTTCTTTCTCTTTGTTATCAGAGGATATTTCCTTTGGCCCTATAGTCTAATAAGGGATCCGAAATATCTGTTCTAAGATTCCACAGAAATAAGGCTAACAAAGAGATACACCAAATACAGATGTAACTCTGTGAGATGAATTAACAGAACACTAAGCAGTTTCTCAGAAAGCTTCTTTCCAGATTTCATCTGAGGATATTTCCTTTTTCACCATAGCCCTCTATGGTCTTCCAAATATCACTTTGGCAATTCCACAAGAACTGTCTTAGTGAAAGGCTTCTTGAGGGGAAAGCTGTAACTCTGTGAGATGATTTCACAGAACACAAAGAAGTTTCTCAGAAAGCTTCTTTCTCTTTGTTATCGGAGGATATTTCCTTTGGCCCTATAGTTTTCAAAGGGATCCGAAATATCTGTTCTCAGATTCCACAGAAATAAGGATAGCAAAAGATCCACGAAATACAAATGTAAGTCTGTGAGATTAATTAACAGAACACTAAGCAGTTTCTCAGAAAGCTACTTTCCAGATTTCATTTGAGGATATTTCCTTTTTCACCATAGCCCTCTATGGGCTTCCAAATATCACTTTGCCAATTCCACAAGAACTGTCTTAGCGAAAGGCTTCTTGAGGGGAAAGCTGTAACTCTGTGAGATGATTTCACAGAACACAAAGTAGTTTCTCAGAAAGCTTCTTTCTCTTTGTTATCGGAGGATATTTCCTTGGGCCCTATAGTCTTCTAAGGGATCCGAAATATCTGTTCTCAGATTCCACAGAAATAAGGCTAGGAAAGAGATAAACCAAATACAGATGTAACTCTGTGAGGTGAATTAACAGAACACTAAGCAGTTTCTCAGAAAGCGTCTTTCCAGATTTCATCTGAGGATATTTTCTTTTTCACCTTAGCCCTCTTTGGGCTTCCAAATATCACTTTGCCAATTCCAAAAGAACTGTCTTAGCGAAAGGCTTCTTGAGGGGAAAGCTGTAATTCTGTGAGATGATTTCACAGAACACAAAGAAGTTTCTCAGAAAGCTTCTTTCTCTTTGTTATCGGGGGATATTTCCTTTGGCCCTATAGTCTTCAAAGGGTTCCGAAATATCTGTTCTCAGATTCCACGGAAATAAGGCTAGCAAAGAGATACACCAAATACAGATGTAACGCTGTGAGATGAATTAACGGAACAGTAAGCAGTTTCTCACAAAGCTTCTTTCCAGATTTCATCTGAGGATATTTCCTTTTTCACCATAGCCCTCTATGCGCTTCCAAATATCACTTTGCCAATTCCACAAGAACTGTCTTAGTGAAAGGCTTCTTGAGGGGAAAGCTGTAACTCTGTGAGATGATTTCACAGAATACAAAGAAGTTTCTCAGAAAGCTTCTTTCTCTTTGTTATCGGAGTTTATTTCCTTTGGCCCTATAATCTTCAAAGGGATCCGGAATATCTGTTCTCAGATTCCACAGAAATAAGGCTAGCAAAGAGATCCACGAAATACAGATGTATCTCGGTGAGATGAATAAACAGAACACTAAGCAGTTTCTCAGAATGCTTCTTTGCAGATTTCATCCGCGGGTAATTCCTTTTTCACCATAGCCCTCTATGCGCTTCCAAATATCACTTTGCCAATTCCACAAGAAGTGTCTTAGCGAAAGGCTTCTTGAGTGGAAAGCTGTAACTCTGTGATATGATTTCACAGAACACAAAGAAGTTTCTGAGAAAGCTTCGTTCTCTTTGCGATCGGAGGATATTTCCAATGGCCCTATAGTCTTCTAAGGGATCCGAAATATCTGTTCTCAGGTTCCACAGAAATAAGGCTAGCAAAGAGATCTACGAAATACAGATGTAACTCTGTGAGATGAATTAACAGAACACTAAGCAGTTTCTCACAAAGCTTCTTTCCAGATTTCATCTGAGGATATTTCCTTTTTCACCATAGCCCTCTGTGGGCGTCCAAATATCACTTTGCCAATTCCAGAGGAACTGTCTGAGCGAAAGGCTTCTTGACTGGAAAGCTGTAACTCTGTGAGATGATTTCAAAGAACACAAAGAAGTTTCTGAGAAAGCTTCGTTCTCTTTCTGATCGGAGGATATTTCTTTGGCCCTATAGTCTTCTAAGGGATCCGAAATATCTGTTCTCAGATTCCACAGAAATAAGGCTAGCAAAGAGATCCACGAAATACAGATGTAACTCTGTGAGATGAATTAACAGAACACTAAGCAGTTTCTCAGAAAGCTTCACTCCAGATTTCATCTGAGGATATTTCCTTTTTCACCATAGCCCTCTATGGACTTCCAAATATCACTTTGCCAATTCCACAAAAACTGTCTTAGCGAAAGGCTTCTTGAGGGGAAAGCTGTAACTCTGTGAGATGATTTCACAGAACACAGAGAAGTTTCTCAGAAAGCTTCTTTCTCTTTGTTATCGGAGGATATTTCCTTTGAACCTGTAGTCTTCTAAGGGATCCGAAATATCAGTTTTCAGATTCCACAGAAATAAGGCTAGCAAAGAGATCCACGAAATACAGATGTAACTCTGTGAGATGAATTAACAGAACACTAAGCAGTTTCTCAGAAAGCTACTTTCCAGATTTCATCTGAGGATATTTCCTTTTTCTCCATAGCCCTCTATGGGCTTCCAAATATCACTCTGCCAATTCCACAAGAACTGTCTTAGCGAAATGCTTCTTGAGGGGAAAGCTGTAACTCTGTGAGATGATTTCACAGAACACAAAGAAGTTTCTGAGAAAGTTCGTTCTCTTTCTGATCGGAGGATATTTCTTTGGCCCTCTAGTCTTCTAAGGGATCCGAAATATCTGTTCTCAGATTCCACAGAAATAAGGCTAGCAAAGAGATCCACGAAATGCAGAAGTAACTCTGTGAGATGAATTAACAGAACAGTAAGCAGTTTCTCAGAAAGCTTCTTTCCAGATTTCATCTGAGGATATTTCCTTTTTCACCATAGCCTTCTATGGGCTTCCAAATATCACTCTGCCAATTCCACAAGAACTGTCTTAGCGAAAGGCTTCTCTAGGGGAAAGCTGTATCTCTGTGAGATGATTTCACAGAACACAAAGAAGTCTCTCAGAAGCTTATTTCTCTTTGTTATCGGAGGATATTTCCTTGGGCCCTATAGTCTTGAAAGGGATCCGAAATATCTGTTCTCACATTCCACAGAAATAAGGCTAGCAAAGAGATCGAAGAAATACAGATGTAACTCTATTATATGAATTAACAGAACACTAAGCAGTTTCTCAGAAAGCTTCTTTCCACATTTCTTCTGAGGATATTTCCTTTTTCACCAAAGCCTTCTATGCGCTTCCGAATATCACTTTGCCAATTCAATAAGAACTGTCTTAGCGAAAGACTTCTTAAGTGGAAAGCTGTAACTCTGTTAGATGATTTCACAGAACGCAAAGAAGTTTCTCAGAAAGCTTCTTTCTCTTTGTTATCGGAGTTTATTTCCTTTGGCCCTATAATCTTCAAAGGGATCCGGAATATCTGTTCTCAGATTCCACAGAAATAAGGCTAGCAAAGAGATCCACGAAATACAGATGTAAATCGGTGAGATGAATTAACAGAACACTAAGCAGTTTCTCAGAAAGCTTCTTTCCAGATTTCATCTGCGGGTAATTCCTTTTTCACAATAGCCCTCTATGAGCTTCCAAATATCACTTTGCCAATTCCACAAGAACTGTCTTAGCGAAAGGCTTCTTGAGTGGAAAGCTGTAACTCTGTGAGATGATTTCACAGAACACAAAGAAGTTCCTGAGAAAGCTTCGTTCTCTTTCTGATCGGAGGATATTTCCATTGGCCCTATAGTCTTCTAAGGGATCTGAAATATCTGTTCTCAGATTCCACAGAAATAAGGCTAGCAAAGAGATCCACGAAATACAGATGCAACTCTGTGAGATGAATTAACAGAACACTAAGCAGTTTCTCAGAAAGCTACTTTCCAGATTTCATCTGAGGATATTTCCTTTTTCACCATAGCCCTCTATGGGCTTCCAAATATCACTTTGCCAATTCCACAAGAACTGTCTTAGCGAAAGGCTTCTTGAGAGGAAAGCTGTAACTCTGTGAGATGATTTCACAGAACACAAAGAAGTTTCTCAGAAAGCTTCTTTCTCTTTGTTATCGGAGGATATTTCCTTTGGCCCTATAGTCTTCTAAGGGATCCGAAATATCTGTTCTCAGATTCCACAGAAATAAGGCTAGTAAAGAGATCCACGAAATACAGATGTAACTCTGTGAGATGAATTAACAGAACACTAAGCAGTTTCTCAGAAAGCTTCTTTACAGATTTCATCTGAGGATATTTCCTTTTTCACCATAGCCCTCTAAGGGCTTCCAAATATCACTTTGCCAATTCTAAAAGAACTGTCTTAGCGAAAGGCTTCTCTAGGGGAAAGCTGTAACTCTGTGAGGTGATTTCACAGAAAACAAAGAAGTTTCTCAGAAAGCTTATTTCTCTTTGTTATCGGAGGATATTTCCTTTGGCCCTATAGTCTTCTAAGGGATCCGAAATATCTGTTCTCAGATTCCACAGATATAAGGCTAGCAAAGAGATACACTAAATACAGATGTAACTCTGTGAGATGAATTAACAGAACACTAAGCAGTTTCTCACAAAGCTTCTTTCCAGATTTCATCTGAGGATATTTCCTTTTTCACCATAGCCCTCTATGGGCTTCCAAATATCACTTTGACAATTCCACAAGAACTGTCTTAGCTAAAGGCTTCTTGAAGGGAAAGCTGTAACTCTGTGAGATGATTTCACAGAACACAAAGAAGTTTCTCAGAAAGCTTCGTTCTCTTTCTGATCGGAGGATATTTCTTTGGCCGTATAATCTTCTAAGGGATCCGAAATATCTGTTCTCAGATTCCACAGAAATAAGGCTAGCAAAGAGATACACGAAATACAGATGTAACTCTCTGAGATGAATTAACAGAACACTAAGCAGTTTCTCAGAAAGCTACTTTCCAGATTTCATCTGAGGATATTCCTTTTTCACCTTAGCCCTCTATGGGCTTCCAAATATCACTTTGCCAATTCCACATGAACTGTCTTAGCGAAAGGCTTCTTGAGGGGAAAGCTGTAACTCTTTGAGATGATTTCACAGAACACAAAGTAGTTTCTCAGAAAGCTTCTTTCTCTTTGTTATCGGAGGATATCTCCTTTGGCCCTATAGTCTTCTAAGGGATCCGAAATATCTGTTCTCAGATTCCACAGAAATAAGGCTAGCAAAGAGATACACCAAATACAGATGTAACTCTGTGAGATGAATTAACAGAACACTAAGCAGTTTCTCAGAAAGCTTCTTTCCAGATTTCATCTGAGGATATTTCCTTTTTCACCTTAGCCCTCTTTGGGCTTCCAAATATCACTTTGCCAATTCCAAAAGAACTGTCTCAGCGAAGGCTTCTTGAGGGGAAAGCTGTAACTCTGTGAGATGATTTCACAGAACACAAAGAAGTTTCTCAGAAAGCTTCTTTCTCTATCTTATCGGAGGATATTTCCTTTGGCCCTATAGTCTTCAAAGGGATCAGAAATATCTGTTCTCAGATTCCACGGAAATAAGGCTAGCAAAGAAATACACCAAATACAGATGTAACTCTGTGAGGTAAATTAACAGAACACTAAGCAGTTTCTCGCAAAGCTTCTTTTCAGATTTCATCTGAGGATATTTCCTTTTTCACCATAGCCCTCTATGCGCTTCAAAATATCACTTTGCCATTTCCACAAGAACTGTCTTAGTGAAAGGCTTCTTGAGGGGAAAGCTGTAACTCTGTGATATGATTTCACAGAACACAAAGAAGTTTCTCAGAAAGCTTCTTTCTCTTTGTTATCGGAGGATATTTCCTTTGACCCTACAGTCTTCAAAGGGATCCGAAATATCTGTTCTCAGATTCCACAGAAATAAGGATAGCCAAAGATCCACGAAATAAAAATGTAACTCTGTGAGATTAATTAACAGAACACTAAGCAGTTTCTCAGAAATCTACTTTTCTGATTTCAACTGAGGATATTTCCTTTTTCACCATAGCCCTCTAGGGGCTTACAAATATCACTTTGCCAATTCCACAAGAACTGTCTTAGCGAAAGACTTCTTGAGGGGAAAGCTGTAACACTGTGAGATGATTTCACAGAAAACCAAGAAGTTTCTCAGAAAGCTTTTTTCTCTTTATTATCAGAGGATATTTCCTTTGGCCCTAGAGTCTTCAAAGGGATCCGAAATATCTGGTCTCAGATTCCACAGATATAAGGCTAGCAAAGAGATCCACGAAATACAGATGCAACTCTGTGAGATGAATTAACAGAACACTAAGCAGTTTCTCAGAAAGCTACTTTCCAGATTTCATCTGAGGATATTTCCTTTTTCACCATAGCCCTATATGGGCTTCCAAATATCACTCTGCCAATTCCACAAAAACTGACTTAGCGAAAGGCTTCTCTAGGGGAAAGCTGTATCTCTGTGAGGTGATTTCACAGTACACAAAGAAGTTTCTCAGAAAGCTTATTTCTCTTTGTTATTGGAGGATATTTCCTTGGGACCTATAGTCTTCAAAGGGATCCGAAATATCTGTTCTCACATTCCACAGAAATAAGGCTAGCATAGAGATCCACGAAATACAGATGTAACTCTGTGAGATGAATTAACAGAACACTAAGCAGTTTCTCAGAAAGCTTCTTTCCACATTTCATCTGAGGATATTTCCTTTTTCACCAAAGACTTCTATGCGCTTCCGAATATCACTTTGCCAATTCAATAAGAACTGTCTTAGCGAAAGACTTCTTGAGTGGAAAGCTGTAACTCTGTGAGATGATTTCACAGAACACAAAGAAGTTTCTCAGAAATCTTCTTTCTCTTTGTTATCGGAGTTTATTTCCTTTGGCCCTATAATCTTCAAAGGGATCCGAAATATCTGTTCTCAGATTCCACAGAAATAAGGATAGCAAAAGATCCACGAAATACATATGTAACTCTGTGAGATTATTTAACAGAACACTAAGCAGTTTCTCAGAAAGCTACTTTCCAGATTTCATCAGAGGATATTTCCTTTTTCACCATAGCCCTCTATGGGCTTCCAAATATCACTTTGCCAATTCCACAAGAACTGTCTAAGTGAAAGCCTTCTCTAGGGGAAAGCTGTATCTCTGTGGGATGATTTCACAGAACACAAAGAATTTTCTCAGAAAGCTTCTTTCTCTTTGTTATCGGAGGATATTTCCTTGGGCCCTATAGTCTTCAAAGGGATCCGAAATATCTGTTCTGAGATTCCACAGAAATAAGGCTAGCAAAGAGATCCACGAAATACAGATGTAACTCTGTGAGATGAATTAACAGAACACTAAGCAGTTTCTCAGAAAGCTTCTTACTACATTTCTTTTGAGGATATTTCCTTTTTCACCAAAGCCTTCTATGCGCTTCCGAATATCACTTTGCCAATTCCATAAGAACTGTCTTAGCGAAAGACTTCTTGAGGGGAAAGCTGTAACTCTGTGAGATGATTTCACAGAACACAAAGAAGTTCTCAGAAAGCTTCTTTCTCTTTGTTATCGGAGTTTACTTCCTCTGGACCTATAATCTTCAGAAGGGATCCGGAATATCTGTTCTCAGATTATATAGAAATAAGGCTAGCAAAGAGATCCACGAAATACAGATGTAACTCTGTGAGATGAATTAACAGAACACTAAGCAGTTTCTCAGAAAGCTTCTTTCCAGATTTCTTCTGCGGGTAATTCCTTTTTCACCATAGCCCTCTATTTGCTTCCAAATATCACTTTGCCAATTCCACAAGAACTGTCTTAGCGAAAGCCTTCTTGAGTGGAAAGCTGTAACTCTGTGAGATGATTTCACAGAACACAAAGAAGTTTCTGAGAAAGCTTCGTTCTCTTTGTGATCGGAGGAAATTTCCATTGGCCCTATAGTCTTCTAATGGATCCGAAATATCTGTTCTCAGATTCCACAGAAATAAGGCTAGCAAAGAGATCCACGAAATACAGATGCAACTCTGTGAGATGAATTAACAGAACACTAAGCAGTTTCTCAGAAAGCTACTTTCCAGATTTCATCTGAGGATATTTCCTTTTTCACCATAGCCCTCTATGGGCTTCCAAATATCACTTTGCCAATTCCAAAAGAACTGTCTTAGCGAAAGGCTTCTCTAGGGGAAAGCTGTAACTCTGTGAGGTGATTTCACAGAACACAAAGAAGTTTCTCAGAAAGCTTATTTCTCTTTGTTATCGGAGGATATTTCCTTTGGCCCTATAGTCTTCTAAGGGATCCGAAATATCTGTTCTCAGATTCCACAGATATAAGGCTAGCAAAGAGATACACTAAATACAAATGTAACTCTGTGAGATGAATTAACAGAACACTAAGCAGTTTCTCAGAAAGCTTCTTTCCAGATTTCATCTGAGGATATTTCCTTTTTCACCTTAGCCCTCTTTGGGCTTCCAAATATCACTTTGCCAATTCCAAAAGAACTGTCTTAGCGAAGGCTTCTTGAGGGGAAAGCTGTAACTCTGTGAGATGATTTCACAGAACACAAAGAAGTTTCTCAGAAAGCTTCTTTCTCTTTGTTATCGGAGGATATTTCCTTTGGCCCTATAGTCTTCAAAGGGATCCGAAATATCTGTTCTCAGATTCCACGGAAATAAGGCTAGCAAAGAAATACACCAAATACAGATGTAACTCTGTGAGGTAAATTAACAGAACACTAAGCAGTTTCTCGCAAAGCTTCTTTCCAGATTTCATCTGAGGATATTTCCTTTTTCACCATAGCCCTCTATGCGCTTCCAAATATCACTTTGCCATTTCCCCAAGAACTGTCTTAGTGAAAGGCTTCTTGAGGGGAAAGCTGTAACTCTGTGAGATGATTTCACAGAACACAAAGAAGTTTCTCAGAAAGCTTCTTTCTCTTTGTTATCGGAGGATATTTCCTTTGACCCTACAGTCTTCAAAGGGATCCGAAATATCTGTTCTCAGATTCCACAGAAATAAGGCTAGCAAAGAGATCCACGAAATACAGATGTAACTCTGTGAGATGAATTAACAGAACACTAAGCACTTTCTCAGAAAGCTTCTTTCCAGATTTCATCTGAGGATATTTCCTTTTTCACCAAAGCCCTCTAGGGGCTTCCAAATATCACTTTGCCAATTCCACAAGAAATGTCTTAGCGAAAGTCTTCTTGAGGGGAAAGGTGTAACTCTGTGAGATGATTTCAGAGAACACAAAGTAGTTTCTGAGGAAGCTTCGTTCTCTTTCTGATCGGAGGATATTTCTTTGGCCCTATAGTCTTCTAAGGGATCTGAAATATCTGTTCTCAGATTCCACAGAAATAAGGCTAGCAAAGAGATCCACGAAATACAGATGTAACTCTGTGAGATGAATTAACAGAACACTAAGCAGTTTCTCAGAAAGCTTCTTTCCGGATTTCATCTGAGGATATTTCCTTTTTCACCATAGCCCTCTATGCGCTTCCAAATATCACTTTGCCAATTCCACAAGAACTGTCTTAGGGAAAAGCTTCTTGAGGGGAAAGCTGTAACTCTGTGAGATGATTTCACAGAACACAAAGAAGTTTCTCAGAAAGCTTCTTTCTCTTTGTTATCGGAGGATATTTCCTTTGGCACTATAGTCTTCTAAGGGATCCGAAATATCTGTTCTCAGATTCCACAGAAATAAGGCTAGCAAAGAGATCCACGAAATACAGATGTAACTCTATTATATGAATTAACAGAACACTAAGCAGTTTCTCAGAAAGCTTCTTTCCAGATTTCATCTGAGGATATTTCCTTTTTCACCATAGTCCTCTATGCGCTTCCAAATATCACTTTGCTAATTCCACAAGATCTGTCTTAGCAAAAGGCTTTTTGAGGGGAAAGATGTAACTCTGTGAGATGATTTCACAGAACACAAAGAAGTTTCTCAAAAAGCTTCTTTCTCTTTGTTATCGGAGGATATTTCCTTTGGCCCTATAGTCTTCAAAGGGATCCGAAATATCTGTTCTCAGATTCCACAGAAATAAGGCTAGCAAAAGATCCACGAAATACAAATGTAACTCTGTGAGATGAATTAACAGAACACTAAGCAGTTTCTCAGAAAGCTACTTTCCAGATTTCATCTGAGGATAGTTCCTTTTTCGCCATAGCCCTCTATGGGCTTCCAAATATCACTTTGCCAATTCCACAAGAACTGCCTTAGCGAAAGGCTGCTTGAGGGGAAAGCTGTAACTCTGTGAGATGGTTTCACAGAACACAAAGAAGTTTCTCAGAAAGCTTCTTTCTCTTTGTTATCAGAGGATATTTCCTTTGGCCCTATAGTCTAATAAGGGATCCGAAATATCTGTTCTAAGATTCCACAGAAATAAGGCTAACAAAGAGATACACCAAATACAGATGTAACTCTGTGAGATGAATTAACAGAACACTAAGCAGTTTCTCAGAAAGCTTCTTTCCAGATTTCATCTGAGGATATTTCCTTTTTCACCATAGCCCTCTATGGTCTTCCAAATATCACTTTGGCAATTCCACAAGAACTGTCTTAGTGAAAGGCTTCTTGAGGGGAAAGCTGTAACTCTGTGAGATGATTTCACAGAACACAAAGAAGTTTCTCAGAAAGCTTCTTTCTCTTTGTTATCGGAGGATATTTCCTTTGGCCCTATAGTTTTCAAAGGGATCCGAAATATCTGTTCTCAGATTCCACAGAAATAAGGATAGCAAAAGATCCACGAAATACAAATGTAAGTCTGTGAGATTAATTAACAGAACACTAAGCAGTTTCTCAGAAAGCTACTTTCCAGATTTCATTTGAGGATATTTCCTTTTTCACCATAGCCCTCTATGGGCTTCCAAATATCACTTTGCCAATTCCACAAGAACTGTCTTAGCGAAAGGCTTCTTGAGGGGAAAGCTGTAACTCTGTGAGATGATTTCACAGAACACAAAGTAGTTTCTCAGAAAGATTCTTTCTCTTTGTTATCGGAGGATATTTCCTTGGGCCCTATAGTCTTCTAAGGGATCCGAAATATCTGTTCTCAGATTCCACAGAAATAAGGCTAGGAAAGAGATAAACCAAATACAGATGTAACTCTGTGAGGTGAATTAACAGAACACTAAGCAGTTTCTCAGAAAGCGTCTTTCCAGATTTCATCTGAGGATATTTTCTTTTTCACCTTAGCCCTCTTTGGGCTTCCAAATATCACTTTGCCAATTCCAAAAGAACTGTCTTAGCGAAAGGCTTCTTGAGGGGAAAGCTGTAACTCTGTGAGATGATTTCACAGAACACAAAGAAGTTTCTCAGAAAGCTTCTTTCTCTTTGTTATCGGGGGATATTTCCTTTGGCCCTATAGTCTTCAAAGGGTTCCGAAATATCTGTTCTCAGATTCCACGGAAATAAGGCTAGCAAAGAGATACACCAAATACAGATGTAACGCTGTGAGATGAATTAACGGAACAGTAAGCAGTTTCTCACAAAGCTTCTTTCCAGATTTCATCTGAGGATATTTCCTTTTTCACCATAGCCCTCTATGCGCTTCCAAATATCACTTTGCCAATTCCACAAGAACTGTCTTAGTGAAAGGCTTCTTGAGGGGAAAGCTGTAACTCTGTGAGATGATTTCACAGAATACAAAGAAGTTTCTCAGAAAGCTTCTTTCTCTTTGTTATCGGAGTTTATTTCCTTTGGCCCTATAATCTTCAAAGGGATCCGGAATATCTGTTCTCAGATTCCACAGAAATAAGGCTAGCAAAGAGATCCACGAAATACAGATGTATCTCGGTGAGATGAATAAACAGAACACTAAGCAGTTTCTCAGAATGCTTCTTTGCAGATTTCATCCGCGGGTAATTCCTTTTTCACCATAGCCCTCTATGCGCTTCCAAATATCACTTTGCCAATTCCACAAGAAGTGTCTTAGCGAAAGGCTTCTTGAGTGGAAAGCTGTAACTCTGTGATATGATTTCACAGAACACAAAGAAGTTTCTGAGAAACCTTCGTTCTCTTTGCGATCGGAGGATATTTCCAATGGCCCTATAGTCTTCTAAGGGATCCGAAATATCTGTTCTCAGGTTCCACAGAAATAAGGCTAGCAAAGAGATCTACGAAATACAGATGTAACTCTGTGAGATGAATTAACAGAACACTAAGTAGTTTCTCACAAAGCTTCTTTCCAGATTTCATCTGAGGATATTTCCTTTTTCACCATAGCCCTCTGTGGGCGTCCAAATATCACTTTGCCAATTCCAGAGGAACTGTCTGAGCGAAAGGCTTCTTGACTGGAAAGCTGTAACTCTGTGAGATGATTTCAAAGAACACAAAGAAGTTTCTGAGAAAGCTTCGTTCTCTTTCTGATCGGAGGATATTTCTTTGGCCCTATAGTCTTCTAAGGGATCCGAAATATCTGTTCTCAGATTCCACAGAAATAAGGCTAGCAAAGAGATCCACGAAATACAGATGTAACTCTGTGAGATGAATTAACAGAACACTAAGCAGTTTCTCAGAAAGCTTCTCTCCAGATTTCATCTGAGGATATTTCCTTTTTCACCATAGCCCTCTATGGACTTCCAAATATCACTTTGCCAATTCCACAAGAACTGTCTTAGCGAAAGGCTTCTTGAGGGGAAAGCTGTAACTCTGTGAGATGATTTCACAGAACACAGAGAAGTTTCTCAGAAAGCTTCTTTCTCTTTGTTATCGGAGGATATTTCCTTTGAACCTGTAGTCTTCTAAGGGATCCGAAATATCGGTTTTCAGATTCCACAGAAATAAGGCTAGCAAAGAGATCCACGAAATACAGATGTAACTCTGTGAGATGAATTAACAGAACACTAAGCAGTTTCTCAGAAAGCTACTTTCCAGATTTCATCTGAGGATATTTCCTTTTTCTCCATAGCCCTCTATGGGCTTCCAAATATCACTCTGCCAATTCCACAAGAACTGTCTTAGCGAAATGCTTCTTGAGGGGAAAGCTGTAACTCTGTGAGATGATTTCACAGAACACAAAGAAGTTTCTGAGAAAGTTCGTTCTCTTTCTGATCGGAGGATATTTCTTTGGCCCTCTAGTCTTCTAAGGGATCCGAAATATCTGTTCTCAGATTCCACAGAAATAAGGCTAGCAAAGAGATCCACGAAATACAGAAGTAACTCTGTGAGATGAATTAACAGAACAGTAAGCAGTTTCTCAGAAAGCTTCTTTCCAGATTTCATCTGAGGATATTTCCTTTTTCACCATAGCCTTCTATGGGCTTCCAAATATCACTCTGCCAATTCCACAAGAACTGTCTTAGCGAAAGGCTTCTCTAGGGGAAAGCTGTATCTCTGTGAGATGATTTCACAGAACACAAAGAAGTCTCTCAGAAGCTTATTTCTCTTTGTTATCGGAGGATATTTCCTTGGGCCCTATAGTCTTGAAAGGGATCCGAAATATCTGTTCTCACATTCCACAGAAATAAGGCTAGCAAAGAGATCCAAGAAATACAGATGTAACTCTATTATATGAATTAACAGAACACTAAGCAGTTTCTCAGAAAGCTTCTTTCCACATTTCATCTGAGGATATTTCCTTTTTCACCAAAGCCTTCTATGCGCTTCCGAATATCACTTTGCCAATTCCATAAGAACTGTCTTAGCGAAAGACTTCTTGAGGGGAAAGCTGTAACTCTGTGAGATGATTTCACAGAACACAAAGAAGTTCTCAGAAAGCTTCTTTCTCTTTGTTATCGGAGTTTACTTCCTCTGGACCTATAATCTTCAGAAGGGATCCGGAATATCTGTTCTCAGATTATATAGAAATAAGGCTAGCAAAGAGATCCACGAAATACAGATGTAACTCTGTGAGATGAATTAACAGAACACTAAGCAGTTTCTCAGAAAGCTTCTTTCCAGATTTCTTCTGCGGGTAATTCCTTTTTCACCATAGCCCTCTATTTGCTTCCAAATATCACTTTGCCAATTCCACAAGAACTGTCTTAGCGAAAGCCTTCTTGAGTGGAAAGCTGTAACTCTGTGAGATGATTTCACAGAACACAAAGAAGTTTCTGAGAAAGCTTCGTTCTCTTTGTGATCGGAGGAAATTTCCATTGGCCCTATAGTCTTCTAATGGATCCGAAATATCTGTTCTCAGATTCCACAGAAATAAGGCTAGCAAAGAGATCCACGAAATACAGATGCAACTCTGTGAGATGAATTAACAGAACACTAAGCAGTTTCTCAGAAAGCTACTTTCCAGATTTCATCTGAGGATATTTCCTTTTTCACCATAGCCCTCTATGGGCTTCCAAATATCACTTTGCCAATTCCACAAGAACTGTCTTAGCGAAAGGCTTCTCTAGGGGAAAGCTGTATCTCTGTGAGATGATTTCACAGAACACAAAGAAGTTTCTCAGAAAGCTTCTTTCTCTTTGTTATCAGAAGATATTTCCTTTTGCCCTATAGTCTTCAAAGGGATCCGAAATATCTGTTCTCACATTCCACAGAAATAAGGCTAGCAAAGAGATCCACGAAATACAGATGTAACCCTGTTATATGAATTAACAGAACACTAAGCAGTTTCTCAGAAAGCTTCTTTCCACATTTCTTCTGAGAATATTTCCTTTTTCACCCTAGCCTCTTATGCGCTACCGAAAATCACTTTGCCAATTGCATAAGAACTGTCTTAGCGAAAGACTTCTTGAGGGGAAAGCTGTAACTCTGTGAGATGATTTCACAGAACACAAAGAAGTTTCTCAGAAAGCTTCTTTCTCTTTGTTATCGGAGTTTATTTCCTTTGGCCCTATAATCTTCAAAGGGATCCGGAATATCTGTTCTCAGATTCCACAGAAATAAAGCTAGCAAAGAGATCCACGAAATACAGATGTAACTCTGTGAGATGAATAAACAGAACACTAAGCAGTTTCTCAGAAAGCTTCTTTCCAGATTTCATCTGCGGATAATTCCTTTTACACCATAGCCCTCTATACGCTTCCAAATATCACTTTGCCAATACCACAAGAACTGTCTTAGCGAAAGGCTTCTTGAGTGGAAAGCTGTAACTCTGTGAGATGATTTCACAGGACACAAAGAAGTTTCTGAGAAAGCTTCGTTCTCTTTGTGATCGGAGGATATGTCCTTTGGCCCTATAGTCTTCTAAGGGATCTGAAATATCGGTTCTCAGATTCCACAGAAATAAGGCTAGCAAAGAGATCCACGAAATACAGATATAACTCTGTGAGATGAATTAACAGAACACTAAGCAGTTTCTCAAAAAGCTACTTTCCAGATTTCATATGAGGATATTTCCTTTTTCACCATAGCCCTCTATGGGCTTCCAAATATCACTTTGCCAATTCCACAAGAACTGTCTTAGCGAAAGACTTCTTGAGGGGAAAGCTGTAACTCTGTGAGATCATTTCACAGAACAAAAAGAAGTTTCTCAGAAAGCTTCTTTCTCTTTGTTATCGGAGAATATTTCCTTAGGCCCTATAGTCTTCTAAGGGATCCGAAATATCTGTTCTCAGATTCCACAGAAATAAGGCTAGCAAAGAGATACACCAAATACAGATGTAACTCTGTGAGATGAATTAACAGAACACTAAGCAGTTTCTCAGAAAGCTTCTTTCCAGATTTCATCTGAGAATATTTCCTTTTTCACCATAGCCCTCTATGGGCTTCCAAATATCACTTTGCCAATTCCACAAGAACTGTCTTAGCGAAAGACTTCTTGAGGGGAAAGCTGTAACTCTGTGAGATGATTTCACAGAACACAAAGAAGTTTCTCTAAAAGCTTCTTTATCTTTGTTATCGGAGGATATTTCCTTTGGCCCTAGAGTCTTCAAAGGGATCCGAAATATCTGTTCTCAGATTCCACAGAAATAAGGCGAGCAAAGAGATCCACGAAATACAGATGTAACTCTGTGAGATGAATTAAGAGAACACTAAGCAGTTTCTCAGAAAGCTTCTTTCCAGATTTCATCTGAGGATATTTCCTTTTTCACCGTAGCCCTCTATGCGCTTCCAAATATCACTTTGCCAATTCCACAAGAACTGTCTTAGCGAAAGGCTTTTTGAGGGGAAAGCTGTAACTCTGTGAGATGATTTCACAGAACACAAAGAAGTTTCTTAGAAAGCTTGTTTCTCTTTGTTATCGGAAGATATTTCCTTTGGCCGTATAGTCTTCTAAGGGATCCGAAATATCTGTTCTCAGATTCCACAGAAATAAGGCTAGCAAAGAGATCCACGAAATACAGATGTAACTCTGTGAGATGAATTAACAGAACACTAAGCACTTTCTCAGAAAGCTTCTTTCCAGATTTCATCTGAGGATATTTCCTTTTTCACCAAAGCCCTCTAGGGGCTTCCAAATATCACTTTGCCAATTCCACAAGAAATGTCTTAGCGAAAGTCTTCTTGAGGGGAAAGGTGTAACTCTGTGAGATGATTTCCGAGATCACAAAGTAGTTTCTGAGGAAGCTTCGTTCTCTTTCTGATCGGAGGATATTTCTTTGGCCCTATAGTCTTCTAAGGGATCTGAAATATCTGTTCTCAGATTCCACAGAAATAAGGCTAGCAAAGAGATCCACGAAATACAGATGTAACTCTGTGAGATGAATTAACAGAACACTAAGCAGTTTCTCAGAAAGCTTCTTTCCGGATTTCATCTGAGGATATTTCCTTTTTCACCATAGCCCTCTATGCGCTTCCAAATATCACTTTGCCAATTCCACAAGAACTGTCTTAGGGAAAAGCTTCTTGAGGGGAAAGCTGTAACTCTGTGAGATGATTTCACAGAACACAAAGAAGTTTCTCAGAAAGCTTCTTTCTCTTTGTTATCGGAGGATATTTCCTTTGGCACTATAGTCTTCTAAGGGATCCGAAATATCTGTTCTCAGATTCCACAGAAATAAGGCTAGCAAAGAGATCCACGAAATACAGATGTAACTCTATTATATGAATTAACAGAACACTAAGCAGTTTCTCAGAAAGCTTCTTTCCAGATTTCATCTGAGGATATTTCCTTTTTCACCATAGTCCTCTATGCGCTTCCAAATATCACTTTGCTAATTCCACAAGATCTGTCTTAGCAAAAGGCTTTTTGAGGGGAAAGATGTAACTCTGTGAGATGATTTCACAGAACACAAAGAAGTTTCTCAAAAAGCTTCTATCTCTTTGTTATCGGAGGATATTTCCTTTGGCCCTATAGTCTTCAAAGGGATCCGAAATATCTGTTCTCAGATTCCACAGAAATAAGGCTAGCAAAGAGATCCACGAAATACAGATGTAACTCTATTATATGAATTAACAGAACACTAAGCAGTTTCTCAGAAAGCTACTTTCCAGATTTCATCTGAGGATAGTTCCTTTTTCGCCATAGCCCTCTATGGGCTTCCAAATATCACTTTGCCAATTCCACAAGAACTGCCTTAGCGAAAGGCTGCTTGAGGGGAAAGCTGTAACTCTGTGAGATGGTTTCACAGAACACAAAGAAGTTTCTCAGAAAGCTTCTTTCTCTTTGTTATCAGAGGATATTTCCTTTGGCCCTATAGTCTAATAAGGGATCCGAAATATCTGTTCTAAGATTCCACAGAAATAAGGCTAACAAAGAGATACACCAAATACAGATGTAACTCTGTGAGATGAATTAACAGAACACTAAGCAGTTTCTCAGAAAGCTTCTTTCCAGATTTCATCTGAGGATATTTCCTTTTTCACCATAGCCCTCTATGGTCTTCCAAATATCACTTTGGCAATTCCACAAGAACTGTCTTAGTGAAAGGCTTCTTGAGGGGAAAGCTGTAACTCTGTGAGATGATTTCACAGAACACAAAGAAGTTTCTCAGAAAGCTTCTTTCTCTTTGTTATCGGAGGATATTTCCTTTGGCCCTATAGTTTTCAAAGGGATCCGAAATATCTGTTCTCAGATTCCACAGAAATAAGGATAGCAAAAGATCCACGAAATACAAATGTAAGTCTGTGAGATTAATTAACAGAACACTAAGCAGTTTCTCAGAAAGCTACTTTCCAGATTTCATTTGAGGATATTTCCTTTTTCACCATAGCCCTCTATGGGCTTCCAAATATCACTTTGCCAATTCCACAAGAACTGTCTTAGCGAAAGGCTTCTTGAGGGGAAAGCTGTAACTCTGTGAGATGATTTCACAGAACACAAAGTAGTTTCTCAGAAAGCTTCTTTCTCTTTGTTATCGGAGGATATTTCCTTGGGCCCTATAGTCTTCTAAGGGATCCGAAATATCTGTTCTCAGATTCCACAGAAATAAGGCTAGGAAAGAGATAAACCAAATACAGATGTAACTCTGTGAGGTGAATTAACAGAACACTAAGCAGTTTCTCAGAAAGCGTCTTTCCAGATTTCATCTGAGGATATTTTCTTTTTCACCTTAGCCCTCTTTGGGCTTCCAAATATCACTTTGCCAATTCCAAAAGAACTGTCTTAGCGAAAGGCTTCTTGAGGGGAAAGCTGTAATTCTGTGAGATGATTTCACAGAACACAAAGAAGTTTCTCAGAAAGCTTCTTTCTCTTTGTTATCGGGGGATATTTCCTTTGGCCCTATAGTCTTCAAAGGGTTCCGAAATATCTGTTCTCAGATTCCACGGAAATAAGGCTAGCAAAGAGATACACCAAATACAGATGTAACGCTGTGAGATGAATTAACGGAACAGTAAGCAGTTTCTCACAAAGCTTCTTTCCAGATTTCATCTGAGGATATTTCCTTTTTCACCATAGCCCTCTATGCGCTTCCAAATATCACTTTGCCAATTCCACAAGAACTGTCTTAGTGAAAGGCTTCTTGAGGGGAAAGCTGTAACTCTGTGAGATGATTTCACAGAATACAAAGAAGTTTCTCAGAAAGCTTCTTTCTCTTTGTTATCGGAGTTTATTTCCTTTGGCCCTATAATCTTCAAAGGGATCCGGAATATCTGTTCTCAGATTCCACAGAAATAAGGCTAGCAAAGAGATCCACGAAATACAGATGTATCTCGGTGAGATGAATAAACAGAACACTAAGCAGTTTCTCAGAATGCTTCTTTGCAGATTTCATCCGCGGGTAATTCCTTTTTCACCATAGCCCTCTATGCGCTTCCAAATATCACTTTGCCAATTCCACAAGAAGTGTCTTAGCGAAAGGCTTCTTGAGTGGAAAGCTGTAACTCTGTGATATGATTTCACAGAACACAAAGAAGTTTCTGAGAAAGCTTCGTTCTCTTTGCGATCGGAGGATATTTCCAATGGCCCTATAGTCTTCTAAGGGATCCGAAATATCTGTTCTCAGGTTCCACAGAAATAAGGCTAGCAAAGAGATCTACGAAATACAGATGTAACTCTGTGAGATGAATTAACAGAACACTAAGCAGTTTCTCACAAAGCTTCTTTCCAGATTTCATCTGAGGATATTTCCTTTTTCACCATAGCCCTCTGTGGGCGTCCAAATATCACTTTGCCAATTCCAGAGGAACTGTCTGAGCGAAAGGCTTCTTGACTGGAAAGCTGTAACTCTGTGAGATGATTTCAAAGAACACAAAGAAGTTTCTGAGAAAGCTTCGTTCTCTTTCTGATCGGAGGATATTTCTTTGGCCCTATAGTCTTCTAAGGGATCCGAAATATCTGTTCTCAGATTCCACAGAAATAAGGCTAGCAAAGAGATCCACGAAATACAGATGTAACTCTGTGAGATGAATTAACAGAACACTAAGCAGTTTCTCAGAAAGCTTCACTCCAGATTTCATCTGAGGATATTTCCTTTTTCACCATAGCCCTCTATGGACTTCCAAATATCACTTTGCCAATTCCACAAAAACTGTCTTAGCGAAAGGCTTCTTGAGGGGAAAGCTGTAACTCTGTGAGATGATTTCACAGAACACAGAGAAGTTTCTCAGAAAGCTTCTTTCTCTTTGTTATCGGAGGATATTTCCTTTGAACCTGTAGTCTTCTAAGGGATCCGAAATATCAGTTTTCAGATTCCACAGAAATAAGGCTAGCAAAGAGATCCACGAAATACAGATGTAACTCTGTGAGATGAATTAACAGAACACTAAGCAGTTTCTCAGAAAGCTACTTTCCAGATTTCATCTGAGGATATTTCCTTTTTCTCCATAGCCCTCTATGGGCTTCCAAATATCACTCTGCCAATTCCACAAGAACTGTCTTAGCGAAATGCTTCTTGAGGGGAAAGCTGTAACTCTGTGAGATGATTTCACAGAACACAAAGAAGTTTCTGAGAAAGTTCGTTCTCTTTCTGATCGGAGGATATTTCTTTGGCCCTCTAGTCTTCTAAGGGATCCGAAATATCTGTTCTCAGATTCCACAGAAATAAGGCTAGCAAAGAGATCCACGAAATACAGAAGTAACTCTGTGAGATGAATTAACAGAACAGTAAGCAGTTTCTCAGAAAGCTTCTTTCCAGATTTCATCTGAGGATATTTCCTTTTTCACCATAGCCTTCTATGGGCTTCCAAATATCACTCTGCCAATTCCACAAGAACTGTCTTAGCGAAAGGCTTCTCTAGGGGAAAGCTGTATCTCTGTGAGATGATTTCACAGAACACAAAGAAGTCTCTCAGAAGCTTATTTCTCTTTGTTATCGGAGGATATTTCCTTGGGCCCTATAGTCTTGAAAGGGATCCGAAATATCTGTTCTCACATTCCACAGAAATAAGGCTAGCAAAGAGATCGAAGAAATACAGATGTAACTCTATTATATGAATTAACAGAACACTAAGCAGTTTCTCAGAAAGCTTCTTTCCACATTTCTTCTGAGGATATTTCCTTTTTCACCAAAGCCTTCTATGCGCTTCCGAATATCACTTTGCCAATTCAATAAGAACTGTCTTAGCGAAAGACTTCTTAAGTGGAAAGCTGTAACTCTGTTAGATGATTTCACAGAACGCAAAGAAGTTTCTCAGAAAGCTTCTTTCTCTTTGTTATCGGAGTTTATTTCCTTTGGCCCTATAATCTTCAAAGGGATCCGGAATATCTGTTCTCAGATTCCACAGAAATAAGGCTAGCAAAGAGATCCACGAAATACAGATGTAAATCGGTGAGATGAATTAACAGAACACTAAGCAGTTTCTCAGAAAGCTTCTTTCCAGATTTCATCTGCGGGTAATTCCTTTTTCACAATAGCCCTCTATGAGCTTCCAAATATCACTTTGCCAATTCCACAAGAACTGTCTTAGCGAAAGGCTTCTTGAGTGGAAAGCTGTAACTCTGTGAGATGATTTCACAGAACACAAAGAAGTTCCTGAGAAAGCTTCGTTCTCTTTCTGATCGGAGGATATTTCCATTGGCCCTATAGTCTTCTAAGGGATCTGAAATATCTGTTCTCAGATTCCACAGAAATAAGGCTAGCAAAGAGATCCACGAAATACAGATGCAACTCTGTGAGATGAATTAACAGAACACTAAGCAGTTTCTCAGAAAGCTACTTTCCAGATTTCATCTGAGGATATTTCCTTTTTCACCATAGCCCTCTATGGGCTTCCAAATATCACTTTGCCAATTCCACAAGAACTGTCTTAGCGAAAGGCTTCTTGAGAGGAAAGCTGTAACTCTGTGAGATGATTTCACAGAACACAAAGAAGTTTCTCAGAAAGCTTCTTTCTCTTTGTTATCGGAGGATATTTCCTTTGGCCCTATAGTCTTCTAAGGGATCCGAAATATCTGTTCTCAGATTCCACAGAAATAAGGCTAGTAAAGAGATCCACGAAATACAGATGTAACTCTGTGAGATGAATTAACAGAACACTAAGCAGTTTCTCAGAAAGCTTCTTTACAGATTTCATCTGAGGATATTTCCTTTTTCACCATAGCCCTCTAAGGGCTTCCAAATATCACTTTGCCAATTCTAAAAGAACTGTCTTAGCGAAAGGCTTCTCTAGGGGAAAGCTGTAACTCTGTGAGGTGATTTCACAGAAAACAAAGAAGTTTCTCAGAAAGCTTATTTCTCTTTGTTATCGGAGGATATTTCCTTTGGCCCTATAGTCTTCTAAGGGATCCGAAATATCTGTTCTCAGATTCCACAGATATAAGGCTAGCAAAGAGATACACTAAATACAGATGTAACTCTGTGAGATGAATTAACAGAACACTAAGCAGTTTCTCACAAAGCTTCTTTCCAGATTTCATCTGAGGATATTTCCTTTTTCACCATAGCCCTCTATGGGCTTCCAAATATCACTTTGACAATTCCACAAGAACTGTCTTAGCTAAAGGCTTCTTGAAGGGAAAGCTGTAACTCTGTGAGATGATTTCACAGAACACAAAGAAGTTTCTCAGAAAGCTTCGTTCTCTTTCTGATCGGAGGATATTTCTTTGGCCGTATAATCTTCTAAGGGATCCGAAATATCTGTTCTCAGATTCCACAGAAATAAGGCTAGCAAAGAGATACACGAAATACAGATGTAACTCTCTGAGATGAATTAACAGAACACTAAGCAGTTTCTCAGAAAGCTACTTTCCAGATTTCATCTGAGGATATTCCTTTTTCACCTTAGCCCTCTATGGGCTTCCAAATATCACTTTGCCAATTCCACATGAACTGTCTTAGCGAAAGGCTTCTTGAGGGGAAAGCTGTAACTCTTTGAGATGATTTCACAGAACACAAAGTAGTTTCTCAGAAAGCTTCTTTCTCTTTGTTATCGGAGGATATCTCCTTTGGCCCTATAGTCTTCTAAGGGATCCGAAATATCTGTTCTCAGATTCCACAGAAATAAGGCTAGCAAAGAGATACACCAAATACAGATGTAACTCTGTGAGATGAATTAACAGAACACTAAGCAGTTTCTCAGAAAGCTTCTTTCCAGATTTCATCTGAGGATATTTCCTTTTTCACCTTAGCCCTCTTTGGGCTTCCAAATATCACTTTGCCAATTCCAAAAGAACTGTCTCAGCGAAGGCTTCTTGAGGGGAAAGCTGTAACTCTGTGAGATGATTTCACAGAACACAAAGAAGTTTCTCAGAAAGCTTCTTTCTCTATCTTATCGGAGGATATTTCCTTTGGCCCTATAGTCTTCAAAGGGATCAGAAATATCTGTTCTCAGATTCCACGGAAATAAGGCTAGCAAAGAAATACACCAAATACAGATGTAACTCTGTGAGGTAAATTAACAGAACACTAAGCAGTTTCTCGCAAAGCTTCTTTTCAGATTTCATCTGAGGATATTTCCTTTTTCACCATAGCCCTCTATGCGCTTCAAAATATCACTTTGCCATTTCCACAAGAACTGTCTTAGTGAAAGGCTTCTTGAGGGGAAAGCTGTAACTCTGTGATATGATTTCACAGAACACAAAGAAGTTTCTCAGAAAGCTTCTTTCTCTTTGTTATCGGAGGATATTTCCTTTGACCCTACAGTCTTCAAAGGGATCCGAAATATCTGTTCTCAGATTCCACAGAAATAAGGATAGCCAAAGATCCACGAAATAAAAATGTAACTCTGTGAGATTAATTAACAGAACACTAAGCAGTTTCTCAGAAATCTACTTTTCTGATTTCAACTGAGGATATTTCCTTTTTCACCATAGCCCTCTAGGGGCTTACAAATATCACTTTGCCAATTCCACAAGAACTGTCTTAGCGAAAGACTTCTTGAGGGGAAAGCTGTAACACTGTGAGATGATTTCACAGAAAACCAAGAAGTTTCTCAGAAAGCTTTTTTCTCTTTATTATCAGAGGATATTTCCTTTGGCCCTAGAGTCTTCAAAGGGATCCGAAATATCTGGTCTCAGATTCCACAGATATAAGGCTAGCAAAGAGATCCACGAAATACAGATGCAACTCTGTGAGATGAATTAACAGAACACTAAGCAGTTTCTCAGAAAGCTACTTTCCAGATTTCATCTGAGGATATTTCCTTTTTCACCATAGCCCTATATGGGCTTCCAAATATCACTCTGCCAATTCCACAAAAACTGACTTAGCGAAAGGCTTCTCTAGGGGAAAGCTGTATCTCTGTGAGGTGATTTCACAGTACACAAAGAAGTTTCTCAGAAAGCTTATTTCTCTTTGTTATCGGAGGATATTTCCTTGGGACCTATAGTCTTCAAAGGGATCCGAAATATCTGTTCTCACATTCCACAGAAATAAGGCTAGCATAGAGATCCACGAAATACAGATGTAACTCTGTGAGATGAATTAACAGAACACTAAGCAGTTTCTCAGAAAGCTTCTTTCCACATTTCATCTGAGGATATTTCCTTTTTCACCAAAGACTTCTATGCGCTTCCGAATATCACTTTGCCAATTCAATAAGAACTGTCTTAGCGAAAGACTTCTTGAGTGGAAAGCTGTAACTCTGTGAGATGATTTCACAGAACACAAAGAAGTTTCTCAGAAATCTTCTTTCTCTTTGTTATCGGAGTTTATTTCCTTTGGCCCTATAATCTTCAAAGGGATCCGAAATATCTGTTCTCAGATTCCACAGAAATAAGGATAGCAAAAGATCCACGAAATACATATGTAACTCTGTGAGATTATTTAACAGAACACTAAGCAGTTTCTCAGAAAGCTACTTTCCAGATTTCATCAGAGGATATTTCCTTTTTCACCATAGCCCTCTATGGGCTTCCAAATATCACTTTGCCAATTCCACAAGAACTGTCTAAGTGAAAGCCTTCTCTAGGGGAAAGCTGTATCTCTGTGGGATGATTTCACAGAACACAAAGAATTTTCTCAGAAAGCTTCTTTCTCTTTGTTATCGGAGGATATTTCCTTGGGCCCTATAGTCTTCAAAGGGATCCGAAATATCTGTTCTGAGATTCCACAGAAATAAGGCTAGCAAAGAGATCCACGAAATACAGATGTAACTCTGTGAGATGAATTAACAGAACACTAAGCAGTTTCTCAGAAAGCTTCTTACTACATTTCTTTTGAGGATATTTCCTTTTTCACCAAAGCCTTCTATGCGCTTCCGAATATCACTTTGCCAATTCCATAAGAACTGTCTTAGCGAAAGACTTCTTGAGGGGAAAGCTGTAACTCTGTGAGATGATTTCACAGAACACAAAGAAGTTCTCAGAAAGCTTCTTTCTCTTTGTTATCGGAGTTTACTTCCTCTGGACCTATAATCTTCAGAAGGGATCCGGAATATCTGTTCTCAGATTATATAGAAATAAGGCTAGCAAAGAGATCCACGAAATACAGATGTAACTCTGTGAGATGAATTAACAGAACACTAAGCAGTTTCTCAGAAAGCTTCTTTCCAGATTTCTTCTGCGGGTAATTCCTTTTTCACCATAGCCCTCTATTTGCTTCCAAATATCACTTTGCCAATTCCACAAGAACTGTCTTAGCGAAAGCCTTCTTGAGTGGAAAGCTGTAACTCTGTGAGATGATTTCACAGAACACAAAGAAGTTTCTGAGAAAGCTTCGTTCTCTTTGTGATCGGAGGAAATTTCCATTGGCCCTATAGTCTTCTAATGGATCCGAAATATCTGTTCTCAGATTCCACAGAAATAAGGCTAGCAAAGAGATCCACGAAATACAGATGCAACTCTGTGAGATGAATTAACAGAACACTAAGCAGTTTCTCAGAAAGCTACTTTCCAGATTTCATCTGAGGATATTTCCTTTTTCACCATAGCCCTCTATGGGCTTCCAAATATCACTTTGCCAATTCCAAAAGAACTGTCTTAGCGAAAGGCTTCTCTAGGGGAAAGCTGTAACTCTGTGAGGTGATTTCACAGAACACAAAGAAGTTTCTCAGAAAGCTTATTTCTCTTTGTTATCGGAGGATATTTCCTTTGGCCCTATAGTCTTCTAAGGGATCCGAAATATCTGTTCTCAGATTCCACAGATATAAGGCTAGCAAAGAGATACACTAAATACAAATGTAACTCTGTGAGATGAATTAACAGAACACTAAGCAGTTTCTCAGAAAGCTTCTTTCCAGATTTCATCTGAGGATATTTCCTTTTTCACCTTAGCCCTCTTTGGGCTTCCAAATATCACTTTGCCAATTCCAAAAGAACTGTCTTAGCGAAGGCTTCTTGAGGGGAAAGCTGTAACTCTGTGAGATGATTTCACAGAACACAAAGAAGTTTCTCAGAAAGCTTCTTTCTCTTTGTTATCGGAGGATATTTCCTTTGGCCCTATAGTCTTCAAAGGGATCCGAAATATCTGTTCTCAGATTCCACGGAAATAAGGCTAGCAAAGAAATACACCAAATACAGATGTAACTCTGTGAGGTAAATTAACAGAACACTAAGCAGTTTCTCGCAAAGCTTCTTTCCAGATTTCATCTGAGGATATTTCCTTTTTCACCATAGCCCTCTATGCGCTTCCAAATATCACTTTGCCATTTCCCCAAGAACTGTCTTAGTGAAAGGCTTCTTGAGGGGAAAGCTGTAACTCTGTGAGATGATTTCACAGAACACAAAGAAGTTTCTCAGAAAGCTTCTTTCTCTTTGTTATCGGAGGATATTTCCTTTGACCCTACAGTCTTCAAAGGGATCCGAAATATCTGTTCTCAGATTCCACAGAAATAAGGCTAGCAAAGAGATCCACGAAATACAGATGTAACTCTGTGAGATGAATTAACAGAACACTAAGCACTTTCTCAGAAAGCTTCTTTCCAGATTTCATCTGAGGATATTTCCTTTTTCACCAAAGCCCTCTAGGGGCTTCCAAATATCACTTTGCCAATTCCACAAGAAATGTCTTAGCGAAAGTCTTCTTGAGGGGAAAGGTGTAACTCTGTGAGATGATTTCAGAGAACACAAAGTAGTTTCTGAGGAAGCTTCGTTCTCTTTCTGATCGGAGGATATTTCTTTGGCCCTATAGTCTTCTAAGGGATCTGAAATATCTGTTCTCAGATTCCACAGAAATAAGGCTAGCAAAGAGATCCACGAAATACAGATGTAACTCTGTGAGATGAATTAACAGAACACTAAGCAGTTTCTCAGAAAGCTTCTTTCCGGATTTCATCTGAGGATATTTCCTTTTTCACCATAGCCCTCTATGCGCTTCCAAATATCACTTTGCCAATTCCACAAGAACTGTCTTAGGGAAAAGCTTCTTGAGGGGAAAGCTGTAACTCTGTGAGATGATTTCACAGAACACAAAGAAGTTTCTCAGAAAGCTTCTTTCTCTTTGTTATCGGAGGATATTTCCTTTGGCACTATAGTCTTCTAAGGGATCCGAAATATCTGTTCTCAGATTCCACAGAAATAAGGCTAGCAAAGAGATCCACGAAATACAGATGTAACTCTATTATATGAATTAACAGAACACTAAGCAGTTTCTCAGAAAGCTTCTTTCCAGATTTCATCTGAGGATATTTCCTTTTTCACCATAGTCCTCTATGCGCTTCCAAATATCACTTTGCTAATTCCACAAGATCTGTCTTAGCAAAAGGCTTTTTGAGGGGAAAGATGTAACTCTGTGAGATGATTTCACAGAACACAAAGAAGTTTCTCAAAAAGCTTCTTTCTCTTTGTTATCGGAGGATATTTCCTTTGGCCCTATAGTCTTCAAAGGGATCCGAAATATCTGTTCTCAGATTCCACAGAAATAAGGCTAGCAAAAGATCCACGAAATACAAATGTAACTCTGTGAGATGAATTAACAGAACACTAAGCAGTTTCTCAGAAAGCTACTTTCCAGATTTCATCTGAGGATAGTTCCTTTTTCGCCATAGCCCTCTATGGGCTTCCAAATATCACTTTGCCAATTCCACAAGAACTGCCTTAGCGAAAGGCTGCTTGAGGGGAAAGCTGTAACTCTGTGAGATGGTTTCACAGAACACAAAGAAGTTTCTCAGAAAGCTTCTTTCTCTTTGTTATCAGAGGATATTTCCTTTGGCCCTATAGTCTAATAAGGGATCCGAAATATCTGTTCTAAGATTCCACAGAAATAAGGCTAACAAAGAGATACACCAAATACAGATGTAACTCTGTGAGATGAATTAACAGAACACTAAGCAGTTTCTCAGAAAGCTTCTTTCCAGATTTCATCTGAGGATATTTCCTTTTTCACCATAGCCCTCTATGGTCTTCCAAATATCACTTTGGCAATTCCACAAGAACTGTCTTAGTGAAAGGCTTCTTGAGGGGAAAGCTGTAACTCTGTGAGATGATTTCACAGAACACAAAGAAGTTTCTCAGAAAGCTTCTTTCTCTTTGTTATCGGAGGATATTTCCTTTGGCCCTATAGTTTTCAAAGGGATCCGAAATATCTGTTCTCAGATTCCACAGAAATAAGGATAGCAAAAGATCCACGAAATACAAATGTAAGTCTGTGAGATTAATTAACAGAACACTAAGCAGTTTCTCAGAAAGCTACTTTCCAGATTTCATTTGAGGATATTTCCTTTTTCACCATAGCCCTCTATGGGCTTCCAAATATCACTTTGCCAATTCCACAAGAACTGTCTTAGCGAAAGGCTTCTTGAGGGGAAAGCTGTAACTCTGTGAGATGATTTCACAGAACACAAAGTAGTTTCTCAGAAAGATTCTTTCTCTTTGTTATCGGAGGATATTTCCTTGGGCCCTATAGTCTTCTAAGGGATCCGAAATATCTGTTCTCAGATTCCACAGAAATAAGGCTAGGAAAGAGATAAACCAAATACAGATGTAACTCTGTGAGGTGAATTAACAGAACACTAAGCAGTTTCTCAGAAAGCGTCTTTCCAGATTTCATCTGAGGATATTTTCTTTTTCACCTTAGCCCTCTTTGGGCTTCCAAATATCACTTTGCCAATTCCAAAAGAACTGTCTTAGCGAAAGGCTTCTTGAGGGGAAAGCTGTAACTCTGTGAGATGATTTCACAGAACACAAAGAAGTTTCTCAGAAAGCTTCTTTCTCTTTGTTATCGGGGGATATTTCCTTTGGCCCTATAGTCTTCAAAGGGTTCCGAAATATCTGTTCTCAGATTCCACGGAAATAAGGCTAGCAAAGAGATACACCAAATACAGATGTAACGCTGTGAGATGAATTAACGGAACAGTAAGCAGTTTCTCACAAAGCTTCTTTCCAGATTTCATCTGAGGATATTTCCTTTTTCACCATAGCCCTCTATGCGCTTCCAAATATCACTTTGCCAATTCCACAAGAACTGTCTTAGTGAAAGGCTTCTTGAGGGGAAAGCTGTAACTCTGTGAGATGATTTCACAGAATACAAAGAAGTTTCTCAGAAAGCTTCTTTCTCTTTGTTATCGGAGTTTATTTCCTTTGGCCCTATAATCTTCAAAGGGATCCGGAATATCTGTTCTCAGATTCCACAGAAATAAGGCTAGCAAAGAGATCCACGAAATACAGATGTATCTCGGTGAGATGAATAAACAGAACACTAAGCAGTTTCTCAGAATGCTTCTTTGCAGATTTCATCCGCGGGTAATTCCTTTTTCACCATAGCCCTCTATGCGCTTCCAAATATCACTTTGCCAATTCCACAAGAAGTGTCTTAGCGAAAGGCTTCTTGAGTGGAAAGCTGTAACTCTGTGATATGATTTCACAGAACACAAAGAAGTTTCTGAGAAACCTTCGTTCTCTTTGCGATCGGAGGATATTTCCAATGGCCCTATAGTCTTCTAAGGGATCCGAAATATCTGTTCTCAGGTTCCACAGAAATAAGGCTAGCAAAGAGATCTACGAAATACAGATGTAACTCTGTGAGATGAATTAACAGAACACTAAGTAGTTTCTCACAAAGCTTCTTTCCAGATTTCATCTGAGGATATTTCCTTTTTCACCATAGCCCTCTGTGGGCGTCCAAATATCACTTTGCCAATTCCAGAGGAACTGTCTGAGCGAAAGGCTTCTTGACTGGAAAGCTGTAACTCTGTGAGATGATTTCAAAGAACACAAAGAAGTTTCTGAGAAAGCTTCGTTCTCTTTCTGATCGGAGGATATTTCTTTGGCCCTATAGTCTTCTAAGGGATCCGAAATATCTGTTCTCAGATTCCACAGAAATAAGGCTAGCAAAGAGATCCACGAAATACAGATGTAACTCTGTGAGATGAATTAACAGAACACTAAGCAGTTTCTCAGAAAGCTTCTCTCCAGATTTCATCTGAGGATATTTCCTTTTTCACCATAGCCCTCTATGGACTTCCAAATATCACTTTGCCAATTCCACAAGAACTGTCTTAGCGAAAGGCTTCTTGAGGGGAAAGCTGTAACTCTGTGAGATGATTTCACAGAACACAGAGAAGTTTCTCAGAAAGCTTCTTTCTCTTTGTTATCGGAGGATATTTCCTTTGAACCTGTAGTCTTCTAAGGGATCCGAAATATCGGTTTTCAGATTCCACAGAAATAAGGCTAGCAAAGAGATCCACGAAATACAGATGTAACTCTGTGAGATGAATTAACAGAACACTAAGCAGTTTCTCAGAAAGCTACTTTCCAGATTTCATCTGAGGATATTTCCTTTTTCTCCATAGCCCTCTATGGGCTTCCAAATATCACTCTGCCAATTCCACAAGAACTGTCTTAGCGAAATGCTTCTTGAGGGGAAAGCTGTAACTCTGTGAGATGATTTCACAGAACACAAAGAAGTTTCTGAGAAAGTTCGTTCTCTTTCTGATCGGAGGATATTTCTTTGGCCCTCTAGTCTTCTAAGGGATCCGAAATATCTGTTCTCAGATTCCACAGAAATAAGGCTAGCAAAGAGATCCACGAAATACAGAAGTAACTCTGTGAGATGAATTAACAGAACAGTAAGCAGTTTCTCAGAAAGCTTCTTTCCAGATTTCATCTGAGGATATTTCCTTTTTCACCATAGCCTTCTATGGGCTTCCAAATATCACTCTGCCAATTCCACAAGAACTGTCTTAGCGAAAGGCTTCTCTAGGGGAAAGCTGTATCTCTGTGAGATGATTTCACAGAACACAAAGAAGTCTCTCAGAAGCTTATTTCTCTTTGTTATCGGAGGATATTTCCTTGGGCCCTATAGTCTTGAAAGGGATCCGAAATATCTGTTCTCACATTCCACAGAAATAAGGCTAGCAAAGAGATCCAAGAAATACAGATGTAACTCTATTATATGAATTAACAGAACACTAAGCAGTTTCTCAGAAAGCTTCTTTCCACATTTCATCTGAGGATATTTCCTTTTTCACCAAAGCCTTCTATGCGCTTCCGAATATCACTTTGCCAATTCCATAAGAACTGTCTTAGCGAAAGACTTCTTGAGGGGAAAGCTGTAACTCTGTGAGATGATTTCACAGAACACAAAGAAGTTCTCAGAAAGCTTCTTTCTCTTTGTTATCGGAGTTTACTTCCTCTGGACCTATAATCTTCAGAAGGGATCCGGAATATCTGTTCTCAGATTATATAGAAATAAGGCTAGCAAAGAGATCCACGAAATACAGATGTAACTCTGTGAGATGAATTAACAGAACACTAAGCAGTTTCTCAGAAAGCTTCTTTCCAGATTTCTTCTGCGGGTAATTCCTTTTTCACCATAGCCCTCTATTTGCTTCCAAATATCACTTTGCCAATTCCACAAGAACTGTCTTAGCGAAAGCCTTCTTGAGTGGAAAGCTGTAACTCTGTGAGATGATTTCACAGAACACAAAGAAGTTTCTGAGAAAGCTTCGTTCTCTTTGTGATCGGAGGAAATTTCCATTGGCCCTATAGTCTTCTAATGGATCCGAAATATCTGTTCTCAGATTCCACAGAAATAAGGCTAGCAAAGAGATCCACGAAATACAGATGCAACTCTGTGAGATGAATTAACAGAACACTAAGCAGTTTCTCAGAAAGCTACTTTCCAGATTTCATCTGAGGATATTTCCTTTTTCACCATAGCCCTCTATGGGCTTCCAAATATCACTTTGCCAATTCCAAAAGAACTGTCTTAGCGAAAGGCTTCTCTAGGGGAAAGCTGTAACTCTGTGAGGTGATTTCACAGAACACAAAGAAGTTTCTCAGAAAGCTTATTTCTCTTTGTTATCGGAGGATATTTCCTTTGGCCCTATAGTCTTCTAAGGGATCCGAAATATCTGTTCTCAGATTCCACAGATATAAGGCTAGCAAAGAGATACACTAAATACAAATGTAACTCTGTGAGATGAATTAACAGAACACTAAGCAGTTTCTCAGAAAGCTTCTTTCCAGATTTCATCTGAGGATATTTCCTTTTTCACCTTAGCCCTCTTTGGGCTTCCAAATATCACTTTGCCAATTCCAAAAGAACTGTCTTAGCGAAGGCTTCTTGAGGGGAAAGCTGTAACTCTGTGAGATGATTTCACAGAACACAAAGAAGTTTCTCAGAAAGCTTCTTTCTCTTTGTTATCGGAGGATATTTCCTTTGGCCCTATAGTCTTCAAAGGGATCCGAAATATCTGTTCTCAGATTCCACGGAAATAAGGCTAGCAAAGAAATACACCAAATACAGATGTAACTCTGTGAGGTAAATTAACAGAACACTAAGCAGTTTCTCGCAAAGCTTCTTTCCAGATTTCATCTGAGGATATTTCCTTTTTCACCATAGCCCTCTATGCGCTTCCAAATATCACTTTGCCATTTCCCCAAGAACTGTCTTAGTGAAAGGCTTCTTGAGGGGAAAGCTGTAACTCTGTGAGATGATTTCACAGAACACAAAGAAGTTTCTCAGAAAGCTTCTTTCTCTTTGTTATCGGAGGATATTTCCTTTGACCCTACAGTCTTCAAAGGGATCCGAAATATCTGTTCTCAGATTCCACAGAAATAAGGCTAGCAAAGAGATCCACGAAATACAGATGTAACTCTGTGAGATGAATTAACAGAACACTAAGCACTTTCTCAGAAAGCTTCTTTCCAGATTTCATCTGAGGATATTTCCTTTTTCACCAAAGCCCTCTAGGGGCTTCCAAATATCACTTTGCCAATTCCACAAGAAATGTCTTAGCGAAAGTCTTCTTGAGGGGAAAGGTGTAACTCTGTGAGATGATTTCAGAGAACACAAAGTAGTTTCTGAGGAAGCTTCGTTCTCTTTCTGATCGGAGGATATTTCTTTGGCCCTATAGTCTTCTAAGGGATCTGAAATATCTGTTCTCAGATTCCACAGAAATAAGGCTAGCAAAGAGATCCACGAAATACAGATGTAACTCTGTGAGATGAATTAACAGAACACTAAGCAGTTTCTCAGAAAGCTTCTTTCCGGATTTCATCTGAGGATATTTCCTTTTTCACCATAGCCCTCTATGCGCTTCCAAATATCACTTTGCCAATTCCACAAGAACTGTCTTAGGGAAAAGCTTCTTGAGGGGAAAGCTGTAACTCTGTGAGATGATTTCACAGAACACAAAGAAGTTTCTCAGAAAGCTTCTTTCTCTTTGTTATCGGAGGATATTTCCTTTGGCACTATAGTCTTCTAAGGGATCCGAAATATCT
Source organism: Macaca nemestrina (assembly GCF_043159975.1). Taxonomy (NCBI): domain Eukaryota; kingdom Metazoa; phylum Chordata; class Mammalia; order Primates; family Cercopithecidae; genus Macaca; species Macaca nemestrina. The sequence continues at coordinate 29,835,890 of NC_092143.1, forward strand.
GTTCTCAGATTCCACAGAAATAAGGCTAGCAAAGAGATCCACGAAATACAGATGTAACTCTATTATATGAATTAACAGAACACTAAGCAGTTTCTCAGAAAGCTTCTTTCCAGATTTCATCTGAGGATATTTCCTTTTTCACCATAGTCCTCTATGCGCTTCCAAATATCACTTTGCTAATTCCACAAGATCTGTCTTAGCAAAAGGCTTTTTGAGGGGAAAGATGTAACTCTGTGAGATGATTTCACAGAACACAAAGAAGTTTCTCAAAAAGCTTCTTTCTCTTTGTTATCGGAGGATATTTCCTTTGGCCCTATAGTCTTCAAAGGGATCCGAAATATCTGTTCTCAGATTCCACAGAAATAAGGCTAGCAAAAGATCCACGAAATACAAATGTAACTCTGTGAGATGAATTAACAGAACACTAAGCAGTTTCTCAGAAAGCTACTTTCCAGATTTCATCTGAGGATAGTTCCTTTTTCGCCATAGCCCTCTATGGGCTTCCAAATATCACTTTGCCAATTCCACAAGAACTGCCTTAGCGAAAGGCTGCTTGAGGGGAAAGCTGTAACTCTGTGAGATGGTTTCACAGAACACAAAGAAGTTTCTCAGAAAGCTTCTTTCTCTTTGTTATCAGAGGATATTTCCTTTGGCCCTATAGTCTAATAAGGGATCCGAAATATCTGTTCTAAGATTCCACAGAAATAAGGCTAACAAAGAGATACACCAAATACAGATGTAACTCTGTGAGATGAATTAACAGAACACTAAGCAGTTTCTCAGAAAGCTTCTTTCCAGATTTCATCTGAGGATATTTCCTTTTTCACCATAGCCCTCTATGGTCTTCCAAATATCACTTTGGCAATTCCACAAGAACTGTCTTAGTGAAAGGCTTCTTGAGGGGAAAGCTGTAACTCTGTGAGATGATTTCACAGAACACAAAGAAGTTTCTCAGAAAGCTTCTTTCTCTTTGTTATCGGAGGATATTTCCTTTGGCCCTATAGTTTTCAAAGGGATCCGAAATATCTGTTCTCAGATTCCACAGAAATAAGGATAGCAAAAGATCCACGAAATACAAATGTAAGTCTGTGAGATTAATTAACAGAACACTAAGCAGTTTCTCAGAAAGCTACTTTCCAGATTTCATTTGAGGATATTTCCTTTTTCACCATAGCCCTCTATGGGCTTCCAAATATCACTTTGCCAATTCCACAAGAACTGTCTTAGCGAAAGGCTTCTTGAGGGGAAAGCTGTAACTCTGTGAGATGATTTCACAGAACACAAAGTAGTTTCTCAGAAAGATTCTTTCTCTTTGTTATCGGAGGATATTTCCTTGGGCCCTATAGTCTTCTAAGGGATCCGAAATATCTGTTCTCAGATTCCACAGAAATAAGGCTAGGAAAGAGATAAACCAAATACAGATGTAACTCTGTGAGGTGAATTAACAGAACACTAAGCAGTTTCTCAGAAAGCGTCTTTCCAGATTTCATCTGAGGATATTTTCTTTTTCACCTTAGCCCTCTTTGGGCTTCCAAATATCACTTTGCCAATTCCAAAAGAACTGTCTTAGCGAAAGGCTTCTTGAGGGGAAAGCTGTAACTCTGTGAGATGATTTCACAGAACACAAAGAAGTTTCTCAGAAAGCTTCTTTCTCTTTGTTATCGGGGGATATTTCCTTTGGCCCTATAGTCTTCAAAGGGTTCCGAAATATCTGTTCTCAGATTCCACGGAAATAAGGCTAGCAAAGAGATACACCAAATACAGATGTAACGCTGTGAGATGAATTAACGGAACAGTAAGCAGTTTCTCACAAAGCTTCTTTCCAGATTTCATCTGAGGATATTTCCTTTTTCACCATAGCCCTCTATGCGCTTCCAAATATCACTTTGCCAATTCCACAAGAACTGTCTTAGTGAAAGGCTTCTTGAGGGGAAAGCTGTAACTCTGTGAGATGATTTCACAGAATACAAAGAAGTTTCTCAGAAAGCTTCTTTCTCTTTGTTATCGGAGTTTATTTCCTTTGGCCCTATAATCTTCAAAGGGATCCGGAATATCTGTTCTCAGATTCCACAGAAATAAGGCTAGCAAAGAGATCCACGAAATACAGATGTATCTCGGTGAGATGAATAAACAGAACACTAAGCAGTTTCTCAGAATGCTTCTTTGCAGATTTCATCCGCGGGTAATTCCTTTTTCACCATAGCCCTCTATGCGCTTCCAAATATCACTTTGCCAATTCCACAAGAAGTGTCTTAGCGAAAGGCTTCTTGAGTGGAAAGCTGTAACTCTGTGATATGATTTCACAGAACACAAAGAAGTTTCTGAGAAACCTTCGTTCTCTTTGCGATCGGAGGATATTTCCAATGGCCCTATAGTCTTCTAAGGGATCCGAAATATCTGTTCTCAGGTTCCACAGAAATAAGGCTAGCAAAGAGATCTACGAAATACAGATGTAACTCTGTGAGATGAATTAACAGAACACTAAGTAGTTTCTCACAAAGCTTCTTTCCAGATTTCATCTGAGGATATTTCCTTTTTCACCATAGCCCTCTGTGGGCGTCCAAATATCACTTTGCCAATTCCAGAGGAACTGTCTGAGCGAAAGGCTTCTTGACTGGAAAGCTGTAACTCTGTGAGATGATTTCAAAGAACACAAAGAAGTTTCTGAGAAAGCTTCGTTCTCTTTCTGATCGGAGGATATTTCTTTGGCCCTATAGTCTTCTAAGGGATCCGAAATATCTGTTCTCAGATTCCACAGAAATAAGGCTAGCAAAGAGATCCACGAAATACAGATGTAACTCTGTGAGATGAATTAACAGAACACTAAGCAGTTTCTCAGAAAGCTTCTCTCCAGATTTCATCTGAGGATATTTCCTTTTTCACCATAGCCCTCTATGGACTTCCAAATATCACTTTGCCAATTCCACAAGAACTGTCTTAGCGAAAGGCTTCTTGAGGGGAAAGCTGTAACTCTGTGAGATGATTTCACAGAACACAGAGAAGTTTCTCAGAAAGCTTCTTTCTCTTTGTTATCGGAGGATATTTCCTTTGAACCTGTAGTCTTCTAAGGGATCCGAAATATCGGTTTTCAGATTCCACAGAAATAAGGCTAGCAAAGAGATCCACGAAATACAGATGTAACTCTGTGAGATGAATTAACAGAACACTAAGCAGTTTCTCAGAAAGCTACTTTCCAGATTTCATCTGAGGATATTTCCTTTTTCTCCATAGCCCTCTATGGGCTTCCAAATATCACTCTGCCAATTCCACAAGAACTGTCTTAGCGAAATGCTTCTTGAGGGGAAAGCTGTAACTCTGTGAGATGATTTCACAGAACACAAAGAAGTTTCTGAGAAAGTTCGTTCTCTTTCTGATCGGAGGATATTTCTTTGGCCCTCTAGTCTTCTAAGGGATCCGAAATATCTGTTCTCAGATTCCACAGAAATAAGGCTAGCAAAGAGATCCACGAAATACAGAAGTAACTCTGTGAGATGAATTAACAGAACAGTAAGCAGTTTCTCAGAAAGCTTCTTTCCAGATTTCATCTGAGGATATTTCCTTTTTCACCATAGCCTTCTATGGGCTTCCAAATATCACTCTGCCAATTCCACAAGAACTGTCTTAGCGAAAGGCTTCTCTAGGGGAAAGCTGTATCTCTGTGAGATGATTTCACAGAACACAAAGAAGTCTCTCAGAAGCTTATTTCTCTTTGTTATCGGAGGATATTTCCTTGGGCCCTATAGTCTTGAAAGGGATCCGAAATATCTGTTCTCACATTCCACAGAAATAAGGCTAGCAAAGAGATCCAAGAAATACAGATGTAACTCTATTATATGAATTAACAGAACACTAAGCAGTTTCTCAGAAAGCTTCTTTCCACATTTCATCTGAGGATATTTCCTTTTTCACCAAAGCCTTCTATGCGCTTCCGAATATCACTTTGCCAATTCAATAAGAACTGTCTTAGCGAAAGACTTCTTAAGTGGAAAGCTGTAACTCTGTTAGATGATTTCACAGAACGCAAAGAAGTTTCTCAGAAAGCTTCTTTCTCTTTGTTATCGGAGTTTATTTCCTTTGGCCCTATAATCTTCAAAGGGATCCGGAATATCTGTTCTCAGATTCCACAGAAATAAGGCTAGCAAAGAGATCCACGAAATACAGATGTAACTCGGTGAGATGAATTAACAGAACACTAAGCAGTTTCTCAGAAAGCTTCTTTCCAGATTTCATCTGCGGGTAATTCCTTTTTCACAATAGCCCTCTATGCGCTTCCAAATATCACTTTGCCAATTCCACAAGAACTGTCTTAGCGAAAGGCTTCTTGAGTGGAAAGCTGTAACTCTGTGAGATGATTTCACAGAACACAAAGAAGTTCCTGAGAAAGCTTCGTTCTCTTTCTGATCGGAGGATATTTCCATTGGCCCTATAGTCTTCTAAGGGATCTGAAATATCTGTTCTCAGATTCCACAGAAATAAGGCTAGCAAAGAGATCCACGAAATACAGATGCAACTCTGTGAGATGAATTAACAGAACACTAAGCAGTTTCTCAGAAAGCTACTTTCCAGATTTCATCTGAGGATATTTCCTTTTTCACCATAGCCCTCTATGGGCTTCCAAATATCACTTTGCCAATTCCACAAGAACTGTCTTAGCGAAAGGCTTCTTGAGAGGAAAGCTGTAACTCTGTGAGATGATTTCACAGAACACAAAGAATTTTCTCAGAAAGCTTCTTTCTCTTTGTTATCGGAGGATATTTCCTTGGGCCCTATAGTCTTCAAAGGGATCCGAAATATCTGTTCTGAGATTCCACAGAAATAAGGCTAGCAAAGAGATCCACGAAATACAGATGTAACTCTGTGAGATGAATTAACAGAACACTAAGCAGTTTCTCAGAAAGCTTCTTACTACATTTCTTCTGAGGATATTTCCTTTTTCACCAAAGCCTTCTATGCGCTTCCGAATATCACTTTGCCAATTCCATAAGAACTGTCTTAGCGAAAGACTTCTTGAGGGGAAAGCTGTAACTCTGTGAGATGATTTCACAGAACACAAAGAAGTTCTCAGAAAGCTTCTTTCTCTTTGTTATCGGAGTTTACTTCCTCTGGACCTATAATCTTCAGAAGGGATCCGGAATATCTGTTCTCAGATTATATAGAAATAAGGCTAGCAAAGAGATCCACGAAATACAGATGTAACTCTGTGAGATGAATTAACAGAACACTAAGCAGTTTCTCAGAAAGCTTCTTTCCAGATTTCTTCTGCGGGTAATTCCTTTTTCACCATAGCCCTCTATTTGCTTCCAAATATCACTTTGCCAATTCCACAAGAACTGTCTTAGCGAAAGCCTTCTTGAGTGGAAAGCTGTAACTCTGTGAGATGATTTCACAGAACACAAAGAAGTTTCTGAGAAAGCTTCGTTCTCTTTGTGATCGGAGGAAATTTCCATTGGCCCTATAGTCTTCTAATGGATCCGAAATATCTGTTCTCAGATTCCACAGAAATAAGGCTAGCAAAGAGATCCACGAAATACAGATGCAACTCTGTGAGATGAATTAACAGAACACTAAGCAGTTTCTCAGAAAGCTACTTTCCAGATTTCATCTGAGGATATTTCCTTTTTCACCATAGCCCTCTATGGGCTTCCAAATATCACTTTGCCAATTCCAAAAGAACTGTCTTAGCGAAAGGCTTCTCTAGGGGAAAGCTGTAACTCTGTGAGGTGATTTCACAGAACACAAAGAAGTTTCTCAGAAAGCTTATTTCTCTTTGTTATCGGAGGATATTTCCTTTGGCCCTATAGTCTTCTAAGGGATCCGAAATATCTGTTCTCAGATTCCACAGATATAAGGCTAGCAAAGAGATACACTAAATACAAATGTAACTCTGTGAGATGAATTAACAGAACACTAAGCAGTTTCTCAGAAAGCTTCTTTCCAGATTTCATCTGAGGATATTTCCTTTTTCACCTTAGCCCTCTTTGGGCTTCCAAATATCACTTTGCCAATTCCAAAAGAACTGTCTTAGCGAAGGCTTCTTGAGGGGAAAGCTGTAACTCTGTGAGATGATTTCACAGAACACAAAGAAGTTTCTCAGAAAGCTTCTTTCTCTTTGTTATCGGAGGATATTTCCTTTGGCCCTATAGTCTTCAAAGGGATCCGAAATATCTGTTCTCAGATTCCACGGAAATAAGGCTAGCAAAGAAATACACCAAATACAGATGTAACTCTGTGAGGTAAATTAACAGAACACTAAGCAGTTTCTCGCAAAGCTTCTTTCCAGATTTCATCTGAGGATATTTCCTTTTTCACCATAGCCCTCTATGCGCTTCCAAATATCACTTTGCCATTTCCCCAAGAACTGTCTTAGTGAAAGGCTTCTTGAGGGGAAAGCTGTAACTCTGTGAGATGATTTCACAGAACACAAAGAAGTTTCTCAGAAAGCTTCTTTCTCTTTGTTATCGGAGGATATTTCCTTTGACCCTACAGTCTTCAAAGGGATCCGAAATATCTGTTCTCAGATTCCACAGAAATAAGGCTAGCAAAGAGATCCACGAAATACAGATGTAACTCTGTGAGATGAATTAACAGAACACTAAGCACTTTCTCAGAAAGCTTCTTTCCAGATTTCATCTGAGGATATTTCCTTTTTCACCAAAGCCCTCTAGGGGCTTCCAAATATCACTTTGCCAATTCCACAAGAAATGTCTTAGCGAAAGTCTTCTTGAGGGGAAAGGTGTAACTCTGTGAGATGATTTCAGAGAACACAAAGTAGTTTCTGAGGAAGCTTCGTTCTCTTTCTGATCGGAGGATATTTCTTTGGCCCTATAGTCTTCTAAGGGATCTGAAATATCTGTTCTCAGATTCCACAGAAATAAGGCTAGCAAAGAGATCCACGAAATACAGATGTAACTCTGTGAGATGAATTAACAGAACACTAAGCAGTTTCTCAGAAAGCTTCTTTCCGGATTTCATCTGAGGATATTTCCTTTTTCACCATAGCCCTCTATGCGCTTCCAAATATCACTTTGCCAATTCCACAAGAACTGTCTTAGGGAAAAGCTTCTTGAGGGGAAAGCTGTAACTCTGTGAGATGATTTCACAGAACACAAAGAAGTTTCTCAGAAAGCTTCTTTCTCTTTGTTATCGGAGGATATTTCCTTTGGCACTATAGTCTTCTAAGGGATCCGAAATATCTGTTCTCAGATTCCACAGAAATAAGGCTAGCAAAGAGATCCACGAAATACAGATGTAACTCTATTATATGAATTAACAGAACACTAAGCAGTTTCTCAGAAAGCTTCTTTCCAGATTTCATCTGAGGATATTTCCTTTTTCACCATAGTCCTCTATGCGCTTCCAAATATCACTTTGCTAATTCCACAAGATCTGTCTTAGCAAAAGGCTTTTTGAGGGGAAAGATGTAACTCTGTGAGATGATTTCACAGAACACAAAGAAGTTTCTCAAAAAGCTTCTTTCTCTTTGTTATCGGAGGATATTTCCTTTGGCCCTATAGTCTTCAAAGGGATCCGAAATATCTGTTCTCAATTTCCACAGAAATAAGGCTAGCAAAAGATCCACGAAATACAAATGTAACTCTGTGAGATGAATTAACAGAACACTAAGCAGTTTCTCAGAAAGCTACTTTCCAGATTTCATCTGAGGATAGTTCCTTTTTCGCCATAGCCCTCTATGGGCTTCCAAATATCACTTTGCCAATTCCACAAGAACTGCCTTAGCGAAAGGCTGCTTGAGGGGAAAGCTGTAACTCTGTGAGATGGTTTCACAGAACACAAAGAAGTTTCTCAGAAAGCTTCTTTCTCTTTGTTATCAGAGGATATTTCCTTTGGCCCTATAGTCTAATAAGGGATCCGAAATATCTGTTCTAAGATTCCACAGAAATAAGGCTAACAAAGAGATACACCAAATACAGATGTAACTCTGTGAGATGAATTAACAGAACACTAAGCAGTTTCTCAGAAAGCTTCTTTCCAGATTTCATCTGAGGATATTTCCTTTTTCACCATAGCCCTCTATGGTCTTCCAAATATCACTTTGGCAATTCCACAAGAACTGTCTTAGTGAAAGGCTTCTTGAGGGGAAAGCTGTAACTCTGTGAGATGATTTCACAGAACACAAAGAAGTTTCTCAGAAAGCTTCTTTCTCTTTGTTATCGGAGGATATTTCCTTTGGCCCTATAGTTTTCAAAGGGATCCGAAATATCTGTTCTCAGATTCCACAGAAATAAGGATAGCAAAAGATCCACGAAATACAAATGTAAGTCTGTGAGATTAATTAACAGAACACTAAGCAGTTTCTCAGAAAGCTACTTTCCAGATTTCATTTGAGGATATTTCCTTTTTCACCATAGCCCTCTATGGGCTTCCAAATATCACTTTGCCAATTCCACAAGAACTGTCTTAGCGAAAGGCTTCTTGAGGGGAAAGCTGTAACTCTGTGAGATGATTTCACAGAACACAAAGTAGTTTCTCAGAAAGATTCTTTCTCTTTGTTATCGGAGGATATTTCCTTGGGCCCTATAGTCTTCTAAGGGATCCGAAATATCTGTTCTCAGATTCCACAGAAATAAGGCTAGGAAAGAGATAAACCAAATACAGATGTAACTCTGTGAGGTGAATTAACAGAACACTAAGCAGTTTCTCAGAAAGCGTCTTTCCAGATTTCATCTGAGGATATTTTCTTTTTCACCTTAGCCCTCTTTGGGCTTCCAAATATCACTTTGCCAATTCCAAAAGAACTGTCTTAGCGAAAGGCTTCTTGAGGGGAAAGCTGTAACTCTGTGAGATGATTTCACAGAACACAAAGAAGTTTCTCAGAAAGCTTCTTTCTCTTTGTTATCGGGGGATATTTCCTTTGGCCCTATAGTCTTCAAAGGGTTCCGAAATATCTGTTCTCAGATTCCACGGAAATAAGGCTAGCAAAGAGATACACCAAATACAGATGTAACGCTGTGAGATGAATTAACGGAACAGTAAGCAGTTTCTCACAAAGCTTCTTTCCAGATTTCATCTGAGGATATTTCCTTTTTCACCATAGCCCTCTATGCGCTTCCAAATATCACTTTGCCAATTCCACAAGAACTGTCTTAGTGAAAGGCTTCTTGAGGGGAAAGCTGTAACTCTGTGAGATGATTTCACAGAATACAAAGAAGTTTCTCAGAAAGCTTCTTTCTCTTTGTTATCGGAGTTTATTTCCTTTGGCCCTATAATCTTCAAAGGGATCCGGAATATCTGTTCTCAGATTCCACAGAAATAAGGCTAGCAAAGAGATCCACGAAATACAGATGTATCTCGGTGAGATGAATAAACAGAACACTAAGCAGTTTCTCAGAATGCTTCTTTGCAGATTTCATCCGCGGGTAATTCCTTTTTCACCATAGCCCTCTATGCGCTTCCAAATATCACTTTGCCAATTCCACAAGAAGTGTCTTAGCGAAAGGCTTCTTGAGTGGAAAGCTGTAACTCTGTGATATGATTTCACAGAACACAAAGAAGTTTCTGAGAAACCTTCGTTCTCTTTGCGATCGGAGGATATTTCCAATGGCCCTATAGTCTTCTAAGGGATCCGAAATATCTGTTCTCAGGTTCCACAGAAATAAGGCTAGCAAAGAGATCTACGAAATACAGATGTAACTCTGTGAGATGAATTAACAGAACACTAAGTAGTTTCTCACAAAGCTTCTTTCCAGATTTCATCTGAGGATATTTCCTTTTTCACCATAGCCCTCTGTGGGCGTCCAAATATCACTTTGCCAATTCCAGAGGAACTGTCTGAGCGAAAGGCTTCTTGACTGGAAAGCTGTAACTCTGTGAGATGATTTCAAAGAACACAAAGAAGTTTCTGAGAAAGCTTCGTTCTCTTTCTGATCGGAGGATATTTCTTTGGCCCTATAGTCTTCTAAGGGATCCGAAATATCTGTTCTCAGATTCCACAGAAATAAGGCTAGCAAAGAGATCCACGAAATACAGATGTAACTCTGTGAGATGAATTAACAGAACACTAAGCAGTTTCTCAGAAAGCTTCTCTCCAGATTTCATCTGAGGATATTTCCTTTTTCACCATAGCCCTCTATGGACTTCCAAATATCACTTTGCCAATTCCACAAGAACTGTCTTAGCGAAAGGCTTCTTGAGGGGAAAGCTGTAACTCTGTGAGATGATTTCACAGAACACAGAGAAGTTTCTCAGAAAGCTTCTTTCTCTTTGTTATCGGAGGATATTTCCTTTGAACCTGTAGTCTTCTAAGGGATCCGAAATATCGGTTTTCAGATTCCACAGAAATAAGGCTAGCAAAGAGATCCACGAAATACAGATGTAACTCTGTGAGATGAATTAACAGAACACTAAGCAGTTTCTCAGAAAGCTACTTTCCAGATTTCATCTGAGGATATTTCCTTTTTCTCCATAGCCCTCTATGGGCTTCCAAATATCACTCTGCCAATTCCACAAGAACTGTCTTAGCGAAATGCTTCTTGAGGGGAAAGCTGTAACTCTGTGAGATGATTTCACAGAACACAAAGAAGTTTCTGAGAAAGTTCGTTCTCTTTCTGATCGGAGGATATTTCTTTGGCCCTCTAGTCTTCTAAGGGATCCGAAATATCTGTTCTCAGATTCCACAGAAATAAGGCTAGCAAAGAGATCCACGAAATACAGAAGTAACTCTGTGAGATGAATTAACAGAACAGTAAGCAGTTTCTCAGAAAGCTTCTTTCCAGATTTCATCTGAGGATATTTCCTTTTTCACCATAGCCTTCTATGGGCTTCCAAATATCACTCTGCCAATTCCACAAGAACTGTCTTAGCGAAAGGCTTCTCTAGGGGAAAGCTGTATCTCTGTGAGATGATTTCACAGAACACAAAGAAGTCTCTCAGAAGCTTATTTCTCTTTGTTATCGGAGGATATTTCCTTGGGCCCTATAGTCTTGAAAGGGATCCGAAATATCTGTTCTCACATTCCACAGAAATAAGGCTAGCAAAGAGATCCAAGAAATACAGATGTAACTCTATTATATGAATTAACAGAACACTAAGCAGTTTCTCAGAAAGCTTCTTTCCACATTTCATCTGAGGATATTTCCTTTTTCACCAAAGCCTTCTATGCGCTTCCGAATATCACTTTGCCAATTCAATAAGAACTGTCTTAGCGAAAGACTTCTTAAGTGGAAAGCTGTAACTCTGTTAGATGATTTCACAGAACGCAAAGAAGTTTCTCAGAAAGCTTCTTTCTCTTTGTTATCGGAGTTTATTTCCTTTGGCCCTATAATCTTCAAAGGGATCCGGAATATCTGTTCTCAGATTCCACAGAAATAAGGCTAGCAAAGAGATCCACGAAATACAGATGTAACTCGGTGAGATGAATTAACAGAACACTAAGCAGTTTCTCAGAAAGCTTCTTTCCAGATTTCATCTGCGGGTAATTCCTTTTTCACAATAGCCCTCTATGCGCTTCCAAATATCACTTTGCCAATTCCACAAGAACTGTCTTAGCGAAAGGCTTCTTGAGTGGAAAGCTGTAACTCTGTGAGATGATTTCACAGAACACAAAGAAGTTCCTGAGAAAGCTTCGTTCTCTTTCTGATCGGAGGATATTTCCATTGGCCCTATAGTCTTCTAAGGGATCTGAAATATCTGTTCTCAGATTCCACAGAAATAAGGCTAGCAAAGAGATCCACGAAATACAGATGCAACTCTGTGAGATGAATTAACAGAACACTAAGCAGTTTCTCAGAAAGCTACTTTCCAGATTTCATCTGAGGATATTTCCTTTTTCACCATAGCCCTCTATGGGCTTCCAAATATCACTTTGCCAATTCCACAAGAACTGTCTTAGCGAAAGGCTTCTTGAGAGGAAAGCTGTAACTCTGTGAGATGATTTCACAGAACACAAAGAAGTTTCTCAGAAAGCTTCTTTCTCTTTGTTATCGGAGGATATTTCCTTTGGCCCTATAGTCTTCTAAGGGATCCGAAATATCTGTTCTCAGATTCCACAGAAATAAGGCTAGTAAAGAGATCCACGAAATACAGATGTAACTCTGTGAGATGAATTAACAGAACACTAAGCAGTTTCTCAGAAAGCTTCTTTACAGATTTCATCTGAGGATATTTCCTTTTTCACCATAGCCCTCTAAGGGCTTCCAAATATCACTTTGCCAATTCTAAAAGAACTGTCTTAGCGAAAGGCTTCTCTAGGGGAAAGCTGTAACTCTGTGAGGTGATTTCACAGAAAACAAAGAAGTTTCTCAGAAAGCTTATTTCTCTTTGTTATCGGAGGATATTTCCTTTGGCCCTATAGTCTTCTAAGGGATCCGAAATATCTGTTCTCAGATTCCACAGATATAAGGCTAGCAAAGAGATACACTAAATACAGATGTAACTCTGTGAGATGAATTAACAGAACACTAAGCAGTTTCTCACAAAGCTTCTTTCCAGATTTCATCTGAGGATATTTCCTTTTTCACCATAGCCCTCTATGGGCTTCCAAATATCACTTTGACAATTCCACAAGAACTGTCTTAGCTAAAGGCTTCTTGAAGGGAAAGCTGTAACTCTGTGAGATGATTTCACAGAACACAAAGAAGTTTCTCAGAAAGCTTCGTTCTCTTTCTGATCGGAGGATATTTCTTTGGCCCTATAGTCTTCTAAGGGATCCGAAATATCTGTTCTCAGATTCCACAGAAATAAGGCTAGCAAAGAGATCCACGAAATACAGATGTAACTCTCTGAGATGAATTAACAGAACACTAAGCAGTTTCTCAGAAAGCTACTTTCCAGATTTCATCTGAGGATATTCCTTTTTCACCTTAGCCCTCTATGGGCTTCCAAATATCACTTTGCCAATTCCACATGAACTGTCTTAGCGAAAGGCTTCTTGAGGGGAAAGCTGTAACTCTTTGAGATGATTTCACAGAACACAAAGTAGTTTCTCAGAAAGCTTCTTTCTCTTTGTTATCGGAGGATATCTCCTTTGGCCCTATAGTCTTCTAAGGGATCCGAAATATCTGTTCTCAGATTCCACAGAAATAAGGCTAGCAAAGAGATACACCAAATACAGATGTAACTCTGTGAGATGAATTAACAGAACACTAAGCAGTTTCTCAGAAAGCTTCTTTCCAGATTTCATCTGAGGATATTTCCTTTTTCACCTTAGCCCTCTTTGGGCTTCCAAATATCACTTTGCCAATTCCAAAAGAACTGTCTCAGCGAAGGCTTCTTGAGGGGAAAGCTGTAACTCTGTGAGATGATTTCACAGAACACAAAGAAGTTTCTCAGAAAGCTTCTTTCTCTATCTTATCGGAGGATATTTCCTTTGGCCCTATAGTCTTCAAAGGGATCAGAAATATCTGTTCTCAGATTCCACGGAAATAAGGCTAGCAAAGAAATACACCAAATACAGATGTAACTCTGTGAGGTAAATTAACAGAACACTAAGCAGTTTCTCGCAAAGCTTCTTTTCAGATTTCATCTGAGGATATTTCCTTTTTCACCATAGCCCTCTATGCGCTTCAAAATATCACTTTGCCATTTCCACAAGAACTGTCTTAGTGAAAGGCTTCTTGAGGGGAAAGCTGTAACTCTGTGAGATGATTTCACAGAACACAAAGAAGTTTCTCAGAAAGCTTCTTTCTCTTTGTTATCGGAGGATATTTCCTTTGACCCTACAGTCTTCAAAGGGATCCGAAATATCTGTTCTCAGATTCCACAGAAATAAGGATAGCCAAAGATCCACGAAATAAAAATGTAACTCTGTGAGATTAATTAACAGAACACTAAGCAGTTTCTCAGAAATCTACTTTTCTGATTTCAACTGAGGATATTTCCTTTTTCACCATAGCCCTCTAGGGGCTTACAAATATCACTTTGCCAATTCCACAAGAACTGTCTTAGCGAAAGACTTCTTGAGGGGAAAGCTGTAACACTGTGAGATGATTTCACAGAAAACCAAGAAGTTTCTCAGAAAGCTTTTTTCTCTTTATTATCAGAGGATATTTCCTTTGGCCCTAGAGTCTTCAAAGGGATCCGAAATATCTGGTCTCAGATTCCACAGATATAAGGCTAGCAAAGAGATCCACGAAATACAGATGCAACTCTGTGAGATGAATTAACAGAACACTAAGCAGTTTCTCAGAAAGCTACTTTCCAGATTTCATCTGAGGATATTTCCTTTTTCACCATAGCCCTATATGGGCTTCCAAATATCACTCTGCCAATTCCACAAAAACTGACTTAGCGAAAGGCTTCTCTAGGGGAAAGCTGTATCTCTGTGAGGTGATTTCACAGTACACAAAGAAGTTTCTCAGAAAGCTTATTTCTCTTTGTTATCGGAGGATATTTCCTTGGGACCTATAGTCTTCAAAGGGATCCGAAATATCTGTTCTCACATTCCACAGAAATAAGGCTAGCATAGAGATCCACGAAATACAGATGTAACTCTGTGAGATGAATTAACAGAACACTAAGCAGTTTCTCAGAAAGCTTCTTTCCACATTTCATCTGAGGATATTTCCTTTTTCACCAAAGACTTCTATGCGCTTCCGAATATCACTTTGCCAATTCAGTAAGAACTGTCTTAGCGAAAGACTTCTTGAGTGGAAAGCTGTAACTCTGTGAGATGATTTCACAGAACACAAAGAAGTTTCTCAGAAATCTTCTTTCTCTTTGTTATCGGAGTTTATTTCCTTTGGCCCTATAATCTTCAAAGGGATCCGAAATATCTGTTCTCAGATTCCACAGAAATAAGGATAGCAAAAGATCCACGAAATACATATGTAACTCTGTGAGATTATTTAACAGAACACTAAGCAGTTTCTCAGAAAGCTACTTTCCAGATTTCATCTGAGGATATTTCCTTTTTCACCATAGCCCTCTATGGGCTTCCAAATATCACTTTGCCAATTCCACAAGAACTGTCTAAGTGAAAGCCTTCTCTAGGGGAAAGCTGTATCTCTGTGGGATGATTTCACAGAACACAAAGAATTTTCTCAGAAAGCTTCTTTCTCTTTGTTATCGGAGGATATTTCCTTGGGCCCTATAGTCTTCAAAGGGATCCGAAATATCTGTTCTGAGATTCCACAGAAATAAGGCTAGCAAAGAGATCCACGAAATACAGATGTAACTCTGTGAGATGAATTAACAGAACACTAAGCAGTTTCTCAGAAAGCTTCTTACTACATTTCTTCTGAGGATATTTCCTTTTTCACCAAAGCCTTCTATGCGCTTCCGAATATCACTTTGCCAATTCCATAAGAACTGTCTTAGCGAAAGACTTCTTGAGGGGAAAGCTGTAACTCTGTGAGATGATTTCACAGAACACAAAGAAGTTCTCAGAAAGCTTCTTTCTCTTTGTTATCGGAGTTTACTTCCTCTGGACCTATAATCTTCAGAAGGGATCCGGAATATCTGTTCTCAGATTATATAGAAATAAGGCTAGCAAAGAGATCCACGAAATACAGATGTAACTCTGTGAGATGAATTAACAGAACACTAAGCAGTTTCTCAGAAAGCTTCTTTCCAGATTTCTTCTGCGGGTAATTCCTTTTTCACCATAGCCCTCTATTTGCTTCCAAATATCACTTTGCCAATTCCACAAGAACTGTCTTAGCGAAAGCCTTCTTGAGTGGAAAGCTGTAACTCTGTGAGATGATTTCACAGAACACAAAGAAGTTTCTGAGAAAGCTTCGTTCTCTTTGTGATCGGAGGAAATTTCCATTGGCCCTATAGTCTTCTAATGGATCCGAAATATCTGTTCTCAGATTCCACAGAAATAAGGCTAGCAAAGAGATCCACGAAATACAGATGCAACTCTGTGAGATGAATTAACAGAACACTAAGCAGTTTCTCAGAAAGCTACTTTCCAGATTTCATCTGAGGATATTTCCTTTTTCACCATAGCCCTCTAAGGGCTTCCAAATATCACTTTGCCAATTCCAAAAGAACTGTCTTAGCGAAAGGCTTCTCTAGGGGAAAGCTGTAACTCTGTGAGGTGATTTCACAGA
The DNA here is from genome assembly GCF_043159975.1 of Macaca nemestrina. NCBI lineage: Eukaryota > Metazoa > Chordata > Mammalia > Primates > Cercopithecidae > Macaca > Macaca nemestrina. Next base: position 29,851,900 of record NC_092143.1, read on the forward strand.
ACACAAAGAAGTTTCTCAGAAAGCTTATTTCTCTTTGTTATCGGAGGATATTTCCTTTGGCCCTATAGTCTTCTAAGGGATCCGAAATATCTGTTCTCAGATTCCACAGATATAAGGCTAGCAAAGAGATACACTAAATACAAATGTAACTCTGTGAGATGAATTAACAGAACACTAAGCAGTTTCTCAGAAAGCTTCTTTCCAGATTTCATCTGAGGATATTTCCTTTTTCACCTTAGCCCTCTTTGGGCTTCCAAATATCACTTTGCCAATTCCAAAAGAACTGTCTTAGCGAAGGCTTCTTGAGGGGAAAGCTGTAACTCTGTGAGATGATTTCACAGAACACAAAGAAGTTTCTCAGAAAGCTTCTTTCTCTTTGTTATCGGAGGATATTTCCTTTGGCCCTATAGTCTTCAAAGGGATCCGAAATATCTGTTCTCAGATTCCACGGAAATAAGGCTAGCAAAGAAATACACCAAATACAGATGTAACTCTGTGAGGTAAATTAACAGAACACTAAGCAGTTTCTCGCAAAGCTTCTTTCCAGATTTCATCTGAGGATATTTCCTTTTTCACCATAGCCCTCTATGCGCTTCCAAATATCACTTTGCCATTTCCCCAAGAACTGTCTTAGTGAAAGGCTTCTTGAGGGGAAAGCTGTAACTCTGTGAGATGATTTCACAGAACACAAAGAAGTTTCTCAGAAAGCTTCTTTCTCTTTGTTATCGGAGGATATTTCCTTTGACCCTACAGTCTTCAAAGGGATCCGAAATATCTGTTCTCAGATTCCACAGAAATAAGGATAGCAAAAGATCCACGAAACAAAAATGTCACTCTGTGAGATGAATTAACAGAACACTAAGCAGTTTCTCAGAAATCTACTTTTCTGATTTCAACTGAGGATATTTCCTTTTTCACCATAGCCCTCTAGGGGCTTCCAAATATCACTTTGCCAATTCCACAAGAACTGTCTTAGCGAGAGACTTCTTGAGGGGAAAGCTGTAACTCTGTGAGATGATTTCACAGAAAACCAAGAAGTTTCTCAGAAAGCTTTTTTCTCTTTGTTATAGGAGGATATTTCCTTTGGCCCTAGAGTCTTCAAAGGGATCCGAAATATCTGGTCTCAGATTCCACAGAAATAAGGCTAGCAAAGAGATCCACGAAATACAGATGTAACTCTGTGAGATGAATTAACAGAACACTAAGCAGTTTCTCAGAAAGCTACTTTCCAGATTTCATCTGAGGATATTTCCTTTTTCTCCTTAGCCACAAATGGGCTTCCAAATATCACTCTGCCAATTCCACAAGAACTGTCTTAGCGAAAGGCTTCTTGAGGGGAAAGCTGTAACTCTGTGAGATGATTTCACAGAACACAAAGAAGTTTCTGAGAAAGCTTCGTTCTCTTTCTGATCGGAGGATATTTCTTTGGCCCTATAGTCTTCTAAGGGATCCGAAATATCTGTTCTCAGATTCCACAGAAATAAGGCTAGCAAAGAGATCCACGAAATACAGATGTAACTCTGTGAGATGAATTAACAGAAAACTAAGCAGTTTCTCAAAAAGCTACTTTCCAGATTTCATCTGAGGATATTTCCTTTTTCACCATAGCCCTCTATGGGCTTCCAAATATCACTTTGGCAATTCCACAAGAAATGTCTTAGCGAAAGGCTTCTTGAGGGGAAAGCTGTAACTCTGTTAGATGATTTCACACAACACCAAGAAGTTTCTCAGAAAGCTTATTTCTCTTTGTTATCGGAGGATATTTCCTTTGGCCCTAGAGTCTTCAAAGGGATCCGAAATATCTCTTCTCAGATTCCACAGGAATAAGGCTAGCAAAGAGATCCACGAAATACAGATGTAACTCTGTGAGATGAATTAACAGAACACTACAGTTTCTCAGAAAGCTTCTTTCCAGAGATCATCTGAGGATATTTCCTTTTTCTCCATAGCCCTCCATGGGCTTCCAAATATCACTTTGCCAATTCCACAAGAACTGTCTCAGCGAAAGGCTTCTTGAAGGGAATGCTGTACCTCTCTGAGATGATTTTACAGGACACAAATTAGTTTCTCAGAAAGCTTCTTTCTCTTTGTTATCGGAGGATATTTCCTTTGGTCCTATAGTCTTCAAAGGGATCCGAAATATCTGTTCTCAGGTTCCACAGAAATAAGGCTAGCAAAGAGATCCACGAAATACAGATGTAACTCTGTGAGATGAATTAACAGACCTCTAAGCAGTTTCTCAGAAAGATTCTTTCCAGATTTCATCTGAGGATATTTCCTTTCTCACCATAGCCCTCTGTGGGCTTCCAAATATCAATTTGCCAATTCCACAAGAACTGTCTTAGCGAAAGTCTTCTTGAGGGGAAAGCTGTAACTCTGTGAGATGATTACACAGAACACAAAGAAGTTTCCCAGAAAGCTTCTTTCTCTTTGTTATCGGAGGATTTTTCCTTGGGCCCTATAGTCTTCTAAGGGATCCGAAATATCTGTTCTCAGATTCCACAGAAATAAGGCTAGCAAAGAGATACACCAAATACAGATGTAACTCTGTGAGATGAATTAACAGAACACTAAGTAGTTTCTCACAAAGCTTCTTTCCAGGTTAAATCTGAGGATATTTCCTTTTTCACCATAGCCCTCTATGGGCTTCCAAATATCAATTTGCCAATTCCACAAGAACTGTCTTACTGAAAGGCTTCTTGAGGGGAATGCTGTAACTCTGAGAGATGATTTCACAGAACACAAAGAAGTTTCTCAGAAAGCTTCTGTCTCTTTTTTATCGGAGGATATTTCCTTTGGCCCTATAGTCTTCAAAGGGATCCGAAATATCTGTTCTGAGATTCCACAGAAATAAGTCTAGCAAATTGATCCACGAAATAGAGATGTACCTCTGTGAGATGAATCAGCAGAACACTAAGCAGTTTCTCAGAAATCTTCTTTCCAGATTTCATCTGAGGATATTTCCTTTTTCACCATAGACCTCTAGGGGCTTCCAAATACGACTTTGCCAATTCCACAAGAACTGTCTTAGCGAAAGCCTTCTTGTGGGGAAAGTTGTAACTCTGTGAGATGATTTCACATAACACAAAGAAGTTTCTCAGAAAGCTTCTTTCTCTTTGTTATCGGAGGATATTTCCTTTGGCCCTATAGCCTTCCAAGGGATCCGAAATATCTGTTCTCAGATTACACAGAAATAAGGCTAGCAAAGAGATGCACGAAATACAGATGTAACTCTGTGAGATGAATTAACAGAACACTAAGCAGTTTCTCAGAAAGCTTCTTTCCAGAGATCATCTGAGGATATTTCCTTTTTCACCATAGCCCTCTATGGGCTTCCAAATATCACTTTGCCAATTCCACAAGAACTGTCTCAGCGTAAGGCTTCTTGAGGTGAATGCTGTAACTCTCTGAGATGATTTCACAGAAGACAAAGAAGTTTCTCAGAAAGCTTCTATCTCTTTGTTATCGGAGGATATTTCCTTTGGCCCTACAGTCTTCTAAGGGATCCGAAATATCTGTTCTCAGACTTCACAGAAATAACGCTAGCAAAGAGATCCAGGAAATACAGATGTAACTCTGTGAGATGAATTAACAGATCTCTAAGCAGTTTCTCAGAAAGCTTCTTTCCAGATTTCATCTGAGGATATTTCCTTTTTCACAATAGCCCTCTATGGGCTTCCAAATATCACTTTGCCAATTACACAAGAACTGTCTTAGCGAAAGTCTTCTTGAGGGGAAAGCTGTAACTCTGTGAGATGATTTCACAGAACACAAAGAAGTTTCTCAGAAAGCCACTTTCTCTTTGTTATCGGAGGATATTTCCTTTGGCCCTATAGTCTTCTAAGGGATGCGAAATATCTGTTCTCAGATTCCACAGAATTAAGGCTAGCTAAGAGATCCACGAAATACAGATGTAACTCTGTGAGATAAATTAAGAGAACAATAAGCAGTTTCTCAGAAAGCTTCTTTCCAGATTTCATCTGAGGATATTTCCTTTTTCACCATAGCCCTCTATGGGCTTCCAAATATCACTTTTCCAATTCCACAAGAACTGTTTTAGCGAAAGGCTTCTTGAGGGGAAAGCTGTAACTCTGTGAGATGATTTCACAGAACACAAAGAAGTTTCTCAGAAAGCTTCTTTCTCTTTGTTATCGGAGGATATTTCCTTTGGCCCTAGAGTCTTCAAAGGGACCCGAATTATCTGTTCTCAGATTCCACAGAAATAAGGCTCTCAAAGAGATCCACGAAATGAAGATGTAACTCTGTGAGATGAATTAACAGAACAATAAGCAGTTTCTCAGAAAGCTTCTTTCCAGATTTCATCTGAGGATATTTCCTTTTGCACCATAACCCTCTATGGGCTTCCAAATATCACTTTGGTAATTCCACAAGAACTGTCTTAGCGAAAGGCTTCTTGAGGGGAAAGCTGTAACTCTGTGAGATGATTTCACAGAACACAAAGAAGTTTCTCAGAAAGCTTCTTTCTCATTGTTATCGGAAGATATTTCCTTTGGCCCTATAGTCTTCTAAGGGATCCGAAATATCTCTTCTCAGATTCCACAGGAATAAGGCTAGCAAAGAGATCCACGAAATACAGATGTCACTCTGTGAGATGAATTAACAGAACACTACAGTTTCTCAGAAAGCTTCTTTCCAGAGATCATCTGAGGATATTTCCTTTTTCTCCATAGCCCTCCATGGGATTCCAAATATCACTTTGCCAATTCCACAAGAACTGTCTCAGCGAAAGGCTTCTTGAAGGGAATGCTGTACCTCTCTGAGATGATTTTACAGGACACAAATTAGTTTCTCAGAAAGCTTCTTTCTCTTTGTTATCGGAGGATATTTCCTTTGGTCCTATAGTCTTCAAAGGGATCCGAAATATCTGTTCTCAGGTTCCACAGAAATAAGGCTAGCAAAGAGATCCACGAAATACAGATGTAACTCTGTGAGATGAATTAACAGACCTCTAAGCAGTTTCTCAGAAAGATTCTTTCCAGATTTCATCTGAGGATATTTCCTTTTTCACCTTAGCCCTCTATGGGCTTCCAAATATCACTTTGCCAATTCCACAAGAACTGTCTTAACGAAAGGCTTCTTGAGGGGAAAGCTGTAACTCTCTCAGATGATTTCACAGAACACAAAGAAGTTTCTCAGAAAGCTTCTTTCTCTTTGTTATCGGAGGATATTTCCTTTGGCCCTATAGTCTAATAAGGGATCCGAAATATCTGTTCTCAGATTCCACAGAAATAAGGCTAGCAAAGAGATCCACAAAATACAGATGTAACTCTGTGAGATGAATTAACAGAACACTAAGCAGTTTCTCAGAAAGCTTCTTTCCAGATTTCATCTGAGGATATTTCCTTTTTCACCATAGCCCTCTATGGGCTTCCGAATATCACTTTGGCAATTCCACAAGAACTGTCTTAGCGAAAGGCTTCTTCAGGGGAAAGCTGTAACTCTGTGAGATGATTTCACAGAACACAAAGAAGTTTCTTAGAAAGCTTCTTTCTCTTTGTTTTCGGAGGATATTTCCTTTGGCCCTATAGTCTTCAAAGGGATCCGAAATATCTGTTCTCACATTCCACAGAAATAAGCCTAACAAAAGATATACGAAATACAAATGTAACTCTTTGAGATGAATTAACAGAACACTAAGCAGTTTCTCAGAAAGCTACTTTCCAGATTTCATCTGAGGATATTTCCTTTTTCACCACAGGCCTCTATGGGCTTCCAAATATCAATTTGCCAATTCCACAAGAACTGTCTTAGTGAAAGTCTTCTTGAGGGGAAAGCTGTAACTCTGAGAGATGATTTCACAGAACACAAAGAAGTTTCTCAGAAAGCTTCTTTCTCTTTGTTATCGGAGGATATTTCCTTTGGCCCTATAATCCTCAAAGGGATCCGAAATATCTGTTCTCAGATTCCACAGAAATAAGTCTAGCAAAGAGATCCAGTAAATAGAGATGTAACTCTGTGAGATGAATTAACAGAACACTAAGCAGTTTCTCAGAAATCTTCTTTCCAGATTTCATCATAGGATATTTCCTCTTTCACCATAGCCCTCTATGGGCTTCCAAATATCACTTTGCCAATTCCACAAGAACTGTCTAAGCGAAAGGCTTCTTGAGGGGAAAGCTGTAACTCTGTCAGATGATTTCACAGAACACAAAGAAGTTTCTCAGAAAGCTTCTTTCTCCTTGTTATCGGATGATATTTCCTTTGGCCCTAGAGTCTTCAAAGGGATCAGAAATATCTGTTCTCAGATTCCACAGAAATAAGTCTAGCAAAGAAATCCACGAAATACAGTTGTAACTCTGTGAGATGAATTAACAGAACACTAAGCAGTTTCTCAGAAAGCTTCTTTCCAGATTTCATCTGAGGATATTTGCTTTTTCACCATTGCCCTCTATGGGCTTCCAAATATCACTCTGCCAATTCCACAAGAACTCTCTTAGCGAAAGGCTTCTCAAGGGGAAAGCTGTATCTCTGTGAGATGATTTCAGAGAACACAAAGAAGTTTCTCAGAAAGCTTCTTTCTCTTTGTTATCAGAGGATATTTCCTTTGGCCCTATACTCTTCAAAGGGATCCGAAATATCTCTTCTCACATTCCACAGAAATAAGGCTAGCAAAGAGATCCACGAAATACAGATGTAACTCTGTTATATGAATTAACAGAACACTAAGCAGTTTCTCAGAAAGCTTCTTTCCAGATTTCATCTGAGGATATTTCCTTTTTCACCATAGCCTTCTAGGCGCTTTCTAATATCACTTTGCCAATTCCATAAGAACTGTCTTAGAGAAAGACTTCTTGAGGGGAAAGATGTAACTCTGTGAGGTGATTTCACAGAACACAAAGAAGTTTCTCAGAAAGCTACTTTCTCTTTTTTATCGGAGTTTATTTCCTTTGGCCCTATAATTTTCAAAGGGATCCGTAATATCTGTTCTCAGATTCCACAGAAATAAGGCTAGCAAAGAGATCCACGAAATACAGATGTAACTCTGTGAGATGAATTAACAGAACACTAAGCAGTTTCTCAGAAAGCTTCTTTCCATTTTTCACCTGAGGATATTTCGTTTTTCACCATAACCCTCTATGGGCTTCCAAATATCACTTTGCCAATTCCACAAGAACCGTCTTAACGAAAAGCTTCTTGAGGGGAAAGCTGTAACTCTCTCAGATGATTTCACAGAACACAAAGAAGTTTCTCAGAAAGCTTCTTTCTCTTTGTTATCGGAGGAGATTTCCTTTGGCCCTATAGTCTTCAAAGGGATCCGAAATATCTGTTCTCAGATTCCACAGAAATAAGGCTAGCAAAGAGATCCACAAAATACAGATGTAACTCGGTGAGATGAATTAACAGAACACTAAGCAGTTTCTCAGAAAGCTTCTTTCCAGATTTCATCTGAGGATATTTCCTTTCTCACCATAGCCCTCTATGGGCTTCCAAATATCACTTTGCCAATTCCACAAGAACTGTCTTAGCGAAAGGCTTCTTGAGGGGAAAGCTGTAACTCTGTGAGATGATTTCACAGAACACAAAGAAGTTTCTCAGAAAGCTTCTTTCTCTTTATTTTCGGAGGATATTTCCTTTGGCCCTATAGTCTTCAAAGGGATCCGAAATATCCGTTCTCACATTCCACAGAAATAAGCCTAGCAAAAGATATACGAAATACAAATGTAACTCTGTGAGATGAAATAACAGAACACTAAGCAGTTTCTCAGAAAGCTACTTTCCAGATTTCATCTGAGGATATTTCCTTTTTCACCATAGCCCTCTATGGGCTTCCAAATATCAATTTGCCAATTCCACAAGAACTGTCTTAGCGAAAGGCTTCTTGAGGGGAAAGCTGTAACTCTGAGAGATGATTTCACAGAACACAAAGAAGTTTCTCAGAAAGCTTCTTTCTCTTTGTTATCGGAGGACATTTCCTTTGGCCCTATAGTCTTCAAAGGGATCCGAAATATCTGTTCTCAGATTCCACAGAAATAAGGCTAGCAAAGAGATCCACAAAATACAGATGTAACTCGGTGAGATGAATTAACAGAACACTAAGCAGTTTCTCAGAAAGCTACTTTCCAGATTTCATCTGAGGATATTTCCTTTTTCACCATAGCCCTGTATGGGCTTCCAAATATCACTTTGCCAATTTCACAAGAACTGTCTTAGCGAAAGGCTTCTTGAGGGGAAAGCTGTAACTCTGTGAGATGATTTCACAGAACACAAAGAAGTTTCTCAGAAAGCTTCTTTCTCTTTATTTTCGGAGGATATTTCCTTTGGCCCTATAGTCTTCAAAGGGATCCGAAATATCCGTTCTCACATTCCACAGAAATAAGCCTAGCAAAAGATATACGAAATACAAATGTAACACTGTGAGATGAATTAACAGAACACTAAGCAGTTTCTCAGAAAGCTACTTTCCAGATTTCATCTGAGGATATTTCCTTTTTCACCATAGCCCTCTATGGGCTTCCAAATATCAATTTGCCAATTCCACAAGAACTCTCTTAGCGAAAGGCTTCTTGAGGGGAAAGCTGTAACTCTGAGAGATGATTTCACAGAACACAAAGAAGTTTCTCAGAAAGCTTCTTTCTCTTTGTTATCGGAGGATATTTCCTTTGGCCCTATAGTCTTCAAAGGGATCCGAAATATCTGTTCTCAGATTCCACAGAAATAAGTCTATCAAAGAGATCCAGTAAACAGAGATGTAACTCTGTGAGATGAATTAACAGAACACTAAGCAGTTTCTCAGAAAGCTTCTTTGCAGATTTCATCTGAGGATATTTCCTTTTTCACCATTGCCCTCTATGGGCTTCCAAATATCACTTTGCCGATTCCACAAGAACTGTCTTAGCGAAAGGCTTCTTGAGGGGAAAGCTGTAACTCTGTGAGGTGATTTCACAGAACACAAAGAAGTTTCTCAGAAAGCTTCTTTCTCTTTGTTATCGGAGGATATTTCCTTTGGCCCTATAATCCTCAAAGGGATCCGAAATATCTGTTCTCAGATTCCACAGAAATAAGTCTAGCAAAGAGATCCACGAAACACAGATGTAACTCTGTGAGATGAATTAACAGAACACTAAGCAGTTTCTCAGAAATCTTCTTTCCAGATTTCATCATAGGATATTTCCTCTTTCACCATAGCCCTCTATGGGCTTCCAAATATCACTTTGCCAATTCCACAAGAACTGTCTAAGCGAAAGGCTTCTTGAGGGGAAAGCTGTAACTCTGTCAGATGATTTCACAGAACACAAAGAAGTTTCTCAGAAAGCTTCTTTCTCCTTGTTATCGGAGGATATTTCCTTTGGCCCTAGAGTCTTCAAAGGGATCAGAAATATCTGTTCTCAGATTCCACAGAAATAAGTCTAGCAAAGAAATCCACGAAATACAGTTGTAACTCTGTGAGATGAATTAACAGAACACTAAGCAGTTTCTCAGAAAGCTTCTTTCCAGATTTCATCTGAGGATATTTGCTTTTTCACCATTGCCCTCTATGGGCTTCCAAATATCACTCTGCCAATTCCACAAGAACTCTCTTAGCGAAAGGCTTCTCAAGGGGAAAGCTGTATCTCTGTGAGATGATTTCAGAGAACACAAAGAAGTTTCTCAGAAAGCTTCTTTCTCTTTGTTATCAGAGGATATTTCCTTTGGCCCTATACTCTTCAAAGGGATCCGAAATATCTCTTCTCACATTCCACAGAAATAAGGCTAGCAAAGAGATCCACGAAATACAGATGTAACTCTGTTATATGAATTAACAGAACACTAAGCAGTTTCTCAGAAAGCTTCTTTCCAGATTTCATCTGAGGATATTTCCTTTTTCACCATAGCCTTCTAGGCGCTTTCTAATATCACTTTGCCAATTCCATAAGAACTGTCTTAGAGAAAGACTTCTTGAGGGGAAAGATGTAACTCTGTGAGGTGATTTCACAGAACACAAAGAAGTTTCTCAGAAAGCTACTTTCTCTTTTTTATCGGAGTTTATTTCCTTTGGCCCTATAATTTTCAAAGGGATCCGTAATATCTGTTCTCAGATTCCACAGAAATAAGGCTAGCAAAGAGATCCACGAAATACAGATGTAACTCTGTGAGATGAATTAACAGAACACTAAGCAGTTTCTCAGAAAGCTTCTTTCCATTTTTCACCTGAGGATATTTCGTTTTTCACCATAACCCTCTATGGGCTTCCAAATATCACTTTGCCAATTCCACAAGAACCGTCTTAACGAAAAGCTTCTTGAGGGGAAAGCTGTAACTCTCTCAGATGATTTCACAGAACACAAAGAAGTTTCCCAGAAAGCTTCTTTCTCTTTGTTATCGGAGGATTTTTCCTTGGGCCCTATAGTCTTCTAAGGGATCCGAAATATCTGTTCTCAGATTCCACAGAAATAAGGCTAGCAAAGAGATCCACGAAATACAGATGTAACTCTGTGAGATGAATTAACAGAACAATAAGCAGTTTCTCAGAAAGCTTCTTTCCAGATTTCATCTGAGGATATTTCCTTTGTCACCGTAGCCCTCTATGGGCATCCAAATATCACTTTACCAATTCCACAAGAACTGTCTTAGCGAAAGGCTTCTTGAGGGGAAAGCTGTAACTCTGTGAGATGATTTCACAGAACCCAAAGAAATTTCTCAGAAAGCTTCTTTCTGTTTGTTATCGGAGGATATTTCCTTTGGCCCTAGAGTCTTCAAAGGGATCCGAATTATCTGTTCTCAGATTCCACAGAAATAAGGCTAGCAAAGAGATCCACGAAATACAGATGTAACTCTGTGAGATGAATTAACAGATCAATAAGCAGTTTCTAAGAAAGATTCTTTCCAGAGTTCATCTGAGGATATTTCCTTTTTCACCATAGCCCTCTATGGCCTTCAAAATATAACTTTGGCAATTCCACAAGAACTGTCTTAGCGAAAGACTTCTTGAGGGGAAAGCTGTAACTCTGTGAGATGATTTCACAGAACACAAAGAAGTTTCTCAGAAAGCTTCTTTCTGATTGTTATCGGAAGATATTTCCTTTGGCCCTATAGTCTTCAAAGTTATCCGAAATATCTCTTCTCAGATTCCACAGAATTAAGGCTAGCAAAGAGATCCACGAAATACAGAAGTAACTCTGTGAGATGAATTAAGAGAACACTGAGCAGTTTCTCAGAAAGCTTCTTTCCAGATTTCATATGAGGATATTTCCTTTATCACCTTAGCCCTCTATGGGCTTCCAAATATCACTTTGCCATTTCCACAAGAACTGTCTTAGCGAAAGGCTTCTTGAGGGGAAAGCTGTAACTCTGTGAGATGATTTCACAGAACACGAAGAAGTTTCTCAGAAAACTTCTTTCTCTTTGTTATCAGAGGATATTTCCTTTGGCCCTATATTCTTCTAAGGAACCGAAATATCTGTTTTCAGATTCCACAGAAATAAGGCTACCAAACACATCCAGGAAATACAGAGGTAACTCTGTGAGATGAATTACCAGAAGAATAAGCAGAGTCTCAGAAAGCTTCTTTCCACATTTCATCTGAGGATATTTACTATTTCACCCTAGCCCTCTATGCGCTTCCAAATATCACTTTGCCAATTCCACAAGAACTGTCTTAGCGAAAGGCTTCTTGAGGGGAATGCTGTAACTCTGTGAGATGATTTCACGGAACACAAAGAAGTTTCTCAGAAAGCTTCTTTCTCTTTGTTATCGGAGGATATTTCCTTTGGCCCTCTTTTCTTCACAGGGATCCGAAATATCTCTTCTCAGGTTTCACAGAAATAAGGCTAGCAAAGAGATCCACGAAATACAGATGTAACTCTGTGAGATGAATTAACACAACACTAAGCAGTTTCTCAGAAAGCTTCTTTCCAGATTTCATCTGAGGATATTTCCTTTTTCACCATAGCCTTCTAGGCGCTTTCTAATATCACTTTGCCAATTCCATAAGAACTGTCTTAGAGAAAGACTTCTTGAGGGGAAAGATGTAACTCTGTGAGGTGATTTCACAGAACACAAAGAAGTTTCTCAGAAAGCTACTTTCTCTTTTTTATCGGAGTTTATTTCCTTTGGCCCTATAATTTTCAAAGGGATCCGTAATATCTGTTCTCAGATTCCACAGAAATAAGGCTAGCAAAGAGATCCACGAAATACAGATGTAACTCTGTGAGATGAATTAACAGAACACTAAGCAGTTTCTCAGAAAGCTTCTTTCCATTTTTCACCTGAGGATATTTCGTTTTTCACCATAACCCTCTATGGGCTTCCAAATATCACTTTGCCAATTCCACAAGAACCGTCTTAACGAAAAGCTTCTTGAGGGGAAAGCTGTAACTCTCTCAGATGATTTCACAGAACACAAAGAAGTTTCTCAGAAAGCTTCTTTCTCTTTGTTATCGGAGGAGATTTCCTTTGGCCCTATAGTCTTCAAAGGGATCCGAAATATCTGTTCTCAGATTCCACAGAAATAAGGCTAGCAAAGAGATCCACAAAATACAGATGTAACTCGGTGAGATGAATTAACAGAACACTAAGCAGTTTCTCAGAAAGCTTCTTTCCAGATTTCATCTGAGGATATTTCCTTTCTCACCATAGCCCTCTATGGGCTTCCAAATATCACTTTGCCAATTCCACAAGAACTGTCTTAGCGAAAGGCTTCTTGAGGGGAAAGCTGTAACTCTGTGAGATGATTTCACAGAACACAAAGAAGTTTCTCAGAAAGCTTCTTTCTCTTTATTTTCGGAGGATATTTCCTTTGGCCCTATAGTCTTCAAAGGGATCCGAAATATCCGTTCTCACATTCCACAGAAATAAGCCTAGCAAAAGATATACGAAATACAAATGTAACTCTGTGAGATGAAATAACAGAACACTAAGCAGTTTCTCAGAAAGCTACTTTCCAGATTTCATCTGAGGATATTTCCTTTTTCACCATAGCCCTCTATGGGCTTCCAAATATCAATTTGCCAATTCCACAAGAACTGTCTTAGCGAAAGGCTTCTTGAGGGGAAAGCTGTAACTCTGAGAGATGATTTCACAGAACACAAAGAAGTTTCTCAGAAAGCTTCTTTCTCTTTGTTATCGGAGGACATTTCCTTTGGCCCTATAGTCTTCAAAGGGATCCGAAATATCTGTTCTCAGATTCCACAGAAATAAGGCTAGCAAAGAGATCCACAAAATACAGATGTAACTCGGTGAGATGAATTAACAGAACACTAAGCAGTTTCTCAGAAAGCTACTTTCCAGATTTCATCTGAGGATATTTCCTTTTTCACCATAGCCCTGTATGGGCTTCCAAATATCACTTTGCCAATTTCACAAGAACTGTCTTAGCGAAAGGCTTCTTGAGGGGAAAGCTGTAACTCTGTGAGATGATTTCACAGAACACAAAGAAGTTTCTCAGAAAGCTTCTTTCTCTTTATTTTCGGAGGATATTTCCTTTGGCCCTATAGTCTTCAAAGGGATCCGAATTATCCGTTCTCACATTCCACAGAAATAAGCCTAGCAAAAGATATACGAAATACAAATGTAACACTGTGAGATGAATTAACAGAACACTAAGCAGTTTCTCAGAAAGCTACTTTCCAGATTTCATCTGAGGATATTTCCTTTTTCACCATAGCCCTCTATGGGCTTCCAAATATCAATTTGCCAATTCCACAAGAACTCTCTTAGCGAAAGGCTTCTTGAGGGGAAAGCTGTAACTCTGAGAGATGATTTCACAGAACACAAAGAAGTTTCTCAGAAAGCTTCTTTCTCTTTGTTATCGGAGGATATTTCCTTTGGCCCTATAGTCTTCAAAGGGATCCGAAATATCTGTTCTCAGATTCCACAGAAATAAGTCTATCAAAGAGATCCAGTAAACAGAGATGTAACTCTGTGAGATGAATTAACAGAACACTAAGCAGTTTCTCAGAAAGCTTCTTTGCAGATTTCATCTGAGGATATTTCCTTTTTCACCATTGCCCTCTATGGGCTTCCAAATATCACTTTGCCAATTCCACAAGAACTGTCTTAGCGAAAGGCTTCTTGAGGGGAAAGCTGTAACTCTGTGAGGTGATTTCACAGAACACAAAGAAGTTTCTCAGAAAGCTTCTTTCTCTTTGTTATCGGAGGATATTTCCTTTGGCCCTATAATCCTCAAAGGGATCCGAAATATCTGTTCTCAGATTCCACAGAAATAAGTCTAACAAAGAGATCCAGTAAATAGAGATGTAACTCTGTGAGATGAATTAACAGAACACTAAGCAGTTTCTCAGAAATCTTCTTTCCAGATTTCATCATAGGATATTTCCTCTTTCACCATAGCCCTCTATGGGCTTCCAAATATCACTTTGCCAATTCCACAAGAACTGTCTAAGCGAAAGGCTTCTTGAGGGGAAAGCTGTAACTCTGTCAGATGATTTCACAGAACACAAAGAAGTTTCTCAGAAAGCTTCTTTCTCCTTGTTATCGGAGGATATTTCCTTTGGCCCTAGAGTCTTCAAAGGGATCAGAAATATCTGTTCTCAGATTCCACAGAAATAAGTCTAGCAAAGAAATCCACGAAATACAGTTGTAACTCTGTGAGATGAATTAACAGAACACTAAGCAGTTTCTCAGAAAGCTTCTTTCCAGATTTCATCTGAGGATATTTGCTTTTTCACCATTGCCCTCTATGGGCTTCCAAATATCACTCTGCCAATTCCACAAGAACTCTCTTAGCGAAAGGCTTCTCAAGGGGAAAGCTGTATCTCTGTGAGATGATTTCAGAGAACACAAAGAAGTTTCTCAGAAAGCTTCTTTCTCTTTGTTATCAGAGGATATTTCCTTTGGCCCTATACTCTTCAAAGGGATCCGAAATATCTCTTCTCACATTCCACAGAAATAAGGCTAGCAAAGAGATCCACGAAATACAGATGTAACTCTGTTATATGAATTAACAGAACACTAAGCAGTTTCTCAGAAAGCTTCTTTCCAGATTTCATCTGAGGATATTTCCTTTTTCACCATAGCCTTCTAGGCGCTTTCTAATATCACTTTGCCAATTCCATAAGAACTGTCTTAGAGAAAGACTTCTTGAGGGGAAAGATGTAACTCTGTGAGGTGATTTCACAGAACACAAAGAAGTTTCTCAGAAAGCTACTTTCTCTTTTTTATCGGAGTTTATTTCCTTTGGCCCTATAATTTTCAAAGGGATCCGTAATATCTGTTCTCAGATTCCACAGAAATAAGGCTAGCAAAGAGATCCACGAAATACAGATGTAACTCTGTGAGATGAATTAACAGAACACTAAGCAGTTTCTCAGAAAGCTTCTTTCCATTTTTCACCTGAGGATATTTCGTTTTTCACCATAACCCTCTATGGGCTTCCAAATATCACTTTGCCAATTCCACAAGAACCGTCTTAACGAAAAGCTTCTTGAGGGGAAAGCTGTAACTCTCTCAGATGATTTCACAGAACACAAAGAAGTTTCTCAGAAAGCTTCTTTCTCTTTGTTATCGGAGGAGATTTCCTTTGGCCCTATAGTCTTCAAAGGGATCCGAAATATCTGTTCTCAGATTCCACAGAAATAAGGCTAGCAAAGAGATCCACAAAATACAGATGTAACTCGGTGAGATGAATTAACAGAACACTAAGCAGTTTCTCAGAAAGCTTCTTTCCAGATTTCATCTGAGGATATTTCCTTTCTCACCATAGCCCTCTATGGGCTTCCAAATATCACTTTGCCAATTCCACAAGAACTGTCTTAGCGAAAGGCTTCTTGAGGGGAAAGCTGTAACTCTGTGAGATGATTTCACAGAACACAAAGAAGTTTCTCAGAAAGCTTCTTTCTCTTTATTTTCGGAGGATATTTCCTTTGGCCCTATAGTCTTCAAAGGGATCCGAAATATCCGTTCTCACATTCCACAGAAATAAGCCTAGCAAAAGATATACGAAATACAAATGTAACTCTGTGAGATGAAATAACAGAACACTAAGCAGTTTCTCAGAAAGCTACTTTCCAGATTTCATCTGAGGATATTTCCTTTTTCACCATAGCCCTCTATGGGCTTCCAAATATCAATTTGCCAATTCCACAAGAACTGTCTTAGCGAAAGGCTTCTTGAGGGGAAAGCTGTAACTCTGAGAGATGATTTCACAGAACACAAAGAAGTTTCTCAGAAAGCTTCTTTCTCTTTGTTATCGGAGGACATTTCCTTTGGCCCTATAGTCTTCAAAGGGATCCGAAATATCTGTTCTCAGATTCCACAGAAATAAGGCTAGCAAAGAGATCCACAAAATACAGATGTAACTCGGTGAGATGAATTAACAGAACACTAAGCAGTTTCTCAGAAAGCTACTTTCCAGATTTCATCTGAGGATATTTCCTTTTTCACCATAGCCCTGTATGGGCTTCCAAATATCACTTTGCCAATTTCACAAGAACTGTCTTAGCGAAAGGCTTCTTGAGGGGAAAGCTGTAACTCTGTGAGATGATTTCACAGAACACAAAGAAGTTTCTCAGAAAGCTTCTTTCTCTTTATTTTCGGAGGATATTTCCTTTGGCCCTATAGTCTTCAAAGGGATCCGAAATATCCGTACTCACATTCCACAGAAATAAGCCTAGTAAAAGATATACGAAATACAAATGTAACACTGTGAGATGAATTAACAGAACACTAAGCAGTTTCTCAGAAAGCTACTTTCCAGATTTCATCTGAGGATATTTCCTTTTTCACCATAGCCCTCTATGGGCTTCCAAATATCAATTTGCCAATTCCACAAGAACTCTCTTAGCGAAAGGCTTCTTGAGGGGAAAGCTGTAACTCTGAGAGATGATTTCACAGAACACAAAGAAGTTTCTCAGAAAGCTTCTTTCTCTTTGTTATCGGAGGATATTTCCTTTGGCCCTATAGTCTTCAAAGGGATCCGAAATATCTGTTCTCAGATTCCACAGAAATAAGTCTATCAAAGAGATCCAGTAAACAGAGATGTAACTCTGTGAGATGAATTAACAGAACACTAAGCAGTTTCTCAGAAAGCTTCTTTGCAGATTTCATCTGAGGATATTTCCTTTTTCACCATTGCCCTCTATGGGCTTCCAAATATCACTTTGCCAATTCCACAAGAACTGTCTTAGCGAAAGGCTTCTTGAGGGGAAAGCTGTAACTCTGTGAGGTGATTTCACAGAACACAAAGAAGTTTCTCAGAAAGCTTCTTTCTCTTTGTTTTCAGAGGATATTTCCTTTGGCCCTATAGTCTTCAAAGGGATCCGAAATATCTGTTCCCAGATTCCACAGAAATAAGCCTAGCAAAAGATATACGAAATACAAATGTAACTCTGTGAGATGAATTAACAGAACACTAAGCAGTTTCTCAGAAAGCTACATTCCAGATTTCATCTGAGGATATTTCCTTTCTCACCATAGCCCTCTGTGGGCTTCCAAATATCAATTTGACAATTCCACAAGAACTGTCTTAGCGAAAGTCTTCTTGAAGGGAAAGCTGTAACTCTGTGAGATGATTACACAGAACACAAAGAAGTTTCCCAGAAAGCTTCTTTCTCTTTGTTATCGGAGGATTTTTCCTTGGGCCCTATAGTCTTCTAAGGGATCCGAAATATCTGTTCTCAGATTCCACAGAAATAAGGCTAGCAAAGAGATACACCAAATACAGATGTAACTCTGTGAGATGAATTAACAGAACACTAAGTAGTTTCTCACAAACCTTCTTTCCAGATTAAATATGAGGATATTTCCTTTTTCACCATAGCCCTCTATGGGCTTCCAAATATCACTTTGCCAATTCCACAAGAACTGTCTTAGCGAAAGGCTTCTTGAGGGGAAAGCTGTAACTCTGTGAGGTGATTTCACTGACACAAAGAAGTTTCTCAGAAAGCTTCTTTCTCTTTGTTATCGGAGTTTATTTCCTTTGGCCCTATAATCTTCAAAGGGATCCGGAATATCTGTTCTCAGATTCCACAGAAATAAGGCTAGCAAAGATATCCACAAAATACAGATGTAACTCTGTGAGATGAATTAACAGAACACTAAGCAGTTTCTCAGAAAGATTCTTTCCAGATTTCATCTGAGGATATTTCCTTTTTCACCATAGACCTCTAGGGGCTTCCAAATACGACTTTGCCAATTCCACAAGAACTGTCTTAGCGAAAGCCTTCTTGTGGGGAAAGTTGTAACTCTGTGAGATGATTTCACATAACACAAAGAAGTTTCTCAGAAAGCTTCTTTCTCTTTGTTATCGGAGGATATTTCCTTTGGCCCTATAGCCTTCTAAGGGATCCGAAATATCTGTTCTCAGATTACACAGAAATAAGGCTAGCAAAGAGATGCACGAAATACAGATGTAACTCTGTGAGATGAATTAACAGAACACTAAGCAGTTTCTCAGAAAGCTTCTTTCCAGAGATCATCTGAGGATATTTCCTTTTTCACCATAGCCCTCTATGGGCTTCCAAATATCACTTTGCCAATTCCACAAGAACTGTCTCAGCGTAAGGCTTCTTGAGGTGAATGCTGTAACTCTCTGAGATGATTTCACAGAAGACAAAGAAGTTTCTCAGAAAGCTTCTATCTCTTTGTTATCGGAGGATATTTCCTTTGGCCCTACAGTCTTCTAAGGGATCCGAAATATCTGTTCTCAGACTTCACAGAAATAACGCTAGCAAAGAGATCCAGGAAATACAGATGTAACTCTGTGAGATGAATTAACAGATCTCTAAGCAGTTTCTCAGAAAGCTTCTTTCCAGATTTCATCTGAGGATATTTCCTTTTTCACCATAGCCCTCTATGGGCTTCCAAATATCACATTGCCAATTCCACAAGAACTGTCTTAGCGAAAGTCTTCTTGAGGGGAAAGCTGTAACTCTGTGAGATGATTTCACAGAACACAAAGAAGTTTCTCAGAAAGCTTCTTTCTCTTTGTTATCGGAGGATATTTCCTTTGGCCCTAGAGTCTTCAAAGGGACCCGAATTATCTGTTCTCAGATTCCACGGAAATAAGGCTAGCAAAGAGATCCACGAAATGAAGATGTAACTCTGTGAGATGAATTAACAGAACAATAAGCAGTTTCTCAGAAAGCTTCTTTCCAGATTTCATCTGAGGATATTTCCTTTTTCACCATAACCCTCTATGGGCTTCCAAATATCACTTTGGCAATTCCGCAAGAACTGTCTTAGCGAAAGGCTTCTTGAGGGGAAAGCTGTAACTCTGTTAGATGATTCCACAGAACACAAAGAAGTTTCTCAGAAAGCTTCTTTCTCATTGTTATCGGAAGATATTTCCTTTGGCCCTATAGTCTTCTAAGGGATCCGAAATATCTCTTCTCAGATTCCACAGGAATAAGGCTAGCAAAGAGATCCACGAAATACAGATGTAACTCTGTGAGATGAATTAACAGAACACTACAGTTTCTCAGAAAGCTTCTTTCCAGAGATCATCTGAGGATATTTCCTTTTTCTCCATAGCCCTCCATGGGATTCAAAATATCACTTTGCCAATTCCACAAGAACTGTCTCAGCGAAAGGCTTCTTGAAGGGAATGCTGTACCTCTCTGAGATGATTTTACAGGACACAAATTAGTTTCTCAGAAAGCTTCTTTCTCTTTGTTATCGGAGGATATTTCCTTTGGTCCTATAGTCTTCAAAGGGATCCGAAATATCTGTTCTCAGGTTCCACAGAAATAAGGCTAGCAAAGAGATCCACGAAATACAGATGTAACTCTGTGAGATGAATTAACAGACCTCTAAGCAGTTTCTCAGAAAGATTCTTTCCAGATTTCATCTGAGCATATTTCCTTTTTCACCATAGCCCTCTATGGGCTTCCAAATATCACCTTGCCAATTCCACAAGAACTGTTTTAGCGAAAGGCTTCTTTAGGGGAAAGCTGTAACTCTCTGAGATGATTTCACAGAACACAAAGAAGTTTCTCAGAAAGCTTCTTTCTCTTTGTTATCGGAGGATATTTCCTTTGGTCCTATAGTCTTCAAAGGGATCCGAAATATCTGTTCTCAGACTTTACAGAAATAACGCTAGCAAAGAGGTCCACGAAATACAGATGCAAATCTGTGAGATGAATTATCAGAACACTAAGCAGTTTCTCAGAAAGCTTCTTTCCAGATTTCATCTGAGGATATTACATTTTTCACCGTAGCACTCTATGCGCTTCCAAATATCACTTTGCCAATTCCACAAGAACTGTATTAGCGAAAGGCTTCTTGAGGGGAAAGCTGTAACTCTGTGAGATGATTTCTCAGAACACAAAGAAGTTTCTCAGAAAGCTTCTTTCTCTTTGTTATCGGAGGATATTTCCTTTGGCCCTATTGTCTTCTAAGGGATCCGAAGTATCTGTTCTCAGATTGTACAGAAATAAGGCTAGCAAAGAGATCCACGAAATACAGATGTAACTCTGTGAGATGAATTAACAGAATATTAAGTAGTTTCTCAGAAAGATTCTTTCTAGATTTCATTTGAGGATATTTCCTTTTTTACCATAGCCCTGTGTTTGCTTCCAAATATCACTTTGCCAATTCCACAAGAACTGTCTCTGCGAAAGCCTTCTTGTGGGGAAAGTTGTAACTCTGTGAGATGATTTCACAGAACACAAAGAAGTTTCTCAGAAAGCTTCGTTCTCTTTGTTATCGGAGGATATTTCCTTTGGCCCTATAGTCTTCTAAGGGATCCGAATATCTGTTTTCATATTCCACAGAAATAAGGTTATCAAACACATCCAGGAAATACAGATGTAACTCTGTGAGATGAATTAACAGAACACTAAGCAGTTTCTCAGAAAGCTTCTTTCCAGATTTCATCTGAGGATATTTCCTTTTTCACCATAGACCTCTATGGGCTTCCAAATACGACTTTGCCAATTCCACAAGAACTGTCTTAGCGAAAGGCTTCTTGAGGGGAAAGATGTATCTCTGTGTGATGATTTCACAGAACACAAAGAAGTTTCTCAGAAAGCTTCCTTCTCTTTGTTATCGGAGGATATTTCCTCTGGCCTTAGAGTCTTCAAAGGGATCCGAATTATCTGTTCTCAGATTCCACAGAAATAAGGCTAGCAAAGAGATCCCCGAAATACAGATGTAACGCTGTGAGAAGAATTAACAGAACAAAAAGCAGTTTCTCAGAAAGCTTCTTTCCAGATTTCATCTGAGGATATTTCCTTTTTCACCATAGCCCTCTATGGGCTTCCAAACATCACTTTAGCAATTCCACAAGAACTGTCTTAGCGAAAGGCTTCTCGAGGGGAAAGCTGTAACTCTGTGAGATGATTTCAGTGAACACAAAGAAGTTTCTCAGAAAGTTTCTTTCTCTTTGTTATCGGAAGATATTTCCTTTGGCCCTATAGTCTTCTAAGGGATCCAAAATATCTCTTCTCAGATTCCACAGAAATAAGACTAGCAAAGAGATCCACGAAATACAGATGTAACTCTGTGAGATGAATTAACAGAACACTACAGTTTCTCAGAAAGCTTCTTTCCAGAGATCATCTGAGGATATTTCCTTTTTCACCATAGCCCTCTATCGGCTTCCAAATGTCACTTTGCCAATTCCACAAGAACTGTCTCAGCGAAAGGCTTCTTGAGGGGAATGCTGTACCTCTGTGAGATGATTTTACAGGACACAAATTAGTTTCTCAGAAAGCTTCTTTCTCTTTGTTATCGGAGGATACTTCCTTTGGTCCTATAGTCTTCAAAGGGATCCGAAATATCTGTTCTCAGACTTTACAGAAATAACGCTAGCAAAGAGGTCCACGAAATAGAGATGCAACTCTGTGAGATAAATTAACAGAACACTAAGCAGTTTCTCAGAAAGCTTCTTTCCAGATTTCATCTGAGGATATTACATTTTTCACCATAGCACTCTATGCGCTTCCAAATATCACTTTGCCAATTCCACAAGAACTGTATTAGCGAAAGGCTTCTTGAGGGGAAAGCTGTAACTCTGTGAGATGATTTCTCAGAACACAAAGAAGTTTCTCAGAAAGCTTCTTTCTCTTTGTTATCGGAGGATATTTCCTTTGGCCCTATTGTCTTCTAAGGGATCCGAAGTATCTGTTCTCAGATTGTACAGAAATAAGGCTAGCAAAGAGATCCACGAAATACAGATGTAACTCTGTGAGAAGAATTAACAGAATATTAAGTAGTTTCTCAGAAAGATTCTTTCTAGATTTCATTTGAGGATATTTCCTTTTTTACCATAGCCCTGTGTTTGCTTCCAAATATCACTGTGCCAATTCCACAAGAACTGTCTCTGCGAAAGCCTTCTTGTGGGGAAAGTTGTAACTCTGTGAGATGATTTCACAGAACACAAAGAAGTTTCTCAGAAAGCTTCTTTCTCTTTGTTATCGGAGGATATTTCCTTTGGCCCTATAGTCTTCTAAGGGATCCGAATATCTGTTTTCAGATTCCACAGAAATAAGGTTATCAAACACATCCAGGAAATACAGATGTAACTCTGTGAGATGAATTAACAGAACACTAAGCAGTTTCTCAGAAAGCTTCTTTCCAGAGATCATCTGAGGATATATCCTTTTTCGCCATAGCCCTCCATGGGCTTCCAAATATCACTTTGCGAATTCCACAAGAACTGTCTCAGCGAAAGGCTTCTTGAGGTGAATGCTGTAACTCTCTGAGATAATTTCACAGAAGACAAAGAAGTTTCTCAGAAAGCTTCTATGTCTTTGTTATCGGAGGATATTTCCTTTGGCCCTACAGTCTTCTAAGGGATCCGAAATATCTGTTCTCAGACTTCACAGAAATAACGCTAGCAAAGAGATCCACGAAATATCGATGTAACTCTGTGAGATGTATTAACAGAACACTAAGCAGTTTCTCAGAAAGCTTCTTTCCAGATTTCATCTGAGGATATTTCCTTTTTCACCATAGCCCTCTGTGCGCTTCCAAATATCACTTTGCCAATTCCACAAGAACTGTCTTAGCGAAAGGCTTCTTGAGGGGAATGCTGTAACTCTGTGAGATGATTTCACTGAACATAAAGAAGTTTCTCAGAAAGCTTCTTTCTCTTTGTTATCGGAGGATATTTCCTTTGGTCCTAGAGTCTTCAAAGGGATCCGAATTATCTGTTCTCAGATTCCACAGAAATAAGGCTAGCAAAGAGATCCACGAAATACAGATGTAAATCTGTGAGAAGAATTAACAGAACAATAAGCAGTTTCTCAGAAAGCTTCTTTCCAGAGATCATCTGAGGATATTTCCTTTTTCACCATAGCCCTCTATCGGCTTCCAAATATCACTTTGCCTATTCCACAAGAACTGTCCCAGCGAAAGGCTTCTTGAGGGGAATGCTGTACATCTGTGAGATGATTTTCCAGGACACAAATTAGTTTCTCAGAAAGCTTCTTTCTCTTTGTTATCGGAGGATATTTCCTTTGGTCCTATAGTCTTCAAAGGGATCCGAAATATCTGTTCTCAGACTTTACAGAAATAACGCCAGCAAAGAGGTCCACGAAAAACAGATGCAACACTGTGAGACGAATTAACAGAACACTAAGCAGTTTCTCAGAAAACTTCTTTCCAGATTTCATCTGAGGATATTTCCTTTTTCACCATAGCACTCTATGCGCTTCCAAATATCACTTTGCCAATTCCCCAAGAACTGTATTAGCGAAAGGTTTCTTGAGGGGAAAGCTGTAACTCTGTGAGATGATTTCACAGAACACAAAGAAGTTTCTCAGAAAGCTTCTTTCTCTTTGTTATCGGAGGATATTTCCTTTGGCCCTATATTCTTCTAAGGATCCGAAATATCTGTTTTCAGATTCCAGAGAAATAAGGTTATCAAACACATCCAGGAAATACAGAAGTAACTCTATGAGATGAATTACCAGAACAATAAGCAGTTTCTCAGAAAGCTTCTTTCCACTTTTCATCTGAGGATATTTCCTATTTCACCATAGCCCCCTATGGGGTTCCAAATATCACTTTGCCAATTCCACAAGAACTGTCTTAGCGAAAGGCTTCTTGAGTGGAAAGCTGTAACTCTGTGAGGTGATTTCACAGAACACAAAGAAGTTTCTCAGAAAGCTTCTTTCTCTTTGTTATCGGAGGATATTTCCTTTGGCCCTATACTCTTCAAAGGCATCCGAAATATCTGTTCTCAGATTCCACAGAAATAAGGCTAGCAAAGAAATCCACGAAATACAGATGTAACTCTGTGAGATGAATTAACAGAACACTAAACAGTTTCTCAGAAAGCTTCTTACCAGATTTCATCTGAGGATATTTCCTTTTTCACCATAGCCCTCTATGCGCTTCCAAATATCACTTTTCCAATTCCACAAGAACTGTCTTAGCGAAAGGCTTCTTGAGGGGAAAGCTGTAACTCTGTGAGATGATTTCACGGAACACAAAGAAGTTTCTCAGAAAGCTTCTTCCTCTTTGTTATCGGAGAATATTTCCTTTGGCCCTTTAGTCTTCTAAGGGATCCGAAATATCTGTTCTCAGGTTCCACAGAAATAAGGCTAGCAAAGAGATCCACTAAATAGAGATGTAACTCTGTGAGATGAATTAACAGAACACTAAGCAGTTTCTCAGATAGCTTCTTTACAGATTTCATCTGAGGATATTTCCTTTTTCACCATAGCCCTCTAAGGGCTTCCAAATATCACTTTGCCAATTCCACAAGAACTGTCTTAGCGAAAGGCTTCTTGAGTGGAAAGCTGTAACTCTCTGAGATGATTTCACAGAACACAAAGAAGTTTCTCAGAAAGCTTCTTTCTCTTTGTTATCAGAGGATATTTCCTTTGGCACTGTAGTCTTCAAAGGGATCCGAAATATCTGTTCTAAGGTTCCACAGAAATAAGGCTAGCAAAGAGATCCACGAAATACAGATGTAACTCTGTGAGATGAATTAACAGAACAATAAGCAGTTTCTCAGAAAGCTTCTTTCCAGATTTCATCTGAGGATATTTCCTTTGTCACCGTAGCCCTCTATGGGCATCCAAATATCACTTTACCAATTCCACAAGAACTGTCTTAGCGAAAGGCTTCTTGAGGGGAAAGCTGTAACTCTGTGAGATGATTTCACAGAACCCAAAGAAATTTCTCAGAAAGCTTCTTTCTGTTTGTTATCGGAGGATATTTCCTTTGGCCCTAGAGTCTTCAAAGGGATCCGAATTATCTGTTCTCAGATTCCACAGAAATAAGGCTAGCAAAGAGATCCACGAAATACAGATGTAACTCTGTTAGATGAATTAACAGAACACTGAGCAGTTTCTCTGAAAGCTTCATTCCAGATTTCATCTGAGGATATTTCCTTTTTCACCTTAGCCCTTTATGGGCTTCCAAATATCACTTTGCCAATTCCACAAGAACTGTCTTAGCGAAAGGCTTCTTGTGGGGAAAACTGTAACTCTGTGAGACGATTTCACAGAACTCGAAGAAGTTTCTCAGAAAGCTTCTTTCTCTTTGTTATCAGAGGATATTTCCTTTGGCCCTATATTCTTCTAAGGATCCGAAATATCTGTTTTCAGATTCCACAGAAATAAGGCTAGCAAACACATCCAGGAAATACAGAGGTAACTCTGTGAGATGAATTACCAGAACAATAAGCAGAGTCTCAGAAAGCTTCTTTCCACATTTCATCTGAGAATATTTCCTATTTCACCATAGCCCTCTATGCGCTTCCAAATATCACTTTGCCAATTCCACAAGAACTGTCTTAGCGAAAGGCTTCTTGAGGGGAATGCTGTAACTCTGTGAGATGATTTCACGGAACACAAATAAGTTTCTCAGAAAGCTTCTTTCTCTTTGTTATCGGAGGATATTTCCTTTGGCCCTTTAGTCCTCTAAGGGATCCGAAATATCTTTTCTCAGATTCCACAGAAATAAGGCTAGCAAAGAGATACACCAAATACAGATGTAACTCCGTGAGATGAATTAACAGAACACTGAGCAGTTTCTCAGAAAGCTTCTTTCCAGATTTCATCTGAGGATATTTCCTTTTTCACCATAGCCCTGTATCGGCTTCCAAATATCACTTTGCCAATTCCAGAAGAACTGTCTTAGCGAAATGCTTCTTGTGGGGAAAGCTGTAACTCTGTGAGATAATTTCACAGAAGACAAAGAAGTTTCTCAGAAAGCTTCTTTCTCTTTGTTATCGGAGGATATTTCCTTTGGTCCTATAGTCTTCTAAGGGATCTGAAATATCTGTTCTCAGATTCCACAGAAATAAGGCTAGCAAAGAGATCCACGAAATATAGATGTAACTCTGTGAGATGAATTAACAGAACACTACAGTTTCTCAGAAAGCTTCTTTCCAGAGATCATCTGAGGATATTTCCTTTTTCACCATAGCCCTTTATGGGCTTCCAAATATCACTTTGCGAATTCCACAAGAACTGTCTCAGCGAAAGGCTTCTTGAGGGGAATGCTGTACCTCTCTGAGATGATTTTACAGAACACAAATTAGTTTCTCAGAAAGCTTCTTTCTCTTTGTTATCGGAGGATATTTCCTTTGGTCCTATAGTCTTCAAAGGGATCCGAAATATCTGTTCTCAGAATTCACAGAAATAATGCTAGCAAAGAGGTCCACGAAAACAGATGCAACGCTGTGAGATGAATTAACAGAACACTAAGCAGTTTCTCAGAAAGCTTCATTCCAGATTTCATCTGAGGATATTTCCTTTTTCACCATAGCCCTGTATGAGCTTCCAAATATCACTTTGCCAATTCCACAAGAACTGTCTTAGCGAAATGCTTCTTGTGGGGAAAGCTGTAACTCTGTGAGATGATTTCACAGAAGACAAAGAAGTTTCTTAGAAAGCTTCTTTCTCTTTGTTATCGGAGGATATTTCCTTTGGCCCTATAGTCTTCTAAGGGATCTGAAATATCTGTTCTCAGATTCCACAGAAATAAGGCTAGCAAAGAGATCCACGAAACACAGATGTAACTTTGTGAGATGAATTAACAGAACACTGAGCAGTTTCTCAGAAAGCTTCTTTCCAGAGATCATCTGAGGATATTTCCTTATTCACCATAGCCCTCTATGGGCTTCCAAATATCACTTTGCCAATCCACAAGAACTGTCTCAGCGAAAGGCTTCTTGAGGGGAATGCTGTAACTCTCTGAGATGATTTCACAGAACACAAAGAAGTTTCTGAGAAATCTTCTTTCTCTTTGTTATCGGAGGATATTTCCTTTGGCCCTATAGTCTTCTAAGGGATCCGAAATATCTGTTCTCAGATTTCACAGAAATAACGCTAGCAAAGAGATCAACGAAATACAGATGTAACTGTGTGAGATGAATTAACAGAACACTAAGCGGTTTCTCAGAAAGCTTCTTTCCAGATTTCATCTGAGGATACTTCCTTTTTCACCGTAGCCCTCTATGGGCTTCCAAATATCACTTTGCCAATTCCACAAGAACTGTCTTACCGAAAGGCTTCTTGAGGGGAAAGCTGTAACTCTGTGAGATGACCTCACAGAACACAAAGAATTTTCTCAGAAAGCTTCTTTCCCTTTGTTATCGGAGAATATTTCCTTTGGCCCTGTATTCCTCAAAGGGATCCGAAATATCTGTTCTCAGACTTCACAGAAATAACGCTAGCAAAGAGATCCACGAAATACAGATGTAACTCTGTGAGATGAATTAACAGAACACTAAGCAGTTTCTCAGAAAGGTTCTTTCCATATTTCATCTGAGGATATTTCCTTTTTCACCCTAGCCCTCTGTGCGCTTCCAAATATCACTTTGCCAATTCCACAAGAACTGTCTTAGCGAAAGGCTTCTTGAGGGGAAAGCTGTAACTCTGTGAGATGATTTCACAGAACACAAAGAAGTTTCTCAGAAAGCTTCTTTCTCTTTGTTATCGGAGGATATTTCCTTTGGCCTTAGATTCTTCTAAGGGATCCGAATTATCTGTTCTCAGATTCCACAGAAATAAGGCTAGCAAAGAGATCCACGAAATACAGATGTAACTCTGTGAGAAGAATTAACAGAACAATAAGCAGTTTCTCAGAAAGCTTCTTTCCAGATTTCATCTGAGGATATTTCCTTTTTCACCATAGCCCTCTATGGGCTTCCAAATATCACTTTGGCAATTCCACAAGTACTGTCTTAGCGAAAGGCTTCTTGAGGGGAAAGCTGTAACTCTGTGAGATGATTTCACAGAACACAAAGAAGTTTCTCAAAAAGCTTCTTTCTCTTTGTTATCGGAAGATATTTCCTTTGGCCCTTTAGTCTTCTAAGGGATCCGAAATATCTGTTCTCAGATTCCACAGAAATAAGGCTAGCAAAGAGATCCACGAAATACAGGTGTAACTCTGTGAGATGAATTAACAGAACACTACAGTTTCTCAGAAAGCTTCTTTCCAGAGATCATCTGAGGATATTTCCTTTATCACCATAGCCCTCTATGGGCTTCCAAATATCACTTTGCGAATTCCACAAGAACTGTCTCAGCGAAAGGCTTCTTGAGGGGAATGCTGTACCTCTCTGAGATGATTTTACAGAACACAAATTAGTTTCTCAGAAAGCTTCTTTCTCTTTGTTATCGGAGGTTATTTCCTTTGGTCCTATAGTCTTCAAAGGGATCCGAAATATCTGTTCTCAGACTTCACAGAAATAACGCTAGCAAAGAGGTCCACGAAATACAGATGCAACGCTGTGAGATGAATTAACAGAACACTGAGCAGTTTCTCAGAAAGCTTCTTTCCAGATTTCATCTGAGGATATTTCCTTTTTCACCATAGCCCTCTATGCGATTCCAAATATCACTTTGCCAATTCCAGAAGAACTGTCTTAGCGAAATGCTTCTTGTGGGGAAAGCTGTAACTCTGTGAGATGATTTCACAGAAGACAAAGAAGTTTCTCAGAAAGCTTCTTTCTCTTTGTTATCGGAGGATATTTCCTTTGGCCCTATAGTCTTCTAAGGGATCTGAAATATCTGTTCTCAGATTCCACAGAAATAAGGCTAGCAAAGAGATCCACGAAAGACAGATGTAACTCTGTGAGATGAATTAACAGAACACTACAGTTTCTCAGAAAGCTTCTTTCCAGAGATCATCTGAGGATATTTCCTTTTTCACCAAAGCCCTCTATGGGCTTCCAAATATCACTTTGCGAAATCCACAAGAACTGTCTCAGCGAAAGGATTCTTGAGGGGAATGCTGTAACTCTCTGAGATGATTTCACAGAACACAAATTAGTTTCTCAGAAAGCTTCTTTCTCTTTGTTATCGGAGGATATTTCCTTTGGTCCTGTAGTCTTCAAAGGGATCCGAAATATCTGTTCTCAGACTTCACAGAAATAATGCTAGCAAAGAGATCCACGAAATACAGATGCAACGCTGTGAGTTGAATTAACAGAACACTAAGAAGTTTCTCAGAAAGCTTCTTTCCAGATTTCATCTGAGGATATTTCCTTTTTCACCATAGCAGTCTACGCGATTCCAAATATCACTTTGCCAATTCCACAAGAACTGTCTAAGCGAAAGGCTTCTTGAGGGGAAAGCTGTAACTCTGTGAGATGATTTCACAGAACACAAAGAAGTTTCTCAGAAAGCTTCTTTCACTTTGTTATCGGAGGATATTTCCTTTGGCTCTGTAGTCCTCTAAGGGATCCGAAATATCTTTTCTCAGATTCCACAGAAATAAGGCTAGCAAAGAGATCAACGAAATACAGATGTAACTCTGTGAGATGAATTAACAGAACACTGAGCAGTTTCTCAGAAAGCTTCTTTCCAGATTTCATCTGAGGATATTTCCTTTTTCACCATAGCCCTGTATGAGCTTCCAAATATCACTTTGCCAATTCCACAAGAACTGTCTTAGCGAAATGCTTCTTGTGGGGAAAGCTGTAACTCTGTGAGATGATTTCACAGAAGACAAAGAAGTTTCTTAGAAAGCTTCTTTCTCTTTGTTATCGGAGGATATTTCCTTTGGCCCTATAGTCTTCTAAGGGATCTGAAATATCTGTTCTCAGATTCCACAGAAATAAGGCTAGCAAAGAGATCCACGAAACACAGATGTAACTCTGTGAGATGAATTAACAGAACATTACAGTTTCTCAGAAAGCTTCTTTCCAGAGATCATCTGTGGATATTTCCTTATTCACCATAGCCCTCTATGGGCTTCCAAATATCACTTTGCCAATCCACAAGAACTGTCTCAGCGAAAGGCTTCTTGAGGGGAATGCTGTAACTCTCTGAGATGATTTCACAGAACACAAAGAAGTTTCTGAGAAATCTTCTTTCTCTTTGTTATCGGAGGATATTTCCTTTGGCCCTATAGTCTTCTAAGGGATCCGAAATATCTGTTCTCAGATTTCACAGAAATAACGCTAGCAAAGAGATCCACGAAATACAGATGTAACACTGTGAGATGAATTAACAGAACACTAAGCGGTTTCTCAGAAAGCTTCTTTCCAGATTTCATCTGAGGGTACTTCCTTTTTCACCGTAGCCCTCTATGGGCTTCCAAATATCACTTTGCCAATTCCACAAGAACTGTCTTACCGAAAGGCTTCTTGAGGGGAAAGCTGTAACTCTGTGAGATGACCTCACAGAACACAAAGAAGTTTCTCAGAAAGCTTCTTTCCCTTTGTTATCGGAGAATATTTCCTTTGGCCCTGTATTCCTCAAAGGGATCCGAAATATCTGTTCTCAGACATCGCAGAAATAACGCTAGCAAAGAGATCCACGAAATACAGATGTAACTCTGTGAGATGAATTAACAGAACACTAAGCAGTTTCTCAGAAAGGTTCTTTCCATATTTCATCTGAGGATATTTCCTTTTTCACCCTAGCCCTAGTGTGCGCTTCCAAATATCACTTTGCCAATTCCACAAGAACTGTCTTAGCGAAAGGCTTCTTGAGGGGAAAGCTGTAACTCTGTGAGATGATTTCACAGAACACAAAGAAGTTTCTCAGAAAGCTTCTTTCTCTTTGTTATCGGAGGATATTTCCTTTGGCCCTAGATTCTTCTAAGGGATCCGAATTATCTGTTCTCAGATTACACAGAAATAAGGCTAGCAAAGAGATCCACGAAATACAGATGTAACTCTGTGAGAAGAATTAACAGAACACTAAGCAGTTTCTCAGAAAGCTTCTTTCCAGATTTCATCTGAGGATATTTCCTTTTTCACCATAGCCCTCTATGGGCTTCCAAATATCACTTTGGCAATTCCACAAGTACTGTCTTAGCGAAAGGCTTCTTGAGGGGAAAGCTGTAACTCTGTGAGATGATTTCACAGAACACAAAGAAGTTTCTCAAAAAGCTTCTTTCTCTTTGTTATCGGAAGATATTTCCTTTGGCCCTATAGTCTTCTAAGGTATCCGAAATATCTGTTCTCAGATTCCACAGAAATAAGGCTAGCAAAGAGATCCACGAAATACAGATGTAACTCTGTGAGATGAATTAACAGAACACTACAGTTTCTCAGAAAGCTTCTTTCCAGAGATCATCTGAGGATATTTCCTTTATCACCATAGCCCTCTATGGGCTTCCAAATATCACTTTGCGAATTCCACAAGAACTGTCTCAGCGAAAGGCTTCTTGAGGGGAATGCTGTACCTCTCTGAGATGATTTTACAGAACACAAATTAGTTTCTCAGAAAGCTTCTTTCTCTTTGTTATCGGAGGATATTTCCTTTGGTCCTGTAGTCTTCAAAGGGATCCGAAATATCTGTTCTCAGACTTCACAGAAATAATGCTAGCAAAGAGATCCACGAAATACAGATGCAACGCTGTGAGTTGAATTAACAGAACACTAAGCAGTTTCTCAGAAAGCTTCTTTCCAGATTTCATCTGAGGATATTTCCTTTTTCACCATAGCAGTCTACGCGATTCCAAATATCACTTTGCCAATTCCACAAGAACTGTCTTAGCGAAAGGCTTCTTGAGGGGAAAGCTGTAACTCTGTGAGATGATTTCACAGAACACAAAGAAGTTTCTCAGAAAACTTCTTTCACTTTGTTATCGGAGGATATTTCCTTTGGCCCTATAGTCCTCTAAGGGATCCGAAATATCTTTTCTCAGATTCCACAGAAATAAGGCTAGCAAAGAGATCAACGAAATACAGATGTAACTCTGTGAGATGAATTAACAGAACACTGAGCAGTTTCTCAGAAAGCTTCTTTCCAGATTTCATCTGAGGATATTTCCTTTTTCACCATAGCCCTGTATGGGCTTCCAAATATCACTTTGCCAATTCCAGAAGAACTGTCTTAGCGAAATGCTTCTTGTGGGGAAAGCTGTAACTCTGTGAGGTAATTTCACATGAGACAAAGAAGTTTCTTAGAAAGCTTCTTTCTCTTTGTTATCGGAGGATATTTCCTTTGGCCCTATAGTCTTCTAAGGGATCTGAAATATCTGTTCTCAGATTCCACAGAAATAAGGCTAGCAAAGAGATCCACGAAATACAGATGTAACTCTGTGAGATGAATTAACAGAACATTACAGTTTCTCAGAAAGCTTCTTTCCAGAGATCATCTGAGGATATTTCCTTTTTCACCCTAGCCCTCTGTGCGCTTCCAAATATCACTTTGCCAAATCCACAAGAACTGTCTTAGCGAAAGGCTTCTTGAGGGGAAAGCTGTAACTCTGTGAGATGATTTCACAGAACACAAAGAAGTTTCTCAGAAAGCTTCTTTCTCTTTGTTATCGGAGGATATTTCCTTTGGCCTTAGAGTCTTCTAAGGGATCGAATTATCTGTTCTCAGATTCCACAGAAATAAGGCTAGCAAAGAGATCTACGAAATACAGATGTAACTCTGTGAGAAGAATTAACAGAACAATAAGCAGTTTCTCAGAAAGCTTCTTTCCAGATTTCATCTGAGGATATTTCCTTTTTCACCATAGCCCTCTATGGGCTTCCAAATATCACTTTGGCAATTCCACAAGTACTGTCTTAGCGAAAGGCTTCTTGAGGGGAAAGCTGTAACTCTGTGAGATGATTTCACAGAACACAAAGGAGTTTCTCACAAAGCTTCTTTCTCTTTGTTATCAGAAGATATTTCCTTTGGCCCTATAGTCTTCTAAGGGATCCGAAATATCTGTTCTCAGATTCCACAGAAATAAGGCTAGCAAAGAGATCCACGAAATACAGATGTAACTCTGTGAGATGAATTAACAGAACACTACAGTTTCTCAGAAAGCTTCTTTCCAGAGATCATCTGAAGATATTTCCTTTATCACCATAGCCCTCTATGGGCTTCCAAATATCACTTTGCGAATTCCACAAGAACTGTCTCAGCGAAAGGCTTCTTGAGAGGAATGCTGTACCTCTCTGAGATGATTTTACAGAACACAAATTAGTTTCTCAGAAAGCTTCTTTCTCTTTGTTATCGGAGGATATTTCCTTTGGTCCTATAGTCTTCAAAGGGATCCGAAATATCTGTTCTCAGACTTCACAGAAATAACGCTAGCAAAGAGATCCACGAAATACAGATGTAACTCTGTGAGATGAATTAACAGAACACTAAGCAGTTTCTCAGAAAGGTTCTTTCCATATTTCATCTGAGGATATTTGCTTTTTCACCCTAGCCCTCTGTGCGCTTCCAAATATCACTTTGCCAATTCCACAAGAACTGCCTTAGCGAAAGGCTTCTTGAGGGGAAAGCTGTAACTCTGTGAGATGATTTCACAGAACACAAAGAAGTTTCTCAGAAAGCTTCTTTCTCTTTGTTATCGGAGGATATTTCCTTTGCCCCAAGTGTCTTCTAAGGGATCCGAATTAACTGTTCTCAGATTCCACAGAAATAAGGCTAGCAAAGAGATCCACGAAATACAGATGTAACTATGTGAGAAGAATTAACAGAACAATAAGCAGTTTCTCAGAAAGCTTCTTTCCAGATTTCATCTGAGGATATTTCCTTTTTCACCATAGCCCTCTATGGGCTTCCAAATATCACTTTGGCAATTCCACAAGTACTGTCTTAGCGAAAAGCTTCTTGAGGGGAAAGCTGTAACTCTGTGAGATGATTTCACAGAACACAAAGAAGTTTCTCACAAAGCTTCTTTCTCTTTGTTATCGGAAGATATTTCCTTTGGCCCTATAGTCTTCTAAGGGATCCGAAATGTCTGTTCTCAGATTCCACAGAAATAAGGCTAGCAAAGAGATCCACGAAATACAGATGTAACTCTGTGAGAAGAATTAACAGAACAATAAGCAGTTTCTCAGAAAGCTTCTTTCCAGATTTCATCTGAGGATATTTCCTTTTTCACCATAGCCCTCTATGGGCTTCCAAATATCACTTTGGCAATTCCACAAGTACTGTCTTAGCGAAAGGCTTCTTGAGGGGAAAGCTGTAACTCTGTGAGATGATTTCACAGAACACAAAGAAGTTTCTCAAAAAGCTTCTTTCTCTTTGTTATCGGAAGATATTTCCTTTGGCCTTATAGTCTTCTAAGGGATCCGAAATATCTGTTCTCAGGTTCCACAGAAATAAGGCTAGCAAAGAGATCCACGAAATACAGATGTAACTCTGTGAGATGAATTAACAGAACACTACAGTTTCTCAGAAAGCTTCTTTCCAGAGATCATCTGAGGATATTTCCTTTATCACCATAGCCCTCTATGGGCTTCCAAATATCACTTTGCGAATTCCACAAGAACTGTCTCAGCGAAAGGCTTCTTGAGGGGAATGCTGTACCTCTCTGAGATGATTTTACAGAACACAAATTAGTTTCTCAGAAAGCTTCTTTCTCTTTGTTATCGGAGGATATTTCCTTTGGTCCTGCAGTCTTCAAAGGGATCCGAAATATCTGTTCTCAGACTTCACAGAAATAATGCTAGCAAAGAGATCCACGAAATACAGATGCAACGCTGTGAGTTGAATTAACAGAACACTAAGCAGTTTCTCAGAAAGCTTCTTTCCAGATTTCATCTGAGGATATTTCCTTTTTCACCATAGCAGTCTACGCGATTCCAAATATCACTTTGCCAATTCCACAAGAACTGTCTTAGCGAAAGCCTTCTTGAGGGCAAAGCTGTAACTCTGTGAGATGATTTCACAGAACACAAAGAAGTTTCTCAGAAAACTTCTTTAACTTTGTTATCGGAGGATATTTCCTTTGGCCCTATAGTCCTCTAAGGGATCCGAAATATCTTTTCTCAGATTCCACAGAAATAAGGCTAGCAAAGAGATCAACGAAATACAGATGTAACTCTGTGAGATGAATTAACAGAACACTGAGCAGTTTCTCAGAAAGCTTCTTTCCAGATTTCATCTGAGGATATTTCCTTTTTCACCATAGCCCTGTATCGGCTTCCAAATATCACTTTGCCAATTCCAGAAGAACTGTCTTAGCGAAATGCTTCTTGTGGGGAAAGCTGTAACTCTGTGAGATAATTTCACAGAAGACAAAGAAGTTTCTCAGAAAGCTTCTTTCTCTTTGTTATCGGAGGATATTTCCTTTGGCCCTATAGTCTTCTAAGGGATCTGAAATATCTGTTCTCAGATTCCACAGAAATAAGGCTAGCAAAGAGATCCACGAAACACAGATGTAACTCTGTGAGATGAATTAACAGAACATTACAGTTTCTCAGAAAGCTTCTTTCCAGAGATCATCTGAGGATATTTCCTTTTTCACCCTAGCCCTCTGTGCGCTGCCAAATATCACTTTGCCAAATCCACAAGAACTGTCTTAGCGAAAGGCTTCTTGAGGGGAAAGCTGTAACTCTGTGAGATGATTTCACAGAACACAAAGAAGTTTCTCAGAAAGCTTCTTTCTCTTTGTTATCGGAGGATATTTCCTTTGGCCCTAGAGTCTTCTAAGGGATCGAATTATCTGTTCTCAGATTCCACAGAAATAAGGCTAGCAAAGAGATTCACGAAATACAGATGTAACTCTGTGAGAAGAATTAACAGAACAATAAGCAATTTCTCAGAAAGCTTCTTTCCAGATTTCATCTGAGGATATTTCCTTTTTCACCATAGCCCTCTATGGGCTTCCAAATATCACTTTGGCAATTCCACAAGTACTGTCTTAGCGAAAGGCTTCTTGAGGGGAAAGCTGTAACTCTGTGAGATGATTTCACAGAACACAAAGGAGTTTCTCACAAAGCTTCTTTCTCTTTGTTATCAGGAGATATTTCCTTTGGCCCTATAGTCTTCTAAGGGATCCGAAATATCTGTTCTCAGATTCCACAGAAATAAGGCTAGCAAAGAGATCCACGAAATACAGATGTAACTCTGTGAGATGAATTAACAGAACACTACAGTTTCTCAGAAAGCTTCTTTCCAGAGATCATCTGAGGATATTTCCTTTATCACCATAGCCCTCTATGGGCTTCCAAATATCACTTTGCGAATTCCACAAGAACTGTCTCAGCGAAAGGC
Source organism: Macaca nemestrina (assembly GCF_043159975.1). Classification (NCBI taxonomy): domain Eukaryota; kingdom Metazoa; phylum Chordata; class Mammalia; order Primates; family Cercopithecidae; genus Macaca; species Macaca nemestrina. The sequence continues at coordinate 29,888,166 of NC_092143.1, forward strand.
TTCTTGAGGGGAATGCTGTACCTCTCTGAGATGATTTTACAGAACACAAATTAGTTTCTCAGAAAGCTTCTTTCTCTTTGTTATCGGAGGATATTTCCTTTGGTCCTATAGTCTTCAAAGGGATCCGAAATATCTGTTCTCAGACTTCACAGAAATAACGCTAGCAAAGAGATCCACGAAATACAGATGTAACTCTGTGAGATGAATTAACAGAACACTAAGCAGTTTCTCAGAAAGGTTCTTTCCATATTTCATCTGAGGATATTTGCTTTTTCACCCTAGCCCTCTGTGCGCTTCCAAATATCACTTTGCCAATTCCACAAGAACTGTCTTAGCGAAAGGCTTCTTGAGGGGAAAGCTGTAACTCTGTGAGATGATTTCACAGAACACAAAGAAGTTTCTCAGAAAGCTTCTTTCTCTTTGTTATCGGAGGATATTTCCTTTGGCCCAAGTGTCTTCTAAGGGATCCGAATTATCTGTTCTCAGATTCCACAGAAATAAGGCTAGCAAAGAGATCCACGAAATACAGATGTAACTATGTGAGAAGAATTAACAGAACAATAAGCAGTTTCTCAGAAAGCTTCTTTCCAGATTTCATCTGAGGATATTTCCTTTTTCACCATAGCCCTCTATGGGCTTCCAAATATCACTTTGGCAATTCCACAAGTACTGTCTTAGCGAAAGGCTTCTTGAGGGGAAAGCTGTAACTCTGTGAGATGATTTCACAGAACACAAAGAAGTTTCTCACAAAGCTTCTTTCTCTTTGTTATCGGAAGATATTTCCTTTGGCCCTATAGTCTTCTAAGGGATCCGAAATGTCTGTTCTCAGATTCCACAGAAATAAGGCTAGCAAAGAGATCCACGAAATACAGATGTAACTCTGTGAGATGAATTAACAGAACACTACAGTTTCTCAGAAAGCTTCTTTCCAGAGATCATCTGAGGATATTTCCTTTTTCACCATAGCCCTCTATGGGCTTCCAAATATCACTTTGCGAATTCCACAAGAACTGTCTCAGCGAAAGGCTTCTTGACGGGAATGCTGTACCTCTCTGAGACGATTTTACAGAACACAAATTAGTTTCTCAGAAAGCTTCTTTCACTTTGGTATCGGAGGATATTTCCTTTGGCCCTATAGTCCTCTAAGGGATCCGAAATATCTTTTCTCAGATTCCACAGAAATAAGGCTAGCAAAGAGATCAATGAAATACAGATGTAACTCTGTGTGATGAATTAACAGAACACTGAGCAGTTTCTCAGAAAGCTTCTTTCCAGATTTCATCTGAGGATATTTCCTTTTTCACCATAGCCCTCTATGGGCTTCCAAATATCTCTTTGCCAATTCCAGAAGAACTGTCTTAGCGAAAAGCTTCTTGTGGGGAAAGCTGTAACTCTGTGAGATGATTTCACAGAAGACAAAGAAGTTTCTCAGAAAGCTTCTTTCTCTTTGTTATCGGAGGATATTTCCTTTGGCCCTACAGTCTTCTAAGGGATCTGAAATATCTGTTCTCAGATTCCACAGAAATAAGGCTAGCAAAGAGATCCACGAAATACAGATGTAACTCTGTGAGATGAATTAACAGAACACTACAGTTTCTCAGAAAGCTTCTTTCCAGAGATCGTCTGAGGATATTTCCTTTTTCACCATAGCCCTCTATGGGCTTCCAAATATCACTTTGCGAATTCCACAAGAACTGTCTCAGCGAAAGGATTCTTGAGGGGAATGCTGTAACTCTCTGAGATGATTTTACAGAACACAAATTAGTTTCTCAGAAAGCTTCTTTCTCTTTGTTATCGGAGGATATTTCCTTTGGTCCTATAGTCTTCAAAGGGATCCGAAATATCTGTTCTCAGACTTCACAGAAATAACGCTAGCAAAGAGGTCCACGAAGTACAGATGCAACGCTGTGAGTTGAATTAACAGAACACTAAGCAGTTTCTCAGAAAGCTTCTTTCCAGATTTCATCTGAGGATATTTCCTTTTTCACCATAGCAGTCTACGCGATTCCAAATATCACTTTGCCAATTCCACAAGAACTGTCTTAGCGAAAGGCTTCTTGAGGGGAAAGCTGTAACTCTGTGAGATGATTTCACAGAACACAAAGAAGTTTCTCAGAAAACTTCTTTCACTTTGTTATCGGAGGATATTTCCTTTGGCCCTATAGTCCTCTAAGGGATCCGAAATATCTTTTCTCAGATTCCACAGAAATAAGGCTAGCAAAGAGATCAACGAAATACAGATGTAACTCTGTGAGATGAATTAACAGAACACTGAGCAGTTTCTCAGAAAGCTTCTTTCCAGATTTCATCTGAGGATATTTCCTTTTTCACCATAGCCCTGTATGGGCTTCCAAATATCACTTTGCCAATTCCAGAAGAACTGTCTTAGCGAAATGCTTCTTGTGGGGAAAGCTGTAACTCTGTGAGGTAATTTCACATGAGACAAAGAAGTTTCTCAGAAAGCTTCTTTCTCTTTGTTATCGGAGGATATTACCTTTGGCCCTATAGTCTTCTAAGGGATCTGAAATATCTGTTCTCAGATTCCACAGAAATAAGGCTAGCAAAGAGATCCACGAAACACAGATGTAACTCTGTGAGATGAATTAACAGAACATTACAGTTTCTCAGAAAGCTTCTTTCCAGAGATCATCTGAGGATATTTCCTTTTTCACCCTAGCCCTCTGTGCGCTTCCAAATATCACTTTGCCAAATCCACAAGAACTGTCTTAGTGAAAGGCTTCTTGAGGGGAAAGCTGTAACTCTGTGAGATGATTTCACAGAACACAAAGAAGTTTCTCAGAAAGCTTCTTTCTCTTTGTTATCGGAGGATATTTCCTTTGCCCCAAGTGTCTTCTAAGGGATCCGAATTAACTGTTCTCAAATTCCACAGAAATAAGGCTAGCAAAGAGATCCACGAAATACAGATGTAACTGTGTGAGAAGAATTAACAGAACAATAAGCAGTTTCTCAGAAAGCTTCTTTCCAGATTTCATCTGAGGATATTTCCTTTTTCACCATAGCCCTCTATGGGCTTCCAAATATCACTTTGGCAATTCCACAAGTACTGTCTTAGCGAAAAGCTTCTTGAGGGGAAAGCTGTAACTCTGTGAGATGATTTCACAGAACACAAAGAAGTTTCTCACAAAGCTTCTTTCTCTTTGTTATCGGAAGATATTTCCTTTGGCCCTATAGTCTTCTAAGGGATCCGAAATGTCTGTTCTCAGATTCCACAGAAATAAGGCTAGCAAAGAGATCCACGAAATACAGATGTAACTCTGTGAGAAGAATTAACAGAACAATAAGCAGTTTCTCAGAAAGCTTCTTTCCAGATTTCATCTGAGGATATTTCCTTTTTCACCATAGCCCTCTATGGGCTTCCAAATATCACTTTGGCAATTCCACAAGTACTGTCTTAGCGAAAAGCTTCTTGAGGGGAAAGCTGTAACTCTGTGAGATGATTTCACAGAACACAAAGAAGTTTCTCACAAAGCTTCTTTCTCTTTGTTATCGGAAGATATTTCCTTTGGCCCTATAGTCTTCTAAGGGATCCGAAATGTCTGTTCTCAGATTCCACAGAAATAAGGCTAGCAAAGAGATCCACGAAATACAGATGTAACTCTGTGAGAAGAATTAACAGAACAATAAGCAGTTTCTCAGAAAGCTTCTTTCCAGATTTCATCTGAGGATATTTCCTTTTTCACCATAGCCCTCTATGGGCTTCCAAATATCACTTTGGCAATTCCACAAGTACTGTCATAGCGAAAGGCTTCTTGAGGGGAAAGCTGTAACTCTGTGAGATGATTTCACAGAACACAAAGAAGTTTCTCAAAAAGCTTCTTTCTCTTTGTTATCGGAAGATATTTCCTTTGGCCTTATAGTCTTCTAAGGGATCCGAAATATCTGTTCTCAGGTTCCACAGAAATAAGGCTAGCAAAGACATCCACGAAATACAGATGTAACTCTGTGAGATGAATTAACAGAACACTACAGTTTCTCAGAAAGCTTCTTTCCAGAGATCATCTGAGGATATTTCCTTTATCACCATAGCCCTCTATGGGCTTCCAAATATCACTTTGCGAATTCCACAAGAACTGTCTCAGCGAAAGGCTTCTTGAGGGGAATGCTGTACCTCTCTGAGATGATTTTACAGAACACAAATTAGTTTCTCAGAAAGCTTCTTTCTCTTTGTTATCGGAGGATATTTCCTTTGGTCCTGCAGTCTTCAAAGGGATCCGAAATATCTGTTCTCAGACTTCACAGAAATAATGCTAGCAAAGAGATCCACGAAATACAGATGCAACGCTGTGAGTTGAATTAACAGAACACTAAGCAGTTTCTCAGAAAGCTTCTTTCCAGATTTCATCTGAGGATATTTCCTTTTTCACCATAGCAGTCTACGCGATTCCAAATATCACTTTGCCAATTCCACAAGAACTGTCTTAGCGAAAGCCTTCTTGAGGGGAAAGCTGTAACTCTGTGAGATGATTTCACAGAACACAAAGAAGTTTCTCAGAAAACTTCTTTAACTTTGTTATCGGAGGATATTTCCTTTGGCCCTATAGTCCTCTAAGGGATCCGAAATATCTTTTCTCAGATTCCACAGAAATAAGGCTAGCAAAGAGATCAACGAAATACAGATGTAACTCTGTGAGATGAATTAACAGAACACTGAGCAGTTTCTCAGAAAGCTTCTTTCCAGATTTCATCTGAGGATATTTCCTTTTTCACCATAGCCCTGTATCGGCTTCCAAATATCACTTTGCCAATTCCAGAAGAACTGTCTTAGCGAAATGCTTCTTGTGGGGAAAGCTGTAACTCTGTGAGATAATTTCACAGAAGACAAAGAAGTTTCTCAGAAAGCTTCTTTCTCTTTGTTATCGGAGGATATTTCCTTTGGCCCTACAGTCTTCTAAGGGATCTGAAATATCTGTTCTCAGATTCCACAGAAATAAGGCTAGCAAAGAGATCCACGAAACACAGATGTAACTCTGTGAGATGAATTAACAGAACATTACAGTTTCTCAGAAAGCTTCTTTCCAGAGATCATCTGAGGATATTTCCTTTTTCACCCTAGCCCTCTGTGCGCTTCCAAATATCACTTTGCCAAATCCACAAGAACTGTCTTAGTGAAAGGCTTCTTGAGGGGAAAGCTGTAACTCTGTGAGATGATTTCACAGAACACAAAGAAGTTTCTCAGAAAGCTTCTTTCTCTTTGTTATCGGAGGATATTTCCTATGCCCCAAGTGTCTTCTAAGGGATCCGAATTAACTGTTCTCAGATTCCACAGAAATAAGGCTAGCAAAGAGATCCACGAAATACAGATGTAACTGTGTGAGAAGAATTAACAGAACAATAAGCAGTTTCTCAGAAAGCTTCTTTCCAGATTTCATCTGAGGATATTTCCTTTTTCACCATAGCCCTCTATGGGCTTCCAAATATCACTTTGGCAATTCCACAAGTACTGTCTTAGCGAAAAGCTTCTTGAGGGGAAAGCTGTAACTCTGTGAGATGATTTCACAGAACACAAAGAAGTTTCTCACAAAGCTTCTTTCTCTTTGTTATCGGAAGATATTTCCTTTGGCCCTATAGTCTTCTAAGGGATCCGAAATGTCTGTTCTCAGATTCCACAGAAATAAGGCTAGCAAAGAGATCCACGAAATACAGATGTAACTCTGTGAGAAGAATTAACAGAACAATAAGCAGTTTCTCAGAAAGCTTCTTTCCAGATTTCATCTGAGGATATTTCCTTTTTCACCATAGCCCTCTATGGGCTTCCAAATATCACTTTGGCAATTCCACAAGTACTGTCTTAGCGAAAAGCTTCTTGAGGGGAAAGCTGTAACTCTGTGAGATGATTTCACAGAACACAAAGAAGTTTCTCACAAAGCTTCTTTCTCTTTGTTATCGGAAGATATTTCCTTTGGCCCTATAGTCTTCTAAGGGATCCGAAATGTCTGTTCTCAGATTCCACAGAAATAAGGCTAGCAAAGAGATCCACGAAATACAGATGTAACTCTGTGAGAAGAATTAACAGAACAAAAAGCAGTTTCTCAGAAAGCTTCTTTCCAGATTTCATCTGAGGATATTTCCTTTTTCACCATAGCCCTCTATGGGCTTCCAAATATCACTTTGGCAATTCCACAAGTACTGTCTTAGCGAAAGGCTTCTTGAGGGGAAAGCTGTAACTCTGTGAGATGATTTCACAGAACACAAAGAAGTTTCTCAAAAAGCTTCTTTCTCTTTGTTATCGGAAGATATTTCCTTTGGCCTTATAGTCTTCTAAGGGATCCGAAATATCTGTTCTCAGGTTCCACAGAAATAAGGCTAGCAAAGACATCCACGAAATACAGATGTAACTCTGTGAGATGAATTAACAGAACACTACAGTTTCTCAGAAAGCTTCTTTCCAGAGATCATCTGAGGATATTTCCTTTATCACCATAGCCCTCTATGGGCTTCCAAATATCACTTTGCGAATTCCACAAGAACTGTCTCAGCGAAAGGCTTCTTGAGGGGAATGCTGTACCTCTCTGAGATGATTTTACAGAACACAAATTAGTTTCTCAGAAAGCTTCTTTCTCTTTGTTATCGGAGGATATTTCCTTTGGTCCTGCAGTCTTCAAAGGGATCCGAAATATCTGTTCTCAGACTTCACAGAAATAATGCTAGCAAAGAGATCCACGAAATACAGATGCAACGCTGTGAGTTGAATTAACAGAACACTAAGCAGTTTCTCAGAAAGCTTCTTTCCAGATTTCATCTGAGGATATTTCCTTTTTCACCATAGCAGTCTACGCGATTCCAAATATCACTTTGCCAATTCCACAAGAACTGTCTTAGCGAAAGCCTTCTTGAGGGGAAAGCTGTAACTCTGTGAGATGATTTCACAGAACACAAAGAAGTTTCTCAGAAAACTTCTTTAACTTTGTTATCGGAGGATATTTCCTTTGGCCCTATAGTCCTCTAAGGGATCCGAAATATCTTTTCTCAGATTCCACAGAAATAAGGCTAGCAAAGAGATCAACGAAATACAGATGTAACTCTGTGAGATGAATTAACAGAACACTGAGCAGTTTCTCAGAAAGCTTCTTTCCAGATTTCATCTGAGGATATTTCCTTTTTCACCATAGCCCTGTATCGGCTTCCAAATATCACTTTGCCAATTCCAGAAGAACTGTCTTAGCGAAATGCTTCTTGTGGGGAAAGCTGTAACTCTGTGAGATAATTTCACAGAAGACAAAGAAGTTTCTCAGAAAGCTTCTTTCTCTTTGTTATCGGAGGATATTTCCTTTGGCCCTACAGTCTTCTAAGGGATCTGAAATATCTGTTCTCAGATTCCACAGAAATAAGGCTAGCAAAGAGATCCACGAAACACAGATGTAACTCTGTGAGATGAATTAACAGAACATTACAGTTTCTCAGAAAGCTTCTTTCCAGAGATCATCTGAGGATATTTCCTTTTTCACCCTAGCCCTCTGTGCGCTGCCAAATATCACTTTGCCAAATCCACAAGAACTGTCTTAGCGAAAGGCTTCTTGAGGGGAAAGCTGTAACTCTGTGAGATGATTTCACAGAACACAAAGAAGTTTCTCAGAAAGCTTCTTTCTCTTTGTTATCGGAGGATATTTCCTTTGGCCCTAGAGTCTTCTAAGGGATCGAATTATCTGTTCTCAGATTCCACAGAAATAAGGCTAGCAAAGAGATTCACGAAATACAGATGTAACTCTGTGAGAAGAATTAACAGAACAATAAGCAATTTCTCAGAAAGCTTCTTTCCAGATTTCATCTGAGGATATTTCCTTTTTCACCATAGCCCTCTATGGGCTTCCAAATATCACTTTGGCAATTCCACAAGTACTGTCTTAGCGAAAGGCTTCTTGAGGGGAAAGCTGTAACTCTGTGAGATGATTTCACAGAACACAAAGGAGTTTCTCACAAAGCTTCTTTCTCTTTGTTATCAGGAGATATTTCCTTTGGCCCTATAGTCTTCAAAGGGATCCGAAATATCTGTTCTCAGATTCCACAGAAATAAGGCTAGCAAAGAGATCCACGAAATACAGATGTAACTCTGTGAGATGAATTAACAGAACACTACAGTTTCTCAGAAAGCTTCTTTCCAGAGATCATCTGAGGATATTTCCTTTATCACCATAGCCCTCTATGGGCTTCCAAATATCACTTTGCGAATTCCACAAGAACTGTCTCAGCGAAAGGCTTCTTGAGGGGAATGCTGTACCTCTCTGAGATGATTTTACAGAACACAAATTAGTTTCTCAGAAAGCTTCTTTCTCTTTGTTATCGGAGGATATTTCCTTTGGTCCTATAGTCTTCAAAGGGATCCGAAATATCTGTTCTCAGACTTCACAGAAATAAGGCTAGCAAAGAGATCCACGAAATACAGATGTAACTCTGTGAGATGAATTAACAGAACACTAAGCAGTTTCTCAGAAAGGTTCTTTCCATATTTCATCTGAGGATATTTGCTTTTTCACCCTAGCCCTCTGTGCGCTTCCAAATATCACTTTGCCAATTCCACAAGAACTGTCTTAGCGAAAGGCTTCTTGAGGGGAAAGCTGTAACTCTGTGAGATGATTTCACAGAACACAAAGAAGTTTCTCAGAAAGCTTCTTTCTCTTTGTTATCGGAGGATATTTCCTTTGGCCCAAGTGTCTTCTAAGGGATCCGAATTATCTGTTCTCAGATTCCACAGAAATAAGGCTAGCAAAGAGATCCACGAAATACAGATGTAACTATGTGAGAAGAATTAACAGAACAATAAGCAGTTTCTCAGAAAGCTTCTTTCCAGATTTCATCTGAGGATATTTCCTTTTTCACCATAGCCCTCTATGGGCTTCCAAATATCACTTTGGCAATTCCACAAGTACTGTCTTAGCGAAAGGCTTCTTGAGGGGAAAGCTGTAACTCTGTGAGATGATTTCACAGAACACAAAGAAGTTTCTCACAAAGCTTCTTTCTCTTTGTTATCGGAAGATATTTCCTTTGGCCCTATAGTCTTCTAAGGGATCCGAAATGTCTGTTCTCAGATTCCACAGAAATAAGGCTAGCAAAGAGATCCACGAAATACAGATGTAACTCTGTGAGATGAATTAACAGAACACTACAGTTTCTCAGAAAGCTTCTTTCCAGAGATCATCTGAGGATATTTCCTTTTTCACCATAGCCCTCTATGGGCTTCCAAATATCACTTTGCGAATTCCACAAGAACTGTCTCAGCGAAAGGCTTCTTGACGGGAATGCTGTACCTCTCTGAGACGATTTTACAGAACACAAATTAGTTTCTCAGAAAGCTTCTTTCACTTTGGTATCGGAGGATATTTCCTTTGGCCCTATAGTCCTCTAAGGGATCCGAAATATCTTTTCTCAGATTCCACAGAAATAAGGCTAGCAAAGAGATCAATGAAATACAGATGTAACTCTGTGTGATGAATTAACAGAACACTGAGCAGTTTCTCAGAAAGCTTCTTTCCAGATTTCATCTGAGGATATTTCCTTTTTCACCATAGCCCTCTATGCGATTCCAAATATCACTTTGCCAATTCCACAAGAACAGTCTTAGCGAAAGCCTTCTTGAGGGGAAAGCTGTAACTCTGTGAGATGATTTCACAGAACACAAAGAAGTTTCTCAGAAAGCTTCTTTCTCTTTGTTATCGGAGGATATTTCCTTTGGCCCTACAGTCTTCTAAGGGATATGAAATATCTGTTCTCAGATTCCACAGAAATAAGGCTAGCAAAGAGATCCACGAAATACAGATGTAACTCTGTGAGATGAATTAACAGAACACTACAGTTTCTCAGAAAGCTTCTTTCCAGAGATCGTCTGAGGATATTTCCTTTTTCACCATAGCCCTCTATGGGCTTCCAAATATCACTTTGCGAATTCCACAAGAACTGTCTCAGCGAAAGGATTCTTGAGGGGAATGCTGTAACTCTCTGAGATGATTTTACAGAACACAAATTAGTTTCTCAGAAAGCTTCTTTCTCTTTGTTATCGGAGGATATTTCCTTTGGTCCTATAGTCTTCAAAGGGATCCGAAATATCTGTTCTCAGACTTCACAGAAATAACGCTAGCAAAGAGGTCCACGAAGTACAGATGCAACGCTGTGAGTTGAATTAACAGAACACTAAGCAGTTTCTCAGAAAGCTTCTTTCCAGATTTCATCTGAGGATATTTCCTTTTTCACCATAGCCCTCTATGCGATTCCAAATATCACTTTGCCAATTCCACAAGAACTGTCTTAGCGAAAGCCTTCTTGAGGGGAAAGCTGTAACTCTGTGAGATGATTTCACAGAACACAAAGAAGTTTCTCAGAAAGCTTCTTTCACTTTGTTATCGGAGGATATTTCCTTTGGCCGTTTAGTCCTCTAAGGGATCCGAAATATCTTTTCTCAGATTCCACAGAAATAAGGCTAGCAAAGAGATCAACGAAATACAGATGTAACTCTGTGAGATGAATTAACAGAACACTGAGCAGTTTCTCAGAAAGCTTCTTTCCAGATTTCATCTGAGGATATTTCCTTTTTCACCATAGCCCTGTATCGGCTTCCAAATATCACTTTGCCAATTCCAGAAGAACTGTCTTAGCGAAATGCTTCTTGTGGGGAAAGCTGTAACTCTGTGAGATAATTTCACAGAAGACAAAGAAGTTTCTCAGAAAGCTTCTTTCTCTTTGTTATCGGAGGATATTTCCTTTGGCCCTATAGTCTTCTAGGGGATCTGAAATATCTGTTCTCAGATTCCACAGAAATAAGGCTAGCAAAGAGATCCACGAAACACAGATGTAACTCTGTGAGATGAATTAACAGAACATTACAGTTTCTCAGAAAGCTTCTTTCCAGAGATCATCTGAGGATATTTCCTTATTCACCATAGCCCTCTATGGGCTTCCAAATATCACTTTGCCATTCCACAAGAACTGTCTCAGCGAAAGGCTTCTTGAGGGGAATGCTGTAACTCTCTGAGATGATTTCACAGAACACAAAGAAGTTTCTCAGAAATCATCTTTCTCTTTGTTATCGGAGGATATTTCCTTTGGCCCTATAGTCTTCTAAGGGATCCGAAATATCTGTTCTCAGATTTCACAGAAATAACGCTAGCAAAGAGATCAACGAAATACAGATGTAACTCTGTGAGATGAATTAAAAGAACACTAAGCGGTTTCTCAGAAAGCTTCTTTCCAGATTTCATCTGAGGATACTTCCTTTTTCACCATAGCCCTCTATGGGCTTCCAAATATCACTTTGCCAATTCCACAAGAACTGTCTTACCGAAAGGCTTCTTGAGGGGAAAGCTGTAACTCTGTGAGATGATCTCACAGAACACAAAGAAGTTTCTCAGAAAGCTTCTTTCACTTTATTATCGGAGAATATTTCCTTTGGCCCTGTATTCCTCAAAGGGATCCGAAATATCTGTTCTCAGACTTCACAGAAATAACGCTAGCAAAGAGATCCACGAAATACAGATGTAACTCTGTGAGATGAATTAACAGAACACTAAGCAGTTTCTCAGAAAGGTTCTTTCCATATTTCATCTGAGGATATTTCCTTTTTCACCCTAGCCCTCTGTGCGCTTCCAAATATCACTTTGCCAATTCCACAAGAACTGTCTTAGCGAAAGGCTTCTTGAGGGGAAAGCTGTAACTCTGTGAGATGATTTCACAGAACACAAAGAAGTTTCTCAGAAAGCTTCTTTCTCTCTGTTATCGGAGGATATTTCCTTTGGCCCAAGAGTCTTCTAAGGGATCCGAATTATCTGTTCTCAGATTCCACAGAAATAAGGCTAGCAAAGAGATCCACGAAATACAGATGTAACTCTGTGAGAAGAATTAACAGAACAATAAGCAGTTTCTCAGAAATCTTCTTTCCAGATTTCATCTGAGGATATTTCCTTCTCCACCATAGCCCTCTATGGGCTTCCAAATATCACTTTGGCTATTCCACAAGTACTGTCTTAGCGAAAGGCTTCTTGAGGGGAAAGCTGTAACTCTGTGAGATGATTTCACAGAACACAAAGAAGTTTCTCACAAAGCTTCTTTCTCTTTGTTATCGGAAGATATTTCCTTTGGCCCTATAGTCTTCTAAGGGATCCGAAATATCTGTTCTCAGATTCCACAGAAATAAGGCTAGCAAAGAGATCCACGAAATACAGATGTAACTCTGTGAGATGAATTAACAGAACACTACAGTTTCTCAGAAAGCTTCTTTCCAGAGATCATCTGAGGATATTTCCTTTATCACCATAGCCCTCTATGGGCTTCCAAATATCACATTGCGAATTTCACAAGAACTGTCTCAGCGAAAGGCTTCTTGAGGGGAATGCTGTACCTCTCTGAGATGATTTTACAGAACACAAATTAGTTTCTCATTAAGCTTCTTTCTCTTTGTTATCGGAGGATATTTCCTTTGGTCCTATAGTCTTCAAAGGGATCCGAAATATCTGTTCTCAGATTCCACAGAAATAAGGCTAGCAAAGAGATCCACGAAATACAGATGCAACGCTGTGAGATGAATTAACAGAACACTAAGCAGTTTCTCAGAAAGCTTCTTTCCAGATTTCATCTGAGGATATTTCCTTTTTCACCATAGCCCTCTATGCGATTCCAAATATCACTTTGCCAATTCCACAAGAACTGTCTTAGCGAAAGCCTTCTTGAGGGGAAAGCTGTAACTCTGTGAGATGATTTCACAGAACACAAAGAAGTTTCTCAGAAAGCTTCTTTCACTTTGTTATCGGAGGATATTTCCTTTGGCCCTATAGTCCTCTAAGGGATCCGAAATATCTTTTCTCAGATTCCACAGAAATAAGGCTAGCAAAGAGATCAACGAAATACAGATGTAACTCTGTGAGATGAATTAACAGAACACTAAGCGGTTTCTCAGAAAGCTTCTTTCCAGATTTCATCTGTGGATACTTCCTTTTTCACCATAGCCCTCTATGGGCTTCCAAATATCACTTTGCCAATTCCACATGAACTGTCTTAGCGAAAGGCTTCTTGAGGGGAAAGCTGTAACTCTGTGAGATGATTTCACAGAACACAAAGGTGTTTCTCACAAAGCTTCTTTCTCTTTGTTATCAGAAGATATTTCCTTTGGCCCTATAGTCTTCTAAGGGATCCGAAATATCTGTTCTCAGATTCCACAGAAATAAGGCTAGCAAAGAGATCCACGAAATACAGATGTAACTCTGTGAGATGAATTAACAGAACACTACAGTTTCTCAGAAAGCTTCTTTCCAGAGATCATCTGAGGATATTTCCTTTATCACCATAGCCCTCTATGGGCTTCCAAATATCACTTTGCCAATTCCAGAAGAACTGTCTTAGCGAAATGCTTCTTGTGGGGAAAGATGTAACTCTGTGAGATGATTTCACAGAAGACAAAGAAGTTTCTCAGAAAGCTTCTTTCTCTTTGTTATCGGAGGATATTTCCTTTGGCCCTATAGTCTTCTAAGGGATCTGAAATATCTATTCTCAGATTCCACAGAAATAAGGCTAGCAAAGAGATCCCCGAAATACAGATGTAACTCTGTGAGATGAATTAACAGAACACTACAGTTTCTCAGAAAGCTTCTTTCCAGAGATCATCTGAGGATATTTCCTTTTTCACCATAGCCCTCTATGGGCTTCCAAATATCACTTTGCGAATTCCACAAGAACTGTCTCAGCGAAAGGCTTCTTGAGGGGAATGCTGTACCTCTCTGAGATGATTTTACAGAACACAAATTAGTTTCTCAGAAAGCTTCTTTCTCTTTGTTATCGGAGGATATTTCCTTTGGTCCTATAGTCTTCAAAGGGATCCGAAATATCTGTTCTCAGACTTCACAGAAATAACGCTAGCAAAGAGATCCACGAAATACAGATGTAACTCTGTGAGATGAATTAACAGAACACTAAGCAGTTTCTCAGAAAGGTTCTTTCCATATTTCATCTGAGGATATTTGCTTTTTCACCCTAGCCCTCTGTTCGCTTCCAAATATCACTTTGCCAATTCCACAAGAACTGTCTTAGCGAAAGGCTTCTTGAGGGGAAAGCTGTAACTCTGTGAGATGATTTCACAGAACACAGAGATGTTTCTCAGAAAGCTTCTTTCTCTTTGTTATCGGAGGATATTTCCTTTGGCCCAAGAGTCTTCTAAGGGATCCGAATTATCTGTTCTCAGATTCCACAGAAATAAGGCTAGCAAAGAGATCCACGAAATACAGATGTAACTATGTGAGAAGAATTTACAGAACAATAAGCAGTTTCTCAGAAAGCTTCTTTCCAGATTTCATCTGAGGATATTTCCTTTTTCACCATAGCCCTCTATGGGCTTCCAAATATCACTTTGGCAATTCCACAAGTACTGTCTTAGCGAAAGGCTTCTTGAGGGGAAAGCTGTAACTCTGTGAGATGATTTCACAGAACACAAAGAAGTTTCTCACAAGGCTTCTTTCTCTTTGTTATCGGAAGATATTTCCTTTGGCCCTATAGACTTCTAAGGGATCCGAAATATCTTTTCTCAGATTCCACAGAAATAAGGCTAGCAAAGAGATCAACGAAATACGGATGTAACTCTGTGAGATGAATTAACAGAACACTGAGCAGTTTCTCAGAAAGCTTCTTTCCAGATTTCATCTGAGGATATTTCCTTTTTCACCATAGCAGTCTATGGGCTTCCAAATATCTCTTTGCCATTTCCAGAAGAACTGTCTTAGCGAAATGCTTCTTGTGGGGAAAGCTGTAACTCTGTGAGATAATTTCACAGACGACAAAGAAGTTTCTCAGAAAGCTTCTTTCTCTTTGTTATCGGAGGATATTTCCTTTGGCCCTATAGTCTTCTAAGGGATCTGAAATATCTGTTCTCAGATTCCACAGAAATAAGGCTAGCAAAGAGATCCACGAAACACAGATGTAACTCTGTGAGATGAATTAACAGAACATTACAGTTTCTCAGAAAGCTTCTTTCCAGAGATCATCTGAGGATATTTCCTTATTCACCATAGCCCTCTATGGGCTTCCAAATATCACTTTGCCAATCCACAAGAACTGTCTCAGCGAAAGGCTTCTTGAGGGGAATGCTGTAATTCTCTGAGATGATTTCACAGAACACAAAGAAGTTTCTCAGAAAGCTTCTTTCTCTTTGTTATCGGAGTTTATTTCCTTTGGCCCTATAGTCTTCTAAGGGATCCGAAATATCTGTTCTCAGATTTCACAGAAATAACGCTAGCAAAGAGATCAACGAAATACAGATGTAACTCTGTGAGATGAATTAAAAGAACACTAAGCGGTTTCTCAGAAAGCTTCTTTCCAGATTTCATCTGAGGATACTTCCTTTTTCACCATAGCCCTCTATGGGCTTCCAAATATCACTTTGCCAATTCCACAAGAACTGTCTTACCGAAAGGCTTCTTGAGGGGAAAGCTGTAACTCTGTGAGATGATCTCACAGAACACAAAGAAGTTTCTCAGAAAGCTTCTTTCACTTTGTTTTCGGAGAATATTTCCTTTGGCCCTGTATTCCTCAAAGGGATCCGAAATATCTGTTCTCCGACTTCACAGAAATAACGCTAGCAAAGAGATCCACGAAATACAGATGTAACTCTGTGAGATGAATTAACAGAACACTAAGCAGTTTCTCAGAAAGGTTCTTTCCATATTTCATCTGAGGATATTTCCTTTTTCACCCTAGCCCTCTGTGCGCTTCCAAATATCACTTTGCCAATTCCACAAGAACTGTCTTAGCGAAAGGCTTCTTGAGGGGAAAGCTGTAACTCTGTGAGATGATTTCACAGAACACAAAGAAGTTTCTCAGAAAGCTTCTTTCTCTTTGTTATCGGAGGATATTTCCTTTGGCCCTAGAGTCTTCTAAGGGATCCGAATTATCTGTTCTCAGATTCCACAGAAATAAGGCTAGCAAAGAGATCCACGAAATACAGATGTAACTCTGTGAGAAGAATTAACAGAACAATAAGCAGTTTCTCAGAAAGCTTCTTTCCAGATTTCATCTGAGGATATTTCCTTTTTCACCATAGCCCACTATGGGCTTCCAAATATCACTTTGCGAATTCCACAAGAACTGTCTCAGCGAAAGGCTTCTTGAGGGGAATGCTGTACCTCTCTGAGATGATTTTACAGAACACAAATTAGTTTCTCAGAAAGCTTCTTTCTCTTTGTTATCGGAGGATATTTCCTTTGGTCCTATAGTCTTCAAAGGGATCCGAAATATCTGTTCTCAGACTTCACAGAAATAACGCTAGCAAAGAGGTCCACGAAATACAGATGCAACGCTGTGAGATGAATTAACAGAACACTAAGCAGTTTCTCACAAAGCTTCTTTCCAGATTTCATCTGAGGATATTTCCTTTTTCAGCATAGCCCTCTTTGCGATTCCAAATATCACTTTGCCAATTCCACAAGAACTGTCTTAGCGAAAGACTTCTTGAGGGGAAAGCTGTAACTCTGTGAGATGATTTCACAGAACACAAAGAAGTTTCTCAGAAAGCTTCTTTCACTTTGTTATCGGAGGATATTTCCTTTGGCCCTATAGTCCTCTAAGGGATCCGAAATATCTTTTCTCAGATTCCACAGAAATAAGGCTAGAAAAGAGATCAACGAAATACAGATGTAACTCTGTGTGATGAATTAACAGAACACTGAGCAGTTTCTCAGAAAGCTTCTTTCCAGATTTCATCTGAGGATATTTCCTTTTTCACCATAGCCCTCTATGGGCTTCCAAATATCTCTTTGCCAATTCCAGAAGAACTGTCTTAGCGAAAAGCTTCTTGTGGGGAAAGCTGTAACTCTGTGAGATGATTTCACAGAAGACAAAGAAGTTTCTCAGAAAGCTTCTTTCTCTTTGTTATCGGAGGATATTTCCTTTGGCCCTATAGTCTTCTAAGGGATCTGAAATATCTGTTCTCAGATTCCACAGAAATAAGGCTAGCAAAGAGATCCACGAAATACAGATGTAACTCTGTGAGATGAATTAACAGAACACTACAGTTTCTCAGAAAGCTTCTTTCCAGAGATCATCTGAGGATATTTCCTTTTTCACCATAGCCCTCTATGGGCTTCCAAATATCACTTTGTGAATTCCACAAGAACTGTCTCAGCGAAAGGATTCTTGAGGGGAATGCTGTAACTCTCTGCGATGATTTTACAGAACACAAATTAGTTTCTCAGAAAGCTTCTTTCTCTTTGTTATCGGAGGATATTTCCTTTGGTCCTATAGTCTTCAAAGGGATCCGAAATATCTGTTCTCAGACTTCACAGAAATAACGCTAGCAAAGAGGTCCACGAAATACAGATGCAACGCTGTGAGTTGAATTAACAGAACACTAAGCAGTTTCTCAGAAAGCTTCTTTCCAGATTTCATCTGAGGATATTTCCTTTTTCACCATAGCCCTCTATGCGATTCCAAATATCACTTTGCCAATTCCACAAGAACTGTCTTAGCGAAAGCCTTCTTGAGGGGAAAGCTGTAACTCTGTGAGATGATTTCACAGAACACAAAGAAGTTTCTCAGAAAGCTTCTTTCACTTTGTTATCGGAGGATATTTCCTTTGGCCCTTTAGTCCTCTAAGGGATCCGAAATATCTTTTCTCAGATTCCACAGAAATAAGGCTAGCAAAGAGATCAACGAAATACAGATGTAACTCAGTGAGATGAATTAACAGAACACTGAGCAGTTTCTCAGAAAGCTTCTTTCCAGATTTCATCTGAGGATATTTCCTTTTTCACCATAGCCCTGTATGGGCTTCCAAATATCACTTTGCCAATTCCAGAAGAACTGTCTTAGCGAAATGCTTCTTGTGGGGAAAGCTGTAACTCTGTGAGATAATTTCACAGAAGACAAAGAAGTTTCTCAGAAAGCTTCTTTCTCTTTGTTATCGGAGGATATTTCCTTTGGCCCTATAGTCTTCTAAGGGATCTGAAATATCTGTTCTCAGATTCCACAGAAATAAGGCTAGCAAAGAGATCCACGAAACACAGATGTAACTCTGTGAGATGAATTAACAGAACATTACAGTTTCTCAGAAAGCTTCTTTCCAGAGATCATCTGAGGATATTTCCTTATTCACCATAGCCCTCTATGGGCTTCCAAATATCACTTTGCCAATCCACAAGAACTGTCTCAGCGAAAGGCTTCTTGAGGGGAATGCTGTAACTCTCTGAGATGATTTCACAGAACACAAAGAAGTTTCTCAGAAATCTTCTTTCTCTTTGTTATCGGAGGATATTTCCTTTGGCCCTATAGTCTTCTAAGGGATCCGAAATATCTGTTCTCAGATTTCACAGAAATAACGCTAGCAAAGAGATCAACGAAATACAGATGTAACTCTGTGAGATGAATTAAAAGAACACTAAGTGGTTTCTCAGAAAGCTTCTTTCCAGATTTCATCTGAGGATACTTCCTTTTTCACCATAGCCCTCTATGGGCTTCCAAATATCACTTTGCCAATTCCACAAGAACTGTCTTACCGAAAGGCTTCTTGAGGGGAAAGCTGTAACTCTGTGAGATGATCTCACAGAACACAAAGAAGTTTCTCAGAAAGCTTCTTTCACTTTATTATCGGAGAATATTTCCTTTGGCCCTGTATTCCTCAAAGGGATCCGAAATATCTGTTCTCAGACTTCACAGAAATAACGCTAGCAAAGAGATCCACGAAATACAGATGTAACTCTGTGAGATGAATTAACAGAACACTAAGCAGTTTCTCAGAAAGGTTCTTTCCATATTTCATCTGAGGATATTTCCTTTTTCACCCTAGCCCTCTGTGCGCTTCCAAATATCACTTTGCCAATTCCACAAGAACTGTCTTAGCGAAAGGCTTCTTGAGGGGAAAGCTGTAACTCTGTGAGATGATTTCACAGAACACAAAGAAGTTTCTCAGAAAGCTTCTTTCTCTTTGTTATCGGAGGATATTTCCTTTGGCCCTAGAGTCTTCTAAGGGATCGAATTATCTGTTCTCAGATTCCACAGAAATAAGGCTAGCAAAGAGATTCACGAAATACAGATGTAACTCTGTGAGAAGAATTAACAGAACAATAAGCAATTTCTCAGAAAGCTTCTTTCCAGATTTCATCTGAGGATATTTCCTTTTTCACCATAGCCCTCTATGGGCTTCCAAATATCACTTTGGCAATTCCACAAGTACTGTCTTAGCGAAAGGCTTCTTGAGGGGAAAGCTGTAACTCTGTGAGATGATTTCACAGAACACAAAGGAGTTTCTCACAAAGCTTCTTTCTCTTTGTTATCAGGAGATATTTCCTTTGGCCCTATAGTCTTCTAAGGGATCCGAAATATCTGTTCTCAGATTCCACAGAAATAAGGCTAGCAAAGAGATCCACGAAATACAGATGTAACTCTGTGAGATGAATTAACAGAACACTACAGTTTCTCAGAAAGCTTCTTTCCAGAGATCATCTGAGGATATTTCCTTTATCACCATAGCCCTCTATGGGCTTCCAAATATCACTTTGCGAATTCCACAAGAACTGTCTCAGCGAAAGGCTTCTTGAGGGGAATGCTGTACCTCTCTGAGATGATTTTACAGAACACAAATTAGTTTCTCAGAAAGCTTCTTTCTCTTTGTTATCGGAGGATATTTCCTTTGGTCCTATAGTCTTCAAAGGGATCCGAAATATCTGTTCTCAGACTTCACAGAAATAACGCTAGCAAAGAGATCCACGAAATACAGATGTAACTCTGTGAGATGAATTAACAGAACACTAAGCAGTTTCTCAGAAAGGTTCTTTCCATATTTCATCTGAGGATATTTGCTTTTTCACCCTAGCCCTCTGTGCGCTTCCAAATATCACTTTGCCAATTCCACAAGAACTGTCTTAGCGAAAGGCTTCTTGAGGGGAAAGCTGTAACTCTGTGAGATGATTTCACAGAACACAAAGAAGTTTCTCAGAAAGCTTCTTTCTCTTTGTTATCGGAGGATATTTCCTTTGGCCCAAGTGTCTTCTAAGGGATCCGAATTATCTGTTCTCAGATTCCACAGAAATAAGGCTAGCAAAGAGATCCACGAAATACAGATGTAACTATGTGAGAAGAATTAACAGAACAATAAGCAGTTTCTCAGAAAGCTTCTTTCCAGATTTCATCTGAGGATATTTCCTTTTTCACCATAGCCCTCTATGGGCTTCCAAATATCACTTTGGCAATTCCACAAGTACTGTCTTAGCGAAAGGCTTCTTGAGGGGAAAGCTGTAACTCTGTGAGATGATTTCACAGAACACAAAGAAGTTTCTCACAAAGCTTCTTTCTCTTTGTTATCGGAAGATATTTCCTTTGGCCCTATAGTCTTCTAAGGGATCCGAAATGTCTGTTCTCAGATTCCACAGAAATAAGGCTAGCAAAGAGATCCACGAAATACAGATGTAACTCTGTGAGATGAATTAACAGAACACTACAGTTTCTCAGAAAGCTTCTTTCCAGAGATCATCTGAGGATATTTCCTTTTTCACCATAGCCCTCTATGGGCTTCCAAATATCACTTTGCGAATTCCACAAGAACTGTCTCAGCGAAAGGCTTCTTGACGGGAATGCTGTACCTCTCTGAGACGATTTTACAGAACACAAATTAGTTTCTCAGAAAGCTTCTTTCACTTTGGTATCGGAGGATATTTCCTTTGGCCCTATAGTCCTCTAAGGGATCCGAAATATCTTTTCTCAGATTCCACAGAAATAAGGCTAGCAAAGAGATCAATGAAATACAGATGTAACTCTGTGTGATGAATTAACAGAACACTGAGCAGTTTCTCAGAAAGCTTCTTTCCAGATTTCATCTGAGGATATTTCCTTTTTCACCATAGCCCTCTATGGGCTTCCAAATATCTCTTTGCCAATTCCAGAAGAACTGTCTTAGCGAAAAGCTTCTTGTGGGGAAAGCTGTAACTCTGTGAGATGATTTCACAGAAGACAAAGAAGTTTCTCAGAAAGCTTCTTTCTCTTTGTTATCGGAGGATATTTCCTTTGGCCCTACAGTCTTCTAAGGGATATGAAATATCTGTTCTCAGATTCCACAGAAATAAGGCTAGCAAAGAGATCCACGAAATACAGATGTAACTCTGTGAGATGAATTAACAGAACACTACAGTTTCTCAGAAAGCTTCTTTCCAGAGATCGTCTGAGGATATTTCCTTTTTCACCATAGCCCTCTATGGGCTTCCAAATATCACTTTGCGAATTCCACAAGAACTGTCTCAGCGAAAGGATTCTTGAGGGGAATGCTGTAACTCTCTGAGATGATTTTACAGAACACAAATTAGTTTCTCAGAAAGCTTCTTTCTCTTTGTTATCGGAGGATATTTCCTTTGGTCCTATAGTCTTCAAAGGGATCCGAAATATCTGTTCTCAGACTTCACAGAAATAACGCTAGCAAAGAGGTCCACGAAGTACAGATGCAACGCTGTGAGTTGAATTAACAGAACACTAAGCAGTTTCTCAGAAAGCTTCTTTCCAGATTTCATCTGAGGATATTTCCTTTTTCACCATAGCCCTCTATGCGATTCCAAATATCACTTTGCCAATTCCACAAGAACTGTCTTAGCGAAAGCCTTCTTGAGGGGAAAGCTGTAACTCTGTGAGATGATTTCACAGAACACAAAGAAGTTTCTCAGAAAGCTTCTTTCACTTTGTTATCGGAGGATATTTCCTTTGGCCGTTTAGTCCTCTAAGGGATCCGAAATATCTTTTCTCAGATTCCACAGAAATAAGGCTAGCAAAGAGATCAACGAAATACAGATGTAACTCTGTGAGATGAATTAACAGAACACTGAGCAGTTTCTCAGAAAGCTTCTTTCCAGATTTCATCTGAGGATATTTCCTTTTTCACCATAGCCCTGTATCGGCTTCCAAATATCACTTTGCCAATTCCAGAAGAACTGTCTTAGCGAAATGCTTCTTGTGGGGAAAGCTGTAACTCTGTGAGATAATTTCACAGAAGACAAAGAAGTTTCTCAGAAAGCTTCTTTCTCTTTGTTATCGGAGGATATTTCCTTTGGCCCTATAGTCTTCTAAGGGATCTGAAATATCTGTTCTCAGATTCCACAGAAATAAGGCTAGCAAAGAGATCCACGAAACACAGATGTAACTCTGTGAGATGAATTAACAGAACATTACAGTTTCTCAGAAAGCTTCTTTCCAGAGATCATCTGAGGATATTTCCTTATTCACCATAGCCCTCTATGGGCTTCCAAATATCACTTTGCCATTCCACAAGAACTGTCTCAGCGAAAGGCTTCTTGAGGGGAATGCTGTAACTCTCTGAGATGATTTCACAGAACACAAAGAAGTTTCTCAGAAATCATCTTTCTCTTTGTTATCGGAGGATATTTCCTTTGGCCCTATAGTCTTCTAAGGGATCCGAAATATCTGTTCTCAGATTTCACAGAAATAACGCTAGCAAAGAGATCAACGAAATACAGATGTAACTCTGTGAGATGAATTAAAAGAACACTAAGCGGTTTCTCAGAAAGCTTCTTTCCAGATTTCATCTGAGGATACTTCCTTTTTCACCATAGCCCTCTATGGGCTTCCAAATATCACTTTGCCAATTCCACAAGAACTGTCTTACCGAAAGGCTTCTTGAGGGGAAAGCTGTAACTCTGTGAGATGATCTCACAGAACACAAAGAAGTTTCTCAGAAAGCTTCTTTCACTTTATTATCGGAGAATATTTCCTTTGGCCCTGTATTCCTCAAAGGGATCCGAAATATCTGTTCTCAGACTTCACAGAAATAACGCTAGCAAAGAGATCCACGAAATACAGATGTAACTCTGTGAGATGAATTAACAGAACACTAAGCAGTTTCTCAGAAAGGTTCTTTCCATATTTCATCTGAGGATATTTCCTTTTTCACCCTAGCCCTCTGTGCGCTTCCAAATATCACTTTGGCAATTCCACAAGTACTGTCTTAGCGAAAGGCTTCTTGAGGGGAAAGCTGTAACTCTGTGAGATGATTTCACAGAACACAAAGAAGTTTCTCACAAAGCTTCCTTCTCTTTGTTATCGGAAGATATTTCCTTTGGCCCTATAGTCTTCTAAGGGATCCGAAATATCTGTTCTCAGATTCCACAGAAATAAGGCTAGCAAAGAGATCCACGAAATACAGATGTAACTCTGTGAGATGAATTAACAGAACACTACAGTTTCTCAGAAAGCTTCTTTCCAGAGATCATCTGAGGATATTTCCTTTATCACCATAGCCCTCTATGGGCTTCCAAATATCACATTGCGAATTTCACAAGAACTGTCTCAGCGAAAGGCTTCTTGAGGGGAATGCTGTACCTCTCTGAGATGATTTTACAGAACACAAATTAGTTTCTCATTAAGCTTCTTTCTCTTTGTTATCGGAGGATATTTCCTTTGGTCCTATAGTCTTCAAAGGGATCCGAAATATCTGTTCTCAGATTCCACAGAAATAAGGCTAGCAAAGAGATCCACGAAATACAGATGCAACGCTTTGAGATGAATTAACAGAACACTAAGCAGTTTCTCAGAAAGCTTCTTTCCAGATTTCATCTGAGGATATTTCCTTTTTCACCATAGCCCTCTATGCGATTCCAAATATCACTTTGCCAATTCCACAAGAACTGTCTTAGCGAAAGCCTTCTTGAGGGGAAAGCTGTAACTCTGTGAGATGATTTCACAGAACACAAAGAAGTTTCTCAGAAAGCTTCTTTCACTTTGTTATCGGAGGATATTTCCTTTGGCCCTATAGTCCTCTAAGGGATCCGAAATATCTTTTCTCAGATTCCACAGAAATAAGGCTAGCAAAGAGATCAACGAAATACAGATGTAACTCTGTGAGATGAATTAACAGAACACTAAGCGGTTTCTCAGAAAGCTTCTTTCCAGATTTCATCTGTGGATACTTCCTTTTTCACCATAGCCCTCTATGGGCTTCCAAATATCACTTTGCCAATTCCACATGAACTGTCTTAGCGAAAGGCTTCTTGAGGGGAAAGCTGTAACTCTGTGAGATGATTTCACAGAACACAAAGGTGTTTCTCACAAAGCTTCTTTCTCTTTGTTATCAGAAGATATTTCCTTTGGCCCTATAGTCTTCTAAGGGATCCGAAATATCTGTTCTCAGATTCCACAGAAATAAGGCTAGCAAAGAGATCCACGAAATACAGATGTAACTCTGTGAGATGAATTAACAGAACACTACAGTTTCTCAGAAAGCTTCTTTCCAGAGATCATCTGAGGATATTTCCTTTATCACCATAGCCCTCTATGGGCTTCCAAATATCACTTTGCCAATTCCAGAAGAACTGTCTTAGCGAAATGCTTCTTGTGGGGAAAGATGTAACTCTGTGAGATGATTTCACAGAAGACAAAGAAGTTTCTCAGAAAGCTTCTTTCTCTTTGTTATCGGAGGATATTTCCTTTGGCCCTATAGTCTTCTAAGGGATCTGAAATATCTATTCTCAGATTCCACAGAAATAAGGCTAGCAAAGAGATCCCCGAAATACAGATGTAACTCTGTGAGATGAATTAACAGAACACTACAGTTTCTCAGAAAGCTTCTTTCCAGAGATCATCTGAGGATATTTCCTTTTTCACCATAGCCCTCTATGGGCTTCCAAATATCACTTTGCGAATTCCACAAGAACTGTCTCAGCGAAAGGCTTCTTGAGGGGAATGCTGTACCTCTCTGAGATGATTTTACAGAACACAAATTAGTTTTTCAGAAAGCTTCTTTCTCTTTGTTATCGGAGGATATTTCCTTTGGTCCTATAGTCTTCAAAGGGATCCGAAATATCTGTTCTCAGACTTCACAGAAATAACGCTAGCAAAGAGGTCCACGAAGTACAGATGCAACGCTGTGAGTTGAATTAACAGAACACTAAGCAGTTTCTCAGAAAGCTTCTTTCCAGATTTCATCTGAGGATATTTCCTTTTTCACCATAGCCCTCTATGCGATTCCAAATATCACTTTGCCAATTCCACAAGAACTGTCTTAGCGAAAGCCTTCTTGAGGGGAAAGCTGTAACTCTGTGAGATGATTTCACAGAACACAAAGAAGTTTCTCAGAAAGCTTCTTTCACTTTGTTATCGGAGGATATTTCCTTTGGCCGTTTAGTCCTCTAAGGGATCCGAAATATCTTTTCTCAGATTCCACAGAAATAAGGCTAGCAAAGAGATCAACGAAATACAGATGTAACTCTGTGAGATGAATTAACAGAACACTGAGCAGTTTCTCAGAAAGCTTCTTTCCAGATTTCATCTGAGGATATTTCCTTTTTCACCATAGCCCTGTATCGGCTTCCAAATATCACTTTGCCAATTCCAGAAGAACTGTCTTAGCGAAATGCTTCTTGTGGGGAAAGCTGTAACTCTGTGAGATAATTTCACAGAAGACAAAGAAGTTTCTCAGAAAGCTTCTTTCTCTTTGTTATCGGAGGATATTTCCTTTGGCCCTAGAGTCTTCTAAGGGATCTGAAATATCTGTTCTCAGATTCCACAGAAATAAGGCTAGCAAAGAGATCCACGAAACACAGATGTAACTCTGTGAGATGAATTAACAGAACATTACAGTTTCTCAGAAAGCTTCTTTCCAGAGATCATCTGAGGATATTTCCTTATTCACCATAGCCCTCTATGGGCTTCCAAATATCACTTTGCCATTCCACAAGAACTGTCTCAGCGAAAGGCTTCTTGAGGGGAATGCTGTAACTCTCTGAGATGATTTCACAGAACACAAAGAAGTTTCTCAGAAATCATCTTTCTCTTTGTTATCGGAGGATATTTCCTTTGGCCCTATAGTCTTCTAAGGGATCCGAAATATCTGTTCTCAGATTTCACAGAAATAACGCTAGCAAAGAGATCAACGAAATACAGATGTAACTCTGTGAGATGAATTAAAAGAACACTAAGCGGTTTCTCAGAAAGCTTCTTTCCAGATTTCATCTGAGGATACTTCCTTTTTCACCATAGCCCTCTATGGGCTTCCAAATATCACTTTGCCAATTCCACAAGAACTGTCTTACCGAAAGGCTTCTTGAGGGGAAAGCTGTAACTCTGTGAGATGATCTCACAGAACACAAAGAAGTTTCTCAGAAAGCTTCTTTCACTTTATTATCGGAGAATATTTCCTTTGGCCCTGTATTCCTCAAAGGGATCCGAAATATCTGTTCTCAGACTTCACAGAAATAACGCTAGCAAAGAGATCCACGAAATACAGATGTAACTCTGTGAGATGAATTAACAGAACACTAAGCAGTTTCTCAGAAAGGTTCTTTCCATATTTCATCTGAGGATATTTCCTTTTTCACCCTAGCCCTCTGTGCGCTTCCAAATATCACTTTGCCAATTCCACAAGAACTGTCTTAGCGAAAGGCTTCTTGAGGGGAAAGCTGTAACTCTGTGAGATGATTTCACAGAACACAAAGAAGTTTCTCAGAAAGCTTCTTTCTCTCTGTTATCGGAGGATATTTCCTTTGGCCCAAGAGTCTTCTAAGGGATCCGAATTATCTGTTCTCAGATTCCACAGAAATAAGGCTAGCAAAGAGATCCACGAAATACAGATGTAACTCTGTGAGAAGAATTAACAGAACAATAAGCAGTTTCTCAGAAATCTTCTTTCCAGATTTCATCTGAGGATATTTCCTTCTCCACCATAGCCCTCTATGGGCTTCCAAATATCACTTTGGCTATTCCACAAGTACTGTCTTAGCGAAAGGCTTCTTGAGGGGAAAGCTGTAACTCTGTGAGATGATTTCACAGAACACAAAGAAGTTTCTCACAAAGCTTCTTTCTCTTTGTTATCGGAAGATATTTCCTTTGGCCCTATAGTCTTCTAAGGGATCCGAAATATCTGTTCTCAGATTCCACAGAAATAAGGCTAGCAAAGAGATCCACGAAATACAGATGTAACTCTGTGAGATGAATTAACAGAACACTACAGTTTCTCAGAAAGCTTCTTTCCAGAGATCATCTGAGGATATTTCCTTTATCACCATAGCCCTCTATGGGCTTCCAAATATCACATTGCGAATTTCACAAGAACTGTCTCAGCGAAAGGCTTCTTGAGGGGAATGCTGTACCTCTCTGAGATGATTTTACAGAACACAAATTAGTTTCTCATTAAGCTTCTTTCTCTTTGTTATCGGAGGATATTTCCTTTGGTCCTATAGTCTTCAAAGGGATCCGAAATATCTGTTCTCAGATTCCACAGAAATAAGGCTAGCAAAGAGATCCACGAAATACAGATGCAACGCTGTGAGATGAATTAACAGAACACTAAGCAGTTTCTCAGAAAGCTTCTTTCCAGATTTCATCTGAGGATATTTCCTTTTTCACCATAGCCCTCTATGCGATTCCAAATATCACTTTGCCAATTCCACAAGAACTGTCTTAGCGAAAGCCTTCTTGAGGGGAAAGCTGTAACTCTGTGAGATGATTTCACAGAACACAAAGAAGTTTCTCAGAAAGCTTCTTTCACTTTGTTATCGGAGGATATTTCCTTTGGCCCTATAGTCCTCTAAGGGATCCGAAATATCTTTTCTCAGATTCCACAGAAATAAGGCTAGCAAAGAGATCAACGAAATACAGATGTAACTCTGTGAGATGAATTAACAGAACACTAAGCGGTTTCTCAGAAAGCTTCTTTCCAGATTTCATATGTGGATACTTCCTTTTTCACCATAGCCCTCTATGGGCTTCCAAATATCACTTTGCCAATTCCACATGAACTGTCTTAGCGAAAGGCTTCTTGAGGGGAAAGCTGTAACTCTGTGAGATGATTTCACAGAACACAAAGGTGTTTCTCACAAAGCTTCTTTCTCTTTGTTATCAGAAGATATTTCCTTTGGCCCTATAGTCTTCTAAGGGATCCGAAATATCTGTTCTCAGATTCCACAGAAATAAGGCTAGCAAAGAGATCCACGAAATACAGATGTAACTCTGTGAGATGAATTAACAGAACACTACAGTTTCTCAGAAAGCTTCTTTCCAGAGATCATCTGAGGATATTTCCTTTTTCACCATAGCCCTCTATGGGCTTCCAAATATCACTTTGCGAATTCCACAAGAACTGTTTCAGCGAAAGGCTTCTTGAAGGGAATGCTGTACCTCTCTGAGATGATTTTACAGAACACAAATTAGTTTCTCAGAAAGCTTCTTTCTCTTTGTTATCGGAGGATATTTCCTTTGGCCCTATAGTCCTCTAAGGGATCCGAAATATCTTTTCTCAGATTCCACAGAAATAAGGCTAGCAAAGAGATCAACGAAATACGGATGTAACTCTGTGAGATGAATTAACAGAACACTGAGCAGTTTCTCAGAAAGCTTCTTTCCAGATTTCATCTGAGGATATTTCCTTTTTCACCATAGCAGTCTATGGGCTTCCAAATATCTCTTTGCCATTTCCAGAAGAACTGTCTTAGCGAAATGCTTCTTGTGGGGAAAGCTGTAACTCTGTGAGATAATTTCACAGACGACAAAGAAGTTTCTCAGAAAGCTTCTTTCTCTTTGTTATCGGAGGATATTTCCTTTGGCCCTATAGTCTTCTAAGGGATCTGAAATATCTGTTCTCAGATTCCACAGAAATAAGGCTAGCAAAGAGATCCACGAAACACAGATGTAACTCTGTGAGATGAATTAACAGAACATTACAGTTTCTCAGAAAGCTTCTTTCCAGAGATCATCTGAGGATATTTCCTTATTCACCATAGCCCTCTATGGGCTTCCAAATATCACTTTGCCAATCCACAAGAACTGTCTCAGCGAAAGGCTTCTTGAGGGGAATGCTGTAATTCTCTGAGATGATTTCACAGAACACAAAGAAGTTTCTCAGAAAGCTTCTTTCTCTTTGTTATCGGAGTTTATTTCCTTTGGCCCTATAGTCTTCTAAGGGATCCGAAATATCTGTTCTCAGATTTCACAGAAATAACGCTAGCAAAGAGATCAACGAAATACAGATGTAACTCTGTGAGATGAATTAAAAGAACACTAAGCGGTTTCTCAGAAAGCTTCTTTCCATATTTCATCTGAGGATACTTCCTTTTTCACCATAGCCCTCTATGGGCTTCCAAATATCACTTTGCCAATTCCACAAGAACTGTCTTACCGAAAGGCTTCTTGAGGGGAAAGCTGTAACTCTGTGAGATGATCTCACAGAACACAAAGAAGTTTCTCAGAAAGCTTCTTTCACTTTGTTATCGGAGAATATTTCCTTTGGCCCTGTATTCCTCAAAGGGATCCGAAATATCTGTTCTCCGACTTCACAGAAATAACGCTAGCAAAGAGATCCACGAAATACAGATGTAACTCTTTGAGATGAATTAACAGAACACTAAGCAGTTTCTCAGAAAGGTTCTTTCCATATTTCATCTGAGGATATTTCCTTTTTCACCCTAGCCCTCTGTGCGCTTCCAAATATCACTTTGCCAATTCCACAAGAACTGTCTTAGCGAAAGGCTTCTTGAGGGTAAAGCTGTAACTCTGTGAGATGATTTCACAGAACACAAAGAAGTTTCTCAGAAAGCTTCTTTCTCTTTGTTATCGGAGGATATTTCCTTTGACCCTAGAGTCTTCTAAGGGATCCGAATTATCTGTTCTCAGATTCCACAGAAATAAGGCTAGCAAAGAGATCCACGAAATACAGATGTAACTCTGTGAGAAGAATTAACAGAACAATAAGCAGTTTCTCAGAAAGCTTCTTTCCAGATTTCATCTGAGGATATTTCCTTTTTCACCATAGCCCACTATGGGCTTCCAAATATCACTTTGCGAATTCCACAAGAACTGTCTCAGCGAAAGGCTTCTTGAGGGGAATGCTGTACCTCTCTGAGATGATTTTACAGAACACAAACTAGTTTCTCAGAAAGCTTCTTTCTCTTTGTTATCGGAGGATATTTCCTTTGGTCCTATAGTCTTCAAAGGGATCCGAAATATCTGTTCTCAGACTTCACAGAAATAACGCTAGCAAAGAGGTCCACGAAATACAGATGCAACGCTGTGAGATGAATTAACAGAACACTAAGCAGTTTCTCAGAAAGCTTCTTTCCAGATTTCATCTGAGGATATTTCCTTTTTCAGCATAGCCCTCTTTGCGATTCCAAATATCACTTTGCCAATTCCACAAGAACTGTCTTAGCGAAAGACTTCTTGAGGGGAAAGCTGTAACTCTGTGAGATGATTTCACAGAACACAAAGAAGTTTCTCAGAAAGCTTCTTTCACTTTGTTATCGGAGGATATTTCCTTTGGCCCTATAGTCCTCTAAGGGATCCGAAATATCTTTTCTCAGATTCCACAGAAATAAGGCTAGAAAAGAGATCAACGAAATACAGATGTAACTCTGTGTGATGAATTAACAGAACACTGAGCAGTTTCTCAGAAAGCTTCTTTCCAGATTTCATCTGAGGATATTTCCTTTTTCACCATAGCCCTCTATGGGCTTCCAAATATCTCTTTGCCAATTCCAGAAGAACTGTCTTAGCGAAAAGCTTCTTGTGGGGAAAGCTGTAACTCTGTGAGATGATTTCACAGAAGACAAAGAAGTTTCTCAGAAAGCTTCTTTCTCTTTGTTATCGGAGGATATTTCCTTTGGCCCTATAGTCTTCTAAGGGATCTGAAATATCTGTTCTCAGATTCCACAGAAATAAGGCTAGCAAAGAGATCCACGAAATACAGAAGTAACTCTGTGAGATGAATTAACAGAACACTACAGTTTCTCAGAAAGCTTCTTTCCAGAGATCATCTGAGGATATTTCCTTTTTCACCATAGCCCTCTATGGGCTTCCAAATATCACTTTGTGAATTCCACAAGAACTGTCTCAGCGAAAGGATTCTTGAGGGGAATGCTGTAACTCTCTGCGAAGATTTTACAGAACACAAATTAGTTTCTCAGAAAGCTTCTTTCTCTTTGTTATCGGAGGATATTTCCTTTGGTCCTATAGTCTTCAAAGGGATCCGAAATATCTGTTCTCAGACTTCACAGAAATAACGCTAGCAAAGAGGTCCACGAAATACAGATGCAACGCTGTGAGTTGAATTAACAGAACACTAAGCAGTTTCTCAGAAAGCTTCTTTCCAGATTTCATCTGAGGATATTTCCTTTTTCACCATAGCCCTCTATGCGATTCCAAATATCACTTTGCCAATTCCACAAGAACTGTCTTAGCGAAAGCCTTCTTGAGGGGAAAGCTGTAACTCTGTGAGATGATTTCACAGAACACAAAGAAGTTTCTCAGAAAGCTTCTTTCACTTTGTTATCGGAGGATATTTCCTTTGGCCCTTTAGTCCTCTAAGGGATCCGAAATATCTTTTCTCAGATTCCACAGAAATAAGGCTAGCAAAGAGATCAACGAAATACAGATGTAACTCTGTGAGATGAATTAACAGAACACTGAGCAGTTTCTCAGAAAGCTTCTTTCCAGATTTCATCTGAGGATATTTCCTTTTTCACCATAGCCCTGTATGGGCTTCCAAATATCACTTTGCCAATTCCAGAAGAACTGTCTTAGCGAAATGCTTCTTGTGGGGAAAGCTGTAACTCTGTGAGATAATTTCACAGAAGACAAAGAAGTTTCTCAGAAAGCTTCTTTCTCTTTGTTATCGGAGGATATTTCCTTTGGCCCTATAGTCTTCTAAGGGATCTGAAATATCTGTTCTCAGATTCCACAGAAATAAGGCTAGCAAAGAGATCCACGAAACACAGATGTAACTCTGTGAGATGAATTAACAGAACATTACAGTTTCTCAGAAAGCTTCTTTCCAGAGATCATCTGAGGATATTTCCTTATTCACCATAGCCCTCTATGGGCTTCCAAATATCACTTTGCCAATCCACAAGAACTGTCTCAGCGAAAGGCTTCTTGAGGGGAATGCTGTAACTCTCTGAGATGATTTCACAGAACACAAAGAAGTTTCTCAGAAATCTTCTTTCTCTTTGTTATCGGAGGATATTTCCTTTGGCCCTATAGTCTTCTAAGGGATCCGAAATATCTGTTCTCAGATTTCACAGAAATAACGCTAGCAAAGAGATCAACGAAATACAGATGTAACTCTGTGAGATGAATTAAAAGAACACTAAGCGGTTTCTCAGAAAGCTTCTTTCCAGATTTCATCTGAGGATACTTCCTTTTTCACCATAGCCCTCTATGGGCTTCCAAATATCACTTTGCCAATTCCACAAGAACTGTCTTACCGAAAGGCTTCTTGAGGGGAAAGCTGTAACTCTGTGAGATGATCTCACAGAACACAAAGAAGTTTCTCAGAAAGCTTCTTTCACTTTATTATCGGAGAATATTTCCTTTGGCCCTGTATTCCTCAAAGGGATCCGAAATATCTGTTCTCAGACTTCACAGAAATAACGCTAGCAAAGAGATCCACGAAATACAGATGTAACTCTGTGAGATGAATTAACAGAACACTAAGCAGTTTCTCAGAAAGGTTCTTTCCATATTTCATCTGAGGATATTTCCTTTTTCACCCTAGCCCTCTGTGCGCTTCCAAATATCACTTTGCCAATTCCACAAGAACTGTCTTAGCGAAAGGCTTCTTGAGGGGAAAGCTGTAACTCTGTGAGATGATTTCACAGAACACAAAGAAGTTTCTCAGAAAGCTTCTTTCTCTTTGTTATCGGAGGATATTTCCTTTGGCCCTAGAGTCTTCTAAGGGATCCGAATTATCTGTTCTCAGATTCCACAGAAATAAGGCTAGCAAAGAGATCCACGAAATACAGATGTAACTCTTTGAGAAGTATTAACAGAACAATAAGCAGTTTCTCAGAAGGCTTCTTTCCAGATTTCATCTGAGGATATTTCCTTCTTCACCATAGCCCTCTATGGGCTTCCAAATATCACTTTGGCTATTCCACAAGTACTGTCTTAGCGAAAGGCTTCTTGAGGGGAAAGCTGTAACTCTGTGAGATGATTTCACAGAACACAAAGAAGTTTCTCACAAAGCTTCTTTCTCTTTGTTATCGGAAGATATTTCCTTTGGCCCTATAGTCTTCTAAGGGATCCGAAATATCTGTTCTCAGATTCCACAGAAATAAGGCTAGCAAAGAGATCCACGAAATACAGATGTAACTCCGTGAGATGAATTAACAGAACACTACAGTTTCTCAGAAAGCTTCTTTCCAGAGATCATCTGAGGATATTTCCTTTATCACCATAGCCCTCTATGGGCTTCCAAATATCACTTTGCGAATTCCACAAGAACTGTCTCAGCGAAAGGCTTCTTGAGGGGAATGCTGTACCTCTCTGAGATGATTTTACAGAACACAAATTAGTTTCTCAGAAAGCTTCTTTCTCTTTGTTATCGGAGGATATTTCCTTTGGTCCTATAGTCTTCAAAGGGATCCGAAATATCTGTTCTCAGACTTCACAGAAATAACGTAGCAAAGAGGTCCACGAAATACAGATGCAACGCTGTGAGATGAATTAACAGAACACTAAGCAGTTTCTCAGAAAGCTTCTTTCCAGATTTCATCTGAGGATATTTCCTTTTTCACCATAGCCCTCTATGCGATTCCAAATATCACTTTGCCAATTCCACAAGAACTGTCTTAGCGAAAGCCTTCTTGAGGGGAAAGCTGTAACTCTGTGAGATGATTTCACAGAACACAAAGAAGTTTCTCAGAAAGCTTCTTTCACTTTGTTATCGGAGGATATTTCCTTTGGCCCTAGAGTCCTCTAAGGGATCCGAAATATCTTTTCTCAGATTCCACAGAAATAAGGCTAGCAAAGAGTTCAACGAAATACAGATGTATCTCTGTGAGATGAATTAACAGAACACTGAGCAGTTTCTCAGAAAGCTTCTTTCCATATTTCATCTGAGGATATTTCCTTTTTCACCATAGCCCTCTATGGGCTTCCAAATATCACTTTGCCAATTCCAGAAGAACTGTCTTAGCGAAAGGCTTCTTGTGGGGAAAGCTGTAACTCTGTGA
The DNA here is from genome assembly GCF_043159975.1 of Macaca nemestrina. Classification (NCBI taxonomy): domain Eukaryota; kingdom Metazoa; phylum Chordata; class Mammalia; order Primates; family Cercopithecidae; genus Macaca; species Macaca nemestrina. The sequence goes on from NC_092143.1 coordinate 29,922,080, forward strand.
AATGATTTCACAAAACACAAAGAAGTTTCTCAGAAAGCTTCTTTCTCTTTGTTATCGGAGGATATTTCCTTTGCCCTAAAGTCTTCTAAGGGATCTGAAATATCTGTTCTCAGATTCCACAAAAATAAGGCTAGCAAAGAGATCCACGAAACACAGATGTAACTCTGTGAGATGAATTAACAGAACATTACAGTTTCTCAGAAAGCTTCTTTCCAGAGATCATCTGAGGATATTTCCTTATTCACCATAGCCCTCTATGGGCTTCCAAATATCACCTTGCCAATCCACAAGAACTGTCTCAGCGAAAGGCTTCTTGAGGGGAATGCTGTAACTCTCTGAGATGATTTCACAGAACACAAAGAAGTTTCTCAGAAATCATCTTTCTCTTTGTCATCGGAGGATATTTCCTTTGGCCCTATAGTCTTCTAAGGGATCCGAAATATCTGTTGTCAGATTTCACAGAAATAACGCTAGCAAAGAGATCCACGAAATACAGATGTAACTCTGTGAGATGAATTAACAGAACACTAAGCAGTTTCTCAGAAAGCTACTTTCCAGATTTCATCTGAGGATATTTCCTTTTTCACCATACCCCTCTATGGGCTTCCAAATATCACTTTGCCAATTCCACAAGAACTGTCTTAGCGAAAGGCTTCTTGAGGGGAAAGCTGTAACTCTGTGAGATGATCTCACAGAACACAAAGAAGTTTCTCAGAAAGCTTCTTTCACTTTGTTATCGGAGAATATTTCCTTTGGCCCTGTATTCCTCAAAGGGATCCGAAATATCTGTTCTCAGACTTCACAGAAATAACGCTAGCAAAGAGATCCACGAAATACAGATGTAACTCTGTGAGATGAATTAACAGAACACTAAGCAGTTTCTCAGAAAGCTTCTTTCCATATTTTATCTGAGGATATTTCCTTTTTCACCCTAGCCCTCTGTGCGCTTCCAAATATCACTTTGCCAATTCCACAAGAACTGTCTTAGCGAAAGGCTTCTTGAGGGGAAAGCTGTAACTCTGTGAGATGATTTCACAGAACACAAAGAAGTTTCTCAGAAAGCTTCTTTCTCTTTGTTATCGGAGGATATTTCCTTTGGCCCTAGAGTCGTCTAAGGGTTACGAATTATCTGTTCTCAGATTCCACAGAAATAAGGCTAGCAAAGAGATCCACGAAATACAGATGTAACTCTGTGAGAAGAATTAACAGAACAATAAGCAGTTTCTCAGAAACCTTCTTTCCAGATTTCATCTGAGGATATTTCCTTTTTCACCATAGCCCTCTATGGGCTTCCAAATATCACTTTGGCAATTCCACAAGTACCGTCTTAGCGAAAGGCTTCTTGAGGGGAAAGCTGTAACTCTGTGAGATGATTTCACAGAACACAAAGAAGTTTCTCAGAAAGCTTCTTTCACTTTGTTATCGGAGGATATTTCCTTTGGCCCTATAGTCCTCTAAGGGATCCGAAATAACTTTTCTCAGATTCCACAGAAATAAGGCTAGCAAAGAGATCAACGAAATACAGATGTAACTCTGTGTGATGAATTAACAGAACACTGAGCAGTTTCTCAGAAAGCTTCTTTCCAGATTTCATCTGAGGATATTTCCTTTTTCACCATAGCCCTCTATGGGCTTCCAAATATCTCTTTGCCAATTGCAGAAGAACTGTCTTAGCGAAAAGCTTCTTGTGGGGAAAGCTGTAACTCTGTGAGATGATTTCACAGAAGACAAAGAAGTTTCTCAGAAAGCTTCTTTCTCTTTGTTATCGGAGGATATTTCCTTTGGCCCTATAGTCTTCTAAGGGATCTGAAATATCTGTTCTCAGATTCCACAGAAATAAGGCTAGCAAAGAGATCCACGAAATACAGATGTAACTCTGTGAGATGAATTAACAGAACACTACAGTTTCTCAGAAAGCTTCTTTCCAGAGATCATCTGAGGATATTTCCTTTTTCACCATAGCCCTCTATGGGCTTCCAAATATCACTTTGCGAATTCCACAAGAACTGTCTCAGCGAAAGGATTCTTGAGGGGAATGCTGTAACTCTCTGAGATGATTTTACAGAACACAAATTAGTTTCTCAGAAAGCTTCTTTCTCTTTGTTATCGGAGGATATTTCCTTTGGTCCTATAGTCTTCAAAGGGATCCGAAATATCTGTTCTCAGACTTCACAGAAATAACGGTAGCAAAGAGGTCCACGAAATACAGATGCAACGCTGTGAGTTGAATTAACAGAACACTAAGCAGTTTCTCAGAAAGCTTCTTTCCAGATTTCATCTGAGGATATTTCCTTTTTCAGCATAGCCCTCTATGCGATTCCAAATATCACTTTGCCAATTCCACAAGAACTGTCTTAGCGAAAGCCTTCTTGAGGGGAAAGCTGTAACTCTGTGAGATGATTTCACAGAACACAAAGAAGTTTCTCAGAAAGCTTCTTTCACTTTGTTATCGGAGGATATTTCCTTTGGCCCTTTAGTCCTCTAAGGGATCAGAAATGTCTTTTCTCAGATTCCACAGAAATAAGGCTAGCAAAGAGATCAACGAAATACAGATGTAACTTTGTGAGATGAATTAACAGAACACTGAGCAGTTTCTCAGAAAGCTTCTTTCCAGATTTCATCTGAGGATATTTCCTTTTTCACCATAGCCCTGTATGGGCTTCCAAATATCACTTTGCCAATTCCAGAAGAACTGTCTTAGCGAAATGCTTCTTGTGGGGAAAGCTGTAACTCTGTGAGATAATTTCACAGAAGACAAAGAAGTTTCTCAGAAAGCTTCTTTCTCTTTGTTATCGCAAGATATTTCCTTTGGCCCTATAGTCTTCTAAGGGATCTGAAATATCTGTTCTCAGATTCCACAGAAATAAGGCTAGCAAAGAGATCCACGAAACACAGATGTAACTCTGTTAGATGAATTAAAAGAACACTAAGCGGTTTCTCAGAAAGCTTCTTTCCAGAGATCATCTGAGGATATTTCCTTATTCACCATAGCCCTCTATGGGCTTCCAAATATCACCTTGCCAATCCACAAGAACTGTCTCAGCGAAAGGCTTCTTGAGGGGAATGCTGTAACTCTCTGAGATGATTTCACAGAACACAAAGAAGTTTCTCAGAAATCATCTTTCTCTTTGTCATCGGAGGATATTTCCTTTGGCCCTATAGTCTTCTAAGGGATCCGAAATATCTGTTGTCAGATTTCACAGAAATAACGCTAGCAAAGAGATCCACGAAATACAGATGTAACTCTGTGAGATGAATTAACAGAACACTAAGCAGTTTCTCAGAAAGCTACTTTCCAGATTTCATCTGAGGATATTTCCTTTTTCACCATAGCCCTCTATGGGCTTCCAAATATCACTTTGCCAATTCCACAAGAACTGTCTTAGCGAAAGGCTTCTTGAGGGGAAAGCTGTAACTCTGTGAGATGATCTCACAGAACACAAAGAAGTTTCTCAGAAAGCTTCTTTCACTTTGTTATCGGAGAATATTTCCTTTGGCCCTGTATTCCTCAAAGGGATCCGAAATATCTGTTCTCAGACTTCACAGAAATAACGCTAGCAAAGAGATCCACGAAATACAGATGTAACTCTGTGAGATGAATTAACAGAACACTAAGCAGTTTCTCAGAAAGCTTCTTTCCATATTTTATCTGAGGATATTTCCTTTTTCACCCTAGCCCTCTGTGCGCTTCCAAATATCACTTTGCCAATTCCACAAGAACTGTCTTAGCGAAAGGCTTCTTGAGGGGAAAGCTGTAACTCTGTGAGATGATTTCACAGAACACAAAGAAGTTTCTCAGAAAGCTTCTTTCTCTTTGTTATCGGAGGATATTTCCTTTGGCCCTAGAGTCGTCTAAGGGTTACGAATTATCTGTTCTCAGAGTCCACAGAAATAAGGCTAGCAAAGAGATCCACGAAATACAGATGTAACTCTGTGAGAAGAATTAACAGAACAATAAGCAGTTTCTCAGAAACCTTCTTTCCAGATTTCATCTGAGGATATTTCCTTTTTCACCATAGCCCTCTATGGGCTTCCAAATATCACTTTGGCAATTCCACAAGTACCGTCTTAGCGAAAGGCTTCTTGAGGGGAAAGCTGTAACTCTGTGAGATGATTTCACAGAACACAAAGAAGTTTCTCAGAAAGCTTCTTTCACTTTGTTATCGGAGGATATTTCCTTTGGCCCTATAGTCCTCTAAGGGATCCGAAATAACTTTTCTCAGATTCCACAGAAATAAGGCTAGCAAAGAGATCAACGAAATACAGATGTAACTCTGTGTGATGAATTAACAGAACACTGAGCAGTTTCTCAGAAAGCTTCTTTCCAGATTTCATCTGAGGATATTTCCTTTTTCACCATAGCCCTCTATGGGCTTCCAAATATCTCTTTGCCAATTCCAGAAGAACTGTCTTAGCGAAAAGCTTCTTGTGGGGAAAGCTGTAACTCTGTGAGATGATTTCACAGAAGACAAAGAAGTTTCTCAGAAAGCTTCTTTCTCTTTGTTATCGGAGGATATTTCCTTTGGCCCTATAGTCTTCTAAGGGATCTGAAATATCTGTTCTCAGATTCCACAGAAATAAGGCTAGCAAAGAGATCCACGAAATACAGATGTAACTCTGTGAGATGAATTAACAGAACACTACAGTTTCTCAGAAAGCTTCTTTCCAGAGATCATCTGAGGATATTTCCTTTTTCACCATAGCCCTCTATGGGCTTCCAAATATCACTTTGCGAATTCCACAAGAACTGTCTCAGCGAAAGGATTCTTGAGGGGAATGCAGTAACTCTCTGAGATGATTTTACAGAACACAAATTAGTTTCTCAGAAAGCTTCTTTCTCTTTGTTATCGGAGGATATTTCCTTTGGTCCTATAGTCTTCAAAGGGATCCGAAATATCTGTTCTCAGACTTCACAGAAATAACGGTAGCAAAGAGGTCCACGAAATACAGATGTAACTCTGTGAGATGAATTAAAAGAACACTAAGCGGTTTCTCAGAAAGCTTCTTTCCAGATTTCTTCTGAGGATACTTCCTTTTTCACCATAGCCCTCTATGGGCTTCCAAATATCACTTTGCCAATTCCACAAGAACTGTCTTAGCGAAAGGCTTCTTGAGGGGAAAGCTGTAACTCTGTGAGATGATTTCACAGAACACAGAGATGTTTCTCAGAAAGCTTCTTTCTCTTTGTTATCGGAGGATATTTCCTTTGGCCCAAGAGTCTTCTAAGGGATCCGAATTATCTGTTCTCAGATTCCACAGAAATAAGGCTAGCAAAGAGATCCACGAAATACAGATGTAACTATGTGAGAAGAATTTACAGAACAATAAGCAGTTTCTCAGAAAGCTTCTTTCCAGATTTCATCTGAGGATATTTCCTTTTTCACCATAGCCCTCTATGGGCTTCCAAATATCACTTTGGCAATTCCACAAGTACTGTCTTAGCGAAAGGCTTCTTGAGGGGAAAGCTGTAACTCTGTGAGATGATTTCACAGAACACAAAGAAGTTTCTCACAAGGCTTCTTTCTCTTTGTTATCGGAAGATATTTCCTTTGGCCCTATAGACTTCTAAGGGATCCAAAATGTCTGTTCTCAGATTCCACAGAAATAAGGCTAGCAAAGAGATCCACGAAATACAGATGTAACTCTGTGAGATGAATTAACAGAACACTACAGTTTCTCAGAAAGCTTCTTTCCAGAGATCATCTGAGGATATTTCCTTTTTCACCATAGCCCTCTATGGGCTTCCAAATATCACTTTGCGAATTCCACAAGAACTGTTTCAGCGAAAGGCTTCTTGAAGGGAATGCTGTACCTCTCTGAGATGATTTTACAGAACACAAATTAGTTTCTCAGAAAGCTTCTTTCTCTTTGTTATCGGAGGATATTTCCTTTGGCCCTATAGTCCTCTAAGGGATCCGAAATATCTTTTCTCAGATTCCACAGAAATAAGGCTAGCAAAGAGATCAACGAAATACGGATGTAACTCTGTGAGATGAATTAACAGAACACTGAGCAGTTTCTCAGAAAGCTTCTTTCCAGATTTCATCTGAGGATATTTCCTTTTTCACCATAGCAGTCTATGGGCTTCCAAATATCTCTTTGCCATTTCCAGAAGAACTGTCTTAGCGAAATGCTTCTTGTGGGGAAAGCTGTAACTCTGTGAGATAATTTCACAGACGACAAAGAAGTTTCTCAGAAAGCTTCTTTCTCTTTGTTATCGGAGGATATTTCCTTTGGCCCTATAGTCTTCTAAGGGATCTGAAATATCTGTTCTCAGATTCCACAGAAATAAGGCTAGCAAAGAGATCCACGAAACACAGATGTAACTCTGTGAGATGAATTAACAGAACATTACAGTTTCTCAGAAAGCTTCTTTCCAGAGATCATCTGAGGATATTTCCTTATTCACCATAGCCCTCTATGGGCTTCCAAATATCACTTTGCCAATCCACAAGAACTGTCTCAGCGAAAGGCTTCTTGAGGGGAATGCTGTAATTCTCTGAGATGATTTCACAGAACACAAAGAAGTTTCTCAGAAAGCTTCTTTCTCTTTGTTATCGGAGTTTATTTCCTTTGGCCCTATAGTATTCTAAGGGATCCGAAATATCTGTTCTCAGATTTCACAGAAATAACGCTAGCAAAGAGATCAACGAAATACAGATGTAACTCTGTGAGATGAATTAAAAGAACACTAAGCGGTTTCTCAGAAAGCTTCTTTCCAGATTTCATCTGAGGATACTTCCTTTTTCACCATAGCCCTCTATGGGCTTCCAAATATCACTTTGCCAATTCCACAAGAACTGTCTTACCGAAAGGCTTCTTGAGGGGAAAGCTGTAACTCTGTGAGATGATCTCACAGAACACAAAGAAGTTTCTCAGAAAGCTTCTTTCACTTTGTTATCGGAGAATATTTCCTTTGGCCCTGTATTCCTCAAAGGGATCCGAAATATCTGTTCTCCGACTTCACAGAAATAACGCTAGCAAAGAGATCCACGAAATACAGATGTAACTCTGTGAGATGAATTAACAGAACACTAAGCAGTTTCTCAGAAAGGTTCTTTCCATATTTCATCTGAGGATATTTCCTTTTTCACCCTAGCCCTCTGTGCGCTTCCAAATATCACTTTGCCAATTCCACAAGAACTGTCTTAGCGAAAGGCTTCTTGAGGGGAAAGCTGTAACTCTGTGAGATGATTTCACAGAACACAAAGAAGTTTCTCAGAAAGCTTCTTTCTCTTTGTTATCGGAGGATATTTCCTTTGGCCCTAGAGTCGTCTAAGGGTTACGAATTATCTGTTCTCAGAGTCCACAGAAATAAGGCTAGCAAAGAGATCCACGAAATACAGATGTAACTCTGTGAGAAGAATTAACAGAACAATAAGCAGTTTCTCAGAAACCTTCTTTCCAGATTTCATCTGAGCATATTTCCTTTTTCACCATAGCCCTCTATGGGCTTCCAAATATCACTTTGGCAATTCCACAAGTACCGTCTTAGCGAAAGGCTTCTTGAGGGGAAAGCTGTAACTCTGTGAGATGATTTCACAGAACACAAAGAAGTTTCTCAGAAAGCTTCTTTCACTTTGTTATCGGAGGATATTTCCTTTGGCCCTATAGTCCTCTAAGGGATCCGAAATAACTTTTCTCAGATTCCACAGAAATAAGGCTAGCAAAGAGATCAACGAAATACAGATGTAACTCTGTGTGATGAATTAACAGAACACTGAGCAGTTTCTCAGAAAGCTTCTTTCCAGATTTCATCTGAGGATATTTCCTTTTTCACCATAGCCCTCTATGGGCTTCCAAATATCTCTTTGCCAATTCCAGAAGAACTGTCTTAGCGAAAAGCTTCTTGTGGGGAAAGCTGTAACTCTGTGAGATGATTTCACAGAAGACAAAGAAGTTTCTCAGAAAGCTTCTTTCTCTTTGTTATCGGAGGATATTTCCTTTGGCCCTATAGTCTTCTAAGGGATCTGAAATATCTGTTCTCAGATTCCACAGAAATAAGGCTAGCAAAGAGATCCACGAAATACAGATGTAAGTCTGTGAGATGAATTAACAGAACACTACAGTTTCTCAGAAAGCTTCTTTCCAGAGATCATCTGAGGATATTTCCTTTTTCACCATAGCCCTCTATGGGCTTCCAAATATCACTTTGCGAATTCCACAAGAACTGTCTCAGCGAAAGGATTCTTGAGGGGAATGCAGTAACTCTCTGAGATGATTTTACAGAACACAAATTAGTTTCTCAGAAAGCTTCTTTCTCTTTGTTATCGGAGGATATTTCCTTTGGTCCTATAGTCTTCAAAGGGATCCGAAATATCTGTTCTCAGACTTCACAGAAATAACGGTAGCAAAGAGGTCCACGAAATACAGATGTAACTCTGTGAGATGAATTAAAAGAACACTAAGCGGTTTCTCAGAAAGCTTCTTTCCAGATTTCATCTGAGGATACTTCCTTTTTCACCATAGCCCTCTATGGGCTTCCAAATATCACTTTGCCAATTCCACAAGAACTGTCTTACCGAAAGGCTTCTTGAGGGGAAAGCTGTAACTCTGTGAGATGATCTCACAGAACACAAAGAAGTTTCTCAGAAAGCTTCTTTCACTTTGTTATCGGAGAATATTTCCTTTGGCCCTGTATTCCTCAAAGGGATCCGAAATATCTGTTCTCCGACTTCACAGAAATAACGCTAGCAAAGAGATCCACGAAATACAGATGTAACTCTGTGAGATGAATTAACAGAACACTAAGCAGTTTCTCAGAAAGGTTCTTTCCATATTTCATCTGAGGATATTTGCTTTTTCACCCTAGCCCTCTGTTCGCTTCCAAATATCACTTTGCCAATTCCACAAGAACTGTCTTAGCGAAAGGCTTCTTGAGGGGAAAGCTGTAACTCTGTGAGATGATTTCACAGAACACAGAGATGTTTCTCAGAAAGCTTCTTTCTCTTTGTTATCGGAGGATATTTCCTTTGGCCCAAGAGTCTTCTAAGGGATCCGAATTATCTGTTCTCAGATTCCACAGAAATAAGGCTAGCAAAGAGATCCACGAAATACAGATGTAACTATGTGAGAAGAATTTACAGAACAATAAGCAGTTTCTCAGAAAGCTTCTTTCCAGATTTCATCTGAGGATATTTCCTTTTTCACCATAGCCCTCTATGGGCTTCCAAATATCACTTTGGCAATTCCACAAGTACTGTCTTAGCGAAAGGCTTCTTGAGGGGAAAGCTGTAACTCTGTGAGATGATTTCACAGAACACAAAGAAGTTTCTCACAAGGCTTCTTTCTCTTTGTTATCGGAAGATATTTCCTTTGGCCCTATAGACTTCTAAGGGATCCAAAATGTCTGTTCTCAGATTCCACAGAAATAAGGCTAGCAAAGAGATCCACGAAATACAGATGTAACTCTGTGAGATGAATTAACAGAACACTACAGTTTCTCAGAAAGCTTCTTTCCAGAGATCATCTGAGGATATTTCCTTTTTCACCATAGCCCTCTATGGGCTTCCAAATATCACTTTGCGAATTCCACAAGAACTGTTTCAGCGAAAGGCTTCTTGAAGGGAATGCTGTACCTCTCTGAGATGATTTTACAGAACACAAATTAGTTTCTCAGAAAGCTTCTTTCTCTTTGTTATCGGAGGATATTTCCTTTGGCCCTATAGTCCTCTAAGGGATCCGAAATATCTTTTCTCAGATTCCACAGAAATAAGGCTAGCAAAGAGATCAACGAAATACGGATGTAACTCTGTGAGATGAATTAACAGAACACTGAGCGGTTTCTCAGAAAGCTTCTTTCCAGATTTCATCTGAGGATACTTCCTTTTTCACCATAGCCCTCTATGGGCTTCCAAATATCACTTTGCCAATTCCACAAGAACTGTCTTACCGAAAGGCTTCTTGAGGGGAAAGCTGTAACTCTGTGAGATGATCTCACAGAACACAAAGAAGTTTCTCAGAAAGCTTCTTTCACTTTGTTATCGGAGAATATTTCCTTTGGCCCTGTATTCCTCAAAGGGATCCGAAATATCTGTTCTCCGACTTCACAGAAATAACGCTAGCAAAGAGATCCACGAAATACAGATGTAACTCTGTGAGATGAATTAACAGAACACTAAGCAGTTTCTCAGAAAGGTTCTTTCCATATTTCATCTGAGGATATTTCCTTTTTCACCCTAGCCCTCTGTGCGCTTCCAAATATCACTTTGCCAATTCCACAAGAACTGTCTTAGCGAAAGGCTTCTTGAGGGGAAAGCTGTAACTCTGTGAGATGATTTCACAGAACACAAAGAAGTTTCTCAGAAAGCTTCTTTCTCTTTGTTATCGGAGGATATTTCCTTTGGCCCTAGAGTCTTTTAAGGGATCCGAATTATCTGTTCTCAGATTCCACAGAAATAAGGCTAGCAAAGAGATCCACGAAATACAGATGTAACTCTGTGAGAAGAATTAACAGAACAATAAGCAGTTTCTCAGAAAGCTTCTTTCCAGATTTCATCTGAGGATATTTCCTTTTTCACCATAGCCCACTATGGGCTTCCAAATATCACTTTGCGAATTCCACAAGAACTGTCTCAGCGAAAGGCTTCTTGAGGGGAAAGCTGTAACTCTCTGAGATGATTTCACAGAACACAAAGAAGTTTCTCAGAAAGCTTCTTTCTCTTTGTTATCGGAGGATATTTCCTTTGGCCCTAGAGTCGTCTAAGGGTTACGAATTATCTGTTCTCAGAGTCCACAGAAATAAGGCTAGCAAAGAGATCCACGAAATACAGATGTAACTCTGTGAGAAGAATTAACAGAACAATAAGCAGTTTCTCAGAAACCTTCTTTCCAGATTTCATCTGAGGATATTTCCTTTTTCACCATAGCCCTCTATGGGCTTCCAAATATCACTTTGGCAATTCCACAAGTACCGTCTTAGCGAAAGGCTTCTTGAGGGGAAAGCTGTAACTCTGTGAGATGATTTCACAGAACACAAAGAAGTTTCTCAGAAAGCTTCTTTCACTTTGTTATCGGAGGATATTTCCTTTGGCCCTATAGTCCTCTAAGGGATCCGAAATAACTTTTCTCAGATTCCACAGAAATAAGGCTAGCAAAGAGATCAACGAAATACAGATGTAACTCTGTGTGATGAATTAACAGAACACTGAGCAGTTTCTCAGAAAGCTTCTTTCCAGATTTCATCTGAGGATATTTCCTTTTTCACCATAGCCCTCTATGGGCTTCCAAATATCTCTTTGCCAATTCCAGAAGAACTGTCTTAGCGAAAAGCTTCTTGTGGGGAAAGCTGTAACTCTGTGAGATGATTTCACAGAAGACAAAGAAGTTTCTCAGAAAGCTTCTTTCTCTTTGTTATCGGAGGATATTTCCTTTGGCCCTATAGTCTTCTAAGGGATCTGAAATATCTGTTCTCAGATTCCACAGAAATAAGGCTAGCAAAGAGATCCACGAAATACAGATGTAACTCTGTGAGATGAATTAACAGAACACTACAGTTTCTCAGAAAGCTTCTTTCCAGAGATCATCTGAGGATATTTCCTTTTTCACCATAGCCCTCTATGGGCTTCCAAATATCACTTTGCGAATTCCACAAGAACGGTCTCAGCGAAAGGATTCTTGAGGGGAATGCAGTAACTCTCTGAGATGATTTTACAGAACACAAATTAGTTTCTCAGAAAGCTTCTTTCTCTTTGTTATCGGAGGATATTTCCTTTGGTCCTATAGTCTTCAAAGGGATCCGAAATATCTGTTCTCAGACTTCACAGAAATAACGGTAGCAAAGAGGTCCACGAAATACAGATGTAACTCTGTGAGATGAATTAAAAGAACACTAAGCGGTTTCTCAGAAAGCTTCTTTCCAGATTTCATCTGAGGATACTTCCTTTTTCACCATAGCCCTCTATGGGCTTCCAAATATCACTTTGCCAATTCCACAAGAACTGTCTTACCGAAAGGCTTCTTGAGGGGAAAGCTGTAACTCTGTGAGATGATCTCACAGAACACAAAGAAGTTTCTCAGAAAGCTTCTTTCACTTTGTTATCGGAGAATATTTCCTTTGGCCCTGTATTCCTCAAAGGGATCCGAAATATCTGTTCTCCGACTTCACAGAAATAACGCTAGCAAAGAGATCCACGAAATACAGATGTAACTCTGTGAGATGAATTAACAGAACACTAAGCAGTTTCTCAGAAAGGTTCTTTCCATATTTCATCTGAGGATATTTGCTTTTTCACCCTAGCCCTCTGTTCGCTTCCAAATATCACTTTGCCAATTCCACAAGAACTGTCTTAGCGAAAGGCTTCTTGAGGGGAAAGCTGTAACTCTGTGAGATGATTTCACAGAACACAGAGATGTTTCTCAGAAAGCTTCTTTCTCTTTGTTATCGGAGGATATTTCCTTTGGCCCAAGAGTCTTCTAAGGGATCCGAATTATCTGTTCTCAGATTCCACAGAAATAAGGCTAGCAAAGAGATCCACGAAATACAGATGTAACTATGTGAGAAGAATTTACAGAACAATAAGCAGTTTCTCAGAAAGCTTCTTTCCAGATTTCATCTGAGGATATTTCCTTTTTCACCATAGCCCTCTATGGGCTTCCAAATATCACTTTGGCAATTCCACAAGTACTGTCTTAGCGAAAGGCTTCTTGAGGGGAAAGCTGTAACTCTGTGAGATGATTTCACAGAACACAAAGAAGTTTCTCACAAGGCTTCTTTCTCTTTGTTATCGGAAGATATTTCCTTTGGCCCTATAGTCCTCTAAGGGATCCGAAATATCTTTTCTCAGATTCCACAGAAATAAGGCTAGAAAAGAGATCAACGAAATACAGATGTAACTCTGTGTGATGAATTAACAGAACACTGAGCAGTTTCTCAGAAAGCTTCTTTCCAGATTTCATCTGAGGATATTTCCTTTTTCACCATAGCCCTCTATGGGCTTCCAAATATCTCTTTGCCAATTCCAGAAGAACTGTCTTAGCGAAAAGCTTCTTGTGGGGAAAGCTGTAACTCTGTGAGATGATTTCACAGAAGACAAAGAAGTTTCTCAGAAAGCTTCTTTCTCTTTGTTATCGGAGGATATTTCCTTTGCCCTAAAGTCTTCTAAGGGATCTGAAATATCTGTTCTCAGATTCCACAAAAATAAGGCTAGCAAAGAGATCCACGAAACACAGATGTAACTCTGTGAGATGAATTAACAGAACATTACAGTTTCTCAGAAAGCTTCTTTCCAGAGATCATCTGAGGATATTTCCTTATTCACCATAGCCCTCTATGGGCTTCCAAATATCACCTTGCCAATCCACAAGAACTGTCTCAGCGAAAGGCTTCTTGAGGGGAATGCTGTAACTCTCTGAGATGATTTCACAGAACACAAAGAAGTTTCTCAGAAATCATCTTTCTCTTTGTCATCGGAGGATATTTCCTTTGGCCCTATAGTCTTCTAAGGGATCCGAAATATCTGTTGTCAGATTTCACAGAAATAACGCTAGCAAAGAGATCCACGAAATACAGATGTAACTCTGTGAGATGAATTAACAGAACACTAAGCAGTTTCTCAGAAAGCTACTTTCCAGATTTCATCTGAGGATATTTCCTTTTTCACCATACCCCTCTATGGGCTTCCAAATATCACTTTGCCAATTCCACAAGAACTGTCTTAGCGAAAGGCTTCTTGAGGGGAAAGCTGTAACTCTGTGAGATGATCTCACAGAACACAAAGAAGTTTCTCAGAAAGCTTCTTTCACTTTGTTATCGCAGAATATTTCCTTTGGCCCTGTATTCCTCAAAGGGATCCGAAATATCTGTTCTCAGACTTCACAGAAATAACGCTAGCAAAGAGATCCACGAAATACAGATGTAACTCTGTGAGATGAATTAACAGAACACTAAGCAGTTTCTCAGAAAGCTTCTTTCCATATTTTATCTGAGGATATTTCCTTTTTCACCCTAGCCCTCTGTGCGCTTCCAAATATCACTTTGCCAATTCCACAAGAACTGTCTTAGCGAAAGGCTTCTTGAGGGGAAAGCTGTAACTCTGTGAGATGATTTCACAGAACACAAAGAAGTTTCTCAGAAAGCTTCTTTCTCTTTGTTATCGGAGGATATTTCCTTTGGCCCTAGAGTCGTCTAAGGGTTACGAATTATCTGTTCTCAGATTCCACAGAAATAAGGCTAGCAAAGAGATCCACGAAATACAGATGTAACTCTGTGAGAAGAATTAACAGAACAATAAGCAGTTTCTCAGAAACCTTCTTTCCAGATTTCATCTGAGGATATTTTCTTTTTCACCATAGCCCTCTATGGGCTTCCAAATATCTCTTTGCCAATTCCAGAAGAACTGTCTTAGCGAAAAGCTTCTTGTGGGGAAAGCTGTAACTCTGTGAGATGATTTCACAGAACACAAAGAAGTTTCTCAGAAAGCTTCTTTCACTTTGTTATCGGAGGATATTTCCTTTGGCCCTATAGTCTTCTAAGGGATCTGAAATATCTGTTCTCAGATTCCACAGAAATAAGGCTAGCAAAGAGATCCACGAAATACAGATGTAACTCTGTGAGATGAATTAACAGAACACTACAGTTTCTCAGAAAGCTTCTTTCCAGAGATCATCTGAGGATATTTCCTTTTTCACCATAGCCCTCTATGGGCTTCCAAATATCACTTTGCGAATTCCACAAGAACTGTGTCAGCGAAAGGATTCTTGAGGGGAATGCTGTAACTCTCTGAGATGATTTTACAGAACACAAATTAGTTTCTCAGAAAGCTTCTTTCTCTTTGTTATCGGAGGATATTTCCTTTGGTCCTATAGTCTTCAAAGGGATCCGAAATATCTGTTCTCAGACTTCACAGAAATAACGCTAGCAAAGAGGTCCACGAAATACAGATGCAACGCTGTGAGTTGAATTAACAGAACACTAAGCAGTTTCTCAGAAAGCTTCTTTCCAGATTTCATCTGAGGATATTTCCTTTTTCAGCATAGCCCTCTATGCGATTCCAAATATCACTTTGCCAATTCCACAAGAACTGTCTTAGCGAAAGCCTTCTTGAGGGGAAAGCTGTAACTCTGTGAGATGATTTCACAGAACACAAAGAAGTTTCTCAGAAAGCTTCTTTCACTTTGTTATCGGAGGATATTTCCTTTGGCCCTTTAGTCCTCTCAGGGATCCGAAATATCTTTTCTCAGATTCCACAGAAATAAGGCTAGCAAAGAGATCAACGAAATACAGATGTAACTTTGTGAGATGAATTAAGAGAACACTGAGCAGTTTCTCAGAAAGCTTCTTTCCAGATTTCATCTGAGGATATTTCCTTTTTCACCATAGCCCTGTATGGGCTTCCAAATATCACTTTGCCAATTCCAGAAGAACTGTCTTAGCGAAATGCTTCTTGTGGGGAAAGCTGTAACTCTGTGAGATAATTTCACAGAAGACAAAGAAGTTTCTCAGAAAGCTTCTTTCTCTTTGTTATCGGAGGATATTTCCTTTGGCCCTATAGTCTTCTAAGGGATCTGAAATATCTGTTCTCAGATTCCACAGAAATAAGGCTAGCTAAGAGATCCACGAAACACAGATGTAACTCTGTGAGATGAATTAACAGAACATTACAGTTTCTCAGAAAGCTTCTTTCCAGAGATCATCTGAGGATATTTCCTTATTCACCATCGCCCTCTATGGGCTTCCAAATATCACTTTGCCAATCCACAAGAACTGTCTCAGCAAAAGGCTTCTTGAGGGGAATGCTGTAATTCTCTGAGATGATTTCACAGAACACAAAGAAGTTTCTCAGAAATCTTCTTTCTCTTTGTTATCGGAGGATATTTCCTTGGCCCTATAGTCTTCTAAGGGATCCGAAATATCTGTTCTCAGATTTCACAGAAATAACGCTAGCAAAGAGATCAACGAAATACAGATGTAACTCTGTTAGATGAATTAAAAGAACACTAAGCGGTTTCTCAGAAAACTTCTTTCCAGATTTCATCTGAGGATATTTCCTTTTTCACCCTAGCCCTCTGTGCGCTTCCAAATATCACTTTGCCAATTCCACAAGAACTGTCTTAGCGAAAGGCTTCTTGAGGGGAAAGCTGTAACTCTGTGAGATGATTTCACTGAACACAAAGAAGTTTCTCAGAAAGCTTCTTTCTCTTTGTTATCGGAGGATATTTCCTTTGGCCCTAGAGTCTTCTAAGGGATCCGAATTATCTGTTCTCAGATTCCACAGAAATAAGGCTAGCAAAGAGATCCACGAAATACAGATGTAACTCTTTGAGAAGAATTAACAGAACAATAAGCAGTTTCTCAGAAAGCTTCTTTCCAGATTTCATCTGAGGATATTTCCTTCTTCACCATAGCCCTCTATGGGCTTCCAAATATCACTTTGGCTATTCCACAAGTACTGTCTTAGCGAAAGGCTTCTTGAGGGGAAAGCTGTAACTCTGTGTGATGATTTCACAGAACACAAAGAAGTTTCTCACAAAGCTTCTTTCTCTTTGTTATCGGAGGATATTTCCTTTGGCCCTATAGTCTTCTAAGGGATCCGAAATATATGTTCTCAGATTCCACAGAAATAAGGCTAGCAAAGAGATCCACGAAATACAGATGTAACTCTGTGAGATGAATTAACAGAACACTACAGTTTCTCAGAAAGCTTCTTTCCAGAGATCATCTGAGGATATTTCCTTTATCACCATAGCCCTCTATGGGCTTCCAAATATCACTTTGCGAATTCCACAAGAACTGTCTCAGCGAAAGGCTTCTTGAGGGGAATGCTGTACCTCTCTGAGATGATTTTACAGAACACAAATTAGTTTCTCAGAAAGCTTCTTTCTCTTTGTTATCGGAGGATATTTCCTTTGGTCCTATAGTCTTCAAAGGGATCCGAAATATCTGTTCTCAGACTTCACAGAAATAACGCTAGCAAAGAGGTCCACGAAATACAGATGCAACGCTGTGAGATGAATTAACAGAACACTAAGCAGTTTCTCAGAAAGCTTCTTTCCAGATTTCATCTGAGGATAATTCCTTTTTCACCATAGCCCTCTATGCGATTCCAAATATCACTTTGTCAATTCCACAAGAACTGTCTTAGCGAAAGCCTTCTTGAGGGGAAAGCTGTAACTCTGTGAGATGATTTCACAGAACACAAAGAAGTTTCTCAGAAAGCTTCTTTCACTTTGTTATCGGAGGATATTTCCTTTGGCCCTTTAGTCCTCTAAGGGATCCGAAATATCTTTTCTCAGATTCCACAGAAATAAGGCTAGCAAAGAGATCAACGAAATACAGATGTAACTCTGTGAGATGAATTAACAGAACACTGAGCAGTTTCTCAGAAAGCTTCTTTCCAGATTTCATCTGAGGATATTTCCTTTTTCACCATAGCCCTGTATGGGCTTCCAAATATCACTTTGCCAATTCCAGAAGAACTGTCTTAGCGAAATGCTTCTTGTGGGGAAAGCTGTAACTCTGTGAGATAATTTCACAGAAGACAAAGAAGTTTCTCAGAAAGCTTCTTTCTCTTTGTTATCGGAGGATATTTCCTTTGGCCCTATAGTCTTCTAAGGGATCTGAAATATCTGTTCTCAGATTCCACAGAAATAAGGCTAGCAAAGAGATCCACGAAACACAGATGTAACTCTGTGAGATGAATTAACAGAACATTACAATTTCTCAGAAAGCTTCTTTCCAGAGATCATCTGAGGATATTTCCTTATTCACCATAGCCCTCTAAGGGCTTCCAAATATCACTTTGCCAATCCACAAAAACTGTCTCAGCAAAAGATTTCTTGAGGGGAATACTGTAATTCTCTGAGATGATTTCACAGAACACAAAGAAGTTTCTCAGAAATCTTCTTTCTCTTTGTTATCGGAGGATATTTCCTTTGGCCCTATAGTCTTCTAAGGGATCCGAAATATCTGTTCTCAGATTCCACAGAAATAAGGGTAGCAAAGAGATCCACGAAATACAGATGTAACTCTGAGAGATGAATTAACAGAACACTACAGTTTCTCAGAAAGCTTCTTTCCAGAGATCATCTGAGGATATTTCCTTTATCACCATAGCCCTCTATGGGCTTCCAAATATCACTTTGCGAATTCCACAAGAACTGTCTCAGCGAAAGGCTTCTTGAGGGGAATGCTGTACCTCTCTGAGATGATTTTACAGAACACAAATTAGTTTCTCAGAAAGCTTCTTTCTCTTTGTTATCGGAGGATATTTCCTTTGGTCCTGTAGTCTTCAAAGGGATCCGAAATATCTGTTCTCAGATTCCACAGAAATAAGGCTAGCAAAGAGATACACCAAATACAGATGTAACTCTGTGAGATGAATTAACAGAACGCTAAGCAGTTTCTCAGAAAGCTTCTTTCCAGATTTCATCTGAGGATATTTCCTTTTTCACCATTGCCCTCTATGGGCTTCCAAATATCACTTTGCCAATTCCACAAGAACTGTCTTAGCGAAAGGCTTCTTGAGGGGAAAGCTGTAACTCTGTGACATGATTTCAAAGAACACAAAGAAGTTTCTCAGAAAGCTTCTTTCTCTTTGTTATCGGAGGATATTTCCTTTGGCTCTAGAGTTTTCAAAGGGATCCGAAATATCTGTTCTCAGATTCCACACAAATAAGGCTACCAAAGAGATCTGCCAAATACAGAAGTAACTCTGTGAGGTGAATTTACAGAATGCTAAGCAGTTTCTCAGAAAGCTTCTTTCCAGATTTCATCTGAGGATATTTCCTTTTTCACCGCAGCCCTCTAAGCGCTTCCAAATATCACTTTGCCAATTCCACTAGAACTGTATTACCGAAAGGCTTCTTGAGGGGAAAGCTGTATCTCTGTGAGATGATTTCACAGAATACAAAGAAGTTTCTCGGAAAGCTTCTTTCTCTTTGTTATCGGAGGGTATTTCCTTTGTCCTATAGTCTTCTAAGGGATCCGAAATATCTGTTCTCAGATTCCACAGAAATAAGGCTAGCAAAGAGATCCACGAAATACAGATGTAACTCTGTGAGATGAATTAACAGAACAGTAAGCAGTTTCTCAGAAAGCTTCTTTCCAGATTTCATCTTAGGATATTTCCTTTTTCACCATAGCCCTCTAAGTTCTTCCAAATATCACTTTGCCAATTCCACAAGAACTGTGTTAGCGAAAGGCTTCTTGAGGGGAAAGCTGTAACTCTGTGAAATGATCTCACAGAACACAAAGAAGTTTCTCAGAAAGCTTCTTTCTCTTTGTTATCGGAGGATATTTCCTTAGGCTCTAGAGTCTTCTAAGGGATCCGAAATATCTGTTCCCCGATTCCACAGAAATAAGGCTAGCAAAGAGATCCACCAAATAGAGATGTAACTCTGTGAGATGAATTAACAGAACAGTAAGCAGTTTCTCAGAAAGCTTCTTTCCAGATTTCATCTGAGGTATTTCCTTTTTCACCATAGCCCTCTATGGGCTTCCAAATATCACTTTTCCAATTCCACAAAAACTGTCTTAGCGAAAGGCTTCTTGAGGGGAAAGCTGTAACTCTGTGAAATGATTTCACAGAACACAAAGATGTTTCTCAGAAAGCTTCTTTCTCTTTGTTATCGGAGGATATTTCCTTTGGCCCTAGAGTCTTCTAAGGGATTCGAAATATCTGTTCTGGGATTCCACAGAAATAAGGCTAGCAAAGAGATCCACGAAGTACAGATGTAACTCTGTGAGATGAATTAACAGAACACTAAGAAGTTTCTCAGAAAGCTTCTTTCCAGATTTCGTCTTAGGATATTTCCTTTTTCACCATAGCCCTATTAGGGCTTCCAAATATCACTTTGCCAAGTCCACAAGAACTGTCTTAGCGAAAGGCTTTTTGAGGGGAAAGCTGTAACTCTGTGAGATGATTTCACAGAACACAAAGAAGTTTCTCAGAAAGATTCTTTCTCTTTGTTATCGGAGGATATTTCCTTTGGCCCTATAGTCTTCTAAGGGATCCGAAATATCTGTTCTCAGATTCCACAGAGATAAGGCAACAAAGAGATCCACGAAATACAGATGTAACTCTGTGAGATAAATTAACAGAACACTAAGCAGTTTCTCACAAAGCTTATTTCCAGATTTCATCTGAGGATATTTCCTTTTTCACCATAGCCCTCTATGGGCTTCCAAATATCACTTTGCCAATTCCACAAGAACTGTATTAGCGAAAGGCTTCTTGAGGGGAAAGCTGTAACTCTGTGAGATGATTTCACAGAACACAAAGAAGTTTCTCAGAAAGCTTCTTTCTCTTTGTTATCGGAGGATATTTCCTTTGGCCCTATAGTATTCTAAGGGATCCGAAATATCTGTTCTCAGAATCTACAGAAATAAGGCTAGCAAAGAGATCCACGAAATACAGATGTAACTCTGTGAGATGAAATAACAGAACACTAAGCAGTTTCTCAGAAAGCTTCTTTCCAGATTTCTTCTGAGGATATTTCCTTTTTCACCAAAGCCCTCTATGGGCTTCCAAACATCACTTTGCCAATTCCACAAGAACTGTCTTAGCGAAAGGCTTCTTGAGGGGAAAGCTGTAACTCTGTGAGATGATTCACAGAACACATAGAAATTTCTCAGAAACCTTTCTCTTTGTTATCGGAGGATATTTCCTTTGGCCTTATAGTCTTCTAAGGGATCCGAAATATCTGTTCTCAGATTCCACACAAATAAGGCTACCAAAGAGATCTGCCAAATACAGAAGTAACTCTGTGAGGTGAATTTACAGAATGCTAAGCAGTTTCTCAGAAAGCTTCTTTCCAGATTTCATCTGAGGATATTTCCTTTTTCCTCGCAGCCCTCTAAGCGCTTCCAAATATCACTTTACCAATTCCACTAGAACTGTATTACCGAAAGGCTTCTTGAGGGGAAAGCTGTAACTCTGTGAAATGATCTCACAGAACACAAAGAAGTTTCTCAGAAAGCTTCTTTCTCTTTGTTATCGGAGGATATTTCCTTTGGCCCTAGAGTCTTCTAAGGGATCCGAAATATCTGTTCCCCGATTCCACAGAAATAAGGCTAGCAAAGAGATCCACCAAATACAGATGTAACTCTGTGAGATGAATTAACAGAACAGTAAGCAATTTCTCAAAAAGCTTCTTTCCAGATTTCATCTGAGGTATTTCCTTTTTCACCATAGCCCTCTATGGGCTTCCAAATATCACTTTTCCAATTCCACAAAAACTGTCTAAGCGAAAGGCTTCTTGAGGGGAAAGCTGTAACTCTGTGAAATGATTTCACAGAACACAAAGATGTTTCTCAGAAAGCTTCTTTCTCTTTGTTATCGGAGGATATTTCCTTTGGCCCTAGAGTCTTCTAAGGGATTCGAAATATCTGTTCTGGGATTCCACAGAAATAAGGCTAGCAAAGAGATCCACGAAGTACAGATGTAACTCTGTGAGATGAATTAACAGAACACTAAGAAGTTTCTCAGAAAGCTTCTTTCCAGATTTCTTCTTAGGATATTTCCTTTTTCACCATAGCCCTATAAGGGCTTCCAAATATCACTTTGCCAAGTCCACAAGAACTGTCTTAGCGAAAGGCTTTTTGAGGGGAAAGCCGTAACTCTGTGAGATGATTTCACAGAACACAAAGAAGTTTCTCAGAAAGCTTCTTTCTCTTTGTTATCGGAGGATATTTCCTTCGGCCCTATAGTCTTCAAAGGGATCCGAAATATCTGTTCTCAGATTCCACAGAAATAAAGCTAGCAAAGAGATCCACGAAATACAGATGTAACTCTTTGAGATGAATTAACAGAACACTAAGCAGTTTCTAAGAAAGCTTCTTTCCAGATTTCATCTGAGGATATTTCCTTTTTCACCATAGCCCTATATGGGCTTCCAAATATCACTTTGCCAATTCCACAAAAACTGTCTTAGCGAAAGGCTTCTTGAGGGGAAAGCTGTAACTCTGTGAGATGATTTCACAGAGCACAAAGAAGTTTCTCAGAAAGCTTCTTTCTCTTTGTTATCGGAGGATATTTCCTTTGGCCCTATAGTCTTCTAAGGCATCCGAAATATCTGTTCTCCGATCCCACAGAAATAAGGCTAGCAAAGAGATCTACCAAATACAGATGTAACTATGTGAGATGAAATAACAGAACGCTATGCAGTTTCTCAGAAAGCTTCTTTACAGATTTCATCTGAGGATATTTCCTTTTTCACCATAGCCCTCTATGGGCTTCCAAATATCACCTTGCCAATTCACAAGAACAGTCTTAGAGAAAGGCTTCTTGACGGGAAATCTGTAACTCTGTGAGGTGATATCAAAGAACACAAAGAAGTTTCTCAGAAAGCTTCTTTCTCTTTGTTATCGGAGGATATTTCCTTTGGCCCTATAGTCTTCTTAGGGATGCGAAATATCTGTTCTCAGATTCCACAGTAATAAGGCTAGCAAAGAGATCCACGAAATACAGATGTAACTCTGTGAGATGAATTAACAGAACACTAAGCAGTTTCTCAGAAAGCTTCTTTCCAGATTTCATCTGAGGATATTTCCTT
Source organism: Macaca nemestrina (assembly GCF_043159975.1). Classification (NCBI taxonomy): domain Eukaryota; kingdom Metazoa; phylum Chordata; class Mammalia; order Primates; family Cercopithecidae; genus Macaca; species Macaca nemestrina. Next base: position 29,944,571 of record NC_092143.1, read on the forward strand.
TTTCACCATAGCCCTCTATGGGCTTCCAAATATCACTTTGCCAATTCCACCAGAACTGTCTTAGCGAAAGACTTCTTGAAGGGAAAGCTGTAACTCTGTGAGATGATTTCACAGAACACAAAGAAGTTTCTCAGAAACCTTTCTCTTTGTTAACGGAGGATATTTCCTTTGGCCCTATAGTCTTGAAAGGGATCCGAAATATCTGTTCTCAGATTACACAGAAATAAGGCTAGCAAAGAGATCCACGAAATAAAGATGTAACTCTGTGAGATGAATTAACAGAACACTAAGCAGTTTCTCAGGAGGCTTCTTTCCAGATTTCATCTGAGGATATTTCCTTTATCACCGTAGCCCTCTATGCGCTTCCAAATATCACTTTGCCAATTCCACAAGAACTGTCTTAGCGAAAGGCTTCTTGAGGGGAAAGCTGTATCTCTGTGAGATGATTTCACAGAACACAAAGAAGTTTCTCAGAAACCTTTCTCTTTGTTAACGGAGGATATTTCCTTCGGCCCTACAGTCTTCTAAGGGATCCGAAATATCTGTTTTCAGATTCCACAGAAATAAGGCTAGCAAAGAGATCCACGAAATACAAATGTAACTCTGTGAGATGAATTAACAGAACACTAAGCAGTTTCTCAGAAAGCTTCTTTCCAGATTTCATCTGAGGATATTTCCTTTTTCACCATAGCCCTCTATGGGCTTCCAAATATCACTTTGCCAATTCCACAAGAACTGTGTTAGCGAAAGGCTTCTTGAGGGGAAAGCTGTAACTCTGTGAGATGATTTCACAGAACCCAAAGAAGTTTCTCAGAAAGCTTCTTTCCCTTTGTTATCGGAGGATATTTCCTTTGGCCCTAGAGTCTTCTTAGAGATCCGAAATATCTGTTCCCCGATTCCACAGAAACAAGGCTATGAAAGAGATCCACGAAATAAAGATGTAACTCTGTGAGATGAATTAACAGAACACTATGCAGTGTCTCAGAAAGCTTCTTTCCAGATTTCATCTGAGGATATTTCCTTTTTCACCATAGCCCTCTAAGGGCTTCCAAATATCACTTTGCCAATTCCACAAGAACTGTGTTAGCGAAAGGCTTCTTGAGAGGAAAGCTGTAACTCTGTGATATGATTTCACAGACCCAAAGAAGTTTCTCAGAAAGCTTCTTTCTCTTTGTTATCGGAGGATATTTCCTTTGGCCCTAGAGTCTTCTAAGGGATTCGAAATATCTGTTCTCCGATTCCACAGAAATAAGGCTAGCAAAGAGATCCACGAAGTACAGATGTAACTCTGTGAGATGAATTAACAGAACACTAAGCAGTTTCTCAGAAAGCTTCTTTCCAGATTTCATCTGAGGATATTTCCTTTTTCACCATAGCCCACTAAGGGCTTCCAAATATCACTTTGACAAGTCCACAAAAACTGTGTTAGCGAAAGGCTTCTTGAGGAGAAAGCTGTAACTCTGTGAGATGATTTCACAGAACACAAAGAAGTTTCTCAGAACGCTTCTTTCTCTTTGTTATCGGAGGATATTTCCTTAGGCCCTATAGTCTTCAAAGGGATCCGAAATATCTGGTCTCAGATTCCACAGAAATAAGGCTAGCAAAGAGATCCACGAAATACAGATGTAACCCTGTGAGATGAATTAACAGAACAGTAAGCAGTTTTCAGAAAGCTTCTTTCCAGATTTCATCTGAGGATATTTCCTTTTTCACCATAGCCCTCTATGGGCTTCCAAATATCACTTTGCCAATTCACAAGAACAGTCTTAGCGTAAGGCTTATTGAGGGGAAAGCTGTAACTCTGTGAGGTGATATCAAAGAACACAAAGAAGTTTCTCAGAAAGCTTCTTTCTCTTTGTTATCGGAGGATATTTCCTTTGGCCCTATAGTCTTCTTAGGGATGCGGAATATCTGTTCTCAGATTCCACAGAAAAAAGGCTAGCAAAGAGATCCACGAAATACAGATGTAACTCTGTGAGATGAATTAATAGAGCACTAAGCAGTTTCTCAGAAAGCTTCTTTCCAGATTTCATCTGAGAATATTTCCTTTTTCACCGTAGCCCTCTATGGGCTTCCAAATATCACTTTGCCAATTCCACAAGAACTGTGTTAGCGAAAGGCTTCCTTAGGGGAAAGCTGTAACTCTGTGAAATGATTTCACAGAACGCAAAGAAGTTAATCAGAAAGCTTCTTTCCCTTTGTTATCGGAGTATATTTACTTTGGCCCTATAGTCTTCAAAGGGATTCGAAATATCTGTTCTCAGATTCCACAGAAATAAGGCTAGCAAAGAGATCCACGAAATACAGATGTAACTCTGTGAGATGAATTAACAGAACACTAAGCAGTTTCTCAGAAAGCTTCTTTCCAGATTTCATCTGAGGATATTTCCTTTTTCACCATAGCCCTCTATGGGCTTCCAAATATGACTTTGCCAATTCCTCAAGAACTGTCTTAGTGAAAGTCTTCTTGAGTGGAAAGCTGTAACTCTGTGAGATGATTTCACAGAACACAAAGAATTTTCCCAGAAAGCTTCTTCCTCTTTGTTATCCTAGGATATTTCCTTTGGCTCTATAGTCTTCTAAGGGATCGGAAATATCTGTTCTCAGATTCCACAGAAAAAAGGCTAGCAAAGAGATCCACGAAATACAGATGTAACTCTGTGAGATGAATTATCAGAACATTAAGCAGTTTCTCAGAAAGCTTCTTTCCAGATTTCATCTGAGAATATTTCCTTTTTCACCATAGCCTTCTATGGGCTTCCAAATATCTCTTTGCCAATTCCACAAGAAGTGTCTTAGCGAAAGGCTTCTTGAGGGAAAGCTGTAACTCTGTGAGATGATTTCACAGAACACATAGAAGATTCTTAGAAACCTTTCTCTTTGTTATCGGAGGATATTTCCTTTGGCCTTATGTTCTTCTAAGGGATCCGAAATATCTGTTCTCAGATTCCACAGAAATAAGGCCAGCAAAGAGATCTGCCAAATACAGATGTAACTCTGTGAGATGAAATAACAGAACACTAAGCAGTTTCTCAGAAAGCTTCTTTCCAGTTTTCATCTGAGGATATTTCCTTTTTCACCATAGCCCTCTATGGGCTTCCAAATATCACATTGCCAATTCCAAAAGAACTGTCTTAGCGAAAGGCTTCTTGAGGGGAAAGCTGTAACTCTGTGAGATGATTTCTCAGAACACAAAGAAGTTTCTCAGAAAGCTTCTTTCTCTTTGATATCGGAGGATATTTCCTTTCGCCCTATAGTTTTCTAAGGGATCCGAAATATCTGTTCTCAGATTCCAGAGAAATAAGGCTAGCAAAGAGATCCACGAAATACAGATGGAACACTGTGAGATAAATTAACAGAACATTAAGCAGTTTCTCAGAAAACTTCCTTCCAGATTTCATCTGAGGATATTTCCTTTTTCACCGCAGCCCACTATGCGCTTCCAAATATCACTTTGCCAATTCCACTAGAACTGTGTTAGCGAAAGGCTTCTTGAGGGGAAAGCTGTAACTCTGTGAGATGATATCACAGAACACAAAGAAGTTTCTCAGAAAGCTTCTTTCTCTTTGTTATCGGAGGATATTTCCTTTGGCCCTAGAGTCTTCTAAGGGATCCGAAATATCTGTTCTCAGATTCCACAGAAATAAGGCTAGCAAAGAGATCCACGAAATACAGATGTAACTCTGTGAGATGAATTAACAGAACACTAAGCAGTTTCTCAGAAAGCTACTTTCCAGATTTCATGTGAGGATATTTCCTTTTTCACCATAGCCCTCTATGGGCTTCCAAATATCACTTTGCCAATTCCAAAAGAATTGTCCTAGCGAAAGGCTTCTTGAGGGGAAAGCTGTAACTCTGTGAGATGATTTCACAGAACACAAAGAAGTTTCTCAGAATGCTTCTTTCTCTTTGTTATCGGAGGATATTTCCTTTGGCCCTAGAGTCTTCTAAGGGATCCGAAATATCTGCTCTCAGATTCCACAGAAATAAGGCTAGCAAAGAGATCCACGAAATACAGATGTAACTCTGTGAGATGAATTAAAAGAACACTAAGCAGTTTATCAGAAAGCTTCTTCCCAGATTTCTTCGGAGAATATTTCCTTTTTCACCATAGCCCTCTAAGGGCTTCCAAATATCACTTTGCCAATTCCACAAGAACTGTCTTAGCGAAAGGCTTCTTGAGGGGAAAGCTGTAACTCTGTGAGATGATTTCACAGAACACAAAGAACTTTCTCAGAAAGCTTCTTTCTCTTTGTTATCGGAGGATATTTCCTTTGGCCCTAGAGTCTTCTAAGGGATCCGAAATATCTGTTCTCAGATTCCACAGAAATAAGACTAGCAAAGAGATCCAGGAAATACAGATGTACCTCTTTGAGATGAATTAACAGAACACCAAGCAGTTTCTCACAAAGATTCTTTACAGATTTCATCTGAGGATATTTCCTTTTTCACCATAGCCCTCTAAGGCCTTCAAATATCACTTTGCCAATTCCACAAGAACTGTGTTAGCGAAAGGCTTCTTGAGGGGAAAGCTGTAACTCTGTGAGATGATATCACAGAACACAAAGAAATTTCTCAGAAAGCTTCTTTCTCTTTGTTATCGGAGGATATTTCCTTTGGCCCTAGAGTCTTCTAAGGGATCCGAAATACCTGTTCTCAGATTCCACAGAAATAAGGCTAGCAAAGAGATCCACGAAATACAGATGTAACTCTGTGAGATGAATTAACAGAACACTAAGCAGTCTCTCAGAAAGCTACTTTCCAGATTTCATCTGAGGATATTTCCTTTTTCACCATAGCCCTCTATGGGCTTCCAAATATCACTTTGCCAATTCCAAAAGAACTGTCTTAGCGAAAGGCTTCTTGAGGAGAAAGCTGTAACTCTGTGCGATGATTTCACAGAACACAAAGAAGTTTCTCAGAAAGCTTCTTTCTCTTTGTTATCGGAGGATATTTCCTTTGGCCCTATAGTCCTGAAAGGGATCCGAAATATCTGTTCTCAGATTCCACAGAAATAAGGCTAGCAAAGAGATCCATGAAATACAGATGTAACTCTGTGAGATGAATTAACAGAACACTAAGCAGTTTCTCAGAAAGCTTCTTTCCAGATTTCATCTGAGGATATTTTCTTTTTCACCATAGCCCTCAGTGGGCTTCCAAATATCACTTTTCCAATTCCACAAAAAGTGTCTTAGCGAAAGGCTTCTCGAGGGGAAAGCTGTAACTCTGTGAGATGATTTCACAGAACACAAAGAAGTTTTTCAGAAAGCTTCTTTCTCTTTGTTATCGGAGGATATTTCCTTTGGCCCTAGAGTCTTCTAAGGGATCCGAAATATCTGTTCTCAGATTCCACAGAAATAAGACTAGCAAAGAGATCCACGAAATACAGATGTAACTCTTTGAGATGAATTAACAGAACACCAAGCAGTTTCTCAGAAAGCTTCTTTCCAGATTTCATCTGAGGATATTTCCTTTTTCACCATAGCCTTCTATGGGCTTCCAAATATCACTTTGCCAATTCCACAAAACTGTCTTAGCGAAAGGCTTCTTGAGGGGAAAGGTGTAACTCTGTGAGATGACTTCACAGAACACAAAGAAGTTTCTCAGAAAGCTTCTTTCTCTTTGTTATCGGAGGATATTTCCTTTGGCCCTATAGTCTTCTAAGGGATCCGAAATATCTGTTCTCAGATTCCACACAAATAAGGCTAGCAAAGAGATCCACGAAATACAGATGTAACTCGGTGAGATGAATTAACAGAACACTAAGCAGTTTCTCAGAAAGCTACTTTCCAGATTTCATCTGAGGATATTTCCTTTTTCACCATAGCCCTCTATGGGCTTCCAAATATCACTTTGCCAATTCCAAAAGAACTGTCTTAGCGAAAGGCTTCTTGAGGGAAAAGCTGTAACTCTGTGAGATGATTTCACAGAACACAAAGAAGTTTCTCAGAAAGCTTCTTTCTCTTTGTTATCGGAGGATATTTCCTTTGGCCGTAGAGTCTTCAAAGGGATCCGAAATATTTGTTCTCCGATTCCACAGCAATAAGGCTAGCAAAGAGATCCACGAAATACAGATGTAACTCTCTGAGATGTATTAACAGAACACTAAGCAGTTTCTCAGAAAGCTTCTTTCCAGATTTCATCTGAGGATATTTCCTTTTTCATCATAGCCCTCTAAGGGCTTCCAAATATCACTTTGCCAATTCCACAAGAACTGTGTTAGTGAAAGTCTTCATGAGGGGAAAGCTGGATCTCTGTGAGATGATTTCACAGAACACAAAGAAGTTTCTCAGAAAGCTTCTTTCTCTTTGTTATCGGAGGATATTTCCTTTGGCCCTAGAGTCTTCTAAGGGATCCGAAATATCTGTTCTCAGATTCCACAGAAAAAAGGCTAGCAAAGAGACCCACGAAATACAGACGTAACTCTGTGAGATGAATTAACAGAGCACTAAGCAGTTTCTCAGAAAGCTTCTTTTCAGATTTCATCTGAGAATATTTCCTTTTTCACCAGAGCCCTCTATGGGCTTCCAAATATCACTTTGCCAATTCCAAAAGAACTGTCTTAGTGAAAGGCTTCTTGAGGGGAAAACTGTAACTCTGTGAGATGATTTCACAGAACACAAAGAAGTTTCTCAGAAAGCTTCATTCTCTTTGTTATCGGAGGATATTTCCTTTGGCCCTAGAGTCGTCTCAGTGATCCGAAATATCTGTTCTCCGATTCCACAGAAATAAGGCTAGCAAAGAGATACACCGAATACAGATATATCTCTGTGAGATGAATTAACAGAACACTAAGCAGTTTCTCAGAAAGCTTCTTTCCAGATTTCATCTGAGGATATTTCCTTTTTCACCATAGCCCTCTTTGGGCTTCCAAATATTACTTTGCCAATTCCACAAGAACTGTGTTAGCGAAAGGCTTCTTGAGGGGAAAGCTGTAACTCTGTGAGATGATTTCACAGAACACAAAGAAGTTTCTCAGAAAGCTTCTTTCTCTTGGTTATCGGAGGATATTTCCTTTGGCCCTAGAGTCTTCTAAGGGATCCGAAATATCTGCTCTCAGATTCCACAGAAATAAGGCTAGCAAAGAGATCCACGAAATACAGATGTAACTCTGTGAGATTAATTAACAGAACACTAAGCAGTTTCTCAGAAATCTTCTTCCCAGATTTCTTCTGAGGATATATCCTTTTTCACCATAACCCTCTTTGGGCTTACAAATATCACTTTGCCAAATACACAAAAACTGTCTTAGCGAAAGGTTTCTTGAGGGGAAAGCTGTAACTCTGTGAGGTGATTTCACAGAACACAAAGAAGTTTCTCAGAAAGCTTCTTTTGTTTGTTCTCGGAGGATATTTCCTTTGGCCCTATAGTCTTCTAAGGGATCCGAAATATCTGTTCTCAGATTCCACCGAAGAAAGGCTAGCAAAGAGATCAACGAAATACCGATGTAACTCTGTGAGATGAATTAACAGAGCTCTTGGCAGTTTCTCAGAAAGCTTCTTTCTCTTTGTTATCGGAGGATTTTTCCTTTGGCCCTATAGTCTTCTAAGGGACCCGAAATATCTGTTCTCAGATTCCACAGAAATAAGGCTAGCAAAGAGTTCAACGAAATACAGATGTAACTCTGTGAGATGAATTAACAGAACACTAAGCAGTTTCTCAGAAAGCTTCTTTCCAGATTTCATCTGAGGATATTTCCTTTTTCGCCATAGCCCTCTATGGGCTTCCAAATATCACTTTGCCAATTCCACAAGAACTGTCTTAATGAAAGGCTTCTCTAGGGGAAAGCTGTATCTCCGTGAGATGATTTCACAGAACACAAAGAAGTTTCTCAGAAAGCTTCTTTCTCTTTGTTATCGGAGGATACTTCCTTTGGCCCTATAGTCTTCTAAGGGATCCGAAATATCTGTTCTCAGATTCCACAGAAATAAGGCTAGCAAAGAGATCCACGAAATACAGATGTAACTCTGTGAGATGAATTAACAGAACACTAAGCAGTTTCTCAGAAAGCTTCTTTCCAGATTTCATCTGAGGATATTTCCTTTTTCACCATAGCCTTCTATGCGCTTCCTAATATCACTTTGCCAATTCCATAAGAAATGTCTTAGCGAAAGACTTCTTGAGGGGAAAGCTCTAACGCTGTGAGGTGATTTCACAGAACACAAAGAAGTTTCTCAGAAAGCTTCTTTCTCTTTGTTATCGGAGTTTATTTCCTTTGGCCCTCTAATCTTCAAAGGGATCCGGAATATCTGTTCTCAGATTCCAGAGAAATAAGGCTAGCAAAGAGATCCACGAAATACAGATGTAACTCTGTGAGATGAATTAACAGAACACTAAGCAGTTTCTCAGAAATCTTCTTTCCAGATTTCATCTGAGGATATTTCCTTTTTCACCATAGCCCTCTATGGGCTTCCAAATACCACTTTGCCAATGCCACAAGAACTGTCTTAGCGAAAGGCTTTTTGAGGGGAAAGCTGTAACTCTGTGAGATGATTTCACAGAACACAAAGAAGTTTCTACGAAAGCTTCTTTCTCTTTGTTTTCGGAAGATATTTCCTTTGGCCCTATAGTCTTCTAAGGGATCCGAAATATCTGTTCTCAGATTCCACAGAAATAAGGCTAGCAAAGAGATCCATGAAATACAGATGTAACCCTGTGAGATGAATTAACAGAACACTAAACAGTTTCTCAGAAAGCTTCTTTCCAGATTTCATCTGAGGATATTTCCTTTTTCACCATAGCCCTCTATGCGCTTCCAAATATCACTTTGCCAAATCCACAAGAACTGTCTTAGCGAAAGGTTTTTGAGGGGAAAGCTGTAACTCGGTGAGATGATTTCACAGAACACAAAGAAGTTTCTAAGAAAGCTTGTTTCTCTTTGTTATCGGAAGATATTTCCTTTGGCCGTATAGTCTTCTAAGGGATCCGAAATATCTGTTCTCAGATTCCACAGAAATAAGGCTAGCAAAGAGATCCACGAAAGACAGATGTAACTCTGTGAGATGAATTAACAGAACACTAAGTAGTTTCTGAGAAAGCTTCTTTCTCTTTGTTATCGGAGTTTATTTCCTTTGTCCCTATAATCTTCAAAGGGATCCGGAATATCAGTTCTCAGATTACACAGAAATAAGGCTAGCAAAGATATCCACGAAATACAGATGTAACTCTGTGAGATGAATTAACAGAACACTAAGCAGTTTCTCAGAAAGCTTCTTTCCAGATTTCATCTGAGGATATTTCCTTTTTCACCATAGCCCTCTATGGGCTTCCAAATATCACTTTGCCAATTCCACAAGAACTGTCTTAGCGAAAGTCTTCTTGAGGGGAAAGCTGTACTCTGTGAGATGATTTCACAGAACACAAAGTAGTTTCTGAGAAAGCTTCGTTCTCTTTCTGATCGGAGGATATTTCTTTGGCCCAATAGTCTTCTAAGGGATCCGAAATATCTGTTCTCAGATTCCACAGAAATAAGGCTAGCAAAGAGATCCACGAAATACAGATGTAACTCTGTGAGATGAATTAACAGAACACTAAGCAGTTTCTCAGAAAGCTTCTTTACAGATTTCATCTGAGGATATTTCCTTTTTCACCATAGCCCTCTATGCGCTTCCAAATATCACTTTGCCAATTCCACAAGAAATGTCTTATCGAAAGGCTTCTTGAGGGGAAAGCTGTAACTCTGTGAGGTGATTTCACAGAACACAAAGAAGTTTCTCAGAAAGCTTCTTTCTCTTTGTTATCGGAGTTAATTTGCTTTTGCCCTATTGTCTTCTAAGGGATCCGAAATATCTGTTCTCAGATTCCACAGAAATAAGGCTAACAAAGAGATCTAGGAAATACAGACGTAACTCTGTGAGAAGAATTAACAGAACACTAAGCAGTTTCTCAGAAAGCTTCTTTCCAGATTTCATCTGAGGATATTTCCTTTTTCACCGTAGACCTCTATGGGCTTCCAAATATCACTTTGCCAATTCCACAAGAACTGTCTTAGCGAAAGGCTTCTTGAGGGGAAAGCTGTAACTCTGTGAGATGATTTCACAGAATGCAAAGAAGTTTCTCACAAAGCTTCTTTCTCTTTGTTATCGGAGGATATTTCCTTTGACACTATAGTCTTCTAAGGGATCCGAAATATCTGTTCTCAGGTTCCACAGAAATAAGGCTAGCAAAGAGATCCACGAAATACAGATGTAATTCTGTGAGATGAATTAACAGAACACTAAGCAGTTTCTCAGAAAGCTTCTTTCCAGATTTCATCTGAGGATACTTCCTTTTTCACCAGAGCCCTCTATGAGCTTCCAACTATCACTTTTCCAATTCCACAAGAACTCTCTTAGCGAAAGGCTTCTTGAGGGGAAAGCTGTAACTCTGTGAGATGATTTCACAGAACACAAAGAAGTTTCTCAGAAAGCTTCTTTCTCTTTGTTATCGGAGGATATTTCCTTTGGCCCTATATTCTTCTAAGGTATCCGAAATATCTGTTCTCAGATTCCACAGAAATAAGGCTAACAAAGCGATCTACGAAATACAGATGTAACTCTGTGAGATGAATTAACAGAACACTAAGCAGTTTCTCAGAAAGCTTCTTTCCAGGTTTCATCTGAGGATATTTGCTTTTTCACCATAGCCCTGAATGGGCTTCCAAATATCACTTTGCCAATTCCACAAGAACTGTCTTAGTGAAAGGCTTGTTGAGGGGAAAGCTGTAACTCTGTGAGATGATTTCACAGAACACAAAGAAGTTTCTCAGAAAGCTTCTTCTCTTTGTTATCGCAGGATATTTCCTTTGGCCCTATAGTCTTCTAAGGGATCCGAAATATCTGTTCTCAGATTCCACAGAAAAAAGGATAGCAAAGAGATCCACGAAATACAGATGTAACTCTGTGAGGTGAATTAACAGAACACTATGCAGTATCTCAGAAAGCTTCCTTCAAGATTTCATCTGAGGATATTTCCTTTATCACCGTAGCCCTCTATGGGCTTCCAAATATCTCTTTGCCAATTCCACAAGAACTTTCTTAGCGAAAGGCTTCTTAAGCGGATCGCTGTAACTCTGTGACTTGATTTCACAGAATAAAAAGAAGTTTCTCAGAAAGCTTCTTTCTCTTTGTTATCGGAGGATATTTCCTTTGGCCCTATAGTCTTCAAAGGGATCCGAAATATCTCTTCTCAGATTCCACAGAAATAAGGCTAGCAAAGAGATCCACGAAATACAGATGTAACTCTGTGAGATGAATTAACAGAACACTAAGCAGTTTCTCAGAAAGCTTCTTTCCAGATTTCATCTCAGGATATTTCCTTTTTCACCGTAGCCCTCTATGGGCTTCCAAATATCACTTTGCCAATTCCACAAGAACTGTCTTAGCTAAAGGCTTCTTGAGGGGAAAGCTGTAACTCTGTGAGATGATTTCACAGAACACAAAGAAGTTTCTCAGAAAGCTTCTTTCTCTTTGTTATCGGAGGATATTTCCTTTGGCACTATAGACTTCTAAGGGATCCGAAATATCTGTTCTCAGGTTCCACAGAAATAAGGCTAGCAAAGAGATCCACGAAATACAGATGTAACTCTGTGAGATGAATTAACAAAACACTAAGCAGTTTCTCAGAAAGCTTCTTTCCAGATTTCATCTGAGGATATTTCCTTTTTCACCATAGCCCTCTTTGGGCTTCCAACTATCACTTTTCCAATTCCACGAGAACTGTCATAGCGAAAGGCTTCTTCAGGGGAAAGCTGTAACTTTGTGATATGATTTCACAGAACACAAAGAAGTTTCTCAGAAAGCTTCTTTCTCTTTGATATCGGAGGATATTTCCTTTGGCCCTATTGTCTTCTAAGGGATCCGAAATATCTGTTCTCAGATTCCACAGAAGTAAGGCTGGCAAAGAGATACACGAAATACAGATGTAACTCTGTGAGATGAATTAACAGAACACTAAGCAGTTTCTCAGAAAGCTTCTTTCCAGATTTCATCTTAGGATATTTCCTTTTTCACCATAGCCCTCTATGCGCTTCCAAATATCACTTTGCCAATTCCACAAGAACTGTCTTAGCGAAAGGCTTCTTGAGGGGAAAGCTGTAACTCTGTGAGATGATTTCACAGAACACAAAGAAGTTTCTCAGAAAGCTTCTTTCTCTTTGTTATCGGAGGATATTTCCTTTGGCACTATAGACTTCTAAGGGATCCGAAATATCTGTTCTCAGGTTCCACAGAAATAAGGGTAGCAAAGAGATCCACGAAATACAGATGTAACACTGTGAGATGAATTAACAGAACACTAAGCAGTTTCTCAGAAAGCTTCTTTCCAGATTTCATCTTAGGATATTTCCTTTTTCACCATAGCCCTCTATGGGCTTCCAACTATCACTTTTCCAATTCCACGAGAACTGTCTTAGCGAAAGGCTTCTTGAGGGGAGAGCTGTAACTTTGTGAGATGATTTCACAGAACACAAAGAAGTTTCTCAGAAAGCTTCTTTCTCTTTGATATCGGAGGATATTTCCTTTGGCCCTATAGTCTTCTAAGGGATCCGAAATATCTGTTCTCAGATTCCACAGAAGTAAGGCTAGCAAAGAGATCCAAGATATACAGATGTATCTCTGTGAGATGAATTAACAGAACACTAAGCAGTTTCTCAGAAAGCTTCTTTCCAGATTTCATCTGAGGATATTTCCTTTTTCACCATAGCCCTGTATTGGCTTCCAAATATCACTTTGCCAATTTCACAAGAACTGTCTTAGCGAAAGGCCTCTTGAGGGGAAAGCTGTAACTCTGTGAGATGATTTCACAGAACACAAAGAAGTTTCTCAGAAAGCTTCTTTCTCTTTGTTATCGGAGGATATTTCCTTTGGCACTATAGACTTCTAAGGGATCCGAAATATCTGTTCTCAGGTTCCACAGAAATAAGGCTAGCAAAGAGATCCACGAAATACAGATGTAACTCTGTGAGATGAATTAACAGAACACTAAGCAGTTTCTCAGAAAGCTTCTTTCCAGATTTCATCTGAGGATATTTCCTTTTTCACCATAGCCCTCTATGGGCTTCCAACTATCACTTTTCCAATTCCACGAGAACTGTCTTAGCGAAAGGCTTCTTGAGGGGAAAGCTGTAACTTTGTGAGATGATTTCACAGAACACAAAGAAGTTTCTCAGAAAGCTTCTTTCTCTTTGATATCGGAGGATATTTCCTTTGGCCCTATAGTCTTCTAAGGGATCCGAAATATCTGTTCTCAGATTCCACAGAAGTAAGGCTAGCAAAGAGATCCACGAAATACAGATGTAACTCTGTGAGATGAATTAACAGAACACTAAGCAGTTTCTCAGAAATCTTCTTTCCAGATTTCATCTTAGGATATTTCCTTTTTCACCATAGCCCTGTATTGGCTTCCAAATATCACTTTGCCAATTTCACAAGAACTGTCTTAGCGAAAGGCTTCTTGAGGGGAAAGCTGTAACTCTGTGAGATGATTTCACAGAACAGAAAGAAGTTTCTCAGAAAGCTTCTTTCTCTTTGTTATTGGAGTTTATTTCCTTTGGCCCTATCGTCTTCTAAGGGATCCGAAATATCGGTTCTCAGATTCCACAGAAATAAGGCTAACAAAGCGATCTACGAAATACAGATGTAACTCTGTGAGATGAAATAACAGAACTCTAAGCAGTTTCTCAGAAAGCTTCTTTCCAGATTTCATCTGAGGATATTTCCTTATTCACCATAGCCCTCTATGCGCTTCCAAATATCACTTTGCCTTTCCCCAAGAACTGTCTTAGTGAAAGGCTTCTTGAGCGGAAAGCTGTAACTCTCTGAGATGATGTCTCAGAACACAAAGAAGTTTCTCAGAAAGCTTCTTTCTCTTTGTTATCGGAGTTTATTTCCTTTGGCCCTATAGTCTTCAAAGGGATCCGAAATATCTATTCTCAGATTCCACAGAAATAAGGCTAGCAAAGAGGTCCACGAAATACAGATGTAACTCTATGAGAAGAAATAACAGAACACTAAGCAGTTTCTCAGAAAGCTTCTTTCCAGATTTCATCTGAGGATACTTCCTTTTTCACCATAGCCCTCTCTGGGCTTCCAACTATCAGTTTTCCAATTCCACAAGAACTGTCTTAGCGAAAGGCTTCTTGAGGGGAAAGCTGTAACTCTGTGAGATGATTTCACGGAACACAAAGAAGTTTCTCAGAAAGCTTCTTTCTCTTTGTTATCGGAGGATATTTCCTTTGGCCCCATAGTCTTCTAAGAGATCCGAAATATCTGTTCTCAGATTCCACAGAAATAAGGCTAGCAAAGAGATCCACGAAATACAGATGTAACTCTGTGAGATGAATTAACAGAACACTAAGCAGTTTCTCAGAAAGCTACTTTCCAGATTTCATCTGAGGATATTTTCTTTTTCACCATAGCCCTCTATGGGTTTCCAAATATTACTTTGCCAATTCCACAAGAACTCTCTTAGCGAAAGGCTTCTTGAGGGGAAAGCTGTAACTCTGTGAGATGATTTCACAGAACACAAAGAAGTTTCTCAGAAAGCTTCTTTCTCTTTGTTATCGGAGGATATTTCCTTTGGCCCTATAGTCTTCAAAGGGATCCGAAATATCTGTTCTCAGATTCCACAGAAATAAGGCTAGCAAAAGATCCACGAAATACAAATGTAACTCTGTGAGATGAATTAACAGAACACTAAGCAGTTTCTCAGAAAGCTACTTTCCAGATTTCATCTGTGGATATTTCCTTTTTCGCCATAGCCCTCTATGGGCTTCCAAATATCACTTTGCCAATTCCACAAGAACTGTCTTAGCGAAAGCCTCTTGAGTGGAAAGCTGTAACTCTGGGAGATGATTTCACGGAACACAAAGAAGTTTCTGAGAAAGCATCGTTCTCTTTGTGATCGGAGGATATTTCCTTTGGCCCTCTAGTCTCCTAAGGGATCCGAAATATCTGTTCTCAGATTCCACAGAAATAAGGCTAGCAAAGAGATACACCAAATACAGATGTAACTCTGTGAGATGAATTAACAGAACACTAAGCAGTTTCTCAGAAAGCTTCTTTCCAGATTTCATCTGAGGATATTTCCTTTTTCACCATAGCCCTCTATGGGCTTCCAAATATCACTTAGCCAATTCCACAAGAACTGTCTTAGCGAAAGACTTCTTGAGGGGAAAGCTGTAACTCTGTGAGATGATTTCACAGAACACAAAGAAGTTTCTAAGAAAGCTTCTTTCTCTTTGTTATCGGAAGATATTTCCTTTGGCCCTATAGTCTTCTAAGCGATCCGAAATATCTGTTCTCAGATTCCACAGAAATAAGGCTAGCAAAGAGATCCACGAAATTCAGATGTAACTCTGTGAGATGAATTAACAGAACACTAAGCAGTTTCTCAGAAAGCTACTTTCCAGATTTCATCTGAGGATATTTCCTTTTTCACCATAGCCCTGTATGGGCTTCCAAATATTACTTTGCCAATTCCACAAGAACTGTCTTAGCGAAAGGCTTCTTGAGGGGAAAGCTGTAACTCTGTGAGATGATTTCACAGAACACAAAGAAGTTTCTCAGAAAGCTTCTTTCTCTTTGTTATCGGAGGATATTTCCTTTGGCCCAATAGTCTTCTAAGAGATCCGAAATATCTGTTCTCAGATTCCACAGAAGTAACGCTAGCAAAGAGATAAACCAAATACAGATGTAACTCTGTGAGATGAATTAACAGAACACTAAGCAGTTTCTCAGAAAACTTCTTTCCAGATTTCATCTGAGGATATTTCCTTTTTCACCATAGCCCTCTATGGGCTTCCAAATATCACTTTGCCAATTCCACGAGAACTGTCTAAGCGAAAGACTTCTTCAGGGGAAAGCTGTACCTCTGTGAGATGATTTCTATGAACACAAAGAAGTTTCTCACAAAGCTTATTTCTCTTTGTTATCGGAGGATATTTCCTTTGGCCCTATAGTCTTCTAAGGGATCCGAAATATCTGTTCTCAGATTCCACAGAAATTAGGCTAGAAAAGAGATACACCAAATACAGATGTAACTCTGTGAAATGAATTAAGAGAACACTAAGCAGTTTCTCAGAAAGCTTCTTTCCAGATTTCATCTGAGGATATTTCCTTTTTCACCACAGCCCTCTATGGGTTTCCAAATATCACTTTGCCAATTCCAAAAGAACTGTCTTAGCGAAAGACTTCTTCAGGGGAAAGCTGTAACTCTGTGAGATGATTTCACAGAACACAAAGAAGTTTCTCAGAAAGCTTCTTTCTCTTTGTTATCGGAGGATATTTCCTTTGGCCCTAGAGTCTTCAAAGGGATCCGAAATATCTGTTCTCAGATTCCACAGAAATAAGGCTAGCAAAGAGATCCACGAAATACAGATGTAACTCTGTGAGATGAATTAACAGAACACTAAGCAGTTTCTCAGAAAGCTACTTTCCAGATTTCATCTGAGTATATTTCCTTTTTCACCATAGCCCTCTATGGGCTTCCAAATATTACTTTGCCAATTCCACAAGAACTGTCTTAGCGAAAGGCTTCTTGAGGGGAAAGCTGTAACTCTGTGAGATGATTTCACAGAGCACAAAGAAGTTTCTCAGAAAGCTTCTTTCTCTTTGTTATCAGAGGATTTTTCCTTGGGCCCTATAGTCTTCAAAGGGATCTGAAATATCTGTTCTCAGATTCCACAGAAATAAGGCTAGCAAAATATCCACGAAATGCAAATGTAACTCTGTGAGACGAATTAACAGAACACTAAGCAGTTTCTCAGAAAGCTTCTTTCCAGATTTCATCTGAGGATACTTCCTTTTTCACCATAGCCCTCTATGGGCTTCCAAATATCACTTTGCCAATTCCACAAGAACTGTCTTAGCGAAAGGCTTCTTGAGGGGAAAGCTGTAACTCTGTGAGATGATTTCACAGACCACAAAGAAGTTTCTCAGAAAGCTTATCTCTCTTTGTTATCGGAGGATATTTCCTTTGGCCCTATAGTCTTCAAAGTAATCCGAAATATCTGTTCTCAGATTAAACAGAAATAACGCTAGCAATTAGATACACCATATACAGATATAACTCTGTGAGATGAATTAACAGAACACTAAGCAGTTTCTCAGAAAGCTTCTTTCCAGATTTCATCTGAGGATATTTCCTTTTTCACTATAGCCCTCTATGGGCTTCCAAATATCACCTTGCCAATTCCAGAAGAACTGCCTTAGCGAAAGACTTCTTGAGGGGAAAGCTGTAAGTGTGTGAGATGATTTCACAGAACACAAAGAAGTTTGTAAGAAAGCTTCTTTCTCTTTGTTATCGGAAGAGATTTCCTTTGGCCCTATAGTCTTCTAAGGGATCCGAAATATCTGTTCTCAGATTCCACAGAAATAACGCTAGCAAAGAGATACACCAAATACAGATGTAACTCTGTGAGATGAATTAACAGAACACTAAGCAGTTTCTCAGAAAGCTTCTTTCCAGATTTCATCTGAGGATATTTACTTTTTCACCATAGCCCTCTATGGGTTTCCAAATATCACTTTGCCAATTCCAAAAGAACTGTCTTAGCGAAAGACTTCTTCAGGGGAAAGCTGTAACTCGGTGAGATGATTTCACAGAACACAAAGAAATTTCTCAGAAAGCTTCTTTCTCTTTGTTATAGGAGGATATTTCCTTTGGCCCTAGAGTCTTCAAAGGGATCCGAAATATCTGGTCTCAGATTCCACAGAAATAAGGCGAGCAAAGAGATACACCAAATACAGATGTAACTCTGTGAGATGATTTCACAGAACACAAAGAAGTTTCTCAGAAAGCTTCTTTCTCTTTGTTATCGGAGTTTATTTCCTTTGGCCCTATAATCTTCAAAGGGATCCGGAATATCTGTTCTCAGATTCCACAGAAATAAGGCTAGCAAAGAAATCCACGAAATACAGATGTAACTCTGTGAGATGAATTAACAGAACACTAAGCAGTTTCTCAGAAAGGTTCTTTCCAGATTTCATCTGAGGATATTTCCTTTTTCACCATAGCCCTCTATGGGCTTCCAAATATCATTTTGCCAATTCCACAAGAACTGTCTTAGCGAAAGACTTCTTGAGGGGAAAGCTCTAACGCTGTGAGGTGATTTCACAGAACACAAAGAAGTTTCTCAGAAAGCTTCTTTCTCTTTGTTATCGGAGTTTATTTCCTTTGGCCCTATAATCTTCAAAGGGATCCGGAATATCTGTTCTCAGATTCCACAGAAATAAGGCTAGCAAAGAGATCCACGAAATACAGATGTAACTCTGTGAGATGAATAAACAGAACACTAAGCAGTTTCTCAGAAAGCTTCTTTCCAGATTTCATCTGCGGATAATTCCTTTTTCACCATAGCACTATATGGGCTTCCAAATATCACTCTGGCAATTCCACAAGAACTGTCTTAGCGAAAGGCTTCTCTAGGGGAAAGCTGTATCTCTGTGAGATGATTTCACAGAACACAAAGAAGTTTCTCAGAAAGCTTCTTTCTCTTTGTTATCGGAAGATATTTCCTTTGGCCCTATAGTCTTCAAAGGGATCCGAAATATCTGTTCTCACATTCCACAGAAATAAGGCTAGCAAAGAGATCCACGAAATACAGATGTAACTCGGTGAGATGAATTAACAGAACACTAAGCAGTTTCTCAGAGAGCTTCTTTCCAGATTTCATCTGAGGATATTTCCTTTTTCACCATAGCCCTCTATGGGCTTCCAAATATCACTTTGCCATTTCCACAAGAACTGTCTTAGCGAAAGACTTCTTGAGGGGAAAGCTGTAACTCTGTGAGATGATTTCACAGAATACAAAGAAGTTTGTAAGAAAGCTTCTTTCTCTTTGTTATCGGAAGATATTTCCTTTGGCCCTATAGTCTTCTAAGGGATCCTAAATATCTGTTCTCAGATTCCACAGAAATAAGGCTAGCAAAGAGATCCACGAAATACACAGGTAACCCTGTGAGATGAATTAACAGATCACTAAGCAGTTTCTCAGAAAGCTACTTTCCAGATTTCATCTGAGGATATTTCCTTTTTCACCATAGCCCTGTATGGGCTTCCAAATATTACTTTGCCAATTCCACAAGAACTGTCTTAGCGAAAGGCTTCTTGAGGGGAAAGCTGTAACTCTGTGAGATGATTTCACAGAACACAAAGAAGTTTCTCAGAAAGCTTCTTTCTCTTTGTTATCGGAGGATATTTCCTTTGGCCCTATAGTCTTCTAAGAGATCCGAAATATCTGTTCTCAGACTCCACAGAAATAAGGCTAGCAAAGAGATACACCAAATACACATGTAACTCTGTGAGATGAATTAACAGAACACTAAGCAGTTTCTCAGAAAGCTTCTTTCCAGATTTCATCTGAGGATATTTCCTTTTTCACCATAGCCCTCTATGCGCTTCCAAATATCACTTTGCCAATTCCACAAGAACTGTCTTAGCGAAAGGTTTTTGAGGGGAAAGCTGTAACTCTGTGAGATGATTTCACAGAACACAAAGAAGTTTCTAAGAAAGCTTGTTTCTCTTTGTTATCGGAAGATATTTCCTTTGGCCGTATAGTCTTCTAAGGGATCCGAAATATCTGTTCTCAGATTCCACAGAAATAAGGCTGGCAAAGAGATCCACGAAATACAGATGTAACTCTGTGAGATGAATTAACAGAACACTAAGCAGTTTCTCAGAAAGCTTCTATCTCTTTGTTATCGGAGTTTATTTCCTTTGGCCCTATAATCTTCAAAGGGATCCGGAATATCAGTTCTCAGATTACACAGAAATAAGGCTAGCAAAGATATCCACGAAATACAGATGTAACTCTGTGAGATGAATTAACAGAACACTAAGCAGTTTCTCAGAAAGCTTCTTTCCAGATTTCATCTGAGGATATTTCCTTTTTCACCATAGCCCTCTATGGGCTTCCAAATATCACTTTGCCAATTCCACAAGAACTGTCTTAGCGAAAGTCTTCTTGAGGGGAAAGCTGTACTCTGTGAGATGATTTCACAGAACACAAAGTAGTTTCTGAGAAAGCTTCGTTCTCTTTCTGATCGGAGGATATTTCTTTGGCCCAATAGTCTTCTAAGGGATCCGAAATATCTGTTCTCAGATTCCACAGAAATAAGGCTAGCAAAGAGATCCACGAAATACAGATGTAACTCTGTGAGATGAATTAACAGAACACTAAGCAGTTTCTCAGAAATCTACTTTCCAGATTTCATCTGAGGATATTTCCTTTTTCACCATAGCCCTCTAGGGGCTTCCAAATATCACTTTGCCAATTCCACAAGAACTGTCTTAGCGAAAGTCTTCTTGAGTGGAAAGCTGTAACTCTGTGAGATGATTTCACAGAACACAAAGTAGTTACTGAGAAAGCTTCGTTCTCTTTGTGATCGGAGGATATTTCCTTTGGCCCTCTAGTCTCCTAAGGGATCCGAAATATCTGTTCTCAGATTCCACAGAAATAAGGCTAGCAAAGAGATCCAAGAAATACTGATGTAACTCTGTGAGATGAATTAACAGAACACTAAGCAGTTTCTCAGAAAGCTACTTTCCACATTTCATCTGAGGATATTTCCTTTTTCACCATAGCCCTCTATGGGCTTCCAAATATTACTTTGCAAATTCCACAAGAACTGTCTTAGTGAAAGGCTTCTTGAGGGGTAAGCTGTAACTCTGTGAGATGATTTCACAGAACACAAAGAAGTTTCTCAGAAAGCTTCTTTCTCTTTGTTATCGGAAGATATTTCCTGGGGCCCTATAATCTTCTTAGGGATCCGAAATATCTGTTCTCAGATTCCACAGAAATAAGGCTAGCAAAGAGATACACCAAATACAGATGTAACTCTGTGAGATGAATTAACAGAACACTAAGCAGTTTCTCAGAAAGCTTCTTTCCAGATTTCATCTGAGGATATTTCCTTTTTCACCATAGCCCTCTATGGGCTTCCAAATATCACTTTGCCAAATCCACAAGAACTGTCGTAGCGAAAGACTTCTTGAGGGGAAAGCTGTAACTCTGTGAGATGATTTCACAGAACACAAAGAAGTTTCTCAGAAAGCTTCTCTATCTTTGTTATCGGAGGATATTTCCTTTGGCCCTAGATTCTTCAAAGGGATCCGAAATATCTGTTCTCAGATTCCACAGAAATAAGGCGAGCAAAGAGATCCACCAAATACAGATGTAACTCTGTGAGATGAATTAACAGAACACTAAGCAGTTTCTCAGAAAGCTTCTTTCCAGATTTCATCTGAGGATATTTCCTTTTTCACCATAGCCCTCTATGGGCTTCCAAATATCACTTTGCCAATTCCACAAGAACTGTCTTAGCGAAAGTCTTCTGAGGGGAAAGCTGTACTCTGTGAGATGATTTCACAGAACACAAAGTAGTTTCTGAGAAAGCTTCGTTCTCTTTCTGATCGGAGGATATTTCTTTGGCCCAATAGTCTTCTAAGGGATCCGAAATATCTGTTCTCAGATTCCACAGAAATAAGGCTAGCAAAGAGATCCACGAAATACAGATGTAACTCTGTGAGATGAATTAACAGAACACTAAGCAGTTTCTCAGAAATCTACTTTCCAGATTTCATCTGAGGATATTTCCTTTTTCACCATAGCCCTCTAGGGGCTTCCAAATATCACTTTGCCAATTCCACAAGAACTGTCTTAGCGAAAGGATTTTTGAGGGGAAAGCTGTAACTCTGTGAGATGATTTCACAGAACACAAAGAAGTTTCTCAGAAAGCTTCTTTCTCTTTGTTATCGGAAGATATTTCCTTTGGCCCTATAGTCTTCTAAGAGATCCGAAATATCTGTTCTCAGATTCCACAGAAATAAGGCTAGCAAAGAGATCCACGAAATACAGATGTAACTCTGTGAGATGAATTAACAGAACACTAAGCAGTTTCTCAGAAAGCTACTTTCCAGATTTCATCTGAGGATATTTTCTTTTTCACCATAGCCCTCTATGGGTTTCCAAATATTACTTTGCCAATTCCACAAGAACTGTCTTAGCGAAAGGCTTCTTGAGGGGAAAGCTGTAACTCTGTGAGATGATTTCACAGAACACAAAGAAGTTTCTCAGAAAGCTTCTTTCTCTTTTTTATCGGAGGATATTTCCTTTGGCCCTATAGTCTTCAAAGGGATCCGAAATATCTGTTCTCAGATTCCACAGAAATAAGGCTAGGAAAAGATCCACGAAATACAAATGTAACTCTGTGAGATGAATTAACAGAACACTAAGCAGTTTCTCAGAAAGCTACTTTCCAGATTTCATCTGTGGATATTTCCTTTTTCGCCATAGCCCTCTATGGGCTTCCAAATATCACTTTGCCAATTCCACAAGAACTGTCTTAGCGAAAGCCTCTTGAGTGGAAAGCTGTAACTCTGGGAGATGATTTCACGGAACACAAAGAAGTTTCTGAGAAAGCTTCGTTCTCTTTGTGATCGGAGGATATTTCCTTTGGCCCTCTAGTCTCCTAAGGGATCCGAAATATCTGTTCTCAGATTCCACAGAAATAAGGCTAGCAAAGAGATACACCAAATACAGATGTAACTCTGTGAGATGAATTAACAGAACACTAAGCAGTTTCTCAGAAAGCTTCTTTCCAGATTTCATCTGAGGATATTTCCTTTTTCACCATAGCCCTCTATGGGCTTCCAAATATCACTAAGCCAATTCCAGAAGAACTGTCTTAGCGAAAGACTTCTTCAGGGGAAAGCTGTAACTCTGTGAGATGATTTCACAGAACACAAAGAAGTTTCTAAGAAAGCTTCTTTCTCTTTGTTATCGGAAGATATTTCCTTTGGCCCTATAGTCTTCTAAGGGATCCGAAATATCTGTTCTCAGATTCCACAGAAATAAGGCTAGCAAAGAGATCCACGAAATTCAGATGTAACTCTGTGAGATGAATTAACAGAACACTAAGCAGTTTCTCAGAAAGCTACTTTCCAGATTTCATCTGAGGATATTTCCTTTTTCACCATAGCCCTATATGGGCTTCCAAATATTACTTTGCCAATTCCACAAGAACTGTCTTAGCGAAAGGCTTCTTGTGGGGAAAGCTGTAACTCTGTGAGATGATTTCACAGAACACAAAGAAGTTTCTCAGAAAGCTTCTTTCTCTTTGTTATCGGAGGATATTTCCTTTGGCCCAATAGTCTTCTAAGAGATCCGAAATATCTGTTCTCAGATTCCACAGAAGTAACGCTAGCAAAGAGATAAACCAAATACAGATGTAACTCTGTGAGATGAATTAACAGAACACTAAGCAGTTTCTCAGAAAACTTCTGTCCAGATTTCATCTGAGGATATTTCCTTTTTCACCATAGCCCTCTATGGGCTTCCAAATATCACTTTGCCAATTCCACGAGAACTGTCTTAGCGAAAGACTTCTTCAGGGGAAAGCTGTACCTCTGTGAGATGATTTCACAGAACACAAAGAAGTTTCTCACAAAGCTTATTTCTCTTTGTTATCGGAGGATATTTCCTTTGGCCCTATAGTCTTCTAAGGGATCCGAAATATCTGTTCTCATATTCCACAGAAATTAGGCTAGAAAAGAGATACACCAAATACAGATGTAACTCTGTGAAATGAATTAAGAGAACACTAAGCAGTTTCTCAGAAAGCTTCTTTCCAGATTTCATCTGAGGATATTTCCTTTTTCACCACAGCCCTCTATGGGTTTCCAAATATCACTTTGCCAATTCCAAAAGAACTGTCTTAGCGAAAGACTTCTTCAGGGGAAAGCTGTAATTCTGTGAGATGATTTCACAGAACACAAAGAAGTTTCTCAGAAAGCTTCTTTCTCTTTGTTATCGGAGGATATTTCCTTTGGCCCTAGAGTCTTCAAAGGGATCCGGAATATCTGTTCTCAGATTCCACAGAAATAAGGCTAGCAAAGAGATCCACGAATTACAGATGTAACTCTGTGAGATGAATTAACAGAACACTAAGCAGTTTCTCAGAAAGTTTCTTTCCAGATTTCATCTGAGGATATTTCCTTTTTCACCATAGCCCTCTATGGGCTTCCAAATATCACTTTGCCAATTCCACAAGAACTGTCTTAGCGAAAGGCTTCTTGAGGGGAAAGCTGTAACTCTGTGAGATGATTTCACAGAACACAAAGAAGTTTCTCAGAAAGCTTCTTTCTCTTTGTTATCGGAGGATATTTCCTTTGGCCCTAGAGTCTTCAAAGGGATCCGAAATATCTGTTCTCAGATTCCACAGAAATAAGGCTAGCAAAGAGATACACCAAATACAGATGTAACTCTGTGAGATGAATTAACAGAACACTAAGCAGTTTCTCAGAAAGCTTCTTTCCAGATTTCATCTGAGGATATTTCCTTTTTCACTTTAGCCCTCTATGGGCTTCCAAATATCACTTTGCCAATTCCAAAAGAACTGTCTTAACGAAAGGCTTCTTCAGGGGAAAGCTGTAACTCTGTGAGATGATTTCACGGAACACAAAGAAGTTTCTCAGAAAGCTTCTTTCTCTTTGTTATCGGAGGATATTTCCTTTGGACCTATAGTCTTCAAAGGGATCCGAAATATCTGTTCTCAGATTACACAGAAATAAGGCTAGCAAAAGATCCACGAAATACAAATGTAAATCTGTGAGATGAATTAACAGAACACTAAGCAGTTTCTCAGAAAGCTACTTTCCAGATTTCATTTGAGGATATTTCCTTTTTCGCCATAGCCCTCTATGGGCTTCCAAATATCACTTTGCCAAATCCACAAGAACTGTCTTAGCGAAAGACTTCTTGAGGGGAAAGCTGTAACTCTGTGAGATGATTTCACAGAACACAAAGAAGTTTCTCAGAAAGCTTCTTTATCTTTGTTATCGGAGGATATTTCCTTTGGCCCTAGATTCTTCAAAGGGATCCGAAATATCTGTTCTCAGATTCCACAGAAATAAGGCGAGCAAAGAGATCCACCAAATACAGATGTAACTCTGTGAGATGAATTAACAGAACACTAAGCAGTTTCTCAGAAAGCTTCTTTCCAGATTTCATCTGAGGATATTTCCTTTTTCACCATAGCCCTCTATGCGCTTCCAAATATCACTTTGCCAATTCCACAAGAACTGTCTTAGCGAAAGGTTTTTGAGGGGAAAGCTGTAACTCTGTGAGATGATTTCACAGAACACAAAGAAGTTTCTAAGAAAGCTTGTTTCTCTTTGTTATCCGAAGATATTTCCTTTGGCCGTATAGTCTTCTAAGGGATCCGAAATATCTGTTCTCAGATTCCACAGAAATAAGGCTAGTAAAGAGATCCACGAAATACAGATGTAACTCTGTGAGATGAATTAACAGAACACTAAGTAGTTTCTGAGAAAGCTTCTTTCTCTTTGTTATCGGAGTTTATTTCCTTTGGCCCTATAATCTTCAAAGGGATCCGGAATATCAGTTCTCAGATTACACAGAAATAAGGCTAGCAAAGATATCCACGAAATACAGATGTAACTCTGTGAGATGAATTAACAGAACACTAAGCAGTTTCTCAGAAAGCTTCTTTCCAGATTTCATCTGAGGATATTTCCTTTTTCACCATAGCCCTCTATGGGCTTCCAAATATCACTTTGCCAATTCCACAAGAACTGTCTTAGCGAAAGTCTTCTTGAGGGGAAAGCTTTACTCTGTGAGATGATTTCACAGAACACAAAGTAGTTTCTGAGAAAGCTTCGTTCTCTTTCTGATCGGAGGATATTTCTTTGGCCCAATAGTCTTCTAAGGGATCCGAAATATCTGTTCTCAGATTCCACAGAAATAAGGCTAGAAAAGAGATCCACGAAATACAGATGTAACTCTGTGAGATGAATTAACAGAACACTAAGCAGTTTCTCAGAAAGCTTCTTTCCAGATTTCATCTGAGGATATTTCCTTTTTCGCCATAGCCCTCTATGGGCTTCCAAATATCACTTTGCCAATTCCACAAGAACTGTCTTAATGAAAGGCTTCTCTAGGGGAAAGCTGTATCTCCGTGAGATGATTTCACAGAACACAAAGAAGTTTCTCAGAAAGCTTCTTTCTCTTTGTTATCGGAGGATACTTCCTTTGGCCCTATAGTCTTCTAAGGGATCCGAAATATCTGTTCTCAGATTCCACAGAAATAAGGCTAGCAAAGAGATCCACGAAATACAGATGTAACTCTGTGAGATGAATTAACAGAACACTAAGCAGTTTCTCAGAAAGCTTCTTTCCAGATTTCATCTGAGGATATTTCCTTTTTCACCATAGCCTTCTATGCGCTTCCTAATATCACTTTGCCAATTCCATAAGAAATGTCTTAGCGAAAGACTTCTTGAGGGGAAAGCTCTAACGCTGTGAGGTGATTTCACAGAACACAAAGAAGTTTCTCAGAAAGCTTCTTTCTCTTTGTTATCGGAGTTTATTTCCTTTGGCCCTCTAATCTTCAAAGGGATCCGGAATATCTGTTCTCAGATTCCAGAGAAATAAGGCTAGCAAAGAGATCCACGAAATACAGATGTAACTCTGTGAGATGAATTAACAGAACACTAAGCAGTTTCTCAGAAATCTTCTTTCCAGATTTCATCTGAGGATATTTCCTTTTTCACCATAGCCCTCTATGGGCTTCCAAATACCACTTTGCCAATGCCACAAGAACTGTCTTAGCGAAAGGCTTTTTGAGGGGAAAGCTGTAACTCTGTGAGATGATTTCACAGAACACAAAGAAGTTTCTACGAAAGCTTCTTTCTCTTTGTTTTCGGAAGATATTTCCTTTGGCCCTATAGTCTTCTAAGGGATCCGAAATATCTGTTCTCAGATTCCACAGAAATAAGGCTAGCAAAGAGATCCACGAAATACAGATGTAACCCTGTGAGATGAATTAACAGAACACTAAACAGTTTCTCAGAAAGCTTCTTTCCAGATTTCATCTGAGGATATTTCCTTTTTCACCATAGCCCTCTATGCGCTTCCAAATATCACTTTGCCAAATCCACAAGAACTGTCTTAGCGAAAGGTTTTTGAGGGGAAAGCTGTAACTCGGTGAGATGATTTCACAGAACACAAAGAAGTTTCTAAGAAAGCTTGTTTCTCTTTGTTATCGGAAGATATTTCCTTTGGCCGTATAGTCTTCTAAGGGATCCGAAATATCTGTTCTCAGATTCCACAGAAATAAGGCTAGCAAAGAGATCCACGAAATACAGATGTAACTCTGTGAGATGAATTAACAGAACACTAAGTAGATTCTGAGAAAGCTTCTTTCTCTTTGTTATCGGAGTTTATTTCCTTTGTCCCTATAATCTTCAAAGGGATCCGGAATATCAGTTCTCAGATTACACAGAAATAAGGCTAGCAAAGAGATACAACAAATACAGATGTAACTCTGTGAGATGAATTAACAGAACACTAAGTAGTTTCTCAGAAAGCTTCTTTCCAGATTTCATCTGAGGATATTTCCTTTTTCACCGTAGCCCTCTATGGGCTTCCAAATATCACTTTGCCAATTCCACAAGAAGTGTCTTAGCGAAAGACTTCTTGAGGGGAAAGCTGTAACTCTGTGAGATGATTTCACAGAGCACAAAGAAGTTTCTCAGAAAGCTTCTCTCTCTTTGTTATCGGAGGATATTTCCTTTGGCCATATAGTCTTCAAAGGGATCTGAAATATCTGTTCTCAGATTCCACAGAAATAAGGCTAGCAAAATATCTACGAAATGCAAATGTAACTCTGTGAGACGAATTAACAGAACACTAAGCAGTTTCTCAGAAAGCTTCTTTCCAGATTTCATCTGAGGATACTTCCTTTTTCACCATAGCCCTCTATGGGCTTCCAAATATCACTTTGCCAATTCCACAAGAACTGTCTTAGCGAAAGGCTTCTTGAGGGGAAAGCTGTAACTCTGTGAGATGATTTCACAGACCACAAAGAAGTTTCTCAGAAAGCTTATCTCTCTTTGTTATCGGAGGATATTTCCTTTGGCCCTATAGTCTTCAAAGTAATCCGAAATATCTGTTCTCAGATTAAACAGAAATAACGCTAGCAAAGAGATACACCATATACAGATATAATTCTGTGAGATGAATTAACAGAACACTAAGCAGTTTCTCAGAAAGCTTCTTTCCAGATTTCATCTGAGGATATTTCCTTTTTCACTATAGCCCTCTATGGGCTTCCAAATATCACCTTGCCAATTCCAGAAGAACTGCCTTAGCGAAAGACTTCTTGAGGGGAAAGCTGTAAGTGTGTGAGATGATTTCACAGAACACAAAGAAGTTTGTAAGAAAGCTTCTTTCTCTTTGTTATCGGAAGAGATTTCCTTTGGCCCTATAGTCTTCTAAGGGATCCGAAATATCTGTTCTCAGATTCCACAGAAATAACGCTAGCAAAGAGATACACCAAATACAGATGTAACTCTGTGAGATGAATTAACAGAACACTAAGCAGTTTCTCAGAAAGCTTCTTTCCAGATTTCATCTGAGGATATTTCCTTTTTCACCATAGCCCTCTATGGGCTTCCAAATAACACTTTGCCAATTCCAAAAGAACTGTCTTAGCGAAAGACTTCTTCAGGGGAAAGCTGTAACTCGGTGAGATGATTTCACAGAACACAAAGAAATTTCTCAGAAAGCTTCTTTCTCTTTGTTATAGGAGGATATTTCCTTTGGCCCTAGAGTCTTCAAAGGGATCCGAAATATCTGGTCTCAGATTCCACAGAAATAAGGCGAGCAAAGAGATACACCAAATACAGATGTAACTCTATGAGATGATTTCACAGAACACAAAGAAGTTTCTCAGAAAGCTTCTTTCTCTTTGTTATCGGAGTTTATTTCCTTTGGCCCTATAATCTTCAAAGGGATCCGGAATATCTGTTCTCAGATTCCACAGAAATAAGGCTAGCAAAGAAATCCACGAAATACAGATGTAACTCTGTGAGATGAATTAACAGAACACTAAGCAGTTTCTCAGAAAGGTTCTTTCCAGATTTCATCTGAGGATATTTCCTTTTTCACCATAGCCCTCTATGGGCTTCCAAATATAATTTTGCCAATTCCACAAGAACTGTCTTAGCGAAAGACTTCTTGAGGGGAAAGCTCTAACGCTGTGAGGTGATTTCACAGAACACAAAGAAGTTTCTCAGAAAGCTTCTTTCTCTTTGTTATCGGAGTTTATTTCCTTTGGCCCTATAATCTTCAAAGGGATCCGGAATATCTGTTCTCAGATTCCACAGAAATAAGGCTAGCAAAGAGATCCACGAAATACAGATGTAACTCTGTGAGATGAATAAACAGAACACTAAGCAGTTTCTCAGAAAGCTTCTTTCCAGATTTCATCTGCGGATAATTCCTTTTTCACCATAGCACTATATGGGCTTCCAAATATCACTCTGGCAATTCCACAAGAACTGTCTTAGCGAAAGGCTTCTCTAGGGGAAAGCTGTATCTCTGTGAGATGATTTCACAGAACACAAAGAAGTTTCTCAGAAAGCTTCTTTCTCTTTGTTATCGGAAGATATTTCCTTTGGCCCTATAGTCTTCAAAGGGATCCGAAATATCTGTTCTCACATTCCACAGAAATAAGGCTAGCAAAGAGATCCACGAAATACAGATGTAACTCGGTGAGATGAATTAACAGAACACTAAGCAGTTTCTCAGAAAGCTTCTTTCCAGATTTCATCTGAGGATATTTCCTTTTTCACCATAGCCCTCTATGGGCTTCCAAATATCACTTTGCCATTTCCACAAGAACTGTCTTAGCGAAAGACTTCTTGAGGGGAAAGCTGTAACTCTGTGAGATGATTTCACAGAATACAAAGAAGTTTGTAAGAAAGCTTCTTTCTCTTTGTTATCGGAAGATATTTCCTTTGGCCCTATAGTCTTCTAAAGGATCCTAAATATCTGTTCTCAGATTCCACAGAAATAAGGCTAGCAAAGAGATCCACGAAATACACAGGTAACCCTGTGAGATGAATTAACAGATCACTAAGCAGTTTCTCAGAAAGCTACTTTCCAGATTTCATCTGAGGATATTTCCTTTTTCACCATAGCCCTGTATGGGCTTCCAAATATTACTTTGCCAATTCCACAAGAACTGTCTTAGCGAAAGGCTTCTTGAGGGGAAAGCTGTAACTCTGTGAGATGATTTCACAGAACACAAAGAAGTTTCTCAGAAAGCTTCTTTTTCTTTGTTATCGGAGGATATTTCCTTTGGCCCTATAGTCTTCTAAGAGATCCGAAATATCTGTTCTCAGACTCCACAGAAATAAGGCTAGCAAAGAGATACACCAAATACACATGTAACTCTGTGAGATGAATTAACAGAACACTAAGCAGTTTCTCAGAAAGATTCTTTCCAGATTTCATCTGAGGATATTTCCTTTTTCACCATAGCCCTCTATGCGCTTCCAAATATCACTTTGCCAATTCCACAAGAACTGTCTTAGCGAAAGGTTTTTGAGGGGAAAGCTGTAACTCTGTGAGATGATTTCACAGAACACAAAGAAGTTTCTAAGAAAGCTTGTTTCTCTTTGTTATCGGAAGATATTTCCTTTGGCCGTATAGTCTTCTAAGGGATCCGAAATATCTGTTCTCAGATTCCACAGAAATAAGGCTGGCAAAGAGATCCACGAAATACAGATGTAACTCTGTGAGATGAATTAACAGAACACTAAGCAGTTTCTCAGAAAGCTTCTTTCTCTTTGTTATCGGAGTTTATTTCCTTTGGCCCTATAATCTTCAAAGGGATCCGGAATATCAGTTCTCAGATTACACAGAAATAAGGCTAGCAAAGATATCCACGAAATACAGATGTAACTCTGTGAGATGAATTAACAGAACACTAAGCAGTTTCTCAGAAAGCTTCTTTCCAGATTTCATCTGAGGATATTTCCTTTTTCACCATAGCCCTCTATGGGCTTCCAAATATCACTTTGCCAATTCCACAAGAACTGTCTTAGCGAAAGTCTTCTTGAGGGGAAAGCTGTACTCTGTGAGATGATTTCACAGAACACAAAGTAGTTTCTGAGAAAGCTTCGTTCTCTTTCTGATCGGAGGATATTTCTTTGGCCCAATAGTCTTCTAAGGGATCCGAAATATCTGTTCTCAGATTCCACAGAAATAAGGCTAGCAAAGAGATCCACGAAATACAGATGTAACTCTGTGAGATGAATTAACAGAACACTAAGCAGTTTCTCAGAAATCTACTTTCCAGATTTCATCTGAGGATATTTCCTTTTTCACCATAGCCCACTAGGGGCTTCCAAATATCACTTTGCCAATTCCACAAGAACTGTCTTAGCGAAAGTCTTCTTGAGTGGAAAGCTGTAACTCTGTGAGATGATTTCACAGAACACAAAGTAGTTACTGAGAAAGCTTCGTTCTCTTTGTGATCGGAGGATATTTCCTTTGGCCCTCTAGTCTCCTAAGGGATCCGAAATATCTGTTCTCAGATTCCACAGAAATAAGGCTAGCAAAGAGATCCAAGAAATACTGATGTAACTCTGTGAGATGAATTAACAGAACACTAAGCAGTTTCTCAGAAAGCTACTTTCCACATTTCATCTGAGGATATTTCCTTTTTCACCATAGCCCTCTATGGGCTTCCAAATATTACTTTGCAAATTCCACAAGAACTGTCTTAGTGAAAGGCTTCTTGAGGGGTAAGCTGTAACTCTGTGAGATGATTTCACAGAACACAAAGAAGTTTCTCAGAAAGCTTCTTTCTCTTTGTTATCGGAAGATATTTCCTGGGGCCCTATAATCTTCTTAGGGATCCGAAATATCTGTTCTCAGATTCCACAGAAATAAGGCTAGCAAAGAGATACACCAAATACAGATGTAACTCTGTGAGATGAATTAACAGAACACTAAGCAGTTTCTCAGAAACTTCTTTCCAGATTTCATCTGAGGATATTTCCTTTTTCACCATAGCCCTCTATGGGCTTCCAAATATCACTTTGCCAAATCCACAAGAACTGTCGTAGCGAAAGACTTCTTGAGGGGAAAGCTGTAACTCTGTGAGATGATTTCACAGAACACAAAGAAGTTTCTCAGAAAGCTTCTCTATCTTTGTTATCGGAGGATATTTCCTTTGGCCCTAGATTCTTCAAAGGGATCCGAAATATCTGTTCTCAGATTCCACAGAAATAAGGCGAGCAAAGAGATCCACCAAATACAGATGTAACTCTGTGAGATGAATTAACAGAACACTAAGCAGTTTCTCAGAAAGCTTCTTTCCAGATTTCATCTGAGGATATTTCCTTTTTCACCATAGCCCTCTATGGGCTTCCAAATATCACTTTGCCAATTCCACAAGAACTGTCTTAGCGAAAGTCTTCTTGAGGGGAAAGCTGTACTCTGTGAGATGATTTCACAGAACACAAAGTAGTTTCTGAGAAAGCTTCGTTCTCTTTCTGATCGGAGGATATTTCTTTGGCCCAATAGTCTTCTAAGGGATCCGAAATATCTGTTCTCAGATTCCACAGAAATAAGGCTAGCAAAGAGATCCACGAAATACAGATGTAACTCTGTGAGATGAATTAACAGAACACTAAGCAGTTTCTCAGAAATCTACTTTCCAGATTTCATCTGAGGATATTTCCTTTTTCACCATAGCCCTCTAGGGGCTTCCAAATATCACTTTGCCAATTCCACAAGAACTGTCTTAGCGAAAGGATTTTTGAGGGGAAAGCTGTAACTCTGTGAGATTATTTCACAGAACACAAAGAAGTTTCTCAGAAAGCTTCTTTCTCTTTGTTATCGGAAGATATTTCCTTTGGCCCTATAGTCTTCTAAGAGATCCGAAATATCTGTTCTCAGATTCCACAGAAATAAGGCTAGCAAAGAGATCCACGAAATACAGATGTAACTCTGTGAGATGAATTAACAGAACACTAAGCAGTTTCTCAGAAAGCTACTTTCCAGATTTCATCTGAGGATATTTTCTTTTTCACCATAGCCCTCTATGGGTTTCCAAATATTACTTTGCCAATTCCACAAGAACTGTCTTAGCGAAAGGCTTCTTGAGGGGAAAGCTGTAACTCTGTGAGATGATTTCACAGAACACAAAGAAGTTTCTCAGAAAGCTTCTTTCTCTTTGTTATCGGAGGATATTTCCTTTGGCCCTATAGTCTTCAAAGGGATCCGAAATATCTGTTCTCAGATTCCACAGAAATAAGGCTAGCAAAAGATCCACGAAATACAAATGTAACTCTGTGAGATGAATTAACAGAACACTAAGCAGTTTCTCAGAAAGCTACTTTCCAGATTTCATCTGTGGATATTTCCTTTTTCGCCATAGCCCTCTATGGGCTTCCAAATATCACTTTGCCAATTCCACAAGAACTGTCTTAGCGAAAGCCTCTTGAGTGGAAAGCTGTAACTCTGGGAGATGATTTCACGGAACACAAAGAAGTTTCTGAGAAAGCTTCGTTCTCTTTGTGATCGGAGGATATTTCCTTTGGCCCTCTAGTCTCCTAAGGGATCCGAAATATCTGTTCTCAGATTCCACAGAAATAAGGCTAGCAAAGAGATACACCAAATACAGATGTAACTCTGTGAGATGAATTAACAGAACACTAAGCAGTTTCTCAGAAAGCTTCTTTCCAGATTTCATCTGAGGATATTTCCTTTTTCACCATAGCCCTCTATGGGCTTCCAAATATCACTAAGCCAATTCCAGAAGAACTGTCTTAGCGAAAGACTTCTTCAGGGGAAAGCTGTAACTCTGTGAGATGATTTCACAGAACACAAAGAAGTTTCTAAGAAAGCTTCTTTCTCTTTGTTATCGGAAGATATTTCCTTTGGCCCTATAGTCTTCTAAGGGATCCGAAATATCTGTTCTCAGATTCCACAGAAATAAGGCTAGCAAAGAGATCCACGAAATTCAGATGTAACTCTGTGAGATGAATTAACAGAACACTAAGCAGTTTCTCAGAAAGCTACTTTCCAGATTTCATCTGAGGATATTTCCTTTTTCACCATAGCCCTATATGGGCTTCCAAATATTACTTTGCCAATTCCACAAGAACTGTCTTAGCGAAAGGCTTCTTGTGGGGAAAGCTGTAACTCTGTGAGATGATTTCACAGAACACAAAGAAGTTTCTCAGAAAGCTTCTTTCTCTTTGTTATCGGAGGATATTTCCTTTGGCCCAGTAGTCTTCTAAGAGATCCGAAATATCTGTTCTCAGATTCCACAAAAGTAACGCTAGCAAAGAGATAAACCAAATACAGATGTAACTCTGTGAGATGAATTAACAGAACACTAAGCAGTTTCTCAGAAAACTTCTTTCCAGATTTCATCTGAGGATATTTCCTTTTTCACCATAGCCCTCTATGGGCTTCCAAATATCACTTTGCCAATTCCACGAGAACTGTCTTAGCGAAAGACTTCTTCAGGGGAAAGCTGTACCTCTGTGAGATGATTTCACAGAACACAAAGAAGTTTCTCACAAAGCTTATTTCTCTTTGTTATCGGAGGATATTTCCTTTGGCCCTATAGTCTTCTAAGGGATCCGAAATATCTGTTCTCATATTCCACAGAAATTAGGCTAGAAAAGAGATACACCAAATACAGATGTAACTCTGTGAAATGAATTAAGAGAACACTAAGCAGTTTCTCAGAAAGCTTCTTTCCAGATTTCATCTGAGGATATTTCCTTTTTCACCACAGCCCTCTATGGGTTTCCAAATATCACTTTGCCAATTCCAAAAGAACTGTCTTAGCGAAAGACTTCTTCAGGGGAAAGCTGTAATTCTGTGAGATGATTTCACAGAACACAAAGAAGTTTCTCAGAAAGCTTCTTTCTCTTTGTTATCGGAGGATATTTCCTTTGGCCCTAGAGTCTTCAAAGGGATCCGAAATATCTGTTCTCAGATTCCACAGAAATAAGGCTAGCAAAGAGATACACCAAATACAGATGTAAGTCTGTGAGATGAATTAACAGAACACTAAGCAGTTTCTCAGAAAGCTTCTTTCCAGATTTCATCTGAGGATATTTCCTTTTTCACTTTAGCCCTCTATGGGCTTCCAAATATCACTTTGCCAATTCCAAAAGAACTGTCTTAACGAAAGGCTTCTTCAGGGGAAAGCTGTAACTCTGTGAGATGATTTCACAGAACACAAAGAAGTTTCTCAGAAAGCTTCTTTCTCTTTGTTATCGGAGGATATTTCCTTTGGACCTATAGTCTTCAAAGGGATCCGAAATATCTGTTCTCAGATTCCACAGAAATAAGGCTAGCAAAAGATCCACGAAATACAAATGTAAATCTGTGAGATGAATTAACAGAACACTAAGCAGTTTCTCAGAAAGCTACTTTCCAGATTTCATTTGAGGATATTTCCTTTTTCGCCATAGCCCTCTATGGGCTTCCAAATATCACTTTGCCAATTCCACAAGAACTGTCTTAGCGAAAGGCTTCTTGAGGGGAAAGCTGTAACTCTGTGAGATGATTTCACAGAACATAAATAAGTTTCTCAGAAAGCTTCTTTCTCTTTGTTATCGGAAGATATTTCCTTTGGCCCTATAGTCTTCTAAGGGTTCCGAAATATCTGTTCTCAGATTCCACAGAAATAAGGCTAGCAAAGAGATACACCAAATACAGATGTAACTCTGTGAGATGAATTAACAGAACACTAAGCAGTTTCTCAGAAAGCTTCTTTCCAGATTTCATCTGAGGATATTTCCTTTTTCACCATAGCCCTCTATGGGCTTCCAAATATCACTTTGCCAAATCCACAAGAACTGTCTTAGCGAAAGACTTCTTGAGGGGAAAGCTGTAACTCTGTGAGATGATTTCACAGAACACAAAGAAGTTTCTCAGAAAGCTTCTTTATCTTTGTTATCGGAGGATATTTCCTTTGGCCCTAGATTCTTCAAAGGGATCCGAAATATCTGTTCTCAGATTCCACAGAAATAAGGCGAGCAAAGAGATCCACCAAATACAGATGTAACTCTGTGAGATGAATTAACAGAACACTAAGCAGTTTCTCAGAAAGCTTCTTTCCAGATTTCATCTGAGGATATTTCCTTTTTCACCATAGCCCTCTATGCGCTTCCAAATATCACTTTGCCAATTCCACAAGAACTGTCTTAGCGAAAGGTTTTTGAGGGGAAAGCTGTAACTCTGTGAGATGATTTCACAGAACACAAAGAAGTTTCTAAGAAAGCTTGTTTCTCTTTGTTATCCGAAGATATTTCCTTTGGCCGTATAGTCTTCTAAGGGATCCGAAATATCTGTTCTCAGATTCCACAGAAATAAGGCTAGTAAAGAGATCCACGAAATACAGATGTAACTCTGTGAGATGAATTAACAGAACACTAAGTAGTTTCTGAGAAAGCTTCTTTCTCTTTGTTATCGGAGTTTATTTCCTTTGGCCCTATAATCTTCAAAGGGATCCGGAATATCAGTTCTCAGATTACACAGAAATAAGGCTAGCAAAGATATCCACGAAATACAGATGTAACTCTGTGAGATGAATTAACAGAACACTAAGAAGTTTCTCAGAAAGCTTCTTTCCAGATTTCATCTGAGGATATTTCCTTTTTCACCATAGCCCTCTATGGGCTTCCAAATATCACTTTGCCAATTCCACAAGAACTGTCTTAGCGAAAGTCTTCTTGAGGGGAAAGCTGTACTCTGTGAGATGATTTCACAGAACACAAAGTAGTTTCTGAGAAAGCTTCGTTCTCTTTCTGATCGGAGGATATTTCTTTGGCCCAATAGTCTTCTAAGGGATCCGAAATATCTGTTCTCAGATTCCACAGAAATAAGGCTAGAAAAGAGATCCACGAAATACAGATGTAACTCTGTGAGATGAATTAACAGAACACTAAGCAGTTTCTCAGAAATCTACTTTCCAGATTTCATCTGAGGATATTTCCTTTTTCACCATAGCCCTCTAGGGGCTTCCAAATATCACTTTGCCAATTCCACAAGAACTGTCTTAGCGAAAGGATTTTTGAGGGAAAAGCTGTAACTCTGTGAGATGATTTCACAGAACACAAAGAAGTTTCTCAGAAAGCTTCTTTCTCTTTGTTATCGGAAGATATTTCCTTTGGCCCTATAGTCTTCTAAGAGATCCGAAGTATCTGTTCTCAGATTCCACAGAAATAAGGCTAGCAAAGAGATCCACGAAATACAGATGTAACTCTGTGAGATGAATTAACAGAACACTAAGCAGTTTCTCAGAAAGCTACTTTCCAGATTTAATCTGAGGATATTTTCTTTTTCACCATAGCCCTCTATGGGTTTCCAAATATTACTTTGCCAATTCTACAAGAACTCTCTTAGCGAAAGGCTTCTTGAGGGGAAAGCTGTAACTCTGTGAGATGATTTCACAGAACACAAAGAAGTTTCTCAGAAAGCTTCTTTCTCTTTGTTATCGTAGGATATTTCCTTTGGCCCTATAGTCTTCAAAGGGATCCGAAATATCTGTTCTCAGATTCCACAGAAATAAGGCTAGCAAAAGATCCACGAAATACAAATGTAACTCTGTGAGATGAATTAACAGAACACTAAGCAGTTTCTCAGAAAACTACTTTCCAGATTTCATCTGTGGATATTTCCTTTTTCGCCATAGCCCTCTATGGGCTTCCAAATATCACTTTGCCAATTCCACAAGAACTGTCTTAGCGAAAGCCTCTTGAGTGGAAAGCTGTAACTCTGGGAGATGATTTCACGGAACACAAAGAAGTTTCTGAGAAAGCTTCTTTCTCTTTGTGATCGGAGGATATTTCCTTTGGCCCTCTAGTCTTCTAAGAGATCCGAAATATCTGTTCTCAGATTCCACAGAAATAAGGCTAGCAAAGAGATACACCATATACAGATGTAACTCTGTGAGATGAATTAACAGAGCACTAAGCAGTTTCTCAGAAAGCTTCTTTCCAGATTTCATCTGAGGATATTTCCTTTTTCACCATAGCCCTCTATGGGCTTCCAAATATCACTTTGCCAATTCTACAAGAACTGTCTTAGCGAAAGGCTTCTTGAGGGGAAAGCTGTAACTCTGTGAGATGATTTCACAGAACACAAAGAAGTTTCTCAGAAAGCTTCTTTCTCTTTGTTATCGGAGGATATTTCCTTGGGCCCTATAGTCTTCTTAGGGATCCGAAATATCTGTTCTCAGATTCCACAGAAATAAGGCTAGCAAAGAGATCCACGAAATACAGATGTAACTCTGTGAGATGAATTAACAGAACACTAAGCAGTTTCTCAGGAAGCTACTTTCCAGATTTCATCTGAGGATATTTCCTTTTTCACCTTAGCCCTGTATGGGCTTCCAAATATTACTTTGCCAATTTCTCAAGAACTGTCTTAGCGAAAGGCTTCTTGAGGGGAAAGCTGTAACTCTGTGAGATGATTTCACAGAACACAAAGAAGTTTCTCAGAAAGCTTCTTTCTCTTTGTTATCGGAGGATATTTCCTTTGGCCCTAGAGTCTTCTAAGAGATCCGAAATATCTGTTCTCAGATTCCACAGAAATGAGGCTAGCAAAGAGATCCACGATATACAGATGTAACTCTGTTTTATGAATTAACAGAACACTAAGCAGTTTCTCAGAAAGCTTCTTTCCACGTTTCATCTGAGGATATTTCCTTTTTCACCCTAGCCTTCTATGCGCTACCGAATATCACTTTGCCAATTGTATAAGAACTGTCTTAGCGAAAGACTTCTTGAGGGGAAAGCGGTAAC
Source organism: Macaca nemestrina (assembly GCF_043159975.1). Classification (NCBI taxonomy): domain Eukaryota; kingdom Metazoa; phylum Chordata; class Mammalia; order Primates; family Cercopithecidae; genus Macaca; species Macaca nemestrina. Next base: position 29,983,196 of record NC_092143.1, read on the forward strand.
TCTGTGAGATGATTTCAAAGAACACAAAGAAGTTTCTCAGAAAGCTTCTTTCTCTTTGTTATCGGAGTTTACTTCCTTTGGCCCTATAATCTTCAAAGGGATCCGGAATATCTGTTCTCAGATTCCACAGAAATAAGGCTAGCAAAGAGATCCACGAAATACAGATGTAACTCTGTGAGATGAATTAACAGAACACTAAGCAGTTTCTCAGAAAGCTTCTTTCCAGATTTCATCTGAGGATATTTCCTTTTTCACCATAGCCCTCTAAGGGCTTCCAAATATCACATTGCCAATTCCACAAAAACTGTCTTAGCGAAAGGCTTCTTGAGGGGAAAGCTGTACCTCTGTGAGATGATTTCACAAAACACAAAGAAGTTTCTCAGAAAGCTTCTTTCTCTTTGTTATCGGAGGATATTTCCTTTGGCACTATAGTCTTCCAAGGGATCCCAAATATCTGTTCTCAGATTCCACAGAAATAAGGCTAGCAAAGAGATCCACGAAATACAGATGTAACTCTGTGAGATGAATTAACAGAACACTAAGCAGTTTCCCAGAAAGCTTCTTTCCAGATTTCATCTGAGGATATTTCCTTTTTCACCATAGCCCTCTATGCGCTTCCAAATATCACTTTGCTAATTCCACAAGAACTGTCTTAACAAAAGGCTTTTTGAGGGGAAAGCTGTAACTCTGTGTGATGATTTCACAGAACACAAAGAACTTTGTAAGAAAGCTTCTTTCTCTTTGTTATCGGAAGATATTTCCTTTGGCCCTATAGTCTTCTAAGGGATCCGAAATATCTGTTCTCAGATTCCACAGAAATAAGGCTAGCAAAGAGATCCACGAAATACAGATGTAACTCTGTGAGATGAATTAACAGAACACTAAGCAGTTACTCAGAAAGCTACTTTCCAGGTTTAATCTGAGGATATTTCCTTTTTCACCATAGCCCTGTATGGGCTTCCAAATATTACTTTGCCAATTCCACAAGAACTGTCTTAGCTAAAGGTTTCTTGAGGGGAAAGCTGTAACTCTGTGAGATGATTTCACAGAACACAAAGAAGTTTCTCAGAAAGCTTCTTTCTCTTTGTTATCGGAGGATATTTCCTATGGCCCTATAGTCTTCTAAGAGATCCGAAATATCTGTTCTCAGATTCCACAGAAATAAGGCTAGCAAAGAGATACACCATATACAGATGTAACTCGGTGAGATGAATTAACAGAACACTAAGCAGTTTCTCAGAAAGCTTCTTTCCAGATTTCATCTGAGGATATTTCCTTTTTCAACATAGCCCTCTATGGGCTTCCAAATATCACTTTGCCATTTGCACAAGAACTGTCTTAGCGAAAGACTTCTTGAGGGGAAAGCTGTAACTCTGTGAGATGATTTCACAGTACACAAAGAAGTTTGTAAGAAAGCTTCTTTCTCTTTGTTATCGGAGGATATTTCCTTTGGCCCTATAGTCTTCTAAGAGATTCGAAATATCTGTTCTCAGATTCCACAGAAATAAGGCTAGCAAAGAGATACACCAAAAACAGATGTAACTCTGTGAGATGAATTAACAGAACACTAAGCAGTTTCTCAGAAAGCTTCTTTCCAGATTTCATCTGAGGATATTTCCTTTTTCACCATAGCCCTCTATGGGCTTCCAAATATCACTTTGCCAATTCCACATGAACTGTCTTAGCGAAAGACTTCTTCAGGGGAAAGCTGTACCTCTGTGAGATGATTTCACAGAACACAAAGAAGTTTGTAAGAAAGCTTCTTTCTCTTTGTTATCGGAGGATATTTCCTTTGGCCCTAGAGTCTTCAAAGGGATCGGAAATATCTGGTCACAGATTCCACAGAAATAAGGCTAGCAAAGAGATACACCAAATACAGATGTAACTCTGTGAGATGATTTCACAGAACACAAAGAAGTTTCTCAGAAAGCTTCTTTCTCTTTGTTATCGGAGTTTACCTCCTTTGGCCCTATAATCTTCAAAGGGATCCGGAATATCTGTTCTCAGATTCCACAGAAATAAGGCTAGCAAAGAGATCCACGAAATACAGATGTAACTCTGTGAGATGAATAAACAGAACACTAAGCAGTTTCTCAGAAAGCTTCTTTCCTGATTTCATATGCGGATAATTCTTTTTTCACCATAGCCCTCTATGCGCTTCCAAATAGAACTTTGCCAATTCCACAAGAACTGTCTTAGCGAAAGGCTTCTTGAGGGGAAAGCTGTAACTCTGTGAGATGATTTCACAGAACACAAAGAAGTTTCTCACAAAGCTTCTTTCTCTTTGTTATCGGAGGATATTTCCTTGGGCCCTATAGTCTTCTAAGGGATCCGAAATATCTGTTCTCAGATTCCACAGAAATAAGGCTAGCAAAGAGATCCACGAAATACAGATGTAACTCTGTGAGATGAATTAACAGAACACTAAGCAGTTTCTCAGAAAGCTTCTTTCCAGATTTCATCTGAGGATATTTCCTTTTTCACCATAGCCCTCTATGGGCTTCCAAATATCACTTTGCCAATTCCACAAGAAGTGTCTTAGCGAAAGACTTCTTGAGGGGAAAGCTGTAACTCTGTGAGATGATTTCACAGAACACAAAGAAGTTTCTAAGAAAGCTTATTTCTCTTTGTTATCGGAAGATATTTCCTTTGGCCGTATAGTCTTCTAAGGGATCCGAAATATCTGTTCTCAGATTCCACAGAAATAAGTCTAGCAAAGAGATCCACGAAATACAGATGTAACTCTGTGAGATGAATTAACAGAACACTAAGCAGTTTCTCAGAAAGCTTCTTTCCAGATTTCATCTGAGGATATTTCCTTTTTCACCGTAGCCCTCTATGGGCTTCCAAATATCACTTTGCCAATTCCACAAGAAATGTCTTAGCGAAAGTCTTCTTGAGGGGAAAGCTGTACTCTGTGAGATGATTTCACAGAACACAAAGTAGTTTCTGAGAAAGCTTCGTTCTCTTTCTGATCGGAGGATATTTCTTTGGCCCTATAGTCTTCTAAGGGATCCGAAATATCTGTTCTCAGATTCCACAGAAATAAGGCTAGCAAAGAGATCCACGAAATACAGATGCAACTCTGTGAGATGAATTAACAGAACACTAAGCAGTTTCTCAGAAATCTACTTTCCAGATTTCATCTGAGGATATTTCCTTTTTCACCATAGCCCTCTATGGGCTTCCAAATATCACTTTGCCAATTCCACAAGAACTGTCTTAGCGAAAGTCTTCTTGAGTGGAAAGCTGTAACTCTGTGAGATGATTTCACAGAACACAAAGTAGTTACTGAGAAAGCGTCGTTCTCTTTCTAATCGGAGGACATATCTTTGGCCCTGTAGTCTTCTAAGGGATCCGAAATATCTGTTCTCAGATTCCACAGAAATAAGGCTAGCAAAGAGATCCACAAAATACAGATGTAACTCTGTGATATGAATTAACAGAACACTAAGCAGTTTCTCAGAAAGCTTCTTTCCAGATTTCATCTGAGGATATTTCCTTTTTCACCTTAGCCCTCTATGGGCTTCCAAATATCACTTTGCCAATTCCAAAAGAACTGTCTTAACGAAAGGCTTCTTCAGGGGAAAGCTGTAACTCTTTGAGATGATTTCACAGAACACAAAGAAGTTTCTGAGAAAGCTTCGTTCTCTTTGTGATCGGAGGATATTTCCTTTGGCCCTCTAGTCTCCTAAGGGATCCGAAATATCTGTTCTCAGATTCCACAGAAATAAGGCTAGCAAAGAGATCCAAGAAATACTGATGTAACTCTGTGAGATGAATTAACAGAACACTAAGCAGTTTCTCAGAAAGCTACTTTCCACATTTCATCTGAGTATATTTCCTTTTTCACCATAGCCCTCTATGGGCTTCCAAATATTACTTTGCAAATTCCACAAGAACTGTCTTAGTGAAAGGCTTCTTGAGGGGAAAGCTGTAACTCTGTGAGATGATTTCACAGAACACAAAGAAGTTTCTAAGAAAGCTTCTTTCTCTTTGTTATCGGAAGATATTTCCTTTGGCCCTATAGTCTTCTAAGGGATCCGAAATATCTGTTCTCAGATTCCACAGAAATAAGGCTAGCAAAGAGATCCACGAAATACAGATGTAACTCTGTGAGATGAATTAACAGAACACTAAGCAGTTTCTCAGAAAGCTACTTTCCAGATTTCATCGAAGGATATTTCCTTTTTCACCATAGCCCTGTATGGGCTTCCAAATATTACTTTCTCAATTCCACAAGAACTGTCTTAGCGAAAGGCTTCTTGAGGGCAAAGCTGTAACTCTGTGAGATGATTTCACAGAACACAAAGAAGTTTCTCAGAAAGCTTCTTTCTCTTTGTTATCGGAGGATATTTCCTTTGGCCCTCTAGTCTTCTAAGAGATCCGAAATATCTGTTCTCAGATTCCACAGAAATAAGGCTAGCAAAGAGATACACCATATACAGATGTAACTCTGTGAGATGAATTAACAGAGCACTAAGCAGTTTCTCAGAAAGCTTCTTTCCAGATTTCATCTGAGGATATTTCCTTTTTCACCATAGCCCTCTATGGGCTTCCAAATATCACTTTGCCAATTCCACAAGAACTGTCTTAGCGAAAGGCTTCTTGACGGGAAAGCTGTAACTCTGTGAGATGATTTCACAGAACACAAAGAAGTTTCTCAGAAAGCTTCTTTCTCTTTGTTATCGGAGGATATTTCCTTGGGCCCTATAGTCTTCTTAGGGATCCGAAATATCTGTTCTCAGATTCCACAGAAATAAGGCTAGCAAAGAGATACACCAAATACAGATGTAACTCTGTGAGATGAATTAACAGAACACTAAGCAGTTTCTCAGAAAGCTTCTTTCCAGATTTCATCTGAGGATATTTCCTTTTTCACCATAGCCCTCTATGGGCTTCCAAATATCACTTTGCCAATTCCACAAGAACTGTCTTAGCAAAAGGCTTCTTGAGGGGAAAGCTGTAACTCTGTGAGATGATTTCACAGAACACAAAGAAGTTTGTAAGAAAGCTTCTTTCTCTTTGTTATCGGAAGATATTTCCTTTGGCCCTATTGTCTTCTAAGGGATCCGAAATATCTGTTCTCAGATTCCACAGAAATAAGGCTAGCAAAGAGATCCACGAAATACAAATGTAACTCTGTGAGATGAATTAACAGAACACTAAGCAGTTTCTCAGAAAGCTACTTTCCAGATTTCATCTGAGCATATTTCCTTTTTCACCTTAGCCCTGTATGGGCTTGCAAATATTACTTTGCCAATTCCTCAAGAACTGTCTTAGCGAAAGGCTTCTTGAGGGGAAAGCTGTAACTCTGTGAGATGATTTCACAGAACACAAAGAAGTTTCTCAGAAAGCTTCTTTCTCTTTGTTATCGGAGGATATTTCCTTTGGCCCAATAGTGTTCTAAGAGATCCGAAATATCTGTTCTCAGATTCCACAGAAATAACGCTAGCAAAGAGATACACCAAATACAGATGTAACTCTGTGAGATGAATTAACAGAACACTAAGCAGTTTCTCAGAAAGCTTCTTTCCAGATTTCATCTGAGGATATTTCCTTTTTCACCATAGCCCTCTAGGGGCTTCCAAATATCACTTTGCCAATTCCACAAGAACTGTCTTAGCGAAAGACTTATTCAGGGGAAAGCTGTACCTCTGTGAGATGATTTCACAGAACACAAAGAAGTTTTTCAGAAAGCTTCTTTCTCTTTGTTATCGGATTTTATTTCCTTTGGCCCTATAATCTTCAAAGGGATCCGGAATATCTGTTCTCAGATTCCACAGAAATAAGGCGAGCAAACAGATCCACGAAATACAGATGTAACTCTGTGAGATGAATTAACAGAACACTAAGCAGTTTCTCCGAAACTTCTTTCCAGATTTCATCTGAGGATATTTCCTTTTTCACCATAGCCCTCTATGCGCTTCCAAATATCACTTTGCCAATTCCACAAGAACTGTCTTAGCGAAAGGCTTTTTGAGGGGAAAGCTGTATCTCTGTGAGATGATTTCACAGAACACAAAGAAGTTTCTCAGAAAGCTTCTTTCTCTTTGTTATCGGAGTTTACTTCCTTTGGCAATATAATCTTCAAAGGGATCCGGAATATCTGTTCTCAGATTCCACAGAAATAAGGCTAGCAAAGAGATCCACGAAATACAGATGTAACTCTGTGAGATGAATAAACAGAACACTAAGCAGTTTCTCAGAAAGCTTCTTTCCAGATTTCATCTGCGGATAATTCCTTTTTCACCATAGCCCTCTATGCGCTTCCAAATATCACTTTGCCAATTCCACAAGAACTGTGTTAGCGAAAGGCTTCTTGAGTGGAAAGCTGTAACTCTGTGAGATGATTTCACAGAACACAAAGAAGTTTCTGAGAAAGCTTCGTTCTCTTTGTGATCGGAGGATATGTCCTTTGGCCCTATAGTCTTCTAAGGGATCTGAAATATCTGTTCTCAGATTCCACAGAAATAAGGCTAGCAAAGAGAGCCACGAAATACAGATGTAACTCTGTGAGATGAATTAACAGAACACTAAGCAGTTTCTCAAAAAGCTACTTTCCAGATTTCATCTGAGGATATTTCCTTTTTCACCATAGCCCTCTATGGGCTTCCAAATATCACTTTGCCAATCCATCAAGAACTGTCTTAGCGAAAGGCTTCTTGAGGGGAAAGCTGTAACTCTGTGAGATGATTTCACAGAACACAAAGAAGTTTCTCAGAAAGCTTCTTTCTCTTTGTTATCAGAGGATATTTCCTTGGGCCCTATAGTCTTCTTAGGGATCGGAAATATCTGTTCTCAGATTCCACAGAAATAAGGCTAGCAAAGAGATACACCAAATACAGATGTAACTCTGTGAGATGAATTAACAGAACACTAAGCAGTTTCTCAGAAAGCTTCTTTCCAGATTTCATCTGAGGATATTTCCTTTTTCACCATAGCCCTCTATGGGCTTCCAAATATCACTTTGCCAATTCCACAAGAACTGTCTTAGCGAAAGACTTCTTCAGGGGAAAGCTGTACCTCTGTGAGATGATTTCACAGAACACAAAGAAGTTTCTCACAAAGCTTATTTCTCTTTGTTATCTGAGGATATTTCCTTTGGCCCTATAGTCTTCTAAGGGATCCGAAATATCTGTTCTCAGATTCCACAGAAATTAGGCTAGAAAAGAGATACACCAAATACAGATGTAACTCTGTGAGATGAATTAAAAGAACACTAAGCAGTTTCTCAGAAAGCTTCTTTCCAGATTTCATCTGAGGATATTTCCTTTTTCACCATAGCCCTCTATGGGCTTCCAAATATCACTTTGCCAATTCCAAAAGAACTGTCTTAGCGAAAGACTTCTTCAGGGAAAAGCTGTGACTCTGTGAGATGATTTCACAGAACACAAAGAAGTTTCTCAGAAAGCTTCTTTCTCTTTGTTATCGGAGGATATTTCCTTTGGCCCTAGAGTCTTCAAAGGGATCCGAAATATCTGTTCTCAGATTCCACAGAAATAAGGCTAGCAAAGAGATACACCAAATACAGATGTAACTCTGTTAGATGATTTCACAGAACACAAAGAAGTTTCTCAGAAAGCTTCTTTCTCTTTGTTATCGGAGTTTATTTCCTTTGGCACTATAATCTTCAAAGGGATCTGGAATATCTGTTCTCAGATTCCACAGAAATAAGGCTAGCAAAGAGATCCACGAAATACAGATGTAACTCTGTGAGATGAATTGACAGAACTCTAAGCAGTTTCTCAGAAAGCTTCTTTCCAGATTTCATCTGTGTTTATTGCCTTTTTCACCATAGCCCTCTATGGGCTTCCAAATATCACTTTGCCAATTCCGCAAGAACTGTCTTAGCGAAAGACTTCTTGAGGGGAAAGCTCTAACGCTGTGAGGTGATTTCACAGAACACAAAGAAGTTTCTCAGAAAGCTTCTTTCTCTTTGTTATCGGAGTTTATTTCCTTTGGCCCTATAATCTTCAAAGGGATCCGGAATATCTGTTCTCAGATTCCACAGAAATAAGGCGAGCAAACAGATCCACGAAATACAGATGTAACTCTGTGAGATGAATTAACAGAACACTAAGCAGTTTCTCCGAAACTTCTTTCCAGATTTCATCTGAGGATATTTCCTTTTTCACCATAGCCCTCTATGCGCTTCCAAATATCACTTTGCCAATTCCACAAGAACTGTCTTAGCGAAAGGCTTCTTGACGGGAAAGCTGTAACTCTGTGAGATGATTTCACAGAACACAAAGAAGTTTCTCAGAAAGCTTCTTTCTCTTTGTTATCGGAGGATATTTCCTTGGGCCCTATAGTCTTCTTAGGGATCCGAAATATCTGTTCTCAGATTCCACAGAAATAAGGCTAGCAAAGAGATACACCAAATACAGATGTAACTCTGTGAGATGAATTAACAGAACACTAAGCAGTTTCTCAGAAAGCTTCTTTCCAGATTTCATCTGAGGATATTTCCTTTTTCACCATAGCCCTCTATGGGCTTCCAAATATCACTTTGCCAATTCCACAAGAACTGTCTTAGCGAAAGGCTTCTTGAGGGGAAAGCTGTAACTCTGTGAGATGATTTCACAGAACACAAAGAAGTTTGTAAGAAAGCTTCTTTCTCTTTGTTATCGGAAGATATTTCCTTTGGCCCTATTGTCTTCTAAGGGATCCGAAATATCTGTTCTCAGATTCCACAGAAATAAGGCTAGCAAAGAGATCCACGAAATACAAATGTAACTCTGTGAGATGAATTAACAGAACACTAAGCAGTTTCTCAGAAAGCTACTTTCCAGATTTCATCTGAGCATATTTCCTTTTTCACCTTAGCCCTGTATGGGCTTGCAAATATTACTTTGCCAATTCCTCAAGAACTGTCTTAGCGAAAGGCTTCTTGAGGGGAAAGCTGTAACTCTGTGAGATGATTTCACAGAACACAAAGAAGTTTCTCAGAAAGCTTCTTTCTCTTTGTTATCGGAGGATATTTCCTTTGGCCCAATAGTGTTCTAACAGATCCGAAATATCTGTTCTCAGATTCCACAGAAATAACGCTAGCAAAGAGATACACCAAATACAGATGTAACTCTGTGAGATGAATTAACAGAACACTAAGCAGTTTCTCAGAAAGCTTCTTTCCAGATTTCATCTGAGGATATTTCCTTTTTCACCATAGCCCTCTATGGGCTTCCAAATATCACTTTGCCAATTCCACAAGAACTGTCTTAGCGAAAGACTTATTCAGGGGAAAGCTGTACCTCTGTGAGATGATTTCACAGAACACAAAGAAGTTTTTCAGAAAGCTTCTTTCTCTTTGTTATCGGAGTTTATTTCCTTTGGCCCTATAATCTTCAAAGGGATCCAGAATATCTGTTCTCAGATTCCACAGAAATAAGGCGAGCAAACAGATCCACGAAATACAGATGTAACTCTGTGAGATGAATTAACAGAACACTAAGCAGTTTCTCCGAAACTTCTTTCCAGATTTCATCTGAGGATATTTCCTTTTTCACCATAGCCCTCTATGCGCTTCCAAATATCACTTTGCCAATTCCACAAGAACTGTCTTAGCGAAAGGCTTTTTGAGGGGAAAGCTGTATCTCTGTGAGATGATTTCACAGAACACAAAGAAGTTTCTCAGAAAGCTTCTTTCTCTTTGTTATCGGAGTTTACTTCCTTTGGCAATATAATCTTCAAAGGGATCCGGAATATCTGTTCTCAGATTCCACAGAAATAAGGCTAGCAAAGAGATCCACGAAATACAGATGTAACTCTGTGAGATGAATAAACAGAACACTAAGCAGTTTCTCAGAAAGCTTCTTTCCAGATTTCATCTGCGGATAATTCCTTTTTCACCATAGCCCTCTATGCGCTTCCAAATATCACTTTGCCAATTCCACAAGAACTGTGTTAGCGAAAGGCTTCTTGAGTGGAAAGCTGTAACTCTGTGAGATGATTTCACAGAACACAAAGAAGTTTCTGAGAAAGCTTCGTTCTCTTTGTGATCGGAGGATATGTCCTTTGGCCCTATAGTCTTCTAAGGGATCTGAAATATCTGTTCTCAGATTCCACAGAAATAAGGCTAGCAAAGAGAGCCACGAAATACAGATGTAACTCTGTGAGATGAATTAACAGAACACTAAGCAGTTTCTCAAAAAGCTACTTTCCAGATTTCATCTGAGGATATTTCCTTTTTCACCATAGCCCTCTATGGGCTTCCAAATATCACTTTGCCAATCCAACAAGAACTGTCTTAGCGAAAGGCTTCTTGAGGGGAAAGCTGTAACTCTGTGAGATGATTTCACAGAACACAAAGAAGTTTCTCAGAAAGCTTCTTTCTCTTTGTTATCAGAGGATATTTCCTTGGGCCCTATAGTCTTCTTAGGGATCGGAAATATCTGTTCTCAGATTCCACAGAAATAAGGCTAGCAAAGAGATACACCAAATACAGATGTAACTCTGTGAGATGAATTAACAGAACACTAAGCAGTTTCTCAGAAAGCTTCTTTCCAGATTTCATCTGAGGATATTTCCTTTTTCACCATAGCCCTCTATGGGCTTCCAAATATCACTTTGCCAATTCCACAAGAACTGTCTTAGCGAAAGACTTCTTCAGGGGAAAGCTGTACCTCTGTGAGATGATTTCACAGAACACAAAGAAGTTTCTCACAAAGCTTATTTCTCTTTGTTATCTGAGGATATTTCCTTTGGCCCTATAGTCTTCTAAGGGATCCGAAATATCTGTTCTCAGATTCCACAGAAATTAGGCTAGAAAAGAGATACACCAAATACAGATGTAACTCTGTGAGATGAATTAAAAGAACACTAAGCAGTTTCTCAGAAAGCTTCTTTCCAGATTTCATCTGAGGATATTTCCTTTTTCACCATAGCCCTCTATGGGCTTCCAAATATCACTTTGCCAATTCCAAAAGAACTGTCTTAGCGAAAGACTTCTTCAGGGAAAAGCTGTGACTCTGTGAGATGATTTCACAGAACACAAAGAAGTTTCTCAGAAAGCTTCTTTCTCTTTGTTATCGGAGGATATTTCCTTTGGCCCTAGAGTCTTCAAAGGGATCCGAAATATCTGTTCTCAGATTCCACAGAAATAAGGCTAGCAAAGAGATACACCAAATACAGATGTAACTCTGTTAGATGATTTCACAGAACACAAAGAAGTTTCTCAGAAAGCTTCTTTCTCTTTGTTATCGGAGTTTATTTCCTTTGGCACTATAATCTTCAAAGGGATCTGGAATATCTGTTCTCAGATTCCACAGAAATAAGGCTAGCAAAGAGATCCACGAAATACAGATGTAACTCTGTGAGATGAATTGACAGAACTCTAAGCAGTTTCTCAGAAAGCTTCTTTCCAGATTTCATCTGAGGATATTTCCTTTTTCACCATAGCCCTCTATGGGCTTCCAAATATCACTTTGCCAATTCCGCAAGAACTGTCTTAGCGAAAGACTTCTTGAGGGGAAAGCTCTAACGCTGTGAGGTGATTTCACTGAACACAAAGAAGTTTCTCAGAAAGCTTCTTTCTCTTTGTTATCGGAGTTTATTTCCTTTGGCCCTATAATCTTCAAAGGGATCCGGAATATCTGTTCTCAGATTCCACAGAAATAAGGCGAGCAAACAGATCCACGAAATACAGATGTAACTCTGTGAGATGAATTAACAGAACACTAAGCAGTTTCTCCGAAACTTCTTTCCAGATTTCATCTGAGGATATTTCCTTTTTCACCATAGCCCTCTATGCGCTTCCAAATATCACTTTGCCAATTCCACAAGAACTGTCTTAGCGAAAGGCTTTTTGAGGGGAAAGCTGCAACTCTGTGAGATGATTTCACAGAACACAAAGAAGTTTCTCAGAAAGCTTCTTTCTCTTTGTTATCGGAGTTTACTTCCTTTGGCAATATAATCTTCAAAGGGATCCGGAATATCTGTTCTCAGATTCCACAGAAATAAGGCTAGCAAAGAGATCCACGAAATACAGATGTAACTCTGTGAGATGAATAAACAGAACACTAAGCAGTTTCTCAGAAAGCTTCTTTCCAGATTTCATCTGCGGATAATTCCTTTTTCACCATAGCCCTCTATGCGCTTCCAAATATCACTTTGCCAATTCCACAAGAACTGTGTTAGCGAAAGGCTTCTTGAGTGGAAAGCTGTAACTCTGTGAGATGATTTCACAGAACACAAAGAAGTTTCTGAGAAAGCTTCGTTCTCTTTGTGATCGGAGGATATGTCCTTTGGCCCTATAGTCTTCTAAGGGATCTGAAATATCTGTTCTCAGATTCCACAGAAATAAGGCTAGCAAAGAGATCCACGAAATACAGATGTAACTCTGTGAGATGAATTAACAGAACACTAAGCAGTTTCTCAAAAAGCTACTTTCCAGATTTCATCTGAGGATATTTCCTTTTTCACCATAGCCCTCTATGGGCTTCCAAATATCACTTTGCCAATTCCACAAGAACTGTCTTAGCGAAAGGCTTCTTGAGGGGAAAGCTGTAACTCTGTGAGATGATTTCACAGAACACAAAGAAGTTTCTCAGAAAGCTTCTTTCTCTTTGTTATCAGAGGATATTTCCTTGGGCCCTATAGTCTTCTTAGGGATCGGAAATATCTGTTCTCAGATTCCACAGAAATAAGGCTAGCAAAGAGATACACCAAATACAGATGTAACTCTGTGAGATGAATTAACAGAACACTAAGCAGTTTCTCAGAAAGCTTCTTTCCAGATTTCATCTGAGGATATTTCCTTTTTCACCATAGCCCTCTAGGGGCTTCCAAATATCACTTTGCCAATTCCACAAGAACTGTCTTAGCGAAAGACTTCTTGAGGGGAAAGCTGTAACTCTGTGAGATGATTTCACAGAACACAAAGAAGTTTGTAAGAAAGCTTCTTTCTCTTTGTTATCGGAAGATATTTCCTTTGGCCCTATAGTCTTCTAAGGGATCCGAAATATCTGTTCACAGATTCCACAGAAATAAGGCTAGCAAAGAGATCCACGAAATACAGATGTAACTCTGTGAGATGAATTAACAGAACACTAAGCAGTTTCTCAGAAAGCTACTTTCCAGATTTCATCTGAGGATATTTCCTTTTTCACCATAGCCCTGTATGGGCTTCCAAATATTACTTTGCCAATTCCACAAGAACTGTCTTAGCGAAAGGCTTCTTGAGGGGAAAGCTGTAACTCTGTGAGATGATTTCACAGAACACAAAGAAGTTTCTCAGAAAGATTCTTTCTCTTTGTTATCGGAGGATATTTCCTTTGGCCCTCTAGTCTTCTAAGAGATCCGAAATATCTGTTCTCAGATTCCACAGAAATAAGGCTAGCAAAGAGATACACCATATACAGATGTAACTCTGTGAGATGAATTAACAGAGCACTAAGCAGTTTCTCAGAAAGCTTCTTTCCAGATTTCATCTGAGGATATTTCCTTTTTCAACATAGCCCTCCATGGGCTTCCAAATATCACTTTGCCAATTCCACAAGAACTGTCTTAGCGAAAGGCTTCTTGAGGGGAAAGCTGTAACTCTGTGAGATGATTTCACAGAACACAAAGAAGTTTCTCAGAAAGCTTCTTTCTCTTTGTTATCGGAGGATATTTCCTTGGGCCCTATAGTCTTCTTAGGGATCCGAAATATCTGTTCTCAGATTCCACAGAAATAAGGCTAGCAAAGAGATACACCAAATACAGATGTAACTCTGTGAGATGAATTAACAGAACACTAAGCAGTTTCTCAGAAAGCTTCTTTCCAGATTTCATCTGAGGATATTTCCTTTTTCACCATAGCCCTCTATGGGCTTCCAAATATCACTTTGCCAATTCCACAAGAACTGTCTTAGCGAAAGGCTTCTTGAGGGGAAAGCTGTAACTCTGTGAGATGATTTCACAGAACACAAAGAAGTTTGTAAGAAAGCTTCTTTCTCTTTGTTATCGGAAGATATTTCCTTTGGCCCTATTGTCTTCTAAGGGATCCGAAATATCTGTTCTCAGATTCCACAGAAATAAGGCTAGCAAAGAGATCCACGAAATACAGATGTAACTCTGTGAGAAGAATTAACAGAACACTAAGCAGTTTCTCAGAAAGCTACTTTCCAGATTTCATCTGAGCATATTTCCTTTTTCACCTTAGCCCTGTATGGGCTTGCAAATATTACTTTGCCAATTCCTCAAGAACTGTCTTAGCGAAAGGCTTCTTGAGGGGAAAGCTGTAACTCTGTGAGATGATTTCACAGAACACAAAGAAGTTTCTCAGAAAGCTTCTTTCTCTTTGTTATCGGAGGATATTTCCTTTGGCCCAATAGTGTTCTAAGAGATCCGAAATATCTGTTCTCAGATTCCACAGAAATAACGCTAGCAAAGAGATACACCAAATACAGATGTAACTCTGTGAGATGAATTAACAGAACACTAAGCAGTTTCTCAGAAAGCTTCTTTCCAGATTTCATCTGAGGATATTTCCTTTTTCACCATAGCCCTCTATGGGCTTCCAAATATCACTTTGCCAATTCCACAAGAACTGTCTTAGCGAAAGACTTATTCAGGGGAAAGCTGTACCTCTGTGAGATGATTTCACAGAACACAAAGAAGTTTTTCAGAAAGCTTCTTTCTCTTTGTTATCGGAGTTTATTTCCTTTGGCCCTATAATCTTCAAAGGGATCCGGAATATCTGTTCTCAGATTCCACAGAAATAAGGCGAGCAAACAGATCCACGAAATACAGATGTAACTCTGTGAGATGAATTAACAGAACACTAAGCAGTTTCTCCGAAACTTCTTTCCAGATTTCATCTGAGGATATTTCCTTTTTCACCATAGCCCTCTATGCGCTTCCAAATATCACTTTGCCAATTCCACAAGAACTGTCTTAGCGAAAGGCTTTTTGAGGGGAAAGCTGTATCTCTGTGAGATGATTTCACAGAACACAAAGAAGTTTCTCAGAAAGCTTCTTTCTCTTTGTTATCGGAGTTTACTTCCTTTGGCAATATAATCTTCAAAGGGATCCGGAATATCTGTTCTCAGATTCCACAGAAATAAGGCTAGCAAAGAGATCCACGAAATACAGATGTAACTCTGTGAGATGAATAAACAGAACACTAAGCAGTTTCTCAGAAAGCTTCTTTCCAGATTTCATCTGCGGATAATTCCTTTTTCACCATAGCCCTCTATGCGCTTCCAAATATCACTTTGCCAATTCCACAAGAACTGTGTTAGCGAAAGGCTTCTTGAGTGGAAAGCTGTAACTCTGTGAGATGATTTCACAGAACACAAAGAAGTTTCTGAGAAAGCTTCGTTCTCTTTGTGATCGGAGGACATGTCCTTTGGCCCTATAGTCTTCTAAGGGATCTGAAATATCTGTTCTCAGATTCCACAGAAATAAGGCTAGCAAAGAGAGCCACGAAATACAGATGTAACTCTGTGAGATGAATTAACAGAACACTAAGCAGTTTCTCAAAAAGCTACTTTCCAGATTTCATCTGAGGATATTTCCTTTTTCACCATAGCCCTCTATGGGCTTCCAAATATCACTTTGCCAATTCCACAAGAACTGTCTTAGCGAAAGGCTTCTTGAGGGGAAAGCTGTAACTCTGTGAGATGATTTCACAGAACACAAAGAAGTTTCTCAGAAAGCTTCTTTCTCTTTGTTATCAGAGGATATTTCCTTGGGACCTATAGTCTTCTTAGGGTTCGGAAATATCTGTTCTCAGATTCCACAGAAATAAGGCTAGCAAAGAGATACACCAAATACAGATGTAACTCTGTGAGATGAATTAACAGAACACTAAGCAGTTTCTCAGAAAGCTTCTTTCCAGATTTCATCTGAGGATATTTCCTTTTTCACCATAGCCCTCTATGGGCTTCCAAATATCACTTTGCCAATTCCACAAGAACTGTCTTAGCGAAAGACTTCTTCAGGGGAAAGCTGTACCTCTGTGAGATGATTTCACAGAACACAAAGAAGTTTCTCACAAAGCTTATTTCTCTTTGTTATCTGAGGATATTTCCTTTGGCCCTATAGTCTTCTAAGGGATCCGAAATATCTGTTCTCAGATTCCACAGAAATTAGGCTAGAAAAGAGATACACCAAATACAGATGTAACTCTGTGAGATGAATTAAAAGAACACTAAGCAGTTTCTCAGAAAGCTTCTTTCCAGATTTCATCTGAGGATATTTCCTTTTTCACCATAGCCCTCTATGGGCTTCCAAATATCACTTTGCCAATTCCAAAAGAACTGTCTTAGCGAAAGACTTCTTCAGGGAAAAGCTGTGACTCTGTGAGATGATTTCACAGAACACAAAGAAGTTTCTCAGAAAGCTTCTTTCTCTTTGTTATCGGAGGATATTTCCTTTGGCCCTAGAGTCTTCAAAGGGATCCGAAATATCTGTTCTCAGATTCCACAGAAATAAGGCTAGCAAAGAGATACACCAAATACAGATGTAACTCTGTTAGATGATTTCACAGAACACAAAGAAGTTTCTCAGAAAGCTTCTTTCTCTTTGTTATCGGAGTTTATTTCCTTTGGCACTATAATCTTCAAAGGGATCTGGAATATCTGTTCTCAGATTCCACAGAAATAAGGCTAGCAAAGAGATCCACGAAATACAGATGTAACTCTGTGAGATGAATTGACAGAACTCTAAGCAGTTTCTCAGAAAGCTTCTTTCCAGATTTCATCTGAGGATATTTCCTTTTTCACCATAGCCCTCTATGGGCTTCCAAATATCACTTTGCCAATTCCGCAAGAACTGTCTTAGCGAAAGACTTCTTGAGGGGAAAGCTCTAACGCTGTGAGGTGATTTCACAGAACACAAAGAAGTTTCTCAGAAAGCTTCTTTCTCTTTGTTATCGGAGTTTATTTCCTTTGGCCCTATAATCTTCAAAGGGATCCGGAATATCTGTTCTCAGATTCCACAGAAATAAGGCGAGCAAACAGATCCACGAAATACAGATGTAACTCTGTGAGATGAATTAACAGAACACTAAGCAGTTTCTCCGAAACTTCTTTCCAGATTTCATCTGAGGATATTTCCTTTTTCACCATAGCCCTCTATGCGCTTCCAAATATCACTTTGCCAATTCCACAAGAACTGTCTTAGCGAAAGGCTTTTTGAAGGGAAAGCTGTAACTCTGTGAGATGATTTCACAGAACACAAAGAAGTTTCTCAGAAAGCTTCTTTCTCTTTGTTATCGGAGTTTACTTCCTTTGGCAATATAATCTTCAAAGGGATCCGGAATATCTGTTCTCAGATTCCACAGAAATAAGGCTAGCAAAGAGATCCACGAAATACAGATGTAACTCTGTGAGATGAATAAACAGAACACTAAGCAGTTTCTCAGAAAGCTTCTTTCCAGATTTCATCTGCGGATAATTCCTTTTTCACCGTAGCCCTCTATGCGCTTCCAAATATCACTTTGCCAATTCCACAAGAACTGTGTTAGCGAAAGGCTTCTTGAGTGGAAAGCTGTAACTCTGTGAGATGATTTCACAGAACACAAAGAAGTTTCTGAGAAAGCTTCGTTCTCTTTGTGATCGGAGGATATGTCCTTTGGCCCTATAGTCTTCTAAGGGATCTGAAATATCTGTTCTCAGATTCCACAGAAATAAGGCTAGCAAAGAGAGCCACGAAATACAGATGTAACTCTGTGAGATGAATTAACAGAACACTAAGCAGTTTCTCAAAAAGCTACTTTCCAGATTTCATCTGAGGATATTTCCTTTTTCACCATAGCCCTCTATGGGCTTCCAAATATCACTTTGCCAATTCCACAAGAACTGTCTTAGCGAAAGGCTTCTTGAGGGGAAAGCTGTAACTCTGTGAGATGATTTCACAGAACACAAAGAAGTTTCTCAGAAAGCTTCTTTCTCTTTGTTATCAGAGGATATTTCCTTGGGACCTATAGTCTTCTTAGGGTTCGGAAATATCTGTTCTCAGATTCCACAGAAATAAGGCTAGCAAAGAGATACACCAAATACAGATGTAACTCTGTGAGATGAATTAACAGAACACTAAGCAGTTTCTCAGAAAGCTTCTTTCCAGATTTCATCTGAGGATATTTCCTTTTTCACCATAGCCCTCTATGGGCTTCCAAATATCACTTTGCCAATTCCACAAGAACTGTCTTAGCGAAAGACTTCTTCAGGGGAAAGCTGTACCTCTGTGAGATGATTTCACAGAACACAAAGAAGTTTCTCACAAAGCTTATTTCTCTTTGTTATCTGAGGATATTTCCTTTGGCCCTATAGTCTTCTAAGGGATCCGAAATATCTGTTCTCAGATTCCACAGAAATTAGGCTAGAAAAGAGATACACCAAATACAGATGTAACTCTGTGAGATGAATTAAAAGAACACTAAGCAGTTTCTCAGAAAGCTTCTTTCCAGATTTCATCTGAGGATATTTCCTTTTTCACCATAGCCCTCTATGGGCTTCCAAATATCACTTTGCCAATTCCAAAAGAACTGTCTTAGCGAAAGACTTCTTCAGGGAAAAGCTGTGACTCTGTGAGATGATTTCACAGAACACAAAGAAGTTTCTCAGAAAGCTTCTTTCTCTTTGTTATCGGAGGATATTTCCTTTGGCCCTAGAGTCTTCAAAGGGATCCGAAATATCTGTTCTCAGATTCCACAGAAATAAGGCTAGCAAAGAGATACACCAAATACAGATGTAACTCTGTTAGATGATTTCACAGAACACAAAGAAGTTTCTCAGAAAGCTTCTTTCTCTTTGTTATCGGAGTTTATTTCCTTTGGCACTATAATCTTCAAAGGGATCTGGAATATCTGTTCTCAGATTCCACAGAAATAAGGCTAGCAAAGAGATCCACGAAATACAGATGTAACTCTGTGAGATGAATTGACAGAACTCTAAGCAGTTTCTCAGAAAGCTTCTTTCCAGATTTCATCTGAGGATATTTCCTTTTTCACCATAGCCCTCTATGGGCTTCCAAATATCACTTTGCCAATTCCGCAAGAACTGTCTTAGCGAAAGACTTCTTGAGGGGAAAGCTCTAACGCTGTGAGGTGATTTCACAGAACACAAAGAAGTTTCTCAGAAAGCTTCTTTCTCTTTGTTATCGGAGTTTATTTCCTTTGGCCCTATAATCTTCAAAGGGATCCGGAATATCTGTTCTCAGATTCCACAGAAATAAGGCGAGCAAACAGATCCACGAAATACAGATGTAACTCTGTGAGATGAATTAACAGAACACTAAGCAGTTTCTCCGAAACTTCTTTCCAGATTTCATCTGAGGATATTTCCTTTTTCACCATAGCCCTCTATGCGCTTCCAAATATCACTTTGCCAATTCCACAAGAACTGTCTTAGCGAAAGGCTTTTTGAGGGGAAAGCTGTAACTCTGTGAGATGATTTCACAGAACACAAAGAAGTTTCTCAGAAAGCTTCTTTCTCTTTGTTATCGGAGTTTACTTCCTTTGGCAATATAATCTTCAAAGGGATCCGGAATATCTGTTCTCAGATTCCACAGAAATAAGGCTAGCAAAGAGATCCACGAAATACAGATGTAACTCTGTGAGATGAATAAACAGAACACTAAGCAGTTTCTCAGAAAGCTTCTTTCCAGATTTCA
Organism: Macaca nemestrina; assembly: GCF_043159975.1. NCBI lineage: Eukaryota > Metazoa > Chordata > Mammalia > Primates > Cercopithecidae > Macaca > Macaca nemestrina. The sequence goes on from NC_092143.1 coordinate 30,002,795, forward strand.
TCTGCGGATAATTCCTTTTTCACCGTAGCCCTCTATGCGCTTCCAAATATCACTTTGCCAATTCCACAAGAACTGTGTTAGCGAAAGGCTTCTTGAGTGGAAAGCTGTAACTCTGTGAGATGATTTCACAGAACACAAAGAAGTTTCTGAGAAAGCTTCGTTCTCTTTGTGATCGGAGGATATGTCCTTTGGCCCTATAGTCTTCTAAGGGATCTGAAATATCTGTTCTCAGATTCCACAGAAATAAGGCTAGCAAAGAGAGCCACGAAATACAGATGTAACTCTGTGAGATGAATTAACAGAACACTAAGCAGTTTCTCAAAAAGCTACTTTCCAGATTTCATCTGAGGATATTTCCTTTTTCACCATAGCCCTCTATGGGCTTCCAAATATCACTTTGCCAATTCCACAAGAACTGTCTTAGCGAAAGGCTTCTTGAGGGGAAAGCTGTAACTCTGTGAGATGATTTCACAGAACACAAAGAAGTTTCTCAGAAAGCTTCTTTCTCTTTGTTATCAGAGGATATTTCCTTGGGACCTATAGTCTTCTTAGGGTTCGGAAATATCTGTTCTCAGATTCCACAGAAATAAGGCTAGCAAAGAGATACACCAAATACAGATGTAACTCTGTGAGATGAATTAACAGAACACTAAGCAGTTTCTCAGAAAGCTTCTTTCCAGATTTCATCTGAGGATATTTCCTTTTTCACCATAGCCCTCTATGGGCTTCCAAATATCACTTTGCCAATTCCACAAGAACTGTCTTAGCGAAAGACTTCTTCAGGGGAAAGCTGTACCTCTGTGAGATGATTTCACAGAACACAAAGAAGTTTCTCACAAAGCTTATTTCTCTTTGTTATCTGAGGATATTTCCTTTGGCCCTATAGTCTTCTAAGGGATCCGAAATATCTGTTCTCAGATTCCACAGAAATTAGGCTAGAAAAGAGATACACCAAATACAGATGTAACTCTGTGAGATGAATTAAAAGAACACTAAGCAGTTTCTCAGAAAGCTTCTTTCCAGATTTCATCTGAGGATATTTCCTTTTTCACCATAGCCCTCTATGGGCTTCCAAATATCACTTTGCCAATTCCAAAAGAACTGTCTTAGCGAAAGACTTCTTCAGGGAAAAGCTGTGACTCTGTGAGATGATTTCACAGAACACAAAGAAGTTTCTCAGAAAGCTTCTTTCTCTTTGTTATCGGAGGATATTTCCTTTGGCCCTAGAGTCTTCAAAGGGATCCGAAATATCTGTTCTCAGATTCCACAGAAATAAGGCTAGCAAAGAGATACACCAAATACAGATGTAACTCTGTTAGATGATTTCACAGAACACAAAGAAGTTTCTCAGAAAGCTTCTTTCTCTTTGTTATCGGAGTTTATTTCCTTTGGCACTATAATCTTCAAAGGGATCTGGAATATCTGTTCTCAGATTCCACAGAAATAAGGCTAGCAAAGAGATCCACGAAATACAGATGTAACTCTGTGAGATGAATTGACAGAACTCTAAGCAGTTTCTCAGAAAGCTTCTTTCCAGATTTCATCTGAGGATATTTCCTTTTTCACCATAGCCCTCTATGGGCTTCCAAATATCACTTTGCCAATTCCGCAAGAACTGTCTTAGCGAAAGACTTCTTGAGGGGAAAGCTCTAACGCTGTGAGGTGATTTCACAGAACACAAAGAAGTTTCTCAGAAAGCTTCTTTCTCTTTGTTATCGGAGTTTATTTCCTTTGGCCCTATAATCTTCAAAGGGATCCGGAATATCTGTTCTCAGATTCCACAGAAATAAGGCGAGCAAACAGATCCACGAAATACAGATGTAACTCTGTGAGATGAATTAACAGAACACTAAGCAGTTTCTCCGAAACTTCTTTCCAGATTTCATCTGAGGATATTTCCTTTTTCACCATAGCCCTCTATGCGCTTCCAAATATCACTTTGCCAATTCCACAAGAACTGTCTTAGCGAAAGGCTTTTTGAGGGGAAAGCTGTAACTCTGTGAGATGATTTCACAGAACACAAAGAAGTTTCTCAGAAAGCTTCTTTCTCTTTGTTATCGGAGTTTACTTCCTTTGGCAATATAATCTTCAAAGGGATCCGGAATATCTGTTCTCAGATTCCACAGAAATAAGGCTAGCAAAGAGATCCACGAAATACAGATGTAACTCTGTGAGATGAATAAACAGAACACTAAGCAGTTTCTCAGAAAGCTTCTTTCCAGATTTCATCTGCGGATAATTCCTTTTTCACCGTAGCCCTCTATGCGCTTCCAAATATCACTTTGCCAATTCCACAAGAACTGTGTTAGCGAAAGGCTTCTTGAGTGGAAAGCTGTAACTCTGTGAGATGATTTCACAGAACACAAAGAAGTTTCTGAGAAAGCTTCGTTCTCTTTGTGATCGGAGGATATGTCCTTTGGCCCTATAGTCTTCTAAGGGATCTGAAATATCTGTTCTCAGATTCCACAGAAATAAGGCTAGCAAAGAGAGCCACGAAATACAGATGTAACTCTGTGAGATGAATTAACAGAACACTAAGCAGTTTCTCAAAAAGCTACTTTCCAGATTTCATCTGAGGATATTTCCTTTTTCACCATAGCCCTCTATGGGCTTCCAAATATCACTTTGCCAATTCCACAAGAACTGTCTTAGCGAAAGGCTTCTTGAGGGGAAAGCTGTAACTCTGTGAGATGATTTCACAGAACACAAAGAAGTTTCTCAGAAAGCTTCTTTCTCTTTGTTATCAGAGGATATTTCCTTGGGACCTATAGTCTTCTTAGGGTTCGGAAATATCTGTTCTCAGATTCCACAGAAATAAGGCTAGCAAAGAGATACACCAAATACAGATGTAACTCTGTGAGATGAATTAACAGAACACTAAGCAGTTTCTCAGAAAGCTTCTTTCCAGATTTCATCTGAGGATATTTCCTTTTTCACCATAGCCCTCTATGGGCTTCCAAATATCACTTTGCCAATTCCACAAGAACTGTCTTAGCGAAAGACTTCTTCAGGGGAAAGCTGTACCTCTGTGAGATGATTTCACAGAACACAAAGAAGTTTCTCACAAAGCTTATTTCTCTTTGTTATCTGAGGATATTTCCTTTGGCCCTATAGTCTTCTAAGGGATCCGAAATATCTGTTCTCAGATTCCACAGAAATTAGGCTAGAAAAGAGATACACCAAATACAGATGTAACTCTGTGAGATGAATTAAAAGAACACTAAGCAGTTTCTCAGAAAGCTTCTTTCCAGATTTCATCTGAGGATATTTCCTTTTTCACCATAGCCCTCTATGGGCTTCCAAATATCACTTTGCCAATTCCAAAAGAACTGTCTTAGCGAAAGACTTCTTCAGGGAAAAGCTGTGACTCTGTGAGATGATTTCACAGAACACAAAGAAGTTTCTCAGAAAGCTTCTTTCTCTTTGTTATCGGAGGATATTTCCTTTGGCCCTAGAGTCTTCAAAGGGATCCGAAATATCTGTTCTCAGATTCCACAGAAATAAGGCTAGCAAAGAGATACACCAAATACAGATGTAACTCTGTTAGATGATTTCACAGAACACAAAGAAGTTTCTCAGAAAGCTTCTTTCTCTTTGTTATCGGAGTTTATTTCCTTTGGCACTATAATCTTCAAAGGGATCTGGAATATCTGTTCTCAGATTCCACAGAAATAAGGCTAGCAAAGAGATCCACGAAATACAGATGTAACTCTGTGAGATGAATTGACAGAACTCTAAGCAGTTTCTCAGAAAGCTTCTTTCCAGATTTCATCTGAGGATATTTCCTTTTTCACCATAGCCCTCTATGGGCTTCCAAATATCACTTTGCCAATTCCGCAAGAACTGTCTTAGCGAAAGACTTCTTGAGGGGAAAGCTCTAACGCTGTGAGGTGATTTCACAGAACACAAAGAAGTTTCTCAGAAAGCTTCTTTCTCTTTGTTATCGGAGTTTATTTCCTTTGGCCCTATAATCTTCAAAGGGATCCGGAATATCTGTTCTCAGATTCCACAGAAATAAGGCGAGCAAACAGATCCACGAAATACAGATGTAACTCTGTGAGATGAATTAACAGAACACTAAGCAGTTTCTCCGAAACTTCTTTCCAGATTTCATCTGAGGATATTTCCTTTTTCACCATAGCCCTCTATGCGCTTCCAAATATCACTTTGCCAATTCCACAAGAACTGTCTTAGCGAAAGGCTTTTTGAGGGGAAAGCTGTAACTCTGTGAGATGATTTCACAGAACACAAAGAAGTTTCTGAGAAAGCTTCTTTCTCTTTGTTATCGGAGTTTACTTCCTTTGGCAATATAATCTTCAAAGGGATCCGGAATATCTGTTCTCAGATTCCACAGAAATAAGGCTAGCAAAGAGATCCACGAAATACAGATGTAACTCTGTGAGATGAATAAACAGAACACTAAGCAGTTTCTCAGAAAGCTTCTTTCCAGATTTCATCTGCGGATAATTCCTTTTTCACCGTAGCCCTCTATGCGCTTCCAAATATCACTTTGCCAATTCCACAAGAACTGTGTTAGCGAAAGGCTTCTTGAGTGGAAAGCTGTAACTCTGTGAGATGATTTCACAGAACACAAAGAAGTTTCTGAGAAAGCTTCGTTCTCTTTGTGATCGGAGGATATGTCCTTTGGCCCTATAGTCTTCTAAGGGATCTGAAATATCTGTTCTCAGATTCCACAGAAATAAGGCTAGCAAAGAGATCCACGAAATACAGATGTAACTCTCTGAGATGAATTAACAGAACACTAAGCAGTTTCTCAAAAAGCTACTTTCCAGATTTCATCTGAGGATATTTCCTTTTTCACCATAGCCCTCTATGGGCTTCCAAATATCACTTTGCCAATTCCACAAGAACTGTCTTAGTGAAAGGCTTCTTGAGGGGAAAGCTGTAACTCTGTGAGATGATTTCACAGAACACAAAGAAGTTTCTCAGAAAGCTTCTTTCTCTTTGTTATCAGAGGATATATCCTTGGGCCCTATAGTCTTCTTAGGGATCGGAAATATCTGTTCTCAGATTCCACAGAAATAAGGCTAGCAAAGAGATACACCAAATACAGATGTAACTCTGTGAGATGAATTAACAGAACACTAAGCAGTTTCTCAGAAAGCTTCTTTCCAGATTTCATCTGAGGATATTTCCTTTTTCACCATAGCCCTCTAGGGGCTTCCAAATATCACTTTGCCAATTCCACAAGAACTGTCTTAGCGAAAGACTTCTTGAGGGGAAAGCTGTAACTCTGTGAGATGATTTCACAGAACACAAAGAAGTTTGTAAGAAAGCTTCTTTCTCTTTGTTATCGGAAGATATTTCCTTTGGCCCTATAGTCTTCTAAGGGATCCGAAATATCTGTTCACAGATTCCACAGAAATAAGGCTAGCAAAGAGATCCACGAAATACAGATGTAACTCTGTGAGATGAATTAACAGAACACTAAGCAGTTTCTCAGAAAGCTACTTTCCAGATTTCATCTGAGGATATTTCCTTTTTCACCATAGCCCTGTATGGGCTTCCAAATATTACTTTGCCAATTCCACAAGAACTGTCTTAGCGAAAGGCTTCTTGAGGGGAAAGCTGTAACTCTGTGAGATGATTTCACAGAACACAAAGAAGTTTCTCAGAAAGCTTCTTTCTCTTTGTTATCGGAGGATATTTCCTTGGGCCCTATAGTCTTCTAAGGGATCCGAAATATCTGTTCTCAGATTCCACAGAAATAAGGCTAGCAAAGAGATACAACAAATACAGATGTAACTCTGTGAGATGAATTAACAGAACACTAAGCAGTTTCTCAGAAAGCTTCTTTCCATATTTCATCTGAGGATATTTCCTTTTTCACCATAGCCCTCTATGGGCTTCCAAATATCACTTTGCCAATTCCACAAGTACTGTCTTAGCGAAAGACTTCTTGAGGGGAAAGCTGTAAATCTGTGAGATGATTTCACAGAACACAAAGAAGTTTCTAAGAAAGCTTCTTTCTCTTTGTTATCGCAAGATATTTCCTTTGGCCCTATAGTCTTCTAAGGGATCCGAAATATCTGTTCTAAGATTCCACAGAAATAAGGCTAGCAAAGAGATCCACGAAATACAGATGTAACTCTGTGAGATGAATTAACAGAACACTAAGCAGTTTCTCAGAAAGCTACTTTCCAGATTTCATCTGAGGATATTTCCTTTTTCACCATAGCCCTCTATGGGCTTCCAAATATCACTTTGCCAATTCCACAAGAACTGTCTTAGCGAAAGGCTTCTTGAGGGGAAAGCTGTAACTCTGTGAGATGATTTCACAGAACACAAAGAAGTTTCTCAGAAAGCTTATCTCTCTTTGTTATCGGAGGATATTTCCTTTGGCCCTAGAGTCTTCAAAGGGATCCGAAATATCTGGTCTCAGATTCCACAGAAATAAGGCTAGCAAAGGGATCCACGAAATACAGATGTAACTCTGTGAGATGAATTAAAAGAACACTAAGCAGTTTCTCAGAAAGCTACTTTCCAGATTTCATCTGAGGATATTTCCTTTTTCACCATAGCACTATATGGGCTTCCAAATATCACTCTGGCAATTCCACAAGAACTGTCTTAGCGAAAGGCTTCTCTAGGGGAAAGCTGTATCTCTGTGAGATGATTTCACAGAACACAAAGAAGTTTCTCAGAAAGCTTCTTTCTCTTTGTTATCGGAAGATATTTCCTATGGCCCTATAGTTTTCAAAGGGATCCGAAATATCTGTTCTCACATTCCACAGAAATAAGGCTAGCAAAGAGATCCAGGAAATACAGATGTAACTCTTTTATATGAATTAACAGAACACTAAGCAGTTTCTCAGAAAGCTTCTTTCCACATTTCATCTGTGGATATTTGCTTTTTCACCATAGCCCTCTATGGGCTTCCAAATATCACTTTGCCAATTCCACAAGAACTGTCTTAGCGAAAGGCTTCTTGAGGGGAATGGTGTAACTCTGTGAGATGATTTCACAGAACACAAAGAAGTTTCTCAGAAAGCTTCCTTCTCTTTGTTATCGGAGGATATTTCCTTTGGCCCTATAGTCTTCAAAGGGATCCAAAATATCTGTTCTCAGATTCCACAGAAATAAGGCTAGCAAAAGATCCACGAAATACAAATGTAACTCTGTGAGATGAATTAACAGAACACTAAGCAGTTTCTCAGAAAGCTACTTTCCAGATTTCATCTGAGGATATTTCCTTTTTCGCCATAGCCCTCAATGGGCTTCCAAATATCACTTTGCCAATTCCACAAGAACTGTCTTAGCGAAAGGGTTCTTGAGGGGAAAGCTGTAACTCTGTGAGATGATTTCACAGAACACAAAGAAGTTTCTACGAAAGCTTCTTTCTCTTTGTTATCAGAAGATATTTCCTTTGGCCCTATAGTCTTCTAAGGGATCCGAAATATCTGTTCTCAGATTCCACAGAAATAAGGCTAGCAAAGAGATCCACGAAATACAGATGTAACTCTGTGAGATGAATTAACAGAACACTAAGCAGTTTCTCAGAAAGATTCTTTCCAGATTTCATCTGAGGATATTTCCTTTTTCACCATAGCCCTCTATGGGCTTCCAAATATCACTTTGCCAAATCCACAAGAACTGTCTTAGCGTAAGGCTTCTTGAGTGGAAAGCTGTAACTCTGTGATATGATTTCACGAACACAAAGAAGTTTCTGAGAAAGATTCGTTCTCTTTGTGATCGGAGGATATTTCCTTTGGCCCTCTAGTCTTCTAAGGGATCCGAAATATCTGTTCTCAGATTCCACAGAAATAAGGCTAGCAAAGAGATCCACGAAATACTGATGTAACTCTGTGAGATGAATTAACAGAACACTAAGCAGTTTCTCAGAAAGCTTCTTTCCACATTTCTTCTGAGGATATGTCCTTTTTCACCAAAGCCTTCTATGCGCTTCCGAATATCACTTTGTCAATTCCATAAGAACTGTCTTAGCGAAAGACTTCTTGAGGGGAAAGCTGTAACTCTGTGAGATGATTTCACAGAACACAAAGAAGTTCTCAGAAAGCTTCTTTCTCTTTGTTATCGGAGTTTATTTCCTTTGGACCTATAATCTTCAGAAGGGATCCGGAATATCTGTTCTCAGATTCCACAGAAATAAGGCGAGAAAAGAGATCCACGAAATACAGATGTAACTCTGTGAGATGAATTAACAGAACACTAAGCAGTTTCTCAGAAAGCTTCTTTCCAGATTTCTTCTGCGGGTATTCCTTTTTCACCATAGCCCTCTATGGGCTTCCAAATATCACTTTGCCAATTCCAGAAGAACTGTGTTAGCGAAAGGCTTCTTGAGTGGAAAGCTGTAACTCTGTGAGATGATTTCACAGAACACAAAGAAGTTTCTGAGAAAGCTTCGTTCTCTTTGTGATCGGAGGATATGTCCTTTGGCCCTATAGTCTTCTAAGGGATCTGAAATATCTGTTCTCAGATTCCACAGAAATAAGGCTAGCAAAGAGATCCACGAAATACAGATGTAACTCTGAGAGATGAATTAACAGAACACTAAGCAGTTTCTCAAAAAGCTACTTTCCAGATTTCATCTGAGGATATTTCCTTTTTCACCATAGCACTCTATGGGCTTCCAAATATCACTTTGCCAATTCCACAAGAACTGTCTTAGCGAAAGGCTTCTTGAGGGGAAAGCTGTAACTCTGTGAGATTATTTCACAGAACACAAAGAAGTTTCTGAGAAAGCTTCGTTCTCTTTGTGATCGGAGGATATTTCCTTTGGCCCTGTAGTCTTCTAAGGGATCCGAAATATCTGTTCTCAGATTCCACAGAAATAAGGCTAGCAAAGAGATCCACGAAATACTGATGTAAATCTGTGAGATGAATTAACAGAACACTAAGCAGTTTCTCAGAAAGCTACTTTCCAGATTTCATCTGAGTATATTTCCTTTTTCACCATAGCCCTCTATGGGCTTCCAAATATTACTTTGCCAATTCCACAAGAACTGTCTTAGCGAAAGGCTTCTTGAGGGGAAAGCTGTAACTCTGTGAGATGATTTCACAGAGCACAAAGAAGTTTATCAGAAAGCTTCTTTCTCTTTGTTATCGGAGGATTTTTCCGTGGGCCCTATAGTCTTCTAAGGGATCCGAAATATCTGTTCTCAGATTCCACAGAAATAAGGCTAGCAAAGAGATACAACAAATACAGATGTAACTCTGGAGATGAATTAGCAGAACACTAAGCAGTTTCTCAGAAAGCTTCTTTCCATATTTCATCTGAGGATATTTCCTTTTTCACCATAGCCCTCTATGGGCTTCCAAATATCACTTTGCCAATTCCACAAGTACTGTCTTAGCGAAAGACTTCTTGAGGGGAAAGCTGTAACTCTGTGAGATGATTTCACAGAACACAAAGAAGTTTCTAAGAAAGCTTCTTTCTCTTTGTTATCGCAAGATATTTCCTTTGGCCCTATAGTCTTCTAAGGGATCCGAAATATCTGTTCTAAGATTCCACAGAAATAAGGCTAGCAAAGAGATCCACGAAATACAGATGTAACTCTGTGAGATGAATTAACAGAACACTAAGCAGTTTCTCAGAAAGCTACTTTCCAGATTTCATCTGAGGATATTTCCTTTTTCACCATAGCCCTCTATGGGCTTCCAAATATCACTTTGCCAATTCCACAAGAACTGTCTTAGCGAAAGGCTTCTTGAGGGGAAAGCTGTAACTCTGTGAGATGATTTCACAGAACACAAAGAAGTTTCTCAGAAAGCTTATCTCTCTTTGTTATCGGAGGATATTTCCTTTGGCCCTAGAGTCTTCAAAGGGATCCGAAATATCTGGTCTCAGATTCCACAGAAATAAGGCTAGCAAAGAGATCCACGAAATACAGATGTAACTCTGTGAGATGAATTAAAAGAACACTAAGCAGTTTCTCAGAAAGCTACTTTCCAGATTTCATCTGAAGATATTTCCTTTTTCACCATAGCACTATATGGGCTTCCAAATATCACTCTGGCAATTCCACAAGAACTGTCTTAGCGAAAGGCTTCTCTAGGGGAAAGCTGTATCTCTGTGAGATGATTTCACAGAACACAAAGAAGTTTCTCAGAAAGCTTCTTTCTCTTTGTTATCGGAAGATATTTCCTATGGCCCTATAGTTTTCAAAGGGATCCGAAATATCTGTTCTCACATTCCACAGAAATAAGGCTAGCAAAGAGATCCAGGAAATACAGATGTAACTCTGTTATATGAATTAACAGAACACTAAGCAGTTTCTCAGAAAGCTTCTTTCCACATTTCATCTGTGGATATTTGCTTTTTCACCATAGCCCTCTATGGGCTTCCAAATATCACTTTGCCAATTCCACAAGAACTGTCTTAGCGAAAGGCTTCTTGAGGGGAATGGTGTAACTCTGTGAGATGATTTCACAGAACACAAAGAAGTTTCTCAGAAAGCTTCCTTCTCTTTGTTATCGGAGGATATTTCCTTTGGCCCTATAGTCTTCAAAGGGATCCAAAATATCTGTTCTCAGATTCCACAGAAATAAGGCTAGCAAAAGATCCACGAAATACAAATGTAACTCTGTGAGATGAATTAACAGAACACTAAGCAGTTTCTCAGAAAGCTACTTTCCAGATTTCATCTGAGGATATTTCCTTTTTCGCCATAGCCCTCAATGGGCTTCCAAATATCACTTTGCCAATTCCACAAGAACTGTCTTAGCGAAAGGGTTCTTGAGGGGAAAGCTGTAACTCTGTGAGATGATTTCACAGAACACAAAGAAGTTTCTCCGAAAGCTTCTTTCTCTTTGTTATCAGAAGATATTTCCTTTGGCCCTATAGTCTTCTAAGGGATCCGAAATATCTGTTCTCAGATTCCACAGAAATAAGGCTAGCAAAGAGATCCACGAAATACAGATGTAACTCTGTGAGATGAATTAACAGAACACTAAGCAGTTTCTCAGAAAGATTCTTTCCAGATTTCATCTGAGGATATTTCCTTTTTCACCATAGCCCTCTATGGGCTTCCAAATATCACTTTGCCAAATCCACAAGAACTGTCTTAGCGAAAGGCTTCTTGAGTGGAAAGCTGTAACACTGTGATATGATTTCACGAACACAAAGAAGTTTCTGAGAAAGATTCGTTCTCTTTGTGATCGGAGGATATTTCCTTTGGCCCTCTAGTCTTCTAAGGGATCCGAAATATCTGTTCTCAGATTCCACAGAAATAAGGCTAGCAAAGAGATCCACGAAATACTGATGTAACTCTGTGAGATGAATTAACAGAACACTAAGCAGTTTCTCAGAAAGCTTCTTTCCAGGTTTCATCTGAGGATATTTCCTTTTTCGCCATAGCCCTCTAAGGGCTTCCAAATATCACTTTGCCAATTCCACAAAAACTGTCTTAGCGAAAGGCTTCTTCAGGGGAAAGCTGTACCTCTGTGAGATGATTTCACAGAACACAAAGAAGTTTCTGAGGAAACTTCGTTCTCTTTCTGATCGGAGGATATTTCTTTGGCCCTATAGTCTTCTAAGGGATCCGAAATATCTGTTCTCAGATTCCACAGAAATAAGGCTAGCAAAAGATCCACGAAATACAAATGTAACTCTGTGAGATGAATTAACAGAACACTAAGCAGTTTCTCAGAAAGCTACTTTCCAGATTTCATCTGAGGATAGTTCCTTTTTCGCCATAGCCCTCTATGGGCTTCCAAATATCACTTTGCCAATTCCACAAGAACTGTCTTAGCGAAAGGCTTCTTGAGGGGAAAGCTGTAACTCTGTGAGATGATTTCACAGAACACAAAGAAGTTTCTACGAAAGCTTCTTTCTCTTTGTTATCAGAAGATATTTCCTTTGGCCCTATAGTCTTCTAAGGGATCCGAAATATCTGTTCTCAGATTCCACAGAAATAAGGCTAGCAAAGAGATCCACGAAATACAGATGTAACTCTGTGAGATGAATTAACAGAACACTAAGCAGTTTCTCAGAAAGATTCTTTCCAGATTTCATCTGAGGATATTTCCTTTTTCACCATAGCCCTCTATGGGCTTCCAAATATCACTTTGCCAAATCCACAAGAACTGTCTTAGCGTAAGGCTTCTTGAGTGGAAAGCTGTAACTCTGTGATATGATTTCACGAACACAAAGAAGTTTCTGAGAAAGATTCGTTCTCTTTGTGATCGGAGGATATTTCCTTTGGCCCTCTAGTCTTCTAAGGGATCCGAAATATCTGTTCTCAGATTCCACAGAAATAAGGCTAGCAAAGAGATCCACGAAATACTGATGTAACTCTGTGAGATGAATTAACAGAACACTAAGCAGTTTCTCAGAAAGCTTCTTTCCACATTTCTTCTGAGGATATGTCCTTTTTCACCAAAGCCTTCTATGCGCTTCCGAATATCACTTTGTCAATTCCATAAGAACTGTCTTAGCGAAAGACTTCTTGAGGGGAAAGCTGTAACTCTGTGAGATGATTTCACAGAACACAAAGAAGTTCTCAGAAAGCTTCTTTCTCTTTGTTATCGGAGTTTATTTCCTTTGGACCTATAATCTTCAGAAGGGATCCGGAATATCTGTTCTCAGATTCCACAGAAATAAGGCGAGAAAAGAGATCCACGAAATACAGATGTAACTCTGTGAGATGAATTAACAGAACACTAAGCAGTTTCTCAGAAAGCTTCTTTCCAGATTTCTTCTGCGGGTATTCCTTTTTCACCATAGCCCTCTATGGGCTTCCAAATATCACTTTGCCAATTCCAGAAGAACTGTGTTAGCGAAAGGCTTCTTGAGTGGAAAGCTGTAACTCTGTGAGATGATTTCACAGAACACAAAGAAGTTTCTGAGAAAGCTTCGTTCTCTTTGTGATCGGAGGATATGTCCTTTGGCCCTATAGTCTTCTAAGGGATCTGAAATATCTGTTCTCAGATTCCACAGAAATAAGGCTAGCAAAGAGATCCACGAAATACAGATGTAACTCTGAGAGATGAATTAACAGAACACTAAGCAGTTTCTCAAAAAGCTACTTTCCAGATTTCATCTGAGGATATTTCCTTTTTCACCATAGCCCTCTATGGGCTTCCAAATATCACTTTGCCAATTCCACAAGAACTGTCTTAGCGAAAGGCTTCTTGAGGGGAAAGCTGTAACTCTGTGAGATTATTTCACAGAACACAAAGAAGTTTCTGAGAAAGCTTCGTTCTCTTTGTGATCGGAGGATATTTCCTTTGGCCCTGTAGTCTTCTAAGGGATCCGAAATATCTGTTCTCAGATTCCACAGAAATAAGGCTAGCAAAGAGATCCACGAAATACTGATGTAACTCTGTGAGATGAATTAACAGAACACTAAGCAGTTTCTCAGAAAGCTACTTTCCAGATTTCATCTGAGTATATTTCCTTTTTCACCATAGCCCTCTATGGGCTTCCAAATATTACTTTGCCAATTCCACAAGAACTGTCTTAGCGAAAGGCTTCTTGAGGGGAAAGCTGTAACTCTGTGAGATGATTTCACAGAGCACAAAGAAGTTTATCAGAAAGCTTCTTTCTCTTTGTTATCGGAGGATTTTTCCGTGGGCCCTATAGTCTTCTAAGGGATCCGAAATATCTGTTCTCAGATTCCACAGAAATAAGGCTAGCAAAGAGATACAACAAATACAGATGTAACTCTGGAGATGAATTAGCAGAACACTAAGCAGTTTCTCAGAAAGCTTCTTTCCATATTTCATCTGAGGATATTTCCTTTTTCACCATAGCCCTCTATGGGCTTCCAAATATCACTTTGCCAATTCCACAAGTACTGTCTTAGCGAAAGACTTCTTGAGGGGAAAGCTGTAACTCTGTGAGATGATTTCACAGAACACAAAGAAGTTTCTAAGAAAGCTTCTTTCTCTTTGTTATCGCAAGATATTTCCTTTGGCCCTATAGTCTTCTAAGGGATCCGAAATATCTGTTCTAAGATTCCACAGAAATAAGGCTAGCAAAGAGATCCACGAAATACAGATGTAACTCTGTGAGATGAATTAACAGAACACTAAGCAGTTTCTCAGAAAGCTACTTTCCAGATTTCATCTGAGGATATTTCCTTTTTCACCATAGCCCTCTATGGGCTTCCAAATATCACTTTGCCAATTCCACAAGAACTGTCTTAGCGAAAGGCTTCTTGAGGGGAAAGCTGTAACTCTGTGAGATGATTTCACAGAACACAAAGAAGTTTCTCAGAAAGCTTATCTCTCTTTGTTATCGGAGGATATTTCCTTTGGCCCTAGAGTCTTCAAAGGGATCCGAAATATCTGGTCTCAGATTCCACAGAAATAAGGCTAGCAAAGAGATCCACGAAATACAGATGTAACTCTGTGAGATGAATTAAAAGAACACTAAGCAGTTTCTCAGAAAGCTACTTTCCAGATTTCATCTGAAGATATTTCCTTTTTCACCATAGCACTATATGGGCTTCCAAATATCACTCTGGCAATTCCACAAGAACTGTCTTAGCGAAAGGCTTCTCTAGGGGAAAGCTGTATCTCTGTGAGATGATTTCACAGAACACAAAGAAGTTTCTCAGAAAGCTTCTTTCTCTTTGTTATCGGAAGATATTTCCTATGGCCCTATAGTTTTCAAAGGGATCCGAAATATCTGTTCTCACATTCCACAGAAATAAGGCTAGCAAAGAGATCCAGGAAATACAGATGTAACTCTGTTATATGAATTAACAGAACACTAAGCAGTTTCTCAGAAAGCTTCTTTCCACATTTCATCTGTGGATATTTGCTTTTTCACCATAGCCCTCTATGGGCTTCCAAATATCACTTTGCCAATTCCACAAGAACTGTCTTAGCGAAAGGCTTCTTGAGGGGAATGGTGTAACTCTGTGAGATGATTTCACAGAACACAAAGAAGTTTCTCAGAAAGCTTCCTTCTCTTTGTTATCGGAGGATATTTCCTTTGGCCCTATAGTCTTCAAAGGGATCCAAAATATCTGTTCTCAGATTCCACAGAAATAAGGCTAGCAAAAGATCCACGAAATACAAATGTAACTCTGTGAGATGAATTAACAGAACACTAAGCAGTTTCTCAGAAAGCTACTTTCCAGATTTCATCTGAGGATATTTCCTTTTTCGCCATAGCCCTCAATGGGCTTCCAAATATCACTTTGCCAATTCCACAAGAACTGTCTTAGCGAAAGGGTTCTTGAGGGGAAAGCTGTAACTCTGTGAGATGATTTCACAGAACACAAAGAAGTTTCTACGAAAGCTTCTTTCTCTTTGTTATCAGAAGATATTTCCTTTGGCCCTATAGTCTTCTAAGGGATCCGAAATATCTGTTCTCAGATTCCACAGAAATAAGGCTAGCAAAGAGATCCACGAAATACAGATGTAACTCTGTGAGATGAATTAACAGAACACTAAGCAGTTTCTCAGAAAGATTCTTTCCAGATTTCATCTGAGGATATTTCCTTTTTCACCATAGCCCTCTATGGGCTTCCAAATATCACTTTGCCAAATCCACAAGAACTGTCTTAGCGAAAGGCTTCTTGAGTGGAAAGCTGTAACACTGTGATATGATTTCACGAACACAAAGAAGTTTCTGAGAAAGATTCGTTCTCTTTGTGATCGGAGGATATTTCCTTTGGCCCTCTAGTCTTCTAAGGGATCCGAAATATCTGTTCTCAGATTCCACAGAAATAAGGCTAGCAAAGAGATCCACGAAATACTGATGTAACTCTGTGAGATGAATTAACAGAACACTAAGCAGTTTCTCAGAAAGCTTCTTTCCAGGTTTCATCTGAGGATATTTCCTTTTTCGCCATAGCCCTCTAAGGGCTTCCAAATATCACTTTGCCAATTCCACAAAAACTGTCTTAGCGAAAGGCTTCTTCAGGGGAAAGCTGTACCTCTGTGAGATGATTTCACAGAACACAAAGAAGTTTCTGAGGAAACTTCGTTCTCTTTCTGATCGGAGGATATTTCTTTGGCCCTATAGTCTTCTAAGGGATCCGAAATATCTGTTCTCAGATTCCACAGAAATAAGGCTAGCAAAAGATCCACGAAATACAAATGTAACTCTGTGAGATGAATTAACAGAACACTAAGCAGTTTCTCAGAAAGCTACTTTCCAGATTTCATCTGAGGATAGTTCCTTTTTCGCCATAGCCCTCTATGGGCTTCCAAATATCACTTTGCCAATTCCACAAGAACTGTCTTAGCGAAAGGCTTCTTGAGGGGAAAGCTGTAACTCTGTGAGATGATTTCACAGAACACAAAGAAGTTTCTCAGAAAGCTTCTTTCTCTTTGTTATCGGAGGATATTTCCTTTGGCCCTATAGTCTAATAAGGGATCCGAAATATCTGTTCTCAGATTCCACAGAAATAAGGCTAACAAAGAGATACACCAAATACAGATGTAACTCTGTGAGATGAATTAACAGAACACTAAGGAGTTTCTCAGAAAGCTTCTTTCCAGATTTCATCTGAGGATATTTCCTTTTTCACCATAGCCCTCTATGCGATTCCAAATATCACTTTGCCAATTCCACAAGAACTGTCTTATTGAACGGCTTCTTGAGGGGAAAGCTGTAACTCTGTGAGATGATTTCACAGAACACAAAGAAGTTTCTCAGAAATCTTCTTTCTCTTTGTTATCGGAGGATATTTCCTTTGGCCCTATAGTTTTCAAAGGGATCCGAAATATCTGTTCTCAGATTCCACAGAAATAAGGATAGCAAAAGATCCACGAAATACAAATGTAAGTCTGTAAGTTTAATTAACAGAACACTAAGCCGTTTCTCAGAAAGCTACTTTCCAGATTTCATCTGAGGATATTTCCTTTTTCACCATAGCCCTCTATGGGCTTCCAAATAGAACTTTGCCAATTCCACAAGAACTGTCTTAGCGAAAGGCTTCTCTAGGGGAAAGCTGTATCTCTGTGGGATGATTTCACAGAACACAAAGAAGTTTCTCAGAACGCTTCTTTCTCTTTGTTATCGGAGGATATTTCCTTGGGCCCTATAGTCTTCAAAGGGATCCGAAATATCTGTTCTCAGATTCCACAGAAATAAGGCTAGCAAAGAGATCCACGAAATACAGATGTAACTCGGTGAGATGAATTACCGGAACACTAAGCAGATTCTCAGAAAGCTTCTTTCCACATTTCTTCTGAGGATATGTCCTTTTTCACCAAAGCCTTCTATGCGCTTCCGAATATCACTTTGTCAATTCCATAAGAACTGTCTTAGCGAAAGACTTCTTGAGGGGAAAGCTGTAACTCTGTGAGATGATTTCACAGAACACAAAGAAGTTCTCAGAAAGCTTCTTTCTCTTTGTTATCGGAGTTTATTTCCTTTGGACCTATAATCTTCAGAAGGGATCCGGAATATCTGTTCTCAGATTCCACAGAAATAAGGCGAGAAAAGAGATCCACGAAATACAGATGTAACTCTGTGAGATGAATTAACAGAACACTAAGCAGTTTCTCAGAAAGCTTCTTTCCAGATTTCTTCTGCGGGTATTCCTTTTTCACCATAGCCCTCTATGGGCTTCCAAATATCACTTTGCCAATTCAACAAGAACTGTCTTAGCGAAAGCCTTCTTGAGTGGAAAGCTGTAACTCTGTGAGATGATTTCACAGAACACAAAGAAGTTTCTGAAAAAGCTTCGTTCTCTTTGTGATCGGAGGATATTTCCATTGGCCCTATAGTCTTCTAAGGGATCCGAAATATCTGTCTCAGATTCCACAGAAATAAGGCTAGCAAAGAGATCCACGAAATACAGATGTAACTCTGTGAGATGAATTAACAGAACAGTAAGCAGTTTCTCAGAAAGCTACTTTCCAGATTTCATCTGAGGATATTTCCTTTTTCACCATAGCCCTATATGGGCTTCCAAATATCACTCTGCCAATTCCACAAGAACTGTCTTAGCGAAAGGCTTCTCTAGGGGAAAGCTGTATCTCTGTGAGATGATTTCACAGAACACAAAGAAGTTTCTCAGAAAGCTTATTTCTCTTTGTTATCGGAGGATATTTCCTTGGGCCCAATAATCTTCAAAGGGATCCGAAATATCTGTTCTCACATTCCACAGAAATAAGGCTAGCAAAGAGATCCACGAAATACAGATGTAACTCTTTTATATGAATTAAGAGAACACTAAGCAGTTTCTCAGAAAGCTTCTTTCAACATTTCATCTGAGGATATTTCCTTTTTCACCAAAGCCTTCTATGAGCTTCCGAATATCACTTTGCCAATTCAATAAGAACTGTCTTAGCGAAAGACTTCTTGAGTGGAAAGCTGTAACTCTGTGAGATGATTTCACAGAACACAAAGAAGTTTCTCAGAAAGCTTCTTTCTCTTTGTTATCGGAGTTTATTTCCTTTGGCCCTATAATATTCAAAGGGATCCGGAATATCAGTTCTCAGATTCCACAGAAATAAGGCTAGCAAAGAGATCCACGAAATACAGATGTAACTCTGTTATATGAATTAACAGAACACTAAGCAGTTTCTCAGAAAGCTTCTTTCCACATTTCATCTTAGGATATTTCCTTTTTCACCCTCGCCTTCTATGCGCTACTGAATATCACTTTGCCAATTGTATAAGAACTGTCTTAGCGAAAGACTTCTTGAGGGGAAAGCTGTAACTCTGTGAGATGATTTCAAAGAACACAAAGAAGTTTCTCAGAAAGCTTCTTTCTCTTTGTTATCGGAGTTTACTTCCTTTGGCCCTATAATCTTCAAAGGGATCCGGAATATCTGTTCTCAGATTCCACAGAAATAAGGCTAGCAAAGAGATCCACGAAATACAGATGTAACTCTGTGAGATGAACTAAGAAAACCCTAAGCAGTTTCTCAGAAAGCTTCTTTCCAGAGATCATCTGAGGATATTTCCTTTTTCACCATAGCCCTCTATGCGCTTCCAAATATCACTTTGCCAATTCCACAAGAACTGTCTTAGCGAAAGGCTTCTTGAGTGGAAAGCTGTAACTCTGTGAGATGATTTCACAGGACACAAAGAAGTTTCTGAGAAAGCTTCGTTCTCTTTGTGATCAGAGGATATGTCCTTTGGCCCTATAGTCTTCTAAGGGATCCGAAATATCTGTTCAGATTCCACAGAAATAAGGCTAGCAAAGAGATACACCAAATACAGATGTAACTCTGTGAGATGAATTAACAGAACACTAAGCAGTTTCTCAGAAAGCTTCTTTCCAGATTTCATCTGAGGATATTTCCTTTTTCACCATAGCCCTCTTAGGGCTTCCAAATATCACTTTGCCAATTCCACAAGAACTGTCTTAGCGAAAGACTTCTTGAGGGGAAAGCTGTAACTCTGTGAGATGATTTCACAGAACACAAAGAAGTTTCTCAGAAAGCTTCTTTATCTTTGTTATCGGAGGATATTTCCTTTGGCCCTAGAGTCTTCAAAGGGATCCGAAATATCTGTTCTCAGATTCCACAGAAATAAGGCGAGCAAAGAGATAAACCATATACAGATGTAACTCGGTGAGATGAATTAACAGAACACTAAGCAGTTTCTCAGAAAGCTTCTTTCCAGATTTCATCTGAGTATATTTCCTTTTTCACCATAGCCCTCTATGCGCTTCCAAATATCACTTTGCCAATTCCACAAGAACTGTCTTAGCGAAAGGCTTTTTGAGGGGAAAGCTGTAACTCTGTGAGATGATTTCACAGAACACAAAGAAGTTTCTAAGAAAGCTTGTTTCTCTTTGTTATCGGAAGACATTTCCTTTGGCCTATAGTCTTCTAAGGGATCCGAAATATCTGTTCTCAGATTCCACAGAAATAAGGCGAGCAAAGAGATCCACGAAATACAGATGTAACTCTGTGAGATGAATTAACAGAACACTAAGCAGTTTCTCAGAAAGCTACTTTCCAGATTTCATCTGAGGATATTTCCTTTTTCACCATAGCCCTGTATGGGCTTCCAAATATTACTTTTCCAATTCCACAAGAACTGTGTTAGCGAAAGGCTTCTTGAGGGGAAAGCTGTAACTCTGTGAGATGATTTCACAGAACACAAAGAAGTTTCTCAGAAAGCTTCTTTCACTTTGTTATCGGAGGATATTTCCTTTAGCCCTATAGTCTTCTAAGAGATCCGAAATATCTGTTCTCAGATTCCACAGAAATAAGGCTAGCAAAGAGATACAACAAATACAGAAGTAACTCTGTGAGATGAATTAACAGAACACTAAGCAGTTTCTCAGAAAGATTCTTTCCAGATTTCATCTGAGGATATTTCCTTTTTCACCATAGCCCTCTATGGGCTTCCAAATATCACTTTGCAAATTCCACAAGACCTGTCTTAGCGAAAGGCTTCTTGAGTGGAAAGCTGTAACTCTGTGATATGATTTCACGAACACAAAGAAGTTTCTGAGAAAGATTTGTTCTCTTTGTGATCGGAGGATATTTCCTTTGGCCCTCTAGTCTTCTAAGGGATCCGAAATATCTGTTCTCAGATTCCACAGAAATAAGGCTAGCAAAGAGATCCACGAAATACTGATGTAACTCTGTGAGATGAATTAACAGAACACTAAGCAGTTTCTCAGAAAGCTTCTTTCCAGATTTCATCTGAGGATATTTCCTTTTTCACCATAGCCCTCTAAGGGCTTCCAAATATCACTTTGCCAATTCCACAAAAACTGTCTTAGCGAAAGGCTTCTTCAGGGGAAAGCTGTACCTCTGTGAGATGATTTCACAGAACACAAAGAAGTTTCTCACAAAGCTTCTTTCTCTTTGTTATCGGAGGATATTTCCTTTGGCCCTAGAGTCTTCAAGGGATCCGAAATATCTAGTCTCAGATTCCACAGAAATAAGGCTAGCAAAGAGATACACCAAATACAGATGTAACTCTGTGAGATGATTTCACAGAACACAAAGAAGTTTCTCAGAAAGCTTCTTTCTCTTTGTTATCGGAGTTTATTTCCTTTGGCACTAAAATCTTTAAAGGGATCCGGAATATCATTTCTCAGATTCCACAGAAATAAGGCTAGCAAAGAGATCCACGAAATACAGATGTAACTATGTGAGATAAATTAACAGAACACTAAGCAGTTTCTCAGAAAGCTTCTTTCCAGATTTCATCTGAGGATATTTCCTTTTTCACCATAGCCCTCTATGGGCTTCCAAATATCACTCTGCCAATTCCACAAGAACTTTCTTAGCGAAAGTCTTCTTGAGGGGAAAGGTGTAACTCTGTGAGATGATTTCACAGAACACAAAGAAGTTTCTGAGGAAACTTCGTTCTCTTTCTGATCGGAGGATATTTCTTTGGCCCTATAGTCTTCTAAGGGATCCGAAATATCTGTTCTCAGATTCCACAGAAATAAGGCTAGCAAAGAGATCCACGAAATACAGATGTGACTCTGTGAGATGAATTAACAGAACACTAAGCAGTTTCTCAGAAAGCTTCTTTCCAGA
Source organism: Macaca nemestrina (assembly GCF_043159975.1). Classification (NCBI taxonomy): domain Eukaryota; kingdom Metazoa; phylum Chordata; class Mammalia; order Primates; family Cercopithecidae; genus Macaca; species Macaca nemestrina. The sequence goes on from NC_092143.1 coordinate 30,024,200, forward strand.
TTTCATCTGAGGATATTTCCTTTTTCACCATAGCCCTCTAAGGGCTTCCAAATATCACTTTGCCAATTCCACAAAAACTGTCTTAGCGAAAGGCTTCTTCAGGGGAAAGCTGTTCCGCTGTGAGATGATTTCACAGAACACAAAGAAGTTTCTCACAAAGCTTCTTTCTCTTTGTTATCGGAGGATATTTCCTTTGGCCCTAGAATCTTCAAGGGATCCGAAATATCTGGTCTCAGATTCCACAGAAATAAGGCTAGCAAAGAGATACACCAAATACAGATGTAACTCTGTGAGATGATTTAACAGAACACAAAGAAGTTTCTCAGAAAGCTTCTTTCTCTTTGTTATCAGAGTCTATTTCCTTTGGCACTATAATCTTTAAAGGGATCCGGAATATCATTTCTCAGATTCCACAGAAATAATGCTAGCAAAGAGATCCACGAAATACAGATGTAACTATGTGAGATAAATTAACAGAACACTAAGCAGTTTCTCAGAAAGCTTCTTTCCAGATTTCATCTGAGGATATTTCCTTTTTCACCATAGCCCTCTATGGGATTCCAAATATCACTCTGCCAATTCCACAAGAACTGTCTTAGCGAAAGTCTTCTTGAGGGGAAAGGTGTAACTCTGTGTGATGATTTCACAGAACACAAAGAAGTTTCTGAGGAAACTTCGTTCTCTTTCTGATCGGAGGATATTTCTTTGGCCCTATAGTCTTCTAAGGGATCCGAAATATCTGTTCTCAGATTCCACAGAAATAAGGCTAGCAAAGAGATCCACGAAATACAGATGTAACTCTGTGAGATGAATTAACAGAACACTAAGCAGTTTCTCAGAAAGCTTCCTTCCGGATTTCATCTGAGGATATTTCCTTTTTCACCATAGCCCTCAATGCGCTTCCAAATATCACTTTGCCAATTCCACAAGAACTGTCTTAGGGAAAGGCTTCTTGAGGGGAAAGCTGTAACTCTGTGAGATGATTTCACAGAACAAAAAGAAGTTTCTCAGAAATCTTCTTTCTCTTTGTTATCGGAGGATATTTCCTTTGGCACTATAGTCTTCTAAGGGTTCCGAAATATCTGTTCTCAGATTCCACAGAAATAAGGCTAGCAAAGAGATCCACGAAATACAGATGTAACTCTGTGAGATGAATTAACAGAACACTAAGCAGTTTCTCAGAAAGCTTCTTTCCAGATTTCATCTGAGGATATTTCCTTTTTCACCATAGCCCTCTATGCGCTTCCAAATATCACTTTGCTAATTCCACAAGAACTGTCTTAGCAAAAGGCTTTTTGAGGGGAAAGCTGTAACTCTGTGAGATGATTTCACAGAACACAAAGAAGTTTCTCAAAAAGCTTCTTTCTCTTTGTTATCGGAGGATATTTCCTTTGGCCATATAGTCTTCAAAGGGATCCGAAATATCTGTTCTCAGATTCCACAGAAATAAGGCTAGCAAAAGATCCACGAAATACAAATGTAACTCTGTGAGATGAATTAACAGAACACTAAGCAGTTTCTCAGAAAGCTACTTTCCAGATTTCATCTGAGGATAGTTCCTTTTTCGCCATAGCCCTCTATGGGCTTCCAAATATCACTTTGCCAATTCCACAAGAACTGTCTTAGCGAAAGGCTTCTTGAGGGGAAAGCTGTAACTCTGTGAGATGATTTCACAGAACACAAAGAAGTTTCTCAGAAAGCTTCTTTCTCTTTGTTATCGGAGGATATTTCCTTTGGCCCTATAGTCTAATAAGGGATCCGAAATATCTGTTCTCAGATTCCACAGAAATAAGGCTAACAAAGAGATACACCAAATACAGATGTAACTCTGTGAGATGAATTAACAGAACACTAAGGAGTTTCTCAGAATGCTTCTTTCCAGATTTCATCTGAGGATATTTCCTTTTTCACCATAGTCCTCTATGCGATTCCAAATATCACTTTGCCAATTCCACAAGAACTGTCTTAGTGAAAGGCTTCTTGAGGGGAAAGCTGTAACTCTGTGAGATGATTTCACAGAACACAAAGAAGTTTCTCAGAAAGCTTCTTTCTCTTTGTTATCGGAGGATATTTCCTTTGGCCCTATAGTTTTCAAAGGGATCCGAAATATCTGTTCTCAGATTCCACAGAAATAAGGATAGCAAAAGATCCACGAAATACAAATGTAAGTCTGTAAGATTAATTAACAGAACACTAAGCCGTTTCTCAGAAAGCTACTTTCCAGATTTCATCTGAGGATATTTCCTTTTTCACCATAGCCCTCTATGGGCTTCCAAATATCACTTTGCCAATTCCACAAGAACTGTCTTAGCGAAAGGCTTCTCTAGGGGAAAGCTGTATCTCTGTGGGATGATTTCACAGAACACAAAGAAGTTTCTCAGAACGCTTCTTTCTCTTTGTTATCGGAGGATATTTCCTTGGGCCCTATAGTCTTCAAAGGGATCCGAAATATCTGTTCTCAGATTCCACAGAAATAAGGCTAGCAAAGAGATCCACGCAATACAGATGTAACTCTGTGAGATGAATTAACAGAACACTAAGCAGTTTCTCAGAAAGCTTCTTTCCGGATTTCATCTGAGGATATTTCCTTTTTCACCATAGCCCTCAATGCGCTTCCAAATATCACTTTGCCAATTCCACAAGAACTGTCTTAGGGAAAGGCTTCTTGAGGGGAAAGCTGTAACTCTGTGAGATGATTTCACAGAACAAAAAGAAGTTTCTCAGAAAGCTTCTTTCTCTTTGTTATCGGAGGATATTTCCTTTGGCACTATAGTCTTCTAAGGGTTCCGAAATATCTGTTCTCAGATTCCACAGAAATAAGGCTAGCAAAGAGATCCACGAAATACAGATGTAACTCTGTGAGATGAATTAACAGAACACTAAGCAGTTTCTCAGAAAGCTTCTTTCCAGATTTCATCTGAGGATATTTCCTTTTTCACCATAGCCCTCTATGCGCTTCCAAATATCACTTTGCTAATTCCACAAGAACTGTCTTAGCAAAAGGCTTTTTGAGGGGAAAGCTGTAACTCTGTGAGATGATTTCACAGAACACAAAGAAGTTTCTCAAAAAGCTTCTTTCTCTTTGTTATCGGAGGATATTTCCTTTGGCCATATAGTCTTCAAAGGGATCCGAAATATCTGTTCTCAGATTCCACAGAAATAAGGCTAGCAAAAGATCCACGAAATACAAATGTAACTCTGTGAGATGAATTAACAGAACACTAAGCAGTTTCTCAGAAAGCTACTTTCCAGATTTCATCTGAGGATAGTTCCTTTTTCGCCATAGCCCTCTATGGGCTTCCAAATATCACTTTGCCAATTCCACAAGAACTGTCTTAGCGAAAGGCTTCTTGAGGGGAAAGCTGTAACTCTGTGAGATGATTTCACAGAACACAAAGAAGTTTCTCAGAAAGCTTCTTTCTCTTTGTTATCGGAGGATATTTCCTTTGGCCCTATAGTCTAATAAGGGATCCGAAATATCTGTTCTCAGATTCCACAGAAATAAGGCTAACAAAGAGATACACCAAATACAGATGTAACTCTGTGAGATGAATTAACAGAACACTAAGGAGTTTCTCAGAAAGCTTCTTTCCAGGTTTCATCTGAGGATATTTCCTTTTTCACCATAGCCCTCTATGCGATTCCAAATATCACTTTGCCAATTCCACAAGAACTGTCTTAGTGAACGGCTGCTTGAGGGGAAAGCTGTAACTCTGTGAGATGATTTCACAGAACACAAAGAAGTTTCTCAGAAAGCTTCTTTCTCTTTGTTATCGGAGGATATTTCCTTTGGCCCTATAGTTTTCAAAGGGATCCGAAATATCTGTTCTCAGATTCCACAGAAATAAGGATAGCAAAAGATCCACGAAATACAAATGTAAGTCTGTAAGATTAATTAACAGAACACTAAGCCGTTTCTCAGAAAGCTACTTTCCAGATTTCATCTGAGGATATTTCCTTTTTCACCATAGCCCTCTATGGGCTTCCAAATATCACTTTGCCAATTCCACAAGAACTGTCTTAGCGAAAGGCTTCTCTAGGGGAAAGCTGTATCTCTGTGGGATGATTTCACAGAACACAAAGAAGTTTCTCAGAACGCTTCTTTCTCTTTGTTATCGGAGGATATTTCCTTGGGCCCTATAGTCTTCAAAGGGATTCGAAATATCTGTTCTCAGATTCCACAGAAATAAGGCTAGCAAAGAGATCCACGAAATACAGATGTAACTCTGTGAGATGAATTAACAGAACACTAAGCAGTTTCTCAGAAAGCTTCTTTCCACATTTCTTCTGAGGATATGTCCTTTTTCACCAAAGCCTTCTATGCGCTTCCGAATATCACTTTGTCAATTCCATAAGAACTGTCTTAGCGAAAGATTTCTTGAGGGGAAAGCTGTAACTCTGTGAGATGATTTCACAGAACACAAAGAAGTTCTCAGAAAGCTTCTTTCTCTTTGTTATCGGAGTTTATTTCCTTTGGACCTATAATCTTCAGAAGGGATCCGGAATATCTGTTCTCAGATTCCACAGAAATAAGGCGAGAAAAGAGATCCACGAAATACAGATGTAACTCTGTGAGATGAATTAACAGAACACTAAGCAGTTTCTCAGAAAGCTTCTTTCCAGATTTCTTCTGCGGGTAATTCCTTTTTCACCATAGCCCTCTATGCGCTTCCAAATATCACTTTGCCAATTCAACAAGAACTGTCTTAGCGAAAGCCTTCTTGAGTGGAAAGCTGTAACTCTGTGAGATGATTTCACAGAACACAAAGAAGTTTCTGAGAAAGCTTCGTTCTCTTTGTTATCGGAAAATATTTCCATTGGCCCTATAGTCTTCTAAGGGATCCGAAATATCTGTCTCAGATTCCACAGAAATAAGGCTAGCAAAGAGATCCACGAAATACAGATGTAACTCTGTGAGATGAATTAACAGAACACTAAGCAGTTTCTCAGAAAGCTACTTTCCAGATTTCATCTGAGGATATTTCCTTTTTCACCATAGCCCTCTATGGGCTTCCAAATATCACTTTGCCAATTCCACAAGAACTGTCTTAGCGAAAGGCTTCTTGAGGGGAAAGCTGTAACTCTGTGAGATGATTTCACAGAACACAAAGAAGTTTCTCAGAAAGCTTCTTTCTCTTTGTTATCGGAGGATATTTCCTTTGGCCCTATAGTCTTCAAAGGGATCCGAAATATCTGTTCTCAGATTCCACGGAAATAAGGCTAGCAAAGAGATACACCAAATACAGATGTAACTCTGTGAGATGAATTAACAGAACAGTAAGCAGTTTCTCAGAAAGCTACTTTCCAGATTTCATCTGAGGATATTTCCTTTTTCACCATAGCCCTATATGGGCTTCCAAATATCACTCTGCCAATTCCACAAGAACTGTCTTAGCGAAAGGCTTCTCTAGGGGAAAGCTGTATCTCTGTGAGATGATTTCACAGAACACAAAGAAGTTTCTCAGAAAGCTTATTTCTCTTTGTTATCGGACGATATTTCCTTGGGCCCAATAATCTTCAAAGGGATCCGAAATATCTGTTCTCACATTCCACAGAAATAAGGCTAGCAAAGAGATCCACGAAATACAGATGTAACTCTTTTATATGAATTAACAGAACACTAAGCAGTTTCTCAGAAAGCTTCTTTCAACATTTCATCTGAGGATATTTCCTTTTCACCAAAGCCTTCTATGAGCTTCCGAATATCACTTTGCCAATTCAATAAGAACTGTCTTAGCGAAAGACTTCTTGAGTGGAAAGCTGTAACTCTGTCAGATGATTTCACAGAACACAAAGAAGTTTCTCAGAAAGCTTCTTTCTCTTTGTTATCGGAGTTTATTTCCTTTGGCCCTATAATCTTCAAAGGGATCCGGAATATCTGTTCTCAGATTCCACAGAAATAAGGCTAGCAAAGAGATCCACGAAATACAGATGTAACTCTGTTATATGAATTAACAGAACACTAAGCAGTTTCTCAGAAAGCTTCTTTCCACATTTCATCTTAGGATATTTCCTTTTTCACCCTAGCCTTCTATGCGCTACGGAAAATCACATTGCCAATTGTATAAGAACTGTCTTAGCGAAAGACTTCTTGAGGGGAAAGCTGTAACTCTGTGAGATGATTTCACAGGACACAAAGAAGTTTCTGAGAAAGCTTCGTTCTCTTTGTGATCAGAGGATATGTCCTTTGGCCCTATAGTCTTCTAAGGGATCCGAAATATCTGTTCAGATTCCACAGAAATAAGGCTAGCAAAGAGATACACCAAATACAGATGTAACTCTGTGAGATGAATTAACAGAACACTAAGCAGTTTCTCAGAAAGCTTCTTTCCAGATTTCATCTGAGGATATTTCCTTTTTCACCATGCCCTCTATGGGCTTCCAAATATCACTTTGCCAATTCCACAAGAACTGTCTTAGCGAAAGACTTCTTGAGGGGAAAGCTGTAACTCTGTGAGATGATTTCACAGAACACAAAGAAGTTTCTCAGAAAGCTTCTTTATCTTTGTTATCGGAGGATATTTCCTTTGGCCCTAGAGTCTTCAAAGGGATCCGAAATATCTGTTCTCAGATTCCACAGAAATAAGGCGAGCAAAGAGATACACCATATACAGATGTAACTAGGTGAGATGAATTAACAGAACACTAAGCAGTTTTTCAGAAAGCTTCTTTCCAGATTTCATCTGAGTATATTTCCTTTTTCACCATAGCCCTCTATGCGCTTCCAAATATCACTTTGCCAATTCCACAAGAACTGTCTTAGCGAAAGGCTTTTTGAGTGGAAAGCTGTAACTCTGTGAGATGATTTCACAGAACACAAAGAAGTTTCTCAGAAAGCTTGTTTCTCTTTGTTATCGGAAGATATTTCCTTTGGCCCTATAGTCTTCTAAGGGATCCGAAATATCTGTTCTCAGATTCCACAGAAATTAGGCGAGCAAAGAGATCCACGAAATACAGATGTAACTCTGTGAGATGAATTAACAGAACACTAAGCAGTTTCTCAGAAAGCTACTTTCCAAATTTCATCTGAGGATATTTCCTTTTTCACCATAGCCCTGTATGGGCTTCCAAATATTACTTTTCCAATTCCACAAGAACTGTCTTAGCGAAAGGCTTCTTGAGGGGAAAGCTGTAACTCTGTGAGATGATTTCACAGAACACAAAGAAGTTTCTCAGAAAGCTTCTTTCTCTTTGTTATCGGAGGATATTTCCTTTAGCCCTATAGCCTTCTAAGAGATCCGAAATATCTGTTCTCAGATTCCACAGAAATAAGGCTAGCAAAGAGATACACCAAATACAGAAGTAACTCTGTGAGATAAATTAACAGAACACTAAGCAGTTTCTCAGAAAGCTTCTTTCCAGATTTCATCTGAGGATATTTCCTTTTTCACCATAGCCCTCTGTGGGCTTCCAAATATCACTTTGCCAATTCCACAGGAACTGTCTTAGCGAAAGGCTTCTTGAGTGGAAAGCTGTAACTCTGTGAGATGATTTCAAAGAACACAAAGAAGTTTCTGAGAAAGCTTCGTTCTCTTTCTGATCGGAGGATATTTCTTTGGCCCTATAGTCTTCTAAGGGATCCGAAATCTCTGTTCTCAGATTCCACAGAAATAAGGCTAGCAAAGAGATCCACGAAATACAGATGTAATTCTGTGAGATGAATTAACAGAACACTAAGCAGTTTCTCAGAAAGCTACTTTCCAGATTTCATCTGAGGATATTTCCTTTTTCACCATAGCCCTCTATGGGCTTCCAAATATCACTTTGCCAAATCCACAAGAACTGTCTTAGCGAAAGGCTTCTTGAGTGGAAAGCTGTAACTCTGTGAGATGATTTCACAGAAAACAAAGAAGTTTCTCAGAAAGCTTCTTTCTCTTTGTTATCGGAGGATATTTCTTTGGCCCTATAGTCTTCAAAGGGATCCTAAATATCTGTTCTCAGATTCCACAGAAATAAGGAGAGCAAAAGATCCACGAAATAAAAATGTAACTCTGTGAGATTAATTAACAGAACACTAAGCAGTTTCTCAGAAAGCTACTTTTCAGATTTCAACTGAGGATATTTCCTTTCTCACCATAGCCCTCTAGGGGCGTCCAAATATCACTTTGCCATTTCCACAAGAACTGTCTTAGCGAAAGACTTCTTGAGGGGAAAGCTGTAACTCTGTGAGATGATTTCACAGAACACAAAGAAGTTTCTGAGAAAGTTCGTTCTCTTTCTGATCGGAGGATATTTTTTGGCCCTATAGTCTTCTAAGGGATCCGAAACATCTGTTCTCAGATTCCACAGAAATAAGGCTAGCAAAGAGATCCACGAAAGACAGAAGTAACTCTGTGAGATGAATTAACAGAACAGTAAGCAGTTTCTCAGAAAGCTACTTTCCAGATTTCATCTGAGGATATTTCCTTTTTCACCATAGCCCTCTATGGGCTTCCAAATATCACTCTGCCAATTCCACAAGAACTGTCTTAGCGAAAGGCTTCTATAGGGGAAAGCTGTATCTCTGTGAGATGATTTCACAGAACACAAAGAAGTTTCTCAGAAAGCTTCTTTCTCTTTGTTATCGGAGGATATTTCCTTTGGCCCTATAGTCTTCTAAGGGATCCGAAATATCTGTTCTCAGATTCCACAGAAATAAGGCTAGCAAAGAGATACACCAAATACAGATGTAACTCTGTGAGATGAATTAACAGAACACTAAGCAGTTTCTCAGAAAGCTTCTTTCCAGATTTCATCTGAGGATATTTCCTTTTTCACCATAGCCCTCTATGGGCTTCCAAATATCACTTTGCCAATTCCACAAGAACGGTCTTAGCGAAAGGCTTCTTGAGGGGAAAGCTGTAACTCTGTGAGATGATTTCACAGAACGCAAAGAAGTTTCACAGAAAGCTACTTTCTCTTTGTTATCGGAAGATATTTCCTTTGGCCATATAGTCTTCAAAGGGATCCGAAATATCTGTTCTCAGATTCCACGGAAATAAGGCTAGCAAAGAGATACACCAAATACAGAAGTAACTCTGTGAGATGAATTAATAGAACACTAAGCAGTTTCTCACAAAGCTTCTTTCCAGATTTCATCTGAGGATATTTCCTTTTTCACCATAGCCCTCTGTGCGCTTCCAAATATCACTTTGCCAATTCCACAAGAACTGTCTTAGTGAATGGCTTCTTGAGGGGAAAGCTGTAACTCTGTGAGATGATTTCACAGAACACAAAGAAGTTTCTCAGAAAGCTTCTTTCTCTTTGTTATCGGAGGATATTTCTTTGGCCCTATAGTCTTCAAAGGGATCCGAAATATCTGTTCTCAGATTCCACAGAAATAAGGATAGCAAAAGATCCACGAAATGAAAATGTAACACTGTGAGATTAATTAACAGAACACTAAGCAGTTTCTCAGAAAGCTACTTTTCAGATTTCAACTGAGGATATTTCCTTATTCACCATAGCCCTCTATGGGCTTCCAAATATCACTTTGACAATTCCACAAGAACTTTTCTTAGCGAAAGACTTCTTGAGGGGAAAGCTGTAACTCTGTGAGATGATTTCACAGAACACCAAGAAGTTTCTCAGAAAGCTTATTTCTCTTTGTTATCGGAGGATATTTCCTTTGGCCCTAGAGTCTTAAAAGGGATCCGAAATATCTGGTCTCAGATTCCACAGAAATAAGGCTAGCAAAGAGATCCACGAAATACAGATGTAACTCTGTGAGATGAATTAACAGAACACTAAGCAGTTTCTCAGAAAGCTACTTTCCAGGTTTCATCTGAGGATATTTCCTTTTTCACCATAGCCCTCTATGGGCTTCCAAATATCACTTTGGCAATTCCACAAGAACTGTCTTAGAGAAAGGCTTCTCTAGGGGAAAGCTGTATCTCTGTGAGGTGATTTCACAGTACACAAAGAAATTTCTCAGAAAGCTTATTTCTCTTTGTTATCGGAGGATATTTCCTTTGGCCCTATAATCTTCAAAGGGATCCGGAATATCAGTTCTCAGATTCCACAGAAATAAGGCTAGCAAAGAGATGCACGAAATACAGATGTAACTCTGTGAGATGAATTAACAGAACACTAAGCTGTTTCTCAGAAAGCTACTTTCCAGATTTCATCTGAGGATATTTCCTTTTTCACCATAGCCCTCTATGGGCTTCCAAATATCACTTTGCCAATTCCACAAGAACTGTCTTAGCGAAAGGCTTCTTGAGGGGAAAGCTGTAACTCTGTGAGATGATTTCACAGAACACAAAGAAGTTTCTCAGAAAGCTTCTTTCTCTTTGTTATCGGAGGATATTTCCTTGGGGCCTATAGTCTTCAAAGGGATCCGAAATATCTGTTCTCAGATTCCACAAAAATAAGGCTAGCAAAGAGATCCACCACATACAGATGTAACTCGGTGAGATGAATTCACAGAACACTAAGGAGTTTCTCACAAAGCTTCTTTCCAGATTTCATCTGAAGATATTTCCTTTTTCACCATAGCCCTCTATGGGCTTCCAAATATCACTTTGCCAATTCCACAAGAACTGTCTTAGTGAAAGGCTACTTTAGGGGAAAGCTGTAACTCTGTTAGATGACTTCACAGAACACAAAGGAGTTTCTAAGAAAGCTTCTTTCTCTTTGTTTTCGGAAGATATTTCCTTTGTCCCTATAGTCTTCTAAAGGATCGGAAATGTCTGTTCTCACATTCCACAGAAATAAGGCTAGCAAAGAGATCCACCAAATATAGATGTAACTCTGTGAGATGAATTAACAGAAAACTAAGCAGTTTCTCGAAAACTTCTTTCCAGATTTCATCTGAGGATATTTCCTTATTCAGCATAGCCCTCTATGGGCTTCCAAATATCACTTTGCCAATCAACAAGAACTGTCTCAGCGAAAGGCTTCTTGAGGGGAATGCTGTAACTCTCTGAGATGATTTCACAGAACACAAAGAAGTTTCTCAGAAATCTTCTTTCTCTTTGTTATCGGAGGATATTTCCTTTGGCCCTATAGTCTTCTAAGGGATCCGAAATATCTGTTCTCAGATTCCACAGAAATAAGGCTAGCAAAGAGATCCACGAAATACAGATGTAACTCTGTGAGATGAATTAACAGAACACTAAGCAGTTTCTCAGAAAGCTTCTTTCCATATTTTATCTGAGGATATTTCCTTTTTCACCATAGCCCTCTATGGGCTTCCAAATATCACTTTGCCAATTCCACAAGAACTGTCTTAGCGAAAGGCTTCTTGAGGGGAAAGCTGTAACTCTGTCAGATGATTTCACAGAACACAAAGAAGTTTTTCAGAAAGCTTCTTTATCTTTGTTATCGGAGGATATTTCCTTTGGCCTTGTAGTCTTCTAAGGGATCTGAAATATCTGTTCTCAGATTCCACAGAAATAAGGCTAGCAAAGAGATCCACGAAATACAGATGTAACTCTGTGAGATGAATTAACAGAACAATAAGCAGTTTCTCAGAAAGATTCTTTCTAGATTTCATCTTAGGATATTTCCTTTTTCACCATAGCCCTGTGTTTGCTTCCAAATATCACTTTGCCAATTCCACAAGAACTGTCTTAGCGAAAGGCTTCTTGAGGGGAAAGCTGTAACTCTGTGAGATGATTTCACAAAACACAAAGAAGTTTCTCAGAAAGCTTCTTTCTCTTTGTTATCGGAGTATATTGCCTTTGACCATAGAGTCTTCACAGGGATCCGAAATATCTGTTCTCCTATTCAACAGAAATAAGGCTAGCAAAGAAATCCACGAAAGACAGATGTAACTCTGTGAGATGAATTAACAGAACACTAAGCAGTTTCTCAGAAAGCTTCTTTCCAGATTTCTTCAGAGGATATTTCCTTTTTCACCATTGCCCTCTATGGGCTTCCAGATATCACTCTGCCAATTCCACAAGAACTGTCTTAGCGAAAGGCTTCTCTAGGGGAAAGTTGTATCTCGGTGAGATGATTTCACAGAACACAAAGAAGTTTCTCATAAAGCTTCTTTCTCTTTGTTATCGGAGTTTATTTCCTTTGGCCCTATAATCTTCAAAGGGATCCCGAATATCTGTTCTCAGATTCCACAGAAATAAGACTAGCAAAGAGATCCACGAAATACAGATGTAACACTGTGACATGAATTAACAGAACACTAAGCAGTTTCTCAGAAAGCTTCTTTCCAGATTTCATCAGAGTATATTTACTTTTTCACCATAGCCCTCTATGCGCTTCCAAATATCACTTTGCCAATTCCAGAAGAACTGTCTTAGGTAAAGGCTTCTTGAGGGGAAAGCTGTAACTTTGTGAGATGATTTCACAGAACACAAAGAAGTTTCTCAAAAAGCTTCTTTCTCTTTGTTATCGGAGGATATTTCCTTTGGCCATATAGTCTTCTAAGGGATCCGAAATATCTGTTCTCAGATTCCACAGAAATAAGGCGAGCAAAGAGATCTACGAAATACAGATGTAACTCTGTGAGATGAATTAACAGAACACTAAGCAGTTTCTCAGAAAGCTACTTTCCAGATTTCATCTGAGGATGTTTCCTTTTTCACCATAGCCCTCTATGGGCTTCCAAATATTACTTTGCCAATTCCACAAGAACTGTCTTAGCGAAAGTCTTCTTGAGGGGAAAGCTGTAACTCTGTGAGATGATTTCACAGAACACAAAGAAGTTTCTCAGAAAGCTTCCTTCTCTTTGTTATCGGATTATATTTCCTTTCGCCCTATAGTCTTAAATGGGATCCGAAATATCTGTTATCAGATTCCACAGAAATAAGGCTAGCAAAGAGATACACCAAATACAGATGTAACTCTGTGAGGTGAATTAACAGAACACTAAGCAGTTTCTCAGAAAGGTTCTTTCCAGATTTCATCTGAGGATATTTCCTTTTTCACCATAGCCCTCTATGGGCTTCCAAATATCACTTTGCCAATTCCACAAGAACTGTCTTAGCGAAAGGCTTCTTGAGTGGAAAGCTGTAACTCTGTGAGATGATTTCACAGAACACAAAGAAGTTTCTGAGGAAGCTTCGTTATCTTTGTGATCGGAGGATATTTCCTTTGGCCCTACAGTCTTCTAAGGGATCCGAAATATCTGTTCTCAGATTCCACAGAAATAAGGCTAGCAAAGAAATCCACGAAATACATATGTAACTCTGTGAGATGAATTAAGAGAACACTAAGCAGTTTCTCAGAAAGCTACTTTCCAGATTTCATCTGAGGATATTTCCTTTTTCACCATAGCCCTCTATGGACTTCCAAATATCACTTTGCCAATTCCACAAGAACTGTATTAGCGAAAGGCTTCTTGAGGGGAAAGCTGTAACTCTGTGAGATGATTTCAAAGAACACATAGGAGTTTCTCAGAAAGCTTCTTTCTCTTTGTTATCGGAGGATATTTCCTTGGGGCCTATAGTCTTCAAAGGGATCCGAAATATCTGTTCTCAGATTCCACAGAAATAAGGCTAGCAAAGAGATCCACCAAATACAGATGTAACTCGGTGAGATGAATTAACAGAACACTAAGGAGTTTCTCTCAAAGCTTCTTTCCAGATTTCATCTGAGGATATTTCATTTTTCACATTAGCCCTCTATGGGCTTCCAAATATCACTTTGCCAATTCCACAAGAACTGTCTTAGTGAAAGGCTACTTTAGGGGAAAGCTGTAACTCTGTTAGATGATTTCACAGAACACAAAGAAGTTTCTCAGAAAGCTTCTTTCTCTTTTTTATCGGAGGATATTTCCTTTGGCCCTATAGTCTTCAAAGGGATCCGAAATATCTGTTGTCAGATTCCACAGAAATAAGGCAAGCAAAGAGATCCATGAAATAGAGATGTAACTCTGTGAGATGAATTAACAGAACACTAAGCAGTTTCTCAGAAAGCTTCTTTCCAGATTTCTTCAGAGGATATTTCCTTTTTCACCATTGCCCTCTATGGGCTTCCAGATATCACTCTGCCAATTCCACAAGAACTGTCTTAGCGAAAGGCTTTTTGAAGGGGAAGCTGTAACTCTGTTAGATGATTTCACAGAACACAAAGAAGTTTCTAAGAAAGCTTCTTTCTCTTTGTTATCGGAAGATATTTCCTTTGTCCCTATAGTCTTCTAAAGGATCCGAAATATCTGTTCTCACATTCCACAGAAATAAGGATAGCAAAGAGATCCACCAAATACAGATGTAACTCTGTGAGATGAATTAACAGAACACTAAGCAGTTTCTCGAAAACTTCTTTCCAGATTTCATCTGAGGATATTTCCTTATTCACCATAGCCCTCTATGGGCTTCCAAATATCACTTTGCCAATTCAACAAGAACTGTCTTAGCGAAAGGCTTCTTGAGGGGAAAGCTGTAACTCTGTGAGATGATTTCACAAAACACAAAGAAGTTTCTCAGAAAGCTTCTTTCTCTTTGTTATCGGAGTATATTGCCGTTGACCATAGAGTCTTCAGAGGGATCCGAAATATCTGTTCTCCTATTCAACAGTAATAAGGCTAGCAAAGAAATCCACGAAAGACAGATGTAACTCTGTGAGATGAATTAACAGAACACTAAGCAGTTTCTCAAAAAGCTTCTTTCCAGATTTCTTCAGAGGATATTTCCTTTTTCACCATTGCCCTCTATGGGCTTCCAGATATCACTCTGCCAATTCCACAAGAACTGTCTTAGCGAAAGGCTTCTCTAGGGGAAAGTTGTATCTCTGTGAGATGATTTCACAGAACACAAAGAAGTTTCTCAGAAAGATTCTTTCTCTTTGTTATCGGATTATATTTCCTTTGTCCCTATAGCCTTCAAAGGGATCCGAAATATCTGTTCTCACATTCCACAGAAATAAGGCTAGCAAAGAGATCCACGAAATACAGATGTAACTCTGTGAGATGAATTAACAGAACACTAAGCAGTTTCTCAGAAAGCTTCTTTCCAGATTTCATCTGAGGATATTTCCTTTTTCACCATAGCCCTCTATGCGCTTCCAAATATCACTTTGCCAATTCCACAAGAACTGTCTTAGCGAAAGGCTTTTTGAGGGAAAAGCTGTAACTCTGTGAGATGATTTTACAGAACACAAAGAAGTTTCTAAGGAAGCTTCTTTCTCTTTGTTATCGGAAGATATTTCCTTTGGCCCTATAGTCTTCTAAGGGATCCGAAATATCCGTTCTCAGATTCCACAGAAATAAGGCTAGCAAAGAGATCCACGAAATACAGATGTAACTCTGTGAGAAGAATTAACAGAACACTAAGCAGTTTCTCAGAAAGCTTCTTTCCAGATTTCATCTGAGGATATTTCCTTTTTCACCATAGCCCTCTATGGGCTTCCAAATATCACTTTGCCAATTCCACAAGAACTGACATAGCGAAAGCCATCTTGAGTGGAAAGCTGTGACTCTGTGAGATGATTTCACAGAACACAAAGAGGTTTCTGATAAAGCTTCGTTCTATTTGTGATCGGAGGATATTTCCTTTGGCCCTATAGTCTTCTAAGGGATCCGAAATATCTGTTCTCACATTCCACAGAAATAAAGCTAGCAAAGAGATCCACGAAATACAGATGTAACTCTGTGAGATGAATTAACAGAACACTAAGAAGTTTCTCAGAAAGCTACTTTCCAGATTTCATCTGAGGATATTTCCTTTTTCACCATAGCCCTCTATGGGCTTCCAAATATTACTTTGCCAATTCCACAAGAACTGTCTTAGCGAAAGGCTTCTTGAGGGGAAAGCTGTAACTCTGTGAGATGATTTCACAGAACACAAAGAAGTTTCTCAGAAAGCTTCCTTCTCTTTGTTATCGGATTATATTTCCTTTCGCCCTATACTCTTAAATGGGATCCGAAATATCTGTTATCAGATTCCACAGAAATAAGGCTAGCAAAGAGATACACCAAATACAGATGTAACTCTGTGAGGTGAATTAACAGAACACTAAGCAGTTTCTCAGAAAGGTTCTTTCCAGATTTCATCTGAGGATATTTCCTTTTTCACCATAGCCCTCTATGGGCTTCCAAATATCACTTTGCCAATTCCACAAGAACTGTCTTAGCGAAAGGCTTCTTGAGGGGAAAGCTGTAACTCTGTGAGATGATTTCAAAGAACACATAGAAGTTTCTCAGAAAGCGTCTTTCTCTTTGTTATCGGAGGATATTTCCTTTGGCCCTATAGTCTTCAAAGGGATCCGAAATATCTGTTCTCAAATTCCACAGAAATAAGGCCAGCAAAAGATCCATGAAATACAAATGTAACTCTGTGAGATGAATTAACAGAACACTAAGCAGTTTCTCAGAAAGCTACTTTCCTGATTTCATCTGAGGATATTTCCTTTTTCACCATAGCCCTCTATGGGCTTCCAAATATCACTTTGCCTATTCCACAAGAACTGTCTTAGCGAAAGGCTTCTTCAGGGGAAAGCTGTAACTCTGTGAGATGATTTCACAGAACACAAAGAAGTTTCTAAGAAAGCTTCTTTCTCTTTGTTATCGGAGTATATTTCCTTGGGGCCTATAGTCTTCAAAGGGATCCGAAATATCTGTTCTCAGATTCCACAGAAATAAGGCTAGCAAAGAGATCCACCAAATACAGATGTAACTCGGTGAGATGAATTAACAGAACACTAAGGAGTTTCTCTCAAAGCTTCTTTCCAGATTTCATCTGAGGATATTTCCTTTTTCATCATAGCCCTCTATGGGCTTCCAAATATCACTTTGCCAATTCCACAAGAACTGTATTAGCGAAAGGCTTCTTGAGTGGAAAGCTGTAACTCTGTGAGATGATTTCACAGAACACAAAGAAGTTTCTGAGGAAGCTTCGTTATCTTTGTGATCGGAGGATATTTCCTTTGGCCCTACAGTCTTCAAAGGGATCCGAAATATCTGTTCTCAGATTCCACAGAAATAAGGCTAGCAAAGAAATCCACGAAATACATATGTAACTCTGTGAGATGAATTAAGAGAACACTAAGCAGTTTCTCAGAAAGCTACTTTCCAGATTTCATCTGAGGATATTTCCTTTTTCACCATAGCCCTCTATGGACTTCCAAATATCACTTTGCCAATTCCACAAGAACTGTGTTAGCGAAAGGCTTCTTGAGGTGAAAGCTGTAACTCTGTGAGATGATTTCAAAGAACACATAGAAGTTTCTCAGAAAGCTTCTTTCTCTTTGTTATCGGAGGATATTTCCTTTGGCCCTATAGTCTTCAAAGGGATCCGAAATATCTGTTCTCAAATTCCACAGAAATAAGGCCAGCAAAAGATCTATGAAATACAAATGTAACTCTGTGAGATGAATTAACAGAACACTAAGCAGTTTCTCAGAAAGCTACTTTCCTGATTTCATCTGAGGATATTTCCTTTTTCACCATAGCCCTCTATGGGCTTCCAAATATCACTTTGCCTATTCCACAAGAACTGTCTTAGCGAAAGGCTTCTTCAGGGGAAAGCTGTAACTCTGTGAGATGATTTCACAGAACACAAAGATGTTTCTAAGAAAGCTTCTTTCTCTTTGTTATCGGAGGATATTTCCTTGGGGCCTATAGTCTTCAAAGGGATCCGAAATATCTGTTCTCAGATTCCACAGAAATAAGGCTAGCAAAGAGATCCACCAAATACAGATGTAACTCGGTGAGATGAATTAACAGAACACTAAGGAGTTTCTCTCAAAGCTTCTTTCCAGATTTCATCTGAGGATATTTCATTTTTCACCATAGCCCTCTATGTGCTTCCAAATATCACTTTGCTAATTCCACAATAACTGTCTTAGTGAAAGGCTACTTTAGGGGAAAGCTGTAACTCTGTTAGATGATTTCACAGAACACAAAGAAGTTTCTCAGAAAGCTTCTTTCTCTTTTTTATCGGAGGATATTTCCTTTGGCCCTATAGTCTTCAAAGGGATCCGAAATATCTGTTCTCAGATTCCACAGAAATAAGGCTAGCAAAGAGATCCATGAAATAGAGATGTAACTCTGTGAGATGAATTAACAGAACACTAAGCAGTTTCTCAGAAAGCTTCTTTCCAGATTTCTTCAGAGGATATTTCCTTTTTCACCATTGCCCTCTATGGGCTTCCAGATATCACTCTGCCAATTCCACAGGAACTGTCTTAGCGAAAGGCTTTTTGAAGGGAAAGCTGTAACTCTGTTAGATGATTTCACAGAACACAAAGAAGTTTCTCAGAAAGCTTCTTTCTCTTTGTTATCGGAAGATATTTCCTTTGTCCCTATAGTCTTCTAAAGGATCCGAAATATCTGTTCTCACATTCCACAGAAATAAGGCTAGCAAAGAGATCCACCAAATACAGATGTAACTCTGTGAGATGAATTAACAGAACACTAAGCAGTTTCTCGAAAACTTCTTTCCAGATTTCATCTGAGGATATTTCCTTATTCACCATAGCCCTCTATGGGCTTCCAAATATCACTTTGCCAATTCAACAAGAACTGTCTTAGCGAAAGGCTTCTTGAGGGGAAAGCTGTAACTCTGTGAGATGATTTCACAAAACACAAAGAAGTTTCTCAGAAAGCTTCTTTCTCTTTGTTATCGGAGTATATTGCCTTTGACCATAGAGTCTTCAGAGGGATCCGAAATATCTGTTCTCCTATTCAACAGTAATAAGGCTAGCAAAGAAATCCACGAAAGACAGATGTAACTCTGTGAGATGAATTAACAGAACACTAAGCAGTTTCTCAGAAAGCTTCTTTCCAGATTTCTTCAGAGGATATTTCCTTTTTCACCATTGCCCTCTATGGGCTTCCAGATATCACTTTGCCAATTCCACAAGAACTGTCTTAGCGAAAGGCTTTTTGAGGGGAAAGCTGTAACTCTGTGAGATGATTTTACAGAACACAAAGAAGTTTCTAAGGAAGCTTCTTTCTCTTTGTTATCGGAAGATATTTCCTTTGGCCCTATAGTCTTCTAAGGGATCCGAAATATCCGTTCTCAGATTCCACAGAAATAAGGCTAGCAAAGAGATCCACGAAATACAGATGTAACTCTGTGAGAAGAATTAACAGAACACTAAGCAGTTTCTCAGAAAGCTTCTTTCCAGATTTCATCTGAGGATATTTCCTTTTTCACCATAGCCCTCTATGGGCTTCCAAATATCACTTTGCCAATTCCACAAGAACTGTCTTAGCGAAAGGCTTCTTGAGTGGAAAGCTGTAACTCTGTGAGATGATTTCACAGAACACAAAGAAGTTTCTGAGGAAGCTTCGTTATCTTTGTGATCGGAGGATATTTCCTTTGGCCCTACAGTCTTCTAAGGGATCCGAAATATCTGTTCTCAGATTCCACAGAAATAAGGCTAGCAAAGAAATCCACGAAATACATATGTAACTCTGTGAGATGAATTAAGAGAACACTAAGCAGTTTCTCAGAAAGCTACTTTCCAGATTTCATCTGAGGATATTTCCTTTTTCACCATAGCCCTCTATGGACTTCCAAATATCACTTTGCCAATTCCACAAGAACTGTGTTAGCGAAAGGCTTCTTGAGGTGAAAGCTGTAACTCTGTGAGATGATTTCAAAGAACACATAGAAGTTTCTCAGAAAGCTTCTTTCTCTTTGTTATCGGAGGATATTTCCTTTGGCCCTATAGTCTTCAAAGGGATCCGAAATATCTGTTCTCAAATTCCACAGAAATAAGGCCAGCAAAAGATCTATGAAATACAAATGTAACTCTGTGAGATGAATTAACAGAACGCTAAGCAGTTTCTCAGAAAGCTACTTTCCTGATTTCATCTGAGGATATTTCCTTTTTCACCATAGCCCTCTATGGGCTTCCAAATATCACTTTGCCTATTCCACAAGAACTGTCTTAGCGAAAGGCTTCTTCAGGGGAAAGCTGTAACTCTGTGAGATGATTTCACAGAACACAAAGAAGTTTCTAAGAAAGCTTCTTTCTCTTTGTTATCGGAGGATATTTCCTTGGGGCCTATAGTCTTCAAAGGGATCCGAAATATCTGTTCTCAGATTCCACAGAAATAAGGCTAGCAAAGAGATCCACCAAATACAGATGTAACTCGGTGAGATGAATTAACAGAACACTAAGGAGTTTCTCTCAAAGCTTCTTTCCAGATTTCATCTGAGGATATTTCATTTTTCACCATAGCCCTCTATGGGCTTCCAAATATCACTTTGCTAATTCCACAAGAACTGTCTTAGTGAAAGGCTACTTTAGGGGAAAGCTGTAACTCTGTTAGATGATTTCACAGAACACAAAGAAGTTTCTCAGAAAGCTTCTTTCTCTTTTTTATCGGAGGATATTTCCTTTGGCCCTATAGTCTTCAAAGGGATCCGAAATATCTGTTCTCAGATTCCACAGAAATAAGGCTAGCAAAGAGATCCATGAAATAGAGATGTAACTCTGTGAGATGAATTAACAGAACACTAAGCAGTTTCTCAGAAAGCTTCTTTCCAGATTTCTTCAGAGGATATTTCCTTTTTCACCATTGCCCTCTATGGGCTTCCAGATATCACTCTGCCAATTCCACAAGAACTGTCTTAGCGAAAGGCTTTTTGAAGGGAAAGCTGTAACTCTGTTAGATGATTTCACAGAACACAAAGAAGTTTCTCAGAAAGCTTCTTTCTCTTTGTTATCGGAAGATATTTCCTTTGTCCCTATAGTCTTCTAAAGGATCCGAAATATCTGTTCTCACATTCCACAGAAATAAGGCTAGCAAAGAGATCCACCAAATACAGATGTAACTCTGTGAGATGAATTAACAGAACACTAAGCAGTTTCTCGAAAACTTCTTTCCAGATTTCATCTGAGGATATTTCCTTATTCACCATAGCCCTCTATGGGCTTCCAAATATCACTTTGCCAATTCAACAAGAACTGTCTTAGCGAAAGGCTTCTTGAGGGGAAAGCTGTAACTCTGTGAGATGATTTCACAAAACACAAAGAAGTTTCTCAGAAAGCTTCTTTCTCTTTGTTATCGGAGTATATTGCCTTTGACCATAGAGTCTTCAGAGGGATCCGAAATATCTGTTCTCCTATTCAACAGTAATAAGGCTGGCAAAGAAATCCACGAAAGACAGATGTAACTCTGTGAGATGAATTAACAGAACACTAAGCAGTTTCTCAGAAAGCTTCTTTCCAGATTTCTTCAGAGGATATTTCCTTTTTCACCATTGCCCTCTATGGGCTTCCAGATATCACTTTGCCAATTCCACAAGAACTGTCTTAGCGAAAGGCTTTTTGAGGGGAAAGCTGTAACTCTGTGAGATGATTTTACAGAACATAAAGAAGTTTCTAAGGAAGCTTCTTTCTCTTTGTTATCGGAAGATATTTCCTTTGGCCCTATAGTCTTCTAAGGGATCCGAAATATCCGTTCTCAGATTCCACAGAAATAAGGCTAGCAAAGAGATCCACGAAATACAGATGTAACTCTGTGAGAAGAATTAACAGAACACTAAGCAGTTTCTCAGAAAGCTTCTTTCCAGATTTCATCTGAGGATATTTCCTTTTTCACCATAGCCTTCTATGGGCTTCCAAATATCACTTTGCCAATTCCACAAGAACTGACATAGCGAAAGCCATCTTGAGTGGAAAGCTGTAACTCTGTGAGATGATTTCACAGAACACAAAGAGGTTTCTGATAAAGCTTCGTTCTATTTGTGATCGGAGGATATTTCCTTTGGCCCTATAGTCTTCTAAGGGATCCGAAATATCTGTTCTCAGATTCCACAGAAATAAAGCTAGCAAAGAGATCCACGAAATACAGATGTAACTCTGTGAGATGAATTAACAGAACACTAAGCAGTTTCTCAGAAAGCTACTTTCCAGATTTCATCTGAGGATGTTTCCTTTTTCACCATAGCCCTCTATGGGCTTCCAAATATTACTTTGCCAATTCCACAAGAACTGTCTTAGCGAAAGGCTTCTTGAGGGGAAAGCTGTAACTCTGTGAGATGATTTCACAGAACACAAAGAAGTTTCTCAGAAAGCTTCCTTCTCTTTGTTATCGGATTATATTTCCTTTCGCCCTATAGTCTTAAATGGGATCCGAAATATCTGTTCTCAGATTCCACAGAAATAAGGCTAGCAAAGAAATCCACGAAATACATATGTAACTCTGTGAGATGAATTAAGAGAACACTAAGCAGTTTCTCAGAAAGCTACTTTCCAGATTTCATCTGAGGATATTTCCTTTTTCACCATAGCCCTCTATGGACTTCCAAATATCACTTTGCCAATTCCACCAGAACTGTGTTAGCGAAAGGCTTCTTGAGGGGAAAGCTGTAACTCTGTGAGATGATTTCAAAGAACACATAGAAGTTTCTCAGAAAGCGTCTTTCTCTTTGTTATCGGAGGATATTTCCTTTGGCCCTATAGTCTTCAAAGGGATCCGAAATATCTGTTCTCAAATTCCACAGAAATAAGGCCAGCAAAAGATCCATGAAATACAAATGTAACTCTGTGAGATGAATTAACAGAACACTAAGCAGTTTCTCAGAAAGCTACTTTCCTGATTTCATCTGAGGATATTTCCTTTTTCACCATAGCCCTCTATGGGCTTCCAAATATCACTTTGCCTATTCCACAAGAACTATCTTAGCGAAAGGCTTCTTCAGGGGAAAGTTGTAACTCTGTGAGATGATTTCACAGAACACAAAGAAGTTTCTAAGAAAGCTTCTTTCTCTTTGTTATCGGAGGATATTTCCTTGGGGCCTATAGTCTTCAAAGGGATCCGAAATATCTGTTCTCAGATTCCACAGAAATAAGGCTAGCAAAGAGATCCACCAAATACAGATGTAACTCGGTGAGATGAATTAACAGAACACTAAGGAGTTTCTCTCAAAGCTTCTTTCCAGATTTCATCTGAGGATATTTCCTTTTTCATCATAGCCCTCTATGGGCTTACAAATATCACTTTGCCAATTCCACAAGAACTGTCTTAGTGAAAAGCTACTTTAGGGGAAAGCTGTAACTCTGTTAGATGATTTCACAGAACACAAAGAAGTTTCTCAGAAAGCTTCTTTCTCTTTGTTATCGGAGGATATTTCCTTTGGCCCTATAGTCTTCAAAGGGATCCGAAATATCTGTTGTCAGATTCCACAGAAATAAGGCTAGCAAAGAGATCCATGAAATAGAGATGTAACTCTGTGAGATGAATTAACAGAACACTAAGCAGTTTCTCAGAAAGCTTCTTTCCAGATTTCTTCAGAGGATATTTCCTTTTTCACCATTGCCCTCTATGGGCTTCCAGATATCACTCTGCCAATTCCACAAGAACTGTCTTAGCGAAAGGCTTTTTGAAGGGAAAGCTGTAACTCTGTTAGACGATTTCACAGAACACAAAGAAGTTTCTACGAAAGCTTCTTTCTCTTTGTTATCAGAAGATATTTCCTTTGTCCCTATAGTCTTCTAAAGGATCCGAAATATCTGTTCTCACATTCCACAGAAATAAGGCTAGCAAAGAGATCCACCAAATACAGATGTAACTCTGTGAGATGAATTAACAGAACACTAAGCAGTTTCTCGAAAACTTCTTTCCAGATTTCATCTGAGGATATTTCCTTATTCACCATAGCCCTCTATGGGCTTCCAAATATCACTTTGCCAATTCAACAAGAACTGTCTTAGCGAAAGGCTTCTTGTGGGGAAAGCTGTAACTCTGTGAGATGATTTCACAAAACACAAAGAAGTTTCTCAGAAAGCTTCTTTCTCTTTGTTATCGGAGTATATTGCCTTTGACCATAGAATCTTCACAGGGATCCGAAATATCTGTTCTCCTATTCAACAGAAATAAGGCTAGCAAAGAAATCCACGAAAGACAGATGTAACTCTGTGAGATGAATTAACAGAACACTAAGCAGTTTCTCAGAAAGCTTCTTTCCAGATTTCTTCAGAGGATATTTCCTTTTTCACCATTGCCCTCTATGGGCTTCCAGATATCACTCTGCCAATTCCACAAGAACTGTCTTAGCGAAAGGCTTCTCTAGGGGAAAGTTGTATCTCTGTGAGACGATTTCACAGAACACAAAGAAGTTTCTCAGAAAGCTATTTTGTCTTTGTTATCGGAGTTTATTTCCTTTGGCCCTATAATCTTCAAAGGGATCCGGAATATCTGTTCTCAGATTCGACAGAAATAAGGCTAGGAAATGGATCCACGAAATACAGATGTAACTCTGTGAGATGAATTAACAGAACACTAAGCAGTTTCTCAGAAAGCTTCTTTCCAGATTTCATCAGAGGATATTTCCTCTTTCACAGTAGCCCTCTATGGGCTTTTAAATATCACTTTGCAATATCCACAAGAACTGTCTAAGCGAAAGACTTCTTCAGGGGAAAGCTGTAAATCTGTGAGGTGATTTCACAAAACACAAAGAAGTTTCTCAGAAAGCTTCTTTCTCTTTGTTATCGGAGTTTATTTCCTTTGGCCCTATAATCTTCAAAGGGATCTGGAATATCTGTTCTCAGATTTCACAGAAATAAGGCTAGCAAAGAGATCCACGAAATTCAGAAGAAACTCTGTGAGATGAATTAACAGAACACTAAGCATTTTCTCAGAAAGCTTCTTTCCAGATTTCATCAGAGGATATTTCCTTTTTCACCATAGCCCTCTATGGGCTTCCAAATATCACTTTGCCAATTCCACAAGAACTGTCTTAGTGAAAGGCTTCTTGAGCGGAAAGCTATAACTCTGTGAGATGATTTCACAGAACACAAAGAAGTTTCTCAGAAAGCTTCTTTCCCTTTTTTATCGGAGGATATTTCCTTTTGCCCTGTAGTATTCTAAGGGATCCGAAATATCTGTTCTCAGATTCCACAGAAATAAGGCGAGCAAAGTGATACACCAAATACAGATGTAACTCTGTGAGATGAATTAACAGAACACTAAGCAGTTTCTCAGAAAGCTTCTTTCCAGATTTCATCTGAGAATATTTCCTCTTTCACCATTGCCTTCTATGGGCTTCCAAATATCACTTTGCCAATTCCACAAGAACTGTCTTAGCGAAAGGTTTTTTGAGGGGAAAGCTGTAACTCTGTGAGATGATTTCACAGAACACAAAGAAGTTTCTCAGAAAGCCACTTTCTCTTTGTTATCGGAGGATATTTCCTTTGGAAAAATAGTCTTCTAAGGAATGCGAAATATCTGTTCTCAGATTCCACAGAAATAAGGCTAGCAAAGAGATCCACGAAATACAGATGTAACTCTGTGAGATGAATTAAGAGAACACCGAGCAGTTTCTCACAAAGCTTCTTTCCATATTTCATCTCTGGATATTTCCTTTTTCACCATAGCCCTCTATGGGCTTCCAAATATCACTGTGCCAATTGTACAAGAACTGTCTTAGCGAAAGGCTTCTTGAGAGGAAAGCTGTATCTCTGTGAGATGATTTCACAGAACACAAAGAAGTTTCTCAGAAAGCCACTTTCTCTTTTTTATCGGAGGATATTTCCTTTGGCCCCATACTCCTCTAAGGGATGCGAAATATCTGTTCTCAGATTCCACAGAAATAAGGCTAGCAAAGAGATCCACGAAATACAGATGAAACTCTGTGAGATGAATTAACAGAACACTGAGCAGATTCTCAGAAAGCTTCTTTCCAGATTTCATCTGTGGATATTTCCTTTTTCACCATAGCCCTCTATGGGCTTCCAAATATCACTTTGGCAATTGCACAAGAACTGTCTTAGCGAAAGGCTTCTTGAGGGGAAAGCTGTAACTCTGTGAGATGATTTCACAGAACACAAAGAAGTTTCTCAGAAAGCCACTTTCTCTTTGTTATCGGAGGATATTTCCTTTGGCCCTATAGTCTTCTAAGGGATGCGAAATATCTGTTCTCAGATTCCACAGAAATAAGGCGAGCAAAGAGATCCACGAAACACAGATGTAACTCTGTGAGATGAATTAACAGAACACTACAGTTTCTCAGAAAGCTTCTTTCCAGAAATCATCTGATGATATTTCCTTATTCACCATAGCCCTCTATGGGCTTCCAAATAACACTTTGCCAATCAACAAGAACTGTCTCAGCGAAAGGCTTCTTGAGGGGAATGCTGTAACTCTCTGGGATGATTTCACAGAACACAAAGAAGTTTCTCAGAAATCTTCTTTGTCTTTTTTATCGGAGGATATTTCCTTTGGCCCTATAGTCTTCTAAGGGATCCGAAATATCTGTTCTCAGATTCCACAGAAATAAGGCTAGCAAAGAGATCCACGAAATACAGATGTAACTCTGTGAGATGAATTAACAGAACACTAAGCAGTTTCTCAGAAAGCTTCTTTCCATATTTCATCTGAGGATATTTCCTTTTTAACCATAGCCCTCCATGGGCTTCCAAATATCACTTTGCCAATTCCACAAGAACTGTCTTAGCGAAAGGCTTCTTGAGGGGAAAGCTGTAACTCTGTCAGAAGATTTCACAGAACACAAAGAAGTTTTTCAGAAAGCTTCTTTCTCTTTGTTATCGGAGGATATTTCCTTTGGCCCTGTAGTCTTCTAAGGGATCTGAAATATCTGTTCTCAGATTCCACAGAAATAAGGCCAGGAAAGAGATCCACGAAATACACATGTAACTCTGTGAGATGAATTAACAGAACAATAAGCAGTTTCTCAGAAAGATTCTTTCTAGATTTCATCTGAGGATATTTCCTTTTTCACCATAGCCCTGTGTTTGCTTCCAAATATCACTTTGCCAATTCCACAAGAACTGTCTTAGCGAAAGCCTTCTTGTGGGGAAAGTTGTAACTCTGTGAGATGATTTCACAGAACACAAAGAAGTTTCTCAGAAAGCTTCTTTCTCTTTGTTATCGGAGGATATTTCCTTTGGCCGTATAGTCTTCTAAGGGATTCGAAATATCTGTTCTCAGATTCCACAGAAATAAGGCTAGCAAAGAGATGCACGAAATACAGATGTAACTCTGAGAGACTAATTAACAGAACACTAAGCAGTTTCTCAGAAAGCTTCTTTCCAGATTTCATCTGAGGATATTTCCTTTTTCACCATAGCCCTCTTTGCGCTTCCAAATATCACTTTGCCAATTCCACAAGAACTGACTTAGCGAAAGGGTTCTTCAGGGGAAAGCTGTAACTCTGTGAGATGATTTCACAGAACACAAAGAAGTTTCTCAGTAAGCTTCTTTCTCTGTGTTATCGGAGGATATTTCCTTTGGCCCTATATTCTTCTAAGGGATCCGAAATATCTGTTCTCAGATTCCACAGAAATAAGGCTAGCAAAGAGGTACACCAAATACAAATGTAACTCTGTGAGATGAATTAACAGAACACTAAGCAGTTTCTCAGATAGCTTCTTTCCAGATTTCATCTGAGGATATTTCCTTTTTCACCATAGCCCTCTATGGGATTCCAAATATCACTTTGCCAATTCCACAAGAACTGTCTTAGTGAAAGGCTTCTTGAGGGGAAAGCTGTAACTCTGTGAGATGATTTCACAGAACACAAAGAAGTTTCTCAGAAAGCCACTTTCTCTTTGTTATCGGAGGATGATTCCTTTGGCCCTATAATCTTCTAAGGGATGCGAAATATCTGTTCTCAGATCCCACAGAAATAAGGCTACTAAAGAGATCCACGAAATACAGATGAAACTCTGTGAGATGAATTAACAGAACCCTGAGCAGATTCTCAGAAAGCTTCTTTCCAGATTTCATCTGTGGATATTTCCTTTTTCACCATAGCCCTCTATGGGCTTCCAAATATCACTTTGCCAATTGCACAAGAACTGTCTTAGCGAAAGCCTTCTTGAGGGGAAAGCTGTAACTCTGTGAGATGATTTCACAGAACACAAAGAAGTTTCTCAGAAAGACACTTTCTCTTTGTTATCGGAGGATATTTCCTTTGGCCCTAGAGTCTTCTAAGGGATGCGAAATATCTGTTCTCAGATTCCACAGAAATAAGGCTAGCAAAGAGTTCCACGAAACACAGATGTAACTCTGTGAGATGAATTAACAGAACACTACAGTTTCTCAGAAAGCTTCTTTCCAGAAATCATCTGAGGATATTTCCTTATTCACCATAGCACTCTAAGGGCTTCCAAATATCACTTTGCCAATCAACAAGAACTGTCTCAGCGCAAGGCTTCTTGAGGGGAATGCTGTAACTCTCTGAGATGATTTCACAGAACACAAAGAAGTTTCTCAGAAATCTTCTTTCTCTTTGTTATCGGAGGATATTTCCTTTGGTCCTATAGTCTTCTAAGGGATCCGAAATATCTGTTCTCAGATTCCACAGAAATAAGGCTAGCAAAGAGATCCAGAAAATACAGATGTAACTCTGTGAGATGAATTAACAGAACACTAAGCAGTCTCTCAGAAAGCTTCTTTCCAGATTTCATCTCAGGATATTTCCTTTTTCACCATAGCCCTCTAAGGGCTTCCAAATATCACTTTGCCAATTCCACAAGAACTGTCTGAGCGAAAGGCTTCTTCAGGGGAAAGCTGTAACTCTGTCAGATGATTTCACAGAACACAAAGAAGTTTTTCAGAAAGCTTCTTTCTCTGTGTTATCGGAGGATATTTCCTTTGGCCCTGTAGTCTTCTAAGGGATCTGAAATATCTGTTCTCAGATTCCACAGAAATAAGGCTAGCAAAGAGATCCACGAAATACAGATGTAACTCTGTGAGATGAATTAACAGAACAATAAGCAGTTTCTCAGAAAGATTCTTTCTAGATTTCATCTGAGGATATTTCCTTTTTCACCTTAGCCCTGTGTTTGCTTCCAAATATCACTTTGCCAATTCCACAAGAACTGTCTTAGCGAAAGCCTTCTTGTGGGGAAAGTTGTAACTCTGTGAGATGATTTCACAGAACACAAAGAAGTTTCTCAGAAAGCTTCTTTCTCTTTGTTATCGGAGGATATTTCCTTTGGCCCTATAGTCTTCTAAGGGATCCGAAATATCTGTTCTCAGATTCCACAGAAATAAGGCTAGCAAAGAGATGCACGAAATACAGATGTAACTCTGTGAGATTAATTAACAGAACACTAAGCAGTTTCTCAGAAAGCTTCTTTCCAGATTTCATCTGAGGATATTTCCTTTTTCACCATAGCCCTCTATGCGCTTCCAAATATCACTTTGCCAATTCCACAAGAACTGTCTTAGCGAAAGGCTTCTTGAGGGGAAAGCTGTAACTCTGTGAGATGATTTCACAAAACACAAAGAAGTTTCTCAGAAAGCTTCTTTCTCTTTGTTTTCGGAGGATATTGCCTTTGACCATAGAGTCTTCAAAGGGATCCGAAATATCTGTTCTCCTATTCAACAGAAATAAGGCTAGCAAAGAAATCCACGAAAGACAGATGTAACTCTGTGAGATGAATTAACAGAACACTAAGCAGTTTCTCAGAAAACTTCTTTCCAGATTTCATGTGAGGATATTTCCTTTTTCACCATTGCCCTCTATGGGCTTCCAAATATCACTCTGCCTATTCCACAAGAACTGTCTTAGCGAAAGGCTTCTCCAGGGGAAAGCTGTATCTCTGTGAGATGATTTCACAGAACACAAAGAAGTTTCTCAGAAAGCTTCTTTCTCTTTGTTATCGGAGGATATTACCTTTGGCCCTATAGTCTTCAAAGGATCCGAAATATCTGTTCTCACATTCCACAGAAATAAGGCTAGCAAAGAGATCCACGAAATACAGATGTAACTCTGTGGGATGAATTAACAGAACACTAAGCAGTTTCTCAGAAAGCTTCTTTCCAGAT
This sequence comes from Macaca nemestrina, assembly GCF_043159975.1. Taxonomy (NCBI): domain Eukaryota; kingdom Metazoa; phylum Chordata; class Mammalia; order Primates; family Cercopithecidae; genus Macaca; species Macaca nemestrina. Next base: position 30,053,835 of record NC_092143.1, read on the forward strand.
TTCATCTGAGGATATTTCCCTTTTCACCATAGACTTCTATGCGCTTCCTAATATCACTTTGCCAATTCCATAAGAACTGTCTTAGAGAAAGACTTCTTGAGGGGAAAGCTGTAACTCTGTGAGGTGATTTCACAGAACACAAAGAAGTTTCTCAGAAAGCTTCTTTCTCTTTGTTATCGGAGTTTATTTCCTTGGGCCCTATAATCTTCAAAGGGATCCGCAATATCTGTTCTCACATTCCACAGAAATAAGGCTAGAAAAGAGATCCACGAAATACAGATGTAATTCTGAGAGATGAATTAACAGAACACTAAGCAGTTTCTCATAAAGCTTCTTTCCAGATTTCATCTGAGGATATTTCCTTTTTCACCATAGCCCTCTATGCACTTCCAAATATCATCTTGGAAATTCCACAAGAACTTCCTTAGTGAAAGGCTTCTTGAGAGGAAAGCTGTAACTCTGTGAGATGATTTCACAGAACACAAAGAAGTTTCTCAGAAAGCTTCCTTCTCTTTGTTATCGGAGTTTATTTCCTTTTGCCCTATAATCTTCAAAGGGATCCGGAATATCTGTTCTCAGATTTCACAGAAATAAGGCTAGCAAAGAGATCCGCGAAATACAGATGAAACTCTGTGAGATGAATTAACAGAACACTAAGCAATTTCTCAGAAAGCTTCTTTCCAGATTTCATCAGATGATATTTCCTTTTTCACCATAGCCCTCTATGGGCTTCCAAATATCACTTTGCCAATTCCACAAGAACTGTCTTAGTGAAAGGATTCTTGAGGGGAAAGCTGTAACTCTGTGAGATGATTTCACAGAACACAAAGAAGTTTCTCAGAAAGCTTCTTTCTCTTTGTTATCGGAGGATATTTCCTTTGGTCCTAGAGTCTTCAAAGGGATCCGAATTATCTCTTCTCAGATTCCACAGAAATAAGGCTAGCAAAGAGATCCACGAAATACAGATGTATCTCTGTGAGATGAATTAACAGAACAATAAGCAGTTTCTCAGAAAGCTTCTTTCCAGATTTCATCTGAGGATATTTCCTTTTTCACCATAGCCCTCTATGGGCTTCAAAATATCACTATGGCAATTCCACAGGAACTGTCTTAGCGAAAGGCTTCTTGAGGGGAAAGCTGTAACTCTGTGAGATGATTTCACAGAACACAAAGAAGTGTCTCAGAAAGCTTCTTTCTCTTTTTTATCGGAAGATATTTCCTTTGGCCCTATAGTCTTCTAAGGGATTCGAAATATCCCTTCTCAGATTTCACAGGAATGAGGCTAGCAAAGAGATCCACGAAACACAGATGTATCTCTGTGAGATGAATTAACAGAACACTACAGTTTCTCAGAAAGCTTCTTTCCAGAAATCATCTGAGGATATTTCCTTATTCACCATAGCCCTCTATGGGCTTCCAAATATCACTTTGCCAATCCACAAGAACTGTCTCAGCGAAAGGCTTCTTGAGGGGAATGCTGTAACTCTCTGAGATGATTTCACAGAACACAAAGAAGTTTCTCAGAAATCTTCTTTCTCTTTGTTATCGGAGGATATTTCCTTTGTCCCTATAGTCTTCTAAGGTATCCGAAATATCTGTTCTCAGATTACACAGAAATAAGGTTAGCAAAGAGATTCAGGAAATACAGATGTAACTCTGTGAGATGAATTAACAGAACACTAAGCAGTTTCTCAGAAAGTTTTTTTCCATATTTCATCTGAGGATATTTCCTTTTTCACCATAGCCCTCTATGAGCTTCCAAATATAACTTTGCCTATTCCACAAGAACTGTCTTAGCGAAAGGCTTCTTGAGGGTAAAGCTGTAACTCTGTCAGATGATTTCACAGAACACAAAGAAGTTTTTCAGAAAGCTTCTTTCTCTTTGTTATCGGAGGATATTTCCTTTGGCCCTGTAGTCTTCTAAGGGATCTGAAATACCTGTTCTCAGATTCCACAGAAATAGGGCTAGCAAAGAATCCACGAAATACAGATGTAACCCTGTGAGATGAATTAACAGAACACTAAGCACTTTCTCAGAAAGCTTCTTTCCAGATTTCATCTGAGGATATTTCCTTTTTCACCATAGCCCTCTATGGGCTTCCAAATATCACTCTGCCATTTCCACAATAACTGTCTTAGCGAAAGGCTTCTTGAGGGGAAAGCTGTAACTCTGTGAGATGATTTCAGAGAACACAAAGAAGTTTCTAAGAAAGCTTATTTCTCTTTGTTATCGGAGGATATTTCCTTTGGCTCTATAATCTTCTAAGGATCCGAAATATCTGTTTTCAGATTCCACAGAACTAAGGCTCGCAAACACATCCAGGAAATACAGAGGTAACTCTGTGAGATGAATTACCAGAACAATAAGCAGTTTCTCATAAAGCTTCTTTCCAGATTTCATCTGAGGATATTTCCTTTTTCACCATAGCCCTCTATGCGCTTCCAAGTATCATCTTGGAAATTCCACAAGAACTGCCTTAGCGAAAGGCTTCTTGAGAGGAAAGCTGTAACTCTGTGAGATGATTTCACAGAACACAAAGAAGTTTCTCAGAAAGTTTCTTTCTCTTTGTTATCGGAGTTTATTTCCTTTGGCCCTATAATCTTCAAAGGGATCTGGAATATCTGTTCTCAGATTTCACAGAAATAAGGCTAGCAAAGAGATCCACGAAATACAGATGAAACTCTGTGAGATGAATTAACAGAACACTAAGCAATTTCTCAGAAAGCTTCTTTCCAGATTTCATCAGATGATATTTCCTTTTTCACCATAGCCCTCTATGGGCTTCCAAATATCACTTTGTCAATTCCACAAGAACTGTCTTAGTCAAAGGCTTCTTGAGGGGAAAGCTATAACTCTGTGAGATGATTTCACAGAACACAAAGAAGTTTCTCAGAAAGCTTCTTTCCCTTTTTTATCGGAGGATATTTCCTTTTGCCCTGTAGTATTCTAAGGGATCCGAAATATCTGTTCTCAGATTCCACAGAAATAAGGCGAGCAAAGTGATACACCAAATACAGATGTACCTCTGTGAGATGAATTAACAGAACACTGAGCAGTTTCTCACAAAGCTTCTTTCCATATTTCATCTCTGGATATTTCCTTTTTCACCATAGCCCTCTATGGGCTTCCAAATATCACTTTGCCAATTCCACAAGAACTATCTCAGCGAAAGGTTTCTTGAGTGAAAAGCTGTAAATCTGTGAGATGATTTCACAGAACACAAAGAAGTTTCTCAGAAAGCTTCTTTCTCTTTTTTATCGGAAGATATTTCCTTTGGCCCTATAGTCTTCTAAGGGATCCGAAATATCTCTTCTCAGATTCCACAGGAATAAGGCTAGCAAAGAGATCCACGAAATACAGATGTAACTCTATGAGATGAATTAACAGAATATTAAGTAGTTTCTCAGAAATATTCTTTCCAGATTTCATTTGAGGATATTTCCTTTTTCAACATAGCCCTGTGTTTGCTTCCAAATATCACTTTGCCAATTCCACAAGAACTGTCTTAGCGAAAGCTTTCTTGTGGGGAAAGTTGTAACTCTGTGAGATGATTTCACAGAACACAAAGAAGTTTCTCAGAAAGCTTCTTTCTCCTTGTTATCGGAGGATATTTCCTTTGGTCCTATAGTCTTCTAAGGGATCCGAATATCTGTTCTCAGATTCCACAGAAATAAGGCTAGCAAAGAGATGCACGAAATACAGATGTAACTCTGTGAGGTGAATTAACAGAACACTAAGCAGTTTCTCAGAAAGCTTCTTTCCAGAGATCATCTGAGGATATATCCTTTTTCACCATAGCCCTCCATGGGCTTCCAAATATCACTTTGCCAATTCCACAAGAACTGTCTCAGCGAAAGGCTTCTTGAGGTGAATGCTGTAACTCTCTGAGATGATTTCACAGAAGACAAAGAAGTTTCTCAGAAAGCTTCTATCTCTTTGTTATCGGAGGATATTTCCTTTGGCCCTACAGTCTTCTAAGGGATCCGAAATATCTGTTCTCAGACTTCACAGAAATAACGCTAGCAAAGAGATCCACGAAATGTAGATGTAACTCTGTGAGATGAATTAACAGATCTCTAAGCAGTTTCTCAGAAAGCTTCTTTCCAGATTTCATCTGAGGATATTTCCTTTTTCACCATAGCCCTCTGTGCGCTTCCAAATATCACTTTGCCAATTCCACAAGAACTGTCTTAGCGAAAGGCTTCTTGAGGGGAAAGCTGTAACTCTGCGAGATGATTTCACAGAACATAAAGAAGTTTCTCAGAAAGCTTCTTTCTCTTTGTTATCGGAGGATATTTCCTTTGGCCCTGTATTCTTCAAAGGATCTGAAATATCTGTTTTCAGATTCCACAGAAATAAGGTTATCAAACACATCCAGGAAATACAGAAGTAACTCTGTGAGATGAATTACCAGAACAATAAGCAGTTTCTCAGAAAGCTTCTTTCCACTTTTCATCTGAGGATATTTCCTATTTCACCATAGCCCTCTATGGGCTTCCAAATATCACTTTGCCAATTCCACAAGAACTGTCTTCGCGAAGGGCTTCTTTAGTGGAAAGCTGTAACTCTGTGAGGTGATTTCACAGAACACAAAGAAGTTTCTCAGAAAGCTTCTTTTTCTTTGTTATCGGAGGATATTTCCTTTGGCCCTATACTCTTCAAAGGGATCCGAATTATCTGTTCTCAGATTCCACAGAAATAAGGCTAGCAAAGAAATCCACGAAATACAGATGTAACACTGTGAGATGAATTAACAGAACACTAAACAGTTTTTCAGAAAGCTTCTTACCAGATTTCATCTGAGGATATTTCCTTTTTCACCATAGCCCTATATGTGCTTCCAAATATCACTTTGCCAATTCCACAAGAACTGTCTTAGCGAAAGGCTTCTTCAGGGGAAAGCTGTAACTCTGTGAGATGATTTCACGGAACACAAAGAAGTTTCTCAGAAAGCTTCTTTCTCTTTGTTATCGGAGAATATTTCCTTTGGCCCTTTAGTCTTCTAAGGGATCCGAAATATCTGTTCTCAGGATCCACAGAAATAAGGCTAGCAAAGAGATCCACTAATTAGAGATGTAACTCTGTGTGATGAATTAACAGAACACTGAGCAGTTTCTCAGAAAGCTTCTTTCCAGATTTCATCTGAGGATATTTCCTTTTTCACCATTGCCCTCTGTGCGCTTCCAAATATCACTTTGCCAATTCCACAAGAACTGTCCTAGCGAAAGGCTTCTTGAGGGGAAAGCTGTAACTCTGTGAGATGATTTCACAGAACACAAAGAAGTTTCTCAGAAAGCTTCTTTCTGATTGTTATCGGAAGATATTTCCTTTGGCCCTATAGTCTTCTAAGGGATCCGAAATATCTGTTCTCAGATTCCACAGGAATAAGGCCAGCAAAGAGATCCACGAAATACAGATGTAACTCTGTGAGATTAATTAACAGAACACTAAGCAGTTTCTCAGAAAGCTTCTTTCCAGATTTCATCTGAGGATATTTCCTTTTTCACCATTGCCCTCTGTGCGCTTCCATATATCACTTTTCCAATTCCACAATAACTGTCTTAGCGAAAGGCTTCTTGAGGGGAAAGCTGTAACTCTGTGAGATGATTTCACAGAACAAAAAGAAGTTTCTCAGAAAGCTTATTTCTCTTTGTTATCGGAGGATATTTCCTTTGGCCCTATATTCTTCTAAGGATCCGAAATATCTGTTTTCAGATTCCACAGAAATAAGGCTAGCCAACACATCCAGGAAATACAGAGGTAACTCTGTGAGATGAATTACCAGAACAATAAGCAGTTTCTCAGAAAGCTTCTTTCCACATTTCATCTGAGGATATTTCCTATTTCACCATAGCCCTCTATGCGCGTCCAAATATCACTTTTCCAATTCCACAAGAACTGTCTTAGCGAAAGGCTTCTTGAGTGGAAAGCTGTAACTCTGTGAGGTGATTTCACAGAACACAAAGAAGTTTCTCAGAAAGCTTCTTTCTCTTTGTTATCGGAGGATATTTCCTTTGGCCCTATACTCTTCAAAGGGATCCGAAATATCTCTTCTCAGATTCCACAGGATTAAGGCTAGCAAAGAGATCCACGAAATACAGATGTAACTCTGTGAGATGAATTAACAGAACACTACAGTTTCTCAGAAAGCTTCTTTCCAGAGATCATCTGAGGATATTTCCTTTTTCACCATAGTCCTCTATGGGCTTCCAAATATCACTTTGCCAATTCCACAAGAACTGTCTCAGCAAAAGGCTTCTTGAGGGGAATGCTGTACCTCTCTGAGATGATTTTACGGGACACAAATTACTTTTTCAGAAAGCTTCTTTCTCTTTGTTATCGGAGGATATTTCCTTCGGTCCTATAGTCTTCAAAGGGATCCGAAATATCTGTTCTCAGATTTCACAAAAATAACGCTAGCAAAGAGGTCCACGAAATACAGATGTAACTCTGTGAGATGAATTAACAGAACACTAAACAGTTTCTCAGATAGCTTCTTTACAGATTTCATCTGAGGATATTTCCTTTTTCACCATAGCCCTCTAAGGGCTTCCAAATATCACTTTGCCAATTCCACAAGAACTGTCTTAGCCAAAGGCTTCTTGAGTGGAAAGCTGTAACTCTCTGAGATGATTTCTCAGAACACAAAGAAGTTTCTCAGAAAGCTTCTTTCTCTTTGTTATCGGAGGATATTTCCTTTGGCCCTGTAGTCTTCAAAGGGATCCGAAATATCTGTTCTCAGGTTCCACAGAAATAAGGCTGACAAAGAGATCCACGAAATACAGATGTAACTCTGTGAGATGAATTAACAGAACAATAAGCAGTTTCTCAGAAAGCTTCTTTCCAGATTTCATCTGAGGATATTTCCTTTGTCACCATAGCCCTCTATGGGCTTCCAAATATCACTTTACCAATTCCACAAGAACTGTCTTAGCGAAAGGCTTCTTGAGGGGAAAGCTGTAACTCTGTGAGATGATTTCAGAGAACACAAAGAAGTTTCTCAGAAAGCTTCTTTCTCTTTGTTATCGGAGGATATTTCCTTTGGCCCTAGAGTCTTCAAAGGGATCCGAATTATCTGTTCTCAGATTCCACAGAAATAAGGCTAGCAAAGAAATCCACGAAATACAGATGTAACTCTGTGAGATGAATTAACAGAACACTAAACAGTTTCTCAGAAAGCTTCTTACCAGATTTCATCTGAGGATATTTCCTTTTTCACCATAGCCCTCTATGCGCTACCAAATATCACTTTGCCAATTCCACAAGAACTGTCTTAGCGAAATGCTTCTTGAGGGGAAAGCTGTAACTCTGTGAGATGATTTCACGGAACACAAAGAAGTTTCTCAGAATGCTTCTTTCTCTTTGTTATCGGAGAATATTTCCTTTGGCCTTTTAGTCTTCTAAGGGATCCGAATTATCTGTTCTCAGTTTCCACAGAAATAAGGCTAGCAAAGAGATCCAATAAATAGAGATGTAACGCTGTGAGATGAATTAACAGAACACTAAGCAGTTTCTCTGATAGCTTCTTTACAGATTTCATCTGAGGATATTTCCTTTTTCACCATAGCCCTCTAAGGGCTTCCAAATATCACTTTGCCAATTCCACAAGAACTGTCTTAGCGAAAGGCTTCTTGAGGGGAAAGCTCTAACTCTCTGAGATGATTTCACAGAACACAAAGAAGTTTCTCAGAAAGCTTTTTTCTCTTTATTATCAGAGGATATTTCCTTTGGCCCTGTAGTCTTCAAAGGGATCCGAAATATCTGTTCTCAGGTTCCACAGAAATAAGGCTAGCAAAGAGATCCACGAAATACAGATGTAACTCTGTGAGATGAATTAACAGAACACTACAGTTTCTCAGAAAACTTCTTTCCATATTTCATCTGAGGATATTTCCTTTTTCACCATTGCCCTCTGTGCGCTTCCAAATATCACTTTGCCAATTCCACAAGAACTGTCTTAGCGAAAGGCTTCTTGAGGGGAAAGCTGTAACTCTGTGAGATGATTTCAAAGAACACAGAGAAGTTTCTCAGAAAGCTTGTTTCTCTTTGTTATCAGAGGATATTTCCTTTGGCCCTATAGTCTTCTAAGGGATCCGAAATACCTGTTCTCAGATTCCACAGAAATAAGGCTAGCAAAGAGATCCACGAAATACAGATGTAACTCTGTGAGATGAATTAACAGAACACTACAGTTTCTCAGAAAGCTTCTTTCCAGAGATCATCTGAGGATATTTCCTTTTTAACCGTAGTCCTCTAAGGGCTTCCAAATATCACTTTGCCAATTCCACAAGAACTGTCTCAGCAAAAGGCTTCTTGAGTGGAATGCTGCACCTCTCTGAGATGATTTTACAGGACACAAATTAGTTTTTCAGAAAGCTTCTTTCTCTTTGTTATCGGAGGATATTTCCTACCGTCTTATAGTCTTCAAAGGGATCCGAAATATCTGTTCTCAGATTTCACAAAAATAACGCTAGCAAAGAGGTCCACGAAATACAGATGTAACTCTGTGAGATGAATTAACAGAACACTAAACAGTTTCTCAGAAAGCTTCTTTCCAGATTTCATCTGAGGATATTTCCTTTTTCACCTTAGCCCTCTATGCGCTTCCAAATATCACTTTGCCAATTCCACAAGAACTGTCTTAGCGAAAGGCTTCTTGATGGGAAAGCTGTAACTCTGTGAGATGATTTCACAGAACACAAAGAAGTTTCTCAGAAAGCTTCTTTCTCTTTGTTATCGGAGGATATTTCCTTTGGCCCTAGAGTCTTCAAAGGGATCCGAAATATCTGTTCTCAGGTTCCACAGAAATAAGGCTAGCAAAGAGATCCACGAAATACAGATGTAACTCTGTGAGATGAATTAACAGAACACTAAACAGTTTTTCAGAAAGCTTCTTACCAGATTTCATCTGAGGATATTTCCTTTTTCACCATAGCCCTATATGTGCTTCCAAATATCACTTTGCCAATTCCACAAGAACTGTCTTAGCGAAAGGCTTCTTCAGGGGAAAGCTGTAACTCTGTGAGATGATTTCACGGAACACAAAGAAGTTTCTCAGAAAGCTTCTTTCTCTTTGTTATCGGAGAATATTTCCTTTGGCCCTTTAGTCTTCTAAGGGATCCGAAATATCTGTTCTCAGGTTCCACAGAAATAAGGCTAGCAAAGAGATCCACTAATTAGAGATGTAACTCTGTGTGATGAATTAACAGAACACTGAGCAGTTTCTCAGAAAGCTTCTTTCCAGATTTCATCTGAGGATATTTCCTTTTTCACCATTGCCCTCTGTGCGCTTCCAAATATCACTTTGCCAATTCCACAAGAACTGTCCTAGCGAAAGGCTTCTTGAGGGGAAAGCTGTAACTCTGTGAGATGATTTCACAGAACACAAAGAAGTTTCTCAGAAAGCTTCTTTCTGATTGTTATCGGAAGATATTTCCTTTGGCCCTATAGTCTTCTAAGGGATCCGAAATATCTGTTCTCAGATTCCACAGGAATAAGGCCAGCAAAGAGATCCACGAAATACAGATGTAACTCTGTGAGATTAATTAACAGAACACTAAGCAGTTTCTCAGAAAGCTTCTTTCCAGATTTCATCTGAGGATATTTCCTTTTTCACCATTGCCCTCTGTGCGCTTCCATATATCACTTTTCCAATTCCACAATAACTGTCTTAGCGAAAGGCTTCTTGAGGGGAAAGCTGTAACTCTGTGAGATGATTTCACAGAACAAAAAGAAGTTTCTCAGAAAGCTTATTTCTCTTTGTTATCGGAGGATATTTCCTTTGGCCCTATATTCTTCTAAGGATCCGAAATATCTGTTTTCAGATTCCACAGAAATAAGGCTAGCCAACACATCCAGGAAATACAGAGGTAACTCTGTGAGATGAATTACCAGAACAATAAGCAGTTTCTCAGAAAGCTTCTTTCCACATTTCATCTGAGGATATTTCCTATTTCACCATAGCCCTCTATGCGCGTCCAAATATCACTTTTCCAATTCCACAAGAACTGTCTTAGCGAAAGGCTTCTTGAGTGGAAAGCTGTAACTCTGTGAGGTGATTTCACAGAACACAAAGAAGTTTCTCAGAAAGCTTCTTTCTCTTTGTTATCGGAGGATATTTCCTTTGGCCCTATACTCTTCAAAGGGATCCGAAATATCTCTTCTCAGATTCCACAGGATTAAGGCTAGCAAAGAGATCCACGAAATACAGATGTAACTCTGTGAGATGAATTAACAGAACACTACAGTTTCTCAGAAAGCTTCTTTCCAGAGATCATCTGAGGATATTTCCTTTTTCACCATAGTCCTCTATGGGCTTCCAAATATCACTTTGCCAATTCCACAAGAACTGTCTCAGCAAAAGGCTTCTTGAGGGGAATGCTGTACCTCTCTGAGATGATTTTACGGGACACAAATTACTTTTTCAGAAAGCTTCTTTCTCTTTGTTATCGGAGGATATTTCCTTCGGTCCTATAGTCTTCAAAGGGATCCGAAATATCTGTTCTCAGATTTCACAAAAATAACGCTAGCAAAGAGGTCCACGAAATACAGATGTAACTCTGTGAGATGAATTAACAGAACACTAAACAGTTTCTCAGATAGCTTCTTTACAGATTTCATCTGAGGATATTTCCTTTTTCACCATAGCCCTCTAAGGGCTTCCAAATATCACTTTGCCAATTCCACAAGAACTGTCTTAGCCAAAGGCTTCTTGAGTGGAAAGCTGTAACTCTCTGAGATGATTTCTCAGAACACAAAGAAGTTTCTCAGAAAGCTTCTTTCTCTTTGTTATCGGAGGATATTTCCTTTGGCCCTGTAGTCTTCAAAGGGATCCGAAATATCTGTTCTCAGGTTCCACAGAAATAAGGCTGACAAAGAGATCCACGAAATACAGATGTAACTCTGTGAGATGAATTAACAGAACAATAAGCAGTTTCTCAGAAAGCTTCTTTCCAGATTTCATCTGAGGATATTTCCTTTGTCACCATAGCCCTCTATGGGCTTCCAAATATCACTTTACCAATTCCACAAGAACTGTCTTAGCGAAAGGCTTCTTGAGGGGAAAGCTGTAACTCTGTGAGATGATTTCAGAGAACACAAAGAAGTTTCTCAGAAAGCTTCTTTCTCTTTGTTATCGGAGGATATTTCCTTTGGCCCTAGAGTCTTCAAAGGGATCCGAATTATCTGTTCTCAGATTCCACAGAAATAAGGCTAGCAAAGAAATCCACGAAATACAGATGTAACTCTGTGAGATGAATTAACAGAACACTAAACAGTTTCTCAGAAAGCTTCTTACCAGATTTCATCTGAGGATATTTCCTTTTTCACCATAGCCCTCTATGCGCTACCAAATATCACTTTGCCAATTCCACAAGAACTGTCTTAGCGAAATGCTTCTTGAGGGGAAAGCTGTAACTCTGTGAGATGATTTCACGGAACACAAAGAAGTTTCTCAGAATGCTTCTTTCTCTTTGTTATCGGAGAATATTTCCTTTGGCCTTTTAGTCTTCTAAGGGATCCGAATTATCTGTTCTCAGTTTCCACAGAAATAAGGCTAGCAAAGAGATCCAATAAATAGAGATGTAACGCTGTGAGATGAATTAACAGAACACTAAGCAGTTTCTCTGATAGCTTCTTTACAGATTTCATCTGAGGATATTTCCTTTTTCACCATAGCCCTCTAAGGGCTTCCAAATATCACTTTGCCAATTCCACAAGAACTGTCTTAGCGAAAGGCTTCTTGAGGGGAAAGCTCTAACTCTCTGAGATGATTTCACAGAACACAAAGAAGTTTCTCAGAAAGCTTTTTTCTCTTTATTATCAGAGGATATTTCCTTTGGCCCTGTAGTCTTCAAAGGGATCCGAAATATCTGTTCTCAGGTTCCACAGAAATAAGGCTAGCAAAGAGATCCACGAAATACAGATGTAACTCTGTGAGATGAATTAACAGAACACTACAGTTTCTCAGAAAACTTCTTTCCATATTTCATCTGAGGATATTTCCTTTTTCACCATTGCCCTCTGTGCGCTTCCAAATATCACTTTGCCAATTCCACAAGAACTGTCTTAGCGAAAGGCTTCTTGAGGGGAAAGCTGTAACTCTGTGAGATGATTTCAAAGAACACAGAGAAGTTTCTCAGAAAGCTTGTTTCTCTTTGTTATCAGAGGATATTTCCTTTGGCCCTATAGTCTTCTAAGGGATCCGAAATACCTGTTCTCAGATTCCACAGAAATAAGGCTAGCAAAGAGATCCACGAAATACAGATGTAACTCTGTGAGATGAATTAACAGAACACTACAGTTTCTCAGAAAGCTTCTTTCCAGAGATCATCTGAGGATATTTCCTTTTTAACCGTAGTCCTCTAAGGGCTTCCAAATATCACTTTGCCAATTCCACAAGAACTGTCTCAGCAAAAGGCTTCTTGAGTGGAATGCTGCACCTCTCTGAGATGATTTTACAGGACACAAATTAGTTTTTCAGAAAGCTTCTTTCTCTTTGTTATCGGAGGATATTTCCTACCGTCTTATAGTCTTCAAAGGGATCCGAAATATCTGTTCTCAGATTTCACAAAAATAACGCTAGCAAAGAGGTCCACGAAATACAGATGTAACTCTGTGAGATGAATTAACAGAACACTAAGCAGTTTCTCAGAAAGCTTCTTTCCAGATTTCATCTGAGGATATTTCCTTTTTCACCTTAGCCCTCTATGCGCTTCCAAATATCACTTTGCCAATTCCACAAGAACTGTCTTAGCGAAAGGCTTCTTGATGGGAAAGCTGTAACTCTGTGAGATGATTTCACAGAACACAAAGAAGTTTCTCAGAAAGCTTCTTTCTCTTTGTTATCGGAGGATATTTCCTTTGGCCCTAGAGTCTTCAAAGGGATCCGAAATATCTGTTCTCAGGTTCCACAGAAATAAGGCTAGCAAAGAGATCCACGAAATACAGATGTAACTCTGTGAGATGAATTAACAGAACACTAAGCAGTTTCTCAGAAAGCTTCTTTCCAGATTTCATCTGAGGATATTTCCTTTTTCACCATAGCCCTCTATGCGCTTCCAAATATCACTTTTCCAATTCCACAAGAACTGTCGTAGCGAAAGCCTTCTTGAGGGGAAAGCTGTAACTCTGTGAGATGATTTCAGAGAACACAAAGAAGTTTCTCAGAAAGCTTCTCTCACTTTGTTATCGGAGGATATTTCCTTTGGCCCTATAGTCCTCTAAGGGATCCGAAATATCTGTTCTCAGATTCCACAGAAATAAGGCTAGCAAAGAGATCAACGAAATACAGATGTAACTCTGTGAGATGAATTAACAGAACACTGAGCAGTTTCTCAGAAAGCTTCTTTCCAGATTTCATCTGAGGATATTTCCTTTTTCACCTTAGCCCTCTATGGGCTTCCAAATATCACTTTGCCATTTCCAAAAGAACTGTCTTAGCGAAAGGCTTCTTGAGGGGAAAGCTGTAACACTGTGAGATGATTTCACAGAACACGAAGAAGTTTCTCAGAAAACCTCTTTCTCTTTGTTATCAGAGGATATTTCCTTTGGCCCTATATTCTTCTAAGGAACCGAAATATCTGTTTTCAGATTCCACAGAAATAAGGCTAGCAAACACATCCAGGAAATACAGAGGTAACTCTGTGAGATGAATTACCAGAACAATAAGCAGAGTCTCAGAAAGCTTCTTTCCACATTTCATCTGAGGATATTTCCTATTTCACCATAGCCCTCTATGCGCTTCCAAATATCACTTTGTCAATTCCACAAGAACTGTCTTAGCGAACGGCTTCTTGCGGGGAATGCTGTAACTCTGTGAGATGATTTCACGGAACACAAAGAAGTTTCTCAGAAGGCTTCTTTCTCTTTATTATCGGAGGATATTTCCTTTGGCCCTCTTTTCTTCACAGGGATCCGAAATATCTCTTCTCAGGTTCCCCAGAAATAAGGCTAGCAAAGAGATCTACGACATACAGATGTAACTCTGTGAGATGAATTAACACAACACTAAGCAGTTTCTCAGAAAGCTTCTTTCCAGATTTCATCTGAGGATATTTCCTTTTTCACCATAGCCCTATATGCGCTTCCAAATATCACTTTGGCAATTGCACAAGAACTGTCGTAGCGAAAGCCTTCTTGAGGGGAAAGCTGTAACTCTGTGAGATGATTTCAGAGAACACAAAAAAGTTTCTCAGAAAGCTTCTTTCACTTTGTTATCGGAGGATATTTCCTTTGGCCCTACAGTCCTCTAAGGGATCCGAAATATCTGTTCTCAGATTCCACAGAAATAAGGCTAGCAAAGAGATCCACGAAATACAGATGTAACTCTGTGAGATGAATTAACAGAACACTGAGCAGTTTCTCAGAAAGCTTCTTTCCAGATCTCGTCTGAGGATATTTCCTTTTTCACCTTAGCCCTCTATGGGCTTCCAAATATCACTTTGCCATTTCCACAAGAACTGTCTTAGCGAAAGGCTTCTTGAGGGGAAAGCTGTAACTCTGTGAGATGATTTCACAGAACACGAAGAAGTTTCTCAGAAAACTTCTTTCTCTTTGTTATCGGAGGATATTTCCTTTGGCCCTATATTCTTCTAAGGAACCGAAATATCTGTTTTCAGATTCCACAGAAATAAGGCTAGCAAACACATCCAGAAAATACAGAGGTAACTCTGTGAGATGAATTACCAGAACAATAAGCAGAGTCTCAGAAAGCTTCTTTCCACATTTCATCTGAGGATATTTCCTATTTCACCATAGCCCTCTATGCGCTTCCAAATATCACTTTGCCAATTCCAAAAGAACTGTCTTAGCGAAAGGCTTCTTGAGGGGAATGCTGTAACTCTGTGAGATGATTTCACGGAACACAAAGAAGTTTCTCAGAAAGCTTCTTTCTCTTTGTTATCGGAGGATATTTCCTTTGGCCCTCTTTTCTTCAAAGGGATCCGAAATATCTGTTCTCAGGTTCCACAGAAATAAGGCTAGCAAAGAGATCCACGAAATACAGATGTAACTCTGTGAGATGAATTAACACAACACTAAGCAGTTTCTCAGAAAGCTTCTTTCCAGATTTCATCTGAGGATATTTCCTTTTTCACCATAGCCCTCTAAGGGCTTCCAAATATCACTTTGCCAATTCCACAAGAACTGTCTTAGCGAAAGGCTTCTTGAGGGGAAAGCTGTAACTCTGTGAGATGATTTCACAGAACACAAAGAAGTTTCTCAGAAAGCTTCTTTCTCTTTGTTATCGGAGGATATTTCCTTTGGCCCTATATTCTTCTAAGGATCCGAAATATCTGTTTTCAGATTCCACAGAAATAAGGCTAGCAAACACATCCAGGAAAAACAGAGGTAACTCTGTGAGATGAATTACCAGAACAATAAGCAGAGTCTCAGAAAGCTTCTTTCCACATTTCATCTGAGGATATTTCCTATTTCACCATAGCCCTCTATGGGCTTCCAAATATCACTTTTCCAATTCCACAATAACTGTCTTAGCGAAAGGCTTCTTGAGTGGAAAGCTGTAACTCTGTGAGATGATTTCACAGAACACAAAGAAGTTTGTCAGAAAGCTTCTTTCTCTTTGTTATCGGAGGATATTTCCTTTCGCCCTATACTATTCAAAGGGATCCTAAATATCTGTTCTCAGATTCCACAGAAATAAGGCTAGCAAAGAAATCCACGAAATACAGATGTATCTCTGTGAGATGAATTAACAGAACACTAAGCAGTTTCTCAGAAAGCTTCTTTCCAGATTTCATCTGAGGATATTTCCTTTTTCACCATAGCCCTCTATGGGCTTCCAAATATTACTTTGCCAATTCCACAAGAACTGTCTTAGCGAAAGGCTTCTTGAGGGGAAAGCTGTAACTCTGTGAGATGATTTCACAGAACACAAAGTAGTTTCTCAAAAAGCTTCTTTCTCTTTGTTATCGGAGGATATTTCCTTTGGCCCTATAGTCTTCTAAGGGATCCGAAATATCTGTTCTCAGGTTCCACAGAAATCAGGCTAGCAAAGAGATCCACGAAATACAGATGTAACTCGGTGAGATGAATTAACAGAACAATAAGCAGTTTCTCAGAAAGCTTCTTTCCAGATTTCATCTGAGGATATTTCCTTTTTCACCATAGCCCTCAATGGGCTTCCAAAGATCACTTTGGCAATTCCACAATAACTGTCTTAGCGAAAGGCTTCTTGAGGGGAAAGCTGTAACTCTGTGAGATGATTTCACAGAAAACAAAGAAGTTTCTCAGAAAGCTTCTTTCTCTTTGTTATCGGAGGATATTTCCTTTGGCCCTATAGTCTTCTAAGGGATCCGAAATATCTGTTCTCAGATTCCACAGAAAAAAGGCTAGCAAAGAGATCCACGAAATACAGATGTAACTCTGTGAGATGAATTAACAGAACATTACAGTTTCTCAGAAAGCTTCTTTTCAGAGATCATCTGAGGATATTTCCTTATTCACCATAGCCCTCTATGGGCTTCCAAATATCACTTTGCCAATCCACAAGAACTGTCTCAGCGAAAGGCTTCTTGAGGGGAAAGCTGTAACTTTGTGAGATGATTTCACAGAACACAAAGTAGTTTCTCAGAAAGCTTCTTTCTCTTTGTTATCGGAGGATATTTCCTTTGGACCTATAGTCTTCAAAGGGATCCGAAATATCTGCTCTCAGGTTCCACAGAAATAAGGCTAGCAAAGAGATCCAGGAAATACAGATGTATCTCCTTGAGATGAATTAACAGAACAATAAGCAGTTTCTCAGAAAGCTTCTTTCCAGATTTCATCTGAGGATATTTCCTTTTTCACCATAGCCCTCTATGGGCTTCCAAATATCACTTTGCCAATTCCACAAGAACTGTCTTAGCGAAAAGCTTCTTGAGGGGAAAGCTGTAACTCTGTGAGATGATTTCACGGAACACAAACAAGTTTCTCAGAAAGCTTCTTTCTCTTTGTTATCATAGGATATTTCCTTTGGCCCTAGAGTCTTCTAAGGGATCCGAATTATCTGTTCTCAGATTCCACAGAAATAAGGCGAGCAAAGAGATCCACGAAATACAGATGTAACTCTGTGAGAAGAATTAACAGAAAAATAAGCAGTTTCTCAGAAAGCTTCTTTCCAGATTTCATCTGAGGATATATCCTTTTTCACCATAGCCCTCTATGGGCTTCCAAATATCACTTTGGCAATTCCACAAGAACTGTCTTAGCGAAAGGCTTCTTGAGGGGAAAGCTGTAACTCTGTGAAATGATTTCACAGAACACAAAGTAGTTTCTCAGAAAGCTTCTTTCTCTTTGTTATCGGAGGATTTTTCCTTTAGCCCTATAGTCTTCAAAGGGATCCGAAATATCTGCTCTCAGGTTCCACAGAAAAAAGGCTAGCAAAAAGATCCACGAAATACAGATGTATCTCTGTGAGATGAATTAACAGAACAATAAGCAGTTTCTCAGAAACCTTCTTTCCAGATTTCATCTGAGGATATTTCCTTTTTCACCATAGCCCTGTGTTTGCTTCCAAATATCACTTTGCCAATTCCACAAGAACTGTCTTAGCGAAAGGCTTCTTGAGGGGAAAGCTGTAACTCTGTGAGATGATTTCACAGAACACAAAGAAGTTTCTCAGAAAGCTTATTTCTCTTTGTTATCGGAGGATATTTCCTTTGGCCCTAGAGTCTTCTAAGGGATCTGAATTATCTGTTCTCAGATTCCACAGAAATAAGGCTAGCAAAGAGATCCACGAAATACAGATGTAACTCTGTGAGAAGAATTAACAGAACACTGAGCAGTTTCTCAGAAAGCTTCTTTCCAGATTTCATCTGAGGATATTTCCTTTTTCACCATAGCCCTCCATGGGCTTCCAAATATCACTCTGGCAATTCCACAAGAACTGTCTTAGCGAAAGGCTTCTTGAGGGGAATGCTGTACCTCTCTGAGATGATTTTACAGAACACAAATTAGTTTCTCAGAAAGCTTCTTTCTCTTTGTTATCGGAAGATATTTCTTTTGGTCCTATAGTATTCAAAGGGATCCGAAATATCTGTTCTCAGACTTCACAGAAATAACGCTAGCAAAGAGGTCCACGAAATACAGATGCAACGCTGGGAGATGAATTAACAGAACACTAAGCAGTTTCTCAGAAAGCTTATTTCCAGATTTCATCTGAGGATATTCCCTTTTTCACCATAGCCCTCTATGCGATTCTAAATATCACTTTCCCAATTCCACAAGAACTGTCATAGAGAAAGCCTTCTTGAGGGGAAAGCTGTAACTCTGTGAGATGATTTCACAGAACACAAAGAAGTTTCTCGGAAAGCTTCCTTCACTTTGTTATCAGAGGATATTTCCTTTGGCCCTATAGTCCTCGAAGGGATCCGAAGTATCTGTTCTCAGATTCCACAGAAATAAGGCTAGCAAAGAGATCAACGAAATACAGATTTAACTCTGTGAGATGAATTAACAGAACACTGAGCAGTTTCTCAGAAAGCTTCTTTCCAGATTTCATCTGAGGATATTTCCTTTTTCACCATAGCCCTGTATGGACTTCCAAATATCACTTTGCCAATTCCAGAAGAACTGTCTTAGCGAAATGCTTCTTGTGGGGAAAGCTGTAACTCTGTGAGATGATTTCACAGAAGACAAAGAAGTTTCTCAGAAAGCTTCTTTCTCTTTGTTATCGGAGTATATTTCCTTTGGCCCTACAGTCTTCTAAGGGATCTGAAATATCTGTTCTCAGATTCCACAGAAATAAGGCTAGCAAAGAGATCCACGAAACACAGATGTAACTCTGTGAGATGAATTAACAGAACATTACAGTTTCTCAGAAAGCTTCTTTCCAGAGATCATCTGAGGATATTTCCTTATTCACCATAGCCCTCTATGGGGTTCCAAATATCACTTTGCCAATCCTCAAGAACTGTCTCAGAGATAGGCTTCTTGAGGGGAAAGCTGTAACTCTTTGAAATGATTTCACAGAACACAAAGTTGTTTCTCAGAAAGCTTCTTTCTCTTTGTTATCGGAGGATATTTCCTTTAGCCCTATAGTCTTCAAAGGGATCCGAAATATCTGCTCTCAGGTTCCACAGAAATAAGGCTAGCAAAGAGATCCACGAAATACAGATGTATCTCTGTGAGATGAATTAACAGAACAATAAGCAGTTTCTCAGAAACCTTCTTTCCAGATTTCATCTGAGGATATTTCCTTTTTCACCATAGCCCTGTGTTTGCTTCCAAATATCACTTTGCCAATTCCACAAGAACTGTCTTAGCGAAAGGCTTCTTGAGGGGAAAGCTGTAACTCTGTGAGATGATTTCACAGGACACAAAGAAGTTTCTCAGAAAGCTTCTTTCTCTTTGTTTTCGGAGGATATTTCCTTTGGCCCTCTTTTCTTCAAAGGGATTCGAAATATCTCTTCTCAGGTTCCCCAGAAATAAGGCTAGCAAAGAGATCCACGAAATACAGATGTAATTCTGTGAGATGAATTAACACAACACTAAGCAGTTTCTCAGAAAGCTTCTTTCCAGATTTCATCTGAGGATATTTAATTTTTCACCATAGCCCTATATGCGCTTCCAAATATCACTTTGGCAATTGCACAAGAACTGTCGTAGCGAAAGCCTTCTTGAGGGGAAAGCTGTAACTCTGTGAGATGATTTCAGAGAACACAAAGAAGTTTCTCAGAAAGCTTCTTTCACTTTGTTATCGGAGGATATTTCCTTTGGCCCTACAGTCCTCTAAGGGATCCGAAATATCTGTTCTCAGATTCCACAGAAATAAGGCTAGCAAAGAGATCAACGAAATACAGATGTAACTCTGTGAGATGAATTAACAGAACACTGAGCAGTTTCTCACAAAGCTTCTTTCCAGATCTCATCTGAGGATATTTCCTTTTTCACCTTAGCACTCTATGGGCTTCCAAATATCACTTTGCCATTTCCACAAGAACTGTTTTAGCGAAAGGCTTCTTGAGGGGAAAGCTGTAACTCTGTGAGATGATTTCACAGAACACGAAGAAGTTTCTCAGAAAACTTCTTTCTCTTTGTTATCGGAGGATATTTCCTTTGGCCCTATATTCTTCTAAGGAACCGAAATATCTGTTTTCAGATTCCACAGAAATAAGGCTAGCAAACACATCCAGAAAATACAGAGGTAACTCTGTGAGATGAATTACCAGAACAATAAGCAGAGTCTCAGAAAGCTTCTTTCCACATTTCATCTGAGGATATTTCCTATTTCACCATAGCCCTCTATGCGCTTCCAAATATCACTTTGCCAATTCCACAAGATCTGTCTTAGCGAAAGGCTTCTTGAGGGGAATGCTGTAACTCTGTGAGATGATTTCACGGAACACAAAGAAGTTTCAAAGAAAGCTTCTTTCTCTTTGTTATCGGAGGATATTTCCTTTGGCCCTCTTTTCTTCAAAGGGATCCGAAATATCTCTTCTCAGGTTCCACAGAAATAAGGCTAGCAAAGAGATCCACGAAATACAGATGTAACTCTGTGAGATGAATTAACACAACACTAAGCAGTTTCTCAGAAAGCTTCTTTCCAGATTTCATCTGAGGATATTTCCTTTTTCACCATAGCCCTCTAAGGGCTTCCAAATATCACTTTGGCAATTAAACAAGAACTCTCTTAGCGAAAGTCTTCTTGAGGGGAAAGCTGTAACTCTGTGAGATTATTTCACAGAACACAAAGTAGTTTCTCAGAAAGCTTCTTTCTCTTTGTTATCGGAGGATATTTCCTTTGGCCCTAGACTCTTCAAAGGGATCCGAAATATCTGTTCTCAGGTTCGACAGAAATAAGGCTAGCAAAGAGATCCACGAAATACAAATGTAACTCTGTGAGATGAATTAACAGAACACTAAGCAGTTTCTCAGAAAGCTTCTTTCTCTTTGTTATCGGAGAATATTTCCTTTGGCCCTGTAGTCTTCTAAGGGATCCGAAATATCTGTTCTCAGGTTCCACAGAAATAAGGCTAGCAAAGAGATCCACTAAATAGAGATGTAACTCTGTGAGATGAATTAACAGAACACTAAGCAGTTTCTCAGAAAGCTTCTTTCCAGATTTCATCTGAGGATATTTCCTTTTTCACCATTGCCCTCTAAGGGCTTCCAAATATCACTTTGCCAATTCCACAAGAACTGTCTTAGCAAAAGGCTTCTTGAGGGGAAAGCTGTAACTCTGTGAGATGATTTCACAGAACACAAAGAAGTTTCTCAGAAAGCTTCTTTCTCTTTGTTATAGAAGGATATTTCCTTTGGCCCTAGACTCTTCAAAGGGATCCGAATTATCGGTTCTCCGATTCCACAGAAATAAGGCTAGCAAAGAGAACAACGAAATACAGATGTAACACTGTGAGATGAATTAACAGAACACTGAGCACTTTCTCAGAAAGCTTCTTTCCAGATTTCATCTGAGGATATTTCCTTTTCCACCTTAGCCCTCTATGGGCTTCCAAATATCACTTTGCCATTTCCACAAGAACTGTCTTAGCGAAAGGCTTCTTGAGGGGAAAGCTGTAACTCTGTGAGATTATTTCACAGAACACAAAGAAGTTTCTCAGAAAGCTTCTTTCTCTTTGTTATCAGAGGATATTTCCTTTGGCCCTATATTCTTCTAAGGATCCGAAATATCTGTTTTCAGATTCCACAGAAATAAGGCTAGCAAACACATCCAGGAAATACAGAGGTAACTCTGTGAGATGAATTACCAGAACAATAAGCAGAGTCTCAGAAAGCTTCTTTCCACATTTCATCTGAGGATATTTCCTATTTCACCATAGCCCTCTATGGGCTTCCAAATATCACTTTGCCAATTCCACAAGAACTGTCTTAGCGAAAGGCTTCTTGAGGGGAAAGCTGTAACTCTGTGAGATGATTTCACAGAAAACAAAGAAGTTTCTCAGAAAGCTTCTTTCTCTTTGTTATCGGAGGATATTTCCTTTGGCCCTATAGTCTTCTAAGGGATCCGAAATATCTGTTCTCAGATTCCACAGAAAAAAGGCTAGCAAAGAGATCCACGAAATACAGATGTAACTCTGTGAGATGAATTAACAGAACATTACAGTTTCTCAGAAAGCTTCTTTTCAGAGATCATCTGAGGATATTTCCTTATTCACCATAGCCCTCTATGGGCTTCCAAATATCACTTTGCCAATCCACAAGAACTGTCTCAGCGAAAGGCTTCTTGAGGGGAAAGCTGTAACTTTGTGAGATGATTTCACAGAACACAAAGTAGTTTCTCAGAAAGCTTCTTTCTCTTTGTTATCGGAGGATATTTCCTTTGGACCTATAGTCTTCAAAGGGATCCGAAATATCTGCTCTCAGGTTCCACAGAAATAAGGCTAGCAAAGAGATCCAGGAAATACAGATGTATCTCCTTGAGATGAATTAACAGAACAATAAGCAGTTTCTCAGAAAGCTTCTTTCCAGATTTCATCTGAGGATATTTCCTTTTTCACCATAGCCCTCTATGGGCTTCCAAATATCACTTTGCCAATTCCACAAGAACTGTCTTAGCGAAAAGCTTCTTGAGGGGAAAGCTGTAACTCTGTGAGATGATTTCACGGAACACAAACAAGTTTCTCAGAAAGCTTCTTTCTCTTTGTTATCATAGGATATTTCCTTTGGCCCTAGAGTCTTCTAAGGGATCCGAATTATCTGTTCTCAGATTCCACAGAAATAAGGCGAGCAAAGAGATCCACGAAATACAGATGTAACTCTGTGAGAAGAATTAACAGAAAAATAAGCAGTTTCTCAGAAAGCTTCTTTCCAGATTTCATCTGAGGATATTTCCTTTTTCACCATAGCCCTCTATGGGCTTCCAAATATCACTTTGGCAATTCCACAAGAACTGTCTTAGCGAAAGGCTTCTTGAGGGGAAAGCTGTAACTCTGTGAAATGATTTCACAGAACACAAAGTAGTTTCTCAGAAAGCTTCTTTCTCTTTGTTATCGGAGGATTTTTCCTTTAGCCCTATAGTCTTCAAAGGGATCCGAAATATCTGCTCTCAGGTTCCACAGAAAAAAGGCTAGCAAAAAGATCCACGAAATACAGATGTATCTCTGTGAGATGAATTAACAGAACAATAAGCAGTTTCTCAGAAACCTTCTTTCCAGATTTCATCTGAGGATATTTCCTTTTTCACCATAGCCCTGTGTTTGCTTCCAAATATCACTTTGCCAATTCCACAAGAACTGTCTTAGCGAAAGGCTTCTTGAGGGGAAAGCTGTAACTCTGTGAGATGATTTCACAGAACACAAAGAAGTTTCTCAGAAAGCTTATTTCTCTTTGTTATCGGAGGATATTTCCTTTGGCCCTAGAGTCTTCTAAGGGATCTGAATTATCTGTTCTCAGATTCCACAGAAATAAGGCTAGCAAAGAGATCCACGAAATACAGATGTAACTCTGTGAGAAGAATTAACAGAACACTGAGCAGTTTCTCAGAAAGCTTCTTTCCAGATTTCATCTGAGGATATTTCCTTTTTCACCATAGCCCTCCATGGGCTTCCAAATATCACTCTGGCAATTCCACAAGAACTGTCTTAGCGAAAGGCTTCTTGAGGGGAATGCTGTACCTCTCTGAGATGATTTTACAGAACACAAATTAGTTTCTCAGAAAGCTTCTTTCTCTTTGTTATCGGAAGATATTTCTTTTGGTCCTATAGTATTCAAAGGGATCCGAAATATCTGTTCTCAGACTTCACAGAAATAACGCTAGCAAAGAGGTCCACGAAATACAGATGCAACGCTGGGAGATGAATTAACAGAACACTAAGCAGTTTCTCAGAAAGCTTATTTCCAGATTTCATCTGAGGATATTCCCTTTTTCACCATAGCCCTCTATGCGATTCTAAATATCACTTTCCCAATTCCACAAGAACTGTCATAGAGAAAGCCTTCTTGAGGGGAAAGCTGTAACTCTGTGAGATGATTTCACAGAACACAAAGAAGTTTCTCGGAAAGCTTCCTTCACTTTGTTATCAGAGGATATTTCCTTTGGCCCTATAGTCCTCGAAGGGATCCGAAGTATCTGTTCTCAGATTCCACAGAAATAAGGCTAGCAAAGAGATCAACGAAATACAGATTTAACTCTGTGAGATGAATTAACAGAACACTGAGCAGTTTCTCAGAAAGCTTCTTTCCAGATTTCATCTGAGGATATTTCCTTTTTCACCATAGCCCTGTATGGACTTCCAAATATCACTTTGCCAATTCCAGAAGAACTGTCTTAGCGAAATGCTTCTTGTGGGGAAAGCTGTAACTCTGTGAGATGATTTCACAGAAGACAAAGAAGTTTCTCAGAAAGCTTCTTTCTCTTTGTTATCGGAGTATATTTCCTTTGGCCCTACAGTCTTCTAAGGGATCTGAAATATCTGTTCTCAGATTCCACAGAAATAAGGCTAGCAAAGAGATCCACGAAACACAGATGTAACTCTGTGAGATGAATTAACAGAACATTACAGTTTCTCAGAAAGCTTCTTTCCAGAGATCATCTGAGGATATTTCCTTATTCACCATAGCCCTCTATGGGGTTCCAAATATCACTTTGCCAATCCTCAAGAACTGTCTCAGAGATAGGCTTCTTGAGGGGAAAGCTGTAACTCTTTGAAATGATTTCACAGAACACAAAGTTGTTTCTCAGAAAGCTTCTTTCTCTTTGTTATCGGAGGATATTTCCTTTAGCCCTATAGTCTTCAAAGGGATCCGAAATATCTGCTCTCAGGTTCCACAGAAATAAGGCTAGCAAAGAGATCCACGAAATACAGATGTATCTCTGTGAGATGAATTAACAGAACAATAAGCAGTTTCTCAGAAACCTTCTTTCCAGATTTCATCTGAGGATATTTCCTTTTTCACCATAGCCCTGTGTTTGCTTCCAAATATCACTTTGCCAATTCCACAAGAACTGTCTTAGCGAAAGGCTTCTTGAGGGGAAAGCTGTAACTCTGTGAGATGATTTCACAGGACACAAAGAAGTTTCTCAGAAAGCTTCTTTCTCTTTGTTTTCGGAGGATATTTCCTTTGGCCCTCTTTTCTTCAAAGGGATTCGAAATATCTCTTCTCAGGTTCCCCAGAAATAAGGCTAGCAAAGAGATCCACGAAATACAGATGTAATTCTGTGAGATGAATTAACACAACACTAAGCAGTTTCTCAGAAAGCTTCTTTCCAGATTTCATCTGAGGATATTTAATTTTTCACCATAGCCCTATATGCGCTTCCAAATATCACTTTGGCAATTGCACAAGAACTGTCGTAGCGAAAGCCTTCTTGAGGGGAAAGCTGTAACTCTGTGAGATGATTTCAGAGAACACAAAGAAGTTTCTCAGAAAGCTTCTTTCACTTTGTTATCGGAGGATATTTCCTTTGGCCCTACAGTCCTCTAAGGGATCCGAAATATCTGTTCTCAGATTCCACAGAAATAAGGCTAGCAAAGAGATCAACGAAATACAGATGTAACTCTGTGAGATGAATTAACAGAACACTGAGCAGTTTCTCACAAAGCTTCTTTCCAGATCTCATCTGAGGATATTTCCTTTTTCACCTTAGCACTCTATGGGCTTCCAAATATCACTTTGCCATTTCCACAAGAACTGTTTTAGCGAAAGGCTTCTTGAGGGGAAAGCTGTAACTCTGTGAGATGATTTCACAGAACACGAAGAAGTTTCTCAGAAAACTTCTTTCTCTTTGTTATCGGAGGATATTTCCTTTGGCCCTATATTCTTCTAAGGAACCGAAATATCTGTTTTCAGATTCCACAGAAATAAGGCTAGCAAACACATCCAGAAAATACAGAGGTAACTCTGTGAGATGAATTACCAGAACAATAAGCAGAGTCTCAGAAAGCTTCTTTCCACATTTCATCTGAGGATATTTCCTATTTCACCATAGCCCTCTATGCGCTTCCAAATATCACTTTGCCAATTCCACAAGATCTGTCTTAGCGAAAGGCTTCTTGAGGGGAATGCTGTAACTCTGTGAGATGATTTCACGGAACACAAAGAAGTTTCAAAGAAAGCTTCTTTCTCTTTGTTATCGGAGGATATTTCCTTTGGCCCTCTTTTCTTCAAAGGGATCCGAAATATCTCTTCTCAGGTTCCACAGAAATAAGGCTAGCAAAGAGATCCACGAAATACAGATGTAACTCTGTGAGATGAATTAACACAACACTAAGCAGTTTCTCAGAAAGCTTCTTTCCAGATTTCATCTGAGGATATTTCCTTTTTCACCATAGCCCTCTAAGGGCTTCCAAATATCACTTTGGCAATTAAACAAGAACTCTCTTAGCGAAAGTCTTCTTGAGGGGAAAGCTGTAACTCTGTGAGATTATTTCACAGAACACAAAGTAGTTTCTCAGAAAGCTTCTTTCTCTTTGTTATCGGAGGATATTTCCTTTGGCCCTAGACTCTTCAAAGGGATCCGAAATATCTGTTCTCAGGTTCGACAGAAATAAGGCTAGCAAAGAGATCCACGAAATACAAATGTAACTCTGTGAGATGAATTAACAGAACACTAAGCAGTTTCTCAGAAAGCTTCTTTCTCTTTGTTATCGGAGAATATTTCCTTTGGCCCTGTAGTCTTCTAAGGGATCCGAAATATCTGTTCTCAGGTTCCACAGAAATAAGGCTAGCAAAGAGATCCACTAAATAGAGATGTAACTCTGTGAGATGAATTAACAGAACACTAAGCAGTTTCTCAGAAAGCTTCTTTCCAGATTTCATCTGAGGATATTTCCTTTTTCACCATTGCCCTCTAAGGGCTTCCAAATATCACTTTGCCAATTCCACAAGAACTGTCTTAGCAAAAGGCTTCTTGAGGGGAAAGCTGTAACTCTGTGAGATGATTTCACAGAACACAAAGAAGTTTCTCAGAAAGCTTCTTTCTCTTTGTTATAGAAGGATATTTCCTTTGGCCCTAGACTCTTCAAAGGGATCCGAATTATCGGTTCTCCGATTCCACAGAAATAAGGCTAGCAAAGAGAACAACGAAATACAGATGTAACACTGTGAGATGAATTAACAGAACACTGAGCACTTTCTCAGAAAGCTTCTTTCCAGATTTCATCTGAGGATATTTCCTTTTCCACCTTAGCCCTCTATGGGCTTCCAAATATCACTTTGCCATTTCCACAAGAACTGTCTTAGCGAAAGGCTTCTTGAGGGGAAAGCTGTAACTCTGTGAGATTATTTCACAGAACACAAAGAAGTTTCTCAGAAAGCTTCTTTCTCTTTGTTATCAGAGGATATTTCCTTTGGCCCTATATTCTTCTAAGGATCCGAAATATCTGTTTTCAGATTCCACAGAAATAAGGCTAGCAAACACATCCAGGAAATACAGAGGTAACTCTGTGAGATGAATTACCAGAACAATAAGCAGAGTCTCAGAAAGCTTCTTTCCACATTTCATCTGAGGATATTTCCTATTTCACCATAGCCCTCTATGGGCTTCCAAATATCACTTTGCCAATTCCACAAGAACTGTCTTAGCGAAAGGCTTCTTGAGGGGAAAGCTGTAACTCTGTGAGATGATTTCCCAGAACACAAAGTAGTTTCTCAGAAAGCTTCTTTCTCTTTGTTATCGGAGGATATTTCCTTTGGCCCAATAGTCTTAAAAGGGATCCGAAATATCTGCTCTCAGGTTCCACAGAAATAAGGCTAGCAAAGAGATCCACGAAATACAGATGTATCTCTGTGAGATGAATTAACAGAACAATAAGCAGTTTCTCAGAAAGCTTCTTTCCAGATTTTATCTGAGGATATTTCCTTTTTCACCATAGCCCTCTATGGGCTTCCAAATATCACTTTGGCAATTCCACAAGAACTGTCTTACCGAAAGGCTTCTTGAGCGGAAAGCTGTAACTCTGTGAGATGATTTCACAGAACACAAAGAAGTTTCTCAGAAAGCTTCTTTCTCTTTGTTATTGGAAGATATTTCCTTTGGCCCTATAGTCTTCTAAGGGATCCGAAATATCTGTTCTCAGATTCCACAGAAATAAGGCTAGCAAAGAGATCCACGAAATACAGATGTAACTCTGTGAGATGAATTAACAGAACACTACAGTTTCTCAGAAAGCTTCTTTCCAGAGATCATCTGAGGATATTTCCTTTTTCACCATAGCCGTCTATGGGCTTCCAAATGTCACTTTGTGAATTCCACAAGAACTGTCTCAGCGAAAGGCTTCTTGAGGGGAATGCTGTACCTCTCTGAGATGATTTTACAGAACACAAATTAGTTTCTCAGAAAGCTTCTTTCTCTTTGTTATCGGAGGATATTTCCTTTGGTCCTATAGTCTTCAAAGGGATCCGAAATATCTGTTCTCAGAGTTCACAGAAATAACGTAGCAAAGAGGTCCACGAAATACAGATGCAACGCTGTGAGATGAATTAACAGAACACTAAGCTGTTTCTCAGAAAGCTTCTTTTCAGATTTCATCTGAGGATATTTCCTTTTTCACCATAGCCCTCTATGCGATTCCAAATATCACTTTGCCAATTCCACAAGAACTGTCTTAGCGAAAGCCTTCTTGAGGGGAAAGCTGTAACTGTGTGAGATGACTTCAAAGAACACAAAGAAGTTTCTCAGAAAGCTTCTTTCACTTTGTTATCGGAGGATATTTCCTTTGGCCCTATAGTCCTGTAAGGGATCCGAAATATCTTTTCTCAGATTCCACAGAAATAAGGCTAGCAAAGAGATCAACGAAATACAGATGTAACACTGTGAGATGAATTAACAGAACACTGAGCAGTTTCTTAGAATGCTTCTTTCCAGATTTCATCTGAGGATATTTCCTTTTTCACCATAGCCCTCTATGGGCTTCCAAATATCTCTTTGCCAATTCCAGAAGAACTGTCTTAGCGAAATGCTTCTTGTGGGGAAAGCTGTAACTCTGTGAGATGATTTCACAGAAGACAAAGAAGTTTCTCAGAAAGCTTATTTCTCTTTGTTATCGGAGGATATTTCCTTTGGCCCTATAGTCTTCTAAGGGATCTGAAATATCTGTTCTCAGATTCCACAGATATAAGGCTAGCAAAGAGATCCACGAAATACAGATGTAACTCTGTGAGATGAATTAACAGAACACTACAGTTTCTCAGAAAGCTTCTTTCCAGAGATCATCTGAGGATATTTCCTTTTT
Source organism: Macaca nemestrina (assembly GCF_043159975.1). Taxonomy (NCBI): domain Eukaryota; kingdom Metazoa; phylum Chordata; class Mammalia; order Primates; family Cercopithecidae; genus Macaca; species Macaca nemestrina. The sequence goes on from NC_092143.1 coordinate 30,082,968, forward strand.
CACCATAGCCCTCTATGGGCTTCCAAATATCACTTTGCGAATTCCACAAGAACTGTCTCAGCGAAAGGCTTCTTGAGGGGAATGCTGTACCTCTCTGAGATGATTTTACAGAACACAAATTAGTTTCTCAGAAAGCTTCTTTCTCTTTGTTATCGGAGGATATTTCCTTTGGTCCTATAGTCTTCAAAGGGATCCGAAATATCTGTTCTCAGACTTCACAGAAATAATGCTAGCAAAGAGGTCCACGAAATACAGATGCAAGGCTGTGAGTTGAATTAACAGAACACTAAGCAGTTTCGCAGAAAGCTTCTTTCCAGATTTCATCTGAGGATATTTCCTTTTTCACCATAGCCCTCTATGCGATTCCAAATATCACTTTTCCAATTCCACAAGAACTGTCTTAGCGAAAGCGTTCTTGAGGGGAAAGCTGTAACTCTGTGAGATGATTTCACAGAACACAAAGAAGTTTCTCAGAAAGCTTCTTTCACTTTGTTATCGGAGGATATTTTCTTTGGCCCTATAGTCTTCTAAGGGATCCGAAATATCTGTTCTCAGATTTCACAGAAATAACGCTAGCAAAGAGATCAACGAAATACAGATGTAACTCTGTGAGATGAATTAACAGAACACTAAGCGGTTTCTCAGAAAGCTTCTTTCCAGATTTCATCTGAGGATATTTGCTTTTTCACCGTAGCCCTCTATGGGCTTCCAAATATCACTTTGCCAATTCCACAAGAACTGTCTTACCGAAAGGCTTCTTGAGGGGAGAGCTGTAACTCTGTGAGATGATCTCACAGAACACAAAGAAGTTTCTCAGAAAGCTTCTTTCACTTTGTTATCGGAGAATATTTCCTTTGGCCCTGTATTCCTCAAAGGGATCCGAAATATCTGTTCTCAGACTTCACAGAAATAACGCTAGCAAAGAGATCCAAGAAATACAGATGTAACTCGGAGAGATGAATTAACACAACACTAAGCAGTTTCTCAGAAAGGTTCTCTCCATATTTCATCTGAGGATATTACCTTTTTCACCCTAGCCCTCTGTGCGCTTCCAAATATCACTTTGCCAATTCCACAAGAACTGTCTTAGCGAAAGGCTTCTTGTGGCGAAAGCTGTAACTCTGTGAGATGATTTCACAGAACACAAAGAAGTTTCTCAGAAAGCTTCTTTCTCTTTGTTATCGGAGGATATTTCCTTTGGCCCTAGAGTCTTCTAAGGCATCCGAATTATCTGTTCTCAGATTCCACAGAAATAAGGCTAGCAAAGAGATCCACGAAATACAGATGTAACTCTGTGAGATGAATTAACAGAACACTACAGTTTCTCAGAAAGCTTCTTTCCAGAGATCATCTGAGGATATTTCCTTTTTCACCATAGCCCTCTATGGGCTTCCAAATATCACTTTGCGAATTCCACAAGAACTGTCTCAGCGAAAGGCTTCTTGAGGGGAATGCTGTACCTCTCTGAGATGATTTTACAGAACACAAATTAGTTTCTCAGAAAGCTTCTTTCTCTATGTTATCGGAGGATATTTCCTTTGGTCCTATATTCTTCAAAGGGATCCGAAATATCTGTTCTCAGAATTCACAGAAATAACGCTAGCAAAGAGGTCCACGAAATACAGATGCAACGCTGTGAGATGAATTAACAGAACACTCAGCAGTTTCTCAGAAAGCTTCTTTCCAGATTTCATCTGAGGATATTTCCTTTTTCACCATAGCCCTCTATGCGATTCCAAATATCACTTTGCCAATTCCACAAGAACTCTCTTAGCGAAAGCCTTCTTGAGGGGAAAGCTGTAACTCTGTGAGATGATTTCAAAGAACACAAAGAAGTTTCTCAGAAAGCTTCTTTCACTTTGTTATCGGAGGATATTCCCTTTGGCCCTATAGTCCTCTAAGGGATCCGAATTATCTGTTCTCAGATTCCACAGAAATAAGGCTAACAAAGAGATCCACGAAATACAGATGTAACTCTGTGAGAAGAATTAACAGAACAATAAGCAGTTTCTCAGAAAGCTTCTTTCCATATTTCATCTGAGGATATTTCCTTTTTCACCATAGCCCTCTATGGGCTTCCAAATATCACTTTGGCAATTCCACAAGTACTGTCTTAGCGAAAGGCTTCTTGAGGGGAAAGCTGTAACTCTGTGAGATGATTTTACAGAACACAAATTAGTTTCTCAGAAAGCTTCTTTCTCTTTGTTATCGGAGGATATTTCCTTTGGTCCTATAGTCTTCAAAGGGATCCGAAATATCTGTTCTCAGACTTCAGAGAAATAACGCTAGCAAAGAGGTCCACGAAATACAGATGCAACGCTGTGAGATGAATTAACAGAACACTAAGCAGTTTCTCAGAAAGCTTCTTTCCAGATTTCATCTGAGGATATTTCCTTTTTCACCATAGCCCTCTATGCGATTCCAAATATCACTTTGCCAATTCCACAAGAACTGTCTTAGCGAAAGCCTTCTTGAGTTGAAAGCTGTAACTCTGTGAGATGATTTCACAGAACACAAAGAAGTTTCTCAGAAAGCTTCTTTCACTTTGTTATCGGAGGATATTTCCTTTGGCCCTATAGTCCTCTAAGGGATCCGAAATATCTGTTCTCAGATTCCACAGAAATAAGGCTAGCAAAGAGATCCACAAAATAGAGATGTAACTCTGTGAGATGAATTAACAGAACACTACAGTTTCTCCGAAAGCTTCTTTCCAGAGATCATCTGAGGATATTTCCTTTTTCTCCATAGCCCTCTATGGGCTTCCAAATATCACTTTGCGAATTCCACAAGAACTGTCTCAGCGAAAGACTTCTTGAGGGGAATGCTGTACCTCTCTGAGATGATTTTACAGAACACAAATTAGTTTCCCAGAAAGCTTCTTTCTCTTTGTTATCGGAGGATATTTCCTTTGGTCCTATAGTCTTCAAAGGGATCCGAAATATCTGTTCTCAGACTTCACAGAAATAACGTAGCAAAGAGGTCCACGAAATAGAGATGCAACGCTGTGAGATGAATTAACAGAACACTAAGCAGTTTCTCAGAAAGCTTCTTTCCAGATTTCATCTGAGGATATTTCCTTTTTCACCATAGCCCTCTATGCGATTCCAAATATCACTTTGCCAATTCCACAAGAACTGTCTTAGCGAAAGCTTTCTTGAGGGGAAAGCTGTAACTCTGTGAGATGATTTCACAGAACACAAAGAAGTTTCTCAGAAAGCTTCTTTCACTTTGTTATGGGAGGATATTTCCTTTGGCCCTATAGTCCTCTAAGGGATCCGAAATATCTTTTCTCAGATTCCACAGAAATAAGGCTAGCAAAGAGATCAACGAAATACAGATGTAACTCTGTGAGAAGAATTAACAGAACACTGAGAAGTTTCTCAGAAAGCTTCTTTCCAGATTTCATCTGAGGATATTTCCTTTTTCAACATAGCCCTCTATGGGCTTCCAAATATCACTTTGCCAATTCCAGAAGAACTGTCTTAGCGAAATGCTTCTTGTGGGGAAAGCTGTAACTCTGTGAGATGATTTCACAGAAGACAAAGAAGTTTCTCAGAAAGCTTCTTTCTCTTTGTTATCGGAGGATATTTCCTTTGGCCCTATAGTTTTCTAAGGATCCGAAATATCTGTTTTCAGATTCCACAGAAATAAGGCTAGCAAAGAGATCCACGAAATACACATGTAACTCTGTGAGATGAATTAACAGAACACTAGGCAGTTTCTCAGAATGTTTCTTTCCAGATTTCATCTGAGTGTATTTCCTTTTTCACTATAGCCCTCTAAGCGCTTCCAAATATCACTTTGCCAATTCCACAAGAACTGTCTTAGCGAAAGGCTTCTTGAGGGGAAAGCTGTAACTCTGTGAGATGATTTCACAGAACACAAAGAAGTTTCACAGAAAGCTTCTTTCTCTTTGTTATCGGATGATATTTCCTTTGGCCCTATACTCTTCAAAGGGACCCGAAATATCTGTTCTCAGATTCCACAGAAATAAGGCTACCAAAGAAATCCACGAAATACAGATGTAACACTGTGAGATGAATTAACAGAACACTAAGCAGTTTCTCAGAAAGCTTCTTTCCAGATTTCATCTGAGGATATTTCCTTTTTCACCTTAGCCCTCTATGGACTTCCAAATATCACTTTGCCATTTCCACAAGAACTGTCTTAGCGAAAGGCTTCTTGAGGAGAAAGCTGTAACTCTGTGAGATGATTTCACAGAACACAAAGAAGTTTCTCAGAAAGCTTCTTTCTCTTTGTTATCGGAGTATATTTCCTTTGGCCCTATACTCTTCAAAGGGATCCGAAATATCTGTTCTCAGATTCCACAGAAATAAGGCTAGCAAAGACATCCACGAAATACAGATGTACCTCTGTGAGGTGAATTAACAGAATACTAAACGGTTTCTCAGAAAGCTTCTTTGCAGATTTCATCTGAGGATATTTCCTATTTCACCATAGCCCTCTATGGGCTTCCAAATATCACTTTGCCAATTCCACAAGAAATGTCTTAGCGAAAGGCTTCTTTAGGGGAAAGCTGTAACTCTGAGAGATGATTTCACAGAACAGAAAGAAGTATCTCAGAAAGCTTCTTTCTCTTTGTTATCGGAGTTTATTTCCTTTGGCCCTGTAGCCTTCAAAGGGATCAGAAATATCTGTTCTCAGATTCCACAGAAATAAGGCTAGCAAAGAGATCAACGAAATACAGATGTAACTCTGTGAGATGAATTAACAGAACACTAAGCAGTTTCTCAGAAAGCTTCTTTCCAGATTTCATCTGAGGATATTTCCTTTTTCACCATAGAATTCTATGGGCTTCCAAATATCACTTTGCCAATTCCACAAGAACTGTCTTAGCGAAAGGCTTCTTGAGGGGAAAGCTGTAATTCTGTGAGACGATTTCACAGAACACAAAGAGGTTTCTCAGAAAGCTTCTTTCTCTTTGTTATCGGAGGATATTTCCTTTGGCCCTGTAGTCTTCAAAGGGATCCGAAATATCTGTTCTCAGATTCCACAGAAATAAGGCTAGCGAGGAGATCCAGGAAATACAGATGTAACTCTGTGAGATGAATTAACAGAACACTAAGCAGTTTCTCGGAAAGCTTCTTTCCAGATTTCATCTGAGGATATTTCCTTTTTCACCTTAGCCCTCTATGGGATTCCAAATATCACTTCGCCATTTTCACAAGAACTGTCTTAGCGAAAGACTTCTTGAGGGGAAAGCTGTAACTCTGTGAGATGATTTCACAGAACACAAAGAAGTTTCTCAGAAAGCTTCTTTCTCTATGTTATCGGAGGATATTTCCTTTGGCCCTATACTCTTCAAAGGGACCCGAAATATCTGTTCTCAGATTCCACAGAAATAAGGCTACCAAAGAAATCCACGAAATACAGGTGTAACACTGTGAGATGAATTAACAGAACACTAAGTAGTTTCTCAGAAAGCTTCTTACCAGATTTCATCTGAGGATATTTCCTTTTTCACCATAGCCCTCTATGCGCTTCCGAATATCACTTTGCCAATTCCACAAGAACTGTCTTAGCGAAAGTCTTCTTAAAGGGAAAGCTGTAATTCTGTGAGATGATTTCACAGAACACAAAGAAGTTTTTCAGAAAGCTTTTTCTCTTTGTTATCGGAGGATATTTACTTTGGCCCTCAAGTCTTCAAAGGGATCCGAAATATCTGTTCTCAGATTCCACAGAAATAAGGCTAGCAAAGAGATCCACGAAATAGAGATGTAACTCTGTGAGATGAATTAACACAACACTAAGCAGTTTCTCAGAAAGCTTCTTTCCAGATTTCATCTGAGGATATTTCCTTTTTCACCATAGCCCTCTATGGGATTCCAAATATCACTTTGCCTATACCACAAGAACTGTCTTAGCGAAAGGTTTCTTCAGGGGAAAGCTGTAACTCTGTGAGATGATTTCACAGAACACAAAGAAGTTTCTCAGAAAGCTTCTTTCTCTTTGTTATCGGAAGTTATTTCCTTTGGCCCTATAGTCTTCTAACGGATCCGAAATATCTGTTCTCAGATTCCACAGAAATAAGGCTACCAAAGAGATCCACGAAATACAGATGTAACTCTGTGAGATGAATTAGCAGAACACTACAGTTTTTCAGAAAACTTCTTTCCAGAGATCATCTGATTATATGTCCTTTTTCACCAAAGCCCTCTATGGGCTTCCAAATATGACTTTGCCAATTCCACAAGAACTGTCTCTGCGAAAGGCTTCTTGAGCGGAATGCTGTACCTCTCTGACATGATTTTACAGAACACAAATTAGTTTCTCAGAAAGCGTCTTACTCTTTGTTATCGGAGGATATTTCCTTTGGTCCTATAGTCTTCAAAGGGATCCGAAATATCTCTTCTCAGAGTTCAGAGAAGTAACGCTAGTAAAGATGTCCACGAAATACAGATGCAACGCTGTGAGATGAATTAACAGAACACTAAGCAGTTTCTCAGAAAGCTTCTTTCCAGATTTCATCTGAGGATATTTCCTTTTTCACCGTAGCCCTCCTTGCGGTTCCAAATATCACTTTGCCAATTCCACAAGAACTGTCTTAGCGAAAGCCTTCTTGAGGGGAAAGCTATAACTCTGTGAGATGATTTCATAGAACACAAAGAAGTTTCTCAGAAACTTTTTTCACTTTGTTATCGGAGGATATTTCCTTTGGCCCTATAGTCCTCTAAGGGATCCGAAATGTCTGTTCTCAGATTCCACAGAAATAAGGCTAGCAAAGAGATCAACGAAATACAGATGTAACTCTGTGAGATGAATTAACAGAACACTGAGAAGTTTCTCAGAAATCTTCTTTCCAGATTTCATCGGAGGATATTTCCTTTTTCACCATAGCCCAGTATGAGCTTCCAAATATCACTTTGCCAATTCCACAAGAACTGTCTTAGCGAAAGGCTTCTTGAGGGGAAAGCTGTAACTCTGTGAGATTATTTCAAAGAACACAAAGAAGTTTCTCAGAAAGCTTCTTTCTCTTTGTTATCGGAGTTTATTTCCTTTGGCCCTATAGTCTTCAAAGGGATCCGAAATATCTGTTCTCAGATTCCACAGAAATAAGGCTAGCAAAGAGATCCACGAAATACAGATATAAATCTTTGAGATGAATTAACAGAACACTAAGCAGTTTCTCAGAAAGCTTCTTTCCAGATTTCATCTGAGGATATTTCCTTTTTCACCATAGCCCTCTATGGGATTCCAAATATCACTTTGCCTATACCACAAGAACTGTCTTAGCGAAAGGCTTCTTGAGGTGAAATCTGTATCTCTGTGAGATTATTTCATAGAACACTAAGAAAGTTCTCAGAAAGCTTCTTTCTCTTTGTTATCGGAGGATATTTCCTTTGGCCCTATACTCTTCTAAAGGTTCCGAAATGTCTGTTCTCAGATCCAACAGAAATAAGGCTAGCAAAGAGATCCTTGAAATACAGATGCAACGCTGTGAGATGAATTAACAGAACACTAAGCAGTTTCTCAGAAAGCTTCTTTCCAGATTGCATCTGAGGATATTTCCTTTTTCACCGTAGCCCTCCTTGCGGTTCCAAATATCACTTTACCAATTCCACAAGAACTGTCTTAGCGAAAGCCTTCTTGAGGGGAAAGCTATAACTCTGTGAGATGATTTCACAGAACACAAAGAAGTTTCTCAGAAAGCTTCTTTCACTTTGTTATCGGAGGATAATTCCTTTGGCCCTATAGTCCTCTAAGGGATCCGAAATATCTGTTCTCAGATTCCACAGAAATAAGGCTAGCAAAGAGATCAAAGAAATACAGATGTAACTCTGTGAGATGAATTAACAGAACATTACAGTTTCTCAGAAAGCTTCTTTCCAGAGATCATCTGAGGATATTTCCTTATTCACCAGAGCCATCTATGGGCTTCCAAATATCACTTTGCCAATCCACAAGAACTGTCTCAGCGAAAGGCTTTTTGAGGGGAAAGCTGTAACTCTGTCAGATGATTTAAGAGAACACAAAGAAGTTTCTCAGAAAGCTTCTTTCTCTTTGTTATCGGAGGATGTTTCCTTTGGCCCTATTGTCTTCAAAGGGATCCGAAATATCTGTTCTCAGGTTCCACAGAAATAAGGCTAGCAAAGAGATCCACGAAATACAGATGTAACTCTATGAGATGAATTAACAGAACACCAAGCAGTTTCTCAGAAAACTTCTTTCCAGATTTCATGTGAGGATATCTCCTTTTTCACCATAGCCCTCTATGGGCTTCCAAATATCACTTTGCCAATTCCACAAGAACTGTCTTAGCGAAAGTCTTGTTGAGGGGAAAGCTGTAACTCTGTGAGATGATTTCAAAGAACACAGAGAAGTTTCTCAGAAAGCTTGTTTCTCTTTGTTATCGGAGGATATTTCCTTTGGCCCTATAGTCTTCTAAGGGATCTGAAATATCTGTTCTCAGATTCCACAGAAATAAGGATAGCAAAGAGATCCACTAAATAGAGATGTAACTCTGTGAGATGAATTAACAGAACACTAAACGGTTTCTCAGAAAGCTTCTTTCCAGATTTCATCTGAGGATATTTCCTTTTTCACCATAGCCCTCTGTGGGCTCCAAACATCACTTTGCCAATTCCACAAGAAGTGTCTTAGCGAAAGGCTTCTTGAGCAGAAAGCTGTAACTCTGTGAGATTATTTCAAAGAACACAAAGAAGTTTCTCAGAAAGCTTCTTTCTCTTTGTTATCGGAGTTTATTTCCTTTGGCCCTATAGTCTTCAAAGGGATCCGAAATATCTCTTCTCAGATTCCACAGAAATAAGGCTAGCAAAGAGATACACGAAATACAGATATAACTCTTTGAGATGAATTAACAGAACACTAAGCAGTTTCTCAGAAAGCTTCTTTCCTGATTTCATCTGAGGATATTTCCTTTTTCAACATAGCCCTCTATGGGATTTCAAATATCACTTTGCCTATATCACAAGAACTGACTTAGCGAAAGGCTTCTTGAGGTGAAATCTGTAACTCTGTGAGATTATTTCATAGAACACAAAGAAATTTCTCAGAAAGCTTCTTTCTCTTTGTTTTCGGAGGATAATTCCTTTGGCTCTATACTCTTCTAAAGGTTCCGAAATGTCTGTTCTCAGATCCAACAGAAATAAGGCTAGCAAAGTGATCCATGAAATACAGATGTAACTCTGTGAGATGAATTAACAGAACACTAAGCAGTTTCTCAGAAAGCTTTTTTCCAGATTTCATCTGAGGGTGTTTCCTTTTTCACCATAGCCCTCTTTGCGCTTGCAAATATCACTTTTCCAATTCCACAAGAACTGTGTTAGCGAAAGGCTTCTTGAGGGAAAAGCTGTAACTCTGTGAGATGATTTCACAGAACACAAAGAAGTTTTTCAGAAAGCTTCTTTCCAGATTTCATCTGAGGGTGTTTTCTTTTTCACCATAGCCCTCTTTGCGCTGGCAAATATCACTTTGCCAATTCCACAAGAACTGTGTTAGCGAAAGGCTTCTTGAGGGGAAAGCTGTAACTCTGTGAGATGATTTCAAAGAACACAAAGAAGTTTCTCAAAAGCTTCTTTCTCTTTGTTGTCGGAGTTTATTTCCTTTAGCCCTATAGTCTTCAAACGGATCCGAAATATCTGTTCTCAGATTCCACAGAAATAAGGCTAGCAAAGAGATCCACGAAATACAGATGTAACTCTGTGAGATGAATTAACAGAACACTAAGAAGTTTCTCAGAAAGCTTCTTTCCAGATTTCATCTGAGGATATTTCCTTTTTCAACATTGCCCTCTACGCAGTTCCAAATATCATTTTGCCAATGGCACAAGATCTGTCTTAGCGAAAGGCTTCTTGAGATGAAAGCTGTAACTCTGTGAGATGATTTCACAGAACACAAAGAAGTTTCTCAGAAAGCTTCTTTCTCTTTGTTATCGGAGATTATTTCCTTTGGCCCTATAGTGTTCCAAGGGATCCAAATTATCTGTTCTCAGATTCCACAGAAATCAGGCTAACAAAGTGATCCACGAAATACAGATGTAACTCTGTGAGATGAATTAAGAGAACACTAAGCAGTTTCACAGAAAGCTTCTTTCCAGATTTCATCTGAGGATATTTCCTTCTTCACCATAGCCCTCTATGGGCTTCCAAATATCACTTTGCCAATTCCACAAGCACTGTCTTAGCGAAAGGCTTCTTGAGGGGAAAGCTGTAACTCTGTACGATGATTTCACAGAACACAAAGAAGTTTCTCAGAAAGCTTCCTTCTCTTTCTTTTCTGAGGATATTTCCTTTGGCCCTATAGTCTTCAAAGGGATCCGAAATATCTGTTCTCAGATTCCACAGAAATAAGCTAGCAAAGAGATCTACGAGATACAGACGTAACTCTGTGAGATGAATTAATAGAACACTAAGCAGTTTGTCAGAAAGATTCTTTCCAGAATTCATCTGAGGATATTTCCTTTTTCACCATAGCCCTCTATACGCTTCCAAATATCACTTTGCCAATTCCACAAGAACTGTCTTAGCGAAAGGCTACTTGAGGGGAAAGCTGTAACTCTGTGAGATGATTTCACAGAACACAAAGAAGTTTCTCCGAAAACATCTTTCTCTTTGTTGTCAGAGGATATTTCCTTTGGCCCTCTAGTCTTCAAAGGGATCCGAAATATCTGTTCTCAGATTTCACAGAAATAAGGCTAGCAAAGAGATCCACGAGATATAGATGTAACTCTGTGAGATGAATTAACAGAACACAAAGCAGTTTCTCGGAAAGCTTCTTTCCAGATTTCATCTGAGGATATTTCCTTTTTCACCATAGCCCTCTATGGGCTTCCAAATATCACTTTGCCTATTCCACAAGAACTGTCTTAGCCAAAGGCTTCCTGAGTGGAAAGCTGTAACTCTGTGAGATGATTTCACAGAACACAAAGAAGTTTTTCAGAAAACTTCTTTCCAGATTTCATCTGAGGGTGTTTCCTTTTTCACCATAGCCCTCTATGCGCTTCCAAATATCATTTTGCCAATTGCACAAGACTGTCTTAGCGAAAGTCTTCTTGAGGGGAAAGCTGTAACACTGTGAGATTATTTCATAGAACACAAAGAAATTTCTCGGAAAGCTTCTTTCTCTTTGTTATCGGAAGATATTTCCTTTGGCCCTATAATCTTCTAAAGTTTCCGAAAAGTCTGTTCTCACATTCCACAGAAATAAGGCTAGCAAAGAGGTCCACGAAATACAGATGTAACTCTGTGAGATGAATTAACAGAACATAAGCAGTTTTTCAGAAAGCTTCTTTCCAGATTTCATCTGAGAATATTTCCTTTTTCACCATAGCCCTCTAAGGGCTTCCAAATATCACTTTGCCAATTCCCAAGAACTGTCTTAGCGAAAGGCTTCTTCAGGGGAAAGCTGTAACTCTCTGAGATGATTTCAAAGAACACAAAGAAGTTTCTCAGAAAGCTTCTTTCTCTTTTTATCGGAGGATATTTCCGTTGGCCCTATAGTCTTCAAATGGATCCGAAATATCTGTTCTCAGATTCCACAGATAAGGCTAGCAAAAGATCCACGAAATACAGATGTAACTCCGTGAGATGAATTAACAGAACACTAAGCAGTTTCTCAGAAAGCTTCTTTCCAGATTTCATCTGAGGATATTTCCTTTTTCACCATAGCCCTCTATGGGCTTCCAAATATCACTTTGCCTATTCCACAAGAACTGTCTTAGCGAAAGGCTTCTTGAGGGGAAAGCTGTAACTCTGTGAGATGATTTCACAGAACATAAAGAAGTTTCTCAGAAAGCTTCTTTCCAGATTTCATCTGACTGTGTTTCCTTTTTCACCATAGCTCTCTATGCGCTTCCAAATATCACTTTGCCGATTCCACAAGAACTGTCTTAGCGAAAGGCTTCTTGAGGGGAAAGCTGTAACTCTGTGAGATGATTTCAAAGAACACAAAGAGGTTTCTCAGAAAGCTTCTTTCTCTTTGTTATTGGAGTTTATTTCCTTTGGCCCTATAGTCTTCAAAGGGATCCGATATATCTGTTCTCAGATTCCACAGAAATAAGGCTAGCAAAGAGATCCACGAAATACAGATGTATCACTGTGAGATGAATTAAGAGAACACTAAGCAGTTTCTCAGAAAGCTTCTTTCCAGATTTCATCTGAGGATATTTCCTTTTTCACCCTAGCCCTCTATGGGGTTCCAAATATCACTTTGCCTATTCCACAAGAACTGTCTTTGCGAACGGCTTCTTGAGAGGAACGCTGTAACGCTGTGAGATGATTTCACAGAACACAAAGAAGTTTCTCAGAAAGCTTCTTTCCAGATTTCATCTGAGGGTGTTTCCTTTTTCACCATAGCCCTCTAGGCGCTTCCAAATATCACTTTTCCAATTCCACAAGAACTGTCTTAGCGAAAGGCTTCTTTAGGGGAATGCTGTAACTCTGTGTGATGATTTCAAAGAACACAAAGAAGTTTCTCAGAAAGTTTCTTTCTCTTTGTTATCAGAGGATATTTCCTTTGGCCCTATTGTCTTCAAGGGATCCGAAATATCTGTTCTCAGATTCCACAGAAATAAGGCTAGCAAAGAGATACACCAAATAGAGATGTAACTCTGTGAGATGAATTAACAGAACACTAAGCAGTTTCTCAGAAATCTTCTTTCCAGATTTCAACTGAGGATATTTCCTTTTTCACCATAGCCATCTATGGGCTTCCAAATATCACTTTGCCAATTCCACAAGAACTGTCTTAGCGAAAGGCTTCTTGAGCAGAAAGCTGTAATTCTCTGAGGTGATTTCACAGAACACAAAGAAATTTCTCAGAAACCTTCCTTCTCTTTTTTATCGGAGGATATATCCTTTGGCCCTATACTCTTCTAAAGGTTCCGAAATGTCTGTGTCAGATTCCACAGAAATAAGGTTAGCAAAGAGATACACGAAATACAGATGTAACTCTGTGAGATGAATTAACAGAACACTAAGCAGTTTCTCAGAAAGCTTCTTTACAGATTTCATCTGAGGATATTTCCTTTTTCACCATAGCCCTCTATACGATTCCAAATACCACTTTGCCAGTTCCACAAGAACTGTCTTAGCGAAAGGCTTCTTGAGGTGAAAGCTGTAACTCTGTGAGATGATTTCACAGAACACAAAGAAGTTTCTCAGAAAACTTCTTTCTCTTTGTTATCGGAGGATATTTCCTTTGGCCCTATAGTCCTCAAAGGGATCCGAAATATCTGTTCTGAGATTCCACAGAAATAAGGCTACCAAAGAGACCCACGAAATACAGATGTAACTCTATGAGATGAATTAACAGAACACTAAGCAGTTTCTCGGAAAACTTCTTTCCAGATTTCATCTGAGGATATTTCCTTTTTCACCATAGCCCTCTATGGAGTTCCAAATATCACTTTGCCTATTCCACAAGAACTGTCTTAGCGAAAGGCTTCTTTAGGGGAAAGCTGTAACTCTGTGAGATGATTTAACAGAACACAAAGAAGTTTATCAGAAAGCTTCTTTCCAGATTTCATCTGAGGGTGTTTCCTTTTTGACCATAGCCCTCTTTGCGCTTCCAAATATCACTTTGCCAATTCCACAAGAACAGTCTTAGCGAAAGGCTTCTTTAGGGGAAAGCTGTAACTCTGTGAGATGATTTCAAAGAACACAAAGAAGTTTCTCAGAAAGCTTCTTTCTCTTTGTTATCGGAGGATATTTCCTTTGGCCCTATTGTCTTCAAGGGATCCGAAATATCTGTTCTCAGATTCCACAGAAATAAGGCTAGCAAAGAGATACACCAAATACAGATGTAACTCTGTGAGATGAATTAACAGAACACTAAGCAGTTTCTCAGAAAGCTTCTTTCCAGATTTCATCTGACGATATTTCCTTTTTCACCATAGCCCTCTATGGGCTTCCAAATATCACTTTGCCAATTCCACAAGAACTGTCTTACCGAAAGGCTTCTTGAGAGGAAAGCAGTAACTCTGTGAGATGATTTCACAGAACACAAAGAAGTTTCTCAGAAAGCTTCTTTCTCTTTCTTATCGGAGGATATTTCCTTTGGCCCTCTAGTCTTCAAAGGGATCCGAAATATCTGTTCTCAGATTCCACAGAAATAAGGCTAGCAAAGAGATCCACGAAATACAGATGTAAATCTGTGAGATGAATTAAGGGAACACTAAGCAGTTTCTCAGAAAACTTCTTTCCAGATTTCATCTGAGGATATTTCCTTTTTCACCTTAGCCCTCTATGCGCTTCCAAATATCACTTTGCCAATTCCACAAGAACTGTCTTAGCGAAAGGCTTCTTGAGGAGAAAGCTGTAACTCTGTGAGATGATTTCAAAGAACACAAAGAAGTTTCTCAGAAAGCTTCTCTTTCTTTTTTATCGGAGGATATTTCCTTTGGCCCTACAGTCTTCAAAGGGATCCGAAATATCTATTCTCAGATTCCACAGAAATAAGGCTAGCAAAGAGATCCATGAAATACAGATGTAACTCTGTGAGATGAATTAACAGAACACTAAGCAGTTTCTCAGAAAGCTTATTTCCAGATTTCATCTGAGGATATTTCCTTTTTCACCATAGCCCTCTATGGGCTTCCAAATATCAATTTGCCAATTCCAAAAGAACTGTCTTAGCGAAAGGCTTCTTGAGCAGAAAGCTGTAACTCTCTGAAATGATTTCACAGAACACAAAGAAATTTCTCAGAAACCTTCCTTCTCTTTGTTATCGGAGGATATTTCCTTTGGCCCTATACTCTTCTAAAGGTTCCGAAATGTCTGTCTGAGATTCCACAGAAATAAGGCTAGCAAAGAGATCCAGGAAATACAGATGTAACTCTTTGAGATGAATTAACAGAACACTAAGCAGTTTCTCAGAAAATTTCTTTCCAGATTTCATCTGAGGATATTTCTTTTTTCACCATAGCCCTCTATGGGCTTCCAAATATCACTTTGCCAATTCCACAAGAACTGTCTTAGCGAAAGGCTTCTTGAGGGGAAAGCTGTAACTCTGTGAGATGATTTCACAGAACACAAAGAAGTTTCTCAGAAAGCTTCCTTCTCTTTGTTATCGGAGGATATTTCCTTTGGCCCTCTAGTCTTCAAAGGAATCCGAAATATCTGTTCTCAGATTCCACAGAATTAGGCTAGCAAAGAGATCCACGAAATACAGATGTAACTCTGTGAGATGAATTAACAGAACACTAAGCAGTTTCTCAGAAAGCTTATTTCCAGATTTCATCTGAGGATATTTCCTTTTTCACCATAGCCCTCTATGGGCTTCCAAATATCACTTTGCCTATTCCACAAGAACAGTCTTAGCGAAAGGCTTCTTGAGGGGAAAGCTGTAAATCTGTGAAATGATTTCACAGAACACAAAGAAGTTTCTCAGAAAGCTTCTTTCCAGATTTCATCTGAGGGTGTTTCCTTTTTCACCATAGCCCTCTATGCGCTTCCAAATATCACTTTTCCAATTCCACAAGAAATGTCTTAGCGAAAGGCTTCTTTAGGGGAATGCTGTAACTCTGTGAGATGATTTCAAAGAACACAAAGAAGTTTCTCAGAAAGCTTCTTTCTCTTTGTTATCGGAGGATGTTTCCTTTTGCCCTATTTACTTCAAGGGATCCGAAATATCTGTTCTCAGATTCCACAGAAATAAGGCTAGCAAAGAGATACACCAAATACAGATGTAACTCTGTGAGATGAATTAACAGAACACTAAGCAGGTTCTCAGAAAGCTTCTTTCCAGATTTCATCTGAGGATATTTCCTTTTTCACCATAGCCCTCTATGTGCTTCCAAATATCAATTTGCCAATTCCAAAAGAACAGTCTTAGCGAAAGGCTTCTTGAGCAGAAAGCTGTAACTCTCTGAAATGATTTCACAGAACACAAAGAAATTTCTCAGAAACCTTCCTTCTCTTTGTTATCGGAGGATATTTCCTTTGGCCCTATACTCTTCTAAAGGTTCCGAAATGTCTGTCTCAGATTCCACAGAAATAAGGCTAGCAAAGAGTTCCACGAGATACATATGTAACTCTGTGAGATGAATTAGCAGAACACTTAGCAGTTTCTCAGAAATCTTCTTTCCAGATTTCATCTGAGGATATTTCCTTTTTCACCATAGCCCTCTGTACGCTTCCAAATATCACTTTGCCAATTCCACTAGAACTGTCTTGGCGAAAGTCTTCTTAAGGGGAAAGCTGTAACTCTGTGAGATGATTTCACAGAACACAAAGAAGTTTCTCAGAAAGCTTCTTTCTCTTTCTTATCGGAGAATATTTCCTTTGGCACTCTAGTCTTCAAAGGGATCCGAAATATCTGTTCTCAGATTCCACAGAAATAAGGCTAGCAAAGAGATCCATGAAATACAGATGTAACTCTGTGAGATGAATTAACAGAACACTAAGCAGTTTCTCAGAAAGCTTCTTTCCAGATTTCATCTGAGGATATTTCCTTTTTCACCATAGGCCGCTAAGGGCTTCCAAATATCACTTTGCCTGTTCCACAAGAACTGTCTTATCGAAAGCCTCCTTGAGGGGAAAGCTGTAACTCTGTGAGATGATTTCACAGAACACAAAGAAGTTTCTCAGAAAGCTTCTTTCTCTTTGTTATCGGAGGATATTTCCTTTGGCCCTATAGTCTTCTAAGGGATCCGAAATATCTGTTCTCAGATTCCACAGAAAGAAGGCTGACAAAGAGATCCAGGAAATACAGAAGTAACTCTGTGAGATGAATTAACGGAACACTAAGCAGTTTCTCAGAAAGCTTCTTTCCAGATTTCATCTGAGGACATTTCCTTTTTCACCATAGCCCTCTAAGGGCTTCCAAATATCACTTTGCCAATTCCACAAGCACTGTCTTAGCGAAAGGCTTCTTGAGGGGAAAGCTGTAACTCTGTGAGATGATTTCAAAGAACACAAGAAGTTTCTCAGAAAGCTTCTCTTTCTTTTTTATCGGAGGATATTTCCTTTGGCCCTATAGTCTTCAAAGGGATCCGAAATATCTATTCTCAGATTCCACAGAAATAAGGCTAGCAAAGAGATCCACGAGATACAGATGTAACTCTGTGAGATGAATTAACAGAACACTAAGGAGTTTCTCGGAAAGCTTCTTTCCAGATTTCATCTGAGTATATTTCCTTTTCCACCATAGCCCTCTATGGTCTTCCAAATATCACTATGCCTATTCCACAAGAACTGTCTTAGCGAACGGCTTTCGAGGGGAAAGCTGTAACTCTGTGAGATGATTTCACAGAACAAAAAGAAGTTTCTCAGAAAGCGTCTTTCTCTTTGTTATCGGAGGATATTTCCTTTGGCCCTATAGTCTAATAAGGGATCCGAAATATCTGTTCTCAGATTCCACAGAAATAAGGCTAGCAAAGAGATCCATGAAATACAGATGTAACTCTGTGAGATGAATTAACAGAACACTAAGCAGTTTCTCAGAAAGCTTATTTCCAGATTTCATCTGAGGATATTTCCTTTTTCACCATAGCCCTCTATGGGCTTCCAAATATCACTTTGCCTATTCCACAAGAACAGTCTTAGCGAAAGGCTTCTTGAGGGGAAAGCTGTAAATCTGTGAAATGATTTCACAGAACACAAAGAAGTTTCTCAGAAAGCTTCTTTCCAGATTTCATCTGAGGGTGTTTCCTTTTTCACCATAGCCCTCTATGCGCTTCCAAATATCACTTTTCCAATTCCACAAGAAATGTCTTAGCGAAAGGCTTCTTTAGGGGAATGCTGTAACTCTGTGAGATGATTTCAAAGAACACAAAGAAGTTTCTCAGAAAGCTTCTTTCTCTTTGTTATCGGAGGATATTTCCTTTTGCCCTATTTACTTCAAGGGATCCGAAATATCTGTTCTCAGATTCCACAGAAATAAGGCTAGCAAAGAGATACACCAAATACAGATGTAACTCTGTGAGATGAATTAACAGAACACTAAGCAGTTTCTCAAAAAGCTTCTTTCCAGATTTCATCTGAGGATATTTCCTTTTTCACCATAGCCCTCTATGGGCTTCCAAATATCAATTTGCCAATTCCAAAAGAACTGTCTTAGCGAAAGGCTTCTTGAGCAGAAAGCTGTAACTCTCTGAAATGATTTCACAGAACACAAAGAAATTTCTCAGAAACCTTCCTTCTCTTTGTTATCGGAGGATATTTCCTTTGGCCCTATACTCTTCTAAAGGTTCCGAAATGTCTGTCTCAGATTCCACAGAAATAAGGCTAGCAAAGAGTTCCACGAGATACATATGTAACTCTGTGAGATGAATTAACAGAACACTTAGCAGTTTCTCAGAAATCTTCTTTCCAGATTTCATCTGAGGATATTTCCTTTTTCACCATAGCCCTCTGTACGCTTCCAAATATCACTTTGCCAATTCCACTAGAACTGTCTTGGCGAAAGTCTTCTTAAGGGGAAAGCTGTAACTCTGTGAGATGATTTCACAGAACACAAAGAAGTTTCTCAGAAAGCTTCTTTCTCTTTCTTATCGGAGAATATTTCCTTTGGCACTCTAGTCTTCAAAGGGATCCGAAATATCTGTTCTCAGATTCCACAGAAATAAGGCTAGAAAAGAGATCCATGAAATACAGATGTAACTCTGTGAGATGAATTAACAGAACACTAAGCAGTTTCTCAGAAAGCTTCTTTCCAGATTTCATCTGAGGATATTTCCTTTTTCACCATAGGCCGCTAAGGGCTTCCAAATATCACTTTGCCTGTTCCACAAGAACTGTCTTATCGAAAGCCTCCTTGAGGGGAAAGCTGTAACTCTGTGAGATGATTTCACAGAACACAAAGAAGTTTCTCAGAAAGCTTCTTTCTCTTTGTTATCGGAGGATATTTCCTTTGGCCCTATAGTCTTCTAAGGGATCCGAAATATCTGTTCTCAGATTCCACAGAAAGAAGGCTGACAAAGAGATCCAGGAAATACAGAAGTAACTCTGTGAGATGAATTAACGGAACACTAAGCAGTTTCTCAGAAAGCTTCTTTCCAGATTTCATCTGAGGACATTTCCTTTTTCACCATAGCCCTCTAAGGGCTTCCAAATATCACTTTGCCAATTCCACAAGCACTGTCTTAGCGAAAGGCTTCTTGAGGGGAAAGCTGTAACTCTGTGAGATGATTTCAAAGAACACAAGAAGTTTCTCAGAAAGCTTCTCTTTCTTTTTTATCGGAGGATATTTCCTTTGGCCCTATAGTCTTCAAAGGGATCCGAAATATCTATTCTCAGATTCCACAGAAATAAGGCTAGCAAAGAGATCCACGAGATACAGATGTAACTCTGTGAGATGAATTAACAGAACACTAAGGAGTTTCTCGGAAAGCTTCTTTCCAGATTTCATCTGAGTATATTTCCTTTTCCACCATAGCCCTCTATGGTCTTCCAAATATCACTATGCCTATTCCACAAGAACTGTCTTAGCGAACGGCTTTCGAGGGGAAAGCTGTAACTCTGTGAGATGATTTCACAGAACAAAAAGAAGTTTCTCAGAAAGCGTCTTTCTCTTTGTTATCGGAGGATATTTCCTTTGGCCCTATAGTCTAATAAGGGATCCGAAATATCTGTTCTCAGATTCCACAGAAATAAGGCTAGCAAAGAGATCCATGAAATACAGATGTAACTCTGTGAGATGAATTAACAGAACACTAAGCAGTTTCTCAGAAAGCTTATTTCCAGATTTCATCTGAGGATATTTCCTTTTTCACCATAGCCCTCTATGGGCTTCCAAATATCACTTTGCCTATTCCACAAGAACAGTCTTAGCGAAAGGCTTCTTGAGGGGAAAGCTGTAAATCTGTGAAATGATTTCACAGAACACAAAGAAGTTTCTCAGAAAGCTTCTTTCCAGATTTCATCTGAGGGTGTTTCCTTTTTCACCATAGCCCTCTATGCGCTTCCAAATATCACTTTTCCAATTCCACAAGAAATGTCTTAGCGAAAGGCTTCTTTAGGGGAATGCTGTAACTCTGTGAGATGATTTCAAAGAACACAAAGAAGTTTCTCAGAAAGCTTCTTTCTCTTTGTTATCGGAGGATATTTCCTTTTGCCCTATTTACTTCAAGGGATCCGAAATATCTGTTCTCAGATTCCACAGAAATAAGGCTAGCAAAGAGATACACCAAATACAGATGTAACTCTGTGAGATGAATTAACAGAACACTAAGCAGTTTCTCAAAAAGCTTCTTTCCAGATTTCATCTGAGGATATTTCCTTTTTCACCATAGCCCTCTATGGGCTTCCAAATATCAATTTGCCAATTCCAAAAGAACTGTCTTAGCGAAAGGCTTCTTGAGCAGAAAGCTGTAACTCTCTGAAATGATTTCACAGAACACAAAGAAATTTCTCAGAAACCTTCCTTCTCTTTGTTATCGGAGGATATTTCCTTTGGCCCTATACTCTTCTAAAGGTTCCGAAATGTCTGTCTCAGATTCCACAGAAATAAGGCTAGCAAAGAGATCCAGGAAATACAGATGTAACTCTTTGAGATGAATTAACAGAACACTAAGCAGTTTCTCAGAAAATTTCTTTCCAGATTTCATCTGAGGATATTTCTTTTTTCACCATAGCCCTCTATGGGCTTCCAAATATCACTTTGCCAATTCCACAAGAACTGTCTTAGCGAAAGGCTTCTTGAGGGGAAAGCTGTAACTCTGTGAGATGATTTCACAGAACACAAAGAAGTTTCTCAGAAAGCTTCCTTCTCTTTGTTATCGGAGGATATTTCCTTTGGCCCTCTAGTCTTCAAAGGAATCCGAAATATCTGTTCTCAGATTCCACAGAATTAGGCTAGCAAAGAGATCCACGAAATACAGATGTAACTCTGTGAGATGAATTAACAGAACACTAAGCAGTTTCTCAGAAAGCTTATTTCCAGATTTCATCTGAGGATATTTCCTTTTTTAACATAGCACTCTATGGGCTTCAAATTATCACTTTCCCTATTCCACAAGAACTGTCTTAGCGAAAGGCTCCTTGAGCGGAAAGCTGTAACTCTGTGAGATGATTTCACAGAACACAAAGAAGTTTCTCAGAAAGCTTCTTTCTCTTTGTTATCAGAGGATATTTCCTTTGGCCGTATAGTCTTCAAAGGGATCCGAAATATCTGTTCTCAGATTCCACAGAAATAAGGCTAGCAAGGAGATCCACGCAATACAGATGTAACTCTGTGAGATGAATTAACAGAACACTAAGCAGTTTCTCGGAAAGCTTCTTTCCAGATTTCATCTGAGGATATTTCCTTTTTCAACATAGCCCTGTATGGGCCTCCAAATATCACTTTGCCTATTCCACAAGAACTGTCTTAGCGAAAGGCTTCTTGAGGGGAAAGCTGTAACTCTGTGAGATGATTTCACAGAACACAAAGAAGTTTCTCAGAAAGCTTCTTTCTCTTTGTTATCGGAGGATATTTCCTTTGGCCCTATAGTCTTCAAAGGGATCCGAAATATCTGTTCTCAGATTCCACAGAAATAAGGCTAGCAAAGAGATCCACGAAATGCAGATGTAAATCTGTGAGATGAATTAAGAGAACACTAAGCCGTTTCTCTGAAAACTTCTTTCCAGATTTCATCTGAGGATATTTCCTTTTTCACCTTAGCCCTCTATGGGCTTCCAAATATCACTTTGCCAATTCCACAAGCACTGTCTTAGCGAAAGGCTTCTTGAGGGGAAAGCTGTAACTCTGTGAGATGATTTCACAGAACACAAAGAAGTTTCTCAGAAAGCTTCTTTCTCTTTGTTATCGGAGGATATTTCCTTTGGCCGTATAGTCTTCAAAGGGATCCAAAATATCTGTTCTCAGATTCCACAGAAATATGGCTAGCAAAGAGATCCACGAGATACAGATGTAACTCTGTGAGATGAATTAACAGAACACTAAGCAGTTTCTCAGAAAGCTTCTATCCAGATTTCATCTGAGGATATTTCCTTTTTCGCCATAGCCCTCTATGGGATACCAAATATCACTTTGCCTATTCCACAAGAATTGTCTCCGCGAAAGGCTTCTTGAGGAGAAAGCTGTAACTCTGAGACGAGTTCACAGAACACAAGAAGTTTCCCAGAAAGCTTCTTTCTCTTTGTTATTGTAGGATATTTCCTTTGGCCCTATAGTCCTCTACGGGATCCGAAATATCTATTTATAGATTCCACAGAAATAAGGCTAGCAAAGAGATCCACGAAATACAGATGTAACTCTGTGAGATGAATTAACAGAACACTAAGCAGTTTCTCAGAAAGCTTCTTTCCAGATTTCACCTCAGGATATTTCCTTTTTCACCAAAGCCCTCTATGGGCTTCCAAATATCACTTTGTCAATTCCACAAGAACTGTCTTAGCGAAAGGCTTCTTGAGGGGAAAGCTGTAACTCTGGGAGATGATTTCACAGAACACAAAGAAGTTTCTCAGAAGGCTTCTTTCTCTTTGTTATTGGAGGATATTTCCTTTGGCCCTATAGTCTTCAACGGTATCCGAAATATCTGTTCTCAGATTCCACAGAAATAAGGCTAGCAAGAGATCCAAGAAATACAGATATAACTCTGTGAGACGAATTAACAGAACACTAAGCAGTTTCTCAGAAACCTTCTTTCCAGATTTCATCTGAGGATGTTTCCTTTTTCACTATAGCTACCTCTATGCGCTTCCAAATATCACTTTGCCAATTCCACAAGTACTGTCTTAGTGAAAGGATTCTTGAGGGGAAAGCTGTAACTGTCAGATTATTTCAAAGAACAGAAAGAAGTTTCTCAGAAAGCTTCTTTCTCTTTGTTATCGGAGTTTATTTGCTTTGGCCCTCTAGTCTTCTAAGGGATCCGAAAAATCTGTTTTCCGATTCCGCAGAAATAAGGCTAGCAAAGAGATCCACGAAATACAGATGTAACTCTTTGAGATGAATAAACAGAACACTAAGCAGTTTCTCGGAAAGCTTCTTTCCAGATTTCATCTGAGGATATTTCCTTTTTTACCGTAGCCCTCTATGGGCTTCCAAATATCACTTGGCCTATTCCACAAGAACTGTCTTAGGGAAAGGCTCCTTGAGGGGAAAGCTGTAACTCTGTGAGATGATTTCACAGAACACAAAGAAGATTCTAAGAACGCTTCTTTCTCTTTGTTATCGCAGGATATTTCCTTTGGCCCTATAGTCTTCAAAGGGATCCGAAATATCTGTTCACAGATTCCACAGAAATAAGGATAGCAAAGAGATCCACAAAATACCGACGTAACTCTGTGAGATGAATTAACAGAACACTAAGCAGTTTCTCATAAAGCTTCTTTCCAGATTTCATCTGAGGAAGTTTCCTTTTTCACATTAGCCCTTTATGGGCTTCCAAATATCACTTTGCCAATTCCACCAGAACTGTCTTAGCGAAAGGCTTCTTGAGGGGAAAGCAGTAACTATGTGAGATGATTTCACAGAACACAAAGGAGTTTCTCAGAAAGCTTCTTTCTCTTTGTTATCGGAGGATATTTCCTTTGGCCCTATTGTCTTCAAAGGGATCCGAAATATCTGTTCTTAGATTCCACAGAAATAAGGCTAGCAAAGAGATTCACAAAATACAGATGTAAATCTGTGAGATGAATTAACAGAACACTAAGCAGTTTCTCAGGAAGCTTCTTTCCAGATTTCTACTTAGGATATTTCCTTTTTCAACATAGCCCTGTAGGGGTTCAAAATATCACTTTGCCAATTCCACAAGAACGGTCTTAGCGAAAGGCTTCCTGAGGGGAAAGCTGTAACTCTGTGAGATGATTTCACAGAACACAAAGAAGTTTATCAGAAAGCTTCTTTCTCTTTGTTATCGGAGGATATTTCCTTTGGCCCTATAATCTTCAAAGGTATCCGAAATATCTGTTCTCAGATTCCACAGAAATAACGCTAGCAAAGAGATCCACGAAATACAGATGTAACTCTGTGAGATGAATTAACAGAACACTAAGCAGTTTCTCAGAAAGCTTCTTTCGTGATTTCATCTCAGGATGTTTCTTTTTTCACCATAGCCCTCTATGGGCTTCCAAATATCACTTTTCCTATTCCACAAGAAGTGTCGTAGCGAAAGGCTTCTTGAGGTGAAAGCTGTAACTCTTTGAGATCATTTCACAGAACACAAAGAAGTTTCTCAGAAAGCTTCTTTCTCTTTGGTATCGGAGTTTATTTCCTTTGGCCCTATAGTCTTCAAAGGGATCCGAAATATCTGTTCTCAGATTGCACAGAAATAAGGCTAGCAAAGAGATCCACGAAATACAGATGTAACTCTGTGAGATGAATTAACAGAACACTAAGCAGTTTCTCAGTAAGCTTCTTTCCAAATTACATCTGAGGATATTTCCTTTTTCACCATAGCCCTCTATGGGCTTCCAAATATCACTTGGCCAATTCCGCAAGAACTTTCTTAGCAAAAGGCTTCTTGAGGGGAAAGCTGTAACTCTGTGAGATGATTTCACTGAACACAAAGAAGTTTCTCAGAAAGCTTCTTTCTCTTTGTTATCGGAGGATATTTCCTTTGGCCCTCTTTTCTTCAAAGGGATCCGAAATACCTGTTCTCAGATTCCACAGAAATATGGCTAGGAAAGAGATCCACGAAATACGGATGTAACTCTGTGAGATGAATTAACAGAACACTAAGCAGTTTCTCGGAAAGCTTCTTTCCAGATTTCATCTGAGGACATTTCCTTTTTCACCGTAGCCCTCTATGGGCTTCCAAATATCACTTTGCCTATTCCACAAGAACTGTCTTAGCGAAAGGCTTCTTTAGGGGAAAGCTGTAACTCTGTGAGATGATTTCACAGAACACAAATAAATATCTCAGAAAGCTTCTTTCTCTTTGTTTTCGGAGGATATTTCCTTTGGCCTTATAGTCTTCAAAGGGATCCGAAATATCTGTTCTCAGATTCCACAGAAATAAGGCTAGCGAGGAGATCCAGGAAATACAGATGTAACTCTGTGAGTTGAATTAACAGAACAGTAAGCAGTTTCTAAGAAAGCTTCTTTCCAGATTTCCTATGAGGATATTTCCATTTTCACCCTAGCCCTCTATGGGCTTCCGAATGTCACTTTTCCAATTCCACAAAAACTGTCTTAGCGAAAGGCTTCTTGAGTGGAAAGCTGTAACTCTTTGAGATGATTTCACAGAACACAAAGAAGTTTCTCAGAAAGCTTCTTTCTCATTGTTATCGGAGGATATTTCCTTTGGCCCTATAGTCTTCAAAGGGATCCGAAATATCTGTTCTCAGATTCCACAGAAATAAGGCTAGCAAAGAGATCCACGAAACACAGATGTAACTCTGTGAGATGAATTAACAGAACACTAAGCAGTTTCTCAAAAAGCTTCGTTCCAGATTTAATGTGAGGATATTTCCCCTTTCAGCATAGCCCTCTATGGGCTTCCAAATATCAGTTTGGCAATTCCACAAGAACTGTCTTAGTGAAAGGTTTCTTGAGGGGAATGCTGGAACTCTGTGAGATGATTTCAAAGAACACAAAGAAGGTTCTCAGAAAGCTTATTTCTCTTTTTTATCGGAGGATATTTCCTTTGGCCCTATAGTCTTCAAAGGGGTCAGAAAAATCTGTTCTCAGATTCCACAGAAACAAGGCAAGCAAAGAGATCCACGAAATACAGATGTAACTCTGTGAGATGAATTAACAGAACACTAAGCAGTTTCTAAGAAAGCTTCTTTCCAGATTTCATCTGAGGATATTTCCTTTTTCACCATAGCCCTCTATGGGCTTCCAAATATCACTTTGCCAATTTCACAAGAAGTGTCTTAGCGAAAGGCTTCTTGAGGGGAAAGCTGTAACTCTGTGAGATGATTTCACAGAACACAAAGAAGTTTCTCAGAAAGCTTCTTTCTCTTTGTTATCGGAGGATATTTCCTTTGGCCCTACAGTCTTCTAAGGGATCCGAAATTTCTGTTCTCAGATTCCACAGAAATGAGGCTAGCAAAGAGATCCACGAAATACAGATGTAACTCTGTGAGATGAATTAACAGAAAACTAAGCAGTTTCTCAGAAAGCTTCTTTCCAGATTTCATCTGAGGATATTTCCCCTTTCAGCATAGCCCTCTATGACCTTCCAAATATCAGTTTGGCAATACCACAAGAACTGTCTAAGCGAAAGGCTTCTTAAGAGGAATGCTGTAACTCTGTGAGATGATTTCACAGAACACAAAGAAGTTTCTCAGAAAGCTTCTATCTCTTTGTTATCGGAGGATATTTCCTTTGGCCCTATAGCCTTCAAAGGGATCCGAAATATCTGTTCTCAGACTCCACAGAAATAACGCTAGCAAAGATATCCACGAAATACAGATGTACCTCTGTGAGATTTATTAACAGAACACTAAGCATTTTCTAAGAAAGCTTCTTTCCAGATTTCATCTGAGGATATTTCCTTTTTCACCATAGCCCTCTAACGGTTTCCAAATATCACTTTGCCAATTTCACAAGAACTGTCTTAGCGAAAGGCTTCTTGAGGCGAAAGCTGTAACTCTGTGAAATGGTTTCACAGAACACAAAGAAGTTTCTCAGAAAGCTTCTTTCTCTTTGTTATCGGAGCTTATTTCCTTTGGCCCTATAGTCTTCAAAGGGATCCGAAATATCTGTTCTCAGATTCCACAGAAAGAAGGCTAGCAAAGAGATCCCCGAAATACAGATGTAACTCGGTGATATGAATTAGCAGAACACTAAGCAGTTTCTCAGAAAGCTTCTTTCCAGATTTCATCTGAGGATATTTCCTTTTTCACCATAGCCCTCTATGGCTTCCAAATATCACTTTGCCTATTCCACAAGAACTGTCTTATCGAAAGGCTTCTTGAGGGGAAAGCTGTAACTCTCTGAGATGATTTCAAGGAACACAAAGAAGTTTCTCAGAAAGCTTCTTTCTCTTTGTTATAGGAGTTTATTTCCTTTGGCCCTATAGTCTTCTAAGGGATCCGAAATATCTGTTTTCAGAATCCACAGAAATAAGGCTAGAAAAGAGATCCACCAAATACAAATGTAACTCTGTGAGATGAATTAACAGAACACTAAGCAGTTTCGCAGAAACTTCTCTCCAGATTTCATCTGAGGATATTTCTTTTTTCACCATAGCCCTCTATGGGCTTCCAAATATCACTTTGCCAATTCCACAAGAACTGTCTTAGCGAAAGGTTTCTTGAGGAGAAAGCTGTAACTCTGTGAGGTGATTTCACAGAACACAAAGAAGTTTCTCAGAAAGCTTCTTTCTCTTTGTTATCGGAGGATATTTCCTTCGGCCCTATAGTCTTCAAACGGATCCGAAATATCTGTTCTCAGATTCCACAGAAATAAGGCTGGCAAAGAGATCCACGAAATACATATGTAACACTTTGAGATGAATTAACAGAACACTAAGCAGTTTCTCAGAAAGCTACTTTCCAGATTTCATCGCAGGATATTTCCTTTTTCACCATAGCAGTCTATGGCTTCCAAATATCACTTTGCCTATTCCACAAGAACTGTCTTAACGAAAGGCTTCTTGAGGGGAAAGCTGTAACTCTCTGAGATGATTTCAAAGAACACAAAGAAGTTTCTCAGAAAGCTTCTTTCTCTTTGTTATAGGTGTTTATTTCCTTTGGCCCTATAGTCTTCTAAGGGATCCGAAATATCTGTTCTCAGAATCCACAGAAATAAGGCTAGAAAAGAGATCCACCAAATACAAATGTAACTCCGAGAGATGAATTAACAGAACACTAAGCAGTTTCTCAGAAATCTTCTCTCCAGATTTCATCTGAGGATATTTCCTTTTTCACCATAGCACTCTATGGGCTTCCAAATATCACTTTGCCAATTCCACAAGAACTGTCTTAGCGAAAGGCTTCTTGAGCGGAAAGCTGTAACTCTGTGAGATGATTTCACAGAACACAAAGAAGTTTCTCAGAAAGCTTCTTTCTCTTTGTTATTGGAGGATATTTCCTTCGGCCCTATAGTCTTCAAACGGATCCGAAATATCTGTTCTCAGATTCCACAGAAATAAGGCTAGCAAAGAGATCCACGAAATACAGATGTAACTCTGTGAGATGAATTAACAGAACACTAAGCAGTTTCTCAGAAAGCTTCTTTCCAGATTTAATGTGAGAATATTTCCTTTTTCTCCATAGCCCTCTATGCGCTTCCAAATATCACTTTGCCAATTCCACAAGAACTGTCTTAGCGAAAGTCTTCTTGACGGGAACGCTGTAACTCTCTGAGATTATATCATAGAAAACAAAGAAGTTTCTCAGAAAGCTTCTTTCTCTTTGTTATCGGAGGATATTTCCTTTGTACCTATAGTCTTCTAAGGCATCCGCAATATCTGTTCTCAGATTCCACAGAAATAAGTCTAGCAAAGAGATCCACGAAATACAGATGTAACTCTGTGAGATGAATTAACAGGACACTAAGCAGTTTCTCAGAAAGCTTCTTTACAGATTTCATCTGAGGATATTTCCTTTTTCACCATAGCCCTCTATGCGCTTCCAAATATCACTTTGCCAATTCCACAAGAACTGTCTTAGCGAGAGGCTTCTTGAGGGGAAAGCTGTAACTCTGTGAGAATATTTCAAAGAACACAAAGAAGTTTCTCTGAAAGCTTCTTTCTCTTTGTTGTCGGAGTTTATTTCCTTTGGTCCTATAGTCTTCTACGAGATCCGAAATATCTGTTCAAAGATACCACAGAAATGAGGCTAGCATAGAGATCTACGAAATACAGATGTAACGCTGTGAGATGAATTAACAGAACAATAAGCAGTTTCTAAGAAAGCTTCTTTCCAGATTTCATCTGAGGATATTTCCTTTTTCACCATAGCCCTCTATGGGCTTCCAAATATCACTTTGCCAATTCCACAAAAACTGTCTTAGCAAAAGGCTTCTGAGGGGAAAGCTGTAACTCTCTGAGATGATTTCACAGAACACAAAGAAGTTTCTCAGAAAGCTTCTCTGTCTATGTTATCGGAGGATATTTCCTTTGGCCCTATACTCTTCTAAGGGATCCGAAATATCTGTTCTCAGATTCCACAGAAGTAAGGCTAGCAAATAGATCCACGCAATACAGATGTAACTCTGGGAGATGAATTAACAGAACACTAAGCAGTTTCTCAGAAAGCTTCTTTCCAGATTTCATCTGAGGATTTTTCCTTTTTCACCGTAGCCCTCTATGGGCTTCCAAATATCACTTTGCCAATTCCACAAGAACTGTCTTAGTGAAAGGCTTCTTGAGGGGAAAGCTGTAACTCGGTGAGATGATTTCACACAACACAAAGAAGTTTCTCAGAATGCTTCTTTCTCTTTGTTATCGGAGGATATTTCCTTTGGCCCTATAGTCTTCAAAGGGATTCGAATTATCTGTTCTCAGATACCACAGAACTAAGGCTAGCAAAGAGGTCCACGAAATACAGATGTAACCCTATGAGATGAATTAACAGAACACTAGGAAGTTTTTCAGAAAGCTTCTTTCCAGATTACATCTGAGGATATTTCCTTTTTCACCATAGCCCTGTATTGGCTTCCAAATATCACTTTGCCAATTCCACAAGAACTGTCTTAGCGAAAGGCTTCTTTAGGGGAAAGCTGTAAGTCTGTGAGATGATTTCATAGAACACAAAGAAGTTTCTCAGAAAGCTCCTTTCTCTTTGTTATCGGAGGATATTTCCTTTGGCCCTATAGTCTTCAAAGGGATCCGAAATATCTGTTCTCAGATTCTACAGAAATAAGGCTAGCAAAGAGTTCCACGAAATACAGATGTAACTCTATGAGATGAAATAATAGAACACTAAGCAGTTTCTCAGAAAGCTTCTTTCCAGATTTAATCTGAGGATATTTCCTTTTTCTCCATAGCCCTCTATGCGCTTCCAAATATCACTTTGCCAATTCCACAAGAACTGTCTTAGCAAAAGGCTTCTTGACGGGAACGCTGTATCTCTGTGAGATGATATCATAGAACACAAAGAAGTTTCTCAGAAAGCTTCTTTCTCTTTGTTATCGGAGGATATTTCCTTTGGCCCTCTAGTCTTCAAAGGGATCCGAAATATCTGTTCTCAGATTCCACAGAATTAAGGCTAGCAAAGAGATCCACGAAATACAGATGTAACTCTATGAGATGAAATAACAGAACACTAAGCAGTTTCTCAGAAAGCTTCTTTCCAGATTTAATGTGAAAATATTTCCTTTTTCACCCTAGCCTTCTATGCGCTTCCAAATATCACATTGCCAATTCCACAAGAACTGTCTTAGCGAAAGTCTTCTTGACGGGAACGCTGTAACTCTCTGAGATTATATCATAGAAAACAAAGAAGTTTCTCAGAAAGCTTCTTTCTCTTTGTTATCGGGGGATATTTCCTTTGGCCCTATAGTCTTCAAAGGGATACGAAATATCTGTTCTCAGATTCCACAGAAATAAGGCTAGCAAAGAGATCCACGAAATACAGATGTAAGTCTGTGAGATGAAATAACAGAACACTAAGCAGTTTCTCAGAAAGCTTCTTTCCAGATTTCATCTGAGGATATTTCCTTTTTCATCATACCCCTCTATGGGCTTCCAAATATCACGTTGCCAATTCAACAAGAACTGTCTTAGCGATAGTCATCTTGACGGGAAAGCCGTAACTCTCTGAGGTGATATCATAGAAAACAAAGAAGTTTCTCAGAAAGCTTCTTTCTCTTTGTTATCGGAGGATATTTCCTTTGGCCCTATAGTCTTAAAAGGGATCCGAAATATCTGTTCTCAGATTCCACAGAAATAAGGCTAGCAAAGAGATCCACGAAATACAGATGTAACTCTGTGAGATGAATTAACAGAAAACTAAGCATTTTCTCAGGAAGCTTCTTTCCAGATTTCTTCTGAGGATATTTCTTTTTTCACCATAGCCCTCTATGGGCTTCCAAATATCACTTTGCCAGTTCCACAAGAACTGTCTTAGCGAAAGGCTTTTTGAGGGGAAAGTTGTAACTCAGTGAAATGGTTTCACAGAACACAAAGAAGTTTCTCAGAAAGCTTCTTTCTCTTTGTTATCGGAGGATATTTCCTTTGGCCCTGTAGTCTTCTAAGGGATCCGAAATATCTGTTCTCAGATTCCACAGAAATAAGGCTAGCAAAGAGATCCCGGAAATATAGATGAAACTCTGTGAGATAAATTAACATAAAACTAAGCTGTTTCTCAAAAATCTTCTTTCCAGATTTCATCTGAGAATATTTCCTTTTTCAGCTTAGCCTTCTATGGGCTTCCAAATATCACTTTGCCAATTCCACGAGAACTGTCTTAGCGAAAGGCTTCTTGAGGGGAATGCTGTAACTCTGTGAGATGATTTCAGAGAACACAAAGAAGTTTCTCAGAAAGCTTCTTTCTCTTTGTTATCGGAGGATATTTCCTTTCGCCCTATAGCCTTCAAAGGGATCCGAAATATCTGTTCTCAGACTCCACAGAAATAACGCTAGCAAAGAGATCCACGAAATACAGATGTAACTCTGTGAGATGAATTAACAGAACACTAAGCATTTTCTAAAAAAGCTTCTTTCCAGATTTCATCTGAGGATATTTCCTTTTTCACCATAGCCCTCTATGGGCTTCCAAATATCACTTTGCAAATTCCACAAGAACTGTCTTAGCGAAAGTCTTCTTGTCGGGAACGCTGTAACTCTCTGAGATGATATCATAGAAAACAAAGCAGTTTCTAAGAAAGCTTCTTTCTCTTTGTTATCGGAGGATATTTCCTTTGGCCCTATAGTCTTCAAAGGGATCCGAAATATCTGTTCTCAGATTCCACAGAAATAAGGCTAGCAAAGAGATCCACGAAATACAGATGTAACTGTGTGAGATGAATTAACAGAACACTAAGCAGTTTCTCAGAAAGCTTCTTTCCAGATTTCATCTGAGGTTATTTCCTTTTTCACCATAGCCCTCTATGGGATTCCAAATATCACTTTGCCAATTCAAGAAGAACTGTCTTAGCGATAGTCATCTTGACGGGAAAGCGGTAACTCTCTGAGGTGATATCACAGAAAACAAAGAAGTTTCTCAGAAAGCTTCTTTCTCTTTGTTATCGGAGGATATTTCCTTTGGCCCTATAGTCTTCAAAGGGATCCGAAATATCTGTTCTCAGATTCCACTGAAATAAGGCTAGCAAAGAGATCCACGAAATACAGATGTAACTCTGTGAGATGAATTAACAGAACACTAACCAGTTTCTCAGAAAGCTTCTTTCCAGATTTCGTCTGACGATATTTCCTTTTTCACCATAGTCCTCTATGGGCTTCCAAATATCACTTTGCCAATTCCACAAGAACTGTCTTAGCGAAAGGCTTCTTGAGGGGAAAATTGTAACTCTGTGAAATGGTTTCACAGAACACAAAGAAGTTTCTCAGAAAGCTTCTTTCTCTTTGTTATCGGAGGATATTTCCTTTGGCCCTGTAGTCTTCTAAGGGATCCGAAATATCTGTTCTCAGATTCCACAGAAATAAGTTTGGCAAAGAGATCCCCGAAATACAGATGAAACTCTGTGAGATGAATTAACATAACACTAAGCAGTTTCTCAGAAATCTTCTTTCCAGATTTCATCTGACGATATTTCCTTTTTCACCTTAGCCTTCTAAGGGCTTCCAAATACACTTTGCAAATTCCATATGAACTGTCTTAGCGAAAGTCTTCTTGAGGGGAATGCTGTAACTCTCTGAGATGATTTCACAGAACACAAAGAAGTTTCTCACAAAGCTTCTTTCTCTTTGTTATCGGAGGATATTTCCTTTGGCCCTATCGCCTTCAAAGGGATCCAAAATATCTGTTCTCAGACTCCACAGAAATAACGCTAGCAAAGAGATCCACGAAATACAGATGTAACTCTGTGAGATGAATTAACAGAACACTAAGCAGTTTCTCCGAAAGCTTCTTTCCAGATTTCATCTGAGGATATTTTCTTTTTCACCATACCCCTCTATGCGCTTCCAAATATCACTTTGCCAATTCCACAAGAACTGTCTTAGCGAGAGGCTTCTTAAGGGGAAAGCTGTAACTCTGTGAGAATATTTCAAAGAACACTAAGAAGTTTCTCTGAAAGCTTCTTTCTCTTTGTTATCGGAGGATATTTCCTTTGGCCGTATATTCTTCAAAGGGATCCGAAATATCTGTTCTCAGATTCCACAGAAATAAGGCTAGCAAAGACATCTCCGAAATACAGATGTAAATCTGTGAGATGAATTAACAGAACACTAAGCAGTTTCTCGGAAAGCTTCTTTCCAGATTTCATCTCAGGATATTTCCTTTTTCACCATAGCCCTCTATGCGCTTCCAAATATCACCTTGCCAATTCCACAAGAAGTGCCTTAGCGAAAGACTTCTTGAGGGGAAAGCTGTAACTCTGTGAGATGATTTCACAGAACACAAAGAAGTTTCTCAGAAAGCTTCCTTCTCTTTGTTATCGGTGGATATTTCCTTTGTACCTATAGTCTTCCAAGGGATCCGCAATATCTGTTCTCAGATTCCACAGAAATAAGGCTAGCAAAGATATCCAGGAAATACAGATGTAACTCTGTGAGATGAATTAACAGAACACTAAGCAGTTTCTCAGTAAGCTTCTTTCCAGATTTCATCTGAGAAAATTTCCTTTTTCACCATAGCCATTTATGCGCTTCCAAATATCACTTTGCCAATTCCACAAGAACTGTCTTAGCGAGAGGCTTCTTGAGGGGAAATTGTAACTCTGTGAGAATATTTCAAAGAAAACAAAGAAGTTTCTCTGAAAGCTTCTTTCTCTTTGTTTTCGGAGTTTATTTCCTTTGGCCCTATAGTCTTCTACGGGATCCGAAATATCTGTTCTCAGATACCACAGAAATGAGGCTAGCATAGAAATCTACGAAATACAGATGTAACGCTGTGAGATGAATTAACAGAACACTAAGCAGTTTCTAAGAAAGCTTCTTTCCAGATTTCATCTGAGGATATTTCCTTTTTCACCATAGCCCTCTATGGGCTTCCAAATATCACTTTGCCAATTCCACAAGAACTGTCTTAGCGAAAGGCTTCTTGAGGGGAAAGCTGTAACTCGGTGAGATGATTTCACACAATACAAAGAAGTTTCTCAGAAAGCTTCTTTCTCTTTGTTATCGGAGGATATTTCCTTTGGCCCTATAGTCTTCAAAGAGATCCGAAATATCTTTTCTCAGATTCCACAGAAATAAGGCTAGCAAAGAGGTCCACGAAATACAGATGTAACTCTATGAGATGAATTAACAGAACACTAGGCAGTTTTTCAGAAAGATTCTTTCCAGATTTCATCTGAGGATATTTCCTTTTTCACCATAGCCCTGTGTTGGCTTCCAAATATCACTTTGCCAATTCCACAAGAACTGTCTTAGCGAAAGGCTTCTTGAGGGGAAAGCTGTGACACTGTGACATGATTTCAAAGAACACAAAGAAATTCTCAGAAAGTTTCTTTCTATTTGTTATCGGAGGATATTTCCTTTGGCTCTAGAGTTTTCAAAGGGATCCGAAATATCTGTTCTCAGACTCCACAGAAATAACGCTAGCAAAGAGATCCACGAAATACAGATGTAACTCCTTGAGATGAATTAACAGAACACTAAGCAGTTTCTAAGAAAGCTTCTTTCCAGATTTCATCTGAGGATATTTCCTTTTTCTGCATAGCCCACTATGGGCTTCTAAATATCAATTTGCCAATTTCACAAGAACTGTCTTAGCGAAAGGCTTCTTGAGGGGAAGGCTGTAACTCTGTGAGGTGATTACCAAGAACACGATGAAGTTTCTCAGAAAGCTTCTTTCTCTTTGTTATCGGAGGATAATTCCTTCGGCCCTATAGTCTTCAAACGGATCCGAAATATCTGTTCTCAGATTCCACAGAAATAAAGCTAGCAAAGAGATCCACGAAATACAGATGTAACCCTTTGAGTAGAATTAACAGAACATTAAGCAGTTTCTCAAAAATCTTCTTTCCAGATTTCATCTGAGGATATTTCCTTTTTCACCGTAGCCTTCTATGGGCTTGGAAATATCACTTTGCCAATTCCACAAGAACTGTCTTAGCGAAAGGATTCTTGAGGGTAAAGCTGTAACTCTCTGAGATGATTTCACAGAACACAAAGAAGTTTCTCAGAAAGCTTCTTTCTCTTTGTTATCGGAGCATATTTCCTTTGGCCCTATTGTCTTCAAAGGGATCCGAATTATCTCTTCTCAGATTCCACAGAAATAAGGCTAGCAAACAGATCCACGAAATACAGATGTAACTCTTTGAGATGAATTAACAGAACACTAAGCAGTTTCTCAGAAAGCTTCTTTCCAGATTTCATCTGAGGATATTTCCTTCTTCACCATAACCCTCTATGCGCTTCCAAATATCACTTTGCCAATTCCACAAGAACTGTCTTAGCGAAAGGCTTCTTGAGGGGAAAGCTGTGACTCTGTGACATGATCTCAAAGAACACAAAGAAGATTCTCAGAAAGTTTCTTTCTATTTGTTATCGGAGGATATTTCCTTTGGCTCTAGAGTTTTCAAAGGGATCCGAAATATCTGTTCTCAGATTCCACAAAAATAAGGCTAGCAAAGAGATCCACGAAATACAGATGTAAGTCTGTGAGATGAAATAACAGAACACTAAGAAGTTTGTCAGAAAGCTTCTTTCTAGATTACATCTGAAGATATTTCCTTTTTCACCATAGCCCTGTATTGGCTTCCAAATATCACTTTGCCAATTCCACAAGAACTGTCGTAGCGAAAGGCTTCTAGAGGGGAAAGCTGTAACTCTGTGAGATGATTTCACAGAACACAAAGAAGTTTCTCAGAAAGCTTCTTTCTCTTTGTTATCGGAGGATATTTCCTTTTTCCCTATAGTCTTGTAAGGGATCCGAAATATCTGTTCTCAGATTCCACAGAAATAAGGCTAGCAAAGAGATCCACGAAATACAGATGTAACTCTGTGAGATGAATTAACAGAACACTAAGCAGTTTCTCATAAAGCTTCTTTCCAGATTTCATCTGAGGATATTTCCTTTTTCAACTTAGCCTTCTATGGGCTTCCAAATATCACCTTGCCAATTCCACAAGAACTGTCTTAGCGAAAGGATTCTTGAGGGGAATGCTGTAACTCTGTGAGATGATTTCACAGAACACAAAGAAGTTTCTCAGAAACCTTCTTTCTCTTTGTTATCGGAGGATATTTCCTTTGGCCCTATAGTCTTCTAAGGGATCCGAAATATCTGTTCTCAAACTCCACAGAAATAACGCTAGCAAAGAGATCCACGAAATACAGATGTAACTCTGTGAGATGAATTAAGAGATCACTAAGTAGTTTCTAGGAAAGATTCTTTCCAGATTTCACCTGAGGATATTTCCTTTTTCACCATAGCCCTCTATGCGCTTCCAAATATCACTTTGCCAATTCCACAAGAACTGTCTTAGCGAAAGTCTTCTTGAGGGGAAAGCTGTAACTCTCTAAGGTGATTTCACAGAACACAAAGAAGTTTCTCAGAAAGCTTCTTTCTCTTTGTTATCGGAGGATATTTCCTTTGGCCCTATAGTCTTCTAAGGGATATGAAATATCTGTTCTCAGATTCCACAGAAATAACGCTAGCAAAGAGATCCACGAAATACAGATGTACCTCTGTGAGATGAATTAACAGAAAACTAAGCAGTTTCTCAGGAAGCTTCTTTCCAGATTTCTTCTGAGGATATTTCCTTTTTCACCATAGCTCTCTAAGGGCTTCCAAATATCACTTTGCCAATTCCACAAGAACTGTCTTAGCGAAATTCTTCTTGAAAGGAAAGCTGTAACTCTGTGAGATGATTTCACAGAACACAAAGAAGTTTCTCAGAAAGCTTCTTTCTCTTTGTTATCGGAGGATATTTCCTTTGGCTCTGAAGTCTTCAAAGGGATGCGAAATATCTGTTCTCAGATTCCACAGAAATAAGGCTAGGAAAGGGATCCACGAAATACAGATGTAACTCTGTGAGATGAATTAACAGAACACTAAGCAGTTTCTCAGAAAGCTTCTTTCCAGAATTCATCTGAGGACATTTCCAGTTTCAGCATAGCCCTCTATGGGCTTCCAAATATCACTTTGGCAATTCCACAAGAACTGTCTTAGCGAAAGGCTTTTTGAGGGGAAAGCTGTAACTCTGTGAGATGATTTTACAGAACACAAAGAAGTTTCTAAGGAAGCTTCTTTCTCTTTGTTATCTAAGATATTTCCTTTGGCCCTATAGTCTTCTAAGGGATCCGAAATATCCGTTCTCAGATTCCACAGAAATAAGGCTAGCAAAGAGATCCACGAAATACAGATGTAACTCTGTGAGATGAATTAACAGAACACTAAGCAGTTTCTCAGAAAGCTTCTTTCCAGATTTCATCTGAGGATATTTCCTTTTTCACCATAGCCCTCTATGGGCTTCCAAATATCACTTTGCCAATTCCACAAGAACTGACTTAGCGAAAGCCATCTTGAATGGAAAGCTGTAACTCTGTGAGATGATTTCAAAGAACACATAGAAGTTTCTCAGAAAGCTTCTTTCTCTTTGTTATCGGAGGATATTTCCTTTGGCCCTATAGTCTTCAAAGGGATCCGAAATATCTGTTCTCAAATTCCACAGAAATAAGGCCAGCAAAAGATCCATGAAATACAAATGTAACTCTGTGAGATGAATTAACAGAACACTAAGCAGTTTCTCAGAAAGCTACTTTCCTGATTTCATCTGAGGATATTTCCTTCTTCACCATAGCCCTCTATGGGCTTCCAAATATCACTTTGCCAATTCCACAAGAACTGACTTAGCGAAAGCCATCTTGAATGGAAAGCTGTAACTCTGTGAGATGATTTCAAAGAACACATAGAAGTTTCTCAGAAAGCTTCTTTCTCTTTGTTATCGGAGGATATTTCCTTTGGCCCTATAGTCTTCAAAGGGATCCGAAATATCTGTTCTCAAATTCCACAGAAATAAGGCCAGCAAAAGATCCATGAAATACAAATGTAACTCTGTGAGATGAATTAACAGACCACTAAGCAGTTTCTCAGAAAGCTACTTTCCTGATTTCATCTGAGGATATTTCCTTCTTCACCATAGCCCTCTAGGGGCTTCCAAATATCACTTTGCCTATTCCACAAGAACTGTCTTAGCGAAAGGCTTCTTCAGGGGAAAGCTGTAACTCTGTGAGATGATTTCACAGAACACAAAGAAATTTCTAAGAAAGCTTCTTTCTCTTTGTTATCGGAGGATATTTCCTTTGGCCCTATAGCCTTCAAAGGGATCCGAAATATCTGTTCTCAGATTCCACAGAAATAAGGCTAGCAAAGAGATCCCTCAAATACAGATGTAACTCGGTGAGATGAATTAACAGAACACTAAGGAGTTTCTCACAAAGCTTCTTTCCAGATTTCATCTGAGGATATTTCCTTTTTCACCATAGCCCTCTATGGGCTTCCAAATATCACTCTGCCTATTCCACAAGAACTGTCTTAGCGAAAGGCTTCTCTAGGGGAAAGCTGTATCTCTGTGATATGATTTCACAGAACACAAAGAAATTTCTCAGAAAGCTTCTTTCTCTTTGTTATCGGAGGATATTACCTTTGGCCCTATAGTCTTCAAAGGATCCGAAATATCTGTTCTCACATTCCACAGAAATAAGGCAAGCAAAGAGATCCACGAAATACAGATGTAACTCTGTGGGATGAATTAACAGAACACTAAGCGGTTTCTCAGAAAGCTTCTTTCCAGATTTCATCTGAGGATATTTCCCTTTTCACCATAGACTTCTATGCGCTTCCTAATATCACTTTGCCAATTCCATAAGAACTGTCTTAGAGAAAGACTTCTTGAGAGGAAAGCTGTAACTCTGTGAAATGGTTTCACAGAACACAAGGAAGTTTCTCAGAAAGCTTCTTTCTCTTTGTTATCAGAGTTTATTTCCTTTGGCCCTATAATCTTCAAAGGGATCCGCAATATCTGTTCTCACATTCCACAGAAATAAGGCTAGAAAAGAGATCCAC
Source organism: Macaca nemestrina (assembly GCF_043159975.1). NCBI lineage: Eukaryota > Metazoa > Chordata > Mammalia > Primates > Cercopithecidae > Macaca > Macaca nemestrina. Next base: position 30,121,922 of record NC_092143.1, read on the forward strand.
GAAATACAGATGTAATTCTGAGAGATGAATTAACAGAACACTAAGCAGTTTCTCATAAAGCTTCTTTCCAGATTTCATCTGAGGATATTTCCTTTTTCACCATAGCCCTCTATGCGCTTCCAAATATCATCTTGGAAATTCCACAAGAACTTCCTTAGATAAAGGCTTCTTGAGAGGAAAGCTGTAACTCTGTGAGATGATTTCACAGAACACAAAGAAGTTTCTCAGAAAGCTTCTTTCTCTTTGTTATCGGAGTTTATTTCCTTTGGCCCTATAATCTTCAAAGGGATCTGGAATATCTGTTCTCAGATTTCACAGAAATAAGGCTAGCAAAGAAATCCACGAAATACAGATGAAACTCTGTGAGATGAATTAACAGAACACTAAGCAATTTCTCAGAAAGCTTCTTTCCAGATTTCATCAGATGATATTTCCTTTTTCACCATAGCCCTCTATGGGCTTCCAAATATCACTTTGCCAATTCCACAAGAACTGTCTTAGTGAAAGGCTTCTTGAGGGGAAAGCTATAACTCTGTGAGATGATTTCACAGAACACAAAGAAGTTTCTCAGAAAGCTTCTTTCCCTTTTTTATCGGAGGATATTTCCTTTTGCCCTGTAGTATTCTAAGGGATCCGAAATATCTGTTCTCAGATTCCACAGAAATAAGGCGAGCAAAGTGATACACCAAATACAGATGTAACTCTGTGAGATGAATTAACAGAACACTGAGCAGTTTCTCACAAAGCTTCTTTCCATATTTCATCTCTGGATATTTCCTTTTTCACCATAGCCCTCTATGGGCTTCCAAATATCACTTTGCCAATTGCACAAGAACTGTCTTAGCGAAAGGCTTCTTGAGGGGAAGCTGTAACTCTGTGAGATGATTTCACAGAACACAAAGAAGTTTCTCAGAAAGCTTCTTTCTCTTTGTTATCGGAGGATATTTCCTTTGGCCCTAGAGTCTTCAAAGGGATCCGAATTATCTGTTCTCAGATTCCACAGAAATAAGGCTAGCAAAGAGATCCACGAAATACAGATGTATCTCTGTGAGATGAATTAACAGAACAATAAGTAGTTTCTCAGAAAGCTTCTTTCCAGATTTCATCTGAGGATATTTCCTTTTTCACCATAGCCCTCTATGGGCTTCAAAATATCACTATGGCAATTCCACAGGAACTGTCTTAGCGAAAGGCTTCTGGAGGGGCAAGCTGTAACTCTGTGAGATGATTTCACAGAACACAAAGAAGTGTCTCAGAAAGCTTCTTTCTCTTTGTTATCGGAAGATATTTCCTTTGGCCTTATAGTCTTCTAAGGGATTCGAAATATCTCTTCTCAGATTCCACAGAAATAAGGCTAGCAAAGAGTTCCACGAAATACAGATGTAACTCTGTGAGGTGAATTAACAGAACACTACAGTTTCTCAGAAAGCTTCTTTCCAGATTTCATCTGTGGATATATCCTTTTTCACCATAGCCCTCTATGGGCTTCCAAATATCACTTTGCCAATTGCACAAGAACTGTCTCAGCGAAAGGCTTCTTGAGGGGAATGCTGTAACTCTCTGAGATGATTTCACAGAACACAAAGAAGTTTCTCAGAAATCTTCTTTCTCTTTGTTATCGGAGGATATTTCCTTTGGCCCTATAGTCTTCTAAGGGATCCGAAATATCTGTTCTCACATTCCACAGAAATAAGGCTAGCAAAGAGATCCAGGAAATACAGATGTAACTCTGTGAGATGAATTAACAGAACACTAAGCAGTTTCTCAGAAAGCTTTTTTCCATATTTCATCTGAGGATATTTCCTTTTTCACCATAGCCCTCTATGAGCTTCCAAATATCACTTTGCCAATTCCACAAGAACTGTCTTTGCGAAAGGCTTCTTGAGGGGAAAGCTGTAACTCTGTCAGATGATTTCACAGAACACAAAGAAGTTTTTCAGAAAGCTTCTTTCTCTTTGTTATCAGAGGATATTTCCTTTGGCCCTGTAGTCTTCTATGGGATCTGAAATATCTGTTCTCAGATTCCACAGAAATAAGGCTAGCAAAGAGATACACCAAATACAGATGTAACTCTGTGAGATGAATTAACAGAACAATAAGCAGTTTCTCAGAAAGATTCTTTCTAGATTTCATCTGAGGATATTTCCTTTTTCACCATAGCCCTGTGTTTGCTTCCAAATATCACTTTGCCAATTCCACAAGAACTGTCTTAGCGAAAGCCTTCTTGTGGGGAAAGTTGTAACTCTGTGAGATGATTTCACAGAACCCAAAGAAGTGTCTCAGAAAGCTTCTTTCTCTTTGTTTTCGGAGGATATTGCCTTTGACCATTGAGTCTTCAAAGGGATCCGAAATATCTGTTCTCCTATTCAACAGAAATAAGGCAAGCAAAGAAATCCACGAAAGACAGATGTAACACTGTGAGATGAATTAACAGAACACTAAGCAGTTTCTCAGAAAGCTTCTTCCCAGATTTCATCAGAGGATATTTCCTTTTTCACCATTGCCCTCTATGGGCTTCCAAATATCACTCTGCCTATTCCACAAGAACTGTCTTAGCGAAAGGCTTCTCTAGGGGACAGCTGTATCTCTGAGAGATGATTTCACAGAACACAAAGAAGTTTCTCAGAAAGCTTCTTTCTCTTTGTTATCGGAGTATATTACCTTTGGCCCTATAGTCTTCAAAGGATCCGAAATATCTGTTCTCACATTCCACAGAAATAAGGCTAGCAAAGAGATCCACGAAATACAGATGTAACTCTGTGAGATGAATTAACAGAACACTAAGCAGTTTCTCAGAAAGCTTCTTTCCAGATTTCATCTGAGGATATTTCCCTTTTCACCATAGACTTCTATGCGCTTCCAAATATCACTTTGCCAATTCCATAAGAACTGTCTTATAAAAAGACTTCTTGAGGGGAAAGCTGTAACTCTGTGAGGTGATTTCACAAAACACAAAAAACCTCTTTCTCTTTGTTATCAGAGGATATTTCCTTTGGCCCTATATTCTTCTAAGGAACCGAAATATCTGTTTTCAGATTCCACAGAAATAAGGCTAGCAAACACATCCAGGAAATACAGAGGTAACTCTGTGAGATGAATTACCAGAACAATAAGCAGAGTCTCAGAAAGCTTCTTTCCACATTTCATCTGAGGATATTTCCTATTTCACCATAGCCCTCTATGCGCTTCCAAATATCACTTTGCCAATTCCACAAGAACTGTCTTAGCGAAAGGCTTCTTGAGGGGAATGCTGTAACTCTGTGAGATGATTTCATGGAACACAAAGAAGTTTCTCAGAAAGCTTCTTTCCCTTTTTTATCGGAGGATATTTCCTTTTGCCCTGTAGTATTCTAAGGGATCCGAAATATCTGTTCTCAGATTCCACAGAAATAAGGTGAGCAAAGTGATACACCAAATACAGATGTAACTCTGTGAGATGAATTAACAGAACACTGAGCAGTTTCTCACAAAGCTTCTTTCCATATTTCATCTCTGGATATTTCCTTTTTCACCATAGCCCTCTATGGGCTTCCAAATATCACTTTGCCAATTGCACAAGAACTGTCTTAGCGAAAGGCTTCTTGAGGGGAAAGCTGTAACTCTGTGAGATGATTTCACAGAACACAAAGAAGTTTCTCAGAAAGCTTCTTTCTCTTTGATATCGGAGGATATTTCCTTTGGCCCTAGAGTCTTCAAAGGGATCCGAATTATCTGTTCTCAGATTACACAGAAATAAGGCTAGCAAAGAGATCCACGAAATACAGATGTATCTCTGTGAGATGAATTAACAGAACAATAAGCAGTTTCTCAGAAAGCTTCTTTCCAGATTTCATCTGAGGATATTTCCTTTTTCACCATAGCCCTCTATGGGCTTCCAAATATCACTTTGCCAATTGCACAAGAACTGTCTTAGCGAAAGGCTTCTTGAGGGGAAAGCTGTAACTCTGTGAGATGATTTCACAGAACACAAAGAAGTTTCTCAGAAAGACACTTTCTCTTTGTTATCGGAGGATATTTCCTTTGGCCCTATAGTCATCTAAGGGATGCGAAATATCTGTTCTCATATTCCACACAAATAAGGCTAGCAAAGAGATCCTCGAAACACAGATGTAACTCTGTGAGATGAATTAACAGAACACTACAGTTTCTCAGAAAGCTTCTTTCCAGAAATCATCTGAGGATATATCCTTATTCACCATAGCCCTCTATGGGCTTCCAAATATCACTTTGCCAATCAACAAGAACTGTCTCAGCGAAAGGCTTCTTGAGGGGAATGCTGTAACTCTCTGAGATGATTTCACAGAACACAAAGAAGTTTCTCAGAAATCTTCTTTCTCTTTGTTATCGGACGATATTTCCTTTGGCCCTATAGTCTTCTAACGGATCCGAAATATCTGTTCTCAGATTCCACAGAAATAAGGCTAGCAAAGAGATCCAGAAAATACAGATGTAACTCTGTGAGATGAATTAACAGAACACTAAGCAGTCTCTCAGAAAGCTTCTTTTCAGATTTCATCTCAGGATATTTCCTTTTTCACCATAGCCCTCTAAGGGCTTCCAAATATCACTTTGCCAATTCCACAAGAACTGTCTTAGCGAAAGTCTTCTTGAGGGGAAAGCTGTAACTCTGTCAGATGATTTCACAGAACACAAAGAAGTTTTTCAGAAAGCTTCTTTCTCTTTGTTATCGGAGGATATTTACTTTGGCCCTGTAGTCTTCTAAGGGATCTGAAATATCTGTTCTCAGATTCCACAGAAATAAGGCTAGCAAAGAGATACACCAAATACAGATGTAACTCTGTGAGATGAATTAACAGAACAATAAGCAGTTTCTCAGAAAGATTCTTTCTAGATTTCATCTGAGGATATTTCCTTTTTCACCATAGCCCTGTGTTTGCTTCCAAATATCACTTTGCCAATTCCACAAGAACTGTCTTAGCGAAAGCCTTCTTGTGGGGAAAGTTGTAACTCTGTGAGATGATTTCACAGAACCCAAAGAAGTGTCTCAGAAAGCTTCTTTCTCTTTGTTTTCGGAGGATATTGCCTTTGACCATTGAGTCTTCAAAGGGATCCGAAATATCTGTTCTCCTATTCAACAGAAATAAGGCAAGCAAAGAAATCCACGAAAGACAGATGTAACACTGTGAGATGAATTAACAGAACACTAAGCAGTTTCTCAGAAAGCTTCTTCCCAGATTTCATCAGAGGATATTTCCTTTTTCACCATTGCCCTCTATGGGCTTCCAAATATCACTCTGCCTATTCCACAAGAACTGTCTTAGCGAAAGGCTTCTCTAGGGGACAGCTGTATCTCTGAGAGATGATTTCACAGAACACAAAGAAGTTTCTCAGAAAGCTTCTTTCTCTTTGTTATCGGAGTATATTACCTTTGGCCCTATAGTCTTCAAAGGATCCGAAATATCTGTTCTCACATTCCACAGAAATAAGGCTAGCAAAGAGATCCACGAAATACAGATGTAACTCTGTGAGATGAATTAACAGAACACTAAGCAGTTTCTCAGAAAGCTTCTTTCCAGATTTCATCTGAGGATATTTCCCTTTTCACCATAGACTTCTATGCGCTTCCAAATATCACTTTGCCAATTCCATAAGAACTGTCTTATAAAAAGACTTCTTGAGGGGAAAGCTGTAACTCTGTGAGGTGATTTCACAAAACACAAAAAACCTCTTTCTCTTTGTTATCAGAGGATATTTCCTTTGGCCCTATATTCTTCTAAGGAACCGAAATATCTGTTTTCAGATTCCACAGAAATAAGGCTAGCAAACACATCCAGGAAATACAGAGGTAACTCTGTGAGATGAATTACCAGAACAATAAGCAGAGTCTCAGAAAGCTTCTTTCCACATTTCATCTGAGGATATTTCCTATTTCACCATAGCCCTCTATGCGCTTCCAAATATCACTTTGCCAATTCCACAAGAACTGTCTTAGCGAAAGGCTTCTTGAGGGGAATGCTGTAACTCTGTGAGATGATTTCATGGAACACAAAGAAGTTTCTCAGAAAGCTTCTTTCTCTTTGTTATCGGAGGATATTTCCTTTGGCCCTCTTTTCTTCACAGGGATCCGAAATATCTCTTCTCAGGTTTCACAGAAATAAGTCTAGCAAAGAGATCCACGAAATACAGATGTAACTCTGTGAGATGAATTAACACAACCCTAAGCAGTTTCTCAGAAAACTTCTTTCCAGATTTCATCTGAGGATATTTCCTTTTTCACCATAGCCCTCTAAGGGCTTCCAAATATCACTTTGCCAATTCCACAAGAACTGTCTTAGCGAAAGGCTTCTTGAGGGGAAAGCTGTAACTCTGTGAGATTATTTCACAAAACACAAAGTAGTTTCTCAGAAAGCTTCTTTCTCTTTGTTATCGGAGGAAATTTCCTTTGGCCCTATAGTCTTCAAAGAGATCCGAAATATCTCTTCTCAAGCTCCACAGAAATAAGGCTAGCAAAGAGATCCACGAAATACAGATGTAACTCTGTGAAATGAATTAACAGAACACTGAGCAGTTTCTCAGAAAGCTTCATTCCGGATTTCATCTGAGGGTATTTCCTTTTTCACCTTAGCCCTCTATGGGCTTCCAAATATCACTTTGCCATTTCCACAAGAACTGTATTAGCGAAAGGCTTCTTGAGGGGAAAGCTGTAACTCTGTGAGATGATTTCACAGAACAGGAAGAAGTTTCTCAGAAAGCTTCTTTCTCTTTGTTATCGGAGGATATTTCCTTTGGCCCTATATTCTTCTAAGGATACGAAATATCGGTTTTCAGATTCCACAGAAATAAGGCAAGCAAACACATCCAGGAAATACAGAGGTAACTCTGTGAGATGAATTACCAGAACAATAAGCAGAGTCTCAGAAAGCTTCTTTCCACATTTCATCTGAGGATATTTCCTATTTCACCATAGCCCTCTATGCGCTTCCAAATATCACTTTGTCAATTCCAAAAGAACTGTCTTAGCGAAAGGCTTCTTGCGGGGAATGGTGTAACTCTGTGAGATGATTTCACGGAACACAAAGAAGTTTCTCAGAAAGCTTCTTTCTCTTTGTTATCGGAAGATATTTCCTTTGGCCCTCTTTTCTTCAAAGGGATTCGAAATATCTCTTCTCAGGTTCCACAGAAATAAGGCTAGCAAAGAGATCCACGAAATACAGATGTAACTCTGTGAGATGAATTAACACAACACTAAGCAGTTTCTCAGAAAGCTTCTTTCCAGATTTTATCTGAGGATATTTCCTTTTTCACCATAGCCCTCTATGCGCTTCCAAATATCACTTTGGCAATTGCACAAGAACTGTCGTAGCGAAAGCCTTCTTGAGGGGAAAGCTGTAACTCTGTGAGATGATTTCAGAGATCACAAAGTAGTTTCTCAGAAAGCTTCTTTCACTTTGTTATAGGAGGATATTTCCTTTGGCCCTACAGTCCTTTAAGGGATCCGAAATATCTGTTCTCAGATTCCACAGAAATAAGGCTAGCAAAGAGATCAACGAAATACAGATGTAAGTCTGTGAGATGAATTAACAGAACACTGAGCAGTTTCTCAGAAAGCTTCTTTCCAGATCTCATATGAGGATATTTCCTTTTTCACCTTAGCCCTCTATGGGCTTCCAAATATCACTTTGCCATTTCCACAAGAACTGTCTTAGCGAAAGGCTTCTTGAGGGGAAAGCTGTAACTCTGTGAGATGATTTCACAGAACACGAAGAAGTTTCTCAGAAAACTTCTTTCTCTTTGTTATCGGAGGATATTTCCTTTGGCCCTATATCCTTCTAAGGAACCGAAATATCTGTTTTCAGATTCCACAGAAATAAGGCTAGCAAACACATCCAGAAAATACAGAGGTAACTCTGTGAGATGAATTACCAGAACAATAAGCAGAGTCTCAGAAAGCTTCTTTCCACATTTCATCTGAGGATATTTCCTATTTCACCATAGCCCTCAATGGGCTTCCAAATATCACTTTGCGAATTCCACAAGAACTGTCTCAGCGAAAGCCTTCTTGAGGGGAAAGCTGTAACTCTGTGAGATGATTTCAGAGATCACAAAGAAGTTTCTCAGAAAGCTTCTTTCTCTTTGTTATCGGAGGATATTTTCTGTGGTCCTATAGTCTTCAAAGGGATCCGAAATATCTGTTCTCAGACTTCACAGAAATAACGCTAGCAAAGAGGTCCACGAAATACAGATGCAACGCAGTGAGATGAATTAACAGAACACTAAGCAGTTTCTCAGAAAGCTTCTTTCCAGATTTCATCTGAGGATATTTCCTTTTTCACCATAGCCCTCTATGCGATTCCAAATATCACTTTGCCAATTCCACAAGAACTGTCTTAGCGAAAGCCTTCTTAAGGGGAAAGCTGTAACTCTGTGAGATGATTTCACAGAACACAAAGAAGTTTCTCAGAAAGCTTCTTTCACTTTGTTATCGGAGGAAATTTCCTTTGGCCCTATAGTCCTCTAAGGGATCCGAAATATCTGTTCTCAGATTCCACAGAAATAAGGCTAGCAAAGAGATCAACGAAATACAGATGTAACTCTGTGAGATGAATTAACAGAACACTGAGCAGTTTCTCAGAAAGCTTCTTTCCAGATTTCATCTGAGGATATTTCCTTTTTCACCATAGCCCTCTATGGGCTTCCAAATATCACTTTGCCAATTCCACAAGAACTGTCTTAGCGAAAGGCTTCTTGAGGGGAAAGCTGTAACTCTGTGAGATGATTTCACAGAACACAAAGTAGTTTCTCAGAAAGCTTCTTTCTCTTTGTTATCGGAGGATATTTCCTTTGGCCCTATAGTCTTCAAAGGGATCCGAAATATCTGCTCTCAGGTTCCACAGAAATAAGGCTAGCAAAGAGATCCACGAAATACAGATGTATCTCCTTGAGATGAATTAACAGAACACTAAGCAGTTTCTCAGAAAGCTTCTTTCCAGATTTCATCTGAGGATATTTCCTTTTTCACCATAGCCCTCTATGGGCTTCCAAATATCACTTTGCCAATTCCACAAGAACTGTCTCAGCGAAAGGCTTCTTGAGGGGAAAGCTGTAACTCTCTGAGATGATTTCACAGAACACAAAGAAGTTTCTCAGAAAGCTTCTTTCTCTTTGTTATCGGAGGATATTTCCTTTGGCCCTAGAGTCTTCTAAGGGATCCGAATTATCTGTTCTCAGATTCCACAGAAATAAGGCTAGCAAAGAGATCCACGAAATACAGATGTAACTCTGTGAGAAGAATTAACAGAACAATAAGCAGTTTCTCAGAAAGCTTCTTTCCAGATTTCATCTGAGGATATTTCCTTTTTCACCATAGCCCTCTATGGGCTTCCAAATATCACTTTGGCAATTCCAGAAGAACTGTCTTAGCGAAAGGCTTCTTGAGGGGAAAGCTGTAACTCTGTGATATGATTTCACAGAACACAAAGTAGTTTCTCAGAAAGCTTCTTTCTCTTTGTTATCGGAGGATATTTCCTTTGGCCCTATAGTCTTCAAAGGGATCCGAAATATCTGCTCTCAGGTTCCACAGAAATAAGGCTAGCAAAGAGATCCACGAAATACAGATGTATCTCTGTGAGATGAATTAACAGAACAATAAGCAGTTTCTCAGAAAGCTTCTTTCCAGATTTCATCTGAGGATATTTCCTTTTTCACCATAGCCCTGTGTTTGCTTCCGAATATCACTTTGCCAATTCCACAAGAACTGTCTTAGCGAAAGGCTTCTTGAGGGGAAAGCTGTAACTCTGCGAGATGATTTCACAGAACCCAAAGAAGTTTCTCAGAAAGCTTATTTCTCTTTGTTATCGGAGGATATTTCCTTTGGCAATAGAGTCTTCTAAGGGATCCGAATTATCTGTTCTCAGATTCCACAGAAATAAGGCTAGCAAAGAGATCCACGAAATACAGATGTAACTCTGTGAGAAGAATTAACAGAACACTGAGCAGTTTCTCAGAAAGCTTCTTTCCAGATTTCATCTGAGGATATTTCCTTTTTCACCATAGCCCTCTATGGGCTTCCAAATATCACTCTGGCAATTCCACAAGAACCGTCTTAGCGAAAGGCTTCTTGAGGGGAATGCTGTACCTCTCTGAGATGATTTTACAGAACACAAATTAGTTTCTCAGAAAGCTTCTTTCTCTTTGTTATCGGAAGATATTTCCTTTGGTCCTATAGTATTCAAAGGGATCCGAAATATCTGTTCTCAGATTTCACAGAAATAACGCTAGCAAAGAGGTCCACGAAATACAGATGCAACGCTGGGAGATGAATTAACAGAACACTAAGCAGTTTCTCAGAAAGCTTCTTTCCAGATTTCATCTGAGGATATTCCCTTTTTCACCATAGCCCTCTATGCGATTCCAAATATCACTTTCCCAATTCCACAAGAACTGTCTTAGAGAAAGCCTTCTTTAGGGGAAAGCTGTAACTCTGTGAGATGATTTCACAGAATACAAAGAAGTTTCTCGGAAAGCTTCTTTCACTTTGTTATCGGAGGATATTTCCTTTGGCCCTATAGTCCTCAAAGGGATCTGAAATATCTGTTCTCAGATTCCACAGAAATAAGGCTAGCAAAGAGATCAACGAAATACAGATGTAACTCTGTGAGATGAATTAACAGAACACTGAGCAGTTTCTCAGAAAGCTTCTTTCCAGATTTCATCTGAGGATATTTCCTTTTTCACCATAGCCCTGTATGGACTTCCAAATATCACTTTGCCAATTCCAGAAGAACTGTCTTAGCGAAATGCTTCTTGTGGGGAAAGCTGTAACTCTGTGAGATGATTTCACAGAAGACAAAGAAGTTTCTCAGAAAGCTTCTTTCTCTTTGTTATCGGAGGATATTTCCTTTGGCCCTATAGTCTTCTAAGGGATCTGAAATATCTGTTCTCAGATTCCACAGAAATAAGGCTAGCAAAGAGATCCACGAAACACAGATGTAACTCTGTGAGATGAATTAACAGAACATTACAGTTTCTCAGAAAGCTTCTTTCCAGAGATCATCTGAGGATATTTCCTCATTCACCATAGCCCTCTATGGGGTTCCAAATATCACTTTGCCAATCCTCAAGAACTGTCTCAGCGAAAGGCTTCTTGAGGGGAATGCTGTATCTCTCTGAGATGATTTCACAGAACACAAAGAAGTTTCTCAGAAATCTTCTTTCTCTTTGTTATCGGAGGATATTTCCTTTGGCCCTATAGTCTTCTAAGGGATCCGAAATATCTGTTCTCAGATTTCACAGAAATATCGCTAGCAAAGAGATCAACGAAATACAGATGTAACTCTGTGAGATGAATTAACAGAACACTAAGCGGTTTCTCCGAAAGCTTCTTTCCAGATTTCATCTGAGGATATTTCCTTTTTCACCATAGCCCTCTATGGGCTTCCAAATATCACTTTGCCAATTCCACAAGAACTGTCTTAGCGAAAGGCTTCCTGAGGGGAAAGCTGTAACTCTGCGAGATGATTTCACAGAACACAAAGAAGTTTCTCAGAAAGCTTCTTTCTCTTTCTTATCGGAGGATATTTCCTTTGGCCCTAGATTCTTCTAAGGGATCCGAAATATCTGTTCTCAGATTGCACAGAAATAAGGCTAGCAAAGAGATCCACGAAATACAGATGTAACTCTGTGAGAAGAATTAACAGAACAATAAGCAGTTTCTCAGAAAGCTTCTTTCCAGATTTCATCTGAGGATATTTCCTTTTTCACCATAGCCCTCTATGGGCTTCCAAATATCACTTTGGCAATTCCACAAGAACTGTCTTAGCGAAAGGCTTCTTGAGGGGAAAGCTGTAACTCTGTGAGATGATTTCACAGAACACAAAGAAGTTTCTCAGAAAGCTTCTTTCTCTTTGTCGGAAGATATTTCCTTTGGCCCTATAGTCTTCTAAGGGATCCGAAATATCTGTTCTCAGATTCCACAGAAATAAGGCTAGCAAAGAGATCCACGAAATACAGATGTAACTCTGTGAGATGAATTAACAGAACACTACAGTTTCTCAGAAAGCTTCTTTCCAGAGATCATCTGAGGATATTTCCTTTTTCACCCAAGCCCTCTGTACGCTTCGAAATATCACTTTGCCAATTCCACAAGAACTGTCTTAGCGAAAGGCTTCTTGAGGGGAAAGCTGTAACTCTGTGAGATGATTTCATAGACCACAAAGGAGTTTCTCAGAAAGCTTCTTTCACTTTGTTATCGGAGGATATTTCCTTTGGCCCTATAGTCCTCTAAGGAATCCGAAATATCTTTTCTCAGATTCCACAGAAATAAGGCTAGCAAAGAGATCAACGAAATACAGATGTAACTCTGTGAGATGAATTAACAGAACACTGAGCAGTTTCTCAGAAAGCTTCTTTCCAGATTTCATCTGAGGATATTTCCTTTTTCACCATAGCCCTGTATGGGCTTCCAAATATCACTTTGCCAATTCCAGAAGAACTGGCTTAGCGAAATGCTTCTTGTGGGGAAAGCTGTAACTCTGTGAGATGATTTCACAGAAGACAAAGAAGTTTCTCAGAAAGCTTCTTTCTCTTTGTTATCGGTGGATATTTCATTTGGCCCTATAGTCTTCTAAGGGATCTGAAGTATCTGTTCTCAGATTCCACAGAAATAAGGCTAGCAAAGAGATCCACGAAACACAGATGTAACTCTGTGAGATGAATTAACAGAACATTACAGTTTCTTAGAAAGCTTCTTTCCAGAGATCATCTGAGGATATTTCCTTATTCACCATAGACCTCTATGGGCTTCCAAATATCACTTTGCCAATCCACAAGAACTGTCTCAGCGAAAGGCTTCTAGAGGGGAATGCTGTAACTCTCTGAGGATGATTTCACAGAACACAAAGAAGTTTCTCAGAAATCTTCTTTCTCTTTGTTATCGGTGGATATTTCCTTTGGCCCTATAGTCTTCTAAGGGATCCGAAATATCTGTTCTCAGATTTCACAGAAATAACGCTAGCAAAGATATCCACGAAATACAGATGTAACTCTGTGAGATGAATTAACAGAACACTAAGCAGTTTCTCAGAAAGCTTCTTTCCAGATTTCATCTGAGGATATTTCCTTTTTCACCATAGCCCTCTATGGGCTTCCAAATATCACTTTGCCAATTCCACAAGAACTGTCTTAGCGAAAGGCTTCTTGAGGGGAAAGCTGTAACTCTGTGAGATGATTTCACAGAACACAAAGTAGTTTCTCAGAAATCTTCTTTCTCTTTGTTATCGGAGGATATTTCCTTTGGCCCTATAGTCTTCAAAGGGATCCGAAATATCTGCTCTCAGGTTCCACAGAAATAAGGCTAGCAAAGAGATCCACGAAATACAGATGTATCTCTGTGAGATGAATTAAGAGAACAATAAGCAGTTTCTCAGAAAGCTTCTTTCCAGATTTCATCTGAGGATATTTCCTTTTTCACCATAGCCCTGTGTTTGCTTCCAAATATCACTTTGCCAATTCCACAAGAACTGTCTTAGCGAAAGGCTTCTTGAGGGGAAAGCTGTAACTCTGTGAGATGATTTCACAGAACACAAAGAAGTTTCTCAGAAAGCTTATTTCTCTTTGTTATCGGAGGATATTTCCTTTGGCCCTAGAGTCTTCTAAGGGATCCGAATTATCTGTTCTCAGATTCCACAGAAATAAGGCTAGCAAAGAGATCCACGAAATACAGATGTAACTCTTTGAGAAGAATTAACAGAACACTGAGCAGTTTCTCAGAAAGCTTCTTTCCAGATTTCATCTGAGGATATTTCCTTTTTCACCATAGCCCTCTATGGGCTTCCAAATATCACTCTGGCAATTCCACAAGAACCGTCTTAGCGAAAGGCTTCTTGAGGGGAATGCTGTACCTCTCTGAGATGATTTTACAGAACACAAATTAGTTTCTCAGAAAGCTTCTTTCTCTTTGTTATCGGAAGATATTTCCTTTGGTCCTATAGTATTCAAAGGGATCCGAAATATCTGTTCTCAGACTTCACAGAAATAACGCTGGCAAAGAGGTCCACGAAATACAGATGCAACGCTGGGAGATGAATTAACAGAACACTAAGCAGTTTCTCAGAAAGCTTCTTTCCAGATTTCATCTGAGGATATTCCCTTTTTCAACATAGCCCTCTATGCGATTCCAAATATCACTTTCCCAATTCCACAAGAACTGTCTTAGAGAAAGCCTTCTTGAGGGGAAAGCTGTAACTCTGTGAGATGATTTCACAGAATACAAAGAAGTTTCTCGGAAAGCTTCTTTCACTTTGTTATCGGAGGATATTTCCTTTGGCCCTATAGTCCTCAAAGGGATCTGAAATATCTGTTCTCAGATTCCACAGAAATAAGGCTAGCAAAGAGATCAACGAAATACAGATGTAACTCTGTGAGATGAATTAACAGAACACTGAGCAGTTTCTCAGAAAGCTTCTTCCCAGATTTCATCTGAGGATATTTCCTTTTTCACCATAGCCCTGTATGGACTTCCAAATATCACTTTGCCAATTCCAGAAGAACTCTCTTAGCGAAATGCTTCTTGTGGGGAAAGCTGTAACTCTGTGAGATGATTTCACAGAAGACAAAGAAGTTTCTCAGAAAGCTTCTTTCTCTTTGTTATCGGAGGATATTTCCTTTGGCCCTATAGTCTTCTAAGGGATCTGAAATATCTGTTCTCAGATTCCACAGAAATAAGGCTAGCAAAGAGATCCACGAAACACAGATGTAACCCTGTGAGATGAATTAACAGAACATTACAGTTTCTCAGAAAGCTTCTTTCCAGAGATCATCTGAGGATATTTCCTTATTCACCATAGCCCTCTATGGGCTTCCAAATATCACTTTGCCAATCCACAAGAACTGTCTCAGCGAAAGGCTTCTAGAGGGGAATGCTGTAACTCTCTGAGGATGATTTCACAGAACACAAAGAAGTTTCTCAGAAATCTTCTTTCTCTTTGTTATAGGTGGATATTTCCTTTGGCCCTATAGTCTTCTAAGGGATCCGAAATATCTGTTCTCAGATTTCACAGAAATAACGCTAGCAAAGAGATCCACGAAATACAGATGTAACTCTTTGAGAAGAATTAACAGAACACTGAGCAGTTTCTCAGAAAGCTTCTTTCCAGATTTCATCTGAGGATATTTCCTTTTTCACCATAGCCCTCTATGGGCTTCCAAATATCACTCTGGCAATTCCACAAGAACCGTCTTAGCGAAAGGCTTCTTGAGGGGAATGCTGTACCTCTCTGAGATGATTTTACAGAACACAAATTAGTTTCTCAGAAAGCTTCTTTCTCTTTGTTATCGGAAGATATTTCCTTTGGTCCTATAGTATTGAAAGGGATCCGAAATATCTGTTCTCAGACTTCACAGAAATAACGCTGGCAAAGAGGTCCACGAAATACAGATGCAACGCTGGGAGATGAATTAACAGAACACTAAGCAGTTTCTCAGAAAGCTTCTTTCCAGATTTCATCTGAGGATATTCCCTTTTTCAACATAGCCCTCTATGCGATTCCAAATATCACTTTGCCAATTCCACAAGAACTGTCTTAGAGAAAGCCTTCTTGAGGGGAAAGCTGTAACTCTGTGAGATGATTTCACAGAATACAAAGAAGTTTCTCGGAAAGCTTCTTTCACTTTGTTATCGGAGGATATTTCCTTTGGCCCTATAGTCCTCAAAGGGATCTGAAATATCTGTTCTCAGATTCCACAGAAATAAGGCTAGCAAAGAGATCAACGAAATACAGATGTAACTCTGTGAGATGAATTAACAGAACACTGAGCAGTTTCTCAGAAAGCTTCTTTCCAGATTTCATCTGAGGATATTTCCTTTTTCACCATAGCCCTGTATGGACTTCCAAATATCACTTTGCCAATTCCAGAAGAACTCTCTTAGCGAAATGCTTCTTGTGGGGAAAGCTGTAACTCTGTGAGATGATTTCACAGAAGACAAAGAAGTTTCTCAGAAAGCTTCTTTCTCTTTGTTATCGGAGGATATTTCCTTTGGCCCTATAGTCTTCTAAGGGATCTGAAATATCTGTTCTCAGATTCCACAGAAATAAGGCTAGCAAAGAGATCCACGAAACACAGATGTAACCCTGTGAGATGAATTAACAGAACATTACAGTTTCTCAGAAAGCTTCTTTCCAGAGATCATCTGAGGATATTTCCTTATTCACCATAGCCCTCTATGGGCTTCCAAATATCACTTTGCCAATCCACAAGAACTGTCTCAGCGAAAGGCTTCTAGAGGGGAATGCTGTAACTCTCTGAGGATGATTTCACAGAACACAAAGAAGTTTCTCAGAAATCTTCTTTCTCTTTGTTATAGGTGGATATTTCCTTTGGCCCTATAGTCTTCTAAGGGATCCGAAATATCTGTTCTCAGATTTCACAGAAATAACGCTAGCAAAGATATCCACGAAATACAGATGTAACTCTGTGAGATGAATTAACAGAACACTAAGCAGTTTCTCAGAAAGCTTCTTTCCAGATTTCATCTGAGGATATTTCCTTTTTCACCATAGCCCTCTATGGGCTTCCAAATATCACTTTGCCAATTCCACAAGAACTGTCTTAGCGAAAGGCTTCTTGAGGGGAAAGCTGTAACTCTGTGAGATGATATCACAGAACACAAAATAGTTTCTCAGAAAGCTTCTTTATCTTTGTTATCGGAGGATATTTCCTTTGGCCCTATAGTCTTTAAAGGGATCCGAAATATCTGCTCTCAGGTTCCACAGAAATAAGGCTAGCAAAGAGATACACGAAATACAGATGTATCTCTGTGAGATGAATTAACAGAACAATAAGCAGTTTCTCAGAAAGCTTCTTTCCAGATTTCATCTGAGGATATTTCCTTTTTCACCATAGCCCTCCATGGGCTTCCAAATATCACTTTGCCAATTCCACAAGAACTGTCTTAGCGAAAGGCTTCTTGAGGGGAAAGCTGTAACTCTGTGAGATGATTTCACAGAACACAAAGTAGTTTCTCAGAAAGCTTCTTTCTCTTTGTTATCGGAGGATATTTCCTTTGGCCCTATAGTCTTCAAAGGGATCCGAAATATCTGCTCTCAGGTTCCACAGAAATAAGGCTAGCAAAGAGATCCACGAAATACAGATGTATCTCTGTGAGATGAATTAACAGAACAATAAGCAGTTTCTCAGAAAGCTTCTTTCCAGATTTCATCTGAGGATATTTCCTTTTTCACCATAGCCCTGGGTTTGCTTCCAAATATCACTTTGCCAATTCCACAAGAACTGTCTTAGCGAAAGGCTTCTTGAGGGGAAAGCTGTAACTCTGTGAGATGATTTCACAGAACACAAAGAAGTTTCTCAGAAAGCATATTTCTCTTTGTTATCGGAGGATATTTCCTTTGGCCCTAGAGTCTTCTAAGGGATCCGAATTATCTGTTCTCAGATTCCACAGAAATAAGGCTAGCAAAGAGATCCACGAAATACAGATGTAACTCTGTGAGAAGAATTAACAGAACACTGAGCAGTTTCTCAGAAAGCTTCTTTCCAGATTTCATCTGAGGATATTTCCTTTTTCACCATAGCCCTCTATGGGCTTCCAAATATCACTCTGGCAATTCCACAAGAACCGTCTTAGCGAAAGGCTTCTTGAGGGGAATGCTGTACCTCTCTGAGATGATTTTACAGAACACAAATTAGTTTCTCAGAAAGCTTCTTTCTCTTTGTTTTCGGAAGATATTTCCTTTGGTCCTATAGTATTCAAATGGATCCGAAATATCTGTTCTCAGACTTCACAGAAATAACGCTAGCAAAGAGGTCCACGAAATACAGATGCAACGCTGGGAGATGAATTAACAGAACACTAAGCAGTTTCTCAGAAAGCTTCTTTCCAGATTTCATCTGAGGATATTCCCTTTTTCACCATAGCCCTCTATGCGATTCCAAATATCACTTTCCCAATTCCACAAGAACTGTCTTAGAGAAAGCCTTCTTGAGGGGAAAGCTGTAACTCTGTGAGATGATTTCACAGAATACAAAGAAGTTTCTCGGAAAGCTTCTTTCACTTTGTTATCGGAGGATATTTCCTTTGGCCCTATAGTCCTCAAAGGGATCTGAAATATCTGTTCTCAGATTCCACAGAAATAAGGCTAGCAAAGAGATCAACGAAATACAGATGTAACTCTGTGAGATGAATTAACAGAACACTGAGCAGTTTCTCAGAAAGCTTCTTTCCAGATTTCATCTGAGGATATTTCCTTTTTCACCATAGCCCTGTATGGACTTCCAAATATCACTTTGCCAATTCCAGAAGAACTGTCTTAGCGAAATGCTTCTTGTGGGGAAAGCTGTAACTCTGTGAGATGATTTCACAGAAGACAAAGAAGTTTCTCAGAAAGCTTCTTTCTCTTTGTTATCGGAGTATATTTCCTTTGGCCCTATAGTCTTCTAAGGGATCTGAAATATCTGTTCTCAGATTCCACAGAAATAAGGCTAGCAAAGAGATCCACGAAACACAGATGTAACTCTGTGAGATGAATTAACAGAACATTACAGTTTCTCAGAAAGCTTCTTTCCAGAGATCATCTGAGGATATTTCCTCATTCACCATAGCCCTCTATGGGGTTCCAAATATCACTTTGCCAATCCTCAAGAACTGTCTCAGCGAAAGGCTTCTTGAGGGGAATGCTGTAACTCTCTGGGATGATTTCACAGAACACAAAGAAGTTTCTCAGAAATCTTCTTTCTCTTTGTTATCGGAGGATATTTCCTTTGGCCCTATAGTCTTCTAAGGGATCCGAAATATCTGTTCTCAGATTTCACAGAAATATCGCTAGCAAAGAGATCAACGAAATATAGATGTAACTCTGTGAGATGAATTAACAGAACACTAAGCGGTTTCTCCGAAAGCTTCTTTCCAGATTTCATCTGAGGATATTTCCTTTTTCACCATAGCCCTCTATGGGCTTCCAAATATCACTTTGCCAATTCCACAAGAACTGTCTTAGCGAAAGGCTTCCTGAGGGGAAAGCTGTAACTCTGCGAGATGATTTCACAGAACACAAAGAAGTTTCTCAGAAACCTTCTTTCTCTTTCTTATCGGAGGATATTTCCTTTGGCCCTAGAGTCTTCTAAGGGATCCGAAATATCTGTTCTCAGATTCCACAGAAATAAGGCTAGCAAAGAGATCCACGAAATACAGATGTAACTCTGTGAGAAGAATTAACAGAACAATAAGCAGTTTCTCAGAAAGCTTCTTTCCAGATTTCATCTGAGGATATTTCCTTTTTCACCATAGCCCTCTATGGGCTTCCAAATATCACTTTGGCAATTCCACAAGAACTGTCTTAGCGAAAGGCTTCTTGAGGGGAAAGCTGTAACTCTGTGAGATGATTTCACAGAACACAAAGAAGTTTCTCAGAAAGCTTCTTTCTCTTTATCGGAAGATATTTCCTTTGGCCCTATAGTCTTCTAAGGGATCCGAAATATCTGTTCTCAGATTCCACAGAAATAAGGCTAGCAAAGAGATCCACGAAATACAGATGTAACTCTGTGAGATGAATTAACAGAACACTACAGTTTCTCAGAAAGCTTCTTTCCAGAGATCATCTGAGGATATTTCCTTTTTCACCCTAGCCCTCTGTACGCTTCGAAATATCACTTTGCCAATTCCACAAGAACTGTCTTAGCGAAAGGCTTCTTGAGGGGAAAGCTGTAACTCTGTGAGATGATTTCATAGACCACAAAGGAGTTTCTCAGAAAGCTTCTTTCACTTTGTTATCGGAGGATATTTCCTTTGGCCCTATAGTCCTCTAAGGAATCCGAAATATCTTTTCTCAGATTCCACAGAAATAAGGCTAGCAAAGAGATCAACGAAATACAGATGGAACTCTGT
Organism: Macaca nemestrina; assembly: GCF_043159975.1. NCBI lineage: Eukaryota > Metazoa > Chordata > Mammalia > Primates > Cercopithecidae > Macaca > Macaca nemestrina. The sequence continues at coordinate 30,141,777 of NC_092143.1, forward strand.
GAGATGAATTAACAGAACACTGAGCTGTTTCTCAGAAAGCTTCTTTCCAGATTTCATCTGAGGATATTTTCTTTTTCACCATAGCCCTGTATGGGCTTCCAAATATCACTTTGCCAATTCCAGAAGAACTGGCTTAGCGAAATGCTTCTTGTGGGGAAAGCTGTAACTCTGTGAGATGATTTCACAGAAGACAAAGAAGTTTCTCAGAAAGCTTCTTTCTCTTTGTTATCGGTGGATATTTCATTTGGCCCTATAGTCTTCTAAGGGATCTGAAATATCTGTTCTCAGATTCCACAGAAATAAGGCTAGCAAAGAGATCCACGAAACACAGATGTAACTCTGTGAGATGAATTAACAGAACATTACAGTTTCTTAGAAAGCTTCTTTCCAGAGATCATCTGAGGATATTTCCTTATTCACCATAGCCCTCTATGGGCTTCCAAATATCACTTTGCCAATCCACAAGAACTGTCTCAGCGAAAGGCTTCTAGAGGGGAATGCTGTAACTCTCTGAGGATGATTTCACAGAACACAAAGAAGTTTCTCAGAAATCTTCTTTCTCTTTGTTATCGGTGGATATTTCCTTTGGCCCTATAGTCTTCTAAGGGATCCGAAATATCTGTTCTCAGATTTCACAGAAATAACGCTAGCAAAGATATCCACGAAATACAGATGTAACTCTGTGAGATGAATTAACAGAACACTAAGCAGTTTCTCAGAAAGCTTCTTTCCAGATTTCATCTGAGGATATTTCCTTTTTCACCATAGCCCTCTATGGGCTTCCAAATATCACTTTGCCAATTCCACAAGAACTGTCTTAGCGAAAGGCTTCTTGAGGGGAAAGCTGTAACTCTGTGAGATGATATCACAGAACACAAAATAGTTTCTCAGAAAGCTTCTTTATCTTTGTTATCGGAGGATATTTCCTTTGGCCCTATAGTCTTTAAAGGGATCCGAAATATCTGCTCTCAGGTTCCACAGAAATAAGGCTAGCAAAGAGATCCACGAAATACAGATGTATCTCTGTGAGATGAATTAAGAGAACAATAAGCAGTTTCTCAGAAAGCTTCTTTCCATATTTCATCTGAGGATATTTCCTTTTTCACCATAGCCCTCTATGGGCTTCCAAATTTCACTTTGGCATTTCCACAAGAACTGTCTTAGCGAAAGGCTTCTTGAGGGGAATGCTGTACCTCTCTGAGATGATTTTACAGAACACTAATTAGTTTCTCAGAAAGCTTCTTTCTCTTTGTTATCGGAGGATATTTCCTTTGGTCCTATAGTCTTCAAAGGGATCCGAAATATCTCTTCTCAGACTTCACAGAAATAACGTTAGCAAAGAGGTCCACGAAATACAGATGCAACGCTGTGAGATGAATTAACAGAACACTAAGCAGTTTCTCAGAAATCTTCTTTCCAGATTTCATCTGAGGATATTCCCTTTTTCACCATAGCCCTCTATGCGATTCCAAATATCACTTTCCCAATTCCACAAGAACTGTCTAAGCGAAAGCCTTCTTGAGGGGAAAGCTGTAACTCTGTGAGATGATCTCACAGAACACAAAGAAGTTTCTCGGAAAGCTTCTTTCACTTTGTTATCGGAGGATATTTCCTTTGGCCCTATAGTCTTCTAAGGGATCCGAAATATCTGTTCTCAGATTTCACAGAAATAACGCTAGCAAAGAGATCAACGAAATATAGATGTAACTCTGTGAGATGAATTAACAGAACACTAAGCGGTTTCTCAGAAAGCTTCTTTCCAGATTTCATCTGAGGATATTTCCTTTTTCACCATAGCCCTCTATGGGCTTCCAAATATCACTTTGCCAATTCCACAAGAACTGTCTTAGCGAAAGGCTTCTTGAGGGGAAAGCTGTAACTCTGTGAGATGATTTCACAGAACACAAAGTAGTTTCTCAGAAAGCTTCTTTCTCTTTGTTATCGGAGGATATTTCCTTTGGCCCAGTAGTCTTCAAAGGGATCCGAAATATCTGCTCTCAAGTTCCACAGAAATAAGGCTAGCAAAGAGATCCACGAAATACAGACGTATCTCTGTGAGATGAATTAACAGAACAATAAGCAGTTTCTCAGAAAGCTTCTTTCCAGATTTCATCTGAGGATATTTCCTTTTTCACCATAGCCCTCTATGGGCTTCCAAATATCACTTTGCCAATTCCACAAGAACTGTATTAGCGAAAGGCTTCTTGAGGGGAAAGCTGTAACTCTGCGAGATGATTTCACAGAACACAAAGAAGTTTCTCAGAAATCTTCTTTCTCTTTGTTATCGGAGGATATTTCCTTTGGCCCTAGAGTCTTATAAGGGATCCGAATTATCTGTTCTCAGATTACACAGAAATAAGGCTAGCAAAGAGATCCACGAAATACAGATGTAACTCTGTGAGAAGAATTAACAGAACAATAAGCAGTTTCTCAGAAAGCTTCTTTCCAGATTTCATCTGAGGATATTTCCTTTTTCACCATAGCCCTCTATGGGCTTCCAAATATCACTTTGGCTATTCCACAAGAACTGTCTTAGCCAAAGGCTTCTTGAGGGGAAAGCTGTAACTCTTTGAGATGAATTAACAGAACACTACAGTTTCTCAGAAAGCTTCTTTCCAGATATCATCTGAGGATATTTCCTTTTTCACCATAGCCCTCTATGGGCTTCCAAATGTCACTTTGCGAATTCCACAAGAAATGTCTCAGCGAAAGGCTTCTTGAGGGGAATGCTGTACCTCTCTGAGATGATTTTACAGAACACAAATTAGTTTCTCGGAAAGCTTCTTTCTCTTTGTTATCGGAGGATATTTCCTTTGGTCCTATAGTCTTCAGAGGGATCCGAAATATCTGTTCTAAGACTTCACAGAAATAACGTAGCAAAGAGGTCCACGAAATACAGATGCAACGCTGTGAGATGAATAAACAGAACACTAAGCAGTTTCTCAGAAAGCTTCTTTCCAGATTTCATCTGAGGATATTTCCTTTTTCACCATAGCCCTCTATGCGATTCCAAATATCACTTTGCCAATTCCACAAGAACTGTCTTAGCGAAAGCCTTCTTGAGGGGAAAGCTGTAACTCTGTTAGATGATTTCACAGAATACAAAGAAGTTTCTCAGAAAGCTTCTCTTACTTTGTTATCGGAGGATATTTCCTTTGACCCTATAGTCCTCTAAGGGATCCGAAATATCTGTTCTCAGATTCCACAGAAATAAGGCTAGCAAAGAGATCCACGAAATACAGATGTAACTCTGTGAGATGAATTAACAGAACACTACAGTTTCTCAGAAAGCTTCTTTCCAGAGATCATCTGAGAATATTTCCTTTTTCACCATAGCCCTCTATGGGCTTCCAAATATCTCTTTGCGAATTCCACAAGAACTGTCTCAGCGAAAGGCTTCTTGAGGGGAATGCTGTACCTCTCTGAGATGATTTTACAGAACACAAATTAGTTTCTCAGAAATCTTCTTTCTCTTTGTTATCGGAGGATATTTCCTTTGGTCCTATAGTCTTCAAAGGGATCCGAAATATCTGTTCTCAGACTTCACAGAAATAACGTAGCAAAGAGGTCCACGAAATACAGATGCAACGCTGTGAGATGAATTAACAGAACACTAAGCAGTTTCTCAGAAAGCTTCTTTCCAGATTTCATCTGAGGATATTTCCTTTTTCACAATAGCCCTCTATGCGATTCCAATTATCACTTTGCCAATTCCACAAGAACTGTCTTAGCGAAAGCCTTCTTGAGGGGAAAGCTGTAACTCTGTGAGATGATTTCACAGAACACAAAGAAGTTTCTCAGAAAGCTTCTTTCACTTTGTTATCGGAGGATATTTCCTTTGGCCCTATAGTCCTCTAAGGGATCCGAAATATCTTTTCTCAGATTCCACAGAAATAAGGCTAGCAAAGAGATCAACGAAATACAGATGTAACTTGGTGAGATGAATTAACAGAACACTGAGCAGTTTCTCAGAAAGCTTCTTTCCAGATTTCATCTGAGGATATTTCCTTTTTCACCATAGCCCTGTATGGGCTTCCAAATATCACTTTGCCAATTCCAGAAGAACTGTCTCAGCGAAATGCTTCTTGTGGCGAAAGCTGTAACTCTGTGAGATGATTTCACAGAAGACGAAGAAGTTTCTCAGAAAGCTTCTTTCTCTTTGTTATCGGAGGATATTTCCTTTGGTCCTAGAGTCCTCAAATGGATCCGAAATATCTGTTCTCAGACTTCACAGAAATAACGTAGCAAAGAGGTCCACGAAATACAGATGCAACGATGTGAGATGAATTAACAGAACACTAAGCAGTTTCTCAGAAAGCTTCTTTCCAGATTTCATCTGAGGATATTTCCTTTTTCACCTTAGCCCTCTATGGGCTTCCAAATATCACTTTGCCATTTCCACAAGAACTGTCTTAGCGTAAGGCTTCTTGAGGGGAAAGCTGTAACTCTGTTAGATGATTTCACAGAACACGAAGAAGTTTCTCAGAAAGCTTCTTTCTCTTTGTTATCGGAGGATATTTCCTTTGGCCCTATATTCTTCTAAGGATCCGAAATATCTGTTTTCAGATTCCACAGAAATAAGGCTAGCAAACACATCCAGGAAATACAGAGGTAACTCTGTGAGAAGAATTACCAGAACAATAAGCAGAGTCTCAGAAAGCTTCTTTCCACATTTCATCTGAGGATATTTCCTATTTCACCATAGCCCTCTATGGCCTTCCAAATATCACTTTGCCAATTCCACAAGAACTGTCTTAGCGAAAGGCTTCTTGAGTGGAAAGCTGTAACTCTGTGAGATGATTTCACAGAACACAAAGAAGTTTCTCAGAAAGCTTCTTTCTCTTTGTTATCGAAGGATATTTCCTTTGGCCCTATACTCTTCAAAGGGATCCGAAATATCTGTTCTCAGATTCCACAGAAATAAGGCTAGCAAAGAAATCCACGAAATACAGATGTAACTCTGTGAGATGAATTAACAGAACACTAAGCAGTTTCTCAGAAAGCTTCTTACCAGATTTCATCTGAGGATATTTCCTTTTTCACCATAGCCCTCTATGCGCTTCCAAATATCACTTTGCCAATTCCACAAGAACTGTCTTAGCGAAAGGCTTCTTGAGGGGAAAGCTGTAACTCTGTGAGATGATTTCACGGAACACAAAGAAGTTTCTCAAAAAGCTTCTTTCTCTTTGTTATCGGAGAATATTTCCTTTGGCCCTGTAGTCTTCTAAGGGATCTGAAATATCTGTTCTCAGGTTCCACAGAAATAAGGCTAGCAAAGAGAACCACTAAATAGAGATGTAACTCTGTGAGATGAATTAACAGAACACTAAGCAGTTTCTCAGAAAGCTTCTTTCCAGATTTCATCTGAGGATATTTCCTTTTTCACCATTGCCCTCTAAGGGCTTCCAAATATCACTTTGCCAATTCCACTGTAACTGTCTTAGCGAAAGGCTTCTTGAGTGGAAAGCTGTAACTCTGTGAGATGATTTCACAGAACACAAAGAAGTTTGTCAGAAAGCTTCTTTCTCTTTGTTATCGGAGGATATTTCCTTTGGCCCTATACTCTTCAAAGGGATCCGAAATATCTGTTCTCAGATTCCACAGAAATAAGGCTAGCAAAGAAATCCACGAAATACAGATGTAACTCTGTGAGATGAATTAACAGAACACTAAGCAGTTTCTCAGAAACCTTCTTTCCAGATTTCATCTGAGGATATTTCCTTTTTCACCATAGCCCTCTATGGGCTTCCAAATATTACTTTGGCAATTCCACAATAACTGTCTTAGCGAAAGGCTTCTTGAGGGGAAAGCTGTAACTCCGTGAGATGATTTCACTGAACACAAAGAAGTTTCTCTGAAAGCTTCTTTCTCTTTGTTATCGGAGGATATTTCCTTTGGCCCTAGAGTCTTATAAGGGATCCGAAATATCTGTTCTCAGATTCCACAGAAAAAAGGCTAGCAAAGAGATCCACGAAATACAGATGTAACTCTGTGAGATGAATTAACAGAACACTGCAGTTTCTCAGAAAGCTTCTTTCCGGAGATCATCTGAGGATATTTCCTTTTTCACCATAGCCCTCAATGGGCTTCCAAATATCATTTGCGAATTCCACAAGAACTGTCTCAGCGAAAGTCTTCTTGAGGGGAATGCTGTACCTCTCTGAGATGATTTTACAGAACACAAATTAGTTTCTCAGAAAGCTTCTTTCTCTTTGTTATCGGAGGATATTTCCTTTGGTCCTATAGTCTTCAAAGGGATCCGAAATATCTGTTCTCAGACTTCACAGAAATAATGCTAGCAAAGAGGTCCACGAAATACAGATGCAACGCTGTGAGATGAATTAACAGAACACTAAGCAGTTTCCTAGAAAGCTTCTTTCCAGATTTCATCTGAGGATATTTCCTTTTTCACCATAGCCCTCTATGCGCTTCCAAATATCACTTTGCCAATTCCACAAGAACTGTCTTAGCGAAAGCCTTCTTGAGGGGAAAGCTGTAACTCTGTGAGATGATTTCACAGAACACAAAGAAGTTTCTCAGAAAGCTTCTTTCACTTTGTTATCGGAGGAAATTTCCTTTGGCCCTGTAGTCCTCTAAGGGATCCGAAATATCTGTTCTCAGATTCCACAGAAATAAGGCTAGCAAAGAGATCAACGAAATACAGATGTAACTCTGTGAGATGAATTAACAGAACACTGAGCAGTTTCTCAGAAAGCTTCTTTCCAGATTTCATCTGACGATATTTCCTTTTTCACCATAGCCCTCTTTGCGATTCCAAATATCACTTTGCCAATTCCAGAAGAACTGTGTTAGCGAAATGCTTCTTGTGGGGAAAGCTGTAACTCTGTGAGATGATTTCACAGAAGACAAAGAAGTTTCTCAGAAAGCTTCTTTCTCTTTGTTATCGGAGGATATTTCCTTAGGCCCTATAGTCTTCTAAGGGATCTGAAATATCTGTTCTCAGATTCCACAGAAATAAGGCTAGCAAAGAGATCCACGAAACACAGATGTAACTCTGTGAGATGAATTAACAGAACATTACAGTTTCTCAGAAAGCTTCTTTTCAGAGATCATCTGAGGATATTTCCTTATTCACCATAGCCCTCTATGGGCTTCCAAATATCACTTTGCCAATCCCCAAGAACTGTCTCAGCGAAAGGCTTCTTGAGGGGAATGCTGTAACTCTCTGAGATGACTTCACAGAACACAAAGAAGTTTCTCAGAAATCTTCTTTCTCTTTGTTATCGGAGGATATTTCCTTTGGCCCTATAGTCTTCTGAGGGATCCGAAATATCTGTTCTCAGATTTCACAGAAATAACGCTAGCAAAGAGATCCACGAAACACAGATGTAACTCTGTGAGATGAATTAACAGAACACTAAGCAGTTTCTCAGAAAGCTTCTTTCCAGATTTCATCTGAGGATATTTCCTTTTTCACCATAGACCTTTATGGGCTTCCAAATATCACTTTGCCAATTCCACAAGAACTGTCTTAGCGAAAGGCTTCTTGAGGGGAAAGCTGTAACTCTGTGAGATGATTTCACAGAACACAAAGAAGTTTCTCAGAAAGATTCTTTCTCTTTGTTATCGGAGGATATTTCCTTTGGCCCTAGAGTCTTCTAAGGGATCCGAATTATCGGTTCTCCGATTCCACAGAAATAAGTCTAGCAAAGAGATCCACGAAATACAGATGTAACTCTGTGAGAAGAATTAACAGAACAATAAGCAGTTTCTCAGAAAGCTTCTTTCCAGATTTCATCTGAGGATATTTCCTTTTTCACCATAGCCCTCTATGGGCTTCCAAATATCACTTTGGCAATTCCACAAGAACTGTCTTAGCGAAAGGCTTCTTGAGGGGAAAGCTGTAACTCTGTGAGGTGATTTCACAGAACACAAAGAAGTTTCTCAGAAAGCTTATTTCTCTTTGTTATCGGAGGATATTTCCTTTGGCCCTAGAGTCTTCTAAGGGATCCGAATTATCTGTTCTCAGATTCCACAGAAATAAGGCTAGCAAAGAGATCCACGAAATACAGATGTAACTCTGTGAGAAGAATTAACAGAACACTGAGCAGTTTCTCAGAAAGCTTCTTTCCAGATTTCATCTGAGGATATTTCCTTTTTCACCATAGCCCTCTATGGGCTTCCAAATATCACTCTGGCAATTCCACAAGAACTGTCTTAGCGAAAGGCTTCTTGAGGGGAATGCTGTACCTCTCTGAGATGACTTTACAGAACACAAATTAGTTTCTCAGAAAGCTTCTTTCTCTTTGTTATCGGAGGATATTGCCTTTGGTCCTATAGTATTCAAAGGGATCCGAAATATCTGTTCTCAGACTTCACAGAAATAACGCTAGCAAAGAGGTCCACGAAATACAGATGCAACGCTGGGAGATGAATTAACAGAACACTAAGCAGTTTCTCAGAAAGCTTCTTTCCAGATTTCATCTGAGGATATTTCCTTTTTCACCATAGCCCTCTATGCGATTCCAAATATCACTTTCCCAATTCCACAAGAACTGTCTTAGAGAAAGCCTTCTTGAGGGGAAAGCTGTAACTCTGTGAGATGATTTCACAGAACACAAAGAAGCTTCTCGGAAAGCTTCTTTCACTTTGTTATCGGAGGATATTTCCTTTGGCCCTATAGTCCTCAAAGGGATCCGAAATATCTGTTCTCAGATTCCACAGAAATAAGGCTAGCAAGGAGATCAACGAAATACAGATGTAACTCTGTGAGATGAATTAACAGAACACTGAGCAGTTTCTCAGAAAGCTTCTTTCCAGATTTCATCTGAGGATATTTAATTTTTCACCATAGCCCTGTATGGGCTTCCAAATATCACTTTGCCAATTCCAGAAGAACTGTCTTAGAGAAATGCTTCTTGTGGGGAAAGCTGTAACTCTGTGAGATGATTTCACAGAACACAAAGAAGTTTCTCAGAAAGCTTCTTTCTCTTTGTTATCTGAGGATATTTCCTTTGGCCCTGTAGTCTTCTAAGGCATCTGAAATATCTGTTCTCAGATTCCACAGAAATAAGGCTAGCAAAGAGATCCACGAAACACAGATATAACTCTGTGAGATGAATTAACAGAACATTACAGTTTCTCAGAAAGCTTGTTTCCAGAGATCATCTGAGGATATTTCCTTATTCACCATAGCCCTCTATGGGGTTCCAAATATCACTTTGCCAATCCTCAAGAACTGTCTCAGCGAAAGGCTTCTTGAGGGGAATGCTGTAACTCTCTGAGATGATTTCACAGAACACAAAGAAGTTTCTCAGAAATCTTCTTTCTCTTTGTTATCGGAGGATATTCCTTTGGCCCTATAGTCTTCTAAGGGATCAGAAATATCTGTTCTCAGATTTCACAGAAATAACGCTAGGAAAGAGATCAATGAAATACAGATGTAACTCCGTGAGATGAATTAACAGAACACTAAGCCGTTTCTCCGAAAGCTTCTTTCCAGATTTCATCTGAGGATATTTCCTTTTTCACCATAGCCCTCTATGGGCTTCCAAATATCACTTTGCCAATTCCACAAGAACTGTCTTAGCGAAAGGCTTCTTGAGGGGAAAGCTGTAACTCTGTGAGATGATTTCACAGAACAAAAAGTAGTTTCTCAGAAAGCTTCTTTCTCTTTGTTATCGGAGGATATTTCCTTTGGCCCTATAGTCTTCAAAGGGATCCGAAATATCTGCTCTCAGGTTCCACAGAAATAAGGCTAGCAAAGAGATCCACGAAATAGAGATGTATCTCTGTGAGATGAATTAACAGAACAATAAGCAGTTTCTCAGAAAGCTTCTTTCCAGATTTCATCTGAGGATATTTCCTTTTTCACCATAGCCCTCTATGGGCTTCCAAATATCACTTTTCCAATTCCACAAGAACTGTCTTAGCGAAAGGCTTCTTGAGGGGAAAGCTGTAACTCTGCGAGATGATTTCACAGAACACAAAGAAGTTTCTCAGAAAGCTTCTTTCTCTTTGTTATCGGAGGATATTTCCTTTGGCCCTAGAGTCTTCTAAGGGATCCGAATTATCTGTTCTCAGATTCCACAGAAATAAGGCTAGCAAAGAGATCCACGAAATACAGATGTAACTCTGTGAGAAGAATTAACAGAACAATAAGCAGTTTCTCAGAAAGCTTCTTTCCAGATTTCATCTGAGGATATTTCCTTTTTCACCATAACCCTCTATGGGCTTCCAAATATCACTTTGGCAATTCCACAAGAACTGTCTTAGCGAAAGGCTTCTTGAGGGGAAAGCTGTAACTCTGTGAGATGATTTCACAGAACACAAAGAAGTTTCTCAGAAAGCTTCTTTCTCTTTGTTATCGGAAGATATTTCCTTTGGCCCTATTGTCTTCTAAGGGATCCGAAATATCTGTTCTCAGATTCCACAGAAATAAGGCTAGCAAAGAGATCCACGAAATACAGATGTAACTCTGTGAGATGAATTAACAGAACACTGCAGTTTCTCAGAAAGCTTCTTTCCAGAGATCATCTGAGGATATTTCCTTTTTCACCATAGCCCTCTATGGGCTTCCAAATGTCACTTTGCCAATTCCACAAGAACTGTCTTACCGAAAGGCTTCTTGAGAGGAAAGCTGTAACTCTGTGAGATGATCTCACAGAACACAAAGAAGTTTCTCAGAAAGCTTCTTTCACTTTGTTATCGGAGAATATTTCCTTTGGCCCTGTATTCCTCAAAGGGATCCGAAATATCTGTTCTCAGACTTCACAGAAATAACGCTAGCAAAGAGATCCACGAAATACAGATGTAACTCTGTGAGATGAATTAACAGAACACTAAGCAGTTTCTCAGAAAGCTTCTTTCCAGATTTCATCTGAGGATATTTCCTTTTTCACCATAGCCCTCTATGGGCTTCCAAATATCACTTTGCCAATTCCACAAGAACTGTCTTAGCGAAAGGCTTCTTGAGGGGAAAGCTGTAACTCTGTGAGATGATTTCACAGAACACAAAGAAGTTTCTCAGAAAGCTTCTTTCACTTTGTTATCGGAGGATATTTCCTTTGGCTCTATAGTCCTCTAAGGGATCCGAAATATCTGTTCTCAGATTTCACAGAAATAACGCTAGCAAAGATATCCACGAAATACAGATGTAACTCTGTGAGATGAATTAACAGAACACTAAGCAGTTTCTCAGAAAGCTTCTTTCCAGATTTCATCTGAGGATATTTCCTTTTTCACCATAGCCCTGTATGGGCTTCGAAATATCACTTTGCCAATTCCAGAAGAACTGGCTTAGCGAAATGCTTCTTGTGGGGAAAGCTGTAACTCTGTGAGATGATTTCACAGAAGACAAAGAAGTTTCTCAGAAAGCTTCTTTCTCTTTGTTATCGCTGGATATTTCCTTTGGCCCTATAGTCTTCTAAGGGATCTGAAATATCTGTTCTCAGATTCCACAGAAATAAGGCTAGCAAAGAGATCCACGAAACACAGATGTAACGCTGTGAGATGAATTAACAGAACATTACAGTTTCTTAGAAAGCTTCTTTCCAGATTTCATCTGAGGATATTTCCTTTTTCACCATAGCCCTCTATGGGCTTCCAAATATCACTTTGGCAATTCCACAAGAACTGTCTTAGCGAAAGGCTTCTTGAGGGGAAAGCTGTAACTCTGTGAGATGATTTCACAGAACACAAAGAAGTTTCTCAGAAAGCTTCTTTCTCTTTGTTATCGGAGGATATTTCCTTTGGCCCCAGAGTCTTCTAAGGGATCCGAATTATCTGTTCTCAGATTCCACAGAAATAAGGCTAGCAAAGAGATCCACGAAATACAGATGTAACTCTGTGAGAAGAATTAACAGAACACTAAGCAGTTTCTCAGAAAGCTTCTTTCCAGATTTCATCTGAGGATATTTCCTTTTTCACCATAGCCCTCTATGGGCTTCCAAATATCACTTTGGCATTTCCACAAGAACTGTCTTAGCGAAAGGCTTCTTGAGGGGAATGCTGTACCTCTCTGTGATGATTTCACAGAACACAAATTAGTTTCTCAGAAAGCTTCTTTCTCTTTGTTATCGGAGGATATTTCCTTTGGTCCTATAGTCTTCAAAGGGATCCGAAATATCTGTTCTCAGACTTCACAGAAATAACGCTAGCAAAGAGGTCCACGAAATACAGATGCAACGCTGTGAGATGAATTAACAGAACACTAAGCAGTTTCTCAGAAAGCTTCTTTCCAGATTTCATCTGAGGATATTCCCTTTGTCACCATAGCCCTCTATGCGATTCCAAATATCACTTTCCCAATTCCACAAGAACTGTCTTAGCGAAAGCCTTCTTGAGGGGAAAGCTGTAACTCTGTGACATGATCTCACAGAACACAAAGAAGTTTCTCGGAAAGCTTCTTTCACTTTGTTATCGGAGGATAATTCCTTTGGCCCTATAGTCCTCTAAGGGATCCGAAATATCTGTTCTCAGATTCCACAGAAATAAGGCTAGCAAAGAGATCCACGAAACACAGATGTAATTCTCGGAGATGAATTAACAGAACATTATAGTTTCTCAGAAAGCTTCTTTCCAGAGATCATCTGAGGATATTTCCTTATTCACCATAGCCGTCTATGGGCTTCCAAATATCACTTTGCCAATCCACAAGAACTGTCTCAGCGAAAGGCTTCTTGAGGGGAATGCTGTAACTCTCTGAGATGATTTCACAGAACACAAAGAAGTTTCTCAGAAATCTTCTTTCTCTTTGTTATCGGAGGATATTTCCTTTGGCCCTATAGTCTTCTAAGGGATCCGAAATATCTGTTCTCAGATTTCACAGAAATAACGCTAGCAAAGAGATCAACGAAATATAGATGTAACTCTGTGAGATGAATTAACAGAACACTAAGCGGTTTCTCAGAAAGCTTCTTTCCAGATTTCATCTGAGGATATTTCCTTTTTCACCATAGCCCTCTATGGGCTTCCAAATATCACTTTGCCAATACCACAAGAACTGTCTTAGCGAAAGGCTTCTTGAGGGTAAAGCTGTAATTCTGTGAGATGATTTCACAGAACACAAAGTAGTTTCTCAGAAAGCTTCTTTCTCTTTGTTATCGGAGGATATTTCCTTTGGCCCAATTGTCTTCAAAGGGATCCGAAATATCTGCTCTCAGGTTCCACAGAAATAAGGCTAGCAAAGAGATCCACGAAATACAGATGTATCTCTGTGAGATGAATTAACAGAACAATAAGCAGTTTCTCAGAAAGCTTCTTTCCAGATTTCATCTGAGGATATTTCCTTTTTCACCATAGCCCTCTATGGGCTTCCAAATATCACTTTGCCAATTCCACAAGAACTGTCTTAGCGAAAGGCTTCTTGAGTGGAAAGCTGTAACTCTGCGAGATGATTTCACAGAACACAAAGAAGTTTCTCAGAAATCTTCTTTCTCTTTGTTATCGGAGGATATTTCCTTTGGCCCTAGAGTCTTATAAGGGATCCGAATTATCTGTTCTCAGATTCCACAGAAATAAGGCTAGCAAAGAGATCCACGAAATACAGATGTAACTCTGTGAGATGAATTAACAGAACACTAGAGTTTCTCAGAAAGCTTCTTTCCAGAGATCATCTGAGGATATTTCCTTTTTCACCATAGCCCTCTATGGGCTTCCAAATGTCACTTTGCGAATTCCACAAGAACTGTCTCAGCGAAAGGCTTCTTGAGGGGAATGCTGTACCTCTCTGAAATGATTTTACAGAACACAAATTAGTTTCTCAGAAAGCTTCTTTCTCTTTGTTATGGGAGGATATTTCCTTTGGTCCTATAGTCTTCAAAGGGATCCGAAATATCTGTTCTCAGACTTCACAGAAATAACGTAGCAAAGAGGTCCACGAAATACAGATGCAACGCTGTGAGATGAAATAACAGAACACTAAGCAGTTTCTCAGAAAGCTACTTTCCAGATTTCATCTGAGGATATTTCCTTTTTCACCATAGCCCTCTGTGCGATTCCAAATATCACTTTGCCAAATCCACAAGAACTGTCTTATCGAAAGCCTTCTTGAGGGGAAAGCTGTAACTCTGTTAGATGATTTCACAGAACACAAAGAAGTTTCTCAGAAAGCTTCTCTTAATTTGTTATCGGAGGATATTTCCTTTGGCCCTATAGTCCTCTAAGGGATCCGAAATATCTGTTCTCAGATTCCACAGAAATAAGGCTAGCAAAGAGATCCACGAAATACAGATGTAACTCTGTGAGATGAATTAACAGAACACTACAGTTTCTCAGAAAGCTTCTTTCCAGAGATCATCAGAGGATATTTCGTTTTTCACCATAGCCCTCTATGGGCTTCCAAATATCACTTTGCGAATTCCACAAGAACTGTCTCAGCGAAAGGCTTCTTGAGGGGAATGCTGTACCTCTCTGAGATGATTTTACAGAACACAAATTAGTTTCTCAGAAAGCTTCTTTCTCTTTGTTATCGGAGGATATTTCCTTTGGTCCTATAGTCTTCAAAGGGATCCGAAATATCTGTTCTCAGACTTCACAGAAATAACGTAGCAAAGAGGTCCACGAAATACAGATGCAACGCTGTGAGATGAATTAACAGAACACTAAGCAGTTTCTCAGAAAGCTTCTTTCCAGATTTCATCTGAGGATATTTCCTTTTTCACCATAGCCCTCTATGCGATTCCAAATATCACTTTGCCAATTCCACAAGAACTGTCTTAGCGAAAGCATTCTTGAGGGGAAAGCTCTAACTCTGTGAGGTGACTTCACAGAACACAAAGAAGTTTCTCAGAAAGCTTCTTTCACTTTGTTATCGGAGGATATTTCCTTTGGCCCTATAGTCCTCTAAGGGATCCGAAATATCTTTTCTCAGATTCCACAGAAATAAGGCTAGCAAAGAGATCAACGAAATACAGATGTAACACTGTGAGATGAATTAACAGAACACTGAGCAGTTTCTCAGAAAGCTTCTTTCCAGATTTCATCTGAGGATATTTCCTTTTTCACCATAGCCCTATATGCGATTCCAAATATCACTTTGCCAATTCCACAAGAACTGTCTTAGCGAAAGCCTTCTTGAGGGGAAAGCTGTAACTCTGTGAGATGATTTCACAGAACACAAAGAAGTTTCTCAGAAAGCTTCTTTCACTTTGTTATCGGAGGATATTTCCTTTGGCCCTATAGTCCTCTAAGGGATCCGAATTATCTGTTCTCAGATTCCACAGAATTAAGGCTAACAAAGAGATCCAGGAAATACAGATGTAACTCTGTGAGATGAATTAACAGAACACTGAGCAGTTTCTCAGAAAGCTTCTTTCCAGATTTCATCTGAGGATATTTCCTTTTTCACCATAGCCCTCTGTGCGATTCCAAATATCACTTTGCCAATTCCACAAGAACTGTCTTATCTAAAGCCTTCTTGAGGGGAAAGCTGTAACTCTGTTAGATGATTTCACAGAACACAAAGAAGTTTCTCAGAAAGCTTCTCTTAATTTGTTATCGGAGGATATTTCCTTTGGCCCTATAGTCCTCTAAGGGATCCGAAATATCTGTTCTCAGATTCCACAGAAATAAGGCTAGCAAAGAGATCCACGAAATACAGATGTAACTCTGTGAGATGAATTAACAGAACACTACAGTTTCTCAGAAAGCTTCTTTCCAGAGATCATCAGAGGATATTTCGTTTTTCACCATAGCCCTCTATGGGCTTCCAAATATCACTTTGCGAATTCCACAAGAACTGTCTCAGCGAAAGGCTTCTTGAGGGGAATGCTGTACCTCTCTGAGATGATTTTACAGAACACAAATTAGTTTCTCAGAAAGCTTCTTTCTCTTTGTTATCGGAGGATATTTCCTTTGGTCCTATAGTCTTCAAAGGGATCCGAAATATCTGTTCTCAGACTTCACAGAAATAACGTAGCAAAGAGGTCCACGAAATACAGATGCAACGCTGTGAGATGAATTAACAGAACACTAAGCAGTTTCTCAGAAAGCTTCTTTCCAGATTTCATCTGAGGATATTTCCTTTTTCACCATAGCCCTCTATGCGATTCCAAATATCACTTTGCCAATTCCACAAGAACTGTCTTAGCGAAAGCATTCTTGAGGGGAAAGCTCTAACTCTGTGAGGTGACTTCACAGAACACAAAGAAGTTTCTCAGAAAGCTTCTTTCACTTTGTTATCGGAGGATATTTTCTTTGGCCCTATAGTCCTCTAAGGGATCCGAAATATCTTTTCTCAGATTCCACAGAAATAAGGCTAGCAAAGAGATCAACGAAATACAGATGTAACACTGTGAGATGAATTAACAGAACACTGAGCAGTTTCTCAGAAAGCTTCTTTCCAGATTTCATCTGAGGATATTTCCTTTTTCACCATAGCCCTATATGCGATTCCAAATATCACTTTGCCAATTCAACAAGAACTGTCTTAGCGAAAGCCTTCTTGAGGGGAAAGCTGTAACTCTGTGAGATGATTTCACAGAACACAAAGAAGTTTCTCAGAAAGCTTCTTTCACTTTGTTATCGGAAGATATTTCCTTTGGCCCTATAGTCCTCTAAGGGATCCGAATTATCTGTTCTCAGATTCCACAGAAATAAGGCTAACAAAGAGATCCAGGAAATACAGATGTAACTCTGTGAGATGAATTAACAGAACACTGAGCAGTTTCTCAGAAAGCTTCTTTCCAGATTTCATCTGAGTATATTTCCTTTTTCACCATAGCCCTCTATGGGCTTCCAAATATCACTTTGCCAATTCCACAAGTACTGTCTTAGCGAAAGGCTTCTTGAATGGAAAGCTGTAACTCTGTGAGATGATTTCACAAAACACAAAGAAGTTTCTCACAAAGCTTCTTTCTCTTTGTTATCGGAAGATATTTCCTTTGGCCCTATAGTCTTCTATGGGATCCGAAATATCTGTTCTCAGATTCCACAGAAATAAGGCTAGCAAAGAGATCCACGAAATACAGATGTAACTCTGTGAGATGAATTAACAGAACACTACAGTTTCTCAGAAAGCTTCTTTCCAGAGATCATCTGAGGATATTTCCTTTTTCACCATAGCCCTCTATGGGCTTCCAAATATCACTTTGCGAATTCCACAAGAACTGTCTCAGCGAAAGGCTTCTTGAGGGGAATGCTGTACCTCTCTGAGATGATTTTACAGAACACAAATTAGTTTCTCAGAAAGCTTCTTTCTCTTTGTTATCGGAGGAAATTTCCTTTGGTCCTATAGTCTTCAAAGGGATCCGAAATATCTGTTCTCAGACTTCACAGAAATAACGCTAGCAAAGAGGTCCACGAAATACAGATGCAACGCTGTGAGATGAATTAACAGAACACTAAGCAGTTTCTCAGAAAGCTTCTTTCCAGATTTCATCTGAGGATATTTCCTTTTTCACCATAGCCCTCTATGCGATTCCAAATATCACTTTGCCAATTCCACAAGAACTGTCTTAGCGAAAGCCTTCTTGAGGGGAAAGCTGTAACTCTGTGAGATGATTTCACAGAACACAAAGAACTTTCTCAGAAAGCTTCTTTCACTTTGTTATCGGAGGATATTTCCTTTGGCCCTATAGTCCTCTAAGGGATCCGAAATATCTTTTCTCAGATTCCACAGAAATAAGGCTAGCAAAGAGATCCACGAAATACAGATGTAACTCTGTGAGAAGAATTAACAGAACAATAAGCAGTTTCTCAGAAAGCTTCTTTCCAGATTTCATCTGAGGATATTTCCTTTTTCACCATAGCCCTCTATGGGCTTCCAAATATCACTTTGGCATTTCCACAAGTACTGTCTTAGCGAAAGGCTTCTTGAGGGGAAAGCTGTAACTCTTTGAGATGATTTCACAGAACACAAAGAAGTTTCTCACAAAGCTTCTTTCTGTTTGTTATCGGAAGATATTTCCTTTGGCCCTATAGTCTTCTAAGGGATCCGAAATATCTGTTCTCAGATTCCACAGAAATAAGGCTAGCAAAGAGATCCACGAAATACAGATGTAACTCTGTGAGATGAATTAACAGAACACTACAGTTTCTCAGAAAGCTTCTTTCCAGAGATCATCTGAAGATATTTCCTTTTTCACCATAGCCCTCTATGGGCTTCCAAATATCACTTTGCGAATTCCACAAGAACTGTCTCAGCGAAAGGCTTCTCGAGGGGAATGCTGTACCTCTCTGAGATGATTTTACAGAACACAAATTAGTTTCTCAGAAAGCTTCTTTCTCTTTGTTATTGGAGGATATTTCCTTTGGTCCTATAGTCTTCAAAGGGATCCGAAATATCTGTTCTCAGAATTCACTGAAATAACGCTAGCAAAGAGGTCCACGAAATACAGATGCAACGCTGTGAGATGAATTAACAGAACACTAAGCAGTTTCTCAAAAAGCTTCTTTCCAGATTTCATCTGAGGATATTTCCTTTTTCACCATAGCCCTCTTTGCGATTCCAAATATCACTTTGCCAATTCCACAAGAACTGTCTTAGCGAAAGCCTTCTTGAGGGGAAAGCTGTAACTCTGTGAGATGATTTCACAGAAAACAAAGAAGTTTCTCAGAAAGCTTCTTTCACTTTGTTATCGGAGGATATTTCCTTTGGCCCTATAGTCCTCTAAGGGATCCGAAATATCTTTTCTCAGATTCCACAGAAATAAGGCTAGCAAAGAGATCAACGAAATACAGATGTAACTCTGTGAGATGAATTAACAGAACACTGAGCAGTTTCTCAGAAAGCTTCTTTCCAGATTTCACCTGAGGATATTTCCTTTTTCACCATAGCCCTGTATGGGCTTCCAAATATCACTTTGCCAATTCCAGAAAAACTGTCTTAGCGAAATGCTTCTTGTGGGGAAAGCTGTAACTCTGTGAGATGATTTCACAGAAGACAAAGAAGTTTCTCAGAAAGCTTCTTTCTCTTTGTTATCGGAGGATATTTCCTTTGGCCCTATAGTCTTCTAAGGGATCTGAAATATCTGTTCTCAGATTCCACAGAAATAAGGCTAGCAAAGAGATCCACGAAATACAGATGTAACTCTGTGAGATGAATTAACAGAACACTACAGTTTCTCAGAAAGCTTCTTTCCAGAGATCATCTGAGGATATTTCCTTTTTCACCATAGCCCTCTATGGGCTTCCAAATATCACTTTGCGAATTCCACAAGAACTGTCTCAGCGAAAGGCTTCTTGAGGGGAATGCTGTACCTCTCTGAGATGATTTTACAGAACACAAATTAGTTTCTCAGAAAGCTTCTTTCTCTTTGTTATCGGAGGATATTTCCTTTGGTCCTATAGTCTTCTAAGGGATCCGAAATATCTGTTCTCAGATTTCACAGAAATAACGTAGCAAAGAGTTCCACGAAATACAGATGCAACGCTGTGAGATGAATTAACAGAACACTAAGCAGTTTCTCAGAAAGCTTCTTTCCAGATTTCATCTGAGGATATTTCCTTTTTCAACATAGCCCTCTATGCGATTCCAAATATCACTTTGCCAATTCCACAAGAACTGTCTTAGCGAAAGCGTTCTTGAGGGGAAAGCTGTAACTCTGTGAGATGATTTCACAGAACACAAAGAAGTTTCTCAGAAAGCTTCTTTCTCTTTGTTATCGGAGTTTATTTCCTTTGGCCCTATAGTCTTCAAAGGGATCCGAAATATCTGTTCTCAGATTTCACAGAAATAAGGCTAGCAAAGAGATCCACGAAATACAGATATAACTCTTTGAGATGAATTAACAGAACACTACGCAGTTTCTCAGAAAGCTTCTTTCCAGATTTCATCTGAGGATATTTCCTTTTTCACCATAGCCCTCTATGGGATTCCAAATATCA
Source organism: Macaca nemestrina (assembly GCF_043159975.1). Taxonomy (NCBI): domain Eukaryota; kingdom Metazoa; phylum Chordata; class Mammalia; order Primates; family Cercopithecidae; genus Macaca; species Macaca nemestrina. Next base: position 30,161,565 of record NC_092143.1, read on the forward strand.
CTTTGCCTATACCACAAGAACTGTCTTAGTGAAAGGCTTCTTGAGGTGAAATCTGTATCTCTGTGAGATTATTTCATAGAACACAAAGAAAGTTCTCAGAAAGCTTCTTTCTCTTTGTTATCGGAGGATATTTCCTTTGGCCCTATACTCTTCTAAAGGTTCCGAAATGTCTGTTCTCAGATCCAACAGAAATAAGGCTAGCAAAGAGATCCATGAAATACAGATGTAACTCTGTGAGATGAATTAACAGAACACTAAGCAGTTTCTCAGAAAGCTTCTTTCCAGATTTCATCTGAGGATATTTCCTTTTTCACCATAGCCCTCTATGGGCTTCTAAATATCACTTTGCCAATTCCACAAGAACTGTCTTAGCGAAAGGCTTCTTGAGGGGAAAGCTGTAACTCTGTGAGATGATTTCACAGAACACAAAGAAGTTTCTCCGAAAGCTTCTTTCTCTTTGTTATCGGAGGATATTTCCTTTGGCCCTATAGTCTTCTAAGGGATCTGAAATATCTGTTCTCAGATTCCACAGAAATAAGGCTAGCAAAGAGATCCACGAAATACAGATGTAACTCTGTGAGATGAATTAACAGAACACTACAGTTTCTCAGAAAGCTTCTTTCCAGAGATCATCTGAAGATATTTCCTTTTTCACCATAGCCCTCTATGGGCTTCCAAATATCACTTTGCGAATTCCACAAGAACTGTCTCAGCGAAAGGCTTCTCGAGGGGAATGCTGTACCTCTCTGAGATGATTTTACAGAACACAAATTAGTTTCTCAGAAAGCTTCATTCTCTTTGTTATTGGAGGATATTTCCTTTGGTCCTATAGTCTTCAAAGGGATCCGAAATATCTGTTCTCAGAATTCACAGAAATAACGCTAGCAAAGAGGTCCACGAAATACAGATGCAACGCTGTGAGATGAATTAACAGAACACTAAGCAGTTTCTCAGAAAGCTTCTTTCCAGATTTCATCTGAGGATATTTCCTTTTTCTCCATAGCCCTCTAGGCGCTTCCAAATATCACTTTGCCAATTCCACAAGAACTGTCTTAGCGAAAGGCTTCTTGAGGAGAAAGCTGTAACTCTGTGAGATGATTTCAAAGAACACAATGAAGTTTCTCAGAAAGCTTCTTTCTCTTTGTTATCGGAATTTATTTCCTTTGGCCCTGTAGTCTACAAAGGGATCCGAAATATCTGTTCTCAGATTCCACAGAAATAAGGCTAGCAAAGAGATCCACGAAAAACAGATGTAACTCTGTGAGATGAATTAACAGAACACTAAGCAGTTTCTCAGAAAGCTTCTTTCCAGATTTCATCTGAGGATATTTCCTTTTTCACCATAGCCCTCTATACGATTCCAAATACCACTTTGCCAGTTCCACAAGAACTGTCTTAGCGAAAGGCTTCTTGAGGTGAAAGCTGTAACTCTGTGAGATGATTTCACAGAACACAAAGAAGTTTCTCAGAAAACTTCTTTCTCTTTGTTATAGGAGGATATTTCCTTTGGTCCTATAGTCTTCAAAGGGATCCGAAATATCTGTTCTGAGATTCCACAGAAATAAGGCTACCAAAGAGACCCACGAAATACAGATGTAACTCTATGAGATGAATTAACAGAACACTAAGCAGTTTCTCGGAAAACTTCTTTCCAGATTTCATCTGAGGATATTTCCTTTTTCACCATAGCCCTCTATGGAGTTCCAAATATCACTTTGCCTATTCCACAAGAACTGTCTTAGCGAAAGGCTTCTTTAGGGGAAAGCTGTAACTCTGTGAGATGATTTAACAGAACACAAAGAAGTTTATCAGAAAGCTTCTTTCCAGATTTCATCTGAGGGTGTTTCCTTTTTGACCATAGCCCTCTTTGCGCTTCCAAATATCACTTTGCCAATTCCACAAGAACAGTCTTAGCGAAAGGCTTCTTTAGGGGAAAGCTGTAACTCTGTGAGATGATTTCAAAGAACACAAAGAAGTTTCTCAGAAAGCTTCTTTCTCTTCGTTATCGGAGGATATTTCCTTTGGCCCTATTGTCTTCAAGGGATCCGAAATATCTGTTCTCAGATTCCACAGAAATAAGGCTAGCAAAGAGATACACCAAATACAGATGTAACTCTGTGAGATGAATTAACAGAACACTAAGCAGTTTCTCAGAAATCTTCTTTCCAGATTTCATCTGAGGATATTTCCTTTTTCACCATAGCCCTCTATGGGCTTCCAAATATCACTTTGCCAATTCCACAAGAACTGTCTTAGCGAAAGGCTTCTTGAGCAGAAAGCTGTAATTCTCTGAGATGTTTTCACAGAACACAAAGAAATTTCTCAGAAACCTTCCTTCTCTTTTTTATCGGAGGATATTTCCTTTGGCCCTATACTCTTCTAAAGGTTCCGAAATGTCTGTGTCAGATTCCACAGAAATAAGGTTAGCAAAGAGATCCACGAAATACAGATGTAACTCTGTGAGACGAATTAACAGAACACTAAGCAGTTTCTCAGAAAGCTTCTTTCCAGATTTCATCTGAGGATATTTCCTTTTTCACCATAGCCCACTATGGGCTTCCAAATACCACTTTGCCAATTGCACAAGAACTGTCTTGGCGAAAGGCTTCTTTAGGAGAAAGCTGTAACTCTGTGAGATAATTTCACAGAACACAAAGAAGTGTCTCAGAAAGCTTCTTTGTCTTTTTTAATGGAGGATATTTCCTTTGGCCCTATAGTCTTCAAAGGGATCCGAAATATCTATTCTCAGATTCCACAGAAATAAGGCTAGCAAAGAGATCCACGAGATGCAGATGTAACTCGGTGAGATGAATTAACAGAACACTAAGCAGTTTCTCGGAAAGCTTCTTTCCAGATTTCATCTGAGGATATTTCCTTTTCCACCAGAGCCCTCTATGGTCTTCCAAATATCACTATGCCTATTTCACAAGAACTGTCTTAGCGAACAGCTTTCGAGGGGAAAGCTGTAACTCTGTGAGATGATTTCACAGAACAAAAAGAAGTTTCTCAGAAAGCTTCTTTCTCTTTGTTATCGGAGGATATTTCCTTTGGCCCTATAGTCTAATAAGGGATCCGAAATATCTGTTCTCAGATTCCACAGAAATAAGGCTAGCAAAGAGATCCTTGAAATACAGATGTAACTCTGTGAGATGAATTAACAGAACACTAAGCAGTTTCTCAGAAATCTTCTTTCCAGATTTCATCTGAGGATATTTCCTTTTTCACCATAGCCCTCTATGGGCTTCCAAATATCACTTTGCCTATTCCACAAGAACAGTCTTAGCGAAAGGCTTCTTGAGGGGAAAGCTGTAACTCTGTGAAATGATTTCACAGAACACAAAGAAGTTTCTCAGAAAGCTTCTTTCCAGATTTCATCTGAGGGTGTTTCCTTTTTCACCATAGCCCTCTATGCGCTTCCAAATATCACTTTTCCAATTCCACAAGAAATGTCTTAGCGAAAGGCTTCTTTAGGGGAATGCTGTAACTCTGTGAGATGATTTCAAAGAACACAAAGAAGTTTCTCAGAAAGATTCTTTCTCTTTGTTATCGGAGGATATTTCCTTTGGCCCTATTTACTTCAAGGTATCCGAAATATCTGTTCTCAGATTCCACAGAAATAAGGCTAGCAAAGAGATACACCAAATACAGATGTAACTCTTTGAGATGAATTAACAGAACACTAAGCAGTTTCTCAGAAAGCTTCTTTCCAGATTTCATCTGAGGATATTTCCTTTTTCACCATAGCCCTCTATGGGCTTCCAAATATCACTTTGCCAATTCCACAAGAACTGTCTTAGTGAAAGGCTTCTTGAGCAGAAAGCTGTAATTCTCTGAGAAGATTTCACAGAACACAAAGTAATTTCTCAGAAACCTTCCTTCTCTTTGTTTTCGGAGGATATTTCCTTTGGCCCTATACTCTTCTAAAGGTTCCGAAATGTCTGTCTCAGATTCCACAGAAATAATGCTAGCAAATAGATCCACAAAATACACATGTAACTCTGTGAGATGAATTAGCAGAACACTAAGCAGTTTCTCGGAAAGCTTCTTTCCAGATTTCATCTGAGGATATTTCCTTTTTCACCATAGCCCTCTATGGGCTTCCAAATATCACTTTGCCAATTTCACAAGAACTGTCTCAGCGAAAGGCTTCTTGAGGGGAAAGCTGTAACTCTGTGAGATGATTTCACATAACACAAAGAAGTTTCTCAGAAAGCTTCTTTCTCTTTGTTATCGGAGGATATTTCCTTTGGCCCTATAGTCTTCTAAGGGATCCGAAATATCTGTTCTCAGATTCCACAGAAATAAGGCTAGCAAAGAGATCCACGAAATACAGATGTAACTCTGTTAGATGAATTAACAGAAAACTAAGCAGTTTGTCAGAAAGCTTCTTTCCAGATTTCATCTGAGGATATTTCCTTTTTCACCATAGCCCTCTATGGGCTTCCAATTATCACTTTGCCAATTCCACAAGAACTGTCTTAGCGAAAGGTTTCTTGAGGGGAAAGCTGTAACTCTGTGAGATGATTTCAAAGAACACCAAGAAGTTTCTCAGAAAGCTTCTTTCTCTTTGTTATCGGAGGATAGTTCCTTTGGCCCTATAGTCTTCAAAGGGATCCGAAATATCTCTTCTCAGATTTCACAGAAATAACGCTAGCAAAGAGATCCACGAAACACAGATGTAACACTTTGAGATGAATTAACAGAAATCTAAGCAGTTTCTCTGAAAGCTTCTTTCCAGATTTCATCTGAGGATATTTCCTTTTTCACCATTGCCCTCTAAGGGCTTCCAAATATCACTTTGCCAATTCCACAAGAACTGTCTTAGCGAAAGGCTTCTTGAAGGGAAAGCTGTAACTCTGTGAGATGATTTCACAGAACACAAAGAAGTTTCTCAGAAAGCTTCTTTCCAGATTTCATCTGAGGGTGTTTCCTTTATCACCATAGCCCTCTATGCGCTTCCAAATATCACTTTGCCAATTCCACAAGAACTGTCTTAGCGAAAGTCTTCTTGAGGTGAAAGCTGTAACTCTGTGAGATGATTTCACAGAAAACAAAGAAGTTTCTCAGAAAACTTCTTTCTCTTTGTTATCGGAGGATATTTCCTTTGGCCCTATAGTCTTCAAAGGGATCCGAAATATCTGTTCTCAGATTCCACAGAAATAAGGCTACCAAAGAGACCGAGGAAATGCAGATGTAACTCTATGAGATGAATTAACAGAACACTTAGCAGTTTCTCGGAAAACTTCTTTCCAGATTTCATCTGAGGATATTTCCCTTTTCACCATATCCCTCTATGGAGTTCCAAATATCACTTTGCCTATTCCACAAGAACTCTCTTACCGAAAGGCTTCTTGAGGGGTAAGCTGTAATTCGGTGAGATGATTTCACAGAACACAAAGAAGTTTATCAGAAAGCTTCTTTCCAGATTTCATCTGAGGGTGTTTCCTTTTTCACCATAGCCCTCTTTGCGCTTACAAATATCACTTTGCCAATTCCACAAGAACTGTCTTAGCGAAAAGCTTCTTTAGGGGAAAGCTGCAACTCTGTGAGATGATTTCAAAGAACACAAAGAAGTTTCTCAGAAAGCTTCTTTCTCTTTGTTATCGGAGGATATTTCCTTTGGCCCTATTGTCATCAAGGGATCCGAAATATCTGTTCTCAGATTCCACAGAAATAAGGCTAACAAAGAGATACACCAAATACAGATGTAACTCTGTGAGATGAATTAACAGAACACTAAGCAGTTTCTCAGAAAGCTTCTTTCCAGATTTCATCTGAGGATATTTCCTTTTTCACCATAGCCCTCTATGGGCTTCCAAATATCACTTTGCCAATTCCACAAGAACTGTCTTAGCGAAAGGCTTCTTGAGGGGAAAGCTGTACCTCTGTGAGATGATTTCACAGAACACAAAGAAGTTTCTCAGAAAGCTTCCTTCTCTTTGTTATCAGAGGATATTTCCTTTGGCCCTCTAGTCTTCAAAGGAATAAGAAATATCTGTTCTCAGATTCCACAGAAATAAGGCTAGCAAAGAGATATACCAAATACAGATGTAACTCTGTGAGATGAATTAACAGAACACTAAGCAGTTTCTCAGAGAGCTTCTTTCCAGATTTCATCTGAGGATATTTCCTTTTTCACAATAGCTCTCTATGGGCTTCCAAATATCACTTTTCCAATTCCAAAAGAACTGTCTTAGCGAAAGGCTTCTTGAGCAGAAAGCTGTAATTCTCTGAGATGATTTCACAGAACACAAAGAAATTTCTCAGAAACCTTCCTTCTCTTTGTTATCGGAGGATATTCCCTTTGGCCCTATAGTCTTCTACTGGTTCCGAAATGCCTTTCTCAGATTCCACAGAAATAAGGCTAGCAAAGAGATCCACGAAATACAGATGTAACTCTGTGAGATGAATTAACAGAACACTAAGCAGTTTCTCAAAAAGCTTCTTTCCAGATTTCATCTGAGGATATTTCCTTTTTCACCATTGCCCTCTATGGGCTTCCAAATATCACTTTGCCAATTCCACAGGAACTGTATTAGCGAAAGGCTTCTTGAGGGGAAAGCTGTAACTCTGTGAGATGATTTCACAGAACACAAAGAAGTTTCTCAGAAAGCTTCTTTCTCTTTGTTATCGGAGGATATTTCCTTTGGCCCTATAGTCTTCAAAGTGATCCGAAATATCTGTTCTCAGATTAAACAGAAATAAGGCTAGCAAAGAGATCCACGAAATACAGATGTAACTCTTGAGATGAATTAACAGAAGACTCACTAGTTTCTCAGAAAGCTTTTTTCCAGATTTCATCTGAGGATATTTCCTTTTTCACCATAGCCCTCTATTGGCTTCCAAATATCACTTTGCCAATTCCACAAGAACTGTCTTAGCGAAAGGCTTCTTGAGGGGAAAGCTGTAACTCTGTGAGATGATTTCACAGAACACAAAGAAGTTTCTCAGAAAGCTTCTTTCTCTTTGTTATCGGAGGATATTTCCTTTGGCCTTCTAGTCTTCAAAGGAATCCGAAATATCTGTTCTCAGATTCCACAGAAATAAGGCTAGCAAAGAGATCCACGAAATATAGATGTACCTCTGTTAGATTAATTAACAGAACACTAAGCAGTTTCTCGGAAAGCTTCTTTCCAGATTTCATCTGAGGATATTTCCTTTTTCACCATAGCCCACTATGGGCTTCCAAATACCACTGTGCCAATTGCACAAGAACTGTCTTGGCGAAAGGCTTCTTTAGGAGAAAGCTGCAACTCTGTGAGATAATTTCACAGAACACAAAGAAGTGTCTCAGAAAGCTTCTTTGTCTTTTTTAATGGAGGATATTTCCTTTGGCCCTATAGTCTTCAAAGGGATCCGAAATATCTATTCTCAGATTCCACAGAAATAAGGCTAGCAAAGAGATCCACGAGATACACATGTAACTCTGTGAGATGAATTAACAGAACACTAAGCAGTTTCTCGGAAAGCTTCTTTCCAGATTTCATCTGAGGATATTTCCTTTTCCATCATAGCCCTCTAGGGTCTTCCAAATATCATTATGCCTATTCCACAAGAACTGTCTTAGCGAACGGCTTTCGAGGGGAAAGCTGTAACTCTGTGAGATGATTTCACAGAACAAAAAGAAGTTTCTCAGAAAGCTTCTTTCTCTTTGTTATCGGAGGATATTTCCTTTGGCCCTATAGTCTAATAAGGGATCCGAAATATCTGTTCTCAGATTCCACAGAAATAAGTCTAGCAAAAAGATACACCAAATACAGATGTAACTCTGTGAGATGAATTAACAGAACACTAAGCAGTTTCTCAGAAAGCTGCTTTCCAGATTTCATCTGAGGTTATTTCCTTTTTCACCATAGCCCTCTATGGGCTTCCAAATATCACTTTGCCAATTCCACAAGAACTGTCTTAGTGAAAGGCTTCTTGAGCAAAAAGCTGTAATTCTCTGAGAAGATTTCACAGAACACAAAGAAATTTCTCAGAAACCTTCCTTCTCTTTGTTTTCGGAGGATATTTCCTTTGGCCCTATACTCTTCTAAAGGTTCCGAAATGTCTGTCTCAGATTCCACAGAAATAATGCTAGCAAATAGATCCACGAAATACAGATGTAACTCTGTGAGATGAATTAGCAGAACACTAAGCAGTTTCTCGGAAAGCTTCTTTCCAGATTTCATCTGAGGATATTTCCTTTTTTACCATTGCCCACTATGGGCTTCCAAATATCACTTTGCCAATTCCACAAGAACTGTCTTAGCGAAAGGCTTCTTGAAGGGAAAGCTGTAACTCTGTGAGATGATTTCACAGAACACAAAGAAGTTTCTCAGAAAGCTTCTTTCCAGATTTCATCTGAGGGTGTTTCCTTTATCACCATAGCCCTCTATGCGCTTCCAAATATCACTTTGCCAATTCCACAAGAACTGTCTTAGCGAAAGTCTTCTTGAGGTGAAAGCTGAAACTCTGTGAGATGATTTCACAGAAAACAAAGAAGTTTCTCAGAAAACTTCTTTCTCTTTGTTATCGGAGGATATTTCCTTTGGCCCTATAGTCTTCAAAGGGATCCGAAATATCTGTTCTCAGATTCCACAGAAATAAGGCTACCAAAGAGACCGACGAAATACAGATGTAACTCTATGAGATGAATTAACAGAACACTTAGCATTTTCTCGGAAAACTTCTTTCCATATTTCATCTGAGGATATTTCCCTTTTCACCATAGCCCACTATGGAGTTCCAAATATCACTTTGCCTATTCCACAAGAACTGTCTTAGCGAAAGGCTTCTTGAGGGGTAAGCTGTAATTGTGTGAGATGATTTCACAGAACACAAAGAAGTTTATCAGAAAGCTTCTTTCCAGATTTCATCTGAGGGTGTTTCCTTTTTCACCACAGCCCTCTTTGCGCTTCCAAATATCACTTTGCCAATTCCACAAGAACTGTCTTAGCGAAAGGCTTCTTTAGGGGAAAGCTGCAACTCTGTGAGATGATTTCAAAGAACACAAAGAAGTTTCTCAGAAAGCTTCTTTCCAGATTTCATCTGAGGGTGTTTCCTTTTTCACCACAGCCCTCTTTGCGCTTCCAAATATCACTTTGCCAATTCCACAAGAACTGTCTTAGCGAAAGGCTTCTTGAGGAGAAAGCTGTAACTCTGTGAGATGATTTCAAAGAACACAATGAAGTTTCTCAGAAAGCTTCTTTCTCTTTGTTATCGGAGTTTATTTCCTTTGGCCCTGTAGTCTACAAAGGGATCCGAAATATCTGTTCTCAGATTCCACAGAAATAAGGCTAGCAAAGAGATCCACGAAAAACAGATGTAACTCTGTGAGATGAATTAACAGAACACTAAGCAGTTTCTCAGAAAGCTTCTTTCCAGATTTCATCTGAGGATATTTCCTTTTTCACCATAGCCCTCTATACGATTCCAAATACCACTTTGCCAGTTCCACAAGAACTGTCTTAGCGAAAGGCTTCTTGAGGTGAAAGCTGTAACTCTGTGAGATGATTTCACAGAACACAAAGAAGTTTCTCAGAAAACTTCTTTCTCTTTGTTATAGGAGGATATTTCCTTTGGTCCTATAGTCTTCAAAGGGATCCGAAATATCTGTTCTGAGATTCCACAGAAATAAGGCTACCAAAGAGACCCACGAAATACAGATGTAACTCTATGAGATGAATTAACAGAACACTAAGCAGTTTCTCGGAAAACTTCTTTCCAGATTTCATCTGAGGATATTTCCTTTTTCACCATAGCCCTCTATGGAGTTCCAAATATCACTTTGCCTATTCCACAAGAACTGTCTTAGCGAAAGGCTTCTTTAGGGGAAAGCTGTAACTCTGTGAGATGATTTAACAGAACACAAAGAAGTTTATCAGAAAGCTTCTTTCCAGATTTCATCTGAGGGTGTTTCCTTTTTGACCATAGCCCTCTTTGCGCTTCCAAATATCACTTTGCCAATTCCACAAGAACAGTCTTAGCGAAAGGCTTCTTTAGGGGAAAGCTGTAACTCTGTGAGATGATTTCAAAGAACACAAAGAAGTTTCTCAGAAAGCTTCTTTCTCTTCGTTATCGGAGGATATTTCCTTTGGCCCTATTGTCTTCAAGGGATCCGAAATATCTGTTCTCAGATTCCACAGAAATAAGGCTAGCAAAGAGATACACCAAATACAGATGTAACTCTGTGAGATGAATTAACAGAACACTAAGCAGTTTCTCAGAAATCTTCTTTCCAGATTTCATCTGAGGATATTTCCTTTTTCACCATAGCCCTCTATGCGCTTCCAAATATCACTTTGCCAATTCCACAAGAACTGTCTTAGCGAAAGGCTTCTTGAGCAGAAAGCTGTAATTCTCTGAGATGTTTTCACAGAACACAAAGAAATTTCTCAGAAACCTTCCTTCTCTTTTTTATCGGAGGATATTTCCTTTGGCCCTATACTCTTCTAAAGGTTCCGAAATGTCTGTGTCAGATTCCACAGAAATAAGGTTAGCAAAGAGATCCACGAAATACAGATGTAACTCTGTGAGACGAATTAACAGAACACTAAGCAGTTTCTCAGAAAGCTTCTTTCCAGATTTCATCTGAGGATATTTCCTTTTTCACCATAGCCCACTATGGGCTTCCAAATACCACTTTGCCAATTGCACAAGAACTGTCTTGGCGAAAGGCTTCTTTAGGAGAAAGCTGTAACTCTGTGAGATAATTTCACAGAACACAAAGAAGTGTCTCAGAAAGCTTCTTTGTCTTTTTTAATGGAGGATATTTCCTTTGGCCCTATAGTCTTCAAAGGGATCCGAAATATCTATTCTCAGATTCCACAGAAATAAGGCTAGCAAAGAGATCCACGAGATGCAGATGTAACTCGGTGAGATGAATTAACAGAACACTAAGCAGTTTCTCGGAAAGCTTCTTTCCAGATTTCATCTGAGGATATTTCCTTTTCCACCAGAGCCCTCTATGGTCTTCCAAATATCACTATGCCTATTTCACAAGAACTGTCTTAGCGAACAGCTTTCGAGGGGAAAGCTGTAACTCTGTGAGATGATTTCACAGAACAAAAAGAAGTTTCTCAGAAAGCTTCTTTCTCTTTGTTATCGGAGGATATTTCCTTTGGCCCTATAGTCTAATAAGGGATCCGAAATATCTGTTCTCAGATTCCACAGAAATAAGGCTAGCAAAGAGATCCTTGAAATACAGATGTAACTCTGTGAGATGAATTAACAGAACACTAAGCAGTTTCTCAGAAAGCTTCTTTCCAGATTTCATCTGAGGATATTTCCTTTTTCACCATAGCCCTCTATTGGCTTCCAAATATCACTTTGCCTATTCCACAAGAACAGTCTTAGCGAAAGGCTTCTTGAGGGGAAAGCTGTAACTCTGTGAAATGATTTCACAGAACACAAAGAAGTTTCTCAGAAAGCTTCTTTCCAGATTTCATCTGAGGGTGTTTCCTTTTTCACCATAGCCCTCTATGCGCTTCCAAATATCACTTTTCCAATTCCACAAGAAATGTCTTAGCGAAAGGCTTCTTTAGGGGAATGCTGTAACTCTGTGAGATGATTTCAAAGAACACAAAGAAGTTTCTCAGAAAGATTCTTTCTCTTTGTTATCGGAGGATATTTCCTTTGGCCCTATTTACTTCAAGGTATCCGAAATATCTGTTCTCAGATTCCACAGAAATAAGGCTAGCAAAGAGATACACCAAATACAGATGTAACTCTTTGAGATGAATTAACAGAACACTAAGCAGTTTCTCAGAAAGCTTCTTTCCAGATTTCATCTGAGGATATTTCCTTTTTCACCATAGCCCTCTATGGGCTTCCAAATATCACTTTGCCAATTCCACAAGAACTGTCTTAGTGAAAGGCTTCTTGAGCAGAAAGCTGTAATTCTCTGAGAAGATTTCACAGAACACAAAGAAATTTCTCAGAAACCTTCCTTCTCTTTGTTTTCGGAGGATATTTCCTTTGGCCCTATACTCTTCTAAAGGTTCCGAAATGTCTGTCTCAGATTCCACAGAAATAATGCTAGCAAATAGATCCACAAAATACACATGTAACTCTGTGAGATGAATTAGCAGAACACTAAGCAGTTTCTCGGAAAGCTTCTTTCCAGATTTCATCTGAGGATATTTCCTTTTTCACCATAGCCCTCTATGGGCTTCCAAATATCACTTTGCCAATTTCACAAGAACTGTCTCAGCGAAAGGCTTCTTGAGGGGAAAGCTGTAACTCTGTGAGATGATTTCACATAACACAAAGAAGTTTCTCAGAAAGCTTCTTTCTCTTTGTTATCGGAGGATATTTCCTTTGGCCCTATAGTCTTCTAAGGGATCCGAAATATCTGTTCTCAGATTCCACAGAAATAAGGCTAGCAAAGAGATCCACGAAATACAGATGTAACTCTGTTAGATGAATTAACAGAAAACTAAGCAGTTTGTCAGAAAGCTTCTTTCCAGATTTCATCTGAGGATATTTCCTTTTTCACCATAGCCCTCTATGGGCTTCCAATTATCACTTTGCCAATTCCACAAGAACTGTCTTAGCGAAAGGTTTCTTGAGGGGAAAGCTGTAACTCTGTGAGATGATTTCAAAGAACACCAAGAAGTTTCTCAGAAAGCTTCTTTCTCTTTGTTATCGGAGGATAGTTCCTTTGGCCCTATAGTCTTCAAAGGGATCCGAAATATCTCTTCTCAGATTTCACAGAAATAACGCTAGCAAAGAGATCCACGAAACACAGATGTAACACTTTGAGATGAATTAACAGAAATCTAAGCAGTTTCTCTGAAAGCTTCTTTCCAGATTTCATCTGAGGATATTTCCTTTTTCACCATTGCCCTCTAAGGGCTTCCAAATATCACTTTGCCAATTCCACAAGAACTGTCTTAGCGAAAGGCTTCTTGAAGGGAAAGCTGTAACTCTGTGAGATGATTTCACAGAACACAAAGAAGTTTCTCAGAAAGCTTCTTTCCAGATTTCATCTGAGGGTGTTTCCTTTATCACCATAGCCCTCTATGCGCTTCCAAATATCACTTTGCCAATTCCACAAGAACTGTCTTAGCGAAAGTCTTCTTGAGGTGAAAGCTGTAACTGTGTGAGATGATTTCACAGAAAACAAAGAAGTTTCTCAGAAAACTTCTTTCTCTTTGTTATCGGAGGATATTTCCTTTGGCCCTATAGTCTTCAAAGGGATCCGAAATATCTGTTCTCAGATTCCACAGAAATAAGGCTACCAAAGAGACCGAGGAAATGCAGATGTAACTCTATGAGATGAATTAACAGAACACTTAGCAGTTTCTCGGAAAACTTCTTTCCAGATTTCATCTGAGGATATTTCCCTTTTCACCATATCCCTCTATGGAGTTCCAAATATCACTTTGCCTATTCCACAAGAACTCTCTTACCGAAAGGCTTCTTGAGGGGTAAGCTGTAATTCGGTGAGATGATTTCACAGAACACAAAGAAGTTTATCAGAAAGCTTCTTTCCAGATTTCATCTGAGGGTGTTTCCTTTTTCACCATAGCCCTCTTTGCGCTTACAAATATCACTTTGCCAATTCCACAAGAACTGTCTTAGCGAAAAGCTTCTTTAGGGGAAAGCTGCAACTCTGTGAGATGATTTCAAAGAACACAAAGAAGTTTCTCAGAAAGCTTCTTTCTCTTTGTTATCGGAGGATATTTCCTTTGGCCCTATTGTCATCAAGGGATCCGAAATATCTGTTCTCAGATTCCACAGAAATAAGGCTAACAAAGAGATACACCAAATACAGATGTAACTCTGTGAGATGAATTAACAGAACACTAAGCAGTTTCTCAGAAAGCTTCTTTCCAGATTTCATCTGAGGATATTTCCTTTTTCACCATAGCCCTCTATGGGCTTCCAAATATCACTTTGCCAATTCCACAAGAACTGTCTTAGCGAAAGGCTTCTTGAGGGGAAAGCTGTAACTCTGTGAGATGATTTCACAGAACACAAAGAAGTTTCTCAGAAAGCTTCCTTCTCTTTGTTATCAGAGGATATTTCCTTTGGCCCTCTAGTCTTCAAAGGAATAAGAAATATCTGTTCTCAGATTCCACAGAAATAAGGCTAGCAAAGAGATATACCAAATACAGATGTAACTCTGTGAGATGAATTAACAGAACACTAAGCAGTTTCTCAGAGAGCTTCTTTCCAGATTTCATCTGAGGATATTTCCTTTTTCACAATAGCTCTCTATGGGCTTCCAAATATCACTTTTCCAATTCCAAAAGAACTGTCTTAGCGAAAGGCTTCTTGAGCAGAAAGCTGTAATTCTCTGAGATGATTTCACAGAACACAAAGAAATTTCTCAGAAACCTTCCTTCTCTTTGTTATCGGAGGATATTCCCTTTGGCCCTATAGTCTTCTACTGGTTCCGAAATGCCTTTCTCAGATTCCACAGAAATAAGGCTAGCAAAGAGATCCACGAAATACAGATGTAACTCTGTGAGATGAATTAACAGAACACTAAGCAGTTTCTCAAAAAGCTTCTTTCCAGATTTCATCTGAGGATATTTCCTTTTTCACCATTGCCCTCTATGGGCTTCCAAATATCACTTTGCCAATTCCACAGGAACTGTATTAGCGAAAGGCTTCTTGAGGGGAAAGCTGTAACTCTGTGAGATGATTTCACAGAACACAAAGAAGTTTCTCAGAAAGCTTCTTTCTCTTTGTTATCGGAGGATATTTCCTTTGGCCCTATAGTCTTCAAAGTGATCCGAAATATCTGTTCTCAGATTAAACAGAAATAAGGCTAGCAAAGAGATCCACGAAATACAGATGTAACTCTTTGAGATGAATTAACAGAAGACTCACTAGTTTCTCAGAAAGCTTTTTTCCAGATTTCATCTGAGGATATTTCCTTTTTCACCATAGCCCTCTATTGGCTTCCAAATATCACTTTGCCAATTCCACAAGAACTGTCTTAGCGAAAGGCTTCTTGAGGGGAAAGCTGTAACTCTGTGAGATGATTTCACAGAACACAAAGAAGTTTCTCAGAAAGCTTCTTTCTCTTTGTTATCGGAGGATATTTCCTTTGGCCTTCTAGTCTTCAAAGGAATCCGAAATATCTGTTCTCAGATTCCACAGAAATAAGGCTAGCAAAGAGATCCACGAAATATAGATGTACCTCTGTTAGATTAATTAACAGAACACTAAGCAGTTTCTCGGAAAGCTTCTTTCCAGATTTCATCTGAGGATATTTCCTTTTTCACCATAGCCCACTATGGGCTTCCAAATACCACTGTGCCAATTGCACAAGAACTGTCTTGGCGAAAGGCTTCTTTAGGAGAAAGCTGTAACTCTGTGAGATAATTTCACAGAACACAAAGAAGTGTCTCAGAAAGCTTCTTTGTCTTTTTTAATGGAGGATATTTCCTTTGGCCCTATAGTCTTCAAAGGGATCCGAAATATCTATTCTCAGATTCCACAGAAATAAGGCTAGCAAAGAGATCCACGAGATACACATGTAACTCTGTGAGATGAATTAACAGAACACTAAGCAGTTTCTCGGAAAGCTTCTTTCCAGATTTCATCTGAGGATATTTCCTTTTCCACCATAGCCCTCTAGGGTCTTCCAAATATCACTATGCCTATTCCACAAGAACTGTCTTAGCGAACGGCTTTCGAGGGGAAAGCTGTAACTCTGTGAGATGATTTCACAGAACAAAAAGAAGTTTCTCAGAAAGCTTCTTTCTCTTTGTTATCGGAGGATATTTCCTTTGGCCCTATAGTCTAATAAGGGATCCGAAATATCTGTTCTCAGATTCCACAGAAATAAGTCTAGCAAAAAGATACACCAAATACAGATGTAACTCTGTGAGATGAATTAACAGAACACTAAGCAGTTTCTCAGAAAGCTGCTTTCCAGATTTCATCTGAGGATATTTCCTTTTTCACCATAGCCCTCTATGGGCTTCCAAATATCACTTTGCCAATTCCACAAGAACTGTCTTAGTGAAAGGCTTCTTGAGCAAAAAGCTGTAATTCTCTGAGAAGATTTCACAGAACACAAAGAAATTTCTCAGAAACCTTCCTTCTCTTTGTTTTCGGAGGATATTTCCTTTGGCCCTATACTCTTCTAAAGGTTCCGAAATGTCTGTCTCAGATTCCACAGAAATAATGCTAGCAAATAGATCCACGAAATACAGATGTAACTCTGTGAGATGAATTAGCAGAACACTAAGCAGTTTCTCGGAAAGCTTCTTTCCAGATTTCATCTGAGGATATTTCCTTTTTTACCATTGCCCACTATGGGCTTCCAAATATCACTTTGCCAATTCCACAAGAACTGTCTTAGCGAAAGGCTTCTTGAAGGGAAAGCTGTAACTCTGTGAGATGATTTCACAGAACACAAAGAAGTTTCTCAGAAAGCTTCTTTCCAGATTTCATCTGAGGGTGTTTCCTTTATCACCATAGCCCTCTATGCGCTTCCAAATATCACTTTGCCAATTCCACAAGAACTGTCTTAGCGAAAGTCTTCTTGAGGTGAAAGCTGAAACTCTGTGAGATGATTTCACAGAAAACAAAGAAGTTTCTCAGAAAACTTCTTTCTCTTTGTTATCGGAGGATATTTCCTTTGGCCCTATAGTCTTCAAAGGGATCCGAAATATCTGTTCTCAGATTCCACAGAAATAAGGCTACCAAAGAGACCGACGAAATACAGATGTAACTCTATGAGATGAATTAACAGAACACTTAGCATTTTCTCGGAAAACTTCTTTCCATATTTCATCTGAGGATATTTCCCTTTTCACCATAGCCCACTATGGAGTTCCAAATATCACTTTGCCTATTCCACAAGAACTGTCTTAGCGAAAGGCTTCTTGAGGGGTAAGCTGTAATTGTGTGAGATGATTTCACAGAACACAAAGAAGTTTATCAGAAAGCTTCTTTCCAGATTTCATCTGAGGGTGTTTCCTTTTTCACCACAGCCCTCTTTGCGCTTCCAAATATCACTTTGCCAATTCCACAAGAACTGTCTTAGCGAAAGGCTTCTTTAGGGGAAAGCTGCAACTCTGTGAGATGATTTCAAAGAACACAAAGAAGTTTCTCAGAAAGCTTCTTTCCAGATTTCATCTGAGGGTGTTTCCTTTTTCACCACAGCCCTCTTTGCGCTTCCAAATATCACTTTGCCAATTCCACAAGAACTGTCTTAGCGAAAGGCTTCTTTAGGGGAAAGCTGCAACTCTGTGAGATGATTTCAAAGAACACAAAGAAGTTTCTCAGAAAGCTTCTTTCTCTTTGTTATCGGAGGATATTTCCTTTGGCCCTATTGTCTTCAAGGGATCCGAAATATCTGTTCTCAGATTCCACAGAAATAAGGCTAACAATAAGATACACCAAATACAGATGTAATTCTCTGAGATGAATTAACAGAACACTAAGCAGTTTCTCAGAAAGCTTCTTTCCAGATTTCATCTGAGGATATTTCCTTTTTCACCATAGCCCTCTATGGGCTTCCAAATATCAATTTGCCAATTCCAAAAGAACTGTCTTAGCGAAAGGCTTCTTGAGCAGAAAGCTGTAACTCTCTGAGATGATTTCACAGAACACAAAGAAATTTCTCAGAAACCTTCCTTCTCTTTGTTATCGGAGGATATTTCCTTTGGCCCTGTAATCTTCTAAAGGTTCCGAAATGTCTGTCTCAGATTCCACAGAAATAAGGCTAGCAAAGAGATCCAGGAAATACAGATGTAACTCTTTGAGATGAATTAACAGAACACTAAGCAGTTTCTCAGAAAACTTCTTTCCAGATTTCATCTGAGGATATTTCTTTTTTCACCATAGCCCTCTATGGGCTTCCAAATATCACTTTGCCAATTCCACAAGAACTGTCTTAGCGAAAGGCTTCTTGAGGGGAAAGCTGTAACTCTTTGAGATGATTTCACAGAACACAAAGAAGTTTCTCAGAAAGCTTCCTTCTCTTTGTTATCGGAGGATATTTCCTTTGGCCCTCTAGTCTTCAAAGGAATAAGAAATATCTGTTCTCAGATTCCACAGAATTAGGCTAGCAAAGAGATCCACGAAATACAGATGTAACTCTGTGAGATGAATTAACAGAACACTAAGCAGTTTCTCAGAAAGCTTCTTTCCAGATTTCATCTGAAGATATTTCCTTTTTCAACATAGCCCTGTATGGGCCTCCAAATATCACTTTGCCTATTCCAAAAGAACTGTCTTAGCGAAAGGCTTCTTGAGGGGAGAGCTGTAACTCTGTGAGATGATTTCACAGAACACAAAGAAGTTTCTCAGAAAGCTTCTTTCTCTTTGTTATCGGAGGATATTTCCTTTGGCCCTATAGTCTTCAAAGGGATCCGAAATATCTGTTCTCAGATTCCACAGAAATAAGGCTAGTAAAGAGATCCACGAAATGCAGATGTAAATCTGTGAGATGAATTAAGAGAACACTAAGCAGTTTCTCTGAAAACTTCTTTCCAGATTTCATCTGAGGATACTTCCTTTTTCACCTTAGCCCTCTATGGGCTTCCAAATATCACTTTGCCAATTCCAAAAGAACTGTCTTAGCGAAAGGCTTCTTGAGCAGAAAGCTGTAACTCTCTGAGATTATTTCACAGAACACAAAGAAATTTCTCAGAAACCTTCCTTCTCTTTGTTATCGGAGGATATTTCCTTTGGCCCTATACTCTTCTAAAGGTTCCGAAATGTCTGTCTCAGATTCCACAGAAATAAGGCTAGCAAAGAGATCCAGGAAATACAGATGTAACTCTTAGAGATGAATTAACAGAACACTAAGCAGTTTCTCAGAAAACTTCTTTCCAGATTTCATCTGAGGATATTTCTTTTTTCACCATAGCCCTCTATGGGCTTCCAAATATCACTTTGCCAATTCCACAAGAACTGTCTTAGCGAAAGGCTTCTTGAGGGGAAAGCTGTAACTCTTTGAGATGATTTCACAGAACACAAAGAAGTTTCTCAGAAAGCTTCTTTCTCTTTGTTATCGGGGGATATTTCCTTTGGCCCTATAGTCTTCTAAGGGATCTGAAATATCTGTTCTCAGATTCCACAGAAATAAGGCTAGCAAAGAGATCCACGAAATACAGATGTAACTCTTTGAGATGAATTAACAGAACACTGAGCAGTTTCTCAGAAAGCTTCGTTCCAGATTTCATCTGAGGATATTTCCTTTTTCACCATAGCCCTCTATGGGCTTCCAAATATCACTTTGCCAATTCCAAAAGAACTGTCTTAGCGAAAGGCTTCTTGAGGGGAAAGCTGTAACTCTGTGAGATGATTTCACAGAACACAAAGAAGTTTCTCAGAAAGTTTCCTTGACTTTGTAATCAGAGTTTATTTCCTTTGGCCCTATATTCATCAAAGGGATCCGAAATATCTGTTCTCAGATTCCAAAGAAATAAGGCTAGCAAAGAGATCCACGAAATACAGATGTATCTCTGTGAGATGAATTAACAGAACACTAAGCAGTTTCTCAGAAAGCTTCTTTCCAGATTTCACCTCAGGATATTTCCTTTTTCACCAAAGCCCTCTAGGGGCTTCCAAATATCACCTTGTCAATTCCACAAGAACTGTCTTAGCGAAAGGCTTCTTGAGGGGAAAGCTGTAACTATGGGAGATGATTTCACAGAACACAAAGAAGTTTCTCAGAAGGCTTCTTTCTCTTTGTTATTGGAGGATATTTCCTTTGGCCCTACAGTCTTCAACAGTATCCGAAATATCTGTTCTCAGATTACACAGAAATAAGGCTAGCAAGAGATCCAAGAAATACAGATATAACTCTGTGAGACGAATTAACAGAACACCAAGCAGTTTCTCAGAAAACTTCTTTCCAGATTTCATCTGAGGATGTTTCCTTTTTCACTATAGCTACCTCTATGCGCTTCCAAATATCACTTTGCCAATTCCACAAGTACTGTCTTAGTGAAAGGATTCTTGAGGGGAAAGCTGTAACTGTCAGATTATTTCAAAGAACAGAAAGAAGTTTCTCAGAAAGCTTCTTTCTCTTTGTTATCGGAGTTTATTTCCTTTGGCCCTCTAGTCTTCTAAGGGATCCGAAATATCTGTTCTCAGATTCCGCAGATAAGGCTAGCAAAGAGATCCACGAAATACAGATATAACTCTGTGAGATGAATTAACAGAACACTAAGCAGTTTCTCGGAAAGCTTCTTTCCAGATTTCATCTGAGGATATTTCCTTTTTTACCGTAGCCCTCTATGGGCTTCCAAATATCACTTGGCCTATTCCACAAGAACTGTCTTAGCGAAAGGCTCCTTGAGGGGAAAGCTGTAACTCTTTGAGATGATTTCACAGAACACAAAGAAGTTTCTCACAAAGCTTCTTTCTGTTTGTTATCGGAAGATATTTCCTTTGGCCCTATAGTCTTCTAAGGGATCCGAAATATCTGTTCTCAGATTCCACAGAAATAAGGCTAGCAAAGAGATCCACGAAATACAGATGTAACTCTGTGAGATGAATTAACAGAACACTACAGTTTCTCAGAAAGCTTCTTTCCAGAGATCATCTGAAGATATTTCCTTTTTCACCATAGCCCTCTATGGGCTTCCAAATATCACTTTGCGAATTCCACAAGAACTGTCTCAGCGAAAGGCTTCTCGAGGGGAATGCTGTACCTCTCTGAGATGATTTTACAGAACACAAATTAGTTTCTCAGAAAGCTTCTTTCTCTTTGTTATTGGAGGATATTTCCTTTGGTCCTATAGTCTTCAAAGGGATCCGAAATATCTGTTCTCAGAATTCACAGAAATAACGCTAGCAAAGAGGTCCACGAAATACAGATGCAACGCTGTGAGATGAATTAACAGAACACTAAGCAGTTTCTCAGAAAGCTTCTTTCCAGATTTCATCTGAGGATATTTCCTTTTTCACCATAGCCCTCTATGCGATTCCAAATATCACTTTGCCAATTCCACAAGAACTGTCTTAGCGAAAGCCTTCTTGAGGGGAAAGCTGTAACTCTGTGAGATGATTTCACAGAACACAAAGAAGTTTCTCAGAAAGCTTCTTTCACTTTGTTATCGGAGGATATTTCCTTTGGCCCTATAGTCCTCTAAGGGATCCGAAATATCTTTTCTCAGATTCCACAGAAATAAGGCTAGCAAAGAGATCCACGAAATACAGATGTAACTCTGTGAGATGAATTAACAGAACACTACAGTTTCTCAGAAAGCTTCTTTCCAGAGATCATCTGAGGATATTTCCTTTTTCACCATAGCCCTCTATGGGCTTCCAAATATCACTATGCGAATTCCACAAGAACTGTCTCAGCGAAACGCTTCTTGAGGGGAATGCTGTACCTCTCTGAGATGATTTTACAGAACACAAATTAGTTTCTCAGAAAGCTTCTTTCTCTTTGTTATCGGAGGATATTTCCTTTGGTCCTATAGTCTTCTAAGGGATCCGAAATATCTGTTCTCAGATTTCACAGAAATAACGTAGCAAAGAGTTCCACGAAATACAGATGCAACGCTGTGAGATGAATTAACAGAACACTAAGCAGTTTCTCAGAAAGCTTCTTTCCAGATTTCATCTGAGGATATTTCCTTTTTCAACATAGCCCTCTATGCGATTCCAAATATCACTTTGCCAATTCCACAAGAACTGTCTTAGCGAAAGGCTTCTTGAGGGGAAAGCTGTAACTCTGTGAGATGATTTCACAGAACACAAAGAAGTTTCTCAGAAAGCTTCTTTCTCTTTGTTATCGGAGTTTATTTCCTTTGGCCCTATAGTCTTCAAAGGGATCCGAAATATCTGTTCTCAGATTCCACAGAATTAGGCTAGCAAAGAGATCCACGAAATACAGATGTAACTCTGTGAGATGAATTAACAGAACACTAAGTAGTTTCTCAGAAAGCTTCTTTCCAGATTTCATCTGAAGATATTTCCTTTTTCAACATAGCCCTGTATGGGCCTCCAAATATCACTTTGCCTATTCCAAAAGAACTGTCTTAGCGAAAGGCTTCTTGAGGGGAAAGCTGTAACTCTGTGAGATGATTTCACAGAACACAAAGAAGTTTCTCAGAAAGCTTCTTTCTCTTTGTTATCGGAGGATATTTCCTTTGGCCCTATAGTCTTCAAAGGGATCCGAAATATCTGTTCTCAGATTCCACAGAAATAAGGCTAGTAAAGAGATCCACGAAATGCAGATGTAAATCTGTGAGATGAATTAAGAGAACACTAAGCAGTTTCTCTGAAAACTTCTTTCCAGATTTCATCTGAGGATACTTCCTTTTTCACCTTAGCCCTCTATGGGCTTCCAAATATCACTTTGCCAATTCCAAAAGAACTGTCTTAGCGAAAGGCTTCTTGAGCAGAAAGCTGTAACTCTCTGAGATGATTTCACAGAACACAAAGAAATTTCTCAGAAACCTTCCTTCTCTTTGTTATCGGAGGATATTTCCTTTGGCCCTATACTCTTCTAAAGGTTCCGAAATGTCTGTCTCAGATTCCACAGAAATAAGGCTAGCAAAGAGATCCAGGAAATACAGATGTAACTCTTTGAGATGAATTAACAGAACACTAAGCAGTTTCTCAGAAAACTTCTTTCCAGATTTCATCTGAGGATATTTCTTTTTTCACCATAGCCCTCTATGGGCTTCCAAATATCACTTTGCCAATTCCAAAAGAACTGTCTTAGCGAAAGGCTTCTTGAGGGGAAAGCTGTAACTCTGTGAGATGATTTCACAGAACACAAAGAAGTTTCTCAGAAAGTTTCCTTGACTTTGTAATCAGAGTTTATTTCCTTTGGCCCTATATTCATCAAAGGGATCCGAAATATCTGTTCTCAGATTCCACAGAAATAAGGCTAGCAAAGAGATCCACAAAATGCAGATGTAAATCTGTGAGATGAATTAAGACAACACTAAGCAGTTTCTCTGAAAACTTCTTTCCAGATTTCATCTGAGGATATTTCCTTTTTCACCTTAGCCCTCTATGGGCTTCCAAATATCACTTTGCCAATTCCACAATAACTGTCTTAGCGAAAGGCTTCTTGAGGAGAAAGCTGTAACTCTGTGAGATGATTTCAAAGAACACAAAGAAGTTTCTCAGAAAGCTTCTTTCTCTTTGTTATCGGAGTTTATTTCCTTTGGACCTGTAGTCTACAAAGGGATCCGAAATATCTGTTCTCAGATTCCACAGAAATAAGGCTAGCAAAGAGTTCCACGAGACACAGATGTAACTCTGTGAGATGAATTAACAGAACACTTAGCAGTTTCTCAGAAAGCTTCTTTCCAGATTTCATCTGAGGACATTTCCTTTTTCACCATAGCCCTCTAAGGGCTTCCAAATATCACTTTGCCAATTCCACAAGCACTGTCTTAGCGAACGGCTTCTTGAGGGGAAAGCTGTAACTCTGTGAGATGATTTCACAGAACACAAAGAAGTTTCTCAGAAAGCTTCTTTCTCTTTCTTATCGGAGGATATTTCCTTTGGCCCTATAGTGTTCAAAGGGATCCGAAATATCTGTTCTCAGATTCCACAGAAATAAGGCTAGCAAAGAGATCCATGAGATACAGATATATCTCTGTGAGATGAATTAACAGAACACTAAGCAGTTTCTCAGAAAGCTTCTTTCCAGATTTCATCTGAGGATATTTCCTTTTTCACCATAGCACTCTATACGCTTCCAAATATCACATTGCCAATTCCACAAGAACAGTCTTAGCGAAAGTCTTCTTGTGGGGAAAGCTGTAACTCTGTGAGATGATTTCACAGAACACAAAGAAGTTTCTCAGAAAGCTTCTTTCTCTTTGTTATCGGAGGATATTTCCTTTGGCCGTATAGTCTTCAAAGGGATCCGAAATATCTGTTCTCAAATTCCACAGAAATATGGCTAGCAAAGAGATCCACGAGATACAGATGTAACTCTGTGAGATGAATTAACACAACACTAAGCAGTTTCTCAGAAAGCTTCTATCCAGATTTCATCTGAGGATATTTCCTTTTTCACCATAGCCCTCTATGGGATACCAAATATCACTTTGCCTATTCCACAAGAATTGTCTCCGCGAAAGGCTTCTTGAGGAGAAAGCTGTAACTCTGAGATGATTTCACAGAACACAAGAAGTTTCCCAGAAAGCTTCTTTCTCTTTGTTATTGTAGGATATTTCCTTTGGCCCTATAGTCCTCCATGGATCCGAAATATCTATTTTCAGATTCCACAGAAATAAGGCTAGCAAAGAGATCCACGAAATACAGATGTAACTCTGTGAGATAAATTAACAGAACACTAAGCAGTTTCTCAGAAAGCTTCTTTCCAGATTTCATCTGAGGATATTTCCTTTTTCACCGTACCCCTCTAAGCGCTTCCAAGTATCACATTGCCAATTCCACAAGAACTGTCTTAGCGAAAGGCTTCTTACAGGAAAAGCTGTTACTCTGTGAGATGATTTCACAGAACACAAAGAAATTTCTCAGAAAGCTTCTTTCTCTTTCTTATCGGAGGATATTTCCTTTGGAGGTTGAGTATTCTAAGGGATCCGAAATATCTGTTCTCAGATTCCAAAGAAATAAGGCTAGCAAAGAGATCCACGAAATACAGATGTAACTCTGTGAGATGAATTAACAGAACACTAAGCAGTTTCTCAGAAAGCTTCTTTCCAGATTTCACCTCAGGATATTTCCTTTTTCACCAAAGCCCTCTATGGGCTTCCAAATATCACCTTGTCAATTCCACAAGAACTGTCTTAGCGAAAGGCTTCTTGAGGGGAAAGCTGTAACTATGGGAGATGATTTCACAGAACACAAAGAAGTTTCTCAGAAGGCTTCTTTCTCTTTGTTATTGGAGGATATTTCCTTTGGCCCTACAGTCTTCAACGGTATCCGAAATATCTGTTCTCAGATTACACAGAAATAAGGCTAGCAAGAGATCCAAGAAATACAGATATAACTCTGTGAGACGAATTAACAGAACACCAAGCAGTTTCTCAGAAACCTTCTTTCCAGATTTCATCTGAGGATGTTTCCTTTTTCACTATAGCTACCTCTATGCGCTTCCAAATATCACTTTGCCAATTCCACAAGTACTGTCTTAGTGAAAGGATTCTTCAGGGGAAAGCTGTAACTGTCAGATTATTTCAAAGAACAGAAAGAAGTTTCTCAGAAAGCTTCTTTCTCTTTGTTATCGGAGTTTATTTGCTTTGGCCCTCTAGTCTTCTAAGGGATCCGAAATATCTGTTCTCAGATTCCGCAGAAATAAGGCTAGCAAAGAGATCCACGAAATACAGATATAACTCTGTGAGATGAATTAACAGAACACTAAGCAGTTTCTCGGAAAGCTTCTTTCCAGATTTCATCTGAGGATATTTCCTTTTTTACCGTAGCCCTCTATGGGCTTCCAAATATCACTTGGCCTATTCCACAAGAACTGTCTTAGCGAAAGGCTCCTTGAGGGGAAAGCTGTAACTCTGTGAGATGATTTCACAGAACACAAAGAAGATTCTCAGAACGCTTCTTTCTCTTTGTTATCGCAGGATATTTCCTTTGGCCCTATAGTCTTCAAAGGGATCCGAAATATCTGTTCACAGATTCCACAGAAATATGGGTATCAAAGAGATCCACAAAATACCGACGTAACTCTGTGAGATGAATTAACAGAACACTAAGCAGTTTCTCATAAAGCTTCTTTCCAGATTTCATCTGAGGAAGTTTCCTTTTTCACATTAGCCCTTTATGGGCTTCCAAATATCACTTTGCCAATTCCACCAGAACTGTCTTAGCGAAAGGCTTCTTGAGGGGAAAGCAGTAACTATGTGAGGTGATTTCACAGAACACAAAGGAGTTTCTCAGAAAGCTTCTTTCTCTTTGTTATCGGAGGATATTTCCTTTGGCCCTATAGTCTTCAAAGGGATCCGAAATATCTGTTCTTAGATTCCACAGAAATAAGGCTAGCGAAGAGATTCACAAAATACAGATGTAACTCTGTGAGATGAATTAACAGAACACTAAGCAGTTTCTCAGGAAGCTTCTTTCCAGATTTCTTCTTAGGATATTTCCTTTTTCACCATAGCGCTATAGGGGTTCAAAATATCACTTTGCCAATTCCACAAGAACGGTCTTAGCGAAAGGCTTCTTGAGGGGAAAGCTGTAAATCTGTGAGATGATTTCACAGAACACAAAGAAGTTTATCAGAAAGCTTCTTTCTCTTTCTTATCGGAGGATATTTCCTTTGGCCCTATAATCTTCAAAGGTATCCGAAATATCTGTTCTCATATTCCACAGAAATAACGCTAGCAAAGAGATCCACGAAATACAGATGTAACTCTGTGAGATGGATTAACAGAACACTAAGCAGTTTCTCAGAAAGCTTCTTTCGTGATTTCATGTCAGGATGTTTCCTTTTTCACCATAGCCCTCTATCGGCTTCCAAATATCACTTTTCCAATTCCACAAGAAGTGTCTTAGCGAAAGGGTTCTTGAGGTGAAAGCTGTAACTCTGTGAGATCATTTCACAGAACACAAAGAAGTTTCTCAGAAAGCTTCTTTCTCTTTGTTATCGGAGTTTCTTTCCTTTGGCCCTATAGTCTTCAAAGGGATCCGAAATATCTGTTCTCAGATTGCACAGAAATAAGGCTAGCAAAGAGATCCACGAAATACAGATGTAACTCTGTGAGATGAATTAACAGAACACTAAGCAGTTTCTCAGTAAGCTTCTTTCCAAATTACATCTGAGGATATTTCCTTTTTCACCATAGCCCTCTATGGGCTTCCAAATATCACTTGGCCAATTCCGCAAGAACTTTCTTAGCGAAAGGCTTCTTGAGGGGAAAGCTGTAACTCTCTGAGATGATTTCACTGAACACAAAGAAGTTTCTCAGAAAGCTTCTTTCTCTTTGTTATCGGAGGATATTTCCTTTGGCCCTCTTTTCTTCAAAGGGATCCGAAATACCTGTTCTCAGATTCCATAGAAATATGGCTAGGAAAGAGATCCACGAAATACGGATGTAACTCTGTGAGATGAATTAACAGAACACTAAGCAGTTTCTCGGAAAGCTTCTTTCCAGATTTCATCTGAGGACATTTAATTTTTCACCATAGCCCTCTATGGGCTTCCAAATATCACTTTGACTATTCCACAAGAACTGTCTTAGCCAAAGGCTTCTTTAGGGGAAAGCTGTAACTCTGTGAGATGATTTCACAGAACACAAATAAATATCTCAGAAAGCTTCTTTCTCTTTGTTATCGGAGGATATTTCCTTTGGCCTTATAGTCTTCAAAGGGATCCGAAATATCTGTTCTCAGATTCCACAGAAATAAGGCTCGCAAAGAGATCCACGAAATACAGATGTAACTCTGTGAGTTGAATTAAGAAGAACAGTAAGCAGTTTCTAAGAAAGCTTCATTCCAGATTTCCTATGAGGATATTTCCATTTTCACCCTAGCCCTCTATGGGCTTCCGAATGTCACTTTTCCAATTCCACAAAAACTGTCTTAGCGAAAGGCTTCTTGAGGGGAAAGCTGTAAGTCTGTGAGATGATTTCACAGAACACAAAGAAGTTTCTCAGAAAGCTTCTTTCTCTTTGTTGTCGTGGGATATTTCCTTTGGCCCTATAGTCTTCAAAGGGATCAGAAATATCTGTTCTCAGATTCCACAGAAATAAGGCTAGCAAAGAGATCCACGAAATACAGATGTAACTCTGTGAGATGAATTAACAGAAAACTAAGCATTTTCTCAGGAAGCTTCTTTCCAGATTTCTTCTGAGGATATTTCCTTTTTCACCCTAGCCCTCTATGGGCTTCCAAATATCACTTTGCCAATTCCATAAGAACTGTCTTAGCGAAAGGCTTCTTAGGGGAAAGTTGTAACTCTGTGAAATGGTTTCACAGAACACAAAGAAGTTTCTCAGAAAGCTTCTTTCTCTTTGTTATTGGAGGATATTTCCTTTGGCCCTATAGTCTTCTAATGGATCCGAAATATCTGTTTCAGATTCCACAGAAATAAGGCCAGAAAAGAGATCCCCGAAATACAGATGTAAATCTGTGAGATGAATTAACAGAACACTAAGCAGTTTCTCATAAAGCTTCTTTCCAGATTTCATCTGATAATATTTCCTTTTTCACCTTAGCCTTCTATGGGCTTCCAAATATCATTTTGCCAATTCCACAAGAACTGTCTTAGCGAAAGGCTTCTTGAGGGGAATGCTGTAACTCTGTGAGATGATTTCAGAGAACACAAAGAAGTTTCTCAGAAAGCTTCTTTCTCTTTGTTATCGGAGGATATTTCCTTTGGCCCTATAGTCTTCAAAGGGATCCGAAATATCTGTTCTCAGACTCCACAGAAATAACGCTAGCAAAGAGATCCACGGAATACAGATGTAACTCTGTGAGATGAATTAACAGAACACTAAGCAGTTTCTAAGAAACGTTCTTTGCAGATTTCATCTGAGGATATTTCCTTTTTCACTATAGCCCTCTATGGGCTTCCAAATATCACTTTGCCAATTCCACAAGAACTGTCTTAGCGAAAGTCTTCTTGAGGGAAAAGCTGTATCTCTGTAAGATGATTTCACAGAACACAAAGAAGTTTCTCAGAAAGCTTCTTTCTCTTTGTTATCGGAGGATATTTCCTTTGGCCCTATAGTCTTCTAAGGGATCAGAAATATCTCTTCTCAGATTCCACAGAAATAAGGCTAGCAAAGAGATCCACGAAATACAGATGTAACTCTGTGATATGAATTAACAGAACACCAAGGAGTTTCTCAGAAAGCTTTTTTCCAGATTTTATCTGAGGATATTTCCCCTTTCACCATAGCCCTCAATTGGCTTCCAAATATCACTTTCCCAATTCCACAAGAACTGTCTTAGCGAAAGGCTTCTTGAAGGGAAAGCAGTAACTCTGTGAGATGATTTCGAAGAACACAAAGAAGTTTCTCAGAAAGCTTCTTTCTCTTTGTTATCGGAGGATATTTCCCTTGGCCCTATAGTCTTCAATGCGATCCAAAATATCTGTTCTCAGATTTCACAGAAATAAGGCTAGCAAAGAGATCCACGAAATACAGATGTAACTCTGTGAGATGTATTAACAGAACACTAAGCAGTTTCTCAGAAAGCTTCTTTCCAGATTTCATCTGAGTATATTTCCCCTTTCAGCATAGCCCTCTATGGGCTTCCAAATATCACTTTGCCAATTCCACAAGAACAGTCTAGCGACGGGCTTCTTGAGGGGAATGCTGTAACTCTGTGAGATGATTTCAAACAACAAAAAGAAGTTTCTCAGAAAGCTTCTTTCTCTTTGTTATCGGAGGATATTTCCTTTGAACCTGTAGTCTTCTAAGGGATCCGAAATATCTGTTCTCAGATTCCACAGAAATAATGCTAGCAAAGAGATCCACGAAATACAGATGTAACTCTGTGAGATGAATTTACAGAACCCTAAGCTGTTTCTCAGAAAGCTTCTTTCCAGATTTCATCTGAGGATATTTCCTTTTTCACCATAGCCCTGTATGGGCTTCCAAATATCACTTTGCCAATTCCACAAGAACTGTCTTAGCGAAAGGCTTCTTGAGGGGAAAGCTGTAACTCTCTGAGATGATTTCCAAGAACAGAAAGAAGTTTCTCAGAAAGTTTCTTTCTCTTTGTTATCGGAGGATATTTCCTTTGGCCCTATAGATTTCAAAGGGATCCGAAATATCTGTTCTCAGATTCCACAGAAATAAGGCTAGGAAAGAGATCCACGAAATACAGATGTAACTCTGTGAGATGAATTAACAGAACACTAAGCAGTTTCTCAGAAAGCTTCTTTCCACATTTAATGTGAGGATATTTCCTTTTTCACCATAGCCCTCTATGCGCTTCCAAATATCACTTAGCCAATTCCACAAGAACTGTCTTAGCGAAAATCTTCTTGACGGGAACGCTGTAACTCTCTGAGATGATATCATAGAAAACAAAGAAGTTTCCCAGAAATCTTCTTTCTCTTTGTTATCGGAAGATATTTCCTTTGCCCCTATAGTCTTCAAAGAGATCCGAAATATCTGTTCTCAGATTCCACAGAAATAAGGCTAGGAAAGAGATCCACGAAATACAGATGTAACTCTGTGAGATGAATTGACAGAAAACTAAGCATTTTCTCAGGAAGCTTCTTTCCTGATTTCTTCTGAGGATATTTCCTTGTTCACCATAGCCCTCTATGGACTTCCAAATATCACTTTGCCAATTCCACAATAACTGTCTTAGAGAAAGGCTTCTTAGGGGAAAGTTGTAACTCTGTGAAATGGTTTCAGAGAACACAAAGAAGTTTCTCAGAAGGCTTCTTTCTCTTTGTTATTGGAGGATATTTCCTTTGGCCCTATAGTCTTCTAATGGATCCGAAATATCTGTTTCAGATTCCACAGAAATAAGGCTAGAAAAGAGATCCCCGAAATACAGATGTAACTCTGTGAGATGAATTAACAGAACACTAAGCAGTTTCTCATAAAGCTTCTTTCCAGATTTCATCTGAGGATATTTCCTTTTTCATCTTAGCCTTCTATGGGCTTCCAAATATCATTTAGCCAATTCCACAAGAACTGTCTTAGCGAAAGGCTTCTTGAGGGGAATGCTGTAACTCTGTGAGATGATTTCAGAGAACACAAAGAAGTTTCTCCGAAAGCTTCTTTCTCTTTGTTATCGGAGGATATTTCCTTTGGCCCTATAGCCTTCATAGGGATCCGAAATATCTGTTCTCAGACTCCACAGAAATAACGCTAGCAAAGAGATCCACGAAATACAGATGTAACTCTGAGAGATGAATTAACAGAACACTAAGCAGTTTCTAAGAAAGCTTCTTTCCAGATTTCATCTGAGGATATTTCCTTTTTCAACATAGCCCTCTAGGGGCTTCCAAATATCACTTTGCCAATTCCACAAGAAATGTCCTAGCGAAAGGCTTCTTGAGGGGAACGCTGTAACTCTCTGAGATGATATCATAGAAAGCAAAGAAGTTGCCCAGAAAGCTTCTTTTTCTTTGTTATCGGAGGATATTTCCTTTGGCCCTATAGTCTTCTAAGAGATCCGAAATATCTGTTCTCAGATTCCACAGAAAAAAGGCTAGCAAAGAGATCCACGAAATACAGATGTAACTCTGTGAGATGAATTAACAGAACACTAAGCAGTTTCTCAGAAAGCTTCTTTCCAGATTTCATATGAGGATATTTCCTTTTTCACCATAGCCCTCTACGGGCTTCCAAATATCGCTTTGCCAATTCAAGAAGAACTGTCTTAGCGATAGTCATCTTGACGGGAAAGCCGTAACTCTCTGAGGTGATATCATAGAAAACAAAGAAGTTTCTCAGAAAGCTTCTTTCTCTTTTTTATCGGAGGATATTTCCTTTGGCCCTATAGTCTTCAAAGGGATCCGAAATATCTGTTCTCAGATTCCACAGAAATAAGGCTAGCGAAGAGATCCACGAAATACAGATGTAATTCTGTGACATGAATTAACAGAACACTAAGCAGTTTTTCAGAAAGCTTCTTTCCAGATTTCATCTGAGGATATTTCCCCTTTCACCATTACCCTCCATGGGCTCCCAAATATCACGTTGCCAATTCCACAAGAACTGTCTTAGCGAAAGGCTTCTTGAGGGGAAAGCTGTAACTCTGGGAGTTGATTTCACAGAATACAAAGAAGTTTCTCAGAAAGCTTCTTTCTCTTTGTTATCGCAGGAAATTTCCTTTGGCCCTATAGTCTTCAAGGGGATCCGAAATATCTGTTCTCAGATTCCACAGAAATAAGGCTAGCAAAGAGATCCACGAAATACAGATGTAACTCTGTGAGATGAATTAACAGAACACTAAGCAGTTTCTCAGAAAGCTTCTTTCCAGATTTCATCTGAGGATATTTCCTTTTTCACGCTAGCCCTCTATGGGCTTCCGAATATCACTTTGCCAATTCCACAAGAACTGTCTTAGCGAAAGCTTCCTGTGGGGAAAGCTTTAACTCTGTGAGATGATTTCAAAGAACACCAAGAAGTTTCTCAGAAAGCTTCTTTCTCTTTGTTATCGGAGGATAGTTCCTTTGGCCCTATAGTCTTCAAAGGGATCCGAAATATCTCTTCTCAGATTTCACAGAAATAACGCTAGCAAAGAGATCCACGAAACACAGATGTAACACTTTGAGATGAATTAACAGAAATCTAAGCAGTTTCTCTGAAAGCTTCTTTCCAGATTTCATCTGAGGTTATTTCCTTTTTCACCGTAAACCTCTATGGACTCCCAAATATCACTTTGCCACTTCCACAAGAAGTGTCTTAGCGAAAGGCTTCTTGAGGGGAAAGCTGTAACTCTGGGAGATGATTTCACAGAATACAAAGAAGTTTCTCAGAAAGCTTCTTTCTCTTCGTTATCGGAGGATATTTCCTTTGGCCCTATACTCTTCAAGGGGATCCGAAATATCTGTTCTCAGATTCCACAGAAATAATGCTAGCAAAGAGATCCACGAAATACAGATGTAACTCTGTGAGATGAATTAACAGAACACTAAGCAGTTTCTCAGAAAGCTTCTTTCCAGATTTCATCTGAGGATATTTCCTTTTTCACCATAGCCCTCTATGGGCTTCCAAATATCCCTTTGCCAATTTCACAAGAACTGTCTCAGCGAAAGGCTTCTTGAGGGGAAAGCTGTAACTCTGTGAGATGATTTCACATAACACAAA
Source organism: Macaca nemestrina (assembly GCF_043159975.1). Lineage (NCBI taxonomy): Eukaryota > Metazoa > Chordata > Mammalia > Primates > Cercopithecidae > Macaca > Macaca nemestrina. The sequence continues at coordinate 30,194,198 of NC_092143.1, forward strand.
GAAGTTTCTCAGAAAGCTTCTTTCTCTTTGTTATCGGAGGATATTTCCTTTGGCCCTATAGTCTTCTAAGGGATTCGAAATATCTGTTCTCAGATTCCACAGAAATAAGGCTAGCAAAGAGATCCACGAAATACAGATGTAACGCTGTTAGATGAATTAACAGAAAACTAAGCAGTTTGTCAGAAAGCTTCTTTCCAGATTTCATCTGAGGATATTTCCTTTTTCACCATAGCCCTCTATGGGCTTCCAATTATCACTTTGCCAATTCCACAAGAACTGTCTTAGCGAAAGGTTTCTTGAGGGGAAAGCTGTAACTCTGTGAGATGATTTCACAGAACACAAAGAAGTTTCCCAGAAAGCTTCTTTCTCTTTGTTATCGGAGGATATTTCCTTCGTCCCTAGAGTCTTCAAAGGGATCCGAAATATCTGTTCTCAGATTCCACAGAAATAAGTCTGGCAAAGAGATCCACGAAATACAGATGTAACTCTGTGAGATGAATTAACAGAACACTTAGCAGTTTCTCAGAAATCTTCTTTCCAGATTTCATCTGAGGATATTTCCTTTTTCACCATAGCCCTCTATGGCTTCCAAATATCACTTTGCCTATTCCACAAGAACTGTCTTATCGAAACGCTTCTTGATGGGAAAGCTGTAACTCTCTGAGTTGATTTCAAAGAACACAAAGAAGTTTCTCAGAAAGCTTCTTTCTCTTTGTTATCGGAGGGTATTTCCTTTGGCCCTGTAGTCTTCTAAGGGATCCGAAATATCTGTTCTCAGATTCCACAGAAATAAGGCTAGCAAAGAGATCCCAGAAATATAGATGAAACTCTGTGAGATGAATTATCATAACACTAAGCAGTTTCTCAAAAATCTTCTTTCCAGATTTCATCTGAGGATATTTCCTTTTTCAACTTAGCCTTCTATGGGCTTCCAAATATCATTTTGCCAATTCCACAAGTACTGTCTTAGCGAAAGGCTTCTTGAGGGGAATGCTGTAACTCTGTGAGATGATTTCATAGAACACAAAGAAGTTTCTCAGAAAGCTTCTTTCTCTTTGTTATCGGAGGATATTTCCTTTGGCCCTATAGCCTTCAAAGGGATCCGAAATATCTGTTCTCAGACTCCACAGAAATAACACTAGCAAAGAGATCCACGAAATACAGATGTAACTCTGTGAGATGAATTAACAGAAAACTAAGCATTTTCTCAGGAAGCTTCTTTCCAGATTTCTTCTGAGGATATTTCCTTTTTCACCATAGCCCTCTATGGGCTTCCAAATATCACTTTGCCAATTCCACAATAACTGTCTTAGCGAAAGGCTTCTTAGGGGAAAGTTGTAACTCTGTGAAATGGTTTCACAGAACACAAAGAAGTTTCTCAGAAAGCTTCTTTCACTTTGTTATCGGAGGATATTTCCTTTGGCCCTATAGTCTTCTAATGGATCCGAAATATCTGTTTCAGATTCCACAGAAATAAGGCCAGAAAAGAGATTCACGAAATACAGATGTAACTCTGTGATATGAATTAACAGAACACTAAGCAGTTTCTCAGAAACTTCTTTCCATATTTCATCTGAGGATATTTCCTTTTTCACCATAGCCCTCTATGCGCTTCCAAATATCACTTTGCCAATTCCACAAGAACTGTCTTAGCGAGAGGCTTCTTGAGGGGAAAGCTGTAACTCTGTGAGAATATTTCAAAGAACACAAAGAAATTTCTCTGAAAGCTTCTTTCTCTTTGTTGTCGGAGTTTATTTCCTTTGGCCCTATAGTCTTCTACGGGATCCGAAATATCTGTTCTCAGACACCACAGAAATGAGGCTAGCATAGAGATCTGCGAAATACAGATGAAACGCTGTGAGATGAATTAACAGAACACTAAGCAGTTTTTCAGAAAGCTTCTTTCCAGATTTCATCTGAGGATATTTCCTTTTTCACCATTACCCTCTATGGGCTCCTAAATATCACGTTGCCAATTCCACAAGAACTGTCTTAGCGAAAGGCTTCTTGAGGGGAAAGCTGTAACTCTGGGAGTTGATTTCACAGAATACAAAGAAGTTTCTCAGAAAGCTTCTTTCTCTTTGTTATCGCAGGATATTTCCTTTGGCCCTATAGTCTTCAAGGGGATCCGAAATATCTGTTCTCAGATTCCACAGAAATAAGGCTAGCAAAGAGATCCACGAAATACAGATGTAACTCTGTGAGATGAATTTACAGAACACTAAGCAGTTTCTCAGAAAGCTTCTTTCCAGATTTCATCTGAGGATATTTCCTTTTTCACCATAGCCTTCTGTGCGCTTCCAAATATCACTTTGCCAATTCCACAAGAACTGTCTTAGCGAAAGGCTTCTTGAGGGGAAAGCTGTAACTCTGTGAGATGATTTCCAAGAACAGAAAGAAGTTTCTCAGAAAGTTTCTTTCTCTTTGTTATCGGAGGATATTTCCTTTGGCCCTATAGTCTTCAAAGGGATCCGAAATATCTGTTCTCAGATTCCACAGAAATAAGGCTAGGAAAGAGATCCACGAAATACAGATGTAACTCTGTGAGATGAATTAACAGAAAACTAAGCAGTTTCTCAGAAAGCTTCTTTCCAGATTTAAAGTGAGGATATTTCCTTTTTCACCATAGCCCTCTATGCGCTTCCAAATATCACTTTGCCAATTCCACAACAACTGTCTTAGCGAAAATCTTCTTGACGGGAACGCTGTAACTCTCTGAGATGATATCATAGAAAACAAAGAAGTTTCCCAGAAAGCTTCTTTCTCTTTGCTATCGGAAGATATTTCCTTTGCCCCTACAGTCTTAAAAGGGATCCGAAATATCTGTTCTCAGATTCCACAGAAATAAGGCTAGGAAAGAGATACACGAAATACAGATGTAACTCTGTAAGTTGAATTAACAGAAAACTAAGCATTTTCTCAGGAAGCTTCTTTCCAGATTTCTTCTGAGGATATTTCCTTTTTCACCATAGCCCTTATGGGCTTCCAAATATCACTTTGCCAATTCCACAATAACTGTCTTAGCGAAAGGCTTCTTAGGGGAAAGTTGTAACTCTGTGAAATGGTTTCACAGAACACAAAGAAGTTTCTCAGAAGGCTTCTTTCTCTTTGTTATCGGAGGATATTTCCTTTGGCCCTATAGTCTTCTAATGGATCCGAAATATCTGTTTCAGATTCCACAGAAATAAGGCTAGAAAAGAGATCCCCGAAACACAGATGTAACTCTGTGAGATGAATTAACAGAACACTAAGCAGTTTCTCACAAAGCTTCTTTCCAGATTTCATCTGAGGATATTTCCTTTTTCATCTTAGCCTTCTATGGGCTTCCAAATATCATTTTGCCAATTCCACAAGAACTGTCTTAGCGAAAGGCTTCTTGAGGGGAATGCTGTAACTCTGTGAGATGATTTCAGAGAACACAAAGAAGTTTCTCAGAAAGCTTCTTTCTCTTTGTTATCGGAGGATATTTCCTTTGGCCCTATAGCCTTCAAAGGGATCCGAAATATCTGTTCTCAGACTCCACAGAAATAACGCTAGCAAAGAGATCCACGAAATACAGATCTAACTCTGTGAGATGAATTAACAGAACACTAAGCAGTTTCTAAGAAAGCTTCTTTCCAGATTTCATCTGAGGGTATTTCCTTTTTCACCATAGCCCTCTATGGGCTTCCAAATATCACTTTGCCAATTTCACAAGAACTGTCTTAGCGAAAGGCTTCTTGAGGGGAAAGCTGTAACTCTGTGAGATGATTTCACAGAACACAAAGAAGTTTCTCAGAAAGCTTCTTTCTCTTTGTTATCGGAGGATATTTCCTTTGGCCCTATAGTCTTCTAACGGATCCGAAATATCTGTTCTCAGATTCCACAGAAATAAGGCTAGCAAAGAGATCCACGAAATACAGATGTAACTCTGTGAGATGAATTAACAGAAAACTAAGCAGTTGCTCAGGAAGCTTCTTTCCAGATTTCTTCTGAGGATATTTCCTTTTTCACCGTAGCCCTCTATGGGCTTCCAAATATCACTTGGCCTATTCCACAAGAACTGTCTTAGCGAAAGGCTCCTTGAGGGGAAAGCTGTAACTCTGTGAGATGATTTCACAGAACACAAAGAAGATTCTCAGAACGCTTCTTTCTCTTTGTTATCGCAGGATATTTCCTTTGGCCCTATAGTCTTCAAAGGGATCCGAAATATCTGTTCACAGATTCCACAGAAATAAGGGTAGCAAAGAGATCCACAAAATACCGACGTAACTCTGTGAGATGAATTAACAGAACACTAAGCAGTTTCTCATAAAGCTTCTTTCCAGATTTCATCTGAGGAAGTTTCCTTTTTCACATTAGCCCTTTATGGGCTTCCAAATATCACTTTGCCAATTCCACCAGAACTGTCTTAGCGAAAGGCTTCATGAGGGGAAAGCAGTAACTATGTGAGGTGATTTCACAGAACACAAAGGAGTTTCTCAGAAAGCTTCTTTCTCTTTGTTATCGGAGGATATTTCCTTTGGCCCTATAGTCTTCAAAGGGATCCGAAATATCTGTTCTTAGATTCCACAGAAATAAGGCTAGCAAAGAGATTCACAAAATACAGATGTAACTCTGTGAGATGAATTAACAGAACACTAAGCAGTTTCTCAGGAAGCTTCTTTCCAGATTTCTTCTTAGGATATTTCCTTTTTCACCATAGCCCTATAGGGGTTCAAAATATCACTTTGCCAATTCCACAAGAACGGTCTTAGCGAAAGGCTTCTTGAGGGGAAAGCTGTAAATCTGTGAGATGATTTCACAGAACACAAAGAAGTTTATCAGAAAGCTTCTTTCTCTTTCTTATCGGAGGATATTTCCTTTGGCACTATAATCTTCAAAGGTATCCAAAATATCTGTTCTCAGATTCCACAGAAAAAACGCTAGCAAAGAGATCCACGAAATACAGATGTAACTCTGTGAGATGAATTAACAGAACACTAAGCAGTTTCTCAGAAAGCTTCTTTCGTGATTTCGTCTCAGGATGTTTCCTTTTTCACCATAGCCCTCTATGGGCTTCCAAATATCACTTTTCCAATTCCACAAGAAGTGTCTTAGCGAAAGGGTTCTTGAGGTGAAAGCTGTAACTCTGTGAGATCATTTCACAGAACACAAAGAAGTTTCTCACAAAGCTTCTTTCTCTTTGTTATCGGAGTTTATTTCCTTTGGCCCTATAGTCTTCAAAGGGATCCGAAATATCTGTTCTCAGATTGCACAGAAATAAGGCTAGCAAAGAGATCCACGAAATACAGATGTAACTCTGTGAGATGAATTAACAGAACACTAAGCAGTTTCTCAGTAAGCTTCTTTCCAAATTACATCTGAGGATATTTCCTTTTTCACCATAGCCCTCTATGGGCTTCCAAATATCACTTGGCCAATTCCGCAAGAACTTTCTTAGCGAAAGGCTTCTTGAGGGGAAAGCTGTAACTCTCTGAGATGATTTCACTGAACACAAAGAAGTTTCTCAGAAAGCTTCTTTCTCTTTGTTATCGGAGGATATTTCCTTTGGCCCTCTTTTCTTCAAAGGGATCCGAAATACCTGTTCTCAGATTCCATAGAAATATGGCTAGGAAAGAGATCCACGAAATACGGATGTAACTCTGTGAGATGAATTAACAGAACACTAAGCAGTTTCTCGGAAAGCTTCTTTCCAGATTTCATCTGAGGACATTTAATTTTTCACCATAGCCCTCTATGGGCTTCCAAATATCACTTTGCCTATTCCACAAGAACTGTCTTAGCGAAAGGCTTCTTTAGGGGAAAGCTGTAACTCTGTGAGATGAATTAACAGGACACTAAGCAGTTTCTCAGAAAGCTTCTTTCCAGATTTCATCTGAGGATATTTCCTTTTTCACCATAGCCCTCTACGGGCTTCCAAATATCGCTTTGCCAATTCAAGAAGAACTGTCTTAGCGATAGTCATCTTGACGAGAAAGCCGTAACTCTCTGAGGTGATATCATAGAAAACAAAGAAGTTTCTCAGAAAGCTTCTTTCTCTTTTTTATAGGAGGATATTTCCTTTGGTCCTATAGTCTTCAAAGGGATCCAAAATATCTGTTCTCAGATTCCACAGAAATAAGGCTAGCGAAGAGATCCACGAAATACAGAGGTAATTCTGTGACATGAATTAACAGAACACTAAGCAGTTTTTCAGAAAGCTTCTTTCCAGATTTATTTCTGAGGATATTTCCTTTTTCACCATTACCCTCTATGGGCTCCCAAATATCACTTTGCCAATTCCACAAGAACTGTCTTAGCGAAAGGCTTCTTGAGGGGAAAGCTGTAACTCTGGGAGTTGATTTCACAGAATACAAAGAAGTTTCTCAGAAAGCTTCTTTCTCTTTGTTATCGCAGGATATTTCCTTTGGCCCTATAGTCTTCAAGGGGATCCGAAATATCTGTTCTCAGATTCCACAGAAATAAGGTTAGCAAAGAGATCCACGAAATACAGATGTAACTCTGTGAGATGAATTAACAGAACACTAAGCAGTTTCTCAGAAAGCTTCTTTCCAGATTTCATCTGAGGATATTTCCTTTTTCACGCTAGCCCTCTATGGGCTTCCGAATATCACTTTGCCAATTCCACAAGAACTGTCTTAGCGAAAGCTTCCTGTGGGGAAAGCTTTAACTCTGTGAGATGATTTCAAAGAACACCAAGAAGTTTCTCAGAAAGCTTCTTTCTCTTTGTTATCGGAGGATAGTTCCTTTGGCCCTATAGTCTTCAAAGGGATCCGAAATATCTCTTCTCAGATTTCACAGAAATAACGCTAGCAAAGAGATCCACGAAACACAGATGTAACACTTTGAGATGAATTAACAGAAATCTAAGCAGTTTCTCAGAAAGCTTCTTTCCAGATTTCATCTGAGGATATTTCCTTTTTCACCGTAAACCTCTATGGACTCCCAAATATCTCTTTGCCACTTCCACAAGAACTGTCTTAGCGAAAGGCTTCTTGAGGGGAAAGCTGTAACTCTCTGAGATGATTTCACAGAACACAAAGAAGTTTCTCAGAAAGCTTCTTTCTCTTCGTTATCGGAGGATATTTCCTTTGGCCCTATACTCTTCAAGGGGATCCGAAATATCTGTTCTCAGATTCCACAGAAATAAGGCTAGCAAAGAGATCCACGAAATACAGATGTAACTTTGTGAGATGAATTAACAGAACACTAAGCTGTTTCTCAGAAAGCTTCTTTCCAGATTTCATCTGAGGATATTTCCTTTTTCACCATAGCCCTCTATGGGCTTCCAAATATCACTTTGCCAATTTCACAAGAACTGTCTTAGCGAAAGGCTTCTTGAGGGGAAAGCTGTAACTCTGGGAGATGATTTCACATAACACAAAGAAGTTTCTCAGAAAGCTTCTTTCTCTTTGTTATCGGAGGATATTTCCTTTGGCCCTATAGTCTTCTAAGGGATCCGAAATATCTGTTCTCAGATTCCACAGAAATAAGGCTAGCAAAGAGATCCACGAAATACAGATGTAACTCTGTGAGATGAATTAACAGAAAACTAAGCAGTTTGTCAGAAAGCTTCTTTCCAGATTTCATCTGAGGATATTTCCTTTTTCACCATAGCCCTCTATGGGCTTCCAATTATCACTTTGCCAATTCCACAAGAACTGTCTTAGCGAAAGGTTTCTTGAGGGGAAAGCTGTAACTCTGTGAGATGATTTCACAGAACACAAAGAAGTTTCCCAGAAAGCTTCTTTCTCTTTGTTATCGTAGGATATTTCCTTCGGCCCTAGAGTCTTCAAAGGGATCCGAAATATCTGTTCTCAGATTTTACAGAAATAAGTCTGGCAAAGAGATCCACGAAATACAGATGTAACTCTGTGAGATGAATTAACAGAACACTTAGCAGTTTCTCAGAAATCTTCTTTCCAGATTTCATCTGAGGATATTTCCTTTTTCACCATAGGCCTCTATGGCTTCCAAATATCACTTTGCCTATTCCACAAGAACTGTCTTATCGAAACGCTTCTTGATGGGAATGCTGTAACTCTCTGAGTTGATTTCAAAGAACACAAAAAAGTTTCTCAGAAAGCTTCTTTCTCTTTGTTATCGGAGGATATTTCCTTTGGCCCTGTAGTCTTCTAAGGGATCCGAAATATCTGTTCTCAGATTCCACAGAAATAAGGCTAGCAAAGAGATCCCCGAAATATAGATGAAACTCTGTGAGATGAATTAACATAACACTAAGCAGTTTCTCAAAAATCTTCTTATCAGATTTCATCTGAGGATATTTCCTTTTTCAACTTAGCCTTCTATGGACTTCCATATATCACTTTGCCAATTCCATAAGAACTGTCTTAGCGAAAGGCTTCTTGAGGGGAATGCTGTAACTCTCTGAGATGATTTCACAGAACACAAAGAAGTTTATCAGAAAGCTTCTTTCTCTTTGTTATCGGAAGATATTTCCTTTGGCCCTATAGCCTTCAAAGGGATCCGAAATATCTGTTCTCAGACTCCACAGAAATAACGCTAGCAAAGAGATCCACGAAATATAGATGTAACTCTGTGAGATGAATTAACAGAACACTAAGCAGTTTCTAAGAAAGCTTTTTTCCAGATTTCATCTGAGGATATTTCCTTTTTCACCATAGCCCTCTAAGGGCTTCCAAATATCACTTTGCCAATTTCACAAGAACTGTCTTAGCGAAAGGCTTCTTGAGGGGAAAGCTGTAACTCTGTGAGATGATTTCACAGAACACAAAGAAGTTTTTCAGAAGGCTTCTTTCTCTTTGTTATCGGAGGATATTTCCTTTGGCCCTATAGTCTTCAGAGGGATCCGAAATATCTGTTCTCAGATTCCACAGAAATAAGGCTAGGAAAGAGATCCACGAAATACAGATGTAACCCTGTGAGATGAATTAACAGAACACTAAGCAGTTTCTCAGAAAGCTTCTTTCCAGATTTCATCTGAGATATTTCCCCTTTCAGCATAGCCCTCTATGGGCTTCCAAATATCAGTTTGGCAATTCCACAAGAACTGTCTTAGCGAAAGGCTTCTTGAGGGGAATGCTGGAACTCTGTGAGATGATTTCAATGAACACAAAGAAGTTTCTCAGAAAGCTTCTTTCTCTTTGTTATCGGAGGATATTTCCTTTGGCCCTATAGTCTTCAAAGGGATCAGAAATATCTGTTCTCAGATTCCACAGAAATAAGGCTAGCAAAGAGATCCACGAAATACAGATGTAACTCTGTGAGATTAATTAACAGAAAACTAAGCAGTTTCTCAGGAAGCTTCTTTCCAGATTTCTTCTGAGGATATTTCCTTTTTCACCATAGCCCTCTATGGGCTTCAAAAAATCACTTTGCCAATTCAACAATAACTGACATAGCGAAAGTCTTCTTAGGGGAAAGTTGTAACTCTGTGAAATGGTTTCACAGAACACAAAGAAGTTTCTCAGAAAGCTTCTTTCTCTTTGTTATCGGAGGATATTTCCTTTGGCCCTATAGTCTTCTAATGGATCCGAAATATCTGTTTCAGATTCCACAGAAATAAGGCTAGAAAAGTGATCCCCGAAATACAGATGTAACTCTGTGAGATGAATTAACAGAAAACTAAGCAGTTTCTCAGGAAGCTTCTTTCCAGATTTCTTCTGAGTATATTTCCTTTTTCACCATAGCCCTCTATGGGCTTCCAAATATCACTTTGCCAATTCCACAAGAACTGTCTTAGCGAAAGGCTTCTTGAGGGGAAACCTGTAACTCAGTGAGATGATTTCAAAGAACACAAAGAAGTTTCTCAGAAAGCTTCTTTCTCTTTGTTATCGGAGGATATTTCCTTTGGCCCTATAGTCTTCTAAGGGATCCGAAATATCTGTTCTCAGATTCCACAGAAATAAGGCTAGCAAAGAGATCCACGAAATACAGATGTAACTCTGTGAGATGAATTAACAGAACACTAAGCAGTTTCAGAAGTTTCTCAGAAATCTTCTTTCTCTTTGTTATCGGAGGATATTTCCTTTGGCCCTATAGTCTTCTAAGGGATCCAAAATATCTGTTCTCAGATTTCACAGAAATAACGCTAGCAAAGAGATCCACGAAATACAGATGTAACACTGTGAGATGAATTAACAGAACACTAAGCAGTTTCTAAGAAAGCTTCTTTCCAGATTTCATCTGAGGATATTTCCTTTTTCACCACAGCCCTCTATGGGCTTCCAAATATCACTTTGCCAATTCCACAAGAACTGTCTTAGCGAAAGGCTTCTTGAGGGGAAAGCTGTAACTCTGTGAGATGATATCACAGAACACAAAGTAGTTTCTCAGAAAGCTTCTTTATCTTTGTTATCGGAGGATATTTCCTTTGGCCCTATAGTCTTCAAAGGGATCCGAAATATCTGCTCTCAGGTTCCACAGAAATAAGGCTAGCAAAGAGATCCACGAAATACAGATGTATCTCTGTGAGATGAATTAACAGAAAAATAAGCAGTTTCTCAGAAAGCTTCTTTCCAGATTTCATCTGAGGATATTTCCTTTTTCACCATTGCCCTCTATGGGCTTCCAAATATCACTTTGGCAATTCCACAAGAACTGTCTTAGCGAAAGGCTTCTTGAGGGGAAAGCTGTAACTCTGTGAGATGATTTCACAGAACACAAAGAAGTTTCTCAGAAAGCTTCTTTCTCTTTGTTATCGGAGGATATTTCCTTTGGCCCTAGAGTCTTCTAAGGGATCCGAATTATCTGTTCTCAGATTCCACAGAAATAAGGCTAGCAAAGAGATCCACGAAATACAGATGTAACTCTGTGAGAAGAATTAACAGAACACTAAGCAGTTTCTCAGAAAGCTTCTTTCCAGATTTCATCTGAGGATATTTCCTTTTTCACCATAGCCCTCTATGGGCTTCCAAATATCACTTTGGCATTTCCACAAGAACTGTCTTAGCGAAAGGCTTCTTGAGGGGAATGCTGTACCTCTCTGTGATGATTTCACAGAACACAAATTAGTTTCTCAGAAAGCTTCTTTCTCTTTGTTATCGGAGAATATTTCCTTTGGTCCTATAGTCTTCAAAGGGATCCGAAATATCTGTTCTCAGACTTCACAGAAATAACGCTAGCAAAGAGGTCCACGAAATACAGATGCAACGCTGTGAGATGAATTAACAGAACACTAAGCAGTTTCTCAGAAAGCTTCTTTCCAGATTTCATCTGAGGATATTCCCTTTGTCACCATAGCCCTCTATGCGATTCCAAATATCACTTTCCCAATTCCACAAGAACTGTCTTAGCGAAAACCTTCTTGAGGGGAAAGCTGTAACTCTGTGAGATGATCTCACAGAACACAAAGAAGTTTCTCGGAAAGCTTCTTTCACTTTGTTATCGGAGGATATTTCCTTTGGCCCTATAGTCATCTAAGGGATCCGAAATATCTGTTCTCAGATTCCACAGAAATAAGGCTAGCAAAGAGATCCACGAAACACAGATGTAACTCTGTGAGATGAATTAACAGAACATTATAGTTTCTCAGAAAGCTTCTTTCCAGAGATCATCTGAGGATATTTCCTTATTCACCATAGCCGTCTATGGGCTTCCAAATATCACTTTGCCAATCCACAAGAACTGTCTCAGCGAAAGGCTTCTTGAGGGGAATGCTGTAACTCTCTGAGATGATTTCACAGAACACAAAGAAGTTTCTCAGAAATCTTCTTTCTCTTTGTTATCGGAGGATATTTCCTTTGGCCCTATAGTCTTCTTAGGGATCCGAAATATCTGTTCTCAGATTTCACAGAAATAACGCTAGCAAAGAGATCAACGAAATATAGATGTAACTCTGTGAGATGAATTAACAGAACACTAAGCGGTTTCTCAGAAAGCTTCTTTCCAGATTTCATCTGAGGATATTTCCTTTTTCATCATATCCCTCTATGGGCTTCCAAATATCACTTTGCCAATTCCACAAGAACTGTCTTAGCGAAAGGCTTCTTGAGGGGAAAGCTGTAACTCTGTGAGATGATTTCACAGAACACAAAGTAGTTTCTCAGAAAGCTTCTTTCTCTTTGTTATCGGAGGATATTTCCTTTGGCCCAATAGTCTTCAAAGGGATCCGAAATATCTGCTCTCAGGTTCCACAGAAATAAGGCTAGCAAAGAGATCCACGAAATACAGATGTATCTCTGTGAGATGAATTAACAGAACAATAAGCAGTTTCTCAGAAAGCTTCTTTCCAGATTTCATCTGAGGATATTTCCTTTTTCACCATAGCCCTCTATGGGCTTCCAAATATCACTTTGCCAATTCCACAAGAACTGTCTTAGCGAAAGGCTTCTTGAGTGGAAAGCTGTAACTCTGCGAGATGATTTCACAGAACACAAAGAAGTTTCTCAGAAATCTTCTTTCTCTTTGTTATCGGAGGATATTTCCTTTGGCCCTAGAGTCTTATAAGGGATCCGAATTATCTGTTCTCAGATTCCACAGAAATAAGGCTAGCAAAGAGATCCACGAAATACAGATGTAACTCTGTGAGATGAATTAACAGAACACTAGAGTTTCTCAGAAAGCTTCTTTCCAGAGATCATCTGAGGATATTTCCTTTTTCACCATAGCCCTCTATGGGCTTCCAAATGTCACTTTGCGAATTCCACAAGAACTGTCTCAGCGAAAGGCTTCTTGAGGGGAATGCTGTACCTCTCTGAAATGATTTTACAGAACACAAATTAGTTTCTCAGAAAGCTTCTTTATCTTTGTTATGGGAGGATATTTCCTTTGGTCCTATAGTCTTCAAAGGGATCCGAAATATCTGTTCTCAGACTTCACAGAAATAACGTAGCAAAGAGGTCCACGAAATACAGATGCAACGCTGTGAGATGAAATAACAGAACACTAAGCAGTTTCTCAGAAAGCTTCTTTCCAGATTTCATCTGAGGATATTTCCTTTTCCACCATAGCCCTCTGTGCGATTCCAAATATCACTTTGCCAATTCCACAAGAACTGTCTTATCGAAAGCCTTCTTGAGGGGAAAGCTGTAACTCTGTTAGATGATTTCACAGAACACAAAGAAGTTTCTCAGAAAGCTTCTCTTAATTTGTTATCGGAGGATATTTCCTTTGGCCCTATAGTCCTCTAAGGGATCCGAAATATCTGTTCTCAGATTCCACAGAAATAAGGCTAGCAAAGAGATCCACGAAATACAGATGTAACTCTGTGAGATGAATTAACAGAACACTACAGTTTCTCAGAAAGCTTCTTTCCAGAGATCATCAGAGGATATTTCGTTTTTCACCATAGCCCTCTATGGGCTTCCAAATATCACTTTGCGAATTCCACAAGAACTGTCTCAGCGAAAGGCTTCTTGAGGGGAATGCTGTACCTCTCTGAGATGATTTTACAGAACACAAATTAGTTTCTCAGAAAGCTTCTTTCTCTTTGTTATCGGAGGAAATTTCCTTTGGTCCTATAGTCTTCAAAGGGATCCGAAATATCTGTTCTCAGACTTCACAGAAATAACGTAGCAAAGAGGTCCACGAAATACAGATGCAACGCTGTGAGATGAATTAACAGAACACTAAGCAGTTTCTCAGAAAGCTTCTTTCCAGATTTCATCTGAGGATATTTCCTTTTTCACCATAGCCCTCTATGGGCTTCCAAATATCTCTTTGCCAATTCCAGAAGAACTGTCTTAGCGAAATGCTTCTTGTGGGGAAAGCTGTAACTCTGTGAGATGATTTCACAGAAGACAAAGAAGTTTCTCAGAAAGCTTCTTTCTCTTTGTTATCGGAGGATATTTCCTTTGGCCCTATAGTCTTCTAAGGGATCTGAAATATCTGTTCTCAGATTCCACAGAAATAAGGCTAGCAAAGAGATCCACGAAATTCAGATGTAACACTGTGAGATGAATTAACAGAACACTACAGTTTCTCAGAAAGCTTCTTTCCAGAGATCATCTGAGGATATTTCCTTTTTCACCATAGCCCTCTATGGGCTTCCAAATATCACTTTGCGAATTCCACAAGAACTGTCTCAGCGAAAGGCTTCTTGAGGGGAATGCTGTACCTCTCTGAGATGATTTTACAGAACACAAATTAGTTTCTCAGAAAGCTTCTTTCTCTTTGTTATCGGAGGATATTTCCTTTGGTCCTATAGTCTTCAAAGGGATCCGAAATATCTGTTCTCAGTCTTCACAGAAATAATGCTAGCAAAGAGGTCCACGAAATACAGATGCAACGCTGTGAGTTGAATTAACAGAACACTAAGTACTTTCTCAGAAAGCTTCTTTCCAGATTTCATCTGAGGATATTTCCTTTTTCACCATAGCCCTATATGCGATTCCAAATATCACTTTGCCAATTCCACAAGAACTGTCTTAGCGAAAGCCTTCTTGAGGGGAAAGCTGTAACTCTGTGAGATGATTTCACAGAACACAAAGAAGTTTCTCAGAAAGCTTCTTTCACTTTGTTATCGGAGGATATTTCCTTTGGCCCTATAGTCCTCTAAGGGATCCGAATTATCTGTTCTCAGATTCCACAGAAATAAGGCTAACAAAGAGATCCACGAAATACAGATGTAACTCTGTGAGATGAATTAACAGAACACTGAGCAGTTTCTCAGAAAGCTTCTTTCCAGATTTCATCTGAGGATATTTCCTTTTTCACCATAGCCCTCTATGGGCTTCCAAATATCACTTTGGCAATTCCACAAGTACTGTCTTAGCGAAAGGCTTCTTGAATGGAAAGCTGTAACTCTGTGAGATGATTTCACAAAACACAAAGAAGTTTCTCACAAAGCTTCTTTCTCTTTGTTATCGGAAGATATTTCCTTTGGCCCTATAGTCTTCTATGGGATCCGAAATATCTGTTCTCAGATTCCACAGAAATAAGGCTAGCAAAGAGATCCACGAAATACAGATGTAACTCTGTGAGATGAATTAACAAAACACTACAGTTTCTCAGAAAGCTTCTTTCCAGAGATCATCTGAGGATATTTCCTTTTTCACCATAGCCCTCTATGGGCTTCCAAATATCACTTTGCGAATTCCACAAGAACTGTCTCAGCGAAAGGCTTCTTGAGGGGAATGCTGTACCTCTCTGAGATGATTTTACAGAACACAAATTAGTTTCTCAGAAAGCTTCTTTCTCTTTGTTATCGGAGGATATTTCCTTTGGACCTATAGTCTTCAAAGGGATCCGAAATATCTGTTCTCAGACTTCACAGAAATAACGCTAGCAAAGAGGTCCACGAAATACAGATGCAACGCTGTGAGATAAATTAACAGAACACTAAGCAGTTTCTCAGAAAGCTTCTTTCCAGATTTCATCTGAGGATATTTCCTTTTTCACCATAGCCCTCTATGCGATTCCAAATATCACTTTGCCAATTCCACAAGAACTGTCTTAGCGAAATCCTTCTTGAGTTGAAAACTGTAACTCTGTGAGATGATTTCACAGAACACAAAGAAGTTGCTCAGAAAGCTTCTTTCACTTTGTTATCGGAGGATATTTCCTTTGGCCATATAGTCCTCTAAGGGATCCGAAATATCTGTTCTCAGATTCCACAGAAATAAGGCTAGCAAAGAGATCCACAAAATAGAGATGTAACTCTGTGAGATGAATTAACAGAACACTACAGTTTCTCAGAAAGCTTCTTTCCAGAGATCATCTGAGGATATTTCCTTTTTCTCCATAGCCCTCTATGGGCTTCCAAATATCACTTTGCGAATTCCACAAGAACTGTCTCAGCGAAAGACTTCTTGAGGGGAATGCTGTACCTCTCTGAGATGATTTTACAGAACACAAATTAGTTTCCAAGAAAGCTTCTTTAGCTTTGTTATCGGAGGATATTTCCTTTGGTCCTATAGTCTTCAAAGGGATCCGAAATATCTGTTCTCAGACTTCACAGAAATAACGTAGCAAAGAGGTCCACGAAATACAGATGCAACGCTGTGAGATGAATTAACAGAACACTAAGCAGTTTCTCAGAAAGCTTCTTTCCAGATTTCATCTGAGGATATTTCCTTTTTCACCATAGCCCTCTATGCGATTCCAAATATCACTTTGCCAATTCCACAAGAACTGTCTTAGCGAAAGCCTTCTTGAGGGGAAAGCTGTAACTCTGTGAGATGATTTCACAGAACACAAAGAACTTTCTCAGAAAGCTTCTTTCACTTTGTTATCGGAGGATATTTCCTGTGGCCCTATAGTCCTCTAAGGGATCCGAAATATCTTTTCTCAGATTCCACAGAAATAAGGCTAGCAAAGAGATCCACGAAATACAGATGTAACTCTGTGAGAAGAATTAACAGAACAATAAGCAGTTTCTCAGAAAGCTTCTTTCCAGATTTCATCTGAGGATATTTCCTTTTTCACCATAGCCCTCTATGGGCTTCCAAATATCACTTTGGCAATTCCACAAGTACTGTCTTAGCGAAAGGCTTCTTGAGGGGAAAGCTGTAACTCTTTGAGATGATTTCACAGAACACAAAGAAGTTTCTCACAAAGCTTCTTTCTGTTTGTTATCGGAAGATATTTCCTTTGGCCCTATAGTCTTCTAAGGGATCCGAAATATCTGTTCTCAGATTCCACAGAAATAAGGCTAGCAAAGAGATCCACGAAATACAGATGTAACTCTGTGAGATGAATTAACAGAACACTACAGTTTCTCAGAAAGCTTCTTTCCAGAGATCATCTGAAGATATTTCCTTTTTCACCATAGCCCTCTATGGGCTTCCAAATATCACTTTGCGAATTCCACAAGAACTGTCTCAGCGAAAGGCTTCTCGAGGGGAATGCTGTACCTCTCTGAGATGATTTTACAGAACACAAATTAGTTTCTCAGAAAGCTTCTTTCTCTTTGTTATTGGAGGATATTTCCTTTGGTCCTATAGTCTTCAAAGGGATCCGAAATATCTGTTCTCAGAATTCACTGAAATAACGCTAGCAAAGAGGTCCACGAAATACAGATGCAACGCTGTGAGATGAATTAACAGAACACTAAGCAGTTTCTCAAAATCTTCTTTCCAGATTTCATCTCAGGATATTTCCTTTTTCACCATAGCCCTCTATGCGATTCCAAATATCACTTTGCCAATTCCACAAAAACTGTCTTAGCGAAAGCCTTCTTGAGGGGAAAGCTGTAACTCTGTGAGATGATTTCACAGAACACAAAGAAGTTTCTCAGAAAGCTTCTTTCACTTTGTTATCGGAGGATATTTCCTTTGGCCCTATAGTCCTCTAAGGGATCCGAAATATCTTTTCTCAGATTCCACAGAAATAAGGCTAGCAAAGAGATCAACGAAATACAGATGTAACTCTGTGAGATGAATTAACAGAACACTGAGCAGTTTCTCAGAAAGCTTCTTTCCAGATTTCACCTGAGGATATTTCCTTTTTCACCATAGCCCTCTATGCGATTCCAAATATCACTTTGCCAATTCCACAAGAACTGTCTTAGCGAAAGCGTTCTTGAGGGGAAAGCTGTAACTCTGTGAGATGATTTCACAGAACACAAAGAAGTTTCTCAGAAAGCTTCTTTCTCTTTGTTATCGGAGTTTATTTCCTTTGGCCCTATAGTCCTCAAAGGGATCCGAAATATCTGTTCTCAGATTTCACAGAAATAAGGCTAGCAAAGAGATCCACGAAATACAGATATAACTCTTTGAGATGAATTAACAGAACACTAAGCAGTTTCTCAGAAAGCTTCTTTCCAGATTTCATCTGAGGATATTTCCTTTTTCACCATAGCCCTCTATGGGCTTCCAAATATCAATTTGCCAATTCCAAAAGAACTGTCTTAGCGAAAGGCTTCTTGAGCAGAAAGCTGTAACTCTCTGAGATGATTTCACAGAACACAAAGAAATTTCTCAGAAACCTTCCTTCTCTTTGTTATCGGAGGATATTTCCTTTGGCCCTATAATCTTCTAAAGGTTCCGAAATGTCTGTCTCAGATTCCACAGAAATAAGGCTAGCAAAGAGATCCAGGAAATACAGATGTAACTCTTTGAGATGAATTAACAGAACACTAAGCAGTTTCTCAGAAAACTTCTTTCCAGATTTCATCTGAGGATATTTCTTTTTTCACCATAGCCCTCTATGGGCTTCCAAATATCACTTTGCCAATTCCACAAGAACTGTCTTAGCGAAAGGCTTCTTGAGGGGAAAGCTGTAACTCTTTGAGATGATTTCACAGAACACAAAGAAGTTTCTCAGAAAGCTTCCTTCTCTTTGTTATCGGAGGATATTTCCTTTGGCCCTCTAGTCTTCAAAGGTATAAGAAATATCTGTTCTCAGATTCCACAGAATTAGACTAGCAAAGAGATCCACGAAATACAGATGTAACTCTGTGAGATGAATTAACAGAACACTAAGCAGTTTCTCAGAAAGCTTCTTTCCAGATTTCATCTGAAGATATTTCCTTTTTCAACATAGCCCTGTATGGGCCTCCAAATATCACTTTGCCTATTCCAAAAGAACTGTCTTAGCGAAAGGCTTCTTGAGGGGAAAGCTGTAACTCTGTGAGATGATTTCACAGAACACAAAGAAGTTTCTCAGAAAGCTTCTTTCTCTTTGTTATCGGAGGATATTTCCTTTGGCCCTATAGTCTTCAAAGGGATCCGAAATATCTGTTCTCAGATTCCACAGAAATAAGGCTAGTAAAGAGATCCACGAAATGCAGATGTAAATCTGTGAGATGAATTAAGAGAACACTAAGCAGTTTCTCTGAAAACTTCTTTCCAGATTTCATCTGAGGATACTTCCTTTTTCACCTTAGCCCTCTATGGGCTTCCAAATATCACTTTGCCAATTCCAAAAGAACTGTCTTAGCGAAAGGCTTCTTGAGCAGAAAGCTGTAACTCTCTGAGATGATTTCACAGAACACAAAGAAATTTCTCAGAAACCTTCCTTCTCTTTGTCATCGGAGGATATTTCCTTTGGCCCTATACTCTTCTAAAGGTTCCGAAATGTCTGTCTCAGATTCCACAGAAATAAGGCTAGCAAAGAGATCCAGGAAATACAGATGTAACTCTTTGAGATGAATTAACAGAACACTAAGCAGTTTCTCAGAAAACTTCTTTCCAGATTTCATCTGAGGATATTTCCTTTTTCACCATAGCCCTCTATGGGCTTCCAAATATCACTTTGCCAATTTCACAAGAACTGTCTTAGCGAAAGGCTTCTTGAGGGGAAAGCTGTAACTCTGGGAGATGATTTCACATAACACAAAGAAGTTTCTCAGAAAGCTTCTTTCTCTTTGTTATCGGAGGATATTTCCTTTGGCCCTATAGTCTTCTAAGGGATCCGAAATATCTGTTCTCAGATTCCACAGAAATAAGGCTAGCAAAGAGATCCACGAAATACAGATGTAACTCTGTGAGATGAATTAACAGAAAACTAAGCAGTTTGTCAGAAAGCTTCTTTCCAGATTTCATCTGAGGATATTTCCTTTTTCACCATAGCCCTCTATGGGCTTCCAATTATCACTTTGCCAATTCCAGAAGAACTGTCTTAGCGAAAGGTTTCTTGAGGGGAAAGCTGTAACTCTGTGAGATGATTTCACAGAACACAAAGAAGTTTCCCAGAAAGCTTCTTTCTCTTTGTTATCGTAGGATATTTCCTTCGGCCCTAGAGTCTTCAAAGGGATCCGAAATATCTGTTCTCAGATTTTACAGAAATAAGTCTGGCAAAGAGATCCACGAAATACAGATGTAACTCTGTGAGATGAATTAACAGAACACTTAGCAGTTTCTCAGAAATCTTCTTTCCAGATTTCATCTGAGGATATTTCCTTTTTCACCATAGGCCTCTATGGCTTCCAAATATCACTTTGCCTATTCCACAAGAACTGTCTTATCGAAATGCTTCTTGATGGGAATGCTGTAACTCTCTGAGTTGATTTCAAAGAACACAAAAAAGTTTCTCAGAAAGCTTCTTTCTCTTTGTTATCGGAGGATATTTCCTTTGGCCCTGTAGTCTTCTAAGGGATCCGAAATATCTGTTCTCAGATTCCACAGAAATAAGGCTAGCAAAGAGATCCAATAAATAGAGATGTAACGCTGTGAGATGAATTAACAGAACACTAAGCAGTTTCTAAGAAAGCTTTTTTCCAGATTTCATCTGAGGATATTTCCTTTTTCACCATAGCCCTCTAAGGGCTTCCAAATATCACTTTGCCAATTTCACAAGAACTGTCTTAGCGAAAGGCTTCTTGAGGGGAAAGCTGTAACTCTGTGAGATGATTTCACAGAACACAAAGAAGTTTTTCAGAAAGCTTCTTTCTCTTTGTTATCGGAGGATATTTCCTTTGGCCCTATAGTCTTCTAAGGGATCCGAAATATCTGTTCTCAGATTCCACAGAAATAAGGCTAGCAAAGAGATCCACGAAATACAGATGTAACTCTGTGAGATGAATTAACAGAAAACTAAGCAGTTTCTCAGGAAGCTTCTTTCCAGATTTCTTCTGAGGATATTTCCTTTTTCACCATAGCCCTCTATGGACTTCCAAATATCACTTTGCCAATTCCACAAGAACTGTCTTAGCGAAAGGCTTCTTGAGGGGAAAGCTGTAACTCTGT
Organism: Macaca nemestrina; assembly: GCF_043159975.1. Classification (NCBI taxonomy): domain Eukaryota; kingdom Metazoa; phylum Chordata; class Mammalia; order Primates; family Cercopithecidae; genus Macaca; species Macaca nemestrina. The sequence goes on from NC_092143.1 coordinate 30,214,729, forward strand.
GAGATAATTTCACAGAACACAAAGAAGTTTCTCAGAAGGCTTCTTTCTCTTTGTTATCGGAGGATATTTCCTTTGGCCCTATAGTCTTCAGAGGGATCCGAAATATCTGTTCTCAGATTCCACAGAAATAAGGCTAGGAAAGAGATCCACGAAATACAGATGTAACCCTGTGAGATGAATTAACAGAACACTAAGCAGTTTCTCAGAAAGCTTCTTTCCAGATTTCATCTGACGATATTTCCCCTTTCAGCATAGCCCTCTATGGGCTTCCAAATATCAGTTTGGCAATTCCACAAGAACTGTCTTAGCGAAAGGCTTCTTGAGGGGAATGCTGGAACTCTGTGAGATGATTTCAATGAACACAAAGAAGTTTCTCAGAAAGCTTCTTTCTCTTTGTTATCGGAGGATATTTCCTTTGGCCCTATAGTCTTCAAAGGGATCAGAAATATCTGTTCTCAGATTCCACAGAAATAAGGCTAGCAAAGAGATCCACGAAATACAGATGTAACTCTGTGAGATTAATTAACAGAAAACTAAGCAGTTTCTCAGGAAGCTTCTTTCCAGATTTCTTCTGAGGATATTTCCTTTTTCACCATAGCCCTCTATGGGCTTCAAAAAATCACTTTGCCAATTCCACAATAACTGACATAGCGAAAGGCTTCTTAGGGGAAAGTTGTAACTCTGTGAAATGGTTTCACAGAACACAAAGAAGTTTCTCAGAAAGCTTCTTTCTCTTTGTTATCGGAGGATATTTCCTTTGGCCCTATAGTCTTCTAATGGATCCGAAATATCTGTTTCAGATTCCACAGAAATAAGGCTAGAAAAGTGATCCCCGAAATACAGATGTAACTCTGTGAGACGAATTAACAGAAAACTAAGCAGTTTCTCAGGAAGCTTCTTTCCAGATTTCTTCTGAGTATATTTCCTTTTTCACCATAGCCCTCTATGGGCTTCCAAATATCACTTTGCCAATTCCACAAGAACTGTCTTAGCGAAAGGCTTCTTGAGGGGAAACCTGTAACTCAGTGAGATGATTTCAAAGAACACAAAGAAGTTTCTCAGAAAGCTTCTTTCTCTTTGTTATCGGAGGATATTTCCTTTGGCCCTATAGTCTTCTAAGGGATCCGAAATATCTGTTCTCAGATTCCACAGAAATAAGGCTAGCAAAGAGATCCACGAAATATATATGTAACTCTGTGAGATGAATTAACAGAACACTAAGCAGTTTCAGAAGTTTCTCAGAAATCTTCTTTCTCTTTGTTATCGGAGGATATTTCCTTTGGCCCTATAGTCTTCTAAGGGATCCAAAATATCTGTTCTCAGATTTCACAGAAATAACGCTAGCAAAGAGATCCACGAAATACAGATGTAACACTGTGAGATGAATTAACAGAACACTAAGCAGTTTCTAAGAAAGCTTCTTTCCAGATTTCACCTGAGGATATTTCCTTTTTCACCACAGCCCTCTATGGGCTTCCAAATATCACTTTGCCAATTCCACAAGAACTGTCTTAGCGAAAGGCTTCTTGAGGGGAAAGCTGTAACTCTGTGAGATGATATCACAGAACACAAAGTAGTTTCTCAGAAAGCTTCTTTATCTTTGTTATCGGAGGATATTTCCTTTGGCCCTATAGTCTTCAAAGGGATCCGAAATATCTGCTCTCAGGTTCCACAGAAATAAGGCTAGCAAAGAGATCCACGAAATACAGATGTATCTCTGTGAGATGAATTAACAGAAAAATAAGCAGTTTCTCAGAAAGCTTCTTTCCAGATTTCATCTGAGGATATTTCCTTTTTCACCATTGCCCTCTATGGGCTTCCAAATATCACTTTGGCAATTCCACAAGAACTGTCTTAGCGAAAGGCTTCTTGAGGAGAAAGCTGTAACTCTGTGAGATGATTTCACAGAACACAAAGAAGTTTCTCAGAAAGCTTCTTTCTCTTTGTTATCGGAGGATATTTCCTTTGGCCCTAGAGTCTTCTAAGGGATCCGAATTATCTGTTCTCAGATTCCACAGAAATAAGGCTAGCAAAGAGATCCACGAAATACAGATGTAACTCTGTGAGAAGAATTAACAGAACACTAAGCAGTTTCTCAGAAAGCTTCTTTCCAGATTTCATCTGAGGATATTTCCTTTTTCACCATTGCCCTCTATGGGCTTCCAAATATCACTTTGGCATTTCCACAAGAACTGTCTTAGCGAAAGGCTTCTTGAGGGGAATGCTGTACCTCTCTGTGATGATTTCACAGAACACCAATTAGTTTCTCAGAAAGCTTCTTTCTCTTTGTTATCGGAGAATATTTCCTTTGGTCCTATAGTCTTCAAAGGGATCCGAAATATCTGTTCTCAGACTTCACAGAAATAACGCTAGCAAAGAGGTCCACGAAATACAGATGCAACGCTGTGAGATGAATTAACAGAACACTAAGCAGTTTCTCAGAAAGCTTCTTTCCAGATTTCATCTGAGGATATTCCCTTTGTCACCATAGCCCTCTATGCGATTCCAAATATCACTTTCCCAATTCCACAAGAACTGTCTTAGCGAAAACCTTCTTGATGGGAAAGCTGTAACTCTGTGAGATGATCTCACAGAACACAAAGAAGTTTCTCGGAAAGCTTCTTTCACTTTGTTATCGGAGGATATTTCCTTTGGCCCTATAGTCATCTAAGGGATCCGAAATATCTGTTCTCAGATTCCACAGAAATAAGGCTAGCAAAGAGATCCACGAAACACAGATGTAACTCTGTGAGATGAATTAACAGAACATTATAGTTTCTCAGAAAGCTTCTTTCCAGAGATCATCTGAGGATATTTCCTTATTCACCATAGCCGTCTATGGGCTTCCAAATATCACTTTGCCAATCCACAAGAACTGTCTCAGCGAAAGGCTTCTTGAGGGGAATGCTGTAACTCTCTGAGATGATTTCACAGAACACAAAGAAGTTTCTCAGAAATCTTCTTTCTCTTTGTTATCGGAGGATATTTCCTTTGGCCCTATAGTCTTCTAAGGGATCCGAAATATCTGTTCTCAGATTTCACAGAAATAACGCTAGCAAAGAGATCAACGAAATATAGATGTAACTCTGTGAGATGAATTAACAGAACACTAAGCGGTTTCTCAGAAAGCTTCTTTCCAGATTTCATCTGAGGATATTTCCTTTTTCATCATATCCCTCTATGGGCTTCCAAATATCACTTTGCCAATTCCACAAGAACTGTCTTAGCGAAAGGCTTCTTGAGGGGAAAGCTGTAACTCTGTGAGATGATTTCACAGAACACAAAGTAGTTTCTCAGAAAGCTTCTTTCTCTTTGTTATCGGAGGATATTTCCTTTGGCCCAATAGTCTTCAAAGGGATCCGAAATATCTGCTCTCAGGTTCCACAGAAATAAGGCTAGCAAAGAGATCCACGAAATACAGATGTATCTCTGTGAGATGAATTAACAGAACAATAAGCAGTTTCTCAGAAAGCTTCTTTCCAGATTTCATCTGAGGATATTTCCTTTTTCACCATAGCCCTCTATGGGCTTCCAAATATCACTTTGCCAATTCCACAAGAACTGTCTTAGCGAAAGGCTTCTTGAGTGGAAAGCTGTAACTCTGCGAGATGATTTCACAGAACACAAAGAAGTTTCTCAGAAATCTTCTTTCTCTTTGTTATCGGAGGATATTTCCTTTGGCCCTAGAGTCTTATAAGGGATCTGAATTATCTGTTCTCAGATTCCACAGAAATAAGGCTAGCAAAGAGATCCACGAAATACAGATGTAACTCTGTGAGATGAATTAACAGAACACTAGAGTTTCTCAGAAAGCTTCTTTCCAGAGATCATCTGAGGATATTTCCTTTTTCACCGTAGCCCTCTATGGGCTTCCAAATGTCACTTTGCGAATTCCACAAGAACTGTCTCAGCGAAAGGCTTCTTGAGGGGAATGCTGTACCTCTCTGAAATGATTTTACAGAACACAAATTAGTTTCTCAGAAAGCTTCTTTATCTTTGTTATGGGAGGATATTTCCTTTGGTCCTATAGTCTTCAAAGGGATCCGAAATATCTGTTCTCAGACTTCACAGAAATAACGTAGCAAAGAAGTCCACGAAATACAGATGCAACGCTGTGAGATGAAATAACAGAACACTAAGCAGTTTCTCAGAAAGCTTCTTTCCAGATTTCATCTGAGGATATTTCCTTTTTCACCATAGCCCTCTGTGCGATTCCAAATATCACTTTGCCAATTCCACAAGAACTGTCTTATCGAAAGCCTTCTTGAGGGGAAAGCTGTAACTCTGTTAGATGATTTCACAGAACACAAAGAAGTTTCTCAGAAAGCTTCTCTTAATTTGTTATCGGAGGATATTTCCTTTGGCCCTATAGTCCTCTAAGGGATCCGAAATATCTGTTCTCAGATTCCACAGAAATAAGGCTAGCAAAGAGATCCACGAAATACAGATGTAACTCTGTGAGATGAATTAACAGAACACTACAGTTTCTCAGAAAGCTTCTTTCCAGAGATCATCAGAGGATATTTCGTTTTTCACCATAGCCCTCTATGGGCTTCCAAATATCACTTTGCGAATTCCACAAGAACTGTCTCAGCGAAAGGCTTCTTGAGGGGAATGCTGTACCTCTCTGAGATGATTTTACAGAACACAAATTAGTTTCTCAGAAAGCTTCTTTCTCTTTGTTATCGGAGGATATTTCCTTCGGTCCTATAGTCTTCAAAGGGATCCGAAATATCTGTTCTCAGACTTCACAGAAATAACGTAGCAAAGAGGTCCACGAAATACAGATGCAACGCTGTGAGATGAATTAACAGAACACTAAGCAGTTTCTCAGAAAGCTTCTTTCCAGATTTCATCTGAGGATATTTCCTTTTTCACCATAGCCCTCTATGCGATTCCAAATATCACTTTGCCAATTCCACAAGAACTGTCTTAGCGAAAGCATTCTTGAGGGGAAAGCTCTAACTCTGTGAGGTGACTTCACAGAACACAAAGAAGTTTCTCAGAAAGCTTCTTTCACTTTGTTATCGGAGGATATTTCCTTTGGCCCTATAGTCCTCTAAGGGATCCGAAATATCTTTTCTCAGATTCCACAGAAATAAGGCTAGCAAAGAGATCAATGAAATACAGATGTAACACTGTGAGATGAATTAACAGAACACTGAGCAGTTTCTCAGAAAGCTTCTTTCCAGATTTCATCTGAGGATATTTCCTTTTTCACCATAGCCCTCTATGGGCTTCCAAATATCTCTTTGCCAATTCCAGAAGAACTGTCTTAGCGAAATGCTTCTTGTGGGGAAAGCTGTAACTCTGTGAGATGATTTCACAGAAGACAAAGAAGTTTCTCAGAAAGCTTCTTTCTCTTTGTTATCGGAGGATATTTCCTTTGGCCCTATAGTCTTCTAAGGGATCTGAAATATCTGTTCTCAGATTCCACAGAAATAAGGCTAGCAAAGAGATCCACGAAATTCAGATGTAACACTGTGAGATGAATTAACAGAACACTACAGTTTCTCAGAAAGCTTCTTTCCAGAGATCATCTGAGGATATTTCCTTTTTCACCATAGCCCTCTATGGGCTTCCAAATATCACTTTGCGAATTCCACAAGAACTGTCTCAGCGAAAGGCTTCTTGAGGGGAATGCTGTACCTCTCTGAGATGATTTTACAGAACACAAATTAGTTTCTCAGAAAGCTTCTTTCTCTTTGTTATCGGAGGATATTTCCTTTGGTCCTATAGTCTTCAAAGGGATCCGAAATATCTGTTCTCAGTCTTCACAGAAATAATGCTAGCAAAGAGGTCCACGAAATACAGATGCAACGCTGTGAGTTGAATTAACAGAACACTAAGTACTTTCTCAGAAAGCTTCTTTCCAGATTTCATCTGAGGATATTTCCTTTTTCACCATAGCCCTATATGCGATTCCAAATATCACTTTGCCAATTCCACAAGAACTGTCTTAGCGAAAGCCTTCTTGAGGGGAAAGCTGTAACTCTGTGAGATGATTTCACAGAACACAAAGAAGTTTCTCAGAAAGCTTCTTTCACTTTGTTATCGGAGGATATTTCCTTTGGCCCTATAGTCCTCTAAGGGATCCGAATTATCTGTTCTCAGATTCCACAGAAATAAGGCTAACAAAGAGATCCACAAAATACAGATGTAACTCTGTGAGATGAATTAACAGAACACTGAACAGTTTCTCAGAAAGCTTCTTTCCAGATTTCATCTGAGGATATTTCCTTTTTCACCATAGCCCTCTATGGGCTTCCAAATATCACTTTGGCAATTCCACAAGTACTGTCTTAGCGAAAGGCTTCTTGAATGGAAAGCTGTAACTCTGTGAGATGATTTCACAAAACACAAAGAAGTTTCTCACAAAGCTTCTTTCTCTTTGTTATCGGAAGATATTTCCTTTGGCCCTATAGTCTTCTATGGGATCCGAAATATCTGTTCTCAGATTCCACAGAAATAAGGCTAGCAAAGAGATCCACGAAATACAGATGTAACTCTGTGAGATGAATTAACAAAACACTACAGTTTCTCAGAAAGCTTCTTTCCAGAGATCATCTGAGGATATTTCCTTTTTCACCATAGCCCTCTATGGGCTTCCAAATATCACTTTGCGAATTCCACAAGAACTGTCTCAGCGAAAGGCTTCTTGAGGGGAATGCTGTACCTCTCTGAGATGATTTTACAGAACACAAATTAGTTTCTCAGAAAGCTTCTTTCTCTTTGTTATCGGAGGATATTTCCTTTGGTCCTATAGTCTTCAAAGGGATCCGAAATATCTGTTCTCAGACTTCACAGAAATAACGCTAGCAAAGAGGTCCACGAAATACAGATGCAACGCTGTGAGATAAATTAACAGAACACTAAGCAGTTTCTCAGAAAGCTTCTTTCCAGATTTCATCTGAGGATATTTCCTTTTTCACCATAGCCCTCTATGCGATTCCAAATATCACTTTGCCAATTCCACAAGAACTGTCTTAGCGAAATCCTTCTTGAGTTGAAAACTGTAACTCTGTGAGATGATTTCACAGAACACAAAGAAGTTGCTCAGAAAGCTTCTTTCACTTTGTTATCGGAGGATATTTCCTTTGGCCATATAGTCCTCTAAGGGATCCGAAATATCTGTTCTCAGATTCCACAGAAATAAGGCTAGCAAAGAGATCCACAAAATAGAGATGTAACTCTGTGAGATGAATTAACAGAACACTACAGTTTCTCAGAAAGCTTCTTTCCAGAGATCATCTGAGGATATTTCCTTTTTCTCCATAGCCCTCTATGGGCTTCCAAATATCACTTTGCGAATTCCACAAGAACTGTCTCAGCGAAAGACTTCTTGAGGGGAATGCTGTACCTCTCTGAGATGATTTTACAGAACACAAATTAGTTTCCAAGAAAGCTTCTTTAGCTTTGTTATCGGAGGATATTTCCTTTGGTCCTATAGTCTTCAAAGGGATCCGAAATATCTGTTCTCAGACTTCACAGAAATAACGTAGCAAAGAGGTCCACGAAATACAGATGCAACGCTGTGAGATGAATTAACAGAACACTAAGCAGTTTCTCAGAAAGCTTCTTTCCAGATTTCATCTGAAGATATTTCCTTTTTCAACATAGCCCTGTATGGGCCTCCAAATATCACTTTGCCTATTCCAAAAGAACTGTCTTAGCGAAAGGCTTCTTGAGGGGAAAGCTGTAACTCTGTGAGATGATTTCACAGAACACAAAGAAGTTTCTCAGAAAGCTTCTTTCTCTTTGTTATCGGAGGATATTTCCTTTGGCCCTATAGTCTTCAAAGGGATCCGAAATATCTGTTCTCAGATTCCACAGAAATAAGGCTAGTAAAGAGATCCACGAAATGCAGATGTAAATCTGTGAGATGAATTAAGAGAACACTAAGCAGTTTCTCTGAAAACTTCTTTCCAGATTTCATCTGAGGATACTTCCTTTTTCACCTTAGCCCTCTATGGGCTTCCAAATATCACTTTGCCAATTCCAAAAGAACTGTCTTAGCGAAAGGCTTCTTGAGCAGAAAGCTGTAACTCTCTGAGATGATTTCACAGAACACAAAGAAATTTCTCAGAAACCTTCCTTCTCTTTGTTATCGGAGGATATTTCCTTTGGCCCTATACTCTTCTAAAGGTTCCGAAATGTCTGTCTCAGATTCCACAGAAATAAGGCTAGCAAAGAGATCCAGGAAATACAGATGTAACTCTTTGAGACGAATTAACAGAACACTAAGCAGTTTCTCAGAAAACTTCTTTCCAGATTTCATCTGAGGATATTTCTTTTTTCACCCTAGCCCTCTATGGGCTTCCAAATATCACTTTGCCAATTCCACAAGAACTGTCTTAGCGAAAGGCTTCTTGAGGGGAAAGCTGTAACTCTTTGAGATGATTTCACAGAACACAAAGAAGATTCTCAGAAAGCTTCTTTCTCTTTGTTATCGGGGGATATTTCCTTTGGCCCTAGAGTCTTCTAAGGGATCTGAAATATCTGTTCTCAGATTCCACAGAAATAAGGCTAGCAAAGAGATCCACGAAATACAGATGTAACTCTTTGAGATGAATTAACAGAACACTGAGCAGTTTCTCAGAAAGCTTCGTTCCAGATTTCATCTGAGGATATTTCCTTTTTCACCATAGCCCTCTATGGGCTTCCAAATATCACTTTGCCAATTCCAAAAGAACTGTCTTAGCGAAAGGCTTCTTGAGGGGAAAGCTGTAACTCTGTGAGATGATTTCACAGAACACAAAGAAGTTTCTCAGAAAGTTTCCTTGACTTTGTAATCAGAGTTTATTTCCTTTGGCCCTATATTCATCAAAGGGATCCGAAATATCTGTTCTCAGATTCCACAGAAATAAGGCTAGCAAAGAGATCCACAAAATGCAGATGTAAATCTGTGAGATGAATTAAGACAACACTAAGCAGTTTCTCTGAAAACTTCTTTCCAGATTTCATCTGAGGATATTTCCTTTTTCACCTTAGCCCTCTATGGGCTTCCAAATATCACTTTGCCAATTCCACAATAACTGTCTTAGCGAAAGGCTTCTTGAGGAGAAAGCTGTAACTCTGTGAGATGATTTCAAAGAACACAAAGAAGTTTCTCAGAAAGCTTCTTTCTCTTTGTTATCGGAGTTTATTTCCTTTGGACCTGTAGTCTACAAAAGGATCCGAAATATCTGTTCTCAGATTCCACAGAAATAAGGCTAGCAAAGAGTTCCACGAGATACAGATGTAACTCTGTGAGATGAATTAACAGAACACTTAGCAGTTTCTCAGAAAGCTTCTTTCCAGATTTCATCTGAGGACATTTCCTTTTTCACCATAGCCCTCTAAGGGCTTCCAAATATCACTTTGCCAATTCCACAAGCACTGTCTTAGCGAAAGGCTTCTTGAGGGGAAAGCTGTAACTCTGTGAGATGATTTCACAGAACACAAAGAAGTTTCTCAGAAAGCTTCTTTCTCTTTCTTATCGGAGGATATTTCCTTTGGCCCTATAGTGTTCAAAGGGATCCGAAATATCTGTTCTCAGATTCCACAGAAATAAGGCTAGCAAAGAGATCCATGAGATACAGATATATCTCTGTGAGATGAATTAACAGAACACTAAGCAGTTTCTCAGAAAGCTTCTTTCCAGATTTCATCTGAGGATATTTCCTTTTTCACCATAGCACTCTATACGCTTCCAAATATCACATTGCCAATTCCACAAGAACAGTCTTAGCGAAAGTCTTCTTGTGGGGAAAGCTGTAACTCTGTGAGATGATTTCACAGAACACAAAGAAGTTTCTCAGAAAGCTTCTTTCTCTTTGTTATCGGAGGATATTTCCTTTGGCCGTATAGTCTTCAAAGAGATCCGAAATATCTGTTCTCAAATTCCACAGAAATATGGCTAGCAAAGAGATCCACGAGATACAGATGTAACTCTGTGAGATGAATTAACACAACACTAAGCAGTTTCTCAGAAAGCTTCTATCCAGATTTCATCTGAGGATATTTCCTTTTTCACCATAGCCCTCTATGGGATACCAAATATCACTTTGCCTATTCCACAAGAATTGTCTCCGCGAAAGGCTTCTTGAGGAGAAAGCTGTAACTCTGAGATGATTTCACAGAACACAAGAAGTTTCCCAGAAAGCTTCTTTCTCTTTGTTATTGTAGGATATTTCCTTTGGCCCTATAGTCCTCTATGGGATCCGAAATATCTATTTTCAGATTCCACAGAAATAAGGCTAGCAAAGAGATCCACGAAATACAGATGTAACTCTGTGAGATAAATTAACAGAACACTAAGCAGTTTCTCAGAAAGCTTCTTTCCAGATTTCATCTGAGGATATTTCCTTTTTCACCGTACCCCTCTAAGCGCTTCCAAGTATCACATTGCCAATTCCACAAGAACTGTCTTAGCGAAAGGCTTCTTACAGGAAAAGCTGTTACTCTGTGAGATTATTTCACAGAACACAAAGAAATTTCTCAGAAAGCTTCTTTCTCTTTCTTATCGGAGGATATTTCCTTTGGAGGTTGAGTATTCTAAGGGATCCGAAATATCTGTTCTCAGATTCCAAAGAAATAAGGCTAGCAAAGAGATCCACGAAATACAGATGTAACTCTGTGAGTTGAATTAACAGAACACTAAGCAGTTTCTCAGAAAGCTTCTTTCCAGATTTCACCTCAGGATATTTCCTTTTTCACCAAAGCCCTCTATGGGCTTCCAAATATCACCTTGTCAATTCCACAAGAACTGTCTTAGCGAAAGGCTTCTTGAGGGGAAAGCTGTAACTATGGGAGATGATTTCACAGAACACAAAGAAGTTTCTCAGAAGGCTTCTTTCTCTTTGTTATTGGAGGATATTTCCTTTGGCCCTACAGTCTTCAACGGTATCCGAAATATCTGTTCTCAGATTACACAGAAATAAGGCTAGCAAGAGATCCAAGAAATACAGATATAACTCTGTGAGACGAATTAACAGAACACCAAGCAGTTTCTCAGAAACCTTCTTTCCAGATTTCATCTGAGGATGTTTCCTTTTTCACTATAGCTACCTCTATGCGCTTCCAAATATCACTTTGCCAATTCCACAAGTACTGTCTTAGTGAAAGGATTCTTGAGGGGAAAGCTGTAACTGTCAGATTATTTCAAAGAACACAAAGAAGTTTCTCAGAAAGCTTCTTTCTCTTTGTTATCGGAGTTTATTTGCTTTGGCCCTCTAGTCTTCTAAGGGATCCGAAATATCTGTTCTCAGATTCCGCAGAAATAAGGCTAGCAAAGAGATCCACGAAATACAGATATAACTCTGTGAGATGAATTAACAGAACACTAAGCAGTTTCTCGGAAAGCTTCTTTCCAGATTTCATCTGAGGATATTTCCTTTTTTACCGTAGCCCTCTATGGGCTTCCAAATATCACTTGGCCTATTCCACAAGAACTGTCTTAGCGAAAGGCTCCTTGAGGGGAAAGCTGTAACTCTGTGAGATGATTTCACAGAACACAAAGAAGATTCTCAGAACGCTTCTTTCTCTTTGTTATCGCAGGATATTTCCTTTGGCCCTATAGTCTTCAAAGGGATCCGAAATATCTGTTCACAGATTCCACAGAAATATGGGTAGCAAAGAGATCCACAAAATACCGACGTAACTCTGTGAGATGAATTAACAGAACACTAAGCAGTTTCTCATAAAGCTTCTTTCCAGATTTCATCTGAGGAAGTTTCCTTTTTCACATTAGCCCTTTATGGGCTTCCAAATATCACTTTGCCAATTCCACCAGAACTGTCTTAGCGAAAGGCTTCTTGAGGGGAAAGCAGTAACTATGAGAGGTGATTTCACAGAACACAAAGGAGTTTCTCAGAAAGCTTCTTTCTCTTTGTTATCGGAGGATATTTCCTTTGGCCCTATAGTCTTCTAAGGGATCCGAAATATCTGTTCTTAGATTCCACAGAAATAAGGCTAGCAAAGAGATTCACAAAATACAGATGTAACTCTGTGAGATGAATTAACAGAACACTAAGCAGTTTCTCAGGAAGCTTCTTTCCAGATTTCTTCTTAGGATATTTCCTTTTTCACCATAGCCCTATAGGGGTTCAAAATATCACTTTGCCAATTCCACAAGAACGGTCTTAGCGAAAGGCTTCTTGAGGGGAAAGCTGTAACTCTGTGAGATCATTTCACAGAACACAAAGAAGTTTCTCAGAAAGCTTCTTTCTCTTTGTTATCGGAGTTTCTTTCCTTTGGCCCTATAGTCTTCAAAGGGATCCGAAATATCTGTTCTCAGATTGCACAGAAATAAGGCTAGCAAAGAGATCCACGAAATACAGATGTAACTCTGTGAGATGAATTAACAGAACACTAAGCAGTTTCTCAGTAAGCTTCTTTCCAAATTACATCTGAGGATATTTCCTTTTTCACCATAGCCCTCTATGGGCTTCCAAATATCACTTGGCCAATTCCGCAAGAACTTTCTTAGCAAAAGGCTTCTTGAGGGGAAAGCTGTAACTCTCTGAGATGATTTCACTGAACACAAAGAAGTTTCTCAGAAAGCTTCTTTCTCTTTGTTATCGGAGGATATTTCCTTTGGCCCTCTTTTCTTCAAAGGGATCCGAAATACCTGTTCTCAGATTCCATAGAAATATGGCTAGGAAAGAGATCCACGAAAAACGGATGTAACTCTGTGAGATGAATTAACAGAACACTAAGCAGTTTCTCGGAAAGCTTCTTTCCAGATTTCATCTGAGGACATTTAATTTTTCACCATAGCCCTCTATGGGCTTCCAAATATCACTTTGACTATTCCACAAGAACTGTCTTAGCGAAAGGCTTCTTTAGGGGAAAGCTGTAACTCTGTGAGATGATTTCACAGAACACAAATAAATATCTCAGAAAGCTTCTTTCTCTTTGTTATCGGAGGATATTTCCTTTGGCCTTATAGTCTTCAAAGGGATCCGAAATATCTGTTCTCAGATTCCACAGAAATAAGGCTCGCAAAGAGATCCACGAAATACAGATGTAACTCTGTGAGTTGAATTAAGAAGAACAGTAAGCAGTTTCTAAGAAAGCTTCATTCCAGATTTCCTATGAGGATATTTCCATTTTCACCCTAGCCCTCTATGGGCTTCCGAATGTCACTTTTCCAATTCCACAAAAACTGTCTTAGCGAAAGGCTTCTTGAGGGGAAAGCTGTAAGTCTGTGAGATGATTTCACAGAACACAAAGAAGTTTCTCAGAAAGCTTCTTTCTCTTTGTTGTCGTGGGACATTTCCTTTGGCCCTATAGTCTTCAAAGGGATCAGAAATATCTGTTCTCAGATTCCACAGAAATAAGGCTAGCAAAGAGATCCACGAAATACAGATGTAACTCTGTGAGATGAATTAACAGAAAACTAAGCATTTTCTCAGGAAGCTTCTTTCCAGATTTCTTCTGAGGATATTTCCTTTTTCACCATAGCCCTCTATGGGCTTCCAAATATCACTTTGCCAATTCCACAAGAACTGTCTTGGCGAAAGGCTTCTTAGGGGAAAGTTGTAACTCTGTGAAATGGTTTCACAGAACACAAAGAAGTTTCTCAGAAAGCTTCTTTCTCTTTGTTATTGGAGGATATTTCCTTTGGCCCTATAGTCTTCAAATGGATCCGAAATATCTGTTTCAGATTCCACAGAAATAAGGCCAGAAAAGAGATCCCCGAAATACAGATGTAAATCTGTGAGATGAATTAACAGAACACTAAGCAGTTTCTCATAAAGCTTCTTTCCAGATTTCATCTGATAATATTTCCTTTTTCACCTTAGCCTTCTATGGGCTTCCAAATATCATTTTGCCAATTCCACAAGAACTGTCTTAGCGAAAGGCTTCTTGAGGGGAAAGCTGTAACTCTGTGAGATGATTTCCAAGAACAGAAAGAAGTTTCTCAGAAAGTTTCTTTCTCTTTGTTATCGGAGGATATTTCCTTTGGCCCTATAGATTTCAAAGGGATCCGAAATATCTGTTCTCAGATTCCACAGAAATAAGGCTAGGAAAGAGATCCACGAAATACAGATGTAACTCTGTGAGATGAATTAACAGAACACTAAGCAGTTTCTCAGAAAGCTTCTTTCCACATTTAATGTGAGGATATTTCCTTTTTCACCATAGCCCTCTATGCGCTTCCAAATATCACTTTGCCAATTCCACAAGAACTGTCTTAGCGAAAATCTTCTTGACGGGAACGCTGTAACTCTCTGAGATGATATCATAGAAAACAAAGAAGTTTCCCAGAAATCTTCTTTCTCTTTGTTATCGGAAGATATTTCCTTTGCCCCTATAGTCTTCAAAGGGATCCGAAATATCTGTTCTCAGATTCCACAGAAATAAGGCTAGGAAAGAGATCCACGAAATACAGACGTAACTCTGTGAGATGAATTAACAGAACACTAAGCAGTTTCTCAGAAAGCTTCTTTCCAGATTTCATCTGAGGATATTTCCTTTTTCACGCTAGCCCTCTATGGGCTTCCGAATATCACTTTGCCAATTCCACAAGAACTGTCTTAGCGAAAGCTTCCTGTGGGGAAAGCTTTAACTCTGTGAGATGATTTCAAAGAACACCAAGAAGTTTCTCAGAAAGCTTCTTTCTCTTTGTTATCGGAGGATAGTTCCTTTGGCCCTATAGTCTTCAAAGGGATCCGAAATATCTCTTCTCAGATTTCACAGAAATAACGCTAGCAAAGAGATCCACGAAACACAGATGTAACACTTTGAGATGAATTAACAGAAATCTAAGCAGTTTCTCTGAAAGCTTCTTTCCAGATTTCATCTGAGGTTATTTCCTTTTTCACCGTAAACCTCTATGGACTCCCAAATATCACTTTGCCACTTCCACAAGAACTGTCTTAGCGAAAGGCTTCTTGAGGGGAAAGCTGTAACTCTGGGAGATGATTTCACAGAACACAAAGAAGTTTCTCAGAAAGCTTCTTTCTCTTCGTTATCGGAGGATATTTCCTTTGGCCCTATACTCTTCAAGGGGATCCGAAATATCTGTTCTCAGATTCCACAGAAATAAGGCTAGCAAAGAGATCCACGAAATACAGATGTAACTCTGTGAGATGAATTAACAGAACACTAAGCAGTTTCTCAGAAAGCTTCTTTCCAGATTTCATCTGAGGATATTTCCTTTTTCACCATAGCCCTCTATGGGCTTCCAAATATCACTTTGCCAATTTCACAAGAACTGTCTCAGCGAAAGGCTTCTTGAGGGGAAAGCTGTAACTCTGTGAGATGATTTCACATAACACAAAGAAGTTTCTCAGAAAGCTTCTTTCTCTTTGTTATCGGAGGATATTTCCTTTGGCCCTATAGTCTTCTAAGGGATCCGAAATATCTGTTCTCAGATTCCACAGAAATAAGGCTAGCAAAGAGATCCACGAAATACAGATGTAACTCTGTTAGATGAATTAACAGAAAACTAAGCAGTTTGTCAGAAAGCTTCTTTCCAGATTTCATCTGAGGATATTTCCTTTTTCACCATAGCCCTCTATGGGCTTCCAATTATCACTTTGCCAATTCCACAAGAACTGTCTTAGCGAAAGGTTTCTTGAGGGGAAAGCTGTAACTCTGTGAGATGATTTCACAGAACACAAAGAAGTTTCCCAGAAAGCTTCTTTCTCTTTGTTATCGGAGGATATTTCCTTCGTCCCTAGAGTCTTCAAAGGGATCCGAAATATCTGTTCTCAGATTCCACAGAAATAAGTCTGGCAAAGAGATCCACGAAATACAGATGTAACTCTGTGAGATGAATTAACAGAACACTTAGCAGTTTCTCAGAAATCTTCTTTCCAGATTTCATCTGAGGATATTTCCTTTTTCACCATAGCCCTCTATGGCTTCCAAATATCACTTTGCCTATTCCACAAGAACTGTCTTATCGAAACGCTTCTTGATGGGAAAGCTGTAACTCTCTGAGTTGATTTCAAAGAACACAAAGAAGTTTCTCAGAAAGCTTCTTTCTCTTTGTTATCGGAGGATATTTCCTTTGGCCCTGTAGTCTTCTAAGGGATCCGAAATATCTGTTCTCAGATTCCACAGAAATAAGGCTAGCAAAGAGATCCCCGAAATATAGATGAAACTCTGTGAGATGAATTAACATAACACTAAGCAGTTTCTCAAAAATCTTCTTTCCAGATTTCATCTGAGGATATTTCCTTTTTCAACTTAGCCTTCTATGGGCTTCCAAATATCATTTTGCCAATTCCACAAGTACTGTCTTAGCGAAAGGCTTCTTGAGGGGAATGCTGTAACTCTGTGAGATGATTTCATAGAACACAAAGAAGTTTCTCAGAAAGCTTCTTTCTCTTTGTTATCGGAGGATATTTCCTTTGGCCCTATAGCCTTCAAAGGGATCCGAAATATCTGTTCTCAGACTCCACAGAAATAACGCTAGCAAAGAGATCCACGAAATACAGATGTAACTCTGTGAGATGAATTAACAGAAAACTAAGCATTTTCTCAGGAAGCTTCTTTCCAGATTTCTTCTGAGGATATTTCCTTTTTCACCATAGCCCTCTATGGGCTTCCAAATATCACTTTGCCAATTCCACAATAACTGTCTTAGCGAAAGGCTTCTTAGGGGAAAGTTGTAACTCTGTGAAATGGTTTCACAGAACACAAAGAAGTTTCTCAGAAAGCTTCTTTCACTTTGTTATCGGAGGATATTTCCTTTGGCCCTATAGTCTTCTAATGGATCCGAAATATCTGTTTCAGATTCCACAGAAAAAAGGCCAGAAAAGAGATTCACGAAATACAGATGTAACTCTGTGATATGAATTAACAGAACACTAAGCAGTTTCTCAGAAAGCTTCTTTCCATATTTCATCTGAGGATATTTCCTTTTTCATCTTAGCCTTCTATGGGCTTCCAAATATCATTTTGCCAATTCCACAAGAACTGTCTTAGCGAAAGGCTTCTTGAGGGGAATGCTGTAACTCTGTGAGAATATTTCAAAGAACAGAAAGAAATTTCTCTGAAAGCTTCTTTCTCTTTGTTGTCGGAGTTTATTTCCTTTGGCCCTATAGTCTTCTACGGGATCCGAAATATCTGTTCTCAGATACCACAGAAATGAGGCTAGCATAGAGATCTGCGAAATACAGATGTAACGCTGTGAGATGAATTAACAGAACAATAAGCAGTTTCTAAGAAAGCTTCTGTCCAGATTTCATCTGAGGATATTTCCTTTTTCACCATAGCCCTCTAGGGGCTTCCAAATATCACTTTGCCAATTCCACAAGAAATGTCTTAGCGAAAGGCTTCTTGAGGGGAACGCTGTAACTCTCTGAGATGATATCATAGAAAGCAAAGAAGTTTCCCAGAAAGCTTCTTTCTCTTTGTTATCGGAGGATATATCCTTTGGCCCTATAGTCTTAAAAGGGATCCGAAATATCTGTTCTCAGATTCCACAGAAATAAGGCTAGCAAAGAGATCCACGAAATACAGATGTAACTCTGTGAGATGAATTAACAGAACACTAAGCAGTTTCTCAGAAAGCTTCTTTCCAGATTTCATCTGAGGATATTTCCTTTTTCACCATAGCCCTCTACGGGCTTCCAAATATCGCTTTGCCAATTCAAGAAGAACTGTCTTAGCGATAGTCATCTTGACGGGAAAGCAGTAACTCTCTGAGGTGATATCACAGAAAACAAAGAAGTTTCTCAGAAAGCTTCTTTCTCTTTTTTATCGGAGGATATTTCCTTTGGCCCTATAGTCTTCAAAGGGATCCGAAATATCTGTTCTCAGATTTCACAGAAATAAGGCTAGCGAAGAGATCCACGAAATACAGATGTAATTCTGTGACATGAATTAACAGAACACTAAGCAGTTTTTCAGAAAGCTTCTTTCCAGATTTCATCTGAGGATATTTCCTTTTTCACCATTACCCTCTATGGGCTCCCAAATATCACGTTGCCAATTCCACAAGAACTGTCTTAGCGAAAGGCTTCTTGAGGGGAAAGCTGTAACTCTGGGAGTTGATTTCATAGAATACAAAGAAGTTTCTCAGAAAGCTTCTTTCTCTTTGTTATCGCAGGATATTTCCTTTGGCCCTATAGTCTTCAAGGGGATCCGAAATATCTGATCTCAGATTCCACAGAAATAAGGCTAGCAAAGAGATCCACGAAATACAGATGTAACTCTGTGAGATGAATTTACAGAACACTAAGCAGTTTCTCAGAAAGCTTCTTTCCAGATTTCATCTGAGGATATTTCCTTTTTCACTATAGCCCTCTGTGCGCTTCCAAATATCACTTTGCCAATTCCACAAGAACTGTCCTAGCGAAAGGCTTCTTGAGGGGAAAGCTGTAACTCTGTGAGATGATTTCCAAGAACAGAAAGAAGTTTCTCAGAAAGTTTCTTTCTCTTTGTTATCGGAGGATATTTCCTTTGGCCCTATAGTCTTCAAAGGGATCCGAAATATCTGTTCTCAGATTCCACAGAAATAAGGCTAGGAAAGAGATCCACGAAATACAGATGTAACTCTGTGAGATGAATTAACAGAACACTAAGCAGTTTCTCAGAAAGCTTCTTTCCAGATTTAAAGTGAGGATATTTCCTTTTTCACCATAGCCCTCTATGCGCTTCCAAATATCACTTTGCCAATTCCACAAGAACTGTCTTAGCGAAAATCTTCTTGACGGGAACGCTGTAACTCTCTGAGATGATATCATAGAAAACAAAGAAGTTTCCCAGAAAGCTTCTTTCTCTTTGTTATCGGAAGATATTTCCTTTGCCCCTATAGTCTTAAAAGGGATCCGAAATATCTGTTCTCAGATTCCACAGAAATAAGGCTAGGAAAGAGATACACGAAATACAGATGTAACTCTGTGAGTTGAATTAACAGAAAACTAAGCATTTTCTGAGGAAGCTTCTTTCCAGATTTCTTCTGAGGATATTTCCTTTTTCACCATAGCCCTCTATGGGCTTCCAAATATCACTTTGCCAATTCCACAATAACTGTCTTAGCGAAAGGCTTCTTAGGGGAAAGTTGTAACTCTGTGAAATGGTTTCACAGAACACAAAGAAGTTTCTCAGAAGGCTTCTTTCTCTTTGTTATCGGAGGATATTTCCTTTGGCCCTATAGTCTTCTAATGGATCCGAAATATCTGTTTCAGATTCCACAGAAATAAGGCTAGAAAAGAGATCCCCGAAACACAGATGTAACTCTGTGAGATGAATTAACAGAACACTAAGCAGTTTCTCACAAAGCTTCTTTCCAGATTTCATCTGAGGATATTTCCTTTTTCATCTTAGCCTTCTATGGGCTTCCAAATATCATTTTGCCAATTCCACAAGAACTGTCTTAGCGAAAGGCTTCTTGAGGGGAATGCTGTAACTCTGTGAGATGATTTCAGAGAACACAAAGAAGTTTCTCAGAAAGCTTCTTTCTCTTTGTTATCGGAGGATATTTCCTTTGGCCCTATAGCCTTCAAAGGGATCCGAAATATCTGTTCTCAGACTCCACAGAAATAACGCTAGCAAAGAGATCCACGAAATACAGATCTAACTCTGTGAGATGAATTAACAGAACACTAAGCAGTTTCTAAGAAAGCTTCTTTCCAGATTTCATCTGAGGGTATTTCCTTTTTCACCATAGCCCTCTATGGGCTTCCAAATATCACTTGGCCTATTCCACAAGAACTGTCTTAGCGAAAGGCTCCTTGAGTGGAAAGCTGTAACTCTGTGAGATGATTTCACGGAACACAAAGAAGATTCGCAGAACGCTTCTTTCTCTTTGTTATCGCAGGATATTTCCTTTGGCCCTATAGTCTTCAAAGGGATCCGAAATATCTGTTCACAGATTCCACAGAAATAAGGGTAGCAAAGAGATCCACAAAATACCGACGTAACTCTGTGAGATGAATTAACAGAACACTAAGCATTTTCTCATAAAGCTTCTTTCCAGATTTCATCTGAGGAAGTTTCCTTTTTCACATTAGCCCTTTATGGGCTTCCAAATATCACTTTGCCAATTCCACCAGAACTGTCTTAGCGAAAGGCTTCTTGAGGGGAAAGCAGTAACTATGTGAGGTGATTTCACAGAACACAAAGGAGTTTCTCAGAAAGCTTCTTTCTCTTTGTTATCGGAGGATATTTCCTTTGGCCCTATAGTCTTCAAAGGGATCCGAAATATCTGTTCTTAGATTCCACAGAAATAAGGCTAGCAAAGAGATTCACAAAATACAGATGTAACTCTGTGAGATGAATTAACAGAACACTAAGCAGTTTCTCAGGAAGCTTCTTTCCAGATTTCTTCTTAGGATATTTCCTTTTTCACCATAGCCCTATAGGGGTTCAAAATATCACTTTGCCAATTCCACAAGAACGGTCTTAGCGAAAGGCTTCTTGAGGGGAAAGCTGTAAATCTGTGAGATGATTTCACAGAACACAAAGAAGTTTCTCAGAAAGCTTCTTTCTCTTTGTTATCGGAGGATATTTCCTTTGGCACTCTTTTCTTCAAAGGGATCCGAAATACCTGTTCTCAGATTCCATAGAAATATGGCTAGGAAAGAGATCCACGAAATACGGATGTAACTCTGTGAGATGAATTAACAGAACACTAAGCAGTTTCTCGGAAAGCTTCTTTCCAGATTTCATCTGAGGACATTTAATTTTTCACCATAGCCCTCTATGGGCTTCCAAATATCACTTTGCCTATTCCACAAGAACTGTCTTAGCGAAAGGCTTCTTTAGGGGAAAGCTGTAACTCTGTGAAATGAATTAACAGAACACTAAGCAGTTTCTCAGAAAGCTTCTTTCCAGATTTCATCTGAGGATATTTCCTTTTTCACCATAGCCCTCTACGGGCTTCCAAATATCGCTTTGCCAATTCAAGAAGAACTGTCTTAGCGATAGTCATCTTGACGGGAAAGCCGTAACTCTCTGAGGTGATATCATAGAAAACAAAGAAGTTTCTCAGAAAGCTTCTTTCTCTTTTTTATAGGAGGATATTTCCTTTGGTCCTATAGTCTTCAAAGGGATCCGAAATATCTGTTCTCAGATTCCACAGAAATAAGGCTAGCGAAGAGATCCACGAAATACAGATGTAATTCTGTGACATGAATTAACAGAACACTAAGCAGTTTTTCAGAAAGCTTCTTTCCAGATTTCATCTGAGGATATTTCCTTTTTCACCATTACCCTCTATGGGCTCCCAAATATCACGTTGCCAATTCCACAAGAACTGTCTTAGCGAAAGGCTTCTTGAGGGGAAAGCTGTAACTCTGGGAGTTGATTTCATAGAATACAAAGAAGTTTCTCAGAAAGCTTCTTTCTCTTTGTTATCGCAGGATATTTCCTTTGGCCCTATAGTCTTCAAGGGGATCCGAAATATCTGATCTCAGATTCCACAGAAATAAGGCTAGCAAAGAGATCCACGAAATACAGATGTAACTCTGTGAGATGAATTTACAGAACACTAAGCAGTTTCTCAGAAAGCTTCTTTCCAGATTTCATCTGAGGATATTTCCTTTTTCACCATAGCCCTCTGTGCGCTTCCAAATATCACTTTGCCAATTCCACAAGAACTGTCTTAGCGAAAGGCTTCTTGAGGGGAAAGCTGTAACTCTGTGAGATGATACCAAGAACAGAAAGAAGTTTCTCAGAAAGTTTCTTTCTCTTTGTTATCGGAGGATATTTCCTTTGGCCCTATAGTCTTCAAAGGGATCCGAAATATCTGTTCTCAGATTCCACAGAAATAAGGCTAGGAAAGAGATCCACGAAATACAGATGTAACTCTGTGAGATGAATTAACAGAACACTAAGCAGTTTCTCAGAAAGCTTCTTTCCAGATTTAAAGTGAGGATATTTCCTTTTTCACCATAGCCCTCTATGCGCTTCCAAATATCACTTTGCCAATTCCACAAGAACTGTCTTAGCGAAAATCTTCTTGACGGGAACGCTGTAACTCTCTGAGATGATATCATAGAAAACAAAGAAGTTTCCCAGAAAGCTTCTTTCTCTTTGTTATCGGAAGATATTTCCTTTGCCCCTATAGTCTTAAAAGGGATCCGAAATATCTGTTCTCAGATTCCACAGAAATAAGGCTAGGAAAGAGATACACGAAATACAGATGTAACTCTGTGAGTTGAATTAACAGAAAACTAAGCATTTTCTGAGGAAGCTTCTTTCCAGATTTCTTCTGAGGATATTTCCTTTTTCACCATAGCCCTCTATGGGCTTCCAAATATCACTTTGCCAATTCCACAATAACTGTCTTAGCGAAAGGCTTCTTAGGGGAAAGTTGTAACTCTGTGAAATGGTTTCACAGAACACAAAGAAGTTTCTCAGAAGGCTTCTTTCTCTTTGTTATCGGAGGATATTTCCTTTGGCCCTATAGTCTTCTAATGGATCCGAAATATCTGTTTCAGATTCCACAGAAATAAGGCTAGAAAAGAGATCCCCGAAACACAGATGTAACTCTGTGAGATGAATTAACAGAACACTAAGCAGTTTCTCACAAAGCTTCTTTCCAGATTTCATCTGAGGATATTTCCTTTTTCATCTTAGCCTTCTATGGGCTTCCAAATATCATTTTGCCAATTCCACAAGAACTGTCTTAGCGAAAGGCTTCTTGAGGGGAATGCTGTAACTCTGTGAGATGATTTCAGAGAACACAAAGAAGTTTCTCAGAAAGCTTCTTTCTCTTTGTTATCGGAGGATATTTCCTTTGGCCCTATAGCCTTCAAAGGGATCCGAAATATCTGTTCTCAGACTCCACAGAAATAACGCTAGCAAAGAGATCCACGAAATACAGATCTAACTCTGTGAGATGAATTAACAGAACACTAAGCAGTTTCTAAGAAAGCTTCTTTCCAGATTTCATCTGAGGGTATTTCCTTTTTCACCATAGCCCTCTATGGGCTTCCAAATATCACTTGGCCTATTCCACAAGAACTGTCTTAGCGAAAGGCTCCTTGAGGGGAAAGCTGTAACTCTGTGAGATGATTTCACGGAACACAAAGAAGATTCGCAGAACGCTTCTTTCTCTTTGTTATCGCAGGATATTTCCTTTGGCCCTATAGTCTTCAAAGGGATCCGAAATATCTGTTCACAGATTCCACAGAAATAAGGGTAGCAAAGAGATCCACAAAATACCGACGTAACTCTGTGAGATGAATTAACAGAACACTAAGCAGTTTCTCATAAAGCTTCTTTCCAGATTTCATCTGAGGAAGTTTCCTTTTTCACATTAGCCCTTTATGGGCTTCCAAATATCACTTTGCCAATTCCACCAGAACTGTCTTAGCGAAAGGCTTCTTGAGGGGAAAGCAGTAACTATGTGAGGTGATTTCACAGAACACAAAGGAGTTTCTCAGAAAGCTTCTTTCTCTTTGTTATCGGAGGATATTTCCTTTGGCCCTATAGTCTTCAAAGGGATCCGAAATATCTGTTCTTAGATTCCACAGAAATAAGGCTAGCAAAGAGATTCACAAAATACAGATGTAACTCTGTGAGATGAATTAACAGAACACTAAGCAGTTTCTCAGGAAGCTTCTTTCCAGATTTCTTCTTAGGATATTTCCTTTTTCACCATAGCCCTATAGGGGTTCAAAATATCACTTTGCCAATTCCACAAGAACGGTCTTAGCGAAAGGCTTCTTGAGGGGAAAGCTGTAAATCTGTGAGATGATTTCACAGAACACAAAGAAGTTTATCAGAAAGCTTCTTTCTCTTTCTTATCGGAGGATATTTCCTTTGGCACTATAATCTTCAAAGGTATCCGAAATATCTGTTCTCAGATTCCACAGAAAAAACGCTAGCAAAGAGATCCACGAAATACAGATGTAACTCTGTGAGATGGATTAACAGAACACTAAGCAGTTTCTCAGAAAGCTTCTTTCGTGATTTCGTCTCAGGATGTTTCCTTTTTCACCATAGCCCTCTATGGGCTTCCAAATATCACTTTTCCAATTCCACAAGAAGTGTCTTAGCGAAAGGGTTCTTGAGGTGAAAGCTGTAACTCTGTGAGATCATTTCACAGAACACAAAGAAGTTTCTCAGAAAGCTTCTTTCTCTTTGTTATCGGAGTTTATTTCCTTTGGCCCTATAGTCTTCAAAGGGATCCG
This sequence comes from Macaca nemestrina, assembly GCF_043159975.1. Lineage (NCBI taxonomy): Eukaryota > Metazoa > Chordata > Mammalia > Primates > Cercopithecidae > Macaca > Macaca nemestrina. The sequence continues at coordinate 30,238,812 of NC_092143.1, forward strand.
AAATATCTGTTCTCAGATTGCACAGTAATAAGGCTAGCAAAGAGATCCACGAAATACAGATGTAACTCTGTGAGATGAATTAACAGAACACTAAGCAGTTTCTCAGTAAGCTTCTTTCCAAATTACATCTGAGGATATTTCCTTTTTCACCATAGCCCTCTATGGGCTTCCAAATATCACATGGCCAATTCCGCAAGAACTTTCTTAGCGAAAGGCTTCTTGAGGGGAAAGCTGTAACTCTCTGAGATGATTTCACTGAACACAAAGAAGTTTCTCAGAAAGCTTCTTTCTCTTTGTTATCGGAGGATATTTCCTTTGGCCCTCTTTTCTTCAAAGGGATCCGAAATACCTGTTCTCAGATTCCATAGAAATATGGCTAGGAAAGAGATCCACGAAATACGGATGTAACTCTGTGAGATGAATTAACAGAACACTAAGCAGTTTCTCGGAAAGCTTCTTTCCAGATTTCATCTGAGGACATTTAATTTTTCACCATAGCCCTCTATGGGCTTCCAAATATCACTTTGCCTATTCCACAAGAACTGTCTTAGCGAAAGGCTTCTTTAGGGGAAAGCTGTAACTCTGTGAGATGAATTAACAGAACACTAAGCAGTTTCTCAGAAAGCTTCTTTCCAGATTTCATCTGAGGATATTTCCTTTTTCACCATAGCCCTCTACGGGCTTCCAAATATCGCTTTGCCAATTCAAGAAGAACTGTCTTAGCGATAGTCATCTTGACGGGAAAGCCGTAACTCTCTGAGGTGATATCATAGAAAACAAAGAAGTTTCTCAGAAAGCTTCTTTCTCTTTTTTATAGGAGGATATTTCCTTTGGTCCTATAGTCTTCAAAGGGATCCGAAATATCTGTTCTCAGATTCCACAGAAATAAGGCTAGCGAAGAGATCCACGAAATACAGATGTAATTCTGTGACATGAATTAACAGAACACTAAGCAGTTTTTCAGAAAGCTTCTTTCCAGATTTATTTCTGAGGATATTTCCTTTTTCACCATTACCCTCTATGGGCTCCCAAATATCACGTTGCCAATTCCACAAGAACTGTCTTAGCGAAAGGCTTCTTGAGGGGAAAGCTGTAACTCTGGGAGTTGATTTCACAGAATACAAAGAAGTTTCTCAGAAAGCTTCTTTCTCTTTGTTATTGCAGGATATTTCCTTTGGCCCTATAGTCTTCAAGGGGATCCGAAATATCTGTTCTCAGATTCCACAGAAATAAGGCTAGCAAAGAGATCCACGAAATACAGATGTAACTCTGTGAGATGAATTAACAGAACACTAAGCAGTTTCTCAGAAAGCTTCTTTCCAGATTTCATCTGAGGATATTTCCTTTTTCACGCTAGCCCTCTATGGGCTTCCGAATATCACTTTGCCAATTCCACAAGAACTGTCTTAGCGAAAGCTTCCTGTGGGGAAAGCTTTAACTCTGTGAGATGATTTCAAAGAACACCAAGAAGTTTCTCAGAAAGCTTCTTTCTCTTTGTTATCGGAGGATAGTTCCTTTGGCCCTATAGTCTTCAAAGGGATCCGAAATATCTCTTCTCAGATTTCACAGAAATAACGCTAGCAAAGAGATCCACGAAACACAGATGTAACACTTTGAGATGAATTAACAGAAATCTAAGCAGTTTCTCAGAAAGCTTCTTTCCAGATTTCATCTGAGGATATTTCCTTTTTCACCGTAAACCTCTATGGACTCCCAAATATCTCTTTGCCACTTCCACAAGAACTGTCTTAGCAAAAGGCTTCTTGAGGGGAAAGCTGTAACTCTCTGAGATGATTTCACAGAACACAAAGAAGTTTCTCAGAAAGCTTCTTTCTCTTCGTTATCGGAGGATATTTCCTTTGGCCCTATACTCTTCAAGGGGATCCGAAATATCTGTTCTCAGATTCCACAGAAATAAGGCTAGCAAAGAGATCCACGAAATACAGATGTAACTCTGTGAGATGAATTAACAGAAAACTAAGCAGTTTGTCAGAAAGCTTCTTTCCAGATTTCATCTGAGGATATTTCCTTTTTCACCATAGCCCTCTATGGGCTTCCAATTATCACTTTGCCAATTCCACAAGAACTGTCTTAGCGAAAGGTTTCTTGAAGGGAAAGCTGTAACTCTGTGAGATGATTTCACAGAACACAAAGAAGTTTCCCAGAAAGCTTCTTTCTCTTTGTTATCGTAGGATATTTCCTTCGGCCCTAGAGTCTTCAAAGGGATCCGAAATATCTGTTCTCAGATTTTACAGAAATAAGTCTGGCAAAGAGATCCACGAAATACAGATGTAACTCTGTGAGATGAATTAACAGAACACTTAGCAGTTTCTCAGAAATCTTCTTTCCAGATTTCATCTGAGGATATTTCCTTTCTCACCATAGGCCTCTATGGCTTCCAAATATCACTTTGCCTATTCCACAAGAACTGTCTTATCGAAACGCTTCTTGATGGGAATGCTGTAACTCTCTGAGTTGATTTCAAAGAACACAAAAAAGTTTCTCAGAAAGCTTCTTTCTCTTTGTTATCGGAGGATATTTCCTTTGGCCCTGTAGTCTTCTAAGGGATCCGAAATATCTGTTCTCAGATTCCACAGAAATAAGGCTAGCAAAGAGATCCCCGAAATATAGATGAAACTCTGTGAGATGAATTAACATAACACTAAGCAGTTTCTCAAAAATCTTCTTTCCAGATTTCATCTGAGGATATTTCCTTTTTCAACTTAGCCTTCTATGGGCTTCCATATATCACTTTGCCAATTCCATAAGAACTGTCTTAGCGAAAGGCTTCTTGAGGGGAATGCTGTAACTCTCTGAGATGATTTCACAGACCACAAAGAAGTTTCTCAGAAAGCTTCTTTCTCTTTGTTATCGGAAGATATTTCCTTTGGCCCTATAGCCTTCAAAGGGATCCGAAATATCTGTTCTCAGACTCCACAGAAATAACGCTAGCAAAGAGATCCACGAAATATAGATGTAACTCTGTGAGATGAATTAACAGAACACTAAGCAGTTTCTAAGAAAGCTTTTTTCCAGATTTCATCTGAGTATATTTCCTTTTTCACCATAGCCCTCTAAGGGATTCCAAATATCACTTTGCCAATTTCACAAGAACTGTCTTAGCGAAAGGCTTCTTGAGGGGAAAGCTGTAACTCTGTGAGATGATTTCACAGAACACAAAGAAGTTTTTCAGAAAGCTTCTTTCTCTTTGTTATCGGAGGATATTTCCTTTGGCCCTATAGTCTTCTAAGGGATCCGAAATATCTGTTCTCAGATTCCACAGAAATAAGGCTAGCAAAGAGATCCACGAAATACAGATGTAACTCTGTGAGATGAATTAACAGAAAACTAAGCAGTTTCTCAGGAAGCTTCTTTCCAGATTTCTTCTGAGGATATTTCCTTTTTCACCATAGCCCTCTATGGACTTCCAAATATCACTTTGCCAATTCCACAAGAACTGTCTTAGCGAAAGGCTTCTTGAGGGGAAAGCTGTAACTCTGTGAGATAATTTCACAGAACACAAAGAAGTTTCTCAGAAGGCTTCTTTCTCTTTGTTATCGGAGGATATTTCCTTTGGCCCTATAGTCTTCAGAGGGATCCGAAATATCTGTTCTCAGATTCCACAGAAATAAGGCTAGGAAAGAGATCCACGAAATACAGATGTAACCCTGTGAGATGAATTAACAGAACACTAAGCAGTTTCTCAGGAAGCTTCTTTCCAGATTTCATCTGAGGATATTTCCCCTTTCAGCATAGCCCTCTATGGGCTTCCAAATATCAGTTTGGCAATTCCACAAGAACTGTCTTAGCGAAAGGCTTCTTGAGGGGAATTCTGGAACTCTGTGAGATGATTTCAATGAACACAAAGAAGTTTCTCAGAAAGCTTCTTTCTCTTTGTTATCGGAGGATATTTCCTTTGGCCCTATAGTCTTCAAAGGGATCAGAAATATCTGTTCTCAGATTCCACAGAAATAAGGCTAGCAAAGAGATCCACGAAATACAGATGTAACTCTGTGAGATTAATTAACAGAAAACTAAGCAGTTTCTCAGGAAGCTTCTTTCCAGATTTCTTCTGAGGATATTTCCTTTTTCACCATAGCCCTCTATGGGCTTCAAAAAAATCACTTTGCCAATTCCACAATAACTGACTTAGCGAAAGGCTTCTTAGGGGAAAGTTGTAACTCTGTGAAATGGTTTCACAGAACACAAAGAAGTTTCTCAGAAAGCTTCTTTCTCTTTGTTATCGGAGGATATTTCCTTTGGCCCTATAGTCTTCTAATGGATCCGAAATATCTGTTTCAGATTCCACAGAAATAAGGCTAGAAAAGTGATCCCCGAAATACAGATGTAACTCTGTGAGATGAATTAACAGAAAACTAAGCAGTTTCTCAGGAAGCTTCTTTCCAGATTTCTTCTGAGTATATATCCTTTTTCACCATAGCCCTCTATGGGCTTCCAAATATCACTTTGCCAATTCCACAAGAACTGTCTTAGCGAAAGGCTCCTTGAGGGGAAACCTGTAACTCAGTGAGATGATATCAAAGAACACAAAGAAGTTTCTCAGAAAGCATCTTTCTCTTTGTTATCGGAGGATATTTCCTTTGGCCCTATAGTCTTCTAAGGGATCCGAAATATCTGTTCTCAGATTCCACAGAAATAAGGCTAGCAAAGAGATCCACGAAATATAGATGTAACTCTGTGAGATGAATTAACAGAACACTAAGCAGTTTCTCAGAAAGCCTCTTTCCAGATTTAATGTGAGGATATTTCCTTTTTCACCATAGCCCTCTAGGCGCTTCCAAATGTCACTTTGCCAATTCCACAAGAACTGTCTTAGAGAAAGGCTTCTTGAGGGGAAAATTGTAACTCTGTGAAATGGTTTCACAGAACACAAAGAAGTTTCTCAGAAAGCTTCTTTCTCTTTGTTATTGGAGGATATTTCCTTTGGCCCTGTAGTCTTCTAAGGGATCCGAAATATCTGTTCTCAGATTCCACAGAAATAAGGCCAGCAAAGAGATCCCCGAAATACAGATGAAACTCTGTGAGATGAATTAACATAACACTAAGCAGTTTCTCAGAAAGCTTCTTTCCAGATTTCATCTGAGGATATTTCCTTTTTCACCATAGCTCTCTATGGGATTCCAAATATCACTTTGCCAATTCAAGAAGAACTGTCTTAGCGATAGTCATCTTGACGGGAAAGCGGTAACTCTCTGAGGTGATATCATAGAAAACAAAGAAGTTTCTCAGAAAGCTTCTTTCTCTTTGTTATCGGAGGATATTTCCTTTGGCCCTATAGTCTTCAAAGGGATCCGAAATATCTGTTCTCAGATTCCACAGAAATAAGGCTAGCAAAGAGATCCACGAAATACAACTGTAACTCTGTGAGATGAATTAACAGAACACTAAGCAGTTTCTCAGAAAGCTTCTTTCCATATTTCGTCTGAGGATATTTCCTTTTTCACCCTAGACCTCTATGCGCTTCCAAATATCACTTTGCCAATTCCACAAGAACTGTCTTAGCGAAAGGCTTCTTTAAGGGAAAGCTGTTACTCTGTGACATGATTTCAAAGAACACAAAGAAGTTTCTCAGAAATTTTCTTTCTATTAGTTATCGGAGGATATTTCCTTTGGTTCTAGTGTTTTCAAAGCGATCCAAAATATCTGTTCTCAGATTCCACAGAAATAAGGCTAGCAAAGAGATCCACGAAATACAGATGTAACTCTGTGAGATGAATTAACAGAAAACTAAGCAGTTTGTCAGAAAGCTTCTTTCCAGATTTCATCTGAGGATATTTCCTTTTTCACCATAGCCCTCTATGGGCTTCCAAATATCAGTTTGGCAATTCCACAAGAACTGTCTTAGCGAAAGTTTTCTTGAGGGGAAAGCTGTAACTCTGTGAGATGATTTCACAGAACACAAAGAAGTTTCCCAGAAAGCTTCTTTCTCTTTGTTATCGGAGGATATTTCCTTCGGCCCTAGAGTCTTCAAAGGGATCCGAAATATCTGTTCCCAGATTCCACAGAAATAAGGTTTGCAAAGAGATCCACGAAATACAGATGTAACTCTGTGACATGAATTAACAGAACACTAAGCAGTTTCTCAGAAATCTTCTTTCCAGATTTCATCTGAGGATATTTCCTTTTTCACCTTAGGCCTCTATGGCTTCCAAATATCACTTTGCCTATTCCACAAGAACTGTCTTATCGAAAGGCTTCTTGAGGGGAAAGCTGTAAATCTCTGAGTTGATTTCAAAGAACACAAAGAATGTTCTCAGAAAGCTTCTTTCTCTTTGTTATCGGAGTTTATTTCCTTTGGTCCTATAGTCTTCTAAGGGATCCGAAATATCTGTTCTCAGATTCCACAGAAATAAGGCTAGGAAAGAGAACCACCAAATACAGATGTAACTCTGTGAGATGAATTAACAGAACACTAAGCAGTTTCTAAGAAAGCTTTTTTCCAGATTTCATCTGAGGATATTTCCTTTTTCACCATAGCCCTCTAAGGGCTTCCAAATATCACTTTGCCAATTTCACAAGAACTGTCTTAGCGAAAGGCTTCTTGAGGGGAAAGCTGTAACTCTGTGAGATGATTTCACAGAACACAAAGAAGTTTTTCAGAAACCTTCTTTCTCTTTGTTATCGGAGGATATTTCCTTTGGCCCTATAGTCTCATAAGGGATCCGAAATATCTGTTCTCAGATTCCACAGAAATAAGGCTAGCAAACAGATCCACGAAATACAGATGTAACTCTGTGAGATGAATTAACAGAAATCTAAGCAGTTTCTCAGGAAGCTTCTTTCCAGATTTCTTCTGAGGATATTTCCTTTTTCACCATAGCCCTCTATGGACTTCCAAATATCACTTTGCCAATTCCACAAGAACTGTCTTAGCGAAAGGCTTCTTGAGGGGAAAATTGTATCTCTGTGAAATGGTTTCACAGAACACAAAGAAGTTTCTCAGAAAGCTTCTTTCTCTTTGTTATCGGAGGATATTTCCTTTGGCCCTGTAGTCTTCTAAGGGATCCGAAATATCTTTTCTCAGATTCCACAGAAATAAGGCCAGCAAAGAGATCCCCGAAATACAGATGAAACTCTGTGAGATGAATTAACATAACACTAAGCAGTTTCTCAGAAAGCTTCTTTCCAGATTTCATCTGAGGATATTTCCTTTTTCACCATAGCCCTCTATGGGATTCCAAATATCACTTTGCCAATTCAAGAAGAACTCTCTTAGCGATAGTCATCTTGACGGGAAAGCGGTAACTCTCTGAGGTGATATCATAGAAACCAAAGAAGTTTCTCAGACAGCTTCTTTCTCTTTGTTATCGGAGGATATTTCCTTTGGCCCTATAGTCTTCAAAGGGATCCGAAATATCTGTTCTCAGATTCCACAGAAATAAGGCTAGCAAAGAGATCCACGAAATACAAATGTAACTCTGTGAGATGAATTAACAGAACACTAAGCAGTTTCTCAGAAAGCTTCTTTCCAGATTTCATCTGAGGATATTTCCTTTTTCACCCTAGACCTCTATGCGCTTCCAAATATCACTTAGCCAATTCCACAAGAACTGTCTTAGCGAAAGGCTTCTTTAAGGGAAAGCTGTTACTCTGTGACATGATTTCAAAGAACACAAAGAAGTTTCTCAGAAATTTTCTTTCTATTTGTTATCGGAGGATATTTCCTTTGTTTCTAGTGTTTTCAAAGCGATCCAAAATATCTGTTCTCAGATTCCACAGAAATAAGGCTAGCAAAGAGATCCACGAAATACAGATGTACCTCTGTGAGATGAATTAACAGAAGACTAAGCAGTTTGTCAGAAAGCTTCTTTCCAGATTTCATCTGAGGATATTTCCTTTTTCACCATAGCCCTCTATGGGCTTCCAAATATCAGTTTGGCAATTCCACAAGAACTGTCTTAGCGAAAGGTTTCTTGAGGGGAAAGCTGTAACTCTGTGAGATGATTTCACAGAACACAAAGAAGTTTCCCAGAAAGCTTCTTTCTCTTTGTTATCGGAGGATATTTCCTTCGGCCCTAGAGTCTTCAAAGGGATCCGAAATATCTGTTCCCAGATTCCACAGAAATAAGGCTGGCAAAGAGATCCACGAAATAGAGATGTAACTCTGTGACATGAATTAACAGAACACTAAGCAGGTTCTCAGAAATCTTCTTTCCAGATTTCATCTGAGGATATTTCCTTTTTCACGATAGGCCTCTATGGCTTCCAAATATCACTTTGCCTATTCCACAAGAACTGTCTTATCGAAAGGCTTCTTGAGGGGAAAGCTGTAAATCTCTGAGTTGATTTCAAAGAACACAAAGAATGTTCTCAGAAAGCTTCTTTCTCTTTGTTATCGGAGTTTATTTCCTTTGGTCCTATAGTCTTCTAAGGGATCCGAAATATCTGTTCTCAGATTCCACAGAAATAAGGCTAGGAAAGAGATCCACCAAATACAGATGTAACTCTGTGAGATGAATTAACAGAACAGTAAGCAGTTTCTTAGGAAGCTTCTTTCCAGATTTCATCTGAGGATATTTCCTTTTTCACCATAGCCCTCTATGGGCTTCCAAATATCACTTTGCCAATTCCACAAGAAATGTCTTAGCGAAAGCCATCTTGAGGGGAAAGCTATAACTCTGTGAGATGATTTCACAGAACACAAAGAAGTTTCTCAGAAAGCTTCTTTCTCTTTGTTATCGGAGGACATTTCCTTTGGCCCTATAGACTTCAAAGGGATCCGAAATATCTGTTCTCAGATTCCACAGAAACAAGGCTAGGAAACAGATCCACGAAATACAGATGTAAGTCGGTGAGATGAATAAACAGAACACTAAGCAGTTTCTCAGAAAGCTTCTTTCCAGATTTAATGTGAGGATATTTCCTTTTTCACCATAGCCCTCTATGCGCTTCCAAATATCACTTTGGCAATTACACAGGAACTGTCTTAGCGAAAGTCTTCTTGACGGGAACGCTGTAACTCTCTGAGATGATATCATAGAAAACAAAGAAGTTTCTCAGAAAGCTTCTTTCTCTTTGTTATCAGGTGATATTTCCTTTTGCCCTATAGTCTTAAAAGGGATCCGAAATATCTGTTCTCAGATTCCAGAGAAATAAGGCTAGCAAAGAGATCCACGAAATACAGATGTAACATTGTGAGATGAATTAACAGAACACTAAGCAGTTTCTCAGAAAGCTTCTTTCCAGATTTCATCTGAGGATATTTCCTTTTTCACCTTAGCCCTCTATGGGCTTCCAAATATCACTTTGCCAATTCAAGAAGAACTGTCTTAGCGATAGTCATCTTGACGGGAAAGCCGTAACTCTCTGAGGTGATATCATAGAAAACAAAGAAGTTTCTCAGAAAGCTTCTTTCTCTTTGTTATCGGAGGATATTTCCATTGGCCCTATAGCCATCAAAGGGATCCGAAATATCTGCTCTCAGACTCCACAGAAATAACGCTAGCAAAGAGATCCACGAAATACAGATGTAACTCTGTGAGGTGAATTAACAGAAAACTAAGCATTTTCTCAGGAAGCTTCTTTCCAGATTTCTTCTGAGGATATTTCCTTTTTCACCATAGCCCTCTTTGCGCTTCCAAATATCACTTTGCCAATTCCACAATAACTGTCTTATCGAAAGGCTTCTTAGGGGAAAATTGTAACTCTGTGAAATGGTTTCACAGAACACAAAGAAGTTTCTCAGAAAGCTTCTTTCTCTTTGTTATCGGAGGATATTTCATTTGGCCCTATAGTCTTCTAATGGATCCGAAATATCTGTTTCAGATTCCACAGAAATAAGGCCAGAAAAGAGATCCCCGAAATACAGATGTAACTCTGTGAGATGAATTAACAGAACACTAAGCAGTTTCTCATAAAGCTTCTTTCCAGATTTCATCTGAGGATATTTCCTTTTTCACCTTAGCCTTCTATGGGCTTCCAAATATCATTTTACCAATTCCACAAGAACTGTCTTAGCGAAAGGCTTCTTGAGGGGAATGCTGTAACTCTGTGAGATGATTTCAGAGAACACAAAGAAGTTTCTCAGAAAGCTTCTTTCTCTTTGTTATCGGAGGATATTTCCTTTGGCCCTATAGCCTTCAAAGGGATCCGAAATATCTGTTCTCAGACTCCACAGAAATAACGCTAGCAAAGAGATCCACGAAATACAGATGTAACTCTGTGAGATAAATTAACAGAACACTAAGCAGTTTCTCATAAAGCTTCTTTCCAGATTTCATCTGAGGATATTTCCTTTTTCACCATAGCCCTCTATGGGCTTCCAAATATCATTTTGCCAATTCCACAAGAACTGTCTTAGCGAAAGTCTTCTTGAGGGGAAAGCTGTAACTCTGTAAGATGATTTCACAGAACACAAAGAAGTTTCTCAGAAAGCTTCTTTCTCTTTGTTATCCGAGGATATTTCCTTTGGCCCTATAGTCTTCAAAGGGATCAGAAATATCTGTTCTCAGATCCCACAGAAATAAGGCTAGCAAAGAGATCCCCGAAATACAGATGTAACTCTGTGAGATGAATTAACAGAACACTAAGCAGTTTCTCAGAAAGCTTCTTTCCAGATTTCATCTGAGGATATTTCCTTTTTCACCATAGCCCTCTATGGCTTCCAAATATCACTTTGCCAATTCCACAAGAACTGTCTTAGCGAAAGGCTTCTTGAGGCGAAAGCTGTAACTCTGTGAAATGGTTTCACAGAACACAAAGAAGTTTCTCAGAAAGCTTCTTTCTCTTTGTTATCGGAGCTTATTTCCCTTGGCCCTGTAGTCTTCAAAGGGATCCGAAATATCTGTTCTCAGATTCCACAGAAAGAAGGCTAGCAAAGAGATCCCCGAAATACAGATGTAACTCGGTGAGATGAATTAGCAGAACACTAAGCAGTTTCTCAGAAAGCTTCTTACCAGATTTCATCTGAGGATATTTCCTTTTTCACCATAGCCCTCTATGGCTTCCAAATATCACTTTGCCTATTCCACAAGAACTGTCTTATCGAAAGGCTTCTTGAGGGGAAAGCTGTAACTCTCTGAGATGATTTCAAAGAACACAAAGAAGTTTCTCAGAAAGCTTCTTTCTCTTTGTTATAGGAGTTTATTTCCTTTGGCCCTATAGTCTTCTACGGGATCCGAAATATCTGTTCTCAAATCCACAGAAATAAGGCTAGAAAATAGATCCACCAAATACAAATGTAACTCTGTGAGATGAATTAACAGAACAATAAGCAGTTTCTAAGAAAGCTTCTTTCCAGATTTCATCTGAGGATATTTCCTTTTTCATCATAGCCCTCTATGGTCTTCCAAATATCACATTGCCAATTCCACAAAAACTGTCTTAGCGAAAGGCTTCTGAGGGGAAAGCTGTAACTCTCTGAGATGATTTCACAGAACACAAAGAAGTTTCTCAGAAAGCTTCGTTGTCTATGTTAACGGAGGATATTTCCTTTGGCCCTATAGTCTTCTAAGGGATCCGAAATATCTGTTCTCAGATTCCACAGAAATAAGGCTAGCAAAGAGATCCACGCAATACAGATGTAACTCTGTGAGATGAATTAACAGAACACTAAGCAGTTTCTCAGAAAGCTTCTTTCCAGATTTCATCTGAGGATATTTCCTTTTTCACCGTAGCCCTCTATGGGCTTCTAAATATCACTTTGCCAATTCCACAATAACTGTCTTAGTGGAAGGCTTCTTGAGGGGAAAGCTGTAACTCGGTGAGATGATTTCACACAACACAAAGAAGTTTCTCAGAAAGCTTCTTTCTCTTTGTTGTCGGAGGATATTTCCTTTGGCCCTATAGTCTTCAAAGGGATTCGAATTATCTGTTCTCAGATACCACAGAACTAAGGCTAGCAAAGAGGTCCACGAAATACAGATGTAACTCTATGAGATGAATTAACAGAACACTAGGCAGTTTTTCAGAAAGCTTCTTTCCAGATTACATCTGAGGATATTTCCTTTTTCACCATAGCCCTGTATTGGCTTCCAAATATCACTTTGCCAATTCCACAAGAACTGTCTTAGCGAAAGTCTTCTTTAGGGGAAAGCTGTAAGTCTGTGAGATGATTTCATAGAACACAAAGAAGTTTCTCAGAAAGCTTCTTTCTCTTTGTTATCGGAGGATATTTCCTTTGGCCCTATAGTCTTCAAAGGGATCCGAAATATCTGTTCTCAGATTCCACAGAAATAAGGCTAGCAAAGAGATCCACGAAATACAGATGTAACTCTGTGAGATGAATTAACAGAACACTAAGCAGTTTCTCAGAAAGCTTCTTTCCAGATTTCATCTGAGGATATTTCCTTTTTCTCCATAGCCCTCTATGCGCTTCCAGATATCACTTTACCAATTCCACAAGAACTGTCTTACCGAAAGGCTTCTTGACGGGAACGCTGTATCTCTGTGAGATGATATCATAGAACACAAAGAAGTTTCTCAGAAAGCTTCTTTCTCTTTGTTATCGGAGGATATTTCCTTTGGCCCTATAGTCTTCAAAGGGATCCGAAATATCTGTTCTCAGATTCCACAGAAATAAGGCTAGCAAAAGATCCACGAAATACAAATGTAACTCTGTGAGATGAATTAACAGAACACTAAGCAGTTTCTCAGAAAGCTTCTTTCCAGATTTCATCTGAAGATATTTCCTTTTTCACCAGAGCCCTCCATGGGCTTCCAAATATCACTTTGCCAATTCCACAAGAACTGTCTTAGCGATAGTCTTCTTGACGGGAAAGCTGTAACTCTCTGAGATGATATCATAGAAAACAAAGAAGTTTCTCAGAAAGCTTCTTTCTCTTTGTTATCGGAGAATATTTCCTTTGGCCCTATCGTCTTCAAAGGGATCCGAAATACCTGTTCTTAGATTCCACAGAAATAACGCTAGCAAAGAGATCCACGAAATACAGATGTAACTCCGTGAGATGAATTAACAGAACACTAAGCAGTTTCTCAGAAAGCTTCTTTCCAGATTTCATCTGAGGATATTTCCTTTTTCACCATAGCCCTCTATGGGCTTCCAAATATCACTTTGCCAATTTCACAAGAATTGTCTTAGCGAAAGCCTTCTTGAGGGGAAAGCTGTAACTCTCTGAGATGATTTCACAGAACACAAAGAAGTTTCTCAGAAAGCTTCTTTCTCATTGTTATCGGAGGATATTTCCTTTGGCCCTATAGTCTTCAAAGGGATCCGAATTATCTGTTCTCAGATTCCACAGAAATAAGGCTACCAAAGAGATCCACGAAACACAGATGTAACACTGTGAGATGAATTAACAGAACACTAAGCAGTTTCTCAAAAAGCTTCTTTCCAGATTTCATCTGAGTATATTTCCCCTTTCAGCATAGCCCTCTATGGGCTTCCAAATATCAGTTTGGCAATTCCACAAGAACTGTCTTAGCGAAAGGTTTCTTGAGGGGAATGCTGGAACTCTGTGAGATGATTTCAAAGAACACAAAGAAGTTTCTCAGAAAGCTTCTTTCTCTTTGTTATCCGAGGATATTTCCTTTGGCCCTATAGTCTTCAAAGGGATCAGAAATATCTGTTCTCAGATTCCACAGAAATAAGGCTAGAAAAGAGATCCCCGAAGTACAGATGTAACTCTGTGAGATGAATTAACAGAACACTAAGCAGTTTCTCATAAACCTTCTTTCCAGATTTCATCTGAGGACATTTCCTTTTTCACCTTAGCCTTCTAGGGGTTCCAAATATCACTGTGCCAATTCCACAAGAACTGTCTTAGCGAAAGGCTTCTTGAGAGGAATGCTGTAACTCTGTGAGATGATTTCACAGAACACAAAGAAGTTTCTCAGAAAGCTTCTATCTCTTTGTTATCCGAGGATATTTCCTTTGGCCCTATAGCATTCAAAGGGATCCGAAATATCTGTTCTCAGACTCCACAGAAATAACGCTAGCAAAGAGATCCACGAAATACAGATGTACCTCTGTGAGATGAATTACCAGAACACTAAGCAGTTTCTCAGAAAGCTTCTTACCAGATTTCATCTGAGGATATTTCCTTTTTCACCATAGCCCTCTATGGCTTCCAAATATCACTTTGCCAATTCCACAAGAACTGTCTTAGCGAAAGTCTTCTTGAGGGGAACGCTGTATCTCTCTGAGATGATATCATAGAACACAAAGAAGTTTCTCAGAAAGCTTCTTTCTCTTTGTTATCGGAGGATATTTCCTTTGGTCCTATAGTCTTCAATGGGATCCGAAATATCTGTTCTCAGATTCCACAGAAATAAGGGTAGCAAAAGATCCACGAAATACAGATGTAACTCTGTGAGATGAATTAACAGAACACTAAGCAGTTTCTCAGAAAGCTTCTTCCCAGATTTCATCTGAAGATATTTCCTTTTTCACCAGAGCCCTCCATGGGCTTCCAAATATCACTTTGCCAATTCCACAAGAACTGTCTTAGCGATAGTCTTCTTGATGGGAAAGCTGTAACTCTCTGAGATGATATCATAGAAAACAAAGAAGTTTCTCAGAAAGCTTCTTTCTCTTTGTTATCGGAGGATATTTCCTTTGGCCCTATCGTCTTCAAAGGGATCCGAATTACCTGTTCTTAGATTCCACAGAAATAAGGCTAGCAAAGAGATCCACGAAATACAGAAGTAACTCTGTGAGATGAATTCACAGAACACTAAGCAGTTTCTCAGAACACTTCTTTCCATATTTCATTAAGGATATTTACTTTTTCACCATAGCCCTCTATGGGCTTCCAAATATCACTTTGCCAATTCCACCAGAACTGTCTTAGCGAAAGGCTTCTTGAGGAGAAAGTTGTAACTCTGTGAAATGGTTTCACAGAACACAAAGAAGTTTATCAGAAAGCTTCTTTCTCCTTGTTATCGGAGGATATTTCCTATGGCCCTATAGTCTTCTAAGGGATTCGAAATATCTGTTCTCAGATTCCACAGAAATAAGGCTAGCAAAGAGATCCCCGAAATACAGATGTAACTCTGTGAGATGAATTAACAGAACACTAAGCAGTTTCTCTGAAAGCTTCTTTCCGGATTTCATCTGAGGATATTTCCTTTTTCACCTTAGCCTTTTATGGGCTTCCAAATATCACTTTGCCAATTCCACAAGAACTATCTTAGCGAAAATCTTCTTGAGATGAAAGCTGTATCTCTGAGAGATGATTTCACAGAACACAAAGAAGTTTCTTAGAAAGCTTCTTTCTCTTTTTTATCGGAGGATATTTCCTTTCGCCCTATATTCTTCAAAGGGATCCGAAATATCTATTCTCAGATTCCACAGAAATAAGGCTAGCAAAGAGATCCACGAAATACAGATGTAACTCTGTGAGATGAATTAACAGAACACTAAGCAGTTTCGCAGAAATCTTCTTTCCAGATTTCATCTGAGAATATTTCCTTTTTCACCATAGCACTCTATGAGCTTCCAAATATCACTTTGCCAATTCCAGAAGAACTGTCTTAGCGAAAGGATTCTTGAGGGGAAATCTGCAAATCTGTGAGATGATTTCACAGAACACAAAGAAGTTTCTCAGAAAGCTTCTTTCTCTTTGTTATCGGAGGATATTTCCTTTGGCCCTGTAGTCTTCAAAGGGATCCGAAATATCTGTTCTCAGATTCCACAGAAAGAAGGCTAGCAAAGAGATCCAGGAAATACAGATATAACTCTGTGAGATGAAATAACAGAACACTAAGCAGTTTCTCAGAAAGCTTCTTTCCAGATTTCACCTGAGGATATTTCCTTTTTCACCATAGCCCTCTATGGTCTTCCAAATATCACTTTGCCAATTCCACAAGAACTGTCGTAGCGATAGTCTTCTTGACGCGAAAGCTGTAACTCTCTGAGATGATATCATAGAAAACAAAGAAGTTTCTCCGAAAGCTTCTTTCTCTTTGTTATCTGAGGATATTTCCTTTGGCCCTATAGTCTTCAAAGGGATCCGAAATATCTGTTCTCAGATTCCACAGAAATAAGGCTAGCAAAGCGATCCACGAAATACAGAAGTAACTCTGTGAGATGAATTTACAGAACACTAAGCAGTTTCTCAGAAAACTTCTTTCCAGATTTCATCTGAGGATATTTCCTTTTTCACCATAGCCGTCTATGGGCCTCCAAATTTCACTTTGCCAATTCCACAAGAACTGTCTTAGCGAACGGCTTCTTGAGGGGAAAGTTGTAACTCTGTGAAATGGTTTCACAGAACACAAATAAGTTTCTCAGAAAGCTTCTTTCTCTTTGTTATCAGAGGATGTTTCCTAAGGCCCTATAGTCTTCCAAGGGATCCGAAATATCTGTTCTCAGATTCCACAGAAATAAGGCTAGCAAAGAGATCCCCAAAATACAGATGTAACTCTGTGAGATGAATTAACAGAACACTAAGCAGTTTCCAAGAAAGCTTCTTTCCAGATTTCATCTGAGGATATTTCCTTTTTTACCTTAGCCTTCTATGGACTTCCAAATATCACTTTGTCAATTAAACAACAACTGTCTTAGCGAAAGGCTTCTTGAGGGGAAAGCTGTGACTCTTGGACATGATTTCAAAGAACACAAAGAAGTTTCTCAGAAAGCTTCTTTCTCTTTGTTATTGGAGGATATTTCCTTTGGCTCTAGAGTTTTCAAAGGGATCCGAAATATCTGTTCTCATATTCCACAGAAATAAGGCTAGCAAAAAGATCCATGAAATACAGATGTAACTCTGTGAGATGAATTAACAGAAGAATAAGCAGTTTCTCAGAAAGCTTCTTTCCAGATTTCATCTGAGGATATTTCCCTTTTCACTATAACCCTCTATGGGCTTCGAAATATCACTTTGCCAATTCCACAAGAACTGTCTTAGCGAAAGGCTTCTTGAGTGGAAAGCTGTAACTCTGTGAGATGATTTCACAGAACTCAAAGAAGTTTCTCAGAAAGCTTCTTTCTCTTTGTTATCGGAGGATATTTCCTTTGGCCCTATAGTCTTCTAAGGGATCTGAAATATCTGTTCTCAGATTCCACAGAAATAAGGCTAGCAAAGAGATCCACGAAATACAGATGTAACTCAGTGAGATGAATTAACAGAACATTAAGCAGTTTCTCAGAAAGCTTCTTTTCAGATTTCATCTAAGTATATTTCCTTTTTCACGACAGCCCTCTATGGGCTTCCAAATATCACTTTGTCAATTCCACAAGAACTGTCTTAGCGAAAGGCTTCTTGAGGGGAAAGCTGTAACTCTGTGAGATGATTTCACAGAACACAAAGATGTTTCTCAGAAAGCTTATTTCACTTTGTTATCAGAGGATATTTCCTTTGGCCCTATAATCTTCAAAGGTATCCGAAATATCTGTTCTCAGATTCCACTGAAATAAGGCTAGCAAAGAGATCCACGAAACACAGATGTAACTCTGTGAGAAGAACTAAGAAACCCTAAGCGGTTTCCTAGAATGCTTCTTTCCAGATTTCATCTGAGGATATTTCCTTTATCACCATATCCTTCTATGGGCTTCCAAATATCACTTTGCCAATTCCACAAGAACTGTCTTAGCGAAAGGCTTCTTGAGGGGAACGCTGTAACTCGGTGAGGTGATTTCAAAGAACACAAGGAAGTTTCTCAGGAAGCTTCTTTCTCTTTGTTATCGGAGTTTATATCCTTTGGCCGTATAATCTTCAAAGGGATCCGAAATATCTTTTCTTAGATTCCACAGAAATAATGGAACAAAGAGATCCACGAAATACAGATGTAACTCTGTGAGATGAATTAACAGAACACTAAGGAGTTTCTCAGAAAGCTTCTTTCCAGATTTCATCTGAGGATATTTCCTTTTTCACCATAGACCTCTATGGGCTTCCAAATATCACTTTGCCAATTCCAGAAGAACTGTCTTAGCGAAAGGCTTCTTGAGGGGAAAGCTGTAACTCTGTGAGATGATTTCAGAGAACACAAAGAAGTTTCTCAGAAACCTTCTTTCTCTTTGTTATCGGAGGATATTTCCTTTGGCCCTATAGTGTTCTAAGGGATCCGAAATATTTGTTCTCAGATTCCACAGAAATAAGGCGAGCAAAGAGATTCACGAAATACAGATGTAACTCTGTGAGATGAATTAACAGAACATTAAGCAGTTTCTCAGAAAGGTTCTTTCCAGATTTCATCTAAGGATATATACTTTTTCACCATAGCCCTCTATGGGCTTCCAAATATCACTTTGCCAATTCCACAAGAACTATCTTAGCGAAAGGCTTCTTGAGGGGAAAGCTGTAACTCTGTGAGATGATTTCACAGAACACAAAGAAGATTCTCACAAACCTTCTTTCTCTTTGTTATCGGAGGATTTTTCCTTTGGCCCTATAGTCCACAAAGGGATCCGAAATATCTGGTCTCAGATTCCACAGAAATAAGGCTAGCAAAGAGATCCACGAAATACAGATGTAACTCTGTGAGATGAATTAACAGAACACTAAGCAGTTTCTCAGAAAGCTTCTTTACAGATTTCATCCGAGGATATCTCCTTTTTCACCAGAGCCCTCTATGCGCTTCCAATTATCACTTTGCCAATTGCACTTGAAATGTCTTAGCGAAAGGCTTCTTGAGGGGAAAGCTGTAACTCCCTGAGATGATTTCACAGAACACAAAGAAGTTTCTCAGAAATCTTCTTTCTCTTTGTTATCGGAGGATATTTCCTTTGGCCCCATAATCTTCTAAGGGATCCGAAATATCTGTTCGCAGATTCCACTGAAATAAGGCTAGCAAAGAGATCCACGAAATACAGATGTAACTCTGTGAGATGAATTAACAGAACACTAAGCAGTTTCTCAGAAAGCTTCTTTCCAGATTTCATCTGAGGATATTTCCTTTTTCAACATAGCCTTCTATGCACTTCTAATATCACTTTGCCAATTCCACAAGAACTGTCTTAACGGAAGGCTTCTTGAGCTGAAAGCTGTACATCGGTGAGGTGTTTTCAAAGAACACAAGGAGTTTCTCAGAAAGCTTCTTTCCCTTTGTTATCGGAGTTTATATACTTTGGCCCTATAATCTTCAAAGGGATCCGAAAAATCTGTTCTCATTTTCCACAGAAATAAGGCTAGCAAACAGATCAACGTAATACAGATGTAACTCTGTGAGATGAATTAACAGAACACTAACGAGTTTCTAAGAAAGCTACTTTCCATATTTCATCTGAGGATATTTCCTTTTTCACCATAGCCCTGTATGCGCTTCCAAATATCACTTTGAAATTCCACAAGAACTGTCTTAGCGAAAGGCTTCTTGAGGGGAAAGCTGTAACTCTGTGAGATGATTTCACAGAACACAAAGAAGTTTTTCAGAAAGCTTCTTTCTCTTTGTTATCAGAGGATATTTCCTTTGGCCCTATAGTCTTCTAAGGGATGCGAAATATCTGTTCTCAGATTCCACAGAAATAAGGCTAGCAAAGAGATCCATGAAATACAGATGTAACTCTGTGAGATGAATTAACAGAACACTAATCAGTTTCTCAGAAAACTTTTTCCAGATTTCATCTGAGGATATTTCCTTTTTCACCATAGCCCTCTAAGGGCTTCCAAATATCACTTTACCAATTCCACAAAAACCTCTTGGCAAAAGGCTTCTTGAGGGGAAAGCTGTAACTCTGTGAGATGATTTCACAGAACACAAAGAAGTTTCTCAGAAAGATTCTTTCTCTTTGTTATCGGAGGATATTTCCTTTGGCCCTATAGACTTCTAAGGGATCCGAAAAATCTGTTCTCAGATTCAACAGATAAGGCGAGCAAAGAGATCCACCAAATCCAGATGTAACTCTGTGAGGTGAAATAAGAGAACACTAAGCAGTTTCTCAGAAATCTTTTTTCCAGATTTCATCTGAGGATATTTCCTTTTTTACCATAGCCCTTTATGGTCTTCCAAATATCACTTTGCCAATTCCACAAGAAATGTCTTAGCGAACGGCTTCTTGAGGGGAAAGCTGTAACTCTGTGAGATGATTTCACAGAACAGAAAGAAGTTTCTCCGAAAGCTTCTTTCTCTTTGTTATCGGAGGATATTTCCTTTGGCCCTATAGTCTTCAAAGGGTTCCGAAAAATCTGTTCTCAGATTCAACAGAAATAAGGCTAGCAAAGAGATCCACGAAATGCAGATGTAACTCTGTGAGATGAATTAACAGAAGACTAAGCAGTTTCTCAGACAGCTTCTTTCCAGATTTCATCTGAGGATATTTCCTTTTTCACCATAGCCCTCTATGCGCTTCCAAATATCACTTTGCCAATTCCACCAGAACTGTCTTAGCGAAAGGCTTCTTAAGGGGAAAGCTGTAACTCTGTGAGATGATTTCACAGAAAACAAAGAAGTTTCTCACAAATCTTCTTTCTCTTTGTTATCGGAGGATTTTTCCTTTGGCCCTATAGTCCTCAAAGGGATCCGAAATATCTGTTCTAGAATTACACAGAAATAAGTCTAGCAAAGAGATCCACGAAATACAGATGTAACTCTGTGAGATGAATTAACAGAACACTAAGCAGTTTCTCAGAAAGCTTCTTTCCAGATTCATCTGAGGATATTTCCTTTTTCACCATAGCCCTCTATGTGCTCCCAAATATCACTTTGCCAATTCCACAAGAACTGTCTTAGCGAAAGGCTTCTGGAGGAGAAAGCTGTAAGACTGGGAGATGAATTCACAGAACACAAAGAAGTTTCTCGGAAAGCTTCCTTCTCTTTGTTATCGTAGGATATTTCCTTTGGCCCTATAGTCTTCAAGGGGATCCGAAATATCTGTTCTCAGATTCCACAGAAATAAGGCTAGCAAGCAGATACACGAAATACAGAGGTAACTCTGTGAGATGAATTAACAGAACACTAAGCAGTTTCTCAGAAAGCTTCTTTCAAGATTTCATCTGAGCATATTTCCTTTTTCACCATAGCCCTCTTCGCGCTTCCAAATATCACTTTGCAATTCCACCAGAACTGTCTTATTGAAAGGCTTCTTGAGTAGAAAGCTGTGACTCTGTGACATGATTTCAAAGAACACAAAGAAATTTCTCAGAAAGTTTCTTTCTATTTGTTATCGGAGGATATTTCCTTTGGCTCTAGAGTTTTGAAAGGGATCCGAAATATCAGTTCTCATATTCCACAGAAATAAGACTAGCAAAGAGATCCACGAAATACAGATGTAACTCTGTGAGATGAGTTAAAAGAACACTAAGCAGTTTCTCAGAAAGCTTCCTTCCAGATTTCATGTGAGGATATTTTCTTTTTCACCATAGCCCTTTAGGGGCTTCCACATATCACTTTGCCAATTCCACAAGAACTGTCCTAACGAAAGGCCTCTTGAGAGGAAAGCTGTAACTCTCTAAGGTGATTTCACAGAACACAAAGAAGTTTCACAGAAAGCTTCTTTCTCTTTGTTATCGGAGGATATTTCCTTTGGCCCTATAGTCTTCTAAGGGATCCGAAATATCTGTTCTCAGATTCCACAGAAATAAGACTAGCAAAGAGTTCCACGAAATACAGATGTAACTCTGTGAGGTGAATTAACAGAACACTAAGCAGTTTACAGGAAGCTTCTTTCCAGATTTCTTCCGAGGATATTCCCTTTCTTCCCATAGCCCATTATGGGCTTCCAAATACCACTTTGCCAATTCCACAAGAACTGTCTTATCGAAAGGCTTCTTGAGGGGAAAGCTGTAACTCTTTGAGATGATTTCACAGAACACAAAGAAGTTTCTCAGAAAGCTTCTTTGTATTTGTTATCGGAGGATATTTCCTTTGGCTCTAGAGTTTTCAAAGGGATCCGAAATATCTGTTCTCAGATTCCACAGAAATAAGGCTAGCAAAGAGATCCACGAAATACAGATAAATCTGTGAGATGAATTAACAGAACACTAAGCATTTTCTCAGAAAGCTTCTTTCCAGAACTCATCTGAGGATATTTCCTTTTTCACCATAGCCCTCTATGCGCTTCCAAATATCACTTTGCCAATTCCACAAGAACTGTCTTAGCGAAAGGCTTCTTGAGGCGAAAGCTGTAAATCTGCGAGATGATTTCACAGAACACAAAGAAGTTTCTCAGAAATCTTCTTTCTCTTTGTTATCGGAGGATATTTCCTTTGGTCCTGTAGTCTTCCAAGGGATCCGAAATATCTGTTCTTAGATGCCACAGAAATAAGGCTAGGAAAGAGATCCATGAAATACAGATGTAACTCTGTGAGATGAATTAACAGAACACTAAGAAGTTTCTCAGAAAGCTTCTTTCCAGATTTCATCTGAGGATATTTCCTTTTTCACTATAGCCCTCTATGGGCTTCCAAATATAACATTCCCAATTCCACAAGAACTGTCTTAGCGAAAGGCTGCTTGAGGGGAAAGCTGTAACTTCGTGAGAAGATTTCACAGAACACAAAGAGGTTTTTGAGAAAGCTTCTTTCTCTTTGTTGTCGGAGGATATTTCCTTTGGCCCTGTAGTCTTCAAGGTAATCCGAAATATCTGTTCTCAGATTCCACAGAAAAAAGGCTAGCAAAGAAATCCATGACATACAGATGTAACTCTGTGAGATGAATTAACAGAACACTAAGCAGTTTCTCAGAAAGCTTCTTTCCAGATTTCATCTGAGGATATTTCCTTTTTCACCATTACCCTCTATGGGCTCCCAAATATCACTTTGCCAATTCCACAAGAACTGTCTTAGCGAAAGGCTTCTTGAGGGGAAAGCTGTAACTCTGGGAGATGATTTCACAGAATGCAAAGAAGTTTCTCAGAAAGCTTCTTTCTCTTTGTTATCGGAGGATATTTAATTTGACCCTATAGTCTTCAAGGGGATCCGAAATATCTGTTCTCAGATTCCACAGAAATAAGGCCAGCAAAGAGATCCACGAAATACAGATGGAACTCTGTGAGATGAATTAACAGAACACTAAGCACTTTCTCAGGAAGCTTCTTTCCAGATTTCATCGGAGGATATTTCCTTTTTCACCATAGCCCTCTATGGGCTTCCAAATATCACTTTGCCAATTCCACAAGGACTGTCTTAGTGAAAGGATTCTTGAGGGTAAAGCTGTGACACTGTGACATGATTTCAAAGAACACAAAGTAGTTTCTCAGAAAGTTTCTTTCTCTTTGTTATCGTAGGATATTTCCTTTGGCCCTATACTCTTCTAAGGGATCCGAAATATCTGTTCTCAGATTCCACAGAAATAAGGCTAGCAAAGAGATCCACGAAATACAGATGTCACTCTGTGAGATGAATTAACAGAACACTAAGCAGTTTCTCAGGAAGCTTCTTTCCAGATTTCATCTGAGGATACTTCCTTTTTCACCCTAGCCCTCTATGGGCTTCCGAATATCACCTTGACAATTCCACAAGAACTGTCTTAGCGAAAGGCTTCTTGTGGGAAAGCTTTAACTCTGTGAGATGATTTCAAAGAACACAAAGAAGTTTCTCAGAAAGCTTCTTTCTCTTTGTTATCGGAGGATATTTCCTTTGGCCCTATTGTCTTCAAAGAGATCAGAAATATCTCTTCTCAGATTCCACAGAAATAAGGCTGGCAAAGAGGTCCACGAAACACAGATGTAACTCCTTGAGATGAATTAACAGAACACTAAGCAGTTTCTCAGAAAGCTTCTTTCCATATTTCATTTGAGGATATTTCCTTTTTCACCGTAACCCTTTATGGGCTCCCAAATATCACTTTGCCACTTCCACAAGAACTGTCTCAGCGAAAGGCTTCTTGAGGGGAAAGCTGTAACTCTGGGAGATGATTTCACAGAACACAAAGAAGTTTCTCAGAAAGCTTCTTTCTCTTTGTTATCGGAGGATATTTCCTTTGGCCCTATAGTCTTCAAGGGGATCTGAAATATCTGTTCTCAGATTCCACAGAAATAAGGCTAGCAAAGAGATCCACGAAATACAGATGTAACTCTGTGAGATGAATTAACAGAAGACTAAGCAGTTTCTCAGAAAGCTTCTATCCAGATTTCATCTGAGGATATTTCCTTTTTCACCCTAAACCTCTATACGCTTCCAAATATCACTTTGCCAATTCCACAAGAACTGTCTTAGCGAAAGGCTTCTTTAAGGGAAAGCTGTGACTCCGTGACATGATTTCAAAGAACACAAAGAAGTTTCTCAGAAAGCTTCTTTCTCTTTGTTATCTGAGGATATTTCCTTTGGCCCTATAGTCTTCAAAGGGATCCGAAATATCTGTTCTCAGATTCCACAGAAATAAGGCTAGCAAAGAGATCCACGAAATACAGATGTAACTCTGTGAGATGAATTAACAGAACACTAACCAGTTTCTAAGAAAGCTTCTTTCCAGATTTCATCTGAGGATATTTCCTTTTTCAGCATTGCCCTCTATGGGCTTCCAAATATCACTTTGCCAATTCCACAAGAACTGTCTTAGCGAACGGCTTCTTGAGGGGAAATCTCTAACTCTGTGAGATGATTTCACAGAACACAAGGAAGTTTCTCAGAAAGCTTCATTCTCTTTGTTATCGGAGGATATTTCCTTTGGCCCTATAGTTTTCAAAGGGATCCGAAATATCTGTTCTTAGAATCCACAGAAATAAGGCTAGCAAAATGATCCAGGAAATAAAGATGTACTCGGTGAGATGAATTAACAGAACACTAAGCAGTTTCTCCGAAAGTTTCTTTCCAGATTTCATCTGAGGATATTTCCTTTTTCACCATAGCCCACTTTGGGCTTCCAAATATAACATTCCTAATTCCTCAAGAACTGTCTTAGCGAAAGGCTTCTTGATGGGAAAGCTGTAACTTCGTGAGATGATTTCACAGAACACAAAGAAGTTTCTGAGAAAGCTTCTTTCTCTTTGTTATCAGAGGATATTTCCTTTGGCCCTATAGTCTTCAAAGGGATCCTTAATATCTGTTCTCAGATTCCACAGAAATAAGGCTAGCAAAGAGATCCACGAAATACAGATGTACCTCTGTGAGATGAATTAACAGAACACTAAGCGGTTTCTCAGAAAGCTTCTTTCCAGACTTCATCTGGAAATAATTCCTTTTTCACCATAGCTCTTTATGGGCTTGCAAATATCACTTTGCCAATTCCACAGGAACTGTCTTAGCAAAAGACTTCTTCAGGAGAAAGCTGTAACTCTGTGAGGTGATTTCACAGAAAACAAAGAAGTTTCTCAGAAAGCTTCTTTCTCTTTTTTATCGGAGATTATTTCCGTTGGTCCTATAGTCTTCTAAGGGATCCGAAATATCTGTTCTCAGATTCCACAGAAATAAGGCTAGCAAAGAGATCCACGAAATACAGATGTAACTCCGTGAGATGAATTAACAGAACACTAAGCAGTTTCTCAGAAAGCTTCTTTCCAGATTTCATCTGACAATATTTCCTTTTTCACCGTAGCCCTGTATTGGCTTCCAAATATCTCTTTGCCAATTCCACAAGAACTGTCTTAGCGAAAGGCTTCTTGAGGGGAAAGCTGTAAGTCTGTGAGATGATTTCACAGAACACAAAGAAGTTTCTCAGAAAGCTTCTTTCTCTTTGTTATCGGAGGATATTTCCTTTGGCCCTATAGTCTTCAAAGGGATCCGAAATATCTGTTCTCAGATTCCAGAGAAATAAGGCTAGCAAAGAGATCCACGAAATACAGATGTAACTCTGTGAGATGAATTAACAGAACACTAAGCAGTTTCACAGAAAGCTTCTTTCCAGATTTCATCTGAGGATATTTCCTTCTTCACCATAGCCCTCTATACGTTTCCTAATATCACTTTGCCAATTCCACAAGAACTGTCTTAGCGAAAGGCTTCTTGAGGGGAAAGCTGTGACTCTGTGACATAATTTCAAGGAACGCAAAGAAGATTCTCAGAAAGTTTCTTTCTATTTGGTATCAGAGGATATTTCCTTTGGCCCTATAGTCTTCAAAGGGATCCGAAATATCTGTTCTCAGATTCCACAGAAATAAGGCTAGCAAAGAGATGCACGAAATACAGATCTTACTCTGTGAGATGAATTAACAGAACACTAAGCAGTTCCTCAGAAAGCTTCTTTCCAGATTTCATCAGAGGATATTTCCTTTTTCACCATAGACCTCTATGGGCTTGCAAATATCACTTTGCCAATTCCACAAGAACTGTCTTAGCGAAAGGCTTCTTGAGGGGACAGCTGTAACTCTGTGAGGTGATTTCAAAGAACACGAAGAAGTTTCTCAGAAGCTTCTATCTCTTTCTTATCGGAGGATATTTCCTTTGGACATATAGTCTTCTAAGGGATCCGAAATACCTGTTCTCAGATTCCACAGAAATAAGGATAGCAAAGAGATCCACGAAATACAGATGTAACCCTGTGAGATGAATTAACGGAACACTAAGTCGTTTCGCAGACAGCTTCTTTCCAGATTTCATCTGAGGATATTTCCTTTTTCACCATAGCCCTGTATCGGCTTCCAATTATCACTTTGCCAATTCCACAAGAACTGTCTTATCGAAAGGCTTCTTGAGGTTAAAGCTGTAACTCTGTGAGATGGTTTCACAGAACACAAAGAAGTTTCTCAGAAAGCTTCTTTCTCTTTGTTATCGGAGGATATATCCTTTGGCCCTATAGTGTTCTAAGGGATACGAAATATCTGTTCTCAGATTCCACAGAAATAAGGATAGCAAGGAGATCCACCAAATACAGATGTAACTCTGTGAGATGAATTAACAGAACACTAAGCAGTTTCTAGAAAGCTTCTTTCCAGATTTCATCTGAGGATATTTCCTTTTTCACCATAGCCCTCTATCGTCTTCCAAATATCACTTTGCAATTCCACAAGAACTGTCTTAGCGAAAGGCTTCTTGAGGGGAAAGCTGTAACTCTGTGAGATGATTTCACAGAACACAAAGAAGGTTCTCAGAAAGCTTCTTTCTCTTTGTTATCGGAGGATATTGCCTTTGGCCCTATAGTCTTCTAAGGGATCTGAAATATCTGTTCTCAGATTCCACAGAAATAAGGTTAGCAAAGAGATTCACGAAATACAGATGTAACTCAGTGAGATGAATTAACTGAACACTAAGCATTTTCTCAGAAAGCTTCTTTCCAGATTTCATCTGAGGATATTTACTTTTTCACCATAGCCTTCTAGGCGCTTCCAAATATCACATTGCCAATTCCACAAGAACTGTCTTAGCGAAAGGCTTCTTGAGGGAAAGCTGCAACTCTGTGAGGTGATTTCAAAGAACACGAAGAAGTTTCTCTGAAAGGTTCTTACTCTTGCTTATCGGAGGATATTTCCTTTGGCCCTATAGTCTTCTAAGGGATCCGAAATATCTGTTCTCAGATTCCACAGAAATAAGGTTAGCAAAGAGATCCAGGAAATACAGATGTAACTCAGTGAGATGAATTAACCGAACACTAAGCAGTTTCTCAGAAAGCTTCTTTGCAGATTTCATCTGAGGATATTTCCTTTTTCACCATAGCCTTCTAGGCGCTTCCAAATATCACTTTAGCAATTCCACAAGAACTGTCTTAGCAAAAGGCTTCTTGAGGGGAAAGCTGTATCTCTGTGAGATGAATTCACAGAACACAAAGAAGTTTCTCAGAAGGCTTCTTTCTCTTTGTTATCGGAGGATATTTCCTTTTGCCCTATAGTCTTCAAAGGGATCCGAAATATCTGTTCTCAGATTCCAGAGAAATAAGGCTAACAAAGAGATCCACGAAATACAGATGTAACTCTGTGAGATGAATTAACAGAACACTAAGCAATTTCTCAGAAAGCTTCTGTCAGATTTCATCTGAGGATATTTCCTTTTTCACCCTTGCCTTCTATGTGCTTCCAAATATCACTTTGCCAATTCCACAAGAACTGTCTTAGTGAAAGGCTTCTTGAGGGGAAAGCTGTAACTCGGTGAGGTGATTTCAAAGAACACAAGGAAGTTTCTCAGAAAGCTTCTTTTTCTTTGTTACCGGAGTTTATATCCTTTGGCCCTATAATCTTCAAAGGGATCCGAAATATCTGTTCTCAGATTCCACAGAAATAAGGCAACAAAGAGATCCACTAAATACAGATGTAACTCTGTGAGATGAATTAATCGAACACTAAGGAGGTTCTCAGAAAGCTACTTTCCAGATTTCATCTGAGAATATTTCCTTTTTCAAAATAGCCCTCTATGGGCCTCCAAATATCACTTTGCCAATTCCACAAGAACTGTCTTAGTGAAAGGCTTCTTGAGGGGAAAGCTGTAACTCTGTGAGATGATTTCACAGAACACAAAGAAGCTTCTGACAAAGCTTCTTCCTCTTTGTTATCGGAGGATATTTCCTTTGGCCCTATAGTCTTCTAAGGGATCCAAAATATCTGTTCTCAGATTCCACAGAAATAAGGCTAGCAAAGAGATCCACGAAATACAGATGTCACTCTGTGAGACGAATTAGCAGAACACTAAGCAGTTTCTCAGAAAGCTTCTTTCCAGATTTCATCTGAGGGTATTTCCTTTTTCACCATAGCCCTCTATGGGCTTCCAAATATCACTTTGCCAATTCCACAAGAACTGTCTTAGCGAAAGGCTTCTTGAGAGGAAAGCTGTAACTCTGTGAGATGATTTCACAGAACAAAAAGAAGTTTCTCAGAAAGCTTCTTTCTCTTTGTTTCGGAGCATTTTTCCTTTGGCCGTATAGTCCTCAAAGGGATCCGAAATATCTGTACTCAGATTTCACAGAAATAAGGCTAGCAAAGAGATCCACGAAATACAGACGTAACTCTGTGAGATGAATTAACAGAACTCTAAGCAGTTTCTCAGAAAGCTTCTTTCCAGATTTCATCTGAGGATATTTCCTTATTCACCATAGCCGTCTATGCGCTTCCAAATATCACTTTGCCAATTCCACAAGAATTGTCTTAGCGAAAGGCTTCTTGAGGGGAAAGCTGTAACTCTCTGAGGTGATTTCACAGAACACAAAGAAATTTCTAAGAAAGCTTCTTTCTCTTTGTTATCGGAGGATATTTCCTTTGGCCCTATAGTCTTCAAGGGGATCCGAAATATCTGTTCTCAGATTTCACAGAAAAAAGGCTAGCAAAGAGATCCATGACATACAGATGTAACTCTGTGAGATGAATTAACAGAACACTAAGCAGTTTCTCAGAAAGCTTGTTTCCAGATTTCATCTGAGGATATTTCCTATTTCACCGTAGCCCTCTATGCGCCTCCAAATATCACTTTGCCAAATCCACAAGAACTGTCTTAGCGAAAGGCTTCTTGAGGGGAAAGCGGTGAATCAGTGAGATGATTTCAGAGAACACAAAGAAGTTTCTCAGAAAGCTTCTTCTCTTTGTTATCGGAGGATATTTCCTTTGGCCCTATAGTCTTCAAAGGGATCGGAAATATCTGTTCTCAGATTCCACAGAAATAAGGCTAGCAAAGAGATGCACGAAATACAGATCTTACTCTGTGAGATGAATTAACAGAACACTAAGCAGTTCCTCAGAAAGCTTCTTTCCAGATTTCATCTGAGGATATTTCCTTTTTCACCATAGACCTCTATGGGCTTGCAAATATCACTTTGCCAATTCCACAAGAACTGTCTTAGCGAAAGGCTACTTGAGGGGACAGCTGTAACTCTGTGAGGTGATTTCAAAGAACACGAAGAAGTTTCTCAGAAGCTTCTATCTCTTTCTTATCGGAGGATATTTCCTTTGGACCTATAGTCTTCTAAGGGATCCGAAATACCTGTTCTCAGATTCCACAGAAATAAGGATAGCAAAGAGATCCACGAAATACAGATGTAACCCTGTGAGATGAATTAACGGAACACTAAGTCGTTTCGCAGACAGCTTCTTTCCAGATTTCATCTGAGGATATTTCCTTTTTCACCATAGCCCTGTATCGGCTTCCAATTATCACTTTGCCAATTCCACAAGAACTGTCTTATCGAAAGGCTTCTTGAGGTTAAAGCTGTAACTCTGTGACATGATTTCACAGAACACAAAGAAGTTTCTCAGAAAGCTTCTTTCTCTTTGTTATCGGAGGATATATCCTTTGGCCCTATAGTGTTCTAAGGGATACGAAATATCTGTTCTCAGATTCCACAGTAATAAGGATAGCAAGGAGATCCACCAAATACAGATGTAACTCTGTGAGATGAGTTAACAGAACACTAAGCAGTTTCTAGAAAGCTTCTTTCCAGATTTCATCTGAGGATATTTCCTTTTTCACCATAGCCCTCTATCGTCTTCCAAATATCACTTTGCAATTCCACAAGAACTGTCTTAGCGAAAGGCTTCTTGAGGGGAAAGCTGTAACTCTGTGAGATGATTTCACAGAACACAAAGAAGGTTCTCAGAAAGCTTCTTTCTCTTTGTTATCGGAGGATATTGCCTTTGGTCCTATAGTCTTCTAAGGGATCCGAAATATCTGTTCTCAGATTCCACAGAAATAAGGTTAGCAAAGAGATTCACGAAATACAGATGTAACTCAGTGAGATGAATTAACTGAACACTAAGCATTTTCTCAGAAAGCTTCTTTCCAGATTTCATCTGAGGATATTTACTTTTTCACCATAGCCTTCTAGGCGCTTCCAAATATCACATTGCCAATTCCACAAGAACTGTCTTAGCGAAAGGCTTCTTGAGGGAAAGCTGCAACTCTGTGAGGTGATTTCAAAGAACACGAAGAAGTTTCTCTGAAAGGTTCTTACTCTTGCTTATCGGAGGATATTTCCTTTGGCCCTATAGTCTTCTAAGGGATCCGAAATGTCTGTTCTCAGATTCCACAGAAATAAGGCTAGCAAAGAGATCCATGAAATACAGATGTACTCAGTGATATGAATTAAAAAAACACTAGCAGTTTCTCAGAAAGCTTCTTTCCAGATTTCATCTGAGGATATTTCCTTTTTCACCATAGACCTCTACGGGCTTCCAAATATCACTTTGCCAATTCCACGAGAACTGTCTTAACAAAAGGCTTCTGAGGGGAAAGCTGTAACTCTGTGAGATGATTTCACGGAACACAAAGAAGTTTCTCAGAAAGCTTCTTTCTCTTTGTTATCGGAGGATATTTCCTTTGGCCCTATAGTATTCAAAGGGATCCGAAATATCAGTTCTCAGATTCCAGAGAAATAAGGCTAGCAAAGACATCCACGAAAAACAGATGTAACTCTGTGAGATGAATTAACAGAACACTAAGCAGTTTCTCAGAAAGCTTCTTTCCAGATTTCATCTGAGGATATTTCCTTTTTCACCATAGCCCTCTATGGTCTTCCAAATATCACTTTGCAATTCCACAAGAACTGTCTTAGCGAAAGGCTTCTTGAGGGGAAAGCTGTAACTCTGTGAGATGATTTCACAGAACACAAAGAAGTTTCTCAGAAAGCTTCTTTCTCTTTGTCATCGGAGGATATTTCCTTTGGCCCTATAGTCTTCTAAGGGATCCGAAATATCTGTTCTCAGATTCCACAGAAATAAGGTTAGCAAAGAGATCCAGGAAATACAGATGTGACTCAGTGAGATGAATTAACCGAACACTAAGCAGTTTCTCAGAAAGCTTCTTTGCAGATTTCATCTGAGGATATTTCCTTTTTCACCATAGCCTTCTAGGCGCTTCCAAATATCACTTTGCCAATTCCACAAGAACTGTCTTAGCAAAAGGCTTCTTGAGGGGAAAGCTGTATCTCTGTGAGATGAATTCACAGAACACAAAGAAGTTTCTCAGAAGGCTTCTTTCTCTTTGTTATCGGAGGATATTTCCTTTTGCCCTATAGTCTTCAAAGGGATCCGAAATATCTGTTCTCAGATTCCAGAGAAATAAGGCTAACAAAGAGATCCACGAAATACAGATGTAACTCTGTGAGATGAATTAACAGAACACTAAGCAATTTCTCAGAAAGCTTCTGTCAGATTTCATCTGAGGATATTTCCTTTTTCACCCTTGCCTTCTATGTGCTTCCAAATATCACTTTGCCAATTCCACAAGAACTGTCTTAGTGAAAGGCTTCTTGAGGGGAAAGCTGTAACTCGGTGAGGTGATTTCAAAGAACACAAGGAAGTTTCTCAGAAAGCTTCTTTTTCTTTGTTACCGGAGTTTATATCCTTTGGCCCTATAATCTTCAAAGGGATCCGAAATATCTGTTCTCAGATTCCACAGAAATAAGGCAACAAAGAGATCCACTAAATACAGATGTAACTCTGTGAGATGAATTAATCGAACACTAAGGAGGTTCTCAGAAAGCTACTTTCCAGATTTCATCTGAGAATATTTCCTTTTTCAAAATAGCCCTCTATGGGCCTCCAAATATCACTTTGCCAATTCCACAAGAACTGTCTTAGTGAAAGGCTTCTTGAGGGGAAAGCTGTAAATCTGTGAGATGATTTCACAGAACACAAAGAAGCTTCTCAGAAAGATTCTTTCTCTTTGTTATCGGAGGATATTTCCTTTGGCCCTATAGTCTTCTAAGGGATCCAAAATATCTGTTCTCAGATTCCACAGAAATAAGGCTAGCAAAGAGATCCACGAAATACAGATGTCACTCTGTGAGACGAATTAGCAGAACACTAAGCAGTTTCTCAGAAAGCTTCTTTCCAGATTTCATCTGAGGGTATTTCCTTTTTCACCATAGCCCTCTATGGGCTTCCAAATATCACTTTGCCAATTCCACAAGAACTGTCTTAGCGAAAGGCTTCTTGAGAGGAAAGCTGTAACTCTGTGAGATGATTTCACAGAACAAAAAGAAGTTTCTCAGAAAGCCTCTTTCTCTTTGTTTCGGAGCATTTTTCCTTTGGCCGTATAGTCCTCAAAGGGACCCGAAATATCTGTACTCAGATTTCACAGAAATAAGGCTAGCAAAGAGATCCACGAAATACAGACGTAACTCTGTGAGATGAATTAACAGAACTCTAAGCAGTTTCTCAGAAAGCTTCTTTCCAGATTTCATCTGAGGATATTTCCTTATTCACCATAGCCGTCTATGCGCTTCCAAATATCACTTGGCCAATTCCACAAGAATTGTCTTAGCGAAAGGCTTCTTGAGGGGAAAGCTGTAACTCTCTGAGGTGATTTCACAGAACACAAAGAAATTTCTAAGAAAGCTTCTTTCTCTTTGTTATCGGAGGATATTTCCTTTGGCCCTATAGTCTTCAAGGGGATCCGAAATATCTGTTCTCAGATTTCACAGAAAAAAGGCTAGCAAAGAGATCCATGACATACAGATGTAACTCTGTGAGATGAATTAACAGAACACTAAGCAGTTTCTCAGAAAGCTTGTTTCCAGATTTCATCTGAGGATATTTCCTATTTCACCGTAGCCCTCTCTGCGCCTCCAAATATCACTTTGCCAAATCCACAAGAACTGTCTTAGCGAAATGCTTCTTGAGGTGAAAGCGGTGACTCGGTGAGATGATTTCACAGAACACAAAGAAGTTTCTCAGAAAGCTTCTTCTCTTTGTTATCGGAGGATATTTCCTTTGGCCCTATAGTCTTCAAAGGGATCGGAAATATCTGTTCTCAGATTCCACAGAAATAAGGCTAGCAAAGAGATGCACGAAATACAGATCTTACTCTGTGAGATGAATTAACAGAACACTAAGCAGTTCCTCAGAAAGCTTCTTTCCAGATTTCATCTGAGGATATTTCCTTTTTCACCATAGACCTCTATGGGCTTGCAAATATCACTTTGCCAATTCCACAAGAACTGTCTTAGCGAAAGGCTTCTTGAGGGGACAGCTGTAACTCTGTGAGGTGATTTCAAAGAACACGAAGAAGTTTCTCAGAAGCTTCTATCTCTTTCTTATCGGAGGATATTTCCTTTGGACCTATAGTCTTCTAAGGGATCCGAAATACCTGTTCTCAGATTCCACAGAAACAAGGATAGCAAAGAGATCCACGAAATACAGATGTAACCCTTTGAGATGAATTAACGGAACACTAAGTCGTTTCGCAGACAGCTTCTTTCCAGATTTCATCTGAGGATATTTCCTTTTTCACCATAGCCCTGTATCGGCTTCCAATTATCACTTTGCCAATTCCACAAGAACTGTCTTATCGAAAGGCTTCTTGAGGTTAAAGCTGTAACTCTGTGAGATGATTTCACAGAACACAAAGAAGTTTCTCAGAAAGCTTCTTTCTCTTTGTTATCGGAGGATATATCCTTTGGCCCTATAGTGTTCTAAGGGATACGAAATATCTGTTCTCAGATTCCACAGAAATAAGGATAGCAAGGAGATCCACCAAATACAGATGTAACTCTGTGAGATGAATTAACAGAACACTAAGCAGTTTCTAGAAAGCTTCTTTCCAGATTTCATCTGAGGATATTTCCTTTTTCACCATAGCCCTCTATGGTCTTCCAAATATCACTTTGCAATTCCACAAGAACTGTCTTAGCGAAAGGCTTCTTGAGGGGAAAGCTGTAACTCTGTGAGATGATTTCACAGAACACAAAGAAGGTTCTCAGAAAGCTTCTTTCTCTTTGTTATCGGAGGATATTGCCTTTGGCCCTATAGTCTTCTAAGGGATCCGAAATATCTGTTCTCAGATTCCACAGAAATAAGGTTAGCAAAGAGATTCACGAAATACAGATGTAACTCAGTGAGATGAATTAACTGAACACTAAGCATTTTCTCAGAAAGCTTCTTTCCAGATTTCATCTGAGGATATTTACTTTTTCACCATAGCCTTCTAGGCGCTTCCAAATATCACATTGCCAATTCCACAAGAACTGTCTTAGCGAAAGGCTTCTTGAGGGAAAGCTGCAACTCTGTGAGGTGATTTCAAAGAACACGAAGAAGTTTCTCTGAAAGTTTCTTACTCTTGCTTATCGGAGGATATTTCCTTTGGCCCTATAGTCTTCTAAGGGATCCGAAATGTCTGTTCTCAGATTCCACAGAAATAAGTCTAGCAAAGAGATCCATGAAATACAGATGTACTCAGTGATATGAATTAAAAAAACACTAGCAGTTTCTCAGAAAGCTTCTTTCCAGATTTCATCTGAGGATATTTCCTTTTTCACCATAGACCTCTACGGGCTTCCAAATATCACTTTGCCAATTCCACGAGAACTGTCTTAACAAAAGGCTTCTGAGGGGAAAGCTGTAACTCTGTGAGATGATTTCACGGAACACAAAGAAGTTTCTCAGAAAGCTTCTTTCTCTTTGTTATCGGAGGATATTTCCTTTGGCCCTATAGTATTCAAAGGGATCCGAAATATCAGTTCTCAGATTCCAGAGAAATAAGGCTAGCAAAGACATCCACGAAAAACAGATGTAACTCTGTGAGATGAATTAACAGAACACTAAGCAGTTTCTCAGAAAGCTTCTTTCCAGATTTCATCTGAGGATATTTCCTTTTTCACCATAGCCCTCTATGGTCTTCCAAATATCACTTTGCAATTCCACAAGAACTGTCTTAGCGAAAGGCTTCTTGAGGGGAAAGCTGTAACTCTGTGAGATGATTTCACAGAACACAAAGAAGTTTCTCAGAAAGCTTCTTTCTCTTTGTCATCGGAGGATATTTCCTTTGGCCCTATAGTCTTCTAAGGGATCCGAAATATCTGTTCTCAGATTCCACAGAAATAAGGTTAGCAAAGAGATCCAGGAAATACAGATGTAACTCAGTGAGATGAATTAACCGAACACTAAGCAGTTTCTCAGAAAGCTTCTTTGCAGATTTCATCTGAGGATATTTCCTTTTTCACCATAGCCTTCTAGGCGCTTCCAAATATCACTTTGCCAATTCCACAAGAACTGTCTTAGCAAAAGGCTTCTTGAGGGGAAAGCTGTATCTCTGTGAGATGAATTCACAGAACACAAAGAAGTTTCTCAGAAGGCTTCTTTCTCTTTGTTATCGGAGGATATTTCCTTTTGCCCTATAGTCTTCAAAGGGATCCGAAATATCTGTTCTCAGATTCCACACAAATAAGGCTAGCAAAGAGATCCACCAAATACAGATGTAACTCTGTGAGATGAATTAACAGAACACTAAGCAGTTTCTCAGAAAGCTTCTTTCCAGATTTCATCTGAGGATATTTCCTTTTTCACCCTTGCCTTCTATGTGCTTCCAAATATCACTTTGCCAGTTCCACAAGAACTGTCTTAGTGAAAGGCTTCTTGAGGGGAAAGCTGTAACTCTGTTAGATGATTTCACAGAACACAAAGAAGTTTCTCACAAAGCTTCTTTCTCTTTGTTATCGCAGGATATTTGCTTCGGCCCTATAGTCTTCTAAGGGATCCCAAATATCTGTTCTCAGATTCCACAGAAATAAGGCTAGCAAAGAGATCCACGAAATACAGATGTAACACTGTGAGATGAATTAACTGAACACTAAGCAGTTTCTCAGAAAGCTTCTTTCCAGATTTCATCTGTGGATATTTCCTTTTTCACCATAGCCCTCTATGGGCTTCCAAATATCGCTTTGGCAATTCCACAAGAACTGTCTTAGCGAAAGGCTTCTTGAGGGGAAAGCTGTAACTCTTTGAGATGATTTCAAAGAACACAATGAAGTTTCTCAGAAAGCTTCTTTCTCTTTGTTATCGGAGGATATTTCCTTTGGCTCTAGAGTTTTCAAAGGGATCCGAAATATCTGTTCGCATATTCCACAGAAATAATGCTAGCAAAGAGATCCACGAAATACAGATGTAACTCTGTGAGTTGAGTTAACAGAACACTAAGCAGTTTGTCAGAAAGCTTCTTTCCAGATTTCATCTGAGGATACTTCCCTTCTCACCATAGCCCTCTAGGGGCTTCCAAATATCACTTTGCCAATACCACAAGAACTGTCTTAGCGAAAGGCTTCTTGAGGGGAAAGCTGTAACTCTGTGAGATGATTTCACAGAACACAAAGAAGTTTCTCAGAAAGCTTCTTTCTCTTTGTTATCGGAGGATATTTCCTTTGGCTCTATAGTCTTCTAAGGGATCCGAAATACCTGTTCTCAGATTCCACAGAAATAAGACTAGCAAAGAGATCAACGAAATACAGATTTAACTCTGTGAGATGAATTAAAAGAACACTAAGCAGTTTCTCAGGAAGCTTCTTTTCAGATTTCATCTGAGGATATTTCCTTTTTCACCGTAGCCCTCAATGGGCTTCCAAATATCCCTTTGCCAATTCCAAAAGTACAGTCGTAACGAAAGGCTTCTTGAGGGGAAAGCTGTAACTCTGTGAGATGATTTCACAGAACACAAAGAAGTTTCTCAGAGAGCTTCTTTCTCTTTGTGATAGGAGGATATTTCCTTTGGCCGTATAGTCTTCTAAGGGATCCGAAATATCTGTTCTCAGATTCCACAGAAATAAGTCTAGCAAAGAAATCCACGAAATACAGATGTAACTCTGTGAGATGAATTAACAGAACACTAAGCAGTTTCTCAGAAAGCTTCTTTCCAGATTTCATCTGAGGATATTTCATTTTTCACCATAGCCCTCTAAGGGCTTCCTAATATCACTTTGCCAATTCCACAAGAACTGTCTTAGCGAAAGGCTTCTTGAGGGGAAAGCTGTAACTCTGTGAGGTGATTTCATTTCCTTTGGTTCCAGAGTTTTCAAAGGGATCTGAAATATCTGTTCTCCGATTCCACAGAAAGAAGGCTAGCAAAGAGATCCCCTAAATACAGATGTAACTCTGTGAGATGATTTAACAGAACACTAAGCAGTTTCTCAGAAAGCTTCTTTCCAGAGATCATCTGAGGATATTTTCTTTTTCACCATAGCCCTCTATGGGCTTCCAAATATCACTTTGCCAATTCCACAAGAACAGTCTCAGCGAAAGGCTTCTTGAGGTGAAAGCTGTAACTCTGTGAGATGATTTCACAGAACACAAAGAAATTTCTCAGAAAGCTTCTTTCTCTTTGTTATGGGAGAATATTTCCTTTGGACCTATAGTCTTCAAAGGGATGCGAAATATCTGTTCTCAGATTCCACAGAAATAAGGCTAGCAAAGAGATCCACGAAAAACAGATGTAACTCTGTGAGATGAATTAAACGAACACTAAGCAGTTTCTCAGAAAGCTTCTTTCCAGATTTCATCTGAGGATATTTCCTTTTTCACCAATGCCCCCCATTGGGCATCCAAATATCACTTTGCCTATTCCACAATAACTGTCTTAGCGAAAGGCTTCTTGAGGGGAAAGCTGTAACTCTGTGACATGATTTCACAGAACACAAAGAAGTTTCTCAGAAAACTTCTTTCTCTTTGTTATCGGAGGATATTTCTTTTGGCCCTATAGTCTTCAAAGGGATCCGAAATATCTGTTCTCAGATTCCACCGAAATAAGGCTAGCAAAGAGATGCACGAAATACAGATGTTACTCTGTGAGATGAATTAACAGAACACTAAGCAGTTCCTCAGAAAGCTTCTTTCCAGATTTCATCTGAGGATATTTCCTTTTTCACCATAGCCCTCTTTGGGCTTGCAAATATCACTTTGCCAATTCCACAAGAACTGTCTTAGCGAAAGGCTTCTTGAGGGGAAAGCTGTAACTCTGTGAGGTGATTTCAAAGAACACGAAGAAGTTTCTCAGAAGCTTCTATCTCTTTCTTATCGGAGGATATTTCCTTTGGACCTGTAGTCTTCTAAGGGATCCGAAATACCTGTTCTCAGATTCCACAGAAATAAGGATAGCAAAGAGATCCACGAAATACAGATGTAACCCTGTGAGATGAATTAACGGAACACTAAGTCGTTTCGCAGACAGCTTCTTTCCAGATTTCATCTGAGGATATTTCCTTTTTCACCATAGCCCTGTATGGGCTTCCAATTATCACTTTGCCAATTCCACAAGAACTGTCTTATCGAAAGGCTTCTTGAGGTTAAAGCTGTAACTCTGTGAGATGATTTCACAGAACACAAAGAAGTTTCTCATAAAGCTTCTTTCTCTTTGTTATCGGAGGATATTTCCTTTGGCCCTATAGTGTTCTAAGGGATACGCAATATCTGTTCTCAGATTCCACAGAAATAAGGATAGCAAAGAGATCCACCAAATACAGATGTAACTCTGTGAGATGAATTAACAGAACACTAAGCAGTTTCTAGAAAGCTTCTTTCCAGATTTCATCTGAGGATATTTCCTTTTTCACCATAGCCCTCTATGGTCTTCCAAATATCACTTTGCAATTCCACAAGAACTGTCTTAGCGAAAGGCTTCTTGAGGGGAAAGCTGTAACTCTGTGAGATGATTTCACAGAACACAAAGAAGTTTCTCAGAAACCTTCTTTCTCTTTGTTATCGGAGGATATTGCCTTTGGCCCTATAGTCTTCTAAGGGATCCGAAATATCTGTTCTCAGATTCCACAGAAATAAGGTTAGCAAAGAGATTCACGAAATACAGATGTAACTCAGTGAGATGAATTAACTGAACACTAAGCATTTTCTCAGAAAGCTTCTTTCCAGATTTCATCTGAGGATATTTTCTTTTTCACCATAGCCTTCTAGGCGCTTCCAAATATCACGTTGCCAATTCCACAAGAACTGTCTTAGCGAAAGGCTTCTTGAGGGGAAAGCTGTAACTCTGTGAGGTGATTTCAAAGAACACGAAGAAGTTTCTCAGAAAGGCTCTTTCTCTTGCTTATCGGAGGATATTTCCTTTGGCCCTATTGTCTTCTAAGGGATCCGAAATGTCTGTTCTCAGATTCCACAGAAATAAGGCTAGCAAAGAGATCCATGAAATACAGATGTACTCAGTGATATGAATTAAAAAAACACTAAGCAGTTTCTCAGAAAGCTTCTTTCCAGATTTCATCTGAGGATATTTCCTTTTTCACCGTAGCCCTCTATGGGCTTCCAAATATCACTTTGCCAATTCCACGAGAACTGTCTTAACAAAAGTCTTCTTGAGGGGAAAGCTGTAACTCTGTGAGATGATTTCACAGAACACAAAGAAGTTTCTCAGAAAGCTTCTTTCTCTTTGTTATCGGAGGATATTTCCTTTGGCCCTATAGTATTCAAAGGGATCCGCAATATCAGTTCTCAGATTCCAGAGAAATAAGGCTAGCAAAGACATCCACGAAAAACAGATGTAACTCTGTGAGATGAATTAGCAGAACACTAAGCAGTTTCTCAGAAAGCTTCTTTCCAGATTTCATCTGAGGTTATTTCCTTTTTCACCATAGCCCTCTATGCGCTTCGAAATATCACCTTGCCAATTCCACAAGAACTGTCTTAGCAAAAGGCTTCTTGAGGGGAAAGCTGTAACTCTGTGAGATGATTTCACAGAACACAAAGAAGTTTCTCAGAAAGCTTCTTTCTCTTTGTTATCGGAGGATATTTCCTTTGGCCCTATAGTCTTCTAAGGGATCCGAAATATCTGTTCTCAGATTCCACAGAAATAAGGATAGCTAAGAGATCCACCAAATACAGATGTAAATCTGTGAGATGAATTAACAGAACACTAAGGAGTTTCTAGAAAGCTTCTTTCAAGATTTCATCTAAGGATATTTCCTTTTTCACCATAGCCCTCTATGGTCTTCCAAATATCACTTTGCAATTCCACAAGAACTGTCTTAGCGAAAGGCTTCTTGAGGGGAAAGCTGTAACTCTGTGAGATGATTTCACAGAACACAAAGAAGTTTCTCAGAAAGCTTCTTTCTCTTTGTTATCGGAGGATATTTCCTTTGGCCCTATAGTCTTCTAAGGGATCCGAAATATCTGTTTTCAGATTCCACAGAAATAAGGTTAGCAAAGAGATCCAGGAAGTACAGATGTAACTCAGTGAGATGAATTAACCGAACACTAAGCAGTTTCTCAGAAAGCTTCTTTCCAGATTTCATCTGAGGATATTTCCTTTTTCACCATAGCCTTCTAGGCGCTTCCAAATATCACTATGCCAATTCCACAAGAACTGTCTTAGCAAAAGGCTTCTTGAGGGGAAAGCTGTATCTCTGTGAGATGAATTCACAGAACACAAAGAAGTTTCTCAGAAGGCTTCTTTCTCTTTGTTATCGGAGGATATTTCCTTTTGCCCTATAGTCTTCAAAGGGATCCGAAATATCTGTTCTCAGATTCCCGAGAAATAAGGCTAACAAAGAGATCCACGAAATACAGATGTAACTCTGTGAGATGAATTAACAGAACACTAAGCAATTTCTCAGAAATCTTCTTTCCATATTTCATCTGAGGATATTTCCTTTTTTACCATAGCCCTCTATGGGCTTCCAAATATCACTTTGCCAATTCAACAAGAACTGTCTTAACGAAAGGCTTCTGAGGGGAAAGCTGTAACTCTGTGAGATGGTTTCACAGAACACAAAGAAGTTTCTCCGAAAGCTTCTTTCTCTTTGTTATCGGAGCTTATTTCCTTTGGCCCTATAGTCTGCAAAGGGATCCGAAATATCTGTTCTCAGATTCCACAGAAATAAGGCTAGCAGAGAGATCCACGAAATACAGATGTAACTCTGTGAGATGAATTAACAGAACACTAAGCAGTTTCTCAGAAAGCTTCTTTCAGATTTCATCTGAGGATATTTCCTTTTTCACCCTAGCGCTCTATGGGCTTCCGAATATCACTTTGACAATTCCACAAGAACTGTCTTAGCAAAAGGCTTCTTGTGGGGAAAGCTTTAACTCTGTGAGATGATTTCAAAGAACATAAAGAAGTTTCTCAGAAAGCTTCTTTCTCTTTGTTATCGGAGGATATTTCCTTTGGCCCTATAGTCTTCAAAGGGATCAGAAATATCTCTTCTCAGATTCCACAGAAATAAGGCTAGCAAAAAGATCCACGAAATACAGATGGAACTCTGTGAGATGAATTAACAGAACACTAAGCAGTTTCTCAGAAAGCTTCTTTCCAGATTTCATCTGAGGTTATTTCCTTTTTCAGCATAGCCCACTATGGGCTTCCAAATATCAATTTGCCTATTCCACTAGAACTATCTTAGCGAAAGGCTTCTTGAGGGGAAAGCTGTAACTCTGTGAGGTGATTTCCAAGAACACGATGAAGTTTCTCAGAAAGCTTCTTTCTCTTTGTTATCGTAGGATATTTCCTCCGGCCCTATAGTCTTCAAACGGATCCGAAATATCTGTTCTCAGATTACACAGAAATAAAGCTAGCAAAGAGATCCACGAAATACAGATGTAACCCTTTGAGAAGAATTAACAGAACATTAAGCAGTTTCTCAGAAATCTTCTTTCCAGATTTCATCTGAGGCTATTTCCTTTTTCACCATAGCCTTCTATGGGCTTCCAAATATCACTTTGCCAATTCAACAAGAACTGTCTTAGAGAAAGGATTCTTGAGGGTAAAGCTGTAAGTCTCTGAGATGATTTCACAGAACACAAAGAAGTTTCTCAGAAAGCTTCTTTCTCTTTGTTATCGGAGCATATTTCCTTTGGCCCTATTGTCTTCAAAGGGATCCGAAATATCTCTTCTCAGATTCCACAGAAATAAGGCTAGCAAACAGATCCACGAAATACAGATGTAACTCTGTGAGATGAATTAACAGAACACTAAGCAGTTTCTCAGAAAGCTTCTTTCCAGATTTCATCTGAGGATATTTCCTTTTTCATCATAGCCCTCTATGCGCTTCCAAATATCACTTTGCCAATTCCACAAGAACTGTCTTAGCGAAAGGCTTCTTGAGGGGAAAGCTGTGACTCTGTGAGATGATTTCACAGAACCCAAAGAAGATTCTCAGAAAGCTTCTTTCTCTTTTTTATTGGAGATTATTTCCTTTGGCCCTATAGTCTTCAAAGGGATCCGAAATATCTGTTCTCAGATTCCACAGAAATAAGGCTAGCAAAGTGATCAACGAAAAACAGTTGTAACTCTGTGAGATGAATTAACAGAACACTAAGCTGTTTCTCAGAAAGCTACTTTCCAGATTTCATCTGTGGATATTTCCTTTTTCACCTTAGCCCTCTATGGTCTTCCAAATATCACTTTGCCAATTCCACAAGAACTGTCTTAGCGAAAGGCTTCTTGAGGTGAAAGCTGTAACTCTGTGAGAAGATTTCACAGAACACAAAGAAGTTTATCAGAAAGCTTCTTTCTCTTTGTTATCGGAGGATATTTCCTTTGGCCCTATAGTCTTCTAAGGGATCCGAAATATCTGTTCTCAGATTCCACAGAAATAAGTCTAAAAAAGAGACCCACGAAATACAGATGTAACGC
Source organism: Macaca nemestrina (assembly GCF_043159975.1). Taxonomy (NCBI): domain Eukaryota; kingdom Metazoa; phylum Chordata; class Mammalia; order Primates; family Cercopithecidae; genus Macaca; species Macaca nemestrina. Next base: position 30,281,807 of record NC_092143.1, read on the forward strand.
TATGAGATGAATTAACAGAACATTAAGCAGTTTCTCAGAAAGCTTCTTTCCAGTTTTTCTCGGAGGATATTTTCTTTTTCACCTTAGTCCTCTATGGGCTTCCAAATATCACTTTGCCAATTCCACAAGAACAGGCTTAGCGAACGGCTTCTTGAGGGGAAAGCTGTATCTCTGTGAGATACATTAACATAACAGGAAGCAGTTTCTCAGAAAGCTTCTTCCCAGATTTCATCTGAGGATATTTCCTTTTTCACCATATCCCTCTATGGGCATCGAAATATCACTTTGCCAATTCCACAAGAACAGGCTTAGCGAAAGGCCTCTTGAGGGGAAAGCTGTAACTCTGTGAGGTGATTTCACAGAACACAAAGAAGTTTCTCAGAAAGCTTCTTTCTCTTTGTTATCGGAGGATATTTCCTTTGGCCCTATAGTCTTCAAAGGGATTCGAGATATCAGTTCTCAGATTCCACAGAAATAAGGCTAGCAAACAGATCCACGAAATACAGATGTAACTCTGTGAGTGGAAGTCACACATCACAAAGCAGTTTCTCAGAAAGCTTCTTTCCAGTTTTTTTCGGAGGATATTTTCTTTTTCACCATAGCCCTCTATGGGATTCCAAATATCACTTTCCAATTCCACACGAACTGGCTTAGCGAACGGTTTCTTGAGGGGAAAGCTAAAACTTTGTGAGATGAATTAACAGAACACTAAGCAGTTTCTCAGTAAGCTTCCTTCCAGGTTTCATCTGAGGATATTTCCTTTTTCTCCATAGCCCTCTACAGGCATCGAAATATCACTTTGCCAATTCCACAAGAACAGGCTTAGCGAAAGGCTTCTTGAGGGCATAGTTGTAAGTCTGTGAGATGATTTCACAGAACACAAAGAAGTTTCTTAGAAATCTTCTTCCACTTTGTTATCGGAGGATATTTCCTTTGGCCCTAGAGTCTACAAAGGGATCCGAAATATGAGTTCTCAGATTCCACAGAAATAAGGCTACCAAAGATATCCACCAAATACAGATATCACTCTGTGTGTGGAAGTAACACTTTACAAAGCAGTTTCACAGAAAGCTTCTTTCCAGTGTTTCTCGGAGGATATTTTCTTTTTCACCTTAGCCCTCTATATGCTTCGAAATATCACTTTGCCAATTCAACAAGAACAGGCTTAGCGAATGGCTTCTTGAGGGGAAAGCTGTAACTCTGTGAGATGAATTAATGGAACACTAAGCAGTTTCTCAGAAACCTTCTTTCCAGATTTCATCTGAGGATATTTCCTTTTTCACCGTAGCCTTCTATGGGCATCTATTTATCACTTTGCCAATTCCACAAGAACAGGTTTAGCGAAAGGCTTCTTGAGGGGGAAGCTGTAAGTCTGTGATATGACTACACAGAACACAAGGAAGTTTCTCAGAAAGCTTCTTTCTCTTTGTTATCGGAGGATATTTCCTTTGGCCCAGATTCTACAAAGGGTTCCGAAATATGACTTCTCATTTCCAAAGAAATAAGGCTAGCAAAAGGATCCACGAAATACAGATGTAACTCTCTGAGTGGAAGTCACACATATCAAAGCAGTTTCTCAGAAAGCTTCTTTCCAGTTTTTCTCGGAGGATATTTTCTTTTTCACCATAGCCCTATATGGGCTTCCAAATATCACTTTGCCAATTCCACAAGAACAGGCTTAGCGAATGGCTTCTTGAGGGGAAAGCTGTAACTATGTGAGATGAATTAACAGAACACTAAGCAGTTTCTCAGAGAGGTTCTTTCCATATTTCATCTGAGGATATTTCCTTTTTCAACGTAGCCCTCTATGGGCTTCCAAATATCACTTTGCCAATTCCACAAGAACAGGCTTAGTGAAAGGCTTCTTGATGGCAAAGCTGTAACTCTGTGAGATGATTTCACAGAACACGAAGAAGTTTCGCAGAGAGCTTCTTTCTGTTTTTTATCGGAGGATATTTCCTTTGGCCCTATAGTCTTCAAAGGGATCCGAAATATCAGTTCTCAGATTCCACAGAAATAAGGCTAGCAAACGGATTCACGAAATAGAGATGTAACTCTGTGAGTGGAAGTCACACATCACAAGGCACTTTCTCAGAAAGCTTCTTTCCAGTTTTTCTCGGAGGATATTTTCTTTTTCAGCATAGCCCTCTGTGGGCTTCCAAATATCCCTTTGTGAATTCCACAAAAGAGGCTTAGCGAACGACTTCTTGTGGGGTAAGCTGTATCCCTCTGAGATCAACTAACAGAACACTAAGCAGTTTCTCAGAAAGCTTCTTTCTGATTTCCTCTGAGGATATTTCCTTTTTCTCCGTAGCCCTCCACGGATTCCAAATATCACTATGCCAATTCCACAAGAACAGGCTTAGCAAACGGCTTCTTGAGGGGAAAGCTGTAACTCTGTGAGATGAATTAACAGAACGAAGCAGTTTCTTAGAAAGCTTCTTTCTCTTTGTTATCGGAGGATATTTCCTTTGGCCCCAGAGTTTTCAAAGGGATCCGAAATATGAGTTCTCAGATTCCACAGAAATAAGACTAGCAAACATATTCACGAAATACAGATGTAATTCTGTGAGTGGAAGTCACACATCACAAAGCAGATTCTCAGAAAGCTTCTTTCCAGTTTTTCTCGGAGGATATTTTCTTTTTCACCATAGCCCTTTATGGGATTCAAAATATCACTTTGCCAATTCCACAAGAACAGGCTAAGCGAACGGCTTCTTCAGGGGAAAGCTGTAACTCTGTGAGATGAAATAACAGCCCACTAAGCAGTTTCTCAGAAAGCTTCTTCCCAGATTTCATCTGAGGATATTGCCTTTTTCACCATAGCCCTCTATGGGCTTCCAAATACCACTTTGCCTATTCCACAAGAACAAGCTTAGCGAACGACTTCTTGAGGGGAAAGCTGTAACTCTGTGAGATGAATTAACAGAACACGAAGCAGTTTCTCAGAAAGCTTCTTTCTCTTTGTTATCGTAGGATATTTCCTTTGGCCCTAGAGTCTTCAATGGGATCCGAAATATGAGATCTCAGATTCCACAGAAATAAATTAGCAAACAGATCCACGAAATACAGATGTAACTCTGTGAGTGGAAGTCACACTTCACAAAGCAGTTTCACAGAAACCTTCTTTCCCGTTTTTCTAGGAGGATATTTTCTAATTCACCATAGCCCTCTATGGGCTTCGAAATATCACTTTGCCAATTCCACAAGAACAGGCTTAGCGAATGCCTTCTTAAGTGGAAAGCTGTAACTCTGTCAGATGAATTGACGGAACACGAAGCAGTTTCTCAGAAAGCTTCTTTCTCTTTGTTATCGGAGGATATTAACATTGGCCCTGGAGTCTTCAAAGGTATCCGAAATATGAGTTCTCAGATTCCACAGAAATAAGGCTAGCAAACAGATCCACGAAATACAGATGTAACTCTGTGTGTGGAAGTAACATTTCACAAAGCAGTTTCACAGAAAGCTTCTTTCCAGTTTTACTCGGAGGATATTTTCTTTTTCACCATAGCCCTCTATGGGATTCCAAATATCACTTTGCCAATTCCACAAGAACAGGCTTAGCGAACGGCTTCTTGAGGGGAAAGCTGTAAGCCTGTGAGATGAATTAGCAGAACACTAAGCAGTTTCTCAGAAAGCTTCTTTCCAGATTTCATCTGCGGATATTTCCTTTTTCACCGTAGCCTTCTATGGGCATCGAAATATCAGTTTGCCAATTCCACAAGAACAGGTTAAGCGAAAGACTTCTTGAAGGGGAAGCTGTAAGTCTGTGATATGACTACACAGAACACAAAGAAGTCTCTGAGAAAGCTTCTTTCTCTTTGTTATCGGAGGATATTTCCTTTCGCCCTAGATTCTTCAAAGGGTTCCGAAATACGAGTTCTCAGATACCAAAGAAATAAGCCTAGCAAAAGGATCCACGAAATACAGATGTAACTCTGTGAGTGGAAGTCACACATCACAAAGCAGTTTCTCAGAAAGCTTCTTTCCAGTTTTTCCCGGAGGACATTTTCTTTTTCACCATTGCCCTCTGTGGGCTTCCAAATATCACTTTGCCAATTCCACAAGAACAGGCTTAGCGAATGGGTTCTTGAGGGGAAAGCTGTTTCTCTGTGAGATAAATTAACAGAACAGGAAGCAGCTTCTCAGAAATCTTCTTTCTCTTTGTTATCAGAGGATATTTCATTTGGCCCTATGGTCTTCAAAGGGATCCGAAATATCAGTTCTCAGATTCCACAGAAATAAGGCTAGCCAAGAGATCCACGAAATACAGATGCAAATCTGTGAGTGGAAGTCACAAATCACAAAGCTGTTTCTCGGAAAGCTTCTTTCCAGTTTTTCTCGGAGGATATTTTCTTTTTCACCTTAGTCCTCTATGGGCTTCCAAATATCACTTTGCCAATTCCACAAGAACAGGCTTAGCGAACGGCTTCTTGAGGGGAAAGCTGTTTCTCTGTGAGATAAATTAACAGAACAGGAAGCAGCTTCTCAGAAAGCTTCTTTCCAGATTTCATCTTAGGATATTTCCTTTTTCACCATAGCCCTCTATGGGCATCGAAATATCACTTTGCCAATTCCACAAGAACAGGCTTAGCGAAAGGCTTCTTGAGGGGAAAGCTGTAACTCTGTGAGGTGATTTCACAGAACACAAAGAAGTTTCTCAGAAAGCTTCTTTCTCTTTGTTATCAGAGGATATTTCCTTTGGCCCTATAGTCTTCAAAGGGATCCGAGATATCAGTTCTCAGATTCCACAGAAATAAGGCTAGCAAACAGATCCACGAAATACAGATGTAACTCTGTGAGTGGAAGTCACACATCACAAAGCAGTTCCTCAGAAAACTTCTTTCCAGTTTTTTTCGGAGGATATTTTCTTTTTCACCATAGCCCTGTATTTGATTTCAAATATCACTTTCCAATTCCACACGAACTGGCTTAGCGAACGGTTTCTTGAGGGGAAAGCTAAAACTTTGTGAGATGAATTAACAGAACACTAAGCAGTTTCTCAGTAAGCTTCCTTCCAGGTTTCATCTGAGGATATTTCCTTTTTCTCCATAGCCCTCTACAGGCATCGAAATATCACTTTGCCAATTCCACAAGAACAGGCTTAGCGAAAGGCTTCTTGAGGGCATAGTTGTAAGTCTGTGAGATGATTTCACAGAACACAAAGAAGTTTCTTAGAAATCTTCTTCCACTTTGTTATCGGAGGATATTTCCTTTGGCCCTAGAGTCTACAAAGGGATCCGAAATATGAGTTCTCAGATTCCACAGAAATAAGGCTACCAAAGATATCCACCAAATACAGATATCACTCTGTGTGTGGAAGTAACACTTTACAAAGCAGTTTCACAGAAAGCTTCTTTCCAGTGTTTCTCGGAGGATATTTTCTTTTTCACCTTAGCCCTCTATATGCTTCGAAATATCACTTTGCCAATTCAACAAGAACAGGCTTAGCGAATGGCTTCTTGAGGGGAAAGCTGTAACTCTGTGAGATGAATTAATGGAACACTAAGCAGTTTCTCAGAAACCTTCTTTCCAGATTTCATCTGAGGATATTTCCTTTTTCACCGTAGCCTTCTATGGGCATCTATTTATCACTTTGCCAATTCCACAAGAACAGGTTTAGCGAAAGGCTTCTTGAGGGGGAAGCTGTAAGTCTGTGATATGACTACACAGAACACAAGGAAGTTTCTCAGAAAGCTTCTTTCTCTTTGTTATCGGAGGATATTTCCTTTGGCCCAGATTCTACAAAGGGTTCCGAAATATGACTTCTCATTTCCAAAGAAATAAGGCTAGCAAAAGGATCCACGAAATACAGATGTAACTCTCTGAGTGGAAGTCACACATATCAAAGCAGTTTCTCAGAAAGCTTCTTTCCAGTTTTTCTCGGAGGATATTTTCTTTTTCACCATAGCCCTATATGGGCTTCCAAATATCACTTTGCCAATTCCACAAGAACAGGCTTAGCGAATGGCTTCTTGAGGGGAAAGCTGTAACTATGTGAGATGAATTAACAGAACACTAAGCAGTTTCTCAGAGAGGTTCTTTCCATATTTCATCTGAGGATATTTCCTTTTTCAACGTAGCCCTCTATGGGCTTCCAAATATCACTTTGCCAATTCCACAAGAACAGGCTTAGTGAAAGGCTTCTTGATGGCAAAGCTGTAACTCTGTGAGATGATTTCACAGAACACGAAGAAGTTTCGCAGAGAGCTTCTTTCTGTTTTTTATCGGAGGATATTTCCTTTGGCCCTATAGTCTTCAAAGGGATCCGAAATATCAGTTCTCAGATTCCACAGAAATAAGGCTAGCAAACGGATTCACGAAATAGAGATGTAACTCTGTGAGTGGAAGTCACACATCACAAGGCACTTTCTCAGAAAGCTTCTTTCCAGTTTTTCTCGGAGGATATTTTCTTTTTCAGCATAGCCCTCTGTGGGCTTCCAAATATCCCTTTGTGAATTCCACAAAAGAGGCTTAGCGAACGACTTCTTGTGGGGTAAGCTGTATCCCTCTGAGATCAACTAACAGAACACTAAGCAGTTTCTCAGAAAGCTTCTTTCTGATTTCCTCTGAGGATATTTCCTTTTTCTCCGTAGCCCTCCACGGATTCCAAATATCACTATGCCAATTCCACAAGAACAGGCTTAGCAAACGGCTTCTTGAGGGGAAAGCTGTAACTCTGTGAGATGAATTAACAGAACGAAGCAGTTTCTTAGAAAGCTTCTTTCTCTTTGTTATCGGAGGATATTTCCTTTGGCCCCAGAGTTTTCAAAGGGATCCGAAATATGAGTTCTCAGATTCCACAGAAATAAGACTAGCAAACATATTCACGAAATACAGATGTAATTCTGTGAGTGGAAGTCACACATCACAAAGCAGATTCTCAGAAAGCTTCTTTCCAGTTTTTCTCGGAGGATATTTTCTTTTTCACCATAGCCCTTTATGGGATTCAAAATATCACTTTGCCAATTCCACAAGAACAGGCTAAGCGAACGGCTTCTTCAGGGGAAAGCTGTAACTCTGTGAGATGAAATAACAGCCCACTAAGCAGTTTCTCAGAAAGCTTCTTCCCAGATTTCATCTGAGGATATTGCCTTTTTCACCATAGCCCTCTATGGGCTTCCAAATACCACTTTGCCTATTCCACAAGAACAAGCTTAGCGAACGACTTCTTGAGGGGAAAGCTGTAACTCTGTGAGATGAATTAACAGAACACGAAGCAGTTTCTCAGAAAGCTTCTTTCTCTTTGTTATCGTAGGATATTTCCTTTGGCCCTAGAGTCTTCAATGGGATCCGAAATATGAGATCTCAGATTCCACAGAAATAAATTAGCAAACAGATCCACGAAATACAGATGTAACTCTGTGAGTGGAAGTCACACTTCACAAAGCAGTTTCACAGAAACCTTCTTTCCCGTTTTTCTAGGAGGATATTTTCTAATTCACCATAGCCCTCTATGGGCTTCGAAATATCACTTTGCCAATTCCACAAGAACAGGCTTAGCGAATGCCTTCTTAAGTGGAAAGCTGTAACTCTGTCAGATGAATTGACGGAACACGAAGCAGTTTCTCAGAAAGCTTCTTTCTCTTTGTTATCGGAGGATATTAACATTGGCCCTGGAGTCTTCAAAGGTATCCGAAATATGAGTTCTCAGATTCCACAGAAATAAGGCTAGCAAACAGATCCACGAAATACAGATGTAACTCTGTGTGTGGAAGTAACATTTCACAAAGCAGTTTCACAGAAAGCTTCTTTCCAGTTTTACTCGGAGGATATTTTCTTTTTCACCATAGCCCTCTATGGGATTCCAAATATCACTTTGCCAATTCCACAAGAACAGGCTTAGCGAACGGCTTCTTGAGGGGAAAGCTGTAAGCCTGTGAGATGAATTAGCAGAACACTAAGCAGTTTCTCAGAAAGCTTCTTTCCAGATTTCATCTGCGGATATTTCCTTTTTCACCGTAGCCTTCTATGGGCATCGAAATATCAGTTTGCCAATTCCACAAGAACAGGTTAAGCGAAAGACTTCTTGAAGGGGAAGCTGTAAGTCTGTGATATGACTACACAGAACACAAAGAAGTCTCTGAGAAAGCTTCTTTCTCTTTGTTATCGGAGGATATTTCCTTTCGCCCTAGATTCTTCAAAGGGTTCCGAAATACGAGTTCTCAGATACCAAAGAAATAAGCCTAGCAAAAGGATCCACGAAATACAGATGTAACTCTGTGAGTGGAAGTCACACATCACAAAGCAGTTTCTCAGAAAGCTTCTTTCCAGTTTTTCTCGGAGGACATTTTCTTTTTCACCATTGCCCTCTGTGGGCTTCCAAATATCACTTTGCCAATTCCACAAGAACAGGCTTAGCGAATGGGTTCTTGAGGGGAAAGCTGTTTCTCTGTGAGATAAATTAACAGAACAGGAAGCAGCTTCTCAGAAATCTTCTTTCTCTTTGTTATCAGAGGATATTTCATTTGGCCCTATGGTCTTCAAAGGGATCCGAAATATCAGTTCTCAGATTCCACAGAAATAAGGCTAGCCAAGAGATCCACGAAATACAGATGCAAATCTGTGAGTGGAAGTCACAAATCACAAAGCTGTTTCTCGGAAAGCTTCTTTCCAGTTTTTCTCGGAGGATATTTTCTTTTTCACCTTAGTCCTCTATGGGCTTCCAAATATCACTTTGCCAATTCCACAAGAACAGGCTTAGCGAACGGCTTCTTGAGGGGAAAGCTGTTTCTCTGTGAGATAAATTAACAGAACAGGAAGCAGCTTCTCAGAAAGCTTCTTTCCAGATTTCATCTTAGGATATTTCCTTTTTCACCATATCCCTCTATGGGCATCGAAATATCACTTTGCCAATTCCACAAGAACAGGCTTAGCGAAAGGCTTCTTGAGGGGAAAGCTGTAACTCTGTGAGGTGATTTCACAGAACACAAAGAAGTTTCTCAGAAAGCTTCTTTCTCTTTGTTATCAGAGGATATTTCCTTTGGCCCTATAGTCTTCAAAGGGATCCGAGATATCAGTTCTCAGATTCCACAGAAATAAGGCTAGCAAACAGATCCACGAAATACAGATGTAACTCTGTGAGTGGAAGTCACACATCACAAAGCAGTTCCTCAGAAAACTTCTTTCCAGTTTTTTTCGGAGGATATTTTCTTTTTCACCATAGCCCTGTATTTGATTTCAAATATCACTTTCCAATTCCACACGAACTGGCTTAGCGAACGGTTTCTTGAGGGGAAATCTAAACTTTGTGAGATGAATTAACAGAACACTAAGCAGTTTCTCAGTAAGCTACCTTCCAGATTTCATCTGAGGATATTTCCTTTTTCTCCATAGCCCTCTACGGGCATCGAAATATCACTTTGCCAATTCCAAAAGAACAGGCTTAGCGAAAGGCTTCTTGAGGGGATAGTTGTAAGTCTGTGAGATGATTTCACAGAACACAAAGAAGTTTCTCAGAAATCTTCTTCCTCTTTGTTATCGTAGGATATTTCCTTTGGCCCTAGAGTCTACAAAGGGATCCGAAATATGAGTTCTGAGATTCCACAGAAATAAGGCTAGCAAAGAAATCCACCAAATACAGATGTCACTCTGTGAGTGGAAGTAACACTTCACAAAGCAGTTTCACAGAAAGCTTCTTTCCAGTTTTTCTCGGAGGATATTTCCTTTTTCACCATAGCCCTCTATAGGCTTCGAAATATCACTTTGCCAATTCCACAAGAACAGGCTAAGCGAATGGGTTCTTGAGGGGAAAGCTGCAACTCTGTGAGATGATTTCCCAGAACACAAAGCAGTTTCTCAGAAATCTTCTTTCTCTTTGTTATCGGAGGATATTTCCTTTGGCCCTATAGTCTTCAAAGGGATCCGAAATATCAGTTCTCAGATTCCACAGAAATAAGGCTAGCCAAGAGATCCACGAAATACAGATGCAACTCTGTGAGTGGAAGTCACACATCACAAAGCTGTTTCTCAGAAAGATTCTTTCCAGTTTTTCTCGGAGGATATTTTCTTTTTCACCTTAGTCCTCTATGGGCTTCCAAATATCACTTTGCCAATTTCACAAGAACAGGCTTAGCGAACGGCTTCTTGAGGGGAAAGATGTATCTCTGTTTGATAAATTAACAGAACAGGAAGCAGTTTCTCAGAAAGCTTCTTTCCAGATTTCATCTTAGGATATTTCCTTTTTCACCATAGCTCTCTATGGGCTTCCAAATATCACTTTGCCAACCCCACAAGAACTGTCTTATCGAAAGGCTTCTTGAGGGGAAAGCTGTAAATCTATGAGAAGATTTCACAGAACACAAAGAAGTTTCTCAGAAAGCTTCTTTCTCTGTTATCGGCGGATATTTCCTTTGGCCCTATATTCTTCTAAGGGATCCGAAATATCTGTTCTCAGATTCCACAGAAATAAGGCTAAAAAAGAGATCCACGAATTACAGATATAACTCTGTGAGATGAATTAACAAAACACTAAGCAGTTTCTCTGAAATCTTCTTTCCAGATTTCATCTCAGGATATTTCCTTTTTCACCATAGCCCTCTATGGGCTTCCAAATATCACTTTGCCAATTCCACTAGAACTGTCTTAGCGAAAGGCTTCTTGAGGGGAAAGCTGTAACTCTGTGAGATTATTTCACAGAACACAAAGAAGTTTCTCACAAACCTCCTTTCTCTTTGTTATCGGAGGATATTTCCTTTGGCCCTATAGTCTTCTAAGATATCCGAAATATCTGTTCTCAGATTCCACAGAAATAAGGCTAGCAAAGAGATCCCCGAAATACAGATGTAACTCGGTGAGATGAATTAACAGAACACTAAGCTGTTTCTCATAAAGCTTCTTTCCAAATTTCATCTGAGGGTATTTCCTTTTTCACCATAGCCCTCTATGGGTTTCCAAATATCACTTTGCCAATTCCACAAGAACTGATTAAGCGAAAGGCTTCTTGAGGTGAAAGCTGTAACTCTGTGAGATGATTTCACAGAAGACAAAGAAGTTTCTCAGAAAGCTTCTTTCTCTTTGTTATCGGAGGATATTTCCTTTGGCCCTATAGTCTTCAAAGGGATCCGAAATATCAGTTCTCAGATTCCACAGAAATAAGGCTAGCAAAGAGATCCACGAAATACAGATGCAACTCTGTGAGTGGAAGTCACACATCACAAAGCAGTTTCTCAGAAAGCTTCTTTCCAGTTTTTCTCGAAGGATATTTTCTTTTTCACCTTAGTCCTCTATGGGCTTCCAAATATCACTTTGCCAATTCCACAAGAACAGGCTTAGCGAACGGCTTCTTGAGGGGAAAGCTGTATCTCTGTGAGATAAATTAACAGAACAGGAAGCAGTTTCTCAGAAAGCTTCTTTCCAGATTTCATCTTACGATATTTCCTTTTTCACCATATCCCTCTATGCGCTTCCAAATATCACTTTGCCAATTCCACAAGAACAGGCTTAGCGAAAGGCTTCTTGAGGGGAAAGCTGTAACTCTGTGAGGTGATTTCACAGAACACAAAGAAGTTTCTCAGAAAGCTTCTTTCTCTTTGTTATCGGAGGATATTTCCTTTGGCCCTATAGTCTTCAAAGGGATCCGAGATATCAGTTCTCAGATTCCACAGAAATAAGGCTAGCAAACAGATCCTCGAAATACAGATGTAACTCTGTGAGTGGAAGTCACACATCACAAAGTAGTTTCTCAGAAAGCTTCTTTCCAGTTTTTTTCGGAGGATATTTTCTTTTTCACCATAGCCCTCTATGGGATTCCAAATATCACTTTCCAATTCCACACGAACTGGCTTAGCGAACGGTTTCTTGAGGGGAAAGCTAAAACTTTGTGAGATGAATTAACAGAACACTAAACAGTTTCTCAGTAAGCTTCCTTCCAGGTTTCATCTGAGGATATTTCCTTTTGCTCCATAGCCCTCTACGGGCATCGAAATATCACTTTGCCAATTCCACAAGAACAGGCTTAGCGAAAGGCTTCTTGAGGGGATAGTTGTAAGTCTGTGAGATGATTTCACAGAACACAAAGAAGTTTCTCAGAAATCTTCTTCCTCTTTGTTATCGGAGGATATTTCCTTTGGCCCTAGAGTCTACAAAGGGATCCGAAATATGAGTTCTCAGATTCCACAGAAATAAGGCCACCAAAGAGATCCACCAAATACAGATATCACTCTGTGAGTGGAAGTAACACTTCACAAAGCAGTTTCACAGATAGCTTCTTTCCAGTTTTTCTCGGAGGATATTTTCTTTTTCCCCATAGCCCTCTATAGGCTTCGAAATATCACTTTGCCAATTCCACAAGAACAGGCTTAGCGAATGGCTTCTTGAGGGGAAAGCTGTAACTCTGTGAGATGAATTAACGGAACACTAAGCAGTTTCTCAGAAACCTTCTTTCCAGATTTCATCTGAGGATATTTCCTTTTTCACCGTAGCCTTCTATGGGCATCTATTTATCACTTTGCCAATTCCACAAGAACAGGTTTAGCGAAAGGCTTCTTGAGGGGGAAGCTGTAAGTCTGTGATATGACTACACAGAACACAAGGAAGTTTCTCAGAAAGCTTCTTTCTCTTTGTTATCGGAGGATATTTCCTTTGGCCCAGATTCTACAAAGGGTTCCGAAATATGACTTCTCATTTCCAAAGAAATAAGGCTAGCAAAAGGATCCACGAAATACAGATGTAACCCTGTGAGTGGAAGTCACACATATCAAAGCAGTTTCTCAGAAAGCTTCTTTCCAGTTTTTCTCGGAGGATATTTTCTTTTTCACCATAGCACTATATGGGCTTCCAAATATCATTTGCCAATTGCACAAGAACAGGCTTAGCGAATGGCTTCTTGAGGGGAAAGCTGTAACTCTGTGAGATGAATTAACAGTACACTAAGCAGTTTCTCAGAAAGGTTCTTTCCATATTTTATCTGAGGATATTTCCTTTTTCAACGTATCCCTCTATGGGCTTCCAAATATCACTTTGCCAATTCCACAAGAACAGGCTTAGTGAAAGGCTTCTTGAGGGCAAAGCTGTAACTCCCTGAGATGATTTCACAGAACACGAAGAAGTTTCTCAGGGAACTTCTTTCTGTTTTTTTTCGGAGGATATTTCCTTTGGCCCTATAGTCTTCAAAGGGATCCAAAATATCAGTTCTCAGATTCCACAGAAATAAGGCTAGCAAACGGATTCACGAAATAGAGATGTAACTCTGTGAGTGGAAGTCACACATCACAAGGCACTTTCTCAGAAAGCTTCTTTCCAGTTTTTTTCGGAGGATATTTTCTTTTTCAGCATAGCCCTCTGTGGGCTTCCAAATATCCCTTTGTGAATTCCACAAAAAGAGGCTTAGCGAACGACTTCTTGTGGGGAAAGCTGTAACTGTCTGAGATCAACTAACAGAACACTAAGTAGTTTCTCAGAAAGCTTCTTTCTGATTTCATCTGAGGATATTTCCTTTTTCTCCGTAGCCCTCCACGGATTCCAAATATCACTATGCCAATTCCACAAGAACAGGCTTAGCAAACGGCTTCTTGAGGGGAAAGCTGTAACTCTGTGAGATGAATTAACAGAACGAAGCAGTTTCTTAGAAAGCTTCTTTCTCTTTGTTATCGGAGGATATTTCCTTTGGCCCCAGAGTTTTCAAAGGGATCCGAAATATGAGTTCTCAGATTCCACAGAAATAAGACTAGCAAACATATTCACGAAATACAGATGTAATTCTGTGAGTGGAAGTCACACATCACAAAGCAGATTCTCAGAAAGCTTCTTTCCAGGTTTTCTCGGAGGATATTTTCTTTTTCACCATAGCCCTTTAAGGGCTTCAAAATATCACTTTGCCAATTCCACAAGAACAGGCTTAGCGAACGGCTTCTTGAGGGGAAAGCTGTAACTCTGTGAGATGAATTAACAGAAAACGAAGCAGTTTCTCAGAAAGCTTCTTTCTCTTTGTTATCGGACGATATTTCCTTTGGCCCTAGAGTCTTCAATGGGATCCGAAATATGAGTTCTCAGATTCCACAGAAATAAGATTAGCAAACAGATCCACGAAATACAGATGTAACTCTGTGAGTGGAAGTCACACTTCACAAAGCAGTTTCACAGAAACCTTCTTTCCAGTTTTTCTACGAGGATATTTTCTTATTCACCATAGCCCTCTATGGGCTTCGAAATATCACTTTGCCAATTCCACAAGAACAGGCTTAACGAATGCCTTCTTAAGGGGAAAGCTGTAACTCTGTCAGATGAATTGACGGAACACGAAGCAGTTTCTCAGAAAGCTTCTTTCTCTTTGTTATCGGAGGATATTTCCATTGGCCCTGGAGTCTTCAAAGGTATCCGAAATATGAGTTCTCAGATTCCACAGAAATAAGGTTAGCAAACAGATCCACGAAATACAGATGTAAATCTGTGAGTGGAAGTCACACATCACAAAGCAGTTTCTCAGAAAGCTTCTTTCTAGTTTTTCTCGGAGGATATTTTCTTTTTCACCATAGCCCTCTATGGGCATCCAAATATCACTTTGCCAATTCCACAAGAACAGGCTTAGCGAAAGGCTTCCTGAGGGGAAAGCTGTAACTCTGTGAGATGATTTAACAGAACACTAAGCAGCTGCTCAGAAAGCTTCTTTCCTGATTTCATCTGAGGATATTTCCTTCTTCACCGTAGCCCTCTACGGGCATCGAAATATCATTTTGCCAATTCCACAAGAACAGGTTTTGCGAAAGACTTCTTGAGGGGATAGCTGTAAATCTGTGAGATGATTTCACAGAACACAAAGAAGTTTCTCAGAAAGCTTCTTTCTCTTTGTTATCGGAGGATATTTCTTTTGGCCCTAGAGTCTCCAAAGGGATCCGAAATATGAGTTCTCAGACTCCACAGAAATAAGGCTACTAAAGAGATCCACGAAATACAGATGTAAATCTGTGTGTGGAAGTAACATTTCACAAAGCAGTTTCACAGAAAGCTTCTTTCCAGTTTTTCTCGGAGGATATTTTCTTTTTCACCATAGCCCTCTATGGGATTCCAAATATCACTTTGCCAATTCCACAAGAACAGGCTTAGCGAATGCTTCTTAAGGGGAAAGCTGTAACTCTGTCAGATGAATTGACGGAACACGAAGCAGTTTCTCAGAAAGCTTCTTTCTCTTTGTTATCGGAGGATATTTCCATTGGCCCTGGAGTCTTCAAAGGTATCCGAAATATGAGTTCTCAGATTCCACAGAAATAAGGCTAGCAAACAGATCCACGAAATACAGATGTAAATCTGTGAGTGGAAGTCACACATCACAAAGCAGTTTCTCAGAAAGCTTCTTTCTAGTTTTTCTCGGAGGATATTTTCTTTTTCACCATAGCCCTCTATGGGCATCCAAATATCACTTTGCCAATTCCACAAGAACAGGCTTAGCGAAAGGCTTCCTGAGGGGAAAGCTGTAACTCTGTGAGATGATTTAACAGAACACTAAGCAGCTGCTCAGAAAGCTTCTTTCCTGATTTCATCTGAGGATATTTCCTTCTTCACCGTAGCCCTCTACGGGCATCGAAATATCATTTTGCCAATTCCACAAGAACAGGTTTTGCGAAAGACTTCTTGAGGGGATAGCTGTAAATCTGTGAGATGATTTCACAGAACACAAAGAAGTTTCTCAGAAAGCTTCTTTCTCTTTGTTATCGGAGGATATTTCTTTTGGCCCTAGAGTCTCCAAAGGGATCCGAAATATGAGTTCTCAGACTCCACAGAAATAAGGCTACTAAAGAGACCCACGAAATACAGATGTAAATCTGTGTGTGGAAGTCACACATCACAAAGCTGTTTCTCAGAAAGCTTCTTTCCAGTTTTTCTCGGAGGATATTTTCTTTTTCACCTTAGTCCTCTATGGGCTTCCAAATATCACTTTGCCAATTCCACAAGAACAGGCTTAGCGAACGGCTTCTTGAGGGGAAAGCTGTAACTCTGTGAGATGAAATAACAGCCCACTAAGCAGTTTCTCAGAAAGCTTCTTCCCAGATTTCATCTGAGGATATTGCCTTGTTCACCGTAGCCCTCTATGGGCTTCCAAATACCACTTTGCCTATTCCACAGGAACAAGCTTAGCGAAAGGCTTCTTGAGGGGAAAGCTGTAACTCTGTGAGATGAATTAACAGAACACGAAGCAGTTTCTCAGAAAGCTTCTTTCTCTTTGTTATCGGACGATATTTCCTTTGGCCCTAGAGTATTCAATGGGATCCGAAATATGAGTTCTCAGATTCAAAGAAATAAGATTAGCAAACAGATCCACGAAATACAGATGTAACTCTGTGAGTGGAAGTCACACTTCACAAAGCAGTTTCACAGAAACCTTCTTTCCAGTTTTTGTAGGAGGATATTTTCTTATTCACCATAGCCCTCTATGGGCTTCGAAATATCACTTTGCCAATTCCACAAGAACAGGCTTAGCAAATGCCTTCTTAAGGGGAAAGCTGTAACTCTGTCAGATGAATTGACGGAACACGAAGCAGTTTCTCAGAAAGCTTCTTTCTCTTTGTTATCGGAGGATATTTCCATTGGCCCTAGAGTCTTCAAAGGGATCCAAAATATGAGTTCTCAGATTCCACAGAAATAAGGCTAGCAAACAGATCCACGAAATACAGATGTAAATCTGTGAATGGAAGTCACACATCACAAAGCAGTTTCTCAGAAAGCTTCTTTCTAGTTTTTCTAGGAGGATATTTTCTTTTTCACCATAGCCCTCTATGGGCTTCCAAATATCACTTTGCCAATTTCACAAGAACAGTCTTAGCGAACGACTTCTTCAGCGGAAAGCTGTAACTCTCTTAGATGATTTCACAGAACACAAAGAAGTTTCTCAGCAAGCTTCTTTCTCTATGTTATCGGAGGATATTTCCTTTGGCCCTATAGTCTTCTAAGGGATGCGAAATATCTGTTGTCAGAATCAACAGAAATAAGGCTAGCAAAGACATCCACCAAATACAGATGTAACTCTGTGAGATTAATTAACAGAACACTAAGCAGTTTCTCAGAAAGCTTCTTTCCAGATTTCATCTGAGGATATTTCCTTTTTCACCATAGCCCTCTATGGGCTTCCAAATATCACTTTGGCAATTCCACAAGAACTGTCTTAGCGAAAGGCTTCTTGAGGGGAAAACTGTAACTCTGTGAGATGATTTCACAGAGAACAAAGAAGTTTCTCAGAAAGCTTCTTTCTCTTTGTTATCGGAGGATATTTCCTTTGGCCCTGTAGTCTTCTAAGGAATCCGAAATATCTGTTCTCAGATTCCACAGAAATAAGGCTAGCAAAGAGATCCACCAAATACAGATGTAACTCTGTGAGATGAATTAACAGAACACTAAGCAGTTTCTCAGAAAGCTTCTTTGAAGATGTCATCCGAGGATATTTCCTTTTTCTCCATAGCCCTCTATGGGCTTCCAAATATCACTTTGCCAATTCCACAAGAAATGTCTTAGCGAAAGTCTTCTTGAGGGGAAAGCTGTAACTCTGTGAGATAATTTCACAGAACACAAAGTAGTTTCTCAGAAAGCTTCTTTCTCTTTGTTATCGGAGGATATTTCCTTTGGCCCTATAGTCTTCTAAGGGATCCGAAATATCTGTTCTCAGATTCCACAGAAATAAGGCTTGCAAAGAGATCCACGAAATACAGATGTAACTCTGTGAGATGAATTAACAGAACACTAAGCAGTTTCTCAGAAAGCTTCTTTCCAGATTTCATCTGAGGATATTTCCTTTTTCACCATAGCCCTCTATGGGCTTCCAAATATCACTTTGCCAATTCCACAAGAACTGTCTTAGCGAAATGCTTCCTGAGGGGAAAGCTGTAACTCTGTGAGATGATTTCACAGAACACAAAGAAGTTTCTCAGAAAGCTTCTTTCTCTTTGTTATCGGAGATTATTTCCTTTGGCCCTATAGTCTTCAAAGGGATCCGAAATATCTGTTCTCAGATTCCACAGAAATAAGGCTAGCAAAGTGATCCACGACATACAGATGTAACTCTGTGAGTTGAATTAACAGAACACTAAGCAGTTTCTCAAAAAGCTACCTTCCAGATTTCATCTGAGGATATTTCCTTTTTCACCGTAGCGCTCTATGGGCTTCCAAATATCACTTTGCCAATTCCACAAGAACTGTCTTAGCGAAAGGCTTCTTGAGGGGAAAGCTGTATCTCTGTGAGAAGATTTCACAGAACACAAAGAAGTTTCTCAGAAAGCTTCTTTCTCTTTGTTATCGGAGGATATTTCCTTTGGCCCTATAGTCTTCTAAGGGATCGGAAATATCTGTTCTCAGATTCCACAGAAATAAGGCTACAAAAGAGATCCACGAAACACAGATATAACTCTGTGAGATGAATTAACAGAACACTAAGCAGTTTCTCTGAAAGCTTCTTTCCAGATTTCATCTCAGGATATTTCCTTTATCACCATAGCCCTCCATGGGCTTCCAAATATCACTTTGCCAATTCCACTAGAACTGTCTTAGCGAAAGGCTTCTTGAGGGGAACGCTGTAACTCTGTGAGATTATTTCACAGAACACAAAGAAGTTTCTCACAAACCTCCTTTCTCTTTGTTATCGGTGGACATTTCCTTTGGCCCTATAGTTTTCTAAGGGATCCGATATATCTGTTCTCAGATTCCACAGAAATAAGGCTAGCAAAGAGATCCACCAAATACAGATGTAACTCTCTGAGATGAATTAACAGAACACTAAGCAGTTTCTCAGAAAGCTTCTTTCCAGATTTCATCTGAGGATATTTCCTTTTTCACCGTAGCCCTCTATGCGCTTCCAAATATCACTTTGCCAATTCCACAAGAACTGTCTTAGCGAAAGGCTTCTTGAGGGGAAACTGCAACTCTGTGAGATGATTTCACAAAACACAAAGAAGTTTCTCAGAAAGCTTCTTTCTCTTTGTTATCGGAAGATATTTCCTTTGGCCCTATAGTCTTCTAAGGTATCCGAAATCTCTTTTCGCAGATTTCACAGATATAAGGCTAGCAAAGGGATCCACGAAATACAGATGGAACTCGGTGAGATGAATTAACAGAACACTAAGCAGTTTCTCAGAAAGCTTCTTTCCCGATTTCATCTGAGGATATTTCCTTTTTCACCATAGCCTTCTTTGCGCTTCCAAATATCACTTTGCCAATTCCACAAGAACTGTCTTAGCGAAAGTCTTCTTGAGGGGAAAGCTGTAACTCTGTGAGGTGATTTCAAAGAACATAAAGAAGTTTCTCAGAAAGCTTCTTTCTCTCTGTTATCGGAGTTTATTTCCTTTGGCCCTATAAACTTCAAAGGGATCCGAAATATCTGTTCTCAGATTCCACAGAAATTAAGCTAGCAAAGAGATCCACGAAATACAGATGTAACTCTGTGAGATGAACAAACAGAACACTAAGGAGTTTCTCAGAAAGCTACTTTCCAGATTTCATCTGAGGATATTTCCTTTTTCACCGTAGCCCTCTATGTGCTTCGAAATATCACTTTGTCAATTCCACAAGAACTGTCTTAGCGAAAGCCTTATTGAGGGGAAAGCTGTAACTCTGTGAGATGAATTCACAGAACACAAAGAAGTTTCTCAGAAAGCTTCTTTCTCTTTGTTATCGGAGGATATTTCCTTTGGCCCTATAGTCTTCAAAGGCATCCGAAATATCTGTTCTCACATTCCACAGAAATAAGGCTAGCAAAGAGATCTACCAAATACAGATGTAACTCTGTGAGAGGAATTAACAGAACACTAAGCAGTTTCTCAGAAAGCTTCTTTACATATTTCATCTGAGGATATTTCCTTTTTCACCATAGCCCTCTATGGGCTTCCAAATATCACTTTGCCAATTCCACAAGAACTGTCTTAGCGAAAGGCTTCTTGAGGGGAAAGCTGTAACTCTGTGAGATGATTTCACAGAACACAAAGAAGTTTCTCAGAAAGCGTCTTTTTCTTTGTTATCGGAGGATATTTCCTTTGGCCCTATAGTCTTCTTAGGGATCAGAAATATCTGTTCTCAGATTCCACAGCAATAAGGCTTGCAAAGAGATCCACGAAATACAGATGTAACTCTGTGAGATGAATTAACAGAACACTAAGCAGTTTCTCAGAAAACTTCTTTCCAGATTTCATCTGAGGATATTTCCTTTTTCACCATAGCCCTCTCTGCGCTTCCAAATATCACTTTGCCAATTCCACTAGAAGTGTCTTAGTGAAAGGCTTCTTGAGGGGAAAGCTGTAACTCTGTGAGATGATTTCACAGAACACAAAGAAGTTTCTCAGAAAGCTTCTTTCTCTTTGTTATCAGAGTTTATTTCCTTTGGCCTTATAATCTTCAAAGAGATACGAAATATCATTTCTCAGATTCCACTGAAATAAGGCTAGCAAAGAGACCCACGAAATACAGATGTAACTCTGTGGGACAAATTTAGAGAACACTAAGCAGTTTCTCAGAAAGCTACTTTCCAGATTTCATCTGAGGATATTTCCTTTTTCACCATAGCCCTCTATGGGCTTCCAAATATCGCTTTGCCAATTCCACAAGAACTGTCTTAGCGAAAGGCTTCTTGAGGGGAAAGCTGTAACTCTGTGAGATGATTTCACAGAACACAAAGAAGTTTCTCAGAAACCTTCTTTCTCTTTGTTATCGGAGGATATTTCCTTTGGCCCTATAGTCTTCAAAGGTATCAGAAATATCTGTTCGCAGATTCCACAGAAATAAGGCAAGCAAAGAGATCCACGAAATACAGTTGTAACTCTGTGAGATGAATTAACAGAACACTACGCAGTTTCTCAGAAAGCTTCTTTCCAGATTTCATCTGTGGTTATTTTCTTTTTCACCATAGACCTCTATGTGCTTCGAAATAGCACTTTGCCAATTCCACAAGAACTGTCTTAGCGAAAGGCTTCTTGAGAGGAAAGCTGTAACTCTGTGAGATGATTTCACAGAACACAAAGAAATTTCTCAGAAACCTTTCTCTTTGTTATCGGAGGATATTTCCTTTGGCCCTAGAGTCTTCTAAGGGATCCGAGATACCTGTTCTCAGTTTCCAGACCAATAAGGCTAGCAAAGAGATCTACCAAATACAGATGTAAATCTGTGAGATGAATTAACAGAACACTAAGCAGTTTCTCAGAAAGCTTCTTTCCAGATTTCATCTGAGGATATTTCCTTTTTCACCATAGCCCTCTATGGGCTTCGAAATATCACTTTGCCAATTCCAGAAGAACAGGCTTAACGAATGCCTTCTTAAGGGGAAAGCTGTAACTCTGTCAGATGAATTGACGGAACACAAAGCAGTTTCTCAGAAAGCTTCTTTCTCTTTGTTATCGGAGGATATTTCCATTGGCCCTGGAGTCTTCAAAGGTATCCGAAATATGAGTTCTCAGATTCCACAGAAATAAGGCTAGCAAACAGATCCACGAAATACAGATGTAAATCTGTGAGTGGAAGTCACACATCACAAAGCAGTTTCTCAGAAAGCTTCTTTCTAGTTTTTCTCGGAGGATATTTTCTTTTTCACCATAGCCCTCTATGGGCATCCAAATATCACTTTGCCAATTCCACAAGAACAGGCTTAGCGAAAGGCTTCCTGAGGGGAAAGCTGTAACTCTGTGAGATGATTTAACAGAACACTAAGCAGCTGCTCAGAAAGCTTCTTTCCTGATTTCATCTGAGGATATTTCCTTCTTCACCGTAGCCCTCTACGGGCATCGAAATATCATTTTGCCAATTCCACAAGAACAGGTTTTGCGAAAGACTTCTTGAGGGGATAGCTGTAAATCTGTGAGATGATTTCACAGAACACAAAGAAGTTTCTCAGAAAGCTTCTTTCTCTTTGTTATCGGAGGATATTTCTTTTGGCCCTAGAGTCTCCAAAGGGATCCGAAATATGAGTTCTCAGACTCCACAGAAATAAGGCTACTAAAGAGACCCACGAAATACAGATGTAAATCTGTGTGTGGAAGTAACATTTCACAAAGCAGTTTCACAGAAAGCTTCTTTCCAGTTTTTCTCGGAGGATATTTTCTTTTTCACCATAGCCCTCTATGGGATTCCAAATATCACTTTGCCAATTCCACAAGAACAGGCTTAGCGAACGGCTTCTTGAGGGGAAAGCTGTAAGCCTGTGAGATGAATTAACAGAACACTAAGCAGTTTCTCAGAAAGCTTCTTTCCAGATTTCATCTGAGGATATTTCCTTTTTCACTGTAGCCTTCTATGGGCATCGAAATATCAGTTTGCCAATTCCACAAGAACAGGTTTAGCGAAAGGCTTCTTGGAGAGGAAGCTGTAAGTCTGTGATATGACTACACAGAACACAAAGAAGTTTCTCAGAAAGCTTCTTTCTCTTTGTTATCGGAGGATATTTCCTTTCGCCCTAGATTCTTCAAAGGGTTCCGAAATACGAGTTCTCAGATACCAAAGAAATAAGCCTAGCAAAAGGATCCACGAAATACAGATGTAACTCTGTGAGTGGAAGTCACACATCACAAAGCAGTTTCTCAGAAAGCTTCTTTCCAGTTTTTCTCGGAGGATATTTTCTTTTTCACCATAGCCCTCTGTGGGCTTCCAAATATCACTTTGCCAATTCCACAAGAACAGGCTTAGCAAATGGGTTCTTGAGGGGAAAGCTGTAACTCTGTGAGATGATTTCACAGAACACAAAGCAGTTTCTCAGATTTCTTCTTTCTCCTTGTTATCGGAGGATATATCCTTTGGCCCTATAGTCTTCTAAGGGATCCGAAATATCTGTTCTCAGATTCCACAGAAATAAGGCTAGCACAGAGATC
Organism: Macaca nemestrina; assembly: GCF_043159975.1. Classification (NCBI taxonomy): domain Eukaryota; kingdom Metazoa; phylum Chordata; class Mammalia; order Primates; family Cercopithecidae; genus Macaca; species Macaca nemestrina. The sequence goes on from NC_092143.1 coordinate 30,304,573, forward strand.
CACGAAATACAGATGTAACTCAGTGAGATGAATGAACAGACACTAAGCAGTTTCTGAGAAAGCTTCTTTCCAGATTTCCTTTGAGGATATTTCCTTTTTCACCATAGCCCTCTGTGGGCTTCCAAATATCACTTTGCCAATTCCACAAGAACAGGCTTAGCGAATGGGTTCTTGAGGGGAAAGCTGTTTCTCTGTGAGATAAATTAACAGAACAGGAAGCAGCTTCTCAGAAATCTTCTTTCTCTTTGTTATCAGAGGATATTTCATTTGGCCCTATAGTCTTCAAAGGGATCCGAAATATCAGTTCTCAGATTCCACAGAAATAAGGCTAGCCAAGAGATCCACCAAATACAGATGCAAATCTGTGAGTGGAAGTCACACATCACAAAGCTGTTTCTCAGAAAGCTTCTTTCCAGTTTTTCTCGGAGGATATTTTCTTTTTCACCTTAGTCCTCTATGGGCTTCCAAATATCACTTTGCCAATTCCACAAGAACAGGCTTAGCGAACGGCTTCTTGAGGGGAAAGCTGTAACTCTGTGAGATGAAATAACAGCCCACTAAGCAGTTTCTCAGAAAGCTTCTTCCCAGATTTCATCTGAGGATATTGCCTTGTTCACCGTAGCCCTCTATGGGCTTCCAAATACCACTTTGCCTATTCCACAGGAACAAGCTTAGCGAAAGGCTTCTTGAGGGGAAAGCTGTAACTCTGTGAGATGAATTAACAGAACACGAAGCAGTTTCTCAGAAAGCTTCTTTCTCTTTGTTATCGGACGATATTTCCTTTGGCCCTAGAGTATTCAATGGGATCCGAAATATGAGTTCTCAGATTCAAAGAAATAAGATTAGCAAACAGATCCACGAAATACAGATGTAACTCTGTGAGTGGAAGTCACACTTCACAAAGCAGTTTCACAGAAACCTTCTTTCCAGTTTTTGTAGGAGGATATTTTCTTATTCACCATAGCCCTCTATGGGCTTCGAAATATCACTTTGCCAATTCCACAAGAACAGGCTTAGCGAATGCCTTCTTAAGGGGAAAGCTGTAACTCTGTCAGATGAATTGACGGAACACGAAGCAGTTTCTCAGAAAGCTTCTTTCTCTTTGTTATCGGAGGATATTTCCATTGGCCCTAGAGTCTTCAAAGGGATCCAAAATATGAGTTCTCAGATTCCACAGAAATAAGGCTAGCAAACAGATCCACGAAATACAGATGTAAATCTGTGAATGGAAGTCACACATCACAAAGCAGTTTCTCAGAAAGCTTCTTTCTAGTTTTTCTAGGAGGATATTTTCTTTTTCACCATAGCCCTCTATGGGCTTCCAAATATCACTTTGCCAATTTCACAAGAACAGTCTTAGCGAACGACTTCTTCAGCGGAAAGCTGTAACTCTCTTAGATGATTTCACAGAACACAAAGAAGTTTCTCAGAAAGCTTCTTTCTCTTTGTTATCTTAGGATATTTCCTTTGGCCCTATAGTCTTCAAAGGGATCAGAAATATCTGTTCTCAGATTCCACAGAAATAAGGCTAGCAATGAGATCCACGAAATACAGATGTAACTCAGTGAGATGAATTAACAGAACACTAAGCAGTCTCCCAGAAAGCTTCCTTCCAGATTTCATCTGAGGTTATATCCTTTTTCACCATAGCCCTTTTTGGGCTTCCAAATATCACTTTGCCAATTCCACAAGAACTCACATAGCGAAAGGCTTCTTGAGGGGAAAGCTGTAACTCTGTGAGATGATTTCACAGAACACAAAGAAGCTTCTCAGAAACCTTCTTTCTCTTTGTTATCTGAGGATATTTCCTTTGCCCTATAGTCTTCAAAGGTATCCGAAATATCTGTTCGCAGATTCCACAGAAATAAGGCTAGCAAAGAGATCCACGAAATACCGATGTAACTCTCTGAGATGAATTAACAGAACACTACGCAGTTTCTCAGAAAGCTTCTTTCCAGATTTCGTCTGAGGTTATTTCCTTTTTCACCATAGCCCTCTATGTGCTTCGAAATATCACTTTGCCAATTCCACAAAAACTGTCTTAGCGAAAGGCTTATTGAGGGGAAAGCTGTAACTCTGTGAGATGATTTCACAGAACACAAAGAAGTTTCTCAGAAAGCTTCTTTCTCTTTGTTATCGGAGGATATTTCCTTTGGCCGTATAGTCTTCAAAGGGATCCCAAATATCTGTTCGCAGATTCCACAGAAATAAGGCTAGCAAAGAGATCCACGAAATACAGATGTAACTCTGTGAGATGAATTAACAGAACACTAAGCAGTTTCCCAGAAAGCTTCTTTCCAGATTTCATCTGAAGATATTTCCTTTTTCACCGAAGCCCTCTATGGCCTTCCAAATATCAATTTGCCAATTCCACAAGAATTGTCTTAGCAAAAGGCTTCTTGAGGGGAAAGCTGTACTCTGTGAGATGATTTCACAGAACACAAAGAAGTTTCTCAGAAAGCTTCTTTCTCTTTGTTATCGGAGGATATTTCCTTAGGCCCTATAGACTTCTAAGGGATCCGAAATATCTGTTCTCAGATTCCACAGAAATAAGTCTAGGAAAGAGATCCACAAAATACAGATGTAACTCTGTGAGATGAATTAACAGAACACTAAGCAGTTTCTCAGAAAGCTTCTTTCCACATTTCATCTGAGGATATTTCCTTTTTCACCATAGCCCTGTATGGGCTTCCAAATATCTCTTTGCCAATTCCACAAGAACTGACTTAGCGAAAAGCCTCTTGAGGGGAAAGCTGTAACTCTGTGAGATGATTTCACAGAACACAAAGAAGTTTCTCAGAAAGCGTCTTTTTCTTTGTTTTCGGAGGATATTTCCTTTGGCCCTATAATCTTCTTAGGGATCAGAAATATCTGTTCTCAGATTCCACAGCAATAAGGCTTGCAAAGAGATCCACGAAATACAGATGTAACTCCGTTAGATGAATTAACAGAACACTAAGCAGTTTCTCAGAAAGCTTCTTTACAGATTTCATCTGAGGATATTTCCTTTTTCACCATAGCCCTCTATGCGCTTCCAAATATCACTTTGCCAATTCCACTAGAACTGTCTTAGCGAAAGGCTTCTTGAGGGGAAAGCTCTAACTCTGTGAAGTGATTTCAAAGAACACAAAGAAGTTTCTCAGAAAGCTTCTTTCTCTTTGTTATCGGAGGATATTTCCTTTGGCCATATAGTCTTCTAAGGGATCCGAAATATCTGTTTTCAGATTCCACAAAAATAAGGCTAGCAAAGAGATCCACGAAGTACACATGTAACTCTGTGAGATGAATTAACAGAACACTAAGCAGTTTCCCAGAAAGCTTCTTTCCAGATTTCATCTGAGGATATTTCCTTTTTCACCATAGCCCTCTATGGGCTTCCAAATATCACTTTGCCAATTCCACAAGAACTGTCTTAGCGAAAAGCTTCTTGAGGGGAAAGCTGTAACTCTGTGAGATGATTTCACAGAACACAAAGAAGTTTCTCAGAAAGCTTCTTTCTCTTTGTTATCAGAGGATATTTCCTTTGGCTCTATAGTCTTCAAAGGGATCCGAAATATCTGTTCTCAGATTCTACAGAAATAAGGCTAGCAATGAGATCCACGAAATACAGATGTAACTCAGTGAGATAAATTAACAGAACACTAAGCAGTCTCCCAGAAAGCTTCTTTACAGATTTCATCTGAGGATATTTCCTTTTTCACCATAGCCCTCTATGCGCTTCCAAATATCACTTTGCCAATTCCACTAGAACTGTCTTAGCGAAAGGCTTCTTGAGGGGAAAGCTCTAACTCTGTGAAGTGATTTCAAAGAACACAAAGAAGTTTCTCAGAAAGCTTCTTTCTCTTTGTTATCGGAGGATATTTCCTTTGGCCCTGTAGTCTTCTAAGGGATCCGATATATCTGTTCTCAGATTCCACAGAAATAAGGCTAGCAAATAGATCCACGAAATACAGATGTAACTCTGTGAGATGAATTAACAGAACACTAAGCAGATTCTCAGAAAGTTTCTTTCCAGATTTCATCTGAGGATATTTCCTTTTTCACTGTAGCCCTCTATGCGCTTCCAAAAATCACTTTGCCAATTCCACTAGAACTGTCTTAGCGAAAGGCTTCCGGAGGGTAAAGCTGTAACTCCCTGAGGTGATTTCAAAGAACAGAAAGAAGTTTCTCAGAAAGCTTCTTTCTCTTTTTTATCAGAGTTCATTTCCTTTTGCCCTATAATCTTCAAAGGGATCCGAAATATCTGTTCTCAGATTCGACAGAAATAAGGCTAGCAAAGAGATCCACGAAATGAAGATGTAACTCTGTGAGATGAATTAAGAGAACACTAAGCAGTTTCTCAGAAAGCTTCTTTCCACATTTCATCTGAGGATATTTCCTTTTTCACCATAGCCCTCTAAGGGCTTCCAAATATCACTTTGCCAATTCCACAAGAACTGTCTTAGCGAAAGGCTTCTTGAGGGGAAAGTTGTAACTCTGTGATATGATTTCACAAACACAATGAAGTTTCTCAGAAAGCTTCTTTCTCTTTGTTATCGGAGGATATTTCCTTTGACCCTATAGTCTTCAAAGGGATCTGAAATATCTGTTCTCAGATTCCACAGAAATAAGGCTACTAAAGAGATCTACGAAATTCAGATGTAACTCTGTGAGATGAATTAACAGAACACTAAGCAGTTTCTCAGAAAACTTCTTTCCAGATTTCATCTGAGGATAATTCCTTTTTCACCATAGACTTCTATGGGCTTCCAAATATCACTTTGCCTATTCCACAAGAACTGTCTTAGCGAAAGGGTTCTTCAGGGGAAAGCTGTATCTCTGTGAGATGATTTCACAGAACACAAAGAAGTTTCTCAGAAATCTTCTTTTCTCTTTGTTATCGGAGGATATTTCCTTTGGCCCTAGAGTCCTCAAATGGATCCGAAATATCTGTTCTCAGATTCCAGAGAAATTAGGTTAGCAAAGAGATCCACGAAATACAGATGTAACTCTGTGAGATGAATTAACAGAACACTAAGAAGTTTCTCAGAACGTTTCTTTCTCTTTTTTATCGGAGGATATTTCCTTTGGCCCTATAGTCTTCAAAGGGATCCGAAATATCTGTTCTCAGATTCCACAGAAATAAGGCTAGCAAAGAGATCCACGAAATACAGATGAAACTCTGTGAGATAAACAAACAAAACCCTAAGAAGTTTCTCAGAAAGCTTCTTTCCAGATTTCATCTGAGGATATTTCCTTTTTCACCACAGCCCTCTATGGGCTTCCAAATATCACTTTGCCAATTCCAAAAGAACTGTCTTAGCGAAAGGCTTCTTAAGGGCCAAGCTGTAACTCTGTGAGATGATGTCACAGAACACAAAGAAGTTTCTCAGAAAGCTTCTTTCTCTTTGTTATCGGAGGATATTTCCTTTGGCCCTATAGTCTTCAAAGGGATCCCAAATATCTGTTCTCAGATTCCACAGAAATAAGGCTAGCAAAGAGATCCACCAAATACAGATGTAACTCTGTGAGATGAATTAACAGAACACTAAGCAGTTTCTCAGAAAGCTTCTTTCCAGATTTCATCTGAGGATAATTCCTTTTTCACTATAGACATCTATGGGCTTCCAAATATCACTTTTCCAATTCCACAAAAACTTTCTTAGCCAAAGGCTTCTTCAGGGGAAAGCTGTATCTCTGTGAGATGATTTCACAGAACACAAAGAAGTTTCTCAGAAATCTTCTTTCTCTTTGTTATCGGAGGATATTTCCTTTGGCCCTATATTCTTTAAAGGGATCCGAAATATCTGTTCTCAGATTCCAGAGAAATAAGGCTAGCAAAGAGATCCACGAAATACAGATGTAACACTGTGAGATGAATTAACAGAACACTAAGAAGTTTCTCAGAAAGCTTCTTTCCAGATTTCATCTGAGGATATTTCCTTTTTCACCATAGCCCTCTATGCGCTTCCAAATATCACTTTGCCAATTCCACAAGAACTGTCGTAGCGAACGGCTTCTAGAGGGGAAACTGTAACTCTGTGAGATGATTTCAAAGAACACAAAGAAGTTTCTCAGAAAGCTTCTTTCTTTTTGTTATCGGAGATTATTTCCTTTTCCCCTAGAGTCTTCAAAGGGATCCGAAATATCTGTTCTCAGATTCCACAGAAATAAGAGAGGCAAGGAGATACACGAAATACACATGTAACTCTGTGAGATGAAGTAAGAGAACACTAAGCAGTTTCTCAGAAAGCTTCTTTCCAGATTTCATCTCAGGATATTTCCTTTTTCAACATAGCCCTCTATGGACTTCCAAATATCACTTTGCCAAATCCACAAGAACTGTCTTAACGAAAGGCTTCTGAGAGGAAAGCTGTAACTCTGTGAGATGGTTTCACAGAACACTAAGAAATTTCTCAGAAAGGTTCTTTCTCTTTGTTATCAGAGTTTATTTCCTTTGACTCTATAGTCTCCAAAGGGATCCGAAATATCTGTTCTCAGATTCCACACAAATAAGGCTAGCAAGAAATCCACCAAACACAGATGTAACTCTGTGAGATGAATTAAGAGAACACTAAGCAGTTTCTCAGAAAGCTTCTTTCCAGATTTCATCTGAGGATATTTCCTTTTTCACCATAGCGCTGTTTGCGCTTCCAAATATCACTTTGCCAATTCCACTAGAACTGTCTTAGCGAAAGGCTTCTTGAGGGGAAAGCTGTAACTCTGTGAGATGATTTCACATAACACAAGGAATTTTCTCAGAAAGTTTCTTTCTCTTTGTTATCGGAGGATATTTCCTTTGGCCCTACAGTCTTCTAAGGGATCCGAAATATCTGTTCTGAGATTACACAGAAATAAGGCTAGCAAAGAGATACACGAAATACAGACCTAAATCTGTGAGATGAATTAACAGAACACTAGGCAGTTTCTCAGAAAGCTTCTTTCCAGATTTCATCTGAGGATAATTCCTTTTTCACCGTAGTCTTCTATGGCTTAAAAATATCACTTTGCCTATTCCACAAGAACTGTCTTAGCCAAAGGCTTCTTCAGGGGAAAGCTGTATCTCTGTGAGATGATTTCACAGAACACAAAGAAGTTTCTCAGAAATCTTCTTTCTCTTTGTTATCGGAGGATATTTCCTTTGGTCCTATAGTCTTGAAAGGGATCCGAAATATCTGTTCTCAGATTCCAGAGAAATAAGGCTAGCAAAGAAATCCACGAAATACAGATGTAACACTGTGAGATGAATTAACAGAATACTAAGAAGTTTCTCAGAAAGCTTCTTTCCAGATTTCATCTGAGGATATTTCCTTTTTCACCCCAGCCCTCTATGGACTTCCAAATATCACTTTGCCAATACCACAAGAACAATCTTAACGAAAGGCTTCTGCGGGGAAAGCTGTAACTCTGTGAGATGATTTCACAGAACACAAAGAAGTTTCTCAGAAAGCTTCTTTCTCTTTGTTATCGGGGGATATTTCCTTTGGCCCTATAATCTTCAAAAGGATCCGATATATCTGTTCTCAGATTCCACAGAAGGAAGGCAGCAAAGAGATCCACGAAATACAGATGTAATTCTGTGAGATGAATTAACAGGACACTAAGCAGTTTCTCAGAAAGCTTCTTTCCAGATTTCATCTGAGGATATTTCCTTTTTCACCATAGCCATCTATGCGCTTCCAAATATCACTTTGCCAATTCCACTAGAACTGTCTTAGCGAAAGGCTTCTTGAGGGGAAAGCTGTAATTCTGTGAGATGATTTCACAGATATCAAAGAAGTTTCTCAGAAGGCTTCTTTCTATTTGTTATCGGAGGATATTTCCTTTGGCCTTATAGTCTTCTAAGGGATCCGAAATATCTGTTCTCAGATTCCAGAGAAATAAGGCTAGCAAAGAGATCCACGAAATACAGATGTAACTCTGTGAGATGAATTAACATAACACTACGCAGATTCTCAGAAAGCTTCTTTCCAGATTTCATCTGAGGATATTTCCTTTTTCACCATAGCCCTCTATGGGCTTCCAAATATCACTTTGTCAATTCCACAAGAAATGTCTTAGTGAACGGCTTCTTGAGGGGAATGCTGTAACTCTGTTAGATGATTTCACAGAACACAAAGAAGTGTCTCAGAAAGCTTCTTTCTCTTTGTTATCGGAGGATATTTCCTTTGGCCCTATAGTCTTCCAAGGGATCCGAAATATCTCTCCTGAGATTCCACAGAAATAAGGCTAGCAAAGGGATCCACCAAATACAGATGTAACTCTGTGAGATGAATTAACAGAACACTAAGCAGTTTCTCAGAAAACTTCTTTCCAGATTTCATCTGAGGATAATTCCTTTTTCACCATAGACTTCTATGGGCTTCCAAATATCACTTTGCCTATTCCACAAGAACTGTCTTAGCGAAAGGGTTCTTCAGGGGAAAGCTGTATCTCTGTGAGATGATTTCACAGAACACAAAGAAGTTTCTCAGAAATCTTCTTTTCTCTTTGTTATCGGAGGATATTTCCTTTGGCCCTAGAGTCTTCAAAGGGATCCGAAATATCTGTTCTCAGATTCCAGAGAAATTAGGTTAGCAAAGGGATCCACGAAATACAGATGTAACTCTGTGAGATGAATTAACAGAACACTAAGAAGTTTCTCAGAAAGCTTCTTTCTAGATTTCATCTGAGGATATTTCCTTTTTCACCCCAGACCTCTATGGGCTTCCAAATATCACTTTGCCATTTCCACAAGAACTGTCTTAACGAAAGGCTTCTGAGGGGAAAGCTGAAACTCTGTGAGATGATTTCACAGAACACAAAGAAGTTTCTCAGAAAGCTTCTTTCTCTTTGTTATCGGAGGATATTTCCTTTGGCCCTATAGTCTTCTAAGGGATCCGAAATATCTGTTCTCGAATTCCTCAGAAATAAGGCTAGCAAAGAGATACACCAAATACAGATGTAACTCTATGAGATGAATTAACAGAACACTAAGCAGTTTCTCAGAAACCTTCTTTCCAGATTTCATCTGAGGATATTTCCTTTTTCACAATAGCCCTCTATGGGCTTTCAAATATCACTTTGTCAATTACAAAAGAACTGTCTTAGTGAAAGTCCTCTTGAGGTGAAAGCTGTAACTCTGTGAGATGATTTCACAGAACACAAAGAAGTTTCTCAGAACGTTTCTTTCTCTTTTTTATCGGAGGATATTTCCTTTGGCCCTATAGTCTTCAAAGGGATCCGAAATATCTGTTCTCAGATTCCACAGAAATAAGGCTAGCAAAGAGATCCACGAAATACAGATGTAACTCTGTGAGATAAACAAACAAAACCCTAAGAAGTTTCTCAGAAAGCTTCTTTCCAGATTTCATCTGAGGATATTTCCTTTTTCACCACAGCCCTCTATGGGCTTCCAAATATCACTTTGCCAATTCCACAAGAACTGTCTTAGCGAAAGGCTTCTTGAGGGCCAAGCTGTAACTCTGTGAGATGATTTCACAGAACACAAAGAAGTTTCTCACAAACGTTTCTCTTTGTTATCGGAGGATATTTCCTTTGGCCCTAGAGCCTTCTAAGGGATCCGAGATACCTGTTCTCAGTTTCCAGACCAATAAGGCTAGCAAAGAGATCTACCAAATACAGATGTAAATCTGTGAGATGAATTAGCAGAACACTAAGCAGTTTCTCAGAAAGCTTCTTTCCAGATTTCATCTGAGGATATTTCCTTTTTCACCATAGCCCTCTATGGGCTTCCAAATATCACTTTGCCAATTCCACAAGAGATGTCTTAGCGAAAGGCTTCTTGAGGGGAAAGCTGTAACTCTGTGAGATGATTTCACAGAACACAAAGAAGTTTCTCAGAAAGCGTCTTTTTCTTTGTTATCGGAGGATATTTCCTTTGGCCCTATAGTCTTCTTAGGGATTCGAAATATCTGTTCTCAGATTCCACAGCAATAAGGCTTGCAAAGAGATCCACGAAATACAGATGTAACTCTGTGAGATGAATTAACAGAACACTAAGCAGTTTCTCAGAAAACTTCTTTCCAGATTTCATCTGAGGATATTTCCTTTTTCACCATAGCCCTCTCTGCGCTTCCAAATATCACTTTGCCAATTCCACTAGAAGTGTCTTAGCGAAAGGCTTCTTGAGGGGAATGCTGTAACTCTGTGAGATGATTTCACAGAACACAAAGAAGTTTCTCAGAAAGCTTCTTTCTCTTTGTTATCAGAGTTTATTTCCTTTGGCCTTATAATCTTCAAAGAGATACGAAATATCATTTCTCAGATTCCACAGAAATAAGGCTAGCAAAGAGACCCACGAAATACAGATGTAACTCTGTGGGACAAATTAAGAGAACACTAAGCAGTTTCTCAGAAAGCTACTTTCCAGATTTCATCTGAGGATATTTCCTTTTTCACCATAGCCCTCTATGGGCTTCCAAATATCGCTTTGCCAATTCCACAAGAACTGTCTTAGCGAAAGGCTTCTTGAGGGGAAAGCTGTAACTCTGTGAGATGATTTCACAGAACACAAAGAAGTTTCTCAGAAACCTTCTTTCTCTTTGTTATCGGAGGATATTTCCTTTGGCCCTATAGTCTTCAAAGGTATCAGAAATATCTGTTCGCAGATTCCACAGAAATAAGGCAAGCAAAGAGATCCACGAAATACAGTTGTAACTCTGTGAGATGAATTAACAGAACACTACGCAGTTTCTCAGAAAGCTTCTTTCCAGATTTCATCTGTGGTTATTTCCTTTTTCACCATAGCCCTCTATGTGCTTCGAAATAGCACTTTGCCAATTCCACAAGAACTGTCTTAGCGAAAGGCTTCTTGAGAGGAAAGCTGTAACTCTGTGAGATGATTTCACAGAACACAAAGAAGTTTCTCAGAAACCTTTCTCTTTGTTATCGGAGGATATTTCCTTTGGCCCTAGAGTCTTCTACGGGATCCGAGATACCTGTTCTCAGTTTCCAGACCAATAAGGCTAGCAAAGAGATCTACCAAATACAGAAGTAAATCTGAGAGATGAATTAACAGAACACTAAGCAGTTTCTCAGAAAGCTTCTTTCCAGATTTCTCTGAGGATATTTCCTTTTTCACCAGAGCCCTCTATGGGCTTCCAAATATCACTTTGCCAATTCCACAAGAGCTGTCTTAGCGAAAGGCTTCTTGAGGGGAAAGCTGTAACTCTGTGAGATGATTTCACAGAACACAAAAAAGTTTCTCAGAAAGCTTCTTTCTCTTTGTTATCTTAGGATATTTCCTTTGGCCCTATAGTCTTCAAAGGGATCAGAAATATCTGTTCTCAGATTCCACAGAAATAAGGCTAGCAATGAGATCCACGAAATACAGATGTAACTCAGTGAGATGAATTAACAGAACACTAAGCAGTCTCCCAGAAAGCTTCCTTCCAGATTTCATCTGAGGTTATATCCTTTTTCACCATAGCCCTTTTTGGGCTTCCAAATATCACTTTGCCAATTCCACAAGAACTCACATAGCGAAAGGCTTCTTGAGGGGAAAGCTGTAACTCTGTGAGATGATTTCACAGAACACAAAGAAGCTTCTCAGAAACCTTCTTTCTCTTTGTTATCTGAGGATATTTCCTTTGCCCTATAGTCTTCAAAGGTATCCGAAATATCTGTTCGCAGATTCCACAGAAATAAGGCTAGCAAGGAGATCCACGAAATACCGATGTAACTCTCTGAGATGAATTAACAGAACACTACGCAGTTTCTCAGAAAGCTTCTTTCCAGATTTCGTCTGAGGTTATTTCCTTTTTCACCATAGCCCTCTATGTGCTTCGAAATATCACTTTGCCAATTCCACAAAAACTGTCTTAGCGAAAGGCTTATTGAGGGGAAAGCTGTAACTCTGTGAGATGATTTCACAGAACACAAAGAAGTTTCTCAGAAAGCTTCTTTCTCTTTGTTATCGGAGGATATTTCCTTTGGCCGTATAGTCTTCAAAGGGATCCCAAATATCTGTTCGCAGATTCCACAGAAATAAGGCTAGCAAAGAGATCCACGAAATACAGATGTAACTCTGTGAGATGAATTAACAGAACACTAAGCAGTTTCCCAGAAAGCTTCTTTCCAGATTTCATCTGAAGATATTTCCTTTTTCACCGAAGCCCTCTATGGCCTTCCAAATATCAATTTGCCAATTCCACAAGAATTGTCTTAGCAAAAGGCTTCTTGAGGGGAAAGCTGTACTCTGTGAGATGATTTCACAGAACACAAAGAAGTTTCTCAGAAAGCTTCTTTCTCTTTGTTATCGGAGGATATTTCCTTAGGCCCTATAGACTTCTAAGGGATCCGAAATATCTGTTCTCAGATTCCACAGAAATAAGTCTAGGAAAGAGATCCACAAAATACAGATGTAACTCTGTGAGATGAATTAACAGAACACTAAGCAGTTTCTCAGAAAGCTTCTTTCCACATTTCATCTGAGGATATTTCCTTTTTCACCATAGCCCTGTATGGGCTTCCAAATATTTCTTTGCCAATTCCACAAGAACTGACTTAGCGAAAAGCCTCTTGAGGGGAAAGCTGTAACTCTGTGAGATGATTTCACAGAACACAAAGAAGTTTCTCAGAAAGCATCTTTTTCTTTGTTTTCGGAGGATATTTCCTTTGGCCCTATAATCTTCTTAGGGATCAGAAATATCTGTTCTCAGATTCCACAGCAATAAGGCTTGCAAAGAGATCCACGAAATACAGATGTAACTCCGTTAGATGAATTAACAGAACACTAAGCAGTTTCTCAGAAAGCTTCTTTACAGATTTCATCTGAGGATATTTCCTTTTTCACCATAGCCCTCTATGCGCTTCCAAATATCACTTTGCCAATTCCACTAGAACTGTCTTAGCGAAAGGCTTCTTGAGGGGAAAGCTCTAACTCTGTGAAGTGATTTCAAAGAACACAAAGAAGTTTCTCAGAAAGCTTCTTTCTCTTTGTTATCGGAGGATATTTCCTTTGGCCCTATAGTCTTCTAAGGGATCCGAAATATCTGTTTTCAGATTCCACAAAAATAAGGCTAGCAAAGAGATCCACGAAGTACACATGTAACTCTGTGAGATGAATTAACAGAACACTAAGCAGTTTCCCAGAAAGCTTCTTTCCAGATTTCATCTGAGGATATTTCCTTTTTCACCGTAGCCCTCTATGGGCTTCCAAATATCACTTTGCCAATTCCACAAGAACTGTCTTAGCGAAAAGCTTCTTGAGGGGAAAGCTGTAACTCTGTGAGATGATTTCACAGAACACAAAGAAGTTTCTCAGAAAGCTTCTTTCTCTTTGTTATCAGAGGATATTTCCTTTGGCTCTATAGTCTTCAAAGGGATCCGAAATATCTGTTCTCAGATTCTACAGAAATAAGGCTAGCAATGAGATCCACGAAATACAGATGTAACTCAATGAGATAAATTAACAGAACACTAAGCAGTCTCCCAGAAAGCTTCTTTACAGATTTCATCTGAGGATATTTCCTTTTTCACCATAGCCCTCTATGCGCTTCCAAATATCACTTTGCCAATTCCACTAGAACTGTCTTAGCGAAAGGCTTCTTGAGGGGAAAGCTCTAACTCTGTGAAGTGATTTCAAAGAACACAAAGAAGTTTCTCAGAAAGCTTCTTTCTCTTTGTTATCGGAGGATATTTCCTTTGGCCCTGTAGTCTTCTAAGGGATCCGATATATCTGTTCTCAGATTCCACAGAAATAAGGCTAGCAAATAGATCCACGAAATACAGATGTAACTCTGTGAGATGAATTAACAGAACACTAAGCAGTTTCTCAGAAAGTTTCTTTCCAGATTTCATCTGAGGATATTTCCTTTTTCACTGTAGCCCTCTATGCGCTTCCAAAAATCACTTTGCCAATTCCACTAGAACTGTCTTAGCGAAAGGCTTCTTGAGGGGAAAGCTGTAATTCTGTGAGATGATTTCACAGATATCACCCCAGCCCTCTATGGACTTCCAAATATCACTTTGCCAATACCACAAGAACCATCTTAACGAAAGGCTTCTGCGGGGAAAGCTGTAACTCTGTGAGATGATTTCACAGAACACAAAGAAGTTTCTCAGAAAGCTTCTTTCTCTTTGTTATCGGGGGATATTTCCTTTAGCCCTATAATCTTCAAAAGGATCCGATATATCTGTTCTCAGATTCCACAGAAGGAAGGCAGCAAAGAGATCCACGAAATACAGATGTAATTCTGTGAGATGAATTAACAGGACACTAAGCAGTTTCTCAGAAAGCTTCTTTCCAGATTTCATCTGAGGATATTTCCTTTTTCACCATAGCCATCTATGCGCTTCCAAATATCACTTTGCCAATTCCACTAGAACTGTCTTAGCGAAAGGCTTCTTGAGGGGAAAGCTGTAATTCTGTGAGATGATTTCACAGATATCAAAGAAGTTTCTCAGAAGGCTTCTTTCTATTTGTTATCGGAGGATATTTCCTTTGGCCTTATAGTCTTCTAAGGGATCCGAAATATCTGTTCTCAGATTCCAGAGAAATAAGGCTAGCAAAGAGATCCACGAAATACAGATGTAACTCTGTGAGATGAATTAACATAACACTACGCAGATTCTCAGAAAGCTTCTTTCCAGATTTCATCTGAGGATATTTCCTTTTTCACCATAGCCCTCTATGGGCTTCCAAATATCACTTTGTCAATTCCACAAGAAATGTCTTAGTGAACGGCTTCTTGAGGGGAATGCTGTAACTCTGTTAGATGATTTCACAGAACACAAAGAAGTGTCTCAGAAAGCTTCTTTCTCTTTGTTATCGGAGGATATTTCCTTTGGCCCTATAGTCTTCCAAGGGATCCGAAATATCTCTCCTGAGATTCCACAGAAATAAGGCTAGCAAAGGGATCCACCAAATACAGATGTAACTCTGTGAGATGAATTAACAGAACACTAAGCAGTTTCTCAGAAAACTTCCTTCCAGATTTCATCTGAGGATAATTCCTTTTTCACCATAGACTTCTATGGGCTTCCAAATATCACTTTGCCTATTCCACAAGAACTGTCTTAGCGAAAGGGTTCTTCAGGGGAAAGCTGTATCTCTGTGAGATGATTTCACAGAACACAAAGAAGTTTCTCAGAAATCTTCTTTTCTCTTTGTTATCGGAGGATATTTCCTTTGGCCCCAGAGTCTTCAAAGGGATCCGAAATATCTGCTCTCAGATTCCAGAGAAATTAGGTTAGCAAAGGGATCCACGAAATACAGATGTAACTCTGTGAGATGAATTAACAGAACACTAAGAAGTTTCTCAGAAAGCTTCTTTCTAGATTTCATCTGAGGATATTTCCTTTTTCACCCCAGACCTCTATGGGCTTCCAAATATCACTTTGCCATTTCCACAAGAACTGTCTTAACGAAAGGCTTCTGAGGGGAAAGCTGAAACTCTGTGAGATGATTTCACAGAACACAAAGAAGTTTCTCAGAAAGCTTCTTTCTCTTTGTTATCGGAGGATATTTCCTTTGGCCCTATAGTCTTCTAAGGGATCCGAAATATCTGTTCTCGAATTCCTCAGAAATAAGGCTAGCAAAGAGATACACCAAATACAGATGTAACTCTATGAGATGAATTAACAGAACACTAAGCAGTTTCTCAGAAACCTTCTTTCCAGATTTCATCCGAGGATATTTCCTTTTTCACAATAGCCCTCTATGGGCTTTCAAATATCACTTTGTCAATTCCAAAAGAACTGTCTTAGTGAAAGTCCTCTTGAGGTGAAAGCTGTAACTCTGTGAGATGATTTCACAGAACACAAAGAAGTTTCTCAGAACGTTTCTTTCTCTTTTTTATCGGAGGATATTTCCTTTGGCCCTATAGTCTTCAAAGGGATCCGAAATATCTGTTCTCAGATTCCACAGAAATAAGGCTAGCAAAGAGATCCACGAAATACAGATGTAACTCTGTGAGATAAACAAACAAAACCCTAAGAAGTTTCTCAGAAAGCTTCTTTCCAGATTTCATCTGAGGATATTTCCTTTTTCACCACAGCCCTCTATGGGCTTCCAAATATCACTTTGCCAATTCCACAAGAACTGTCTTAGCGAAAGGCTTCTTGAGGGCCAAGCTGTAACTCTGTGAGATGATGTCACAGAACACAAAGAAGTTTCTCAGAAAGCTTATTTCTCTTTGTTATAGGAGGATATTTCCTTTGGCCCTATAGTCTTCAAAGGGATCCCAAATATCTGTTCTCAGATTCCACAGAAATAAGGCTAGCAAAGAGATCCACCAAATACAGATGTAACTCTGTGAGATGAATTAACAGAACACTAAGCAGCTTCTCAGAAAGCTTCTTTCCAGATTTCATCTGAGGATAATTCCTTTTTCACTATAGACATCTATGGGCTTCCAAATATCACTTTTCCAATTCCACAAAAACTTTCTTAGCCAAAGGCTTCTTCAGGGGAAAGCTGTATCTCTGTGAGATGATTTCACAGAACACAAAGAAGTTTCTCAGAAATCTTCTTTCTCTTTGTTATCGGAGGATATTTCCTTTAGCCCTATATTCTTTAAAGGGATCCGAAATATCTGTTCTCAGATTCCAGAGAAATAAGGCTAGCAAAGAGATCCACGAAATACAGATGTAACACTGTGAGATGAATTAACAGAACACTAAGAAGTTTCTCAGAAAGCTTCTTTCCAGATTTCATCTGAGAGTATTTCCTTTTTCACCATAGCCCTCTATGCGCTTCCAAATATCACTTTGCCAATTCCACAAGAACTGTCGTAGCGAACGGCTTCTAGAGGGGAAACTGTAACTCTGTGAGATGATTTCAAAGAACACAAAGAAGTTCCTCAGAAAGCTTCTTTCTTTTTGTTATCGGAGATTATTTCCTTTTCCCCTAGAGTCTTCAAAGGGATCCGAAATATCTGTTCTCAGATTCCACAGAAATAAGACAGGCAAGGAGATACACGAAATACACATGTAACTCTGTGAGATGAAGTAAGAGAACACTGAGCAGTTTCTCAGAAAGCTTCTTTCCAGATTTCATCTCAGGATATTTCCTTTTTCAACATAGCCCTCTATGGACTTCCAAATATCACTTTGCCAAATCCACAAGAACTGTCTTAACGAAAGGCTTCTGAGAGGAAAGCTGTAACTCTGTGAGATGGTTTCACAGAACACAAAGAAATTTCTCAGACAGCTTCTTTCTCTTTGTTATCAGAGTTTATTTCCTTTGGCTCTATAGTCTTCAAAGGGATCCGAAATATCTGTTCTCAGATTCCACAGAAATAAGGCTAGCAAGAAATCCACCAAACACAGATGTAACTCTGTGAGATGAATTAACAGAACACTAAGCAGTTTCTCAGAAAGCTTCTTTCCAGATTTCATCTGAGGATAATTCCTTTTTCACCATAGCCATCTATGCGCTTCCAAATATCACTTTGCCAATTCCACTAGAACTGTCTTAGCGAAAGCCTTCTTGAGGGGAAAGCTGTAATTCTGTGAGATGATTTCACAGATATCAAAGAAGTTTCTCAGAAGGCTTCTTTCTCTTTGTTATCGGAGGATATTTCCTTTGGCCCTATAGTCTTTAACGGGATCCGAAATATCTCTTCTCAGATTCCACAGAAATAAGGCTTGCAAAGAGATGCACGAAATACAGATGTAACTCTGTGAGATGAATTAACAGAACACTAAGCAGTTTCTCAGAAAGCTTCTTTCCAGATTTCATCTGAGGATATTTCCTTTTTCACCATAGCCCTCTAGGCGCTTCAAAATATCACTTTGCCAATTCCACAAGAACTGTCTTAGCGAAAGACTTCTCGATGGGAAAGCTGTAACTCTGTGAGATGATTTCACAGAACACAGAGCAGTTTCTCAGAAAGTTTCTTTCTCTTTGTTATCGGAGGATATTTCCTTTGGCCCTATATTCATCAAAGGGATCCGAAATATCTGTTCTCAGATTTCACAGAAATAAGGCTAGCCAAGAGATCCACGAAATACAGATGTAACTCTGTGAGATGAATTAAAAGAACACTAAGCAGTTTCTCAGAAAGCTTCTTTCCAGATTTCATCTGAGGATATTTCCTTTTTCACCATAGCCCTCTATGGGATTCCAAATATCACTTTGCCAATTCCACAAGAACTGTCTTAGCGAAAGACTTCTCGATGGGAAAGCTGTAACTCTGTGAGATGATTTCACAGAACACAGAGCAGTTTCTCAGAAAGTTTCTTTCTCTTTGTTATCGGAGGATATTTCCTTTGGCCCTATGTTCATCAAAGGGATCCGAAATATCTGTTCTCAGATTTCACAGAAATAAGGCTAGCCAAGAGATCCACGAAATACAGATGTAACTCTGTGAGATGAATTAAAAGAACACTAAGCAGTTTCTCAGAAAGCTTCTTTCCAGATTTCATCTGAGGATATTTCCTTTTTCACCATAGCCCTCTATGGGATTCCAAATATCACTTTGCCAATTCCACAAGAACTGTCTTAGCGAAAGGCTTCTTGAGGGGAAAGCTGTAACTCTGTGAGATGATTTCACAGAACACAAAGAAGTTTCTCAGAAACCTTCTTTCTCTTTGTACCGGAGGATAATTCCTTTGGCCCTATAGTCTTCTGGTGATGTGAAAACTCTGTTCT
Source organism: Macaca nemestrina (assembly GCF_043159975.1). Taxonomy (NCBI): domain Eukaryota; kingdom Metazoa; phylum Chordata; class Mammalia; order Primates; family Cercopithecidae; genus Macaca; species Macaca nemestrina. The sequence continues at coordinate 30,323,150 of NC_092143.1, forward strand.
CAGATTCCACAGAAATAAGGCTAGCAAAGAGATCCACGAAATACAGATGTAACTCTGTGAGATGAATTAACAGAACACTAATCAGTTTCTCAGAAAGCTTCTTTCTCTTTGTATCGGAGGATATTTCCTTTGGCCTTGTAATCTTCTAAGGGATCCGAAATATCTGTTCTCAGATTCCACAGAAATAAGGCTAGCAAAGAGATCCACGAAATACAGATGTAACTATGTGAGATGAATTAACAGAACATTAAGCTGATTCTCAGAAAGCTTCTTTCCAGATTTCATCTGAGGCTATTTTCTTTTTCACCATAGCCCTCTATGCGCTTCCAAATATCACTTTGCCAATTCCACAAGAACTGTCTTAGGGAACGGCTTCATGAGGGGAAAGCTGTAACTCTGTTAGATGATTTCACAGAACACAAAGAAGTTTCTCATAAAGCTTCTTTCTCTTTGTTATCGGAGGATATTTCCTTTGGCCCTAGAGTCTTCAAAGGGATCCGAAATATCTGTTCTATGATTCCAGAGAAATAAGGCTAGCAAAGAGATCCACGAAATACAGATGTAACTCTGTGAGATGAATTAACAGAACACTAAGCAGTTTCTCAGAAACCTTCTTTCCAGATTTCATCTGAGGATATTTCTTTTTTCACCATAGCCCTCCATGAGCTTCCAAATATCACTTTGCCAATTCCACAAGAACTCTATTAGCGAACGGCTTCTTGAGAGGAAAGCTGTAACTCTGTGAGATGATTTCACAGAACACAAAGAATTTTCTCCGAAATCTTCTTTCTCTTTGTTATCGGAGGATATTTCCTTTGGCCCTATAGTCTTCTAAGGGATCCGAAATATCTGTTCTCGAATTCCACAGAAATAAGGCCAGCAAAGAGATCCACGAAACACAGATGTAACTCTGCGAGATGAATTAACAGAACACTAAGCAGTTTCTCAGAAACCTACTTTCCAGATTTCATCTGAGGATATTTCCTTTTTCACCATAGCCCTCTATAGGCTTCGAAATATCACTTTGCCAATTCCACAAGAACTGTCTTAGCGAAAGGCTTCTTGAAAGGAAAGAAGTAACTCTGTAAGATGATTTCACAGAACACAAATACTTTCTCAGAAAGCTTCTTTCTCTATGTTATCGGAGGATATTTCCTTGGGCCGTATAGTGTTCTAAGGGATCCGAAATATCTGTTCTCAGATTCCACAGAAATAAGGCTAGCAAAGAGATACACCTAATACAGATGTTACTATATGAGATGAATTAACAGAACACTAAGCAGTTTCTCAGAAACCTTCTTTCCAGATTTCATCTGAGGATATTTCCTTTTTCACAATAGCCCTCTATGGGCTTCCAAATATCACTTTGTCAATTCCAAAAGAACTGTCTTAGTGAAAGGCTTCTTGAGGGGACAGCTGTAACTCTGTGAGATGATTTCACAGAACACAAAGAAGTTTCTCAGAAAGCTTCTTTCTCTTTTTTATCGGAGGATATTTCCTTTGGCCCTATAGTCTTCAAAGGGATCCGAAATATCTGTTCTCAGATTCCACAGAAATAAGGCTGGTAAAGAGATCCACGAAATACAGATGTAACTCTGTGAGATGAATTAACAGAACACTAAGCTGTTTCTCAGAAAGCTTCTTTCCAGATTTCATCAGAGGATATTTCCTCTTTCACCATAGCCCTCTATGCGCTTCCAAATATCACTTTGCCAATTCCACAAGAACTGTCTAAGCGGAAGGATTCTTGAGGGGAAAGCTGTAACTCTGTGAGATGAGTTCACAGAACACAAAGAAGTTTCTCATAAAGCTTCTTTCTCTTTGTTATCGGAGGATGTTTCCTTTGACCCTATAGTCTTCTTAGGGATCCGAAATATCTATTCTCAGATTCCACAGAAATAAGGCTAGCAAAGAAATCCACGAAATACAGATGTAACTCTATGAGAAGAATTAACAGAACACTAAGCAGTCTCCCAGAAAGATTCTTTCCAGATTTCATCTGAGGACATTTCCTTTTTTACGATAGCCCTCTATGCGCTTCCAAATATCACTTTGCCAATTCCACAAGAACTGTCTTAGCGAAAGGCTTCTTTAGGGGAAAGCTGTAACTCTGTGAGATGATTTCAAAGAACACAAAGAAGTTTCTCAGAAAGCTTCTTTCTTTGTGTTATCGGAGATTATTTCCTTTGGCCCTAGAATCTTCAAAGGATCCGAAATATCTGTTCTCAGATTCCACAGAAATAAGGCTCGCAAAGAGATCCACGAAATACAGATGTAACTCTGTGAGATGAATTAACAGAACACTAAGCAGTTTCTCAGAAAGCTTCTTTCCAGATTTCATCTGAGGATATTTCCTTTTTTACCATAGCCCTCTATGCGCTTCCAAATATCACTTTGCCAATTCCACAAGAACTGTCTTAGCGAAAGCCTTCTTTAGGGGAAAGCTGAAACTCTGTGACATGATTTCACAGAACACAAAGAAGTTTCTAAGAAAGCTTCTTTCTCTTTGTTATCGGAAGATATTTCCTTTGGCCCTAGAGTCTTCTAAGGGATCCGAAATATCTGTTCTCAGATTCCACAGAAATAAGGCTAGCAAAGAGATCCACGATATACAGAGGTAACTCTGTGAGATGAATTAACAGAACACTAAGCAGTTTCTCAGAAAGCTTCTTTCCAGATTTCATCTGAGGATATTTCCTTTTTCACCATAGCCCTCTAGGCGCTTCCAAATATAACTTTGCCAATTCCACAAGAACTGTCTTAGTGAAAGGCTTCTTCAGGGGAAATCTGTAACTCTGTGAGATGATTTCACAGACCCAAAGAAGTTTCTCAGAAAGCTTCTTTCTCTTTGTTATCGGAGGATATTTCCTTTGGCCCTATAATTTCAAAAGGGATCCGAAATATCTGTTCTCAGATTCCACAGAAATAAGGCTAGCAAAGAGATCCACGAAATACGGATGTAACTCTGTGAGATGAATTAACAGAACACTAAGCAGTTTCTCAGAAAGCTTCTTTCCAGATTGCATCTGAGGATATTTCCTTTTTCACCATTGCCCTCTATGGGTTTCCAAATATCACTTTGCCAATTCCACCAGAACTATCTTAGCGAAAGACTTCTTGAGGGGAAAGCTGTAACTCTGTGAGATGATTTCACAGAACACAAAGAAGTTTCTCAGAAAGCTTCTTTCTCTTTGTTATCGGAGGAGATTTCCTTGGGCCCAATAGTCTTCAAAGGGATCCGAAATATCTGTTCTCAGATTCCACAGAATTAAGGCTAGCAAAGAGATCCACGAAATACAGATGTAACTCTGTGAGATGAATTAACAGAACACTAAGCAGTTTCTCGGAAAGCTTCTTTCCAGATTTCATCTGAGGATATTTCCTTTTTCACCATAGCCCACTATTCGCTTCCAAATATCACATTGCCAATTCCACAAGAACTGTCTTAGCGAAAGACTTCTTCAGGGGAAAGCTGTAACTCTGTTAGATGATTTCACAGAACACAAAGAAGTTTCTCAGAAAGCTTCCTTCTCTTTGTTATCGGAGTTTATTTCCTTTCGCCCTATATTCATCAAAGGGATCCGAAATATTGTTCTCAGATTCCACAGAAATAAGGCTAGCAAAGAGAGCCACGTAATACAGATGTAACTCGGTGAGATGAATTAACAGAACACTAAGCAGTTTCTCAGAAAGCTTCTTTCCATATTTCATCTGAGGATATTTCCTTTTCACAATTGCCTCTATGGGCTTCCAAATATCACTTTGCCAATTCCACAACAACTGTCTTAGCGAAAGACTTCCTAAGGGGAAAGCTGTAACTCTGTGAGATGATTTCACAGAACACAAAGAAGTTTCTCAGAAAGATTCTTTCTCTTTGTTATCGGAGGAGATTTCGTTTGGCCCTATAGTCTTCATAGGGATCCGAACCCTCTGTTCTCAGATTACACAGAAATAAGGCTAGCAAAGAGATCCACGAAATACAGATGTAACTCTGTGACATGAATTAACAGAACACTAAGCAGTTTCTCAGAAAGCTTCTTTCCAGATTTCATCTGAGGATATTTCCTTTTTCACCATTGCCCTCTATTGGCTTCCAAATATCACTTTGCCAATTCCACAAGAACTGTCTTAGCGAAAGTCTTCTTGAGGGGAAAGCTGTAACTCTGTGAGATGATTTCACAGAACACAAAGAAGTTTCTCAGAAAGCTTCTTTCTCTTTCTTATCGGAGGAGATTCCCTTTGGCCGTATAGTCTTCTAAGGGATCCGAAATATCTGTTCTCAGATTCCACAGAAATGAGGCTAGCAAAGAGATCCACGATATACAGAGGTAACTCTGTGAGATGAATTAACAGAACACTAAGCAGTTTCTCAGAAAGCTTCTTTCCAGATTTCATCTGAGGATATTTCCTTTTTCACCATAGACCTCTAGGCGCTTCCAAATATAACTTTTCCAATTCCACAAGAACTGTCTTAGTGAATGGCTTCTTCAGGGGAAATCTGTAACTCTGTGAGAAGATTTCACAGAATCCAAAGAAGTTTCTCAGAAAGCTTCTTTCTCTTTGTTATCGGAGGATATTTCCTTTGGCCCTATAATTTCAAAAGGGAACCGAAATATCTGTTCTCAGATTCCTCAGAAATAAGGCTAGCAAAGAGATCCACGAAATACAGATGTAACTCTGTGAGAATAATTAACAGAACACTAAGCAGTTTCTCAGAAAGCTTCTTTCCAGATTTCATCTGAGGATATTTCCTTTTTCACCATAGCCCTCTATGCGCTTCCAAATATCACTTTGCCAATTCCACAAGAAATGTCTTCGCGAAAGGCTTCTTGAGGGGAAAGCTGTACCTCTATGAGATGATTTCACAGAACACAAAGAAGTTTCTCAGAAAGCTTCTTTCTCTTTGTTATCCGAGTTTATTTCCTTTGGCCCTATAGTCTTCAAAGGGATCCGAAATAACTGTTCTCAGATTCCACAGAAATAAGGCTAGCAAAGAGATCCACGAAATACAGATGTAACTCTGTGAGATGAATTAACAGAACACTAAGCAGTTTCTCAGGAAGCTTCCTTCCAGATTTCATCTGAGGATATTTCCTTTTTCACCATAGCCCTCTAGGGTCTTCCAAATATCACTTTGCGCATTCCACAAGAACTGTCTTAGCGAAAGGCTTCTTGAGGGGAAAGCTGTAACTCTGTGAGATGAATTCACAGGACACAAAGAAGTTTCTCAGAAAGCTTCTTTCTCTTTGTTGTCGGAGTATATTTCCTTTGGCCCTATAGTCTTCTAAGGGATCCGAAATATCTTTTCTCAGATTCTACAGAAATAAGACTAGCAAAGAGATCCACGAAATACAGATGTAACTCTGTCAGATGAATTAACAGAACACTAAGCAGTTTCTCAGAAAGTTTCTTTCCAGATTTCATTTGAGGATATTTCCTTTTTCACCATAGCCCTCTATGGGCTTCCGAATATCACTATGCCAATTCCACAAGAAATGTCTTAGTGAAAAGCTTCTTGAGGGGTAAGCTGTAACTCTGTGAGATGATTTCACAGAAAACAAAGAAGTTTCCCTGAAAGCTTCTTTCTCTTTGTATCGGAGTATATTTCCTTTGGCCTTGTAGTCTTCTAAGGGATCCGAAATATTTGTTCTCAGATTCCACAGAAATAAGGCTAGCCAAGAGATCCACGAAATACAGATGTAACTCTGTGAGATGAATTAACAGAACACAAAGCATTTTCTCAGAAAGCTTCTTTCCAGATTTCATCTGAGGATATTTCGTTTTTCACCATAGCCCCCTATGCGCTTCCAAATATCACTTTGCCAATTCCACAAGAACTGTCTTAGAGAAAGGCTTCTTCAAGGGAAAGCTGTAACTCTGTGAGATGATTTCACAGAACCCAAAGAAGTTTGTCAGAAAGCTTCTTTCTCTTTGTTACTGGAGGATAATTCCTTTGGCCCTATAGTCTTCTAGTGATGCGAAAACTCTGTTCTCAGATTCCACAGAAATAAGGCTAGCAAAGAGATCCACGAAATACAGATGTAACTCTGTTAGATGAATAAACAGAACACTAATCAGTTTCTCAGAAAGCTTCTTTCCAGATTTCATCTGAGGATATTTCCTTTTTCACCATACCCTATAAGGGCTTCCAAATATCACTTTGCCAATTCCACAAGAACTGTTTAAGCGAAAGGCTTCTTGAGGGGAAAGCTGTAACTCTGTGAGATGAATTCACAGGACACAAAGAAGTTTCTCAGAAAGCTTCTCTCTCTTTGTTATCGGAGGATATTTCCTTTGGCCCTCTAGTCTTCTAAGGGATCCGAAATATCTGTTCTCAGATTCTACAGAAATAAGGCTAGCAAATAGATCCACGAAATACAGATGTAACTCTGTGAGATGAATTAAGAGAACACTAAGCTGTTTCTCAGAAAGCTTCTTTCCAGATTTCATTTGAGGATATTTCCTTTTTCACCATGGCCCTATATGGGCTTCGAAATATCACTTTGCCAATTCCACAAGAACTGTCTTAGCGAAAGGCTTCTTGAAAGGAAAGAAGTAACTCTATGAGATGATTTCACAGAACACAAATACTTTCTCAGAAACCTTCTTTCTCTATGTTATCGGAGGATATTTCCTTGGGCCGTATAGTGTTCTAAGGGATCCGAAATATCTGTTCTCAGATTCCACAGAAATAAGGCTAGCAAGGAGATCCACGAAATACAGATATAACTCTGTGAGATGAATTAACAGAACACTAAGCTGTTTCTCAGAAGGCTTCTTTCCATATTTCATCTGAGGATATTTCCTTTTTCACCATAGCCCTCTATGCGCTTCCAAATATCACTTTGCCAATTCCACAAGAACTGTCTTAGCGAAAGGCTTCTTGAGGGGAAAGGTGTAACTCTGTGAGATGATATCACAGAACACAAAGAGGTTTCTCAGAAAGCTTCTTTCTCTTTGTTTTGGAGGATATTTCCTTTAGCCCTATAGTCTTCTAAGGGATCCGAAATATCTGCTCTCAGATTCCACAGAAATAAGGCTAGCAAAGAGATCCACGAAATAGAGATGTAACTCTGTGAGATGAACTAACAGAACACTAAGCAGTTTCGCAGAAAGCTTCTTTCCAGATTTCATCTGAGGATATTTCTTTTTTCACCATAGCCCTCTATGCGCTTCCAAATATCACTTTGCCAATTCCACAAGAACTGTCTTAGAGAAAGGCTTCTTCAAGGGAAAGCTGTAACTCTGTGAGATGATTTCACAGAACCCAAAGAAGTTTCTCAGAAAGCTTCTTTCTCTTTGTTACTGGAGGATAATTCCTTTGGCCCTATAGTCTTCTAGTGATGCGAAAACTCTGTTCTCAGATTCCACAGAAATAAGGCTAGCAAAGAGATCCACGAAATACAGATGTAACTCTGTGAGATGAATTAACAGAACACGAAGCAGTTTCTCAGAAAGCTTCTTTCCAGATTTCATCTGAGGATATTTCCTTTTTCACCATACCCTATAAGGGCTTCCAAATATCACTTTGCCAATTCCACAAGAACTGTTTAAGCGAAAGGCTTCTTGAGGGGAAAGCTGTAACTCTGTGAGATGAATTCACAGGACACAAAGAAGTTTCTCAGAAAGCTTCTTTCTCTTTGTTATCGGATGATATTTCCTTTGGCCCTCTAGTCTTCTAAGGGATCCGAAATATCTGTTCTCAGATTCTACAGAAATAAGGCTAGCAAAGAGATCCACGAAATACAGATGTAACTCTGTGAGATGAATTAACAGAACACTAAGCTGTTTCTCAGAAAGCTTCTTTCCAGATTTCATTTGAGGATATTTCCTTTTTCACCATGGCCCTATATGGGCTTCCAAATATCACTTTGCCAATTCCACAAGAACTGTCTTAGCGAAAGGCTTCTTGAGGGGAAAGCTGTAACTCTGTGACATGATTTCACAGAACACAAAGAAGTTTCTCAGAAAGCTTCTTTCTCTTTGTTATCGGAGGATATTACATTTGGCCCTATAGTCTTCTAAGGGATCCGAAATATCTGTTCTCAGATTCCACAGAAATAAGGCTAGCAAAGAGATCCACGAAATACAGTTGTAACTCTGTGAGATGAATTAACAGAACACTAAGAAGTTTCTCAGAAAGCTTCTTTTCAGATTTCATCTGACGTTATTTCCTTTTTCACCATATCCCTCTAGGCGCTTGCAAATATCACTTTCCAATTCCACAACAACTGTCTTAGCGAAAGGCTTCTTGAGGGGAAAGCTGTAACTCTGTGACATTATTTCACGGAACACAAAGAAGTTTCTCAGAAAGCTTCTTTCTCTTTGTTATCGGAGGATATTTCCTTTGGCCCTATAGGCTACTAAGGGATCCGAAATATTGTTCTCAGATACCACAGAAATAAGGCTAGCAAAGAGATCCACAAAATACAGATATAACTCGGTGAGATGAATTAACAGAACACTAAGCTGTTTCTCAGAAGGCTTCTTTCCATATTTCATCTGAGGATATTTCCTTTTTCACCATAGCCCTCTATGCGCTTCCAAATATCACTTTGCCAATTCCACAAGAACTGTCTTAGCGAAAGGCTTCTTGAGGGGAAAGCTGTAAGTCTGTGAGATGATTTCACAGAACACAAAGAAGTTTCTCAGAAAGCTTCTTTCTCTTTGTTATCGGAGGATATTTCCTTTAGCCCTATAGTCTTCTAAGGGATCCGAAATATCTGCTCTCAGATTGCACAGAAATAAGGCTAGCAAAGAGATCCACGAAATACAGATGTAACTCTGTGAGATGAATTAACAGAACACTAAGCAGTTTCTCAGAAACCTTCTTTCCAGATTTCATCTGAGGATATTTCCTTTTTCACCATAGCCCTCTAAGCGCTTCCAAATATCACTTTGCCAATTCCACAAGAAATGTCTTAGCGAAAGGCTTCTTGAGGGGAAAGATGTAACTCTGTGAGATGATTTCACAGAAAACAAACAAGTTTCTCAGAAAGCTTCTTTCTCTTTGTTATCGGAGGATATTTCCTTTGGCTCTATATTCTTCTAAGGGATCCGAAATATTGTTCTCAGATTCCAGAGAAATAAGGCTAGCAAAGAGATCCACGAAATACAGATATAACACTGTGAAATGAATTAACAGAACACTAAGCTGTTTCTCAGAAAGCTTCTTTCCAGATTTCATCTGAGGATATTTCCTTTTTCACCATAGCCCTCTGGGGGCTTCCAAATATCACTTTGCCAATTCCACAAGAACTGTCTTAGCGAAAGGCTTCTTAAGGGGAAAGCTGTAACTCTGTGAGATGAATTCATAGGACACAAAGACGTTTCTCAGAAAGCTTCTTTATCTTTGTTATCGGAGGATATTTCCTTTGGCCCTATAGTCTTCTAAGGGATCCGAAATATCTGTTCTCACATTCTACAGAAATAAGGCTAGCAAAGGGATCCACGAAATACAGATGTAACTCAGTGAGATGAATTAACAGAACACTAAGCACTTTCTCAGAAAGCTTCTTTCCAGATTTCATTTGAGGATATTTCCTTTTTCACCATGGCCCCCTATGGGCTTCCAAATATCACTTTGCCAATTCCACAAGAACTGTCTTAGCGAAAGGCTTCTTGAGCGGAAAGCTGTAACTCTGTGAGATGATTTCACAGAACACAAAGAAGTATCTCAGAAAGCTTCTTTCTCTTTGTTACCGGAGGATAATTCGTTTGGCCCTATAGTCTTCTAGTGATGCAAAAACTCTGTTCATAGATTCCACAGAAATAAGGCTAGAAAAGAGATCCACGAAATACAGATGTAACTCTGTGAGAAGAATTAACAGAACACTTCTCAGTTTCTCAGAAAGCTTCTTTATCTTTGTATCGGAGGATATTTCCTTGGCCCTATATTCATCAAAGGGATCCGAAATATCTGTTCTCAGATTTCACAGAAATAAGGCTAGCCAAGAGATCCACGAAATAGAGAAGTGACTCTGTGAGATGAATTAACAGATCACTAAGCAGTTTCTCAGAAAGCTTCTATCCAGATTTCATCTGAGGATATTTCCTTTTTCACCATAGCCCTCTATGGGCTTCCAAATATCACTTTGCCAATTCCACAAGAACTGTCTTAGCGAAAGGCTTCTTGAGGGGAAAGCTGTAACTCTGTGAGATGAATTCATAGGACACAAAGAAGTTTCTCAGAAAGCTTCTTTATCTTTGTTATCGGAGGATATTTCCTTTTGCCCTATAGTCTTCTAAGGGATCCGAAATATCTGTTCTCAGATTCTACAGAAATAAGGCTAGCAAAGGGATCCACGAAATACAGATGTAACTATGTGAGATGAATTAACAGAACACTAAGCAGTTTCTCAGAAAGCTTCTTTCCAGATTTCATTTGAGGATATTTCCTTTTTCACCATGGCGCCCTATGGGCTTCCAAATATCACTTTGACAATTCCACAAGAACTGTCTTAGCGAAAGGCTTCTAGAGCGGAATGCTGAAACTCTGTGAGATGGTTTCACGGAACACAACGAAGTTTCTCAGAAAGCTTCTTTCTCTTTGTTACCGGAGGATAATTCCTTTGGCCCTATAGTCTTCTAGTGATGCGAAAACTCTGTTCTCAGATTATACAGAAATAAGGATAGCAAAGAGATCCATGAAATACAGATGTAACTCTGTGAGATGAATTAACAGAACACTAATCAGTTTCTCAGAAAGTTTCTTTCTCTTTTATCGGAGGATATTTCCTTTGGCCCTATAATTTCAAAAGGGATCCGAAATATCTGTTCTCAGATTCCACAGAAATAAGGCAAGCAAAGAGATCCACGAAATACGAATGTAACACTGTGAGATGAATTAACAGAACACTAAGCAATTTCTCAGAAAGCTTCTTTCCAGATTTCATCTGAGGATATTTCCTTTTTCACCATTGCCCTCTAAGGGCTTCTGAATATCACTATGCCAATTCCCCAAGAAATGTCTTAGTGAAAGGCGTCTTGAGGTGAAAGCTGTAACTCTGTGAGATGATTTCAGAGAAAACAAAGAAGTTTCTCTGAAAGCTTCTTTCTCTTTGTATCGGAGTATATTTCCTTTGGCCTTGTAGTCTTCTAAGGGATCCGAAATATTTGTTCTCAGATTCCACAGAAATAAGGCTAGCCAAGAGATCCACGAAATACAGATGTAACTCTGTGAGATGAATTCACAGAACACTAAGCAGTTTCTCTGTATGCTTCTTTCCAGATTTCATCTGAGGATATTTCGTTTTTCACCATAGCCCTCTATGCGCCTCCAAATATCACTTTGCCAATTCCACAAGAACTGTCTTAGCGAAAGACTTCTTGAGGGCAAAGCTGGAACTCGGTGAGATGATTTCACAGAACACAAAGAAGTTTCTCAGAAAGCTTCTTTCTCTTTGTTATCGGAGGAGATTTCCTTGGGCCCAATAGTCTTCAAAGGGATCCGAAATATCTGTTCTCAGATTCCACAGAATTAAGGCTAGCAAAGAGATCCACGAAATACAGATGTAACTCTGTGAGATGAATTAACAGAACACTAAGCAGTTTCTCGGAAAGCTTCTTTCCAGATTTCATCTGAGGATATTTCCTTTTTCACCATAGCCCTCTAGGCGCCTCGAAATATAACTTCGCCAATTCCACAAGAACTGTCTTAGCGAAAGGCTTCTTGAGGGGAAAGCTGTAACTCTGTGAGATGAATTCACACGACACAAAGAAGTTTCTCAGAAAGTTTCCTTCACTTTGTTATCGGAGTTTATTTACTTTGTCCCTATATTCATCAAAGGGATCCGAAATATCTGTTCTCAGATTCCTCAGAAATAAGGCTAGCAAAGAGATCCACGAAATACAGATGTAACTCTGTGAGAATAATTAACAGAACACTAAGCAGTTTCTCAGAAAGCTTCTTTCCAGATTTCATCTGAGGATATTTCCTTTTTCACCATAGCCCTCCATGCGCTTCCAAATATCACTTTGCCAATTCCACAAGAAATGTCTTAGCGAAAGGCTTCTGGAGGGGAAAGCTGTACCTCTATAAGATGATTTCACAGAACACAAAGAAGTTTCTCAGAAAGCTTCTTTCTCTTTGTTATCCGAGTTTATTTCCTTTGGCCCTATAGTCTTCAAAGGAATCCGAAATAACTGTTCTCAGATTCCACAGAAATAAGGCTAGCAAAGAGATCCACGAAATACAGATGGAACTCTGTGAGATGAATTAACAGAACACTAAGCAGTTTCTCAGGAAGCTTCTTTCCAGATTTCATCTGAGGATATTTCCTTTTTCACCATAGCCCTCTAGGGGCTTCCAAATATCACTTTGCGCATTCCACAAGAACTGTCTTAGCGAAAGGCTTCTTGAGGGGAAAGCTGTAACTCTGTGAGATGAATTCACAGGACACAAAGAAGTTTCTCAGAAAGCTTCTTTCTCTTTGTTATCGGAGGATATTTCCTTTGGCCCTATAGTCTTCTAAGGGATCCGAAATATCTTTTCTCAGATTCTACAGAAATAAGACTAGCAAAGAGATCCACGAAATACAGATGTAACTCTGTCAGATGAATTAACAGAACACTAAGCAGTTTCTCAGAAAGTTTCTTTCCAGATTTCATTTGAGGATATTTCCTTTTTCACCATAGCCCTCTATGGGCTTCCGAATATCACTATGCCAATTCCACAAGAAATGTCTTAGTGAAAAGCTTCTTGAGGGGTAAGCTGTAACTCTGTGAGATGATTTCACAGAAAACAAAGAAGTTTCCCTGAAAGCTTCTTTCTCTTTGAATCGGAGTATATTTCCTTTGGCCTTGTAGTCTTCTAAGGGATCCGAAATATTTGTTCTCAGATTCCACAGAAATAAGGCTAGCCAAGAGATCCACGAAATAGAGATGTAACTCTGTGAGATGAATTAACAGAACACAAAGCATTTTCTCAGAAAGCTTCTTTCCAGATTTCATCTGAGGATATTTCGTTTTTCACCATAGCCCCCTATGCGCTTCCAAATATCACTGTGCCAATTCCACAAGAACTGTCTTAGCGAAAGACTTCTTGAGCTGAAAGAAGTAACTCTGTGAGATGATTTCACAGAACACAAATACTCTCTCAGAAAGCTTCTTTCTCTATGTTATCGGAGGATATTTCCTTGGGCCGTATAGTGTTCTAAGGGATCCGAAATATCTGTTCTCAGATTCCACAGAAATAAGGCTAGCAAAGAGATCCACGAAATACAGATATAACTCTGTGAGATGAATTAACAGAACACTAAGCAGTTTCGCAGAAAGCTTCTTTCCAGATTTCATCTGAGGATATTTCTTTTTACACCATAGCCCTCTATGCGCTTCCAAATATCACTTTGCCAATTCCACAAGAACTGTCTTAGAGAAAGTCTTCTTCAAGGGAAAGCTGTAACTCTGTGAGATGATTTCACAGAACCCAAAGAAGTTTCTCAGAAAGCTTCTTTCTCTTTGTTACTGGAGGATAATTCCTTTGGCCCTATAGTCTTCTAGTGATGCGAAAACTCTGTTCTCAGATTCCACAGAAATAAGGCTAGCAAAGAGATCCACGAAATACAGATGTAACTCTGTGAGATGAATAAACAGAACACTAATCAGTTTCTCAGAAAGCTTCTTTCCAGATTTCATCTGAGGATATTTCCTTTTTCACCATACCCTATAAGGGCTTCCAAATATCACTTTGCCTATTCCACAAGAACTGTTAAGCGAAAGGCTTCTTGAGGGGAAAGCTGTAACTCTGTGAGATGAATTCACAGGACACAAAGAAGTTTCTCAGAAAGCTTCTTTCTCTTTGTTATCGGAGGATATTTCCTTTGGCCCTCTAGTCTTCAAAGGGATCCGAAATATCTGTTCTCAGATTCTACAGAAATAAGGCTAGCAAAGGGATCCACGAAATACAGATGTAACTCTGTGAGATGAATTAACAGAACACTAAGCTGTTTCTCAGAAAGCTTCTTTCCAGATTTCATTTGAGGATATTTCCTTTTTCACCATGGCCCTATATGGGTTTCGAAATATCACTTTGCCAATTCCAGAAGAACTGTCTTAGCGAAAGGCTTCTTGAAAGGAAAGAAGTAACTCTATGAGATGATTTCACAGAACACAAATACTTTCTCAGAAAGCTTCTTTCTCTATGTTATCGGAGGATAGTTCCTTGGGCCGTATAGTGTTCTAAGGGATCCGAAATATCTGTTCTCAGATTCCACAGAAATAAGGCTAGCAAAGAGATCCACGAAATACAGATATAACTCTGTGAGATGAATTAACAGAACACTAAGCTGTTTCTCAGAAGGCTTCTTTCCATATTTCATCTGAGGATATTTCCTTTTTCACCATAGCCCTCTATGCGCTTCCAAATATCACTTTGCCAATTCCACAAGAACTGTCTTAGCGAAAGGCTTCTTGAGGGGAAAGGTGTAACTCTGTGAGATGATATCACAGAACACAAAGAGGTTTCTCAGAAAGCTTCTTTCTCTTTGTTTTGGAGGATATTTCCTTTAGCCCTATAGTCTTCTAAGGGATCCGAAATATCTTCTCTCAGATTCCACAGAAATAAGGCTAGCAAAGAGATCCACGAAATAGAGATGTAACCCTGTGAGATGAATTAACAGAACACTAAGCAGTTTCGCAGAAAGCTTCTTTCCATATTTCATCTGAGGATATTTCTTTTTTCACCATAGCCCTCTAGGCGCTTCCAAATATCACTTTGCCAATTCCACAAGAACTGTCTTAGAGAAAGGCTTCTTCAAGGGAAAGCTGTAACTCTGTGAGATGATTTCACAGAACCCAAAGAAGTTTCTCAGAAAGCTTCTTTCTCTTTGTTACTGGAGGATAATTCCTTTGGCCCTATAGTCTTCTAGTGATGCGAAAACTCTGTTCTCAGATTCCACAGAAATAAGGCTAGCAAAGAGATCCACGAAATACAGATGTAACTCTGTGAGATGAATAAACAGAACACTAATCAGTTTCTCAGAAAGCTTCTTTCCAGATTTCATCTGAGGATATTTCCTTTTTCACCATACCCTATAAGGGCTTCCAAATATCACTTTGCCAATTCCACAAGAACTGTTTAAGCGAAAGGCTTCTTGAGGGGAAAGCTGTAACTCTGTGAGATGAATTCACAGGACACAAAGAAGTTTCTCAGAAAGCTTCTTTCTCTTTGTTATCGGAGGATATTTCCTTTGGCCCTCTAGTCTTCTAAGGGATCCGAAATATCTGTTCTCAGATTCTACAGAAATAAGGCTAGCAAAGAGATCCACGAAATACAGATGTAACTCTGTGAGATGAATTAACAGAACACTAAGCTGTTTCTCAGAAAGCTTCTTTCCAGATTTCATTTGAGGATATTTCCTTTTTCACCATGGCCCTATATGGGCTTCCAAATATCACTTTGCCAATTCCACAAGAACTGTCTTAGCGAAAGGCTTCTTGAGGGGAAAGCTGTAACTCTGTGACATGATTTCACAGAACACAAAGAAGTTTCTCAGAAAGCTTCTTTCTCTTTGTTATCGGAGGATATTACCTTTGGCCCTATAGTCTTCTAAGGGATCCGAAATATCTGTTCTCAGATTCCACAGAAATAAGGCTAGCAAAGAGATCCACGAAATACAGTTGTAACTCTGTGAGATGAATTAACAGAACACTAAGAAGTTTCTCAGAAAGCTTCTTTTCAGATTTCATCTGACGTTATTTCCTTTTTCACCATATCCCTCTAGGCGCTTGCAAATATCACTTTCCAATTCCACAACAACTGTCTTAGCGAAAGGCTTCTTGAGGGGAAAGCTGTAACTCTGTGACATTATTTCACGGAACACAAAGAAGTTTCTCAGAAAGCTTCTTTCTCTTTGTTATCGGAGGATATTTCCTTTGGCCATGTAGGCTACTAAGGGATCCGAAATATTGTTCTCAGATACCACAGAAATAAGGCTAGCAAAGAGATCCACGAAATACAGATATAACTCTGTGAGATGAATTAACAGAACACTAAGCTGTTTCTCAGAAGGCTTTTTTCCATATTTCATCTGAGGATATTTCCTTTTTCACCATAGCCCTCTATGCGCTTCCAAATATCACTTTGCCAATTCCACAAGAACTGTCTTAGCGAAAGGCTTCTTGAGGGGAAAGCTGTAAGTCTGTGAGATGATTTCACAGAACACAAAGAAGTTTCTCAGAAAGCTTCTTTCTCTTTGTTATCGGAGGATATTTCCTTTAGCCCTATAGTCTTCTAAGGGATCCGAAATATCTGCTCTCAGATTCCACAGAAATAAGGCTAGCAAAGAGATCCACGAAATACAGATGTAACTCTGTGAGATGAATTAACAGAACACTAAGCAGTTTCTCAGAAACCTTCTTTCCAGATTTCATCTGAGGATATTTCCTTTTTCACCATAGCCCTCTAGGCGCTTCCAAATATCACTTTGCCAATTCCACAAGAAATGACTTAGCGAAAGGCTTCTTGAGGGGTAAGATGTAACTCTGTGAGATGATTTCACAGAAAACAAACAAGTTTCTCAGAAAGCTTCTTTCTCTTTGTTATCGGAGGATATTTCCTTTGGCCCTATAGTCTTCTAAGGGATCCGAAATATCTGTTCTCACATTCTACAGAAATAAGGCTAGCAAAGGGATCCACGAAATACACATGTAACTCAGTGAGATGAATTAACAGAACACTAAGCAATTTCTCAGAAAGCTTCTTTCCAGATTTCATTTGAGGATATTTCCTTTTTCACCATGGCCCCCTATGGGCTTCCAAATATCACTTTGCCAATTCCACAAGAACTGTCTTAGCGAAAGGCTTCTTGAGCGGAAAGCTGTAACTCTGTGAGATGATTTCACAGAACACAAAGAAGTATCTCAGAAAGCTTCTTTCTCTTTGTTACCGGAGGATAATTCGTTTGGCCCTATAGTCTTCTAGTGATGCAAAAACTCTGTTCTCAGATTCCACAGAAACAAGGCTAGAAAAGAGATCCACGAAATACAGATGTAACTCTGTGAGAAGAATTAACAGAACACTTCTCAGTTTCTCAGAAAGCTTCTTTACCTTTTATCGGAGGATATTTCCTTGGCCCTATATTCATCAAAGGGATACGAAATATCTGTTCTCAGATTTCACAGAAATAAGGCTAGCCAAGAGATCCACGAAATAGAGAAGTGACTCTGTGAGATGAATTAACAGATCACTAAGCAGTTTC
This sequence comes from Macaca nemestrina, assembly GCF_043159975.1. Lineage (NCBI taxonomy): Eukaryota > Metazoa > Chordata > Mammalia > Primates > Cercopithecidae > Macaca > Macaca nemestrina. Next base: position 30,340,348 of record NC_092143.1, read on the forward strand.
TCAGAAAGCTTCTATCCAGATTTCATCTGAGGATATTTCCTTTTTCACCATAGCCCTCTATGGGCTTCCAAATATCACTTTGCCAATTCCACAAGAACTGTCTAAGCGAAAGGCTTCTTGAGGGGAAAGCTGTAACTCTGTGAGATGATTTCACAGAACACAAAGAAGTTTCTCAGAAAGCTTCTTTCTCTTTGTTATCGGAGGATATTTCCTTTGGCCCTATAGTCTTCTAAGGGATCCGAAATATTGTTCTCAGATTCCACAGAAATAAGGCTAGCAAAGAGATCCACGAAATACAGATATAACTCTGTGAAATGAATTAACAGAACACTAAGCTGTTTCTCAGAAAGCTTCTTTCCAGATTTCATCTGAGGATATTTCCTTTTTCACCATTGCCCTCTGGGGGCTTCCAAATATCACTTTGCCAATTCCACAAGAACTGTCTTAGTGAAAGGCTTCTTAAGGGGAAAGCTGTAACTCTGTGAGATGAATTCATAGGACACAAAGACGTTTCTCAGAAAGCTTCTTTATCTTTGTTATCGGAGGATATTTCCTTTGGCCCTATAGTCTTCTAAGGGATCCGAAATATCTGTTCTCACATTCTACAGAAATAAGGCTAGCAAAGGGATCCACGAAATACAGATGTAACTCAGTGAGATGAATTAACAGAACACTAAGCAGTTTCTCAGAAAGCTTCTTTCCAGATTTCATTTGAGGATATTTCCTTTTTCACCATGGCCCCCTATGGGCTTCCAAATATCACTTTGCCAATTCCACAAGAACTGTCTTAGCGAAAGGCTTCTTGAGCGGAAAGCTGTAACTCTCTGAGATGATTTCACAGAACACAAAGAAGTATCTCAGAAAGCTTCTTTCTCTTTGTTACCGGAGGATAATTCGTTTGGCCCTATAGTCTTCTAGTGATGCAAAAACTCTGTTCTCAGATTCCACAGAAATAAGGCTAGAAAAGAGATCCACGAAATACAGATGTAACTCTGTGAGAAGAATTAACAGAACACTTCTCAGTTTCTCAGAAAGCTTCTTTATCTTTGTATCGGAGGATATTTCCTTGGCCCTATATTCATCAAAGGGATCCGAAATATCTGTTCTCAGATTTCACAGAAATAAGGCTAGCCAAGAGATCCACGAAATAGAGAAGTGACTCTGTGAGATGAATTAACAGATCACTAAGCAGTTTCTCAGAAAGCTTCTATCCAGATTTCATCTGAGGATATTTCCTTTTTCACCATAGCCCTCTATGGGCTTCCAAATATCACTTTGCCAATTCCACAAGAACTGTCTTAGCGAAAGGCTTCTTGAGGGGAAAGCTGTAACTCTGTGAGATGATTTCACAGAACACAAAGAAGTTTCTCTGAAAGCTTCTTTCTCTTTGTTATCGGAGGATATTTCCTTTGGCCCTATAGTCTTCTAAGGGATCCGAAATATTGTTCTCAGATTCCACAGAAATAAGGCTAGCAAAGAGATCCACGAAATACAGATATAACTCTGTGAAATGAATTAACAGAACACTAAGCTGTTTCTCAGAAAGCTTCTTTCCAGATTTCATCTGAGGATATTTCCTTTTTCACCATAGCCCTCTCTGGGCTTCCAAATATCACTTTGCCAATTCCACAAGAACTGTCTTAGCGAAAGGCTTCTTGAGGGGAAAGCTGTAACTCTGTGAGATGAATTCATAGGACACAAAGAAGTTTCTCAGAAAGCTTCTTTCTCTTTGTTATCGGAGGATATTTCCTTTTGCCCTATAGTCTTCTAAGGGATCCGAAATATCTGTTCTCAGATTCTACAGAAATAAGGCTAGCAAAGGGATCCACGAAATACAGATGTAACTATGTGAGATGAATTAACAGAACACTAAGCAGTTTCTCAGAAAGCTACTTTCCAGATTTCATTTGAGCATATTTCCTTTTTCACCATGGCGCCCTATGGGCTTCCAAATATCACTTTGCCAATTCCACAAGAACTGTCTTAGCGAAAGGCTTCTTGAGCGGAAAGCTGAAACTCTGTGAGATGGTTTCACAGAACACAACGAAGTTTCTCAGAAAGCTTCTTTCTCTTTGTTACCGGAGGATAATTCCTTTGGCCCTATAGTCTTCTAGTGATGCGAAAACTCTGTTCTCAGATTATACAGAAATAAGGATAGCAAAGAGATCCACGAAATACAGATGTAACTCTGTGAGATGAATTAACAGAACACTAATCAGTTTCTCAGAAAGCTTCTTTCTCTTTTATCGGAGGATATTTCCTTTGGCCTTGTAGTCTTCTAAGGGATCCGAAATATCTGTTCTCAGATTCCACAGAAATAAGGCTAGCCAAGAGATCCACGAAATACAGATGTAACTCTGTGAGATGAATTAACAGAACACTAAGCAGTTTCTCAGAAAGATTCTTTCCAGATTTCAACTGAGGAAATTTCCTTTTTCACCATAGCCCTCTAAGGGCTTCCAAATATCACTTTGCCAATTCCACAAGAACTGTCTTAGCGAAAGGCTTCATGAGGGGAAAGCTGTAACTCTGTGAGATGTTTTCACAGAACACAAAGAAGTGTCTCAGAAAGCTTCTTTCTCTTTGTTATCGGAGGATATTTCCTTTGGCGCTATAGTCTTCTAAGGGATCCGAAATATCTGTTCTCAGATTCCACAAAAATTAGGCTAGCAAAGAGATCCACGAAATACAGTTGTAACTCTGTGAGATGAATTAACAGAACACTAAGCAGTTTCTCAGAAAGCTTCTTTCCAGATTTCATCTGAGGATATTTCCTTTTTCACCATAGCCCTCTAGGCGCTTCCAAATATCACTTTGCCAATTCCACAAAAACTGTCTTAGCGAAAGGCTTCTTGTGGGGAAAGCTGTAACTGTGTGAGATGATATCACAGAACACAAAGAAGTTTCTCAGAAAGCTTCTTTCTCTTTTTTTATCGGAGGATATTTCCTTTAGCCCTATAGTCTTCTAAGGGATCCGAAATATTGTTCTCAGATTCCAGAGAAATAAGGCTAGCAAAGAGATCCACGAAATACAGATATAACTCTGTGAAATGAATTAACAGAACACTAAGCTGTTTCTCAGAAAACTTCTTTCCAGATTTCATCTGAGGATATTTCCTTTTTCCCCATAGCCCTCTATGGGCTTCCAAATATCACTTTGCCAATTCCACAAGAACTGTCTTAGCGAAAGGCTTCTTGAGGGGAAAGCTGTAACTCTGTGAGATGAATTCATAGGACACAAAGAAGTTTCTCAGAAAGCTTCTTTATCTTTGTTATCGGAGGATATTTCCTTTGGCCCTATAGTCTTCTAAGGGATCCGAAATATCTGTTCTCACATTCTAAAGAAATAAGGCAAGCAAAGGGATCCACGAAATACAGATGTAACTCTGTGAGATGAATTAACAGAACACTAAGCAGTTTCTCAGAAAGATTCTTTCCAGATTTCATTTGAGGATATTTCCTTTTTCACCATGGCCCCCTATGGGCTTCCAAATATCTCTTTGGCAATTCCACAAGAACTGTCTTAGCGAAAGGCTTCTTGAGCGGAAAGCTGTAACTCTGTGAGATGGTTTCACAGAACACAAAGAAGTTTCTCAGAAAGCTTCTTTCTCTTTGTTACCGGAGGATAATTCCTTTGGCCCTATAGTCTTCTAGTGATGCGAAAACTCTGTTCTCACATTCCACAGAAATAAGGCTAGCAAAGAGACCCACGAAATACAGATGTAATTCTGTGAGATGAATTAACAGAACACTAATCAGTTTCTCAGAAAGCTTCTTTCTCTTTGTATCGGAGGATATTTCCTTTGGACCTATATTCATCAAAGGGATCCGAAATATCTGTTCTCAGATTTCACAGAAATAAGGCTAGCCAAGAGATCCACGAAATAGAGATGTAACTCTGTGAGATGAATTAACAGATCACTAAGCAGTTTCTCAGAAAGCTTCTTTCCAGATTTCATCTGAGGATATTTCCTTTTTCACCATAGCCCTCTATGGGCTTCCAAATATCACTTTGCCAATTCCACAAGAACTGTCTTAGCGAAAGGCTTCTTGAGGGCAAAGCTGTAACTCTGTGAGATGATTTCACAGAACACAAAGAAGTTTATCAGAAAGCTTCTTTGTCTTTGTTATCGGAGGATATTTCCTTTGGCCATGTAGTCTTCTAAGGGATCCGAAATATCTGTTCTCAGATTCCACAGAAATAAGGCTAGCAAAGAGATCCACGAAATACAGTTGTAACCCTGTGAGATGAATTAACAGAACACTAAGCAGTTTCTCAGAAAGCTTCTTTCCAGATTTCATCTGAGGATATTTCCTTTTTCACCATAGAACTCTAGGCGCTTCCAAATATCACTTTGCCAATTCCACAAGAACTGTCTTAGCGAAAGGCTTCGGGAGGGGAAAGCTGTAACTCTGTGAGATGATATCACAGAACACAAAGAAGTTTCTCAGAAAGCTTCTTTCTCTTTTTTATCGGAGGATATTTCCATTAGCCCTATAGTCTTCTAAGGGATCCGAAATATTGTTCTCAGATTCCAGAGAAATAAGTCTAGCAAAGAGATCCACGAAATACAGATATAACTCTGTGAAATGAATTAAGAGAACACTAAGCTGTTTCTCAGAAAGCTTCTTTCCAGATTTCATCTGAGGATATTTCCTTTTTCACCATAGCCCTCTATGGGCTTCCAAATATCATTTTGCCAATTCCACAAGAACTGTCTTAGCGAAAGGCTTCTTGAGGGGAAAGCTGTAACTCTGTGAGATGATTTCAAAGAAAACAAAGAAGTTTCTCAGAAAGCTTCTTTCTCTTTGTTACCGGAGGATAATTCCTTTGGCCCTATAATCTTCTAGTGATGCGAAAACTCTGTTCTCAGATTCCACAGAAATAAGGCTAGCAAAGAGATCCACGAAATACAGATGTAACTCTGTGAGATGAATTAACAGAACACTAAGCAGTTTCTCAGAAAGCTTCTTACCAGATTTCATCTGAGGATATTTCCTTTTTCACCATAGCCCTCTATGGGCTTCCAAATGTCACTTCGCCAATTCCACAAGAACTGTCTTAGCGAAAGGCTTCTTGAGGGGAAAGCTGTAACTCTGTGAGATGATTTCACAGAACACAAAGAAGTTTCTCAGAAAGCTTCTTTCTCTTTGTTATCGGAGGAGATTTCCTTTGGCCGTATAGTCTTCTAAGTGATCCGAAATACCTATTCTCAGATTCCACAGAAATAAGGCTAGCAAAGAGATCCACGAAACACAGATGTAACTCTGTGAGATGAATTAACAGAACACTAAGCAGTTTCTCAGAAAGCTTCTTTCCAGATTTCATCTGAGGATATTTCCTTTTTCACCATAGTCCTCTAGGGGCTTCCAAATACCACTTTGCCAATTCCACAAGAACTGTCTTAGCGAAAGGCTTCTTGAGGGGAAATCTGTAACTCTTTGAGATGATTTCACAGAACACAAAGAAGTTTCTCAGAAAACTTCTTTCTCTTTGTTATCGGAGGATATTTCGTTTGTCCGTAAAATGTTCAAAGGTATGCGAAATATCTGTTCTCGGATTCCACAGAAATAAGGCTAGCCAAGAGATCCACGAAATACAGATGTAACTCTGTGAGGTGAATTAACGGAACACTAAGAAGTTTCTCAAAAAGCTTCTTTCCAGGTTTCATCTGAGGATATTTCCTTTTTCACCATAGCCCACTAGGCGCTTCCAAATAACACTTTGCCAAATCCACAAGAACTGTCTTAGCGAAAGTCTTCTTGAGGGGAAAGCTGTAACTCTGTGAGATGATTTCACAGAACACAACGAAGTTTATCAGAAAGCTTCTTTCTCTTTGTTATCGGAGGATATTTCCTTTGGCCCTATAGTCTTCAAGGGGATCCGAAATATATGTTCTCAGACTCCACAGAAATAAGGCTAGCAAAGAGATCCACGAAATACAGATGTAACTCTGTGAGATGAATTAACAGAACTCTCATCAGTTTCTCAGAAAGCTTCTTTCCATATTTCATCTGAGGATATTTCCTTTTTCACCATAGCCCTATAAGGGCTTACAAATATCACTTTGCCAATTCCACAAGAACTGTCTTAGCGAAAGGCTTCTTGAGGGGAAAGCTGTAACTCTGTGAGATGAATTCACAGGACACAAAGAAGCTTTTCAGAAAGTTTCTTTCTCTTTGTTATCGGAGGATATTTCCTTTGGCTGTATAGTCTTCTAAGGGATCCGAAGTATCTGTTCTCAGATTCTACAGAAATAAGGCAAGAAAGAGATCCATGAAATACAGATGTAACTCTGTGAGATGAATTAACAGAACACTAAGCAGTTTCTCAGAAAGCTTCTTTCCAGATTTCATTTGAGGATATTTCCTTTCTCACCATAGCCCTCTATGGGCTTCCAAATATCACTATGCCAATTCCACAAGAAATGTCTTAGCGAAAGGCTTCTTGAGGGGAAAGCTGTAACTCTGTGAGATGATTTCACAGAAAACAAAGAAGTTTCTCAGAAAGCTTCTATCTCTTTGTTATCGGAGGATATTTCCTTTGGCCCTATAGTCTTCTAAGGGATCCGAAATATCTGTTCTCAGATTCCACAGAAATAAGGTTAGCAAAGAGATCCACGAAATACAGATGTAACTCCGTGAGATGAAATAACAGAACACTAAGCAGTTTCTCAGAAAACTTCTTTCCAGATTTCATCTGAGAATATTTCCTTTTTCACCATAGCCCTCTATGGGCTTCCTAATATCACGTTGCCAATTCCACAAGAACTGTCTTAGCGAAAGGTTTCTTGAGGGGAAAGCTGTAACTCTGTGAGATGATTTCACAGAACACAAAGAAGTTTCTCAGAAAGCTTTTTTCTCTTTTTTATCGGAGGATATTTCCTTTGGCCCTATAGTCTTCTAAGGGATCCGAAATATCTGTTCTCAGATTCTACAGAAATAAGGCTAGCAAAGAGATCCACGAAACACAGATGTAACTCTGTGAGATGAATTAACAGAACACTAAGCAGTTTCTCAGAAAGCTTCTTTCCAGATTTCATTTGAGGATATTTCCTTTTTCACCATGGCCCTCTATGGGCTTCCAAATATCACTTTGCCAATTCCACAAGAACTGTCTTAGCGAAAGGCTTCTTGAGGGGAAAGCTGTAACTCTGTGAGATGATTTCACAGAACACAAAGAAGTTTCTCAGAAAGCTTCTTTCTCTTTGTTATCGGAGGATATTTACTTTGGCCCTATAGTCTTCTAAGGAATCCGAAATATCTGTTCTCAGATTCCACAGAAATAAGGCTACAAAGAGATAAAGGTAATACAGATGTAATTCTGTGAGATGAATGAACAGAACACTAAGCAGTTTCTCAGAAAGCTTCTTTCCAGATTTCATCTGACGATATTTCCTTTTTCACCATAGCCCTCTATGCGCTTCCAAATATCACTTTGCCAATTCCACAGGAACTTTCTTAGCGAAAGTGTTCTTAAGGGGAAAGCTGTAACTCTGTGAGATGATTTCACAGTACACAAAGAAGTTTATCAGAAAGCTTCTTTCTCTTTGTTATCGGAGGATATTTCCTTTGGCCCTATAGTCTTCAAGGGGATCCGAAATATCTGTTCTCAGATTCCACAGAAATAAGGCTAGCAAAGAGATCCACGAAATAGAGATGTAACTCTGTGAGATGAATTAACAGAACACTAAGCAGTTTCTCAGAAAGCTTCTTTCCAGATTTCATCTGAGGATATTTCCTTTTTCACCATAGCCTTCTATGGGCTTCCAAATATCACTTTGCCAATTCCACAACAACTGTCTTAGCGAAAGGCTTCTTGAGGGGAAAGCTGTAACTCTGTGAGATGAATTCACAGGACACAAAGAAGTTTCTTAGAAAGCTTCTTTCTCTTTGTTATCAGAGGATATTTCCCTTGGCCCTATAGTCTTCTAAGGGATGCGAAATATCTGTTCTCAGATTCCACAGAAATAAGGCTAGCAAGAGATCCACGAAATACAGATGTAACTCTGTGAGATGAATTAACAGAACACTAAGCAGTTTCTCAGAAAGCTTCTTTCCAGATTTCATCTGAGGATATTTCCTTTTTCACCATAGCCCTCTATGGGCTTCCAAATATCACTTTGCCAATTCCACAACAACTGTCTTAGCGAAAGGCTTCTTGAGGGGAAAGCTGTAAGTCTGTGAGATGAATTCACAGGACACAAAGGAGTTTCTCAGAAAGCTTCTTTCTCTTTGGTATCGGAGGATATTTCCCTTGGCCCTATAGTCTTCAAAGGGATGCGAAATATCTGTTCTCAGATTCCACAGAAATAAGGCTAGCAAAGAGAACCACGAAATACAGATGTAACTCTGTGAGATGAATTAACAGAACACTAAGAAGTTTCTCAGAAACCTTCTTTCCAGATTTCATCTGAGGATATTTCCTTTTTCACCATAGCCCTCTATGCGCTTCCAAATAACACTTTGCCAAATCCAAAAGAACTGTCTTATCGAAAGGCTTCTTGAGGGGAAAGTTGTAACTCTGTGAGATGATTTCACAGTACACAAAGATGTTTATCAGAAAGCTTCTTTCTCTTTGTTATCGGAGGATATTTCCTTTGGCCCTATAGTCTTCACGGGGATCCGAAATATCTGTTCTCAAATTCCACAGAAATAAGGCTAGAATCGAGATCCACGAAATACAGATGTAACTCTGTGAGATGAATTAACAGGACCCTAATCAGTTTCTCAGAAAGCTTCTTTCCAGATTTCATCTGAGGATATTGCCTTTTTCACCATAGCCCTCTAAGGGCTTCGAAATATCACTTTGCCAATTCCACAAGAACTGTCTTAGCGAAAGGCTTTTTGAGGGGAAAGCTGTAACTCTGTGAGCTGAATTCACAGGACACAAAGAAGTTTTTCAGAAAGCTTCTTTCTCTTTGTTATCGGAGGATATTTCCTTTGGCCCTATAGTCTTCTAAGGGATCCGAAATATCTGTTCTCAGATTCTACAGAAACGAGGCTAGCAAAGAGATCCACGAAATACAGATGTAACTCTGTCAGATGAATGAACAGAACACTAAGCAGTTTCTCAGAAAGCTTCTTTCCAGATTTCATTTGAGGATATTTCCTTTTTCACCATAGACCTCTATGGGCTTCCAAATATCACTATGACAATTCCACAAGAGCTGTCTTAGCGAAAGGCTTCTTGAGGGGAAGGTTGTAACTCTGGGAGTTGATTTCACAGAAAACAAAGAAGTTTCTCAGAAAGCTTCTTTCTCTTTGTTATCGGAGGATATTTCCTTTGGCCCTATAGTCTTCAGGGGATCCGAAATATCTGTTCTCAGATTTCACAGAAATAAGGCTAGAAAAGAGATCCACGAAATACAGATGTAACTCTGTGAGATGAATTAACAGAACACTAAGTAGTTTCTCAGTAAGCTTCTTTCCAGATTTCATCTGAGGATATTTCCTTTTTCACCATAGCCCTATAAGTGCTTCCAAATATCACTTTGCCAATTCCACAAGAACTGTCTTAGCGAAAGACTTCTTGAGGGGAATGATGTAACTCTATGGGATGATTTCACAGAACACAAAGAAGTTTCTCAGAAAGCTTCTTTCTCTTTCCTATCGGAGGATATTTCCTTTGGCCCTATAGTCTTCAGGGGATCCGAAATATCTGTTCTCAGATTTCACAGAAATAAGGATAGAAAAGAGATCCACGAAATACAGATGTAACTCTGTGAGATGAATTAACAGAACACTAAGTAGTTTCTCAGTAAGCTTCTTTCCAGATTTCATCTGAGGATATTTCCTTTTTCACCATAGCCCTATAAGTGCTTCCAAATATCACTCTGCCAATTCCACAAGAACTGTCTTAGCGAAAGTTTTCTTTAGGGGAAAGCTGTAACTCTGTGAGATTATTTCACAGAACACAAAGAAGTTTATCAGAAAGCTTCTTAATCTTTGATATCGGAGGATATTTTCTTTGGCCCCATAGTCTTCAAGGGGATCCGAAATATCTGATCTCAGATTCCACAGTAAAAAGGCTAGCAAAGAGATCCACGAAATACAGATGTAATTTTGTGAGATGAATTAACAGAACACTAAGCAGTTTCTCAGAAAGTTTCTTTCCAGATTTCATTTGAGGATATTGCCTTTTTCACCATGGCCCTCTATGGGCTTCCAAATATCACTTTGCCAATTCCACAAGAACTGTCTTAGCAAAAGGCTTCTTGAGGGGAAAGCTGTAACTCTGTGAGATGATTTCACAGAACACAAAGAAGTTTCTCAGAAAGCTTCTTTCTCTTTGTTATCGGAGGATATTTCCTTTGGCCCTATAGTCTTCTAAGGAATCCGAAATATCTGTTCTCAGATTCCACAGAAATAAGGCTACAAAGAGATAAAGGAAACACAGATGTAACTCTGGGAGATGAATGATCAGAACACTAAGCAGTTTCTCAGAAAGTTTCTTTGAAGATTTCATCTGACGATATTTCCTTTTTCACCATAGCCCTCTATGCGCTTCAAATATCACTTTGCCAATTCCACAGGAACTGTCTTAGCGAAAGTCTTCTTGAGGGGAAATCTGTAACTCTGTGAGATGATTTCACAGTACATAAAGAAGTTTATAAGAAAGCTTCTTTCTCTTTGTTATCGGAGGATATTTCCTTTGGCCCTATAGTCTTCAATGGGATCCGAAATGTCTGTTCTCAGATTCCACAGAAATAAGGCCAGCAAAGAGATCCACGAAAAACAGATGTAACTCTGTGAGATGAATTAACAGAACACTAAGCAGTTTCTCAAAAAGATTCTTTCCAGATTTCAACTGAGGATATTTCCTTTTTCACCATAGCCCTCTATGGGCTTCCAAATATCACTTTGCCAGTTCCACAAGAACTGTCTTAGCGAAAGGCTTCTTGAGGGGAAAGCTGTAACTCTGTGAGATGATTTCACAGAACACAAAGAAGTTTCTCAGAAAGCTTCTTTCTCTTTCTTATCGGAGGATATTTCCTTTGGCCCTATAGTGTTCTAAGGGATCCGAAATATCTGTTCTCAGATTCCACAGAAATAAGGCTAGCAAAGAGATCCACGAAATACAGATGTAACTCTGTGAGATGAATTAACAGAACACTAAGCAGTTTCTCCGAAAGTTTCCTTCCAGATTTCATCTGAGGATATTTCCTTTTTCACCATAGCCCTCTATGGGCTTCCAAATATCACTTTGCCAATTCCACAAGAACTGTCTTAGTGAAAGTCTTCTTGAGGGGAAAGCTGTAACTCTGTGAGATGATTTCACAGAACAGAAAGATGTTTCTCAGAAAGCTTCTTTATCTTTGTTATCGGAGGATATTTCCTTTGGCCCTATAGTCTTCTAAGGGATCCGAAATATCTGCTCTCAGATTCCACAGAAATAAGGCTAGCAAAGAGATCCACGAAATAGAGATGTAACTCTGTGAGATGAATTAACAGAACACTAAGCAGTTTCTCAGAAAGCTTCTTTCCAGATTTCATCTGAGGATACTTCCTTTTTCACCTTAGCCCTCTATGCGCTTCCAAATATCTCTTTGCCAATTCCACAAGAACTGTCTTAGCGAAAGTTTTCTTGAGGGGAAAGCTGTAACTCTGTGAGATGATTTCATAGAACACAAAGAAGTTTATCAGAAAGCTTCTTTCTCTTTGATATCGGAAGATATTTTCTTTGGCCCCATAGTCTTCTTAGGGATTCGAAATATCTGTTCTCGGATTCCACAGAAATAAGGCTAGCCAAGAGATCCACGAAATACAGATGTAACTCTGGGAGGTGAATTAACAGAACACTAAGAAGTTTCTCAAAAAGCTTCTTTCCAGATTTCATCTGAGGATATTTCCTTTTTCACCATAGCCCTCTAGGCGCTTCCAAATAACACTTTGCCAAATCCACAAGAACTGTCTTAGCGAAAGTCTTCTTGAGGGGAAAGCTGTAACTCTGTGAGATGATTTCACAGAACACAAAGAAGTTTATCAGAAAGCTTCTTTCTCTTTGTTATCGGAGGATATTTCCTTTGGCCCTATAGTCTTCAAGGGGATAAGAAATATCTGTTCTCAGATTCCACAGAAATAAGGTTAGCAAAGAGATCCACGAAATACAGATGTAACTCCGTGAGATGAAATAACAGAACACTATGCAGTTTCTCAGAAAACTTCTTTCCAAATTTCATCTGAGAATATTTCCTTTTTCACCATAGCCCTCTATGGGCTTCCTAATATCACTTTGCCAATTCCACAAGAACTGTCTTAGCGAAAGGTTTCTTGAGGGGAAAGCTGTAACTCTGTGAGATGATTTCACAGAACACAAAGAAGTTTCTCAGAAAGCTTCTTTCTCTTTTTTATCGGAGGATATTTCCTTTGGCCCTATAGTCTTCTAAGGGATCCGAAATATCTGTTCTCAGATTCTACAGAAATAAGGCTAGCAAAGAGATCCACGAAACACAGATGTAACTCTGTGAGATGAATTAACAGAACACTAAGCAGTTTCTCAGAAAGCTTCTTTCCAGATTTCATTTGAGGATAGTTCAATTTTCACCATGGCCCTCTATGGGCTTCCAAATATCACTTTGCAAATTCCACAAGAACTGTCTTAGCGAAAGGCTTCTTGAGGGGAAAGCTGTAACTCTGTGAGATGATTTCACAGAACACAAAGAAGTTTCTCAGAAAGCTTCTTTCTCTTTGTTATCGGAGGATATTTACTTTGGCCCTATAGTCTTCTAAGGAATCCGAAATATCTGTTCTCAGATTCCACAGAAATAAGGCTACAAAGAGATAAAGGTAATACAGATGTAATTCTGTGAGATGAATGAACAGAACACTAAGCAGTTTCTCAGAAAGCTTCTTTCCAGATTTCATCTGACGATATTTCCTTTTTCACCATAGCCCTCTATGCGCTTCCAAATATCACTTTGCCAATTCCACAGGAACTTTCTTAGCGAAAGTGTTCTTAAGGGGAAAGCTGTAACTCTGTGAGATGATTTCACAGTACACAAAGAAGTTTTTCAGAAAGCTTCTTTCTCTTTGTTATCGGAGGATATTTCCTTTGGCCCTATAGTCTTCAAGGGGATCCGAAATATCTGTTCTCAGATTCCACAGAAATAAGGCTAGCAAAGAGATCCACGAAATAGAGATGTAACTCTGTGAGATGAATTAACAGAACACTAAGCAGTTTCTCAGAAAGCTTCTTTCCAGATTTCATCTGAGGATATTTCCTTTTTCACCGTAGCCTTCTATGGGCTTCCAAATATCACTTTGCCAATTCCACAACAACTGTCTTAGCGAAAGGCTTCTTGAGGGGAAAGCTGTAACTCTGTGAGATGAATTCACAGGACACAAAGAAGTTTCTCAGAAAGCTTCTTTCTCTTTGTTATCAGAGGATATTTCCCTTGGCCCTATAGTCTTCTAAGGGATGCGAAATATCTGTTCTCAGATTCCACAGAAATAAGGCTAGCAAAGAGATCCACGAAATACAGATGTAACTCTGTGAGATGAATTAACAGAACACTAAGAAGTTTCTCAGAAAGCTTCTTTCCAGAGTTCATCTGAGGATATTTCCTTTTTCACCATAGCCCTCTATGCGCTTCCAAATAACACTTTGCCAAATCTAAAAGAACTGTCTTAGCGAAAGGCTTCTTGAGGGGAATGCTGTAACTCTGTGAGATGATTTTACAGTACACAAAGATGTTTGTCAGAAAGCTTCTTTCTCTTTGTTAATCGGAGGATATTTCCTTTCGCCGTATAATTTTCAAAGGGATGCGAAATATCTGTTCGCGGATTCCACAGAAATAAGGCTAGCAAAGAGATCCACGAAATACAGATGTAACTCTGTGAGATGAATTAACAGAACACTAAGAAGTTTCTCAAAAAGCTTCTTTCCAGATTTCATCTGAGGATATTTCCTTTTTCACCATAGCCCTCTAGTCACTTTCAAATAACACTTTGCCAAATCCACAACAACTGTCTTAGCGAAAGGCTTCTTGAGGGGAAAGCTGTAACTCTGTGAGATGATTTCACAGTACACAAAGAAGTTTATCAGAAAGCTTCTTTCTCTTTGTTATCGGAGGATATTTCCTTTGGCCCTATAGTCTTCATGGGGATCCGAAATATCTGTTGTCAGATTCCACAGAAATAAGGCTAGAAAAGAGATCCACGAAATACAGATGTAACTCTGTGAGATGAATTAACAGAACACTCATCAGTTTCTCAGAAAGCTTCTTTCCATATTTCATCTGAGGATATTTCCTTTTTCACCATAGCCCTATAAGGGCTTCCAAATATCACTTTGCCAATTCCACAAGAACTGTCTTAGCTAAAGGCTTCTTGAGGGGAAAGCTGTAACTCTGTGAGATGAATTCACAGGACACAAAGAAGTTTTTCAGAAACGTTCTTTCTCTTTGTTATCGGAGGATATTTCCTTTGGCCGTATAGTCTTCTAAGGGATCCGAAGTATCTGTTCTCAGATTCTACAGAAATAAGGCAAGAAAGAGATCCATGAAATACAGATGTAACTCTGTGAGATGAATTAACAGAACACTAAGCAGTTTCTCAGAAAGCTTCTTTCCAGATTTCATTTGAGGATATTTCCTTTCTCACCATAGCCCTCTATGGGCTTCCAAATATCACTATGCCAATTCCACAAGAAATGTCTTAGCGAAAGTCTTCTTCAGGGGAAAGCTGTAACTCTGTGGGATGATTTCACAGAAAACAAAGAAGTTTCTCAGAAAGATTCTATCACTTTGTTATCGGAGGAAATTTCCTTTGGCCCTAGATTCTTCTAAGGGATCCGAAATATCTGTTCTCAGATTCCACAGAAATAAGGTTAGCAAAGAGATCCACGAAATACAGATGTAACTCCGTGAGATGAAATAACAGAACAGTAAGCAGTTTCTCAGAAAACTTCTTTCCAGATTTCATCTGAGAATATTTCCTTTTTCACCATAGCCCTCTAGGGGCTTCAAATATCACTTTGCCAATTCCACAAGAACTGTCTTAGTGAAAGGTTTCTTGAGGGGAAAGCTGTAACGCTGTGAGATGATTTCACAGAACACAAAGAAGTTTCTCAGAAAGCTTCTTTCTCTTTTTTATCGGAGGATCTTTCCTTTGGCCCTATAGTCTTCTAAGGGATCCGAAATATCTGTTCTCAGATTCTACAGAAATAAGGCTAGCAAAGGGATCCACGAAATACAGATGTAACTCTGTGAGATGAATTAACAGAACACTAAGCAATTTCTAAGAAAGCTTCTTTCCAGATTTCATTTGAGGATATTTCCTCTTTCACCATGGCCCTCTATGGGCTTCCAAATATCACTTTGCCAATTCCACAAGAACTGTCTTAGCGAAAGGTTTCTTGAGGGGAAAGCTGTAACTCTGTGAGATGATTTCACAGAACACAAAGAAGTTTCTCAGAAAGCTTCTTTCTCTTTGTTATCGGAGGATATTTACTTTGGCCCTATAGTCTTCTAAGGAATCCGAAATATCTGTTCTCAGATTCCACAGAAATAAGGCTACAAAGAGATAAAGGTAATACAGATGTAATTCTGTGAGATGAATGAACAGAACACTAAGCAGTTTCTCAGAAAGCTTCTTTCCAGATTTCATCTGACGAAAATTCCTTTTTCACCATAGCCCTCTATGCGCTTCCAAATATCACTTTGCCAATTCCACAGGAACTGTCTTAGCGAAAGTGTTCTTGAGGGGAAAGCTGTAACTCTGTGAGATGATTTCACAGTACACAAAGAAGTTTATCAGAAAGCTTCTTTATCTTTGTTATCGGAGGATATTTCCTTTGGCCCTATAATCTTCAAGGGGATCCGAAATATCTGTTCTCAGATTCCAGAGAAATAAGGCTAGCAAAGAGATCCACGAAATACAGATGTAACTCTGTGAGATGAATTAACAGAACACTAAGCAGTTTCTCAGAAAGCTTCTTTCCAGATTTCATCTGAGGATATTTCCTTTTTCACCATAGCCCTCTATGGGCTTCCAAATATCACTTTGCCAATTCCACAACAACTGTCTTAGCGAAAGGCTTCTTGAGGGGAAAGTTGTAACTCTGTGAGATGATTTCACAATACACAAAGATGTTTATCAGAAAGCTTCTTTCTCTTTGTTATCGGAGGATATTTCCTTTGGCCCTATAGTCCTCACGGGGATCCGAAATATCTGTTCTCTAATTCCACAGAAATAAGGCTAGCAAAGAGATCCACTAAATACAGATGTAACTCTGTGAGATGAATTAACAGGACCCTAATCAGTTTCTCAGAAAGCTTCTTTCCAGATTTCATCTTAGGATATTGCCTTTTTCACCATAGCCCTCTAAGGGCTTCGAAATATCACTTTGCCAATTCCACAAGAACTGTCTTAGCGAAAGGCTTTTTGAGGGGAAAGCTGTAACTCTGTGAGCTGAATTCACAGGACACAAAGAAGTTTTTCAGAAAGCTTCTTTCTCTTTGTTATCGGAGGATATTTCCTTTGGCCCTATAGTCTTCTAAGGGATCCGAAATATCTGTTCTCAGATTCTACAGAAACGAGGCTAGCAAAGAGATCCACGAAATACAGATGTAACTCTGTCAGATGAATGAACAGAACACTAAGCAGTTTCTCAGAAAGCTTCTTTCCAGATTTCATTTGAGGATATTTCCTTTTTCACCATAGACCTCTATGGGCTTCCAAATATCACTATGACAATTCCACAAGAGCTGTCTTAGCGAAAGGCTTCTTGAGGGGAAGGTTGTAACTCTGGGAGTTGATTTCACAGAAAACAAAGAAGTTTCTCAGAAAGCTTCTTTCTCTTTGTTATCGGAGGATATTTCCTTTGGCCCTATAGTCTTCAGGGGATCCGAAATATCTGTTCTCAGATTTCACAGAAATAAGGCTAGAAAAGAGATCCACGAAATACAGATGTAACTCTGTGAGATTAATTAACAGAACACTAAGTAGTTTCTCAGTAAGCTTCTTTCCAGATTTCATCTGAGGATATTTCCTTTTTCACCATAGCCCTATAAGTGCTTCCAAATATCACTTTGCCAATTCCACAAGAACTGTCTTAGCGAAAGACTTCTTGAGGGGAATGATGTAACTCTATGGGATGATTTCACAGAACACAAAGAAGTTTCTCAGAAAGCTTCTTTCTCTTTCCTATCGGAGGATATTTCCTTTGGCCCTATAGTCTTCAGGGGATCCGAAATATCTGTTCTCAGATTTCACAGAAATAAGGCTAGAAAAGAGATCCACGAAATACAGATGTAACTCTGTGAGATGAATTAACAGAACACTAAGTAGTTTCTCAGTAAGCTTCTTTCCAGATTTCATCTGAGGATATTTCCTTTTTCACCATAGCCCTATAAGTGCTTCCAAATATCACTTTGCCAATTCCACAAGAACTGTCTTAGCGAAAGTTTTCTTTAGGGGAAAGCTGTAACTCTGTGAGATTATTTCACAGAACACAAAGAAGTTTATCAGAAAGCTTCTTAATCTTTGATATCGGAGGATATTTTCTTTGGCCCCATAGTCTTCAAGGGGATCCGAAATATCTGATCTCAGATTCCACAGAAAAAAGGCTAGCAAAGAGATCCACGAAATACAGATGTAACTTTGTGAGATGAATTAACAGAACACTAAGCAGTTTCTCAGAAAGCTTCTTTCCAGATTTCATTTGAGGATATTTCCTTTTTCACCATGGCCCTCTATGGGCTTCCAAATATCACTTTGCCAATTCCACAAGAACTGTCTTAGCAAAAGGCTTCTTGAGGGGAAAGCTGTAACTCTGTGAGATGATTTCACAGAACACAAAGAAGTTTCTCAGAAAGCTTCTTTCTCTTTGTTATCGGAGGATATTTCCTTTGGCCCTATAGTCTTCTAAGGAATCCGAAATATCTGTTCTCAGATTCCACAGAAATAAGGCTACAAAGAGATAAAGGAAACACAGATGTAACTCTGGGAGATGAATGAACAGAACACTAAGCAGTTTCTCAGAAAGTTTCTTTGAAGATTTCATCTGACGACATTTCCTTTTTCACCATAGCCCTCTATGCGCTTCAAATATCACTTTGCCAATTCCACAGGAACTGTCTTAGCGAAAGTCTTCTTGAGGGGAAATCTGTAACTCTGTGAGATGTTATCACAGTACATAAAGAAGTTTATCAGAAAGCTTCTTTCTCTTTGTTATCGGAGGATATTTCCTTTGGCCCTATAGTCTTCAAGGGGATCCGAAATGTCTGTTCTCAGATTCCACAGAAATAAGGCCAGCAAAGAGATCCACGAAAAACAGATGTAACTCTGTGAGATGAATTAACAGAACACTAAGCAGTTTCTCAAAAAGATTCTTTCCAGATTTCATCTGAGGATATTTCCTTTTTCACCATAGCCCTCTATGAGCTTCCAAATATCACTTTGCCAGTTCCACAAGAACTGTCTTAGCGAAAGGCTTCTTGAGGGGAAAGCTGTAACTCTGTGAGATGAATTCACAGGACACAAAGAAGTTTCTCAGAAAGCTTCTTTCTCTTTGTTATCGGAGGATATTTCCTTTGGCCCTATAGTGTTCTAAGGGATCCGAAATATCTGTTCTCAGAATTCACAGAAAAAAGGCAAGCCAAGAGATCCACGAAATACAGATGTAACTCTGTGAGATGAAATAACAGAACACTAAGCAGTTTCTCAGAAAGCTTCTTTCCAGATTTCCTCTGGGGATATTTCCTTTTTCACCATAGCCCTCTATGCGCTTCCAAATATCACTTTGCCAATTCCACAAGAACTGTCTTAGCGAAAGACTTCTTGAGAGGAAAGCTGTAACTCTGTGAGATGATTTCACAGAACACAAAGAAGTTTCTCAGAAAGCTTCTTTCTCTTTCTTATCGGAGGATATTTCCTTTGGCCCTATAGTGTTCTAAGGGATCCGAAATATCTGTTCTCAGATTCCACAGAAATAAGGCTAGCAAAGAGATCCACGAAATATAGATGTAACTCTGTGAGATGAATTAACAGAACACTAAGCAGTTTCTCCGAAAGTTTCCTTCCAGATTTCATCTGAGGATATTTCCTTTTTCACCATAGCCCTCTATGGGCTTCCAAATATCACTATGACAATTCCACAAGAACTGTCTTAGTGAAAGGCTTCTTGAGGGGAAAGCTGTAACTCTGTGAGATGATTTCACAGAACAGAAAAATGTTTCTCAGAAAGCTTCTTTATCTTTGTTATCGGAGGATATTTCCTTTGGCCCTATAGTCTTCTAAGGGATCCGAAATATCTGCTCTCAGATTCCACAGAAATAAGGCTAGCAAAGAGATCCACGAAATAGAGATGTAACTCTGTGAGATGAATTAACAGAACACTAAGCAGTTTCTCAGAAAGCTTCTTTCCAGATTTCATCTGAGGATACTTCCTTTTTCACCTTAGCCCTCTATGCGCTTCCAAATATCACTTTGCCAATTCCACAAGAACTGTCTTAGCGAAAGTTTTCTTGAGGGGAAAGCTGTAACTCTGTGAGATGATTTCATAGAACACAAAGAAGTTTATCAGAAAGCTTCTTTCTCTTTGATATCGGAAGATATTTTCTTTGGCCCCATAGTCTTCTTAGGGATTCGAAATATCTGTTCTCAGATTCCGCAGAAATAAGGCTAGCAAAGAGATCCACGAAATACAGATGTAACTCTGTGAGATGAATTAATAGAACACTAAGAAGTTTCTCAGAAAGCTTCTTTCGAGATTTCAACTGAGGATATTTCCTTTTTCACCATAGCCCTCTATGAGCTTCCAAATATCACTTTGCCAATTCCACAAGAACTGTCTTAGCGAAAGGCTTCTTGAGGGGAAAGTTGTAACTCTGGGAGATGATTTCACAGAACACAAAGACGTTTCTCAGAAAGCTTCTTTCTCTTTGTTATCGGAGGATATTTCCTTTTTCCCTATAGTCTTCAAAGGGATCCGAAATATCTGTTCTCAGATTCCACAGAAATAAGACTAGAAAAAAGATCCACGAAATACAGATGTAACTCTGTCAGATGAATGAACAGAACACTAAGCAGTTTCTCAGAAAGCTTCTTTCCAGATTTCATTTGAGGATATTTCCTTTTTCACCATAGACCTCTATGGGCTT
This sequence comes from Macaca nemestrina, assembly GCF_043159975.1. NCBI lineage: Eukaryota > Metazoa > Chordata > Mammalia > Primates > Cercopithecidae > Macaca > Macaca nemestrina. The sequence goes on from NC_092143.1 coordinate 30,360,453, forward strand.
CCAAATATCACTATGAAAATTCCACAAGAACTGTGTTAGCGAAAGGCTTCTTGAGGGGAAGGTTGTAACTCTGGGAGTTGATTTCACAGAAAACAAAGAAGTTTCTCAGAAAGCTTCTTTCTCTTTGTTATCGGAGGATATTTCCTTTGGCCCTATAGTCTTCAGGGGATCCGAAATATCTGTTCTCAGATTTCACAGAAATAAGGCTAGAAAAGAGATCCACGAAATACAGATGTAACTCTGTGAGATGAATTAACAGAACACTAAGTAGTTTCTCAGTAAGCTTCTTTCCAGATTTCATCTGAGGATATTTCCTTTTTCACCATAGCCCTATAAGTGCTTCCAAATATCACTTTGCCAATTCCACAAGAACTGTCTTAGCGAAAGGCTTCTTGAGGGGAAAGCTGTAACTCCGTGAGGTGATTTCACAGGACACAAAGAAGTTTCTCAGAAAGCTTCTTTCTCTTTGTTATCGGAGGATATTTCCTTTGGCCCTATAGTCTTCTAAGGAATCCGAAATATCTGTTCTCAGATTCCACAGAAATAAGGCTACAAAGAGATAAAGGAAATATAGATGTAACTCTGTGAGATGAATGAACAGAACACTAAGCAGTTTCTCAGAAAGCTTCTTTCCAGATTTCTTCTGACGATATTTCCTTTTTCACATAGCCCTCTATGCGCTTCAAATATCACTTTGCCAATTCCACAGGAACTGTCTTAGCGAAAGTCTTCTTGAGGGGAAATCTGTAACTCTGTGAGATGATTTAAAAGTACACAAAGAAGTTTATCAGAAAGCTTCTTTCTCTTTGTTATCGGAGGATATTTCCTTTGGCCCTATAGTCTTCAAGGGGATCCGAAATATCTGTTCTCAGATTCCACAGAAATAAGGCTAGCAAAGAGATCCACGAAAAACAGATGTAACACTGTGAGATGAATTAACAGAACACTAAGCAGTTTCTCAGAAAGCTTCTTTCCAGATTTCATCTGAGGATATTTCCTTTTTCACCATAGCCCTCTATGGGCTTCCAAATATCACTTTGCCAGTTCCACAAGAACTGTCTTAGCGAAAGGCTTCTTGAGGGGAAAGCTGTAACTCTGTGAGATGAATTCACAGGACAGAAAGAAGTTTCTCAGAAAGCTTCTTTCTCTTTGTTATCGGAGGATATTTCCTTTGGCCCTATAGTGTTCTAAGGGATCCGAAATATCTGTTCTCAGATTTTACAGAAATAAGGCTAGCCAAGAGATCCACGAAATACAGATGTAACTCTGTGAGATGAAATAACAGAACGCTAAGCAGTTTCTCAGAAAGCTTCTTTCCAGATTTCCTCTGAGGATATTTCCTTTTTCACCATAGCCCTCTATGCGCTTCCAAATATCACTTTGCCAATTCCACAAGAACTGTCTTAGCGAAAGACTTCTTGAGGGGAAAGCTGTAACTCTGTGAGATGATTTCACAGAACACAAAGAAGTTTCTCAGAAAGCTTCTTTCCATTTTTTATCGGAGGATATTTCCTTTGGCCCCATAGTCTTCTAAGGGATTCGAAATATCTGTTCTCAGATTCCGCAGAAATAAGGCTAGCAAAGAGATCCACGAAAAACAGATGTAACTCTGTGAGATGAATTAACAGAACACTAAGCAGTTTCTCAGAAAGCTTCTTTCCAGATTTCATCTGAGGATATTTCCTTTTTCACCATAGCCCTCTATGGGCTTCCAAATATCACTTTGCCAGTTCCACAAGAACTGTCTTAGCGAAAGGCTTCTTGAGGGGAAAGCTGTAACTCTGTGAGATGAATTCACAGGACACAAAGAAGTTTCTCAGAAAGCTTCTTTCTCTTTGTTATCGGAGGATATTTCCTTGGGCCCTATAGTCTTCTAAGGGATCCGAAATATCTGTTCTCAGATTCCACAGATATAAGGCTAGACAAGAGATCCACGAAATACAGATGTAACTCTGTGAGATGAATAAACAGAACACTAAGCAGTTTCTCTGAAAGCTTCTTTCCAGATTTCAACTGAGGATATTTCCTTTTTCACCATAGCCCTCTATGGGCTTCCAAATATCACTTTGCCAATTCCTCAAGAACTGTCTTACCGAAAGGCTTCATGAGGGGAAAGCTGTAACTCTGTGAGATGATTTCACAGAACACAAAGTAGTTTTTCAGAAAGCTTCTTTCTCTTTGTTATCGGAGGATATTTCCTTTTGCCCTATAGTGTTCTAAGGGATCCGAAATATCTGTTCTCATATTTCACAGAAATAAGGCTAGCCAAGAGATCCACGAAATACAGATGTAACTCTGTGAGATGAAATAACAGAACACTAAGCAGTTTCTCAGAAAGCTTCTTTCCAGATTTCCCCTGAGGATATTTCCTTTTTCACCGTAGCCCTCTATGCGCTTCCAAATATCACTTTGCCAATTCCACAAGAACTGTCTTAGCGAAAGTTTTATTTAGGGCAAAGCTGTAACTCTGTGATATTATTTCACAGAACACAAAGAAGTTTATCAGAAAGCTTCTTAATCGTTGATATCGGAGGATATTTTCTTTGGCCCCATAGTCTTCTAAGGGATTCGAAATATCTGTTCTCAGATACCGCAGAAATAAGGCTAGCAAAGAGATCAACGAAATACAGATGTAACTCTGTGAGATGAATTAACAGAACACTAAGAAGTTTCTCAGAAAGCTTCTTTCGAGATTTCAACTGAGGATATTTCCTTTTTCACCATAGCCCTCTATGAGCTTCCAAATATCACTTTGCCAATTCCACAAGAACTGTCTTAGCGAAAGGCTTCTTGAGGGGAAAGCTGTAACTCTGGGAGATGATTTCACAGAACACAAAGAAGTTTCTCAGAAAGCTTCTTTCTCTTTCCTATCGGAGGATATTTCCTTTGGCCCTATAGTCTTCTAAGGGATCCGAAATATCTGTTCTCAGATTCCACAGAAATAAGGCTAGAAAAGAGATCCACGAAATACAGATGTAACTCTGTGAGATGAATTTACAGATCATTAATCAGTTTCTAAGAAAGCTTCTTTCCAGATTTCATCTGAGGATATTTCCTTTATCAACATAGCCCTCTATATCCTTCCAAATATCACTTTGCCAATTCCACAAGAACTGTCTTAGCCAAAGGCTTCTTGAGGGGAAAGCTGTAACTCTGTGAGATGAAATCAGAGGACAGAAAGAAGTTTCTCAGAAAGCTTCTTTCTCTTTGTTATCGGAGGATATTTCCTTTGGCCCTATAGTCTTCTAAGGGATCCGAAATATCTTTTCTCAGTTTCTACAGAAATAAGGCTGGCAAAGAGATCCACGAAATACAGATGTAACTCTGTGAGATGAATTATCAGAACACAAAGCAGTTTCTCAGAAAGCTTCTTTCCAGATTTCATTTGAGGATATTTCCTTTTTCAACATGGCCCTCTATGGGCTTCCAAATATCACTTTGCCAATTCCACAAGAACTGTCTTAGCGAAAGACTTCTTGAGGAGAAAGCTGTAACTCTGTGAGATGATTTCACAGAACACAAGGAAGTTTCTCAGAAAGCTTCTTTCTCTTCGTTATCGGACGATAATTCCTTTGGCCCTATAGTCTTCTAAGGGATCCGAAATATTGTTCTCAGATTCCACAGAAATAAGGCTAGCAAAGAGATCCACGAAATACAGATGTAACTCTGTGAGATGAATTAACAGAACATTAATCAGTTTCTCAGAAAGCTTCTTTCCAGATTTCATCTGAGGATATTTCATTTTTCAACATAGCCCTCTATGGGCTTCCAAATATCACTTTGCCAATTCCACAAGAACTGTCCTATCGAAAGGCTTCTTGAGGGGAAAGCTGTAACTCTGTGAGATGAAATCACAGGACACAAAGAAGTTTCTCAGAAAGCTTCTTTCTCTTTGTTATCGGAGGATATTTCCTTTGGCCCTATAGTCTTCTAAGGAATCCGAAATATCTGTTCTCAGATTCCACAGAAATAAGGCTCGCAAAGAGATAAAGGAAATACAGATGTAACACTGTGAGATGAATTAAGAGAACACTAAGCAGTTTCTCAGAAAGCTTCTTTCCAGATTTCATCTGACGATACTTCCTTTTTCACCATAGCCCTCTATGCGCTTCCAAATATCACTGTGCAATTCCACAAGAACTGTCTTAGCGAAAGGCTTCTTGAGGGAAAAGCTGTAAGTCTGTGCCATGATTTCACAGTACACAAAGAAGTTTATCAGAAAGCTTCTTTCTCTTTGTTATCGGAGGAGATTTCCTTTGGCCCTATAGTCTTCTAAGGGATCCGAAATATCTGTTCTCAGATTCCACAGAAATAAGGCTAGCAAAGAGATCCACGAAATACAGATGTAACTCTGTGAGATGAATTAACAGAACACTAAGCAGTTTCTCAGAAAGCTTCTTTCCAGATTTCATCTGAGGATATTTCCTTTTTCACCATAGCCCTCTATGGGCTTCCAAATATCACGTTGCCAATTCCACAAGAACTGTCTTAGCGAAAGGCTTCTTGAGGGGAAAGCTGTAACTCTGTGAGATGATTTCACAGAACACAAATAAGTTTCTCAGAAAGTTTCCTTGACTTTGTTATCGGAGTTTATTTCCTTTGGCCGTATATTCATCAAAGGGATCAGAAATATCTGTTCTCAGATTCCACAGAAATAAGGCTAGCAAAGAGATCCACGAAATACAGATGTAAATCTGTGAGAATAATTAACAGAACACTAAGCAGTTTCTCAGAAAGCTTCTTTCCAGATATCATCTGAGGATATTTCCTTTTTCACCATAGCCCTCTATGCGCTTCCATATATCACTTTGCCAATTCCACAAGAAATGTCTTAGCGAAAGGCTTCTTGAGGGGAAAGCTGTAATTCTGTGAGATGATTTCACAGAACACAAAGAAGTTTCTCAGAAAGCTTCTTTCTCTTTGTTATCGGAGGATATTTCCTTTGGCCCTATAGTCTTCAAAGGGATCCGAAATAACTGTTCTCAGATTCCACAGAAATAAGGCTAGCAAAGAGATCCACGAAATACAGATGTAACTCTGTGAGATGAATTAACAGAGCACTAATCAGTTTCTCAGAAAGCTTCCTTCCAGATTTCATCTGAGGATATTTCCTTTTTCACCATAGCCCCCTAAGAGCTTCCAAATATCACTTTGCCAATTGCACAAGAACTGTCTTAGCGAAAGGCTTCTTGAGGGGAAAGCTGTAACTCTCTGAGATGAATTCACAGGACACAAAGAAGTTTCCCAGAAAGCTTCTTTCTCTTTGTTATCGGAGGATATTTCCTTTGGCTCTATAGTCTTCTAAGGGATCCGAAATATCTGTTCTCAGATTCCACAGAAATAAGGCTAGAAACGAGATCCTCGAAATACAGATGTAACTCTGTGAGATGAATTAACAGAACCCTAATCAGTTTCTCAGAAAGCTTCTTTCCAGATTTCATCTGAGGATATTGCCTTTTTCACCATAGCCCTCTAAGGGCTTCGAAATATCACTTTGCCAATTCCACAAAAACTGTCTTAGCGAAAGGCTTCTTGAGGGGAAAGCTTAACTCTGTGAGCTGAATTCATAGGACACAAAGAAGTTTTTCAGAAAGCTTCTTTCTCTTTGTTATCGGAGGATATTTCCTTTGGCCCTACAGTCTTCTAAGGGATCCGAAATATCTGTTCTCAGATTCTACAGAAATAAGGCTAGCAAAGAGATCCACGAAATACAGATGTAACTCTGTCAGATGAATGAACAGAACACTAAGCAGTTTCTCAGAAAGCTTCTTTCCAGATTTCATTTGAGGATATTTCCTTTTTCACCATAGACCTCTATGGGCTTCCAAATATCACTATGACAATTCCACAAGAACTGTGTTAGCGAAAGGCTTCTTGAGGGGAAGGTTGTAACTCTGGGAGTTGATTTCACAGAAAACAAAGAAGTTTCTCAGAAAGCTTCTTTCTCTTTGTTATCGGAGGATATTTCCTTTGACCCTATAGTCTTCAGGGGATCCGAAATATCTGTTCTCAGATTTCACAGAAATAAGGCTAGAAAAGAGATCCACGAAATACAGATGTAACTCTGTGAGATGAATTAACAGAACACTAAGTAGTTTCTCAGTAAGCTTCTTTCCAGATTTCATCTGAGGATATTTCCTTTTTCACCATAGCCCTCTAGGCGCTTCCAAATATCACTTTGCCAATTCCACAAGAACTGTCTTAGCGAAAGGCTTCTTGAGGGGAATGATGTAACTCTGTGGGATGATTTCACATAACACAAAGAAGTTTCTCAGAAAGCTTCTTTCTTTTTGTTATCAGAGGATATTTCCTTTGGCCCTATAGTCTTCAAAGGGATCCGAAATATCAGCTTTCAGATTCCACAGAAAAAAGGCTAGCAAAGAGATCCACGAAATACAGATGTAACTTTGTGAGATGAATTAACAGAACACTAAGCAGTTTCTCAGAAAGCTTCTTTCCAGATTTCATTTGAGGATATTTCCTTTTTCACCATGGCCCTCTATGGGCTTCCAAATATCACTTTGCCAATTCCACAAGAACTGTCTTAGCGAAAGGCTTCTTGAGGGGAAAGCGGTAACTCTGTGAGGTGATTTCACAGAACACAACGAAGTTTCTCAGAAAGCTTCTTTCTCTTTGTTATCGGTGGATATTTCCTTTGGCCCTATAGTCTTCTAAGGAATCCGAAATATCTGTTCTCAGATTCCACAGAAATAAGGCTACAAAGAGATAAAGGAAATACAGATGTAACTCTGTGAGATGAATGAACAGAACACTAAGCAGTTTCTCAGAAAGCTTCTTTCCAGATTTCATCTGACGATATTTCCTTTTTCACATAGCCCTCTATGCGCTTCAAATATCACTTTGCCAATTCCACAGGAACTGTCTTAGCGAAAGTCTTCTTGAGGGGAAATCTGTAACTCTGTGAGATGATTTCACAGTACATAAAGAAGTTTATCAGAAAGCTTCTTTCTCTTTGTTATCGGAGGATATTTCCTTTGGCCCTTTAGTCTTCAAGGGGATCCGAAATATCTCTTCTCAGATTCCACAGAAATAAGGCTAGCAAAGAGATCCACGAAAAACAGATGTAACTCTGTGAGATGAATTAACAGAACACTAAGCAGTTTCTCAGAAAGCTTCTTTCCAGATTTCATCTGAGGATATTTCCTTTTTCACCATAGCACTCTATGGGCTTCCAAATATCACTTTGCCAGTTCCACAAGAACTGTCTTAGCGAAAGGCTTCTTGAGGGGAAAGCTGTAACTCTGTGAGATGAATTCACAGGACACAAAGAAGTTTCTCAGAAATCTTCTTTCTCTTTGTTATCGGAGGATATTTCCTTTGGCCCTATAGTCTTCTAAGGGATCCGAAATATCTGTTCTCAGATTCCACAGATATAAGGCTAGCCAAGAGATCCACGAAATACAGATGTAACTCTGTGAGATGAATAAACAGAACACTAAGCAGTTTCTCTGAAAGCTTCTTTCCAGATTTCAACTGAGGATATTTCCTTTTTCACCATAGCCCTCTATGGGCTTCCAAATATCACTTTGCCAATTCCACAAGAACTGTCTTAGCGAAAGGCTTCTTGAGGGGAAAGCTGTAACTCTGTGAGATGATTTCACAGAACACAAAGTAGTTTTTCAGAAAGCTTCTTTCTCTTTGTTATCAGAGGATATTTCCTTTGGCCCTATAGTCTTCAAGGGGATCGGAAATATCAGTTCTCAGATTCCACAGAAAAAAAGGCTAGCAAGGAGATCCACGAAATACAGATGTAACTCTGTGAGATGAATTATCAGAACACTAAGCAGTTTCTCAGAAAGCTTCTTTCCAGATTTCATTTGAGGATATTTCCTTTTTCACCATGGCCCTCTATGGGCTTCCAAATATCACTTTGCCAATTCCACAAGAACTGTCTTAGCGAAAGACTACTTGAGGGGAAAGCTGTAACTCTGTGAGGTGATTTCACAGAACCCAAAGAAGTTTCTCAGAAAGCTTCTTTCTCTTTGTTATCGGAGGATATTTCCTTTGGCCCTATAGTCTTCTAAGGAATCCGAAATATCTGTTCTCAGATTCCACAGAAATAAGGCTACAAAGAGATAAAGGAAATACAGATGTAACTCTGTGAGATGAATGAACAGAACACTAAGCAGTTTCTCAGAAAGCTTCTTTCCAGATTTCATCTGACGATATTTCCTTTTTCACATAGCCCTCTATGCGCTTCAAATATCACTTTGCCAATTCCACAGGAACTGTCTTAGCGAAAGTCTTCTTGAGGGGAAATCTGTAACTCTGTGAGATGATTTCACACTACATAAAGAAGTTTATCAGAAAGCTTCTTTCTCTTTGTTATCGGAGGATATTTCCTTTGGCCCTATAGTCTTCAAGGGGATCCGAAATATCTGTTCTCATATTCCACAGAAATAAGGCTAGCAAAGAGATCCACGAAAAACAGATGTAACTCTGTGAGATGAATTAACAGAACACTAAGCAGTTTCTCTGAAAGCTTCTTTCCAGATTTCAACTGAGGATATTTCCTTTTTCACCATAGCCCCCTATGGGCTTCCAAATATCACTTTGCCAATTCCACAAGAACTGTCTTACCGAAAGGCTTCGTGAGGGGAAAGCTGTAACTCTGTGAGATGATTTCACAGAACACAAAGTAGTTTTTCAGAAAGCTTCTTTCTCTTTGTTATCGGAGGATATTTCCTTTGGCCCTCTAGTGTTCTAAGGGATCCGAAATATCTGTTCTCCGATTTCACAGAAATAAGGCTAGCCAAGAGATCCACGAAATACAGATGTAACTCTGTGAGATAAAATAACAGAACGCTAGGCAGTTTCTCAGAAAGCTTCTTTCCAGATTTCCTCTGAGGATACTTCCTTTTTCACCATAGCCCTCTATGCGCTTCCAAATATCACTTTGCCAATTCCACAAGAACTGTCTTAGTGAAAGGCTTCTTGAGGGGAAAGCTGTAACTCTGTGAGATGATTTCACAGAACAGAAAGATGTTTCTCAGAAAGCTTCTTTATCTTTGTTATCGGAGGATATTTCCTTTGGCCCTTTAGTCTTCTAAGGGATCCGAAATATCTGTCTCAGATTCCACAGAAATAAGGCTAGCAAAGAGATCCACGAAATGGAGATGTAACTCTGTGAGATGAATTAACAGAACACTAAGCAGTTTCTCAGAAAGCTTCTTTCCAGATTATATCTGAGGATACTTTCTTTTTCACCTTAGCCCTCTATGCGCTTCCAAATATCACTTTGCCAATTCCACAAGAACTGTCTTAGCGAAAGTTTTCTTTAGGAGAAAGCTGTAACTCTGTGAGATTATTTCACAGAACACAAAGAAGTTTATCAGAAAGCTTCTTTCTCTTTGATATCGGAGGATATTTTCTTTGGCCCCATAGTCTTCTAAGGGATGCGAAATATCTGTTCCAAGATTCCGCAGAAATAAGGCTAGCAAAGAGATCCACGAAATACAGATGTAACTCTGTGAGATGAATTAACAGAACACTAAGCAGTTTCTCAGAAAGCTTCTTTCGAGATTTCAACTGAGGATATTTCCTTTTTCACCATAGCCCTCTGTGAGCTTCCAAATATCACTTTGCCAATTCCACAAGAACTGTCTTAGCGAAAGGCTTCTTGAGGGGAAAGCTGTAACTCTGGGAGATGATTTCACAGAACACATAGAAGTTTCTCAGAAAGCTTCTTTCTCTTTCCTATCGGAGGATATTTCCTTTGGCCCTATAGTCTTCTAAGAGATCCGAAATATCTGTTCTCAGATTCCACAGAAATAAGGCTAGCAAAGAGATACACGAAATACAGATGTAACTCTCTGAGATGAATTTACAGATCATTAATCAGTTTCTAAGAAAGCTTCTCCCAGATTTCATCTGAGTATATTTCCTTTTTCAACATAGCCCTCTATGGCCTTCCAAATATCACTTTGCCAATTCCACAAGAACTGTCTTAGCCAAAGGCTTCTTCAGGGGAAAGCTGTAACTCTGTGAGATGAAATCACAGGACACAAAGAAGTTTCTCAGAAAGCTTCTTTCTCTTTGTTATCGGAGGATATTTCCTTTGGCCCTATAGTCTTCTAAGGGATCCGAAATATCTTTTCTCAGTTTCTACAGAAATAAGGCTAGCAAAGTGATCTACGAAATACAGATGTAACACTGTGAGATGAATTATCAGAACACTAAGCAGTTTCTCAGAAAGCTTCTTTCCAGATTTCATTTGAGGATATTTCCTTTTTCAACATGGCCCTCTAAGGGCTTCCAAATATCACTTTGCCAATTCCACAAGAACTGTCTTAGCGAAAGGCTTCTTGAGAAGAAAGCTGTAACTCTGTGAGATGATTTCAGAGAACACAAGGAAGTTTCTCAGAAAGCTTCTTTCTCTTTGTTATCAGAGGATATTTCCTTTGGCCCCATTGTCTTCTAAGGGATCCGAAATATTGTTCTCAGATTCCACAGAAATAAGGCTAGCAAAGAGATCTACGAAATACAGATATAACTATGTGAGATGAATTAACAGAACACTAATCAGTTTCTCAGAAAGCTTCTTTCCAGATTTCATGTGAGGATAATTCCTTTTTCACCATAGCCCTCTATGCGCTTCCAAATACCACTTTGCCAATTCCACAAGAACTGTCTTAGCCAATGGCTTCTTGAGGGGAAAGCTTTAACTCTGTGAGATTATTTCACAGAACACAAAGAAGTTTATCAGAAAGCTTCTTTCTCTTTGTTATCTGAGGATATTTCCTTTGGCCCTATAGTCTTCTAAGGGATTCGAAATATCTGTTCTCAGATTCCACAGAAATAAGGCTAGAAAAGAGATCCACGAAATACAGATGTATCTCTGTGAGATGAATTAACAGAACACTAAGAAGTTTCTCAGAAAGCTTCTTTCCAGATTTCATCTGAGGATATTTCCTTTTTCACCATAGCCCGCTATGGGCTTCCCAATATCACTTTGCCAATTCCACAAGAACTGTCTTAGTGAAAGACTTCTTGAGGGGAAAGCTGTAACTCTGGGAGATGATTTCACAGAACACAAAGAAGTTTCTCAGAAAGCTTCTATTTTTTCCTATCGGAGGATATTTCCTTTGGCCCTATAGTCTTCAAGGGGATCCGAAATATCTGTTCTCAGATTCCACAGAAATAAGGCTAGAAAAGAGATCCACGAAATACAGATGTAACGCTCTGAGATGAATTAACAGAACACTCAACAGTTTCTCAGAAAGCTTCTTTCCAGATTTCATCTGAGGATATTTCCTTTTTCAACATAGCCCTATAAGGTCTCCCAAATATCACTTTGCCAATTCCACAAGAACTGTCTTAGCGAAAGGCTTCTTGAGGGGAAAGCTGTAACTCTCTGAGATGAAATCACAGGACACAAAGAAGTTTCTCAGAAAGCTTCTTTCTCTTTGTTATCGGAGGATATTTCCTTTGGCCGTATAGTCTTCTAAGGGATCCGAAGTATCTGTTCTCAGATTCTACAGAAATAAGGCAAGAAAGAGATCCACGAAATACAAATGTAACTCTGTGAGATGAATTAACAGAACACTAAGCAGTTTCTCAGAAAGCTTCTTTCCAGATTTCATTTGAGGTTATTTCCTTTCTCACCATAGCCCTCTATTTGCTTCCAAATAATACTATGCCAATTCCACAAGAACTGTCTTAGCGAAAGGTTTCTTGAGGGGAAAGCTGTAACGCTGTGAGATGATTTCACAGAACACAAAGAAGTTTCTCAGAAAGCTTCTTTCTCTTTGTTATCGGAGGTTATTTCCTTTGGCCCTATAGTCTTCTAAGGGATCCGAAATATCTGTTCTCAGATTCTACAGAAATAAGGCTAGCAAAGAGATCCACGAAATACAGATGTAACTCTGTGAGATGAATTAACAGAACACTAAGCAGTTTCTCAGAAAGCTTCTTTCCAGATTTCATTTGAGGATATTTCCTTTTTCACCATGGCCTTCTATGGGCCTCCAAATATCACTTTGCCAATTCCACAAGAACTGTCTTAGAGAAAGGCTTCTTGAGGGGAAAGCTGTAACTCTGTGAGATGATTTCACAGAACACAAAGAAGTTTCTCAGAAAGCTTCTTTCTCTTTGTTATCGGAGGATATTTACTTTGGCTCTATAGTCTTCTCAGGAATCCGAAATATCTGTTCTCAGATTCCACAGAAATAAGGCTACAAAGAGATAAAGGAAATACAGATGTAACGCTGTGAGATGGATGAACAGAACACTAAGCAGTTTCTCTGAAAGCTTCTTTCCAGATTTCATCTGACGATATTTCCTTTTTCACCGTAGCCCTCTATGCGCTTCCAAATATCACTTTGCCAATTCCACAGGAACTGTCTTAGCGAAAGTCTTCTTGAGGGGAAAGCTGTAACTCTGTGAGATGATCTCACAGTACACAAAGAAGTTTATCAGAAAGCTTCTTTCTCTTTGTTATCGGAGGATATTTCCTTTGGCCCTATAGTCTTCAAGGGGATCCGAAATATCTGTTCTCAGATTCCACAGAAATAAGGCTAGAAAAGAGATCCACGAAATACAGATGTAACTCTGTGAGATGAATTAACAGAACACTAAGCAGTTTCTCAGAAAGCTTCTTTCCAGATTTCATCTGAGGATATTTCCTTTTTCACCATGGCCCTCTATGGGCTTCCAAATATCACTTTGCCAATTCCACAAGAACTGTCTTAGCGAAAGGCTTCTTGAGGGGAAAGCTGTAACTCTGTGAGATGAATTCACAGGACACAAAGAAGTTTCTCAGAAAGCTTCTTTCTCTTTGTTATCGGAGGATAATTCCTTTGGCCCTATAGTCTTCTAAGGGATGCGAAATATCTGTTCTCAGATTCCACAGAAATAAGGCTAGCAAAGAGATCCACGAAATACAGTTGTAACTCTGTGAGATGAATTAACAGAACACTAAGAAGTTTCTCAGAAAGCTTCTTTCCAGATTTCATCTGAGGATATTTCCTTTTTCACCATAGCCCTCTCTTCGCTTCCAAATAACACTTTGCCAAATCCAAAAGAACTGTCTTAGCGAAAGGCTTTTTGAGGGGAAAGGTGTAACTCTGTGAGATGATTTCACAGTACACAAAGAAGTTTATCAGAAAGCTTCTTTCTCTTTGTTATCGGAGGATATTTCCTTTGGCCCTATAGTCTTCAAGGGGATCCGAAATATCTGTTCTCAGATTCCACAGAAATAAGACTAGAAAAGAGATCCACGAAATACAGATGTAACTCTCTGAGATGAATTAACAGAACACTCATCAGTTTCTCAGAAAGCTTCTTTCCAGATTTCATCTGAGGATATTTTCTTTTTCAACATAGCCCTATAAGGTCTTCCAAATATCACTTTGCCAATTCCACAAGAACTGTCTTAGCGAAAGGCTTCTTGAGGGGAAAGCTGTAACTCTCTGAGGTGAATTCACAGGACACAAAGAAGTTTTTCAGAAAGCTTCTTTCTCTTTGTTATCGGAGGATATTTCCTTTGGCCGTATAGTCTTCTAAGGGATCCGAAGTATCTGTACTCAGATTCTACAGAAATAAGGCAAGAAAGAGATCCACGAAATACAAATGTAACTCTGTGAGATGAATTAACAGAACACTAAGCAGTTTCTCAGAAAGCTTCTTTCCAGATTTCATTAGAGGTTATTTCCTTTCTCACCATAGCCCTCTATTGGCTTCCAAATATCACTATGCTAATTCCACAAGAAATGTCTTAGCGAAAGGCTTCTTGAGGGGAAAGCTGTAACTCTGTGAGATGATTTCACAGAAAACAAAGAAGTTTCTCAGAAAGCTTCTTTCTCTTTGTTATCGGAGGATATTTCCTTTGGCCCTATAGTCTTCTAAGGGATCCGAAATATATGTTCTCAGATTCCACATAAATAAGGTTAGCAAAGAGATCCACGAAATACAGATGTAACTCTGTGAGATGAATTAACAGAACACTAAGAAGTTTCTCAAAACGCTTCTTTCCAGATTTCATCTGAGGATATTTCCTTTTTCACCATAGCCCTCTAGTCGCTTCCAAATAACACTTTGCCATATCCACAAGAACAGTCTTAGCAAAAGGCTTCTTGAGGGGAAAGCTGTAACTCTGTGAGATGATTTCATAGTACACAAAGAAGTTTATCAGAAAGCTTCTTTCTCTTTGTTATCGGAGGATATTTCCTTTGGCCCTATAGTCTTCAAGGGGATCCGAAATATCTGTTCTCAGATTCCACAGAAATAAGGCTAGAAAAGAGATCCACGAAATACAGATGTAACGCTCTGAGATGAATTAACAGAACACTCAACAGTTTCTCAGAAAGCTTCTTTCCAGATTTCATCTGAGGATATTTCCTTTTTCAACATAGCCCTATAATGTCTTCCAAATATCACTTTGCCAATTCCACAAGAACTGTCTTAGCGAAAGGCTTCTTGAGGGGAAAGCTGTAACTCTCTGAGGTGAATTCACAGGACACAAAGAAGTTTTTCAGAAAGCTTCTTTCTCTTTGTTATCGGAGGATATTTCCTTTGGCCGTATAGTCTTCTAAGGGATCCGAAGTATCTGTTCTCAGATTCTACAGAAATAAGGCAAGAAAGAGATCCACGAAATACAAATGTAACTCTGTGAGATGAATTAACAGAACACTAAGCAGTTTCTCAGAAAGCTTCTTTCCAGATTTCATTTGAGGTTATTTCCTTTCTCACCATAGCCCTCTATTGGCTTCCAAATATCACTATGCCAATTCCACAAGAACTGTCTTAGCGAAAGGCTTCTTGAGGGGAAAGCTGTAACTCTGTGAGATGATTTCACAGAACACAAAGAAGGTTCTCAGAAAGCTTCTTTCTCTTTGTTATCGGAGGATATTTCCTTTGGCCCTATAGTCTTCTAAGGGATCCGAAATATCTGTTCTCAGATTCCACATAAATAAGGTTAGCAAAGAGATCCACGAAATACAGATGTAACTCTGTGAGATGAATTAACAGAAGACTAAGCAGTTTCTCAGAAAACTTCTTTCCAGATTTCATCTGAGAATATTTCCTTTTTCACCATAGCCCTCTATGGGCTTCCAAATATCACTTTGCCAATTCCACAAGAACTGTCTTAGCGAAAGGTTTCTTGAGGGGAAAGCTGTAACGCTGTGAGATGATTTCACAGAACACAAAGAAGTTTCTCAGAAAGCTTCTTTCTCTTTGTTATCGGAGGATAATTCCTTTGGCCCTATAGTCTTCTAAGGGATCCGAAATATCTGTTCTCAGATTCTACAGAAATAAGGCTAGCAAAGAGATCCACGAAATACAGATATAACTCTGTGAGATGAATTAACAGAACACTAAGCAGTTTCTCAGAAAGCTTCTTTCCAGATTTCATTTGAGGATATTTCCTTTTTCACCATGGTCTTCTATGGGCCTCCAAATATCACTTTGCCAATTCCACAAGAACTGTCTTAGAGAAAGGCTTCTTGAGGGGAAAGCTGTAACTCTGTGAGATGATTTCACAGAACACAAAGAAGTTTCTCAGAAAGCTTCTGTCTCTTTGTTATCGGAGGATATTTCCTTTGGCCCTATAGTCTTCAAGGGGATCCGAAATATCTGTTCTCAGATTCCACAGAAATAAGGCTAGAAAAGAGATCCACGAAATACAGATGTAACTCTGTGAGATGAATTAACAGAACACTAAGCAGTTTCTCAGAAAGCTTCTTTCCAGATTTCATCTGAGGATATTTCCTTTTTCACCATGGCCCTCTATGGGCTTCCAAATATCACTTTGCCAATTCCACAAGAACTGTCTTAGCGAAAGGCTTCTTGAGGGGAAAGCTGTAACTCTGTGAGATGAATTCACAGGACACAAAGAAGTTTCTCAGAAAGCTTCTTTCTCTTTGTTATCGGAGGATAATTCCTTTGGCCCTATAGTCTTCTAAGGGATGCGAAATATCTGTTCTCAGATTCCACAGAAATAAGGCTAGCAAAGAGATCCACGAAATACAGTTGTAACTCTGTGAGATGAATTAACAGAACACTAAGAAGTTTCTCAGAAAGCTTCTTTCCAGATTTCATCTGAGGATATTTCCTTTTTCACCATAGCCCTCTCTTCGCTTCCAAATAACACTTTGCCAAATCCAAAAGAACTGTCTTAGCGAAAGGCTTTTTGAGGGGAAAGCTATAACTCTGTGAGATGATTTCACAGTACACAAAGAAGTTTATCAGAAAGCTTCTTTCTCTTTGTTATCGGAGGATATTTCCTTTGGCCCTATAGTCTTCAAGGGGATCCGAAATATCTGTTCTCAGATTCCACAGAAAGAAGACTAGAAAAGAGATCCACGAAATACAGATGTAACTCTCTGAGATGAATTAACAGAACACTCATCAGTTTCTCAGAAAGCTTCTTTCCAGATTTCATCTGAGGATATTTTCTTTTTCAACATAGCCCTATAAGGTCTTCCAAATATCACTTTGCCAATTCCACAAGAACTGTCTTAGCGAAAGGCTTCTTGAGGGGAAAGCTGTAACTCTCTGAGGTGAATTCACAGGACACAAAGAAGTTTTTCAGAAAGCTTCTTTCTCTTTGTTATCGGAGGATATTTCCTTTGGCCGTATAGTCTTCTAAGGGATCCGAAGTATCTGTACTCAGATTCTACAGAAATAAGGCAAGAAAGAGATCCACGAAATACAAATGTAACTCTGTGAGATGAATTAACAGAACACTAAGCAGTTTCTCAGAAAGCTTCTTTCCAGATTTCATTAGAGGTTATTTCCTTTCTCACCATAGCCCTCTATTGGCTTCCAAATATCACTATGCCAATTCCACAAGAAATGTCTTAGCGAAAGGCTTCTTGAGGGGAAAGCTGTAACTCTGTGAGATGATTTCACAGAAAACAAAGAAGTTTCTCAGAAAGCTTCTTTCTCTTTGTTATCGGAGGATATTTCCTTTGGCCCTATAGTCTTCTAAGGGATCCGAAATATATGTTCTCAGATTCCACATAAATAAGGTTAGCAAAGAGATCCACGAAATACAGATGTAACTCTGTGAGATGAATTAACAGAACACTAAGAAGTTTCTCAAAACGCTTCTTTCCAGATTTCATCTGAGGATATTTCCTTTTTCACCATAGCCCTCTAGTCGCTTCCAAATAACACTTTGCCAAATCCACAAGAACAGTCTTAGCAAAAGGCTTCTTGAGGGGAAAGCTGTAACTCTGTGAGATGATTTCATAGTACACAAAGAAGTTTATCAGAAAGCTTCTTTTTCTTTGTTATCGGAGGATATTTCCTTTGGCCCTATAGTCTTCAAGGGGATCCGAAATATCTGTTCTCAGATTCCACAGAAATAAGGCTAGAAAAGAGATCCACGAAATACAGATGTAACGCTCTGAGATGAATTAACAGAACACTCAACAGTTTCTCAGAAATCTTCTTTCCAGATTTCATCTGAGGATATTTCCTTTTTCAACATAGCCCTATAATGTCTTCCAAATATCACTTTGCCAATTCCACAAGAACTGTCTTAGGGAAAGGCTTCTTGAGGGGAAAGCTGTAACTCTGTGAGATGATTTCACAGAACACAAAGAAGTTTCTCAGAAAGCTTCTTTCTCTTTGTTATCGGAGGATATTTACTTTGGCCCTATAGTCTTCTCAGGAATCCGAAATATCTGTTCTCAGATTCCACAGAAATAAGGCTACAAAGAGATAAAGGAAATACAGATGTAACTCTGTGAGATGGATGAACAGAACACTAAGCAGTTTCTCTGAAAGCTTCTTTAAAGATTTCATCTGACGATATTTCCTTTTTCACCGTAGCCCTCTATGCGCTTCCAAATATCACTTTGCCAATTCCACAGGAACTGTCTTAGCGAAAGTCTTCTTGAGGGGAAAGCTGTAACACTGTGAGATGATTTCACAGTACACAAAGAAGTTTATCAGAAAGCTTCTTTCTCTTTGTTATCGGAGGATATTTCCTTTGGCTCTATAGTCTTCAAGGGGATCCGAAATATCTGTTCTCAGATACCACAGAAATAAGGCTAGAAAAGAGATCCATGAAATACAGATGTAACTCTTTGAGATGAATAAACAGAACACTAAGCAGTTTCTCAGAAAGCTTCTTTCCAGATTTCATCTGATGATATTTCCTTTTTCACCATGGCCCTCTATGGGCTTCCAAATATCACTTTGCCAATTCCACAAGAACTGTCTTAGCGAAAGGCTTCTTGAGGGGAAAGCTGTAACTCTGTGAGATGATTTCACAGAACACAAAGAAGTTTCTCAGAAAGCTTCTTTCTCTTTGTTATCGGAGGATATTTACTTTGGCCCTATAGTCTTCTCAGGAATCCTAAATATCTGTTCTCAGATTCCACAGAAATAAGGCTACAAAGAGATAAAGGAAATGCAGATGTAACTCTGTGAGATGGATGAACAGAACACTAAGCAGTTTCTAAGAAAGCTTCTTTCCAGATTTCATCTGAGGATATTTCCTTTTTCACCATAGCCCTCTATGGGCTTCCAAATATAGCGTTGCCAATTCCACAAGAACTGTCTAAGCGAAAGGCTTC
This sequence comes from Macaca nemestrina, assembly GCF_043159975.1. Lineage (NCBI taxonomy): Eukaryota > Metazoa > Chordata > Mammalia > Primates > Cercopithecidae > Macaca > Macaca nemestrina. Next base: position 30,379,001 of record NC_092143.1, read on the forward strand.
ATGAGGGGAAAGCTGTAACTCTGGGAGATGAATTCACAGGACACAAAGAAGTTTTTCAGAAAGCTTCTTCTCTTTGTTATCGGAGGATATTTCCTTTGGCTCTATACTCTTCAAGGGTATCCGAAATATCTGTTCTCAGATTCCACAGAAATAAAGTTAGAAACGAGATCCACGAAATACTGATGTAACTCTGTGAGATGAATTAACAGAACCCTAATCAGTTTCTAAGAAAGCTTCTTTCCAGATTTCATCTGAGGATATTTCCTTTTTCACCATAGCCCTCCAAGGGCTTCGAAATATCACTTTGCCAATTCCACAAGAATTGCCTTAGCGAAAATCTTCTTGAGGGGAAAGCTGTAACTCTGTGAGATGAATTCACAGGACACAAAGAAGTTTTTCAGAAAGCTTCTTTCTCTTTGTTTTCGGAGGATATTTCCTTTGGCCCTATAGTCTTCTAAGGGATCCGAAATATCTGTTCTCAGATTCTACAGAAATAAGGCTAGCAAAGAGATCCACGAAATACAGATTTAACTCTGTCAGATGAATTAACAGAACACTAAGCAGTTTCTCAGAAAGCTTCTTTCCAGATTTCATTTGAGGATATTTCCTTTTTCACCATAGCCCTCTAGGGGCTTCTAAATATCACTTCGCCAATTTCACAAGAACTGTTTTAGCGAAAGGCTTCTTGAGGGGAAAGCTGTAACTCTGTGAGATGATTTCACAGAACACGAAGTTTCTCAGAAAGCTTCTTTCTCTTTGTTATCGGAGGAGATTTCCTTTGGCCGTATAGTCTTCTAAGTGATCCGAAATACCTGTTCTCAGATTCCACAGAAACAAGGCTAGCAAAAAGATCCACGAAACACAGATGTAACTCTGTGAGATGAATTAACAGAACACTAAGCAGTTTCTCAGAAAGCTTCTTTCCAGATTTCATCTGAGGATATTTCCTTTTTTACCATAGTCCTCTATGGGCTTCCAAATATCACTTTGCCAATTCCACAAGAACTGTCTTAGCGAAAGGCTTCTTGAGGGTAAATCTGTAACTCTGTGAGATGATTTCACAGGACACAAAGAAGTTTCTCAGAAAGCTTCCTTCTCTTTATTATCGGAGGATATTTCCTTTGGCCCTATAATTTTCAAAGGGATCCGAAATATCTGTTCTGAGATTCCACAGTAATAAGGCTAGCAAAGAGATCCACGAAATACAGATGTAACTCTGTGAGATGAATTAACAGAACACTCAGCAGTTTCTCAGAAAGCTTCTTTCCAGATTTCATCTGAGGATATTTCCTTTTTCTCCATAGCCCTCTAGGCGCTTCCAAATGTCACATTGCAAATTCCACAAGAACTGTCTTAGCGAAAGGCTTCTTGAGGGGAAAGCTGTAACTCTGTGAGATGATTTCACAGAACACAAATAAGTTTCTCAGATAGCTTCTTTCTCTTTGTTATCAGAGGATATTTCCTTTGGCCCTATAGTCTTCTAAGGGATCCGAAATATCTGTTCTCAGATTCCACAGAAATAAGGTTAGCAAAAAGATCCACGAAATACAGATGTAACTCTGTGAGATGAATTAACAGAACACTAAGCAGTTTCTCAGAAAACTTCTTTCCAGATTTCATCTGAGGATATTTCCTTTTTTAAACATAGCCCTCTATGCGCTTCCAAATATCACTTTGCCAATTCCACAAGAAATGTCTTAGCGGAAGGCTTCTTGAGGGTAAAGCTGCAACTCTGTGAGATGATTTCACAGAACACAAAGAAGTTTCTCAGAAAGCTTCTTTCTCTTTGTTATCGCTGTTTATTTCCTTTGGCCCTATAGTCTTCTAAGGGATCCGAAATATCTGTTCTCAGATTCTACAAAAATAAGGCTAGCAAAGAGATGCACGAAATACAGATTTAACTCTGTCAGATGAATTAACAGAACACTAAGCAGTTTCTCAGAAAGCTTCTTTCCAGATTTCATCTGAGGATATTTCCTTTTTCACCATAGCCCTCTAGGGGCTTCCAAATGTCACATTGCAAATTCCACAAGAACTGTCTTAGCGAAAGGCTTCTTGAGGGGAAAGCTGTAACTCTGTGAGATGATTTCACAGGACACAAAGAAGTTTCTCAGAAAGCTTCCTTCTCTTTATTATCGGAGGATATTTCCTTTGACCCTATAATTTTCAAAGGGATCCGAAATATCTGTTCTGAGATTCCACAGTAATAAGGCTAGCAAAGAGATCCACGAAATACAGATGTAACTCTGTGAGATGAATTAACAGAACACTCAGCAGTTTCTCAGAAAGCTTCTTTCCAGATTTCATCTGAGGATATTTCCTTTTTCTCCATAGCCCTCTAGGCGCTTCCAAATGTCACATTGCAAATTCCACAAGAACTGTCTTAGCGAAAGGCTTCTTGAGGGGAAAGCTGTAACTCTGTGAGATGATTTCACAGAACACAAATAAGTTTCTCAGATAGCTTCTTTCTCTTTGTTATCAGAGGATATTTCCTTTGGCCCTATAGTCTTCTAAGGGATCCGAAATATCTGTTCTCAGATTCCACAGAAATAAGGTTAGCAAAAAGATCCACGAAATACAGATGTAACTCTGTGAGATGAATTAACAGAACACTAAGCAGTTTCTCAGAAAACTTCTTTCCAGATTTCATCTGAGGATATTTCCTTTTTTAAACATAGCCCTCTATGCGCTTCCAAATATCACTTTGCCAATTCCACAAGAAATGTCTTAGCGGAGGGCTTCTTGAGGGTAAAGCTGCAACTCTGTGAGATGATTTCACGGAACACAAAGAAGTTTCTCAGAAAGCTTCTTTCTCTTTGTTATCGCTGTTTATTTCCTTTGGCCCTATAGTCTTCTAAGGGATCCGAAATATCTGTTCTCAGATTCTACAGAAATAAGGCTAGCAAAGAGATGCACGAAATACAGATTTAACTCTGTCAGATGAATTAACAGAACACTAAGCAGTTTCTCAGAAAGCTTCTTTCCAGATTTCATCTGAGGATATTTCCTTTTTCACCATAGCCCTCTAGGGGCTTCCAAATGTCACATTGCAAATTCCACAAGAACTGTCTTAGCGAAAGGCTTCTTGAGGGGAAAGCTGTAACTCTGTGAGATGATTTCACAGAACACAAATAAGTTTCTCAGAAAGCTTCTTCCTCTTTGTTATCAGAGGATATTTCCTTTGGCCCTATAGTCTTCTAAGGGATCCGAAATATCTGTTCTCAGATTCCACAGAAATAAGGTTAGCAAAAAGATAAACGAAATACAGATGTAACTCTGTGAGATGAATTAACAGAACACTAAGCAGTTTCTCAGAAAGCTTCTTTCCAGATTTCATCTGAGATTATTTACTTTTTCAACATAGCCCTCTATGGGCTTCCAAATATCACTTTGCCAATTCCACAAGAACTGTCTTAGCGAAAGGCTTCTTGAGGAGAAAGTTGTAACTCTGTGAGATGATTTCACAGAACACAAAGAAGTTTCTCAGAAAGTTTCCTTCATTTTGTCATCGGAGTTTATTTCCTTTGGCCCTATATTCATCAAAGGGATCCGAAATATCTGTTCTCAGATTCCACAGAAATAAGGCTAGCAAAGAGATCCACGAAATACAGATGTAACTCTGTGAGAATATTTAACAGAACACTAAGCAGTTTCTCAGAAAGCTTCTTTCCAGATTTCATCTGAGGATATTTCCTTTTTTAAACATAGCCCTCTAAGCGCTTCCAAATATCACTTTGCCAATTCCACAAGAAATGTCTTAGCGAAAGGCTTCTTGAGGGGAAAGCTGCAACTCTGTGAGATGATTTCACAGAACACAAAGAAGTTTCTCAGAAAGCTTCTTTCTCTTTGTTATTGGAGTTTATTTCCTTTGGCCCTATAGTCTTCAAAGGGATCCGAAATAACTGTTCTCAGATTCCACAGAAATAAGGCTCGCAAAGAGATCCATGAAATACAGATGTAACTCTTTGAGATGAATTAACAGAACACTAAGCAGTTGTTCAGAAAGCTTCTTTCCAGATTTCATCTGAGGATATTTCCTTTTTCAACATAGCCCTCTATGGGCTTCCAAATATAACGTTGCCAATTCCACAAGAACTGTCCAAGCGAAAGGCTTCTTGAGGGGAAAGCTGTAACTCTGGGAGATGATTTCACAGAACCCAAAGAAGTTTCTCAGAAAGATTCTTTCTCTTTCCTATCGGAGGATATTTCCTTTGGCCCTATAGTCTTCTAAGGGATCCGAAATATCTGTTCTCAGATTCTACAGAAATAAGGCTAGCAAAGAGATCCACGAAATAATGATGTAACTCTGTCAGATGAATGAACAGAACACTAAGCAGTTTCTCAGAAGGCTTCTTTCCAGATTTCATTTGAGATTATTTCCTTTTTCACCATAGCCCTATAAGGGCTTCCAAATATCACTTTGCCTATTCCACAAGAACTGTCTTAGCGAAAGGCTTCTTGAGGGGAAAGCTGTAACTCTGTGGGATGATTTCACAGAACACAAAGAAGTTTCTCAGAAAGCTTCTTTCTCTTTGTTATCGGAGGATATTTCCTTTGGCCCTATAGTCCTCAACGGGATCCGAAATATCTGTTCTCAGATTCCACAGAAATATGGCTAGCAAAGAGATCCACGAAATACAGATGTAACTCTGTGACATGAATTAACAGAACACTAAGCAGTTTCTCAGAAAGCTTCTTTCCAGATTTCATTTGAGGATATTTCCTTTTTCACCGTAGCCCTCTAGGCGCTTCCAAATATCACTTCGCCAATTCCACAAGAACTGTCTTAGCGAAAGGCTTCTTGAGGGGAAAGCTGTAACTCTGTGAGATGATTTCGCAGAACACGAAGTTTCTCAGAAAGCTTCTTTCTCTTTGTTATCGGAGGAGATTTCCTTTGGCCGTATAGTCTTCTAAGTGATCCGAAATACCTGTTCTCAGATTCCACAGAAACAAGGCTAGCAAAAAGATCCACGAAACACAGATGTAACTCTGTGAGATGAATTAACAGAACACTAAGCAGTTTCTCAGAAAGCTTTTTTCCAAATTTCATCTGAGGATATTTCCTTTTTCACCCTAGCCCTCTAAGGGCTTCCAAATATCACTTTGCCAATTCCACAAGAACTGTCTTAGCGAAAGGCTTCTTGAGGGGAAAGCTGTAACTCTGTGAGATGAATTCACAGGACACAAAGAAGTTTTTCAGAAAGATTCTTTCTCTTTTTTATCGGAGGATATTTCCTTTGGCCCCATAGCCTTCTAAGGGATCCGAAATATCTGTTCTCAGATTCTACAGAAATAAGGCTAGCAAAGAGATCCACGAAATACAGACGTAACTCTGTGAGATGAATTAACAGAACACTAAGCAGTTTCTCAGAAAGCTTCTTTCCAGATTTCATTTGAGGATATTTCCTTTTTCACCTTAGCCCTCTATGGCCTTCCAAATATCACTATGCCAATTCCACAAGAACTGTCTTAGCGAAAGACTTCTTGAGCGGAAAGCTGTAACCCTGTGAGATGATTTCACAGAACACAAAGAAGTTTCTCAGAAAGCTTCTTTCTCTTTGTTATCAGAGGATATTTGCTTTGGCCCTATAGTCTTCTAAGGAATCCGAAATATCTGTTCTCAGATTCCACAGAAATAAGGCTAGCAAAGAGATAAAGGAAATATAGATGTAACTCTGTGAGATGAATTAACAGAACACTAAGCAGTTTCTCAGAAAGCTTCTTTCCAGATTAAATCTGAGGATATTTCCTTTTTCACCGTAGCCCTCTATGCGCTTCCAAATACCACTTTGTCAATTCCACAACTACTGTTTTAGCAAAAGGCTTCTCGAGGGGAAAGCTGTAACTCTGTGAGATGATTTCACAGAACACAAAGAAGTTTCTCAGAAAGCTTCATTCTCTTTGTTATCGGAGGATATTTCCTTTGGCCCTATAGTCTTCTAAGGGATCCGAAATATCTGTTCTCAGATTCCGCAGAAATAAGGCTAGCAAAGAGATGTACGAAATACAGATTTAACTCTGTTAGACGAATTAACAGAACACTAATCAGTTTCTCAGAAAGCTTCTTTCCAGATTTCATCTGAGGATATTTCCTTTTTCACCATAGCCCTCTATGGGCTTCCAAATATCACTTTGCCAATTCCACAAGAACTGTCTTAGCGAAAGGCTTCTTGAGGGGAAAGCTGTATCTCTGTGAGATGATTTCACAGTACACAAAGAAGTTTATCAGAAAGCTTCTTTCTCTTTGTTTTCGGAAGATATTTCCTTTGGCCCTATAGTCTTCAAAGGGATCCGAAATATCTGTTCTCAGATTCCACAGAAATAAGGCTACAAAAGAGATCCACGAAATACAGATGTAACTCTGTGAGATGAATTAACAGAACACTAAGCAGTTTCTCAGAAACTTCTTTCCAGATTTCATCTGAGGATATTTCCTTTTTCACCATAGCCCTCTATGCGCTTCCAAATATCACTCTGCCAATTCAACAAGAACAGTCTTAGCTAAAGTCTTCTTGAAGGGAAAGCTGTAACTCTGTGAGATGATTTCACAGAACACAAACAAGTTTCTCAGAAAGCTTCTTTCTCTTTGTTATCGGAGGATATTTCCTTTGGCCCTATAGTCTTCTAAGGGATCCGAAATATCTGTTCTCAGATTTCACAGAAATAAGGCTAGCAAAGAGATCCACGAAATACTGATGTAAATCAGTGAGATGAATTAACAGACCACTAAGCAGTTTCTCAGAAAGCTTCTTTCCATATTTCATCTGAGGATATTTCCTTTTTCACCATAGCCCTCTAAGGGCTTCAAACTATCACTTTGCCAATTCCACAAGAACTATCTTAGCGAAAGGCTTCTTGAGGGGAAAGCTGTAACTCTGTGAGATGATTTCACAGGACACAAAGAAGTTTCTCAGAAAGCTTCTTTCTCTTTGTTATCGCAGGATATTTCCTTTGGCCCTATAGTCTTCCAAGGGATCCGAAATATCTGTTCTCAGATTCCACAGAAATAAGGCAAGCAAAGAGGTCCACGAAATACAGATGTAACTCTGTGAGATGAATTAACAGAACACTAAGCAGTTTCTCAGAAAGCTTCCTTCCAGATTTCATCTGAGTATATTTCCTTTTTCACCATAGCCCTCTATGGGCTTCCAAATATCACTTTGCCACTTCCACAAAAACTGTCTTAGCGAAAGGCTTCTTGAGGGGAAAGCTGTAACTCTGTGAGATGATTTCACAGAACACAAAGAAGATTCTCAGAAAGATTCTTTCTCTTTGTTATCGGAGGATATTTCCTTTGGCCCTATAGTCTTCTAAGGGATCCGAAATATCTCTTCTCAGATTCCACAGAAATAAGGCTAGCAAAGAGATCCACGAAATACAGATGTAACTCTGTGAGATGAATTAACAGCAAACTAAGAAGTTTCTCAAAAAGGTTTTTTCCAGATTTCATCTGAGGATATTTCCTTTTTCACCATAGCCCTCTATGCGCTTCCAAATTACACTTTGCCTAATCCACAAGAACTGTCTAGCGAAAGGCTTCTTGAGGGGAAAGCTGTAACTCTGTGAGATGATTTCACAGAACACAAAGACGTTTCTCAGAAAGCTTCTTTCTCTTTGTTATCGGAGGATATTTCCTTTGGCCCTATAGTCTTCAAGAGGATCCGAAATATCTGTTCTCAGATTCCACAGAAATAAGGCTAGAAAAGATATACCCGAAATACAGATGTAACTCTGTGAGATGAATTAACAGAACACTAAGCAGTTTCTCAGAAAGCTTCTTTCCAGATTTCATCTGAGGATATTTCCTTTTTCACCATAGCCCTCTATGGGCTTCCAAATATCACTTTGCCAATTCCACAAGAACTGTCTTAGCGAAAGGCTTCTTGAGGGGAAAGCTGTAACTCTGTGAGATGAATTCACAGGACACAAAGAAGTTTCTCAGAAAACTTCTTTCTCTTTGTTATCGGAGGATATTTCCTTTGCCCCTATAGTCTTCTAAGGGATCCGAAATATCTGTTCTCAGATTCTACAGAAATCAGGCTAGCAAAGAGATCCACGAAATACAGATGTAACTCTGTGAGATGAATTAACAGAACACTAAGCAGTTTTTCAGACACTTCTTTCCAGATTTCATTTGAGGATATTTCCTTTTTCACCATGGCCCTCTATGGGCTTCCAAATATCACTTTGCCAATTCCACAAGAAGTGTCTTAGCGAAAGGCTTCTTGAGCGGAAAGCTGTAACTCTGTGAGATGATTTCACAGAACACAAAGAAGTTTCTCAGAAAGCTTCTTTTTCTTTGTTATCGGAGGATATTTCCTTTGGCCCTATAGTCTTCTAAGGGATGCGAAATATCTGTTCTCAGATTCCAAAGAAATAAGGCTAGCAAATAGATCCACGAAATGCAGATGTAACTCTGTGGGATGAATTAACAGAACACTAAGAAGTTTCTCAGAAAGCTTCTATCCAGATTTCATCTGAGGATATTTTCTTTTTCACCACAGCCCTCTATGCACTTCCAAATAACACTTTGACCAATCCATGAGAACTGTCTTAGCGAAAGGCTTCTTGAGGGTGAAGCTGTAACTCTGTGAGATGATTTCACAGTTCACAAAGATGTTTATCAGAAAGCTTCTTTCTCTTTGTTATCCGAGGATATTTCCTTTGGCCCTATAGTCTTCAAGGGAATCCGAAATATCTGTTCTCAGATTCCACAGAAATAAGGCTAGAAAAGAGATCCACGAAATACAGATGTAACTCTCTGAGATGAATTAACAGAACACTAAGCAGTTTCTCAGAAAGCTTCTTTCCAGATTTCATCTGAGGATATTTCCTTTTTCACCATAGCCCTCTATGGGCTTCCAAATATCACTTTGCCAATTCCACAAGAACTGTCTTAGCGAAAGGCTTCTTGAGGGGAAAGCTGTATCTCTGTGAGATGATTTCACAGTACACAAAGAAGTTTATCAGAAAGCTTCTTTCTCTTTGTTTTCGGAAGATATTTCCTTTGGCCCTATAGTCTTCAAAGGGATCCGAAATATCTGTTCTCAGATTCCACAGAAATAAGGCTACAAAAGAGATCCACGAAATACAGATGTAACTCTGTGAGATGAATTAACAGAACACTAAGCAGTTTCTCAGAAACTTCTTTCCAGATTTCATCTGAGGATATTTCCTTTTTCACCATAGCCCTCTATGCGCTTCCAAATATCACTCTGCCAATTCAACAAGAACAGTCTTAGCTAAAGTCTTCTTGAAGGGAAAGCTGTAACTCTGTGAGATGATTTCACAGAACACAAACAAGTTTCTCAGAAAGCTTCTTTCTCTTTGTTATCGGAGGATATTTCCTTTGGCCCTATAGTCTTCTAAGGGATCCGAAATATCTGTTCTCAGATTTCACAGAAATAAGGCTAGCAAAGAGATCCACGAAATACTGATGTAAATCAGTGAGATGAATTAACAGACCACTAAGCAGTTTCTCAGAAAGCTTCTTTCCATATTTCATCTGAGGATATTTCCTTTTTCACCATAGCCCTCTAAGGGCTTCAAACTATCACTTTGCCAATTCCACAAGAACTATCTTAGCGAAAGGCTTCTTGAGGGGAAAGCTGTAACTCTGTGAGATGATTTCACAGGACACAAAGAAGTTTCTCAGAAAGCTTCTTTCTCTTTGTTATCGCAGGATATTTCCTTTGGCCCTATAGTCTTCCAAGGGATCCGAAATATCTGTTCTCAGATTCCACAGAAATAAGGCAAGCAAAGAGGTCCACGAAATACAGATGTAACTCTGTGAGATGAATTAACAGAACACTAAGCAGTTTCTCAGAAAGCTTCCTTCCAGATTTCATCTGAGTATATTTCCTTTTTCACCATAGCCCTCTATGGGCTTCCAAATATCACTTTGCCACTTCCACAAAAACTGTCTTAGCGAAAGGCTTCTTGAGGGGAAAGCTGTAACTCTGTGAGATGATTTCACAGAACACAAAGAAGATTCTCAGAAAGATTCTTTCTCTTTGTTATCGGAGGATATTTCCTTTGGCCCTATAGTCTTCTAAGGGATCCGAAATATCTCTTCTCAGATTCCACAGAAATAAGGCTAGCAAAGAGATCCACGAAATACAGATGTAACTCTGTGAGATGAATTAACAGCAAACTAAGAAGTTTCTCAAAAAGGTTTTTTCCAGATTTCATCTGAGGATATTTCCTTTTTCACCATAGCCCTCTATGCGCTTCCAAATTACACTTTGCCTAATCCACAAGAACTGTCTAGCGAAAGGCTTCTTGAGGGGAAAGCTGTAACTCTGTGAGATGATTTCACAGAACACAAAGACGTTTCTCAGAAAGCTTCTTTCTCTTTGTTATCGGAGGATATTTCCTTTGGCCCTATAGTCTTCAAGAGGATCCGAAATATCTGTTCTCAGATTCCACAGAAATAAGGCTAGAAAAGATATACCCGAAATACAGATGTAACTCTGTGAGATGAATTAACAGAACACTAAGCAGTTTCTCAGAAAGCTTCTTTCCAGATTTCATCTGAGGATATTTCCTTTTTCACCATAGCCCTCTATGGGCTTCCAAATATCACTTTGCCAATTCCACAAGAACTGTCTTAGCGAAAGGCTTCTTGAGGGGAAAGCTGTAACTCTGTGAGATGAATTCACAGGACACAAAGAAGTTTCTCAGAAAACTTCTTTCTCTTTGTTATCGGAGGATATTTCCTTTGCCCCTATAGTCTTCTAAGGGATCCGAAATATCTGTTCTCAGATTCTACAGAAATCAGGCTAGCAAAGAGATCCACGAAATACAGATGTAACTCTGTGAGATGAATTAACAGAACACTAAGCAGTTTTTCAGACACTTCTTTCCAGATTTCATTTGAGGATATTTCCTTTTTCACCATGGCCCTCTATGGGCTTCCAAATATCACTTTGCCAATTCCACAAGAAGTGTCTTAGCGAAAGGCTTCTTGAGCGGAAAGCTGTAACTCTGTGAGATGATTTCACAGAACACAAAGAAGTTTCTCAGAAAGCTTCTTTTTCTTTGTTATCGGAGGATATTTCCTTTGGCCCTATAGTCTTCTAAGGGATGCGAAATATCTGTTCTCAGATTCCAAAGAAATAAGGCTAGCAAATAGATCCACGAAATGCAGATGTAACTCTGTGGGATGAATTAACAGAACACTAAGAAGTTTCTCAGAAAGCTTCTATCCAGATTTCATCTGAGGATATTTTCTTTTTCACCACAGCCCTCTATGCACTTCCAAATAACACTTTGACCAATCCATGAGAACTGTCTTAGCGAAAGGCTTCTTGAGGGTGAAGCTGTAACTCTGTGAGATGATTTCACAGTTCACAAAGATGTTTATCAGAAAGCTTCTTTCTCTTTGTTATCCGAGGATATTTCCTTTGGCCCTATAGTCTTCAAGGGAATCCGAAATATCTGTTCTCAGATTCCACAGAAATAAGGCTAGAAAAGAGATCCACGAAATACAGATGTAACTCTCTGAGATGAATTAACAGAACACTAAGCAGTTTCTCAGAAAGCTTCTTTCCAGATTTCATCTGAGGATATTTCCTTTTTCACCATAGCCCTCTATGGGCTTCCAAATATCACTCTGCCAATTCCACAAGAACTGTCTTAGCGAAAGGCTTCTTGAGGGGAAAGCTGTAACTCTGTGACATGATTTCACAGAACACAAAGAAGTTTCTCAGAAAGCTTCTTTCTCTTTGTTATCGGAGGAGATTCCCTTTGGCCCTATAGTCTTCTAGGTGATCCGAAATATCTGTTCTCATATTCCACAGAAATAAGGCTAGCAAAGAGATCCACGAAATACAGATGTAACTCTGTGAGATGAATTAACAGAACACTAAGAAGTTTCTCAGAAAGCTTCTTTCCAGATTTCATCTGAGGATATTTCCTTTTTCACCATAGCCCACTATGGGCTTCCAAATATCACTTTGCCAGTTCCACAAGAACTGTCTTAGCGAAAGGCTACTTCAGGGGAAAGCTCTATCTCTGGGAAACGATTTCACAGAACACAAAGAAGTTTCTCAGAAAGCTTCTTTCTCTTTCCTATCGGAGGATATTTCCTTTGGCCCTATAGTCTTCAAGGGGATCTGAAATATCTGTTCTCAGATTCCACAGATATAAGGATAGAAAAGAGATCCACGAAATACAGATGTAACTCTGTGAGATGAATTAACAGAACATTAATCAGTTTCTCAGAAAGCTTCTTTCCAGATTTCATCTGAGGATATTTCCTTTTTCACCATAGCCCTCTATGGGCTTCCAAATATCACTTTTCCAATTCCACAAGAACTGTCTTAGCGAAAGGCTTCTTGAGGGGACAGCTGTAACTCTGTGAGATGATTTCACAGAACACTAAGAAGTTTCTCAGAAAGCTTCTTTTTTTTCCTATCGGAGGATATATCCTTTGGCCCTATAGTCTTCTAAGGGATCCGAAATATCTGTTCTCAGATTCCACAGAAATAAGGCTAGAAAAGAGATCCACGAAATACAGATGTAACTCTGTGAGATGAATTAACAGAACACTAAGCAGTTTCTCAGAAAGCTTCTTTCCAGATTTCATCTGAGGATATTTCGTTTTTCACCATAGCCCGCTATGGGCTTCCAAATATCACTTTGCCAATTCCACAAGAACTGTCTTAGCGAAAGGCTTCTTGAGGGGAAAGCTGTAACTCTGTGAGACGATTTCACAGTTCACAAAGATGTTTATCAGAAAGCTTCTTTCTCTTTGTTATCGGAGGATATTTCCTTTGGTCCTATAGTCTTCAATGGGATCCGAAATATATGTTCTCAGGTTCCACAGAAATAAGGCTAGCAAAGAGATCCACGAAATACAGATGTAACTCTGTGAGATGAATTAACAGAACCCTAATCAGTTTCTCTGAAAGCTTCTTTCCAGATTTCATCTGAGGATATTTCCTTTTTCACCATAGCCCTCTAAGCGCTTCCAAATATCACTTTGCCAATTCCACAAGAACTGTCTTAGCGAAAGGCTTCTTGAGGGGAAAGCTGTAACTCTGTGAGATGAATTCACAGGACACAAAGAAGTTTTTCAGAAAGCTTCTTTCTCTTTGTTATCGCAGGATATTTCCTTTGGCCCTATAGTCTTCTAAGGGATCCGAAATATCTGTCCACAGATTCTACAGAAATAAGGCTGGCAAAGTGAATTAAGAGAACACTAAGCAGTTTCTCAGAAAGCTTCTTTCCAGATTTCATTTGAGGATATTTCCTTTTTCACCTTTGCCCTCTATGGCCTTCCAAATATCACTATGCCAATTCCACAAGAACTGTCTTAGCGAAAGGCTTCTTGAGGGGAAAGCTGTAACTCTGTGAGATGAATTCACAGGACACAAAGATGTTTCTCAGAAAGCATCGTTCTCTTTCTTATTGGAGGATATTTCCTTTGGCCCTCTAATCTTCTAAGGGATCCCAAATATCTGTTCTCAGATTCCACAGAAATAAGGCTAGCAAATGGATCCAGGAAATACAGATGGAACTCTGTGAGATGAATTAACAGAACACTAAGCAGCTTCTCAGAATGCTTCTTTCCAGATTTCATCTGAGGATATTTCCTTTTTTACCATAGCCCTGTATGCGCTTCAAAATATCACTTGCCAATTCCACAAGAACTGTCTTAGCGAAAGGCTTCTTGAGGGGTAAGCTGTAACTCTGTGAGATGGTTTCACAGAACACAATGAAGTTTCTCAGAAAGCTTCTTTCTCTTTGTTATCGGAGGATATTTCCTTTGACCCTATTGTCTTCTAAGGGATGCGAAATATCTGTTCTCAGATTCCACAGAAGTAAGGCTAGCAAAGAGATCCACGAAATATATATGTAACTCTGTGAGATGAATTAACAGAACACTTAGCAGTTTCTCTGAAGCTTCTTTCCAGATTTCATCTGAGGATATTTCCTTTTTCACCATAGCCCTCTATGGGCTTCCAAATATCACTTTGGCAATTCCACAAGAACTATCTTAGCGAATGGCTTCTTGAGGGGAAAGCTGTAACTCTGTGAGATGATTTCACAGAATAGAAAGAGGTTTCTCAGAAAGCTTCTTTCTCTTTGTTATCGGAGGATATTTCCTTTGGCCCTATAGTCTTCTAAGGGATGCGAAATATCTGTTCTCAGTTTCCACAGAAATAAGGCTACAAAAGTGATCCACGAAATACAGATGTAACTCTGTGAGATGAATTAACAGAACACTAAGCAGTTTCTCAGAAAGCTTCTTTCCAGATTTCATCTGAGGATATTTCCCTTTTCAACATACCCCTCTATGGGCTTCCAAATATCACTTTGCCAATTCCACAAAACTGTCTTAGCGAAAGGCTTCTTGAGGGGAAAGCTGTAACTATGTGAGATGATTTCACAGAAAACAAAGTAGTTTCTCAGAGAGCTTCTTTCTCTTTGTTATCGGAGGATATTTCCTTTGGCCCTATAGTGTTCTAAGGGATCCGAAATATCTGTTCTCAGATTTCACAGAAATAAGGCTAGCCAAGACATCCACGAAATACAGATGTAACTTTCTGAGATGAATTAACAGAACACTAAGCAGTTTCTCAGAAAGCTTCTTTCCAGATTTCATCTCAGGATATTTCTTTTTTCACCATAGCCCTCTATGCGATTCCAAATATCACTTTGCCATTTCCACAAGAAGGGTCTTAGCGAAAGACTTCTTTAGTGGAAAGCTGTAACTCTGTGAGATGATTTCACAGAACACAAAGAAGTTTCTCAGAAAGCTTCTTTCTCTTTCTTATCTGAGGATATTTCCTTTGGCCCTATAGTCTTCTAAGGGATCCGAAATATCTGTTCTCAGATTCCACAGAAATAAGGCTAGCAAAGAGATCCACAATATACAGATGTAACTCTTTGAGATGAAATAACAGAACACGAAGCTGTTTCTAAGAAAGCTTCTTTCTAGATTTCATCTGAGGATATTTCCTTTTTCACCATAGCCCTGAAGGCGCCTCCAAATATCACTTTGCCAATTCCACAAGAACTGTCTTAGCGAAAGGCTTCTTGAGGGGAAAGCTGTAACTCAGTGAGATGATTTCACAGAACACAAAGAAGTTTCTCAGAAAGCTTCCTTCTCTTTGTTATCGGAGGATATTTCCTTTGGCCCTATAGTCTTCTAAGGGATTAGAAATATCTGTTCACAGATTCCACAGAAATAAGGCTAGCAAAGAGATCCACGAAATACAGATGTAACTCTGTGAGATGAATTAACAGAACACTAAGCAGTTTCTCAGAAAGCTTCTTTCCAGATTTCATCTGAGGATATTTCCTTTTTCACAATTGCCCTCAAAGGGCTTCCAAATGTCACTTTGCCAATTCCAGAAGAACTACCTTAGCGAAAGGCTTCTTGAGGGGAAAGCTGTAACTCTGTGAGTTGATTTCACAGAACACAAACAAGTTTCTCAGAAAGCTTCTTTCTCTTTGTTATCGGAGGACATTTCCTTGGGCTCTCTAATCTTTTAAGGGATCCCAAATATCTGTTCTCAGATTCCACAGAAATAAGGCTAGCAAAGAGATCCACGAAATATAGATGTAACTCTGTGAGATGAATTAACAGAACATGAAGCAGTTTCTCAGAAAGTTTCCTTCCAGATTTCATCTGAGGATATTTCCTTTTTCACCATAGCCCTCTATGGGCTTCCAAATATCACTTTGCCAATTCCACAAGAACTGTCTTAGCGAAAGGCTTCTTGAGGGGAAAGCTGTAACTCTGTGAGATGATTTCACAGAACACAAAGAAGTTTCTCAGAAAGCTTCTTTCTCTTTGTTTTCGCAGGATATTTCCTTTGGCCCTGTAGTCTTCTAAGGAATCCGAAATATGTGTTCTCAGATTCCACAGAAATAAGGCAAGCAAAGAGATCCACAAAATACAGATATAACTCTGTGAGATGAAATAACAGAACACTAAGTAGTTTCTCAGAAAGCTTCTTTCCAGATTTCATCTGAGGATATTTCCTTTTTCACCATAGCCCTCTATGCGCTTCCAAATATCACTTTGCCTATTCCACAAGAACTGTCTTAGCGAAAGACTTCTTGAGGGAAAAGCTGTAACTCTGTGAGATGAGTTCACAGAACACAAAGAAGTTTCTCAGAAATCTTCTTTCTCTTTGTTATCGGAGAATATTTCCTTTGGCCCTATAGTCTTCTAAGGGATCCGAAATATCTGTTCTCAGATTCCACAGAAATAAGGCTAGCAAAGAGATCCACGAAATATAGATGTAACTCTGTGAGATGAATTAACAGAACACTAAGCAGTTTCTCAGAAAGTTTCCTTCCAGATTTCATGTGAGGATATTTCCTTTTTTAACCATGGCCCTCTATGGGCTTCCAAATACCACTTTGCCAATTCCACAAGAACTGTCTTAGCGAAAGGCTTCTTGAGGGGAAAGCTGTAACTCTGTGACATGATTTCACAGAACACAAAGAAGTTTCTCAGAAAGCTTCTTTCTCTTTGTTATCGGAGGATATTTCCTTTGGTCCTATAGTCTTCAAAGGGATCCGAAATATCTGTTCTCAGATTCCACGGAAATAAGGCTACAAAAGAGATCCACGAAATACAGATGTAACTCTGTGAGATGAATTAACAGAACACTAAGCAGTTTCTCAGAAAGCTTCCTTCCAGATTTCATCTGAGTATATTTCCTTTTTCACCATAGCCCTCTATGGGCTTCCAAATATCACTTTGCCACTTCCACAAGAACTGTCTTAGCGAAAGGCTTCCTGAGGGGAAAGCTTTAACTCTGTGAAATGATTTCACAGAACACAAAGAAGTTTCTCAGAAAGATTCTTTCTCTTTGTTATCGGAGGATATTTCCTTTGGCCCTACAGTCTTCTAAGGGATCCGAAATATCTCCTCTCAGATTCCACAGAAATAAGGCTAGCAAAGAGATCCACGAAATACAGATGTAACTCTGTAAGATGAATTAACAGAACACTAAGCAGTTTCTCAGAAAGCTTCCTTCCAGATTTCATCTGTGAATATTTTCTTGTTCACCATAGCCCTCTATGGGCTTCCAAATATCTCTTTGCCAATACCACAAGAACTGTCTTAGCGAAAGGCTTCTTGAGGGGAAAGCTGGAACTCTGTGAGATGATTTCACAGAACACAAAGAAGTTTCTCACAAAGGTTCTTTCTCTTTGTTATCGCAGGATATTTCCTTTGGCCCTATAGTCTTCCAAGGGATCCGAAATATCTGTTCTCAGATTCCACAGAAATAAGGCTACAAAAGAGATCCACGAAATACAGATGTAACTCTGTGAGTTGAATTAACAGAACAATAAGCAGTTTCTCAGAAAGCTTCCTTCCAGATTTCATCTGAGGATATTTCGTTTTTCACCATAGCCCTCTATGGGCTTCCAAATATCACTTTGCCAATTCCACAAGAACTGTCTTAGCGAAAGGCTTCTTGAGGGGAAAGCTGTAGCTCTGTGAGATGATTTCACAGAACACAAAGAAGTTTCTCAGAAAGCTTCTTTCTCTTTGTTATCGGAGGATATTTCCTTTGGCCCTATAGTCTTCGAAGGGATCCGAAATACCTGTTCTCAGATTCCACAGAAATAAGGCTAGCGAAGCGATCCATGAAATACAGATGTAACTCTGTGAGATGAATTAACAGAACACTAAGCTGATTCTCAGAAAGCTTCTTTCCAGATTTCATCTGAGGATATTTCCTTTTTCACCAAAGCCCTCTATGCGCTTCCAAATATCACTTTGCCAATTCCACAAGAACTGTCTTGGCGAAAGGCTTCTTGAGGGGAAAGCTGTAACTCTGTGAGATGATTTCACAGAACACAAAGAAGTTTCTCAGAAAGCTTCTTTCTCTTTGTTATCGGAGGATATTTCCTTTGGCCCTACAGTCTTCTAAGGGATTAGAAATATCTGTTCACAGATTCCACAGAAATAAGGGTAGCAAAGAAATCCACGAAATACAGATGTAACTCTATGAGATGAATTAACAGAACACTAAGCAGTTTCTCAGAAAGCTTCTTTCCAGATTTCATCTGAGGATATTTCCTTTTTCACCATAGCCCTCTATGGGCTTCCAAATATCACTTTGCCAATTCCAGAAGAACTGTCTAAGTGAAAGGCTTCTTGAGGGGAAAGCTGTAACTCTGTGAGATGATTTCACAGAACACAAAGAAGTTTCTCAGAAACCTTCTTTCTCTTTGTTATCGGAGGATATTTCCTTTGGTCCTATTGTCTTCTAAGGGATGCGAAATATCTGTTCACAGTTTCCACAGAAATAAGGCTAGCAAAGAGACCCACGAAATATAGATGTAACTCTGTGAGATGAATTAACAGAACACTAAGCAGTTTCTCAGAAAGTTTCCTTCCAGATTTCATCAGAGGATATTTGCTTTTTCACCATAGCCCTCTATGGGCTTCCAAATATCACTTTGCCAATTACACAAGAACTGTCTTAGCAAAAGGCTTCTTGAGGGGAAAGCTGTAACTCTGTGAGATGATTTCACAGAACACAAAGAAGTTTCTCAGAAAGCTTCTTTCTCTTTGTTATCGGAGGATATTTCCTTTGGCCCTATAGTCTTCTAAGGGATCCGAAATATCTGTTCTCAGATTCCACAGAAATAAGGCTAGCAAAGAGATCCACGAAATACAGATGTAACTCTGTGAGATGAATTAACAGAACACTAAGCAGTTTCTCTGAAGCTTCTTTCCAGATTTCATCGGAGTATATTTCCTTTTTCACCGTAGCCCTTTATGAGCTTCCAAATATCACTTTGGTAATTCCACAAGAACTATCTTAGCGAATGGCTTCTTTAGGGGAAACCTGTAACTCTGTGAGATGATTTCACAGAACAGAAAGAAGTTTCTCAGAAAGCTTCTTTCTCTTTGTTATCGGAGGATATTTCCTTTGGCCCTATAGTCTTCTAAGGGATGCGAAATATCTGTTCTCAGTTTCCACAGAAATAAGGCTAGCAAAGAGATCCACGAAATACAGATGTAACTCTGTGAGATGAATTAACAGAACACTAAGCAGTTTCTCAGAAAGCTTCTTTCCAGATTTCATCTGAGGATATTTCCTTTTTCAACATAGCCCTCTATGGGCTTCCAAATATCACTTTGCCAATTCCACAAGAACTGTCTTAGCGAAAGGCTTCTTGAGTGGAAAGCTGTAACTATGTGAGATGATTTCACAGAAAACAAAGTAGTTTCTCAGAGAGCTTCTTTCTCTTTGTTATCGGAGGATATTTCCTTTGGCCCTATAGTCTTCTAAGGGATCCGAAATATCTGTTCTCAGATTTCACAGAAATAAGGCTAGCCAAGACATCCACGAAATACAGATGTAACTCTCTGAGATGAATTAACAGAACACTAAGCAGTTTCTCAGAAAGCTTCTTTCCAGATTTCATCTGAGGATATTTCTTTTTTCACCCTAGCCCTCTATGCGATTCCAAATATCACTTTGCCAATTACACAAGAACGGTCTTAGCGAAAGACTTCTTGAGTGGAAAGCTGTAACTCTGTGAGATGATTTCACAGAACACAAAGAAGTTTCTCAGAAAGCTTCTTTCTCTTTGTTATCTGAGGATATTTCCTTTGGCCCTATAGTCTTCTAAGGGATTAGAAATATCTGTCCACAGATTCCACAGAAATAAGGCTAGCAAAGAGATCCACGAAATACAGATATAACTCTGTGAGATGAATTAACAGAACACTAAGCAGTTTCTCAGAAAGCTTCTTTCCAGATTTCATCTGAGGATATTTCCTTTTTCACCATAGCCCTCAAAGGGCTTCCAAATGTCACTTTGCCAATTCCAGAAGAACTGTCTTAGCGAAAGGCTTCTTGAGGGGAAAACTGTAACTCTGTGAGTTGATTTCACAGAACACAAACAAGTTTCTCAGAAAGCTTCTTTCTCTTTGTTATCGGAGGACATTTCCTTGGGCCCTCTAATCTTCTAAGGGATCCCAAATATCTATTCTCAGATTCCACAGAAATAAGGCTAGCAAAGAGATCCACGAAATATAGATGTAACTCTGTGAGATGAATTAACAGAACACTAAGCAGTTTCTCAGAAAGCTTCTATCCAGATTTCACCTGAGGATATTTCCTTTTTCACCATAGCCCTCTATGGGCTTCCAAATATCACTTTGCCAATTCCACAAGAACTGTCTTAGCGAAAGACTTCTTGAGGGGAAAGCTGTAACTCTGTGAGATGATTTCACAGAACACAAAGAAGTTTCTCAGAAATCTTCTTTCTCTTTGTTATCGGAGAATATTTCCTTTGGCCCTATAGTCTTCTAAGAGATCCGAAATATCTGTTCTCAGATTCCAGAGAAATAAGGCTAGCAAAGAGGTCCACGAAATACAGATGTAACTCTGTGAGATGAATTAACAGAACACTAAGCAGTTTCTCAGAAAGCTTCCTTCCAGATTTCATCTGAGTATATTTCCTTTTTCACCATAGCCCTCTATGGGCTTCCAAATATCACTTTGCCACTGCCACAAGAACTGTCTTAGCGAAAGGCTTCTTGAGGGGAAAGCTTTAACTCTGTGAGATGGTTTCACAGAACACAAAGAAGTTTCTCAGAAAGATTCTTTCTCTTTGTTATCGGAGGATATTTCCTTTGGCCCTATAGTCTTCTAAGGGATCCGAAATATCTGTTCTCAGATTCCACAGAAATAAGGCTATCAAAGAGATCCACGAAATACAGATGTAACTCTGTGAGATGAATTAACAGAACACTAAGCAGTTTCTCAGAAAGCTTCCTTCCAGATTTCATCTGAGGATATTTCCTTTTTCACCATAGCCCTCTATGGGCTTCCAAATATCACTTTGCCAATTCCACAAGAACTGTATTAGCGAAAGGGTTCTTGAGGGGAAAGCTGTAGCTCTGAGAGATGATTTCACAGAACACAAAGAAGTTTCTCAGAAAGCTTCTTTCTCTTTGTTATCGGAGGATATTTCCTTTGGCCCTATACTCTTCTAAGGGATCCGAAATACCTGTTCTCAGATTCCACAGAAATAAGGCTAGCAAAGCGATCCACGAAATACAGATGTAACTCTGTGAGATGAATTAACAGAACACTAAGCTGTTTCTCAGAAAGCTTCTTTCCAGATTTCATCTGAGGATATTTCCTTTTGCACCATAGCCCTCTATGCGCTTCCAGATATCACTTTGCCAATTCCACAAGAACTGTCTTAGCGAAAGGCTTCTTGAGGGGAAAGCTGTAACTCTGTGAGATGATTTCACAGAACAGGAAGAAGTTTCTCAGAAAGCTTCTTTCTCTTTGTTATCGGAGGATATTTCCTTTGGCCCTATAGTCTTCTAAGGGATCCGAAATATCTGCTCTCAGATTCCACAGAAATAAGGCTAGCAAAGAGATCCACGAGATGCAGATGTAACTCTGTGAGATGAATTAACAGAACACTAAGCAGTTTCTCAGAAAGCTTCTTTCCAAATTTCATCTGAGGATATTTTCTTTTTCACCATAGCCCTCTATGCGCTTCCAAATATCACTTTTCCAATTCCACAAGAACTGTCTTAGCGAAAGGCTTCTTGAGCGGAAAGCTGTAACTCTGAGAGATTATTTCACAGAACACAAAGAAGTTTCTCAGAAATCTTCTTTATCTTTGTTATCGGAGGATATTTCCTTTGGCCCTATAGTCTTCTAAGGGATGCAAAATATCTTTTCTCAGATTCCACAGAAATAAGTCTAGCAAAGAGATCCACGAAATACAGATGTAACTCTGTGAGATGAATGAACACAACACTAAGAAGTTTCTCAGAAAGCTTCTATCCAGATTTCACCTGAGGATATTTCCTTTTTCACCATAGCCCTCTATGGGCTTCCAAATATCACTTTGCCAATTCCACAAAACTGTCTTAAAGAAAGGCTTCTTGAGGGGAAAGCTGTAACTCTGGGAGATGATTTCACAGAACACAAAGAAGTTTCTCAGAAAGCTTCTTTCTCTTTGTTATCGGAGGATATTTCCTTTGGCCCTATAGTCTTCTAAGGGATCCGAAATATCTGTTCTCAGATTCCACAGAAATAAGGCTAGCAAAGAGATCCACGAAATACAGATGTAACTCTGTGAGATGAATTAACAGAACACTAAGCAGTTTCTCAGAAAGCTTCCTTCCAGATTTCATCTGAGGATATTTCCTTTTTCACCACAGCCCTCTATGGGCTTCCAAATATCACTTTGCCAATTCCACAAGAACTGTCTTAGCGAAAGGGTTCTTAAGGGGAAAGCTGTAGCTCTGAGAGATGATTTCACAGAACACAAAGAAGTTTCTCAGAAAGCTTCTTTCTCTTTGTTATCGGAGGATATTTCCTTTGGCCCTATACTCTTCTAAGGGATCCGAAATACCTGTTCTCAGATTCCACAGAAATAAGGCTAGCAAAGCGATCCACGAAATACAGATGTAACTCTGTGAGATGAATTAACAGAACACTAAGCTGTTTCTCAGAAAGCTTCTTTCCAGATTTCATCTGAGGATATTTCCTTTTGCACCATAGCCCTCTATGCGCTTCCAGATATCACTTTGCCAATTCCACAAGAACTGTCTTAGCGAAAGGCTTCTTGAGGGGAAAGCTGTAACTCTGTGAGATGATTTCACAGAACAGGAAGAAGTTTCTCAGAAAGCTTCTTTCTCTTTGTTATCGGAGGATATTTCCTTTGGCCCTATAGTCTTCTAAGGGATCCGAAATATCTGCTCTCAGATTCCACAGAAATAAGGCTAGCAAAGAGATCCACGAGATGCAGATGTAACTCTGTGAGATGAATTAACAGAACACTAAGCAGTTTCTCAGAAAGCTTCTTTCCAGATTTCATCTGAGGATATTTTCTTTTTCACCATAGCCCTCTATGCGCTTCCAAATATCACTTTTCCAATTCCACAAGAACTGTCTTAGCGAAAGGCTTCTTGAGCGGAAAGCTGTAACTCTGAGAGATTATTTCACAGAACACAAAGAAGTTTCTCAGAAATCTTCTTTATCTTTGTTATCGGAGGATATTTCCTTTGGCCCTATAGTCTTCTAAGGGATCCGAAATATCTTTTCTCAGATTCCACAGAAATAAGTCTAGCAAAGAGATCCACGAAATACAGATGTAACTCTGTGAGATGAATGAACACAACACTAAGAGTTTCTCAGAAAGCTTCTATCCAGATTTCACCTGAGGATATTTCCTTTTTCACCATAGCCCTCTATGGGCTTCCAAATATCACTTTGCCAATTCCACAAAACTGTCTTAAAGAAAGGCTTCTTGAGGGGAAAGCTGTAACTCTGGGAGATGATTTCACAGAACACAAAGAAGTTTCTCAGAAAGCTTCTTTCTCTTTGTTATCGGAGGATATTTCCTTTGGCCCTATAGTCTTCTAAGGGATCCGAAATATCTGTTCTCAGATTCCACAGAAATAAGGCTAGCAAAGAGATCCACGAAATACAGATGTAACTCTGTGAGATGAATTAACAGAACACTAATCAGTTTCTCCAAAAGTTTCCTTTCAGATTTCATCTGAGGATATTTCCTTTTTCAACATAGCCCTCTAGGGGCTTCCAAATATCACTTTGCCAATTCCACAAGAACTGTCTTAGCGAAAGGCTTCTTGAGGGGAAAGCTGTAACTCTGTGAGATGATTTCACAGAACACAAAGAAGTTTCTCAGAAAGCTTCTTTCTCTTTGTTATCGGAGGATATTTCCTTTGGCCCTATAGTCTTCTAAGGGATGCAAAATATCTGTTCTCAGATTCCACAGAAATAAGACTGGCAAAGAGGTCCACGAAATACAGATGTAAGTCTGTGAGATGAATTAACAGAACACTAAGCAGTTTCTCAGAAAGCTTCCTTCCAGATTTCATCTGAGTATATTTCCTTTTTCACCATAGCCCTCTTTGGGCTTCCAAATATCACTTTGCCACTTCCACAAGAACTGTCTTAGCGAAAGGCTTCCTGAGGGGAAAGCTGTAACTCTGTGAGATGATTTCACAGAACACAAAGAAGTTTCTCAGAAAGATTCTTTCTCTTTGTTATCGGATGATATTTCCTTTGGCCCTATAGTCTTCTAAGGGATCCGAAATATCTCTTCTCAGATTCCACAGAAATAAGGCTAGCAAAGGGTTCCAGGAAATACAGATGTAACTCTGTGAGATGAATTAACAGAACACTAAGCAGCTTCTCAGAATGTTTGTTTCCAGATTTCATCTAAGGATATTTCCTTTTTTACCATAGCCCTCTATGCGCTTCAAATTATCACTTGCCATTTCCACAAGAACTGTCTTAGCGAAAGGCTTCTTGAGCGGAAAGCTGTAACTCTGTGAGATGATTTCACAGAACACAAAGTAGTTTCTCAGAAACCTTCTTTCTCTTTGTTATCGGAGGATATTTCCTTTGGCCCTATTGTTTTCTAAGGGATGCGAAATATCTGTTCTCAGATTCCACAGAAATAAGGCTAGCAAAGAGATCCACGAAGTACTTATGTAACTCTTTGAGATGAATTAACAGAACACTAAGCAGTTTCTCAGAAAGTTTCCTTCCAGATTTCATCTGAGGATATTTACTTTTTCACCACAGCCCTCTATGGGCTTCCAAATATCACTTTGCCAATTCCACAAGAACTGTCTTAGCGAAAGGCTTCTTGAGAGGAAAGCTGTAACTCTGTGAGATGATTTCACGGAACACAAAGAAGTTTCTCAGAAAGCTTCTTTCCCTTTGTTATCGGAGGATATTTCCTTTGGCCTTGTAGTCTTCAAAGAGATCCGAAATGTCTGTTCTCAGATTCCACAGAAATAAGGCTAGCAAAGATGTCCACGAAATACAGATGTAACTCTATGAGATGAATTAACAGAACACTAAGCAGTTTCTCAGAAAGCCTCTTTCCAGATTTCATCAGAGGATATTTCATTTTTCACCGTAGCCCGCTATGGGCTTACAAATATCACTTTGCCAATTCCACAAGAACTGTCTTAGCGAAAGGCTTTTTGAGGGGTAACCTCTAACTCTGTGAGATGATTTCACAGAACACAGAGAAGTTTCTCAGAAAGCTTCTTTCTCTTTGTTATCGGAGGATATTTCCTTTAGCCCTATAGTCTTCAAAGGGATCCGAAATATCTGTTCTCAGATTCCACAGAAATAAGGCTAGCAAAGAGATCCACGAAATACAGATGTAACTCTGTGAGATAAATTAACTGAACACTAAGCAGCTTCTCAGAATGCTTCTTTCCAGATTTCATCTGTGGATATTTCCTTTTTCAACATAGCCCTCTATGGGCTTCCAAATATCACTTTGCCAATTCCACAAGAACTGTCTTAGCGAAAGGCTTCTTGAGGGGAAAGCTGTACCTCTGTGAGTTGATTTCACAGAAAACAAAGTAGTTTCTCAGAAAGCTTCTTTCTCTTTGTTATCGGAGTTTATTTCCTTTGGCCCTATATTCATCAAAGGGATCCGAAATATCTGTTCTCAGATTCCACAGAAATAAGGCTAGCAAAGAGATCCACGAAATACAGATGTAACTCTGTGAGATGAATTAACAGAACACTAAGCAGTTTCTCAGAATGCTTCTTTCCAGATTTCATCTGACGATATTTGCTTTTTCACCATAGCCCTCCAGGCGCTTAAAAAATATCACTTTGCCAATTCCACAAGAACTGTCTTAGCGAAAGGCTTCTTGAGAGGAAAGCTGTATCTCTGTGAGATGAATTCACAGGACACAAAGAAGTTTTTCAGAAAGCTTCTCTCTCTTTGTTATCGGAGGATATTTCCTTTGGCCCTATAGTCTTCTAAGGGATCCGAAATATCTGTTCTCAGATTCTACAGAAATAAGGCTAGCAAAGAGATCCACGAAATACAGATATAACTCTGTCAGATGAATGAACAGAACACTAAGCAGTTTCTCAGAAAGCTTCTTTCCAGATTTCCTTTGAGGATATATCCTTTTTCACCATAGCCCTCTATGGGCTTCCAAATATCACTATGACAATTCCACAAGAACTGTCTTAGCGAAAGTCTTTTTGAGGGGAAAGCTGTAACTCTGTGAGATGATTTCACAGAACACAAAGAAGTTTCTCAGAAAGATTCTTTCTCTTTGTTATGGGAGGATATTTCCTTTGGCCCTATAGTATTCTAAGGGATGCGAAATATCTGCTCTCAGATTCCACAGAAATAAGGCTAGCGAAGCGATCCACGAAATGCAGATGTAACTCTGTGAGATGAATTAACAGAACACTAAGCAGTTTCTCAGAAAGCTTCTATCCAGATTTCATCTGAGGATATTTCCTTTTTCACCATAGCCCTCTATGCGCTTCCATATAACACTTTATTAAATCCACAAGAACTGTCTTAGCGAAAGGCTTCTTGAGGGGAAAGCTGTAACTCTGTGAGATGATTTCACAGTTCACAAAGATGCTTATAAGAAAGCTTCTTTCTCTTTGTTATCGGAGGATATTTCCTTTGGCCCTATAGTCTTCTAAGGGATCCGAAATACCTGTTCTCAGATTCCACAGAAATAAGGCTAGCGAAGCTATCCACGAAATACAGATGTAACTCTGTGAGATGAATTAACAGAACACTAAGCTGATTCTCAGAAAGCTTCTTTCCAGATTTCATCTGAGGATATTTCCTTTTTCACCATAGCCCTCTATGGGCTTCGAAATATCATTTTGCCAATTCCACAAGAACTGTCTTAGCGAAAGGCTTCTTGAGGGGAAAGCTGTAACTCTGTGAGATGATTTCACAGAACACAAAGAAGTTTCTCAGAAAGCTTCTTTCTCTTTGTTATCGGAGGATATTTCCCTTGGCCCTATAGGCTTCTAAGGGATTAGAAATATCTGTTCACAGATTCCACAGAAATAAGGCTAGCAAAGAGATCCACGAAATACAGATGTAACTCTGTGAGATGAATTAACAGAACACTAAGCAGTTTCTCAGAAAGCTTCTATCCAGATTTCACCTGAGGATATTTCCTTTTTCACCATAGCCCTCTATGGGCTTCCAAATATCACTTTGCCAATTCCACAAAACTGTCTTAAAGAAAGGCTTCTTGAGGGGAAAGCTGTAACTCTGGGAGATGATTTCACAGAACACAAAGAAGTTTCTCAGAAAGCTTCTTTCTCTTTGTTATCGGAGGATATTTCCTTTGGCCCTATAGTCTTCTAAGGGATCCGAAATATCTGTTCTCAGATTCCACAGAAATAAGGCTAGCAAAGAGATCCACGAAATACAGATGTAACTCTGTGAGATGAATTAACAGAACACTAAGCAGTTTCTCAGAAAGCTTCCTTCCAGATTTCATCTGAGGATATTTCCTTTTTCACCACAGCCCTCTATGGGCTTCCAAATATCACTTTGCCAATTCCACAAGAACTGTCTTAGCGAAAGGGTTCTTAAGGGGAAAGCTGTAGCTCTGAGAGATGATTTCACAGAACACAAAGAAGTTTCTCAGAAAGCTTCTTTCTCTTTGTTATCGGAGGATATTTCCTTTGGCCCTATACTCTTCTAAGGGATCCGAAATACCTGTTCTCAGATTCCACAGAAATAAGGCTAGCAAAGCGATCCACGAAATACAGATGTAACTCTGTGAGATGAATTAACAGAACACTAAGCTGTTTCTCAGAAAGCTTCTTTCCAGATTTCATCTGAGGATATTTCCTTTTGCACCATAGCCCTCTATGCGCTTCCAGATATCACTTTGCCAATTCCACAAGAACTGTCTTAGCGAAAGGCTTCTTGAGGGGAAAGCTGTAACTCTGTGAGATGATTTCACAGAACAGGAAGAAGTTTCTCAGAAAGCTTCTTTCTCTTTGTTATCGGAGGATATTTCCTTTGGCCCTATAGTCTTCTAAGGGATCCGAAATATCTGCTCTCAGATTCCACAGAAATAAGGCTAGCAAAGAGATCCACGAGATGCAGATGTAACTCTGTGAGATGAATTAACAGAACACTAAGCAGTTTCTCAGAAAGCTTCTTTCCAGATTTCATCTGAGGATATTTTCTTTTTCACCATAGCCCTCTATGCGCTTCCAAATATCACTTTTCCAATTCCACAAGAACTGTCTTAGCGAAAGGCTTCTTGAGCGGAAAGCTGTAACTCTGAGAGATTATTTCACAGAACACAAAGAAGTTTCTCAGAAATCTTCTTTATCTTTGTTATCGGAGGATATTTCCTTTGGCCCTATAGTCTTCTAAGGGATCCGAAATATCTTTTCTCAGATTCCACAGAAATAAGTCTAGCAAAGAGATCCACGAAATACAGATGTAACTCTGTGAGATGAATGAACACAACACTAAGAGTTTCTCAGAAAGCTTCTATCCAGATTTCACCTGAGGATATTTCCTTTTTCACCATAGCCCTCTATGGGCTTCCAAATATCACTTTGCCAATTCCACAAAACTGTCTTAAAGAAAGGCTTCTTGAGGGGAAAGCTGTAACTCTGGGAGATGATTTCACAGAACACAAAGAAGTTTCTCAGAAAGCTTCTTTCTCTTTGTTATCGGAGGATATTTCCTTTGGCCCTATAGTCTTCTAAGGGATCCGAAATATCTGTTCTCAGATTCCACAGAAATAAGGCTAGCAAAGAGATCCACGAAATACAGATGTAACTCTGTGAGATGAATTAACAGAACACTAATCAGTTTCTCCAAAAGTTTCCTTTCAGATTTCATCTGAGGATATTTCCTTTTTCAACATAGCCCTCTAGGGGCTTCCAAATATCACTTTGCCAATTCCACAAGAACTGTCTTAGCGAAAGGCTTCTTGAGGGGAAAGCTGTAACTCTGTGAGATGATTTCACAGAACACAAAGAAGTTTCTCAGAAAGCTTCTTTCTCTTTGTTATCGGAGGATATTTCCTTTGGCCCTATAGTCTTCTAAGGGATGCAAAATATCTGTTCTCAGATTCCACAGAAATAAGACTGGCAAAGAGGTCCACGAAATACAGATGTAAGTCTGTGAGATGAATTAACAGAACACTAAGCAGTTTCTCAGAAAGCTTCCTTCCAGATTTCATCTGAGTATATTTCCTTTTTCACCATAGCCCTCTTTGGGCTTCCAAATATCACTTTGCCACTTCCACAAGAACTGTCTTAGCGAAAGGCTTCCTGAGGGGAAAGCTGTAACTCTGTGAGATGATTTCACAGAACACAAAGAAGTTTCTCAGAAAGATTCTTTCTCTTTGTTATCGGATGATATTTCCTTTGGCCCTATAGTCTTCTAAGGGATCCGAAATATCTCTTCTCAGATTCCACAGAAATAAGGCTAGCAAAGGGTTCCAGGAAATACAGATGTAACTCTGTGAGATGAATTAACAGAACACTAAGCAGCTTCTCAGAATGTTTGTTTCCAGATTTCATCTAAGGATATTTCCTTTTTTACCATAGCCCTCTATGCGCTTCAAATTATCACTTGCCATTTCCACAAGAACTGTCTTAGCGAAAGGCTTCTTGAGCGGAAAGCTGTAACTCTGTGAGATGATTTCACAGAACACAAAGTAGTTTCTCAGAAACCTTCTTTCTCTTTGTTATCGGAGGATATTTCCTTTGGCCCTATTGTTTTCTAAGGGATGCGAAATATCTGTTCTCAGATTCCACAGAAATAAGGCTAGCAAAGAGATCCACGAAGTACTTATGTAACTCTTTGAGATGAATTAACAGAACACTAAGCAGTTTCTCAGAAAGTTTCCTTCCAGATTTCATCTGAGGATATTTACTTTTTCACCACAGCCCTCTATGGGCTTCCAAATATCACTTTGCCAATTCCACAAGAACTGTCTTAGCGAAAGGCTTCTTGAGAGGAAAGCTGTAACTCTGTGAGATGATTTCACGGAACACAAAGAAGTTTCTCAGAAAGCTTCTTTCCCTTTGTTATCGGAGGATATTTCCTTTGGCCTTGTAGTCTTCAAAGAGATCCGAAATGTCTGTTCTCAGATTCCACAGAAATAAGGCTAGCAAAGATGTCCACGAAATACAGATGTAACTCTATGAGATGAATTAACAGAACACTAAGCAGTTTCTCAGAAAGCCTCTTTCCAGATTTCATCAGAGGATATTTCATTTTTCACCGTAGCCCGCTATGGGCTTACAAATATCACTTTGCCAATTCCACAAGAACTGTCTTAGCGAAAGGCTTTTTGAGGGGTAACCTCTAACTCTGTGAGATGATTTCACAGAACACAGAGAAGTTTCTCAGAAAGCTTCTTTCTCTTTGTTATCGGAGGATATTTCCTTTAGCCCTATAGTCTTCAAAGGGATCCGAAATATCTGTTCTCAGATTCCACAGAAATAAGGCTAGCAAAGAGATCCACGAAATACAGATGTAACTCTGTGAGATAAATTAACTGAACACTAAGCAGCTTCTCAGAATGCTTCTTTCCAGATTTCATCTGTGGATATTTCCTTTTTCAACATAGCCCTCTATGGGCTTCCAAATATCACTTTGCCAATTCCACAAGAACTGTCTTAGCGAAAGGCTTCTTGAGGGGAAAGCTGTACCTCTGTGAGTTGATTTCACAGAAAACAAAGTAGTTTCTCAGAAAGCTTCTTTCTCTTTGTTATCGGAGTTTATTTCCTTTGGCCCTATATTCATCAAAGGGATCCGAAATATCTGTTCTCAGATTCCACAGAAATAAGGCTAGCAAAGAGATCCACGAAATACAGATGTAACTCTGTGAGATGAATTAACAGAACACTAAGCAGTTTCTCAGAATGCTTCTTTCCAGATTTCATCTGACGATATTTGCTTTTTCACCATAGCCCTCCAGGCGCTTAAAAAATATCACTTTGCCAATTCCACAAGAACTGTCTTAGCGAAAGGCTTCTTGAGAGGAAAGCTGTATCTCTGTGAGATGAATTCACAGGACACAAAGAAGTTTTTCAGAAAGCTTCTCTCTCTTTGTTATCGGAGGATATTTCCTTTGGCCCTATAGTCTTCTAAGGGATCCGAAATATCTGTTCTCAGATTCTACAGAAATAAGGCTAGCAAAGAGATCCACGAAATACAGATATAACTCTGTCAGATGAATGAACAGAACACTAAGCAGTTTCTCAGAAAGCTTCTTTCCAGATTTCCTTTGAGGATATTTCCTTTTTCACCATAGCCCTCTATGGGCTTCCAAATATCACTATGACAATTCCACAAGAACTGTCTTAGCGAAAGTCTTTTTGAGGGGAAAGCTGTAACTCTGTGAGATGATTTCACAGAACACAAAGAAGTTTCTCAGAAAGATTCTTTCTCTTTGTTATGGGAGGATATTTCCTTTGGCCCTATAGTATTCTAAGGGATGCGAAATATCTGCTCTCAGATTCCACAGAAATAAGGCTAGCGAAGCGATCCACGAAATGCAGATGTAACTCTGTGAGATGAATTAACAGAACACTAAGCAGTTTCTCAGAAAGCTTCTATCCAGATTTCATCTGAGGATATTTCCTTTTTCACCATAGCCCTCTATGCGCTTCCATATAACACTTTATTAAATCCACAAGAACTGTCTTAGCGAAAGGCTTCTTGAGGGGAAAGCTGTAACTCTGTGAGATGATTTCACAGTTCACAAAGATGCTTATAAGAAAGCTTCTTTCTCTTTGTTATCGGAGGATATTTCCTTTGGCCCTATAGTCTTCTAAGGGATCCGAAATACCTGTTCTCAGATTCCACAGAAATAAGGCTAGCGAAGCTATCCACGAAATACAGATGTAACTCTGTGAGATGAATTAACAGAACACTAAGCTGATTCTCAGAAAGCTTCTTTCCAGATTTCATCTGAGGATATTTCCTTTTTCACCATAGCCCTCTATGGGCTTCGAAATATCATTTTGCCAATTCCACAAGAACTGTCTTAGCGAAAGGCTTCTTGAGGGGAAAGCTGTAACTCTGTGAGATGATTTCACAGAACACAAAGAAGTTTCTCAGAAAGCTTCTTTCTCTTTGTTATCGGAGGATATTTCCCTTGGCCCTATAGGCTTCTAAGGGATTAGAAATATCTGTTCACAGATTCCACAGAAATAAGGCTAGCAAAGAGATCCACGAAATACAGATGTAACTCTGTGAGATGAATTAACAGAACACTAAGCAGTTTCTCAGAAAGCTTCTTTCCAGATTTCATCTGATGATATTTCCTTTTTCACCACAGCCCTCTATGGGCTTCCAAATATCACTTTGCCAATTACAGAAGAACTGTCTAAGTGAAAGGCTTCTTGAGGGGAAAGCTGTAACTCTGTGAGATGATTTCACAGAACACAAAGAAGTTTCTCAGAAACCTTCTTTCTCTTTTTTATCGGAGGATATTTCCTTTGGCCCTATAGTGTTCTAAGGGATCCGAAATATCTGTTCTCAGATTTCACAGAAATAAGGCGAACCAAGACATCCACGAAATACAGATGTAACTCTGTGAGATGAATTAACAGAACACTAAGCAGTTTCTCAGAAAGCTTCTTTCCAGATTTCATCTGAGGATATTTCTTTTTTCATCATAGCCCTCAATGCGATTCCAAATATCACTTTGCCTATTCCACAAGAACGGTCTTAGCGAAAGACTTCTTGAGGGGAAAGCTGTAACTCTGTGAGATGATTTCACAGAACACAAAGAAGTTCCCAGAAAGCTTCTTTCTCTTTTTTATCAGAGGATGTTTCCTTTGGCCCTATAGTCTTCTAAGGGATCCGAAATATCTGTTCTCAGATTCCACAGAAATAAGGCTAGCAAAGAGATCCACGAAATACAGATGTAACTCTGTGAGATGAATTAACAGAACACTAAGCAGTTTCTCAGAAAGTTTCTTTCCAGATTTCATCTGACGATATTTCCTTTTTCACCATAGCCCTCTATGGGCTTCCAAATATCACTTTGCCAATTCCACAAGAACTGTCTTAGCGACAGTCTACTTGAGGGGAAAGCTGTAACTCTGTGAGATGATTTCACAGAACACAAACAAGTTTCTCAGAAAGCTTCTTTCTCTTTGTTATCGGAGGATATTTCCTTTGGCCCTATAGTCTTCGAAGGGATCCGAAATATCTGTTCTCAGATTTCACTGAAATAAGTCTAGCAAAGAGATCCAGGAAATACTGATGTAAATCTGTGAGATGAATTAACAGAACACTAAGCAGTTTCTCAGAAAGCTTCTTTCCAGATTTCATCTGAGGATATTTCCTTTTTCACCATAGCCCTATATGGGCTTCAAAATATCACTTTGCCAATTCCAGAAGAACTGTCTTATCGAAAGGCTTCTTGAGGGGAAAGCTGTAACTCTGTGAGATGATTTCACAGAACACAAAGAAGTTTCTCAGAAAGCTTCCTTCTCTTTGTTATCGGAGGATATTTCCTTTGGCCCTATAGTCTTCTAAGGAATCTGAAATATGTGTTCTCAGATTCCACAGAATTAAGGCAAGCAAAGAGATCAACAAAATACAGATATAACTCTGTGAGATGAAATAACAGAACACTAAGTAGTTTCTCAGAAAGCTTCTTTCCAGATTTCATCTCAGGATATTTCCTTTTTCACCATAGCCCTCTATGCGCTTCCAAATATCACTTTGCCTATTCCACAAGAACTGTCTTAGCGAAAGACTTCTTGAGGGAAAAGCTGTAACTCTGTGAGATGAGTTCACAGAACACAAAGAAGTTTCTCAGAAATCTTCTTTCTCTTTGTTATCAGAGAATATTTCCTTTGGCCCTATAGTCTTCTAAGGGATCCGAAATATCTGTTCTCAGATTCTACAGAAATAAGGCTAGCAAAGAGGTTCATGAAATACAGATGTAACTCTAGGAGATGAATTAACAGAACACTAAGAAGTTTCTCAGAAAGCTACTATCCAGATTTCACCTGAGGATGTTTCCTTTTTCACCATAGCCCTCTATGGTCTTCCAAATATCACTTTGCCACTACCACAAGAACTGTCTTAGCGAAAGGCTTCCTGAGGGGAAAGCTGTAACTCTGTGAGATGATTTCACAGAACAAAAAGAAGTTTCTCAGAAAGATTCTTTCTCTTTGTTATCGGAGGATATTTCCTTTGGCCCTATAGACTTCTAAGGGATCCGAAATATCTCTTCTCAGATTCCACAGAAATAAGGCTAGCAAAGAGATCCACGAAATACAAATGTAACTCTGTGAGATGAATTAACAGAACACTAAGCAGTATCTCAGAAAGCTTCTTTCCAGATTTCATCTGAGGATATTTCCTTTTTCACCATAGCCCTCAAAGGGCTTCCAAATGTCACTTTGCCAATTCCAGAAGAACTGTCTTAGCGAAAGGCTTCTTGAGGGGAAAGCTGTAACTCTGTGAGATGATTTCACAGAACACAAAGAAGTTTCTCAGAAAACTTCTTTCTCTTTGTTATCGGAGGATATTTTCTTTGGCCCTATAGTCTTCAAGGGGATCCGAAATATCTGTTCTCAGATTCCAAAGAAATAAGGTCAGCAAAGAGATCCACGAAATACAGATGTAACTCTGTGAGATGAATTAACAGAACACTAATCAGTTTCTCAGAAAGCTTCTTTCCAGATTTCATCTGAGGATATTTCCTTTTTCACCATAGCCCAATAAGGGCTTCCAAATATTACTTTGCCAATTCCACAAGAACTGTCTTCGCGAAAGGCTTCTTGAGGGGAAAGCTGTAACTCTGTGACATGAATTCACAGGACACAAAGAAGTTTTTCAGAAAGGTTCCCTCGCTTTGTTATCGGAGGATATTTCCTTTGGCCCTGTAGTTTTCTAAGGGATCCGAAATATCTGTTCTCAGATTCTACAGAAATAAGGCTAGC
Organism: Macaca nemestrina; assembly: GCF_043159975.1. NCBI lineage: Eukaryota > Metazoa > Chordata > Mammalia > Primates > Cercopithecidae > Macaca > Macaca nemestrina. The sequence continues at coordinate 30,413,752 of NC_092143.1, forward strand.
GAAGAGATCCATGAAATACAGGTGCAACTCTGTGAGATGAATTAACAGAACACTAAGCAGTTTCCCAGAAAGCTTCTTTCCAGATTTCATTTGAGGATATTTCCTTTCTCACCATAGCCCTCTATGGGCTTCCAAATATCACTATGCAAATTCCACAAGAACTGTCTTAGCGAAAGGCTTCTTGAGGGGAAAGCTGTAACTCTGTGAGATGATGTCACAGAACACAAAGAAGTTTCTCAGAAAGCTTCTTTCTCTTTGTTATCGGAGGATATTTCCTTTGGCCCTATTGTCTTCTAAGGAATCCGAAATATCTGTTCTCAGATTCCACAGAAATAAGGCTAGAAAAGAGATCCACGAAATACAGATGTAACTCTGTGAGATGAATTAACAGAACACTAAGCAGGTTCTCAGAAAGCTTCTTTCCAGATTTCATTTGAGGATATTTCCTTTCTCACCATAGCCCACTATGGGCTTCCAAATATCACTATGCCAATTCCACAAAAAGTGTCCTAGCGAAAGGCCTCTTGAGGGGAAAGCTGTAACTCTGTGAGATGATTTCACAGAACACAAAGAAGTTTCTCAGAAAGCTTCTTTCTCTTTGTTATCGGAGGATATTTCCTTTGGCCCTATAGTCTTCTAAGGGATCCACAATATCGGTTCTCAGATTCCACAGAATTAAGGTTAGCAAAGAGATCCACGAAATAGAGATGTAACTCTGTGAGATGAATTAACAGAACACTAAGCAGTTTCTCAGAAATCTTCTTTCCAGATTTCATCTGAGAATATTTCCTTTTTCACCCTAGCCCTCTATGGGCTTCCAAATATCACTTTGCCAAATCCACAAGAACTGTCTTAGCGAAAGGCTTCTTGAGGGGAAAGCTGTAACTCTGTGAGATGAATTCACACGACACAAAAAAGTTTCTCAGAAAGCTTCTTTCTCTTTGTTATCGGAGGATATTTCCTTTGGCCCTATAGTCTTCTAAGGGATCCGAAATATCTGTTCTCAGATTCTACAGAAATAAGGCTAGCAAAGAGATCCACGAAATACAGACGTAACTCTGTGAGATGAATTATCAGAACACTAAGCAGTTTCTCAGAAAGCTTCTTTCCAGATTTCATTTGAGGATATTTCCTTTTTACCATGGCCCTCTATGGGCTTCCAAATATCACTTTGCCAAATCCACAAGAACTGTCTTAGCCAAAGGCTTCTTGAGGGGAAAGCTGTAACTCTGTGAGATGATTTCACAGAACACAAAGAAGTTTCTCAGAAAGCTTCTTTCTCTTTGTTATCGGAGGATATTTCCTTTGGCCCTATAGACTTCTAAGGGATCCGAAATATCTCTTGTCAGATTCCACAGAAATAAGGCTAGCAAAGAGATCCACGAAATACAAATGTAACTCTGTGAGATGAATTAACAGAACACTAAGCAGTATCTCAGAAAGCTTCTTTCCAGATTTCATCTGAGGATATTTCCTTTTTCACCATAGCCCTCAAAGGGCTTCCAAATGTCACTTTGCCAATTCCAGAAGAACTGTCTTAGCGAAAGGCTTCTTGAGGGGAAAGCTGTAACTCTGTGAGATGATTTCACAGAACACAAAGAAGTTTCTCAGAAAACTTCTTTCTCTTTGTTATCGGAGGATATTTTCTTTGGCCCTATAGTCTTCAAGGGGATCCGAAATATCTGTTCTCAGATTCCAAAGAAATAACGTCAGCAAAGAGATCCACGAAATACAGATGTAACTCTGTGAGATGAATTAACAGAACACTAATCAGTTTCTCAGAAAGCTTCTTTCCAGATTTCATCTGAGGATATTTCCTTTTTCACCATAGCCCAATAAGGGCTTCCAAATATTACTTTGCCAATTCCACAAGAACTGTCTTCGCGAAAGGCTTCTTGAGGGGAAAGCTGTAACTCTGTGACATGAATTCACAGGACACAAAGAAGTTTTTCAGAAAGGTTCCCTCGCTTTGTTATCGGAGGATATTTCCTTTGGCCCTGTAATTTTCTAATGGATCCGAAATATCTGTTCTCAGATTCTACAGAAATAAGGCTAGCGAAGAGATCCATGAAATACAGGTGCAACTCTGTGAGATGAATTAACAGAACACTAAGCAGTTTCCCAGAAAGCTTCTTTCCAGATTTCATTTGAGGATATTTCCTTTCTCACCATAGCCCTCTATGGGCTTCCAAATATCACTATGCAAATTCCACAAGAACTGTCTTAGCGAAAGGCTTCTTGAGGGGAAAGCTGTAACTCTGTGAGATGATGTCACAGAACACAAAGAAGTTTCTCAGAAAGCTTCTTTCTCTTTGTTATCGGAGGATATTTCCTTTGGCCCTATTGTCTTCTAAGGAATCCGAAATATCTGTTCTCAGATTCCACAGAAATAAGGCTAGAAAAGAGATCCACGAAATACAGATGTAACTCTGTGAGATGAATTAACAGAACACTAAGCAGGTTCTCAGAAAGCTTCTTTCCAGATTTCATTTGAGGATATTTCCTTTCTCACCATAGCCCACTATGGGCTTCCAAATATCACTATGCCAATTCCACAAAAAGTGTCCTAGCGAAAGGCCTCTTGAGGGGAAAGCTGTAACTCTGTGAGATGATTTCACAGAACACAAAGAAGTTTCTCAGAAAGCTTCTTTCTCTTTGTTATCGGAGGATATTTCCTTTGGCCCTATAGTCTTCTAAGGGATCCACAATATCGGTTCTCAGATTCCACAGAATTAAGGTTAGCAAAGAGATCCACGAAATAGAGATGTAACTCTGTGAGATGAATTAACAGAACACTAAGCAGTTTCTCAGAAATCTTCTTTCCAGATTTCATCTGAGAATATTTCCTTTTTCACCTTAGCCCTCTATGGGCTTCCAAATATCACTTTGCCAAATCCACAAGAACTGTCTTAGCGAAAGGCTTCTTGAGGGGAAAGCTGTAACTCTGTGAGATGAATTCACACGACACAAAAAAGTTTCTCAGAAAGCTTCTTTCTCTTTGTTATCGGAGGATATTTCCTTTGGCCCTATAGTCTTCTAAGGGATCCGAAATATCTGTTCTCAGATTCTACAGAAATAAGGCTAGCAAAGAGATCCACGAAATACAGATGTAACTCTGTGAGATGAATTAACAGAACACTAAGCAGTTTCTCAGAAAGCTTCTTTCCACATTTCATTTGAGGATATTTCCTTTTTACCATGGCCCTCTATGGGCTTCCAAATATCACTTTGCCAAATCCACAAGAACTGTCTTAGCCAAAGGCTTCTTGAGGGGAAAGCTGTAACTCTGTGAGATGATTTCACAGAACACAAAGAAGTTTCTCAGAAAGCTTCTTTCTCTTTGTTATCGGAGGATATTTCCTTTGGCCCTATAGTCTTCTAAGGAATCCGAAATATCGGTTCTCAGATTCGACAAAAATAAGGCTAGCAAAGAGTTAGGGAAATACAGATGTAACGCTGCGAGATGAATTAACAAAACACTAAGCAGTTTCTCAGAAAGCTTCTTTCCAGATTTCATCTGACGATATTTCCTTTTTCACCATAGCCCTCTAGTCATTTCCAAATATCACTTTGCCAATTCCACAAGAACTGTCTTAGCGAAAGGCTTCTTGAGGGGAAAGCTGTAACTCTGTGAGATGAATTCACAGGACACAAAGAAGTTTCTCAGAAAGCTTCTTTCTCTTTGTTATCGGAGGATATTTCCTTTGGCCCTATAGTCTTCAAGGGGATCCGAAATATCTGTTCTCAGATTCCACAGAAATAAGGGCAGCAAAGAGATCCACGAAATACAGAAATAACTCTCTGAGATGAATTAACAGAACCCTAATCAGTTTCTCAGAAAGCTTCTTTCCAGATTTCATCTGAGGATATTTCCTTTTTCACCATAGCCCTCTAAGGGCTTCCAAATATCACTTTGCCAATTCCACCATAACTGTCTTAGCGAAAGGCTTCTTGAGAGGAAAGCTGTAACTCTGTGAGATGAATTCACAGGACACAAAGAAGTTTTTCAGAAAGCTTCTTTGTCTTTGTTATAGGAGGATATTTCCTTTGACCCTATAGTCTTCTAAGGGATCCGAAATATCTGTTCTCCGATTCTACAGAAATAAGGCTAGCAACTAGATCCACGAAATACAGATGTAACTCTGTCAGATGAATGAACAGACACTAAGCAGTTTCTCAGAAAGCTTCTTTCCAGATTTCTTTTGAGGATATTTCCTTTTTCACCATAACCCTCTATGGGCTTCCAAATATCACTATGACAATTCCACAAGAACTGTCTTAGCGAAAGGCTTTTTGAGGGGAAAGCTGTAACTCTGGGAGATGATTTCACAGAAAACAAAGAAGTTTCTCAGAAAGCTTCTTTATCTTTGTTATCGGAGGATATTTCCTTTGGCCATATAATTTTCAGGGGATCCGAAATATCTGTTCTCAGATTCCACAGAAATAAGGCTAGAAAAGAGATCCACTAAATACAGATGTAACTCTGTGAGATGAATTAACAGAACACTAAGCAGTTTCTCAGAAAGCCTCTTTCCAGATTTCATCAGAGGATATTTCATTTTTCACCGTAGCCCGCTATGGGCTTCCCAATATCACTTTGCCAATTCCACAAGAACTGTCTTAGCGAAAGGCTTTTTGAGGGGAAACCTCTACCTCTGTGAGATGATTTCACAGAACACAGAGAAGTTTCTCAGAAAGCTTCTTTCTCTTTCTTATCGGAGGATATTTCCTTTGGCCCTATAGTCTTCAAAGGGATCCGAAATATCTGTTCTCAGATTCCACAGAAATAAGGCTAGCAAAGAGATCCACGAAATACAGATGTAACTCTGTGAGATAAATTAACGGAACACGAAGCAGCTTCTCAGAATGCTTCTTTCCAGATTTCTTCTGAGGATATTTCCTTTTTCAACATAGCCCTCTATGGGCTTCCAAGTATCACTTTGCCAATTCCACAAGAACTGTCTTAGCGAAAGGCTTCTTGAGGGGAAAGCTGTACCTCTGTGAGATGATTTCAAAGAAATCAAAGTAGTTTCACAGAAAGCTTTCTCTTTGTTATCGGAGTTTATTTCCTTTGTCCCTATATTCATCAAAGGGATCCGAAATATCTATTCTCAGATTCCAAAGAAATAAGGCTAGCAAAGAGATCCACGAAATACAGATGTAACTCTGTGAGATGAATTAACAAAACACTAAGCAGTTTCTCAGAAAGCTTCTCTCCAGATTTCATCTGAGGATATTTCCTTTTTCACCATGGCCCTCTATGGGCTTCCAAATATCACTTTGCCAATTCCACAAGTACTGTCTTAGCGAAAGACTTCTTGAGGGGAAAGCTGTAACTCTGTGAGATAATTTCACAGGACACAAAGAAGTTTCTCAGAAAGCTTCTTTCTCTTTGTTATCGGAGGATATTTCCTTTGGACCTATAGTATTCTAAGGGATCCGAAAATCTGTTCTCAGATTCTACAGAAATAAGGCTAGCAAAGAGATCCTCGAAATACAGATGTAAGTCTATGAGATGAATTAACAGAACACTAAGCAGTTTCTCAGAAAACTTCTTTCCAGATTTCATCTGAGGATATTTCCTTTTTCACCATAGCCCTCTGTGCGCTTCCAAATATCACTTTGCCAATTCCACAAGAAATGTCTTAGCGAAAGGCTTCTTGAGGGGAAAGCTGTAACTCTGTGAGATGATTTCACAGTACACAAAGAAGTTTATTAAAAAGCTTCTTTCTCTTTGTTACCGAAGGATATTTCCTTTGGCCCTATATTTTTCAAGGGGATCCGAAATATCTGTTCTCAGATTCCAAAGACATTAGGCTAGAAAAGAGATCCACGAAATACAGATGTAACTCTGTGAGATGAATTAACAGAACACTAAGCAGTTTCTCAGAAAGCTTTTTTCCAGATTTCATCTGAGGATATTTCCTTTTTCACCATAGCCCTCTAAGGGCTTCCAAATATCACTTTGCCAATTCCACAAGAACTGTCTTAGCGAAAGGTTTCTTGAGGGGAAAGATGTAACTCTGTGAGATGAATTCAGAGGACACAAAGAAGTTTCTCAGAAAGCTTCTTTCTCTTTGTTATCGGAGGATATTTCCTTTGGCCCTATAGTCTTTTAAGGGATCCGAAATATCTGTTCTCAGATTCTTCAGAAATAAGGCTAGCAAAGAGATCCACGAAATACAGATGTAACACTGTGAGATGAATTAACAGAACACTAAGCAGTTTCTCAGAAAGCTTCTTTCCAGATTTCATTTGAGGATATTTCCTTTTTCACCATGGCCCTCTATGGGCTTCCAAATATCACTTTGCCAATTCCACAAGAACTGTCTTAGCGAAAGGCTTCTTGAGGGGAAAGCTGTAACTCTGTGAGATGATTTCACAGAACACAAAGAAGTTTCTCAGAAAGCTTCTTTCTCTTTGTTATCGGAGGATATTTCCTTTGACCCTATAGTCTTCTAAGTAATCCGAAATATCTGTTCTCAGATTCCACAAAAATAAGGCTAGCAAAGAGACCAGGAAATACAGATGTAACTCTGCGAGATGAATTAACAAAACACTAAGCAGTTTCTAAGAAAGCTTCGTTCCAGATTTCATCTGACGATATTTCCTTTTTCACCATAGCCCTCTAGGCGCTTCCAAATATCACTTTGCCAATTCCACAAGAACTGTCTTAGCGAAAGGCTTCTTGAGGGGAAAGCTGTAACTCTGTGAGATGAATTCACAGGACCCAAAGAAGTTTCTCAGAAAGTTTCTTTCTCTTTGTTATCGGAGGATATTCCCTTTGGCCCTATAGTCTTCTAAGGGATCCGAAATATCTGTTCTCAGATTCTACAGAAATAATGCTAGCAAAGGGATCCACGAAATACACATGTAACTCTTTGAGATGAATTAACAGAACACTAAGAAGTTTCTCAGAAAGCTTCTTTCCAGATTTCATCTGAGTATATTTCCTTTTTCACCACAGCCCTCTATGCGCTTCCAAATAACACTTTACCAAATCCACAAGAACTGTCTTAGTGAAAGGTTTCTTGAGAGGAAAGCTGTAACTCTGTGAGATGATTTCACAGTACACAAAGATGTTTATCAGAAAGTTTTTTTCTCTTTGTTATCGGAGGATATTTCCTTTGGCCCTATAGTCTTCAAGGGGATCCGAAATATCTGTTCTCAGATTCCACAGAAATAAGTCTAGCAACGAGATCCACGAAATACAGAAATAACTCTGTGAGATGAATTAACAGAACCCTAATCAGTTTCTCAGAAAGCTTCTTTCCAGATTTCATCTGAGGATATTTCCTTTTTAACCATAGCCCTCCACGGGCTTCCAAATATCACTTTGCCAATTCCACAAGAACTGTCTTAGCGAAAGGCTTCTTGAGAGGAAAGCTGTAACTCTGTGAGATGAATTCACAGGACACAAAGAAGTTTTTCAGAAAGCTTCTTTGTCTTTGTTATCGGAGGATATTTCCTTGGACCCTATAGTCTTCTAAGGAATCCGAAATATCTGTTCTCAGATTCCACAAAAATAAGGCTTGCAAAGAGATCAGGAAATACAGATGTAACTCTGTGAAATGAATTAACAAAACACGAAGCAGTTTCTCAGAAAGCTTCTTTCCAGATTTCATCTGACGATATTTCCTTTTTCACCATAGCCCTCTAGGCGCTTCCAAATATCACTTTGCCAATTCCACAAGAACTGTCTCAGCGAAAGGCTTCTTGAGGGGAAAGCTGTAACTCTGTGAGATGAATTCACAGGACACAAAGAAGTTTCTCAGAAAGCTTCTTTCTCTGTGTTATCGGAGGATATTTCCTTTGGCCCTATAGTCTTCTAAGGGATCCGAAATATCTGTTCTCAGATTCTACAGAAATAAGGCTAGCAAAGGGATCCACGAAATACAGATGTAACTCTTTGAGATGAATTAACACAACACTAAGAAGTTTCTCAGAAAGCTTCTTTCCAGATTTCATCTGAGTATATTTCCTTTTTCACCATAGCCCTCTATGCGCTTCCAAATAACACTCTGCCAAATCCACAAGAACTGTCTTAGCGAAAGGTTTCTTGAGGGGTAAGCTGTAACTCTGTGAGATAATTTCACAGTACACAAAGATGTTTATCAGAAAGCTTCTTTCTCTTTGTTATCGGAGGATATTTCCTTTGGCCCTATAGTCTTCAAGGGGATCCGAAATATCTGTACTCAGATTCCACAAAAATAAGTCTAGAAACGAGATCCAAGAAATACAGAAATAACTCTGTGAGATGAATTAACAGAACTCTAATCAGTTTCTCAGAAAGCTTCTTTCCAGATTTCATCTGAGGATATTTCCTTTTTCACCATAGCCCTCTAAGGGCTTCCCAATATCACTTTGCCAATTCCACAAGAACTGTCTTAGCGAAAGGCTTCTTGAGAGGAAAGCTGTAACTCTGTGAGATGAATTCACAGGACACAAAGAAGTTTTTCAGAAAGCTTCTTTGTCTTTGTTATCGGAGGATATTTCCTTTGACCCTGTAGTCTTCTAAGGGATCCGAAATATCTGTTCTCAGATTCTACAGAAATAAGGCTAGCAAAGAGATCCACGAAATACAGATGTAACTCTGTAAGATGAATGAACAGACACTAAGCAGTTTCTCAGAAAGCTTCTTTCCAGATTTCCTTTGAGGATATTTCCTTTTTCACCATAGCCCTCTATGGGCTTCCAAATATCACTATGATAATTCCACAAGAACTGTCTTAGCGAAAGGCTTTTTGAGGGGAAAGCTGTAACTCTGGGAGATGATTTCACAGAACACAAAGAAGTTTCTCAGAAAGCTTCTTTCTCTTTGTTATCGGTGGATATTTCCTTTGGCCCTGTAATCTTCAGGGGATCCGAAATATCTGTTCTCAGATTCCACAGAAATAAGGCTAGAAAAGATATCCACGAAATACAGATGTAACTCTGTAAGATGAATTAACAGAACACTAATCAGTTTCTCAGAAAGCTTCTTTCCAGATTTCTTCTGAGGATATTTCCTTTTTCACCATAGCCCTATAAGGGCTTCCAAATATCACTTTGCCAATTCCACAAGAACTGTCTTAGCGAAAGGCTTCTTGAGGGGAAAGCTGAAACTCTGTGAGATGAATTCACAGGACACAAAGAAGTTTTTCAGAAAGGTTCTCTCGCTTTGTTATCGGAGGATATTTCCTTTGGCCCTATAGTTTTCTAAGGGATCCGAAATATCTGTTCTCAGATTCTACAGAAATAAGGCTAGCGAAGAGATCCACGAAATACAGATGCAACTCTGTGAGATGAATTAACAGAACACTAAGTAGTTTCCCAGAAAGCTTCTTTCCAGATTTCATTTGAGGATATTTCCTTTCTCAGCATAGCCCTCTATGGGCTTCCAAATATCACTATGCCAATTCCACAAGAACTGTCTTAGCGAAAGGCTTCTTGAGGGGAAAGCTGTAACTCTGTGAGATGATGTCACAGAACACAAAGAAGTTTCTCAGAAAGCTTCTTTCTCTTTGTTATCGGAGGATATTTCTTTTGGCCCTATAATCTTCTAAGGAATCCGAAATATCTGTTCTCAGATTCCACAGAAATAAGGCTAGCAAAGAGATCCACGAAATACAGATGTAACTCTGTGAGATGAATTAACAGAACCCTAATCAGTTTCTCAGAAAGCTTCTTTCCAGATTTCATCTGAGGATATTTCCTTTTTCACCATAGCCCTCTAAGGGCTTCCAAATATCACTTTGCCAATTCCACAAGAACTGTCTTAGCGAAAGGCTTCTTGAGGGGAAAGCTGTAACTCTGTGAGATGAATTCACAGGACACAAAGAAGTTTCTCAGAAAGCTTCTTTCTCTGTGTTATCGGAGGATATTTCCTTTGGCCCTATAGTCTTCTAAGGGATCCGAAATATCTGTTCTCAGATTCTACAGAAATAAGGCTAGCAAAGGGATCCACGAAATACAGATGTAACTCTTTGAGATGAATTAACACAACACTAAGAAGTTTCTCAGAAAGCTTCTTTCCAGATTTCATCTGAGGTTATTTCCTTTTTCACCATAGCCCAATAAGGGCTTCCAAATATTACTTTGCCAATTCCACAAGAACTGTCTTCGTGAAAGGCTTCTTGAGGGGAAAGCTGTAACTCTGTGACATGAATTCACAGGACACAAAGAAGTTTTTCAGAAAGGTTCTTTCTCTTTGTTTTCGGAGGATATTTCCTTTGGCCCTATAGTCTTCTAAGGGATCCGAAATATCTGTTCTCAGATTCTACAGAAATAAGGATAGCAAAGAGATCCACGAAATACAGATGTAACTCTGTGAGATGAATTAACAGAACACTAAGCAGTTTCTCAGAAAGCTTCTTTCCAGATTTCATTTGAGAATATTTCCTTTCTCACCGTAGCCCACTATGGGCTTCCAAATATCACTATGCCAATTCCACAAAAAGTGTGTTAGCGAAAGGCTTCTTGAGGGGAAAGCTGTAACTCTGTGAGATGATTTCACAGAACACAAAGAAGTTTCTCAGAAAGCTTCTTTCTCTTTGTTTTCGGAGGATATTTCCTTTGGCCCTATAGTCTTCTAAGGGATCCACAATATCTGTTCTCAGATTCCACAGAAATAAGGTTAGCAGAGAGATCCCCGAAATACAGATGTAACCCTGTGAGATGAATTAACAGAACACTAAGCAGTTTCTCAGAAAGCTTCTTTCCAGATTTCATCTGAGAATATTTCCTTTTTCACCCTAGCCCTATATGGGCTTCCAAATATCACTTTGCCAATTCCACAAGAACTGTCTTAGCGAAAGGCTTCTTGAGGGGAAAGCTGTAACTCTGTGAGATGATTTCACTGAACACAAAGAAGTTTCTCAGAAAGCTTCTTTCTCTTTGTTATCGGAGGATATTTCCTTTGCCCCTATAGTCTTCTAAGGAATCCGAAATATCTGTACTCAGATTCCTCAGAGATAAGGCTAGCAAAGAGATCCACGAAATACAGATGTAACTCTGTCAGATGAATGAACAGACACTAAGCAGTTTCTCAGAAAGCTTCTTTCCAGATTTCCTTTGAGGATATTTCCTTTTTCACCATAGCCCTCTATGGTCTTCCAAATATCACTATGACAATTCCACAAGAACTGTCTTAGCGAAAGGCTTTTTGAGGGGAAAGCTGAAACTCTGGGAGATGATTTCACAGAACACAAAGAAGTTTCTCAGAAAGCTTCTTTCTCTTTGTTATCGGAGGATATTTCCTTTGGCCATGTAATCTTCAGGGGATCCGAAATATCTGTTCTCAGATTCCACAGAAATAAGGCTAGAAAAGAGATCCACGAAATACAGATGTAACTCTATAACATGAATTAACAGAACACTAATCAGTTTCTCAGAAAGCTTCTTTCCAGATTTCTTCTGAGGATATTTCCTTTTTCACCATAGCCCAATAAGGGCTTCCAAATATCACTTTGCCAATTCCACAAAAACTGTCTTAGCGAAAGGCTTCTTGAGGGGAAAGCTGAAACTCTGTGAGATGAATTCACAGGACACAAAGAAGTTTTTCAGAAAGGTTCCCTCGCTTTGTTATTGGAGGATATTTCCTTTGGCCCTATAGTTTTCTAAGGGATCCGAAATATCTGTTCTCAGATTCTACAGAAATAAGGCTAGCGAAGAGATCCATGAAATACAGGTGCAACTCTGTGAGATGAATTAACAGAACACTAAGCAGTTTCCCAGAAAGCTTCTTTCCAGATTTCATTTGAGGATATTTCCTATCTCACCATAGCCCTCTATGGGCTTCCAAATATCACTATGCAAATTCCAGAAGAACTGTCTTAGCGAAAGGCTTCTTGAGGGGAAAGCTGTAACTCTGTGAGATGATGTCACAGAACACAAAGAAGTTTCTCAGAAAGCTTCTTTCTCTTTGTTATCGGAGGATATTTCCTTTGGCCCTATTGTCTTCTAAGGAATCCGAAATATCTGTTCTCAGATTCCACAGAAATAAGGCCAGAAAAGAGATCCACGAAATACAGATGTAACTCTGTGAGATGAATTAACAGAACACTAAGCAGTTTCTCAGAAAGCTTCTTTCCAGATTTCATTTGAGGATATTTCCTTTCTCACCATAGCCCACTATGGGCTTCCAAATATCACTATGCCAATTCCACAAAAAGTGTCCTAGCGAAAGGCCTCTTGAGGGGAAAGCTGTAACTCTGTGAGATGATTTCACAGAACACAAAGAAGTTTCTCAGAAAGCTTCTTTCTCTTTGTTATCGGAGGATATTTCCTTTGGCCCTATAGTCTTCTAAGGGATCCACAATATCGGTTCTCAGATTCCACAGAATTAAGGTTAGCAAAGAGATCCACGAAATACAGATGTAACTCTGTGAGATGAATTAACAGAACACTAAGCAGTTTCTCAGAAATCTTCTTTCCAGATTTCATCTGAGAATATTTCCTTTTTCACCCTAGCCCTCTATGGGCTTCCAAATATCACTTTGCCAAATCCACAAGAACTGTCTTAGCGAAAGGCTTCTTGAGGGGAAAGCTGTAACTCTGTGAGATGAATTCACACGACACAAAAAGTTTCTCAGAAAGCTTCTTTCTCTTTGTTATCGGAGGATATTTCCTTTGGCCCTATAGTCTTCTAAGGGATCCGAAATATCTGTTCTCAGATTCTACAGAAATAAGGCTAGCAAAGAGATCCACGAAATACAGACGTAACTCTGTGAGATGAATTAACAGAACACTAAGCAGTTTCTCAGAAAGCTTCTTTCCAGATTTCATTTGTGGATATTTCCTTTTTCACCATGGCCCTCTATGGGCTTCCAAATATCACTTTGCCAATTCCACAAGAACTGTCTTAGCGAAAGGCTTCTTGAGGGGAAAGCTGTAACTCTGTGAGATGATTTCACAGAACACAAAGAAGTTTCTCAGAAAGCTTCTTTCTCTTTGTTATCGGAGGATATTTCCTTTGGCCCTATAGTCTTCTAAGGAATCCGAAATATCGGTTCTCAGATTCGACAAAAATAAGGCTAGCAAAGAGTTAGGGAAATACAGATGTAACTCTGCGAGATGAATTAACAGAACACTAAGCAGTTTCTCAGAAAGCTTCTTTCCAGATTTCATCTGACGATATTTCCTTTTTCACCATAGCCCTCTAGGCATTTCCAAATATCACTTTGCCAATTCCACAAGAACTGTCTTAGCGAAAGGCTTTTTGAGGGGAAACCTCTAACTCTGTGAGATGATTTCACAGAACACAGAGAAGTTTCTCAGAAAGCTTCTTTCTCTTTGTTATCGGAGGATATTTCTTTGGCCCTATAGTCTTCAAAGGGATCCGAAATATCTGTTCTCAGATTCCACAGAAATAAGGCTAGCAAAGAGATCCACGAAATACAGATGTAACTCTGTGAGATAAATTAACGGAACACGAAGCAGCTTCTCAGAATGCTTCTTTCCAGATTTCATCTGAGGATATTTCCTTTTTCAACATAGCCCTCTATGGGCTTCCAAGTATCACTTTGCCAATTCCACAAGAACTGTCTTAGCGAAAGGCTTCTTGAGGGGAAAGCTGTACCTCTGTGAGATGATTTCACAGAAAACAAAGTAGTTTCACAGAAAGCTTTCTCTTTGTTATCGGAGTTTATTTCCTTTGTCCCTATATTCATCACAGGGATCCGAAATATCTATTCTCAGATTCCACAGAAATAAGGCTAGCAAAGAGATCCAAGAAATACAGATGTAACTCTATGAGATGAATTAACAAAACACTAAGCAGTTTCTCAGAAAGCTTCTCTCCAGATTTCATCTGAGGATATTTCCTTTTTCACCATGGCCCTCTATGGGCTTCCAAATATCACTTTGCCAATTCCACAAGTACTGTCTTAGCGAAAGACTTCTTGAGGGGAAAGCTGTAACTCTGTGAGATAATTTCACAGGACACAAAGAAGTTTCTCAGAAAGCTTCTTTCTCTTTGTTATCGGAGGATATTCCCTTTGGCCCTATAGTCTTCTAAGGGATCCGAAATATCTGTTCTCAGATTCTACAGAAATAATGCTAGCAAAGGGATCCACGAAATACTCATGTAACTCTTTGAGATGAATTAACAGAACACTAAGAAGTTTCTCAGAAAGCTTCTTTCCAGATTTCATCTGAGTATATTTCCTTTTTCACCACAGCCCTCTATGCGCTTCCAAATAACACTTTACCAAATCCACAAGAACTGTCTTAGTGAAAGGTTTCTTGAGGGGAAAGCTGTAACTCTGTGAGATGATTACACAGTACACAAAGATGTTTATCAGAAAGTTTCTTTCTCTTTGTTATCGGAGGATATTTCCTTTGGCCCTATAGTCTTCAAGGGGATCCGAAATATCTGTTCTCAGATTCCACAGAAATAAGTCTAGAAACGAGATCCACGAAATACAGAAATAACTCTGTGAGATGAATTAACAGAACTCTAATCAGTTTTTCAGAAAGCTTCTTTCCAGATTTCATCTGAGGATATTTCCTTTTTCACCATAGCCCTCTAAGGGCTTCCAAATATCACTTTGCCAATTCCACAAGAACTGTCTTAGCGAAAGGCTTCTTGAGAGGAAAGCTGTAACTCTGTGAGATGAATTCACAGGACACAAAGAAGTTTTTCAGAAAGCTTCTTTGTCTTTGTTATCGGAGGATATTTCCTTTGACCCTATAGTCTTCTAAGGAATCCGAAATATCTGTTCTCAGATTCCACAAAAATAAGGCTAGCAAAGAGATCAGGAAATACAGATGTAACTCTGTGAGATGAATTAACAAAACACGAAGCAGTTTCTCCGAAAGCTTCTTTCCAGATTTCATCTGACGATATTTCCTTTTTCACCATAGCCCTCTAGGCGCTTCCAAATATCACTTTGCCAATTCCACAAGAACTGTCTTAGCGAAAGGCTTCTTGAGGGGAATGCTGTAACTCTGTGAGATGAATTCACAGGACACAAAGAAGTTTCTCAGAAAGCTTCTTTCTCTGTGTTATCGGAGGATATTTCCTTTGGCCCTATAGTCTTCTACGGGATCCGAAATATCTGTTCTCAGATTCTACAGAAATAAGGCTAGCAAAGGGATCCACGAAATACAGATGTAACTCTTTGAGATGAATTAACACAACACTAAGAAGTTTCTCAAAATGCTTCTTTCCAGATTTCATCTGAGTATATTTCCTTTTTCACCATAGCCCTCTATGCGCTTCCAAATAACACTCTGCCAAATCCACAAGAACTGTCTTAGCGAAAGGTTTCTTGAGGGGTAAGCTGTAACTCTGTGAGATAATTTCACAGTACACAAAGATGTTTATCAGAAAGCTTCTTTCTCTTTGTTATCGGAGGATATTTCCTTTGGCCCTATAGTCTTCAAGGGGATCCGAAATATCTGTTCTCAGATTCCACAAAAATAAGTCTAGAAACGAGGTCCACGAAATACAGAAATAACTCTGTGAGATGAATTAACAGAACCCTAATCAGTTTCTCAGAAAGCTTCTTTCCAGATTTCATCTGAGGATATTTCCTTTTTCACCATAGCCCTCTAAGGGCTTCCCAATATCACTTTGCCAATTCCACAAGAACTGTCTTAGCGAAAGGCTTCTTGAGAGGAAAGCTGTAACTCTGTGAGATGAATTCACAGGACACAAAGAAGTTTTTCAGAAAGGTTCTCTCGCTTTGTTATCGGAGGATATTTCCTTTGGCCCTATAGTCTTCTAAGGGATCCGAAATATCTGTTCTCAGATTCTACAGAAATAAGGATAGCAAAGAGATCCACGAAATACAGATGTAACTCTGTGAGATGAATTAACAGAACACTAAGCAGTTTCCCAGAAAGCTTCTTTCCAGATTTCATTTGAGGATATTTCCTTTCTCAGCATAGCCCTCTATGGGCTTCCAAATATCACTTTGCCAATTCCACAAGAACTGTCTTAGCGAAAGGCTTTTTGAGGGGAAAGCTGAAACTCTGTGAGATGATGTCACAGAACACAAAGAAGTTTCTCAGAAATCTTCTTTCTCTTTGTTATCGGAGGATATTTCCTTTGGCCCTATAATCTTCTAAGGAATCCGAAATATCTGTTCTCAGATTCCACAGAAATAAGGCTAGCAAAGAGATCCACGAAATACAGATGTAACTCTGTGAGATGAATTAACAGAACCCTAATCAGTTTCTCAGAAAGCTTCTTTCCAGATTTCATCTGAGGATGTTTCCTTTTTCACCATAGCCCTCTAAGGGCTTCCAAATATCACTTTGCCAATTCCACAAGAACTGTCTTAGCGAAAGGCTTCTTGAGAGGAAAGCTGTAACTCTGTGAGAGGAATTCACAGGACACAAAGAAGTTTTTCAGAAAGCTTCTTTGTCTTTGTTATCGGAGGATATTTCCTTTGACCCTATAGTCTTCTAAGGAATCCGAAATATCTGTTCTCAGATTCCACAAAAATAAGGCTAGCAAAGAGATCAGGAAAAACAGATGTAACTCTGTGAGATGAATTAACAAAACACTAAGCAGTTTCTCACAAAGCTTCTTTCCAGATTTCATCTGACGATATTTCCTTTTTCACCATAGCCCTCTAGGCGCTTCCAAATATCACTTTGCCAATTCCACAAGAACTGTCTTAGCGAAAGGCTTCTTGAGGGGAAAGCTGTAACTCTGTGAGATGAATTCACAGGACACAAAGAAGTTTTTCAGAAATCTTCTTTCTCTTTTTTATCGGAGGATATTTCCTTTGGCCCCATAGTCTTCTAAGGGATCCGAAATATCTGTTCTCAGATTCTACAGAAATAAGGCTAGCAAAGGGATCCACGAAATAGAGATGTAACTCTTTGAGATGAATTAACACAACACTAAGAAGTTTCTCAGAAAGCTTCTTTCCAGATTTCATCTGAGTATATTTCCTTTTTCACCTTAGCCCTCTATGCGCTTCCAAATAACACTCTGCCAAATCCACAAGAACTGTCTTAGCGAAAGCTTTCTTGAGGGGTAAGCTGTAACTCTGTGAGATAATTTCACAGTACACAAAGATGTTTATCAGAAAGCTTCTTTCTCTTTGTTATCGGAGGATATTTCCTTTGGCCCTATAGTCTTCAAGGGGATCCGAAATATCTGTTCTCAGATTTCAAAAAAATTAGTCTAGAAACGAGATCCACGAAATACAGAAATAACTCTGTGCGATGAATTAACAGAACCCTAATCAGTTTCTCAGAAAGCTTCTTTCCAGATTTCATCTGAGGATATTTCCTTTTTCACCATAGCCCTCTAAGGGCTTCCCAATATCACTTTGCCAATTCCACAAGAACTGTCTTAGCGAAAGGCTTCTTGAGAGGAAAGCTGTAACTCTGTGAGATGAATTCACAGGACACAAAGAAGTTTTTCAGAAAGCTTCTTTGTCTTTGTTATCGGAGGATATTTCCTTTGACCCTATAGTCTTCTAAGGGATCCGAAATATCTGTTCTCAGATTCTACAGAAATAAGGCTAGCAAAGAGATCCACGAAATACAGATGTAACTCTGTCAGATGAATGAACAGACACTAAGCAGTTTCTCAGAAAGCTTCTTTCCAGATTTCCTTTGAGGATATTTCCTTTTTCACCATAACCCTCTATGGGCTTCCAAATATCACTATGACAATTCCACAAGAACTGTCTTAGCGAAAGGCTTTTTGAGGGGAAAGCTGTAACTCTGGGAGATGATTTCACAGAACACAAAGAAGTTTCTCAGAAAGCTTCTTTCTCTTTGTTATCGGAGGATATTTCCTTTGGCCCTGTAATCTTCAGGGGATCCGAAATATCTGTTCTCAGATTCTACAGAAATAAGGCTAGAAAAGATATCCACGAAATACAGATGTAACTCTGTAAGATGAATTAACAGAACACTAATCAGTTTCTCAGAAAGCTTCTTTCCAGATTTCTTCTGAGGATATTTCCTTTTTCACCATAGCCCTATAAGGGCTTCCAAATATCACTTTGCCAATTCCACAAGAACTGTCTTAGCGAAAGGCTTCTTGAGGGGAAAGCTGAAACTCTGTGAGATGAATTCACAGGACACAAAGAAGTTTTTCAGAAAGGTTCTCTCGCTTTGTTATCGGAGGATATTTCCTTTGGCCCTATAGTTTTCTAAGGGATCCGAAATATCTGTTCTCAGATTCTACAGAAATAAGGCTAGCGAAGAGATCCAGGAAATACAGGTGCAACTCTGTGAGATGAATTAACAGAACACTAAGCAGTTTCCCAGAAAGCTTCTTTCCAGATTTCATTTGAGGATATTTCCTTTCTCAGCATAGCCCTCTATGGGCTTCCAAATATCACTATGCCAATTCCAAAAGAACTGTCTTAGTGAAAGGCTTCTTGAGGGGAAAGCTGTAGCTCTGTGAGATGATGTCACAGAACACAAAGAAGTTTCTCAGAAAGCTTCTTTCTCTTTGTTGTCGGAGGATATTTCCTTTGGCCCTATAGTCTTCTAAGGAATCCGAAATATCTGTTCTCAGATTCCACAGAAATAAGGCTAGCAAAGAGATCCACGAAATACAGATGTAACTCTGTGAGATGAAATAACAGAACACTAAGCAGTTTCTCAGAAAGCTTCTTTCAAGATTTCATTTGAGGATATTTCCTTTCTCAACATAGCCCACTATGGGCTTCCAAATATCACTATGCCAATTGCACAAAAAGTGTCTTAGCGAAAGGCCTCTTGAGGGGAAAGCTGTAACTCTGTGAGATGATTTCACAGAACACAAAGAAGTTTCTCAGAAAGCTTCTTTCTCTTTGTTATCGGAGGATATTTCCTTTGGCCCTATAATCTTCTAAGGGATCCACAATATCGGTTCTCAGATTCCACAGAATTAAGGTTAGCAAAGAGATCCACGAAATACAGATGTAACTCTGTGAGATGAATTAACAGAACACTAAGCAGTTTCTCAGAAATCTTCTTTGCAGATTTCATCTGAGAATATTTCCTTTTTCACCCTAGCCCTCTATGGGCTTCCAAATATCACTTTGCCAAATCCACAAGAACTGTCTTAGAGAAAGGCTTCTTGAGGGGAAAGCTGTAACTCTGTGAGATGAATTCACACGACACAAAGAAGTTTCTCAGAAAGCTTCTTTCTCTTTGTTATCGGAGGATATTTCCTTTGGCCCTATAGTCTTCTAAGGGATCCGAAATATCTGTTCTCAGATTCTACAGAAATAAGCCTAGCAAAGAGATCCACGAAATACAGACGTAACTCTGTGAGATGAATTAACAGAACACTAAGCAGTTTCTCAGAAAGCTTCTTTCCAGATTTCATCTGAGGATATTTCCTTTTTCACCATAGCCCTCAAAGGGCTTCCAAATGTCACTTTGCCAATTCCAGAAGAACTGTCTTAGCGAAAGGCTTCTTGAGGGGAAAGCTGTAACTCTGTGAGTTGATTTCACAGAACACAAACAAGTTTCTCAGAAAGCTTCTTTCTCTTTGTTTTCGGAGGATATTTCCTTTGGCCCTGTAGTCTTCAAAGGGATCCGAAATATCTGTTCTCAGATTCCACAGAAATAAGGCTACAAAAGAGATCCACGAAATACAGATGGAACTCTGTGAGATGAAATAACAGAACACTAAGCAGTTTCTCAGAAAGCTTCTTTCCAGAGTTCATCTGAGGATATTTCCTCTTTCACCATAGCCCTCTATGGGTTTCCAAATATCATTCTGCCAATCCACAAGAACTGTCTTAGCGACAGTCTTCTTGAGGGGAAAGCTGTAACTCTGTGAGATGATTTCACAGAACACAAACAAGTTTCTCAGAAAGCTTCTTTCTCTTTGTTATCGGAGGATATTTCCTTTGGCCCTATAGTCTTCGAAGGGATCTGAAATATCTGTTCTCAGATTTTACTGAAATAAGTCTAGCAAAGAGATCCACGAAATACTGATGTAAATCTGTGAGATGAATTAACAGAACACTAAGCAGTTTCTCAGAAAGCTTCTTTCCAGATTTCATCTGAGGATATTTCCTTTTTCACCATAGCCCACTATGGGCTTCAAAATATCACTTTGCCAATTACACAAGAACTGTCTTATCGAAAGGCTTCTTGAGGGGAAAGCTGTAACTCTGTGAGATGATTTCACAGAACACAAAGAAGTTTCTCAGAAAGCTTCCTTCTCTTTGTTATCGGTGGATATTTCCTTTGGCCCTATATTCTTCTAAGGAATCCGAAATATGTGTTCTCAGATTCCACAGAAATAAGGCAAGCAAAGAGATCCACAAAATACAGATATAACTCTGTGAGATGAAATAACAGAACACTAAGTAGTTTCTCAGAAAGCTTCTTTCCAGATTTCATCTGAGGATATTTCCTTTTTCACCATAGCCCTCTATGCGCTTCCAAATATCACTTTGCCTATTCCACAAGAACTGTCTTAGCGAAAGACTTCTTGAGGGAAAAGCTGTGTCTCTGTGAGATGAGTTCACAGAACACAAAGAAGTTTCTCAGAAATCTTCTTTCTATTTGTTATCGGAGAATATTTCCTTTGGGCCTATAGTCTTCTAAGGGATCCGAAATATCTCTTCTCAGATTCCACAGAAATAAGGCTAGCAAAGAGGTCCACGAAATACAGATGTAACTCTAGGAGATGAATTAACAGAACACTAAGCAGTTTCTCAGAAAGCTTCCTTCCAGATTTCATCTGAGTATATTTCCTTTTTCACCATAGCCCTCTATGGGCTTCCAAATATCACTTTGCCACTTCCACAAGAACTGTCTTAGCGAAAGGTTTCCTGAGGAGAAAGCTGTAACTCTGTGAGATGATTTCACAAAACACAAAGAAGTTTCTCAGAAAGATTCTTTCTCTTTGTTATCGGAGGATATTTCCTTTGGACGTATAGTCTTCTAAGGGATCCGAAATATCTGTTCTCAGATTCCACAGAAATAAGGCTAGCAAAGAGATCCACGAAATACAGATGTAACTCTGTGAGATGAATTAACAGAACACTAAGCAGTTTCTCAGAAAGCTTCCTTCCAGATTTCATCTGAGGATATTTCCTTTTTCAACATAGCCCTCTATGGGCTTCCAAATATCACTTTGCCAATTCCACAAGAACTGTTCAGCGAAAGGCTTCTTGAGGGGAAAGCTGTAACTCTGTGAGATGATTTCACAGAACACAAAGAAGTTTCTCAGAAAGCTTCTTTCTCTTTGTTATCGGTGGATATTTCCTTTGGCCCTATAGTCTTCTAAGGGATCCGAAATATCTACTCTCAGATTCCAGAGAAATAAGGCTAGCAAAGAGATCCACGAGATGCAGATGTAACTCTGTGAGATGAATTAACAGAACACTAAGCAGTTTCTCAGAAAGCTTCTTTCCAGATTTCATCCGAGGATATTTCCTTTTTCACCATAGCCCTCTATGCGCTTCCAAATATCACTTTGCCAATTCCACAAGAACTGTCTTAGCGAAAGGCTTCTTGAGGGGAAAGCTGTAACTCTGAGAGATTATTTCACAGAACACAAAGAAGTTTCTCAGAAATCTTCTTTATCTTTGTTATCGGAGGATATTTCCTTTGGCCCTATAGTCTTCTAAGGGATGCGAAATATCTTTTCTCAGATTCCACAGAAATAAGGCTAGCAAAGAGATTCACGAAATACAGATGTAACTCTGTGAGATGAATTAACACAACACTGAGAAGTTTCTCAGAAAGCTTCTATTCAGATTTCACCTGAGGATATTTCCTTTTTCACCATAGCCCTCTATGGGCTTCCAAATATCACTTTGCCAATTCCACAAAACTGTCTTAAAGAAAGGTTTCTTGAGGGGAAAGCTGTAACTCTGGGAGATGATTGCACAGAACACAAAGAAGTTTCTCAGAAAGCTTCTTTCTATTTGTTATCGGAGGATATTTCCTTTGGCCCTATAGTCTTCTAAGGGATCCAAAATATCTGTTCTCAGATTCCACAGAAATAAGGCTAGCAAAGAGATCCACGAAATACAGATGTAAGTCTGTGAGATGAATTAACAGAACACTAAGCAGTTTCTCAGAAAGCTTCCTTCCAGATTTCATCTGAGTATATTTCCTTTTTCACCATAGCCCTCTATGGGCTTCCAAATATCACTTTGCCACTTCCACAAGAACTGTCTTAGCGAAAGGCTTCCTGAGGGGAAAGCTGTAACTCTGTGAGATGATTTCACAGAACACAAAGAAGTTTCTCAGAAAGCTTCTTTCTATTTGTTATCGGAGGATATTTCCTTTGGCCCTATAGTCTTCTAAGGGATCCAAAATATCTGTTCTCAGATTCCACAGAAATAAGGCTAGCAAAGAGATCCACGACATACAAATGTAACTCTGTGAGATGAATTAACAGAACACTAAGCAGTATCTCAAAAAGCTTCTTTCCAGATTTCATCTGAGGATATTTCCTTTTTCACCATAGCCCTCAAAGGGCTTCCAAATGTCACTTTGCCAATTCCAGAAGAACTGTCTTAGCGAAAGGCTTCTTGAGGGGAAAGCTGTAACTCTGTGAGTTGATTTCACAGAACACAAAGAAGTTTCTCAGAAAGCTTCTTTCTCTTTGTTATCGGAGTACATTTCCTTGGGCCCTCTAATCTTCTAAGGGATCCCAATTATCTGTTCTCAGATTCCACAGAAATAAGGCTATCAAAGGGGTCCAGGAAATACAGATGTAACTCTGTGAGATGAATTAACAGAACACTAAGCAGCTTCTCAGAATGCCTGTTTCCAGATTTCATCTGAGGATATTTCCTTTTTTACCATAGCCCTCTATGCGCTTCAAATTATCACTTGCCAATTCCACAAGAACTGTCTTAGCGAAAGGCTTCTTGAGCGGAAAGCTGTAACTCTGTGAGATGATTTCACAGAACACAAAGTAGTTTCTCAGAAACCTTCTTTCTCTTTGTTATCGGAGGATAATTCCTATGGCCCTATTGTCTTCTAAGGGATGCGAAATATCTGTTCTCAGATTCCACAGAAATAAGGCTAGTAAAGAGATCCACGAAGTACTTATTTAACTCTGTGAGATGAATTAACAGAACACTAAGCAGTTTCTTAGAAAGTTTCCTTCCAGATTTCATCTGAGGATATTTCCTTTTTCACCATAGCCCTCTATATGCTTCCAAATATCACTTTGCCAATTCCACAAGAACTGTCTTAGCGAAAGGCTTCTTGAGGGGAAAGCTGTAACTCTGTGAGATGATTTCACAGAACACAAAGAAGTTTCTCAGAAAGCTTCTTTCCCTTTGTTATCGGAGGATATTTCCTTTGGCCCTATAGTCTTCAAAGGGATCCGAAATATCTGTTATCAGATTCCACAGAAATAAGGCTAGCCAAGACATCCACGAAATACAGATGTAACTCTGCGAGATAAATTAACGGAACACTAAGCAGCTTCTCAGAATGCTTCTTTCCAGATTTCATTTGAGGATATTTCCTTTTTCAACATAGCCCTCTATGGTCTTCCAAATATCACTTTGCCAATTCCACAAGAACTGTCTTAGCGAAAGGCTTCTTGAGGGGAAAGCTGTACCTCTGTGAGATGATTTCACAGAAAACAAAGCAGTTTCTCAGAAAGCTTCTTTCTCTTTGTTATCGGAGTTTATTTCCTTTGGCCCTATATTCATCAAAGGGATCCGAAATATCTGTTCTCAGATTCCACAGAAATAAGGCTAGCAAAGAGATTCACGATATACAGATATAACTCTTTGAGATGAATTAAGAGAACACTAAGCTGTTTCTCAGAAAGCTTCTTTCCAGATTTCATCTGAGGATATTTCCTTTTTCACCATAGTCCTCTAGGCGCCTCCAAATATCACCTTGCCAATTCCACAAGAACTGTCTTAGCGAAAGGCTTCTTGAGGGGAAAGCTGTAACTCAGTGAGATGATTTCACAGAACACAAAGAAGTTTCTCAGAAAGCTTCTTTCTCTTTGTTATCGGAGGATATTTCCTTTGGCCCTATAGTCTTCTAAGGGATCCGAAATATCTGTTCTCAGATTCCACAGAAATAAGGCTAGCAAAGAGATCCACGACAACAGATGTAACTCTGTGAGATGAATTAACAGAACACTGAGAAGTTTCTCAGAAAGCTTCTTTTAAGATTTCATCTGAGGATATTTCCTTTTTCACCATAGCCCTATAAGGGCTTCCAAATATCACTTTGCCAATTCCACAAGAACTGTCTTAGCGAAAGGCTTCTTGAGGGGAAAGCTGTAACTCTGTGAGATAAATTCACAGGACACAAAGAAGTTTTTCAGAAAGATTCTTTCTCTTTGTTATCGGAGTATATTTCCTTTGGCCCTATAGTCTTCTAAGGGATCCGAAATATCTGTTCTCAGATTCTACAGAAATAAGGCTAGCAAAGAGATCCACGAAATACAGACGTAAGTCTGTGAGATGAATTAACAGAACACTAAGCAGTTTCTCAGAAAGCTTCCTTCCAGATTTCATCTGAGTATATTTCCTTTTTCACCATAGCCCTCTATGGGCTTCCAAATATCACTTTGCCACTTCCACAAGAACAGTCTTAGCGAAAGGCTTCCTGAGGGGAAAGCTGTAACTCTGTGAGATGATTTCACAGAACACAAAGAAGTTTCTCAGAAAGATTCTTTCTCTTTGTTATCGGAGGATATTTCCTTTGGCCCTATAGTCTTCTAAGGGATCCGAAATATCTCTTCTCAGATTCCACAGAAATAAGGCTAGCAAAGAGATCCACGAAATACAAATGTAACTCTGTGAGATGAATTAACAGAACACTAAGCAGTATCTCAGAAAGCTTCTTTCCAGATTTCATCTGAGGATATTTCCTTTTTCACCATAGCCCTCAAAGGGCTTCCAAATGTCACTTTGCCAATTCCAGAAGAACTGTCTTAGCGAAAGGCTTCTTGAGGGGAAAGCTGTAACTCTGTGAGTTGATTTCACAGAACACAAAGAAGTTTCTCAGAAAGCTTCTTTCTCTTTGTTATCGGAGGACATTTCCTTGGGCCCTCTAATCTTCTAAGGGATCCCAATTATCTGTTCTCAGATTCCACAGAAATAAGGCTATCAAAGGGTTCCAGGAAATACAGATGTAACTCTGTGAGATGAATTAACAGAACACTAATCAGCTTCTCAGAATGCCTGTTTCCAGATTTCATCTGAGGATATTTCCTTTTTTACCATAGCCCTCTATGCGCTTCAAATTATCACTTGCCAATTCCACAAGAACTGTCTTAGCGAAAGGCTTCTTGAGCGGAAAGCTGTAACTTGTGAGATGATTTCACAGAACACAAAGTAGTTTCTCAGAAACCTTCTTTCTCTTTGTTATCGGAGGATAATTCCTATGGCCCTATTGTCTTCTAAGGGATGCGAAATATCTGTTCTCAGATTCCACAGAAATAAGGCTAGCAAAGATATCCACGAAGTACTTATGTAACACTGTGAGATGCATTAACAGAACACTAAGCAGTTTCTCAGAAAGTTTCCTTCCAGATTTCATCTGAGGATATTTCCTTTTTCACCATAGCCCGCTATGGGCTTCCAAATGTCACTTTGCCAATTCCAGAAGATCTGTCTTAGCAAGGCTTCTTGATGGGAAAGCTGTAACTCTGTGAGATGATTTTACAGAACACAAAGAAGTTTCTCGGAAACCTTCTTTCTCTTTGTTATCAAAGGATATTTCCTTTGACCCTATAGTCTTCTAAGGGATCCGAAATATCTGTTCTCCGATTCTACAGAAATAAGGCTAGCAACTAGATCCACGAAATACAGATGTAACTCTGTCAGATGAATGAACAGACACTAAGCAGTTTCTCAGAAAGCTTCTTTCCAGATTTCTTTTGAGGATATTTCCTTTTTCACCATAACCCTCTATGGGCTTCCAAATATCACTATGACAATTCCACAAGAACTGTCTTAGCGAAAGGCTTTTTGAGGGGAAAGCTGTAACTCTGGGAGATGATTTCACAGAAAACAAAGAAGTTTCTCAGAAAGCTTCTTTATCTTTGTTATCGGAGGATATTTCCTTTGGCCATATAATTTTCAGGGGATCCGAAATATCTGTTCTCAGATTCCACAGAAATAAGGCTAGAAAAGAGATCCACTAAATACAGATGTAACTCTGTGAGATGAATTAACAGAACACTAAGCAGTTTCTCAGAAAGCCTCTTTCCAGATTTCATCAGAGGATATTTCATTTTTCACCGTAGCCCGCTATGGGCTTCCCAATATCACTTTGCCAATTCCACAAGAACTGTCTTAGCGAAAGGCTTTTTGAGGGGAAACCTCTACCTCTGTGA
The DNA here is from genome assembly GCF_043159975.1 of Macaca nemestrina. NCBI lineage: Eukaryota > Metazoa > Chordata > Mammalia > Primates > Cercopithecidae > Macaca > Macaca nemestrina. Next base: position 30,439,991 of record NC_092143.1, read on the forward strand.
GATGATTTCACAGAACACAGAGAAGTTTCTCAGAAAGCTTCTTTCTCTTTCTTATCGGAGGATATTTCCTTTGGCCCTATAGTCTTCAAAGGGATCCGAAATATCTGTTCTCAGATTCCACAGAAATAAGGCTAGCAAAGAGATCCACGAAATACAGATGTAACTCTGTGAGATAAATTAACGGAACACGAAGCAGCTTCTCAGAATGCTTCTTTCCAGATTTCTTCTGAGGATATTTCCTTTTTCAACATAGCCCTCTATGGGCTTCCAAGTATCACTTTGCCAATTCCACAAGAACTGTCTAAGTGAAAGGCTTCTTGAGGGGAAAGCTGTACCTCTGTGAGATGATTTCAAAGAAATCAAAGTAGTTTCACAGAAAGCTTTCTCTTTGTTATCGGAGTTTATTTCCTTTGTCCCTATATTCATCAAAGGGATCCGAAATATCTATTCTCAGATTCCAAAGAAATAAGGCTAGCAAAGAGATCCACGAAATACAGATGTAACTCTGTGAGATGAATTAACAAAACACTAAGCAGTTTCTCAGAAAGCTTCTCTCCAGATTTCATCTGAGGATATTTCCTTTTTCACCATGGCCCTCTATGGGCTTCCAAATATCACTTTGCCAATTCCACAAGTACTGTCTTAGCGAAAGACTTCTTGAGGGGAAAGCTGTAACTCTGTGAGATAATTTCACAGGACACAAAGAAGTTTCTCAGAAAGCTTCTTTCTCTTTGTTATCGGAGGATATTTCCTTTGGACCTATAGTATTCTAAGGGATCCGAAAATCTGTTCTCAGATTCTACAGAAATAAGGCTAGCAAAGAGATCCTCGAAATACAGATGTAAGTCTATGAGATGAATTAACAGAACACTAAGCAGTTTCTCAGAAAACTTCTTTCCAGATTTCATCTGAGGATATTTCCTTTTTCACCATAGCCCTCTATGCGCTTCCAAATATCACTTTGCCAATTCCACAAGAAATGTCTTAGCGAAAGGCTTCTTGAGGGGAAAGCTGTAACTCTGTGAGATGATTTCACAGTACACAAAGAAGTTTATTAAAAAGCTTCTTTCTCTTTGTTACCGAAGGATATTTCCTTTGGCCCTATATTTTTCAAGGGGATCCGAAATATCTGTTCTCAGATTCCAAAGACATTAGGCTAGAAAAGAGATCCACGAAATACAGACGTAACTCTGTGAGATGAATTAACAGAACACTAAGCAGTTTCTCAGAAAGCTTTTTTCCAGATTTCATCTGAGGATATTTCCTTTTTCACCATAGCCCTCTAAGGGCTTCCAAATATCACTTTGCCAATTCCACAAGAACTGTCTTAGCGAAAGGTTTCTTGAGGGGAAAGATGTAACTCTGTGAGATGAATTCAGAGGACACAAAGAAGTTTCTCAGAAAGCTTCTTTCTCTTTGTTATCGGAGGATATTTCCTTTGGCCCTATAGTCTTTTAAGGGATCAGAAATATCTGTTCTCAGATTCTTCAGAAATAAGGCTAGCAAAGAGATCCACGAAATACAGATGTAACACTGTGAGATGAATTAACAGAACACTAAGCAGTTTCTCAGAAAGCTTCTTTCCAGATTTCATTTGAGGATATTTCCTTTTTCACCATGGCCCTCTATGGGCTTCCAAATATCACTTTGCCAATTCCACAAGAACTGTCTTAGCGAAAGGCTTCTTGAGGGGAAAGCTGTAACTCTGTGAGATGATTTCACAGAACACAAAGAAGTTTCTCAGAAAGCTTCTTTCTCTTTGTTATCGGAGGATATTTCCTTTGACCCTATAGTCTTCTAAGTAATCCGAAATATCTGTTCTCAGATTCCACAAAAATAAGGCTAGCAAAGAGACCAGGAAATACAGATGTAACTCTGCGAGATGAATTAACAAAACACTAAGCAGTTTCTAAGAAAGCTTCGTTCCAGATTTCATCTGACGATATTTCCTTTTTCACCATAGCCCTCTAGGCGCTTCCAAATATCACTTTGCCAATTCCACAAGAACTGTCTTAGCGAAAGGCTTCTTGAGGGGAAAGCTGTAACTCTGTGAGATGAATTCACAGGACCCAAAGAAGTTTCTCAGAAAGTTTCTTTCTCTTTGTTATCGGAGGATATTCCCTTTGGCCCTATAGTCTTCTAAGGGATCCGAAATATCTGTTCTCAGATTCTACAGAAATAATGCTAGCAAAGGGATCCACGAAATACACATGTAACTCTTTGAGATGAATTAACAGAACACTAAGAAGTTTCTCAGAAAGCTTCTTTCCAGATTTCATCTGAGTATATTTCCTTTTTCACCACAGCCCTCTATGCGCTTCCAAATAACACTTTACCAAATCCACAAGAACTGTCTTAGTGAAAGGTTTCTTGAGAGGAAAGCTGTAACTCTGTGAGATGATTTCACAGTACACAAAGATGTTTATCAGAAAGTTTTTTTCTCTTTGTTATCGGAGGATATTTCCTTTGGCCCTATAGTCTTCAAGGGGATCCGAAATATCTGTTCTCAGATTCCACAGAAATAAGTCTAGCAACGAGATCCACGAAATACAGAAATAACTCTGTGAGATGAATTAACAGAACCCTAATCAGTTTCTCAGAAAGCTTCTTTCCAGATTTCATCTGAGGATATTTCCTTTTTAACCATAGCCCTCCACGGGCTTCCAAATATCACTTTGCCAATTCCACAAGAACTGTCTTAGCGAAAGGCTTCTTGAGAGGAAAGCTGTAACTCTGTGAGATGAATTCACAGGACACAAAGAAGTTTTTCAGAAAGCTTCTTTGTCTTTGTTATCGGAGGATATTTCCTTGGACCCTATAGTCTTCTAAGGAATCCGAAATATCTGTTCTCAGATTCCACAAAAATAAGGCTAGCAAAGAGATCAGGAAATACAGATGTAACTCTGTGAAATGAATTAACAAAACACGAAGCAGTTTCTCAGAAAGCTTCTTTCCAGATTTCATCTGACGATATTTCCTTTTTCACCATAGCCCTCTAGGCGCTTCCAAATATCACTTTGCCAATTCCACAAGAACTGTCTCAGCGAAAGGCTTCTTGAGGGGAAAGCTGTAACTCTGTGAGATGAATTCACAGGACACAAAGAAGTTTCTCAGAAAGCTTCTTTCTCTGTGTTATCGGAGGATATTTCCTTTGGCCCTATAGTCTTCTAAGGGATCCGAAATATCTGTTCTCAGATTCTACAGAAATAAGGCTAGCAAAGGGATCCACGAAATACAGATGTAACTCTTTGAGATGAATTAACACAACACTAAGAAGTTTCTCAGAAAGCTTCTTTCCAGATTTCATCTGAGTATATTTCCTCTTTCACCATAGCCCTCTATGCGCTTCCAAATAACACTCTGCCAAATCCACAAGAACTGTCTTAGCGAAAGGTTTCTTGAGGGGTAAGCTGTAACTCTGTGAGATAATTTCACAGTACACAAAGATGTTTATCAGAAAGCTTCTTTCTCTTTGTTATCGGAGGATATTTCCTTTGGCCCTATAGTCTTCAAGGGGATCCGAAATATCTGTACTCAGATTCCACAAAAATAAGTCTAGAAACGAGATCCACGAAATACAGAAATAACTCTGTGAGATGAATTAACAGAACTCTAATCAGTTTCTCAGAAAGCTTCTTTCCAGATTTCATCTGAGGATATTTCCTTTTTCACCATAGCCCTCTAAGGGCTTCCCAATATCACTTTGCCAATTCCACAAGAACTGTCTTAGCGAAAGGCTTCTTGAGAGGAAAGCTGTAACTCTGTGAGATGAATTCACAGGACACAAAGAAGTTTTTCAGAAAGCTTCTTTGTCTTTGTTATCGGAGGATATTTCCTTTGACCCTGTAGTCTTCTAAGGGATCCGAAATATCTGTTCTCAGATTCTACAGAAATAAGGCTAGCAAAGAGATCCACGAAATACAGATGTAACTCTGTAAGATGAATGAACAGACACTAAGCAGTTTCTCAGAAAGCTTCTTTCCAGATTTCCTTTGAGGATATTTCCTTTTTCACCATAGCCCTCTATGGGCTTCCAAATATCACTATGATAATTCCACAAGAACTGTCTTAGCGAAAGGCTTTTTGAGGGGAAAGCTGTAACTCTGGGAGATGATTTCACAGAACACAAAGAAGTTTCTCAGAAAGCTTCTTTCTCTTTGTTATCGGTGGATATTTCCTTTGGCCCTGTAATCTTCAGGGGATCCGAAATATCTGTTCTCAGATTCCACAGAAATAAGGCTAGAAAAGATATCCACGAAATACAGATGTAACTCTGTAAGATGAATTAACAGAACACTAATCAGTTTCTCAGAAAGCTTCTTTCCAGATTTCTTCTGAGGATATTTCCTTTTTCACCATAGCCCTATAAGGGCTTCCAAATATCACTTTGCCAATTCCACAAGAACTGTCTTAGCGAAAGGCTTCTTGAGGGGAAAGCTGAAACTCTGTGAGATGAATTCACAGGACACAAAGAAGTTTTTCAGAAAGGTTCTCTCGCTTTGTTATCGGAGGATATTTCCTTTGGCCCTATAGTTTTCTAAGGGATCCGAAATATCTGTTCTCAGATTCTACAGAAATAAGGCTAGCGAAGAGATCCACGAAATACAGATGCAACTCTGTGAGATGAATTAACAGAACACTAAGTAGTTTCCCAGAAAGCTTCTTTCCAGATTTCATTTGAGGATATTTCCTTTCTCAGCATAGCCCTCTATGGGCTTCCAAATATCACTATGCCAATTCCACAAGAACTGTCTTAGCGAAAGGCTTCTTGAGGGGAAAGCTGTAACTCTGTGAGATGATGTCACAGAACACAAAGAAGTTTCTCAGAAAGCTTCTTTCTCTTTGTTATCGGAGGATATTTCTTTTGGCCCTATAATCTTCTAAGGAATCCGAAATATCTGTTCTCAGATTCCACAGAAATAAGGCTAGCAAAGAGATCCACGAAATACAGATGTAACTCTGTGAGATGAATTAACAGAACCCTAATCAGTTTCTCAGAAAGCTTCTTTCCAGATTTCATCTGAGGATATTTCCTTTTTCACCATAGCCCTCTAAGGGCTTCCAAATATCACTTTGCCAATTCCACAAGAACTGTCTTAGCGAAAGGCTTCTTGAGGGGAAAGCTGTAACTCTGTGAGATGAATTCACAGGACACAAAGAAGTTTCTCAGAAAGCTTCTTTCTCTGTGTTATCGGAGGATATTTCCTTTGGCCCTATAGTCTTCTAAGGGATCCGAAATATCTGTTCTCAGATTCTACAGAAATAAGGCTAGCAAAGGGATCCACGAAATACAGATGTAACTCTTTGAGATGAATTAACACAACACTAAGAAGTTTCTCAGAAAGCTTCTTTCCAGATTTCATCTGAGGTTATTTCCTTTTTCACCATAGCCCAATAAGGGCTTCCAAATATTACTTTGCCAATTCCACAAGAACTGTCTTCGCGAAAGGCTTCTTGAGGGGAAAGCTGTAACTCTGTGACATGAATTCACAGGACACAAAGAAGTTTTTCAGAAAGGTTCTTTCTCTTTGTTTTCGGAGGATATTTCCTTTGGCCCTATAGTCTTCTAAGGGATCCGAAATATCTGTTCTCAGATTCTACAGAAATAAGGATAGCAAAGAGATCCACGAAATACAGATGTAACTCTGTGAGATGAATTAACAGAACACTAAGCAGTTTCTCAGAAAGCTTCTTTCCAGATTTCATTTGAGAATATTTCCTTTCTCACCGTAGCCCACTATGGGCTTCCAAATATCACTATGCCAATTCCACAAAAAGTGTGTTAGCGAAAGGCTTCTTGAGGGGAAAGCTGTAACTCTGTGAGATGATTTCACAGAACACAAAGAAGTTTCTCAGAAAGCTTCTTTCTCTTTGTTTTCGGAGGATATTTCCTTTGGCCCTATAGTCTTCTAAGGGATCCACAATATCTGTTCTCAGATTCCACAGAAATAAGGTTAGCAGAGAGATCCCCGAAATACAGATGTAACCCTGTGAGATGAATTAACAGAACACTAAGCAGTTTCTCAGAAAGCTTCTTTCCAGATTTCATCTGAGAATATTTCCTTTTTCACCCTAGCCCTATATGGGCTTCCAAATATCACTTTGCCAATTCCACAAGAACTGTCTTAGCGAAAGGCTTCTTGAGGGGAAAGCTGTAACTCTGTGAGATGATTTCACTGAACACAAAGAAGTTTCTCAGAAAGCTTCTTTCTCTTTGTTATCGGAGGATATTTCCTTTGCCCCTATAGTCTTCTAAGGAATCCGAAATATCTGTACTCAGATTCCTCAGAGATAAGGCTAGCAAAGAGATCCACGAAATACAGATGTAACTCTGTCAGATGAATGAACAGACACTAAGCAGTTTCTCAGAAAGCTTCTTTCCAGATTTCCTTTGAGGATATTTCCTTTTTCACCATAGCCCTCTATGGTCTTCCAAATATCACTATGACAATTCCACAAGAACTGTCTTAGCGAAAGGCTTTTTGAGGGGAAAGCTGAAACTCTGGGAGATGATTTCACAGAACACAAAGAAGTTTCTCAGAAAGCTTCTTTCTCTTTGTTATCGGAGGATATTTCCTTTGGCCATGTAATCTTCAGGGGATCCGAAATATCTGTTCTCAGATTCCACAGAAATAAGGCTAGAAAAGAGATCCACGAAATACAGATGTAACTCTATAACATGAATTAACAGAACACTAATCAGTTTCTCAGAAAGCTTCTTTCCAGATTTCTTCTGAGGATATTTCCTTTTTCACCATAGCCCAATAAGGGCTTCCAAATATCACTTTGCCAATTCCACAAAAACTGTCTTAGCGAAAGGCTTCTTGAGGGGAAAGCTGAAACTCTGTGAGATGAATTCACAGGACACAAAGAAGTTTTTCAGAAAGGTTCCCTCGCTTTGTTATTGGAGGATATTTCCTTTGGCCCTATAGTTTTCTAAGGGATCCGAAATATCTGTTCTCAGATTCTACAGAAATAAGGCTAGCGAAGAGATCCATGAAATACAGGTGCAACTCTGTGAGATGAATTAACAGAACACTAAGCAGTTTCCCAGAAAGCTTCTTTCCATATTTCATTTGAGGATATTTCCTATCTCACCATAGCCCTCTATGGGCTTCCAAATATCACTATGCAAATTCCAGAAGAACTGTCTTAGCGAAAGGCTTCTTGAGGGGAAAGCTGTAACTCTGTGAGATGATGTCACAGAACACAAAGAAGTTTCTCAGAAAGCTTCTTTCTCTTTGTTATCGGAGGATATTTCCTTTGGCCCTATTGTCTTCTAAGGAATCCGAAATATCTGTTCTCAGATTCCACAGAAATAAGGCCAGAAAAGAGATCCACGAAATACAGATGTAACTCTGTGAGATGAATTAACAGAACACTAAGCAGTTTCTCAGAAAGCTTCTTTCCAGATTTCATTTGAGGATATTTCCTTTCTCACCATAGCCCACTATGGGCTTCCAAATATCACTATGCCAATTCCACAAAAAGTGTCCTAGCGAAAGGCCTCTTGAGGGGAAAGCTGTAACTCTGTGAGATGATTTCACAGAACACAAAGAAGTTTCTCAGAAAGCTTCTTTCTCTTTGTTATCGGAGGATATTTCCTTTGGCCCTATAGTCTTCTAAGGGATCCACAATATCGGTTCTCAGATTCCACAGAATTAAGGTTAGCAAAGAGATCCACGAAATACAGATGTAACTCTGTGAGATGAATTAACAGAACACTAAGCAGTTTCTCAGAAATCTTCTTTCCAGATTTCATCTGAGAATATTTCCTTTTTCACCCTAGCCCTCTATGGGCTTCCAAATATCACTTTGCCAAATCCACAAGAACTGTCTTAGCGAAAGGCTTCTTGAGGGGAAAGCTGTAACTCTGTGAGATGAATTCACACGACACAAAAAGTTTCTCAGAAAGCTTCTTTCTCTTTGTTATCGGAGGATATTTCCTTTGGCCCTATAGTCTTCTAAGGGATCCGAAATATCTGTTCTCAGATTCTACAGAAATAAGGCTAGCAAAGAGATCCACGAAATACAGACGTAACTCTGTGAGATGAATTAACAGAACACTAAGCAGTTTCTCAGAAAGCTTCTTTCCAGATTTCATTTGTGGATATTTCCTTTTTCACCATGGCCCTCTATGGGCTTCCAAATATCACTTTGCCAATTCCACAAGAACTGTCTTAGCGAAAGGCTTCTTGAGGGGAAAGCTGTAACTCTGTGAGATGATTTCACAGAACACAAAGAAGTTTCTCAGAAAGCTTCTTTCTCTTTGTTATCGGAGGATATTTCCTTTGGCCCTATAGTCTTCTAAGGAATCCGAAATATCGGTTCTCAGATTCGACAAAAATAAGGCTAGCAAAGAGTTAGGGAAATACAGATGTAACTCTGCGAGATGAATTAACAGAACACTAAGCAGTTTCTCAGAAAGCTTCTTTCCAGATTTCATCTGACGATATTTCCTTTTTCACCATAGCCCTCTAGGCATTTCCAAATATCACTTTGCCAATTCCACAAGAACTGTCTTAGCGAAAGGCTTTTTGATGGGAAACCTCTAACTCTGTGAGATGATTTCACAGAACACAGAGAAGTTTCTCAGAAAGCTTCTTTCTCTTTGTTATCGGAGGATATTTCTTTGGCCCTATAGTCTTCAAAGGGATCCGAAATATCTGTTCTCAGATTCCACAGAAATAAGGCTAGCAAAGAGATCCACGAAATACAGATGTAACTCTGTGAGATAAATTAACGGAACACGAAGCAGCTTCTCAGAATGCTTCTTTCCAGATTTCATCTGAGGATATTTCCTTTTTCAACATAGCCCTCTATGGGCTTCCAAGTATCACTTTGCCAATTCCACAAGAACTGTCTTAGCGAAAGGCTTCTTGAGGGGAAAGCTGTACCTCTGTGAGATGATTTCACAGAAAACAAAGTAGTTTCACAGAAAGCTTTCTCTTTGTTATCGGAGTTTATTTCCTTTGTCCCTATATTCATCACAGGGATCCGAAATATCTATTCTCAGATTCCACAGAAATAAGGCTAGCAAAGAGATCCAAGAAATACAGATGTAACTCTATGAGATGAATTAACAAAACACTAAGCAGTTTCTCAGAAAGCTTCTCTCCAGATTTCATCTGAGGATATTTCCTTTTTCACCATGGCCCTCTATGGGCTTCCAAATATCACTTTGCCAATTCCACAAGTACTGTCTTAGCGAAAGACTTCTTGAGGGGAAAGCTGTAACTCTGTGAGATAATTTCACAGGACACAAAGAAGTTTCTCAGAAAGCTTCTTTCTCTTTGTTATCGGAGGATATTTCCTTTGGACCTATAGTCTTCTAAGGGATCCGAAAATCTGTTCTCAGATTCTACAGAAATAAGGCTAGCAAAGAGATCCTCGAAATACAGATGTAAGTCTATGAGATGAATTAACAGAACACTAAGCAGTTTCTCAGAAAACTTCTTTCCAGATTTCATCTGAGGATATTTCCTTTTTCACCATAGCCCTCTAGGCACTTCCAAATATCACTTTGCCAATTCCACAAGAACTGTCTTAGCGAAAGGCTTCTTGAGGGGAAAGCTGTAACTCTGTGAGATGATTTCACAGTACACAAAGAAGTTTATTAAAAAGCTTCTTTCTCTTTGTTACCGAAGGATATTTCCTTTGGCCCTATATTCTTCAAGGGGATCCGAAATATCTGTTCTCAGATTCCAAAGACATTAGGCTAGAAAAGAGATCCACGAAATACAGATGTAACTCTGTGAGATGAATTAACAGAACACTAAGCAGTTTCTCAGAAAGCTTTTTTCCAGATTTCATCTGAGGATATTTCCTTTTTCACCATAGCCCTCTAAGGGCTTCCAAATATCACTTTGCCAATTCCACAAGAACTGTCTTAGCGAAAGGTTTCTTGAGGGGAAAGATGTAACTCTGTGAGATGAATTCAGAGGACACAAAGAAGTTTCTCAGAAAGCTTCTTTCTCTTTGTTATCGGAGGATATTTCCTTTGACCCTATAGTCTTCTAAGTAATCCGAAATATCTGTTCTCAGATTCCACAAAAATAAGGCTAGCAAAGAGATCAGGAAATACAGATGTAACTCTGCGAGATGAATTAACAAAACACTAAGCAGTTTCTAAGAAAGCTTCTTTCCAGATTTCATCTGACGATATTTCCTTTTTCACCATAGCCCTCTAGGCGCTTTCAAATATCACTTTGCAAATTCCACAAGAACTGTCTTAGCGAAAGGCTTCTTGAGGGGAAAGCTGTAACTCTGTGAGATGAATTCACAGGACACAAAGAAGTTTCTCAGAAAGTTTCTTTCTCTTTGTTATCGGAGGATATTCCCTTTGGCCCTATAGTCTTCTAAGGGATCCGAAATATCTGTTCTCAGATTCTACAGAAATAATGCTAGCAAAGGGATCCACGAAATACTCATGTAACTCTTTGAGATGAATTAACAGAACACTAAGAAGTTTCTCAGAAAGCTTCTTTCCAGATTTCATCTGAGTATATTTCCTTTTTCACCACAGCCCTCTATGCGCTTCCAAATAACACTTTACCAAATCCACAAGAACTGTCTTAGTGAAAGGTTTCTTGAGGGGAAAGCTGTAACTCTGTGAGATGATTACACAGTACACAAAGATGTTTATCAGAAAGTTTCTTTCTCTTTGTTATCGGAGGATATTTCCTTTGGCCCTATAGTCTTCAAGGGGATCCGAAATATCTGTTCTCAGATTCCACAGAAATAAGTCTAGAAACGAGATCCACGAAATACAGAAATAACTCTGTGAGATGAATTAACAGAACTCTAATCAGTTTTTCAGAAAGCTTCTTTCCAGATTTCATCTGAGGATATTTCCTTTTTCACCATAGCCCTCTAAGGGCTTCCAAATATCACTTTGCCAATTCCACAAGAACTGTCTTAGCGAAAGGCTTCTTGAGAGGAAAGCTGTAACTCTGTGAGATGAATTCACAGGACACAAAGAAGTTTTTCAGAAAGCTTCTTTGTCTTTGTTATCGGAGGATATTTCCTTTGACCCTATAGTCTTCTAAGGAATCCGAAATATCTGTTCTCAGATTCCACAAAAATAAGGCTAGCAAAGAGATCAGGAAATACAGATGTAACTCTGTGAGATGAATTAACAAAACACGAAGCAGTTTCTCCGAAAGCTTCTTTCCAGATTTCATCTGACGATATTTCCTTTTTCACCATAGCCCTCTAGGCGCTTCCAAATATCACTTTGCCAATTCCACAAGAACTGTCTTAGCGAAAGGCTTCTTGAGGGGAATGCTGTAACTCTGTGAGATGAATTCACAGGACACAAAGAAGTTTCTCAGAAAGCTTCTTTCTCTGTGTTATCGGAGGATATTTCCTTTGGCCCTATAGTCTTCTACGGGATCCGAAATATCTGTTCTCAGATTCTACAGAAATAAGGCTAGCAAAGGGATCCACGAAATACAGATGTAACTCTTAGAGATGAATTAACACAACACTAAGAAGTTTCTCAAAATGCTTCTTTCCAGATTTCATCTGAGTATATTTCCTTTTTCACCATAGCCCTCTATGCGCTTCCAAATAACACTCTGCCAAATCCACAAGAACTGTCTTAGCGAAAGGTTTCTTGAGGGGTAAGCTGTAACTCTGTGAGATAATTTCACAGTACACAAAGATGTTTATCAGAAAGCTTCTTTCTCTTTGTTATCGGAGGATATTTCCTTTGGCCCTATAGTCTTCAAGGGGATCCGAAATATCTGTTCTCAGATTCCACAAAAATAAGTCTAGAAACGAGGTCCACGAAATACAGAAATAACTCTGTGAGATGAATTAACAGAACCCTAATCAGTTTCTCAGAAAGCTTCTTTCCAGATTTCATCTGAGGATATTTCCTTTTTCACCATAGCCCTCTAAGGGCTTCCCAATATCACTTTGCCAATTCCACAAGAACTGTCTTAGCGAAAGGCTTCTTGAGAGGAAAGCTGTAACTCTGTGAGATGAATTCACAGGACACAAAGAAGTTTTTCAGAAAGGTTCTCTCGCTTTGTTATCGGAGGATATTTCCTTTGGCCCTATAGTCTTCTAAGGGATCCGAAATATCTGTTCTCAGATTCTACAGAAATAAGGATAGCAAAGAGATCCACGAAATACAGATGTAACTCTGTGAGATGAATTAACAGAACACTAAGCAGTTTCCCAGAAAGCTTCTTTCCAGATTTCATTTGAGGATATTTCCTTTCTCAGCATAGCCCTCTATGGGCTTCCAAATATCACTTTGCCAATTCCACAAGAACTGTCTTAGCGAAAGGCTTATTGAGGGGAAAGCTGAAACTCTGTGAGATGATGTCACAGAACACAAAGAAGTTTCTCAGAAATCTTCTTTCTCTTTGTTATCGGAGGATATTTCCTTTGGCCCTATAATCTTCTAAGGAATCCGAAATATCTGTTCTCAGATTCCACAGAAATAAGGCTAGCAAAGAGATCCACGAAATACAGATGTAACTCTGTGAGATGAATTAACAGAACCCTAATCAGTTTCTCAGAAAGCTTCTTTCCAGATTTCATCTGAGGATGTTTCCTTTTTCACCATAGCCCTCTAAGGGCTTCCAAATATCACTTTGCCAATTCCACAAGAACTGTCTTAGCGAAAGGCTTCTTGAGAGGAAAGCTGTAACTCTGTGAGAGGAATTCACAGGACACAAAGAAGTTTTTCAGAAAGCTTCTTTGTCTTTGTTATCGGAGGATATTTCCTTTGACCCTATAGTCTTCTAAGGAATCCGAAATATCTGTTCTCAGATTCCACAAAAATAAGGCTAGCAAAGAGATCAGGAAAAACAGATGTAACTCTGTGAGATGAATTAACAAAACACTAAGCAGTTTCTCACAAAGCTTCTTTCCAGATTTCATCTGACGATATTTCCTTTTTCACCATAGCCCTCTAGGCGCTTCCAAATATCACTTTGCCAATTCCACAAGAACTGTCTTAGCGAAAGGCTTCTTGAGGGGAAAGCTGTAACTCTGTGAGATGAATTCACAGGACACAAAGAAGTTTTTCAGAAATCTTCTTTCTCTTTTTTATCGGAGGATATTTCCTTTGGCCCCATAGTCTTCTAAGGGATCCGAAATATCTGTTCTCAGATTCTACAGAAATAAGGCTAGCAAAGGGATCCACGAAATAGAGATGTAACTCTTTGAGATGAATTAACACAACACTAAGAAGTTTCTCAGAAAGCTTCTTTCCAGATTTCATCTGAGTATATTTCCTTTTTCACCTTAGCCCTCTATGCGCTTCCAAATAACACTCTGCCAAATCCACAAGAACTGTCTTAGCGAAAGCTTTCTTGAGGGGTAAGCTGTAACTCTGTGAGATAATTTCACAGTACACAAAGATGTTTATCAGAAAGCTTCTTTCTCTTTGTTATCGGAGGATATTTCCTTTGGCCCTATAGTCTTCAAGGGGATCCGAAATATCTGTTCTCAGATTTCAAAAAAATTAGTCTAGAAACGAGATCCACGAAATACAGAAATAACTCTGTGCGATGAATTAACAGAACCCTAATCAGTTTCTCAGAAAGCTTCTTTCCAGATTTCATCTGAGGATATTTCCTTTTTCACCATAGCCCTCTAAGGGCTTCCCAATATCACTTTGCCAATTCCACAAGAACTGTCTTAGCGAAAGGCTTCTTGAGAGGAAAGCTGTAACTCTGTGAGATGAATTCACAGGACACAAAGAAGTTTTTCAGAAAGCTTCTTTGTCTTTGTTATCGGAGGATATTTCCTTTGACCCTATAGTCTTCTAAGGGATCCGAAATATCTGTTCTCAGATTCTACAGAAATAAGGCTAGCAAAGAGATCCACGAAATACAGATGTAACTCTGTCAGATGAATGAACAGACACTAAGCAGTTTCTCAGAAAGCTTCTTTCCAGATTTCCTTTGAGGATATTTCCTTTTTCACCATAACCCTCTATGGGCTTCCAAATATCACTATGACAATTCCACAAGAACTGTCTTAGCGAAAGGCTTTTTGAGGGGAAAGCTGTAACTCTGGGAGATGATTTCACAGAACACAAAGAAGTTTCTCAGAAAGCTTCTTTCTCTTTGTTATCGGAGGATATTTCCTTTGGCCCTGTAATCTTCAGGGGATCCGAAATATCTGTTCTCAGATTCTACAGAAATAAGGCTAGAAAAGATATCCACGAAATACAGATGTAACTCTGTAAGATGAATTAACAGAACACTAATCAGTTTCTCAGAAAGCTTCTTTCCAGATTTCTTCTGAGGATATTTCCTTTTTCACCATAGCCCTATAAGGGCTTCCAAATATCACTTTGCCAATTCCACAAGAACTGTCTTAGCGAAAGGCTTCTTGAGGGGAAAGCTGAAACTCTGTGAGATGAATTCACAGGACACAAAGAAGTTTTTCAGAAAGGTTCTCTCGCTTTGTTATCGGAGGATATTTCCTTTGGCCCTATAGTTTTCTAAGGGATCCGAAATATCTGTTCTCAGATTCTACAGAAATAAGGCTAGCGAAGAGATCCAGGAAATACAGGTGCAACTCTGTGAGATGAATTAACAGAACACTAAGCAGTTTCCCAGAAAGCTTCTTTCCAGATTTCATTTGAGGATATTTCCTTTCTCAGCATAGCCCTCTATGGGCTTCCAAATATCACTATGCCAATTCCAAAAGAACTGTCTTAGTGAAAGGCTTCTTGAGGGGAAAGCTGTAGCTCTGTGAGATGATGTCACAGAACACAAAGAAGTTTCTCAGAAAGCTTCTTTCTCTTTGTTGTCGGAGGATATTTCCTTTGGCCCTATAGTCTTCTAAGGAATCCGAAATATCTGTTCTCAGATTCCACAGAAATAAGGCTAGCAAAGAGATCCACGAAATACAGATGTAACTCTGTGAGATGAAATAACAGAACACTAAGCAGTTTCTCAGAAAGCTTCTTTCAAGATTTCATTTGAGGATATTTCCTTTCTCAACATAGCCCACTATGGGCTTCCAAATATCACTATGCCAATTGCACAAAAAGTGTCTTAGCGAAAGGCCTCTTGAGGGGAAAGCTGTAACTCTGTGAGATGATTTCACAGAACACAAAGAAGTTTCTCAGAAAGCTTCTTTCTCTTTGTTATCGGAGGATATTTCCTTTGGCCCTATAATCTTCTAAGGGATCCACAATATCGGTTCTCAGATTCCACAGAATTAAGGTTAGCAAAGAGATCCACGAAATACAGATGTAACTCTGTGAGATGAATTAACAGAACACTAAGCAGTTTCTCAGAAATCTTCTTTGCAGATTTCATCTGAGAATATTTCCTTTTTCACCCTAGCCCTCTATGGGCTTCCAAATATCACTTTGCCAAATCCACAAGAACTGTCTTAGAGAAAGGCTTCTTGAGGGGAAAGCTGTAACTCTGTGAGATGAATTCACACGACACAAAGAAGTTTCTCAGAAAGCTTCTTTCTCTTTGTTATCGGAGGATATTTCCTTTGGCCCTATAGTCTTCTAAGGGATCCGAAATATCTGTTCTCAGATTCTACAGAAATAAGCCTAGCAAAGAGATCCACGAAATACAGACGTAACTCTGTGAGATGAATTAACAGAACACTAAGCAGTTTCTCAGAAAGCTTCTTTCCAGATTTCATCTGAGGATATTTCCTTTTTCACCATAGCCCTCAAAGGGCTTCCAAATGTCACTTTGCCAATTCCAGAAGAACTGTCTTAGCGAAAGGCTTCTTGAGGGGAAAGCTGTAACTCTGTGAGTTGATTTCACAGAACAGAAAGAAGTTTCTCAGAAAGCTTCTTTCTCTTTGTTTTCGGAGGATATTTCCTTTGGCCCTGTAGTCTTCAAAGGGATCCGAAATATCTGTTCTCAGATTCCACAGAAATAAGGCTACAAAAGAGATCCACGAAATACAGATGGAACTCTGTGAGATGAAATAACAGAACACTAAGCAGTTTCTCAGAAAGCTTCTTTCCAGAGTTCATCTGAGGATATTTCCTCTTTCACCATAGCCCTCTATGGGTTTCCAAATATCATTCTGCCAATCCACAAGAACTGTCTTAGCGACAGTCTTCTTGAGGGGAAAGCTGTAACTCTGTGAGATGATTTCACAGAACACAAACAAGTTTCTCAGAAAGCTTCTTTCTCTTTGTTATCGGAGGATATTTCCTTTGGCCCTATAGTCTTCGAAGGGATCTGAAATATCTGTTCTCAGATTTTACTGAAATAAGTCTAGCAAAGAGATCCACGAAATACTGATGTAAATCTGTGAGATGAATTAACAGAACACTAAGCAGTTTCTCAGAAAGCTTCTTTCCAGATTTCATCTGAGGATATTTCCTTTTTCACCATAGCCCACTATGGGCTTCAAAATATCACTTTGCCAATTACACAAGAACTGTCTTATCGAAAGGCTTCTTGAGGGGAAAGCTGTAACTCTGTGAGATGATTTCACAGAACACAAAGAAGTTTCTCAGAAAGCTTCCTTCTCTTTGTTATCGGTGGATATTTCCTTTGGCCCTATATTCTTCTAAGGAATCCGAAATATGTGTTCTCAGATTCCACAGAAATAAGGCAAGCAAAGAGATCCACAAAATACAGATATAACTCTGTGAGATGAAATAACAGAACACTAAGTAGTTTCTCAGAAAGCTTCTTTCCAGATTTCATCTGAGGATATTTCCTTTTTCACCATAGCCCTCTATGCGCTTCCAAATATCACTTTGCCTATTCCACAAGAACTGTCTTAGCGAAAGACTTCTTGAGGGAAAAGCTGT
The DNA here is from genome assembly GCF_043159975.1 of Macaca nemestrina. NCBI lineage: Eukaryota > Metazoa > Chordata > Mammalia > Primates > Cercopithecidae > Macaca > Macaca nemestrina. The sequence continues at coordinate 30,456,765 of NC_092143.1, forward strand.
GTCTCTGTGAGATGAGTTCACAGAACACAAAGAAGTTTCTCAGAAATCTTCTTTCTATTTGTTATCGGAGAATATTTCCTTTGGGCCTATAGTCTTCTAAGGGATCCGAAATATCTCTTCTCAGATTCCACAGAAATAAGGCTAGCAAAGAGGTCCACGAAATACAGATGTAACTCTAAGAGATGAATTAACAGAACACTAAGCAGTTTCTCAGAAAGCTTCCTTCCAGATTTCATCTGAGTATATTTCCTTTTTCACCATAGCCCTCTATGGGCTTCCAAATATCACTTTGCCACTTCCACAAGAACTGTCTTAGCGAAAGGTTTCCTGAGGGGAAAGCTGTAACTCTGTGAGATGATTTCACAAAACACAAAGAAGTTTCTCAGAAAGATTCTTTCTCTTTGTTATCGGAGGATATTTCCTTTGGACGTATAGTCTTCTAAGGGATCCGAAATATCTGTTCTCAGATTCCACAGAAATAAGGCTAGCAAAGAGATCCACGAAATACAGATGTAACTCTGTGAGATGAATTAACAGAACACTAAGCAGTTTCTCAGAAAGCTTCCTTCCAGATTTCATCTGAGGATATTTCCTTTTTCAACATAGCCCTCTATGGGCTTCCAAATATCACTTTGCCAATTCCACAAGAACTGTTCAGCGAAAGGCTTCTTGAGGGGAAAGCTGTAACTCTGTGAGATGATTTCACAGAACACAAAGAAGTTTCTCAGAAAGCTTCTTTCTCTTTGTTATCGGTGGATATTTCCTTTGGCCCTATAGTCTTCTAAGGGATCCGAAATATCTACTCTCAGATTCCAGAGAAATAAGGCTAGCAAAGAGATCCACGAGATGCAGATGTAACTCTGTGAGATGAATTAACAGAACACTAAGCAGTTTCTCAGAAAGCTTCTTTCCAGATTTCATCCGAGGATATTTCCTTTTTCACCATAGCCCTCTATGCGCTTCCAAATATCACTTTGCCAATTCCACAAGAACTGTCTTAGCGAAAGGCTTCTTGAGGGGAAAGCTGTAACTCTGAGAGATTATTTCACAGAACACAAAGAAGTTTCTCAGAAATCTTCTTTATCTTTGTTATCGGAGGATATTTCCTTTGGCCCTATAGTCTTCTAAGGGATGCGAAATATCTTTTCTCAGATTCCACAGAAATAAGGCTAGCAAAGAGATTCACGAAATACAGATGTAACTCTGTGAGATGAATTAACACAACACTGAGAAGTTTCTCAGAAAGCTTCTATTCAGATTTCACCTGAGGATATTTCCTTTTTCACCATAGCCCTCTATGGGCTTCCAAATATCACTTTGCCAATTCCACAAAACTGTCTTAAAGAAAGGTTTCTTGAGGGGAAAGCTGTAACTCTGGGAGATGATTGCACAGAACACAAAGAAGTTTCTCAGAAAGCTTCTTTCTATTTGTTATCGGAGGATATTTCCTTTGGCCCTATAGTCTTCTAAGGGATCCAAAATATCTGTTCTCAGATTCCACAGAAATAAGGCTAGCAAAGAGGTCCACGAAATACAGATGTAAGTCTGTGAGATGAATTAACAGAACACTAAGCAGTTTCTCAGAAAGCTTCCTTCCAGATTTCATCTGAGTATATTTCCTTTTTCACCATAGCCCTCTATGGGCTTCCAAATATCACTTTGCCACTTCCACAAGAACTGTCTTAGCGAAAGGCTTCCTGAGGGGAAAGCTGTAACTCTGTGAGATGATTTCACAGAACACAAAGAAGTTTCTCAGAAAGATTCTTTCTCTTTGTTATCGGAGGATATTTCCTTTGGCCCTATAGTCTTCTAAGGGATCCGAAATATCTCTTCTCAGATTCCACAGAAATAAGGCTAGCAAAGAGATCCACGACATACAAATGTAACTCTGTGAGATGAATTAACAGAACACTAAGCAGTATCTCAAAAAGCTTCTTTCCAGATTTCATCTGAGGATATTTCCTTTTTCACCATAGCCCTCAAAGGGCTTCCAAATGTCACTTTGCCAATTCCAGAAGAACTGTCTTAGCGAAAGGCTTCTTGAGGGGAAAGCTGTAACTCTGTGAGTTGATTTCACAGAACACAAAGAAGTTTCTCAGAAAGCTTCTTTCTCTTTGTTATCGGAGTACATTTCCTTGGGCCCTCTAATCTTCTAAGGGATCCCAATTATCTGTTCTCAGATTCCACAGAAATAAGGCTATCAAAGGGGTCCAGGAAATACAGATGTAACTCTGTGAGATGAATTAACAGAACACTAAGCAGCTTCTCAGAATGCCTGTTTCCAGATTTCATCTGAGGATATTTCCTTTTTTACCATAGCCCTCTATGCGCTTCAAATTATCACTTGCCAATTCCACAAGAACTGTCTTAGCGAAAGGCTTCTTGAGCGGAAAGCTGTAACTCTGTGAGATGATTTCACAGAACACAAAGTAGTTTCTCAGAAACCTTCTTTCTCTTTGTTATCGGAGGATAATTCCTATGGCCCTATTGTCTTCTAAGGGATGCGAAATATCTGTTCTCAGATTCCACAGAAATAAGGCTAGTAAAGAGATCCACGAAGTACTTATTTAACTCTGTGAGATGAATTAACAGAACACTAAGCAGTTTCTTAGAAAGTTTCCTTCCAGATTTCATCTGAGGATATTTCCTTTTTCACCATAGCCCTCTATATGCTTCCAAATATCACTTTGCCAATTCCACAAGAACTGTCTTAGCGAAAGGCTTCTTGAGGGGAAAGCTGTAACTCTGTGAGATGATTTCACAGAACACAAAGAAGTTTCTCAGAAAGCTTCTTTCCCTTTGTTATCGGAGGATATTTCCTTTGGCCCTATAGTCTTCAAAGGGATCCGAAATATCTGTTATCAGATTCCACAGAAATAAGGCTAGCAAAGAGATCCACGAAATAGAGATGTAACTCTGCGAGATAAATTAACGGAACACTAAGCAGCTTCTCAGAATGCTTCTTTCCAGATTTCATTTGAGGATATTTCCTTTTTCAACATAGCCCTCTATGGTCTTCCAAATATCACTTTGCCAATTCCACAAGAACTGTCTTAGCGAAAGGCTTCTTGAGGGGAAAGCTGTACCTCTGTGAGATGATTTCACAGAAAACAAAGCAGTTTCTCAGAAAGCTTCTTTCTCTTTGTTATCGGAGTTTATTTCCTTTGGCCCTATATTCATCAAAGGGATCCGAAATATCTGTTCTCAGATTCCACAGAAATAAGGCTAGCAAAGAGATTCACGATATACAGATATAACTCTTTGAGATGAATTAAGAGAACACTAAGCTGTTTCTCAGAAAGCTTCTTTCCAGATTTCATCTGAGGATATTTCCTTTTTCACCATAGTCCTCTAGGCGCCTCCAAATATCACCTTGCCAATTCCACAAGAACTGTCTTAGCGAAAGGCTTCTTGAGGGGAAAGCTGTAACTCAGTGAGATGATTTCACAGAACACAAAGAAGTTTCTCAGAAAGCTTCTTTCTCTTTGTTATCGGAGGATATTTCCTTTGGCCCTATAGTCTTCTAAGGGATCCGAAATATCTGTTCTCAGATTCCACAGAAATAAGGCTAGCAAAGAGATCCACGACAACAGATGTAACTCTGTGAGATGAATTAACAGAACACTGAGAAGTTTCTCAGAAAGCTTCTTTTAAGATTTCATCTGAGGATATTTCCTTTTTCACCATAGCCCTATAAGGGCTTCCAAATATCACTTTGCCAATTCCACAAGAACTGTCTTAGCGAAAGGCTTCTTGAGGGGAAAGCTGTAACTCTGTGAGATAAATTCACAGGACACAAAGAAGTTTTTCAGAAAGATTCTTTCTCTTTGTTATCGGAGTATATTTCCTTTGGCCCTATAGTCTTCTAAGGGATCCGAAATATCTGTTCTCAGATTCTACAGAAATAAGGCTAGCAAAGAGATCCACGAAATACAGACGTAAGTCTGTGAGATGAATTAACAGAACACTAAGTAGTTTCTCAGAAAGCTTCCTTCCAGATTTCATCTGAGTATATTTCCTTTTTCACCGTAGCCCTCTATGGGCTTCCAAATATCACTTTGCCACTTCCACAAGAACAGTCTTAGCGAAAGGCTTCCTGAGGGGAAAGCTGTAACTCTGTGAGATGATTTCACAGAACACAAAGAAGTTTCTCAGAAAGATTCTTTCTCTTTGTTATCGGAGGATATTTCCTTTGGCCCTATAGTCTTCTAAGGGATCCGAAATATCTCTTCTCAGATTCCACAGAAATAAGGCTAGCAAAGAGATCCACGAAATACAAATGTAACTCTGTGAGATGAATTAACAGAACACTAAGCAGTATCTCAGAAAGCTTCTTTCCAGATTTCATCTGAGGATATTTCCTTTTTCACCATAGCCCTCAAAGGGCTTCCAAATGTCACTTTGCCAATTCCAGAAGAACTGTCTTAGCGAAAGGCTTCTTGAGGGGAAAGCTGTAACTCTGTGAGTTGATTTCACAGAACACAAAGAAGTTTCTCAGAAAGCTTCTTTCTCTTTGTTATCGGAGGACATTTCCTTGGGCCCTCTAATCTTCTAAGGGATCCCAATTATCTGTTCTCAGATTCCACAGAAATAAGGCTATCAAAGGGTTCCAGGAAATACAGATGTAACTCTGTGAGATGAATTAACAGAACACTAATCAGCTTCTCAGAATGCCTGTTTCCAGATTTCATCTGAGGATATTTCCTTTTTTACCATAGCCCTCTATGCGCTTCAAATTATCACTTGCCAATTCCACAAGAACTGTCTTAGCGAAAGGCTTCTTGAGCGGAAAGCTGTAACTTGTGAGATGATTTCACAGAACACAAAGTAGTTTCTCAGAAACCTTCTTTCTCTTTGTTATCGGAGGATAATTCCTATGGCCCTATTGTCTTCTAAGGGATGCGAAATATCTGTTCTCAGATTCCACAGAAATAAGGCTAGCAAAGATATCCACGAAGTACTTATGTAACACTGTGAGATGCATTAACAGAACACTAAGCATTTTCTCAGAAAGTTTCCTTCCAGATTTCATCTGAGGATATTTCCTTTTTCACCATAGCCCGCTATGGGCTTCCAAATGTCACTTTGCCAATTCCAGAAGATCTGTCTTAGCAAGGCTTCTTGATGGGAAAGCTGTAACTCTGTGAGATGATTTTACAGAACACAAAGAAGTTTCTCGGAAACCTTCTTTCTCTTTGTTATCAAAGGATATTTCCTTTGGCCCTATAGTCTTCTAAGTTATCGGAAATATTTGTTCTCAGATTCTACAGAAATAAGGCTAGCAAAGAGATCCAAGAAAAAAAGATGTAACTCTGTGAGATGAATTAACAGAACACTAAGCAGTTTCTGAGAAAGCTTCTTTCCAGATTTCATCTGAGGATATTTCCTTTTTCACCATAGCCCTCTATGGGCTTCCACATATCTCTTTGCCAATTCCACAAGAACTGTCTTAGCGAAAGGCTTCTCGAGGGGAAAGCTGTAACGCTGTGAGATGATTTCACAGAACACAAAGAAGTTTATCAGAAATCTTCTTTCTCTTTGTTATCGGAGGATATTTCCTTTGGCCCTATAGTCTTCAAAGGTATCCAAAATATCTGTTCTCAGATTCCACAGAAATAAGGCTAGCAAAGAGATCCACGAAATACAGATGTAACTCCGTGAGATGAATTAACAGAACACTCAGCAGTTTCTCAGAAAGCTTCTTTCCAGATTTCATCTGACGATATTTCCTTTTTCACCACAGCCTTCTGTGGGCTTCCAAATATCACTTTGCCAATTCCACAAGTACTGTCTTAGCGAAAGGCTTCTTGAGGGGAAAGCTGTAACTCTGTGAGATGATTTCACAGAACACAAAGAAGTTCATCAGAAAGCTTCTTTCTCTTTGTTATCGGAGGATATTTCCTTTGGCCCTATAGTCTTCTAAGGGATCTGAAATATCTGTTCTCAGATTCCACAGAAATAAGGCTAGCAAAGAGATCCACGAAATACAGATGTAACTCTGTGAGATGAATTAACAGAACACTAAGCAGTTTCTCAGAAAGCTTCTTTCCAGATTTTATCTGAGGATATTTCCTTTTTCACCATAGCCCGCTATGGGCTTCCAAATGTCACTTTGCCAATTCCAGAAGATCTGTCTTAGCAAGGCTTCTTGATGGGAAAGCTGTAACTCTGTGAGATGATTTTACAGAACACAAAGAAGTTTCTCAGAAACCTTCTTTCTCTTTGTTATCAAAGGATATTTCCTTTGGCCCTATAGTCTTCTAAGTTATCGGAAATATTTGTTCTCAGATTCTACAGAAATAAGGCTAGCAAAGAGATCCAAGAAAAAAAGATGTAACTCTGTGAGATGGATTAACAGAACACTAAGCAGTTTCTGAAAAAGCTTCTTTCCAGATTTCATCTGAGGATATATCCTTTTTCACCATAGCCCTCTATGGGCTTCCAAATATCACTTTGCCAATTCCACAAGAACTGTCTTAGCGAAAGGCTTCTGGAGGGGAAAGCTGTAACTCTGTGAGATGATTTCACAGAACACAAAGAAGTTTCTCAGAAAGCTTCTTTCTCTTTGTTATCGGAGGATATTTCCTTTGGCCCTATTGTCTTCTAAGGGATCCGAAATATCTGTTCTCAGATTCTACAGAAATAAGGCTAGCAAAGAGATCCACTAAATAGAGATGTAACTCTGTGTGATGAATTAACAGAACACTAAACAGTTTCTCAGAAAGCTTGTTTCCAGATTTCATTTGAGGATATTTCCTTTTACACCATGGCCCTCTATGGGCTTCCAAATATCACTTTGCCTATTCCACAAGAACTGTCTTAGCGAAAGGCTTCTTGAGGGGAAAGCTGTAACTCTGTGAGTTGATTTCACAGAACAGAAAGAAGTTTCTCAGAAAGCTTCTTTCTCTTTGTTATCGGAGGAGATTTCCTTTGGACCTATAGTCTTCTAAGGGATCCGAAATATCTGTTATCAGATTCCACAGAAATAAGGCTAGCAAAGAGATTCACGAAATACAGATAAAACTCTGTGAGATGAATTAACAGAACATTCAGCAGTTTCTCAGAAAACTTCTTTCCAGATTTCATCTGAGCATATTTCCTTTTTCACCATAGCCCTCTATGGGCGTCCAAATATCACTATGCCAATTCCACAAGAACTGTCTTAGCGAAAGGCTTCTTGAGGGGAAAGCTGTAACTCTGTGAGATGATTGCACAGAACACAAAGAAGTTTCTCAGAAAGCTTCTTTCTCTTTGTTATCGGAGGATATTTCCTTTGACCCTATAGTCTTCTAAGGGATCCGAAATATCTGTTCTCAGATTCCACAGAAATAAGGCTAGCAAAGAGATCCACGGAATACAAATGTAACTCTGTGAGGTGAATTAACAGTACACTAAGCAGTTTCTAAGAAAGCTTCTTTCCAGATTTCATCTGACGATATTTGCTTTTTCACCATAGCCCTCTATGGGCTTCCAAATATCACTATGCCAATTCCACAAGAACTGTCTTAGCGAAAGGCTTCTTGTGGGGAAAGCTGTAACTCTGTGAGATGATTTCACAGAAAACAAAGAAGTTTCTCAGAAAGCTTCTTCCTTTTTGTTATCGGAGATTATTTCCTTTGGCCCTAGAGTCTTCAAAGAAATACGAAATATCTGTTCTCAGTTTCCAAAGAAATAAGACTAGCAAAGAGATCCACAAAACACTGACGTAACTCTCTGAGATGAATTAACAGAACACTAAGCAGTTTCTCAGAAAGCTTCTTTCCAGATTTCATCTGAGGATACTTCCTGTTTCACCATAGCCCTCTATTGGCTTCCAAATATCACTTTGCCAATTCCACAAGATCTGTCTTAGCGAAAGTCTTCTTTAGGGGAAAGCTGTAACTCTGTGAGATGATTTCACAGAAAACAAAGAAGTTTCTTAGAAAGCTTCTTTCTCTTTGTTATTGGAGGATATTTCCTTTGGCCCTATAGTCTTCTAAGGGATCTGAAATATCGATTCTCAGATTCCACAGAAATAAGGTTAGCAAAGAGATCCACGAAATACAGATGTAACTCTGTGAGATGAATTAACAGGACACAAAGCAGTTTCTCAGAAAGCTTCTTTCCAGATTTCATCTGAGAATATTTCCTTTTTCTCCATAGCACTCTAGGGCTTCCAAATATCACTTTGCCAATTCCACAAGAACTGTCTTAGCGAAAGGCTTCTTGAGGGGAAAGCTGTAACTCTGTGAGATGATTTTACAGAACACAAAGAAGTTTCTCAGAAAGCTTCTTTCTCTTTGTTATCGGAGGATATTTCCTTTGGCTCTGTAGTCTTCTAAGGGATCCGAAATATCTGATCGCAGATTCCACAGTAATAAGGCTAGCAATGAAATCCACCAAATACAGATGTAACTCTGTGAGATGAATTAAGAGAACACTACGCAGTTTCTCAGAAAGCTTCTTTCCAGATTTCATCTGATTTTATTTCCTTTTTCACCGTAGCCGTGTAAGCGCTTCGAAATATCACTTTGCCAATTCCACAAGAACTGTCTTAGCGAAAGGCTTCTTGAGGGGAAAGCTGTAACTCTGTGAGATGATTTCAGAGAACACAAAGAAGTTTCTCAGAAAGCTTCTTTCTCTTTGTTATCAAAGGATATTTCCTTTGTCCCTATAGTGTTCTAAGGGATCTGAAATATCTGTTCTCAGATTCTACAGAAATAAGGCGAGCAAAGAGATCCACGAAATACAGATGTAACTCTATGAGATGAATTAACAGAACACTAAGCAGATTCTCAGAAAGCTTCTTTCCAGATTTCATTTGAGGATAGTTCCTTTTTCACCATGGCCCTCTACGGGCTTCCAAATATCACTTTGCCAATTCCACAAGAACTGTCTTAGCGATAGGCTTCTTGAGGAGAAAGCTATAACTCTGTGAGATGATTTCACAGTACACAAAGAAGTTTATCAGAAAGCATCTTTCTCTTTGTTATCAGAGGATATTTCCTTTGGCACTACAGTCTTCTAAGGGATCCGAAATATCTGTTCTCAGATTCTACAGAAATAAGGCTAGCAAAGAGATCCACTAAATAGAGATGTAACTCTGTGTGATGAATTAACAGAACACTAAACAGTTTCTCAGAAAGCTTGTTTCCAGATTTCATTTGAGGATATTTCCTTTTTCACCAAGGCCCTCTATGGGCTTCCAAATATCACTTTGCCAATTCCACAAGAACTGTCTTAGCGAAAGGCTTCTTGAGGGGAAAGCTGTAACTCTGTGAGTTGATTTCACAGAACAGAAAGAAGTTTCTCAGAAAGCTTCTTTCTCTTTGTTATCGGAGGAGATTTCCTTTGGCCCTATAGTCTTCTAAGGGATCCGAAATATCTGTTATCAGATTCCACAGAAATAAGGCTAGCAAAGAGATCCACGAAATACAGATAAAACTCTGTGAGATGAATTAACAGAACATTCAGCAGTTTCTCAGAAAACTTCTTTCCAGATTTCATCTGAGGATATTTCCTTTTTCACCATAGCCCTCTATGGGCGTCCAAATATCACTATGCCAATTCCACAAGAACTGTCTTAGCGAAAGGCTTCTTTAGGGGAAAGCTGTATCTCTGTGAGATGATTTCACAGAACACAAAGAAGTTTCTCAGAAAGCTTCTTTCTCTTTGTTATCGGAGGATATGTCCTTCGGCCCTATAGTATTCTAAGGGATCCGAAATATCTGTTCTCAGATTCCACAGAAATAAGGCTAGCAAAGAGATCCACGAAATACAGATGTAACTCTGTGAGATGAATTAACAGAACACTAAGCAGTTTCTGAGAAAGCTTTTTCCAGATTTCATCTGAGGATATTTCCTTTTTCACCATAGCCCTCTATGGGCTTCCAAATATCACTTTGCCTATTCCACAAGAACGGTCTTGGCGAAAGGCTTCTCGAGGGGAAAGCTGTAACGCTGTGAGATGATTTCACAGAACACAAAGAAGTTTATCAGAAATCTTCTTTCTCTTTGTTATCGGAGGATATTTCCTTTGGCCCTATAGTCTTCAAAGGTATCCAAAATATCTGTTCTCAGATTCCACAGAAATAAGGCTAGCAAAGAGATCCACGAAATACAGATGTAACTCCGTGAGATGAATTAACAGAACACTCAGCAGTTTCTCAGAAAGCGTCTTTCCAGATTTCATCTGACGATATTTCCTTTTTCACCACAGCCTTCTATGGGCTTCCAAATATCACTTTGCCAATTCCACAAGTACTGTCTTAGCGAAAGGCTTCTTGAGGGGAAAGCTGTAACTCTGTGAGATGATTTCACAGAACACAAAGAAGTTTATCAGAAAGCTTCTTTCTCTTTGTTATCGGAGGATATTTCCTTTGGCCCAATAGTCTTCTAAGGGATCTGAAATATCTGTTCTCAGATTCCACAGAAATAAGGCTAGCAAAGAGATCCACGAAATACAGATGTAACTCTGTGAGATGAATTAACAGAACACTAAGCAGTTTCTCAGAAAGCTTCTTTCCAGATTTTATCTGAGGATATTTCCTTTTTCACCATAGCCCGCTATGGGCTTCCAAATGTCACTTTGCCAATTCCAGAAGATCTGTCTTAGCAAGGCTTCTTGATGGGAAAGCTGTAACTCTGTGAGATGATTTTACAGAACACAAAGAAGTTTCTCAGAAACCTTCTTTCTCTTTGTTATCAAAGGATATTTCTTTTGGCCCTATAGTCTTCTAAGTTATCGGAAATATTTGTTCTCAGATTCTACAGAAATAAGGCTAGCAAAGAGATCCAAGAAAAAAAGATGTAACTCTGTGAGATGGATTAACAGAACACTAAGCAGTTTCTGAAAAAGCTTCTTTCCAGATTTCATCTGAGGATATATCCTTTTTCACCAAAGCCCTCTATGGGCTTCCAAATATCACTTTGCCAATTCCACAAGAACTGTCTTAGCGAAAGGCTTCTTGAGGGGAAAGCTGTAACTCTGTGAGATGATTTCACAGAACACAAAGAAGTTTCTCAGAAAGCTTCTTTCTCTTTGTTATCGGAGGATATTTCCTTTGGCCCTATTGTCTTCTAAGGGATCCGAAATATCTGTTCTCAGATTCTACAGAAATAAGGCTATCAAAGAGATCCACTAAATAGAGATGTAACTCTGTGTGATGAATTAACAGAACACTAAACAGTTTCTCAGAAAGCTTGTTTCCAGATTTCATTTGAGGATATTTCCTTTTACACCATGGCCCTCTATGGGCTTCCAAATATCTCTTTGCCAATTCCACAAGAACTGTCTTAGCGAAAGGCTTCTCGAGGGGAAAGCTGTAACGCTGTGAGATGATTTCACAGAACACAAAGATGTTTATCAGAAATCTTCTTTCTCTTTGTTATCGGAGGATATTTCCTTTGGCCCTATAGTCTTCAAAGGTATCCAAAATATCTGTTCTCAGATTCCGCAGAAATAAGGCTAGCAAAGAGATCCACGAAATACAGATGTAACTCCGTGAGATGAATTAACAGAACACTCAGCAGTTTCTCAGAAAGCTTCTTTCCAGATTTCATCTGACGATATTTCCTTTTTCACCACAGCCTTCTATGGGCTTCCAAATATCACTTTGCCAATTCCACAAGAAATGTCTTAGCGAAAGGCTTCTCGAGGGGAAAGCTGTAACGCTGTGAGATGATTTCACAGAACACAAAGAAGTTTATCAGAAAGCTTCTTTCTCTTTGTTATCGGAGGATATTTCCTTTGGCCCTATAGTCTTCTAAGGGATCTGAAATATCTGTTCTCAGATTCCACAGAAATAAGGCTAGCAAAGAGATCCACGAAATACAGATGTAACTCTGTGAGATGAATTAACAGAACACTAAGCAGTTTCTCAGAAAGCTTCTTTCCAGATTTTATCTGAGGATATTTCCTTTTTCACCATAGCCCGCTATGGGCTTCCAAATGTCACTTTGCCAATTCCAGAAGATCTGTCTTAGCAAGGCTTCTTGATGGGAAAGCTGTAACTCTGTGAGATGATTTTACAGAACACAAAGAAGTTTCTCAGAAACCTTCTTTCTCTTTGTTATCAAAGGATATTTCTTTTGGCCCTATAGTCTTCTAAGTTATCGGAAGTATTTGTTCTCAGATTCTACAGAAATAAGGCTAGCAAAGAGATCCAAGAAAAAAAGATGTAACTCTGTGAGATGGATTAACAGAACACTACGCAGTTTCTCAGAAAGCTTCTTTCCAGATTTCATCTGATTTTATTTCCTTTTTCACCGTAGCCCTGTAAGCGCTTCGAAATATCACTTTGCCAATTCCACAAGAACTGTCTTAGCGAAAGGCTTCTTGAGGGGAAAGCTGTAACTCTGTGAGATGATTTCAGAGAACACAAAGAAGTTTCTCAGAAAGCTTCTTTCTCTTTGTTATCAAAGGATATTTCCTTTGTCCCTATAGTGTTCTAAGGGATCTGAAATATCTGTTCTCAGATTCTACAGAAATAAGGCGAGCAAAGAGATCCACGAAATACAGATGTAACTCTATGAGATGAATTAACAGAACACTAAGCAGATTCTCAGAAAGCTTCTTTCCAGATTTCATTTGAGGATAGTTCCTTTTTCACCATGGCCCTCTACGGGCTTCCAAATATCACTTTGCCAATTCCACAAGAACTGTCTTAGCGATAGGCTTCTTGAGGGGAAAGCTATAACTCTGTGAGATGATTTCACAGTACACAAAGAAGTTTATCAGAAAGCATCTTTCTCTTTGTTATCAGAGGATATTTCCTTTGGCACTACAGTCTTCTAAGGGATCCGAAATATCTGTTCTCAGATTCTACAGAAATAAGGCTAGCAAAGAGATCCACTAAATAGAGATGTAACTCTGTGTGATGAATTAACAGAACACTAAACAGTTTCTCAGAAAGCTTGTTTCCAGATTTCATTTGAGGATATTTCCTTTTTCACCAAGGCCCTCTATGGGCTTCCAAATATCACTTTGCCTATTCCACAAGAACTGTCTTAGCGAAAGGCTTCTTGAGGGGAAAGCTGTAACTCTGTGAGTTGATTTCACAGAACAGAAAGAAGTTTCTCAGAAAGCTTCTTTCTCTTTGTTATCGGAGGAGATTTCCTTTGGCCCTATAGTCTTCTAAGGGATCCGAAATATCTGTTATCAGATTCCACAGAAATAAGGCTAGCAAAGAGATACACCAAATACAGATGTAACTCTGTGTGATGAATTAACAGAACACTAAACAGTTTCTCAGAAAGCTTCTTTCCAGATTTCATTTGAGGATATTTCCTTTTTCACCAAGGCCCTCTATGGGCTTCCAAATATCACTTTGCCTATTCCACAAGAACTGTCTTAGCGAAAGGAATCTTGAGGGGAAAGCTGTAACTCTGTGAGATGATTTCACAGAACACAAAGAAGTTTCTCAGAAAGCTTCTTTCTCTTTGTTATCGGAGGATATTTCCTTTGGCCCTATAGTCTTCTAAGGGATCCGAAATATCTGTTCTCTGATTCCACAGAAATAAGGCTAGCAAAGAGATCCACGAAATACAAATGTAACTCTCTGAGGTGAATTAACAGTACACTAAGCAGTTTCTAAGAAAGCTTCTTTCCAGATTTCATCTGACGATATTTGCTTTTTCACCATAGCCCTCTATGGGCTTCCAAATATCACTATGCCCATTCCACAAGAACTGTATTAGCGAAAGGCTTCTTGTGGGGAAAGCTGTAACTCTGTGAGATGATTTCACAGAAAACAAAGAAGTTTCTTAGAAAGCTTCTTTCTCTTTGTTATTGGAGGATATTTCCTTTGGCCCTATAGTCTTCTAAGGGATCTGAAATATCTATTCTCAGATTCCACAGAAATAAGGTTAGCAAAGAGATCCACGAAATACAGATGTAACTCTGTGAGATGAATTAACAGAACACTAAGCAGTTTCTCAGAAAGCTTCTTTCCAGATTTCATCTGAGAATATTTCCTTTTTCTCCATAGTCCTCTATGGGCTTCCAAATATCACTTTGCCAATTCCACAAGAACTGTCTTAGCGAAAGGCTTCTTGAGGGGAAAGCTGTAACTCTGTGAGATGATTTCACAGAACACAAAGAAGTTTCTCAGAAAGCTTCTTTCTCTTTGTTATCGGAGGATATTTCCTTTGGCTCTATAGTCTTCTAAGGGATAAGAAATAGCTGTTCGCAGATTCTACAGTAATAAGGCTAGCAATGAGATCCACCAAATACAGATGTAACTCTGTGAGATGAATTAACAGAACACTAAGCAGTTTCTCAGAAAGCTTCTTTCCAGATTTCATTTGAGGATATTTCCATTTTCACCATGGCCCTCTATGGGCTTCCAAATATCACTTTGCCAATTCCACAAGAACTGTCATAGCGAAAGGCTTCTTGAGGGGAAAGCTGTAACTCTGTGAGATGATTTCACAGAACACAAAGAAGTTTCTCAGAAAGCTTCTTTCTCTTTGTTATCGGAGGATATTTCCTTTGGCCCTATAGTCTTCAAGGGGATCCGAAATATCTGTTCTCAGATTCCACAGAAATAAGGCTAGCAAAGAGATAAAGGAAATACAGATGTAACTCTGTGAGATGGATTAAGAGAACACTAAGCAGTTTCTCAGAAAGCTTCTTTCCAGATTTCATGGAGGATATTTCCTTTTTCACCATAGCCCTCTATGCGCTTCCAAATATCACTTTGCCAATTCCACAAGAACTGTCTTAGCGAAAGGCTATTTGGTGGGAACGCTGTAACTCTGTGAGATGATTTCACAGAACACAAAGAAGTTTATCAGAAAGCTTCTTTCTCTTTGTTATCGGAGGATATTTCCTTTGGCCCTATAGTCTTCAAGGGGATCCAAAATATCTGTTCTTAGATTCCACAGAAATAAGGCAAGAAAAGAGATCCACGAAATACAGAAGTAACTCTGTGAGATGAATTAACAGAACACTAAGCAGTTTCTCGGAAAGCTTCTTTCCAGATTTCATCTGAGGATATTTCCTTTTTCACCATAGCCCTCTAAGGGCTTCCAAATATCACTTTGCCAATTCCACAAGAACTGTCTTAGCGAAAGGCTTCTTGGTGGGAACGCTGTAACTCTGTGAGATGATTTCACAGAACACAAAGAAGTTTATCAGAAAGCTTCTTTCTCTTTGTTATCGGAGGATATTTCCTTTGGCCCTATAGTCTTCAAGGGGATCCGAAATATCTGTTCTTAGATTCCACAGAAATAAGGCTAGCAAAGAGATCCACGAAATACAGATGTAATTCTGTGAGATGAATTAACAGAACACTAAGCAGTTTCTAAGAAAGCTTCTTTCCAGACTTCATCTGAGGATATCTCCTTTTTCACCAAAGCCCTCTATGGGCTTCCAAATGTCACTTTGCCAATTCCAGAAGAACTGTCTTAGCGAAAGGCTTCTTGAGGGGAAAGCTGTAACTCTGTGAGATGATTTTACAGAACACAAAGAAGTTTCTCAGAAACCTTCTTTCTCTTTGTTATCGGAGGATATTTCCTTTGGCCCTATAGTCTTCTAAGGGATCCGAAATATCTGTTCTCAGATTCACCAGAAATAAGGCTAGCAAAGAGATCCACGAAATACAGATGTAACTCTGTGAGGTGAATTAACAGAACACTAAGCAGTTTCTCAGAAAGCTTCTTTCCAGATTTCATCTCTGGATATTTCCTTTTTCACCATAGCCCTCTATGGGCTTCCAAATATCACTTTGCCAATCCCACAAGAACTGTCTTGGCAAAAGGCTTCTTGAGGGGAAAGCTGTAAATCTGGGAGATGATTTCACAGAACACAAAGAAGTTTCTCAGAAAGCTTCTTTCTCTTTCTTATCGGAGGATATTTCCTTTGGCCCTGTAGTCTTCTAAGGGATCCGAAATATCTGTTTTCAGATTCCACAGAAATAAGGCTAGCAAAGAGATCCACGAAATACAGATGTATCTCTGTGAGATGAATTAACAGAACACTAAGCAGTTTCTCAGAAAGCTTCTTTCCAGATTTCATCTGAAGATATTTCCTTTTTCACCATAGCCCTCTAAGGGCTTCCAAATATCACTTTGCCAATTCCACAAGAACTGTCTTAGAGAAAGGTTTCTTGAGGGGAAAGCTGTAACTCTGTGAAATGAATTCACAGGACACAAAGAAGTTTCTCAGAAAGCTTCTTTCTCTTTCTTATCGGAGGATATTTCCTTTCGCCCTATGGTCTTCTAAGGGATCCGAAATATCTGTTCTCAGATTCCACAGAAATAAGGCTAGCAAAGAGATCCACGAAATACAGATGTAATTCTGTGAGATGAATTAACAGAACACTAAGCAGTTTCTAAGAAAGCTTCTTTCCAGACTTCATCTGAGGATATCTCCTTTTTCACCGTAGCCCTCTATGGGCTTCCAAATGTCACTTTGCCAATTCCAGAAGAACTGTCTTAGCGAAAGGCTTCTTGAGGGGAAAGCTGTAACTCTGTGAGATGATTTCACAGTACACAAAGAAGTTTCTCAGAAAGATTCTTTCTCTTTGTTATCGGAGGATATTTCCTTTGGCCCTATATTCTTCAAGAGGATCCGAAATATCTGTTCTCAGATTCCACAGAAACAAGGCTAGAAAAGAGATCTACGACATACAGATGTAACTCTGTGAGATGAATTAACAGAACACTAATCAGTTTCTCAGAAAGCTTCTTTCCAGATAGTATCTGAGGATATTTCCTTTTTCACCATAGCCCTCTAAGGGCTTCCAAATATCACTTTGCCTATTCCACAAGAACTGTCTTAGCGAAAGGCTACTTGAGGGGAAAGCTGTAACTCTGTGAGATGAATTCACAGGACACAAAGAAGTTTCTCAGAAAGCTTCTTTCTCTTTGTTATCAAAGGATATTTCTTTGGCCCTATAGTGTTCTAAGGGATCCGAACTATCTGTTCTCAGATTCTACAGAAATAAGGCCAGCAAAGAGATCCACGAAATACAGATGTAACTCTATGAGGTGAATTAACAGAACACTAAGCAGTTTCTCCGAAAGCTTCTTTCCAGTTTTCATTTGAGGATATTTCCTTTTTCACCATGGCCCTCTAAGGGCTTCCAAATATCACTTTGCCAATTCCAGAAGAACTGTCTTAGCGAAAGGCTTCTTGAGGGGAAAGCTGTAACTCTGTGAGATGATTTCACAGAACACAAAGAAGTTTCTCAGAAAGCTTCTTTCTCTTTGTTATCGGAGGATATTTCCTTTTTCCCTATAGTCTTCTAATTTATCCGAAATATTTGTTCTCAGATTCTACAGAAATAAGGCTAGCTAAGAGATCCACGAAAAACAGATGTAACTCTGTGAGATGAATTAACAGAACACTAAATAGTTTCTCAGAAAGCTTCTTTCCAGATTTCATCTGTGGATATTTCCTTTTTCACCAGAGCCCTCTATGGGCTTCCAAATATCACTTTGCCATTTCCGAAAGAACTGACTTAGCGAAAGGCTTCTTAAGGGGAAAGCTGTAACTCTGTGAGATGAATTCACAGGACACAAAGAAGTTTCTCAGAAAGCTTCTTTCTCTTTGTTATCGGATGATATTTCCTTTTGCCCTATAGTCTAAGGGATCCAAAATATCTGTTCTCAGATTCCACAGAAATAAGGCTAGCAAAGAGATCCACGAAATACAGATAAAACTCTGTGAGATGAATTAACAGAACACTCAGCAGTTTCTCAGAAAGCTTCTTTCCAGATTTCATCTGACGATATTTCCTTTGTCACCATAGCCCTCTATGGGCTTCCAAATATCTCTTTGCCAATTCCACAAGAACTGTCTTAGCGAAAGGCTTCCTGAGGGGAAAGCTGTAACGCTGTGAGATGATTTCACAAAACACAAAGTAGTTTATCAGAAAGCTTCTTTCTCTTTGTTATCGGAGGATATTTCCTTTGGCCCTATAGTCTTCTAAGGAATCCGAAAAATCTGTTCTCAGATTCCACAGAAATAAGGCTAGCAAAGAGATAAAGGAAATACAGTTGTAACTCTGTGAGAATGAATTTACAGAACACTAAGCAGTTTCTCAGAAAGCTTCTTTCCAGATTTCATCTGAGGATATTTCCTTTTTCAACATAGCCCTATAAGCGCTTTCAAATATCACTTTTCCAATTCCACAAGAACTGTCTTAGCGAAAGGCTTCTTGAGGGGAAAGCTGTAACTCTGTGAGATGATTACACAGAACACAAAGAAGTTTCTCAGAAAGCTTCTTTCTCTTTGTTATCGGAGGATATTTCCTTTGGCCCTATAGTCTTCTAAGGGATCCGAAATATCTGTTCTCAGCTTCCACAGAAATAAGGCTAGCAAAGAGATCCACGAAATACAGATGTAACCCTTTGAGATGAATTAACAGAACACTAAGCAGTTTCTCAGAAATCTTCTTTCCAGATTTCATCTGAGGATATTTCCTTTTTCACCATAGCCCTCTATGGGCTTCCAAATATCACTTTGCCAATCCCACAAGAACTGTCTTGGCAAAAGGCTTCTTGAGGGGAAAGCTGTAAATCTGGGAGATGATTTCACAGAACACAAAGAAGTTTCTCAGAAAGCTTCTTTCTCTTTCTTATCGGAGGATATTTCCTTTGGCCCTGTAGTCTTCTAAGGGATCCGAAATATCTGTTTTCAGATTCCACAGAAATAAGGCTAGCAAAGAGATCCACGAAATACAGATGTAACTCTGTGAGATGAATTAACAGAACACTAAGCAGTTTCTCAGAAAGCTTCTTTCCAGATTTCATCTGAAGATATTTCCTTTTTCACCATAGCCCTCTAAGGGCTTCCAAATATCACTTTGCCAATTCCACAAGAACTGTCTTAGAGAAAGGTTTCTTGAGG
Source organism: Macaca nemestrina (assembly GCF_043159975.1). Lineage (NCBI taxonomy): Eukaryota > Metazoa > Chordata > Mammalia > Primates > Cercopithecidae > Macaca > Macaca nemestrina. The sequence goes on from NC_092143.1 coordinate 30,475,600, forward strand.
GGAAAGCTGTAACTCTGTGAAATGAATTCACAGGACACAAAGAAGTTTCTCAGAAAGCTTCTTTCTCTTTCTTATCGGAGGATATTTCCTTTCGCCCTATGGTCTTCTAAGGGATCCGAAATATCTGTTCTCAGATTCCACAGAAATAAGGCTAGCAAAGAGATCCACGAAATACAGATGTAATTCTGTGAGATGAATTAACAGAACACTAAGCAGTTTCTAAGAAAGCTTCTTTCCAGACTTCATCTGACGATATCTCCTTTTTCACCGTAGCCCTCTACGGGCTTCCAAATGTCACTTTGCCAATTCCAGAAGAACTGTCTTAGCGAAAGGCTTCTTGAGGGGAAAGCTGTAACTCTGTGAGATGATTTCACAGTACACAAAGAAGTTTCTCAGAAAGATTCTTTCTCTTTGTTATCGGAGGATATTTCCTTTGGCCCTATATTCTTCAAGAGGATCCGAAATATCTGTTCTCAGATTCCACAGAAACAAGGCTAGAAAAGAGATCTACGACATACAGATGTAACTCTGTGAGATGAATTAACAGAACACTAATCAGTTTCTCAGAAAGCTTCTTTCCAGATAGTATCTGAGGATATTTCCTTTTTCACCATAGCCCTCTAAGGGCTTCCAAATATCACTTTGCCTATTCCACAAGAACTGTCTTAGCGAAAGGCTACTTGAGGGGAAAGCTGTAACTCTGTGAGATGAATTCACAGGACACAAAGAAGTTTCTCAGAAAGCTTCTTTCTCTTTGTTATCAAAGGATATTTCTTTGGCCCTATAGTGTTCTAAGGGATCCGAACTATCTGTTCTCAGATTCTACAGAAATAAGGCCAGCAAAGAGATCCACGAAATACAGATGTAACTCTATGAGGTGAATTAACAGAACACTAAGCAGTTTTTCCGAAAGCTTCTTTCCAGTTTTCATTTGAGGATATTTCCTTTTTCACCATGGCCCTCTAAGGGCTTCCAAATATCACTTTGCCAATTCCAGAAGAACTGTCTTAGCGAAAGGCTTCTTGAGGGGAAAGCTGTAACTCTGTGAGATGATTTCACAGAACACAAAGAAGTTTCTCAGAAAGCTTCTTTCTCTTTGTTATCGGAGGATATTTCCTTTGGCCCTATAGTCTTCTAAGGGATCTGAAATATCTGTTCTCAGATTCCACAGAAATAAGGCTAGCAAAGAGATCCACGAAATACAGATGTAACTCCGTGAGATGAATTAACAGAACAGTAAGCAGTTTCACAGAAAGCTTCTTTCCATATTTCATCTGAGGATATTTCCTTTTTCACCATAGCCCTCTATGGGCTTTCGAATATCACTTTCCCAATTCCACAAGAAGTGTCTTAGCGAAAGGGTTCTTGAGGGGAAAGCTGTAACTCTGTGAGATGATTTCACAGAACACAAAGGAGTTTCTCAGAAAGCTTCTTTCTCTTTGTTATCGTTGGATATTTCGTTTGGCCCTATACTCTTCTAAGGGATCCGAATTATCTGTTCTCAGATTCCACAGAAATAAGGCTAGCAAAGAGATCCACGAAATCCAGATGTAACTCGGTTAGATGAATTAATAGACACTAAGCAGTTTCTCAGAAAGCTTCTTTCCAGATTTCATCTGAGGATACTTACTGTTTCACCATAGCCCTCTATGGGCTTCCAAATATCACTTTTCAAATTCCACAAGATCTGTCTTAGCGAAAAGCTTCTTGAGGGGAAAGCTGTAACTGTGTGAGATGATTTCACTGATCACAAAGAAGTTTCTCAGAAAGCTTCTTTCTCTTTGTTATCGGAGGATATTTCCTTTGGCCCTGTAGTCTTCTATGGGATCCGAAATATCTGTTCTCAGATTCCACAGAAATAAGGCTAGCGAAGAGATCCACGAAATACAGATGTAACTCTGTGAGATGAATTAACAGAACACTAAGCAGTTTCTCAGAAAGCTTCTTTCCAGATTTCATCTGATTATATTTCCTTTTTCAACCTAGCCCTGTATGGGCTTCCAAATATCACTTTGCCAATTCCACAGGAACTGTCTTAGCGAAAGGCTTCTTGAGGGGAAAGCTGTAACTCGGTGAGATGATTTCACAGAACACTCAGCAGTTTCTCAGAAAGCTTCTTTCCAGATTTCATCTGAGGATATTTCCTTTTTCATCATAGCCCTCTATGGGCTTCCAAATATCACTTTGCCAATTCCACAACAAGTGTCTTAGCGAAAGGCTTATTTGGGGGAAAGCTGTAACTCTCTGAGATGACTTCACAGAACACAAAGTAGTTTCTCAGAAAGCTTCTTTCTCTTTGTTATCCTAGGATATTTCCTTTGGCCCTATAGTCTTCAAAGGGATCCGAAATATCTGTTCTCAGATTCCACAGAAATAAGGCTAGCAAAGAGATCCACGAAATACAGATATAATTCTATGAGACGAATTAACAGAACACTAAGCAGTTTCTCAGAAATCTTCTTTCCAGACTTCATCTGAGGATATTTCCTTTTTCACCGTACCCTCAGTGGGCTTCCAAATATCACGTTGCCAATTCCACAAGAGCTGTCTTAGCGAAAGGCTTCTTGAGGGGAAAGCTGTAATTCTCTGAGATGATTTCACAGAACACAAAGAAGTTTCTCAGAAAGCGTCTTTGTCTTTGTTATCGGAGGATATTTCCTTTGGCCCTATAGTCTTCAAAGGGATCCGAAATATCTGTTCTCAGATTCCACAGAAATAAGGCTAGCAAAGAGTCCCACGAAATCCAGATGTAACTCGGTTAGATGAATTAACAGACACTAAGCAGTTTCTCAGAAAGCTTCTTTCCAGATTTCATCTGAGGATACTTCCTGTTTCACCATAGCCCTCTATGGGCTTCCAAATATCACTTTGCCAATTCCACAAGATCTGTCTTAGCGAAAGGCTTCTTTAGAGCATAGCTGTAACTCTGTGAGATGATTTCACAGTACACAAAGAAGTTTGTCAGAAAGCTTCTTTCTCTTTGTTATCGGAGGATATTTCCTTTGGCCCTATAGTCTTCTAAGGGATCCGAAATATCTGTTCTCAGATTCCACAGAAATAACGCTAGCAAAGAGATCCACGAAATACACATATAATTCTGTGAGATGAATTAACAGAACACTCAGCAGTTTCTCAGAAAGCTTCTTTCCGGATTTCATCTGACGATATTTCCTTTTTCACCACAGCCCTCTATGGGCTTCCAAATATCACTATGCCAATTCCACAAGAACTGTCTTAGCGAAAGGCTTCTTTAGAGCAAAGCTGTAACTCTGTGAGATGATTTCACAGAAAACAAAGAAGTTTCTAAAAAAGCTTCTTTCTCTTTGTTATCGGAGGATATTTCCTTTGGCCCTATAGTATTCTAAGGGATCCGAAATATCTCTTCTCAGATTCCACAGAAATAAGGCTAGCAAAGAGATCCACGAAATACAGATGTAACTCTGTGAGATGAATTAACAGAACCCTAAGTAGTTTCTCAGAAAGCTTCTTTCCAGATTTCATGTGAGGATATTTACTTTTTCACCATAGCCCTCTATGGGCTTCCAAATGTCACTGTGCCAATTCCAGAAGATCTGTCTTAGCGAAAGGCTTCTTGAGGGGAAAGCTGTAACTCTGTGAGATGATTTTACAGAACACAAAGAAGTTTCTCAGAAACCTTCTTTCTCTTTGTTATCGGAGGATATTGCCTTTGGCCCTATAGTCTTCTAATTTATCCGAAATATTTGTTCTCAGATTCTACAGAAATAAGGCTAGCTAAGAGATCCACGAAAAACAGATGTAACTCTGTGAGATGAATTAACAGAACACTAAATAGTTTCTCAGAAAGCTTCTTTCCAGATTTCATCTGTGGATATTTCCTTTTTCACCAGAGCCCTCTATGGGCATCCAAATATCACTTTGCCAATTCCGAAAGAACTGACTTAGCGAAAGGCTTCTTAAGGGGAAAGCTGTAACTCTGTGAGATGAATTCACAGGACACAAAGAAGTTTCTCAGAAAGCTTCTTTCTCTTTGTTATCGGATGATATTTCCTTTGGCCCTATAGTCTAAGGGATCCGAAATATCTGTTCTCAGATTCCACAGAAATAATGCTAGCAAAGAGATCCACGAAATACAGATAAAACTCTGTGAGATGAATTAACAGAACACTCAGCAGTTTCTCAGAAAGCTTCTTTCCAGATTTCATCTGACGATATTTCCTTTGTCACCATAGCCCTCTATGGGCTTCCAAATATCTCTTTGCCAATTCCACTAGAACTGTCTTAGCGAAAGGCTTCCTGAGGGGAAAGCTGTAACGCTGTGAGATGATTTCACAAAACACAAAGTAGTTTATCAGAAAGCTTCTTTCTCTTTGTTATCGGAGGATATTTCCTTTGGCCCTATAGTCTTCTAAGGAATCCGAAAAATCTGTTCTCAGATTCCACAGAAATAAGGCTAGCAAAGAGATAAAGGAAATACAGATGTAACTCTGTGAGATGAATTTACAGAACACTAAGCAGTTTCTCAGAAAGCTTCTTTCCAGATTTCATCTGAGGATATTTCCTTTTTCAACATAGCCCTATAAGCGCTTCCAAATATCACTTTTCCAATTCCACAAGAACTGTCTTAGCGAAAGACTTCTTGAGGGGAAAGCTGTAACTCTGTGAGATGATTACACAGAACACAAAGAAGTTTCTCAGAAAGCTTCTTTCTCTTTGTTATCGGAGGATATTTCCTTTGGCCCTATAGTCTTCTAAGGGATCCGAAATATCTGTTCTCAGCTTCCACAGAAATAAGGCTAGCAAAGAGATCCACGAAATACAGATGTAACCCTGTGAGATGAATTAACAGAACCCTAAGCAGTTTCTCAGAAAGCTTCTTTCCAGATTTCATCTGAGGATATTTCCTTTTTCACCATAGCTCTCTATGGGCTTCCAAATATCACTTTGCCAATCCCACAAGAACTGTCTTGGCAAAAGGCTTCTTGAGGGGAAAGCTGTAAATCTGGGAGATGATTTCACAGAACACAAAGAAGTTTCTCAGAAAGCTTCTTTCTCTTTCTTATCGGAGGATATTTCCTTTGGCCCTGTAGTCTTCTAAGGGATCCGAAATATCTGTTTTCAGATTCCACAGAAATAAGGCTAGCAAAGAGATCCACGAAATACAGATGTAACTCTGTGAGATGAATTAACAGAACACTAAGCAGTTTCTCAGAAAGCTTCTTTCCAGATTTCATCTGAAGATATTTCCTTTTTCACCATAGCCCTCTAAGGGCTTCCAAATATCACTTTGCCAATTCCACAAGAACTGTCTTAGCGAAAGGCTTCTTGAGGGGAAAGCTGTAACTCTGTGAAATGAATTCACAGGACACAAAGAAGTTTCTCAGAAAGCTTCTTTCTCTTTCTTATCGGAGGATATTTCCTTTGGCCCTATGGTCTTCTAAGGGATCCGAAATATCTGTTCTCAGATTCCACAGAAATAAGGCTAGCAAAGAGATCCACGAAATACAGATGTAATTCTGTGAGATGAATTAACAGAACACTAAGCAGTTTCTAAGAAAGCTTCTTTCCAGACTTCATCTGACGATATCTCCTTTTTCACCGTAGCCCTCTATGGGCTTCCAAATGTCACTTTGCCAATTCCAGAAGAACTGTCTTAGCGAAAGGCTTCTTGAGGGGAAAGCTGTAACTCTGTGAGATGATTTTACAGAACACAAAGAAGTTTCTCAGAAACCTTCTTTCTCTTTGTTATCGGTGCATATTTCCTTTGGCCCTATAGTCTTCTACGGGATCCGAAATATTTGTTCTCAGATTCTACAGAAATAAGGCTAGCAAAGAGATCCACGAAAAACAGATGTAACTCTGTGAGATGAATTAAGAGAACACTAAGCAGTTTCTCAGAAAGCTTCTTTCCAGATTTCATCTGACGATATTTCCTTTTTCACCATAGCCCTCTATGGACTTCCAAATATCACTTTGCCAATTCCACAAGAACTGTCTTAGCGAAAGGCTTCTTGAGGGGAAAGCTGTAACTCTGTGAGATGATTTCACAGTACACAAAGAAGTTTCTCAGAAAGATTCTTTCTCTTTGTTATCGGAGGATATTTCCTTTGGCCCTATATTCTTCAAGAGGATCCGAAATATCTGTTCTCAGATTCCACAGAAACAAGGCTAGAAAAGAGATCTACGACATACAGATGTAACTCTGTGAGATGAATTAACAGAACACTAATCAGTTTCTCAGAAAGCTTCTTTCCAGATAGTATCTGAGGATATTTCCTTTTTCACCATAGCCCTCTAAGGGCTTCCAAATATCACTTTGCCAATTCCACAAGAACTGTCTTAGCGAAAGGCTACTTGAGGGGAAAGCTGTAACTCTGTGAGATGAATTCACAGGACACAAAGAAGTTTCTCAGAAAGCTTCTTTCTCTTTGTTATCAAAGGATATTTCTTTGGCCCTATAGTGTTCTAAGGGATCCGAACTATCTGTTCTCAGATTCTACAGAAATAAGGCCAGCAAAGAGATCCACGAAATACAGATGTAACTCTATGAGGTGAATTAACAGAACACTAAGCAGTTTCTCCGAAAGCTTCTTTCCAGTTTTCATTTGAGGATATTTCCTTTTTCACCATGGCCCTCTAAGGGCTTCCAAATATCACTTTGCCAATTCCAGAAGAACTGTCTTAGCGAAAGGCTTCTTGAGGGGAAAGCTGTAACTCTGTGAGATGATTTCACAGAACACAAAGAAGTTTCTCAGAAAGCTTCTTTCTCTTTGTTATCGGAGGATATTTCCTTTGGCCCTATAGTCTTCTAAGGGATCTGAAATATCTGTTCCAGATTCCACAGAAATAAGGCTAGCAAAGAGATCCACGAAATACAGATGTAACTCTGTGAGATGAATTAACAGAACAGTAAGCAGTTTCACAGAAAGCTTCTTTCCAGATTTCATCTGAGGATATTTCCTTTTTCACCATAGCCCTCTATGGGCTTTCAAATATCACTTTCCCAATTCCACAAGAACTGTCTTAGCGAAAGGGTTCTTGAGGGGAAAGCTGTAACTCTGTGAGATGATTTCACAGAACACAAAGAAGTTTCTCAGAAAGCTTCTTTCTCTTTGTTATCGTTGGATATTTCGTTTGGCCCTATACTCTCCTAAGGGATCCGAATTATCTGTTCTCAGATTCCACAGAAATAAGGCTAGCAAAGAGATCCACGAAATCCAGATGTAACTCGGTTAGATGAATTAATAGACACTAAGCAGTTTCTCAGAAAGCTTCTTTCCAGATTTCATCTGAGGATACTTACTGTTTCACCATAGCCCTCTATGGGCTTCCAAATATCACTTTTCAAATTCCACAAGATCTGTCTTAGCGAAAAGCTTCTTGAGGGGAAAGCTGTAACTCTGTGAGATGATTTCACTGAACACAAAGAAGTTTCTCAGAAAGCTTCTTTCTCTTTGTTATCGGAGGATATTTCCTTTTGCCCTGTAGTCTTCTAAGGGATCCGAAATATCTGTTCTCAGATTCCACAGAAATAAGGCTAGCGAAGAGATCCACGAAATACAGATGTAACTCTGTGAGATGAATTAACAGAACACTAAGCAGTTTCTCAGAAAGCTTCTTTCCAGATTTCATCTGATTATATTTCCTTTTTCAACCTAGCCCTGTATGGGCTTCCAAATATCACTTTGCCAATTCCACAGGAACTGTCTTAGCGAAAGGCTTCTTGAGGGGAAAGCTGTAACTCGGTGAGATGATTTCACAGAACACAAAGAAGTTTCTCAGAAAGCTTTTTCTTTTTGTTATCGGAGGATATTTCCTTTGGCCCTATAGTCTTGTAAGGGATCCAAAATATCTGTTCTCAGATTCCACAGAAATAAGGCTAGCAAAGAGATAGACGAAATGCAGATGTAACTCTGTGAGATGAATTAACAGAACACTCAGCAGTTTCTCAGAAAGCTTCTTTCCAGATTTCATCTGAGGATATTTCCTTTTTCATCATAGCCCTCTATGGGCTTCCAAATATCACTTTGCCAATTCCACAACAAGTGTCTTAGTGAAAGGCTTATTTGGGGGAAAGCTGTAACTCTCTGAGATGACTTCACAGAACACAAAGTAGTTTCTCAGAAAGCTTCTTTCTCTTTGTTATCCTAGGATATTTCCTTTGGCCCTATAGTCTTCAAAGGGATCCGAAATATCTGTTCTCAGATTCCACAGAAATAAGGCTAGCAAAGAGATCCACGAAATACAGATATAATTCTATGAGACGAATTAACAGAACACTAAGCAGTTTCTCAGAAATCTTCTTTCCAGACTTCATCTGAGGATATTTCCTTTTTCACCGTAACCCTCAGTGGGCTTCCAAATATCACGTTGCCAATTCCACAAGAGCTGTCTTAGCGAAAGGCTTCTTGAGGGGAAAGCTGTAATTCTCTGAGATGATTTCACAGAACACAAAGAAGTTTCTCAGAAAGCGTCTTTGTCTTTGTTATCGGAGGATATTTCCTTTGGCCCTATAGTCTTCTAAGGGATCCGAAATATCTGTTCTCAAATTCCACAGAAATAAGGCTAGCAAAGAGACCCACGAAATCCAGATGTAACTCGGTTAGATGAATTAACAGACACTAAGCAGTTTCTCAGAAAGCTTCTTTCCAGATTTCATCTGAGGATACTTCCTGTTTCACCATAGCCCTCTATGGGCTTCCAAATATCACTTTGCCAATTCCACAAGATCTGTCTTAGCGAAAGGCTTTTTGAGGGTAAAGCTGTAACTCTGTGAGGTGATTTCACAGAACACAAAGAAGTGTCTCAGAAAGCTTCTTTCTCTTTGTTATCGGAGGATATTTCCTTTGGCCCTATAGTCTTCAAAGCGATCCGAAATATCTGTTCTCAGATTCCACAGAAATAAGGCTAGCAAAGATATCCATGAAATACAGATGTAACTCGGTGAGATGAATTAACAGACACTAAGCAGTTTCTCAGAAAGCTTCTTTCCAGATTTCATCTGAGGATACTTCCTGTTTCACCATAGCCCTCTATGGGCTTCCAAATATCACTTTGCCAATTCCAGAAGATCTGTCTTAGCGAAAGGCTTCTTGAGGGGAAAGCTGTAACTCTGTGAGATGATTTCACAGAACACGAAGAAGTTTCTCAGAAAGCTTCTTTCTCTTTGTTATCGGAGGATATTTCCTTTGGCCCTGTAGTCTTCAATGGGATCCGAAATATCTGTTCTCAGATTCTACAGAAATAAGGCTAGCAAAGAGATCCACGAAATACAGATGTAACTCTGTGAGATGAATTAACAGAACACTAAGCAGTTTCTCAGAAAGCTTCTTTCCAGATTTCATCTGAGGATATTTCCTTTTTCACCCTAGCCCTCTATGGGCTTCCAAATATCTCTTTGCCAATTCCACAAGAACTGTCTTAGCGAAAGACTTCTTGAGGGGAAAGCTGTAACTCTGTGAGATGATTTCACAGAACACAAAGTAGTTTCTCAGAAAGCTTCTTTCTCTTTGTTATCGGAGGATATTTCCTTTGGACCTATAGTCTTCAAAGGAATCTGAAATATCTATTCTCAGATTCCACAGAACTAAGGCTAGCAAAGAGATCCACTAAATCCAGATGTAACTCGGTTAGATGAATTAACAGACACTAAGCAGTTTCTCAGAAAGCTTCTTTCCAGATTTCATCTGAGGATACTTCCTGTTTCACCATAGCCCTCTACGGGCTTCCAAATATTACTTTGCCAATTCCAGAAGATCTGTCTTAGCGAAAGGCTTCTTGAGGGGAAAGCTGTAACTCTGTGAGATGATTTCACAGACACAAAGAAGTTTCTCAAAAAGCTTCTTTCTCTTTGTTATCGGAGGATATTTCCTTTGGCCCTGTAGTCTTCTATGGGATCCGAAATATCTCTTCTCAGATTCCACAGAAATAAGGCTAGCAAAGAGATCCACGAAATACAGATGTAACTCTGTGAGATGAATTAAGAGAACACTAAGCAGTTTCTCAGAAAGCTTCTTTCCAGATTTCATCTGATTATATTTCCTTTTTTAACCTAGCCCTGTATGGGCTTCCAAATATCACTTTGCCAATTCCACAGGAACTGTCTTAGCGAAAGGCTTCTTGAGGGGAAAGCTGTAACTCTGTGAGATGATTTCACAGAACGCAAAGAAGTTTCTCATAAAGCTTTTTCTCTTTGTTATCGGAGGATATTTCCTTTGGCCCTACAGTCTTCAAAGGGATCCGAAATATCTGTTCTCAGATTCCACAGAAATAAGGCTAGCAAAGAGATCCACGAAATACAGATATAACTCTATGAGACGAATTAACAGAACACTAAGCAGTTTCTCAGAAAGCTTCTTTCCAGACTTCATCTGAGGATATTTCCTTTTTCACCGTAACCCTCAGTGGGCTTCCAAATATCACGTTGCCAATTCCACAAGAACTGTCTTAGCGAAAGGCTTCTTGAGGGGAAAGCTGTAATTCTCTGAGATGATTTCACAGAACACGAAGAAGTTTCTCAGAAAGCGTCTTTGTCTTTGTTATCGGAGGATATTTCCTTTGGCCCTATAGTCTTCAAAGGGATCCGAAATATCTGTTCGCAGATTCCACAGAAATAAGGCTAGCAAAGAGACCCACGAAATCCAGATGTAACTCGGTTAGATGAATTGACAGACACTAAGCAGTTTCTCAGAAAGCTTCTTTCCAGATTTCATCTGAGGATACTTCCTGTTTCACCATAGCCCTCTATGGGATTCCAAATATCAGTATGCCAATTCCAAAAGATCTGTCTTAGCGAAAGGCTTCTTGAGGGTAAAGCTGTAACTCTGTGAGATGATTTCACTGAACACAAAGAAGTTTCTCTGAAAGCTTCTTTCTCTTTGTTATCGGAGGATATTTCCTTTGGCCCTGTAGTCTTCTATGGGATCCGAAATATCTCTTCTCAGATTCCACAGAAATAAGGCTAGCAAAGAGATCCACGAAATACAGATGTAACTCTGTGAGATGAATTAACAGAACACTAAGCAGTTTCTCAGAAAGCTTCTTTCCAGATTTCATCTGAGGATATTTCCTTTTTCACCCTAGCCCTGTATGTGCTTCCAAATATCTCTTTGCCAATTCCACAAGAACTGTCTTAGCGAAAGACTTCTTGAGGGGAAAGCTGTAACTCTGTGAGATGATTTCACAGAACACAAAGTAGTTTCTCAGAAAGCTTCTTTCTCCTTGTTATCGGAGGATATTTCCTTTGGCCCTATAGTCTTCTAAGGTATCCGAAATATCTGTTGTCAGACTCCACAGAAATAAGGCTAGCAAAGAGATCCACAAAATTCAGATGTACCTCTATGAGATGAATTAACAAAACACTAATCAGTTCCTCAGAAAGCTTCTTTGCAGATTTCATCCGAGGATATTTCCTTTTTCACCATAGAACTGTATGGGCTTCCAAATATCACTTTGCCAATTCCACAAGAACTGTGTTAGCGAAAGGCTTCTTGAGGGGAAAGCTGTAACTCTGTGAGATGATTTCACAGAACACAAAGTAGTTTCTCAGAAAGCTTCTTTCTCTTTGTTATCGGAGGATATTTCGTATGGCCCTCTAGTCTTCTAAGGGATCCGAAATATCTGTTCTCGGATTCCAAGAAATAAGGCTAGCAAAGAGATCCACGAAATACAGATGTAACTCTATGAGATGAATTAAGAGAACACTAAGCAATTTCTCAGAAAGCTTCTTCCAGATTTCATCTGAGGATATTTCCTTTTTACCGTAACCCTCTATGGAATTCCAAATAGCACTTTGGCAATTGCACAAGAACTTTCTTAGCGAAAGGCTTCTTGAGGGGAGAGCTGTAACTCTGTGAGGTGATTTCACAGAACACAAATAAGTGTCTCAGAAAGCTTCTTTCTCTTTGTTATCGGAGGATAATTCCTTTGGCCCTATAGTCTTCAAAAGGATCCGAAATATCTGTTCTCAGATTCCACAGAAAAAAGGCTAGCAAAGATATCCACGAAATACAGATGTAACTCGGTGAGATGAATTAACAGACACTAAGCAGTTTCTCAGAAAGCTTCTTTCCAGATTTCATCTCAGGATATTTCTTTTTTCACCATAGCCCTGTATTGGCTTCCAAATATCACTTTGCCAATTCCACAAGAACTGTCTTAGCGAAAGGCTTCTTGAGGGGAAAGCTGTAACTCTGTGAGATGATTTCACAGAACACAAGGAAGTTTCTCAGAAAGCTTCTTTTTCTTTGTTATCGGAGGATATTTCCTTTGGCCCTATAGTCTTCTAAGGGATCCGAAATATCTGTTCTCAGATTCCACAGAAATAAGGCTAGCAAAGAGATCCACGAAATACAGATGTAACTCTGTAAGATGGATTAACAGAACACTAAGCAGTTTCTCAGAAAGCTTCTTTCCAGACTTCATCTGAGGATAATTCCTTTTTCACCATAGCCCTGTATGGGATTCCAAATATCACTTTGCCAATTCCACAAGAACTGTCTTAGCGAAAGGCTTCTTGAGGGGAAAGCTGTAGCTCTGTGAGATGATTTCACAGAACACAAAGAAGTTTCTCAGAAAGCTTCTTTCTCTTTGTTATCGGAGGATATTTCCCTTGGCCCTATAGTCTTCAAAGGGATCCGAAATATCTGTTCTCAGATTCCACAGAAATAAGGCTAGCAGAGAGATGCACGGAATACAGATGTAACTCGGTGAGATGAATTAACAGAACACTAAGCAGTTTCTCAGAAAGTTTCTTTCCAGATTTCATCTGAGGATATTTCCTTTTTCACCATAGCCCGCTATGCGCTTCCAAATATCACTTTGCCAATTCCACAAGAACTGACTTAGCGAAAGGCTTCTTGAGGGGAAAGCTGTAACTCGTTGAGATGATTTCACAGAACACAAAGTAGTTTCTCAGAAATCTTCTTTCTCTTTGTTATCTGAGGATATTTCCTTTTGCACTATAGTCTTCTAAGGGTTACGAAATATCTGCTCTCAGATTCGACAGAAATAAGGCTAGCAAAGAAGTCCACGAAATACAGATGTAAATCTATGTGATGAATTAAGAGAACACTAAGCAATTTCTCAGAGAGCTTCTTTCCAGATTTCATCTGAGGATATTTCCTTTTTACCGTAGCCCTCTATGGAATTCCAAATAGCACTTTGGCAATTACACAAGAACTGTCTTAGCGAAAGGCTTCTTGAGGGGAAAGCTGTAACTCTGTGAGGTGATTTCACAGAACACAAAGAAGTGTCTCAGAAAGCTTCTTTCTCTTTGTTATCGGAGGATATTTCCCTTGGCCCTATAGTCTTCAAAGGGATCCGAAATATCTGTTCTCAGATGCCATAGAAATAAGGCTAGCAAAGATATCCACGAAATATAGATGTAACTCGGTGAGATGAATTAACAGACACTAAGCAGTTTCTCAGAAAGCTTCTTTCCAGATTTCATCTGAGGATATTTCCTTTTTCAACATAGACCTGTATTGGCTTCCAAATATCACTTTGCCAATTCCACAAGAACTGTCTTAGCTAAAGGCGTATGAAGGGGAAAGCTGTAACTCTGTGAGATGATTTCACAGAACACAAAGAACTTTCTCTGAAAGCTTCTTTCTCTTTGTTATCGGAGGATATTTCCTTTGTCCTATAGTCTTCAAAGGGATCCGAAATATCTGTTCTAAGATTCCACAGAAATAAGGCTATCAAAGAGGTCCACGAAATATAGATGTAACTCTATGAGATGAATTAACAGAACACTAAGCAGTTTCTCAGAAAGCTTCTTTCCAGATTTCATCTGAGGTCATTTCCTTTTTCACCCTAGCCCTGTATGGGCTTCCAAATATCACTTTGCCAATTCCACAAGAACTGTCGTAGCGAAAGGCTTCCTGAGGGGAAAGCTTTAACTCTGTGAGATGATTTCACAGAACACAAAGAAGTTTCTAAGTAAGCTTTTTTCTCTTTGTTATCGGAGGATATTTCCTTTGGCCCTATAGTCTTCTAAGGGATCCGAAATATCTGTTCTCAGATTCCACAGAAATAAGGCTAGCAAAGAGATCCACGAAATACAGATGTAACTCTGTGAGATGGAATAACAGAACACTAAGCAGTTTCTCAGAAAGCTTCTTTCCAGACTTCATGTGAGGATAATTCCTTTTTCACCGTAGCCTGTATGGGATTCCAAATATCACTTTGCCAATTCCACAAGAACTGTCTTAGCGAAAGGCTTCTTGAGGGGAAAGCTGTAACTCGTTGAGATGATTTCACAGAACACAAAGAAGTTTCTCAGAAAGCTTTTTCTCTTTGTTATCGGAGGATATTTCCTTTGGCCCTATAGTCTTCTAAGGGATCCAAAATATCTGTTCTCAGATTCCACAGAAATAAGGCTAGCAAAGAGATCCACGAAATACAGATATAACTCTATGAAACGAATTAACAGAACACTAAGCAGTTTCTCAGAAATCTTCTTTCCAGACTTCATCTGAGGATATTTCCTTTTTCAACGTAACCCTCAGTGGGCTTCCAAATATCACGTTGCCAATTCCACAAGAACTTTCTTAGCGAAAGGCTTCTTGAGGGGAAAGCTGTAATTCTCTGAGATGATTTCACAGAACACAAAGAAGTTTCTCAGAAAGCTTCTTTCTCTTTGTTATCGGAGGATATTTCCTTTGTCCCTATAGTCTTCTAATGGATCCGAAATATCTGTTCTCAGATTCTACGGAAATACGGATAGCAAAGAGGTCCACGAAATACAGATGTAACTCTATGAGATGAATTAACAGAACACTAAGTAGCTTCTCAGAAAGCTTCTTTCCAGATTTCATCTGAGGATATTTCCTTTTTCACCATAGCCCTGTATTGGCTTACAAATATCACTTTGCCAATTCCACAAGAACTGTCTTAGCGAAAGGCTTCTTGAGGGGAAAGCTGTAACTCTGTGAGATGATTTCACAGAACACAAGGAAGTTTCTCAGAAAGCTTCTTTTTCTTTGTTATCGGGGGATATTACCTTTGGCCCTGTAGTCTTCAAAGGGATCCGAAATATCTGTTCTCAGTTTCCACAGAAATAAGGCTAGAAAAGAGTTCCATGAAATACAGATGTAACTCTATGAGATGAATTAACAGAACACTAAGCAGTTTCTCAGAAAGCTTCTTTCCAGATTTCATCTGAGGTTATTTCCTTTTTCACCCTAGCCCTGTATGGGCTTCCAAATATCACTTTGCCTATTCCACAAGAACTGTCGTAGCGAAAGGCTTCTTGGAGGGAAAGCTGTAACTCTGTGAGATGATTTCACAGAACACAAAGAAGTTTCTCAGAAAGCTTTTTTCTCTTTGTTATCGGAGGATATTTTCTTTGGCCCTATAGTCTTCTAAGGGATCCGAAATATCTGTTCTCAGATTCCACAGAAATAAGGCTAGCAAAGAGATCCACGAAATACAGATGTAACTCTGTGAGATGGATTAACAGAACACTAAGCAGTTTCTCAGAAAGCTTCTTTCCAGACTTCATCTGAGTATAATTCCTTTTTCACCATAGCCCTGTATGGGATTCCAAACATCACTTTGCGAATTCCACAAGAACTGTCTTAGCGAAAGGCTTCTTGAGGGGAAAGCTGTAACTCTGTGAGATGATTTCACAGAACACAAAGAAGTTTCTCAGAAAGCTTCTTTCTCTTTGTTATCGGAGGATATTTCCCTTGGCCCTATAGTCTTCAAAGGGATCCGAAATATCTGTTCTCAGATTCCACAGAAATAAGGCTAGCAAAGAGATGCACGACATACAGATGTAACTCGGTGAGATGAATTAACAGAACACTAAGCAGTTTCTCAGAAAGTTTCTTTCCAGATTTCATCTGAGGATATTTCCTTTTTCACCATAGCCCTCTATGCGCTACCAACTATCACTTTGCCAATTCCACAAGAACTGTCTTAGCGAAAGGCTTCTTGAGGGGAAAGCTGTAACTCGTTGAGATGATTTCACAGAACACAAAGAAGTTTTTCAGAAATCTACTTTCTCTTTGTTATCTGAGGATATTTCCTTTGGCACTATAGTCTTCTATGGGTTACGAAATATCTGCTCTCAGATTCCACAGAAATAAGGCTAGCAAAGAGGTCCACGAAATACAGATGTAACTCTATGTGATGAATTAAGAGAACACTAAGCAATTTCTCAGAGAGCTTCTTTCCAGATTTCATCTGAGGATATTTCCTTTTTACCGTAGCCCTCTATGGAATTCCAAATTCCACTTTGGCAATTACACAAGAACTTTCTTAGCGAAAGGCTTCTTGAGGGGAAAGCTGTAACTCTGTGAGGTGATTTCACAGAACACAAAGAAGTGTCTCAGAAAGCTTCTTTCTCTTTCTTATTGGAGGATATTTCCTTTGGCCCTATAGTCTTCTAAGGGATCCGAAATATCTGTTCTCAGATTCCACAGAAATAAGGCTAGCAAAGACATCCACGAAATACAGATGTAACTCGGTGAGATGAATTAACAGACACTAAGCAGTTTCTCAGAAAGCTTCTTTCCAGATTTCATCTGAGGATACTTAGTGTTTCAACATAGCCCTCTATGGGCTTCCAAATATCACTTTTCCAATTCCACAAGATCTGTCTTAGCGAAAGGCTTCTTGAGGGCAAAGCTGTAACTCTGTGAGATGATTTCACAGAACACGAAGAAGTTTCTCAGAAAGCTTCTTTCTCTTTGTTATCGGAGGATATTTCCTTTGGCCCTGTAGTCTTCTATGGGATCCGAAATATCTGTTCTCAGATTCCACAGAAATAAGGCTAGCAAAGAGATCCACGAAATACAGATGTAACTCTGTGAGATGAATTAACAGAACACTAAGCAGTTTCTCAGAAAGCTTCTTTCCAGATTTCATCTGAGGATATTTCCTTTTTCACAATAGCCCTCTATGCGCTTCCAAATATCACTTTGCCAATTCCACAAGAACTATCTTAGCGAAAGGCTTCTTGAGGGGAAAGCTGTAACTCTGTGAGATGATATCACAGAACACAAAGAAGTTTCTCAGAAAGCTTCTTTCTCTTTGTTATCGGAGGATAGTCCCTTTGTCCCTATAGTCTTCTAAGGAATCCGAAATATCTGTTCTCAGATTCCACAGAAATAAGGATAGCAAAGAGATCCACGAAATCCAGATGTAACTCGGTTAAGTGAATTAACAGACACTATGCAGTTTCTCAGAAAGCTTCTTTCCAGATTTCATCTGAGGATACTTCCTGTTTCACCATAGCCCTCTATGGGCTTCCAAATATCACTTTGCCAATTCCACAAGATCTGTCTTAGCGAAAGTCTTCTTTAGGGGAAAGCTGTAACTCTGTGAGATGATTTCACAGAACACAAAGAAGTTTCTCAGAAAGCTTCTTTCCCTTTGTTATCGGAGGATATTTCCTTTGGCCCTGTAGTCTTCTATGGGATCCGAAATATCTCTTCTCAGATTCCACAGAAATAAGGCTAGCAAAGAGATCCACGAAATACAGATGTAACTCTCTGAGATGAATTAACAGAACACTAAGCAGTTTCTCAGAAAGCATCTTTCCAGATTTCATCTGAGGATATTTCCTTTTTCACCATAGCCCTCTAAGGGCTTCCAAATATCACTTTGTCAATTCCACAAGAAGTGTCTTAGCGAAAGGCTTCTTGAGCGGAAAGCTGTAACTCTGTGAGATGATTTCACAGAACACAAAGAAGTTTCTCAGAAAGCTTCTTTCTCTTTGTTATCGGAGGATATTTCCTTTGGGCCTATAGTATTCAAAGGGATCCGAAATATCTGTTCTCAGATTCCACAGAAATAAGGCTAGCAAAGAGATCCACGAAATACAGATATAACTCTATGAGACGAATTAACAGAACATTAAGCAGTTTCTCAGAAAGCTTCTTTCCAGACTTCATCTGAGGATATTTCCTTTTTCACCGTAACCCTCAGTGGGCTTCCAAATATCACGTTGCCAATTCCACAAGAACTGTCTTAGCGAAAGGCTTCTTGAGGGGAAAGCTGTAATTCTCTGAGATGATTTCACAGAACACAAAGAAGTTTCTCAGAAAGTGTCTTTGTCTTTGTTATCTGAGGATATTTCCTTTGGCCCTATAGTCTTCAGAGGGATCCGAAATATCTGTTCTCAGATTCCACAGAAATAAGGCTAGCAAAGAGATCCACGAAATACAGATGTAACTCTGTGAGATGAATTAACAGAACAGTAAGCAGTTTCACAGAAAGCTTCTTTCCATATTTCATCTGAGGATATTTCCTTTTTCACCATAGCCCTCTATGGGCTTACAAATATCACTTTGCCAATTCCACTAGAACTGTCTTAGCGAAAGGCTTCTTGAGGGGAAAGCTGTAACTCTGTGAGATGATTTCACAGAACACAAAGAAGTTTCTCAGAAAGCTTCTTTCTCTTTCTTATCGTTGGATATTTCCTTTGGCCCTATAGTCTTCAAAGGGATCCGAAATATCTGTTCTCAGATTCCACAGAAATAAGGCTAGCAAAGAGATCTACGAAGCACAGATGTAACTCTGTGTGATGAAGTAACAGAACACTAAGTAGTTTCTCAGGAAGCTTCTTTCCATATTTTATCTGAGGATATTTCCCTTTTCACAATTGCTCTCTAAGCGCTTCCAAATATCACTTTGCCAATTCCACAAGAACTGTCTTAGCGAAAGGCTTCTTGAGGGGAAAGCTGTAACTCTGTGAGATGATTTCACAGAACACAAAGAAGTTTCTCAGAAAGCTTCCTTCTCTTTGTTATTGGAGGATATTTGCTTTGGACCTATAGTCTTCAAAGGGATCCGAAATATCTGTTCTCAGAATCAACAGAAATAAGGCTAGCAAAGAGATCCACGAAATACAGATATAACTATGTGAGAGGAATGAACAGAACACTAAGCAGTTTCTCAGAAAGCTTCTTTCCAGATTTCATCTGAGGATATTTCCTTTTTCACCATGGCCCTCTATGGGCTTCCAAATATCACTTTGCCAATTCCACAAGATCTGTCTTAGCGAAAGGCTTCTTGAGGGGAAAGCTGTAACTCTGTGAGATGATTTCACAGAACACAAAGAAGTTTCTCAAAAAGCTTCTTTCTCTTTGTTATCGGAGGATATTTCCTTTGGCCCTGTAGTCTTCTATGGGATCCGAAATATCTCTTCTCAGATTCCACAGAAATAAGGCTAGCAAAGAGATCCACGAAATACAGATATAACTCTGTGAGATGAATTAACAGAACACTAAGCAGTTTCTCAGAAAGCTTCTTTCCAGATTTCATCTGATTATATTTCCTTTTTCACCATTGCCCTCTATGGGCTTCCAAATATCACTTTGCCAATTCCACAGGAACTGTCTTAGCGAAAGGCTTGTTGAGGGGAAAGCTGTAATTCTCTGAGATGATTTCACAGAACACAAAGAAGTTTCTCAGAATGCGTATTTGTCTTTGTTATCGGAGGATATTTCCTTTGGCCCTGTAGTCTTCAAAGGGATCCGAATTATCTGTTCTCAGATTCCACAGAAATAAGGCTAGCAAAGGGATCCACGAAATACAGATGTAACTCTGTGAGATGAATTAACAGAACAGTAAGCAGTTTCACAGAAAGCTTCTTTCCATATTTCATTTGAAGATAATTCCTTTTTCACCATAGCCCTCTATGGGCTTACAAATATTACTTTGCCAATTCCACAAGAACTGTCTTAGCGAAAGGCTTCTTGAGGGGAAAGCTGTAACTCTGTGAGATGATTTCACTGAACACAAAGAAGTTTCTCAGAAGGCTTCTTTCTCTTTGTTATCGTTGGATATTTCGTTTGGCTCTATACTCTTCTAAGGGATCCGAAATATCTGTTCTCAGATTCCAAAGAAATAAGGCTAGCAAAGAGATCCACTAAATCCAGATGTAACTCGGTTAGATGAATCAACAGACACTAAGCAGTTTCTCTGAAAGCTTCTTTCCAGATTTCATCTGAGGATACTTCCTGTTTCACCATATCCCTCTACGGGCTTCCAAATATCACTTTGCCAATTCCACAAGATCTGTCTTAGCGAAAGGCTTCTTGAGGGTAAAGCTGTAACTCTGTGAGATGATTTCACTGAACACAAAGAAGTTTCTCAGAAAGCTTCTTTCTCTTTGTTATCGGAGGATATTTCCTTTGGCCCTGTAGTCTTCTATGGGATCCGAAATATCTCTTCTCAGATTCCACAGAAATAAGGCTAGCAAAGAGATCCACGAAATACAGATATAACTCTGTGAGATGAATTAACAGAACACTAAGCAGTTTCTCAGAAAGCTTCTTTCCAGATTTCATCTGAGGATATTTCCTTTTTCACCCTAGCCCGGTATGGGCTTCCAAATATCACTTTGCCAATTCCACAAGATCTGTCTTAGCGAAAGGCTTCTTGAGGGGAAAGCTGTAACTCTGTGAGATGATTTCACGGAACACGAAGAAGTTTCTCAGAAAGCTTCTTTCTCTTTGTTATCGGAGGATATTTTCTTTGGCCCTATAGTCTTCTAAGGTATCCGAAATATCTGTTATCAGATTCCACAGAAATAAGGCTAGCAAAGAGATCCACGAAATTCAGATGTACCTCTATGAGATGAATTAACAAAACACTAAGCAGTTCCTCAGAAAGCTTCTTTGCAGATTTCATCTGAGGATATTTCCTTTTTCACCATAGCCCTGTATGGGCTTCGAAATATCACTTTGCCAATTCCACAAGAACTGTGTTAGCGAAAGGCTTCTTGAGGGAAAGCTGTAACTCTGTGAGATAATTTCACAGAACACAAAGAAGTTTCTCAGAAAGCTTCTTTCTCTTTGTTATCGGAGGATATTTCCTATGGCCCTCTAGTCTTCTAAGGGATCCGAAATAACTGTTCTCGGATTCCACAGAAATAAGGCTAGCAAAGAGATCCACGAAATACAGATGTAACTCTATGAGATGAATTAAGAGAACACTAAGCAATTTCTCAGAAAGCTTCTTTCCAGATTTCATCTGAAGATATTTCCTTTTTACCGTAACCCTCTATGGAATTCCAAATAGCACTTTGGCAATTACACAAGAACTTTCTTAGCGAAAGGCTTCTTCAGGGGAAAGCTGTAACTCTGTGAGGTGATTTCACAGAACACAAAGAAGTGTCTCAGAAAGCTTCTTTCTCTTTGTTATCGGAGGATATTTCCTTTGGCCCTGTAGTCTTCTATGGGATCCGAAATATCTGTTCTCAGATTCCACAGAAATAAGGCTAGCAAAGCGATCCACGAAATACCGATGCAACTCTGTGAGATGAATTAACAGAACACTAAGCAGTTTCTCAGAAAGCTTCTTTCCAGATTTCATCTGAGGATATTTCGTTTTTCACCATAGCCCTCTGGGGGCTTCCAAATATCACTTTGCCAATTCCACAAGAACTGTCTTAGCGAAAGGCTTCTTGAGGGGAAAGATGTAACTCTCTGATATGATTTCACAGAACACAAAGAAGTTTCTCAGAAAGATTCTTTCTCTTTGTTATCGGAGGATATTTCCTTTGGCCCTATAGTCTTCTAAGGGATCCGAAATATCTGTTCTCAGATCCCACAGAAATAAGGCTAGCAAAGAGATCCACGAAAAACAGATGTAACTCTGTGAGATGAATTAACAGAACACTAAACAGTTTTTCAGAAAGCTTCTTTCCATATTTCATCTGACGATATTTACTTATTCACCGTAGCCCACCATGGGCTGCCAAATATCACTTTGCCAATTCCACAAGAACTCTTGCAGCGAAAGACTTCTTCAGGGGAAAGCTGTAACACTGTGAAATGATTTCACAGAACACAAAGAAGTTTCTCAGAAAGCTTCTTTCTCTTTGTTATCGGAGGATATTTCGTTTGGCCCTATATTCTTCAAAGGGATCCGAAATATCTGTTCTCAGATTCCACAGAACTAAGGCTAGCAAAGAGATCCACGAAATACAGATGTAACTCGGTTAGATGAATTAACAGACACTAAGCAGTTTCTCAGAAAGCTTCTTTCCAGATTTCATCTGAGGATACTTCCTGTTTCACCATAGCCCTCTATGGGCTTCCAAATATCACTTTGCCAATTCCACAAGATCTGTCTTAGCGAAAGGCTTCTTGAGGGGAAAGCTGTAACTCTGTGAGATGATTTCACAGACACAAAGAAGTTTCTCAAAAAGCTTCTTTCTCTTTGTTATCGGAGGATATTTCCTTTGGCCCTGTAGTCTTCTATGGGATTCGAAATATCGCTTCTCAGATTCCACAGAAATAAGGCTAGCAAAGAGATCCACGAAATACAGATGTAACTCTGTGAGATGAATTAACAGAACACTAAGCAGTTTCTCAGAAAGCTTCTTTCCAGATTTCATCTGATTATATTTCCTTTTTCAACCTAGCCCTGTATGGGCTTCCAAATATCACTTTGCCAATTCCACAGGAACTGTCTTAGCGAAAGGCTTCTTGAGGGGAAAGCTGTAACTCTGTGAGATGATTTCACAGAACACAAAGAAGTTTCTCAGAAAGCTTTTTCTCTTTGTTATCGGAGGATATTTCCTTTGGCCCTCTAGTCTTGTAAGGGATCCAAAATATCTGTTCTCAGATTCCACAGAAATAAGGCTAGCAAAGAGATCCACGAAATACAGATATAACCCTATGAGACGAATTAACAGAACACTAAGCAGTTTCTCAGAAAGCTTCTTTCCAGACTTCATCTGAGGATATTTCCTTTTTCACCGTAACCCTCAGTGGGCTTCCAAATATCACGTTGCCAATTCCACAAGAACTGTCTTAGCTAAAGGTTTCTTGAGGGGAAAGCTGTAATTCTCTGAGGTGATTTCACAGAACACAAAGAAGTTTCTCAGAAAGCGTCTTTGTCTTTGTTATCGGAGGATATTTCCTTTGGCCCTATAGTCTTCAAAGGGATCCGAAATATCTGTTCTCAGATTCTACAGAAATAAGGCTAGCAAGGAGACCCAGGAAATCCAGATGTAACTCGGTTAGATGAATTAACAGACACTAAGCAGTTTCTCAGAAAGCTTCTTTCCAGATTTCATCTGAGGATACTTCCTGTTTCACCATAGCCCTCTATGGGCTTCCAAATATCACTTTGCCAATTCCACAAGATCTGTCTTAGCGAAAGTCTTCTTGAGGGTAAAGCTGTAACTCTGTGAGATGGTTTCACTGAACACAAAGAAGTTTCTCAGAAAGCTTCTTTCTCTTTGTTATCGGAGGATATTTCCTTTGGCCCTGTAGTCTTCTGTGGGATCCGAAATATCTCTTCTCAGATTCCACAGAAATAAGGATAGCAAAGAGATCCACGAAATACAGATGTAACTCTGTGAGATGAATTAACAGAACACTAAGCAGTTTCTCAGAAAGCTTCTTTCCAGATTTCATCTGAGGATATTTCCTTTTTCACCCTAGCCCTGTATGTGCTTCGAAATATCTCTTTGCCAATTCCACAAGAACTGTCTTAGCGAAAGACTTCTTGAGGGGAAAGCTGTAACTCTGTGAGATGATTTCACAGAACACAAAGTAGTTTCTCAGAAAGCTTCTTTCTCTTTGTTATCGGAGGATATTTCCTTTGGCCCTATAGTCTTCTAAGGTATCCGAAATATCTGTTGTCAGACTCCACAGAAATAAGGCTAGCAAAGAGATCCACGAAATTCAGATGTACCTCTATGAGATGAATTAACAAAACACTAAGCAGTTCCTCAGAAAGCTTCTTTGCAGATTTCATCTGAGGATATTTCCTTTTTCACCGTAGCCCTGTATGGGCTTCCAAATATCACTTTGCCAATTCCACAAGAACTGTGTTAGCGAAAGGCTTCTTTTTTTTTTTTTTTTTGAGACGGAGTCTGGCTCTGTCACCCAGGCTGGAGTGCAGTGGCGTGATCTCGGCTCACTGCAAGCTCCGCCTCCCGGGTTCACGCCATTCTCCTGTCTCAGCCTCCCGAGTAGCTGGGACTACAGGCGCCCGCCACCTCGCCCGGCTAGTTTTTTGTATTTTTTAGTAGAGACGGGGTTTCACCGTGTTAGCCAGGATGGTCTCGATCTCCTGACCTCGTGTTCCGCCCGTCTCGGCCTCCCAAAGTGCTGGGATTACAGGCTTGAGCCACCGCGCCCGGCCGCGAAAGGTTTCTTGAGGGGAAAGCTGTAACTCTGTGAGATGATTTCTCAGAACACAAAGTAGTTTCTCAGAAAGCTTCTTTCCAGATTTCATCTGAGGATATTTCCTTTTTCAACATAGCCCTGTATTGGCTTCCAAATATCACTTTGCCAATTCCACAAGAACTGTCGTAGCGAAAGGCTTCTTGAGCGGAAAGCTGTAACTCTGTGAGATGATTTCACAGAACACAAAGAAGTTTCTCAGAAAGCTTCTTTCTCTTTGTTATCGGAGGATATTTCCTTTGGGCCTATAGTATTCAAAGGGATCCGAAATATCTGTTCTCAGATTCCACAGAAATAAGGCTAGCAAAGAGATCCACGAAATACAGATATAACTCTATGAGACGAATTAACAGAACACTAAGCAGTTTCTCAGAAAGCTTCTTTCCAGACTTCATCTGAGGATATTTCCTTTTTCACCGTAACCCTCAGTGGGCTTCCAAATATCACGTTGCCAATTCCACAAGAACTGTCTTAGCGAAAGGCTTCTTGAGGGGAAAGATGTAATTCTCTGAGATGATTTCACAGAACACAAAGAAGTTTCTCAGAAAGCGTCTTTGTCTTTGTTATCTGAGGATATTTCCTTTGGCCCTATAGTCTTCAAAGGGATCCGAAATATCTGTTCTCAGATTCCACAGAAATAAGGCTAGCAAAGAGATCCACGAAATACAGATGTAACTCTGTGAGATGAATTAACAGAACAGTAAGCAGTTTCACAGAAAGCTTCTTTCCATATTTCATCTGAGGATATTTCCTTTTTCACCATAGCCCTCTATGGGCTTACAAATATCACTTTGCCAATTCTACTAGAACTGTCTTAGCGAAAGGCTTCTTGAGGGGAAAGCTGTAACTCTGTGAGATGATTTCACAGAACACAAAGAAGTTTCTCAGAAAGCTTCTTTCTCTTTCTTATCGTTGGATATTTCCTTTGGCCCTATAGTCTTCAAAGGGATCCGAAATATCTGTTCTCAGATTCCACAGAAATAAGGCTAGCAAAGAGATCTACGAAACACAGATGTAACTCTGTGTGATGAATTAACAGAACACTAAGTAGTTTCTCAGGAAGCTTCTTTCCATATTTTATCTGAGGATATTTCCTTTTTCACAATTGCTCTCTAAGCGCTTCCAAATATCACTTTGCCAATTCCACAAGAACTGTCTTAGCGAAAGGCTTCTTGAGGGGAAAGCTGTAACTCTGTGAGATGATTTCACAGAACACAAAGAAGTTTCTCAGAAAGCTTCCTTCTCTTTGTTATTGGAGGATATTTGCTTTGGACCTATAGTCTTCAAAGGGATCCGAAATATCTGTTCTCAGATTCAACAGAAATAAGGCTAGCAAAGAGATCCACGAAATACAGATATAACTATGTGAGAGGAATGAACAGAACACTAAGCAGTTTCTCAGAAAGCTTCTTTCCAGATTTCATCTGAGGATATTTCCTTTTTCACCATGGCCCTCTATGGGCTTCCAAATATCACTTTGCCAATTCCACAAGATCTGTCTTAGCGAAAGGCTTCTTGAGGGGAAAGCTGTAACTCTGTGAGATGATTTCACAGAACACAAAGAAGTTTCTCAAAAAGCTTCTTTCTCTTTGTTATCGGAGGATATTTCCTTTGGCCCTGTAGTCTTCTATGGGATCCGAAATATCTCTTCTCAGATTCCACAGAAATAAGGCTAGCAAAGAGATCCACGAAATACAGATATAACTCTGTGAGATGAATTAACAGAACACTAAGCAGTTTCTCAGAAAGCTTCTTTCCAGATTTCATCTGATTATATTTCCTTTTTCACCATTGCCCTCTATGGGCTTCCAAATATCACTTTGCCAATTCCACAGGAACTGTCTTAGCGAAAGGCTTGTTGAGGGGACAGCTGTAATTCTCTGAGATGATTTCACAGAACACAAAGAAGTTTCTCAGAATGCGTATTTGTCTTTGTTATCGGAGGATATTTCCTTTGGCCCTATAGTCTTCAAAGGGATCCGAATTATCTGTTCTCAGATTCCACAGAAATAAGGCTAGCAAAGGGATCCACGAAATACAGATGTAACTCTGTGAGATGAATTAACAGAACAGTAAGCAGTTTCACAGAAAGCTTCTTTCCATATTTCATTTGAAGATAATTCCTTTTTCACCATAGCCCTCTATGGGCTTACAAATATTACTTTGCCAATTCCACAAGAACTGTCTTAGCGAAAGGCTTCTTGAGGGGAAAGCTGTAACTCTGTGAGATGATTTCACTGAACACAAAGAAGTTTCTCAGAAAGCTTCTTTCTCTTTGTAATCGGAGGATATTTCCTTTGGCCCTGTAGTCTTCTATGGGATCCGAAATATCTCTTCTCAGATTCCACAGAAATAAGGCTAGCAAAGAGATCCACGTTATACAGATATAACTCTGTGAGATGAATTAACAGAACACTAAGCAGTTTCTCAGAAAGCTTCTTTCCAGATTTCATCTGAGTATATTTCCTTTTTCACCCTAGCCCGGTATGGGCTTCCAAATATCACTTTGCCAATTCCACAAGAACTGTCTTAGCGAAAGGCTTCTTGAGGGGAAAGCTGTAACTCGTTGAGATGATTTCACAGAACACAAAGTAGTTTCTCAGAAATCTTCTTTCTCTTTGTTATCTGAGGATATTTCCTTTTGCACTATAGTCTTCTAAGGGTTACGAAATATCTGCTCTCATATTCGACAGAAATAAGGCTAGCAAAGAAGTCCACGAAATACAGATGTAAATCTATGTGATGAATTAAGAGAACACTAAGCAATTTCTCAGAGAGCTTCTTTCCAGATTTCATCTGAGGATATTTCCTTTTTACCGTAGCCCTCTATGGAATTCCAAATAGCACTTTGGCAATTACACAAGAACTGTCTTAGCGAAAGGCTTCTTGAGGGGAAAGCTGTAACTCTGTGAGGTGATTTCACAGAACACAAAGAAGTGTCTCAGAAAGCTTCTTTCTCTTTGTTATCGGAGGATATTTCCCTTGGCCCTATAGTCTTCAAAGGGATCCGAAATATCTGTTCTCAGATGCCATAGAAATAAGGCTAGCAAAGATATCCACGAAATATAGATGTAACTCGGTGAGATGAATTAACAGACACTAAGCAGTTTCTCAGAAAGCTTCTCTCCAGATTTCATCTGAGGATATTTCCTTTTTCAACATAGACCTGTATTGGCTTCCAAATATCACTTTGCCAATTCCACAAGAACTGTCTTAGCTAAAGGCGTATGAAGGGGAAAGCTGTAACTCTGTGAGATGATTTCACAGAACACAAAGAACTTTCTCTGAAAGCTTCTTTCTCTTTGTTATCGGAGGATATTTCCTTTGTCCTATAGTCTTCAAAGGGATCTGAAATATCTGTTCTAAGATTCCACAGAAATAAGGCTATCAAAGAGGTCCACGAAATATAGATGTAACTCTATGAGATGAATTAACAGAACACTAAGCAGTTTCTCAGAAAGCTTCTTTCCAGATTTCATCTGAGGTCATTTCCTTTTTCACCCTAGCCCTGTATGGGATTCCAAATATCACTTTGCCAATTCCACAAGAACTGTCGTAGCGAAAGGCTTCCTGAGGGGAAAGCTTTAACTCTGTGAGATGATTTCACAGAACACAAAGAAGTTTCTAAGTAAGCTTTTTTCTCTTTGTTATCGGAGGATATTTCCTTTGGCCCTATAGTCTTCTAAGGGATCCGAAATATCTGTTCTCAGATTCCACAGAAATAAGGCTAGCAAAGAGATCCACGAAATACAGATGTAACTCTGTGAGATGAATTAACAGAACAGTAAGCAGTTTCACAGAAAGCTTCTTTCCATATTTCATCTGAGGATATTTCCTTTTTCACCATAGCCCTCTATGGGCTTACAAATATCACTTTGCCAATTCCACTAGAACTGTCTTAGCGAAAGGCTTCTTGAGGGGAAAGCTGTAACTCTGTGAGATGATTTCACAGAACACAAAGAAGTTTCTCAGAAAGCTTCTTTCTCTTTCTTATCGTTGGATATTTCCTTTGGCCCTATAGTCTTCAAAGGGATCCGAAATATCTGTTCTCAGATTCCACAGAAATAAGGCTAGCAAAGAGATCTACGAAGCACAGATGTAACTCTGTGTGATGAAGTAACAGAACACTAAGTAGTTTCTCAGGAAGCTTCTTTCCATATTTTATCTGAGGATATTTCCCTTTTCACAATTGCTCTCTAAGCGCTTCCAAATATCACTTTGCCAATTCCACAAGAACTGTCTTAGCGAAAGGCTTCTTGAGGGGAAAGCTGTAACTCTGTGAGATGATTTCACAGAACACAAAGAAGTTTCTCAGAAAGCTTCCTTCTCTTTGTTATTGGAGGATATTTGCTTTGGACCTATAGTCTTCAAAGGGATCCGAAATATCTGTTCTCAGAATCAACAGAAATAAGGCTAGCAAAGAGATCCACGAAATACAGATATAACTATGTGAGAGGAATGAACAGAACACTAAGCAGTTTCTCAGAAAGCTTCTTTCCAGATTTCATCTGAGGATATTTCCTTTTTCACCATGGCCCTCTATGGGCTTCCAAATATCACTTTGCCAATTCCACAAGATCTGTCTTAGCGAAAGGCTTCTTGAGGGGAAAGCTGTAACTCTGTGAGATGATTTCACAGAACACAAAGAAGTTTCTCAAAAAGCTTCTTTCTCTTTGTTATCGGAGGATATTTCCTTTGGCCCTGTAGTCTTCTATGGGATCCGAAATATCTCTTCTCAGATTCCACAGAAATAAGGCTAGCAAAGAGATCCACGAAATACAGATATAACTCTGTGAGATGAATTAACAGAACACTAAGCAGTTTCTCAGAAAGCTTCTTTCCAGATTTCATCTGATTATATTTCCTTTTTCACCATTGCCCTCTATGGGCTTCCAAATATCACTTTGCCAATTCCACAGGAACTGTCTTAGCGAAAGGCTTGTTGAGGGGAAAGCTGTAATTCTCTGAGATGATTTCACAGAACACAAAGAAGTTTCTCAGAATGCGTATTTGTCTTTGTTATCGGAGGATATTTCCTTTGGCCCTGTAGTCTTCAAAGGGATCCGAATTATCTGTTCTCAGATTCCACAGAAATAAGGCTAGCAAAGGGATCCACGAAATACAGATGTAACTCTGTGAGATGAATTAACAGAACAGTAAGCAGTTTCACAGAAAGCTTCTTTCCATATTTCATTTGAAGATAATTCCTTTTTCACCATAGCCCTCTATGGGCTTACAAATATTACTTTGCCAATTCCACAAGAACTGTCTTAGCGAAAGGCTTCTTGAGGGGAAAGCTGTAACTCTGTGAGATGATTTCACTGAACACAAAGAAGTTTCTCAGAAGGCTTCTTTCTCTTTGTTATCGTTGGATATTTCGTTTGGCTCTATACTCTTCTAAGGGATCCGAAATATCTGTTCTCAGATTCCAAAGAAATAAGGCTAGCAAAGAGATCCACTAAATCCAGATGTAACTCGGTTAGATGAATCAACAGACACTAAGCAGTTTCTCTGAAAGCTTCTTTCCAGATTTCATCTGAGGATACTTCCTGTTTCACCATATCCCTCTACGGGCTTCCAAATATCACTTTGCCAATTCCACAAGATCTGTCTTAGCGAAAGGCTTCTTGAGGGTAAAGCTGTAACTCTGTGAGATGATTTCACTGAACACAAAGAAGTTTCTCAGAAAGCTTCTTTCTCTTTGTTATCGGAGGATATTTCCTTTGGCCCTGTAGTCTTCTATGGGATCCGAAATATCTCTTCTCAGATTCCACAGAAATAAGGCTAGCAAAGAGATCCACGAAATACAGATATAACTCTGTGAGATGAATTAACAGAACACTAAGCAGTTTCTCAGAAAGCTTCTTTCCAGATTTCATCTGAGGATATTTCCTTTTTCACCCTAGCCCGGTATGGGCTTCCAAATATCACTTTGCCAATTCCACAAGATCTGTCTTAGCGAAAGGCTTCTTGAGGGGAAAGCTGTAACTCTGTGAGATGATTTCACGGAACACGAAGAAGTTTCTCAGAAAGCTTCTTTCTCTTTGTTATCGGAGGATATTTTCTTTGGCCCTATAGTCTTCTAAGGTATCCGAAATATCTGTTATCAGATTCCACAGAAATAAGGCTAGCAAAGAGATCCACGAAATTCAGATGTACCTCTATGAGATGAATTAACAAAACACTAAGCAGTTCCTCAGAAAGCTTCTTTGCAGATTTCATCTGAGGATATTTCCTTTTTCACCATAGCCCTGTATGGGCTTCGAAATATCACTTTGCCAATTCCACAAGAACTGTGTTAGCGAAAGGCTTCTTGAGGGAAAGCTGTAACTCTGTGAGATAATTTCACAGAACACAAAGAAGTTTCTCAGAAAGCTTCTTTCTCTTTGTTATCGGAGGATATTTCCTATGGCCCTCTAGTCTTCTAAGGGATCCGAAATAACTGTTCTCGGATTCCACAGAAATAAGGCTAGCAAAGAGATCCACGAAATACAGATGTAACTCTATGAGATGAATTAAGAGAACACTAAGCAATTTCTCAGAAAGCTTCTTTCCAGATTTCATCTGAAGATATTTCCTTTTTACCGTAACCCTCTATGGAAT
Organism: Macaca nemestrina; assembly: GCF_043159975.1. NCBI lineage: Eukaryota > Metazoa > Chordata > Mammalia > Primates > Cercopithecidae > Macaca > Macaca nemestrina. Next base: position 30,506,340 of record NC_092143.1, read on the forward strand.
TCCAAATAGCACTTTGGCAATTACACAAGAACTTTCTTAGCGAAAGGCTTCTTCAGGGGAAAGCTGTAACTCTGTGAGGTGATTTCACAGAACACAAAGAAGTGTCTCAGAAAGCTTCTTTCTCTTTGTTATCGGAGGATATTTCCTTTGGCCCTGTAGTCTTCTATGGGATCCGAAATATCTGTTCTCAGATTCCACAGAAATAAGGCTAGCAAAGCGATCCACGAAATACCGATGCAACTCTGTGAGATGAATTAACAGAACACTAAGCAGTTTCTCAGAAAGCTTCTTTCCAGATTTCATCTGAGGATATTTCGTTTTTCACCATAGCCCTCTGGGGGCTTCCAAATATCACTTTGCCAATTCCACAAGAACTGTCTTAGCGAAAGGCTTCTTGAGGGGAAAGATGTAACTCTCTGATATGATTTCACAGAACACAAAGAAGTTTCTCAGAAAGATTCTTTCTCTTTGTTATCGGAGGATATTTCCTTTGGCCCTATAGTCTTCTAAGGGATCCGAAATATCTGTTCTCAGATCCCACAGAAATAAGGCTAGCAAAGAGATCCACGAAAAACAGATGTAACTCTGTGAGATGAATTAACAGAACACTAAACAGTTTTTCAGAAAGCTTCTTTCCATATTTCATCTGACGATATTTACTTATTCACCGTAGCCCACCATGGGCTGCCAAATATCACTTTGCCAATTCCACAAGAACTCTTGCAGCGAAAGACTTCTTCAGGGGAAAGCTGTAACACTGTGAAATGATTTCACAGAACACAAAGAAGTTTCTCAGAAAGCTTCTTTCTCTTTGTTATCGGAGGATATTTCGTTTGGCCCTATATTCTTCAAAGGGATCCGAAATATCTGTTCTCAGATTCCACAGAACTAAGGCTAGCAAAGAGATCCACGAAATACAGATGTAACTCGGTTAGATGAATTAACAGACACTAAGCAGTTTCTCAGAAAGCTTCTTTCCAGATTTCATCTGAGGATACTTCCTGTTTCACCATAGCCCTCTATGGGCTTCCAAATATCACTTTGCCAATTCCACAAGATCTGTCTTAGCGAAAGGCTTCTTGAGGGGAAAGCTGTAACTCTGTGAGATGATTTCACAGACACAAAGAAGTTTCTCAAAAAGCTTCTTTCTCTTTGTTATCGGAGGATATTTCCTTTGGCCCTGTAGTCTTCTATGGGATTCGAAATATCGCTTCTCAGATTCCACAGAAATAAGGCTAGCAAAGAGATCCACGAAATACAGATGTAACTCTGTGAGATGAATTAACAGAACACTAAGCAGTTTCTCAGAAAGCTTCTTTCCAGATTTCATCTGATTATATTTCCTTTTTCAACCTAGCCCTGTATGGGCTTCCAAATATCACTTTGCCAATTCCACAGGAACTGTCTTAGCGAAAGGCTTCTTGAGGGGAAAGCTGTAACTCTGTGAGATGATTTCACAGAACACAAAGAAGTTTCTCAGAAAGCTTTTTCTCTTTGTTATCGGAGGATATTTCCTTTGGCCCTCTAGTCTTGTAAGGGATCCAAAATATCTGTTCTCAGATTCCACAGAAATAAGGCTAGCAAAGAGATCCACGAAATACAGATATAACCCTATGAGACGAATTAACAGAACACTAAGCAGTTTCTCAGAAAGCTTCTTTCCAGACTTCATCTGAGGATATTTCCTTTTTCACCGTAACCCTCAGTGGGCTTCCAAATATCACGTTGCCAATTCCACAAGAACTGTCTTAGCTAAAGGTTTCTTGAGGGGAAAGCTGTAATTCTCTGAGGTGATTTCACAGAACACAAAGAAGTTTCTCAGAAAGCGTCTTTGTCTTTGTTATCGGAGGATATTTCCTTTGGCCCTATAGTCTTCAAAGGGATCCGAAATATCTGTTCTCAGATTCTACAGAAATAAGGCTAGCAAGGAGACCCAGGAAATCCAGATGTAACTCGGTTAGATGAATTAACAGACACTAAGCAGTTTCTCAGAAAGCTTCTTTCCAGATTTCATCTGAGGATACTTCCTGTTTCACCATAGCCCTCTATGGGCTTCCAAATATCACTTTGCCAATTCCACAAGATCTGTCTTAGCGAAAGTCTTCTTGAGGGTAAAGCTGTAACTCTGTGAGATGGTTTCACTGAACACAAAGAAGTTTCTCAGAAAGCTTCTTTCTCTTTGTTATCGGAGGATATTTCCTTTGGCCCTGTAGTCTTCTGTGGGATCCGAAATATCTCTTCTCAGATTCCACAGAAATAAGGATAGCAAAGAGATCCACGAAATACAGATGTAACTCTGTGAGATGAATTAACAGAACACTAAGCAGTTTCTCAGAAAGCTTCTTTCCAGATTTCATCTGAGGATATTTCCTTTTTCACCCTAGCCCTGTATGTGCTTCGAAATATCTCTTTGCCAATTCCACAAGAACTGTCTTAGCGAAAGACTTCTTGAGGGGAAAGCTGTAACTCTGTGAGATGATTTCACAGAACACAAAGTAGTTTCTCAGAAAGCTTCTTTCTCTTTGTTATCGGAGGATATTTCCTTTGGCCCTATAGTCTTCTAAGGTATCCGAAATATCTGTTGTCAGACTCCACAGAAATAAGGCTAGCAAAGAGATCCACGAAATTCAGATGTACCTCTATGAGATGAATTAACAAAACACTAAGCAGTTCCTCAGAAAGCTTCTTTGCAGATTTCATCTGAGGATATTTCCTTTTTCACCGTAGCCCTGTATGGGCTTCCAAATATCACTTTGCCAATTCCACAAGAACTGTGTTAGCGAAAGGCTTCTTTTTTTTTTTTTTTTTGAGACGGAGTCTGGCTCTGTCACCCAGGCTGGAGTGCAGTGGCGTGATCTCGGCTCACTGCAAGCTCCGCCTCCCGGGTTCACGCCATTCTCCTGTCTCAGCCTCCCGAGTAGCTGGGACTACAGGCGCCCGCCACCTCGCCCGGCTAGTTTTTTGTATTTTTTAGTAGAGACGGGGTTTCACCGTGTTAGCCAGGATGGTCTCGATCTCCTGACCTCGTGTTCCGCCCGTCTCGGCCTCCCAAAGTGCTGGGATTACAGGCTTGAGCCACCGCGCCCGGCCGCGAAAGGTTTCTTGAGGGGAAAGCTGTAACTCTGTGAGATGATTTCTCAGAACACAAAGTAGTTTCTCAGAAAGCTTCTTTCCAGATTTCATCTGAGGATATTTCCTTTTTCAACATAGCCCTGTATTGGCTTCCAAATATCACTTTGCCAATTCCACAAGAACTGTCGTAGCGAAAGGCTTCTTGAGCGGAAAGCTGTAACTCTGTGAGATGATTTCACAGAACACAAAGAAGTTTCTCAGAAAGCTTCTTTCTCTTTGTTATCGGAGGATATTTCCTTTGGGCCTATAGTATTCAAAGGGATCCGAAATATCTGTTCTCAGATTCCACAGAAATAAGGCTAGCAAAGAGATCCACGAAATACAGATATAACTCTATGAGACGAATTAACAGAACACTAAGCAGTTTCTCAGAAAGCTTCTTTCCAGACTTCATCTGAGGATATTTCCTTTTTCACCGTAACCCTCAGTGGGCTTCCAAATATCACGTTGCCAATTCCACAAGAACTGTCTTAGCGAAAGGCTTCTTGAGGGGAAAGATGTAATTCTCTGAGATGATTTCACAGAACACAAAGAAGTTTCTCAGAAAGCGTCTTTGTCTTTGTTATCTGAGGATATTTCCTTTGGCCCTATAGTCTTCAAAGGGATCCGAAATATCTGTTCTCAGATTCCACAGAAATAAGGCTAGCAAAGAGATCCACGAAATACAGATGTAACTCTGTGAGATGAATTAACAGAACAGTAAGCAGTTTCACAGAAAGCTTCTTTCCATATTTCATCTGAGGATATTTCCTTTTTCACCATAGCCCTCTATGGGCTTACAAATATCACTTTGCCAATTCTACTAGAACTGTCTTAGCGAAAGGCTTCTTGAGGGGAAAGCTGTAACTCTGTGAGATGATTTCACAGAACACAAAGAAGTTTCTCAGAAAGCTTCTTTCTCTTTCTTATCGTTGGATATTTCCTTTGGCCCTATAGTCTTCAAAGGGATCCGAAATATCTGTTCTCAGATTCCACAGAAATAAGGCTAGCAAAGAGATCTACGAAACACAGATGTAACTCTGTGTGATGAATTAACAGAACACTAAGTAGTTTCTCAGGAAGCTTCTTTCCATATTTTATCTGAGGATATTTCCTTTTTCACAATTGCTCTCTAAGCGCTTCCAAATATCACTTTGCCAATTCCACAAGAACTGTCTTAGCGAAAGGCTTCTTGAGGGGAAAGCTGTAACTCTGTGAGATGATTTCACAGAACACAAAGAAGTTTCTCAGAAAGCTTCCTTCTCTTTGTTATTGGAGGATATTTGCTTTGGACCTATAGTCTTCAAAGGGATCCGAAATATCTGTTCTCAGATTCAACAGAAATAAGGCTAGCAAAGAGATCCACGAAATACAGATATAACTATGTGAGAGGAATGAACAGAACACTAAGCAGTTTCTCAGAAAGCTTCTTTCCAGATTTCATCTGAGGATATTTCCTTTTTCACCATGGCCCTCTATGGGCTTCCAAATATCACTTTGCCAATTCCACAAGATCTGTCTTAGCGAAAGGCTTCTTGAGGGGAAAGCTGTAACTCTGTGAGATGATTTCACAGAACACAAAGAAGTTTCTCAAAAAGCTTCTTTCTCTTTGTTATCGGAGGATATTTCCTTTGGCCCTGTAGTCTTCTATGGGATCCGAAATATCTCTTCTCAGATTCCACAGAAATAAGGCTAGCAAAGAGATCCACGAAATACAGATATAACTCTGTGAGATGAATTAACAGAACACTAAGCAGTTTCTCAGAAAGCTTCTTTCCAGATTTCATCTGATTATATTTCCTTTTTCACCATTGCCCTCTATGGGCTTCCAAATATCACTTTGCCAATTCCACAGGAACTGTCTTAGCGAAAGGCTTGTTGAGGGGACAGCTGTAATTCTCTGAGATGATTTCACAGAACACAAAGAAGTTTCTCAGAATGCGTATTTGTCTTTGTTATCGGAGGATATTTCCTTTGGCCCTATAGTCTTCAAAGGGATCCGAATTATCTGTTCTCAGATTCCACAGAAATAAGGCTAGCAAAGGGATCCACGAAATACAGATGTAACTCTGTGAGATGAATTAACAGAACAGTAAGCAGTTTCACAGAAAGCTTCTTTCCATATTTCATTTGAAGATAATTCCTTTTTCACCATAGCCCTCTATGGGCTTACAAATATTACTTTGCCAATTCCACAAGAACTGTCTTAGCGAAAGGCTTCTTGAGGGGAAAGCTGTAACTCTGTGAGATGATTTCACTGAACACAAAGAAGTTTCTCAGAAAGCTTCTTTCTCTTTGTAATCGGAGGATATTTCCTTTGGCCCTGTAGTCTTCTATGGGATCCGAAATATCTCTTCTCAGATTCCACAGAAATAAGGCTAGCAAAGAGATCCACGTTATACAGATATAACTCTGTGAGATGAATTAACAGAACACTAAGCAGTTTCTCAGAAAGCTTCTTTCCAGATTTCATCTGAGTATATTTCCTTTTTCACCCTAGCCCGGTATGGGCTTCCAAATATCACTTTGCCAATTCCACAAGAACTGTCTTAGCGAAAGGCTTCTTGAGGGGAAAGCTGTAACTCGTTGAGATGATTTCACAGAACACAAAGTAGTTTCTCAGAAATCTTCTTTCTCTTTGTTATCTGAGGATATTTCCTTTTGCACTATAGTCTTCTAAGGGTTACGAAATATCTGCTCTCATATTCGACAGAAATAAGGCTAGCAAAGAAGTCCACGAAATACAGATGTAAATCTATGTGATGAATTAAGAGAACACTAAGCAATTTCTCAGAGAGCTTCTTTCCAGATTTCATCTGAGGATATTTCCTTTTTACCGTAGCCCTCTATGGAATTCCAAATAGCACTTTGGCAATTACACAAGAACTGTCTTAGCGAAAGGCTTCTTGAGGGGAAAGCTGTAACTCTGTGAGGTGATTTCACAGAACACAAAGAAGTGTCTCAGAAAGCTTCTTTCTCTTTGTTATCGGAGGATATTTCCCTTGGCCCTATAGTCTTCAAAGGGATCCGAAATATCTGTTCTCAGATGCCATAGAAATAAGGCTAGCAAAGATATCCACGAAATATAGATGTAACTCGGTGAGATGAATTAACAGACACTAAGCAGTTTCTCAGAAAGCTTCTCTCCAGATTTCATCTGAGGATATTTCCTTTTTCAACATAGACCTGTATTGGCTTCCAAATATCACTTTGCCAATTCCACAAGAACTGTCTTAGCTAAAGGCGTATGAAGGGGAAAGCTGTAACTCTGTGAGATGATTTCACAGAACACAAAGAACTTTCTCTGAAAGCTTCTTTCTCTTTGTTATCGGAGGATATTTCCTTTGTCCTATAGTCTTCAAAGGGATCTGAAATATCTGTTCTAAGATTCCACAGAAATAAGGCTATCAAAGAGGTCCACGAAATATAGATGTAACTCTATGAGATGAATTAACAGAACACTAAGCAGTTTCTCAGAAAGCTTCTTTCCAGATTTCATCTGAGGTCATTTCCTTTTTCACCCTAGCCCTGTATGGGATTCCAAATATCACTTTGCCAATTCCACAAGAACTGTCGTAGCGAAAGGCTTCCTGAGGGGAAAGCTTTAACTCTGTGAGATGATTTCACAGAACACAAAGAAGTTTCTAAGTAAGCTTTTTTCTCTTTGTTATCGGAGGATATTTCCTTTGGCCCTATAGTCTTCTAAGGGATCCGAAATATCTGTTCTCAGATTCCACAGAAATAAGGCTAGCAAAGAGATCCACGAAATACAGATGTAACTCTGTGAGATGGAATAACAGAACACTAAGCAGTTTCTCAGAAAGCTTCTTTCCAGACTTCATCTGAGGATAATTCCTTTTTCACCGTAGCCTGTATGGGATTCCAAATATCACTTTGCCAATTCCACAAGAACTGTCTTAGCGAAAGGCTTCTTGAGGGGAAAGCTGTAACTCATTGAGATGATTTCACAGAACACAAAGAAGTTTCTCAGAAAGCTTTTTCTCTTTGTTATCGGAGGATATTTCCTTTGGCCCTATAGTCTTCTAAGGGATCCAAAATATCTGTTCTCAGATTCCACAGAAATAAGGCTAGCAAAGAGATCCACGAAATACAGATATAACTCTATGAAACGAATTAACAGAACACTAAGCAGTTTCTCAGAAATCTTCTTTCCAGACTTCATCTGAGGATATTTCCTTTTTCAACGTAACCCTCAGTGGGCTTCCAAATATCACGTTGCCAATTCCACAAGAACTTTCTTAGCGAAAGGCTTCTTGAGGGGAAAGCTGTAATTCTCTGAGATGATTTCACAGAACACAAAGAAGTTTCTCAGAAAGCTTCTTTCTCTTTGTTATCGGAGGATATTTCCTTTGTCCCTATAGTCTTCTAATGGATCCGAAATATCTGTTCTCAGATTCTACGGAAATACGGATAGCAAAGAGGTCCACGAAATACAGATGTAACTCTATGAGATGAATTAACAGAACACTAAGTAGCTTCTCAGAAAGCTTCTTTCCAGATTTCATCTGAGGATATTTCCTTTTTCACCATAGCCCTGTATTGGCTTACAAATATCACTTTGCCAATTCCACAAGAACTGTCTTAGCGAAAGGCTTCTTGAGGGGAAAGCTGTAACTCTGTGAGATGATTTCACAGAACACAAGGAAGTTTCTCAGAAAGCTTCTTTTTCTTTGTTATCGGAGGATATTACCTTTGGCCCTGTAGTCTTCAAAGGGATCCGAAATATCTGTTCTCAGTTTCCACAGAAATAAGGCTAGAAAAGAGTTCCATGAAATACAGATGTAACTCTATGAGATGAATTAACAGAACACTAAGCAGTTTCTCAGAAAGCTTCTTTCCAGATTTCATCTGAGGTTATTTCCTTTTTCACCCTAGCCCTGTATGGGCTTCCAAATATCACTTTGCCTATTCCACAAGAACTGTCGTAGCGAAAGGCTTCTTGGAGGGAAAGCTGTAACTCTGTGAGATGATTTCACAGAACACAAAGAAGTTTCTCAGAAAGCTTTTTTCTCTTTGTTATCGGAGGATATTTTCTTTGGCCCTATAGTCTTCTAAGGGATCCGAAATATCTGTTCTCAGATTCCACAGAAATAAGGCTAGCAAAGAGATCCACGAAATACAGATGTAACTCTGTGAGATGGATTAACAGAACACTAAGCAGTTTCTCAGAAAGCTTCTTTCCAGACTTCATCTGAGTATAATTCCTTTTTCACCATTGCCCTGTATGGGATTCCAAACATCACTTTGCGAATTCCACAAGAACTGTCTTAGCGAAAGGCTTCTTGAGGGGAAAGCTGTAACTCTGTGAGATGATTTCACAGAACACAAAGAAGTTTCTCAGAAAGCTTCTTTCTCTTTGTTATCGGAGGATATTTCCCTTGGCCCTATAGTCTTCAAAGGGATCCGAAATATCTGTTCTCAGATTCCACAGAAATAAGGCTAGCAAAGAGATGCACGACATACAGATGTAACTCGGTGAGATGAATTAACAGAACACTAAGCAGTTTCTCAGAAAGTTTCTTTCCAGATTTCATCTGAGGATATTTCCTTTTTCACCATAGCCCTCTATGCGCTACCAACTATCACTTTGCCAATTCCACAAGAACTGTCTTAGCGAAAGGCTTCTTGAGGGGAAAGCTGTAACTCGTTGAGATGATTTCACAGAACACAAAGAAGTTTTTCAGAAATCTACTTTCTCTTTGTTATCTGAGGATATTTCCTTTGGCACTATAGTCTTCTATGGGTTACGAAATATCTGCTCTCAGATTCCACAGAAATAAGGCTAGCAAAGAGGTCCACGAAATACAGATGTAACTCTATGTGATGAATTAAGAGAACACTAAGCAATTTCTCAGGGAGCTTCTTTCCAGATTTCATCGGAGGATATTTCCTTTTTACCGTAGCCCTCTATGGAATTCCAAATTCCACTTTGGCAATTACACAAGAACTTTCTTAGCGAAAGGCTTCTTGAGGGGAAAGCTGTAACTCTGTGAGGTGATTTCACAGAACACAAAGAAGTGTCTCAGAAAGCTTCTTTCTCTTTCTTATTGGAGGATATTTCCTTTGGCCCTATAGTCTTCTAAGGGATCCGAAATATCTGTTCTCAGATTCCACAGAAATAAGGCTAGCAAAGACATCCACGAAATACAGATGTAACTCGGTGAGATGAATTAACAGACACTAAGCAGTTTCTCAGAAAGCTTCTTTCCAGATTTCATCTGAGGATACTTAGTGTTTCAACATAGCCCTCTATGGGCTTCCAAATATCACTTTTCCAATTCCACAAGATCTGTCTTAGCGAAAGGCTTCTTGAGGGCAAAGCTGTAACTCTGTGAGATGATTTCACAGAACACGAAGAAGTTTCTCAGAAAGCTTCTTTCTCTTTGTTATCGGAGGATATTTCCTTTGGCCCTGTAGTCTTCTATGGAATCCGAAATATCTGTTCTCAGATTCCACAGAAATAAGGCTAGCAAAGAGATCCACGAAATACAGATGTAACTCTGTGAGATGAATTAACAGAACACTAAGCAGTTTCTCAGAAAGCTTCTTTCCAGATTTCATCTGAGGATATTTCCTTTTTCACAATAGCCCTCTATGCGCTTCCAAATATCACTTTGCCAATTCCACAAGAACTATCTTAGCGAAAGGCTTCTTGAGGGGAAAGCTGTAACTCTGTGAGATGATATCACAGAACACAAAGAAGTTTCTCAGAAAGCTTCTTTCTCTTTGTTATCGGAGGATAGTCCCTTTGTCCCTATAGTCTTCTAAGGAATCCGAAATATCTGTTCTCAGATTCCACAGAAATAAGGATAGCAAAGAGATCCACGAAATCCAGATGTAACTCGGTTAAATGAATTAACAGACACTATGCAGTTTCTCAGAAAGCTTCTTTCTAGATTTCATCTGAGGATACTTCCTGTTTCACCATAGCCCTCTATGGGCTTCCAAATATCACTTTGCCAATTCCACAAGATCTGTCTTAGCGAAAGTCTTCTTTAGGGGAAAGCTGTAACTCTGTGAGATGATTTCACAGAACACAAAGAAGTTTCTCAGAAAGCTTCTTTCTCTTTGTTATCGGAGGATATTTCCTTTGGCCCTGTAGTCTTCTATGGGATCCGAAATATCTCTTCTCAGATTCCACAGAAATAAGGCTAGCAAAGAGATCCACGAAATACAGATGTAACTCTCTGAGATGAATTAACAGAACACTAAGCAGTTTCTCAGAAAGCATCTTTCCAGATTTCATCTGAGGATATTTCCTTTTTCACCATAGCCCTCTAAGGGCTTCCAAATATCACTTTGTCAATTCCACAAGAAGTGTCTTAGCGAAAGGCTTCTTGAGCGGAAAGCTGTAACTCTGTGAGATGATTTCACAGAACACAAAGAAGTTTCTCAGAAAGCTTCTTTTTCTTTGTTATCGGAGGATAGTCCCTTTGTCCCTATAGTCTTCTAAGGAATCCGAAATATCTGTTCTCAGATTCCACAGAAATAAGGATAGCAAAGAGATCCACGAAATCCAGATGTAACTCGGTTAAATGAATTAACAGACACTATGCAGTTTCTCAGAAAGCTTCTTTCCAGATTTCATCTGAGGATACTTCCTGTTTCACCATAGCCCTCTATGGGCTTCCAAATATCACTTTGCCAATTCCACAAGATCTGTCTTAGCGAAAGTCTTCTTTAGGGGAAAGCTGTAACTCTGTGAGATGATTTCACAGAACACAAAGAAGTTTCTCAGAAAGCTTCTTTCTCTTTGTTATCGGAGGATATTTCCTTTGGCCCTGTAGTCTTCTATGGGATCCGAAATATCTCTTCTCAGATTCCACAGAAATAAGGCTAGCAAAGAGATCCACGAAATACAGATGTAACTCTCTGAGATGAATTAACAGAACACTAAGCAGTTTCTCAGAAAGCATCTTTCCAGATTTCATCTGAGGATATTTCCTTTTTCACCATAGCCCTCTAAGGGCTTCCAAATATCACTTTGTCAATTCCACAAGAAGTGTCTTAGCGAAAGGCTTCTTGAGCGGAAAGCTGTAACTCTGTGAGATGATTTCACAGAACACAAAGAAGTTTCTCAGAAAGCTTCTTTCTCTTTGTTATCGGAGGATATTTCCTTTGGGCCTATAGTATTCAAAGGGATCCGAAATATCTGTTCTCAGATTCCACAGAAATAAGGCTAGCAAAGAGATCCACGAAATACAGATATAACTCTATGAGACGAATTAACAGAACATTAAGCAGTTTCTCAGAAAGCTTCTTTCCAGACTTCATCTGAGGATATTTCCTTTTTCACCGTAACCCTCAGTGGGCTTCCAAATATCACGTTGCCAATTCCACAAGAACTGTCTTAGTGAAAGGCTTCTTGAGGGGAAAGCTGTAATTCTCTGAGATGATTTCACAGAACACAAAGAAGTTTCTCAGAAAGCGTCTTTGTCTTTGTTATCTGAGGATATTTCCTTTGGCCCTATAGTCTTCAGAGGGATCCGAAATATCTGTTCTCAGATTCCACAGAAATAAGGCTAGCAAAGAGATCCACGAAATACAGATGTAACTCTGTGAGATGAATTAACAGAACAGTAAGCAGTTTCACAGAAAGCTTCTTTCCATATTTCATCTGAGGATATTTCCTTTTTCACCATAGCCCTCTATGGGCTTACAAATATCACTTTGCCAATTCCACTAGAACTGTCTTAGCGAAAGGCTTCTTGAGGGGAAAGCTGTAACTCTGTGAGATGATTTCACAGAACACAAAGAAGTTTCTCAGAAAGCTTCTTTCTCTTTCTTATCGTTGGATATTTCCTTTGGCCCTATAGTCTTCAAAGGGATCCGAAATATCTGTTCTCAGATTCCACAGAAATAAGGCTAGCAAAGAGATCTACGAAGCACAGATGTAACTCTGTGTGATGAATTAACAGAACACTAAGTAGTTTCTCAGGAAGCTTCTTTCCATATTTTATCTGAGGATATTTCCTTTTTCACAATTGCTCTCTAAGCCCTTCCAAATATCACTTTGCCAATTCCAGAAGAACTGTCTTAGCGAAAGGCTTCTTGAGGGGAAAGCTGTAACTCTGTGAGATGATTTCACAGAACACAAAGAAGTTTCTCAGAAAGCTTCCTTCTCTTTGTTATTGGAGGATATTTGCTTTGGACCTATAGTCTTCAAAGGGATCCGAAATATCTGTTCTCAGATTCAACAGAAATAAGGCTAGCAAAGAGATCCACGAAATACAGATATAACTATGTGAGAGGAATGAACAGAACACTAAGCAGTTTCTCAGAAAGCTTCTTTCCAGATTTCATCTGAGGATATTTCCTTTTTCACCATGGCCCTCTATGGGCTTCCAAATATCACTTTGCCAATTCCACAAGATCTGTCTTAGCGAAAGGCTTCTTGAGGGGAAAGCTGTAACTCTGTGAGATGATTTCACAGAACACAAAGAAGTTTCTCAAAAAGCTTCTTTCTCTTTGTTATCGGAGGATATTTCCTTTGGCCCTGTAGTCTTCTATGGGATCCGAAATATCTCTTCTCAGATTCCACAGAAATAAGGCTAGCAAAGAGATCCACGAAATACAGATATAACTCTGTGAGATGAATTAACAGAACACTAAGCAGTTTCTCAGAAAGCTTCTTTCCAGATTTCATCTGATTATATTTCCTTTTTCACCATTGCCCTCTATGGGCTTCCAAATATCACTTTGCCAATTCCACAGGAACTGTCTTAGCGAAAGGCTTGTTGAGGGGAAAGCTGTAATTCTCTGAGATGATTTCACAGAACACAAAGAAGTTTCTCAGAATGCGTATTTGTCTTTGTTATCGGAGGATATTTCCTTTGGCCCTGTAGTCTTCAAAGGGATCCGAATTATCTGTTCTCAGATTCCACAGAAATAAGGCTAGCAAAGGGATCCACGAAATACAGATGTAACTCTGTGAGATGAATTAACAGAACAGTAAGCAGTTTCACAGAAAGCTTCTTTCCATATTTCATTTGAAGATAATTCCTTTTTCACCATAGCCCTCTGTGGGCTTACAAATATTACTTTGCCAATTCCACAAGAACTGTCTTAGCGAAAGGCTTCTTGAGGGGAAAGCTGTAACTCTGTGAGATGATTTCACTGAACACAAAGAAGTTTCTCAGAAGGCTTCTTTCTCTTTGTTATCGTTGGATATTTCGTTTGGCTCTATACTCTTCTAAGGGATCCGAAATATCTGTTCTCAGATTCCAAAGAAATAAGGCTAGCAAAGAGATCCACTAAATCCAGATGTAACTCGGTTAGATGAATCAACAGACACTAAGCAGTTTCTCTGAAAGCTTCTTTCCAGATTTCATCTGAGGATACTTCCTGTTTCACCATATCCCTCTACGGGCTTCCAAATATCACTTTGCCAATTCCACAAGATCTGTCTTAGCGAAAGGCTTCTTGAGGGTAAAGCTGTAACTCTGTGAGATGATTTCACTGAACACAAAGAAGTTTCTCAGAAAGCTTCTTTCTCTTTGTTATCGGAGGATATTTCCTTTGGCCCTGTAGTCTTCTATGGGATCCGAAATATCTCTTCTCAGATTCCACAGAAATAAGGCTAGCAAAGAGATCCACGAAATACAGATATAACTCTGTGAGATGAATTAACAGAACACTAAGCAGTTTCTCAGAAAGCTTCTTTCCAGATTTCATCTGAGGATATTTCCTTTTTCACCCTAGCCCGGTATGGGCTTCCAAATATCACTTTGCCAATTCCACAAGATCTGTCTTAGCGAAAGGCTTCTTGAGGGGAAAGCTGTAACTCTGTGAGATGATTTCACGGAACACGAAGAAGTTTCTCAGAAAGCTTCTTTCTCTTTGTTATCGGAGGATATTTCCTTTGGCCCTATAGTCTTCTAAGGTATCCGAAATATCTGTTATCAGATTCCACAGAAATAAGGCTAGCAAAGAGATCCACGAAATTCAGATGTACCTCTATGAGATGAATTAACAAAACACTAAGCAGTTCCTCAGAAAGCTTCTTTGCAGATTTCATCTGAGGATATTTCCTTTTTCACCATAGCCCTGTATGGGCTTCGAAATATCACTTTGCCAATTCCACAAGAACTGTGTTAGCGAAAGGCTTCTTGAGGGAAAGCTGTAACTCTGTGAGATAATTTCACAGAACACAAAGAAGTTTCTCAGAAAGCTTCTTTCTCTTTGTTATCGGAGGATATTTCCTATGGCCCTCTAGTCTTCTAAGGGATCCGAAATAACTGTTCTCGGATTCCACAGAAATAAGGCTAGCAAAGAGATCCACGAAATACAGATGTAACTCTATGAGATGAATTAAGAGAACACTAAGCAATTTCTCAGAAAGCTTCTTTCCAGATTTCATCTGAAGATATTTCCTTTTTACCGTAACCCTCTATGGAATTCCAAATAGCACTTTGGCAATTACACAAGAACTTTCTTAGCGAAAGGCTTCTTCAGGGGAAAGCTGTAACTCTGTGAGGTGATTTCACAGAACACAAAGAAGTGTCTCAGAAAGCTTCTTTCTCTTTGTTATCGGAGGATATTTCCTTTGGCCCTGTAGTCTTCTATGGGATCCGAAATATCTGTTCTCAGATTCCACAGAAATAAGGCTAGCAAAGCGATCCACGAAATACCGATGCAACTCTGTGAGATGAATTAACAGAACACTAAGCAGTTTCTCAGAAAGCTTCTTTCCAGATTTCATCTGAGGATATTTCGTTTTTCACCATAGCCCTCTGGGGGCTTCCAAATATCACTTTGCCAATTCCACAAGAACTGTCTTAGCGAAAGGCTTCTTGAGGGGAAAGATGTAACTCTCTGATATGATTTCACAGAACACAAAGAAGTTTCTCAGAAAGATTCTTTCTCTTTGTTATCGGAGGATATTTCCTTTGGCCCTATAGTCTTCTAAGGGATCCGAAATATCTGTTCTCAGATCCCACAGAAATAAGGCTAGCAAAGAGATCCACGAAAAACAGATGTAACTCTGTGAGATGAATTAACAGAACACTAAACAGTTTTTCAGAAAGCTTCTTTCCATATTTCATCTGACGATATTTACTTATTCACCGTAGCCCACCATGGGCTGCCAAATATCACTTTGCCAATTCCACAAGAACTCTTGCAGCGAAAGACTTCTTCAGGGGAAAGCTGTAACACTGTGAAATGATTTCACAGAACACAAAGAAGTTTCTCAGAAAGCTTCTTTCTCTTTGTTATCGGAGGATATTTCGTTTGGCCCTATATTCTTCAAAGGGATCCGAAATATCTGTTCTCAGATTCCACAGAACTAAGGCTAGCAAAGAGATCCACGAAATACAGATGTAACTCGGTTAGATGAATTAACAGACACTAAGCAGTTTCTCAGAAAGCTTCTTTCCAGATTTCATCTGAGGATACTTCCTGTTTCACCATAGCCCTCTATGGGCTTCCAAATATCACTTTGCCAATTCCACAAGATCTGTCTTAGCGAAAGGCTTCTTGAGGGGAAAGCTGTAACTCTGTGAGATGATTTCACAGACACAAAGAAGTTTCTCAAAAAGCTTCTTTCTCTTTGTTATCGGAGGATATTTCCTTTGGCCCTGTAGTCTTCTATGGGATCCGAAATATCGCTTCTCAGATTCCACAGAAATAAGGCTAGCAAAGAGATCCACGAAATACAGATGTAACTCTGTGAGATGAATTAACAGAACACTAAGCAGTTTCTCAGAAAGCTTCTTTCCAGATTTCATCTGATTATATTTCCTTTTTCAACCTAGCCCTGTATGGGCTTCCAAATATCACTTTGCGAATTCCACAGGAACTGTCTTAGCGAAAGGCTTCTTGAGGGGAAAGCTGTAACTCTGTGAGATGATTTCACAGAACACAAAGAAGTTTCTCAGAAAGCTTTTTCTCTTTGTTATCGGAGGATATTTCCTTTGGCCCTCTAGTCTTGTAAGGGATCCAAAATATCTGTTCTCAGATTCCACAGAAATAAGGCTAGCAAAGAGATCCACGAAATACAGATATAACCCTATGAGACGAATTAACAGAACACTAAGCAGTTTCTCAGAAAGCTTCTTTCCAGACTTCATCTGAGGATATTTCCTTTTTCACCGTAACCCTCAGTGGGCTTCCAAATATCACGTTGCCAATTCCACAAGAACTGTCTTAGCTAAAGGTTTCTTGAGGGGAAAGCTGTAATTCTCTGAGGTGATTTCACAGAACACAAAGAAGTTTCTCAGAAAGCGTCTTTGTCTTTGTTATCGGAGGATATTTCCTTTGGCCCTATAGTCTTCAAAGGGATCCGAAATATCTGTTCTCAGATTCTACAGAAATAAGGCTAGCAAGGAGACCCAGGAAATCCAGATGTAACTCGGTTAGATGAATTAACAGACACTAAGCAGTTTCTCAGAAAGCTTCTTTCCAGATTTCATCTGAGGATACTTCCTGTTTCACCATAGCCCTCTATGGGCTTCCAAATATCACTTTGCCAATTCCACAAGATCTGTCTTAGCGGAAGTCTTCTTGAGGGTAAAGCTGTAACTCTGTGAGATGGTTTCACTGAACACAAAGAAGTTTCTCAGAAAGCTTCTTTCTCTTTGTTATCGGAGGATATTTCCTTTGGCCCTGTAGTCTTCTGTGGGATCCGAAATATCTCTTCTCAGATTCCACAGAAATAAGGATAGCAAAGAGATCCACGAAATACAGATGTAACTCTGTGAGATGAATTAACAGAACACTAAGCAGTTTCTCAGAAAGCTTCTTTCCAGATTTCATCTGAGGATATTTCCTTTTTCACCCTAGCCCTGTATGTGCTTCGAAATATCTCTTTGCCAATTCCACAAGAACTGTCTTAGCGAAAGACTTCTTGAGGGGAAAGCTGTAACTCTGTGAGATGATTTCACAGAACACAAAGTAGTTTCTCAGAAAGCTTCTTTCTCTTTGTTATCGGAGGATATTTCCTTTGGCCCTATAGTCTTCTAAGGTATCCGAAATATCTGTTGTCAGACTCCACAGAAATAAGGCTAGCAAAGAGATCCACGAAATTCAGATGTACCTCTATGAGATGAATTAACAAAACACTAAGCAGTTCCTCAGAAAGCTTCTTTGCAGATTTCATCTGAGGATATTTCCTTTTTCACCGTAGCCCTGTATGGGCTTCCAAATATCACTTTGCCAATTCCACAAGAACTGTGTTAGCGAAAGGCTTCTTTTTTTTTTTTTTTTTGAGACGGAGTCTGGCTCTGTCACCCAGGCTGGAGTGCAGTGGCGTGATCTCGGCTCACTGCAAGCTCCGCCTCCCGGGTTCACGCCATTCTCCTGTCTCAGCCTCCCGAGTAGCTGGGACTACAGGCGCCCGCCACCTCGCCCGGCTAGTTTTTTGTATTTTTTAGTAGAGACGGGGTTTCACCGTGTTAGCCAGGATGGTCTCGATCTCCTGACCTCGTGTTCCGCCCGTCTCGGCCTCCCAAAGTGCTGGGATTACAGGCTTGAGCCACCGCGCCCGGCCGCGAAAGGCTTCTTGAGGGGAAAGCTGTAACTCTGTGAGATGATTTCTCAGAACACAAAGTAGTTTCTCAGAAAGCTTCTTTCCAGATTTCATCTGAGGATATTTCCTTTTTCAACATAGCCCTGTATTGGCTTCCAAATATCACTTTGCCAATTCCACAAGAACTGTCGTAGCGAAAGGCTTCTTGAGCGGAAAGCTGTAATTCTCTGAGATGATTTCACAGAACACAAAGAAGTTTCTCAGAATGCGTATTTGTCTTTGTTATCGGAGGATATTTCCTTTGGCCCTATAGTCTTCAAAGGGATCCGAATTATCTGTTCTCAGATTCCACAGAAATAAGGCTAGCAAAGGGATCCACGAAATACAGATGTAACTCTGTGAGATGAATTAACAGAACAGTAAGCAGTTTCACAGAAAGCTTCTTTCCATATTTCATTTGAAGATAATTCCTTTTTCACCATAGCCCTCTATGGGCTTACAAATATCACTTTGCCAATTCCACAAGATCTGTCTTAGCGAAAGGCTTCTTGAGGGGAAAGCTGTAACTCTGTGAGATGATTTCACGGAACACGAAGAAGTTTCTCAGAAAGCTTCTTTCTCTTTGTTATCGGAGGATATTTCCTTTGGCCCTATAGTCTTCTAAGGTATCCGAAATATCTGTTGTCAGATTCCACAGAAATAAGGCTAGCAAAGAGATCCACGAAATTCAGATGTACCTCTATGAGATGAATTAACAAAACACTAAGCAGTTCCTCAGAAAGCTTCTTTGCAGATTTCATCTGAGGATATTTCCTTTTTCACCATAGCCCTGTATGGGCTTCGAAATATCACTTTGCCAATTCCACAAGAACTGTGTTAGCGAAAGGCTTCTTGAGGGAAAGCTGTAACTCTGTGAGATAATTTCACAGAACACAAAGAAGTTTCTCAGAAAGCTTCTTTCTCTTTGTTATCGGAGGATATTTCCTATGGCCCTCTAGTCTTCTAAGGGATCCGAAATAACTGTTCTCGGATTCCACAGAAATAAGGCTAGCAAAGAAATCCACGAAATACAGATGTAACTCTATGAGATGAATTAAGAGAACACTAAGCAATTTCTCAGAAAGCTTCTTTCCAGATTTCATCTGAAGATATTTCCTTTTTACCGTAACCCTCTATGGAATTCCAAATAGCACTTTGGCAATTACACAAGAACTTTCTTAGCGAAAGGCTTCTTCAGGGGAAAGCTGTAACTCTGTGAGGTGATTTCACAGAACACAAAGAAGTGTCTCAGAAAGCTTCTTTCTCTTTGTTATCGGAGGATATTTCCTTTGGCCCTGTAGTCTTCTATGGGATCCGAAATATCTGTTCTCAGATTCCACAGAAATAAGGCTAGCAAAGCGATCCACGAAATACCGATGCAACTCTGTGAGATGAATTAACAGACACTAAGCAGTTTCTCAGAAAGCTTCTTTCCAGATTTCATCTGAGGATATTTCGTTTTTCACCATAGCCCTCTGGGGGCTTCCAAATATCACTTTGCCAATTCCACAAGAACTGTCTTAGCGAAAGGCTTCTTGAGGGGAAAGATGTAACTCTCTGATATGATTTCACAGAACACAAAGAAGTTTCTCAGAAAGATTCTTTCTCTTTGTTATCGGAGGATATTTCCTTTGGCCCTATAGTCTTCTAAGGGATCCGAAATATCTGTTCTCAGATTCCACAGAAATAAGGCTAGCAAAGAGATCCACGAAAAACAGATGTAACTCTGTGAGATGAATTAACAGAACACTAAACAGTTTTTCAGAAAGCTTCTTTCCATATTTCATCTGACGATATTTACTTATTCACCATAGCCCACCATGGGCTGCCAAATATCACTTTGCCAATTCCACAAGAACTCTTGCAGCGAAAGACTTCTTCAGGGGAAAGCTGTAACACTGTGAAATGATTTCACAGAACACAAAGAAGTTTCCCAGAAAGCTTCTTTCTCTTTGTTATCGGAGGATATTTCGTTTGGCCCTATAGTCTTCAAAGGGATCCGAAATATCTGTTCTCAGATTCCACGGAACTAAGGCTAGCAAAGAGATCCACGAAATACAGATGTAACTCGGTTAGATGAATTAACAGACACTAAGCAGTTTCTCAGAAAGCTTCTTTCCAGATTTCATCTGAGGATACTTCCTGTTTCACCATAGCCCTCTATGGGCTTCCAAATATCACTTTGCCAATTCCACAAGATCTGTCTTAGCGAAAGGCTTCTTGAGGGGAAAGCTGTAACTCTGTGAGATGATTTCACAGACACAAAGAAGTTTCTCAAAAAGCTTCTTTCTCTTTGTTATCGGAGGATATTTCCTTTGGCCCTGTAGTCTTCTATGGGATCCGAAATATCGCTTCTCAGATTCCACAGAAATAAGGCTAGCAAAGAGATCCACGAAATACAGATGTAACTCTGTGAGATGAATTAACAGAACACTAAGCAGTTTCTCAGAAAGCTTCTTTCCAGATTTCATCTCAGGATATTTCTTTTTTCACCATAGCCCTGTATTGGCTTCCAAATATCACTTTGCCAATTCCACAAGAACTGTCTTAGCGAAAGGCTTCTTGAGGGGAAAGCTGTAACTCTGTGAGATGATTTCACAGAACACAAGGAAGTTTCTCAGAAAGCTTCTTTTTCTTTGTTATCGGAGGATATTTCCTTTGGCCCTATAGTCTTCAAAGGGATCCGAAATATCTGTTCTCAGATTCCACAGAAATAAGGCTAGAAAAGAGGTCCACGAAATACAGATGTAACTCTATGAGATGAATTAACAGAACACTAAGCAGTTTCTCAGAAAGCTTCTTTCCAGAATTCATCTGAGGTTATTTCCTTTTTCACCCTATCCCTGTATGGGCTTCCAAATATCACTTTGCCAATTCCACAAGAACTGTCGTAGCGAAAGGCTTCTTGAGGGGAAAGCTGTAACTCTGTGAGATGATTTCACAGAACACAAAGAAGTTTCTCAGGAAGCATTTATCTCTTTGTTATCGGAGGATATTCCCTTTGGCCCTATAGTCTTCAAAGGGATCCGAAATATCTGTTCTCAGATTCCACAGAAATAAGGCTAGGAAAGAGATCCACGAAATACAGATGTAACTCTGTGAGATGGATTAACAGAACACTAAGCAGTTTCTCAGAACGCTTCTTTCCAGACTTCATCTGAGGATAATTCCTTTTTCACCATAGCCCTGTATGGGATTCCAAATATCACATTGCCAATTCCACAAGAACTGTCTTAGCGAAAGGCTTCTTGAGGGGAAAGCTGTAACTCTGTGAGATGATTTCACAGAACACAAAGAAGTTTCTCAGAAAGCTTCTTTCTCTTTGTTATCGGAGGATATTTCCCTTGGCCCTATAGTCTTCAAAGGGATCCGAAATATCTGTTCTCAGATTCCACAGAAATAAGGCTAGCAAAGAGATGCACGGAATACAGATGTAACTCGGTGAGATGAATTAACAGAACACTAAGCAGTCTCTCAGAAAGTCTCTTTCCAGATTTCATCTGAGGATATTTCCTTTTTCACCTTAGCCCGCTATGCGCTTCCAAATATCACTTTGCCAATTCCACAAGAACTGTCTTAGCGAAAGGCTTCTTGAGGGGAAAGCTGTAACTCGTTGAGATGATTTCACAGAACACAAAGAAGTTGATCAGAAATCTTCTTTCTCTTTGTTATCTGAGGATATTTCCTTTGGCACTATAGTCTTCTAAGGGTTACGAAATATCTGCTCTCAGATTCCACAGAAATAAGGCTAGCAAAGAGGTACACGAAATACAGATGTAACTCTATGTGATGAATTAAGAGAACACTAAGCAATTTCTCAGAGAGCTTCTTTCCAGATTTCATCTGAGGATATTTCCTTTTTACCGTAGCCCTCTATGGAATTCCAAATAGCACTTTGGCAATTACACAAGAACTGTCTTAGCGAAAGGCTTCTTGTGGGGAAAGCTGTAACTCTGTGAGGTGATTTCACAGAACACAAAGAAGTGTCTCAGAAAGCTTCTTTCTCTTTGTTATCGGAGGATATTTCCTTTGGCCCTATAGTCTTCAAAGGGATCCGAAATATCTGTTCTCAGATTCCACAGAAATAAGGCTAGCAAGAATATCCACGAAATACAGACGTAACTCCTTGAGATGAATTAACAGACACTAAGCAGTTTCTCAGAAAGCTTCTTTCCAGATTTCTTCTGAGGATATTTCCTGTTTCACCATAGCCCTCTATGGGCTTCCAAATATCACTTTGCCAATTCCACAAGATCTGTCTTAGCGAAAGGCTTCTTGAGGGGAAAGCTGTAACTCTGTGAGATGATTTAACAGAACACGAAGAAGTTTCTCAGAAAGCTTCTTTCTCTTTGTTATCGGAGGATATTTCCTTTGGCCCTGTAGTCTTCAAAGGGATCCGAAATATCTGTTCTCAGATTCCACAGAAATAAGGCTATCAAAGAGATTCACGAAATACAGATGTAACTCTGTGAGATGAATTAACCGAACACTAAGCAGTTTCTCAGAAATCTTCTTTCCAGATTTCATCTGAGGATATTTCCTTTTTCACCATAGCCCTGTATTGGCTTCCAAATATCACTTTGCCAATTCCACAAGAACTGTCTTAGCGAAAGGCTTCTTGAGGGGAATGCTGTAACTCTCTGAGATGATTTCACAGAACACAAAGAAGTTTCTCAGAAAGCTTCTTTCTCTTTGTTATCGGAGGATATTTCCTTTGGCCCTATAGTCTTCTGAGGGATCCGAAATATCTGTTCTCAGATTCCACGGAAATAGGGATAGCAAAGGGTTCCACGAAATACCGATGTAACTCTATGAGATGAATTAACAGAACACTAAGCAGTTTCTCAGAAAGCTTCTTTCCAGATTTCTTCTCAGGATATTTCCATTTTCACCACAGCCCTGTATTGGCTTCCAAATATCACTTTGCCAATTCCACAAGAACTGTCTTATCGAAAGGCTTCTTGAGGGGAAAGCTGTAACTCTGTGAGATGATTTCACAGAACACAAGGAAGTTTCTCAGAAAGCTTCTTTCTCTTTGTTATCGGAGGATATTTCCTTTGGCCCTATAGTCTTCAAAGGTATCCGAAATATCTGTTCTCAGATTCCACAGAAATAAGGCTAGAAAAGAGGTCCACGAAAAACAGATGTAACTCTATGAGATGAATTAACAGAACACTAAGCAGTTTCTCAGAAAGCTTCTTTCCAGATTTCATCTGAGGATATTTCCTTTTTCAACATAGCCCTGTATTGGCTTCCAAATATCACTTTGCCAATTCCACAAGAACTGTCGTAGCTAAAGGCTTCTTGAGGGGAAAGTTGTAACTCTGTGAGATGATTTCACAGAACACAAAGAAGTTTCTCAGAAAGCTTTTTTCTCTTTGTTATTGGAGGATATTTCCTTTGGCCCTATAGTCTTCTAAGGGATCCAAAATATCTGTTCTCAGATTCCACAGAAATAAGGCTACCAAAGATATCCACGAAATACAGATGTAACTCGGTGAGATGAATTAACAGACACTAAGCAGTTTCTCAGAAAGCCTCTTTCCAGATTTCATCTGAGGATAATTCCTGTTTCACCATAGCCCTCTATGGGCTTCCAAATATCACTTTGCCAATTCCACAAGATCTGTCTTAGCGAAAGGCTTCTTGAGGGGAAAGCTGTAACTCTGTGAGATGATTTCACAGAACACGAAGAAGTTTCTCAGAAAGCTTCTTCCTCTTTGTTATAGGAGGATATTTCCTCTGGCCTTGTAGTCTTCTATGGGATCCGAAATATCTGTTCTCAGATTCCACAGAAATAAGGCTAGCAAAGAGATCCACGAAATACACATGTAACTCTGTGAGATGAATTAACCGAACACTAAGCAGTTTCTCAGAAATCTTCTTTCCAGATTTCATTTGAGGATATTTCCTTTTTCACCATAGCCCTGTATTGGCTTCCAAATATCACTTTGCAAATTACACAAGAACTATCTTAGCGAAAGGGTTCTTGAGGGGAAAGCTGTAACTCTGTGAGATGATTTCACAGAACACAAAGACGTTTCTCAGAAAGCTTCTTCTCTTTGTTATCGGAGGATATTTCCTTTGGCCCTATAGTCTTCTAAGGAATCCGAAATATCTGTTCTCAGATTCCACAGAAATAAGGATAGCAAAGAGGTCCACGAAATATAGATGTAAAACTATGAGATGAATTAACAGAACATTAAGCAGTTTCTCAGAAAGCTTCTTTCCAGATTTCATCTAAGGATATTTCCTTTTTCAACCTAGCCCTGTATTGTTCCAAATATCACTTTGCCAATTGCACAAGAACTGTCGTAGCAAAAGGCTTCTTGAGGGGAAAGCTGTAACTCTGTGCGATGATTTCACAGAACACAAAGAAGTTTCTCAGAAAGCTTCTTTCTCTTTGTTATCGGAGGATATTTCCTTTGGCCCTATAGTCTTCAAAGGGATCCGCAATATCTGTTCTCAGATTCTACAGAAATAAGGCTAGCAAGGAGACCCAGGAAATCCAGATGTAACTCGGTTAGATGAATTAACAGACACTAAGCAGTTTCTCAGAAAGCTTCTTTCCAGATTTCATCTGAGGATATTTCCTTTTTCACCGTAGCCCTGTATGGGCTTCCAAATATCACTTTGCCAATTCCACAAGAACTGTGTTAGCGAAAGGCTTCTTGAGGGGAAAGCTGTAACTCTGTGAGATGATTTCACAGAACACAAAGTAGTTTCTCAGAAAGCTTCTTTCTCTTTGTTATCGGAGGATATTTCCTTTGGCCCTATAGTCTTCTAAGGGATCCGAAATATCTGTTCTCAGATTCCACAGAAATAAGGCTAGCAAGGAGATCCACGAAATACAGATGTAACTCTATGAGATGAATGAAGAGTACACTAAGCAATTTCTCAGAAAGCTTCTTTCCAGATTTCATCTGAGGATATTTCCTTTTTACCGTAACCCTCTATGGAATTCCAAATAGCACTTTGGCAATTGCACAAGAACTTTCTTAGCGAAAGGCTTCTTGAGGGGAGAGCTGTAACTCTGTGAGGTGATTTCACAGAACACAAAGAAGTGTCTCAGAAAGCTTCTTTCTCTTTGTTATCGGAGGATATTTCCTTTGGCCCTATAGTCTTCAAAGGAATCCGAAATATCTGTTCTCAGATTCCACAGAAATAAGGCTAGCAAAGATATCCACGAAATACAGATGTAACTCGGTGAGATGAATTAACAGACACTAAGCAGTTTCTCAGAAAGCTTCTTTCCAGATTTCATCTGAGGATACTTCCTGTTTCACCATAGCCCTCTATGGGCTTCCAAATATCACTTTGCCAATTCCACAAGATCTGTCTTAGCGAAAGGCTTCTTGAGGGGAAAGCTGTAACTCTGTGAGATGATTTCACAGAACACGAAGAAGTTTCTCAGAAAGCTTCTTTCTCTTTGTTATCGGAGGATATTTCCTTTGGCCCTGTAGTCTTCTATGGTATCTGAAATATCTTTTCTCAGATTCCACAGAAATAAGGCTACCAAAGAGATCCACGAAATACAGATGTAACTCTGTGAGATGAATTAACCGAACACTAAGCAGTTTCTCAGAAATCTTCTTTCCAGATTTCATCTGAGGATATTTCCTTTTTCACCGTAGTTCTGTATTGGCTTCCAAATATCACTTTGCCAATTCCACAAGAACTGTCTTAGCAAAAGGGTTCTTGAGGGGAAAGCTGTAACTCTGTGAGATGATTTCACAGAACACAAAGAAGTTTCTCAGAAAGCTTCTTTCTCTTTGTTATAGGAGGATATTTCCTTTGGCCCTATAGTCTCCTAAGGGATCCGAAATATCTGTTCTCAGATTCTACAGAAATAAGGATAGCAAAGAGGTCCACGAAATACAGATGTAACTCTATGAGATGAATTAACAGAACACTAAGCAGTTTCTCAGAAAGCTTCTTTCCAGATTTCATCTGAAGTTATTTCCTTTTTCACCCTAGCCCTGTATGGGCTTCCAAATATCACTTTGCCAATTCCACAAGAATTGTCGTAGCGAAAGGCTTCTTGAGGGGAAAGCTGTAACTCTGTCAGATGATTTCACAGAACACAAAGAAGTTTCTCAGGAAGCATTTATCTCTTTGTTATCGGAGGATATTTCCTTTGGCCCTATAGTCTTCAAAGGGATCCGAAATATCTGTTCTCACATTCCACAGAAATAAGGCTAGGAAAGAGATCCACGAAATACAGATGTAACTCTGTGAGATGGATTAACAGAACACTAAGCAGTTTCTCAGAACGCTTCTTTCCAGACTTCATCTGAGGATAATTCCTTTTTCACCATAGCCCTGTATGGGATTCCAAATATCACATTGCCAATTCCACAAGAACTGTCTTAGCGAAAGGCTTCTTGAGGGGAAAGCTGTAACTCTGTGAGATGATTTCACTGAACACAAAGTAGTTTCTCAGAAAGCTTTTTTCTCTTTGTTATAGGAGGATATTTCCTTTGGCACTATAGTCTTCTAAGGGATCCGAAATATCTGTTCTCAGATTCCACAGAAATAAGGCTAGCAAAGAGATCCACGAAATACAGATGTAACTCTGTGAGATGAATTAACAGAACACTAAGCAGTTTCTCAGAAAGCTTCTTTCCAGATTTCATCTGAGAATATTTACTTTTTCACCATAGCCCTCTATGGCCTTCCAAATATCACTTTGCAAATTCCACAGGAACTGTCGTAGCGAAAGGCTTCTTGAGGGGAAAGCTGTAACTCTGTGAGATGATTTCACAGAACACAAAGTAGTTTCTCAGAAAGCTTCTTTCTCTTTGTTATCGGAGGATATTTCCTTTGGCCCTATAGTCTTCTAAGGGATCCGAAATATCTGTTGTGAGATTCCACAGAAATAAGTCTAGCAAAGAGATCCATGAAATACAGATGTAACTATGTGAGATGAATTAACAGAACACTAAGCAGTTTCTCAAAAAGCTTCTTTCCAGATTTCATCTAAGGATAATTCCTTTTTCACCATAGCCCTGTATTGTCTTTCAAATATCACCTTGCCAATTCCACAAGAACTGTCGTAGCGAAAGGATTCTTGAGGGGAAAGCTGTAACTCTGTGAGATGATTTCACAGAACACGAAGAAGTTTCTCAGAAAGCTTCTTTCTCTTTGTTATCGGAGGATATTTCCTTTGGCCCTGTAGTCTTCTATGGGATCCGAAATATCTGTTCTCAGATTCAACAGAAACAAGGCTAGCAAAGAGATCCACGAAATACATATGTAACTCTGTGAGATGAATTAACTGAACACTAAGCAGTTTCTCAGAAATCTTCTTTCCAGATTTCATCTGAGGATATTTCCTTTTTCACCATAGCCCTGTATTGGCTTCCAAATATATCTTTGCCAATTCCACAAGAACTGTCTTAGCGAAAGGGTTCTTGAGGGGAAAGCTGTAACTCTGTGAGATGATTTCACAGGACACAAAGAAGTTTCTCAGAAAGCTTCTTTCTCTTTGTTATTGGAGGATATTTCCTTTGACCCTATAGTCTTCTAAGGGATCCGAAATATCTGTTCTCACATTCCACAGAAATAAGGATAGCAAAGAGTTCCACGAAATACAGATGTAACTCTATGAGATGAATTAACAGAACACTAAGCAGTTTCTCAGAAAGCTTCTTTCCAGATTTCATCTCAGGATATTTCCTTTTTCACCATAGCCCTGTATTGGCTTCCAAATATCACTTTGCCAATTCCACAAGAACTGTCTTATCGAAAGGCTTCTTGAGGGGAAAGCTGTAACTCTGTGAGATGATTTCACAGAACACAAGGAAGTTTCTCAGAAAGCTTCTTTCTCTTTGTTATCGGAGGATATTTCCTTTGGCCCTATAGTCTTCAAAGGGATCCGAAATATCTGTTCTCAGATTCCACAGAAATAAGGCTAGAAAAGAGGTCCACGAAATACAGATGTAACTCTATGAGATGAATTAACAGAACACTAAGCAGTTTCTCAGAAAGCTTCTTTCCAGATTTCATCTGAGGATATTTCCTTTTCCAACCTAGCCCTGGATTGTTCCAAATATCACTTTGCCAATTCCACAAGAACTGTCGTAGCAAATGCATCTTGAGGGGAAAGCTGTAACTCTGTGAGATGATTTCACAGAACACAAAGAAGTTTCTCAGACAGCTTCTTTCTCTTTTTTATCGGAGGATATTTCCTTTGGCCCTATATTCTTCTAAGGAATTCGAAATATCTGCTCTCAGATTCCACCGAAATAAGGCTAACTAAGAGGTCCACGAAATATAGATGTAACTCTATGAGATGAATTAACAGAACACTAAGCAGTTTCTCAGAAAGCTTCTTTCCAGATTTCATCTGAAGTTATTTCCTTTTTCACCCTAGCCCTGTATGGGCTTCCAAATATCACTTTTCCATTTCCACAAGAACTGTCGTAGCAAAAGGCTTCTTGAGGGGAAAGCTGTAACTCTGTGAGATGATTTCACAGAACACAAAGAAGTTTCTCAGAAAGATTTTTTCTCTTTGTTATAGGAGGATATTTCCTTTGGCACTATAGTCTTCTAAGGGATCCGAAATATCTGTTCTCAGATTCCACAGAAATAAGGCTAGCAAAGAGATCCACGAAATACAGATGTAACTCTGTGAGATGAATTAACAGAACACTGAGCAGTTTCTCAGAAAGCTTCTTTCCAGATTTCATCTGAGAATATTTACTTTTTCACCATAGCCCTCTATGGCCTTCCAAATATCACTTTGCAAATTCCACAGGAACTGTCGTAGCGAAAGGCTTCTTGAGGGGAAAGCTGTAACTCTGTGAGATGATATCACAGAACACAAAGTAGTTTCTCAGAAACCTTCTTTCTCTTTGTTATCGGAGGATATTTCCTTTGGCCCTATAGTCTTCTAAGGGATCCGAAATATCTGTTGTGAGATTCCACAGAAATAAGTCTAGCAAAGAGATCCAGGAAATACAGATGTAACTATGTGAGATGAATTAACAGAACACTAAGCAGTTTCTCAAAAAGCTTCTTTCCAGATTTCATCTAAGGATATTTCCTTTTTCACCATAGCCCTGTATTGGCTTTCAAATATCACTTTGCCAATTCCACAACAACTGTCTTAGACAAAGGCATCTTGAGGGGAAAGCTGTAACTCTGTAAGATGATTTTACAGAACACAAAGAAGTTTCTCAGAAACCTTCTTTCTCTTTGTTATCGGAGGATATTTCCTTTGGCCCTATATTCTTCTAAAGAATTCGAAATATCTGCTCTCAGAACCCACCGAAATAAGGCTAGCAAAGAGATCCACGAAATACAGATGTAACTCGGTGAGATGAATTAAGAGAACACTAAGCAGTTTCCCAGAAAGCTTCTTTCCACATTTCATCTGAGGATATTTCCTTTTTCACCATAGCCCTGTATGGGCTTCGAAATATCACTTTGCCAATTCCACAAGAACTGTCTTAGCGAAAGGCTTCTTGTGGGGAAAGCTGTAACTCTGTGAGATGATATCACAGAACACAAAGAAGATTCTCAGAAAGCTTCTTTCTCTTTGTTATCGGAGGATACTTCCTTTGGCCCTATAGTCTTCAAAGGTATCCGATTTATGTGTTCTCAGATTCCACATAAATAAGGCTAGAAACGATATCCACGAAATACAGATGTAACTCTGTGAGATGAATTAACAGAACACGAAGCAGTTTCTCAGAAATCTTCTTTCCATATTACATCTGAGGATATTTCCTTTTTCACAATAGCCCTCAATGGGCTTCCAAATATCACTTTGCCAATTCCACAAGAACTGTCGTAGCGAAAGGGTTCTTGAGGGGAAAGCTGTAACTCTGTGAGATGATTTCACAGAACAAAGAAGTTTCTCAGAAAGCTTCTTTCTCTGTGTTATCGAAGGATATTTCCTTTAGCCCTATAGTCTTCTACGGGATCGGAAACTTCTGTTCTCAGACTTCACAGAAATAACGTTAGTAAAGAGATCCACGAAATACAGATGTAACTCTGTGAGAAGAATTAACAGAAAAATAAGCAGTTTCTCAGAAAGCTTCTTTCCAGATTTCATCTGAGGATATTTCCTTTTTCACCGTGGCCCTCTATGGGCTTCCAAATATCACTTTGCCTATTCCACAAGAACTGTCTTAGCAAAAGGCTTCTTGAAGGGAAAGCTGTAACTCGAAGAGATGATTTCACAGAACACAAAGAAGTTTCTCAGAAAGCTTCTTTCTCTTTTTTATCGGAGGATATTTCCTTTGGCCCTCTAGTCTTCAAAGGTATTCGAAATATCTGTTCTCAGATTCCACAGAAATAAGGCTAGCAAAGAGATCCACGAAATACAGATGTAACTCTGTGAGATGAATTAACAGAACACTAAGCAGTTTCTCGGAAAGTTTCTTTCCAGATTTCATCTGAGGATGTTTCCTTTTTCACCATAGCCATCTATGCGCTTCCAAATATCATTTTGCCAATTCCACAACAACTGTCGTAGAGAAAGGCTTCTTGAGGGGAAACCTGTAACTCTGTGAGATGATTTCACAGAACACAAAGACGTTTCTCAGAAAGCTTCTTTCTCTTTGTTATCGGAGTTTATTTCCTTTGGCCCTAGTGTCTTCAAAGGGATCCGAAATATCTGTTCTCAGATTCCACAGCAACAAGGCTAGCAAAGATTTCAACGAAATACAGATGTAACTCTGTGAGATTAATTAACAGAAAACTGAGCAGTTTCTCGGATAGCTTCTTTCCAGATTTCATCTGAGGATATTTCCTTTTTCACCATAGCCCTCTATGGGCTTCCAAATATCACTTTGCCTATTCCACAAGAACTGTCTTAGCGAAAGGCTTCTTGAGGGGAAAGCTGTAACTCTGAGAGATTATATCATAGAACACAAAGAAATTTCTCAGAAAGTTTCTTTCTCTTTGTTATCGGAAGATATTTCCTTTGGACCTATACTCTTCTAAAGGTACCGAAATGTCTGTTCTCAGATTCCACAGAAATAAGGCTAGCAAAGAGATCCATGAAATACAGATGTAAATCTGTGAGATGAATTAACGTATCACTAAGCAGTTTCTCAGAAAGCTTCTTTCCAGATTTCATCTGAGGATATTTCCTTTTTCAACATAGCCCTCTATACGCCTCCAAATATCACATTGCCAATTCCACAAGAACTGTCTTAGCGAAAGTCTTCTTGAGGGGAAAGCTGTAACTCTCTGAGATGATTTCACAGAACACAAACAAGTTTCTCAGAAAGCTTCTTTCTCTTTGTTATCGGAGGATATTTCCATTGGCCCTATTGTCTTCAAGGGATCCGAAATATCTGTTCTCAGATTCCACAGAAATAAGGCTAGTAAAAGATCCACGAAATACAGATGTAACTCTGTGAGATGAATTAACAGAACCCTAAGCAGTTTCTCGGAAAGCTTCTTTCCAGATTGCATCTGAGGATATTTCCTTTTTCACCATAGCCCTCTATGGGGTTCCAAATATCACCTTGCCAATTCCACAAAAACTCTTAGCGAAAGGCTTCTTGAGGGGAAAGCTGTAACTCTGTGAGATGATTTCACAGAACACAAAGAAGTTTCTCAGAAAGCTTCTTTCTCTTTGTTATTGAAGGATATTTCCTTTGTCCCTGTAGTCTTCAAAGGGATCCGAAATATCTGTTCTCAGATTCCACAGAAATAAGGCTAGCAAAGAGATCCACGAAATACAGATGTAACTCTGTGAGATGAATTAACAGAACAATAAGCAGTTTCTCGGAAAGCTTCTTTCCAGATTTCATCTAAGGATGTTTCCTTTTTCACAATAGCCCTCTATGGGCTTCCAAATATCACTTTGCCTATTCCACA
This sequence comes from Macaca nemestrina, assembly GCF_043159975.1. Classification (NCBI taxonomy): domain Eukaryota; kingdom Metazoa; phylum Chordata; class Mammalia; order Primates; family Cercopithecidae; genus Macaca; species Macaca nemestrina. Next base: position 30,537,817 of record NC_092143.1, read on the forward strand.
AGAACTGTCTTAGCGAAAGGCTTCTTGAGTGGAAAGCTGTAACTCTTTGAGATGATTTCACAGAACACAAAGAAGTTTCTCAGAAAGCTTTTTTCTCTTTGTTATCGGAGGATATTTCCTTTGGCCCTATAGTCTTCAAAGGGATCCGAAATATCTGTTCTCAGATTCCACAGAAATAAGGCTAGCAAAGAGATCCAAGAAATACAGATGTAACTCTGTGTGATGAAATAACAGAACACTAAGCAGTTTCTCAGAAAGCTTCTTTCCAGATTTCATCTGAGGATATTTCTTTTTTCACCATAGCCCTCTATGGTCTTCCAAATATCACTTTCCCAATTCCACAAGAACGGTCTTAGCGAAAGGCTTCTTCACGAGAGGGCTGTAACTCTGTGAGATGATTTGACAGAACACAAAGAAGTTTATCAGAAAGCTTCTTTCCAGATTTCATCTGAGGGTGTTTCCTTTTTCACCATAGCCCTCTCTGCGCTTCCAAATATCACTTTGCCAATTCCACAAGAACTGTCTTACCGAAAGGCTTCTTCAGGGGAAAGCTGTAACTCTGTGAGATGATTTCACAGAACACAAAGAAGTTTCTCCGAAAGCTTCTTTCTCTTTGTTATCGGAGGATATTTCCTTTGGCCCTATAGTCTTCAAAGGGATCCGAAATATCTGTTCTCAGATTCCACAGAAATAAGGCTAGCAAAGAGATCCACGAAATACAGATGTAACTCTGTGAGATGAATTAACAGAACAATAAGCAGTTTCTCGAAAAGCTTCTTTCCAGATTTCATCTGAGGATATTTCCTTTTTCACAATAGCCCTCTATGGGCTTCCAAATATCACTTTGCCAATTCCACAAGAACTGTCTTAGCGAAAGGTTTCTTGAGGGGAAAGCTGTAACTCTGTGAGATCATTTCACAGAACACAAAGAAGTTTCTCAGAAAGCTTCTTTCTCTTTGTTATCAGAGGATATTTACTTTGGCCCTCTAGTCTTCTACGGGATCCGACATATCTGTTCTCGGATTCCACAGAAATAAGGCTAGCAAAGAGATCGAAGAAATACAGATGTAACTCTCTGAGATGAATTAACAGAACACTAAGCAGTTTCTCGGAAAACTTCTTTCCAGATTTAATCTGAGGATGTTTCCTTTTTCTAAATAGTTCTATATGCGCTTCCAAATATCCCTTTGCCTATTCCACAAGAACTGTCTTAGCGAAAGGCTTCCTGAGGGGAAAGCTGTAATTCTGTGAGATGATTTCACAGAGCACAAAGAAGTTTATCAGAAAGCTTCTTTCCAGATTTCATCTGAGGTTGTTTCCTTTTTCAACATAGCCCTCTCTGCGCTTCCAAATATCACTTTGCCAATTCCACAAGAACTGTCTTACCGAAAGGCTTCTTCAGGGGAAAGCTGTAACTCTGTGAGATGATTTCAAAGAACACAAAGAAGTTTCTCAGAAAGCATCTTTCTCTTTGTTATCGGAGGATATTTTCTTTGGCCCTATTGTCTTCAAGGAATCCAAAATATCTGTTCTCAGATTCCACAGAAATAAGACTAGCAAAAGATCCATGAAATACAGATGTATCTCTGTGAGATGAATTAACAGAACACTAAGCAGTTTCTCAGAAAGCTTCTTTCCAGATTTCATCTGAGGATATTTCCTTTTTCACCATAGCCCTCTATGGGCTTCCAAATATCACTTTGCCAATTCCACAAGCACTGTCTTAGCGAAAGGCTTCTTGAGGGGAAAGCTGTAACTCTGTGAGATGATTTCACAGAACACAAAGAAGTTTCTCAGAAAGCTTCTTTCTCTTTGTTATCGGAGGATATTTCCCTTGGTCCTATCGTCTTCAAAGGGATCCAAAATATCTGTTCTCAGATTCCACAGAAATAAGGCTAGCAAAGAGATCCACGAAATACAGATGTAACTCTCTGAGATGAATTAAGAGAACACTAAGCAGTTTCTCAGAAAGCTTCTTTCCAGATTTCATCTGAGGATATTTCCTTTTTCACCATAACCCTCTATGGGCTTCCAAATATCACTTTGCCAATTCCACAAGCACTGTCTTAGCGAAAGGCTTCTTGAGGGGAAAGCTGTAACTCTGTGAGATGATTTCACAGGACACAAAGAAGTTTCTCAGAAAGCTTCTTTCTCTTTGTTATCGGAGGATATTTCCCTTGGCCCTATCGTCTTCAAAGGATCCGAAATATCTGTTCTCAGATTCCACAGAAATAAGGCAAGCAAAGAGATCCACGAAATACAGATGTAACTCTGTGAGATGAATTAACAGAACAAGAAGCAGTTTCTCGGAAAGCTTCTTTCCAGATTTCATCTGAGGATATTTCCTTTTTCACAATAGCCCTCTATGGGCTTCCAAATATCACTTTGCCAATTCCACAAGAACTGTCTTAGCGAAAGGCTTCTTGAGGGGAAAGCTGTAACTCTGTGAGATGATTTCACAGAACAAAAAGAAGTTTCTCAGAAAGCTACTTTCTCTTTGTTATCGGAGGATATTTCCTTGGGCCCTATAGTCTTCAAAGGGATCCGAAATATCTGCTCTCAGATTCCACAGAAATAAGGCTAGCAAAGAGATCCACGAAATACAGATGTAACTCTGTGAGTTGAATTAACAGAACACTAACCAGTTTCTCGAAAGCTTCTTTCTAGATATCATCTGAGGATATTTCCTTTTTCACCATAGCCCTCTATGGGCTTCCAAATATCACTTTGCCAATTCCACAAGAACTGTCTTAGCGAAAGGCTTCTTCACGAGAGGGCTGTAACTCTGTGAGATGATTTCACAGAACACAAAGAAGTTTCTCAGAAAGCTTCTTTCTCTTTGTTATCGGAGGATATTTCCTTTGGCCCTCTAGTCTTCAAAGGGATCCGACATATCTGTTCTCAGATTCCACAGAAATAAGGCTAGCAAAGAGATCCACGAAATACAGATGTAACTCTCTGAGATGAATTAACAGAACACTAATCAGTTTCTGAGAAAGATTCTTTCCAGATTTCATCTTAGGATATTTCCTTTTTCACCATAGCCCTCTATGGGCTTCCAAATATCTCTTTGCCTATTCCACAAGAACCGTCTTAGCGAAATGCTCCTTGAGGGGAAGGCTGTAACTCTGTGAGATGATTTCACAGAACACAAAGAAGTTTCTCAGAAAGCTACTTTCTCTTTGTTATCAGAGGAGATTTCCTTTGGTCGTATAGTCTTCAAAGGGATGCAAAATATCTGTTCTTAGATTACACAGAAATAAGGCTAGCAAAGAGACCCACGAAATACAGATGTAACTCTGTGAGATGAATTAACAGAACACTAAGCAGTTTCTGAGAAAGATTCTTTCCAGATTTCATCTGAGGATATTTCCTTTTTCACCATAGCCCTCTATGGGCTTCCAAATATCACTTTGCCAATTCCACAAGAACTGTCTTAGCGAAAGGCTTCTTGAGGGGAAAGCTGTAACTCTGTGAGATGATTTCACAGAACACAAAGAAGTTTCTCAGAAAGCTTCTTTCTCTTTGTTATCGGAGTTTATATCCTTTGGCCCTATAGTCTTCAAAGGGATCCGAAATATCTGTTCTCAGATTCCACAGAAATAAGGCTAGCAAAGAGATCCACGAAATACAGATGTAACTCTGTGAGATGAATGAACAGAACACTAAGCAGTTTCTCAGAAAGCTTCTTTCCAGATTGCATCTGAGGATATTTCCTTTTTCACCATTGCCTCTATGGGCTTCCAAATATCACTTTGCCAATTCCACAAGAACTGTTTTAGCGAAAGACTTCTTGAGGGGAAAGCTGTAACTCTGTGAGATGATTTCACGGAACACAAAGAAGTTTCTCAGAAAGCTTCCTTCTCTTTGTTATCGGAGTTTACTTCCTTTGGTCCTATATTCATCAAAGGGATCCGAAATATCTGTTCTCAGATTCCACAGAAATAAGGCTAGCAAAGAGACCCTCGAAATACAGATTTAACTCTGTGAGTTGAATTAACAGAACATTAAGCAGTTTCTCAGAAAGTTTCTTTCCAGACTTCATCTGAGGATATTTCCTTTTTCACCCTTGCCCTCTATGGGCTTCCAAATATCACTTTGCCAATTCCACAAGAACTGTCTTAGCGAAAGACTTCTTGAGGGGAAAGCTGTAGCTCTGTGAGATGATTTCACAGAACACAAAGAAGATTCTCAGAAGGCTACTTTTTCTTTGTTATCGGAGGAGATTTCCTTTGGCCGTATAGTCTTCTAAGGGATCCGAAATATCTGTTCTCAGATTCCACAGAAATAAGGCTAGCAAAGAGACCCACGAAATACACATGTAACTCTGTGAGATGAATTAACAGAAAACTAAGCAGTTTCTCAGAAAGCTTCGTTCCAGATTTCATCTGAGGGTATTTCCTTTTTCACCATAGCCCTCTATGGGCTTCCAAATATCACTTTGCCAATTCCACAAGCACTGTCTTAGCGAAAGGCTTCTTCAGGGGAAAGCTGTAACTCTGTGAGATGATTTCAAAGAACACAAAGAAGTTTCTCAGAAAGCATCTTTCTCTTTGTTATCGGAGGATATTTTCTTTGGCCCTATTGTCTTCAAGGAATCCAAAATATCTGTTCTCAGATTCCACAGAAATAAGACTAGCAAAAGATCCATGAAATACAGATGTATCTCTGTGAGATGAATTAACAGAACACTAAGCAGTTTCTCAGAAAGCTTCTTTCCAGATTTCATCTGAGGATATTTCCTTTTTCACCATAGCCCTCTATGGGCTTCCAAATATCACTTTGCCAATTCCACAAGCACTGTCTTAGCGAAAGGCTTCTTGAGGGGAAAGCTGTAACTCTGTGAGATTATTTCACAGAACACAAAGAAGTTTCTCAGAAAGCTTCTTTCTCTTTGTTATCGGAGGATATTTCCCTTGGTCCTATCGTCTTCAAAGGGATCCAAAATATCTGTTCTCAGATTCCACAGAAATAAGGCTAGCAAAGAGATCCACGAAATACAGATGTAACTCTCTGAGATGAATTAAGAGAACACTAAGCAGTTTCTCAGAAAGCTTCTTTCCAGATTTCATCTGAGGATATTTCCTTTTTCACCATAACCCTCTATGGGCTTCCAAATATCACTTTGCCAATTCCACAAGCACTGTCTTAGCGAAAGGCTTCTTGAGGGGAAAGCTGTAACTCTGTGAGATGATTTCACAGGACACAAAGAAGTTTCTCAGAAAGCTTCTTTCTCTTTGTTATCGGAGGATATTTCCCTTGGCCCTATCGTCTTCAAAGGATCCGAAATATCTGTTCTCAGATTCCACAGAAATAAGGCTAGCAAAGAGATCCACGAAATACAGATGTAACTCTGTGAGATGAATTAACAGAACAAGAAGCAGTTTCTCGGAAAGCTTCTTTCCAGATTTCATCTGAGGATATTTCCTTTTTCACAATAGCCCTCTATGGGCTTCCAAATATCACTTTGCCAATTCCACAAGAACTGTCTTAGCGAAAGGCTTCTTGAGGGGAAAGCTGTAACTCTGTGAGATGATTTCACAGAACAAAAAGAAGTTTCTCAGAAAGCTACTTTCTCTTTGTTATCGGAGGATATTTCCTTGGGCCCTATAGTCTTCAAAGGGATCCGAAATATCTGCTCTCAGATTCCACAGAAATAAGGCTAGCAAAGAGATCCACGAAATACAGATGTAACTCTGTGAGTTGAATTAACAGAACACTAACCAGTTTCTCGAAAGCTTCTTTCTAGATATCATCTGAGGATATTTCCTTTTTCACCATAGCCCTCTATGGGCTTCCAAATATCACTTTGCCAATTCCACAAGAACTGTCTTAGCGAAAGGCTTCTTCACGAGAGGGCTGTAACTCTGTGAGATGATTTCACAGAACACAAAGAAGTTTCTCAGAAAGCTTCTTTCTCTTTGTTATCGGAGGATATTTCCTTTGGCCCTCTAGTCTTCAAAGGGATCCGACATATCTGTTCTCAGATTCCACAGAAATAAGGCTAGCAAAGAGATCCACGAAATACAGATGTAACTCTCTGAGATGAATTAACAGAACACTAATCAGTTTCTGAGAAAGATTCTTTCCAGATTTCATCTTAGGATATTTCCTTTTTCACCATAGCCCTCTATGGGCTTCCAAATATCTCTTTGCCTATTCCACAAGAACCGTCTTAGCGAAATGCTCCTTGAGGGGAAGGCTGTAACTCTGTGAGATGATTTCACAGAACACAAAGAAGTTTCTCAGAAAGCTACTTTCTCTTTGTTATCAGAGGAGATTTCCCTTGGTCGTATAGTCTTCAAAGGGATGCAAAATATCTGTTCTTAGATTACACAGAAATAAGGCTAGCAAAGAGACCCACGAAATACAGATGTAACTCTTTGAGATGAATGAACAGAACACTAAGCAGTTTCTCAGAAAGCTTCTTTCCAGATTGCATCTGAGGATATTTCCTTTTTCACCATTGCCTGTATGGGCTTCCAAATATCACTTTGCCAATTCCACAAGAACTGTTTTAGCGAAAGACTTCTTGAGGGGAAAGCTGTAACTCTGTGAGATGATTTCACGGAACACAAAGAAGTTTCTCAGAAAGCTTCCTTCTCTTTGTTATCGGAGTTTACTTCCTTTGGTCCTATATTCATCAAAGGGATCCGAAATATCTGTTCTCAGATTCCACAGAAATAAGGCTAGCAAAGAGACCCTCGAAATACAGATTTAACTCTGTGAGTTGAATTAACAGAACATTAAGCAGTTTCTCAGAAAGTTTCTTTCCAGACTTCATCTGAGGATATTTCCTTTTTCACCCTTGCCCTCTATGGGCTTCCAAATATCACTTTGCCAATTCCACAAGAACTGTCTTAGCGAAAGACTTCTTGAGGGGAAAGCTGTAGCTCTGTGAGATGATTTCACAGAACACAAAGAAGATTCTCAGAAGGCTACTTTTTCTTTGTTATCGGAGGAGATTTCCTTTGGCCGTATAGTCTTCTAAGGGATCCGAAATATCTGTTCTCAGATTCCACAGAAATAAGGCTAGCAAAGAGACCCACGAAATACACATGTAACTCTGTGAGATGAATTAACAGAAAACTAAGCAGTTTCTCAGAAAGCTTCGTTCCAGATTTCATCTGAGGGTATTTCCTTTTTCACCATAGCCCTCTATGGGCTTCCAAATATCACTTTGCCAATTCCACAAGCACTGTCTTAGCGAAAGGCTTCTTGAGGGGAAAGCTGTAACTCTGTGAGATGATTTCACAGGACACAAAGAAGTTTCTCAGAAAGCTTCTTTCTCTTTGTTATCGGAGGATATTTCCCTTGGCCGTATCGTCTTCAAAGGGATCCGAAATATCTGTTCTCAGATTCCACAGAAATAAGGCTAGCAAAGAGATCCACGAAATACAGATGTAACTCTATGAGATGAATTAACAGAACAAGAAGCAGTTTCTCGGAAAGCTTCTTTCCAGATTTCATCTGAGGATATTTCCTTTTTCACAATAGCCCTCTATGGGCTTCCAAATATCACTTTGCCAATTCCACAAGAACTGTCTTAGCGAAAGGCTTCTTGAGGGGAAAGCTGTAACTCTGTGAGATGATTTCACAGAACAAAAAGAAGTTTCTCAGAAAGCTACTTTCTCTTTGTTATCGGAGGATATTTCCTTGGGCCCTATAGTCTTCAAAGGGATCCGAAATATCTGCTCTCAGATTCCACAGAAATAAGGCTAGCAAAGAGATCCACGAAATACAGATGTAACTCTGTGAGTTGAATTAACAGAACACTAACCAGTTTCTCGAAAGCTTCTTTCTAGATATCATCTGAGGATATTTCCTTTTTCACCATAGCCCTCTATGGGCTTCCAAATATCACTTTGCCAATTCCACAAGAACTGTCTTAGCGAAAGGCTTCTTCACGAGAGGGCTGTAACTCTGTGAGATGATTTCACAGAACACAAAGAAGTTTCTCAGAAAGCTTCTTTCTCTTTGTTATCGGAGGATATTTCCTTTGGCCCTATAGTCTTCAACGGGATCCGAAATATCTGTTCTCAGATTCCACAGAAATAAGGCTAGCAAAGAGATCCACGCAATACAGATGTAACTCTGTGAGATGAATTAACAGAACACTAAGCAGTTTCTCAGAAAGCTTATTTCCATATTTCATCTGAGGATATTTCCTTTTTCACCATAGCCTTCTAGGCGCCTCCAAATATCACTTCGCCAATTCCACAAGAACTGTCTTAGCGAAAGGCTTCTTGAGGGGAAAGCTGTAACTCTGTGAGATGATTTCACAGAACACGAAGTTTCTCAGAAAGCTTCTTTCTCTTTTTTATCCGAGGAGATTTCCTTTGGCCGTATAGTCTTCTAAGTGATCCGAAATACCTGTTCTCAGATTCCACAGAAATAAGGCTAGCAAAGAGATCGACGAAACACAGATGTAACTCTGTGAGATGAATTAACAGAACACTAAGCAGTTTCTCAGAAAGCTTCTTTCCAGATTTCATCTGAGGATATTTCCTTTTTCCCCATAGTCCTCTATGGGCTTCCAAATATCACTTTGCCAATTCCACAAGAACTGTCTTAGCGAAAGGCTTCTTGAGGGGAAATCTGTAACTCTGTGAGATGATTTCACAGAACACAAAGAAGTTTCTCAGAAAGCTTCCTTCTCTTTGTTATCGGAGTTTATTTCCTTTGGTCCTATATTCATCAAAGGGATCCGAAATATCTGTTCTCAGATTCCACAGAAATAAGGCTAGCAAAGAGACCCACGAAATACAGATGTAACTCAGTGAGATGAGTTAACAGAACATTAAGCAGTTTCTCAGAAAGCTTCTTTCCAGACTTCATCTGAGGATATTTCCTTTTTCACCCTTGCCCTCTATGGGCTTCCAAATATCACTTTGCCAATTCCACAAGAACTGTCTTAGCGAAAGACTTCTTGAGGGGAAAGCTGTAACTCTGTGAGATGATTTCACAGAACACAAAGAAGATTCTCAGAAGGATACTTTCTCTTTGTTATCTGAGGAGATTTCCTTTGGCCGTATAGTCTTCTAAGGGATCCGAAATATCTGTTCTCAGATTCCACAGAAATAAGGCTAGCAAAGAGACCCACGAAATACACATGTAACTCTGTGAGATGAACTAACAGAACACTAAGCAGTTTCTCAGAAAGCTTCGTTCCAGATTTCTTCTGAGGGTATTTCCTTTTTCACCATAGCCCTCTATGGGCTTCCAAATATCACATTGCCAAGTCCACAAGAACTGTCTTAGCGAAAGACTTCCTGAGGGGAAAGCTGTAACTCTGTGAGATGATTTCACAGATCACAAAGAAGTTTCTCAGAAAGCTTCCTTCTCTTTTTTATCGGAGTTTATTTCCTTAAGCCCTATTGTCTTCAAAGGGATCTGAAATATCTGTTCTCAGATTCCACAGAAATAAGGCTAGCAAAGAGATCCACGAAATACAGATGTAACTCTGTGAGATGAATTAACAGAACACTAAGCAGTTTCTCAGAAAGCTTCTTTCCAGATTTCATCTGAGGATATTTCCTTTTTCACCATGGCCCTCTATGGGCTTCCAAATATCACTTTGCCAATTCCACAAGAACTGTCTTAGCGAAAGGCTTCTTGAGGGGAAAGCTGAAACTCTGTGAGTTGATTTCACAGAACACAAAGAAGATTCTGAGAAAGCTTCTTTCTCTTTGTTATCGGAGGATATTTCTTTTGGCCCTATAGTCTTCTAGGGAATCCGAAATATCTGTTCGCAGATACCGCAGAATTAAGGCTAGGAAAGAGATAAAGGAAATACAAATGTAACTCTGTGAGATGAATTAACAGAACACTAAGCAGTTTCTCAGAAAGCTTCTTTCCAGATTTCATCTGACGATATTTCCTTTTTCACCATAGCCCTCTATGAACTTCCAAATATCACTTTGCCAATTCCACAAGAACTGTCTTAGTGAAAGGCTTCTTGAGGGGAAAGCTGTAACTCTGTGAGATGATTTCACAGTACACAAAGAAGTTTATCAGAACGTTTCTTTCTCTTTGTTATCGCAGGATATTTCCTTTGGCCCTATAGTCTTCTAAGGGATTCGAAATATCTGTTCTCAGATTCCATAGAAATAAGGCGAGCAAAGAGATCCACGAAATACAGATGTAACTCTGTGAGATGAATTAACAGAACACTAAGCAGTTTCTCAGAAAGCTTATTTCCAGATTTCATCTGAGGATATTTCGTTTTTCACCATAGCCCACTATGCGCTTCCAAATATCACTTCGCCAATTCCACAAGAACTGTCATAGCGAAAGGCTTCTTGAGGGGAAAGCTGTAACTCTGTGAGATGATTTCACAGAACACGAAGTTTCTCATAAAGCTTCTTTCCCTTTGTTATCGGAGGAGATTTCCTTTGGCCGTATAGTCTTCTAAGTGATCCGAAATACCTGTTCTAAGATTCCACAGAAATAAGGCTAGCAAAGAGATCCACGAAACACAGATGTAACTCTGTGAGATGAATTAACAGAACACTAAGCAGTTTCTCAGAATGCTTCTTTCCAGATTTGATCTGAGGATATTTCCCTTTTCACCATAGCCCTCTAGGCGCTTCCAAATATCACTTTGCCAATTCCACAAGAACTGTCTTAGCGAAAGGCTTCTTGAGGGGAAATCTGTAACTCTGTGAGATGATTTCACAGAACACAAAGAAGTTTCTCAGAAAGCTTCTTTCTCTTTGTTATCGGAGGATATTTCCTTGGGCCCTTTAATTTTCAAAGGGATGCGAAATATCTGTTCTCAGATTCCACAGAAATAAGGCTAGCAAAGAGATCCACTAAATACAGATGTAACTCTGTGAGATGAATTAACAGAACACTAAGAAGTTTCTCAAAAAGCTTCTTTCCAGATTTCATCTGAGGATATTTCCTTTTCCACCATAGCCCTCTAGGCGCTTCCAAATATCACTTTGCCAATTCCACAAGAACTGTCTTAGCGAAAGGCTTCTTGAGGGGAAAGCTGTAACTCTGTGAGATGATTTCACAGTTCACAAAGATGTTTATCAGAAACCTCCTTTCTCTTTGTTATCGGAGGATATTTCCTTTGGCCCTATAGTCTTCAAGGGGATCCGAAATATCTGTTCTCAGATTCCACAGAGATAAGGGTAGAAAAGAGATCCACGAAATACAGATGTAACTCTCTGAGATGAATTAACAGAACACTCATCAGTTTCCCAGAAAGCTTCTTTCCAGATTTCATCTGAGGATATTTCCTTTTTCACCATAGCCCTATAAGTGCTTCCAAATATCACTTTGCCAATTCCACAAGAACTGTCTTAGCGAAAGACTTCTTGAGGGGAAAACTGTAACTCGGTGAGATGAATTCACAGGACACAAAGAAGTTTTTCAGAAAGCTTCTTTCTCTTTGTTATCGGAGGATATTTCCTTTGGCCCTATAGTCTTCTAAGGGATTCGAAATATCTGTTCTCAGATTCCATAGAAATAAGGCGAGCAAAGAGATCCACGAAATACAGATGTAACTCTGTGAGATGAATTAAAAGAACACTAAGCAGTTTCTCAGAAAGCTTATTTCCAGATTTCATCTGAGGATATTTCGTTTTTCACCATAGCCCACTATGCGCTTCCAAATATCACTTCGCCAATTCCACAAGAACTGTCATAGCGAAAGGCTTCTTGAGGGGAAAGCTGTAACTCTGTGAGATGATTTCACAGAACACGAAGTTTCTCATAAAGCTTCTTTCCCTTTGTTATCGGAGGAGATTTACTTTGGCCGTATAGTCTTCTAAGTGATCCGAAATACCTGTTCTAAGATTCCACAGAAATAAGGCTAGCAAAGAGATCCTCGAAACACAGATGTAACTCTGTGAGATGAATTAACAGAACACTAAGCAGTTTCTCAGAATGCTTCTTTCCAGATTTGATCTGAGGATATTTCCCTTTTCACCATAGCCCTCTAGGCGCTTCCAAATATCACTTTGCCAATTCCACAAGAACTGTCTTAGCGAAAGGCTTCTTGAGGGGAAAGCTGTAACTCTGTGAGATGATTTCACAGAACACAAAGAAGTTTCTCAGAAAGCTTCTTTCTCTTTGTTATCGGAGGATATTTCCTTGGGCCCTTTAATTTTCAAAGGGATGCGAAATATCTGTTCTCAGATTCCACAGAAATAAGGCTAGCAAAGAGATCCACTAAATACAGATGTAACTCTGTGAGATGAATTAACAGAACACTAAGAAGTTTCTCAAAAAGCTTCTTTCCAGATTTCATCTGAGGATATTTCCTTTTCCACCATAGCCCTCTAGGCGCTTCCAAATATCACTTTGCCAATTCCACAAGAACTGTCTTAGCGAAAGGCTTCTTGAGGGGAAAGCTGTAACTCTGTGAGATGATTTCACAGTTCACAAAGATGTTTATCAGAAACCTTCTTTCTCTTTGTTATCGGAGGATATTTCCTTTGGCCCTATAGTCTTCAAGGGGATCCGAAATATCTGTTCTCAGATTCCACAGAAATAAGGGTAGAAAAGAGATCCACGAAATACAGATGTAACTCTCTGAGATAAATTAACAGAACACTCATCAGTTTCCCAGAAAGCTTCTTTCCAGATTTCATCTGAGGATATTTCCTTTTTCACCATAGCCCTATAAGTGCTTCCAAATATCACTTTGCCAATTCCACAAGAACTGTCTTAGCGAAAGACTTCTTGAGGGGAAAACTGTAACTCGGTGAGATGAATTCACAGGACACAAAGAAGTTTTTCAGAAAGGTTCTTTCTCTTTGTTATAGGAGGATATTTCCTTTGGCCGTATAGTCTTCTAAGGGATCCGAAGTATCTGTTCTCAGATTCTACAGAAATAAGGCAAGAAAGAGACCCACTAAATACAGATGTAACTCTTTGAGATGAATTAACAGAACACTAAGCAGTTTCTCAGAAAGCTTCTTTCCAGATTGCATTTGAGGATATTTCCTTTCTCACCATAGCCCTCTATGGTCTTCCAAACATCACTATGCCAATTCCACAAGAACTGTCTTAGCGAAAGGCTTCTTGAGAGGAAAGCTGTAACTCTGTGAGATGATTTCACAGAAAACAAAGAAGTTTCTCAGAAAGCTTCTTTCTCTTTGTTATCGGAGGATATTTCCTTTGGCCCCATAGTCTTCTAAGGGATCCGAAATATCTGTTCTCAGATTCCACAGAAATAAGGTTAGCAAAGAGATCCACGAAATACAGATGTAACTCTGTGAGATGAATTAACAGAACACTAAGCAGTTTCTCAGAAAACTTCTTTCCAGATTTCATCTGAGAATATTTCCTTTTTCACCATAGCCCTCTAAGGGCTTCCAAATACCACTTTGCCAATTCCACAAGAACTGTCTTAGCGAAAGGCTTCTGGAGGGGAAAGCTGTAACTCTGTGAGACGATTTCACAGAACACAAAGAAGTTTCTCAGAAAGCTTCTTTCTCTTTGTTATCGATGGATATTTCCTTTGGCCCTATAGTGTTCTAAGGGATCCGAAATATCTGTTCTCAGATTCTACAGAAATAAGGCTAGCAAAGAGATCCACGAAATACAGATATAACTCTGTGAGATGAATTAACAGAACACTAAGCAGTTTCTCAGAAAGCTTCTTTCCAGATTTCATTTGAGGATATTTCCTTTTTCACCATGGCCCTCTATGGGATTCCAAATATCACTTTGCCAATTCCACAAGAACTGTCTTAGCGAAAGGCTTCTTGAGGGGAAAGCTGTAACTCTGTGAGATGATTTCACAGAACACAAAGAAGTTTCTCAGAAAGCTTCTATCTCTTTGTTATCGGAGGATATTTACTTTGGCCCTATAGTCTTCTAAGGAATCCGAAATATCTCTTCTCAGATTCCACAGAAATGAGGCTACAAAGAGATAAAGGAAATACAGGTGTAGCTCTGTGAGATGAATGAACAGAACACTAAGCAGTTTCTCAGAAAGCTTCTTTCCAGATTTCATCTGACGATATTTCCTTTTTCACCATAGCCCTCTATGCGCTTCCAAATAACACTTTGCCAAATCCAAAAGAACTGTCTTAGCGAAAGGCTTCTTGAGGGGAAAGCTGTAACTCTGTGAGATGATTTCACAGTACACAAAGGTGTTTGTCAGAAAGCTTCTTTCTCTTTGTTATCGGAGGATATTTCCTTTCGCCCTATAGTCTTCAAGGGGATCCGAAATATCTGTTCTCAGATTCCACAGAAATAAGGCTAGAAACGATATCCACGAAATACAGATGTAACTCTGTGAGATGAATTAACAGAACCCTAATCTGTTTCTCAGAAAGCTTCTTTCCAGATTTCATCTGAGGATATTTCCTTTTTCCCATAGTCCTCTATGGGCTTCCAAATATCACTTTGCCAATTCCACAAGAACTGTCTTAGCGAAAGGCTTCTTGAGGGGAAAGCTGTAACTCTGTGAGATGATTTCACAGAACACAAAGAAGTTTCTCAGAAAGTTTCCTTCACTTTGTTGTCGGAGTTTATTTCCTTTGGCCCTATATTCATCAAAGGGATCCGAAATATCTGTTCTCAGATTCCACAGAAATAAGGCTAGCAAAGAGATCCACGAAATACAGATGTAACTCTGTGAGAATAATTAACAGAACACTAAACAGTTTCTCAGAAAGCTTCTTTCCAGATTTCATCTGAGGATATTTCCTTTTTTAAACATAGTCCTCTATGCGCTTCCAAATACCACTTTGCCAATTCCACAAGAAATGTCTTAACGAAAGGCTTCTTGAGGGGAAAGCTGTAACTCTGTGAGATGATTTCACAGAACACGAAGTTTCTCAGAAAGCTTCTTTCTCTTTTTAATCGGAGGAGATTTCCTTTGGCCGTATAGTCTTCTAAGTGATCCGAAATACCTGTTCTCAGATTCCACAGAAATAAGGCTAGCAAAGAGATCGACGAAACACAGATGTAACTCTGTGAGATGAATTAACAGAACACTAAGCAGTTTCTCAGAAAGCTTCTTTCCAGATTTCATCTGAGGATATTTCCTTTTTCCCCATAGTCCTCTATGGGCTTCCAAATATCACTTTGCCAATTCCACAAGAACTGTCTTAGCGAAAGGCTTCTTGAGGGGAAATCTGTAACTCTGTGAGATGATTTCACAGAACACAAAGAAGTTTCTCAGAAAGCTTCCTTCTCTTTGTTATCGGAGTTTATTTCCTTTGGTCCTATATTCATCAAAGGGATCCGAAATATCTGTTCTCAGATTCCACAGAAATAAGGCTAGCAAAGAGACCCACGAAATACAGATGTAACTCAGTGAGATGAATTAACAGAACATTAAGCAGTTTCTCAGAAAGCTTCTTCCAGACTTCATCTGAGGATATTTCCTTTTTCACCCTTGCCCTCTATGAGCTTCCAAATATCACTTTGCCAATTCCACAAGAACTGTCTTAGCGAAAGACTTCTTGAGGGGAAAGCTGTAACTCTGTGAGATGATTTCACAGAACACAAAGAAGATTCTCAGAAGGATACTTTCTCTTTGTTATCGGAGGAGATTTCCTTTGGCCGTATAGTCTTCTAAGGGATCCGAAATATCTGTTCTCAGATTCCACAGAAATAAGGCTAGCAAAGAGACCCACGAAATACACATGTAACTCTGTGAGATGAACTAACAGAACACTAAGCAGTTTCTCAGAAAGCTTCGTTCCAGATTTAATCTGAGGGTATTTCCTTTTTCACCATAGCCCTCTATGGGCTTCCAAATATCACTTTGCCAAGTCCACAAGAACTGTCTTAGCGAAAGACTTCTTGAGGGGAAAGCTGTAACTCTGTGAGATGATTTCACAGATCACAAAGAAGTTTCTCAGAAAGCTTCCTTCTCTTTTTTTTCGGAGTTTATTTCCTTAAGCCCTATTGTCTTCAAAGGGATCTGAAATATCTGTTCTCAGATTCCACAGAAATAAGGCTAGCAAAGACATCCACGAAATACAGATGTAACTCTGTGAGATGAATTAACAGAACACTAAGCAGTTTCTCAGAAAACTTCTTTCCAGATTTCATCTGAGAATATTTCCTTTTTCACCATAGCCCTCTAAGGGCTTCCAAATACCACTTTGCCAATTCCACAAGAACTGTCTTAGCGAAAGGCTTCTGGAGGGGAAAGCTGTAACTCTGTGAGATGATTTCACAGAACACAAAGAAGTTTCTCAGAAAGCTTCTTTCTCTTTGTTATCGATGGATATTTCCTTTGGCCCTA
Organism: Macaca nemestrina; assembly: GCF_043159975.1. NCBI lineage: Eukaryota > Metazoa > Chordata > Mammalia > Primates > Cercopithecidae > Macaca > Macaca nemestrina. Next base: position 30,554,042 of record NC_092143.1, read on the forward strand.
TAGTGTTCTAAGGGATCCGAAATATCTGTTCTCAGATTCTACAGAAATAAGGCTATCAAAGAGATCCACGAAATACAGATATAACTCTGTGAGATGAATTAACAGAACACTAAGCAGTTTCTCAGAAAGCTTCTTTCCAGATTTCATTTGAGGATATTTCCTTTTTCACCATGGCCCTCTATGGGCTTCCAAATATCACTTTGCCAATTCCACAAGAACTGTCTTAGCGAAAGGCTTCTTGAGGGGAAAGCTGTAACTCTGTGAGATGATTTCACAGAACACAAAGAAGTTTCTCAGAAAGCTTCTATCTCTTTGTTATCGGAGGATATTTACTTTGGCCCTATAGTCTTCTAAGGAATCCGAAATATCTCTTCTCAGATTCCACAGAAATGAGGCTACAAAGAGATAAAGGAAATACAGGTGTAGCTCTGTGAGATGAATGAACAGAACACTAAGCAGTTTCTCAGAAAGCTTCTTTCCAGATTTCATCTGACGATATTTCCTTTTTCACCATAGCCCTCTATGCGCTTCCAAATATCACTTTGCCAATTCCACAGGAACTGTCTTAGCGAAAGTCTTCTTGAGGGGAAAGCTGTACCTCTGTGAGATGATTTCACAGTACACAAAGAAGTTTATCAGAAAGCTTCTTTCTCTTTTTTATCGGAGGATATTATTTCTTTTGGCCCTGTAGTCTTCTAAGGGATGTGAAATATCTGTTCTCAGATTCCACAGAAATAAGGCTAGCAAAGAGATCCGCGAAATACAGATGTAACTCTGTGAGATGAATTAACAGAACACTAAGCAGTTTCTCAGAAAGCTTCTTTCCAGATTTCATCTGAGGATATTTCCTTTTTCACCATAGCCCTCTATGCGCTTCCAAATAACACTTTGCCAAATCCAAAAGAACTGTCTTAGCGAAAGGCTTCTTGAGGGGAAAGCTGTAACTCTGTGAGATGATTTCACAGTACACAAAGATGTTTGTCAGAAAGCTTCTTTCTCTTTGTTATCGGAGGTTATTTCCTTTGGCCCTATAGTCTTCAAGGGGATCCGAAATATCTGTTCTCAGATTCCACAGAAATAAGGCTAGCGAAGAGATCCACGAAATACAGATGTAACTCTGTGAGATGAATTAACAGAACACTAAGCAGTTTCTTAGAAAGCTTCTTTCCAGATTTCATTTGAGGATATTTCCTTTTTCACCATGGCCCTCTATGGGCTTCCAAATATCACTTTGCCAATTCCACAAGAACTGTCTTAGCGAAAGGCTTCTTGAGGGGAAAGCTGTAATTCTGTGAGATGATTTCACAGAACACAAAGAAGTTTCTCAGAAAGCTTCTTTCTCTTTGTTATCGGAGAATATTTCCTTTGGCCCTATAGTCTACTAAGGGATGGGAAATATCTGTTCTCAGATTCCACAGAAATAAGGGTAGCAAAGAGATCCACGAAATACAGATGTAACTCTGTGAGATGATTTAAAAGAACACTAAGAAGTTCCTCAGAAAGCTTATTTCCAGATTTCATCTGAGGATATTTCCTTTTTCACCATAGCCCTCTATGCGCTTCCAAATAACACTTTGCCAAATCCAAAAGAACTGTCTTAGCGAAAGGCTTCTTGAGGGGAAAGCTGTAACTCTGTGAGATGATTTCACAGTACACAAAGGTGTTTGTCAGAAAGCTTCTTTCTCTTTGTTATCGGAGGATATTTCCTTTCGCCCTATAGTCTTCAAGGGGATCCGAAATATCTGTTCTCAGATTCCACAGAAATAAGGCTAGAAACGATATCCACGAAATACAGATGTAACTCTGTGAGATGAATTAACAGAACCCTAATCTGTTTCTCAGAAAGCTTCTTTCCAGATTTCATCTGAGGATATTTCCTTTTTCCCGTAGTCCTCTATGGGCTTCCAAATATCACTTTGCCAATTCCACAAGAACTGTCTTAGCGAAAGGCTTCTTGAGGGGAAAGCTGTAACTCTGTGAGATGATTTCACAGAACACAAAGAAGTTTCTCAGAAAGTTTCCTTCACTTTGTTGTCGGAGTTTATTTCCTTTGGCCCTATATTCATCAATGGGATCCGAAATATCTGTTCTCAGATTCCACAGAAATAAGGCTAGCAAAGAGATCCACGAAATACAGATGTAAGTCTGTGAGAATAATTAACAGAACACTATACAGTTTCTCAGAAAGCTTCTTTCCAGATTTCATCTGAGGATATTTCCTTTTTTAAACATAGTCCTCTATGCGCTTCCAAATATCACTTTGCCAATTCCACAAGAAATGTCTTAGCGAAAGGCTTCTTGAGGGGAAAGCTGTAACTCTGTGAAATGATTTCACAGAACACGAAGTTTCTCAGAAAGCTTCTTTCTCTTTTTAATCGGAGGAGATTTCCTTTGGCCGTATAGTCTTCTAAGTGATCCGAAATACCTGTTCTCAGATTCCACAGAAATAAGGCTAGCAAAGAGATCGACGAAACACAGATGTAACTCTGTGAGATGAATTAACAGAACACTAAGCAGTTTCTCAGAAAGCTTCTTTCCAGATTTCATCTGAGGATATTTCCTTTTTCCCCATAGTCCTCTATGGGCTTCCAAATATCACTTTGCCAATTCCACAAGAACTGTCTTAGCGAAAGGCTTCTTGAGGGGAAATCTGTAACTCTGTGAGATGATTTCACAGAACACAAAGAAGTTTCTCAGAAAGCTTCCTTCTCTTTGTTATCGGAGTTTATTTCCTTTGGTCCTACATTCATCAAAGGGATCCGAAATATCTGTTCTCAGATTCCACAGAAATAAGGCTAGCAAATAGACCCACGAAATACAGATGTAACTCAGTGAGATGAATTAACAGAACATTAAGCAGTTTCTCAGAAAGCTTCTTTCCAGACTTCATCTGAGGATATTTCCTTTTTCACCCTTGCCCTCTATGAGCTTCCAAATATCACTTTGCCAATTCCACAAGAACTGTCTTAGCGAAAGACTTCTTGAGGGGAAAGCTGTAACTCTGTGAGATGATTTCACAGAACACAAAGAAGATTCTCAGAAGGATACTTTCTCTTTGTTATCGGAGGAGATTTCCTTTGGCCGTATAGTCTTCTAAGGGATCCGAAATATCTGTTCTCAGATTCCACAGAAATAAGGCTAGCAAAGAGACCCACGAAATACACATGTAACTCTGTGAGATGAACTAACAGAACACTACGCAGTTTCTCAGAAAGCTTCGTTCCAGATTTCATTTGAGGGTGTTTCCTTTTTCACCATAGCCCTCTATGGGCTTCCAAATATCACTTTGCCAAGTCCACAAGAACTGTCTTAGCGAAAGACTTCTTGAGGGGAAAGCTGTAACTCTGTGAGATGATTTCACAGATCACAAAGAAGTTTCTCAGAAATCTTCCTTCTCTTTTTTATCGGAGTTTATTTCCTTAAGCCCTATTGTCTTCAAAGGGATCTGAAATATCTGTTCTCAGATTCCACAAATAGGGCTAGCAAAGAGATCCACGAAATACAGATGTAACTCTGTGAGATGAATTAACAGAACACTAAGCAGTTTCTCAGAAAGCTTCTTTCCAGATTGCATCTGAGGATATTTCCTTTTTCACCATGGCCCTCTATGGGCTTCCAAATATCACTTTGCCAATTCCACAAGAACTGTCTTAGCGAAAGGCTTCTTGAGGGGAAAGCTGAAACTCTGTGAGTTGATTTCACAGAACACAAAGAAGATTCTCAGAAAGCTTCTTTCTCTTTGTTATCGGAGGATATTTCCTTTGGCCCTATAGTCTTCTAGGGAATCCGAAATATCTGTTCGCAGATACCACAGAAATAAGGCTAGGAAAGAGATAAAGGAAATACAAATGTAACTCTGTGAGATGAATTAACAGAACACTAAGCAGTTTCTCAGAAAGCTTCTTTCCAGATTTCATCTGACGATATTTCCTTTTTCACCATAGCCCTCTATGCACTTCCAAATATCACTTTGCCAATTCCACAAGAACTGTCTTAGCGAAAGGCTTCTTGAGGGGAAAGCTGTAACTCTGTGAGATGATTTCACAGTACACAAAGAAGTTTATCAGAACGCTTCTTTCTCTTTGTTATCGGAGGATATTTCCTTTGGCCCTATAGTCTTCAAGGGGATCCGAAATATCTGTTCTCAGATTCCACAGAGATAAGGCTAGCAAAGAGATCCACGAAATACACATGTAACAGTGTGAGATGAATTAACAGAACACTAAGCAGTTTCTCAGAAAGCTTCTTTCCAGATTTCATGTGAGGATATTTCCTTTTTCACCGTAGCCCTCTATGGGCTTCCAAATATCACTTTGCCAATTCCGCAAGAACTGTCTAAGCGAAAGGCTTCTTGAGGGGAAAGCTGTAACTCGGTGAGATGATTTCACAGAACACAAAGAAGCTTTTCAGAAAGCTTCTTTCTCTTTGTTATCGGAGGATATTTCCTTTGGCCCTATAGTCTTCTAAGGGATTCGAAATATCTGTTCTCAGATTCCATAGAAATAAGGCGAGCAAAGAGATCCACGAAATACAGATGTAACTCTGTGAGATGAATTAACAGAACACTAAGCAGTTTCTCAGAAAGCTTATTTCCAGATTTCATCTGAGGATATTTCGTTTTTCACCATAGCCCACTATGCGCTTCCAAATATCACTTCGCCAATTCCACAAGAACTGTCATAGCGAAAGGCTTCTTGAGGGGAAAGCTGTAACTCTGTGAGATGATTTCACAGAACACGAAGTTTCTCATAAAGCTTCTTTCCCTTTGTTATCGGAGGAGATTTCCTTTGGCCGTATAGTCTTCTAAGTGATCCGAAATACCTGTTCTAAGATTCCACAGAAATAAGGCTAGCAAAGAGATCCACGAAACACAGATGTAACTCTGTGAGATGAATTAACAGAACACTAAGCAGTTTCTCAGAATGCTTCTTTCCAGATTTGATCTGAGGATATTTCCCTTTTCACCATAGCCCTCTAGGCACTTCCAAATATCACTTTGCCAATTCCACAAGAACTGTCTTAGCGAAAGGCTTCTTGAGGGGAAAGCTGTAACTCTGTGAGATGATTTCACAGAACACAAAGAAGGTTCTCAGAAAGCTTCTTTCTCTTTGTTATCGGAGGATATTTCCTTGGGCCCTTTAATTTTCAAAGGGATGCGAAATATCTGTTCTCAGATTCCACAGAAATAAGGCTAGCAAAGAGATCCACTAAATACAGATGTAACTCTGTGAGATGAATTAACAGAACACTAAAAAGTTTCTCAAAAAGCTTCTTTCCAGATTTCATCTGAGGATATTTCCTTTTCCACCATAGCCCTCTAGGCGCTTCCAAATATCACTTTGCCAATTCCACAAGAACTGTCTTAGCGAAAGGCTTCTTGAGGGGAAAGCTGTAACTCTGTGAGATGATTTCACAGTTCACAAAGATGTTTATCAGAAACCTTCTTTCTCTTTGTTATCGGAGGATATTTCCTTTGGCCCTATAGTCTTCAAGGGGATCCGAAATATCTGTTCTCAGATTCCACAGAAATAAGGCTAGCAAAGAGATCCACGAAATACAGATGTAACTCTCTGAGATGAATTAACAGAACACTCATCAGTTTCCCAGAAAGCTTCTTTCCAGATTTCATCTGAGGATATTTCCTTTTTCACCATAGCCCTATAAGTGCTTCCAAATATCACTTTGTCAATTCCACAAGAACTGTCTTAGCGAAAGACTTCTTGAGGGGAAAACTGTAACTCGGTGAGATGAATTCACAGGACACAAAGAAGTTTTTCAGAAAGGTTCTTTCTCTTTGTTATAGGAGGATATTTCCTTGGCCGTATAGTCTTCTAAGGGATCCGAAGTATCTGTTCTCAGATTCTACAGAAATAAGGCAAGAAAGAGACCCAATAAATACAGATGTAACTCTTTGAGATGAATTAACAGAACACTAAGCAGTTTCTCAGAAAGCTTCTTTCCAGATTGCATTTGAGGATATTTCCTTTCTCACCATAGACCTCTATGGTCTTCCAAACATCACTATGCCAATTCCACAAGAACTGTCTTAGCGAAAGGCTTCTTGAGAGGAAAGCTGTAACTCTGTGAGATGATTTCACAGAAAACAAAGAAGTTTCTCAGAAAGCTTCTTTCTCTTTGTTATCGGAGGATATTTCCTTTGGCCCCATAGTCTTCTAAGATATCCGAAATATCTGTTCTCAGATTCCACAGAAATAAGGTTAGCAAAGAGATCCACGAAATACAGATATAACTCTGTGAGATGAATTAACAGAACACTAAGCAGTTTCTCAGAAAACTTCTTTCCAGATTTCATCTGAGAATATTTCCTTTTTCACCATAGCCCTCTAAGGGCTTCCAAATACCACTTTGCCAATTCCACAAGAACTGTCTTAGCGAAAGGCTTCTGGAGGGGAAAGCTGTAACTCTGTGAGATGATTTCACAGAACACAAAGAAGTTTCTCAGAAAGCTTCTTTCTCTTTGTTATCGATGGATATTTCCTTTGGCCCTATAGTGTTCTAAGGGATCCGAAATATCTGTTCTCAGATTCTACAGAAATAAGGCTAGCAAAGAGATCCACGAAATACAGATGTAACTCTGTGAGATGAATTAACAGAACACTAAGCAGTTTCTCAGAAAGCTTCTTTCCAGATTTCATTTGAGGATATTTCCTTTTTCACCATGGCCCTCTATGGGCTTCCAAATATCACTTTGCCAATTCCACAAGAACTGTCTTAGCGAAAGGCTTCTTGAGGGGAAAGCTGTAACTCTGTGAGATGATTTCACAGAACACAAAGAAGTTTCTCAGAAAGCTTCTATCTCTTTGTTATCGGAGGATATTTACTTTGGCCCTATAGTCTTCTAAGGAATCCGAAATATCTCTTCTCAGATTCCACAGAAATGAGGCTACAAAGAGATAGAGGAAATACAGGTGTAGCTCTGTGAGATGAATGAACAGAACACTAAGCAGTTTCTCAGAAAGCTTCTTTCCAGATTTCATCTGACGATATTTCCTTTTTCACCATAGCCCTCTATGCGCTTCCAAATATCACTTTGCCAATTCCACAGGAACTGTCTTAGCGAAAGTCTTCTTGAGGGGAAAGCTGTACCTCTGTGAGATGATTTCACAGTACACAAAGAAGTTTATCAGAAAGCTTCTTTCTCTTTTTTATCGGAGGATATTATTTCTTTTGGCCCTGTAGTCTTCTAAGGGATGTGAAATATCTGTTCTCAGATTCCACAGAAATAAGGCTAGCAAAGAGATCCGCGAAATACAGATGTAACTCTGTGAGATGAATTAACAGAACACTAAGCAGTTTCTCAGAAAGCTTCTTTCCAGATTTCATCTGAGGATATTTCCTTTTTCACCATAGCCCTCTATGCGCTTCCAAATAACACTTTGCCAAATCCAAAAGAACTGTCTTAGCGAAAGGCTTCTTGATGGGAAAGCTCTAACTCTGTGAGATGATTTCACAGTACACAAAGGTGTTTGTCAGAAAGCTTCTTTCTCTTTGTTATCGGAGGATATTTCCTTTGGCCCTATAGTCTTCAAGGGGATCCGAAATATCTGTTCTCAGATTCCACAGAAATAAGGCTAGCGAAGAGATCCACGAAATACAGATGTAACTCTGTGAGATGAATTAACAGAACACTAAGCAGTTTCTCAGAAAGCTTCTTTCCAGATTTCATTTGAGGATATTTCCTTTTTCACCATGGCCCTCTATGGGCTTCCAAATATCACTTTGCCAATTCCACAAGAACTGTCTTAGCGAAAGGCTTCTTGAGGGGAAAGCTGTAATTCTGTGAGATGATTTCACAGAACACAAAGAAGTTTCTCAGAAAGCTTCTTTCTCTTTGTTATCGGAGAATATTTCCTTTGGCCCTATAGTCTACTAAGGGATGGGAAATATCTGTTCTCAGATTCCACAGAAATAAGGGTAGCAAAGAGATCCACGAAATACAGATGTAACTCTGTGAGATGAATTAAAAGAACACTAAGAAGTTTCTCAGAAAGCTTATTTCCAGATTTCATCTGAGGATATTTCCTTTTTCACCATAGCCCTCTATGCGCTTCCAAATAACACTTTGCCAAATCCAAAAGAACTGTCTTAGCGAAAGGCTTCTTGAGGGGAAAGCTGTAACTCTGTGAGATGATTTCACAGTACACAAAGGTGTTTGTCAGAAAGCTTCTTTCTCTTTGTTATCGGAGGATATTTCCTTTCGCCCTATAGTCTTCAAGGGGATCCGAAATATCTGTTCTCAGATTCCACAGAAATAAGGCTAGAAACGATATCCACGAAATACAGATGTAACTCTGTGAGATGAATTAACAGAACCCTAATCTGTTTCTCAGAAAGCTTCTTTCCAGATTTCATCTGAGGATATTTCCTTTTTCCCGTAGTCCTCTATGGGCTTCCAAATATCACTTTGCCAATTCCACAAGAACTGTCTTAGCGAAAGGCTTCTTGAGGGGAAAGCTGTAACTCTGTGAGATGATTTCACAGAACACAAAGAAGTTTCTCAGAAAGTTTCCTTCACTTTGTTGTCGGAGTTTATTTCCTTTGGCCCTATATTCATCAAAGGGATCCGAAATATCTGTTCTCAGATTCCACAGAAATAAGGCTAGCAAAGAGATCCAGGAAATACAGATGTAACTCTGTGAGAATAATTAACAGAACACTAAACAGTTTCTCAGAAAGCTTCTTTCCAGATTTCATCTGAGGATATTTCCTTTTTTAAACATAGTCCTCTATGCGCTTCCAAATACCACTTTGCCAATTCCACAAGAAATGTCTTAGCGAAAGGCTTCTTGAGGGGAAAGCTGTAACTCTGTGAGATGATTTCACAGAACACGAAGTTTCTCAGAAAGCTTCTTTCTCTTTTTAATCGGAGGAGATTTCCTTTGGCCGTATAGTCTTCTAAGTGATCCGAAATACCTGTTCTCAGATTCCACAGAAATAAGGCTAGCAAAGAGATCGACGAAACACAGATGTAACTCTGTGAGATGAATTAACAGAACACTAAGCAGTTTCTCAGAAAGCTTCTTTCCAGATTTCATCTGAGGATATTTCCTTTTTCCCCATAGTCCTCTATGGGCTTCCAAATATCACTTTGCCAATTCCACAAGAACTGTCTTAGCGAAAGGCTTCTTGAGGGGAAATCTGTAACTCTGTGAGATGATTTCACAGAACACAAAGAAGTTTCTCAGAAATCTTCCTTCTCTTTGTTATCGGAGTTTATTTCCTTTGGTCCTATATTCATCAAAGGGATCCGAAATATCTGTTCTCAGATT